>NC_082607.1:11544403-16544403 GCF_030936135.1 Gavia stellata
TCAACAAGTTCAGAGCCCAAGTGTTTGTGGTTCGTTTTAGAGGTTCCCAGTGGGAGATGAGGACCAGCAACAGCTTTCAGGGCTGGCACCTTTAGTGTAGGAGCAATCGCTGCACGTTTGCAATGTTCGCAATATCGGTGTTGAGCTCTGACGTGAATAAGCGAGCGGAAGCGATGATACGTCTGGGCCTTTGAGTGTCTAAACAAGTTCAGAGCCCAAGGGTTTGTGGTTCGTTTGAGAGGTTCCCAGTGGGAGATGTGGAACAGCAAGGGCTTTCAGGGCTGGCACCTTTAGTGTAGGAGCAATCTCAGGATGTTCGCAATTTCGGTGTTGAGCTCTGGCCAGACTGAGCAGGAGAGTGACTGTACATTGGAACTTTTAGTAGCCTGAACAACTTCAGAGCCCAAGTGTTTGTGGTTCGTTTTAGAGGTTTCCAGTGGGAGATGAGGACCAGCAAGAGCTTTCAGGGCTGGCACCTTTAGTGTAGGAGCAATGGCTGGACGTTCGCAATTTCGGTGTTGAGCTCTGACGTGAATTAGCGAGAGGAAGCGATGATACGTCTGGGCCTTGAGTGTCTAAACAAGTTCAGAGCCCAAGTGTTTGTGGTTCGTTTTAGAGGTTCCCAGTGGGAGATGAGGACCAGCAAGAGCTTTCAGGGCTGGCACCTTTAGTGTAGGAGCAATCGCTGCACGTTCGCAATGTTCGCAATATCGGTGTTGAGCTCTGACGTCAATAAGCGAGAGGAAGCGATGATACTTCTGGACCTTTGAGTGTCTAAACAAGTTCAGAGCCCAAGGGTTTGTGGTTCGTTTGAGAGGTTCCCAGTGGGAGATCAGGACCAGCAAGAGCTTTCAGGGCTGGCACCTTTAGTGTAGGAGCAATCGGGGACGTTCGCGATATCGGTGTTGACCTCTGTCCAGACTGAGCAGGAGAGGCAGTGTATGTTGGAAGTTTTAGTAGCCTCAACAAGTTCAGAGCCCAAGTGTTTGTGGTTCGTTTTAGAGGTTCCCAGTGGCAGATGAGGACCAGCAACAGTTTTCAGGGCTGGCACCTTTAGTGTAGGAGCAATCGCTGCACGTTCGCAATGTTCGCAATATCGGTGTTGAGCTCTGACGTGAATAAGCGAGCGGAAGCGATGATACGTCTGGACCTTTGAGTGTCTAAACAAGTTCAGAGCCCAAGGGTTTGTGGTTCGTTTGAGAGGTTCCCAGTGGGAGATGTGGAACAGCAAGGGCTTTCAGGGCTGGCACCTTTAGTGTAGGAGCAATCTCAGGATGTTCGCAATTTCGGTGTTGAGCTCTGTCCACACTGAGCAGGAGAGGGAGTGTATGTTGGAAGTTTTAGCAGCCTAAACAAGTTCAGAGCCCAAGAGTTTGTGGTTCGTTTTATAGGTTCCCAGTGGGAGATGAGGACCAGCAAGAGCTTTCAGGGCTGGCACCTTTAGTGTAGGAGCAATCGCTGGACGTTCGCAATATCGGTGTTGAGCTCTGGCCAGACTGAGCAGGAGAGTGACTGTACATTGGAACTTTTACTAGCCTGAACAACTTCAGAGCCCAAGTGTTTGTGGTTCGTTTTAGAGGTTCCCAGTGGGAGATGAGGACCAGCAAGAGCTTTCAGGGCTGGCACCTTTAGTGTAGGAGCAATGGCTGGACGTTCGCAATTTCGGTGTTGAGCTCTGACGTGAATTAGCGAGAGGAAGCGATGATACGTCTGGGCCTTGAGTGTCTAAACAAGTTCAGAGCCCAAGGGTTTGTGGTTCGTTTTAGAGGTTCCCAGTGGGAGATGAGGACCAGCAAGAGCTTTCAGGGCTGGCACCTTTCGTGTAGGAGCAATCGCTGGACGTTCGCAATTTCGGTGTTGAGCTCTGCCCAGATTGGGCAGGAGAGTGACTGTACATTGGAACTTTTAGTAGCCTGAACAACTTCAGAGCCCAAGCGTTTGTGGTTCGTTTTAGAGGTTTCCAGTGGGAGATGAGGACCAGCAACAGCTTTCAGGGCTGGCACCTTTAGTCTAGGAGCAATCGCTGGACGTTCGCAATATCGGTGTTGAGCTCTGATGTGAATTAGCGAGAGGAAGTGAGCATACGTCTGGACCTTTGAGTGTCTAAACAAGTGCAGAGCCCAAGTGTTTGTGGTTCGTTTTAGAGGTTACCAGTGGGAGATGAGGACCAGCAAGAGCTTTCAGGGCTGGCACCTTTAGTGTAGGAGCAATCGCTGAACGTTCGCAATTTCGGTGTTGAGCTCTGGCCAGATTGAGCAGGCGAGGGAGTGTATGTTGGAAGTTTTAGTAGCCTCAGCAAGTTCAGAGCCCAAGTGTTTGTGGTTCGTTTTAGAGGTTCCCAGTGGGAGATGAGGACCAGCAAGAGCTTTCAGGGCTGGCACCTTTAGTGTAGGAGCAATCACTGGACGTTCGCAATTTCGATGTTGAGCTCTGACATCCATTAGCGACAGGAAGCTATCATACGTCCGGACCTTTGAGTGTGTAAACAAGTGCAGAGCCCAAGTGTTTGTGGTTCGTTTCAGAGGTTCCCAGTGGGAGATGAGGACCAGCAAGAGCTTTCAGGGCTGGCACCTTTAGTGTAGGAGCAATCGCTGGACACTCGAAATATCGGTGTTCAGCTCTGATGTGAATTAGCGAGAGGAAGCGATAATACGTCTGGGCCTTTGAGTGTCTAAACAAGTTCAGAGCCCAAGGGTTTGTGGTTCGTTTTAGAGGTTCCCAGTGGGAGATGAGGACCAGCAAGAGCTTTCAGGGCTGGCACCTTTAGTGTAGGAGCAATCGCTGGACATTCGAAATATCGGTGTTGAGCTCTGATGTGAATTAGCGAGAGGAAGCGATGATACGTCTGGGCCTTTGAGTGTCTAAACAAGTTCAGAGCCCAAGGGTTTGTGGTTCGTTTGAGAGGTTCCCAGTGGGAGATGAGGACCAGCAACAGCTTTCAGGGCTGGCACCTTTAGTGTAGGAGCAATCACTGGACGTTCACAATGTTCGCAATATCGGTGTTGAGATCTGACGTGAATAGCGAGCGGAAGCGATGATACGTCTGGACCTTTGAGTGTCTAAACAAGTTCAGAGCCCAAGGGTTTGTGGTTCGTTTGAGAGGTTCCCAGTGGGAGATGAGGACCAGCAAGAGCTTTCAGGGCTGGCACCTTTAGTGTAGGAGCAATCACTGGACTTTCGCAATTTCGATGTTGAGCTCTGACGTCCATTAGCGAGAGGAAGCGATGATACGTCCGGACCTTTGAGTGTCTAAACAAGTTCAGAGCCCAAGTGTTTGTGGTTCGTTTGAGAGGTTCCCAGTGGGAGATGTGGACCAGCAAGAGCTTTCAGGGCTGGCACCTTTAGTGTAGGAGCAATCGCTGGACGTTCGCTATATCGGTGTTGAGGTCTGGCCAGACTGAGCAGGAGAGGGAGTGTATGTTGGAAGTTTTAGTAGCCTCAACAAGTTCAGAGCCCAAGTGTTTGTGGTTCGTTTTAGAGGTTCCCAGTGGGAGATGAGGACCAGCAAGAGCTTTCAGGGCTGGCACCTTTAGTGTAGGAGCAATCGCTGGCCGTTTGCAATATCGGTGTTGAGCTCTGACGTGATTTAACGAGAGGAAGCGATGATACGTCTAGACCTTTGAGTGTCTAAACAAGTGCAGAACCCAAGTATTTGTGGTTCGTTTTAGAGGTTACCAGTGGGAGATGAGGACCAGCAAGAGCTTTCAGGGCTGGCACCTTTAGTGTAGGAGCAATCACTGGACGTTCACAATTTCGATGTTGAGCTCTGACGTCCATTAGCGAGAGGAAGCGATCATAGGTCCGGACCTTTGAGTGTGTAAACAAGAGCAGAGCCCAAGGGTTTGTGGTTCGTTTCAGAGGTTCCCAGTGGGAGATGAGGACCACCAAGAGCTTTCAGGGCTGGCACCTTTAGTGTAGGAGCAATCGCTGAACGTTCGCAATATCGGTGTTGAGCTCTGGCCAGACTGAGCAGGAGAGGGAGTGTATGTTGGAAGTTTTAGTAGCCTCAACAAGTTCAGAGCCCAAGTGTTTGTGGTTCGTTTTAGAGGTTCCCAGTGGGAGATGAGGACCAACAAGAGCTTTCAGGGCTGGCACCTTTAGTGTAGGAGCAATCGCTGGACGTTCGCAGTGTTGATGTTGACCTCTGACGTGACTTAGCGAGAGGAAGCGATCGTAATTCTCGACCTTTGAGTTTCTAAACAAGTGCAGAACCAAGTGTTTGTGGTTCGTTTTAGAGGTTCCCAGTGGGAGATGTGGACCAGCAAGAGCTTTCAGGGCTGGCACCTTTAGTGTAGGAGCAATCGCTGGACGTTCGCAATTTCGATGTTGAGCTCTGACGTCCATTAGCGACAGGAAGCGGTCATACGTCCGGACCTTTGAGTGTGTAAACAAGTGCAGAGCCCAAGTGTTTGTGGTTCGTTTCAGAGGTTCCCAGTGGGAGATGAGGACCAGCAAGAGCTTTCAGGGCTGGCACCTTTAGTGTAGGATCAATCGCTGGACATTCGAAATATCGGTGTTGAGCTCTGATGTGAATTAGCGAGAGGAAGCGATGATACGTCTGGACCTTTGAGTTTCTAAACAAGTTCAGAGCCCAAGGGTTTGTGGTTCGTTTTAGAGGTTCCCAGTGGGAGATGAGGACCAGCAAGGGCTTTCAGGGCTGGCACCTTTAGTGTAGGAGCAATCTCAGGATGTTCGCAATTTCGGTGTTGAGCTCTGTCCAGACTGAGCAGGAGAGAGAGTGTATGTTGGAAGTTTTAGCAGCCTAAACAAGTTCAGAGCCCAAGAGTTTGTGGTTCGTTTTAGAGGTTCCCAGTGGGAGATGAGGACCAGCAAGAGCTTTCAGGGCTGGCACCTTTAGTGTAGGAGCAATCGCTGGACGTTCGCAATATCGGTGTTGAGCTCTGATGTGAATTACCGAGAGAAAGCGATGATACGTCTGGACCTTTAAGTGTCTAAACAAATTCAGAGCCCAAGTGTTTGTGGTTCGTTTTAGAGGTTACCAGTGGGAGATGAGGACCAGCAAGAGCTTTCAGGGCTGGTACCTTTAGTGTAGGAGCAATCGCTGGACGTTCGAAATATCGGTGTTGAGCTCTGACGTGAATAAGCGATAGGAAGCGATGATACGTCTGGACCTTTGAGTGTCTAAACAAGTTCAGAGCCCGAGGGTTTGTGGTTCGTTTTAGAGGTTCCCAGTGGGAGATGAGGACCAGCAAGAGCTTTCAGGGCTGGCACCTTTAGTGTAGGAGCAATCGCTGCACGTTCGCAATGTTGATGTTGACCTCTGACGTGATTTAGCGAGAGGAAGCGATGATACGTCTGGACCTTTGAGTGTCTAAACAAGTTCAGAGCCCAAGGGTCTGTGGTTCGTTTTAGAGCTTCCCAGTGGGAGATGAGGACCAGCAAGAGCTTTCAGGGCTGGCACCTTTAGTGTAGGAGCAATGGCTGGACGTTCGCAATTTCGGTGTTGAGCTATGACGTGAATTAGCGAGAGGAAGCGATGATACGTCTGGGCCTTGAGTGTCTAAACAAGTTCAGAGCCCAGTGTTTGTGCTTCGTTTTAGAGGTTCCCAGTGGGAGATGAGGACCAGCAAGAGCTTTCAGGGCTGGCACCTTTAGTGTAGGAGCAATCGCTGGACGTTCGCAATTTCGGTGTTGAGCTCTGCCCAGATTGGGCAGGAGAGTGACTGTACATTGGAACTTTTACTAGCCTGAACAACTTCAGAGCCCAAGACGTTTGTGGTTCGTTTTAGAGGTTTCCAGTGGGAGATGAGGACCAGCAACAGCTTTCAGGGCTGGCACCTTTAGTGTAGGAGCAATCGCTGCACGTTCGCAATGTTGATGTTGACCTCTGACGTGAATTTGCGAGAGGAAGCGTTGATACGTCTGGGCCTTTGAGTGTCTAACCAAGTTCAGAGCCCAAGTGTTTGTGGTTCGTTTTAGAGGTTCCCAGTGGGAGATGAGGGACCAGCAAGAGCTTTCAGGGCTGGCACCTTTAGTGTAGGAGCAATCGCTGGACGTTCGCAATATCGGTGTTGAGCTCTGATGTGAATTAGCGAGAGGAAGTGAGCATACGTCTGGACCTTTGAGTGTCTAAACAAGTGCAGAGCCCAAGTGTTTGTGGTTCGTTTTAGAGGTTACCAGTGGGAGATGAGGACCAGCAAGAGCTTTCAGGGCTGGTACCTTTAGTGTAGGATCAATCGCTGTACGTTCGAAATATCGGTGTTGAGCTCGGACGTGAATAAGCAAGAGGAAGCGATGATACGTCTGGACCTTTGAGTGTCAAAACAAGTTCAGAGCCCAAGGGTTTGTGCTTCGTTTTAGAGGTTCCCAGTGGGAGATGAGAGCCAACAAGAGCTTTCAGGGCTGGCACCTTTAGTGTAGGAGCAATCGCTGCACGTTCGCAATGTTGATGTTGACCTCTGACGTGATTTAGCGAGAGGAAGCGATCATACGTCTGGACCTTTGAGTGTCTAAACAAGTTCAGAGCCCAAGTGTTTGCGGTTCGTTTTAGAGGTTCCCAGTGGGAGATGAGGACCAGCAAGAGCTTTCAGGGCTGGCACCTTTAGTGTAGGAGCAATCGCTGGACGTTCGCAATTTCGGTGTTGAGCTCTGGCCAGACTTAGCAGGAGAGGCAGTGTATGTTGGAAGTTTTAGTATCCTAAACAAGTTCAGAGCCCAAGTGTTTGTGGTTCGTTTTAGAGGTTCCCAGTGGGAGATGAGGACCAGCAAGAGCTTTCAGGGCTGGCACCTTTAGTGTAGGAGCAATCGCTGGACGTTAGCAATTTCACTGTTGAGCTCTGACGTCAAATAGTGAGCGGAAGCGATGATACGTCTGGACCTTTCAGTGTCTAAATAAGTTCAGAGCCCAAGTGTTTGTGGTTCGTTTTAGAGGTTCCCAGTGGGAGATGAGGACCAGCAAGAGCTTTCAGGTCTGGCACCTTTAGTGTAGGAGCAATCGCTAGACGTTTGCAATATCGGTGTTGAGCTCTGACGTGAATAAGCGAGAGGAAGCGATGATACGTCTGGACCTTTGAGTGTCTAAACAAGTTCAGAGCCCAAGGGTTTGTGGTTCGTTTTAGAGGTTCCCAGTGGGAGATGTGGACCAGCAAGAGCTTTCAGGGCTGGCACCTTTCGTGTAGGAGCAATCGCTGGACGTTCGCAATTTCGGTGTTGAGCACTGGCCAGATTGAGCAGGAGAGTGACTGTACATTGGAACTTTTAGTAGCCTGAACAACTTCAGAGCCCAAGTGTTTGTGGTTCGTTTTAGAGGTTTCCAGTGGGAGATGAGGACTAGCCAGAGCTTTCAGGGCTGGCACATTTAATGTAGGAGCAATGGCTGGCCGTTTGCAATTTCGGTGTTGAGCTCTGACGTGAATTTGCGAGAGAAAGCGATGATACGTCTGGGCTTTTGAGTGTCTAAACAAGTTCAGAGCCCAAGTGTTTGTGGTTCGTTTTAGAGGTTCCCAGTGGGAGATAAGGACCAGCAAGAGCTTTCAGGGCTGGCACCTTTAGTGTAGGAGCAATCGCTGGACGTTCGCAATTCCGGTGTTGAGCTCTGGCCAGACTGAGCAGGAGAGGGAGTGTATGTTGGAAGTTTTAGTAGCCTAAACAATTGCAGAGCCCAAGTGTTTGTGGTTCGTTTTAGAGGTTCCCAGTGGGAGATGAGGACCAGCAAGAGCTTTCAGGGCTGGCACCTTTAGTGTAGGAGCAATCGCTGGACGTTCGCAATATCGGTATTGAGCTCTGATGTGAATTAGCGACAGAAAGCGATGATACGTCTGGACCTTTGAGTGTCTAAACAAATTCAGAGCCCAAGTGTTTGTGGTTCGTTTTAGAGGTTCCCAGTGGGAGATGTGGACCAGCAAGAGCTTTCAGGGCTGGCACCTTTCGTGTAGGATCAATCGCTGAGCTTTCGCAATTTCGGTGTTGATCTCTGACGTAAATTAGCGAGAGGAAGCGATGATACGTCTGGACCTTTGAGTGTCTAAACAAGTTCAGAGCCCAAGGGTTTGTGGTTCGTTTTAGAGGTTCCCAGTGGGAGATGAGGACCAGCAAGAGCTTTCAGGGCTGGCACCTTTAGTGTAGGAGCAATCGCTGGACGTTCGCAATATCGGTATTGAGCTCTGATGTGAATTAGCGACAGAAAGCGATGATACGTCTGGACCTTTGAGTGTCTAAACAAATTCAGAGCCCAAGTGTTTGTGGTTCGTTTTAGAGGTTCCCAGTGGGAGATGTGGACCAGCAAGAGCTTTCAGGGCTGGCACCTTTCGTGTAGGATCAATCGCTGAGCTTTCGCAATTTCGGTGTTGATCTCTGACGTAAATTAGCGAGAGGAAGCGATGATACGTCTGGACCTTTGAGTGTCTAAACAAGTTCAGAGCACAAGGGTTTGTGGTTCGTTTTAGAGGTTCCCAGTGGGAGATGAGGACCAGCAAGAGCTTTCAGGGCTGGCACCTTTAGTCTAGGAGCAATCGCTGGACGTTCGCAATTTCGGTGTTGAGCTCTGGCCAGAATGAGCAGGAGAGGGAGTGTATGTTGGAAGTTTTAGTAGCCTGAACAAGTTCAGAGCCCAAGTGTTTGTGGTTCGTTTTAGAGGCTACCAGTGGGAGATGAGGACCAGCAAGAGCTTTCAGGGCTGGCACCTTTAGTGTAGGAGCAATCGCTGGCCGTTTCCAATATCGGTGTTGAGCTCTGATGTGAATTAGCGAGAGGAAGCGATGATACGTCTGGACCTTTGAGTGTCTAAACAAGTTCAGAGCCCAAGTGTTTGTGGTTCGTTTTAGAGGTTCCCAGTGGGAGATGAGGACCAGCAAGAGCTTTCAGGGCTGGCACCTTTAGTGTAGGAGCAATCCCTGGACGTTCGCAATTTCGGTGTTGAGCTCTGACGTGAATTAGTGAGAGGAAGCAATGGTACGTCTGGACCTTTGAGTGTCTAAACAAGTTCAGAGCCCAAGTGTTTGTGGTTCATTTGAGAGGTTCCCAGTGGGAGATAAGGACCAGCAAGAGCTTTCAGGGCTGGCACCTTTAGTGTAGGAGCAATCGCTGGACGTTCGGATTTTCAGAGTTGAGCTCTAGCCAGACTGAGCAGTAGAGGGAGAGTACTTTGAAAGTTTTAGTACGATAAACAAGTTCAGAGCCCAAGTGTTTGTGGTTCGTTTTAGAGGTTCCCAGTGGGAGATGAGGACCAGCAAGAGCTTTCAGGGCTGGCAAATTTAGTGTAGGAGCAATCGCTGGACGTTCGCAATGTTGATGTTGACCTCTGACGTCAAATAGTGAGCGGAAGCGATGATACGTCTGGACCTTTGAGTGTCTAAACAAGTTCAGAGCCCAAGGGTTTGTGGTTCGTTTTAGAGGTTCCCAGTGGGAGATGTGGACCAGCAGGGGTTTTCAGGGCTGTCACCTTTAGTGGAGGAGCAATCTCAGTATGTTCGCTATTTTGGTGTTGAGCTCTGGCCAGACTGAGCAGGAGAGGGAGTGTACGTTGGAAGTTTTAGTAGCCTCAACAAGTTCAGAGCCCAAGTGTTTGTGGTTCGTTTTAGAGGTTCCCAGTGGGAGATGAGGACCAGCAAGAGCTTTCAGGGCTGGCACCTTTAGTCTAGGAGCAATCGCTGGACGTTCGCAATGTTGATGTTGACCTCTGATGTGATTTAGCGACAGGAAGCGATGATACGTCTGGACCATTGAGTGTCTAAACAAGTTCAGAGCCGAAGTGTGTGTGGTTTGTTTTAGAGGTTCCCAGTGGGAGATGAGGACCAGCAAGAGCTTTCAGGGCTGGCACCTTTAGCGTAGGAGCAATCGCTGGACATTCGCAATTTCGGTGTTGAGCTCTGGCCAGACTGAGCAGGAGAGGGAGTGCATGTTGGAAGTTTTAGTAGGCTAAACAAGTTCAGAGCCCAAGTGTTTGTGGTTCGTTTGAGAGGTTCCCAGTGGGAGATGAGGACCAGCAACAGCTTTCAGGGCTGGCACCTTTAGTCTAGGAGCAATCGCTGGACGTTCGAAATATCGGTGTTGAGCTCTGACGTGAATTAGCGATAGGAAGCGATCATACGTCTGGACCTTTGAGTGTCTAAACAAGTTCAGAGCCCAAGGGTTTGTGGTTCGTTTTAGAGGTTCCCAGTGGGAGATGCGGACCAGCAAGAGCTTTCAGGGCTGGCACCTTTAGTGTAGGAGCAATCGCTGGACGTTCGCAATTTTGGTGTTGAGCTCCGGCCAGACTGAGCAGGAGAGGGAGTGTATGTTGGAAGTTTTAGTAGCCTCAACAAGTTCAGAGCCCAAGTGTTTGTGGTTCGTTTTAGAGGTTCCCAGTGGGAGATGAGGACCAGCAACAGCTTTCAGGGCTGGCGCCTTTAGTGTAGAAGCAATCAATGGATGTTCGCAATATCGGTGTTGAGCTCTGGCCAGATTGAGCAGGAGAGGCAGTGTGCGTTGGAATTTTTAGTAGCCTCAACAAGTTCAGAGCCCAAGTGTTTGTGGTTCGTTTTAGAGGTTCCCAGTGGGAGATGAGGACCAGCAAGAGCTTTCAGGGCTGGCACCTTTAGTGTAGGAGCCATCGCTGGACGTTCGCAATTTCAGTGTTGAGCTCTAAAGTGAATTAGCGAGACGAAGCGATCATACGTCTGGACCTTTGAGTGTCTAAACAAGTTCAGAGCCCAAGGGTTTGTGGTTCGTTTCAGAGGTTCCCAGTGGGAGATGAGGACCAGCAACAGCATTCAGGGCTGGCACCTTCAGTGTAGGAGCAAACGCTAAACGTTCGCAATATCGGTGTTGTGCTCTGACGTGAATTAGCGAGAGGACGTGATCATACATCTGGAACTTTGAGTGTCTAAACACTTTCGGAGCCCAGTGTTTGTGGTTCGTTTTAGAGGTTTCCATTGGGAGATGAGAACCAGCAACAGCTTTCAGGGCTGGCTCCTTTAGTGTAGGAGTAATCGCTGGACATTTGAATTTTCAGTGTAGAGCTCTGAAGTGAATAAGCGAGAGGAAGCGATCAGACGGCTGGACATTTGAGAGTCTAAACAAGTTCAGAGCAAAAGTGTTTGTGCTTCGTTTCAGAGGTTACCCGTGGGAGATGAGGACCAGCAAGAGCTTTCAGGGCTGGCACCTTTAGTGTAGGAGCAATCGCTGGGCGTTCGCAATATCGTTGTTCAGCTCTGACATGAATTAGCGAGAGGAATCGATGATACGTCTGGACCTTTGAGTGTCTAAACAAGTTCAGAGCCCAATTTGTGGTTCGTTTTAGAGGTTCCCAGTGGGAGATGAGAACCAGCAAGAGCTTTCAGGGCTGGCACCTTTAGTGTAGGAGCAATCGCTGGACGTTCACAATTTCACTGTTCACCTCTGACGTGAATTAGCGAGACGAAGCGATGATAAGCCTGGAACATTTAGCAGCCAAACAACTTCAGAGCCCAAGTGTTTTTTGGGTCGCATTAGAGGTTACCAGTGGGAGATGAGAACCAGCAAGAGCTTTCAGGGCTGGCTCCTTTAGTGTAGGAGTAATCACTGGACATTTGAAATTTCAGTGTTTAGCTCCGAAGTGAATAAGCGAGAGGAAGCGATCAGACGGCTGGACATTTGAGAGTCTAAACAAGTTCAGAGCAAAAGTGTTTGTGCTTCGTTTTAGAGGTTACCAGTGGGAGATGAGGACCAGCAAGAGCTTTCAGGGCTGGCACCTTTAGTGTAGGACCAATCGCAGGACGTTCGCAATTTCGGTGTTGAGCTCTGGCCAGACTGAGCAGGAGAAGGAGTGTATGTTGGAAGTTTTAGTAGCCTCAACAAGTGCAGAGCCCAAGTGTTTGTGGTTCGCTTTAGAGGTTCCCAGTGGGAGATGAGAACCAGCAAGAGCTTTCAGGGCTGGCACCTTTAGAGTCGGAGCAATCGCTGGACGTTTTCTATTTCACTGTTGAGCTCTGAAGTGAATTAGCGAGAGGAAGCAATGATACGTCTGGACCTTTGAGTGTCTAAACAAGTTCAGAGCCCAAGTGTTTGTTATTTGTTTTGGAAGCTACCAGTGGAAGATGAGGACCAGCAAGAGCTTTCAGGGCTGGCACCTTTAGTGTAGGAGTAATCGCTGGACGTTTGAAATTTCGGTGTTGAGCTCTGATGTGAATTAGCGAGAGGAAGCGGTCAGACGGCTGGACCTTTGAGAGTCTAAACAAGTTCGGAACAAAAGTTTTTGTGGTTCGTTTTAGAGGTTACCATTGGGAGATGAGGACCAGCAACAGCTTTCAGGGCTGGCACCTTTAGTGTAGGAGCAATAGCGGATCGTTTGCAATTTCAGTGTCGAGCTCTGACATGAATTAGCGAGCGGAAGCGATCATATGTCTGGACCTTTGAGTGTCTAGACAAGTTCAGAGCCCAAGGGTTTGTGGTTCATTTTAGACGTTCCCAGTGGGAGATGAGGACCAGCAAGACCTTTTAGGGCTGGCACATTTAGAGCAAGAGGTATCACTGGACGTTCACAATTTCGGTGTTGAGCTCTGGCCAGATTGAGCAGGAGAGCGAGTATATGTTGGAACTTTTAGAAGCCTAAACAAGTTTAGAGCCCAAGTGTTTGTGGTTCGTTTTAGAGGTTACCAGTGAGATATGAGGACCAACAACAGCTTTCAGGGCTGGCACCTTTAGTGTAGGAGCAATCGCTGGACGTTCGCAATATCGGTGTTGAGCTCTGGCCAGATTGAGCAGGTGAGCGAGTGTATGTTTTAGCAGCCTAACCAAGTTCAGAGCCCAACTGCTTGTGCTTCACTTTAGAGGTTACCAGTGGGAGATGAGGACCAGCAAGACTTTTCAGGGCTGGTACCTTTAGTGTAGGAGCAATCGCTGGACGTTCGCAATTTCGGTGTTGAGCTCTGACGTGAATTTGCGAGAGGAAGCGATGATACGTCTGGGCCTTTGAGTGTCTAAACAAGTTCACAGACCAAGTGTTTGTGGTTCGTTTTAGAGGTTCCCAGTGGGAGATAAGGACCAGCAAGAGCTTTCAGGGCTGGCACCTTTAGAGTAGGAGCAATCGCTGGACGTTCGCAATATCGGTGTTGAGCTCTCGCTAGAGTGAGCAGGAGAGTGAGTTTATGTTGGAACTTCTAGCAGCCTAAAAATGTTTAGCGCCCAAGTGTTTGTGGTGCGTTTTAGACATTACCAGTGGGAGATGAGGACCAGCAACAGTTTTCAGGGCTGGCACCTTTAGTGTATGTCGTGGTAAAAGGCAAGGCAATTTGGCAGAAAATAAACCCCGTTGCCTTCCAGCTTGTCCTCAGATATCAGAGGGGCTGGGGGCGGCTAGGCTTAGATTCTGAGTGATGCCCAATTTTTGTGTTACAAGGCCAGTCGCGTTCAATGTATTGAACAGTCACGATTACGGATACACTCGTAACACCTTCAGGATGTTACAAATCCGGTCACGTTCAATGTATTGAACTCTCACGATTACGCATACACTCGTAACACTGCACACTTTCAGTCTTGTTGCGTTCCATGAACTATCACAGCCACACTTAAGGGATTTGGTGGTGTTCAATGAGAACTCTCACGGCTAGATTAGTGAATAGTGAAGTTTATTGAAGCAACAGATACACAAGTTCTTTTGGATTGCCGGTGATAAAATTACTGCTTGCAAAGCATGTGCAAATACCAAGAATATGAGTAATATAGCCTGGCTACAAATGCATTAAGTTATAAAGCAACTCTATAGAGATTTCTAAGTTTCCCAGGGAAGCACTAGGTGTAACTAAGTGTTCGAATCTTACCCAAAGGCGTCCCTGTGGGGGGGAAGAGAGGCTCAGCCCGTCGACTGATCCCAGGTGTCAGAGGTGGTCTGCGATGGTATCTTCCCTGACATCCTTCCTCTCTCAAGCCATTTTTATATTATTTTTCCTTATAGGTGGAGCTTGAGTGACTCTAGTCATACATACCTCTATCGTAATTGGTGTAAAAGTTTCTCGTTTACTTTTAAAGGTATAGACTAAGAAAAATTCAGAGCGCAAGCTCAGTGAGGGGTGGTCGCAGCTTGGAGGTGGGTAGCTTTGTGATGGAGGTGTGTTTTCTGGGATTATAATGAGCAAAGTTCACCCAAAGGATAGTATTTTGTCAAAAAATGACAGACTGTTGGCTCAGGGTGGTAAATATGCAGCTCAGGGTAGTAAATATGCAGCTTGTCAGTTCCATAATACCTTCCAGTTCCCGTCTTATCACAGAGCCTGGCCGCGGTGTCTTCACTCTGCTCCACCCTCCGTGTAGTTTCTTAGAGTCAGCGCACCAAGCTCCCCTGGCATTGCCAATATCTAAGGTTGCCTAGGGAACTTCTGTGGGATGGGTTCTTTGCATATTCACCACACTTCACCCTGAAGATTTCTTCAATGCTGTACCTTTAATATAAATTTAATTCCTAAATTACTTCCAGCAATTATTCCACATAATCCACCCCGTGACTATAGTCACTCAAGCTTCACAATATTTAGAAGGAAGGGGGAATATTACATGTGTTCTCGTGGTGAGGATTATCAAGCATGTATGCATCTTGTGGGGATACTAGATGAGCTAAGCGTTTCATCATAATCCACAGTTTAACATATAGAATGAGCATCACAATAAAGCACAATATAGTGAGTATTAATAAAACAACAACAGGGTGAAGTATTTTGTTGAGGGTTCCTGTGGCAGTTGGGGACCATCCAAAAAGGGTGTCCCACCACTCATGTTCTCTGTCTCTTTTAACTCTTTCCAACACTCAGTGGATCTCCTCTGTATCGTGATGGACAGTAATTAGAGTCCTTTGTCCATTCTCTTGAACCTGTTTCAACAATTGCTTCAGATCCTCATGTTGTAAAACTCCTTTCACCAGTGTGAGATTCATTCCAATAGGAGCAGACAGTAGGTTTTGAAATAAAGTATAGTTAGATTGTAGCAGCTGATGAGTTGTGACAGGAGCTGAATAATTGAAGTCACATCCTCTAATTTCAGTGAAATTACAGATACAGATATTTGAGGGGTTATTAGTATTTACAGTGGTTTCATCTGCAAGTATAGAATCACAAAGGGTTCTCATACAAACACATCCATTTCCAGTATATACAAGTATAGTTTTGGGATTTTCATTGGGATGTATTTCAAAATGACAAATGTTTTGTTCTGTATCAAGACAGATGTCTTGGGCTTTGATGGTATTACTTTCACAAATGAACCCTTGTTGTTCTCACACAATTCATGCATCAACATCAACAGTTTGCCATTTGTTTCCATTTCATTGGGCCCATACTCTATGCTCTATAGGATAGAGTATAGTTCCATATTGATTCACTCCTAGCGCAATGATTGGGTATATAGTATATACCGAAGCATTGTATATGGTTAAAACAAAAGCCGTGGCTTTGCTGTCAGTGGGGTCAAAAGTAAAATTAACCAAGTACCACCAGGATTGGAATTTCTTTTCGAGTTCAATTGCATTGTCCCAAATTATCTTCCGAATTTCAGTAGGTAAGGTGCCTTCCTCACCTTCCCGTATAATTGCAGCTGCCATTGATTGCATCCACAGATGAGCTTGGACACAACTGAGGGCCAGAGAAACGTTATTTTGGGCCACATCAAGTGCATCTGTAATCAACTGGTGGTTCTTCTCATTTACCTCTCCCCACCGAGGCAATATATCTGATAAGAGCCATTGGTTTGTTCCCAGAGCTGAAAGAGAAGATTGTAAAGGGTGTTTCAATTTATTTAGATCACTGGTTATTGTGACTAGTTTATTAGCAAGTACCTCAGCATCTATGCTGTTTAGGACTCCCAGTCCTGTTCCCAAGACAACAGTCACATTTCTCTTTGATCGTTTTGGAGAGATGAGGGTCCGTCCATGTAACCATGTTGACCATCCTGTGTAGGATGTGCTCAGGAATGGTGAACAGGTAGGTTTAATTGCAGAGATATTAGCCTGCATTGCTAATTCCACATGTTTGAGGGAATATGACGGATTAAACAGTACTTGTTGTTGACCAGTATTTTTAATTATGTAAGGACTGGTGTTGAAGATGTGAGGAGTTAGACTAATAGGAGGCCGAGCTGGTATATTTTTAGAGATTTGTGGGGACAGAGGTTTCTTATCCTTTACAAGTGGCACATATGTTGCTGTATCAATCATAAATTCAAATAATAATTCTGTGCCTCTGCAGCCCCAAATACAGTATACAATTATAGGTTTGGTGAAGGTGAAATTATACCATCAATCTGAATTTGGTTCGGTTATTTTGTAGCACTCAGCATTATAGTTTTCAGGTCTGGAAGAATCAGCATAAATTGTTTTAATTTTAATTAATTAATTTTATTTTTAATTCAAGTCATTATTTGCATTTTAAGATTATCTTCAATGGTTCTTTAATTCATCTGTTCATGCGCAGTTCATTCAGGATTCCTGTGAACGCAAGAAAACAAAAGCGTGCTCGGTCATATTCGACCGGCAGGGTTAAAAGAGGGTGAGATCCACCGGCTGTTAATCCAGTGTACCTTTCCTGATTTGTTATATACCATGCTGTCACGTGGAACAGGAATCTCTGCTAGGACCTTAGCCAAAGCGTTGTGGGCGGTAGTGGGGGAATGTTTGGAACTGCAGCAGTTAAATGTGCAGTATCAGCATTTAACTGTCGATAATCTGCTGTAAAACCACATTGCCCGGTTGGTTTCTTTACTGGCCACACCCGTGAACTGTAAGGTGAATGAGTCCTTTTAATGATGTCTCTTTCCTCCAATTCCATCACGACCCCGTCAATCCCCGTAAGGGCTGTTGCTGGCAACGAATATTGCCAAACATTGGCAATTTTAGAGGGGGGTAAGGGTATAGATGTTTCTGACAGACTCAATTTTATTGTGCCTGATTCCTTATCAGGTTTGAACCTCCCATTGGATTTAGGGGTTTGGGTGCGAACTTGGCAAACTTGCTGGGCATGATCAGGCGATTTTCCACTGGACAAACTGACCCAGTCCATTCGGCGTCCATATCTATCTATTTTTTGTACACATTTGCTCCAAGTGTGTATGGGGGTGTGCCGACCTTGACTATGACCACGATCAGAGTCTGCACGAGCAGTTTGTAAGCGATCTTGAGTATTTGCTACAAACACCTTGAGACAGTCAGGGAGACCGCAAATGAGAGGGGTTAACCGTGCTGGGTCGATGAGAGTTAGCATCGGGGATTTCCTTAACTCATTTCCTTCATACATTGCTTGTAGGCAGGCTGCTTTCTGTACTGCTGCAGCCAGGTCGGAGTAGCCTGTAGCTTTAATCTCCAGTGGTTCCCTCCTCTTCCGAGGGTCTATACCACCTGCCCAGTATGCAGCTCGTGCAGTTAAAGAATAATTATGATCCCCTGGTGTGGTAGTTAAAAATACTCCTGGTCCCCAAAAGCCTCCAGCTTCTTCTTCACTTAACATAATTCAGTATCCCCCCTCAAGAGAAACTTGCCACACATACTCAACTTCTGATTCTCCTGACCGCCTTGAGTATTTCTCTTGTAATTTTATCAGTTCTGCTGGTGACCACGGAATTGTACGCACAGTAGTGTGGATCTCATCATCATCATTAACAGCAGTCCCAGTTTTAACCAAGGGTCGTAAGGGAATCAGTTGAGGTTCGGAATCAGGGGGTCTCTTTAACCTCATCATCATCACTGTCAAACCAAATGTCACCATCCCAAGTTTTGGGGCTTGCGCTATGCATTAATTTACCCATTGCTTAACTGCGGTAGAGGGTTGCACTTTATCCAACAACTGAGTCATCCTTTCCAATAGTTGTCTAAGAAGATTGTTCTAATTGACAAGATTTTTGTTTTCACTCATGAGATTTTTATTCTCATCCAAAAGATTTTTATTTTCACTCACAAGGTTCTTGTTTTCATTCGTGAGATTTTTATTCTCATCCAAAAGATTTTTGTTCTCATTCGTGAGATTTTTCCCTGTCTCCCTCTCAAAGGCCAATGATGACTTTAATACCTCATTTTCCGACTTCAAAGCTGTATATTCTACTTCAGAAATTAGTGTGGGAGCAGGGGTTTCCTTAGATTCTTGCTGTACACAAGATAAACAGGCTCCTAAAACTGCACAGATAACACTTTTACCTTTTCTCATTACAATCCTGTGCGCAGCCTGACGCTGCTCAATGTGTTCTACCACTTTCTCTTCATCCTTCCAAAACTTTTGAGCCCAATCCTTCCCAGCCTGGGAAGGGGCACATTTATATTTTTGCAGTAATTCATCCATGGCAATCCCGCCCGTGACGCCAATTTTTCTCTCGAGTTAAAGGGCAAGGCAATTTGGCAGAAAATAAAACCCCTTGCATTCCATCTTGTCATCAGATATCAGAGGGGCTGGGGGTGGCTAGGCTTAGATTCTGAGTGATGCCAAATTCATGTGTTACAAGTCCGGTCACGTTCAATGTACTGAACTCTCAAGATAACGGATACACACGTAACAGTGTAGGAGCAGTAGCTGGACGTTTGAAATTTCAGTGTTGAGCTCTGACGTGAATTAGCGAGAGGAAGCGAACATACGTCTGGGCCTTTGAGTGTCTAAACAAGTTCAGAGACCAAGTGTTTGTGATTCGTTTTAGAGGTTACCAGTGGGAGATGAGGACCAGCAACAGCTTTCAGGGCTGGCACCTTTAGTGTAGGAGCAATCACTGGACGTTCGCAATTTCGGTGTTGAGCTCTGGCCAGACTGAGCAGGAGAGGGAGTGTACATTGGAAGTTTTAGCAGCCTAAACAAGTTCAGAGCCCAAGTGTTTGTGCTTCGTTTTAGAGGTTACCTGTGGGAGATGGGGACCAGCAACAGGTTTCAGGGCTGGCACCTTTAGTGTAGGAGCAATTGCTGGGCGTTTGCTATTTCGGTGTTGAGCTCTGGCCAGAGTGAACAGGAGAGCGTGTGTATGTTGGAATATTTAGCAGCCTAAACAAGTTCAGAGACCAAGTGTTTGTGCTTCGTTTTAGAGGGTACCTGCGGGAGATGAGGACCAGCAACAGGTCTCCCACTGGTAACCTCTAAAACGAACCACAAACACTTGGGCTCCGAACTTGTTTAGACAATAAAAGGTTCAGACGTATCATCGCTTCCTCTCACTAATTCTCATCAGAGCTCAACACTGAAATTGGAAACGTCCAGCGATTGCTCCTACTCTAAGGGTGCCAGCACTGAAAGCTCTTGCTAATACTCATCTCGCACTGGTAAATGCTAAAATGAACCACAAACACTTGGGCTGTGAACTTGTTGAGGCTACTATAGCTTCCAACATACACTCCTTCTCCTGCTCAGTCTAGCCAGAGCTCAACACCGAAATTGCGAACGTCCAGCGATTGCTCCTACACTAAAGGTGCCAGCCCTGAAACCTGTTGCTGGTCCTCATCTCCCTCTGGTAACCTCTAAAATGAACCACAAACACTTGGGCTCTGAACTTGTTTAGGCTGCTAAAAGTTCCAACATACAATCGCTCTCCTGCTCAATCTGGCCAGAGCTGAACACCGGTATTGAGAACGTCCAACGATTGCTCCTACTCTAAAGGTGCCAGCCCTGAAAGCTGTTGCTGGTCCTCATCTCCCACTGTCGTGGTTTAAGCCCAGCTGGCAACTAAGCACCACACAGCCGCTAGCTCGCTCCCCCCAGGTGGGATGGGAGAGAATCGGAAGAGTAAAAGTGAGAAAGCTTGTGGCTTGAGATAAAGACAGTTTAATAGGTAAAGCAAAAGCCGCACACGCAAACAAATCAAAACAAGGAATTCGTTCACCACTTCCCATCGGCAGGCAGGTGTTCAGCCATCCCCAGGAAAGCAGGGCTCCATCACGCGTAACGGTTACTTGGGAAGACAAATGCCATTACTCCGAATGTCCCCCCCTTCCTTCTTCTTCCCCCAGCTTTATATGCTGAGCATGATGTCATATGGTATGGAATAGTCTTTTAATCAGTTGGGGTCAGCTGTCCCGGCCGTGTCCCCTCCCAACTTCTTGTGCACCCCCAGCCTACTCGCTGGTGGTGAGAAGCAGAAAAGGACTTGACTCTGTGTAAGCACTGCTCAGCAGTAACTAAAACATCCCTGCTTTATCAACACTGTTTCCAGCACAAATCCAAAACACAGCCCCATACTAGCTCTATGAAGAAAGTTAACTCTACCCCAGCCAAAACCAGCACACCCGTTGGTAACCTCTAAAACGAACCACAAACACTTGGGCTCTGCACTAGTTTAGACACTCAAAGCTCCAGACGTAAAATTGCTTCCTCTCGGTAATTCACGTCAGAGCTCAACACTGAAATTGCGAACGTCCAGCGATTGCTCCTACTCTAAAGGTGCCAGCCCTGAAAGCTCTTGCTGGTCCTCATCTCCCACTGGGAACCTCTAAAACGAACCACAAACACTTGGGCTCTGAACTTGTTTAGACACTCAAAGGTCCAGATGTATAATCGCTTCCACTCAGTAAATTACTTCAGAGCTCAACACTGAAATTGCAAACGTCCAGCGATTGCTCTTCCTCTAAAGGTGCCAACCCTGAAAGCTGTTGCTGGTCCTCATCTCCGACTGCTAACCGTTAAAACGAACAACAAACACTTGGGCTCTGAACTTGTTTAGACACTCAAATCTCCAGACGTATGACTGCTTCCTCTCGGTAATTTACTTCAGAGCTCAACACTCGAAATGCTAACATCCAGCGATTGCTCCTACTCTAAAAGTGCCAGCACTGAAAGCTATTGCTGGTCCTCATCTCCCACTGGTAACCTCTAAAACAAACAACAAACACTTGGGCTCTGAACTTGTTTAGACTTCTAGATGTTCCAACATACACTCTCTCTCCTGCTCAATATGACGAAAGATCAACACTGAAATTGCAAACGACCAGTGATTGCTCCTACTGTAAAGGTTCCAGCACTGAAAGCTGTTGCTAGTCCTCATCTCCCACAGGGAACCTCTAAAACGAACCACAACCACTTGGACTCTGAAATTCTATAGACAAACAAAGTTCCGGACATACCATCACTTCCTCTCGCTTATTCACCTCAAAGCTCAACACTGAAATTGCAAACATCCAGCTACTGCTCCTACTCTAAAAGTGCCAGCACTGAAAGCTGTTCCTGGTCCTCATCTCCCACTGGTAACCTCTAAAACGAACCACAAACACTGGGGCTCTGAACTTGTTTAGACACTCAAAGCTCTAGAAGTATGACCGCTTCCTCTCGGTAATTCACGTCAGAGCTCCACACTGAAACTGCAAACATCCAGCTATTGCACCTACTCCAAAGGTTCCAGCCCTGAAAGCTGTTTCTGGTCCTCAACTCCCATGGGTATCCTTTAAAACGAACCACAAATACTGGGGCTCTGAACTTTTTTCGACACTCAAACTTCCACAGATATGATCGCTTCCTCTTGCTACTTCACCTCAGAGCTCAACACTGAAATTGCAAACGTCCAGCGATTGCTCCTAGTCTAAAGATGCCAGCACTGAAAGCTCTTGCTGGTCCTCATCTCCCACTGGGAACCTCTAAAACGAACCACAAACACTGGGGCTCTGAACTTGTTTAGACACTCAAAGCTCTAGAAGTATGACCGCTTCCTCTCGGTAATTCACGTCAGAGCTCCACACTGAAACTGCAAACATCCAGCTATTGCACCTACTCCAAAGGTTCCAGCCCTGAAAGCTGTTTCTGGTCCTCAACTCCCATGGGTATCCTTTAAAACGAACCACAAACACTGGGGCTCTGAACTTTTTTCGACACTCAAACTTCCACAGATATGATCGCTTCCTCTTGCTACTTCACCTCAGAGCTCAACACTGAAATTGCAAACGTCCAGCGATCGCTCCTAGTCTAAAGATGCCAGCACTGAAAGCTCTTGCTGGTCCTCATCTCCCACTGGTAACCTCTAAAACGAACCACAAACACTGGGGCTCTGACCTTGTATAGACTCTCAAAGTTCCGGACGTAACATAACTTTCTCTCGCTAATTCACGTCAGAGCTCAAATCTGAAATGCAAACATCCAGCGATTGCTCCTACTCCAAAAGTTCCAGCAGTGAAAGCTGTTTCTAGTCTTCATCTGCCACGGCTTTGCTCTAAAACAAACCGGAACGCTAGGGCTCTGAACTTGTTTAGACTGCTAAAAGTTCTAACATACACTTGCTCTCCTGGTCAGTCTGGCCAGAGCTCAACAACAAAATTGCAAACGTCCAGCGATTCTTCCTACTATAAAGGTGCCAGCCCTGAAAGCTGTTGCTGGGCCTCATCTCCCACTGGTAACCTCTAAAACGAACCACAAACAGATGGGCGCTGAACTTGTTGTAGACACGCAAAGCTCTAGAAGTATGACCGCTTCCTCTCGTTAATTCACGTCAGAGCTCAACACTCGAATTGAAAACGTCCAGTGATTGCTCCTACACTAAAGATGCCAGCCCTGAAAGCTCCTGCTGGTCCTCATCTCCCACTGGTAACCTCTGAAACTAAAGACAAACACTTGGGCTCTGAACGTGTTTAGACTACTAAAACTTCCAACATACACTCGCTCTCCTGCTCAATCTGGACAGAGATTAACAACAACATTGCAACCATCTAGCGATTGCTCCTACTCTAAAGGTGCCAGCACTGAAAGCTATGGCTGGTCCTCGTCTCCCACTGGTACCCTCTAAAACGAACCACAAACACTTGGGCTCTGAACTTGTTTAGACACTCAAAGCACCACACGTATGATCGCTTCTTTCCTCTAATTCATCTCAGAGCTCAAAACTGCAATTGCAAACTTCCAGCAATTGCCCCTACTCTAAAGGTACCAGCCCTGAAAGCTCTTGCTGGTCCTCATTTCCCACTGGTAACCTCTAAAACGAAGCACAAACACTTGGGCTCTGCACTTGTTTAGACACTCAAAGGTCCAGACGTATCATCGCATCCTCTCGGTAATTCACCTCAGAGCTCTACACTGAAGTTGCAGACGTCCAGCGATTGCTCCAACTCTAAATGTGCCAGCACTGAAATCTGCTGCTGGTCCTCATCTCCCACTGGGAACCTCTAAAACGAACCACAAACACTTGGGCTCTGAACTTTTTTTGACACTCAAAGGTCCAGACGTATGATCGCTTTTTCTCGCTAATTCATGTCAGATCTCAACACTGAAATTGCAAACGCCCATCGATTGCTCCTACTCTAAAGGTTCCAGCACTGAAAGCTGTTGCTGGCCCTCACCTTCCATTGGGAACCTCTTAAATGAGTTACAAACACTTGGGCTCTGCATTTGTTTAGACTATTAAAAGTTCCAACACACGCTCGCTCTACAGCTCAATCTGGCCACTGATGTCCACTGATGGCTCCGCCTCTGAAGTTGACAGCACTGAAAGCTGTTGCTGGTCCTCACCTTCCACTGGGAACCTCTGAAATGAATTGTAAAGACTTGAGCTCTGAATTTTTTTAGACTTTTAAAATTCCAACATAAACTGGCTCTACTATTCAATCTGGCCAGGGCGCAACACCAAAATTGCAAACATCCAGCGATTGCTCCTACTCTAAAGGTGCCAGCACTGAAAGCTGTTACTGGCCCTCATCTTTCACTGCTAACCTGTTAAATATTGCACCAACACTTGGGCTCGGCACTTGCCTAGACTCTCAGAGGTTCCAACATGCGCTCGCTGGCTTCTGTAATATCTCGACAGAGCTGAACACCAAAATTGCAAACGTCCAGTCATTGCTTCTACTCTAAAGAAAGCACTGAAAGCTCTTGCTGGCCTCACCTCCCACTGCTAACCTCTAAAATTATGCACCAACACTTCGTCTCGGGGCTTGCCTAGACTTTCAAAGGTCCCGACATATGCTCGCTGGCTCCCGCTACATCTCGACAAAGCTCAACACCGAAATTGCAAACGTCCAGCCTTTGCTCCTACGCTAAAGATGCCAGCACTGAAAGCTCGTGCTGGATCCCACCTTCCACTGGGAACCTCTTAAGAGGACAACCAACATTGGCCTCTGCGCTTACCTAGACTCTCAAAGGTCCCAACATACGCTCGCTCTACTGATCAATCTCGCCAGAGCTCAACACTGGAATTGCAAACGTCCAGCCATAGCTCTTACTCTAAAGACGCCAGCAATGAAAGCTCTGGCTGGCCCTCACCTTTCACTGCTAACCTCTTAAATGAACAACCAACACTTGGGCTCTGCGCTTGCCTAGACTCTCAAAGGTCCCAACATGGGCTCACTGTCTCCTGCTACTTCTCGACAGAGCTCAACACCGAAATTGCAAACATCCAGTGATTGCTCCTACTCTAAAGGTGCCAGCACTGAAAGCTCTTGCTGTCCCTCACCTTCCACTGAAACCTCTTAAATCAACCACCAACTCTTGGGCTTTTTGCTTGCCTAGACTCTCAAAGTTCCCAACATACGCTCGCTGGCTCCTGCTAATTCTCCCCATAGCTCAACACTGAAATTGCAAACGTCCAGCCATTGCTCCTATGCTAAAGATGCCAGCACTGAAAGCTCGTGCTGGATCCCCGGGTGGGATCCAGCCACACGGGACGGTAACATATGGGAAAGTAGTGACGATGACTCTACGGACACTGAGGGTGAAGAAGCAGCACCCTCGAACTCTGCAGTGCCTGAGTCAGGGAAGCGAGCCACCCCCATAGTAAAATGAAAGGCGGTGGCCGATCCTAGCGGCATATTTGTCCGACAGGACCAGATGGAAGATTATTCCCCTGAGGATATTAAAAACCTTTTAGAAAAATATAAACAGAGGCCAGGAGAAAAACCACAACATTGGCTGGTATGGCTCAGGGAGGGAATACAGTTTTGTTAGTGTAGATGCAAGTAAATTCTTGGGGCTTACAACAGACTCATATGTTCAATCAGCCTTACGGCACCTACCCCCGGGAGAAAATACACCCTTGGTTACTGTTATAGCTAGTGGACTTGGGGATAGACATACCAATGACGGAGCATGGCCACCAGGGGCGAAAAGTTGGGCTATGCTGCAACAGGCTATCGCCCTTTTAAAAGCAGAAGGCATAAAGTTAGCAGTATCAATGGGAGACCCACGCTTACACCTTGATCAACCACTTCTGCCGGGAAGTCGTAATTTGCTTCTCGAAGTTTGTCCGGCAGGATGGAGACCTTATTTGATTCCTCTTCTAATGGCAGAGCAAGGAAATCCCGTATCACAGATAATAGAAAAGCTGGGTCAAATGGAGGACCTTCCGGGCATTGTGACAACAGAAAGTGGCTCTCCCCCATCCCAAACTATGAAAGAATCGCGCCCAGAGCAAGGACAGCCGGGAGAGTGAAGTCGCTTGTTCAAACAGCTGGTGGAGCAAGGTGTCCCAAAAACAGAGATAGATGGACAACCCCTATCAGTGCTACGCCGTTTGGTTCAACAGGGAAAATGAAACCAAGTCCGTAAACTCCAAAGTATCGTTCCGGGTTTTGCAGACATTCCCCATCCGGGTTTTGAAACCCATGAACAGGCTCTACAATACCCCTGGAAAGACCTAGGTAAGACTGTAACCCAGTTCCACCGAAAACTGAATGAGGGTCAGACCAAGCCCCGGGTCTGCGTTGCCTTGTACAGCGTCATGACCCGCGTCCCTTTGTAGCTTGCACAATTTGGTGGTCCCCTATGAACAAACAGCAAGTGCGAGCTCTAGTGGACACCGGGGTGGAGGTCATGATTATACATGGCAACCCAGCCAAACATAAAGGGGAAGCAATCCGGGTATGGGGTTTGGGAGACCAACCAGTTATCGGCCACTTAACGCATGTAACATTGCAGATTGGGGACTGGCCCCCCAGGTCTTCTAGACTCATGACAGCTCAGATTGGAGAATATATTATCAGTATGGACATACTCCGGGGCCGAATCCTGGAATTGCCTGATGGCCTATGGGCTTTTGGTTCAGCATGGCGACTGCGCATTCGGGCTATCCAAGTAGGAAAGATCCCTCACAAGGCAAATATACCTGTGGCCCATACAGTGGTGCACCTAAAGCAATACCAAATCCCAGGACGGAAGACTGAAGTTGAGCAGACAATACAAGATCTGCTACAAGCAGGTGTGGTGCGATACACGCACTCCCTGTTTAATAGCCCTATCTGGCCAATAAAAAAGCCGGATGGGAGCTGGAGGATGACTGTAGATTATAGAGGGGTGAATAAGGTATCCCCGCCGATAACCACTGCTGTTCCTGAAGTAGCCGAATTGGTACATAAGATCCAGGTGCATCCAGGCACCTGGTACGCAGTGATTGATGTAGCCAATGCCTTTTTCACTGTCCCTATTCCTATAGCCGCTCAGGAGCAGTTTGCCTTTACCTGGAGCGGGACCCAGTATACTTTCACCAGATTACCCCAGGGGTATATACACAGCCCAACATTTTGTCACCAAGCTATTCACAAAACCTTACAACAGGTCAGCCGGGAACCTAAAACCCAAGTAGTACAATATATTGATTACATTTTGATTCAAGGACCATCCCAAGAGCAAGTGCAACAACAACTTGACTATGTTCTAGACAGATTGAGACAGGATGGGTAGGTGGTGAACCCTAAGAAAGTCCAAGGACCCTCAGACACTGTTAAATATTTAGGTATCATGTGGCATCAAGGAAAACAACAGATCCCTGAACCCGTGTTGAAAACTATACAGGAATGGCCACAGCCGACCACCAAAAAACAGGTGCAACAATTTTGGGGGGCACTCGGCTTTTGGCGGTCATATCTTCCGCGCCTAGCTATTATATTAAAGCCTTTGTATGTTGTGACCCGGAAGAAGGACCATTTCCAGTGGAAACAAGCACAGCAGGAGGCCTTTGAGCAAGCAAAACACATAGTACAAGAATATTTGGGACTACACCCTATCCAAGATGGGCCTGTTGAGCTACATGTCTCACTAGAGTGAGATGTGGCTCTCTGAAGCTTATGGCAGCTACAGGATGGTCGTAGATGGCCTTTGGGGTTTTGGTCCCGCCGGCTTACTGGGGCCGAATTGCGGTATACTGTATTTGAAAAACAACTAGTTGCTGTATATTGGGCCCTACTCCACACTGAAGCCAGGGCCCTTGGGCACGAAGTCTCAGTTCGGACAGAGACACCAGTGATAGCCTGGGCAATCACCCCGTCCACAATACATAAGATCGGCCATGCACAGGAAGCCACAATTATAAAAATGCGGTGGTATCCACAGGAGAGAGCCAAGCCAGGTCCAAAGGGTATACACCAACTCCATGAAGCAGTGAACAATGGGGTGCTCAAGGAAGGGAAAACTGCTAGCAACGTGGTAAATTATCAACTGGGTTTGTGGGGTGCGCCATACGAAGAGCTCACAAAAGAACAGAAAGAGTTTGCCTGGTTTACCGACAGCAGCTGCTCTGCAAAAGGACACGGGAGGGCCATCGCCTACAACCCCACCACTAGCACAACTCTCAGTAATGAGGGTGAGACAGGCAGTGCTCAGCTTGCAGAATTAGTAGCAGCTTGGCAAGCTATAGATGCCACTCCACCCAATCATATCTGCTATCTTTATACTGACTCTTGGGCTGTAGCCCAGGGACTCGTACATTGGTTGCCAAAATGGCATGCTGACCAGTGGCACATCGGGAGTAAGGACATATGGGGCCATCCTTACTGGGAGCGCATTTGGGCTCTCCTCCAGGACAGAGATGTCTGCGTCTTTCATGTGGACGCACATATGAAAGAACAATCCGAGACACATTTGGGGAATGCACAAGCCGATGCCCTTGCAAAGGTCCAGGCAGTAAAACTAGAGGAACAGAGTAATGCTGCATTGGCACGGTGGGCTCACGAAAAGGCCGGCCATGGGGGGAGGGATGCCACCATAGCATGGGCCAAGGCCCGGGGTATAGAACTTTCAGTGAAAGACGTACAGACATGTATTGTATTAACCTGACAACTACTAAAAAAGTATCCCTATTTAGATCAGCCAGTGGGGCGCATGCAGTGGGGTACAACTGGGGGTGAAGTATCGCAGATTGACTATGTTGGACCTTTACGGGAACATAGGCGACAACACTATATTTGTGTAGCTGTGGACACATATTCGGGACTCGTAGTAGTGGTTCCTAGCTGCTATAGTAATGCATACACCACAATTAAATGCCTAGAGATAATAGAGCTCTATTATGGTACCCCTGTAGAGATCAAATCTGACAATGGGACGCATTTCAAAAACATCAAAGTAGCGCAGTGGGCCAGTGACTGAGGAATTACGTGGACATGGCATCTTTCTTACCAGCCTCAGGGGGCAGGATTAGTAGAGCGCACTAATGGATTACTGAAAGAACAGCTGAGGTGCTTGGGGGGTGGCACGTTCACCGGGTGGGTAGACCATCTGCCTGACGCAATACGCATTTTGAATAATCGTATCATTGGCCAGAGCTCAACCCCCATCCTATGCATGAAGCAAGGGCAGATCAGAACCACGAAAGTTGCACATCCAGGAATATCCATCTTACAAGGGACAGCTTACAAGGCTACACCCCAGAGCGGCAGATACGCCGTGCAAAGTACTGTAGACATAACCATGGCTAGTCAAGAGACACGGTGGTTTCATACTGACGTCTCGCTGTATCCAGCCTCTGGCGACTGTCTACATTTGCTGTGTTTAACCCCAGGGCTCTTGGCCCACAGCCTTGTATTATTGAACCCCACTCAGGAATCTGGACAAAGACCACTCATACTTGGAATTAAAAGTACCTCCTTGCGGGCCATGGTCTTGCCTGCCGCCCCATGGGTTTTAGTATATCATGTCCTGAGTGCAGCACCAGTTACAGAGACCATGCGGTGGTTCGCTGGGACGCGAGTGTGGTATCGGCCCCCGTTAGGCCAACCAGTTGCGGCTGAAGTTATAGCCGCTGATGACTCACAAACTGTAACTATAGTGGTGCAGGGAGAATCTGCACGGCAGCGTATGCCAGCACAGCATTTAACACGGCAGGAATAGAGTATAGACCGTGTTTCCCCCCCTCTTGTGTTCACAGATGGACGCGGTCATGGGTACAGCCGCAACCCAAGGAAAACGTCTGGGTGACCTTGGCTAATGTGACCGGACAGGATTCCTTGTGTCTCAGTACAGCAACACCAAATAGTCCCTTTTCCACATATCTAATAGGAGTTCCGCTGTCATCAATAGAGTTCAAAAGTTTGTCAGCAGCTGCCATACGTCTAGCCATAGACACGACAGACTGGAATGCCTGGTTTCCTTGAATCAGACATCCACCTTTATTGCCACCCCAGGAACTGCAGACTCTGGGGCCCCTGAATGCAGACTGGTGTACCTATTTTAATTACACTGGTAAAGAGGGCACATCGTGGTGGGCTAATGCCACCCTACCAGGATATTCCAACACGTCGCACTGGTGTAACACCACCTCCAACAATGTTACGATAAGTTTTTCCACGCATATGTCTTTGCCACCAGGACTGTTTTTGATATGCGGTGACCGAGCCTGGCCAGGAGTACCACAGGCAACCAAAGGTGGGCCATGTACCGTGGGCCGACTCACCTCGTTAGCCCCGAATATCACCCTTGCAATCTGGATGCAGAAAGACCATACTCGAGGGACACAGGTGATACATGCATTTGCTCCCAACTGCAAGGATAACGTACGTGGAGTTTTGGGATGCACCACGGACTTTTGCAGCATCTTTGCTCGCACCTGGGGTAGCAAGTGCTGCAGTCCTATCTCAACTAAACAAATTGGGATGTTGGCTAGCCAAATATAATAACTCCACTAGTTTAGCATTATCTGACTTATTGTTAGATGTAGATAGTATTAGACATGCAACTTTACAAAACAGAGCTGCAATCGACTTTTTATTACTTGCTCATGGACATGGCTGCGAAGACTTTGATGGACTCTGTTGCATGAACCTGAGCGACCACTCCACATCTATTCATGCACAAATACAGGAGCTACAAAGACTACATCACCAACTTGTTGTAGAAACAGGTTGGAACCCCTTTGCGGGGCGGACATGGGGGTGGCCATGGATACGACAAATCATTTTGGGTTTTGCTCTTGTATGTCTTGTGGTTTTATGTATCAAGTGTTTTGCCCCTGTATTATCCAATTAATACGACAAATGATTGATACCTTGCTCCAACAATATGTCGTATGAATGGTAGAATATCGTCGTGTTCCAACCACGGACCACGCAGTGGCATGTATACGGAAGGGCTGAAAGATGGAATTTTGGCCCGTGGATGGACACTGGGTAAGAAGAAGATAGCTAAGGCAATTGCAACACTGTGTGAGAAGTAGATAGCTGAGAGAACCACAGTCAGCACAAGAAAACAGATGGTTTATTGTCTAGTGTTTGAAATGCTGACCTTAGAGATAAAGAGGCTGAGCAATACAGGGGGAGGACAGGGAGGACGTGCAGTGGTGAAAGAATACAAAGCACAGTTCATAATTTTGCTTGCCTTATAACATCTTGCTATCAGCTTGAGCATGGTTGATACGAGTCTGCTGGATTATGGTAATATGCCACATGTACAAAGCCTATGAACCAATAGATGGGAGGGCTATGGTGCGTGCAGCGTGCCTGACCAGCGGGCACATGCGCCATAGGCTCCCTATGCTGAGAGTTGGCAACTGAGGCTTGTTTCGGCACCCACTGGTCATGTGTGTCGAAATCCGTTCCTCTGCAAATGCACAAATACCAGGATTTCCCGAAGAGCAGTGGGCCAGTGTACGGTGAGGTCACCGTTGCCTCCGTGGGGATGCACGCATAAAGCTGGCACCTACCGACTGCTGGGCTGAGCACGTGGCGCAAGACGACACAAGAATGTACAGACAGTCCATCTTCCTCTTGGTCCTCGGGTCGGTAAGACAATTGCTTTGCAAGACACCTTTAGTGTAATGCATGTCTGTAGTTAATAAAATGCTTGGGTTTTTTTTTTTTTTTCCTTGTAGTCTGTGTATATTTGTTTACCTTTCTCGGGAATCCTCGAAACCACTCTAAAACACATCCTCTTCAACGAGCCCCCAACACTTGGGCTCTGCACTTGTCTAGACTCTCAAAGGTCCAGACACACGATCGCTTCATCCCACTAACTCTCACCAGAGCTCAGCACCGAAATTGCAAACATAGAGCCATTGCTCCTACGCTAAAGATGCCAGCACTGAAAACTCTGGCTTGCCCCCACATTAAACTGGGAATCTCTTAACAGGACCATCAACACTTGGCCTCTGTGCTTACCTAGACTCTCAAAGGTCCCAACATATGCTTGCTGGCTCCTGCTACTTCTCGCCAGAGCTCAACACCGAAATTGCAAGCATCCAGCCATTGATCCTACCCTAAAGATGCCATACTGAAAGCTCTTGCTGGCCCTCACCTTTCAGTGCCTACCTCTTAACTGAACCACCAAAACTTGGCCTCTGCACTTACCTAGACTCTCAAAGGTCCCAGCATACACTTGCTGGCTTCCGCTACTTCTCCACAGATCTCAACACCAAAATTGCAAATGTCCAGTGATTGCTCCTACTCTAAAGATGTCAGCACTTAAAGATGTAGCTGGCCCTCACCTTCCACTGGTAACCTCTTAAATGAGCACCGAAATTGCATACATCCAGCTATTGCTCCTACTCTAAAGATGCCAGCACTGAAAGCTCTTGCAGGCCATCACCTTTCACTGCTACCCTCTTAAATGAACCACCAACACTTGGGCTCTGAGCTTGCCTAGACACTCAAATGTCTTTACATATGATCGCTTCCTCCCACTACTTCTCGACAGAGCTCAATACCAAAATTGCAAACATCCAGCAATTGCAAACATCCAGCAATTGCTCCTACTCTAAAGATGCCAGCACTGAAAGCTCTTGCTTGCCCTCACCATTCTCTCTCTCCCGCTACCTCTCGCCAGAGCTCATTACTGAAATTTCAAACGTCCAGCGATTCCTCCTACTCTAAAGATGCCAGCAGTGAAAGCTGTTACTGGCTATTACCATCCACTGGTAACCTCTTAACAGGTGTTGGAACACCAACACCTCGGCTCTGTGCTTGCCTACATTGTCACATGTCCCAATATCTTCCTGCTCTCCCACTACCTCTCACCAGAGCCCATCACTAAAATTGAAAATGTTCAGCAATTTCTACTACTCTAAAGATGCCAGCACTGAAAACTGTTGATGGCCCTCACCATCCACTGGTAACCTCTTAACAGTACCAGGAACACTTGGACTCTGTACTCTCCTAGACTCTCCATAGGTCACAGAATCACAGAATCACTAAGGTTGGAAAAGACCTGTAAGATCATCAAGTCCAGCCATCAACTAACACCACCGTGCCCATTAAACCATGTCCCACAATGCCTCGTCCACACGGTCCTTGAACGCCTCCAGTGAGGGTGACTCCACCACCTCCCTGGGCAGCTTATTCCAGTGTTTCACCACTCTCTCAGTAAAGAAATTTTTCCTAATATCCAGCCTGAACCTCCCCTGACACAGCTTGAGGCCATTTCCTCTTGTCCTATCACTAGTCACTTGGGAGAAGAGACCAACACCCACCTCTCTGCAACCTCCTTTCAGGTAATTGTAGAGAGCGATAAGGTCTCCCCTCAGCCTCCTCTTCTCCAGACTGAACAATCCCAGTTCCCTCAGCTGCTCCTCATAAGACTTGTGCTCCAGACCCCCCCACCAGCTTTGTCGCCCTTCTCTGGACACGCTCCAGCACCTCAATGTCCTTCTTGTAGTGAGGGGCCCAAAACTGAACACAGCCTGTCCAGATCCCTCTGCAGAGCCTTCCTACCCTCGAGCAGATCAATACTCCCGCCCAGCTTGGTGTCATCTGCAAACTTGCTGAGGGAGCACTCAATCCCCTCACCCAGCTCATTGATAAATACATTAAACAAGACCGGTCCCAAAACTGAGCCCTGGGGAACACCACTTGTGACCGGCCGCCAACTGGATTTCACTCCATTGACCATGACTCTCTGGGCTCGGCCATCCAGCCAGTTTTTTACCCAATGAAGAGTGCACCTGTCTAAGCCACGATTTGGCAGCTTCTCCAGGAGAATACTGTGGGAGACAGTGTCAAAGGCTTTACTGAAGTCCAGGTAGACAACATCCACAGCCTTTCCCTCATCCACTAGGCGGGTCACCTGGTCATAGAAGGAGATCAGGTTGGTCAAGCAGGACCTGCCTTTCATGAACCCGTGCTGGCTGGGCCTGATCCCCTGGTTGTCCTGCACATGCCCTGTGAGCGCCCTCCAGATGAACCTCTCCATAATCTTCCCCAGCACCGAGGTCAGGCTGACAGGCCTGTAGTTCCCCAGATCCTCCTTCTGGCCTTTCTTGTAGATGAGCATCACGTTGGCAAGCCTCCAGTTGTCCGGGACCTCCCCTGTTAACCAGGACTGTTGATAGATGATGGAGAGCGGCTTGGCAAGCTCCTCCGCCAGCTCCCCCAGTACCCTTGGGTGGATGCCATCAGGCTCCATAGACTTGTGGGTGTCCAGGTGGCATAGCAGGTCGTTAACTGCTTCCTCCTGGATCACGGGGAGTTTATTTTGCTCTCCATCCTTGTCTTCCAGCTCAGGGAGCTGGATACCCTGAGGATACCTGGTGTGGCTATTAAAGACTGAGACAAAGAAGGCATTAAGTACCTCAGCCTTTTCCTCATCCTTCATGACAATGTTCCCCCCTGCATCCAGTAAACGATGGAGATTCTCCTTGGCTCTCTTTCTGTTGTTAATGTATTTGTAGAAGCATTTTTTGTTATCCCTTACGACCGTGGCCAGATTCAGTTCTAGCCAGGCTTTTGCCTTTCTAATTCCCTCTCTGCATGACCTAACGAGGTCCTTGTATTCTTCTTCAGTTGCCTGCCCCTTCTTCCAAAGGTGATAAACTCTCTTTTTTTTCCTGAGTCCCAGCAAAAGCTCCCTGTTCAGCCAGGCCGGTCGTCTTCCCCGACGGCTCTTCTTACGGCACATGGGGACTGCCTGCTCCTGTGCCTTTAAAATTTCCTTCTTGAAGAAGGCCCGGCCTTCCTGGACCCCTTTGCCCTTCAGGACTGTCTCCCAAGGGACCCTCTCAACCAGTGTCCTGAACAGGCTGAAGTCTGCCCTCTGGAAGTCCATCGTAGTGGTTTTGCTGATCCCCCTCCTTACTTGGCCAAGAATTGAGAATTCAATCATTTCATGGTCGCTAAGCCCAAGATAGCCTCTGACCTTCACTTCTCCCACCAGACCCTCTCTGTTCGTAAACAGCAGGTCAAGCAGGGCACCTCCCCTGGTAGGGTCCCTTACCAGCTGTGTCAGGAAGTTATCTTCCACACACTCCAGGAACCTCCGGGACTGTTTCCTCTCTGCTGTGTTATATTTCCAGCAGACGTCCAGTAAGTTGAAGTCCCCCACAAGAACAAGGGCTTGCGATTGTGAGACTTCCGCCAGTCACTTGTAGAACGCTTCGTCTTCTTCGTCCTTGTTGGGTGGTCTATAACAGGCACCCAGCAGGATATCCACCTTGTTAGCCTTCCCCCTCATCCTTACCCATAAGCATTCAACCCTGTCATCACAATCATCGAGCTCTATACAATCAAAACACTCCTTGACATACATTGCCACCCCACCGCCTCTCCTTCCTTGCCTATCCCTCCTGAAGAGTTTATAGCCCTCCATCGCAGCACTCCAGTCATGCGAGTCATCCCACCATCTTTCTGTGATGGCAACTACGTCACAGCTGTCCCTCTGCACAACAGCTTCCAGCTCCTCCTGTTTGCTGCCCATGCTGCGTGCATTGGAATAGATGCACTTGAGCTGGGCTATCGATCTTGCCCCCAACATTGGCATGCCACCCCTAGGCTCATCTCTAGGTAGCCTGGCTTCATCCCCTTCCCCCTTCAAACCTAGTCTAAAGCCCTCTCACTCAGGCCTGCCAACTCATGAGCGAGGACCCTTTTCCCCCCTGAGGATAGTTGAACACCGTCTGCACCCAGCAGGCCCGGTGCCATGTAGACCGCCCCATGGTCAAAAAACCCAAAATTCCTTCGATGGCACCAGCCTCTGAGCCACACGTTGACCAGGTTCTCTTTCCTGTTCCTACCAGCGTTCCTCCCCGCCACTGAAGGGATTGAGGAAAACACCACCTGTGCTCCCAATCCCTCAACCAGTCTCCCCAGTGCTTTGAAGTCCTTCTTGATCCCTTTTAGGCTTCTTTGCTCAATCTCATCACTGCCAACCTGCAAAACCAACAGCGTGTAGTAATCAGCAGGCCGTACCAGACCAGGGAGTTTCCTAGTAAACTCAACCAACAATGCTTTCAAACTCTGACTCTACCCAGTGGTCAGCACCAAATTGAGAACATCCAGCAAGAGCTTCCAGTCGGAAGTGTCAGGACTGAAAGCTCTTGCTGGCCCTCATCTTCCCTTCGCTGCCTCCTTAAAGCTCCACCAACAGTAGGGCTCTGAGCTTTCTCTGCCACCTAACACTTTATCTCAGTCTAGCCAGGGTCAAACTCCAAAACAGAAAACATCCAGCAAGCCCTCCCACACAGAAAGTGCCAGGACTGAAAGCTCTTGCTGGCCCACACCTTCCTGTCACAACGTCTTCTCACATGCACCAACACTGGGGCTCTGCGAGGTTTTTTTGGTTGTTTTTTTTTTTTACCCAACCAACCATGCCCTCACTCTCTCTCACTCTAGCCAGAACCCCGATGCAAAATTGAAAAGGTCTAACAAGGATTCCCACACAGAAGGTGCAGGGACTGACTGCTCTTACTGACCCTTACCTTCCCTTGGCAATCTATGAAAAGGCCATCTACACTGGGGCTCTGTCCTTTCTCTGCTACCTAATGATTTATTGCACTCAGTCTAGAAAGAGCCCAGCTCCAAAATTAAAAAAAACACCAGCAAGGACTGCTGCATGGAAGATGCCAGGAATAAAAGTGCTTGCTGTTGCTCACCTTCCCTTGGAAGCCTCTGCAAAGCCCCACCATTATCGAGTCTCTGAGCTTTCTCTGCCATGTAACTATCTCTTCACGCTAATGAGACCCCAGATGCAAAACTGAAAAAGTCTTAACGAGGATTCCCACAGAGAAGGTGCCAGTAATAAAAGCTCTTTCTAGGGCTCACCTTCCCTTGGCAGCCTCCTCAAAGTTCCACCAACACTAGGGCTCTGAGCTTTCTCTGCCACCTGATGCTTTATCTCACTCTAGCCAGAGTCAAGCTCCGAAACAGAAAACGTCCAGCAAGGGCTCCCACACAGAATGCACCAGGACTGAAAGCTCTTGCTGGCCCACACTTTCCCTTTTGCAACTTCTTCACACACCCACCAACACTGGGGTTTTGCTCTTTCTCTGCCACCAAATGTTTAACTCACTTTCTTGCTCTAGCCAGAGCCCAGCTCCAAGATGGGAAACATCCAGCAAGAGCTCTCACAGAATAGGTGATAGGACTGAGAGCTGTAGCTGGCCCTTGCCTTCCCTTGGCAGCCTCTTCAAAGCCTCACCAACACTGGGGCTCTGAGCTTTCTCTCCCACTTAATAATTGCCTCATTCTTTCACTCTAGGCAGAGCCCAGCACCAAAATTGAAAAAGGCTAACCAGGATTCTCACACAGAAGGTGCAGGGACTGACTGCCCTTCCTGCCCCTCACCTTCCCTTGGCAATCTATGAAAAGGCCATCTACACTGGGGCTCTGTCCTTTCTCTGCCACCTAATGATTTATCTCATTCACTCTAGAAAGCTTCAAAATTTAAAAATAAAAACAGCAAGGGCTCCCGCACGGAAGATGCCCAGAATAACAGCGCTTGCTGTTGCTCACCTTCCCTTGGAAGCCTCTGCAAAGCAACACCAACACTGAGGCTCTGAGATTTCTCTGCCACTTAACAATCCCCTCACTCTTTCACTCTAGGCAGAGCCCAGCACCAGAATGAAAAATGTCCAGAGAAGGCTCCCACAAATAAAGTGCCACGACTGAAAGCTCTTGGATGCCCTAACCTTCGTTTGGCAGCTTTTGCAAAGGCTCGCCAACAGTGGGGCTCTGCACTTTTTCTACTTCCTAAACCTCACCATCACCTATCCCCCTCACGCTCAGCGTAACCAAGCTCCAAGACAGAGAGCCACTAGCTTGGGTTAAAAAAACAGAAGTAGCGAGGATTGAAAGATGTGTATAGCCCTCACCTTCTATTGACAGCCCCTTCATTACTCCACCAGCTCTTGGTCTGTTCGCTTGCTATACAACCTAATGCTCACCCTAGCCAGGGCCCAACTCCAAAACGGATACCCACCACCTAAGTCTCCCGCAGAATTAGCCAGGACTGAAAACTGTTGGTAGCCCTCTCTGTCTCTCGTTTGGCAGCCCATTCACAACTCTCCCAAAACCAGTGCTCTGTATTTGCTATACAATCTACCCCTCATGCTCAGTGGAGCACAGCACCAGTTTATATGTCTAGAAGCACCTTCCCTAGTTATACTTCCACAAGTCCAACCATCGACAAAGGTCCCAAAGTTCTTTAAAGCAATTATTAGTACACCTCCTAGGATGACATGGACCACAAATGTTACAAGATAACTGAAGCCAACCATGCTGACAAAACCTGAGTTCTTCTCCTCTTGGGGCAGATGGGTGGGGGGTGGTTATTCCTTGGGTGTAGGGCAGCCCTATATGCATGATGAATACACTAAACAGGACACTGTCCTCTTTTAACAGTCTCCAATGGTCCACTGTGCTACGCTGCAGGAGCCTCTCTGGTCCAGGTAGCTCTAGAAAGGAAACAAAACCGATATGGTTCCAGAATTCTTTCCATCTTAGGGAATTTGAATGGTCCCAGTTTTAATCTCTATGGCATGATTGGTGGGGTTCTGTGAGGCTGACGGTTGTTCATTTAACTGATATTCCTTCAGTATTTGTTTAACACGTGAGGCATGAATCCAATTCTCCCTCCCTGTAACTTTTACAGCAGCATAAGAAGTTAAAAAGACAGTAGCTAGATCCTCCCTGTTGAAGTCCAACTGTTTTGTGAGATTGCACTTTGATCATCACTTCATCAAAAGACCGAACATAATATAACGTTTCCACCACTTGTAGATCATTCTGCTATCATACATTGAGCTATTACTGCAATTGTAACTCTGTGGCCTGAAGCTTATAGTTTCAAAAAAAATGGGGATTGACCTTTACAGAAAGTGTCTCTCCACTGGGTTATGAGGCATGAGCTGTTTCCCTGCTGGGTAGGCATATTGGTCAGACTGGTTACGAGTGAAACAGGAAGTTCCTTCTGTTAGCACAGCAGTTGTATATTCCCAATTCTGATATTTGGTCTGAGTTAAGAGAGTCTTATTCCAGAAAGGCGAATAGGAGGGGATATTATAAGCATAGTTCTCTGTCGCTTTCAATTCGACTAAGGTCAAAGGAATCATTATAAGGGGTATACCTGTTCTGGAGGTTAATGGGGTATGGGTGTATACCCAACAATCTGTTTGGTTAGTTAGGTTGGCCTGCGATGGGTCAACAACACAAAGGAATTGTGTTCCTTATAACTAAGAGTGGGGGGTATTAGTAAAAGCATTAAAAAAAGGTATTGTACTAACACAGTTTTGAGAATAGCTTTCACATAATGGGTTTGTCGATGCATGGTTGAGCCCATTTTGGTGATGGCTTGACTATTGTTTTCAATCAAATGTACAAAAGAAAAAGAACCAAAACATCTAGACAAAGAGGGGTTAATACCAGAACTAGGGTAACCACTCTTAACCCAATAATAAAATACTGAGTCTCAGCTAACTCTACTTCACTGGGCGGTTGGTGCCACCTGCACGCACAGCACTAGTTTATTTATCCAGCTGCACCTTTTCTGGTTATATTTCCTCAGCCCCAGCCTCGGTGATGGTTTTCCCAATGACCTTTATAACAGTTATTAACACACCATCAGGATGACATGGGCCACAATTATTGCAGGATAACCAAAGCCAACCAAATCCCAGTTTCATCTTTCACAGCCATCCAATTTTGCCATCGAGCCTGTTCTTCCTGAGTGACCGCTGCATATATTTGGGCTAGATTATTGATATTGGGCCAATCATCAGCAGAGGGAGTTGTTATGGCAATACACTCATGTATAGGTTGGAGGGCAGCAGCTTTAGCTGCTCTATCTGCCAATTCATTATTCCTTTCAATTTCGCTTGATCCTTTAGTATGACCTGGTCAGTGTACTACGGCAATTTCCCTTGGAGCTTAATAGCTTCTGATAGCATTTGGATTTCAGTCCCATTAGACATGATTTTCCCTTCTGAGGTAAGGAATCCTCGTTCTTTCCATAGCGTACCATTTCCATTACACGCTCCAAAGACATATGTAGAATCAGTATAAATAGTTACCCACTTATTGTATCCTACCCAGGCTGCTGTTGCAGATAATTCAGCCCCTTGGGCACTCAGTGAGGGTTCTAGAGGTTCTGCCTCAAGTGCTTCTAAGTTTCTCACCACTGCATAGCCCATGCATTGTTTTCCATTCACACAGTATGACGAGCCACCAGTAAAAAGGGTTAGAGGGTTAGATCCGACTTCTCTAGATGTTGATCCCGCAGATCTTCCCATAGGCAACTGGAGTGGAACACTATGTTAGCACAATCATGATGCAGCTCACCATCGGAGGGAGCAGGCAATAAAGTTGCTGGACTCAAAATATTACATCTTTTTTAAGTAATATTACTTGCATTTAAAATCGATAATTCAGAACAATGTGCTCTTTGTGGAGACAATGCTTGTGTAGCATGTTGTTTAAGAGTCAATTCCACTTTATGCAGGACATACTCAGTTGTTGGGTGACCTGGGACTAATGCTCTCCTTTTTATGATAGTTGCTGTTGCTGCTATCGCTCTAACACAGGATCCAGTTGAGTAATAAGCCACAGGGCGGCACTGTGGACCTGGCTTTTGAGTAAGGACCCTGCTGGCTACTCCTTTGTTCTCATGCACAAGTAGTTCAAAGGACTTGGAGTAATCCGGCAATTCCAGTGCAGGAGCAGAAGCTAAAGCTCCTTTTACAGCTTGGAAAGCCTTTTTTCTCTCTGGACCTCACCGTATAGGCTCCACTTCTTCTGTCTTGGTGGCCTTCAAGGAGGCACCACAACCTGGCAGAGCCAATTCAGGGCCTGAGTCCAGAACCACACACACTGTAAAAGTGAGGCACCACTCAAAACAAACATGAATAACGTTGCTTTCAGTGCTATTGCAGCCCTCCCAGCACCCGAGACCAAAGGGTTAATTGAGGGGTTAATGACTCACAGCCTGTGCCAGCACATACAGTGGGACCTCCCTAGGGGCACCTAGCCCCAGCAATGATGTCATCAATATGCTGCAGCTGTTGAGGAGCTTTGCCTTGTTCCAGTGCAGTCTGTAGTGATCCATGGCAAATAGTAGGGCTGCGTTTCCACCCCTGGGGCAGTCAATTCTAGATGTACTGGATACCACTCCACGTGAAAACAAGCTGTGGCCTGAGGTCTGCTGCCAAAGGGATCAAGAAAAATGCCATAGCGATATTGATTGTTGCATGCCTCTTGGCTGCCTTTGACTCCAGTTCATATTGGAGTTCTAGCATGTCTGTTATGGCAGCACTCAGCGGTGGCATGACTTCGTTCAGGCCACAATAGTCCAACGTTAGCCTCCACTCTCCGTTGGATTTTTGCACTGGCCATATGAGACTATTAAAGGGTGAATAAATCTTACTCATCACACCTGGACTTTCCAATTGCCAAACCAGCTTATGGATGGGAACCAGAGAGTCTTGATTGGTGTGATATTGTTGCTGGTGCACTGTCATGGTAGCAATTGGCACCTGCTCTTCTTTAACTTGCAGCAACCCCACAACAGATGGATCCTCTGAGAGACCAGGCAAACTAGACAGCTGCTTAACCTCCATACTCAAGACAGCTATACCAAAAGCCCAACAGTATCCTTTTGGATCCCTGAAGTACCCTCTCCAGAGGTAGTCTACACCAAGGATACATCAAGCCTCCGGACCAGTCACAATAGGATGCTTTTGCTACTCATTCCCAGTTAGGCTTACCTCAGTCTCCAACACAGACAGCTGTTGGGATCCTCCTGTCACTCCAGAAATACAGATGGATTCTGCCCCTTTGTAATCTGGCGGTATTAGACTACCCTGTGCACTGGTGTCCACTAGAGCTTTATACTGCCATGGGACTGATGTGCCAGGCCATCGAATCCACACAGTCCAGGAAACCTGGTTGTCCCTTTCCTCCACAGGGCCCCTCTATTCCTGGTCAGAGTATTCATGACTTGATTTTTGTAAACCAGAAGTTCATTCATCAGGGTCAAAAGTAATCAGCCTCCACTCCACCCAACAGGCACTGGAGCAGTAATTTTCCTGGATGGATGCCTTTCGGCTGTTGTTTTTTCTTGCAGTTCCTGTACCCAAGCTTCTAGTCTCCAGGTAGGCTCACCATCCCACTTCGTCATTTCCTTCCCCTGGTCATGCAGGGGTGACATGTGGTGTGTGCTACTGGTACCCTCTCCCTTGAGCAGAAAAAGGCTGACTCTTAATAGCTGAGATGCTGGTTGGTATGGGTGAGGAAGACCTATCCTTTAATCGCTGGGACAATTGTTGGGACAGCTTCTCCACAGCTGAGACACAGGCCTGTAGGGACGAAGCAAGATTCTTTTTGAATTCTTGGAGTTATCTGGCCAATCCATCCACGGTTGGTGCCTCTGTGTCTGTATGACATCAGTGTACTTTGTACAAACTCTCGCCACATGGCGAGAATGTGCACTGGATTTCATCCAGGTCTTTGGATACCTGGTTGTCATCCAGGTTGCTACCATGCTCCACCATGGCTAATTCCCTCAGATACTGGATACCTCCCTCAATGGTGGTCCACTTGCTTTGGGAATTTGCAAGATCTTCCTTGAAGGGATACCTGTCCCTCACACTCGACAGGAGTCGCCTCCAAAGACTAAGGACTCCTGCCCCTTTCCCAATCCCTCTGTCAATGGCCTTACCCTTAGCAAGGGATCCCAGCTGCCGGCCTTCCTTAGTCTCTAATTCCTGACTACTGATCCCAATATCCCAGCTTCATGAAAGGCAGGTCCTGCTTGACCAACCTGATCTCCTTCTATGACCAGGTGACCCGCCTAGTGGATGAGGGGAAGGCTGTTGATGTTGTCTACCTGGACTTCAGCAAAGCCTTTGACACTGTTCCCCACAGTATTCTCCTGGAGAAGCTGGCGGCCCGTGGTTTAGACAGGTACACTCTTCGCTGGGTAAAAAACTGGCTGGATGGCCGAGCCCAGAGAGTTGTAGTGAATGGGGTGAAATCCAGCTGGCGGCCGGTCACAAGCGGAGTCCCCCAGGGCTCAGTTTTGGGACCGGTCTTGTTTAATGTCTTTATTGATGATCTGGATGAGGGGATAGAGTGCTCCCTCAGCAAGTTTGCAAACGACACCAAGTTGGGAGGGAGTGTTGATCTGCTTGAGGGTAGGAAGGCTCTGCAGAGGGATCTGGACAGGCTGGATCGATGGGCTGAGGCCAACCGGATGAACTTCAATAAGGCCAAGTGCCGGGTTCTACACTTCGGCCACAACAACCCCAGGCAACGCTACAGGCTTGGGGACGAGTGGCTGGAAAGCTCCCCCGCAGAAAAGGACCTGGGGGTGTTGATCGACAGCCGGCTGAATATGAGCCAGCAGTGTGCCCAGGTGGCCAAGAAGGCCAACGGCATCCTGGCTTGTATCAGAAATGGTGTGGCCAGCAGGAGCAGGGAGGTGATCATGCCCCTGTACTCGGCTCTGGTGAGGCCGCACCTCGAATCCTGTGTTCAGTTTTGGGCCCCTCACTACAAGAAGGACATTGAGGTGCTGGAGCGTGTCCAGAGAAGGGCGACGAAGCTGGTGAGGGGTCTGGAGCACAAGTCTTACGAGGAGCGGCTGAGGGAGCTGGGGTTGTTTAGCCTGGAGAAGAGGAGGCTGAGGGGAGACCTTATCGCTCTCTACAACTACCTGAAAGGGGGTTGCAGAGAGGTGGGTGTTGGTCTCTTCTCCCAAGTGACGAGTGACAGGACTAGAGGAAATGGCCTCAAGTTGCGCCAGGGGAGGTTCAGGCTAGATATTAGGAAAAAGTTCTTTACTGAGAGAGTAGTGAAACATTGGAATAGGCTGCCCAGGGAGGTGGTAGAGTCACCCTCCCTGGAGATATTCAAGGAGCGTGTGGATGTGGCATTGTGGGATGTAGCTTGATGGACATGGTGCTGTGTGGTGTTGGGTGGGTTGTGGCTTGTTGTTGTTGTGTGGTGGGTTGTTTGTTCTTTTTTTTTGTTTGTTTGTTTTTTTCCCAGGTTGGACTTGATGATCTTACAGGTCTTTTCCAACCCTATTGATTCTGTGATTCTGTGCATTGGAGTAACCAGCTCACCTGGTTGATGGCCAAAATATTTTCACATATATTGCAGCTCACTCAGGGATAGGGATTGGGTGGTTTCTGCCTCGTTTATGATTTCAGTCCTCTCCCCCTCCTATTCTTGTGACTGCTCTGCTGCAGAATAGGCAGCCTCTTCTGATTCTCTCTTCTGCTCCCTCTTAGGACACGCTTCTTCATCCCTTACTAAATGAACTGACTTCTGCTTCCATTGTTTCTTCTTAATTATAGGGGCAACTGATACAGTTGAAGGCTGGGTCTCTGGTTTAACCACAGTGTCTGCTGCTATGACTTCAGATCAAGAGACTCTCTCTTCTCCTTGAAGGTGCTGAATAGTACTGAGCAGTGTTCGGTAGGTGCAGGCAGGCCCCAGCACAGTGCAGTACGTTGTGCTTTCTGGAATAGCCAGGTTATCTTTTTTTCAAACATTCTCTCACTTCATCAGGATCCTGCACTTGTTCGGGAGTGAAGTCCCAGACCGTCGGAGGTGACAAGCTTTCTACATACCTGTCCATATTCTCCCACGTGCCTTGACACCTATAACCACATTGCTGCAGGGCCTGGGTGATATTCACAAACCTGCAGCAGTAACATGCAAATAAAACAAATTAAGCAAAACCTGCTGCAGAAAGTGTATTTGCTGCAGAAAGTGTATTTGCGGAATCTGGATGCACAATCTGAATAGGCACCATCCCCCTGCAAATGTCTCCTCCAGTAACTGGACATGCACAAACCTGCAGCATAAACCTGCTTCACAGCCTGAATAGGCAAAAACCTGCTGCACCAAGTGGATGTGCTCAAACCTCCTGCACTAACCAGAACAGGTACAAACCTGCTGGAAATAACCTGCTGCACTAACTGGATGTGCACAGACCTGCTGCACAAACCTGAATATGCAAAAACCTGCTGTGCTAAATGGATATGCTTGAAGCTTCTGTGCAAGCTGATTAAGTGCAAACCAGTGGCACTAACTGAATAAGCAGAAATATTCTGCAGAAACCTGCTGCACAGAGTATGTAAAACCAGCTTCAAACATCTGCTTTACAAACTGAAAAGGCACAAACCACCTGCAACAATAAATACGCAGCAATCCGCTGAAAGAAAAAAAACAAACACCTGCACAAACCGAATATGCCAAAATCTGCTGCATAAAACCTGCTACACAAACTGAATCCGCAGAAGCCTGCTGCACACATTAACCATGCACAAACCCACTACCAAACAGCAGATGCAGAAACCTACTGCACAAACCTGGTACACTGATCGGGTACGCACAAACCATCTGCACAAACTGAATGACAGACCCGACTATGCACACTACCTCTGCAGAAACCAGCTGCACAGACTGAATCTGAACAAAGCTACTGCCCAAACTGAATATACACAAACTTGCTGAAGAAACCTGCTGCACAACTCAAATATGCACAAAAAGTTGCAGATATGCAGAAACCTGATGCAAAAACTGCTGCACTTACTGGCTAGGCACGAACTATACAGGCACAGGCCTCCTGCACAAACCTGCTGCATAAACCTGCTTCAGAAAGTGAATTTGCAGAAACCAGATGCACAATCTGAATAGGCACCATCCCCATGAAAATGCCTCCTCCACTAACTGGACATGCACAAACCTGCTGCATAAACCCGCTTCGACTCTTTAACCAAACTAGTGGTAGTTAGGTATAGGCTCCAAAGGAGGTAAAAGCCTAAACTGTAACCAGGCCAAGAATTTCTCTAGTTCCAATCTGTTTTCTGAAAACCCACAAAGGAACAGAGTGACACCATAAGCATGGAGCTTGGAACACCAATCATGTGATTAACACATGAATATGGCTTCCAACATGAATATGTTCCAATATGGAACAAAGTTAGTTGTGGGTACAAGGAATCTCATGCATACTTTTTCCATTGCATGTAATTTGAGTACAAGCCAACCGCTTTATTCCACTGCAGCCTAAGTGCGCCGTCTTTGAGCTCTTCCTGCTAAGCAGCAGTGGTTTTTTTAGGCAGTCTAAATCACCCATTTGCAAAAATGCTGTAGAAACTAAATATACACAAACCTGCTGCACTAACTGGAATAGGTACAAACCTGCTGGAAGTACCTGCTGCACTAACTGGACGTGCACAAACCAGCTCTTTGTCGCTGTGGTCTTCAGGTCTTCACACTCATTCTCCTCGGCCAAGGCCCCTGGCTCATCCTCTGGCACTTGCAGGATTGCAGACCTCATACTTGTGGGAAAAACTCTTCACGTCCCATTGCTGACCACCCCCCCTCCCCACCCCATGCTCTTGCCCCTAGAGAAAGGCAGACAGGCGCTGTCACACCCAGAGCTGCCGTTACCGACCCAACTCACCTCCCCAGCTCCCAGGCCACTTCACCTGCTCACTGGCTCATGGAGCTTGATCTTGCATTCATGACTGGTGGCACATTCACTACAACTGATGGCACATTCACTTGCACACCTCCACTCATTCCTGTGGCTGTCCCACAGGCATATGGTCCTGTCTGGCATCCCTGGTGGGAGGGCACGCTCTCAGCCAGGCCTCCCATGGAGGGTGTCCAGACATGGGAGAAGCCACTTCTTCTCCATCCTCATGTTCTGCCAGGGCAAGAGGGGCCTGTATTGGCCTCCCCCATAGGGTCTCCAGGCAAGAGAGAAGCCAACAAGAGGTCTTCAGGTGCTGCTATGGGGAGGGGCAAGCTGTGCCCCTTGGCCTGCCAAGCAAGGCTGAAGCCATTGACTTGATGTCTTCAGGTGCCAGTTGGAGTGAGGCTTGCTGTGCCCCTCATCTCCAGGACTTTTGGCTTCAGGCAGAAATAGATGAAGTGCTTTTGGGGCCCCATCTCATTGCTGCCTCATGGTTCCAGGATGCTTAAATGAGGGACTGCATGGTCTCCTCATGAGACCGGATTCAGCTAATTCTGTGTTAGCAGCATTAGTTTTATCAAAAAGTTTACTCTTGGTCAGCTCTTGCAACCTAAGGCTTCAACTACTTCAGATTCTAGTGCTAAGCAAGGCTATTAATCCTAACAATTCTCAACACTGCTGCCAGTGCCAGGCGGGTCCCTGGAGATGGGGGCTGGCCCTGAGCCTGCACAGCACCCTAAGGGAGAGGCATGGTGTGGTATGCAAGGGATGGATGACTTTCAGCTGCCTTGAGGACTTCCTGCCACCAGCCTTAGCTCAGCTGTGACTGCTGTCTGAAGCCAATGAAAGCACAGAAAGTTTTTTTTCCCCAGCACTCATGTGTGCCTGCCCCACCTTGGGAGAAAGATGGGTGCAGGCAACGGGACAGAGCCTCAGGGTTTTTTTTTTTTTTTCAAAGGAGTTCTACTGTTTGGAGTTTTGCTGATATCAATGCAGAAAGACTGAAAAGTGAAGTCTGACAAAAACAAGCTGGCTAAGGGGCTTCCAGGTCTGACAGCAATTTACAGTTTCTAATCAATATTGGCTATTCACTGGAAAGGGAGTGCCTCTTTCTCAGCTGTGTTGCTTTCATTCTCCCAAAGCAACAGTCAAGCTAATGAGTTGTCAGGAATGTCACAACCTCCACTGCAGTAATGCAGGCAGCTCATTTTCATCTACTTGCCTGTGTAAGGATTTAGATTAGAATCAAGGAGCTGAAACAGAAGTTTTAACTGTGCTGTTGGTTCCTTCGCTCACATGAGACTTCACATAACAGAATGCAGATGACAATCTATATGACGGGGGATACTCTGAAGAACATTTAAAGGATTAGTTCAACAACAGGTATTTTGTTCCATTTCAATCTAATGAAATTTCTGCAATTAAGTTCAGCATGTAAGAATGACAGGCTTGCATATCTATCGGTTCTCAGCATCTCAACCTTTTTCCCTCTGGGAGGGAACCATACTCCTCCCACTGAGCCAGCAGAAACAGTCCATTTTGTAGACCTCAGTGCTGGGCACACAACAGCATTACATGAAGTAAGGGAATAAAGACTGTATCCAAAAAATGCAGGCACTGGCACTTCGTAGCATCCATTTCATTTCTACTCCGAACAGCTCTGGCTTTGGAATTCTTTATTTGGTTTGAAGTATGCTGAACACAGATCCTATGTCAAAGTTCCTCCAGATCCCTTCCCAAGCTTCCCTCCCACCTCTTACCTGTCTGGGTGGATAATCAGTAAACCAGAACATTACTAGATGTAAGATCACAGTCAACTGAAGCTGCTAAAAGAAGGTAAAAGTTGGCAGCATCAGATATGACTGCAGGGATACACTTTTCCTGTCTAACCCTCCTGTTCTAGGCTCCTGGAAAACGTACAAAGCAATAAGACTTCTGTCAAAATATAGCAGAGGGAGAAACATGTTCCCCAGGTGTGTGCCCTCCGGAACGGAAGTCTCTTCAGGTGCTGCCCAACCACTGAGCTAGAACTGCACTGCATCATGCAACACCTGGAGAGATACCACTGCTTTCCATCAAGCTGGGGCAAATAAAGCCCTTATCCTGTAGAAGTGCTGCATGGGGCAAGAGAAGACACACAACTAGTATCTTCACTGTAAGGCAATGTAGGGCCACCCTTTAGCCAGGAGTAGGTCTTGCAGAGTTTTTTTTCATGTCTCTTTTCTCAACAGTCTGCATTTCCTCCTTCACTCTAAAGCAGCTAGCTCCTCCAGGAGCTGCTCCTTCTCCTGCTGCAGCTCCTGCATCCGCTGTTTGTTCTGCTCTAGTCTGTCCTCCAGCCACTGAAGAAGCGGCCCACTGATGGCAGACATCTGGCTGCAGAGGTTCTTTGTGAACACTGGAAAGAGCAAGAATATATGCCAGCACAAACACACAAAAGATTCGGCGTGCTACAACAACCCCAAAGCCAAGAGCGTTAGAGACAACCAAAGAAACCCTCCAACATCCTGGCCAAGGCAATCAGACATCCCCACAGAAAAGTCAGAATCAGCATCTTGCTAAACAGAGAAACAAGCTATTTCAATCCGATCTTTAGACACCCAGGGGAGGGATGACAGACCTACAACAGGAATCTGCATATAAATCGTCATTGATGCTAATTATTTTCTAAATTCAGAAGCAAAGAATGCCTCATTTATTGAACAGGTGAGAATGGACAATGGGGTATTTATCTTGCAACAGAAGCGGGATGAGGATTCACCTATCTCACTGGCAAAAGCAAAGATGACATATGCACATAACATACAGGAAGCATCAGGAGATGCAAGCATGCGTATACATCAGCCAGACACCACTTTAAGACTCACCAAATCCAAAATCCCCTTGCTGTTCTAACAGCAAAAAAAACCCACCAAACCAACCCAAAAAACCAAACAAACCCAAGGTATTGTAATTTTAACCAATTGTACAAAGGTCAAAGGATACAACAGCATTCATAAACCCCAGGATTAGGTTATTTTACAGCCCTTGATGTTTTCCTTTAAAGCGTTTAGTTACAATTCTGTTCCTCCACTAGAATTTATGTAACAAGATAAGCCTCAGGGAATTCTCTGGGTTATGCAGTGTTTGTGACTGGAAATGAATTGTATGGCAAAGAAAAAGACAAAGCTGTGACACAGCTGTGGTCTACTGTCCCCCAAAGTTAGAGCCAAACCAACCCCTGCTCAAGACTACACTGTTTTGACTCTGGGAGCAGCATCCTGGATTGCATGCAAAAAAGGAATCCTTACCTGAGCCATTATGAATCTTGGTTACGGAGTCTAAATGCGTGAGGCTAAGAGAATGAACAGAATGCAGGTTAGTGACAAGATAGCAGTGAATTGCATATTAGCCAAACCCAGGCTTCCTACAAGTCACTGACACTGCAGGTATATCTAAAACTCTTCACGTGTTGAAACCCTGTACATTCACAAGGATAACAAAGAGCTTACAGCACACAAACATCAGTGTTGAACACCAGAGGTAGAAAAAAAAAAAGCTGATATTGAACCTAATTTTTCAGACTTCTTCTCAGCACTCTTACCCTGATTGAACACTAATTACTTTCACACACAGACAACACCACTGAAGTGCCACCATTAGCTCACACACTCTAGCTCTTTTTTTGTTGCAGCAAAGGAGCAGTTACGCTTAGCTCTTGTGTGAAAGGCTGAGAGGACTTGAACTCCTTAATGTGAAGGTATTCAATCAGTTCTCCTACAAAGGCACGTGAGCTGCTAATGCTTCTTATTTTCTATACCACTGCTAAGGTTATGGTAATTTTAAGTACAGCAACAGTAGAACATGTTAGCAAAGACAGTCTTGGAGAGGGGTGCAGCCCTGGTGGTGTTACCTGTGAATTCTCCTGTAGGCATCTTGCTCTTCTTGGCAAAGGATCTTGGGCAGCTCTACAGCTGATTCTAGGCACACTTTCCCAATGGTTTCATGGGGGACAACATGAACAGGAATTTCAATCCTTTCGTATCTAAAAGGGAATCAGAGACAATTAACTTCAAGCAGCAAAGAAAACAAAAAAAGGACTTCTACAAACCTGCAACAGTCTGTCCAACACACTGCAGGTTTACTTTTGGGAACACATGTCTGAGTTGACAGGAAAATGGAAGCCTTTTATAGCCACACACTTGTGTTAAATTTTAATGATAAAATGCTAAAGCAACTAGATGGCCAGTACTGACAATATGATGCACAGCATGTGTGCGGTTGGTAGGGACTCTACTCCATGCAAGCTTGAAGCCTCGACCTCTAGAGTTGAAACCAAAAGGGTGGGCCTTCTACACAATGGATTACAGCACAAATTCACACCCAGACTGCAGTGTCCTACATGAAATCTCAAGCTACTAAGTTATCTAAGCTAAATTACTCAGTCCTAATCTTTAGATTCTCTTCAAGCAGCCTGCATTAGCAGAAGTAAGGAGACCTCATTCAGGCATCTCTATACAATATTTGCTCCTCATGATAAGCCTAGAAGCTACTTATTTGAGACAACCCAGAAAGGGGAAACAAGATGAAATACAACCTGACGCTGGACATAATATTCTCCTGCTGTACTCACTCTGAGCTCTTCTGGGCCTGAATGGACTGGAAACAAGTGTAGAGAATCCTGCCTGTCTAAAAGAGACAGCAGAAAGTCAGATTCCAAGAGCAAAAAATCATCTAAAACCACACGTTCCTTTAGGGAGCAGAATATGCTTTCAAATAGCATTTTTAACTGGTTGCAAAGGTACACGCTTTTCACTTCGATTGGTATGCTGGAACTGTTTACAAGCAGATACTGACAGAACCATTAACTATGAAAAATATCTTAAACAATAGCTACCTGGAAAACCTAGACACCACCCTCAGCTTATTTCACACTACAGCAGCATCTCCTAAAGAGGCTAGAGGCACAGAGTTGCAATAAGCTGTACCTGCTGGACTGAACAGCTGAAGGGTACTCACACATTTCAGTGCACACACATACTACGGCCATCTGATGCAGTCCCAGAACCCTAGTACCAGCCCAGCTCCGCTGGCTGGAGAGCCAGGCTGTGGATCAGCACAGAGTAATTAATAACTCATTCTTTTGTCATTGGGATTATGATTCAAACATCACCATTCTAGCCGTGCTTTGACTGTGCTCCGAGCAGAGCTCAGCACTTCTTGCAGGCTGCAGCAAAGGATTTCAGCTTTGCCCTGGGGCTCATGTTTTTCATGAGTACTTGGAGGGTTAATTGCTATTTTTAAGTTGCCTACCTTTGTGTTTTTGTCCTCAATGAAGCAGGAAAAGATAAGCCCTACAAAACCTTGGTCCATCATCTGATACATAGCTTGTGTGCGGACATCTGCAGACAAAGAAATATGAGAATAAGAACTGCACTGGTCACCTGAAGGAGTGGAAAAAGATTTGCCACCTTTTGAAGGGTAACCTGGAATTTGGTAACAAATGTCACAAGCTTTATTTTAAAGTACTTACTCGGGGTGACTAACTTAAAAAAAATTGATCCAATTTAAAATGTAATTAAATAGCAAATCTTAAAAATACAAGATGAGTTAATAAAAAAAGAAATTATCTTAGCATCAGCCTGGTGCCACAGATCACTATATAGCCATAATGTCCAACACGTATAAGATACTCACACACTTCTTTTAAAAAAGTTTTCCTTTTTGCATTAACACTCAGATGTCAAAAATCATCACAGCAGGCCTATGACTCCCACAGCTTTTTTTGCTGTTTCCCACACCCTAGATCTAGTTTTCCTGTCTGGAAGAACAGTAGTAGTAGTAGTAGTAGCTGATCTGTGACTACTGAGTCACGCGCTGTTTGAGCACGTGGAGCACACAGACAGGAATGGGGCTATACTGGCAGAGGTTCCTGAAGGCCACCCAGACAACCTTGTCCTACCAGAAGACATATGAGAAACCAAACTTTGATAGTCGCAATGTGCAGCTCTGAAAATCCAGTAAATCGAGTAATACAATGAGCCAGCTGTGAGTTTTCATATAGAACCTAGACCAAGACTGCTCTTACCAACATGCGATGGCCAGACAGTAATATGAGGATGAGAGTGATACCAGCCCACAACTCTCATGGGACGTCCCGTCATTTCAGCCAACCTGTATGTGAGTCAAGGTGCTTTTGAAACCAATAGAGCAAATGGAAGAAGTTTTTTGTACAAGAAAAAACAACAGAGTTTTAAAAGAGTTTCTCATCAGTCAACAGAATTCCAGATCACTTTAGAGGGGTGACAAAACACATGGCAGGAAGCTGATGAAAGCCTTTTCCCCATTGCTGGCAGGATGCCACTGCTGCAGAAGCAAACTGGATTTTGTTTGCATGTGGCAGTAAGCAACATGGCAGCAAGCAGTCCAAACCAGCATCCTTGAGTGTATGTAGGGAAAAGGCTCTCCAGTGCACCACGCTTGGAAACAGAGACTTGTCAACGTTTCATCTTCTACTAAGTCTCCCCACTGAACTGCTACCCACCCCCAAAAACACACTTCAGTTCTTCTTGTGACCAAATACAAAAAAATTATAAAAAACAGTTGTAATGCAACTCCACTACAAACGCTGCAACCAACAAAGACAGAATGGCAACTGCCAGCACAGCCCTCCAAACCAAACAGTTGTAGGAGGAAAGCAGCAGACAACTTCAAGCCAACTAGAACAAGTCTAAAACACAGCATATAAAAGGAGGTCTGAGGTAAACCACTTCACTGGCAAGTTTGCTTCTGTCTCTACTAAAGGATATCTCTGCTTCAGTAGAAGCAGCTGAAAGTTGCTCTGGCGAAATTTCCACACGGTCTTTTCTCTTATCGGAGCGGCGCAGGATGATCACAGAATGGATATGAACAATTCGGCTGGTGTCAACCTAATGACACAGAAGGAAAAATCAATCATTCCTCTGCTAAAGAAACAACCGCCCTCAAGGAAAAGGCCACCTCCTATACCTTCAGTAGGGAAAAGGTACGCATCAGAGTACAGTCAGGCGTGCAGATGGGAAGCTTTCCTGACTCTAAGCTTTGATTTTCACAGCAGCTGGAACTACGAGTCGGCGCTAGCCAGGAGCGGAGAGGGGAGGCCGGAGTCGCAGTGCCACGGCTCTGCTGGGGAACCGCCCCCCCACAGGCGTGTACAACGCTCCTTGCCGCGGTGACCAAGCCCCACTCGGAAGGTAAGAGCCCGCAGACCGCTATCCCACGGCCCGCACCGGCGCAGGCCACGAGCCCCACCCGGGCAGCACGTCCTCCCACTCTGTCCCCCGCGCGCCGCCCGTCTCTCCCCGGGGCAGCCCCGGTACCTCGCCGATGCAGAGCCCCATGACCTCCTCCTTCTCGGTGCTGAGCGCGTGGTTGAGGCACACCAGGAAGGCGTCGGCCTCCAAGTGCACCGCCTGCACCGCCATCTTCCCACCACCCGCCCGTCTTCCCCCACCACCCCCGGAAGCAGGCGGGGACAGGCCCCACCTCCCCCGCCTCGGCAGCAGGGCCAAGCCCAGCGGGGCTCGCTAGCCCTTCCAGCCAATCGGCGAGGCCAAGGTGCAGTCTGGCTTCCGGAGAGGCGAGCGGTGCCGCGCGGCGGAAGCGCCGTGTCGCCCACGCGAACGGTGGCCCCGGGGTTCCGTGCTGCAGCCACTGCCCGCGGCGGGGCGGGGCGGGCGGCGGCGCGGAGGGGGACGGGGCGGGGCGGACGGGGCGGCGCGGCCCGACCCGGCTTGAGGCGGGGTTCCTCTGCGCGCCGGCCATTGGGGCCTGCGAGCAGCCGGGGGAAGGCTGCGGGGTCAGAGGGGAGGGCGGGGGAAGGCTTTGCTCGGTGCACACGGCGCTGGCTGTCACCTGGCGCGGGGCTGCAGGTAGGTCACGGGCGGGCGGCCCGAGGGGCCCGGCCCGGCGCCTCCCGCTCTGCCTGGTGCCGGCTCATACCGAGGGGCGGCCGCCGAGCCCCGCAGGCCCGGCCCGGGTGGGAGGCGGTTGCTATGGAGACATGCTGCGCCCTCTTCCCGCCGCGGCGGCCGGGCCTCCCCGGCCCTTCCCGCCTCCTCCTCGCCACGGCCGGCCCGCCGCCCGCACCGGTCCCACGCCCGCTCCCCATCCTGCCCTCCCTGCGCCCCTTGTCCGTACCGCCCCCCACACCCCCTCCGCGGCCAGACCTTCATCGGGCCCGGCTCCCGCACCCCTTTCCTCGTTCTCCCCTTCCTTCTCCGGGGCTCCCCCCACACTATGTCCATCTCTTTTTGTCTTCCTGTTTCTTTAGATCCTACCAAAGCTAGACCTTCCCTCCCCAAACTGCTGGACAGCCCCGGCTGGTCGGTGAGCATCTGCTACCCCTCAGTAGATCAGGCAGAGCAGAGAGTGGAGTCACGGAGGTGCTTCCTTGGGGCGAGTGCTCCGGGCAGAGTAGAGTCCAAACCCCCAAGAAGAAGCTTTAGAGTGAGACAACATGCCCTTACATCAGCAGACAGCTCATCTGATCACTGACTTGTTGCAAGACACAGGCTGTTTTTTTCAGGAAAGCTTAGCTCCCTGTTAGCTCCCTGAAGGGTGTGTGCCCAGAGGTGTGCAGGCAGCTGTACACTCCCCGCTGGAAGGTGAAACTGGCCAGCCTTGGTCCAGAAGCTGTGTAGCCATGTTAGCACAACACTGTGGCCAATTCACTGAGCCACAGCATCACTTTTATTCCTTGGCACCTAAATGGCAGCTGAACTCTTCTAAAAATCTGACCCAGTGCCTTTTTAAAATAGAAGGTAATAAAGGGTGGTGTTTGTTCAGCTTGCTGAGTTCCAGCTCTGGGGATGGTCCAAGCAGCAGCTGGAGCAATTTCTTTCACTGTTTTCGTAAAATGTTTTAATGTACCCAATTTATAAGCAAATAAATTGTCTTCACCACAAGATGCAGTCTTCCTCCTGGCCATTTTCACATTTATTCACGTATTGTGTGGCTCACAAATCCACCTAGGTCCCATAACAGCATTAAACTTCTAAGGCCTGATGCTGAGATGGACGGAATACTTGCAAGTCTTGTTCCCGTCCATGGGGATAGGGCTTTAAATCTCCCCAAATCAATATCTTAAACAGCTCAGACTTCTGCAATTAGTTTGATGGGAACATTAAAATCTGTGTCAAAGGATGACGCTGCAATCCTGCAAATTTAAGTGATTGGTTTTCTGTTGGATGTGGGTTTTTTAATAGATTATGAAGCAAGCAATATAAGAAACAGGTTTTACAACTTGTTTTAAATATAAGTAAGCTTACTTGCCTCTCACCCATGGCTTCCTTCGGGCTTTTTATTGCTTTCTGATAAAATCTGCTAAAATAGGAATTGTATATGTTTTTCCCTTCTTAGAGTTTCAGGTGCAAAGCGCATGCTTTTTCAAATCTCCTGTTTCTTTTGTATGTTTAAGTACTAAAGACAGACTTGTCTTACTTCAAACCCAATTGATGGTTTTGCCTGACCTCAAGATTTTATTTGTGCCACTACCTGGGCACCTTCATAACAGTCTTGGAGACTGTTGAAAAGAGAGGCCAGACTGGGTCTTTGAACTTTGGCAACTGAATTCAGAACTGTGGAGTTCGGAGGAAGTTTGGGACAAATTAGTGGGGCAAAGGGTAAAAACACGTGTTAACCGTTGCCCATTCTGCACAGTGTCCTCTGCATGAGACCTTGTTCTGTCGGTCCTGTACCTATCATTACTACCATGTTCATACACAATAAACACAAACATACATGTTGTGTTTTAGTCCTCCTACCTGTAGTTCAGCAAGACTGAACCAGGTTAGTGTTTGGATAGGAGACCTTCCAGGAGAGTTTACTTGCTGTAGGAAATACTGTTCACTTACTGAGTAATATTTTTCCAATACTGAAGTCAGTCTTGAGTCTTCTGGTTCTGGGGATGATGAGCTGTAGAAATTTCAGCTTTGAATGGAATAAAAGCAAGTTCTTGAGCATTTTTGGTCATAATGGAGCTTTTGGCAGTTTACTGCAGAGTAGGAGAGTATCCTGGCCGAATTCCAACCTGGGTGATTACATTCAGCTGACTGAAAATGAGCAGTGGTGATTGCTGCATTTCACTGTTGGGCAAAGTGACTTCCACACGTGGGCTTAAATTTGTAAAGTGACTTAGGGTAAAGCAGAATAAAAAGGACTTACAGAAATGTCCCTTTAACCCTCATAGCTTATTCTTGACGGCCTTGTGAGGCTTGTCAGTCTGCTGTCACATTCCTTTAAATGCCAGTGATCCAGCTGCTGGGGCATTGCTTGGAATGGCTGTACCACATCACAAGATGGTCTTCAGAACAGTGATGCTTTTTATAATACACATACACGTTCCCACACAATCAGCAAGGAAACAAACAGAATGGGAGACAAAGAAATAATAAAAGAACATTCAAAGTTTTCTTCGTTAGAAATTGAAATACTGAGACAGTGCTGTTCAGGCTGATCCATGGTTGGTGTTTTGTTTTCAAAAAGGCTAAGTGATCCTTTGATTGAAAAAAAGTAGAGAAGCACTGATGTAAGATATAGAAGGCAACATGGAAGTGTATTTCCTGTTATATATGTACCCCAATGTATAACAATTTTTTCTCTGACTTTCCCTACTTTATTTTGTACCCAGATTTTCTTGCTCCTGTCTGAAATATGCCTTATAACTTTAGAAGTTTTCAGAAGACCACTGTGTTTCACTGGGATAGGAATATTGCATCGCATCTGCTTCATAGCAGGAGGAGATTATATGTATTACAGCTTAATTCTGTTCTACTTTAAACCTAGATAAAGAATGAAGACTGTCTGTACCATTTTGATTACCTCTTCTAGGGTTCAAAGAGAGAATCATTTCCCCTGACCTTCATTTGCTAATGGCTCAGCTTGATCTAACTGGTATACAGATAAACTTGCTGTTAAACAAAAATTCCAGTAGGAAGAACCACCTCAATGTCCAAAATTCCTTTGCCCCTGCTGGTATCAGTGGCTCTCTGTAACCATCTAAAAGCCGAACTACGCAAAGTCACGAGAGCTATTCACGAGAAGCTTGTATATGACTGGACAATGCTGCCGTCCTCTTGAGAGATGAGACGAAGGACCCTTCACAATGACAGCTCTGCAAGTTCCAAATATGAGAGTCGTGCATACGGAGTTTCATGCTTTGTCTCCAGAGTGATCTTCATTCTTGTTAAGCTAATTTCACCTCTTGTCACAAGTTTTGGTTTTGGGATTTATACCACCATTAGCCACGGAACTCCTGTGTAAATCACTTTTTTCTTTTTCTTTTTTTTTTTTTCTATTTACAGAAAGACTGTTAGTAGGACTGTTAGTGGAATAAACAAAGCCAATATTCACAGGGTTTAACTTTTTACCAATAGCACCTTTTGCCCCAGAATGCCTTACAAACGCCATACAGCACGCGTGTCCCAGTGTACAACTTGTCACGAAATTTCTGTTCACTTAGGTACCACCTTAGTTTCCCAAGCTGACTTTTAGGGACATTTCAACACATAGCATCTCATACAATAAGTCAGACGCCACCCAGGGGTGCCTTTGAGGTCTGAGAGCTTTCTCCGTCAATGTATTCAGAGCTAAAGATACCATGCGTGCATCCTGCGGGTTGATGCCGTCCACCTAACTGGAGCATCCTGAAGTGACTGAGGGAATGGCAGAAGGAGGGCACGCTGGCGCTCCTCCTGTCCGACTGTGGGTGCGACGCGTAGGTGTTTACTGCGATGAGCACCGCAAAACGTGGCTTGTGGCTACAGAAGAGGCAAGTGTCTGAGCTTCCCAGTGATTGTAGCTTTGCTATTGCAGGTGCCTCTACTGCATTGCCAGTAACTGCCTGCTCTTTTTGTTACTTTCCCCCAGGAGGAAGGTATGCTGAGGGCTCGGATCCAAAGAGTTCAGGTTCCCCTGGGTGAGGCGCTGCGACCCAGCCAGCTCCCCCCATCCCGGCTGCCTCATATGTGGCAGCTGTCCCAGGGTGAGCAGTACAGGGATAGTAACTCTCGCGTTTGGGAGATAGAGCACCATCTCATGGTAAGGATGGTGGCACCAATAGACCATAGTCATGCCTGTTTGTGAAGTCATTTGAGATCCTTGAGGGACGGCAAAGGACTGTTGTTTTGTTGAAGTCCATTAGCTCAGCCACAGTAACTGTAGACGTATTGAACTTTTCCTTGTCGCTTACAGCTTGGTGGTGTTGAAGAACTGCTGCTTAAACTCGTGCCTGGTGATTAATATGGTATGTGTAGACATTACCCCTGCTTTGTACTGTGCTCTGTTTATTCCCAGTCATTCTTTAATATGAATTTTTGTCTTTCAGGAGCAGTGGCTCTAGGAAGATGTCGTATATTTTGTACAATAAATGATTCTCTCTCCACTGAAATGCAGCCACCTCTGGGGTGGAAGCAGTTAAACAACACACAGCAACATCACACAAGAGTTTAGGACAGGCAGTGAAGAGGAGTATTGTGTCCAAGTGAAACATCAGGGGGAGTTTTAGGTAGGCAGAATGTAATTGCCCCAAGTGGAGTTTGGCCAGGATGCTGGAGATATTGCCCTAGTGATATTGAAAAGTGCTGTGGGCTGGTGAATTATCAGAAATTTGAAAGGCAGCACCTCCCTAGCTCGGGGCAGGGGCAGGAGGTGAACTGTGGCTCAGAGGGAGCTGAAGTCCCACCACTGCTTTTGGTAACAGCGGTGCTTTCCTGTAGAGGTCTCCCATCCAACTACTAGTACCACCAGTTTTTGCTTGTCTTTTGATCTCTCACAGAAGATTACAGTTACAGGCGTCACAGCTGCAGAAAGTCAAATTGAGTGTCTGAAATCCCACTTTCTAGGGATTTGAACAAGACGGAGCTGTCCTCCAGTCTGCTTTTTTTTTTTTTTTTTTTTTGGGGGGGGGGGGGGGCGGATATTTCCAAGAGAGTTTCTCCTGGAACAAATAAACAAAAAAACCCCTTCTTTTTGTCTTTATGGGACATACACAACTAAGTTGTTTTGTTTGGTTGGGTTTTTTAAAATGCCTCCTCCAGCTGCAGTTATACGACTAACACCAAATCCTTGGTTGTGTAGAGCTCACAGAGAGGACTTTTACACAAATACATGTTTTAGTATAAGGTCTAGAGGCACAGAACTGTTAAAATTAGTCAGCCATGTTAATTTGAATCTTTGCTGGAATCTTTGTGCATCCAAGTAAAAGAGGACACATTTTGACCAGAGAAAAGAAAAAGGCCTTCAAGCCTAGCAACAAAACTTTCCGTATTCATTGTTCACATTATCATCCTTTAACCAGCCACAGAGAATTCTTATGTATGTTGGCAGGCATCTGCAAGAAGCAATAGATGTTTTCTGAACTGTCTGTGATAGAGAGGGAAATTGGGAGATCTTTAAAGCCTTGGCTTTAAGACAGTGTCTTGCCCCCCTGAGTCCCCTGAAAATCATGTTGTTTCTACAGTAACATTTTCCTATCATTTTAGTTCTCTGAACATGTCCCAGAAGGATCCCTGCCAGAAACAAGCCTGTGAAATACAGAAATGCTTGCAAGGTACTAAGTGTCATTTTGTCTTTTTGGTGTCTTGATTTTTGGTGGAACTTAATTCTTTTAACCTAACCCTCTTCTCCTTTCACCTTGAGAAGGAAGAAAGCAAGCACATTAGCATCACCTGGTTGCACAGCAAACAAAATTATAATGTGTGGTTTTAGTAGAAGTCCCTTGTGCTTGATTGTAAATAACGAGACACCATTAGTACAAAACAGAGCATTTTTAACAGTAATGTTGTGCTTATTTCAGAGTGTTCTCCATGCTGGTAGTTAGATCCCATGTGTAGTCTTGGGACTTGGCTGTAGGCGGGGAGAGCTAGACATTATAATAAGCTCTCTTACAGAGTGGGTAGTGAGGTAGTGGGTGGGTTGTATGGGAAGACTGCAGAGCGTCTAGCTCCAGGGGTATTTTAAGAGCAGGTCAGACAGATGTCTGTCAGGAACAGGCTAGGTGTATGTGATCTGGCCTTAAGGTATGCGATAGTCTCCCTCTGGAGACCTTTAATAGCTGTTTTGTATTAGCTTAGCTAAATATTTGTAGGGGCAAGGGAGATTATGTGATAATGTATTTTGGGAGCCTGAGTTAGGGAGAGCCCACTTGTTACTTTCAGAGGACAATATTTTAAAAAAACTTCTGTTGCTTTTTGGAAAAGGGTTTGCCTTATGGAATGAATAAGAGAAAGCATTCCTCTGTGCCAAGGCAGCTCAGCCATATGGGAAAGAGTTCTTCCTAACTTAACCTGGTGGAGCCCTTAGCCAGCATGCTCTGAGCTTCACGTGAGAATAACTCATGGTGTTAGACCAGGGATGACAAGGCAGGAGGCTAGCAATGCCACAGCTAAAATTAGCCAGGCCAGTTCCACAGCAACTCATTTCTGCCTTTAATTTATTTGCAGACTACAAGCAGGTTAGCTGAAATACAGCAGGCAGGGAGGAGGGGGTCTTGCTGGGGAAGTAGAGGGATGGCTTTGCAGGCTGCAGCAAACACAGTGATTGCAATCTGTGGAGGTAACAGAGCAACCCCGGTGGCTGGGGAGGAGCGTAGGAGGAAAAGCATCTGGGAAAAAGCATGGAAAAGCAATAGTCAGTTACTGATAGATGTCTGTCTTTCCCAGGATTGTTTTTTGGAAGCTGTGTTCAGCTCAAAGCAAGGGCTCAAACAACCCCCTCTACATGTCTCCTACATTTGTCTAAATATTACCTTTTACTGTCTTCCTGGTTTGGAGCATTATCCCATGAAGGGCTGCCTTCGCCCCCCATTGTAACAGCACTTAAAAGCTAATGTTTGTCCCTGTTTTGGTCCCATCTGTGACAATGTTCTTTTTATAACATTCATGGAGGTTATTGCAAGTGTTTTACCTGTGTAGGTGCGTGTACAGATTTGATCTGAACGGTTAAGTGTTAGCAAAGAAGCTCTTTGACTCTGCTACATGCACACTCCGCTGTTTACTGCTTCTGTAGCTATCATTTTGGAGTGCTGTTGTTGTTCATGTATTATCATGCTGTGGAGTTGTCCGAGATGCACAGATGAAGCAGCTGAGTTGACAGACAGCAAAGCAATTTTTCCCTGTAAGAATTAATGCGATAGAAGATGTATACAGAGCCTTAACAGAGCAGAGACAGTGTACACAGTGCAGAGGACGGAGGGCAGAAGCAGGACCTTTGGAACATGCTGGCTTTTCAAAGGCTGATTTTAGAGTGCGTCATTGTTCCAAAAGATCTTGCCTGCTTCCTCTGTGAGACTGAATGCCCACTGTAAATCTCTTTTGTGTTCTGCTGTCCATTGGATGAATAACCGTTGTGCTTTTCAGGAATATATCCTTGACAGATATCAGGGTGTGCCTGTATGTAGCCGTAGTTTTAGAAACAAACCTGCACAGGCAGAGGATCAGTTAGGAGAGCCTTGGAGCACTCATCTTAGGCAGGTTATGGCAGAGAGAGATTAGCTCTCTTCTCCAAGGTCCTGTTGTAACTCACCATAACCTTTTTCTCAGGGGTGACCTCTGTGCTTGTGTTGCAGGTTACTCACCAACCCAGTTAGTTAGGGAATTCATAGCCCAGCGATCAGAGTAGGCTGGCTTGCTTGTTCATTGGAAGGCATTCAGTGCTGCTTTCTGGGCTCACCAGCGGGTGCTGTGTTTGTCTCACATTGGGTTACTGTTGCTTCTTTTAGTCTTTTAAAAATCAGTGGCAGGTGAGGGGTGAGTGCAGCGATGTAGTGATTGCATAGCTCATCCAAGGCAGAGCGGGTAGCTCTGCACACCCTGCACTTCTACGCAGACAGTCAGATAGTTATTAATTCAAGCCACAGACTCAGTCTGCTCTCATACCCACAGGGCTTCTCTCCGAGAGCCTGGTGGCCAGCACTGCAAAGCACTGTGGGCTTCGCCACCTCAGCTGACAGTGGCAGCCAGCAAAGCACTAGGGCAGAAAGGATGCTGGAAAATCACCTGTGTCCTGCAGTGCCTGAACCTGCTGGTGCGGTGAAGTCTCTTGGAGCCTGAAACAAAGGCAATATGGAGAAAGTACAGAGGTGGGCATAGCTGTGCCGTGCACAAAGATGTGAGCCCAGTCATCCCAGGTCAGACTAGGAGCTCATTTAGCCCCATGTCCCAGCTCTGGCAGTGTCCAAGAGGAGAAGCCTAGGAAGGAAAGTGAAAGGAAGTCAAGTAACAGTTGTGTGGCTAAGGGACCTCCTGAGCTAGAGGTGGGACCTTTGTGTGGAAGATGGTTATGTCACTGGCTCTGTGCAGTTGGATTTGGCTGCTGGCATCTGGCTAAGCGTTCCTGCTAGCATGCTGCCTGCTTCAGTTACACTGCAAAGCTACAGCCTGCCCACAACAGGCCACCAGTAGGAGGTTGGCAGTCATGCTCCTCACCCTTGCTTTTACAAACCCCTCAGTGCTGAAGGGTGCACATGTCCCTGTTTATACCAAGTCCTCTTTGGATGCTCTTATATTTACACTCAGCTGTAAACATTATAACGACATCGCAGCTGGGTTGAAGACCATGGATGACAAGATCCAGCTTAAAAGCACACAGGATAAAGAAAGTAAGGATTGAAGGGAAGCCTCATTCTTACTGTAGTGAGAGGTGATAGCTACAAAACTGGGAGACTGAAGATGCTCCCATCCACAACAGCAGGTCTGCCTTTGCATGGCTTTAGATAGCTGAAACTAAAGAGAGATTTTTGTAGAGCAGAGAAAGTGATGAAATGCTTCTAAGCAGCTCTTGCTTTCCAGAGAAACACATTGCCCAGCAGCTGAAGGGCTGGGCTAGATGTGTCCCCTCCGGGGACAAAGCCTGTTCCCCTCTGCAGACTTAGTGTCTCCTTCTTATTTTCCAGTGAACAACTACCTGGAGTCTAAGTGTGAAACCATGCTTCAGGAGATGCGGAAGTGCTGCACCCGGTACCCCAAGGGCAGATCCATCTGTTGTTCAGGGTTTGAGAAAGAAGAAAGGGAGAGAGAAAAGTTTAAGGCGACTTCAGAAGGAATTCCCCCAGCACCTCAGTAACACAATGCAGCTCCAGCAGGTGCCGGAGCACAGACTAACCTGCAGAGCTCGTGTGTGTTTTTTCAAGCCTTCTTTAGACTTTCAGGAAAGCCAGATCGCTCCTAGAACACACCGTCCGGCACACCAAAAAGTATAACGCAGTACCAACAGATGGCCTGGTTAACAGACTTTATTTTCTCTACCAAAACATCATCTACATTGTCTTTGCATCGCACCTGTGTCTGTGAAAAGTCAACTTGATGTTTTTAGAATGCTTACCTTATTCTAATCCATCCTTGCTCTCAAAATGGAGAACTGGAACCAAGTTATTCTGGCTGTTGGAGTGAGAGGTACAGGAAATGAGCTCAGAAAAGGGAGTGAGTTTAAGTGTGACACATGAAACAAGCCTGTCTTGACACAGCAAAGGTATTGCTGCCATCATGCAGTAGTTCCAGACATTTGCCTGTCCAGTGGTTCAAGCTCAAGAATGGGAATCAGGTCTGGGAATTGTTCCTAGGTCTTGTATAGATCATGAGTGACTACAAGTTACTTTGCCTAAGTGCCTCACTTTCCCACTGGACAGACTTTTGGTTACTTTATATTTGAATTGCCTACACGCTGCTATTTGCATGACAAAGATGTTACAGGAACATTATTTCAGGGATTGCTACAGGAATAGGATTTTTTAAAAAAAAAAAAGCAATATTCATTTGAAAGATCTGACTGTTGATATAAAATTTATAAATTTATGTATAATTGAACACCTTTAAGCAATATGTTATGAACCCAGCATAGTTCAACCCGCTGGTACCCAGAGGCCTGTCACAAAGCCCTGGGCTAGATCCAAGAACTGATTTAGGTGCTGCTTACTGAACAAGCAGTTGTAGGCACTTGCTTTCAACACAGCATTCCAGACTCACTCACAAGCCGGCTGTGTCTGGACCCTAGGGAGAGATGGCTTTTCAGAAGCTCTCACCCATGCAGAATTTCCTGTGACCTGTAGAAAGAGCTCGGTAGACAGGTTCCTGCATCACCCTCAAGAGCTGTCTAAGTCTCTCCGTCCCCTGTAGCAGGAGTCCAGGCACCTCAGTGGGTGCCAAGTCCATTACAGGGCCTAAGCACCTAAATATCAGACTTCGAACCCACTAGGCCCCTAACTCTGTCATTAGATCTAGCCATAAAGGACTTTTGTGCTGTGATCAAGTACAACTTACTTATGAAATACAGCTTCTATAAACAGACCACTGTAGTCTAGGCACAATAGTTGAGTGTATTGAAGCCTAGAAGAGCAAACCATCTGTATTCACTGCTCTGAAATACCATGATACAAAATAAATGACTGGAACAAATTGTAGTCTCAGTTTGGTTGTTCTTGAGAATACAACATACCTGCAAGCCGGGCAGCTTGGCTGCCATTCACAGTCTAGAGCTACATGTGATATCATCATGTTTAAATAGAAGCTGCTTGATTATTTTTATAACCAGGGCTCAAGACCAGAATAATTCAGGGCTAGCCTTCCCCTCCCACCCCCTCCCTCCCAAAAAAAAACCTTAAGACAGAATACGGGTTTTAGTATTCTTGAAAAGTAGAGGAAAGTGATGACAATGTTGTGAAGCAGCTCATTTTGCCCTATCTGAGCAGGAGCAGTAGAAAGTCATTAAAAGATGATAAAAAAATAAGTATTTAGGCTTCTGTTGTGCCTATTAAAAAGAAAAGCCTTGTCTCCATGGCCATTTCTACTCGGGAGGCCCTGAAGCCAGGCTGACAGCAGAATCACCTTCTGCCCCAGAAGCATCCCACCTTTTGGGAACATGGGTGATTGGTGCCAGGATCATCAAGGAGAGGGATTTATTAAGGCAGCCCATGGTTACCTGCAGAGAAGAGGGAAGGCCAGTGGCCTCATGCTACTGGACTGGCTGTAACTGCTCCTGTGACTCAAACGCAATACACAGGATAAGACAAGAATTACGCTGGTTCCCAAGAAGTCAACAGACCTCACACATAGAAGCTATTACAGCAAAATTGTTTAATAAAATATCACTTCAACAAGCATTTACATAGAATATAAAAACACTTTAAAAGCCCAGTGTGTTTTAAACCTCATACTGGAATAGACACCAGAAGTTGTTGAAACAAGACCAAAAGAAGCAGGGGCGGGGGGGGGGGGGGAAACACCTCATCTTAGTACCTGCAACAATGAAAATGCATCCCCACAGAGGTTGATTCAGCATCAAAGCTTCCAGTGTGAGCCCACAGCATCAAACGGTGCCAGCCACAAGCCCTGCCTGCATTCACATCAAACTCATGAATTTGTCCCTTGTTCCCCCTTCCAGCAGCAATTGAGGTGTTTTAGCTCCCTCTCTGGGCCATCTCTCTCCATAGCAGCAAGTCAGGGCCCTGTGGAGCACAATCCAGTACACCCTTCCCTGGGGCTGGGCAGAAACAGTGACTTATTTGAGCCTGAAAAACATCCCTAAGGTCTGTTTATTATTTACTTTGAGCTTTGTCGTTGGAGAAAGCTTTGTGGAGATTAGTGCATCTCAGAAGAAGTTGTGTTATGCAGCACACCAAGCAGAGAGGCAGCAATGCTGTTTTCCTGCAGGAACAAGAGATACCCTGCAATACAAATGTATCAATTCATGCATGTTCAGCCCTGCAGGGTTCCTACAAAAACAAACCCCCAAAACCACCACTGTCACTCCACTCCCAAAGACCAATTTACTGAAGATCTATTTGCTGCATCACATCGCTCCTGCAGTCCTGGATGGCTTTGAGGAAGACCATCATTAAAAGGATGTGAGTCCAGCTGCTCCTTCATTCTCCTTTGCCATGTATGGCAGGACAGGAGCAAAGATACCAACTTCTGTTTCCCGATTACCTGCAGCCTCTTTTCCGATCCTGAAGGTGAGAAAACCTCAGCTGAATCAATGTGTTGCTACACTGACACTTCAAGAGAGCTGAAACAAAATTAACAGCTGCATGTGCTCATCCCAAAACCTCTGGTGGAAGAACCCACCATTCCAGCTCTTCCAGCAGCTCTCGGGGGAAGATCCCCATTTCTAGCCATACTGAGAGCAGCAGCAGATGATCAGAAAGGCATTACCCAGCACTGGAGGTAGGATGCAGTCACTGAGCCAGGTGCTACATCCTATCACCCATGCGCTACATCCTATCACCCATGCGCATCATCATTCCCTAGCATGTTTCCCATTTGAAGGATGGGCTGACTTTCACATTAAAAAAAAAAAAACCAAAACAATTTTTGGCAAGATCTTCTACATGTACCTTCTGGAGGACATCACCCCACCGTCACGCAATTCCCCACACTCTGGAAAGCTGCAATGCCAGCCCAGCACAGCCAATGCAGATGACCTCTAAGGAATTATTTATTTTTTTTTTTTTTAATTTTCTCTTGTAGGTTAGAGTTCTGCTCTGCACACAGCTGCACTAGGACAGACTGTCCAAAAACAGCTGAGCTCTGCATCTGGGCTGCCTCATCACCTGCAGGAGAAGGACTGCAGCTCATGGAATTAAACAAGCAGCTTTTTCTGTGGAAATGGTAAACGCAAAGAAGGAAGGAACATAACCAAAGCAGAAAGTATGGAAATGAGCCACTCCCACAAGAGCACAACCTGGTTTTCCCAACAGTTTTGTCATTTCAGTTGCTTCCAGAGACCAGGGAGATGGAGTTTGTGCTCTGCAGAGCAGGTAAAGGACTGCACTCCAAATTTCACATCCTCCCCTGCCACCACTCCAGCAGAGCTGGCAACAGGGACCCTGGACCAGTACAGTGTACCCTAAACAGGGATGCATTTCCCGTCTACAATCCTATCCCACACAGTTACAGCTCTAAGAGCATCACCAACGCCAAAGTGGCCAGAGAAGGTCATGGTAGACCTAGAAAAAACAGTCTGAGGCTCAAGGTGATTTACAGTAAGTAGCACAGCTGAAATGCACACTGCCTGCGCCAGCTAGCCTGACACAGACAGGTCAAGCACGCTGGAAGTCTGCCCACCACAAGAGAGCGCTTCAGCACATTTCAAAGGCTGAGCAGTCAGCTAGCAAGCAAGACTAAAGGCTAAAGACGCTCTACAGTGCAGGAAGCTTGGTGACTTTCAGAACACATGATGAGGAAAGGGCCTGGAGAGTCACCCACGGTGCTCAGTTTCCATCAGCAGTGCCAGTGCTGCAATTCCAGTAAGGGGTATAAATAACAGCAGAGGAGAAACCAAACAGCCATCTATGTGCAGTGCAATGGCAGGGGGAGGGCAGGAGAACCCCCAGCACCACATATAGCATGAACTTGCTCCTTATTCACCTGCCCTGGACACAGCCCAGGCTGTCCCCTGACACTTCTGCATCCACCCCAGGACAGCCAAGCACATTTTGGATTGCACACACCACCTCTGTGCAGACGAACGCACAGGCTTTCTAGGTACTGGGGCAGGAAAAGTGCAAGCTAAATAGCAGTGAACAGCTGGCACCTGTTGTACATATATACTGGCAGACAAATGTACATATAACAGCCCTGAGCACCTGGGAAGAAGCGCATTTCGGAGATTTCTCTGCACTACATGTTTATGAGGCTGCAACTCATCAGAAAATTTGGGACTGGGCACATTTGGTGGGGAGAGGAATCACAATGATACACCAGGAGTTATAACCTTTCAGACTGATCCCAGCATCCTAACAGCCCAGACACAGGAAAAAGTTGGAAATCAGAAGCAGCATTGTAAGAAGTAAGGGCTGGAACCTGTAAGCAGAAGGAACTGAGCCTGTCAGCAACATCCTTTGACTTTTAAGTGAGAGAGAGAGAACAACAGTAGAGGAGGGCAGGGGAGGCTGAGCATGAAGGGAGAGTCGAGCGCAGTTTCTAGGATGCCATTCCGAGCAGGAATCCTCCAGCAAACCCTCCAGTCAGGATAACATTCTTCTTCAGAAATATGATCACCTAAGCAGGGGAGAGAAGAGCCAACAGTGTTCAACAACAGCAGGTCACCCAGCCACCCTTCCCACAAGAAGGCATCCCTTAGGTTGTTCTCCAAGGTGAGCGATGCTCGGAGAGAGGCCACTGCTCAGGTCTGGGAAAGTATCCTACCTCATGACCTCCCCTCCCCAATCTCCCCGCTGCATGTACAGCTCCTGAACTGATCCAGTCCCAGCTCAGCCCAGATCCTCTGAGAGCTGCAGTCTGAGCCTACGTGCCCTAGGGCTCTCTCACAACCAGCACAGTCAGTCTGACAGAAGGGGCTGCTGATGGTACGTGCCAGACCAGGGTACAGCAGAGTCCAAGGTAACTAGACCACTCTGCCACCAGATCTGCTTAGCTTTTCTTGTCAGACTGAAGAAACATTTCTCCCCACAACCCCAGCACGTTTTCTCCCAACCCCAAGGAATTTGCAGCAACACATGGTGACTGATGTCATGCCTAGAAGCCGCCCTGGCTGTCTCAAATACGCATAAATAGCTTTGCCATCTCTCCAGTTTTGCTGTCATGCAAGCATTCCCTCCTTGTATTTGCACAATGGAAGATTCGCAAGAGCCCAGGAGTCAATCCCATTTTCTGTTGTCCCTCCAGCTAAGCACCTGCACACGCCCTGGGAGAGTTTTCTCACCTCATCAACTCTGCTTTTCACTTCTGGGGACATTTTGTTACCACTGCTGTGAAATTTCAGCTGCTGCTTGGCTTTGTTCACATCCCGTTCTACTAGCTTCCAGTCCACTTTGATGTATCCTGTGTGGTTTGCAATCTAGAGTTTTAAGGGGTGGAAACAAAGTTCCTGGAGTAAAGTCCTGCATGACCAGGGCTAAACAGACCCCCTTGCCCACCCACCTTCCCTGATCACAGCCGCCTCCCACACACTAGTCCTGTGGGCTGAGAGGATGAGCACACTAGCTTAAGAATTGGACAAAGGACCACCCTTGTAGCTGTATTAACTGTCCTGCAACATCTGTCTCCCACAGTAATCCCCTAACAGCAGGGCACACATTGCAGCTTAGCCTGTTTCAGCCCCTACTCTTTAATGTAAAGCTGGCATCACCTCTCCCTCACAACTGCCACGTGTATCATTGGGACTCTGCAGCTCTCCTGCTGCTGTGGGTGGACACAGCTATTATTAGCCTCTTCCTCTCTAAATATTTCATCTGGTCAGGATGATTCAGCAGTGAAACTCTCTCTGCCCAGAGCAAGCTTTTGGCTTTCAGCAGAACAAGCAGAGCCAGAAGAGCGGGGAGAATGAGTCACACACGAGACAGCGCCTGAGAAGCAAACAAATAAGACTGCTGAGTGAGGCCTGAGAGCTGTTCTGCCTCCTGCAGGATGTATGAGCTAGATGTCCACATCCGAGCAACCCTCAGTGCCAGGGTTCTTGGAAACCAGGAGAAATTGTTGAGGACAGAAAGATCTCCATTTCTCTCCTTTTCCCCAATGCTTTACAGAGTCCATCTGTGCTGGCCTGACTCCTCAGGTAGACAAGTTTACAGGGAGCATATCATAGACATGGACAAATCCCTCTTGACAGCCAGGGCTGTTTCTCAAGGGACACCATCTCCACAGGCATAGGGCTAATTAAGTAGCCAGTTCTGACCGGACAGTCCTGCAGCAGCAGCGCAGTTTGCCACAGCCAAAGGCTGCCTCCTGCTTCACTCAGGTGCCCCTGCAGTAACAGCCCCCACGTGCCTTTGGCCTGGCCTTTATTAGCAGACCCTAAGCAGATAGCACCTTTTGGTAATCCTTAAGTTTACACACACTGATCCTGCTTTGCTGCTAAATCTGCGTACCCTGGGGAACACATACCCTTGACATCCACGGCCACACAGAGCTCCTGGCAGACTGGGAAACTGGCCCCACATGTCCCAACAGGCAATGATCACTAGACAGCCCTTCACCCCCACCAGCACAGTTCTCGGAAAGCTTGGCCCACTGTCCATACACACCTGAAGTAGGAAAAAGCCACCTCCCACCGCTGTCGCTGCCAGCTTTCCAACTTTCTGGAAGATGAATCCAGTACACCTACAAATCGACCAGGATCCAGTCAGAATGAGATACCAAACACACACTCCTCAGCATGCTTTCCACAGGCAAGGCTGCCTTTGGCAGTAATTACCCAGCCTGACAAACAGCAGAAGAAACACACGTGCAACCAGAGAGAAAGAGAAAGGATTTGTGCCCAGCCGAAAACTGATGCTTTCTAGCTTTTCACTTCTCACTATTGCATTTCAGCCTTTTGCAGTTTTGATTCTTATCTCTTCAATGTCAACCTTCTCCCAAAAGAGTAATCTGAAACATGTGATTTCACCAAAATCAACAAGTGATTTTAGTTTTTTTTTTTTTAAACTGGTATCATCTCTGAAGGGAAATTAAACAGCACATCTGCTGCTGCTCCAAGATAGAGCACGGGGAGATAGAAGCATGCAAGCTTCTTTGTGGCCCAAACAACTGCTTACTTTTCATTTCTCAGAAGAGAAAAATGCTGAAACAAGCAGACAGCAGTGGTCTAAAGCTACACTGGTCTCCAAACGGGGTTACACGCTCTCAACATGAAAGACATCACTGCAGCCACCAGAACTCAAGCAAGCGCCACGCCATTGCTCAGTCATACAGCAAAGGGGCTAGTGTATTGTATTACCCAAAACAGACTTTACTTTGACCACGGTTTCCTTACCAACATTGCAAAACAACACAGCAACCTGCTCTTACCTATTTCTGAATACATACACTCAGTGAAGATACAAGAGAGACGTGGCCAGCTCATACTTTCATCAGAAAATGAAGATCTGTCATACACTTTTAAATGGTTACCCCCATGCCAGACAAAGAAGACAGGCACAGCAAGAAGGAAAGCAGTGTAATTACACCAAGTTTTCAACTCAAACAATGCTGCTGTGGGAAAGAAGTTGCAAATAGAGACAAAAGCCACCAGCCCCAGCACTTCCTACAAGCGACACGAAATCCCAGGAACGTTGCCCACAGGTGCAATAAGCCACCTCCACAGGAGGTTTTTGTGCCGATGCCTGAAGCACATCCAGCTCCAGGGAAGAAGGTATCCTTGTTCCAAGAGGCTCATATTTGCCTGTCCTAAATTCAATACCACCACTTTATGGCAGAAGTTAAAGAGAACTATCTCACCTCAAAAATTAAAGCCTGATGCCATTTTCTTCCCTAGGAGATAGTCTCAGTTCTTCAGCTCCACATTAGAGACAGCTTTTAAGACATCCCACAGTTCAGCAGAGCATGCCAGGGCACAGTGAGCTGAGCAAGCTGGACACCTGCCTTCTCTGAAAGACTGCCAGATGACCACCCTGCACCTGTCAGCGCATTCCCAAGAGCCCAGCTAGTGCCTACAGGCACTAGTTGCCTGCTTGCAACAAGCAGCAACGGCAACCCCTGCACATCTTACCATCCCGTTACCCCTCCGATCACCAGCTGTGTGGCCACATTGTATTTCTCGGCACTCGACCCCGAGCTGGGGGCAAAGACCTTGCGCCACCAGGGCCGGTTCTTGGTGTACTCCGCCAGGTCCAGCATGTTGAACGAGTCCTCCTTCACACCTGCAGGCACCTGGAAAGGCTCAGTGCCAGGACTGCTGTCCCACAGCTCCCTGCCAGCTGCCCAGGGCCTCCCCAGGGACACGGGACCCCTGCCCACTCACACAGCCCACGGGGCCTGGCACTCCCCACGGAACTTTGGGAACCCCCAGGCCCCACGCCCTCCCCCGAGGGCCTCAAACCCCACCCAGGGCCCCTCAGACCCCGTCCCAGGGATCCCTCACCACCCTCGGTGCTCCCGCAGGTTATGCCCCTGAGGAAAGGGCAGGGGCTGAGGAGCCGTGTCCCAGGAGCTGCCCCCAGAGCGTCCTGCAGCAGTTCGGACCCTCAGGCGGTGCCGGGCCCCAGTACCGACTGCCGCGCGTTGAGAACAGAAACGATGCCGCGCAGGGCACAAGCCCCGTTCTCCGCCGGCGGGGCCGAGCTGGGGGAGCTGGGAACCCCGCCGCCAGGGGCAGAAGAGTGGGGGGACCCGCCGCCGCCATGCCATGCCATGCCATCCCGGCCCACCTCCGCCCGGCACAGCCATAGCGCCGCTGGGCTCCGCTCGCCGCCGCCACCGGGCCGCCGCGGGCACGTGACCACGCGGCGCAGGCGCAGGCCCACGGCCACCGCCTCACGTGGCCGCGCCACGTCACGCCCCCGGCGCGTCATTGAGAGGAGGAACGCGCTGGGAGGGGGGCGGGCACGGAGCGGCGGCGCGCCTGGGGGGAGCCCGGGCACGCGCGTGGGTGTAGACCGGTCGTGGCCATGCATGTGCGCACGCGTTGGCCTCGACTGTGCGCCCCCTGGTGTCCTGTGCGTCCACTGGTGTCCATCGGTGTGCCCCGCTAAAAGATCGTCCCCTTTGCTACTGCAATAGCATCACCTGCTCAGGTGTGGCTCCACGGGTCCCCTCAGCCCCGGTGACCTTGGTGGCTCTGCCGTGGAGTGTCCCAGGAGGACCGGCTCAGTTGCAGAGTGTCAGCGCAGCATGACGGGGCCTGTGGCATCCAGGGGAGGGACAAAGAGGGCTCCAGGGGTGTCTTAAAAGCTTCCTGAAGCCCATGGCGGTCTGCTCCCTCTGACGTGGGAGGCTCTTGCTCGGCTGCAAGCTGTCACTCCACAGAAACAGCACCTTTTGCCATTTGCTTAAAACAAACACAACCTCCCTGGGCAGCTCAGCACCTTGGCACATGGGCCCGGGCTTCTTTTCCCGTGTTGGGTCCCACAGAGGAGCAGGGCAGGTGTGCGGTGGAGCCGGGGGCTCAGGCGTGTTGGAAGCAGTATGGAGGGTCTGCTGTGCTGTGTCCAGCGCGCACACCCACCTCTGCCCTGAAGCCCCTGAGCCGGTTTCAGCAGCTCAGGAACACATTTTATTGTCTCCCCTGAAACAATGATCACACATTCTGTGTGATTCTGTGTGATCCCTCCAATTTCTGAGCCATTACCCACTTGAACTCCTACAGAACAAAAGTCACCTACTTCCCACCTGGGGAGGCAGCTGCCCAGGGAGTAGCAAAGCCAGAAAACCTGAGACGCAATAGGCAAAAAAAAAAAAAGAGATCCTTCTGGAGAGATTGTAGTGAAGGAGGAGCAGGCTTGACCCTCCTGTGGGGTTAACAGAAACCAGTGCATGAGTGAGAGCAGGAGCGCAGGCGGCGCAGGCCGGATGGGGGAGCAGACAATGTTCTGGGAACCAACGGCAGCACTCTGCTGTGGTGGCTGGGACATCCCACTCGCAAACAGCTCAGCACCTCCTTCCCCGTCGCAGGCAGGCGGGGACGTGTTGTGAGCTCAGCAGCATCGCACGTGTTTCCTGCACTGCCCTGATTAAGGGGAACTGGCTGGAGCAGTGTGTGCACACCCACACCAAAGTGGCCGGACAGAGCTTCCCTGGGGACTGAGGCGTGATGTTGTCCCACAGGGGCTGGTGGCTGCTGCCCACAGCAGGTTTGGGCCTCGGGACTCAGCCATCTGAGGTGCCAAGGGCCAGGCAAGGCACAGCTGGAGGGCTGGGCACCATGGGGGTGCAGGAGGAGAGAAGCCAGGTGTCCAGCGCAGTGCCCAGCCCTGGAGCCCAGGGACCCTGTAGACAGGATGTTCCAAAGGGCTTTTGCTCTCGTAACCACCCAGAGAAGGAGACTGCACTCCACAAGGGTTTACTTACTCTCTGGCAACTGGAAAGATCCTGCATTTGCTTTCCTGGGCAGCCAAAGCCCCATGGCATTGCTCAGGATCAGGGCTCCCCTCTGCCCCCATCATGCTCTCAAAGAGCCCCGGGTCATCCCATCCCCAGCAGATCAGAGGGCAGCTCCTGCGGGTGCAGCGTGGTCACCCTTTGGTGACTCAGTAATCAGATGTAGCTGTAAGTGAGACTGTCAGACAGATCCTACACCGACTACTGAGCGGCCAAGAGCACCATGTCTCTGCTGGGTCTCCACCTCGGCTCTAGGCAGGGCTGGCAGTAAGCAGAGCAGCTTCCCCTGGGAAAAGAAGATGGGGTGGACAGGGAGGGGATGGCCAATGGGAAGTGATGGCTGGGGGCAAGTAGGCACCTGGCAGCAGTGTTTCATCTTGGAAATCCCATCCGAACACCAGTGTCAGGTGGCACTGGGGGTCTTCTGCATGTCCGGTACATGGTGGGCTCCCATCCCCATGCAGCATGTGTCCCTGTTTTTGTCTCTCTGCCCTGAGCAAAAGGCTGCCCCCCTGGGGCCAGGCAGGGCTCCTCTTGTGCCTCCTCCCCAGTGCCAGCTGGGGGGTCCCCTGCACATTTGGTCCCAGGGGCACCCACTGGCCTGAGCACCTGGAGCATGGTCCCATCTTCCCAGGCACAAGCGTACCATCAGCTGGGCTTCCTCCCACAGCAGGGAAGGAGCTGGGCTGACAGCAGGGCTAGAGGGGCTGCAGGACTGGGGGGTCTTGTGCAGTGGGGTCAAGCCTGGATTGCCACAGAAGGTGGCACAGGGGCCAGCGGGGGCAGTGGCAGAGCCCAGCACTAGCACCTCAGCACCCCACAGCCATTGGGGCTCCCTGCAAGGCTCCTTCCAGGCAAGCAGCCCTGTTCAGCTCAGGAGAAGCAGGCACGAAAAGCTGTTCCCTGTCTCAAAGGCTTCTCCTCCCTCCCAGCGCCACGCCTGCCTCCCAGCCTGCATGGCTGGGCTGAGCTGCAGCTTGCCAGCCCACACAGGCTTCCAGTGGCCATGCACAGTCAGGGCAAGCGGTAGTGGGCAGTAACGTGGTCAGCAAAACCGTGTCCCCCTGGCAAGTCCCCACTTGCAGAGCCCCCAAAAATGCTCTGTAAATGGACCCACGATGCCCCTCAGGGCACCTCAGCAAGGCACCATACCTGGCCATCTCCGCTAGATGCCAGGGTCCCCCGTCGATAAGAAATGTGTCCCCGGTGTGTGAGGACCTGGAGGGCTGCAGTGTCCTGGTGCTCCCAAGCTGCTACTCCGGTGGCTCAGCATGATGTGGCCCCGATGCTGCCGGCCTCGTGGCCCTGGCCACATGGCGCTCTGCCGAGGCTGCCACCGTGTCGCTGCTTTTAGTACAGTGAGAAGCAACATCTGAATTCCCCTTCCCCTGTCTGGGACATTGGCGCTGGTGTCACGCAGCCGTGCAGGGACAGCCCCAGCTCGGTGGCTGGCCGGGGTCACACTGCAGCTTGCAGAAAGGAAATTTGCAGCTCAGCTCTGTCAAAGCAAGAGCACGGGGATTTTCAGCGGGGTTTCTCTCTCTCTGCCGCCGTCTCTCTCTCTTTTCTCATTTTCTGGAAATGAAACAAACTCGGGCTCCAGCCATCCATGCCGCTCAGTGTCTGTGGGCAGGGGGCAACAGCCCTTCTCCTTCACTTCCCTCAGCTGCTGTGGGGACTTTTCAGTGCAAGCCGGCTCTCCCCCAGCCTCCCCCACTTTCACATTGCAAAGGAAGGGGCTTTCTGCTCCCTCTTGCCAGCATCTGGGATTTCTGCCAGACGGGTTTATGGAACAGGAGGGCAGGCTGAGCAGCCTGGCAGCAGGCACAGAGCTGTGCTGAGAGCAGCAGTGAGCCCCGGGCTGCCCCTCAAGCTGTCCCTCCTGCCAAGAAGTGCTGAGCTTTGACAGTGAATGGATGCAGCCAGCCTGAAGCACAGCAAATGATATCAAGTGGCTGCTCGGGTGATACAGGCGCTCTCTTTCTGACTTCCTTCCTGCTTGCAGTGACCGTGGGCAAGTCCTGCTGTTCCCTGCAGCAGCTGTAAAAGGTGAATAACAATTCCTGGATGCATCATAATCTCCTCATTCAACTCTTACCTGTTTTCTGCCCCTTTGGCGAGGATCCTGGTCCATCTTCCCTGACAATCCCTCCATCTTGCGAGTCTGCACCCTCTCCTGTTGCTGCCTGGCCAGCAGGCACCCCTGCCAGCCCTGAAGCCTGGGCTGGGCATATGGGGACTAGCCGAGCACAGTGCAAAGACACCCATGGGCGTGAGCTGCGGAGGCAGGCTCAGGGCTGTGCCCCAGCAACAGGCACAGCCCGGGGTTGGGGGGCAGCTGGGTGGAGGGCTTCAGGCTGTGCGGGGCCTTGCTACAGCTCCCTGCATCCAGGTCTCCTTTCTTCCTGGCAATGATCAAGAGAGGAGTTTTCTGGGACAGTGCTTCCCTTAAACAGCCATTCCCGTGAAGCACTGTTAAATTCGTTTTAAATTTGTCCCCTTTTCTGGCTCGCCAGGAGCTCTTTCGGTGCGAGGATGCCAGGGTCGAGCAGCACTGAGCACTGGGGGGACGGGTAAGGCAGGGCACCGCTGTGTCCCTTCCCCACGGCCCCAAGCACAGCATCTTTTTATGCTGTTTACAAACAGAGAGGGTCTGGTGGGAGAAGTGATGGTCGGAGGCCGTCTTGGGCTTAGCGACCATGAAATGATTGAATTCTCAATTCTTGGCCAAGTAAGGAGGGGGATCAGCAAAACCACTACGACGGACTTCCAGAGGGCAGACTTCGGCCTGTTCAGGACACTGGTTGAGAGGGTCCCTTGGGAGACAGTCCTGAAGGGCAAAGGGGTCCAGGAAGGCCGGACCTTCTTCAAGAAAGAAATCATAAAGGCACAGGAGCAGGCAGTCCCCATGTGCCGTAAGAAGAGCCGTCGGGGAAGACGACCGGCCTGGCTGAACAGGGAGCTTTTGCTGGGACTCAGGAAAAAAAAGAGAGTTTATCACCTTTGGAAGAAGGGGCAGGCAACTGAAGAAGAATACAAGGACCTCGTTAGGTCATGCAGAGAGGGAATTAGAAAGGCAAAAGCCTGGCTAGAACTGAATCTGGCCACGGTCGTAAGGGATAACAAAAAATGCTTCTACAAATACATTAACAACAGAAAGAGAGCCAAGGAGAATCTCCATCCTTTACTGGATGCAGGGGGGAACATTGTCATGAAGGATGAGGAAAAGGCTGAGGTACTTAATGCCTTCCTTGTCTTAGTCTTTAATAGCCACACCAGGTATCCTCAGGGTATCCAGCTCCCTGAGCTGGAAGACAAGGATGGAGAGCAAAATAAACTCCCCGTGATCCAGGAGGAAGCAGTTAACGACCTGCTATGCCACCTGGACACCCACAAGTCTATGGGGCCTGATGGCATCCACCCAAGGGTACTGGGGGAGCTGGCGGAGGAGCTTGCCAAGCCGCTCTCCATCATCTATCAACAGTCCTGGTTAACAGGGGAGGTCCCGGATGACTGGAGGATTGCCAACGTGACACTCATCTACAAGAAAGGCCAGAAGGAGGATCTGGGGAACTACAGGCCTGTCAGCCTGACCTCGGTGCTGGGGAAGATTATGGAGAGGTTCATCTGGAGGGCGCTCACAGGGCATGTGCAGGACAACCAGGGGATCAGGCCCAGCCAGCACGGGTTCATGAAAGGCAGGTCCTGCTTGACCAACCTGATCTCCTTCTATGACCAGGTGACCCGCCTAGTGGATGAGGGACAGGCTGTGGATGTTGTCTACCTGGACTTTAGTAAAGCCTTTGACACTGTCTCCCACAGTATTCTCCTGGAGAAGCTGCCAAATCATGGCTTAGACAGGTGCACTCTTCATTGGGTAAAAAACTGGCTGGATGGCCGAGCCCAGAGAGTCATGGTCAATGGAGTGAAATCCAGTTGGCGGCCGGTCACAAGTGGTGTTCCCCAGGGCTCAGTTTTGGGACCGGTCTTGTTTAACGTGTTTATCAATGAGCTGGATGAGGGGATTGAGTGCTCCCTCAGCAAGTTTGCAGACGACACCAAGCTGGGCGGGAGTGTTGATCTGCTCGAGGGTAGGAAGGCTCTGCAGAGGGATCTGGACAGGCTGGATCCATGGGCCGAGGCCAATTGTATGAGGTTCAACAAGGCCAAGTGCGGGGTCCTGCACTTGGGTCACAACAACCCCATGCAATGCTATAGGCTTGGGGACGAGTGGCTGGAAAGCTGCCCTGCAGAAAAGGACCTGGGGGTGTTGATCAACAGCCGGCTGAATATGAGCAGCAGTATGCCCAGGTGGCCAAGAAGGCCAACGGCATCCTGGCCTGTATCAGACATAGTGTGGCCAGCAGGAGCAGGGAGGTGATCGTGCCCCTGTACTCGGTGCTGGTGAGGCCGCACCTCGAATCCTGTGTTCAGTTTTGGGCCCCTCACTACAAGAAGGACATTGAGGTGCTGGAGCATGTCCAGAGAAGGGCAACGAAGCTTGTGAGGGGTCTGGAGCACAAGTCTTATGAGGAGCGGCTGAGGGAACTGGGGTTGTTCAGTCTGGAGAAGAGGAGGCTGAGGGGAGACCTTATTGCTTTCTACAGTTACCTGAAAGGGGGTTGCAGAGAGGTGGGTGTTGGTCTCTTCTCCCAAGTGACAAGTGATAGGACAAGAGGAAAGGGCCTCAAGTTGCTCCAGGGGAGGTTCAGGCTGGGTAATAGGAAAAAATTCTTTCCTGAGAGAGTGGTGAAACACTGGAACAGGCTGCCCAGGGAGGTGGTGGAGTCACCCTCACTGAAGGTGTTCAAGGAACGTGTGGACATGGCATTGCGGGACATGGTTTAGTGGGCATGGTGGTGTTGGGTTGATGGTTGGACTTGACGATCTTACAGTTCTTTTCCAACTGTAGTGATTCTGTGATTCTGTGATCTGTGGAGGAGACCCACTTCTTGGCGGGTACAGGGAAAGCTTTACTGAATATGAGCAGACCTGGGGGCTTGGGGCTTGTTCCAGGAGTTTTTGCAGCAGCCAGGGTGTCTCAGGAGATGAGCTAAGCACAGTCCACAACAGACACCAAAAACTGGACACCCCTTGGGAATGTGACTCCATCTCCAGCAGCAGCAACCCTCAAAGCAAGCCCAGGGGACAGCAATTGCTCTGAGCTTCATTTAATCAGCCAGGGTAATTAGGTGACTTATGAAGGACGTGTGTGCCTGGAAGCTGCTGTGGTTTTCCCCAAGCTGCTCTGACACTTGAGGAGCAAAGATCCCTTAATAATTAGCATGCGAAGCCAGCAGCTGCAGAGAGCATCCTCTGGCCGGTGAGACCCCCCTTGAATGTTTGTCCTCTCCAGCTCCTGCAGGTGCAGCCCCCCCCAGTCACCCTGTGTGAGGAGCACGGCTGTTGTGCTCCCGGTGCCTGAATCATTCAGAGACGCCTCCAATGTGAGAAACGAGAGAGAAAGGAGAAATACTCTGCTGACCCACTTACTGCAGAGAAAGCCAGGGGAGGAGAGCATGCTTATTTTTGGGACCTCCTCCAAGTTGGCATTTCTGCTCTGGGGCTAGGGAACCTCAGGGCTCAATTTGTCAGATACTCAGGGGTGTTGGTGCCCTTGGCCCCCCTGGGCTGCTGCTCCCTCAGGGTCCCAGTGTCTGCAGGTCGGCTGATCTGTGAGCTGCATGGGGCTGCAGCTCCTCTTTGCTCCGTCTTTGCTGGGGTGCAGTGGCTGAGGAAGGTCTGCCAGGCATTACTCCTGCAGCCCGGAGCTTTGGTTCCAAAGGAGGGAGTTTTTTCCCCCAAGGACAGGTGTGGGCTTTGCTCCTGCTGTGATTTATCTGCACTAGGGCCAGGGTTTGTCTCTCCATCTGGGCTGGTTTTGCAGCAGCCTGGATGGAGACAAAAACACCAGGAGAGATGCCTTTCTTGGCTGGTGGGTTGGTGGTTTATTTTAATATTTTTTCTGCCTAACTGAGACAGTGGGTTCTGAAAAAAGCAGCTCTCCTAAAGCACCTCTGTCCTTGCAGAGCACCGTGGGGCTGGTTACATGGGATAAACCCATCCCCTGTGACTAAACCCCAGCGCTTGCTCCAGAGAGGAAGCTGGAAACCTCCACAGCATCCTTCACTCCAGCTGTGCAGGGAGGTGCTGGAAAGGTGACAGGGATTTCCTGCAGCGTTTGGTGAAATGAGTCAGCGCGGCACACATCCACACGGGCATGGCCGGCGGGCTGGGCAGGAGCCAGCTGGCAGCATGTGCCTGGCAGCACGGGGAGGAAGCGCAGCAAGGCCATGCAGTGGGGACTTGCCCAGGGCATGTCTGTGGAAGAGCAGGGATGTATCCTGCCGACCCTCAGGCTGCTGTTCCTCTTTCTGGAGCAGCAACTCACCAAAACTGAGCCCTCCCCAGGGCAGGCAGGGTCCAGGTGGGATGCAGGCAGCAGCAGGAGATTCTCCAGCTCGGAAGCGCTGGTACAAGGGGCCATGCCCGGTCCTTCCGCCACATCACTGGTGCCGTGGGGCACAGCCAGTGTCTTGGTGCCCTCTGTCCACGTGAGTGCTGGGAAGGGTGAGTGCCCTGTGGGTGGCTGCTGCTTCTGAGATACTCTGCATTCCTGAGAAGCTGCCATGAGTCACTCGCTTGCTCTATCACATACACACACATACACACAAAAAAAGTCCCAGGAGAGATTAGACATGGCTCACTTTGTTCTGAGTCATTTTTATCTCCCCCAGACCTCTATTGAGCTGAGAGCGGCACAATTCGGGGAAATAAACAGCGCTTTCAGCATGCACATGGGTCATTGGCTCTGGCCCAAGCAGGTTTCTCCAGGACTGTCGGTGGCAGGAGCCCGTCCTGGCTTCTCCATCATATTTACATGGGACAACAGTGCCCTGGCACTGTCTCACGGGGAGGTTTGGGGATGGGCAGATGTGCTCACGCTGTGCCTTGCTTCAGGCAGGACTGGGATGCCAATAACTCTCTGCAGCTCTCTCAAAGGCACAGCCGCAGCCGTCTGCTGCCTGGCCCATTGGCTCAGCCATGCAGGAGAGATGCTGAAGCTTTGCAGTGGCACCGGCATGGGTTTGCAGAGCCCTCAGAAGCACCAGGGCTGCTAATGCTGCTCCACTTGCTGGGGCCACGCATGTTCTTGCTGGGGCATGTGGGCTTCATGTGCCAGCGGGGAGCCAGGCTCCCTGGGGATGCCCGGCTGTCCTCAGCATGTTTTGCTCACTGGCTCTCGTGTGTCTGCACAAAGCAACCCACTGCGTGCAGCGAGCACCAGAACCTGGGCCCCCCTCCCCAAGTTATTTCCAAGTGTCCTCCAGTTTCACACCTGGATTCCCCTTCCCACAGCCCTCAGCTTAGACTCCATCTCTCCAGTTTACTCTTATGTCTTTGGGTCAGGAACGTGGAGCTGCCTCCCAGTAGCTGAAAATGGTTAAACCCAGCAATTCAGCGCCTGCCAGTGTCACAACCATCAATTTCTGACTGTGTTCGCCTGCCGCTGCAGCCCCCAAGGGAAGCTTTGCCAGACTCCCTTCCGTGATCCCTGGATGTTGTCATCCCATGGTGCCTGGAGCATCCCTGCCAGGGTTAGAGGCAAGAAGACCCCATGCAACCCCATGCAGATCTCCAGCACCCAGAGCTGGAGCACCCCTCCTGACAGCCAGCTCTAACCCTCCCGAGTGCACATCCCCCACTGCCACACCCTGACTGCCCTCTTCACCGTCATGTTGTCTGCTTGGCAACATTTTCCCCATCTGCTTGTTTCTGGAAGAAACAACTTTTCCAGCCTTTCCGGGTGAGCACAGTCTCACAGCACCGGAGGATTCCCAGATGGGATGTCTGGGATAAAGTCACGTCCATACTGCAGGGGACACTGGTGCCAGAAGCACAGCCCGGATCTCCCATGTCTCTCCCGGACCTCCGCACAACCATTTCCCCTCCAGCACTGAACAATATCCTTCTACTTCACTGCGCCAGGGCAGGTGGTGCAAAGTACCCGGGGCATCCCCGGATGTGACACACGGCTTGCTTTGCCCCAAAACGCTTGCTGGAAAACATGGGGCAGGTTGTTGCTCATCTTCCTTGCAAAGAAAAGGAGCCCCAAGCTGGGCACGGAGCCAGTTCGCCAGCACACAAGCTAGAGGAAATGTGTTTCTCACTGGCTTTTTGCCTCTCCGGGAGCAGGCTGGGTGATGCGGGGGGAGAGCTTTCTGCCCCAGCTCCTGCTGCGTCAGGCAGCCCCTGAGTGAGTGTAGGAAGGGGTGGGCAGTCCCTTGGCAAGTTGGGGTTTTACACGGGTCAAGGGGGAGTCCCCCCGGGCACTCCTTGCTGCTGCCGTGGGAGCCCTGGCCAGACACAGCTGCCCAGGATGGTTTTCCCCATCGGGCCCAGGGCTGCCATAGGGAGAGGGGTGGAAAAAGAGGGGGTGTCCCCAGCGAGGCAGCGAGAACTGGCCCCTCTCTGAGGTGTGGGGACAGAGAGCCATGACCGACCCCACAGATGTGGGGTGCTCCTGCACAGTGAGCCCATGGGGCTGGGATGCTCTAGATCATTCCCAGGCTGTGCTGGGCTACGTGGGACATCAGGGAATGTGTTCCCGCATCTGCTGGGATTTTCCCTACCTGGGGGGCTCAGCCTCTATCTCCCGTCCCATCCCCTATCAGTATCACCCACCCCACACTAAGGATTCGCATCTAGGACCCCAAAATAACCCATCCCTCTACCATCCCCACTGTCTCCCTCTGTTGCCCAGGCACCAAGACCTGTCGCATGGATGCTTCTGCACACACTGGGACTGTCACCAGAGGGGTCTCTGCCCGCATTGCATGGGATTTATGCAATGTTTCCCCACCTCGCTTACCCAGCGGATGCTGGGACCATGCAGGGCATTCCTCCCCATCTTCCTGGCTTTGTGAGCTGAGGGAGAACCATGTGCCAGCGTGTGTGCATGAGCACATATGTGTGCATTTGTTGGGGGGGTGGGGTATTTCCTGGGCTTTTAAAAAGAGGTATTGAAAATTTGTGAATTTAAAACAGAAGACATTTGCAAAAATGTTTCAGTGCATCTTCTCTGAGCTGTTCTGCAAGACCCTGGGAGAAGAGGAGAAGGGTGAGGAACAGCTGGCAGGAGGGGGACTCCCAGGGATCACCCCAACTCTCTCACTCCCATGTGGCTCAAAGCAAGGTTGTGTGACTAAATCATCACTACTTGGGGTGCAGGCAACCAGGGGACAGGGATACACCCCACATATGTATCTGCATATGTGCATCCCTGGCTATTTTTTCACCTCCAGCCCTGCCCCTGCAGATGCAAAGTGCCCTGCAGGCTCCCAGTGCTGGGGGCACAGGGCAGCCTCTCCTGCTTTGTAGGAATAAGCCATCTGCATCCTGAAGGCAAATTTTCCCCTAATCACCATTTCCTCAAGCTATGTGGGCGAGCAGGTACAGAAGGCAGCTGCCAGCTCCCTGGGGGGCTCCAGCCCCAGGTACAAGCGCAGACTGACCTGCAGGGCAAATAAAAGCTCCTGTAGCCTGGGCAGCAGCAAGATGCTGGCCTGCAACCCGCTCTCCTCCTTCCCCTCTGCAGTGAGAGAGAAGGTGGGACCAGGCAGACACCACACCTAAATTCCCCTTCCTCTGCAACCCTCCCTTTCCTCACCTCCCTCCCAGACACAGGCCAGGACACTGAGCCAGCCAGGTCCTGCAGCGGAGCTTACTGCTGCACTTACCCTCCCTTTCCTTTTGTTTTTTCCTCTCCTCCTGTCACTGCCACCCCAGAGGAAGAGAGGGAGAGTCCATTGCTCGCACGCTCCTCTCTGCGCTAACCCGCTCAAGCGATTCCTCTCCTGATGTCTTTGCAAAACTCTCCAGCTCTCTGACTGAGCCTGTGGGTGCTGGCTTTAAATCATCATCTCCTGGGGATTACCACAGCTGGATGAGAAGATAAAGGCTTTTCTCTCCTATTTCCTTTCTCATTCCTTCCTTTTCACTTTTCCTCCTGAAGTCAGAGTGGTTCCTAGAAGGCAGGCATGATGCTGGTGGGAGCCCTGCACAGCCTCCTGCTCCTCTGCCTGGTTGAGGAGGGCATCAGCAAAGTCAGAAGATACTACATCGGTGCAGTGGAAACCAGCTGGGACTACAAGCACAGTGATCTGCTCTCCATGCTGCAAGCATCTGCAGGGTAAAGCTCTTTCTATTGCAATTCCAGCACCCTGCTATGGGTGTTCTCCCACCCTGGCATGCACAGCACTGTGAGCTTGGGTCCAGGGAGGCAGGTGCATGGGGACGACCTGGCAGGGTGGGTGTACTGAGCTGCTGGTACAACTGGGAATGTTTGTTTCTGTGCAACAGGGAGTCACTAAGTGCAATCCCTGATAATACACAGGTGGAATAAATCTGCAGAGAGATTTGCAGACCTGCTCTACACTGCTTTATCTTAATGCCGTTTGCCTGCGACCCTTTAAAGTCTGTGCTCAGAGCCTGTGCTTTCTCTTCTGCTCTGCATCCTGGGAACTCTGGGGAGATGTGAGGGGCAATAGGGTCCTGTGCCTCCCTCCCTGGGGGCTGCAGAGGGAGGTTGGCTGTGCCCCCTCTGACATAAGTCAGAGCAGCAAAGGGGCTCCACTCTGTCTGCCCCTGGTAAAACCCAGATTTAGTTTTTTAAATCTTTGTGTATGTTGCATTGCTGGGACTGACATTTTTCTTTTAGGGAATGAAAATAATTTTTATTGTTTAGGCAAAGAATGGTGTTTGCACACAGTGACAAGAAGGAGGAAGGAATGGTGGTTTTGCCCAAATACTTTGGAGTAGGAAAGAAAAACAGCAGTTGCATTGCTCAGGCATCAGGACAGTGTTGTCTGGAGACACAGCTGGCTTGGACACACATGGCTGTGAATGGGCTGTTCTGAGCTTAGCATGGGGAGCAAAGCTGGACAGCTACATCCCCTGTGGGTAGAGGCATACCCCTTCCCTCTGCCCTGCTGCCACATCCCCTTCCCCAGGCTCTGTGATGGGACGACATCAGCCCATGGCCCTATCTCAGACCCACTCTGGCTTGAGCAGCGAGGAGCTGTAGTCAGGCACTGGAAACCAGGCTCCGGTGACGAGCCAGGTCAGCCTGACTAAGTGCCATAGTCACTGTATCAGAGTTACGTTGTTTCCCCTCCTCCCCCACTTTGGTTACTTCAGTAGGAAAATTGCATCCAGCACCCCTCGTTTTACTAACGCCCCCCCTGCTCTGCTTTTACTAACGTTGTGCTCAGATCCATTAGGCTATGGCAGAGGTGAGGTCACTCACACTGTTGATTCAACCCTGTGGCTTTCCATTTCAGCACTGGCTTTAAGGACGCACTGGTGCACTGTTTCTGATCCGGGAGTGACTCAGGGACCTGGCTCTGCCCTGGGGACGAGCAGGGAATCGCAGGCCAGTCTGAGATCACTTGTCCTTCTCTAAAACGGGGAAAGATAACTTTGGCTTTCTCAGAGGGACTTGGTGGCATGCTCCACCCCGGACAGGCAGGGCATGCCTGGGCAGCGTGGCTCCTGGGGAAAGCATGGTGGGAACTGGGGCTTGCTCGGCGTGGCTGTTCCCAGTTGGATGACTGTGCCTTTTCCCTGGCTCTGCAGCCTCAGCCCGGTTCTCCCCACACGGGGAAGGCACAGGAAAATAGCCAGGCTGGGGTGAAGGGGCATGCAGGAGTGAGCCAGGAGGTCATGGCAGGAGCAGAGCTGCCGCCAGAGCTGGGGGTGCCTCCAAGCTGTGCGTGGGGGTGTCTTCTGCTCCACCCATTCTCACTCATGGTACCAGCATCTCACGGCAGCCCCCAAGGGTGTACCTCTAGGCGGGACCTCCAAAACTGCCGCATGTATCTAGTGGTTTCTCTGGCACTTTTGTGGAAAGCTCTGCCTGGCACACCAGGCCAGAGCTGCTTATGCCTTCCCCATGATTTCAGTTTCTCTTCCTCCCAAACAACCCTACCAGCAGGGTCAGAGCCAGGACCAGCACATCCTGTGACGGCCCCAGGGATCTCAGCTCCAGCTCAGAGCTGGCGGCCACGTAGCAGCAGCCCCGGGTTTGACTGCTTCAGCAGCACAGGGTGTTTACCTTGGCTGTCTCCTGGCTCTGAGAGATGAACAGATAGTGCGGCTAACAATGCTGATTGAAGGCGCCAGGAACTTATCTCCCTGCCTTGGCTTCAGCTGCCCTTGGTGTAGGAAGTCCTCGGGGACCCCTGGTGGAGAGGACCGGCCAGAAGCACTTGGATCAGACGTCCCTGCACCGAATTCTGGCTCCTCGTCCCTTGCAAAGGCTGCCAGGCTCTGCTGTGCCAGCTGAGACCTAGCACTGAGCCCTGATGTCACCAAGTCTCCTCCCAGCCATGCCTCCACATGCCAGCAAAATCCCTCTGGCTCCAGAGGATTTCTGCCTTGATTACTGCAGAATTAGCAGGACCAGACCTTTGTATCTCAGGGATGTATTTTCAAAGCTGGGCTTTCTGTGAGTTAGAGATTAAGGCACAGCTTCCCAACAGAGGACAGCTCAGTGCCAACAACACTGCCACCTCCCAGCATGGGGTCACCCTGGAGAGCAAAGCTTGGTCCAGACCCTGCTGCCATCAAGCCAGGAATGGTAACGGCTCATGGGCAAAGTGAGCTGAATGCAGTGGCCTGCTCAATGGCGCCGTGTCTACTGGGGGCTACCTGTCAGCCTGAACGTGGGGTTATAGCCGTGGTGGTGTGAGCTGGGCGTGCGTGGGGTTTTTGTGGGTGCCCATCCAGCTCTGTCCCCGGGGAGGGTGAATCCTGCTCTCCCCACAGCATCCTCCAGCTGCAAGTTGCTTCCAGCTGGCGGCACAGGGGCAAGTGTGCGTCGACCTTTCCTAAATTTGAGTCACTCTGGCTCCTTCCTCTTCCCCTTGAGGAGGAGTCGCAAAGGGAACCACTGCTTGAATGAAGGCTTAGTCAGAGGGAGAGAGCAATTCTCCCTGTTTCTTCAGAGTGAAGAAAGTACCACCTGGCTTTTCCTCCAAGCAAAACAAGGCTGGAAGCAGTCTCTGTCTGGTTACTGGAAATGGTCTCAGACCTGGGACTGATAAGCCAGCCTCTAAAATCCCTGGAGAAATTCATGGCTTTGTTATCCTGATAAACATGCTGGATTCCTTCTGGTAAATGAATTTGTTAAGCCGCTTACAGACAGAAAGTGGCCAGTGGAGATAAGTGGGGTGTGAAATGTGTTCAAGGCTCCTTCATCCTCCTGCGGCAAGGAGTGGTTTTTTAGGGGCTGGCTGTAAATCCCAGTTTGGCCAGAAAAGAAACGAATGTGGGGACATTGTTCAGACTGCAGAGCAAACTGCTGCGACCTGCCACGCAGCCCGACGCAGTCTCTGTCCCAGGGGGAGCTGGGGAGGATGCTCGAGGTTATACATGATGTGATGTGACGTGTCTGCCACACCTGAAGGTGCTGGGGATGCGGTGGGGGGTGGCTGCAGGGCAGAGGACACCGTGGCACTGCTATTGCAGCACTCCCAGTGCCCCGGGTCTCTGCTGGCAGGGAAGCACGAAGCCGGGCAAGGCACAAGGCAGGAGGCCAGCAGCGATGCCTGTGGCTGTGCCCCCTCCCGGCTGCAGCTGGGTACGGCGCTGTGCCTCCTGCCCTTGTGTCTTCTTCCATCGTGACTAACACCATGACATTAATCACTGCCACGTTGTCATCCATGAACCGAGCAAAACATTTCCAAACACACCTGGGGGGTTGTCAGGAAACCCAAAGGACACAACAGGGTGAGCGATCCCTGGGGCCATCACGGCACAGGTAAACTGGCAGGGAGGGGAGGAAGAGGATGGCTGCTGCCCACCCATGGACAGGACTGCGCAATCAGCCTTGGCGTTTCCTTCCTCCTGCAGCATGTCAAGGCAGCCGGGCCCACAGCCCCCCACACCTGGTGTCCCTCCACGGTACAGGAAGGCCGTGTTTGTGGAGTACCACGATGCCTCATTCACGCAGCCCAAGCCCAAGCCAGCATGGATGGGTAAGAAGCACCCGCAGCACGGTGAGCCCTAGCTCTCCTTGACAGCAGCCAAACTCATCCTGGGTTGCATGCTGGCAGCTCCTCAGCCAGGAATGGGAAAGCACCTGGGTAGAGTCCCAGTATGGCAAAGCTGCTGGGGATGCAGGGACCCTTGCTGGTGCCTGAGCAGTTGATGCTGCCATGCTACATGAGGGCCAAGCGCTAATTGTGCAGGTGGAAAGCCCAGACCCTTTGGGACCCATGGCTGGGTGTGAGGCTGCCTGACCTGAGCTGCCTGACCTTGTTGTCTTCCCCCTTTCAGGTCTCCTGGGCCCCACCATCCGAGCAGAAGTCTATGACATGGTAGTCATCACATTTAAGAATCTGGCCTCCCGCCCGTACAATATGCACGCTGTTGGGGTGTCCTACTGGAAGGCGTCAGAGGGTGAGTTGGGTGATGGCCAGGTGAGGCAAGCCTTTGCACAGCACCTCCCACTCTGCCACCTGCCTGCCAGGAGGGAGCGCGTCGCTCCCTGACCCTGCTATTCATGTCCTTCTACAAGGACAGATGGTCACAGAGATAGTTTAGCCTGGGGGAACAACAAGACCATGCCCACCCCAGAAATGAGCTGAGATGAGCAAACAGCCCAGAGCAAATCCATATTGGTTATAGAGGTAATACATAGGTTAAACCTGAGGATGGATGCTTAGGGCCAGGAAGACTCTGCCCTCCAGCATCAGGGCAGGTGGTGGGTGCATAACCCAACAAGCAAGTCTCCGGCATAGCTCTGCTCACTTCCTTGAGATCAGCCATCGCCGGTGGGAGTCGGGCTGGCCCCGGGGGCTGGGGTGGAGAGAGGCTGTGCTCTGGATTGGGGGAAGAGGCATTTCTGTAGCCACAGTGTATTGGGGATGAACCTTCAGTGACATGTGGCTGTTCCTTTGGCTTTAGGTGCAGGGTATGAGGATGAGACCAGCCAGCCAGAGAAGGAGGGTGACAGGGTGGATCCAGGGAAGACATACAAGTACATCTGGGAAATCCAGCAAAACCAGGGCCCAACAGATGGTGATTCACCATGCCTGACCCACTCCTACTCCTCCAACACTGACAGCGTGAAGGACATCAACTCTGGTTTGATCGGAGCCCTGCTCGTGTGCCGACCCGGTAAGGACAGCCCAGGATGGGGACAGGTCACAAGCAATCGTGAAATGAAAAGCAAAAAAATGAAAGACACCTTCCAGAGGCTGAACATGACAGTGGAGTCAGTAAGCTGTGAGCAACAACAGCACTTTTGGGGTTTGGCCCTTTCCTCAAAGAGTCCCTTCCCAGTGCAGGAGCCAAACACACTTTGGATTTCCCTGCTGGAGAGAAATAGCTTGCTTCTTTCCTTTGCAAGATTTCAGAGAACAGATGAAATCTTCCACCTTGTATCTGAACCTTATATATCCATAAAGTGAATTGCTATGGAGGCATAAATGTTTGTTTTTCCTTCAGAGCTTCACTAAGCTGTGATAGTTCAGTGTCAGCCAGGGTGCTCTGTCAAACAGGGTTTTGTCGGAAGAACTATAGGGAAGTTTGTATCAGCAAGGGTTAAGGATCAGGCAGGACACAGGGGGCACTGCCTGGTCCACAGTACATGTGCATGCTCTCCTTCCTTGGTTAAACATGGAGGTGACGAAATCATGACTGTTAATATTTGCTAGGTGCAAAGCACCAATAAGTGTACCTGGGGTGGGATTGGTCACTCCTGGTTGAGACATCTCCTGGAGGCAGTTGTCCAGACCCCTCTGTAGTCACTGGAGAGGAATGGCCATGAGTCACCTCCCCCCAGGGCACTGTCTGCAGGCTCCGGTGACTCACCAGGAGCAGTTTCTTCACTGATGGAGGGAAATCTAGATGACAAACGCAAACTAGACTAGGGGGCTAGATAAAATGGACTCTTCCAGGTGACTAAGTGGATCCTGAGAGCCTGTGAGGGGAAAGCAGCACAAACTGACCTTTCAATGCCTTCTGGGGGCAGCTGCCTCTCAACCATGGGCTTTTGGAGACTACAAGGCTGGAAACAGGGCTGTGCCAGTCATGAGATGTTACAAAAGCAATCCACAGCCATCCATACCAGTTCTTGGAGGGCACAAAGGGAATTCCCTGTGGAGATGGACATGGTGCTTGATGACCTTTAAAGAGATCCATCCTATGGCATCTTGCAGGGACCCTGGCAAGCGACAGGAACGAGGATGTGCAGCAAGAGTTTGTGATGCTCTTCGCAGTGTTTGATGAAGGTAACGACCCTGTTGACCGGTGTCAGACCCTGAAGTCAGCCTGGCCCGGGGTGCATGCTTTGGCCATGGTGTGACTGCAGCTGCTCAGCTCCCACACTGCCTCCCAAGTGTTTGAGCCTTGTACAGCTTCCCCCCAGCCAACGTGCTCCTGGTGCAGTACTGCCACTCCTTCTGTGCCCCAGGTGCAGGGAGCTTGCAGCCTGCCCCCACCCCCCGACTATCCCATCCCATGCTCTGGACTTGTTCCCATCACGCAGGCTAAAGCTGCAGGGGAGTAATGCCCTGTCACGTGCAATGGTCACCACCACATTCATGCAGAGCCTTGGCCAGGTCTTCTGTGGATTTCTGACAGGCACCACACATCTGACCTCTTTGGATTTTGGCTTTCATGCTGTTTCACCCCAGTGGGAAGGTTTCCTTTTTCTTTGAAATGCTCTCAAGCGAAAGCTGACTGCATCCTCCTCTCTCCACAGGGAAAAGCTGGTACTCTGAGCCCGGCTCCTCAGCAGCTCCTCAGCCCCACAACAGGACAGAGCTGCACACCATCAATGGCTACATCAATGGCTCACTGCCTGGTGAGTACCGATGTGCCGGGGACAGGGCTGGAGGGCATGGGAGTTGCTAGGAACAGGGATGTATCCAGGTCTGTAAACTCAAGGTAGCTTGTGAAAGGATGTGAGAAGGGACATCAAGAGGAGTTTCCCAGTGATGGATCTGTTAGGCTGTGTTGACCCCAGGTGGACTATCATATCTCAACTCCATTTACAGTGGAGCAGGACCTGTTTCTGGCTGTCTGTGTTGCCAAGTGCAGCTGACCTCCTTGGAGGTCTCCAGCAATAGTGCTGGTAGCAAAGATTTTCACCTCTTGTAGCCCTGTGAACAAAGCTGGAGTTAGCGTTGAGGGGAAAATTCAGCTCTCACTAGCCTGGCTCTGACAACACACCTCTGTAGGATTTGGGGAATAGAATCATAGAATCATTTAGATTGGAAAACACCCTTAAGATCATTGAGTCCAACCATAAACCTAACACTGCCAAGTCCACCACTAAACTATGTCCCTAAGCACCACATCTACACGTCTTTTAAATACCTTCAGGGATGGTGACTCAACCACTTCCCTGGGCAGCCTGTTCCAGGCAACAGTGAATACATTTTTCCTAATATCCAATCTAAACCTCCCCTGATGCAACTTGATGCTGTTTCGTCTTGTCCTATCACTTGCTACTTGGGAGAAGAGACTGACACCCACCTCGCTACAACCTCCTTTCAGGCAGTTGTAGAGAGCGATAAGGTCTCCCCTGAGCCTCTTTTTCACCAGAAAAGCAAAAGAAAAGGCCATTTGTGGTCTCAGTGAAGACAACAGTTAGCATTCTCTGATGTTTTTCTGGGAGAAGGTCCAGAGCTGCCTGAGAGTGAAGAATATCCAAGGCAAACTGAGAAACACTGTCAAGAGAGTCATTACCATCAACATCCTTGGTGAACCACACCCTGAAACCTCCCACCTCGACCTGGCCATTCTCCAATAAAAGGCAAAAGCAAAACTCCCTTGAATTCCCTGTCCTGGTGGATCCATGGAGCTTAAGAGCTAGGCAGACCTCATGGTCAACTGCTTTGTCTGCACAGTGGGTTTCTCCTCGAGAAGGTATCCACGTCTGCCCAGCAACCCCCATCTGGCTGCGCGACCTGGCCTGAGAGGTGTCTGATGGAGAGGTGGCAATGGAGAGCTGAGGGCCTCAGGAGCCTCCACCCTGTCTCCTCCTGGGCTCCTGGGGTCTGTTCCAGTCACCTATCGAACTCAGTGCCAAAAACAAGTGCTTGACTCCGTACTTGACTTTGTTTGGCTTCAGCTTCCAGGAACTTGTTCTTCTTGTTCACTTCCCCGCTAGATTACAGAGCCCTTCAGCACAAACTAATTTCTCCCCAGGAAAATATTTTTACAATGCAGTCAAGTCCTCTCCCATTTCCTAAGCACAATGAGCTCTTTGAGTCTCTCAGAGGAAGGAATTTTCTCCAGCCTCCAAATAATCCTGGTGACCTCTCTGACCTTTTTGGGGTATTTCAGCTACTGCTGAGGACATGCTGGAGCCCTGCCCCAGATGCAGTGTTTTAGTATCAGACTTGCCAGTGTTGTCATCAGACAAATGATTCTCCTTTCCAGTTCCCGATTCCCCTGTTTACAGAACCAAGGAGAACATCTACCTCTTTTGCCATTGCATCCCACTGTGACCTCCCATCAGCACACTTCCCAAAGCCCTTGTCAAAGTCTCCCACTCTGTAAACCTAGTCTTATCTCAGGGGGGTGATGTGCCCTGTGCCTCTGTTTTGCTCAGACAGTCCACGTTCACATGTGACTTCTCCAGCTTGAAGCCACCACCTTGTGGGGCAGGGGATTCTACTCAGCACGTGGCTCTGAGTCCATGACACCAAGAGTGGGGACAAGGGATGGACACAGTGCTGACTCCTGGGTGCTTTCCTTCTCTCCTGGCAGGTCTCACACTGTGCCTCAAGAAGCAGGTGCACTGGCACGTGATCGGGTTGGGCACTGGGCCAGAAGTCCACTCCATCTTCTTCGAAGCCCACACATTCCTGGTGAGAAGCCACCGTCTCAGCAGCCTAGAAATCTCCCCTGCCACGTATCTCACAGCCCAGACCATGCCAGGAACAGCTGGCTGGTTTCGGATGTTCTGCCAGATACAGTCCCATCAGCAAGGTAACTTTATTCTGCAAGAGCTCAGGGGAAAGAAGTTCAGGGGATAGCCCAAGCTCAGGGTTCTATGCAGTGCTTTAGCTCCAAGGCCTCTCCTGCTCCATAGTGTTACATCTGCATGCAATCTGGCCCGTGACCAGGATGGCATTGGTTGACCCATGCAATGGCCCATTTGACGGGGACAGTAGTGGAGAGGACATCTCTCAAGCAGAGCCTGGGGGAGTGCGTGCCTGTGCTAGCTTGTCAATGTGACCCTTTCTGCCCGGCTTGTCTGAACCCAGCTGGTATGGAGGCCATTGTGAAGGTGGAGGAGTGTCTGGAGGAGCGCCTGACAAAGATGGGGAAGCTGTCAGATGAGCCAGAGGACATGGATTACCCTGAAGAAGATGAGGAAAGTTATCATGTGATCCAAGTGCGCTCTTTTGCCAAAGAGAAGCCTGTGACCTGGACTCACTACATCGCAGCTGAGGAAATGGAGTGGGACTATGCCCCCATGAAGCCAGTGTCTCTGGACAGGTGAGAGTGGGCATGTGTGCCCATGAGGCTGCTCCTCGAGGCAGCCCTGCTAGCTCTTCCCCTTTTCCCCAGAAATTTATTTTACTTCTGCCCAACCTGGACAGTTTTGTTCTTCCTTATTAACACTAACAGTATGGATGCAGGACAAGAATGTTCTTGAGGAGGCCATGGGAAGGCAGGACCTGGCTTTGCTTCATTTTACAAAATGTCCTGCAGAGTCATTTTTCTCTGGGGCATTTGTCTTTCTGTTGCCCGGGTCTCTGCGATCAGCCCCTTCTGAGCAGGCAGCAACACCTGGTGACCCTTCTTACCCTCCAGCCAGGAGGCCTTGCACAGCCAGGACATGTGCCCACAGCCCCAGAGTGTGGGTTTCCTTGCCCTGTCTGGAAGGACCTGCGCTAGATGGCAGAGGCAATTAGCCGCTGCTGTCTCACTTCTTGGAGGGAGAGATGATGCAAGAGCATCTCAGAAGAAGTACCTTAGTCAACACTGTATGGCAATAACACTTGTCACCAGTCCTGATGTCACTCTGCTGACACAGGCTGTGTGGGCTAGGGCTGGCTTGGCAGTGGGGTCACCGGGTTCTGCCCTAGATGGGGATCCCAGCTAGAGGCCACTAGTGCAAGGCATGTGGGGCAGAAATCCCCACCTGCAGCCCCTTGCTGAGTAAGCCACAGCACGCGTCCTCTCCGGCTTAGGGCTGTCTTTACTCCTGCAAAGGAACTGGGATCATCAAGAAAAGGCAGCTGCTCTGTTGCTTTATGCCCGCATACTGGGCATGTTCTCTGACACAGGACAACCTGCCATGCTCTCAGCTCTCACAGTCGCCACTCTCTTCTGAGACAGGGCAGTGTCAGCCCAGGGCTGTTACTGTGCAACCTAGTTGAAGATTTCTCCATTAAAGAAGCACTGAATCACTTGAAATGTTATTTCCCAGGATGCATATTGTGATTGCAGGCATGGGTGTCCCCATTGTGCACTGGTAGTCCCCGGGCAGCTGCGTAGATCCTTGGACAATGGAGGGTCTTGCTCTGGTTCCGACAGCATCCCGCACGTGGTCATTTGCTCTTTCTCTGCCTTACCTGCAGAAATATCACGAGCCTGTTCCTGGAGGCTGGCCCTCAGCGGATTGGTTCAAAGTATAAAAAAGTGATGTTTGTGGAGTACGAGGATGCAACCTTCAAGAAGCGCAAGGTGTCAGATCAATTGGACAAGGGAATTCTTGGGCCAGTCATTAAGGGGGAGGTTGGAGATCAGTTTAAGGTAAGAGAGAGATTGCTTTTGATGAAAAGGCACTGTAAGGGGAAATTTCAAAGCTTGATGCAATTCCTCCTAATAGCTCTTGGTTTGTGGCTAAAGTCTGACATAAGTCCTTGAGGTTCTCTCTCAACCTCCAAAGTTCACCAGAAAGGCCGATGTTACTGAAAGCTAAAGCTAAATAATCTCGGTGAGATCAGCAGAGAGGCACAGGATATGGCCCATTCCCCTTGATTTGACTTCATTGCAGGCATCTTAGGAATCATGTGAATTAATCCATGACACATGGCATCCAGCACCTTCCTCTGAGGCAGGACTGTCCTCTCATCCTCCACTCTTCTCCATCTATGTGCTCTTACCATACAGTATTGGGGACTGTCGCTTGTGTGTCTCCAAGTGCCTCTACTGACCACTTGACTTGTTTGCTGCTAGGAGGAATGGGATGATTTCCAGGAGCTTCACATTTCTGCTCCCTGCCTGGGGTTCCCTGTGCAGTTGTGGGCATGGAGCTGAAGGTAACGCTAGTGGCAAAGCTCCAGCAGAGCTATTTAGAGAAATAAATGAAGGGCTTCATGCAGTGAAGTGGGGAGCACTTTGAAGCTGTTGACTGCTGTGCATACTTAGTGTCTTGGTCTTCTGAGGCCTCCTGGATTGACTGACCTCTTCTGTCTCATATGCAAAGTGAGACTAAAGACAGCAGCTTTCCCTTTAATAAAGCAGGTATTTTCATGCCTTCCCTAAAATGAGCACCTCCTGGAAAGATGGACAGTGTAGACTGTTAGAGAAATAAACAGTTGTTTCTTCTGTTCTGACTCCTACTTTGTGGTCCCAGACACATCTGGGTTCCTCCCCATTGAACACTGGCAGGTAGCTGATCCCAGAGCACTGCTGCCCAGCATTTCCCTCCCTGTGAGGACACTGAGGGCAGCCTTGAGGGCTCACAAATTTCAGAAAGTATTAAATGTTCCTGCTGGCTGTCCTCATTTCAGATCGTGTTCAGAAACCTGGCAAGCCGGCCGTACAACATCTACCCTCACGGCCTCACCAGCGTAAGGCCATACCACGCCATGAAGCCCTCTCAAGGTAAGGCAGGACACAGGAATTTGGGACATCACTTGGCCACTGCAATTCTTCTGGGCCAGGAAGGCTTTCTGCAGCCCATGGTTAGACTGGTTGTCCAACCCATCCATCCAAGTGCCTGAGCCCTGCAATCCCTGAGATGATGATTCTTGGTTCGTGTCCCCTTTGGTGCCATGTAACCCTATCTTTAAAGAAGGCTTGGATGATGGCTGGAAGAAGGGGCATTGTCAACCAGAGAGCTGGGACCATGTTGTTTGGTCCACCCTGGAGGCCTCCGCTTTCTGATGAGGCAGGAACCACCCTGGTGATTCTGCCTGTGTTTGCCAGTTTGCTTACAATCCTCATTCCCTGGGCTCCCCCCTGCCCTGCTTTAATGTGGGGGGGTTCATTACGATTCAGACTGTCCCTCTTGCAGCTTTGCAGTTTTTGCACTGGGGTTGTTGAGTTACCAGGTTCCTTTCCCAGAACTCTTTTCATCCCATGCCGGCATGCTCCCCCCAGGATCACAACTTGTGCAAGGCCATCCCACATGCCACCAGAGAAAAATCCTGCCCCATCCCTCTCCCTTCCTCCTCTCTGCCCTTTCGGGTGCATCACAATGACAGGCACAATTGCAGAGGCTGGAGAAAAGCTCCTCTGCTGCAGCAGAGGTGACAGAACCAGGGTGGCAGCCAATAAGGAGTTCAGCAAACTAGGTCAGCTTTGTGACCCATTACTATCTAAATTAAGGTTTTCCTTCAGGGGAGAGTCAAGACAGTCCAAAGGGCAAAGCAGCCCAACAGCTGGCAGGACTAAAGAAGCCAAGCCACGTAAGAGAGCCGGAAGCCCTGTCCTTGCCCCTCTGTCAACATCCCCTAGCCAGACAAGGCTGACCAGATTTGCCAGCGATTCAACTCTGTGGAAGTGGGCCAGTCGTGGGCCTGAAGCCACAGGGATGATGCTTTTTAGGGGAGTGTAAATAAAAAGAGCTATTCCTACCCTGACTGACACATGAGCTTTGCAAACCATGCTCTTACAGCAGGTCAGCTGGGCACTTGGAGCTGAGGAAGGTCTTTTCCTAAGGCTACATCAGTGCAATATCCTGCTGAAAGCTCAGGGGATTTATTTGCATTTCAGGTTTCCTTTTGTTCCTTCCAGATCTCCTCCTTGCTTTTCTCATGGTCTAGCTGTATTTGCTTAAAAATCTATCTTCCCTTGCTTTGTTTTTCACCCATTTCAGCCCAGCCCACCTCTGTACCTTCATCCACAAACTCCTCTAGGCAGCCCAGAGCCCAGACACAGCTGAGACTGGGCAAATTTTCCAGTTTGCAGGAGTTTCAAGGGCTTTCAAAATTAGGCATATGCCTCTCCATCAGCAGGTCCCAGGGGCTCCTTTTGTCCAGATCAATTTTCCAGGCAAGCGCATGCTATTAGTCAGTGTGACATCCCAGGGTGGGCGTCGGTTTGGGTAGTTTTCTACGCAACTTGTGTGGTCCAGAAACCTCCTTTCTGAGCTCTTTTAAAAAGCAGGATCACTCATTGCAGGAGCAGCCCAGACCTAACTGATCTGCCCTTGAACTGTGCGTTGCCAGATAAGGACGTGAAGGACATTCCTATCCCCCCTGGCCAGTCATTCACCTACAGCTGGAGGGTCACCCCTGAGGATGGGCCAACACAGGCGGATCCTCGCTGCCTCACCCGTTTCTACTACAGCTCCATTGACCCTGTCCGAGACATGGCCTCAGGCCTGATTGGGCCCCTCCTGATCTGCTTTAAGAAGTCCATGGATCAGAGGGGAAATCAGGTGGGTCCTTCCTTAGTCGCCTCAACTGCCAGTCTGAAATGCTGGAATAACTGCAGTGGGTGAAATATTTGAATAAAACCAAATTTGTCTGTCGTGTTCTCTTCAACCCTACCATCAGTTCCAATGCCCCTACCTTCCCCATCCTCCCTTGCATGATTCCTTCTCTCCAAACCCAGACCCTAACTCCTGTGAAATAGCAGTAAACTGCTCCCCATGCACCCAGGCTAAGACCTGGCAGCTACACTGGGCCCCGAGGGCTCTCTGATCAGACCAGGGATAACCACTTCTCTCTCCACCTTCCAGATAATGTCAGACAAGACAAGGTTGGTGCTCTTTTCGGTCTTCGATGAGAACCGCAGCTGGTACCTGGAGGAGAACATCAGGCGGTTCTGCACTGACGCAGCCCATGTGGATACCCAGGACCCCCAGTTTTATGCCTCCAATGTGATGCACAGTGAGTGCTCGGCCAGGGCTCCCTGCAAAGCCCTGGCAGACACAGGCTCAACCATGCCCCAGGGAACAAGCAGGCAACATGCTCAACAGCCATGGGGGAATCAGGTCCTGATGAAATGTTTCACTCCTACTCTCTTCCAGCTATTAACGGCTTTGTGTTTGACAACCTCCAACCAAAACTCTGCCTGCATGAAGTTGTGTACTGGTACGTCCTGAGTGTTGGGGCCCAAACAGATTTCCTCTCCATCTTCTTCTCTGGAAACACATTCAAGCGCAATATGGTCTTTGAGGATGTGCTTACCCTTTTCCCATTTTCTGGAGAAACGGTCTTCATGAGTTTGGAAAAGCCAGGTTAGTAACATGGGCTATTCTATAAACCATGGGCTTGGCATCACAGCAGAGATAGTGAGCACCTCCAGCCAGGCCTCTGGTTCCCGATTGCCTTTTGGCAGCCCAGAGACCAAAGGGATGCACAACCTGCTGGAACAGCAAAGTGAGAGGCAATGATTAAATACTTCCAAATCTTAAATCAAAGGAATTAAGTTACTGAATTTCACTTCATTAATAAGGTGTGTTAAGGTCACACATGCTGTTAAGCCAGTAAGCTGGCTGCAGTAAAAGTGAGCCCCATGGACCTTGTATCTACAACCTTGGCTCCAAGCATGGAGGTCAAGGGGAGTGGCAGTGCTGTCACTGCTGTGTTTTCAGCCACTGGTCATGGCATCCCGTTTATCTCCACACCTTTGCAAGGACAGAAATTGAAGCCATGGAGAAGTCCTTGGAAGGATTTGCTTCAGAGTTCAGTTTTATTCCCCACCCACCAGCATTTTTCCCTTCGCATTTGCAAAAGTGCAAGTAACCATTTCCTCGCTCACAGAGGAAACGCAGAGTTTACCATGTGATTGCAAACACTGATATGATGGTCATGAGCGCTGCATCCTGAGCCAAGCTGACAGGGTTTCTAGATACCCCAGGGAGCTTTCTAAAACCCAGCCAAACATTGCATCCGCTTGAGCTCTGATTTTTGCCTGCTGATCTGAAGCAAGCAAGCAGCTCAGCCAGCAGCAGATGACAGCTCTCTCCAGCGTCAGAGCCTGGTTATTACACACCTCCTCACCCACGCTTGGCACCTGGAGAAGAGGTGCTCACTGCAGGGAGCAAACTTGTTGGCTGGGGATGTGAGCAAGAGGCAGCCTTTTCATTTCTTTCTCCTTGAGTGGGAGAGATGTGATGGCTGTCTCTGGGAGAGAGGTGTATTTGACAGCACCAGCATGTTTTTGGGGGTGGATTATGGTGATTACTCTGCTTCTGGCAATAACCCTGGATGCTCTGTGGGTTCTCGGTGTATTAACTGTTCTCACCACGCTATTGTTGGGGCCTTGCAGGTGTGTGTAGCTTGCTAAACTCTGGCAGGAAACACTGGCCCTGCTGATGGTTCTTGTCAGGACTGGCTCTGATGTTGCCAGCAACCTTGATGTCTTGTGAGTCCAGCTGTAAGATACTCTAGGGACTATGAAAACATGAAATCATTACCATGAACCAGAGGCTGCCTGAAAATATAGGTTGCATTAGCAAGGAAGCAGCATGGGGATGGCAGCTTTTCTGATGTCCCACTGTAGTAGGCTGATGGTGTCCTCTTGTATTCTCTTGAGACAGGCATCTGGACGCTGGGGTGCCTGAATCCTGATTTCAGAGACCGAGGGATGCGCGCCAAGTTCACAGTCTTGCAGTGCCAGCTTGAGCAATACCCTGATGGGGAAGATTACGTGGATTTCGAGGAGGAGGAGGGTGCCTTTGACTTCCAACCCAGGGGCTTCTCTAAAAGAAAGAGATGGCACAGGCCATGTGTGAATGAGCAACCGAACAATGTCACCTCCTCCAGAAATGAGACAGAGAAGCCAAGATTGTGCTTGACAGAACCCGGCCATGGGACCCTCCTGAGCAACGGCAGGATTTCTGATCCCCCTTCCAATGACACACCAACACTTTTAGGAACAAACCCACATCCACCTGATATTTTCAGGTCTTCTCTGCCAGAGACAACCTATGAGCCAGTGCCCTATGAATCCTTCCTGGAAGATGAAGAAATATTGTCAAAAATCATCAGCCAGGATGAAGGTTTTGGAGCTCTCCGACCTGGAGAACACTTGGCGAGTGTCAGTGGAAGGGTCCATGGTACTGTGAGCTTAGAAGAAGGTCAGCAATGGCTGCAGCAAGCCACACCAGCTCCAGAAGATTCTCTGGAGGGAAAGAAGGTGACAAAAATCTCAGAGGTGCAGGAGCCAGTAAAAAGGACAATGGTGCAGTTTGGTGGTACATTAGAGATCCTGGAAGCAGAGCCTCAAAAGACAACTACTCATGCCACAAGCTTGTGGGACTCAATTGCTTATGCTGCTAGCAAAGCTCCTCTTCAGGAGAACAGGAGCTCATTTCACCAGAATGACCTGGAGCACAATCTGGGACTTCAAGACATGTCTTCACAGGGTGCTGAGGACAAGTTGCTGAGAGGGGCTGATAAAATATCCTTAAATCTATACAAATCAAAGGAGACAATCAATACAGAACCAGCTTTAAGTACTGATCATAACTCTTCCTCCACACTGGACAATCCTTCTGCAGCTTCAGATGAGACAAAAGACAACAGGACTTCTCATGCTGTGGTTCACAGTCACACCAGAGAAAGCAATTATTCATCAAATGAGCTAGATGCTAGGCTGGAAAAAAGACCTCACAAAGTGGTTTTGCAAGGCTTTTATGAATCTTTTGAAGAGAAAAATGTTTCTTTGTCAGACCAGGGACCCAGCAAACCTGTACAAGAACAAATTCTCAAAGATGAGAGTAACTCCTTGCCTGCCAGAAGATACACAGAACAAGAAGGCAGTGAACTTGCCAAAGGCACAAGCCTTCTAAAAACCACCTTTGCACACACCAATGACCTTCAGCCTTCCAGCTATATGACGGAAGAGAGGGATGTATTAATCTTGGAGGCAGTGTTTCAAGATGCTACAGCTGCTAAGGAATTGCCAGAGATGGACACTCTTGCCTTTCCTGAATCGAATATCGTGGCCAGTGACACAAGGCAGTTCCCAAATGCTTTCTTAAACAGCCCTGAGCAGTTTCTGAGACACAGAGCTCCAGCCCCAAGCATAAGTGGCCCCGACTGGAAGCCTCGACAAGCCAGGTCACTGGAGAACAGAAGCTTGATGCATGATCCGGGTCTTCCCAACACCAGCTGGCCTGCCAACAGGGAGTCCCTCTCAGAGGGTAACAGAGCAAAACAGGATCTGGCCAGCCAGACCCCTGAGACAGCAGTGAATAAGAAAGCCCCAAAGGCATGTAGACCTCATTCCCCTTTTTGCAGTGCTCGCTTCAAAAAGAGGTCCTTGATATCAAGCGACACTTTGCCTGAGGTGACGGTGGCCCAGCAAAGGCTGGAAGAAAAATCAAACATGTTTGAGGGGAGACTACACCCAGGCAGGGATGCTCCACAGGCTGTGCTTGGAGATAGTGCTGACGAGATGCATCCTGAGGGGAGGCCAAGCACAGATGGGGGTGTACGGAGCAGCAGTGAGGGGACCCAGCACAAAGGACGCTCCTTCCCCACGTGGGGAGCACTGGGGAGTGAGGCAGCGATGGCAGCAAGCAGCTCAGAAATGCAGGCTGCTGCTGTGGCTGCAGACCTGGCTTCAAATTGGGACCCGGTCTCCCTGGGGGCAGTGGGACATGCCAGGGGCTTGCAGAGCCCAGCTTTGGCCAAGATGCAGCCAGGCAGAGGTGCTGTCTGGGGCGCTCCTGGGAGCAAGCAAGCCCAGGGGAGAAGCCAGATGGAGGAGGAAACAAACTCTGTGGAGCATCTGGGTCAGTTCAGTCCTCAGCCTCAGCAGCTTAAGGCCAATGCCACGGAGGACTACGTGCCTGAGAGCACGTCTGGGCAAAACCCAGGAGAAATCCCTATGAAACCAGGCTCCAAAGAGAACTATTCCCTGTCTCCAGGCAGCCCTGCTCGCAACCACAGCACTACCAAAATAGCAGGCAAATATGTGCAAGCCAGTCTGGATGGATGGCAGGTGCTCGGTTGGGAAGATGTCCTCAGAGAAACTGGGAAGAGAGAGGGCCAGGGCCTAGGACAGCCCAAGGAGGATGGGGAAAGCAACAGCACAGCTGGGAAGAGGAACCATGCCCCAGGACATAGGGAGAGACTGGCTCTGAACAACGGGACCCATTCCAGCCCCTTAAGGCCAAAGGCTGACAAGCCAGACTATGATGAGTATGGTGACACAGAGCAGACCATGGAGGATTTCGACATCTACGGGGAAGAAGAGCACGACCCACGCTCCTTCCAGGGGGAGGTACGGCAATACTTCATTGCAGCAGTGGAGGTGATGTGGGAATACAGGAACCAGAGACCCCAGCACTTCCTAAAAGCCACGTAAGTGTGACTGTCCCTCATGTATTCCTCCTGCACTGTGTGGCATGGCTTGATGTGTGAGCTGGCATGTCCTGGCAGGCAGAATCACAGGTCTATGTCTGTACAACCTAGCCAAGCAGCCCAGGGGAAGGATGCTCCCAGCGCCTCCCCTCCACCTCGGGAGTTTTTTAACTCCAGCAACCTTGAGCTTCCTTGCAAGTGGCTCAGGGATGCTCTAGGCTCTGCATCACCCCTGCCCTACAGCAGCCCTGTCATGGCTGCCCTCCCTATGGGACAGTATCACCTGATTTGTTTAACTGCCCTCACCCCAGCAGGGACCCCTGGAGCGGCAGGAGGAAGCCTTTCCAACAGTACCGCAAGGTGGTTTTCCGAGAGTACATGGATGATACCTTCACGCAGCCACTGCTGCGGGGAGAGCTGGATGAGCACTTGGGCATCCTCGGGCCGTACATCAGGGCAGAAGTTGAAGATGTCATCATGGTGAATTGAAAGTTCCCATTTGCTATAAAACCTGAACTCCCCCCATTGCTGGCTGTGCTCAGCCAGAGGGAGTGCTGAGGTGGGCCTGCAGGCTCTACGATGCCCGTGGGTTCACCTTCAGGGCTCAGGGGCAGGAGCTGCCCCGTTGGCATCCTGCGTGGCACATGGCTGGCACCAGGTTGGGAGGCAGAGCCACCATTCAGAGGGACCTCAGTGGCTAGAGGAATGGGGCAGCAGGAACCTCAGAGTGTTCAGATGCAAAGCCCTGGATCTGAGACAGACTCAGCCCCTGTAACAGCACAGCCCAAGCAGCTCCTGGGCTCCATGGGGAGCCTCTTAGTTGAAGGGATTGTAAAAAGGGTAATGAGCTAAGCAGGGCTCAGTACAGCTTCTTTGGGTGGTCTATGTGAGGGCAGGCTCAGGCTTCCCTCACCACCAAAGGTCCTTCAGCACCCACCTAAGGAAGAGGTGAAAGGCTCTTCACACGGCTCAGGACTGGTATGCCTGAAGAAGTTGCCCGGTTTTCACTGAAATCTTCACCAGGATGGATTCAGCACCTTTGGGTTCCAGAGACAGTAGTGTAGCTGTTCTTGCTCCCATTGAGCAGGGAGAGGGTCTCATCCTGCTGACATGACCAGGATGCACTTTCCACTTGGGATCCACAGCTTATGGTTCAGCAGGGGTTGGCCATTACATGGGGCCCAGCTGGAGGTCGGGGCACTGGGGACATGGCTGCCTCCTTCCCACAAGCTGGCTGGATCCAACCCCAGGGTCCAGGGCACTCTCAGCACTGCACCTAGCCCCCTCCCGTACTCCCTTTGCTTTGCCTTCCCTCCGGTGCAGGTTACATTCAAAAACCTGGCCTCGCGGCCCTTCTCCTTCCACTCCACACTGCAAGCCTATGAGGAGGTGCAGGACACAACGCAGGGTGGAGAGGTGGTGCAGCCTGGCGAGCTCCGGAAGTACTCCTGGAAAGTCGTGCCCCAGATGGCACCCACCACGCAGGAGTTCGACTGCAAGGCCTGGGCTTACTTCTCCAATGTGGACCTGGTAAGTGGGAGCCTGCTCCATGGGGCATCCCAGGAAGGAGAGATGGGCAGCATGCCTGGTCCTGGCTGTGAGGTCAAGGCTTTTCCTATGGTGCTGTGCTGAAAGCAGCCGGTGGCTGTGTAGATTCTCAGGTGTCTAATACAGTGATGAATGCGTGCTGGCGCTTTCTCTTCTCTTTCCTTCTCTTAATTGGGTTTTTCCCCCTTTCCCTAGTTGTACCAGCTTATGAGACTTGTAAGGAACTAGCATTCTGCAGTCCTCTACCCCTCTGCCACATCTGGCTGAATGTGGCCCATGGGTTCCAATGTTAGTGCAGTAGGGACTGTTGGACAGTTTGACAGACAGACACCACTTATCTTGAAAGCACATGCAAACACTTGATGCACAGCCTTTCTTAGGCAGGGGCAGAATGGGGGTCCCCCAGTGAACACAGCATGTCCTTCCCACCCTGCACATGCCATGCCCTGTGCACAAGGGGGTGGGAGCCAGGCCAGGGATGCCACACAGGGCCACACACAGGGCCACCACTTTCCTTGCTGCTTGTGGGCATCAGTGCTGCCTCCCCCTTCAAGGCAAACCCTTTTTTCCCGGCTCCCTGGCAGGAGAAGGACCTGCACTCGGGCCTCATTGGGCCACTGATCATTTGCCGCCGTGGGGTGCTGAGCTTCGTTTTCAGGCGGCAGCTGGCTGTGCAGGAGTTCTCCCTGCTCTTCACCATCTTTGATGAGACCAAAAGCTGGTACTTCCTGGAGAACATGGAGAGGAACTGCCGCCCTCCCTGCCGCATCCAGCAGGAGAACCCTGACTTCAAGAGAAACCATTCTTTCCATGGTGAGGACCCTTGCCCTCAGCCTTTACATCCCACAATCTATATTGGGATGGAAAAACCCTGGAGCATCTCCTGACCTCTGCCTTCCCCAGCCATCAATGGCTACGTGAGTGACACACTGCCCGGACTGGTGATGGCTCAGCAGCAACGGGTCCGATGGCACCTCCTTAACATGGGCAGCACTGAGGATATCCACTCTGTCCACTTTCATGGGCAGCTGTTCAGCGTGAGGACTAGCCAGGAGTATCGCATGGGAGTCTACAACCTTTATCCCGGTGAGATGCAACACAGGCACTGTGCACACTCCAGCTGCTGGCAGCTTCATGTCCATGCCCATTAGGAAGTGCCAAGCCTGCAGGGGGTTAGCAAGGAGGGGGAATGGATCTGGAAGAATCTGTCTCTGTGTTTGCACGGCACTTGGTACTGTGGCATCCAATTACAGCCAGTAACTGCCCTCTGCTCTGCTCTTCGTTCCCGGCCAGGTGTCTTCAGGACAGTGGAGATGTGGCCCTCACATGCTGGGATCTGGCGGGTGGAGTGCAAAGTGGGAGAGCACCAGCAAGCTGGGATGAGTGCTCTCTTCCTCGTGTACAACCTGAGTGAGTGATCATCTCTGTGCCCTGGCCCACTTGCTGCCATGGCCACGGTCAGCATGTTTTTGAGCTCCCTCCCCCAGGGCTCTCAGCATTTCCCCTGGGGTGGCCCAAGTGGGATCTTCTGGGTTTTCACTCTGAAAGGCATGGCTTCAGCCCTTGCCACCCTACACAGCCCAGCAGAGAGCACAGAGTCAGGGACACGGTTGGGCTGAAGGCTGGGAGGCCAGCTTCATTTACCTGCAAATATATGCCCCCAGGGCTCTTGTTTTCCAAAATTAAGGGTCCCTGGATCTCCTGTAAAATGCAGTTACCCAGCAACTACATGCACATGCTGATGCCTGCCCGTGCTGTCAGGAAGGTACAGTGCCTAGCTGCCTAACTGCATATCAAGGGGTAAACTGAGGCATGGAGTGATGGCAGGAGGCAGCGAGCAACACTGCCTGACTGCAGGTTGCTCTGATAGTAACAGCCCCAAGAGCAACTGCAAAATCCCCAGGAAACCTCTGACTCCATTCACCCCAGAACAACACGTTTCTACCTCACCATAAGTAAGCACTGGGGGAAGTGGTTTGTGAAGTAGTATTTTATCACAAAGTGACAGTCTTTCTCCTCTTCCTAAAGGAGTATTAAATGTCAGCCAGAAAATATTTCCATATGTTAAAAATATGCTTAAGATTTCAAATTCAGATTTTCCCCAGAAGCACTTGCCATGCAGCAGAGGTGCCAAGCTGTGACAAGTCGCTAATAATAATGGTTATTATAAGAGACAAACATCCCTGTGCTCAGCAGACCAGAAGAGAGACACAGAGAGAGAGGGGTGTCAGGCAGACTTTCCTTTAGCGAATTTATATTTGTTTTTAAAAGATGCTGCCTAGCAACAAAAAGGCCCAGGAGCAAGACATGGGTACAAGGAAGAGACACTTGTCAGCATTGCTGGGAGATCAGGACATGGGAATGAGAGGTCAGGGACTCAGGGACAGGAGTTTGGCAAGAGGCTGCTGTGGCTGATGCTGGGAACTCTCTGCTGCTGACGTTGGGGTCGGGAGCAAGAACTTCCAGCACCTGTAAAATTCAGGGATGGTTGTGGAGGCATCTGAAACCCACCGCTTGATGTGAGACAAACAAGCCTGGGGGCTCCTTGAGGCTTGAAACAACCTCCCTGAGCCTTGAGACTGCTACCCAGCCTAGGCTTTTCCTTCAAAAGCCTTATTATCTAATCAACTCTCCCTGTTTTTCACCCTCCTTCTCCCTGTTTGGCTGCAGACTGCCGAAACGCCCTCGGCCTGGCCTCGGGCCACATTGCAGACTCTCAGATCACAGCGTCGGGGCAGTATGGTGAGTAGGGTTGTCGCTGCAAAGAAGGCAGGTGAGGTTGGGGCAGCTTCAGCCAACACAACTCATGTGCTTGCCTGCCCAAGGCTCTGGTACACCGGGTCCCTGGCAGAGTCCTTCCTCCATCCATGCCCATGTCAGCATCCCACTGGGGACCTGGAGGTGCCTTCCCACATGTCTGGCCCATCGTGTCAGTGCTCTGGCAATGTGGCTATTAAACCCTAGGGGGATCCTCAGGCCCATCCTGCAGATGGACTTCTCACCACCTCAGTCTGGGCAGCACAAGGGGCCAGCAGCACCCTCATATCTGTGCGCTCTCCTTGCAGGTCAGTGGGCTCCTTACCTGGCTAGGCTGGATAACACTGGCTCCATCAATGCTTGGAGCACCGACCACAGCAACGCCTGGATTCAGGTAAGAGAGGCCCTGGGGGTGCAGGCACCACTGGGGGCATTGCAAGAGCACGCTCATGGCTGATGCACAGTGCAGAAGGACCCACACGGATGGCCAGTGTCTCCCCAGCTACATCCTGCTATTTCCCCTCCTCCCCCTTTGGGAGGAGAGCTCTGAGATCCTAAAGGCGGTTGGTCTGGCCATGGTTGCTGCTGGCCTGACCCCCAGATCCATCCTCAGTGCAGCAACCGCTTGATGGTTGGGCTGCAACATCAGATTGTGCAAAAATCCCCCAAAGACCAAGTGAGAACAGCTCACCTCTCCAAACAGCTCTCCCCTGCCCTCTCCCAGCTGTTGGCTGACTTGTACCCTTATGAACAGCCATTTTAACTAGTTTCATAACCTGTGCTCAGTTACGTCACGAGGAAGCAAGTTACATGGGTTTACAATGCATTGCCTGAACATGGCTTGGGTTTTCCATCAGAAATGAATCCCTGACTTTTGTTCTCAGGTGGATCTTTTGCATCTCATGATTATTCATGGCATAAAAACCCAAGGGGCCCGACAAAAGTTCTCCAGCCTTTACATCTCCCAGTTTGTTGTCTTCTACAGCCTTGATGGGCAAAGGTGGAGGAAATACAAGGGGAATGCCACCAGCACCCAAATGGTAAGGCGAACGGGTCTTGAGGACAGTGCCTTCCCAGAATGGGGTCTCTTGGGGTGATGAAGTCTAGGGAGCTCTGTACACAAGGCAGAGATGTCCTGAGCCCCTGAGATATTTGATTAGGGCAGGAACAGTGAGCATTCACTGCCAGGATGACTGAATCGCAGATCACAGATCTGCAAGGGACTTGCTGTCTGTGTCCATCTGTCTCATTTTAAATTTACTGAGCTATTTCCTTCCACGATCTCAGGTGGCTATGAGATCCATCACTTAATGTTATGTTGCATTTTACTTAGAGCTAGGCATAAGATTTTGCTTGAATATCTTTTATTGACCCCAAAGGCAAATTTGGCTTTCTAAAAACATTGTGCAGCTGCAGATGATTTGGGGGATGTCTACTTGTTAGAAAAACCCACAACCTAAGTATGCATAAGCTGATAATTCCAGTGGGAGAAGAAAAGTATCCAGAAAAGCCTCCATCATGTACATCAGCTGTGGCCAAAACTTTTCCCAGGTTCAAAAGTCCCAGGACTGACTTTTTTTTTCTTCTTTTTCTCTCCTCTGTTTGGTGAAAATATAAAAACATGTTCATTTGCACAGAGCCTAAGTTTTTCCTCCTCCTGTTTCTCAGTGGTTCACCCTGATTTGGCCCATTCACACTTCTTTGATCTGAATCACATCTCAAATCATTTCCCTGAGCTGTCGTTCTCTTGTAAGGGTGGTGATAAGATACAGAAGTGCCAGACAGAAATGTTCTTCTCCCCATTAATCCTTGTCCTGTCTAGCTGTCTTTCCACTGGTACAACAATCCTTTTTCTCCCTTTCCCTGCAGCTGTTCTTTGCAAATGTAGATGCAACCGGAGTGAAAGAAAACCGCTTCAACCCTCCAATCATAGCCCGATACATCCGCATTAACCCCACTCACTACAGCATCCGGACAACGCTGCGCATGGAGCTCATCGGCTGCGATCTGAACAGTACGTCCCACCTCCGGATACCATGTACCAAAGCTGGGGCCTGATCCAGTGGGGTGCTGAGTGCCATCTCCACGTGTTTCAGGACTCCCCAGACAGTTGTGGAGGAGGAAAGAGAAGCTGGAGATGGCATTGAGATGTTGGGGGGACAAAGCTGGAAAATCTTGTTATGGTCTTAGAGATAGCAATACCAGAGGGAGAGCATGGGGCCAGCTCTCACCACTGCTTTTTGCTGACCTACCAGAAATCTCCAGCAGCAGCTAAGCTGATAGCTGGGGAGCTGCTGGCTCAGTCTGGGGGAGCAGGGAACAAGCAGAGACAGATGCCATCTGGCATTTTCCTCTGGTTTTGCCACTCCAAGGTTAGACTACTCTGGCCCACAGTGTGACCCAGGGCAGTGGTGCTCTAGGATCCTTTCTTTAGCTTCGCACACCAGCAGGGCAGACTCTCCAGCAGCCAAAAGCAGCAGTGGCTGTGCTGTCACCCCATGCCACAAGCCTGCCAGCCGTCTCTGAGGCAGCTGTGCACATGCACACCTCATCACACCATGTGCAGGATGACTCCCTGCCAGGTATTCTTCTCCTTCCCCTGGAAACAGGTTCTCCTTATGCCCTGGCAGATGCACAAATTCTTCACATTCCTCCTACATAAAATATCCAGGGAGAAAAGAAGATGGGACGAGTGGCAAGTGTAGTTTGGCACTCCCCAGCCAGAGCCATGCTGCACACAGGAGTCCTGAGCAGTGCAGGGACCATGACACTGCAGCAAGGCACAGGAGAACCTGTAACCAGGGAAAGTGCATGGAGGGCAGCTGCAGCAGTCAGCAGCCAGAAGGCACCTCCATGATGGGTCTGTCCCTGCCCTCTGACAAGCATCACTCCTCTCTTCCAGGCTGCTCCATGCCTCTAGGAATGGAGAACAGAGGGATCCCTGACCAGCGCATCTCCTCATCCTCCTACAGCACCAACGTCTTCTCCAGCTGGTCACACTCCCAGGCCCGCCTGAACCTGCAGGGGAGGACCAACGCATGGAGGCCAAAGGTAGCCCATGCAAGGAGATCCCCAGGCAGGCAGCTGGGGCATGGGCAGGCAGGTGGGATCCCAGCAGTTGGGCTGGGTGTTTGCAATCTCTCCTAGCCAGGGCTGCGTGGGGAGCGTGTAAAGCCACATGTGTCATGCAAGCTGCCTGCACACAGGCAGGAGAGTTGCTGCACTGATCTAGCACCCAGCAGCTCCAACCAGATGCCTGGTAGAGCAGGTGAAGCCCAGGACTATGTGCAGGGCCAGCTTGGCTTCAGCTGCAACGAATGTGTCTTTCTCATTGCTGCTGAAGGGTTGAAGGCAGTCTGTCCTTCCCCAGACCAACAGCCCCAGCGAGTGGTTGCAGGTGGACTTTGAAGTAACCAAGAAGGTGACTGCAATCATAACCCAAGGTGCCAAATCTGTCTTCACCCACATGTTTGTGAAGGAGTTTGCTGTCTCCAGCAGCCAGAACGGCGTGCACTGGAGCCCAGTCCTGCAGGACGGCAAGGAGAAGGTAGGCAGAGCTGCTCCATGGCCAGAGGCAGCCGATGGCCACCCCCGTGGCAGAAAGCACAGCCCGTGGCAGCAAACATGCTCACAGGATTTTTTGCAAAAGCAGTGGGCCGGGCTGTGCTTTTTCCTCCCTAAAGCCTTCCCAAGTGGTCCTTGTCTGGGTTGGTCAAGTCCTCAAGTCATGGGCTTACCATACCAGCAGAGGAGAGCGCACCCCTGATTTCTCTTCTCCAGATTTTCAAGGCAAACCAAGACCACACCAGCACAGTGATGAATACCCTGGAGCCCCCCCTCTTTGCCCGCTATGTGAGGATACACCCCCGCCAGTGGCACAACCACATTGCCCTGCGGATAGAGTTCCTCGGCTGCGACACTCAGCAGGAGTACTGATGGGTGCAGGGCCAGGCACGGGCAGCGCCAGCGCAAGGACCTGCATCCAACCAGACACTGAACTCTCACCAAAGCAGGAGCCGGCCCTCCAGGGCCCTGGCCATCGCTGCTGCCTGGGAGGAGAAGGTCTGCAGAGCTGTCGAAGTGGCTGGCTCGTTATCAGCCTCTTCCTGTCCCACATCTACCAGACACCATATAGTCAGACGTAATGCTGAAGAATTAAACAGTAATTTTCCAGTGTAATGCTGAAGAATTAAACAGTAATTTTCCAGTATCTCTCTGCACTTCCGCCTCTGCTCCAGCCTTGGAGTCCCTAGGGGCTCAGTCAGCATTACCAACAGCTAGTAATTAATTAGCCCCAGAGCTTCTCAGCTTTGTTTTGCACAAGCTCCTTCTGCCCAGGCACAGTCCGGGTGGAGGAGGAAGCAGCAAAGATAAGGGCTGGGGGAGGAGGCCCTGCTCCAGGACCCAGCATCCATTTCACAATCAGTGGGGATCAGTGGCTCAAGGGAGGCAGCACTGGGCTTTGGCCCTTCACTTCCTTCATCTCCTTCCCATAACACTCTTGCTGCCGTGGCTGGGTGCCACCATCCTGCTTTCCATGGCTGCCTTGAGCAAGCCCTCCTTACTTGCTCACTGGAAGAGTTCTGTAGGTGCCTGTGGCTCCCAGGGTCTCTGGTGGGAAGTTGACCACTAGATGAGTTGCTGCTTTGCCATGATCCCCAGCAAGGTGTGTCATGGGCCAGAGCCACCTTCCCACCACTGGTGGCTCTCCCCCTCCATGGCACCCACCCCACACACTGGTAGATGTTTCCCCTCCCAGGAATGGCAACAAGCAGGGTAACACTGACTCCTGCCTCGTGCCTCTCATGGGGTGGGGACCTACCAGAACAATGACCACCTCAAAGGCCTGGAGTGCCCTGCGGGCTGTGGAGCAGGCATGGGGTCATGCCTGCCGGGTAGCATGCTTCTTGTCCACAGCAGTGGCAGCGTTGTCAACACTGCTGGCTCATCAGAGCCTGTGCCAACCCACCCCAGAGCTGTGAGTCCTCCCTCTGTGGCAGGAGCTGAGTGGCCCCACAATCACCTCTGGTAGCTGGCATGGGGTGGGAAGCAGGGTTATGAGGGGGCTTTGGAGAATGGCAGGGGTCAGCCAGGTGCTGCCCGCCGTCACAGAGGGATGGGCAGGGTAGGTGCAACAGCCAGCAATGGACTTGTGAATTCCCACAGCACCCCATCAGAGTCAGATAGTCTCTGCTCACAGGTATAAGAGATGTGGCCTGGGTCAGCTCTGAGGAGAGCTCTGCCGGCAGCACGAGGGGAGGGTCATGGTGGGGACCCCAGGGCCCTGGCATGAGGCAGGGTGGCTGTGCAAGGAACAGCTGCTCTGAAGCACCCAGCTCCTGCCTGCCCTCAGGTGCGCTGGGCTGGCTGTGTTGCACACAGATGCTCCCCTCCACAGCCTGTGTCCAGAGGAAGCAGGGATCAGCTGCAGATCAGCCTGGTGGCATGACCTGTCTGGGATCCCACACCCAGTGGAGAGCAGAAGCTGGTGTCTCAAATGAAGCAGGGCTGAAAAGGCCTCAGGCAACTGTTGTGCTCCACATTGCTGTACAAGGAGCCTTTGCTGTGGCCCTGGCAGTGGTTACATCACAGCCCCAAGCAGGAGATGCAATCACCCTTTGGCTTAATTGCATTCTGACAATAACCAAGCACAGATGTGAGGAGAGGCTGCCTGGCAAGTGCTGGCCTGAAGACAGGAATTGGAGCCATAAGCTTCTCAGAGGGGGACACCCCTGCCTGAGGCAGGCTAGCCTTCAGCCTGGGAGGACAAAACCTGCCCCCTTGGGCCCTTCTCGAGGCAGCCTTCCTTCCTCAGCACAGTGGCCAATGCTGCACAAAGACAGCGGGCTGCAGTCTCTGGAGCACCAGTGCAGAGGAGCATCCTGGGCATGGTGAAGGGCCTGATGGCAGAGAGAACAGGGCAGAGACATCGGCTCAGCCCCAAACAGCAGCTGGACAGTAGACAGAGACCCACGTGCACTCACTGAGGAACTGGCCCAGTCCCCCATGTTGATGCCCTTGTCCAAGGGCAGACAGCTGCACCCTCTGCTCATGGCTACCACTGCAGGCCAGGCTGGGCCTGACCAGCTGAAGCTTAAAGAGCCATCAGGGTAAAGGGACTAGAGCAGGGGCTTTTGGCAACACAAAATTGGTGAGGACCACAAGCCCACCCAGGAGCTGGCGCGGATGCAGGTGTAGTCAGTCACACAGGACTGGCTGCTCCCTGTGGTCCTGGCTGCCTTGTCTCTCAGGGCTGGTACCCGGCTCTGCTTGGTGAAGCAGGGACGCAGTCCCAGCCTGTACCAGTGGATGCTCAGGCTCATCAGGCTGCCATGTTGTGGCACGTTTCTCCAGTGACACAGGGTTAGATCAGAGAAGAAGCTGTGTGCACCAGAGCCGCCTCTGGATCATTTTCAAAGATTTTCATTTTCATGGCTGAAATCCCTGCAGACAACCAAGCAGCCTCTGTCAACCAGCCCTGAGCAGCTCCAGGATGTCCTCCAGCCACCCAGGAAGCAGTGAAGGGGCTGTGCTGAGCAAGAGCATGGGGAAGCGGCTGTGGGCAGGCAGGCAGACATCTCAGAGCCTGCTGAGCTCTGGCATCCATTACTGGAAGTGTCCCTTGACACTTCCATTGTGGGGAATGGAGACCGGATGCTGGTTCCTCCCAGTGCGACGCAGATCTGAGATGCATCGCAGCTTCCCCCAAGCCACAGGCGTTTCTGTGCAGGGGAAGGGCTGGACCAGCACAAAGCCCTCTGCCTCTCGGCCAGGGGATGCCCTGCCTAGTCACCACCCTGCAAAGAGCCCTGCTGTGGCGCGGGCTGCCTGGCCGAATCCTCCCGGACACCGAGGATCTTACTCTCTTTCATGGCTCACCTGCTAGGATTGCCTGGGCTGCGTGATCCGGTGATCACGCAGCTCTCTGCTGTCTCCAGGAAGACAAAACACATCCCTGCCATCCCTTTCTAGTATAGCCCGAGCAGAGATTATTTTGCAATCCAAAGCGTGTAAGGTGCTTCAATGCTGAGCCCCAGCCAGATAAGCCGTGGGCCACGGCTGCTTCTGAATCCAGCTTGTCCCGTGCTGGATGGAGAGCCCCCGGTACGCAGCCCCCCACCTGAGCCAGGCATGGGAGATGTATATGGGTATTGCAGCTGGGCTGAGGGGCACCATTTTCAGAAAAAGTTCGCAGCACATACCAGAAACAGGCAGCAGCATGCTGAAGAGAGCACCTGAGCAGGGACTGTGGCTGACAGGGAGCGAAGCAAACTTGGGAAAGCATGGCTTAATTCCCAGCTCAGCCATGGAGCTAGGGCCAAACTGCTCACTGCCTCCTCCGCCTTGGTTTCCCTGTATGTAACCAAGAGGGAATGAACAGACTTAGACTTCCCTTTTCTGTCTGTCAGGTATCTCTTGTCACGTTTCTCCCTCCTACTACGTATTCCGTGATTAACTGCAGGGCTTCTCTCTGCTCTCTGTATCTCTTCCCTCCTACCCCACATTGTTACCAGCCTGTTTCTAGCCCATGAGCGCAAGAGGAGCCTGGAGCCAAGGTGTCCTGTGTCCAGGATGTGCTCAGGGCAGCACGTTTCAAAGCCGTGCCCCACGATCCCACTGTCCATGCTCCCCCCCCACCGCAACCTGCTCTCTCCAGGAGAGGTGATGCTTGCTCTCGGTGAGTACTCCTCCTCCCGGGCTGCCTCAGCCGCTGGGTAAGGATGCTCCAAAGTGCTCTGCAGATCCTTCTTGCTCAGCCGGGCATGGCTGGGGGAGATGATGGTCCAAGCAGCATCCTCCAGCCTAGTGGGCACGTCTGTTGGTGCTGAAGGCAGTCAGGCATGCCAGGACTTTTCTAGGCCCCCAACCTAGTCCATTATTGTCTTATCCTAATCTGATTTTACAGGCTTTCCAGGGAACCCTGCAGATGAAGTCTGGGCCACAGGTCCCTCTGTACCCAGCTGCAAAACATGGCCCTCACAGCTGTCTTTCTTCTGCTCCTGCTGCTGACTGCCCAGATCTTCTACCGTCACTGCTAGCCTGTTGTGCGATTTGGTGTACTACTCACACAGAACTTGCTTAGCATTAGTAGGGAAATTTGCTGAAGCCTTAGGCCGCAAGCTGTGAACTTTCACCCAGATATGCCGAACCTTTACCTAGTTAAGTAAAAGAAGGCCCCAGAGCTGTTTCGAGCTGGAAGATAAGGAAGCAAGGAAGGCTGCTACCATCGTCAGCTGTCGCAGCAACCTTAGAGATAAGAGAAGAAATGGCCCGCCTAGAGACACTGAAGGGACCCAATGAAGAACGGGAAGACCCCAGACCCTAATGTCACTACTGGTCGGAACTGTCGCCTGAGGGGTGGGGAACTGAGATTGTAAGGCTATAATTGCCCAGGGATTTCTTTGTTCGGGGTCCTCTTTGGAGGCACCCACCTCAAGCTGCTCTGCATGTTGGATGAATAAACCACTTTTGTTTACTCAGCGGATTGGCGACTTGTCTTCTGCCAGCAGGAGCCCAGGGCCGAGCCCTGTTGATGGTGGCATAATTCCTGGCAGGTGGCGCAATTCCCTCAACAAAGCCCAAGGCCACCTCCCAGCTGGGCAGTGTGAGGCTGAGGACAGGGCAGGAAGTGGATCTGGAGCTACATGTGGATGATGCCGAAGACTCCAGCCAGGTGATCCCACCTAAGTGCGCTAGAGCTGCCACAGAAGAAGGACTGATGGGAAGAGCCTGCCCCGAGCAGCACTGACTGCCCACTCCAGCCACCTCTGCATGGCAGACCCATGGGTTTCTGCCTCTTAATCCCCACCCACTTGATGTATCTGCTGTGGAGGAAAAAGGGGTGGGCAGCTAGCCCTGTGGGGCAGTCCTGGGCTGGAGTTTTCCAGGAAGTTTCTTGGGAAGGACGAAGTTTTTCAGCGCTGGAGGGGTGGGCTCCCTCTCCACCCTGTTGGCCTCAGCCTGCACAGGACAAGGCACCCAGCAGCCCCGACTGGCGAATCTTCTTCGTGCTGCCCCAAATGACCCTCTCGTCCTCTGTGTACGTGGGCGCACGACCAGGCTCGCTCCTCCACTTGCTGTGCACACAAGTAAAACCAGTTTGCACGGAGGGTGCTGGCTTTGTCCTGGGACTGAAGTTCCTTATGGTGGCCCCAGAGCAAGGGAAGAGGCGGGGGGTGTGTGTGTGTGTGTGTGTGTGGAGTGAGAGGGGCTGGATGCTGCACATCAGCACAGGGAAGAAGGCCTGACCCTGCCTCAAAATATACTCAGATCCAAGAAAAAGGAGGGTTTCCTGTGTGTCTGTGCTCTCCCCAGCAGAGAGTTTTGCTGCAAGACTCAAACAGCTTCTGGGATCAGAGGGATTCGATTTGGCAGCATCAGGCATGTGAAATCTGAGTCAGGATTGAACGTTCCCGGGCCTGCCACCAGCAAACCCCCCGAGGCAAGCAGCCCTGGCCACTGCCTGTCCCACAAAGGCCTCCTGGGAGCATGGGCCCTGGCTCACATCCCTCTCCCATCACTTCCTCCCAGTCACTAGGACATGTCTCTTCCGCAGGCGTCCGCTGGTCCTGGCTGGCAGACTAGTTGAGTGACGTGTGGTCTCACCTCTGCGAGAGCTTCCCACAGGCACTCCTGCACATCCTCCCTGTCACCCTGCTGATCCTGCTGCTCCTCTGCTGCCTCACGTACATGTGTGCGTCACCCACCATCTGGTGGTCCCTTTCTCTGGGTCAGGTTTGCTCCTCTGGGTCGTGCTGTCTGGGTCATAGCTCCGAAATCCCCACTGTCATGAGCAAGACGTGGCAGCGAGGAGGTGCACCTCTGGCCACCTGTATAAGATGCAGCCAAAGAAGATTTACAAGGCAGGATGCTGACCGAAAGCTAGTCCCCAGTCTACGAGGCCTTGGGTGAAAGTAAGTTAAAGAACAGCAGGCAGGGCCCCAGAGCACAAAGCTTGTATCAGAACTTTCCCCAAGCTTCCAGGTCGGGGCGTCCGCTCAAGAAGTAAGCTTTCTGCCTCCGCTTGTGTACAAAGATGATGCATTCCCAGTGACACGGTCTGAATTCCCCTGAGGGATGTGTGTTGGGGGCAGACCCCCAGCACCTTTCCCGCCTCTGAGCACCTACATTGTGAGGGGCAGGGCTGGGCTGCCTGGCTGCAGCAAAGCTCTCTCCTTGCTCCCAGCCCAGGTTGTGCTGCTGGGGCTCTTTCCTCCTGGCAGCAGTCGCATCACTGCTGGCAGCTCCCACACCTCCTCTTCCCCGCACCTCACAGCACTCTGGGCTTTCTGGTAGCCTGGTCAGGAGCAGTTTTATTCCCGCAAGGCAGGAGAAACTTGCTGTCAGAACAAGATGGATTTTCTTTCTTTTCTTTTTCTCCTCCTCTTATTTCCCTGCTTTCCTGTTTCCTTTCTCCAGGGATTTACACCCTTCTTTTCCTTGTATTTCTTAGGGTAACTTTAGGCCGAGGCAAGCTGGGGAACTCGTCTAGCAGCAGTGTGGGAGTCCGGTGCAAGGAAACCTCAAAACCTCCAGGATCCCAGGGATGGCGTGAAAAATCCTTTCAGTGATTTTCTTAAAGGATATTCCACCAGAATTGATTTCCCTTCCCCAAATAAAGCTCAGACCTCACCTAAGGCTCTGGCATCACTAAGACTTATAGCGAGAGCACAAAAAGTTTGACAACAGCCCTTCCCACCACACACAGCTCACGAATTCAGGGATCTGCCATCCCACCCACAGCCATGCGAGTCGCAGGTACGTGAGGAGATGGAAGACCCAGAACAGTGCCATCGCTTCCGCAGCGCAGAGAAATCCCTGGATCTCCTCCCCTTGGAGGCACCCCGGAGCCCAGCACAGCCCTCTCCACTCACCAGAGGGGCCCTGGGATGGCCCTTGGCTTGTAAGAGCCAAGTACGCACCAATGCTGCTTTGGGGAAGTGCTCCCCTTGTCATTGCTGGGCCCCTGCCCTGGCTGTGAGGGGACAAAGCATTTCTCAGATCCAGCCTCCTGCCCTGGTTTTGGCAACCACATGAACTGGTGTGAGGGGTGCAGCCAGCCCCCCACCCCCAGCAGGGTCCCATGAGCGTCCAGACTTGTCAGCACCCTTCCTGGCGTGCACAGGCTAACGGCTCTGCTGCTGCTTGGGCACGTCCAGGGGCTGGCACGGGCCAGCGGCTGTTCCCGGCAGAGACATGATGGGGACACTCCGTTTCACGGCGGAGAAGAGCCCACGCGGGCAGCGAGGCGAGGGTCTGAGCGGCTGCTGCTGGTGCTGAGGTGCCGCCTGTGCGAGGACGCCATGCCCCATCCGTTCCACTTCTGGGACCTGTCCCCCCAGCCTCCCCGGTCCCGGCGGGCGGCGGCCGCTCAGTACCGACCCGGAGCCGGCGGGGGGGTCCAGCGAGGCCGCAGTACCCGCGCGGCGGCGCTGCCCGCGGGGCCGGCCCCGGCCCTCCCCCGGCCGCCTGGCTCCGCCCGGCGCCACGCCGCCCGCCCGCCCGAAGGGCGGAGCGTGCGGGCAGCCCGCGGCGCTGCTGGGGCCGGGGCCGGGGCCGGGCCGCTCTGTTTGAGCCAGCGAAACCGGCTGCAGCAGCTGGCGGCGGCGGAATGACCCTCAAGTCGGGGCGCAGCGCCAGCGCCGGCAGCATGCGGACGGCGCTCTCCGACCTCTACCTGGAGCACCTCCTGCAGAACCGGTCCAAGCCCGAGGTGAGCGGCGGCTGGAGGGCAGCGCCGCCTCCAGCCCCGATCGGCCCCCGCAGCGGCTCCGGCACCCCCAAGGGGGAGCACACCTCTGCCCCCGCGGCCCCCTCCCGCGCCGAGGCCAGGCCGGGAGCCCCGGGGTGCCCCCCCTTCCCCGCGGGCCCTTAGCCCTGCACCCAGCTCAGGCCCGGCACAGAGCCCCCGGGGGTCCCCTTCCATCCTGTCCCTCCCCCACACTCGGGGGAGCCGGGCCCCTGAGGCAGGGACGTCCCGGCGGGCAGGAGGTGGGTGTCCGGGAAAGTGCCTGGGATGTGGCACCGGCGGTCCCCAGCACTGCAGGAGCGGGACGTGGGGCGCCTTCGGGGAATGGTCAGCCAGCGTGGCCGGCACTGCATGGCTGGGCAGGGAAGAAGGAGCTGGGTGAAGGTGAGGGAGGCTTCAGCATGGTGCCACGGAGGAGCTTGTGCTTGTTTTGCTGCAAAGTTGTAGCTGGTCTGAACTGGAACTGCCTGTCACATGAGCTGATTCAGCTGCTGAGCAACCTCCAGGTCCACAGCGTGGGCTGGAGGGATGGTGGCGGTGGGTCTCTGCACCGGAGAAGGGGGATGCAGCCAGCCCTTCTCACACCTACCCTGGGGCAGGGAGTGGGCTTGGGGGGGTGCACGCACCCCACCTCCAACAGAAAGAGAGCAGACTGCACCAGCTGTCTCGGTTGTGCCGGGAGGGCTCCTCCCTCAGCCACTTGGGGTAGCTTGGGTACAACCGGGAGAAGGTCAACAGTTCCCAGTGCTAAGCAGCCGGTGCTTTCCTCCCAGCAGAAATTTTTGACTTCAAACAGGAGTCCCTGATGGAGCCATGGCATAATGTGCCTGGGCTGGGGTTTCCTTGCGGCTGTGGGGAGCCTTTGAGAGCAGGGAGGATATTTCCCTGAAGTGCTGTCCTTGGCCCATCCTATTGGACACTACAGCATCCAAAAGAGGCTTATCAGATCTGTCCCACAGCAGTGGTTCGTGTGCTTTTTATGGCTCAACCCTGGCAGAGAGCTTTAAAAAAAAAAAAAAAAAAAAGAAGCTTTTAAAGCAAAGTACCTGCATCAGGCAACTGCTGAGAGGAGCTCTCCCATCCCTCTGCTTGCAGGATCCAGGCAGAGGGCCTGCCTGGCCGCAGGCGGAGCAGGGATAAATTGCCAATGGCAGCAGGGGATGGAAAATGTAGGAGCTGGCCTACAGCTCCCTGGCATTACAGTATATTTATTCCAGTAGGGATAGAGAGATGGCAAACCAGGGTCTGCCTAGGGCCTTTTAAGAGGAGCTCTGTAGGGCTGGCACCCAATTAGGGTTACGTGTCCTGAGCTTGCCAGTCGCTCATGCGCTTTTCCCCATGTCATGTGCATGCAGAGACAGTGCTGGCCCACGGTGGCTGTGGGCCCCTCTGTGGGGCAGTAGGAACATTGCCCAGCAGCAGCTCTTGGGAGGGGTGCTGGGTCTGGCTCGCTGCTCCTTGGCCGGAGTCAAACAGGGTGGCCGGGAGGTTCCTCTTCCCCATTTCCTCTGGCAGAGCCGCATGCTGGGAAGTGCTGTCCTGCATTCCTCCCATGGTGTCAGGGCACGCAAAGCCTCGGAGAGTGGAAGCCATGCCATTGCTAGAAAACAAGCCAAAGTGGAAGAAGCTGCTTGCCCTCTTCCCTTGAGCCCCACCACATGCCTGCATATCTTTTCCTTATCTCCCAACTGGCAAATACAGATTTACCAAAGAGGTGTGGGTTTTATTACCAGCTATGCACCTGGTTGGCAGGGTGACCTTGGGCATGTCTCCTATCGGCCATGACTCAGTTGCCCAGCTGTAAAATGGGCAGCGAATGTGACCTTTGGGAGTCTCGTGGAGAAAAGGAGGGTACTTCTGGAGAGAGCTGAGCCTGAGGGTGCAGAGGGGACACAGGACATCCCTGTGGGCAGTGGTTCCCGGCATCCAACCAGTGCCAGCTCCAGAGCAGACCGAGGCCACAGTCCCCAGGGACCAAATCCTGAAATGGCTGTGGGCAAAACTAGTGGTTGAAAGCTGAGCAAAACTTCGGGGCTTGACCAAAATGAAGTGGGGAGGGCTGGTTCCAACTTTCTCATCTCAAGTGCATTTTGGTATGTTCCAGTCTGTAATGGCTGCGGGGGAAAAGCTGTTTTGCAGGGCTTGTTCTGGAAGGTGGGGATGGAGCGCTTGGGAAGCTCCTCAGGATTTCTTCTGTCAGTGTTGTGATTTTACTGACTCTTCCTTGGAGGTGACCGGTTTCACAAACACATCTGGAAGGCTGCATCAGCCTTTCCTGGTGGGAAGATGGTGCCTCAGCAAAACTGACTGTGCTCCCTTGAAAATCTGGCCCTTCTCCATTGCAGCGCTCCATGATTTGGAGCCAGTGCAAAGGCACGCAGAGCTGGCGGCATCTTCTGGCTTCCACAACCTCTTGTATCCCTCCTATTTCTCCAGTCCCCTTCCTACTGCAACCTGTTGGTATTGCTGGGCCTTTTCCTAGTGTCAGCAGTATAATCCTGTTTGGTGTAAATACTTTTTTTTTAAAAAAAACCAAAGCCTGGGTCATATTGCTGGGAAGTGTCTTGGGCGAGTGCTGACAGTTGTGGTGGCAGGCCTGAGAAGGCAGTAGCCCCCAGCAGAAGCCAGGGATTAATTACTTCCTAATGTCCACATGGCTGTTGCTCCCCAGCCTGCTGGAGCAGCCCGAAAGCAACTCCCAAGCTCAATTTTTTTTTTGCTAGTTTGCTCTTTTTACACATTGCTGTGGTTTTTAAGCTGTATTGAGACCCTGATGCACACATCTGCTGGATGGTGGGGAGGCAAGGTTGGAGCAGTTGAGGGCAGGAGGAGAGGTTGCTGGGCCAGGGCATCTCTGCACCAAACGGTGCCCAAGCCTCCCTGCACTTACCCACGGTGATTATAATGTGACGAGTGATGATTCCTAGAGGGAGCTGGGATTTTGTTGCTCACTGTGGACAGCGGAGCGTGCCTCCCTGCCAGCCAAGAGGGCAATCCTGAGGGATTGCAGCTCCAGGGTTCCCTTCTACATCTGAGCTGCTGTACTTTTGGGGCCCGCTTGGTGAAGCCAGCAGCGTCTGACCACATGCTCGCGAGGGAGCCCTGCTCTTCCAAGGCCACCTGATACTGAAGTCTCTTGGTTAGAGCAGCAAGGACAGCCCAGGAACCAAATCACCAAACGTGCCCTTTGCACTACAGTGCTGCTTTCCCCAAGTGCTGCTTCAGCCTCCTGCAAACAAACTTCCCAGTTAATGTTTGATTAGCCCAGTGATGTGCAGCCTGGCTGAGCCAACACAGCAGCAGGAGCAACGCTGGCAGACGACACTGACCCCGCCAGGGGACAGGACGCTAAGCCCTGGGGTTCTCACCAAGGATTGCTCCATGTTCACTGAATTCCCTGTTGACAAACACTGCCTAGGGAGCTGGTGCCCTTCCCTCCGCCCCGGGATACGGCACAGAAATCCAGGGTCTTGAGGAAAATGCAGGCAGGGAGCTGGGGTGCACCTCTTCGACTACTGGAGCTGGTGGCTTCTCTGTGTGTTGCCACCTGGAGCAAGATTTGTGCATGAGGATTTGTACCCTCGCTGGCCAGCTGCAAGGCACCCATAGGGCTGCTGGGCGCTGGGCGGGGCCGAACAGCCCCAGTGGGTCTGCTTGGCCCCGCCCAGCACCCAGCAGCCCTGTTGCACAGCTCAGCCCCCCAACCTCCTCGCCCCATGTCTGCCCCAAGTCTGGCCCCAGCTGTGACCAGCCCAGGGCTGTGCAGAACTGGCAGTGGCTGGTGGCCACAGAGCCGACTCTTAGCAGCACTTGAAGGTGATTCCTGTGGAACAGCACATAAGTAGCAGGGTCTGGCCTGCTGCCAGCATGACTCAAAAGGCTCTTGAGGTCACAGGTTACACCAGGCCAAGCTGGCCAAGAGCGTGGCAGCTGCCAGGAGAGCGCAGCGTAGGCAATCTGGCCGGCTGGCTCATGTGCGTGGAGCGTGAGAGCCACGCACATGTCTCCAGCTTCTGGATGCCCAACAATTGGGCTGGAATCTGCCACCCCGTGGGTCCTGGTCCTCCTCGTGAGCTGGGCACTTTCCCATCCCCATCCACCAGCTGCCCAGAGTGGTCACCAAAAGCCCATGCCATCCCAGCATGGCTCTGTTTGGGGCAGAGGGAGTTGCCGGAGGACACTGCTGGGTTCAGAGCTGCCATCAAGTGACTGGTGGCCATCCCCAGGCACAGCAGCAAGTCTCTGGTGACAAGGCTTGCTCTCTGGGAGTCACCAGGGTGACACTGGTGCTGCGTCAGCATTGAGGCCTGGGTGTTTTCTCCAGCTCTCAGCAAAAAGCAAAGGTCAGGGCCGGGAGGCTCAGCTGGCAGGGATGGTGGGGATGGCGGTGACGGGAACTCCCAGCCCCTGGAGCAGACTGTGCTGTGTCCTGGGTCATCGGGCTCTGCTGAGCCTAGAGGTTTGAAGCTGGGTATTGCACGGTGTAATGCTTTCCCAAGGCATGACCAAGATAAGTGTGATCTGTGCTGACTCAAACCACCTCATAGGCACTTTGGCCTTGGGCAGGGCTGGAGAAGTTCCTCATCCTCCTCTTCCTCCTCCCACCCGCTGGCTTGGCAGAGCCAGGACAGCCAGAAGAGAGCCGAGGGCCGGCTCTAAGCACCTGGACTGCTGGATCTGTCCCTCTGCCCTGTGAACGGCACAGTAGCAGCATGCTGTGCTGGGGCTGGCAAGCCAGGTTGGGGGTCTGCAAGTCACTCTTCCTTCCATCCCACGAGTCCTTGGCCTATGCGCTGCTCTGGGTTGGGGTTCAGCCTCTTTCTCCATGTTTAAGCCATTGGCAGCCGGAGCCCATGTGGTCGCCTTTTTCCTCTGAGGAGGAGGTTGGTTGGCTCTTTTAGAAGTAGCTGGCTTAAAAATAAACCATGCAGCTTCCCTGTCGCTGCAGCGTGAGTACGTGGCTCCCTGCGCCCTTCCCGCCCTGGCCCCACCAGCACCCTTTCTTTGAGGCTGTGAGAGTGCCTGTGCCTCAATGTTGGTCCGTCCCTCTCTGCCAGTGCCTCTCCCACAGGCCCAGCTAGCCCTGGCTCTGCTGCCCCTGCCGTTGGCTCCCTCCCTGCTTTCGGCCGTTGCAGGGGCAGGGCCACTGTCTCAGCCCAGCAGCACTCCGGCACATCCCTACCAAAGGTAATTTTGTTGTGGTTTAGTGCCGTGGCTGCACCCCACCAGCAAATGCTCTTCACCCCAGTTGCACAAGCACGAACCTCCCCACGACCTGGTCAGATCTCGCCCTTGGCGGCATGGGGCTGCAGCCTCTTCTCCGCTCCAGGCGGGGTGCCTGCGGTTGGTGAGAGCAAGCCAGGGTGGTGGGGTCAGGCTGCTGCTTACCCAGCCACTGGCACAGAACCCTGGGGCCCAGCATTCAATCGGGTGTTGGCAAGTCAGTGTGCGGCAGGGAGAGGTCTTGGCTCTGCCGGGCTGGGCATGGCGTGCTGCGTCGCTGATGCGGGACTAAAGCTGGCGAGGACCTTGCTGGGTGTCCCCGCAGGTTTGCTGGCTGTGGCTCCCAACCTGGGCGCTGCTGGGAGGGAGGGTGCAAGCTGCAAACTGGGCAGCAAAGCTGGCAGCCTGGTGTGGAGTGGGGCAGCTGGGAGTATTTACTTTGCTTCACAGGCTGGTGTGGAGATTTGAGCATGCTGACAGGGTGGGCAGGAGCTGCAGATGAAAGCTGGCCTGGGTTTTGCTGGGCCAGCAGCGATCTGGGAGAGGCTTGAGGGAAGTCCACTGCACTTGGGGCCAAACTGGCACGCCTGTGAGCTGTGCGGAGATGTTGCCCAGCGTGCCCAAGGGGTTTAACATGACTGTGCCAGTCTTTCTCAGACTGGGAGGTGGCAGCTCACTTTGCAGTGTCCCTGCTGCATGGCGGGGCTGGTTTGGAGGTCTCTGCCCAGGACCCCCTGCACCCTCCATCTGCCCCGGTGCCAGCACCTGCTGAAGACGAAGAACAGAGGTTTCCCCAGGGCTGAAAGCCCCTGCTTGGCTTCCCAGTGCCAGCTGGCATGAACTGGCCTGTAGCAGGGAGCTGGGGAGGGGAACAGGGAGTTTCTGGCTTGCTTGGGAGCACGTTGCCTTCAGTGCCTGGATGTGGACGTGGCTCTGCACCATGTCAGTTGCCCATTGACGCAGACGAGGAAAGGTTGAATGTGCAAACTGAGCAAAAGTAGACCCTCGCCCCAGTTGTCAGGGGTGAGTCCCGAACTGCTCCATTCACTCGGTGAAGCTGTCCTGGGCTTTTTGCTCTGCAACAAGCCAGCTGTGGGCCAAGTGCTGCTGCGACACACAAGTAGTGTTTGAGACTTGTTGCTGAAGAAGATGATCAGCTGTGGACTCTTTTGGCTTCTGCTACTTGTAGCTTTTCAAAGTTTTCTTACCTCCTGTGTTTCCCAGGCTGGAAAACTGCAGATCAAGCCCACATCCACATCTTCAAGGGTGAAGTTCTTTTGCTCTTTTTCTTTTCTTGCTCTTACTGTTCTCTCCTCCAGCACATGAGTCTCTCCTCCCCCTGTGTCCCACCTGCACCCCAGGCACCCTGACACAGTGGAGTAGCTCAGCCCCACAGCAGGGAGCTGGCACTCCCAGGTCCCGTTCAGGTGGAGCCCCTAAACCCCGGTCTTTGTTTTGCCTCGACAGGCCATCACTCAGTCCCCGAACACCATGACTGAGGATATTTATACCAACGGCTCAGCGACTCTGGGCAGCCCCTCCCATAGCAACGGCCGTGAGGTGCGGAAGATTCGCCTCGTCCAGTTCGAGAAGGTCACGGAGGAGCCCATGGTGAGAGCTGGCAAGATCCTAAAGCCCAGTGGCACCCAGGGGGCAGAGGGGCAGGTAGAGCTGTGCCAATGGGCTGGCCTCGGGAAAAGCAGGAGATTGCTGGAGACCTCGGCCACGGGAAGAGGGTGCTGGATCCTGCCTCCTGCCTGGAGACCCAGAGCGAGCCCGTCAAAGGGTGGTGACACTTGTACCAAGAGGAGCTGCAGCAGGCTGGGCTGGCCAAGCAGGGGGCTTTCCCCCAGCCACTGCACAGCCCACCATGGACATGGGCCTGGAGAGGACTTTGCTGAGAACGCGGAGCTCTTCCTTTCAGTGAGCAGTCATGGATTTTCCTGTCTTCCAGGGAATCACGCTGAAGCTCAACGACAAGCAGAGCTGCATGGTGGCCAGGATCTTCCACGGGGGCATGATTCACAGACAAGGTAATGAGGCCTTTGTAGAGGCAGTGTATGGGGTGCACATCTGCAGCTGGTTTCTTTCTATGCAGAGATAAGGCAGCCCCCCAGCACTGCTGGCTTTCCCCTGTGACGTGGACATCTGTGTCTGTTCCTCCACTAGGAATTTGTCAGGAACTTGGGACTCACTGGTCTCTCTGCATGGTTGTCATGTTAATACACTGGAGGCTTTAGGTAGAAGTGAAGGGTTGGGGGAAGGGCTCTGCCAAAAAGGAACCAGAGACGATCTGTCTCCGTCTCGTGGTGGGGTCACTGTAAGGAGAGATGGATCATACCCCAGAGACGACAGGGGAAGCTCTTCCCATTCCTAAAGTGCACAGGTGGGACAGGCTTGCTGTGGATTGGCTCCGCAGACCAAAAGAAGGTGCCAAAAGAAATAAATAGGTGCTATTTTCTGGTTTTGGGTCTTGCCAAGGGGACGTGGTTCTGTGCTTAGAAGAAGAGGCCCCTTTTCCAGTCTTGGATCCAAGTGGGAAGTCTGAGCTTACCCCTGCCAGAATAACCCAGGAGCCATTCCAATAATGCTACTGGAGCCTGATTTATAGCAGTATATCTGAGGCTGTAATCTGGCTGGGTATAGAAACTGAAAACACACAAGGTCAAGAACGCTTGTGTTAAGGGCCCTGTAAGGAGGCTGTCATTTGGCTTCAGGTGAGACACTTGGGTTTGAGTTTGAATAACTCTGAAACAGGTGCTTTGACTAGTCTAAAGCGCTGAAGGACACAGAGTGGAAATCAACCTGATGACCTTCAGACTGGATGAAGTGCGTGTATTGGGTGGAGGAGGAAGAATTCTTTTCCCTTGTGCTTCAGTCCCATGTGCTTAGATGACGTGTGGCTCCTAAGCATTGCCCAGGCAAACACCACAGTGTCCTGGCCACAGCTTGCCCAGGGGGTCGGGAGGCTGGTAGAGCTGTGTAGTTTGGGTTTGGTGAGCAGCTCTTGTCCCATCCTGCATTTTCATGTTTCTCCCATTGCTGGCAGGCTCCCTTCACGTGGGTGATGAAATCATAGAAATCAATGGGCAGAGTGTGAGCAACCACTCAGTTGACCAGCTGCAGAAGATGCTGGTAGGTATTTGTGTTTGGCAGGGCTGTTCCCCAGGAAGGACGTGCCTGCAGATGTGTATGCTGGCTGAGCATTCACCCCCTCCTAGATACCAGAGCCAACACACAGCTGCCTGCAGCGGTGTGGTGCGGCAGGAGCCAGGGCCGCTGTGCCCAGGCACTGTAATATGGCCAAGCGCTGGGTCTCTGTATGCAGCCTTGGTGGTCTGTGCTTGCTGCTTGTTTCCAGGCCCCCGAGAGCAGCAGCGAAGGCTGTTGGCTGGGTCCCTGACATGTGTAGATGTGTGTGGGGCTTCGAAACCACCTCTGCTTGCCAAGGCTGGTGTGCAACTGCAGCGCAGGGGCTGGCTGCTCCTGCAGGTCACCTTGGTGTCATTTTCCTGCTGCTGAGGTCATGGTGATCCTGCCAGGCCCTTGCTAGAGATAGCTTTGGGCAGGGTCTCAGACCTGCCTTGGGTTCACACACTGAGGCTATCCAGATCCATACCCAATATGTGGGACCTGGCTGGAGGGAGGTGGTGGAGGTGCTGGGGACACCCACCAGCAGGCTAAGCAGGAGGCTCCTCGTGGGGGTGTTGGTGTCCCCCCATGAGGATGGGACAAGCATGGCAAAGCTATGCTGCCACGGCTTTTAGTCTAGCCCCAGCAGAGCTGTTTCTGGCCAGGCTGTGGTGTCCCCCAGCATCACAGCATGACTGGGAGGACCCAGGAGCCTTGCCTTTGCAGGTCCTGGCATTTAGCAGCTCCCAGCACAGGTTGCTGCTGTCAGGCTGCCTCCAGGCACCACCTCCTCCAACTCTTCTTTCTCCCCTTCCTTTGTTCACTAGAAAGAAACCAAGGGGATGGTCTCAATAAAAGTCATTCCCAACCAACAAAGCCGCCTCCCTGCTCTCCAGGTAAGTGCAGCCTCCAGACCCGCAGGCTGTGTGGGGACATGGCTGTGGGGCTGGGTGGGACCAGAGCAAAGCAGGGGGGACCAGCACTGGGAAGAGAGCTGTGCTGAGCCAGGGGAAGGACAAGGGGAGGGATGGCTGCCCGGTCACCTTGCCAGAGCTGCTGGAGGATGAGGGGACTTGTCCTGTGCTTACATCACTGCAAAAGAGCAGATTTTGGCCCTGTGTGGATGGATTTACCCAATGTGCATGTAGGAACATGGGCCTGGGGTGCCTGAGCCACAGTGGTACGTGTGCAGTGTTTGGTGATGAGAAAGCAGCGGTGTGTGCACACCAGGAAGCACAAGAGAGTTCCCTGCCACCTTCAGAGCTGTGGCCATTAGAGCCACATCCCTGTTACAGAGCCACAGCAGCACCTTTATGTGCAGCACTGGGTTCTTGCTGCTCCTCGCTGTTACAGATGCCCAGTGCATCAGCCGCAAGGAGGGTGACGTAGTCCGGATGCCGCCAACACACTTGTGACAGCGAGTGGGAGGAAGGAAGCTGTGGGGGAGAGGAAGGCAGCTCCTTGCCCCTGCTGCTACTGCCAGGGTGGGGGTAACATGCTGTGGCAGGGGGTGACACCTCCCTGGCTTTGCCTTTGAAGTCCTGCTGTGGCCAAAATACTCAGGATAGTGAGGAGGGCTGGCTCCTCTGCCAAGACTTCAGTGCGTGGTGGCTGGGATGCTGTCCTGTCTCCAGGTGCAGGAGCCAACCCCAGCACAGCCTGTTGCTGTGACAACCCTATTGCGGACAGGCAGAAATGGGAGAGGAGCCCAGAGGCAGAGCATAGGGGCTGGCTGGTGCTGGGATGGGCTAGGGGAGCCCATGTCACCCTCCTCCCTTACCCAGAGAAGCTGAAGTCTCTGAACATGGTGGCAAGTGAAAACTGTCTCTATTTCTTGCTCAGTCCATGCTGTCCCCATTCCAGCTCAACCAGCCTTGCACGTGTTTGTTTAATTATTAAACACTGGCCCATGTCTGCCCTTCCCTGCTGTCCGTCTGCCCTCCCTGGCCTGACCCATGCAGCTCCAATCGGCCAGGCCAGCTCAGTGCCAGGGGAAAAGTTACCTCCGAGAAAACACAGTTGCTGGCTCGCCTGAAGCTGGCTGTGGGCTCAGGGAAAGACACAGGGACAAACTCCTTCCCAGCAACAGTTATCCTCCCTCTTGCTGTGGCCAGGACCATGGTGCTGTCTGCTCCCCAGAACCACAGCTCACGGGCTGACCACGTCTCTGCTTGTTGCAGTCCACCGCCAAGAGTGGACTTTTGATTTTGTTTGAATTCCTGGATCCGACCTGTTCCCAGGTGCAAACTGCAGCCTTTTGACTTTAAGGACCAGAGCTTCTCATGCTGGAGCCTGCTCCGTACCTGGGCTGGTTCCAGCCCCCCAGAGAGGGGGCTGGCAGCAGACAAATAGCTTGCATTTGGAGCTGGCCTTTTGCAGTCCGTGGGTGATGCCTGGAGCTGTCTGATGCTATAACTCCTAATTGGTGTAAGGGAGGGTCTTTCCAAAAGTGAGCTGGCTATGTCTGGCTTGGGGTACCAGGGCTGCGGGAGCAGAGGGCTCCAGGCAGGTGCCTGGGCAGTGCTTGCTATGTGTGCCTTGTGTGTTTGTGTTGATGACCAGCTTCCTGGTGCCAGAGGGTGCTTTCAAAGCAAGCATCAGTCCTCATCCTGAAAGGGAGATGCAACTTTTGTTGTCTTCCATTGTGAGAGATCTCATGTCACAGCTTGATACATACACTGCTTTTCTGGCAGTGAAGGGGAGCCATGTTCATGTCCTGCTGGCCCTGTACCTGCAGCAGCACTGCTGAAGGAGGAAATACTGTGGGAAATTGTTTTAATGTGGAACAAGGACAGCATGATCTATCCTACCTAGGGAGGATGACTTACCAGGCCCTGCCTGTCACATCTGAGGACAGGACATAGGCATCACCCCACATGAATCCCTTTGCCTGCCTGCTACGTGCTGTGTTTCTGTGATAAATAACTTGATAGGGTTGTGCTCAGGGGAAGCCTGCATTAGCGCAAGCATGAGGCTGAGTCTGATAGTGCTGCTGCCCCTGTAGAAGGATCTCCTGCCACTGGCATGACGGCTGAGCAGCCCCAGGCATGCCACCGCCTCGGGGCACAGCACCCCGCTGAGCAATCACAGAAGTCTTAACAGGGAGCACTGATGACTTTTGGGAGAGCCTGCAAGACTTTGCACCATGAGTGGGGGCTCCCAGCAGCCTCAGGCCCACAGGACAAAAAAAACCCAGGAGGGGAACAAGGACTATGTGAGGTCTGTGCTTAGCCACAGCCTTACTTTGTTCCATAAACCCTGCCTTTCACTGCCCAACCTCCATACCCTGCCTTGGCTTTGCCCCTACCTGAGGCCTGACCTGGTCCTGATCTGGCCAGAGACAAACTGCAGCTGCAGCAGCACTTCAGATGAGAAAACGTTAATCCAGGCAGCGAGAGCAAGCGGCAGTGCAGAAAACACTGGGTGCACATGCGTGGTCTGCCCTCCTCCCAGGGATAAGTGACTCTCATCCATCCTGTTGCTCTCTGACGGTCTGTTCTTCCTGAACAGCCTTCCTGGAAAACAAGATCCATGTGCGTAAGCCACATGCCATTTCTCTCCTGGCCTTGCAAAGATGCTTGGGGACAGTGAGAGCCCAGGGGTGCCTGGCTGCCTGCTGGCTTAAGGCCAGGGGGAGGCAGTGGGGTGGGCTGCCCCGGCAGGAGCAGGCACTCTAGACTCCCTCCCAAAGAGCTGAGCAAGCAGAAGGGACAGGGAAAGGCCGCTTTCTCACGCCTTCTGGGTCCCCAGGGCTTCCCCTCTCCCAGGAGGGTAGCACAGTGGCCTGGGAAGCAGCAGCAGCTCATTTCCAGTTGCAGCTGTGATGAACGTAACAGTGCAAGAGTACCTGATGCTGAAGAAGCCAGGACAGACACAGGCAGGGATGGACACGACACAGCAGCCTTGGCTCCCCGAAGGCCATGTGCCATGCAGGGGAGTGCGTGGTGCTGGGGAGAGGCCAGGGCACAGCAACTGGGGATTGAGATGTGGCCTTCCCTAGGGTCCCGAGGACATGGGATTGCAGGGTGCACCATTGCAAAGGCTCTTCTCTGCTCACCCCATTGCAGACGCCAGTTCCTGTGCACCATATTGGTCCGGGTGGGGGGACTCATCTCTGGCTGACTCGGCTCTGCAGCACCCAGGGGACTGCAGGGGGGGGTCTACATGTCAGGGTTTGAACGCCAGCTGTGGGGCATGCAGGCCTGCCTAGAGGCAGCAGCCGTTTCACTGGCTCCCAGTATGGCCAAGGTGCCATTCTCCTCCCTCCCTCACCAGCATGTTTCATTGCAGCTCCATGCCTAAGAGCTTCCCCCAAGGCTTTGCACATGTCCTTTCTCCCCATCTGGCCTCTTGGGGCCTGGAAAGCAGCGGGGGCTGGGTCCCTCCTGGAGCAGGGACCTTGCACCTGGAGCTGGCTCTGCAGTCACTGCCAGGGGATGCAATGTGGGCCCAGGAGCTGGACATGACCAAGTTCAGCCACCCTGTGTGGCCATGCTGACTCTGGTCCGCTCTCTCTTTTGCAGATGTTCATGAGGGCGCAGTTTGACTATGACCCCAAAAAAGACAATCTGATCCCCTGCAAGGAAGCGGGGCTGAAGTTTCAGACCGGTGATGTGATTCAAATCATAAACAAGGATGACAGCAACTGGTGGCAGGGCCGGGTGGAGGGCTCCTGCACTGAGTCAGCGGGACTCATCCCTTCTCCAGAGCTGCAGGAGTGGTAGGTCTCTGGATGTGGCCAGAAGGGCTGGATCTGGGAGTGGAGGCGGGAACAGTGACCCTGTGCTACCAGGTGTGACCGCGTTGGGTAACACCCTGGCTGGGAAAAGGAGGCAAATGTCCCCTTCATCTGCCGCAGGGTGAGCTTTTACACGTCCCAGTAGCCACCCGGCTCCCCTTGCCCTTGCATGTCTGAGGAACAATGCTGCTGCTCCCCCAGGGCTTGGGGTGACAGCTGGACCATGGTGGTGTCCCCTTCTCTCGGCAGGCGTGTGGCGAGTGTCACCCAGTCCAGTCAGAGCGAATCCCCGAGCTGTAGCCCCTTTGGGAAGAAGAAGAAGTGCAAAGATAAATACCTGGCCAAGCACAGCTCAAGTAAGTGTGAGCCGGGCAATGGGCTCCATCCCCAGCCCTGGCCATCACTGCTACCTCTGGGCAGGGGTGGGTCTGTCCTCTATGGGAGTCAGACCAAATGGCCCAGCTGTGTTGGCAGTGGGACCTTGGGAGGATACCCCACAGGTGTCAGATTTTTTGAGTCCCCTCTCCAAAGTCCTCATACCCCTCAGGTGGCCACAGCTGTGTCCCCATGCAGCTCTGTAACGCATGAGGCCAGGGCTGGCTGACATGGGAACCAGGCACTGAGCTCCTGTGCTCTCCTGCAGTGACAATCCCTGGCACTCCTGGCCCCAAGCTCCTTGGGAGGTCAGGCTCCCGGGCCCTCAAACCCCGTAGGCTGCTGAACACAGAGCAGGTGGTGGCCTTGCTGCTGCTCAGCAGTTAGGGAGCAGCCTGAACTGCTCCCCACAGCTGCCGAGCTGTGTTGCTGGTGGGGCAGGGAGCCTGCCCCTCAGCTGCCTGTGCAAACACCCCCTGCTAAGCATGCCCCGGGCCGGCAAAGGCAGGTGCCTAAGGACATGCTGGCTCCTGGCCCGGCCTGCAGTTCCAACCAGCAACAAACAAGGCCGTAAATCAGCAAGATAAATAAAGCTCCCCCAGCAACAAGCTCCCTACAGCATCCTGCCACTTCCCCACCCAGCTCCCAGGTCCTGCTGTCCTGAGCAGAATTACTGAGCAAAAGCAGCCCTGGCTTCTCCTTTGGTGGCTGCTGGTTCAGCTCCCTGGCACCCCCTCCGCACCTCACGTGCTGCTTGCTGCTGAGGCTTGCTGCCCTTTTTCCCAAGCAGCCAAACAGGGACGAACTCCCAGCCCAGTCCTGAGCACTCCCTCCATTTCGCCCAAGGACCTGGCTTTGGTCTGATGCGCACGCGATCCTGCTGCTGTGGCCAAGCCAGCTCTGACCACTCGCTGTCTTGTTTCTCCTCCACCCCAGTTTTTGACCAGCTGGATGTGGTTTCATATGAGGAGGTGGTGAGGCTGCCTGCCTTCAAGAGGAAGACTCTGGTGCTCATCGGTAGGTCCTGCCCCAAGCATCCTCCACTGCACAGGGGCTGCATGTGCTGGGTCCTGGGGGGAACCAGGACTGGACAGGGGCTGGGGCAGTGCTGCCCTTCAAAACCTAGTAAGCTCTGTGGAGCATTTCTTCTGCCTGCAGCAGTCACCAAGCAGGCTGACCTCCTCCATACGGCCTTGTGCTTGGTCCGGCGCCTGCACTGCCATGCTGAGGTAGAGTTAATTTAGGAGCTTCCAGCTCCTAAGTATCTTTATGGATAATTTTTATTAAAAGGAGCTCTGGTCTGCGCAGCTGCACCAAAGCAAGCACTGCCACACTGTGGGTGCTGAGCACTTGTCGGTGGATCCCGCGGGCATGGGCAGCCCACACAGCCCAGCTGTGCTGGCCGCTCAGTGGGCACCGGTCCCATCTCCGGCTAGGGCTGGAGGTGAGCATGCCCAGGGAAGGGAGAGCCTCTTCCAGGGCTGGAAGACACCACAGACCAGCTTGGAAAGCAGATCCTGGGCAAAGCCCCAGGATTTCTGCACCTTTCCTCAGACCCAGAGTTGCTGGGGGGCCCCAGCATCTCCTGCCAGGCTTCTCTGAGCCCGGCTCCAGTGTCCATCCGTCCTTCTCTGCAGGGGCCAGCGGCGTGGGCCGTAGCCATATCAAGAATGCTCTGCTCAGCAACAACCCGGAGAAGTTCATGTACCCACCCCCATGTAAGTACCAAGCCAGGGCAGAGGGCACAGGACAGGGCACATTTCCTCTCACCTCCTTGAGCCAGGACCTTTTAACAGCAGATGGGAAGTTGGGAGACGTTCCTCCAGCGCCACCAAGCCCCCGATGTCAGAGGCCACCACGCAGGGCACCGTAGGGCCTCCCTGCTTGCTGTCCCGCAGACGGAACCTACCCACAGGTGGCTGCAGAGCTGCCACTGCCCACACTGCAGAGACACCTCACTCTTCACATCCCAATGGCTTGCCTCCGGCTGGCCGAGTCCCCTACTTGTCCCAAGCAGAAAGGAGTTGAAAGGGGATTAGTACAACCTAGTCTTGAGGTACACAGGTCCTCCATGTCCTAGCCCCATGCTCAAAAAGGGGAAGGCAAGACACCCAGGCCACCCAGAGTAGAGGGTGCCTGCTCTGCTCTGTTCTCCAGTCCTTCTGGGGGCCTGTACTCACCATCTCCCTCCCTCCCCAGACACCACACGCCCCCAGAAGAAGAATGAGGTAGATGGGAAGGACTACTACTTTGTCTCCACCGAGGAGATGACCCGGGACATCTCAGCCAACGAGTTCCTGGAGTTTGGAAGCTACCAGGGAAACATGTTTGGCACCAAGTTTGAAACAGTTCACAAGATCCACCAGCAGGACAAAGTTGCTATTTTGGACATCGAGCCCCAGGTAGGGAGGAGGGGAAGGGGTGGGCAGGAAGGGGGGTGCCACAGATTGAACTGTGTGCTGGCTGTGACTGTCCCCGCCTTCCCCAGTGAACTGCCCACCTGCCCTTCCCAAAGGAAAAAGCCATGGACTGCTCAGGTGGCATTTCCATTCCCAAGTCATAGGTGCAGTGAGGGTATTCCCTGTCACAGCACGCACCTGACTGTGCCAGCAAGGCCGGGCCAGGCTGCCGTGGGAGTGGGGGTACAGGGCCAGCACAGGCCCCGCACAGGGACCCTTTCTCCTCTCTGACACCAAGCATGCGGGTGCTGCTTTGCAGAGTGGTGGTTGCGTCCAGTAGCCAGCCCAGAGCAGGGCTGGGGATGCCCTTACATTCTGCCCCACGAGGTACAGGGGAAGCCATGCTGGGACCCCTGCTCCAGCTTCACCCAACTGCCCCCACATCACCTGACTACCCCCAGGCTCAGGAGTCCACCCAGAGAGCCCGTGGCCCGAGACTAGGGGTGGTCCCTTTAGCCCACCACTCCATCATGGACACCATCGCACCCTGGCTGGGGGGCAGCATGGGGTAGTGGGGGACAGCAGTGAGCCGGCTGTGCCTGCTCCCGTCCTGAGGAACGGCCACACTCTGGTAACTATACCCGTCTCTCCACAGACCCTGAAGATCGTCCGCACGGCCGAACTCTCCCCATTCATAGTCTTCATTGCCCCAACAGACAAGGCAGAGCAGGTGGGTGGCAGGGTGCCAAGGCTGAGTCCCCCTCCAGCTGGGCTTGCCTGCCTAGGGCAGGGGGGCAAAGAGCCTGCTGCAGCAGCCAAGGGCTCTCTCCCTACTCCCTATCAGCTTCTTCCTGTCTGCATTGATTTTTGTGGTCCAGGAAAGCAGGGCAACTTCCTCAGCCCAGACCTGAGAAACAGGAATTGGTGATTCCTGCAGCCGTAGGCTCTCTCCCAGATTGACACCCCCCCAGCAACCATCATGCCCGCAGCATAATCAGCTGCTAACATGTAGTGGGGTGCACAGCCCAGCACCCAGGTCCATCTCCAGCTGCAGCAGTGCTGCAGAGCAGGAACACTGATCCTGCCATCAGCTATGCAAATGGGACACACAAACAGCAGCTCCTTTCATTGCTTCATTAAGATGCTCATCCCTCCAAAATTGGGATGAAAGCAGCACTGATGCCGCAGTTAACTCACGCAGCACCAAGCACTGCAAGGCTGGCAGTGACGCACTGCCCCAGGAAGCCCCAGACACAGGTAGTAGTGCTGCTTACCCTGCCCTGCCTGGACCAGCTCCCCTAAGGACTAACCTCTGCAGGGAAACGGGAAGCCATGGGAGAACAGGGAAGCTCCTTCTGGACTCGGGGCCAGCCAAGGCCACCTCTCCCAACCTACTAATTTGGGATTGGTAAAGCTTAAGATACAGGTAGTTTGCAGGGAAAATACGCAGCCTTCAGAGCAAGCATTGCACAGGCATTTCGAGGCACGTTGAAGCTGCAGATGATTGTAAAGCCAGATGCAGCAGGCGTGGGGGGAGGCAGGGCGGGGGGGAAGGCAGGCAAGTGTCAGGACAGAAAGGGCAGTTAGGCAGCCTGCTGCCCCCACCTCCATGCCCCATCACCCACTGCTGCCTCCAGACAGAGGAACTAACTCCTGCCGCAGTGGGCAGGGCCAGCCCCCGCTGGTGCAGGCACTATATATAGCTAGCTGCCACAGCTCAGGTAACTGCTTACTAGAAGGGATGCAGCAGAGCCAAAATGTGACCCAGGCAAACTGCTTATTGCTCTCCCCTCTCCACCCTCAAGAGCTGCCGGGCAACACACAGCAGAGCTGCAGGGAGCACAGCACCCCAAGCTCATCACCGTCCGCTAGGCATAGAAGCAGGGAGCTACCTGCGTTTCAAGCTCTGTTGGGGACATATGTGGAAAGCAGTCTGGACTTCGCTGTTGACGCCACAGCAGCCCGCAGGGACACAGTCCTAGGTTGTCCCTGCTAGCTGTGCAGACTAGCCACACCGGCAGGAGGGGGCAGGCAGCTTTGCTTTTACAATGAAGAAATTTAACTCTGTCCCAGCCAAAACCAGTGCAGGGAGGCTGGTACAGCTCTGCCAGCCAGCGCTGTTCTGGTCAAAAGCCAGCGGGGAGGGATCATCCTGCAGGGATCCTACCTTGAAACCAGCCTTAGGCCTTCAGCTGGCTACACTGCATAGCGTAGTAATGAGCAGCCTGCTGCTTGCTGAACCTTCTCGTCCCAGGGAGCTGCCACAATGCATTGTAAAGATAAATACGAGACCAAGCAGGTCTGGCCTCTCTCTCAGCACTGCATAAAAGTCCAGCAAAACCCCCAGACACACACTCCCAGAGATTGCACAACAGCTCCTAGCTTGTCAGACAAGCTGCAGGGATGCTCTGTGCTCTGATACTTAGCAACCACTTGAGTTGTTTTGGTGGTGGGAGGGAGTTTGCCTGTTGGGGTGGGCTCCTTCCCAGCCTCCCGAACACTCTGTCCTGTTTCTTGCAGTCAGAGGCTTTGCAGCAGCTCCGGAAGGATTCAGAGAGCATCCGGAGCCGATACGCACACTACTTCGACCTCTCACTGGTCAACAATGGGGTGGAAGAAAGCCTCCAGCTGCTGCAGGAAGCCTTTGAGCAGGCCTGCAGCTCTCCACAGTGGGTGCCCGTCTCCTGGGTCTACTGAGAGGGCATCTGACCCCAGCTGCTTCCCATCAACCATCCTGCCATGGGGAGAAACCTCCTCAGTTTCCCCTGATCCACGCACAGCCCAGCAACAGCTCCCTTCCTCTGCTGCTCCATGGACATGGTCTCAATTGGTTGACACACACACACACAGGGCCTCCAGCTCTCCCACCGGCAGAACGCAGGACAGGGGCTGCCCATGGGACAGCCGCCTCCCGCAGCACTGCAATGCAGTGCTAAGTTAGTGGCTACAGCAGAGCCCAGGGCACCCTTTTAGCTCAGAGCACAGCTCCTCACCTCACCAGGCAAGGGAAAGCACAGTCCTGCTGTAGCACCCGGCCAGTCTTCTCTGCATCAGTCCCAAGGGAAGTGGTAGAGGAGGGCCTTTCCCAGCAGATGTCCCCTGCCATTGCAGGAGTGCACACTGTGCCACAAACACCTCAAACACACCACGAGGCTCCAAGGAAGCCCTCCCCTTAGAAGGCTTCACACAAACCACACCAGAGCTCCTACATCCCAGGTTTCCCCTCACAAATGGGGAAGAGCAGAAAAACGCAAGCATGGATTTGACAAAGGTGGCATGGAGCACACCACCCCCAGGCAGGTCTCACCTTACATTCTGAGGGAGTTTCCTGATTCACCCTGTGCAACTGTAGTTGTAAAAACTCACTGTATTTAAATTCTCACTGTGCAGCTTGGATTGTTACCGCCTGGCCAGAGAAACTTGGTAGCAGCTGCAAAAGTCCCATGGACCAAACCCCAGAGGGACAGTTCAGTGGGTAAATTAGATCCAGCCACAAGTGTCTGTTGCATGCAGTAGAAACTGTCTCTACAAAGACCATCCAGGCATGTTTTCCAGAGTCTGGGATATCTTTCACACTGTATGCAAACATAAAAGCCACCCACACAAAGGGGTTCCTTCTTCTGCAGGAGTGTACTGATGCACGAGCCCCACCATGACCGTGTCTGGGAAGCATCACCATGGCTCCTGGGTAAAGCATAGCCGCCATTTAGGTGAAAGAATCTCATTTGTGTGTTCAGCAGCCAGCTAGGAAAAGGGGGGTTAAGAAGTCTTGTGCAATTTTTTAAGGATGCCTAAAATAGAATCTGTTGATGTGCAATAGGGACCTTTGTTCTGATCCACTGCAGGGAAACAATGAGCAGCAATAAATGTGTGCTGAAACATTACGGTTACTGGTGGTTTACCTCTTGGACTGAGCACTTGCTCACAGCTGGAAGTCTGTTCCCACCACCCTGACCCTAACACACTCAAGGTTAGGCAGGCCAGGACCAAACAGTCCCGCCAGCCAGCGTCAGACCTCTCCAGCAGCTCACTCCAGCACAGGCAAAGGAGGAAAGAGAACACCCAGCTTCCAGGCACACATCCCAGTGGGTTTTACCAAAGTGGAGGGTGGCCCCTAAGCACCTGCAAAGTCCTGACCAGCAACAAAGGCCACTCTAGTGATGGTCCATAGAATCATAGAATCATTTATATTAGAAAAGACCTTTAAGATCATCAAGTCCAATCGTAAACCTAATTCCCTAATTTTGCCAAGTCCATGACTAAACCATGTCCCTAAGCTCCTCATCCGCACCTCTTTTAAATACCTCCAGGGACGGTGACTCAATCACCTCCCTGGGCAGCCTGTTCCAGTGTCTGACAACCTTTTTAGTGACGTTTTTCCTAATATCCAGCCTAAACCTCCCCTGACACAACCTGAGGCCATTTCATCTTGTCCTGTCACTTGGGAGAAGAGACCAGCACCAACCTCTCTACAACCCCCTTTCAGGTAATTGTAGAGAGCGGTAAGGTCTCCCCTCAGCCTCCTCTTCTCCAGGCTAAACAACCCCAGTTCCCTCAGCCACTCCTCATAAGACTTGAGCTCCAGACCCCTCACCAGCTTTGTCGCCCTTCTCTGGACACACTCCAGCACCTCAATGTCCTTCTTGTAGTGAGGGGCCCAAAACTGAACACAGCATTCGAGGTGCGGCCTCACCAGCACCGAGTACAGGGGCACGATCACCTCCCTACTCCTGCTGGCCACACTGTTTCTGATACAGGCCAGGATGCTGTTGGCCGCCTTGGCCACCTGGGCACACTGCTGGCTCATATTCAGCTGGCTTTCCCCAAGCCTGTAGCATTGCATGGGGTTGTTGTGACGCAAGTGCAGGACTCTGCCTTCTTGAACTGTATACGATTGGCCTCAGCCCATCAATTCAGCCTGTCCAGCTTACTGAGGGTGCACTCGATCCCCTCATCCAGATCATTGATAAAGTTATTAAACACGACCAGCCCCAATACTGAGCCCTGCAGAACCCAACTTGTGACTGGCCGTCAACTGGATTTAACTCCATTCACCACAACCCTTTGGGCCCGGCCATCCAGCCAGTTTTTTACCCAGTGAAGAGTGCGCCTGTCCAAGTCTCGAGGAGCCAGTTTCTCCAAGAGAATGCTGTGGGAAATGGTGTCAAAGGCTTTACTAAAGTCCAGGTAGACTATCCACAGCCTTTCCCTCATACACTAGGCGGGTCACCTGGTCATAGAAGGAGATCAGGTTGGTCAAGCAGGACCTGCCTTTCATAAACCCATGCTGACTGGGCCCAATCGCCTGGTTGTCCTGTATGTGCCATGTGATGGCACTCAAGCTGATCTGCTCCATAATCTTCCCTGGCACCAAGGTCAGGCTGACAGGCCTGTAGTTCCCCAAATCCTCCTTTTGGCCCTTCTTGTAGATGGGCATCACATTTGCTAACCTCCAGTCCACTGGGACTTCCCCGGTTAACCAGGACTGCTGGTAGATGATGGAAGGTGGCTTGGTGAGCACTTCCGCCAGCTCCCTCAATACCCTTAGGTGGATCCCATCCAGTCCCATAGACTTGTGGGTGTCGAAGTGGTGTAGCATGTCACAAACCATTTCCCCTTGCATTGTGGGGGCTTCATTCTGCTCCCCATCCCTATCTTTCAGCTCAGGGGGCTGGATACCCGGAGAACAACTGAGGCAAGGAAGGCATTAAGTACCTCAGCCTTTTCCTCATCCTTTGTCACTGTGTTTCCCTCCATGTCCAATAAAGGGTGGAGATTCTCCTTAGCCCTCCTTTTGTTGCTAATGTATTTATAGAAACATTTTTGTTGTCTTTTACGGCCGTCACCAGGTTAAGTTCTAGTTGGGCTTTGGCCCTTCTAATTTTCTCCCTGCAAAACCTCACAACATCCTTGTAGTCCTCCTGAGTTGCCTGCCCCTTCTTCCAGAGGTCATAAACTTTCTTGTTTTTCATGAGTTCCAGCCAAAGCTCTCTGTTCAGTCAGGCCATGTCAACATGAAGCTGCTGGTGCAAAGAAGTGGTCTTTAGGAGAGCAGCACAAACGCTGCGCAGAAGGGGCAGCCATCTACCTGCCCAGCTCCAGCATGCACATGCATTAAGCTGCCTCAGCTCCCCATGGACAGACCACTGACCTCTTATAGGGGCCACATGAGCAAGAAAATCACCCGTTCAAAAATAGGGCTTTTATTTTTATGTAAAAAAGAGTAAATAAAAATGGAGTTTTTCTTCTGCTCAGGTTCTGACAGCCACCAGCTGCTGGCCCCGCTGCCTGTGTGTATCTCTAGCATCGGAGGGGAGAAAAGTCAGACAGTTAAGACAAAAGCAATGCATGATGCTAAGACAAATGTTACAGAATCTCTGCAGCGATGAAGCTCAGAACAAAGCAGCCTGGATCCTTCCCCATTAAAAGGGGTTAAAATTCTGGCTCAGCACCACCCCTGTGACAGAGACCTCCTGCCCCCAGCAAGCCACCCCAGATAAGGAAATTAGGACAAGTCTTTCTGAAACCGCTCAAGCCCCACACCCAGTGCCCCTTGCAGAGCTGCCTCTGGCCAAGCTTTTCCTCATGAGGACTCCAGTCCCAACAGCCCTTTAGAAAAGCATACTGGCCAGCCACCTTCTGGTCACTTCGCTTCTGCTCCCCAGCAGCGTCCCCACTTCTAGCCTTCAGAGCATATTAGGTATCAAAACTAGGGAAGGCAGCTCTAAGTGCTGTGGTCCCATTCCAGCAACTGGGTAGAGAAGAGCGAAGAGCCAGCAAGAGGTACACACTGACAAGGTCACTGGGGCACTGGGTCTGGGGATCAGCTGACAACTAACAAGCAGGTCACTATAACATGAAAAGCAGGAATTTAATGTTCTAATCCTTTTATGATAAAGTTAGAAAAAGTACTGAAGAATATCTGGGTGGACTATTTGATCTCATCTAGCTGAGGGTCAAGCCAAGCACACAGCCAGGTTAAAACAAACCAGAGCCCTTCAAATAACCAATTTAACTGTCCCCATCCAAACCCATTCAGATGGGACATGACAAAGCCAGTCCTTCAGACACCAACACATTCTGTGACTGTCAGGTAACAGCACCAACCTTGGAAGAAAAGGAAGAAAGAGGCAGGACAAGAGGGGGAGAAACGTTATTCCTCCCTCTCAAGGGGAAAAGAGAGACACCAAGTAAGAGCCAGGAGCTACAACTTTGCTGAAGGTACCACTTCTATTGGCATCAGCTTTAGAAAGCGATCCAGTGCAGGGGCAGTCAGGCACCCCGCTCCTCTGGCAACCCTTAAAACAGGATGAGGAGGGGTACCTGAGCAGGGTGTATCCTGGACAAACACACCCGCTCACTTGTGTACACAGCAGAAAAGGAACTTGGAACTTGCTGGCCCCTCTGCCACACAGCCAGTCCTCTTTTTTCTCAAGGCCTCAGACTCCTCCCTCCCTACCGAAGAGGTCGCCTGCTTTGGGACAGATCCAGTTGCTTACTCCGAGCTCTCTTCTACCTCCTTTTGTTTCTTCTTCTTCTTCTTCTTGGTGCTGGTCTCACTGGTCTGTGAAGAGGTTGGAGAGGTCAGGAAGAAATCAAAAAGGAATCCCCCACTGCTCATTTCAGGAGGAAATGCCCCACTCCAGATGCAGTGCAGGCTCCCCATGGCCACAGTCCTCCTTCACCACCATACAAGCACTCAAGCACGCTGACTGAATGCCAGCACCATGCCAGGCACCATCCTCCCACCGGGTCCCATTACAAGGCACCAGAGCACAGAGGTGGCTTGGCAGGAACGTGTACCCACGAACTGCCCCGAGGCACAGATGGCTGCTCACCCCATCCCTGCCTCACTGCAGATCCACCCCCACAAGCCTCACATGCCCGATCTCCCACCACCCTCAACCAGTTCAGTTTACCAATGCACCTATATAGACATCTTTCTCTGCCTGTGGGGAGCCTAGCACTTTGGGGACATGCACATCAGGATGCTGATGCGTTTATCCTGGAGGTATTAGGGAGAGACGACAATCTGTCCCATGCTTGGACCGTACCATGGCAGCACCTAGTTACATACCACTTCTATTTGCTCTCCCCCACTCTCAGCTGCCTCTTTGGCCTTCTTCTCTTTCTTCTTCTTTTTCTTTTCCTTTTTGCTCAGCTCCTCTGGTGGTGGGGTGGCAGGGGATGGTGGGGTCACAACCTCCTCACTTTCACTCTCTGATTCTCGCTTCCTCTGTTAGGGGAACACATCAGACATGCGATCTTCCAAAGGAGCTCAAGTGATGGGAAAACTGTTTGCAAGCCCATTGCAACTATTTTGCCTGATGCTGCACCTTTTGAAGTGCATGCACAAGCCCTGACTTAGATCACGGCACAAGCCCTGACTTACAGAAGTTTAGATGCAACTCTTGCACGGACATTTCTGCAACTGTCTGTAGTCTCCAGAAAGGTTCTCTGGCACAACAAACCTCCATTGTGGCTCCATACAACATACTTCCTTGGATGCTGCAGCTTGTACCCCACAACTCAGAGCTCATTCTCATACTGTGCTACAGGACTTGCACCCAAAGTACAACATCCCAGAGACAAACACCCGGGGGTAAGGCCCTAAACAGGTCACCCTTCAGCTAGCTCATGGGCCACGCAACCACAACACACACTGGGGCACTAGGCTCCCAGAGTATGAAACACCTTCCCCTGTAAAACAACCAACCAAAGCAGCACACAATCCAGCACCTGATACCAACTGCCTAAAGGAACGGGAACATATCCACTCTTCATCAGGGCCCAAACAACCTTACAGCCAGAGAGCACTAACGATACTCACTTTTGGAGCCCTCTCCAGCTCTGAAACAGCTCGGGGAACGGCAGCTGCCTCTTTCTTGGAGGCATCCCTGAAAGAGAAGATCCCCAGGCTGAGCAAGACAGCTGCTGCCTCGCACTGCTCTGTACAAGTACAAAGCCCTGTTCCCCTCGCAAGGGCTCCAAAACCCACGCCAGGCACTGGGTGGGGAGGCTGGTGTGGGGAAGACCCGCAGCCTGCACCAGGGCCAGCTGGGCTGGGCAACAGCAAGGCCTCCCCCATTTAATTTAGCAGACTGACTCCCTCTAAAACCACAAGCACAGGCTAGAAAGGGATAACCGTCTGCTCAGGGCCTTTCCCTCCAGTGCTGCCCACTAGCAGCACGTTTCCTGGGACCGCAAGAAATGCCACCACACCCCACATATCCAGAGAGCCGACAGCCCTGGGCCAGGCCTAATACGCTCCAAGCACAAACGGCAGCACCCCGCTCAGCCCTCACTGCATGGGGCTCCCTTCTGCCCACCATGCAGGAGCCACACACCCTGTACCCACCTGTAATCCACATACTCCTTCTTCCAGGAATCTGGTGTGCTCTCATTGGGCTTTCCATGCTTGTCCAGCAGACCCTTCTGGATCATCATCTTCTTTTGACTGGCCTGAGAGCAACATGCAACAAGTCAGACTGCTGCTCCAGGAAGGATTTCTCCTCCCCGGAGCTTCAGCCACTCGGCCTAAGAGGAGGTAACCCAGGAACAAGCTAACAATTACAGCATTACTGATTTAACACTTCTCCAAGGATCTTCTAACAAATCACACAAAACATCCCCTGCACAGCAGCCTACAAATCTCCGAAGGAGGCATCTTCATCAGTAAATAAGGGCTAATCTGTGGGGGAAGTAACAGCAGCAGAATAAGAAGACTCTGCACATCATGGAGCTCAGATCTTTGACTGGGTTTCTACAGCTTAATGACCTGCCATATTTCAGGTGAACCACTCCAGCTGTAAATGCAAGGCTTTGCTAAAGACTCCAAGATGCCTGAACTGGCCTGCATTGCCTTACATTTGCTGCAAGAGAGATGCGCATGCATCCCCACAGCTTTCTACATTTCACATGAACGACAGGAATGGAATAAGCCACAGCAACTTGACACTGAGTTTTAAGTCTGAGCTGCATCACTCACCACAGTGAAACATCAGTCTGGGTGCAGTTAAGCTAGCACTGCTGACCTGCCGATTTCCATCACTACCACATGCTTAAGATGGGAGAGGAACCCAACAACAGGTGTTGCCACTGCTCGTGTCCTTCAGGCAGTTTTGTGTCTCACAAGACAGTTTGCATTTTGGCACTACTGCAGTTGCACCAAAGGAAACGCAGCTTCTTGCCCAGCTGCTCCAGAGCCATCAGTATGGGGTGATAGATGAAGGTCATCTTTGCACAGAGTGCTAATGCCATCCATTTCACATCATTTGGCTCTTTACCAGAAGAGGGCTGGTACTGTACAGGCCTGAGGAGCCCATACCTGAGCACCAGTGGCAGCCCCAGCTGGGCCTTGGGTAGAACTGCCCAGGCTCCATTGGGAGGGAAAGCCTTGCTCCCACCAGCACTGGGCTGGCACGGCCCCAGGAAGCGCCATCATCACGGCTCCAGGAGAGCACAGCAGAATTACACTAAGGCCCTGGAGAAGGACACAGAGGCAGCTCTGCCCGAGGGGCCCAGAGTCCCACATCCCAACAGCTGGGCTCCTACCACCACTCTGGGACTAACCACACCACCATGCCGCTCACCTTGGGACCGAGACCCCATTTGCGGGGATATGTGTCTCTCTCCATGATCACTCTCTTGATCTTCGCCACAATGCCATGGTCACAGGTAGAAATGACTGCTGTGGTCATCAAGGCAATGGCTGCAGAAGCAGGCAGAGTTCATTAACTCTTTAACAGCAGAACTGTGACAGCGATGCAAGAACCTGCTGCATTTAGCCTGCTCTTCCTTTATCATCACACAGAGAAGCAACACTCCCCACCAGTGCCATTTCACCCCAAAACCTCACTGGAGGTAAGTTCTGGACTAATGCTTCAGAGAGCTACCCTGGTCAAAGGCAGCAAGTGCATCAGTCACAGATTAACCACACCATAAGCACAGGCCTCTCCAGCTTACACCAGAAGACTCGTTCGAGATCAGTGAGCACAGTAAGACCGATCATTTCCCAGAGCAGCACCAACACCACCACTGGATGGAAAAGAGCTCTGTGAGCAGCTGCTGGAGCACTTCCGGGCAGCTCAAGGAACCACGCCACTATAGCAGTGCTGCTCCTTCATCAGGTTCCAAAACCTTGCAGAGCCAAACTAGAGGAGACTATTCCTACCAATAAATACGTTTTTCTTGCCAGGTCCCCAAGACGACCAGAGTGCAGGCAATACAAACAACAGGGTGGAACGGCTTGGCTGTGTTACACCTCCAAGGCCCCTCAGTCCCATGGGCCTGGACAGAGCATGAGGCTGCGCAGCACGGAGCATCACAACCGAACATCTGTACAGTATGTCAGCACCTACCACCTACACAGCTTCTTTGAAGACTCTGGTTAGAACAAAGCACCCTTCCGAGTCACTTCACAAAAGCTGGTAGTTGCTCAAGTCCTTTTACACCGATCTGCTCCAGAAGCGTGATGTGCCAGGTAGCAATATGTGATCAGACATCATCCCTCATCTCAGTGAGGACAGAGCCCCCAAACAGGGGCTCCAACCCTGCCAGCACCACTTCACTCCTGCAAGCAGCCAGCCACACACCACAGCAGCTCCCAGTAGGACACTGGGAGACTGGAGGGTCTCTGGAGGCTACACAGCACCCAGACCCTAGAACAGGAATCGGGGTGCTGCAGGAGGACAGCACCGCTGCACTCAGAGAATGGATAAACTTCGTCATCACCTCACACAGAGTGCACCTGAGCATCACACAGCTGAAACCAGACTGAGGAACTCTTCACACCTTGCCAAGGACTGATGCAGCCACTGCTTCTTAACATCCTGCCCAGCACCAGCTGCCTTAGGCCATACTAACCCACAGTCCCCATCAGGAAGCACTACCTAAACCTTCTGTGCACGGGGACTTGTTTGTTGTGCATTCACTGGACCGCAGTCTGTTATTTCTGCAGTTAGCTGGGCACAAGAAGAACAAGGAATTTCATACCTAGGCAGATAGCTTCTCCTTTCGTGGTGATGACAACAATCTCCTGATTAAGCTCAATACCGTCTTCATACCTCAGGACACCAGGCAGCATGATCTTGGCTCCATAGCAAATGGCATTAACCTGAAAATGTAGGGAACAGGAGGGCTTATAAGCTATTAGAAAATAAAAACAAGGTTAGAAGTCCCTTTAATATTTTAGCTTCCCATTGCCATTACTGTCCCTGCAATATCATCCCTACGTAACTATTTCTTATTGTCCACTATATAAAACTTAGGGGGCTTTGGAAAAAAGCAAGCAAAGCGCCTATCACAGCAAACAACTTGTGAGGCAGATCTCTTATAACCATCAGCATCGTCCTGAAGTAAGGAGAGCAGCTTCTCTGGCACTCAATTTTTGGCTCTTGCATCTTACTGCTGATCTGGCAGTGGCCTACACTAGGTCCTACACAGCTCACAATCAGGACAGCACTGGACATCAGGTGGATCCTGATCCCCCATTTATTATATTAGCTATACAAGTTAGGAGGGCACTTTGCAGTCTCCGGCTGTCAACTGGCACTATCTCAGGAACTCACTGCGCTGTCTTTCATGACTAGCCGCTTGTGTGAAGTCAGCAGTTTCTCCAATGGCAGGATCACTCTTCGCAGGTAGCTGTCATCCTTGTTGTTGTCATACTGCCACTGTGCATCCAGTACATCATGCATAGTCACCATGTTGTCCTGCAAAGACACAACCCCTCTAAACTCTCCTACCAGCCACCAACTCAAAACACACACAAGAAAGCAGCTGAAGTCCAACAGCAAATAGTGTGCTGGAAGTGAGTGAAAAACAGATGCCCAACTCAGAAACATCAAAAAAGCAACCTAAAAGAGGCAAGAATACTTTCCATCAACAGCTCGAGGTCAGCCTGACTTGTGCTACCACAGACTTCAACCTTCCTAATCTCAGACAGCACTTGGATCTAGCGTATGAGGTCTGTACAGATGACACTTTGAACTATGACCAAACTTAAACAAATACGTGGGGCTTCTGGACACAGATTAGTGAGTAGAAGTCTAAATTAACCAGCTCTTCAATCTGTGATATAGAATAGATTCTTGAAGCAGCTATAAGCACCCAACACCTGGAATTCAGAAATGACTGCCAGTGATTACAGCTGTTGTAAGACCACAGATGGGTGTGGAAGCACTTGCACTCTGATACTCCGCTTTGGAAGGAAACAAATTAGTTTCCGAGTTTGGACCGGCAGCAGGATCCAGCTATGACCAGACTGAAAAGACTGTACAAGTGTTGAAGATCACACAAGACTGCATCTCCCAGGCTCATTTCAATGAAGCATGTTCCCTGCATTGTGCCCTGACACTAAGCAGTCTCAGACTGCTAAGCAGACAGCTCACATGCCTGAACTCATGGCACATGCATGGTTTGTAGGCTGAGAAACACAGGTGGCATAAAACAAACTTTCAGTCACCATGGTGTACTTCCCAGTCACTCACTGTCCCAAAGCTTAATTACCAGAACAGGGGCAACACCCCGAACTGAACTCAACACTTTGGTTACAGACCGTCTATGGCAAGAGCTCCCATGTTTTCGGGGCTATTCACAAAACTCCTCCCAGCCGCCATGCTCCTATACCTTCTCGTAACACTGTAAAACTAACACAGTTCCAAGGAACTCTTGCAGTTCTCACAACTTCAAATTTGCTGGTTATAGTTAGAGGTACCACTCTACCTTCTCTCCCAGGATGCCTGAACGCACTCTGCGGAGCTCTTGCATCTGGCCCCCCACACCAAGCAGCAAACCAAGGTGAACACAGAGTGTTCGGATATACGTGCCTGCTTCACAGCTCACCCAGAAGATACCTGAAATGCAGGACAGGACAGAAGAGTATTTAAATACGTATCTAGAAACGAACCACATCTAGAAGCTCCCTCCAGTTGAAAGCTGTATGTCCAACCTTTCACAGAGCCATCAGCCTGGGGTGATAGATGAACGTCATCTTTGCACTGAGTGCTAATGCCATCTAATTGACATCATCTGGCTCTTCAATGAAGGATGGAGCAGTACAAAAAATAGATGGGATTTGCTTCTCAGCACACCAAAGTAATGCACGAAGCAGTTACTGCTTGATGGTGGTGAGGATTTACCTCTTAAGACATCTGCCAAGTATGGGAAGCAGCCCATTTCAGAAAAAATTTTATGAGCTGTCAGCTGAATAGGAAAAAGGCAGGAAAGCCCTGTTTTACCTAATCTTCTCTCAGGATCATACTCCACCAGCTTGCTCTCATAGATGGTTCTGACTCTCAGTTGTCGTTTGACAGCAGCAATGAGGGGCGGTCGCTGAAACAGTGCGCCTGTCAGAGTTTCTATTGCCTGAGGGTAGAAGCAGAAGTAGTAACAGCTCACACCTGTGCCCTAACATAGGAGGGCCTGGGGTCTCCAGTAATTACAACCACTTCTATGAGTGAGAAACCACAAGGTTCATCATAATGTGATTATGTCATATTTAATAAAGCCAATCTGAACCAGCGATGTGGTCAAAATACTACCCCAGCTGCCAGTGAGCATGGCTGGGCTTTTTCATCAGGTGGCAGTATGTGATCAGACATCATCCCTCATCTCAGCAAGGACAGAGCCCCCAAACAGGGGCTCCAACCCTGCCAGCACCACTTCACTCCTGCAAGCAGCCAGCCACACACCACAGCAGCCCCCAGTAGGACACTGGGAGACTGGAGGGTCTCTGGAGGCTGCACAGCACCCAGACCCTAGAACAGGAATCAGGGCGCTGCAGGAGGGCAGCACCACTGCACTCAGAGAATGGATAAACTTCGTCATCACCTCACACACAGAGCGCACCTGAGCTCCGGCTCCTACCCTCTCATCTCCCACCAATACTGAACACTTTGCACGTAAAGTGCCAGCACGGCTAAGAGCATGCCGAGACTTACCCTGGCAAGCTGAGCCTCACTTTCAATTGCATTGTGCAGCCGAACAATTCCCACATACTCTTTGCCTGAAAGAACGACAAGAGCAGTCAGGAGTGGCCACTTGCATTTAATGTTGACCTCAAGGTCCACACTGCTTCACAGCCACACATCCACAGAGCCCTGAAATTTTCACAACCACCTCTCCTAGGAAGTGTGCATAGTTTATTATGGAGTTGGTCATTCTTCCAATAAAATAAATCTAAGCTACATTTATTTCTTCACCAAGCTTTATTTCACTGGACTGGTAGAGGCTGAGGCCGTAAGTTCAGTTAGTACATGAAACCAGCCTGTCAAAAGTGTCTTCACTGACTTAAACAGCATAAGCCCCAGAGAAGCAATCAAAAAAAAAAACCAAAAAAACCCAACAACTCGTGACAGCATGGGTGCACCCTCACTGGCTTGGAGTGAGAAGGATAAGCAACCTTTAAGCTCAAAGCACTGAAGACCAAGCGTAGCCCTTACAAAGACTGAAAATCTTCATTTTATCTCCAAAAGAACTCCACACCTCCCCAGTCACTGAGACAGTAAATGGTCCCGGGCAATAAACATACCTGCGCTCTGCTGAGATTTGACCAGTCGTGTTGCCCTCTCAATACACACAATGAGGCACCCAGTCACCTTAGGATCCAGAGTGCCACTGTGTCCAGTCTTCTCTACTCGAAGGATGCGTCGGATCCATGCAACCACCTCATGTGAAGATGGATTGGAAGGTTTGTCGAGGTTAATAAAGCCAGACCTATAGTGCAAGATTACAGAGTAGGAGCTAAGCATCAGCGCAAACAGAGCAACAGTGCAAAAACTTTGACAATGTTTGTCATGACTGCAAAGAAATCTATTTCTATACAACCAAATAAGCTATGAGCCTCACAGCTGCTCTCAGTGAGTACATGTTGAGCTGCTCTGTGCACAGCAGGTGATATATTCCTATTCCATGGACAAAGAATTCTCTTCTTCCCAGACTGCTCATCACTACTCTGTGCTTAAGCCAAACCAAATGCTACAAACAAACTCCAAGCATTCTCAAAGCCTAGCAGAACAAAGGACTTTCCATAAGACCTCAGAGAATTCCTCAAGTGTTTGCATGTTTGCCCACAGACCAGCCACAACCACAGAACAAAGCAAACTTTACAGGAAGTGACGTGACCAGAGGGTCCTATTTAGACATTTACTGGTTAGTAGCAAGGCACCAAGTCAAGCGGAAAGGTAGTACAAGGGGAATCCAAAACAGAACATGTTTTGAAGATATTAAGTGTGAGACAAAAATAAATCACTCTGGCCCTTATTGCACTCACCTAACATAGTCAGAAATCTCTCTCTTCAGAGGATTAGCACCAGAAGAAAGAGGTGTGTAGTGTGCCGTCATCACATTTAACTTGTCAAAGTTCTACAAAATCCAAGCAAAAGTTACAAGTGTTCTTTAGCTCACCTTGGTTCCAGTGCTGCTTTGCCCTGATACGTCTCCCCAGTTACACCACATCTGATTTGTAGATTTAAGTGAAAGAGCCTCTTCCAAAATGAAAATAACCCAACAATGAAACCACAACGTTTTACAGAAAGAGAAAGAAATGGAACGCCTGCACTGAAAGAGATGGGAAAGCAATACCAGCATTTACAATGCAGTATAATTCCAGTGTGCCCCAGAAACTCAGCACAAGCAACTAAGTCGTCTACACAGACCACAGGCCACTGTCAGACCGAACTAAATAGCTGAAGAAATCTGATGGGGTCTTTACAGGAGACGGTAAAACTTAGAAAGCAGGCGTACAAATGATACTGCTGGACAAACTTCATAACATGATTTCTGCATGCAGAGTGTGAGGTGCATGCTTTGAGTGTCACACATGCTGTTTCTTAGCAGTAGGGTTACAGAGAGAAGGAGCTGTGCATCTCCACGGGCCTGCACTGAGAGAGGACAAAAGAAAGAGCAGAAGCAGGGATGGGCCACGAGGTTGTCTATAACCCGCTCTACCTTCAGCAGCAAGGGCCACTGCGATGTGTCCAGCTGGGCGATCCGAGACTCAGGCTTGATGAAAAATTCTTCCGTGTGCTGAATGTCCTGAGGGCAGATGAAGTTACCCGAGATCAGAGAAGGGAAACCCGAAGGCCCGCGCTCCCGCCCGCTGCCTCCACGTGGCTCGTGAACCGCCCCCCAAGCGGCGGCTCCGCTGCCCGCGGAACGGCCACGCTGCCCCCGGTGATAGCGCGGGCAAGCCCATTTAGGCACGCTGCGAGGTACCGCTACTCCAGCCCTACGGACCATCCCACGGCGCCGCCACGGATCGGGCTGGGGAAGCCCCCAGGCACCCGGAGCCCGGCCCCAGGCAGCTCCCCCGCCCTCACCGCTACATCCTCATCTGGAAGAACCCGCTTCTCCTTCTTCCGCCGCTTCTTCACGCTGGAACCTGCGGAAGCGACACGCTGAGCGTCCCCGCCGAGGCCCTGCCGGCCCCACCGCGCCGGGAGCGGGGCGGACCTGGGAGGGCGCCGCAGCCCCGAACCCCTCCGGGCCGGGCCCACCGCCGACCCTCACCCACGTGGCGCCACGGCGGCCCAGAGCCCCGCGCGGACGCCTCCCCCGCCGGAGCTCCCCGAGCCCCCTCCCGCCTATGCACACCGCGCCCGGCGAGGCGAGGCGAGGCGCCACCCCGGCAGTTCCCGCCGCTGCGCACCGTCCCCTTCCGCCATTGCCGCGCCGCGTGGTTGTGCCGCCGCCGCACAGGGACCGGAAGGGCCGCCGCTTCCCGACAAGCCCCGCGCCAGCACGTGACCGCTCTCCCGCCCAGCGCTGCGCGGGCCAAGGCCCCCCGCAGTAACCGACCGCCCCGCCCCCCCGCCGGGACCCGCCGAAGCCCAGCCCCGCCCCCCGCCGGCAGAGGTGCGGTTTACTTCGCTCGGAGCTGCGGGACGGTGCTTGCAGCGCAGCCAGTGCCCCTGCCCCGGGCCGGGCGGGGAGCGCGGAGGGAACAGGCAGCTACAAGCGGAGTTTTCTTCCTCGGCCGCAGGCAACCAGAGCGGTGGGGAGCAGTGGTTTAACGTGAGAGTGGTGAATCCAGTTATCCTTTTCTGCAACCTTTACAGCAAAGTAAGAAGTTAGTAACACAGTATACGGACCCTCCCGTTTAGGGTCCAACTTTGTTTTGCGAGGGTGAACTTCTATCATTACCGTATCCCCAGACCGGGTATCATGTACTTGCATTCCTGCTGGTACTGGCTGAAACTATCCGGCTTGTGCCCTGTTTTCTTGTAGGCGTTTTTGTATCCCCAACACGAACCTGGTAACTCGTTCATCTCCATCTAAGAGGCTGGTCCAAGCAGGGGCAAAGGTCCCAGGTACAGCTAAAGGCCTGCCAAACACTATTTCTGCTAGAGGTTGGTGAGGGGTATTTCTAATATCCCATAGCACTATTCCTGAAACTTAAGGCCACGGCCCTTTGCGCACGCACAACCTCACAGTGTCCAAGCAGCTCCACAGCAGTCCGGCACCCTGGAGGCACCTCTCCTAGAGGAATGCTGCAGAGGACGCAGGCAGCCACACAGAGTGCGAGACCACCCTGCAGAGCAGGGCAAGGCAGCTCCTGCTTACACCTGCCCACAGGGGCAGCATCAGCCAGTGTCACCCCAGCTCACCCCAAATGGTTTCTGCCCATTTAGGCACCTGCAACAATGAGAGCAGCAGCGGATGCGATCAGGCTCTGATCTGTTCTTGCAATTACTGTAGTTAGTCACTCTCAGATATGGTACCTCGAGGAGCACTCTCAACAGTGACCAAAAATTATTTGTATACAGTTTTTAAGTATTCTGGTTACAGGTAATCTAGGCATCTTAGATATGTCCCTTGTTAGCCTCTAAAAAGTTACAGTAGAACAGTCACTTTTTTGGATAACCACCACAGAATATTCCAGTAACAGTTTAATCTATTTTAATTGAAAAGGAGAAGGTCATAAGTACTTTTGGTACATGGATTTTTATTTTTGCTTCACAGCATGGCACATCCATAGCTAACTTAACTATAAAATAACATCAAACTCTGAGTTAAGCATGTATCAACTCTAATTTTCTCTAGGCAGAAACAGCTTTGTGGTAATTAACTTCTTCAATATTGCGGGAATGAATGTTCGCATTTCAGCTAGGAAAACTGCAGGTTCCTAGTTATTTAAGTGTGGAACCTGAAAAACACTTGAAAAACAAACATTGGAAAAGCATTTTAAAAAACTGCTGTGTATAGACCCAAATATTAAAATCAGAAATACATGTAATACCACTGTTATACCAGCATTACCTCTTGCCTCTGTCTTCTCTCCCAGGTGTGCAAACAGGATTACTCTCTCTGACAAAGCCTCAGCCTTCTGCAGGGTCTCTGAGGAGTGTTTGCTGCAAGCATTTGTTTCATTTACCATTAGCTGGGTGTACTAGAATTGCTCTTCATTTATGTGACACACAATTATTTGGGGACAACCAGGAAATCTCTGGCTTCCAGCATAAAGCATCCCCTTCTTGAGACTGCATCTCAAAACTGAAGAAATTTGGCTAGGCCTGTAGGGAACAGCTGGGTGCATCAAAGACAGCAGGTTCATTTCATTTCTGATCTAAAGACTAGCCTTCTTCACCTAAATACTGGAAAAGGCCCCAATAAGCAGAAAGCAAGAGGCAGAAGTGCCCAACAGCAGACAGGAACAGCAGCTGAAGAGAACTGAGCAAACAGTCCATTCCAATAACTCATCCTTCTCCACATCCACCATTAATTCTGTTCCTAATTAGGCTCAGATGTAGTGGATCTGCCATCTTGCAGTCTCAGTTCTCTAGGTTACCAGCTGTTCTACAGAAAAGTCAGGCCACCACCAGCAGCCCCCAGGCAACCACCTGCAGGTCAGTGACCAACTCCGTTTGTCCACCACGAGAGCCAAATGCACGGCCTCACGTTGGCTGCAGTGTCCTTGGTTTTCAGGAGAGGGGGAAAAACTAATCTCATTTTAATGTGTTTAAAAAGCAACTCCAGCGACATTCGACTCCTAGATGCGCAAACCTTCCAACGCACATAGCCCGGCTGACGTCCTCCTAGCAAGCTTTTCTGCCTGCAAAGCGCAGCCAGTTCTCTAAGGAGCAGCCTGGTTCTGCCTGGAATCGGCCTTTCTGCTCCGGGATTACGCCTTCTCAAGCATGACAACTTTCAATGCCCACAGCGAGTAGTTTACTACGGCACGAGAGAAACGCACAGATGAACGCGCGTGCTCACCAACTATCGCTTGCTTCTGGTACAGAATTCGTATTAAAAATAAATAACGGACTAGAGGATACGCTGACATAGGCGCTGGCTTAAGTAACAGGCCCAAGCCCGGCCCCGCCGCCCTGCGGGAGCGCGGCACGGCCCGCCCGTGCCGGCGGCGGCGCTCAGAGCCCCTGTCCGGCGGGGCTGAGCAGCATCTCCTGCAGCACCAGGTGCAGCAGGTGGTTCTGCTCGGCGCTGAGCAGCGGCCAGAGCTCGGCCTGCAGGGCCTTCAGCGCCTCCGCGTCCTTCTCCTGGCACGCCAGCACCGCCGACTGCAGCAGCAGGAAGAGCTCGGCCGGCAGGTAGCTCGCCGCCGGCGGCAGCCCGCCGCCCGCCCCGGGGCCGCCCCCGGGCCCCGGCCCCGCGCCGCCCTCCGGCGCCTCCCAGCAGTACTGCTCCAGCGTCCGGGCGTGCTCGGGCAGCAGCTTGGCGGGCGGCGGCTGCAGCAGCAGCAGCAGCAGCACCCGCGACACCTCGCAGCGCGCCAGCACGTCCAGGAAGGCCCCGGCGGGCGCGCCCCCGCCGCCGCCAACTCCGCCCAGCCCGGCCCCGGCCAGCGCCTGCGCCCGCGTCAGCGCCGCCAGCGCGCCGGCGTAGTCGCGGCCCAGCAGCAGGCAGGAGGCGCGCTCGGCCAGGCAGCGCAGCGCCTCCAGGGGCAGCCGCGCCGCCGCCAGCAGCTCGGCCGCCCGCTGCAGGTGCGCGGCGGCGCGGGCGGGCCGGCCCGTGTCGCGCAGCGCCGCCGCCAGCTCCAGGCACAGCCCGGCCGCCAGCGCCGGCTGACCCCGCTCCAGGTGCAGGCGGGCGGCGAAGGCGCCGCAGCTCTGCGCCGCCGCCACGTGCTCGCCGAAGCCGCCGCGCAGTCCCAGGCGCTGCCGCAGGTCCCGCTCCTGGCGCAGGAAGAGCCGCGCCGCCTCGGCCAGGGCGGCCGCCTCGGCGGGCCCGTGGAAGAGGCTCTGGGCGCAGCGCGCCACGGCCAGCTGGCACCAGGCCGCGTAGGGCAGGCTCTCCTGGGCGCGCAGCTCTCGCGCCAGCGCCGCGAACTGCTCCGCCGCCTCCGCCACGTTCGGCTTCCGCAGGAACCGCCGCCGCAGCTTGGCCGACACCAGCCGGTACCGCGACAGGAAGTCCCCCTCCCCGCCGAGGCCCGGCCCGGAGCCGCCCGCCCCGCCGGGGCCGGAGCCGCCCGCCGCCGACAGCATCGCGCGCCGCCCGGAACTGAAGCGCCGCGCTGCGCCGCGCCTCGCCCCGCCCCGCCTCACGTGCCGCCGGCCAATCGGCGGCCGTGCCGGGGTCACGCGGGCGGCGGGGTGGGGCGGGGAGCTGACGGCGAAGAGGCGGGGCCCTGTCGGGGGCGTGGCCTCATCGGGGGCGTGGCCAGTGCCGTGCCGGTGGGGCTGGGGCGGCGGCGGCTCCTCGGCGTTGGGGGCGGCCCGGTGCCACGCCGACCGCGGGGCTGTGAAGAGGCGGGGAGGGGGCGTGGCTACTGCAGGCAGACGCACGGTCTCAACGGCGCCCCTCCCCACGAGCGGGCGTGGTTATACATGGCGGGCTCCGCCCCAGGCACGGAGCGGGGCTGGGCAGCGTTGCGCCCCTCCGCGGTTGGGCGGCCCGCGCTCCCCGCCCTGGCAGCTCCCCGGCGGGCGCCCGGGGAGAGCCGTGGGGAGGGGAGCAGGGACTCCCGGGTGAAGCCAGCAGCAGTAGCCAGGTTCAAACAGGAGGTTACCCAAATGGTAGCAGTTGGGTGAGACTCTCTCCCAAAGTACGTCTGAGGGCAGGAATTTTAGGTGATTTCAAAGGGTGACAGAGAAACACTTGGGTGAGAGAGCTCTTGAGGTTCCTAAATAGATAAACCACATCTGACTCGGGAAGTCCCCAGCGCGGAAAGTATTTGGCACTGGAGAGAGTAAGTGGGTGGGGGAAGTGTCACGCGTGCTCGCCTCCTTCTTCCTTTCCCACGAGCATCTGCTTGCAGCACTGCCAGAGGCAAGGTCCTGGGCTGGGCAGGGCCTTAGTTTGGCTGAGAGAGGCGGTTCCTACACTACACTCCTACGTGTATGAGCGCGTATACCAATCTGCACCCACACGGTCAGCTGAGGTGACATGGCTGGGGAGCCCTGTGGGGTCCTCTGCAGCCAGACTTCCCTCCTACTCTCTCCCCACTCCTGAATATCGTACCACACAGGCTTGGTGGCAGGGAGCACTCAGCTTTCAGCTTGTCCCAAACAAGCTCAGAGCAGCCATGTGGTTGCTGCGACACGGGCACTTTCCCACTCCCCTGCAGTCCCTGCTGGTGACTTATGAAGGGAGCAGAGAAGCCTGTTAGAGAAGTTGTAGCAGGCGGGAAGGAAGTTGGAGGTTTTTGCAGCTATGGGTCACTCGACATCATGGAAAGCAGGAAGGGGAGTGAAGGGTGAGGGGCTGGCAGCGGCCAGGCCTCCCATCCCTGTCCAAAGGAACCAGGAGCTCATGGGCATGCAAAGTGCTTCTGGGGTCAGTCCTCAGCAGGGCCAGGCAGACCTGGGCCACCACGGCTGCAGTGCCTCCATCCCCGACGTGGGCTCGCTCCCTGCCTTCCCTCACTGGTAGAGGAGCCCTGTGGCCTTGCACCACAGACAGAAAAGTGACTATGGGTGAAGTCATGAGAAGAGGGCTGAGACCAAAACCATGCAGCTGCACATACGCACGCAGTGCCCCGAGTCAGAGCTCCAGCCTAGCTACAGGGACCAGCAAGTGTAAGTGCACCCCCCTTCACCACCACTGCTGGCCGAGAGCTGCAGCCCTGTCCCACTCTCCTGCACCTTGCAAGTGCCGGGATCACCAGGGGAGAAGGGATTCTCATGAGAGAGAGCTGGGCGGGAGGGGAGAATCTGGTGGAGGGTACCTTGCTCCCAAGGCAAGCTTGGGTATCTGACGTGAGAGCAGCAGAATGGCGATGAAGGAAGACCCAGGTGTGGGTTTGATTTCCCAGCCTCAGAGGGGATGGTAGAGAGCTCTGACAGACCTCAGAGGTGTCCCTCAACGCCACCAAGATACCCATATGTATCATGCTGCATATGGTCTGAATTCGTTTTTGCTATACCCATTTGGTTGCTCATGCACAATCGAAAATGTGGTTTTCCCCTGTTGAGGAACCCCAGATTTTGCTGTTTAGTAGGGTGTGCTTACCTAGCACACAGCAGCCAACTTCCACCACTCCAGTCTCATATCATTCCTTAGCAGAGGGTAGCACAGAACAGCAAGAGAGAAGCCAGGAGAAAAGATGGTTACTACACCTGGAACAGCAGATTGCTGCCAGCTACCCGGACCAGCCTGTGGCAGGAGTGTCGTGGCTCTTCTTCCCACCAGTGTTGAATGGGCAGATTCTCTGTGGAGGTTTCCCTGCAGGTCTGAGCCCCATGGGAGAAAAGGCATTGCCAAAAAGCCAGCGTGTGAGCCTGGCAGACTCATGTTCCCAAGTCCCCATTCGGTTTTTCCATGTGCTGGTGGCCTTCACGTAACAGTTTGGGGACCGCAAAGCTGTGTTTGCAGTGACCTGGGGCACCAGGGAACCACAGAGGTACTGCAGGGGTCTTCAAAACCTACAAATGATGATGCCTGAATGGAGCCAGCTCATGCAGATGTCCGCTTCAACACCTCCTGCATTTTCCTTTCCAGATCCATGGCCTTAATGGTGGACTCCCCAGGCACCCCCTTTCCTGCCAGCCAGCTCACAGAGCACAGACTCAGCAATTCCCGCTATCAGATCCGAGACGAGTTCCTCTTTATGATGCTCCCTGTGAGGTGCTCCCTGTGAGGTACTCCCTCATCTTCATCATTGGGCTGCTCTGCAATGCCCTGGTGCTCTGGGTGTTCTTGTGCAGCACGCAGCGCAGGACCTCCATCACCGTGTACATGAGGAACCTGGCACTTTCTGACCTGCTGCTCTCTCCTTGCCTGCCCTTCCGCATTGCCTTTCAAAGCAAGAGTGAGCCTCTGATCTTCCGCAACATTGTTGGGGCCGCCTTCTACCTCAATGTGTATGTCAGCATCGCGTTCCTCAGCCTGATCAGCCTCGACTGCTACCTGAAGATCATCTGGCCCCTGTGGAACTTTAGGATTCACGCTGTGTCCTGTAGCACCATGGCCTCTGGGATAGCTTGGTTGGTGCACACAGCGTTCATGCTGCCTTTCTTTTTTGAGACAAGAGGAAAAGGGCCCTGTGACCATAAATGCTCCGCTTCAGGAGCAAAAGCACCACAGCAGCAGCTTTTAACATGGTTGCAGTAGTTACTTTCTTCATCCTGCTGCTGCTCTTCCCCTACTTCTACGGCAAGGTATTTGCCAAGCTCCACAGAGACTCCTCAGTGAAAGCTCAGCAGCTGAACAAGAGGACCAGCATGAGAGCCGCCGCCAAGACCTCCATAGTCCTGATCATCTTCATTGTATGCTTCACCCCCTATCACATTGCCTGCATTCCTTACATCCTTGCACAAGTGGGGGGCATTTCTAGTCTGCCCTGGAAGCAGGGCCTCCACCTTGCTGATGAGCTTGTGCTCTGCATCTCAGCCCTCAACAGCTGCCTTGACCCAGTCATCTGCTTGTCCAGCAGCTTCCAGAGGGCTGTGCTCTGCACCATCCAGGGCAGGCTGAAGAGAGCTCTTCTAAGGAACCAGGGAAGGCTGAGCCACAGCAAGTCTGTGACAGAGATCTAGGCTTTCCAGTGGGGCCAAGGTCTCAGGCATGACACCTTCTCATCAAGGATTTGCTTTGACTGGTATTTACCAGACAAGACTTGCTGGGAAGATGGAGAAAGAAACTGGAACCACTTCATGTTTCTTCCACTGACATCACCAGGGCAAGAGCTTCCTTGGGGGGGTAAATTAAGAAGAAAGGATAACTGGGACCTTGTTTTTTCCTGCACCAGCTCTGCTGACACAGCTGAAGAACGTATTTCCAAGGATGAATGAAGGTTGGAAGTGTCAAACAGCCTTGGCCTAGGGTCTCAACCCAGCCTGGGGAAGGGCAGGTACTGAGACCAGGACTGAGACAGGCTCCTTCAATGGGAGGAAAAGGGGCAATGAGAGGAATGGGAATCTGCTGTGAATGTTTTCTAAGTGCCACATCGTCTCCACACCAGAGAAAGCAAGAAAAGGGAAAGGGAGATGATGAATGCAGAAGCACTGGGAAAAGAAGAGGGAGACACCCATCAGAGCATTACCTGGGGAGTAAGTGAATATTTTGCTCCATGATGGAGCCCAGAAATGTGCACTGCAGAGCTTGGAGGACAGGCCTGCCAGGAAACACTGCAAACCTGTAACCCCAAACCAGGATGATGATAACTTTTCCTCTCTTGTTACCACAGTCCTTGTAACTCCAGGTCAGCCTCACTTTTCTGTGTATTCAAACAGGCAGCTCCGGGCTTCCTTTAGCAATTTTCCTTTGCTCGTTTCACTGGCATGTTCACCCAGGACCAGCACCTTTGCCTGGCCATTGCACAGCACTTTTTTGGCACTTGGACCATGCCAAGAACATCCAGCAAGGGGTGTAGTGGCCAAAGGGAATGCACCACAGAAGTGCCTAGCAACATTTTCTGCCTTTCTTATTCTTTGGTGTCTATTCTCTTCCTGCAGAAAAGAACATGTCCTTGTTTGTATTTTTTCTGTTTCATATGCTTATCTGTTTGCTTATTTCAGATTACTGCAGACTTGGAGACACAGACTGAGCCACTCACACATCAGGCAAAAACAACCTGGGCAATGAGGACGAGGAAGGATTTTCATTCAGACTGTGAACTGTTGTAGTAACTGCTTAGCTCAAACACTTAAATAATACTTGGGAGTATAAAATGTTTCATTAAAGACTGACTCCTCTGATCTTTCCAGTTGAAGTCTGAGCAACCCCAAACCCCACTGTGAGCTTCTGGTTCCTGGAGAGCCAGCCTTGGGCACTTTAGGACAAAGGCAGCAGAGCTAGCTGGATTTGCTGCTTGACCCACATGGTGCTTTAAAAACACCAAAGGTTGAATGCCTCAAACTCACAGTTCTGGCTTGCTGCACGGGCGTGATGCCACCAGGCACCTGATTGCTTCAAGCTGGATCCTTGCAGCATCCTTGTGCACCTGCATATGCACCCACCACAGTGCCTCTTACCTGGGGAGCTGTGCAGGTCCCTGCAGGTCCCATTCACATGAGCTGCTGCGGTGGCCAGTGCTTGCTCAGGGAAGTGGGTGCACGGGGTGCATTGAAGAGCCTGCATCAGGACAAGCCCCTGCAATGCTATAGGCTTGGGGATGGGTGGCTGGAAAGCTGCCTGGTGGAAAAGGACCGGGGGGTGCTGGTTGACAGTCGGCTGAATATGAGCCAGCAGTGTGCCCAGGTGGCCAAGAAGGCCAACAGCAGCATCCTCCCAGCCCCATGGCAAGCGCTGCTGCCCCACTTCCCACAAATACGACTGTCTCCAGCTGCCCAGGCAGCTCCTCATGCCTCCTGGAGGGCCCTGAACTCTGCCTGTGCTCTTACCCCTTGGCAGGGACTCGCACAGGAAGCCCGTGGGCACGCGCTGCACTGCCGGGGCTTGTGTCAGCACCGATGCCCTCTTGCAGCAGTGCTGCTTCCCAGGCCAGCAGAAATCTGCTGCTCATCTGCCTCCCCTCGGCAGGAGCCCCTCAGCCCACAGGCTGCCTTCCCAGTATCGGCAGCCGCAGGCTGACCCTGAAGCCTAACCCAGACCTGGGGATGGGCTGAGTCACCTGCCATCCTCTGTTCCACCACAAGGCACTGTCACATACGGACTCAGTGGCTCTGGGCAACAGGAATGAGATCCAGATCCATGGGGTGCTTTACCAGCAGGTGCATGTGGCTTGACTGAAACACCTTGGCTGTGTTCCTTGGACACCCTGCACCCTGACAGCATCCCTGCCCTGGGTAAGCTCAAGGTGCTGCTTCCCTCCAGAGAGAAACCATGGCTTCCCCGCAGGGCCAGTGCAGGAGATGAGTAAGGGAGGAGGGTTAGTTCCCGCCATGGAAATCTTAAAGCCTGAAGAATGGAGGTTCGACGCTGTCAAACCCCCGATTTCTCTGGCTCATCCAGGCATCTTGTGCTGCATCAGCTTCACCTCCAGCCCTTGCTGAATAATTAGGAAAGATAAATCTAAGCAGACCTGCCAGCCGGCAGGCAGAGAAGTAACCGTAAACTAAGAAAGGCCAGGAGATTTGAAAGCGCATTTCTACAGCATCAGCTGGCTGGTATCAGCCACTTTCAAACATATCCGTACGGCTAAGCACACCGCCACACTCGCGTCCCCCCGTGTTCCTGCCCAGCCCTTCTGCAGCGACCTGGCTCCTGAAAAGGCCCAGGTACAGAGCCAGGAGGAGTGAGCTTCTGGTTCCTGCCACCCTGAGTGAGAGCCAGGAGAGCGTAAAGGGGAGAAGCGAGGCCAGAGAGGGATGTCTTCTATTAGACCAGTGGGTACCACTGGGATGGCACCAGCCTGGCCGTGTAGTCCAGTCCAGAGTAGAGGTTGGCATAGCAGAGGGGTCTGCTGGGGCTGGGAGCAGGAATAAGGTCTTTAGTCCAAAGGACTACTGCCCATGCTTGGCTTCAAGTGCAGGAAGCGCGCAGTAACCCGCAGCTGGCAGGCTGTCTTGCAGTACAGCAAGATGCTGTCAGCTTGTGGTCTGCGTGGCTGTCGTGAGCTGGTGTTTTGTGAGCATTGTTATGCCGCAGCATCGTCACCTGCTTGGGGAATTTTGTGCTTATTCTGAAGAGTCACAGAGGGATAGCTCTGTAGCTACATTATGGATCACACTTGAGTTTCACTTGCCGGCTTTGCAGTACCTTCTGTGAGCTAAGAGCGTAGGTCAGAGTGGCTTTTTCTTTCTTATAATTCTGTTTGGGTCTTTTCATTATACGAATTGAACTCTGAGCATCACTGTGAAGTACTGAATGTGAACTTCAGTTTCAGGCATCGACACCCACGCTCTCCTTTGTGACTAAACTTTTAGCAATGCGCTGATGGGACACATGTGGGAAAGTGCCCGTGTCGCAGCAACCACATGGCTGCTCTGAGCTTGTTTGGGACAAGCTGAAAGCTGAGTGCTCCCTGCCACCAAGCCTGTGTGATACGATATTCAGGAGTGGGGAGAGAGTAGGAGGGAAGTCTGGCTGCAGAGGACCCCACAGGGCTCCCCAGCCATGTCACCTCAGCTGACCGTGTGGGTGCAGATTGGTATACGCGCTCATACACGTAGGAGTGTAGTGTAGGAACCGCCTCTCTCAGCCAAACTAAGGCCCTGCCCAGCCCAGGACCTTGCCTCTGGCAGTGCTGCAAGCAGATGCTCGTGGGAAAGGAAGAAGGAGGCGAGCTCGCGTGACACTTCCCCCACCCACTTACTCTCTCCAGCGCCAAATACTTTCCGCGCTGGGGACTTCCCGAGTCAGATGTGGTTTATCTATTTAGGAACCTCAAGAGCTCTCTCACCCAAGTGTTTCTCTGTCACCCTTTGAAATCACCTAAAATTCCTGCGCTCAGACGTACTTTGGGAGAGAGTCTCACCCAACTGCTACCATTTGGGTAACCTCCTGTTTGAACCTGGCTACTGCTGCTGGCTTCACCCGGGAGTCCCTGCTCCCCTCCCCACGGCTCTCCCCGGGCGCCCGCCGGGGAGCTGCCAGGGCGGGGAGCGCGGGCCGCCCAACCGCGGAGGGGCGCAACGCTGCCCAGCCCCGCTCCGTGCCTGGGGCGGAGCCCGCCATGTATAACCACGCCCGCTCGTGGGGAGGGGCGCCGTTGAGACCGTGCGTCTGCCTGCAGTAGCCACGCCCCCTCCCCGCCTCTTCACAGCCCCGCGGTCGGCGTGGCACCGGGCCGCCCCCAACGCCGAGGAGCCGCCGCCGCCCCAGCCCCACCGGCACGGCACTGGCCACGCCCCCGATGAGGCCACGCCCCCGACAGGGCCCCGCCTCTTCGCCGTCAGCTCCCCGCCCCACCCCGCCGCCCGCGTGACCCCGGCACGGCCGCCGATTGGCCGGCGGCACGTGAGGCGGGGCGGGGCGAGGCGCGGCGCAGCGCGGCGCTTCAGTTCCGGGCGGCGCGCGATGCTGTCGGCGGCGGGCGGCTCCGGCCCCGGCGGGGCGGGCGGCTCCGGGCCGGGCCTCGGCGGGGAGGGGGACTTCCTGTCGCGGTACCGGCTGGTGTCGGCCAAGCTGCGGCGGCGGTTCCTGCGGAAGCCGAACGTGGCGGAGGCGGCGGAGCAGTTCGCGGCGCTGGCGCGAGAGCTGCGCGCCCAGGAGAGCCTGCCCTACGCGGCCTGGTGCCAGCTGGCCGTGGCGCGCTGCGCCCAGAGCCTCTTCCACGGGCCCGCCGAGGCGGCCGCCCTGGCCGAGGCGGCGCGGCTCTTCCTGCGCCAGGAGCGGGACCTGCGGCAGCGCCTGGGACTGCGCGGCGGCTTCGGCGAGCACGTGGCGGCGGCGCAGAGCTGCGGCGCCTTCGCCGCCCGCCTGCACCTGGAGCGGGGTCAGCCGGCGCTGGCGGCCGGGCTGTGCCTGGAGCTGGCGGCGGCGCTGCGCGACACGGGCCGGCCCGCCCGCGCCGCCGCGCACCTGCAGCGGGCGGCCGAGCTGCTGGCGGCGGCGCGGCTGCCCCTGGAGGCGCTGCGCTGCCTGGCCGAGCGCGCCTCCTGCCTGCTGCTGGGCCGCGACTACGCCGGCGCGCTGGCGGCGCTGACGCGGGCGCAGGCGCTGGCCGGGGCCGGGCTGGGCGGAGTTGGCGGCGGCGGGGGCGCGCCCGCCGGGGCCTTCCTGGACGTGCTGGCGCGCTGCGAGGTGTCGCGGGTGCTGCTGCTGCTGCTGCTGCAGCCGCCGCCCGCCAAGCTGCTGCCCGAGCACGCCCGGACGCTGGAGCAGTACTGCTGGGAGGCGCCGGAGGGCGGCGCGGGGCCGGGGCCCGGGGGCGGCCCCGGGGCGGGCGGCGGGCTGCCGCCGGCGGCGAGCTACCTGCCGGCCGAGCTCTTCCTGCTGCTGCAGTCGGCGGTGCTGGCGTGCCAGGAGAAGGACGCGGAGGCGCTGAAGGCCCTGCAGGCCGAGCTCTGGCCGCTGCTCAGCGCCGAGCAGAACCACCTGCTGCACCTGGTGCTGCAGGAGATGCTGCTCAGCCCCGCCGGACAGGGGCTCTGAGCGCCGCCGCCGGCACGGGCGGGCCGTGCCGCGCTCCCGCAGGGCGGCGGGGCCGGGCTTGGGCCTGTTACTTAAGCCAGCGCCTATGTCAGCGTATCCTCTAGTCCGTTATTTATTTTTAATACGAATTCTGTACCAGAAGCAAGCGATAGTTGGTGAGCACGCGCGTTCATCTGTGCGTTTCTCTCGTGCCGTAGTAAACTACTCGCTGTGGGCATTGAAAGTTGTCATGCTTGAGAAGGCGTAATCCCGGAGCAGAAAGGCCGATTCCAGGCAGAACCAGGCTGCTCCTTAGAGAACTGGCTGCGCTTTGCAGGCAGAAAAGCTTGCTAGGAGGACGTCAGCCGGGCTATGTGCGTTGGAAGGTTTGCGCATCTAGGAGTCGAATGTCGCTGGAGTTGCTTTTTAAACACATTAAAATGAGATTAGTTTTTCCCCCTCTCCTGAAAACCAAGGACACTGCAGCCAACGTGAGGCCGTGCATTTGGCTCTCGTGGTGGACAAACGGAGTTGGTCACTGACCTGCAGGTGGTTGCCTGGGGACTGCTGGTGGTGGCCTGACTTTTCTGTAGAACAGCTGGCAGAGTTAGTCTCTGCACCACCCTGTACTCCTCCCTCTGTATGGGTTGTTGATTTGCCCCTGCCAATTGCCTCTGCTGTCCCTATTGCTTCTGTTGGGCTTCACCCTATGATTTCTAATGTTATTCCTAATCCTCTTGAAATGCAGCTGGGGAGTGGGAGGAGTGTGCCTGTGTGTGAAATGTTCCTCCGCTGCTTCCAGTGTTGCGTGTATACACCCACCTCCCCTGGAACCCTAGGAATTTGATTCTGTGGGGAAATCAAATGCTGAGGTTAAGGGAAGATGTGGGTCAATGTACATCATTATTTTCTAATATTTGTTTGGGATATAATCCCTCCTGGGCCAATATTAACCTTTCTTGAGAAAGTTGTTCCATCCAGGTGAGAAAGATAATTTAAAAGAATGTGGAATTAACCCCACAGCTAAGATGAAATTCAACTGCCTGGCCTCAGGTTGATCCTAATTGGGTTTCTAATAATCAAACAGGTAGAGATAATTGCTGAGTGGGGGGTAAGAAGTCTGATAAATGTGTTTAGAGGATGTGAGAGTAAATTGAAACAGGGTTATGAGGGGGCTTTGGAGAATGGCAGGGGTCAGCCAGGTGCTGCCCGCCATCACAGAGGGATGGGCAGGGTAGGTGCAGCAGCCAGCAATGGACTTGTGAATTCCCACAGCACTCCATCAGAGTCAGATAGTCTCTGCTCACAGGTATAAGAGATGTGGCCTGGGTCAGCTCTGAGGAGAGCTCTGCCGGCAGCACGAGGGGAGGGTCATGGTGGGGACCCCAGGGCCCTGGCATGAGGAAGGGTGGCTGTGCAAGGAACAGCTGCTCTGAAGCACCCAGCTCCTGCCTGCCCTCAGGTGCCCTGGGCTGGCTGTGTTGCACACAGATGCTCCCCTCCACAGCCTGTGTCCAGAGGAAGCAGGGATCAGCTGCAGATCAGCCTGGTGGCATGACCTGTCTGGGATCCCACACCCAGTGGAGAGCAGAAGCTGGTGTCTCAAATGAAGCAGGGCTGAAAAGGCCTCAGGCAACTGTTGTGCTCCACATTGCTGTACAAGGAGCCTTTGCTGTGGCCCTGGCAGTGGTTACATCACAGCCCCAAGCAGGAGATGCAATCACCCTTTGGCTTAATTGCATTCTGACAATAACCAAGCACAGATGTGAGGAGAGGCTGCCTGGCAAGTGCTGGCCTGAAGACAGGAATTGGAGCCATAAGCTTCTCAGAGGGGGACACCCCTGCCTGAGGCAGGCTAGCCTTCAGCCTGGGAGGACAAAACCTGCCCCCTTGGGCCCTTCTCGAGGCAGCCTTCCTTCCTCAGCACAGTGGCCAATGCTGCACAAAGACAGCTGGCTGCAGTCTCTGGAGCACCAGTGCAGAGGAGCATCCTGGGCATGGTGAAGGGCCTGATGGCAGAGAGAACAGGGCAGAGACATCGGCTCAGCCCCAAACAGCAGCTGGACAGTAGACAGAGACCCACGTGCACTCACTGAGGAACTGGCCCAGTCCCCCATGTTGATGCCCTTGTCCAAGGGCAGACAGCTGCACCCTCTGCTCATGGCTACCACTGCAGGCCAGGCTGGGCCTGACCAGCTGAAGCTTAAAGAGCCATCAGGGTAAGGGACTAGAGCAGGGGCTTTTGGCAACACAAAACTGGTGAGGACCACAAGCCCACCCAGGAGCTGGCGCGGATGCAGGTGTAGTCAGTCACACAGGACTGGCTGCTCCCTGTGGTCCTGGCTGCCTTGTCTCTCAGGGCTGGTACCCGGCTCTGCTTGGTGAAGCAGGGACGCAGTCCCAGCCTGTACCAGTGGATGCTCAGGCTCATCAGGCTGCCATGTTGTGGCACGTTTCTCCAGTGACACAGGGTTAGATCAGAGAAGAAGCTGTGTACACCAGAGCTGCCTCTGGATCATTTTCAAAGATTTTCATTTTCACGGCTGAAATCCCTGCAGACAACCAAGCAGCCTCTGTCAACCAGCCCTGAGCAGCTCCAGGATGTCCTCCAGCCACCCAGGAAGCAGTGAAGGGGCTGTGCTGAGCAAGAGCATGGGGAAGCGGCGGTGGGCAGGCGGGCAGATGTCTCAGAGCCTGCTGAGCTCTGGCATCCATTACTGGAAGTGTCTCTTGACACTTGCATTGTGGGGAATGGAGACCGGATGCTGGTTCCTCCCAGTGCGACGCAGATCTGAGATGCATCGCAGCTTCCCCCAAGCCACAGGCGTTTCTGTGCAGGGGAAGGGCTGGACCAGCACAAAGCCCTCTGCCTCTCGGCCAGGGGATGCCCTGCCTAGTCACCACCCTGCAAAGAGCCCTGCTGTGGCGCGGGCTGCCTGGCCGAATCCTCCCGGACACCGAGGATCTTACTCTCTTTCATGGCTCACCTGCTAGGATTGCCTGGGCTGCGTGATCCGGTGATCACGCAGCTCTCTGCTGTCTCCAGGAAGACAAAACACATCCCTGCCATCCCTTTCTAGTATAGCGTGAGCGGAGATTATTTTGCAATCCAAAGCGTGCAAGGTGCTTCAATGCTGAGCCCCAGCCAGATAAGCCGTGGGCCACGGCTGCTTCTGAATCCAGCTTGTCCCGTGCTGGATGGAGAGCCCCCGGTACGCAGCCCCCCACCTGAGCCAGGCATGGGAGATGTATATGGGTATTGCAGCTGGGCAGAGGGGCACCATTTTCAGAAAAAGTTTGCAGCACATACCAGAAACAGGCAGCAGCATGCTGAAGACAGCACCTGAGCAGGGACTGTGGCTGACAGGGAGCGAAGCGAACTCGGGAAAGCATGGCTTAATTCCCAGCTCATCCATGGAGCTAGGGCCAAACTGCTCACCGCCTCCTCCGCCTTGGTTTCCCTGTATGTAACCAAGAGGGAATGAACAGACTTAGACTTCCCTTTTCTGTCTGTCAGGTGTCTCTTGTCACGTTTCTCCCTCCTGCTACATATTCCGTGGTTAACTGCAGGGCTTCTCTCTGCTCTCTGTATCTCTTCCCTCCTACCCCACATTGTTACCAGCCTGTTTCTAGCCCATGAGCGCAAGAGGAGCCTGGAGCCAAGGTGTCCTGTGTCCAGGATGTGCTCAGGGCAGCACGTTTCAAAGCTGTGCCCCACGATCCCACTGTCCATGCTCCCCCCCCCGCAACCTGCTCTCTCCAGGAGAGGCGAGGCTTGCTCTCGGTGAGTACTCCTCCTCCCGGGCTGCCTCAGCCGCTGGGTAAGGATGCTCCAAAGCGCTCTGCAGATCCTTCTTGCTCAGCCGGGCATGACTAGGGGAGATGATGGTCCAAGCAGCAGTAAAAGAAGGCCCCAGAGCTGGTTCGAGCTGGAAGATAAGGAAGCAAGGAAGGCTGCTACCATCGTCAGCTGTCGCAGCAACCTTAGAGATAAGAGAAGAAATGGCCCGCCTAGAGACACTGAAGGGACCCAATGAAGAACGGGAAGACCCCAGACCCTAATGTCACTACTGGTCGGAACTGTCGCCTGAGGGGTGGGGAACTGAGATTGTAAGGCTATAATTGCCCAGGGATTTCTTTGTTCGGGGTCCTCTTTGGAGGCACCCACCTCAAGCTGCTCTGCATGTTGGATGAATAAACCACTTTTGTTTACTCAGCGGATTGGCGACTTGTCTTCTGCCAGCAGGAGCCCAGGGCCGAGCCCTGTTGATGGTGGCATAATTCCTGGCAGGTGGCGCAATTCCCTCAACAAAGCCCAAGGCCACCTCCCAGCTGGGCAGTGTGAGGCTGAGGACAGGGCAGGAAGTGGATCTGGAGCTACATGTGGATGATGCCAAAGACTCCAGCCAGGTGATCCCACCTAAGTGCGCAAGAGCTGCCACAGAAGAAGGACTGATGGGAAGAGCCTGCCCCGAGCAGCACTGACTGCCCACTCCAGCCACCTCTGCATGGCAGACCCATGGGATTCTGCCTCTTAATCCCCACGCACTTGATGTATCTGCTGTGGAGGAAAAAGGGGTGGGCAGCTAGCCCTGTGGGGCAGTCCTGGGCTGGAGTTTTCCAGGAAGTTTCTTGGGAAGGACGAAGTTTTTCAGCGCTGGAGGGGTGGGCTCCCTCTCCACCCTGTTGGCCTCAGCCTGCACAGGACAAGGCACCCAGCAGCCCCAACCGGCGAATCTTCTTTGTGCTGCCCCAAATGACCCTCTCGTCCTCTGTGTACGTGGGCGCATGACCAGGCTCGCTCCTCCACTTGCTGTGCACACAAGTAAAACCAGTTTGCACGGAGGGTGCTGGCTTTGTCCTGGGACGGAAGTTCCTTATGGTGGCCCCAGAGCAAGGGAAGAGGCGGGGGGGGGGGGTGTGTGTGTGTGTGTGTGTGGAGTGAGAGGGGCTGGATGCTGCACATCAGCACAGGGAAGAAGGCCTGACCCTGCCTCAAAATATACTCAGATCCAAGAAAAAGGAGGGTTTCCAGTGTGTCTGTGCTCTCCCCAGCAGAGAGTTTTGCTGCAAGACTCAAACAGCTTCTGGGATCAGAGGGATTCATTTTGGCAGCATCAGGCGTGTGAAATCTGAGTCAGGATTGAACGTTCCCGGGCCTGCCACCAGCAAACTCCCCAAGGCAAGCAGCCCTGGCCACTGCCTGTCCCACAAAGACCTCCTGGGAGCACGGGCCCTGGCTCACATCCCTCTCCCATCACTTCCTCGCAGTCACTAGGACACGTCTCTTCCGCAGGCGTCTGCTGGTCCTGGCTGGCAGACTAGCTGAGTGACGTGTGGTCTCACCTCTGTGAGAGCTTCCCACAGGCACTCCTGCACATCCTCCCCGTCACCCTGCTGATCCTGCTGCTCCTCTGCTGCCTCACGTACATGTGTGCGTCACCCACCATCTGGTGGTCCCTTTCTCTGGGTCAGGTTTGCTCCTCTGGGTCGTGCTGTCTGGGTCATAGCTCCGAAATCCCCACTGTCATGAGCAAGACGTGGCAGTGAGGAGGTGCACCTGTGGCCACCTGTATAAGATGCAGCCAAAGAAGATTTACAAGGCAGGATGCTGACCGAAAGCTAGTCCCCAGTCTACGAGGCCTTGGGTGAAAGTAAGTTAAAGAACAGCAGGCAGGGCCCCAGAGCACAAAGCTTGTATCAGAACTTTCCCCAAGCTTCCAGGTCGGGGCGTCCGCTCAAGAAGTAAGCTTTCTGCCTCCGCTTGTGTACAAAGATGATGCATTCCCAGTGACACGGTCTGAATTCCCCTGAGGGATGTGTGTTGGGGGCAGACCCCCAGCACCTTTCCCGCCTCTGAGCACCTACCTTGTGAGGGGCAGGGCTGGGCTGCCTGGCTGCAGCAGAGCTCTCTCCTTGCTCCCAGCCCAGGTTGTGCTGCTGGGGCTCTTTCCTCCTGGCAGCGGTCGCATCAGTGCTGGCAGCTCCCACACCTCCTCTTCCCCGCACCTCACAGCACTCTGGGCTTTCTGGTAGCCTGGTCAGGAGCAGTTTTATTCCCACAAGGCAGGAGAAACTTGCTGTCAGAACAAGATGGATTTTCTTTCTTTTCTTTTTCTCCTCCTCTTATTTCCCTGCTTTCCTGTTTCCTTTCTCCAGGGATTTACACCCTTCTTTTCCTTGTATTTCTTAGGGTAACTTTAGACCGAGGCAAGCTGGGGAACTCGTCTAGCAGCAGTGTGGGAGTCCAGTGCAAGGAAACCTCAAAACCTCCAGGATCCCAGGGATGGCGTGAAAAATCCTTTCAGTGATTTTCTTAAAGGATATTCCACCAGAATTGATTTCCCATCCCCCCACCTGTTATTAAGAGAATTGCTCTGTCCAGACAGAAAGATAATTGAAAAGAATGTGGAATTAACTCTACAGGCAGGGGGAAATCGGACTGCCTGGCCTCAGGTTGATCCCAGTTGGGATTATAATAACCAAACAGATAATTTCCAAACAATGGTTAGAAATCTGATAAATGTGATTAGAGCTTTCGAGGAGATGAGAGTAAATTGAACTAAACTACAGGAACATAGACAAAGGGCAGAGGAACATCCCAGCGACTGCTGTGGAAGATTGCAACAGGCTTTGTTGATGTATTGGGGGATGACTCTCCAGAATTTTAATCATGAACTGGCAGCAAGTGTGTTTGTGGACCAAGCTGCCCCTGACATCCACAACTATTTTAAGGCTCACATGCTGGGGTGGCAAGGAGAAAATTTGAAATATATTATATTATCTGGAGGTTCTATACTTGTACAATGTGTAGAAGATTTGTTACTTGCCAGGAAGATGTATGAAGATTGCTTGAAAGATAGTATTTGTCTATGTACTGCTTTAGCAGAAAAATGTCACCATGCATCTCTTTCTAAGCTTCAGCTGTGTCAGCAGGGAGTAAAATATTTAGGATCCATATTAAAAGAAGGACAAAGATTAGTAGACCCAGAATGGGTCCAGGGTATTATAGAAATACCTTGACTGGTAACAAAGAAGCAATTGCAAGGATTTTTAGGTGTAGTAGTGTTATAGAACATGTCAAAACATACGGTCAAAAAATAAGTGAAAAGAATGGAAAGAATGGAAAGAAGATACTTCATAATGAATGCATCTGGTATTTAGACATATTAAAGATAAAAACTGTCTCCACTAGCTAACAATAAAGATTAACACAAGGATGAATTCTAGGAAAATAGAATAGAGTGCCAAAATAGTACCCTAAGGCTGACCTGCCTCATTATAATGTGAAAACCACACCTAGCTAGAAAAAGCCCCCAGCCCTAATAAGCCCCCTACTCTCTGGGCATGGGTAGTGAATTAAAAGAGAACTGTATCTTTAAGATGAAGTAAGAAAGGCACTAACCAATAGTTAGTTAAGGGATGGGACCAGTGGGTGTAACTAATTTTTCTAACTGTTTTAAATACTTGTCATGATTTCAACCGAGTGTGCTAGTTTGGACCAGGCACCTGTATCTGTGCCTTTACGTAATGAAAGAAAATACCTCGACTCTGTGTGTAAACTGGGCAATGTGCACCGGGTAATGAACCCAAGTTTTGGGACAACGGTAGGATACCACAGACCCTGGATACCTGGGCTAGGGGAGTTAAGTAAGGCGTGGACAGAAGCCACCAAGACAGAAGAAGCGGAGCCTATACGGTGAGGTCCAGAGAGAGAAAAGGCTTTCCAAGCTGTAAAAGGAGCTTTAGCTTCTGCTCCTGCACTGGAATTGCCGGATTACTCCAAGTCCTTTGAACTACTTGTGCATGAGAACAAAGGAGTAGCCAGCAGGGTGCTTACTCAAAAGCCAGGTCCACAGTGCCGCCCTGTGGCTTATTACTCAACTGGATCCTGTGTTAGAGCGATAGCAGCAACAGCAACTATCATAAAAAGGAGAGCATTAGTCCCAGGCCACCCAACAACTGAGTATGTCCTACATAAAGTGGAAGTGATTCTTAAACAACACGCTACACAAGCATTGTCTCCACAAAGAGCACATTGTTCTGAATTATCGATTTTAAATGCAAATAATATTACTTAAAAAAGAGAACTCGGATCTAACCCTTTTCATCGATAGCTCGTCATACTATGTGAACGGAAAATGATACATGGGCTATGCAGTGGTGAGAAACTTAGAGGTACTTGAAGCAGAACTTCTAGAACCCAAGGGGCTGAATTAATTGCATTAACAAGAGCAGCCTGGTGGAGACATAATCAGTGGGTAACTATTTATACTGACTCTAAATATGCTTTTGGAGCATGTCATGCAATGGGTACGCTATGGAAAGAACGAGGGTTCCATACCTTGGCAGGAAAAAATATTTCTAATGGAACTGAAATCCAAATGCCATTGGAAGCTATTAAACTTCCAAGGGAAAATAACTGTAGTACACTGTCCAGCTTATACCAAAGGATCCAGCAAAACTGAAAGAAATAATGAATTGGCAGATAAAGGAGCTGTGTGAGTCAGCACAGACAGAATACAGGAACAACCACGAAACCACGGATGAAATGCAAAGAGTAAATTTATTTTTGTTACCTCGACAACTGGTAAATCCCCGAAGCAGCACCTGGGCAGAGGCACACGAGTGGGGATGCAGGCACCGCTGAGCTCGGTCCATGCTGGAGGATCGCTGACCCTGCTGGTTTTGCCTGTTTATCAGGGATTCACACAGGTGTAGTTTACCACTGTGCTTTGATTTTCTGCATAGCAGAGCAGGAATTTCAAGCATGTCCGATAGGGTGCCTCTAAATCTACCATCTGCCTATGTTATCTAAACACAGATGTTCTACTTGTCAAGCACACAAGGATAAACAACATTCAATATGATATATTTATTTTTCTACACCCCAGCTGCAGGTCACTTGAGCATGTTTACAATCCTCCTCACCAATCTTCCATTATTATCCCACAGCACCTATAGCTGCTGCCCTCCAACCTATACATGAGTGTACCAACTCCCTCTGCTGATGATTGGTCAGATATCAATAACCCAGCCTAAATATATGCAGCAGTCACTCAGGAAGAATGGGCTCAATGGGAAAGTTGGGAGGTTGTGAAAGATGAAACTGGAATTTGGACTGTTGGGGAAAAAAACATTTTACCAGGAAATTACTTAATGACTTTGTTTAGGTGGTTCCATGATAAAACACATGGAGGGATGACAGTAGTTGTTAACCAGACTGAGAAAATGCGGGTAGCTCCAGGAATACATATGGCAGTAAAAAGGACTGTGAGTTCTTGTCCCACATGTTGGAAGTTTTCTGATGCAAAACCCAAACAGGAGGTGGGAGGACAACCATGGGCGTGCTTCCCATTCCAAAGACTGCAAACTGATTATGCTGATGTGCTTCCTGTGCGCAAATCTAAGCACCTGCTGGTAATCATGAACTAACTCTCAGGATGGGTAGAAGCTTTTCCCACCAGGAAAGCTGATACTGCTGGAGTGGTCAAAGCACTTTTGCAGGAAGTCATTTCCAGATACGGAATAACTGAAACCATAGAATTTGGTAGGGGTTCTCAGTTTTCAGCAGGAATACTAAACAATATCTATAAAAGTTTAGGAATACAGCAACAACTACATGTTCCATATCATTCGCAGTCATCAGGACAGGTGGAAAGAATGAATAGGACTCTCAAAAATAAAATTGCTTGAACTTGTAGTCAGGTAGGTTTGAAATCACCTGATTTTTTAAGAATAGTGCTATGGGATATTAGAAATACCCCTCACCAACCTCTAGCAGAAATAGTGTTTGGCAGGCCTTTAGCTGTACCTGGGACCTTTGCCCCTGCTTGGACCAGCCTCTTAGATGGAGATGAGCGAGTTACCAGGTTCGTGTTGGGGATACAAAAACGTCTACAAGAAAATAGGGCACAAGCCGGATAGTTTCAGCCAGTACCAGCAGGAATGCAAGTACATGATACCCGGTCTGGGGATACGGTAATGATAGAAGTTCACCCTCGCAAAACAAAGTTGGACCCTAAACGGGAGGGTCCGTATACTGTGTTACTAACTTCTTACTTTGCTGTAAAGGTTGCAGAAAAGGATAACTGGATTCACCACTCTCATGTTAAGCCACTGCTCCCCACCGCTCTGGCTGCCGGAGGCCGGTTGCCTGCGGCCGAGGAAGAAAACTCCGCTTGTAGCTGCCTGTTCCCTCCGCGCTCCCCGTCCGGCCCAGGGCAGGGGCACTGGCTGCGCTGCAAGCACCGTCCCGCAGCTCTGAGCAAAGTAAAAATGTACCCGCTGGGTCAGACCGGCTGTGGGTATTTTTAAAGTAAGTGGTTTACTTTCTGGAGCAGAGCTGGCCATGAGCATGCTGTTTTTCTCAGCAGGTCTCCAGGTGCTGATGTGCTGCTTTCTGGGAGGCTGACGGTGGGCTTGCTGTGCTGCTTGCAGGTATGCAGTCCCTCTCCTTCCCACCATGGCGTTGTCCTGCACATTGAAGCTACCGTGCTGGCACCTTCACCCTTTGAGTGCTCTTCTGAGCATCCTACCCAGTCGGGACCGCAGCCTGCTGTCGGAGAAGACAGCAGCAAAGTGGAAGAAGAAAAAGGCCAGGGAGGGCTGTAGCCTGACAGGTTCCTCCTGGGAGGAGGGGTACAGCTCTTCTAAAATGACCAAGCACTCTTCTAAAGTACCAAGCACCTGAAGTGGTTAGAGCACTGGGTTGGGGGTTTCACCTCCATCCAGCTCTCCCCAGTAGGAATAGAAGAGCTGGGGCTCAGTTGGCTTCCCTGGAGCTTGGCCTGCAGATAGAAATAATGGAAAAGACAAATTAAAAAGTCTAAGGGGAAAGGATCAGGAGCAGAGCAGAGGAAAGGATCAGGAGCAGAGCAGTTGCCATACTGGCAAGCAAAAACTAATAGTCCATTTGATTTGCAGTCTGTGCCTGAAAGCAGCTGGCACTGGGTGCTTCGGAAGCAGCTCCAAAAATCCCAGCAAGCAATAACAGCAGCTTATCCAGCTGTGGGGTGAGGTTCTCCATGGGCTCAGTGAGTTGGTAGTTGATGGATAGTTATGATAGTTTGGATCATATACACCTCACCCCTTACTCTGCCTATTGTTTTTTTAAAACAGCTTTTATGTGTTTTGTTCTTGCTCGCCCTGCCTCAGATACAAGTAGTGGGAAGTTCCAAGGTTTATATCTAGACAGCTGCTGTGTGGGTGGCCAGGTCAGTGAGAGTGGGCAGCCTGTAATTCCCTGCCTGCTACACACAAACTGTGCATTCCTCTGTGATGGATTTAATCTAGTACAGCATTAGCAAAAAAATGTAGTAGTGTCTGGAAATGTGAGCAGGTAGACAATGCAGGATGGATGCACTGAGTGATGAGAGAAGCATCTTGCTCTTTTAGGGGAAAATTCCAGAGAGACGGGACTTGGGATGTCCTCGGAGCAGCAAGGGATGGCCAAACCCTCTGACTCAGTGGGAGAAAGCAACAGAGCCCATCAGAAGCTACAACACGATCTCTTTTTTTCTCTTCTCTGCCTGCACTTCGGGTTTTTTTTCCCTCTGACCCCCATAACACTTGAATACTCATTCCTCCGGCTTTACCAGCCTGGAGTCAGATCTCACCCAGGGCTCAGGAGGGCCTCTCTGGATCCCTGTGCAGGGGAAATACTGTTCCTGGCCCTGCCCTCTAAAGGAGGATCAGAAAGATACCTGGGTTACCCAGGACACCCAGGCATCGCTGGTCAACCTTCTGCCAAAGGCTCAGCCTGTCCTCTGGAGAGCTGGTCTCTGTGGTTCCTGGGTCCCTCTTCCAGCCACAAGTATTCTGCACCAGGAAGGTGCCATGAAAAGGGAGTTTGGATGTTCACAGCCGGCTCGGGTGCAGCGCCGATAGCAGAATGGTCCTGCCCATGAAGCAGCTGGCGGGGATGTTATGCCATAAGTATCAGGAGGCAAGTAGCTCTGGGCACTACTATGATGTTGTGATTTCCAGGTTAGTGAACGCAGCAACTCCACTGTGGAGACTTCACTATCAAGAGCAGCTGCAGGTAAGATGTGCTTAAGTGGACTTTTCTCTATCGTGTTGCCTCAACTGTCCCTCCTATCCCCCTTGAGCAACAGCCCCTAGCATCTTAGTTGCTTAATGCTGTAAACTCTTCAGACCCCATTTACCGCTGCTTTAATTCTTCGGTTATTGTGAAGGATAGAACTGGGAAGTTCCCTGTGGGTGATGTGTGTGATCACCAACAGCACAGAGGATGGGCATTTGCACAGTGATCCTGTCCAGTGCGCAACAGCTGGTTCACTGGTGCTTCAGGTTGGACCAAGTGCTCCAGGGGACCACGGACACAGGATTTCTCTCTCTCCATTTTGCTCCAAGCAGCTATGGTGATGAGAAAGGTAGAGTTCCTCTGGGGCTATATCCCGCTTGCAGTATTCCCTCCTGTTGCCCTTCCCAGAGGTGGCTGACAAAGAGCTGTGATCCTGTGAGAGTGTTTCTGGCTTAGGACTCCTCTGCAGGTGAAGTATGAAAGCCAGAGGAAGATTTTGCAGACACTGGCATCTCATCTTGAGGAGCTAAGCATAGATACACAGAAACCTGGTGGACTCCACTGTCCTCTCTGGCCTGTAGTCCCTTCGGTGAGTATCCTGTGGGAACGCTGTCCCCTCTAAGCCACCAACAGTCTCTCACTCGGATCCCAAAGAGTCTCACAGTGGGGATTACTTGGTTGCAGAGAATGTGTCTGTGGCAGCCCTTGGTAGCTTCTGCTTTGCAGCCTGTGACTGCTGGAGAGTGAAACAAGCCCAGTGATTAGGAACCCTTTTTTGTGCCCAAGCATTCCCTGATAAACCTGTCACCATTCTGTCACAGAGCCATTTCTTCTTCTCAAGGGGAAGTACTGGGGGTCTCGCGCAGAAGCTCCATTTCTGCATTTCGCACATTCATGTGTATCTTCCCATGTTGCCAGCAGAACAACTGGGCTGGATTTTGGCTTTCCTCCATTACTTTTTCTTTTCATCCAAGGCTTTACTTTCCCTTCTTTTCTCCCTCAGCCCGTCATTAAGGGCTACCAAAACAAATCTACTTTCTCTGTGAACAGAGGATGGGATGGGAACCCCAAAACCGTGGGGTTGTATGTGGGAACAGGCAGACGTCAGCGCAGGACAAGGAGCTGGGTAGAAAACTGCTGGCATGGGCTGTGTTGGGGCAAGGATCTGCTGTGACAGCCTCCACCCACGTTAGAAGTCTGAATCCTGGGGACTGTCAACAGAAACACCAGCAAGTCCAGGGCAGCAATTTTAAAACCTCAGTTCATTAGCTTCTTAAGAAACACCAGCTTCTAATTTGCTAAATACAGCAGTAAGGATGACAGCTGTGGTAGCAGCCCCTCCAGGATTCAGCTTTGTTATTCTTAATTATGCTGTTCCCGTGTTTTTGGTGTGCTCCAAGAGCCTGTGCTGAGCAGGGAGAGCATGGAGGGGTGTGCATATCCATAGGCGGCAGAGCAACGTTGGAGAGTTTGGGATGCATAAGGCAGTTTGGTTTTGCGCAACAAAGATGTGAGCTGTGTGCTCCTTGCAAGCTGTTCAGTGGTGAACTCGTTCACACCATCGATACTAGGTTTTGCTACTCAACGTCCATAGCAAGAGGTGCTGCGGTGGTCACTGTGTACTTGTCTCATTGAAAAAATAATTCCATGGATGCAGTTCTGACGGCAGATTCCTCCGACAGCAGAAGTTTAGCATTTAAACTGAAGTGGGAATGCTGTCTTCCAGGCAACCTAAACTGCTTTGCTGCTGTAAGCCCACACTATTATTCTCCAGTTAGAAAACCAGCTTACTCTACTCTGGTTCCCTTAGTTTAAGAACAGTGCAGTGTCTCCTTTGGGAGTTGCTAGAGGATATTTAAAAAGCTCTCGGAGCTCCAAGCTCTGCATGGAAGTTAGTGACAATAATCCCTGGAAAGGGAATTCTGGCAGGTCCTGCAGACTGTGGGTACCCAGAACATTACAGGATTTAGTGGGGCACTTACATACGAGTTTTTTTCTTTTTTCTTCTTTTTTTTGTACAATGAGAGAATTCCAGGGAGAGGCTTCTCCACAGTATATCATGTCAGATGCTACAGTGGTTTATGCGTCCTGAAACAAAACAATTAAATACCCCTCTGTCTCTCTCCAGCAAGAAATATTGTCTGTGTGAAAACCAACCACAGGGAGAATATACCCCCAAAACACAAACAAGTATGCCAGGTAAATAAACAAGTCATCTCTGCCCCTAGACTGTGGAATAGAGGGGCTGCTATAACTCTTATTTGGGAGAACACTGTAATTTTAGTTATGTTGGGTTTTCAAGTCCATTTTCATGTTCTGAAAAGTTTCGGGCCTGACGCTGGTTGATGGATAAACATTTTTTTAAAACTTGCATGTTAATGTTGCAGCCTCTAAACTGTCCCAAATAATGAAGTTAATCAAATGACAATGAATTCCTCCCAATCTATTAAAATACATAAGAATCACAAATTGAAATTATTAAAATGTCTTGTCTTCTAAGAACTTGGGAAGAGCTTTCACTCAGTGTATAGAAATCAAACAGAAAAGACATGATCCTGGTGGAAGGGCCACCCATTTGTGGTGCAGAGAGTTATGCTAAGACCAGGGCAGTTGCCTTCACTGTCTTACAAGTGCCATTTCCCCTCCGCTCAGTGCTATGAGGAGTTCATCTGTCGCTCCTCCCCTGGATCCCTGCATCCTGTTTCACGAAGGCGGACACTGGCGGGAGCTCATGGTACGTGGCCACACCATGGCTATCATCACCTTCTACCCCCAGGAGCTGGGCCAGGTGAGTATGCAGAGGACAGGGACCCTGGCAAGAGGCACATCAGGTATCTGGCTGATCTGAGCTTGCTGGGTGTATTGCTAGGGAGAGGTGTCTAATCAGATTACCCAAACAGACAGGTTTTCCTTTCTCGCTCTTGACAGGAGGCACTGGCTACTCAGAAAGCATTGCTTAAGGAGTTCTTCACATGTAGACCTGGAACAGTCTGTGACTTGACTTCACTTTATTCCCAAGAGAGGTATATGTCTTGACACAGGGAAAGAGTGGAAACAAAGCCACCTCCTTTTTCTCCCCCCTCTCTGATCAAATTCAAATTCTACCAGTTCAGGGTGTGCTTGAAGTGAATGACAGATGTTTGGATGCCTTTTGCAGACATGGTTTTAAGATGGCCACATCTTTTGTTTTTCCAGACCTGAAATACTTGAATACACTATGGCTCTACTCATGGGAGTTATGAGCCTGGGAAACTAAAGAAAAAAACCTACAGTGACTTTCCCAAGACAGTAAATCATATTGGCAGCAAAATTGCCTTTTGCAAAGCCATTTTGATCCTCTTAATTAATTCTAAGCTGTGCAAGTTACGCATCCTTTACAAAGAATCAAAATTCTTTGATCCTGTTGAAAGGCTCACGTGAAATAGAAGTTGGTGGCAGGAGAACCATCCTCACCTGCACATGAGTGCCCCAGGAATGGAAATGGAAATCAGCTGCCTCTCTGCTGCCTTCTGCTCTGCTAACGCCATGACACGCTGCTCCCATGAGCAGCCCCCTTCCAGCTCCGTCACGGAGAACTACATATCTTTGAAGAAGTGCTTGGCCTGAAGTTTTGCATCTCTCCAGCTGCCTTTTTCCAGGTAAACACAGGTGGAGCAGAAGTTCTGTACCAGGCAGTCGGGGAGCTGAGTCAGGCTGGTGGGGATACCATCCTCCTTGACATCTGCTGTGGAACGGGCTCCCAGGGCTGGTGCTTCACATGCCAAAAATGATCCCCGCATCTAAAGGCTTGTTTCTTCAGCATGGATGTATGGAGTATTTTTGTATCCCTCTCTTCCAGGGACAATTGGTCTCTCTCTGGCTCACCAAATGTGCAGGATTATTGGTATTGAGGTGGTGGAGAAGGCAGTAGAGGATGCCAGGCGGAATGCAGCATTCAATGGTGAGTTCAAATTTGCCGTGGCAGAAAGTTTCAAACTAACTGCTGAAAAATTAGAAGCAGAAGTGAGCAGAGGGATCCTAACAAGTTACCTCCACACAGCAAAGGGCAGTACTTCATGTAATACTTAATGTCTGGTGAGACCGACTCTGCTCAGTTCATGTGGTTGCTTTTTGTTTCACAGGAATTTCAAACTGTGAGTTTCACAGGGGAAAGGCAGAGACCATGTTACCAGAACTGCTGTCATTGTGGGAGGATACCTGACCCCTTGTTGCTGTGGTGAACCCATCTTGGGCTGGGCTCCGTGAGAGAATATGCTATTTATTTTCATCTTGAAAACAGAGAATGTTGAACAAGTTCTGTGAGACCTGTTATACTGGCTCCAAACCCTCTCCTCACTTAGTCTCTAGTTTCTTACCTTGTTGCTCACAGCAGCTAAAATCCCACTGTCTCCAGTGCCTTTGTCATGCTTTCTCTTTAAAGCAGACAGCTCTAATCTTTTTTCCATCTTTCACAGGCTCACAGAATTATTTAGGAGAGAAGGAGCCTCTGGAGGTCTGTGGTGCAATTCCTGAACTAAAACAAGGCCAACTTCAGAGTTTATCAAGTTGTACAGGGCTACAAAACCCAGCTGAGATTTGAATGTGTCCAAGGGTGGATACCATCTCCTGAAAATGTTTTCCCTAATATATTTAATCAGAATTTTCCCCTGCTGCAGTGCATCTGTTGCCTCTCATTCTCTTCTCATGCCCCTCTGAGAAGATTCTGGCTCCATCTTCTCTGTAATCCCCCAGGAGGCCCCTGAAGAAAGCAAATGGATCCCTGCTCACCTTCTCTTCCCCAGACTGAATAACCCCAGCATTCACACTCTCCTCATGCATGCTGTGCCCCAGCCCTCTAACTGTCTTAGTGATTTCCACTGGACTCGCTCCACTGTGTACTGGGAAGTCCCAAACTGGTCCTGGTGCCCAGATGCGGTCTCACAAGTGTGTGTGTAAGGTTTTACGTGCCTCTGCTTAATTAAGTAACAATTTTTCTCTCATCCTTCATCCCCCTGGGAAGCAGAGGGATTTCTCCCACTGCTCTACCCTGCCAAATCAGCTGAGCTGTTAGCAGGGTGTGTCGCATCCCTGGCCTCCTAAGAGCCTACAACTGAGACAGGACATGGCAAATGTATATATTCTTTTTTCCCTATATTTTTGACAGTTCAGTGTGGTTCTGCGGTGCTTGCTGTGCAATCATTCCTTCTGGAGAGCTCACAGTGGTGGTGGGTCACTGGGAAAGCACAGTATCTGTTTTTGCAGATCACAGGGTTGTGCGAGCCATCCGAAACTGCAAGTCCATCTGAAGCCTGCTCTACATCTGCAAGCCAGAGAGTGAAGCCATGAGGAACTTTCTTGAGTGAGCACCCTCCTCTCTTCCTTTCCACTGACCTTAGTATGTCCAGACAAGGACATAAATATCTGACTTTGGCTTAGGAAGGTTTTTGTGGTGACTGAATTTCACTGGGTGAATTCTGCAGGTGTGATCCAGGACCAGTCAGTGCATGGTCAGAAGTGGTTTACGCTTCTGCATTACTTCGGGTTTACCTGCAAGCTGCACTTGCTGGTTTAAGATAGCGGGTATTCTTTGGGTTTTATGTTCCAGCAGGATGCTTTAGTGCATCAGTAAGGAATAGAAAATGATGCAAACATGCTATAATGGCATTGTGCATCCTTCCCCAACACAACAGCAAATCTGGATGTGAGATATGGAGTCCACTGTGTTCACTGCAGGACGGTTGGCCCCTAGCCAATGAAGTGAAGCCAAGGGTATTACTCACCTGCTTAGGGTTAATCATATAGCTAAGTCTTTACCCAGGGCAGGCCCCTTTGCAGGTGATAAATCTGTCTGCAGGTAACCAATGAAGCTAGTGCAAAACTGAGGATTATTTCCTAAGGGTATTGTCTTTCAGCTGGGATGGCGTGTGAGAAAGGAAGCTTTAAACCTGCCACTGACTCTTCAGCTTGTCCATGAAATTTTCAGAGCTGTTCTGGGATTCAGTATTGATGGTACCAGACCTCAGCCAGTGTCAGCTGCAGACTGTGAGCAATGTTAGCCAAACACACGATATCTCCTTAGTGCACTCTCCGTGCTATTGTGCTACTGATAACAGTGGTAAGGTTTCTGCTACTGGTCTAAAGGATGCTCTCTTTGTTTTCCACAGGCTGTGCTGCCCACCTGACCCAGGGAAGAAGCTGGCAGGAGAGCCATTTGCCCCCACGTTGGCTATACCTTTTGACATGTTTCCTCATACTGTTCATTATGAGCTGGTGCTGCTGTTCACCCGCTGACAAGGAGGCAGGTATGCCAGCTCTGAGAGCTTGGGAAGCAAGCTCCTACCATCCTGAAGACTGGAGTCAATGTAGTTAGGATTTTAACTTATTTTCTTGAAAGCTGTATAAAAATAATAATTTTGCTTTTGCTCTTACTTTGGGTTGTCTAACTACACTGTTCTGTAAGGAAACACTTGGATTTCTGGGGTGAAAAGGTTCTCTGTAGTATTTCATCACCCCTCCCTGCTCTGCAAACCTCTTCTTGGGCTGCTGGTTAAAGCAGGCTGGAAAATACCATCTCCCTGGTGTTGTGGGTTTTCACCATCAACATGTGAATACAAAGTATGAAAATCCACTGTATTTTCTAATACTGCCATGCCATTAGTTCTCTGCTTGCTTCAAGGATATTTCAAGTGTTTGTAAAGTTGATAGTGAACTTGCTATGAAGAAACCGTAGGAACTAGAAATCCTCATGCTTCACTGGGCAAATGTTGACTTTTGGGGTCAGGGAAACATTCCTGTATAAACTTCCAAAACCAATACTGAATCGCTGCCAGTCACATGGATAAGTTGGAGGCAATGAGAAAGATTTTTCTGTAAAATGAAATGAAAACAAATTTCAGTGTCTCTCCTTCCACACCTGCCTCTCCCTTCTCTGCTAATGCTTGCTGATACCTAAATATGAAGTGCCCTGTGAGAATGTCAGCAGCAACAAGTTATTTCCTCATCAGGGTGCTCTGTAATAGCTTATTCAAAAAGTTGGTGTGTTTTGCATCTGTCCTGCCATGCTCACTGACTGGCAAGCTGTGAACCTCAGTGTTATACGAAGTTTTCTCCAGCTCTTCAGAAGATGGAGCTGCTACAACCTGAAGGTACGTCTGAGTGAGCAGAGTTCCCCTGTGTTTTGTGAAATCCACGTTGCTTTGAGGGCTTCTTTTATTTTTATTTTTTAATTTTTACTTTTGTGTTGTATTGAAGTTACCTTTTGGTTTATCCTGGTCATCTAGGCCAGACCGGTAGCAGAACGCATTTCTACAGTCAGGCTGTTAAATTTGACTCTTTCCTCTGTAAGGGGAGTTCCTTATCTGATTTGGGTGAATCAAGGCTAATAAACTCCCAAGGAAACAGGAAGTCTGTATTTTTTAGACTTTTAACTCCAGTCCTAAGGAGCCCTAAGCTTGGAATAACAACAACAACCACCAGTTCTCAAGCCATGGGGGCTTAAAATACATGGGTTTAGGACTTGAGACTTAATACATCAGAAAGGGAGGTGCTGGGAGATTCCTGACAGGCATAGGAAGTGTCACTCTTGTACTATCCCACGAGTGTTAGGTTTTTGCACACTGTTACAGCCTCTTGTTTTCAGTTCATAGTGCGGGATGCAGTTTTCCAGCAGTTCAGTTTTGTATACACCTTTGTATATACCTTGGCTTCTTGCTGCGAGATCTGAATGGATTTCTGCTTAGCCTGGCTATGCTTTTGTCAAAAGGAAACTTGTTGCAAATTAGAGGGGGAGAGATAATGACTTTAAATCAGAAAGTAATAGAGGATCAGGAAACCTTTCCACTAGTCTCTGGAGAGCTGAATATACAGGACAGATTTTATCTGCAATGGGGGAGGGTGGCACAGTGGCCTCACCGTCCCTTTTGGGCATCAGGTTCCAGGAGAGCCACAGGGCCAGGACACCTTTTTTGCTTTTCTGGGGCAAATATATTAAGTAATATGTTGTTTGCTGTGTATTAGTGTCTAAGCATCTGAAACTGAAAGCTGCCTCTGTACAAGAGACCTCCAACCACTTTTCCTCCATAGCAGGTTACTCCCATGTCCTCTGCTAACACATCCTTGTTTTCCCACTAGTGAGCAACTGTGCTATGCATTTGGCTGCCATCCTGCATCCCTAGAACTGGCTCAGTTTTGGCTTTCTGTGGGTAATTTATGGAACGTGCAAGGAAACAGAGGATGACTTAATGGTAGGAGTGCTGGGAACGCTCACAGCTCAGCAGGTGCTAGAGCTGCCTAGCTCTGGCTGCATGGTTGCGGGGCATTAGGACCCGGAGGTTGCTGAGTGGAGGCGGCTGAACCCCCCTCCCGCTGTCATCCTCGCTGCCTCTGCAGCTTTATTCCTCGTCTCCTTCAATGGTGACTGACTACCTCCCGCCCGGGCTAGCAGCCAGAGCGAGAAGGCCTCGCTAGGACCGGTTCCCAGCGGCTCCATGGCATCTCCCAGGACTATCACTATCGTCGCCCTCTCTGTGGCCCTGGGGCTGTTCTTCGTCTTTATGGGGACCATCAAACTGACCCCTCGGCTCAGCAGAGATGCCTACAATGAGATGGTGAGTATGCAGCGGCAGCATGGAGGGAGATGCATTAGGGCTCTCTCCCCTCAACCTTGTGGCAGAAGCAGTGTTTGCAGTGGGATACACGGAGGGTGACTGTTCTGGAGCTCTGAGCGATGGGAGGGAGAGGGAAGAAGCTTATCTGTCTCCTTACTTGATGGACACGGAGAGAAACAAATAATATGCAGTGTCGAGGATATTCTGGCAGCCCTCGCCTGGGCTCTGTCTGAGCCCATCCATGGAGAAACCTCTTATGGATAAGGACAGGGAGGGGGAGACAAGGAGGATGGGGTAGCACAGCACACCAATGCCTGCAAAAAGATGGGGACACAAGGGTCTCTGAAAAGCAAGGTCTGAAGAAGTGCCAGACATGTAGCAGGCAGGTACAGCTGATCCCTGGGAGAATACCTACCACCTGGACAGGGGGTAGAAAAAAAAGATCCCTGCTTTGGCAGCCAGATGATCATCCTCAAAATTCTGTGCTTTAAAGCAAGGATAATGATGCTGACTGTCCCTACCTCACCAGACTTGTGCAGGGATTAATTCACGACTGTGAAATGCTTTGAGATTCTTAGCTGGCAGAAGAAGATATTATTAATAGTCACCTTATTATTCTCTTTAGCCTGGAAAATGAGCCTCTCCTCCTCTTGCCTAATGGGAAAGGGGTGAGGAGAGGAAGGAGAAGTCACTGTGTGCATTTCTCAGCTGGTGAGCTAGTTTGTGCTCCTCTCTGCTCAGGGCCAACCCTGCTGCAGAGCTTTGCCGTCTGCGAGCTGCAGGCAGGCAAGGGACTGGCTGCCACGTTTTGCTTCCTTGGCTGTTTATTCTCCTGCTGCACTCCGCCCCCCCCCCCCCCCCCCCCAATATTTATTGCAGTGGCCGAAACGTGTTGGTATAATTTTTGTGCCCCTAAAAAAGTAGTGCTGGAAGTTTCCAGCACATTCTGTTCTCTCCCTTTGCTCCACCTGCCCAGCTGCTTTTCCTTAGCTCTCAAATAACATCTGAATCGCAGTGCCTCGTCTGCAGCCCAGCACAGGGATCGCACAGAGCAGAATCACCAAGAAGTAACTCAGGACTGAGATAAAATATCCAGAAAACAAAGCTCTTAAGCTTCTTCTACAGTAAGGGACAGAAAAAAAGCACTGAGACTTTAGAAGCATTGCAAAATCCTTGCTCTGTAAAACATTTCACTTCTCTGTCCCTTTTGGCTTTACTAAGAGTCAGGCCTACAGATAGGAATTATCTCTGTTTTTACAAAGGGAAAGCAGAAGCACTTGGATATTACACAACACCATCATTCTTAATAGCCCATACTGTAACATGTTCATGGCTCATTAGGCTTTCATGCTTTTGCTGTGCTGCATACCAGGGTGGTCTGTCATGTAATGGAGACAGTGAAAACCTGATCTTGCCAATCAATAAGCATGGGTTCTTGCCCCAAGCAAATAAAAGAACCTCTGTTATCTACCTACAACACCAAACTTGCAGTTTTTCATTCAGCAGAAAACAGACACACTAGTTTGTCTATTAAAATGCTTAAAATACCAGAGTACTCTAGGACACGCTGATAGTATATTTCTATATAAAGCTATATTTTTCACAACTGTTTAAAAATACTCCGCTCTGTGGAGAGGTTTTATTCACTGAAGGTTTAAAATGCATCCTTACAATGCATACACTTAGAGTAAATGTGTCATGAGATCTTCGATTACTTAGTAGCAAAAATGACAACGCTGTGTATTTTTTAACCACATGTGAAGTGTCAGCTCCTTTTAGAAGGAAGTAGCAAAATTTACAGAGAAGTGGGGAAGTTCTGTATGCCTGTAGTGCAGGTTTCCAAAATCACATGCAAGTAAATCTACGCTCTTGTTAGTGCCTGTGAGAGCTGAACAACTCTGTACCTGAGATTCGGCTTCCATTTCCCTCTCCCTGATTAGAAAGCAGACAACACAATGGCAAGAATATCTGCAGGGATAGTATACTTGAGTGTAAGTGGAAATAATTTCAGTGTCTCCAATAACTAGGAGCTTTATTAAAATATTAAAAAAAAGGAAACGATTGAAAAGGAGAAAAAAACCCCAAACAACAAGCCCACGAGCACCTAATGTTCAAATGCAAGAACTTGAACGTGTGTAAGGACAGAGGTTGTTTCTTCCCTGAAACAATGAGGCAGCCATCTAAGAAGGCTGAGTGTTGCAACTTACACTGCTTCTAAATCCAGCATAAATCAGGGAGCAAAGGATGTCAAATGTCAGCTTGCTTTCATCTGAGCAAAGAAAGGATTGTAAAGGTATGTAAGCACAGGATAGGGTTGGTGAATCTCAGCATTGATGTATAGTCCCGTGTTAAAATTGTAGCATCCGTAAACACTGGGATATTGTAAGTTGCTTTTAGGTAGAAAGAGCTGCTGTTTTTACTTGCTGTGTCTTGGCTTTGCAGGGACTAGGTGTGTTATTCAATATAAAAGACGAGCTACTCTTAGAGAGAGGTACTTTTTTTTAACAACATGGTTCTGCATTGCTAATTCTAGCAGTCGTAACTTCAGATTTCAGAAGGTACACCTGGCCTGGTCCTAGCTCCAAAGATGGGTGCAAGGTTGCAGAACTGTTTTCCAGTGAGGAGACAACAGCTTATAAAGGGGGAATTACAGGTTGATAGTGTTAATATTCCTCCAACAGAAGCTTTAGGGATACAGATTGGATATTGTGCCAGAGGGGTCTGTGATGATTGAAGTGACCTTTAGGTCATATTGCACATCAACCTATTTCAATGGAAGTCACCTTTGCCTTTACTTTCTCACATTATGGTGTTCTACGGTGTTACTGCTTGATTTCAGAGACGAGCATACAAAAGCTACGTGCGGGCCCTCCCCATGCTGAAGAAGATGGGAGTCAGCTCCATCCTTCTCCGCAAGAGCATTGGTGCCCTAGAAGTGGTGTGTGGCATTGTCATGACACTGGTGCCTGGTCGCCCCAAAGATGTGGCCAACTTTCTCCTCCTCCTCCTTGTGCTGGCTGTGCTCTTTTTCCACCAGCTAGTGGGGGATCCACTCAAGCGTTACGCCCATGCCCTAGTCTTTGGGATCCTGCTTACCTGTCGTCTGCTGATTGCCCGCCAGCCTGAGGACCAGCTGTCAGAAAAGAGGATCCTGTCAGTGAATGGGGATGAGCAGCCACTCATCCATGAAGCAGCTCCTGAGAAAGGCAAAATGAAGGTATCCTAGTTGAGTGCATATGAGAAATACGGACCCTTGAGGCAGCTCTCTCCAAAATCACCCAGAAAACTTGTTTTTTTTTATTTACCTATTTATATTTTTGTCTGTCTAAATAAAGTTGTGCTTGGGGTCTGAGAGACACATGTTATGTCTACACTGTAGTCTTGCTTTTGCTGCTGCCCTGTAATGTAGAAAAACACAAGCTAGCTTTTACCAGGACAGCTTGGAGGCAGTTAGCAGCCTGGCTGGAGTAGCGCTGGCCTCAGCAAGAGCTGCAAAACCAGCCTGAGAGCATAGGCAAAGACTTGGGCAGGTAGTCATGTTAACCTGGCACTGCTGCAGTGGGGAGATTAGTCCCTGAGCATCAGCCCTGAGCCCCACGGCAGCTGAAACCTAGCCTGGATGCACTGCTGCTACATGGCAGTCTCACCAACAGCGGCTGGGTAGAACGTAACCAGGGTGTCCCTGTGCTGACTTGTGCAGCCCCATCCACAAATCTGCATTTCCTTTTCCATAGCCAAGGGGCAAAAGGACCCTAACGAGCATAGAAGTGCTGTTTGTTGTGTTTGACAGAAGGATCCCTTAGCCTTTGCTGCCTCTGTGCCCAGTCCTTTCTTTGGACTTGTTATCCAGGGAAAATATGGGATGCACTATTTGCATCTTCCTGTGTTTCCACACTTTGCAGAGGCTCTAAAACTGGGACAATGGCCTGGTAACAGTGATTTTTTGCCTGCTTCACACAAGGCAATGGCATCTTTTTACCCCTCTTGGCAGAGAGTAAAGTGAGGGGGTAGGGAGCAGAACTGCCCAAAGAACTCCAAAATACATCTGCTGTTGGCAAATAGCATCATGCTTCCTATTTCCTTGCAAGAAAAAGAATCCCTTTTTCCTCAACTACTGCAACTTTATAGAATTGTTGGTTATTGCTGACAGATGAGGGTCTGAACATGTCCAGGTACCTCATGGTTCATCCCATACACAGCTTCGGTGAGTTGGGCGAAGTCCTGTCACCAGAGCCTGAATCCCTGTGTGTTGTATCTGAAATCTTACAGAATGTCATAAGCATGTGTTACTTCTGAGTTTGTTTGTTTTTCTTGATAGTTGTCTGTTTTCAGTTTTTCCTTATTTTCTTAATTATTCACGAAAATAAACTTTTTGAAATTTGGAGAAAAATGTCTTGACAGAAGCAAATTTCTTTTTTGAGAGACACATCTGAAAATATTTTACCTGTGCTCAAACGCTGCACCTAAAATGGGCAGAATCACATCAGGGGAATTTCAGAGAAAGACAAGGTGATGCAGGATGGAAGCCATCTGAACACTACTGGGCTATATATTAATAACCACAGGCATTTAAAAGAAACATTTGAACATTTTCATGAAACAGTCTCAGATAAATTTCTGCTTCAGTACAATGTGGCAGCGAGAAAAGATAATAAAACTCCAGTACAATGTCAGTATTATATCTCTATAAAAATTGATGATGGATGTTCATATGCAGTATATCCAGTTTTCTTCTTATGTCAAGTTTGCTGCTGAAACAGATGTAGTTCCAAATATATATATGCTGAAAAATCCTCCTCCTAGAGCCCTAAAGAGTGACTAACTCTCTCTGATCAGATGTGCACCCTGAGCAAAGCAAACTACCAACAGGCCACTTTCGTTAAGCAATTTCATCTTTACCAACTACCTCAAGGTCATCCCACATGTATATAGAATTTGCTTCCTGAAAGACACTTCATCTACCATGCACTGACTGGAGTTATTAATCGCTTTTTAACGCAAAACCACGTAAAAATACCACCAACTCAAAACCACACCGTGATGTGTATTCTTACACAAAGTACTCAACTGAATTGGTGCAACCTTTCAGCCAGCTGCACCTCACATGCGCATCTAACTCAGTAAAGTTTTGGAAATAAGTGTTTGGTTTTTGTAATGTTCTTCACCGAAACCTGTATAGACGCCATAATAATAAATGTAAAATATTCCGCATAGCAAAGCTTGTCCCCGCAAAAACTTACGTGAAATCCTGAAAAATGTCCCCCTTTTCACATTTGCAACAGTATGAATCACTGATCCGCAGTAGTGGCTACATGTTCTTTATTAGAGAGGAAGACAAGACTCATCTGGGAGTCCAGTAACAAGAATTCTGTATTTATATTGGGTTGACCTCCATCATTGCCCCCCAGTATTAGCAAACTATTTTTGGAAGCTACCAGCCATTTTGCTTGCTAGAGATGGTGAAGTGCCAAGAACTGATTTAGTCCTTTTGTAAAACCACAATGCTAATTTACTCTTCCTTTTTTTTTTTTCCCCTGCGCTTTTCTTTCTTATCTCCAAGCCCGTAATTTCATTCCCCTCAGCCTCATCCAATTGCTGCCGTAGCAGGCATCTTCTAGCGCCAATGTTTTCCCAGCCACAGCCTGCTGCGGAGGTCGGGGTTTGTCAGAGGAGAGACGCCCGGAGCGCGACCAGCCTGTCCGGCGTGCCGAGCAGAGCTGCGGCCTACCTGAGGGCTCCCCAAAACCGCCCAGCCGCCCGCGGCACCGCAGGACCTGCCTGGGCAACTCTGCCTGCCTGTTAAAAGAGGGATGAAAAGGGCCACTGCGTGTCCCCGACCCTGCTCAATTTCCAACCTTTTAGACCCCATCGCCCCGAGGCGTTCCAATCTGCACGCCCCCCCAGCCCGGGCACCCTCCGCCGAGGCCACTGCGCACGCGCCGCGCCGCCGCGAGACTGCGCATGCTCGGAACCGCCCGGGGCCGGGGCGGAAATGCTGCCGATCCCACCCGCAGCGCGCGGCGCTGCGCATGCGCGGGAGGAGGGGCGCGCCCAGCGGCTGCCGGGGGGGGGCCCTGCGTGGCGGGCACTGCGCATGCGCGGGATGTGGCGCGGAGGTTTGAACTGCGAGGCGGTTGGAGTCGGCTCTGGCGGGAGGTAACTATGGCGGGGGCTGTAGCCATGGTAGCGGGCCCCAAGGCCGGGGGCTTCACCGGGGCGGCGGGTCCTTGCCGCCGCTCTTGGGGCCCTGGGGCCGGCGTACCTGAGCTGGGCCGGGAGGGCCTCTGCTCCCTCCGTTCCCTCAGGGCCGCTCCTCGCGTCGGGCGGCCAAAGCATCACAGAATGCTCTGCGGGGGCGTCCGGGGGGAGCCGCTGTGGGCAGCTGGAGGGAGGAGGGTGTGCGTGCGTCGGCTGGGGAGGAAGGGAAGGGATGTTCGTGCCAGATATCCGTGGATATCCACCACAGCTGTGCACTGGTAGGCTCGCTGTTAGCAAAAATTGGAGTTCCAGCCTGTCAGTTCTGCTTTAAGTGCTGGTGGTGCTCTCTTCCCCACCAAACCTTTCTGGTAGGACTCCTGCAAGACAAAAGGAAAAAGACAGGTAGAGCAGGTGATAAGGAATCTGTGAGAAAGCTGTTGTACTCCAGAGTGTGGCAACCGAGGACTGTTAGCTCTGTCTGCTTCCTGAACCACTCAGGTCTCAGGTGATTCAAGATGCCACAAGCACGATTCCAGAGTGTTTGGGGTTTTCTACAACTCTTACATGTCAGTCCAGCTCTTGTCAATCTAACCACGATATAGCTGCTGTCAGGAAATTTTCACTGTTTTGAAGCATCTCAGTTATTATTAGTCACCATCATGCAAAGCATCTTTGTGGGAGTTCTGATGTGCTTGGTATTGTCCTTTAATACTGAGGGGGTATGTTTCACCTGAAGTCAGTAGATTGCATTTGTAAATGTGAACGCTCTCTGCGTGTATGTATCAGTGTGTGCTTCAGAGGAGGTCTTGACATAGCTAGCCAGACATTTGTTCTTGGTGTGCTACACATGGAAGTTAGTGACAAGCAAACCTATAGGAAAATAGGGGTATTTCTAACATCTTAAGGAATTGAAAGCTGAATAGGGAGTATGAATTGAAAATCATTCTGGTTTATTGTGCCAGAAAAGCTAGGAAGCAAAAGATAGGCTCCAGCAATCCAGGGATATGCATGCAGACTCTATAAAATCCAGGAAACTGTAGCAATATTTCACATTTTATGGGTAAAAGATTCATCTCCAGCATATTGAGGAGAAAATGGCACTTTTCATGGTTGTATTTCACCCAGAGCTAGGTGGTTTTGCAGTGTTAGTAGCTCTTGTGCTTCACTTGGAAGTTTACTAAAATTTCATATTTTTTTTCCAATCCAGCTGTTAGGTAGAGAGGCTGCAGAAGAATCTAATTTTTGTAAAATAGGATGATAAGTTTTGTTATGATCCTCTAAAATCTGTGCATTACCTTGCAGGAAATCATGACCTGTTGACTGATGACATTGACATACACAATACAAGTAATGAAACTGATAATGCACAAAATAAGAAAATTGTTGATTGTGTTTTGCTACCTTTCTGGTTATGTTAATTTTTGGATTAAAATATTATATAATATTTTATCAGATAATTTTTAAACTGAAAGGGGTTCATGTTAATTTTTACTTGTGAATTTTTTCTTCCCCTTTTTAATGAAAGAAAGAATGGAGTTTTGATACGCTGTTGTCTGTGCATCTTCTGAGTATATTGTCTGATCTTTTTGGGGACAGGTGGCTGTAAATTATTTTCTCTGAAGTTACTCTGTTAAGTTATGCAGGATCCCTCTAAAATCCGTTTGTCAGGAAAATAATTTTTTCTTTTCTTGCATGGAGCCAGCTCTCTGATGTCCTTCAGCTGTTGGAGGTCCATCTATTTTCTTGCCTTTTTGTAAGGAAGGATTGGAACCCCTGTGACAAATGAGTAAAAATCTCCAGTCTCAGCTGGGAGTCTCAAAAGATGCAACGAAGACAGAGTTCTAAGACCCCAAAGCAGCCTCTGCAAGTTCACCATAAAAATCAAACTGATATCTCTGCATGGCAAAAACGAGGGAGAATTGACCCTGAGAAAAGTGTCCAGGATCATCAGTCTCCTAACAGTCAGAAAAATGACAGCAAGCAAGACTCCCTTGAGCAAGCTTTGAGCTATTTTGAGAAAGGTAAGAGTAGTTTTAAGGTTAGCTGCCTAGGATTGAAAATATAACAACTGATTTATTAATAACAATAATAATAATTAAAAAAAAAATATCTAAATTTACCTGCTGTTTTCCCTCTTTAATGCCTGAGCTTTGTAATATTTCTGTAATGTCTTAAAAGGTTTTCCCCTTTCTGCTACTATGGAAAGAACCAAACAAAAAGGAATATATGTACGGACAGTTCAGAGATGTTTAAAATAGTTAATTTTCAGTTCAGAAGTTGTTTCATCTTTGCGGTTGTCATCTTTTTTTTTCGTCCTAGTTCAAGACCGTGTTTCACTGAAGAACAACAGTGTTCTGCAGAAACACTTGACTACTGTGGAAAGCATTGCCCTGCAAAGAGGGTTACCCCCTGAAGCATTTGATGTATTGCTAAACGTGGCACTCAGTGGCAAACTTGGTAAAATGTTTATAAACTGCTAGCGTGTCTTCTGTGAACGTCTCTTTCCCCTCTAATCAAACCTCCTTGAGATAATGAGTTTATGGTGACTGTATTGTTAGGTACTTTAGCATAAAATTAATCTTTCTGGCATGCTTCAGTGTAATTTCTGAGTTCATGCTAAAAATAACCTCAGTTCTTGCTACAGGGGAGTGATACCCAGAAAAATATTATGGCTTGTTACAAATATTTTTTTAAAAGCTCATTTCCTTTGTTTGTAATTGCAGGTCTCTGAAAAGCTTAGTGTCTCCTTAGCAAACATTGTGTCTTTTCCTTGTTGTAACTGTTTGTGTAGGTTTCTTTTTCCCCAAGGTCAAAATAATTGAACAAACTGACATAGTTCTATTAATGAAGCCTGCTAAAATTAAATGTCATCCTAATAAACAATTCAGCAGTGTCAGTGCAGCCCTCACGCTGCTTTCTTAGAAATGGTGGTCAACATTTATACTTCTAAATAATGAAATATTCAATTAAAAAAAACCCCTAAACTTTCCCCTCCCTCGAACCCAAGAGGAGCACACAGGATTCTTTCCCCATTGTGCAAGTAGTTTAGTGCTTTTCTTGATTTAAAATTACTAGCTTATCTCCAGAACACTAATCTGCTGATGTTTGGCTGACAGTCGTATACTATTTTGCTGAAGGAATTGGTCGTTTAATATTACCAGAAACTTGTGTTACTTTTGGTTGTCTTGCCAAGAGTCTAAAGGCTATTTCAGTACTAAAATACTTGATATTCCATTTTCTTTCAACTGGAAAGAAATATTTCTCATAATTTTTTGAGGTATAGGTAAGTCCCTACTAGACTCTTGTGCACTGTTACTTTAAGCAATGAAGCTCTGAATAATCTTGTTCAGAGGGAATTTTGACCTAAGCTGCAAAACTATATCAAAGAACCTGGTACATGAGCACTATCTTATTTTAAATTATTTGTTTTCCAGCTGATACAGTGAATACTCGTTTATTGAAGAGCCTGGTTCCAGCCTCTGTAATACCAGAAAATTCTGTGGTTTCATCTGTATCTTGGCTCTGTGTCAGCAAATGCTCAGGCAACATCCAGGTAACTTAGTAAATGTTTACAGTAGTTATTGTCTCTCCATAGGAATTATGAGAAAAAATTATTTTCAGGAAGCAAAAATCCTGAAATTTTAATGTACAGGGTTCTGAAATAAGATACTGTCCTTTAGAAAGATTGGCAGAGACACCCATTGCTGGAATGGCAGTGGGAACCGAGGAGCACTTTTTAAATGTGAGTGGAAATTTGCCCTGCTTGTCTTGTATCTGAATTCCTTAGGAATGGTTTCTCCACCAGCATTTCTGTGAAATACTTCAGCTATGTGAGGCATTCTTCATAAACTTCAGCAAGGTATCCCTTAGGTTCTGTGTACCTTGGCCATGGCAACATGACTTAACGTTAGCAAAACATTCTTTTTTGTCTTCATGTAGTCTGCTCAAAGGTTTACATCATAGAACCGTTTAGGTTGGGAAAGACCTTTAAGATCGAGAAACTTTTCTTAATACCCAATCTAAAGCTCCCCTGGCACAACTTGAGGCTATTTCCTCTCATCCTATCACTTCTTACTTAGGAGAAGAGACCAACACCCACCTTGCTACAGCCTTCTTTCAGGTAGTTACAGAGAGTGACAAGGTCTCCCTGAGCCTCCTTTTCTCCAGGCTAAACAACCCCAGTTCCATCAGCCACTCCTCATAAGACTTGTACTCTAGGCCCTTCACCAGCTTCGTTGCTCTGCTTTGGATGCATCCAGCACCTCGACGTCTTTCTTGTAGTGAGGGGCCCTCAGATCGTATCTGAGGGTTAGCACGCATTCAGAACTGAGCTGTTTTTTCCATTTGGGTATGGGAGTTGGTGCTCTTGGCAGGCTTTCTTGCACAGCTGAATTATCCCTGTACTGTTCATCTGTAGCTATCTGGTTGTCCTTGAGAGTGGCATATATCCTAATGACTGTGTCTCTTAAATTGGCTTGTGACTGGTGTGTCTGGCTTTTGCTTATCACTTAATGTAATATGACTTTTTTCCTATCTGCAGCTGCTTTTTTTAAGATGGCTGATCACGTTTTTTGACTTCATTGATCACAAGGAACAACTTCATGCCCTCTATGGTTTCTTCTTTTCCTTCCTGCAAGATGAGAAGATGGTAAGGAGAGCTGAAGAATATATGGAATTGACAAAATAAACCTAAATGTTCATTAGTAGTATGCATACTAATGCTAGAATTAGTCTGGAGTAGCTGTTGGCTAGAAACTGTTTTCTGATGGCTGGAATTTATTTTCCTTTTTTTTCATTTTGCATTCTAAGATTGCTGGGTAATTTAGATTCAGAAACAGGGAAGTATTGTAGGATTATTTTAGTTTCAATGCTGTGCTCTGTTTGTTTAAACATGTTTCCAAGAATTGCTATTCTGCATCACAGAGTGACAGTATATTCTGTCTAAATTCCCAAGAGTAACTATGGTGCTGCAGTCTCTGGGATTGCCTTTGGTGTCCGACATCATCAGGTGAAGTCTCCTGCTCCTGGGGAGAAACTTACTTGCATACCTTGGGCAAAAGGTTTGGGCGCTTCACTACAAGAAGGACATTGAGGTGCTGGAGCGTGTCCAGAGAAGGGCGACAAAGCTGTTGGGGGGGTCTGGAGCACAAGTCTTATGAGGAGCAGTTGAGAGAGCTGGGGTTGTTTAGCCTGGAGGAGGCTGAGGGGAGACCTTATTGCTCTCTACAATTACGTGAAAGGAGGCTGTAGAGAGGTGGGTGCTGGTCTCTTCTCCCAGGTGACAAGACAAGAGGAAATGGCCTCAAGTTGTGCCAGGGGAGGTTTAGGCTGGATATTAGGGAAAATTTCTTCACTGAAAGGGTTGTCAGGCATTGGAACAGGCTGCCCAGGGAGATGGTTGAGTCCCCATCCCTGGAGGTATTTAAGAGGTGTGGATGAGGAGCTTAGGGACATGGTTTAGTCATGGACTTGGCAGGGTTAGGTTTGTGGTTGGACTTGATGATCTTAAGGGTCTTTTCCAACCTGGACGATTCTATGAAAAAGAAAAAAACCTTTTAGAGCAATGTTTATTTAAAGGTGAGATACTCTAAATGCTGTTCTACTTAACTTATTTGAAATGTAGCTTAAATGAGAACAAGCAATCAGGACATTTCTGCTATATGGCAACTGTAAAATCCAGGTGCTGGAATATTGAAGTGTTTGGATTCAGTTCATATTAAGATGATCTTGGCAGTCACGTTAGATATGAAACTGTTAATATTCTTTCAGTTTAGGATATTTTGTGGTTAAGACTTTTAAAGTTGCCAAAGTTCTGAGTTATATTTCTTGCAAAGTTTTTAATGGTTTTTGGTTAACATTAGTTATAATCTTTTCATAAAACTGGATATAAGTTCTTACCATTTAAAATAGCGTTTACAGGCATGATGGGACAATTAGAAAGTGCAGCAGAGCTGGTGTGAAACTAATTTAAGACCCTTACAGCCTCAACTGTAGTTAGAAGCTCTAATAAATTATTTTGATTCAAAGGTGCCTTTCTTTTTGAAAATGTAATTGTACTTTCACTGCTGACTCCTGAAATATCTAGACCATGTTCCAAAAACCAAGATCCAAGCTCACTGAATAGTTTGACTACTATAGGGACCGCTCATAGTGTGCAGATAGTATTTCTAAATAAAATTGACATATGTCACATGTAAAAAACATGCTACTTCTTAAGGGAAGTAAGGTATGCTCTGCCCCAATGGGGACGCAGTGATGACTTGAGGCAGCCAACTAAGTGAAACAATATTAGCTTGTGAAGCCTGTATGTTGCTTTTAGTGTATCCTGGTTAGCAGTCTGCACCAGCAGGATAGTTAATTGCTGCCTTTTCTTTGCAGTGCCCCTATGTCTGCCACCTCCTCTACCTGCTGACTAGGAAAGAAAGTGGTGAGTCTATCCATTTGTATGAGATGGAATACCCTTTTGTTTCTTATTTTGTTTGCTGGCACTGCCTTTTCTTCCAGTGGCGCTAATACAATGACTAGGCAATATATTGCTTTTAAGGCAAAGAAACATGTGTGGTAGTTCAGCCTGATTTGTGTGACACTTTCTGATTTGGAAACCTGTCTATTAGCCTAGAAATAAGACTGATTGGTTCTGCCTGCTTTGCCATGACTTTCTATAATAAAAGTGATGCTACATTTTTGCGTAAATGTCTGATACAGAGTTTTTAAAATCCCTTACGTTCTGAACTGTATTTTCAGTCAAGCCTTTTCGGATTAGGAGACTACTTGACCTCCAAGCAAAAATGGTGAGTTTATTTCAAACCTTGTAGAGTTTGAACTGGGGTTAATAATGCAGTTTATAAGACTAACATCCTTACAGGATGGAGAAGAGTGGCTAGGGTTTCAGGACAGGGTTAGACTTGGAGTTGTAGGTTATAGTCGTTGTATCATCAGGGCTTGTCTATCTTGCATGTGCATCCCTAATTTTCATTTGTGTTTTGTGACCATATGCACAAAGCTATACATTTTGTGGCTAGGTCTGGTAAAATCTCGGAAGCAAGGGGCAGCTTCATTTATCTACCACCATCTTTAATTTTCTGTTCATCTTCCTTTTTCAAGTTGTATCAAAAATGACTGAGAAATATAAGATTGTAGAGGATCTTGCTCCCTTTTTTGTAAGGAAAAAAATGTAGCTTTAATAACATGGTTTTGGAGCATTTAGACAGCAGAAGACCATATTTTCATAGTTTTGATTGTTAAATTCCTTTTTATTAGTTATGACTACAGAAAGTTCCTTCTTCAATCCCCTTCCTATGGTATTTCATTGACACAGTTTCCTTTCATTTTCAGTTGTTCATCTATGATTGGTTACTCACATGTAGCTTTAGAAAGCTTTTAGTAATCACTGGGGGTTTTTTGCTTCTAGAATACAGTATTCAGTTTCTATATTAAAGACATACCCCACATGTTTTTCCTCTTGTTCTGCTATTTGTCAGGGAATGCAGTCTCATCTGCAGGCTCTACTATCACTTTACAAACTCTTTTGTCCTGAGCTGGTGACCATAACCCTTCCTGCGAAAATGAAGGTAAGGAGTTAGATTTAATCTATTTGCAACCAGTACTTACGACAGTATTTGTACCGAGCTTTCCATTTAAACTATAGCATGAATTAGTGGTGAAGTTTAGTTCTATTTCCTCTTTTCACTGAGCAAAATCAGGTTTAGATGAGCCTTGTGTTTTGTTTCCTCTTCAGCATGACATGATTTGGAATGGAATGGCATCTACTTTTATCCTTATGAGGATTAATTTAATCCTTCTTTTGGTGTTCTTGCTGGTTTTGACTTGTTTCACACAATGTTAAGTTCTTCAGGAAACAAACTGTCTTATTTGCACAAGGCATTGTCCAAATTGCAGACTTTCTCAAGTACAAATAAAAATGGGAGTCAGTAAGTAACTTCCCATTTGGATAGTCTATGTCATAGGAAAGAGAAAAAAAGTGGGAAAAAATGTGGTAGGCTGATTTGTCAGAGCCTCAAGGTAACAACAAAAAATATGACTCCACTTTTAGAGATGCCTATGTGTATGCTTAGCCCTTTGACCAAGTAGAATATATATAGCAGAAACTGAATATGTAACAGAAAATAGCAGCAGGTGAGACCTAAATTCTGCAACAAATTTTCTTTTGGTACTTCAATGGGATAGACTTAGGGTTTGGGGTTTTTTTTAGAAGAGACATTTAATTTATATGTAGGCAAGTTGTGTTTCTGTAAAAGAAAACTTGTGTTATTTCAATCTGCTTGTGTTACTTACATTGCTCTATAAATTTATACATTGCATTGTGCTGCATAGTCATCTATTGGAGAATTTGTTTTTTGTCATGCACCAGAAGTGAAGAAAATAACTAGCAACTAAAACCCAAATACATCTTCAACTGTTTTTATGAACACACTGCTTTAACTTGTATAATAAAAGCTTGACTACCTAGGCCCAAACCAGTCTGAACACTTTTGTGATGGTTTGGCACTTGATTAGGATTTAAAGACTGATTGCAATTGAAGTGACAAAAAGTAAGTTTTGTGCAGAAAAGGCGTTGGGTTGGTTAATTTTTCCAGTTTTCTTTGTAGCTGTAGTGTCTACAATAAATTGAGAATTCAATTACTCATTGAATTGTTCTCTTTGGCAGATATCACTGATGCTGAATTCAGGAAGCTTTCCTAGTAACTTGCATAAGCATACCTTGGTCATGTTTTATTTTAATGTATACTTGAGATTTACTCTATGAATTGATGATTGATCTGAATGAGGATTATAAATCAGAAGTGTTGGAGATCTCTTCTGAAAAAGGGGGCATCATTTCAGAAGGAAATAAAAGCATAACTGTTGAACTATAGTCAAAAGGTAATAAAACTGAGGAATGACGAAAGTTCTGTGCTGTGAAAACCGAGCCCCTTGGTCTGTCAAGCAGAGTCACTGTGGTGACGTTTTTCAGAATAGAAACTAATCTTTCTGTTCTTTTGTCTTAGTTTGGCTTATTGCATGGGTGTCTGATTTATGTTTTCAGACTTACTTCAAGAGTTCAGAGGGCCCATGGAAAGCAGCAATCAACATAGCAAGGCGAAGAAACCAGGAAAACTCTCCAGTGTCCCAGCCACTCTTTTTAGGCACAGCTCAACCTCAGTCACGAAAAAGGGTAGGTTATGAGCCTAAGGTAGACCCTAGAAGGCGCCAAGCTGTTTTCGTTATGAATATTGGCAAATAATGGGAGTCAGGCTTTATTTCAGCACTGGTAAGGGTGGAGTAGCTATAAAGAAATGCAGCATTCCCATTATAACAAAGGCCTGGATACCTTTTTTGCAAAACAGGGTCTTTATGGGAACACTTGTCACAAGTGCACTTCATTGCATTGGAAACAGAGTCATTGCTATTCACTTGTGTTTTTTTTCTACAGAAATGGAATAGCCAGTTGATTATACCTGCAAGCAGTGCAAACAAAAATAATTTAGAAGAGGACAGGGAAAAGAACCGTGTTGATTTGTACAGTACGAATGAGTCTTTTCCAGTGGAGCAGCTGCAGACCTTTTCTCAGCTCCTACAAAATATCCACCACCTAGAGGTGAGTTTCAGGAAGGTGTCAGTAAGCTCACTGAATGTTTTGAGAGATCAAAGGATATTCCTCTATGCCCTGTTTATATGTGAATAGTGTGTGGGCTAGCTAGTTCTGATAGAGCATCTAGTCCTACCTGAGGGCGATGAATGAGTCCTGGAGATGGTCTTGTTGCCAGTAAAATGATTGGACAACTCTATAGAATGAGATTCTCTGGCAGTTTGCTAATGTAACTACTGAATAACTCTTTTTTTTTTTTTCTTGATTTCTCTTGCAGTTTCCTTCCCAGATGGGTTCAGTGCTAACAAACCCTTTATTGCTTCACTACATGAATTGCATCAAAGATGAATCTATTTACCTGAGGCTTTACTATTGGATGGGCCAGACTCTTCAGGAAGGTAGGAACTTATTATTACCTCGCATGCTAGGGAGATAAAGGATGTCTGAGGCTTTTCACCTTTCAATAATGGTACTTTGCAATTCAGATTTATAGTGATAACCACATAGCGTTAAAACAACTGCTGGAGGAGAACTGAATTTTGTTTCTGATTGTGCTTATTCTTGCTGTGCTCATATACAAATACAGTGTTCTCTTCTGTTTAGAATGCACCTGGTGTGTGGCTGATAACAACCTATATGAAGAAGAATTCAAGGACTTCCTGGAAACTGTCTACAAGACGGAGTGTTTCCTGCAGGTAAGTGCCTGTTTTGTGGAAGCCAAGAGTTTCACGAAGTCTTACCTTAACATACTTTTGGGACTTAACCTGTTTCCTGTAGTATCTCTGAGAAGTGACAGTGTCTCAAGTAATAAAAATACATATTCCTATAGCAAGTCAATATTCTGGGCATGGCCTTGTTATCTGCAGGAAAGATAATTTGAGAATGGTGTTGAGAATGATGATTTGAATGTCCTGGTGAATTGCATGGCAGGAAGGAGGTGTAAGCCTCTTTCTTTCTCCATGGTGAAGTGAGCATGGCAAGGTGCCGGCACATAAGATGAGTTTTTGAATGTTCGTTTTCTGCTTTGTAGGAGGGATTTTCTTCCTGTGAAGAGTTCCTGTATAAGAGCCTTCCTCTCTGGGATGGCTTCTGCTGCCGGTCACAAATCCTCAGACTTGTGAGTTGGATCCCCCTCAGCAGCTTCTCTGGTATGTGTTGCAGATCCTTTGGGTGAGTCTGGACAGTGTCTGATCTTGGGGGATAAAATTTGTGCACAGATACCATGCTGCGCTCTCATTTGTTTCAGAGATGAAGTCACACCTCTATGATCCCCTGGCACAGCTCTTTTTCACATCGTCCCTTTACTTTAAGGTAATTTAAGTGAGTACAGTGGCTGTTTACTTCTAGTTGATACTGCTGTCTGCACTTGTCAGGTGTAGCAGTCTGAGGGATTGTATAGCAGACTTACTTGGGCACAGACTTCCCCAAAAGGAGGATAAAATTTATACTTACAACATAACTTCTTTGGGAATTTGAGTGCCTTTAAGATACTTTCTTTTTTTGACTGAAATTAAACTGAGGCACTGGAAATAAAAAGAACTGGTAGTACACAAGACAATAGTAAGTTTGTTTTATTGGAATTTTAACTCAGTGTTTGAAACGTGCGTTCTCCAGGAAAAGCTATGTAATGCATACATTCAGTTCAAGGGGACATGGAATTATCTCACTGCTCTTTGTGCTCCTGAGAAACTCTTGATACCTTTCCTTGTATATGTCAAATCTCATGGCATTTTTTGTTTAGTATTATGCATTTACATAAATTGTCATCAACATGTTTTCTTTTTGCCTCTTGCAGTGCAGTGTTCTTGAGAGCCTGAAAGAGCTGTTGCAGAACTGGTTAAATTGGCACGTGATTCATCTGGATTCAGAGTCTGACTCTCAAGTCCATTCTTTGTAAGTTTGTCTGAAATAAATGCAATACAGTGTTCTGTGCATTGTTCACTAGTGTATTTAGGTATATATTCTAGGAAACCTAGAAGGTTAATAATCTGTAATGTTTCTGCTATATTGTAAACTACCTTGTCAATCCTGTTCTTTTTCTTTAGAAGTCTTTCTATTGACACTGAAAATTGAAATGTCCAGAAGTCAAAATCCTTGTAACACTGACAGCTGGGTCATGTTTGTAATAATGTTGGTAACAGTATGTTACTGGGTATATTGAAGAACAAATGCATGTTGCTGAATGCTTGGTGTGGCAGAAGGATAAACTTAAATTTCTTTTTTTACCACCTTTCCTTTTTCCCTTTTGCAAAAAGAGGTGCATATATTAATGTTGTGTCATGTCATTGCTGCAGGGATACCACCCTTTCTGGACTAGTGAAGGTGGTGGCTGAACTGATCCACTTTGTTGGATGGATCTCTACTGTTGCATTGCGTTTGGAAAACAATCCTACTTTCTTGCTGTACTTCATCCTGGATTTCTATGAGACCGTATGTATCCTATTCATTTTGGCTTTCAAAATCCCAATACTCTAAGGCTGTTCGCATTTTTTAAGCTAGAGCATGAAAACACCTTCCTCATTATAGTTTATAGAACTTTGTGATTAAATGCAAGAATGTTCCAAATACTTGGTAGATCTACAGGTGATAGCTGCTGCTGTTGCATCCATAAGCAGAACTAAATACACTGCTAGAAAGTGGTTGCTCTTAAGTCAGAAGTGAACTGTGGAAGGGGAAGTAATAATATGGCATAACATGCTTTTTTAATGCTAATTTATAGAAAAGAACAATCTACAGTTCAATTTCAAACAACATACCCTGGTGTTTTTCCTTAAACGCTCCCTTAAAAACTGTTTTTTCCCAGTTTGTCCTGTAGACAAAACTAAGTGGCATCAAATAGGCTTAAGCCTATTCTCTAGTTTCCTCACATCCTCTCTGGAGATGTGCTTACTGCCATGTGAAGTCCAGCCATGCTGTTGTTGCTTCTACAATTTGGATAAAATTATGAAGAGTTCAAAAAACAGTGATAGTTCTGGGATCTACTTGTAACTGAAATGTCCATTAAAAAATGCACAAAACTAATGGGCAACAACATTTGCATAAGACAGCGTGTTTAAAATAAGTAATGCTCATTTTATGGGAATATACAGAGAATCATGCACCCTTCGATATATAATTATTGGTACCCTAGCAGACGACTAGGATTTGAATTTTTTCTTGATGTTTTGCTTATGTATTCAGAACTCTAGAGATTTCTAAAATCATGCAGCTGAGATATTAAGTAAAGAGTCTAGATTTCTGAAAATACCAGTAATTCAGTTACATACAAATATCTGCCTATACCTTACATGGTGTAGCTGTACTGAGGGCAAGAGGAAAGGTGAAGGTCTGGCAAACAATCTTCAGTGAAAAGTCTGTTATGAGATTAGGAGGAGGAGTCCTAAAACAATTGTTGTGCCTAATTTAACAAAATATAAAAGGTATCCATCTTTGGGATGGTGGGCTGTCACAGCTTAATTGTTTATGGCCTGAACTGTAGTAACTAGATATGCGTATTCTTAGATCACTGCTCTTCTGAGAATGATACGTACCTTCCTGAAGAACACACCTTTGGGAATAGTTACTGTGGCTAAACTATAGAGGACAGTAATGTGTTAAGTTACAGCAATATTGCTTTTAATTATTTATCCATACTATAAGACTGTCATTATAGCTGAAGATCTTGTTAAATCTGCAGAAATTTTAAGATGTCTTTTTTACTTGAAACTCAACCTTAAATTCGAAACATGAGTCTGATAATAAACCCATGTTTTATGGCCATATCATCTTTTCTTAGAGCAAAGCTCATGTCATGTGTTCACACAATTCCAGCAAGGTCAAATAGAAAGATTTCATTTCCCAACTGGAAGAAATGGATGGTCTGTTTGGCTTGCTGGTACCAGCAAACCAGGCTAGGAACAAGGTCAGGTCTAGTGCAATCCCAGCTATGTATGTTGGAATGATCTAAAAGATCAGAAAAAATGGCTGCTGCTTTTTTACAGGGATCTGGGTAGATTTGACTCAGCAAGTAACCATGTCAAAAAATATAGTACACCTAAATGGTTGAAGCAGAGACTGAGATATGAACTGACCAATATGCCTTATACTGAGAAGGAAAGAAATGGAATTGCTTTGCCCTGGCCTTCCCTCCTACGTGAAGTTGATGGAGCTGGCTGGAATGCAGTGTCATGTTCACTTTTGCTTTTAGATGCTTTGGGGTTTGTTAATGGCAGTAATAATCTGCCTGGATTTGCTTCATTCTTCTAGGTGTGTGACATGTATCTGAGGTACAATCTGCCTTTATTGATAATGCCTCCTGCTGGAGTTTTCTACCCAGCGCTTCTCAGCATGGATTCTGTCAGCTTGAATCAGCTCTGCTACATTATGTACAGGTACTACAAATGGTGTGGGCTGTAGGGACTCCTTGTCTTCTCTTTCAATCTTTTGGAAATGAAATTACTTTGGTGTAAAATCCGACATCCGCTTTTTCTTATCATTGAAGGCAAAGGTGAAAGTTCCATTTGTGCCCAGCTTTCATGATACAGGATTTTATAGCTGTAGTTCCTGCTCTCTTTTTTTTCAGTCTGTTATCCAAAATAGCAGGATTCTGACCTCTTTCCTAGTATTATTTCCATATCTTTGATATGTGAAGGAAGGAGTTCCCATATTGTTTTGAGAGAACTTAAGTCAGCCAGCTGGAATCACTAGTAGTTAACTACACAACTTCTCACTCCTGTGCTTTGACCTAAGCTTTTCCTTATAAATTCTGTAATGCACTGAGTGGGAAGTCCTTCTGCCACCTCCAGACTCTGTGAGAATTTGGGACTGCCTCGTGCTGCCTGCAGGTCCAAAGACAGCACTGTTTAGCGCTCTGCAGGATCAACCAACATGGCTGCTGTTCTTGGCCTTGTTAGTTCCAGTGATTGCATCTGAGAAGAGTAGCCAATTGCTGACAGCTGGCGCAGGGCTCTCCATGTGGCTTTTTCTCTAAGGACTCTGCTGGGTAATTAACATGATAGGATGGTCTCTGGGAAATAAGAGGAACTAGTGCTTATTATATAGAGCAACTGTCAAGTTGCATTACTTCCAGTGGCTTCTGTGTTTCTGCTTAGTGAATGAAAGTCTCCCTTCTTAAAAATACACTGCATTTTTCTTCTGATTTTAAGGCTGTGTGCCAATTCTTGTATATTGCCTTTATGAAGGTGACTGTCACAGGCAAACCTATCATATCTTAAATGATTAAGAGATTAATATTATTGGGTGTCTCCTTGCTTCTACTGGAAAGGGTGGGTATATGCCAAGTGATAAAGTCCCTTGAATACTTTTTTGTGTCTCTCTTTTTACCATTTACCATCGATAATCTCTCTCGTAAAGAAAATAAGTTTTCTTAACACATTCCTCCACCTTTTTTCATCACTGGGAGGTTGTAAAAATTTATAGGCACCTAACTTTCACTTTTTTTTTTTTTCAGGTATCGAACCAACTTGGTGGCTGCAAAAGAAAATGAGCTGAGTAAAAAGGTATTGCGGACAAATCTGCTATGTGCTAGAATAGACCTTAGCAAGGGGTTGGATTGAATGGAAGGGAGGTGTTCTAATGATGTTCTTTTAAGGACTGGAGGGAGCACACAACTGCTTTGAAGATGCTATTTATTGATTTGTTTTCTTGTCCTCCAGGAAATGCTGCAATTCAAATTCAGTAGCCAGACATACCAAGAGTACAACCAGTACATAATAGCTATGGTGGGTTGTCTGTGGACATCCAGTGCATTCCAGAAGGATATTCATCCTCAAGGTCTTTGTATGGATGATGAACTGCTGAAGAAAGCCACAGTGCAGGAATTCAAAACCAGCTTTAACATTGTCTACCACCCAGCCATGATGGGCTATGCTGTCCTCTTCCTGCAGCAGGTAATGGTATAGGCCAACATTCGGGCCTTTGGCAGCACCAGATGTTCTGTCTTGACAGTTTCTCTAGAGAAGTGTCTCTCAGTGCACTGGCTGACAAAGTGTACAACTGAGCTTTCAAAAACTGGTATGGCATTCTGTGTTTGTGTCAGATCAATGGCACAATTTGAATAGTCTTTGCATGGTATGAAAGCATGAATGTAACAGTTTTAGATGTGATATGTGCTTATGATTATTTTGAGGATAGAACTAAAATAGCTAAATAATGAAGTAAATTAGTAATTCACTAAAAGCTTTCTAATAGTGCATCTAATAGTGCACAAAGTATGGAGCGTGACCTAGACATTTAAACTCCAGAAAGTCAAGAAATACATAGTTAAATTGTATGCAGGTACGCATGGTGGAACTTTCAGCAGTGCTTTCTGGCTCTTGCAGTAGCTTTTGAGAATGGCTTAGTAAAAAAGAAATACAAGTAGCTACTTCAAGTATAGAAGTAAGATAATATGGTGCTGTCTTGTATTGTCTGATATGAGTTCTGCTAGTAGTCACCTTGAATTGTGGGTGCCATTATGTGTTCAGTGCAGCTATTGAATAGTGGAGGGAACAGCTTGCCAAAGTTGTTATTGTTTGGAGATGTGCATGCTGCCCTGAGAAATCAGGTTTTGTAGGCTATCCAAAGGATGCACATAGATGCCATTTTGTTGTGAGGAATGCTGGCAGACTGAAAGTGTGCATAGGTGTGGCTTCTGGAAAGAAGCAAGGGAAACCTGAGGTTAAAGTTGAAGCAAAGAATGCTGGTTAGGAACACTTCACAAATTTGCCTTCGTTTATATACTCAGTGTCCTGAATCTAGGTAGTTTGTCTCTTACTGCTGATTAAACCCAAGTTTTATCATTGCCAGAGGAGTTTATTTTTTGTTATATGCAACTTCTTTTCCTTGGTCTTTCTGCTGTTGTAGCAGGATTAGTTTTTCATATCTTTAGTCTAGATCCTTGCTGTTCTGAGGCTTCTTGATTCTTCTCTGTAGTTTTTGTAAGTTTAAAAAAAACCACCAAAACCCAAAAAACCCACAACCCCAAAAAAACAAACCAAAACCTTCTGGTGGAGAATTTTTGCATTATTCCTACTGCAGAACCAAGAAATATATTCTGATTAGCAGCTACCACAGGTGTGTCTTAAGACAGGAAAAAATATTTAGCTGCAGTGCCATCTTTTCTTAAAACACTTCAGTGCTGAGCACCAGAGGGCACTGCTCTGCAGCACACTCAGAGAACACAAGCAATAATCTAAATGTCAGTAGGTTCTCTCCTCTTGCTCTTTCTCATTGTTGGGAATTATCTAGCTAATGTTTTGAAAGGGTAGCTTTTACACTGAGAGACAATGGTTAAAGATACCTGTGAATATTCTCTGTTGTTATCCAGTAATGCTGCAGCACAGGGTAAGACTGTCTCCACATTACCTTGCCACTTGTGGACACAGTATGATGCTGGAAGCCCATTCTGAAGCATGATTAAAAATTTCTCAATTTCCTTGCACCCCTGCAATTCCTGATTTAGGAGGGGACTAAGCAGAGGCCGAGCAACTCTGGACATACTTCTTATCTGACTTGATACTGTTTTTATTCCCTCTCCTTAAGGCTTGGCCAGATGATACCGCCTTCAACTTCAGTTTAATTAAGGTAAGATTTCTTGTTTTAGTGAAGTGAAAACAGGCACTTTTCAGCAGCTATGTAGAAGAGGATGAGGTGATAATATTCACCAATTCCACAAATGCTCTCTAAAAATTTTGAAAGGGGAAAATTCCAGCTGTAGACTTTGGTTCAGTCTCTTAACAGGGCCAAACATGAGGACATCAACACCTGCGAAGTTATGTATCTAGCCATCTGTGGGTAGTGGTCTGAGATTTTTATATATTTCCTCCATGAGTCAGTGCAGTATCAGGACAAGGCTGTTTATTGTTCTCTGCAGGCTCCAGAAAAAGTTTTGGTTTTGGTGTACTTGAAGCAGAATTCCTATTATTAATAAACTTTAATATTAAATTTCTGAGATGGATGTGTAGCTTTGTTATAGCTTTGAGCAGGGATCCTCCACAGTGGCAGTTTGTTTCATTTCCTTTATCACAGTGTACTTCAAACCTGATCTGGAGGAGTCACCATTAGTGATGGAAAGAAGGCTTTAATATCCATGTTCATTTGGTTCCTGACATCTTCACTGTTGATCCAATAGACTTTGCACTTTTTAGAACTGGGATTTATAAGCATCTTCAGTATTAAAAAAGATCATGATTCGGCATGTTCAAGCTAAGAATGTGTAATATGTAAGTGAAAAGTTTGGGCATTTGGGAACAGGACATGACCCTGTATACCTGTGGGTATTTACAGACTACGATGAATGTTGTCAAACTGTGGAAGGCGATATTTGCAGACCTTTATCGGATTGACTTAAGAAAAAGACAGAGCTATGTCCTGCACATCTGACTATTCTTTCTGTTTTTATAGGGAAAGAAGTGGAACTGGTATCTGGAATATCTCTATGCGCAAGGTTTAAAGGGCCTGAAGGTCTTTATTGAAAGCAGCATCAATCGTGTTTCCCAGGCCTCTTGCAGTAAAGCAGGGAATGTGCAAGTGTGACCCTGGGAGTCACTGGAGCCTTTTTATCATCTGGAACAGGAAAGCAGAATATAATGGACTGTGTCACTAATTCTTCATTCCTTAGAGGATCGAAACAGAGCAATTACCCTTGTCTGCATTTCTGTACTGACATCTATTTTAAGAAAGTAAAGACAGGGAAGGAATGCTTAGGCTGGCTTGGTTCACTAACACTGAACCCCCTCTTGTCCCTGTTGAACTTCTCTGGTCTGAAGCTGCTGAGCTCATAGGTTATGTATCATCCACATTTTTCATCCTCATTTTTCTCTGTTGGAGTATCTGCTTTGATTGAGAAACAAACGTTTTCCATCTCAAAACTGCAATGAGGAGTGCTGCTTCATTTATAAGTAATGTTGATCCCTGACCACCTGCTTTGCCTTCCTCAACAGTAGGTAATGAGAAACAATTTAATCAGCGTTTCAGGGGTACTGTATATGTACTGGATTGGAGCACCACAAGTTTCCCAATTCCCTGTTGTACCATGTATATACTGGCTTTGAACAGGCTGACCAAACTGACCTTCCTAAACTTCATTTTCATTATGAAGCTTCCAAAAGAGACTTTTTGCTAACATTGCTTATAATGTTCTTCTAATGCAGCTGGAAAATTCGGTGCTCAGTTGATGGTTTATTGATGATTTGAGCACTTGAACTATGTTGCCACCAGCTCACCATTTTCTATTGATAAGTGCAAATGTAGCTTTCCTTTTTGTGTTCTTAGCTCTGTACGTGTTGTATATTATACATGTACATATATATATAATTTATATTCTGTAAAGTGTTTCCAACATACCATTTTGAAGGAACTCTGCTACAAAATGCATCTTCTCCTGTCATTTCATTTTAACATTGAGTAGAAGTTCAGAGAAGATGAACTCAGGTCTCCAAAATTTGAGTGAACTTTATTTCACTGCTGTAAAACAAGGTGGTAACCACTTGAAAGAGGGGTCAGAGTATACTGAATTTTGCATTGTGATTCTGTACTTTGATACAGTAAAGGAATCAGTCCCGAGCGTGACTCCAGAGCCACTAAGGATGTGTTTGGTTTCTTCATCCTCTCAAAATCAGGCTGGCTCTAGGTTGAATACCATACTTTTTGGCTCAAGTAAATTATCTGGTTATTATGCGTGTGTATATATATTTATATGTGTTATATATATTCTCTCCAGAGAATAAGAAAATCTTTTGCTGAAGACTTTGAGAGATTTGCAGAGAGATCTGCTTAGACTAAAGTATTGCCCTTTCTCATCTGGCTTTGTTATTCCAGCTAGTATAAGTGCTGCTTGCTAATTTATGTCAAGAGAAACAGATCTTCAAAAATCTTTATTATATTTTCTCAACAGAGGAAACTCCACAAACTACAAATTCCTCCAAGTGGATATGTTTCAAGATATAGCCTTAACATATAACCAGTTATCTCCTTTAAAGGCTGGTTGGTGCTGTTGTTTTGGACCAGCTCAGCTTGTTGGCTGAGGACTATTCCAACACCACTGGCTGGCAGTCCCTATCGTAGTGTTGCCTATTGTTTGTTAGACTCCTTAAAGGTTTCAGTTAAGGACTCAAGGAGGAGAGCTCTGTAACTCCATGGGTGTGTTTATAGTTTTTCTATGAATCTTCTTTCAGAAAGGTATCAGAAATGCTAGCACTTACGCTGGAAAGCCTGAGTACTGTATTCCTTAAGGACAACTTAATCCTTAGCTTTTGTCCTTACACCATACGATTGTCTTCAGATGTTGACCAGACTTGTACTTCCATATTGCTATACTAGGATTCTGTATAGGAATAGGGCTGGAGGGATTGACAGCCCTAGGAGAACATGAGGTGAAGACAGGGACCCAGTTGTAGATTGGTGTATGGCAGGCTCATTCAGTGGGGAAAGGAGCAAATACAGAACATCTCAAAGAAGCATTTAGTTCTAGCCAGGAAGACAGACTTCATGTTACCTGGGTGCTGTTTGGAGTTTATGTGGAAGGAGCAGAGCTCCGTAGCATTCCTGTCAGGCTGAAAGGTGCTGCCAGGGGCTTCATTTCAGTTGAGAAAGGTGCCTACATTCTTAAGAGTGTGTGTGATGGATGTAAATGTATTTAAAGAGGCTTATAGCAGAATCCTTTACGATATACTGAATGTTGTATAGTTATTGGTCCCTGAGAGGTTGGTGTTTGGTTGGGAAAACACAGAATCATGTTATGGAAGACTGCTGTTGCAGCATCACAGATCTTTTATTACACTCTGTGTTACAAAAGTCTTTAAACAAATTGCGTACAATTTTGTCATTCAAGTGCACAGGCTGAATGCTTAGAGGTGCAGAAACACAGTTACAGGGCAGATAACTTTCCTTTAACGTCAGCTTTGTTGATCAAGATGGCTGTTTAAAATCCTTCTCATGCAGCAATGATGTGTGCCTAGTATTACTGGACACCTGAGATGACTTTTAGTCTCTTTGTACGCCTTGGTAGTTCTTGGATCAGTTGATCTCGGGGAATGCTGGTTTGTGTCCTGTCTCCCCACGAGTAAAAGTTGATGACCTGCTCCAATATCTGAATGGCTTCCCTTCTCAGGAGGCTTCTACCTGCTTTCAATTTAGGGTATTTGTAATATAACAAGCAGGTCAGGGCAGCAGTCATTCCAACTCAACCACATTCTGCAGCTTTTCTAGTAGCCTGTTTAGATGCTTCCAGAGAGTGAGGCCTTTCCCTTTAGAAAAATTTCTGAGCGGGTATTAGATAGGATTTCGAAGTACAGAGCCAGAATCCTGTCTGGGGTAAGCAGGCATAGCTCCACTAATTTCTAATGGGTCTATGTTGAGTTGCACCAGCTGAACATCTGGTCCACAGTTCATGAACCAAAGCCATTAACCCCTCCCTGGTCAGGCACATTTGGCCTGAGCATTATGCATCTCAAAATGCAAATGCCTCGGGCTAGAGTTAGGCTGAATTCTTTTTCTGAAGCCATGTTTGTTTTGTGTTTCTGTTAATAATTTTATTATTTTGTAGGGAGAGACTCATTTGTGCATTTTTATGCATCAGGCTGTGTTGTCCTTTCAGAGAGAGCTTGGTCTGAAAGAGTTAATAATTTCAACCTGTTTTCAGCTGGAATGAAGAAACTGGCTCCTCTGTGTCCCTGCTTTCTATTCTTTTATTGGCCTACTTCCCTCTGCTTGCATTTTGCATTCCTAATGCCATGAATAAATCAGGACCCAAGGATTTAGAAAGTGGTACAGCTGTAGCCACTCAGAAAATCGAACCTCTGAGGCTTGTACTGCAGCTCTAACAACTGCCAATAAGTGTGGGTCCTGAACTGTTCTAATAACATTTAACTGGTACCAAAATAAAATTCACTTTGCCCTTTTTAGATAATGTTTAAGTTTTTCATGCCTCTACCCAGCATCTCCTCATTCGGCTCCCTTTGTCTTTTAGTTAAAGCTCAGTTATAAGCCCTTTAGGGCAGGGCAATCGCCTCCCGGCTGCTGTGACAAAATGGTTTATCACAAATCTTTGCACAGTGGAGAAAAGAATAAGGGTAACTGAGGGATCTGGCCTCGCTAAGGGTTCATCTTCTCTACAGAATCACAGCACAGTGAAGCTCCTGTCTGGCTGTGGTCCTAGATCCTCTGATAACTTGTCATTAATAATATACACTGGACTGCTTTTATTTGTAGCACTGTGGCTCCTGAGAGAGTGTGAGAGAGTTCTTTATGTGCTCTTCAGTCTGGGTGAAGAACAACAAGCATTGGTAACAAGCTTGCTCTGGAGGATGAACATCTTGAAAGACAAAGTCTCCAAGTATTTTCTTCCAGGAAAGATGATTTATGTTGTACCAATAGCTTTCCCTCAAGATGGCTCAGCTTTTTAGAATAAAAGTAATTATTTTGGTCTGATTGTGGTTTGATTTCACCAAACTTTGCCCTGACTAAGAAGGTATTTTATGACCTTCTTAGCATATGGTGATGTGGTTTTCAGCACAGGATTCCCAAGATCTGTATCTAGCTGTTAGACCTGCCTGAGTAACTCCCAAGTAAGTACAGTTGGCAAAGGAGGTATTGAAGTACATAAATAATGTTAGGTGAAGTGCGTATCTTGTGGTGCTGCTTCATTTCTCTGCTTTTCAGTTTCCTGTCTTGTAGGAGTAAAAAGTCTGCACAGCAGAGGGTAAGATTTTAAAAAAAAGCCTTAATTATTTTGGCATCTAATTTCCATTTTCAGGCTCACTACAGTCTTGCACAAATGTAGAAACTGAAACAGTTGGTCTTCAAGAAAAGCTGCAGGTACCTTATACAGGCTCTAAATACTATTTTAACCTTGACAGTATTTAGAAATCTGTAGGCTCAGACATGATCCCATTCTGCAGCTTAATGAGCGAACACATGTCAGGCAAGCTTTGGCACCTGCCAGAAATGTGACACAAAATGGACTGTTCTGGTACAGGCTGGGTGATGGGATAGGCTTCTGAGCCTCAGGCACTGGGTTTAGGTGCAAATTGCAGCAGACACTTTTGAAAATTTTATTCTCTGCCTAAATAATTTGGGCTCATCCTTTAAAGAATTCAGTGATAAGCTTCTTGTGTATAGGTATATTTTCATATGCAGCTGTATCCCCAAGCATTTTGACTCGCTCTCCTCCAGTATCTGTGCTGCCTCTAAGTCCTGACTGCGATCTCTGCAGGAAGAGGCTGCTCTCTGCAGGTTTTCTCCCAACCCTCTCTCTATACTATCTAGGCCTGTAACATTGCCATCATGGTTTGTTGTGCACGGATCACTACGCAGTTTCCTTTCTCCTGGGGCACCTCTGTTCTATGTCAGAGTGGATCTTTGGTAGCTCCTGTGTCATTGCTTTCCTGCTCCTTTGTGTGCACAGCCCAGTAAATAAGGAGGGGGATGGAAGGCACATTGTAAATGAGTTGACAGCTTTTGAAGAACAAAACGGCCCCTGAAAACCACCTGTCTGCCTTCCCCTTCTCTCCTGCATGTTTTTGCTTTCTTTTCTACCATCTTCTCCTTTCTCTTCTTTCTTCATCTCTCCCCCAAATTCTTTTACACTCTTTTGACACCCACCCCTTGTTCTTTTGGTGCTCGCTGGTCTGAAAAGATTTCCTCTCTCCCCTATAGTCCTTCTCATTTCTCATTGAGGGGGGACTGTTTCAATCCCTGTGCAGGAATAAATGAAAAAGGGGATTCATTCCGTTTCTGAGTGCATGTCAGCTGTCTGCTTGTATCAGTTCTCTACCCATTCTTCTCTCTCACCCCAGGTACCATGCTTTTAGAAAGTATCCTGCAGTTTTTCTAAATGCTTTCGGCAGGGTAGAATCTGTGCTTGGAAGATTTTTGTAGTTATTGATGCTAGCAAAGAAGGTGAAGTTATTTATTTGACATCGGTTATTTAAACAAAAAAAAAAAAAAAGGAACAGGATGGTACAATATCTGGGCAACCATTCTTACATCCTTCTCAAGCTGAATTTAGGGCCCCTAATTCTGCTTTTGTTCTTTCTTGTTGAGTAGAGCACAAAGAGTCTCTTTTCACGAGCATGCTTGGCTCTCTGTACTGGAATTGATGGGCAGGTCTGTCCCTTCATGCGAGATCTGTTTCTTCTGGCTTTCCCTTCACAGGTAAGCACAGCATAACCACTAAGATCACAGAATCACTACGGTTGGAAAAGACCTGTAAGATCATCAAGTCCAACCATCAACCCACACTACCCTGCCCATTAAACCATGTCCAACAATGCCTCGTCCACACGTTCCTTGAACACCTCCAGGGATGGTGACTCCACCACCTCCCTGGGCAGCCTGTTCCAGTGTCTCACCACTCTCTCAGGAAAGAAATTTTTCCTAATATCCAGCCTGAACCTCCCCTGGAGCAACTTGAGGCCCTTTCCTCTTGTCCTGTCACTAGTCACTTGGGAGAAGAGACCAGCACCCACCTTTCTGCAACCCCCTTTCAGGTAATTGTAGAGAGCGATAAGGTCTCCCCTCAGCCTCCTCTTCAGACTAAACAACCCCAGTTCCCTCAGCTGCTCCTCATAAGACTTGTGCTCCAGACCCCTCACCAGCTTTGTTGCCCTTCTCTGGACACATTCCAGCACCTCAATGTCCTTCTTGTAGTGAGGGGCCCAAAACTGAACACAGGATTCGAGGTGCGGCCTCACCAGAGCCGAGCACAGGGGCACGATCACCTCCCTGCTCCTGCTGGCCACACCATTTCTGATACAGGCCAGGATGCTGTTGGCCTTCTTGGCCACCTGGGCACACTGCTGGCTCATATTCAGCCGGCTGTCGACCAACACCCCCAGGTCCTTTTCTGCAGGGCAGCTTTCCAGCCACTCATTCCCAAGCCTGTAGCACTGCATTGTTGTGACCCAAGTGCAGGACCCGGTACTTGGCCTTGTTGAACCTCATACAGTTGGCCTCGGCCCATGGATCCAGCCTGTCCAGATCCCTCTGCAGAGCCTTCCTACCCTCGAGCAGATCAACACTCCCACCCAACTTGGTGTCGTCTGCAATGATCCTGAATCAAAACTAAATTACTGTAGTTTTGATATGGACGGCTGTGTGAGAACTCTGCCCCATCTGTTACTTCAATTATGAAGAGACTCAGATGAGGGAGCCCTGTGTCTCAGGAAAACAGGGATTTGTAGGCTCTTGGGGAGAAACAGGATTTCTTCAAGCCATAAGGGACCTTGTCACGGCTCACAAGCCTTTCGCCAAACCCTTCTTCAGCAGTGGGATCCACAAGGACACTGTTGGTGTATGGCTCTAGGGAAAGTGCTCTTTTTTTCTCTCTTCCTGTATTCTCCTTTTAGCAAAGATGTGCTTTCACATATATTCTCAGTCAATGTTTAGCTCCATTCCTTGGTTTAGGTGTTTAGGTGTTTGGAGCTTGGAGGCTGTTAGGATTCCAATGACTTGTTTCTGCATGTAGAAACTTCACAAACTCCAACTGCTTCTCCAGTACTAGTTTGGGAAATAAGCTCATCAGGCTCCACCAGCTGCTTCTCTGCTTGAAATGCTGTGTGGGTTGCTCATCAGAGGTTAATTGACAAAATACCACAGCACTTTGTGCAAGGCAAAGATCAGTTGAATACGGGTGTATGAACATGCTCTAACCTACTGCCTTTCTTGCTGCTGTGTCGTGCTCCCTGAAGCCTTTCTTCACTTCGCATTCTCTGTGTGTGTTCTTGGTAGTGCTCTATGAGAGGGATTTTTGAGAATTTATTCCACTCTGGTAAATTTTAATCTTCCTTGCGCAATCTACATTCTAGGCTCCTAGGTAAAGCATCATTCTCTAAAATACTTTAATTGGGATAAATTGATAAACTTGAGCTTTACTCAGAAAGGGAAAGAATCTAGCAAAGTTTCCAAAGGATGGTAACAACACTTTCTCTCCTGTACAAGAGGGAAGATGACCCTTCTCTTTCAGGAGATGTGAGATTTCAAAGGAGGGAAGTTGCAGTGTTTGAAGAGGAGAAAGAATCACACAGAATCAGTACGGTTGGAAAAGACCTGTAAGCACATTTTGGGAAACAATTCTCTGCGACAAGGACTATTTTAGAATAGGAAGTTAGTAGCTGGGAGGTTAAGGGAAGCAAAAGGTAAAAATAATAGCCTTTAACTGTATCGACACCTGAAGTACTGTGTTGAAAATGCAAATGCTAGAATTTTAGTTAATGTTTTTATTGGTTGGTAAGGCAAGATACTTAGTGTTATGGATGTTCCAGCTAATGAGTGATTTGACCAAATTAATACTGACTTTGATTAAAGAGAAAGTAATAGAGACTTTAGGGTCAGGCCAGACACAGCTCTTATTTCTAACTTTTTTAAATTTTCAAACTAAAAGTACTGTTATTATATCTCCATATAGCACAGTTTTCACCAGTAATTTTCAGCAAATGCAGTTGTATTCAGGGTATTCTGCATTTTGTGACTTTGTATGTTTAGTCAGTGTGTCTGATTCTGATTTCACAAGTGTAAACTGGAATCTGTTTCAATGATTTAAATCGATTTAAACTCCAGTGTTTTAAAGGGAGTGATTCTGGTGTAAATTAGAATCTGATTTCAATTTCGTGTTCATGCTTTATAAAACCTGACTTGATTTTTATCTAGTGTATATTTGTACACTGTATTTAGCATTGTGGATATTGAGATGTCCCTGTTGGGTAGGTGGAGACTCTTAGTTTTGCTAACAAGTTACATATATGCCATTTAGTAAAATATAAAATGTTTTGTTAGGGAAAGGCATATTGTAGGTACCACTGTGTCTTCTGGAAGTTGGGTTCTTGGAGTTCCTTGGGAGACTTTTTTGGATTAAATTCTCTTCAGAACTCAAAGCATACCAAATTTAGCATCCTGTCTCATAAACCTTCCTATACACTTTAAAAAGTTGTAGTGCTTATGTGAAAGGCTGTGTTTATGACAAATCTGAGTTTGTCTCCCTGATTTCCTTTGAGTTCTGAATTGCTCAGCTGTTTTTCCTAATTACATCCTTAAAACAGAAGGTATTAAGGGACTTAGGAAGATGCTCCCAGCCATGGAAGCAACTCTTTCACCAGAGATTCTGGTTTGTCTCAAAATTTAAGCTAAACTGACACAAGAGATTTTTTTCCCTGCTACGTTTTGCTGTCCCTAAACTATCAATAATTTAGGATGCATGTACTGCAAAGCACTTTGTTTTTGTGGTTCATGCTGTCTGATAGTGTCTCTGTGCTGATGTCTGTCTCCTGTGCATGTGTAACTTGGCTTGATATGTACTCGCTTTGTTTATCCACGTTGTCATGTCCCTTATAGATACTGTAGGTGACAGGTGCATGCTGCAGTTGGATTTGGTCATGTCTCTCTGTAGAATGGTGTGTTTGGAGTTGCCTGGATAGCCCCTCCAGCAATCTGTTGGTTTTTCCCCCCTCACTCTCCTTACTTAATCCAGGATTTATTATGTGTGTGTGTGTATATGCACAAAAATAGTCCAGCAGAGACTCTGCTCGTTTCTGTCTTCCTATCCATATCTATTATTTTTGTCTAAATATAGCTTTTCAGAATGAGTTTTGTTGCATCAGTACAGCTGTTGTGGATATAGAAGTTATTGAAGAAGCTTTTAAAAGCAGAAGGTGTGTGGAGTGAGTATGTATTCTTGGGTTGGTACTTGAAGTATTCAGTGTTGCTCCTTTTGGAACCAACTACAAGGAGGTAGCTATTTAAAAATCTCCTCCTTGCAGTGTAGTTAGATGAGGTTTCTGTGCACCTTGCCTCACTATGTGCTAATGGGCTCTGCTCCTGACTCCTAGTTCACCTACCTAGGATGAAAGGAGAGGTTCTTCAGGGTCAGCCACCCACCTGCTGGAGGTTCTAGCTGGTACCACCGTGAGGAGCACACTAGTTTCTTGAGGACTCTCTCAAATGTATTTTACTGAAGATCAACTATATTTTGACTGCCTTCTCCAGGTTTAAATTGGTGATCTAGAAAAGCTTTTGATACGTTCACATCCACGTTCCAACAATGGTGTGTAATTAGAAAGTTTTGTTCTTAACATCCCAAAACTGTCTGAAAGGTAGACTTGACCTCCCCACCACGCTGGTCACAGCAGTGGGCAACTGAGGCGCGTTGAGCACTGCTGCTCTATGCCACAGCATTTCCTGACCAGCGTTCCTCAGTGCACAGCCCATGGGAAGCCCTGTGCCACTGCAAGTAGTTTGCCAGTTGCATTTTCCATGGCAGCAAGACAGGTGTCTTGGCCAGAAATGATTTTTAGAAATGTAGTGGAATTGTGAAGCTGTACATATCTATTCACTGGTTCTGAATGAGCCAAGTGAACCTGCATTTTGAGGTACACCCAACCTGCCATTTGTGAGGAATAAATATATGAAATGGTCAACCTTTACAAACAGCAGTGATATTTCTGTAGAACATGACTGTATGAATAGAAAATTAACATCTTTAGTCTGTCAGCTCTGGGAAAAGAAGGGCTAAGGCTCATTAAAGGTGGTTCTGACAAAGACCAGGAAGATCATGTTTCCCAAGTTTTCATTTTCCCAGGGAGAGGCCGAGACAGCCTAACAGCTAAAGCACGGGGCTGGGATCAGATTTTAATCCTCTTTCTGACCAAGTCATTTAACCCTGTTTCTTTTTGTGTAATATGGGAATAACATCACTGGCATCTTGAGCAGTTTGAAATCCTTGGGTGGAACGATCTGAAGAACTGTGAACTATTTGTCATGTATGGACTGAAAGCCCAGCTCCAGGTATGCTTGTGTCCTCAGCCAAGTTAGCAGCTCAAATCCTTCTGTTTCTCATGAGCTGAGACAAAATACCCTGACATTTAAAAAATCTTGGATCAGGATTTCTCCGCAGCTTGGAGAATTGGCTCCACCTTTACTTATTTTTCTTTTCTAAGAAGAATAAGGAACATATCCGAAATTAAGTGATTATCCTATTTTTGCTCCTTAACTTTAATTTTAAAATGGGCTATTTTTACATTATTAAATCTTATGCCAGACACCCAAATTGCAGTTAAGGAAGGAGTGAATGCGTCTGGCATTTTCCAGCACACACATGACCGTATCTAACCTAAAATGAGAGCCGCCAGTCCTGAAAAGCGGTGGGGAGACGTTGGCAAGCAGCGGGAAGCGTGTCTGAGCCCAGCAGCCTGTGTCAGGTCTCCGGAAGTCAGACCACAGCACCTTTTGTGTGTTTGTATTTCTTCCCCCTCCCTTTTCTCTCTCCCTCTCCATGTGTATTTTGTCTCCTCCTCTCCTCCTGTGCGTGTGTCTTTCTTTGTATCTCCGCTCTTCTCCCTCCCCTCCTCCAGATCGATCGCTGGCTGAGACCTCCAAAGGACCGGGCACTTTGTGGGATCGTCCTTGTTCCTCCTGCGTTTGCCGAGTCAAGGGTATCTCTTTGCAGGCTTGGAGAGATGCTGTTATTCCTGGTGATGTGATTGCATAGCAACACAGCAGCATGGGGCGGTGGAGGAGGAGAGGCAGGGAGCGTGCAGACAGCAGCGCTCAGCCTCAGCATGCATCCCTGTCACAGGGACTCCTTTGCTGATTCACAGAGGCAGCCTCAGTCCCTGCTCCCGAAGCCCGGCGGCCGCTGCCCCCGCGTCTCAGACCTGGTGGACTCAGAAGGTAGGCCATGACAAAATTTGTTTCCTGCTCAGATCCTGGCTGGGCTGGAAAAGGGGAAAATATCGATGGATGGTTAACCTCAGAAATACGCTCTTGGAGCGTGTGTGCATGTGTATATCCCTTCACAGTAACACTGTCCATATATGTGTGGGTGAAGAAACTTGCAGAGAAGAAAAGAAGGGTGTGAGGGGGGACGCAGTGGGAGCAAGAGAGGTGGCCAAGACTGTTTCCACAAGGAAGAGGCAGGGAACCAGTAAGTGATGTGGATTCCCAAAGCAAATATTAGCCAGCATCCCGATTTCACTGGCTTTGATTCTTTGCACACTGAAGGCTTATTTACCCTGGCAGTTTTTTCGCCCGAGCTGAAGGACTGCTCCGGGAAGGCTGCGTGGTGGCCTTCTAGCATCCTCCTGGGAGGATTAGACAGCAGGGCAAGGCAGGGACCTAAATATTTCTCGAGTAGTAAGTTGGGATCAGACTCTAGTCACAGCTCTGCCCTTTTCATTTACTACCTTGCTCAGTCCAGCCTTGCTCCTTTATGTGTCTGCCCTCCCCTCCCCCAGCTTCTCCCCAATCCCTTTCACTCATTCCTCCTCCTCCTCTCTCAAGGCCTTATATTGCCACCGCTGACCTTCCCTTTGATGCGGGCAGCCCTGACCCGCTGCAGAACTGCCCGCAGGAGGCACGGGACCTTTCCTGCTCCTCAGGGCTCAGCACGCTCCCTCCCTCTCCATGCCAGACAGGGCAGCCTGGGCAGTGGTTCACCAAGATTTAGTGCCACTCTGCACAGCAGATTATTGCTGGTCCCCAGTCCAGCCCATTCCCTTCAGTCTTTGCTCAGGCATGGCATCGCAGGTGTAGAGCTCCGCTGGTGGAATTGCCAGCATTGGATTCATGGGGTCTCAATGCTGAGATTGCCCGTGTGCAGTGACAGGGTTGTGGAGCAATTACTCCCACACTTTTAAATGCCGTGCTGTCTGTGGGAGAAACAGATGTTTGTTTGGGTTTTGGTTTTTAACGTTGAAAAAAAATATCTAGTCAAATCATTGTCAGCCTGTGTTTTACCTGTGCCCTAATCCGAGGTCCTTCACACCTTCTCTCCTGCTGCTCACCGATCTCTCTGGGGCTGTGAGAGTTCTTGCTTGATTATTCTCTTTAGTGGCATTTATTGCCCGACCATAGTACCCTACAGCAACACACTGTGTGAAGTCCCAGGTACAAGGCTCAGCCGCTCTGGGAGGGTTTCCGTTCTTCTGGCAGCTGTGTGTAGTGCATGTGCCTGCCATGGCTCTGGTGTTACCTCGCATTCTCCCCTGCCAGTTCCCATACCGAAAGCTGCTTTCTGTGCTGTTGCAGGAATGGTCAGGCAGGGCTCTGGTGACAAGAAGAGTGTGATGGCACTCTGGAAAGGGATCAGACTATAGACGTGCAATTTCAAACTATCTTGTTTTCCAGCACTGTGCCCAGGAATATGGGTGCCTGGAGCGGTGGGATGGGAAGGCGTTGGAGTGGGCTCTATGGTGTGATGCTGTGTTCAGGTCCTCTTTGTTAATTGAAGAAATTAAGATGAGGACCGTCTCTTAATACCTGAGATAGATCAATCCTACTTGCTAAAATTGGCCAGGACTGTAACCGTGAAAGGTGTTGCTCAGGCTGGAGTGACTCCTTTCAAAACTAAACAAAGTGAGATAGGGAGGGGATTAAATGAATGGGTTCAAACAAAAGCCCTGAGTTCTGGAGACGTATGGTGAATTTCTGATTATAATGCTGTCCTGAGAAATATATTCAAGGCCTCCACTTTAGGCTGGATGCCTGTGATAAAAAAGGAATTGTAAGTATCATGAAAAAAGACATACTGACCAGAAAGAATTCAGTCTTCAAAAAACCCTCATTTTCACAGGTGTATAAAGATGAAACTGAGCTCTTCAGAATTGAGCCAAAATAGCTGCATCCATTTTCCTTTGCTGTTTCCCTTAGCATAAGAATAAGGTCGCTCTGATACATCTCAAGAAAGGAAAGGAAATGTGACTTCATGTGGCACACAGCCTGCTTATAAAATGCATGGCCTCAGAAGGCCAGAGAACCCTGTGCTTTGACTGGGAGTTTATTATAAAGACAGACTTGTTGGGTGCAAGGTGGAATATTCAGTACAGAGAAATAGATATTAGCTTGATACTGAGAATGAGAAACAAAGCATCAAGGAAGCCAAAAGTTAGCACAGCGTTACCTTGGCTATGGCTGCATGGTGGGTGTGCTCTTCCCGCTATTGCTGATCAGTTACATAGTATGGCAAATGGGTCATGCGTTTTTCACAATGCAGTAAGGCTTCTTTCCTGCCTCTAAGCAGGGAAGGGAAAGCTCAGGTTCTTGGAGGAGAAAAACAAAAAGTCAAGACTCAGGATTTTTAGTGAGTTTAAATAGGCTAGTTTCAGGGCTACAGGACACGACCAAGTCTCTGAAGTATTAGGTTCAATTTTTTATGGTTGGTGCAACCTTCTTTCAATCATTAGGCAAGTTATTTCCCCCCTCCCATCCCTTTTGGGAAGGTTGGAGGATGTTTGCTGCTTCCCTTACCCCTTTTATCTGTCAGGTCTATCAGACAGCAACTTCTCTGTGTCCAGCACAGCGGGGCTGTGTGTTTACAGCTGGGTCCTCAAGGTGATGGGGTAATTATTTGTAGTACTTGTCAAATCAAAGGAGGAGGAGAAGAGATGGGAAGAACTCCTAGCCAAAGGGAGTTCTGGAGAGAGCAGCTGGGAGTCTGAAACAGCGTGTGAAAGAAATTGAGATTTCAGTCTTCCTAAATAAATTCCCATAAGTTATTTTTAAACAGAGAGAGGAGCAGTCAGTTCTGCATGGCCATGTTGTAGGCATGCACCCACACTCACCTGGTTAGCTGGGGACATCGTCGTCCCAGTTTCATGGTGCAAGACTAATTGGTGAAATTTTTCAGCTTGAGTTTTTGTGTGCATGTGTATATTCTTTTGCTTGGGAAAATGGAGAGCGAATGAGCCAGCGGAAGAGATGCTGCTTCTTTATTAGGACCTCTGGCACCTATTTATCCATTGATTTAAAATACCATTTTGGTTATGAGCTCAAAGTCTAAGTGGTCATTTAAGAAGATGTGAGAGTGCCCCACTTCACCCACCCTCAGTGAATAAGGCATCTTCTGTGCCACTTGCTCGCTACCAGATACAGCAAAGATTTTATGTTACTACTTAAGGACAGCTGCTGAACTGATGGACCCTTCATTGTAATTAATAAAGGGGACCTGGTACTTCGGTGGAAGTGCAGTGCGAAGCCCAGCTGCAGCTTTGGCATCTGGTTTTTTTTAGCCCTTGGATGACGGGGTTGTAAATGCCCGCTCATGTGGAAGATTGTTGAAGGTCCTTTTCCCCTTTCCTTGTACACAGGAGGAAGTGAGAACCAGGAGATTGTTGGGGTGATTTTTTTAAGGAGTATGTTTGGGTATCTATTCCTGGTTTGTAAAGAAATGAAGACTAAGGGCCCATGCTCTAAGAGGGTGTTGTGTTGTTTGTACACTTGGTCCCAGTGGGACAAAAACATCTCTTCCTTCTCTCTCACTAAACCTTGACCTAGTGGGGTCTTGGGAATTAGGTCTGCTGGCCCTCGATCTCAGGCTTAAACTATTTACTTACACGTGCAGAAAACAATTTTTGCTGGAACAAGATGTGCTATTGTGCTGTTGAGGGAGTCCTGTCTGCCAGCTTGGGAATGCTCTCTTTGTTAGCATCTACATGGGAGCTGAACTTTGAAATATCCACAAGCCTCCCACCTTTCCCCTTAAAGGACACTGAGCATGCTGAGCTAAAATGTTAATACTTCTCTTGTACAGTAAGTTAAACAACAACAAAGTCATTAACATTTCCAGCAGCAGGGAGCGTGTTTGTATTTCCATTCCTCTCATGGGATAAAGGCTGAGCTGCCTTGCCTCAAAATGTTGCCATATTTTTTCCTTATAGGCCAAGATCTGAAGTGGAAAGTTTCAGCCTGGAAAGAACATTTTGGAGGAAATTAGCAATTCTAAGCATAAGCCTTGTGACAGAGAGATGTCTTGACCTGTATGCTGTATTTGCTGCTGTTGTATGTCGTAGAGAGCTGGAAATTCAATATCTGACATTGGACTCCAGCTTCTGCAGCAGGTCCCTAATCCTCGGCGCTACCTTTAGTGATGCAGGTCAGCTGCAGTGTGAATTCCCTTGTTTTTTGAGAGAGTTTGGATCTGGGTTTGTGTCAGGAGGATTTTAAACAAATGCAGCAAAATGGCAGAAATATACAGTGCAGCATGCGCACTGGTGGCAAGCTGTCATCTTACTGTTGGCTGGGATGGAGGAGAGATGCTGCAGGAGATAGGGCATAGCCTGTGCACCCAAGCGCTGCCTCTTGGGCCAGCCAGTGTTGCTGCTGCAACGGGTCTGTAAGTAGGAAGAGTGCACAGATCACTGAGCGGAGTAGTAAGTTGGGTGGTAGAGGTGAAGCAGAACTGGTTGAGCAAGGGCCATTCCAGCTGCCTTTGTCAGACTGCCTGGAAAGCAGTGCAGTCAGCCAGGCTTTCCAGTGCTGCATTTGTAACAGGTACAGCTCATACAGGAAGAGGAAAAAGGCAACTACTTTGTTTTGAATACACCCTAATGCCCAAGCATTCAACTGTTGAAATGTAACATCAAGATTTTTTGGCTTTCTTATTTTTCAACTAGAGGATCATCACGGTCTCCAACTAGGCTAAACAGTTGTGGCTTAGTTACTAAAGTGTTTGGAAGCTGTAACACAGCCCTGTGAAATGTCCAATGCTTTGTTTCTTAAGGTGTACTAAAAGCAGAGGCAAGTGTTGGGTGCTTTTCACGTGTGAGGATGCAAAACAGCACCATGTAACGAGGTTGTACCTTATCCTTCTGAGGAAAGGTCTGATCACCTTTGGGCCTGGAGTGGGGACCTCCAGCAAAGACCAGATGAGACATGCCAGTGGGAAAGGTTTCACTCCTTGTTCTCTCCACTGTATGGGTGCAGCGCCCCAGTGCCTGCTCTGTGGTGACTGTAAGACTGCTTCTTGTGATGTCCTCTTGTGGAAATTCTCACCTGCTTCTACTCACATGGGCCTTGATGTTTTTCCTTCTTGCACAGAAATGTGCCCAGGGGATCAAACACGCTTTAAATCTGGTCGGACCGTCTGACTACGTTGCTCCCTGAGTCATCCAAAGGAGGATTTTTCAACTCCTTTTCAAGTAGAGGCTTGTAGTAGGCTGTGGGGATGGTAGTTTTAGTTGCCAACACTTAAATCTTTTTTGATTGATATTGTCCCTTGGCAGTAGCACACTGGGTCTCCAGCACCAACCTAGAGCAGAGTGCAGAGGGTGAACGCTGGTGTGGGAGAGGCAAGGTGGATCACCAGTTCGGTTCTTGACAGGTGTATGCAGCAGGCAATAGACATTTAGCCAGGAAGCACCCACAAAACATCTACTCCACATGTGTCCAGACACAGTGCCGTACTGAAGCACTAAAGTAAAAGTGCAAGAGTCAGAGCTATTTTGTGTGCCATGGCAGAGGAGCAGAGCAGATCAAGAGCATTTCTCCTTGCCTGGTTCCTGTAATAGCAGGGAATTTGGCAAGGGATCATATGTAGCTCTTAGTTTGCTTGCAGTTGTACCTCACCATCAGGTTGTCTCCCCCACTGAATGTCCTCCTTTGGGCTGGCAGCCGTGCAGCTGAGTTATTTCCATGTTATCTTGGGTTCTCCACATCTGGGCTTTGTCTTTGCTATTGTGGAGTGGCAAAGAGCAGCTGAGCCATTGTGCCATCAAACCTGCAATAAGGTTTCTGTGTCAGCAAGGTATTGCACAGGACGTGCTTGAGGTAGTGGCCTTTGCTGGCACTTAGCTTTCCAGCTTCGTCTTGTTCTTTGCTGCCTTGGACAGGATTTAGTTCCCCTGTGCCATGGCTCTGTGTCCTGACAGACTCTGTCATTGTTGAAGGAGTGCAGGAGCCTGGCACTCGGGAGGTGAGGCAAGGGCTGTTCTTATTTCCATGATGCTGGCAGAGAGCATGGAGACCCACCACGTCCTACACATGGGTACCCACAGGACATGGTTTACCCCTCTCTGTCTCCAGAACTGCACCCGCCCTGAGCATGGAGACTTACCCTTGAGCAAAATGCAGTCAGATCAGAGCTAGTGACCTTCCTAGTATTGCTCCTGTTCTGCAGTGCTGGTGGGAGGAACAAGAGACCTTTGGGCTGGCTGCCGTGCAGCTGAGTTATTTCCACTTTATCTTGGGTTCTCCACATCTGGGCTTTGTCTTTGCTATTGCAGAGTGGCTTGGAGGACTGGGAACGGAGGGCCCCTGTGTGTGGTGTTGGAGGGCTGGCTGAACCTGCCTGGCCAGCACACATCACTGCAATTACATTGCATTGCGCTGCATTAAAACTGAGGCCTCAGTATGGCAGCTGCAATGAGACACCGCAGAACGTCATTGCCAAAGGCCGTGGATTTCCCAGTTATGTGGTAGAGCTCAATGGCATTCCTCTGATGGAGTCTTTGAGGCAAAATAACTTTTCATGCCCTGAGAATTGTATCTCTGCTAGATTGAGCTTCATCAGGAGGTCATTTAGAGTATCAGGGACAGCTCAGACCCCAAACAGCACAAGCATTGGAGGAATAGGACATGGGGTTACCTGCTGTCAAAGGCAGAAATCATCCACTGTACCCTTGGAGTTGCATGAGGTGAATTTGCCTCATGAGGCTGGGGGGCTTTGAAGACCCTGGAATTTATAACTGTTAATGTGTCCTGGTAACTCTGCCTGCAGAGGGAAAGGAGCAGGGTGAGGGTGCTGCGATGCACAGTCTGCGATGTTCATTTGTGCAAATGGGCAGGAGGGGTAGAGGACAGGACCTTGGATTATGAGCATGTTGGAAAGCTTAGCACAGGCTGTTCTGCTGGAGAGGGAGAGAATTACGGCTGTAGAAACTGCTAAGGGATAAAAAAACATCGTAACAGGATAAGCTGTTCTCTTAATGTGTGTAATGGAGGGGGGAGAGGCAGTGAAAGCTCAAGCAGGGGAGTGAGGGATGTGAAAGCCTGAGAGATGGGCAGCGTGGAAAAGGGCCTGGGGGCTTTCTCCTTGCCCAGCTGTCCAGCGTGATTGCTGGCTGTGCAGGATGTGCTGCCTGCTCCTGCCCTGCCAGGACCAAGCAGGAAGTTTCTCAGCTGGTCCAAGTGAGTTGGGTGTGAAGGAGCAAACAGCCTTCTTCCAGCAGTGTTGCTCCATCTGTACCTTGGAAGCAGCCCCACCTCTGCTTGGACATGAGGTCTGGCTGCTGGAGCCAGGTGATAGTTTCCTTCTAAAAGTAGGAAAACAATCACCACGTTAGGCAGTGGGTTGGACAGGAGACAGCACAGTCCCTCAGCATGCCTCTTGACCCATCACAGGTAGTATTCAAGCATCACTCTTGATTTGCTCATCTGACCTCGGACGTGCTGAGTCTGGTCTGGGCAAAGCTCTGCATGGTGTTCACAGCTTTTTTATGTTAGGTCTCCATCCTGCTGTGAACATGTTGGTGCTCAGCTGCTTTCACAGTGCTGCCACCGGCCAAATGTAGAGTTGTGGGATTGTGCTTCAGTTCTAGAAATTTGGCACCATTTTCTTTGGGCTTTATTCTCTCATGGGTTTTTGTAAAGCCGAGATGATGCTGGCAGTAGGATAAATCACTATTTTAGCTTATTCAGAGTCCAAACAACAAAAAAAGCAGCGTTGTGACCAGAGGTTGCATTTCAGAACTGTAGAATAGACAAGGGGCCACTGCTAAGTGGCTTTACAAGTCATACAGTTTTAAAAATGGAATAAAAAAGGGAATTTTATAATTCATAATGAGTAAAAACTCATAAAAAGGTAGCTGATAGTGTGAGATGCATGTATTAGGGCACTGAGGCTCTAGGCAATTTTCCTTCTGAACATAAAAGGAAAAAATAATATGTTTGAAAATATTGTCTGTTATAGGGATATGTCTATTAGTCTAAACATAAGTGGTCATGAAAGTGAGATCCTCTCTCCCTTCTTCTTTTAAACTCTGGGCATCTCCTGTAGTTCGAGAAACCCAACCCTTTTAAAAAATGCGACATAATCTGTGGGACTCACTAAGTCAGGATATCATTACAGCAAATTGTATAACTAGATGCAAAAAGGAGTTGGACATTTAGATGAAAAAATATTGCCACATTAGTGCAAATATATTAAAAAAATGCATCCTTTTAGTTTTCAGCCTTCTTGAAGGCAGCACGCTAGGCAGCTGGGAAGCGGGTCAGCTCCATGAGGAGGTGCAAGCTGACCCAGGGACTCTCATGCTGCTTTTCAGGTGCTCGTGCCCAGAGTTGTCTCCATCCCCATGAACATCCGTTCTGATGCAGCCCCTGGTGATGCAGGAATGGCCCTATGTCCTCCCACGATGTCCTGAGTGGCATGTCACAGACCAGGTGCAACACAGCAGCACTGCTCACCTGCTGTCTCAGGTAAGAGCTGGGTCTGGGAGCCTTTCTCATGGCAGCTTTTAGCAGTGGTTGCAAATGTCTGTGGAGCAAACTGGGACCTCTGTTCCTGGTGGCAGGAAAGCTGTTAGCTCCAGCCCCCCATCAGCTTGCGCTTAATGAGAGCGTTAGCTCTCCTTGAGCATTTCGGCTGCAAAGTGTTCCCAAAGTAGAGCAAGAGAGACAACCTGCAAAGCTGGATTTCAAGCTTCCTTCAAAATAAAGAGCAAGAGGCCACCTTTAACAGCTCTTGTGTATTTGGTTGGGTTTCCTTTTTTCCTGGAAGCTTGGAAGAACATCAGCTTTTGCTGAAAATGTAGGTTTCTAATCTTCCTGGTTGCAGAGAAGAGCTTGGAAATAAGCCCCTGGTGAATGCTGTAAGGCAGAGGAGGAGCCTGACCTCTTTCTAGTCTAGTTATCTTGAGGAATGGAGAGTGGGTGCTCACACTGCTGGTCTTCCTCCTTCCCCCAGGGTCTCTGAGCTGGCAGGCCAGGCTCCTCACCAAAGCCAGGCAGAGAGGTGAAGATCTCCGGGATTCTGGGGTAAATGGCAGGGCAGAGCGGAGGAGAACAGAAAGGTGTGCTGGTGACTGCCTGCAAAGCCGGCTGCGCTCTGCACCGAGCTGTCACAAGCTGGTTTAGCACCTTGTTCCTCTGTCACCTAGGACAGCAAGGCTAGGGAAACGCTGCCTCAGCTTTGCTACAGCGTGGCCTCCCCTTTGCTGCCTGTAGCTGTTGGCCCCAGGGTACCTGTCACCTGGCAAGAGACTTATGGACGGTGCCAAAGTTTTCCTTGAGCGCTGGCAGTGTTGTTCCCAGGATGAATGAGGTCCCTGGCTCTGCCTTTCCCTTTTTCATCGTGCTTCAAATGTGAAGAGCAAAGGCTAGGCCTGGGGCTCCTCCCTGCCGTGGCTTGCCATCAGCCTGGACCCATCCTGCCCCAGAGAGCGAGGGTCTGCAGGAGGAAGGCAGAGCTGTCTCTGGAGCAGCTCCAGCATGCAAGGATGAGGCTTGCAGCTGGGGCAGGCTCTTGGTAGCTGAGTCAGGGCTTACTGGCCCTGCAGTGGCTGTTAGGTAGCTGCTACTGGGCCAGCGCATGGATGGTTAATGAACAGCCCAGCAGATAAAGCAAGGAGGGAGAGGAATAGAACAAGATAAGCAAGCAAATGCCCTCCTGAGCTGCCTGAGCAGTCCAAGCCTCTACAAGGGGGTCAGAGCCCTGTGGGGTTTGCTGGGAGAGGGGAAGGGAGCTGAGACAGGACTCCCTGTGGGACCCACCACCACTGAGCTGCAAGACAGCACACAGGAAGGGTGCAGACATCCTCAGCTCACGTCATATCCATCACAGGTTTGTGCCAGTCCCTGCCTGAGCCTGACTTTCTGCTGTGTGGGCATCAGTGTGTTGGGTGCCATGTACCAGCTGGCTGCTCACCCCTGCAATATTAATGACAGCCTGACTCGTTCAAAGGGTCTGCCGTGCCCTCCTTCTCACAGGTGTAGGTGTTGCCATCTAGGAAACAGCCTTCCTCTCTTGTCTTTGCTTGTCCTGAAAGCTCCTGGCAGGCTGCACACAACCCATCCTTAGTTGTGCCCTGGCCTTGCTGAAGCCCCCTCGTCCAGTCTGGGAGCTGGTTCTGCATCTGTTGGGCCTGGGAGGTGGTGGGGAGAGGAGGCTGGCTGTGCTGGTCCCAGAAGGAGAGACAGCAGCAGTCAGATGCGCAGGCAGGGAAGGAGGGGAAGAGAGGGAGAGATACAGGGAGCTTTTCATTCCCTCCCTGTAGGTGGAGGAGAGCATGGAAACAATGCTGGGCAGCAGGACTGTGGGGGGCACAAGGAACCAGCCCAGAGCCTTCTGGCAACACCAAACTATTTGTACCCAGTCCAGGCGGGCAGGAACATCTGTGCTGGCACCTAGCGCTGGGCGGGGGCATGTGGGGGGCAAGGAGGGCATCTTTGGCTTCTTGGGGTTTAGGTCTCAAGGACCTGACTATTTACCTTCCGGGTAGCCAAAGCTTGCTGGGACCATTCCCTGGGTAAATCTCTTGGCTGGCAAATACCCCTCTTTGTCCTGCATGTGCTCCAGCATCTGAGGGCAAGGTCTCTGCTGGTAACCCCACCCCAGTCCACCATCACTTTTGCCATGCCCTTGCAGGGACAGATCTTTCCCAGTGCCCAGAGCAATCCCTCTGTGCATGGCCAACTTCCCGCAAGGGGCTTTCCCACACCGGAGTGCCCTGCAGCGGGCAGATCTCTGTCCGCTTTGTGCTTTGCAGGCAGCCACGGTGGCACCACCGGGGTTAAGGCAGGTTGGAGGCTGCTGGAATGCCACCGGACAAAGCTGGGATTGAGGCTGGCTGTGAGGCACTGCCGCCCCCCTCCAGATTCCTGGGGAGTCAGTGCTCAGGGTGGCCCTGCTCTGCTTAGCACACGGCGCTTCCCTGCTTCCCTGCCGGGTGCTGCCTGGCAGCACCCGGAGGGATGGCAGGCTATGCCCGCTCCTCCAGCGAAGCTGAGCCGCCCTGCAGCAGATCTGTGGCTAAGCACAGGTAGATGCGCTCGCCAGAGCCTGCGTGAGTGTTCTGCGCCTGAAAATAAAGCTGTTGGAGGGTGGAGGGGGAATGCGGATCCAGGCTGCTGCTGCTGGGGCTCCGGGGAAGGGATGCTTAGGGGATGCTCAGAGGGAAAGCACTGCTTTTTCCCTCTGCTCGCTTGCAGGGGTTTTGTCCCAGGGGAGCAGATGTTCAACACCTGGCCCCTGCTTGGCCACTGTCACTGGCTCATCTGTTGGACATGGTCTGTGAGTCGCAGGCTTGGTGGGCTTTTAACTTCATCTTAAACAAGGTTGGGAGGACTGTGTTGTTCTGCTGAGCTGTCCTGCAGTTGCACTTGCACGCCGTTAGAACTGATCCCCTCCTTCGGTATCCCCTGGGATAGAGGGGAGGGCTGGAGTGTTCCCTGGCAGTGATGTAGGGCTAACCTACTTCAGTGTCATGAGGATGTGCACATGCAGAGTATTGATTTTTCTACGTGCAAGCATCAGTTTTAGCTTGAGTGGTTTATTATTCATGGCCCCAAGATTCCTGTGAACTCTGTGGGTGATGGTTTTCTCTGTTTTCTTGATGCTCATGGGGAGGCAGAGAACAGCCTGGTGTTAGAAGTTATTAGATGAAGCAAACTTAGCACTAGTCTCAGCAATCATTTGAGTTCTGTCTGAGAACTGGTGTGGCGGGGGTATTGTTTTAGCTGTGCAGCCACATTCCTCGTTTGGTGGTTTCCTCCTGCCTGTTGTTCTCCTTGGCTTGGCTGGATCTGTCCCCTGGACACCTCCAGGAGCCCTTGGACAAGACAAGTGACAAGTATCTGCTCATTCCTCTTGGAAGAGCTGCTGCTTTCCCCCAGAGGTGGCTGCACTTCTCTGGCAAAGGGGTGCCTGTTGTATGTGCTGTTTAGAAAGGGCTAATGCAGTTAATTATGGCTGATTAATCACCTGGGGATAATTATCACAAATGAGCTCTAATATCAAAGTAGCATTAGATTGAAATGCTGCTATTTCCCCAACAAAGCACATCAATATCTCACTTATCGAAATGCAATGTGTCCATCTGTTTTGCACAACAAACTATGTTTTTCAGAGGGGAAATCCCCTCTGACTCACTGAGTGCTATGTGAGATTCTTCCAGTCCTGCTGGTCTGTGTTGCTGTCACCAGCAAGTGCAACAATGTCTTCGCTGCCATCACGAGCAGGAGCATGATACAGTGCTAAAGGCTTAGGAGAGGATTCCTTCCCCATCCACTGAGGATTTGTTGCCCAGGGATTAGCACCTGGTTTTCCAGGCTGAGTGTGGCATGGTGCAAAGTGTGCTTCCTGCATGTAGCTGTCATCTGCTCCTCGGCCTCTCAGAGCGTCTTTCCCACCACTGCTCATTCTGGAGAGGTGCGGAGGAGAAGTAGCGTCTGTGGAGGAGAAGCAGCATCTCAGATTTGCTATGCAAGCAGGGAATATCCTTGTGTTTCTGTAGAGGAGCGGGTGACAGCTCCCAGTACTGGGGATGGTGTAAAGGAGGTTGGCAGGTCCCCTTGGTCCCTAGGAACAACAGGACCCACAATGCTTGCCTCTTCTTGAAGCACAGAAGCCCTGTATGGCATGGAAAGAAATCACCATTAGCCCTGCAGGGACTGTGACGCACAAGAGCCAGCTCTGATTTAATACCTAGCAGTGAGGTAAGTTCATTGCTGGATAACTGAGGAGCACAGAGAAATCATCCAGAACAGGAGATGTGCAGTAAGCCCTTCCTTCAATCTTTGCTCTTAGTGTTGCTGGAGCTAGCACTGCATCCTTCCTCCAGGCACAGCCACGAGCTTCCCTGGAGCTGCTAGCAGATCCCTCCGGGAGCACGGCAGCCCCCTTGCGAGTTGAAAAGCCAGGCAGGGTCAGATGGGTACGTGTCCCCAGGCAAGTGCCGTAAGCACTGGGCAGCGATCTCTGGATGTAGTATGGTTCTGTTTCTGCCCAGGTTGAAGCCTCGCAGGATGGTGCAGGACCTTCGTGTGTAATCCACCGAGCTCCGAGCAGTGTCACTGGGCCCCAGGCCCCTCTGGAGATGAATCTTTGCTGGAACGAGATCAAAAAGAAATCCCACAGCCTTCGGTAAGAGCCCCTGCCTCAAGCAAGCGCCAGGGCTGGCTTCGCCTTCCAGCCTTGCCTGCTGCACGTGCTTGTCAGGAGGTTTTTGAACATGTTCACTTGATAAGCCACATGAATTCATGGTGACCTTGGCTCGGTTTCCCTTCTTGTCCACAGACCTCTGAGTCTTTCTCCCTATGCTGAAAAGTATCCCCTCCATTTCCACCCATCCCATCCTCCTCTCCCTCCCCTCCTTCACTGCTGCTTGCTTTCTGCCGCTTTCTCCATCCTCTGCTGCTGCTGTCCCTGACACTTGTCTCTTTTTGCCCCACGGCCTTCCTGCTGCCTCCTCTGCGCTTGTCCCTTCGCTGGGAGCCCTCTCCACTGCGCAGGGGCAACGCACCTTCCAGATCGTCAGAGGTTGCAGCTCCACAGCCAGCATGACAGAGAGCTTAACTGGATGTATTAATTGTCTCCTGCCTTAATGCAAGGGTCTTGGAAGCTGCCTAGTCATGTAAATGCAGAGCAAAGCCCCCCGTGCTAGCCAGAGCACAGCCCGGACCCACAGGCAAACGCGGAGTGGCTCTGTCCTCTGCTCTGGGCTCCAGGGTGATGAATAGCCTCAGAGTTTCCTCTCCTCAGTGCCTCTGTGCTTCACCCCACCTGGCAGTGCAGCATTTGTGCTGGCTGGGGGTCATGCACAGCTCGTGCTGAGGCATGCTGCCAGTCACTGGTGGGGTCCTCTGGGTGCCTGGCGGTCACCACCCCAGCTGCAGTGCTGTGCCTGCCCTCCCCGGGGAACATGCTCCTCTCCTGTCTATCTGACCACTGTCCTGCTGTCCTCGCTCTCCTGCCAGGGCTCGGCTGGAGGCCTTTTCTGACCACAGTGGGAAGCTGCAAGTACCTCTCCAGGAGATCATAGACTGGCTTGGGCAGAAGGATGAGGAGCTCTCGGCACAGCTGCCCCTGCGGGGCGATGTCCTCCTGGTGCAACAGGAAAAGGAGATGCACACGGTACGTTCCCTCACACCTCCCCTGCCTCTGTTCACTGCTAAGATGAGCTGCAAGAGGGCAGCCCTGCCTGGGACCCCTGCCTCGTGTCACTGCCCATGCCCACAGCCTATGAGTGAATAAGTCCTTGCCCATCTCCATCTCTGCTTCCCATGGAAAGGCAGAGCCCCAGTCCCATAGCAAAAATACCCCTGGCATGTGACAGGCAGAGCCCATCTGGTTTTAGACAATAAATCTGCATTACAGCCTCAAGTCATCTGCAGGTGCTGCAGCTGATAGTGGGCCCCATCACTTCTCTCCTAGTTTCCTCCTTATGTCCGACCTCTGCAACAGAGGTAATTGCCTCTCACTGGCCTCTGCTTTGGGGATCCTGGGGCCTGAGGGGGTCGGTTGGTCTAAAGGTGACCTGGTGGTCAGGACATGAGTGATTCCTGCAGTAGCACATTATCATCATGTCTGAAACTGAGGTAAACCCAATCAGATCAGAGTTTCCTGCTTCCCTGATCAGAGCATTTCCTTCTCACTGCCAGTGGCTGTTGGGCTTTAGTTGTTTTTACCTTGAAAACAAAACTAAGCTTTCGCTTACTATTGCTATCCCTCATCCTCACTGGAGCTAGCCACTTCCCTGGCACAAATAGCCAATCCAGCAGACAGCACCAGTGGGGGGCTACAGTTGGAGGGGAGGAGAGGATATCCTAAACCCGCCAGCCTCCAAAGTCTGCCCTGGCAGATACGCCCCTTTGGGGCATCCTGCTGTTCCCCTCCTTGCTCCTCCAGCAGCTGGACCTGTTGCTGAACAGCTGCTGTGGAAGGACTGTTTGCATGACCATGCTCTCGCTGCATCAGTGAGGAGCGTCTCCAAGCAGTGCCTGTGAAAATGTCATCAATAAAGCAGTTCTTCTTGCACAGCCCTGGCTTGACACACTCTTCTGGGCTCACTGTTCTACCTCCCCACTCCAGCAAAGATGCAGTCCAGACTTCTGCAGGAGCCCCCTTCTTGCAGGGGGTCATTCCTTCCCCAAACTGCAAAAATATTTCTCTGTTAACTTCTCTCTGTGTCTCCAGTGAGGTTTGGGCCCTGGAGTGAATAAATCACAGCCCTTGGCAAGGGAGCAGCAGGGGCACGATTCTCCAGCTCAGCCTGCTGTCTCATCTCTGTGCTCTGCTCTCCAGACTTTCATGGAAGAAGTGAAGTCTCGGGGACCATACATTTACTCTGTCCTGGAGTCAGCACAGGCTTTCCTTTCCCAGCATCCATTTGAGGAATTAGAAGAACCAACTTCAGAAAGCAAAGGTCCGTGGAGTTCCGCCTTCCTTGTTCTCCCTTAGCACAGCACAGCTCCTCCTGGGCTGGACTGGAGAGGATAGAGTGGAGGTGGTTGGTGTGGCGCAAAGTGGCATGTCAGTGCTCTGCCTGGTGCCACCATGCACGGGGCTGTTGCTAATCCTTTGGCCAAAGGTCAGACCGGTGCAGAGCAGTGCTTCTGTCCCAGGCGAAGGCAGAGGCTGCTGGTGCAGCCCATGATGGTGTCTATCTCATGAGACAGTATCAGATGTGCTCTGGAGTAGTTTTTTAAAGGGCAGCAGGGCTTCTGCCTGTAAGGACAGACAGAGAGCAGACAGAGGTCTGTGGGCAGGCTGGATACCTAGAGGAGCTGGTGCAGAGGTGGATACTATTACCACTTGGTTTCCCTCCCTCTTTCCAGTTTTCCCTAGATTTTATCTCCCTTTTCCCTGTCTTCCCTCCATCTCTCGCCCACTCTCCTCTGGGCTGGGGTCTCATTTTTTGCTCTCTGTTCCCCTTCTGCTTTGCCTTCATAGATGTCTCTCCCCGGCACCGGATCCAAAACATCAGCCGCTTTGTCTGGAAGCAGGCAAATGTGGCCAGTGAGCTGTGGGAGAAGCTCACGGCCCGGTGCGTGGACCAGCACCGTCACATTGAACGGACACTGGAGCAGCTGCTAGAGATTAAAGGGGCCATGGAGGAGCTCAGCAGGACACTGGACCAGGCTGAAAGCGTGCGTGAAACCTGGGAACCCATTGGGGATCTCTTCATTGACTCCTTACCAGAGCACATCCAGTCGACCAAGGTACTTCTGGCTCTGAGAAGGCTCCAGCCTTGGCCCCAGAGGTGATGAGAAGCTGCTTCCCAGGAGGGCAGTGCTGCTCCTCCTGACTGCTCAGTCCAATGCAGCCTTGTTACCTGGGGTCTCAGGGGCCAGGTCCTCCCTCCGACAGCCCCCTAGCTTTGTGAGGGTGGATTTGGCCTGCGGTGTCCTGAGCAATTGGCTGTGCTGAGCACCTTGTCATGGCACAGACCTTACACAGGTACAGTGGCTCAGCATAGATGAGCCATTGTCCATGTCCCACTTCTCAGGAGATCTAAGTAATCTCCAGCCTGTCTGGTTTGTTTTGTTGGGGGTTTTTTTCCTACTAAGGTACCCTGTGGGAGGGTTAGCAGCATCTTGCCAGCCGCTAGCCCACCATAGCTTGTAGCAGAGGAATCAGATCCAAGTCCTGACTGGTCACCTGCTTCTTTTCCTTCTTCCCCTGCGCTATGCCTGTTCCCCCGGCAACGGGACTCCAGCTGTTCAAAGAGGAGCTCTCCCCCATGAAGGATGGGGTGAAAGTGGTCAATGATCTTGCACACCAACTTGCCATCTCAGATGTCCACCTGTCTATGGAGAACTCCCGTACGCTGGAGCAGATCAACACGCGCTGGAAGCAGCTACAGGTGGGAAAGAGTTAGGACCAAGCACTGCAAATAAACCATAGGTGGGAGGATGCTGGGGAAGGGCTGTCACTGCTGAGGTTCAAGGACAATAAAGGCTTGGCATGGCAGGGATAGTATAGCTGGTGTTCCTGGAGGAGGAGAGCATCAGTTCAGTATGAAGAAAGTGGCTGGTAAATTTGTAGAGGTTTTGAGCAGGAAAAGGCAATGGGAGGAACAAAGGATGCTGTCTGAGGAGAATCAGGATCTGATGGCGGGGGTCAGTACCAGCTGTGGGTTTGTTGATGTCTGAAAATATGGATACAGATGAGCTGGAGATGTGACTTGTGCTGCCTCAGCCTGTGGGAGGAGGTGTAGAGGGCTGAGCGAACTGGGGAATGCAAATACTGAGGCAGGTGAGGAAAGAAAGGACCTGCGTGCTGGGGTATGTCTGAGTCCATCTACAAGCCTTCCTAAATGGGGTTTCAATCTGAAATGCCTGATGGGCTGCCATTGAATTCTTCTGTCCCATTCTCTAGGCCTCTGTAAACGAACGCCTGAAGCAGCTCCAAGATGCCCACCGGGACTTCGGACCAGGCTCCCAGCACTTCCTCTCCTGTACGTTGAGTAGGTCTTCCTGGCTTCCCGCTGCGAGGCTGACTCTGCAGAGTGGCTTAGCATGGGCTGTGGCACAGGACAATGGGTACAGAGTACTGTTGCTGAGCCCAGAGCCATGCATGCAGCTAGAAAAGGGCCCAGGCCAGTGCCTGGTGCACAGGAACCAGAGCAGGAGGCATCTCCCAAAGTTAGCGTTGTGCTACCTCACCTTGTGGGACCAAGCGTGGGACATGACTGTGGTCCCCCTTTGGAGCACAGAGCTGTGACACTCACAGCAGCAGCTCCCAGGTGATACTGGGACTGTGCCAGCCTCAGAGACAGGGTGGGCAAGACAACAGATGGCAGAAAAAGGCAGTCCTCCATATCCCGTGTTAGTCATTCGGAGGCCAAAAATGCACACGTGAAGGTTTTTATTCACGTGGCGAGACAGAGGGATGCTGTTCCTACAGAGCTGAGCTGCTGCTGGCTGTCGGCTCTCAGACCTGCAAAGGATGGGCAGCAGGTTGTGCTCCAGAGTCTGGGGTCCGTCCTCGGAAATGCTGAGGCCTGCAGGGCCTCCGGATGTCAGTGGGGTTTGTTGGCCTGTGTTTCTCTGCAGACCACGTCCTCCTATCTGAAAAGAGTGACTTTTCAGTCGCTGGAATTGATAAGCTGCCTGTGACAAGGGAAGATAGCTGAGGGTCATAAAAGGGTTTTCATCCTCTAGATAACAAACACAGGGTGGCAGGCAACTGGTATGGCATGCGTCCTCATCTTCCTGAGATACTGCAGTTGACACACAGAGTGAGTAATGGGAACAGCAGATGCTGTGGGTGCCTAAGCCTGGCTCTAGCAGGCAGTGGAGTGTGTGTACCCAAATTCCAGCTGCTATGAGCCCTGCCCACTGGTGACCACAGTGTTGCCTTGGGCATCATTAAAAGCATCAGGAAGTGCCTCTTCCTAACTTCTGAGCTCAGCCAGATTCAGAGCCCCTGTCTGAAGAGAGGCAAGACGCCTCTGACAAGACCAGCAGTCTTGTGCCTCTGTTGTAGGTAGCATCCCCTTGCCTGCCCCAACACCCCCAGCTGGTGATTTGGGAAGGCACAGCCTCTTCAGAGGCACCCACATGCTGGCACAGTCCCGCTGGGCTCTCATCAGAAACAGCATCAACCTAAAGGAGCGTTTAGTGTTGATCTGATATCTGTGTCTCTCTCCTTGCAGCTTCTGTCCAGGTCCCCTGGGAGCGAGCCATTTCCCCCAACAAAGTGCCATACTACATCAAGTGAGTGTGCTCCCAGCCGCAGCCCTTGGTCTTCTCTGGCCCAGGGGGAACAGGAATTGGACCAATTAGGAGTGGGGGGCAGTGAGATGACTGCTCCGAGCACTAACCTCCAGCGAAGCGTGTTGCCCCCAACCTGGCAGAGCCAGGCTTTCCCTGCCTGCCAAGATGTCCCAGATGAGGGGGGATGCTGGCTGGAAGGAGGGGGAGCCGGCAGCAAGTGGGGGCATCCTCCTGTGGGCATCCTCCATGCTGCTGTGGCTGGGGAGTGTGCTCACTGGGGTGCAGCAGCCCCAGTGCCTGCAGGCACTGGGGGACTCGCTCCCAGGACCAGCTGGGTCCTTTTTTTAATCTCTCATGGCAGCTGCTTAATCCCCAGCTTGACTCTTGGTTTCCTTCGATTTTCCTGCCAGCCACCAGGCCCAGACGACATGCTGGGACCACCCGAAGATGACGGAGTTGTACCAGACGCTGGGTAAGGAGGCTGCCACAAAACCATTTGAGTAGCATCCGCCTTTTCGCAGCGTGGGGTGCTATGTGAGATCCCCCCAGCCCACAGGGCCCGGCAAAGCAATTGGGTGTGACCCCCTGCTAGGCACTGCCCCTCCCTCTCCGGCACACACTCTGCTTCTGCTGGTGGGGCTGGTGTCTGGGAATGGCAGCTGCTGCTTCCTGTCTTGGAGATAAGGATGATGAGCTGCGGTTTTATTCTTCTCTTCCTGTGTTATTGCAGCGGATTTGAACAACATCAAGTTCTCAGCATATCGGACAGCTATGAAACTACGACGGGTGCAGAAAGCCCTGCGATGTGAGTGCTGGAAGTATTTCCTCCTGCTGGGTCTCCCTCGATAAAGGCATTAAACTAACACAAGCTTTTATCAGCACATCAAAAGCAGGAGCCCACCAGGGGACAGGTAGCTGAGGCGAGAAGCGCTGGGAATTTGAGCCTGTGGCTGGAAAGCTGAATCTACTGGCAAGGTGTCTGTGTCAGTGCCTTTCCTTGCAGGCTTAGGGTGGAAATGCCTCAAGGGCAGGTGTTAGTCAAAGGCATTTGAGAACAAAGTGGTCCAGCTCAGAGTTACAAAGCTGTGGGATCAGGCAGGGGCTCACCCAGGAGCTCAAGGGAGCCCAGAGAAGCTGTGGATATAACCGAGAGCAGAAACCAGCCTCGCTGGCAGGGGCAGAGAGGGCTCCGCTACTTAAAGAGGAGGAAGGGAGCCAATAAACCTGACTTCTGCACTGTTGATAAAACTCCAGTTAAATGAGGATTAATAGCTAGTTTAATATGATGCGATAGGAGTTCGACACGATGTGTGGCTCTCCAAGGGGCTCCTCAGAAACTGCTGAAGAGTTTCCAGGGGAATCAGTGAGCAGGCAGATGAGAATGTGATAGATGCAGCATCCTTGGCTGCTGGAGAGCTTTTGGCAAGGTCTCTCGCCTAGGGCTCTGTCAAAATTAAACAGCAGCAGGATGAGGGAAACCCCCCTCCTGAATTAATCGTTCCTGATGGGGAGGAGACACAGCCAGGCGGCAGTGGAGTCCCAGGCAGACCTGTGCTCCTTGACATCTTGTGAAAGGCCTGGAAAAAAGGCAATGAGTGAATCACAGACTCACTAAGGCTGGAAAAGACCTGTAAGATCATCAAGTCCAACCATCAACCCAACATCACTGTGCCCACTAAAGCGTGAGTGAAGGTGAGAGGAGATTTGGTACTCAGGGGATTTGAACCTTGGTTGTGGAGTAGTTTCATGACACTGTGGTGACCAGGCTGTCCCATACCAGGGGACATTCGGGGCTGATGTAGTGCAAATGGGGAAAAGCAGCAGTTAGCTTTCGCCATCCTGCGAAGATGTCCATGCAGTAGCGGCCACAGAAACACCAGGCATGGTGAAGAAAAGGGCAGAGAGCAAAGCAGAGCCTTTCCATGTGCTGCTTGTGCACCTTTGGTTGCCTGCCTTTTGCATCTCCCATGCTACGCTGGCACCTTCTTTGCAGCCCAGAAATGATGTGGAAGAACATGAATAAGTGCTTCTTCTTCAAGACATGCTTGAGAAGGACAAGGAGGCTGATAAGGTGGCTTCCCCATGATGAGAGGTTTGGTGGATTGAGTGGCCATATAGGAAAGAAGCAGTGTGGGACATGTCAGATCCATGTGCAGTCATGGGCAGCGTGGACACGAGGGTGAGCAGGAGCGATACTCGCTGGCATGTGAATTGGGGGTCCCCAGTGCAACTGTCAGCAGCTTTGACAGAAGTGAGGACTTTTCCACTGGGTGAAGTTATAGTGTGGAAATGACACGTGATCCTCCGGGCACAGAGAACATCAATGATCTCAGAAATGGAAAGACTTTCAGCAAAGAAAGATTGCTAAACACGGTAGCACATACAACCTGTGGCCATAGAAATCTGAAAGCAGGGTAGCCAGGGTAGCTCACACTGTCCCAGCCCCGTTTTAGGTTTGTGCCTCGACACCCACTGCCTGTCAAAGCTGGAGACAGGACTGTTCCATCTCTGGGCAGCTGCTTCTAGGGTCTGTGTGGCTCTGTGCCCCCTCACCTCCCCACATCAGCCTCGCAGGGACACGGCACATGCGGAGGCCAGCTCTGGGCACCTGCGGCTCTGCACAGAGCCTTTCAGGGGTAGTGTTCTCTTGGCCATGGCTGGCCACAGCAACACGGAAGGAATGTCACACAGAATGGTGGCTCAAGTTGACCATAGGTGGAGATGTGGGTATTTTGGGAGGGGTTTACAGGTGGGACAGCGATTCTGGGAGCTATGCTCATCCTGCCAGCATCTTCGGCATAGTAGTGGGACTGAGACTGCCCCAGGTCAGGGCAGGGCTGTGTCTCCCTCCTCTTGGTTCTCACCTCTCCCATTTTCCTCTCTGCCTCTGATCTCTCTGCCTTTGCTTTCTGCGCAGTGGACATGGTGACCCTGGCCACGGCCTTGGAAATCTTCAATGAGCATGACCTGCAGCCCAGCGACCGGGCGATGGACGTGGTGGAGGTCATCCACTGCCTGACTGCCCTCTACGAGAGGCTGGAGGAGGAGCGGGGCATCCTGGTGAACGTACCGCTCTGCGTGGACATGAGCCTCAACTGGCTGCTGAATGTCTTTGACAGGTACCAGTCCCTTGGTGTCCCCCTGAGCTGTGGGGCTACCATGCTTGGAAGGAAACCTCTCTGCTGCTCTTCCAGCTGGCAGTGCTGATCCTGGCTGCTAGCAAGGGGACTGCCTGGCATGGGCTTGCCTTGCTGACCCCCCCTGCATAAAAAAAACATCCAAAACATTTGCAAACCTGTGCAATATCTCGCCTTGCAGTGGCCGCAGTGGGAAGATGAGGGCCCTTTCCTTCAAGACGGGCATTGCATGTCTGTGCGAGACAGAGGTCAAGGAGAAGTTTCAGTGTGAGTCCCCCGTCTCCCTCCTCCAGGGCCTGGTATGGAGTAACCTGGGGAAAGTGGGAGTGCTTTTGTTTCCTGGCTTAGCCCTTCTTTGCCCAGAAAGAGCAGAAAAACAGCTTTCCTGCAGTGACTAATCTGCTTGTATTGCCATCTCTCCCTCCCCAAGCCTACGCCGCCTAAATTAGGAGGCATTTTTGCAGACTGGTGCAGCAGTGATCTTGCTTGCATGGCACTATAAGGAACAGTGCAAAGAAGGCAAACAGGCAACAGTTATCCAGTGCTTCTCAGAACGAAAAAACCTGGGGATGTATGGCTGGGAAGCAGGTTTCAGATAAATTAAAGGAAGCCCCTTTCCTCACTGGGTTTTAACCATGGTACTCTCTGCCATGGGATACTGTGGAGGGGTTAGCATAGGAAGCACCAGGGGATTAAATAAAGGGATTAGGCAGATTCATAGAGGACAGGCCAGCTGTGGCTGTTAAAGAAGTGATGTATGTAACCTCTGTCTCAAGAAGACTCTAAACTCCTGGTTATTGGGAGCTGGAAGGATACTGGTAAAGGTTATTTAATCATAGCACAATTTTTCCCTCTTACTTGAGCTCCCTGCCAGAGACAGGCAGTGGGGCTCCTGGTCTGATCCACACACTGCTCCCCTGTGCCTATGTCCTGCCCAGTGTGTCAGGGCATCAGCTGTGTGTCTAACAGGGCTGTGTGTCCATCCTGCTGGCAGATCTCTTCAGCCAAGTGGCGAACGCCGGGGGACTGTGTGACCAGCGGCACCTTGGCGTCCTGCTCCACGAGGCCATCCAGGTCCCGCGCCAGCTGGGGGAGGTGGCGGCGTTCGGGGGCAGCAATGTGGAGCCCAGCATCCGCAGCTGCTTCCGCTTTGTGAGTAGGGTGCTGTGGCCTGTGCCGTCCCCTCTGTAGCAGCCATGCCGGGGAGAGACTCCCAGAGTTGGCAAGGAGCTTGCACCCTATCGCAGCCAGGTCCCAGCTCTGAGCAGCCCCTTCCTCTCCCCTCCCCAGAGCAACGGGAAGCCTGCCATCGAGGCGTCCCAGTTCCTGGAGTGGGCCAACCTGGAGCCGCAGTCCATGGTGTGGCTGGCCGTGCTGCACCGGGTGACCATGGCTGAGCAGGTGAAGCACCAGACCAAGTGCTCCGTCTGCCGGCAGTGCCCCATCAAGGGCTTCAGGTAGGGCTTGTGATATGGGACCTTGGCCCCCGAGGGAAGTGCGTGGTATCCTGCAGGAGGGAGCTGAATTTGCTCTGTGCTGTTGGGGGAACCTAGAGCTCTGCAGCAGCAGTGTTTCAGGCAGGTCAGACCAGGGGCCAGCAGAGGGGAAGGAGCAGGATGCTTTTCTGGGGACTTCAGCCATCAGCACTGTGGGTTCAGTGTGCTGCGAGAGCAACACAGACGACCTCTGTCCCCTGCTGAGCTCTCCTTGGGCTCCAAAATGATGTGGGTTTGCTGACTGTCATTGGCTCCATATGGCTTCTTTGATCTCTCCAGGTATCGGAGCCTGAAGCAGTTCAATGTGGATATCTGCCAGACTTGTTTCCTCACGGGGCGAGCCAGCAAGGGCAACAAGCTACACTACCCCATCATGGAGTACTACACCCCGGTATGGAGCTGGGCTGGGCTGGGAGAGTCTTGGCTCAGAGCAGGTCCCCATCGATGGCAGCAGCCTTGCGATGTTTAGGCGGGTGCAGCCCCAGAAGTGAACCTCTTGCATGTTTTTGTTCCCCTCCGCATGCCGGACGTTGCCTGTGTTCCTGCTGGGCTCGTGGTGGGCGGGATGCCAGGCCCCATGACAGGCTGACAGAGCTGCCGTGTGCCCTCCTTGCTTCCTCAGTTGTGTCTCCCTCTTCCTCTGTGGAGTTTGTGTTCAGCCTGAACAGAGTTCTTTCCAGCGGATGCTGACCTGTGGTCCCCCACTTTTCATTAAGCAGCACCTTTGTAATGTTTGTGCCTCCACAGACCACGTCCAGTGAGAACATGAGAGACTTTGCCACGACGCTGAAGAACAAGTTTCGGTCCAAGCAGTACTTCAGCAAGCACCCGCAGAGAGGTTACCTGCCCGTCCAGTCCGTACTCGAGGCTGACTTCTCCGAGACGTGAGTTGACTGGGCCCCAGGCTGTGCCTTTCGACCCTGCCTGATACATAGGCTCCACAGGTGGAAGCAGCATCTCAGCTGTGAGACAGGGCTCCCATGGGAGGGCTGGAGGGGGCACTTGCTCTGGGGGTGATAGGGCACCTAGTTCTTGGAGGAGCAGATTTCAGTCTCCCTCTCCAGCCTGTCCCTGGCTCTTCTCAGCCCAGGTGAGACTAGGACAGCCTCTCCAAGCCCTAGCTTTGAGCGAGGACTGCCAAACCTTACTGACCAGTGTGCGTCTCTTCCAGACCAGCCTCCTCCCCGATGTTACCACACGCCGACACCCACTCCCGGATCGAGCACTTTGCCAGCAGGTATCACCACTGGGCACTGCTGTCACGCCAGGGCATGGAGCATGACTCCAGTGGGTGTGGAGGGGTTTTGGGGCAGACACATGGTGAGCTCCTGCTGCCTGCAGCCCCCTCCATGCTTCCCATGCTTCCCTCTGCCTGGCAGGCAGAGGCTGGCTGTGTCAGCTCAGGCTGCAGTGCCGCTGGGAAGAGGCAGCTGCAGGGCCAGGCAAACCTGCCTGCGCTACTTTGCTCCTGCCTGGGACATGGCTGATGCCATGCAGATTGGCAGCAAAGACCATGCATTTGACAGCAGATGTCTTAGTGATGAAGCAGCCTCCATGTACCCTCCTGCTCTTCCCAGTATGAGCTGCTGGTTGGATTCTCACCAGGCAGATCCCTCAATGTCTTGCTCTGCCTGTGCGCTCACCAGTGCTGCTTGCACGCATCCCATTGCTGCTGCCTTGAGGTTTGTAATGCGTCTGCCCTCACCACAGGTCCAGGCAGAGTAGGGACCTGAGGAGCAGAGGGAGCCTGTAGCTCAGGCCCTAGGCTGGAGCTGGTATGCTTTCAGCCTTTTGCTTATGCGAGAGAAGGCTGAGCTGGCTGCATGGCAGCAGCCCTTTATTCCAGAGACTGTCACCCCAGAGCAGCAGTGTCTTTTGTTTTCTAAAAAGGCAAAACTCTCTAGAGCCTGTAAAGAGGGGCAGAGTGGTGCAGGCCAGCTGGGAGACCCTGCCAGAGAGGGGTCTTGCAGGGTAAGCAGGGTGCATTGAGCAGACATTCAAGGTGTCTCTGACCATATTTCAACCTGTTTCTCCTTCTTCCAGGCTTGCAGAGATGGAAAGCCAGAACTGTTCCTTCTTCAACGACAGCCTGTCCCCTGATGATAGCCTGTGAGTTCTGCCTCCTTTCCCTCCTCCTCACCTCCTACTGTGGTGCTCCTGTGGCTCCATCCCTGCTTAGCCAGGGCACAGTAATGCTTTCCTTCCCAGCTCCTTTGAGTCTGAGGCTCTTGGGCACACCCAGCTACCCAGGGTTGCTGAGCCACTTCTGAGCTCTAGACCTGGAGCAGTCAGAACGAGCTCTCATATGAAACCACCTCACTGCAGGCTGTCCTTCCCCAAGGGCACACAAATCCCTTCAGACTGAGGTGCCTCACTAAGGTGTTTCTCCACCTGCTGCAACAGGGACGAGGACCAGTACCTGCTGCGCCATTCCAGCCCCATCACTGACAGAGAGACTGGGGGCAGTCAGCAGGTTCCGGGAAGCCTAAACATGGATGACAAGGGAGAGCTGGAGCGAATCCTGGCCCACTTAGAGGATGAAAACAGGTAGGGGCATGGGCAACTCTGAAAGTGGGGTTTATAGCCTAAGGGCAAGGGGCTGGAGAAGCGTGGCAGAGCTCAGAATGGAGCCAGGGGATAGCTGCTGGGGCTGGAGGTGGGAATCAGAGAAGCTGAGTGGGCTGGTTTGGAGGGTGTCTAGGCTGAACCCTAAAACCTTCATGGGAGCACTTGGTGAGGGTGTGCTCTCCAAAGAAGGGAGAAGACTCTGTTTCCCAAAATGTTCTGGCCCCCATCCCCAGAACCTGTTCCCCTCCTGAACCCCAAACTGGTTGAAGTGAGCCCAAGGCACTGCTGTCTCTCTTGTCCCTGAGCCCCTCACAAACAGTGGTGGTGCTGCTCTGGACCACATGAGGTGAGTTTCTGGGCAGGGCAGCTCAGCTCAGGAGGAGGTAATGCTTTCCCTGTGCTTGCTCTCAGCCTCCTAAGAAGCAGTTGCATGTCTTTTTGTAAACTGCCTGAGCGGGGTAGAGCTGCAGGCAGGCCACCCTGCGGCGCAGCGACAAAGTCCAGGAGTGTGCTGGTCCTCAAGCTTCACATGTGGCAAAGCCTTCAGCGGTGTTTTGTCTCTGAGCCATGGGCCATCCCCAGTGCGCAGCTGTTGGGGGTTTCCAGCAGTCTCTAGAAAGGAGAGCGGTGATGCTGACCTAGGTTATCTTGCAGGATCCTCCAGGGAGAGCTGAGACGTTTGAAATGGCAGCATGATGAGGCAGTGGAGTCTCCAACCTTGGCTACAGGCTCTCCTGAATCAATGCAAGACCCACGTAATGACGAGCTCCTGGCAGAAGCACGAATCCTCCGGCAGCACAAGAGCCGCCTGGAGACCCGCATGCAGATCCTGGAGGACCACAACAAGCAGCTGGAGTCCCAGCTGCACCGGCTGAGGGAGCTGCTGCTGCAGGTGATCTCAGAGCAAAGATTCGGGAAAGCCCATCCTCAGGGTGGACTTTGCCATAACAGAGCTGGGGCAATGGCAGAAAGGGATGGTCAGAATGGGGGGAGGACAAGGACAGAGGATCATGACAACCTCCCTTCTCTCTCCAGCCTCCAGCAGAGTCAGATGGCAATGGCTCAGCAGCCTCTTCCTTGGCTTCATCTCCACATCAGTCTGAAGGCAGCCAGGCAAAGGAGAAAGAGCATGACACCCCTGACACCAAAGCTGCAGGTGAGGATTGGGGTTGGGCTGAGCTCTCGGTCCTGCTCCCTTGCTTCAATGCTGCAGGAAACTGCCTGCACCCTGCCATCCTGCAGAGATGCTGGCTGGTGAGGCAGATGCCCAGAGAAGCCTGTTCACCCCCCCTGTCTTATTTCTGCTGCAGACGAGGTGGAAGCCAAAACCCAGGAAGTCAGCGTGTGCCTGGAAGACATAATGGAAAAGTTGCGGAGCGCCTTCCCCAATTCTCGAGGTACTCGAGTGAAATCCCCCTCTCTGGCCTCTTACTGCTCCCTCAGATGAGGTTTTCCCCATGGAGCCCTGCCCCGATCCCAGCTTCCCTGCGATGGCTGATCCCCCACAGCGCCTACAGCCAAGAGTTATGGTGCCAAGGCGCTGCTCGGACTGGTGTATGGCCTGGGTGCAGAGAGGATGAGGAGGAGGTTTCACACCTGCAAGGAGAGGCAATCAGAGCTGCCAAGAGTATGGACCAACTAGATGCCCCCAGATGAGCTGCAAGGCAGCCTCCTGTCCTGCTTGGGACCCCGCACCCCCTGGGGCTCCCCACTGTGAAGATGAACAGACCTGCCAGCGTTGAGTTTGCAGCAATCACCTTGAGCCAGCCACCTCCTGCTTCGTCCCTGTCCAGACCCTTCTCCAGGAGAGGTCGAGGCTCCAGTTACCTGGCAAGATGGAAGTAATGGTGCAAGGTCTCCTAGCTGCTCAGGAATGGGAACTGGGGAATGTGTGTGTGGACAGCGCTCTACTTACCCAGTGGGGTCTGGTGTTGGTCTTTCTGCTGTCCCTCTGTGCTCCAGACTGGGAGCAGCACTTGGTCCCTCACCCAGGCTGCCCATGCGCGTGCTGGGGGGAGACATTGCTTGGTGCCAGCACTAACACGAGGCAGGGGACAGCTTCCCTCTCTGCCCACGCAGACTCTTGCCCACTTTCTCCCAGCCCTGAGCAGGATCCTCCTGGCTCTGCAGCAGCCCTGTTCTAACCAGGTGGCTCTGGGTCCTATTTTCCTGACCTCTCCATTTCTCTTTCAGGTATGACCTCCCTTATCTAACACCTTCCGTGAGCCAGAGGCTTTTCCTAACCAGCTACCTGGCTGCTTTCCTCCCCTTCCTCTCCCTGCCATGCTCCCTGTGCTGCAGCAGACCTCGCACATAGTCCCTCTGAGCTGGTCGTGCAGGATGCTTGCCAGCCCCAGAAGATCTCAGGGGAACATAGGTCATGCAGGAGTGGGACTGTGGGCCCCCCAGGAGGCTGGCTCAGTCACTTGGCCACAGTGTCCAAGCCTGGGTGGAAAGGTTCAGAAGAAAGAACTGAAGCTGTGAAAGCTGCCTGTCTTCCCCGGTGCTCGCGGGCTGCTGCCTTTAACCGCAGCCCTCAGGGCATGCAAAGCTCAGCATCCCGATCCTCTTCAGTTGTGCCCAGGGGCCTCCAGGTTTATGGGCACCAAAACACTCCTGGAGCCACCCAGTTTTTAAAAGAACTCTTTCTAACAGCGTCCACCTGCCAGCCTTACGGATTGAACTCTCTCTGCTACCCAGGGCTCTGCAGCCAGCCAGGCACATACCATCTGGTGGGGAGAGTCTGCGAGGTTTATAGGGTAGGGTTGAGTCCATGTTAGAGCTTCAGCCCAGCTAGTAGCCTTATCTTGAGAGGGTCTTTATAACAGAGCCTTATCATTTAATTTGCATATATTTCTATATACTATATATATATATTCTGTACTTAAATACTCTCATGGACTCACTCCATTAAATTCTAATACTGTAAGTGCAGCTGCCCTTCACTTTCAGTCCAGCCCAACATCTGCTCCTGTGGGGACCAGCACCTTCCCCATTGCTGGTGCTGCCTTGGAGCAGGGCTGCTGTGAGGGGAGCTTTGGGGAGGGCTGGACCGGCAGCAGGTGCTTTGTCCCGCCTAGTTTCCTGGGGAGCTGTGACTTTGCCATGGCACAGAAAGCCTGTCCTGCCTCGACCCGGCTCCATTTCTGGGGAGCCTCGGCTCCTGCAGCCACCCATACCTGTGGTGCTGCAGGAAGGGGCTGCTCCAGCCCTTGCGCCATGAGGACGTTGGGCTGTGATGCAGGAGCATAGGGGTGCAGGCAGACAGCAGGACAAGCAGGGCACCTCCTTGCCACCCCCAGCAGCTGCTGTGCTGCTGTCCCCCAATTTGAGTTGGGCTGAGGGGCTGGAGGCACTCGTTGGAAGCAGGCGAGTACTGCCGGGCAGTGGAGGACACTGTTCTGCAAGCTGGCAGGGTGGCTCAGTGGTAATGGCTCCTGGTCCCAAAGGCTCCCTCAGGCTGGATGGATGTCTCGTGCTGTGTTATGTTGAGAAAGAGGTAGAGTCAGGTGCTGTGGGGTGCCCCAGAGCGGAGGCTGGGATGGCCCTGGTGCTCTGGGGCCACAGGCTGCGGAGGGATGAGATGCCTGAGCCCTTGGGGCAGGGTGCAGGCAGGGCTGCATGCCGGTGTGAAGCATCCTGCCCAAAACAGGGCTTGCTGCGAGGACAGGGATGGGGCTGTTGTCGCTGGCTGGGACAGGATGTGGTGGTCAGCTGTTGGGGGTGTTTTGGACCAAGGCAGCATGTGGGGGCACAGGGCTGTGCGGGCGGGTGGCTTCGGCGTGTTGGCAGAGGTGCGAAGCAGTGCCCACACGGGGTATTAGGCGGTGTGAGCCTTACGGTCAGGTGTTTGGGGTCTCGTGCTGCAGTGTCTGCTAGCAGCGGTGTGGGTTGCTGTCTTTGCCATCCCCTCTCACGCCCAGGCAAGTGGCGGGACTGCAGTAGCTGTAGCATTGGTGTTAGGCTGGCTGTAACCATGCTGTGTGTCAGGCTGCTTGTTTGACCACAGCAAGGGACCACATGCCAGCCTGCGAGACCTGGCTGGACCCCCCTGTTTATCCCAGTGGCAGGATGGGGGGAGCACAGGGAGGAGCGAGATTTTGGCCTGAGGATGAGGTCAGGAGTACCCAGCCTGGGGGGAGCTGGAGGAAGGAAAGAGCAGGATGAGGGCAGAGCTGCTGGCCCTGGTGCCAGGTGAGGGGAGCAGTGGTGGCCAGGCTGAGTGCTTGGGCTGTTGGGTACAGGGTGAGCGTGGGCTGTGTTTGGGAGTCAGGATGCGGCAGGGAGGGGAGCAGGCTGGCTAATGCTCTGGTAACCATGTACTGTGGTGCTGCTGTCCTCGCTGCTTCACACCATCTCTGCTCTGGAAAGAGAATAAATTTGTATTTATACTGAGACCTGGATTGGTGCTCTGGCCTCTTCTATCCGTGCACCTCGGCTGAGTCAGGGCAGCTCCCAGTCCTGTGCCATCCTGGCACAACTCCTGCAGGGTGCTGGGACATGGATGTCCCTGTGCCCTGTCACCCTGGCTGTCCACACCATTTGAGGCAGAGCAGAAGCTGTGAGCAGAGCCCTGGGCTCTCCAGACACAGCTGCATCCCTCGAGCATCATCTTCCTTCATCCTCTTCCAGAAAGGTCTGCTCAGGGCCACACAGCAGCCTGAGGGCTGTGACAGGGGCTGTGTGGGGACAGTCCCTCTTCCTTGCCCAGAAACTTCTGCTGTAGGAAACCCTTCAGCCCCAGGAAGGAGGTAGGCAGCGGTGGGACGCTGGGCAGGCAGTCCTCTCCCTCTGTACTTTCTCCCTGGAGCCCCATTAGGACTCCAGTGCCCAGAGGTGTCTAGGTGCCTCTGCCCCAAGTGCTGCCCATGTTCCCCGTGCTTCTGTGGCACAGTGAGGGGCCCAGCTGAGGACTGGCACAGGGCAAGGCTGGGGGCTCTCAGGGTGCAGCCCAGCTCTGGCAGATGGTGAAGCCTGCCCAGGACTGATACTTGTAGGGCTGGACCTGCTGTCACCCCTGCCTGGAAGGGCTGGCGGTGCTGGGCAAAGGCCTGACACAATGCTACTGCGGGGAAGTACGGGGACAGCTCTCACACAGAAGAGATGCAGGAGCTTAAATGGGGGGTGAAATGCAGCCTCTTTAACTCCCCCTCTCAAGGGTAGAGCAAAACACCCCATCCCTGTGCCACAGGCTCTGGGGCAAGGCAGGAGGTGCGGGCTGTGATCAAGGAAGCCGGTCACATTCAGAAACAAATCCAGCACATGGTGCCAGGGAAGAGCTTTTATTTCTCAGCCAGCAAAGCTCAGCGGAGCCCAGCTGAAAGGCGCCAGAGCTGATGAGTTGGGGCAGGGAGGCGGCAGGCGCTGCTGCATAGTGGGGCTGGTGGTCCCAGTGGTAGCAGGGTGAGGACACCATTGTTCCCGTGTCGCTGCAGGGCCAGTCCCCAGGCCTAGGACTCCCTCTCAGGGTACAGCAGCCCTGCCGCCTGTGCTGTGCCTCCTTGTCAGTGGCCCAGCAGCCTTTCCCCCATCCAGGGGTAACCAGCCCTGCTCAGGGCTGGCTGTGCCCCAGGGTCATGGCCCTCAGCTCTCTGCTCTCGCTACACTGTCCTGGGGGTGTATCACCCCCTTCCTGGACTGCTGTGGGGCAGGGGGGTACTTCTGCCCCTCTGCCCAGCTTCTCATCTGCCCCCAAGTGCCCTGCCTGGAGCACTGCCCCAGGGGTGAAGCTGTCTGCAGGTATGTTGCCTTCCCCAGCATTTCCTCGGCCGCTGTCTGCTCGCTGCTCCCTGCAGCTCTCCTCTTCCACTGCCTCTCCCTCAGCTGGCCCCAGCCCCTCGCTGGGGAGCCCCAGCTCTGGGGCTCTGCCTGGCTCAGCCCCAGCCATGCTTCCCGTGCCAGCCCCCTCTGCCCCACTGGCTCCCTGCTCCAGCCCCTGCCTGAGCCCTGCTGCCTCTGTCCTCCCTCCTGCCCCACATTGCCCTACAGCCAGCTTTTCCATCCCTGCTGCTGGGCTCTCTTCCTCTTTGACCTCCTCCCTCTTCTCTTCTTCCTCCCTCTTCTCTTCTTCTTCCTCCCTCTTCTCTTCTTCTTCCTCCCTCTTCTCTTCTTCTTCCTCTCCCTCCTCCTTTTTGTCATCTTCCTCCTCTGCTCCTCTCTCTGCTCCCCTCTCTGCTCCCCAGCTCTCTGGCTCTGCCCCACAGGTGCCCACATTTGCTTCTTCCCCCAGTCCCATCTCATCCCTCACCTCCACCTCTGCCCCTGCAGGCTGCCCCTGGGCTGCTTCTCCTCCTGGCGCTGCCCCTTCACACCTGGCCCTGGGGGTCCCTTGTTCTGCTTGGTCAGCCCCTGGGTGTTCTGCCTCTTCGGTCCCTGCACCCTGCTCCCCCTGCCCAGCGGGCTCCCGGACCCTGACTTCACCCTGCGGTGCTTCTTCCTGCAGCATTGACCTGTCGCCCACCTCCCCGCTCTCCTGCCCCTCACTGGCCCGCGGGGGCAGCTGGAAGAGCCCCTGGTAGCGCTTCCGATCCTCCACATGCTTCTTCCTCATCCTCTCCCCCAGCTGCTTCAGCTCCTTCTTCACGGCGGCCGCCATGGAGGGGTCGAGGTGAGCCACCCGCAGGAAGTCCTCCCGCGCCTCCCGCTCATTCCAGACAGCAGCGTGTGCCTTTGCCCGCTTGAAATAGGCCTTGGCATTGTCTGCTGGGAGAGGAGAGCCCTCAGCGGGGGTCCTGCAGCTCAGGGCCCCAGCCACAGGAACTGGAGACCCTGGGAACCCAGGGGACATGGAGCACAGGTACCATCATAGGCAGGGGAACATGGGGTGGACACACTTGTGGGCAGGGCTGCCATCATGGGCAGGGGGACCTGGGCCATGCACGTACCACCGGGGGCATGGGTGCAAGGATCCTCAGGGGCAAGGGGCACCATAGTGGGGAGGGGGATCTGGATGATGTGGGACAGCGTCAAGGGCAGGGGGACCAAGCGGACTCAGGGTGCAGGTGCCATCATGGGCAGGGGAAACCAGGGACATGGGCACTGTCATGGACAGGGGGACCTGGGACATAAGTTCTACAGTGGACACGGGGATCTAGATGACATAGGTACCATCACAGGTAGAGAGACATGGGATGAGCATTGTCACGGATGGGGGTTCCAGAGGACAGAGTCCCTGGGGGCCATGGGCACAGCTGTGGGGGTGGGATGCAGGGGATGGGTACCGTTGTGTTTCTGGAGGAGCTCCGTCATGTGCTCCAGCACCTCGTAGTACTCGCCCAGCTCCAGTTGGCACTGGCAGTAGTTGAGCACCAGCGGTGTAACCAGGCTTTCCAGCTTCAGCCAGCCATCCTCCCATGGTTTCTCCTGCCCCGGGGAGCCATGGTGGGTGGTTCAGAGTGGTCATGCCCTCCTGGGCACCCAGGGCCCACAGGGGAGTGATTTGCTGGGGAAACCCAGGCAGGGATGACAGGAGGTGGCCAGGTCCTGCTCACCTTGGCCTGGAGGTTCCTCAGGCAGATGACAGCTTCCTGGTACTTCGCTGCTGCCTGCCCAAACTCCTTGCGGAGGACGAGGCGGTTGCCCTCACTGTGCAGCACGGGCACTGCCGCCAGCTTCTCCTCCTTGCTCATGGCCCAGGTGTCACGCTTGTATGCTGAGGGCTCCTCCACCTGCACACCAGAGGGAGCTGAGCTGCCTGCCCTGGCTGTCCCCACGCTGGCAACCATCCCTGCCGTCCCCCTTACCCGGAACAGCTCCATGATGAAGATGAGGGGCTGTGGCGTCCTCTGCAGCTCGTCCAGGTCGTCATAGCCCGTGCTGTGGTAGTCAAACATGTTGCCCATGCCACAGCGGTGCTTCTGCCCTTCCAGGGGGTCCCGGCCCTCTGCGATCCTCCGCATGCCCCTGGAGACCAGGGCGTACATGCCTGTGTGCTGCAAGGAGGGGGAGCACCCCTCTCAGCCACCTGGGGCCAGCCTTCCTCTGGGGCAGTCCCCCGGTGCTGTGGCTAAGTGACACATGTGCCCCCTGTGCTTGCACCAGGCAAGGCTGGAGCATCTCTGGGGTGCATGGTCCTGTACCCTGGCTCTGCAGAAAGGAGGGGAGTAGGCACCCACAGGTCCCTCACTCACAATGGTGTCGCACCAGAACTCGGCCACCTCCCCAGCTCTCATGGAGCTGAGCAGTGTCTCCCAGATCTCCAGCTTGAACATCTTGCCCACGATGATCTCCATGGGGATGCCAGCTTCCCGGCTGTCATCGATCACTGTCCGCTCAAAGTCATCCTTCAGCGTCTGGAAGTGGAAGGTGATCTGCCCCGGAGAAAGCTCAGGCAATGCAGTGAGAACCCTCTGTCCCCTCGCCAGCCCTCAATCCCTCTACCCTGGTGCCATGACCCAGGGCCAAGCCTGCTCCTGGCAAGGTGCTCATTTGATTGGCAGCTTTCTATCCTTAGCAGGAGATTGTGCCTCCTACCCACTTGTCTTAGACAGCAAGCAGATGGTGGAGTGTCTTAGTGCCTATCGGTGCTATGTCTTGATGCTCTTTGGATCCCCTTTATAACCCAGTACGGAGAGTGCTCCCGCAGCATGCACCAGGACCTGGCAGAACCCACACTGGGGAATCTCAGAAACCCCCAATAGCTCCCCGTTGGCACCCCTCGCTCCTGTTTGAGAAGGAAAGGCAGATTTCCAGCAATCCATCGTGGCCGCCAAGCTCCACCGGCCCCAGGACAGAGGGAGGAGGCAGGTAACAGCACCAATGCAAGGTGAAGGCAGGGGGTAGTATCAGCCATCGCTGTGAGGGCAATGTGGCTGCCTGTGTCCAAAACAGCCCTTCCTCCACCACCCTTGTGAGGTATCTCCTGGAGGCGAGATCTCCCCATACCACAGACCTGGAGCTTGGATTGTGAGCAGGGACTCTAACCGCAGTGGGCAGGGGTAGGCGGTGTTGGACCCACTCCCCTCTCCTAGGGCTTTGGGCTAACAACCATGACTTACCTTGCTCCCATCCTGCAACTTTGGCAGCTCCCCTTGGCCTCCATGCAGAATCTTCTTTTTAACCCCTTCCACGTTCAGCAGGTAGGTTTCCTCCATGGCTGCACCTGCCAGCTCCCAGGAGCAGGTCACAGGCACAGGCACACACGCATGCGCTGGCCCTTCCCAAACTCCGTGTCTTCCTCAAGATATCTCCTTTTCTTGACCATCTGGACACATGTCCTCTCCCAGGGCTGCTGCTGGCCTTTCGCTTTCCGTGCTGGGGGCAGAGCTTGGAAGACTTCTCCCCTTCCCCTGCCCTTTGGGTTGCAAGAGGGGCGTCCCGCTGTAGCACACCCTTGCTGAAGCCCACAGTGCCCTCCGTTGCATTCTGGAACTGCCTTTCTAATCCTCTTCCAACCCTGCCAGGTTAATCTGGGATTTGCCTGCCTTGTCTGTGAGCAATTAAAGAAACTCGCTGATCAGGAGGTCCTTGTTTCTCCCACAAAGTGACAGCTTGTGGAGTCCCCTTCACACAGTCTCCCTTTGACCCAGCCACGCAAGGAGCATTTCAGCGAAGGAGCCCAGCAACGCTGGTACAAGCACCAGCCAGGGGCTGTGTGTGGTCAGGCCCAAGCTGGCAAGAGGCAGTGCTCGTCTGTGCTCCGGCGACCACAGAAAACAGACCAGGGTTGGAAATGGTACTTTATTGAGCCTGGTTTGTAGACACGAGCATTCCCCAAACACAAGAACAAGCTCCTACCACGCCACAGCCCATCAAGTCCAAGACTCAATAGATGCAGAAAGCTCCACCACACTGTCCCAGGGAGAACTAAACCCCTCTGGGAGAATGGTGCTGAATATTTACAGTAAATCCAGTGTTTTGGTTGCTCTCACAGACACAGTCCAATGCTTTAGCTCCACTCAGCCAAGCCCAGCACGATGTATGTGAGAGTAGCTCTGGACACAGAGCCTCTATCACTGGCAGTCAGCACATCTGGCAGAGGTGTGTGACTAGAGCAGACTTCAGCATGGCAGATGACAACACTTCCAGCTCTGCTCACAGGTACAAAGACCCAGTCCTGCTCCTCACTTCTCCATGAGGGACTCCAGCTGCTCCTGTAGGGATGTCATCTGGGAAGAGGGAGTAAGGCATTACAGTAAAGTATGGCTGGGACTCCTGACAGCTCCAGCCCAAGCACTTCTGTGTTTCTGCAGATATTCCACCTACGCTAGTGGCTGCTTTGCCTGTACATCACAGGGAGCCATGCCTGGGCAGAACTGAGCACTGTCCACAAGATGAAGCCGCACAACAGGAACCTGGGAGTGGGAACCTCCTGCCTTGGTACCTAGTTGAAACTCAGCAGAGCTGCCCAGGCAGGAAATCTGCCAAGACCCTACAGCTACTGCCTGCCTTGTACATGGGTGCTAAAGGACTTCTGTGTCATGTTTTACCCCAGGCAGCAATCCTAGCAGCCTTGGACTGCTGACTACATGTTTTGGCTCACTGCTACTCCAGAATGAAGGCTGCAATCAACCCCATTTCCTATATCTCCTTGTGCCTTAGGAAGCTCCATGCAAGTACAGATGAGGTACAACCACACCTGACCTGTAACACCGGAGTTCAAAGCAGCTGGTGTGGTACAAGATTCAGGGACATTTCTCAGAGGCCAAGCCTAGAATCATGTCATGCCCCAGTCCTTCCCATTCCACTGTGGGAGTTGCCTCACCTGCTGCTTCTCTCGCTCTTCCTGCTGCTTGAACTCATCTAGCACAGCCTGGAGACGGGTCTGCAGAGACAAACATGCCAGACCACAGTTACCAATGTGTTCTCAACTGAATGGGTGCTGGCATAACATGTCAAATGGCACAGCAAGCCCCAAGCTGCACTGACAACCAGCCCTCTTATCTCCTGCAGTTTCATGGATTGCTTTGCCTCCATGGGGAAATGCTGGAGTGTGTATGGTCACACCACAATTATTTTTAACCGAGCAGGCAAAGGCCCCTGGATTAACCAGGGCAACAGCTGAATCAGCCTGCTAGATCTAATGGCAAGCCAGGGCTAAGCAGAAGACTTGAAGAGACCCCAGGAGAGCTCTCACCTTGAGGGCTAAGTTCTCCACTTTCATGATGAGATCTTCCTGGCGCTTCCTCCTGTCCTGGGTCTCCTGGAGTTTACTTTTCAGGTTGTCAATCTGTTTCTGGATCCCCATGACTGGAAGAGAGAGTGAGCTCAGACCCAGAGCAGCAGCAGAGCTGGGCGGTGCAGCCTGCCTGGCACCCTGGTGATTCTGCTGTGCTCTGCCACGCACTCACCTATCTGGTTGGACCCCTCGTTCTCCTGTTGCTGCCCATCGGATTCATTCAGCTTGTCCTGCAGCTGCCTCTCCAAGTCCTCCTCAGTGTCCATGATGTTCAGGTCTTCGTCATCATGATGATCCCTCTCATCTTCATCTTCGCTGCTGCTGCTGATGTCATTAAATATCTCTCGCAGTTCATCATGTTCTAGGGGGGTGCAAAAGGGAAGAGGAAAAACACAGCTGATGACCTTCAAGCACCCTTTGCCTGCCAGGGACCGTGTCAGTACACGGTGCCTGTCTCAACACCCTCTCTCCTTCGCTCTGGTTAGGGCTTACCCCAGAGAGAATGGGCCCAACTGATTACTTAGTGACTAGAAAGAAAACAACAGCCTTCCTCACTGCACCTGAAGAGCCATGGCCTTGCTTATGTCCTGACATCCCTGGGGAGGAGATGTCCAGGCTGGTGAGCGAACCATGGTTGTCTACTTCTTTTGTTTCATCTTCAGCAATGACTTCCCAGCCTGACAGCAGGAACAGATGAGTCAAGGGAAAAAGAGGAACATGAAAGATGCAGTATGACGAAAGAATGCTAAAAACTGCAGATCACTGCCCCTCCAACAAGTCTGGCCTTGCAGCTATGGATATCCAGGATGAACCACCCCAGCCCCCTTTTTTGATGACTTCTCCTCTGCTGTTACTTAAGTTCCTGCTCAGTACAACAGTACAGTCCACAAGGAAGGTCACCATGAAGAAACAATGAGCTTTGAACAAGGCAAAGATGAAGCTCCAAAACTTCAGTGCCTCTTGTATGCTCATCTCCCAGTCTCTCACATCCACACAAAGCTGAACTTGTCTCTCCTTTCCGCAACCCCCCAGGTCACACATAGTGTCCTGTACCCCACTTGAGCTTTTTTTCTCCTAAAAGGATACGGACACTGACAGCTTCAGCATCTGTGCTCAGGAGACGCTTCACCTCTTTTTCCACATCAGGAGACTCAATATACTGGGCCAGAGAGGGGAAAGAGAACAGAGACACTGTTAAATGCCTTGTGCAAGCTGCTGGTGCTGGTCAACTCCAACCCTCCACCTCTGGACAGAGCCCTATTTCAAGCCATTTTTCTCTTATGCTTTCTGCTCAGCCTTTGCTCATGCTCGCCCTAAAAGTAATTTATGCACCTCCAGAAAGCAATCCATCTTTTTTTGTACAGAGCCCCTTGGTGGGTTGTATACTCTCACTTTTCTACTTATACTACTTAGGAAATAAGACTTTCCGTGTGTCCCTGAGGTCCTTGAGGTGCTGTTTCCTGATGGATGGTCAACTCAACTCCTTCCCATCTCACTCAAAAGATGGTTTCATTTTTCACTTTTAAATTAGCCAAGAATCTTAATGCATTGACATCAAATCTCTCCTGTGGGCTATAAGAATGTCTCAAGTAATTTGCTTCCCAAATGTCATGCAAAATAGCACTCCATCCTGTTCTCAGAAACTGCAAAGCAGAGAAGAACAAGTCTTCCCAGCCTCACAGTGCTGCATCTCCCCAACACCTTGCCTGGCTCGTGCATATGCACAGAGATAGTCTCTGAGCTCCATCTGTTGTCACTCCCCCAGCTGACGTGACAGTTATTCTATTTGTAGTGTTGCTTGTTGGGGAAGTGAACAGGCCATGCATAGAGAGAAGATTTCAGCTGGGAAAGCAGGAATGAGTGAAGCCTCATTTCCATGCGAGTCTTCCTTTCTTCTCTATGAGCAGGAAGAGATGCGCTATGGCAAGGCAGCCCCAGGAATGGAGTCCAGCAGTTCTCTGCAAAGAGGATTTTCCCCTCGGGAGCATCTTGGAAAACACGGAGGAAGCACCCAAAGAAGTGTTTAAGTCTACTACCCTCCCTTCACCCTCATCTCGCGCAAGGAAACGTGTGAAGCAATGTTAAGAAATGGACAGTTACAGCTCTAATGTTTTTGCCTTCCTATCCCTTGGTTATTCCATCTGCATCTGTGTGAGAAGCAACTCACCTTCTTCTTAGCTGTCTTCCGGAATCGTCTCTTCCGTACATTTTTCAGGGGAAGAGTGACTGTGACAGAGGAAATAGATCGCATGTGTCAGACAGATGGCCTAATGGGAGAGTTATGTGCCAAAAGGGAGAAGATCCCTTCAGGAACAGAAAGACCACTGAAAACAGCAGCAGCACAGCCAGGACACAGCAGTGGTGAGTGCCCTGCACAGCTGTGGGGACACTGGGGTGGTGGGATGGAGAGGTTTGGCACAGCCTCTACTCACTGCCATGGTTCCAGATGAATTTCTTCTCTCTGTCCTTGTCCTTCTTCTTGTTTGCCTTGGGGTCAGTGCTCACAGTTTGCTCTTCCAAAGGGGGATAGAGATCACCATCCACAGTGCAAACAAGCATCTGTAATCCCCGCATAAACACAAAGGGTGTTTATCATAACGCAAGGACAAAAGGATGTGAAAGCTTTTCTGGAAAATGAACAGTGACGGCCCACTGCATGCGGGAGGATTCATAGGCACGGGGTACGAGAAACACAATGTTTCACACCCAGCTCAGTTCGTACCTAAACACAGCAGCAGTTAAGATGTTATAAGGACAATCACATTTCATGCTTCAGAAATGGGATTTCTAAACACCAAGCGAAGTGCGGAATTTTAAACTGCCCATATTGTGAGAATACAGAAATTGGCCATGTTATACAGGGTATCCAGCTGCCAAAGTGTACAAGGGTTTTCCTAGAGAGGGGAGCAAGGAATTAAGCTGTTGGGGCAGGCAAGGACAGCCCATACCTGGCAAATATCTGCTGTCTTATAGAAGGTTTTCTTGTCAATGGTTTTTAAGCTCTCGATGATGCAGGGCAGATCCACCAGCTTGGCCGCCAGTGGCACCCGGTCTACGCGGACAATCCCGTGGCGCCCATCCGCTGCGGAAAGCCATGGGATAGGTTAGTGCTATTGCTAAACAGCTAAACTGAGCAATACATTTCTGGGCAGCAGAAATTTCATGGGAAAACACATGCAAGTTGCACAGCTTCACTTGTGGGCAGTCAGAGAAGTTTTAAGATGCCCTGATCCTGCTCACTCACCGTGTAGCTCAATGGTGAGCCTGTCCTTCAAGTTGACATTCCCGGACTGTACCGCTCGCCGCACAGTGGATGCATATTCCTGGGAAAGTTGGACAGACTTACATCAGGGCTGGGTGTGCTTCCTCCAAGAATCAAGGAAGGCTTCTGTCCAACCTACCCAGCTTTAAACACCCCTGCCATCCCAACGCAGAAAAACAACTGCAAGAGCTGCAATGAAAATTGCATCCTCCTCCCAATACCACACGTTAACCCTGTGGCTCTGCTACTCCCGGTGCCCTTCATACCCCACGACACAATACAGCTGTGACAGTAGTGTGAGGCCCCCGACAGAGACACCCTCCCAGAGGACCAAAGCTCTGGGGGAAGGTACAGCTCCCCTCACCAAGCTCTTGTGGTCTCAGCCAGACACAGTCTCAGCTTTAAGCATCTAACGAATACCATCAAGCGCACTGACAGCCATAGCAACTGAAGTGCTTTAGCACTTGCTAAAGCTCTACCCTTACAGAAATTTCCTCCCTAATCCTCCGAGTTGTCTTCCAAGCCTCCTACTCTGTGTCGCAGCAGCACCTCTCAAGAGGAGGCCGCGGAAAATCTGTTCAGATGAGTGGGAATGGGCTACCCCAGGCCAAAAGCATCCTGCCCCTTCCATGTCCCTTGCCAGGTCCACAGATTTCCCACTGACTTCACCCGCCTTGCTAACCCCTCTCCAGCCCCCGTGCTCGCCGCGCAAGCTGGACTGAGCCGTGTGTGAAACGTGATGGTGGCCACGTCCGCTGTACCAGACTGAACAGCCTCTTACCGGCGGCAGCCGCAGCACGAACTGGCTCTCCAGCTCATGCGGAGCATCGTCCTTGCTCTTACTCATCCCTTCTTCTCCAGCTTGGGGAACAAGACACAATCACCTCGTCTCCCAGAAGGCTCCTACAAGGTAACCCCAGCCCAGCACCCCCAGGGCCAGGCTCTCGCCCACGGGCGTTCCGCACCGGCGCGGCGGCGGGGAGAGCTGGGGCCTTTCCGGGGCCCGGGGCTGCGCTGCCGTGGGGATGGCACCCCCGGCAGGGCCTCTCACGGGCGCCCCCAGCCCCAAACCGCGCTGCTGGGGCCCCCTCCGGCCTCGCGCGCTCTCCCGCTGCCCGCGGCGGCCCGGCGGAAGCCAGGCCCGGTACTCCGCACAGGCTGCCCCCGCTGGCGCCGCCCCTTCCGCTGGCGCCGGGGGAAGGGTGTTGGCGGCGCACCGGAAGCGGCGGCGGCGCCGCCATGGAGGGCGCGGGCGGGCGGCCCGGCTTCTACGTGGGGCTGGGCCTGGCCCTGGCCTCCAGCGCCTTCATCGGCGGCAGCTTCATCCTCAAGAAGAAGGGGCTGCTCCGGCTGTGCCGCCGCGGCCGCGCCAGGGCAGGTACCGCCGGCCCAGACCGGGCGGGCTCAGCGGGGGGAGCTTGGCCTAACGGGGGGGTGGGGAGGGGCAAAACGCCCGTCACCTCCGCCTCTGGCCCGTGGGCAGACGACCCCCGGGCTGTGACTGCACTGCCCCCCCGCCCCCGGAGGAGGGTTCCCTGGGCACTGCAGGCCGCGTCAGCCTGCGGCCGGGCAGCCTGGCCAGCGCTGGGCCTTGGCCGCCCCCCTCCTCGCCTGTGGGCCTTTTTGGTCTAAAAGTAGACTTCCTCCACAGGGATAGCCAGCCATCACCCCTGGCCAACACAGACACCTTTCTGTAACCATGCACGCGTTCCTGTAACGGCTCTTCCAAACGTGGGAGAACCAGGGGATAACATCTTTGCTCTGAGGGTAAAGAATCAGTGCTTGCCCATGTCTGGGTCAGGCCAACGTGTGACAAGGCAGGCAGACCCAAGCCAGCCTTGCACATAACAGAGATCAGGCTGCTCCTGCTTGCTTCTCTGAGGCAGTTCTGGCAGGATAATGAGCCTTTTGTGTAGTTTCAGCAGAGGTTTCTCATTACTCTGTTTTCCTTACTCAGGGCAAGGAGGTCATGCGTACCTGCAAGAATGGCTTTGGTGGGCAGGGCTGCTGTGCAGTAAGTACCCGCTCTAAAACTGTAGCAAGACATATTTAAGAGTGTATTTGTCATTGTTTCCAGTTGCTTTTGTGTTTTATTATTATGATCGTTGTTCGCTTGATTTTTATCTGAGTGGCTGAAGATGTTGTTGATCTAATTGTAACTCTAAAATATTCTAAAGTCTCATGCCTTACCACATTTCTCTGCTAAATAGGAGTTGAGGAGCTGGTCTAACTGGGTTGGGTTAAGTGCTTCTGAAATGGCCTGCCTGGGTGATGTAGTTATAATGGCACATCCAGCACTGTGGGTTTAGTACTACAGTGATTTCAGCAGCTCTGTGTTACACTTTTCAATGTTAATAACCAGTTGTACTTGATTTACCCTTCAAAAAGCTGTAAAAGCTGTTCCAGGAGACGAACATGACTTAGAAGTACGAAACGGGTTGAAACTCCTTTCAGCTTTGAGGACAATATGGAAATATTTTTCTGTGGTTACTACTCAGTTGCATAGCCACATGTGACTAACGAAAAGCCTTCTCTTCCCAAGAGAACCTATATCGGGCTTCTGCTTGTTCTTGCTGATGCTGTTTTTTCCTGGTTCCATAACATACCTCAGAGAAACATGGGACACTCAAGTGGAAACTGAGGCTCTCTTTTGACTGCACTCAAACTTGTATTATGCTGAATTGCTCCTACTTTGATCCTCACCTGACAGAGTTTCTCTTGTAGTGGGAATTGGAGAAGCAGCAAATTTTGCTGCTTATGCCTTTGCTCCTGCAACGCTGGTAACTCCACTGGGTGCTCTAAGTGTCCTTGTTAGGTAAGCAGCCTCAGAAACACCCTTACCTCACCTACCACACCTTAGAGGTGAAAGCAGTTGCTCTGCTTTCCTCTGTCTCTTCCTTCAGGTACTCCATCCCTTGGCCTAATTGGTTTGGGGTTTTTTACGGTCTTTCAGTGCAGTTCTGTCTTCCACCTTCCTCAATGAGCAGCTGAATGTTCATGGGAAGATTGGCTGCATCCTGAGTATTCTGGGCTCCACAGTGATGGTGATCCATGCTCCACAGGAAGAAGAAGTTTCCAGCCTGGAGTCAATGGCAGAGAAGCTGAAAGATCCAGGTACTTAAATAAAAGGGGTCCTGTCAACTTCAGGCTTGGAAATGACAGTAGAAGGGAGGATACAACTTGGCTAGATTGGGAAGGACTGAACTAAAAGGTAATTGAGCTGTTTCTTGTTCTGCGTACCAGTGGAGGAAACTTTCCCCTGTGTCTAAGATAGCTTGCGGGTTGCCTTCTGTGGTAGGAAAAGGCTGGGGTCTCCACACTCTAAATACGAAAGATTGGTGACAGTCAAACAGCATTTAATGCACATGCTCAGAGGATTTACACCTTATTAACTAGCTCAAAACATAGGGGGACATGTCAGCTTCAGAATGGCTTTTTAGGACTGTCAAGTCCTCTTGACCCCAGATGAAAGGAGAAGATGGGAACCCCACTTCTCAGAGAGGGAGCCTGGGTGATGCTCCCAAGTCACTGCATCTGTGCTGAAGCAACAATGAGAACTTGGGTCATTAACAGTTACCAAGTGTGCTTTTTTTTGTACTGTCTATGAGATACAGATGCAAAAAGTGAAGAGCATGGGAATTAGCTGCAGCTGCCAGCAGAAGCGGTTGGCCTGTGGCAGTGCCAGGATAGGAGAGGGACTTCCAGTACAAGAGGGTGGCAGTGGTGTGGCTGAGGGAAGACAGAGGAGGAACTTCAGGCAAAGATGAAAGAGCGATTTAAGGAGTTACGTCCAAAATCAAGTAGTCAGGTTGCAAGGATGTGATTTGGGCAATAGCACGAATGTCAGAATAAGTCACAGGAGGTGGAGGAAGGAAGCACAGGGAGAAGAGCAAATCAGAGTAACAGGTAGATGATGCCTCTCATTAAGAGGGAGCACTCTGGCAGGGCCTCCCACTCTTGTGATGTGGCACGTTCCTCTTTATCCCACCACAGCCCGCAAGAGTTCAGCTAGGGCTTCCCAAGCCTTCTGCCACCCTCCTGGGCCTCCTGCCAGAGCTGTGCCCCCTCGTCTTCCTGATCAACAAGCCCCCCACCTCCTCTAGTGCCGTAGAGCCTGGCTGTGCCCCTACCCCTTCCAGCACGGGCAGCTGTATCCCCCAACAGGCTGACCTGTGGGGCAGTGCTGTGATCTGTACTGTAAAAAGCTGCTGTTGTCTCCAGCCTGAGCAAAGTTGCAGAGACCAAGTCTGCTTCCCAACCCTGGTCCCTAAAGGTGGAGGCTAAAAAGACAGACTGATGGGGCAGTTATCCACCTGTCCTCCATCTCTACTTGCTGTTCAGTTACATCTGTCACTGGTGCTACTGTTTTCTGATAGACCTCTTTAATTCTTCTTTTCCCAAGGATTCATTGTATTTGCTGTGTGTGTCCTGGTGAGCTCCCTTCTGCTTATCTTTGTGGCTGGACCCCGTTACGGACAGAGCAACGTCCTGGTTTATGTTTTGGTCTGCTCTGCCATCGGCTCACTGTCTGTGTCCTGCGTCAAAGGTCTGGGAATTGCCCTGAAAGAACTGTTTTCTGGGAAGCCCGTCCTGAAAGAACCACTGGGCTGGGTGCTCCTGATGTGCCTGGTGATCTGCATCAGCATCCAGATCAACTATCTGAACAAAGCCTTGGACATCTTCAACACATCTGTGGTCACACCCATTTACTATGTGCTGTTCACCACAGCAGTCATGATGTGCTCTGCCATCCTCTTCAAGGAGTGGCAACACATGGTGCTAGATAACATCATCGGCACTATCAGCGGCTTCCTCACCATCGTGTCCGGCATCTTCCTCCTGCACGCCTTCAGGGACATGCCCTTCACCCCCGACCTCCTGCCCCTCTTCCTGCAGCAAAGCAGGGCAGACCTACACACCCCATGGAGGAGTGCAGACAGACATGATTTATGTCAGCACCAGCCTCTTCTGCCCTCAGAGGACAAAGGCTGTCAGAGTGCAGAGGAGGAAGAGGAGGAGGAGGAAGGTGAAAGCGTGTGAGGAAGCCTCTGAACCACTAGCCTTCTGCTCCCACTGCTGAGCTGCTCCACTGCAAGGTTGAACATGCTGCCTCAGCTGCACTAGCAGCAGTTAGTAGTTACCATCCACCTGCCCCAGGTGCGAGATGGGTGACCTGCCACTGCCAGGAAGCTGACAGGGACAGCAGCCTCCTGCGGCTACGGACAGGAGCCCTGGGAACCACCCAGTTCCTGGGATCCGGTGCCTCTTCACTGTCCTTTTACATGAAGAATTGATGCACCCTCGTCAGGACACAGGCTTTGGCTGTGCAGAGGCCCGCAGCACTAACGCAGTGCTAACCCTTACTGAATATGAAGACCATACATTTAGGGACGCCTCACAGCATCTTTTAAAAATAGATTAACAGTTACAAAATAATCTAACATGGTGCTAAGATTACATGGAGAGAAGATGGATGTCTGGCTTTAAAGATGACATACCCAGAATATTAATTCAAAAATTCCTCCGTCAAGTACTTGTTTTGCTCACTCTGCTAGAATTTATTTACAGATTCATATCCAAGAACAGAATACAGCCAAAACTGGAAAACTTCAGTGGTGCTGCCACATGCTGCTGTGGCTCTTACGGAGGGACCAACCTCTTCACGCAACGTCTGCTGTGCAGATTGATGAAGCACCTGCTTGCTGTATTCTATTAAAAACCGATTTGTTCAGTTACCGAGCGGCTAGTGATACGTTTGTACTGAGAGCTGGGCCAGTGCTGAAAGGCGTGAAGGATTACAGGGCTAGGAAGAACCACACAGATGCTTGAAAGAAACTCAGGATAGGGACAGGAGAGGGAATCACTTCCTGTGGGAACAGGAGTGAACTAAGTGTCCTTAGCTACTGAGGTAAGTTTCTGAAAGATAACTAGACAGCTGTGCCCTCACTTACACGGGTTTATATCTGCATAGCTCTATTTAACACATCCTGAATTTGTTCCCAGGAAGGCTGCTGGCTACAAGCCACCCATGTTAGGAACTTGCACGCCCTGTCCAGCCACCCATGGCAAATGGATGTGTGTAGAACTGCTTTACCGGGTTCCTGTGTAGAGCCCCAAGCCACTGTCAGTGGGTCACTCCAGGCTTCCCAGAGCCTCGCTGTACGAAAACGCTGCTGAAATGCTACGCTGCCTTTCCAGAGGGCGGATCATTAGTTTGTTGTTTTTCCAGTTAGAATCTCCTCTCTGTGTCGTGGGGGCAGAGGTCCAGAAGACGCAGCCATAGGCCTCCCTCCAGTGATCTCCACAGGTAAAGGTGCATGAGGTTACAAAGTAGCTGGTTACTTCCTGCATTTAGTCTCTCTAAAGAAACTAGTCCAGGACAGCAGGAGCTGTTAACCCTTTGGGGAAGAGGAGGAAAGGCCACAGCCTCTCTCAGAAACAAGTTTGATTCATGGGACCAAATTAATTGAGCAACAAATAAGAATTCACAGCAGACCTTCTGGCCAGGAGTCAATTATGCCCCCTCCCTACTAATTTTGCAATAAACACGATCACTGGGAAGGAGGGGGAGTGACAAGAAGGCCAGATTTTCAATTCTCAGTGGTCTACCTGAACAAAGAAGAATCGCATGTTAAAAATTGACCCAGTTACTATTTATTGCATTGACCAGGGGAAAGTAGTTAATGGAGCAAGTCAGTATTGACAGAGTTGTGCTGCAATTTGAAAATTTGTCACTTGGCCACACGAATGATTTACCTATGGAAGCCTGAAAGTATTTTCCAGTAGTGATGCTGCCTGGGATCAGCATTGTGCCCAACATGCCCTTGTCGCTAAGGGTACCTGTACCGGACTGCATAGCGATGGTGCCTGCAGGGCTTGTTAGCATCTACCCAGGAGGGTTCGTTTTGTGCAGCACTGTTTAAGGCAGCGGTCACAGGCTGGCCTCGCCTAGAGCTGAGATTCACAGCAGCCCCTGACGCGAGCATCACCACCCCTCCGTTCAGTGGAGCGGGTGCGATCCAAATGCTCCCTGCGTAGCATCGGTAGCCCCAGAGTCCCAGCACAAAGACGGCTGCTGGCCCACGGGGCTGGGAGCAGCATGTCACCCCAAGGAGGAGTGACCGTGTCTCTGTCGTGGGCTCTCATCTGGCTGCAACTTCCCCGAGACTGGCATTTAATTAAATCCTAAACCCCAGACCTGATCCTGGCTCATTCAGGCAGCAGAGTGACCGGGAACCGGCGCAACGGAGGGCTCGGCCTCGTGGGGGGCTGGCCGGCGTCTCCCAGGGCGCGGATCCCACTCAGTCGGACAGGCTCTCTGAGAAGGCCGACTTGGACTTCTGCGTCTGCTCCAGCCGGTTCAGGATGAACTGGCTGGTGTCGATGAAGCGCTCCACGCAGTTCACAAAGCACGTCTCGGCCCGGCTGTCCAGCTTCGGACCCGGCTTGTCCATGCACTTTTCCTGCACACAGCGGGGGACCCGTTGGTCCCGGAGGCACCGGGGCCCGACCCCCCCCCCTCCGCTCCCGGCACACCGGGGCCGTGCCTCCTGGGCTTCTTCAATCCGCGGGCACACCTGCGTCATCCCCCCTCGGGAACCTCATCCTCTCGGGCGCGTCTCAAACCCCCACGCCGGGGCTCTTCCCGGCCCGTCCCCCTGGGCCCCCCATTCCCCGAGATCCTCGGGCTCGCCGGGGCTGGGACTGCTCCCATGGCGGCTCCATTTTGTCCCCGTCTCCCTCCTCCCCCTGAGGGCAAGGGTCAGCGCGGCGAACCAGCCCGCCTGCCCACCCCCGCCTCCCCGACCCGACCCGCTCCCCGCCCCTCCGCCGCCCCGGTCACCGGAGCCGACGGCCCCGCCCGCCGCTCGCGGGCCGCCCGTACCCAGCAGAGCTCGGTCATCTGGTGCACCAGCTGCTGGAAGCGCTGCTTCTGCGTCTCCACCTCGATGAAGCGCTGTAGCTGGGGGTCGGCACCGCCCAGCCCGGCAGCGGACGGCGCGTCCATCCCACTACCGGTGCCACCAGTATTACCGGTACCGCCGCGCCGCGACCTTCACGTGCCGCGCCGCGCCGCCGCCGTGCATGCGCCTCGCCAGCCCCGCGCATGCGCCCCGCCCTCCCCTTCCGCGCGCACTGCGCATGTTCGCCCGCCCGCCGCGCGCCCCCTGCCGGCGGGGCGGAGCGGGTGCGCGGCGGCGCCAGTGCGCGGCGGCGGCAGCCAGGGAGGCGTCGGCGTTGGGAACCGTTTATTGTGCACAGGCCCGGCTCGCCGCCGCCTGCGGAGTCCGACGGGGCTGGCCGGCGCCGCGGCCGTCAGGGGCCCTGCCTCCGTCCTTGGTTGTGAGGGGCCGTGCCGGTGACAGGGGCTGCGGTGGCTGCACGAGGGCCCCTCAGACCCCTCCTTGCTTGGGGGGTAGCCAGTGCCGTGTCCGTGACAGTGGTGCTGAGGTACCGTCCGGAGCGCAGATCTGTCCCGGCAGACGGTGGGGCAGCACCAGCCCAGTAGTACCAGCCACCAGCACCAGGCAGGGGTCAGCAGTCCGGGCCAGCCTAGCCTGGGGTCAGGGCTCCTCATCTGTGATGTCCAGGATGCTGCCCAGCAGCGCAGTGAAAGTGGGGCGCTCCTCGGCCTTCTGCCGTGCGAGAGGGGGGAGCCCTGCTGGAGCCTGCCAACCTCCCCAGCACTCCCTGCACCCTGGGGGAGCTGCAGAGCCGTGTCAGCCCCCCCAGGGCAGCTGGGCGCCATCACCGAGGGTGAGAGCAACTTACCTCATGCCAGCAGCTGTACATGATGGCGTAGACCCGCTCCGAGGCCTGCTGCGGCCGGTAGAGGCGCAGGCCTTGGATGACATGCTCTGTTGTCTCACTGTTATTAAACCTCTCATAAGGCATCTTTCCCAGAGAGTAAACTTCCCACATCAGAACGCCTGTTACAGGAAATGGCAGGGACGGTTTATGGCATGGGAGCACCTGTGCCTGAAGCTGTTTTGCAGAGGAGTTCACTGTTGTTGACCCGACTTCCGAGTCATTAATGCCATGCTCTTACCAAAAGCCCAGACATCAGACTTGCTGCTGAACTTGCTGTACAAAAGCACCTCAGGGGGAGACCACCGCACTGGAAACTTGGACCCCATGGAGCTTGTATACTCATCATCTAGAACGTACCTGCAGCAGATAAATGGATCAGGGTGCCTTTCTTGGATTTCACATTTCACTCCTCCATGCAACTGACCAAGCAAGCCCAAAAGGAATTGACAGCTCTCAGAGTGACCAGAGGTTGCACTCCACATGAGTTTCAACGTGCAGAAATGTCCCTTCGCAAACAAGTACACGTTAGTCAAGATTGGGGAAGGGATAGGGTGACACAGAAGCATAGCAAAAAGGGGATATGGAGAGAAAGCTGCAGCCAGGAGACTAGAGGTGGGGGAAGGAAGCAGCAAAGAGAGGGGGAAAAGGGAAGGGGGAAGTAAGAAAGGGATTGTGGAAAGTGGAGAGGCAGAAGGTTGAGCCAGACAGATGAAGCAGAAAGACAGGAGAAGACAGAGGAAAACCAGAGCTGGAGGATGGTGGGGACAAAGACTAAAGCGTAGAAGAGACTGAAGGATGAAATGTGGGATTGAGTCAGGATGTATCTACCAGACCTGGAAAGGCCAAAATCTGATACTTTCACAATTCCTTGGTCATTCACCAAACAGTTGCGAGCAGCCTGTGGATGGAGATATGGAAGCAGTCACTCCTACCTGCTCCTGCCTCTCCCATCCCCCTGTACCATCTGGAACTTCATCTCGCTCCCCACCCACTTAACACTTTGCCTCAATTTGTCCTGCAATTTCACCTGGACTGGGGCAAGCTACAAAGTCCTCAGCAAAGATAGCAAGAAAGGCCTCCAGGCATCCTGTTTATCTACGGAGGGGCAACTTCCCTGGTGGGATTTTGCCTGAACAAAGCAGCACCAGGCAGAGATCAGGTACGGCACCTAGCAGGACTGCAAGCTGGCAATGCCAGCCCAAGGCCTGACAAACTGCAGGCTCAGCTTTTCATGGCGGGGAGAAGTCCCTTTTCATGTCTGATGCTGCCTGTGCTGCCTAATGCAAACCCTGCCCTAGCCACAAATGCATTTCCCGTCCCCTGGAAAACTACCTAGTCCTGACCTTCCTGCAATCTCCACTGACTCTCTGCAGAGCAGTGACTTCAGAGCATCCCGCCCATGCTCAGGTGGGCAGGGAAGCTTAGAGGGATGTTCTGTAGAGAAGGCTGCAGAGCTGCCTCTCCTCATGTTGATGAACTAGCTGGACCCTGTCTAGGACATGCTGTGGCTGTTGCTGAGCTGGAGATGTGTCCTTCAGCAGCAGCCCTACCAAGTCTCGGTGCAGGAACTGCTTGGATTCCAGGTACTCCATAGCTTCACAGACGTCCTTGCACATCTCCAGCAGCTCGGCAGGCTGGAACCGCCGCCGAGTTTCCCTCAGGAAGTTCAGGAGGCAGCCATTGGCCATGTACTCGGTGATGATGAAGATGGGACGCTGCTTGGTGCAGACCCCGTAGAGCTGCACCAGCTTCTCATGAGACAGGTTCCTGTGTTGGGGGCAAGAAGGGCAATTCTGAGCATCTAGAAGGCCAAGCAGCAAAAAAAGCATCTTGTGAATAAAGAGAGTTTGGGAAGGGAAGGTGCTCCTGGCCCAGCTGACGGTGGAAAAGCTCACTGGGGAATCAGCATGAAGGCAGTAGGTTCTCAGATGCATTTTGCAGAGTGTGAGGCTGTCTGAGACTATTCCTCCACACCACCCAGGAGTGCAGCCATTCTGGCAAGGCATATCCACCACTGACCTGCAGGCTGCTCACCACTTACATCATGACTTTGGCTTCATCAATAAACTCGTCCTCTGACATGGAGCCCTCCCTGATCATCTTGATAGCAACGTTGTACTGGCCTCTCCATTTCCCGTACTTCACCACGCCAAACTGCCCCGTCCCCAGTTCCTTCAGGAAGGTCAGATCCTTTGGGTCAATCTCCCACGACCCTAGGACAGAGAGTGCAAGCATAATGCAGGTGCAGGTGACCTCCCTGCAGGGTGCTCCCAGTCATCTGATCTAGCAAGCCCAAGAAGAGCTCACAAGCATGTGCTGCCTGAAAAACCATCCCCAAAAAATCCATGAAATCTGAGACCTGTTCCTCCAGGGGATGTTGAGCAAAGTAGCTTGTGGTGTCTCTGGTCAGTACTGTCACCAGAGGGCCAGGGAGTGTTGGGAAGTGATTCCTCAGAAGGCTGTGAGCCCTGCTGCCATGGGACAGCCAGGATCCCAGCCCCGGAAATTTACTGTCGGTAGAGACAGGCCCTGCAATCAGGGAACTGTGAGGTAGCCCAGGCCAGCTTACCATAGCCGAGGCCAGCTGTGGAAGGAGCACTTTTCTGGTGTTGAGATACGGGGTACTTCAATCTGGATATGAGCCCTGAAACACAAAAAGGTAGATTGCCACATCACGCTTACCCGCCACGTTCCAGTAGGGAACACAAGCCTCCTGCATTCAGCGCAGGAAGGCGAGGATACTGTCATGTCAGTAAAAACACTGCTAGCCTCACTCTATCCCCCACTGACCGGCAGAGTTGTGCTGATGGTACGTGATGAGTTCCGGGATGGTGTTGAACAGGTGTTTTTCTGCCAGGTAATACTGATTCTGGGGAGTGCAGCACACAACGTAATGGCGGATTGTGCCTTGGGGGTCTCTGGAGAGACAGTATGTGGGTTAGGGCCATGGGGAGGACAGGCAGAGGGTGAGGAGTGCCTGGAGGGGCCCTCTGGGGTAGGAACAAGCTGTTCCTGGATCCACTTACACAGAGGACTTGGCATAGACGGAGACAGTGTATTTCCCTGTCTTGCTGGTGGAGTCTCGGACAATGAAGCCCCCTTCCTTACCCTAAAACAGAAAGGGAAGAGGGGACAGGGTAGTTGTGGGGAGGCGTGACTGTAACAGGCAAGACTTAAAGTGAGTGAAGATCACAGCATGGCTAGAGAGAGGTGCGATAAGTCAGAGGAGTCCTACTTCCAGTCCCTGCCTGGGGGGCCACCTCCTGAAGTGCCTGCCAGGAGCAGGTCACATTGGGGTAGAGATGGTTCCTGGGGCTGCTGGGGCGACACTCCCCTCCAGTGCAAGCCAGGGTTGGTCCCATGCTGGACACAACATGACAGCAGCCCATGGAGGGCTGATGTGTAGAAAGGACCCAACCTTGGGAGTCAGCACTTACCTCCTGTTTCAGCAGTTGCTCCGCTTGGCTCCGAGTGATATTCTTTGAGTACCACCTGGAACAGGGACACAGTCATCAGGGACATCACCACAGCCATCGCTGTCCCCAGCCTGGTCTGACCCCGACCCAGACAGGACAGGTGGTGCAGGGAGCAGGGCAGGTATGGCTGTCACGGGGCCAGGGGCTCTCAAAGGGTGTGCAAGAGGGAGAGCGACCCAGCCAGGCTGGGCTCACAGACTGCGTAGGTTAACAGAAATGAATGTAAAAAGTCTCCAACCAAGCGCAACTTGCCACGTCCCTGCACCTTCTCTTACTCACTCAAAGATCTCCAGGGAATTGCTGGTTTCAGTGACATAGTTGCTGGGGATGTATCCTTCCCTCCTGCAGGAGAAAAGGGGCGGGTCACACACTGATGGAGGAGGCCAAGGGGAAAGCAGGTTCCTGCCCCAGAAGGCTGAGTAGAAATGGGCTCAAAAACATTGGCGCAAACCTATTTGGGTTCATGCTTGGGGAGGGCTGATACCACAGCCTGCTTCAGTCTCCCTCACCCTCCTCATGTGCCGTCCCACGCCGGAGCCCGCAGGCAGGCAGGCAGCCTGTCCCAAACCCCGCGGTGCTGAAGAGGTGTGTTTGCCCACCAGTGCCTTGGCACCAGGAGAGGGCACTATTGCGGGGCTAGTGCTGCGGGCAGTGAGAGCTCTTACCCGTTCTTGTCACGGGCTTTCCACCAAGGCAGGTGGCTTTCCTCCAGGATGAAGTACTCCTCGCCCTTCTGCAGTTGCAGGTCCTGTGCGTTCATTGGCAGGTAGTTGTAGAGGGCCACCACCTTCTTCATCTCACCTGCTGTGCTGGGGGCCGGCTCGGGGGGCAGGGGCTTCATCACCATCTTCCCCAGAGCGAGGGAGAGCATGGGACACGGTGAGGCTAGCAGACACACTGTTTCCCAAGCGAGACCCTCCCCAGACCTGGCAGGGCAGTGGGCTCAGGCCAGGTTAGTGCAGCATTCGTCTCAGCTCCCACATGTATCTCCACCAGGAGACCAATACCCCCCCAGTGCTTTTTATTGCAGCATTTCCTCCTTGGAGACCCATACTCACAAAAGGTAAGTGTTTTGGCTTAACCCATGACTCCTCCACCCTATATCAGGGCTTCTCTATCCTCCCAGCTCCCCCTGGGAAACCTCAGGGGTGAGATCATTTGACTTTCCTCCAGGCCTTTGGGCTCCATCCCCTGGTTCAAGCTCCTTCTCCCTTAGGGCACCATCTTGACATCCCTTCTCCAGAGCACAGCCCCGGCCTGTACATCTCTGAGCAATGCCCTGTCAGTTGTTGAACATGTTGGCTTTTCCCAGGTAGACCTTTCCTTAAACACCTTGGAGCAAACCCACATGCTGACGCTGGCCCCTACCTGGTCCTCCTCCGGAGTGGGGGGAAGAGGCTTCTTTGTCTTGCGATGCGACCGCCCAACTTTTAAACCTTCAGAACAGAAAAGGGACTAAGGTGAGAAGAGATCCCCGGTGTCGTGCTGCGGTGGTCCCCAGGGGCTAGGGATGGGGCAAGGGGAGGGTGCCCAGTGTCTTACTGCCATTCCGGCTCTCCAGGATCTGGCAGCCCATGGCATTCTTGGCTGTCTGGGAGCAGCACAGGTACTGGCCATCAATCCAGAAGCAGGGGTGATACTTCTGTACCAGGTCGCTGTTGTACTGGATCACTGTGGCACAAGAGGGGAGATGTGTGTGACCCCGAGCTGTGTCCCGAGCCCGCTGCAGAGACCTCTCTGCTCCCTGAATGCAGATGATCAGCCCCATTAAATCATTTCACCCTCTGCTGTGCTAGTGATACACAGTCACACGTGGGCCTGCTGCTAGGGTTTCCCTCAGCTCATCGCTTGTGTTTCAGTGCTGCGGCTACGCAAACCCTGTGCCACAAAACCCCTAATTCAGGGAGGGTCAGGCCTTTCCTCTCAAATTTGATCAAAGCTCTTCAGCAGCTCTGCAAAGGGATACGAGCAAGCTTGGAGGGCCAGGTCCTGCTGTGATCGGCCCTCCTGCCAACTGAAACATCCAGCATCCTCTGGGCTGCTGAGGCCCATGGCTCACAGCTCTTTTGAACCCTTTTTTTCAGAAGTGGAGAGGGAGACCAGTGCTGTGCCTGGCTTGTCCATGGGGAGAGCGGGGCACTGCCACCATCCCCTGCCTGTTCAGAGACTTCCCTTGCTGGGAGACCACTCCCTTGCCAGGCAGGCACTGCCCGGCTTCCTCGTACTTCTTCCCAAGCTAGAGGGACAACTGGATGTGCCTAAACACCACCGCAGCATTGTGCTGTCCCACAGCAGCTCTGTGGGGTGCAGAGAGCCCCTTCTCTAATAGAGCAGGATGAGGGCATCCCAGCAGCAAAAGGCCAGCATTTTCTCTCCCCTTTTCTCTGTGGATTTTAGACTGGCTTCATCTGCCACAGCAACCCCCCTCCCATAGCAGGGAAGTGGGGAGAGGGCTGGCTGCCTGCCGGGGCAGAGCAGCAGGGCTTTCGTGAAATAACCGACTTCCCTCTTATCAGCCTGCTCTGCTTCTGCCTCACTTGGGCAAACTTCCCTGTGTCAATTTGAGCAGCTAATCTCACCCCAGCAGCACTAAGCCACAGAAAGATACACATGCACCAAGAGACACATACGGGCAGCTCCAGCAGATTTCAGCCAACTGCAAGCACCCAAGTCCCTCTGCACAGTGCTGCTGCAACACACTCTCAGCTCGAGGAGGTAGCATCCATGCAGCTCAGCATTAGCTCAGCAGCACCAAGCAAGGCTCAGGATGGGCTGGAAGAGACGCACCCTGGCTTCCAGCAGGCTTTTTGTCTGTGTTTCCTAAAGCACTTGGGGCTCTATCCTCGCCTTGCATGCCAGTACAGCTGCGTGGCCACACCTGCTATTTCCTCTTGCTCTCAGTAACTTCTAAGCTTGCTTGAGATAATTTGGAGCAGGCTTGTGAGAGGGCAAGAAGCCTCAGCCGAGGTGGCTGTAGTGCTGCAGAAGTTAGAGGGTAACAGAGGTGAGGGTCCACCTACCCTGAGCTGGAGCGGCTGGTGTCAGCTCAGGGATGTTAGGGAACAGGCATGTGGGGGCATGGCCTTATGAGTGTGCTCGTCACGGGACAAGTTTCTGATCAGCGTTTGCTCTTCCGTAGACATGGGATAACATAACCACAGGATAGCAAGCCCCCGGAAACCCAGCACTCTGGGTCATGCCGCACGCACAGCCAATTGCCTGTGTTTGCTTTCCGAGGGAGCCGCAGAGCCCCCAAACTCACCGCTCTTCAGCTGATGGATCCAGCGTTTGCGCAACTCCTCCGTCGGGGAGAAGACATAGAGGGGCCCTTCGTCGTATACCACCTGCAGGACCACACACCTCAGCATCCCGGCTGGGGGTCTCCCAGAGAGGATGGGGGGAGCCGAGGCTTGCGGCCACCCTGAGCAGCTGATGCAGAGCACAAGCCGTGCCGGTGTGTGCTGGCCCCGCACGGTGCTCTTGGGACCATGACGGAGAGGTTATAAATAAGCCCCCTCCCCCGAGACTTTCCACTTCCTTCTCTGACTTTCAGTGTGTCGGGGCTGCGGGGCTACGCAGGGTGCCACCAGGAGCAGGCAGCTGGGTTGGGGACTGAGTGGGCAGCCAGCAGACAGCATCCGACCAGCATTGGCCAGGGGACCGAAAGGGGCAGGACAGAGCTCAGAAGCAGGTTTCCATCTAAGCAGCCTCCTTAAATAGAGCTGCCTAAATCCTCGGGTCTCGCAGGGGCTCACCTGCCTGCCCCACGCAGTGCGGACAGCAGCAGGGCATCCCCAAACGTGACACCTGGCACTGGGGCAGCGATACTGTGTTTGGCCCCAAGTCCCTCTGGGGTCCTCCCCCCAGCACCCTGCAGCCGGGCAGGGTGGACCAGCAAAAGGGGTGCAGTGAGGACTCACCTGGAAGGGGTAGGGGAACCGTTCGATGATTGAGATCTGCTCCATGTTGTTGTAATCCTCTCCTTTCCTCTGGAAGAGAGAGGCAGAGATGGGCGATGGCATCCTGCTGCTTGGCTGCTGGCATCTCCACAGGGAGCCACAGCCTTTGGCATCCTCCTGCTCCCCCGGCACTGCATCAAGCCGGACCCCTGGTATGGTACGGGCTGTGGGTGCAGAGACCCCTATGCCAAACAGGGCTGTCCCCCATTCCCACCACCCCAGGGCAGGGCAACTCTTCCTACTTCCCCAGCGAGGGGACAGGGGGACACAAGCAGGGACCCCGGGACCTTCCTCACCGGGACCTGTCGCTCAGGCGGAGGGTTGTTTTCAGGCACCACCGTCTCCACACAGGTGATCTTCTCAATGTCCACTGAGCCCTTCTTACTGCCCCGGCGCTGCAAGAGATGGGGCTCGTTCGAACAATCGCCAAGGGGAAGAGCCGGGGAGACTCAAGCCGACCACCGTCCCCATCCAACCACCCCTTGGGCTGGGTGGTGGTGAGGGACAACTGGTGACCCATGGGCACTGCCACTGCACAGCCCCTGTGGCCCTGGGGCCACCGACTCACCCCCCGCTCAAAGTCATACTCGTAGTAGGACAGCTTGCTCTCTGTCAACAGGAATAGGCGCTTCTTGAAGTTGAGGGGAGATGTTTTCTTCTTCTGCTGCGAGCGCTTCAGGAAGATGCTCTCCAGGATGATGCTGGCCATGTTGGCCCCCCCGGCTTCCTCCGTGCCGTGCTTGCTGGGTTGCTGTGGGCACGACAACACTGACACGGCACTTGCTCAGTTAAAAACCTTCCCACCACTGGACTTCGCTCAGGTGCACTCTCCCCCCTGCCTGAGGGGCAGCCAGGGGGTGCTGGGAACCCCACGCGGGGAATCAGCTTGCAGAGGTGTGCAGGCAGGTCAGTGTAGGGTATTTGCAGAGTGACCTCTCCCTCTCCTGTCCCCTCTCCGATGCCACGCTGCAGACCAAGCCACCACCCAGCTGGCTTCGGCTCCCGCCTGATGCTGGAGGGCCCCCCCCCGGGTGTGCAGACAGACAGACAGACACAGTCGGTTGGAGGGGGAGGGAGCCGGGGAGGCTGCCAGAAGCATAGCCCCGGGGAGGAGCACAGAGCCTGAGCAGTGACACCCAGCAGGCTCCCTCCTCCCCCTCCAGCATCGTGTGTGTCCCCGTGTGTGTCTCTGTGTGTGTGTGTGTGTCTGTATGTGCATGTCGGGGGCGGGGGGGGGGGGGGCAGTTTCCTCCTGCTGCACCGCAGGCACTTCGTACTGGGGACGTGCTGACTTGGCAGTGTGCAAGGGACAGCCGCGGGAGGCCAGTCCCTAAAAAGTTGTGGGTATGTCCTGGCCCTGAATAGCCACAGTGCTGTGCTGCCGAGAGCACAGAGTAGCCCTAAAGCCATCCTTCCCCTCTGTGTCCATGGAGCCTACAGGAGTGCAGGGATGATGCTCAATCCCTTTTCCTCCCCCGTGAGCAGCACTTGCCAGAAGCCAGGCTCGAAGGGCTACCTCCAGCCAGCAACCAGAGGGGCTAAATCCTCCCTCAGCACTCCTCAGCAAAGCACTCCTGAGCCTCTCCAGGGATGGTCAGGGCAGGAAATGGCCTCTCCAGGGATGGTCAGGGCAGGAAACGGTGGTTCAGATGAGCATCCCTTGTACCATTGCTGCCCTGCCTTCAGGGGGCTGGAAATCCACCCTGGCCCATTTCTTGGAGCAGCCCGTCCATCTCACCCTGTGCCCCTCCTTGCTGCACCCGGGCACCGCAACACCCAGATGGTTGCAGCACCCCACAGAGCCGCGTGGCTGGAGCTGTGGGCTTCTCCTCCTCTGGGGGCTGTAACCAACACCTGACTCCAGCCTGGACAGAACGGGGAGCTGATGAGCTACCTGGAGCCACTGCTGAACTGTGATCCCCTGAAGCCCTCCTCCAGGTTTTCTGCCTTGACCACCTCCATGCCCTGCTCCCTCTTCACCTCCACCTTGTTCCCTTTTTTCTCCTACAAACACAACTTTGGATGGTAACCTGGGAGAAGCTCTTTCCCTTCTCTGCTGCCCACAGCCTGTCTCCTCCGGGGGAAGCTCACATGTGGGCCAGAGTCAGAGGTTGAACCCCCTGCTACCTGGCTGCGCAGCCCATCTTCTTCCCCCTTGCAGGAGGCAGACGTTGGCTCACTCACGACAGGGACCAGGTGGGGACTAAAGATGCCAGGGACTGGTCCCACCTGCTATGCCTCTCTCCAGGGCATGCCCCAGCCCAGGGGCAGGAACAGGGGCATCCCCTCATCTGCTGGCAATGCCCAGACCCTCCCAGCACAGATCCTGCTGCTGCACTCCTGACACTGCCCCACTGCTGTGGCTATAGCCAGAGAGGCTGGGGACAAGCATGGTTCCCTCCTCCCAGGGTCCACCCTTCCCTCCCCTTGTGGCCCTCATGGCTCAGGCCTTTCCGGCTCCTTTGGGTGGTTAAAAAAAACCCCCCAAACTTAAAAAATGAGTCGTCAGAGTCTTTTAGGAAAACCAGCAGCCTCTGCTGGCTGATCCAGGCCTGGGGAGGAGGGAACTGGGGCCCCTGCTTGGGGACAGGGCAGGTGGCTGGGGGGACCACTGACCCCAGACTGCTGGCAGGGTGGTGGGCAAGCCCAGAGCAACCCCAGCATCCCCCTGTAGCCCCATGCCTCAGTTTCCCTAGCTACAAAATGTGGCTGCTGGTCCTCTGTCCCAAGAGCAGGAGGGCTCCCATTGCCCACCCTGGCACAGACACAGGGGCTGAGCAGAGCAGCCTTGGGCTCCAGCCCATCCCGACTGCAATGTCAGGTCCCCAGAAGCTTTACCTTGAGTTGCAGCAGCTGGGACACTGCCAGGAGTGCCAGGCAGATGGGACACGTCTTCGCTGTGTCCTCTGGGACAGTGCCGCCAGAGAGGAAAGGATGATGAGTATCTCAGAGGGCTGTTCTGCCCCAGCATGGCACAGCCACCCTGTCCTCAACACAGCCTCCCTCTCCCCAGCACTGCCACCAGCCCCACACTGTCCCTGCCTGTCCTTCGGGGTGGTGGGTGCCCCGTGGGACTCACCCCCGCAGCCAGCCATCACTGCCACGCCGTAACAGCAAAAGTGGTGAGTGGGTGGGTGGAAGCATGTCCTGTGTGTCTCCCCCCAGCTAATGTGACTTCCTGCCACTGTCACACCTCAGCCCAGCGTGCTCTGACACCACCACCAGGCCCAGCACGCACCGTTGGCCCTGTGCTGCTGGACGCTGTGCCCCACCATGTTCTCGGGGCCAATCCCCCACAGGCAGGCTCCCTGGCTGCCTGTGTCCTGCCAAGGAGCTGAGCCTGCCTGCCAGCACTGGTTGATGGGGGGCGGGCAGGGGGCTGGCATGCTCAGGGCAAGTGGGAAGGGCTACGAGGTGTTTGGGAATCTCAAACTCCACAGCTCCCGTGTTTCAGGTGCAGCCCGGAAGGTGACAAAAATGAAGGGTGGGAGGGACTGAGGAGGGAATCTCACACATGGGAGAGACTCGGGAGCAAACCTGGAGCTGTGCTCCAGCAGCACCCATTGCAAAAAGCATGATCAAGGGGTTGTCAAAGGCACTGTCAGCACCCCGCCCCCCTGCTCTGGAGCACCCCTGGGGTCCCTGGCACCCACACACCACCCTGATCCCATCCTTTGCTGCAGCCCCAGAGCCCCTGGCACCCACACACCACCCCACTCTCCCGCTCCTGTGCAGCTCTGGGGTCCCTGACACCCATGCACCACCCTGACCCCCTGCTCCAGTGCACCCCTGCAGCCCCTGGCACCCACACACCACCCCACCACCCTGCTCTGCTGCACCCCCATGGCCCCTGGCACTGTGGTCCCATAGCAGCTGTCCCACCCCCTGTCAGATGCGGCCTGCTCAGAGCTGGCCAGGCTGCGGGACAAGGCTGAGCCTTCCCAGCTCAGCTCACCCACAGCTTGGCAGCATGTGGCCTGTGCCCAGGACAGCTCTCCCACCCCTGGCAGGTGCCATGGCCCCTGGCACCACCGAGGAGGCAAGCAGAGGTGCGAGGCCACAAGCAGGTGCCACATGGAGGCTCCTGCCTCCCGCTGCCGCGGCTCCCCCCCAGCGACGTTAAGGGCACCCAGGGCACCGCCACTCTCGTGCTCCCAGCCGCGCCTCTCCCTGCGCCACGCGGTGCCGGGACACAGATCCCCCGGGCCCTCTGCGCCCTGGCGCACTCACCGAGCCCTCCCGCTGCCGCTCCGGCCAGCCGGGGTCCCGCTGCGCCCGCTGCCCTGCGCCCGCCCCGAGCAGCCCAGGCGGGTCAGGGTGGCTGTGGCGGCAGGGAGGCACGGCAGGGTTGGCCGCGCAGGGAGGAAGGACGGGGCCGGCCAACCCCACCCTTTCAGTTCCTCTTTTTTTGGTTTCTGACTCAAAAGCAGCAGCTGTGTTTCCTCCTGGAGACAGCCGGGCCACCTCCGTGGGGCCGCCAGGGCTCCGGCCGCAGCCGGGGCCTGCCCCGCACGGAGGGGACAGGGGGCCCGGACATGGCGCCAGGGGTGCGGGGCCGGGGCGTGGGGACCGGAGCGCAGGGCCGGGACTGGGGCCGGCGTCTGGGCTGTGGGGCGGGTGGGGGGCAGCGCCATGTTCCTGCTGGCTGCCTGCCCCTGCTTCCCACGTCCCACACCCTGTGCATCCCACGGACCCCCCCACCCCAGTCACCCCCTGGCACTCCCACAGCCACGGACCCGCACGCCCTACGCCCCTCATTCCCACTCCTCCGCAGCCCCCTACCCCGCAAACCCCGCACCCCCCAGCCCCCCCGCGCCCCCCGCCGGGGCCACCGCCCCTCTCTCCTCCCACCGGGAGGGGGCGCTGCAAGCCCAGCGCCTGACAGGCCGCTCGCCCTCGCCGCGCACCTCCTCTCTATGGTTCCCGTGCTCCCATCTGCTTCCGCTTCCGGGGCGCTCCTTCCCTTCGGGCTGCCGCCGACAAGATGGTGAGTGCTGGCGGCAGCGGGCTGCGGGTCCGACTCCATCTGCTGCCATCCGCCCTGGCGGCGGCTTGCTCCGCCCGGTGGAGGCGCTGGCCGCTGCGGTGGGTGCTTGGCCGGCGGCTAAGCCAGGTCGGGGCGGCGGGGGGAGGCCGTAGGCCCGAGATGGTGGCGCAGGGCCTTCCCGAGGGGAGGGGAAGGGCGCTTGGCAGCGCCGGGGCGAGGGGGCCCTCGGAGCGCGGCGTGGCGTCTCTCCAGCTCCCTGCGCAGCTGCTGGCCGTGCTGACTGGCTTCTCCCTGCCGCTCTAGGTGAACGTCCCGAAAACCCGCCGGACCTACTGCAAGAAGTGCGGCAAGCACCAGCCGCACAAAGTCACCCAGTACAAGAAGGGGAAGGACTCCCTCTACGCCCAGGGTAGGGACGGGTGCGCTCCGGGGGCTCTGGGGCACGGCCCGCGGGAAGTTGCGTGGGGCCCGGGTGGTCATGCCCCGTGCCAGGCTGATGGTTGTGGGCCGAGCACGCGGCTGTGGGATAAGGGGGGATTGCTTCCTATCGGTTGTGCAGCTGTAGGCTGAGGTCTGCTAGGGTTTGGTAAGAGTGCCAGTTGCACTTGTAGCATGTCTCAGTTGTCTAAACAGAGCTATTTCCTCCTGTAGGAAAAAGACGCTATGACAGGAAGCAAAGTGGCTATGGGGGCCAGACAAAGCCCATCTTCCGTAAGAAGGTGAGTGGTGCTCCTGGAAGGAGGACCTGAAACTTTCTTGGCAATCCACACGACCAGCTGAAGAGGGACATTTCAGCCTCCTGCAGCCTTGTGGTGTTCCTGTGCTAAAGATGTGTTACTGCAGCTCTGTGCTAGTAGTGCTGTCTGGGGAGTGTAAGTTCCCCATCCACATCTGCTCATCCTCCGTGCTGCTCCTGTCTCATGTAGATGATCCTTTTTTTGCAGGAGTGATGTAGCATATGTTTGTAGAGCAGGTTCTGCAGGGAACCTTGATGCTGTAGGGGAGCGGGGTCTTACTGGAAGTGATGATTTAATGAAAGGAGTATTTTCCCCATTGCTTGCCAAAGGGGAAGAGTACAGCGAAGGGAAAGGGAGCCTGTTGCTTGCTTTCCTTATGTTCTTGAAGTGTCAGTATCACTGACAGCTTTATCGCTTTTATCACTGAAGCTTTTTGCCAGGTTTGTGAGGCTTTGCATAGTGAGGCTACCTTCACTGACAAGGGTATGACAGAAGTGAAGCGTGTGCAACTCTTGGGCATTCTGCAGAACACGACATCGTTTTCTTGCAGTCTGCTGTCTCCAGGGAAATCCATATCACTGAGCCAATAAATGAGAGCTGCTGCATTAAGCCTTCCCTGAGAGTCTCAAAGCAGTAGTGGAAGGGCAGCAATGCATTCTGTTAGAGATGAGTTGCAGAAACCTGCTGCTGTCATCCTTCCTCTTCAGTGTGGGTACCTGGAACTGTAGTCTTGCAGCATGTTTTCCCTCTGTGCCTCTACATACCTCCTGCCAAGGAGTTGGGAGGGGGGAGGGCAAAATCTGTGGTATTTACAGCAGGGAAGCAAAACGCGATGGGCTGATTCGTTACAGTTTTTGTGTGAACTGTTCAGTTACACTTACAGAGCTATTTGGCTCGCTGCTGGAAGGCCCTGGTGTTCTGTTGGAGATGTTCAGGAAGTCATCCAGCAAGAAGAAGAAAATGAGACAGCAGTTATTTGAGTTGACTTTCTGCCAGGAAGTGAGGAGACCTTGCAGAAAATGCTTCTGCAACCAGGGTACACAAAGCAGCCATACTGCTCTCGCAGTTTGGCACTGTCCACCTGTACCTTGCCATCCCCATTTCTGTTTCTTCCCAGTCAGCATTGCCGCATTACCTGGATGACTGTCTGAAGTTTTTAACTGGTGGTTACAGCTCTGTCTAACTACAGTAGCCTCGCAGCTTTAGATTCTTCCCTCTGTAGTCTTTTGAGTTTCATCTAACTTCTCAGTAGCTGCGGGTCTGCACTGAGCATGTTGTGTCACTGCTCCTTCCAGGGAAAGTTCGTCAGTGGTGCCGCTTTCAGGTGTTTCTTCTGCCTGGCTTTCTGCTGAACTTTTCCTGAGCAGTGTCAGTCTGTTCTCCCACACTGCAGAAGTGGCTGTTCCTTGGTGTGTTCACTGGCACAGACTTCCTTCCAGCATGGCTGATGTCTGCAGGGGACCAGCCCTGCCCCACTGAGGGCTTTTGCCTGTGTCCTTTATTGTGAAGGTACAGATCCACTGTACTCCTGTACTGGTCCTTAAGGTGCCTTCTCGTTTTTAATGGAGGGAGCCTAACTGCATTGGTAGTCTTTACACTTTAAGAACAAGCTGCTGAATCTTCAGGAGAGCAGATAACAAGCTTTTCCTGAGAGCAGCAATTTGTCTGCTTGTGGACATTTTGTTCATTGATACGGTCTGCTACTCTCCTCCCAGGCTAAGACCACGAAGAAGATCGTGTTGAGGCTGGAGTGCGTGGAGCCCAACTGCAGGTCCAAGAGGATGCTGGCCATTAAGAGGTGCAAGCACTTTGAACTGGGAGGAGACAAGAAGAGAAAGGTATATTTGTGTACCAAGAGTGGCTGAGAAAGGGTGGTGACATTCAGTGGTGAATAAACTCACTCTGTCTCTTCCTTTTTACAGGGCCAGGTGATCCAGTTCTAAGCTCCATCCTGCTGCTTGTTATGGACCATATTAAAGTATTTGGAAGTGATCCATTGCTTGTTTTTGTGTATCGTGTTGGTGGGGTGGGACTTGCAAGTATATCAACCCAACAGGAAGGTTTTGCTTGCAAAGGTGCTTAGTAAATGAACAGTTGGTAATATGAAGGCTTTTGAAAAAACCCTGCTGATGGCTGGGATCTCCTTACTGTGTAACCAAGAGGTGTTTTAGAATATACATAGAGCCTGAGGCTTTGATGGATTTTTGCACCAGTGGCTTCTCTGTGTGAGCGTTGTGCTGTTGCTTTTCTCCAGGTTTATTTATGAGCTTCCATGGTAGAAGGCTGTCTTCAAAAGGGCCTCTAAACTTCTGCAACTTGTTTCATTTAAAACAGTTCATGTCTCTATTGTAGTGGTTCCATTTCAGGAATGCTATGGTGAATTTGAATTGTTGGTAGATGGAAGTAGTGATTGAAAAAAAAGCAGAGCTGCCTCACTAGGTCTTTTTCCTCTCTAAGCCATTGCGCGGGAGGAGAGGCAGGTAAGATTCCTTGCACCCAGCAATGGTTTCAACACAGTAGGGGCCAGAGTAATCTGAACTCCCCCAAAAAGCCCCTGCACTTGGCGGTAGGCCACTCATTACGAACAGGGAACATTTGTACTGCCCTAAGGGACAACACGTGAGCAAAGGCCCTGGAGCAGCTAGTGGGCTCAGTATAAGAGGTTTCATCTGATGAAGCGTCACCTGCACCATTAGGTGGTAGTTACGTGCTGCGGCTCAGCTATGACCTGCGTGTGGTGGCTGTGTTATGGTAGCTGAGAGACAGGAGAGGGACAGCTTCATGCCCATGCCCCCAGCTGCATACTGTCACACTGAAACTGATGGTGTGACAGGCCTCGTCTGCCTGCTCCCTGCGTCTGACTGCTGTTGGTGCCTCTTAGAATTTTCCTTAACAGAAAAAGCCCAAGCACAGCACTGAAGTTTCAAATGAGTGGTGACTGATGGGCAACTACAGAGTGCATGGTACATTATAGGACAGCCTCCTCTGGCCTTTAATGGGATCATCTACTTGTGGCAGCTTGTGAGTAGGAAGTCCACTGTCAGCAGGTGCTGGGAATGCAATGCAGAGCTCTCTTAAGAGTAACTTTCTTGTAGTGGAAATAGAGCTGGAGGATGGAGAAATGCCTCATGACATCTTCATAGGGACTGAGAGCGCTCAGTTACCAAACAGTAACAGAATTCGTATTTTTGTTTATTCAGTACTGGCTGATGTGATTGGTGTCTTCAAGCTCCTGCTGCTGAAGCTGTTAGCAGCAGTGGCTTTGGCCTCTGCCTGTGAGATGGACTGTGGGGCTGCATCGTGTCAGCTTTACTGAGTGCTGTTTGTAGCAACCACGACAAATTTCACAAGAACTTAGTGACTGAACAAGCTGGCCTGTTTTCTAAAACCTGATTTCATTTCAGATACTATGTTGTACTCGTGAACAGTGGAACTAAGAAAACGCTTAGCCTTTTTAGGGGACATTTTAATCAACGTGCTTAATTGCAGAAATAAGAACAAATCAAGATATCCTGATTGCGTAAGTAGTTGGAAGAGAACATACTTGTACATGCTGGTTGCGTAAGTGATGAAGTATCCATCTCCCGTCTCAGAAGGACTTGTGTTATTCAACCTAAAGGCTACTGCCAGCAGTGGAAGGCAAGCACACAGGTATTTCTGGAAGGCAGCTCACTGAGGAAGGGCACCCCAGTGGCCCCATGAAGGGTGGAGAGAGAATTGTCATCTAAAGGGAAGTGACAGCCACAGGTGAGAGGAAGACTGCTGGGGTAAGGAGAAACCCTCAAAAGCTGAGTCCTAAGGCATGATACTTAATCACATTTACACTAAGCAGGCAGCTGCCAACAAAGTTGCTAACAAATGCAGTGATTTAGGCCAGTCCCTGAGTTGTCAGAAGGTAGTAGTAGATGTCCGTGCTCTGAGGAGGGTGTTGGGTTTCTTCAGTGGGGATAGGAGCAGCTTTTCTTGTTCTTGGACTGTGTGCCCTGGACTGGAAAAGCAAGAACAAGGCAACCAGGGTGTGTTTCCCTATTGTCCCTGAAATGCTCAAGGAGAGCTGTATCCTTTGCATTTCTTTGGTTGGTAGTGGCAGAGTCATTAACAGGAGTTGCTGCCCTGCTTAGGGCCCTTATAGCCCCTTGGAGAAGGAATTAGGTGCGATGCCAGAGAAAGGGTAAACAGAAGAGAAGCAGCGCCCTTTTCTCCGTTATCTCTTGGTGATGGAGTGATGGGTATTTGTCACATCAGGCTGAATGCCTAAGGAGAGAACAAAGGCACCCCACTTGGAGGAAGGAGACAGGCTTCTTGTCACAAGAAGTTTAGACAGTCCAAGGCTCACAAAAAGATTGTCTTCGTGGCTCCTATAGTGCCACTACTTTCAGCAGCACAGTGCCTGTTGGGTTCACCTCCACGCTCAGGGAGGACACCCAGCTGTAAACACCCCAGTCCCTGCTGGCTGGCAGGACCTCCCGGACAAAGCACGCTGGGTTGCAGGCCAGCCCATTGCCGAGGAAGGTGAGGGAGAAGGTGAAGTTCTGGGGTCCCCCAATCTCCTGCTGGTTCAGCACTGCCACAGCATAGGCTCGGCCAGACAGGGGTCGCTCCCACAGCTCAAAGTTCTTGTCCTGCCAAGGAGAAAATAAACCCAGGGCTCATGTTAGTGGAGGCAGAACTGATCCTCTTCATGCCTGTCTATTTAAGCAGGCTTCAGGAACAAGTGGGCTCACTGGGCTCCTGTTCCCAAACCCTGAGCACTCCTCTATACCGTGTGGCCCCCTGGTGTCCCCTTTCTGAGGAGGCTGGCTGCCTGTGCCCCACACTGCACCCCCAGCCTGGTCCTGCCGTACCTTGGTGATTTGGTATCCCTGCTTGCCCAGCAGATCCTGGTTGATGGCAATCACCTCTTTGTTCTGGAGCAGCCACTTGGCCTCAGGACTAATGTGCCGCAGGTCATTGGACATGAAGAGGGGAGCTGCCATAATAGCCCACATTGCCATCTGAGTCACTGCCTGGTTCCAGCTCAGCCCGAAGTTTCCAATCACCAGCTAAGACGAGAAAACAAAAATGCCCGGTAACGCTGCCTGCTGAGGAGAAACTGGGCCACCAATCTGAGCACTGGTAAATGACAGGATGCTGAGGGTGGGACCCCTATTTGGGGACTGGTTAGATAGGCTGAGCGCCAGGAGCAGGACCAGCTGGTTGGGAAAGGCAAGGCATGACTAGCGTGGCAATTTAGGATGAACAACTGGTGGAAGTAAAGAAGGTTCCTTAATTGGCTACGTAGCGTTTAAGAATCTGCTTTTGGATGCAGCTATTCCTTCCTTGCAACGCTGGCACCCAGGGATTTTCACTCTGCTGGGAGATCAGCACTTTGGAGACTGTCTCCTGCTGCTGTGCCTGTGTTCTGAACTGGCACTGCTTGTGGAGGCTGCATCACACAGAGACAGCGCTTCATTGGTACTGTCCGTAGCTGTAGTTCTCTTTCCCTTTCCAGCCAGGGACCCTCTCATTAAGTTCCTGATCCTAGGGCCCCATCAGAGCCCTTCCCTCCCCATCCTTCTCAGCCTACAGCTGAGTAAAGGATTTTTTGGTGGTGCTGCAAGGGAGGTGGGCATTGCTCTACTTGCCATGTCAGGATCATTCCAGCCCCCTGGCCCAGCTATCTTCACAATGCTGTCCTGGTGAAGTGCTGTCCAGTCCAAGATACTCTTGATGCTGCTCCAGGAATCATAGACATCAAAAAAGTTCCTCCAGTGATTGCAGTACTGTTTGATCTCTGTGTAATTGGGCTGCCAAAACAATGAGTGTGATTAGCCAGAGAGCCTGGCTGTAAAAGAACAAGACCATACGCAAGGCTTGACTGGATCAGGGATAATTTGGGGGAGAACTACGATAACACCTTCCATCACCAGCTATCTGATCTAGTGCACGTTGGTTCCCTAAGATGGCTTGTGCCCAGTAACTCCAGTCTACCATGTTCCAGAAAACACTATTGCTTCCCTTGGGAGAATAGTTGTGGCCACTTAGTTCTGTTAGGAAATTCCTTTGAGTGCTATTTTACTGAAGGTGTGATGGGGCCAGTGGGATTAAACTGCGACATCCCAGTAATTACTGCCATTTCTTGGGTTTACACCCTTTGGTGACTAATGCATTTAACTCTCAGTGGGAGAGAATGGCAGCATCCTGTTGTGATGGCACAGGGGAAGGCAGCTATGGGTGGAAAGCAACATGTCAGCCATGGACCCTGGCTGGCAGAAATCTGTTGGTAAAGAATGTGGAGAATTCCTATTAAATAGGCTGTCCTAAAGTCTCTCTTCTAGTCCCGTAAGGCTGACTCTGCAGCACTCTGAGTCCAGGAGGAATAACAGCGAACTATCCGCTAGCTGTGTGTCTGCATTGCCAATGTTTTGTTGCTTGGTTCCTTGGAGACGGAAAGCAGACGGATACTGCTGTGTTCTTTGACATGCTCCAGCTGGGCTGTGCCTTCATGCTGCAGGATCCTACTGAATTCTTTTCAGCAGAGTAATGACTGGTCTCAGGTATACGTCAGGGCTCTAGAGGAAAAAATGGGTTTCCTCCACCTTACAGTCTTGTTCTCTGACAGACCAGAGAGCAGCAGGTTTCTCGGGAGGCTGTTTTGCAGTCTTACTGCTTTTCTGTTCTTCCCACTTTCAGACCCAGGATAAGCCTTTAGAAACACTCCTTACCTGCTGCATGGGCCTCAAGTAGAAAGGCCACTCACAGGAGTACACAATGCTTCTTCCAGTCTTGTTCAGGGCCAGAGACATGCTCCTGTAACCTAAAGGAAGAGGACAGACAGCGGTTACACAATCTCCTTGGTCAAACAGAGGAACTAATCCAATGTCACAGGTTCAGGTTTCAGTTCAACTCTTTCAAAATCAAGGCTGAACACATGCTCATGACTGAAATACAGGAGGGAGGACAGGGGAGCTTATAGTCTGCAGCCAGTCTCCTGCCTCCCAAGGACAAGTGAGCATCACAGCTTTGCTACAGGTCATGGGCAAGCTTACTGCTCCAAGACTGCTGATCTCTTTATACATAGAGCCATGGGAAGAGGATGTGGTTTTGCTGTGTGGCATTTTTTCCTCCAGATACCTGGGAAATACAAGTTGGTATCTATCAAGCTGCTGGGAACAGCTTCGCTGGGTAACATTGCAGGAGTATGTTCTCATGAGGCATTTGCGCCATACGGACTGGGCAGGAATGCAAAAGCACTAGCTTTTTCCTGTCCTTAACAGCCCTGTTAAGCCCCTTTTAATCAGCAGAGAGGGAACGAAAAGTTTGCTCTCTCCCCTGGAACTGCTTCAATACAACTGGATTGTGTCTGGGTTACACATATGATCCAACAAGATCTTTCAGCTCGGCTGTCAGTCACGGTGCTGAGCTGTACTCCTGGCTGCGGCAGCTGGCATATGCCCCACCAACTGGCTTCAATGGGACTGTCACTTGGGCAGGTCCTCCCTGCCAGGCAGAGCCAGGACTGCATGCAGGATTCCCGCTGCCAAATACCATGGTGCTGACTGTGCCAGCAGCGAGAGTGCAGTCAAGAGAAAACCACCTTCCGAGCTGCATCGTTCTTCCCACAAATCTGCTCCTGTGGCACTGGGATTTGCTGTGCTTGCAGAGAGTCTGTAGCTGAGTCCCCCCAACACAGTGAGCTACTGAGCTTTCAGCTGCTCACTTGCCAGCCTGTGTGCAAATAACTTCTGAACTGGTATTTACACTGGTGTGCTTTAAAATGAAAACCCCAGTAGGATTTTCATGCCAGAATTCCCTTCTTATTTTTCTGTTAAAAGCCCTGATAACTGCCCTTTTTATAGCTGACACAAGCTGTTCTAGCATCAAGCTGATCTGCACTGACAAGGCCTCACCAAAGGGATTAAGGGTTAAGCGTGTGAAATGCTTTGAGCTCTTCAGTAAAGGCACTGCAAAAAGGCAAAGCCTCTGCTGCGTTAAGGGCTAAGGCAGCAGTCTGCAGAGAGCCCCCAGAGTATGCAGTCAATGTTTCCATTCTTGGCATGATACGGTCTCTGGTGTAACAATGCTGCTTTTTCAAGCTGTGCACACCAGTGAAAGCTCCAGGAGGCTGAACAGGTGAAAAACACTTGGGCCAGCAACACTCGCTACATTGGCCTTGGGAACAGAGTCTCATACCTGCTTTTGTAAGCAAATGCCTTAAATGAGTATGCTCAGGGAAAAGCAACTCCCTGGAGCTCACCCTGGGCCTCGAGTTGCTGCTGCTTGCAGAATATTCCCATCCCCTGACGCAGTGCTGCCTCGAGCCCACGCCTACCTTCTGCCAGCAGCTCCAGTGTGCCAGAGTTGCAGCCGTCAAACTTCAACAGGTCCACGCCCCAGGAGGCGAACGTTTGGGCGTCCAGGTCGTAGTGGTTGTAACTGCCAGGGAAGCCAGCACACGTCTTGTTCCCGACATCACTGTAAATTCCCAGCTTCAGTCCCTTGGAGTGGACCTGCGCTTGCAGACAGAAAGAGAACTGGGGATGGGGCAACCGCAAAGCAGGAGGAAGCGGAGCTGGGCCTGCAAAGGAGCAAAACGCTGCTCTGGCAGGCAAAGCCTTAGCTCAGCAGCTACACAGCTGGTCCCCACCCAGCCCTCCCTCTCCTCCCCTGCTCCCAGCATGGCTGCAGGTCAGGTCCCCAACAGCAGCCACTGCCCTACACCACAGTGGGTGGCACTCACGTAGTCTGCCAGCCTGCGGATCCCGCTGGGGAACCGTTTTGGGTCAGCCTGGAGCCTGCCGTGTTCATCCCGTGTCGGGGCCATCCAGCAGTCGTCAATGCAGACGAACTCATAGCCTGCATCCCTCCAGCCCTCGGCAGCCATCACGTCGGCCATCTCCATGAAGAGCCGCTCGCTGGGCACGGGGAGGCAGCGCGACCAGGAAAGAAAGTGGAGAACGTGGCAGCCCGATTTCTAGCACCGACACGGCAACCGTGCCGCCCGTTCGCCAAGGGGCTGGGCCGGCTGTGAGCACACAAACGGCAGAGGAGTGCGGGAAAGGGCCCGGCACGGGGCGAGCCTGGCTCTCTGCCCTGGCACGGGGAAGGCACACAGGGTGCCAGGGGACAGGGCCGCAGAGCATCGCACCGGGCCGGCTGTCCCCGGCCCTGACACCCCCAGGGCCGGTACCTGGGCTCCCCCGGGGCCGGGCCCCGGGACCCCCCCGCCCGCCGCCGCCGCCGCCGGTACCTGACACAGCGGCGCGGGTCGGTGGCGCAGTCGGTGCCACAGAGGAAGCGCTCCCAGTGCAGCCACCCCATCGGCGGCGTCCGCGCCAGCCCGTTGTCCAGCGCCAGGGCCGCCGCCAGCGCCGCCGCCGCCAGGGCCCAGCTTAGCGCACCCCGCGCCGCCGCCATGGCCGCCAACGAGCCGCCGCGCCGATGGGCGGTTCGACCGACCAATCGCCGGGCGGCTCCCGCCAATCCCGGGTAGTGGGGCCCACCGCGGCCCGCCCTCTCTCCGGGCGGTCACGTGGGGGCTGTGGTCACGTGAGCGAGGCGGAAGGGCACATGGCGGCGGGCGTGAGGTGTGGCCGGTTTGAGGCTTGTGTGGGGTTGTCTGCTCGGTGCCGGCCGGGGGACGTGCGGGCAGGGCCGGCCTTTCCCGGTTGCTGCCCTGAGGCCGCCGTGAGGTGCTAGAGAGGCTGCGCCCGGGGTGGGAGCCTATGCACGCACCTCCTCCCTGCTGCCAGGCCTGGTCCTGCAGCAGCACGGCCCGTGCCCGGGCTCAGGGGTGCTGGAGTTGCCCGTAGGGGCCTAGAGGGGGGCTTGGGGCTGCCTTGAGCACAGGGGTGGGGGGGGTTGTGTGTGCTTCTTGGTGCCAATGCTGACTGTGTGAGCACAGGGTCCTGTGGAAGAGGCGTTAGTTCCCCATGTTCCCAGGGCTTGGTTTTGGTTCCAGTCTTCAGCCCTGCCTCAAAACCTCCTGTGAGCAGCTCCTGAATGAACCCTCTGATGGTGCCTTCCTCCTCAGAGCGCCTTCTTCCCCCTGTTCTCTTTCCTCCTCTGTCACCACTACCCTCTTACCCGTCTGGGTTCCTTCACCTCTCTGAGATGCACCGCTGGGTTCGTCTTCCTTGCTTTGCCTTTTACCTTCAGCTCCTTGACTGCGACAGCTTGTCCAACATCTGTGGAGGAGGAGGGGTTTGGTGTTACAGCGTTTCTTTTGACAGCATCTTGCGCCCTGCCTGTCCTGGCTGCATGCGATGTTTGGAGCACAGGCTTTTGGGTACCTCGGCTGTGCTGAGGAGCTGGCAGGTCTCTACCATGAGCTCAGGGTGTTTTATGGTACTGTAGGTTGGGAGGTAAGGAAGGGGAACGGGGTCTCTGCAGAGCCTGGCTCTCCTCTTGCAGGGATCCAAAGATCAGAGTGAAGCCCGGGACTGGATCCAGCAGTAGCAAGAGGCTGATACAGAGTGTGGGGTATGGCCAGGCTGTTTGCTGCTGCCCTGCCTGCTTGTGGGGATCCCTGAGGGGCTGGATCCAGCGTGTCTCTGCTTGGGGTACCTGTGCCCATCCAGATCTTTGCACTCAAAAATTGTGGTCTCTCTTCAAACAAGTTCAGCCACAAGAATAAGTCATAGGCACTGGGCATTGCCCTGTTTGCACCAGTAAAATCAGCTTGACTGGGGGGGTGAGATGAGAACATCTGGAAAGGGGCAATGCTGGTGTCAGGAGGACCCAGAGAGCTGTAAGGGGCACCTGCATCCCAGTCAGTGTCTCTGAAATGGATGCCAGATTTAATTCCTGTTTTTGCAGGAGTCACACAGCTGTGAGCACTGCTGGGCCTTATCCTGCTGGAGGTACCAGCATTGGCAGCATGTGTGGCCTGTCAGTGAGGCACGGAGGCCCTCACTGCCAAGGCAGCAGTGAGAGCAGTGGGAAGTGGGAAACAAGGAGCCAATTCTTCCCCTCTGTGCATCTCCCCCCAGGCTGGACCAGCCCCTGCAGCCCCGCTGGAGCTCTTGTCATGGGCCCCACAACTGCAGGAGGAGGGGAGCAGGATGGTACTGCTGCAGGGCTGGGGCTGCCATGGTGTTGGGCTCTGGGTGCTGCTGGTGCACGGGGCCATTGAGGCATCTCGCTAGGTGTCCTCCGATCCCTGCTCTAGCACATCCAGGGAACAAAAGCTCTTCAGAGCCCTGGTTTGATAATTGCTCCTTGTTTCAGTGATGGGGTCCTCCCCCTGCCCCTTGAGGGGCTGAAGCGCAGAGGCTTCTCAAAGTCAGACAAAACAAGCCACTTTGGGGGCTGGAAAACCACATCACTTTTTTCTTTTTCTTGTGCAAAACCACAGCCCAGAGCCAGGCAGTTATCCTGTATTCCCAGGGCTCAGGAGCACTGCAGGGTTGATGGCTACTTGTCTCTGGGCTCCAGCCCTCCCTCGATGCCCCCTCCCAGGTGTCCTGCCTGCCCCCAGGAGTACCTGGCATACCCACACCCCTTGGGCTGGGGAGCATGTGGGGTGCCCTGTGGCCTGCATGTGCTGGCTGGCTTCCCCTGAGCCATGCAGGCTGGTCCCAAAGCTATGCTGGGGGGTGGCAGTGGGGGCATGGGGTTTGACAGGGCACTGGCAAAGCCCCTCTGAGCAGGCAGAGGTGACAGGCTGTGGTGTGATGCTGCAGCTTAGATGGCAAGGACACACTGAGGGCCAAAGTGCCCCTTGGCTCCTGAGGCTCCTCTATTGGGGGTCCATGCTGGCAGAGCTGTTCTGAGGGCTGGAGTGCTGGCACAGCCATGCTGCCTGAGCGTCCTACACCTGGACCTTCCCTGTGGTGGAAGGATCCTGCCCCCACAGGGCTAGCCACAGGGAGTCTGCAGTCCTGTGAGGGCCCTGGGCACCGTGGTGTGGCCAGATCCCAGCAGGGCACGCTGCCAGGCCAGCTCCTGGCACTTTCCTCATGCCTCAGTTTCCCCATCTGTAAGGAGCAGCCCTGGCCCACTCAGGACTGGCTGACTGACTTTGGAGCTTGATATTTTCTTTAAAAAAAATCCATGTCTGGGCAATGTGTGAAGGGTGTTGAGTGCTCAGCGCCCCGGCAGGGCTGTCGGCTGTTCTTGCTGCATTGAACTCATCTGGCTCCAAACCTGGTGTCCTGAACAGCGTGGCACATGCTGACCTGCGGGCATCGGTCCATCCGGGCAGGGTGGTTTGCTAAATGTCTGGCAGTTGGTGTTGCCCCAAGGCAGCTCCAGGCTGTGGGTGCAGGCAGGAGGCCCTGGTGAGGGAGGTGGGGAGGAAAGGAAGGTTTGGTGTACCAGTGCCACCATGCGCAGTGGTGGAGCTCGGCTCCAGCAGGATCAGGCCCTCTGTGGTTGGCGGAGTGGGGACCTGGCTGGCATGCCATTACAGTGCCTGGCCAAAGGCATGTTTCCTCGGCCCCACGCAGGCATGCCAGGGAGCCCTTGGGGCTGGTGAGGGGCCATGCTGCCCCAAACCTGTGTGTGCCTGTGGCTGCCTGGCCCTGGGCATGCTGTTGGCATGGCTGTCAGGAAGCTGCCAGTGCCGATAATGCTCATTTTACTGTCTGGGAGTCTGGTTAACCCAGTGTAACTCCATTAACTTCCATTTAAACCAGCAATTAACTTGGCCATGGCTGTTGGTCCTGTGCCTACGGCTGCTTCCCATGGTGACTGGGAAGCATCCCCCGATGCACAGCCTGGGGCGGGAAATGGAAAACTGACTCAGTCTGAAGGCTGTGGGCTTTGCTGCAGGATGGAGCCACCTGGGCTGGCCCCTGGCCACACTGCAACTTGTGGGAGGGTGCAGGGCTCAGCATCTCCAGCCTGGGTGCTGCTGCTGTCCCCAAGATGTGAGGGACCTGCTGGAGCTGTGTGCTGGAGGGCAGTGACAGCCCTGCAGATATATGGGTGTCCCAGTGGCTCCCGGTCCAACCTGGGCTGCTGGGAGGACCAGGGGTGGGGGCTGTGTGCTGCTCCTGATCCCAAAACTGCTCCCAGGGACACCCAAACCTCAAGGGTCTGCAGGGCTGTGCAGCAGTGCTCCCCTCATGCCTTTGCTACTGTGGTGCCAGTGGTGAGGCCCCCACCTTGCTGCAGCCAGTGCATGGGACCTGGGGGCTTTAGCTTAGGAAGGATGTGTTGGGTTTTTAGCATTTTCATTTTTCTAGGATGTGCCGGTTCCTGGAGCTGGGTGGCTTAGGGCTGACCACAGCATTTATCTCCAAACAGATACGGGGTGCCCAGACCTGACATTCAGCAAGGGAGAGAAAGGAGAGCAGGGAGTGAAGAAACCGGGTGCACTGTGCTGGTGTGAAACAGCTCCCGGCTCTCCCCTTGGCCACCTCCTCTCTAGGTTTGGGGTGGGGGCAGGAACAAGACCTCGGAGGGGTTTGGTTTGTCCCATCTAAAGAAAAGCCCCAGCACCAAACCGGTGTGGGTGCACCTCGCTTTCTCTCCTTCCCGCCGCAGAAGACCCCAATGGGACCGAGCGGGCGATAGGGCTGCGAGGTACCAACAGAGCCAGTCTGTGAAACTTGGCTGGGAGGACAGAGGGAGATTGATGTTTGCTTGGGCGCTCAGCCCTCAGCTGTGGGCTCTGCCTGCCCCCACGCCAGCTGGGGACAAAAGCGCCAGCCCCGGATGGCACTACAGGGCTGGCGTAAGCTCCCAGGGACAGCTGGCAGCTCTGTAAGGCTGGCACCCACCCAGTGAGCCAGTGTGAAGGGACCGCGCGGGGAGGCTCACCCGTTGGGATGCTCGCCCATGTTTGGGTGTCTGAGCTCCGCTGTGGAGCCAGAGCCCCCCCAACCCCACATCTATCTGCCCCATCTTGGGTCCTGTCCCCTGTCCAAGCCTGGATGGGGTGGAAAGGAGCTGGAGTGACCATGGGGAGCACCCCACAGAGCTGGGGGAGGGGAGGAGAGTGATGGGGTTTGGGCCTGGGAGCTCGTGGCGGGGCTCCCGCCTGGCCCTGCTGGCATCTCCCACGTGGGAGATAAAACCCGACAGTTACCACCAATTATGTCAGAAAAATCACCCGTGGAGGTAACGATATCTGGGTGTAATTGCAGATCAGGGCTCCTGTCCCCACAGGGCTGTTGTGCCCTTGTCCTCATGTCCCTCCCACACACAGGGGGCCCCACTGGCAGCTGGAGCTGGAGCTGGCCGCAGGGTCCTTGGCAGAGATAAACCCCCCAGCACACGACTAAAAATCCCAGAAAGGCTTTATTTGCATAGGAAGATTGATGCTTTTTAAAAACCCACCGCTGCTAGAGGGTGGCTTGGCTGCCCAGCACCTGTGGGTGCTGCCTGGGTGCTGGCACCTCCCTGTTCGGTGCTGCCTTGGAGGGCTGGGTGCCAGGCGAGCCGAGGAGACGAGGTGCACCCCTTCCTCCACCTCCAAATGAGGCCTTCCCAAAAACAAGTCTCGAAAGCTTGGCCTGGGCACATGGTGGGACCCCGTGGTGACGCCCACAGCGGGGAAGGCATGCATGGCAGTGGCAGGGGGATGGAGCTGGCTCAGCCTGTCCTGGTGGGTCCCAGGCATGGCCTGGGGCTGGTTCTCCTCTGCTTGCCCCATCTGTGAAATGGGTGCATGCAGCTGAGCACTCTGCAGGGTTTGAGGGACTGGGCTAGGTGCTGGGGGTGCAGGGCTTTGCTCCTGGTGAGTCATGCAAGGGAGAGGGTGATGCCTGCCCGAGGTGCAGGGCCAGGGGCCGTGGGGGGGTTTCTGCCCAGGTTTGGCTTCAGCAGGCAGTGCTGGCCTCCCACCCACGTCCCCCTGCCCTGCAGGGTCCCTTTTGCCGTGACAGACGGGACACCGGGGCCCTCGCCATGCCATGGTAGTGCCACAGCCTCCAAGGAAAGGGGTGAATCCCATTTCCATCCTGCCCTGCCTGGAAGACCCTGGGCCGTTTTCTGCACGGGGGGCCGTGGGGGCACAGACCTTGCTGGGCTGTGAGCACCCCCCCAGGCTGGCTGTGAGCAGGGGGAAAGGAGAGCATCAACACGTTTCTCTCTGTAGGACCTACATAAACATCACCTACTTTTATTTCCTGCTAAGCACAGAGGATATCCAGGTCTGGAGGGCTGGAAGCCTTGCTGAGCTTGTCCTGTCGAGGTTTCGGATACTCTCCTCTCTGGTGGAAGAGCAGTGGGGGTGAACCCGCCCAGGGGATGCTGCGCCTGGGCACCAGGGTGGGGAGAAAGCTGGGGAACGGGGCGGCTTTCACCTCCGGCTCTCTGCTGGCACTGTGGTGCCGTGGGAATGCAGCAGTCAGGGTATGCCACCACTCACTCTACCCCTCCAGAGGGATCAGCCAAGCTGCCCCCACTACTTCCATCCTGAAAAATCTTCCTCGGAAGATGGGCTGTGGGCCCGATCCTGCAGGTAGTGTAGTGCTGGCTCCTTGGTGCCAGGTGGCTCCCATCTGCAGCTGCAATGGCCGTCTGTGCCCATTCACTGTCTGCTGCCTGCCCCAGGGCTGGCATTTCCTTGGAGAAAACACAGCCTCCTGCCCAGTGTTCCTGCCACAGTCCTGCCTGTGGCTGTGGGCATCATGGACAGCTCTGGGCTCTGTGGGTAAGGAAGCATCCCTGACCCGCTGCTTTGCTGTGCGTTGGAGCTGGCTGGGGGCTGAAGGGGCCCCGTCTGTCACTGGGCTGGGGGATATGGGGCCATAGCTAGCACCCTACACAGTCCAGGTGGAGGCAGGGGTGCTGCCTGCTGTTTCCTGCAACCGAGCTCTGGGCCAGGAGAGGAGAGACAACTGTAGCCTCTCACCTGGCTGGTGGTGGCACACGGCTTAGTGATGCAGCCTGGAGAAGCAGCAGCCTGACATGGAAGGTGTGGAGAGGTGGAGGGTGTTTGGCTGGAAGGTGGTGTTCCCTGGCCACTAGTTGTGCAGCATCCCAAAGTACCGGGGGCTCCCCTGTGCCCTGGCAGCAGAGCATCCCTGGGTACCTGGGGCTCCCCCAGCAGCACAGCTTTCCTGGGTATCCCGGAGTGATGCCATGCAGGAGGCAGGAGGGGTCCCTCTCTCCAGCTGACCGTGGGGACCTGGGGTTGCTGATCCCGCCCCCCCCCCCTCAGTGCCCTGGCTTCTGAAGGGACATGGGGGCTGACACATGTCCAGGCTCCGAGGCCCAGCCCGGCTGTGCCGCTGCTCTGGGACAGAGGGAAACATGGTTCTGGCTGAGCTTGTGGCGCCTGGGCACACTGTGGGGGTCGGACCGAGAGGCAGTCATGCTTTTCTGGGCCTCAGGGCACCGAGTAGATGTCCTCCGAGCGGAGCACTTTGTAGACAACCCAGTAGAAGATATTGAAGACCAGGAAGGTGAAGGGGAAGACGGCTCGGGAGATGGTGTCGATGCGCTTGGCCCGGTTGATGTAGTGCCTGAAGAGGGTCTCCCCTTCCCGCAGCAGCATGCCAGCTGGGGGGGAGCTATAGATGCCGTGGCCCTCCCCAGCCCTGTCCTTCGGCTGCAGGCAGTGGCCCAGCCCGTAGCCTCGCAAGTAGAAGCGGCTCTCGCGGCCGAGCTCTTCCTCCTGGTGAAGGGAAAGGCTGTCAGCCAGAACACCCTGTGGGCGCCGATACTGCAGAGTGAGCAGGCACTTGTGGCTGCATATCCTATACACCCCCCTGCCAGGCGATAAGGTCAAGTAAGTGCCCGGTGCAAGGTGAGGCACTTTTTCAGAAAGCCCGAAGCGTGCAGCCAACAGCACGGGGCTGGCAGGCTGCAGGCAGAGGCAGGCAGTGGTGTGCGCGGGGTGTGGGGGTGAGCACTGACCGACTGCCTTGTCATCCAGCATGTGTTTTAAGGGTGCGACCAAGGGCAACCCTGACCCCGGCAGCCTGACACTGATCCCGCCTGGCCTCCTCCCAGCTCCAGCTCAGGGGCTTGGGAACCCTGGCTCTCTGGTAGCTGGGGGGACAGGGGTGAACTGGGCGGGGGGGGTCGGGTGGAGATGGGCACATGGGGGTGCAGGGGATGCAGGTTGCATGGGGGTGCAGGGCACAGGGGTGCAGGGTACATTGGGATGCAGGGAGCTTGGGGGTGCAGACACTGCTGTAGCAGCTGTGTTTGCTGCAGGGTGGAAGCATGCCTGTGCCAGTGAAGAGGAGGGGGCAGGCAGCTTGCTGGTGCAGAGCTGGGCAGGGATGCAGGAGCCTGGCTACCATCAGGGCTTGCAGGGCCTCCCAGTCCTCCCAGGGGCCCAGACCCCCATTTCTCCCCATGGCTGCTTGGCAGGGACTGCCCGGTACAGCAGAGGAGGGAGGCTGAGAGAGCTGGACTCCTTGCTGGTCTCTCTGCTCTTGCTCATCCCATCTTCCCCCATGCTGGCGGGGGGGGCTGCATGCCCATGATCAAGCCTGCAAAAGTGCTGCGAGAGCCGGGTGCCTGCCCTCACCCTGGGGTCACAGCCCATAGCCGCCATTCGTGGCACAGCCCTGCTTGACCCACAGCCCCTCGGGTGCCACCCAGCCATGCCTGCGCTGCACCCCACTGCCAGCTGCACATCCCGAGCAACTTGCCTCCTCGAGCTCTTTTATCCTTGGAGGGGGGGTTATGTGTGCAAGGATTTGGCGAGGGACCAGCACGTGCAAGCCCAGGCTGCACGTCTGGCTTGTCGCCGAGCCCCCAGGCCACTCTTTTTGTCTCTGTGGCTCATCCCCCTCAGCCCTGCCGGTGCCGTATCTGGCTGCAGTGGGTCTCTTCTCCCGGGGCATGCTGCAGGCCAGCCCCTCTCCTCAAGCCATGCCTGCACGCAGCCCAGGTGCCAGATCCCAAATGCCATCTCCAAACAACATTGCCCTCCAAACCGCGGAGAGCAGCCTCCTCGCTGAGGTCAGCCTGCCCAGGCGCTCAGCCTGCAAGGGGGCTCTCATGCGGAGAGCTTGCGCCCTAGCATCTTTATTTAACTCAGCAATCCGCCAGCTAAGCAAGATTTCCCAGCGGGAAGAGCAGCAGCCGCTTAAATTGCTGAGATTAGTTCTCATTTGCAGCGGAGTTTTATTCCCCTGCCCCAGGCTGAGTGCTTGTGGCCAGGCCGGGGGTCGCAGTGCGGGGGAGCCGGGGTGCCCTGCATGCCCTGGGGGGCAGCAGCTATTCCCCCAGCCTGGGGAGCCAGCACGCCCAGCCAGGGTGTTTGAGGGAGGAGATGGCAGACTGGGAGTGCTGGTCCTCCCAGCTGGGTCCCTCTGGGCTGGGGCAGCCCTGGGGTGCTTACTGGGGGCCAACGCTGGGTGCCAGGAGCTCCCTGGGCCCAGCTTTGGGGGTTCTGTGGGAGGGATTTGCTGTCGGGCTGCAGCACCCAGGCTGTGCTGCGTTAGGCAGCAGCAGCACCAGAGCTGTGGGCAGAGGGGCTCTGCTCCGGTCTCTGACTGAGCAACTCAGGGTGCTCCTGGCTGCACTCAGTCCCTTGCCAGCAGCACCCTGGGGTGGCTTTGCAGCCTCTACCTCAGGGCAGCTGCACTTTGGTCTGTTTTAAGACAGCAGATGGTTCCTGGGTTCGGCAGAGCCTCCCCTTCCGTGCACCAGTTGAGTAGGTGTTCATCTTCAGGGGTCGGTGCTCAGGGGCTGTGAAAGGCAGGGAGCAAGGGAGCGTGCTGGGGGGAGCTGGGAAGCCTCTCCTGGTGTCCAAGGGCTGATGATGGAGGAAGGGAGGCTCGGGGCAGCCTGGCTGGATGCGGAGGCAAGGATGTACCAGGCCTGATCTCCTCCCTGGAGCTGCGGTCGTCCCCCAGCACCTCCCCGCCAGCCTGGGAGCCTGCCCTGCCCCACTGCTCCTCCCTACGTCTTGAGCTGCAAAGTGCCCATGTGCCCTGAGCAACTGCCTACGCTGGAGTTACTGCAGGCAGCCGTGAGTGCCTCAAACCTGCCTGCACCAGGAAAGCTGGGAAGGCAAGCCCTCACCCTGCCAAAGGTGTGGGCACAGCCTGGGGAGCTGGGCAGCAGCCCAGGAGCAGCCATCGGTCTGCCCCAGCATCACTCATCCCTCAGCAAAGGGGGCTGTGCTGGTCCTGCTTTACAGAAGAGGAAACTGAGGCACAGAGCGGGGGTGTCTCCAGGGAGATCTGCTCCATTCCCATCCCTTTCTCAAATCGCTTTTCAGCCCAGGGAGCAGCAGCTCCATGCTATGGGCAAATCCCCTGTGCAAATCACTGCCCTGCTTCCTCTACCGGCCCTTGCTGGCCCCCGGGGCCGGTCCCTGGAGGGCTTGTTTTGGGGAGTAAGGAGCGAGGCTGGCTGGGGGTGTGCTGTGCTGCACTGCATGGGGGGCTGCTGGAGGGTCGTGCTTTACCCGGGAGCTGGAGAGCTGCGAGAGCGTCGTGTAGGTGTGCTCACTGCCGTGCCGGCTGCTCAGCTGCCGCAGGGACTCCAGGCTGGCCATCCCGCTGCTCAGGCCCTTTTGGCATCCAACAGTGCGCACCAAACAGAAACAGGACAGCAGGTGACCGATGGCTCTGCCCTGGCCCTGGGGACAGCGGCTCTGGGAGCCGCTGGAATGGGGGCGGCGGGGAGATGGGGGCTCTGTGTGGGAGGGAAAAGTCGCAGCAGTGCCTGGGCACCAGGATCTGTCTTCAGCACATGCCAAAGGGATTTGGCTGCACCAGGCACTGCAAATCTGTGTGGTGTATACCTGTACTCATGTTTTCCATGGAGGTCTGGTGTCTCATGGTGCGCTTACGGCAAGAAAACGAGAGTCGGGCAGCTGCATGTCTTCCCTGAGCATCTTGCAGGCCTGATGCCTGCACCGATGGGCTGATGGAGGGGAGGGCTGTCCCACGAATGTGGGACCATGCCTCTCCAGGCCCTGCTGCGCTGCTGTCTGACCCTGTCCCTGGGTGCCACTAGGTCCCCTTGGTGCTTCACCACCCTAATGCAGCAGTGAGCCCCTGTCACCGCTGCAGCACAGCGAGGAGCCCGGCTTTGGGGCTGCAGGAAAGGGGAAAGGCTGTTTCCCCCACCCTCTCTGTTTATTTTTCTGCATTTTTAGAGGAAGCAGAGCCTGAGGATGTCCCAGCAGGAGGAGGACAGCACCCTGGGCATGTTTGTGCTGGCAGGGCCTGCGGCACCTATGAGTGTTGTGCACTGTGCTGCTGAGGCAGGCAGAAGGACTGCAGTGCCCATGGGTCCCTGATGTGCCGGAGGGGCTGGCCGCAAGCCCCTGGCAGCGGAACGCAGCCCAGCACCAAGCCCTGCCCTGGCAGCTGCTGAGAAACTGGCCCTACAGCCCCGGGGTGTCCCCTCAGCAGCTGAGGATGGGCAGACGCCGTGACAGTGGTGGCGGGAAGGACTCACCATCCTCTGCCGCCGCTGGCGCCGGCGCAGGCGCATGAACTCCTTATGCTGTCGGGAGACAAAGTTGACAGCTGCATACTCCAACAAGGCAGCAAAGACAAAGAGCAGGCACACAGCCATCCAGATGTCAATGGCCTTCACGTAGGAGACCTGTGAGGGCAAGAGGGGACTCAGGGACCCACTGCCCCCTGCCTCGCGCATCCCCCCCACTGCCAGCTTCGCCCTGCTGCCAAGGGGCACAGGAGCCCTCTCAGCTGGGACACATGGGCCAGAGCTCACCCAGCTGAGCAGCGCAGTGTCCCCCCCCCAGCACATGTGATGCCCCAGCCAGCAAGGCTACGGAGCCAACCATTCCCAAGGGAAGGCTGCCCCTGCCCCAGGGCACTGGGGGTGGTAGCGGGCATCCTGGCTGCCCCGGGCAGGCTGCAGCATGGGAGCCAGGCGTGGGGCTGGCTCTGACCTTGGGCAGAGAGGCACGGGAGCCGGCACTCTGCGTGGTCATGGTGAGCACAGTGGTGATGCCCAAGCCCACCCGGGCTGGCGCTGCGTCCATGTTGATCCAGAAGGAGACCCAGGAGAGGATGACGATGAGGAGGCTGGGGATGTACATCTGGATCAGGTAGTAACCCATCTGCCTCTCCAGGTGGAACTTCACCTCGATGCAGGTGAACTTGCCTGTGGGGAAAGATGGCCCCAATGGGCAAAAGGGACCCCCGGGCTGTGGAAGGGGGATGGCAGTGGGTCCCTAGGGTGCTCACCTGTGTTGTAGTACTTGGTGCAATAGCCCAGGTCCTTCTCATCCCTGAGGATGAACTGCGGGAGTGTCAAGCCCTCTGCCACTTGCACAGCCTCCTGCTCCTCCAGCCACTTGAAGATGAGGTCATTCATGGTATAGCCAACTGGAGGGGATGGAGGGAGCCATGGGATGGGGGGGCGGGATGCGCACCCCGTTCATCCCCACCCTGAATGACTGCTCCTTCCTGCTCACCTCCCTCAGAAGCAGGGAGATGCCAGCCTTTGGGATGGGATGGGATGGGATGGGATGGGATGGGATGGGATGGGATGGGATGGGATGGGATGGGGGGGCAAAGCACAGCTTGAACCCCCCTAGGTACTCACAGCTCTCCAGCTGCATGGTGCATGTCTGGATGTCCATGGGGAAGTTCTTAAGGTCCATGGGGCAGGACAGGATCAGCGTCAGCCTGGAGGAGGTAGAGGAAAGGAGGGAATTGCTGGGGGCTGGGGCAGTCGGGGCGGGGAAAGCTGCCCCATGGGAGGCAAGAGGAAAGCTTTGCCTCCCCACTCAGGCACTGCACCGGAGGAGAAGGGGTTCTACCTAATGCTGTAGAGCACGTTGCCGTTCTTGAAGATGCGCAGCAGCTTGTTGTCAGTGGTGACCTCATGGAAATTGGCCCCTTTCTCGTTGGCAAAGAACAAGTCTGGCTTCCAGATGGAGTCGAGCATGGAGGGGTCAAGGTCAAGGGAGTCATCAGGGTACTCGTGATAAGCCAGGCGGGGATCATTCCACTGCTGCCGCAGGAAGACGTTCACCCGGTAGTCCTGGGGCAGAGGGCACCGTGTCAGCCAGGAGCACCCCACGGTGCCCAGGGAGGAGGAGGAGGAGGAAAAGATGGAGGAGGAAGAAGAGATGGCGGAGGAGGTGGAAGGGGTGTCTCAGTCAAGGCCCAGCCCTGCAGGTGCTGCCTGCCTGACACTAACCACACATGGGGCAAGGTAGGCTCAGGAGCCTTCCCAGGCTGTCAGCAGCCAGGGGAAATTAAAAAGCCAAAGCCACAGCAGCCGAGAGGAGGAGAAGGAAGAAGAGGACCAGTAGCTGCTGCCTGCAGCATTCCTCACAGGGCTCTGTGGCCCTGTGGGGGGGTTGATGTGATGGCTGATGGCATTAAGGCTTTGCAACAGCATGAATAGGGAATTTTAAGCCCTGGAACTTCCTCAGAGGAGTTCCTTATGCACCCAGGGAGGCTGGGGATGGTGGGAACACAGAGCTTGCTTGCACTGTACAGCACCTGCCGAGACTGTGAACAGCAGGGAGCTACCACCAGCTGCTTCACTCCGTCCCGTCGGGGTGTTTCTCCCAGGTCAGGCATGGGGAATGTGGCCCACACAGCCAAGCTCTGGTTAACTAACCCCAGAAAAGCCACAGCCATTTGCTATGGCTCTGCACATCCCCACCGTGGTGCCAGGGCCAGCTCCAGAGAAGGGCTCACAGGACCCCTGTGAGCACAGCCATGGGCTCAGGCATTGGGACCCTCATGCTCCCCTGCAGAGCCACCGCCAGCCATGAGTCACTGGGACAGGAACCTGTTGCACTGGTGAAACCCTCACCATGGTGGTCTCGGTGACGGAGCCGAAGCTGTTGATGAAGATGTTGCACGTCACGTTGACAGGTGGACCTGGAAAACAGCGTGGAGCCTCCTCTTGCCACTGGTTGGGGAGACACGTGCACCGCAGAGACACACGTGGGGACGCTGCCTCCTGCACGCGCTGTGCGGATGAATGCACACGAGCAGCCCCCTGCCCGCTGGGGTCACCCCTGTAGCGTGCTGAGGTGAGCCCCAGCACAGCCTGCAAGCACTGCAGCCTCCCGTGCTGTCAAGCAAAGCAGGCACAGGCAGGGCAGCTGTGATTGCAGGAGCAGCCGGGACTCTGGGGAAGGTGTTGAGACGTAGGGAAGTAGGTCAGGGTCCTGCCCCCAAACCCATACCTGCCATTCCCTGGTTTTAGGCAGCCCTAAGCATGGGTCGCTGCCAGGTTTGGGAGCCTCATGTCCTCCCCTTACCTTTGAAGTTGGGTCGTATCCGGGCATCATATCCTGACGTTCGTCCCATAAGCTTGTCCAGGAAATCAGAGGGTGACATGGGCTGGGGTGAGCTTCGGGAAGCAGCTTTAATCTCCTCCCACCCTGAGACCAGCCTGCAGGGCAGAGGAGGCAGGTTAGCTGCCTGCCAGCACCAGGGGTCTGCAGGCACATTTCGGCACCCGGTGGGGATTGCCAGCTGCCAGAAGAAGCGGCTGTGCCCGTGCCACATCTGCTCCAGCGCCGAGTCAGTGCACTGACCCCGGGACCCCTTCCTCCTTCTGCTGTGATCCCGGCGGCTTCCCCCTTCGCCTGCCACGGCGCAAGTGCTGCATGCCAGCATTTTGCCTGTCCCCCTGCCAGCAAAGCCCCTGCCCACTGTGTCCCCTGGTATGGCGTTCGGGGCCGGGTGCCTCCTAGCTCGAGGGCTGCGCTGGGGACAGAGCGCAGCAGGTGATGGCCTTGTGCACGATGCTGGAGGGGGAAAGTAGGGAAGGTCCCTCCCAGGTTCAGTCGCCAGCCCTGGCTTCAGTTGCTGAGCAAACTTCTGTACCCTGCCTGGCACAGACTCATGGCTTGCGGGGCTTGGGGGACACAACACTCTCCACCCCCCCGAGCCATGGGCTGGCCTGGTGTGAGCAAGGAGGAGCCCAGGAGCACAGCTGCGTTGTGACACCTTGCCAGGGGCTAGGAGAGGAGCAGCAAAGCCCACCTCCGCACTGACCATGGCGCAGAGCCGACATGAGCTCCCCCACGCAGCGCTCCCAGCGATGATGGAGACTTATTTAAACTGACCTTAGAGGGGATATTTTTGTAAGCGCATCTTAGCCTGCCAGTTTCTCTCCTTCCATCAGTCTATAATGATCATTTTCAAGGAACAATGCGAGAGACGTTCGCTCACCACATTGCCAAGCATGTGGCTGTGATGGAGAGGAATTAGCCAGAGACCTCCAGACACAAAGGAAGAGCACGCTGCTGGTGCTGCTGCATGCTGCCTCATAACTCTGCCAGGTCCGTGCCCAGGTGGGTCCCACTCCTGCTTGGAGCTACAACCCTATTATCACAAGCAGAGGGTGATGCTGGGAGCTGGGACCTCCTTGTTCCTAACAACACACCTTGTTCCTGCCTCTTCTCAGGGGAGTGGGATTCATCCTGGAGGGGCTTATGTGCATCCTTGCCGGCTAGAAAATGGCCACAACAGCCACCCCAAAATGATCCAGTCAGGCAGGTTTTCCCTTAATTGGAGACAGGCAGCAGGGAGTACCCGAGACTGGTCCTGGCCAAGAGGAAAAGGCTGGGAGAAATTCCCCCTCCAGGAGCTGCATTAGAGAGGTGCGCCTTTGGGAGGAGGGCTGTGACAGGCCAGGGTAACAAGGAGTTAAATAAGGCTTCTGCCTGCCACATAGCCTTGGTGAACCATGTCCTCCTCCGCTGGAGAGGAGGGTAGGATGAGGGTTCTCCCCTGGAGCATGTGGGAGGAAGGCTCCCTTGGTGCTGCAGCAGCTAGCTCCTTGAAGAGGCTCAGCTAACTGGCCGAGCAGTGGTGGATCTGCAGCCCCAGCGATGCTCGGACCTTGGGGACTGCAGGGAGTGCAGAAACGCCCCAGGCGTAGCCACCTCCAGCAGCGTCACTGGCGGGGCCATGCTGGCACCCAGCCCCTGGGCACAGCCCCTGGGTCCTGGCTCTTCTCAAGGTTTGGCTGCAGCTCTCCAGTTTGGGCACTGCCTGCCCCAGGGGACTCTGCCGCTAACCTGGCCCGGGCACTGTGGGGCTCTGGAGCTCAGCACCTCCATGGAGGGAGGGGATGGTGGGGTTGGAAAACGCTCACATCCGCCTAAAAATGCCACTCTGAGACAAGCAGTTTCTGCATGTGAAGCGATGACATTTTGACACTATTTCCTCCCTCCCCACCAGAAATGCTGTGGTTCCCCCCTGCACTGCTCCAGCCGTACTTGTCGAGGGGTGGGAGGGGGAGTGGGGGCAGGGAGTGGGCTCAGCCCAGGGGCACTGCAGCCTCCCGACCCCTCCCTGCCTGGTCCACTCTCCCCTGCATCCCGCCTTCTCCCAGATAGCACCCAAGGTGGCCAGAGAGGGAAAAAGGGACATGGGGGCTTTTGATTTTCCACCCAAGTGGGCCAAGAGCTGTTCCTGCACCCATGGGACCTGGGGCACCCACTGGCCTGGGCAACCCCGGGCCTGGGTCAGGGACTGTCCTGAGCCCCCCGCAAACACACTGAGCCAGGAGAGGGTCTGGGCATCACAGGGGCTTTGCAGCATTGGAGAAGGAGCTGCCTGGGCTGTCACCTGGCTCAGCTCGCCCCTTCTCCCACCGTGGCAAGGGTCCCCAGCTGGTCTGGGGCCAGGGGGACCATTAGGGACCCAGCACTGGGGCAGGGACTGTTGGGGACAGGCAAAGCCTGGCTGTGTGCAGGTGGGGCGGGAGGGGGAAGGTCTGGTAGGTCCCCGGGGTGCTGGGTCAGAGTCCCGGGGAACAGGGGGCAAGGCCAGGTTTGGGGGAGCTCTGGCGGCCTGTGAGGAGGTCCAGATCAGGGCTAGGAGGGTTCTGGCTGGGGGGAGCCGCCCCTGGAGAGAGCTCCAGATCCGGGGTGCGGGTCCCGGCGCTCCTCCAGGTCTGGGAGAGGATACCCGCGTCCCGCAGGAGAGATCCGTCTCCGAGAGGGGGTTAATGCCTGGCTCCCGGAGAGGAGCTGTGGCTCCCGGGGGATGGGGTCCGGGTGCCGGAGCAGAGGGTTCCGGGGGAGCGGTGCGGAGAGCAGCGGCCCCCGCAGCCCCACGGCCCGCGAGTGGGGGCCGCCCCGCCGGACGCGCAGCGCCGAGCACCCGCGCCGTGCACTTACCTGAGCGGGCCGCGCCGGGGCAGGAGGCAGCCGAGGAGGAGGAGGAGGAGGAGGAAGGCGAGGGCGCCGGCCCGGAGCGTGCCCATCCCGCCGCAGCCCGCAGCCCCGCCGCCCCGGGCGCACGGGCATGACCCGGCCGGCGGCGGCGGCGCCCCCGCTCCCGCTCTCGCCGCACCGGGGCCGCTGCCGCCGCCCCCCGCCCGGTCCCGCTCCTCATAGTCCGGGCGAGCGGGAGCCCGCCGCGGGGTGGGCGCCGGCCGGCTGCGGCCCCGGGAGCCGGGCGGAGCCTCGCCCGCCGCGGCGGGGAGGAGGCGGGCGCGGCGGCGGGGAGCCCCCCGCCGCCGTGCCCGCCTCCTCCCTACCGCCTCGGGGACCTCTGCCGCCGCTTCGGGGCTGTCCTGGAGCCCACGTCCCCCGTGGGGGCTCCTCGGCGCGGGGCGGCAGGGCCCTGCCCGGTGCTGGGGAGGGATGCTCCGGGGACGAGGGACGTGCTGGGATCGAGGGGTGTGCAGGGCTGAGGGATGCCCTGGAGGTACTGCTCCCCTGAGCGGAGGGAGCGGCTGGGAAGAGCCGGGCTCCTTTCTCCCTCCGCCTGGCCTGGCGGTGCCTGCCCCGGGGCCGCAGCTCAGGGCTGGCCCGCAGGCAGGCTGGGGCACAGACTCGGGGGGCTCAGCGCTCCTGCTGGGACCCCGGTGCTTGCCTTTCCCGGCGGCTCAGCCGAGGGGCAATCCTGTCCCTCTGTAGGGGCAGGTAAGCTCAGTGGGAAGGCAAGATGGACAGACATGTCTGCGTGATGCAGGGAGCTGCCGTGGCTGCCAGGGAGAGGGAAACCGAGGCAGAGGGAGGGGAGCTGCTTGTTAACCAGGGTGGCATAGGCAAGGCTGGGACTTGAGCTGCTCGGCTCCCTCTGCCCTGTCCCCTGGGGCCACATGGCCAAGCCACAGAGTTGCCTCTGGTGCTAGGCAATCTGTGATTAATTTGGGAGGAAGCGAATAGTGTTAAAAAAAGAGAAAAGTGCAGAATAAATGATTCCCAGCAAATATGTTGTTCAGGTTTCTGTTCACCCTACTGTGGCTGGCTCACCTTGTTTATTTGTATTAATTACAGTTTGGTAACAGCTCAGAGCTGCTGTACAAAGCCATTGCTGCAGGGGTCCGCAGAGGAGGATCTCGGTGGAAGAGGAGGAGAGTGTGGTACACCCAGCACCCGTTCTCCCCAGGTCAAGTGAGGGGCTTGGGTCTGCGCCGAATTCTCCTCCACAGAAAGCCAACGCAGGATTTCAAGAACTCCCTGCTGGGTTCGCTGTAGGAAGGCAGTGTGAGGGCTAGCTCTGTGAAACTGAGCCTGGGGCACCTTGTTCAGCACAGGGGAGAGTACAGGGGGCTATAGGCAGTGGTCACTTAGCTGCGAGGTAGTGTGCAGGAGTCCTCGTCCCCACTCATCAGCTCTCCCAGCACCAGGAGCCGGGAGAAGTCTCCTCTGATTACCGTTGGTATTAATGTTTACGGGGCCGCAGTGCTGGGAGGCACAAGGAAGGATCTGGAGCCCTGGGGTGCAGAGCAAACGCACACTGCGCAACAGCTCCTCTTCCAGAGACTGTCCGAGCTAAGTGGACCTGACACTGTCGGAAGGAGGGGAGCCAGCTGTATCCTCTCTGCCCTCTGGGGAAACTGAGGCACCCACGCAGCATACCTGCATCTGCGCCTGCATCCACCGAGGGGCCCAGGGATGGTTGGAGTGGCCGTGGAGCTGGTTCTGCAGGCAGCCATGAGCATGGGCTGTCATGAGCACCAGCTACAAGCCTTGGTCACACGTGCTGCAGTCAGCAGGGCAGCAGGGCCGAGGTAATGAGGCCCTTGAAGAGACCGGTAAAGCCAATGTGGCAGTGTGGCTCCCTGATGGGCAGGGCTGTGGGCGACCATGCAGCTGTAGCCCTCCTGCCCGCCTTGCAGCTCTGCAGGCAGCCAGCACTACGAGGAGCAAAGCGGTGCTGAAAATAAGCTCTGAGAAAATGAAGGCAGCGAGCATCCCATCGGGAAAGTAAAGGCAGAGCTGTTTTCTTGTCAGCCAGGTTGGGGGGATGGAGCAGAAGCTGCAAAAGCAGAGCCTGGCCATGCCCGGGAGACTCCAGGCACTGCACTGCATCCTGGCCAGGGGATTTTTGGGAGAGAGAAGAACAGGCTTCTCCCTGATCTTCCTCAGATCAGACCATGAGGTGGTTTTTCTGTAAACAGCAAAGATGCCAGCCAGCAGGCAGCTGCCAGCGATGGGCTCCTGGAGGCAGGCATCCACCGCCGGGCTGCCCTGCCACCGCTCTCCCCCGGGCAGCAAGGCCAGGCAGGGCAAGGGCCACACTGTGACCCAGGGTGTGGGCAGCGCCTGCCCGCCTGGTGCAGTCCCCAGGGCTGGATTGGCAATGGCCCTCTCCGGGCATCCCCCTGCCCGTGCCCTGAAGCCATCCCCGTCATGGTGCCAGGCTCTGCTAATAGGAGAGACGCAGACAGCAGAGGCTGGGGCTGCTAAGACAGGGAGGAAAGTGTGATATCTTTTTTTCCCTTTCCCTCTGCTACCTCCGTGTCACACTGTTCCCTGGGGCCAGACTCTCTCTGCTGCAAATCTGCCTGGATCCAGAGCCTGGAGGAGGGCTGTGCCAATCCACACCGCCTGGATCCCGACCCCTCTCAGCTGCTCAGCCCCCGCATTGCCACATCTATATATTTAATCCCGCCTGATAAACCCTGTAGTGCATTTGCAGACAACACAATTCTGAGTGGCTGAGTGATTTGAAACCCTTGAAAATCCTTGAAAACAGGTTTGTGTTTTTTTCCAGAGAGAAGGTTGAGCGGTGCTTGAGCTTGATTTCGGGATGAACAGTTGCCTGTAAGATCAATTTTGTGCTGTTCTTGTTGGGGGGGGGGGGGGAATGGGAGGGAGGGCAGTGGGCGAAGGAGCATGCTTTGCGCTTCGTGTAGGGCCACAAAGCCCCCCTGGGCTCCCCCGCTGGCAGCCCCACTCGGGGGGCCGGGGGCCAGGATGCTGCTGCCCACGCTGCTCCTCGGTCTGTCCTTTGGAGTCAGCTCAGAGCTTTGCCTTTGCCCTGGAGCCAGGAGCACCTGCAGCACCAGGAGGGGCGGAAGCTTCAGGTGGGCACAGGTTTGTGGTGGGCTTTAAGCAACCTGCTCCAGCTCCCCTCCAGCAGGCTCAGAAGGTGGGGGGCTGCGGCGGGGGTTTGATAGCAGCTTAGAGGCAGCTCCCATTTTGGGGAGCGTCGCGTGCTCTGCATCTCACAGCCCCAGCCCCAGTGAGGGACCAGCATGCGGGCCAGCCTCCCGCCAAAGAGAGGATAACGATTCTGCGATTAATCAGGGCAGAGGCAGATGCTCTAGGAGACTCTGCTTATTTTAATTACAGAGCACCACACAGCAGGCACCTCCATCCCCTGTCTCCGAATTCCCTCCTGCTTTCTTTCCCCTCTCCCAAGGCTCCCAGCCAACCCAGCCAGCTCTGGACATCCTCCTCCCTCTTTTGCCCTATGACTGGGATGTTTTTGCAGAGACCAAGGCATGAAACAGAGACACTGAGTGCAGAGGGCTCTGCCAGCCAGCCGGCATGCAAGTGCTGCTGTGCGCTTCTGCTCTGTACTGATTGCTTAAATGCTTAATGAGCGCTGGGGAGCAAAGCGCTCCTTGTGAAAGATTCAAGGCCTCTGTGCCTTCAGTTTAGGGCTATGCCAGCTCCCCTTTCCATTTTTTGATCCTCTGACCAGTGAAAGCAAGGGAAAGCAGACACAGTCTCATCGCTGTTTCTAAGGAAAGCAGCAAAACAAATAGGAAACCCGCATGTGCCTGCATTTGGGGAGAGGACAGCCTCTCCACCCTGGGGTGGACATGGTGGCAGGTTCCTCTGAAGCAAACATTCTGAGGTGTCTAATCAGGTGTGAAATTAATGCTGGGGAAAACACATTCTCGAGTGTGGCTGTGCATCGCTGCCAGCCTGTGGCTCTCCCCGGCCACCCGGTGTGTGCCCAGCTTGGGCACTTCATTCTCATTTAATGGCACATTTGTCTGTTTCCCTGGTGTTGTGCTGGTCCCCCTCTTTCCCCAGAGAAACTGTATAATGGGCTGTGGGTGCTTTCCTTTCCCAGCAGGAGCAAAAATCCTTTCAGGGCAATAAATGCATGGCACTGAATAACTGCAGTGGTGCTTTGGTGGGGAGACTGGGGCGCTGCTGGCATCAGAGCATGGGCAGAGACCCCGAACCCCCCCCACGTCTCAGCAGGGCAAGCGGGCACTGGGTGTGGGTGTAGCCACCAGTGGTACAGGGCAGGACGTCCCCGCCAGTGACCCAGGAAGGTCATGGGGTGCCGGGGGGATTTGGGGCTGCTCCTAGGGGAAGGTGGCACCGTGGCATAGGAGGAGGGGACAGGATGGCGGCAGTGCTGGGGAGCCCAGTGTGTGCTTGGTGCTTATGTGGCGGTGCCAGTGGGACCCAGTGCCTCGCCGAGCTGGGCAGGGTGACCTGGAGGAGATTGCAAGGTGAACCGAGACATTGGTCCCAACTCCAGCTAATGTCACTCTATGATTTTGTGGCACTTTTCCAGGCTAAAAATACCCCTGCTGTTGGTACGGCATGGGGTGGGCACCTTGTGCAGCAGCTGCAGAGGGATGCTCTGTGCTGTGGGACCAGCCAACGGCTTCTGGCCAGTGGGGCTGGGGTGGCCCCACAGCAGCCATGGGTCTGGCCCTCCTGCTCCCCTAGCAGCCAGGTGCAGAAGTCACCTCTTCTCTCCTCCCACTCAGAGGTGACCTGGCACCTCTCTCCAGGGCTGTGCCAGATGCAACCGCTCAGCCAGCAGTCCCCAAAATACCATGGAGGCTGGGGAGAGCATCCTCAGTGACTTCTCCGAGCTGTGTTTCAGCCCAGCACTGGGTCCTTTGCTGATTCCGGAGGGTCACACAGCTCATCTGGGTGTTCCTTAGGAGCTGTGGTTAGGACACGCTGGCTCCTCTGGGCACTCCTTGGGGTGCATCTGGTGCATCTGGGGACCAGCCTGGGGGTGGGATGCTGCAGCAGGGCTCATTTGCCCATCGAGGGGCAGCGAGACCTGAGGAGCTCAGCCCATCACTGTTGCTGTGGGGCTGCTGCATGTGCTAAGGAAATGTGCCCTCAGCCCCTCTGTACAGCTGGGGGGGCTGCATTGGGCTGAGGAACCTCACCTGTGCCTGTGTGTTCAAGCTGCTGGGGAGCTGAGTTTGGGACACATGAGCAGGCGACCAGAGGGGACAGGGTTAGCAAGCCTCTCCCAGGCTTGGAGGCAGTCCCAGCACGGCAGGATCCAGCTGGGCCAGCCCCATCCACCTTCACCACCCTCCTTGCCATGGGGGGCAGCTCAGCCCTGCACCACTCTATTGTCGCAAGCAGATCGCTCGGAGCCAGGCAATGAGAAATGCAGGATCTGGCCCTGGGCCCATGTCTGCATCTGTGACGGGACTTTTCAGGGTGATCCATAGGGATTTGGTCCCCTGTGCCATCATGCAGCCTTGGGGTATGTCGTGCCATCCTGGGGACTGCTGTGACAGAGGCCATGTGGGCAGAGCATGGCTGCTGTTGGGGCCAGATGCTGTGCCAGATAGGAGCTGGCTGGGTGGCCGAAGAAGGGCTGGGGCATGTTGCAGCAGCCATGCTGCCGGTGGCCGTGCAGCTCAGCGTTGCCTTGGGGAGCTCTTCTGCACTCTGTTGAGTTGGCCGTCCCTTGCACAAAGGCTGCCCGAGTGCTGCCCAGCATCCTGGAGCCCTTGGCATCCTCTATGGAGGGGTGTGTGTGGTGTGTTTCAGATGTTGCTGTTCTGAAAGCTATCAAAGAAAAGAAAGTCAAGCGCTTGTTCTTCAAAACCAACCCCTCATCTAAGAGGTGCTTATCCACATGCATCTAACATATTTCTGACATTTTATGGCAGATTGTCAAGGAAATATTTCATGTATGTCCCCGCATCATGTATGAGCAGGGGACTCCCACCCTGGCCTGAAAAAGTGGCCTGGATGGTCCTAACTTGCCTTTTCCCATCTGTGGGCTGTAGACCTTGTGCCTCATGGCACCAATGGTGCTTTGCTTTGGATAATCTACGTGAATTGTATTTGCAGAGAGAGCAAGCACGGAGGGAAATGCAGATGGAGAGAAGGCTGGAGCAACGGTACCGGCTGATCCTGTGACCTTGGCAAGCCAGGCACGCTCAACAGGGAGATTTAATTTAGATAAGTGTCAAGCGAGACTCTTGGAGCCAGCAGCAAAGCCTGGCACAGATGCCAAAACCCTCAGTGGGGGCCTTGCTCCCCCAGGGTGACCTGGCACTTTGCCATTTTCATGTCCCTTCTCTTTTCCCATGTGTCACTCCTTTGCTGCCTGCCTTGTCCACAAATTGCCCTGCGGTGCGGGCTGGTTACCTCCTGATGCTGGGGGTGCGGGAGGTGAATTACAGGGAGGAAGCTTGGACTGGAGCAGAGCTCTCTCTTGGCCGAGGTTGCTCCCATCTCTGCTCCCAGAAATGGACCTTCTTGGTGAGGATGGCCATTGGATGGGGTTGGGATCTGCCAATGGGCTGTGGGAAGCGGTGCTGGGGGTGACAGCACTGGCCTGACTCCTGCTCCAGTTGCCTCCAGCATTTCCAATTACTCTGGGGAAAATCTACTGGATTTTGACGCTGCAAGACTCCCCAGCACCTAACCTCTGCCTCCGCTAGCCCCCCCACCCCCACAGCTCTTCGCCCTGCCTGAGCCTGGGAAGGAGAGGAGCTGCTGTGCAAAATCGATGCCTTGGCCAGCGCCGGGCTAAGGAGTGTTCTATCAGCAAAGGCAGGTGGGGGATGTGGGAGAGGGTCAGTGTTGTCCCCCAGTCTCCTCCCCACTTTGGGGTACCCAGCTCCGTGCATCCTTGGCCACAGTTGCCATGGCGATGTACATCCCTCACTGCTGCAGGAGCACTTGTGGGGTTTGATGAGCTCTGTTTGCTGTTTTTGCCTCCGTGGCTCTCCTGCTCTCGGCCCCAGCAGTCTCCAAGCACAACAGTGGAAGGAGATCACCGCAAGCAAAACGCGCGGTAGCGTTGTGTGGTACTAACCGCAGGCTGCCTGCCTCGGCCTAATTGGATGGTATTTTTTTTTCCACTAGAGACCCCCGGGAGGGACAAGTTTGGAAAACGAATCATTACACATTTGTGGCATCAGGCAGCAAACAGGGGGGAGAAGGAATAAGAAACCAGCCCCCTTGCCCCATGCCCCCCCGCCGCTTCCCCCCCCGGCATGGTCGCTGCAGTGGAGATGAAGGATTTGTTCAATTAGACGGCAAATCCTCCCACTGCTGCACAGACGCAAACAGCAGTGTCTCAGGCAGCGGCTGCTTCCCGGGGAAATCTTGGCTGTGGGAGTCGGGGTGCAGGGCCGCCATGATAGCACCTGTATTCCATGGAGCTGGTGGGTGTCACAGTGACAACGAAGCCGTCGCTGGGGGGGGACACAGCATGCTGAGTGCCACCCGGTAGTGGTGGTCAAGTAGCTGCAGAGGACGATGCCGCAAGGAACCTAGTGTGACCCCAGGTTTGATCTCCAACTCTGTCCTCTGTATCCCACGCTGTTATGGGCTTTGGGGTGGCTGTCCTGGGGTCCCTGCTGCAAGTGGCATCCTGGCAAAGGCATTTCATCCATCCCCATGTCTCATCACCTTGCCATCCCCAGGGAGCAAGGCTGATTCTCCCTGTGCAGCTGCCGGCACAGAGGGGCTGCACAGCAGCATCAGCTAAGTAAATGTAACAACTGGAGCAGCAAATGAGTCCCCCGTCCCCAGAGCCACTCCGGGAGAGGAGCCTGCGTGGCGTTCGTGGGTTGTTTCTGCCTGGGTCAGCTGCAGGGGGAACGCAGGAGGGTTGTGCAGCTGCTGCTCTCCAGCCGACTCTCCGACAGCCGCCTGCGTCTGCAACTCTGAGGAGAGGCAGTGGGTGCCAGGTAGGAAATGTCTGCATCTCTCACACTCACCTCTTGGTCCTACCGTCGGGTTTGCTCCCCAGGAAATGCCACAGCTTGCTCTCTGTGGCTCGGGCACGAGGTGTTGTGACAGTAACACCACCCCAGGGGCTCCCACTGCTGTCCTTTTGCCACCCAGCCCAGCCGTCACCTCCCCAGCGTCCACTTGCTTGTCCCTCTGGAGAGCCTTGCCACGGCTGGCACCCACTGCCTGTGGGAAGTGTCCTGCCAGCCTGGGGACAGGGCTCCGAGTGGCCGGGCCAGACCCTGTCCCCTGGTCCCTGGGAGGGGCATCACCCCGGCATGCCTGGGCAAGCTGGAGCTGGCATGGGTGCGAGCAGGAGGAGAAGCATCTTCCCCTCTGGAGGGAAAAGCTCCCACTCCAGGTAGAAATCCAAGACAAAACACCACGGGCACAACGTCCACTTCCCAAGGACTGTCCTGGCTAACCCAGGACCTCCCTCAGCATCACTTTCCCTCCTCTGGGCTCGCGGAAAGCATGGGACAAGTTAGAACCTCCTTGGCTGTTGGGAGGCACACAAAGTCACCTGAGCCTTTCAAAATGAGTCCCATGGGCAGCAAGAAATAGATGGGGGTGCCCCAGAGTTGAGCCTGGCCCCGGCACTGCCTGCATCCTCCCTTTACAGAGCCTGCTCCGGCTTCACAGGGGCAAATAGAAACAGAGTCATCTTGGGCTGTATTTGCTCTTCTCAGACACCATGAGCTCCAAGGAGGCAGAACAACATTTGTCTTTCCCTTCCAGGATTTTCTGACAGGTAAATGAGAACAGTTCAAGAATATGACCCCATGAATGGCAGAGCGAGAAAGTAATGAACAGCCTGGAAAACATCAGCGTGAGGTGTCTGTTTACCCTCCTAAAGGAAGAAAATCAAGGAGAAATGCAGTGGACGTGAAAGGCAAATCCGTTAGAAAATCAGTCAGGGGAAAAAAGTCACCTTCTTCCCAAACCCGTAATTAACCCAGGGGACTCGCTGCATCGGGCGAGGAGCTTGGTGAGAATTTAGAAACTAGAGTGAGAAAGCAGTTTGGACCAGCATATTATCCCCAATTTCTGCAGTAAATAACAGGTCTATTTGGTGGGTAAAAGGAGCAGCAAGCAGCCAGCAAGCCCTCCGGCGCCTGGGCTTCCTCTGACATCAGCTGGGCCCTGGGTTGTGCTGCCAGCAGCTGCCTGCACCCCTGCTTCCCCCCGGGTGTGGGCAGCCGTGCCCACACACCTGCACCGTGTGGCCCTGCCACCCCGGGCTTCACAGCCTCTGAAAGACGTGGGGACAGCAGGGTGGCAGCGGGGCTCCTGCATGCATTGCCTCCAGGATGCCAGACACCCTGCCCCGAGCATGGCTGGGGGGCTGGTGGCCCCCTCTCCCCCCCGGGCTCATGGCTCCTCCTACACCAGTGAACCCAGGCAAGGTACCTGGGCTGGTCGAGAAGACCTTCCGAATTTTAAAACTTGGTATATTAAAAAAATCAGTCTCCTGCAGGGGAAAACATTAGCCAGGCACACCTAAAAAGGAGGTGTGGGCATCTGCTCATCTTCTCTAAAGGGCGACTAGGCAGGGAGGTAACTCAGCTCGCGTGTAATCTCAGCCGCCCGGCACCTCCGTGGCTGCCGCTGTGGTCCCAGATGAAGTCCAGCAGCTGATGCAGGCAGGAGACAAGCACTGGTGCCAGGGAGGAGGGGGTTATCCAGCAGAGCTTTGCCGCACTGCCTGCAGCCCTGCTTGCTGGGGGGTCCTGAGAGCCTAGGAGCATCCCTGGGGAGCTCAAGGTGCGGGGTCCTGCTGCTGCCGACACCCACGCCCAAGGCTGGTACCCATTGCCCAGCCCTCGGCTGAGCCCAGCAAAGCTTTTAGCCTGCTCCTCTCCCGTGCATACCCTGCCCTTCCTCTGTCGTCCCGCGACACTAGCCTGTCCGTCTGTCCTTCAGCGTGCCTGTCCTGTCCGCTGCCAGCCTCTGCCAGCCTCTTTTTTTTTTTAATTTATTTTTTATTAGCACATTTTGCAGCCTTGCAGCAACCCAGGAATACAAATAGGACAGTGAGTGCAGCCAGGCCCGGGCAGCAGCAAGCAGGGCCGGCTCCGGTGGGCGACCTTGGCACCGCCGGGAGGAGGCAGCTGGACAAATGCTGCCGGTGCCGCCGTGACCTTCCCACTGCCACCGTCCTCCTCTCCGCTTGGATGGGGCTGCCTGGCAAAGCAGGAGATTTTGCACGGCAGGAAAATCCCTGGCCATCCCTGCCTGATGTGGGCAGCTGCCTGGCTGGCCCTGGCCGCAGAGCTGCCCTGGGGCACTTGATAGCAGGACACATCTCAGGCTCCCTGGCCGGGGTGTTTTTACCCCGCCAACGGGTGAACCAACGCAGCGAGGCGGGTGAAGAGGGACAGTTAAAATCAGCAGCAGATAATGAGAAATTCAGCCTGGCCGGGAAAGTGGCTGCCTAAAAATAGCAGCAAGGTTCTCAGCTGTGACAAGATACACGGGGATTTCTCCCGCTGCCCCATGTATGATGGATAAGGGCGCTGCACGTGCAGTTGCTGGCTCCTCTTGGGTGTACCACGGCTGTGCCTACATTTTGGAGGTGCATTGTGGAGGGGCTTTCTGTGTTGTGCAGGGTCGGCACCCACTGAAGCGTGTGATTTTGGCCACCGTGTGTCTTTGAAAACCCAGCCCAGTGCCCAGGGCAGTGCAGAAAATGAGCCCACAGGGATCTAAGCAAAGAAATCAATTAGGGGGGAAAAAAAATCCTCCCTGAAACTGTGGGGCTGTGGCAGCAGGGACCGAGCAGGAAACCACCTTCTCCCAGCTGGTCCACACTGCAACTGGCCTCCCCGCTGCCTCCCGGCTCGCCCCGGGGAGGGCTGCCTGTGTGCCTGACGTGCCCGGTGTGTGGTGGCAGGCCAGGGCAAGCAGGAGGCTGTCCTGTGCCATCAGTGTGATGGGAGCAGATGTGACAGGCTGGCTGCGATGATTACAGGTGAGGTAGCTGCATATGTGGATGGGGACAGGGAGGATGCTTTCTATCTCTGCCCCATATGCTCCTGCTTCCTTTCCCATGTCGCTTCTTTGCCCTAATGTGGTGGAGTGGTGCAGATCGGCGGTGCCCATGTGGGTATTCGCTGTCACCTGCTTGTCCCTCCAGCCCCAAACTTTCCTTCCCCATGGCCCAGGGAAAGCCTGAGTCTCGGACGCAGCTGTGAAGCGCTGAGGACAGAAGAGAAAAACCCTCAAATATCCCAGAGTGGCCTTACCACATGGAGACGTACGTGTGTATTTTCCTCTAAATACTTCATTCTGGTGCAGCCCGTTCCAGTGCCTCAGTGCAGATTGCAGGTGGTTGGGGAAGGAAAGCCTTCTCCGTGTCTAGCCCCTGGCACGCCTTGCAAGGGGCAGCGTGGCAGTGCTGGGCTCTGTTAATGACTGCAGGTAGCTAAGCCCTTAATTGGCCTGGGGGGGATGGTGGTGGTGGTTTTGGACATAACTGGCCACTGCCCAAGGGTCAGAACAAATTGCAAGGTGATCCAGATTGATTTATAAGCATGTGTATTTTTACCAGCCTGGCACGGCCCTCTCCTGGCTGGCAAACAGGGATGCATCTCCCCTTCCCCGCCTGAGAAATGGCAGCATTTTCTCCAGCAGGGACAAGCCGACAAGGAAACTTTTATGTGGGCTGGCAGGCTCCCTGCAGCCGCACACTGCCCTTGGGGCCTCATCCAGGAAGGGGCTGAGCTGCAGGATTGCTCCAAGCGTGAGGAAGCGTGTGGTTACGCACTGATTTGCAGGAGGGGCTCTCACAGCCTCTCCAACTGAAATGCAAAGGGCTGCAAGAAGGCCTTTTCAGCAACCCCATGGCACATGTACCCCTGGGGCTCTGCCCCCCCCCCCCAGGGCAGGCGGACGGTGCAGTGTTTGGGGTGCGCTGTTAGCCACCCACCCAGCTGCTCGTTGCAGGGTACCCACTGCTCTGGCGGAGGAACGGCAACCCCGACCACTTTCCTGCACACTTTCTTTTCCCTCAAGCCTTAGAAATCCAGGGAGGGGATTTCCCCCTTCTCTGCCTCAGCCTGTTTTGCAGCTCCACTCTGGAGCACCTACGGGAGATGAGCTGGTCCCTACTGCCAGCGGGTGATGCTAGCAGCAGCACCGAGGGATCCTTGCTGACAAACAGTGACTGATCACCAACAACTTTAAGCCACTTTGTGCAGAAATCACAGTCCCTCTTAGCTGCCCGCCTTTCCCCTGATGGTGTAAAGCTGCTGCTTCCTCCCAGGGTGTTCAGAAATTGCAGTCGGCAAGACTGGAATTTCTATGGAAAGAAAAAGAAGGGCTTATGTTTTTTTCCCCAATGTAATTTTTTTTTTATTTATATAGTATGTTATATTTTAGGTATTATATTTATGGAGGGGTTTTATGTCATATTTTTTCCTCCTGGTGTCCAGGGGTCCCCCTGCACTGCCCTAGGGTGCAGGCTGGGCCCTGCTGTTTTCCAGTGGTCGTAGGGGTCATGGGTTATTTCCAAAGGGATCTCGCAAGGCTGTCATCCTCCCACGGCCATTAGGAGGTGTCGATGGCCAGGTGACATCACTGCCAGGCCACCTGGGTGCCACCTGGAGGGCTAAGGGAGGTGCCCAAGGATGCCACCCACATTGGTGGCAGAGGCTCTCTCTGCTCTGCTGTCCCTCCCCAGCCCTTCCCATCCCGTGGCTGGCTGGGGACACCAGGCTGCCCTCTGCCACCCTGCCTTGCAGTGGGAAACTGAGGCAGGGAGTGGTGCTGGAGGACCAGGAGCTGGGTCCCACCAGTGTGGGGTGCAGCTGGCCACCATGAAGCCCTGGCAGCATTTGCACAGCTGCCCAGGCTGTGTTTCCCCCCACCCCATCTGCGGGCAAGCCAAGGGGTGGCTGTTTGGGTGGGTGAGGAAGGGGCAGGGGTCCCCACAAGGTGACCCACCCGCTCCTGGCCTGCTGCAGCCCAGGGACCCCCCAGGCCACCAGTGTCCCCAGCCCCAGGGACAGCCAGGCCCTGCCACCTTGCTGCCTGGCACAAAGCAGGGCATTGAGGGACACAGCAGGGCTTTGTCCACCCCGTGCCTGCCGGGAAGGGGCCGGTTGCCCTCTGCAGGCTTCCCTGGCCCTGTGTTGGCTCCGCAGCCGCAGCACCCAGGGGAGGTGGGGGCACTCATCAGAGCTGAGGCACCCACGGGACATGGGGCACCCAAGGGAGAGAGAGCACCCAAGGGAGCTGGCTCCATCTGCTGCAGCCCTGGAGCCATACCCATCACTTGGGGACCCCACAGCTGTGTCCACCTGAGCGCCGTTCCCCCACAGGGGCCAAGGGGCCAGGGAAGGTGGCCGCAGGATTCCCATCAAGAGGGGGAAAGCTCCCAATTTGGAGCCGCCAAGGCTGAAAGCAGGTCCCTGGGAGAGGGGACCCCTGTTCCCCACTGCGCTGGGGGGTCAGGGAGGTGACAGATGGGCGTCACTGCTGTCCTGTGGGCCAGTCTCCCATGCTGCTACAGCGGGCAGCCTGGGGCAAACACAGCCCAGCTGGGCCCGGTGGGGTCCCCAGAGCCACCCCATGAATCCCCCAGCCCCCCAAGCTGCTCTTTTGCAAAAGCCTTTTCCCCCAAAAGCCCTGAGCGGGGCCGTGGGGCAGCTCTGCCCACGCAGCCGCCGGGCACCCAGGAGCTGGCAGCCAAGGGGTGCTGGGAGGGCCGGGGGGGGCAGGGGGGGAGAGGCGGGGTCCTGTTCCTTTAAGGGGGGTGGCTGTCACTCAGAGAGCCCTTTTCTTTGCTGGAGAGCGGGACAGGCACCCACAAGGGGAAATACAGGGCGAGGGACCGCCAGGCAGGCGAGGGCTCCCGCAGACAGCAGCAAAGCAGCAGAGCGGGCGGTCGGGGGAGTTGACCGGGTCCAGCACCATGGGTGAGTATGGGGTGAGGGTGGTGGACGCCCGGAGAGCTGTCGCTGGTGGCTGTGGGGTTCCTGTCCCAAAGCAGAGCCCCCTGAAACTTTCCTCTGGCACTGGTCAGGTCCTGGTGTGGCCATGCTGGCCATGGGAGCTGCTGGGGGAGGATGCCTTGGCAGGGCGGGGATGGTGTTTTCTTTCCCAAAGCGGTTTTTTGTCTCCGTGTGTTCATGCGCTGTCTGTGGGGTCAGGTGCCATCCCCACAGCCAGTCCCACCTGAGCCCTCACCACATGGGCTGGAGAGATGAGAGCTCCTGCCTGGGGCTGGCGGGAGCTGAGACGTCCAGGCAGAGTGCTGAGACCTGCCACAACTCATGCCACTTGCATGCCGGCAGCCTTGGGAAAACTGAGGCACTCCTTGTGCCTCAGTTTCCCTATTGATACACCAGAGCTAATACTTACCGGCATACCCCCCAGGGCATCAGGGGTGCTCTGTTCCCAGGGGTGCCACAGGCTGCCAGTCCCCTGCCTCCTTCTCCTCCTCCTGTCTGCAGCGTATTGTTTGGCTCCGGCGGCAGCAGCTGAGCCCGGGTACAAGGGCCGGGATTGTGTGGCACAAGGGCTCTTTCTCTCCTCCCTTCCCCTCACCAGGCTTCCCCAGCACAGCTTCCCAAAGCCCGAGGGGCTGGAGCTGTGGCAGGGAGCTTGCCAGGCCCTGACGCATCCTGGCACCTGCATCCCTCTGGGAACAGGGCCGTTCACCGTGCCCCAGCCCTGGGCACCTGCCACGCCACTTCCCAGGTGACCAAAAATAAAAATAAAAAAGGCGTGTTTCGCCCAGCACCCCGCTGGGTGTGCAAGGCTGTCCCGCTGGGTCCCAGGGAGGTTTGGGGAGCAGTGCTGGCCAAGAGGAGTGGGACCCCCCTGGACCTGCGGCGCCCAAGGCAAACAAGTGGGAGGGGTCCCAGCGCTCCCCCATAGTGCTGCCTTTGTTCCCTGAGTGCTCTCCGCATGGGGCAGCGGCTGGGGTGGCAGTGCCAGGAGAATCCCCCTTTGTCCTTGGTGCCACCGAGTGACCTTGCTCCCACTGGGGAGGGGAGGGCACTGCTGGCCAGGACCCCACGGTTTTCTTGTCCTTTGACGGAGGACGTAAGTACTGTGGGATCCGTGGAGGGAGCGTGGGTTTGTGAATGCTTCCCACGGGTGCCTTTTTTGGCATTCAAGGCACAAATGCTATGCCCAGACAGGATGTGCCCAAGCAGCCGCAGTGCCTGGGACAGTGGGGTGTCGGAGCCTGCATCTTGGGAAAGGGGAGCAGCTTCCTTGCGCAGGTGTTGCACAGCCAGGGCAGCAGGATATTGCAGCTTAGCTGGAGCCAAACTGACACTCTGGAGTCAGATGCCAGTGGGTGCAAACCCACCTGGCTGCTCACCCTCAAACAGGACAGGAGAGTGGCTGGCTGAACACCTCCAAACCCAGCCCATTGGGAACCTGAGCTAACGATCCCGCACGTTAGAGCCCCAACATGCAGAAGGAGCAGGTGCCCATGGCCCCACTGCTGAAAAAATCCAGCATTTAGGCAAACCAAGCAGCACACGGGCACATGCCCGCGCTTTCCCTACCCACACGCAGGTACACGTGCCCTCTTGCCAAATATCTGTCCTGGAGGACTAAATCTATTACACAAGCACTGATGTTCGGGGAGCTAACACAGCTCCTCTCCATAAGCAAATCTGTCCCTGTAATGGGGCTGCTGCAGCCTGAGCTGCCTGCGGGGTGCCAGGGGAGGGGATGAGTGCATCCCGGCATACCGCCCAGAAGCCCAGGGTGCTCAGGTTGCTTGCCAACTCCTCCCGCACTGCCTCAAGGTCGGGCCACATTGCTGGGTCTCCATTGGGGTTTGTCTCTGTGGACGTGCTGGGTTCCCCTCCATCTTTGATGGCAAAAGAAAAATGCAGGCAGCTGGCATCACCGTTGCTCGCAGCTGGGCTGTGCTGGCAGTGGGGAGCCCATTAGCATCTTGTTTGCCAGATCCCACTGGCATTATGCTACGTTGCCTTGTATTTCCATCTTGTTTCGCATGACTAGCTCACCTCAGCTCCCCGTCCACCTCACGCCCAGGGGCTGCCTTGCAGCCCTGGTGCCCCATGCTGCCATCACCCCCTGTCCGTGGGCACACTTGGGTGCGATCCTGCCCAGTTGCTTAGAGAGCTCTTGGGAAAGCTGCTGGGTTTGGCTCTCCAGCACCGCAACAACGCATTTCTGGGTTTTCCTTCAACCTGCTTCCCTCCTCCCACTGGGCACCTTCTTCCCCCCATGCTTGCCTGTTCCTGAGCTGCAGGCTCTGAGCACTCCCCGTCCTGTCCCATCCCACCTCACCTCTCTTCTCCCTAGGTTTGCTCGAGTGCTGTGCCAGATGTCTCATCGGGGCACCCTTTGCTTCACTGGTTGCTACTGGCTTGTGCTTCTTCGGGGTAGCGCTGTTTTGTGGCTGTGGGCACGAAGCCCTCACAGGCACCGAGCAGCTCATTGAGACCTACTTCTCCAAAAACTACCAGGACTATGAGTATCTCATCGACGTGTAAGTACCCTGCTGCAGTGCATCGCCCTCATGCCGGGGCCCCTCGCGTCTCCATCTTGCTCTGTGCTGGGAGGAGGTGTCCAGGGCGATGCTGTCACCCCTGGAGACCCCAGGCTGTATTTGCTGTGTGCCAGTGCCACAGCTGCATGGCAGGGTCCAGCGGCCACTTGTTTCCTTTTCACGCCTATTTTTATCTGACCCTTGCTAGGTGCCCTGGCTAGTGCTGGACCTCTGCACTGGGTAGGTATGGAGGGTGTGGGGGACCCAGCAGCGGCCGACAGACTTGCTCGCCATGGCTTTGTCACAGCTCACTCCTCTCATGGCTTCGCCCTCCGTTTTGGTCCCCATGGGGTGGCACAGGGAGTGTAAGTCGCTGCGGCCAGGCTACCCCGGCCATGCCGCACGTGGGGCCGAGCTCCCCGGCACCACCCTGGCATCTGAGCATCCCTGCCCGCTTCTCTCCCCGGCAGCATCCACGCTTTTCAGTACGTCATCTATGGCACGGCCTCCTTCTTCTTCCTCTACGGAGCCCTGCTGCTGGCCGAAGGCTTCTACACCACCGGCGCCGTCCGGCAAATCTTTGGGGACTACAAGACCACCATCTGCGGCAAGGGCCTCAGCGCAACGGTAACTGGGGGCCCGAAAGGGAGGGGAGCGCGAGGCCCCCAGCGAGCTCACTCGTTGCAGCGGGTGTGTCAGTGTTTGGGAAAGTGGCTAGGACATCCTGACAAGGTGATCTTAACCGGGGTTTGGCACCCCTTCGCGCGCCCGCAGCGGGTTCGCCACGCTTGGTGTGGCCGAAGGGCAGGAGACTGCGGCCGTCCGGGTTTCGGGGTATCCCAAAGGGAAGCGCAGCCCAGCCACCCTCCCCCCAGGCCTGCCATGGCCCCTGGGGACCAAAGCAGCCCAAATGACCACATTTAAGGAAACCACTTCATGTTTAAGCATCAGCAGGGAGATCCACAAGCATCCCCGAGGTGCTGGCAGCCTGAGGCTCTCTGGCACCCGGTGCCCCCGGGGTTGTCCTCTCTGCTGTGCTTGGGGACCATGACAAAGTGCTGACAAGGGGACCCCGTGGCCTAGGGGAGTGGAGGGGGATGGCTGCGGTTCCCTCGGGGGCTGGTCGGGGTGGCATCGCGGAGGGAGGGCAGGAGAGCCACATTTGCACGCCAAGGTGGGTTTTGCAGTTGCCCTCCCGCAGAGGCCAAACCCTCCTTGGCCGTCGCTGTGTTTTTTCCCCTCCCTGCACAGGACATGGCAGCCATCCTGCTGCTGCCACCGGTCACCCCCATGCACATATAGCCGGCCGCGAGCCTGGGGCTGATGCTGACCCCGTGAGCCCCAGGGGTGCCCAGCTTGGGCTGCTGCTCCAGGCCTGGCTGCTTGGGGATACGCCGGGTTTGGTGGGCAGTGCGGAGCCGGATGCAGGCAGCATCTCAGTCCCCTGCCTGCCCTGCACCCTCTCCTACCTGGGGACCCTCGCGCTCCCCTGTCCGTGTCCCTGGCCGCTCAGTAACCATGGCTCTGCCCTGGCTTATCCTGCCCCTTGCAGTTTGTGGGCATTACCTACGTCCTGACCATCATCTGGCTTCTGGTCTTCGCCTGCTCCGCGGTGCCCGTCTACATCTACTTTAACACTTGGACCACCTGCCAGTCCATTGCCAACCCAAGCAAGACCTCGGCCAGCATCGGCACCCTGTGTGCGGATGCCAGGATGTATGGTGAGTGCTGGGTTTGCTGCCCAGGAGCCAGGGCTCAGGGTGGAGGAGAGGGGATGGAGGAGAGGGTCTAGGCAGATAAGGCTAGGATAAAGCAGGGGCAAGTGCTGAAGAGCCCCGAAACGCCAGGCCGTGTGTGACACACGTGGCTGCGGGAAGCTGAGCAAGGCAGCTGGCTGGCAGCTGTGCCCGGCTCACCTGGCACCCTGCATCCTCACCAGGCGTCCTGCCCTGGAATGCTTTTCCCGGCAAGGTGTGTGGCTCCAACCTGCTCTCCATCTGCAAGACTAGCGAGGTGAGGAACTCACATCACCTCCCCGCAGTGGGTGGCCTCGGCACTGGCCTCCCCAGCCAGCACATGGGACCCCGGGAGGCACGTGGGACCCCGGGAGCTCACCCTCCCTCTTCCCTTGCAGTTCCAGATGACTTTCCACCTCTTCATTGCGGCCTTCGTGGGGGCAGCCGCCACACTGGTCTCACTGGTGAGTCGGTGCTCCTCCTGCCCGGCCGTTCTCCTCCGCCCGGCGAGGATGTGGGGGCAGAGGACAACGGAGGTCGTGGGCATGGATGTGACAGAGCCCATGCTTGTGTCATTTTCTGGCACATAAGTGCAGATGGCAAATTCAGGCCATAAGAAGGTAGAGGTGGCTGATGGAGGGGATCTGGAGAGGCTTTAGGAGACCACCAGGGAGAGGTCCTGCTGCCTGTGCACTGAGTCCCCTGCCTTTCCCTGTCTCTCCCCTTGTTTTACACCAGCAATGAGACACTGCGGTGTCCTGCTGGTGCAGCAGGGCCATGGGACTCCGCAGGGCAACTGCCCTGTTGGGGTGCTGGCCTGGGGGATACCACCTTGGGCGTACCCCAGCGAGGAGTCCCACCCTGCTTGCCCTCCTTGCCCCTGGGAGCTTCGTTTCTCCTCCTCCCCCCTCGCTCACTCTCTTCCCACCCACAGCTCACCTTTATGATCGCCGCCACCTACAACTTTGCCGTCCTCAAGCTGATGGGCCGAGGCACCAAGTTCTAGCTCGCACAGTGGAGCCCAGCCAGACCAAACACCCTTTTTTCTAACCCCGAGGCTTTAACACTGCAGCCACCCGTCACCAGGTCTCCTGCGTTAACACTGCCTTCACCACTGACTCCTCTCCTCTTCCTCCCTTGCATCCATCGTGTTGAGCATGACCAGGAAGGAGAGCTTCCCACCAATGGACACCTCTTCATGCACTTTTCTCTCTCTGCTCATCCGTAATGGGTTCGCTCTAAGGCCAAGCCCATTGAATCCAGCCAGAGAAGAGGAGGGACTTACTCCAGTGTCCCGATGTTGCCTAGGGATGAGCAAAGGCCTTCATGCTCCTGGGAGGAGGAAATCCATGTAGGTTGCTCCATGAGTAGCAAGAGGCTACCTAGAGAGAAAAGGAAGTTGGCCCAGTCCTGGTACCATTGCTAGAGACTCTCCTGGAGCTGTCTGCTGTCACCACCCATGGATGGAGAATAAGAGAAGGATTTTTTTTTCCCCTTAGCAAAGAAAGATGAATTTATCCCAGATTGCCTGCTGCAGCCAAGGCAAAGGGAGTTCAGGGCAAGGATCTTCCCATTGTGGAGAAGAGAGTGCTGACCCCAATGCTGATAAAGCCCTAACGCAGCTGCCCCTATTAAAGCCTAAAGGAGTTCGGTGTCTCTGTAGACAAGGGGGACTCTTGGCTTTACCCTCCAGGCAGCAGAGAGGCGCCAGATAGGTTTGATCGAGAGGGGACATCTCTGCGCTGTGCTTCGGAAGCGTAAAGCCAGAGCCATCCCTTCATACGCAGGGAATGACCCTCTGGACTGCGCACCTCCGCCTGCCCTGCAAGCGCCGTACTCGCTGCACGCTCTCATCCCTTCACAATGGTGCTCTTCTCTGGGGTGACGTCTGCTTCTCTAGCCTCCGCTGCGTCGGAGAGCTTGATTTGTTTCTCACCAGTGTCAAATGTAACTTTTCCTTGTTTTGTCCCCCTCTTCCCCTCACTTTTTTCCCATGTTTCCTGCAAGTCAGGACACCTGTCTTGTGTCTGCCACGGTGGGAGGGACTGGCAGCATCTCATTTCCAGCTGAGACCCATGAAGGAGTTAAGGAGGGAAGGAAAGGCGGCAGTTTGGGGGTCACAGGGCAGAAACATGGCCCATCTCTGCAAACCAGATCCTTTCTGGTGCCAGTTCAGTCTTTTCCCATGGAGGGGGGCAGCAGGGCAAGGGGTTTGGTGGAGATGACCTCTCCCCCATGATTGCTCTCCACGGCAGCTGGAGGAAAGCCCTCTGGCTGGGTAGCATGGGTCCAGACAGACCCGCCAAAATGCTGTTTCCAGTCCTCCCTGCCAACTGGTATTCTGTTTTGCTCTTCCCTGCCTCTCCTTAATGCTAATCTTAGTGTTTATTTATTGGAGAAACTACTTTCAGTGGCAGACTGTAGCTCCATCTTGCATGGATATTTTTTTTTGTCTGTATTATTATTATAATATTTTTTTTTAAGTGCTGGTTTCAGCAGGGGCAAGGATAAAGGAGCAGATCTGCTGAGCAGAGCGTTCGAAGGATCCTTGCCACTGGGAATGCTGAAATAGATTGGCCAGGCTAGAAACGCACAGGGGCTGGGGAGGGGGGGAGATGCCAGGAGGGACGGCAGGGCGGGGAGAAACCAGTCAAGATCTGGAAATTCACATCAACGCTCTCTCTCTTGGGGGTTTGCTTGGTTTTTTTTGGTATTCATTTAACAAAAAATAACCAGATACTCCTTCCCACCCTTGTCCCCAGACCCCAAACACACACACACACGCGCATACATGTGCGCGCGCACACACACATATGCAAAAAGAGAGTTAATCAACTGAAAGCATTTCCTTCATTTCTGATCTAGAATTTCAACTTGTTAACAAGCAATAAAAAGGAGCAAGTTTTTAGAGACTTATCTTACAAGATGTATTTTATAAGAATTAAAGAAAATAAATTAAAATTAAGAACATTCTGAACAAGATATACGTCTGTCTGTCCATTTGTTGTGCTGGCTTTCCCACCACCCCAGACAAAAAAAAGCAGGGAAGGGGAGGCTGCGGAGGAGAAGGTCCCAGAGGAGCAGCACTCGCCAGCCCCATGTATGGGCCAGCAGCTCCCGCAGGATTCTGCCCACCCCTCCTTCCCACCCCAGCTATGAGCTTCATAACCCTGACTTCAAAATCTTTGTTCCCAGCTGGGGAGCTCTTAAAACCTCTATTTCTCCTCCAGCCACCCAGAGGAAAGCTGGGGTCTTGTAGGAGCCGCTTGCTTGTGTTTGGTGATGTGCTGCTGCCCTTTAATACTCATCCTACACAGTGACAGCCTCTGCCATGTCTCCTAATGTAGCACCTACAGCACGACCACAGCAAAACTAATGGGCACAGCTCAAGCAAATCTCGCCGGCTCGCATCAGGCAATGCATGTGGTACAAGCACGTCCAGAGCCACACAGGATGTGCAATTCTCTCACTTGCAGAGAGCCCTGCATGAAATAGGATGGTCTTGTTTAGGCACGAGAGTGGACTCGACTATCGCAGAGCCCTACATGTCCTGTCCGCGTGCTCTGTGGGTGGCTGCATGCCATCTGCTGCAGGGTTATTAACAGCTTGTACAGTGCTGGTGCATGGGGAGGTCATCGGCTGGTGTCTTTCTCCCCCTGATCCGACGAATGTTGCCCTTAGACACATGTTTCTACAGCAGCTACTCAAAAATTATCAATTCAAATGTTGCCTCTCTCGGAAATTCCCTCCAGGAGCTGTGCTCAGGAGCTTCCAGGGAGGGAGGCCACAGAGGAATGCTCCCAGCCCCACGCTCAAATGCCAGCACTGCTCCCGTTTGCAGCAGACCTGCCCAAGAGGCAGATTTCAGGTACAGCTAAGTGCCCATGAGTGGCAGGGCTGGCGGAGAGCTGGCAGGCTGTTACCTACCCACAGCCAGAACCCTCGCTGCTCTTCCTAAATGGGACTCTAGCCCAAATCCCACTCTCCCCTCTCTCTCCTGGCCTCAGCCCCCTCCGGGCAGGCAGCAAGGCCTCCCATGCAGCCTGGCTGGGGGAGGTTTAGCTCATGCATTGCTGCTGCCCCAGCTCAGTCCACAGCTGTGCCTGCACCCTTGGCCTTGCCCTGGCTCACAGAAACCCACGGGGCTGCAGCCAGCATCAATGGAGCCCTTTGTTCCCTGCGTTCCCAGATGCCATCACCCTCCTCTCCCCATGCTGAAAGGGCCCTGTGTATGCGTGATCAGCCGCTGGGCAGGAGCGAGCCAGGGAACAAAACACCATCTCTTTCCCCTGGCAGAGACTGGTGCCCCCCGGCCAGGGTGAGGGTTGGGGACAGCAGTGCGAGGTAGCATCTGAAAGTGGTCAGCATGGCCAGGACACTGGGCAAGTCCGAGGGCCAAAGGACACATGTAGCCTCTTGTCGGGTGTTCCCTTGGCTGTGTCCTGCTGCCACCCCACCTGGGGACGGGGGACCTGCCCTCACAACTCCTTCCGTGGGCACCCAGTGCCCTCCAGGAACTGGCTGAGAAAAGACAGGGAATAAACCCTGCCTCATACCAAACCGCATCTCTGTAAATTGGCCCATCATGAGAGCTCCAAGGAGGGGAGCCAGTACAACCAAACACTTCCCCCTGTCTAGCGGCTGAAACGTGGCTGCGGTTTGCTCCCACAAAGGCTGGACCAGAGAAGGGGACCCTGGAGCAGGTCCCATGGGCTGTCCCATTTGCTGGCGAGCGGGCAAGGCGACTCCCACCCCTTCACCCTGCGCCCTGCCCCTCCGGGAGAGGGCCCTGAGCCGTTGCCAGCAAGGGGCAAGCAGGCCCTTGGGACAGTGAAGACAGCCACCCCCCTGCGCAGGGAAAGGAGAGGGGAGGGGACGGCGGCGTGGCACCCAAGGGCGTTCGTGTAGGGAGGGCCACGGCTCCCTGGCCCTCCGCTAAGGCGGCTTCCAAGGGCGAAGCCCCGCCACGCTGTCGCTCCTCCCGGCCGCCTCCCTCGGCCGGGGCGGGACCGGCTCCCGCATCCCCGGTCCTCCGTCTCCTCCCCGCGGCCACCGGCCGCAGCGGCGGCTGCCCGGGCTGGCGCTGCCGGGGTGCAGCGGGACAAGGCGGGCGTCATGGCCCGGCTTCCCCCCGCGACACCGAACCCCGGTCCCTGCCTCCCGTGCGCTGCCTGCCCTTTCCCGAGGAAGCCCTCCCTGCAAAGGCACGTCTCCTGCTAAGGGTGCCCTGTGAGTCTCCAAAACAAAGCCAGCCCACCGGCCACGCACCAGAAAAAATAACCACCGTCTCCCTCTAGTGCCTTCATTTACATTGGGCTCAGTCCTGCACAGTCCAGTCAAGGGAATAGCAATTAAAAGCTACACGAAACGTTCAGATGCTGCCATTCAAAGCCTCTCTGCAAGCACCTATCTACGTAGCAAATTCCTCCGAAGCCACGCAGGCAGGCACCGTCTCCCACCCGGCTCTCCTCACAAGGGCTCGGGCTCAGCCCTGGGGTAAGGCTGTGTGGGCCGAGCAGGAAGGCTCAGGGAAAGGAGGGCAGCGCTAGAGGCAAACCGAACGGCTGCCCGCTGCCTCGGCTCTGCCCTCCATCCCTCTGCCTGCACTAACACTCAGCAGAGCAGACAGCAGGCACACCAGCCGTGGCAGGGCACACTCACGCTGCTCCCCTCCAGCAGCTCCTTCCAGCCCTGTCCTGGCTTCGGTTAGGGCAGGGAAAGGGCTGCGAGTGGCGAGCGGTGGCCTGGCAGGGGCGGTAGCTGACAGCAGCCATGCCTGCCAGGGCCACTGCATGGTACTGCCGCCCATCTGCCCTAGAGGAAGCTCTCACCTGCTGCCTCGCAGGCACCCAGCTGGTTTCTCTGTTTCTGCTCACAGTTCTGCTCTGCTAGGGAGATGCCCAGGGATGAGGAGGGAATAGCGAGTGGGAAGTCCTCACGGAAAGGACTGACAATAGTACAGGCAGATCCTGTACTTGGCTACTCATGAAGACAGGAGTCCTGCAGCTGCACGTGGCCACATGCATCAGCCCCTGGAGGACCCCTCGAAGCCACAAGGAAAGAGCTGCTCCACCAGCCATGCAAGCACTGGGGTCAAGGGATATCTCTGTCCATCCCCAATTGCTTTTGCCCGAGCAATTGCCTCAGGAGGTAACCCTCCATTTCACTGACTTCATGCATTGTCCCAGGCCCCAGCCTCCCAGTCGAGGGACTCCGACTCACCAGAGGCCTTTGGGCAACCGCTGTCGGAGCTGCCTTTGCCTCCCACCGCATCCCTTCTCGGCAGAGGGGGAGTGCTGCTTCCTCCAGAGCAGACCACGCCAGTGCCCCGGTGCCAGAGCTGCAGCAAACTCCCTGTTAAGAACTGGAGCCTCGAGTGGGGTTCAGAGGCTCCTGAAAGGCCACTTTTAGACTCTAGATCTTCTTGCTCATGCCCAGACTCATGTAAGAAAATGCAGTCCCCAGAGAGATCATGTTCCCATAAACCTTACAGCTGTACTGTTGCGAGGAGCCAGCTGCCAGAGCTAGGGAGGAGCTGCACTCAGGAAATGCAGTGTCAGCAGCCCGAGTCACCAAGAGAGCACAGCAACTCTAGCGCATCTGCAGCCATCTGGGGCTCCTCCACTAGCAGTTCTAGTGAAGATTTCCTCAGCCCACCAAGAAACTGCATGGCCTTACAGCTGTGCTACCTGGCCCAGAGCAGCAAAATCCTCAAGAGGGCTGTGGGAGAGAGGGATGGATGGGACCATGAGACTCCCCACCACTCCTCCTCCTTTGCAAGCACACAGGGATACGCTACAGCATTTGTTCCATACAGAAGCAGTGCATTGGTCTCCTTTGTAGACACCCCTTTGCCCTCCAGGGATCCATCCTCTCGCCAACCCATGATAAAACCCACTGAGCTCCCTGGTATTGCTTGTGGTGGCAAAGTGGGGAATGAAGGAATAGCCTCACTATTGCTCCTTACAAATGTCTCACATCAGGGGAGTCAGTGGTTCTGATCGTTTTAGACAGACCCTCGCTGATGTGAGACAGTCTCACCCAACCTCCACAACTCCTCCAAGGCTGGGACCATCTCCCACCAGGTCACATTGCCTGTCTGTTTTCAGTTGTGTTTTGAAACAGCTGAATGAAGATGCTGGAAGCCCCCAGATACTACATCCCACATTTAAAAAGCAGGATTTCCAAGGACTTGAAACCCTACGCTGTCTCTGGAAGTGTGGATAGGCAAGCAGACACAGGAGAAAAATGAACTGAAAGGTTCTGCCAACAGAAACAGCAGGCACAGACTCTGCAAACACAGAGAAAGCATCCCAAAATAAGTGACCACCCTGGAAGTACAGCGGAAAAGTCCCCATATGCTGATTTCTGCCTCGGCATCCTACGGAAATCATGCCTGGTTACAACCCCCTGGAGCCTGAGGGACTAGTTCCAAGATCACAGGAAGAAATCAAAGAAAAGTACCCAGCTTGCTGCTGAGAACCCAGGCTGAAAATTAAAATATAGTGACAGAGGGAAGCAATGTGGAATATTTCTGTTATGAAAGTGTTTTCCGATACACTCTTGAAAAGATGTAACTGGTCACTGGATTCAGCTGATAAGTAAGTTATATTCCCTCAACTACCGATCTAGCCAGGTACATTCAGGAATACCCAACCCCTTTGATCCCTTAGTGACTTCTCTCTGCCAGATGCTATAACCAATCCAGCTCCATATCCCTCAGGAGAACAGGAGCTGACTTGAACTTTGATAAACCAAGAATGCAGCCACTTCCTGAATTCACTTGAATACATCCACGTTTTATTTGCTTAAATAAAGGTAGAACCTCAGTTTTACAATTCCAGTTCTGTAGCAATAGCAACAACCACAGCAACATGAGTGGACACAGGGAGGTGATGGCTGTTGGCACTGAACTTTGCAACAGTGTCCAAAATCCTGGCTCCTTTGGAAATTGTGCGTATCATTTAAAATAAATTAAACAATTTAAATAAATAATTGCTATACTTTTTAAAATGGATTTTTAAAACACATAAGCCTAATAAAATAGGTTTTGGTTTTTTTAAAGGCGATGATCCAATGCCTGTTAGGAATAAAAGATGCTGTGTAACACCCTCCAGCAATACACACCGTCTGCACATCCTGTGCACAATGAGGCTCTTGAGCTTCAGCTATCAGCATCAACACGCACCCAGGGTACTGCAAACAGTGTGCTGCACCCATGCCTCCTGCACCGCTGCTTGTTCAGTCTCTGCCCTCTCCCACAGGAGGTGCCAGTCCTTACGTAGATCCCATGAGATCCGTGCTGGGGAAGCAGCAGTTTCACCTGCAGGGAGCTCCCTCAGCAGCCCCTCTGGCCGGGCTGGGCAGCGCACAAGGGCCTGAGCCTGTTCCAAACCCTGGAATCCCTGCGCAAACCAGCTCCAGGGGAACGTGTCTGTTCAGAGATGTAAATCAGAACCACAGGTCACAGAATCTGGGATCTTGAAGGAAATATCAAGCAGTGTTAAACTGAAGAAAAATCTAGAGGCCTGGGCAGGTCAGACATTGGTAAACAGTAACTTTAATATCCTATAAAAATCTGTTGCATCTACGGAGGCAGTGCCTTCTCTTATACCTCAAGGAACCCGGTTTTCCAGAGACTGCAAGCACTCCCTATCTATCCCCGTGAATATGAAATCAGATCCCTCTAAAACATTTCGCATTAAAGCTTCAGTCCCTTCCACACGTGGCTCACCCTGAGTTCCCCGAGAGGAGACTGCTGGACAATGGGGATTAGCTGCCACCAGCCAGCATGAAGGCAGGAATTGCCCTGCTCTGAAGCGCAGCATTAGGCAAGGCTGCTCCATCTGAGCTACAAAATTTACCATCCAGTAGCTCATCACAGTGGGAATCGCATTCAGCAGCTAGCGGGTACGTACTCGGGGAAGTTCTCCCCGTGGCAGGCTTATGGGCAAAGTTACAGTTTTGGACAAAGGCTTGCACGGGAAGTTGCAGGACATGAGGTTATAATGGTAAAGACAGCAGTCAGCAAGCACTCATCTCTTTGCTACACAGATAGCTTGGGACTAATACCTAGCAGGGGGCAGGAGCTGGGATCAGCAAAGCCTGGCATCCTTTTCTACAAGGTTCCCTGCCCCCTCCCCCACCACTTTTCAGCCACCTTGAACAGAGGTGGAACCAGTGCTGCTCTCTCCCCAATGGACGGAACACAGCAGCCATTAACAAAGGCCAGTTAACTGAGTGGACATCCTCTACCAGTAAAGTCTGTCAGATGAGTTACAGATAAAATGCACTGGATTCCCCATTAGGGAGTAAGGGCCAGGGCAACAGCATGAGTTAACTGTGCTGAGCAGCACTGCACCTAACACAACAGGTAATAAAGTGAACGGTTCTATGTTGCAGCATCCAGATGGGAATATCCGTGCTAAAGCAACTGAAGATGCTTTATTAGCATCTTGTTAGCGTTTTGTTAGCTGATCTGCCAGCTAACAAAGCACAGTGGTCACCGGCCCCGCACACTGAGTGAGTGGATTTAACAGCTATCCACTCATGACTCCCCCAGTCACCTGCACACTAGGAGACATCCCACCCACCTACCATCCGGTCTGCTAGAGCATAGCATCTGGACACGGTGATTACTTATGACAGAAACCAGCTGAAGTTTCATGCTCCTGAACTCCTGAGTAACTCTAAACCCTTTGACATGACCTGGAGAGTGTCCACATTAGTACATTTCATCCAGGCCTTCAAGGTATGAGAAGCGAAATCCAGTGTTGAGCCTCCAAAAGAGACAAGGAAACATATATTAAAAACAAGAAGCAGACAGTCTCGCCACAAAATAACTCACAGAAGACAAAGTTAGAGGTGAAGAAAAACAGACCAGAAATGGGCAGCTACAAAGAAGCAATGCTGCCGCATTCAAACACAGGTCCATCTCTCCTTCGTACATTGCTTCAGATCAAAGCTCTAACAATTCTCAGCACAATTCAGTCTCAGGACACAATGCACTTATCTCAAACAACAGATACACACATTGCAGCCACTCCAGTATTTGGCATTCTCACAGTTGCATGGGCTAGTCTCTACAACAGGTTTCGTTCAGTGTGCTGAGCAGACTTTCCTTTGGCAGTAAGGTCATGAGTTTAGTGGGTCTAGTATTTTTTTATTTGAGTTCAGGACTAAAATACTTCAGAGTGTCTAGAGCACTCTCAGCTTTGTTCCGCAGGCAATTCTTGGTACAGATCAGAATTCACTGTCTTTAGTGAATTTAAAGGACTTTAACCCAGTCCTTTAAACCTACTGAAACAGGCAGAAATAGAAGCAGGACTATGTTCACATGCTCTTTTGACAGCTCCCTCCTGCAGATACATCCTCTGTGCCCGAAAACTCCAGCCAGAATTCAGATGGTGAGGCTGCAACTCCCCACTGAGCAAACCACCTATTGTCCTTGTGGCCACTCTCCTCAGAGTGCCCCAGAGCTGCCTGCGCTTATTCTGATCCAGCCGCTTGCCCAAGCGACGTTCCCGAAGCAGCAGCCACTCTTAACAACAGGAAGACCCTGATTTGGAGCTGGAGTGCAGGTCAATGGTGTGGCCCAGCATGCAGTGCTCTAGCTGCTCCTCCACCGCCAGCACCTGTCGCACAGCCTCTTCAAAGGCCACTGCCACATTGGTGTCATCCTTGGCACTAGTCTCCAGGTAGGGATAGTTACCATTTTCCATGCACCAGGCCTGGGCCTCCTCTGTGCTCACTTGTCTCTCAAGTTTGTCTATCTTGTTGCCCAGGACTACAAATGGGAAGTGTTCAGGGTCCTTCACGTCAGCATAATAGACAAACTCCTTCTGCCAGTTACTGAGGTTCTCAAAGCTCTGCCGGTCATCCACACTGAAGGTCAGCAGGCAGCAGTCTGCTCCCCTGTAAAAGGGGGTTCGCAGGCTCTTGAATCTCTCCTGTCCCGCAGTGTCCCAAATCTGGAGGGTCACAAAACGTCCATCCACCTCCAGGTCCCGGTTTAAAAACTCCACACCAATCGTGTGGAAAGCCTGTGAGTCAAACTTGTTGGTGACGTACCGGTTCATGAGGGAACTTTTCCCAACTCCACCATCCCCGAGGAGAATGACCTTTAAGAGCAAGGACTTCCCACTCATTGCAGCAGGATGGAGGGGTGCAGTACCAAGGCAATCTGCAGGGTTCAGAAATAGTACAAAATAGCTATTTGACTTGTGGATTCTGCAGAAAGTCACACACGGAAGAACAGAATATGTTATTTCCACACCTATTTCTGAACAACTTTTTTATATAGGAGGTAATCTCTCTTATTAGAGAGATTAGAGCTGGGAACTGGACAAGCTTTCAGGCACACAAGTCCTCCATCAGGTCCAAAATGGAAGCAGCAGGTCACCACTGTAACTGCAAGCTGAGAACAACTGTTGAGAGTTTAGTATCAATTATACCACTTTTGATGAAAACTCTGTATCTGAAAGCTTGTCTAGTTTTTCCAAACATACCATCACTAGCTAAACATATCTTCTGGCCTGTGTCCTCAGGCTATCACAGAAACAGCAAAATCACCAGGGATCACTGTCACCAGGCCTTCCTTTCCACTGTACAATCACTAGCTAAATAATTTATCCTATCTGACTTGCTCTACTGGAAGGATGTAAAAGACGTACAGGCATAACATCAATACAAGTCATCTGGCAAACCAGTTCTTAATCAGCCCAAGAACACTGACTCACCTTACAAGTGGAGCTGTGCTTGTTTTCTGCATGTGATCTCTACAGCTCAGAAGGGGTTCCCCAGGCACAGAGATCCAGCTTCTCTGCTGCTCTTTTTTGGCAATGCTTTTCGCAGGCCAGTTTGCTAGGGCACAGATGCAAGTTCACATTGCAACAACCCTGACACCACAGGTTCCTTAGTCAGCAGTCACAAGAGAAAGGCCAAGTGCCAACCAGTCCTCCCCCTCCTAGGGACATTCTGCAAGCGAAGGTAAAGGCCTGGCACGGAATAAGAGGTTTGTTTGGCTGCTGTCTGTACTGTACCTGCTCTAGAAATACAGTGCTTCTGTCTCCAGGACTGTCCAGGGAGCACCTTCCTCCAGCATAACAGTCACTAAAAAACAAACATCTGTCAGTGAGGTTGCCAGAGCTTCACTCAGTCACTAAAAACCAAACATCTGCCAGTGAGGTTGCCAGAGCTTTGCTCAGTGCACTGCCTTTCAATTTGTAATGTTGAGCCAAGCTGCAAGAACAACAGCAGAGCTCCAGGAAGCTGAAAGTGCAGTACCGATCGCTGGAGTAAAACAGGCAAGAACAAGGTGCTGAGGACAGAGTTTCCCTTGCCTTAAGTAAAATGGAACACAGCCCATTCCTGACCAGGGCAGAACCAGTATATTATAGATGCTAAATCCAAAATAAGAAAAGAATAAATTGAAGGAGCTCTGGCATGAGTGCGCAGACTGTGTAACCCGTGTCTCCCCTCAAGCCAAGGGATGTCAATAGCTTTGACCTGCTTGGCCTGCCTACCCGCACACTCTGGAATCTGATCTGAGGATTGAACACATACCTGAATCTGCTAACCAGAAGAGTGAGCCAGCTGGCAAGAGCCTGGTATGAAAAGAGATGGGATCTGGCTTGCTTACACCTGCTACCAACATTCCTGGGAAGGGTGTGGACAAGTAGTGCTGCTTAGTAATGACACTACCAGACCAACCTCCAATCAACTGAAACAGGAGCATTCGACACTGCTCAGATCAGCACTCCTATTCCTTCCAGGCCAAACACCACTTTCTGCATTAATTGCAGGGGGCCCTGTTCAACTTTATTTCTGCTCTTTTTGCAGCTTTTTCAACCAGTGCTTACCACAAAGCCAAAATCAGAAACTTCTGCTTCACGTTAGTTTCTGTGGAAAGTGCAGAAACTAACTAAAGGCTCACCAGTTTCACTTCCCCTGCACAGAAACACACCAAATGAAGCACAGCTGAACTAATTTGATGGGCCATGGGACATTTGAGAAGCATCTGTGCAACCCAGTGGTTCTAAAGCAAAGAACAACATGCAAATGTCACAAGAAACAAACAGGAATTGCAGCATAGCTCCCTGGGGTTGATGGCTTTGGGAAACTCTTCCCTGAGCAGGTGAGCTGTTTAAAACCCTTGCTCTTCCTTTTCCAAACCCTTACTGAGGGGGGTTTAAGATGGTCCCTGGCCCCATCACCAAAGCCCTTCCTGACACACACCATCAGCCCTGACAAGAGTTTCCATTTGGAAATGGTTTGCTAGCAAGTGACTAGCAAACGTTTTAAAAATGACTAATGGGTTATGCTAGGCTACTCCAGAGTCCGGCAGGTCAGCAGACTACTGACAGACTGGACAGAGCCATGACACCGATAGGCATGCTGCCACCCATGACACCGACGTTAGCAATGCTGTTCGCAACCTGCGTTCACTGCTTAGCCCTCTGCAAGCTATTTCAGAGGCTAACCTCGACTTGCAGGATGGAAACCCCTCACGCAGGACGCCAGCACCTGTTTGCAGACTAAAACAGCGAGGTGCGTGCGTGGGAGCTGCATGCCGGGCCTCGCCCTGCCCTGCTCCCCAGGCCCCGGCTCCCAGCTCGGCAGGAGGCGAGACCCTCCGGCGGACCCTTGCCTGCCTGCTCGGCCCTCGCCCGACCCACAGCCGGACCGGCCGAGGAAAGGCGCCGGGAGGGGGAACGCGGCTCAGGAGCTGCACCCCACAGAAACTAACGTGCACCCCTCCCACAGCCCCGGAGCGGGTGCCCCTGGGAAGGGACTGGCGGAAAGGAGCAGCCCCCCAGCCCCAAGGGGTGCCTGGGGGCCGGGGGAAATGGCGCCAGGCCCGCCCGCCCTTACCTCCCTCCGCGCCGCCGCCCACCTGACCCGCCGGCCGCAGGTGCCGGCTGACCCCGCGCCTGCGCAGCGCACGCGCCCTGCCGCCGGCGGCCGCGCGAGGCGGCGGGGCGGGGCCAGGCCTCACCCCGCCCCCGCCCCGCGCCCTCCCGGGCGTGGCCGGGCGTTGCCGCTGCTGGTGCGCGTGTCCGCGCGCTGTCGGCGGCTGCCGCTTGTCCCCGCGCGGGGCGCCGCCTGGCGCTTCGCTGCCCTCTCCTGTCGCCCCCTCTTTCCCGTCCCCTCCGCTCCTCTCCTGTCGCCTCACAGTCCCCTCCTGTCCCCCTTCTGTCACTTCATTCCCCCCTCCTGCCAGCCCGCTGCCCCCACACCAGCTGCCTGCTGGCGCCCCGCTGCCGGGAGGGCAGGCACAGCGGGACCCCTGCCCCGGGTCAGGCAAACGGGACGAGGGGGTGCCCCGATCCAGCGGTGGGGCCTCCATGGAGCCTGTGCAAGGCCACGGCACCCTCGCCACAAAAAGCGCTGTGTTCCTCGCCACAAAAAGCCTCGCACCCTCGCCACAAAAAAAGAAAAAAAGCCTCACACCCTCGCCACAAAAAGCGCCACAAAAAGGGGACTGTGTTCCTGCTTGCGGAACACAGTCCCCTACACGATGTCACTGCAGGCCGGCGGCGGTGTCCACCCCAGCCCCGCGCACCCCCCGCTCCTGTCCTGGCGAGCTCGCAGGCCTGTCCCCCACCCTTGGGCCAGCTGCTGCGCGAGGGCGACGTACAGAAATAAATTAACAAATACCCCAAATGGCTTCTCCCTGATTCCCCATTTAGCGCTGAGGGAGGCAAATGGCTGGCAGCTGCTCGAAGGAGTGCGAGTCCCCCCGCCCTCACCATCACCCGTGGGACCAGGAGGGAGAATGTCTTAAAGAGGGAGGTTTCTGGTGAAGAGCAGCAAATACAAACATTTCAGATGGTTGAAAGGAAAAATAGTGGCAAGGTGACCCCAGCCTAGGGCAGACAGTGAGGGGAGAGGGAGGGGAAGACCAGACCCTTGGGTGGCTGCAGGGGGGTTTTGGGGAGTAGGAGCCACCTGCCCCTCCCGGGCATCATCGGCTCTTCTTCGCGCCAGTGCCTGGTGCACACCCAGAGACAGCTCCAAAACCCGGGGACACTTCTCGCTGCGGGCTGCAAGACACCCCGGGCACCTTCCCCAGGGGGGTGAGAGCAGGGACCCCTTGCCTGGACACCCAGGACTTTTTGGCCATCTGAATCCAGCACCAGCCCCAGGGCTGAGCGGGTGCCGCAAAAGTGCACCGATTCACTCCTCCCTCCCGCAGAAAAACATGAGATGAGAGGAGGATTTAAATTAAGCCAGGGATTATAGTAATACCAGCCTCGGCGATCTGTCAGAGGAGACAGGGAACAAGAGAAGCGTAGTGGGATGAGGAGAGGGCGGCAGGGCAAGGGCCCGAGGGCGCAGGGTGTTGGCAGTCTCGGACCAGGTGAGCCCAGGGAATATGGGGGTTCTCCTTGGGCATGTATTTGGGGCACCAAGGTACACGTCAGCGCCATGGCCAGAAGCGCAGGGCGCTGCTGGTGCAGGCTGGGTCTGTCACCTGCACCTCCGGCTGGGGCTTGCTCCGAAACAATCCGGGGCCCCGCACCAGCCCTGCCAGGGCCACGCGCTGCTGGGGCGAGCCTCCGAGCCCAGCACACCTGCCCCTACCACCTTCCTTTGCCTGACAGCCATTTAATCCCATTATTTGTCATTATTTATTTATTAGAGATCTAATTTAGCGTGTAAGAATACCAAGGCCAGGAGGGGTGAGACACCTCCTGAGCAAGACAGAGCCGCCAGGACAGATCCTGCTAAGGCAAGAGGGGCATGGTGCTCTGCAGCAGCACCGTGCCGTGCCCTGATGCCCTGGACCACCCTGGGCAGAGCTGGCAAACACCAAAGCCTCAGGGGATGCTGTGTGCAGGGCTTAGGGAGGGCAGCATGTCCCTGCAGTGCGGCCAAGGACACCACAGGCCCAGTGGCCCCAGCTGACCGTGCCGGTGCTCAAGGGGCACCCGTGTTCCCCTGGGCTGAGCCGCAGGTGTTGGGAGCTGTTGGAGAGTCACCTGCCTGTCTGAGCAGGGATGTGCCTGGGCAGGTTTGGCGCTCAGCAGCTGTGCAGCTTGGCTGCCTCGCTGAGCTGGGTGACAACCTGTTTGGCATCTGTAGTGGGTTGACCTTGGCTGACAGCCAGGTACCCACCAAGCCGCTCTATCACTTCCCTCCTCAGCAGGACAGGGGGGAGAAAATAAGACAGAAAAGAACTCATGGGTCAAGATAAAGGCAGTTTAATAAAGCAAAAGCTTTTTCCATGCGTGGAAGCAAAGGAAAACAAAAGATTAATTCTCTACTTCCCATCAGCAGGCGACGTCTGGCCACTTCCCGGGAAGCAGGGCTTCAGTAGGCGTAGTGGTTGCTCTGGAAGACCAACATCGTAGTAACAAATGCCCCCCACTCCTCCTCCTTTCTGTTAGCTTTTACTGCTGAGCACACGTCATATGGTATGGAATCTCCCTTTGGTCGGTTTGGGTCAGCTGTCCTGGCTATGTCCCCTCCCAAGATCTTGCCCACCTACAGCCTTTGGGGGTGAGGGGGGAATGTTGGAGAGACAGCCTTGATGCTGTGGAGCACTGCTCAGCAGTAGCTAAAACCCTGGTGTGTTATCAGCACCTTTCTAGCTACCAGTACAAAACACAGCACTATGAGGGCTGCTAGGGGGAAAATTAACTCCATCTCAGCCAGACCCAATGCTACCTCCACCCCTTATTCCATACCGTTTGCATCATGCTCAGGTTCCACATAATTTAATATGTATATATATCTTCTAACCATCCCACTGTATTTAAGTCTCATTACTGAAATCCCTTCTTACCAACACTTACAACTTATACTACACGCTTAAACCATCTTTATACACAACATACAGATTTATGCATTCTCATTAACTACTATCCTCTGTCCTTTAACAGATAGATATTATTCTCCCATTTCATGGGCTTCCTCCACTTCTCCAAATATACATAATAACAGGATATGACTTGGGCTCCATCTGTCAAGATGGGTGCTCAGGACAGGAGAAACAGCAGGTTCAATTGTTGGGCACCAACGCCGGCTTGGTTTGAGTCATTGTTGCACTCGTCTGGTTCCTTGCAAAACTCACCCTTTGTCGGTTCAGGTCGTTCCTGCTACATCACTTTCTACAACATACAACTCGCATCACAGACTATTTTTCCCTTCAGGGGAACACCTCAAGGTTCTTCTCCTTGAGGCACACACTGGGTCTCTCCATCCTTCCACATCACCCACCAAGTACACACAGGTCCTTGAGCGAAAACAGTCCCACGAATGGGTTTGCCTTTTCCCAAGGGAGGAGCAACCTACACTGCCTTCCCCAGCCACTTCCCTATGTGCACTATGGGGACCTTATCTCCTCCCACAGTATGTAGGGTTTTTGTCTGGGCAGGACCAGGACGGTTAGCAGATCCTCTGGTGTTAACCAGCCAAGTAGCTTCTGCTAAATTTATATCCCAGTGCTTCCATGCCCCGTTGCCCAATGTTCTCAACATAGTCTTTAACAGTCCATTATATCTCTCAATCTTTCCAGAGGCTTGTGGGTGATAGGGGATGTGATACACCCACTCAATGCCATGTTTCTTGGCCCAGGAGTTTATGAGGTTATTTTGGAAATGAGTCCCATTGTCTGATGCAATTCTTTCTGGGGCACCATGTCACAAAATTTGCCTTTCAAGGACTAAGATGGTGTTTAGGGCAGTGGCAAGGTTTACAGGGTATGTTTCTAGCCAGCCAGTAGTTGCTTCCACCATGGTGCGTATGTAGTGTTTGCCTTGGCGTATTCGTGGCAGTGGTCTAATATAGTCAATTTGCCAGGCCTTGTCATATCGAAAACCCAGCCACAGCCCCCTATTCCAGGGAGACTTTACTCGTGTGGCTCACTTGATTGCAGCACATGTTCACATTCATGAGTGGCTGTGTGATGGTTTCGATGGTCAAGTCCACCCCTCAATCACGAGCCCATCTGTATGCTGCAGCTCTCCCTAGATGTCCCGATGTTTCGTGGGCCCATCAAGCTACAAATACCTCACCCTTATGCTCCCAGTCCAGGTCCACCTCAGCTACTTCAATTTTGACAGCCGTCTCTACTTGTTTGTTGTTTCGGTGTTCTTCAGTGGCGCAGCTTTTGGGCATGTGAGCATCTACATGACCTACCTTTAGAGCAATGTTTTCTACCCGGGCAGCGGCGTCCTGCCGCAATGCAGCAGCCCAGATGCGTTTACCCCTGTGCTGCCAACTGATCTTCTTCCACTGCTGTAGCCACCCCTTTAGGGCATTAGCGACCATCCAAGGGTCAGTATAGAGTACTGGCCACTTTTCTCATTCAGCGATCTCTAGGGCTAGCTGGATGGCTTTCACTTCTGCAAACTGACTTGACTCACCTTCTCCTTCAGTGGCTTCAACGACTTGTCATGTGGGAGTCCACACAGGAGCTTTCCACTTCCAATAATTTCCTACTACATGACAGGATCCATCAGTAAACAAAGTGTAACACCTTTCATCTTCTGACAACTCATTATATGGTGGTGCCTCTTGGGCATGAGCCACCTCCTCAGGCAATGTCCAAAATCTCTGCCTTCTGGCCAGTCCATGGTCTCTTCCAGGATTCCTGGGCAATTGGGTTTCCCCAGTCGAGCTCGTTGCATGATCAACACTGCCTGCTTACTCCATGTAGCACTGGTTGCATGCTGTGTAGAGGGGATGTTTCCTTTGAACATCCAGTGTAGCACGGGCAATTGCGGTGCCGAGAGGAGATGTGCTTCTGTACCAACAACTTCTGAAGCGGCTTGAACCCCCTCATATGCTGCTAGTATCTTTTTTTCAGTCAGGGTGTAGGAGGCTTCTGATCCTCGATACCCCCGGCTCCAAAACCCTAATGGTCAACCTCAGGTTTCTCCTGACGTTTTCTGCCAGAGGCTCCAGGTGAGACCATGCTCCCTACCTGCAGTGTAGTGTACATTTTGCACAGCTGGTCATGTCCAGACAGGCCCAAGAGCTACCGCACAAGTTATCTCCTGTTTGATCTACTCAAAGGCTTGTTATTACTCAAGGCCCCACTCAAAATAGGTCTTATTTCAGGTTACTCGGTAGAGAGGGCTCACAAGCTGACTACAACAGCCATTCTCCAGAATCCCACAAGGCCTAGGAAAGCTACTGTTTCCTTCTTGTTAGCTGGTGAAGACATAGTTGCTATCTTGTTGATCACATCCATAGGGACATGATGGCATCCATCCTGCCATTTTACTCCCAAGAACTGAATCTCCTGTGCAGGTCCCTTGACCTTGCTTGCTTTTATGGCAAAACCAGCTTTCAGAAGAATCTGAATTACTCTTTTTCCCTTCTCAAACACTTCTTCTCCCTTGTTGCCCCACGTGATGATGTCATCGGTGTATTGTAGATGTTCAGGGGCATCACCCTTTTCCAGTGCAGTTTGGATTAGTCCATGACAAATGGTAGGGCTGTGCTTCCACCCCTGGCCAGTCGGTTCCAGGGGTATTGGACACCCCCTCCATGAAAGCAAACTGTGGCCTGCATTCTGCTGCCAAAGGAATTGAAAAAAAAATACATTGGCAATATCAATTGTAGCATACCACTTGGCTACGTTTGACTCCAGTTCATATTGGAGCTCTAACATGTCTGGTACAGCAGCACTCAGTGGTGGTATCACTTTGTTCAGGCCACGATAGTCTACTGTTGACCTCCACCCTCAGTCAGACTTTTGAACTGGCCATATGGGACTATTAAAAGGTGAGTGAGTCTTGCTGATGACTCCTTGGCTCTCCAATTGATGAATCAGCTCATGGATGGGAGCCAGGGAGTCTCGGTTCATGCGATATCATTCTGTGATTCTGTGATATTGCCACCGGTGCACTGTCCTGGTAGCAATTGGCACCTGCTGTTCTTCAACTCACAGCAATCCCACAACAAAAGGATCTTCTGAAAGGCCAGGCAGGGTAGATAGCTGTTTGATCTTCTCTGTGTTCACAGTGGCTACACCAAAAGCCCATTGGTGCCCTGTTGGGTCCTTGAAGTACCCTCTCCTGAGGTAGTCTGCGCCAAGGATACAAGGGGTCTCTGGGCTGGTCACAATGGGGTACTTTTGCCACTTGTCCCGTTAAGCTCACTTCAGCCTCCAATACAGACAATTCTTGGCGTTTCCCTGTCACTCCAGAGATCCAGATGGGTTCAGTGTCCCTACACCCTGATGGCATCAGCGTACACTGTGCACCAAAGCCTTATACTTCTCTGGGTCTAATGTGCCAGGCCATTGAATCCATGCAGTCCAGTTCACCCAGTCAGCCCTTTCCTCCTCCTGGCTGAAGGTAGGGACCCTCTGTTCCGGTTTCTGGTCAAAGTATTCACTGTCTGACCCTTTCAGTGCCAGACCAGAAGTCCCCTCACCAGGATCAAGGGAGATGTTCTCAGTCCTTCTATGTCTGGGAGACAGCTGATTGCCTTCTTGTGTCTCTACAGCAAGTAAGCTATCAGCCTTCTTGGTTGGCCTCTTCTTAACAACTGTCTTCCCCCTCAGTTTGCGTACACGGACTTCCAGCTTAAAGGCGGGTTTATCATCCCACTTCCTTGTGTCTTCCCCTGGTCACGCGGGAAGAACCAGAGTGCACCACACGGCATGCACCTGGGACTCCCTTTCCCTCTGACCAGGGCAGGATGGGACTCACTTCTTGACAGCCAACGTGCTGGCCCATAGGGATGAGGAGGGACAGAGATTTTCTTCAAAGTTTTGGAGCCAAGAAGGCGCTCTCTCCACAGTTGGTGTATCCGTGTCCAGGCAATACATTGCTGCCAAGCTGTTAGAATATGACGCTGGGGCACTTTGAATCACCTTCCTCCACATGGCCCATGTGCCTAGGCTGTCCTCTGGATCTTTGGAGACCTCATCATTGTCTAGATCACTGTAGATGACTTCCAGCACCGCTAATTCTCTCAGGTACTGGATGCCTTTGTCTGCAGTAGTCCACTTTCCTGGGGAGCTCACAAGATCTTCCTTGAATGGGTATCTTGCCCTCACACTTGAAAGGAGCCATCTCCAGAGACTGAAAATTGCTGCCTCTTTTCCAATTCCTCTCTCAATTCCCCAGTTCCTAGCAAGGGATCCCAGCTGTTGGGCTTCCCTGCCTTCTAATTGCTGACTGTTGGTCCCATTACCCCAGCATCAGAGCAGCCAGGCAGCAATCTGCTCCCCTGGCTGGTGGCTGTAATCTTTCTGCATGTCTCAAAGTTCTGATGAGGTCAGAGACTGTGTAGTTTCTGCTTCTTGTCTGAATTCCCTCACTCCTGCCTCCAATTTCTTTGCCGAAGAACCAGCTTCTTGATCAAACCCTGCTTCTTCTTCCTCCTCCCTTACTAATTGATGATATGGACCCATTGACCTCCTTGTCCACTGTTTCTTTTTCACTACCGGGACAACTACTGTAATTGTTGTTGTTGTTTGGGTCCCTATCTTAACTATGGTGTCCTCAGATGCAGTTTGGGTCCCTATCTCTACTATGATGTCCTCGGTAGGCACAGGCCAAGCCCCAGTGCAGTGCTAGAAGCTGCTGGTTTTCATTGGGGTAGGTAAGGCACACTTCTATCAGGTGGTGTGTCAGTTTGCCAGGGTTACTTACCTGTTCAGGTGTAAAGTCCCAGGCAATGGGAGGTGATAACTGCGCTAGGCACCTGCCCAAATCCTTCCACACACCCTGCCACACAGGGACCGGCCACCTCAGGGAACATTTCAGTATTGCCTCACCCAAAAGTTGTCTTCTCTTACACCAGGACGACACCAGGTTCCACAAACCCCATAATACGCCAACAGTGTTAATTGGTAGTATTAAACAGCTCACTTAAGGGTGAGCAAGGACCCCGGGAGCCTGCACAGTAAAACCACCCACATCAATCCCAGGTAGGAAGAGGGAGCTCTATTCATTCATCCTCTCCACAAGACAGCTCCCCCAGCACAGCAAGGCCATCAATTCAGGGCAAAGCACATAGCCATTGTTGTACTAACGTGTTCCCAAAGCTCAGCAAAATAAAGAGATAAGCAGCGCAGCCAACAAACTCCGTGACCCTCACAGAAGCTTGCTACTTAATAACTGCTATAGCTATAGCACGCTTAATACAAAACTGCTGTTGTCTCGTGCCCCATGTTGGGTGCCAAAAAGGACTGTAGTGGGTTGACCTTGGCTGGCTGCAAGATGCCCACCAAAGCCGCTCTATCACTTCCCTCCTCAGCAGGACAGGGGGGAGAAAATAAGACAGAAAAGAACTCATGGGTCAAGATAAAGGCAGTTTAATAAAGCAAAAGCTTTTTCCATGCGTGGAAGCAAAGGAAAACAAAAGATTAATTCTCTACTTCCCATCAGCAGGCGACGTCTGGCCACTTCCCGGGAAGCAGGGCTTCAGTAGGCGTAGTGGTTGCTCTGGAAGACCAACGTCGTAATAACAAATGCCCCCCACTCCTCCTCCTTTCTGTTAGCTTTTACTGCTGAGCACACGTCATATGGTATGGAATCTCCCTTTGGTCGGTTTGGGTCAGCTGTCCTGGCTATGTCCCCTCCCAAGATCTTGCCCACCTACAGCCTTTGGGGGTGAGGGGGGAATGTTGGAGAGACAGCCTTGATGCTATGGAGCACTGCTCAGCAGTAGCTAAAACCCTGGTGTGTTATCAGCACCTTTCTAGCTACCAGTACAAAGCACAGCACTATGAGGGCTGCTAGGGGGAAAATTAACTCCATCTCAGCCAGACCCAATACAGCACCTTGGGGAAAATATTTTATAAGTGAAAGGAGACCCCCGAGGAGACTAACTGTGGCTTGATGTGTTGCAAACAGCATCGCAGCCACTGCCCCACAGCTCCGCCACCCTGGTGCGGTGACACAGCCTGGCAGCACAGCCCAGCACGGCTTGCTGGGCCACGCAGAGGGGAGGGGGGCCTGGAACCTCTCCTGAGGAGGTCTGGCATGGACAAGGGGAGAATTAAATATGAGGTGAATTGCAGAAGTGGGGCTTCCTGCTAGAGCCCCTGGAAGAGAGGAGCGGGAGGGAGGCAGTAGGCAGCTGCTGGGAAGGCTGGTGCTTCCCACGGTGCCTGGGAACCCAAGCCCTGGGCTCAAGGGTGAAGGAGGAACTGGCTTATCTGGGCATGACCTCGCGCTTGCAGGAAGCCTGCCAAGAGCCGGCATCGCCCCAGCACTGCAGACATGACAGGACCTTGCCTGCAGGCCCTGGGCACAGCCACCAGTTGCTGCAGGGGGATTTGTCTGGAGATGGGGACGTTGCCCAGGAGCCATGTGCTGGGCAAGGAGTGCCAGGGCAGTGGGAGCAGCACCAGGGCAGCAGGGCGGGGACTCTGCAGGGCGCCGGGCTCCGGGAGCATGGGAGGTTTTACCCCTCTGGGCTCAGCTGCATCCCTACCCAGAGAGGCTGCGACACACGGACCCGCCGCCTGGCTCTCACTCCCAGCCCTGGGTGTTACGGAAAACATGGGGAAGCTGGTGCCAAGGTAAGAAGCCCTGATACAGCCTCGTCCCCACTGCCAGCCTGTGGCCACGCAAAGCGCTGCCAGCTTATGCCCCGATGAACTCATCACATCTCCCGTGCTGCAGCTGGGCCTTGGGCCTCTTCTTTTGTTCCAGCCCTGGTGCCTGGCTCTGCAGCTGCTTCTCAAGGCCTGTGCTCGGCGGCAGCCCAGGGCATCTGCTCTGAAACACCCCTAGCACATGTCCCCCCCCAGACAGCCCTGCCACCCTTAGCCTTGACCACCCCCATTTCCCCCCAGCCCACGGCTCTGAGCAGTGGCTGCCAGACACCCTGGCACCCATTTCCCCGCCAGGACCAACATAGCCAGAGCGAAGCTGGGGAAGGCCTCCCCCACGCATCCCCCTCTACCCCTCACGGCTCAAGCTGCCCCGAAGAAGTGCCCAGTGCGTTTTTCGTGGGCTGGGCTGAGGCCTTGCAAATGAGACACTTGCCAGCCACCATACAGGCAGCAGTAGCTCAGGGGTGTAGCAGCATCCCTGAACAGCATCATCCATGGTGGCAAGACCACATAGCTGGTGACTGGCTGGAGATGGAGCGGTTGCCAGTACTGCAGGGGAATTGGGACCATGGCAGCAGGGATGGGAGCTGCGCCCTCACTGCCCCCTCCTCTCCATGGCACTGGGATGCCCAAGGTCCTGTTGGAGCCTTCCCTGCGAAAGCTGCAGCCCCATGAGGTCCCTCCCTGCTGAGCTGGGAGTTGCATGGGAGAGGCAGCTGGGAGAGGAACGTGCCTGGGCTGCCGAGCCGCCTCTCCGAGATACAACGCTGCAAGCAGGGGCTTGTTCCAGCTCCACCGCAGCCCCAGGGCTGGCAGCGGTTTAGCTGCGTGCCACTGCCACAGCCTTTGCCCTCACGTCCTCGTCCATCCCCAGCTCGTCCCCGGAGCCCCTCGGCATGTTATTAGGGATGTGCTGTGTGGCAGGGTGGTGGAGCAGGTAGCACCATAGGAGGGAGAACCAGCCATAATTTTACCTTGATGTAGGTGTGCAGGCAGGTTGGGGCTTTGGGAGACAGCACGAGGCATCTGTTGCAACACGGTTGTCTGCTGCCCATTGCTCCTGTGCTGGTTCCTGGAAAGCTGTGGAGGCGGCTGTCAGATGCTGGCTCATGGCCTTGCAGGGGGGAACTTGGCCCCTGCTGCCACGGGCTCTGTTTGAGGCCTCACAGCAAAGGCGCATGGCGGCAGAGCGGGCTTTGTGACGGCAGGGACAGAGGAGAGGGACAGAGGGGCACATGGTATCCCGGCTGCCTCTTGGCAAGGGAAGTGCCTGGGCAGAGGGCTGAAGGGAAGCCGCTCCTGCTGCTGCTTCCGAGGCGCCTCTGCCCTGCCCGCAGGTGGCCTTGGGGGAAGCAGCAAAGGGCCGTATTCCCATGCTGACCCCTGGCTTGTATCCTGCACCGCACCCTCTGTGCCCAGCTCGTACCCTGCACTGCACTCTCCGCACCCAGCCCGGCCCTGGTTCCCTGTGGGCATCGGGACATTCCCCCACAGGCTCATCCAGGCAGGTTTGGAGCTGTGACACCACATGGTGTGGGTGCCAGCACTGCGATGAAGCACCCGGGCTTGGGAACAGCAGTGTCCCTGGGGAGAGGACACAGACTTCTGCCTTGTCCGGACAAAGCAAGGCAACATCAACTCACAGGTGACACTCACCATGGAAAGGATTTGATTTTGGTTTTCCGCCCCTTGAGAATTCCTCACATCATGCAGGTGCTCGCGCAGTCGATAGCAGTGTCAGGCACCCCTGGCAAACCCCAGCTGGCCGTGCCTCGGCTTGGGTGCTGGATGCATCCCTGCTGCCATCACTGCCACGGGTTTGAGCCCCCACCTTGTCCGGCCCCAGCTTCTCGGGGTGCCGTCCTGCAGCTGCTGCCTGTGGAAAGGAATAAATCACCAAGTGGGGGCTATGCACTGGGAGCAGAGGAACAAAATGGCTTTTCATGCCATAATCCTTTGTAATAAAGCACCAGTGGGAAGAAAGATGATAAACAACATCTCCTGTGTGAGCCAGCTGCTTCCTAAAATAAAGCGCTCCTCTCTGCCTTCAGCTGCCCCGGCTCAAGCACAAGTGCGGGCGCTGCCGCACGACACCAGAGCTGCGTCCCCCTCAGGAGCACATGCTCCTGCAGCTCCCGGCATGGCCCCATGGGCCTGTGGGAATCTGCAGAATGCAACTGGGGGGGCCAGAAATGAGCAATCAATTCTGGCTGCTCTCAGGAGCGGGCTGCGAGCCACTGAAGGGCTCGGCACCCCCAGGCGCCAGCAACATGCATGCCGCTTGGTGAAGGCATGTGGCAAAGCTGCTCCCACCTGCGCCCCACACCAGTAACAACCTGAGCAAATGTGGGAAATGCGGCAGGTTGAGGGGTGTCTCAGTGCATAACTCCCCAGTTTTATTTAGACCTGGGCACTGGCAGGAGCCCAGTCCTCACCAGGGCTCTGGAGGAGAGGGCAGGAAGCTCTGAGCACTCCTGGATCATCATTACTCACGCTGAGCCCTCGCTGGCAGGGGATGAGTAAGCTCCTGCTGGTAAACCTGACCTCCCAGGCATTATTTTGAGAGCAGCAATAACTTCTGTGCTGCTGGGGAAGGTGTCGGGGTGTGCCAAGTGTGGCAGCCCAGCTCTGCTGGCCACCACGCAGCCCACAGGTGAGTTTACTAGTGCTGGTGTCCGGAGGTGCCTGGCTTGCTGTGCTGGTGCCTTTGCACCCACTGGTCAGGGATGGTGGCTTTCCTGCCTCATGGCCACAGGGGCTCTCTGGCACGGCACGGCTCCTAGCCGCAGGATGGGGACAGCTTGTCTGTTAATCCTCCCCTGTGTCACTGAGTATCCTCAGGGGACAGTCTGACCTACAGTGCCACATCACACACGCTATCCCACCCCGTGGTGGCCTCCCATCAGCTCCATTCCCAAAGGACCATGATCGCACAACACTTTCATTTCCCCATTACTGCTCAGTTTCTTCTGCTTTCCCCTTTTACAGCCAAACATGTAACTATCCCCATGCACACCTGCATGCACGTATCATCCCCAACAACTCCCAGCAGAGGTTTTCCCTGGCAGCTTGTGCTTGCTGCCTCCTCGCCTCCCCTCTCCGTGGGGTTTGAGCTCTGTGCTTGGTAGTGTGTCCACCCGGGCAGGGGAGACCTGGGAGATCAGAAAAGCTGACCTGAGTGACGCAGAGGCAGTGACATGTTTTCCCCTGGGATGTGGGGAGTGGTGGTGGGGAGGACACGCACGTGCGGGAGCTGCAGCATCTGCCAAGCTGTGCAGCTTGGCTTCGCCTTATCCTGTTTGCTCTGGTGATAAACCGACAACTTCCAAGGGAGTGTTTGCTTGGACTGACTACGGTGCGGGCTGGGGCTGGTGATTTCCTGCTGTCCAAATCCGGCTGGTGATTTTCTGCCATCCAAACCCAGGAGCTGCCCCAGGCCATGGTCACCGCCACCTCTTGGCTCTCACCAGTTTCTGCCGCAGCTCTGGGAGGTGCCAGATGGAGAGCAGCCAAGGGAAAACCCGGCTGCCGTCCTGCAAAAGCCTCCTTTGCACTGGGCAATCCCTGCTGCAAACCAGCATGGTGCTGCAGGGTGCATGGAGGGTGCTGCTGCCTGGCAGGGTGGGTGCATGGCTGGGAGGAGGGGGACACCAGAGTGCCCGGTGCAGGGCCATGCACAGGCTGACTCGGACACCTCCTGCAAGAGATTGGATTATGATCCTCCACACAAGCATATACAGGGCCAAATCCTCTCCCGGCTGAGTCAGAGGGGAGGAAGCAGTGGCAGGGGTAGATGCCCATCCCAGCCGCAAGCCCTGATTTGAATTCACCCCTCGCTGCTGATCACCAGGTATTTGCCCAAATTCCTGCTTCTGGTGACTCAGCCTCCTCCTCCCTCCTCTACAGCCACAGCCACAGCTCATCACCCAATAGAGCAATGGGAGGAAACCGTGCCAGGAGCAGCGGGATGGGCCCTGGCCAGGGAGAGGCACGGATATTGCCAGGAGGAGCTGACACATAGAACTTACCTGGTGCCCAGCGAAGGAAGGCGGCATCAAGCTCTGCCAGGAAGGCCCGGCTCCTGGGATGGCATCCTCCATGCACGGGTGGCTGCTGGGGCAGCCCATCTGCCAAAGCCACCACGTTTCTAGGGGACATCAGCCTGGCAGGCGTCCTGGCGTCCCGCACTGCTGGCAGCCACGTGCCCATGCATGCCGGCTGAAAAAAGGGAAGGTCCGGGGCAGGGCGGGAGGAAAAGTGTTGATATAAAGGGCTTTTCTGCAATGGTTCTCCCCTTACTGGCTAATCGTCTGCTGGCAACAGGGACATTTTGGGCACTGGGTTGCAAAATGGCTTTCTCTTTGTCCTCAGACCTGAGGATGCAGGGTTTGGATAATGTGGTCAGTACTTCCCCGTGCACCATTCTGGCAGGGATGTGGGTGGGAGAAATGCCTGGGCTGCCTTCATTTTGGGTGGACACAGCCTCATTGGCCATATGACCCACTGAGATGGGTTTGTTCGGGCTAGGGAGTTGCCCCCAGCTCCAACTGATATTCCCAGGGCCAGGCTGGGACTGCCAGCCCCTGGAGTGGCTTCCTCGGGGCACAGAGCTGGCTGTGCCAGCACTTAACCCCATGTCTAAACCTGCATCCCTGGGGTGGCCTCAGTGAAAAAGCAACCCAAACCCAGGTGTGTCAGCACCCCTGTCCTCACCCCACAGCTGCCCGGGATGCAGCAAGGTGGTCCTATGGGCTGGTTCCACAGGCTCGGGGCGAATGCTGGAGTGTTGCTAGCTCCTGGCACCAGCAATCCTGCCATTTGGGCCAGCTGCTGGGGAGCTGCAGCCCTCGCCCCAGCTGGCAAACCGGTCGGCCCCACAGGAAGGGGGTACGTGGTCGGCAAGCTCCTGGGTTGCCCAGAACACCTGGGCAAAGTCTCTACTGCCCACGCGTGCAACACAGAGCGAGGAGGAGGTTTTTGTGAGCACGGCGGTGCCAGGGACGGGACACTCCTGCTGTGACCTCGCAGAGCTCTGAGTGACTCAGGGAGAGATAAGTGGACTGCTGGTTTTCCATGCCCACAGAGCAGCCCATTGCAGCATGACTACGAGTGTGCAGGAGGGAGAGGCACTGAGGCGATGTTGGGAGCAGCCGTGGTGCTGTGGGCAGCCACCGAGACCACCCTATCCCCAAAAGCCCCACCGAGGAGAGGGGATCAGCTCTGCCACTTTGTGTTTCCGTCCCACAAGCTTCACTTGGTTCAGCTCATGCTCTGGCTTTCGGGGACAGGGAAAGGGCTTAGGCTGGCTTTACCTCTGGGTTTGACCTGATTCCCAGCCTGGGCACATCAAGTGGCCAAGGGATTGCAAAGCCTCTCTTCAGGAAGGGGAAATGCTGAAGCAGCGAGAAGGTGCTTAATCTTTAGTGGTCTGCGAGCCCTGCCTGCCACTCCTGAGCCCAGCTCTTGCTGACATGACCTCTTCTACTTTCTGCTTTCACAGAAGGGTCCAAAGAGGCCCCCTTCCGCCTCCCCAGCACGGGGCTGGGCCTGCCCTGTGGCAAGAGAAACCACCCCCAAGAACAGACAAGCGCTGCTGGGGCGATGGGTGGCGAAGGATTCCCACATCCAGCATAGGGTGCTGTCCTAGGGACACCAGGGTGCTGAGGGGCACAGCCATCCTGGCATGTGCTGAGCTTTCCAGTGTTCAGCCCAGTGTAGCAGCAGCCCCAGTTGGGCCTCAGCATCTCTCCCCACCACCCTCACCCCATGGAAAACCCCACATGCTGCCCTGACAGCACAAAAACACCAACTTCTTAAACTTCAGCTCTTTCAATTCTGCTTTTTAAGGGGTGAAGGCAGTTGCAGGCACACAAGCAGTGTCATTTGCAGCCCTTGGCAGGCAGTGTGGGTGGAGGTACTAGGCTGAGAGGCACCATGTCCAGACAGGCACAACAGCCCCATGTTTGTCTCCAGCTGACCAGGCTCACTAGGGGCAGCAGCCAAAACCTTAGCTGGCAAATCTGCCTCCAGGTACTCCATAAGCAGCTCATTCAGTGACCCCGTAGGCCAGGTGGAGGTGAGGAAATCCTGGCAACATGCAGGAAGCCTCAGCACAGATCTGAGGCACTACCAGACCCCAGCTCCCCCTCGCCCATACACTGTGCTGGAGGCTGACTGCAGGACACAGTCACTCCATTTGCAGTGAGGTCTTCACTCCAAATGGAGTCAGGTCTTGTGGGACTCCACTCCTGCAAGACAGGGCTGGGATCAGCCTAGAGGGTACCCAAGGGGTCTACTGCATCAATCCATCGTTACAAAGCTGCAAAAAACTCCTTCAACCACAGGTAGGGGCAAAGGCTGGCTCAAGATGAAGAGAAGGGCTGTGCCAGGTAGCGAGAGGAGAGCTCTGCTCTGAGAACCAGGCGGACAGAGCCAGCCTGGCGGCAAGCGCCAGCGGGACCCAGGCCAGCATCCGCATTGCCAGCGCAGGCACCTCCAGCTGTGCAGGTGAGGAGCCAGCCCAGCTCCACAAGTGGTGTGTTAGGCAGGGGACACCAGCCTCTTTGAAGCAGGAGGCTCAGCCTTCAGGTGGGCACAAAGGCCCAGGTTAGCCTCTTCCTGAAGATGCACCAAGAAACCACTACGGTGGTGGGATTGCTGGTGGAACACAGGGGCCTCAGCCAGCTGAGCCCCCAGCCCCACCACCACACCAGCAATGCTGCCAGCTCTGGCCTCCCCCAGGAACTGAGCCCTCCACAAACACCAAGCTGGACTCGCCCTGCAGGGAAACATCCCATATAGCCCTTTGAGCAACACCAAACTGCCAGCGCTGCTGCAGCACCAGGCAGAGAACTTCCCACTCCCCAAGGCAAACCAGACTGCAGCCAGAACCTTTGCCAGGGAAGAAGCCACAAGCCATAGGTAGGTCATTACATTTTTTATTTTATAATAAACTTCTCATTTTTCCCCCAAGGAAGACAAAGAACCGTGAGTGAGGCTACACAACACCATCAGTGAAGAGCATGCGAGACAGACCCAGGCCAGAAAGGATCCCCACTCCCCCAGGCAGAAGGGCTCTGTCCCCAGAAGCCTGCATAGCCCTTGCTCACCTCCCCACCGCATTAGAGCGCTGTCAACGGGAGTCGGCTGAGCACCAGAGATGGGGTTGGGTCAGGCTGTTGATGGACTGAGAGGGCCGTGTGTTGTTCCCCCCACCCGCCAAAGCTGCCGGCAAGGTGGGACAGTGGGTTAGGTGATGCAGCTGTTTTCTATACATGTACATGATGTAAATTTAAAAACAACACATGATTTAACTCAAAGCAAAAAAAATCAAGTGGTAGCTCTTCCTGCCAGGCCATCTCGCTCTAGGAAGACTTCACACATTCCTTCTCCTGCTCAATAGCTGCAAGAGAAGAGAAGTCCATTAGTCTCCGGCAATTTTTTGTGGAAACACCCGCTGGAGAAGGTTGCGGAGCAATCACTCAGGCCCTGGCACCCAGTTTTATGGTTTGACCCGAGTGGGGTAGACAAACACTTCAAGTCAGAGGGTGATGAGACACGCGCATGGGTGACAGCAAGTTGGACGCCTGCCTTCAGCTCTCCTCAGGGTAGTCACGCCCGAGGCAACAGCTCGGAGCAACAGCCCTCTGCACGACATCATGCCCGTCGCCCCCGGGGGCCAGACCCTGCCCCCTCGCCCCTCAGTCAGCCGTTCTCTCTGGGTCAGCACCTCACTGCCCCTCTGCAGCGGACGCCTCGGCGGCGAGATCAGCACCCGAGGACACCCGCTCCGCGGGCCGCGGCCCACCCGTGCCTCCCGCGCGGCCCAACACCGGGGCCCCGCCCTGGCCCCCGCCACAGCCCCTTCGCCCCCCGCTGCACTCACTCTCCTTGGAGGGCAGCGTGTTCTTCTCCTCCGTGTTGGTCTTCTTCAGCTTCTTCTTGTCGAATTTCTCCACCTCCGAGAGGTCTGGCTTGTCACACATTTTGCCTGCGAGACACCCCCGAGGTCAGCCGAGGGCCCCGGGGAGGGGGATCGGCAGACAAAGGCGGCCCGCCCCGGCCCCCGCCGCGAACAATAGCGGAGGGCGGGGCGCGCCGCCGCCCCGGGCACCGACCGCGCCGCTCCCCGGCTCCGGGCAGCCCCGCACCGGCCGGGCGGCCACCTGGGACACCGCCCCGGTACCCGCATCCCCCGGGGAGACCTCCCGCCCTCACCAGCCCCGCTCCCCGCGGCACGCAGCCCGGCCCCCCCCAGGACCCCCCGCGCCCGCAGCCCCCGTCCGGGGGCGCCGGGGGACCCCCTCCTCGCGCCAGCCCTACGCGCAGCCCCCTCCCCGGCACAGCCGGCCCCGCCAGCGCAGGCAGCCTCGCGGCGAGAGGGCTGCCGCCGCACCGGCAGCCGCCGTACCTGCCGCCGCGCTCTCCCGCCCCGCACCGTCCCGCTCCGTCCCGCTCCACAGCGTGTCCAGGTAAGGCTGGCGCGCGCGGCGTGGGGCGGTGCCTTATATAGGCCGGCCGCCGCCCAGCTCGCGCGCCCATTGGCTGCCCGCCGCCCGCTGAGCCTGCTGGGAAGTGTGGTCCTCCCGCCGGCTGCCGCGGCCGCGCGGGCCCCCGGGAGACTGCCGCTCCCGAGGTGCCCCGCGGCGGGGGGAGAGGGGCGGGGGCGCGGGGCCGCGCGCTCGCGGGGATGGGGGAACCCGAGGGGCGCGGGGCGCGCGCGCCCGTGGCTGTGAGTGAGCGTGTCCGCCGCCCTCGGAAGCCGCGGACACCGCTCCCACTGCCCCCCGCTGCGCGCACACGCACTCTTTGCATACACATGCCCCCGCGCACGCCCACCGCAGCCACCCTGCGTACTCGCAAACACCGCACCCGGCTTTGCACGCACCCCGCGCCTGGCCGCTCAGCAGGCGCGCACCCCCCCCGCACACACACGGCGGGAGCACGCGTGTGCGTCCATCCGGCTTCACCCCCCCGCCCTGCTGCCACCCCTGCTCCCCACAGCTGGGTGGGCCCCAGGGCCACCGTCGCAGCCCCAGCCCCTCACCAGAAGCAGGTGCCCTGTGCACGCCCAGGGATGCACCCGCCACCGGCCACCCCCCCACCCTGCTGAAGCAGAACCTGTTTAAGAAAGCAAGCCCTTGGGGTAAAAATAGCACCCTATTTTCACAGCTGTGGGAGATGCTTCGCCACCACGCTCAACCCGCAGCTGCAATGGCTCCAGCCACGAGGCTTCCTGGGGAGATCCGGTCACTAAGCAGCAGCAGCAGCGTGGGTGGGCAAGGAACAGACCACGCTCACGGGCAAACTCTCGCTTGGCTATAGCAAGGCAATAGGTTGCAGAAAGCCTGGGGGGCAGCCAGCACAGACCAGATGGGCTGGGGTGCATGTGGAAGAAATACCTTTTTGGGGGAAACAAGTGTAAGAGCAGGCAGCCTGTTCCTGGCTGGGCTGGGGAGCTGAGAGGGTAGGGGCAGTCCAGGGCGGACCTGCACACTGGGCACCAGGATGGGGAGTGGCTGGAGGGCCAGGATGCCTGGGAGACCTTGCAGTAGGGTCCTGTAGGTGCTGAAAGGAATGAGAAGGAATAAAAAAGCATCCTGACCCCTATGGCAGGCTTGCCACAACCCTTCTGCAGAGATCCCAGTGTCACAGCAAGCTGGAACCCACTGCAGAGCACCAGGGGTAGCAGCTGTGCTGCAGCAACTCTCACAGCTGCATCCACCTCCTCCCAGCTTCTGGGTTTCTCTCCAGGCATATTGGAGATTTTGCAGAGAAAATCCCCAGCAAACCTGAGGAAACATTTGCTTTGTGTTTTTTAGCTAGAAGACTGTCATCTTGGGAGTGGGGCTTGGCGCTCTCCAGCGACACCAGGTCTTGGCTGGAGGTGGCCCTTTGCAGCAAGCCCTGAGGACACAGGCACCTTCCCACTCCAGTCAGCAAGTGGGCTCTGAATTAAAGAAATGCCAATGGTTGGCATATGCAGGAAACCCAAAGGCCAAGATCTACATCCTAAGATGCAGTTGCTACTCTGAGAGAAGCCTGGATGGCAAACAGCCTCCAGTCCCCGTCCCCCGGGGGGAGAGGCAAGAGGCTGCAGGCAAAGCCCCAGGCCACGCTGTTCCCAGAACAGCTTTGATTTGGTGCTGTGGCCCCCCAGCAGGGCCAGGTTTGGAGGGTGCCACATAGCCAGTAGCAGCAAGCCCAGGCAGGCCATCCTTCAAACCCAGGCTGTACAGCCTGCATCACAAAGCCCACCCTGAGCTGAGAAAGGGCTAATTTTTCCTGCACAGCCAAAAGGAAACAAAGAACCCACCCAGTTTCAAAATGAAAGCAGGAAATCCTTTTTGCCTTTATGCAAATAGTCAGACAAGTGTTTTACCATGTGTTTACTCTCCAGCTGTGCCCGCCTTCCCCCCAGCTTCCCCCTTTCCCCCACACCTGACTCCTTTGCGGCTGCTGCACAGTCTGCCCCAGCTTTTGTCCCCGGCAGGCAGCGAGTGCGAAAGGACCTGGTCCGCATCCTCCCCATGCACAGCCCCTCACCAGCATCAACCGCACCCACCCCAGCCAAGGCGCAGCCCCTGTGCAACGTGTTGCAGCTCCTCCATCCTGCAGCGCTTTGTCTGGGCACAAAGCCGCCACAGTAGCCATGCAAGCAGGGGAAGAGGAGCTCCTCCTTCCCCAAGCCAGCCACAGCCACACAGGCACTGCCACGCTCCTACAAACCACGACTAGAGCAGCTTTAAAGCCAACCCTCCGCATTTCCAGCAGGCAAGATGTTGGGACTGCTGCTGGGGAGCTTTTAAAACCCATCTTGCACAAAGAACAAGAAAGGAGCTATATCCCAGCAAGAGCTTTTTCCCTGACAAATTTGCAAAGCCTCCCATAACTGCACAACCTGCTTCTTCCTCATGAGTTTTGATATTTCTGCTTTCAATAATTTATAACAAAAGAACCGAGACATCAACAGTTAGGGGAAAAGTGAAAACAGCCCTGACCTGAAATAGAAAAGAATGACTGCCAGCCATTTTAGACGAGTTTTAAATCTCCCACAGAACAAGGCTGTCAGGGCTCAGACACAGCCTTGCTGATGGCCCTTTCCAGGAACGCTTTATTCTCTTCTACAGGAAGGAGGAGGCAGGAGGGTTTCTCTATCTGATCAGAGAGGCTTTTTCAGCCTTCTGCCTACAGACCCTCCTGCCTGCAGGGCCAGGCAGGGCACCACCGCAGCCAGGCAGGACCTGAGCCCTCTGCAGCCACCGCTGCTCGGCTGTGAGCCACTGCCCCTACTCCACAGGGCCACAGTTTACTTTTTCCTGCTCATTTTTAACCCCAGCCTCCTGCCACGACTCTTTCTACCAGGGCAGCAGCAGAGAGCCCCAGGAAGCCAGCACACTCGGGCTGCTGTGTCTAAGACCAGGGCTCACCCCTCCCATGGATTTTGCTGCTCCTTGCAGTTTAGAGAAGGGCTTTCTGTTAACCCTTACTCCTTTTGCATTGCCCAACAGCAGCAAGGCAAGCTGCTGCTTTCTCTCAATCACAGAAACACTGACAAGGAGGTGAGAAATCATCTGTACACTAGTAAAGCACAGGGAGAAGCAGCAGGAGGGAGCTGCTGGTGAGAGCAATGAGATGTGTCTTGTCTTGCTCCAAACTGCAGACAAGTCCTGCAGCCTGCAAGGCACAAATGGTAAGCCCAGCTTTCACAGTGGCTTAAGGCATCCCCACCCTGCACATTAGCTTCAGCTACCCAGGCAGGTGAGCCGGGCTACAATGCAGGACTTTTGATTGATGTGTTCCCTTCTGCTGCTGCTTTTACAGCAAGCAGCAGACATGAGACAGCTACTGGCACCAGTATCAGCATCTGCACCCCTGCAGGCATGCTCCAGCTGCATCTGTGGCCCAGCAAGCTGCTGTAGCTCTGTCCTGCACTTCCAGCTTTCCAAGTACAAAAGTACAGCAAATTTCTTGCTTGGGATTTTCTCCTGGAGAAGTAATGACTTGCTTTCTATGGTATTTCTTTATCAGCTGTGAAGAAAGCCTGCAAAGACATCACACAATTCACCTCCAGAGCACCCTGCATGCTCCGTACTCACTCCAGCAGCTCTCCAGGACAGGCTGGAGAATCACCTCCACTACAGCAGGTAGCTCAAGATAGCACAAACGCTTCACAGCATGGCTGATGCTGCTGAAGCTGAACTTGCCTGGGCTAAGGGATGAGCACCCCTGCATCACTCCCAGATTTGGAAGACGTTGGAGGAACTTGGCTCTCTCTCTCCCATTCACACCTCAGGAGCTGGTTTCCTCCCAGCCCATGCTGCAGTGAAGGGATGCCCTTCCCACAGCTGCCTGGTACTATATCCATGACTGTCCTGGACAAGAGAGGAGAGTGCTTTAATTCTACTACATGTGTGTGTTAAAGGCAGCCATGCTTGCTCTAATAGCACAACAGTCACATCTAGTCAGTCAGTCACAACCTGTCTACAAATAGGTTTAGTAATTGGAAAGCAATTTTTTTTTAATTTAGGGAAGGAACTTTGCTAAAGTGTCCAGCCTTTCTGATCTGAAGGTGTTTTTCAGAGCAGAAGAGCTTTACCTCCCTGGAACAGTTCTCATACCCTGTGTGTCACCCATCCTTTTAAGAGCTACAGTGCTGTCATACAGCATTTTAAGTCTGTGCCCTCCCTCACTCCAATTCCCAGGTTTTATTAAAGTAACCAAGAAAACAGTATATACACACCAATAGCAATGGTCACCTTTGTACAAATTTCTGGCTGTAAAGCTCATGTTGTTTCTTCTCTAAGGAAGGTGAAGTCTGCTACACCGCCCTAACAAGACCCACATCACCCCCCCCGCTATTTGAGAAAAAAATACACAGTTCACTTATTCATTGGCCAGTACCAAAATCTTTCAACAGATGAATGACAGTAGTGATCCTCAGCAAAAGTCTACCTGAGGCTATGGTTGTGTTTCCTGAAGCAATTATGGTTGTGTTTCCTGAAGCAACGTTCATTCTAGGCCTGGAAGCCTATTGTAAGGCCAAAGACCTGTCTCTAGACCTGCCACCTCATCCTTCCGACTTCATTTATACTTTCTCAGCCTATAATATGCAATGAGAAAGGATCATGGTTTAGTTAGAACAAGTACTTCTCAGGACATAAACCTGCTGACTCTGATCATTAGCTTTGTGCAAGATACTTAGCAATTCTTCATTCATACTTGCTAAACTACTCATGTTTCCCCCTAGCTGAACATTATGTGAACAGATCTGCTCAGATACATAATTGAACAATACAAGAGAAACTGCACTACCACCTCTAACAATTAAGTCTAGGAAATCAGGGACAGACAAAAGCCACTACCCACTAAGAGAAGTAGCTTGGTCCCAAGCTTTCTTCCATGCAATGTGAGCACAGGCAAGCTGAGCCTCACAATCAGCCCCACTGCAGGAGGGTTAAACCAGATGACCTTCCAAGGTCTCTTCCAAATAACATTACTCCATGATTTACCTTGCAAATAATCCAACTCAGAAGACGCACGTCACCTTTGTAAGGTTTTTAGAAGCATTTATAGGCAGAGGCCATGGTTTTTAAATAAAAGTTTAATTCCTTCATCAGGTCTTAAGTTTAAACACAAATGCTGCTGAAAATCCTCACACCGCTGCTCCTATGTCCTGGCTCTTGGCTCTCAGGGCATTGGCAGCACAGCAGCAGGGGCTCCAATACAGGAGGCAGGAATCAGACTCTCGGTAGAGCTCAGTGCAGGATGCAAAGCAAAGAAGCAAGAGACACACACTTTCCAAGACAAACACCGATTCTTATACAAAAAGAAAAACCCTAGACCGTAATAGAAGTGTTAACATTGCCACAGGAGTTCTAGGAAGGGACAGAAGTCTTCAGTAAAAGGCACAACTAAAGAAGTACTTCCCTAGATCTTAACCAAGTCTTTCAGTTAGTTCCACTTATACCCCAGCCCCTAGCCTCTCAAAACCATGCTGGTTACTGTAGCAAGTAATTTCAAGTTCCTTCTTTTCCCTTTTTCCCTTCCTCCACATAAAAAACAAGTAAGAGAGGAGTGCTTATAAAAACCAGAGCATAAAACAGCTTGGTCTACAACCCCATAAGCATCCAGGAGAGACTTAACAGTTTACCTTACGATTGTCTGGTATAGTTACTAAGTATTCAAGTTTCAGGTGATACTTACTATATCCGGGAGCCTCAGCCAGCTCTAGTTTTGGTATTTTTCTTTCAGGCACTTCACTGCCTGTCAGGTTCTTGTTGGATCTACAGTTTTCCCAGTACTATGTATCACCAGCCTCTTCAACCCATTGCCATAAGCACTTGTTAGCAGCATCAGACCCACTCCAAAGGCTTCTTCAGGTTTTGTAGTCCTGAAACCTCCTATGCTCCCTGGTTTAAGGTCTTTTGCAAGGAGCAACGCTTTCAAGGCAAGGCAGACAGTAACCAGGACAAGCAACCAGAACGTGTCAGTAACTTACAGGACAACAGGATTGCAGGCAATGAGAGGCTAAGACAACTGGACACAAAGCTGTTTCATATTAGGTCATCCCATCGTCTGAGCAGGCACTTGCTAGATGCAACAACCAAGCTACTATGGGATAAAGAGGCTCAGTTTACTAGTGTACTGGTAAAAAAAGGATCAAGGATTTGCGCAGCAAGCCAAGGTGCAGCTATAGTACATAACAGCAAGCCTTGCTAGCGACTAGAGGACAATAGCAAGCTGTGAAATTGAAGAACTGGTTTTAGCCTACACTAGAAACTAAAGCACACAACTGCCATGAGTCCTCTACATAAAAGGGAGAAGAATGCTTGTCCAGGATGCACCTTCACCACTAAGTTAACACAGCAAGGCAGTACTGCACAGACTATGCACCCACCTTCACTTTGCTGTGTAGCATGCTGAAGGGCATGTAATTTCATCACTAATTAAGATGAATTCACATTTGCAAGCTACACTGATCTCCTTTCACAGGAGGAAGCTGTAGCAGAACCACCTCCCAGGTGTCCCCCAGGGTTTCACCTAGGGTCAAGCTTGGCCAAGATACAAGCCTTCCCCATCGCTTCTTCAAGGGCTTCTGTCAGGTATAGAGTGGTAAGACAGCCGGCAGTCTCTCTGGCTCCTGCTGTAGATCCAGATCAACACATCCTGGGGAGCTCTACTTCCCAAACAATTTAGGGTGTGCATGCCAGATCATCTAACCCTGCCCACAGACAAACCCTCTCCTCCCCGCCCCCCCCCCCCCCCAAATAATTGTGGCAGTTAGCCATGTGTCAGTCCCGCTCTCCACAGATCTGCAGAACTGAATCAATACTACTGATAAGCCCCAATGCACAGGGTTGCTGGTGGAGTTGGAGTGTTACAGAGATAGCTTCTCCCCCCAGCCTCCCAGTGTTGGGATCGGAGCCAGTAAGCCTGACTTAAGCAGGAGGAGCTGTAGAGAACTGCACTGGAACACGTAGAGTCTTCTACTGAACTTTACAACAAGCTGAACAACTTTTGGTTTTAAAAAAAGCCATACAAGCAGCAGCTGGCATCTGTTGTTATAAAGGGACATGGCTGAATAGGTAGGAGACAGATTCCCCATTATGAGTCCTCCTGATGGCTTCTGCAAGGATCATTGAGATGTCGATCACCTGGAGGGGAAGAAAGATGCATCAGCATCACTGAGAAAAGACATCAAGCCTGGAAGAATGGCTGGTAAGTTAAGACAACCTTAAAGAGCACATCACCCAAATTTATAACATCCCAGAAGCAGCCAAATTACTTCTACACAGGATTGGGATTTAATTACATATAATTCTGAAGATATTCTACATATAGCACGTTGAGAATTATTTCACTGTTGATCTTTGTCAGGATGACAGTCTACTGTCACCTTTCTTTGCCGAGACTCCCTAAGCTCAGCCTGTTTACCCTAGGAGTATCTTATTCACTTTGTGTAGGTTGCACAGAAGTTAAGAGAGTTTAAATCAAGATCAGATCGCTTCCCTTGAGTCATGAGGCTTTATCATCACTGCCAGCAGTCTAAGAAAGATGAAGCTATGTGTTGCAGCTCAGCTCCCAGTCACTGTGCTGGCTCCACCTGGCAGGGTAATCCCCTTAACAGGAGCAGGAAAAAAAAAATAAAAAAAATCAAGGCTTGATAAAACTCTAGCTCTGAACCCCAGCAGCTAAAGCATTTCAATATATGTAGTCTCAGTAAGAAGCACCGTGTTCATGGTGTGTTAAGGAAACTAAGTGACCATATTTAACATTTTCTTTCTTCCTGATAGTTTGCCTCCTAAGGAAGGAAAGAAAAAAAACTTAAGAGCTGCAGAGCAGACAGAGCATGAGACTTATGACAAATCCTTCAGTTCTGTATTTCTCAACACTGAACATCAGATGTTAGTGTAAAAGAGTGAGATGTTAAGTGAGAGCCTGACAAACTACTCCACTGCAATCTTTGGCTACAGCTATTTACATACTGATTACCAGTTTAACATTTTGCCTACATTAACTGTAGTGTGGAGCTTGGAAAGAAGTTGAAGCATCAGACATCTTTTAGATGTGCTCAGTTGCAGGAATATAATCCAGAAGTTAACAGTAAAAAATGCAACCCAATAGCAGTTTGCAATCAGCTTACAACTTACTTCCAAAAGCACCTTAAAATTCACTGCAGCTTCAACCAGTTGAGCTTCCTTTTCACCAGAACCCCAGTACTGGGGAACCTGCTACACTGACAATACAGTACTAGCTGAGTCTTAACAGCACCATTCACATTCCAGAACTTCTCCAAATGCCTGTGTCCTATATATCTGTGCTGTGAACCTAGTATTTAGACTGTCCTTGGCTGTATGTATGCTATAGCAGTACCTGAAGCTTCTGATGGACCTATTATGCTTGAATGCTCAGGTAAAGCTGCAACTTCCAGCTGTACATTAACACAGGAAATCCTCAAGTTCTGCCTAGCTCAAGTTGTACAGCCAATTTTTTTCTTCCAGGAAAGTCAGTCTCAGCTTGGGAAACAAAATGCAACAGTACTTTCCCTAAATGGAAAACCCAAGACACAGAGTGAGCATCAAGAAACCAGCTTTTAGCTGTCATAGGGATGGCAAAGTGTTTTTGTTTATCTTTGGCAAGTATCTGAACACTGCACTGTGGAGCTGTATCAACTGCTCTTAGTCAAACCAGCAAGACGTGCCTGTGGGACAAGACTGCACTCCCTCTCCATCTCATCTGCACTGCTGTTATGACCAGACACGAAGAATTCACCTTCCCCAGACCAGGCCTACTTTGCTCCACAAAAGGAAGGGACATTCTGCTTAAAGGGCTGGGCATTAGGTGATAGATACACAACTGAAGCTGGCATTACCAGCTTCAGAAGTTCCTTTCTACTTCTGTTTCAGTATTACATGTCATCAGCATATCACTCCTCCAAAGTGTACAGATACAACTGCTTGCTTACATCATGGCCCCATCAGATCAGTCATCTGATCTAGGTAAAACAAGCCCTGAAAAAAAATTAAATTAATTTAAATTTAAAAAATTTAAGATGAGCAGGATTAGAAGCTGCATTTTATCAGTGTAACAGGTCTGTTATCCCACACCAATAGGAACAAGAGAACTAGTCAATACTGCCACTGATTCCAGTACCAATGAAACTGCAGTAAGCACTAGACAGTATTGTGGGGTTTTCCCACCAACAGGACAGACAAGTGCTACTGCCCCCCAGGAGTGACAGAAGAGAAAGTAGATGCTCACCTGGATTTTAGGGCACTGCTTCATCTTGTCCTCCTGGGGTATTGTGTTTGTGACTACAACTGCCTCAAAACAGGCATTGTTGATCCGAGAAATTGCTGGCCCAGAAAAGATTCCATGAGTTAAGATGGCATAAACTTTGGTGGCTCCAGCTGACACAAGCCTATAAGAGGGGAAAAAGGAGAAGGATGAGAAATTCTTAGCAACTATTAAACTGACATTAGTGCAGTAATTAGTGCATGCGTGGTAAGCATGAAAGGAGACAATACCATATGCTTAGGGGACAGGCTACCTTTGATTCCCCCCTCCAGCCCACAATTGATTTGGGGGAAGAAAACAGTTTAACAAGTACCATAAAACCCACCACAGGCAAAGTATACACTAAAAAATATTGTTCTTAGCCCTGGGATATTTGGACTACATCATACAAATCACCTTCTGTGATTTTTGCCAACACAAGGTAGCAGATATTTAATACTGAGTGTTGCATATGCTGGCATTTCTAGTGTAGAAGGCTAAAAAGATATCAAAGCTTGAAAGCTTACTTCTAATAGAAATTCAGATGTATGACCTTAAGCTAATGGACCAGACAGCACTTAGTTCTACCTAGCATAGTCAGTGATGGTCTAGCGGAAGACATACTTTCAACACAAGCATTTTTCAAATAAAAAAAGACACTACAGTCTTCTAGCTATTCCCACTGTGAGAACTTTAACAAGGCTTTTTACTTATTTTGTATATGAGATAGATAATCAAGAAACTGCATGTTACTTCGTGAAACTTGACATGCAAATAATCTGATTAACTCATTACATAGCATTCACTAACAATCGGTTTCTGATTTAGGAAAGAATCAGTCAGCTGTACTCACTTGTCCGCAGCATGACAGATGGTTCCACATGTGTCTGCCATATCATCTACCAGAATAGCCACTCTGTCTTTCACATCACCCACCAGCACCATACGATCCACTTCATTGGCCTTCTTGCGCTCCTTGTGAATGAGGGCAAAGTCTACATTCAATCGATCTGCGATGGAGGTCACTCTGAAGAGAGAACAGTTTCCAAACAACACTTAACTCCACACAACAGCTTCAGTCAAATCTCTTAAACTATTAAACACAAACTGCCACAGCAGTAAGAGAAGCTGTCACCACATGTTACTGCTCCCAAGCAATTAACAGAAGACACTCTGCCACCTTAGTTTCCCTTCAAACAGTTAAACTGCAATTTCTGATCTAATCGCTCCCGATGACAGCAGCTAGATTAAGATAAAACAGTCTTTCATCCTGACCACTGTAAATTAATTTGCATTTAAAGCTCAAAACAAACCTTAACCAGCAAGTTTGGCAAACCTGAAGTGATCAGAGTGCTTGGGAAGCTGTCATCTCTAGAACACTACACTGGAAAGGCTTATGTTGTACTACAGCAGGGATCTACTTGCACTCATAAGCGTTCAATTGTCATGCATAAAAGTGCTGACACAAGGACAGTGGCAGGAGTACACATCAAAGAAATGCAAGTCCACCACCTCACATTTACTTTGGTTAAAGTGACCACAAAACAACCTTACTAGAGGGACCTAAACTTTATGTATTGATACTGATGAATAGTAAAGAGTTTAAAACCATTAAGAGTGAGAAGGAACAAAATACACATGCCCCTGAGAAATTCTAAACTTGAGATGAGTAGACTCCTAGCCTCAGTAGATCAGACTCATCACCCTGGGAGTCCTACACAAGATAGTTAAACTAAACTCTTTACTAAAGTACTTAGTTCTGCAGCATCTCCATAAAATATTGCACCAGCTAAGATTGACACATTTCAGTTTAAGTGGCTTTTGAAGAGTTTTTTTCAGGAGTCAGATTATAGCTGGCTGACTTGGCATTTCATATATTGCATTATGCAACAAGCTACAGAAGTAGCTGAATATACAAAAGGTCTTGTCCAATACACAGGCAACAACAAAGCTACAGGAATACAGGAAAACATACAGCAACTTACAACAGTAGTATCTCTTGACTGTTTGTAACAAATAGTTAAAACACTCTAAACAATGTGAATCAGGTCAGCATGCACCAACATTTTGGCGTGACAGTCCTGGATTAAAGAATACATCTGTGTTCCTTTGGTGTTCACATCTAGCCCTTATACAGAAGCATCAAGGAACAGCCTAGTTTCTCCTAATAAGCACCTGAGAACATTCTCAAGTACCCACAAGACTGCAGAAAGATGGGAGATTGTCAGACTATCAAAGCAGAAATGTGCCATAATATATGCTGCTGCTTTTTGGAAAGGAACCATCCATCTTCCTTGCTCTCAGGGAAGAAGATGAGTAGCAGCAGGCTTAAGTCCCAGCTAGATACTCAAATCAAGAGTAATAAAGTAAGAAAATGCCTCAATAGGCTAAGCTTAATACTGCAAAGAAAACAGCCTGGATAAAAACGTATCATTAACCAGCAACAGTAACCTTGTCTTGGTGTATGAGCTACACGATTCCCTCCTTCAACCTGCATAATTATTCTTCTACAAAAAATTGGTTTAGTCCAAGGGACACAGTAATCGCGCAATTCCTACCTATGCAGCTGTGATTCTAGAAGCTATTTAATTCTCCATGTAGTCCAAGAAACCTTCTAAACATTCCCTAGGAAGAATATCTGACTGCCCTTCACTAGCTGCCAGACTGTCTTAGAGAAGGCAAGCTGGCAGAAAGAACATATGTCTTAAGAATAAGACCACAAGCACTCTCAGGAATTCATGTAGATACAGAAGCACCTCAGCTAGCTGTCTGACAGCTTACCTCTTGGCTCCACCAGCATCTGGTGAAACAATGGTGCAGTTCTTCCACTCTGCAATATTCTCTTTGATCCATTTCAGTACAGCAGGCTCAGCATATAAGTTATCAACAGGGATATCAAAAAAACCCTGCAAGGAAGATGACAGGAACAGATGTAGCTGAAGGTCACATTCCAAAAATAGTTGGAAGAAGCCTTCTATATGATCAGGCATGCAGCCACCGCTTTTCCACAGCTTTCCTTTCTACTTCCCTTAATGCAAGGGCAGTAGCCTTTGGGATACACAGAATAGTAATGTAAGAAGTCTTCAGAGCCAGAAATAGTTTAGCAGCATAAATAACACTCTACATGTATCCTAAGGGGGTGCAGAAAACCAGCATCAAACACACTCATTTTCAGTGCAGCTAGTTGCCTGTTTAAAGTCAATCTTTAAAGCTCATTAGCTACGCTGTTTCCATCTACAGGGAACCTATGAAAAAGGCTTGAGTAACATTTGTTTTTAAACTAATGCACTTGGTTCCACAACTTTACACTGACCCAGCAGACTCCTCCAGGTAAACCTCAAAGGTCGCTAAAAGCCAGAAGTTAATCCTGGACAGGGATTAATAGGCAGGAGAGTGGGGGCAGCTACTCTAAAGGAATGCTTCAAGGCATAGGGGTAACAGATCCTTCCTACCATCATTCCTTCTGTGCTCAGCAAACCAGCAACTACAAGAACCAGGCTGAAACCAGCCAGATGCTGGAAGCTTATATACACAAACCCAATTATTCAACTGAATCTCACCACTGCTGCTGGTGAAAGGTCAACCCTATGACACACATCACAACTCCAAGCCTCTTAGGGAAGAGGCATACCCCCTTGGGCTCTGTTCTTTTACTTCATGATCTTTCTGAAAGTCTTCTCAGCTGTGCCCCAACAGATCTTTTTTCTATCTGAGACAAAGTATTTCTGGGCAAATTATACTGGAAGAAATTATACTGATCTGTGAATGGCTGCACTTTCAACTGTTAAAATGACAGCCAGCCCACCTACTTCACCAGGCAGTAGATTATCATTCCCTCTGCCACACCCCTCTCAGTCGCACTGAGTTGGTTTCTTGGTCTCAGAGCACTTGCTCAAGGTGGAAAGAGACAAGACTGGTAAATTAATAGCTTGCTGTCCCTCCTCTCCCTGGTATATGCTCTTGCCACTTCTATTACGCAGCTCTAGTCAAGATTCCAATTGCTTTGTGAGAATATTCTGTTCACTAAGCCAGCAAAACCCATGAATAATTTTCAATTCACCAGCAGCTTGGGAGAGAACCAAAGCCAACTTACATGGAAGGGTGGCACTGAATGGATACAAGTGGGATTGCCCATCTTGTCAGCAGCAATCTATCAGATCACTATCCTGGTCAACTGAACCCTCACAAGCAGCTGTGCCAGTAATACCTGGAGGCAGAGCTAACCTCAGGGCTGCAGTACTACCCGCCACTGTGTCAAACACAGCAGTCCTTAATTCTCCCTGACAATTCAGTAAATATCAGAAAGCTCTACTCAGTATTTAAGAACACTCTGGATAAATCTCCATTTCAAATTCCTCAAAGGACCAGTTAAGAGTACACAGTGTCACTGTGTGGCAATAAAGTTGCACAGATCATTTACTAGCCCAACATTCACTTACACAGAACTCATTATGCTTAGTCTGATCAAGACAGCTATAATTTCATTTACAGATGTACCTATGACCCATCTCCCCATCCTCTTCTGACTGATTCTACAAGTCCCTTCCAGTCCCACATTCCCAAGTCCTGATCACTGTTGTATCTAAGAGAAAGCAGATAGCTGGAAAGCCTACAAGGCAGTAAAGAGGCTCAGACAGGAACAGGTAAGTACTTCCCTGATTTTAGCTCCTACCTGAATCTGAGATGCATGCAGGTCCATGGTGATTATATGATCTGCACCTGCCACAGACAGCATGTTTGCAACCAGCTTGGCAGAGATTGGAGCTCGACTCTAGTACAGGAAAAAACAGTATTTAAGGTAAGTTCAACTCCTCATCACGATAACAGTCTTCCACTTCTAGGCAATGATTCACAAGCAGTTACCAAAAGGAATACTCATTAACATTGCATCTTTTTATCAACTGGTGATTACTGCTTGGTGTATCTTCAAGAAAAATTAGATCTTTGTAAAAAGATAAATTTGAAGTCCGATGCTCCGAGGTTTAAAGAAATGAAACTACGTTTTATCTCCTCCTCTACATATTCACCTTCATCTAATCCCTATCCATCAGTCAGGACTTTCAAGGTGTACATTCATCTTCCCAGCAGAAACCTTTACCACATCCCTTACCTTGTCCTTTTTGTCCTGACGAGCATAAGGGAAGCAGGGTATGACAGCTGTGACTCTGCTGGCTGAGGCAATCTTACAGGCATTTATCATGATAAGGAGCTCCATCAGATTGTCATTGATTTCGCCACAGCCACTCTGCACAATGTAGACATCCTCCCCACGTACACTCTCACCTATTTCCACACTGGGAACAGATAAGGAAAGGAGAGTTATATCCAGATATAAATTAAAACACAGCCATTACATATGCCTGCAGAGCAACCAAGGGTTTGCATTCCCAAGGGTCTGTGGGTGACAGCATCATATAATCAAGGGCGTTGAGCAGGAACACTGTTGCTTATTTGCTCAGTAACTATTTTACATCACTCACTGATCAAATTTAATGGTTCAGTCAGTAAGGCTAAAAGCACTCAGCCTGTACTCTCAATCTCAACACAAGCTGAGCATGTAAACAGCCCAGAATAGGCTTTGTTCCCCCTGAATCAGAAGTATAACCACCTCAGCTAAAAGCACTAGTGTACAAAGGAAGCAAGGAGGATGGCCAGTCAGCAGAGAAAGCTGATCCAAGCTTCTACCAGAAGATATGCTGCAGCCGATTATTAGATTTAGAGTCGTAACAGCTATTCACTGGCTTGAACAGAGAAGCCCTCCAGCATTTCACTTTGGAAAGGCTTTTGGGGTTAATTTCCTCCTGGATGTAATGCACACTAATCCCTGCTGATGAAGGGACTGAATACAAGCCAAAGGTCCTGTTTGCCAGCAGCAAACTGCCAGCTTCAGCGTATGTATCAAGACACCTGCACCAGAGGCAGAGTTGGAAAGCAAGCAGTAGTCTTAGGTTTGAGGCTTCATACAGGGCAATACTGCATAAGGCATTTCGTAGGAACAGATCAACTATTAAGTACTTCCAACATTCCAGTTTAGAAAAGCCTGCCACAGATTTGGAAGTAACCAGAAGTCAGTCTACTGAGGACAGAGCTCTTCCATGGTTTCTTTCTTCTTGCACTGGAGATGCTCACCTGCTCTGCAGACTGCTGCCACTTCAAACTCTAGAAACAAGTAGACAGACAATCACCCAACCCACTCCTAAGGGCTTCATTTATAAAGCACCTTAGGGTAGATTTCTAATTTTAGTATTTAATTCTCTGATCTTCCTCCCCTCTTCTTCAACATGTTTTTGATGACTACTAGGTATTTATAGTCTTACTGCTCAATATCCACCAGCGAACTGCTGTCATCTTTACTGCACACTGTCTTACAGCATACACCAATCTCTCATTAAGAATTTCAGCCAGCATAAGAACCTTCTGCTAGGTCAGTGTCTGAATTAACAGTAGCTAGCACACAAGTGTCATCTCCAACTGTACTTACTAACAGTCTAATATTAAGGTGATTCGAGACATTTATTGTACAAAAGTATCAATGAACTATTCTGTTAAAACAATCTTATTTTTTCTGGGAAGCATCTGCTATCAGTTTATTAGGGTAAATAAGATGTTTATTAGGTCTTAAAGTTACATTACCTGCTGACATAAGAACCTGCTGGCCAGCCAACAGGGCGGATAAGAACAGTTAATAGAGAACAGTGCGATAGCAATGGTTGTAAATCAAACAGACTCTTTTTACAACTCTCCTCTACAACTCTGTACTACCTCTGAGATTTTCAGTTACAATCAATACCCATGCAATAGAAACATAATATTCTACATCACATGTACATCTTGGATTCTCCTGGAAAAAATATTGTCTCCAGAAGAAAGGAATGGGTTGAACCTCATTCACGGTTCTTTGTATTATACTGTGTGGTGTGTACATGCTTAGTGTACTTCTCTAAACGAAGCCTTAAGAGCTCTGAATAATTTTTAGCCTCTCCTTTCTTTTAGCTTCTTCAAGTAGGATGGCAGCAAGACTTATAAAGCATAGAGACAGAAAACAAGACGAATCTTAGGTTTCAGAGCTTGGGGGAAACACAGACTGCATGACAGCAACTGCATCATGGGCTGCAAGATAGTGTCAGCCTCTGATCCTTCCTGAATAATTTTATCAACACCTTTACATCTCTGATGCTCCTCAAAGTAGTTTAAGGGCACCAGCTACACCCTGAGCACAAAACTGTCAAGCCTCCAGTCATCACAGTCTAGACTAAGTATGGAAGAGGCTAATCAATTCAGGTGAAACCCCGGGAGGTGCATTCCCATCAGCTCCTAGCTTTTGGGGTGGGGGGCAAGGTCCAGCTGGTGAATTCTGCCGCTCCAACCTCTGTCATAGCAGCCGGGTGACACAAACCCTTTCCTCCACGTGTAGGAGCACTGCAGCCCCCAAGGCGCAGTGCAAAGGCTGTAAGCAGCCGTCGGCAGCCCAGCTCACCGTGGCACAGCCCGCGGGAGAGACAGACGCTTTTCAGCGGAGGCCGCTAGAGGCACCGCCGGGGACGCGCAGCCGCCCCGCACATGGCTCACCGCCGCCGGGAGCTCTCCAGGGAGCACCGCAGCCCCGGCCTCTCCCCATAGGAAATCCCACCCCCGCGGGGCTCCACCGCCCCCCGGGGTGCCATGCTTTACCGGGCCGGTTGTTGCCGCTCCCTCTCACCCAGCACTCCGTGAATCCCGGCCCGGCGCCCAGCGGCACGACCACCATGCTGCCCCATGCGTTGCTCCACAGAAAGGGGTTCCGGGCGGGGAGCTGCTCAAGCGGAGCCAGCGGCGCTGCACGGCGGCCCCTTGGCTGAAGGGCGCCCACGGGAGACCGGGCCCGGGCCGCGGCCCTGCCCGGGGGCAGCGTAACGGCTGCCCGCAGGGGAAGGGCGGGATGAGCTGGAGGTCTCCGGCCCAGCAGGGCCCAGGCAGGAGGGCTCCGCGCTCGCTGGAGGTCTCCGGGCGAGGCCCCCGTCGAGCCGCCGCTCCCTCGGGGCCGGACACGGCCGCAGGGCCCCGGCCGCCCGAGCCCCCGCGCCAGGCAGCGGCCCCAGCACCAACCCCGCGCCCCGAACTACGAATCCCAGCAGCCCCTGCGCGGCGGCTGTGCCGACCGCAGCGCGGCAGCGCCCTGCGGCCCGCCGGGAGCTGTAGTGCGGCCCCACCCCCGCCTCACCATGTCTCCTGGTTGCTGAACTTTTTCGTGACCACCTTGCCCAGCTCCAGGCCGAGGCGGTCGGCGATCTTCTGGGACAGGTCCTGGTGCGAGCTCCCGCTGAAGATCTTAATATTAGGCATGGTGAGGGCGGCAGCGGCGGCGCCGTCCTCTTCCTCCCCGCTCCGCCTCGCACCGCAACCGGCTGCCGCGCAGGGATCCACCCGCCTCCTGCGCGGGGAACGCGGCGCGGTGAGCGCACAGCACGCCGACCCGCTCCTACTCCGCCATCTTACCCCTTCCCGCCCGCCGCGTGGGCCCTTTATAGACTCCTCGCCCCCACGGACACGCCCCGGCGCGCTTCCCATTGGCTCCGTGGCGGCCGGGGGCGGGGCCCTGCCCGCCCCCGCCATGGCGCGAAAGGGCGGTGGGCGTGGCCCAGAGGTCTCCCCCCTGCCCCGCCGACCGCCTCGACAATGTCCCCTGGTGGGGGGGAGGGAGGGAGGCGCGCGGGGCTGCTCGCTAGCCCCTCCAGGGGGTGGGGCGCAGGGCAAGAGGAGGTCTGCGATTGGTCGTCGCCGGCCGCCTGGCCTGCGATTGGTCAGAGTGGCCGCGGCCGGAGCTGGCCGATGGCCCTGCCCACGTGGCCCTGGGGCGGGGGACGCGGTTCGTTGGTCGCGTGATTGGCAGTCGACCCCCCCCCCCCTCGGCGGCCATGATGGCTCCCCCCCTCAGGAGAGGCCTCGGGGCAGAGGCAGGGCGGGGGGGGTGGGGTGGTAAAAAGTGGCCCGCGGCGGCGGGGCGGGGGTTACCTCAGCATGCCGGTGTGCCTGCGCCCGCTGCCTTCCTCCGCCACCGCGGGCTGCCAGGGCCTGCCCTGCGCTAAGCAGGCGTCACCTCGCTGGGCCGCAGTACCGCGGCGTAATGCAGTATCCCCGTGGCACGCGGCACCGCCGTGTCACGCTGTGCAGGCGCCACCTCGCCGGGCTGCTGCACCCCGCCGAGCGCTGCACAGGGATCGGCCCGCTGCATCGCGGGCAGTGCCGCCCAGCCGAGCCGCCGGACGCTGCCTGTAGCACCGCCGTGAGCGACCCGGGGCGCCGCGGCGTCGCAGCCGCAGCCAGAGGCGGTGCGGCTCCCCCGGCTCGTGCCGGGCTGTAGCTAGCTCCGAGCACAGCCCCGAGGTGTGGGACGACGGCCTGCGGAGCCCCGGGCATGGCCATGCCTTGCAGCGGCAGCAGCACGGGCTGGGCGCCCACCGTTTCGTGTTTCTCTGTGATTTTCACAGTGAATAGCTTCTCGCTATGAGACACGGTAGCTTTGCCAGCGTGAACAGAAGCCCCAGTGCTTCAGCTGAAGGCTGCGCAGCGCCAAGGATAGCAGGGGAAGGAGGAGCTCTGCCGCCCGACCAGCCGTGCCCAGCCCGGCCGCTCTGAGCCCAGCGGCTGCCGAGGGTCCCTGGCTACTATAGCTTCAGGGGCCTGGTGGGACCGCGCGTGGACATTATCAAGTGGGAGTGAGTTTTTGATTTTTGAAGGATAGCGCTTAATCTTCTTCACTTGAAGAGAAACCTTTTGCTTCTTTGTCTTGCAAACTTCTAGTCTACAGAAGTACTAATAACTGATTTTCTTTGCCCTTTGCTTCAGGTATGCTGGGCTGAGTCTCTTTTCCTTTGGCTGAATCATGAATTGATCCCATTTCAAAAGTGAAACGATGGTAGTGGGCTTTATGGGCGAAGAGGCATTGACTTCTCGCATGCATAGCCAGTACGACTGGTCTCGCTGCAAACTCAATGAGAAAAAAATAACAGTGATAGCCATAATCAACCTTTTCCGCACTTGTCCTCAGAATTTGCAGCAATACTTTCTGCTCTCTATTTTTCTGTTGGAAATAGCCTTTGGCCATGTTTTGAGATTAAAAAAATCGTAATTGTGGTGGATACTCTGAATTGCAAATACAGAGGTGTTTTTTTCTGTCTTCTGGATCATTGTTAAAACCCATGTGGGTACTATTTTAACAGGCCATTTAATTTAATTTCTGAGGGATTTTTGACATTTATATCAGGGTTTTTACCTAATTCCATAATTAGTCTCCTGTGAACTTTCAGCCTGTAAATGATTACATTATGCAGATTGATTTAGCTTTTGCAAAAGTAAATAATTGTGTTTAAAGGTTTTTAAATATACAAAATAAGCCACAAACAGCTTCTTCAAAATTTGCATGCAGTCATGTAATTCTGACTCGTTTTACTTCACTGTCTCATAGATAACAAACTCCTGCAATGAATTTGGCATGTAAGTTAACTGCTTTGAGTCCTTGAGAATTCAACCAGAAGAGATAGTCCGCTATTCACAGAGGCTGGCCACATTTTCTTTATTTTGTCTTGCAACTACCCTCACCTAAAGTGCTGCTGTCACTATCCCCAAAGGCCAGTAAACTAATGATTAGAAAATCATACTTTGAGGAGGTTTTCTAGAACCCTTTGTAGGGTGTCATTAAACTTGGAATTCATCTGGATTAAAATAGATATTAGTTCCCATACTTAGCATCAATGGGAATTGGAATATCGATATATGGTAATTTTATTTTTTTTTTGTGTAACTGTAGCAGTTTGTGAAATGCTGGACATACAGCAAATCCAAGGAATGGGAAAGGAAGAATAGAGCCCTTTGCTTCTAATTTGTTGAACATTGCTCATCTTAGTAACACAGAAGAAAACTTTACTATCAGATGGCTACCTTGTGGTTCAAGTGACAGGATTTGTGGATACCTCCCAAATTTCTAGCAGCCATATTCTTGCACAAAATCCAGAATCACAGAATCACTAAGGTTGGAAAAGACCTGTAAGTTCATCAGGTCCAACCATCAACCCAACACCACCATGCCCACTAAACCATGTCCCTCAATGCCACGTCCACACATTCCTTGAACACCTCCAGTGATGGTGACTCCACCACCTCCCTGGGCAGCTTGTTCCAATGCTTCATCACTCTGTCAGTAAAGAAATTTTTCCTAATATCCTGTAACCATTCCCTACTAATGACTCCTGTACTTTAGTCTGGAGGACACCTAAAAAAATCCAGCAATTTTGTTGGCATTCTTATATGGGCCTTTCACAGTTCACAACATTTTTTTCACATGATAGTTTGGGATAATTGCAAGTCTGCAATGGCTGTTCTGTACATATTTTTCAGTGATAAAGCTATGTAGTCTAAAAATAACTTCAAGGCCTCTCCTCCCTGCAAAACACAGACTACAGAAGGTTTGTTGCTGCTATTGCAGTTTGAAGAATTTGGAGGATGGATAACTTTTTTCCAGTCGCCAAAATATGTTTCTGGTTTTGAACCATTTGCTTGAGTCCTGGTTTAAATTCTGTTTTTTTTCCCCTGCTCTTGAATGCAGAATGAGTGTCTTCGGTGCCCCAACATCCCTGTCCCCTCCGAGTTTATTCATGAACCAGGCACTGGGAACCTGAGGCTGAAGGCAGCAGAAGGTATATTCAAACATGTGAATTATGCCTCTCATTGACAAACTCTGTCTGAGGTTCCCCTACACAGGACTTTTGAAGTAGCATGTCTATCAGTTTTCTCCTGGGATCATGGAGATGGGATTTACAGGAGTGAAAAATCTGACAAAAGATTAAATCAGATCCTTAATCTTGTAAACCAGGGACTGGCAATCTTTCATGTGTAAAATGAAAGACCTTTTTTTTTTGCCTTTCTGAGCTAGAGGCCAAGCGTGCTTTCAGGAGCCCCAGTGAGCCGGCAGAAGCTGCCCCCCAGGAAGGAAGATTTTGCAGAGCTGTTGGTGGATGACATCTTTTCCTCCAAGGCAAACAGAGCCAGGGACTAGGTGCTGTGGCCACACATAGTCTCTCCAGCTCTGCGTGGTCTTGCTGCCTTGCACTGCTCACAGCAGCATTAAACAGCCATGAATGCTGTCTAAGAAAAGTCCCTGCTACCCTTCAGTGTTTCAGCTACCACAATGTCTTTGTAGGTTAGACAGCACTTCGGTTATGAGAACAAAAGTCCACCTACCTTAACGATTTATCACTATCACTAGCAAAGCTTTTAGAACAGGATAATCTGAGAGATTTGATTGCAGAGAAGCTCTTAATGCACCAAAGTCTTAAACAAAAGCCAAAAGCCTTGCTCGTGAGGTTCCTCAGCCACAGCTTGTCTATTAGCAGCTTGCATAATCATTAACTGAAGGGACAGGGAGAACCAGCTTTGGAGATGTTTATCTGGTTCTTGGCCTAAATGGGATGAAGGGAGAGACTGTATGGTTGAAAACCACTGGCCTGTGAGTCAGGTTGTCTGTCAAAGGACTCTCAGGAAAACGATCACAGCCTAAGTGAAGTTAGGATGTAGAAGTGCATTGGTCTGTCTCAACTCTTGTGTGGACACCCACATTCAGAATTAAAGCACCTAATTCCAGTTGGCTTCATTCTGAAAGCAAAATATAATAAATTGAATTATCTACTTCCAATTTAAAGAATTTATTATTATTTAATTTTCCTGTGCAGACAAGCACAAGCTGGTTTTGGTAGCAAAAAGAACAAGCTCATAGCCTGAGCTGCTGTGTTCCCTCATATTTTGGAAATTATAAAGTAAATTACTGTCCAACTAAGGAGAACCTGAAAGAACATGAATGGCAAAAAAACCTTCTTATTTATTTTATGTATGGAGATACATTTAATCAGAAATACCTTTGTGTTTCATGGCCTGAGAATATAATTTCCAGGAAGTATTAAGCAGCACATTAACACCATCAAATTTCATGGAGATGTCTATCAAGACAAGTAGCCCTTGTCCCCCTCTTGGCACATTCCTGCATACAATTACCACTCAATTACCACCAGCCACTTAATCAAGGACACATTTTCATGCAGAAAGCCTGTGTCTGAGGGTTGTTTTTCCTTTGTTGCCTTGTGACTGCACTGCCTCGCAGTTAACAGTTAGAGTTCTGTTAATGAATGGCAATAGATAGTAGTAAAGGTCCCTGAAAGAAAAGTAGAAGACAGAAAAAAAGCGGTGGGACACAGAAAGAAAAGTAGGGGTGGAGAAGGGGTGGGAGGATGAATAGAGAAGTGGAGGCTGAGAAAGTTAAGGCTGAAGAAGGATGGGGGGCTGAAAAGGAAAGTAGCGGCTGAAGAAGAGAGGGAGCCTGAAAGAAAAGTGGGTGCTAAAAAGGGGTGGGAGGCCTCTAAGTGGTGTGATGGCAAAACAGAGTGGGAGGCCAAAAAGAGATGGGAGGCCACAAGGGAAGTACAGGCCAAAAAGAGGTGGAAGGCCAAAAAGCAGTGCAAGACCAACAATGGGTGGGAGGCCAAAAACAGATGTAGAGATTGAGAAAAAGTCAGGGCTGAAAAGGAGCAGGAGGCCAAAAAGGAATCAGCAGCTATTGGCACTGGGACTCCAAGTGCACGACGTACGCCAGCCTCACAAACGTCTCGATGAGGCTGCTTAGCACCTGGAAGCTACTTGTGATGGCGGAGAGCATGTGAGTCGGACTCTTGTTGACGGCTGCCATGCGGCGGCAGGATGCCCGGAACTCCTTGAACTTGAGAGTGAGCTCTTGCTTGTACTCAGCCAGCTGGGAGATGTGGGGTTTGCAGTCCTGGATGTCCGGGCTCACCACACACTGCCTCAGGATAGTCAGGAGCTCATTGGTGTCCAGCTGCACTTGCAGAAACCCATTGGGAAAGCTGTAGGCATGGCCTCGAAGGGTGTTGATCTTTGCCAAGCTCCCCTCAAAACTGGAGGTCCTTAAGTCTATTTCCTGGGTCTGACTGCCACTGGGACTGCTGCAGGCTGCTGCACCGGGAGCTGTAGTGCGGCCCCACCCCCGCCTCACCATGTCTCCTGGTTGCTGAACTTTTTCGTGACCACCTTGCCCAGCTCCAGGCCGAGGCGGTCGGCGATCTTCTGGGACAGGTCCTGGTGCGAGCTCCCGCTGAAGATCTTAATATTAGGCATGGTGAGGGCGGCAGCGGCGGCGCCGTCCTCTTCCTCCCCGCTCCGCCTCGCACCGCAACCGGCTGCCGCGCAGGGATCCACCCGCCTCCTGCGCGGGGAACGCGGCGCGGTGAGCGCACAGCACGCCGACCCGCTCCTACTCCGCCATCTTACCCCTTCCCGCCCGCCGCGTGGGCCCTTTATAGACTCCTCGCCCCCACGGACACGCCCCGGCGCGCTTCCCATTGGCTCCGTGGCGGCCGGGGGCGGGGCCCTGCCCGCCCCCGCCATGGCGCGAAAGGGCGGTGGGCGTGGCCCAGAGGTCTCCCCCCTGCCCCGCCGACCGCCTCGACAATGGCCCCTGGTGGGGGGGAGGGAGGGAGGTGCGCGCGGCTGCTCGCTAGCCCCTCCAGGGGGTGGGGCGCAGGGCAGGAGGAGGTCTGCGATTGGTCGTCGCCGGCCGCCTGGCCTGCGATTGGTCAGGGCCGCCGCGGAGGCCAGAAGAAGAGTAGAGGCCGAAAAGGGTTGGGAGGCTGGAGGGGAAGTAAAGGCTGGAGAAAACTTAAGGCCTGAGAGGGGTGGGAGGCCGCGAAGGGCTGCATCGCCAATGTTAGGACCTTCTGGATTTCACTCCCTTCCCCTGACTCTCAGTGAACACTTCAGAGATCTGAGGCTTTTCTGTGCGGGAGTGGAAAAACCGACCATCACTTCTGGGAGCAGTTCTGCTGGCTGCTCGCTTCCTGCCTGCCCCCCTGCTCTGTCATTTGTTTTGCAGGGATTTTTTTTAGATAAATCCTCTCTCTGCTCCTGAAAGCCACTCGGATGCAATAAGAACCATCTAGGTTCGAGTTTTTACCGACTCTGCAGGAACCCCCTATTCTTCGTTTGCAGAGATCACTGTAGCGCAGGTATCCCACTGGGCCTGATGGGTTGTACTGAGGTGTGAAGCTCACCCGTAGCACTGTACATGCTACCGGTGTTACACAGGACGTAGCTGAACCAGAGCACATCTGCCAGGAAAAAGAATACCATTTGTCAGGGAAAGGAGAAAACTTTGGGAAATAAATGGTATTTTCAAGCCTCCGCTAGAAACAATACAGATGAAAAGCTCTTAAAAGGATCCTGACTCGTCCCTTTGTGTTCCTGATCTTTCTACTCAGCGTTTTTACTGTGCCTTTCTAAGGAGCCCTGTTAGAAGTATGAGGATGGAGTCCTGTTGCTCTAGGAAGAGGTGAGTATTCATTAGACTCAGGAGTATTTCCAAGGTGCTTTTCAAAAGTGGGATTTAGTAGAGTGTCCTGGACCGTGTGTGTAGACCCCGTGCATGTCCCCAGCCCTTTCATCTCCGTCCCCAGCCCTTGGCACGTGCAACAAACCTCAGAGAGGCAGCACTGGGATTTTGGCCACCTTGAACACAGCGTATTTGCTTTTTAATGACTTTGTAGTCCAGCTGCAGAAAGCACCCTCCCTGTTCACTCTATCTGGGGGACAGGTGACAGCAAGGGGCACCATGCCAGCTGGGCTGGAAGGTTGTGCAGCGGCTGCAGTGGCATGAGGCATGGGCACATTCCTCGTCTGCTCGTGCCCTGACATGGAATTACATAGCCTGACACAAAAACCTTTGGAAAACTTTCCTATCATGTGTATGGACTGTTTTCATACATACTAGATAAGGTTGGGCAATGTAAATAAGCTGAAATACCCGTCTTCCCTGGCGGACTGCTCCTGTGTCCAGTGAAACCCATGGGTGTCCCCACCAGCTCCACCGTGCCTGTCTATGCAAGGAATTTGTTAGGATGTTTTACCCAGGAATCCAGACACTGTGCTTTAAATGAGAATAAAATTTAGACATTACTCACTTGTATTTGTCTGTCAGCTCCCTTGGGTATGATGAAAGCAGCAATGGGTCTCAGCTATTCAGCTCGCCCCGCTGTTGTATCTGGGGCTGCTATGATTCCTGTGTAGTGTTGCCAGGACCTTGGAGAGGATGGAAATCCCGACAGGAGAATGCGGCCGCTGTGCTGTGGGGATTAGAGTTCAAAGTGCTTTAAACCATGGTGCCCAGTTGTTGTCTCCAGTTGACAATGACCAGCAAAGTCCACAGAGACATAAGCGATTTTATCCAAACCTATCTTGGGACTACTGCTTGAGGTCTGCTGGTTTTCCAGCTCTTGCTTTCGACACTTTAACCCCTGAAAGCCAGGTCTTCTGTTTTTTTCATGTGTATTAGAGAGACCAGCGATGACCCAGTTTTTGTTCATTTTCTATCCGTTGTCACTGATAGAGCCCTGGTGAGGACTCCTTGGGAGTGGACATAATTTAGAGAAGATTAGGGGAGGAAGCAGACTATGGGAGTGGAATGGCATCAGATGGTCACGAATGTATGTTGTGGCTGAGCAATGCTCATGGGAGCCGTGAAGGCCCTGGAGGAAATCTGTGCCAGCTGTAACACTATAGCAAAAAACTCAGGGCGAAGGCAGTAGGAGAAGGGCAGTTACTGCTGGCACTGCTCTGAGAGGGTGCTGAAGGGCAGGCAAACACAACCTGCCATGCTCAGGCAGATTGCTCTGGTGCGAGGGGATGGAGAAAAATTGATTTATCTTTATGCACACACACCTGCAGAACAATATTGTCCTTTTCCAAGAACTGTATACTTCGCTTTAACTTGTTAGGGGACAGCGGCTTCGATCTGAAGAGATGCTGATGCTAAATGAGAACAAGGCAGTCTGCAGGTAGATAAACTAGACAGACAGTGAAATGGGAACTAGATATGGGGGAAAAAAAAGTACTTTTAATTCCCTGTGCTGTGTAACTGAGATGCAGTTTTTTGAAAAGTCTATATTCAAAACCTTTAACTAGAACATTTTACCTGGATCATTTCCTTTAAGAATATTTACAGTGCCCAACAGAGTGGGGCCACAGGGACAGCACCTTAAAGACAAATACAGCAATAATAGAGGCAGGGCTTCATCATCCTGCTTGGGTACGTACCAGTATAGCTTCTCCCTCCACACAGGGACATTTGACTGATCCTGGAGCACCTATCGCCACCACTCTACAAATAGTAACAGTGTGCTGTGAAAAAGTAATTCTTTTCCGACGCGGTGCTGATTGCCCACTAGATGGTACTAAGTATCGACTCTGAAATTGCTGATTAAACTGCCTGCTGTCAATAGTATTTTCAGGCTCTGGGGGTTGTTAGAAAACCTCTTGGCTTTTTCTTTTTTTTAATCCCTACCCAGCTTTATAAATAGATGGGTTTTGTCCCATTCAGTGTCATCGTTAGTTAGTTCAGCATGGGAGGTGGTGTGATGCAGATTAAAATAACGAGCCTGGAGGCACCGAGAATGTGTGTGTCTCGACTGCTGCTGCCTTTGCTTTAGACAACACATTCAATCCCCATACCGAGAATGACCCAGTTCCTAAGATTTTTGATGTTGACTCTTTATCAGACTTGGCTTTTATAGTTCCTGGAGGTTTTGGGGCACATAGACGGCACACATGAATGCCTGCCTCCCTGATAAACAGAAGGCAGTTCATTGTGCCAGGCAAAACCTGTTCCCAGAGGGAACGAGATATTGGAAACATCATCTGTAGCTAGGAAACTGTTTGCCTTGCTCAGATTTCTCCCTGGGTCTGGCATTACGCTTTTGCTGGGCTCGCCCCTTCAGACACACCAGAGCAGTCCCACAGGGCAGTAGAACCATCAGGCTACCGATGGCAAGTCACACACCATCACCTCTTCCCAGGCAGAAGAGCAAATGCCAGGCAGAGGCTGTGACTTGGCTGGAAACACGCACTGGAGCTGGTCAGTGGGTGCTCAACTTGGCTCATCTGAAAGGGATCAGGGAGGAGTTTGCTAATAGAGGGGCGTTAAAGCATCTCCCGGCTCTCCCCTGCTTTAGGGGCAGGAGGGTGTCCTGCATGCACCAGGAGGACCACACATTCCCCAGCATGGCCGCAGTGCCCAGCACCACTGGTGAGTGGGTGAGTGCCGCTGGGGGTGTTCCCATCCCGGAGGGAAATTAAGCCAAAAAGCCCATTAACACCACAAAACTGTGCCAAGTCAAACAATTCATTTCAAACCTGCATTTTTGCTGCTTCACGGCTTCCTTCATAGCCTGGTACTTAACTGCTGTGGAGTCCAGCGATGTTGTGGAGTCCTTAAGCTGTGCCCTTCCAGTACAGAGATACGTGCATTTCTATAGCAACAAAAATAGGGTTTTTTGCTTATAAACAGTGTTTCGTACAGCTAAGAATAGCCACATTTCCACAAAGTTCTTAAAAAAAGACACAAATGCTAGTTTGGATATTAAGATTAATATATTTAATCCTTCTTGTTTGTAAAACAAGACATAAATTTGTGTATATATATAATTTATATATTTTTTATTTATATATACTATATACAGATAATAAAAAAATTTTTCCTCTGTATTAGACTGAGAGATTTATGGAGGAATGATATAGGCATAATGGGGAGCTTGAAGAAACTCAGAGTTTTGTAATAGATAATTCACGGGGAAAAGAAAAACACATCTCCCTGTCGGCCTTCAGCATTATAAAAGGCTTTGCCCACCACGGACTGAAATCCGAATTGGCTCTTCCGCTGTATAGTTGCTACACGATTCTTGAAAGCAGGAGGCTGTCCCCACAGCAGGATCCTCTCTGCCTTGCTGACAGCAATGGCCAAAGTCCGTGACAGCCATGGGCCAGGGGAGGTTATTGCACTCAGTAGAGGATGCGCATGTTAAAAGCACATTGTGCATTTCCATAACTCCTATGGAAGAACGAGAGATTTTGAATGTGCGTATTTATAAAAAATAATAGAGATGGGAAGCGATTGATCATACGGAGATCCCTGATCATCCCCAAGCGCTGGGGCAAGGTGGCTGGGTTTGACAACCAGTCTCACTCCTGGCACCATGAGGCCGATGCCACGATCTCCCTTTCCAGCTGGAGGTGGGTGCGATGGGGAGAGGTGCAGGGACCCCAGCAGAACCTGCTCTCCCCGTGCACGCATGAAGTGCAATGGGTGGCAGGATAAGGGCAATGCAATGTGTAACCTTGCATTTTTCTCCTCGTTCTGTTTTGGAGGGTGGGTGATGCAGTGATGCACCAATTAAGGCGGTCTGATTGATTAGGTCTAGAAGCTAGACTGGGAGGAGGAGGGGAACCTCGGGGTGCGAAGGGAAGCAATTAGGAATCATTTTACCATTCACCTGGAAGTGAAAAAAAAATATCCAAAAACCCCAACTCCAAATAAATAACCATGACACAGTACTAAATAATGCTTCTTATGGCAGTCAGTCCAGTGGAGACAGGAAAAGGACTTCAACGCCCTGGCAAGGAGGGCAGTTCCTTTGGCCGATGGCAGTAGCACTGCCGGGCTTGGGGGCAAGCCATGGCTCACAGACAAAGCTGACCTGGAGTTTCTCTCTAACGGGCATGGTGAAGGGAAATAGGAGAGGGTTTGGGCTGAGCCTGGGAGGCACGGACCTGACCTCTGGAGAATGGTGTGAAAGAGGTCTCCTCTCAGCTGCTAGCACAGCTTCTGGCTTGAAATGGTCAAAGATCAATCTGGGTTCCTTGCAGGCTCTCTAGTGTGGACACAGCCATCCAGCAGAGGAAGGGGAACATAGAATCAAAGAATCATTTAGGTTGGAAAAGACCCTTAAGATCATTGAGTCCAACTGTTAACCTAACACTGCTAAGTCCACCACTAAACCATGTCCCTAAGCACCACATCTACATGTCTTTTAAATACCTCCAGGGATGGTGACTCAACCATGTCCCTGGGAAGCCTGTTCCAATGCTTGATAACCCTTTCAGTGAAGAAATTTTTCCAATATCCAATCTAAACCTCCCCTGGTGCAACTTGAGGCCATTTCCTCTCATCCTATCACTTGTTACTTGGGAAAAAAGGCTAACACCCACCTCGCTACACCCTCCTTTCAGGTAGTTGTAGAGAGCGACAATGTCTCCCCTGAGCCTCCTCTTCTCCAGGCTAAACCACCCCAGTTCCCTCAGCTGCTCCTCATAAGACTTGTGTTCCAGACCCCTCACCAGCTTCGTTGCCCTTCTCTGGACACGCTCCAGCACCTCAATATCCTTCTTGTAGTGAGGGGCCCAAAACTGAACACAGCATTCGAGGTGCGGCCTCACCAGCACCGAGTACAGGGGCACGATCACCTCCCTACTCCTGCTGGCCACACTATTTCTGATACAGGCCAGGATGCTGTTGGCCTTCTTGGCCACCTGGGCACACTGCTCGCTCATATTCAGCCGGCTGTCAATCAACACCCCCAGGTCCTTTTCTGCAGGGGAGCTTTCCAGCCACTCGTCCCCAAGCCTGTAGCGCTGCATGGGGTTGTTGTGACCCAAGTGCAGGACCCGGCACTTGGCCTTGTTGAACCTCATACAATTGGCCTCAGCCCATCGATCCAGCCTGTCCAGATCCTTCTGCAGAGCCTTCCTACCCTCAAGCAGATCAACACTCCCTCCCAACTTGGTGTCGTCTGCAAACTTGCTGAGGGAGCACTTGATCCCCTCGTCCAGATCATTGATAAAGATATTAAACAGAACTGGCCCCAGTACCAAGCCCTGGGGAACACCACTTGTGACTGACCGTCAACTGGATTTAACTCCATTCACCATAACACTTTGGGCCCGGCCATCCAGCCAGTTTTTTACCCAGCAAAGAGTACGCCTGTCCAAGCCATGAGTAGTTTCTCCAGGAGAATGCTGTGGGAAATGGTGTCAAAGGCTTTACTAAAGTCCAGGTAGACAACATCCACAGCGTTTCCCTCCTCCACTAAGCAGGTCACCTGGTCACAGAAGGAGATCAGATTAGTCAGGCAGGACTTGCCTTTCATGAACCCATGCTGACTGGGCCCTATCGCCTGGTTGTCCTGCACATGCTGTGTGATGGTGCTCAAGATGACCTGCTCCATAACCTTCCCCGGCACTGAGGCCAGACTGACAGGCCTGTAGTTCCCTGGATCCTCCCTACTCGCACGCATTAAGCCCTCTCCTTTTGCACAGGCAGTACCTTTGCTCAGGACTAGGGCATTGCTCTCTAAGCTGTAAGAGCAGAGCCTGCTGCAGTGACCTAACTCTGCCCCAGGACTATGGCATCCTGCCCATGCTCGGACTACTTCCCAAGCCCTAGCACAGCAGCAGGGATTTGCACCCCAGAGATCCCTTCTGCTGCTGATTATGTTGCATTTGTGGGCCAGGTAGGTCCTGGAGGCAGAAGAGCTGTTTATGTGGCAAGACACTGGTTTGGCTCCAAACTGCCCAAGTGAAGCCAGGAGATCTCAGCTCAGTTTCTGCTAACTCACTGGCCCATCACACACGGTGACAAAGGTCTTTGCACAGGTGAGGCCCAGAAGCACATGAAACCAAACTAGTGTGGAGATGGGGAGAGTGTGCCCCCCAAGTCCGTCACCGATAAGCCAGAATGGGAAAGCAAGCAGAATAGCTGCTTAAGACCCCTGACGAGCTGGTTGCCCAGCTTGTGACAGGGCATGAATTTACCCTTCGAAAACACCGCCAACACAACCATCCATTCTTCAGAGATAAAAGAGTGTCTTGGCTACCACAAATCCCAGTAGATGTGGGCCTGTAGACATGCATCCTGACCAGACCTATGCGATTTAGGAACCACTAGCACATGGCCCGGCACACACTGGCTGGTTGGTTTTTGTAGCTGGCTTACTTATTGATCAACGTCTTTAGGGAGCGTGTGAGCGTGCTCATGACAGTGGCAACTGTGGCTGACTGGTGGGCAAGCTGCTCCACCGTTTGCTGGTGGCTCAGTGTTCTGGCTGTGGACTCCTCCGCAGCTTTCAGGAGGAAGGTGTAGTTTCTCACCACTTCTTCCACCTTCGTCAGCAGCTCTTGGCGCTGGTACCCCGAGCGCACGACGTACGCCAGCCTCACAAACGTCTCGATGAGGCTGCTTAGCACCTGGAAGCTACTTGTGATGGCGGAGAGCATGTGAGTCGGACTCTTGTTGACGGCTGCCATGCGGCGGCAGGATGCCCGGAACTCCTTGAACTTGAGAGTGAGCTCTTGCTTGTACTCTGCCAGCTGGGAGATGTGGGGTTTGCAGTCCTGGATGTCCGGGCTCACCACACACTGCCTCAGGATAGTCAGGAGCTCATTGGTGTCCAGCTGCACTTGCAGAAACCCATTGGGAAAGCTGTAGGCATGGCCTCGAAGGGTGTTGATCTTTGCCAAGCTCCCCTCAAAACTGGAGGTCCTTAAGTCTATTTCCTGGGTCTCACTGTCATTGGAACTGCTGCAGGCTGTTGCATCTAGGACCTGAAGAGTCCTGCTCATGACTGGGACCATCTGATTGTCCAGCTTCATTCCTGGGAGTATCTGCATGGGGATGGAATAGGACAGCTCATCCTTCTCGCTCCCATCATCTGCAACATCGCATTTCCTGTAGTAGAAGCAGTACCGGATGGAGCAGCACTTTTCATCCTCCATGTCTTCATCTGGCAGCTCAGCAGGACTTGGATACATCTCCTCCTGGACAGAGAACACTGCTGAACCCTTCTGGTTCTTTTTCTCCTGTGCTATCTGGACATAGGAGGGGTCAACCATTCCAGAGACTTCCTGGATTTTGCTCTTCAAAACAGGACAAAGGATGCTGGGCTCAGGCTCTTTCTGGGGACCTTTCTGCTTGGTTGTATAGATGTTCTGGTAGATGTCAGAGGACAGGGATGTCCTATCAGTCTTATCTAGTTCACTGACACTGTAGCGACGCAAGAGCTTCCTGTAGTGTGGAGCACCCATGCACTCCCCCCGGGAAGTGCACGTTGTCAAACAGGACACACTGTTCTCTGGATCTGACAGGTAGTCTCTGGACTCTAAACTTGTGGATCGTATCCGCTTGCCTTTGGAAGGGCTGCTCATGCTTGTCAACCTAATGGCTTCTGCCTGCTTCTGGTCATCGGTAACTTTACCCTTCCCTCTTCTCTCCAGTTCTGGCATCACCAGCTGGTTAGGGGGTGGCCTTGCCCCCCTGCAAATCCGCTTGCAGTCACAGCTGCGCCTTTGCTCCCTGGACATCCCTGGGACTTTCTGCACAGGACTGCTCCTTAGCTGGCAGCTGCAGCGCCCATGGGCAGGAGGGTGTAGATACTCCTGTGGTGGGAGGTCACCTTTGCTCTTTGGCTTGAGCAGCTCTTCAAGGAATTCCAGCTCATACTGCTTTACCTTCTGCAACTGGGCCTGCCGCTCATCCGTCTCCTTCTTCAGCCGGGTTGGAAATGTTGCAGCGAACAGGTTCCTTAACCTGAAGGGAGCTTTTGGAGCTTTGGGTTTAGCTGGGACATCAGCATCTTGTTGGGTCACCTCCAGGACTTTTTCTACTTTTTTGGAAGGCACAGTGCTGATCTGCAGGCTTTCGGATCTGGGCACCAGCTGGATTGGCCCTTTGGGTTCCTCACTGGTGCCCCTGAAAGTGCTACCAGGTGGTGGAGAGTGCAGGTTGCTACTCTCAGCTTTTAAGCTTTTGGCTGAACTTTCCTGTTGCACCTTCTGTCCTTGGTTTGAAGGAGCTGTGTGTTTCTGAAAGATGAGGCTCGTGGCTTCGCCACCTGCCTTCTGACCTGGCTCTCCGCTTGCAGCTTTTCCTGGAGCATCTCTACTCACTTTTTGCTGGTAGCTTTTAGAGGCAAAAGTCTTACCGGGCACAATCTCCTCACCTGCTGGGGTGAGGTGGAAAGCTTCAGCCTTACTGCCATGAGCTTCTTTAGGACTTGGAGAAACTTCACAGTGCTGCTGCGGAGAGAGTTGCTGCTGCTGCTGACAGTTGCATAATGTCTCTGCAGTTTGTGGACCTCCTTTAAGTTTCAAAGGCTTGCTGCTGGTTGATGCACAGCTGCTGGTACCATTCATGTTCTTGTCTTCTTTTGAGGCTGCTACCACTTGGGGAGCTGAGCCTTTTGCATTTGCCACTTGCTGCAGAGCAGCTGAAATGACGGCTGGAGTTACACCACTTTTTTGTTCCAGGAGGAGCTTGGAGCTCGGCTGGACCTCTTTGGGCATCTTCTCTTGTAGATCCTGTGACTGCTCCCTGCTCAGGGCTGCTGTGGCATGCAGAGATACCTCAAAGGCAGCTTTTGTGTGGCCTGCACATTTGCATTCAAAGCCTGGCACTGGAGCCCCCCTGTTCTGCTCGTTAAGCTGGGGGGTCAGCACTGGCTGGACAGCCAAGGTGTAGCTCCGCTCGGCATGCTGCTGCTCCTGTTTGCTCTTGCAATTGGTAAGGTTGGGGCTTGGGTGAGAGAAAGCTGGCTTCAATGAAGGGCTCGGCTCCTGGTGGCTGAGGGGGTAGGGTGAGGTGAGAACAGCCTGGGCAGCACAACTCTGGATTCGGAAAGGCAAGTCCTTTCTGGCCAGGAGGTTTTCTTTGTTGATGTGTTGAGCGAGGAAGTAGGCTGCGTTCTGATGCTGCTTCATAGCAGAGACCATCTCCGAGACATCAGTTAGCTCTGAAGAGTTGGTTTCATGGCCAGAATCCAAGGATGACTCAGGAGTGATGGCAGCCAGGACAATAAGACCTGAGGAGGCACACAAAGAAAACCCCATGACAACACTCACACCACAGTGCTATGCGGAGGAGAGGGGAACTCCATGCACCAGGAGGGTCCCAGGAATGCAAGACACAGCATCCCATTGGAGAAACTTTAGTGACTTCCTGCAACTAAGAGTTAATGCTTTTAAGAGACATCACTTGTCAGCACTGAGCTGGCTTGCTAGCTCAATTCAGCAAGAGCTCTTGGCCCAGGAAAAGGTCTTGGGAAGCTTTCCAGTGTTAGCGATAGCAGAGCTACAGGGACTTGTCTGGAGCAAGAAGGAAAATCGGGCAACAGCTACTCTGCCACAGTGAGTAGGGCAGCCAAGGGCAGGGAGAGGGACAAAGGACTGTGCTACCAGCAGGCTGGTCCCAGAGACACCCGTCTGACAGCAGGTTTGCCCTGTGAAGGCCTTACACACTACAACACCTGGGTGTGAACCTGGGAAGACCGAGGGCCAGAGGTACCAGCTGAGTGGGGTCACAGCAGGAACTCATGCTCACAGTACTTGTTTGTTAGTGTCTCCACCATCATGGCACGTGGACCGTGGCAGATATGGGATAACCAAGAGACTCCTTCAGTCACTGTCAGGGAGAGGAGTCCGACCTCAGCTTCTTAGAAATCTTCTGAGCAGCCAGTTGGCTGCTCCTGCTACAACCTGTTGCCACAACTTAGTTTTTACTAGAAGCTGCTCCACAATCACATATAAGATGGGAGAAAGAGACTAAAGGGAAGCATGTACCATAGGAAAGAAAGACTATAGGGAAAAAAGAAAGTCACAGCCACTGAAATACCTGCTGTCTGTTGCGGTGGGGGATGCGGACAATCCTCTGAAGCAGCCAGGGCTTCCAGCGCCTGCAGGGTGGACACCAGGGCATCATCCAGCTCTTGGGCATGGTCTCGGACTGTCCGTGGTTGCACATTGTCTATTAGCGTGACAGGGATCTCATCGTAGAGGATACCACAGAGGTGCCGGCCCTGCTCCTGGCTTTGGGCAGCTGCTCGGCGCTTGGGGTCATCCTCATCCGAGCTGTTGTCTCGGAAGCCGGGAGGAGGGGCGGCAATGGCGGGGAGCAGGGACGTCGTCTCGTCTTCTTCTTCATCGCTCCCGGGAGGGGGAAGCGACATCAAGTCCACCATATTGTCCCGGGCACTGCCAGGCTTGCCGCCCTTGCATGAGGCCAGCCGGCTCTTGATTTTGGCTTGGCAGGACTTGCAGTAGAAGTGCGAGGTGTCGCTCCGCAGGTGGGTGTCTATAGTGTGTGCCCTGGCCCTGCTCGCGTGCCTGTCTAGGTCAAGGCCATCCGGGTCGTACTTGTTAGCTGCCCCATTGTAGCCTTGGCCAGAGCTTTTGGAAGTGGGGTCAGATTTGGTCCTGGGACGAGTTTCCTCAAAAAAAATCAGGTTTTCATTGATATCCGTCCTGCTCTCTCTTTCCTTCCTCTGCTCTTGCATGTGCAGGTAGCAAAAGCTGATGAGCTCCGAGTCCAAAGCCCTGGTGGCTGCAGCCCCGGCTGCTCCCGCGCTGGTGGCAGAGCCACCCACCAACCCGCTCTCTTTCTTTCCCGTGTGCCCCGCCGCCGTGGCAGACCGGTGGAGGTTGTGTGCGTTGATGTAATCTAAACCAAAACCACAACAGGCACATTACCAGCAGCACCCGGGAGAAGTGAAAACAGCATGGGGAAGCTCCTGCTCACCCTGGAGAAGCATCCATGTGCTCTCTGCCCTCTAGCCCTCGGCATGCCAGACTGCAGTGGCACACGCATGTTGCCTGTGGCAGAGCCAGGCCGCCTGGCTGGTCTTTTGAAAAACCATCTTCCGCAACCTGCTGGGCCTATCTGCCAGTAATGAGTGCAGGAAGAAATGCCCTGCACATGCAGTTCATAGAATCATAGAATAGTTTGAGTTGGAAGGCACCTTTAAAGGTCATCTAGTCCAAACCCCCTGCAGTGAGCAGGGACATCTTCAACTACATTAGGTTGCTCAGAGCCCAGTCCAACCTGACCTTGAATGTTTCCAGGGATGGGGCATCTACCACCTCTCTGGGCAACCTGTTCCAGTGTTTCACCACCCCTACTGTAAAAAAAATTTCTTCCTTATATCTAGCCTGAATCCACCCTCTTTTAGTTTAAAACTGTTCTATCACTATAGGCCCCATTAAAAAGTCTGTCCCCATCTTTCTTATAAGCCCCCTTTAAGTATTGAAAGGCCACAATAAGGTCTCCCCGGAGCCTTCCCTTCTCCAGTCTGAACAACCCCAACTCTCTCAGCCTGTCTTCATAGGAGAGGTATTCCGCCCCTCTGATCATTTTTGTAGCCCTCCTCTGGACCCACTCCAACAGGTCCATGTCTTTCCTGTGCTGAGGACTCCAGAGCTGGACACAGTACTCCAGGTGGGGGCTCACCAGAGTGGAGTAGAGGGGCAGAATCACCTCCCTTGACCTGCTGGCCACGCTTCTCTTTATGCAGCCCAGGATGGCTTTCTGGGCTGTGAGCACACACTGCTGGCTCATGTCCAGCTTTTCATCTACCAGTACCCCCAAGTCCCTCTCCGCAGGGCTGCTCTCAATCCCTTCATCCCCCAGCCTTATAGATACTGGGGTTGCCCCAACCCAGGTGCAGGACCTTGCACTTGGCCTTGTTGAACCTCATGAGATTCACATGGGCCCACTTCTTGAGCTTTTTCAGGTCCCTCTGGATGGCGTCCTGTCCCTCAGTCATGTCAACTGCACCACTCAGCTTGGTGTCATCTGCAAATTTGCTGAGGGTGCTCTCAATCCCACTGTCTATGTCACTGATGAAGATATTAAACAGTGCTGGTCCCAATACGGACCCATGAGGGACACCACTCGTCACTGATCTCCATCTCAACACTGAACCGTTGACCACTACCCTCTGGATGCGACCATCCAACCAATTCCTCATCCACCGAATAGTCCATCCATCAAATCCCTATCTCTTCAATTTAGAGGGAAGGATGTTGTGGGGGACTGTGTCAAAGACCTTACAGAAGTCCAGATAGATGACATCCATAGCTCTTCCCTTGTCCACTGATGTAGTCACTCCATCACAGAAGGCCATTTGCCCTTGGTGAAGCCATGCTGGCTGTGTCAAATCATCTCCCTGTCCTCCATGTGCCTTAGCATAGCTTTTAGGAGGATCTGTTCTATGATCTTCCCAGGCACAGAGGTGAGAGTGACAGGTCCGTAGTTCCCAGGGTCCTCCTTTCTACCCTTTTTAAAAATGGGTGCAATGTTTCCCTTTTTCCAGTCACCGGAGACTTCACCTGACTGCCATGACTTTTCAGATGTCATGGAGAGTGCCTTGGCAACTACATCAGCCAGTTCCCTCAGGACTCTGGGATGCATCTTGTCAGGTCCCATAGACTTAGGTATGTTCAGGTTCCTTGGGTGGTCACGAACCTGATCTTCTCTTACAGTGAGAGGGACTTTGCTCCCCCAGTCCTCCTTGCAGTCCATCCACTCGAGAGGTGTGGGAAGAGGGGTTGTCAGTGAAGACTGAGGCAAAAAAGTCATTGAGTACCTCAGCCTTCTCCTCAACTGTTGTTACTAGTTTGCCAGTGATGTTCATCAGGGGGGTACACTTTCTTTGACCTTCCTTTTCTGGCCGACATACCTACAGAAGCCCTTATTATTATTTTTTGTGTCCCTTGCCAAGTTCAGCTCCATTCACACCTTGGCCTTCCTTCCCTATCCCTACCCAACTATATCCAATATAGGGCAATGTCCCTATACTCCTCCCAGGATACCTGCCCCTGCTTCCACTACCTGTGCATTTCCTTCTTGCCCTTTAGTTTGACTAGCAGGTCTTGACTCATCCGTGCTGGTCTTTTGACTTCCTTTCCTGATTTCTTACACCTGGGGATCGAGAGCTCTTGCGCCCTATGGGAAGTCTCCTTAATGATCTGCCAGCTCTGTTCTGCTCCCTTGTCCCTGAGGGCAGTTCCCTGGGGGTCCTGTTGACTAACTCCTCAAACAGATCATGGTCTGGAAGGGATTTTGGGTGATCAGCTTGTCTGTACCCCGCCTCTGAGGCAGGAAAACCGTAACTTAAGCAACCTTCATAAATGCGTGTGTGATGGAGGGGAGCACATTCCCATGGGCGGCTTTGTACGCGTCACACTTGCCCTGGCCTCCCCACCCGAGTGTGTGGGTCTCTCTAGAAGAAAGGGTTAAGCCCTGAGGGATACCACGCGTGTTGCTACCAAGAGCAGGAGGGGACTGCTGACACTGAAGACCAGGGACATTCTGGCTCTAAGGCATCAACCTCTCCTTGCAATAAGGAGAGAAGGGAAGACCTGGAGGAGGCAGAAGGGAGAGGGATGTAGAAAGATTTACATGGTGGACGTGGAAGATGGCCAGCTCAAAAAAAAGCCGGCGTGGTATCGAAGAAGCTGACATGCCTTTTTTTCCTAAATCAATAAAATCTGGATTCCCATTAACAAAGAGCTGTTGAAAGTGTTTCAGTGAGGCCCTTAGGTGTGGCTGGGGTATAGCGATGATGGAGGTCAGAAGAGCCTAGAGGGTGGCCGCACAGAATTTAGAAGCAGTTGAGCTCCAGCCAGCCCAAAGCCCTGTGACACACTGACAGAGCAGGCCTCATGTGGTTTGCTCCACTGTCTCCAAAATGATTATGTGCTATAGAGTTTAATCATATAAATTTTATAAAGTTAAATATTATGACATTTATGATAAGAAAGTATTGACCCTAAAGCTGTTTTTTGCGAGGAATTAGATCAATGACACCACGGACCAGCAGCACAACTGATCAGTGCCCTTTTACAAAGAACCTTTAGACATCGGAAAAATTGTCCTGTTCCTCCCTCTCCATCTCCCCTCCCATCTCTTTTCCAGACTAACCACAGCAAATTCCTTTAGCCTTTCGTGACAGGTCTGTTTTCTAAATGTCTCAGCTTTCTTACTGCTCTGGGCTGGACTCCATCCACGTCAGCTACCTCAGAAAATGCCTTGTTTCTGTGCTGCGTGACAGCAGCAGGGAGAGGAAGCAAGATCCCAGCGGCTTGCTGGGAGGCAGAGCTGGGCAGAACCAGAGGAGGGCTGGCCAGCACAATGGGCACTGAGGCATGGGGATGTGGGTGCTGTGTCACGGAGCCACCAGCCTTATTCAGAGGGCAACAGTAGCAGCCTTGCTGCACGCACGAACAAGGACCTTCACCCTCAGTCTGCCAGTTCACGTGTTATAGGGCAAGAAGGAATTGTTGTCACCATTTTTGCATAATGTTGGCCAGACCAAGCAGTTTTCCCCAGGAGACTGCCAAACATGGTGCAATATTGCCTTCTGGGGAGACATCCAATGTAGCTTAGCTGACTTTAAGTGACAGACAACCCCCCCAGTCCCTTGTCCCTCGCTGCCCACGATACATGCATTGTTTCTGTCTGGCTGACAGCTACCCTTGTGTGAGGCAAGCAGCTGAAATATTGCTTGAACTTCTGGCCAGTGGTCCAGCCCTTAGGAGGGGCATCTGTCTGCATTACAGGTTGAATCGTGCAGCTGTGCTGAGAATGGCTGCCAGGGGGATGCAGGCTCCGTCTTACCAAGTATAAATTAAATAAAATAAATCCTAATTAAATTCATTAGCTCAACAAATTGGACAATTTGTCTCCCCAAACACACGTCTGTATTATACTGTTCATCACCTGCAATACTAAAATCCCAATCAAAACAATATCTCTCTCATTTATGGACATACTGGTACTCAGAAATGACAGCTGTGAGTGAACATAAGGCTGCTGCAGCTGGGGACGTGCGTTCAGCACTGGGCTGTGGTGGGGCAGCGTGGATCGAAGCAGAGGTTTTTCCAAAGCCAGACGCCTTGGATGGGTTGTGCTAGCAGCCTGCCCTGCTTGGAAAGCCTCACTGGCTGCCCATGCCAAGCCAGGCCTGTTGTTGAATGGGGCCAAAACCCTAAAATCCATAATCCGGCTGCTGGATGCTCTAGGGGAGAAGGTCCTGACGAAGAGCTGAAGGAGCAACCAAGGGCACCGAGCTGCTTGGCTGACGATGGTTGCTGGTGGGAGCGGGGAGAGGAAGGGGCAGGGAGGCAAATCGCCTGCACAGCTCCAGCACGGCACAACCCTTCCTGCAGAGGGCAAGGATTTGGCATATGGCTCCGCAGGGAAATGCGGAGAGATGGATCTAACTGACAGCATCTGGACAGAGCGTGCATTTCTAAAAATGTCTGCAGTTCAGCAGGAGGTTTTAATGGGCCTCAGGGAAGATGGATGTACTCCTCTTCTAGGCAAAAAGCACGGGCCAGGGCTTGATTTTACATTTAAGATTCTGGCACAGCCTGCCTGCAGCCTGGAAAGCCAAAGCCTGGGCTAACTTGATTCATCCCAGTGGGGCTTTCATTCCTGCAGAGATGTGCTAATGATCAGCAGTCCCTGCTCCCTGTGATCCGCCTAGCTCCTGACAGCTCAACGTGCAGCCGTAGCGAGACCAGAACTGTGAGCAGACTTTGTTTTTTCATTACACACTAAATTCACTCCTGAAAGATGCCTGAGCAACTGGGTCTGCAGGGAAACTGTTCCACTCCACTGGTCAGAGAGGTGTTCATTGCACCCCTGGGGATAGACCAGGCCATCCAGAGAGGGGCTAGCTCTTTGGTATGAAGACTGTGGATCCATTGCTCCATCGTGGTCTTACCCACACCGTGACTTCCCCTCACACTCACTCCAGCCCCCTGCAGAGTGACACTGGTTTCTGGAGACTGTCAAGAAAAAAACAAGATCTACTACCCCTTTTGGCATAGGTTTGGACCATACCCATGAAGCAAAATCTCCCCGAGGAAAAATCCTGGCTATTATCAGTGTTGCTAGAGTGTGGAAAAGCACCACTCGCACATTCTGAGACATCCCCTGAGTGACCAGTAACTGTGGGTGCCGCCAGCCTCACTCCAAGCCCCTGGGGATGTTCTGGGATGCTGTCTGCTTTCCCCCACATTCCTCTGACTCCTCACAGCCATGTGCCCCATGTGTCCCTGTAGCCCATCGCAGGGTGACATGACTCAGGGAAGGACCACTCTGATGATAGCCAGTTAAGTTGGAAACACCCTCCACTCATAGCAAAATGAGTGACTAAATGTGTTTCCGTAGGGCACCCAGAGCAGAGACCACAGTGACAGCTGTTAATAAGAGGCTCAGGTGAAGAAACCAAGGGAAACCATGCACGTATACTTACACCAACATCACCTGCCAGGTCTTTCCCTGGATTCACTGAGGTTGCCGCAGATGCTTTCCTGATGCCTCTTGTGACTGTGTCCTCCCACGTGTGCTAAGTCTGGGTGCCTTCCTCAGACCTCAGAGGCACCGAGTCCTTTCCCAAGGACCCTGCTAGCTCTCGGCACTCCTCCCACCTCCCCCAGCTACTCCCATCTTGAGGAGGCAGTTTTGACACTCTGCCAGCTAAACTGAAGACTTGTAACAGCTCTCTGGAGTGGCAGTGTCACTCGGGAGGTCTGGGGGCAACCTTCCAGAGTCAGCTGGGTTGATATTTTGCCCATCTCCAGCCACTGAGCCTGTATTTTGTATTTCCCTGTACAAAACATATTGAATGTGAACCCATGCATGGAACAACAGCATGTAGCTCATGGTTGGCTCTTGTTTGAAATCACTCTTGAGAATCATCGATCATTTTGAGGGTGACTCACACCTGCAATCCATCCTCAAGGAACAGAGCATCGGTGCCTGGTGGGACAGAACCTGTCTTTAGCTCTTCTGGGCTCCTGCTGTGCCCAGACCAGCCCTCTGCTCCCTGCATCAGGCTGGGCACCTGAAAAGCTGGGACACCAAAGTTTCCTTCCTGATTTAGGAAATCAGCAGAGCAGCCATGCTTGCAGAGCTGCCCGTGCAGCCCAGACCCCCACTGATGAAGTAAGCAGTGTCCAAAGGCAGCAGGAGTGCAGTCCCTGACTAAGTGCATACACTCACGTTGGTCTCGGAGCTGGGATGCCAGCCAAGGAACGTGTGCTGCATCCCTGCGGCAATGCACAGGCTGTTCTGCGAGGACCCAGCTTTTAACTGGCAGCATTACAGGTCTTTTCAAACGGCACCTCCTGGATCTGCTCTAGGAGCTGCCAGAACACCACTTGCAGTGAGTGTTTAGGGCCCAAGCTAACACAAGTCAGAACTTATCCAAAATGAGGACTTGTCTCCCCGCTCCTTGTTTTCTGGTTAAAAGGGGTCTGCTGGTTCTGCAGGGGGAATGGGAGCAGAGGGGAGATGCCAGAGAAACCCTTCTTTCTAATGCTGCAGAGCCCTGGGCGGAGGGAGGAGGAGGGGGAGGCTGGGGAAGGGGCTCTCACAGAAAGCAGAGGCTGAAACGTACCTGCCTTGATAATCTGAGTCGGGGGCGGCTGGCTGAGGGCCCTGGAGAATATCATCTTCTTGGAGTCCACCAGAAGACGGCAGTAGCCTGCGATCAGGCAGGCGAAGTTGGTAGCTTCAGGCCACTCCATCAGCAACACCAGTGGCTGGAAGGCAAGAGAGGCAAAGTGCATGAGGGCCTTGTGGCTCAGCTGACAAGGGACCAGTGCTCCAAAGGGGCCGCGCTGGGTCCCTGCACTGGTGTAACTGGTGAGCTGGCTGGCACTTTTAGCACCCACACAGGAAAAACCAGCCAGGTGCACGTCTTTGCTCCAGATCACCCAACAAATAGCTGTGCAGAAGTGCCTCACTGCAGCTGTAATTCCTGCTTGCTGACTCCCCTAAAGATGATGAAGAAGGTGGAGCCCTGCAGGGTACAGGCCGTGCGCGGCAGGGCCCCCATGCAACCGGCTCCTGATTGTTTGTCTTGCATGTCAGTGCTCTAAGCCTACCTGCAAACACCAGTTTAACCATCAGGCCCTGGGGAGCTCAGGGAGTTTGTGGAGCCTCCAGCTGCCAGAACCTGTTTCATTGCAGGCACCATGTCACCCTCCCATAAACGAAGACATCTGCTTCCAGCAAGATGCAGAAGGGGCAAAAACCCATTACAGGCTCCCCCAGCCGCCACTCTGAGCCTCTGGATCTTATTTAAATCTAACCCTTCGGAAAATTAAATTTGCGCTTAGGAACAGATGGTGTCTTCTCTTTTAGGAGAGCATTTATTCGAATGCTAAAAAAGGTCTTTCCTTTAAAGAGAAGAAAAAATCAGACATGATCTGTGTGCCACATATAACCTCACTGCACAATCTAGTGGCAGACACCGCGACTCCCCGACTCCCGGCTTGTCCCAAGGAGAAGGTTAGCTAGCCCAGGCAAGCCATTGGGGTGGGATCCACTCTTACCTGCCCGGTGAGGTCCCGTGCACTGCTGGGAGCTGGTTGGGCAGAGCAGCCTGCTCCAGCACAGCTCGGTCAAGCAGTCCATGCCCAGTCTGAGCCCCCAGCACCGCTCAAGACAGACCCGTGAGATGGAAAAAAGATTGACAGTGCCTTCAATAAAGTTATTGCATGGCAGCTCTAGCGCTCATCTACCCCTTGCACAAAGCACCCCTACCTAAAGGACCTTTGCACCCAGGTACAGGGCTTATCTGAGGCAACTGGGGATGTTTAGCTACTGCTGTGGCTTGGGCTGCCCATCCTGCCGTGCTCGGTCTCTTGCACACTGACAGCCCTCCAGGACTCAGAAGAACTCGTTTACCACATCCAGGGCATACCAAGCCCTTTTTAAAAACCACTTAAGCCTATGGCGGTGTGAAATGCATTAAAGCTAGTTTGGTTTTCTTGTTTTATAACCACAGGAGGTTCCTGGTACCCACTGGCCAGTTCTGTGCACTGCTCACCACTTGCTTTTTTAAGCCCCCAAGCCAACTCTGGCAAAGAAAGACCCGTCCATACAGCACATCACGCTCTGGTCCATACAACACAATAAGTCTGGGTGTGAAGCCATCAGCCCTGGGCAGAGCCGCATGTGATCCCCAAGCCATGCCAGCCTCGGGCAGGAGCTGATTCCTCCTAGATCTACAGTAAAGAAGTTCCCTCCTTGGCTGCTGTGCAGGAAGAGAAAGGGAAAGAAATAACCCAACATGGAAGAGAAATAACCCGACAAGCAAGTATGCTCTGCTGGAGGCTCTCTCCCTGGCCGCTTGACAAGGCTCTTTCTGCATCATGGAAAATAAACCTGAGATGACAGAGATCAAAGGGAAAGTATCAAGAGAGAGAGAAAGGAGAGAAGAGATTCTCCACATAGCTCGAAGGAGGCAGGCATGCAGTGGTGAGGCGGGGGTAACACCTCTTAGCCCAGCCCCAGTCTTGACATAAGTGATGAAAGGAAACCATGTGTTCCAGTTCTGTCGTATGAAGCATCCTTAAAACAAATGCCTTCTACGTAGGGCTAAGCCTTCTTGGGTTTTTCAAGCCATCTGTTGAATAAAGAGACATTTGCGTTTTCCCCCCTCTGTTATGCAGCAGCAAGGTTTGAGTGCTAGCAACAAGAAAGGAAGCAAACGCCAAGGGGAGGGAGGCAATGGCTGATGAGTATCCACTACTGGGAGATTAAATTAAGAGGCCAAGGCATGTGGAGAATTCCCTTTCAAAAGGAAAACTAGGGGTGTAGTTTCCACCACATGTGAGTCACACACTGAGATTCACAGCTAGCTCTTGGGGACACCAAGGCTAAGTGGCACAGAGTGATGGACCTTCAATGCCTCCCTGTCAGCGCTCGCTGCTCAGCCCATGGTGCAGCCCCATTACCCCAGCTGGGTACCAGAACCTCTGAGACCCAGCCCTATGTCCATTTTTGCTCAGATACACCTCTGCTTCAGGATGCTCCCCCCCATTCAGAGATGGGACTGTAGGTTCTTGCTGGCAAGAAGCAGCCTCTGGATCAGTCCTCCTAAAGGAAGACAGGACTGAGACACAACCACCCTGACTGATGTTTCTTGCCTACAAATAAAACACATGCAATGCACCAAGATGCCGTGAGCTCCCTGCCAAGTCTCTGAGCAAGCCCAGCCTCCAGACTGGCTTCCAGTAATCAGTGCGTGGCATGCTGGGGTTAATTGTAGCTCTCTGCTCTGAAAAAGAGGAATCTTAATACAGATTAGCATTACAGCTTACTGAGGGGTCTTAGAAATGATTACTCTCACATCCTGGCAAGCAAGTGGCATGAGAGTTCTCTAATTGTCAGGCGTTCAAATATTGTTATTAGGGATTAAATCACTTCAGGGGCAGCTTGAAGCCATCCACCTGCGCTGCCAGCAGCGCTCCAGCAAGCTCCCTATGGCCCAGGAGCCCGCGCTGCAGAGGCTCTGTGTCCTGCTGATGCATTATTAGCTGCTTAAAAAGATATCGAATGTGAGCAAAGCTGCTGCAGTCAGGCTGTGTGTCTCCCCTGGCCTCAGTGGCTTCTCTGCTGCTCTCTAACAGAGGTCTGGCTGTAACCCTTTCCCACGTGGGGTTACAAGACTGAATCTCTCTCTTCCACCCACCTAAGTCCTAGGTAATTTTGCTGATACTTCCACCCTGCTGCCACATCTCCCTGAAAACGGCCAACAGATCTGAAAGTGATTTGTGGGGTCAAGAGGCAAAGAGGTAACACAATCGCAGCAGCCTTGTTTCCTTGGGAAATCAGGCTACAAAGAGGAGGTGTCAGGGATGGCAGCTAACGGAGATGTTATTTTTAGACATTGGCAATCTTGAGATCTCATGGAGACAGCCAGGCACAGGCGAGCTGAGCAAACATTGACTTTCTGAACAATTGCATGAAAAATTTCCATGCAGTACCTCTTTCCCAGCTGTTGATCAGGAGATGGTGTTAATCACCGATGGGGAACAAGTTATTAACTAGGGTAACCCCACGGTTATCCTCCTGCCATGCACCGATGGCGTGTCTCATGCCAACCAGCCAATCCTCTTCCTCCTCCTCACCGGCACGTTCTCACTGCGACAGCAGCAGGGACTCATACCTTGGTGGCCCCAAGGGCTCTGCTCCCCTGGGATTCCAGAGCAGAAATGCCTGTCTGATTTTTGTCAGGGCAGCAGCACCTTTAGGATGAAAGCTGGTTTTACACAGAAGCAAACTTACTGGGATAATCCTACTGCTCTAAATATGCCAAACATCAGATTCCCAGCAGGATGCACAGGTAAGGGTTTATCTCTGACCTGTACTATGCCAACATGAAAAGAAGCAAATTTTAAAGTGAATGCTCCTTCTACATCTAAATGCATAATACCAGCCTGAAATTACTGATATTTTGATCTTTCACTTATACTGGTTTTCTAGATTTTTTAGTCCTAATGAGAAAAGGACACCTTTTCACTTAAAGTTTCCTGCTTGGCAACCAGTCTCTCTGGAAAGTAAAACAAAACACATTTATACTGGATATGAGAGATGAGTTTCCCATTAGCTTATTAAGGATATAGTGCGTTTTCTATTATGCCCTGCCTTTAAATCAAACCTCCATGTCCTTCTGGAGGATATTCTCTTGTTCAGACAAAGGTGAAGGTTTCATAGAAGAATGTCTGGAGGAAATTTTATACCCAGGGTTATGCTAGAGGCTCTTAAGAGTCCACATATTTAAATTAATTTATGACCCGATCTATGCATGCTATAACCCTTAAGCTTATGTGCATTTCCTTTTAATCTCCCCCCTTTATCATGTACTTTGGGTCTTACCCTGCTTCCTTTAATGTAGTGCTGTAGAAAGGTGGAGATGAATTTACATAATTTATGTTCCTTGGTTTACTTGAGGTGCACTGCCAAGTTTATATTTAATAATATAGGCATCTGAGCCTAACGAGACAGAAGTCAATTTTTCACTTGTACATTGACCTTTCCTTCCCTCCCTTTAAGCATTATTAACTCAGCTCTATCAATACCAAGCTGGTTGTGATTAGGGCCATTATTTCCCATTTGTTGATCAATAAACCTCCTGCCTTTGTTAGCAGCAGACCTTCAGGTTTCTGCAGCAGTGCCTCCTTCCTTAGGGTTTGAGCAGCCACCACCTCCACCGGGTGAACGCCCTCCTTGTTTCCTGCATGGTCCCACAAAACGTCACAGTGGATGGAGAGGTACCTCTATAGTCTGCAAACTTGTAGGTGTCTCCTTCTCTCCACTTGGATGGTGGTGCTGTGTCCCTCACGGTGCTGCTGCATGCCGGGGAAGGCACAGGTCCAGCCTACACCTTCCCATCACGTGGCAGCTGCCACCCTGGCCGGCTTTCATCTCCCCCCACCAGCTACTTAAAGGACTCGTGCTCTTCCCTGTGGGACTTCTAATAACCAGAGCTTGCCGGTGCTTTAGGCATCTTCCACGTTTCCTATTTGTTGACGCAAGTTCTCAGGCCTCCCAAGGTTGCAGCACCATTAGGCTGCCCTCACGCCCACAGCACTGGACACCTGAGGTCTGCTTGGGTTTTTTTTGTTTTTTAATAAACAAATCAAATTTGTCTTTGCAGGCTTGGAAACTCATCCTCTCCACATGTTGTCTGAATCTTGTGTTTCTGGCTGGCTCCCGTGTTTCTGGCTGGCTCTTGTCCTGGGTGCCCACAGGCAGTGCTATGGGTGGCGCCGGGGCTGGCACCACACACTGGTATGTTCTTTGCTTTACATCCCACTAGAAAGGCTCTGCAAGGGGGGGAAACTGCATCCACACCTCCCGCCCCAGGTACTGAGCCACAGGAATTCTCAATCCTTCCCTCTCTCCCACCAGATGACAGTGTTTCAGAATGGCTTAATGCAAATAAATATGAATTCAGCTTAGGAAACCAGAGCCTTTAGGTCCATCATCACTCCAAAGCCTCACTCTTTGTGTAGGAGAAATCCAATGGGCTTCGGTCATTGCTTGCATGAGCGGGAGTAATGCTGGCCTCGCCTGCCCTCGGCAGTTTGATGGGGCTCCCCACCATTTTCAGACTACAATTTGGCAAACGCATGTACGGCACCGGCCTCAGCACCCACAGTGTGTCCCTGCCATGCTCAGCTGGGGGAAGCACCACTGGGCTCGGGGCCAGCTGCGGCCCTGCCGGCACCCGCTGCTGCTGGCACCCGCTGCTGCCGGCTCTGGTGGGGAAGGCTTGGAAGCAGAGGGGTCACCATCCCATCGCCATTGAGAGGGAGGGGCAGCTGGCAGGCAGGACTTGGCTCCGTCCAGGGGGAGAAGATAAGGCTGCACCCTGGCCGTGCACGGCGGCTTTTTATTTCCATGGCAGGCTGGAAGCACGCCAGGGACCCTGGGACACCAACATCAATAGCCAGATTCCAAGCACAGCAGCAGCAGGGGACCTTTCTGAATTAATTTTTCCTTTGTTTTCCTTTGTTTTCCTCTGTCGAGTCTTGATCTTGGCTAAAGCGCCAGCTGGCTGCAGGCCCTGCTGGGAGAGATGAAGTCAATTACCCCGATGCCTTTGATTGAACTGCAGTTGGCAAGTGGCCAGCCGCCGTGGGCTCCTGCCCCACAGCCCGGTGCAGGGACGAGGCGCAGCCTGGGACAGCTCCTCCATTAAATTGCAGACACTTGTCTGAGCTCTGGCGATCCAGCTGCCCCCCGAGCATTCCTCTTTCATTCCCATTCAGAGGGCCTTGGCAGCATTTTTGCCAATGATGTCAAGACTGTTAATAATAAAAGCCCAGCGGCATGTAGCTGTGCAAATCAGAAAGGAGAAATGCTCCATTTGAAAAGGCATTTCAGTAAGAACAAAACTTTTGCTTCTGCAGGAGCTGTGGAGTCACACAGCCAGGGGTGGGACCTGGTGGAGCCACCCGGCTGGATGTCAGGACGTGGCTCTGATGTGCCCGTGGAGCTGAGCAGCTCTCCCCATGCCTCCTGCAATGGGGAGCTTCGATGAGCATGGCAAGCAGCAGCCCCTCTGCCTCCTCTGCACCTGATCAGTGCTGCTGGGTTTGCCCGGATGCCGGGCAGGAGATGCTGACGCTGCCCTTCCCAGGCTGCTGGGAGGTAGAAGAGGACTTTGCAGTTCTGTGCTGGGGAGGAGGGGAGATGATGCATGCCTGGAAGCCCAAATTTGAGCTGGCTTAGAAGCATTGGTCACTCTCAAATGCCGGTCCCAGCACTGCCTGGCAGCTGGAGGGGGAAGCCCCCGGGAGATGCAGGCCTGTGGGGCCCCCACACCTCTGAGACAAACTGCGTTTAATGCATAAAAATCACAGGAGACACCACGTGCCACCACCCTGTCCCCAGCGCATCTGTGAGCTCCAGAATCAACACTCAAACACCGGCAAGTCTGGAGTGTGGGAGGAAAAGCAGAGAGGCAATGACCCCAGCAGAGAGGGGACTTTGCCAGGTGGGAATGACCACATGATCCTGCAAAACGCCTGCACTGCTGCAGCGCAGCTGAGGAAGCACTGTCCTGCCCCCAGCCGCGTGCTGTGAACTTTCTCAGCATTTCCAAGCAAACTTGCCCCACTCCCTCCGTGGCTGTCGAGGCGAAACCTGCTCCTCTCCTCCCAGCAGCTCCCTTGGACATTGCAGGGAATGAAAAGCCCTCTTGGACCCAGCAGCAGAGGCCTGGAGGCTTTTGCTCCTCTGTCCTGAGGTTGCACAGCTCCTCTACAAGGGGTCCTGCCAGCATTTGCTGCCCCCTCCCTTGCCACCCTCGCAGTGACAAACAGCGAAAGAAAGCAAAGCAGAGGCACCAGCCCTGGGTTTGTATCCCAAATGGGCTGTTTAAAACAGAAACTGAAGCCCAGAGCAGAAAAGCTCCAAAATAAACCAATTAACTACCCAGTGAATAATTTATAAGACAAACACCGTTTCTTTTCCTCCTGAACTAAATGCAAAGGGTTTACAATGTCCTCAAGCTTGCTTATTACCTGGAAATCTTCCCCAGCTCCTTCCCAGCAGGTAGGTCTGGGCTGCGGTTGCAGGCAAGCGGTGGATAAAGAAGTTTGGGCGGCGCTGGCTGGTGCAGTTGGGGTGTGCAGACCTGCACACCGATGGCTGATGGCTGCTTCACAACCTGACCCCTTTTTTTAACCCTTAGGATCAGCTACGCAACATCACTAAACCTGGTGCTTAAAAATTCAAAATGGCCTTTCTGCACAAATTGCTTAACCGTCACTGAACATCTGCCGTTTCCACAGTAACCCAGCCAGCAGCTGCAACGGGCCGCCGCCACCCCACCGATTCAGGCTGGCTCGCCCGCATCCCTGCCGTTACCTGGGGAACGCACCAGAGCTGCCCCAGCACCAGCATCCCTCGATGCAGCGCCAGGCATCACGGTGCAACAGCCCCAGGGGGACACCCCCACCTGCTCTGCAATCTGCAGGGCTCTGACAGGCTTCCAGGGGTGATATGGATTTAAGCACAGGTCCCCAGAGCAGTCAGGACACTACTTTGAGCACAACCCTCTAATGGTTTATGACTCATGGTGGAAACAGATTTATTTGCAACCCAGGGCTTTAGCCAGCGACACGTTCAGTGCAATACAGTAATTGCAAAAAGCAGATTAGCACTGCGAGGTAATGATCTTTTTGCCTGCTTTTCTTAGCTTGCCTCATCCATCGCTGTCCTGCGTAGGATTAGCATATGCCTCATTTTAGAGCAGACATCCTGGCTTTAAAACCCAGCCCTTTGGATAACGGTTAAATGAAGACAGATAACAGCAGCCTCTGCACTGGCGGGGTGCTGTTGAGCCTGCTGAGATTCACAAATGGGATGCTTGCTCCGCTCCAGGCAGGCAGAGGGGCTTTCGGTGGCTGTAGGCAGCTGCCTGGAATTTCTCAGGGAGATAAAGCCGCCGTGCACGCGTACGTGCTTGCGGGAAGTTGTATGTGAGCTGCCTTTTCTCCAGCAATTGGGAGGCTGGATAGAGGGGACATGGGAGAAAGTCTACTCCTACAGCAGGAAAGCGCTGGTGGTGTTACAGAGTTATTACTGCTGCAGGGCATGGCTGAGGGGAGCGGCACTGCAGGGTCTGTGGAGGAGCAGCATGGAAGTTGCCACCTAATTTATAGCAGATGGACGTCAGCACCACCTCAGCCTCCAGCACATCTGCTGCTCCTGCGGCCAGTCTCAGCCATGCACCGGACTGCATCGGTGGGGGACGGCAGGACAACTGCCCTCTCCCATGCCAGGGAGGGGACAGCGGCACCAGAGGAGCCTGTGCACCCCACCGTGAGTTTGATGCGTTCCCGGGGCTGAGCAGCGCCACGTGGAGCAGAGCTAAAGCCGTACATCTCCCTGTGCAGTACTCGCAGCCGGCATGATGGCCATGGAGCTACGTGACAGAGGGAGAACACCGTGCTCTGAGCACTCGCAGTGAGCCACGAGCAGTCAATCACAGGCTCATGACCAGCCTATTATTAATGTATTAATATTGCGATTTATACACACATATCCGAGAGGCGTGGGCACCAGGAGGAACCAGAAGGGTTACCAATGGTGCAGATGATATCCCTTGGTTATACCTGCTCCATAAGCAGTAAGGAGGAGACGCAGTGGGCTCCTGCACAGCCCAGGCAGCCAGAAGAGCCAGGCAGGGAGGGCTTCCACCTGCCCAGGCTGCAGGGGGTAGGTTTGAGGGTTTTGAAGGGTAGGGCCAGGCACAGCGGGACACCAGGACTTTACCTGGGCAACAACCAACCTCAGTGGGATGCAGAAGAGGAAATATTACAGATATTACAGTTGACCAAATACCCACTGAATTACAAATGCAAAAAAAGGGCTTCACCAATGAGGCTTTTGGAGGGGACAGCCGAAGCAGAGAGGATGAGGATGAGTATGAGTGTGGCTCTGGCAGAGGCTACCAGGGTGTTACTGCAGTTCAGCAGAGCTACTGGACGAGGCAGCGTGGCAGCAGGAAAACAGACTTGGAGGAATTAATGAGCCTGGTGGGAGGAAGTGCTAAAATCCACCAAGAGAGGAGGCAGCAGGAGAATCCTAAACAAATCCACCATGATTACTTCTGCGAGGCTATGGCTGAAACAGAGAGTGCAAGGCAAGGGCTGTAGAGAGGGCTGGGGCTTAGAGGCCTCGCAGGAGATGAGGAAACACAGAGGCAGCCAGCAAAGCAGCTCAGCTTCATCAGCCTTGGGGGGGAAAAGGGATGAATGTGAGGGCAGTAACTGACCTACAGCCAAAGACTCGGAGCTTGTGCAGATATGCCCTGTCCGTTGTGCAGCAGCACCTCCATGCCCCACAGCAGTCACAGCGCCACTGTGCCAGATGTCATTGCATGACACAGCCTCTGCCAAGCACTGCTCCTGTCTAATTTAGCCCAAACTCGATCCTAACTCTGTCCTGTTGAATTCAAGGTGGGAGGAGAGGAGACGATGAGGCTTGGCATTTATCTATCTGCCAGATTGCTGCCTCTCAGCCCTGTCCTTCCCCATGGGGCAGGGAAGAGCTGGGTGCGGGGAGGCAGTGAAACCAAGGATGCCCTGGAGCAGGCACATGGCTATCTGCCTGCGAGTCTGCTGGAGACGTGTTCTAGCTTATTAAAAACCTGAGCAAAGGCCAGTGGAAGATCTCCTTAGGATCTTGTGGCTGCTGGACCAAACAACAAAGAAGTCAGTAAAGGTCTTATTGTGTGGCTGACAGTTCTTCTGGAGGGTTTGGGACCCAGGAGAGACAGGAGACTGCGAGGGATGTGGCGGGGCCTGACCATGGGGATCAACTAGCAGAACCAGCACTGCACCACACAACAACTAGCAGGGGATGGCAGGATGATAACATACAGGGCCCAGGAGGGCATGTACGCCGAGGAATGAAAAGACTGCTCCGTAGGCTGAAGGGGAGGATAAAGGAGGCAGGTAGCAAGATACCCAGGGGGTGGCTTACTGGAGCCAGGGACACCCATGCCCAGGGACACCCAGCAATCTCTTCTCACAGTCTGAGCCTGACACCCCCCATCCCGTCATTTCCAGTTTATTCAACGATCCTGTGTGGCTTGACAAGTTCCACAAGCGCTGCTAATGCACAAAACCCCACTAGTCCCCTCCAGTACCAGCATCCAGCCCAGGTATGGCCACGGACCGCTCCTCTCCACCCTTGAGCAGAGGCGAGGTGCTGTCCTGCCTCCAAAGGGCCCTGCTACCTGCCTGGCCTGTGTCACCGCCGTCTGCCCCATGGACCCTGCTCGAACCATTGGGTAGGTGTTTGGGTCATGGCCAGAACACCACCATGCCTGCACTGCGTGTCCTCCATGTCAGTCCCGGCTTCTGCAGCACAAGGAGCCAGACAGGCAGGGGAGATGCCATAGACCATGTGCCCTGTGACTGCAATGTGAAAGGGGCTTTTGAGTCCCTAGAAATCTCCAAGCAGATGGTCCAACATGCACTTGTGTCTTGAACCCCCTCAAAGGCAAGCACCAAACCCCCAACCACAGCCTCTGCACTAGCTCCTCTCCCTGGTGCCTGCCTCTGCGGCACCCATGCCTACCTTGGCATCCAGGATGCTCGTCTCCACGCGGGCCACCCCCTGGTTCTCCCTGAACAGTTGGATCTTGCTGACCTTGCTGAACTCCGACAGCACTGTGGTGAGGTTGGTCTTGAGGTCGATGACGTGGCTGATGCCATGCCGGGGTCCCACCAGAAGCGTGGTGGCTGGCTGCTTCTCGTCCTGGTAGCACGAGCACATGGACAAAGAGAGACAGATGGACAGGGGTGAATAAATGCACCCTCGGGCTGCACGGGCTGCGCCTGGCTCTCTCTGTGGAGCCAAGCCTTGATGTTGGTAGCTTGGCCAGGTCCTGGATGGCTTCTGCAGAGCAGCAGGTGAAGCTGGTGCCATGAACCTGCCTCCCTGAGCCTCTTTGCAGAGCTGGGAATGGTGTGCAGGATGCCAAGGCTATTTAAAAATAAAGCACTGAACTGACTGTCCACATGAAATATTCAGGCCTGCTGGTGTCACTACAGAAAAGAGCATATTACAAATCTGCCTGATCTGACATTGCCTCTGAGAAAAGGAAGCAGATGAGGGAGTGAATGCATTTTAGAAAAGAAGAAAGACTAAAGCCTTGCCTGAAAATAGAGGTCTTTCTTGCTCTGGTCTGCCCAGGAAGGATGCTTCAAGCCAGACGTGGAGGTGAAGAGGAGCTGGGCAGACTGGTGCAGAAAAGAATAAGGGAATACTTTTTACCACTTACACGTGGTTCAACTCCTAGGCTGGCTCAGAGTCATTTCTTTGGTGTCAGAGATGAAAAAAAAGGCAGGGCACCCACACCAGAGGTGAGTTGCCCAATGCTGCACACCCAGGCAGTGTCAGAGGCAGGCTCTGACCACTTAGCCACGGCACCGACGAGACACCACGTGGTTCTGCCTTCACTGATTTCCTACAGGCAGCCCTTTGAGCTGCAAGGTGAGGAGCTCTGAGGTGTGGTGGAAGCAGCAGATCAAAGGCTGCAAGAGATGGAACCCAGGAGGCAAGGCAAGGGAAGCCAGGGAAGTGCTGAGACCTTGGGTGAGGGAAAAGGGAAGGATGGCAGAGAGGTGACACTTACATGGAGACCATTGGATGGAGGGTGGAGCAAGAGAGATGGAGAGGTGAGCCAGGCAGCAGGGAGCCTTAGTGGGTCCACTGTTCTCCTGTTTGGCTTGGTGGCTTTCCTCCTGCCGTGGAGAAAGTGAAGTGGCTTGGCTGAGGCGTGGAGATGACTCTGATGGAGATGAGGGAGGAGTGAGCCGTGGCGGTGGCAGTTTCCTGAGAGCTGCCAAGCAGCAGTCAGGCTAGACCACTGCTGATGGAGACGGTAAGGCCAGCCAGGCTATTCCCTGCATGGACAAGCAGGGAACATGGTGGCCTTTGCCAAGGGTGGCCCTCTGAGATGGGTGGCAGGATGCTGCCAGGGCAGGACCGAGCTATAAGCACGTGTCTGAAACTACTCTGAAACTACTCTGACTTCATTGAGCAGGTCATCTCGTTGCCCAAAAGGCTGGCAAGGAACAGAGCCGACCCTGACCCTGTGGAGCTGAAGATCTGACCAGCAGAGGCTCTGAAGGTTTTTCTGGATGGGCTTGGACCCCAGCAGGGCAAAGCAAGAGACCGAGGGAAGTAATTTCTGTGGGAGCCACATCTCCCCTGGCTCTCCCCTCCAGCGCACACTCAGGACCAGTGCCAAGCACCTCCCAGCCCATCCTGAATTACCGTACCAGTCCCACTGTGTTGAAGAGGACCCCAGCAAAGGTGGGCAGCTCGTTCAGGATCCTCAGGTACTGCAGCTTCGCCTGGGCTGTGGAGACCTGACAAAACACATCACATGGGTGATCACCACCAGCACAAGGGGGAAGAAATGCAAAAGGCTGGCGCAAACTCAGGAGCTCCCAAGCAGGGGTGCGCAGTGCGTTGGCGAGCAGCCTGGGGCATGGGCTGTGCTGGCAGTGAGCCTGGGGGCTTGACATGGGGTGGAGGGGGTCTCTGCTCCCCCGCCATCCTGGGCAGAGGCTGGGAGATAACTCAGAGCAGAGGCACAGCCAGGGAGGAGCCCAGAGGCCTGATGTACAACACCCCGGGGGATGTATAATCCGCGCCCCCTCCAGATGTATAACATTCCTGGGGGTTATATAAACCCCCTGGGGAGCTCTGATGGCTGCAGGGACCAAGGCAGTGGTTCAGCAGCCTCCTCCAGAGCCTTCCAAGCCTGGAAGCAGAGAGAACAATAAACACAGGTTTAATTGATGTGTGCCGCTTCGGCCAAGCTGAGAGCCAGCTCTCAGCTGATCTCAGCCCACTGATCCTTGCTGCAGTCCCTGAAATCCAGATCAGTGCTCAGAAGTGGATTCAGGAGAGAAAGCGGCTGCCTGGCTGTCACCCCGGGATTTATCTCCCATCCAAGGGGACTTAAGCAGCAATAACAGGAGTCTCTGAGCAGCTGGGGACAACAGGATGGCTGGGGCAGAGCCCACTGTCACCCCACCAGCCCTGAGCCATGGCCGCGCGGGTTGGGCTCACCTTGGTGCCTCCAGGCTGATTCTGGTGGGCTTTGAGCTGCTGCGAGAGGGATTTCCGGAGGCTCTTCTCTTTGATGAGCTGCAGGAGTGAGGGGGGCAGGAAGGGCTCCAGGCCCCACTCCTTCCTGCGGGGAGGGAAGCATGCCTGAGCAGCCAGGCCAGAGACCCCCGAGATGGGCAGAGAGGGCCAGAAACCAGGGATGCTGCCTGAGAGCATCCTCATGCCATCAGAGGGAACCGGAGCCGCACCAGCACTTCCTTGGTGTCACAGCTGGAGCAGCAGCAGCCCCCAGCCTAGGTCTCCAAGGGGATGGGACCCCTGGCTGGTGTCACAGCCACCAGCAGCGGGCTGGGGAGCGCAGTGGTGTCAGCTCTGCAGCCGAGCCCAGCTCCGACTCACCTTCACGCAAGGTTAAGGGAAGCACGGCAAATCCCCAAACATCTTTTGGGGTCCTCCCGGGGTGCCATCTCCCACCTTCCTCCCCATACACAGTGGGCAAGACCAGCCTCCGTATGGATTTAAGACAACCGGGAGCCGCAGGAGTGCTCAGCCAGGGCTGCACAGCTTGGTGACAGGCTAAGATTACGTAGCCACAGTGCCTTCTCCTTGCCTTGGATGCCAGGCGGAAAATCAGCCCGAGTTCCCATGGAAATGATCCTGGGCTCGCAGCAAATACCCCTGCCAGCCCTGGCGAGGCTGCCGTGCATGGCTGGATGTCAGCGTGTGGGGGTCTTACATGGCCCCGTGGTGGGGCCAGGGGCTGCGTGTCACTGCTGCCAACCCCATAAGCCACTGGCCAGCTCCACGGGGGCCCCCAGGGCATCTCGTGCTCAGCACCCTGAAACGTTGCTGGGAGCACCCCAGTTATGCAGGGGCTGTGAGCAGGAGCACAGGGAGGGGACACAGAGGAGGGCTGTGCAGCAGCATGGGGAGAGGGAGGACTCACTCCACATTCTTGAGGGAGACCTTCTGGCTGGGGCGGGTGGCTGAGACAGTGATGTAGATGTGGAGGGCAGCCAGCCCCAGCAGCATCTCTGGCTTGGGGTCTGTGCCGAAGCGCTCTCTGATCACATCGTTGCGGCTCTGCAGGAAGGAGGAGAGGCATCATCAGACAGCCACGGGGACAGGGCACCCGCCACCTGAGGGATGCCTCCACAGGGCCCAGGCTGGGCAGACACGTGGGCCACGAGCACCATCAGCTCCAGTTCTTAGGGGCGAGTCCCCTACCTGGATGTACAGGTACTCAAACGCTGCAGGATCCAGGCGTAGCAGCTCCACCGGGTCCTTGGGGAAGAAGCTCACACGGAAAAGGCATCTCATGCCATGGTAGTGTGTCCTCTGCACAACCTGTGGCAGGAGCAGAGGGAAGCGGTGAACCCAGGAGCCGTGTTTATTTGCCTGCCGGGCAGGAGACCCCCTCTTCTCTCCCCTGGGGGGAGCGGGATTTTATTTCTCTCCTCCATGCACCACCTGATCCTTTCATCCCAGGAACAGCCCAGCCTTCCTGGGTGTGACAGCTTTGCCTGGTGCTGCAGGGGTTTATGTCACCAAGGCTAACACTCCACAATCCCCATTTTATCCCTGGTCCCCTGCAGCGCCAGCTTCCTGGCTTTCCTGGGCAGGCCAAGGATGGTCATGAATGCTGTCTGCAGCTGCCCAGGCTGGAGCACAGAGCACCTCCATGGTGCTGTCAGGGTAGGACGGGTAAAACCCTGATTGTTTCCCTCTTTGGCCACCCTTTGCACCCCTGAGCCCACAGGACATGCTAGAGGCAAGGAAAGGCTACGCCACCCCACGGCACAATTCCAGCCAAGCCTCACGCTGGTGGGAGAAGAGCCTCCCTATGCCCCAGCCAACAGCCATGGCCATCCCAATGTCCTCCCACACCCAGCGGCTTACGTGGGCCAATGGCTGCTTGTCCTGGAGCAGCAGGAACCGGTGGCTCTGCTCCGGGCTGGAATACTCCAGGACCAGGGCAAAGTGCTCAATGTGTCTCAGGGACAGGCGGTCCTGCAACGTCACCATCACGTCCTGCAAACGCCACAGACAGGCTTGGGTGTGAGGCACTGGCTCCCTCCCAGGGTGGGAGCTGGCACCCCACTGACAGTCCCCTCCTCCCTGGCATCTCGGGCTGCACCAGTGCAGGATGAGGCCCTGCAGTACTGAGAGGGGCCGTGGGATGGTTCCCAGTTACTGCCGGGCGAAGCGACCTCGCAGCAGGAGGTGACTAGCAGCCAGACCCCCAGCACCTCGGGTAACACTGTGGTGTTTCAGAGAGGGGCTGGAGGGAGCTGGCCCCTGGCAGGGCGACTCGCAGGAGCATCCATCCTGGCTGGAGGGCAGGCTCACAGCAAGGAGAAAAGTTAGGAGTGGCAGAAAGACAGCAAAAACCCATCCCTGCCAGATGCAAAGCACGTCACCCGGGGAGGTAGAGGGGCTATCTATCATGTGGTGGCAGTTCGCAGCCAGCCAAGCGCCGCTGCGGTGTTTGTGCAAGGAAGCAGGAGACAAGGAAAAATGGACTGGGCAAGCGGGAGGAGAGAAGCGTCACTGTGCCGTGGGGGGCCCACCTTCACAGTGGTTCGGCCATCAAACGTGAAGGATTTGATCTGCCCGTTCTCCAGGAAAACCTTCAGCACGTTGGGAATGAGGAGGAGAGCTTCTTTCTTCAACATGTCCTGGCACGTGGGGCCGCCAATGGGGCGAGGCGAGGAGGATGGGGGGCACAGAGAGACGGAGGGAGGGTGGGGAGAGAGAATGAGCGTCAGTGATGGAGCTGTTATGGCATCCTCTGCTTCTCTGGGCTTATGCGCTAAGAGGCACATTTCCCTTGAAAATCCACCATCTCTGCTGAGCCATCGAGAAGCACAGAGCTGGAGCAATTCAGAGTTGCCTGACAGATTCATCTCCCCAGCTCCCAGTAGCTGCAGCAGGAACAGAACATCCCACTCTGTCCGGCACATCCCAGAGCCATGCCCATGCGTGACAGCCTGTCCCGCTCTCCTGCTGGTTTCCCAGAGGGGAGGCGATGGCTGGGGTGGCTCAGAGCTGATCCCCCTTTCCTGACCCGGAACCCAAGCCTAGCCCACCTCAACCTTGCACATGTCCTGTGCAGGAACTTGGGAGAAGGCTGATTATATTTAGTGAGAAGCATTTTGATCAGATAACTACTTAATTGATTTTGCTTAAAAATAGAATTTGCTAGAAGTGCTTTACAGGGTTTTTTTCAGTTTTGTTTTTGGGGTTTTTTTGTATGCTGCTTAATAAAACCTTTCTGCAATTAAGAGATAATGGCACTGGGCTGGAACACTGCTGCAGCATAACAGCTTCCATTGCCACACAGCAGTGCCCTGGTCACCCTGCCCCACACACGGGTGGCTCCTGCGAAGCCTTTGGCACTGGGTTGGAAGCCACAGACCTTCCTTAGGGCAGGTGCTGGCACTGCCCGGATGTCACCCTTGGGTGCCCAGGGGGACTCAGGTGGGACCAAGTTTCCAAGAACAGTTTCTGGTGGAGGGACAGCCATCCAGGTGGAGGGACAGGCGAAGACCACGGCTTGTCGCCCCAGCACTGACCCAACGCCTTGAGTGTGCCCAGGGGCATCTGCCCTGTGGGGGTCCCTGGGCCAGAGGGCTGCTCTCACCCGTGGAGCCCAAATCAGGGGAGAGGAGCCCTGCGGCCCTTGGCCACCTTGCACCCCACAGACCTGGGGATGCCTCAAGGGCGTGAATCACAGAGGAAGGCAGGGCAGAACTTACTGGGTCTGTCTCGCCAACTGTCACCTGCTCTGAAAATCGGACCTTCGCCGGGTTGGACCTTAGCTTCGCCTTCTTGGCTGCGCTGATGAAAGCAGATTTGGGAGACTGGAAAAAAAGCACTGGGTAAATCACCTGCCTGCCCTTGGAGTCGTGGCGCGGGTAAAGCCAGACACAGTGCCCAGAGAAAGCCTCTCCGAAGGCAGCATGATGATGGGGAGCGGGCAGCGAACCATGAAATGGGGGGGTGGAAAGCAAGTCCCCTTTGTTGTGGTTATATAGTGCTGCAGGCAGGGCCAGAACGATGAGCAGTAGCCCCTGAAGTCACACCAGCAACCTCAGCGTGACAGGGAAGGCTGCACCCGCAGCGGGCACACGTGCCCAGCACCCCCTGTGCAGGCTGAGCTCCAGCAGACATGAGCCAGGGCTTCCTTGGAGGCACCGGCACTAGTTCTGACGGGAGAGACAAGCCCCTTAGATGTGAGTCTGCAGCCGCGGGAAGGAGCTGGATGGCTCAGAGATGGGAGATGGGAGGACCCCAGGCAGCCCTGAGGGATGTTCTGGTGGCAGTGCTGGGTGCTGGGGAGCCTCTGCCCGCAAACGCTCCAGCACAGAGGTGGTCATGCCGCAGAGCTGTGTGCATGAGAGGGTGCCAGCGTCAGCTGAACAGCCTGTCCTGGCTGGTGGCCATCCGGGGCCAGGAGAAAAAAGGTTTTTTGGAGCCTAGCACACACCCTGCTCCTGATGGAGCAGCACTGGGTGGTGGCATCTCCTTCCTGGAGAGGAGGGGAGTACAGGGGAGTGCTCACACTGATCTTCACCAACATCAAAGGGCTCAGTAAAACAGAAATTATGCCCTGCCACCACTGCCACTGGCATGACAGTTCAATCTGCTCCAGCGCCACGGGTGCTGAGCCCCAGTGCACCATCACCACCCGGTGCCAGCACCACTGCCAGCTGCACTGCTCAGGGCCCCCAGCCTGGCACTTCCATCTCCCCAGGGACTCCCCGGCTGAGCTTGCCGGGAATGGCAACAGCACGTCCCTCCCTGCTGCTGCTGGCATGATGGGTCACTTCACCAGACATGCTTGATGCCCTCAGCAAACCATATGGGTTTGGGGATATTTTTCCTCCCTCCCTCCTGGGAGGAGGTAGTGACAAGAGAGATGGCCACGTGCCCAGCACCCCCTGTGCAGGCTGAGCTCCAGCAGACATGAGCCAGGGCTTCCTTGGAGGCACTGGCACTAGTTCTGACTGGAGAGACAAGCCCCTTGGATGTGAGTCTGCAGCCGCGGGATGGCCGCGGATGGCCACAGATGGCCACCAGCCAGGACAGGCTGTTCACTGACCCTGCAGGGCTGCAGCAACTCTCAGACCCAACAGCTTGGAAGAGCCTTGGGGTGGTGGGACACCAGTCCAACACCTCAGCTGAGCTGCCTGAGTGGTCCCCTGGGGCCTCCAGGGACCCCACCTCGGTCTCCCAAAGGGTTCTTAATTCCCGTCCTGGCTTCCCCGGGGCTGGCCATGGCCCTGCTGGTCTCACCTGGTGGGCATGCAGGACTGTGAGGATGATGAAGTCCTTGGCCTTCCTGTGACAGAAAGGAGAAACGAAGGCGGATGGGACCTCACAGTAGTGGACTTCAACATGTGCATTTGGCTATTGAGAGAGCACATCCCACCCTCTCCAGCCCAACAGTGGCCGGGACCTTCGTGGGCTCCTTGGGGTCCTTGGTAATATGGCTGTGGGTGCTTTCCCAGTGCTGCCCGTCTCTTGGCCAGCCGGGAATGGGTACAGCACTTGCTCCAAGGCACTCCCCCTGCTCAGACTGAGGCTTCCCCACGCCAGCAGTGACCACCAGTGACAGTGGAGCCTGGGGGTGTGCATCGACACCCCAAGGCTCTGGTCGGGGCACAGCAGCCCGGCACAAGCTCTGTCCCCAGAGGAGATGAGGGACAAGTGTTGTCCTCACCTGACGAGCTCGATGAATCTCTCTCTGGGGGCTTCACTCACATCCTCATCATTGATGGCCAAGATCTGGTCTCCTGGCAGGAGTTTATCCTCAGAGGGGCCGCCTGCCAGGAGAGAGAGGGTCAGGGCCAGCCCAGGAATCCCGGGGCTGCAGGGCGTGGGGGGGAAGCAAGAGGGTCCCAAACTCCCCCAAAGCGTTTGCCCATGTATGTGGCTGTGGAAGGCACCCTGCAGGCCCACCGGAGGGGACAGGAGAGGACAGGAGCCCAGGGAGGAGTCCCACCAGGGGAAAGTGCCACTGTGCTTCCTGGCACCCTGTGGCCATGTCCAGGGACCCCCGCACTACACACCCTACCTGCTGTCACTGAGCGCACCACCACTGGCCTCTCACTGCCGGCGACGAAGCCGAATCCGTAGCGGGGGTGGCGCTGGACTGTCACCTGTCGGAGAGTGTCCGAAGGCAGCTGCCCACATTCCATATCATCGCCACCGCGCTCCTCCAGCATCACATGGCTGCGCTGCAGAGCCGAGGGGCAGGCTGTAATGCACCCCGTCACGGCAACCAAGCCCGCTTCACCCCAAGCCCTCTGTGAACTGGATGGTGGCCCCGCTCCACCTGCCTCCTGCATTGCTGCCGGCACTGCGGGTCCCAGCAGCTTGCCAGGACATCCACACCCTGCCCTCCACCCCGGCTCTGTCCTCCCTTGCAGAGCAGGGCTGCTTAGTGCCCATCCTTGCCACAGTGCCAGCAGCTTAGGCTGGGGGACATTCATGGAGATACACCCCAAGGGTAAATCATGCCATCCTCTCCTAGCATCTCACTGTCCCATCCCTGTCCCAGCATCTCACTTCATTACATGGGAGATCTGTGCAGGATAAACTCCTTGTGGTGTGGCTCTGGCCATTACCTGAGGGATGCCACTGCCGCGAGGTTCAGAGGAGACGGCAGCCCTGGCATGGCCGGAGTGCCATCTCTCTGTCTGTTCTGCAGAGGTTTAACAGCAAACTCAAGGGTTGGCTTTTTCACGCCGTGTAACATGGCTGCACAGTATCAGAGATAAGTGGAAACAAGTTCAGCCAGTCTAAAAACTGGGATTAAGGCAAGCTCAACTATGGCTCCTGGCACTGTGACTGAGTCTCTGCTGCCAGCCCTGGGACTCCTTGAAGCACTGCAGCCAGAAGCCAAGAACACCCAGCCCAGGGCAAGGTCATGCCAAACCTGCCCTTGGCATCCCAGAGCAACGCCAGCCATGGCTCCGGGCTGCTCAGCAGGGCTGTGAGCCTGCTATTGGGGAGCAATCCCAGCGCCATCGGGACGGCGGTGGAGCACAGCACAGACAGATGGCAACGTGCACGGCCGCGACCAGAAAAACAAAGTGATGAACGTGCCGTTGTTTCTGTGCTGCTCATTGCTTGTTCCTGTCCAGACTATTTAGCCTGCTTAAAAAAGATCCTTCCTGGGCTTTTGGCAGCACATCCATTGTTCTGTCTCTTATCAGTTTAGGATTGGATGCATCATCCATCTAATGCAATCTGTCTGCATTTCCAACACCCCCCACCTGCTCCCAGCACCGCACGTTGGCACCCACTGCAGAGTGAAGAGGGATGGCACGTGGGGCTGAAAGAGGACAGGAGCTTCTTGCAGCTCTGCGCCAGCACACACGCAGCTTCGGGCTTGAGCACATTGCTGCCAGGGAAGACAGCCCTGTGCCGGCCCTGATCCCCAGGTGACCTGTCCAGATATTCTTTAAGGGAGAAGGGTGTGGCCCTGTCTCTGCTGCCTTGTCTCCCATGGGAGCCAGGAGGGCTCTGAGCACCGGGCGCCTCCACCCAGTGTCAGGGATGCAGTGCTGGCTGTGGATGCGCTGCACTCTGTGGTGATGGGATGCCACCACCGCCAGGTCCGCCCTGACCCATCCCTGGTGCCCAGACGGATGGGTACCCGTGGCTTTCCCCTCCCTCATGCAGCAGCACGTTGCTGGAGAATCAAAACAGTGAAACCTGGACAAGGAAACTGCTGAGGAGGAGAAGGGTGCGGGCATCTCCCGGGGTGGGGGGAGTCCCACACCTGTCAGTGGTCCCAGCAGGGGTGCAGCACCCACAGGCACAGGGTGCAGGGCCGGCTCCATCACCAGGAGAGCACAGCTGCAGGGAAGCGCAGGCGAGACCATCTCCCCTGCAACTGGCTATGTGCCGCCTCATTAGCTGCTCTGCTACTCCCATGAGCATTTAAAAGAACAACAGCAACAACAACAAAAAAAAAAATCACAGGATTCAACCAATTTTCTCAAATGAATGTTATCCAAACCCATTGTCTGTGGCTGAAAAGGGGACTGAACATAGCGCTGCATCTCCGTGTGCCTGGCACGGCCGGGGAGAACGCCTGCTGTTTGCAGAGATGGAGCTGGCTGCCAAGAGACAGCAGAGCCACAAAGCTGCTGGCTTCCCAGGGGACACCCTCCTTTTGTCCCCCCCCAAACTGCCCACAGCAACTCCAGCTCCCCCCATCCAACAAGCCCCAGCAGTGCATGAGCATGAGGATGAACTGTGGGGCTCAAAGCACTGGGATGCTTCAGAGATGCGGCTGAGCTCAGTGTGATTGCTCTGGGGAAACTGAGGCAGGGGTTTGCTCACCAAGTCACAGCCAAGTGGATGACAAGTCCTGGACTACAGCTGCCCAGTTAAAGCTGTTGTGTCCCCAGATCTGTCCTTTTGTGTGCAATTTGGGAGTAGGTCTCACCCCCACTCCTCCCCACAGAGCCCACGACCCTCCAACGACAGCTCAGGAACAGCAGCCTCTCAGCAGCTGAATTACCATCAGAAAAGGTTAGCGAGGAAATCTTTGCAGCTTAAATGTACAAAAGGAAAAGAAAGCACACCTCATTTCAGCCACAACCAGTCTGCCATCCAGTGTTAAAGGGAAGAGGGAAATAAAGAGCTGGATACTGACAATAAAACTCCTTTACCAGGCTCTTAAGCTGCTCCTCTCCTGATAAGACTTTGACGCTGCAGAAGCATTACCAGGAAATTAAATAAAAGAGGACCAGTGTCCTCGTAAGCAAGACTTATCCACTCCCGGAGAAGCAGTAATGTGCTCAGCAGCAGGTACAACATGCCTTCTCCGGGCTGCGGCTCTGAACGTCCTTCCTGCAGCAGCTCTCCCACGCTGGGCTTGGGGCATGACATGTGCTTGCCCTGCTCCAGAGCAAGAGGTCGGAGAAAACCAGCAGCAGCAGCAGGTAACACTCTCCTTAACACTGGTAATTACAGCTTGCCTGCACCCCAGGACTGCAGAAGCCATTGCTTCCCTGAAGCCTGTTTTTTGTGTTTCTTCTAGTTCCCGGGCAGAGAAGTGTGCTGGGCTGCAAATCTCTTGGTCTCACTCTCGCAGCAGGGAACTGGAGCTATAAAACAATGCCTGGAGCTCAGCAGCTCTGCCCTGTCAGCAGCACCCAAACCAAGCCCCATCCCAGGCTCAGTGGCTGGTGATCCGGGCCATGCTGCTTGGAAAACACCCGCCACCCGCCTCGGTGGGCACAGACCAGTGCTGACCCCATCCCACCGCAGGGAGCAGATGGCCATTCGCGTTTGTGCCCCCGCCTTGCCTATGTCCCTGCCTGCCTGCTGCCCACCCCCAGCCTGAGAGGCTGCACCGCATCCCTTGCGTCACCGGGGACCACCGTGGCACAATGCCACCGAGACACAAGGTCGTTGGAAAATGGCTCAGCACAAGGTAAAAGGACTCACCAGGAGAAACCCCCTGGGCCCATCAGCAGCAGGAGCCCACCACGGACATGCCCCTGTGGGAGGATGTCTGCTCGTCACCCGGCTCTTCATGGTGTCTCGAGTGACACAGTGTGAAGATATCCCTCTCCTGGGGCTCGGACACTTATCTTCTGTGCTCAGAGCTCAGACACCAATCCGGTCACACTCTGCCGCCCAAGGTAAGAGAGACATCAGCTCCGTCCAGTCAGTCCCCACCATGATACACTGCCAAGGGATGTGCCTTCAGCTTCCTGAGCACCTTCAGACCTCCACGCTACAGAGCAGGTCTGAATCCAGCGCCCTCATTCCCTCCCAGACAGATAAAGGCAGAGCAAGAGATACTCTGAAAGCTGACGTGTACATTTTTAATTTCCAACTGCAGTAAATCTCTGCTCCCTCTGAGGACTAGCTTTCTCCCTTTGCTTTTAGTGCTGACTGACCATCTCTACTAGCAGGAAAAGCCACCAGAACAAACCAGTACCACCTGCCTGGGAGGAGCGATGGTCTCCATCTACTCAGGACACACCATTTCCAACTGCCTTTAAACAGGATGGCGCCAGGTGGAAACACTTTCTGCAGCTGCAGAAGGGCTTACGGCTGAGCCCCAAGATGGGAGTGGGTATGGAAAAGTCTTGAGCCTTTTGTGGAGGGGTACTTTGCACAGACGGTGCTGCAGGGGTGGGTGTCAGCTCTCCTCCCCCTTCCTCTGCTGCCATGAACACCCCGAGAACAAACAGAGCCTGTGGATTCCTGTCTCTCCTGCTGCAAAACCATGCCTGGCTCCTCCATCTGCCAGGCTGCAATTGGTGAACGGCTTGCAAGGCATGTGGGATCCTGAGCACGTGTGGCAGCAGTAGGAAACGCTGGGGAACGGGCCAAGAAGTGTTTTTATGGGGAGCATATGGAAGCTCCAGCCTCGCATGCTAGTCCCCATCTCAGACAGAGCCCACAGGGCTGCCAGGGCACGTGGGGACCAACCGCGGGGACAAGAGCAGAGCAGGCAGAGCTGGCCGGCACAGGATCCACTGCGATGTGCATCTCTGCTCCATCAGCCCTGCACATCTGTGCCCAGCAAGCATCTGATCACCTTGGAAGATGCCATTTGGACCACGTTAACATGTCAGACATTCCCAGCAGGGGCGAACAGATGCTGTACTTCCAGACCACAGCGAAGCTGCTCAGACATGCAATGCACAGGGAGATGGCGTTTGATGGTCCGGTAACGGCTTCCCTTGCTTTGGCAGCAGTTAACAGCTGGGTGAAGCGAGGAGGGCTGGACCAAGGGGTGCCAGCCTGGCTGAGACTGATGTTAAAGGCAGCAGAATGACCCAGGCCTTCACGGCTGAAGTCCTTCATGGGCACAGCCTGGAGAACTGCAGCCTGCATACAGCTCTGTCATATGGCCCAGGACTTTACCCCCTGTGCTCCAGGTCGGATTTGCTGTCAATATTAGGAAGCAATTTAAAATCAGTAGAGCTCTTCAAAAGGGTTAGCAAGGCTTAGCTTTACCGTTGGCGCTGGATCTGTCCTGAGCTGGCAGGTACGCCAGGTACAGAGGTCAAGTGCCAGATGGCAACCATTCGAGGGCAAAAATAGTCAAGGTTTTCAGCGCAGGAACAAGCAGATGTCGAACACGTCCCCCAGCACAGCCAGAGCTGAGCTGCTGGAGAAGCCCGTGAGTGGCCAAAGGCAGCTGTAAATAATAAAGCAGCAGCCGCAGCCTGGCTCCGGGCAGCAGCCGCAGCTCTGCTGCTCAGCCTGCAGCTTCTTAAATGGTCCTGGCATCTCAGCTAGAGATAAACGCAGGCAGAGGGGCAGGGAGGGATGGGGACCAGGTGGAAATCCCAGGACCTGTGATACCCTGGGAGCGGCAGAGAGGGATGGAGAGGGGCTCTGCTCCTCTGGCAGGGAGTGGGCCCGGCCCGACCTGGCACTCAGAGCTGCGTCTTGGAGGGTGAGAGGGGCCATTCCCAAAGTAATGCTGCTTATTAACAGAAAATACAGTGTAAGCATGGCTAACAAACCAACCTCCTGCACCCCAACCTGCAGACACGCTCAGGTCAACAGAAGAAACAGCTTCTGCGCAGGGAGAGACTGTCCTGAAACAAGCTCTGTGAGACACGGCCAAAAGCACCACTGAGAATCGGAAGCCCAGCCGGGATCACACCTTCCACAGGCAAACACTCACAAACATTGTTTTCCCCATCTAAGATTTGGGGTCTCCAGCCTGGAAAGGAGAAGAGGAAAAAGGACCATGACGCGGCCCCTAAAACCAGCCTGATGTGGGGCAGGGAGCCGGCACTGCACGAGAACTGGAGGGCACCTGTGGAAGGAGGTTTAACTCATGGAAAAGGCAGGACTTTGCCACCCAAGAGCCAATTAATCCCTGGAGCTTGCTGCCACAGGGCGCCGGGGAGGCTGTAAATTCAACTGGGTTTGAAAAGCAATTTCCAGCTATCAAAGCCTGAGGTCTCCAAAATTCCCATGCTATAGCTTGCCAAAACCTGGGAGAATCTACACCAAGACAATTCTGATTGGGATGAGCCCTCTCCCTCCGTATGCAGCAGAAGAGAGGACCTGGGCCCACCTCTCCGGCACACCGATGGGGCGTGTACCCACCTGCACGTGTCAGGCCACTGGCATGGGCTCCCCAAGGCGCACGTGAGCGTGGCAGAGACGGGACCCCGCTTGCACGGGCCTAAGCGTGCCGCCAGGTGCCTTCAGAAGGCAGCGGGGCTCCAGGGCAGGCGCCCGGCAGCGGCACCGCGGGGCAGCAGGTACCTGCGGGAGCGAAGGATGCTGAGCGTGAGAAGATGAAGGCCTCCAGGGTGTCCGCACACACGGCCCGGCTGTGCCCGCACAAACTGGGGACAGGCTGGGGCGCTGGGCAACCTGTCGGAACGCCCCCCAAAGACAGTGGGTTGCCTCATTTGTGCGGGTTTCCACACTGTTACAGACGCTGTTCTCCTATAAATGTGAATTGTGTTTACCTGGGGACTCCCACCATTCTCTCCTCCAATTTTCCCTACCGTTTTTGTCTGTTTAAGGGATTTTTCTTCTCCTCAGGTGGAGAGGCACCTTGCTGAGAAGAAGATCAAAGCAAAACCCTTCAGCAGCAGGGTCAGGCGCAGAAGGCTCGTGTTCCTGCCTTCCCAGCAGCAGGCAGGGGAGCCGCTACCCCGGGGCTGCTGGCAAGACTGAGGTGAGCTGGAGAGCCTGGGCCGGAGGAGAGGGACTTGGGACAGGCAGGGCTTCCCTTGCAGGGCTCGAACAAATCTGCCTGCCATGAGAGAGGGACGGCAAGAGGAAAGCCCGTCTCTTCTCTAGTGCGTTGAGCATGTGCCCTGAGCATGGGCTGCAAAGCCACACCATGGGATAATTTTTTTAGGGTATTTTTCTTTCCCTTTGGGGATGCCCAAGCGGCTGGGCACTAATCTAGAGTCTGGGAGAAACTGGTTTCCAGCTCCTCCTCTGCTACCATCTGCCGCAGTGACCACGGGCACGTTACCTTGGTCCTCTCCTCCGCAGTGCTCCACCGGTGTCAGCGGGCAGGAGTCCCCCTCACCCAGCCAGGGCAGGGCTGGGGAAGATGTTACAGGTTCGGAGGGATTTTTATCTCTGTGAGGACTATAGGAATACAGTAAACAGACACTCAACACTGGGCTAAAATGAGATGAACACATAAGAGGATTAATCAGAGATAAGGAGTGATGGAATAAAATTCGCAGCACTTTTCTTCCTTATTTGCATGACACTTCAGCTGCGTGATGGGGCCTTGGAGTGACACCAATTCCCCACCACAGCCTGCCCGCTCTCTGCTGCTCGCTTACTGCTGCTGATTGAACCATTCAGCTCCTGCATTCCTCAATTTCAACCCAGGAGACCTTCGTGTTGTATTAACTTTGCTTTCTGGAGGTACTGGAGACAAACACTCTCGGCCCCGCGGGGAGGAGGGTGCTTACATCAGGTGATGGGTGCCAGCCCCAGGCGCTCCTGCCCCTCTCATGCTGGCACAGGCAGCTTGAACCCAAACCGAGCCTTTCCCGCAAGAGACCCCAAATGCATGCAGCGTGTCCCCAGAGCCTCGCGCTCCTTGGGGATAGGCTCTGGCTGCCACACGGCTCGGCGGCTCCTCTCCAGTGGTGAGGCAGCACAGCTTCCTCCATGCCTGCCCAGGCACCAGGTGAGGGACCCCATAGCTGTCTGCTTTGCTTCGACGGATTTGCAGGAGGAGAAATTTATTGCTGCATACAAAGTCCAGATGAGAGTTAAATAAAGGGGGGAGAGTTATGGATCCTTTACATTCCATTAGTGAGAGGGCACAGTCTGCATCTCCTCCGAGACAGCCATAAGGAAGATTCAGGAAGGCTGTCAGCCCCTCTCTCCCAGTGCCACAGAAAGAGGCTTGAAAATCCAATCAAGCACTTTCCTTTGGGCCTTCACGAATCCCAGGACTTTCACTCTGGATTTACAGAGAGCAATTTTCTCAGCTGATGACTTGCTGGAGGTTTTTGGGACTGCTATCTCCACCCAGTGCAGCACAGAGCAGAGCAGGGAAGGGGCCAGGGGGAAGGGATGCCAAGGGAGGAGGCAGGACTGCAGAAGCAACAGCAACAACCCCAGCCCAGGCGGCTGCGTGCACCCCCAGGTGCAGAGGGAGCATGAATCAGACCCAGTGAACTCACCCAGCGCCTCCCAGTGTGGTCCAGCGACCTATGGCTCAGCCCTGCCAGTCCGTGCAGGGTGAGAGCTCGCCTTGACAAAGAGGTGACAAACCCTGGAGCGTTTCTGGCAGCACAACGTTGGTGAGAAGGTCCCCCAAGCCACAACAGAACTGGCCCATGAGATTGCCTGCGTAGCAGTGGGGACCGTCCCACCAAGCCCCTGATACTGTCACCAGCCTCAGCCAGAGCTACCCAGGAATCTGCTTATGGGAGGTGACAAAACACAGCATCATCAGGTCTTCCCCTCCACCCCTGCCTTTTCTGGGAGCCCCTTCCATGCTCCGAGGCTCAGTAAAGCTCTTGAGCTGATGCCAGCAAAACTATTAAAGAAAGAAAAAAGCAAAGGAGCAGGGGGAGCCTTTGAGTGCAACGCTTTCAGCCTGGGGCTGCCGGCATTTCTAACAGAGAGGCTTAATTTATACTTCTTTAAAATCTCTTTATAACCTGCTCTGAGCTCTGCTGCCTGTGCCAGCGTGCTCCCAGGGCCACAGCGCAAGGAGGGGACTCTGCAAGCTGCAGCAAGCAGGCTTGCGAGTGCAGCACACTTCCCAGGTAGCCAGGCCTATATGTAGAGGAACACTCACCCACGTGTACTCTATTTTCTGCACCTGTGTGTACAAATGCTGCACTGAACCAGCAGCCTCGGGAGACGGTGTCTCTCTGTTTGTTGACAGGAGACACGTGCGTCTCACCAGCCACACGCCTCCTTGCCCACAAGTCACCTGAAGGAGCCTGCCTGGGGAAACGGCATGGGCACAGGGACGCCAAGCTGCTCCTGTGGTGACATGACCTGACACGTGTGCCCCAGGGTCCCCATGGGATGCACACAAGCATTCTTCCCCGTGGGATGAAGGCACCTGGGGTCCTCATGAGATGCATGCATGCATGGTCCCCAGTGGGACACAGGCACCTGGGGTCCCTGTGGGATGTATGCACACATGCAGGCAGGGGTGCTGTGAATGCCCAAGGAACCTCCTTTCCAGCAGGCCAAATGCCACCCAAGAGCTCCCACCTGCCCATGGCACAAATCCCTGCCGGTCACCCACCAGGCTGCCTGCCCACTGGCACATGGCCCCCACGCTCTGCCAGAGCTCCCAGACAGCACCCAAGGTCGCGCTTGCCTGGCTGTGGCAGGAGAAGGAGTGCAGATGCCAGCACAGCCTTTTGGGCCCTGGTGTACCAGATGGGACCAAATTACCAGCAAGAGCGAGGTGCTCATTACCCACATGCTGTGTGGGTGCCCCCCACCACCAGCAGCTTGGCTCTGCCCGGGCCGGCAGGCGCTGCTCTGCGGGGCCATCACGCTCTGCATGCACCATGGTGTTTGGAAAGCATTGGTAATGCAGAGAAACACCCCAACAGGTTTCTAAACCAGACTAAATGATTTATAAATTTTCAATGTCATGAGTTTGCCTCCCCTGACAGTTGAGGGGGAGCGATAGCTCAGGCTGCTGCTGGCAGATGAGCAGCGACTGCCTCAGACAGAGCTGGCACGCCAGCCACGTCCCGTGCACGGCTCCCGACGGAGATGCCGGTGTGGCTGCTGCTGAAGGCATGGTAATGCTGGCAGGCATCTACGCACTGAGTTTCATAGCAGCAGACCTCAGCACTCCTGCTGCGTAAGAATCTGATGATTTTCCGAGTTCCTGCTGTAGCATTAGCTTGATCAGCTCATGCAAATCATTTCTATTTGAAATGAGCCTTATTTAATGGGATCCGCTCAGTATTTGCCTCCTGAAGTTTTCACACAGATCAACCTTCCCCATTTCAACTGTGAAAGGCAACTGGGGCAGGGCATGGTTTCATCTGCCCCAGCACAGGACCCAGCACAGTGTTCGCTGGCAATTTCTCGGCTTCATTTCTCACAGATGAGTTGACATTGTTTCCAGAAACAAAGGGGCTTAGGCTCTGAAAACCCATCTACTCTGGCAATGGATTATGTCATTAGATCATTCCAGTCATTTAGAGGAGCATTTGGATAACCAAATTTACACAATTTAGCCCTTGGTGTCAGCGGGTTCAGGAGGACAGCCCCTCCGTTGCAGCCTATTTTGAATATGCAAATCAACCACACACAAGGAGATTCATTTTGTAAAGTGCAAGCTGCAAAAGCAACGCCAGTTCTCATCCGTTTCTGGCTGACATTTTATTTAATAGGCTATTCATTTGCCCTGGTGTCCCCAGCAGCAGGAACAATTGCCTCTTCAACCTCCCATAATTCACCGTGAGCACCTTTCCCAGGAGCCAAACCAGGGGTCCCTGCGCCTCCTGATCCCCCTGGGAGTACGCTCGTTCTCTGCCTGGCAGTTAATGAGCCCTTGGGGCAGGGGTTCCCCTGATAGCTGTGTCCTGGAGGAAGCTGATCGCATTAGCAGTGGTGAAGGAATTACGACAGCAACCTGCCCCGAGCTGTTCAATGCCGCATCCCCACCACTGGCTCCAGGAGGCCTTGGACGGTGCCATGTCTTCCAGCACTGACTGATAACCCCAAATGGACAGATAACCCCCAAACCTCATCCCTCAGGCCTGATCCTTCCAGGGATGCAGAAGCCTGAACCCTCTTTGAACCATCGGGACAGGGGCCCCCGGAACTCCTTAGAGAGCCTGGGCTGGAGCCCAAGCCAACCCATGCAGACTGATCCTGCGCTGCACAGACCTTCCCCAGCTCTGTGGACCCTGGACCAGGTGTTTGCTGTGCTGTACCCCGAGACACGCACAAGTCCACCGGCAAGTGAAGCCCCAGGGGATGCACACAGGTCTGCTCCGAGCTCCTGCCCAAGGCCCAGGACCCCCCTTGCTCTCTGTCCTGCTTGGGTTTGTCTCGCTCCCTCCTACCTCTTTTCTCTTTGTCTCCAGAGCCCTGCTACGGTGCTCCCAGCTGATCTTCAGGGGCTTTAGCTCACTGTCCACTGGCTGGACTCGGCGTCTCAGCCAGGGCAGGTACAGAGACCAGGTCTCGGAGGCTGTGCTCCTGGTGCTCCCAGACCAGGCTTGCACAGGGCAGACGCTAAGCCTAAATGAACTTTGCCGAGGGGAAAAACCCCTCTAACGGAAGGGAAGGGGATGTCCGGAAGGGTGTCTCAGCCCTGCAGAGAAGGGGACAGGGCTGTGGGGAGGGAGCTGGACAGCAGGACAAGGAACTGCCTCCAGGAACAGAGCGTGTGCTTGAAGCAGCCAGCTGCCCTGGGAGACCACAACCGATACAGCTCTCCCCACCAACCACACTACTCTCCTCTTTTTCTTTTTTTTCCTCTCCTTTTCTCCAATTTATCTTTTTGACACGTTCAATGATGCTCCTGCAGACGGAAAACAATAGAGACAGAGTTTCAGCCAAGGCAATTTTGGAGCTGAATCAAAGCTAAAATAACCTAGGCGCAGAGCAGCTGAGCAAAGACAACTCAGCGAGGGGGGACTGAGCAGCGCAGGTGCTCTGTCCCCCTCTGCAGCTCTGACCTCCTGGCTGGCCAGCATGGGGGACAGCAAGTCCCACCCAGGAGCTCAGTGTATCTCGATCTCCGCTGCTCGCCTACCATCCCCTTCTGGCCCTGGTAGCATCATTTCCCCCCTCCCATGAATGCAAGCCCCGACCCTAGTGCAAAGCCCTCACAGCTGCAGCTGAGTAAGTACCTGCTTCCCTGGCATGCTGGCTCCGTGCTCTGCATAGCAAGCACCAGCTTTTGCTTTCCTGACCTTATAGCCCTGCAGAGCAACCCAAATCTTCCAGGCAGAGATTGGTTTTTTCCCTACAGATGCTACTCTGCTGCTATGTGAAGGAGCTGGGAGGGATGGACGGACAGACAGGTGGGGAGAGGTGTATGATGAGTTGATTTCTGCCAAACAAATATCATATCTGGACTCTTAACAAGGAACAAGATACAATCCTCAGCATGACTCAGCCTGGAAACACATGCTGCTTCCCAGCCCCACCACAGGGACCGGCGTGTCCACATTGCTCAGCCACCGTCCCACGAGGGAGCAGCCCATGGCTGCCGCTCCAGCGCCCACCCCAAATGCATTTCATGGCCAGGACAGGTACAGCCAGGCAGCTCATGAGACGTGGACAGGCAGGCAGCTCATGTGCATGCCAAAAGGCAGCTGGGCAAAACAGGGGTTGATGCTCTGTAGGATGAGCTGTGCGTGGCTGACACGTTGCTCGGTCTCTCGCAGACCTCCTGAAGGCAGCTGTCAGAGTCTGTCTTGTTCCAGCTCTCTGCCTTTCCAGATATGCCAGTAATTCTGCTTCGCTGTGCATGTTCCTGGTTTGCTTCTCTCTGAGAGTGAAACGGTTTGAGCACTGGGAGCCTCACTGCTCTTGAAGAGCATCAAGAGCACCTGGTGGAGTAGAGAAACGGAAGGCACAGGACCACAAGCATCCCCCCAGGCTGGTCCATGAGCACACCTTGTGCCCCTGAGCTCCTGCTGTCCATCGTACAGGACGCTGCTCACATCCTGGGTCAAGTTCAGGGGGCTGGGTAAGGCAGCACTAAGTCCTTCTGCTCCTGCATTTTACGTGTGAAGCTCTGTATCCAGCTCCAGGGTTAACTTGTTAAGCTGCCTCAACCGCCTTCCCTGGGTGACCCCCATGTGAACATCTCTAGCCCCTTTCTTCCTAAAGCAGCTCCCTGAGCCTGGCAGGGTCAGTGGCTACTTCAGCCCTAAGGAGCTGATGCCATCCCCATCTGCTCCCCAGCCAGGGCACCATGAGCACCGTATGCAGCTGCGGCTTGCCCAAGTGGGTGCAAAACCCCTCGCTGGGGACAGGCGGGGGTGAGCCCCGGAGCAAGGCACAGCACAGCAATGCTCGGTTCCTGCCAGAGCCCTGAATCTTCTAAGGGAGGCGCTCGGCATCACCTCCTTGGACCAGGGCGATGTTGGACCCCCCTCCTCTCCACTTTTCCTCCAGCTGGCTCCATCTCTCTGGAGGATACAGCCCAGGGCTGATTAACACAGGGCTGAGCATCTTCCTGAGGACATGCAAATAAATACACAGACCTTCTCACTCCTTAAACACTGGGGGGAAGAGTTACCCATGCCGCCTGTTTACGATAAACACCATAGTGCAGAAGCCAAAGAGTGACAGCTCTGAAGATGGCATGTCAGCTCCGGCTGTCCCGGGAGGACCTGTCAAACTGTCACACAGCATTAGCTGCAACACGCGGGCTGCAGCGCACAGAGTTACAGAAAGATTTGGAAGAGGCTAAAGAATTGTTTACGAAAGCCACAGGGAAATGACTTCGTGATGCCTGATGACAGAGAAACACAAGCTAGAGCTAGAAATCAAGAATCAGACTCCACTGGAGCCAAAAGATGTGGCAGAGGAAGAAAAGTCATCATTGGGAGGGTAAACAGTGAAAATAAACAATTATGATTAGGATCAGTCAGATAAGTTTATTAAGACATTATCACATGGTGCCCTGCGACCTACACTACCACAGGGCTGCGGCACCCCTGCTATGCTGCAGCACCCAGAGCCCCCAACGTGCTCTCCGTTACCTCTCTGGGCAGCCTCCTAGCCAAGAGGTGCTGGCCACTGCTTTTGTCACCTGGCCCCTTACGTGTCTCTCCTGCAGCAGGATGCCCACGGTCTGCTGCTCACGGGCTTTGCAGACCACGATGGACCGATGGGATCAGGCTGAAACAACCAACTGGCTGCCACTCAAGTACCTGGAGCTGGGGCTGGCACGGGGGTACGGCAGGGGAGTGATGGAGGTCCTGTGTGACAGCCCTGGGCCAGCTCACACCCACACTGCAACAGCCCTCCAGAAACACATTCCCAGTGAGGAAGCTGGTGGCGGCATGGAGAGCTCAGGATGGGGCAAGACCCCTCCCCATGCCAGCCCCGGTGGGGCTGGCTGAGTCCCCTGGGATGCAGCCCAGTTTCCCGTCCCCATCCCCTCCCTTGCCACACACTATCTGCCCCTGTCTGTGCCCCTGAGCTGCTGAAGTGTGAAGTAAATAGATCTGCCTACCACACTGCTACTTTGCTTTCACCAAGGGGGACTGAAACAAACCCATTTTGTGGCAGGTCGAACCCGCTGCTGGGCAGTGGCTGAGCCTTGGAGGAGAGGCAGCACCGCCCAGCAGCGGCGGCTTCCTAAACCACCATGCCCATTCACACTGGCCGCATTAGCATCCAGCGAGCATCGCAGAGTCAGGATGTACACTGCTCCTCATCTGCAAGCGAAACCACTGCCTGTGGTCTCCACAGCTGTCACCTTGGCACTTTTGGTGAATGACAATTCGTAGCCCTGGTGGGAGCACATCAAATGACTTCGTCTGTCCTGAGTCACGAGAAGCAGGAGGGAGAGATGAAGCTTGGTCTTGCGAGCTTGCCGCCCCTTCCTCTGCCTGCTCAGATCAATGCTTTGAGGCAGTGACTGACTCCCGGCAGCTGTGCAGCTGGGGTTAAGCATCGCTGCCTGTTCGGGCACCAGCTGGGCTGTGGATAACACAAGGGGCAGCTGCAGTCCCGCAAGGCCGGGCCAGGAACACCTCTCCCTGACACTCCTAGTTTGGCCAAGATCATCAAAATCACCTCCCAGAGACATGGAGAAGGAGCCACCAGCCCCCGCCGCCTCCTCGGCAAGCTCTGGGCACAGCTTCTCCCATTTCCTATTTCACTGTCCAGATTAAAATCCTTCTGCTAGCCTATAAAAAGGTAATCAAAATTATAACAACAATCAAACGCTCTCAGCAGATGAGCCAGTTGGTCCTTAATACCTCCTGGCTGCCAGCAGCTCATTGTCACAGGGAGACGGGAGCTACAAGGTCTGTCCTGGGGCTAGGATGGATATCCATCTGGGAAAGCTGGGGCGCTCCCGGGGCAAGGAGTGGGAAGAGACAGGTTGGGGGTTCAGCTCCAGCCCCAGGGTTCAGTGATGACTGCAGCGGTAGACAAGCCCTCACGGAAGGGGAATGTTTTTCATAATAGCCCTACGCAGTGAAGCACGAAGGATGGAAGGCCACCAGGACAGGTGGAAGGAAGGCCACCAACCCTGGGAGAAGGTCAGTCACAGCCCCCCAAACTCTTCCGACTCAGAAAGCCACCCTCCGGGCAGAGAGGCTGGGAGGGAGGGGCGTGCAAGACCTCAGGAAAGAGCGGCTGGGCTCCGGGCCCACTGTCTCGGTGCTACATCCATACAAACCAGCCTCTCCCCCTGCCTGTTATCCAGGCATAACGGGCTCTCTGCAAGCGTGGGAAGGGGTCGCAGTGAGGCTGGAGGGGAGCAGGCAGCCTGCCTGGCTCCAGGGGAAGATGGCTAGCAGAGACCTCTCTCCTGAACACACTGGGATGCTCTGGCACCCTCTCGGCACTCAACTAGCCGGCTTCTCCAAGCCACCCAGGGAGAGGAGCCTCTGGTCACACCTGACTGCTGGCACGTAGCTGCATGAGTGCCAGGGATGGAGGAGAGCTCACGGGCTTCCTACGCTTGAGCTCAACCGCAAAACCAATTATCCTGATTGCAATTAAAAAGGAAGAGAGACAAAACCCTCTGACCCAGAGCATCTGCAAACCCTGGAGCCATTGCCCATGGCAGAGGAAGCAGGAGCAGATGTCCTGGAGGCATGGCTCCCTGCCAGCCTTTCGCACATTGGGGATAGATTATGCAGCAGCGCTTTCGGTAACGACAGGTGATACCAAAAATCTGCAGGACAGAGATGAGATGCTCCCAAGTCCTTGGTCACCTTCTTAGAGCCCCGCCAGTCCTGCTGCTGCAGACGTAGTGGTCGAGGTGTATTGGAGGCTACAGGGAATAAGAGTCTCAGGGTCTAGGGGCAGTTTCCAAATAACGCCTAGGGCCACTGAGGCTGAGATGCAGTGTTATTGACTGAGAGATGTTTCCCAGTCTCCTCGGAGCTGTGGCTGGGGGGCATCTCCCCCTGTGCGGGACTGGGAGATCGGAAACTCATCTGGCCCAGCTCCTTCATGGACAGGCAGGAGCGGGACTCTGCACCCAAATCACACAGGGACTGGGAGACCCACAGGTGTTATACCTGGCCTTTGCTCTTCATGCCAAGCAGAGCAATTCCTGAGGAAGCAGCCTGCGCTGAAGCTTGGGTAACAAACTGCCACCTTCTCAGCAGAGGAGCCTGCAGGAGCTGTGGTTAGCACACATGAAGTTCAAGCCATTTCCACAAGGACCATCTGTCGAACAAGCGCCAGGTGAAGGAGCAAGTGATGAGACACTGCCATCTCACACCAGCCTGGGAGACAGACCTTCCCCACGTGCCACTGGCTCTCCGGCTGGATGCCAGCGTGATTCCTCCTGACCACATTCCCCAGCCTTGCTTTATTGGTCCTGTAAAACCCACATGCAGCGGCTCGCATGTGCCAGCATCCCTGCTGACACCTCATTTGCAAGAATATTGCTGGGGGCAGGTAAACACAGGCAAATTATTAGTATCAACGTTAGCGGAGACTATCTAACTTGGATCTTATCCTGCATGAACGGGTAACAAGAGAAGGCATTGCCATAAAGAGATCGTCCTCTGAAGAGCTGAGACAAAGCAAACCCTGGCATCCTCCTCTTACAGAGCCAAGGGATGGGAGGTTAGACCGGAGCATCCAGCTTCTCTCCCACAGCCACAAGGTCTTTCTCCCTCCCTGGAAGGACCTATAACTCTGGGACAGCCCCAACTCTCCAGGCAACACTCCCTTCCCTCGCCCAGCTCAGGCCTGGGTCCCCTCTGGGACTAGAGGATTTTGACTGAGGAAAGCACTTTAAAAAAAAAAAAAAAAAAAAAAAATCAACGTTTTATTGCGTTGGTGAGGTACATGCTGTGTTGTGTTGGCTGCGATCGTACAGACCCCCAGGTTGATGACCGCAGCTAACGGGTCTCTTCTCTGTGTCCCCACCCCAGGCAGGACCAGGTATCTAATGCCTTTTCAGAAATGTCTCTCTAATCAGTCGGGTTATAGCAAGAGCAGACCCAAGGCTCTTCTGCTTGAGTTGTCTGTACATCCAGTGAAAAGAGGAGTCTCACAAGAGCTGCTCGGAGGTGATGCAGCAGCAGCCAGGAGAATTACCAGCTGCTCCATGCATGGAATACAATTCTTAATAAAGGGAGGGGAAAAAAACCCCAAAGCACAAAAAACAACTGAGCACCGAACCACTTCAAAGCATCCTCTGTCTAACTTGAAGAAAGGATCCTCTGCCAGTAAGAGCCCACAGCCTGGAGGATGCTCCCAGCGCAGCCTCCCCCTGCCCCATGTCCCACCACCTTCCCTGCTCGTGAGACGGTATTGAGCTGCCTCCGAGGGGGGCTGCAGAGAGAAACCTCCATGGGGTCTGTGGGGTCCATGGGGTCTCTGAGGCAAGGTGTTGGGTGCAAAGTGCTTTGAAGCCCTACATCCTGCAGGAGGTTATCACCTGCCTCCCCCGGAAGGAATCAAAGTGGGGGGTCTGCAGGGTGTGGGGCAAACACTGCTGCAGCGTCTCAGCACCCCAGGCTCACCCAGCCCAGGGTTTGGCTGCCTGGGGATGCGGGGGACCCTCTGCCAGAGCCAGGCGCTGGGGCCAGGTGAGAGCTGCCAGAAGGAGAGGGCATGGACCCCACGCAGCCAGCCCCTGCGGCTAGAGCAGGGAGAAGGACCAGGAGAGGAGTCACAAGGGGTTGTTAACCAGGCATCCTGCTAATGGGAAAGGGAATTAAGGGCTTCCCAGAGAGACCGGCACTGGGATCCGGATTTAGCAGCATCGTTCCTTGGGGACTGCAAAGACAATGTAAACTCCCGGGGGATTAAACCTGAAGAGGATATTAAACGATCAGGGAGAGAGAAGAGGCCAGCACCATAGGAGGGATGGCAATTACAGAATTACCTTGCAGCCTTTAGGAAGATAACTGACATGAGGTTTTATACAGATAAACCAAGACTTAATACAACCGGGGAGATGATCAGTGCCGGGGCAGGAGCAGCCTCTGCTATCTGGCTGATGGCAGCGCAGAAGCAAGGCCTGGACGATAGAGCAGGCAATAAAGAGGAGCTGAGTTTGCATGGCAGAGCCACACTGGGAGCAATGCTGGTGCAGGGGAGCAGGGACAGACGCAGCACCCCACTCCTGCCCAGAGAAGGATGGGGTGACAGCGTGGCTTGGCACGCACCAAGATTGGTTCTGCGAGAAACCTCAGCTCCTCTCCTACTTAGCAGTCAGGTCAGGCAGCACCAATGCCGCCTGGGTACCTGGAAGAGGACGAGCTGTTTTTTCTCTGGTAGTCAGAGAGCACAGGGATGGTTTAACCTCTGCACTGTGGGCCAAGCTGGTTTATGCATTGCTGCTTGTCCCAGACCCACAGGTATCCCAGGACTCGCAGACAGCACACGAGGGCTTTGTGACAGCAAGACACAGAAATAATTCAAGACCAGAACAGGCTCTGCTTCCCCATGCTCAGTGGGCAGCAAACCCAAGAGCTTGCAAGCTGGTAGGGAGCTGGCTGCCTGCTTCTCCTTCTCCAGGGCTGTGGATGGCTGAGCCCTTGGAGCTGGGCATTTCCCTTGCTCGCTACCACATCCCAGCTGGCAAGCAGCCGCCTCCTCACGGCCTTTCCAACCTTTGCCAATGCTGGGCAAGACCAGGCTTTGCTGCTTTCCACTCCAACACAGGCTGCCCGGTTTGCCACCCCAGGCACAGCAGTCCTGCCCCCCAGCCAGCTGCTTCCCGGCTCTCCTTGGCTGGAGAGGGGGAGCGCACACGCCCTACCCAGGCCCCAGGGACAAGGACCCAGGCTGGGTTCAGCCGTTGCCGTTTGGAGACATCTCCTCAGTCTCTTGGAAACGCTGCCGCGTGGGAGCTGCCGCTCGGGGAGTGAGTCACGCTGCTGGGTGGGTGAGGGCGGCACATGGACATGCCAGGCACTGGCCACCTCTCGCCCCTCGAGACCCCCTGCTCCCCTGGGTGCCACGCCGCAGTGGCATGGGGCAGAAAGCCAGGGTGACCCCATGGAGCGGCATCTCCCATGGCTGCATGACAGCCCCACACTTCCTGCCCTGCTCCGCTGCTCCTGTTGCTGCTAAAACACAGCAAAGTGTTTCCCAGTGGCTACTTTTCCACACCACGGCATCAGCGGGAGAGGGAGCAGCCTTGGGAAGGCAGCTCCTGCAGGGTCTGACACCCCATGTCCTGCTGCACGGAGGCACGTGGCGTGAGAAAAATCCTGGCCCCCAGCTTGGAGGCTCTGGGGCTAAGGGGAAACTGAGACATGGGGTGAGGAACGGACTTGCAGCAGGAGATCACTGATGGTGCAGAACCCCGTGAGCAAAAGGCTCCCCTGAGCCTCCTCACCCTGGGGGAGGCATCCCCCGAGCCACAGGGCAGCAGCCCAGCCACCCCGCTTTGGGGACCACCTCTTCACCTGGCCTCAAAGATAGCACAAGCTCCCCAAAACTGATGGGATGATAAGCACCTCTTCTGAAAGGGAGCAATTACCACAAAATACAGATTATGCAAATACCTTGGTTACCAAAACGATGGTCCCTGAATGCTGAGTAGGAAAGAAAAGAGCCATGGAGAATGGAAATTCATTTAGCCAAGAGCTCCATCACGTCTCTCCAAAGCGCCGAGAAGTGGAAAGGGGCCTCCTTGGGCAGAGGGGCTTTAGGAGGCCACCACAGCCCACTGACCATCACACCAGGGACAGAGATGGTACTCAGCGTTTCACGTTCCTCCCGAAGCACTTCAGAGCTGTTACTATTGCTCCCCTTGGAAGAATGAGGAAACCGAGGCACAGAAGGAGGCACTTGGCCACCGAGACCCAACGTGCGGAGGCAGAGAAGAGGTTTAGGTGCTGCTGCCAGGATGCCCCAAGCCGAGCATGGAGCAGGGCATCCCGCTGCTTGCCATTCCCCCGCGAGCGCTCCCGGGCAGCTGGGGTTTGCTGCTGTGGTGTGATGGGTTGGACTAGCTGAAGTCGGCTTTGTGTGGAGCAGAGGTGTTGAGAGAGGCAACAAGAGCACGTGGTTGGGGAAAAAACCTCTGTGGGCTACTCAGAATAGGTTGGGATGGCAGCAGCCACCACGGCAGGCAGGAGGCTTGTTAGCGGAGGGCTAAGGGAGGGACCTGTGAGTCTCGATTCAACAGGCAGGGACTGCCCTGCCTCAACACATGCTCCTTGGCACGGAGGCAATGGTGTTCCCAAGGCCTGGCGTTACAGGCTCTAGGGGAGCGGTGCTCAGCGTGCCACCCACCGCTGCACAGCCCTGGTCGTGCTCCTCTGCTCTGGGTTTCTTCCAGCCTCACCCGCTGCCATGGCAGGTCAGTTTTGCACCCCCAAGCCCTCGAGCAGTCTGCACAGCTGGTGCCAGAGCCACAAGGGTGAGCACGGCTACCTCGCTGCTGAGAGCAGAGCGGGCCACAAGTGTGATGCCATCCTCAGTGGTGGCGGAGGGCCCTGACAGCCACTTCAGCTTTGCAAGCAAGGCAGCTTTGGAAGGATCAAGTGCTGATTTGGAAAGATGGAGGGTGACACACGTGAGACAAGGGCCATCAGGCAGCACAGCAGCGGTGGCACTGTTTCACGCCTGGCCACCACATTTTCCCCCGTGCAAGGTGGGTCTAATACAGACAGCTGATATGATACTGTTGTGCCATAACCACGCAGCATCCCTGAGAGGGAACAACCATTTATCACAATGTCTCTGGAGCCACCAGACCCTCACACAGGTCAGAGCTCCCGGCACACCAGTCCCTGACCTGCATACACTTGCCTGCCTGGCAGTAGTCACTCGCCGAGTCCCACTGACGTTGCATGAGGAGGAAGGACAACTCATGATGCAGTAAATGTCAGCCACGCGATGCTATTTCCTATCCCCATGGAGCAGAGAAGCCATAAGTCAGCAGGAATGCTCTTTGCATTGTCCCCACACACTGATGCCAGGCAGATTTACAGTAGCAGTGCAGGCACTGTCACGCTGGTCCAGCAGCCCAGCATCCCCTCCCGCAGCCAGCAGCAGGAACAAGTCCCCAATGTGAGTGTCTTTGTGGGCAGCACTGGTGACCCTCTCCCACTGCCAGCACTGTCCGGCCAGAGATAGTGAAACATCTCCTCCATGAAGTCCACAAAGTGGACTTCGAAAATATGGGTCCCCACCTGCCCTGGAGCACCAGAGGGGATGCTGGACCACAGCAGCCAGCCAGCCCCCCAGCTGGCCACTCCCAATGGCCTGGTTGTCCCTTCATGTGGGACCCTGTGCCGCAAGGCAGCCCTTTGTGCTCCCAGTCCTGTGGGAAGACCCTGCCCTCCCTCCTCTTGTCACAGCCCCTCTTTGGGCACCTTTCCAGCACAGCCTGTTTGCGAACAGCCTGGTGCAGCTCTCGCACACATAGGTGATGCCACAAGTAGACCAGTGGCATCGCCTGCCCAGGAGGTACGTGGCTCCTCCGGCTGCTGCCCTGGTGCATGTGGCTGCCCCAGGGGCTCAGGCAGCAGGACAGAGCCCAACCCAAACAAGCATCGGGAAGCGCTGCAAAGTCAGCTGAGCCTTTTCCATTTCCAGGGTGAAATGCCTGCCTGAGGACTGGGACTTTGCCCACTTGGACCACGACAGCAGCTGCCTCTTCAAATCCATCTCTGAATTTGAGTGCCCCAACGGTATTTCCAGAACCCAGGAGTTTCTTCCCACGCCCAGGGAGAGATGGATCTCACCCCAAGCTGCTCTGCAAGCCCCTGTTTGGCTGCCCAGCCCCTTCCCAATGCTGCCTTGCCCTCGGGCAGATCTCTTCCACCACAAAAAGCCGTGTTTGGCCTCTCTGCACTCCTGCAATGCCGGTGTTTGCTCACAACAACATATGTGCTGGATTTGCTTTTGATCAGCAAAAACCCACCTCCTCCTTATCTCCCCTCTGTCCTGAGCTCACACTACCTCAGGAGAGACAGAAAGTTAAATTTGTGGATCAGGTGATAAAAGCCAGATGCCTCCTGTATGTATAACCACAGCAAACAGTGCAGGCACTTTGCAGATCCCCTGTGACACCAGTAAACCCACTTGCTACGGATACAGCTCCTGACTTCTCTCAGTTAGCTCTCTTACTCTATCCCAAAATCAAGCACCCTGTGCTCTGCTGGGGGAGCAAGGGGGTGCCAGTCCACCCAGCGGGACTAACCTCAGTTTCTACCCACTTCAGGTGGAACAAGCCTGGCCTCCACTGCTACATGATGCTGGGGACCAAGTGACCGGGTGGCAGTGCCTGGTCTCTCCTTCCTCCCATCCAGCACCCCACTCCTGCCTGCTTCAGCATCCTGCAGGCTGCTCCAACCACCTTCCTTCCCCTCAGCAACCCCGCTAGGCCACCCCCAGCACCCCAGCCCTGCTGCTGTGGCATCCCTGCATCCAAGCCAAGGGGTGGATTTGAGAAGTTGCCGAGCCTTTATTTTAACATGGAGCCTTTACACACCAACTGTGGGCGGCTGGAGGCAGGGAGGGTGGCAGATCCGCTTGCAGCATTGCCGGTGCTGTGAGAGCAGGGCACTGCTCCGGCACACTGGCACTGCATGGCTCCACACCAGAGATGGCTTATGGAGGAGCGTGCAGGTCTGTCTGGTGGGATTGGAGCTCCAGCCTCCGGCGTGGACAAGGTGAACTTGTTCCCAGCTGCCCATCACCTCCCAGCCACACTCACTCACTCTGCCAAAGAAAGGGCTTAGCTTTGGGGATCAGAGCTCACATCCTGGTGAGCCCCACCATGGGGTCTCTCCTCCCTTGGGCTCAGGCTCCTGGGAGCTCAGAAGACCTGGAAGGAGCCCTGCTGATGCTGCTGGCCTCTCCCACTGATGGCAGCCAGCCACAGGGAAGCATCCCAGCACTCCTCCCCATGCTTTTGCTGATGGGGATGAAGGCAGAGATCCTGCTGTACCCCCTCCTATGAACATACAGCAATGCTACAGGGGCTTTCTGCACACAGCCAAACCCCTCAGCTGCCCATGCACCACCCATCTCCCCAGGCCAACAAGCTGCAGCCTGTATTTTTGCTGCCCTCAGGAAAAACCGCTCAGGCATCCAGGCAGCAAGATCCCCCTGGGCTGTATCTGAACTTTTCCAGGTACCATCATGGTCCTCTGGAGATGTTTGGGGATTTTTGCTGTCAGCCCACTTAGAGACACCCATCACTCATATGACAAAGAGCTGCCAGATCACTCCCAGTCCCTGGCCAGAGCGCAGCACTGGGATCTCTGTTTGCCCCTGGGATGGGAGAGGCTTGCACGGGGCTGGAGAGCAGCCAGCCCTGGTAGATACCACCCAGACACCATCTCAAGTCTTCCCCAGAGAGACCTGGGTCCAACCCCAGCAGCTGGGAGGAGGGATGTGACAGCCAAGACGGGCTGGTTGTACACCCTGATGGCAGCACGCTCCTGCCAACCTCCTGGCCCACCTCCCACCAGCACTGCGTCAGCCTCCCGGGACTGTGGGCAGCAGCAGAAGGAGCATTTCCAGCTCGTGCTTGTAAAGGAATGGAGGGAGCAAGCTCCAAACCTCTCCCTGTGGAGGGACAGATTGCTTCAGGTGCCTGTGGACAGTGCCTTCCCGCTGCTCTTTCCACCCAAACGCAGCACTGCACGGTAATTCTCAGTACTGACCAGTCCACGCTCTTCGCATGGGCAAGCCCCCCCACTGCAGCCCAAAGACAACGGGAGCAAGCAACACCAAAGATGAGGGGAGGGGGATGGATGCTCAAAGGGGGCTGCAGACAGTGACAGAAGTGGGTGCAGGACGCACGGGAGCATCGAAACAGTGGAAATAAAGAGAGGCAGAGCAAGGAAATATGACCTGAAAGAAGCAGTTAAGCCTCCAGAGAGGAAAGGCTCAGCAGGGCACGGACCGAGGCTGGATATCTGCACAGGGAGACAGACCCACCCGATCCACGCAGTGGCCTTCTCCCACCTGTTCCCTGATGAGCAGAGCACTTGCTGTAGGCTATGCCACAGCCAGGCAGTGCCGAGGAACAGATCTGCTCAAAAAAGGTCCCAAGACTGGATGGAGGCCCAAGACACACATTCTTTGGGGCAGGGACCACATCTTTTGCATCCTCTGCCCCTGCCCCAGCGCCCAGCTGAAGAGCTGGCAGGACAGCAGTGCCCTGTGCCCAGCCCGCCCGCAGCGCTCGTAGGAGCAGGCTGGGAACCAGAGGTGCCTGCAGTCTTGCCAGGCCTCAGTAGGCATTTCGGCTGAGATGTGCCTCCAGATTTGTTAAAGCACTTATGATATGAGTGATGGCAGAGGGATATTGGCTACACCACATCGGTTGCCCTTCCCGCATCCTTTTTAGCGTTGCTCCTTTTAATAACTCCAGTTAATATTACATGCCTCTACCAAAAGTCCTTTTAGACCAGCAGCCTCCGAGTTGCTTGGAAACTGTTTGCTGCAGCGACCAAAAGCCGCTGTCGGGAGGGCTCGATGCCAGCCCGCTTCCCAGGGCTGCCAGTGCTGGGAACCCAGCAGAACAACCATGCTCCCTTCCCTGGCATGCACTGGGCGCCGGAGGAAGCAGAGATGAGATGGGAGCAGCTCTGACATGCACCGGCGACGAGAGAGCCCAGAAAGGCTTGGGGACCGCGGGGCTTGTCAGAGGACTCAGAGATCCCACGGCTGCATTTCAAAACGTTCCCGGCCAGAGGGTAAGGGGGAGTTTCCAGACCAGTGTTCACAGAAAATGTGCTCGGCCTCACAAGATTTATTTGGCCAAATCTGGACATCGAATTCAATCATAAGAAGTGAGAGAAAGGGTTTTGCTTTATGGGCAAGTCTTGGTGCAGCCTTAATGGTGAAGTCATTTACCAACACCTCCATAATACTCTATGAATAATTAGGTATCTCTTCCAATTTATGGCTTACCATAAAATGCTGCTATAGTTTTGGAGACAGTACTTTTTTTTTATACTGTAGCAATGACAAAAAGCATATTTTATTGCAGGAATGGCAGCATATTTATCCATTGGCCAGGATTCTGTGGCATACTTTCCTTTCTAATGGCTGTACAAACATATATACATCCCAGATTTATACCCAGATTTTCCATACTTTGCTTTTTAATTTACATAATATGTGAAATTTTCTACATAAAATCGAGAAGAGCACTGAGCCGTTCCTGCCAACCCCCCCCCAATTCAGCACTCCCCTGTCTCACACTGCTCCCATTTCCCTGCGGTGACAGTGCTCCGGGGATCCTGCAACTGCCTTTGGGATCCCACCTTTTAGCTCAGTGCTGCCGGGGAGAAGGAAGGCCGAGGGGGAGGTGGGTGAGGACCCCAGGGCCAGCTCAGCACGGGAATCCCCAAGAGAATAAATGTGAGAAATGTGAGGGGAGCAGGTTCTGCCAACGCTGGTGAAATGCATCTCCAACACCATCCCACCTGACAGCTTCCTCCATCGCCCCGGTGAAGCACTGCCTTTTTTGTTTTTTTAAAAAATATTGTGGAATTAGAAGTCTGATTGATATGAATATGTAACAACGCTGCTTTATTAATAGCAGCTGCATTATCAGTTCGCTCACTGCTATTGGCAGGAGATCTGGGACAATATGTGGTTTGAAAACTAAAGAGAACTGCAACCCGCAAAGGCAGTGGCAGCGAGATAATTTCATTCCTTTTCCCGGTGAGCAGGCCAGGCCGACACAAACACGATGGCCACTGATGCATCGCCATCGTTCTTTCTGCCCAGCTGCAGGAGCAGTCACTGGGACGGCTCCACGGTGTGGATGGTCCCGAGCACACCACATAGCCCTCTGCAAAACGATTTGCAGCCAAGGGCCCCAGCACAGGCAGGAAACACCCCTTCAAGCTGGGGAGCCCCACAGCCAGCTTTAACCTCTGCAAATTGAGGTCGTTCGGTACAGAGCAGCACGCAAATCTCCCTGGCATGGGTAATAAACTCCCATTGCAGTTTGCTTTCCATACTCCCCCCATCACCACCCTGGAGGCTTAAATGAAAACAAGATTACAAAGAAGATTGGATTGGACATATTCCTGGTGTGCTATTTTAGCTGTAAATTATGCCAGCTTCATAAAACCCCAACTGTTCTTTCCTGAGATCCCTGCATAGATTGGCTTGCTAAGATCAGGCGACCGGGCACTCACTGCGGGCAGGCATTGTCTGGAAAAACGCTTACGGGGTCCAAACAGTAGCAAGATGCTATAGCGCTACATATATATATACATATACACACACACATATATACGCACGTACACATAGGCATGACAGCAGCCAAGAACTTCCCATGCCCATTGATTTTAGCTAAAGAGTGACACACACACACACACACAGGTCTTCCAAGTCCCTATCCGCCATGCTTCGGCGATCCGACCCTACAGATCATCTGTGCCGTTTCAGCTGCCTGTGTCAGCACAGCTGACACTTTCCTCAGCCTTAGCTAAACCCAGAAAGAGCAGAGCATCAGGCAACGCGGTCTGAAGCGAGGCTGAACACAAGGTATGGGACATGGGGCCACACTGTGTCATGCCACACGAAGCGAGTGAGTTAGCACACACGGTGAGGCGAGCAAGGCTTGCTGCTGTGGCAGCCGCAGGGCTCCCAGCCCTGGGCAAGGCTGGAGAGCGGGGCTCTGGAGCACCAATGCAAAACGGACACAGCCTGAACTTTGCTACGACAAACCAGGCAAGAGGTTTTGCAATTCCTCTCACAAGCGTCACTGCACCTTGGCTGTGCTCCACGATCCTGGAGGACAGAGCAGCCAGGCTCCCAGCACACAGTGCTGCTTCAGGGTGACTATAGTGGCATTATCCAAAACTAAAAGGACAACAGCTCGGTTCACACTCAGCTCCAGTCCCCAGCCCCTCTCCTACAGTGCTACCAACACCCGCTCCCCCCTGCATTAGGGGCTGCCTCCACGCTGCGCTGCCTGTGCTACAAAGGTGCGTGCAGTGCAGGCAGCTAGGCAACGGGGACCTTGAGCAGAGTGCCACGACGCCGGCTGCTGCAAGCACTCTGCCACCTACAAGGGACAAGAGCCACTCTGAGCCCTGAGGAGACGAAGCCGGCGAAGCCCCCGTAGCCCACAGGAGCCCTCCTCCACCCGCTCCCTGTTACCTGGAGGGAGACGGTTCGAGAGCGGCAGCACACCTTGCCTTTCCCCGAGCAGACACGGCAGCGAGCCATCTCCCCTGTAACGCTCCTCGGAGCTGAGCCTGGTCCCACCGTGCTTCCTGCACGCGTCGGCTCACAGCCCGCACCACCAGCCCGGGGAGCAACACAAAGAAAAACCCTCCCTGGCAGGATGGGTCCAGCCTATCTCAGCCATCCTCCTCTCCAGCTGGCCCCTCCAGGCAACGCTACAGCAGGCTTCGTTTTGCACATCTATCCCAAGTCTCCCATGTGAAGAATCCCTGCAGGGTCAGTGACCTTTGAGGAGACCACACAATTTGTGGGCAGACATCTGCACGTCTTCTCATAAGGAAGGATACAGTACCCTGCCTGCAAACCAAGAGGCAATGCAAGGTGGCAGAGGTGTTTGCATCGCAACGTCACGTATTAGGAAGAAAGGAGCAGAAGCTCAAGAGTGATCAAGGCAGCACAATGCCGGACAGATGCAAAAGGGTTTGTACCCAAAGACCCTGGGGTGCCTCACCTTGGTCTCTGATGGGGAGCTGCATCTCCCTCACATGGACACACATGCATGTCCCCACCTGCAACAAGCCGTCTCCACACGTTACACTGTGCCTTTCACCACCGGGACCTGGCACGGGTTTTGTCTGCATGTGTACGTATCTATCAATACAAAACCAGGCTTCCTAGGCAATCAATAATGCTATTTAAGAGATAAATCTCACTATTGACTGGCTGCTGAGGCCAGCTCCTGATTAATTTAAAAGAGAGAGAGAGAACGGCGAGGGAGCTCAGAAGTGTTCCCACATCACTGGGCATCAGTCCTGCATGCTCAGGCTGTGCAGGTAGGGATGGATTGGGCCGTCTGTCTCCGGATTACAACAGGATGGGGCTGTGCAGGGACCTGTCTTCTAAGGGGGATGCAACCGCCAAACACCTCTCTGTCCTGAGACCAGAGCCTCGGGTCTCTTTAAACCAGGGACCACAAGGTACGGCTCGGCGGAGACACGTTGATTTTTACACAGCTGAGAATCCATGCACCCTTGGGGAAGAAAAAGCCCATCTGTGAGCGCATGCGAGCACTCACCGTGCCATGAACAAATTAAAACTGGACATTGCATTCCCTGAGTCCAGCTGTGGCTGTGCTGGATTTGAGGCTCCTCTACCATCCCACACCCAGCCTTGGTGTTTTGATCATCACTTCGAGTGGGTCGAAGGGGCTTGTTGGCTGCCAAGCCCTCAAAGGTGGCTCCTGGCCACCACGTCTCTGTTCTGGCTGCAGAATTCTCTGCTGTGGTGCGTGTAGGGCCTCCCCCAACCCACCTCCAGCGCTCCATTTTTGGGAAAGGACAACTCCCACCAGAACAGGTCAGAGCAGGGGATGAGCAGAGCTCACCCAGCCATGCAGTGGAAGGCTGTGAAGTAGCCATTGCTCTCCTCCCTGTGGAGGAGAGCCATCCCTTACAAGCATTTGAGGGAGAACAACAGAAGGGGAAGCACTGCTGAACCCAAAGGACAGTACTGCTACACCAACAGACTGCCACTGCACTGCCCAGAGATAATACCCAGCCAGATCAGAGATTCCCAGCCCTTCAAGCAGCAAGGATCTGAACAGTCTCCCAGCAGGAGCCACAGGAGAAGAAGGACTCTGTTTTAGGTAGGCTGGATCAATTGGAAAAAGATACATCCTTCTATAACGCAGGGGCATCTTCCAGCCCACAGTGCCCAAGGCCACCACTTCCCCAAGCTGCATGACTTGAGGATGGATGGTGCCACATTTCCTTCCACATTCCGAAGCGTTTCTCCCTAGCTGATGTGGATCCATGTCTCTGTCCCCTAATTTCAAAGCTGGAGCAACCCAACAGCACCGGTGCTGCGGGTGGGTGCTGGATGGGAAGGAGCACGTCCAAACAAGCCCTGCTCTGCCAGGGCGCAAAAGGACCCGTTACATGAGCTCACCTCCCTCCTCCCATCGCCGGCTCTGAGACGTCACCCAGCGATGGCATGGCTGAGCCCTGGGAGGGGAAGGTGGCAGGAGAGATGGGAGCAGTCCCGCTGCCCCAGGCCCCAGCGATGGTGGCGGGCTCATTTGGTAGAAGATCCCCAGATGATCTATGCCTTGTTCCAGCCAGGCTGGAGGGTCCTCAAGGCAGCAGCCAACTTGATCATTATATAAACACTTCTTTCACTACAGAAACTTGGTGCCTCTGGGCTGGAGCTGCCCTGGCAAATGACACTGAACTCACAGGTATGAATCAGGAGAGAGGCTTGCTGCTGATTTCAGCAGGAGGGGGGAAGGACCGGTGCTAAGGCAGAGCTGAGGACTCGAGGCTTTGTCCTTCAGTGCCAGAGAGCAGCCACCAAGCATAGCATAAAAGCATCTTCCTGGTATCATGGGGCTGCGATTGGAGGCAAAATCCCAGCTCTGCAGACCCACGGGCAAGGTCCAGAGCACTGCTTCCCACTCACCCCCAGCACACAGGTCAGCTCCCGCAAGCTCAGGCGGTGAAGCAAAATGCGAAGGTTGCTGGTGCAAACAGCGCCTTTTCTCCTGACTGCTTCCCGCTCAGGGACTTCTGTGCTAGACGGGACTTTATGCTTTTAGGCTTCAGTTCAAAGCTCAAACTAGCTTACTTCAAGACAGAAATGAGCTCCAGAGCTCACTACAAGCAGACTGTTGTTCACTGCAAGCATCAGGCCACCCTCCTGCCTCAGGAAGCTTGAGGCCAACGGGTCCCCGTCCACCCTAACTCGTCGGGTGGCACCTCTTCCCTTCCCAGGCCTTATCTCCAGCACCCTGCTGCTTGACTTACAGAGAGAGGGACCAAGCTTGAGCCCATTTCAGTTCCATCCCCAGCGTGCTCCCCCCACCCGCCACTGTACAAAGAGGATGTGGTTTTGTATCTGCTCCACGGGCCCCTCCTTAACAAGCAATCCCTATTCCCCTGTGCTGGGAAAGCCTCCTGGGAAGCCAAGTCAGCTGCTGGCAGACAGCAGCACTGGCCCCCGGGACAGTATTTGAGACTTCACACCGGGACAAGCTGCAGGAGCCAGGGCTGCTGCAGGGACAGCGGTCCCAAAGCCCTGGGAAGAGGCAGACACACTCCAACCATGGGGCGCCAGCAGCTTGGTGCTACCCACGCTGGAGCACCCAGCAGCACCCCGTGCCCCCTTCACAGGTGGGTCCCGCAGCGATTGCCCGCGATGATGCTGAAGTTGGGACTTTGAAACAGTGCTGCAGCAGTGTTGCCATGCCAATCAAGTGGGCAGACAGCACACTGAACTGCCAAACCAGGAGAGCACCCACACTACTGGAGATGGACCCACACCAGGGTCCCCTGGGAGGCTGCTTTTCCTGTGGGCTCCTGCAGCAGCATCGCACAGCCCGAGGAGCTCAGCTGCTCTCGGCCGATGCCCTCACCAAGCGCTCCTCAGTGCATGCACCCCCGGAGCCCACTCCTCATCCCACTGCAGCCCCCGAAGCCCGCTCCTCAACCCACTGCAGCGCTGTACCATCGCACCCCAGCTCCTGTTTACAGACACGAGCGCGGGCTCAACCTGCTGCTCTGGCGGCTGCGTGGCAGTAGCCGCGCTGGAAGGAGGCAGACAGCATGTCAGCAAATGCAAGGGGAAGTTCAGCATCGGGGGGGTGAGAACGGCAGCAGGTCCTCAGCGAGCAGCCAGAGCGCAGGGGCTGCAGGCTCAGCCGCACGCCGGTGCTCAAAGGCACAGGGAGAGGGCACTGTCTGGGCAGGCGATGACCAGAGGGGATGGCAGAGCAGATCCTTCTTAAAAAAAAAAAAAAGGTTATAAAATAAAGAAAAAAAAAAAGATGTTTTTTTGTTTGCTGCTCAGGTGCGGCATGAATGCCTCGCTGCAGGACGACATGGATGCCAGCAGCTCACACAGGGACACGGATGAGTATGGAGGGCTGCTAAGCAAAAGGAAGCACCCTGCCCGGGTCCCTGCCCAGAACGGAGGCAGGGCCAGCCCTCCCCTGCCCTTAGCACCTGCCTCCCCCCAGAGATGGGCAGTAGGTTCAGCCTCCCTTGGGCCTGACCCAGAACCACTCTTGCCCTCGAGGCAATCTCATGCCCATCGAGGCTCTCACACAACCCTGCCCACCCTGGTGCAAACCAGCTTTTCTCTCCTTCACCCTTCCCTGTAGACATGGGGAAACTGAGGCACGAGAAGGTGGAAGGTGGCAGCTCACTGGTTGTCATGACAGAAAAGAAAGATGTGAATGTTTTCAAATTGCTCTTCCCCAAAAGCAAGCCATGTCTTTCTACCCGTCCTGCTGCTGACAAGGAGGAAAACTCACCCCACCCAAATTGCTCTAGAACAGGGAAACGAGGAAAAAAAACCAAACAAGCCTCAAGCCAGGAGCCAAGTGCATTTGTCTCTGTTCTTTCAGCTCAATCAGCCACGATCCGTGACAGCAACTGCCACGATACCAGACTAACACCAAGAACGTCGCCACTCGAGAGAGTGCCAAGGTGACCTGGGGGGCAGCGGTGGAGCTCCCTGCCCTGCACCCCACTTTCTCTGCACAGCCTTGTCCTGCCCAGTGCCCCCGGGATGGGGAAAGCCATCCCAGGTGAGAGCGGTGCTCAGCAGCACTGATCCGATTCAGACCACACCAGCCCCTCAAACCAGATTCCTCCTCCCGTGCATCACGGCACGCACCTCCCGCAGATACACCATCCAGGGGCCACCGAGGCTGTGACAGGGAGATGGGACAGCGGAGCGGCCGGGAAGGGGATACCCCATCACTGCCCCGGCGCCTGCAGAAGGCCACACGCACGTCTCCAGCTGAGCCGGAGGCCCGGGCTCTCGCAGGACGGGGCACAGCCCTGCTCCAGCACCGCCACACTGCCCGCAGCCCTGGGCACCCCGGGCCCGGGCACACCCCTCCCGACAGCCGCGGGAACCGCGGAGCCGCCCGGCACTGGGGCGCCAGAAAGTGCTGGGGAGGAGGCGGCAGAACCCCTCCCTCCCGGCCACCCCTGGCTCCAGCCAGCGCATCCCCGGGGGTGGCACCCCGCTCCCGCCAGCCGGCAGCACCCCGGGCGGAGCGCGGGACCGGCGCGTCCCCCTGCCGCCGTGCCCCGCACACCCCGGCAGGCACCCCGCGCCCCCCGGGGGCTCACCTGGCTCCCGCCGCCGCCGCTCCCTCCGTAACCCCCCGCAGCCTCAGGCGGGCGGCGCGGCGGGCGGCGCGGCGCGGCGGGCGGGCAGGGCAGGGCACCCGCAGCCCCCCGCCGCCGCCGCCCCCATGGCCCGCCGCCGCCGCCCTCAGCGCTCAGCCGGGGCCCGCCGCCGCTGCGGCCTCCGCCCCGCAGCGCCCGCCCCCGCCATGCCGGCCCGGCCCGGCCCGGCGCTCCCCGCTCCCCTCGGCCGGCCGGCGGCGGCGGGCGCTGTGCGCGGCTCTGCGGGGCGAGGGCGGGCGGCGGCGGCGGCGGCGGCGGCGCGGGGCGGGGCACGGGGCGGGCGGCCCCCGCAGCTCCTCAGCGGGGGGCCGCGGGGTCCGCCCGCCTCCGCCCGCCCCGCCTGGGGAGCCGGCGGCGTTGCCCGCCCTGTCCCCTCCGGGCGCGCCTGGACGGTCGCCTTCGGCGCGTACCGAAGGACTGGGACTCCAGCCGCGGCCGCCGGAGGAGCCCCTCGCCCGCCTGCTCCCGCCCCCCGCTCCAGCCCCAGGCCGAGCATCTCTCCGGTGCCTCCTGCCGGGTCTCCCCGCTCCAGCCCGCACCGCCGGAGGCAGCTCGGGCAGTCCCGCAGGCAGAGCAGCTGGCGGTCACCGCAAACCTCCGCTCCGCTCCCTTTCCCCTTCCAAGCAGGCCGGGTGCCCTCCCCACCGCTGCTGCGTGCCGAGCCGGCCTGCCCCGGCACCCGTCTGCAGCGGCGGAGGCCCCTTCCCCGAGCACCGGCCCGTTGAGCCTGCCCTGCTCCCCCCGCAAGCCCCTCTGCTTGTGGCACTTTTCCTTGAATGCCACTTGCCATTTTGTCATCCACTCACTCAACATCACGAGAGCCTTCCGCAGTGCTCCATTAGCTTTTGGTTTTGAATTACCTTTAGACTTCATGTGTGATGTGCAAACATTGACACCTTACTCTTCATCCTCTTTTCCAAATGCATGGGATTGTCTGCCCACCCATCCATAGGTAACTCCATGGTAACCTCCCTCCCAATCTGGAAAAAAAAAATCAACAAAAGCTCTTAAGGAAACTACATTATCAATGCATAAAATGAGGTTTGTGTGCCTTTCTTATTAAAAGATTGGGAAACGAGGGCTGGGAGGGAGGTTACCATGGATTTGGGGAATTCAAATACACTATTAGCTGGCTAACATCCTCGAGAAAGAATGTTAATAGATTTGCAAGCCACGAATTCCTCCTTTGAAAATTTGACTGACTTCCATTATATAATTTGCCAAATCTCCCCGTTCTATTCTTTATCAGAGCTTCAAGCAACTCATTTGCTCTGTACAGAAGTTGGACTTGTCTATAGTTTCCTGGCTCTAAGCTTTTAAAAAAATTGCAGTCACACTTGCTGCCTCCGATTTGTGTGATACCAGTGCTCATCTCAGCAGCAAGGCACCGGTCCTTGTTGGTAGCTCAGTAGCTCCAGGCTGCTCTTCCTCCAGAGCCCGTAGGGAAATACTGCCTGATCCTGGCAATCCCTCGCTCTCCGTTTCATCGGTATTTTCCAAAAACCTCTTTTGACATTTCAGTTTGAGAGAGTTCTTCAGATTTATCTGCCATAGGAAAGGGCACAGTATGTGAATTTTCCAACATCCTCCATGGCAGATACTGATGTGAAGAAATTAATTTTGGCTTTATGCGATGCCCTTATCTCAGAGATTTTTGCAGCCACAGGAACCCAACAACCCAAGCACTGACTGCCTTCCTTCTAATGACATCGGCATAGTCTTCATTACATGTTTTTATGCTTTCAGCATGTCCCACCTTAAAACTTATCTTGTCCTAGAAGTTCACATTTACCTTACCCAAATTTATGTCTTCTCCTATTTTCCTTGTTTAAACACAACATGCACCTTCTGAGGGCTGTCTGTTGTCATCTAATTGTCTCCTCTACATGGCTATTTTAAACCTGTTGGCATTTTTTGGCCCTTTACAGATACAGCTATGAAAAATATTTCCAGGAATAAGAATGAGAAGAAGATACAACAAAGCTGAGATGGTTTTCTAGATTTTAATATCAGAATTTATTCCATAAAAAAAATGCCCTCTCTCTGCCTGCCTGTACATGAAGACATCCCTCACAAGACGTAAGCTGTTCATTGCAAAGTATTAGGATTTGTTTGTTTTCACCCACCTGCTTACATACACCTGTCACTTTTTCTTTCCTTCAGTTTGGGTGCTGCTATAGAGCCTGCTTAAAAGCAGGAGCTAAGTGCTTCGGAGCAGCAGTGTTATCTGTGAGAATTTTACCCTTTCGGCTGCTTCTTTGGCCAAGTTTCCTTATTTTTGCACAGCTTATTTTCCAGAAGGCTGTTCTGCAGTTGGTATTAGGTGAGAGTTGGGAAGCGGTGGGAAACTATAACATGTGCAACTTGCTCCCTGTCCTGTGCGCTGCCTGGGAGTGAAGGACAAAGTTATTTCTCTTCCTTGGGTGCCTGAATAGTTGCTCCGGGGGTATTCTCTGTCCTCTTCAAATGTTTTAAGGCTCATTGCAGGGTACAATTAATTCAGAGACATCTGAATCTGGCATCTAAATCTCACAATGTGACCACCACACACATTATCCATTTCTTAGCCCTTGCTTCCCATGGATGCTGTGGGCTCGCTGGCAGTGCTGGTACAGAGCTCCACACCGCACGTCCCCAGCTCCTTGTTGCAGAATGAGCTAAAGACAGCTGGGTTCGAACTGCAACACTTGCTGCTCTTCCACGCTTCTGCTCGGTGCTGGATTACTCTCTCGTTAATCAGCTGCTTTATTGCCCTCCCCCGGGGAGTCTTGCCATATGTCATGATAAGATGAGGGGTTTCAACATGGAGCGCAATGCTGGAGGAACCTCAGACAAGACTCTGCTGGGGCTTTTGATGGTCAGAAAGAACAGCAGGATGAAGGTGAGACCAAGACGACAAACGTACACCACAGAACTCCTGAAAAGCAAGAAGCAAACTTCAAGGGGGCTCTCGTTTTCCAGAGAAACTGCATACCAGCAGGCTACCCCAGCAGTGGTGGCTCAGGTAAAGGAAGATGACACCGGCATGTGGCAGAGGTATCACGGAGCCAGTGCGCACAGCCACTGATCAAACCAGTGATGCTGGTGGTACCGATTGCTGTTGTAAGAACACCTGCCCTGGTACAACCCTCACTGCCCCGGGAGCAGTACACAGGGGGAATCAGATGAGGATGGAAAGTGGGGAGCACAGCAAGTGTCACACTTGTGTAAGGGGGACAGATGAAAAAGGGATCTGTGTATACCTGGGTTTTCTCTCTCCTACAAGAAAAGCAGAGCAGCCCCCTCCTACTCTGTCCCTCACTCCAAGCCAGAGCGAGTAGGAGAAATCACGACTACCTGATGGCTCTTTGGCAGTTGTCGTGAAACAAACCTGACAGTTGTCAAGCCAGATCCTTGTTGCCTGGTTATAGCTGCACTGTCACGACACGGCAGGACTCTGGTGTACATCCCAGCCTCAGCCCTACCTGCTGAAGGCTGAAGAGTCTTCAGACTCCATACCAAACGAGGAGCTGCTTCCCTGGGCAGAAATGAGCTCAGCCAGGCACAAGCCCTCTTGGCGGGATTTGGGGAGCAGCATTCAACCCCAGCAGCACTGGGAGCTGCAGCAGGGAGGGAGATCACATCTGCTCCCGGCTCAGTGGGGAAGTCAGAGCGTTGTTGGGGTGATGGTTCAGAGTCCCTCCCGCCGGGTGTTGAGGGAAAGCTGTTGTGAAATAAACATCCCATTAAGCCAAGAAAAAATAAAATGAGCTTGCAGAGCCCAGTGGGGTGGGAAGCAAACAGCTCTATCAGCGCTTGAGAGTGAGCAGTTTATATAAGCAACAGGCTCCCAGCTGAGAGGAGAACAGCAGCACAAGGGAGCAGAGCTAGGAGCAGGCAGAGACCATTGCCTTTTCCAAAGGGTTTGTCACCAGCAGGCAGGGCACACTAGCACCTGCAATTATTTCAGGGGACTATGGAGATGCTCCTTTGCATGGGATGCCGAGGAGACCGGCAAGCACCAGGCAGCCCAGAACTGGCAATTTCAAAGCTGCAGCTGTGAAGGAGGCTTCTTCCTTCTCCTTCTCTCTGCCCAGGGTCACTGGCAGGCAGCAAGGGCAGGAAGCTTTCAAGCCACCCACCTCACAACTTTCACAGCCAGGGAACCTGGGAGATGCACAGAGCCAGGCTGAAGGGACCTGTGAGGCACCCTGCACAAGTTTGGGACCGGGAGTCCCCAGGGTGACATAGTGACTCCTGAAGAGTCACAGGGGTGTTTGGTAGCAGCAGCTGCCCCGCTCACAGGATTGAGGTGCCCAGTCCAGGCCTGGGGAGGGAAGTCCACCAGCGGCCATGGCATAGGGACCGCCAGCCTCCAGATCATTGTTTTCCTGCGTCTCCCAGCTTTGTCTCTCACATGCCCAAAGCCCGTCTTCCACAACACGTTCTTCAGCCCAGCCTCTTCCTCTTCAGTCCCCAAAGGCCTCAATTAAACATGCAATTAGAAATGCATTCCAATTACAGCAAAACAACCCTCCAAAGTGGAAAAAAAGACCATTTTTCACACAGAAATTTAGCTAGATGAGAGCAAGTTTGCATGCCCACAGGAGCTCGCCAGAGGCAAAGCCCAATGTTTTCAGCAGAAGATGGGTGATTTTGTCTGTAAAGAGTTATTTTCCTGTTTGGCAGGACTGCAGTCCTGCCCCAGGAGCTGTATCTGGCCTCACGCTGTTCCTTGTGGGGAAGCATCTACAGCAGCCCAGGCACTGCCACACAGGTGCCACAGGGCTGCCTTTGCACGCAACTGCGGCACATCATTGGGTGCAAGGCAATGGACACTCACTTCTGGCTATCACAGCAAGGTATAGGTTTTTGGCTGGGTCTATACAGTAGTTGTCAGCTTGGTGCTATTGCTATAGGTGTGCTAGTGTCGTGGTTTAACCCCAGCCAGCAACTAAGCCCTACGCAGCCGCTCACTCACTCCCCCCAGGTGGGATGGGGAGAGAATCAGAAGAGTAAAAGTGAGAAAACTCGTGGGTTGAGATAAAGACAGTTCAGTAGGTACAGCAAAAGCAGCGCACGCAAGCAAAGCAAAATAAGGAATTAATTCACCACTTCCCATCAGCAGGCAGGTGTTCAGCCATCTCCAGGACAGCAGGGCTCCATCATGTGTGGCAGTGACTTGGGAAAAGTGCCATCACTCCGAATGTCCCCCCCCTTCCTTCTTCTTCCCCCAGCTCTTATTGCTGAGCATGATGTCATATGGTATGGAATATCCCTTTGGTCAGTTGGGGTCAGCTGTCCCGGCTGTGTCCCCTCCCAACTTCTCATGCACCCCCAGCCTACTCGCTGGTGGGGTGGGGTGAGGAGCGGAAAAGTTCTTGATTCTGTGTAAGTGCTGCTCAGCAATAGCTAAAACATCCCTGTGCTATCAACACTGTTTCCAGCACAAATCCAAAACATGGCCCCATACTAGCTACTATGAAGAAAATTAACTCTACCCCAGCCAAAACCAGCACATTCTCCACCCCTTATTCCATACAATTTATGTCATGCTTGGGTCCCACACTATCCAATACATCCTCATAAACCCCCTTCCCATCCTTTGATTTAATATGCAGATATCGTTCCCTTAGTCTATGGACCACCATTGTAAAATATCCATAAAATGTCCAGAAATGTCCACAAAATGTCCATTGAATTCATTGAGTCCATGACTTTGGGCTCAATCTCTTATGGCTGTCACTCAGGACAGGAGAGGTGGTGCGTTGTGTGGAGTTATTGGGAACCACAGCCAGCTCAGGTGGGGTCACTGCTGCGCTTGCACTGCTTCTTGTAAGGCTTGTCCTCCAGTGGTTCAGGTGGTTCCTGCTATAGTAATTCCTGTAACATGCAACTCAAATCATGGGTTGCAACAATTTAAAAGTTATTTCCATTACAATTTCCACCCCTGGTCCCTTTGGGCCAGGTTATAGGGTTTAACATTGCAATGAACTCCTCCCCTTGCTCCTAGCCTGGCTAGCAACAAGGGGTTCCTGCTATAGTAATTCCCGTAACACGTAACTCAAATCCTGGGTTACAACAATTTAAAGGTATTTCCATTACAATCTCCACCTAGAGCCTTTCTGGTCCAGACAGACTGGGACAGCTGTGGATTCACATGTCACACTCCTCCCAGGATAGGGATGCTCTGTATCAGGGATGCTGCAGTCGCTCATGTCTGGGCCAAATGAACAGAGTAGAAAGACAGGGGTTTGACAGGTACCAAGGAAGGCCATTCCCCTGCGGGAATCTCAGACCTGAAATCAGCCTCCCTTGAAGATGTCAGCCTGAAGTGAAACTTATTTGGGAGAGGACACTCAAAGTCTCCCATCTGATGTTATTAAGGAGTCATTAATCTTACACAGCAGATTTTTTCCCCACCATGGAGGACAGGAAAAGGGGTTTCTGTCTTCCACTCAGTTGCTGATTTTCCAGAAACCTGTCAGATATCATCTCTGGGATCTCAGATTTAACCTGGTATCTGGTTTCACCCCAAAGCTGAGGGCAGGCCAGGAGGCCAAACATGCACCAGCAGCACAGCCACCAGCGGAAGCCAGGTGGAGAAAGCACGAACCACCAAAGCCAGGAGCCCTCACAGCCCAAAGCCCTGGGGCAGAGCAAGCTGCTCAGCTGGGGCTCCAAGCCCAGCCCCTGGAGGGGTGCAGCACCCAGGGAACAGCACCTCCGTGGTGCTGCCATGGGTGCTGACCCACCGGGAGGCCCCAGCAGGACTAGGCAGGGTGCAGGAGAGGTGACGGATACCATCTGTCTGCTCCCACCTGCAGCAGCAATTAAAGAGCAGAGAAACACCAGAGCTGGCCAGGGAGACGGCAGCTCTCCAGCTCCTCACCTGACTAAATTGGTCCATCTGCACAAAGCTGCTGGGGCTGCCAGTCATCTTGCCCAGCCCCTTCCAAAAGCCAGCTGCAATGGGGAGCGGTGCTGGGAAGCTAAATGCCTTTGCTAATTGGACTTGTTACCATGGCTTTTTTTTGTTGTTTTCCTTCCAGGCTGTGGTAGGAGCCTGCTGGGGTTATCAGGGACCTGCCAGGTGCTCTCACCCATGCTGGGATCCAAGACCTGGAGGGCAAGGCGTTAAATTATCTTGAAAAGCAAATTCCTTTGCCCATCCCTTTCCTCATGCCGCTGATGGAATGCAGATCATTCCCCCGGCAAGGCTCGATGCCGGCCAGGTGCTCCCTTGGCAGGGAGGGTCAGTGGCCTCTGTCCCCTCTGTGTCACACTGGGCTTGGACCTCATGGCGCTACTGATCCTGCTACAAGGAGCTACAGGGGCTTCTCCCCTCCTTGCTCCTCCTGTGCTTTCTGCTGTGCAACTAGTGGTAAAACAGAAGCAGCTGGATCTTGAGGAGAGAAAAAATAGCTTTGATTTAGCCATGGAAAGGAGATGGAGGTATTTGCTAGAGAGCATTTGACAGCTTGGGGAGAGCAGGCAGAGCTGGCTCTGGAGGAGCTGTGGTAATTAGAGTCTGTGTTTGCACTCACTCTTTCATTTAGCACCAGAGGTTGCCATATTTGAAAGCAGCCCTGTCACTACTAGATTACAGGGCCCTACAGCTCAAACCCCATCTTGCCGAGACGCTGCTGCCCCAGCATCTTGACACTGCTGTCTGCTGGGAGCGCGCAGCCTCCAGAGGCCAGGCAGCTCTGCCCCTTCCCTGCTGCACCCCAGCACAGCCCTGGGGCACCCCGGGGACCTGGCTGTGCTCCTCCCCCAGCACCCTGCACCCGCTGCAGGTCAGACAAGGAGTGATGTAGCGTGGAGCTGAATTACCACGGCATGCACGCTGCTCATTCAGCAGCAATTTCCCTCTGCGATGCCAGGCTTGATTCATTACCCTTCTCCCCGCACCCTGTTACTGGAGGAGATGGCAGTGAAATTACACCTTCTGTTCCACACCCCTGCATTCCCTTACTGTCTCCCGGCCAAACGCCGCTGCCTGGTGTTATTTTTAGCTCCTGGGAATTCTGATCTTTTTCTTAATGGGACACATGTGCTATGAAATGTGTGCAGGCAGATTGCTCCAGCCACAGCCTCATGTGGGGAGCTGCCAGGCGGTTGCCTGTCTCTCCAGGCACTGGGAGAGAGCAGCGGGTCCTGCCACAGCAAGCACCCCTGGGCAGGGACCAGGATGGCATTACTTTGCCCCCATGGCTCCCTTTATGCAGGGTTATGGCCCCAGCTAAGCCTCCACACTGCTGGCTGTGTCCTACTACATCGGTTACCTGTCACGGGATTGAGAGGGATCAAACGGCTTCGGTCCCTCTTGGAGGCTGGGGAGGCCATGTGCAGCAGGGAGACGTTACAGATGCACTACACTGGGGTCTCAGAAACCTCCTGGGGCATAATCAGGCTGAGGTGCATCCCCCAGCCCACCCTGGGGATGCTGAGGCTGGGTACCAGGCTGCTTATTTATAATGCTAATTAATAGCTGCTGGAGCAGCCACTTGCCAGCCACCAAGCTCCTGCAGCACCAGGAGGGCTCTCCCCTCCATGAATGGGGGAACTGCTGCAGCTCCTCCTTTTCCAGGCCCTGACTTCTACCCAGGGTATATCAGGGATACAGGAGGATTTGGGCTTCTTACACCTGGTGCTGCTGGATTGCTCCAACATGCCCAAGAACAGAGCACCTCCCTGTAAGCCTCTAGGTGCTGAGCAGTGCCAGGGAGGAGAAAGGAAGAGGCAAGTCAGTCTATTTATTGAAGTACCTAAATTAGGAGGTGGGAGTCTAATTTTAGGCAGCTGGCATTGCCCGTCAGAGTGATGAATTAAGCACTGCAAGGGCTTGGGTGTGCATTGCTCCTTTCCTAATGCTGTGGGATTTCCTAATGCCTGTGTCTCTGGGGCTGGGGCAGCACCCTACTGAGATCAGCCCTCACTGCCAGCCTGGCCTGTTGCAGGGGCACTGGAGCTGCTCAGACATGCTGTAACAGACCGGGGACCCCATAAATCCTAAACAGCGACTTTACAGCCTGTTTTGCGACTGAGCCCAGCTGTGACTCAGCATCAGGGGAAACCAAGGGCTATAACCACCCGGTGCTGACAGCATGTCCCCTCCATAGGTGGAGCAGCTCCCTGGGGCTGGAGACACCTTCAGCTGAGCTGTACCGTGCCCCTGCAGCAGAGCCAGGCATGCTTCGTTAATGCTGATGAATTAAGTCTCCCAATACCCAGCTAGGAGAGGAAAGCTCAGCTGCTGTTGTGCCAGGGATGCAGCCGGCACACAGAGGTACTGAGGTCAGGAAGTGGGAGGAGGGACCTCCACCACCCTCTGTGTCCCAGCTGGGGACAGCCGCTGCTCCGGCTCCACACCACCCATGGCAGGACATGTTACCGTGTTTTACATTGCTTCATGAGCTCTGGGAAGCAGATTTGCTGCCCATAACCCAGCCAAATGCCAGACCTCTGTGGCTGGACGAGACCTCCACCCTGACCTGTCCCGCAGGAGGACCCCAGGGCCACCCGCGGCCACCTAAGATACCGTGGGCAGCACGAGGAGCTTGAAACCATCTCGTGGCTCGGCAGAAAGACAAATGGAGAGCAAAGTGCTGCACTGACAGATTGCTGCTCGGCAATTGCCCCTTGGAGGACACCTTCTCTGCAGCTCTGTCCGCCTGCTGCTCTCATTCAAGACTTTCCAATCATCGTAATAGAGTGAAACCTTATTTACTGCCCTCATCCTGGCTTTCTAAAGTGGCCATGGGCATACAGCAGACCTCTTTCCTTCTGTACTAACAAGAGCACCTTAATGGCTTTTCTGCCACAGCACAAATCAACCCCAAATAAACGTGGGCGCTGGGGGAAGGCTCTAAGTGGTGGCCAGGGCAGAGCCGGGGGAGGGGAGGGCAGGGGTGGCCAGGGGTCTGGCTGGCACCCGCAGGCAAAGGTCTGGCCCTGAGCAAGGGACAGCGAGCTTGGCAGTGTGGCCACAGGCTTCAGCTGCTGCTTGGGAGTGATGGCACATTCAGCCATGTTTTAAATGGTCCCGTGGTTCAGCTGGGACTGAAGGGCAACAACTGGCAGACACCATCAGGGATGGGGGGTGCTGCCCCATGCTGAGCACACACAGACTCATCACATGCTGGCTCACTGCTGGCCATTGCTTTGGGGAATCCTCAGGCACAGCACTGTGTTCATGCCAGGCAGCCAGGAAGCCCTGGGATGTGCACAGTGTCCCAAGGACATGATGGGGCAGAGTGGCTCCCTGGGGCCAGGCAAGGCTGACCAGGCAGGACCTCACCCCCAGGCAGATGCCAGGAGGGTGGGAAACCCTACAGGCAGCACTGCCTGTACCCAGCCCCCAGGGCTTTCTCCCAAAATGGGGCTCACTGAAGTCTCCTTTTCCAGGAAGTACGAATGGATCTGCAGCTTCACAAAAGGCAGGGGTAAAGCCGGGCAGCCCCAGTTTCCCACCCATGCTCTGGCCCCATGTGGGGCCATGATGATGAAATGGGAGAGTGGAGGTGCAAAGAGGCACTGAACCACTGGCAGGCACCATAGTGCAGGCACACGTGTGTCACACCATGGCATGAGGGTGGGAGCGCATCTTGCCAGAGCTGCCCCCCGGGGCAAAAATGTTGCATTTTGCAAGAGCATCTCGAGGCTGATGATTTCCTCCAAGGAGCTTCTTGGCCCAAACCTCTGCAGCGTTAGAAATGCAAGAGCATTTTCCTAATCTGCCAGCTCCATCAGCGCGGGGGATGCCAGCTCCCCATCAGTTTGGTATGATGCAGTCTCTCAATTACCATGCGCTAACCAAGGCTCCACTGAGAGCCTTGTCAGAAGAGTAACTTCCCAATAGAGTTGGGAAAAAAATACGGGTGCAGAGAGACACTGGTGCCCCCATTGGGGCTGGGCTGCTGCAGCCGCAGAAACAGCACCTCTGGCTCAGCCATTTGGGTACGGGGCAAAGCTGCTCCTGAGTGGATTAGGAAATTGGTGCTCAGAGGGCAGAGACACCCCTGTCCCCAACCCCGCAGGAGGGGACCCCCAGCCCAACCCTGTCTCAGCCCATCACCATCCCTGCCGGGGTTATTGATTTGCCAAGGCTCATCCCTGAGATGCAGGATGAGCACTTCGGAGCAGTCCTCTGCGGGTTGCCATGGCGATGTGAAGTATTGCCACCTTCCTATCCCTGTCCCTGCCACGGGGACAGCACGTTGCCCAGGTAGCAGGTTTCCCTTGGGGCTGGTTTGGGACTCGGTGTGCCTCCCATCGCACAGCTCTAGGGTGCATCCCACATCCTCCATCCTGCCAGCGCAGCCACAAGCGAGGTCTCAGTGCTGGCTGGCCTCACTCCCCGTTCAGGGAGCCACTGGAGCTGGAGGGGAGGGAAGGAGGTGTTGGGGTGAGCCAAGTGGTTTCTCTCCATTTCCCTTCCTTTCTTTTCCATGCTTTTCTCCTCCCCTTTCTTGCCCTTCCCAGCCCTGTGTCTTGACCAGCTCTGCTCCCATCAGATGTGCATCAGCATCACCAGGAGGAGAGTGGGCTTTGCAAAGCTGCCGATGGGGCCTGGGAAGACAAAATGCTCTTATGCACCAGAGAGCAATTTCTGTTTGAGCTGAGACAGGAGGAAGCAAGAGGCGAGCCATCAGCTGGAAGAGAGACCAGCTGGGCTGCTGCCGCCTGCCTGTGTCTCCCTCCAGCTGGTTAACAAGGAGGGTTTCCTCCAGGAGTCCCCCCTCCTTGTGTGTCCCAAAATGCAGACACGTGCTGGGCAGATGTGATCAGAGGAATGGGTCGCATCCTCTGTATTTCATGGGTGGTTTAGAGGGTGTCTGACCTGCAGAGATGCACACAGCTGCCCTGGGAGGGGTGGCCCAGTGCCATGGGGCGGGAGATGCCCTGGTGAAGCGGGGAGTGCAGACCCTCCTTCCTCCCCCAGTCAGAGGCAGGGGCAACACGCAGCCTGAGGTGACATCCCCCTACTCAGCCCTGGGCTGTAGTGACACCGCACACTGCCCGCTTGTGGGAGGGGGACACTGGGCTCCCGGGCGTGATGAATTATTCAGCGTAACCGCTGCCTCCCAGTTGCCTCACTCCACATGAGCCGCACTTCACATACGCCTGAGCTGCAGCCAGGGATGTACTCGGCACTTTCACATCAGGGGAAGTAGGCAGAGCACTTTGATGGATGGATGGAGCGGATGCGAATCGCCCCTGTAATGCCAGAGGAGTGGATGCTGCCAGCATATGCCTGGTTCATGCCCGGTGCCCAGCTTGGAATGGTCATGGAAGGTGTGTGTGCAAGAAGCCGGGCTGCCCAGCCCAGGGCAGTGCTGTGTGGGACCACACCGGTGCAACCAGGGAGCCCTCCTGCCCGCGGCTTCCTTGCCTCGGTTTTGCCTTCCCCTATCCTGAGCCTTTGTCCCCATCTGGCCTATGCTACCTTGGCTGGGTGGAACCATAAGCACAGTGGACACGTGCCTGCTCCATGTCTTCTCATCCCTGGATCGTCTCTACTCCCTTTGTTGTCCCACACATCCCTTTGGGACCCCACAGCCGAGGGCTGCAGCGGTTCTGGGAGATGCTCTGCTGGGATGCACATGCATTGCCAGTCCAGGTGTTCAGATGTGTGTGTGTACTCCCCGCTTTGGATGTGTCTTTGCCCTCGTGGTGGATACTGATGCTCCTGCACACCTCCAACATAGCCACGAGCAGTGGGGGCTGTTAGCTTGGCTCCTGTGCCTGCTGAACATCCTGCTTGCACCAGAGCAGCTGCCAAGGCCCTGCGTAAATGGCCAGGGTGCCATCGCCCTGCAGAAGCTGTACCGTGCTGCTGTCATTAAAAGCAAAATGAGCAAAAAAGGTTTCAGCTCTGCAGCACGCTCCCAGGCTGTGCGAGAAATACTTTCACGGTAGTTGAAGATTAAATGCAAACTGAGCACTGAAGGCCAAACGCTCTTGTAGCATAAAAAAGACATTTCCTGAAAGCAAGAGCTGATTCATACCGACAGAGATGGCCGTTTATTTAGGAAAGCTTAAAACCTCAGAAACCTCTGACTCCATTGCATCTAACAGGGTTACAAGCTCTGCTGTAGCCTGCCTGTCCAGGGAAAAGAACACATTTACAACACCATCTCTCTAGTGGTGTTGTCTAAACAACCACAAATCCACAGCCAGAGAAAGTGTGGTGGTGAAATCAAATACAATTCAGCCAGACCCAGACTCGCAGTCGTCATGGAAGGGTGCAGGAGCCAGCACAGTCCAGCTCCCGACACGGGCAGCGCTGCTGGAGCCCCGGCAACTAAATTCTCCCCAAGCGAACCCAGAGGCTGCCGTGGCCTTCCTTATTTCAATCTATGTTGCAATGAATTAAACATGTTTTAATATCAAAAATGAAACATCAGGGATCAGCAGTAATAAATCCTCCACACTCATTTTCCGTATTAAGCCGGTGTGTACTGAGGGCAAGCGTGATAATTACGAGTCATGCAGTGATTTATTTGGAGGAAGGAACTGAAGGCATTCAGATATTGGCATTCTCAGTCTTGGCACATGTTCGTGCCCCAGTTCCCTGCCTACATTATAAATTGCTCCATGGTGGGGACCCTGCAGGGGTGGGAGTGCTGGTGGTAGCGGGACGCGCGGGTCTGGTACGTGCAATGAGCCTCTAGTCCGGTGCGCACTCTGCCGACGTGAATCAAATGGCACCCAACAGGCAATGGGCTGAAAGGAAGGATGTATCTGGGATCAGAAGTGGCCTTTGCCTGTCCCAAGAGCACTATAGCTGCGTTCCCAGGGGGCTGATGGGAGTAACATCACCCAGGAAGGCCCCTTCACTGAGGACGGGGAAGGGAGCTGGCTCTGGCAGCCCCCAGGAGAGACTTGAGCTCATGCAAGCAGCTCTGGGATGGGGGTTCATTAGTGTTCCTGGGCTTTTGCCTCTCTGCCCCTTGCTCAAGTGCTCCTCACTTTTGGCACAGGGGCTCCCACCCTGGACTGAGGATGCTGCCGTCCCCAACATTGTCCCCAGCCCCAGGAGTGGAGCATTTTCCTGGGCCATTGCCCAGGCACCGTCTCCAGCACAGCGGGGCCAGCAGTAGGCATCTGCATTTCAGGCATGCACTGCAGAGTGGAAGCCATGGTTACACATGTATTTCTATTCTCAGCAGTCATTTTCAGAGTTGTTTATAACTTTTTCCTGTCTTTTCACCTTTTTGGATAGGAGGTGGTATTTTTTTCTCAGCATGGATGAATTCTTGTGGGCAGTTTTGAAGGCTGAAGAAGACTTCCCTCGCTGGGGAAATGTGACTGCAGGCTTTCCTCCCCAACCCTTCCATCCCAGCAGCAGCAGGCAGTGGGGCTGTGAAGTGTCATGGGTATTCCTCAGGTGGTGGGTGGGCTTTTGGGTGGTCTGCTGAAAACCCACAGATTCCCCAGCAGTTGGATGTGGCTGTGGGCTTGAAAACATATGAAGGGGGAAGGGACCTTCAGCTGGGCTTGCAAGTATCTGGAAGCTTCATGCCAATGATTCCATGGCTCAAGGGCTGCCCCATCCCTTGGCAGCCAGAAACCACACATGAGAGGCTTTGCAGATGACTTTCAATTCTCCCCAGGAGGCACAATCCCCTCTGGAAATTCACCCCACACATGTACAGACTTCAGACACTTTATCTTTCTCCTTACCCCAAGCAGTAAGCCACAGATACCCTGGGTCTGTGGATCACAAGCAGAAGTCCTTGCCCTGAAGAAAGTGGAGGCTTTTGCCTCCTCTTAACATGGGAAAAAGGAGAACATCAGTAGCTACTCAAAGCCGTGAAAGCACAAGGTCCATCAGTTCATGCAGTGGGAAGTATGGGGTTAGCGGGAAGCACGTATCTGGCACTACTGCAGATCCCAAGCAAGGGCATACATGTGCACCCAGGTCACTGGTAACGGGTCCCAAAAGTCGAGGGGATCCCACATCTTGTGCTTCAGGGCTTGTGGCAGTCTCTAATACATAGAGGTCAAGACCAGAGCATGGGTCACTGGAGCACAGAGGCTGCTGAGGCTGGCTTTGCCGTGCCAGGGTGGGCAGTGGGGTGCCAACCCTGCCACCCCAGCCCCGCTCCCCCACAGCAGTGACACTGTGCCCACCCCAGCACTGCAGTCCTGGCTCCTCCTGCAGCAAAACCACTCGGCATCACACTCTTTCAGTCAGCTTTATGAATGCCCTGGGCTGGCACAGGCCATCACAGCCCCAGAGGGATCAGCATGGGGCTCCTGACATCTCAATCCCACCAGCACAAAACACTGCTGGTTCTCACTGTCTCACCATGTGTCTCATGATGTTTGTTTTTTCATTCAGACCTCCAAAATCACAGGACTGCATGAGGAACTGAATTTTTGATGTATTCTTTAAGGATTAAATTTCAAGATCTCATAAACACCCAGGGAGGCTTGGGGATACATACCTAGAAGAAGAGGATAAGAATCCAAGAGCTGGTATTTTAAAATGAATGAATCAGTGTTTTCAAGTCAATCCTGCTATATTCAAAAGCCTGATTCTTGAAGGACCACTGCTCACCGCAAAAGCACTCCATGCTTGGTGTTGGCACTGGTGTGCAGTGTGAAACCCTGGCAGGGGCGCAGTGCAGATGCCCCACTGCCAGCAGTGAGGGCACGAGCTGCTGTAAGCACTGGGGGGGTCCAAATCCTTCCAGGGGAAGGCTGGGGTAGGGGTTACAGCTTTCCCTGACACAGCACTGAAGGATAACTTGGCATAATTCCTGCCAAGGGCAGATCACTGCAAAGGTTTGTGGTGAAAAAAGCAAAATTTAGACCAAATGTTCTCAAGTATCCCTGAGACCCCACACGGGAAAGTTGGAGCAACCCATTCTTTTGCAAAGAGGGAAGTCCACTCCTGAACCATGTTGATGGAGCACCTGGAGCTGGATGGTGCCAGGTCCTAAATTAACTCAAAACAAGGAGATTGTTCCCTTCCTTGGAGCAGTGGCAGCTATAAAGAAGGTCCAGAGGATCCTCGCTTTTTGGACAGTGCCTGCACAGCCCCTATGGCGATGTCCTGGCTCCTGCTCAGAGGAGGGAGACACTTTCCCTGCCCTCAGAGGATGGAGCTGGGAGAAACCTCCCATGGCTATCCAGTGGAAGAGACTACATTCTTCCAGATTTAAAAATTCTCAATCATTCCCATGACTCCAGGAGCTGGGGCTCACTTCAGCCACTTGATATTACAAGACTGATGCTTCCAGGGCTGGCAAAGGTGTGCATAGCTCTTAAATGTCCTACCATTAAATCACAGTCTCCTTCAGCTTGTCTTGGTAGATCCAGGGCACTTGGCATTGCTAGGAACCCAAAGCAGAGCACTGCAGCAGCATGGAGAAAGAAGAGGAATACGTCATTTTTAGCTGCAAAGACTTTGATTTTTTCCTTTTTTGCAAAAATGGGCTGAAACCAGTGAGAACAGCCTATTGCATTGAAGTCCCCATCTAACACTTCAAACACTTGCCATCAAAATAGAAGCTTATCTGAGATCTTACAAAAACGCAATGGCTTGGGTCTGTCTTTCCAGCACAGAGGAGGTGAAGCCCTGGGCCAAGCAGAGCCGACCCAGGGGCGGCAGGGAGGGTGCCAGGCTGCTGCACTTGGACAGGCCACCTTGTTTGGCTGGGAGCATCTCTCCGTGCCTGTTACTTGACACATTAAAATGGACAGAGGTGCCTTTTGATGTTCCTTTTGAATCGCTCCTTTCTCTTCCTTCTCATCCCCAGGGTATTTTATTGGACTTTGTAATAAAGCTGGAGGGGGGGCAGAGGGGGAAAAGTTCTTTGAGCTTATTGTTAAATGAGCAGAATCTTATCATCTGTCTGCTTCCTTTTTAGATTTACCCTGTAATCTTATTTACAAGCTGAATACCAAGTGCTGGAGTAATCAGTATGTGATCGATAACTGAGAGAGGCTCCTTCTTGATCTGCAACCATTTAAAGTCAATCTGTTCATGTGCATGCAGGCGTGGAAGCTGCTTTTTGGGTGGAAAGGTGCTGTTGCAAGAGCCCAGCACGGTACCCTCCAGGGGGAACCAGGGGTCTGACAAGTCCTAATCCTCCTCTCAGGATTCCTCCTCCCTGAGCCACCAGCCTCGCCATGAACTAAATCCTCAGAAGGAGCCATGGTTTGGGGGTGGGATGCAGTCAAACTTTCCCCAGTGGGCATCCCCTTCCCCTGCCTTGAAGCTGGGCTGCGGGACCACAGTCACCACCTCTCCTCCCACTCAGGCCAGAGTAAATCAGGAGCAACGCTCTGTTTGGGGAGGTGGGACCAGTCGCTGGATCCACAGGAAGCTTGCGCTGGCATGCTGGGGAACACTCCAGGCCCTGCTTGCTGCTAATTAGCACGACTGCTCTCCCCTGGGATTGCTAATCTTACTGTTTCTTGCTGCCCTCTCTTTCCCATTCAGCTTTGCCTTTCAGTTACCTGAGGATGCTGGCAACCCCAGGGCACTTTTAATTATAAATAAATAAATATAAATCTATTTTTTAAGAAGAGCTGCAGGAAGGATGGAGAGGATACTTGTCATCTGTTAATCTGTAGTCCAACCCTAGCAAAAAACAGGTGGCTAAATTCTGATGTTACCTCTCGTGTGACCGCCCTGAGCAGAGGGGACCAGGACACAGATACTTGCCCACTGCCTCCCCCTCAAGCTCCCACGCTGGCTGGGGGACAGTTGGGACAGTGCCTGCTGGGTCCCAGCCTGTTGCTGCTTCCCTCTCACTGCCTTCTCCTTACTCAGCAGTAAAATCCGCCCCCAGCTCATCCATCATCCCAGGTTAGCCATTAGTAAAGCCACCCATTTGCGAGGCTGCAGCTCAAATGAATTGTGTTAGTATTCCAGCTACCGCAATGAATGGCCTGACATCGAAACCATTCTGGATCGCAGGGAGAAAGCAATCAATTATTTCATTCCCCTATTCGCTGCCAGCACCCAGGCATGCAGGGCTGGAGCACACTCTCATCCCTTAATGGCATTTTGACACGCCAGTCAAGAGAACGGTGCATTTCATTTTGCTCCACGCATGCCAAGTGCCAAAAGGGTGTTGTTATAAACCCCCATGGGGGGACAGGCTGTCCCCACTGCTGTTTGGCCCTGCCTGCCAGTCCCTGCACACTTCCCGGACTGCACCGGGTCCCTCCTGCTCCCTGCCTAGGGCCACACGCCCCTGCTCCCTTACGGCCACCTCCTGCCATGGGGAGCACTGCAGGTAGTCCAACCTTCCAGGCAGGCAAGGAAAAGGATAGTAATTATGTGCAAAAGGAAAAAACTTAATTGGAGTGCCCCATCTCTCGATTCACCAACCTAAAGCCATTGAGTTCCCAGCACCAGTGTGTGTCTCTTGCTCGCTTCCACTCTCTCATGTATAAAAACAGCAGCAATAATTAGAGGAGGGCTCTCTGCCCTCTCACTGGCATCTCATTCTGCATGGAGCACGCTTAGGCAGATGGCACGGCACGTGGTCCTCTGCAGACACAGCCAGCCATGCCAGGCATTGGGCTGTACACCATCTTCTGGACACATGCTCTCCTGCTGCAGCCTGAAACACTCCTCCTGTATGGGAAATGGTGTGAAATGGCTCCAGTCACCCACCAGCTCCAACACAATGCAGCATGACTGGGCTTGCCAAGGGGGAAAGCATCCTCTCCACTAGATGCAGGTCACTCAGGGTCAAAAGAGCAACCAGGGGCGATGGTACTATGTCTTGTTTAAGGCATTGTGTCCTCCAAACACTGTCCCTCTAGATGGCCATCCCAAAGCCATGGCCACTGGGAGGGGTTGAGCAGGAAGGACAATTTCCCCACCTGCTGCCTCAGTTTCTGCAGTGCTGGTGGGAGCACAGCTCTTGGTGGCAGAGCCAGTGTTCACTGAAGACAACTTGTCGCAGCAGTTTCTGTTCCTGAGGCTGTGTGTAAAGAGAAACAAGAGGCTGGGATGTGCCAGGGCTGCTCTGAGCTCCCTTCAGCTGGTGTTAAATCCAAGGAATAATGATTTCAGGGCAAACAATCCCATTTCCTGGTTTACAGCACTCATTTTCAGAAGCCATCTCCAGCTCTTTGGGATCCTGAACAGACACTTTCTCCCCTCGCTGAGCTCTGCCTTTCACCCCTCATGAAAGAGAGATGCAGAGCTCATCTCACACTCACATAGTAAGGGGGACTCTCAGCTGCTCCCTCCTCTGCTCGGTGTCTATGTGTGCCTTAATGACTTTGTATGCACTTGGAAACTTTTTCATTCTATAACAATGCACAAAGCAGAGGAAGTGTCGTAACAGAGCTCAACAGCAAGGTAAATGTTATGGGACATGACGTTCTCCTTGACACCGCATCCCAATTCAGCTGCAGTGGCAGGGCTGGAAAATAGTTTTCAAATCTTTCTGTGAACAGCATGATTGTATGGCTTTTCTTCATGCCCTGCATGTTGAGAAACTGACTAATGGAAGTCACCAGCTAAATATAAGCTCTGATTTAAAAGATAAGTGATGGTAAGTGATTTCATTGTTTGGGAGCAAGGACCTCTAAACTGTTCACTGCAAGAGGCACAAACAGCCCCAGCAGAGCCAGTAATTAAAGGTAACTGTAGCCCAAAGCAGCTACAGCACTAATAAAGCAATGAATTGAGATTACGCCCCCCCCGCTGCAACTGTAAAACCAGCACTCTTCGGCAGCTGGGCATCCGAGGGAGTACCCGGCTGCAATTGCAGTGAAAGTGCTAATTGGAGAGAAAGATTTCTCTCCATCGTTGCTCAAGTGATGGTGAGCCAGCCAGAGGAGCAGCCACACAGGAGGAGATGCTGCTGGAAGGAAACCAGAAATCCAGTGGTAGCAGCCTCACCCACAGGCTTTTCCCCCCCAAAGTGCCACCCAGAGAAAGTAATTTTTGCACAAAAGGGAGAAAAATGCTCACATCAGTGCCAGCTGAACAACACAGTGGCCTCCTAAGGATCTGTGTGCCCTGGGAGGTCATTCAACAGCCACCCCAAGCACCCATGGCAGGGCCCTGGACGATAGGCAGCAGCACTGTCCAGCTGCCACCCACCTGCCCTTCACAGGTCCCAGCACCCTCACATGGAGAGGGATCCCCAGCCTCCTGGCCAAGAGGGAAAGCATTTCTTGAAGACGTAATCTTCACTGTACTCACTCAGCCTTATCAGGTTTTGGATTGGGCTGCAGTATTTAGATGAGGTGAACTGAAAAGACTTAAGAGGCAGCAGGAGGCCTCTTAAAGAGAATTAGAGGAATCATCTACAGCAGTGGAGAGAAGAGGCACAGCACCTGAATGGGTAAGGAAAGGGAAGCTCTGACAAGCAGTGAGCCACAGCGCTAGTTAGACACTCGCAGCACAGGGGATGCTTGGCATGTGAAACACGTGCCAGAGTTGCGCTGGCAGCGATGGGAGTCCCATTGCTTGATGCAAGCAGAGCATGTCTGCCTGCTCTGTTAACCTCCTTCAAAGATGATCTTCCACCCTGTCCACAGGTCAGGAGTCCACACAGGTCCTAAGATACTTGAATGAGGAGGATTGTCCCTTGCAACTCCTCTTCAGGACATCTGGTGCCTGTTACTTGAAAGCCAGTCAGCTTAGACATAGCTTCTTCATGCGTGGTGAGAAACACCTCATTGGTTGCAGTGGGTACACGTCCCCAAGCATGACAGGACCTCGGTACTCACAAAACTGAGATCTCTAAACTTCTGCTAGCCCTCTTCTGCAGAAGGTAGCAGTGTTGTCTGTGCTTCACAGCTGGGGAAGCCGAGGCACAGAACAGCTCCAGTATAAAAAAAAAAGGAAAACCTCAAAAGTGAGATCAAAGGAGTCTAGAGCAGCAAAGGGACAACACACAGAAAGGCAGTTACAGCAAGGGTGCTCCTGGCAGGCACCAACAGCCCGCAGCTCCAGAGCGGCTGTGGTGTACAAGGGGTCTGAGTGCATTGCTGGGGCTCTGCATTACACATCCAGCAGTGGCTGTGACCTGCTGATGAGCAGAGCCTGGGGGAAAGGAGCCAGTGGGAACACTTTGGGGCTGCTGCGGCATGCCTAGCTCCAACCCTATCTACCACAGGGAAGCAGAAACCTCCAACCACCAGCATTTCCTCACCCCAGCCCTGCTACCCTCCCTGGGCTTTCCAGGGGAGGGGGCATTGCCTTGGTGCTCTGGCCACACAGGGCATTGCGTTGCTACCTTGGAGAACAGGAATGACTGCTCACCCCTGGCCCACGGGGGTTTTCAAACACAAGCATCACCTCAGCCCCTCCCATCCCAAGGTACATAAAGAGGCTGAAACAATTTGAAAGCCAGGGCAGATACCACGGAGCCTGGATAACAGGTAGATAACTCTGTAGGCATCTAGATCCCATTGAAAATTTGAAACTGGCTTGCGAGTGGGATTGGGGTCTTAGAGCGTACAAGCAGCTTGAATAGAGCAGCTTGCCCAGGGGAAGCTCGCAGCCAAGGCAGGAGCTGGAGGCAGATACAGCAAGTTCCAGATGCATGCACTAGCCTCAAGCTTCCCTCCCAGCCTGTGAGGCTTTGGAACCTCCTTCCCGTGTTCTCAACCACAGTTTGCCTCCTCTCCCCTTCCTGGATGAAAGCTGTACCCTGACATCAGCAAAACTAAGTACCTGTCCAGGAGAAGAAAGTAAGATTGATTTGACTCCAAATGCTGCCAGATGCATAAAGCCAACACACTGGGAAAAATAAGGCAGGCAATTTTATCCTACTCGCTTTCAGCAACAGTAACATTAGGTGTTACTTGATACAAGAAAAGAGCCAATATTTCAAAACTGAAGGGCAATTATTTAAACCAGTGTCTTTAAAGGATCTGGAAGTTGTTCAGAACGGAGTGCTGGGGAACCGCTTCTGATTCAGGATCATGTTTACCGAGGGCCCAACACATTTCTTGATGGTTTCACCCTAGTCCAGAATTTCCATTTAAAGAAAACCTCGGGCAAGGTTTCCAAAAGCAGCGTTGCCCTGACTCCTCTCTGCCATCTGTAACCATCAGCCGGATCAGCACCAAAAGCCAGTGCCGAAAGCTTTTGGAAACCCTGTATTTCCAGCTAGAAGTGAAGGAAGAACCCTGCTCACCTCGCCGAGCGTGAGCTCTGGAGCCCCAGCCTAACAACGTGAACGTCAGCCGCTGAACCTCCAGCCAGCCGTTGTGGACGTCTCCGGCACAGTAATGCGATGCCAAGATTGTGAAATATTAAGTGAGGCGTTAGAGTCAAAAGAACAAAATTACGCATCTGAAGGCTGCTTTCCAATACCCTCAGGGTTTGGCTCCCACCGCCTGTGACGTAAGCGGGTATGGATTTACAGCAAAGCCGCCCCAACACGGGCGCCGGCGGGGAGCGGGAGGCGGCTCCTGCCCGGCCCCGGCAGCCCGCACCTCTCTCCCGCTGGAGGCGGGCGCCCGCCCGCGCTGCGCTGCCCCTGCTCCCGCCGGCCGCGCTCGGAGCCTCCCCGGCTCCCTCCCCTTTCCAAGGGGCGGTGGGGCTTTCAGGGCTCCTGGCGGCCCACGGAGCCTGAGGCTGTGATGGGTGAAAGGTCCCCAGTGCCAGGCTGCTGTTTGCCCCCGAAGTTCGTTCTGTTTTGCCGCGGGAAGAGCCAGCAAGCCTCAGCAGGAGGCTGCTGCAGGCGCTTGTGAGAAGCCCCACTCGGTGCCTTGGTACACCCGATGGCGCTGAAGCAGCTTTGCAAGATGGAGCTTCCCAGACCTGAGCTGCCAGAAATGAAATAAGGAGGCTCTGCCAGAACAGCAGACACGTCCTGGAGAGCAGGCAGGAAAAGAGAGCAGGTACAGAGGGGGGAGATGTTGAAATACTGCAGGCATGGGAATCCAGTTCCTTGTTAAATTGGAAAAGGGCAGGACTTTGAAGATAATGCTGATAGAGTAACATCTCTCAAACAGAGATGAGGCTGCAGGTTGGAGATGCGGAAGGCACTAGTGTACACACATGGGCATGTAGAGGAAGATGATTGAGAGAGCCCATTAAGTGTAATACTGGAGAATATGGAAATGAACACAGAAGACAGCCTGGCAAATTCCAACAACCAGTGCCACGCAATGGGCTGAATGCATCTTGAGCAGCAAGCTGCCAAGTGCTCTGCAGCTACAAGAGGAAGATGTGATGCCCAAGATATTGGGAGCAGCCATTAGGATCACTCAGCTTCTCAGGTGAGGCTTTTTAGGAGCTATTTTTGCAATTCTATGCAGTTATTCTACAGGATGTTCAGGTCCCCCCCCTTCCCTTCCCCAGAGAGGCTCATCCTTTTCTCTTCGCATAACCTATTTGTTTGAGGTGGAAGATGGAGACCTGGATCACACAGCCAACAGGAGGGCAGGTTTCCTGGCCTCAGATCTTCAGCCAGTTCTTCGCAGCAGCAGAGCCCAAGGAGACCTAGAGGCAGGTCTCCAATCTCATCCCAGGGGATGAGGGCAGGAGGGAGCTGTGCTCCTCTGTACACCAGCCCTGCAGCTGCTACTCCAGTACTGCCCCACCAGTCCCATCCTACAATGCTGTTATTCACAATAACCCCTCTGCCACGTTCTTACATTGGGAGCATGGAGCCATTATCCATCAGCACCCTGGCAGAGAGCTGGGAGCTGTAATTACAGAATTACAGTCTGCTCTGTGAAGTCTCTTGGGTACTTCAGCTGGGTACAGCGTTCGCCATGCCCTTGAGTGCCATGTGAAGCTGCCTCCCCTGGGACTGCAGCCTCCTGGGCCAGCACAGCTGCTCGGCATGTCGGGGCCAGCTCCGTCAGCAGTCTCATGGGGCCAGGGAAGTCCTGTGCTGAGGCACACAAAGGGACATCCATGCCTGCAGCCAAGCACCCCAGCCTCAAAGAGCTTGAACCTCACTGTGAGGGTCTGGTAGAGTCAGTGCTCACCAAAGCTGGGTAAGATCCAGTATGTTGTAAAAGCAGCTGCCTCTCCTTCAGAAGGGGAGGAAAGTATGTTTGCAAAGTGGGACTAAGAATCACAGATTCACTAAGGATGATCTTACAGGTCTTTTCCAACAAGTCCAACCATAAAAAAAAAAAAAAACAACCCAAAAACCAAAACCACCCACAAACCACAAAAAACACCACAACCCACACCAAAAACAACCCACTAACACCACACAGCACCATGCCCATCAAGCCATATCCTGCAATGCCACATCCACACGCTCCTTGAATACCTCCAGGGAGGGCGACTCCACTACCTCCCTGGGCAGCCTGTTCCAGTGTTTCACCACTCTCTCAGGAAAGAAATTTTTCCTAATATCCAGACTGAACCTCCCCTGGCGCAACTTGAGGCCATTTCCTCTAGTCCTGTCGCTAGTCACCTGGGAGAAGAGACCAACACCCACCTCTCTGGAACCCCCTTTCAGGTAGTTGTAGAGAGCGATAAGGTCTCCCCTCAGCCTCCTCTTCTCCAGACTGAACAACCCCAGTTCCCTCAGCTGCTCCTCATCAGACTTGTGCTTCAGACCCCTCACCAGCTTCGTTGCCCTTCTCTGGACACGCTCCAGCACCTCAATGTCCTTCTTGGAGTGAGGGGCCCAAAACTGAACACAGCATTCGAGGTGCGGCCTCACCAGCACCGAGTACAAGGGCACGATCACCTCCCTGCTCCTGCTGGCCACACTGTTTCTGATACAAGCCAGGATGCCGTTGGCCTTCTTGGCCACCTGGGCACACTGCTGGCTCATATTCAGCCGGCTGTCGATCAACACCCCCAGGTCCTTTTCTGCGGGGGAGCTTTCCAGCCACTCATCCCCAAGTCTGTAGCGTTGTCTGGGGTTGTTGTGGCCAAAGTGTAGAACCCGACAACTGGCCTTGTTGAACCTCATGCAGTTGGCCTCAGCCCATGGATCCAGCCTGTCCAGATCCCTCTGCAGAGCCTTCCTACCCTTGAGCAGATCAACACTCCCGCCCAGCTTGGTGTCCTCTGCAAACTTGCTGAGGGTGCACTCTATCCCCTCATCCAGATCATCAATAAAGATATTAAACAAGACCGGTCCCAAAACTGAGCCCTGGGGGAGTCCACTTGTGACCGGCCGCCAGCTGGATTTCACCCCATTCACCACAACTCTCTGGGCATAAGAAGTGACAACCACAGGAGGTCCTGCCACCTTCAAACTCCAACTGCTCCCAACACACCAGCCAGGACAAAAGTGCCAACATCTCTATTCTGTTAATAAGGAACACAGCAGATGAAGGCCATGTTTGCAAAAAATATTTAAAGCACAACTATTTCACCACTTAATCCCCCTACATTTGTGTTGAATCAAGATCCCTTGATGCTCCTGATCTGTAGGTCAGAGCATTTTACCTGAAGTAACCACAAAATTGCCATTTCACACCCAAATCCTGACTTCTACTTCCTCTCCTACAACCCGATGGGTCCATAAAACTTACCATGCAGCACTCACACCATGGCAGACAGGTGAGTTGGAGGGGGCAGACACAGGGAGAGGTACAGGGGGCCAAGCAGATAAAAGGAGTCCCTGGGAACGCCAGTCACCAAGAATTGAATAAGTGCTGTCTCAGCAGCTTGGACCCCACAGAGTTCCACAGTGCCAGGGATGCTATCCCAGCAGAAAAGGTCCGTCTCATGCATGACACCAAGAAACCCATCTCCCCGCCTTGGAAATCTCTGCCTTGCATGCTGCTGTCTCTTGGAAGGGCGATACCTCAACCTGCAAATCTGCAAGGACGGGGCCTTTAACAAAGCGTAGGTAGTAAGTGAAGACATTTGCAAAGTGCAGCATAGACATTAAGTACAAGGCCCAGGGCTCTCTATGGCAGTCAGAGCCCTGGGCTGCTGCAGAACAGATGCGTTATGGCTTGAGCTCTGCTAATAGGAGAAGAGGCTGTGGGCAAAGAGCTCCTGCTGGGATAGGCAGGGCTCTGTTTCCAGTCTGCCTGTCACAGCTCTAAACTGATGCTGCAGGTCTTACATCAACCAAGGGAGCTCATATGGTTGAAGTGAGGGAAAGATTTAAGCACGCTTCTTAATCATAGTGTGCCCCAGGAGTCAAAAGACAAGGGCTCCTGATGATGTTGAGAGTGAGGAAAAAACAATGATAGTGGCAGGATATTGGGATAGGAGATCCAGGCTTCCCTGACGAGAGGCGGCAGCAGCTGTCCTTGCTTCGTGGAGGCAGGAAAGCAGCTTCCTGGGTTGCATGCATACGGCTCGGGAATTTCAAAGGGGGTTAAGAGCATACAGGTCCATGTCTTCCTAATCCTAACTCTTTTCATTGCACTTCTCCTCGGAATGAATCAGGAACAAACCCCAAGCAGCTACTCTGTTTGTCCAGGTGAATTTACCACAAGAGAGGGCGAGCTTTGCTCTGCAGTCCTGTTTCAGCCCCTACGTGGCCTGTGAGCAGCCCTTAGCAACTGTCTCGCTGACTATACGTAGTCTTTACAGGCTCACGTTGTGCAACTGGTCCTTTTGCTTTCTGCCAAGTATCTCTTAGGATGGATTCCTTCACTCACAAAACCCTTACAAGTATTTTTGACACTAGCTCCCCCACAGAATTATTTCTGCATAAATAGTCACTGTTTTCTGCTTGGAAGTATTTTTGTACCTGGAAACTCATTGACTGAAGGAAAGAAGGTCCCTGCAGCCTCAACACCTGTCCCTGAACTTGAAAGCACCCTTTCTGAACAGTGACAGACTTTCCCCAGCCTAATTAGGGCTGTCTGAGTAAAACCAGTCCTTCCCTGTGCGGCCAGATGCTGCATTGTGCCACTAGCCCGGAGAGAAAGCAAGCAACTTAGGCTGTACTGACAGAATTCTTAATGGAATAATTAAACTCAAATAACTCAATTAACATTGCAATTGAGTAATTGCATTTAGAGCATTGCTGTAATTGAGCAATATTTGTGTTGTTCCAGCAATGAGGATAGGCACAGTCGCCTTTCAACAGGCAGAGGGAGACAGATGGCATTAATGAAGGGCAGAAGATAAATGCGAGGTCACTAGATTAAGTGCTCTTCCTTTTTTGGCTAGAGAAGAAAGTCAAGCCACTGTGATCCTGTTGCCTTTGAAAGCCTAAGTAACAGAAATAGAAGAGACTCTGCAGGATTGCAGGAGTCTGCTTTACCATTAATTACTTTTTATTGAAAGCTCAGAGCCCACTTGGCATTGCATCAACAAGAGAGCAGCCACGGTCCCTGCCCAGCTAGTCCGTTATCTTAATCAAACACTGCTTCAGAGTTCAGACACCAGCAGCAAATGGGGAGCTGAGACTTCGGGAGGAATTTCTGCTTCCCTTCACAACCTGAATGAGCCTGCAGCAAGTGCCAGGCCAGAAGTCAGGAAACCAGATGTCTGTAAGATCAAACAGAGACAGAAAATTAAAACATTCAGTTTTAGGACGCCTCAATTCTTGTGCTAGGTGTAGCTGCATCTTGAGAGTCTGCAGGACTGAGACCAGTGAGGATGCTCTGGGTCAGTGAAGATGGCGGTTAAATTACCACCCATGCCACCCTCACTTGCATCGCAGCTCAGTTCTGGGGAACAGTGTCCAAACTGGCCGCCCCACTATCTGTCAAGTTTGACCCAAGCAAATCCACTAACTCTTCTTTCCCTAACAGAAAAAAAAAAGTGGTGTTGCAGTGAATGTAAAAGCCTGTTTACCTGTTAGTACAAGGGGCTTCAGGTGCCGGGTGTTTGTCTTTCCCTTGAGGCCCAAGCTGATGATCAGCCTTGGGCGTACAGGCACTTGGGTTTTCAGGGATCAGCCTCTAACCAAACAAGAGCTGCAGTTTACAGCTTCCTTGCCTGTATTTGGCCATATGGGTATTTACTGGGAAACCGTTTTTATCATGTAGCCTAAGGTGCTGGGAATGGAAAGGTTAATGACATGGTTAACCCCTTCAAGCCTGTGAAGTCACTGCAAACATGATGTACATCACATCTAGCTATTCTGATCTGGGTTCTTTGCAGCTCTGTTACAGTACCACAAGTATGCCTCTCTCTTCCTCTCCCCAAGCAATTTCAGTTTTGTTTCCCCACTCCCAGAGCTCTCTAAGTAATTTAAATTTGTTTGGCAGATTTTTTTTTTTTTTTTTTTTTTTAAGAAAGAGGCAGCTGATACTATTGTGCTGTTTGCATCTCCTCTCCGCTCCCACTCTCAGGAACTTCTGCGCTTGGTGGTTAATTAATGTGAGACCTCTATCAGAGATAGCTGGAATGATTTTTATTTTTACTTTCTGCATATCAACAAGCAACTAGATGGAAAATAAACTTATTGATGCTCCGACTGTTGGAGAAAACAGTGTGCTGACTCAGGCTCTATCAGGCATTTGAATCCATGTGGATGACAGGCACACCCTGCTCTGCAAGAAAGCTCTGATCACCAAGGTCCGTATTAGGTTCTCCTATGTCCACTGCAAGACAAATCCATAGAAACTAGGCTTGTTAACTCAGCTCATTTGTCCACATGTGCAAAGTTGACTCAATTTAACTGTACTTGAAATACATTTTGAAGGTCTTTTCCCAGGCACCCATAGCCAGGAAGGAGCACGGGACCCTCTCTGGGTGGGAAAGCACTGCTAACAGCCCCAAGGTCTCTTCCAGCCTGTGACCTGGGAGGGCAGCTGGCCATGGGCTGTCTGCATCTCAGTCCCCATGCTGCCACTTGGATTTGCAGAAAGAGAAAACAGAAACAGGTCTGTTCCTTTGGGCACCGCAAGTCTTGCTGCAGACCCGTGGCAGAATAAGCCACAGAACTGAGTTCTGTCTCCTTTTCCTTCAAGGCACACAGCAATGCAAGTATGAGAGGGGACAAACATGTCCTTGTGACTGGAAAGCCACATGATGGTGACGAGTGGATCTGACTCATAGCTCAAGCGATGCTGCAATATACCACCACTGGCCTGCTCTGTCCACCAGAGCACTGAAGTAGAGCTTTAGCGTTCATGTCCATATTTACTGTAGGACCCCATTTTCCCACCACAAGAGCAATCCCAAACCTAGGGGCAGAGTTATCCTTGATTACTGTAGCAGCTTGTCTTCCGATTAAGATCTTGCGCACAAACTCATTCCCAGCTCTCTCAGGGAAACATTACCACTGTTTCTTCTGTTGTGCTTGGGCTTTCTATGTGCTTTGGTTTTATCAGGTGTTTGAGGAAGAACAACTAGCATTAGCATGCTCCAGAAAATCCCGCTGTGCAACTCAAAATAAGCCCAGACACACACAGTGGCATCGTCATAGGAGCAACCCTAGTAGCTCCCTCCCCGCACATTCCCTTTGATAGCAGGGATTGCATTAAAACCAAAATCAGCAAAATCCCTGCAGTGGCACTGTTTTACACTGAGGCAGGTCTCCAATAAACATTGGAAAAATCTCTGCAGGTTTGATGAACCCTGTCCTAGACTTTGGGGGTAGCAAGGTCTCATTGCTTCAGGAAGGTCCTGAGCAGATTTTCATCAAGAGCTATGTACTGCGATGGCCAATTCCTAAACCTCACTAAATGTAAACAAGAGTTGGGCTGTTCCAGCATATTGCATGCTTGCTGGAAAAGTATATGTTTTGGGGTTTCAAAACTGCATTCTGGCTTCTGTAGGTGGGAATGCAGTTGCCATTAGCCCCTGTTTCTGCCAGTAGTCCGTAGTTAATATGCTTGCTCAGAAAGTGGGTAGACAGATACTGGAACTTTTTTTTTAATAAAAGAATGAGTGAAAAGAGTGCTGTTGTCTATGTGTATAAGTAAGTGTGAAAACATACAGCTCAACATCAGCAGGTGACAGCGCACATACATATTCCAACTCTCTGACTACCCTGTTGTACGCTAGCTGGTGGAAAAGCAGTCACTACCAGTCTTAAGAGTCCAGTCTCCAAATTCCCTTGCTTTCCTTGAAGAAGCCCCAAACCAACCGATTTTCCTTCGGACCGAAAGAAGGATTTCAATTTGTGGGAAACAACAACAGAAAATTTATTTTGGCAAGGAAAGAGGAACTTGTAGTCTTCCCCCCTACACTTTGATCAAAGTCGAATTTTTCTGTTGTGCTGCTGGTCTTGAAGGGTGGGGGGTGGGAAACAGTTATTTGCAAAGCCCAATTTACTGTCTGATGACTTGTTTCATATCAGCCAGTGATCAGCCCATTTGTACTTGGGAAGGTATCCAGGTTCTGAAAACTACAGCCACTGTCATCTGTCAGAGTCAACAGCAAGTGCCAGAAGACAATTGCATAATGATAAATAAGCTGCTCTGCATCCCTTTGATAACCCCTCCAGATCAGCGGGCCACTGCTTTTGGCTTCGCTGCAGACCCATTCTGCAGCCTTGGGGAAGTTGTTCTCCCCAGCCCAAAGACAGGACTCAGCTATTCTGCAGCTTCCAATAGTAAAATCCCCACCGCACAGAAGAAAGAGATGCCTGCATGTCTAGCAGGAACAGTTTGGGAGAGACTGAGCAGCATGGCTCTCTCTGGTGGTGTGATGCAGTACGCCAGCTTTCATTTCACCGGGCATCACACGCTCCGCCTGGAGAAGGAGAAGCTGTCACCCAGCAGCACTTGAATGCTCTGCCACATCTAAGTCAGGGAACTTGCTTTCTGAAGATGGATTGACTATGGCTCACCCTCTTCCCCCTCTTGTCCTCTGCAGTGATCTCCTGCCTCTGTGCCCACAAATCTGGAATTAAGTTTCTCCACCTCCTAGCTCTAAGCAAGCTGATCACACAGGCTGCATCAAGGCTCACATCAGGTGACAACTGTCTCCCTGCCATACGTTCCAGTGTTGTATCATGTTAAAGGTTGACAGTACACCCTTTCTGCCCCTCCAGTCTGACTGACAGCATTTATTTTATAAAGATCAAAAAGCCACGTCAGGGTTGTTGGTAAGTGGGGGCTGAACGGCATAGTGCACAGGGGGCCTATGAGTTAACTTGTTCTCAATAGACATTCTCTGTACAGAGGCATCAAGTCCCATCAACTCAAGTGTCCACAGCATGTAATGCTTATCACAGAAGCAACCTTCTCCATTAATCTCTTGGCAGCATCCCTCTGAGGGAAGACATAGCCCTCACTACTTCTATGTCTGTAGGTACAATGTACCAGTAACTGGCCAGCAGAGTCCTGCAAGTTAGAGTGTCTCCAGTTGAAAAATGCAAACATAACACAGTTAAAGAGCACTGCTGAGGCTGTAGCAACCAGCAGGGCAGTGAATGCAGGGTCAGGGCTTTAAACTGCAACCCTCTACCCCAGGGACCTGCATGCCCTTCAGTTGAGCAACCAAGTCAGAGCCCACCAGGACTCCTCCAAATCAAGCACCAAGTGGAAAGAGCTGCTCAACTGATTGCCTCCTGCAGTTTAACACCTCTTCTTCCTCAGCAGTTCACCCCATGGGTGCTCCAATTTCAGTCCCATGCAGACCACTGACACTTTCCTCCAAGTGGTTCTGGACTTACGTAGCAGGCTAATCCCTGAAACACAGGGCATGGGTCAGCCCCATCTCCACTTCAGTCTTATCCCCTCCTGTGAACACCAAAGCAGTCTGCTTCCAGGGGACAAATTATTACATAAAAAACCCACTACCGATAGGTATTTTAATTTTTTTTTTCCCTTTTGGTAGGGCATATAAGCAAGTAGATTCTCTCTTTTGATCTATATCACACTTTCTCCTATTTTTGTCATGTACATTGCTCTATTACACAGTGTACATCTTTGTACCAAGAAATACTATAATAAACACATATGTAAGTGCTATTTATGCTGGTCCATGATGCTTCCAGGGAGAACAATACCAACAGAAAGAAATCTAGCTTGGTAAATGCTGCCCAGGAACAGCCCTGATCATCCTTACGCTGCACTGCACAGCCTTCATTAACTTACAAATGAATTCCTGCTGTGTCTCATGGCTTTCTTCAGACATTATTATTCCAGCCTCCAAGGACATAAACAATTCTCTTGATTTAAGGAACTAGGCTGAGATGCTGCTTGACTGTGGCTTGGGGAGGGGCAACAGCATTGCAAAAGATGTTTTATTCAAGAAAACAAAAAAATTACTTCCAAATAGAAGCAGAGGTCCAACTTAAACTCACAGAGCATAAGCTGGGGAATTAATGCTTAAAGAGAACAACAGAAATGGGGTTTTGTATTACTTCAGCTATTCTCTTCATTCAGGACCCACAACACAGCAAACAGTTGATCACTTTCATCTCTCTCATCTGAGCACTGGTTCGGGACAACCTTGCGGGATCTTTCTAGATGAAGAAATCCTTCTCTTCATCCAAAAGATGCTCTGCCCTGAAGGTAGCATCCTGCTGCTGAATAAGAACAACTCTAATCCCCTCATTTACCTATTTACCTACTGTTCTTAGAGCAAAGGCTTGGGGTTTGTTTGTTTTTTCTTTTTTAAATAAACAAAGCCTGCTTTAAATAGGGAAGAAGGCATATGCATGTGGGCCTAAAACTAGATGTGACATCCACTGTTCCAGGCCAAGGCACAGCAATCTGTCACCCAGGCACTTCACGCACTAACTCTGCTTACACAGAAACAGGTACAGCAAGGACAATGGAGAAAGTCAGGCAGTTGTAAGCATTTGAGAGGGTTCATGAACTGCAGCCACGTTTCCCACTCCTCCCACACCAATTCGCCTTTCATCCACTATTGATAAAAATAATTGCCATGTGCCACCTTGGCCTGATCCCTGGAGTAAGACGGTTTTCCCAGCTCAATAGACCTATGTGACCTTAGCACTCAGGTCCTCTTGGAAACCTCATAGCTATTCCAGGCACAGTGCCCTTCCCACAGCTTCTTTTGGCACAGAATTTCCAGTGCTGGTGACATTCTAACAAAGGTATCTCATCTGTCCCAAGCTTAGGGTGATCAGCGGTCTGATCTGACCTTTCCCTTCAGCACAGTGGTTTTAAAGAAGCTTTGATAATTTCTTTCTTTTCCCAATTGTGCTTTTACCCAATGCACATCACTCCCCCACATTCACTGTCTCACTCCATCACCACACACACCATTTAGCCTGTCACTCACCGCCTTACAGCACAGCTCCGATCCTACATGACCCCCTTACTCCCCTATCCCTGAATTCCCATATCTCTGCCTGCACCCTCCAGACCCACCGGTGCTCTCCATAGCAAGGCTCAGAGCCTTGCCCAGCTCACCACCGCACACATCAACAATGGCCTGCAATACCTTCATCCACATTAGTCACTGGCCTCCAAGCAGCTCCACAAATACACAATCATCCAGGTCTAGCAGCAAGTTGCTAAAGGCAAATCACAATACAAGTTGTATTTGGGACCAGGGTGGCATTTTCAGTGTTTGCCTGTGATCTCCTGTAGCTCCTCTCAGCACCTCAGGTTTCCCCCAGAAACTTCTTACAGTTCTGACAGTTGCTGCTGACCAAGAGCCATACATCCAGCTAAGTCACACTGACACTCCAGCCTTCATACAGTGCCTGTAACCCAGAACAAAACCAGAAACATTTCTCACCTTGTCAGACCTTCCCACATCCAGCTGTTGGCCAATTACCTCTTAAATCTTCCAGGTACGGTACAGGTAGTCCTAAAGTCAAAACAAATCATGCACCTTCCAGCTACCTTACTGCTTCTTGAACAATAGCAATACAACTTTCCCTCCTCATCTCCCCAGGAATACCATGTACATAGCACACACTGTCCCTGCTAGCTCCCCTGCTTGCTTAGCTTCTTCCAGTGCTGCTCTGCAACCATTTAAGTCCTCCTGGGTGGACCCCTCTGGCTCCCAGGTGGCTGGGATCAGCTCAGGTGAGACAAGGTAGAGCTGACTATCCCAAGTGAAGTCAACCCCTCATTCCCCTCTATATACTTGCCAGCTTGCCATAGTGCTACCCAAGGCTCTGCTTCAGGGATATGGCTACAGGTATCTGAGTCCTCCAGGTAGAAAGTTATTGGTCAGGAGATGCCATCACCTGGGTCCCCAGCCAGAGAAAACCATGGGGATGGTAGACTCTCATTACTTGGGCATGTGTGAGGGGTGGAACCCACCCAAAGCTCACAGCATTGTTAAGCTCAGGCATTGATATTTACATCTGCTACAATTCCTAGCCTGCCACTGTCTAGGAAATGTCTTGCTTGCCCACATCATCTCCTTATGAGTTAACAAAATCAGCTGTGTCTATCTCCATTCCTATCCTCTTTCTTTTTAAGTACCTTTTCCACAGGAAAAGAATTTCCCAGAGGAGGTCTATGGCTTTTTTCTTCTCTGCTGAGCAGCTGCAGGAGATAGGTTGCCAAATACAACCTAGCTGCCTTGGCAGTCTTTGCTGACTTGTGGTATCACTAAGTTAAAATGGCATGGATTAAAAAAATGCTGATCGGCATCAGAAGTGAGCTACCAGGGTGCTGGGATCCACAAAGGAGGCTCACAATTAAAGAGAGATGGTCTCGAAGGATTGTAGGTGGACAGTATCAGCTACTGTGCTGGCAACTTCCTATGATCTTCTCTTCAGAAATGAGTGCATGAAGACAGAGAAAAGAGGTGAAAAGGAGACCTTGAAATGAGTATGCCCAAAGTGGTCAAAGATTTCAATGAATTGAGAGGAAACACTCCAAAACCAAAGGCATTCTTGCATTGTCTATATCGCTGTTGCCCTGGACTGGATCTCAAAAACTTCTTTAAGTACTCATCTGAGACACAGGGAGACATATCAGGAAACAGAAAGAAACTTTCCAGGCCCTTGAGAAGGGCTGAAATTCTGAATGATTCTGACTTTTTCTGAATTGGCTCATGCCTTTATAACCAGCCCTATTTGCACCAGGGAGCTGGGGGGCTGGCTATGTTTGAAGCATAGACTCAAGCAGGTTGTTCAAGTGCCAAGAGACCCCTGGTTAATTCTGTCAACACTCCTCACACAGCTCTGCCTTGACCTGCAGCATCTGCTGCTTTTGTGCCGTGGTCCTTCAGTATAACTGCCTTAACGAAATCCAGGTTCTGCCTGTGGTGCCCCTGCTTGTGTCCCCTTCCCATGCACACAGACTGGATGCATAGCAAGGAAGAACAGTGCGTCACCCAGCATTAAGCTGAGTGAGGGGAGATGAATCACACACTTCACCAACATTTGGCACATCCAGCAAGGGTCAGATATGTCAACTACAACCTGTGAGGAGACTGGTGAGAAATGTCCTGATGAGAACGACCAAGGGAAGTGAGATAAAGCACTTAGGAAAGCAGAGAAGAGATCAGAGTCCCCTGAAACAAGCACAGAACAAACATTCGTGAGGGAGAAGGAAAAACGGGGACTGGCTGTTCTGCATCACAATCTGAAAGTAAAATCTACCTGAAGTGTCGGGAGTTTTCCGAAGATGTCGGGAGTTTCCCGATGCCAGGAGTTGACCGACGGTTCGCGGCTGAAGGAACAGATGCGTCCGACTCAATATGAGTGATAAAGCACAGTCCCCTTTATTATTCAAGCAACACATATTTATACCGTTAGACCTAATACGCACCTACTTGTTAGATCCTAATTGGCTGAGCCTAAAACATACGTCTACTTGCAGTTTGAGCCTAACAGTTACTTTTGTTTATGTTCTTCTACTTGCAGTTTGAGCAGCTGTATAACTCCCTTCTACTTTGATCATAACTACTTGTTATCTACATCCTCATTTCTCAAGGACGCCCAGTCCTTGCCACGTAGCCCTTATTTATTGCTTCGCTTGTAATTTTCCACAGGCCCGTCTTTGTCTCTCTCAGAACAAGCTCTGATCCATCAGCTGCACAGGACCACCCCAGGGGCCCGCATCCTGCCCTGCACAGGACCACCCCAGGGGCCCGCATCCTGCCTTCCCACACTGAAGGAGAAGACAGAGAGTGAAGAGAGACACAAAGAGAGAAATCATCTCCTGTTTGTGAAGATTATAGGAAAGAAATAACCCAACCTTCCACAGATTCCAGGCACCTTCCCTGGAGACAAGACCACAGGCAGACAACAGTGACTGACTGTCCATGGCAGCAGCTTTCGAAGGGGATCCCAGAGAATAAGGGTGAATCCAAGATGCAGGTGCTGCAGAGAAGAGGGTAAAGGTCTGCCAACACCAGCAGGTTCAAAGGCACCCACTCCAGCATGAGCACGCAGTGAGCCTGCTGGACATATTCGAGGCGCTGCCTGCATGGCTCGGCATTGGTGCGTGCCCTTGTCCATCAGTCTGTTTTGCTGGATATCCAGTAGCCCGTGCTGCCAAACATCCAGAGCAGATACTGCTAAAAGCAGTCACCTGCTACCTGAATGAGAAAGTCTGGGAGGCTTTGGGGACAGAGGTTACTTCACCGAGAGTTGCCTTTGCGTATCCGCACTCCTCTGAGTGTCAGTGTGCACCACAGCCTGCAGGAGATGCTGCAGACCTCCCCTTTGCCCACAGGAGTCCAGCCTCAGGCACTGAGCGTCGGGGCCAGGGTTAGATGAGAAAGACAGATGCAATACCAGTCTTGTCTCCTTACTGACTCTGTAGGCTGTAGGGGAGAGATCTTTCTGTACAAATAGATACAGCTTATTTATTTTAGATAAACTTTATCTGGAGGGAAGCAGATACCGATAAAGCAGTGTTTCACACAATGGAAGAAGTACATAGAAATTTTGGATACAAACTTTAAACTGAACAGCAGAAAAATGAAGTAGTCTTCCTTTTAAAACAAATACAAGGGGTATTTGATGATACAAACAATGGACTTGGAGGAAGATGGGAATGAGGCAGCCCAGAAGCTAGACTGCAGGTTTAAAGGAAAAATGTAAATTTAAGTTCTTGCTCTGTCTCGGGTGTTTATACGGAGCAACTCTTCTGGGTTTTCTCTTTCTCAGGCTGTAGAATGAGGAAAGTGTCTTTGCCTCAGAAGGTCAGTATGTGGGCAAAGGGGAGTATGAAGAGAGGTGAAACACACAGAGCAAGATGGGCTATGTACTTTAGCACACCACCATAGTTCTGACAGAAGGCAGGAACAAGTCAAAATGGGAATGGTGGCTCTGCCACCACAACTGGAGGACAGAATGCATGAACAAGGCGAGATGACAACCTGCAGTTTATTGGGATACTATCATAAACAGCCTCTATCTCATTTCCATAGCTACAGTACCCTCTACTTAACTGCAATACATTTAATCAAGATGTTTCTTAGGGAACCGAATAAAGCTTGATGATGCTTAATGGCTGGGGCTTAATGGCTGGGTTGTTTAACTGGGCTCATAATTTTGATTAATTAAGATGCCTGCAGGTGTTGGAGTGGTACTTAGGCAGTAGCTTTGATGTTCAGAGGCAAAGACGTTTTTGTATCCCCTTCAAAAGGATTTCTGCCAGTGCTAGTTCAGCAAAGCAAAACTGCCTTCAAGCCCTTGCAAAAAAGTTAACTCTCTTGTGGCTGACAGTAGCCCCCAGATTTCTGTGAAGCTTGGCAGCCTGCATGTCCTTTTGACCAGTTTTCTCTTGGAATAATCTGGAAAAAAAAAACCCAATCTTTTGCCTAGGGCAGCCTCTATCTCCTTCTTAGGAAGAAAGTAAGAATGTGAGAGGATCTCCAGGTGGTGATGGTGCATTCAGGCAATGGACCCAATCAGAACAGCAAATTGACCACCTCCGGACCAATGTTTCTACTCTATTGAAAACAGCAGTAGAACTTGTCCTTTCGAGCAATGGAAAACATGAAACCTGGCTTCCTATGAGTTTGTCCCCTGTGTTCATATACCCTAACACTGTGATTTCAGCTTCCCCCTGCCAGCGTACCTCCCTTTCCCTGCAATACCTTCCCTATCCTGCTATGTTACCAATTTGCCAGCTTCCCGTCATGGAGTGGTATGGATGACCTACTGTAGCCTGGAGTATGGGTGTACAGAGTGACTGGCCAGCATGTGCAAGAAATCACACTAGAACTTTCACCTTAGGCAGTACTAATTTGTACTTCCCTTTTCTATTTAGCAGCCAACTTTCTTATAAAACATACTTACCCCAGATTTATGTCTCTTGAATGTAGATAAAATGCCCCCATGTTAAAAAGTATTTTGGGAGAAAATAGGACATCGATTGCACTGTGGCATATGCTCATTTCCATAGGAAACTAAAACACCGGAGAGAGGCACAATGAGCCAAACTCATCATTGTTTTCAGTATCAAACATTGACACTAAATTAAGCAGAATTAAGATTTAAGGCTTAGTAAATTTCTACTGCCAACGATAAAGACAACATTACCTTGTGGATAGAGCACTGAAATAGGGCTCAGAAGAGCAGAGTTATATTCTGCTTTGCCATGGATTTACTGAATGAATTTGGGCAAATGTTATCTTCTCATGTGTATAAATACAGGTCAATCTTCCACTTTTCTTGTAATCTGTATAAGAAATGCAAAAATGAAGCAGCATATTGTCTAGGGACCACAAAGACAACCTTTTTCCAAGAAACAGACTTACTGTAACTTCTTGGCAACCACAGGCAGTACAAACTGAGTCAGAAGGAATGATCTCAGCCTTTTCATACATCTGCATTGTTCCCCTCCACCACAGCTTTGTAGAGTAGGAATAAGAGACATTAAAATGCAATTTATGGAAACCTAAGCAAATACAAATTGGAGTAGCCCCTTACTGTTATCAGCATATTCGATAGCTTGTGATGAATCATAACTGAGGTATCTGCTTTCCATTGCATTAATACTAAAGCAGAGGTTGGGTAGTATTATTCTGACCCAAGCAATGGGTCCACTTTTAAGGGAAGTGGTTGAAATGTCCAGACACCAGCTTAATTTGTCGTAGAGTTATAATGCAGTATATTACAAACATACTGTGAATTCTGAAAATTCCTGACAAAACAAAAAAATATACCTGGAAACTCACTGTCAGTGTCTTCAATCCATCATGGAGAATTCATCTTCTCATTACAGCCTGTCACAAATTTAGCTGCATGGGTACCGTCTGCAACCTAACTGGTCAACTATTTTTCTCTGCTTCTATGCCAGAAGAATGCAGGACCCAAGCTACTTTGTTTTTAAAGTGCCTACAAGCTTTTGGTTAAGTGTACCTGAAGTCCATCAACATGCAAGGCCCTGCTTGTCCTCTCCACTTTGATCATTGAGCAAATACCTTTGTTTCCTGCATTATTAACAATGTTAAATGAATGTATTTGCCCAGCAGCTAGTAAGAGAAACATTTTGGTTACCCATCTCGGTAGCTCTAGATTGGACCTGAAGGCCAAAGAAAAGCTTTTGTTGCATTTCAGCCCTCTAAGTGATGCTTTGGTTTGCAAAGTTCCTCTTATCTCCCTTTCAGGAAGTCTCTCCAGACATAATATAGAGAAGGCAGAGTGAAAAGTAACTGGAACTGTTCATTAGAACACATTCTTTATTAATCAAGAAAGATCAGAAAAATACCTGGAGGGACAACAGGTGAACAGATGACACTGAACACTGGACATTGTCAAAAATTGTTCAAAAGAGCTGAGCTGTTCAACAATCCAACTATAGTTGGTGACCTTGTTCTGCCAGTGTAAAGGGGTCTCAGATGTGGATATGGATCCCTGAAGAGCTTTGATCTTCTCATCAAGTAGTAGCTAAGAGGAGATTCGGAACCGGTCCCAGTCCCAGCACTGAAGACCAAGCAAGAGTATTACCACTTGCAAGTCTTGCAACAGTAACTAAGCACCAGACTCATTGGCCAAACCTACATTGTGCAACTTATCAGCCATAACCACAAAAAGACTTTCTCTGGTTTACAGAATTGTAATCTCTTAGTTTCTGATTCACAGAGCCTGTATCAGACTGAAGGAAGCAGAACATTAACCAGAACAGTGCAAGAGCTGGACTGCCTCAGCTTATAGATCCTACAGGTGCTCTGTTCCTCCTGACTCATTCAATTTCTCCAGGGATATTCCCCCGGACTGTTCAAGGGAAACAATCTACTATTTCATGACCAGTTAGGTTTCAAGAAGACTTCAAACTAAGAGATTACTTTTTGCAAACTTTCTCTATTTCTCTATTTCTCTATCCATCAGACAAAATTTATGAAATCAAACTTCCTTGATACTCTCAAGGTGACTTCCAAGGTCTCCTCTTCCGAGAGAAAACGAGCTTTACCATTCTTGCTGTCTACACGGTAGGGGAGGTGCAGCAGCAGCTTCCTGTAAAAGAGGACAGTGAATTTCAACGTCTCAGACTGTGTGAGCAATTAAGATGGCACTGCAAGTTACTCTTGCAATTTGTCAATCAGTATACCAAGGAATGTTCTTTCAGTATATCTCGTTCTCATGACGGGTTGTGGGGTTCCTGCAATACCTGATGCACAGCTATACAGGCCCTGAAATATTTCCAACACTATTCCTTTCTTTTGGCTGTGGCTATGACAACAGTTTCCAATGATGGATTGTGAGCTCTCTCCACTGTTCTTGCTTTTGCACAGTGCTGCATTTTAAATGCAGAGGAAGGAGGAGCTGCATTGATAATGTTCTCCTGGTGGTAAAAATCTGAATAATGCCTAAAGCCTGAACATGTCTTCAGGAGTTTGTCTTCTCCAGTAAAAAGAAGTAAGTGGTGCAGCCTGATTAGAGATCCCAGTTTCACAAAGGATATGTTTACACTGCAAAGCACAGTTCAGGTATGAGAATGGACTTACAGTCATGAAGTTGCTGGAATTTTAACCTACATTGAAGATTAATTCAGTGATCCCCTACCTGTGGCTTAAGCACATAATACACAAAGAAAGGCTGGATCTTGGACTCGGGAACTATTCCACAGTTCCTTGCTATGTCAGACAAGACTTCCGGTTTATCTCCTTACGACGATGTCTCAGTCTGGACCCATTCAACTCTTCTCGCTGACAACAGTTCAAACTTACTTTCTCATGCAAATTCTGGACTCTTTCCCCTCTTATCCCAGGCTTATATATTAACAATATGAATGATGGGCCAGTCTTGGACCTCCACTCTACTGACAGTGCAAACAGAATCAAGGACACTTTAGAATCAAGAGATCTGCCCAGCCAAACTCTATAAAGCCCAACAAGACAACATGGTAGCATAGAGGGGGGTTACTTTAAATTGGGATTTAAGTCATGCTGATTCTTTCTCAGACCTTTTCAGCTGTCTTGTAGGAGCCATGCCTGAAAGATGTACAGTCAAAACACCTTTGCACCATACCTACTGAAGGCAAACATTTGCTGTAATTTGGAAAAGTCCTTAAAATCAGCTTGGCTTAGAATCAGCCCCAGGACTACAGAGTTAGAAACAGTTCCTTTGAGCCCTCCTACACATCCATGAGAATACAGTGTTTTTCAGTACGTAGAAATTGAAATCTTGTTTGTTTCTTTCGTACTGAGAAAACTTGCACTACCACTACCAGTTCCAGAGGGCAGACTTCAGCCTGTTCAGGACACTGGTTGAGAGGGTCACTTGGGAGACAGTCCTGAATGGAAAAGGGGTCCAGGAAGGCCGGACCTTCTTCAGGAAGGAAACCTTAAAGGTGCAGGAGCAGGCAGCCCCCATGTGCCGTAAGAAGAGCCGGCGGAGAAGACAACTGGCCTGGCTGAATGGGGAGCTTTTGCTGGGACTCAGGAAAAAAAGGAGAGTTTATCACCTTTGCAAGAAGGGGCAGGAAACTGAAGAAGAATACAAGGACCTCGTTAGGTCATGCAGTGAGGGAATTAGAAAGGCAAAAGCCCAGCTAGAGCTTCATCTGGCCACAGTCATAAGGGATAACAAAAAATGCTTCTACAACTACATTAACAACAAAACGAGAAACAAGGAGAATCTCCATCCTTTACTGGATGCAGGGGGGAACATTGTCACGAAGGATGAGGAAAAGTCTGAGGTACTTAATGCCTTCTTTGCCTCAGTCTTTAATAGCCACACCAGGTATCCTCAGGGTATCCAGCTCCCTGAGCTGGAAGACAAGGATGGAGAGCAAAATAAACTCCCCGTGATCCAGGAGGAAGCAGTTAATGACCTGCTATGCCACCTGGACACCCACAAGTCTATGGGGCCTGATGGCATCCACCCAAGGGTGCTGATGGAGCTGGCAGAGCAGCTTGCCAAGCCACCCTCCATCATTTATCAACAGTCCTGGTTAACAGGGGAGGTCCCGGATGACTGGAGGATTGCCAACGTGACACTCATCTACAAGAAGGGCCAGAAGGAGGATCCGGAGAACTACAGGCCTGTCAGGCTGACCTCGGTGCTGGGGAAGATTATGGAGAGGTTCATCTGGAGGGCGCTCACAGGGCATGTGCAGGACAACCAAGGGATCAGGCCCAGCCAGCACGGGTTCATGAAAGGCAGGTCCTGCTTGACCAACCTGATCTCCTTCTATGACCAGGTGACCCACCTAGTGGATGAGGGACAGGCTGTGAATGTTGTCTACCTGGACTTTAGTAAAGCCTTCGACACTGTCTCCCACAGTATTCTCCTGGAGAAGCTGGTGAATCGTGGCTTAGACAGGTGCACTCTTCGCTGGGTAAAAAACTGGCTGGACAGCCAAGCCCAGAGAGTCATCGTGAATGGAGACAAATCCAGTTGGCAGCCGGTCACAAGTGGACTCCCCCAGGGCTCAGTTTTGGGGCTGGTCTTGCTTAATATATTTATCGACAATCTGGATGAGGGAATTGAGTGCTCCCTCAGCAAGTTTGCAGACGACACCAAGTTGGGCGGGAGTGTTGATCTGCTCGAGGGTAGGAAGGCTCTGCAGAGGGATCTGGACAGGCTGGATCCATGGGCCGAGGCCAATTGTATGCAGTTCAACAAGGCCAAGTACCAAGTACTGCACTTGGGTCACAACAACCCCATGCAACGCTACAGGCTTGGGGACGAGAGGGTGGAAAGCTCCCCTGCAGAAAAGGACCTGGGGGTGTTGATTGACAGCTGGCTGAATATGAGCCAGCAGTGTGCCCAGGTGGCCAAGAAGGCCAGCGGCATCCTGGCCTGTATCAGAAACAGTGTAGCCAGCAGGAGCAGGGAGGTGATCGTGCCCCTGTACTCGGTGCTGGTGAGGCCGCACCTCGAATGCTGTGTTCAGTTTTGGGCCCCTCACTACAAGAAGGACACTGAGGTGCTGGAGCATGTCCAGAGAAGGGCAACAAAGCTGGTGAGGGGTCTGGAGCACAAGTCTTATGAGGAGTGGCTGAGGGAACTGGGGTTGTTCAGTCTGGAGAAGAGGAGGCTGAGGGGAGACCTCATCGCTCTCTACAATTACCTGAAAGGGGGTTGCAGAGAGGTGGGTGTTGGTCTCTTCTCCCAAGTGACTAGTGACAGGACAAGAGGAAAGGGCCTCAAGTTGCCTCAGGGGAGGTTTAGGCTGGATGTTAGGAAAAATTTCTTTCCTGAGAGAGTGGTGAAACACTGGAACAGGCTGCCCAGGGAGGTGGTGGAGTCACCCTCACTGGAGGTGTTCAAGGAACGCATGGACGTGGCATTGCAGGACATGGTTTAGTGGCCATGGTGGTGTTGGGCTGATGGTTGGACTTGATGATCTTACAGTTCTTTTCCAACCTTAGTGATTCTGTGGTATTTGTGAAAGCGGCACTGGCTCAGGCTGTACCCAAGCAACCATTAGATTTACGGCAAACTTTTTGTTTGCTAGGCTTGTGACTAGAGACAGCTGGATACTAAGAAGATAACAGCAGATCTGAGTCACCAAAAAGACAGAACTGCAAAAGAAAAAGGATGCTGAGGTTTTCCTATATCTGCGGTATTGCATTGAGTTACCTCTTTAAACTACCTATAGGTTCTGCAAGTCATTAGCTGAACAATTATTCCCCCTGATTTTCCAGTTTGAGAGCTAGCACTTCCAAACATTCTTCCACTCGTGTTGCATCTTTGGGTTAAATCCAACCAGGGGGTAATCAACTCAGCTGGGTATTGTCTGTGAGAAAGATGGCTTTTCTATAGTTAGTCTGCTAGGGACAGAAGTTATTTGGGCCTTAATCCATGGCCTGCACTTTGAATTTATTTGTAGGAAGCTGTTCACATATGGATCTTCCCACATCCCATTCAATGCCAGCCCAGAGAAGGTTAAGATTTCTTGTGAAAGCACTCTATTGTGAAGAAGGACTTAAAGCAAAACAGACATGGGAATTATCTGGAAATCTCAGGCACGGCAATTGCACGCTGAGGGAAATAAGGAGGAAGACTGACAAGTCTGAGAGTATACCAGTCAGTAGATTATCTTTGTAGGTTTGAAATAGCCCTATATAAAAAAACCAAAACTCAAAGGAAATATCTTTAGGGAAACCTTGTAACATTTCCATCTCTGCATCCCTGCCTGGATATGTCCACAATTTGGATTTCCCCTGCTGCAAATGTATCTACACATTTTTGACCATCTTCAGTTACTTATTTGTACAAATTAGTGTTTAGAAAGCAAACTCCCAAGAAGTCCTTCAAGACCGTGGGCAGTTTTTTGCCAGACATTTGGGGCCCTTGAAGTCTTGCTGTTTAAGTAGCCAAAACCTGTCTTAAAGCTATTTTTGCTAGAACAGTATCGCAGATTCAAAGCTAGCACAATATACACCTACAGACGGACTATGGTGGGTTTTGTCTATATCTATTTTTCATGTGCAATTAATAATCAGACCTTCACCTTTAGCTTATCTTTCCACACAGCATTCAGTGGAAGGTTTGGTTAAACCTCCTTTCAAACAAAATATTAACTGTACTTCTACCAATTGTGTTTCACTTACTTTTTGGGAGTTCGAAGGTCAAGAACCTTGTCCTGGATATCTAATGTGATGTCTGAGTACTTTGTCTCTGGCAGGTTGATTTTAATCTGAAATGATGGGCAGAGGTAAAGCTGTGATGAGATATGCAGCCCTACGAGCCACGAAAGATCTCATCTCCATGAATATTTTGATGCTAGTGTCAAAGAGCAGCATTCTGAGTAGGCAATTTGTATCAGAGAAGATATGACAGTGATAATCATTTGTATCGGAGAAAATAGGACAGTGATAATCATTGCTTTCAATAGCTTAGCGACGTGTATTGATACGCTATTTTCTTCAAAATCTTGAGCTGATAATGTACTTGACAGGTATTCTACATCCAGCAAAACCCCCTGGCTTTGTGTGTGCCAAGAACAGCTTGCTTCGATTAGAAAAATTGCACAGCAGTTCTACCTGTCCTGAAGTTCAGAAAGCAGGGAAGTCTTTGATCATACAATAATGGGAAACGATCTGATACCTGTAACTTTAAAGACTGTCAGTATTGTAGCATTCTGCTAACTCACATACCTTGTAGTAAATGCAGGCAGATGAAAACCACCTCCTTCCCACCCCTCTCCCCTCCAAAACTGTGTCCAAGATGGAACTTCATCTTAGAGCTACTTTTTATTTCCATCAAGTCTGTATGTGGCATATACATTTGCACAGATTCTCTTGAGTACACTAGGTCCGTGAGGAGATACGCAGAGCTCCTCAGGTTAGCAAGTGTGAGTATCATCTACAAATGCTTGGAAGAACCACGAGAAAATTCTACAGGAGGCCAAAGGCAGCAATAGAGCTTGGTGTTTACATTCTGTCCCTCAAGAAGGCAGCAGGATTGAAAAGGGCAGAGAAAGAGCACAAAGAAGGGATGGGAGATACAGGTTCAGCTCACCACCATATCTTCACAGCAGGCTGTGGAGGGGTCTTTCCTGCTCATCCCAAAGAAGACGTCCTCTGTTCCCACACACTGTTTGAATAAAATCTGATACCTGAGGAAGAGAAGTAGTTGCCTAGTAATACTGGAGAAGGGGCAGGAGGCTAAAGGAGATTGTATTTCTCAGAGGACCGTAAATATCCTCATCGCATTGTCTCTCCTCCTTTTCAGTCTCCCTTCAAGCCTTCAACCCGTCTGCACTGGGTTTCTGTTCAGAGCAATGACTGAGTTAGCTAGAAGGCAGATGAAGGTCATTCACTCCACCTTCCAAGGCACTCACTTTGCTGCCTCTACTTCACTAACCAGCCTTTGCAGGATCAGGAAATGCATCCTAAGTGAATAGGGTACTTACCAACTAGTCAAACACCACAGACTCTTGGGAAACGCATTTGAAAAGGATGCTGTCGCAGTTACGCGTGTTCTCTTCTGTCAGGCAGCCTGAGCATTCTTGCAGCCTGAGCGTAACACACCTTTGCCAAATTTCAATTCTTTTGCGTTCAGCCGACATTTATTTTCTCCCCCTCCACGTCTACAAAATGTAGAATCACGTACTCCCTTGCTCTTGAGACTTAATGAGGAAATGCAAACTAAATTTGTCTTTAGAACATGCGTTACTCCTACTAAATAGGGCAAAATAAGTGGAGTGAGTCACTTCTCGAAGCCGTTGGAAAGAGTGTATGGAAACTCTTTTTCATATCTCCAGTGTTCATTTGTGTACGTAATAATTCCTGAGTCAATGAGAAATCTGTCTAATGGCTCTGGATGCACCTCTCTAGCCATCTGTTTTCCGTTTGGGCTGTTTTCCTTGATTCAGTTTGATGAACTATTACAAAGACTCATACTCTCTTTTCATCTGTGCAACACAGGACATAATTGCTTGAGGCTAAAGAAGCCCTGCGTTTTACCCAGGAGGGAGGGGAAGGGTCAAAAAATGGCATGAGAAAAGCTTCCGTTGTGCCCACCATATAAAGAGAGCGTGTTCTATACCTCACACAGGTGACAGTCTCAAGAACAACTGTATGTGAGGCCATAGGTGAATGCCAAATCATTTTCAGAAATGCTGAGTCCAAGTTCAGGTGGGTCTCAGTCCCGTGTTTAGATCAGGAAACTGAACACCTAATGGCATGACTTAGGTGCAGAGAAAAATGAGGATTCTGGACCACAAACTAGCGTACGACGTGCAGCTTCATGGGCTTCAGCCCATCTGCTCCAGCATTTAGCACTCCAGGATATTGCATCAGAACACAATGATTAGAAATGCAAAGGCTGCTTTGTGGATTGACCCTGAAGGCTTTCTGACCTCCACAAACTACAAGTAACATGCCTGATGGTATCTATTTCAAGAACGTTTTTGTTATAGTTTTTCTATGGACAAGGGAAAAGGCTCTGGTTTTAAGGCTGTCCCTTGACAAACTAAGCTTGAATGACAAGATTTAAAAGTTCAAAACTGCCTGCATATAGCCTTCCTTCCCGTAGTACTATTTGTCTCTGAAGAGCTTAATTCTTTGAAATGCAAATACAAGTTGGAGTACTTTATGAATTGATGACTATGAAAAATGAATGCATCTCCGTTGCAGCGGGAAAAGACAGGTATTTCACACAAACGGTGTATCTGAAAGCTAGTAAACCATTTTGCTGGCCTACTTCCCCTCCTAATCTCACTTTATACAAGTATCTTGACACTACATAAGTAGTCTTATGACGGGAAAAACCAACTCTACATTTCTGTTATGAGATCAGAAGGTTTCCAAGAGAGAGGTTAAAATCAACTCCTCATGGGTTGCTGCTTTAGATGCCACACTGATGCCCTTCCTTTCTCCTTCCATGACACCAGCTTTTCAGATGGCTGTTTAACTCATATTTCCATTAATGCTACGTAGAGCCCATGCAGGCAGTCTCAGCTCACTTACTCCGGCTGTTCTCTAGGGTCCCAGGTATCATCAAATTCAGATCCTTCTGGGACCTCCTCTGTATTCCAAATAGTTTTCCTGTTTTCAGATTTCACTTGAAAAGTACCTGTAAGTGATGCGAAAAATCACGCTGTCAGATTTTGGAATGTCTCTGTTCCTCCAGCTTTGCTGAAAACTTAGATTTTTGTAGACTTTAGAAAACTCTTTGTACTAAAAGCATTCTAGTTCACGATTACGGTCCCCTTCACCTCAGTATCTTAGGAATAAGAATTTGCAGAGGGAGGATGTTTTATCTTCCTTTCCCTTAAATCTCCTTCACCCAACCTCTCTGTCAAGGAAATCCTCCTTTCAGGCATAAAATACCTAGCCCTTCAAAATGGGTGAAGTGTAGAAGTATGAAATGTTAATCTTCCCCAAGCCCCCCGACATGAGATTTTTAAGAGAGCAGCGTCATTTACAAAGGACCTCCTCCTCACAAAGAAATCCCGTTCTTCCCATTAATTATTGAGCACAGCCCAGATGAGGTACTGAAGACACATGAAAGTTCACGAGCAGAACACTATGGTTTACGCCTGTCCTACATGGAAAAATGTATTTTCTAGTAAGCTGGTAAATCTGCAACTTGGAGGTTTTTAAAACAGACTCTCTGGTCATTGTTGGAATCCCAGGCAAAAACACTCTATTTGTTCTCTTTGCTACAGCTCCTTTCCTGCTACACTCATCCTGGGCCTTGTTGAAGCTCTTCCTCCTCATAGGCATAGGCTCAGTTCCACACAGTTTACTCCATGATGGTCCTTTCAGGTGAGTACTTAGAAGTCCATCTCCCTTGTTTGTGCTAAGTGAGCATTAACAGTTCCATGAGAGTACTTATACGGAGCTGTTTGCTGCTCAGTTATGATTCCCCTCAGGCCGTGACCAGGTTGTGCTCTGTACTCTGCTTATCATCGCCACTTGAGGCTGCTGTGCTCTGGAGTTACCCTTTCTGCTTCTCTTTGTATATTTTGCAGTTAAGCTTTCAGGAGAAGAAGAATTCCACAGTGTAATTGTAAAAACATAATGCTATTTCCATCTCAAAGGTCAGTGACCACTCTCTTATTGAGGCAAACCCCATCAGTGGTAACTTACTACAGCTGTTACAGTCTGCTAACATGGGACTGAATGCTAAACCATACAAACACTCCTCCTTACCAGTGGTCTCTTTCTTCACTGGTCCAATACTACCAGGAGTCATGGCGCTAACAGAACAGTGTGGCTGCAAAAAAGGCAAATGGAACTGCAATCAATTTTCACAGAGCCCAGCTCATTAACAATGATAATGTCAATAAATATAAAATGTTATCTGAGGTCAAACAAATCCTTGCTAGAATCCAAAAAATATTATCCCACAATTCCATGACCGAACCACTGAACGTTCTCTCTTCTCCACTCTCACCCAGCAGAAAGTGACCTTGACACACTGGGTTTAAGCAGGACTCCCAGAAGCACGGTATTACAGACAGATGTGCTTTTGGAGTATTAGTTCCCATGGCATTTTGGCGAAATTTCCATGCTTTGTCTGCCATGAAAATATTGCAGGAAACCAAGGGTGCGACATGAAAACCCCATCACAGCGTTTGGATTCCTTTTGACAGTAGCGATCATGTGAGGCAACAACATTTTCCTCTGATTATGAATCAATTTAGTGCTAATAGGCCCATGCGAGGCATTTCTCTGTATAGGAAGATTCCTTGGTTTGATAAAAGTGCCTCATATGCGCAGAACATTAAATTAAATCAAAATAAAGATCTCAATTTACCCAGATTGACTCAGACTTAATTGACATCCCTTGTGGCAATTTTCCATTTCTGCCTCTGAAGTATCATTCATGTTATTAATAAGATGTAAACAAATTCTTTTAAAATCAGGATGTTTACTGCAAAGATGTACAGCCATAATGCTAGTTTTAAAAGGCAGGCATTAAACAGCTGAAGGGTAGTTAGAGTGTGAAGGACCACATCTACCACCTACGGAGAGGGAATTTCACGGGATATGCACCCCTTTTACCCCAAATATTACTACCATTGCCACTACTAGCGCACAACTGCCGGGTCAGCCAGCCGGCTCTTTGTCGAGGAGTGATTTGGAGGAACACTGAGGCATTTGCCACTTTTGTTATCCATGCCATACTGTGACTTGTTCAAAATCCTAAGAGACTTGGCAAAGCTTTGAGCCTTCACAGAGGCCTCCTACGTTGTGACTGTTGGCACCTGTGGCCCTCCTGGGATGCTTCTCCCCAGCACACATGCATGCCTAGATAAAAGCAGCAGTTGCACACTGCGGGAACAATGTGCATTTTCCAAAAGCTGTGGTTTTCATCTAGTCCTGAAATGAATTGATGTAGAAGAATGGAAAGATATTTCTCTCATTAATCATTCAGATCATTCACCTTAGAATGATTACTCACCCTTCCCCATTCTACAATCACCAACATATCTATTGCACTTCAGTGATCAGTTATCCCTACAGTTCTTCAACGCCTGACACACAGAATTGGTACACTCAGTCGCCTCTGGATATTTCAGTCTTTACTCAGAAGTTGAGCAGCAACTTTTTTCCCTGCATACGCAGTATTTAGCTCTAATTGCCTTCATCTCTGGCAGACTTCAGGGAAAAGTAGGGGGAAGTCTAAAGCATCTAAAGCTCGTTCAACTACGTGTTCTTGTTTCCTTCAGGCTGAAAAATTAAACCTCCCTCCCATTTTGTGGTCACAATGTCTCCTTGTTTTCCTGGGGCATCTTCCTTATTCTCTCCCGCAAGAGCTTGTTACCCTAAAAGTCTCTTCTAGCTGTTTCAGTCAGTCCAAAAACCTTCTAAGGTTTTCATTCTCTTTTTATTCACTTTGGGAAAAGGGAGATTTGCTTCTCCTCAGTTAACAAGGTTAGGCTGTGGTACAACATGTAAAAGAAGCAGAGCATTTCTTATGAAAGACTCACCACATGTTCATCATCATCATCGTCGTCGTCTTCTTGAGCATCACAAAGCAGTTTGGCAAGGAACTGCAGAGAAGAGCCTGAGGAAACACTGTCCATGCCAATACCCACTGCTCACCTATGCAGAAAAAAGAAGTGGCAGATGAAGGAAGAACAACGTACGAGCGTAGCGTCCATGAAGCACCATTTTCCTGCTGTGTGTTCTGGAAGGATAAAGTTTAGCCAAACTCTTAGATGCGTGATGTCAAAACCTATATAATGGGACACAATCAACCTTCCCTCTCTGAGCTCAGGCTGTAGGCTCTTTTGCTCCACAGGCATCACTTGCAAACACAGCTCAAGCCTTAGAGTGACGATGAGCTCGATGAGCTCTGGTAGACCCCACGATGAGCTCGATGAGCTCTGGTAGACCCCACGTCACCGTGGATTTGCAGCTGCTGCAGCCAGGGCGAGGGCAGCACGACACTTCGGCTCAGGCCCGGCCCTGAGGGGCCACGCAGAGGTCTGCGCACAGGTTCTCTGCCAGCCCGCCTTGCTCCAGGCAGGCTCAGGACAGCCCCAGCTCCAGGCCCAAGCTGAGGGCGAACGGAAGCTCAGTGTCTGTCAGGGAAACCCGCCCTCACCACGGCCCCGCTTTCAGGCTGCACAGCGGCTCCCGGCCCCGCGGTACGGGCACCGGGACAGCCCACCCTCCCGCAGACGGCCCCAGGCTCGGCTCGGCGCAGCGGCCCGCCCCGGGGCGGCCGGCTCTCCAGCGGCAGCGAGCAGCCGCTCTGGCCGCCCAAACGTCCCGGTGCCGCCACCGGCCGCGTCCGCCGTCACCACAGTAACGGGGCGCCGCTGCCCCTCCGCGCCTCTTGTAGCCCCGCGAGCCAATCCGACGGGGCCGCCCACGAGCGGCGGCGGGGCTAGCCAGTAGCTGTTGAGGGCGGGCAGACCCGGCCGGTGATTGGGAGGCGGGGGAGAGGGGCGGGTGCAGAGCGGCGGTAAAGTGCGTCATCCCTGCGCGCGCGCGGCGCCGTGGGGCTCGGCGGGCCGGTGGGCTGTGGGAGCTGGGCCGCCGCCGCCCCCTCCTCCTCCTCCTTCGCCCGGGTCCGCGGCCGCTGGCGGTGGCGGTCCCGGTCCCTCTTCCCGCTCGCCGCAGCCGCCATGAACCAGTTCAACCTCGGGTCGGGTGCGGCGGGAGGCGGTTTCACTTTCGGCACGCCGAAGGCGGCCGCCACGACGGCCACGACCGGCTTCTCCTTCTCCACGCCTGCCGCCTCGGGGGGCTTCAGCTTCGGGAGCGCGGCCCAGACGTCTGCCAGCAGCCAGCCCGCCGGGCTCTTCTCCTTCAGCACGCCGGGCACTGCCGCGCAGCCGGCCAGCTTCAGCTTCGGGACGCCGGCCACGGCCTCCGCGGCTCCGGCAGCAAACGTGTTCCCGCTGGGGTGAGAGGCCGGTGCCGGGGTGGGGGTGTTGGCGTCGCTGAGCGGCCCCGGCCAGTGGGGAGTGCGAGTGGCTGACGTGCTCCTCGTTGCTGTGGAAGCGCTTGGCAAGTAATTCTCGAGGGAGCAAACCTGTTGCTCTCGTGCCTTAGAATTCCTGCTGCGCCATGGCACGTCTGGGAAAGCGTGCAGTGAGACCTGTTAGTTGTCAGCGTTGACTTTTTCTGCTGGGTAGTGAGAGTAAGCTGTTCCACGCTTCAGTCTGCAATTGGGGTATTGATGCTTGCATGAAGAAACGGTAAGGCTTTGCATCTGAGCATAAAACGTCTTGTCCTTTCTGATGGGAATCTGGAGCGCTCAGAATGGTTCGTCAGCCAAGTGGGATCGCTTTGTCCTTAGGAATGGCCGTAGGCTTTGCTGTGATTCTTCAGGACTGCTGTTGTCAAAGGTTGCCAGTGGGAAGGGAGCTCAGATGGGGACTAGCAGTAGAAGTTAGCTGAAAAAAAGTAGTCTTGTGTAGAGGGAGCGAGAAGGGTGCTTAGGAGCTGAGAGAATCATCAACTTCACTTAGACTGCCATAAATGTCTTCTGGTGCCTGGATGGGTGGAGGTAATTAAGGGGGAGTCAGCATAAAGAGACTTAACAGAGGATTGCAGATGGCAGGAGCGGCGATAACAGTCTTTGTCGAAACGGAAACGTTAACCTGGTCAAGCGCACAACTCTTTGAAAGGTGGTTTCTGCTGTCAGCAAACGGTCTGTAAGAAAGCCGACGCTGTACTTGACTGCACATACGTCTCAAAGACATTGGCTTCTTCTCTTCTCTTCTCTAGGGCAAATGCACCAAAATTAAACTTTGGAGGCAGCACTGCAACTCAAGCTACTGGAATCACAGGGGGCTTTGGATTTAGTGGCTCTGTACCAGCCAGCGTGCCCTCAAGTCAAGCAGCAGCCCCTTCTGGCTTTGTGTTTGGATCTGCTGGTACCACCACCACTGCCACCGCCGCTGTGTCTGGGACAACTGGAGGTTTTACTTTTTCCAGTGGTGCCACAACTCAGGCCGGAACAGCCAGCTTCAGCATCGGCACTGCAGCTCCGCAAGCAGCGCCCACAGGGTTGACCTTTGGAACAGCACCTGCAGCTGCTGCCACCACTGCTGCCACCTTAGGAGCTGCAACCCAGTCAACAACGCCCTTCAGCCTTGGGGGGCAGTCCGCAGGTGGGTGCCTGGGCTTGACATGGCAGCTGTAGTCAGGAAGCCTGTCAGCAGGGAGGGCAGCTGGGGATGCTGGGGAGGTTCTGCAGCATCCTGCTTCTGCTGGTGTGAAATGAAGCGAGTGGCTGGAATCAGTGTTTTTTCCGATATGCTTACCCAGGGTCTCCAGTGATGAGTAACAATTGGTATTTAGCCTTCGGCACACTGTTTTCCTGGGAAGTAGATGTCTCCAGCCTCGTGTGTTATTGAACTTGTATTGGTCATTTGTTTTCTTGTGGCCAGCAGGTAATACAGACAGAAAACCCCATCCGTTAGGGTCCCAGCAGGTGTGCTTGAATCCGTTTGTTTCTTCACATTACAGTAACTGGCAGAGTTTGAATATGTGTTTAAATAAGCTAGTGAGTTTGTCTCTTGCCTAGGCCAGTCTGGCCAAGCAAAGCATGTGTTTGGGGAAGCTTCTCAGGACAGTACCTTGGCCTGGCTGGATGTTGTGATTAAACTGCGGTTTACCTTCCCAGTGGCAGGAGCCTGCCCACTCCTGCAGGTTTAGCCTGGCAAAAGTTCAGTTTGCAGCATTTGATTTACTTGTGGGTGACAGTGCAGGCCTCGGAGCGAAGGTCACCAGCTCTGGGGTGAGGGTGGTGTTCATCTGTGTAACAGTCATTCTTGAAAGTCTTTGTAGGCAACGAGCTTGTTAGCCCTAGTTTATTTCCTGGATAATGCAGAGTATTTGTCACATTGACTGTTACTGTTTTTCTTATGCTCTTACTGCTTCTAACTTGGCTGTTGCTGTGATCAGCGGAAGCTACAGTGTCTCTGTAGGAAAAGGTTCATCTTTAACTTATGCTACTTGTTCCAGTTCTAAACTTTGGGTCATTGCCTTCAACAGCAGCCACTAGTGCACCCATGGCAACGCTGACCACTAGTACCACCCAGGGACCCGCTCTGTCCTTTGGAACCAAACTTGGAGGTAGGATGTGATTTTAGGAAATAATTGCTCCGGACTTTGCGACTGCGCTGTCCTTCTGGGAATAGTTTTCTAAACTGGAGTCTGGAAATGTGCTAGAAGCGTTTGTTACTGTGAATTTGCAATGGCGTCAGTAATCTGTGACAGTTCATACAGCCATTGAACTTCGTATCCTGTATTTTTTTTTTATTGCGTCCCACGTGCCAAATTCTGTTCTGTACTTGTTGTTGGAGCGCAGTGGAAAGTGGGAGGGAGCCGCAGGTTTAAAGGATACATTGGAAAAGAGATAGAGTTGAGGTAGAGTAAGAGGAAAATTAGTTTAAAATTCTGACATCCATAAAAAGGTGGTGTGGATAGGCAAATTTGTATTGCATTCTCAGCACGATTGTACAAGATGGACGCTTTTTCTGTTTGTAGTAACATCCACAGCTGCTACAGCTGCCTCTACCACCACAACCTCCATTCTTGGTTCAACGGGGCCTACGTTGTTTGCATCTATAGTGAGTTCTTCAGCACCGACGTCGTCTACCAGCACAGGCCTTTCACGTAAGTCACAATGTAGAGATTTTACCTGTTGGGGGAATAAATGGTCAGCATGGTTGGTGCCACCTGTCAGTAGTGGAGCTGCGGATGCTGGGGTAACATGGGAGAATTCAAAAGGCCAGCTCTTCTCGCTGTTTGCCACCCTCCCTCTTTGTGATTTCTGGCAAACTGCCTTCAGTGGTGAGGCATGGAGGGTTTTGTTCAAACCAAAGCACACTTTAGATTCAGAGTGGGCAAGTGGCACAGGGCAGTTTTAGCTGTATGTGAATTTTTTGTTTCTCTGTCTGGGTAGTATTGCCACAACTGAGCTTTCTAGTGATGTTTTAGCTGCTGTCTTCCAGACGCCAGTGCCCTGAGTCTGGTTACGTCTGCCTTTGACTCTTGCATTAGGTGTTTGCACTTCTTTAAGAACAGTGGCCTGTGACAGCGGACATGCAGCATGCTAAAACCAAGTATTCACACAGCTGTATGTTTGCAAGTTCCTCTGGTAATAACTGGCAAGTTTCCTCCTGCAAAACTATTTTTATGGCAGGAAAATAGTGTCTGTTTTCTGATAGCTTCAAGGCAGTAGCCCAGGTTTGAAGACAGTCCTAACAGCTTGCGTTCTCAACCTGCAATGAGGTGTTAATGCTTCAGTTTCCTTTGATTGTGGAGGCTAGCTACAGCAAATGTCAATGTTTGCCAGAGTTAATACAACTGTCTTACACCTACCTCTGTAAAGTTAGGCAGCTACTCCCAAGGACCTTCACAAGTTTTATGTTAAAGTCACACTGATTATTTTTAACTCTGATGAGCCGCAATTTATATACCATATACACCAGCCTAACAACGTGTATTTTTAGTAGCTCTGCAATGCTTGCATTGCTACTCTGGTTCCAAAGCTGACCTTCATCTTGGTGTTTAAGAATGCTTTTAAGCTAATGGGCACTCTCTGTTTATCAGGATGTCTGAAACCTTGTTCTTAGATGATGATAATAGGTGGGTTCTTTCCAGGCAACAGAGATGTGACCGGCGTGTTTCCTGTAGTATGTGCAATTGTATTGCTTTAGCAAGTAGACTCATGCAGAGATTGCATTTCCTGCCTGCCAGTGCCCGGTGCCCTTTGCTTCTTCTAGCATTTGATAGCAGTTCAATGTTAGATAATTCAGAATAGGTAAAGAGAAGTGACAGTAGCTTGGCACCTGGGTCGACAAATTTCCCTGGAAGAATCGCAGAGCATTCTGGCTATTTTGTAGCTTCAGCCTGCCTTTTTTCATGTCGTGTCTGGATGATCCTTCACCTAAAGGGTGATCCTGGATAATACAAAGAAAGACCAGATGGGGATGAGTGAGCAAGCAGGGTGGAGCTTTTCAAAGGGGCACTGTGTTTACTGGGTTACGCAAACTCTTAATGTTGTCTTCTGTTTACAGTTGGTGCCCCTTCCACTGGGACAGCCAGTCTTGGAACTCTTGGGTTTGGATTAAAAGTTCCTGGAACAACAGCTGCCGCAACAAGCACTGCCACTAGTAAGAACTAGCTGCTGAAAGTAGCTGAAGAGAAGGAAGCCGGCCTTCAGTGCTCTGTAGTAGTGTAAAGGGCCACGCTGGTGTAGCAGCACAGCAGTTGTAATTTCTAATGCCCTCCAGTAACTGAAAATAATGCAGTACTACTTTCTCTGATCCTCCTTTTCCATCTCCCCAAATGCACAGTTACTGATGACTTCTGAGGGCCTGTCCACAGCAAAGGGACTTTGGGTGAAGGAAGGCCCCTAGGCTTTGATGTTCTACTCTGGAGCAAGTAAAGTACATAGATTAGCTGCTCTTCCTCTAGCCTGCCTGTGTAGGTGCAGAATTGCTCTAAGAGGTGAGGGAGAGGTGTCCCAGTGGGGGAAGGGAGAGGCCAAAGACTTGTGGGGATTATTAGGGAGAGACATTTTATGTTTCAGTTCTGCCCCGTTAGTCTGCTTCTTCCCTATTGTAATTTTCAAAGTGTTGGATTTCATGAACTTTTCTTCCCCAAACTGCAGAGGTAAGTGCTGTGTTTAAGTGGCCACCCTCATGTGAAAACCTGCAGTGGAATTTGCTGGTGCACAGTGTTGGGATTCAGGACTGAACATCCTTTTCTGGATGCAGTTAGCGGTCAGTGTCCAGTGTAATAACATGGACGCTGCTCAGCTCTCAAGGTCTTTCTAAAGCTTGTTTCTGGAGTGACTGAAGAATTTGAGCTGAGTGCCTAGAAGTGGTGTTTGACTGGCTGCCAGTACCATCTGACAGATGCTCTTAGCTCTGTGAAAACACAGGAACCTCATCTTCTGCAAAGATGCAGGAGAGGAACTGGGAGCGCTGGTAGTTACTAGGTCTAATACTAAAACATGAGGAGATTTGAGAGAGGTGTGGGCTAAAGCTGTGTTTCTCTGAGTAAGGGACCTATTTGAGCTCATACAGTGCCGTGCTTAGAAGTGTATATTGGACCTGTTCTCGATTTATTAGATAGCAGATGTGTCCTCTCCTGTTGCTTGACTTGAATCTCTTCTTTCAGGCACTACTTCTGCTTCTGGCTTTGCTTTGAATCTGAAGCCATTAACTACAACTGGTGCCATTGGAGCTGGGACTTCTGCAGCTGCCATAACTACAACAACCACCACCAGGTGAGTGTTTTGTTACAACTGACTATGTTGTGACTGGGGCAAGAGGCAGGGTTAATGCTGCTATCTGGTGGAGGAAGGGGAAATGAGTGTTGTTGTGATTATATTTTGGGTTTTGATCTTGTGTTTTGTGCTGTCTCGTGCTTCCTGTCAGCGCGCCTCCAGTGATGACTTATGCCCAGCTGGAGAGTTTGATAAACAAGTGGAGTCTGGAACTGGAAGACCAAGAGAAACACTTTCTCCATCAGGCTACGCAAGTTAATGCCTGGGATCGGACGCTGATAGAGAATGGGGAGAAGGTAAGGTGACATCCAGCGTAACCTGATTTTGCTTGCCTAGATTCTTAAAGGCCTTCAGTGTTACAGATGCGGCAAGCCATCTAGTGGGACCTTCTACTGGTAAAAACCCACATGTGATTACATCTGAATGCTTTTGAAAGGCTCACTGTATGTTCTGTTCTATAGGCACTGCAGCTTGGAAATCTGTTCTGTGAGTTTACACTAAGATAACAAGTTATCTTAGGGTGGGGCTTTCAAAGCCAAACCTCCATTACTCAGTTTTTGGTCTGGAAACCTTTATGTAACTGTTTCTTGTTTCCAGTAGACATCTGTATGGTGCTGGCTTTCTCAGTTCCACCACTCTTCTTTTATGAGTTGACTTTTGAGTTTTTGTAGTATAATTAAGTGTCTTCTGTTTCCAGATTACTTCACTACACAGAGAAGTAGAGAAAGTGAAGCTTGATCAGAAGAGGTAGGAAACTATGAACACTTGAGATGATTTTGTTTCTTTTTTGCATCTTCCCGCGTTGTGGCATGGCAGATGTAGAATGTATATAAACTCTAAGTGGCGTGGTTAACGCTGTCTCTTTTCAGACTGGATCAGGAGCTAGACTTCATTCTGTCACAGCAGAAAGAGCTTGAAGACTTGTTGACCCCTCTGGAGGAGTCTGTGAAGGAACAGAGCGGGACTATCTACTTGCAGCATGCAGATGAAGAACGGGAGAGGACGTAAGAGAAAAATCCGCGTGGAACATGTGATGAGCGGGCTAATGTGGTGATGATCAATCAGCAAGAAGTAGAGTTGGGACACATGACAATATTGAACTATCAGTGGCCTTTGTCAAACATGTAATCCTGTTTTATGCATGGCAACTTAGATTTTACACATTAGAAATAGGGGAATTGCAACTGGAAGCCCTTGAATCAGCACGAAAAGCTCTTTGGATGTTGGTCTAATCTGCTCTCTGGGAAGAGGTTACTAATTTTGGCATAATCTCTGAAAATTAGTGACTATTTAGTAATAGAAGTGGTGAGCCACACACAGTGCATTCTGCTCTCAAGCATCCTTGTAAGCCTTAAGTGTTGAATCGTAGCAGGGTAATTGAAAGAAGTGTTTGGTTCAAGAGAGATGAATCTTGAAGAATCTGGACTAGCTGGTTCCTTCAGTTCTGACAAAACCTTCCAGAAAGCCCTCCACACTGTTGCTTGTCTGATTCCATGTATCTGTCAAGAGAGGAAGAGGTTAAGAGTTGCTTCATCTGTGTGATAGAATGCCTCTCATGGTGCTGTTCCCACGTATCTGCCAGCCTTGGTTGAAAGGCGTTGGAGGCTAATTCTGATTCCCCAAATTGGTGTGACTTGGGAGCAGGTCTTCTGAAGCTCACTTTAAATATTCTGACTTTAGTTCCCATGTGTTTTGCAGCTATAAACTGGCTGAAAACATAGATGCTCAGTTGAAGCGTATGGCACAAGATCTGAAGGACATCATTGAGCACTTAAATACATCAGGAGGCCCAGCAGACACGAGTGACCCGGTAAATCCAAGCTTTATTTTTTGTATGTTGGGAAAGAGACAAAGGATATTTAAACAGTTGTAACTCTTTGTTTGTCCACTCGTGGATACTCCACTGTTTGTAGTTTCAGCCTTGGAAAGGTATTTTGTTTTGCCTTTGAGTTGGTTCTCTTCTGGTAAAATTTGCCTTATGACACAGTACAAGCCAGCCTGACTCGCGTACTTGCTCTGCAGTTCTGTTCATAGTTTTCAAATTATCTCACTCTGGTTCTTTGCTTGTTGTCTAATTTTTGCCTAGATTACAACTTGTTTCAGAGGCATTTCTTAACGTTGATCCGCTGCCTACTCCACCGCTTGCATCTTTCTTGTGGCAAATCTAAATTTTGTTCAGAATGCCCTCCATAGCTGCTGCATAATTTCTCTGTATACTACTGTGGTATCCTCATGAAAACAAGATCTGAATTACCAGCTCTTTCGGATATGTATTAAATTGATCTTGATATTCTTGTGGCTTTACTGAGAAGCTTTTTTTCAGTAGAAATTTCCCTTCAGTACTGCAGACTGAGCTTTTTCCCATTCCTTTTTAGTTTTTCCACCTCAAGCCTAAGGTGGTTAATGTTGTGGTGGTTCCTCGGTCTGAATTGGAAGAAGCCTAAGCCACAGGCATATACTCCCAACCAGTCTGTTTTCTTGATGGTAAAGAGAAGCAAAGCAACACGATTGCTGCACAGACTTCCCTGGGAAAGTGGCTGCTGAGTTAATGGAGCTGTACATAGGAGAAATTTGATTGCATGATGTTCCAAAGGCAGGGACGGGCAGGCTGTCTTCTACTGCTCTTAGTTTTTGTGTACTCTAACAAATGACTTGCCCGTTCTGTTTCTACTCAGCTTCAGCAGATCTGTAAAATTTTGAATGCACACATGGATTCATTGCAGTGGATTGACCAGAACTCAGGTGAGTCTTGTCTTGCAGCTTTTTTGGGAATGTAAACAGAAGGCATGTAGCACGTGTGCAAGTGTTTCTTGAACGTAAATGAATTCGCGAAGATCCCTGAGGAATCTTCTCCTCCTCACTTTCAATGGCACTGCCCCTTCTGTGCTTGAATTCTCCTGACGTGCATTAAAGGCCTCTGCTGAGAAGTAATTCCTGGCAACTGCCAATGTTTTACAAAAAAGCACTGCTTGAAGTGCATCGGTGCAAAGCAGAGGACTTGAAAACCTTATGCTTTGTTCTGTCACACTAAGGTTAAGTATTTCAACTTCTGAAAGGTTGCGGGATTTCCCTTTGGAATAGGACAATTCGGGGGGTGGGGGTGTGTGTGTTTAATATTGTCATCCTCCCCTGCCCCCCTCAACGGGAAAGCCCAATCTAGGTGAGACTGAGCAGCATGCATTTATGTGCAAGGGCAGTAACTCTGGAGCGTGGAAATTTTACAGTAGCACTAACTTGAGATGTAATGCAGAGCTGAAGATGCACTCAGTAGTGAAAACTTGATAGTGTAGTTACTGTTGTTTCTTGTCTTGGATTCACCCTTAACTAGTATACCATGGTGCCATAGTAAAAACAAACAGAAAAAAGGGAACTTTTCTCACAGGGAGTGCCTCCTTGTGAGGGATTCAAGAAGTCTACACGGTTTTGATTTTAACTGATGTTAGCAGCCACACGGGGGCATGGCAGAATAAAGCAGCGCTCCTCTCACCAGCACCAAATTGCACTGTGTGCTGCAGTGCTGTGCAAGTGCTCACATCTGGTGTACTTCTTGGGTGAAAGCAGGCACACTACTATCCACGTTTAAATAGTAGTATTGGCTTAGGTCAGGATTTCATTTGGCTTTTTCTTCCAGAACATATATGCTAACTTCCGCATTCCAAACATGTGGAAAATCTGGTGCAGCTCCCATGGCATCAGAATTCTGACTTTACAGGACGTGTGTGAAAATAGCAACCTGTTTCCTTTAAGATATCCTAGAACGGGGACCCATTTTTTTCCTCTGTCATTCAGTACCAAAGAAACTGTCTTATCAGTTAATAACAATTCATCCTCTTTGCTGGGAAATGTAAATCTGAAGAAACAGTTCATCTTCAGTTCACCTTCAAAGAAGAAAGAAGCAATAAGCCTAAGAAATGGCAGTTTTTGAAAAAGGTTACTGCATCTCTCTGTTTCTGCGGGTTCCTTAGCGAGGAGGAGAATTCCTGTTACTGTGTGCACTTAAGTGGTACGGTGGAAAAACGATGCAATTTTGAAGTAAGCCTTCACGTAGCCCTTGCCGTCAGTAAATGGAGTAGGCCTGGGAAGGACACATTCCTTAACATTCTTTTTGTATGTAAAGAGAAAAAACCAACCAGCAAACCAGAACTAGACGTTTGTGCTGCAGGTAATGTTGCCAGTGTTGCTTCCTTTGGAACACCTCCAGGACTGTTTCACAACAGCCAGTGACCTTTTCTAGGCAAAGTCATATACAGTGGCTACTAACAAGTCTGACTTGTTAAACAATTGTGTGCAGCTGTGGCACTTTCTTCAAATTAATGTTAACCTACACTGCCACATGGTGAACAAGGACACAGGGTGGTGCTGCTTCCACAAGTGAAAGGAGTGTTTGGACAGAGCCTTGTTCTGACCTCCTGCCTCTGCCTGAGAGAACCAGAAAGTCTTCTCTTTTTGTAGTTACAACTGAGTTCAGAGTTGAGTGAGAGAGATCTGTGAGGCAGGGAAGCAGACTGCCATTGTATGCCGTAATCACTTTTGCATGGTGAATTTTTGAAAGGTGACAAACTGAAATGTGTTGCTTAGTATGCTACCGGAAAATTTTGGGTTTGGCATGCTGTACGAAATAAAACTCAACCTGGAATATCTGTCTCCAGGCCACAGGCTGACATAATGCCGTAGCCCTGTTGAATAGCTTCTGATAAGCTTTCATGGAATTAAATTAGAAATTGCTTTAGCTTGTGCCAAGGCTCTTTGTGTATTGCGATGCCCGCTGCATTTAAAGTTGATGATCAATCAGTGGCTTACGTGTTTCCAAATCAGTGATCTGCAAATAACAGATGATCTGTGTTGTGGCTGCAAGTGCTCTGCAGCTCTTCTGTGCGATTGCACTGTCTTTTCTGTATTTACAGTTAAAAGCTTGTTATGGCTGTGTGATATCCTGCAAGAAAATGCATCTATGCTTCTAACAGATTGTGTGGTTTGCCTGTAATTTGCATAATTCGAAGCTAGTTTCACAGGCGGTGGGTAGGGGAAACTGGTTTATAGAGCAATTGCTTTTTCTCAAGCTGCAGACCAGCTTGCAGGTCCTGTTCAGGGAGGGTTTGCTCTGCTCTCTGATGCAGCGCCCTGAAACTACAACAAACTGGCGTGGCAAAAAGTGTCAACGACATGTCCCAGGACTCCTCTGATTCTGCCTGCCAGTCCCTGAATGCCTCAGAATACTTCTTGGACATCGTTTGCTTTGGAGGGTTAGCAGTGCTTTGTGTTGGGTTTTCGTCCTTCTTTGTGCACTGTCAAATCTGAGTGACTGTCAAAATGAAAATGTTTTTCTTGCTGCTTCTGCAGGCTGTACTGTGCAGGGTTGTGTTTTCGGGTGATGGTAAGATTAATCACTTGTTTCTCTCACAGCTGTGTTGCAGAGAAAGGTAGAAGAGGTGACAAAGGTTTGCGAGAGCCGCCGCAAGGAGCAAGAGCGCAGTTTTCGGATCACGTTTGATTGAATGACTCAAAGTTTGAAGGATTAAGCTAAAATCTCCACAGAAAAGAGAGGTGGTTGGGGACCTAGACCTCAAATTATGATCTGGGTTTGTTTCTTGTCTTGCAATAAAATTTGTTGTTTGTTCCAAGGCCAGTCTTTGCAGTGTCTTACTGGAGTTCACCCGCTCCAGTCTGAGAGACTGCATGAAGTTTGTGCTGAAAGCATGTGCTCTTCATCTCTGTTCTTTATAACTGCCTGCAGACTGGGGAGATATACAAATGCTGCCCTTGAGGGATTTAAGCAGTATGTGACTCCATGGCTGAGCTCTCCAGTACTTAAATGTAACTTGAATATGTTCAGCTGGGACTTCATAAGCTTTTATTTGGGTCCTTACAGAGATGGTTTCATGAAGAGCTGTCCTCCAAAGGAGCTGCAGCAGTCCGAGAGCCTCGGATTCCTCATCTCGCTAGCTGGAGTTTGTGTTTAAATTAGGCGTGCTTCCACTTGTGAAAGTGGGCCTCGTTTTCTGGACTTTTGGCAATAAACGGCTTTTGTGCTGGTACCTGTAAGCAGAATTTCTACGCAATTGACAATTTGTTAGATGTGCCATTAGGAAAGTAGTACTTGTGTGGTGATTTGGTGTAGCGAGGCTTGTTCAGTCACAGGGGAACGGGAAAGAACAGGGTCAACAAGTCTGCTGCAAAGACTTTCTAAGAGACGTGTCACCGCTTTCTGATAAAGTGTGATTATAATGCACATTCCAGTGTATCTTTACTAATGGAGGGAAGTGAACGATCACGTATTTAGCAGAACTGCCCTCATAGTCAATTCTCCTTTACACTTCATGCTTCTACTCTGCAGAATGCTGAAGGGGTGCAAATAATGTGTAGTGGCTTTACTTTCTATTTACCGTCCTCTGCCTACACCCCATCTGCCTTGGTCTTACATCTTGTCCCCTGGAAAAAAGGGAAGGGCCTGCTTAATAGAATAATTTACTGACTTTAATGTGACTTAACACTTGGGAGTTGCTCTTTCACTTTTATTTCCCCGACGTGCAGATTCCATTGTCTTTAAAGGAGAGGGAGGGAAGTCTCATAGAAGCTATGGCTGAGACTGGTGTTGAGGGACGTGTGGGGAAACCCTTGCAGAGGGCTCCAGCCACTTCCCTGTGGGTATTCATCGGGGAGGGGAGCTGCTTAACTGCCCCGGCAATTGCTAGTAGTAACTGAATTTTAACTCTGAGGCTTGCAGTGAACTGGTGGAATCCTACAATTGGATTTCAACTTCTGAAAATGTAGGAAACCTTAAAGGTGTAGGAGCAGGCAGCCCCCATGTGCTGTAAGAAGAGCCGGGGGGGAAGACAACTGGCCTGGCTGAATGGGGAGCTTTTGCTGGGACTCAGGAAAAAAAGGAGCGTTTATCACCTTTGGAAGAAGGGGCAGGAAACTGAAGAAGAATACAAGGACGTCGTTAGGTCATGCAGTGAGGGAATTAGAAAGGCAAAAGCCCAGCTAGAGCTTCATCTGGCCACAGTCGTAAGGGATAACAAAAAATGCTTCTACAAATATATTAACAACAAAATGGGAGACAAGGAGAATCTCCATCCTTTACTGGATGCAGGGGGGAACATTGTCACGAAGGATGAGGAAAAGTCTGAGGTACTTAATGCCTTCCTTGCCTCAGTCTATAATAGCCACACCATGTATCCTCAGGGTATCCAGCTCCCTGAGCTGGAAGACAAGGATGGAGAGCAAAATAAACTCCCCATGATCCAGGAGGAAGCAGTTAATGACCCGCTATGCCACCTGGACACCCACAAGTCTATGGGGCCTGATGGCATCCACCCAAGGGTGCTGATGGAGCTGGCAGAGGAGCTTGCCAAGCCACCCTCCATCATTTATCAACAGTCCTGGTTAACAGGGGAGGTCCTGGATGACTGGAGGATTGCCAACGTGACACTCATCTACAAGAAGGGCCAGAAGGAGGATCCGGAGAACTACAGGCCTGTCAGGCTGACCTCGGTGCTGGGGAAGATTATGGAGAGGTTCATCTGGAGGGCGATCACAGGGCATGTGCAGGACAACCAAGGGATCAGGCCCAGCCAGCACGGGTTCATGAAAGGCAGGTCCTGCTTGACCAACCTGATCTCCTTCTATGACCAGGTGACCCGCCTATTGGATGAGGGAAAGGCTGTGGATGTTGTCTACCTGGACTTTAGTAAAGCCTTCGACACTGTCTCCCACAGTATTCTCCTGGAGAAGCTGGTGAATCGTGGCTTAGACAGGTGCACTCTTTGCTGGGTAAAAAACTGGCTGGACAGCCAAGCCCAGAGAGTTGTGGTGAATGGAGTTAGATCCAGTTGGCAGCCAGTCACAAGTGGAGTCCCCCAGGGCTGGGTTTGGGGTTGGTCTTGCTTAATATATTTATCGACAATCTGGATGAGGGAATTGAGTGCTCTCTCAGCAAGTTTGCAGACAATACCAAGTTGGGCGGGAGTGTTGATCTGCTCTCGAGGGTAGGAAGGCTCTGCAGAGGGATCTGGACAGGCTGGATCCATGGGCTGAGGCCAAATGTATGCGGTTCAACAAGGCCAAGTACCAAGTACTGCACTTGGGTCACAACAACCCCATGCAACGCTACAGGCTTGGGGACGAGTGGCTGGAAAGCTCCCCCACAGAAAAGGACCTGGGGGTGTTGATTGACAGCTGGCTGAATATGAGCCAGCAGTGTGCCCAGGTGGCCAAGAAGGCCAATGGCATCCTGGCCTGTATCAGAAATAGTGTGGCCAGCGGGAGCAGGGAGGTGATCGTGCCCCTGTACTCGGTGCTGGTGAGGCCGCACCTCGAATGCTGTGTTCAGTTTTGGGCCCCTCACTACAAGAAGGACACTGAGGTGCTGGAGCGTGTCCAGAGAAGGGCAACGAAGCTGGTGAGGGGTCTGGAGCACAAGTCTGATGAGGAGTGGCTGAGGGAACTGGGGTTGTTCAGTCTGGAGAAGAGGAGGCTGAGGGGAGACCTTATCGCTCTCTACAATTGCCTGAAAGGGGGTTGCAGAGAGGTGGGTGTTGGTCTCTTCTCCCAAGTGACTAGTGACAGGACAAGAGGAAAGGGCCTCAAGTTGCCTCAGGGGAGGTTTAGGCTGGATGTTAGGAAAAATTTCTTTCCTGAGAGAGTGGTGAAACACTGGAACAGGCTGCCCAGGGAGGTGGTGGAGTCACCCTCACTGGAGGTGTTCAAGGAACGCGTGGACATGGCATTGCAGGACATGGTTTAGTGGCCATGGTGGTGTTGGGCTGATGGTTGGACTTGATGATCTTACAGTTCTTTTCCAACCTTAGTGATTCTGTGGTATTTGTGAAAGCGGTACTGGCTCAGGCTGTACTCAAGGAACCATTAGATTTACGGCAAACTTTTTGTTTGCTAGGCTTGTGACTAGAGACAGCTGGATACTAAGAAGATAACAGCAGATCTGAGTCACCAAAAAGACAGAACTGCAAAAGAAAAAGGATGCTGAGGTTTTCCTATATCCGCAGTATTGCATTGAGTTACCTCTTTAAACTACCTATAGGTTCTGCAAGTCATTAGCTGAACAATTATTCCCCCTGATTTTCCAGTTTGAGAGCTAGCACTTCCAAACATTCTTCCACTCCTGTTGCATCTTTGGGTTAAATCCAACCAGGGGGTAATCAACTCAGCTGGGTATTGTCTGTGAGAAAGGTGGCTTTTCTATAGTTAGTCTGCTAGGGACAGAAGTTATTTGGGCCTTAATCCATGGCCTGCACTTTGAATTTATTTGTAGGAAGCTGTTCACATAGGGATCTTCCCACATCCCATTCAATGCCAGCCCAGAGAAGATTAAGATTTCTTGTGAAAGCACTCTATTGTGAAGAAGGACTTAAAGCAAAACAGACATGGGAATTATCTGGAAATCTCAGGCACGGCAATTGCACGCTGAGGGAAATAAGGAGGAAGACTGACAAGTCTGAGAGTATACCAGTCAGTAGATTATCTTTGTAGGTTTGAAATAGCCCTATATAAAAAAACCAAAACTCAAAGGAAATATCTTTAGGGAAACCTTGTAACATTTCCATCTCTGCATCCCTGCCTGGATATGTCCACAATTTGGATTTCCCCTGCTGCAAATGTATCTTCACATTTTTGACCATCTTCAGTTACATATTTGTACAAATTAGTGTTTAGAAAGCAAACTCCCAAGAAGTCCTTCAAGACCGTGGGCAGTTTTTTGCCAGACATTTGGGGCCCTTGAAGTCTTGCTGTTTAAGTAGCCAAAACCTGTCTTAAAGCTATTTTTGCTAGAACAGTATCGCAGATTCAAAGCTAGCACACTATACACCTACAGACGGACTATGGTGGGTTTTGTCTATATCTATTTTTCATGTGCAATTAATAATCCGACCTTCACCTTTAGCTTATCTTTCCACACAGCATTCAGCGGAAGGTTTGGTTAAACCTCCTTTCAAACAAAATATTAACCGTACTTCTACCAATTGTGTTTCACTTACTTTTTGGGAGTTCGAAGGTCAAGAACCTTGTCCTGGATATCTAATGTGATGTCTGAGTACTTTGTCTCTGGCAGGTTGATTTTAATCTGAAATGATGGGCAGAGGTAAAGCTGTGATGAGATATGCAGCCCTACGAGCCACAAAAGATCTCATCTCCATGAATATTTTGATGCTAGTGTCAAAGAGCAGCATTCTGAGTAGGCAATTTGTATCAGAGAAGATATGACAGTGATAATCATTTGTATCGGAGAAAATAGGACAGTGATAATCATTGCTTTCAATAGCTTAGCGACGTGTATTGATACGCTATTTTCTTCAAAATCTTGAGCTGATAATGTACTTGACAGGTATTCTACATCCAGCAAAACCCCCTGGCTTTGTGTGTGCCAAGAACAGCTTGCTTCTATTAGAAAAATTGCACAGCAGTTCTACCTGTCCTGAAGTTCAGAAAGCAGGGAAGTCTTTGATCATACAATAATGGGAAACGATCTGATACCTGTAACTTTAAAGACTGTCAGTATTGTAGCATTCTGCTAACTCACATACCTTGTAGTAAATGCAGGCAGATGAAAACCACCTCCTTCCCAGCCCCTCTCCCCTCCAAAACTGTGTCCAAGATGGAACTTCATCTTAGAGCTACTTTTTATTTCCATCAAGTCTGTATGTGGCATATACATTTGCACAGATTCTCTTGAGTACACTAGGTCCGTGAGGAGATACGCAGAGCTCCTCAGGTTAGCAAGTGTGAGTATCATCTACAAATGCTTGGAAGAACCACGAGAAAATTCTACAGGAGGCCAAAGGCAGCAATAGAGCTTGGTGTTTACATTCTGTCCCTCAAGAAGGCAGCAGGATTGAAAAGGGCAGAGAAAGAGCACAAAGAAGGGATGGGAGATACAGGTTCAGCTCACCACCATATCTTCACAGCAGGCTGTGGAGGGGTCTTTCCTGCTCATCCCAAAGAAGACGTCCTCTGTTCCCACACACTGTTTGAATAAAATCTGATACCTGAGGAAGAGAAGTAGTTGCCTAGTAATACTGGAGAAGGGGCAGGAGGCTAAAGGAGATTGTATTTCTCAGAGGACCGTAAATATCCTCATCGCATTGTCTCTCCTCCTTTTCAGTCTCCCTTCAAGCCTTTAACCCGTCTGCACTGGGTTTCTGTTCAGAGCAATGACTGAGTTAGCTAGAAGACAGATGAAGGTCATTCACTCCACCTTCCAAGGCACTCACTTTGCTGCCTCTACTTCACTAATCAGCCTTTGCAGGATCAGGAAATGCATCCTAAGTGAATAGGGTACTTACCAACTAGTCAAACACCACAGACTCTTGGGAAACGCATTTGAAAAGGATGCTGTCGCAGTTACGCGTGTTCTCTTCTGTCAGGCAGCCTGAGCATTCTTGCAGCCTGAGCGTAACACACCTTTGCCAAATTTCAATTCTTTTGCGTTCGGCCGACATTTATTTTCTCCCCCTCCATGTCTACAAAATGTAGAATCACGTACTCCCTTGCTCTTGAGACTTAATGAGGAAATGCAAACTAAATTTGTCTTTAGAACATGCGTTACTCCTACTAAATAGGGCAAAATAAGTGGAGTGAGTCACTTCTCAAAGCCGTTGGAAAGAGTGTATGGAAACTCTTTTTCATATCTCCAGTGTTCATTTGTGTACGTAATAATTCCTGAGTCAATGAGAAATCTGTCTAATGGCTCTGGATGCACCTCTCTAGCCATCTGTTTTCCCTTTGGGCTGTTTTCCTTGATTCAGTTTGATGAACTATTACAAAGACTCATACTCTCTTTTCATCTGTGCAACACAGGACATAATTGCTTGAGGCTAAAGAAGCCCTGCGTTTTACCCAGGAGGGAGGGGAAGGGTCAAAAAATGGCATGAGAAAAGCTTCCGTTGTGCCCACCATATAAAGAGAGCGTGTTCTATACCTCACACAGGTGACAGTCTCAAGAACAACTGTATGTGAGGCCATAGGTGAATGCCAAATCATTTTCAGAAATGCTGAGTCCAAGTTCAGGTGGGTCTCAGTCCCGTGTTTAGATCAGGAAACTGAACACCTAATGGCATGACTTAGGTGCAGAGAAAAATGAGGATTCTGGACCACAAACTAGCGTACGACGTGCAGCTTCATGGGCTTCAGCCCATCTGCTCCAGCATTTAGCACTCCAGGATATTGCATCAGAACACAATGATTAGAAATGCAAAGGCTGCTTTGTGGATTGACCCTGAAGGCTTTCTGACCTCTACAAACTACAAGTAACATGCCTGATGGTATCTATTTCAAGAACATTTTTGTTATAGTTTTTCTATGGACAAGGGAAAAGGCTCTGGTTTTAAGGCTGTCCCTTGACAAACTAAGCTTGAATGACAAGATTTAAAAGTTCAAAACTGCCTGCATATAGCCTTCCTTCCCGTAGTACTATTTGTCTCTGAAGAGCTTAATTCTTTGAAATGCAAATACAAGTTGGAGTACTTTATGAATTGATGACTATGAAAAATGAATGCATCTCCGTTGCAGCGGGAAAAGACAGGTATTTCACACAAACGGTGTATCTGAAAGCTAGTAAACCATTTTGCTGGCCTACTTCCCCTCCTAATCTCACTTTATACAAGTATCTTGACACTACATAAGTAGTCTTATGACGGGAAAAACCAACTCTACATTTCTGTTATGAGATCAGAAGGTTTCCAAGAGAGAGGTTAAAATCAACTCCTCATGGGTTGCTGCTTTAGATGCAACACTGATGCCCTTCCTTTCTCCTTCCATGACACCAGCTTTTCAGATGGCTGTTTAACTCATATTTCCATTAATGCTACGTAGAGCCCATGCAGGCAGTCTCAGCTCACTTACTCCGGCTGTTCTCTAGGGTCCCAGGTATCATCAAATTCAGATCCTTCTGGGACCTCCTCTGTATTCCAAATAGTTTTCCTGTTTTCAGATTTCACTTGAAAAGTACCTGTAAGTGATGCGAAAAATCACGCTGTCAGATTTTGGAATGTCTCTGTTCCTCCAGCTTTGCTGAAAACTTAGATTTTTGTAGACTTTAGAAAACTCTTTGTACTAAAAGCATTCTAGTTCACGATTACGGTCCCCTTCACCTCAGTATCTTAGGAATGAGAATTTGCAGAGGGAGGATGTTTTATCTTCCTTTCCCTTAAATCTCCTTCACCCAACCTCTCTGTCAAGGAAATCCTCCTTTCAGGCATAAAATACCTAGCCCTTCAAAATGGGTGAAGTGTAGAAGTATGAAATGTTAATCTTCCCCAAGCCCCCCGACATGAGATTTTTAAGAGAGCAGCGTCATTTACAAAGGACCTCCTCCTCACAAAGAAATCCCGTTCTTCCCATTAATTATTGAGCACAGCCCAGATGAGGTACTGAAGACACATGAAAGTTCACGAGCAGAACACTATGGTTTACGCCTGTCCTACATGGAAAAATGTATTTTCTAGTAAGCTGGTAAATCTGCAACTTGGAGGTTTTTAAAACAGACTCTCTGGTCATTGTTGGAATCCCAGGCAAAAACACTCTATTTGTTCTCTTTGCTACAGCTCCTTTCCTGCTACACTCATCCTGGGCCTTGTTGAAGCTCTTCCTCCTCATAGGCATAGGCTCAGTTCCACACAGTTTACTCCATGATGGTCCTTTCAGGTGAGTACTTAGAAGTCCATCTCCCTTGTTTGTGCTAAGTGAGCATTAACAGTTCTATGAGAGTACTTATACGGAGCTGTTTGCTGCTCAGTTATGATTCCCCTCAGCCCGTGACCAGGTTGTGCTCTGTACTCTGCTTATCATCGCCACTTGAGGCTGCTGTGCTCTGGAGTTACCCTTTCTGCTTCTCTTTGTATATTTTGCAGTTAAGCTTTCAGGAGAAGAAGAATTCCACAGTGTAATTGTAAAAACATAATGCTATTTCCATCTCAAAGGTCAGTGACCACTCTCTTATTGAGGCAAACCCCATCAGTGGTAACTTACTACAGCTGTTACAGTCTGCTAACATGGGACTGAATGCTAAACCATACAAACACTCCTCCTTACCAGTGGTCTCTTTCTTCACTGGTCCAATACTACCAGGAGTCATGGCGCTAACAGAACAGTGTGGCTGCAAAAAAGGCAAATGGAACTGCAATCAATTTTCATAGAGCCCAGCTGAGTAACAATGATAACGTCAATAAATATAAAATGTTATCTGAGGTCAAACAAATCCTTGCTAGAATCCAAAAAATATTATCCCACAATTCCATGACCGAACCACTGAACGTTCTCTCTTCTCCACTCTCACCCAGCAGAAAGTGACCTTGACACACTGGGTTTAAGCAGGACTCCCAGAAGCACGGTATTACAGACAGATGTGCTTTTGGAGTATTAGTTCCCATGGCATTTTGGCAAAATTTCCATGCTTTGTCTGCCATGAAAATATTGCAGGAAACCAAGGGTGCGACATGAAAACCCCATCACAGCGTTTGGATTCCTTTTGACAGTAGCGATCATGTGAGGCAACAACATTTTCCTCTGATTATGAATCAATTTAGTGCTAATAGGCCCATGCGAGGCATTTCTCTGTATAGGAAGATTCCTTGGTTTGATAAAAGTGCCTCATATGCGCAGAACATTAAATTAAATCAAAATAAAGATCTCAATTTACCCAGATTGACTCAGACTTAATTGACATCCCTTGTGGCAATTTTCCATTTCTCTCTCTGAAGTATCATTCATTTTATTAATAAGATGTAAACAAATTCTTTTAAAATCAGGATGTTTACTGCAAAGATGTACAGCCATAATGCTAGTTTTAAAAGGCAGGCATTAAACAGCTGAAGGGTAGTTAGAGTGTGAAGGACCACATCTACCACCTACGGAGAGGGAATTTCACGGGATATGCACCCCTTTTACCCCAAATATTACTACCATTGCCACTACTAGCACACAACTGCCGGGTCAGCCAGCCGGCTCTTTGTCGAGGAGTGATTTGGAGGAACACTGAGGCATTTGCCATTTTTGTTATCCATGCCATACCGTGACTTGTTCAAAATCCTAAGAGACTTGGCAAAGCTTTGAGCCTTCACAGAGGCCTCCTACGTTGTGACTGTTGGCACCTGTGGCCCTCCTGGGATGCTTCTCCCCAGCACACATGCATGCCTAGATAAAAGCAGCAGTTGCACACTGCGGGAACAATGTGCATTTTCCAAAAGCTGTGGTTTTCATCTAGTCCTGAAATGAATTGATGTAGAAGAATGGAAAGATATTTCTCTCATTAATCATTCAGATCATTCACCTTAGAATGATTACTCACCCTTCCCCATTCTACAATCACCAACATATCTATTGCACTTCAGTGATCAGTTATCCCTACAGTTCTTCAACGCCTGACACACAGAATTGGTACACTCAGTCGCCTCTGGATATTTCAGTCTTTACTCAGAAGTTGAGCAGCAACTTTTTTCCCTGCATACGCAGTATTTAGCTCTAATTGCCTTCATCTCTGGCAGACTTCAGGGAAAAGTAGGGGGAAGTCTAAAGCATCTAAAGCTCGTTCAACTACGTGTTCTCGTTTCCTTCAGGCTGAAAAATTAAACCTCCCTCCCATTTTGTGGTCACAATGTCTCCTTGTTTTCCTGGGGCATCTTCCTTATTCTCTCCCGCAAGAGCTTGTTACCCTAAAAGTCTCTTCTAGCTGTTTCAGTCAGTCCAAAAACCTTGTAAGGTTTTCATTCTCTTTTTATTCACTTTGGGAAAAGGGAGATTTGCTTCTCCTCAGTTAACAAGGTTAGGCTGTGGTACAACATGTAAAAGAAGCAGAGCATTTCTTATGAAAGACTCACCACATGTTCATCATCATCATCGTCGTCGTCTTCTTGAGCATCACAAAGCAGTTTGGCAAGGAACTGCAGAGAAGAGCCTGAGGAAACACTGTCCATGCCAATACCCACTGCTCACCTATGCAGAAAAAAGAAGTGGCAGATGAAGGAAGAACAACGTACGAGCGTAGCGTCCATGAAGCACCATTTTCCTGCTGTGTGTTCTGGAAGGATAAAGTTTAGCCAAACTCTTAGATGCGTGATGTCAAAACCTATATAATGGGACACAATCAACCTTCCCTCTCTGAGCTCAGGCTGTAGGCTCTTTTGCTCCACAGGCATCACTTGCAAACACAGCTCAAGCCTTAGAGTGACGATGAGCTCGATGAGCTCTGGTAGACCCCACGATGAGCTCGATGAGCTCTGGTAGACCCCACGTCACCGTGGATTTGCAGCTGCTGCAGCCAGGGCGAGGGCAGCACGACACTTCGGCTCAGGCCCCGCCCTGAGGGGCCACGCAGAGGTCTGCGCACAGGTTCTCTGCCAGCCCGCCTTGCTCCAGGCAGGCTCAGGACAGCCCCAGCTCCAGGCCCAAGCTGAGGGCGAACGGAAGCTCAGTGTCTCTCAGGGAAACCCGCCCTCACCACGGCCCCGCTTTCAGGCTGCACAGCGGCTCCCGGCCCCGCGGTACGGGCACCGGGACAGCCCACCCTCCCGCAGACGGCCCCAGGCTCGGCTCGGCGCAGCGGCCCGCCCCGGGGCGGCCGGCTCTCCAGCGGCAGCGAGCAGCCGCTCTGGCCGCCCAAACGTCCCGGTGCCGCCACCGGCCGCGTCCGCCGTCACCACAGTAACGGGGCGGCGCTGCCCCTCCGCGCCTCTTGTAGCCCCGCGAGCCAATCCGACGGGGCCGCCCACGAGCGGCGGCGGGGCTAGCCAGTAGCTGTTGAGGGCGGGCAGACCCGGCCGGTGGTTGGGAGGCGGGGGAGAGGGGCGGGTGCAGAGCGGCGGTAAAGTGCGTCATCCCTGCGCGCGCGCGGCGCCGTGGGGCTCGGCGGGCCGGTGGGCTGTGGGAGCTGGGCCGCCGCCGCCCCCTCCTCCTCCGCCCGGGTCCGCGGCCGCTGGCGGTGGCGGTCCCGGTCCCTCTTCCCGCTCGCCGCAGCCGCCATGAACCAGTTCAACCTCGGGTCGGGTGCGGCGGGAGGCGGTTTCACTTTCGGCACGCCGAAGGCGGCCGCCACGACGGCCACGACCGGCTTCTCCTTCTCCACGCCTGCCGCCTCGGGGGGCTTCAGCTTCGGGAGCGCGGCCCAGACGTCTGCCAGCAGCCAGCCCGCCGGGCTCTTCTCCTTCAGCACGCCGGGCACTGCCGCGCAGCCGGCCAGCTTCAGCTTCGGGACGCCGGCCACGGCCTCCGCGGCTCCGGCAGCAAACGTGTTCCCGCTGGGGTGAGAGGCCGGTGCCGGGGTGGGGGTGTTGGCGTCGCTGAGCGGCCCCGGCCAGTGGGGAGTGCGAGTGGCTGACGTGCTCCTCGTTGCTGTGGAAGCGCTTGGCAAGTAATTCTCGAGGGAGCAAACCTGTTGCTCTCGTGCCTTAGAATTCCTGCTGCGCCATGGCACGTCTGGGAAAGCGTGCAGTGAGACCTGTTAGTTGTCAGCGTTGACTTTTTCTGCTGGGTAGTGAGAGTAAGCTGTTCCACGCTTCAGTCTGCAATTGGGGTATTGATGCTTGCATGAAGAAATGGTAAGGCTTTGCATCTGAGCATAAAACGTCTTGTCCTTTCTGATGGGAATCTGGAGCGCTCAGAATGGTTCGTCAGCCAAGTGGGATCGCTTTGTCCTTAGGAATGGCCGTAGGCTTTGCTGTGATTCTTCAGGACTGCTGTTGTCAAAGGTTGCCAGTGGGAAGGGAGCTCAGATGGGGACTAGCAGTAGAAGTTAGCTGAAAAAAAGTAGTCTTGTGTAGAGGGAGCGAGAAGGGTGCTTAGGAGCTGAGAGAATCATCAACTTCACTTAGACCGCCATAAATGTCTTCTGGTGCCTGGATGGGTGGAGGTAATTAAGGGGGAGTCAGCATAAAGAGACTTAACAGAGGATTGCAGATGGCAGGAGCAGCAATATAGTCTTTGTCGAAACGGAAACGTTAACCTGGTCAAGCGCACAACTCTTTGAAAGGTGGTTTCTGCTGTCAGCAAACGGTCTGTAAGAAAGCCGACTCTGTACTTGACTGCACGTACGTCTCAAAGAGATTGGCTTCTTTTCTTCTCTTCTCTAGGGCAAATGCACCAAAATTAAACTTCGGAGGCAGCACTGCAACTCAAGCTACTGGAATCACAGGGGGCTTTGGATTTAGTGGCTCTGTACCAGCCAGCGTGCCCTCAAGTCAAGCAGCAGCCCCTTCTGGCTTTGTGTTTGGATCTGCTGGTACCACCACCACTGCCACCGCCGCTGTGTCTGGGACAACTGGAGGTTTTACTTTTTCCAGTGGTGCCACAACTCAGGCCGGAACAGCCAGCTTCAACATCGGCACTGCAGCTCCGCAAGCAGCGCCCACAGGGTTGACCTTTGGAACAGCACCTGCAGCTGCTGCCACCACTGCTGCCACCTTAGGAGCTGCAACCCAGTCAACAACGCCCTTCAGCCTTGGGGGGCAGTCTGCAGGTGGGTGCCTGGGCTTGACATGGCAGCTGTAGTCAGGAAGCCTGTCAGCAGGGAGGGCAGCTGGGGATGCTGGGGAGGTTCTGCAGCGTCCTGCTTCTGCTGGTGTGAAATGAAGCGAGCGGCTGGAATCAGTGTTTTTTCCGATATGCTTACCCAGGGTCTCCAGTGATGAGTAACAATTGGTATTTAGCCTTCGGCACACTGTTTTCCTGGGAAGTAGATGTCTCCAGCCTCGTGTGTTATTGAACTTGTATTGGTCATTTGTTTTCTTGTGGCCAGCAGGTAATACAGACAGAAAACCCCATCCGTTAGGGTCCCAGCAGGTGTGCCTGAATCCGTTTGTTTCTTCACATTACAGTAACTGGCAGAGTTTGAATATGTGTTTAAATAAGCTAGTGAGTTTGTCTCTTGCCTAGGCCAGTCTGGCCAAGCAAAGCATGTGTTTGGGGAAGCTTCTCAGGACAGTACCTTGGCCTGGCTGGATGTTGTGATTAAACTGCGGTTTACCTTCCCAGTGGCAGGAGCCTGCCCACTCCTGCAGGTTTAGCCTGGCAAAAGTTCATTTTGCAGCATTTGATTTACTTGTGGGTGACAGTGCAGGCCTCGGAGCGAAGGTCACCAGCTCTGGGGTGAGGGTGGTGTTTATCTGTGTAACAGTCATTCTTGAAAGTCTTTGTAGGCAACGAGCTTGTTAGCCCTAGTTTATTTCCTGGATAATGCAGAGTATTTGTCACATTGACTGTTACTGTTTTTCTTATGCTCTTACTGCTTCTAACTTGGCTGTTGCTGTGATCAGTGGAATCTACAGTGTCTCTGTAGGAAAAGGTTCATCTTTAACTTATGCTACTTGTTCCAGTTCTAAACTTTGGGTCATTGCCTTCAACAGCAGCCACTAGTGCACCCATGGCAACGCTGACCACTAGTACCACCCAGGGACCCGCTCTGTCCTTTGGAACCAAACTTGGAGGTAGGATGTGATTTTAGGAAATAATTGCTCCGGACTTTGCGACTGCGCTGTCCTTCTGGGAATAGTTTTCTAAACTGGAGTCTGGAAATGTGCTAGAAGCGTTTGTTACTGTGAATTTGCAATGGCGTCAGTAATCTGTGACAGTTCATACAGCCATTGAACTTCGTATCCTGTATTTTTTTTTTATTGCGTCCCACGTGCCAAATTCTGTTCTGTACTTGTTGTTGGAGCGCAGTGGAAAGTGGGAGGGAGCCGCAGGTTTAAAGGATACATTGGAAAAGAGATAGAGTTGAGGTAGAGTAAGAGGAAAATTAGTTTAAAATTCTGACATCCATAAAAAGCTGGTGTGGATAGGCAAATTTGTATTGCATTCTCAGCACAATTGTACAAGATGGACGCTTTTTCTGTTTGTAGTAACATCCACAGCTGCTACAGCTGCCTCTACCACCACAACCTCCATTCTTGGTTCAACGGGGCCTACGTTGTTTGCATCTATAGTGAGTTCTTCAGCACCGACGTCGTCTACCAGCACAGGCCTTTCACGTAAGTCACAATGTAGAGATTTTACCTGTTGGGGGAATAAATGGTCAGCACGGTTGGTGCCACCTGTCAGTAGTGGAGCTGCGGATGCTGGGGTAACATGGGAGAATTCAAAAGGCCAGCTCTTCTCGCTGTTTGCCACCCTCCCTCTTTGTGATTTCTGGCAAACTGCCTTCAGTGGTGAGGCATGGAGGGTTTTGTTCAAACCAAAGCACACTTTAGATTCAGAGTGGGCAAGTGGCACAGGGCAGTTTTAGCTGTATGTGAATTTTTTGTTTCTCTGTCTGGGTAGTATTGCCACAACTGAGCTTTCTAGTGATGTTTTAGCTGCTGTCTTCCAGACGCCAGTGCCCTGAGTCTGGTTACGTCTGCCTTTGACTCTTGCATTAGGTGTTTGCACTTCTTTAAGAACAGTGGCCTGTGACAGCGGACATGCAGCGTGCTAAAACCAAGTATTCACACAGCTGTATGTTTGCAAGTTCCTCTGGTAATAACTGGCAAGTTTCCTCTTGCAAAACTATTTTTATGGCAGGAAAATAGTGTCTGTTTTCTGATAGCTTCAAGGCAGTAGGCCAGGTTTGAAGACAGTCCTAACAGCTTGCGTTCTCAACCTGCAATGAGGTGTTAATGCTTCAGTTTCCTTTGATTGTGGAGGCTAGCTACAGCAAATGTCAATGTTTACCAGAGTTAATACAACTGTCTTATACCTACCTCTGTAAAGTTAGGCAGCTACTCCCAAGGACCTTCACAAGTTTTATGTTAAAGCCACACTGATTATTTTTAACTCTGATGAGCCGCAATTTATATACCATATACACCAGCCTAACAACGTGTATTTTTAGTAGCTCTGCAATGCTTGCATTGCTACTCTGGTTCCAAAGCTGACCTTCATCTTGGTGTTTAAGAATGCTTTTAAGCTAATGGGTACTCTCTGTTTATCAGGATGTCTGAAACCTTGTTCTTAGATGATGATAATAGGTGGGTTCTTTCCAGGCAACAGAGATGTGACCGGTGTGTTTCCTGTAGTATGTGCAATTGTATTGCTTTAGCAAGTAGACTCGTGCAGAGATTGCATTTCCTGCCTGCCAGTGCCCGGTGCCCTTTGCTTCTTCTAGCATTTGATAGCAGTTCAATGTTAGATAATTCAGAATAGGTAAAGAGAAGTGACAGTAGCTTGGCACCTGGGTCGACAAATTTCCCTGGAAGAATCGCAGAGCATTCTGGCTATTTTGTAGCTTCAGCCTGCCTTTTTTCATGTCGTGTCTGGATGATCCTTCACCTAAAGGGTGATCCTGGATAATACAAAGAAAGACCAGATGGGGATGAGTGAGCAAGCAGGGTGGAGCTTTTCAAAGGGGCACTGTGTTTACTGGGTTACGCAAACTCTTAATGTTGTCTTCTGTTTACAGTTGGTGCCCCTTCCACTGGGACAGCCAGTCTTGGAACTCTTGGGTTTGGATTAAAAGTTCCTGGAACAACAGCTGCCGCAACAAGCACTGCCACTAGTAAGAACTAGCTGCTGAAAGTAGCTGAAGAGAAGGAAGCCGGACTTCAGTGCTCTGTAGTAGTGTAAAGGGCCACGCTGGTGTAGCAGCACAGCAGTTGTAATTTCTAATGCCCTCCAGTAACTGAAAATAACACAGTACTACTTTCTCTGATCCTCCTTTTCCATCTCCCCAAATGCACAGTTACTGATGACTTCTGAGGGCCTGTCCACAGCAAAGGGACTTTGGGTGAAGGAAGGCCCCTAGGCTTTGATGTTCTACTCTGGAGCAAGTAAAGTACATAGATTAGCTGCTCTTCCTCTAGCCTGCCTGTGTAGGTGCAGAATTGCTCTAAGAGGTGAGGGAGAGGTGTCCCAGTGGGGGAAGGGAGAGGCCAAAGACTTGTGGGGATTATAAGGGAGAGACATTTTATGTTTCAGTTCTGCCCCGTTAGTCTGCTTCTTCCCTATTGTAATTTTCAAAGTGTTGGATTTCATGAACTTTTCTTCCCCAAACTGCAGAGGTAAGTGCTGTGTTTAAGTGGCCACCCTCATGTGAAAACCTGCAGTGGAATTTGCTGGTGCACAGTGTTGGGATTCAGGACTGAACATCCTTTTCTGGATGCAGTTAGCGGTCAGTGTCCAGTGTAATAACATGGACGCTGCTCAGCTCTCAAGGTCTTTCTAAAGCTTGTTTCTGGAGTGACTGAAGAATTTGAGCTGAGTGCCTAGAAGTGGTGTTTGACTGGCTGCCAGTACCATCTGACAGATGCTCTTAGCTCTGTGAAAACACAGGAACCTCATCTTCTGCAAAGATGCAGGAGAGGAACTGGGAGCGCTGGTAGTTACTAGGTCTAATACTAAAACATGAGGAGATTTGAGAGAGGTGTGGGCTAAAGCTGTGTTTCTCTGAGTAAGGGACCTATTTGAGCTCATACAGTGCCGTGCTTAGAAGTGTATATTGGACCTGTTCTCGATTTATTAGATAGCAGATGTGTCCTCTCCTGTTGCTTGACTTGAATCTCTTCTTTCAGGCACTACTGCTTCTGGCTTTGCTTTGAATCTGAAGCCATTAACTACAACTGGTGCCATTGGAGCTGGGACTTCTGCAGCTGCCATAACTACAACAACCACCAGCAGGTGAGTGTTTTGTTACAACTGACTATGTTGTGACTGGGGCAAGAGGCAGGGTTAATGCTGCTATCTGGTGGAGGAAGGGGAAATGAGTGTTGTTGTGATTATATTTTGGGTTTTGATCTTGTGTTTTGTGCTGTCTCGTGCTTCCTGTCAGCGCGCCTCCAGTGATGACTTATGCCCAGCTGGAGAGTTTGATAAACAAGTGGAGTCTGGAACTGGAAGACCAAGAGAAACACTTTCTCCATCAGGCTACGCAAGTTAATGCCTGGGATCGGACGCTGATAGAGAATGGGGAGAAGGTAAGGTGACATCCAGCGTAACCTGATTTTGCTTGCCTAGATTCTTAAAGGCCTTCAGTGTTACAGATGCGGCAAGCCATCTAGTGGGACCTTCTACTGGTAAAAACCCACATGTGAGTTACATCTGAATGCTTTTGAAAGGCTCACTGTATGTTCTGTTTTATAGGCACTGCAGCTTGGAAATCTGTTCTGTGAGTTTACACTAAGATAACAAGTTATCTTAGGGTGGGGCTTTCAAAGCCAAACCTCCATTACTCAGTTTTTGGTCTGGAAACCTTTATGTAACTGTTTCTTGTTTCCAGTAGACATCTGTATTGTGCTGGCTTTCTCAGTTCCACCACTCTTCTTTTATGAGTTGACTTTTGAGTTTTTGTAGTATAATTAAGTGTCTTCTGTTTCCAGATTACTTCACTACACAGAGAAGTAGAGAAAGTGAAGCTTGATCAGAAGAGGTAGGAAACTATGAACACTTGAGATGATTTTGTTTCTTTTTTGCATCTTCCCGCGTTGTGGCATGGCAGATGTAGAATGTATATAAACTCTAAGTGGCGTGGTTAACGCTGTCTCTTTTCAGACTGGATCAGGAGCTAGACTTCATTCTGTCACAGCAGAAAGAGCTTGAAGACTTGTTGACCCCTCTGGAGGAGTCTGTGAAGGAACAGAGCGGGACTATCTACTTGCAGCATGCAGATGAAGAACGGGAGAGGACGTAAGAGAAAAATCCGCGTGGAACATGTGATGAGCGGGCTAATGTGGTGATGATCAATCAGCAAGAAGTAGAGTTGGGACACATGACAATATTGAACTATCAGTGGTCTTTGTCAAATATGTAATCCAGTTTTATGCATGGCAACTTAGATTTTACGCATTAGAAATAGGGGAATTGCAACTGGAAGCCCTTGAATCAGCACGAAAAGCTCTTTGGATGTTGGTCTAATCTGCTCTCTGGGAAGAGGTTACTAATTTTGGCATAATCTCTGAAAATTAGTGACTATTTAGTAATAGAAGTGGTGAGCCACACACAGTGCATTCTGCTCTCAAGCATCCTTGTAAGCCTTAAGTGTTGAATCGTAGCAGGGTAATTGAAAGAAGTGTTTGTCTGGTTCAGGAGAGATGAATCTTGAAGAATCTGGACTAGCTGGTTCCTTCAGTTCTGACAAAACCTTCCAGAAAGCCCTCCACACTGTTGCTTGTCTGATTCCATGTATCTGTCAAGAGAGGAGGAGGTTAAGAGTTGCTTCATCTGTGTGATAGAATGCCTCTCATGGTGCTGTTCCCACGTATCTGCCAGCCTTGGTTGAAAGGCGTTGGAGGCTAATTCTGATTCCCCAAATTGGTGTGACTTGGGAGCAGGTCTTCTGAAGCTCACTTTAAATATTCTGACTTTAGTTCCCATGTGTTTTGCAGCTATAAACTGGCTGAAAACATAGATGCTCAGTTGAAGCGTATGGCACAAGATCTGAAGGACATCACTGAGCACTTAAATACATCAAGAGGCCCAGCAGACACGAGTGACCCGGTAAATCCAAGCTTTATTTTTTGTATGTTGGGAAAGAGACAAAGGATATTTAAACAGTTGTAACTCTTTGTTTGTCCACTCGTGGATACTCCGCTGTTTGTAGTTTCAGCCTTGGAAAGGTATTTTGTTTTGCCTTTGGGTTGGTTCTCTTCTGGTAAAATTTGCCTTATGACACAGTACAAGCCAGTCTGACTCGCGTACTTGCTCTGCAGTTCTGTTCATAGTTTTCAAATTATCTCACTCTGGTTCTTTGCTTGTTGTCTAATTTTGCCTAGATTACAACTTGTTTCAGAGGCATTTCTTAACGTTGATCTGGCTGCCTACTCCACCGCTTGCATCTTGTGGCAAATCTAAATTTTGTTCAGAATGCCCTCCATAGCTGCTGCATAATTTCTCTGTATACTACTGTGGTATCCTCATGAAAACAAGATCTGAATTACCAGCTCTTTCGGATATGTATTAAATTGATCTTGATATTCTTGTGGCTTTACTGAGAAGCTTTTTTTCAGTAGAAATTTCCCTTCAGTACTGCCGACTGAGCTTTTTCCCATTCCTTTTTAGTTTTTCCACCTCAAGCCTAAGGTGGTTAATGTTGTGGTGGTTCCTCGGTCTGAATTGGAAGAAGCCTAAGCCACAGGCATATACTCCCAACCAGTCTGTTTTCTTGATGGTAAAGAGAAGCAAAGCAACACGATTGCTGCACAGACTTCCCTGGGAAAGTGGCTGCTGAGTTAATGGAGCTGTACATAGGAGAAATTTGATTGCATGATGTTCCAAAGGCAGGGACGGGCAGGCTGTCTTCTACTGCTCTTAGTTTTTGTGTACTCTAACAAATGACTTGCCCGTTCTGTTTCTACTCAGCTTCAGCAGATCTGTAAAATTTTGAATGCACACATGGATTCATTGCAGTGGATTGACCAGAACTCAGGTGAGTCTTGTCTTGCAGCTTTTTTGGGAATGTAAACAGAAAGCATGTAGCACGTGTGCAAGTGTTTCTTGAACATAAATGAATTCGAGAAGATCCCTGAGGAATCTTCTCCTCCTCACTTTCAATGGCACTGCCCCTTCTGTGCTTGAATTCTCCTGACGTGCATTAAAGGCCTCTGCTGAGAAGTAATTCCTGGCAACTGCTAATGTTTTACAAAAAAGCACTGCTTGAAGTGCATCGGTGCAAAGCAGAGGACTTGAAAACCTTATGCTTTGTTCTGTCGCACTAAGGTTAAATATTTCAACTTCTGAAAGGGTGTGGGATTTCCCTTTGGAATAGGACAATTCGGGGGTGTGTGTGTGTGTGTGTGTTTAATATTGTCATCCTCCCCTGCCCCCCTCAACGGGAAAGCCCAATCTAGGTGAGACTGCGCAGCATGCATTTATGTGCAAGGGCAGTAACTCTGGAGCGTGGAAATTTTACAGTAGCACTAACTTGAGATGTAGTGCAGAGCTGAAGATGCACTCAGTAGTGAAAACTTGATAGTGTAGTTACTGTTGTTTCTTGTCTTGGATTCACCCTTAACTAGTATACCATGGTGCCGTAGTAAAAACAAACAGAAAAAAAGGAACTTTTCTCACAGGGAGTGCCTCCTTGTGAGGGATTCAAGAAGTCTACACGGTTTTGATTTTAACTGATGTTAGTAGCCACACGGGGGCATGGCAGAATAAAGCAGCGCTCCTCTCACCAGCACCAAATTGCACTGTGTGCTGCAGTGCTGTGCAAGTGCTCACATCTGGTGTACTTCTTGGGTGAAAGCAGGCACACTACTATCCACGTTTAAATAGTAGTATTGGCTTAGGTCAGGATTTCATTTGGCTTTTTCTTCCAGAACACACATGCTAACTTCCGCATTCCAAACATGTGGAAAATCTGGTGCAGCTCCCGTGGCATCAGAATTCTGACTTTACAGGACGTGTGTGAAAATAGCAACCTGTTTCCTTTAAGATATCCTAGAACGGGGACCCATTTTTTTCCTCTGTCATTCAGTACCAAAGAAACTGTCTTATCAGTTAATAACAATTCATCCTCTTTGCTGGGAAATGTAAATCTGAAGAAACAGTTCATCTTCAGTTTACCTTCAAAGAAGAAAGAAGCAATAAGCCTAAGAAATGGCAGTTTTTGAAAAAGGTTAATGCATCTCTCTGTTTCTGCGGGTTCCTTAGCGAGGAGGAGAATTCCTGTTACTGTGTGCACTTAAGTGGTACGGTGGAAAAATGATGCAATTTTGAAGTAAGCCTTCACGTAGCCCTTGCCGTCAGTAAATGGAGTAGGCCTGGGAAGGACACATTCCTTAACATTCTTTTTGTATGTAAAGAGAAAAAACCAACCAGCAAACCAGAACTAGACGTTTGTGCTGCAGGTAATGTTGCCAGTGTTGCTTCCAAAGTGTTGCTTCCTTTGGAACACCTCCAGGACTGTTTCACAACAGCCAGTGACCTTTTCTAGGCAAAGTCATATACAGTGGCTACTAACAAGTCTGACTTGTTAAACAATTGGTGCAGCTGTGGCACTTTCTTCAAATTAATGTTAACCTACACTGCCACATGGTGAACAAGGACGCAGGGTGGTGCTGCTTCCACAAGTGAAAGGAGTGTTTGGACAGAGCCTTGTTCTGACCCTCCTGCCTCTGCCTGAGAGAACCAGAAAGTCTTCTCTTTTTGTAGTTACAACTGAGTTCAGAGTTGAGTGAGAGAGATCTGTGAGGCAGGGAAGCAGACTGCCATTGTATGCCGTAATCACTTTTGCATGGTGAATTTTTTGAAAGGTGACAAACTGAAATGTGTTGCTTAATATGCTACCGGAAGATTTTGGGTTTGGCATGCTGTACGAAATAAAACTCAACCTGGAATATCTGTCTCCAGGCCACAGGCTGACATAATGCCGTAGCCCTGTTGAATAGCTTCTGATAAGCTTTCATGGAATTAAATTAGAAATTGCTTTAGCTTGTGCCAAGGCTCTTTGTGTATTGCGATGCCCGCTGCATTTAAAGTTGATGATCAATCAGTGGCTTACGTGTTTCCAAATCAGTGATCTGCAAATAACAGATGATCTGTGTTGTGGCTGCAAGTGCTCTGCAGCTCTTCTGTGCGATTGCACTGTCTTTTCTGTATTTACAGTTAAAAGCTTGTTATGGCTGTGTGATATCCTGCAAGAAAATGCATCTATGCTTCTAACAGATTGTGTGGTTTGCCTGTAATTTGCATAATTCAAAGCTAGTTTCACAGGCGGTGGGTAGGGGAAACTGGTTTATAGAGCAATTGCTTTTTCTCAAGCTGCAGACCAGCTTGCAGGTCCTGTTCAGGGAGGGTTTGCTCTGCTCTCTGATGCAGCGCCCTGAAACTACAACAAACTGGCGTGGCAAAAAGTGTCAACGACATGTCCCAGGGCTCCTCTGATTCTGCCTGCCAGTCCCTGAATGCCTCAGAATACTTCTTGGACATCGTTTGCCTTGGAGGGTTAGCAGTGCTTTGTGTTGGGTTTTCGTCCTTCTTTGTGCACTGTCAAATCTGAGTGACTGTCAAAATGAAAATGTTTTTCTTGCTGCTTCTGCAGGCTGTACTGTGCAGGGTTGTGTTTTCGGGTGATGGTAAGATTAATCACTTGTTTCTCTCACAGCTGTGTTGCAGAGAAAGGTAGAAGAGGTGACAAAGGTTTGCGAGAGCCGCCGCAAGGAGCAAGAGCGCAGTTTTCGGATCACGTTTGATTGAATGACTCAAAGTTTGAAGGATTAAGCTAAAATCTCCACAGAAAAGAGAGGTGGTTGGGGACCTAGACCTCAAATTATGATCTGGGTTTGTTTCTTGTCTTGCAATAAAATTTGTTGTTTGTTCCAAGGCCAGTCTTTGCAGTGTCTTACTGGAGTTCACCCGCTCCAGTCTGAGAGACTGCATGAAGTTTGTGCTGAAAGCATGTGCTCTTCATCTCTGTTCTTTACAACTGCCTGCAGACTGGGGAGATATACAAATGCTGCCCTTGAGGGATTTAAGCAGTATGTGACTCCATGGCTGAGCTCTCCAGTACTTAAATGTAACTTGAATATGTTCAACCGGGACTTCATAAGCTTTTATTTGGGTCCTTACAGAGATGGTTTCATGAAGAGCTGTCCTCCAAAGGAGCTGCAGCAGTCCGAGAGCCTCGGATTCCTCATCTCGCTAGCTGGAGTTTGTGTTTAAATTAGGCGTGCTTCCACTTGTGAAAGTGGGCCTCGTTTTCTGGACTTTTGGTAATAAACTGCTTTTGTGCTGGTACCTGTAAGCAGAATTTCTACGCAATTGACAATTTGTTAGATGTGCCATTAGGAAAGTAGTACTTGTGTGGTGATTTGGTGTAGCGAGGCTTGTTCAGTCACAGGGGAACGGGAAAGAACAGGGTCAACAAGTCTGCTGCAAAGACTTTCTAAGAGACGTGTCACCACTTTCTGATAAAGTGTGATTATAATGCACATTCCAGTGTATCTTTACTAATGGAGGGAAGTGAACGATCACGTATTTAGCAGAACTGCCCTCATAGTCAATTCTCCTTTACACTTCATGCTTCTACTCTGCAGAATGCTGAAGGGGTGCAAATAATGTGTAGTGGCTTTACTTTCTATTTACCGTCCTCTGCCTACACCCCATCTGCCTTGGTCTTACATCTTGTCCCCTGGAAAAAAGGGAAGGGCCTGCTTAATAGAATAATTTACTGACTTTAATGTGACTTAACACTTGGGAGTTGCTCTTTCACTTTTATTTCCCCGACGTGCAGATTCCATTGTCTTTAAAGGAGAGGGAGGGAAGTCTCATAGAAGCTATGGCTGAGACTGGTGTTGAGGGACGTGTGGGGAAACCCTTGCAGAGGGCTCCAGCCACTTCCCTGTGGGTATTCATCGGGGAGGGGAGCTGCTTAACTGCCCCGGCAATTGCTAGCAGTAACTGAATTTTAACTCTGAGGCTTGCGGTGAACTGGCAGATGGCGGTTTTCCCCCGAGCAGCCCGTGCCGAGGGCTCGGGCCGGGCCCGCACGGCCCTTCCGCACTACAGCTCCCAGCGGCCCCTGCGCCCCGGCCGGGCGGCGCCCGCGGGCTCTGCTGGGAGTTGGAGTCGGGGCCGGCGCGAAGCCTGGGAGGGCCGCGGCCATGCGGAGGTGAGCGGGGGGTGCGGGGCTGGCAGCGGGCCCGGGGCGGTCTGCGCTGGCTCCGGGCGAAGTCTCCTCCTGTTTGAAGCCGGCCAGCGCGGAGCTCCTGTCAGCCTTTCCTGCGGGTGACAGCACGGCCCGGCTATTGCTCATCCGGCGCCTCGCCGGCCACGGCGTTCCTGTGGAGACGGCGACGCATTGGAATGTGCTTTTTGGGCGGTCCGCCGGAGCCGTCAAACCTTCCCGGAGCTGCCGTGGTCCCAAGAGTGGCAGCGACCGCTTCCACCTGTAACTGGGCTGCGTGCCCGCCCCTCGCCGTTGCGGAGTCGGCCCAGAACGGCTTCCCGGGGCGGGCGTGGGCTTCCCCTCCGAGCCCCGGGCCGGGCTGCGGGCGGCGGGCCGGGTCCCGCGCACCCAGCGGCTCGGCGGAAGCGCAGCTGCAGGAGCGCGGTCTCCGCAGGAGCGGTCAGCAGGGCCCTGCTGCCGCGCGGAAATGCGTGCTGCCTGCGGGGCGGCTGTGCAGGCGGTGTCTGTCTGTCTGTCTGCGTGGAAGCAGGTGACCCCAGGAAGGGCAAATCACAGAATCACTAAGGTTGGAAAAGACCTGTAAGATCATCAAGTCCAACCTAAGGGACTTAGGGAAAGGGAGTTTTCTGTAGAGTGCTGCTCAAAGTCGGTGTTTCTCGTCTCTCTAAGCAGTTTTCTTTCGTTCTTAAGTCATTGGAAACTAGCAGCGTCTGTCTACATACTGATACAAAACAATTTTCCAGCAGTAAAAAGAAGATTGCGTGCGATTTTTTTTTTAAAAAGAAAGCTCCCTGGGGTATTTTTAATGTTCTCAAAGTAGTCTCAAATCTGTTGGTTCTTCTAGTTAACATTAGTGGGAGCTTCGGTCAAGTAGTTTTGGTTCCTTGTTGTGTTTTAAATCCCATAAAAATAAGCCAAGGAGGTAGAGAGGCTGTAGCGGTGGTGTGTTTTGAGCAATGTTTTCACCGTTGCCTTACTGACTGCCTCTGTGCTGTGCTTGTGTGCTCCAGGGTCAACAGCAGCCTGTCCAGTGATGAGCCCCTCCTGGAAGATTTGGAGACAGAAGGAGAGAGGCAGCTGAAGAGCCTCCTTCACCACCAGCTCGATACCACTGTCTCCATCGAGCAGTAAGTCCTGAGCTGGCCCCTGGGGGTGCTGCCGGAGGGGCCATTGAGTGGAGTCTGGCCACATTAGGGGCAGCAGCAGTGTCGCCTCACTGGGGCCTCCTCCCCAGGGAGATGTTTGGTGCAGGCTGTTGTCTGCCAAAACAGCTGCACAAACCTTCTTCCTTTGCTGGGTCTCCTGCCTGGACATGCCAGCAGGACATAAGCACGTCTTTTCTTCTGGAGCAAATGCTGGTGGTAACTTATTTTCACCCATCAGGTGAAAATAACCCAGCCCAGGCAAATCGGTGAGTTTTTAGGTTGGAGAGCTCATCCCCACCAGGCTGGCATGCGTTTGCACCTGCAGGGTGCTTGGTGTCACAGTGTCAGGAGGTGCCTCCTGCCCCATGTTGGGGCAGTATCCTGCTCTGTGGGATCTCGTGGGCTTGGAAAAGGGTCAGGAGAGTGTGGGTCAATTGTGTTTTGGAAACATGGCATCTCTGCCTAGGTGCAGCAGGACCAAGTGTGGTTGGGGGGAGAGGTCAGCCCCTTCCTATTCCCCCAGTTTCTCAGTGCTAAGTTGTTTCTGCTGTTCTGTTGCTTTGGGTTACAGGTGCAAGTCAAAGCGGAGATGCTTTGCCCCTGCAGCTTTTTACAAGCCTTTTGGGGAAGAGGCTGCGGGGGCTTTGACTTTGTCACAGTTCCAGGCCCTGCAGGAGAGCAACAAAGAAACTGCCTCCCTCCGGGAGCTAGGGCTCTCCGACTCAGAGATCCTGCTCTGGAAGAACCAGGCTTCAACAGGGAAGGTAGGCATGCCTTGCTGTGATATGAACGTGGTCAGGTCCCTCTAACACCATGGCCTGTGGCACCCTGGAAAAAAAATTCAGGTCCTTTGTAAGCCCTCTGGTAAAGAATGGCTGTTCCATGTATCTCTTGCCTTTAGGCCAGCATGATCCCACATTTATTCTGGCCTGTTTTCTTTGGTGGAATGGTCTCTGCTAAAAGCTGTGGTGGAGAGAAGAGTTGGTCCTTTGGAACATAGCAGGACCTGACTATATTCCTGCCTCTGCCTTGATGGTCTCAAGCAAAACACTTCATCTGTTTATAGCTGTGTAAGAAGGATTTAAAGGCTGGAGGAGAAAAAGGAGGAAACATTTCAAAGCGCTTCAACCTCCTCCTTTCTGTATTCTGACATCCCTGGATCCCATGGCTGGCTTGGGATAGCTGTCCGTAGGGAGGGTTTTGTAAGTTCTCAGGGGCTTGCAGATGCTTCAGGGGACTTGAAACAGCCGTGTAAAAATAGCAGTGCAACTATCTATAGTTAGACCAACTGTGTGATTGCAATGACATACTCCTCTTTGGATGCAGTTTGCAGCAGAACAGTGCCAAAGCAGGTTTCTCCCCCTCCCGTACCTTCATCCTTTTCATTCACATTCCAGAGACAAGGGGCTTTCAAGGTTGTCCTGTGGCAGGTGCACTGGAGTGTCCTGCTCTTAATTTGGTAAACCAGAAGGTGCAAAATAGGACTTGGGCTGACCCTTGACTTCTCTCTGTCTCTCCTTCTCTTTCTGAGTAATAGCTATGTGCAGGAGGAAGCTGGTTATGGTAATCATGGGGTTTGCCTCTCTTCAGCTGAAGTCTGCTTGCTTTGGTGTTTAAATGCAAACCCAGCCCTGGTGTGTGGCCTGCATTAAAGCTTAGGTTGGAGAGGGGTGGTATTAATTTAAGAATGAAAATTAATGTCGACAGTACCAGCTGTTGTATTTGGTACAAAATCAGTTCTGGAATGTTTAGAAATAAAGATTAGCATGGAAAACACTACTCTGACAGAAAGAACCAGTAGCATTAGGGTACATCTTCTAGAGCATGTGAGAGAAGAAGAATATTTAGAGAGAAAGCCCAAATTAGGTAGCGATGTGCAGCTTTGTTTGTGGAGGCCCTGACTGAAAGATTCCACCAAAGATGAATCAGCTGAGACAGAGCGGACTTCATATTACCCGTGGAGCTCTTGGCAAAGTACTGAGTGCAGGCTTCTGTTATTTTCAGCTGTTAAGTTGCAGCTTTTTTGAAAACAAAGTACTACAAATGATTTCCTGGAATTGCTTTTCCATATAAACAGTGGTTTGTGTCCCAGGGAAGCTGTGAAATGGTGAATGGAAGCCTTGCAGATGTGAGCCCATGCAGTCAGGAGGGAAGGGAAAGGTACCCATGGGAAAGTCTTTGTTAGATTGTGCTCAGTGCAGGGAGAAAGCCTGGTTTCTTGCCTGAGGCAGAAGGATCTGCCACAGTAATTCTTGAACTGAATTTGAGAAAAGAAAAGCCACATAAAAAACAGCCCCATAAAAGTGTGTTCTGATTCTGATAGAAGTGGATGGGGAAACAGAAATGCCCCTGCAGAAGTTGGGGTATGTCTCTGTGCTTTGGCAGCCTGAGTCTGGTGAATCTTAGCTGCCCTGGCCCCATGCAGTGAGGAATATATACAGGAATGCTCACTCATAGCCAGGTTACCTATGAGGTCTGTGCTGCAGTAGCTGGGTGATTTCTGGGAGCTGGCTCATGTGAAGCTGGTCAGGGGTTTAGTCCTCAGCATAAACTTACCCTTGGGTGCCAAACGGCAGCTTGGGGTCCACTTTTCAGCAAATAAGGTTCTCTTAGTGACACCAGGGTCATAGACCCAAAAGCTTGGTGGAATTGTGAGCTCAGGGATGCTATAGGCGTGGCAAAAGAAATGCCAAAGGGGTATTGTGCAGTTACTTGTAGGTGGCCTTTAGAAAATGGCGATAGCTGGCAGAGGCAGGGATTGCTGGGACGGAGGCACACAGGCACCATCAGACTGTGAGGCCAGGGGAAGGAAAGCAGCACAGAAAGGTCAGGAGAAAGGGGTTGTTTCTCCACTTCTCTCAAGAACTGAGGCTTGCTGAGTGGTTGTATTTCTGTCCTACCCTTGCAGTAACAGAACCTCTTGGTGACCTGCTCTTTGGGGGATGGTTTCTAGTTGCACCTGCTCCAGGACTGGAGGATGTGAAGTTTGACTGCTGGCTGAGCCTCTGAAAAGGAGGCATGTGCCATATCTGAGCAAAGCTGTGCCTGTCTTCCAGGGCTCTGGGCTCGGAGCAGCCCCAGAGGCCACGCGGGACCGACTCCATGCCATCCAGGAGAAGATGGAAGAGCGTCAGCGCATACTCGCTCTGCCCCAGAGGTTTGCTGGCAGCAAGCAGCTGAGCCGGCGGGAGATGGAGATTGAAAATGCCCTCTTTCAGGGAACAGACCGCCACTCCTTCCTTCGGGCACTCTACCACCAAGGTTTGTGGGCTCAAGGCTGTTCCTGCCTTTGCTCCAGCACGGAGAGCCAGGATGGGTGGGAGTCCAACACATTTCTGTCTGGTCTTCTGTCCCTGAAGACATGGTTCTGTTTTGGCAGTGTGTGGGAGGAGATAATTTTCCTCACTTACGTGAGCAGATAGAAAGTGGGCTTTCTGAAGGGTTTAATATAGAGGCTTGTAAAGTCCATCTGTGTTTGGAGAGCGTGGATCTTGTTGATGTGCTGCATGTACTGCAGAGCCCAGCTTGGTAAGTGGAATAGCTGCCAGGATTATGCTTTGGTAGAACCCAGAGGTCCCCATTGCACTGAGTGACACGAGGTGCCTGTGTGGGGCTAGGGGTTGTCCCATCTCTGATTTAACTGCAGTCTAACAAGGGTGGGAGGGAAGCAAAGGCACAGAGCAAGAAAGAGTAGGAGTGACTTGTTAAAGGCCCCTCCTAGTAGCCAAAGTGGAAGTGGAGCCCAGTTACTGATTCCCAGTACCATGTCCACAGGATGACAGCACTTCTCACCCCAGCAGTGTTGTCCCTGTGCTTAATGTGAGCCTGTGGCTTAATGTGACTTTTCTGGATGGAGAGTCAAGTGTTGCCCAGAGATGGCAAAAACTGCTCCAATCTGCTTTAGCTGGAGAACATGCGTGCATGAAGCTCCAGCCCAGACTAATTTTTTGTATGTAACACAGTATTAAATAGAAGGTGAGGGGGAACTCCAACTCCTAACTCCTAAAACACCACTTTGATCAATGTTGACACTGTTAAAGCTAAAATGTCCAGCTGATCCAGTGTCCTCTGGCCCCTACTCCCTCCTTTGATGTCAGTGTTGTGGCATTTAGCAAAACCAAGAGGCAGCAACGTTGAGGCTTGTAGGCTGGGAGATGCCCCTCTCGTTTCTGTCCTCATTTCCATTAAATAAAGAAGATATCATTGGTCAGTCCATGCCATGGACCTTTTTTAAACCCAGGAGCTTAATGTGATGTCCCTGGAAGCAAAAAGTTTATATTCCACGTAGCGGTGTAGAAAGGCAGCATGGCACAGCCTGGCCATGCATGCAGGGCGAGGAAGGTGTGTTGAAGGAGTCACTAGAATGTGCTGAAACGTGGCTGCAGATACATCTCTGGAATCTCTGCAGGACATGTCTGGAAGAAATGAGCTCTGTACAAAGCACTGGTGGAGCTGCTGTTCTCTGCAGGTTCATCCTGAGCTGGGACACCAGCACTTGCTGGCTGCTGAGGCTACTCTTGTTTTAAATAACCTGCAGGGCCTGGTTGGCAGATGCATATAGGCTGGGTCAGAACAGGGTTTCTCCTGTCTGTGTCTCTTCCTGCAGTCTGTGCATTTTCCAGGTTCTTGGTGGTAGTCACATTACCATGTTTCTCTGTTGTGGATTAGATGACACTCAGAAGAGGGTAACAGATGAAAAGGACCCCATGGTTCATCTGGAGAGTGTTTACCAAGAGCTGCTGAGCAAGAAGCGGCCTGAAGAAGTCCAGCCTATCAAGAGTGACCCATGCTTGTGCCCTTCCCTGGCCCCGCAGGGGCCTGTGGCTGAGGAGTCATCACTACCAGATCAGGAAGAGCAGGCAGAACAGGCAAGAAGTCCCAGCCTTCCTGCAACAAGTCCCCACCAGTCCCCTCCAACGCTTGTGATTATCAAAGAGCCTGTAGAGTTTGTCCCGGAAGAGGAGATCTGCAAGAACCGTCTCTCAGAGGAAGAACTCCGGAATATACCTAGATTCTCATCCTACCATCCTGGGGACCCCAACAAGGTATGTTGAGATTAACCAGGATTTCCTCTTCTTCCTTACTAGCATGCCCTGAAGCTACTTCAGCAGGCAAAGGCTCCTCTTTGCTATTTACTGGCTGTTGCCTGGAGGGTGCTTGACTGATCCTGCCGGCCAAGGGAGAGCAGCCTCCATTCTAGGAGGGAAGGGAACCTTTGGATCTATGGGGAAGTCGCCTGGCTTGGCAAAGAGCTGTACTTCAGACACCAGCCTTTCCTGGCTCTGGCAGGTCATTAGTCAAGATGCCCTCTCCTTATTTGGGCCTGAGACCAGCTGTGATTTACTCAAACTGTGCTTAACTGGTAGCTGAAGCGTTTTATAAATAATTGAAGCTATCAGCACTTGGCGCAGGCAAGCATGGTGATGCCTTCAGTCCAGAGCTGTCCTTCTCCCTACACCCACCTGACTTTCCAAACTCCACCATTAGCATGTGTATGGGAGAAGGACTCTGGGATGGCAGGGGGGCTGAACGAATTCATACCTTTGAGGTGTACGGACTTGGGACCAGGTTGAAAGGTGTCTGTTTGCAGGGCGCAGGCCAGCTGACCCTCTGTCTCTGGAACAGGTGCTGTATTTGAAGAACCTGGGCCCTCGAGTGACGATGAAGGACCTAGTGTCTTTGTTTGCTCGGTTCCAGAAGGAGGACAGCCCACCGATCCAGTTCCGCCTCCTGAGCGGCCGGATGAGGGGTCAGGCTTTCATCACCTTCCCTGGTGAGTTGCTGCCTCGTGCCTCTCAGTTCTTCCCTGACCCACGAAGGTGCCGCATCTTCCCACAGGGCGCTGGGCTGGTGCCAAGCCTGCTCTCCAAGGAGAAGGAGGGGAGTTCACTCTGTCTTCTTCCTATCACGTCATAGTCTTTTCCCTGGACTGGAAGAGGATTCATCAAAACAGAAGGGATGCAGTCTGTTACGTGCCGTATTTATATTCAGCACGTCACTCTGGTGGGAGGATTCCAGCACCGCACTGGATCACGGTGCAGGCTGAGAGTCTGTGAGCCAGGAATATCTATGTGAACACCATGTATGTCTGTGCCAGAACTTGCTGTGTAACCTGCGCCCGTTTTTCTCTCTTGTTGCAGATACTGAGATGGCCCAGGATGCCATGCTGTTGGTGAATGGGTACAATCTGCAGGGGAAGCCACTGGTGATTGAATTTGGGAAAAGCAAGGGGCATTCGCCAGAGGCTGACTCTGCCATCCCCTGCTCCTCTGCTGGAGAGAACGCCCCGGCCAAGTAAGGGATGGGTAACTGGGAACCTTGTGGATTTGCATGGGCCATGGGAACTCCTTGGTCGTAACTGGGACAGTGAAGGACTGTTGGAAGTTAACGTGCAGGTCCATAAATCTCAAAGTGGGGAAGGGAGAGAGCTGGGGACTAGGCTCTTCCTTGAGAGAGATGGGCTCTGTCTTTACACTGTTGGGGTGTACTGGCTTTTTCCTCCTGTTCTACATGTGTGTCTGCCTTCTCAGCCCTTTGTGGCAAGTTAGGGAGGGAGGAGGCCATGTAAATAAATGTATTTATTACGGTATTTCCTTAGTGTGTGTTTATTCACCTTTGTCCTGGGCAAGTCTTCTAGAGCTAAGGGTGCTGCACTCTACTGATGCAGGACTGTGTCAGCAGAGTTCAGTCGTGGCCTCTGTGCTGGGAGCTGACTGATTCAGGGACTGGTGGGGCTGCTGTGCCATCTGTGGTGTCAGCAGATATGTTTCTGTAGGACAAGAAAAAAGACTGCCCCTTTTCTTCCAGACACTATGGCTGCACAGGTATCTAATTACACAGGTGCTTTATGATCACAAATATGTCTTGGCTCCTCACTATTGATTCCCATAAAGCCCTGTGGAATGGAGGATGGTTGCTCTGGTGGGGTACCATTGTGGCAGACACCAAGGTTTATCTGCTGACCTGTTTTAACGCTTTTTGTGAACAAGGCAAGCTAATGTCATATGCTTCCCCCAGTATCCCAGCGCTCCTGGGAGAGCAACATCTGAGCTCTTGGTGATGCTGGCTGAGGGAACTCAGGCTTTCCCAGCAGAGCTGAGTTGCAGGCTTCCTTTGCATACCTAAATACAGCCATGTGGAGAAGAGGAATGTTCCCAAGAGCCGTTGTTTTTCTCCCTGCTGCCATCTCCTCCTCCAGGCTGCATGACTCCCATCACAACTGTCTTTCTGGTAAATGCACTCACAGCAACACACAGATATACCGATCTGGCCAAGGCTGCACCCGATCTACAAGGAGGTGATTCTGGTTCAGAGCAAAGTGAAAAATTGAAAGAGAAAAGGGGCTGTGGTGTTGCTGAGCACCAGCTTTGCCATGGCTTTGCCCTGTCCAAGCTCCAGAGGAGTCAGTGTAGCTGCAGGGTGGTTCTGGGCCCCAGCGCCCCAGAGCTGTGAACAGACCGGTGCTCTTCTGCACTGGGTGCTGCCACCCTCTTGCACAGCGCCGGCGCTGCCATGTCGCCGTGTCCGGCGGGGGAAGGAGGGGCCTTAGCGCTTTCAACCGCCCACCCGCGTGGGAGCCGCTGTTGTGCCGCCGAGTGCTGCATCCCGTGGCGGGCAGCGGGCTGAGGGGGCCGGGGGCATGGCTGTGGCCAGCCAGGCCGGGACCGAGGGGGTCATCTGCTTCCGAGCTGTAAAGCGCGGGCTGGGCCGCCGGCACTGACCACCGCTGTCTCTGTCCCCACAGATAAGCCCCTGCTACCTGTAGAGCTGCAGCACCATCTACGCGCGGCCCTTCAGTGCCGTGGCCGAGCTGCTCAGTAAGCACCGGGCCCCGTGGGGAGAGGGGGTCCCAGCACTGCCCCACCGGCCTTGCTCCCGGGCAGGGCTCAGTACACCTTGGCAGCAAGTCCGTGGCCTGCACCCGGGCTTCAGCCCCGGCCCCAGGCTGGCTGGGGTGCTGGAGGCATCAGCGCAAGCTGTGGTGTGTCTTAACAGAAATCCACATGGATTTACTAAGTGGCCTCTCCATAATGTGCGTGATGCACTGAGGGGATGTAGATCATGGAGGTTTTATTAGTAGTTGCTGCAGTGACTGCTGAGTGGATTCACACAGCTCGCCCGCAACTCCCTCAGCCCTGGTGGCAGCGGTCCCCATTCGTTGCCGTCCAGCTGATGTCGTGGCGTGTCCCCATGTGCTTTGTGCCACCTGGCTCCGGCACGCCCTCCCCACCTCACCCCCGGGCAGGTCGTTCCCTGCCACCGGGAGGTTCAGCCAGCGTGCCACCTCCCTTCCCACATACAACCTCCCGTTTGGAAGAGAGGAGGTTTGGGAAATTGCTTTGCTCCTTGGAACTGACCTGAGGGCAAAGAGGGTTTGGGAGGGAAAGAGGGTGAAATACCGTTGTTTCTTACAGCCCAGATTTCTTCTCACCATAGACAATGCTTCACATTGCAGCATGACAGCTAAGCTTTTCTGCATTGATGTTGTGGAGCTCAAGGGTCACCTTTGTCTAACTTTTATGGATAATGAGGCAGGAATGACTCCTCGCAGTCTCTACTGTGTGCTCAGGTAATGAGCTATGAGCCCTCCTACGTCCAGATGCTGGGCTGGATTCTCCTCCCTCCTGTGAGCATTGCCACTGGCCTTTGGCTTGCTATTGTAAGCATCCAGCATTAATGTATACACCTCTCCCTGCTTCTTCCTTACTTTCCCAGTATGCAGAGGTGCAAAATAAACTGCTTTTATACGTGTACAGTCTGCCTGGGTGCTCTAGGTGTTGGAGATACGTGAGAAACGAAACAAAGTCTATTGCTCAAATAGTTAACAAGACATGGCCCTGGGAGAAGGAACAGGATGGCACCATGACCCAGTCAAGCAAGGAAATGCCAAGATAAGCACAAAGGGAACAAAACCACTGATAAAACCAAAGAGAAAATTGCTTGAACTATGAGCACAGTAAAAACCCCGCCCCCAGGTAGGGAAACCCCTCACCAATGAAAGCCCCTTCCTCACAGAATATGCCCAGTAAAAAGAGAGGATGCTGTGACTTTAAGTGAAGACGAAGCATCTAAGAGGCAATGGGAATGAGGGTAACTCAGCTTAACTGTAAAAAGTACTGATAACTGTTGCTCGGAATGTATAAATGCTTAACCGTGTGTTAACCAAGGGGTGCTAGCTTTGTGGAGTTACTACCTAGCACCCATCTCTGCGCAGGCATGAAATAAACAAGTATCTCAACTCTGTGTGTATATCGGCCTCTTGTGCACCGGGTAAAGAACCCAAATTGTGGGACACTGTAGGGACTCATAGCAACTTTTTGCTTGTCATTAACCACCCTAACATAAGCCATTTGGCTTCTTGGTGTGCAAACTGTGTACTAAGCAGAGGAGATGCTTTTGTGCTGGGACATAGAGAAGGTCCACGTAAAACTGAACATATGTGCCTGAAGTCAAACCAAGAGTCCTTTTCTGTAGACTCATGCTACGGAGGAGTTTCCCCTCTTGTCTGTCTTATCCTGTGGATGCTGAAATGAGTCATGGCTTTAGAGGACGTGTTTATATCACGTTAATCATTCTATGTGAACTTATTTTTCTATAGCGATGAGAGAGAATGAGGCAGGCTAATGGCAACAGGATTAAAGCATGATATTGTGTGATAAGGAATTTCAGTTCAGTAGGGCTTATCTTTTAATTACATAACTAACATTAATAAAAATAGGTTTTAAGCTTTTACTTGAACAATCAGTGATGCGAGCTTTACAGAGAGGGTGTAACACTACCAGGGCATTTTGAGCCATCCCTTGCTGGTATAAACCATCCCAGTGAGAGATGGGTCCTGGTGCAGAATTATGAAGAACAGGCACATGGCGTTTCCCTGGCTGGCTGTTGGCCTGGGTGGGCAGTGCTGGAAACAGATTGCCTTGCTCCTCTGCTTCTTGATTTGCCTGTCTGTAATGTAAAAAATGCTGTGGAGGTGCTTAGGGTAAATTAGGGTTTGGAGTCCTTCCCTAGGTGCTAAAGAAATCCTCCCTGTGAGTAACTGTTCCTGACCATCTATGTGGTTCTTCAGTGGTGAAGGCAGTATAGGACTGGCAGGATTTGGCTTCTTTACCAGCACTGCAGCCATCCTGAGTCTTCCTTGTTGAACAGGAGCTAAGCTCCCTTTGCAAAAGTTAAGAGAGGTAATGTGGACCTGTGCCTGAAGTGAGGCAGGCACTCCCTATTTCTAGCCCCTTTCTGCTTTGCTTGCTTTCAGCTTCAGTTTCACGGAGAAGACTGTGAAGAGCGACCACCAGTCCGTTGGATTCTATGGCTTCAAGTCTGCCTTCATGTGGCTGGGGAAGGATGCCACCACCTTCACCAAGACTGGAGGGGCTCTCAGCGTGGGGCTGTGTTCCCAGACCTACATGGACCATGTCCATGCTGAGACTGTGATTATCCCACTGGTGTCGTTCAACCAGCAAAATGGTATCCTCCCTTGGCCGAGTGGCCAAGCTGCTACCCTCCTCCAAAGGGACATGGGGGGCCAGTGGCGCTGCCACGATGCTGAGGGCACAGGCTGCCTGCAGCTGTCCCTTGGCCACGTGCGCACAGCACAATGTTTGGAGAGGGTGAGAATAACTGTAATCAGAGCTGCACCTGGAAAATCCCTGCAGCAGGCTTTGCTGTTAACACACTGCCATGCAGCATTATTCCCTTTTCCTTGAGCTAGAACTTGTCTTGCATCTACTTGGGGGCATCTGCTACTAACTTGGCTCCTGGAAAGCCTTTGCAGTCATGCCACCAACCTACAGGCTACCTGTTTCTGTCCCTTTCCCCCCCTGCCATGCAGACCCATGTACACATGCCCAGCCCAGGAGCTACGCTCTCTGCTGGTTTTCTGCACCTGTAATGGCCTTTGGTGCTGCCTGGGCATGCTGACATACTTCCAGGCTGTGTTTCCTTCACGCCAAAGGGAGTTGAGAATATACAGCTCCCTAGCACCGCTTGTGTATTATCAGCTGGCATGGCGTTACTGCCTCTGACTCAGCTTGATGCTTTTAAGTGTTTTCCTTCAAAGCATTCTACTGTCATGTCTGTCCTGGCTCAGTCTGTCTCTGAGACCATCCTCCTGTAGTCTCTCCTGTGTCACACCGCTCTGGAGTGTCAGGCCTGTGACCAGGTCTTTGCAGCTGGATTTTTTTTGTGCCCCTGTGGCAAAAGGGATGTAGGTGGACTGGGCAACCCTGTTCTCCTTGACTCTGGCTTCTAGAGAAAATGATTATTACTGAAGACTCTGTGCCTAGCGCGGAGGCCATCCTGGAGCATACCCTCTTCAACACCAGGAAGGAGCTGCTGGCACAGTTCAATGCCATTCCAGGCAAAAAGGGCATGTGCATCCTCATCTGGAACATTCGCAGGTGTGGGGCTGGGGCGTGCAGTGAGGCAGTGGTGCCCCAAGGATGGGGAAGAGCTAAAAGCAGAGACAGCTTCAGGACAGTCTGGGTGGTCTAAGCCCACTGTCATCCAGCATGGCCACTGGAGGAACAAATTTCTCCCTCCTCCCTCTGTACGATTGAGCGCTTGGGGTGCCATGCTGGGAGTTAGGAGAGTTGGGTCTAGTTCTGTCTGTCACAGGCATGCTCTTTTTTTCAGAGGAAACCAATTAATACATTTACTTCCTTTTCGCAAATGGAACTTCCCTATTTCTGTGTTATCAAGACTGTTCTGAAGTGTTCTGCTACTTTGGTGTTCTGCACAGAAATACCTGTAATTAAATGACTGACTAATGAGATCCATGGAGCGTGTGAAATACGCTGTTTTATCTGCTCTTCAGGAAGTTCCCTTGGGATCCTGATACAGAAGAGCAGACTCGGGTACTGATGATGGGAGGAGACTGTCTTTATTTTTGTGTTTGGTGTTTTTCAGAAATGAGGATGGGAAGCTGGAGCTGGATTTTGATACAGATAAGCACGATACTCTGATAGCAGACTTCCTTGCAGACGATGGGGAGATTCCCAGCAGAAAAGTTCTGCTCTCTCAGAAGATAGTTCCAGAGTTTCCTGGCCTGGAAATGGAGTAAGTTGACAAGAGCTGAAAGGGAGCAGGATGGCCCTTCCCCAGCTTTGTTCTGTGCATGACTCACAGGGGATGAAAGACATTAAATCCAAACTAGATTTTGGGTTCATCTGGAAAAGACTACATGCAACTAGAATTCTCCTGCCTGTTCTGTTTTGCTGTCCCGTCTCTCAGGCATACTGCAGTATCTTGTATCTGAAGCCCCGCGTGCGGATCATCCTGCGACAGAAGGTGGTGAACACTCAGCTGATCACCAAGAGCCAGCCCAATGTTGAATATGGTTTTTACAAGCCAAGATTCATCGTATCGTCCCTGCCACGTCTTGGGTCCCACAGCAGCCTCAGTACACTGGGGGGTTCCAGACCAACCTCACAGCTGGGCTCAGGCCCATCTGGTCTGATGCATAGAGAAATCCAGGATTTAAATTAATAGAGAGGCTGAATTATCTTCTCCTTCCTATCTTCTGGTCACCTTTGAGAAGCCAAATCCTGATGTGAAGCTTAGAAGGGAGCCCTCAAAGCTGCTTCTGCTGGAGCAGTGGGTGATGGGGCTCACGGCTCACTTTGTACGTGAGCCAGTTTCTACTATTCCCCAAGGCTGATGTGCTGTGTCAGGGGAGAATGAGGTGGAGAAAGGCTTGAGGCTTTTGCTGACTGGTCAGTTTTGCTTGGGAAAATATCTGCTGAGATGTATTTTAAATGACAGGATTATTCAATTCAGTGGAAAAAACACTTTATAAAAGTGTATAATGAGACCAGAAAAGTCTTTCTTCCCCTCTGTCCTGTTCGGCAGCAGCTGGTTGCTGACTTTTCTCAGCTGACTAGAAGTTGGTCATTTGAGTTCTTGGAGTATGTTGATTCTCATTCCCAACACCTGCTCCTAGGCCACCCCAGCTCTTCGGGAGTAATATGACTTTTTTGGCTTACCTGCTGACATGTGCTTTTGGAGAGCAGTGTCCACAGAACAGAAACCAGTATCCCCAAGTAAAGCCAAGTGTGAAGAACAATCCATTCTTCAAATCTCTCCCAGAAAGAACTTTGCTTAAGCTATCTTGAACTACACCTGAGCATCTTTTATCCCCTCTGCTCCTACGTGCTTTAAAGGTCATTTTGTGTCATGAATTTCTGTGCTTATGTTAATATGAAAAGATTGACCAAAGATGAAAAGGTGTTACTTACATTCTGTACCTACGTACTTAGTCAGGAATTGGAGAACCAACAAAGCTGCTTTCCTGCTTTTGTAGCTTCACAGTAGTTCACATCTGTGTGCTAATGCTTTCTCCAGAGATTGCACAGCCACTGTGTTTTGAGATGATTTGCAGAAATGCAGCAGGTTAGAAACCTGTAGTGGTCGTGCCCAAGCAGTAGTGGTTTTCCACTTGCTTTCAAAGGTGGTTTGGCCTTGCATAGCTGGTGAGCATAAAATAATAGATCATCGAGATTTGGAGTTTAGCACCTGTTGTGTACAGATAAAGTAGCATTGTATTGGAAAGCATGTGATGACCATGTGCATTGCAAACATGAGCTCTGACTCTAAGAAATAAGCAAATGAAAATATATTTAGACAAAAAGTGGTTAATGAAATATTTTAATCCTAAACACACAGTGCCCCATCTAATAGTGGCCTGTCTAGAACTGAATTTATGAAACTGGAGTCTGCTGAAGGAGAACTTGCTTTTCTTTGATGGGCCTTAGTGTCATTCTTAGTTACTAACATTTCTTCAGCCCCAACTGGATGTGCTTGATTTGGTTTTGTAAACATTGGTCATTTATCTTTTAGTCACAAATAAAATTATTAGTCATTAGTTATCTCATTTGTGATATACTCCAAGGCAGTTTTCTTTGGCCAGATCTTGCCTGTGCTATTATCAGGGTAATATAAACGCATATCAGAGTTTTTATTAAATCTATAACCAAGGCATATTTTGACTTGGCAGTGACGGACTGGCTTCGCTCAGTACAGCTGTATCCAACTCCCTTCCAGTCTGTTACACGTGTTCTTATCTGTAATTGTTGGCTGCGTGCATGGGGTTGTTAGCAGGCCAAGGCTGAGCGCTTTGACCCTGCTGAAGATCAAAGGTGTTGTGCTGAGGAACGCAGTGTGGGCTGCTTGATGCTGCGGCCTCTCCAGAGTGTTTCACTCCTTCCTGTGGAACTCGTTCATCTCCTCTGCTCCTCCTCTGGTGCTTGCTGTTTATTTCTTCCTTGAGACATTTCCCCTCAGTGCAAAAGGGTGAAGATCACCTTTGGATTCACCTGCAAGAACAAAAGCCACTACAGGATCATGGTGTACCACAACAACCAGATTATCAGATCCTATGAGAAGGTGGGCTGTCAAAGGATGGTGAGTAGTTGGACTTGTCTTTTACCCCTTTTTATCTGGGAGAGGAGAGAATGGGATTTTGCAAAAAAGCACCCTTGATTTAAATCCTTGCTTCTACATTGCATGGTGTCCAGAGTTGAACAAGGAGACCTGGTGTGTCTAGGATCAGATCAGTGTGTGCATCTGCACAATGGGTGCCTGTCTGAGTTTTAGGTGACTAGAGACTTCCAGCTACTGTTTAATACTACTGTGGCTGGAGGTGCTACCAGAAGATGGCAGCTTGCCTCTCCTCCAGGGTGATTTCCAGAAGGGGATCTGCTCTGGCAGGATAGCCTGGACTCTGTTAGGAAGTAGTCGCTGAAGCAGTTGCTTCTAGGTGTTATCTTGCAGCAGTATCTCAGAGCTATGGCATGCCTTGGAGGTGATGACCGTCTTTGCCACAGATAATTCTGGTCTGTTAGTTAAGCCAGCCTGTGCTCTGCTTTCTGGAAGAAAAAGCTTCAGTATTATATGCCCAAAATACCTTTGCAGTGGGATTTGCCAGGTGTTTGTACCTCATATGTGCTGTTGGCATGCAATACACAGGCGATGGTGTTGCCATCAACCTTTGTGTCAGGGGTTTGGGGTGTCAGTGCTCCCCAAAGGACTACTTTTTTTTTTTTTTTTGAGCAGAATTGGCTAAAGCAGCTCTTTCCCTTCATTTCTGGCCCCTGGTGCAGGAAGGAGGTGTAGGTGTGATTGTTGTAATCGAATGCAACTTCCTGAATTGAGCACACAACAAAGAGGACTTTGAAGAAGGCAAAGAGTACGGGTAAGGGAGACCTGTGGCCAAGGTTGCTGCTTGGAGAGGGTTTTGTTGTGATACAGCCTTTGTTCTGAGCACTGCACATGTTCTTAGGTCTGTTTATTGTGAAGTAGCCCCAGACTGGCCCATTTTTTCCTTCTCTAGTGACCCTAGAGAGCATGGAGAATTTTATCCTGAAAGTCTGGTGCAGACATATAGCCTTGGGTTGAGGAAAGGACACAGTCTCTGTGTTCTTCCAGTTCATTCCCTCACAAGACTCCAGCCCTGAGGACACTCCACCAAAATAAAATGGAACCTGTGTTCGTGTACAATTTAGCAGAGCCACCCACACTGGGAACACACCTATAAAGCCAAAAGAAAAAGTCAGATGCTTATGTGGAGCCTCCAGTTAAGGGGTGCAGCAGGAGCAGGCAACGTCCTCCCTCCAGGCACTAGCCCCTGCTCTCCTCAGGGTGCATCACTCCATACTTTGGGAAAGGCTGCACTTGGGAAAAGGGACCTGTAGCCTGAATTTTTTTGTGATGATAGCGGTCCATTTTTTGATTCTGTGGGGTGGGTCATACAGAAGGGCTGCTAAGGTGCCAACCTAAAACCTGCAGTCACAAGTCTAAGTCAAGTTCTTGGGGAAGGGGTTTGTGTTTGCCCTGGTTGTTCCTCACACTGCCTGTTGTGCCAGTGGGAGTTGCCCATTTGTTATGGAGTTCTTCCTTCCAGACAGATGTTCACTGTACTAGGACAGAAACTCAACAGCTATTGGAAGGAGAAGATTGCACAGATGAACTTGGGAAACATGGATGCAGCTTACATGATATCGTAGGAACCAGTTTGCCACTGCGCTGATCTTTCCTTGTGTTAAAGGCCTGGGGGTTTCCCTTGGGCAAGTTGGGGTGGGAACATGCCATCAGGAGGAGCAGAGGCTGCTGAGGGGTGACTGGACTCCTCCTTCCTATAGGGAATTGGATGCCCTGGACTATCCTATGTCCTTTGCCAAATGGGCTGGAATTGCTTTGGGGTCAGGTGGCAGCACTCATTCTGAACAGCTTTTCCTGGTGTTTACTCCGCACTTGAAATACTCAGACTGAGCAGTGGTTTTTGCAGAGAGAGACCAGACCAGATGTGGGTACAATGTGAAGAGTGTCTGAAGTGGACGAAGTTTCCTGACCAGGCTGACCCTACGTTGTTACCAGTAAGCTGGTTTTGTCATCTTCATCCCCTCCCCAAATACAGGTAGGAGACTCATGAACTGAGCCCTGGATGACTTTTTTCCATGCTGTCTCACATCCCTGAAATACAAATGGTTTCTGTCAAATGCTTGACTTCCTGCTTTCCTTCCACATACCCGTGAATGCAGATCTTTGTTAAAACAGGCGATGTTAAAATAGGAACATGTTTCAGTACATGCTTGCTTTGGTCACTGCCTGACCCCTTTTTTCCTGATGCCTTTAAAATAACAGCCTTTGATCTAGAGGAATCTGGCCATTTAAATTATAGTGCTTCTGAAGGATTGGATGAGTTTTAGTTAAATGTGCTGATTGAATTACAGTCAAATGGCAAATGGGAAAACAAAATACAGTTTCTTGTTGAGATCTCCTGACTTGTTGGAGAATAAAAAAGCTTTATTTCCTTACCAAGAGTATCAGCTCAGATGCTAAGCAGAAAGAACTGGTCGAGTTGGGACTGAGACCAACTGTCTGGATGTTACTGAAGGCAAATCCTTTTCTCTGATCAACAAATTCCAGGGTGCAACCAGTTTATACAGCTGAATTGCTGTTATCTGTTTAAGTTCGGCATTCCACAAAGATAGATAAGATAGCCTTCATGATAAACTATTAAGGAAATCATTTGGCCCTCGAGGCTGAGGAGTAAGATTTTATAGCCTAGAAACTAGATAATAAAGCCACTTTTCAACAGAGGAAGAAGCTAATACAGGACTGCCTCAATTTAAAACTCTTTGATACACTAAAAGTCAGTGATCTGGAAGAGGAAGCAGCACAGATTACAGATGGGAAACAGTTCTTTGTCAAGCCAGACAAACGGACTGTGGGATTCGTGAGTGCCTTCAGACTGACCTGGTTCAACTGAGCAATCAGCAAGGCGGTGGCAGACCAGAGCAAGCAAACAAGGTACTATAGAAGGAGTAATTAGGATTGCCTAGGTGTACACATAATTTCTAAGTTAGCAATATTGTCTGAGGACAGAGACCTAAGAATTTGTTGGACAGTTCAGTGAAAACACCTGTGCAGTACTCGTGGCTGCCAGAAAAGTAATAGTTACATTTCTGTTTTAAACCTGTATGCAGAATTTTTATCTTGTGCTTCAGGACATCACTGCAAATGTATAGTGGTACGTAGAGGGAACTTTTCCTATAGACTGTTTCCACATAACTCATGACTGTGACAGTTCCTTTCCTTTGAAGCAGCTGGTATTAGAGGTCTATGCTGCCCACATGGGTTATGATGCATTTCTCCGTAAACTCAAAACTGAAGCAGAAATGATTGGCATAATAGAGTGTGCTGAACTTTGTCTCAGTCTGTACTTCATTTCATCTATGTCATTTTGGGATTCAAGTAGCTCTTTTTCCCTTTAGCCCTTAAGCACAGTGCTTAATTCTTCAGCTGTTCTCTTGATCTTCTTTTATCTGAAATCCTAAAGGATTAGAGACATTGCATAGATGTCCAAACCATAGAGATTTTTGGTGGGAGAGGGAAGTCAAACTGTTCTTTTACACACTCGGGCACGGTTGACTGCTCTTGTTGCAGAAGCTGTTTGGCACCCGAGGAGCAGGAACACAGTGATGAGGAGAAGAGACCAGATACAGCCAGAAATGCCAGAAGGGGTGAGTATGTCCAGTTCCAGTTTGCAGCTCAGCCACCTGCAGCAAGGATGGGGGAAAGACAGGCATTGTGTGTCCTGCATAGAGATGTCTGCTGCTTTTCTCTTGGTGTCCTGTGATTCTCTAGGCAAAAGAATGTTTTACCCCTTGGTAAGTCAGCAAGGAGCTTCTTTTTCCTGTTTGTTTGTCTAGGGAGCTGGACAGAGAGAGGAAGAGGACATTGTCATCGTCATCCGGGGAGAGCGTGGAACAGCAAGTGAGGCAGGAGGGAGAAGGCTGCAGGACCCAGCACAAGGAAAGGCTTGATGCTTGATGCTGCAGGGCTTGCCGGGTTCTCAGTCCTGCCTCACTGTTATTCATGTTCCCTCCTGCCAAGGGAGATGCCAATGCATGAAGATGTTGGAGCATCATATAAAATAAGACTTTGATTCTTATTTTTGTACACCTTGGACATGCTTAAAACTTTTAATATTAACAGGGATCAGGGCAGTTCCAGTCCCTGTGCTCAATCCTATCCTGTCCTGCCTAGTCCTAGTGTGCTCCTTCCTGCCTCTCCTGTCTAGAAGAGGATGCAGAAAGCTGCATGCTTCCTCTCTTGGGGTTGCAGCACTGGTCCTGTGTGGCCTCTTTCCCCATTTTCAGGTTAGCTGGTTATATTAAAGAGTCTGATGTTTTGAATTTTCAGAAGTGTCTTTCGGACACGGCTGCCCAGAATGTGTTCTCTGGGAAGCTCTGTGACACTGCAGCAGAGGACCCTTTGTGGCAGTTGGTATTTTGAAGACTGCTGCAAATGGTGAAGCTCCTGTTTGGCTCTTCCCTTTTGGATGGAAGGTGACACAAGGTGAGCAGCTCTGGTACTGGCACAACCCACAGTGGAGCACTCTGGCGCGGTGTACCATGGGGTTTCCTGAACTGGGGAAACCTCACAGAATCACAGAATCACTAAGGTTGGAAAAGACCTGCAAGATCATCAAGTCCAACCATCAACTAACACCACCATGCCCATTAAAACATGGCACACAATGCCTCGTCCACACGTTCCTTGAACACCTCCAGTGATGGTGACTCCACCACTCCCCTGAATTCCAGGGGAATAATTATTCCTCAGGGGAGCAGTGTGTCCCACCAGGAGCCGGCAGCTCATGTGAGAGTGGCTGACAAGACCTGGGTGGTGCCAGGAACAGCCGTGGCCAAGCCCCCCAGCTATAAAAAAAACCCCCAGGGAGTGTCATCCAGGGCTACGTCCGCAACTGACGCAGCTTCCCAGACAGAGCTCCGATGGGAACATGCTGCTTCCCAGGTGCCAGGCTGCTACTCTTAAACCAGTACCGGATGGCTGCAGTGAGTACACTTGTGGGAGGCGCGTCCTAGCAGAGGAATGCCTCCACTTAATGGCAGAGTTCCGGGAGGAGGTGATTAGGTTGAGGAGTATCAGGGTCTCCAAGAGGGAACCGCACTCTACCTTCCCTGGGACAGGCCTGTGAGGCAGACAGGACACATGATACAGAGGATTCCCTATCCTCTCTCCACCTGGCAGAACGCAGTGACTTAAGGGTTAGGGGGGAATGACAACAAGTTCCTGCCCAATGCAGCAGGCGCATCTCCTCTGTGACTACCCCACCCTCCCAGGTGCCCTTGCATAATAGGTACGAGGCTCTGCAAGTGGAACCGAACAGTGACGAGGACAATGATCCATCTAGGTTGGAGGTGTCGCCAAGGTTAAGTCGGCCTGTGCCCCACATCAGAACCACTTCCATTAAGAAAAAAAGACAGGTTATTGTCATAGGAGACTCTCTTCTGAGGTGAACAGAAGGCCCAATATGCCAACCATTTAGTAAGGTCCCCTGGGGATCTGCTTTTGAAGGCATTGGGGTCCATGAATGCTGGTCACTTTTTAAGAGCCATCTCTTAAGAGCACAGAAGTAGGCAATTCCAAAGTGTCGGAAGTCAAGCAAGTGGGGCAGAAGGCCAACTTGGATGAGCAGGGATCTTCTAGAACTTAGGTGGAAAAGGAAAGTGTATAGACATTGGAAGCAAGGACAGGCGACACAGGAGGACTACAGAGATGCTGTTCACCATTGTAGGAAGAAAATTCATGCGGCCAAAGCTTGATTAGAGTTCAAGCTGGCCAGTACTGCAAAGGACAACAAAAAGGGCTTTTAAAAATATTTTAACAGCAAAGAGGGGATCAGAGATAGCATTGGTCCATTACTTGATGAAATTGGTCACCTCACAAATAGGGACATAGACAAAACGGAGACACTTAATGCCGCCTTCTCCTGTGTGTTCAACACCAATGATGGGCCCTGACACCCCTGGAGCCCTGTGTTGGAAGACCATGACTGGGGGGATGATAAACTCACAGCCGAACCTGAACTTGTTTGAGACTTGCTGCTCCAGCTGGATGCGCCTAAGTCTATGGGACCCAATGGGATTCATCCCAGGGTACTGAAAGAGCTGGCCAATGTAATTATATTTCAACGCTCTTGGGAGTCTGGAGAGGTCTCACTAGTCTGGAAGCTGGCAAATGTTGTCCTAGTTTTCAAGAAGGGTAAGAAGGAAGACCCTGGTAATTACAGGCCTGTCAGTCTCACTTCAGTGCCTGGTAAAATCATGGAGAGTTATTATTCTGGGAGTTATTGAAAAACACTTGAGAGACAATGCAGTTATTGGTCATAGCCAGCACGGGTTCATGAGGGGTAAGTCCTGTTTAATGAACTTAATTTCCTTTTATGACAAGATCACCCATTTAGTTGACCAAGGGAAGCCAGTAGATGTGGTGTTTTTTGAATTTTAGCAAAGCTTTTGATACTGTCTCTCACAGTATCCTTCTGGACAAAATGTCCAGCACACCACCAAACAAGTCCATAATACGATGGGTGAACAATTAGCTGGTGGGTCGGGCTCAAAGAGTTATGGTAAATCAGGCTGGTGGCCAGTCACCAGTGGGATTCCCCAGTGCTCAATTTTAGGGCCAGTGCTCTTTAATGTTTCTATAAATCATCTGAATGCAGGAACAGAATGTACATTAAGTAAGTTTTCTGATGATACTAAACTAAGAGGAGCTGTGGACTCCCTTGAGGGTAGAGAGGCCTCAGAGAGAGATCTGGATAGACTAGAGAGCTGTGTGCTGGATTCCACACCTGGGACGGGGTAATGCTGGTTATACGCACAAATTGGGGGATGAGGGTCTGGAGAGCAGCCCCGCAGAAAGAGATCTGGGGGTTTGTGTTGATGGCAAGTTGAATATGAGTCAACAGTGTGCCCTGCAGCCAAAAGGGCTAAGAGTGTCCTGTGGTGCATCAAGCACAGCATAGCTAGCCAGCCGAGGGAGGCGATTGCCCCAATCTACACTGCACTGGTGCAGCCCCACCTCGAGTACTGTGGGCGCCTCACTGTAAGAAGGACATCAAACTATTAGAGTGTGTCCAGAGGAAGGTGACAAAGATGGTGAAAGGCCTCCAGGGCAAGACTTAGGAGGAACAGCTGAGGTTACTTGGCTTGTTCAGCTTGTAGAAGAGAAGGCTGAGGGGTGACCTCGTCACAGTCTACAACTTCCTCAAGGCGGGCAACGGAGACGGAGGTGCTGATGTTCTCTCTCTGGTGACCAGCGACAGGACACAAAGAAATGGAATGAAGCTGCATCAGGGGAAGTTCAGACTGGACATTAGGAAAAGGTTCTTCACTGAGAGGGTGGTCGGTCACTGGAACAGACTCCCCAGGGAAGTGGTCACAGCACCAAGCCTGTCAGAGTTCAAGGAGCCTCTGGATGATGCTCTTAGTCATATGGTTTAGCTTTAGGTAGTCCTGCAAGGAGCAGGGAATTGGACTTAATGATCCTTATGGGTCCCTTCCAACTTGAGATATTCTGTGATTCTATGATTCTACTTGACAGACCAAAGGTGGAGAAAGCCACATGCCTCAGCAGTGGAGACACAGGAGGAAGAGATTTGCAGGTCCTTAACACACAGGAGCAGGAGGATATAATGGAATGGGAGAATGTCAGAAGACCAGTGGAGAATGTCTTTATGGAACTGAAGACTATTTCGGCAGAGTGCAACGTGCTCTGGTGCAAGGTAATGAATTTGTGGCTGTGCATCCCTGCTGGTTTGGAGGGTTTTGGAGAGAGCAGGTCAAAGTGGGTTGAGAAGGAATGACTTCTCCGTAAAGAATGTAGTGGGCTTCTTCCTTGATCTGCTGACTTTTAACTTCTTCAGGCCTGGCAAAGCTCTTTTTATCTTGCTGATTGATATAATTCCTGTGCATGCATCCTCCTCCCATTTCATGTGGAGAAAACTGAGTGTGAGAAGTGTTGCCTGAAAACAGAGTTCTTGAAATGCCAAGAGGAACTGGCACTGCTCAGAGCTCAGAAGACGGAAGGCTTGCCCTGTGGCAAGAAATACACGTGTTACTGCCAAGCTGTGTGGCAGAAGCGGAAAGCAAGGCTGGCGAGGTCCACAGAGGAGAAGGCTGAACCGATGGAGAGGCTCAAGAATACAGAGGTGCACTTAGGGGTGCTGAGGGAGGCACAGGTTTCCTGCAGGGGCCCAGAGAAAGAAGAAGTGAAGGGGTCAGAGCTGTGGGTTGGCTGGTTGGCAGTCCCTGTCATCCCTAAGGTGGGGGGAGAGGGCAGGAGTCATTGTGGGCTGCTGTTTCCATAGGACACTGCTTCCCTGGTATCCATCACCCTGCTGTCTAGGTAAGCGGGTTATAAGTGAGGATCCTGCTGTTGTGAGGAGGTGGAATCACCAGGTGAATCCAAATAATTGATCTGGCTTCAAAGATGCTTTACAGAAAGGTGGTTTGTCCATACTGTGTCTGACCTGTACTATGGCAACTTGTTGCTGGATCCGTCGCACAGTGTTGGGTCTGTAATGGAGGTAACATCCCTGGTAGCCAAACTCAGAGCTGGTCTCTAGTGGTTGAGTCCCACGAATGGCTGTTACTGAGGGATCTTGATTTAATACCTGGCAGGTGGAATCTGCACAGAATAGGCTTGGTTGTCCTACTGTGCCTCTTTCCTCCTGGCTAAGGCCAAGCTGTGCCTGTGGTGCAGCTGACATACGGAGGTCTGTCGTTCACTTTTTAAATCTCACTTCTTTCCCAGGTGCTGCCCCCTGAATCAATGCCCTGGCCTGCTTGGACCAGCAGTTTCACCTGCACTCTGAAGCTGGAGGCTGAAGAAAAAGTTGTTTATGGGACTGCTGCCTTTCCCCCTTTTCTCAAAAAGATGACTGCAGTCCAGAGAGGAGATGGACCTCCGGAGAAAACCAGACCCTTAAGAGCAAGGTAAGCGGTAGGTTGCAGGCTACTGTCTGCATGTTCTGTCTTCTGTCCTTTGTTTGGGGTCTGTACTGAGGCCACGTGGAGGGTCTTGGTGCGATGCAGTTTGCTGGAATGAGCCCTGGCCAGAGCTGGTGGATCTGTCCTGGGTAGACTTCTCTTCCCTCCCTTTTCGAGAGAGGGGTCTGCAAGACTGAAATGCTCCTTCATCCTCCTGTGTCCAGAGAGAGAAGGGTAGCAGGGTGGAACAGAGGGAGGAACAGAAATGCTTGACAAGTTGGTGTTTTTAAATCCTCCTGGTTTCTGTGTATCAGTGTTAACACCTTCACACCCCTGTGAGCTAAATTCATCTCCACGCGTACAGTTCTCCAGCCCCGTGGTCAGTCTGGATGGCAGCTGATGTGACTGCCTCTCCGCTGCTGGAGCATCCAGCTCGCTCTGTCTATGAATTGCTTTGTACAGAGGACATCTTTACTCGAGAGAAGCCAAATACCTTTTGGCTTCCAGCAAGGAAGCAGATTTCTGGCTGAAAGATTTCTCTGGATAAACCTCACATTCTCCTTACCTTCGGGGGGTGGGGTGGGTGGTGTTGAGATGTGAGTGACCGATTTATTTATTTATTTTTGACTTCTCTCTCCCACCGCCTCCCGAAACCCTTCCCGCCCGGGGCACGAGAGGGCAATGTGGGCCGCTTCCGCACGGTGGCACTACTTGCCCGGCTGAGGGGCTGCCGGCCTGCGTCCGGCACTCGCCCTCTTCCGCCCGGCCGCGGGGCCTGCCCGCGCTCTGCCCCTGCCCCTGCCCGCGCCCTGCCCCTGCCCGCGCGCTGCCCCTGCCCGCGCGCTGCCCCTGCCCGCGCCCTGCCCCTGCCCGCGCGCTGCCCCTGCCCGCGCCCTGCCCCTGCCCGCGCGCTGCCCCTGCCCCTGCCCGCGCGCTGCCCCTGCCCGCGCCCTGCCCCTGCCCGCGCGCTGCCCCGGAAAGGCCCTGCAGCGGGGGGCTGGGCTGTCACGAGGGCAGTCGCGTGCCCCTTGGCCTGTCTCTGTGGCCCTCTGCCCAGGATGCGCCTGGTCAGTGGATCACAGATCTGGTTGACCTTCAGCTGCTCCTTGCGGGCTCTTGCGGAGGGAGGAGGCCGCTGGGTTACGCCAGCTTTGAAAACGTGGTGTGGTAAGAGCGGTCCTGCTTATCCCTAGCTGGCTCAGAGCAGTAATTCGCAAAGCTGCTTCTCTCGTCGTGTTGGTGGGGCCAAACACCTCCTGGTGCTCCTGTTTTCTCTGCCTCAGGTCTTCCCCAGGCCCCTCTTGTTTCTCTTCACTGCTGCCATGCTGAACTACTTTTTCTAAACATGAGCTCTCCACAGCACCTCCAGCAAACTCCACCAGCATCTCTGCCCTCCAACCCTGGTCATCTCTCCCAACAGCCCTGTAACACACTCTGCTTTTTCCTGTGCTCCTCCTTGAGCCCACGTTCCTTGTTCTGTTTGCCCAGTGCTGTTGGGAATCCATCCGAGGGCCTGGGCCATAACACAGACTTGCAGATGGACTGGCCGTTCCCTTCCTGAAGTCAGGCTTTTCATTGCATGACAAATGGGTCAGGTATCCAGGGCTCTGACAGGCACAAGATCTGGTTGGGTTTGTGGACAGACACGCTCCAAAAGATTTTATAGCTCAAGAAGCTTGGAATGGCAGCCCGCCAGAAACATACCTGCCTACCATGTTTAGTGAAATGCGTCAGGCAGATGTATTTCAGACAGGACATTTAGCAAATTTCTGTGGGGTTTTTTTCAGGGACTGCAGTTCAACTCCCATCTCAGATGGCAGACAGGCAGTGGGCTGGGTAGGTAGAGAGCCAGGGTCTTTGGGTCTTGTAGCTCTAATACTGACATGTCCCCTGCGTGAAATGAGCATGATAACTGTCCTAAAATGAAAGCGAGCGTCAGTAGCATCATGCTATAGAGAGAGGCTGATGCCATGAGTTTTCCTCAGCAGCAATCCTCTGTGCTGGGGCAGCAAATGCCTGGCCAGGAGGAGGATTGATCCCCACAGTCAAGGGGTTGGTAGTTTGCTAGAGCTGCAGCAGGTATTGAGGTCTGAGGTCAGCTGTGCTGTGAACTGGGGGCACTCCAGCCTGCTCATCCTCTTTTTTTTTTTATTTTTCTTTTTTTTTCCTTATTTTTCTTTTTTTTTCTTATTTTCCTTTTTTCTTTTTTATTTTTCTTTTTTCTTTTTTCCTTTTTCTTCTTTTTTTTTCTTTTTTTTTTTTTTTTCCTTTTTTTCACCCAGCAAGCTCAAGTTGACCATAAAAGAAGAAATACTGGAAAAGCATGGGGACCTAGTGGAAGCTTCATTCCCAGACCTGACTTGTCCTAGCCCCCCTACTTCTGCCCTTCAGAAGAGCTTTGCAGTACCTTACCAAGAAAGGGAAAAACTTCTGCACATAAACCAGGAGGATATGAATGTAGGTGGCAGCCTGCACACCTGTCTGCTCAAAGAGCAGCTGGGCACTCTGAGCAGCACCAGCCCTGCTAACAGTGTATCACGCTGCCTCAAGACAGACTCCAGCATTGCCCAGTAGCTCAGCAGGAGATCATAGGGAGACTGGTGTGGTCCAGGGGAAGCTGGAAAAGCAAATGCCGAACTTAATAGCAGAAAGACAGGCTACAGACTTGAATGTGTGTGTAAATTTGTACAGGAGCACAAAAGACATAGACAAGGGATTCTTTGTGGCAGTTGGTGTTTCGAAGACTGCTGGAAGTGGTGAAGCTCCCATTTGGCTCTTTCCTTTTGGATGGAAGGCAAGACTTGACAGACCAAAGGTGGAGAAAGCCACATGCCTCAGCAGTAGAGACAGAGGAGGAAGAGATTTGCAGGTCCTTAACACACAGGAGCAGGAGGATATAATGGAGTGGGAGAATGTCAGAAGACCAGTGGAGAATATCTTTATGGAACTGAAGACTATTTCAGCAGAGTGGGATGTGCTCTGGTGCAAGGTAATGAATTTGTGGCTGTGCATCCCTGCTGGTTTGGAGGGTTTTGGAGAGAGCAGGTCAAAGTGAGTTGAGAAGGAATGACTTCTCCGTAAAGAATGTAGTGGGCTTCTTCCTTGATCTGCTGACTTTTAACTTCTTCAGGCCTGGCAAAGCTCTTTTTATCTTGCTGATTGTGCTGGTTTTGGCTGGCATAGAATTAATTTTCTTCATAGTAGCTTGTATGGTGCTATGTTTTAGTGTCGTGACTAAACCAGCCTTGATAATGCACCCATGTTTTAGCTATTGCTGAGCAGCGCTTACACGGAGTCGAGGCCTTTTCTGCTCTTCACCCCACGCCACCAGCGAGTAGGCTGGGGGTGCGTGAGAAGCTGGGAGGGGACACAGCCGGGACAGCTGACGCCAACTGACCAAAGGGATATTCCATACCATATGACATCATGCTCAGCAATAAAAGCTGGGGGAAGAAGAAGGAAGGGGGGGACATTCGGAGTGATGGCATTTGTCTTCCTAGGTAACCGTTACGTATGATGGAGTCCTGCTGTCCTGGAAGTGGCTCTAAACATCTGCCGGATGATGGGAAGTAGTGAATTAATTCCTCATTTTGCTTTGCATGCGTGTGTGGCTTTTGTTTTACCTATTAAATTGTCTTTATCTCAACCCATGATTTTTTTCACTTTTACTCTTCCGATTCTCTCCCCCATCCCACCGGGGGGGCAGTGAGCAAGTGGTTGTGTGGGGCTTAGTTGCCGGCTGGGGTTAAACCACGGCAGTCCTTTTTGGTGTCCAATGTGGGGTATGACGGGTTCAAGATAATGACAGATTTGATTGGAATGTGCTAGATCAAATTAATAGCTGTTATTGCTGTTTAGCTATTAATCGACAGTCTCCTGTGCTTGCCATGGGTGTTGCTTGCCTTACTGTACATAAGAGTCTAGTGCTTGTTAGTGGCTGCATTTTTGCTTTTGTTGCTTGCTGTACTGCTTATCATCTTACTCTGCTGTGCCCAGGAACATTTTGATAACAGCAATGGTGACGTGCCTGGGCTGGCAGATGGCCAGGGCATCACTGCTGTTTCTGTGCTGCTGTACTGGACAGGCTGGAACTCCAGTGTGAACACTTGAGTCAAAGGGACTGTGACCTGTGGATGAGTCCACGTGGGAGCAGGACACCCCGAAGTGTCTGTGACCATGGATAAGTCCACACCAGAGAAGGTACACCTCGCATCTGTGGCCATGGTTATGTCTGTGCCACAGCAAGTATACCTCTGAAGGGATTGTGGCCCAAGGATAAGCCCATGCTGGAGAAGGTACACCTTGAAGCATCTGTGGCTGTGTGTGAGGTCATGCTGGAACACCTCAAAGTCCACAACACTGCTGATACACCCCTGAAGGCACTGCAGCCACGGATAAGGCCATGTTGGAGCAGGTTTACTCCTGAAGGGACTGTGGCTGTGGGTAAGGCCATGCTGGAGCAGGTATATCTCTGAAGGCATTGTGGCCCATAGGTAAGGCCATGCTGAAACAGGTGCACCTCAAAGCGACCGTGGCTGTGGATAAGTCTATGCCGCAGCAGATATACACCTGAAGAGACTGTGGTTATAGATAAGGCTCCACTTGGAGCAGGTACACCCCTAAGGTATTGCAGTCCATGGATAGGTCCGAGCCAGAGCTGGGGCAAGGGGAGTAATTCATTGCAATGTTAAACCCTGTAACCTGACCCAACGGGACCAGGGGTGGAGATTGTAATGGATATACCTTGAAATTGTTGTAACTCATGATTTGAGTGGCATGTTACAGGAATTACTATAGCAGGAACCACCTGAACCACTGGAGGACAAAGCTTACAAGAAGCAGTGCAAGTGCAGCAGTGACCTGACCTGACACGGCTTTGGTGCCCCATAATTCCACGTGGGCTCTAAACACCTGCCTGCCAATGGGAAGTATTGGATAAATTTCTTGTTTTGCTTTGCTTGTGCTCATGGCTTTTGCTTTACTTACTGAACTGTCTTTATCTCAACCCACAAGTTTTCTTACTTTTACCCTTCTGATTTCTCTCCCCCATCCCACCTGGGGGGAGTGAGTGAGTGGCTGTGTGGGGCTTAGTTGCTGGCCAAGGTTAAACAACGACACCAACTGATACAATTCCTGTGCATGCATCCTCCTCCCATTTCATGTGGAGAAAACTGAGTGTGAGAAGTGTTGCCTGAAAACAGAGTTCTTGAAATGCCAAGAGGAACTGGCACTGCTCAGAGCTCAGAAGACGGAAGGCTTGCCCTGTGGCAAGAAATACACGTGTTACTGCCAAGCTGTGTGGCAGAAGCGGAAAGCAAGGCTGGCGAGGTCCACAGAGGAGAAGGCTGAACCGATGGAGAGGCTCAAGAATACAGAGGTGCACTTAGGGGTGCTGAGGGAGGCACAGGTTTCCTGCAGGGGCCCAGAGAAAGAAGAAGTGAAGGGGTCAGAGCTGTGGGTTGGCTGGTTGGCAGTCCCTGTCATCCCTAAGGTGGGGGGAGAGGGCAGGAGTCATTGTGGGCTGCTGTTTCCATAGGACACTGCTTCCCTGGTATCTATCACCCTGCTGTCTAGGTAAGCGGGTTATAAGTGAGGATCCTGCTGTTGTGAGGAGGTGGAATCACCAGATGAATCCAAATAATTGATCTGGCTTCAAAGATGCTTTACAGAAAGGTGGTTTGTCCATACTGTGTCTGTCCTGTACTATGGCACCTTGTTGCTGGATCCCTCGCACAGTGTTGGGTCTGTAATGGAGATAAGAATGGGATGGAGCGAGGAACCCCAGTGCACATGGTCCTCCTGGTAGGAAGGGGGATAGCAGCTGGGTGTGTGATGGGAGGTACCAGATCCAGGCTCCTGTCACTGACTCTCCTCTTGGCTTTTGCCCTCTTGCCCACAGTGTTATGGAGAAACTTAAGAACCTGCATATGAATGTGAGCTGGATTCTCTCGTTCATCTTCCCCCACTTGGAGCTCCAGGATATTAACTGTGAGTCAGATCAGGTACATGAGATCTTGCAGACTGTGCTGGAGGAGACAAACCTCATGTTGGAGTAGTTCCCTCTCTCCTGCCACTGTGCCTTTTGCACATGATCTTTAATAAAACCCTGGTTTCTTTATTTGTGCTCTAGGTCATCATTCTGGTGGGGCAGTGGGTTCTCCTCACCCTCCTCTGTTCTTGCTGGACTGGCATGGCTCTTATGCTCCCCATTTCTGGGGGTTGGGGTTACCCAGGCGGTGGAAAGCCAGAGGTAGTATGAGCAGAGGGGACTGCAGCATGGGCATGGCTCTGAGCACAGCCAGGCTGGGTCGTGCCTGACCAGCGGACACCTCCAACGGCCTCTTCGCTGCGCTCCTTAGCAGTCTGGGTTGAGCAGCAGAGAGGCAGGGAGACCCTAGCAGTGGCTGCCTGGCTCCTGGTGCAAGAAGTATCCCAGGAGGGTGCAGCCTGGGCACTCCACTGTGGCTGTGCTGGAGTCTTCTTGTGACTAACACAGCTGACTGGCTTGGGCTAGAGCAGCATGGTGCTGAGGTTCAGGATTTGGGCCCTTTCACTTCGGGAAGCAGCCTCGAGTCCATAGGTCTGATCAGCCCACGCAGCAGCTAAACTGGGTCCCTGCCTGTGTTTTCCTCTTGAATGCGTCTGTTTATTAAATAATGTAGCAACACAAGGTTCCTTGAACTAAATTTATCTTCCTGTGTAGCTATGGGAACAGCCGGTGGTATGGTGATGCTGGGACTTGCAGGCAGATCTGCTGCAAGGCTCTGGGCTAGTGTGGCTGAGCCCAGCTTCTTTCAACAGATGCTGTCCTGCGTGGGAGCTTTGCCTTTAAACTTTCTTTTTAGGCTTATTTTCTTAGACTCTTCTTTAGCCAGCAGCACAACCATCCTTTTAACCTGGGAAATGTCGAGGACGACGTGGTGTTTGGAGGCAGACGTGGGGTTTGAGACTAGCCAGACATGACACAGGGGAACGATTGCGCTCAGACCAAAGCATGCTGCAACTCCCTGTCCTGCCTCCAGCATGGTTCATGGGAAGACATTAAGGGCAAGGGCAAATGCATATAGTCCAGCGTTGTTCAAGCCTGTACCTATTTCTAGGTCAGAAGCTTCCTGATTCAAACATGGTTTGCTACGGGTATAAAATGACTGGCTTAAAGGAGCTGAGGAGAAACCCCCATACAGTCATGCATTCACTGTCCTTCCTGAAGTGCGTTCTCTTGCCCAGATGGTGGGTATGGAGGAAAGGGTGCATGGGTGGCCAGCGCAGCATTGCTCCTTTGACTCAAACACTTCATTTATTCTGGAAAGGCATGAGACCATGTGACAGAAACCAGCAGCTTAGCTGGTATCACTAAACATGTGTAGTATGTGCTGCCTGAAAGTCAGAGTTGAGCAACACAGCTATGAGGACAGAGAGTGCACCATCCTGCGTGGTGAGGACTTTGCCATGTTCTTTCCCCCATGGCTGGACTTACACGCATTACTGCATAAGTTACTTTCACTGTTGCTAGTGGAGATAGAAAGGACGTGTCTATACAACTGTGTTTTCTCTGCAGTCTGTAGGTGCTCTCTCTGCCTACTGTTCCTGATTTCCTGTCTGTCTGAATCCTGTTTCATTTTCAGCTCGTGTTTCTAGATCTCAGAGCTGTTTCTGTGACCTCTCTTGACATTTTCAGATTGTGCTGTTTACTGTGTTTTCAGGTCAGTGCTGCGGGTGGTAACACTTGAGCTTGAAGGTAGCTCCCTTATCTCCCTCCATTCATGGTTTGAAGGTAGCATTTCTTATCTCCATTCATGTTTGGTTTTTTGCTTTTGACATCTCGCCAGCGGGTCCTCAAACCACAGGACTACACTCCCATCGCATTTAATTTTCAATAAAGCTGTTGAGGAGATTGAATCTGCACCAGGATACCCCAATGAGTCGAAGTTTCCTTTCACGACGTTTGGAATACTTGCAGTAGTTTTTATGGTTGCATGAAATATGGTTTCTGAGGTGCAAAATAGCCAGCGATCTTGGGGAGTGGTCATGCTTCTAGTCATGCTAGGAAGTTTTATCTCAAAAGCCAGTCATCCATTGAAGCATCTACCCTGGGCAGAGGAAGAGACAGACCTTTATTTTCTTCTCCAAAGCTGCTTCTAAAGCAGGAAACATCCACACTTCCTTCAGGCTTGATCTCAATGCTCTTCACAGCACATATGTGTTGAGTTAGTAATCTTAGCTGCTGCTGCTCCTCTTTGCATCTTGTTTATTCCATCCCATTATAACTAGCTCTGGGATCTGAACTTTATCCCTAATACTACTTGGCCTTATTTTTTTAGAAAATTATTCACAGACATCCCCGGTTTGTCACGTCATGTGCGGCACCCTTGGGAATTAACCACCTGGTTAATTCCTGCCACCCGGGGAAAGGAGAACGTATTTGCGTGATGTACAGAAAACAGATGCTCAGGCATTAATGATAGGAATGGGCTTTGCTGAATGAGGAGGTGGTGATCAAAGGGCAGCTTTGATGCAAGCATCAATCAGCAGAGACCCATGAGCCTGTGGAAGTGTTTAACAGCTTGTGAACAGTTAGCAGGCTTCATACTCTCACCTCTCTGTGTCTCGCATTACCAGCAAGGCAAAATAGATGGTCCTTACAGAAATATGTGGGTCTTTTGACATTTCTTGAGCTGATTTGTTTTCCTCAGTATAAAGAAATAACACACAAGGCGGTTCTGTAATGGAGCGTTTCCCAAATGGATGTAACTTGGCAAACAGCACAGCTATTAATTTTTCTTAGATAAGCTGGTATCAAAGTACCTGGTTTTGAATCTTGGCACTTCCCTCCTGCATCTTTCAAAGCTTGCTCAACAGTGTCCGTGCCAGAAGGTTGATGCCATAGTAGTTTGGAGGGATTAAGTTGTGTAGTGAAGATAATTACTGCAGGTGAAGAGGTCAGAAAAGCATCTCAAAGATAAGGCTGATTGGCAAAGGTTTCTTGTTCCAGAGCTCTCCGCGTCCTCCCTGTCAGTACCGTGCTGTGCCCCGTGAAGTCCTGGGGCTGTAGCTGGCAGCCCTGGCAAGCCTCAGGGAGGGAAACCCAGCCTGTCCTGCCCTTGGTTTCCAGCACTGTGTGAGAGGTGTGCAGGAGCAGGCGGGTGGTGCAAGGAGCCAGGGAAGACCAGTGCCATGTTTCCCCTCGGCTCATGCTGCTGCAGGTGGTGTGGCTCTGTTCATCCCCCCGGTGAGCTGGGAGCTTTAGCACTGTATTTTGTGGGCAGCCTCCCTCTGCTTTGCAAAGATCTCCCATGGGAAAAGGTAGCTGCGCTTAGGGACTGCTGAGGATAAACTTGTCTCTTCGAACAAGACTGGACTGGCTTTCTGGTGTGTTTTGTTCTGGTTATTCCTTTTTTTCCCCTGAGGCTTTTACTCAGCCAGAAGTACTGAAGTTGGGTGGATTAGCTGCATCTGCCTGTGACCTGTGTGGTAAAACCTACCTATTTTCAATTGCAGACTTACAAACCAGAAATCAGCCCATGGGGCTCACATGGATGCTTGTCACCCTAGCACATCTGGGAGAGGGGATGTTTTGGTTTTGGGAAAGATCCTATAACTCACAGCAAGACCCTTGTCTGTGAGCAGGCCCTGGGACGTCAGCTACAGGGACAGGTTTCCTGTAGGCAGCTCTGCCTGGGGAGGTGGAAATTTAATGTGTGTTAGTAGGCTCCTGGCAGCCGCAGTTCTTCACGTCTCGCTCCCTGGAGCTGAGCTATGAGGGCTTTGTGCTGGGAGCCACTTTCCCCTTCCAGGGGCTTGGCTTTGCAGCAGAGAGGTTTCTCCTTGCTGAGGAACATCCCTGGTCCTGAAGTACCTGCTCTCCTCACCTTGAAAACAAGGAGCTAATTGTTTTTTCCATCTGCTGTCTCTTACCTGCTGGCCTCCCCTGGGCACAGGCAACCTGTGCCTCCTCTCCCTGCACGGAGATGGAGAGAGCAGCCTTGCATAGGCCAGCGGCCAGACCTGGGCTGAAACGACCTGCCAGTTGGCAGTCTGGAAACACCATTAAAATAAAGGTGGGTTGGGAAGAGCAGAAGGCCAATGAGGAAGCATTCAGTCACAGGGAAGATCAGAGGTTGCTCGCCTCCTCGTCTACTCATGCTCTGCAAGATGTGGTGCCTGGCCTCTGCTGCAGCCAGGGAAAAATCCAAAGGCAAAGAGCAGCGCCCTCGTTCCTGTAAAAGTGTACTGGAATAGCTCAAAGGGCATGGGAGCATCACGGTCGTGGAGCCAGCGATGGCTGCAGTCTGCCCTTAGCTCTGTAATGCCTGCAGACTCCCTGGGTTTCTCTGCGCCTTGGAAAATACTGAAGGCTGGAATTGCTTTCCCCCTCCCCCAAAGGAAAGGGCTAAAAATTTGAGTAATGAAAATGCATCTGTTGGAGCAATCTTGGGAGCACCTGCCAGGTATAGCCAGTGGTGTGGGACTTTGTTCCAGTGACCTGAGAAAGAGAGACGGCTTTTCTAGGAAAGCAAGTTCAAGGCAATCATGCTGTTTGTGACGTGGGTCTTGTCCTGGTTTTAGCCTTTTTTAGCAGGCTGGACATCCCAGAAATAGCAGGTGTTGTAAGTTCTGTGAAAAAAGGCACCTGCCTTGAGGAAAGATTAGTTTTCCGGTGTGGGAAAAGCTTCATCAAAGCACACCCTTTCTCTGAAATCCTGAGCAGAGATAAGAGGCAACCCCAGCTGGTGAAGCCTCCCTGGTTTCTCTGCTTATGGGGTGACTTGTTTCTTCCAGACTCCCAGTGCACAGCTTGGAGGGGCTCGGCTGTCTCTGGGGTCTGACTGCCTTCTAGGTATAAGCGTAGGTTAGCAGCTGCTGAAGTGTTGGTGCCCTCGAGTGTACCCCGAGCACGGAGACGACAGGCTCATAGACTGTATTGCTTGGGATGACTCTGCGGACTGGCTAATGTGGTTGCAGCTCAGTTTGTACATGTAAAGGTGTTTGGGATCCTCATTTCTTCCGTGCAGCATGGTGCTGTTTAACCATCAATCGGCAGTGGAGCTGCCGAGGGTGCAGACAATTTCTCTTCAATTCTGTAGGCCAGTTCTCCAGGGCAGATTTTGGCTAGAGATGGAGTCTGTTTTCACTGATATTTCTGTAAAATCCCTGGAAGAGCTTATGTTTACACCCCTATAAAAGTGTGTCTTGCTGATAAAGCTTATTTTGCTTGCTGAGTTGGTGTAGGTTCTACTGATAAAGGCTGCTCTTGCTGCTACAGATTGCATGTATGCTAGGTTTGCTGAGATTGCTAACCTGAAGCTCCTCTAGCATAGATTAGACTCAAATTAAGAAGTCTGATTATGACATTAATGTAGCACCTGGAAGATAAAACCTCCGTGTCTCCTTCACAGGTATCATGGTTTTCCAAGATGAACACTTTTTATAACTCTGCTGATAGATTTCCGAGCAGTTGTTCAAACCCAGCCAGGAAAGTGCTTTCTAGCAGTCTCCTCTCGTGCACCCAGAGGTCTCTGTCCCCTGAGGTGCCATGGAGTTAATTCTGCTCTGTTTCCCTTGTATCTTTCTTTAAAGACCTTTAAAGCGCCTTTAAACAGGTCTCTCCCAGGAGGCTATGGAAAGCCATGAGTTTGTGGACAGGCTTTTCATCCGACTGAAGGTGTTTTCCAAAGAGAAGCTGGTTTCTCACTACCCCTCACCTCCATTGCAACATCTCCCATTAAAACCAGAAGAGCCAAGCACCAACGGTCTCATGGCAGTGTCACAGCTGTGTGACTCCAGACGGGGCCATCCCCAAGGCAATTGCCAGATGAGCATCATAGATGCCCTATGGTGAAACCATGAGGCTGTTTCCTGGGCTAGAGCGTGGCCACCAGTGGGGACATCAGGTGGGGGCTGGGGTGGAGGGTGCATCTCCCATTCCCACCAGCACGGTCCATGACTTGAGCTTTTGATTAGCTCAGCCTGGGAGTCAGGATTTGAAGTGCCTAAGAGCAGCCCCTCTCCACAGCACATCCTCTGTGGCTCCTGAAAAGGCTGCTGTAACACCATGGGTAGGAAGATTTTGTCCTCTTCCACGCCAGCCCTGGCTTGCCGAGGGGCTGGGAGGCTCCAGTACAGTGCGGGAGGCAGCTGGGAGTGTGCCATGGCTGGGAGGAGGGTGGAGGAATGTGAAGGCCCTTTCCAAGTGCCTTGGCCCATCAGGAACTTGGCCTGAATTTTCTTCCCCTCCTGCCTCTCCTATCTGAGTACCTCCCGGGCGCTGCGGGCAGAGACGGGGTCTCCCAGCACCTGACCTGATACTCCTCAGAGAGCTTGCATGGATTATTTGCTCCTGCTTCAGATCAGCTGTACTAGGCAGGAAAGAGAGGCAGATCAGGGATGCCAGAAGGCGCTAAGCTCTGATTGCTTGGAGAGCTCCAGGGAGGCAGGAGGCTGGGATCTGGCCGGGTCTGGGACAAACCTGTGCCCTTGTGCCCCCCGGGCATCCCTACCCAGTGCTCTGCACAAGAAGAGGCTCTGCTTGCACAGGGCAGCGGCCGGGCACTGCTGGGACAGGGAAGCACGAGGTTATTTTGGCCGGGCCATCACCAGGGGTGCTGTGGGCAGTGGGTGGGAGTGCCTGGTGGGCAAGGGTTGGTTGCAAAGGCCTTGGTGACGAGCATGTGTCATCCTCTCTTCAGAAGAAGAAGTTGGGACTTTTTGCATGGTTCTCATGATCCGATGAGGTTGCAGACCCTGGCCCAGGTGCAGCTGCAGGTTTGGGTGTGCTGGGTGTTTATAGTGCCTCTATTGCTTTTGAAGATAAGGGCATGTTACTATTTTATTGCCCCCTTTCTTCATCTGAGGCACCATCCAGAGCAAGAAGAAGAGAGGAGAAGGACTCACTTCCTTATGACGGGGGATTAGTCATTGCAGCCTGGCCCTTCAGCGAGGGGCTGCAAGGCTCCCTGCTCCACCATGCTGTCCGGCAAGGCGAGGGCTCCAGCCCACGAGCTCGGAGGAGGGAGCTCCCCACCCAGCCCTCTTCCCACCTCTCCTCTGCCTTCCCCCTGGCTGCCCATCCCCCTTGCATCCCGCTCCTGTCCCAAGCTGGGGCTGTACTCCTCTGTGGCTTTCCTGCTGGAAAACCCGGAGCACCCTCAGCTTTTCCCACTGAGCTGGCGAGGGGCAAGAGGCAACCCGAGGGGCTGGCTTGGCTCCATCACTTGGCTCATGCTGAGCGGAGCTGGTTCCCGGGGCACTCCGGGCCCCTGTCCCCTCTGGCCCTGGGCTGGGCTGCATCCAGCCTGCCCTCAAGGACCTGGCTTATCGATAACAGGGAATGTGGCTATTGTGCGAGGCAGAGATAACCACTGCCACCGCATTTGTGCACTCAGTGTCCTTCCCTGCCCCGTCCTCCCCTCCTGCTGGTAAAGAAGTGGAAAATCCTTTTCAACCTGCCTTGCACTGTAGCCAAGTTTCACATCTTTGGGTGCGTTCAAGTTAAAGGCCAGGAAAGCTGGAGGGGAGAAACCGTCCCCTCCCTGAGTCCACCCACACTTAATGCAGGGGCTCCTCCTTGGCAGGGCTGGAGGCATGGGGGCTGGGAAAAGGCTTACCCCCTTTTCAGTGTGGTGCTCCTCAGCTCCTCTCCTGCTGTGCCGCAGCTGAAGCCAGCATGCTGCACCCATGGAATGGGGGTCTGGCATTGCACAGGTGAGAAAGAAACCTGGGGGGCTGTTGGGGATGTTGGGGCCCCTTGCAGTGCCTCTGCCCCGCACTTGCCTGTCCAAACCACAGGTATTTCTGTGCCCGAGCTCCTTGCTCTGCCTGCCTTTGCCTGTGCCGGCTGCCTCCCTCCTTCAGGGGGAAGCTGTGCAAAAGCTGACTCCTCTAAAATCTGAAATCTTCCCTTCTGTTGCTTGAATTAAAGTGTTATTAAACCCAGCAGCAATCCAACTCTGAACTGAGCATTTCAAATGCCCCTTTGTTTAATTAGCGGAGCCCCTGCCTGCAGACACAGGCAGTGCTGTCCGGCCCCACAGCCCAGGGTGGGAGGTGAGGGGCAACAATGCAGCATCCAGGAATTCCTCCTCTTCAGAGGCATGACCTCTCCTACCATTTTCTCACTTCCTCTCTGCATCAGCTGTCCAGAAACAAAACATTTACGGCTGAAGGACTTAAGTGAACTCACAGCATCTCCTGGGGGCCTGCAGCCAGCAGACTAAGCCCCTTGGATGGTTTCCATCCTCTGCACCCAGGGCTCTATTTTCCCCAGGGCAGCAATAAGTAACTCAGCTGACTCAGGGATGAGGCAGCGCTTTGTCCCTTGGCCATGGAAAAGGGGTGACTGGCCTTTGCCTTGAAAGCCACCCTGGTCCCCACCCTGAGGATGGGTCCCGGGTGGCCCCTTGCTCGGTGAGGAGGGGAGAAAGCATGACTCTCTGTTATCAGGAGCGTGTTAACCCCATGGCAAACATGATTTCACTGGTGCAAGGGTAACGGTGGTGACGTCTAAGCGGGGAACATGGTCCCCTCCTCTCTGGGACTTAATCTAAATTGCTTTATGAGGGGCCAGCAGGTAGACCAAAGCCTCCTGCTCCCTGGGGGACTGGGAGCCAGGGCAAGGGGGTACCCGGGCGGCCCTGTCCTGTGGCACTGCAGTGCAGGGATTACCTCGCCTCTGGCAGTGGGACGTCAGATGGGGCACGGTGGATAAAATATACTTGTTCCTTGGTGGGCTGGGGGGCTGGGCTGCCTGCGCCTCCTGCTGTGTCCTGGCAGGAGCCCAGCATCCCCTGGTGCCACTGGCAGCCTGTGCGAGCTGTCATGCTGCTGCTACTTTGCAGGGCACAACACGCAGTGCATCCTGCTGCTGCAGAAGGGTTGTGTGGAGCAGTCTTGGCCCCTGCATGCCTATCCGTTGCGGCTTACAGATGTCTCTCTGGTGGCGTTTTTCCTCCCAAAACAGCCCCTGCAAGGACCCTGGGGCTCAGGACCCACCTGTGAGACCCCTCTGCAGCTGTGTTGGCGTGCTCAGCCTCTGCCGTGGCCAGTGGCTGCCTCGGGTGCTCAGGACCATGTTGCCTCCTGGGTGCTGGTGCTCACAGCATCCTGGGATGGAGATGCAGTGGTGCTGGGGCTCTTCCCACTGCCTGGGGTCCTTGACGTGCCACATGCACCCGGGGGGCAGTGAATCCCCCTGTGGGCACCTGAACCCTTAGAAGAGAACGGCGGGGGGGGGGGGGCATTGCCTGCTGTAGCCCCGGGGAGACGTGCTTGCCCCCGCTGGCACCCTCACAGTGGTGGCATGTGGTGACCTCCCAGTGCGGTGCCCAGGGACAAACTGTGCAGGGGAGTGACTCCCCTCCTCCCCCAGACAGCGCTCCCACCCGCCTGGGCTCCTGGGTGGCAAAGCCACGGTGTGGGGGGGTGACAGGCCACGGGCCAGGGGCTCCCTCTGCACTATGGACCTGCTAGGCGGGCGAGTGTGACCCCCTGCCGGGGGACCTGCCGGGGCCCTTCTGTGCCAGAGGAAAGCTCAGCCACGGCCTGGCTAGAAACAGAGATTTATTGCAATATCAGTTTGCAACCAGCACTCAGCCCCCCGAGCAGCGACTCCAGGCACACGCGGACGCTGTGACCCCTCTATCATGCCTCCACAGCCAGTGGGCTGGTCCCCGGGGGCACAAGCCCACCCACCCCCATCCAGGCAGGCTTGCTGGAGCTGCGGGCTGGGGTCCCGCTCTGCTAGGGCTTGCCGGTGGGCTGGCAGCACAGAGGAGGGAACAGAAGCTGGATTCGGGGTCCTTCACTGATGTAAGCCACCAGCTGGGATCTCTGAGCAGTTGCAAGGCTCTCGGGATCCCTGGGGAGAAAGCCGGGTCAAACCCCCCAAGCTTGTGAGCGAGAGGGCTGAGCACGGGAGATGCTGCTGTGTCCTCCCCTCTTACTGCGCTCCCTCGGTGCCAGCCTGGATGCTTTAGGGAACCAGAAGAGGTGCCAGCCTGGTTCCTACCCACAGCCACTACACGTATCCTGTCAGGTTGTAGGAGTTGAGCTCACTCTTGGTCTTCTGCATCTGGCTGACGGAGGGCTGGGGGCTCTTGCCAGCCAGCAGCCGGGGCTGGTAAGTGCTCGCATAGGTGGCCGTTGGGTCCTGGGCAGGGCAGGAGGAGCAGAGGATGAAGCCGCCAATGAGGGAGAGGAGGGAGGAGATGATACCCAGGTAAAGTGCCTCCCCAAGCTCAAACTTCATGCTGTCAGGGAGGACGGGGTTGCGGAAATCCCGCAGCACCACATGGATGTTCCACACCAGCGGGATGAAGCAGAGCAGCCCCCCGAGGATGAAGACCACACCGCCTGCCACCGCCACCCGGTCCTTGCCTGGTGAGCCCTGGCTGAAGACGGTGCACCTCATGCCCACGATGGTGAGGAGGCAGGCGAGGGAGGAGACGGCACAGGAGCTCACCATCAGGGCTTGGGCTGCCTGGACATCAGCGGGCAGGTTGAGCAGGGAGCTGTAGATGTCGCACTGGGTGATGCCTGTGCTGTACGTGGCACACTCCATCCACAGCCCCTTGGTGAAGCTTACGGCCGTCACGATGCTGGAGCCGATGTAGGAGCTAGTCTTCCAGCTGGGCAGCAGTGTGGCCGTCAGCGTGCCTATGTAGCCCAGGAAGGCCACAGCGTAGCCCAGCAGCTGGAGCCCCATGGAGACCATGGTGGGGGCTGGCTGTCACCTCCCTGGGGCTCGCGGCTTCTCACCCAGCTCACCGGTGGCTCGCTCCCGCGTGCTTACCTTCCCATGGCCCTGCCGGTGGCTCCGCTCACTGCGCCGCAGCTCCACCCCACTCCTGGGGGTGCTGGTTTTGTGCAGGCACCGGCGTGTGGGTGGGAGCCAGGGGGAGGAGAGGTTACCTGCAAGAGTGGAAAGCAATCCCTCCCCAATTAACGATTGACCCAAGCCTGCGGAGGAGCGCCAACTGCCCTTTCACCTCCACTATCTCCCCAGCCAGACTTCAGAGGCAGAGCAGCGCTGCCCGGGAAGGACGCCAAAGCCCTCCCTTGCTCCGGGGCTGCGGGCAGGGATGGAGAGTCAGCTGCTGGTCGGTGTAATGTGCCCGCTGCCTGCCTGGGGGTCCCTTGTCTTCTGTGATGTCCCGAGCCAAGGAAGCCTAAAAGCTACAGCTGCACTATGTGATTTGGGACCTGCCAGAGGCGATTTCAGGTGGTGGCCCTGAGGCTCCCCCAGCCGAGGAAGGGGGATTGCACCTCATCCCCATCTGCGTGGGGCTTACCCAAGGCATCTGCAGCCACCCACCACCCACCCTGAGCTGCCGAGGCTCTGGTGGGACAAATGGGATGCACCCACCTGAGATTGAACCAGGGCTATTGGCCTTTCCGTGCCGCTGGGGACAACGATGGAGAGGGATGCATGTTACAGTGACGCCTGCATCCCCATGAGAGCCTGGAGGTCCATGGAAGGCAGAATTACCGCAGGGCAAAGCACGCTTGCAGTGCCTCTGTGATGCTTCCCTGAAGTGCCCTGGCCAAGCAGGGTGACCCATCCCTCAGTGGGGTGAGCACACTGGGGTCCAGCTCGTGCTCGCTGCCATCAGCAGGGGATTTTCTGCTGGTGCCATCTCCTGACCGCAGCCCTGGGCACAGGCGGGGGGGTTTGGCAGAGGCAGTGGAGTGAGGTGGTTTGTTTTCCTTCTGCCTTGTTTCAAAATTCCCCCTCCCATGGTGTCTTGCGAAACCGGACTGAGTCCACACCACAGCGCGCTGACACCATGGCTGGTGGCCTCTCGCCCTGGGAATGCTCCTGGCTGAGAGTGCTGCCACTGCCCAGTGCCTCCGCTCCTCTCCCCATCCCCCTGCCAGCACCTCAAATGCTTGGTACCAAAGTTTCCCAACTTTCTGTCTCCTTTCCTGTGCACTAACCAAAACCTCCCGCTCCGTCTCAGGGGTGTTCTGCAAAAGAAACACCTGGGGTGCTCGAAGTGCCAGCAAAAAGGCACAGGAGGCTCATGCCGGAGCTCTGTAGTACTTACGGAGGTGGCTGGAGACGTGGTGCGGGACTGAGGGTGGCTGCGGCTGGGGGCCACTCAGGACTGGAGGTGGCTGGTTGGGGCAGGGCGAGTGGCCGGGGCCCCAGCCCCGGGGATCAGGGGCTGTGAATTGTTTAGCTACGGCTTTGCAAAATCCACCTGCAAATCTCAGCCTGGATCAGAGGCTTATTGCAGATCAGAATTAAACCCTTTCGGCGTCGGGAAGGAGTGGGGAGCTGGGATGCCTCGTTTCGCTTGTTGTCTATTAATTATTAGGGTAGGTTTGCCTAAGTGGCTCAGGTCTGTTGGCTTGCTGTCACCTTTCTGGCCAGCCTTGGCAGCTGGCGGGTGACTGTGTGCCACCATCCATGTGTCCGCTTCGGGCTGCGTTGCCCGTGCTGGGGTTGGAGGGGCAGTGGAACACCAGCAGGTTGAACTCCCCGTGCCTGCAGGGTGAGCTCGGGCTTTTGGTTTGCGCCTCCTGGCCCTGCTTGCCCTCTGCGGGGTTTGTTGTTGTAAGACTCCTGGCCCAAATGAGGAGCAAATGGAGACGGTAATGAGCGCTGCGCTGGCCCCGTGCCCCCTCCCGCTCGCTGGCTGCCGCAGATGGAGAGGGGCAGGGAGGGCCCCTGGTGACAAATTGTGCTCAGAGCTGAGCAGGGTCCGGCTGGTGTTTGGACAAGGGTGTTTGGATGCTGATAGCAGAGCTACATTTTCTTTCCTTGTCCCAAACTGAAACCCTCCCGGGAGAGGGAGGTGACCTGTCTGCCAGCGGCACCTCACCTCGAGCGCTTGGGCAGGAGCAGCGGGGACATGGCCATTGCACTGTCTCTATCCCATGCCCATCATGCTGCCCCAGCATTCCCTGTCCCTCCCCCATGTCCCCCCTCCCTTATGCAAATGGCTACAAAGAGCACTTAATCATCCTCATTAATTGTCTCTGCCCTCCCCTGTTCCCCCCTGGGGATTTTCTCACAAATGGTGTCTAACTTTTCCCTTCTGTGTTTTGTTTTTCCACCAGATATTGCAGCCCCTCCGCCTCCTGCCTCCCCCTTACCCTCTGTTTACACAAGTGGGACAAATTTCACACCCCAGGGACTGCTGTCCCCACACCCGTAGTCCCTCGTTCCCCTGCCCTTGCCCCTTCTCTGAAGAATTTGTGAGTCACTGGCCGGGGCAGGGCTATAAAGGTGACCTCGCCAAAGGTCTGCAGCGTCAGAGGGGACACAGTTGCCTGCCACCATGGAAGATGCTGCCCGTTGCCTGCCTCCCCGTGGGCTCTGGGTGCCTGTGGCCGATGCTTGCCCAGTCCCAGGGCTGGAGCAAGGGGGAAGGTACCTGGGTGCTGTGCAGCTTGGGGGGACTGGGGAGGGTGGGGAGGACAGGAGGTGCACGGGAGGTGGGATAGGGAAGGCTCCAGCTGGATTCAGGTGAAGACTGTGTGGCTCCCTGCGCTGATGGGGACCCCTCTGATCCTGGCATAGATCTGATCCTGGGTGGGAAAGGGTGCAGAGCCCAGGGAACAATGCTGGGGGTTCCCAGGGGTGCTGGAGGGGGTGAGGTGGTATAAGTGCACCTGTATGTGCCCGGCACTGCAGTGACACACCCGGGCAGGGGCTGAGCCGGGCAGGTGAGACTGTGGGGCTGGGGGTGCGTGGCTGGGGTGGCGGGGAGCAAGGCAAGGGGGGAACGGGCCAGTGTGCGCGGCCATCGTGCTGAACCTGCTCTCCGGATCCAGCTCCCTGCCTCTCTGGAGACCTTGGCTGCCCGGAGTAGAGGAGGGAACCAGGCAGCGAAGGGAGCAGATGGACACTGTGAGTTTTGCACTACCTGCGGGGTCCCCCCCAATTTCCTGTTGGCATGGTTGGGGTCCCTGTTTGACAGAAAACCAGCCTGCTGCTACAGACTCATTCACCCCAGCACTCATTCATGGGAGCACTGGGTCCGCCTCCCCTGGTGCATCACCCCTCTGCCCCACAAGCCATGCAGCCTTGCAGGGACAGGGCCAGGCAGATCCCCCACCCCCCACCCCGGGCAGCCATGGCCAGCACAGCCGTGCTGCTGGAGCCTGAAAGGGCTGCCTGTTCCCAGCCCTGGCAGGCATTCCTCAGGGGGTTAGCGGGACGCCTGGGCATGAGCTTTGGAGAACAGAGGGGGGAGATTACACTGGCAAAAAGCCCATTGGGGGTGGGGGTGGGTGTGTGTGATGCCAGCTTCCTTTGTGTGGGCATGAGGGCCTAAACCCCAGAGCAGAGGATGGGGCAGAAACTGGCTTCAGGGCAGGCTGACTCTGCAGGGGTCTGCCAGGTCTGGGGGGCATCACCCCCACCAACAGGAGAGAAACGTCCCGGCTCTCACTGCCAGCTGGGGTCCCTGTGCGCCCCGCTGCCGCCATGCCAGGAGCAGGGGGCAGCGGGAACCCCAGGGCAGGTCCCACCTGGACTGTGTCTCCTCAGGCTTGGACTCGGGAAGTGGCGGGGGATGGCGGCCTGGACAAAACGCTGGTGTTTTTCCACCATCCAGTCAGGTATGTCCCCTGCTGCCGGGCACCCCAGCCGGGCCCGAGGGCAGTGGGCGGGTGGGGGCTCTCACCCTGGGTCTCCCCATGCAGGCTCCTCTGGCCCAAGTCCAAGTCCTTCGACTACCTGTACAGCATCGGGGAGAAGCTGCTGGAGAACTTCCCGGTGCAGGCCACCCTCTGCCTCTACGAGGACTCGGGCAGCGAGGAGGAGGAAGAGGAGGAAGAGGAGGAAGAGGAGGAGGAGGAGGAGGAGGAGGAGGCAGGGGACATGGCAGGTCCCTCGCCGCAGGCAGGCAGCCCCGGAAGGCCGGCGTGAGGGCGCGGTGCAGCAGGCGAGGGCAGGCCCGGCGGCACCAAGGAGGTGTAGGCAGATGCCTGCCCGGCAGGCAGCATGTGGGCAGACAGTGGGTACAGACCCCACCGCCCGGGGCCACCGGCCCTCAGGGGTGGCGCGGCCCGCGGCCCGGCCCCGGGCCCTCGCAGTGGCCGCGGGGCCGTGCCCGCCGCCCCCGGGCTCCGGCGGTGAGCGCGCCCGGGCCGGGCCGGCCCGGCAGCGCCGCCCGCGGCTCGCAGCGCTGCGCCGCGACGGGCAGCGGACTACGACTCCCAGCAGCCAGTGCGGCACCTCCCGGCAGCCGTAGCCCACTCTCGTTGGCCACCAGTCTCTCTGGGGTTGGGGGAGGAGCGCGTAGCCCCGCCCAGTCCCCCGCTCCGCGTTCCTATTGCAGCCGCGCGAGGAGGAAGGCGGTGCGCGCTGGCTGCGGGGGGCTCGATTGGCCGAGGGGCGGTGCCGGGGCGGGAGGAGGCGGGGAGGGGGCGGGGCCTTCCCCTCCCCGTCGGCGGGAGGGAGCGGCTGCGCGGGGCGCGAGGCGCGGGGCCGCCATGAGGTATGGGCCCGCCGTGAGGTACGGGCGGGGCGGCGCTGCTGGGGGGTACGGGGCGGGGGAGGCAGGAGCCGTGGGGAGGGTTATGGGGCGAGGGGGGCCGCGGGGCGGCAAGGCAGGGTCACGGGGCGGGGGATCAGGAGCTGTGGGGCCAGTTATGGGGAGCTGGGGCGGGGGGAAGGGGCTGGGGCGGTGGGAGTCGGGGGCTGTGGAGCTGGCAAGGGGTTTCTGGGCCTTTGGGGAAGAGAAGAGCTGCGGAGGTGGGGGGTGGCGGTGGGGCGGGGGGATGTGGCGGTGGGGCAGGGGGTGGGGCGGTGGGGTTCATCTGGGACTCGAAAGCCCCGCTCAGCTGGGCAAGGCCACATTTGGGCTGATGGGGCAGGTGAGTTGGGGGTCCCTGCTGTGGGGTGACACTAGGTGCTGAGGGCAATAGAAATAATTCGGAGCTGGGTTTGGGGAAGGCAGGGCTAGTGCTGGGATGGAGGGGCCAGGGTGGGGGCTGGCCGGGGGCAGTGTGAGGATGGGCCGTGTGGGGTCGGACGGCATCGGAAGGCTGTTTTGGGGGAGCAAGGCATCCTGGCACCCCACGGGGACCCTGCAGACCCTGGCAAGTGGAGCCGGTGCAACCTCTTCTCCTCGCTGTGGATCTTGGCACGGAAACCCCCAAATATTGCTAAGATCCTGCTGAGCGGCTGGCAGCCACGGCTACATGATGCCAGGAGAGCCGGCAGCCTCCATGCGTGCCATGGCACGTCACTGGCATCTGTGGATTCCCCCAACCTGTACCTGTGCCCCCCAGCCTGGCAAGGAGGTGCTGCCTCCCAGTGTGCCCCCACGCCAGCTTGAGGTCTGCGGGGGGCTGGCACTGCGTGCACACCATATTTTACCAGCACGATTTCCTCCTTTGGCATCGGTGACGGGAGCGGGGGTGGAGATGGGGGGAGCCCGGGGGAGACACAAATGTGCGACTGCAGCATCCTCACTCTCACGGCTGCATCCCTCGCGCCTCCTCACGGTTGCCTTAGCAACCTCCTATCGATGGGGTATTTATAGAGGAGGTGAACGCGTGTTGGGAAGCCAGAGCGGGGGACCAGCACTGGGTGGGTGTCTGCTAGGTCAGCCTCCGGCTTCAGGCTTCTCTCAGCTTGCGTGGCTGTTGCGGAGGGAGGAGGGATGCTGCTTGCCTTGGCGTCAATGCGTGCGGTGGTCCACACCTGCTCATTGGAGCTGTGGGAGGTGGTTAGGAATTTGCGTGTGGAAATAAAAATAAGTGTCTGGGATGTCTGCCTTTCTCGCAGGCATTGCTTGTGCTTGTACGCTTGTGTAGACCTGGCTTATTGTTGCACTGGAATAAACCATCTTTGAGCTCTGACACTGGGTGCATTGGCACAGATACTTGGAAAAAAGTTAAAGATAAAATTTTCCTGATGCATTAAATGTGTTGCCTGATGTATGACGTGGGTTATGGAGCTGGGGGTCCTGACAAATGTGGTCTTAATATCCTTATTTCTGCATCTCTGTTCTCCTGTCTATCAAAGGGGGAGAATGCCTGTAACAACGAGTGATACAGATGATTTGTGTGGAAACTGTGGCAAGTTTTCCATGCCATACATTCTTCTATCCTGTAGGTTTGGGTCTCTTCATAAAAACTGATGACAACAAAAGCAGGTCAGGTGGTCCCTGCTCAGAGCTGACGCAGGCTGTGGGGGAATGCAGGATCTGGGGGCCTCTCAGCTGCTCTCACATTCCCCAGGATTGCTCAGAGATGCGGGGCTGGGTGTACAGTTTCTCAAGAAAAGGCCTCCTGATGTGGGCTGTGGGGTGCAGGAGGCGGCAGACCCCTCCTGTGTAATTTTGGTGCACTGCTGCTTTCCCTTGCTCATGCTTAAACTCCAGACTGAGGTTTGCAATCTGAGTTTCGCAAACTGTTGGAAAGAAGCTGCTTTCTGCCTCTGGAGACAGCTCCAGGCTTGCTTGGCCTCTTGCCACTTTTGGTGCAGGAACCTCAGAAACCACAGGAAACCACAGGAAAACTGATGTTGGCAGGGAGAGGTGCTAGGTTTACTGAGTAGGTGGCTGTTGGTGAGGTGTGGTAGTGCCTGCTGTGGTGGTGTGCATCAGCCCTTCTGTGTGTCTGGATTTTATGTGCCTGCCTTTTATGTGAAATGAGAAAGGTGTTTCTAGCCCCACTGAACCCGTGAAGTGCCCTGTGCTGTCCCTGACCTTACTCCAGCTGAGCAGATTCAGTGCTTTTGGGATAACTCTGAATATCTGAAGTCTTGGACCTAAGATCTGCATGTGGTTTAGTTCCTGCTGTTTCTAACTGTGTTTGCTCCTTCATCCGCAATAAATCCCTGTAGGAGCTGGTTAGTCCTGTCCCCTCTGTCTCCTGACAGAGTTGTGGCTTTGCAACAGCAAGGTGTCACGCAAGGCGAGAGGAGGTGAGTTTGCCCAGGATAGTCTAGTGGGGCATCGAGCATAGGGAGAAGACAAAGCATGAAAAACCAGTGAGTGAAACTCCTCCTGATATACTCTGTTTGTGCAGGACTTTCTTTCACTCTTGTGGGGTTTTGTTTAGTTTAGTCTTGCTTTTGAAGCACAAAAGGTGCTTTTCCAGCTGGCGAGCTGTTGTCCTGGGTGTGCAGGGAGCTCTGTCACTCTTACTGCTGCCTGTAGCTTGGCCCAACAACCTTTGGGAGATGCATATCCTTTTCTTTCCTGCTGTGTAGTCAGTTTTATGGCAGTGGAGAAAACAGCATGGCCCTGTTTATTGGAGATTGTGGGTAGGAGTTGCAGAAGTGAGAACTGGCATGGCTGTGAAGTTGATTTAAAACGGGATGACTGCTTTACCTGTATCCATCAATCTCTTGTGGAAGGGAAGAGCACCAGGCTGCTCCCAGCAGCTTCTGACACGCAGGTCATCTCGTCTGCTGATGAGCTATAGGGACTCTCCATGCAGTTCTTCCCTTCCTACTTCACTTGTGTGCAGTGCTCTGGGCTTCTTGGGCAGGGCCCTGGCCCTCCCTGGGCTGGTGCAGCACAAGTATGGCAGAGACCTGCCCCAGGCTCTCAGAGAGCTGGGAATGCCCTGAGCCCCTCCAGTCCCTCCAGCCATGTGATGAATGGGGAGGCAGCATGAAAACTTGGCTCTCTGAAGAGGCACTGTTTGGCTGGGAACCATCGTGGGTCCACCAGACAGCACCCTGCTTTCTGCATGAATCTGACCCTGGGTGATGGAGGTCTTGGGCTTCAGGGGGTGGAATTTCAGCTGTCAGTGACTCTCCTGTTTTCTTTCCTGCAGGTAGGCAGGAGCCCCCTGTAGCCGAGTGAGGCAGCATGGCAAGTAAGTGTTCCGCAGTCAAGACGGAGAGGTAGCAATGGTGCTGGAGGAAAGAAGGGGGATGTTTAGCAACCACCTCTCAAGGAGGGGGTGCTTCTGCTTTTTGGGGGGTGTTATTCTCTGTGGGGAGCAGATGCCATTGGCTGTTATCCCTGGATGAGGTCTGAGGTCCTGCCTGACTTATGCTTCTCTCTTCCCTGTGCAAGGTGGGAGTCGAGAGAAGGTGCTGAAGGGCTGACCTCTCCAGGACTCCCCATATGCTGCAGCATTTCTTCATTTGTGTGATGCTTGCTGTGCAAGGCAGGCCTCCCTGAGGCTCTGTGGACTGACTGGCCCCTCTGCAGGGGTTGCTGGTCTGTGCTGACATTTAGCAACGGTGCCCCTCACGGCCCATGACTGGCATCCCACGGGCTGCCCATCCCCGGGGCCGCACTGCCTTGTAGCCTGTGTGGCTGGTGGCACTGGGGCTCTGCGTTCCCAGTGGATGGGCAGTTGCCTAACTCAGCCCTGCTGGGAGCTTGCTGTGTCTTGGCATCTGAAGGAGTACCTGGCAGATGGTGCTGCTTGGGGCCAGTGGCTAAAGCTGGGCTGAGACTGGCGAGGGTGCAGGGTGGAGGATGGCGTGTGGTCTGTAAAGAGCTGGACTCAACCCTCCCTCCTCGCTCTTCTGGGCAGCCTGTGCAGAGGCTGCATGCAGCGATGTGATGGGAGCTCAAGGAGGACGGCAATTTTGAACGGGGAGATGTAGAGCTCTGGCTGGGATCTTGGGATTTGCTCGGGGTGTTGCTGGAGCCAGCTATGAAGGTGGAGGCAGTAGCCACGCTGGGCAGGAGGAGGACCCCAGGGATGACAGGTATGCCTTCTTTCATTATCTGTGCTGTGCTAGGTGGGGGAGGGAGCAGAGATCTTCAGACAGTGTTTTTAAAAGGCAGTTTTAATCTTCTGTTAATGAGGATGGTACCCAGCTGGGTCCCTGCCTTCCTCCACTGCTGCCTTTTCTCCCTCCCAGAGCTCAGGTGCTGGCTCACCAGCACTTACCGTTTGTGGGAGGTGTCCCGTGTGGTGGCAGTGTCCCCCACCAAGCAGTCCCCTTCGTGTTGACCCTGACATGCAGGAGAGGGATGTGGTGGTCAGCATGTTCATCATCGTGCTGCACTCTCTGGCAGCGTGCAGCCCTGGCTGTTCCTCCACACACATAGCCGCGTGTCATTCTGCAGAGAAGCAGCCCCGGGGGTGTCCCCAAAAGCCGGGCAGCAGAGCTGTGGGGTAGTGGTGTGGCCAAGCCTGCCTGCCACCAGGGGCCAGCAGCACCTCAGGAAACTCATCAGGGATGCAGTGAGCCTAGCCATCGCTCCTGCTCCCCCTGCCTAAACCTCTGATCTTTCCTGAGCACCGGTTCTCCAGCTGGTGTGGGGAGACTTGGAGAGGCATAAGGGGTCAGTACTGAGGCTGCTGGGCCTTGGGAAGTCCCCTCTGCCCAGCGGTTTGGGGACAATACCTGCTCAGCTGTCTGCTCTGTGTCAGATAGGGATCCAGGCTGGAGATGAGAGTTTGCAAGGCTCTTGTTTCCTGAAGGCCATTGGTCTTCCTGCTCTGGTCCCCAGGCACGTGGGAGCTCTTTGCACTTTCTGTGTAAAAGAGAGGGGGGAGCAGTGAGTTAGTTTCTGCTCTTCTGCCATTTCTAGGTCCCTGAGGGAAATTGGATGTGGGGAAAGGCACACACCTCCATCGCAGCATGCTTTCAGTCGGGACATTGCTCATGATACCTGCCTGCCTGTGTGTCTGTTTTTATTTCCCACCAGTTCAGCACAGCAAAGCAGGGTATCTGGTATCTGCATGGATGGAAACCCCTGCCAGTGAGATCTGCAGCCAAGCTTGTTGCTCCAAGGTGTGCTGAGGAAGTTGGAAAGAGGCACAGACTCAAGTGCTGAGGGGGGAAGAGTTGATACCACAGCCTGATCAAGGCAGGAGATAAAGGAGGTGAGGTCAGACTTCTTCAGTAAAGGATGGGACATTTGCGGAATGGATGGTGTCGTCGTAAAATTTCATCTCATTCTGGAAAGGCTCAAGAGAAGGTCAGCCTGCCAACCTGCTCCCTCTGCAGCCAGGATAGCCCTCCTCAACTGCAAAAGCCAAGGCAAGCTGATCCCTGCCCTCCTGCAAGATGCCTTCTGTGCCTCTTGAAAATGCTTTTTTGGTTGTCCTTGTAAAAAAAAAAAAAAAAATGTTTGCATAATAAAGTTGATTCTGAGGGAAGGTCTCTGACTCACATCATTCATGCTGCTCTTCATTCACACCTCAGTGGCTCAGCCCTCTGCAAACTCTCTCACTGAAGCAAGCCATTAATAAATCACGGGGGGAAAATGCACCTACACAGCACAAAAAGAGCACAGTGCCTCCAAGCGTGGGATGGTGTAGCACAGTAGTAGTTGCTTATGCCATGATCTTGTCCCTGCCTTGATATTTACAAATACTCTCACAAATACCTTGCTGTATTGTTTTAGGAGCAGGATACATGGAAGGTAAAGCAGAAGGAAACCTGACAGTCTCTCTGGTAAACGGCTCCTAATGAAAGAAGTTGGTAGCTTTTCACTAACTGTTGTTTGATCTTCACTAAGCTCCTTACTGAAGGAGTATTTCTGTGTTACAGCCAAGCTGGTCTAATGGGAGACTCCAGCTGTACCTTTGCCTCCTTGTCGTGCATCTGTTGATGTTGCTGCAGCGTGAATTGGTTCATCTGGTTGATCCAATGGAAGACTGAACCTGAGGGTGAAGGAGGTAAATAGGTTTCTGCAGATCAGCCAGCTGAACCGATTCATCTTCCTCAAGGGAAGCAGCATGATTATGTGGCTTGGTGGGAGGAGATGGTGCCAGCCTGCAGCTAAGTGTGTTGAGCTGCATCATGGAAACACTCTTACGAAATGCTGCATGGGATGTTTGAATCCTGGAAGGGTCATGGTTTGTGTCGAGTTTCTGCTTTCTGGGCAATAACTCGTTTGCCTCTCCTGTGCTGCTGCAGGTTCTGGTAGGTACTTGCTCCCTGCACCCCGTGGAGGTCTCCCTCCTGCAGAATATGGGGGGAGAGGCTTTGAAAGGGCTGTGTCTCCTGCAGGCAGGAAGGTGCTGTTCCTGCTCAGTCTGGCTTCCTGACTGCATGCTCTGTGGGAAGATCTGATGTGGGCAACGTAGAGTCTCCCAGACTTTGGGAGCAGAGGAGGGTTTGTGAGGCCTCTGCACCAAAATGCAGTAGGGACGAGAATGTGATGCCATGTGAGGAGAGGTTGCTCAGGCCCTTTCAGTATCTGACTCATGACCCCCTGTGCTGTCCCCGTATGTTGGGGATGTTTGCCCTTGTTGGGCCTGGGCTTGGGAGAAGACACAGTGGTTTTTCTGGGACCTGAACAAAGTCCCTGAAGCCACCTGAGCTTGCATGATCCCACAGCATCTGGCAGCAGGGACACCAGCTTCCAGCAGTCTGCCCTCCTCCTGGGGTGCGTTGGAGGTGTGAAGCAAGAGAGGAGGCTCTGGGGTGATGCACGGGGGGAGTGTGGAATGATGCATAATGCACTCTGTGTTGTGAGTCTGTCTCAGTGCTGGCCCTGTGTCTTGGCAGAGAGGCCTGGCTCTGTCCCAGCCCTGCAGAGTCTTGCTCCCCCAGTGGGATCTCCCTTGCCCTGCAGCAAAGGGGCAGCAAGGTGAAATCCCATCAAGGGCAGGAGGTTGAAAACAAGTCTTTTTGGAGCCTTCTGGCTCTTCTTCAGCTGCCCTGTGTGGTCTGCAGCTGCCGCTTCTGTCATCTCTAGTATCTCAGCCCTGCTGGAAGGATGCTTCTTGGTGCCGTATGTCTCTGGGCACACCCCAAGAGCCCTGCACCCCTCTGGGTGTGCTCTCCCTCAGTGGGCACTCTGCTGAGCTAACTGAAGCGTAGCCCTGGGCATTTGGTATTTGGGATGCCTGTATCACCAAAATCCTGTGGGAAGCCAGATGGGAAAGCCTGGCTGGGCAGAGGCCAAGGGTGGGATTGTCCCTGCTCAGCATGTCTCTGTCTTGTCTGTTGCAGTGTTCTTGGGCGCCAGGAATGCCCACTCGGTCCTGAAGCGCTTTCCCCGAGCCAATGGCTTCCTGGAGGAGATCCGGCAGGGCACCATTGAGCGGGAGTGCATTGAAGAGGTCTGCAGCTATGAGGAGGTCAAGGAAGTGTTTGAGAACAAGGAGAAGACGGTGCGTTTGCCCTGCTGTGCTCTCCAGTGGATGTGTGAGGGCTTACGCTTTAGCAAGCTGGGGGCAGAGAAGGAAAGCACAGGGGGAACAGCCTCTCCTGTTCCCTTGGTCCTCTTCTGTCTGCAGGCAGCATGCTGTGGCCTCGCTTTCCAGCATGACTTTCCCTTCCCAGGCAATGTCCTCACCTTGGTATTACGAGGACACCCTGCCCACAGCTGCAGGTCGAGCTGGCACTCACATTGCATGTGTGGGAAATCTGTGCTGTTGTCCGCGACTCTCCAGACTGGGGTTGGTGTTAGCCAAATTTCTCCTTGCTTGGTGTGGGGGCTGTTGTCTGCTGTTGAGGGATGTTTCTATGATCTTTTGTGTTGGTTCCCACAGTGCCTCGGATGCCGGCAGCCCTGGTGAGAGTGGTGGGGGACGGCTGAAAAACTTTCTCTTTTGTGGGGCTAGGGAGGGCAGCGATTATTGCTGGTGGTGGTCAGGGACTGCTTGTCCCACCTGCAGCTTATGATGGTTGCTTCTCTGTTTCTGCCACAGATGGAGTTTTGGAAGGGCTACACCAACTCTGTCTACTCTGTCAAGGACCCTGGGCACAGCACAGAGCGCTCAGACGCTATGTACGTGGTGGTGCCCCTCTTGGGAGTAGCTCTTCTGATAGTCATCGCCCTCTTCATCATCTGGAGGTGCCAGCTTCAAAAGGCCACCCGCCACCGCCCTTCCTATGCCCAGAACCGTTACCTGGCCAGCCGAACGGGACGCAGCCTCCCCAGGGTCATGGTGTACCGGGAGCGGTCGCAAAGCCAAGGGGAAACGCAGTATCAGCGAGAAGCGAGCAACCGGGTGGCTGGAGACAGCAGAGCTGGGGGCACCCCTCAGCAAGACGGCACCCTCTATCCGCCGGAGCATTCGGTCTCCGTCCTCTCCAGACTGTCCAGTGCCACCCCTCCGCCTTCCTATGAGGAGGTGACAGGCCACCCGGAGAGCAGCAGTGGCGAAGAGACCAGCGTCTCCTACAATGACCCGCCACCTACGTATGAAGAGATCGTGGCCGCTGCCCCTGCCGTGGGCAAATAGTGGGTCTGCCTCCCTCCTGCCTCTTCACACACTCACGCTCACCCACCCATCCTCCCTTTGCTGTGCCCGGGACCCCCTTCAGCTGCCGGTTGGCACCCCATCTCACCTGTACAAGCTGGTGCCATTACACAATAGCCTTACCCTCCTAACCAAAAATAGCTGTCCCCAAGTGGGGTGAGGCTCGGCTGCAGGGATGGCTCTGGAGCCAGCCAGCTGTCTCCTGCCCCTCACTCCCCGCTCACGTAAGTGCTGTAGCAGCCAGAGCAGAGCAGCAGCTTGTTCCTGGCTCAGTGTGGGGGTCTCCCCATGGTGCATTTGATTTCCTCACTTCCCCTTCGAATAGACGTAACATTTCCCATGATTGAAACAGCCTTGCTGCCTCCCTGGGGCACTGCTCAGCCTTACCCCATGTCCTCACCGGGCCCCATTTTGCTGCTCAGGGCTCTGGTTAGGGGTTGGGGATGCGGAGGGGTGCGGTGAATTTTGGTCCATCCCCACAGTCGGTGTCCACGCTCTGTGTTTGGGGAGAAAGTGCCTCCCTTGCGTGGATTTGCTGCCAGGTGGGAATGGGGAGCCCGATCCATCCTGCGGTGCCTGTAGTGGTGTTTGCTGTCCAGAGATCAGGGAGGAGCAGTCAGGGAGCTGCTCTCTGATCTCCTAGATCCCTTTGGAATGGGGGAAAGGCTCATGGTGGTCTTGTACATGAGGTAAGTGACTTTGGAGTAGCAGGTCCTTTTCCTGATGCTCTCTGCTTTCCCCCTGTGGGGTGCCAGGCAGCTGGAGGTCTGGCTGCAGCAGAGGTGGCCAATGGGGTCATCTCTGACCTCGAGCCAAAAGTGGTGCCATAGCTTTAAGTCGTGGGGATGCTCCTCTTTCCTGGAGCATGGCCTGTCTGGTGTCTGCCCCAGAGGTGGGAGGCCAGCACAGGGAGACGGCGGATGGGCCAACTGTCCCCTCTCCTGACCCCCATCCCCTCCATCCTGCCTGGCCCCTCTCTTTGGGGCTCTTTGTCCTCCAGAGCAGGTGAAGGGGAATGCGAGACCCCACTCTCCTCCAGGCCCCTCTGGGGGGCAGAGTGCTTGGTGGCCATGGCCATGGCGTGGAGGGCCTGCCAACAGAGGTGGCTGCAGAGGTGAGGGCTGACTGATCATGCCACGACCCAGCGATGCCAGTGGGCTGGGAGCAGGGCCAAACCCTGTTGTGCCTGACCACCGGGTGGTTGTGGTGCCAGGGCAGGGCAGAGCCAGGAGCTTTGCTGTGGGACCAGCTTGTCCCCTTTTCCTGGGCAGCTGCTTTTGGGGTCCAAGCAATGGGGCTGTCCTTTGCCAGTCATGTCTGATGGGTTAAAAAGGGGGTTGTGCTCACCAACACCCCAGGATTAGCCCAGAAACTCCCAGCACTGCCACCCCTTGGTGTTCACCCCAGCACCAGTTTCTCCACCAGCACCGAAAGGCTCTTGTATGTCCATCGGCTGCCTTCACCCTGCTCGGTCCCTCCCTGGGGACTGATGCTCTCGCAGCAGCTGCCCTCAGCCCAGAGCTGAGGCTTGCCCAGTGTGGCTGTTCCAGGGGCAGGACACGTGAGGTTTGCAGCTTCTGGCACCTTGTCTGTCCCTTCCCAGGCCTTTACTTTGCCTTTTGGCCTTAGCAAATTGGGATTATGGGAAGACCTGACAGCGAGCATCGGGGTCAGAGCCTGGAACAGACCGGAGGGAGACGGAAGGGCACTCTGCGTCCTCTGTCTTTGATGCTCGGTCATTATCCCTGCAGTTTGTATTCTGTAAAACTTGGTATATTTCTGTGCAAAAAAAGGTATTTATTAAAAAACCCTCACTGTCTGAGTGGCATAGTGTGGCTTTTTCTCACAGGGGAGATGTCTCACTGGGCACAGCTGGATTTCCATCTCGTGGGGGTGCTGGGGCTCAGCTCTGCGGCGCGATGGAGGCAGCTGTGGGATGATGACACCAATACCCCCCCCCAGGCACGGCTGCAGCACAGTCGCCAGTGAGGAGGGGACCATCTCTGGAGATCGCGTGTGTGCTGCTGTAGGGCCGGGAATGAACCCCACACATCTGCCGGGAGCCTTTGAGTTCCCTGGGCACGTGGTGCAACTCTTGGTGAGAACTGGAGGGTGTCCTGTGAGCCCTGGCGGGTTGGTAGGTGAAGTGTGGAGGGATTTCCTAAGGTCTTTGAGGGGATTTAGGTGCACAAGTTGTCTTGCTGTTCCTCTGTGTGCTCCTAAACCTCTTAGATAATCCCCTTTAAATAGCAAGACCAGGGCAGCGTGGGATTTATTTTAAGCCCTTTCAAAACCAGATTTTACGGTCAGGTCTTGGACTCTGTCCCTATTCAGAAGTGTTTAAAACTGTTCTTCATCCCAAATGGATCATTTTATCGCTGCGGACTCCACTGAGAGGCAGGAGAGATTAGCTCTGGCACAGCTCGGCACTTGGATGGCCGCGTCTCTGCTCCCACCCGGGCTCCCAGGGTGGCATGGGGACGTGCTGTGGCTGGCACTGCCACGCGCAGCGGCGTTGGGGTGCCGAGGGGAGACGGGCTGAGCCCTCACCTTGAAGCGTGGGTTGGTTTGCCTGCAAACATCGCTGGGCTGCGTGTGCCTGGGGACGGGGCGGGGGGGGAACCTGGTGAAGCTCCTGGGTTTGCTTCTGTCCCCCGGGCAAGAGCAATCCTTTCGCTCCGGCAAACTTCGTACCTTCGTGGTCAGTGCTGGGAGAGGCTGACCGCCGGGCCGGGGGGTGCCCGCTGCCCCCGGGGGGGCGCCGCGCTGAGGAGTCGCAGCTCGTTAATCACCGCGGCTGCGGCTTTAAGCAGGAGGGCGGGCTGCCGGGAGGGCGGGCTGTCCCGGCCGGCACCGGCACCGGCACCGGCACCGTCCCCGCCCCCGCCCGGGCTGGCAGCGGGCGCGGCTGTTTACAGGTCCGACAGTTGCCTTGGACTGCAAAAAAAAAAAAGAAAAAAAAAAAGTAAGTGCCCCCCCACTCCCCCCGTTTGGAAGCCGCAGAGCTGGTGGGTGCCGGAGCCGGGGACGGGACGTGGCTCTGCGGACAGCCTCGGCCCCGGCGGGGGAGCGCGTCCGGCAGCGGGGGGCACCGGGGCGTCCCTGCGGGGCGAGGGGCGGGATGGCCTCTCAGCCCCGCCGTGGCCTTCGGAACCGGGGCGCTGTGCCCGGGATCCCCGGAGCCCTTTGCTCCGCAGCGCATCCCTAAGCCGAGGCCGGGGGACGCGGAGGGCGCACCCCGGCTCTGCGGGGCCCGCTGCGCCCCGCGCTTGGCTGTGGCAGGCGGCAGCGCCCGAGCCGGGTGACAGACGCCGTTCCGCTCCCTGTTAGCGTCGTTCTGCCGCGACGGGTTACTGCCCCAAGCTGAGGACAGAGCTGTGAGCGAGGTCAGCCCCTCTAGCAGGGGGCTGCCCACCCCAGCCCCCCACCCCGAGAGCGGAAGGGGGGGCGATGGACCAGGCTGGTACGCCCGCCAGCCTTGTATGGAGCATCCTGGGCCGGGGTGGGACGGAGAGAGGGGGGTTGTGGGGTTTACCTCCCCAGGGCAGGCTTTCCCGGCTTGCAGGACTTAAACCTACTCGCAGGCTTAGCGTGCCGGACATTCCCTGTCGCTGCAAATGCACGGAGAAGTGCCAAAGCAGAGGCCGAGCAGTCTTCTTCCGCTGGCGAGGGGCGGTTGCTTGGCAATAGCTAGAAAAAGCCCTAAAGAAAGTTAAAGGAGGAAATCCAGCCACTTAAGCATTTTGTTCTTATGGGTTTTGACAGCTGATTTTTGTTTCTTTTCTTAACAGCTTAGTCTCTCAGAACCTGCTTCTCACTCCCCTCCCATCCCTCTGCTCTTTGGGAGCTGCAGCAGATTAGAAAATGAACCGATCTGCCCTCTCCAGATTTACTGTTATTAATATATGTTGGTTTCCCCGAGAGCAGGCTGAGAAGGCAACACAGGGTGTTCGTTCCTCTAAAGCACCAAAACTGTGAAGGAGAAATCTTGGTTGTGGATGTCTCCATGGTTGTGGACTGTGGGGCTGGGTATTTGATGCAGGTTTCTCCTATGGGACTGACACCACTTTGGGACCATCCCAGGACTTACGGGACAGTCCCAGAACTTACTCCCCGCTCCTGAGTGGGGGGTTCCTGCAAAAATCCACTTTCTTTGAGGTTTTGGGGAGAAGCAGGGTGTGCGTGTGTTGTGACACCCATGGGTTGGTGTCACCCATGCCAATGTTGGCTCTGGGCAGGGTGGTGGAGAAGGCATGGGGCAGCCGGGGGCTGCTGTGCTGCCGCACACCATGTGCCCGGCAGCGCCTCTGGGGCAGACCCGGTTGCAGAGATGGGGATCTCATCTCTGTGCGGCTGGAAGCAGGAAATTGCCGCAGCTGATGCTGGGCAAATTTATGTCTCTTTTTAATTAAAAGGTTTTTAATGACGGAGGAGGAGAGAGCAGCGCAAGGCAGGTGATCACTGGAAGTGCTGGTTATTGCAGACGTGGAGCCAGTTCTGCTGCCCTCACACACCTGGAGTTACACGGCCTGGCTGCTGCAGGGGATGGGATTGGTGGCTTGGGGGCCACATCTCCTGTGGCCCTTTGGGCTCTGGGAGGCGGTCCTGCTCCCCAGGGATTTCCCTCTGCTCCTCTCCTCTGGGTGATGTCCCAGGGGGTGGCAGGGGGCTGGGGCAGGCGAGAAGGTCTGAAGTGCCCCGAGAAGCAGCAGCGAGGGTGGTGGTGGTAAGCCCTGGCTGCTGCCAGCTGGGCTGGAAATGCAGCATTAGAGACCCAGCTGCTAAATATAGTGTCTGGGCGTGATCAAAGAGGGCAGGGCCCCTGCATACTCCCACTCACTCGCCTCCTCCCATTTCCTCACCTTGAGCTTTGAAAAGGAAGACCTCTCCTTCCTCCGGCTGTTTGGACTGTGCTGGAGCAGGTGGCTCCTCTTATGGTGGAGATTTTGACCTGGAAGCAAAGGGGGACTTTTTTGGACATGGCAAGCTCAAAGGGCAGCAGCAAGGAGGGTGCAGGGGGGCTGTGCATGCATGTGGCACATCTGGGACGCCTGGGCGAGCTGACGGGTGCTTCTCCTTCCCCTCTGGAAGGGTGGGTCAGTATCTGGCAGCCCTGCTCAGGGCAAAGTCCGGCTTGGTGTGGGTCACTAGAGGAGATGGGTGCAAGGAGATGGGTGCTGGATCAGGTGGGGAATGGCATATGGCCCTGGGGCATACTGCAGCGAAAGTGTGTGTGGAGAACGAGTTTAGTGCTCAGCTTTTCCTGTGGTAACCTGGAATCTTATCACCAAAATGTGTCCTGTTTTTAGAAAACCTCATTTTTCTTTGAAGGTGTATGAACACAAAAATGTGCTCCTAGCCCTCCAAAAAACTTTACTTCTGGATGGAAAATAATTTTTTTATCACTAGTTTTTAGGGTATACTTGAACTGCTCTTCTCTCACAGGTGTGCTGAACTATCGCCCTTTCCTTGCTATTATTTGAGTCAATAGGTGCTAAGCTTATGCTTTGCTCCCAGGACACATAGGAGTTTTCTCCTTTCTCACCCTGCCGAGCAGAAGTTCCCTCGTGCCGTGGCCCTGTTCCCTTGCCCCCGCCAGCTGGGCTTCATGGGACACCACGTTCTCTGGGACAGCTCTGACGGTGTCTGTCTTGTGGGTTGTTTCTGCCTGTGTTTTAGCTGTCTTATAGCACATGTGTTGTCCCTGTGCAGGTGCCAGTTTGGAAGAGCAGCTTGCTACCACTTTCGTTCAGCTTTCTTTTCCTCTGTGTGAAACCCAAGGGTGCTCAAGCAATCTGAGGAAATCAAAAAAGATGTGGCCGCTTTGGGGACTGGATCTGAACAGAGTCCGCTATGACCTGCTCTTCACAGAAGCCATCAGTCAAAGGATGCAGGTTCCCAACAGGCTGAAGGTAGCAGATAGCTTCAGCCCTGTGGACAAGGAGCCAGTGACAGAGGATGTCCCTCCTTCCTTTCGGATGCACATCCCTGATAGGATTTCTCTTGCAGGTAATGTCCTGGTTGTTTGGGGTGGCTGGAGGTTGGTGGGGCTCGACAACATCCTAGGGAGTAGGATCCCTTTATAAAGTCCCCGGTGGTTTGCTTTGCAAGAGGAGAGGACAGGGGCAGATACTGTAGTCAGCTTTCTTCTGGAAGGTAGGACAGGATGGTGGAGAGACGCTTGGGGAGAGGTAGGCAAAGGTGACCAAAAGAAGGCAGGAGGTGTCTTAGTTCCAAAAGGTGAGGAGCAAAATGTGGAGGCATCTCCCTCCACATCTCTTACCGTTCCCTCTTGGCCTTTGGTAGGCTCCCTGCTTTGGGATGCAGAGACATCTGGCCCTGTCTCTTTGAAAAATAGCTCCCAAACCTCACTTTCCTGTTGCAGTGTGTCCAGTTGCTTTTCAGTCCGTGGCTCTTTGGGCTGTCCTGGCGCTCACACCTGCAGGACAGAGTTTTTGATGTATGTCTGGTAACACTAGACACAGGGTTGGCTCTTCTACATGGGTGGATCTCTCTTCTCTCCTGTCCTGAGGGCATTCAGGTTGGTTTAATTCTTCCCTCTCCCCTCTCTGTAGAAATATCAGATGCCAGTTTGAGGCCCATCCTGCTGAACCAGCAAAGGAAAGTCCCCTCTGTTGTGGTGCACATGGCCCCGGACTCCTCTGCGCAGCCCACCCACCTCCGGGAGCTCCCTTTTCTGCACATAGCCGGCAGATCAAGCTCCCAGAGACGCAAACGATCGGTACTGTATTGAGAGCGGACGGGGTTGCCTGTGGTGGGAAAAGGGAGCAATCCCAGTGTTGGGTTTCTCCAGAGGTCTGTTATCAGTCCAAGCCAGAATTCATCTTCCAGAGTGCTACCTCCTCCTAGGAGTCCTAGGAGTGAGGGTGTAGGGGTGGTGGGAACTCTTTCTGTCCCATAACCAGTATACACCTGCGTGCTGGGACATCGATTCAGTCAGATCACCTACTGCATTTTTGTGAGCAGAAGATAGGCTGAGGTAGGTGCAGTCCCCCCACAACCCCCTTCTGCTGCTTTTGAAGTCCCTTTTCAACCACTGTTTCTCCTGGATGAAGTATGAGATGGAGCTGTTTCATCATTGCAGCGTAAAGGGTTCTGGTGTCAGAGTTGAAAGCAGATTTTAACCTTGTGTGAAACTAATTCAAAGAGGGGCCCCTGACATGGGCAGGCAAAGGCTTGGTTTGGTTGCTGGAGCTGCTGATCTGCCTTCTCAAATGCTTTCACTTCCCTGAGATTCAAGAGCTGTTCCCGGGTGCGTTAGGTTCAGGATTTTTGATCTGGATAGAGATGAGATCAGCAGGCTCCTTGCTGGTGGCCCTTGCCCTGCTCCAAGCATGTGTCCCTACCCGCTTCAGCATCAGCTCACCAGGTTTGGGGCTCATGTAACGCTCCCACCCCTGAACGCTTTCCCCGTGCTGACGGGCTCCTGGCACTGCAGACCACGCAGGGCACCGGGCTGGGCTCGCGCCGTGCAGGGTCTCTGCACTAACATGGTTGTGTTTGATGCCAACAGGGCCATCACAGCAGCAGGTCGCGGCGGGAGAGGACTCCAAATGACTGTGCCCAGCTGGCCTTGCACAGCCCGGGCCAGCACCATGAGCGGTGAGCACGAACCCAGAGCTGTCTGTGGTGGGTGGGGATCAGCATCTCCTGTCATCTGTGCTGCTTTGATGCTCTGTGGTGTCGGTGCCCCGAGGCAGGGAGGTATCCAGATCCGGGCAAGGCAGTGCCTGGCAAGTCCTACTCTTGCATGAGAGGAACATGACTTCTGGGGTCAGAGAGGTTTGTGCCAGGCAGCGTTGAAGGCAGCTGTGTTGGTCCCCAGGATGATGAGCTCTCTGCTGAGACACACGGGGGAGAGCACGTCCCCTTTTGCAGCAAGTTGAGAGCGCTGTTGATCCTTGCCTGGCCGTCGGGCCAAGAGGACCTTGCTGCCTTCTCTGGCTTGTCCCAGTCTCTCTGGCTTTGCCTGTCTTCCTCTGGATGCTTTGCAATGTGCTCTCTTGCTCAAGCACCAGCACGGCAGAGTGCTGGGGGCTATGGGCAGGTGACCACTGGCAAACAAGGCACCAGGGCTTAACTGGGTTTCTACAAGGGTGGTTGTAACTTGTGGTGCCTTGCAGACAGGGACTAAGAGCACACTTGCTTTTTAGCTCTTTGAGCATAGCTTGTGAGCAGTAGCATGGTGATAATGATCCTCTGCTCATGGCCTTGTGCTCTGGAGACTCTCCGGTGGAGAAATTGTCTCTAACTTAATCCCAAAGCAGAGCCACCTTTCCCCCTAGAAGTCCAGGGTTGTCCTGGGTGAAGAGCTGCCTTCCTCAACCCCTGTGAGAGCAGCTGGTGAAGGTCTGGTTATCACACAGCCATGGTTGGCTTTGGAGGAGTCAGGTGACTGCTTCTGAGTCAGGGGGGTTGCTGGAGGGGGTTTTCCCATCTGGTGATGTGGGGGTCTGGGTGCTGATGGCATTGCCCAGAGATGCTTGGAGCTGCTGAAGGGATGAAGGGCATTGCCAAATGCCAGGCTGTGCCTGCGCTGTACGAGGCCAGGCAATAACAGGCATGATTCTGCACCCCAGGCCGGACGCATGCCCTCTGCCCATGTGCAGTGCCCCACTCCCCCTCCTCGCAGAGACGGGCAGAATCTACTCCTTGCAGAACATCTTCCAGACCATGTATCTCCTGGGCCAGGTGCTCTTCCACCGTGTCCAGGACTCTCTGCAAGACCCAGTGCCATCCAGGTGACTTCAGCTTGGCTTGAGCCACCTCCCTGTCACTCTGCAAGTACTTGCCTTTGCCTCGCTTAGGCATGAGCCAGGCACGAGCTCTGTAAACCGCAGGCTGCACGGCACAGGAGCAGGATGGCCCTGCATGGCTGCCCCAGGCTCTTCTCCTCACCTGTCCTGTCCGCCAGCTCCGGATGCCTGGCCCAGGAGTGCCTGGTGCAGCCAGCCTGGGTGCACCCAGCTAACCCAGCCCACCTTGTGTCTTCTGCTTAGCTTAACATGGGTCCCCCGGGCACCCCGAGTGATCGAATGCCGCCTGTGACATTGCTGGGATTTCAGCTGCTCTTCACTGCTAAGCAAGTGCTAATTTTTCTGCATGCCTTGATAGCTTGACGGAGAGAAATGTGTGAAGGGAATCAAAATCCGGAACAGGTGGCCTGACCCAGGTGCTGTCCCCGAGACATCCACTCCTGCAGGCTCCCAGCACCCTTGGCTGTATCTTGGTCACTCTTAATTAACCTCTTCCACGAACTGGCTGCACTGAGTTACTCATCGTGTAGCCGATGCCTCTGTCCAGGGTGCAGTATGCCTGTGTGCTTGCTGGAGCAGGTATGCAATGACCTCAATCTCTCTGAATGTGCTGGAGCAACTGTCTCCACCACACTCTCATCTGTGCAAGTGCAGTAAATTTAACATGTTCAAAGACATCATTGCAGCCTTAAGGTGTCCCCACTGCTCTAAGGCTGGTGAGCACCCAGAGGAACGTCTAAATACTTCTAACTCTCCTTGAGCAAAGCCTCCAGGCAGAAAGGGAGGAGAGTGAGCATCCATCATCGGTGCCATCATCAGTGGCACACCCTGCCTTCCCTCCCCAGCTGGCGCGGAGGTGCAGGCAGCAGAGCTGGCTTCTGCCTGCGGACAATGCAAAGTGATGTCCCTGCTTTTAACCATAGTAGGCTGACTGTCTTCAAACTTTTTTTAATGAAGTCTGGGCATGCCAACAGATCTGGTTAGTGGCTACGTAAGACCTTCTCCCTCCTCCCATCAGCAGTAGAGGTTTAGGCCATCGTACCATGAGAGGTGGTAGCTTGCGGAGCTGCTGTAACACAGTGGGGTGAGTCCTGGGCCTCTCCCCAGGTCTCGATCTTCCTTTGAAGCCAGCCACCTTGAAACACCTCTTCTTGGTACTTTGCATCACTTCAGATGCATACGGTATCTCTTCAATATGACAACTTTGTACCCCTATGCAACAATAAAAATAAAAAAATTGCTGAGCTTACTTGTTTGTCCTGAAATTTTAATAAAGAAAAGTCTGGTCTCGGATAGAGATGTGAATATTTACCTGACAGTGACCTCTTGAAGGGTCTGAGTCATTGGAAGGTAATTTCTAGTCTTTACTATAAAGGGTGTTCACCTGTATCAACTGTGATTTTTCAGTCAAAAGCTGCAGGATGTGTCCCTTTTTAATGGCTCTGTGCTGGGGGAAATTGGATTTTTATTCTGTTGTGGCTTTCATTTTACACCGCAGCTACATTACGTGGAGATATTATCTCACAAATGTATTTTCAGACAGAGATTCACTGTATCTCCACATGCTGTTCTGGCTTGTCTTCAGCGAGATCAACATCATATTGCAAACAGGAACAAATACCCTCCCCTCCCCAAGGTCTCTGAAGGAGCGGTGTTAGACACTCGGCAACCCGTATGGTACCAGCGAGTGCCCACGCGAGTTACTGGTGTACATAGGGGAGTTTTGATTATAGAACAACTGATGTAGGGCTAGCCTATGATGATAGGAAAAACAGGCCGAATATGGCAGTTTTGATTTTTCTCACTGTGGATCTACTTTATTTTGTGGCTCGGTGCTGTGGGCCCTGCAGCAAGGCTCTGTCTCCAGGGGATGCCCTGGAGATGTGTGGTCTGTGTTGCCTCTGTCAGTGCAGCAGCTAATCCCAGTGGTGGCCCCTTGGTTTCCAGGGATGGAAGAAAGTGGTGCATGCTTGGGTTGCTTGTTTATGTTTCAAGCTGCAGGTAAAATTTGCTATAAGAGCAAAAAGTGATACTTTTTTTGGTGGGGGGGAGGGTGGGGAAAGTGAGTTTATGGTATCTGGAAATACCAGAGAGGAACAAATCCTTGTCTCAGCAAACATAGGGCCCTTTTCTGCTGGCTGATGCACTTGCTTATATAGTTCCCCCCAGTTGGTGGCTGCTTTCCACCAGCTGACGTAAATAAGATCATCCCTCCATTTTGGCATTGGCCCTGTGATACATGTTTACCTGACTGGCTCTAAAGATGATTTATCCAACCCTCAGTGAATTCCTCTGATTATAGAGAACGGGTGCTCGGTAAATATAATGTTTTCTCTCTGTTGGTCCTCTAAAGAAACACAAGCATGCATTTTCCCTGTTGTCTGTCATGGTACGTGCTGTATGTTTTGTTGTGATCACTATGGGGTGCATGGTGGAGGGGTATTAATATGCATGATGGGGGTTAAGAAGAGAGGAGTAGATGCTGTGCAGGTGCTGTTTCCTCTCTCCTGGTGCTGCATCCAGACAGCACATCCTGGGCATGCACATGCTACCTGCATGGCTCGGCTCCCTGTGGCGGTGCTGCGTGTGCGGGAAGGCAGTTGCACCTCTCGAGCAGTGTTTGTCTGTCTGCATCTCTGTTTTTCTTCGCCAGCTCCCAGGAGGCTGGCCCAGCCCCAGAGAGCGCCTTGGAGGAGGTCGGGGTTGCTGAGATGGCAGCAATGAGAAAGCAGGTGAGATGAGGGTGAAGGGCTGCAAATGTTTCCTGGGAAAGCCATAGGAGGGTGGGTGAGGGGGCCGCAGGGGTCTGTTGCTGGGTTCTGATGGGCTGGCGTTGCCAAGCTAGTCCCGGCTGATGGTACTAATGGGGAAGCAGGGGGGGACTTACATGTGTGTTGACCCATCAGACTCCTACCCTGAGGGGCTGTAGGGCTACAGGAGACAGCCAGACCCCCCATCTGCTGTCAGTAAAGGGCTCAGGTGCTCTTCTGTTGGGAAGGACCTGTTCCTGAAGCATCTGTTCAGGAGCTGAGGTACTGCTGTTAATTTTCCCATACAAAGGTAGCTGCTGCTCTAGAAAAGGAGGACCTGAAGAAGATGGCAGCTCCCATCCCTCCATCCCTTGCTGTTCCATGCTTCTGGGGTGTAACCAATGTCCTGCACTTTGCTGCTGACAGTGGACCCACTGTTTCCCTTGCAGTTGACAAGGATCTCGAGGAGGCTCCGCATGCTGGAGGAGCAGCGCAATGCCTGGCAGCAGAAGGAGGCCCTGATCTACTCTGTGATGATCTCTGCCTGCCTCATCAACACATGGCTCTGGCTAAGGAGATGATTTCTCATGCCCTGACCTCCCCTGCCCAACCCTGGCAGTGTGGGTGAGGGCAGGGAGAGAATCCTTGCTCACATACTTGCAAACAGTAAAACTATGTGTTTCTTCTTAACTTGGCCTGCTTTTTGCACTGTAGGCCCTTGAGGATCTGTGTCCTTTAGGCCCTGATTACAATGAAGGTGCCATCCCTCTCCCATGCTTTAGCATCAGAGGTGGGTGAAGGAAACGATGAGTCTGGACCTCGTGCCACAGCAGTTGGAGATCGGTGTCAGGGGGAGGTGGGGTACAAGGAGTATGGCCTGACAGGCATCGTCCCAGGGCTGGGCTGTGGCTGCAAAAGCTCTGTGTACACTAGCAATCACCTTGTATGTTTGATGGGGTCAGTGCTTGTGTGGGAAGCTACTGTGAAGAGCCCAGGTCTCATAAGAAATTGGTGGCTGATACCAGAGGTGTCTGTACTGCACAAAGCAATGGGAGACCCTCTGGCCCTTGGGCCATCTGCCAGAGAAGATGCAAAACCAAGGGCTTGGGTGTTTGCGGACATGGGGTCCTGTTACAGTTTTAGACTGTGGTGGGCCCAGTCCCCTGACCACATCCCAGCTTGGATAACTCAGTTCTGACCCCATAAAAGTCCTCAGCCAACTGCTGTGGTCTGTTCCTCATTTTCCACCCCAAAAGCTTGTGTGGAGTGGTTGAGTGTCTTTAAACTGCTGGTTCCTTGCACAACCGCTCTTTGGTGGAGGCAGTACTGCCAGTTCTCCCATGCCACAGCCCCTGCTCTAGGAGGTGTGGAGCTGGAGCAGCCAGGAGCTCCCATTCCTGCAGCTGCTGCTGTGCCACCGTCTCCTCGGCTCCTGTCCTGCTGGAGGTGGTTCAGCAGCGCATTTGCAAATGTTCAGATCCAAAGTGACTGTAAGAGTGTTGCTGAGGTCTGGGCTTATCCAGGAGCTTGGCACTTGCCCAGAGAGATTTGAATGGGAAACCTCCCCATGATGACTGGATTATAAGACCTCGTACCAACAGTGATAACACCAAGCAGGCCATGGAAAATTGCTCATTTGGGCAGCAGTAGATATTTGTTAGGTTGCCAATGCCAGAGGGCACGACTGCTCACAGCTGCCAAGCTGTAACTTCAGCAATGGTGCAAGAACACAGGTGAGGGGAATTCTTGGCCCAGATGCTCTTTAGCTAAACCCAAGCCCAGTTCAACAGCTTTGCTGTTTCTTTTCTTCTATGGAGTTTAGTAACACTTGGATCTGAGGTGACTTTGAGACACTTTTGGTGATTCATCCAGCACATCTACTGGAGTTGTGCTTGCAGGCTCTGGGGGCAGGTTTTGGCATGGCCTAACAGGACCTCTCTGTTTCACCTATAAGTAATTGTAGCTGGATCTGCAGGTCATCCAGATGTCCTAATAGCATATTTACAGACATGGATGCTTGGGTGGTTTTTGCCTGCAACTGCATCAAGCATCTGTGACTGTAAATCTGGCAGCTGGACATCGACTAATAAATAACTGTCCCACAAGTAATTGGAGGTCTGAACCTGTGCCTGATAGCTGAGCTGAGGAGAGCGCTGAGATTTATTGCAGATGAGAGCCAGGATGGTGTGGTGGGCTTGGCGTGCCGTGCCATGGCAGGGTATATGTAAGGGATGGGAGCACTGGTGCAGGGGTGGTTCCTGTGGCTTGTGGCTCAGGGATGTGGTCAGGGTTACCAGGGGACCTTACACAACAGGTCTGTATAAGGGGGCTGCTGCTGTGTGACTTGTGCCAGGAAAGTAAGTGAATTGTTTGGCTGGTTTCTCTTCTCTGAGAGGTGCAAACGTGCTTTGGAGGAAGCTTGTGTTTGTTGGGTTTTTTAAGACGTATTTTAGGGTAAGAAGGGCTGACCCTTTGGGCAACACACCACCTTCAAAGTGTGGGTTGAAGATGTTTGGAGGAGGGGTGATCAAACTGTATGTGTTCTCAAAGGCTAATTATTGGCAGGTTCTAGGGGATACAGTATGACTTTTAAGTAAGGCATAAATCCTGGTTTAAATCTGGAAACACTGACTCATAAAATGCACATTTTAATAAACTCCATGTGTTCCGGACATGTTTCTTCCAATCATGGACTTTGATCCTGGTATCCCAGTGGATGAGAACAGGTAAGGTTTATTCCCTTGGCAGCAGGACTCTGACCTGGTGCTGGATGTCTCAGCCATGCATGCTTTTTTAATCAGATGCTGGATTTCTGACATCTCTAGAGCGACAGACTATTTGACCCGCTTGTGTAAAACATGCATGCGAGCCACCCTGGCTGGGGGGGATCTGGAGGAGGAGGGTTTCTGGTTAATGCCGTCACTGTTGGGGTGCGATGTTTCTATTTATTTCCTTTCTCTCTTCCACGCCTCCTCTTTCTGGCTCTTCTTTGTCCCAGGGCAGCACATGTGGCAGGGCTGGGTGTCTCCTAGGGTCACTGCCACAACGATGTGCATGGAAAATAAAGTGTCTTGTGCAATATGGTGCTCAAGGGAGCTGCAAAGGAGCAGCTCCTGGAGTTCCCGTGTTGCTTTTGAAGGCAGCTGCAGGCAGGGAGCAAAAGGAGAGGTGGAAGAGAGACAAGTGCTGCTGCCGGTGCTCCTGGTTTGTGAGCTGTCCCCAGTGCAGGGGTCTGTGGTGTGGGGACAAAAGCAGGGTGATGCATCCCTTGCTGCTGGGTGCTTACCCAGGCAGCACCCAATGCCACCAGCAGCCCCAGCCAAGGCTGTAAAAATTCCCTTTCTTATGTTGGGCTCCCTGCTGTCCAGGTTTTCAGTGAGATCAGAACAAGTGGAATTTAAGGCTTTGAAATAAAAAAAGGGTAAACCTTTGATAGTGAAGGGACTCCCAGTGTTGGTGCTGTCAGATCAGCCCTGCACATGGTGCAGAACTCCATGTGCATGGCAGGGTCTGATCCAGCCTCAGCCACTGCAAGTGGCTAGATGCTGGAGGAAGGGGGTAAAAATTAACGTCTTCCTTGTTGCCTTGGGGATGCAAATTTTTTGCTAATTGGTTATTAGAATGGCTTTGTGAACAAAATACGAGGGCAGAAATTGGTGAAAGATGCATTTCATGATCATCTTCAAACTCTGCAGCTCTCTTCACTGGAACTCCAGAGCAACGCATTTGGTCTCCTGCTCCCTCAGTGTGAGAAGAGGTAACTGGTTGGGAGGGTGTTAAAATGTGGCTAATTCTGCAAATTTTCCATCGTAGCAGTAGCTGTGGCACAGCCTGTGAAGCAGGGAAATAGTCACTAGCTTTGTTTTTCCCTAGGGCAGAGGGCTGGGAGGGGAGCAGAAGCAGGCGGCTGGGGAGGCAATCCTGGTGCATCCCCTCGTGTGGCAGGACCTGAGCCCAGCTGGGGGTCTGCTGGCTGTGCCTGTCCCCTGGTGGGCAGTGGCCTGTCCCCAAGGTTTGCTGGGGACTCAGGAGCCTCTGGACCCAGAGCTGCTCAGGATGGCTGTGATCTCCAGCTGGGCTCTGCCCTGAGAGGTGTCTGGGGTCCCTCCAGCCACCGATGAGGTGGCAGGGGGAGAAGGGGTTGCGTGGGTAGGGAAATGGAGCATCCCTGAGCAGCATGTTTCCCTCCTCCCCTTTCATCCCCCAGACACAAAGCTAGCTGCTATTAACTCCTCTGAAGTGCGCCTTGCTGCTCAGGGCGTCGAGCATGCTCAGGGGATGGGCGTGCTGTAGTGACGAGACACACGCACACACGCCTGTGCATCCTCCCCGCACACCGCGGAGGCCCCTCTGCCACTGCCAGGGTGCTGCCTGGCCGCCTTGCCTGCTTCTCTGCTTGGGCATGGGAGAAGCGCAGGAGTGCAGGCAGCTCCGCTTGTGCTGGCTTTGGTTTGCACCTCACCTTGCGTTTTGAAAGCCTGAGTGCTCTGGAGACAGCCTGGGAGGCTCCCGGAGGAGGGATGCTCCCCAGCCACCACGGCTAGCCCACGTTAGGCAGCAGCCAAGTGTTGAAGGCTTCGGGGGACGCCAGGCTCGTAAGTGGACAGTGGTGGCTTCTCGGCAGAGGCTTCACTGCCCCGGGGAGGTGGCTCACCTGGGCGTGCATGACTGTCCCTGTGCGTGCAGCGTGGATGTAGTCTTTGTGCATGTTGGTAGAGGTGTACCAGGCATTGCCTTCACCCAAGCAGAGCCTCAGCCACGGGCTGCACTGTGTGAGAGCACAAGCATGTTGTCTCCAGGAACTTGCCTCATCCATGCATGTATAGAGGGCATACTGTGCCCCGGGGGGAGCTGGCAGGGCAGCCAGGGTAGGAATATGTGGTCTAGGCAGGACTGGGCAATGCCTGTGTGCTTTTGTGTCTGTGCATGTGCAAGTCTGTGTTTCTGTGAGGTTTTTGCATGGTGTGGTCTCTACTAGGGTGCAGCAGAACAGTGTGGGCTGCATGTGATGCTGGGGCTGGGCAAGCCCCATGGGCATCTCTCACTTCTTAGATAAACAAACCCTGGTGAAATCCCACACTTAACAGCTCCACAGCAGCTTCCGTGTATTAATGTAGGGTCTTCTCTTCTGCTTTCTGAAACCAGATGGTAGCTCCTGCCAGCAGGAAACTCAGCAAGACTCTTTTTAAATAGCAAACCTTAATTTCCAACACAGGGGAGATTTCTGCGGTGACAGGAGGTGGGGCTTGCTGGGCAGACCACCAGCAGGTTGCAATTCCCTGGGGAAGAAGGGTGGTTGCTTGGGTGCAAACACCCTTGTACACGCAAAGTCTACCCTGTGCTGCTGCATAACAGCATCTCCCCACCAGGGTTGGCCTTGTGCTTACATCCCTTACGAGTCTATTTTCTTGTCCTTGGGTGCTGAGAGCTGTGGGCTCGTTGTTATGGCACGGCTCGCTGGGCATGCTGTTGCCCCGGCAATGGCTGAGGAGCCTGAACGACAGGAGAGCATCTTTCATGGGCCACGGGCAGATGTGGGATCTCTTGGGGAGGGTGAAATGCTCTGCAGGACTCTTACTGCAGCATCAGCAATGGCTGGTGGTGGAGAACATGGGGTGGGCACATCCCATGGGTTTTGACCCTCTCTTTTCCTGTGCTGTGCCATATCTCTGTGTTCAAACCACGTGATGTGTCCTGCATGGCTCTTCTTGTGGCTGTTTTCTGCTCTTTGCAGGTCTCTAGGGCAGGGTGTGTGCCCGTGGTCTCCTCACATGGAGGATGATGACCAAGAGTAATGGTCTGCACAGCCCACCGGCCAACCACCACCCCTGCCCACTCGCCCAAGCCCAAGTGGAGGGTGATGCGGAAAGGACGGGGCTCAGCACCAGGAGGTCAGGCTGGTCCCTGGTTTGGTTGAGGGAGGCAGCGATGGGGCAGGGGAGGGGAGGGCCAGCTCCGGTATGTTTGTGGAGACCTGGCATGGGCAGGGCTGCGATGCCAAACCTCAGCTGCCTGCTTCCTCCGGTTTGTCTGGCAGGTGCCATGATGGCACAGTGTGGCTGTGACCCACCACTTTTCCCCACTGCAGGACCTGTTTAACCCAGGATGACACCTCCTCAGAGCTGCAGAGAGGGGCTCCCCCGGATGAGGGGGAGCAACCGTCTGCCTCCGCTTTCCAAGGCAGGCGAGCCTTGGCCAGGTACCTGTGTGTGCCGCCAGCCCGGGATGAGCCTGAGCCTTTTGTGCCTGGCTTTGACACTGGGGACTTGCTTGGGGTTAGGATCCCCTCCTGCTGTTTGGCATTCAAGGGTTGCAGGGACCAGTGTCTGTGAATGCTGCTCTGTGTACCTCAGTGCCCATGGGGAGGGCTGCATGAAGGGACGGCTCCATCACCTCTGGGGCCCCGGGAGGATGCAGGGCTCCTTTCCCTTGCAGGCAGCCTCACTCTGCCCCAGTCACTCACACATTCCTCATGTCCCTGTGGGAATGGCAGTAGGATTGGGGAAGGAGCCATGGGACTCTGCCAGGGTGGGCTCTCTTGCTCATATATTCTTGGTCCCATAGCATCACTACAAGGGGGGAGAAAAGGAAATGTTTGGGCTTGAGGGGGAGCTGTGAGAGTTTTCTTCTCAGCTGTAGCCCCCCTGCTCTCAAGCTTTTGCTTTTTGCTTGCTTCACAGACACCTCCTGACTCTGCCTCTCCCCCATCCAGGATAGTCCGGCTGGTGCTGGTGCTGAGGGACTGGGCCAGCAAGAGCTTGCACGAGGAGCAGCAAAGACCAGACCCCTTCCTTGAGCGCTTCCATGGCCCCGAGCTCCAGACAGTGGCTGCAGGCGCTGGCAACCATCTAGAGGATGAGGAGACTGAGGAGGAAAACAAAAAGTAGGGTCCCTTCCCTGCGGCCCCGGCCGCCCTTGGCTGGAGATCAGCTATGCATGGTGCTTGGGGGCTCCCAGCAGTGATGGCTAATGGAAGTGGATGGGGATGGCAAAGGGGGAGGTAGGATGCAGTGGTGGGAAGGGTCCTCCCTGCCCTCTCTAGCCCCTGTCCTGGCAGCCAGCCTGGCTTTGCTGGGCTGTTGTGCAGGCACAGAGGACCTGGTAGTCTGTCCCTGTGGAAAAGACCTGGCCTGTCCCTCACCTGTGGGGTATTCTCTCCGCTGGTCCATGCCCTGGTAGGAAGCACACATTGCATGGCTCGTGACAGCTAGCAGACCTCCTAATTTTCAGAGCAGTTCAACACTAGGGTTGGCATTTGGAGCCAGCCCTGGGTCTGTAAAGAGATGCACCTTCAGCTTGTGCATATGAGGGGTTGGGGACAAGCCAAGGGATGCAGGGTCTCCACCCAGGAGACCACAGCAAGCACAAATGCATGGGATTTGCCAGTCTCATTCATCATCAGCAGGATGAAGGGAGATGAAGAGAGTGCATTTGCTGCCCATGCCCCCCCCACAAGAGCAGACACTGTGACAGCAGCTTTCTGAAAAGGCTCTTTCAAATCCAGCCCTTTCATGTCCTCAGCTCACACTCCCAGTGAAAAGCAATAATCTGGCTTTTCTTCTACTGGCTAATTAAAGGGCAAAGCTCACAGACTACTCTGGACCCTACCATTATACGTGGTAATTAAAACACCAAAAAATGATTGTTTTCTAAGCCATTTATCTGGGTCTTTACTAGTCATGGAAAAAACCGTTCTGCCCTGCAAAGTTAAGGGGAGCTTGGTCATTATCAGAGGGAGCTGAAGCGTGCCATGAAAGGGCTGCTCAGTGCCAGTGGGCTCCTGGGGAGATGGTGGTAACTTCTGCTGTTTTCTAGGTCCTCAGCTCCACAGGTAAGAAGAGCCCCAAGTCTGATAACTCCGAACGTGAACTGCTGTTCATGGCGGTGGGAACCTCCACAGTTGCAGGCTTGGGTGCAAAGCCTTCGGGAAGAGACAGATGATTATTCCGTCTTTCTGGGTTAACCCAGAGCCCTGGTCTTTCAGCCCTGGCCCCACTGTCAGTCAAGTGACTCTGGCCACATGCCATGGGCAGCACTGGTGATTTAAAGCTGAAATTTCCAATGTAAATAACACTGTTATTGAGGTTATTAGTGCTTGTGGGTGTTACAACAGTACTGACTGGCTGCAGGTGAGTCAGTGCTTCCTGTGTGTTGGTGCTGTATGTCCCAGGGAGCAGAGTCCCTTTCTCAAATAACATTTAAGTTGCGCTTTCTGAGCAAAAGATAAGGACTTTGAATGGGGAGGTTGGACCACCTGCTTGTCTGTGGCTGTACCCAGAGCAAATGTGAAGGACCACCACTAGCTTTGCGCTGAGTGCCGGTCCCCACACTCTGGGCACCGCGCGTGCTGCTGCCTGTGCAGCTGGGGAAGGAGACTTCAAGGCAGAGGTTTTGCTTTTGAAGCTGTCAGAAGCAGTGGGGTGGGCACAGGGAATCTGTTGGCAAGTGGGTTGTTTTTTTTGTATCACTGCAGGGAGTTTTGCATGTTCAGAAGCTGGAAGGGAGGGAAGGAGGGAGGGGGAGAGGGAGTTTTGCCCTACCAGGCTGCAGCAGCTAAGCCTATCAGCCCAGCTGCAGAGTTTCTCTTCCCTGGCTTCTCCAGTGAGATCTGGCGACTGGAACACACACATCTTATCTCAGACTCCCAAGATGAGCAGGATCAAACACCTGGGAGCAGTTCAAAGGCCGGACCCAGGACTGAGCAGGCTGCAGGCAGGCAGCTGTGAGCAGCATGGCGCTGGCAGCCTTGCAATGCCAGTTGCCCCTGGGTTTCTGCTCTGGGGCTTGGGCATCCCCTCCTGGTGCTCCCACTGATCTGCAGCACACTTTTCTTCCTGCTCTAATTAATCTCTTAAGATCTGTCTGGCACCAATCCATACCTCAGCTAGGAGAGGCAATGTCGTGTAACGAGAAGTTTTCTGATTACCCTCTTCCATACATCTGTTTCTGGCTCTGCCACTGTGGTGCTGCGTGCATGTAGGCCACCAGCTTTGCCTTACCGTCCTACAGTTTCCTCTTCTGGTACATTATTGAGCCCAGTTTTGGGGATAAAGGACCGCTGGTCATTTTTGCTCAGGACTGCTGGGACTGGTATTAGCTTACAGACTGGCAGTCAAGCTGCAGCTGTTTGAGACAGTCTAGTGCAAGGGATGAAGGATGTGGCTTGACAGTTCCTTCCAACCCTATTTTCTGTGTTTATCCCTTTATTCACACCTTGCCAGCTCTGGCTTGTCTCTGCTTCCAGGAAGAAATGGCAGATCTTTGTGGTGGACCCTGCAGGGGACTGGTATTATCGTTGGCTGGCTGTCATTGCAGTTCCTGTCCTCTATAACTGGTGCTTGCTCGTAGCCAGGTGAGCTGGGAGGTTGTACAGTCCCTGTGTCCTCTAATCCTCCTGTTCACCTGGTTGTCGTGGCTCAGTCAGGATCAGACAACTGACACTGGTGGTGCTGAGGCTGGTGGTAACCTAAAGGAAAGGGACCCCCACTATTACTGTGACTTCTGTGGTGCAAAGGCAGAGCATTCATCCTCTGGCCCCGGTTGGAAAGGACCGTGATTTTGGGGTAAAGCGGCAAGGTGCATTTGGAAGGTGGTTTCAAGACATTGCTTTACCTAGGTCAAGGGAGGGCAGATTTTTCAGAGAAGGGGGTTTTAATTTCTAGAAAAGGGGCAAGTGGCCAAGCTCTGTTGCAGCATTAGGAGCCTCAGAGTCGGCCTATAGTCAGCTGTAATAGTTGGAGATGATATGGAGGTTTGTTGGTCTCACCACCCTATTTTATGACCTTCCTCAAGGGCTTGCTTCAGTGACCTGCAAAAGACCTATGTTGTCCTCTGGCTGGTGTTAGACTACATCTCGGACTCTATCTACATTGGGGACATAGTCATCCGCCTGCACACAGGTAAGCAGAAGCAGCATCCTGGCTTGTCAGTGCTTTGCTTTAATCCCCTAAAAGTGGAGATGAGCTGCAAGGGAGAGGCCTAATCTACAGCTCCATTAGAAGGAGCGTTTTGTCTACCTTGGTACTCACTAGTATGAAGCAGTCTCCAGAGAAAGAATCTAATTAAAAGATCTGAGAAATGGAGTAAGTTTCAGAATGAAAGATTAATCATCCCAGCTTTCAACTTCACCTTTGAATAATTGTACAAAACTACCTGCATTACTATTCGTATTCAGGCATAGTTGAAGGTCTGTATCTCTGATTTTGCATCAGTTCAGCTAATGAATTACCTACACAGAAAATGGTAGAATTTAATGTTCTCAGAATGTGGCATGTGGCTGTACAGTTTCTGTCGGAACTACAATAATTCATGATCTGGAGGATGGAAACCTTTGTGTCCCCATTTCTTCCTAGCAACAGAGTAAATCCCTGAGTGATATCTTTAGGTGGCTTTTGCCAGATGAAGGCCTTGAGTGATAACAAAAGCTTGTAAACTGACTAGAGCAGGTGATGGAACTGGTAATATTTGGGTGACCCAGTGTATATATGCACACATGTGCATGGCATACCGTAAAATGTTTCTCAGAAGTGCTTACAAAGTCTGCAGAAGAGTTGAACATAAGCCAAGATAATTCTATCATTTGCTTCTCTGTTAGGTTTCTTGGAACAGGGCCTCCTGGTTAAGGACCTGAAGAAGTTATGGGATAACTACATCCACACCTTACAGTTCAAGCTGGATGCTCTCTCCATCCTGCCCACAGACCTGGCATACTTTGCTGTGGGATTGCACTGCCCCGAATTGCGTTTCAACAGGCTGCTGCACTTCTCCCGCATGTTTGAGTTCTTTGATAGGACTGAGACCAGAACCAGCCACCCCAACATCTTCCGCATCAGCAACTTGGTTCTTTACATCCTGGTCATCATCCACTGGAATGCATGCATTTATTATGCCATCTCCAAGGCCATAGGCTTTGGAGAGGACACCTGGGTCTATCCCAACATCACAGACTCTGAATATGGGTATCTGACCCGGGAGTACATCTACTGTCTCTACTGGTCTACGTTGACTTTGACTACCATCGGAGAGACCCCTCCCCCTGTGCGTGATGAAGAGTACCTCTTTGTGATCTTTGATTTCCTCATTGGTGTCCTCATTTTTGCCACCATTGTGGGGAATGTAGGATCCATGATATCCAACATGAATGCCACCAGGGCAGAGTTCCAGGCAAAAATTGATGCCATCAAACACTACATGCAGTTCCGCAAGGTAAGCAAAGACATGGAAACCAAAGTCATCAAGTGGTTTGATTACTTGTGGACCAATAAGAAGGCAGTAGATGAACGGGAAGTACTCAAGAATCTTCCTGATAAGTTAAGGGCAGAGATTGCCATCAACGTTCACCTGGAGACACTGAAGAAGGTGAGGATTTTCCAGGATTGTGAGGCAGGTCTACTGGTGGAGCTGGTGCTGAAGCTTCGCCCTCAGGTGTTCAGCCCAGGGGATTACATTTGCCGGAAAGGAGACATTGGGAAAGAGATGTACATCATCAAGGAGGGGAAGCTGGCCGTGGTGGCAGATGATGGAACGACACAGTATGCTTTGCTCACTGCAGGAGGCTGCTTTGGTGAGATCAGCATCCTCAACATTAAAGGGAGCAAAATGGGCAACAGGCGCACAGCCAACATCCGTAGCTTGGGCTACTCTGACCTCTTCTGCCTGTCAAAGGAAGATCTTATGGAAGCCGTCACAGAGTATCCTGATGCCAAAAACATCTTGGAGGAGCGTGGCCGGGAGATCCTGATCAAGGAAGGGCTGCTGGATGAGTCAGCTGCAGAGGCAAGCACGGAAGGGAAGAGTGTAGAGGAGAAGCTGGACAGGCTGTCCTTGAACCTGGACACGCTGCACACCCGCTTTGGCCGGCTCCTGACAGAGTACGATGATGCCCAGATGAAGCTGAAGCAGCGCATCACTGCTCTGGAGTCCAAGATGAGGCAGCAGGATCTGGACGACTTCTTCTCTGATAGCTCAGACAGTCTGCTTGAGGATGAGGAGAAAGCTTTACCTGGTGGGACACAATGAGGGGGTGCAGAGGTCAGCTAGATGATGTCTGGTCTTGTGCTGAGACAGTGTTTGCTGTTTCACAAGGCAGATCCTGTGGCTGCCTTGCCAGGGACTTCTCTCAGGTCCTTACTATTGCTGCTGTCACTACCTTGATGGCAGCTCCTGAGATGGCTCCAAATAAGGTGATTGTCCTAGCTCCTCCTCCAGCCTGTCCCTTTTCTCATCACCTTGATCTGAGACCGTGGACTTGGATCACTAAGAAAGAGGAGGATGGCTAAAGCCACTGCTAACATTTCCTTCCAGCTTCTGCAAAAGATGTGCATCACAATGCCTTCCTCCTGTTTGCCTTAATAGAAGGTGGGACATGAACCTTCCATGGAGGGGTACCTGGACATGCTGATCTCCCATGCATGTTGAGGAGGTGCAGAGTCATGGTGGACAGAGCCTGCCATGTGCCACCTACCCATCCACACAGGGACCAAGGAGGAGACGGGCTTTGGAAGATGCCGCATTCCTTGCAGATAACAAAACTACCCCAACGAGAGAGACCAAAACACAAGCCACATGTTTACAAATGCATTTTGGGTTCAGCCTTTATAACTCACTTTAGGTAAATAGTCTCCACTGAGTGTCTGCGGACACCCAGTCTGCGCTGAGAGACTCCTTACCTGCAAGATACCAAAACTCAACTAAGACAGCCCAATCTTATGCCTCTTATGTCTGCAAATGGAGAGTCTTGTCTGGGTCACTGTCACTACCTAGGTCATCTCCACTACCCACACGGAAGCTGGACATCTAGCTGGAAGGACAGGCAGCTGCTGTCCTCCTGCCTGCCTCTCTTTTCCCTTCTGCTGTATTTGGTAGTGTCAAATAGCACCTGGCATGGGTGGCTCCGTACCCCAAGCACCCCACTTCCTGGGGGATGGCGTTCCCAAGCCCTCCTGCTGCAGAGGCAGTGTGATTTCCATTTGGGCTATGGATGTCTTGGGTGACAAGTACAATACAGAGGTAAAGACCGTGGCTCACTGGCCCGACAGCGCCTGTTGCGCTATATGCAGAAGAAAGACAGTAAATGTCTTTCTCCTCTATCTAATGGTGGCCAGATGTGCCAGGAGGGGCTTGACTGAAATGACACATTTTTTAAGGAACAAAGCAGTGGTGGGACCCAGCTGTGCCCGTATTTGCTTTTCTGTGGGTAGCTCAGAGAGAGGGCAGAACACACTTATTTTCTTAGGCAGGAGGTTTTCTTGTACTCAGTGGGAGTTTTGGGGCTTTGCAGGACAGTTGCCTTCTGGAGGAGAAATGAGTGGCAGAGCAACGGGGACACATGTGCAAGGGTGAAAACGTGGCACCATCGCATGCGCCAGCAAAGCTCTGCTAGGCTGTGCTGCAGCCCTGCAGGCTCCACGGTGCAAGTGGCTTGTTGGTGAGGGGTGCAGTGTAGGAAAGGCCACCAAAACCCTGCAAGCAAGAGCAGCCTCAGCACAAGCACTAATGCCACCCATGCCTAATGGTACTGTGCAGGTGCTGGGACTGGGGGATGCAACCTCATTTCTTGCTTCTGTCACGTAGCTTGCCCTGACCCCTGTGTAGGCAGCTGGGAACTCTTGCTCCTGCCCACTGGGTCCGTGGGGGTGGGCTCTGGCTGGTTTCCAAGAAGGAGAACATTTGGAGAAGGGAATTTTGGAGGAATTCATGTTCTGGGTCGAATTCAGCCAATAGTTTGGCTAAAATAATGGGATGACACATGGGGAGGTATCAACCCAGAAAAGTTCATGGTGGAAAACTGAAGATATTTGCTTTGTCCTTTCTTTTCCCTCCAACGTAAGACTGCCTTTCTTAGAGAGAGAGCTGGCGGCTCGTGGCTTAGACAGGTGCACTCTTCACTGGGTAAAAAACTGGCTGGACGGCTGAGCCCAGAGAGTTGTGGTGAATGGAGTCAAATCCAGCTGGCAGCCGGTCACAAGTGGTGTCCCCCAGGGCTCAGTTTTGGGGCCGGTCTTGTTTAATATATTTATCAATGATCTGGATGAGAGGATTGAGTGCTCCCTCAGCAAGTTTGCAGACAACACCAAGCTGGGCGGGAGTGTTGATCTGCTTGAGGGTAGGAAGGCTCTGCAGAGGGATCTGGACAGGCTGGATCCATGGGCCCAGGCCAATTGTATGAGGTTCAACAAGGCCAAGTACCGGGTCCTGCACTTGGGTCACAACAACCCCAGGCAATGCTACAGGCTTGCGGACGAGTGGCTGGAAAGCTGCACTGCAGAAAAGGACCTGGGGGTGCTGGTTGACAGCCGGCTGAATATGAGCCAGCAGTGTGCCCAGGTGGCCAAGAAGGCCAACGGCATCCTGGCCTGTATCAGAAATAGTGTGGCCAGCAGGAGCAGGGAGGTGATCGTGCCCCTGTACTCGGCTCTGGTGAGGCCGCACCTCGAATACTGTGTTCAGTTTTGGGCCCCTCACTACAAGAAGGACATTGAGGTGCTGGAGTGTGTCCAGAGAAGGGCGACGAAGCTGGTGAGGGGTCTGGAGCACAAGTCTTATGAGGAGCGGCTGAGGGAGCTGGGGTTGTTCAGTCTGGAGAAGAGGAGGCTGAGGGGAGACCTTCTCGCTCTCTACAATTACCTGAAAGGGGGTTGCAGAGAGGTGGGTGTTGGTCTCTTCTCCCAAGTGACTAGCGACAGGACAAGAGGAAATGGCCTCAAGTTGCTCCAGGGGAGGTTTAGGCTGGATATTAGGAAAAATTTCTCTCCTGAGAGAGTGGTGAAACACTGGAACAGGCTGCCCAGGGAGGTGGTGGAGTCACCCTCACTGGAGGTGTTCAAGGAACGAACATGTGGATGTGGCATTGTGGGACATGGTTTAGTGGGCATGGTGGTGTTGGGTTGGTGGTTCGACCTGATGATCTTACAGGTCTTTTCCAACCTTAGTGATTTTGTGATTTTGTATGAGTATTTTCTGTTTAAAAATAATGTGGCCTTGCTTTCTGGGATTCATGGGGGAGGGAAGGTTAAATTACCAAAATTAGAATTTGGGGTAAGATAAAAAGTTTTTTGTCATCCCTAAATTAAATTGTGGTGTTTCTGTTTTTTTTTTTTATCACTAAGATGATTTTGATTGAAGATGAGGTGGTTTCTGTTCTGCTTTTTCTTGTAACACCAAGAGCCCTGGCTCACAGCTTTCGCCTTTCCGGTGGTTTATCGCTCCTGAATTTGCCGCTCGACCTTCGCCTGCGGCAGGCGCGGGGTGCGAGCGGGCAGAGCATCCCCCCGCCAGCTCCGCCGGGGGAGCAGAGCCGGGCGGGCGCCCACCGCCGCCGCGGCCGCCTGCGGATGCGGCGGGGGAGCCAGGAGAGGGTGCTGTGAACCGCGGAACCGCCGCGCCCCGCAGCCGCGGCAGCCGGAGCCAGCGCCCGCCGGCGGCCGTGGGGCTGCAGTGGGGTGGATGCGGCCCCGGCAGCCGGGACCCTCCGGGCGGGCTGTGGGCTCGCAGCCACCCGCGTTTCGGCAGGTGTGGGCAGCCGAGCGTTTGGCAACGCAGCCCTGAGTGTTTCGCGATGGCGCTGTAGCTCCTTGGAGGGCGAGTTGGAGCCTCTTCCATCACTCCGGCACTTCTGAGTTCCCTCTTGCCTGCCCCATGCACCTGACCCGCGCCCCTCTCCGTGGGCTTTGCTTCTCCGCTGCTGTGGAGCAGGGGCTGGCCGGGGGTGCAGCTGGCCCGGGACAGCGGGTGCCTGTGCTCCTGCCTGGCCCTGCCCGTCTTCGGGACAGGGCAACTCCTGCCTGGGGAGCTGCTGGCAGCTTACGGGATATTCTGGTTTATTCCGGGGGGGCGGGGGGAGAAAACCCCCTCCCTCTCCCCGTTTTAATCCCAGATAATAATCCACTCGGGAAATTTTAAATCTTCAGACAAATTACCCCAGAGGATGGCTTTGTGAATTGAGAGCAGATCCTGCTTGTTTCCTCACGGCAGCAAGCCAGGAAATCATAGATTGATGAACTGCTTGATGGGCCTGCTAATGAAATCAGCAGCAGCTCCATGATTTTTTCAGTGAGCAGGACAGGCAGATGTGGAGAGAAGCGCACAATGGCACAGCTGCATTTGCAGGCTGCCTAAATTCCAGGCAGAGCGGGCACGGAGCAGAGAAGATATAGCTTTGGCTGCTGCCCATTTTACAGGTGGTTTCAGTATGTACCTTCCCCGTAAGGCTGTCCTGGAGATGGGGAGCAGAAGGCTGCCAAAGGCTTCTCCTCAGGGCTGGCATCCAGGAGGAAAAGCTGAGGGTGCTCACTGTAAGGGTCTGCTCAGCGCTCTGCAGAGACTTGCTCATGCACCACGATATATTAAACTGCTTTATCCGTATACTATCAATCATTTCCTTCTTTTAGATCTCTCCTATTGCAAAAAATATTCCCCTATACAACAGAAGTTTTCTCAGCTGTGTGATGTGGGTGGGAGACATCAAATATGGAGCAAATATATTGACCTCCAGAGAGGTCAGACCAGGGCGAAACATGTGTGCCTCACCAGGCAGCCACCCCTTCCAGCGCCATCGAACCAGGGAAGCACCCTGACTTCTGCAGCAGATGTTTTCTGCAAATCTGGTCCTAGCAAAAGGTGCATTTTCAGACCTTGTCTGCCTCTACCAGAGCTGCAGGAAAAGGGCTGGGATTCTTGGGTGAATCAACCATAAATGCATTGTGTGGGACTGGGTTTCCCTCCTTCTCTCTGAGCACGGCTTCTAGGAATGAAATAATCATTGCTGGATGATACCCAGAAAAAGCTCTCTCATCGGCCTCTGGGAAATGTAAGTGCCCGTTTCACAGCTGGGGGAAATGGTTAGAGCTTGCCAGGACACAACAGTGATAACTTCTGCCTCCTGGCTGCCTGCTTTTTGTTTTTCTTATGATGTTCATGAAGAGGCCATTTTGGTGATTGTGAGGAAGTCCCAAAATAACCTCTTCTCCTTAGGCTGGGGACAGCAGGGCTGGAGACTGTGGCACAGGAGACCATCTGGCTTTGCCCCTTCTCCAGAGGTAAATTAGGTCAGCAAGCTGCAAGCAGGGTTCATGTAAGTTTGGACCCCTGGATTTTGGGATTACAGAGTGGGCCTGCCTTCGAGCCCAGGGTCTGGCATGAAGCCTGAAGCCTCTGAGTCTTGTAGCACAGTAGGCTCACCCTGGTGAGAAGATCTGTTGTGGTGCATGCAGAGCCGGGGAAAGGTGTGAAATGCAGAGTTTGTGGGGATGGTTGGCTCATGGCCTACCAGGGTCCCCAATGACTGTGATTCTGGTGTGTGGCATAGCAGGGGCAGCAGTGCAGCTGCTCTTGGTGCTGCTGAACTTGGTGATGGTCTTCTCCATAGTGCTGTGCTGCTGCAATAGTCTGCTCTGCGCTGCCGAGATGGGGTCTGGCTGTCCAGCCAAGACCTCAGCACTGGGAAGCACTGGGCAAGCTCCAGTCTTGCTCTGTCTTCCTGACTGCATCATGTCTCTCCTATGGGCTCAGCTGGATCGAAGTCTCTTGAAAATCAGGAAAGTTCCAGGCAGCTCCAAGCTCTCCAGCATGGGCCCCTCTGAGCACTCCCTAGATGGCTTTGCCTCCCCCGGCTCCTGCCTCCTCTGCACCCAAGGGAACCAGGACTGCCGGCATGCTGCTGGTGCTGCCTTCCCAGGAGTGAGGCACTGCATGCAGAGGGCTGCCTTTCCACCCGTTCTCCAGGGGCTGGGATGTGGAGCTGGTGTAGAAGGTCACCAGACTGCCACGCAGCCATTCCCTGGAGGGGGGATGGCTTGCTGATGATCATTTGGATTCAACAGCTCTGAAATCAAAGCACTGCCTGCTTCTCCTGCAGGTATGAGTGGGGTTTCAAAGGAAGGGCTCTACGCTCAGCTTGTTCTCGTGGTCCATGGGCAATGCTGGATGTGCTGTGTCCTGGGGCTGCTCCTGGGAAATGGCTGGAGAGGACAGCCACCAGCTACCAGCGTAGGAGTTACTGCCAAAGGGTTTTTGGTGCTGCTAGGCAATGTGTGTTTTCTTTGCAGCCCCTGATGAGTATCTGAGGACCTTTCTGAGGTGTTTCAGTGAGTCCTAACTCACTGAGGTGTGGTCTGCCCTTTGGAGGGGAAGGTTGGTGCTGAGCACCCAGCACAGCATACAGACTGGTGGGTGCCAGTCCCAGTTTTGTCCTGTGGAGCTCAAGCCCTCTATCACCCCTGTTTTCACGTGGGGTCTTGGTGTGGCATGGGGGCAGTATCACCATCCCCATGAGCAGTTTCCCAGCCACGAGGAGCAGAGCTCAGGTGGCTGACCATTGCACCCCTCTTGCAGGTCCAGGTCAGCCCCTCTGTGAGCTCCTGTGCTGGCTGTCTCACTTGCTCCCTTCTTCCTTCCCTGTTCAAAACACCAGGGTGCTGCCTCCTCCTTGGTTAAACAAGCAGCAGTACCCTTTCATTCCTGAATCAGAGCATGTGTTGCCATGACAGCAGCTCAAGGTGATGGGTGAGCAGGAGGTGAAGCCACCTCAGCCATCTCTCTTGGAGGGATGGAGGGAAAACCCTGGGATGCCTTCCCAACACCCCTTCTCCCCCTGACCCACCAGTTTGGGGCTCCTGAGGGTCAAGGCTTCCTTGCCCCCTCATGGGGCTCTCCCTGGTGTCCTCCTCAGCCCAGCCCTGCAGGTGGTCTCCTAAGAGAAACTCCCCAGGCTGGTGGTCCATGGGGGAAAGGCTCAAGCCGAGATGGTGGTCAGTAAATCAGCTGGTGCAAGGTGGGGTTTGGGAAAGCCTAGCAGGCTCTGCCCATTGCTGGGAGCTCCACGGTGCCGGTAGGCTGTGCCAGGGCAGTGCAGGGTGTTGGAGCCAGGCAGCCTTGTCAGGGTTGCAGTGGTAGGGTCTGAGCTGGGTCTTGAAGCCAGGATCCAGGCTTGGGCTGGGTGACATTGGCACAGGACTGGTTGCCTGTAAGCTTGCCATCTCCTGCGAGGACATCCACCTTGGGTGGTTCCGCCAGCCTCTGGGATGGTAGACATGTCTTCTCCACGCAGTGGGTGAGAGCCTGCAGAGCCAGAGTCTGCAAGGAAGGATGTTTATAGACTGCAGGTCTCCTTCCCTCTCCTTCCTCTGAGACTTCAGTCACCCTTGTTCCATCCGTGCCCCAAGCAACATGTTTTTCCTGGACCTGTTCCTAAACATTGCTTTTTGGTCTCATCCACACGTCACATTGCATCTTCTGGACTAGAGGGTGAAGGAGAGGGGAAATACAGTAGAGGATTTAGGCTTATCCTTCTTGGAGCCAGATAAACTCTGCAACAGAGAGTGAATCCCTCTGCCTGCCTGCCTGGCTGCATTACCTGCAGTTGTAGCAGGACCTTTGATCTCCTCCAGCGCTGTGGTCCCTGCGTGTGGTCTGGGATGGGGCAGGGGTGGGGAAGTGGCCGCTGGCCCTCCCCGTGTCTGGCTGTGCTCTAGGAAGAACTGCCTGGGTACTTTGCTAGGCGGGATGGTATGCAATAGCTTAGGTAGAGCAAGCTGCTGTCTGGGGAATACAAGATAGGCTGGAGGAAGTGGAGAAGAAGGAGCTTAAGCGCGTGTCTGCAATCCCCCCCCGGCTTTCCCTGGAGCTCAGAGGAAGCCCTGATAACACACCAGGCAGCGGGTGAGGATCCTCCCAGGGCCCATGCCCATGATGTGGATGCAAACCTTGCTGAGGAGACTGCCAGGGCCGTTTTGAAGGTAAGAGGTTTTGAAGGTACTCTGGCACTACTCTGAGAAGCTTCTGGAGCATATCCAGAGCAAAAGCCCTTGCCTGCAGGATCATCCTTGTTTCTGAATCCTCAGATGGTGATGCTGCACTTGGGTACCCTGCTCTCTTTGTAATCTAGGCCATAGTGGCATCTGCTCGGTGTGTGTGATCAGAGGGATGGGGAGCAAGCTTTCAGTCCCAGTTTCTGGCTCTTTTCCAACCCCATGAGGACAGCTGTCAGTAGCTACACAAGACAGAGGGGTGGGGAGATGGTGACATGGGTAACGCGGAGCAAGAGAGCGGCAGTTTCTCACCTCATGGGTGGCTGTGGGTGCTTCTGAGTCTATTCATAGCTCTGTCACCGGCAGAGTGCTGTCTAGATGCTCTTCACTTGGCTTGTCTCTTGAGACACAAAGTTTTTGCTCTTGATGAGAAGTGAGGATTCAGCAGTGCACCTCCATCTCCAGAGAGACCCACACTGGCCAGGCACAGGCAGTCTCAGCTCCTGTCTTGTCATAAGCACCTTCCTCATCTAATGAACTGGGTGTTTCTACTGAGAGAAACCTAGTCATGGCAGAGACCCGAGTCCCAGGTGATGGCCTCCATCTCCCCCGTTCCCATTCCCATGTGAGCTACAGGCACTGACTTCGGTGCTAGAAACCATCGTCTTGTAGCAGGGAGGTTTCAATGGTGTGCAGAGCAGATGAGATGTGGACCACCTAGACTGGAAGTCGTCTGGATTTGCTGGCCATATATTCTGTGTGTTTGCATACGGCTTTGCAGATGTGAAGGTCAGAGGGGACTGCAAGCTGTAACCTTTGAGCGTACTGTGCCATTGCTGTAGAAACACATCCCAACTGTGCTTTTCTCCCATTTCAGGGTTTTTGTCTGCCTACCATCAGCTAGTCTTAAAAATACATGGGGCACGCCAAGCTTCAGTGAGGGTTCACATGGAGCTGATGTAATGGGAATCTTGGAGACTTCTCTGGTAAAGAAAAGACCCAGTGTCTTGGGGACAGTGTGTTGTAGGAGCAGGCTTGTTAGAGCAGAAGAGTCTTTACCATGGTAAGAAATCACATGGAGCAAGGATAAACCCGTGTGGAGCATTGCAGCCCTGCTATCCCCTCTTCTTCTTCCAGGCTCCTCATCCCTTATTCCCCTCTGGCTTGCTCTGGATAGTTTTGAATACCACATGAATCGATACTTTTAATTAGCTGCCATTCCTCATTTCTGCTTTATTGCTTGGGTAAGCAAATTAAAAGTGAGGATGTTGTGGTGAATTGTTACCCTGGGTGGGCTGTAAGCACAGGCTGTTTCTTGCCCCTGGGAGGACTGGGAGGCTGCCAGGCACTGGGACAGCGGCGGGGAGGTGGAGAGGGGGGGCATGCATAGAAACTGGAGAAATGCCTGGCTTGTTTGAGGTGCAGGGGGGAGCAGGGCAAAGTGCCCCTGCTTGAGATGAGGGATCTGGGGCCACCCAGCTCTCTGCCAGGTGGCCAAGCTCCTCTGTATCGCTCCACCTGGTTTTCATGGTGGGGAAAGCCTCTGGACTGAGAGGGTGCAGCTGGCGTGGGCACACGGGTTTTGCCAGGGTTAAGCAGCCCCACCCAATGCCAAGTTTTGGGATTGCACCGTGGGGCAGGATGTGGGGGGCTGTCAGGCCCACGCCAGCCTTCAGGATGGTACTTGTCACATCTGCCCCCAGGAGCATCCTGGGGGAGGCTGCAGGAGATGGAGCAAACAGGGATGGACCCTGCTCGGGGTTGGTGTGGGGCTGAGCTCTTCTTTGCTGGCAGATACCCTGAACTCAGCCCTTTCTCAGCCCCACAGCACCCTTCCAGCCCTGCTCAGAGCCAGGTTAATGCTGTGGTCAGATCCGTGGTGTCTGCAGGTGGGAAGCCCCAGCAGCCACAGGAGGATATCATCTGCTCTGAAAAGGGATCCTGCTGATCCCCGTGTGTGGGAGCAAAGGGCTCTCTGTTGCCACAGGGGCTCAGCGTGGTGTAATACTCTCAGGAGCTTATACAAACTGGTAACATGCTACGGTCTGCATGGGTATAGAGAAGCTTTCCCACGGGCAGACTTGTCCTTCGCAGAGGTTTAAAGCCTCCCTTTGCTGCCTCTGACCTGGGCTGCTCCTGGGGATGTGGCTCAGCTACCTGGAGCATAGCTGATGTGAGCCAGTCACTGCTATCCCCTTTGCTTGCCTCTGCAGTGGTATCAGCAACAGGCTGCGATTAAAGCTCTGTGCTTTTCTGCTATGCCTTCACAGGCCAAGGCCTTTGATGCATGGTGGGGACTGGTTGCTAAAGGGGCTTTCAGAAGTCACAATGGCTGTGGCGGGCAGCCATGCAAGGTGGAGGCGGTCAGTTAGTCTGTGCCCTGACCCACAAACGTGGCTTTGCAGGGTGGGGAGAGCTGTGAGGCATTAGCTCTGACTTTGCCCGGAGGAGGATCTCTGTGAAGGGGGTGGTGTTGAGCCATCAGAAGGATGGCAGCTCCCTGCATCCCATCCACCCTGGGAGGTAGGGCAGGACCAAGATGTGTTAGCTGAGCTGGGGGATGTTATCCGCCCAAAGCCAAACACACCTTCTTATGCCAAACCAAGAATTTATTGTTAGTCTAATTAAAACTTTTAATAATATAACCAGAAATGCAATGAACAGTTGTTATTATTAATCCAGTTAAAATGATACTAACACTGACAGGCTATCAATTCTGCAATCAATAGTTAACAAATGCCATTAGCAGTGCTGCAGTTACAAGCTGCTGTGCAAGTAAAAGCCAGTATTTCCCCTGAGCCCCTGGTGCTGGGCTCCCCCCAGGTGCCTTGGAGTGCAGGCAGTGGGGGCAATGAGCCATCACCCTCCTCAGCTCTGCCAGGAGCAATGTGTGGTTCACCGTGGGTTTTTTTTCCTTCTCTTGCTTGAGTGGACTTGGGGCTGGTTTTATGTGTTTTCCAACAGGCCTTATGCTCAGCTCTTTCTTCACTGCTCTGCGAGTTCACGTTGCATCTGACTTGACTAAATCTGGTGCCTTGCACATACGCGGGGCATCTGCTCTATGATGTTTTTGTTACTCCTGGGAGGGCTTTTGCTCAGCTCCCAAGTTTGCATTGCCATCCGTGAGATGTGGATAGCCATGGGGTCTTTTGCATTGTCTGTGCTCACGTCTTTGAGGGCTCATAATGCTGCCACCACAGCTTATTCTGGGGTCTTAGGTAGTTCACCCTACCTCAACTAAGGAATTTCAAATAATTTATCTGTATCACAGTTATGAACTGCTCCTCTCCTGCCCTGGTGGTCCCTTCTCCCTCCTACCTGGTCTCCAGTCCCTGGCTGATGGCTGTCCTGAGCAGGTGTCCCTGGGCCACCCATCGCATCTTCAGTGAACTCATGAATCTGGGCCGGCATGAGTTGCAGAGCCCAGGCATGGCTTGTGCCCACCTTCCAGCCCCCTCAATGAAAGGGAAGTGTAAATGATTATTCTTAATAACGTATGCTGATACAAGCTCTTCTTGGAGCTAGCCCCCCCGATGCTGGCACGTGCATGGTTTGGTCTGGGTTGCATCAGCTGTGGTCCCTGCTCGGGTGCTATCCTCCAGAAGGACTGGCAGGAGCAGAACAAGTTCCTCGCGGATTTTCTTCACCATGGTCAGGGCTGGAGGAGAACCCCACACCCAGCGACTGGGCTCTCCTGCCTGCTCTGCAGTCTGCAGGTGTTGCAGAGACATGACCTCCTTGAGAAAAGGCTTCAGGAGCCCTGCCATTTCCCAATGGTCTCCTCTGCCTGCTTGCCTGGGACACAGTGAGTCTTATTCCTATTAACCCACTGCGGTCCCTGCAAATCTCACCATTATCTGGATGCCCCTAAATTTGGGACTGTTCTGTATCCTGCTACCTAGATAATGTCTGCTTTGAGATTTCCTGCTGTGGCCACCTACTGCAGCATCTCCCTGGCAGTAAATTGAATTGTAAGACTTCTCCTGTGTGAAGTTCTGCTTTGTGCTGGTGCTCTCTGGTTTCTGATAGTGGGCTGGCCTTGAAGGGAAAACTCCATTAGGAAAATAAAAAAACATTGAATGCAAAACCTTGAATGTACCTGGGAGGCAAAATGTGGTCTGACAGTTCCTTTGGCTTGTCAGAGCCCCTGAGTGACGGGTGCCAGTGGGCTGCTGTCTTTAAAAATGACCTTTTGTGAAAGACAAATTGAGGGAAAATGTCTCATGAAAAAAAAAAAACCCAAAACCCAGCAGTTTATGGAAATCTTTCTACTGCAAAGCAATGGCAAAGGTTCCCTGTAAATTGGCCTTGACTTGATTGCTTTCTGGCAGACACAAAGGGCATAGCTTGTGCTTTCTGTGAGAACTCAGACTTATGGACCTGTCTGCATGGAGTAGTTGGCTGTTATTCCTTTTCCCTTCTGCAACCTTGGTCTTGGACCAGGAGGATGGCGAGGCTCCGCTGTTAATAGACCTCAGGCTGAGACGTTTCATAGCTGCTCATCAGCACAGGTCGTGTTACCTCCCAAGCCAAGCAACAGCCCAGAAAATTTCTCAGCTGCCACCTCCAAACCCAGTTCTGGCCAGGACTGGAGAGCGCTCCAGCGACCTACCCAAGCTGACTATTGCGCTGCCGTGCATTGACGCACCAAACTTGCCCTCTTGCTCCAGCAGAGAATGGTCTGCATTGGTTTCTGCCCCAGCAGCTCATGACTTTGCCACGCACTGTTCGTTATGCTGGGTGCCACCATGCTCCCTAGCTGCTGGCTGGTCCTGCGCCCTCCTGGCTCCAAGTCCCCATGTGCCAGCTGCAGCTGGGATGCAGGGAAGGGGGATCATGTCAGCTGGAGGGCCCCGGGCTAAGCTCGGCATCTCTAAGGCCCTGCTGGAGCAAATCCCAGTGCCTGGGGTCTCCCATCCCCACGGCACTTTACTGCCTGCTTAAACCCATGCCCTTCCTTCCCAGCCTGTTTTTCTCCCACTCTCTTTTTGGAGTGGGTTGGCTTTACACTGAGGGATCTTCAAAGAGTCAGTGAATCGTATTGATGTTGTTAACGTTCTCTGTAAATTCAGAGAAATTAGCAGATGAATATTTGATGAGGCTAATTAAGGCTGAATTACTGCCACACTCCTCCTTCCCTTCCCTCTGTTGTCTCTGCAGTGTGGACAAGCGTTTGATTCCCTAACATGTCCTGTCCCCAAAGCCCTGGTCTTCTGGTGGTCATGAACTGCCATGGCCCATGTTGGAGCACAGAAGCTTTTAAACCAAACACGTCAGCCTGAGAGGTCCCTGAAACCACAACTTGCTGGAGGCTGGGAGCATGGGGCAAGCGTCCAGGCCTCCTTCCTCTGTTCCTATTCTCATCCCGTTTTTCTCCTGGGGTCTGTTACAAAGCCACAGATTTTCAGGGTCCTGGTTCTGCACTGGTGAGACTTGAGGTTGTTTCAGCCTGTGGCTGCTGCAGCAGTTAGTTCAGACAAGAGCCGTCAATTTTGGGTAATCCCGGAAGGATTTCCCCACCACATGGGAGCTTAGTTTATACAGTAAAGCTGGAGGTTATTTATGACAACCGTGGCATTTAACACAGTGTGACCTTGGGAGGCAGGAGAGGGGAGAGCTGCTGGGACCATTTCACTGAAGGTGAGATGTGTCTGAGAAAGTGAGGCTCATGCCCTGAGGCTGTAGAGCTTTTCCACTCCAGCACGCAGCAATGTTGGAGGTGCCAACAAGCTTACAGTGGAAAAAGTGCAATAATGAGGTGCTCGATGCCAGAGAAGGGAGGAGGAGAGTCTGCACTTGTGCACGGCAGGATCTGGCTCCTCTCACCCTGCTCTGCTGCTGGAGGTGGGGCAAGGAGATATGAGAAGAGGGATCTGGTGAGTGCCTGGCTCCTGCTGGAGGTACTGGGAGTACCCATTGCTGTGTAGCCTGCTGAAGCCTGGATGGAGCATCCCTCTGGGACAGTGATGGAGTCCAGTCACCGTTACCCATCCAGGCCTCAGTTTCTCTGCCCAGGAGCACATCAGAGAGCACCAAGCAGGGCTGTGGTGAAACTCTCGCATGGGAAGTGCAAGCATGCACCTTCAAAGCCCGCCAGCTTGCAAAGAGCATGGGAGTAATTTGAACCATTGATTTTTGAAGCCCTGGACTGCAGTCTTACACTAGAGCACCCAAAGCCAGAACCTAAACCTTCTTTGCATCCTATCCCTTTTTCCTGACCTTCCCAAGAACCCAACGGGACTTCTTAAATAAGGATGTGCCCTTGCAGTCTTGTTGTTATTGTCCTTTTTTCTGTGAAAGCAATTTCCAGCTGAAGTGCTGGGACTACAACATGGGGACAGTTTTTATTGGAGGCATGAATCTTCTTCAATCTCTGTCTGCCATGGGTGGCTGTTTCCTCATCTCTCTCATTCGTGGCTGTGGCAGAAGGGCAAAAAATGGTCTTTGCATCGGTGTCTTGGTTGTTGCTTGCCCAAGCAGAGGCAATCTGGTAGTTCAGACAGAGAAATGGAGATAGTGGCTTTTCTGTCCCTGAGCTGCTATGGGCCATGAAGTAACCAAGGTTTAGCCCCCGGATTTCTACCGCACAAGGCCGTAGTGACTCAGGACACATCTGCAGTGCTTTGTCCTCCTGGATACCATCCTACAGGAAAACCTTCAGTGAAAACCCATAACTTTTTCCAGAGATCATCACCATGATGTGTATCCGTCCCTACTCCTGAGAGGGGTGTCAGGTTTGGCAGTTCACTTGGCTATGTTTTCAGGGAGCTGCATGTTCCTACTTCAGCCTTTATCAGTGCTCCTGGGAGCAGTCATCTCGCGCTGCTTGGTGAGGTCAGGCTTTGGGGATTCCTGGGGATTTTCTGAGGCCTCAGTCTCACTCAGGAAGGGTACTGATCTTTCTCCTGGCTTTCCAGGTGAGTCCACACTCTGTATGTGTACTTGTTTAGCTTTGCCTGGAGAACAACAGGGCACTCTACAGTTACGAGCCATCTTTAGGAAATCTGCGATAGACACAGGGGACTGACACTGGCTGAGGATCCAGACCTCCCTTCTGGCCAGGGTCTAAGTTTCCAACCCCACCTTGTCCACCACATGTCACTGTGATGGCTGTTGATGAGTTTGAGCCTCTGTTAGTGCTCCAAGCCCAGTTCCTCAGCAGAAGGTAAGCCAGTCTCCAACTGCCAATCTTCACAACAGATGGACATCCCAGTGGTTTTGGGTGTCAGTCTCAATATGCTATGTGCACACTAAACATGTGCTTCGGTGGTGTCCAGAGGTGGGGCCTCCAGCATGCTTGGTCCCACAGAAAAGCATGAAAATATGGACCAGACCCTTTGTGAGGGCTTCAGCCCTGCCAAGCCCTGGGGAGAGACGGCTGGGCAATCTGGGCATCCATCAGCTTAAGCCCTCTGAAAAGTGGCTGTCTGCTGAGTAAGGAGGAACTTTATTCACCTGCTCTGAGACAGAAAATCCTTCTCCTTCCCCTTGTTCTGCTTGCCACAGCATGGCCCACATTAACGATAATGAGTTAACGAGCTAAGGTAAGTGATAGGGCTTTGTTCATGGCCTCTTTTTTTCCCAATTCACCTTTAAAGACATGAAAGGTGAAACTAAAACAAGAGCAGCTCTGAGGGCATACCTCCATCCCCCCCCTTTTCTCAGTCTTTCTTTTCTCCTTTCATCTGCCTTTCCCTGTTCCTTGGTTTGCCCTGCTATGCCCTGATCCAGCCAGTGCAGAGAGCTGACGCTGCTGTCAAAGATGCCCTTATCTCCAAGGGTATAGCTGGCATTTTGGATTCAGAGACGGCATTAGGATTGAGGTTCTGACTAATCTCCTCCAATAAGGTGTGTCACAGCAAGAGTCGCAGGGCAGAGGGTCTGACATCGCAGCTTGGGTAGCTGCTGCCTGGTTTATATTTATCCCCTTCCCAGGCACAGTCAAGGGCATGCTCCAGCCCTGCCAAGGTGGGGTTTCTTCTTGAGAGAAAGCAGCTCTTTTCACTGTGCTGCTCATCCCCCAGCCCCTGCCCAGGAGCTGTGTGGGCACCCCAGGCTGCCACACGGTTCCCTGCTTGGTGTCCCTCCTCACGGGGGAAGGGGAAATGCAAAAAAGGAGGCCAACATGAGCTACACATTGTAAAACAGGACAGGTGTACTGTGGTAAATTGAGTGACAGGCAGAAATAAGCATAAAAGAATTAGATGGATAGATAGGAATGAGGGATCAATAAATGGAGACTAAAGATAGCAAGAGAGATGCACTGAGGGCTGTTGACAGAGAAATAGATGTTGCAGCTAGAAAGATCCTCGAATAAGAGAAACATCAAATGAGAGAGATGAAGCTTAGAGAAGGGTCATTTTAAGTGCACGTCATTGCTGGGCCAGGTTTTAAACCCCTGAGTGGTGGGTTGAGAACAGCTCCACTAGCCCCACTCTCAGCTACTGGATTCAGACCTCCATGTTAGAGTCAGCCCATTGCATGTTTTGAAATAATCCTTTCTCAGACACCAGCTTAGCCAGTGAAAGGCTGCTTGGAGCAATCTTAGGGAGCCGGGCTGCGTAACTGCTGCTTTTATGGTCTCTTGATCAAATCTATGTGCTTTATAGCCATATTCCAGATTTAAATCAAACTTAGCCATAATTGAAACCTGCCTTTCTCTTGAGCCTGCCACTGCCAATTAGAAGGAATGGCAGTTTTGGAAAAGGAAAAAAATGTGTAGAACAAGCAGCACTGGAGTGCTCAGGTACAGGGTGTCCTGGAGGACACAGCCTGACAGAGGAATGTTAATGGAAGGGGATTTTGGTAGGGTAGGGAGTAAAGGCTTTGCAGGCATTGATCCCTGTCAGGTTGATTTGTTGCACTGAGCCTGGATTTGGCTAGGTTGGTTTGTTTTTCACCAATCTAATGACCAGTGAGCTTGTTAGGGAGTCCCTGAAGCATCCTGTAATACCTGTCTTTATGGGATCCTGTTCCCCAGGTATTCCCAGCACGGTGCTCTGCCTAAAAGCTGATTGAGTTTGAGGAAGCCTCGTACTCCAGAATTGCTTTACTTCTTAAGGACTGGTCTGAGAAGGGTGCAAAAGAGTTCAGCAGCTTCAGAGCAGCCGTTAATTTCCTCTTGATTTATTAATTAGGTGAGCTATTCCCCATCTCCCTCCTTCTCTCTGGGCATGTGCTTAAACCCTGTGAAATCACTAAAGGCAACTGAAGTTCACTCCTTCTCTTCATGCATCCTGGGAGGCCCAGCCAGAGCTGGCATCCCCCTCCGGGGGCTGTGATGGAGGCATCTTCTCTGGCTCTGCAGGCTCCTTTCTCAATCCTCTCCTCCACAGCAGAAGACCCAGAGTCTACAGCTCTGCTGACCTGCAGCCTGCCTGCTAGACAGAAGAGAATGGCCGTGGATGGGGACAAGTGACAGTGTGCCATGCTCTGCAGGGGTGGGCTTCTCTCCACCGCCCTGCAGCTGGTGGGGCAAGAAATGGTGGAGCAACTGGCACTGGTGCTGCTCCGGGAGCACCTGAGTCCCCTGTGACAAGGGATGGGGGAACGGGGGACCAAAATCCTTTCTCATGCCAAAGAAGTGTTTACAGAGGTTCTTGGGAGAGGTGATGAAGGGAGGTGGCTGCAAGTCCTTCTGTACCAAGGCTTAGGGATTTTGGGGAATCCTCCACCTCCTCCTGTCCGTCGGAGGATTGGGCACCCTCCCAGATTATGCCTGTGTCTCATGGTCACTGTCCCTGGAGCTCTGCACCCTGGCTGGCATCTCCGCAAACGTAGCAGGGCTGAAAAACAAGGACTTGGAGGGGATCATCTGCTCCAAACCTGACCTGAAAAGAGAGAGGGCAGACACAAAGCAAGAACCTGAGGGGACTGATTTATCTGAGGATGGCTCAGACACCATCTCCGGGAAGGTGTCTCTGTTCAGCGGTAAGAGGAGGGGACAGGATGAGCTGCGAGAGGGGAGCAAGCCTGTCCTGCCTGTGAGATGCCTCCCCCCCTGGCTGCCTCTGGTTTACCCCAGCACAGTGCTTCCCGAGGGACGTATCCACACTCAGAGCGCTTTGTTCAACAGGCTTGCAGTGATCAGTGCGCTGGAGCCATTTATCAGTCCCGATGCATATTTAATGCTGAAATGGTGAGCAGAAGTGGAGCAGTGTTTGCAGACTGGAGAGCTTTGCCGTGGCTGTTAACGGTCCTGCATTAGTTATGGTAGAATAAATAATTCACAGGGCTAATAACAAACGCCTATTTTGAATGGTTATGGAGATCCCGGCTTTCTCCCAGAAGGGGGGATGAGAAAGCAATGTCTGGCTTCTAAACTGAGTGGACAGCAGAGCACGTGGGATCTGCTGGGGATGCTGTGCTGGCTGGTGACATTTTGGGGGATCTGTACCCCTTGCTGGCCCATGCACAACCAGGGGCATCGTGGCTCTCCCCAGCACATGCCAGTGTGTACAGAAAGCCTGGGCGGTCAAGAGCAGGAAGCATCAGCTTCTCCTGTGGGCTCAGGCACTTGTTTTCCTGCTGCTCATGTTGGGGAGCAGGATGGCAGCCAGCTTGTTCCCCAGTGCTCCCTGCGCACCCCGCTCAGGTCCTGCACTGAGCATCTCTGCTGTGATGCCTCTGTAACCCTGCTCCTGCCCTCTCCCCGCTCCTTCTCCCACCTGGTGCCAAAAATTGTCTAATTTTGACTCTCCATTTAACCTTGTCAGGCGGGAAGCATGTGGACCCCAAGCTCTGCAAGGGCATCAATCTCATGGGAATCCTCCCCTGAGGCAGCTCCCGCTTGGTCCCTGCCTGGCAGCTCTGTGGTTTGTCCTGCCTGTATCTCCTTGTGCTTTCCTTCAAGCCATTCATTCCTCCCTTCCTTCTCCCCATAACCTGCTCTTTCACTTCTTCAAACATTAATATGAGTGTTTTCTTGTGCCACTATTGTCCTTCAGCTTAAATAGCTTTTTCCTCCTCCCTGGTGTTTACCCTCCAGATGTATTTATAGAGAAAAAAATCACATCACTGCCAGTTTGCTTTACCAAGGCTAAGCAAGATATGTTCTTCTATACTGCTTTTATACCATGTGCCCTCTGTTCACCAACTCACTCAGGAGCCTTTCTCTGCTCCTTTTTAATCTTCTTTAATGTGGATAGCCTTCTGGCTTAGCCACCATGTGGTGAGTGACCCTGGGCAAATAATTTCACTTTTCCTGCCTCAGCTTCCCCCCACCTATAGAGAGAAGACAGTGACCCCATCCTGCAGCACGGGGTGGGTTAGGTTCTATAGGAGGTATAGGAGCTTCCTCTTCCCCAGCCCTGGTCCTTTATGGGGGCTCATTTCATTACTCTGTGAATTTACATCTCAACAGAAACATAAGCTGAAGTGATATGGGACATGAGTCCTGTCCCAGACCATTGTAGGCAGCCTCAGAAGAGCTGAGTAGTCCAAACAGGCACCCAGAGTAGGCTGAATGCTGGTGGCTCACCCACATATCACCAAACACATCCTAGGTCCTGCCATAAACCTAAAACTGGGGGAAAAGTCATGATAAAAAAGTTTCCCAGGGAAAACAACAGCAGCTGGGAACTTGTGTGATGCCACCTCTCTGACCCATTGATGCTGAAGGGTTTTCCTGAGGGTCTAACCAGTGCCCCATAGACTGCTGTGAATAGGATGGTGATACCTCCCCTAGACCTGCATTTCTCTCTTCTGGGGTCCTATCACACTCATAGTTTATCAAGGCTTTCCTGGACTCATAGACTTAGATAATTTTCTTCCTTGGCCCTGCCCAACCGGTGAGCCCTTGATGGGCAGTGGGAACAGCTGTTCCCAACCCCGTGCTCATGAGCCTGAGCCCTGTACGCTGCACTCCTCGTTCCCCCTCTTGGTGGGTTCCAAGCTGTCTTCTGCTGGGTGATGGGTTGTGCACCCTCCATCCGCTCCTGCTGCTTCCTGGCTTGTACCAGTGTCAAATGTCATCAGCATGAGGTCACGAATGAAAAAATTGGTATGGGTCACAAACCTGCTCTGCAGGGAGCTCTGCTGGTACCTTCCCTCCAGCCTCATTCTTCCTGTTCCAGGACTCACTTTTGGCTGGTTTTGGATTCTCCCACTCCTCACATACTCTGGCTTTGGTCACCTTCTCCCACAGAGCACCAGCACTAAGACGAGAGAGGTGAGACTGCTCTATTCCCTTTGCCTTTCTCTTTCAAGACAGTTATCACCTTAGCCTGGGAGGATAAACCCACTATGTGTTTTAACCCCTTTTTCTTTTGTGTCTGTGCTGTTCGTCATCCTTTTCTTCCTACTCCTGCTTTGCAGCCCCATCTACTGAGATGGCACAAGGAACAGAGTGCACCTAAAAACAGGGGATGCACATACATGGATAAATAACCACCCTTGGACTGTTCCCATCCAAGACAAGTGATGTTTCAGAGAACAGGACAGCCCCAAGCACTGACTCTGTTGACACAGGAGAATGCAGCAGATTTCACCTAGAAAGCGGCTGTTTGAACAGAAGAGTGCAGCACAGCTCAGAAGTGCTTATGTCTGGAAAGTGGATGTTTACAGAGGGGAATAGCGCACTCACCTTGCTATTAGAGCACAAAACAAATGTTTGCCCAGGTAAGTGCAGATCCCAAGCTCAGGTTTTGCATTGGGTGTGTAGCTTCGGAGCGTACACGCAGGGAGGCACTGCCTGGGCGAGAGTTGCAGGTTAAGCGTCCTGCTCCGGACGTCTGAAGGCAAAGCAGCAACTTGAAGAGCTGCTGCGGGTCTCTCCCCAGGCACCTGCTGTGTGGATGGAGTGGGGTGAAGGGCTGGGCCTGGTCGGCTGCATTCACAACCAAAGCAGGGCTGGGGGAGGCAGGACCCAATCTCATGTCTCAAGAATTTAAAGACATAAAGTACACACTGGTGAAAAATTGCTTGTAATATTATTTTTCTCTCTCCCTCTCTTTTTCTTGTTCCAAGAGGACTTGGCAAAGAAGGCCCCTGACGGATTTCCTCTCCTCTCCATTTTAATCAAATGAATACATTTTCAAACCACCAAATTCCTATCACACTTGCCTGAGTCTTTGGAGAAAGTTTTGGGGCTGGCACCTGGGATTAATGGCAGTGCTCCTCATGCACCTGTGGAAGGTGGCAGCTCGTACCCCTTTGCATTCAGCGATGCTGAGACATGGCCGCAGATGCTCTGATAGAAGATACAACTCCGTCGTCCCCACACTGCTTGCACATTGCGGTGTGGATATTGCGCCTGCCATGGCAGAGAGCGGCTCTGGTGGCCGAGTGCTTCTCCCATGGCACGGGGAGGAGGAAAAGAGGAAGAGACTGGAAAGTGGGGTGACTTGTGGCTTGGGGTGGGCTGGCAGACATGTTGTTTGGGGTAAGGGCAGGACCCGCAGCAGTGGGGATGCATCCCTTGGAGATGCCCTGCTGCTGATGGGAAAGGCTTGTGTTGGGAGCGCTGCAAGGCAGCATGGCCAGCGGGGCAGACAGGCTCCCCATTGCATTACAGCCATTGTTTTAATTTCAGAGCAAGCATTAGTTTTTAGGCTGTTAGCAGCAAAGGGAATGGACTCAGCTCTTTTCTGTCATGGGGGATAACAGGAACAAAAAGTACCAAACAGCTCCATGAGGGCCGGGTGGTGTTGCAAGGCAGCCTGCCGTCTCCATGCCCCTAAATGTGATAATCACTGTGGTCCTTAGGGAGAGCAGCACCCTCCAGGAGCTGAAAGCCCCTCCACCCCGCTCCGCCAGAAGACCCTCTCCTTCATGGCAGTGCCTGGGAGGTGTGTGGGCCTTTGCAGGCAGTGTGTGGGGGTCACACGTAGGGCCGGGGGTTTCTGCCCCAGCCAGCCAGGTGAGTTGGCGTAGGCTTTTGTTGCAGCAAACATCGGTTACTGTGGGTATCAGAGGAAGCTGATTGCCAAAATGGCTGTGGTAAGGGCTGCTGTTGCTGTTTCCGTGCTAGAGTTTGTGGGCTGGAGAGGAGGAGGCAAACCAAAATATTTATACCATAAAATGTGCACTTTTTCTGAGCTGAAGCTTGGGCAGCATCCCAGCCCCTCCATATGGGCTTGTAGACGTTGCTTACCTGATTTCTTTCTCTCTCAGGAAGAGCACAACGTGGTTGCTTGGTTGCAGAGGGGAAGGCAGGCAGCTCCCGTGGCTGGACTCTGGGGATGTGGGGGTTGCAGTGGCTGTGGTTGCTCTTCCCCTCCTCTTGTGCCCCGGTGACCCTGGCTGGAGCCTGGGGCTTCCTTCCTTGCTGTCAGTGCTGGCCCATGGGAGGTGGCAGTGACCTATCTCATGTGGACCCCAGACTTGGGGGGAGGCTCCTAGGTTTGCCCCGTTGCTGCCGAGTTCACACTCCCCAAGTCCTTGCCGTGAAAGCTCTACCCAGTGGGCATGTCTGCCCAGCCTGCAAGCTTGCCAAACTGCGCAAGGACGTGAGGGCTGGGATGGAGGGGAGGGCACGTGCGGGGTGCGGGCAGAGCAGTGTGCATGCACGCCAGCATGGGCTCTGCTCAGTGGCACCCATGTGATGCAAAGACAGATGAGTGGCTCAGAGAGGGGGCAGAAGTTTCATACACCTCGTGCTGGTGAGGAAAGGACCTTCTCAGGATCTGTCCCTCTTCAGCCCTGGGAAGCTGCTGTGGGGCTATGTCCTCTTTCCAGCAGCTGGGACGAGGGGCACTGCAGCGGCTGGGCTGGAAATGCAGCATCATTAATCAAGGCTGTGGGAGCAAGGAAGTGTGGGGCTGCTGGTGTGTGCCACTGGATAGGACTGGCGTGATGTCCTCAGTAGCTGAGTCTGCGGAGCCTTTGAGCTAAGCCTTTTTGTGCATCCTGCATTTGGGCTGCAGCAGCCTGGCAGTGTCCTGACCCTCCTTGGTCTTTGGGACAGATGCTGAGCCTCTCTGCGGTGATTCCAGTGTTATTTAACCTCCCTCCCTTTGCGGCTGGCCGAGAGCTGGACCTCTCTGACCGTGGTAGCGGGTACTCAGCCCTAACCAGCTCTGAAAGCGCAGGGAGGAGTGTGAGCCCTTTCCCGCAGAGCGGCAGCCAGCGTGGGGGGGCTCATTTTGCGATTACGCTGTGGAATGGCAACATTAAATCTTCCAACCTGTCCACTGGAGATGGCCCCTCTAATCCTCCCTCTGACAAGATTTAAGATGGTCATGGGTAACTGGCTTTCATTATCGCTGTGCTCATAAATCCTTTTGTTATCCTCTTTTAGATGGGCTACTGCCGTCACCCACACAGTGGCTGCTCTCTGTCTCCAGCAGCAGGTAACCTCCCCCTGTTCCCCTCATCCCGTTGTCCCTATCTATCCCCGCTGGCCCCCACTTCCATGTGCAGTTGGCTGTTGTGCACTTGGTACCTCGTCCCTTCCACCCATTTCTCCCGTGGCAGGGCCAAACTCTCTGCAGGTGCAAGAGCGCTGGCTGGGCAATTTTTCCTGTTGTTGCTCATATGGTTTCTCATTGCTCCTCCACCCTTGCATCTAATGTCCGATGCCAATGAAGTCCCCTCTCCCAGGCACCGGTCTTGCAGCTCCCTTCCTGCCGGGGCTGTTCAGCCAGGCAGGGCACGATTCGGCCCTTCATCATGCCTTGAGGTTTTGAATGACATCTGTTACTTTCTTCCAATTCCCAACTCATTTTTGACATGTTTTTGGTTCTGCCTGCCCAGTGGTATTGATTGGACTTTTTATGGAGTGAGTGCTCTTCCTATATTTAGTCATCGTGCAAGATGCATTTCTGTGCTACTAGAGCTATAAGATTAAAACAAACTGAAAAAGAAAGAAAGAAAGAAAGAAGTCTCCACATAAACCCAGACCTTATGTCCTACTCCTCTAATTGTGTGTGAATAGAAATGACAAATAAAAATTCTTCAAGGCTTCTTATTTCATTTTTAAGAGCATTGCTTTTTGCAGACCTCTGGCCCTAAACGCAGGCTGATAAAGGTTTCTTTTGGGTATATAGAGAAGACCGTAGCGGTTTCCTCGTCCCTTGAGAGCATGGTAGCTCCACTCCTTTCTTTTCTCTAGGAAGGGGAGTAGTATGGACTAGTGATGGGAGTTTTACTGCCATAGGGACTGGCTGCGTGCAAAGCATATTACAGGTTTGTGTAGGGGTAGACTCTGATTTTGGTTCCTAGACACTGGGATTTGAAGGTGGCAGTAAAACCCCTGCAGCATCTCCAAGAGCCAGCTTCGGAAAAGCAGCACTGATGACGGGGCTGATGCATCTCAGCTGCCGCTTGACCTTGTAGCAGGATGGGAGAGTGCATGGCAGGGCTTCCCTCTCAGGACACAGGGGAGAGCATGCACAATGGTGGGACCCCTCACCCCGATAGACTTGTGGTGAAGCAAAGATTGTCCCACAGGAGAGCACCTGGGTCACTAGTTTGCAGCCAGTTCTAATAGTTAGCTCTGGTGATGGGATGGGGATGCGCAGGGCTGCCTGGCCGTGGGCTCGCAGCTGACCCTGCAGGTACTCCTCCACCCAAGGATCTGCCAGATTTAAGAAGGGGTGAAGGAGGCACAGAAGGGGTCAAAATGAAAGACAGCACAGCAGAAAAAGCCAGAAAACTCCCACAGCTTTATGAATGGCAGCCAGGAGTCGATTAGCACTGACTACTAGCTATGGACCATCACGGGACCCCGGAGCTCAGGGGTCACTGGGGGAAGAGATGAGGTGAAACAGCCATGAATCAAGGAGAATGGCTTCAAAGAGGGACTGGTGGGGGAAATGCAGAAAGCCACGGCCCATGCTTTGGGATGCTGCTCTGGGAGCAGGGCCAGCCCTGGTAGAAAGTGTGGGCCCACTGATGCCCAAAACGCAACTGAGGATGGGAGCCAATGGAGGGAAGAGCTGCTGAGCATCAGATTTGGTGCATCCAAGTGAGGAAACCCCAGGAGCTGTTGTGGGGCAGACCCCCCTCCCTGGCCTCGATGGGGAATGCAGAGTCTCATCCACTTGGCTTACGGACCTCCTGCCAAAATATTTCCATTTGGGGTATAGACACCTGCCAGCCAAATTTGTGTTGGCCTGCACAGCTCTCTGTAGTGGCCAAACAGCCACAGGAGATGGAACTGGGCTTGCTCACCATCTGTCTGAGCTAGTGGCAGGGCTGTGACGCCAGGTCCAAAGGGAGCTGAGCCTCGTGCCGGGGCAGCCAGGACACAGCCCCGGGGTGCGGGTGTCCCTCCTGGCCAGCTGTGCCAGACCACAAGGCAGCAGGGAGGCCCCATCCCACCACCAGTGGCACAGGTAGAGGCAACCACATCTGGCACTGCTGCTCTCCCCGGCCATCGCCAGCTGAGCAGAGGGCTGGTTGGAATGCCATGCTGAAAATGGAGAGGAGTCCTGCGTTCTGTGGGCACCAGTTTGGAAGGAAAGCACTGATCTTGGGCCAGTTTTCCAGTCCATTTGGTTTTTCTGTGGCTTGATGGGGGCATTAAATGGCAGGTGTTTTGTGCCAAGCTTGGGCATCACATCCCTGTGTGGAGAGGCCGATGATGAGCAGTTCTTGGGCACGGACACAGCGATAATCATTAGCAGAGCTGACTGTAGTCGTAGAGAGGAGTCCCTCTGCAGTGAGAAACAGAGTCAGGAGTCAGAGTCAGTTAGGAAACAGAGTCAGACCGCAGGACCTTGCAGTCCAGTCCTTCCCCAGCCCTGGCCTGGGTTGTTTGGGCTCGAGACAGAGGATTTGATTTGTGGACTTGCAGCAGTCAGGGAAGAAAATGCTTCTGCAAACAGACTCTGCTTTGCTGAGCTCTAGGTGGGCTGTTGCCTTCGGTTGCGTGTCCCCAGGATGACAGTGAGTAAACCAGGGACAGCAGAGCAAGAACTGCACATCTCTGGTTGGCTCCAATCTAGCCCTAGGCTCTCTCTGCTCCCAGCAAATGAACTTTAAACAAGGTATGTTCTTCCCCTGTGCTTGCCTGCTCATTGGCTAGATTTCCAATAAGGTCACTGCAGGTCTTAAGCAAAGTTTCCCAAGTTAATCCCACTGAACATAATCATCACAGAAAGCCTTGTTTTTGCAAGGCTGTGCCTTACACTTGTTAGGAGGCGAGCGGCAGCAGCTGTCACTGAATAATCATTCTCATTAACTTGTCTTTGTACCTTTCTTCTGCCTGATGAAACCCTCTCTCCAAAACACAGCCTTGAGGGCTGCTCAAAAACAAAGCAGACAAACAAAATGATCTAACAAAGCGGACAAGGAGAGACAGGACCAGGGAGGCTAGAAACTCATCCACCTCCTCGTCCAATGGAGAAAATTTAGAGGGAGAATGTGCCCCAATTCCTGGTCCCTGCTGGGCCTGAGAGGACAGATGGAGCCAGCTGGACAAGCTCCTGGGATGTGGCCGAGGTCACCATCTCTCCCATCCCTTCATCCCTCCACCTGCCGTCAGTGACTCTAGCAGGGACCTCGTTACCACTGCCCCTACGCTGGCCTGCTTCCATCCCCTGATGAAAAACTGCCCACATCACCTGGGGCTGTTTTTTTAAGAAAACTCTCGTAAATCAAGTGTGAGCTTAATTTTCAGGATATGCTGTTTTGTGTTATTGCAACCCCAGAACCAAAAGCCACTGGGAGGGCACTCTTAGACTCTGGTCCTGTGGGTCAGCAGGTCAGGGTTGTAGTCCTGGCTCTGCTACTGGTTTCAGTGGCATAAATGATGTGGGATCCCAAGTCCCACTGACTCCTTCTGCAAACTACAGAGACCAGTTGCTTGGCCATGCTTAGAGATGCCACCAAGTGAGCAACCCTGAGAAAATAACTTTAGGTCAAGGGTTTCAAGCTCAGACCTCAGTTAGTTCCTGAATTCAGGTTTTAGTATACTCAATGTGGCACCAGGGTCTGTCAGGCATCTGGAGCTCTCACAGACCTCTCCCTGCCTCTGTTGTCTCCACTTCCTAACAGCCCTTCTTTGCCTCCTGCCATCCCCAGGACTCAGCCTCCTCCCTGAGCTCCTCCAGCTCCAGCATTCAAAGGAGGGAATTGCATGTGGTCTACTGCCATCTCTGCCTGCAAACAGTGAAAGAATCAAAAAAGCAGATGCAGAGGGAGACTAGGGGCAGGAAGGAGTAGTCCTTCCTCTGAGGAAGGCTCCAGGGGCTGTGAGCAGAGAAGATAAGAGAGGCACCAGGACTCCAGGCAGGACAGGGAAGGTGGGGCGGTGGGCTGTATTTCTGGCTGTGAGCCAGTGATGCTACGCTTGAAGTTGAAGGAGATGTGGTCATATGAGAGTGATGGAGAGAGCAAAGGGACTTGGGTGCTAGAGGGATCCCCATGAGATCTGTGGGAACAGCGCTGTGACAGAAGTTGTGAGGTGTTGGGGTTGTTTTGTGGTGTAGCCAGAAGGACCCTCTCCTGTCCCCACACTGCAAATTGTTCCTAGGCGTTTATGTCACTCCGGGGACTTTCCCCTTCTGCCAGTCCTGAGCCTTTCAGAGAAGCAGGATCCCTGGGAGCCCATCATGAGATGAAGAGCTATCTGCCTCCTTCTGCTCTTGTCGCTGCATATCTCTGGGACACTGAGCAGTTCTGACTTTTATTTGACCAATGGTCTCCTGCTGACAAGGACCATACAGCCAGGGAGGGTGCAGAGGGAGAAGCGATAGATTATTCTTAATTGAGTTGAACAGACGAAGCTGACCTTCAGAGAACAAAGCCATGAATCTTCAGACAATGGAGTCAAGTGCTATGTGGATTTACTGTCCTCTGGCTTTAAAGTCCTGACCTCCACCACCTCTCTCCTGCTCTTGCAAGAGAAGGTGGCCTAGGAGGATCTGCTGGGCAAAGCCCTGATTTACAGCTGTCTCCCAGCTACAAGTCATGAGCACACATGAGCTTTCAGGCATGTTTTCCCTGCAAGCTGCTCACAGCTAATGGTCAAGAGGGAGAGCAGACAGACAGATAGATGTGGAAATAGCACAGCAGTCGATGGAGGGACACAGTCTTCACCAAGATTTTCTCTAGCCTTCTCTGTGAGAAAGCAAATCTTTTCTCTAAGACCAGGAACCTCATTAAAGAGATCTAAAGGAACCTGTTATTCTTCTGTTGGTGATGGTGCCTTGATAGTACAGCTTGGGGGAAGGCAGTACACTTCCAAATAGGAGTGAGAACTTGAAGAGGAAGATTTGTTAAGCCTTGGGTTGTTGAGGGGAAATTACTCTACAAACCTTGCAGTGCTTCATCCCTGAGGCAGTAGGGACCAGTTGAGCTGGGGTAAGTGCCACCTCCAGAGTGACCTGAAGGATCCCAAATCTCTTGCTGTCTTTGAAACAGGATACTGTGCTCCTGCCAGGACAGAGGGAGATGGTACAGCATCTGCCTTTCCCTCTGCTCAATCAAACATCCTCAACGTGGGTGGGAGCGGTGGGCATAGCTGCCTGTCACAGCTCGGGCTGTGTGAAGAGGGATGAGAAGTTGAATGTGATGGTAGGGTCTTTCTGTGTGGTTTCCACTTCTGTAGTGCCAGTAGCCACCAAGCATGCATTGTTGACGTGGAAGGATTCCTGTCAGATTCTTGGTTACTCTGAATCAGCAAGGCTGTGTTGATGTGTAACAGCTGCAGCCTGGCCCCTTCTGCAGACTCTTGGTTGTGCTCAGTACCGGCTAAGAACCAAGAGAAAATGATACAAATAGAAGAGAGGAAAAAAAAAAGCTTTGCTGCCTAAAAGCAGCTCTCTGAATATCAGCCAATTTCTTTGTTGGCAAAGCCAGCAGCACGGCCAGGGTTTGTTTGACTAGCTCAGCTTTTCCAGGCAAAAGCCAAGGTGTTTGTATCTCTTAGGACCTGGGAAAGGCTTGTCTGGGTGCCGAGCATCTCACAGGAGCTGCCAGGGCCAGGAAAGCAAGTGGTAAGAGGGGACAGTGTGCAGTGTGTCGACAAGGGACAAACCAGTATCTTAGCTGCAGTCTGAGCATGATAGTCTCTCCAGGAGCTGCCTGTGTCTGTGGTTTCCTTGCTCCTGTACCGCTGTGTCTTAGTGTTCATCTCTCCGCTCTGCTCTTCCTTGGGGCAGGAATGGATCCCATGGAATAAGGAAGACAAACTATCGCCACGCTGCTTGGTGTCAGTGCACTGACAAAACACATCTGCAGAAGGAAGGCAAGGCTTCCAGAGGGCATTACTGCTGGCTTTGCTAGTAGGCAAGACAAGCTTCTGCCTGGCAGCTCCATCATTTGTCATTTGTAGAGTGTCAGGGAGGGAGAGAAGATGGGGAGTGACCTGTCGACCCTCTGGGTAGTGAGTATCTCTGCACAGAGGCGGCATCAGAAGAGAGCCAAGGAAACTTCAGGGAGATCTGCAGCGCTGGAGGGTCTTCTTATGGCAGGAGGTCCCCCCCCAAGTCTCTCTCACCTTGGGCTGCTTCATGAAATGTCTCAAGACACATGTGGAAGCATTAGGGGGTGATTTTAATGGCCACTGAACCTGTGTTTCAACTGATGTGCCCAGATGTCCCCTGTGGACCATCTGGTCACTCCCACATTTCCAGTGAGCCCATGACACCTGCAGCTCAGCAGTGCCCAAAGATACCCCCATTTGCAAGCTGCACAGTCCTTTTTCCATTGTCTTTGCTACAGCAGGCTTGTTGCTGGGCTGCCCTCCAACTCTCTTCCTGAGCAGCTCCTCCTCCCTCCCTTGGCATCCTCTCACGGCCCTTCCCATCCTGAGCCGTGATGATGCGATTCTGCACGTGCGGGACTGTGACTCCAGCTGCTGGTACTCAGCCTGGGGGAGCAGCACCTCTCTTGTACTGAGCAAAGGGGTTCATCCGAATGATGGGTGCCTCTGAAGCATTTGATCATGTGAACACAGGGATGTCTCTGGTTGTCATTTCCCTCAGTGGGGTGAGGTGGGCTTTGATCATAACTAATTTGGCTACATGATCATACCGAGTGTGTACAGGCTCCGGCTGTGCATCAAAGAGGCTAATTAAAAGCCAGAGCCTTTGATGCTGAGTGGTGGGACAGAGTGTGGTGGGACAGAACATGACTCCTGCTAGCACTGAGGATCAGCATGCTTTGAGGGGCTGCTCCCTGCAAGGCTGCCTGCAGTCCTGGCTGGGTTGGAATTGTGCTGGAGGGGTGCTTAGGCGAAGCAACGCTGGCCAGGGCTGGGTCAGGAAGAGCAAAGTGGTGCAGTGCCTTGGGTAGCACATAATCTGTGCACTTCCCTAGCTGATGGAATGCAAAGGTGCTTTTGGGTACTGTTGTGCTGATTCTTTTTTGCTCTGCGTCCTCTCTAGAAAAAAACCAAAACTCTACTGTGGACCTGGAGCAGCTGGGCTGAATGGATCCCTCTAACAGCAGCTTCTGTCTTGTGGCCTCTTCACAGAGATCAGGTTGGTACCATCAAGAGATGAGGGCAGGAAACATCCCCTCCTAAAGTAGGAGGATCTACACACAGTGGATCTGGAAAATTATTCCCCTGCACTGACTGTCAGCATGGCCTGGATCACCTTTAGGTGCAAAGGGAGCCATGGCAACTGGCTTGTCTAGAGTCACCTGTGTGTAGGCACCTGACATTAGGGGAGATTAGTCCCACCTCCCGTGTTTGCTCTGCGGTGGACGAGCAGCCTCTGGGGCAGATGTGGGCGCAGAGGCCATATCCACAGCTGCCGCTTCTGTGGCTGTGTACTGTGAAAACCCATTCTGTAGTCACAGACATGCTGACCAGACCTCAGGGTGCAAGGCAGGTGGGAGAGGTCTTGAGGAGGCAACCAGACACCCTGAACTGGTAGAGCATATGGAACAACAGGAGTTGTGGAGTAAGACATCAGCCCTTCACTGCTGCAGCCTTAGCTGGGTGACCAGTGGGGTGGGCTTGGTCTGGGGTCTCTGGGGAAGCTGCCCTAGGACAGGACTCTCCTTCCCTAGCCATGTTTTGATGTAAGTAGTTCCAGCTTCTGGGAAACTGCATGGTCTCTCCCAAGAAAGAGCACTAAGGACTTTTTCCTTGGTCCTAGATAGAAATAGAGGCAAAACCTACAGGATTCAATCTCTTGCACTACATTAGGGTGGCATAAAGGGAAAGGAGAGAAGTGTAGCTGTTATAGCATGACACAGCCTTTTCCCTGGCTGGATGACACGCTCCCTGTGTTAGCAAACATCTGGTATTACAGCTGACAGAGGACAGTGTCCATAGAAGGCATGTTGTCTGTCACTGCAGAGATCAGAGAAAGCAATTTTGCAGAAAGGTGAATGAAGGGATCAGCCCTTTTAGGGATGAACCCTGGCTCCTGGGGTTCCGGCTCCAGCCAGAGGCACCAGAGTTGCTGGGACTGGCTGTATGGGTACCTTTCTATCACACTTTTGTAATCTTTATATTCTGATCCTGCAGCACCTAGTGCTCAGAGGGACTGCTGTCCCTAGGCAGGCAGGGCTGCAGTGGTCAGCAAGGTGCTGCAGAGGCTTCTGGCATCTGGGCACATGGTCCAGGCTCAGGCACTAATTGGCTTTTTTCTCCTGCTGTCACATCTCTCTCAGGTCCTGCTTATACTGCCAGGCACAGCTCTGCCTTTGCAAACTGATTTAATGCTGCAGCACCTAGGGCTCGTGCAAAGCATGATGACTCTGGGGGAAAACAAGCATCTGTAAATCACCTTGGTGGTGTTGGATTCCCAGGGTGGGCAGCTCCAAGCACTGTGGTGGAGGGGTGGGGGAGCAGGCTTAGACTCGGCTGATGGAGCTGCTTTGCAGCACACAGGTAGACAGCAGCTGTGTGGTGTTTGCTCTTTATGTCTGTCTTGGGGATCTGACACAGCCACCTATACATGCTGAGCTACAACCTGCAAGTGGGACTAACTATCAAAGGTCATCTTCTCTAAAGGCACTGGAGTAATGCTAGGGTGGTTGGGAGCATTGTGAGGATGGTTGGGAACCGAGAGTGGTAGGTGCTGAGAGCTCTCCCAGGGGGTAGAGTGATAAGACCCATCTGAGAAACTTGAATCCTGCTGGTCTGTTTGGAGATCATTCCAGATCTTGGTGATCCTCAAACGCCAGGCTGCATTTTCCTTGGCAGCATGCTTTTGAAATGCAACTCTGTGTCACAGGGATCCCTTTCCCATCATCCCCGCTGTGTTGCACATTGAATTGTGCACAGAGGATGATCACAAGGGCAAGCCCCTTTGTGAGAAGGAAGAGTGTCATCTTCAAAACGGATGTCTAAGAGGAACAAGTCTTGGATCCTTCTGCAAATTACTCCTCTTCCAGTAGCTCTAGCAGTGGCTGCTGCTTATGTATTTTTCTCAGGCTTTCCACAGGTTTATACAAACTTCATATTATAAATATGAATTAAATTGGGGACCTCTGGGTTAAATCCTCCAGGTGGTTGTTACTTTACTTCTTCCACTTGCGATTTCTGGAAGAATGCAGTCCCTAGCACACGTATAAATGACAAGAAAGTACAGGAAACATTAAAATCTTTTCTACCTCTATTTCATTAACCCATTTGCTTTCTGAAGGACTGGCAGCCTCATAAGAGAGCAGATTTTCACAGTACAGGGTACTGTTGTCATGCCTGTCAGGAAATCCCACCAGAATTCAGAGACTGCCTGCTTCTACTTTTCATGTCCTAAACCTTTTTTTTTTATTATTATTATTATTGGTGGGCCTGGCCACCTTTTCATTCATTTCTTCCACTTTCAATTGATGGTTCCCACTGAAGAAATATCCACGGAATAGACCTCTCCCTCTCGATTTCTGACCCCCCACAGACCCTGTAGCTCATCCACTAACCTCTGAAGAGCGTCTAGGAGTTTTTGCTCTGTGGTTTCCTTTGCCTAGTCAGTGGTGGGCGTATTTCTCCCTATTTGTATCCCATTCTTCCCTGCACAACCCCATCAGTCTTGTCACACTTCAGGTTTACTCTCATTGTTAGGGCTATTATATTTGCAGTTATACCTGTTCATATAGTGATGGTGGTGTTTTTTTTTTCCTCCAAGATCTTGCTAAGGAGCAGATGTGATCTCACAAGTGCAATCTTCTTGCAAGCAAATAAGGTATTGTTATTCTCATTCTTGTTATGCTTTTTTCCTGTTATATTGGTGCTGTACAAACTTGTAAGTCAGGCTTCCCTGAAGAGTTTCTGTACTAAGCAAGCATGGCAAAGGAAGGCTAGGAAGGAGGATGCAGCATGCCTAAGTGAGGATTTTATATTCTGGTGGGGGTGGAAGTTCACTGAAGATGATGAATGATTGGGAGTAATGCTGCATTTTCAATTATCTGCCATCTTTTTCAAAACATGCATATAAAATAACAAACTCACAGCAGTCTTGGCTGAAACGATTGGTCTTGGAAGCAGTTATTAATTCTTAATCACCTGCATCATGTAATAAGCCTCACAACTGCTTGCATTATTTGAGGTGGATGAGATAGCAGGCAGCGAAACAGCATGAGAAGCATGCCCCCAACAACAGATACCGAGAGTTGCTGTGCCCTGCTGAATTTGGGAGGATAAAGCTTCACAGCAGAGTTAAAAGGGAAATACTGATAGGGAAACACTGATAAACCAAGCTATTCTGGGAGCAGCAGAATGTGTGCAGCCTGGTGACTCTGGGGCTCCTCATGCCGTGGGGCTTCTCCAGAGTCTGCAAGGGGGATTATGCCCAGGCTCCGAGACCGCTCTGAGGTGGGAAAGTGCAAAGTTGGGTCTCTCCTCCCTCTGCCCAGCTGCTCTTTGTTCATCGTACACGTGGGACCGCTCTCAGCTGCTGCCTCTCCCAGGGGCTCACCCACACACAGTTTGGTACATACTCCCCACAACAGAGGAGAGGATGGAGGAGCAGAGGGATGTAAAAGGAGGGGAGTTGGAGAAGTTTTCCAGTTTGGAAAGTTGTTTTAAAGCTAAAAAATGGAAAACTAAAATCCCCCCCTGGGAAACCCCTTGGAGGATATCAGAAAATGAGGCCAAGTAGTTTCTTTGGATCCTGTGGAATTTAACACAGATTTGTCATCCAGCTGTCAAACCCATTAGAAATGTCTCACTCTCTATTGATAGTTCCACAGATTTTACAGATTTTCCAGCTCAAAAGACCATCCTGTTCATCTCTTCTTGCATAAAATGTATCAAGCCCATCCACCCTGGCCAAACAGAAGCTTATCTTTCCAAAGGATCTCCGCTGAGATTTAAACACTTCCAGGCACAGAGAATCCATCATGTACTTGGTGAATTCTTGCAGAGGCTAATTGGTCTCACAATTAACCGTGTCTTTCTGAACATATCAAGCCTTCCAGCTGCTGCCTTTGATCCTGTAGGCAGGGATTCAGCTAGGTTAAAGAGCTCTTAATCATGAGGTTCCCCGTCTAGGGACTTGTTCACTTCAGCAGCTTTTAGTCTGTGGTCTGCTGACCTGTGAGACCTTTCTCAAAGCATTGCACCGAGGAACCTGGGAGCAGCTGGCATGTCAGGAAGCTTCAATTAATTGTACACAGGTCCTCACTAGAAAAATATCAGAGGTCCGCTAAAGGGAAAGAGCTGAAACTGTTGGTTTGTGGGTCTTTGGAGAAATAGAAATAGGATGCAGTTGTTGCAGTGTCTGCACCCATCCATGTGTGGGAGCAGTGGGAAGCTGCTGATGGAGCTGATGGAGGTGGCACACTGCTGGAGTGCTGCTCCCTGCTGTTTTCCAGAGAATCAGCTGCAGAGAGTTGTGCCAAACCTCGTAATTAAGAGCCAGTAAAACCTTCCCCTTGCTGCCATGGCCTCTTCGTGTGGCTTGTTATGACTGCATCCCAAGAAACTGATATAGAAGTGTTACTGAGCCTGGGACATTTTTATGAGGTGCTGCTTTCACACCCCACTGCTTGGGAAGCCCAAGCTGCCTTAATTAAAGACCTGGTGGTACACAGCTACAGCTATGGGGTTAACCAGGGACTCCTCTGCAGCATCCGTGACCTGGCTCCCAAAGTGGGATGAATGATGGTCCAGGACATCCTGAGTGCCCAGCTCTACCCCAAGGGGTCCAAGGACAGGGCTGGTGCTTGCAGAAGGGAAGAAGGACACATTTGTAGTGCAGGATTATTTTTCAGGGTTCATCTTCACAAAGCCCCTGGAGCATTGTGCTGGTTCTGCCTGTGGATAATCCATCATGAGACAAGTCTCCCTTCTGCACCGGGCTGTATTGTACAGTGATTGTCCTTGGAACCTAAGTAGTTTGGATATATGACTCCAGCAAAAGTGAGCCCCAACAGTAAATGAATGCAGCTATGGGCTGGAGTGGAACTACTCAGCCTTTTGGTTTGGTGTAGCAGCTATATTTTTTCCAAATTAAAACATATTCCACCTTCTGCCATACCTCTATCTGTTCTGCAAGCTGAATGCTCTGATTCATAAGAATCTGCACATGGCCTGTACTTAATAAATGATAACAAAATCATGTGTTAATTTAGTTAAATTTCTTGAGACAAGCTGCCCAGCTAGACATGTTCAATGCAAAAATGATAACATTGTATTTTTCAAAAAGAGCAGCAAATCTAATCTACCCTTTCTGGTGGAGAACTTCATGAATTGCACAATCTCCAAATGCTCTTTAGTCATTAACCCTAATTACTGGAGCTAGGTACATACAAATTTACATTTGCGACTGGGAGAGCAGGAAATCTAGATATTTAAATAAGTATGTAGGTCTGACAATTTTATTAACCCTTCTCCCTGCAGACAGTGGTGTGACCTGAAAGGAAGAAAGTCCAAGAGGCCTCGCATGTGTGACGTACCCTTGTTTCTAACTGCCAAGCAGGTATGAGCTGTGAAGCTTGGTTTCAGTAATGAAGCACCTTCTTTCAGTTTATTAAGAGTAGGTTAGAGGTGATGTAATAATGGTCTGGAAGTACCTACATCCAGGGAGAGCTTCTGGGAGGCTCTTTAATCTCTCAGACAACAGCATCGTGAGAGTGGAGAGTTAGCCAGAAAAAAGGTTAAAGGTACGGCATGCAGTGTGAGTTTAATTATCCAGCAGAACAGTTCTCTAAGGGTGATGTGTGCTGCTTTCAACCAGACTTAGTTTGGAAAAGTGATGCAGAACCACTGGTGGGATCCTGCGGGGAGCCCCGGGAAGCAGCTCCTGCCGCCTGCCCCCAGTGAGCTGTCTGGGCAGAGCGAGCACGTTTACTTGGGAGCTCATCTCAACTCCGAGGCTTCCAGGTGGGACTGGCATGTTGTATATTTGTCTCAAGGTTTCGGACAATTGCTTTCTTTTCAGCTTACTGGTTGATGTGTGGTTCACAACAGTTCCTGGGAATTTATGATAGCCTGGGAAGAGCTGGTGAGTCAGGAGGCAGGCAGTCATTAATTCCCAGTAATGCTTTGGACTGAGTTCATTATTGTTATCAGAAGATGAAATGATGTGAAAAGTAGATTTATTTATTTTTCTGAGGCTGATGCAGTTTGCTTTTGGAAGATGCTGTGCTCTGGGGAAAAGCAGTGCCAGTGAATTGGCAAGCAAGGAGCCTCAATTCTCTTGCAGCAGCAGTTTGTTCAACACAGAACTGTTTGCTGTGTGTTTGAAGCAAGAGGCTGTATCAAGGTCACTCCACTGAGATTCAGCTTTGCAGTCTCTGTGAAAGGAGAGCTCTCACTGTCCTCGTACATCTTTTTTTACTCCCCTCCACATGTAAAAGGCAGGTCTCGCAAGCTCTTGCAGAAAGAATAAAAGGTTTGCAGAATGGGACTCTTACAAAGTGTCTTGCTATAAAGGATTGCTCTGAATCAGAAACTGCATCTGTTCCAGAAACCGTCTCTGCCTTTCTCACACCCTCCCTCCGAGTTCAATCCTTGCCTCCACTTCATTGCCAGGAGGGCAGTTTGGTGGTTGCAGAGACAATTCAGGGCTGTTCTTCCCATACCAGACCCTCCAAGGTGCTGAGGAGGAAATGGAGAGGTACCCATTTGAAAAGCATTTAGCAGATTACAATAAAATTCATCTGGCAGTTGCCATAATACCTTCAGGACCCATCCTCACAGAGTGTTTCCCTTCTCTTTTTTAACGTTGCATGGAGGATGCATGGACGGTGAGACCAGCAGCACTTCCCACTGCCCTCCCAACCCACACAGGAGTGGCAATGCCAGTGCCATTTAATTCCTCTGCTCCATGTGCTGTCACACTGGGCTTGGGAAGTCAATCTTGGTCTGAATTTCATTCCTTTCCAGCAACCTAATGCAGGCAGAGTGTCACCCTTCTGTTCCCAGTTAGTGCTCGATGCCACAGGGAGGGAAGCAGCCCAGGATGGACTGAGCCCTGGGAGCACAGCTCCTCCTCGTGCCAGGGAGGGCGGTGGGGTCGTTCTTATACTGACAGAGGACATGGATTAATTCAAACATGGCCAGCACTGAAGGAGAGACAAAAGCACCTATCTAGGCTGGAGGCTGAGCAAATAGGACACTGATTGCTGGAAAGTTTTACGAGGATAATAAAAAACATCATAATAAATGGCCATATTTCATGGTGGGTATAGCGCTGATATGCTGTATCATAGCAGAGTGATGGGGTTTTTCAACATTCAGATACAAATGGGGAATGTGTTCTATATTTTGCAGGTTTCTCCCCAGACATGCTATGTTTTCTAAAAATCAGATTGACTGGGAGTTTTTGATATGAGAAACAACTTCAGGGCTCTGGTTAGAGTAAAAAAAAAGCACAGGCAGTATCAGAGGATTGTCAGTGCTAAAGATGAAAAAATCCAACACAGATCAAGTAGCCCATCTCCCTAAACGTCGGGGGAAACTAGGTAGGAGTTACCGAAGGGAAATCATACACTATGCTATCCTTGGAGCTGGGACCCGAGCTCCGTACTCAATAACAGCAGCCCCTCCATGCTGAGGAGTATGAAACGTGGGGTGAATGCGGCACAACACAGCCACTGGTACCCGGGAGAGGAGATGAAAGCTAGGGGCCAAGTCCTCCTTCCTCACTTACTGCTTGGCGGCAGGTGTTTGAGCTTGCCTGGGATCACCTTGGGGCAGACAGCAAAAGAATCCCCTTTCTGGAAGGGACCAGAGCTTTTGAGTTTTTGGGGTTTTGAGTTTCACCCAAACTTGCATACTAGGTTTGCTCTGGTGGAGCCCTTTGTTCAAAGACATCAGCTGGCAAGATGCCTGGCCTGATGACTTCATCTGAACAGGTTCCTCTGTGTGGACACTCGGTCCCCCTCCTCCTTGCCCGTGCCAATGGCGCTGGGCAACTGCAGAGCACAGACCCGCTCTTCCCCGGGAGCAGCACCCTTACCTACTGCGAGCCCCGCAGGACCTGGCCCCATGCTTTGTCATGCAGCCAGAGGAAAGTGGATTTCTTGGGTGTTTGTTTCCTGCTCTCTACTGGTATATGCTACTGCATGAGCATGAGCTTGTTTCAGTGCACAAGCTTGCTAATATATATAGTGCCTTGATAGCCAAACATCTATATGCGATCGCATACGGGAACACACGCACAGATGAGCACAGGCAAGTGCTTACAGCTGCCAAGGCCGAGCACCAGTCTGTGCCCAGATAAGACAGCAAAAGGAGGACTGATAGCGCCCCATTTCCTTCCCACAGCTCTCTCTAGCCTTTGCTGATACATACTGCACTAACACTGGCCTGCTCCTCTTCACAAGCACCTTTTACATACTTGTCTTGTCTCCCTCTCTTTTAATTAATTCTATCAGGTCTCCAGACATCTATCAAAATGCAATGCACGTTGCGTATTCGCAAGTTTGGGTGTTGCAGGAACAGTTTCTAACAAGCCACCTGCCTGCTATCCCTCCCCTCCCTACACCGTCTTGTTCGGCACAGGTGGCAAAGCCAGGGTTTGAAACGAGAGATGGGTCAACAGGAAAGCAGCCTTTGCAGGCACCTGGCTGGGCAGAGGAGCAGGTATGAAGTGGAATAAGCTGAAGGAGACAGCCTGCAGGCATGTGCTCTGCTTCATCAGCCGCAGGATAAACTTGGCTGTTTTCATCCATTGTTTCTTCTCTCTCTGCTTCTGTTTTCCCATTTCTAAGGAAGGGTGAGGAGCACTCTGATCCCCCTGAATGAAGCACTGGTGAGAAGGACCTGCAGATAAGCACCTCGTAACATAAGATCCAAATTACCAGCTACTGCCACTTCCAAAGCCTGCTTTGCCACCCAGCATGGGCTGGGGAGCATCCCTCCTGCCTCCTCTGTCTGTGGGGAGCCCCTCCATCCTTCTGGGGACATCAGTACAGGTACCCGACCAGTACAGATACCCTACCAGGGACTATTTCTCCTCTCTGATTTGCAAGTTGCCAGTGAACCCACAGCGAGTCCTTTGGGTTTCTCACTTAGTTTCTCCTTGTGGTCTTGCTGAACTGGTGGCACCAGTGACACTTATCCTGGGTGCTTGTTCCCAGAATGGTTGGTCTGTTTTTCCACTCTGTGCTGTATTGGTGGGCTTGGGTGGCCCAGGGCCTTGCTACTTATTGCCTTTTCAAGGGCTTGTTCCAGCTTGCTGACTACCGCAACCAAGGTCTCCTCCTCCCCATTTTAATTTCTTGCCCGACTACCCTGGTCAGGACACAGCACCCGCACACAGGTGTGGATGCTGCTCACGGGAGCATTTTTGCAGAGCACAGTTTTCACCAACACATCAATGAATAAACGGGTCACAGCCATTCGCAGAGCAAACCTTTGCTGATGTGTTCATCCAGGTGGCACCTCAGTGGCGTTGGCCCATCAAACTGCAAGTACCTTTCCAGAAAAGAAAGAAAAAAGGAAAAAAGGGGGAAAAAATAAAAAAAATGCACTCGTTTTTAAAGTCTGCACCTGAATAACGCTGTGAGCTAATTTTTCCCAAACTGGGTGTTGTCGGCTGATAAAAACTCTTCCACAAAGGTGTTAAGCTCACTTGCTGGATCAGAAGTATTTCTTCTTGGAAAGTGCTGATGAGATCGTGCCTTGATCAGCCAAAATGGGACTGATTTGAATGTGCTTTACTACAAAGCAGTCATTACATTTCTCTTTAGGATTCAAACGAACATTTCCTCCATATTTCAGCTGTGCTGAACTGGCTTTGCAAAGACCCCTCCAGGCATTTGCTTAGGAACTGGTGAAATTACCTTGCCTAATGGCCTCCAGAAGTTAAGTTACCCAAGCGGAAACTGTGCCATGGAGGTCCCAGGAGCTGCTTGAAGCAAACGGCACGTTGATTTCTACGCCGGTCTCAAGGTAGCAGCTGATGCATAAACTGGGGATGGAAAAGGACTTAATATGCTCACACTCCTTGTTGTTTTGTTTTGGGCTCTTTTTTTCCATTAATTTGTCACTGTTCCTCCTGGAAAATGTGTGGATGGGAGAAGCAGCATTTGTCCATTTGTCCCATCTGCTCTGCTAACACCTCGGGTCAGGAGGGTTGGGGCTGCCATCAGCAAGTCCCATGCTGAGTGACCAAGGGCAGTGGCTGGGGACTGGGTTAGCTGCGCAAGTGTGGGAGGCCCTCCTGCCACTTCTCTGACTGCAGGACCCTGCAGCAGAAGAGCCTCAGGCTTATTGCTCGCTACATACAGGAGCGATTTGGCAGTGCAGCCAGGTAGGATGAATCCCAGTTAGCTCTTTTATGCGGTGTTTCCTTCATGTGGAAACTGGTGGGATTAAGTCCACAGATATTGACCACACAAAGGCCTGTCAGCTGGACTGACAGTTTTTGACTGTGGCTCTCCTCCTCCCAGCCCACTGCAGGAGGAAGAGCTCTCTCTGGGGTGAGCATGTACTCAGATTTCCTTTGTCAAGGTTGAATTTAGCTGCCATAAAGTGTAATGACAAAGACAGCCTGTATCAGCTTCAAAATAGCTAGCAGAGCTCCAGGTAGTATTTTCTACAAAATTTGAATCAAATCAGACAAAAGATTTCTCAATTAAATTCCCCGAAGTACAGAGTTACAGTTTGGAGCTCATGGGAGTACTTACATGTTCTGGTTTGTCACTTGGAAAGACATTGGAGATGAGAAAGAGAAACGCTGGTAACCAATATTTCATAACCAGCTGCAAAGCAGCTACAGAGAAATCACCACCGTAAATATCAGGGTCCAGCATCAGTGTCACCCCCTTCACCTTCATGGGGCTTCTCTCATTTCCTCCAAAGCAGGAGCCGGCTCCACACACAAGCTAGGGCCTCTTGGCTCTGCAGAGGCTTTTTGGACCTGCTGAGAGCTCCGGCAGGTTAACTGTGAATTAAGAATGTTATGAATATACGTAGCTTCAAACTTGGGAGCTTCTTGATTTAAGGTGTCTGCCCTGGAAGGTCTGGGGTCCTGTGCTGTTTAATGGATTGCTCCTGCTGAGGCACAGAGGGGAGCCCCTGGGAGCTTGCAGTGATTTATTCCCTCCCCATGGTGACGTAGCTGTGAGCTCAGAGGGTGAAATCTCTCCCACACAGGTTGGGGAGGAGGTGCAGAAGAGGCAGGTTATGGGTGGAGAAAGAGGGGCAGTTTGCAGGGAGTGCTTTGCCTCTCCCGGGGGGGATGTGGGTGCCACAGTTTTCCTTGGTTGGGGGCTCTGCAGCTCCTCAGCTGGCAGTGGGAGTTTGATGGTGGGCAACGTCAGTGCTCCTGGGAAGGAAGTGCGTAGTCTCACTGCTGATGGCTTTTTCATTTTTCACACCATCAGTTACCTGGGTAGATTTGGCAAGTGCTATCATGCATGTGAAAGGAGGAAGCATGATAAAGAATCATTAGAACAAGGTCTGGCTGATTGGGAGCTCCATCACCAAACATATGTACCTTCTCCCTGCATTGGTTTACATAAATAAATCTGAGTTATTGCAGAGCTCTGAGATTTGCTCTCTTTACGTTTATAGTGACTAGCTGTAAAAGAAGACATCTTTTTTACTTGTCCTGTGTTAAGCACAAATGAAGTGCTTACCTTCTAAAAGCATTTTAAGATGAAATAATTAACAAGCAGGAAAACAACCACCAGTTTGGAGCCTTGAGAAGCTGTTTACGCTTCCCCCAGGACCCTTCCTCTCTCTCATCCCATTTCTCCTGCTTCCCTTGCAGTTTATGGCCCTGAGCTGGTAAATCACATTCAGGCCCATACCTTGCTCCACACGTAAGTAGTGGTGTGATCCTGTGGAATAAATGTGTGTGATCAGAGTGCCCTTAGCAAAGCGCACTCTCACTCCCCCCTGCCAGTGCTCGTGAGCACAGGGCTCGCAGGTTTATTATTTATCTTGGTGAGCTGTGTTCAAACCTGAGAACCTGACTTCATGGCCCTGAATTACTGCACCAAATCTGTGCGTAAGGACCTCAGTTTCAGCAGTGACTGATATGAATAGGTCTGCCTGCAGCTAAAAATAGAAAGCACGGGGCAGGCTTCCTGGCAGAGCTGTAGTAACTTCTAATATAAGGTGGCTTGGCAGCAGTTCCCATGGTGAAGCTTCCTCCGACGTGGTATGGAAAGCTCTAGAGTGTGCTCAAGCCAATATTAAACAACAGAGATCCCTTGTGGAAACCGACTCGTGAGGCACAAAGGCCAATGTTGAGTTTTGAATTTTCCTTCTCCCTAGTACAGGGGTGCCCTGCCCTGGAGAAATGACTCCTTGGTTTTGTATTTCTCTGTGACTCAGTTTCCCCTCTGCAAGGGGGTCTGGGTGCTGCGGTGGATGTGGTTTAGCTGCACAGTTTTCTTGCTCTCTCTGCAATGGGGGAGGCTGCAGCGCCTGGGCAGATCTGCAGACGCCAGCCCACTCCCCAGGTGAGTCTGTTCTGCTCCGTGGCTCCACCCTGCACTTTTATTCCTCCTCCTCCACATAAGTGTTTGCTCATTCCCCCACTCCCAAGCCCCACAGGAAGATGCACTTTCTCAGCACCCCTGGCCATTCTGCCCCAGGTATTGCCCTATGGCCTTGCTTGCAATGAAGTGTTTCCTTCCTTGCAAGGCCAGACTTGTCAGTTGTAACTCTTTAACAGTATCTCCCGCATCACGGGAAATTATTTCTCTGTTCATTAGGGCTTATCTGCTGTGAAAATCTGCTCCCCGCACCCCCACCCCCCAACTCCCCCAGAGGACTTGTGCCATCAGTCATGACAATGGTTCATCACAGCGATGCTAATAGCAGTGAGTGCCTCATTGTCCCCGGTGCTGGAGCATATGGTCTCCTGCTTTAATGCTGCCCCATGCAAAGGCTTCTGCACGAGGAGCAGCTGTGAAAAGGCTTAGTGGATCTCCCCAGGGTCAGCCAAGTGTAATATCCATAAGGAAGAGCACTAGACAAATGTGTGGCAAGACGAGGCAGCAGGAGAGTACAGACAGCTCTCAGGAGCATCGCTGTGGCTTCAGTGCAGCTCTCCTCCTTGCCCAGGAGCAACGGTGCTGACACTCAGCTGCCTCTGAGGTGGAGGGTAGCAGCAGGACTGCATGAGGACAGGGCTGGGGGAGGCAGGGCAAGGAGGAGGTCTTGGCCACTACTGCCGGGCTCAGCTTTGTGTTTGTACAAATGAAAGTGCTGTCATCTTTTCACCCTAAGCAGAACACTCTGCTCCTGCATCAACCTGAGCAACCCTTTGGTGTAGGACTTGGTTCCTCTGGAGCTGAAGGGAGCTGCCAGGTGGAAAATTTCTTGGGGCCGTTGCATAGACCACAGAGTAACCCACAGGGCTGGAACCTTCACCTGCAAGGGTGCTTAGTCCCTGTATCAGCATGAGAAGAAGTGTAAATGAGTGGATGGACAAAAGAGCAGACCCTGCTCCCCGGAGTGTGTGGCTTTGGAGGGGAGGGAGGGCAAATGAATGCCCCCAGCCGGTTCATCCCGACTCTGTCCCAGCTGGGGAGTGGGCTGCTGGAGCAGCATGCACACTGATGTCTCCCTGGGCACCCTCTTGGCACGCTGCTGGGGTCCCCTTAGCTTGCTGGTGCTGCAAGAGGGTAGCACAAGTCTGAGGCTGCCCTGGGGAGGAGGCAGGAAAACAGGGGGTAATCTTTATTTCAAGGCAGAGCTCAGCACGAAAGAACAATGCAGCTTTTGGGCAAATCTGTTGCGTAGGACAGGCTGCCATCACTTTCTTGTTCTGCCCTCTCCCCCACCAAGTAATTTTTGGCTGGCTGAGGCAAGGAAGTTGTCCCTGGGGCTTTTTAGGTGGACCAGGGCTGATTGTAGCTCTTGCATCAGCATGTCTGTGGTACAGAAGTGAGCAGCCCCAGAGTGTTGCAGGTACCTGGGGCATGCAGGGGGAGGAAAGGGCTTCCAGGGAGGGAGTGCAGAGATTAGAGATTAGGGGTGTGCTGTGGGTGAAGACAGCCCTTTACTTGGGATGGGAACCCTCCACACCTTTGCTCTCCTGTTCCCCTGGTTTCTGTCCTGTCCCCACAGAGCTTCTGGGGAGCCCCAGGACTGTTGCTTTCCCAGTGCAATCAGAGGCCTTGCTGGGTGAGCACAAAATCCTCCTGTAGGAAGGCTGTCACTTGGTGTTGTGTTCATGGTCCATCATTTGATGCTATCCCTGCTGCATACAGATGAAAGGCAGGACGGAGACATGCCTGTGGCTGCCCATGAGCCCTGGTCACTCACAGATCCATCTCCAGGGCAGCTGTGCTCCCCAGAGCCCCTGCCGTGGGGGGTGGCTGATGGGTAAGAGCAGAACCCAGCCCTGGCAGAGTGGACCTCCCCTGATCACTGCCTAGAAGGTCTGGCAGTGTCCATAGGGCATGCTTTGATGCTGCTTGAAATCAGGCGTGCTATTGAATGAGTCTTCCTCGATCTGCTGTGATAATGGCTTTAGGACTGTGGTGTGATGGCTGCACTCCTGCTGTTTGAACTAACTGAACTTTGGTCCAGGCAGATGCTCAGCAAGTAGGCCTAACCGAAGTTAATCCTATTGTGTGAGTCTATCAGCGAGAACTCAGCACCAAATGAAAAAAAAAGGTTTGGCTGGAGACCGGGCTGATAAGCGTCCAAAACTGCATTAACACAGCAGAAAATCTGACTACAAATCAAGCACTTTGCGCTATAAATATCTGCAGCCATCAGGGTCCGTTGAGCTCTCCCTCCATAGCAGCTGGCTGCGTGATGGTGATCTCCCCTTGAGTAGGGACACCTATCAAGGTTACCCCTTGAGGCTGAGAGGTCCCTCACCTGACACCAGGCATTGATGGGTTGGTAAGCAATGTTTTTTGCATGGATGTAACATTTAAGATACATATGGTAAGCTTAAGTGATAATCTTTGTATCCCATGCTAACTTTAAGTGTAGTACATAGTAGAGTATTGACCACCAATCCACCTGTACTTATTAAATATTTTACATATCTAAATTTACTGATTAGAACTCAATAAACTAACCACTAGCTCAGATGTGTCTGAGTGATCTCTGACTTTTCTCCTATGCAACTGTGGTTGGCATTCATTGAGTTGAAGGTGCACTGTGGAATTTTAAGTCATCTTTTCTCCTGTTTTGCTCTGTTTTTTCCCTTGCTGAGTTCCTGCGTCCTCTGTTTGTTCAGCTTACAGGGAACTTTCCAGCTTGCCGTGAGTGGGATGGGGTGGATTTGTGTTCTGGGGTCAGTGTTAGCTCCCCAGTCTCATCCCAGATCAGAGGGAATGCTGAGAGACTTCCAACACTAAGCCAGTGCAGGAGCTGGCATAACACTGATTCTACCTGATGTCTTCAACGGCTGGAAATAATAGGAGGGATGGGCTGTGAGATGGAGAGCCACTTACAGATGTAAGGTGATGGAGGTAGAGACACTGTGGTTGCTGTGGCTTGCAGGTGGGTTAGGATATGTGCTGGTGGTGCAGAGCACAAAAAAGAGCCCAAATCCACCGGGGTGTCCCATCCCTACCCAGAGGTGGCCCAGGCAGACCGGGCCTGCTGCAGGAAGTCAGAGGTGCTTTAGTACTGCTCCATCTATAATGTGGCTGTATCCAAACTTCTAGGAACTCTTTACAGAAGAACAAACCTGATCGCATTAAAATGAATAGACTTTGAGTCCCTCAATCCTTTTGGTGGCTTTGAAGACTTCTACTTGTATGGTCAGTTCAAAGAAGTGCTGCTATGCTGAGACTTAAAAGTGGCATCTAAGGGATGGTCATGAAGTGTCTAGGGAGGAAACCAGACTTTAAAGAGCTGCAAAGAAAACCAAGGGCTGGGAGCTGAGCCCTGTTACCTGTACGTGTAGATCAGCATTGCATTAGACAGCGGCCTGGCTGTTTGCAGAGAGCTGAACACTTGGCCCACTGCATCATCTCTTCCAGAGTGGAGAAAAATAGCTGAACAAATGGAGGTGTGCAGGTGATCTGCAGTTCAGGGACTTGTTTTCTGTCTTGTGGTATCTGGCATTTTTTTGTTTTATTTTTTACTGCTGAGCTCTGGAGGGATTTGGATGGTTGACTCTCCCCAGCCTGCTGGCCTTGGCAAGAAGGCTTTAGCTTCTCAGCACTGAATAAGATAACTGTGCAAGCATGCGTGTTTCAGCCAGCTTGGATGTAGAGCTGATTTATTACTCAATAGAGCCATTGAGGAGCTGGAAATTGGATGTGATTTGTACTCAGGGCCAGCGCTGGCTTGCTGGGATGGATTCTGTTCAAGGTGTCACCTGTGACTGCAGCCTTCCCTCCCTTTCGCTTTCAAAGCAATAATGCCGAAGGGTTTTACAGTGACCTCCCCCTCCCCACAGTGGGCCCAGCTAACAGTGGGATCCCCACTGCTGCACCTCCATTTTCTTCTCCCTGCCCAGACAGGATTAGGCAGCCCAGATATAATCTCTTCATCCCTACTGAACTGCTGCAAGATCCTGCGCCAGCTGCTTTTGGGCAAAAAACCCTCTTTGCTGATACACAAAACCGAGGGGGGAAAAAAAAGAAAAATAAACTAGGGAGAATAATTGGCTGATTCCTGGCATCCTCAATGGCTGCTCTTAAGCAATTACGGGGACTCAGCAACACCCGTATCACAGCATGTTGTTGGAGATTAACCGTCTGCTCAGCTGGCAATCAGAGCTGGTTAAATGGGAAGCTGCCACTTTTAGCTTTGACTTTGTAGCGGCTGTTTTCACTTCTCCAGGTCAGACTCCAGGCACTGAAGGGAGGGGTATGAATATCTGTGGGGAGGATTAAGTGTGAGCTGCCTTTCCTGTGCTGGGAGAGAGGCTTGTGGACATGTTGACTGGATGAGAATTAAAGCTATCCTCTGCTTTGTTAGTGTCCCCCCTGCTTTTTCTGTCAACCTGGAAAGCACAGGCTGCTCCCCGGTCCCATGTTTCCTCATTTTCTAACTTCCCCCCCATCTTTGTTTGCAACGTTGGAAAATGACTTAGCTTGCTGATGCCATCTGTGAAAATACCAGTGCTGTGTGTTTATGTACCGGCCTCATTTGCACAGGAAAAGTGCTGAGCTGAGAGACACGGGTTCATCTCTCTGCCCAGGCCACGGACGTCCTGTGAGATCTTGCTCAGGTCAGTAGGGTGCATTTCGTGGTTTCTTTGCTACTGAAGAGGCTTACAACGTCCCTGCCTTTTGCACTGCGGTGCATCAGAGGACCTGAATGATAAAAAACCCTTTAGCCTCAATTGCTTCAGTGCTTGATGTAGACCCACTGGCTCAGCCAAGAGGGTGGCAAGCCCTCATCTCTGGCCTCCCCAGAGCTCCATGGGGTTTAGTACTGCACTAAGGCAATAAAAAGACTCTTGTCCAGCTCCTTTGGTGGGGTTGAGGGTCTCAGATAATGACAACGTAAGGAAAGGACTGTAGTATGGAGGCCAAGACAAGTCGCTGCTGGCCCACTTCAGCCCTGTTTGTGTCCTGCAGGCATGCAGAAGCTTGGTATAGCCTGGGTTGGTGAGTCTGTGTTGCAAGCATGGTGCATTGCAGACTGAACAGCCGCACCCATCCTGCAGAGCAGGTCCCCTGCTCGTGGGGAAAGCCATGCAGCCACCTGCTTTTTGTTGGTTATAAATCATGCTGACGTGAAGGGCTCTGGCAGCTGCCAACTGTGCTGGGTGCTGGCCACTGGTATGCTTGGCAGCAAGGAGTCGCAGCGGGAGCCAGTGCTACGTGGTGCCTCTCTCCTATGGGCTTAGCAGGAACCTCGCACTTTGGAATTAGCTTCAGTTTTTTTCTTGCCAATTTATCTTTTGAGTTTTCTAGGCCAGCTGTCCTCCTTTATTATCCTCACACTACCTATTTATCTCATCTGCCCCCTCTTCTTCCTGCTTTCCTCCCTCTGGTTGCCTGTCCGTTGCTGAGCTCTTGCCCGCCAGCAAAAACAAGCCACAGCGGCGGAGCGTGACAGACCCCGCTTAAGACGCATTGGGCCCGACAGCTGAGGCCGCATCAGCAAAGCCGGTCCCCACTTGCTGTCCCCCGGCATCCAGCCCGTGCATGGGAGGAAACTCCTGAGGTGCCCCGCCACCGTGAGCACCTCAAATGCATCCGCTGTCCTGCCTGTGCTGTTTCTGCTCTGCGAGGACAACCGAGGTGCCTGAAAGCTGCAGGTAGGAAGGCAGTTGCCATCTCCTCTACCTATGTGGTGTGCTCAGGCCAGCTCCGACCCTACCCCTTCCTCTCACCCATGCTCCCCTTTCAGCCCCAGGCTGACAGATTGAGGGGCAGGTTCAGGGCGGTGCTGGCCCCAGCAGACACTATTAGGCTGCAGATCATCCTTCCTGGAATTCCTTGATTATGGTCTCTGGGCCTCTAGACATGGCCTTGATGGTGACAGTACAACCTGTTTGCACACAAACAACCATAATAATAACATTCTGCAATTTTATCTTCTGTTCTGGGCATCATGTTTTCAGAGAGACCAGCTGGAGGGGTGAGATGGAGGAGTTTGGGGCCATGTTCAGATGAAATAGTCTTGGTTGTCTGACCCAGAGTGGCTGTGGATATGAGGCAGAGCCCAGGGGCCCATCATCTGGCCAACCAAAAACAAAAAAATCACCTGTAGGTGAAGGTGCTACAAACACAGCACTCTGCTTTAACTTACCCTTTGCTTCTATTTCTGCTGAACTCCAGCCACGAACTAAACTGCAGGGACCCTTCAGTCAAAGGAGGACCATGGAAGTAGATATAGTAAACCCTGCCCCAAAATATCCAGTGTTTAATTTTGTTCCCTCTTATCCCACATGCCAGCTCTATCCCACAGCAGAGTTCTCATCTGAAATCAGAGATGCTGATCAGAAGTAGTCTGGTGCTTCAGAGAGATGTTTTCAGAGCCTGGAAAGGAAATCAACCCTTCCTTGCCCACAGCTGTAGGATACAGGTGTGCTGAGGCATGGCCCTTTCCAGAGACATGTTGTGCCTGTGTTAGAGCTGTGCTTTTGGGAAGCTTTGGGCTTGCATATGCATTTTCTGCCAAGAGAAACTTCAGCACATGCAGAATCCCAGGGGAGAGCCAGAGGGCTGACTCAGGTGAGGCCTTGTAGTACAGCTGACTTACAAGCTCCAACCCTCTGGGACAAGGCTGTGCAAACCCTTAACTATGCCTCCAGATGTGCAGAACATCATCAACCCCTCTGGCAAGGGGAGCAGGAATGAAACTGAGATTGAACTGAACTTTCCTGGTCACACTCCCTCTTTCTTCATCTTTCTGGCACTATCAAACTTCGTCAGCAACCTCCTGACAAGGTTTTGGGGTAAAGGCAAGAAAAAACAAGTAGTCAAATTCCTTTTAACTTCTGGAAGCAACAGGAAGGTGGCACAGCCTTCGATCTCTTGTTCAGCTCAGCAGCCAGAGCTGTTCCACATGGCTCTGACTTGGCCCAGCTGGAGCAGTGTATGAGCCACATCTGCAGTGCTCAGTGTACCCCTCGATGGAAACCACAAAGGGCTGTGTGCACCCTCCCACCTGCCTGGAGTTTTAGAGCAGTAGACGAGGCTTAATCAGCAGGAATCCCATTGGAAAAAAAACAATAAAAGCTGTGTGGCAAAGGCCCTGCCTGATGGTTTGAAAATGTGGGTGCCTGCCTTGGATGAGCAGGGAGGGTGGGAAGAACTCTTGAAGCATTTGGAGATATTAATTGTCCATCAAGAAAAGAACAGACCAAGCCAAAAAGATCTGGAGGGGAAGCAGACCTCATCCTGCTGTAGTTAAATTTGCAGGGCTGCTAGAAGTAGAGAACATGGTAACTGTCTTCCTACCTCCCATATGAGAATTAAATTTAGGGTCTGGCGGTTTCCCTGGGGAAGGTTAGGGCTTGGGAAGAAGGATTTCCTCATGCATCTAGGCTGACATCCACACCCCAAATCCAGGAGCCCTTGCTATTCCAACACTGACGTCTCATCAGGGGTTTAGACTTCTTACCACTAGGCTGGAGACTGCTTTGGACTCCCGTCCCCCAGACCTTGCCTTGGCCTGAGGCCCACAAAGCCTCCCACAGACAAGACAAAGTGTGGAGGTCCAGGCAGGGTGGGTGTAGGTGGGTTGCCAGCTGCTGTGTGGCTGTTCCCACCAAGCTGCACTACTCTCTTCACCTTCTTCATGGAATGGACAGAAAATCAACACACCTGAAGTGCAGGTAAGACTACAGGTATAGCAGGGAACTTCTTTGCAGTGATAGTAGTCAAACGTAGTTTTGTGGAAGTCATTATCAGCAAGTCCTTTGGTAAAACTGTGCAACGGCAGTGTACTGTTTCACTGGGCAAACCATCTGGTGCTCTTGTGGGATCTGCTCTTACCCAGGATGCTACACAGTAAAGGCAAAAGCTCAGGGCAAGAAAGTCAATAAAAGGTGTCTCATGCAATACAGAAGGCAGGAGCTGGATCTTTTTGTTGATGGAGGTAGTGCCTCCATCTCTGTCCTCAGTGCCTTGTTCCATTACCAGAAAGTACACTGAGTGAGCTGATGCAGACATCATTTTGCAGGCCACTTGCACATGATGGGCTAGGGTATTTAAGTATTATTTTTAAGACAGCCAAACTTTTGCAGAGAGAGAGGGCAGATTTTATTTTAGCAAGGGACTGCAGAAGCTATGGGTAACTGCACTGCTTGATGCTATTGTGCTGGGCTCCGGGTTAAAAGGGGCTAGTAACCTCTAGCAGGATTAGAGAGAACATCGAAAGGAGAACCCTGAGTTTGGATTAAAGATGTTTAAAAGTCTCTTGTATCAGCAAGCTCTTTTCTCTGTGAGAGATTAGGAGTGCAGCTTCTCTCAGCCACTCTGTTAATCTGGTCTCCATGGAAACAGGATGATGTTAGTGGTGATGAGCTCCCCTAAATGGCTGTTCAGCAGCCGCGTTAGAGGGGGAGACTGGCTTTAGTTTGCCACCCAAATCTGCTTAGCTCATCCCCTGTCAGTCACTGACAGTTGCTGCTGGGGGAATTTTTGCTGCTCATTTTGTGCTGGTGAACCTGCACCAGTGCACCCATGCTGCAGATATTTTGCTGGAGAGTTCACAGGCTCAAGTCTTCACACCTTGCTCAGCCAATCCAGAAAAAGCCACAGACATTTACACAACCACGATTTTACTAGTGCTCCTGAGTGGGACAGACTATGGCTCTCCTGCAAATGTGGCAGACCTGTATGTCTCCCACCGTCCTACGTTGCCTGGTGTGACTGAGGTATCTCCTTATCATTGGACTATATTCAGGAGGTCTCCTGGGTCTGCTGCAGTGACCACTCTTGGACACATATTGCAATGCAGCCTATGGCCAAGGCATCGAGCAAGAAGTAAGGAAACTTGCCTTGTCTTAAAGCAAATCCAGCCGTACAATGCCCAGCCAACAGTAATCACTGAGGCTGACCTTGTGCGGCTTTGCTCTGTGCCAGTTTGTGCTGGATACAGAAGAAACGCCTGTCCCAGGGATTCATCCCAAATGCTGGCCAGTCTGGCCTCTAAATGCAAACTGGAGGTACTAATCAGGCCATCCAGGCTGAGGATGAAATGGTGGGTGGCTTGTAAACGTTCCCGGCATCTTTCTAAATCCCTTTTCATCCTGAGTCACACGTGGAAGGAGCGTGGGTGAGTGTGAGTAGGCAGAGAGAGAGGGATGGTAGGGCTGCATGAATTTGGATATGCACATCAGCTATCAAACATAGTGCAAAATTGCTGTTAAAGCAAGGGAAAAAGATAAATTTCATGTCACAGTCTTCAGATGATGAGCTACTGCTGTTACTGTTTTCTGTGTCAGCAGAGTTAAAGTGGGACTTGTTTATTGAGATGAGCAAGGTGTCTTCTGCACCTCATGTCTCCTCTTCCTAACCCTTCCCTCTTTTTTTCTTTCCACTGCTCCACAGCTGTGTTTCCCAGTGGATCTCAGCCAGGTATGTGTGACTGCTGCTGCCTCTAGTCCTTTCAGATCAGCCACAGGTTTGGCTAAAGAAAGTTGAAACAAAGCAAACAAAACGTAGACAACCTTTCTGCCTATCTGACTCCAGCTTCTGCTTCAATAACATTTTATGCCATCAGCTAATTCCACCTAAATCTGGAACTGTATACTTATAAATGTCATGAAACTGGAGTCAGGGGAGACACTTTATCAGTAGTCTTGTTGGCCTCACTGTGAGCTCAACCCTAAATCAGAGTTCAGAGATTTTCGTCCTGGAGACAACTCCACAGTGATCCAAGCTTCCCTCGCAGAGCAGCTCACTGGCTTCCTGGGTCCATCTGGAATTGCACTGGAACAAGGCCATGGGTGTTCCCTGTAAAACCCATTGCTTTTTCAGCCCATGTGAAAGTTTTTGCAGAAAACATGTCTAGTCCAAACAGCCACTTCAGATTTAATATGAGTGATGACTTGAATAAAAAACCAGCTACAGCAGCACAGTGTCAGCCAACACCAGGAAGCCTATTAAAGAGGGGCCCAGCCCTCGTCTGGCTGTGAGTGAGAGACCGGCCTCTGCGCACCTTGCCTGGGTGGCCCCTTCCCAGCTAGCAAGCCCTGTGGAGGGGTCCTGCAGCCTCATGTATCATTTAAAGAGTCTGCTCTGCAAAGCAGGCAGCAGCTCCCATGTGGGCTATACCTCAGCAATCGTAATTCGTCCCAGTTTATTAATAAGATGGTTTTCCTTGACTGCCAGGTCCTACTGACATCTACAAGGCAAGCTGTGATCTCTATGGCCTGTGAATCATCACTGATAATGGTGACCCTCTCGGCTGACTCCTACTTTGGCCAGCTGTACAGCACCAGAATTTGTAGATGTACCCAGAGAGAGCTCCCAGGCACTATGATGAGGGAAATGGCCTCTTCCTTCTGGAGCACAGCCCAGAAGGAGATCACCTGTGAGGGATGCTCTTATGGACAGAAGGGTGGTACAGCTCACCTCTGCTGTCCCTGGAAGGTATTCTTACCTCCCTGACACAGCCTGGGGAAGGTTTGGCTTCTCCCTTCCCCTTCCTTCATGTTCATTGACCAAGGCCAGATTAAATCTGAATTTTCTCCTGTCTTGCCCTCGGAACTGCTCACTGCCTGGCCCTTGTGCAATAGTCTCCAGCAAAAAGGGGAAAACTTTGGCTGTTCTTTGGGTCCCAGTATCTCCTCCTGCTCTTCCCTCTGGAGCATCAGCATCTTGGCCTCCATCCCTGGGATGTTTCCCTGCTCAGTTCAGAACTCAGGTAAGTCCTCTGCTTGCTCTGTGCATCAGTGTCCTCTTTTCTGTGATTGTAAGAGCATTGCCCTTTGTCAGAGTGAACATAGCATCAAAAACTGTGGGGCTTAGTAATGGACACCAGCTACATCTTGTATGGTGAGAGACTGCAACCTGTGCATTTGCTGGGAACAACGCTCAGATGATGCTGGAGGCACTGGCTGGTTGGTGAAGTGTCTTGGGTCCTCTACATCCTCCTCCTCTACATCCATCTGGCACAGCTGATGGTGTGTTATTTAGTTGCTCTGCACCTCCCTTACAGCCAGGATAACAACACCTTGTGGGGGTGAGAGTAGATGTTCACTGGCATTTGTAATTGGCTGGGCTGCAAGCACCCTGGGGAGGCCTATAAATAAGTGAGGGGCTGTGATTCAGCAGCCACTGGAAGAGCAGCAGCTGCCACTGCGTCCATTTCATGATTGCTTCAAAAGCCTAATCTCTCTTTTTGATTTGTGTTTTTGCATTAAATTTGCAAGAGCCCCCTCTTGGAACAGGGGAAGGCGATCTGCTGTGCCTCCAGGGAGGATGGTGTGGAAGTAACCACTGTGGTAATGATGCAGCCCATGAGACTGATTGGAGGCTCCACCTCAGCACCCTCATTCCTTTTTGATGTGCACCTGCTTTCCTGTTTCTTTCTTCTTCTGTTTGCTAGGGTGGGTTTTCCTGATGTCTGTTGTCACTGGGCAGAGAGAGGCACTAAAAGAAATTGTTTAGGTCAGGCTTGTGGAGAAGCAACCAGGTATCTGGATGCGTTATCAAGGTAGCAGCGCTTTTGCATCTGCAAAGTCAGTGATGGGACTAATATGAGACTGAGTGATCTGAGCAAAAAGCACAACTGTGTACACCTCGAGGCTCTGAGCAGCAAAATTGCAGCTTGGATTTAGATTCAGATCACCGAATTCAGCTTTGCTCATTTAATTCACCCAGTGATTTGGGACATTATTGACAGTCATGCTTTTGTAAAGCTGTGTGGGCCTGTGTCTGCTGGGACATGCTGAAGTAAAGGTTCTTTTCTGTGTGCATGTTGGGGGAAAAAGTGTCTGTGTGTGTATGAACTTCTGTCAGCTACAGCATCAAAGCAGCGCTGCTCTCTGTGGCATTTTTATGGTCTGTCCTCTGCTAAAATAATCTTAGTGAAGACCTTGGCTTTGGCTCTGTTTGGGACAGAGGATGTATGTCTGTCCCTTGTGTCAGGGTGTAAATGCCCCCACAGTTTGATGGGGTAAAGCTTGCTGAGCAGAGCTGTCCATTTCCCCGCTGATGAAAGCAGGAAAATGTTTTGTGGGCAGTGGGAAGGGGAATCAGTTGGCCCAGAGGGAAGTGAACAGTAAGTAACCATGAGAGCACGTGTGAGACCTGCGATGCCCTAGGAGATCCTAGTGACTCCATGTGGACCCAACAGCAGCAGCACTGAGCTCCACTGCTGGCTCAAAACCTCCTGGATGTCAGTCCCATGACGTGTTTGCAGCTTGGTGAATGAACACATGCTCTATGCCCTAGACAAGAACATTGGGAAACAGACACAGAGGCATCACAAAGGCTTCTTGCTGAAGCACAGCCAGTGGGGAGGGAAGATCTCTCGGCCAGGTCATCCTGCGTCTCTCACCCTTTCTAATGAAGCCTTGTTCCTGGTGGCCTCTCAGCCCTTCTGCTTTCAAGTCAACAAATTACAAAAAAGTTAAAAAGCAAAGAGGAGGAGAAAAAGACAGAATGATATATTTTTGTGGACACTCTCCCTCTCCCTCTTCATTCCTTTGAGCCATTTTTAACCCAAGTTAATTCAGCTGGAAATATTAATAACCCTATAAGGACGCCACCTCCTTGTAATGAAGTGTAAAGGTCACTTCTGCTCAAATTACACAACTCTTTCATTTTGTTCTCTGCGAGGAACAGCTCCTCTCTTTAATTATTCAGTTTGCTTTTATATTGCAGTCACTGCTCTCTTGTCTCTAATCTCTGACACTTCCCCATTACACTAGCCCCCAGGAGGCTGGGTGATGCAGCCTGCTGGGTCCACCGAAGACCGCAGATGCTGTGAGCAGCAGTCGGGACTTGCCTGGGGGAGGAAGGAGAGGCTGGATGTGGAGAAGGAGAGCTGATTCTTGGTTTTCAGAGTTATTTCTTTGATGGTGTGGGTCCACCAGTGTTTCTTCAGGGTGTGGGCACTGTAAAATATATTAATTTTTGGTTAAGTTAAATTCTTATGCATGAGGTGCCACTTGATATGATGGCAAGGAGAGGGGCTGGAGGGGATTTGGGGCATTCCTGTCCACTGGGCTCACCTGATGGATGAATGGAGGTGGGAGGCTGTGGAATGGGAAGTGACCTCTGGCTATTGGCTGCTCGCTGAGGAACATAGGCCCTGAGATGAAGCAAAACCTCTGTCATCAGTGCAATATCCTCAGTCCTCAGGTGTCTCTTGGCCCATGATGCCCATGGCTGGGGAGAAATCACAGCGGCATGCTGCAAACGTGAGGACTCCTGTGACAGGCCATGGGAGTCACCAGCACAAAAATGGTTGATGGATTTGGGGAAAGCCATTCTCTGGGGATGAATTTGGGGTCACATGCAAGTCCTTCTTGGACTGGTGCCCAAGAGAGGGCTGAGGAACAGGGCCAGCAGGACCACGCCATAGCTCCCCCTTTCCCCCAAAGATGCTTGGGTTTGGCAGGCCCTCAGGGTCTTTCCCCACTCCATGCTGGCACCCAATGAGTCTTCCCAGGAAAGCTGCAGCATCCAAACAACGTGCTCCCTGCTACCCTCCCATGTGGGAGCAGCTCCCATCGCCCTCCACCCCTCATGTATCTGGAGGGTGCTGGGGCCCTGGCTGGGGTGGTCTTTTCTCCCTGCTGGGGCCACCAGCCTTCACTGTCCCAAGGGTGCAGTAGGGAGTCTAAGACCACAGGCAGCGAGACAAGAGACTGCATGGGAATCTGTGAGGTCCTGTAAGATCTTCAGGGGCTGGAAGGGGTTATTTCAGTGGCTGAGATGATTATTAAACTAATTATTACTGTAGCATCCTAAATAATTAATAACCATAATTAATTGTATGGACCCAAGAGATGCAGAAACAACTTTTGCAGTGGCTGTAACCCCTCCCTCCGCCAAGCACTGCTCCCTCCAGAACTTCTCTGCGGTGTTTTATCTCCCTGAATGTTTAAATGACTTGAGCAATGTGGGGTTTCCTCCATTTCCCCATGGGACTCCTCATTCTCTGCTCTAATTATAACACCACAGCAGCTATTAATGCCCACAAACAAACACAGGTCCTTGGTAGCTGAGATGAGTTAAGGTTTATATAATCATGTGAAGATTTAAGAGCTGAAAAGACTTTCACTGTGCTCTGTATTAATCATTTAAAAGGAGCCTGACTGATAGGTTTTGCATGTATGTGTGGTTGTTTTCTTTTTTCCCTGCTCCCCATGGCTATACTTGGTGTGCTCAGCACCAGCCAAGCCATTGCTAAAGCCAAAATGATTTCTGAAGACTCATGTTCACGTTAATCTGGTGATGCACTCATGCAAGTCATGTACTGTGCTGGTAGTAAAGAAGTATACCAGGACCTCTGTTGAGAATGTGTAAAAGTTTTGCTTCTTAATGGTAAGACATATTTCACGGTATAAGAAGTCTCTCACTGAAAGGATAGAACCAGCATGGTCATTTCCAAATTATAGCTGGCAGCCGAGGCACAGAGATGTGAAGCAACGCTGGCACAGATATATGGGAAGTCTAATGAAGAGCATAGCACTGATCACCTCTTTGGCTGAGGATGGAGATGTCCTCTTCCAAGCTGTGCTAGTACCAGGGGTTTACCCTCTCATTGCCCCTTTTGGACATGCTGTGGGAGCAGTAGCAGCATGGTTAAGTGAAGCTACCGATTTAAACTTGGAAGCTATTTTCTCTGATGTTGCCTGAACACTGGGCTTCAGCAGCAGCCATCCTTGACACAACTAGCTACAGAAGATAACTGCTGTCCATAGCATAAGCTGTGTACCAGAATCATCCCTCGCTCCCTTCCCTTCTATGATTGCTCCAGCAGACTGTTAACAGCAGTGCAACATGCAGTAGCGCAGACCAGATTGAGGCACAGTTTTCTCTATACGGATTTACAAATGTAGCTTGGTTCCAGCTGACAGGCTTATATGACCTCATCTCTATAAACCCGGATCTTAAAAATGCATCACTCATTCATTCAAAACCTCACATGGACATAAAATCCAGAGTTCAAAAGCTGTAACTTTCCAGAGGCAGGGGAGGGAAAAAATAGCTGTGAGATTTTAGGTGAAAATCCAGAAACATTTGACTGTGTTTTTGCAGATGTGATTTCTATGCTGCATCCAGGATGAACTTTGGAGAGTACAGTGTGAGGTTCGACACCTCTGCTGCCACCACCCTCCTTCTAAGCCCCTAAGCATGGCTCATGGTAATGAGATTTAAGGATATCAAGAAGTCTTAGAAGAGCTAAGGAAAGATAATCAGGGTTAGTGTGTTGACAATGGGGGAACAGGCTGAAAAAGTGTGGGGGTCTATGGCCAGGATGGCCGAAATGACACTTTCCAGAGTCATCATTAAGGCAAATCTAGTCTTCTGGCTGAAGATGTGGACTGTTTTCATAATGAAGACATCGGGATTAGAAACAGAAGCTGAGAAAACAAGGGGACTTGCTCAGTCCTATAGGTAGTAATGCTCTGGGTAATTCATGTCCTAAACCTGTTTGTTTGAAAGCATCTCTGCTGAAATTGATACAGCAGGTATTCCTATGGTAACCATAAGTTATGATGCCTTCTGGCCCCAGCCAAAGGCATTGCAATTAAGGAAACAAATATCAGCTTTTTCTCCTGGTCTTGTTTAATACTCCAGATGTCTGGTGCGGTACTATCTTGCTCTTTGGTGGATGGTCTGTGCTGTACAGTGACAGCCCTCACCTGGGTGGAAACGCTAAACCCTGGCATGCAGGGGCTGGTGTAGCTGTCTGTAACCCGGGGGAACAGATGGCACTGCCTGACAAATGCAGAATGTCCCCCCCTTCCCTGCTCCTTTCTGCTGCAAATTGAGGCCTTAAAAAGGATTGATGGGGCTAACAACAACCTCATCTAGGATGACTCTTTGGGGGATTAATGACTAGTTGCTGAGGAAAGGTTTAATGGTCCAAAGAGATCAGCAGTCTCAAGCCAGTTTATTAATCAGCTGGGGCTAAGGCCATTATAGCTTAACGGCTCAGATTGCGTGGAGGCAGAGGAGACAAGGGGCGGCAGTGATCCATCTCTGCACAGAAACAAACCAAGCAAAGCAAGGAGATCCCTGGAATCCAGTACAGAAACTCACTGATTGTAAGGGACTAAGATTTAGCAAGGAAATGCAAAGAGAAGAAGGAGTGACGGGCTTGTTTAATTTACACCTCATACACTGCAACCCACCTCACTCCCTCCCTGCTGCAGCAGCTCCTCAACAAGCCACTAGACACTACTAAACCCTATGCTGTGGCCTGGACGGTTGGGGACTACTATTGGGAGAGGAAATTTCTTTCTAACACCTTGTTCAGAGATCAGGTTTCTGCCCTGGAATATGAAAACTGAGGTTCTTATTATTTTTATCACAGCAAGTCGAAGCGCAGAAGCTATTCTTATTCATATAAATGTCTAATCCTACTCTGATTCCTCCTGAGCTGTTGCATTTGCTTTGATTACTTTTTCCCATTATAGCTAAAATAAATTTTGCAGTATAATAATCTGCCTTTACAATTCAGCAGTCCCTGAGATGAGGAGAGGAGGCACTGAGCAAGTCCTGCTATGGACCCTGTCCCATCTCAGGGCTCAGGGAAGGCTTGGCTGTGTCCTGGCTGCCCCAGTGAAGTTAGATGCCATTTGTTTGGCATCTAATTGTATGGCAGAGGGGGCTAGTGCTATTTCTGGATTACCTAATGCGGTGTCTCAATGCCTGAATCTAATTACTTGCTCTTCAATTTAGACCCTTTGGGGGTAACCTATAGCATGATGTCTGAATACAGCACAGGGATAAAGTAATTTCCCCTGGGGCACAGTGTGGGCAAGCAGCAGGAATGCTGGGAAAGGAGACCTGCTCCCAGGTACGGGAGGTCTCTGGAGCAATTTTCAACTGCCTCCATGCTGTGGGACTGAGTAGGAGCCGCTGACTTATTCTGGCCAGGCTAGGGTCTGGGAAATATTACAGCAAGCTGGTACGGGCAGTTTGGGGTCAGTAGCCTCTTTACTTGCTTCAAAGTGAGGTCCTTGTGCTTCATCGTCACAGAGTCTGATTTAAGCAGCCTACAAAGAGTCTGATCTTCTGAAGAGAGCTCTGGCTTTGCTCTAGAATCTGATCCCAGTGAGAAATTGTTTCTGTTCTGATACATTTTTAGGTGGCCGAAATTTTAGGGGTTTTTTGGATATTTTTTTTTTTGCTGTGCTTGCCCCATCCAAAGTCATGAACTACATGTGAAAGCAGATACCTTATCTGCATCCATCAGCTGTCTTTTTGGGTAAAACTTCTAAACTTATATTCTGCTCTTCCTCTTTCTTCCTGTAAATGCACGTATCAGCTGTATGCATTTCTGCTCCCTTGAGACCCTTGCTGATTCACTCTTGCTTTCCTCTGTAGAGCTCCTGGAGATCCTGGACCTCTGGCTGGCCTAAGATGGTGAATACCAGCATGCTGCATACATTCCAGTGCCCCAGCCTGAACAAACATCATGTACAGCACTACAGGTCTCTCCTGATTTGGTGTTTTCAAGAGTCACCGACACAAACTCTTCCCTGGAGAGGAACCTGGACAATCAGCAGGTGAAAGCTGTTTGTGCAAGAGAGAGTTGGTGGCAAAAAGAGTGTGTGTTTGTGTCTTATGGAACAAATGGCGAACTATGTCCTGTGTCTTTGGATGGTTTCTGCACATCACTTAATAAAGATTTTCAGTTTGCAAGGGCAGTAGCCTAAATTTAATGAATCACAGAGCAGAAAGAAGGTGGCAGGCACCAGGGACAAGCTGAATTCTGGAGTGCTATGCCTGGGCCTCACTGCTTTTTATCCATGTTTTCACCAGTGGAATGGCATATGTGGACTCAGTTTTCTGTACTTTTGGATCCCAAGAGTTCCAAACTAAATGTTTCTATTGCTTTAGCTAACAAAGGATGGGGATCAATGTGTAGCATGCTGTGATCTGTGATTCTATAAGATCAATCAAAATTTGGTTATGAGACTTTGTAGCATGTGGCAGAACTTTATACCACTAGTTCAGCTTCAGAGGTGACAGTTCTTGGTGGTCTTGCTTTCTATGACTATAGAGACTCATGCTATTGAGTCTGATAATGATGTTGGCAAGCCAACACGTGGACCTATCACTGAAATTAATCCAGTATAAAATCTCCTGTGTTTTGATTCTTGAAGACTGAGGGCTGCAACAACTGGGGGAGCTGTAGGAGCCAACAAATAACTCCTTTACATGAGCCTGAAGTCTCTGTGCACCAAGTGGAAGTGGAAGAGCAGAGCTCCCTCAGATGAGGTACGCTGGCCCTGCTTGGACCTCACCTTAGACCAAATTCTGAGGTTTCCTAGGAGATGAAGACCACATTGAGGAAACTATGTTAGAAATATGCTGAACTATGTTTCAACCTGCCAAGCTTTCCCCTAATATAAACATATGTACTGGTGCTGAATTTGAATTCAGGTCCTAAACTATGTAGAAATGTTGGCTACCTACAGTCCACATGGAATGGTGACCCTATAACTCCTTATCTGAAGTCTCTGTAGCAAACATTTCAGTCTCCTCAGCCAGGAGAAGTGGGTTACTTTGTGAATATCAATGCAGATCAAATAAAACTTATCTCAAGGACAAATGTATTTGTTCTGAAAATTTGGCCAAAGAAATCAGAAATGGTTCTTTAAAATGTATCAGCCTAGAGCAAGTTTTTATCTTCCATTTTGAGAAGTTGAAAGTTGGTGATCAAGCCATAATTTGAAATATGTGGTAGGATACAGCAAAATTAATGCCACTGAAAATGCCTTGCAGTTTGGACATATGGATCTGAAGATTTGACAGAAATGTGTTCTCTGTTCTACGGACATTAGGCTGCTTTCCTTTCATTTGATTTCACATATATGTAGCCACCCTGGCTTGTTTTGCACTGATCACAACTGCTCTTGTGTTCTCTTTGATGAATCTACTTGTTTGGTTTGTTTGGTTTGTTTTGTTTGCTTCGTTTGGTTTTGGTTTGGGTTTTTTTTTTTGTTGATTTGGTTTAAGGTGGTTTTGGAGGGGGTCATATTGGGCATGATGGTGAGTGTTTTGGGAAAGGGATAGTTATTTTACTTCATGCATTTGGCATAACTGGGCCGTCAATCTCAGAAGAGCATGTACAAGGTGACTAAGTACAGAGATACAAAGATGCAATTGCTGTTTTCTTCCTTTACTTATGTAAAATGAAAGCAAAAGACTTGTGTTTAAAAATCCTCTTTTCTCCTCTGGAGCGAAGCGGTTTATGCCTGCGGCAGGAATAGGTACCTTCTGGTTCCAGGCTGCATGGAACAATCCCAGGGCTATCAGTCAGCAAAGTTGGAAAGGGAGAGGAAAAGGAGGGAAGATGATGACTCACAAGAAGTTTTCCTGCCTGTTATGACTTTGCTTTGTTGCTTTGTGTTCTCTGTATGGCTTAGGGAGAGATGCTTTTCCCTCATCTATAATTTTGTGCCAGATCAATATATTGAGAAGCAGAACATTGAGAAATCTTGGAAAACTAATGAGAAATGCCTGAATGAGCTCCGTGTGTTTCTCCATTCAGCTGTTAGGCTTTCATATCCCAGTGGTGTTGGGCAGAGGGGGCATGGAGGGACTTTGATATGGTTCCACAAGAGTTGTGCGGTTCCATTTCCTTTTTGGTTTAGTACCAAAATAGGACAAGGGGTAATGGTTTTAAACTAAAAGAGTGTAGATTCAGTCTAGATATAAGGAAGAAATTTTTTACAATGAGGGTGGTGAAACACTGGAACAGGTTGCCCTGAGAGGTGGTAGATGCCCCATCCCTGGAAACATTCAAGGTTAGGCTGGACAGGGCTCTGAGCAATCTGATGTAGTTGAAGATGCCCTTGCTCATTGCAGGGGGGTTGGACTAGATGACCTTTAAATGTCCCTTCCAACCCAAATCATTCTATGATTCTATGATTCTACCTGCTTGGCCAAAGCATCAACATACGGTCTTACTCACAGATTTAGTCACCTAGCATTGTACATATCCTTTTGAGGTGTGATAATTCTAGCTTACTAGTTCTTCCTACAGCTTTTTCTTCTCACACATTGCCTTGACTTTTTTCCCTGAGCTGTCGATCTCTGTTAGATACTGCTGGAGGCTGGCTGAAGCTCTGTGATAGAAGGGTTGGTTGGTGAACGACATTTCCTGGAGAGGAGCAATAGAAGATCTCCATTATGGCAAGGACCACAGCAGGTGCCTACCATTTTCAAAATGCTGACTGTAAACTCTTGGGTAGGGATTTCTCTTTTTCTGACCTGGTGTCTCTGCTGCCATATATATTCTTTGGGGCTACTGGGAGTTCCTGTGGCTAAAACGTGAGAAGAGTTGTGGAATTACTGCTGGATGTGACTTAGAAATTAAATCTATATTCACATTTTAAGAAAAGGTACAGCATTGAAGAAACTCTCAGGGTGGAGTGTGGCAGTTATGCAAGGGTTCCATCCCACAGAAGTTCCCTAGGCAACCTTAGATGTTGGCACACCAGGGGAGCTTGTTGTGCTGACTCTAAGAGAAAATGTAAGGAGGGTGGAGCACAGTGGAGAAACCACAGCCAGGCTCTGTGATATGATGGGAACTGGAAGGTACTATGGAACAATGAGATGGAGGCTCACCCTGATAATTAGGATACGTACCTGATCAAAGACAATGCTACTGTACAAAGATACAATAACCTGTTTAGTGTGTGTAACGGTGTGTAGTGGAGTACCTGGGAACGGGCCCCCAGTCTGCCACTTTTTTGACAAAATACTATCCTTGGGTGAACTTGGCTCATTATAATCTCATTATAATACCAAAACACACCTCCATCCCAAAAGTTACCCGCCTCCAAGGTGCGACCACCCCTCACTGAGCTTGTGCTCTGAATTTTTCGTGGTCTATACCTTTAAAAGCAAAGCAAGAAACTTTTACACCAATTACAACAAAGATATGTATGACTAGAGTCACTCAAGCTCCACCTGTAAAGTAAAAAATAGTATAAAAAGTCTTAAGAGAGGAGGGATGTTAGGGAAGATACCATCGCAGACCTCTGACATCTGGGATCAGTTGACGGGCTGAACCTCTCTTCCTCCCCATCGGGATGCCTTTGGGTAAGATTCGAACACTTGGTTATACGTGCTTCCCCGGGAGACTTAGAAATCTCTAGAGTTGTTTTGTATTTTAACACATTTGTAGCCAGGCTATATTACTCATATTCTTGTTATGTGCTTTGTGGGCAGTAGTTCTATCACCGGCAATCCAAAAGAACTTGTGTATCTGTTGCTTTAATAAACTACACTATTCATTAACTTAGCCATGAGAGTTCTCATTGAACGTGACCAAATTCCTTAAGGGTGGCTGTGCTAGTTCATGTAATGCAACTAGACTGAAAGTGTATGGTGTTACGAGTGCATCCGTAATTGTGAGAGTTCAATACATATATTGAACGCAACCAGACTTGTAACACAGAGAATTGGGCATCACTCAGAATCTAAGCCTAGCTGCCCCCAGACCCTCTGATATCTGAGGACAAGCTGGAACGCAAGGGGGTTTATTTTCTGCCAAATTGCTTTGCCCTTTAATGCGACAAGTGTGTAGGCCCAGTTCTGCATTAAAATTGATTTCAGATCTACCTGAACATGGTCCAGCTGTCAATATGGTAAAACACTTTTCCCTTTATAATGGACACAGCTGAAAGCATGGCTGCCAGAAGCCGTGAACTGCGTGATCTTGAAAAACAGATTGCAGCGTGAATGCCTAAATTGGTGCCACAGGTATTTCTTTGATCAGACCTAATGTATTTCTCCAGGAAGGGTGACGTATGCAAGGAAGCTAGTACTCCACTCCCAGATGGGAATTTTTGCCTTCAGCTCGGCTCTGATTCAGGTAATGTTTTACCCTGAGGAGATAAAAACACCTAAGAGAAGCAGAAGAATGTGGAAGGCATCTGTGTTTCACCTCGCATTTGGAAAGGGGAGGTGTCAGAAAAGATTGCCTTAGGAGGTTTGTCAGGGTCAGTAACACATGAAAGATGCAAATCGGCCCAATGGAAGCCTGGCAATGGCTCAACCTTTCCCTACAGCCTGTTTTGCTCGTGTGTGTGAGAGAAGCTATTGCAAAGCTGGCTTTCTGTGTTACCACTACACATGAGGGACTTATCACCTTCCTTGGGCCTTTCACGCTGCAGGCTGATGAAGGGCAGGAAGCTTATGGCAATAGAATAAAAGTCATATCCCAGCAGCTGTGAAACACAAGTCACTACCTTGTTTTTCCATGGAGTCTGTGACTGGGCTTGAAAGAGCATGTTGACACCCATGGGTGCCATCTATTGTCCACAGTGGTTGCTTTCTCTTGGAGCCCTACAGACATGTTATGGCATACGTATCATCCAGAAACCTCACTCAGGGGCACCCGCCATATGCCCTATGGATTTCACATCACATGCAACTTGTATTGATAAGATGGGTCCGTGCCTTCTCGCCTGCTCCTGTACAGCTGGCTGGTGCATCTTGGACCTGCCAACCATTCGAGGTCCAGCAATGGGTGATCTGATTGCAGGAGAGGTGCTGCAGTGTCATTCAGCATCTCACAGAGGACCGGGTGGCTCTGCCATCTGATTTCAAAGTTGTCTGCCTTGACATGTGGTGTCCTGTGCCTTGGTTCAGAAAGCAGTCAAGAGGCCTGAGTTCTCTCAGATAAATGGCTCAGCTTGGAGCACTGTGGCTTGATGTTCCTCAAGCTGCTAATTCTAATTAACAGCTTTTCTGAGTCCATTTTATACTACTCTAGCAGCCCAAGTGGGCTTTAAAGTGAATGGAAATGACCCCATGGAGAGCTCTCTCTGGAGATGTTGCTATGCCGACCTGCTTACAGCGACTATTAAGGCTTCAGTTGCTCTCTTCCATCCTACGGTGTTGTTACTGTCATATGGGCTCAGATGGTGCCAGAAGTGTGGCTGGGATGGATGAGGCCTGGACTCTATTATTTACTTTTTTGAAAGATGTGGGGAGAAGGGGAAAAAACAAGGTGAGAGGGGTAAAATGCCAGGCAGCAATATAAAGAATCAGCAACAGCAACACCAACAAAAAAAACAACCTGAAAGACCTGAGATTCCTCTGACAGAAAATTGAGTCAATTTTCTCTTGCACCACCCTTAAAAAAACCCAACCCCCTTTTTTTTTTTTTCCCCAAACACACTTCTTTATTGAAGGTCTGCAGGCAATAGGGCATTTCCCCTGGGTACCTGGGTTTCCTCACCCAGTCTGATGGGAACACTGGCAGCCTAGCCATGTTACACCCCAACACTTCACAGCGGGTACCTCCTGCCCCTAATGGGCTGCCAGAAGTTGTGCTCTGCTGTCAGGTGATTGATGCCATTTCTCCAAGAGGGGACCAAGATAACCAATTGGCGCGGTGTAGCAGCCACCCTGACACAGGCCTGGGGTGGCAGCTCCTGTCCCAGCCGCGCTGGGGCTGCACAGGCAGAAGTGTTTATGTCTCCCCTCTTGCCCTGCGGCGCACAGCTTGAAACATTTGTGACCACACTCATTCTCCTTAAATTCAATCATCTTCCCAAAGCCTATAATCTGAGGCATTAAGAGGAAGACAAATTATAATGAATATATTTTAGGAATATAAAAAGTAACGACTTAATATAACTTTCTCTCCCCCCCCCCCCCCCTTACCACCTCGTTTTTTTAACATTTTGGGAACTGTCAAAGCTTGAAGGGACATGATGTGCGCCGGAGAGAGGCGGGAGTTTTCCCCTTTCCGGGCTGTGTGAACTGTGCCTGCAGGGCCTTCCTCCCGTGGGCCAACAGCCCTCTGCCCCGGGCACCCCGGCCTCCCTCACAAACCAGCGCCTCGGAAACCAGCGCCCTCCCGCTTCAGGTAAAAATAACGGCGCCTCCCGTTGGCACTCAAAAGTCGGGAAGAAAGGGGAAAAAAACACGTTAGAAATACGATGATTTTACAGTTCAAGCACCGGCGGCTGCGCCGCGGCCTAACGGTTTCCACAGCAACGCGGGCGCGGGTGGGGACGACGGAACTATCGCGGCCCCGCTCCCCGCGTGCGCGGGAGAGGCTGCCCCGGGCCGGGCGCCGGTCGGAGGCGTGAGGCCTGCTGTGTTGGGAAAACCCCGGGCGGCCCGGGGCGGGCTGGGGCGGCAGGATGAAACCCAGAAAACAAGCCCCCGAAGAAAGATTAAGGAGCGGAAATAACATAAGGGGGCGGGAAGTGGCGTGGGCTGCGGCCTCTTGGAGACGGCTCAGCCCCCCGCCGGGAAGTGGGTGAGGTGAGGCGGTGGCGGAGCCGCATCGCCCTGCAGGTTCATGGAGCACATACGGGTTGCAGAGGAGAGGTGGAGGACTCTTTTCAGGGCAGCAGGCCATCTTCAGGCAGGCCTCGAGCAATGCTTTGTGGGTTAGGATGGTCTTGTGCGGTTTTTAAGGGTCGGGGGAGGGGCTTCTTCATTAGCATCAGTGCTCCCTTGCCGCCTTCCCTCACTAAATTGGATGGTTAGAGGAGATTTTAGAGGCGTTTCAAGGCCAAGGGAGTGGCAGTAGCGTGGTGGGGCTGGGCAGGATGTGGGGAGGGAGACGGCGCTGAAGGAGGGAGACAGTGTTTTGGGGGGGAGCGAGGGGCCAATGAATTTCTCTAGCGCATCGAGCATGACTAATGAATGCTTTTCCAAAGGAGCAAAGGGTAAGGTTTCACATACACAGCTGTGTGGGCCTAGGGCTGGATTTGGCAGCCGCACAGGCCTTCGCTCCTCTGTGCGTTTTGGGGACAGGAGGCTGGGTGACTCTTGGGGGAGGCCTTCGTCAGAGCTGGGATTGTCCTTTTGATTATGATCACCCCAAAACTCACCAGCATTACAATGGGGAGCAGAAAGGCCAAAACAGAGTCCACCAAATATTAATGCCAACACCCCCCCCCGCAAACACTCGGAGGAACATCGGTATTTTCTTTACAATGGCAACAGACTGAGGGGACCAAGCAAGGGTTTGTCTTGCATTAGAAACAATGATTTTTAAATCGTAGAAACTGCTTCTGAGCAGTGTTGATTTGAAACAACTTCTGTCTTTCTTTAAAATAAAAAATCAGAAAAATCCCCCACCCACCCCAGAAATATCAGACCAAAATTTTTCCCCACTTTCCAACAAGATATTTATCTCTGGGGAAATAAAGATATTAACCAGCTCCAGTAACCCCATCAGGAGGGGGACAGGGGATGATTTTTAACCTTCTTACAAAGCGTGAATAGACAGTGCTGTTGAAGACGGGTAGTCCATACTGTTGTTTATTATCGATAATAAGTAGCATCCAGAAATCTCAGCTAAGGATCAAGCCCTGGTGTGCTAGTCCTTGTACAAACATACAATAACAGAGTCCCTGCCCTGAAGAGCATAGTCTAAAAATGGTCCCTTACATGGCATAATTTGGAGGGGAAGGATAGGAAACAGGGACAGAGAAATGAGAAATGAACCTTTTTCCTGACTTCCTTTTATCTTCCAAACAAAAGCCATAAAACATAAATGCTGAGGTCATTGTTTCCAGTCCCTATCACTAGCCAAATGTTAGAATCATAGAATCATAGAATCATTTAGGTTGGAAAAGACCCTTAAGATCATCAAGTCCAACTGTTAACCTAACACTGCCAAGACAACCACTAAACTATGTCCCTAAGCTCCTCATCCATGTCTTTTAAATACCTGCAGGGATGGTGACTCAACCACCTCCCTGGGCAGCTTGATAACCCTTTCAGTGGAGAAAGTTTTCCAAATATCCAGTCTAAACCTCCCCTGGCACAACTTGATGCCATTTCCTCTTGTCCTATCACTTGTTAGTTGGGCAAAAAAGACCAACACCCACCTCTCTCCAACACCCTTTCAGGTAATTGTAGAGAGCAATAAGGTCTCCCCTCAGCCTCCTGTTCTGCAGACTGAACAACCCCAGCTCCCTCAACTGCTCCTCATAAGACTTGTGCTTTAGACCCTTCACCAGCTTCATTGCCCTTCTTTGGACATGTTCCAGCACCTCAATGTCCTTCTTGGAGTGAGGGGCCCAAAACTGAACACAGGATTCGACATGTGGCCTCAGTAGTGCCGAGTATAGGGGGACAATCACTTCCCTACTCCTGCTGGCCACACTGTTTCTGATACAGGCCAGGATACCGTTGGCCTTCTTGGCCAACTGGGCACACTGCTGGCTCATATTCAGCCGGCTGCCAACCAACACCCCCAGGTCCTTTTCCACCGTGCAGCTTTCCAGCCACTCATCCCCAAGCCTGTAGCATTGCATGGGGTTGTTGTGACCCAAGTGCAGGACCCAGCACTTAGCTTTGTTGAACCTCATACAACTGGCCTCGGCCCATGGATCCAGCCTGTCCAGATCCCTCTGTAGAGCCTTTGTACGCTCAAGCAGATCAACACTCTGGTCTGCAAAGTTACTAAAGGTGCACTTGATCCCCTTGTCCAGATCATTGATAAAGATATTAAACAGAACTGGCCCCAATACTGAGCCCTGGGTGGCGCAGGAAGGAGACAGCTTGGCAGTGAGTCACACTGCTGACGTTGACTCCATTCACCTCAAGAATATGGTCCCCAGGTGCTATTCTTCCATCTGCAGCAATGACAGAATCCTGCAAGACTTCCTCAACAGCAGTGTTTTCTAGTAGGGTGCCTTTACGCCCAGCTGTCCTCATCCTCAACTGTTCCTCTGGGTCTTCTCGGTGAATTTCAATTGTGTTCATTTTGGCCATAAGACTAACTCTCTGAGGAGGGTCTTCTTCAGTCTCGTCAAAAGCTGGATTAACCAGTCCAGGCTCTGCAGTCCCTAGTGACACCACAGCAGCTGCAGAGCTTTCTGCCACAAGTGACGATCCTCCATTTGGTACCTCTGGATCCATGGGTGTGTTTGTCTCCACCTTGGTAGGAGGATGTTACTTTCCTTTGGAAATGGGATTCTTTTTCTGCTGTAGTTAGGACACCTGTTCTGCAGATGAGCTTCTAGTTCACACCACTGCATTGTCTGCTAACACTCTGCCTTGAAAGGACAGAAGGCAATCAGCTTATCTAACAGGTTTTGTACTAGAAGGCTGGTCTTGTGGCACTTCTGGAAAGAGAGCTTCTTCTGATCCACAGGACAAATTTATATGTCTGCATGAAGTTTTCAAGGCATTTGAAACAGTACATATGTCCACAGGGGGTGTCCATAGATTGCAGCAGAGCCTAAAGGCAGGTATGGCAGATGAGTTCATCGTCCAGTTCATCCTGGAAGTTGTAGAGATGATTGTCCAGCAAGAGGTGGAACTGACCACATTCACAGCAAAGTTCACTAACTTGGGATATGTGTTCTTCTGCTACGGGATCAGCCATGATAGCCAGCATCAGGTACTCTTGGGCCACCAGCAAGGAAACATCATGTAGTAGCTGTCTGACAGAGGTCTTCAGTAGGTGCCAGGGGCAGGAAGATGACTTGCTTGTCCCTGGAAAGGGGAGGGAGGAGGTGAGGAAAGCCCAGCACCAACTCACCTGTGACTGTGGCAATACATGGCTCCTCCACCAAGTTTCTGGGCAGGTAAGAAAGTCAAAACCTACATGAGAGGAGGCAGTGCAGCCACCCAGGTGTCTTGCAGCCACCCAGGTGTCATTGTCCCTCCTGCCCAGCGCAGCATGGCTCAGCCCTGTGTTCTCAGCTCAGCCCCATGTTCTTGGGCTGTGTCCCCTGGAGTGAGCTAGTCAGATGCTGGTTAAAAGGCAAGGGCTGTCCTGGGCTGAAAGACACTACAGTACCATAATCCATTCCAGCATGATGGCAGAAACGACAGCATGCAGGGAAGGGCAGGTGGTTTATGCCAGTCTAGGAGGGGACCAGTGGGTCTTAGCTCCCATTGCCTTGCTGAGCAGGGCCAGACATGGCTACTGGATGTTTCTGTGCCCTGGATTCCCTGCTGATAGCAGGGAAACCTTTTTTCGGGGAACTGGAGCTTTGCAAAGTAATTCCAAAAAATGGTGGATTTTTTCTTTGTCTTTTCTTAGCTTTCCTTTTTTGAGATACTGTAGAAACTTAAAAACATGATTGAATTTGTGCATGCCTTTATTTATTGAGCTATTTATGATGGGCACAGATTTCCCTAAGCCAAAAAGCCCCCTCCCTCCTCCTTCCCCAGCCTTAGTAATCAGCTTCCTTGTGCTCCAGCCTACGCTAGGCTATTTTCCTCTGTCAAATCCTCCATCATTGGTTAAATTACCTAGGTGTGTGTTGGCTTTATCTTTTTTGGTGAAAACTTACAATCTTTCAAGTCTACTTTGCCCAAGTCCCTGTCATCCTCTTAGGTCTCTTGTATACCCTGCTTCTCTCCTTGCTGATTCTGTAAAAGGTCTAATTTCAACAAGCAGCTGCTCTCAGGGCTGAAGTCTGTACTCCGGTGCCCATGGCAATCATCTGTGTCCATCAAGGCTCCCAAGTGCTTCGAAGCTACAGTGAATTGCAGATGTTTGGACTCCTTTGCACATGGATGTTAAGTTTTCCCTTCCACCACCCCTCTCTCAGATGCTCCCCTTCCACATTTTGCTGCCTGTGTTTGCTGCAGCCTATGTTGCCGCACACCTTTCATACCACCATACCGTTAATGAGCATATTGGGCACAGGCCCTGGCTGGCCACCAGGGTGCCCCTCCCACGCAGACGCTAGCAGCTGCCTTCTAATATGTGAAGACATGCTTCACTCAGTCTGTCACGTGAGCCAGTTTTAATATAGGATGCTCTTTCCTTTTGGCTCCCCACAGAGATCACAGGACCCTGTTTAATCCAGCTCCCTGTTGGTGTACGGTTGAGTCATAGGAGGTTTTTCTGTTGCTACATCTAACAGCGCTTTGCTATCAGGAACAGAACATCAACCCGCTTGGCTTGGCTGGGAGTTGGCACTGTCACCCAGCAGCTCTCCTTGTCTGGAAGTTGTTTTGATTCTTTTCTTAGACTTCTCCCTCTCTGTGTCTTTCTCTCTAAAACATTAATTTCCTCTAATTAGAGCCTCCTTAACAATTCTTTTTTCCCCTCTCCTCAGTTAATTTCCTCTAATTAGAACCTCCTTAGTAATTCTGTTGCTAAATCAATTTCCTCAGTTAGAACCACCCGCCATAATTTCTTTCCATCCTTTCAGAAGCTGTCGGAGTAGCTAAGCAAATTATGCTTCTGGGTAACTTTTATCTCTTACTTGGTATTTTAAAAGAAGAACTGTAACAGGTTAGACAGGCACAATTTCGCCTTCCAGAGCTATGCTGGTCTGACCCCATTAGGTTATACTTAGCTGAGTGTTGTACTACTGTGTACTTAATTAGGTGCTCTAGCTGTTCCTCTGGAACCAAGGTAAGGCTGTATTTATGAATGAATTAAACATGACACTTCATTATTCAGATCAGATTTAACAGTGTCAAAATCCATCTTCAAACCAGATCAAATTGCTCTCTAAGAATATGTAAAACCTCCGGCCCCTGTTAGCTGTCCTGTGAGCCAGCCATTCCTAACTTTTTCTCTGCAGCCATGCCAGCTTTCTTCTTGTGGCAAGCAGTTTAAGTACTAATTGTTTCTAAAACATGCTGTTTTAAAAAAGATTTCTTTTTTGTTTGCAATTTACACAGTAAGTAACTGTTAATGGCACATTGCTTTTCACAATCATGCTGTGGGCCACATCAGCAGTTGGTATAAATGGGGAGGCAGCTGGTCTACACATTATGGACCTTGGGCCTGAGTTTCCTCTTCTGCATTATGCAGTTTCTTCCCAGTTGAGACTGTATTACGCATTTCTCTAGCCCTTTAAGATGGACTGTAAGAATCCATGTCACTATGCCTGACTTTCCTGAAATCTACCAAGGATGACACGCTCCATTTCCTGATTTTGGGAAGAAAAGGGCCAAGTGTTGGTGGCAGCGGGGAGGAAACATACAGTTTTAGTGAAGTCTGTTTTTTAATGTAATTATTTAAGAAAAAGAAGGAAACATACATGAGCTGCAAGAATGCTCTCTCCCCACCACTGGTAAGGTGCAGCACTGGTAGCTGATCGTGTTCTCTTTTCTAGTACCCTTTTCTCAGGTTATCACCTACTACTAAGCACAGATCTGATGGTTTCAGCAAGTGTTGCAAAGGAGAGCAGTGCCCTGCTCTGATGCATGGTACAGTAGAGCCCAGCCCACATGAGACAGGCCAAAGAAAGCTACCTCACAACTGGCTCATGAGACTGCTTCTGGTCTTTGTAGCGTAAGGACTTTCTCCCTCTTTTGACTATCTGTGCACAACGTAAGCTGCGTAACCTGCTCAAAGTCCTGATCTCAAAGCAGAATATCACCATGGGCCCTGAAGAGTCTGCTCCAGTAAGGCAGAGGGGCCCTTCAAACTTGTGAAGTGCTTTTTACCACCACCTGTAAGAATCAGCAGTGCCTCAGTGGGTGGATGCCTTGGGTGCCACTTGGTAGAACAAGTGGAGTGATCCATGAGGAATGCTCCGCAGATATTCTACAGGGAGCTGGTGGAGGCTTGCAGCTACTCCATCCTTCTCAGTGCCACTGTCAGCTTTCTGGGCAGGTTCAAAACATTTTAGCCAAGCCCAGCTACTGTGGGAAAGCTGTACTGCTACCCTCTTTTACACTTCCTTCCTTCTGACCTTTCCAAGCCTCTATCACTCCACAAAGTCTATTCTGGTGGAAGTGGTGCAGAAGTTGTAAGATCTACTTTATTTCCTTTGCAGTCTTAATAACTATGCAGAAAACTCCATTTGCCATCACTTCCCATGGAATTTTGGAGTAGGATTGGATGGAAAAATGAAACGCATTAAGGTTTTTGTTTTTGACAGAATCCCTAATGTTTGAGATGGGTATAGGATGTTTTTGGGTAATCTTACAAAGAGTAAAATGCTGGTGGTGCTGGAGAGGGAGTTGTTTGGGAAGGGTAGAATCTCTAAAAAGATATGTTAGAAGGCTAAAAAAAAGCTGTCTGGTTCTTCTCAGAAGAGATGAGAGAGCAGGAAGAGGGAATCACCAGGTTGGATTGTTCAGACTGACAATCGACTACAATGGAAGAGATGCTGTTCTCTATGCTCCTTGAGAAGCCCGTCTTGCTGGTCTGGAGTCCATTCCAGCTGAGGACAAAGAACAGCTAGAGATAGAGATAGGCAATCCAGTATACAATGTTGAAGAGCAGGAAGGCGGTGGGGAAGAAGACACGAGAGTAGGAGTCCAGGCGGGAGATGTGAATGCGGACCCTTCCCTCCCGCCACATTCCTGTCTGACAGTCCTCAATGCAGCAGAAGAACCTCTCACATTCCTTTCCTTCCAGGCATGGGGAGCCAGGGTCTTCATCCTCATCCTCCTCTATCTCTGGGGGCCAGTGCATGATGTTGTTGATGTTGATGGTGGTAAAGGATGGCATCACCTGAGCACCAGCAGGCGGCTGCAATGAGGAGGGGGAGGTGGGTTAAAGGGAAGGAAAAGGCAAGAAAACATGTTCTAGATACCAAAACTCATCCAACTGGCAATAGATCAGTTCATAGCATAGGTGCAGTTCAATGAAGGCGGATGACTGATCATCCCCCATCTCTTGCATCTGGTTGTAAATCACCACCTTGGCATGCTGTGGGGACTGGCAGCTCCCTGCATGATAGTGAGTTTTCTCCCTGGCACCCGAGGGCATAGCCCTAGTCAGCAAAGATCTAATTGCTCTGATTCCCCATGTCTAATCACTAACAGTAAATGCAGAAACAGGACCTGTTTGGCTTCAGCTGTGCTAGCCTCTTCCCTCATTCCCCTGAGTTCAGCTGTCTCTGAAGACACAGCACACAGTCCAGATGTGTCTTCTGGTTACTGTCAGTTGCTGGAGAAAAGCTGGGGAAAGGCTGTGTGTGACTCATAACCTCTTGGCCCAGGAGAAGAGGCCTCATGGAAGAGCTCTCTCCACCCGTGCTGGGAAACAAGGCTAGCACGGAGGAGATCTGTCTTTTTTGGCTTCAGTTCTGTCCCAATTCAGAGGCCTGTTTCAGCTGATGTGTCCGAAGTACCTGCCATGAGCTTGGGCAGATTTCAGGAGGGTGATGACCACTCTGGGTTCACTATCCCCACACTCAGGAGGTCTTCTGATGGACAGACCACAAAAGAAAGTAGATTTCTGCATCTCTGTGACCTAAGATACCTCTGTAATCCACAGAAATCAAACCAGTACAGGTGGAAGAACCTGGGTGTGGATAACGCTGTCTTAAAGTGGACATTTACATTTGGTCACGTGAGTCATCCTAAACTGTACAGATAAGCTCTCCAGCAATTTTGAAGAGAGCACAGGGTGCGTGGGTCTGACAGGGACCTCATTGTTTCAGGGGAGCCTCAGCTGCTTTTTCTGATTGTGTCTCACCTTTCAAGTGCTCAGACCCAGCACATAGAGTGGTCTGAGGATCTTATGAACACAGTATGGGTCAGGCACTAAACCATGTCAGCAGTTTCCAATGCAAGCTCAGGAGGGATATTTCTAAATAGCTAAATAGTTCTAACAGCATCTAGTGCTGGACCTACCAGCCTGGCTTTCCTGTTGTTGTGCTCAAGTGGTTTCTTGTTTCCCACCAGGTAGTTGAGTGTAGCGTACTCCATGAGAGCTGCAAAGACGAAGATGAAGCACACAGAGACAAAGAGGTCCATGGCTGTGATATAGGAAACACGGGGAAGGTGCTTGCGGGAGATGGTACTCAGGGTGGTCATTGTTAGCACAGTCGTGATACCTAAGACAGAAAAGAGCTGGTTTAATCAATGAAGAGGAGCACTTCTGTCTTCTACATGCATCCAACCCCCAAAACATCCCCATTTTCCCTCTCCTGTGGGAGAGAAATTCCTCTGGTTGTCTGATCCCATTTTTGCTCTGCCCATTGAGACTCTGGTCTTGAGGTGCCATCTGACAATGCTCTATGGAAGAAGAGCTGTTCAAAACCCAGGTGTCACACAGGCCATCAGTGTGGACTGGTAAAGGAGTGGGGAACTCGGACTCTGCTTAAGGCTGTACGCAGGAACAACTGGGAGAAGAGTCCGAAGGAAGGATGCTAAGAGGCAGTAACACTGGATGGATGGCTTTGGGCAGGCAATGGGTGAGTTGAGATTCAGTCACTGATGTCTGGTTGAGTCAGCAATAAGCATGGCAATGTCTCAGATGACACAGGACTGCTATTTCTGTGTGATGTGAACCATAGCTGGAATGCAAAGGCCTTTGTTCTTGTTCTCCCTTTGTCTTTGAGCATTTGCTCCCAGGATGAATTCAGCCCAATGCAAAGCTCATCATAGAATAGTTTGGGTTGGAAGGGACATTTAAAGGTCATCTAGTCCAACCCCCCTGCAATGAGCAGGGACATCTTCAACTACATCAGGTTGCTCAGAGCCCAGTCCAACCTGACCTTGAATGTTTCCAGGGATAGGGCATCTACCACCTCTCTGGGCAACCTGTGCCAGTGTTTCACCACCCTCATCGTAAAAAATTTCTTCCTTATATCTAGACTGAATCTACTCTCTTTTAGTTTAAAACCATTACCCTTTGTGCTATTGCTACAGGCCCTATTAAAAAGTCTGTCCCCATCTTTCTTATAAGCCCCCTTTAAGTACTGAAAGGCCATAATAAGGTCTCCCCGGAGCCTTCCCTTCTCCAGGCTGAACAACCCCAACTCTTTCAGCCTTTCCTCATAGGAGAGGTGTTCCAGCCCTCTATTCATTTTCATGGCTCTCCTCTGGACCCACTCCAACAGGTCCATGTCTTTCCTGTGCTGAGGACTCCAGAGCTGGACACAGTACTCCAGGTGGGGGCTCACCAGAGTGGAGTAGAGGGGCAGAATCACTTCCCTTGACCTGCTGGCCATGCTTCTTTTGATGCAGCCCAGGATGCAGTTGGCTTTCTGGCCTGTGAGCACACATTGCCGGCTCATGTCCAGCTTTTCATCCACCAGTACACCCAAGTCCTTCTCTGCAGGGCTGCTCTCAATCCCTTCAGCCCCCAGTCTGTGTTGATACTGGGGTTGCCCCAACCCAGGTGCAGGACCTTGCACTTGGCCTTGTTGAACCTCATGAGATTCACATGGGCCCACTTCTTGAGCTTTTTCAGGTCCCTCTGGATGGCGTTCTGTCCCTCAGTCATGTCAACTGCACCACTCAGCTTGGTGTCATCTGCAAACTTGCTGAGGGTGCTCTCATTCCCACTGTCTATGTCATTGATGAAGATATTAAACAGTGCTGGTTCCAATACAGACCCCTGAGGGACACCACTTGTCACTGATCTCCATCTGGACATTGAGCCATTGACCACTACCCTCTGGATGTGACCATCCAACCAATTCCTTATCCACCAAACAGTCCATCCATCAAATCCCTATCATCTCTCCAATTTAGAGGGAAGGATGTTGTGGGGGACTGTGTCAAAGGCCTTACAGAAGTCTGGATAGATGACATCAGTAGCTCTTCCCTTGTCCACTGATGTAGTCAACTCATAGAAGGCCACTAGGCTGGTCAGGCAAGACTTGCCCTTGGTGAAGCCATGCTGGCTGTGTCAAATCATATCCCTGTCCTCCATGTGCCTTAGCATAGCTTTTAGGAGGATCTGTTCCATGATCTTCCCAGGCACAGAGGTGAGACTGACAGGTCTGTAGTTCCCAGGGTCCTCCTTTCTACCCTTTTTAAAAATGGGTGCAATGTTTCACTTTTTCCAGTGACTGGGGACTTCACCTGACTGCCATGACTTTTCAAATGTCATGGAGAGTGGCTTGGCAACTACATCAGCCAATTCCCTCAGGACTCTGGGATGCATCTCATCAGATCCCGTAGACTTAGGTATGTTCAGGTTCCTCAGGTGGTCACGAACCTGATCTTCTCTTACAGTGAGAGGGACTTTGCTCCCCCTGTCTTGCAGTCCATCCACTTGAGAGGTGTGGAAAGAAGTTGTCAGTGAAGACTGAGGCAAAAAAGTTGTTGAGTACCTCAGCCTTCTCCTTGTCCGTTGTTACCAGTTTGCCAGTCATGTTCGTCAGGGGGATACACTTTCTTTGACCTTCCTTTTCTGGCTGACATACCTATAGAAGCCCTTCTTACTGTTCTTTGCATTCCTTGCCAAGTTCAGCTCCATCTGCGCTTGGGCCTTTCTGACCCCATCCCTACACAATTGGATAATGTCCCTATACTCCTCCCAGGATACCTGTCATTCACAGAATCACAGAATCATTAAGGTTGGAAAAGACCTGTAAGATCATCAAGTCCAACCATCAACCCAACACCACCATGCCCACTAAACCATGTCCCACACTGCCACGTCCACATGTTCCTTGAACACCTCCAGTGATGGTGACTCCACCACCTCCCTGGGCATTCCCTTCTTGCTCTTTAGTTTGACCAGCAGGTCTTGACTCAGCCATGCCTGTCTCTTGCCTTCCTTTCCTGATTTCTTACACCTGGGATCAAGAGCCCTTGCGCTCTATGGAAAGTGTCCTTAAAGTTCTGCCAGCTCTGTTCTGCTCCCTTGTCCCTGAGGGAAGTTTTGCAGGGGGTCCTATTGACTAACTCCTTGAACAGCTGGAATTTTGCTTTCCTAAAATTCAGGGTCCTGACTTCACTCTTCACCTGACCCATGTCCCTTAGGACTGCGAACTCCACCAGTGTATGATCACTGCAGCCCAGGCTGCCTCCAATCTTGATGTCACCAATTAGCTCACTTGCGTTGATGACCAACAGGTCCAGTATCGCATCCCCTCTGGTAGGGCTGTCTATTACCTGACTTAACAAGTTATCCTCAATGCCCTCCAGGAGTCTCCTGGATTGCCTACAGCTCGCTGTGCTACTTTTCCAGTGGATGTCGGAGTGGTTGAAGTCCCCCAGCAGAATGAGAGCCTGTGAGCGCGATGCCTCCTGCACCTGGAGTAAGAAGGCTTCGTCAATAGGCTCCCCTTGATCGAGTGGCCTGTAGTAGACAACAACCACGAGGTTCCCTTTGTTGCCTTTGTCTCTAATTCTTACCCATAAGCTTTCAACCTGCTCGTGGCTATTCTTCAGAGACAGCTCTTCACAATCTATCCACTTCTTGATGTAGAGGGCAAGTGGGTAGGAGATGATAAGGAATCTCTTTTGATTTGAATGGGGCTTGGAATTGTTTTTGCAGCAGCAGTAATGCTCACAGACCTGTTTCCAGAGATGAAGTATCAGGAGCCAACAAAGGATCAGTTGCAAGAGTTGGTATTGTGATCTCATCCACTGCTTTTTAGGATGTGGACAAGAAGCAGGAACTCCATCTGTTCCTCCTTCTCTAGCATTCATCTAAATCCACCTGCCACCCTTTCCTGGGCTCTGGGTGGGAGCATGGCAAGAGATTTTCATATTTTCCTGCTGTATTTGCATTAGCAGATGTGATGTGACGTGACTTCCCATATATTTGAAATGTCAATGGAACTGGTCCGGTTTACATCTCCCTGACAGGCTTGAAATGTACTGGGGATCATTTGTATTAAGTACAACAGGGGCTGTGGAGAGAATACGTTACTCTTGATGTGCTGAGATCCCTTCCCACAGAGAGGGGCCCCCTTCCTGGGAAGCTTGCCTTTGTTGTTTGAGAAAGCCACCATAGTGGTATCAGCCATGCAGAACATTTTGCCTCTTGCTGTTCATTCCTTAACCAGCCACGTACTATGGTGTACCTTCATTGCCATTGGAAATGACACCCCACTCCTCCTCCTGCTCTCTCCATGAGCACCAAAGAAATTGATTTTGATAGAGAGGTGGAGAGAGATGGTCAGAATGGATGGGCTCTGAATAGCCCTGCCTGATGCTGATGGCCACTCACCTCTCCTCTCCCTCCCGGCAGAGGCCTGCAGGCAGGGCTGGAAACTCTACCTCCAATTAAAGGGAAAGTCAGCAGCGCTGATGGGAAGGACAGTGCTGGGAAGCAGAGCTCATTACAAAATGCAGATACAGCCAAAGTGCATTAAAGATTCGTAAAGACCTCTCTAGCACCTGTCAGAGCAGGATTCAATCCACATAAGCTTTTTCCTGTCTCAATGAGCTCCTGCAGGTTGCTGAGAAAATCTAAACAATAGGCAGAGCTGTTGCCTCATCCTGGACTCCCACTGTGGTGTGACTGACAGAGAAAGGCTGTACCTACAGGGCTTCCACATCCTGCCAGAGCTTGGGACTCTATGGATACAGCAGAGCAACTTTGCTCATTACCCTACAACCTTCATGTCACTGGTCCTACACTGAACCCTTGAAAAGTCATGAGGAAATGCAGAATACATGCATGTGACAGGAACCCTTTGGCCAGTGTTGCAATGCCACAGCTCACCCCTTCCCTCTCCCTTTCAGCACATGAGAATACCACATTGTCCACTTGGAAAAGACTGTGTTCAGGTCTCAGATCAAGGTCTGAAAGTGTTGTGCTATCCTGAAATAATCCAGTAGTCCAAGCTAGCACAGCTGGAGATTCAGTTGAGCTTCAGGATAGTGTTACAAACAGAAAGACGGAGGAGTGGACTATCCTCCAGTAAGAGAATAATGCCAGAAAATGGCAAAGTGCTGTAGGAGATTTTGTACTCCAACACTGCCAGTCTGCCAGCCTTGTAGAGTTCAACAAGCATCAGACATGCAACAACCTGTCTCTTACCCAGAGATGTCCTGGCTGGCGTAGAGTCTCTCTTGATCCAGAAGGAAACCCAGGAAAGAACAACAGTCAGGATGCAGGGAATGTAGGTCTGAATGGCAAAATAACCCATACGTCTACTTAGATCAAAAGAAACTGTCATCACCATGTATTCCCCTAGGAAAAAGCAACAGAGACATTGGAATCATAACATGTGGCTTCCCAAAACACAAAAATCAGCAAAGTTTCAGAATTGGGAGTGTTTCTAATGAGGTTTTCTTGTTGTTTTAAGTGCCTGTCTGGCTGGTTTTGTGGCTGGCTTTGTGGCTGCCCAGATTGTTAGCTTCATGGACAGCTGTGTGGCTGGCTGAGTAGGTTTGGTGACTCTCTGGCATTGTGGCTGGCTTGCTGGTTTTGTGGCTAGTGGACTCTGTGGCTACATGGCTGGCTCTGTGGCTGTCTGATCTAATGACTTTGTGACTAATTTAAGAGCTGACTTTGTGGTTGCCCAGCTAGCTATCTGCCTTGCTGGCTATGTGGCCACCAGGCTGCATTGGTACTGGCCTGGCTGTGTGTCCAAGCACACTGAAAAGCACACTGTCTGGAAAAGTTTGAGGGAAGTAACTACAGAGAGTATTCATCTTCAGGTGATTGCTGCAAGGGTTTCTTTTCTATAGAAGCTATTTAGCTGTGCAGGCTACATGGCCTGGCTTGTCGACTAACTACCTGAGCTGTGACAAAGGAGGTGTCCTTCAGTCACTTTCATCGTGACTCTGGTTCTGCCCCTGGAAAAGGCATGTGGTGCTGTACATCCTAATTGCTCATTTGGCAACTTACAGCTGAAGTTCCTCCTCTTTTTCAGAGGCTCTTAGTGAGTATTGGGAGAAAGCCACCCAACAGCTCTAGGGTTAAGATGGAGCTTGTAAGCAATTACCAAAAAAGAGAATTACAAACGTCAGACAGCCACTGGTGCATTCAAGACACTTTCACTGCACCACTTCTTGTCCCAGTTTGTGCTGCCTTTCTAGCCCGGTTAGAGGCTGGCTGCTGGTGTTGGCAACAGCAGCTTTCTGCAGAGTGGGAGAAGCACTACCTGAACTTGCTGCTTCAGAGGGCTTAAAAATATGAGCTCACCCCACCTGCAGGAACCCAAAGAGGCTTTCCTCAGTTGTCTGTGGGAAGGAAAGGGGATGTGAGCTATTATGAGGAAGAGGAGCTGAAGGGCCTCCATTCCTTGGTTTCTTCACACATGCAGCCTTGTCCTGTCTCTTGAAGCATAATTCAGGTGTTCATCAGCCCCACACAACTTTACAGAAGGAAAGATTGAGACCTGCAAGTTTGGATTTCCCCACCCCTGTTCCAATTATGAGCATCACCCAGGGATCACATAGTATGCATATACTGCAGCAAGAGGGAATCTGAGCTCCATCTCCTCTCCCTCCTGACCCTTCAGTTAGGGATAGCTTCATTCACGTCAGCATTGTCACCCCACAGTTCACAGATGTCAGTGGTTCTGGCCTACCCCTGCTTCGTCTTCCCCTCAGCCTTCATCTCCACCACTTCTGCCCCCTCTAGCAAAGGTCGATCCCTTCATCCTTACGTTTCTCTAACTGTGCTGGTGTGACCTTCCTTCCCCACCATTGTGGAGCTGTCTGATGACTCCTTTGCCTCCCACAAGGTCTCCAACATACTGACATTTCTGTGGGCTGTCTCCCTTTGCCTTACCTGCCCCAGTCCTGAGAACTTCCGAGGTGTTCCTCAGCCCCGTGAAGTCAAACTGGTAGAGCCTCCAGGTGCGCTGGTCGGAGACCTCAATGGAGTAACGCCTCCAGCGATAGACAATCTCCTCGCGTGGGTAGCCATCTGGGAAAAGGGGCAAGGACATCAATGAAAGAGTATGTCATGTGCCTCCACCTCATTCACCACCCTGACTGCAAAAGCACTGGCATCTCACTCTAGCTGTTTTGTAAACATGACGCATTCGGGCAGGTATATCAGATGCCTTTTGTTTAGATGCCCTTAGGCATCCCCACATGCAATGGGATTAAGGGACAGCATCTTCCCTTGTGGGCTGCTTCAAATCCTAGGGATGGGAAAAGCAATGCTAGAAACGGAGCCTTTCTAAGGACTGCACTGGTGGGAATGAGACTTGGCTTGTTGTAAGAGAACTCCCCCAGCCTGAAATCTTAAGGGTTTTAGCTCCCTGGGGCAGCATGGGGCCTTCACCACTCCTCATGACTACCTACCCTTCCCAGGCATGAGTATACCAGGAATACAAAGCTGCCAACATAGGAGGTAGCATGGCTGTGGCTGCTCTGACTCTCTCTGTACCTCTCACCATGGGAGCTGATCTATGTATGGAAAAGAAGGGGTGCATTCTCCATCGAGAAGGAGACCTGGCTCCTGCAGGCTGGAGCATGGCTTCTCCTGGCTCTGGCTTTCTTGGCAAAGAAACAAGCCTACTGTGAAGCAGGGACCTTGACACCTACGAGAGAGTTCTTCAGAGGAGGGAAGGAGCAAGAGCTTGGCAGCTAACTGAAAGTGTGTTTCTAATTATCAAGCATGTATGGCATGTACTGTTAATTAGCAAAGACTGAGGGATGGTGGAAGATGAGGGGATGGTATCTCCTCAGCATGCTGCCTCCCTCTGAAGCACCTCAGAGCCACGTGAGGTGAATCTCTGCAGTGGCAGGGGCAGTGGGGGAGGCCAACCCGAGCTAAGATAACTAAATTACATTTCCAACAAATGCATGAGGATAGGAATCTCTTGGTGCAGAAAGGGTCCCTGCAAAATTACCAGTGGAGATGTGCCAACATCAGCAGCCCTATCTGCTGATGAGAATGGACAAGTGGGGACTGAGGGGGCAGGTCTGAGTAACCCTCCTTTGTGATGGCCTTGGGTGCATGAAATGGGCCTGTCAGTGGGCTGAGGTCTGGAAAGCCAAGCTGCACCTTCAGAGAGTGGGAGAAGGGGGAAGATGCAAGGCAGGACAGGTGCCATTTGTCTGCTAGCTGAAGGGATATATTCTGCCTAGTAGGTCAGAATGACCAGAAGGTCAGTGAAATAATCACCTCCAACCATCCACCCAAATTAAGGAGAAACTCAGAGGTGCTGTGAATCTGTCCCTGAAGACCTCTGCTAGCCCAGGAGTGGGAGGATGCTTCAGGGCATGATGGGTAATGGCCCAGGAAAAGAGTCATAGACATTAGGTGAAAAATGTAGCTAAAAGGGAGGATGGTCTCCCCAGAAGAGTTTTACTTTACTGAGGTTTCTCTACTTGCCTTCTAAAACTATTTTAAAAATATGTATACTCACAACTGGAAAAAACCAAAGGGCAGGAATGAGTGTCCATTGGGAAATTCTGCAGCTGGAGCAGACATTCAGCCTCGATCGTCAGCCTGAGAGAGGAACAGAGAGAGAGAGGGAGACTGAGATTTTGTGTTGGTGAAGGTGGTTTGATTCCAAGAAAATGTGACAGAGGGATTCTCGCTTCCTTGAGAGAGAAACACTAATTTGTTGAAGATCAGTCTGTTTGCAGGAACATTTCAAAACAGCAGCAAAACAAAACATATGTTTGGATATTTTCAAAGTGAGAAAAAACATCTAATTTTCACATTCAAAAAGCCTTTTTGTTTAGTGAGCTTTTCAGATTCATTTATGGGAGTGAGAATTTATGGGAAAAAAGGCCAAATATTTATTATCAGAATGAAATAGCTGGACTGACCAACATAAACTATCAGACGATTTTGGTTTAGGAAACCATTTGTAGTTTTGACTTTTTTCTAGGTATGATATGGAAAACCAGTGATTTTTTGGAAGCCTTCATCCTGGGAAGAAGCAGCCCATTCTGCAATCAGTACTGCATGTGTACTCCCATCAGCACTGGGAGACATCTTCACTACTCTGTCCCAGGGCATCTGGAAACCTCCTCTACTTTGATTAGCTCCTTGTTCCCTCACCTCAGCAGCCAGCTTCAGTGCCTGCTGGATGTACCTGAGTGTGTAGAGCACTTTTCCGTCATTCCAGATGCGGAGGAGCTGATTAGGAGTGGTTATCCAGTGGGAATCGGCTCGCTTGGAGTTCCTAAAAAAGGTATCTGGGATCCAGATGCGGCTCACCATGTTGGTGTTCAGTGTGAGGGCCTTCAAGGTGCTGTTGAAACGAAGACGCCGGTCATACCACGTCTGAGCAAAGAAGATATCAATGGTGTATTCCTGTGAAAGAGAAGGAAGAACATGTTTTTCTGAGAGGGATTCGGGCAAAGCAGAGCCCTGTCCTCTGGTCTGCAGGCCACCGTTTTGGAGTTATAGCCAGAACATTTGCTTTTTAAGTCTGGCAGCAGGTGTTGGTGACCACTGATACCTTTCCAGCCTCATCTTTAGCTCGGGGGCAGGACATCCATGGCACACTTAGGAAGAGCCAAAGACTGTGTGTTGACTGATGGGCTGAGCCATAGCATGTTTGGCCTGACCCATGCCTGGAAAGCCAAGACTATATGAACAAGGGCTTGGGCTTCCTCTTGATGGACTACTCAAGCCAAACACTCCTTTTAAGCACAGGCATGAAGGGGCAGTGTGGATGTTGGCTGAATTCAGTCCTCAGTTCAGCTACACGTTTCAAACACAGGCAAGGAGAGCTGCTCACCAGGTTACCAGAGAAGGCAAGCAGACAGCTCTTTCTGTTATTTATGAGGATACAGCCCAGGAGTGCTTCGTACACCTAATTTGTACATATAGCAATAGTAGTGTTGTGCATAAACCTACTGAGAATCCATCCTTTGCTGCAGGACTTATACTGTAAATGGTTTGTATGAAAAACTGGGGCAGATACCCCTTGCTGAAGATTAGAAAAAGAAGCTGGGGCAGGGGCTGCTATGGACCCAGCTCTCGGTGCAACCAGTTGAAAATCTTGAGTCTTTTGCAGACAGAAAACAGAGTTTCCACCATATTGAGGACCTTTGGTTTTGGTGAGAGACAGGGTGTCCTAGCTCACCCACAACTAGTATTTCTGGGAGGCAGCATCTGTCTGGATTGGACCGGCACTAGTCCACATCATTAGCCCACTGTTCTGCTGCTTGCTGCTGCAAGCCAATTTGCTCCTTACCCTCTTTTTCAGCCTGCCAGACAAGGTGCTAATTAGTGCCATGCAGGAGCATGTCTGGCACTCAGTGGCTGTCTGAACCAGACCCCCAAATCCAGTTCCACCAGCCCATACAGCTGTAACCTGCACCTGACAGCTCCTCTCTGACTTGGACTTTGCTCCCTTTCCCTCCCCCATGACCACAGAGGCATTGTCTCCCTCTCTCCTGTGGGTAGAGATGAACAATGTCTGACTTGGCCATCTCTCCTTCCCATTCTCCTCCTCCCTCTATTCATTTATCTCGGTCGAATTTTTATGACTGCAGCACATCCTCCCTCTGCTGCCCTCGCTGCTGGTTCAGACCCAACTTCCTCAAACCATGCTGTTAAAATAGACGTGGCGCTCTTAGCGCACTCCCTTGGACAGCATGTCCTGCCTGGGGAGGCAGAGGAGGGCAGCACATGACTCCCCGTTTCATTTTCCTCACTCTCACTCCACTGTCAGCCAACCGGTGATGAGTGATTGGTACCGAAAACGGCCCTTGCATAGGAATGAGATCATGAGAAAAGAGCATTTGCCATCAGGCAGTCAAGTCACTCTCTGGGCTGATCCTTCACCCTGGTTAGACACAGGGATGAGCAAAGGTGATGGGGATGAGGTCCTAACATATCTCTAAATGGGGACAGATGCAGCACATCCGAAGAGATGACGTTGCCTGTACAGTTCATTCAAAACAGACATGAGGAGACACAGAGCTAGGATAGCAGCAGCCCTCAAAGCCAAGCGCACAAGCATGGCCACTGCCTGAAAACAGAAGGTGGGGAGAGCCCATCCAGCATCTGAATGCTCTGGATCGCACTGGGTACTGCTTGGACATAGGGCATGTGATGATGAAGGCATGGATCAGGTTGTGAAACAGTAGAATGGAGCCCACAGGCGGGCAAAGAAGCATTGGCACAGCAGGGACAAGATGAGGTAATGGCAGCCCAGGAAAACAACGTATATGGGGAGGGCTGACTTTATTCTGCTTGGGGCCATTTTCTTTTCTTTGCCAGCTGTTGGGGCCAAAATAACACAACATTTGACATATTCTCCCCCAATCCTGCAAACCCTGTTTGAGCCAGTATGAGCTTACGTTGCTCCTGTTCAGCAATATCTCTGGTGTAGGAGAAAGCAACCAAAAATGCAATGATAAATCCATGTTAGATGCCACTGTCAGTTTTTAACTTGTAACTGGAGTCACTTGTGAGAGCTCGCTTCTGGGCTGGCTGCTCATGCCAGATGTCCTGCTGTAAAGTTCAGCATTCAGGTCTGGGATAACCAATGCTAATGTTTCGGGAGAGCGGAGAGTCAGCTATCCCAGCGGGTTAGTATTTGTTGTCAAGCCCAGATTTTCAGAAAGGAGCTCCTCTTATGCCATTCATAGCCAGCCTTTGCAAAAGGTGTAGTGCACAAGTCATCCATCTTTTCTGAAAAATCTGAGCTGTATTGTCACTGTCCTGTGGTTTGATCTAATTTCAGTGGCTATTATAAGCTATTATAAGCACACCTATTCATGAGGAAGAACTTACTAGCTGAGCTGGCTCCCTTGCCTTTAGGTGCGGAACCCATTGGGAAGTGTTGGCATTTACAAATGTATTTTCATTCAGAATTATCTGAGGCAAGATTTATACAAAAATGCTCTGGCCTTTGGGAGCACTTTTACCCTTCCAATTCTCTCCCCCATCCCACTGGGGAGGAGTGAGCAAGCGGCTGTGTGGTGCTTAGTTGCTGGCTGGGGTTAAATCACAACAGTTCCTGAAGACTTAGCACCTGTTCCCATCAGGCATGGTTTACATTGATGCTGAGGCACCTTGCACGACTGCGGCCCTGCACTGATCAGCTGTGGGATAGGGGACAGTGCTCAGACCCTTCTCTGAGCATTAATCAGATCCCCCTTAGCTGTAGGCATCTGACCAAGGTGATTAAAATAGGAGGTGTTTGACCATGGGTTCCCTACAGCCATTGGAGAGGGGTAAGCACTTCTGGAGGGAGATCACAATATGAAGCAGTCCAACTTGTCTTCTGGAAATGCCTCACACTCTTACTTACCTTAGAAGAGTCCAGGCTGATCAAGGCTGAATAGCTGAAGTTTGGCAGGATGAGCTCAGCCCCTAAAACTTAAGCAGTGCTGTTACTTGAACTCCTGCACCCCTGTCGTTTCTCTCTGCCCCTGATTCATTCTCAAGCATCAGAAAGAGACTTCTCAATACCTCAATTTCCCCATGTGGAAAAAGGTTATTGTAAAATATGCCTCCAACATTACTGTACCATCTGCTCTGCAGCACATGGAGGTTGTTAACTTCTCTGTAAAAGCACAGGCTTTTTAGTGTTTTCAACGGAAGGAGCTAGTGAAATAAGAGGAATCACTCTAAGAGTTAGGTCATGCCATTTGGATCACACATCGGGTAGCACACACATGTTGGCATGCATGCAATATTACATCAAACTTCAGTCATAAAATAATAAATCAAACTATCTCTAAGGTAAACACTGAAGACTGCCTACCCTAAATACTATCATGTGAGTTTATCCAATGCTGAGGAATGCCCTGCAGCATGGCCGCTGCTAGTTGTGTGGGCTCGTGTCCAACTCAGCCTTTCAGCATGTCCCTGCTGGCCCTTGGTCACTGTCATCACCTGGCACTGCTGCACATCACTGATCAGTCCTCGTTTTCCTCATGTGGGCAGCACAGATGCTGGTGGAAAACCAGTTCCAGATAATGGTAAAATCTGAAAACATTTAATGGAAAAAAAGCCTGTCCTATGAAAGACCATTTGTAGGAAATAAGGGGATGTGGAGTTGACAAGAATATTTCATCTTGGAAGAAAAAAATAACAACAAAAAGATTTTACTGCACTCTCAAACCCTTTCATTTTAAAAAACATAGTTTAAGTGAAAAGCTATGGAATTTCTATGTGAAAAGTAATTTCAAAGAAAATCCCAAATTTTTCTATTCAAAAGAAAATGAACAGGTTCAGAAATCAGCCTGTCCCCAGCACAAAAGATTTGGGAGCTGGCCACTGTTCTCATTGTGTGCTACCCTAAGCCCTGTTCCTTGGGTCTTCCCAGCCCCAGCCGTTCTGTCTTAACCTTCCTGGCCCCGGAGCACCTCCCTGCTCCCCATATTGATCTCCTGATAGGGCAAGGACATCCAGCCTGGCCCCAGTTAGCTCCTCCCTGTGCCTCCTCTCTCACCTCTGTGTGTATGTGCACACACATGGGGAATCAGCCCAAATTTCCAGTTGGATTTGGCCCCAGGAACTCTACTCTAGACTAAGTTCCACCCTAGGTTCAGAGCAGATATGAGTTAGGACGACTCAGTTTCAGACTAACAGCTTAAATTCACAGGGTGAGCATGACACAACTTGAAATCAGCAGTTTGTATTTTCAGGTTACCTTATACACCAAATAAACAGCTGTGTGCTGCCAGAAGATCCTTTTCAAATGGCTGAAAGCAAGTTTGTGTGTGCAGTTCAGCTGACCCCTCTCAAGGGTGCAGTTAGTGGGATACAGAGGAGTCGGTACCCCATGGTTCCTCTGTATCCATCTATGAGCTTCTTTCTGTGTTCTTTAAGAGCTCAGCTTTCTGAGAAATGCCAAAGAGAGAAGCAAAGCCATGAGATGAAGATGTCTTAGATGTCTTCCTAAATTAGGATAAAATTAAGGGTTTAGAGGTGTTTTTTGCAACTTCACTTGTATTCAACAGCAACAAGAAAACCTCCAAACAGAAGAGACAGAGACATGGAAACAGGTTCCTCCATTTTCCTCTGCTGGAGAGATAGCTTGGGAAATCCTAAATAACAGTGGGGCTGAGAGATTAATATCCTAGCCAGTCTCATTCTAGCTTTTATTATTCTGATATTTGTCTTTATTCATAGAGCCCCCTTCCCTCTACACCTTGAAGCAAATCCCTCACTGCAGTACAGTAAAGAAGCCTGCTTTCCTGGGAAGCATGGCCAGCACTTCAGGTGGGCTGATGTGAATCTGATGAGTTCATGCTGTCAGTCACTGACCTAAGCAAAGCAAGTATTACAGGCAAACTCTTCGGGGTGCTGCAATTCAGGAAAATCTCAGGAGTTACTAGAGGAGACCCAGGAATGGGGTGTATTTCTTTCAAGGGCTGGTAGGTCACTCTGTGCAGCTCAAGGTAAGCCAGGAAGTCTCCCCTCCAGTGTCCCTGTTCTGCAAAACAGGGGTCAGCCCAAGCATCCCCCCTTCAGACAGAACTACATTCAGCAACTCCACACCCCCACAGCCCTGCACAGGCAAGCATTTTCCTCTCCACGACATCCCACGCATCCCTCCCAGCCTGCAAACATATCTGACAAACCCTAGGCTGCTCCCAGCAGCCGGCTCCATGTCCCAGAGAACATGCTCAATAACAGCAAAGAGTCTGGAGACACTCTCCACACTCAGATAACTAAATAAAATAACCTTATTTTAGAATAATCTTCAAATCTGATGCAAAACTTCTTGTCCCCACAGCTTGCGGGCAGGAATGTGCTTCTAGCATGACATGTGCAAGCACTCTCCAAAGGCATCAAGCAGAGAGGATATGTACTAACAACATATGCTAATACCTGACACTGACCACATCAGCGAGCGGCTGGGCAGCGTCAGGCTTCTCTCAGTTCTCCCATTAGCAGTGTGAAACTCCTTGCTTGTGGATGCCTCCATGTCCCTGTTCTGGGTGAGTTTTGTCTCCCCAACACAAAGAGCAAAAGAATGACAATATAAGTTTCCTTATGTTTCCAAGGTCCTCCTCTCTCCAAGTCACACCCCAGAGAGCTTTCTGGACATGATGCTGGTGTGACTAGGGGAGCTCGCAAGGACAAAAGGAGCAGAGCTCTGATGAGCTGTGTTTTCAAGGTGACACACTGAACTTCCCATCTGTTTCACTTCTGCAGCAACACCGGCAGCACTGTCCTTGTCTGAATGTCTTTCGCCTCTGCCCAGAGAATCTCAGTTGAGACAGCTTTCTTTTTATAATACAAACTCGCTGTTAAAAACCATCACCATGTCCTGTGCTCGTGCCAGGAGCCTTCAAACAAGACATGCTGTACATGCTGCTCTGTCGATTGCAAACTCCCCAGTCATGGCTTGCTCACCCTTTGCAGACAGGAACTAGACAGGGCTTTTGAAACCAAGTGCTGGCTTCTGAGATCTCTACCTGCCCATTCCCACACACCTCTGCTCATGTCTGCTGCCATGCATGTGCAAGGCGGGACATCTAAAAGGCAGGCTTTTATACTCATGACAGCCAACCACACCAGACTGTTTCTTTCCCTTCAAACACTTTCTTCTGAGTTGTTCCCTTGTACCACTGCTTCTTGTCCTTCAGTGATGTTATCTCCTCACATGCACCCCCAAGACGGATGCTGATTGCCATGATGCCCGTTCTTCTTTTCATGGGAACATAGCCTGGCACACGGAGTCTCTCACTGTGAGCCCCAGGGACATGTGACCTAGACGTGTGTGTTTTAGCATCTGATTAACAGTCATTACCCGAAGAATCAAGGAAAGTCCTTGAGTCGAGACATGACATCAGCCAGACTCTGGTTTATAGAAGCACGGTCTGTCTGCACTGTCCCTGACAAGGTTATTACTAAAAAGGCACAGGATGCTATATGCAGATGGGGCAGAATTGATTAAAGGGGAAGATATTGAACACTTCAATGAAGTATTATGCAAAGCACCACAGGGAAGGAGCTGCCTCCTTTTAGTTTGGTTTTTCACCACTCTCAGGACAGGACATAGCCTGGATGGAAAGTCCTGTGTAAGCACCTTCTGATGCAAACAAGGATGCAGCCCAGTTGCCATGATCTCTAGAAAATGCCTGGGCTGCTTGCAGAGCAAAGCCACACTTGTCCAAAGTTTTGTTTGCATGTCAAACCTTACTGCTAAATGCTTAAATGCTCCCCACAATGTTGGGCTTGAAGAAACTTTGTGCTGGAAGAAGAAAGCAGGTGGGGGAAGAGAAGAGGTGAGGATGGAAGCACACAGGATAATTGGAACAGAATCCTTAGCACTTCAGGCAGGTGCTCATGTTTATTTGTCCTTTATGTTCATGGGGTGTTTGACGAGACAAAAAGAAATTTCCTTTGAAAGGGCTAGAAGACAAACCTTCTCACTACATACAGTTAACTCCCCAAGATTGCTCTTCCAGGACAGCTTGGCAAGATTCAGATGAGAAACTGGAATTTCTTTAATTGCACTTCCCATTCCCATGCCACCCACTGCAATTAAAATGAAACACTGGGATGGGCAGTCTAATACTGCCTAGGACTGGGAGAGCAGCTGCTACAGCTCCCCTGTACCAGGCAAAGGAAGGTAGAACGTCCCACAAATCCTGCAAGGTGTCCAGTCCTAAACACTTTTGGGGAGGGCTGTCTGGGATGGTCAGCTTGTCCCCATGGAGACATCTGCAAATCTGTAGTTGCCTGGGAACATGAACAGTTCCTCCAGCTCTGAGGTGCTCCTTGCCCCATTTCTCTGACCTTACAAAACTCACTGTCCTGGGCTGCTGGATTCCCATGAGGCTGCCTGCAGGCTCCTGCTCAGGTCAGGAGCTGGACACTGCAGCCTCACTCTCTCATCCCTAGGATGGAGAGGCAGGAATGAGAGCAGTATCCTGTTGCAGCAGCAGGGAAATGGCCCTCAGGTGAAGCAAAGGAAAGCAGGGAAGTCCCCCAAACATTAAATGACATGAGTGCCTTCAACTGTCAGAGGCATGTGGCTGTGTGGTTTTGAAGAATTGGAACAAGAATCCACCTAGGCTTAAGGCTTGCCAGCTGGGCCCATCTCCCTGCCTCCAATCTGGTACCTCATACAGAAGGGACCACCACTGGCATCATCAGTGGCTTTGCCAGACCCCAGTACAGCCTACTGCTGCTGCTGGCTCACCAGATGGACCAGGGGGTGGCAAGGTCAACACTGCCTCTGAGATTTAGGGTCTGATTCTCATTTACATCCAGTCCATATTTGGGGGGACTGAGGGTTTTGGAGAAGTAGAATAGTCCACAGTAGTCTGTAGACCTTTGTAAAGGTCTGAGGGCATTTCCCTGTCTGCTCAGGGACTGAACAGCCCACATCTGCTGCCCAATTCCCTTTGCTATTTCTTCATCTTTCCAGGCTTTCTTGGGTTTTCCCTCTTTTCCATTTGCTCCCTGCTCTAGTCTTCTTTCCTCTTCCTCCTTCTCTCCATGCCCCTCTCCACACTCTCTTTGGTCTGTAGCTCACCACTCTGCTTCTCTGCCTCAGCAAGAAAGGCGTTACCACCCTGCCCACTCCACTCCTCAAACAGAAACGGCTTCAATTGTAATGGCCCTATTCAACCATCGCATCATTTCCCACTGCCTTGCCACATTCTCATGGGACTTTGCTTTGTTTAGTAAGGCCCTATGCTCTCCAGGGCAGGGACTGCCTCTCTCTATGGACTGAAAGGTGTCTAGTGATCTCAGCTGGATGCTGATTGTCATGCAAAGAGAACAGACAAAATCCCTCCCACTGCAGTCTTAGTGATGAAGAAATTGCTACAGAAGCTTTGTGCTTTGAGGTCAAAGGAAGGAAAGGGTGGCAGAGACAGGGAGCTTTCTGTGTGGATCAGAGCCAGAAGCATCCTTCCAGTGCAGGAATTGCATGCCATGGCACAGCAGCATGCAAAACCAGAGGAGATAAGAATGGGCAAACAATGTCAGGTGGTGTCCCTCTGTCCCAATAGCCTCTTACAGTGGCCAGTCACAGGTGCTTAGGGACAGAGTATAAGGAGCAGGAAAATCACTACAGCCTTCTCCTAAATATGCCTTCCTCTGTGAAAACCACTCGCTTCCATCAAGCACTGAGCTCTGTCAAGCCACCTTCACGGGCAGCACGTTGACAGGGTGGTGAAGCCAGCAGAGTCCAGAACTGGCGCTGAAGGCGCTGGCTCACCATCAGCCATGGGAGCTGTGCTACGCCTGGGAGTTGAATCACAGTCTGTGGTGGGCTAATGGGCTGCCCCACATGAAAAGTCATGACACAGCACAAAGCATCATGAGGAAACTGGCCCTGGGTGGGCAGTATGGTTCAGCTCTCCAAGAACCAGAGAGCCAGAGTGGCACCTAAGAGAGAGGCCCACCTCCCAAACCCCGATGCTACTCTGTCCTCCCACCAAAACACATCTGAGAAACCACAATGCACCCACATCCCTGTGCTGCCATCCATTGTACGGGAATGCCTGTTCTGGCCAGGAGGAAAACCACTGTTTGCCTGTATAAATCCTTTTCTAATCCTCATCCTCAAGGAAAAAAGCACATTCAAAAAATCTGAGAAAGTTCTGCTTTCACAAAAGCGGAGGGTTTTGTGCCCTCTGCAGAAATCCTCCCTCCTGACACCGTTCTCTTCTGGCCCCAGATGAAGAAGGAGGTGGGGATAGTGTACTCTGCTCCACTAACTCTTTCAAGGAAACCTGTTTCATGTTGTCTCTCATGCCCCCTTGCTGTGCTTGCCAGCTTTCTCTTCCTGCCCTGCCAGTTCCTTGATTTAGCTCCTTCTCCCTGCTTCGTTTTGTTTTTCCCTTCACAGTTCTTTTCAAGCCACCACAAAGTCACAGCCCAGCCCTGATGAGATTTCAAGGGAGCACCAAGCTGAGGAAAACAGCTGGGAGAAATGAATCAGGTCACAGAGAAAGAATTTCTTTCTGTCTCTCCTGTTGGGTATTTGAAGGGCAAAGCAAGCTGGACTGCAGTTACGGAAGGGACACGAGGCCAGCTGATTTTCCTATTCAGGCATACATCTGCACTTCAGACCAACTGTGGTGGTCATTTGGAAGCCAGGACACCAGCCACTGGGCAAGCAGGACCTGCGGAGCTCTGCTACTCTGGGCTGCTCTCTTCCCATAGCGCCTGGCAGCTGCAAAAGACTCTTATCAGAAACTGGGGCCAGTATTCCCAGTCCTTTTTTCCAGCTCCTAACTGTTTTGTAGAGATGCAGCCTACTGCCTACTCCTTTAAAACTCAACCACTCTACCTTCCCCAGCTCCCCTAGATGGCTTTAGGACATGTTTGGGGAGTAGTGAAGATGAAGGCTCAAGTTTTCTACACAGAGGTATAAGGAATGCACTGGCAGAGCTTGTATATCCCAGATTCGTACATACAAAGAAACCAAACAATTTTGGCTCTTGAGCTTAGTCCAGAGTTCCCAGGAGCTGGACAGCCCATTCTCTGCTGCTCCTTACCAAATCCCAGCACTTGGATCTGCCTTTGGCTTTTTGCGATAGCAGCAACACTGAGGTATTTTCATCTCCCTTATTGCTGATCCAGTGAGAGAGGACCAGCATCTAAGCAGCCCCCGACCTCACTGATGCAGAACTGGACTGAAGCTTGCTGCCAGCTCTGCAGGAAGCTGTGTGCAGAGCTCATCTCCAAACAGCCATGAGCAGCAGGAAGGGAGCTTGGCTTCACGCAATGGCTCACTCCTCCCTTGCAGTGCAAACTGGGTCCCTGACATCCCCATTCCCAGTGCTCCTTCCATCCCCTACCTTCTCTGCAGAGACCCTGCCTCCTGGTGAGATTTACTCTGCAAATACCTCTGGCATACTGCTCCAAGCCATGCCACCACTGCAGTGGTTCTTTGTTCTTTGTTGTGGTAGGGGGAACAAGGGTCCATCCTGCCTTCTCACAAGGTGCAGATTCATGTGACAAACTAAGGCTGCAAGGTCTGGACAGGTAAGACCAGACTTACTCCCCCACCCACAGTGCCCCATGGAGCCAGCATGATTTCTCTGGGGCTTTTGAGGAACTGTTGCATTGGGAATTGGTGGGGCCAGTCTCAGCAGCGCTGGTGTGAAACAGCTGCATCGTCAGCAAACCAGCAGCAGGGAAAGGATGGGCTGCTGCTGACAAGCGAGGCATCATCGCAGCAGATGACTTTGAAGATCTACCTGCCCACTCACTTGCTGACCGCACAAAACACACCAAGCTGAAGACATAGAGGCACTGAGGAAGTGCCTGGAGGCATGGAGGGGATGCGAGGGGTTGCAGGGAGGAGAAACAAAGCACTGCCTCAGCCCAGCCAGCCCCGGTGCTGGTGCAGGGGAGAGGAGGCTTAGGCTGGTAGTATCACCATTCCACTGCTGTTCGCTTGCGATTTGTATCATGGGCAATTAAACCCTTCCTGTGCACAGAGATGGGATGTAATAGTCTGAATATTCAGCCTTTAACACCGAGGCATGAAGAGGTCCTTGAAGCATATTGCCTCTGGTCACCCACAGCCACTGAATTCTGAGAAATGGTCTCCATTTCATAACACATTTATAACAGGCAGATTTCACATCAGCCTTTTAGGGGAGATGGAAGACTGCTTCATCTGGGGATGCAGGAAATAAATAGAAATTATTTCAACTGAAAAGAAAACTGAAGTTTTGTTGAAAATAAATTAAAATTGACAAAATCTAAAATTAATTACCTCAACCTCATAATTTCATTCAGAAACTTTTTTTTCTTCAGTAAGCTAACAAAGTATTTTGCTTTACCTTTATCTATTTGATTCACTTCATTTTGACTTTTATTTTCAAATACTTATTTTCATGCTTTACTTATAGGACAGAATTTATCACCATATGAAAAGCGAATCAAAACAAACTGATGATACTGAATGTAAATGTTTTGATTGTCCCTAAACCCATTTTCCCTCAGAAATGCTTAAGAATTTTGGCTGTTTGTCCCAAGTGGGAGAGGGGAGTGAGACCCCCCTCCCCTATGATGCTGGCTGTTCACCCTAGACCAGAAACCCCGGCCTCTGACCAGCTCTTTGACTTGGCTCTCACGCATCTGAAATATCCAGACCTCTCCTGTGGAGAGATCTAAAGCCTTCAGTTCAGATAAATCAACTCTGCCTTAAAAATAATTCAGTCCATCAAGTGACAACTATTGGTACAGCTCAGAGCCCGTATCTTTCAAATTTGACACAATAGTGCTTTCCCTTTGACTTGGAAGAATCAATTTAATGAGGCTCAGAGCACAGATCAGTACCCGAATCAAACACACACTTCCTGGCCTGTCTACGCATACACGTCTGCGTATGGAGAAGCGGGGCCATTGGGGGACCGCAGAGCACCTCCATCAGCTAAAGACCTTGTGATGGAGATAACTGCATCCGTGCTTTTCTTTGCAAGATGCAGATGCACGTGGCAGCTCTGAGCCTAAGCCCGCATCTCCCAGGCACATCCCTACCAGTGTGTGATGGGCAAGGTTGCATTCCCACTGCCCAGCGACTAGAGCCATGTCCACACCTGTGCATCGTGGCAAAGGCTCTTCTAATGCCCTGCCAGATGTCAAAGCTCTTACCAAACCAAGAGAGAGCTGCTAGCTGCCAGGGTTGCCAGGGTAGGGGACATCCCTCCCTGGGATGTCTCCCTGGGATCCCTCCCCAGGCCCCAGTAAGGAGAGTCTCCTGGTCACTGGAAAACTGTCATTATGGTCTATTAACAAGCAGAAACCCAGTTGCTGGCAGAGATGTCTGGAAAGGAAGACCAGGAACAGCTGCTGTGGTCATGAGCTGTGTTAGAAAGGTTTTCTGTGAGTAAGAGTGAAGAATTACAAGTTACAACACTTTCAGGTCAGGCACAGAGAGGACACCAGATACTCGGGAAGTGCCTACAGTAAGCATCCTTCCTGGGCTGCCTGCAAGGGTTCAGGGCAAAAAACCCCTTTGTATTCAGCCTGGCTGAAGAAATTTGAGTTTTGTCCAAAGGCTGGCACAAGATGAATGCAGGATTGAGACATTCCTGCCAGCAGAAGGACGGAAATTGTGTTCGTGAAGGAATTTACAAGAGCTGCTTACTTAATTATGAATGTTGATTTATCCCATATTACCCAAGGTCCAGAGGCCGCCCAAGCTGTGGGCTGTGTGGAGGCACCTGTGTGCCAGGACTAACACTGCACTTTAAGAAACCTGACCGAGTACGGCCACATTCCCCATTCAGTGTTGGACTAGGGAGCACAGATGTTAATTAACTTTAGGGCTTTGCTCTCCAGAAATGCCTCTGAAGAAAAGTGCTTTTCCCCCCAGGAGACTGCTATCCAGATTTTCATATTTTATTTAGCTTCAAATTTTAAAGGCAAAACCACTGCTTTTTGTTCATTTTCCCTGATAACAGACTCCTTGTTTCTTCTGCACAATAAACAGCCTATAAATAAAATACCAACATGGATGTCACACAGAAAATATCTAAAGGGGATTAGTGTATGTTCTGGATAATAAAAGGAGCTGGCTGAATTATTCATAGTGAATAAATCAGCCCTTTTCTGGTTTGGGAGCAGACCCTGAAACTTGTGGAAGCTCTTGGGATACATTCAGGATGGGAGTAACTCACTTATTTCATTAGACCTTCTGTTGCGGTTTGTGATTTGTCTCACAAGTCACACGTAATTGGTGCTATTCCTCCATGCTGTCATGATTTTTTTTTCTTAAGGCAATGACAAACGATGGCTACAGGATGGCCGCTGCCCTTCTCCGTGTACCTGACCTCACCATCACATGAACACGAGCAGCTACCTGAGGAACAGTCACTCTCCTAGCACTTGGGCACACAGAAATGGGCTCGGGTGACCATTCCCGAACATCAAGGAATCAAGAGATATGAGCATTCTCTAAGCAAATGAGTATTTGTGAAGATGTTATAAATGCACCACCAGCTCCAGTAGTACTGGGCCATCACTCAGGCATGGAAACGAATGGCCAGAAAAAGCACTGGGGCCCTTAGTGAGCAAGGGCCTATATCCCAACCCATATCCCAACATTTTAAATTTCTATGATATGCATCTTTATCAGAGACCAAAACCTGACCTAGCTCATTACATGAGTGCATGTCCTGTGTGACTTCACTAGATTTATGCTGATGCCTGACTCTTGCTGCACGCTAGGCAGGCCAAGAAGAGTGCGCAGTCCTTGGCAGAGCATTGTGGCATGCTTCAGGCATTGCAGTCCACCCTAGAAGTGGGTGCATCTGGGCTATTGCCTCCTAGACAGATGATTTGTGAAGCGTTTTTAAGTCCTTTCAGTTGAGAAGTGCTGTGCAACCGCTGGAGTCTATTATTATCAGGGAAGAAGTGGGGGAGGTAACAGATTTCCTTTACCTATAGGCTTATCTTGTGCTCCAGAGCAACACATTCAAGCATCTTAAAAAGTGTGCCATTTTCATTTCATTTCCTTCCTACTTATTCCAAAGCAGCCAAAACTAAGTATAATCAAGACTTAAGTGTCCCTCAGAGCCAGACAATTATTACTGGTCTCGGTTTCTCCATCTATTAAGAAGAAATGAAGTTATTAACCCAATCCTTGCAGCGAGGCACCAGGGCTGTAACCCAAGGCTTCCCACTGCGGCTCCCACACTAAGTGCCTCCCAGCCAAGCACAGCCACTGTTCCTCAAGATGCAGCTCCGCTTCTGTGCAGAGCTGCCTCAAACCGCCTGAGGTCTCTGCAAGGGTGGGTTAGCCCTGTATGGCTTTTGTAGAGCCTAGCTCCCATCTTGGGGATCTTTGCCCTTGCTGCCGGGATAGCTCAGCCATTCACAAGCAGCTGCCGGCTTGCTGCACACGCTGATTACATAGCATTGATGGGGATTTTACTCAAAGAGCTGTGATTCAGCAGCTTGGCTACCCGCAGCTCTGAGTGGGGAGGGAGCAATCCTTGGAAGAGGGTTGTGCGGACAGCCACTGCCTCCCTACCCTGCTAAGCCATCCCTGCATGGAAAGCACCCACGAGCAAAGACAAAGCGCCCCAGGTCCCCAGGCTGGCTTTGTCACAGCAGCCCCGTCCTCACTGCTACTCCATGTCAGCTTTGACTTTGAAAGCCAAACCTCCCTCCCTGGCTCCTCGGGGTTTACATGAAAGCAGTCAGTGGGGAATTCTCTTCATCCATGCTGGGCTTATACTTCTAAATTATAAAGTGTGTCAAATGAGGATTTGATTTCTATTTAACAAGACAACGTTTGTAAATTAATTATTCATCAGCTGATAATGAATAAACTTTTCCCCCTTCCCTCCCTCCCTCCCCCTTTTTCACAGTGTTTTCACAAATGCACCATACATGGAAGTCTATTAAATCTATTCTGCAGTACTCCAGACGTGGGAAAATATATTTTCATCCTCAATTTCGTTAGTGTGTTGCATGGTAACTAATGCAGCCAGGCACAGCATTATGAATTTAATAGCGCGCAGCAACTCCTCCCTAAAGAAGGAAGGGGTGAATATTCAACACGTGTATTTGGACATATCACCCTCTTTGGGTTCCAGTCCCCCACTCACAGGCAGCGCTAAGAAAACAGTTTGCTGTAATAATGGAGGCAAGAGCTTAGTCCTACCCCCTGGAAATCACAGGCACTTCAGAGGCAGCAGAACCTGGCCCCTGGTGAATGACAGAGGCCAATTTTGCTCCTTCCATCTTTATTAAGTAATGAGATTGAGGTGGTGCACAATCCCAGCAAAAGAGCTGTCATCAAGTTTTGCTACAGAATTTGGCACACAAGGGCATCTCCTCGCACATACCGAAGAGAGGAGTCTCCAGCATCTAAACTAACCCTGGCTGCACCGCTTCTGATCCCAGACACCTGAAGAAGGTAACCAAGGCAGGTCCCTGGATGAGTGGCATGTCCCCATTCACTTTGCCCAGGAGGCTAACACAGTGTTTGGGCTATGTTCTCTGTGTTCAACTCCTCAAGCCTTACACTTGGTTTTGTGCAAGAAAGGAAGAAAAGGACGTTCAGCTCTGACATCTGGGAGAAATCTGAGAAGCTTCTTGCTTAATCCCCAAGCTCGGAACAGAAGCACTTTTTCCACTCCCACCCATGCTGGCTCTCTTGGACACTTCACGGACAACCTCAGGACTGAAAGACACTCGGCCCCTATAGTTGGCAACCGCTTTACTCTTACAGCATCATTTCCTGAGAGTTAAGCATCCCTAAAGGAAGGTGATCTAGAACTCTAGGTGCCCTTGACACCAGTTAAAGCTATAATCTGTAGCAAAAAAGCCATTACAAAACAACATCAGGAACAAATCCCTCCAGCAAACAACCAGTCAGCGAAAAATTTGAACCCAAAGTCTGCTCCATCGGTCCCTGCTGCCGCAGCCCTCCCTGACACCTCTTCCTGCAAACATGCTCGGAGAACCGAGATGGGTCTTTGCACCAGGCACAGCTTAGTGATAAGCCAAGGACACCTAAACACTGTCTTTGTTAATGGGAATCTAATTGGGCATCCAGATCCGTGACACAGCTTGGAAAGCTGCGGCACTGTGGGTGATAACTCATTTGGCTTGAGGTGCTGCTGGCCGGCACCCAGTGGCAGCAGGCGGCTCTGGAAGGGCTTGTGGCTGAGTGCATCCTTTCCCTAATGGTGTAAACGCAGCTTCCGACCACCCTGAGAAGCGCCAAGTACCCCAATCCCACCCAAAGACAACAGGTTCATGGGGATGGGGAGGAAACCCCAGTCCATGCAGCGATGGGAACAAACAGCTGTGGGACCTCATGGTCCCACTTTTCTGCACCCTTTTCCCTCTCAGCCCATCCTCTTTCAACCAAGCCCCATCCCACTTCCTATCATTTAACCATCTCCTAGCTTTATTTCTGGTTACTGCCGCATTTTGGCTGGCAGAGCACAGAGGGTCCTTTCCCCAAGGAGGAGAGAATGTAAAATTTGCTCAACTGCCTAAATGGGAAACAAGACTGCCAATTCTGGTCTACAAAAGATACCAGGAAATCACTTTATGTTTCTTCCCCCTCCAAACCTGCCCGCCTTCTCCTGACTCCTGAATGTTAATGCTATTTATGACAAGTGATTGATGAGGGGGATGCAGAATTCACACCCAGCACAGGGCATTTTCAAATCACCTATTCATTTTTAAAGACCGGAATCAGTTTTGTGTCCTGACATGATTTATCATTTCGAGGTTGAACAGCAGCTATGCAGGGCCAGCTTCCAAGCCCTGTCAGAGCATCACCAGGCTGAAGGTAGTGGTGAGCAGTTAACCCTTTGAGGGGTGAGCAGATCACAGGACACCAGTGTTTAAACTACACTGCTTAAGTTAGAGCCTTCTATTCCACCAGCATGTCAGGCCATCCTATAGCCTTCAGATGAACAGACCATGCTGGTCCAAGCTAATAGCCACGGTAATGCTTCTATATTTCTTAAAAGCAGAACTAGGTTTTTATCTTCCACATAGCCTGGCTCGTTTGCCTTGAGGTGCTGCTGGCTGGCACCCAGCAGCAGCAGGCAGCTCTGGAAGGGTTTGTGGCTCAGTGCATCCTTTCCCTGATGGTGTAAACGCAGCCTCCAACCACCCTGAGAAGCGCCAAGTGTTCCAATCCCACCCAAAGACAACAGGTTATGTGAAAGAGAAATATTTACGTTAGACGCTGTCATCACAATGGACCTAAAAGAGATCGATGGAACATTTCCCCTCCGGTGGCCCTCCAGCCTACGTGAGCCTCCGTATCTGCGGCAGAGAGAGAAATCTCCCCGCAGGCTCAGAAGAGATCTAGCTCAGAGTCAAATTCTGGTTCCCTTCCCTTGGAAACGTGCATTTCCTCAGGTTGCGTATGGGAAAAGGGAAAGATCAGGCACGTGGAACAGGCCTGACAGCCGGGAGAAGGCAGAGCTTCTCAGGTTGGGAGAAGCTATATAAAAAGGGACAAAGTGGGAATAACGTGTCCCCAGCAAAGACAATCTGTATCATACGTTTGATGCCAGCCTGCCAGCAGCTGGCACGACCCACAGAATGACTTAATTCATTGCATCAGCATGGAAAAGCAAACAAACACAAAACAAGTGGGTGAAGCAGCCAAGTCCAGAGGTGACACTGTGGCAGCTCTGTCACAGCCCTTTTCTCTTGCTTCAGGAGACACTATACAGGATGCAGCCTCTCTCATGAGCAGGGGAAGGTATTCGGAGTACAGATGGCAGAAAGCTGCCATCCAAGGCTACAAGACCTGGCTCTAGCTGTCCTCACTACCTTTAATATCAGCCCAGCATTTCAGGGAGAAATGTTTTAAAGCTCAAGGGCATCACAGATTCAAGCTTAGGAAGTTACCCAAGGGGTTGGGGAAGGGGACATGCCCATAGAGAGTCTACTTGGGGAGTCATATGGAGATGTCTTCAGATCACTATTAAGTGTTGGGACCCAGCAGGGACCCCTGGACTTGTAGCATCTGGGCACTTCAGAGGAACAGTGCAGTCAGTTGTGACTGACACCACAAAAATCCCTCAACTGTCTCTACCCCAAGTTGTTTCCTCCCCTGCCTGAGCAGCTCCTCACCCTGCCATTCCCACAAATGGCAATGCCTTCCTCAGGTGGGAAGGGTGCAGATGAGTAGATTAGTCCTGTGGCAGCAGCTTCCCCAGCAGAGTCCCTGCAGATGTAGGCAATTCCAAGTGCCAGTCTTGCCTTCACACTCCTGGCTCATATTGTGCACTGCGACCCCCTGGGATCCTGTGCAGTCATGGAGCCCCACTTCATGCAGCATAGAAGCTTCTGCTGAATCTTAGAAAGAACTAAACACATGGGTTGAGCTGCTCTAGGAACGGTCAGGGCTGTCTTCAGCAGCACTCTCCCATATGATTCTCTGGTGTCTGGTAAGGGTTGAGTTCACACAACGATTTTTCCCCTCGGCGGGGGTGGCTGTTGTCATTGTCTTGCATCCTGTTTTCACAAAAATACTGGAGATGCTGAATATGCCTGAAGCTCCTATACCTGCAGCCATATATGGTTGGTATTAGCCCAGCTGATCTAAAATGCTGAAAGATTGGGATGGTCATACGTACGTTCGCACATACCCATCACCATGGCATAAGCTGCGTTTCTTAGGAAACCAGACTAGCAGCAATGCCTGGTATCTCCATTTAGGATAAGAGATGAACTCTGGATGCAAGACTGGATTTTATAAGCCACTCTCTACTGCTACCGCTTGCATGGCTATGTAGTGCTCCTGCAACAGGGAGGAGAACAGAGCTTCCAACAGGGGTGGAAAGGAGTAAAGTAAATGGATGAGAGGGAAAGACAAGGAATGAAGATGTGCACTGTGGTTTTGCGTGGTTTTCTTGGCATACCCTTGGACAGTGCAAAGCAGATGGGACAGTCACCTATACATGACTCTTATGCTCTACCTCCAGGCGCAGCAGTGGCCGGGCAGGTGAGTACACCCAGCCTTTGCACCCTTCCCCCTGCACTGCTGCTCTTACATCACTGCGGCTTCATGTCCAAACACCCACATGGGATGGAGGAGCTTGTGTTATCCCTGGCTGTCAGCAGATGACATCCGCATGGCTTGGGCTGTGGTTCTCCTCCTGGAAACTGGGCCCACAGAAACAATGAAAGGAATTTTTTTGCCTTGAGGCTGTCCCTGCTGGGCCTCCTGATGGTGCCCCCATCTTGCAAGCAAGTGCCCAGCTAGGTGCCCATAGGCTGGCCCATGAGCAGGCGCTGCTTGGAGGCACATGCTTGGCGACGGCCAGTCAGAAGGGCTGCTTCAAAATGCTTTTTGGAGTGAAAATGGTACTACAACTACAATGCCATTCCTCCATCCCCAGAGGGTTTGTTTAGTGGAAATTTTCTGCTTGGGAAACTAAAAATAATATGCCCAGCCCAAGAACTTTCTTTTTTCTGTTTAAGGGGGTTGGTTTTGTGTCTGCTCCATTTTGCATTGAGAGAGATAAGAAAAGCCAAATTGTCCTGACTGTACCTCTCCTTTGTCCTCTCCAACCCACTGCCCAGTGGACCAAAGAAGTCTTTCAAAACCTGACAGCAGTCAGGTTTGTTTCTTGCTAGAAAAGAGGTAAAAATGACTTCACAGAGAAAATAATAATGGAAGTTTCCTGTGAAAAATAAATAATCAACAGTTGCTCTCCAGTGCGTAGCCTGGAGGCACTTCAGACCAAAGAGCATCTGTTGAGTGTTTCTGCATCTCCTAGTACAGTAGGGTCCTGAGCCATGAGCAGAAACTCTTGCAGTCATTGTGGCATCAATCTAAGGTACTACTTCTGCTTACTGAAGAAGAGCTGTTGGACCTGAGGCACCCTGCCTGCCCCTCCCAGCACCACAGGCCAGGCCTGGGCATCCAAGTTTCACACCATAAGACCATTGCCATGGAAACCATCTCCAGGTACCTATTTCAGTCCTACTGAGAAGCATGCTGCTCCCCCTCCCAGCCACCACTGCACTGGCTCAGCCAGAGTGGTGCAACTTGCCCCGACCATCTTGGTGTCTGCACGCTTCCCAGGAAGGAGAGGGCAAAGCCACCACACAGAGGTGTCTGTCCACACATTGCCAGTGGAGACCAAAGAGCATCATCATCCTTCTCCCTGAGCTCATGAGCATGGTAGCATTGCTGAGCTCACCAAAGGCACTTGAGGACCTTGCTCCTTACCAGGGATGGCTGTCAAGCCTTTCTAGCTCCATCTATTAGAGGGTCAGAGCACCTCTTCCCAAGAGAAGGGAAACAAACCCATCTCTTCTTATGACAACGCCACGTCTAGCCAGCATGACACAACCTGCCAGCAGCACTGGGCCAGCTCCCTCCCGCGCTGTCAGTTGCGGTGCTACCATGACCCTGCAGCAATGATACCACTCACCATCTGGATGACAGACACTGGCCCGATGCTGTTCACGTAGATATCCACATCGATAAACGTAGGCTTGACTGTAAAGAAAATGAAATAGGTATGGATGAGCTGGGGCTAGGATCATTTGTGAAGGGCTGAGGACCAGGGTAGCATCTGGGATCAGTGTGGCTCCATCTCACCAAAAATACCAACTACAGCAGCCACAAAAGCATAGAAAACACAGGATGCTGCTGGGCCAGGTCACCACCTGTGGCCACAGGGAGCTTCAGGGGACACTTACTGCCAATGTCGGGCCTCAGCTTGTTGTCATAGTTCTTCAGCAGTGAGTTGAGGATCTGCGTAGCATCGGTCTCCTGTGCCTTGGGGGTGAGGACCCAGGTTTTATTGATGCTGAGGTAATCGTAATCGTATTCCTCTGTGCTCTCGCACCTGGACCAGAGAGACAACAGGAGAGAGACATCGCTGAGGCATCTCTTGGCGCTCTGTGGGAGTAGGGGCACAGCTGGGTTTCAGAGATACTAAAGGAGGATGATGCAGCGCTGCTAAAAGGCAGAACATAAGGAGCTCAGGGATCTCCTCTCAGTCACACTGCTAAGATGATACAACTCACCTGGCGCCTTTGCTCACTTCAGGGTCCCCAGACATACAGAGGCCTTGCTGCCAGAGGTCAGGACTAGCAGGCATACATCCTCCCCAGCTCCCTTAGGAGACACATTGCTCATCCCCAAAGCGTGGGAGGCAGTCCCTGCCCTGTTCCTGCCCATCCAGCTCTTGGCCCTCCTCTGCTGCCCCAAGCTCCTGCTCCTGGAGCTGCCTGTTAACCCCAAATACCTCAGCTGCTCTGCCTGATGCTTGCACCTGAAGTGGGCTTCCTCTGAAGAAGATGACAGTGAACAAACAGCATTTTTGGGGAGCAAGGCGTTCACAACAAGAGCATTTCAGAGAAAACACATTCTAAAACTACCAAGCAGGCAGCATGCATGCCTGGCTTGCCAGGAACCCAGCCATCTGCCCTGCACAGATCCTGGGAAATTAAAGCCTTATGCAAACTCTGCTGCCCTCAGGCCAAGACCTGCCACAATCCATTCCCTGTACTCACCAACCCTTCCTCCCCAGACTTTGGCATAAGCTCCCATTTAAACATGTTCCATCTTCCTGATCTTCCAGTTCTAAGCCAGGAGAGGAAAGCTTGCAGCCTCCCTTTGGACCTGATCCACTAATCAACAGCTTCTCCCACTGCCTTTCAAATCTGCTCTCTCTAAACCTTTTGCACCCCTCCCTTTTCCTAAAGGAGTTTTCCTAAACCCTCTAATTAAATTAGGTCCACATAGTCAGCCGGGAAAGTCTAACCACCTGCTGCTGCTCTGGGCAGCTCATTCACAAGACTGTCTCCGGAAAGACACAGCCATATGCAGTAGAGGATGCTGAGCAATCCCACACCCGGCACACCCCCCTTGACGTCTGCCATGTCAGTGTGTCACCTGCTCCAGCACCAGAAAGGGTCTCGCAGCGGGAGCTGCCACTGCGTTGACACTTCCCAGCTGGAGACTTGCGGCTCTGAGGTGCAATCAGGCACCACGCATACACATCTCCCTTCAATGCCTGGGGAGGCAGAGCCTGGCAAAGGTGCTTGAAGGGGGAAGAAAAGCATTAAGTTGACATGTTGCAGTCAATTTATCAGATGCTCCTCTTTTAAAACCCCAGATAGAACCTGCTTTCACAATCACTTTAAAACTCTTTGCATCTCCCAGCTTTCAGGCACTGGGATGGGTCCCCTGACTAGGGCTGGGTTGTGTGCAGCTGGCTGCCTGCCGCCACATGTTAGGTATTGGCACATCAGCTTGTTGTTTCCTGTCTGATTGCGCTGCACTTTCTAACGATGCTTAAGGAGTCTTAAGCAACGTTGTCAGGATGCGCTTCCCTATCTGAGCAGCAGCAGCGCAGGCTCTCCTGGCTGTCGTGCTATGGAGTGCCTTCGAAATGCAGCCGAGCAGACAGCTCCACAGCATCCAGCAGCTGCAGGAGGCACAGGGGACCATTGCTGCACCCACCCGAAAGCTGGCCAGAGCTGAAATCTGCAGCTGGCCCTGCTCCTGCGGGTCACAAAGAGGGACACGTGTCTCTGCCCACAGCCCAGCTCAGGGCAGGGGAAAGCAACCCTAACTGCTTTGCCTTGCTGCCAGCATTTTGGGTGATGCAGGCTGCCTCTAGCAGAGTGGGAACAGTTACATCGAAACCTTATCTCAGTGTTCCCTTGACCCTACTTGAAGTCAGCCCAAGACAGGTCACCTGCCAGCACTGAACATGCCCCACTGCCCTGCCAAAATCCAGCTTCTGCAAGTGGTAAGGCCACAGTAGAGTCCAAAACATCCCTCCGGGGCCAAGCAAAACCAGGCTGGTTACTCTGACCTCAGCATTCTGGCTTCCCCCCAGTTAGTGTTGCTGATGAACACCGTAAGGTATGGGGCATTTCCAGGGAGTCACATCCCTATTACAGATGTAGTGACACTACCAAAAATATGCTTTTTGCTAATGCAGCTAATCCTGGACTACTAAACCATACTAAGCCATCTTAGCATAAGCAAGCCAGCTTTTGCTGGAGAAAATATGCTTTTGCTGGATGTCTGTGCACACACAGACACACACCAGCTCTTGCTGCTCAGGAGCGTGACTCTCATGCCATCCTGTGCAAGCCCCTGCCTCCTCCCCAGTCTCTCTTCCCAGTGGCCCCACTTCAAATCAAGAAGGGAAGAGTCCAAGAGCTACTGCAGAGGAGAGGAATTAAGGTGGCATGTGCATGTCCCCCCACAGCTGCTAATGGAAATGTCACACTGCAAACCTGCAGCGATCCCCAACACGCTGTGAACACTTGCCAGCCCGGCGGCTCCATCTCCTCGCACAAAGCGACTGGCTTGGTGACAGGGGACAGCCAGTTCTCATATGTCTCCATGCAGCCAGCAGGAAAGGCAGAGCCACGTTTCCTCACCTCTGCTTGTCGAAATGTCAAAACATCCGCCTCACAGCACTCCTGCACTCAGCCACGGGGCTGGGATGCAGCCGTGAGTGTGGGTAGGGGGGATGACAGCAGGCCATAGCTGGGGACGTTGTGAGGAAACCCCTGGTCTGACAGACACGGTCAGGGCGGTGGCAGCTCCCGGTGATGCCCAGAGCAGGAGGCCTGCACAGCAGGGAGGTGTTCTCTCGGATGCGCTCACATATATCGATGGGGTTGGACAACCCTCCTTGGGCAACCCTTGGCATTACAGCAGGACAGTGCTCTGCCTTGCCTCCCTAATTCCGTTTTACTCAAGCAGACGCCTGTTTTGCTGAGGTTTCCAAGCACACCGATGGTCAAAGTAAAAGCCACCCAAAGAGCTGGTGGCTGGCTACCTCCTCCAGTTCCCAAGCTGTCTGACAAGGTTTCCATTGGCTGGAGGAGGGGAAGAGCAACATGTGCCACAAGCCCTCAAAGACACTTCCGCTCCTTGCCTGGTAGGACAACTGATGGTGCTTGACCAGGATGCATACCCACTACTGTTTGCAACCTAGTGTGTTAACAAAGTCTTAGACCAGTAAAATTTTGTACTGAGACCTGCACCCGCTGGGGAGGTGACACACACCTTCTCAGCTATCCCTAGCCCTGAGGCAGGAACATCCTGGAGCAGATGCAGATACCAGGGCTGTGATTTTCCAGCCCCTATACAAATGCAGCTCAAAGCCTCCCCTGCTCCAGAGGAACAGACAGCAACAAAATGCAAGAACAACATTTCCCTTGGTTGAAAACCACTGTGGTCAATCCTAATTACCACATGCTAATGCGTCCTTCTAGCCACCCATCCCAATGCTTCCAAGGGTTGTAGGCACAGGGACCTTCAGGCAAATTACTTTAAATGAGAAGCAGGCGGAGGATTTAAGGACAGAGGGTTCACTAAACTGTACCCTACCCGTTTCACATGCCTTTGTACCTCTCCTTTTCACAGAACGCTCCACAAAGCCCCAATGGTCAAATCTGCACAGTTTCAACCATCTGCCAAGCCCAGCTTTCCGGTGGTGTGATGCTGTGCAGGGTTCCTGCCTTCAGGGCTCAGAGTTGGGTGCCTTGGTCCCAGCCAAGGCAGTGCCCTGGGAAACGCTGGTAAATTAGGTTCTGCAGTGGGGGGGACTGTCTGGAGAGTGCTGAGTCACCCAGCACAAAGCATCCAGCCCGCTCCGATGCCAGGGGTTGGGTCTTGCAGCTTGTGCCAGGAGAAGAGCTCGCACACATGCAGCACCTGAACCAGGCTTCTCACCCCAGCACCCACCAGCAGGTGTAGGACAGGCAAGATTCACCCTCTGCAAGCTGCAGCCAGGAAAAACGCAGTGAATGCAGATTAAGACCCTGATATAACTTGCTCCTTTTCTCCTTCTTCTTCCACAGGCTTCCTCTTCTGCTCCATCACCCCCCCCCCAAAATGCACAGAGACACTGCTCCTGGCAAAGCAGGGCTCAGCGAAGAAGTAGACATGAGGGACTGGGCAGAAAGGAAGCCAGGCCAGCTACGGGGTAAATCTTGCTGCTCAAGGGCACGTGAATACATGACTTAACTGCTCCTCCATGCGATCTTGCAGCTTACCGCTAGCCCTCTCAAAATGCAGTGCTCATGGCAGTGCGCTCCAGGGACAGTAGGGCAGAGGAACTGGGACCAGCATGGACCCCCCTCTCGGCCCTCAAATGCCCCCCGGCACCAGTGTGCTGGCAAGAGCCTGGGTGTCAGGGCACGAGCCATGGGGCAGCTCTCGCTGCCTCGAGCCTGGGAAGGCCAAGCCCTGGAGGGCCACGCACCTGAGGTCGGGGAGCCTTGGCAGAGCAGACCATTAGTAGCAGGATTCATGCTCCCCGTCCCTGACTGCATTTGTAATGGGATTTGATCAGCTTTAAGGTGGCTTATTCTGCCAATTAGCTCCAGCCGGTAAAATCCCTCATCCCCCAAGCCCTTGGGCAACAATCTGCTGATAACATGTTCTTTCCCGATCTAGCCATTAAACTCACCAGCAGGGCTAGGAATTGTAAAAAAAAAAAAAAAAAAAAAAGGTAAAAGAAACTTGAAAACCCCTTGTGCGTGGGGCCTTTCATCGCTGTTTACAGAAAAGCACTACGAACTGCTGGCCCTGGGAGAGAACGGTAATCTGCCAGCCCCGTGCCTCTGCTCGCCTTCTCACCCAGCACGCTGGTGGCACCAGGCGGGCACTGGGCTCCCAGCCGGTGCCCAGCGCTGGGACCTGGGGCCAACCTGTAGAGCAAGGCAGGAGCCCGCGCTGCCCTCCTCCCGCCAGGCTGCAAGTCCTGCGGGGGCTTTCGGGGTGCCAGGGGATGGAGAGCAGGGAAGGGGACGCAGGCTCCTTCCCACACAGCCCGACTCCGTGTGGAAATGCCCCGGTGATGGATGGAGCGCCCAGGAGGTGCCGAGCTCTCTCTGGTCCTGCTCTGGGCACCCCCAGAAGGGGCTCAGCCCCCGGCAGGATTCAGCCAGCGAGGTGATGGCGGGGTGGAAAACGGGATATCCTCTTGATTCGCGGCATGCGAAGGGGGGACCCGGGGTGCAAAGGACATGCAGGCACTAGGTGCCGCCGCGACCAGACCTGATCCTGCCGCGGGGCCGACTGGAGGGAACCGCCGGGGGCACAGAGGTGCCCGAAGCCCCGCGGAAGCCGGGGTGGGGGGGCGTAGGGACAGATGCTGCGACTGCAGCCCCCTCCCTCCCACCGCCCCCGACGGGTAAACTGAGGCGGGGAGGGGGCGTCCCGGTCGGCGGGGGGGCTCACCTGGCGCGCAGGACCGGCCCGAGGGCCAAGCAGAGCAGCAGCACCGTCCCGGGCATCTCGGCGAGGCGAGGACCGGCCCCGGGGGGGCGGTGGCGGCGCGCCCGCCCCGGCGGGGCTCAGCGCGGGGCCGGGGAGGGGGCGGCGGCGGGCCCCCCCCGCTGTCCGCTGCGCCGCGCTCCAGCCCCGCCGCCGCCCGCCGGGCTCCGCGCTCCGCGCGCCGCTCCGCGCCGCCGGGGAGGAAGGGGAAAGTTGGGCATCTCTTCTCCGACTCCGCGGCGGGGAGGGGCTCGGCGCAGGGTCCTACCTCCCCGCGCAGGGGCTGGCTCCCCCCGCATCCCCCCGAGGGCTGAGCGCCAGCGGGGGGGGGCGCACGGCAGAGTCAAACCCGCGCATCTGCCTGCCGCCGCGCTGCAGGGGAGCGAGCACCGTCAGCTGGTGCGAGGATCTGCCGCTCCCCCTTTGCGTAACGAGGCGCTTGATTTCTCTTAATAGTAGCGTTTTATTTTTTAATGCACAACAGTTGGGGCTTTTTTCTAAAAAAAAAAAAAAGTGGGTAATTATTGTTAAAATACACAAGGTATGAATCCCCGCTGGGCTGAGCTGCAAGGGGGATGCAGCCGGGAGAAGGTCCTTTCCCACCTGTTGGGGCTGCTGTCCGGCAAAAAAACCCGGGAGAGTGCGTGGGTAGGAGCTGTGGGACAGCCAGGGGTCGCGGGTGTGTGGTGGGTGTTCAGCCTGTTGCTCTCTGCTCTCCCCCGTTTGCCAAGCTGCACTTGGGCATTTCTTTTCACTGCTGGCATGCGACTTGTAAACAGGAATAACAGATTCCTTCTTGGTGAGTTTTGGATGAGAGTTGCTTAGAACCAACTTTGTTACAGCTACATGAGGTACCAATAATTGTCCTTCATCATCTGGTTACAGCTGTGAGTTGCAGGACCCTCTCCCCAGAGCGGCCTGGTCCTGCATCTCCCAGAGGGTCTGGTAACACTGATGACAAATGGGGATTTGGTGCCACCCCGCTGGACTGAAGTGGGACCATCGCTGGTACTGGAGTGGGACCACGGACAACTGACTCCCTCATTCCTGTCCTTGTCACGGCCTTCCCCACATGAGCATGGGCAAATCACTTCTCTGCTCTCCATCTGCAACATGCTAGTAGCCACTGTTTCATTTGCTCAACTCAGCAGGATGGGGAGGAACCTGTTCCGTAGGCATGTTCAGTGCCTAATAGTCAGGACCATTCTCTGTGGGGACTAGCAGTGCTACAGGAGTACAAGCAGTAAATAACAGCAGCACACCTGAGTGATTTTTCAAGGCTCTTCCTACGCAGGCTCTCCCTTGCTGATTCTTGCAATGATCACCTTAAACCCTCAAGCATGAGATCTGAGCAGCCTCAAAGCCCTAGGAGCCAGCTGCAGGCATCGCAGCTCTGAGATGGCATTTCCCTGTAACGAAGCAGCTGCAGATTATGTTTCCTTTACTGCATGCAAAGAACCCAGCTCTGGGATGGCAGTTTACAGGAAGCACATGTCAAAAGAGTAAATAATGAATATCAAAGCAGCAGTGAAGGTGAAGAGAGCCCTTTAAGCTTCAAAGTAAGCCACTGGATTGCCCCAGAAGTTCTTCGGGGATACAGATGAAGCCGAAGTTGGGAAAGGTGCAAGAGCAGCCACAGGGAGGACGTAGCTGTCGAGGATTCTGGTCATGAACAGATCACAGAAAATCCAGAGGTTCATATATGTGCTCTCAGCTCCCCCTCAAGACGCAGGATGTGAAGTGGTATGTGGGGAAATTGATGGAACTGATTTCTTTTGACCACCCCTTCTGCTACCTGAGAATGGAGAGATCTGGGGAGGGCTGGTGCTTGGAGAGCTGGAGGTGGTCTGAGCAGTGTTAGGGAATCACAATATCCATTTATGATGCTGTTTTGGGGACACCTTCCAGGCAGTTGTATGCACTGGGAGCATCTGAGCAGCAGTCCTCCCCGGTCCTCTCCTTCATCTACAGTGGTAACTGGTACTGAGTCTTTTACTTGGACTGAGGATAAGAACAAAGAGTGTTGATGGTGTAGGAAGGCAAGGGGAGAGTGCTGCTTTTCAAGCAAACACCTTATTTATCAACAGCACAGATTCAGCCTGGGAGAAATCCATTTCAAATTCATGGTGAATGATTTTGACCAGGAAAAACCACCGTCAGTCCAAATGCTGAGAAGGACGATATGTCCTGCACCAGTGTTTTGGGAGGAAACAGCCCCTATTTTCCACTTGGAAGAGACATTTGTTTTGAGGTCTACTATCATGGGATTCTCCAAACTTAAACAGAAGATGAAATGTTTTATTCAAGATGCTTTTTGTCCCTTCTGGTATTTCAGTTTAACTGGCAAACTAATAAAACCTATTATTTACAGAGTCCTCATGAGCACAGAACCCAGGGCAGGTATGCTGCCACAGTATATGAGGGTTTGATCCTGCAGTCCTCACTGCAGGATTTAGCCCTGGGAGACAAGGAGACAATTCCAGCCCTGGCCCAGGATCCCAAACCTTGCAAGGTTGGTAGTCCTTTCAGAGGGAGTCCTGTATGAGTCTGGGCACATCTGCAACCCTTTCTGAATCCCGCTGTGCTCTCTCAAAAGATCCTTTGCAGTGTCAGTCATGAAATCCGTGCTGCCTGCTCCCTCGTTGGGTTGGTGGGTGGTGTTTAAGACTGCAGGCTGGAGCAGCAGGTGAAGGCAGGAGGCAATGCTCTGCCCTCCTCTTCCTTGTGCAGGGGGCTGGTCAGTCCTTGCCTCAGGCAATGCCAAAGACAAGGAGTCTCTCTCCAAGGAGACTGCTCTTCTGGGCTATGTCAGGAGTGCTGTACTGAGGGAAAATAGATACAAGTGGAGAAAAGTAGTAACCCAAGGTGTTTAGGAGTTTGTTTCTGAGAAAACTCAGGCTCTTGGCATTTGCAAAATCCTCTTCAGACAGATATCTTTCAAGGGTGGAGGAGCAAGGCGACCCACAGCGGGACTGGAGGACCCTGGGCAGAGACCAATGCCACAGGATCCCTCTGCAGGAACAGATCAGGCTTGAGAGCACTGCTGGCAGAGCTGGGGACACCAGGACAAAGAGCTGCCAGGGTATTTGCAGGCAGCCACTGCCAGGGCTATGCAGCAGACAGATCTGAAGGGCTGCATGGAGGTGAATTTGCCTTCCCCTTCTCCTGTCACTGCTCCACGTCATCTATCTGAGGACAGAGCACAGTTAGAGCCACTGTCCTTGATGCTCACTCTCCTCCTGGTAACGAACCGGGGCTTGTGCTGTTATCTAGCCAGCGCCTCCTCCAGGAACAACACAGGTTCCCATGCTGAGGTTTCCCATGGATTTCCTCCCTGTTCCCAGAGCTGTGGGCTCTGGCGAAAGGCAGAGGCTGGTCAGGCTGTGAGTCTCCTACAGCAGCATCCATGAGCCTGAGTATGCCAACACGCTTGGGACAAGAGCAGGGAAGGACCTCCAAGGAGAAGCTGGTTACAGGGTCCCTTTGGAAAACTTGGAGGATGAAAAACCTTGTATAAGCGTCAACCCTTTTCTCTGAGTTGGGGCACGTCGTGCACGGTAGAAACATTTGTTTACTCTACCAGGGCATTTGTTCACTCTACCAGGACATTTGTTCAACATAGCTGAGGTTTTGTCTTTTTCAGGCTCACCAGGCAGACCGGTCACAGCAGCAGATGCTGCATCTGGGCTCACACGATATCAGTAACCAGCTGGGCTCTGGCTTCCCACCATTATGGACAGCAATGATATATGAAGCAGACAGGACACAGTTTGGTTTTTAGGTGCTGGAGTGAACTTGCAGAGCTGACAGATTAAAAAAATGTGTTTGGAGCCTGAACAAATGTGATGTGAACATTTTCAAAGGAGAATGAAGGGTGTGGGAGGACAGCCCAGGCCGTAGCAAGAACTGGTGCAAGCTGTCCCAGAGACTGACAAGAGCGTTGATGGGAGTGAGAACTTTACTTTCATCCTCTACTGCTACGTCAGGCCAGGCCTGAAGGAGTCTCCACATCCCTTCCACTGTGGACAGTCCCTTTTCAAAATTAGTTGCTTAGTGGGAAGAGATCACTGAACTGATAGGTGATCTGATCCTGGGTGTCAGAATGGTTCTCGCTGTCATCGTGGGCATGGGAAAGATGCCATTTCCTGCGCTTTTGTGGTTCTGCTCTTCTGGCACTTACCCTAGCTCAGGGCTTAACACGTTACATTCTTCTAGGGATCAATACATGAAAAGAGAAAATGTACATGGGAAAGGGTGGGGAGGGGAAGAGAATTGGCAGCATTTAACAAAAAAGGGAAAAGTCTCAGCAAATTGAGCATCAGGTGTTTCAATATTTTTTCAAATGGAATTCACAGCTATGCCATCCGTACATCTGATATTGTATGTCCAGTACAGGAGGATGATCTGGTAGTTTGGCGTGTTGCCCCCAGAATAACTCCCAGGCAGTACATCCGTATTTTAAATACTATGCAACTGCTGACACAAACTTTGGGGACATGCAGCTGCAGGAACAAGAGCAGCTGCTTCTCTTCACTCATGTAGAAATGCGGCTGCCTGTGGATGGAGACACACTAGCTCCTTGTCATCTCGTGCCACAATAGTTTAGGGCAGTGGAAAAGGATCCAGGAAGGTCATGGAGGCAACAAAAACTGTCATTGGGATGCAAACTGTTTTTCACACAGTGATTTTTCCCAGGGTTGCTCAATAGCTGGGAAAAACCTGCACTCCGGTCTCTTCAGGCAACATGCCGGGATTCAGAGCAGAGCCTACACATGCAGAAGATGGTGCTCATGACCAAATCCCCATGGACGAACCTGGCCAGCAGTAACCCTGCCTGACCCTTTCCGTACTGCAGCTCTGAAGGCACAACTGAGGGCACATCACCACCCACTGGCCTCCCTCGCAGGATTTAAGAGAGTGAGAGAGGGAGGCACAGTTGTCTTTTATTGTTAATACCCTTAGGCATTTCTGTCCAGAGATGTGGGGATTTCAATGACTTCTCACTACAGTGGCTGGGGAATGTTTATACACCAGTAAATAACATTAACTGCTCATCTGTGGCAGAGATTAGCTCTTGCAATTATAACTGTTTCCAGCAGCTAGTCTGGGTCCTGCACTCTGCTTTCCCTCTTGCCCCATCTCTGTGGTTTGCCTGGCGGTTTGACATTTTGTCAGCCTGAGGGTAATGCAGGGTGGTTGGCAAGTGGAGAAACCAGTGAAACAAGCTTTCCTCCCAGAGCAGAGGCAGAACGCAGTCCCTCCTGTGGCAGGTACCAGGTGATCTGGGGTCACACGAGCTATGTTGCTTTGCTGTCTGTTATGGGACTGACTCCGAAGCCTCGGGACAGATACCTGCAGCAAGCCCATATTCTCACACCTCTTTCCTTCTTGGGAACTACTAGGAATTTTCAGGGCCTCTTTATTTTCCTCTCCTGTGAAGCTCTGGTGAAGCTCCCCCAGCAAAAGGGAATGCCTTTCTTGCTCAAGTGCCTGAACTCAAGGAACACATTTTGGAGGGGGTGTTTTTTGTTGTCTTTTAGGGAGGCAGTGCTTGGGACCATGGCACTGTGGTCCACAGTGCCACCCCAACAGGGCTGCATTAGCAAGAGCTCACTGGGGAAGTGACCAGCTGAGAATGGGCTTGGCACACTTCGATGCACTTTGCCCATCCTGTGCATGGGCTCCCCAGCACACGCCTGCTCAGGGCTCCTCTCCTGGAGCAGCTCAGCAGCCTCTCTTCCACTCCTGGCCCAAAGCATCATTCATTCGGGGGAAAAGAGCATCCTCCGTGCTGCTATTACCCGCTCCCAGATGGGGGGAAGCTATGGGACTGCCTCTCCTTCCATCTCCTCCTGGCCCAGGTGGGACACAGCAGGACAGTTTGCCCCCACGGCAGCTCTGAGAGCACCCCATGGTCATGCCACCAGGGTTCCCCCTGAGTCCATGGCAGAGCAGGGCTGCTCTCCCAGTTGACTGCATCCAACAGCCATCCGCTTCCCGCTGCTGGCGCTGCCATTTGCACCCTTTCCACCTCCACACCCTGTGAGCATCCGTGATGCTCTTCAGCCCGTGCCCGCACAAGGGTACATGGAGAAATACCAGCACTGCTCTATTCCTCGCATTCAGGATCTCCTGTGAAACACTGACCTAGATCAACCCTGCGCCGCACACGAGCTCGGGCTGTGCTGCTGTGGCTGCCGGGCACGGTGAGCCCCACTCAGGTACCCTCTCTCTTTGGGATTTTATTTTCCAACTGAAGAGTCCTCACACTTCGTTGGGTGGAAATCCATATCCCATCCGGCCAATGCAGACAGTGCCATAGTGCCCAGCATCCACCGTCCCCCTCACCCTCAGTTTTCTTCCCCTCCATCCCAGCCCCTCTGGTTACCGAAAGCAATCAGTGGCAGCTGAAGTGCAAAGAAGCCGACACACTGTAAGCTGTGGCTTTCGCACTCCCAAAGTCGTCGGAGCAGAAATGCCCACACACACAGCACCTCTCCAAAAGACAGATGCTGGCACTAGGATCTGGTAATTGCCAGCACGTCAGGAATGAGAGATCTTCTAATACTCACTAAGCTCCAATCTTAATCTTGTTTGTTGCTGTTAAGTCTCAGAGAAATCGGGCCGATGCGTTTAAAGGAGGTAAAATAAAAAGATTCAAGAGGAGGCTGAAGTCTCTTCAGAAAACTGAAGAGAAATAATCTTCAAAGGTTCCCACGAGCCTGCATGCCCTGGCCTGGAAAAGCAGAACAGATAATAGTAGCAGGAGCCATGCTGGAGTTGTTTTTGAGTCTGGTATTTTGTGGGAGGAGACAAAAGAGTTAAGGCTGGATTATCAGAAAGCAGTTCCGAGATCTCAGCACCCAGGGCTTGACCCCTTCCGCTGGGACTACATCCCTGGGGTTGCGGCTGCCTGGCAGGCTCAGGTCCCCGAGGCAAAGCCCAGTTCCTGTTTCCCCAGTGGGCTGGGGAGCATCCGGAGCATCGGCACATAAAGGGGCTGAACATTTTTCCTTGCGTGAGACCCCCCAGGCATGTCTGCGGTCCCTTCCCACTGCCCACCTGTGAGCAGGATCCAGCCAGGTGGAAAGAGCTGCAAAGAAACAACCTGTTCTGGGGGGATGGAAGGCGTCGCCTCAGGCAGATGGCCTCTGCCTACGTCCAGGCAGGGCATTTGCTGCCCATCATCCTGGGCTTTCAGGACAAGGAGCCAGGGCAGCGCAGCACCTTGCTGCCACCACCCTGCCTGGGGCTGCCGCAGCCCTCCCGCATCCCATTGCCTTGCAGCATTCCTGCAGACAGCCGCGTGCCAGCACCCTCTCACCCTCGCACAAGGGACATGAGTGGAGGGGTCTCCCCTCTCATTGTGTCCTCCCCTGAGGCCTGTGGGGCTCCTGCAGTGGAAGCTGCTTCCACACTATGTACTTGTCACTGCCCGCCGAGCTGCTGCTGAATCCGTTCCTCAGCTCACAGTTACTTTTAGCTTCCCTGCCAGCCCAAGGCAACACGTGCTGCCATCAAATAAGGCCCTGCTATGAAAGGTGCTGCCCTTTCACCTTGCAAAAAGTGTGTGTGTGTGGAAGAGACCAGGGATTATCCCTGGCATACTCCAAACGCACCCCAACGCGGCACGCCAAGCACGCACACCTTTGTCCTGTGCACTGCAGAGGGATGTGCCCAGCCCTGGGCTGTTTGCAGAAGGGGTCATGGTACAGAGATGTAGATAAGCTGAACCAGATCGTGTCTGTGCAAGCAGGGTGGCATCTAATGGGGGTCCCACAAAGTGGGGGCAACCTCTCTGCAGGTTCTCGGCTAGAGCCTGAAGTGGGGAGGCAAAGCACCGACTGCCCAGGCAGCTCTGCCAGCTCCAGGCTTTGCAGCAAATTTTGCCTTTGTCATCACCCATGTGTTTGGTGGACAGGGGGCTCCTGTCTTCTAGGAGGCTGTTAGAAAACGCTTTTCAACAGCAGTCAAAGTCACCCAAAAAAAAAAAAAAAAAGAGCAAGCCATAATTACACCCACACAGCTCTCCACACTGCGCTAAGCTTCACCCCCCTGTCAGAAATGCACCCGCACCGATAGAGCGGGTATGTTGATTAAAAGTCCCCCAAAATGAATAGATCAAGAGAAATCTGCCATACCCCTGCAGCAAGGGTGAAGTGCTTTTTAATTAAGGACAAAGAGATGCAAATGTCCTGAATCATCACAAGCAAATAACAAAATAGCACCTGTCAGAATATTAAAAAACAAGCACTCAGCATTCCCTTGTGATCAGCTCGAAGGAGGCCTTGAGTTAAAAAAAAATAAAAATTCCACTGAGGGTTGAAAAATGTAATAGGCTGAGAGCAAGTGAAGAAAATGGCTTGATAAAAACAAGCGGGAACGTGTCAGTGCGGCCGACAGAAGGGTCCGGAGCATCCCTGGCCCCAGCGCAGCCTGCGTCGTACCTGCTCGGAGGCCGGCACGAATGCCTGCCCTCAGGGACGGCATGAGGCACTGTTGACCTGCCTGCAGGCTCCTTCCCATCAGCGGCAAAGCCCGGCTCCTCCCAGGTGCAAGATCCCTGCTGCGACCCTACAAAGTCCATAATCACGAGCACTCAAATAACCCCAGTCAGCTGGGAAAAAACGACTTAATGCACACTGAAATGCTTTGCTGGAGGATCAGCCTGGGGGACTGCTCCATACCGATCCCCTCGCCCATGTCAGACCTGCCCATGCTGAAGGAGACGGGATTTAAGTCTTTCTGGGTATTGAAGGTGACAGGGTTGCATTTCAAAGCCATGTGACAAGACCCCATAAGCTGTTCTCCTTCTCGCTGTCCATTTGCTTGCGAAGCAGCCTGGGAGTGTGCAAGAAAGGTCCTCTACGTGTCCAGAGCCTTTATTATTAGGATTGATTACAGGGGAAACTGGCTGGAAAGGATGCCTGGATGCCGATGCTGCTGGGGAGAGCAGGCAGGTGGTCTCAGGTTGATCAGGGCAGACAATTATTTTCCCAGAATAAAAGGGTTAAATGAGAGGGTCTGGGGAATTCTTTTGTATTTTGGACGTTTTCATTGTTATCGTTGCTTGCTTTCGCCTAAAACCATTCGTATTCGGGTTAAAAACCCAGATATGGGGGGACATGGTGCTGTGAGGAGCGCTCCATGCATGCAGCCTCCCCTCTGGCCTCCAGCTGCTGGACTGCACCCCAAAACAGTGGCCTTGAGCACCTCCTGGCTTAATGACATGGCTGAGGCCACTGCTGTCCCCACCGCTGTACCAGAGCCGGGGGGGATGAGGGCTGGGAAAGGCAATGAAAGGAGCAAGTGTTGGGAAGCATGGTGAGAGCCAGCGCAGCCCAGAAGCAGCGACAAAGGGCTGGGGCTGTGAAAGGAAAGCAGAACGAAAGGGAAATGCCTGGAATAATAAGTGACGGACGGATGCCTTTGAAGGGGACTTGGATATCTTGGGTCTCCTGCCTGACCTACTTAAAACTGGCGTAATCTGATGAAGGAGCATCCTCCAGCTCTAAATATAAACTTCACTCCTCTTTATTTAAATTCCTTCCCTCTGCCACCCAGGGGTAGGACTGTGGTCAACAGCTGGGTGCAAGACACTGTATGTATTCTGTAGGTCCCAGAGTCCTGCAGAAGGGCCCCCCACCCTGCTCAGGGAGGGCTGGGAACCCCAGGGAAGCTGCTGGGCTCTTCTGGTGAGAACGGGCTGTGCAGCAGCAGAGGCACTAGCACAGAGCCCAGAGGGACAGCGCTGGCATCGCACAGTTTTCTAGCAGCCTATTTATGAACAGGAGCAAAACTGCACTCCATGGGGCATTGCCTGTAGGGGAATTACAGGATGCACTGCTGTCAGGTAGCCATTCCCAGCGCAAGCTGCAGAAAACTGCACATCAGGACCCAAAAGTCAGGGCTCTCCCATTAGCTCCTTGTATATGCGTGATTTGCAGTCAGATTTGTCATTTTAAATGAAAAAAATGTGTTGCACAACAGAGTCCTGAGGCATCTAAACAATTGGCAAATTTAGGCAGAATTTGGCAATTAGTTAAAACGAGAAGAAAAACAAACAAAACCACAATCCAAGAAAAAACAGCTGCAATCAAAGCACTTTTTGCAACCTGTTTTGAAATAAAATGTTTTGCTTAAGAATGCCAAAATGTTTCATCGATCCATTTTCTAAATTAAATGCTTCAAGTTTTTCCAATTCAGCACACCATTGTTCATTTAAAACTTGACTTTCTTTAAATAAAAAGGGTAGAAAAAGAACCACTGTTTTGGTTTGAATAACATACTGAGATGACAAGATGAATTTTTTTCATTTTCCCTGTTTCACTGGAAAGCCATATTAAAAAAAAAAAAAAAAGATGTTTTGATTCAATCTGAAACGAATAATCCATTCCTTACCCTGCTCCAGAGCAATGTTCCCTGGAGAACAGCTCTCGCCGCAGCCCCAGCCCCATGCGCACTCTCGGCATGCACAGCCAGAGCTGGTACAGCCGGAGCTGGCATAAAGGGGGTGTTCAAGGAACACTCGGCCAGTTTTGTTAAAGCAACTCAGCAGCGATCCGGTATCCGGCACGGGGCCAGCTTTGCGAGAGAAATAGTGACCACCGGTGGTAAAACGCCAGCAGAAATTAAGACCCCTAAGCAGCGAGATGGCCGAGGGCAGAGTGGGGGGAGTGGACAGCCTGGCCCCACTCCTGTGGGAAGCCCAGCAGCATTGGGTCCCTGGCTGAGATGGGGACACTGTGCTGTCCCCAAGCAAGAGTGGCTGCCACCGCCCAGACTATGGGGCTATAGCCGGGGATACTGCATCTCTGCTCTCATCCTTTCTGCAAGAACTACAAAGCCAGGATGTGCCAGGGGCTTCTGGAGCTCCAGGTCTTCCCATCGCCATGTGGGGAACAAGGTGGGTTTAGTGAGAATTCCCAGCAGATCAGAGTAAGACTCATAATATTGTTTTATCAAGGGCTTTTGTCAAGCCCTTACAGCTCCCTAAGGATATAAAATTTCCAGCTCATAGATTCTGGGACTGTACGAGCTATTTAGGAACCTTCATATGCTTTATTCAACTTCCTTGCTTTGGTGGCAAAAATGTATGTGGGATTAGAAAGGAAAAACAATTAAACTAAAAACCAAGTCATTACGGAAAGCTAGCAAGCTGCACGTCTCTCAGTACCACCATCAGAATTAGATGAGTTTGTTCCCTTTGTGGAGACAGGCCCTGTTAATTTTCTTGGCAGGATCTCACATGTTAAAGTAACAAGGCAAATGTTTGCTTTGACTTTTCAACAGTGTTTGCGAACGCTGGGAATCTTGAGGGGAAAAAAAAAGATAAATTCTCTTAATCTGAAATGCTACACACATTAATCTTTGCAAAGCTCAAATTTAGGGTCAAATTCGAACTGACAGAGTCTTCTTGAAGGAGAAGCAGAAGATAATATTTTTTAAAGAGAAGAGAAAGATGAAACAGGCAAAGTGGATTTTTTTTTAAGCTTGCAGGGAGATACTAAGCTCAATAATCAGACAAGAAAGGCAACGAGCAGCTATCAAAGCAGCAGCCGTTTTAAGAGCTGTAGTCATCTGAAAGCGACTTCTGGTTCTTGTGAAAACTGCCGCCTTAACAGCTGTCCCAATTAGATCCAGCCGGAAATTTCCCAATAAACCACCATTTTTGTCAGAAAATAATTTGCTGAGTCTGAAATGCTCCAAGTTGGCTGAACTTTTGTTGAATTGAAAAGCAGGGCTCCAACTGGGTGCGGTGCTCAGCTGCCAGGTTTGCGCTACAAGCGGCAGCACTGACAGAAAAGTCAATTTTGCTGAGCAGCTGCAGGCGCCAGGAAGCGCCTGGTTCCCATAATTTATGTTTGGGGTTTGGTTTGAGTTGAAAAAGAAGATAAAAAGGCAACTGAGTTCCTTATAAACTTGAACTTGAGCCAGCCAAATTCGCTCATGCCATGATCCCATATGCCTGACCCATTTTAGGATCTGGCAGCTAGATCCGCAAGAAAAAAACCTAACCCCAAAGAGCTGTGGAGAGGCCAGTGCTGGAAGTAGCTCCTGCCAGGAGAGGCAGCTCATGGCTGTGCCCACGTCTGTGTGACCCCAAGGCCAGCAGATCTCCCAGGGTCTCTCCTTCCCTGGGGTGGCCCTAACAGAAACATCCTGATGCCACCTTCCTTCTCTTTTCTTTTATTTTTTAAGTATAGCGAGAGCAATTACTACAGTTATTAGGTACATTTCAAAGCTACATCTTTGAAAACTGATGTGTTACCACTGGACATATTGCTGGATTTTATTAGAAGAAGGAAAAAGTCAACAAGACTTAGTCTAGGAGACCCTGGGCAAAGCTTCGCATGGCTGTGGGGAGATTTTAGCTGTGTTTAAACTATATTTAAAAAAAAAAAGTCACCAGGCAGGACAATCCAGACTCCCCCCATCCACCCTCCAAGGGTCAGCAGCTCTGAGGCAGCTGCTGGGGCCAGAGGAGTCCCTGGGTCAAACTGGAGCTGTGTTTGCAGGGGAAAAAAGCTGTTAATTCTCCATGCGACTCCTGACCAGCAGGGAAAAGCCTTTCTGTGGGTGGTGATGATTAATTACTAATGATAATTAACTTACAACAACAGTGGCACTCAGAAACTACAGCAGAGGCACACGTCCCATCACGTGGAGCAAAATTAAAACAGAGCCCCTGCCCCAGAGGGTTTTCTTTTAAAAAATGCCTAGAAATGATGAGTGACACAACTGAAGTTTTTCCCCACCCGAGCGCTCCCCAGGGGCAGTTCGCAGGGCGCAGAGCGTAGGTAGCAATCTCCCTTCCCATGCTGCTGGCTGTTGTTGATGGAGGGGCTCTGCCGCTTTGCTGGGTGGCTGCTGCAGGTCTCTGGTGCACCAAGCCTCCCGGTGCCCCAGGGAGAGGTGCTTTGTTGGGGCCCCGCTGCCTCCCCACCACCAGTCCCATCTGGTGTCCGTCACTCGCTGGCCCCATCACCATGCAGGCGCAGTACCAACGCTGCCCGTCGTGCTGCCACTTACACCGACAGAAATATAGGTGTATGGGGCTGGAGCTTGAAATCATCCCCCTTTGGTCCATGAAAGCGATGCTAGGGGCTTATTGCTAAGGGCCCTCCAAAGCTAGAAAAAAAAGCATCTGCCAGATTCTCCATTTCATCTTGCAAGCTGTGAGATCCCACCCCTCTCACTGCCTATCCCTGCTGACAGCCGTGCTTCCTACAGAGCAAATGGGCTTGAAACTCTGCGATCAAAGTCATTTGCATTGATTTCCATGGCCTGGTTTCTCTGTCTGGATTCTCCCCATCCCTGTAGCCGCCCTGCCCCTTCAGAGCAGGAGCACCAGAGTCTTGCCTATCTGGGGTTTTGCTGTATCCCTGTTTCCTTTCTAGAGGAAGAAAACAAAATATTGGTGCTGGACGCCAGTGTTTACCTGCAGGTTTAGCAGCACACACACTGAGCTGCTTTTGCTTGAGCCAGTCTCAAGGCGGAGGCAGATGCTTCCCCACCAGCTTTCCCATCTCTGCTCCCTCGCAGGTCACGTCAGCAGCTCCCCTGTCCCTGGGCTCTCTGTTTCCTCGCAGACTGGCTCGCTTGGCAGCCCCCACTCATGTCCCCTAACCAGCCTGCCCCATCAAAACCACTCAGACAAAGAGCTCAGCCCCCAATGGGCTTTGCTGTAGGGCCAGTTGCCCCGGTGGGTGGCAGCTGGTGTCCCCAGCCCAGTCACTCCTAAAAGGGCTGCTTCTGCTTTCTGTCCTGCTCAGAAAAGGACCGTAACAGCATCTTTCACTCTGTGAGAAAAGAGGGTCTCCATGGCAGCTAGGAAAAGCAGTAGCATGACAGTAAGACTGTGCAAGAAACTTCGTATTTTTTTTCTTAGAGAAAATGCTTCTATTTTTGACAAAAAAGCCTTTTTGAGCTATGAAACCTCTTATGAAACTTCTCCCACATCAGCGCTTTACATAAACTATTTTCCTGTAGTTGTGTTATTCATTGCACACATTTTACACCAGCATGAACTAGTTTATCTCCAGAGAATGGAAACGAAAGCCTGGCTGTGGGGCAGGGCATCCTGCAAGACACATCCTCTGCAGGTCATCTCATCCAAGACATGCCTATCACAAACAACACTTCAGCCTGGTGTGACTCCTCCAAACAGGACAGAGCCGCACTACAGAGCAAGAAAAGGGTCTCACCAGCATGAACATCACCTTTAGCTGTGCAGGAGGAGAGTGTAAATGGGCCAGGAAACATCACACAGGTGCACCCTGAGTCACAGCCTCTGCCAGTGGGAGCTGCAGAGGTGAACGGCATTATGCTGACATGCTCCTGAAGAGCCCATGGCCCTAGAGCATGTGGGGAAGATGGCCAACTACATCCTCATAAATATTAACAGGGTGAAAAGCCTATTCATCCATTAGTGTCACAGCCTTTCTTTTTTTCTCTGAGCCTTAGATGTCAGGGCTGATAGCAGACAGTTTGTTTCACAGCAAATGTACAGCGATAGGTCAGGGGAACAAGAGAAAATGCCACCTTTGAGGGGAATTAGATCATTAAAATGTCACAGTAGTACCTTGGGAAGCCAACCGGAGATTCCAGCTGCAGTTTCTTGCTCCCTCTTCTAGGAAAAATAAATAACACCTGCCAAGCAAGACCAGGCCTTTCTCTTCTAAAGAGATTACTATTTTTTTTTCTATCACCATTGTTTCACACCACTCTGCCAGCAAGAGAGTCATGATCTCATTTTCCATTGCCACAAAGTCTGATTTTGGGAGAGTAAATGCTTTCCTCCAAGCCTGGTCTAAAGGATAAAGGGAGTGCTCTGGGGACAGTAGCACAGAAGGGAAACCTATACATCACCCCACCTCCCATCACATCTCATGAACATTAAATTAATGGCAGTGCCATGCTAGGGTTATTACCTTTTCACCCTCAGTGCATTTTTTCCAGCAGCGATTTGACTCTGTGTGTCTTTGTTTCTGCTCCCCCATCCACACTGCTATTGCTCGCCATCTAAATGCCCTAGAGATTGCCAGACCCTCCTCCCATCATGTGAAGAAGCATCATCCATTGAAAAATATCATGGTCGAGGGCTGTTTGCAGCTCTGAAACTGTCTTGCTTAGAGCCTGCAGGGGATTTCTTGATGCTCAGCTCTCCAGCTGTGTAGTGGAAGAAATAATCCTTATCTTTAGCATGTGCCTTTAGCACTGAGGAACACTGCACTGCTATCATCGACCACTGTCCTCGTTAAAAATTTTCTTTCCAAGTACATTTGGAAGGAGATCTACACAGTAATAGCACATTTTAGAAGAGGCCACAGTAGATAAAGCCAAGTCCTCACCATGCCTCTTGTCCCATCTCCCAGTGGTTGCCCAGAGGAGATGCTAAGGAAAGGGGCAGGTATACAGATGGTTCCTCCCTCTCCAGGAGGACCCTCCATGTTTCAGCAAGTCATCTCTCATGAGTTGCCATTGTCCTGTTGTCTGCTTGCTTTCCTGGGCTCTCGCTCCCTCCTCTTCCTTGGCAGGGCTGGGAATTTCTTCCCACATCAGCTCAGGATGGAGAAGCAGAGCCAAAAAAAAGACTTTGACTGCTGTCAGGCTACCTTATTGAGGTAGCCAGTCACAGGACAGCTGATGGCAGCAGCTGCCACCACTCCTGGCTTTTCTCTGCATTTCTTCTGTCCTTCTGCTTCCCCTCCAGAGGATCAGCTCCACAGCCAGCCCAAAGCTTCCCAAAACTCAGGGCACTCAAGCCCTCAAAGTGGTGACCCCTTTGCTCTTCCCCTGCACCGTGCCTCAGTGCCTAATTATTCTAATAGTTTTTCGAAGACTTCATTCATCTTCTGCTGTAATTTAAGTCTTTGTTCCATGCCATGGTGTGGAGGGAATAAAGCAGAGTGAGGACAATGAAAAATCAGACACCAAGGGGCAGGTGACTCCTTCCCTTTGACCATGCATACAAGGAAAATCAAAGCTACCTGGGTTTTTGTTTGTCAACACCAATCTGGTCCAGACGAGATAATAACCACAAATGCACAGGGCTGGGGTGCAAAGAATGGGAAGGGAGCATGCTATTGTGGCTGACTGAATGGTTCGACTGCTGGCAAAGCAAAGCCTTTTGTCCATTGATTTTTTTTTTCCTTGCAGATTACTTTATTGGTTACCTTTTGTGTTTCCCTTCTTTCTTCTCAGGCATCTTATTACTCCGTTTGGAGGATATTTCCAGAAGTTCAGGGGTGGCCAGGAAAGCGTAATTCACAGCAAGGGCTTCGCTGATCTCAATCCCCACTTGTAAAGGGGACATTAACTCTGCACTGGAGTCTGACTGCATCAGTTGAATTCACCCTGGCAAATTTTTAACTCTTTGCCCAGTACCTTTGATGAGCCATTTTCAGCGTGTCAGGCACAGGTTAACCGTTGGGTTCATCTGTCTGCAAGGTGATCTCTCTGCCACAGGGTCAGCCAGCAAAGCCCCAGATAGTCCTTTCCTGTCTTTGACTGGATGATGGGATGATTTTTTAATCAGAAGAATCACAGATGGCAAATAAATGAAAAGTTTCAAAAAACCCAAATTAATATTTATTTATGCTAAAATTCACTGTCCCTTTTGTTTGCATCATAGCCATGCATCAGGGGGATTGTGATTGTTTTGAACTTCTCTGGCCTGCTCTTATTTCCTGAGCACAGGAAATAAGCTAGGAAGATCTGGAGTCATGCCACACAAGCAGGTTAAGGCAGGGAGACACCTAAGAACCAGAATATATTCACAGCTGAGGCTTTGATTCTCCAGTCCTCCTGGTGTTTACAAGGAGGGGGAGAGAGGGATTGGTTAACTTTGAAGCTCCAAAATGGCTTTGGTGTCCACAAAGGTTTTAGAGAGTGCTTGCAACACAGCAGGAACCAGGGATTAAGCTCTAAATCCATGTTTTGTCCCTGAAAAGCTGTCCCGATTGCTAATAAAGTGAACTCTGTGCTCTCAAGAAATATTTATCTACACCATTAAAACTCCCTGCTATTGTTGGGCATGACTGGCAGTCAGCAGCTGGGAGCAAAACCACAGCAGCCCTTCAGTCTGAGCTTGAAGGGCCCTTGCTGAGCAGAGCAAGGGTGAAGAGGAGGTCAGAATAGCTAGGGGTGCAGGTGGGGATGGAGGTGCCTCGTCAGAACTGTGACAGCATCATTAGCAGCCCGAGCCAGAATAGCAGGGAAGCTGGGTTCAGGGCAGAAGGAGGCTCAGAGACAGCATCTCCATGCACCACCACTGCCCCCCCCATAGCTCTCGTCTGTCCCCCATTTACGTAAGCCTCATTTACCTTAAATGATGCAAACAGAGGAAAGAGCTGCAGCATGATGATACTCGTTCAGTCAGCTCCTGCAAAACGCAACACTTTGCAAACCAAGCTCTGCTCTTCTGTAGCTCCTTCCAGGAGGTGGAGAGCCCTCAAGTGCAACAGGTTGTGACTCTGCAGCCTGTAAGACCAAGGGGAGAGGTGACTAATCCCAAGAGAGGAGGGCTACAGTCAACTGCTCCTACTGAAATTTTGGCTGGGAAGCCACTTTGCACAACCAGTGTGAATACCACAACCTGGGCAAGACTAGAGAGCTGCAGCCCTTTCAGGCAGTGGGAAATCAATGGAGAAAGGGGACTGAGCCTGTATGCCACATGAGAAGTCTTAGCATGTGCTGGGGTTTCCCAGGCTGATGTGAACCCATTTTTTGAAATGCTGTTCTAGAAACCATCGTCCGGGGTGCGCTGCAGGAGCACTGCACATCCCACTGGCCAAGGGGAGATCCTGGCACATGAGCACAGGAACTTGGGGGCTCTGCTTGGAGGAAACATCACCAAAGGCACTCCAAAGAACCCTGAGTCAGGCATGGAGCAGCAGGCACACAGATGACTAGCACTGGACGGGTATCACATTTACCCTGCCTCTTTGGACATGGTCACACATACACCATGCTGCAGCTCCCCAGCACTCAGCTTTTGCTCAGGAGCTGCTGTACTCAGAGGCATAGGCAGAAGGAAATACACTGTGCCTTCATCTTCAACGGTCAGCACAGCTTGTCCCAGCCTCTTAAATGCTGACAGGCATGGGGCATCGACCACCTCTCTAAGAAGCCTGTTGCAGTGTTTGACCACCCTCTCTGTAAAGAAATGCTTCCTAATGTCCATTCTAAACCTCCCCTGGCACAGCGTTGAACCATTCCCATACGTCCTGTCACTGGCTACCAGGGAGAAAAGATCAGCACCTCCCTCTCTATTTCCCTGCCTCAGGAAGCTGTAGAGAGCAATGAGGTCAACCCTCAGCCTCCTTAACATAAGGGTAAAATAACATAATTAAATATAAGGATGTGGCAAGTCCCTGAGCCACAGATTGCTGGAGGCTGGGAGAGTATCCAGTGAAGCTCTGCAAAATGCATGAGAATGAAAGAGAGCCTAAGATTATAGGAAGCATGTGCTGTTTGACTGCTATCAGAAATCAGACACTGTTTAGACAAGGCTTTGGGCTCTCCCAGTATAGCAGGTCTTCTGTACGTGCAGATTGTGAGCCCAGCAAACACTTGCACTAATGTTGGATTAATTTTAGGAATACCTGCCTTTTCTCCTGCACATAGCTGGGCAATATTTTTTTCAGAAAATGACTTATTTACTTGAAATAAATGCAATTTCTAGGCATCCAAAGTGATGCAAAAATTCAGGTCAAATTCCATTAATAGCTCCCGCCACCAAAAAAAGCAACAAATGCTCTGAAGGGTTGAGCAAATCACACGGAGAAGGGTTGGAGTCCTTCGGAACCACTCCTTTTTCGCTATTTCCAAAATGCTTCTATTTCAGGCACTTTCCATATGCACCAGGGATAGACTCCTTGCAAGCCAAGAAGCACAGACCCAATTTGCTGCTCTCCCCTGGGGTTACATCTCCCCAGAGCTCCCTCCTCCATCGTGCTGTGGGAACCTGCTCTCACCCTGCCAGGGCTGGTGCAATTCACAGGCGTTGCTTTGAACAACCGTTGTGCTGGAGCAGGACCCTGAACAGGCACAAGACAGTTCCAGCTCTGCCACAGTCCCTGCACCAGCTGCAGTCCTCTCCAGCCTGCTCCCCAGGTCCCAGAGACCCCTTTGCTTGAGCCGTGTCCTAAATAGTCTCCACGTGTTGCCTCTGCTTCCTGCAGCGGTTGTGGGGCTCAACAAGCTGGCAACTTGGGCAGTTGATTTCTACAGACCCACCTGGGTTTCATCTCTTTATCCCCCTCCCTCCCCAAACCACTAGTTGTAGCTGAGCTGAAACAGCTTCCTTTCCCACAGGCCTTGAAGAAAGTTAGATTTTCTATGCATGAGTTAACATACCAAGGGATTATTTTAGCTTTGGAGGCAAGTTCCCCCAAATGGCCACCCTACTCCAGGTAAAGGAAAGAGACACAGCATTTCAGGGGGGTATAAATTATGCCAAAGAGGGTTTGGATAAACGCTGCAACCCAGATGCCGTTAACAGCAATGCACCAGGTCCTCCTTTCATACTATTGTCTGGCCAAACAACTTCACTTGCAGATCCTTGGATGTCCCCTTGGAGAATATTTAGGGGGCTACAGAATCGAAGACCCCTGAACAAAGCGTTGGCTAGATCCAGATGCCAAATGTTGACTTTTGCCTTTTGTGGCATGCCTTTGGCTTCAGGCTGATTTTCACTTTGAAAGGAAGTCAGCACTGTAGAGCTTTAGCTGATTTTACACAGTGTCTCCAAACCAGGAATCTCTCTTCAAAAGCCCAGGGCTTTCCAGCTGGAAATGTCTCCCTACAATGCCAGTTCAGACTAGCTCATACCCAGAGGGGCTAACATCATCTCGGTCTGATTTTCAGAGAATCCACAAGCATTCATAATTAGATCTCCAAATAAGCATGTAGATATCTAGCTCTGAGTGAATATAGAATCATAGAATTGTTTAGATTGGAAAAGACCTTTAGGATCACCAAGTCCAACCGTAAACCTAACACTGCTAAGTCCACCACTAAACCATGTCCCTAAGCACCTCATCCACACGTCTTTTAAATACCTCCAGGGACAGTGACTCCACCACCTCCCTGGGCAGCCTGTTCCAGTGTCTGACAACCCTTTCAGTGAAGAATTTTTCCTAATATCCAATCTAAACCTCCCCTGGTGCAACTTGAGGCCATTTCCTCTTGTCCTACCACCTGGGAGAAGAGACCAACACCCACCTCTCTACAACCCCCTTTCAGGTAATTGTAGAGAGCAAGAAGGTCTCCCCTCAGCCTCCTCTTCTCCAGACTGAACAACCCCAGTTCCCTCAGCTGCTCCTCATCAGACTTGTGCTCCAGACCCCTCACCAGCTTCGTCGCCCTTCTCTGGACACGCTCCAGCACCTCAGTGTCCTTCTTGCAGTGAGGGGCCGAAAACTGAACACAGTATTCGAGGTGCGGCCTCACCAGAGCCAAGTACAGGGGCACGATCACCTCCCTGCTTCTGCTGGCCACACTATTTCTGATACAGGCCAGGATGCTGTTGACCTTCTTGGCCAACTGGGCACACTGCTGGCTCACATTCAGCTGGCTGCCAACCAACACCCCCAGGTCCTTTTCTGCAGGGCAGCTTTCCAGCCACTCGTCCCCAAGCCTGTAGCGTTGCATGGGGCTGTTGTGACCCAAGTGCAGGACTCAGCACTTAGCTTTGTTGAACCTCATACAACTGGCCTCGGCCCATGGATCCAGCCTGTCCAGATCCCTCTGCAGAGCCTTCCTACCCTCAAGCAGATCAACACTCCCGCCCAACTTGGTGTTGTCTGCAAACTTGCTGAGGGAGCACTCAATCCCCTCATCCAGATCATTGATAAATATATTAAACAAGACTGGCCCCAGTACCAAGCCCTGAGGAACACCACTTGTGACTGGCCACCAACTGGTTTTAACTCCATTCACTACAACCCTTTGGGCCCAGCCATCCATCCAGATTTTTACCCAGCGAAGAGTGCCTGTCCAAGCCATGAGGAGCCAGTTTCTCCAGGAGAATGCTGTGGGAAATGGTGTCAAAGGCTTTACTAAAGTCTAGGTAGACTATATCCACAGCCTTTCCCTCATCCATTAGGCGGGTCACCTTGTCATAGAAGGAGATCAGGTTGGTCAGGCAGGACCTGCCTTTCATGAACCCATGCTGACTGGGCCCAATCGCCTGGTTGTCCTGCACATGCTGTGTGATGGTACTCAAGATGATCTGCTCCATAATCTTCCCCAGCACTGAGGTCAGGATGACCTCAGTATCTTGGCTTCCGGAGTATTTTTACTAATGTAGTACACATTGACCCAAATTTTGGAACAGAGAGGCTCATTGATTCAGACTGGGTAGAACACAGCACACTTGTGGGGGATGCATTTGAAACTAATTAAAGAGTGTTCCCTTCATACCTGCTTCTGTCCCTCTTCACACACCCCCAGCACATAGGTCTCCTTTCTCAGCCAGCCCTGAGGGCCACTGGACTATCTCCCCTCACAGGGAAAGGATCTCTTCTCTCCAGGGCTGAATTTTGGGGAACAAATAAGCATTAGCCCATCCTGATTGTGTTTAACTCCCGTTATTTCGTAGAGCGCTTCATGAAACCTTAGTTTTTCTGAAAGTATTTTCTTCAACTAAATTCCGCTCCATTTTCTTCAGGCAATAAATGAATTTTGTTTACAAAGTACTTCAACAAGACTTGAAATTTCATTTATGGAAAATGGGCCTCAGACTTCTAAGACATTTGAAATCACGCTGAAACATGGCAATTTCAAGCACTTACCTGTCTCCTTCCTGCAAGTCTCCGAATCAAAGGTTACCATAACAACAAAGCCCACTCTCAGTCCAGCAGAATGAATTGTTTTTACATGACGTCATTATTAGCCAGGACCCAACAAAATTACGCAAATGAGATCCCCAGACAGCAGGACTGCAAAAAGCCAAACAAGCAGCATAACAATTACAATCTAAACTTAGCAAAGGAAGGAAAATGTCACGCAACTCCCCAGCAATAATTCTTTAAAAAACATACCAAAAAGGCTGACGTCCTCCCAGTACCCCTGCAGGGCTACAAAAGTAGACCAGCTCTGCCCTGTTACAAGTTGGACTTGGTTTCCACCGTGGGAGGTGGCATGGTTGCCTACACATCCCAGCAGACAGCCACTAGTGTTCCCAGTGGGGATACTAACTCCCAGCACACTCCCAGGAAGCTGGTTTACATAATGCTGTCTACATGGAAACCCAAAGAGGGAGAGGAGTTGCTGCCTTGGATGAAATGCAGCTTCTTAGCACCTAGAGCTCCCCATGGCCATTGCATGATGCACCCAGGGCTCCTTCCCCCCAGAACCTGGAGCATTCTTACCCCAAGCTAAGGAACTCTACACATCTCTGCTCCTTACCCAGGACATCACAACACCAGCATGTGATGACAGACCCCCACATCAGGGCTTCCTCTGCCCAGGACCACCTGCAGATCAACCTCCACATCTCTTCTGGGCCAGGGCCCTCACAAGCCAGTTGCTTAGAGATGCTTCCCTTTATAACCATGGTCAGGTGAACCCAATCCTCCCCTCTTGATAAGGTTGTCCTTCGATCCTAGCTGATTGAGGGTTCACACTTGAAAATGAGTGTTTTCTGGCAGCCACTGTTCTCCAGAGGAGGGAGAGGGAGTCACTCAGCAATGAGTTGCTGTAGATGGTCACTCAAGCATAATAAATCCTCCTTATCAACTCTGTCTCACTACCCCTCATAATTTAAGCTGGGTGTAATAAGGCAGTATAAAGGCAAAGGCTAGCTTTACAGTCGAACTGGGGATTACAGTCTGGCACAGATGTTTAGATTCACAATAGCAAAGAGAAATTGTAAGAGGAGCCTAAACAGCGCTTCCCTCGAATGCTGGGAGATCAGCTGATGAGTTACGGTCATTTCCAGCTCAGTTCTGGGCTGATGTATAGCTAAGCTGGGGTCAGACTGCAGTCTCACTGCTCCCAGGCTTCTTGAACAAGTGTAAAACCTGCAAGTGCTGAAAAAATTGTGCATTGACTTTAGAGAAGGTTTCTGTCTGTATTATATGCATTTTTATCTCTCTTTTTTTTTTTAATCCAGATCACTGCATGCTTTTCTTTCTTTCTCTGAATAAACTCAGCAATAATATTTTTTCTCCTATTCTCCCCCATTCTTCACAAAAGCCCAAGAAGTACCTTTCCTCTTACAAGCAACTTGCCATTCTGCATAGGAGCTAGGAGCCTTTGCTTTCTGATTGTCTCATTAATGAAGCTAGCCCAGACCAGTCCTTCCCAGGCCTAAGCCTGAAGTTTACGGCACCACATCTGAAGGAGAGTTTGCAGGCCTGAAAGCTGGGCTTCTTTTCCCCAGCTGTGCTATCTGTGTAATAAAAAAATATTGCTTTTTCCTAACAGCCCTGCCTCACTTACATCCTTAGACTATCACGGCCGTAATACTGCCTCTGCTGAAACCACTGCTGTCAATTCCTAGATTGCTATTTATCAGGGATCCCAAAGTGCTTTTATAAAATGCCTAATGCTCAGCTAGCTCCTACACCTCTCCCCTTCTGAAGAAAATAACCCAGTGCTTTTTTTTGGAGACATTTTCTCTCTGCTAGCCAAAAGGGTGGCTGGGAGGATGGGGTGGCGCAGCCCTGTTCAGCCCAGGGTCTCTGTCCTCCCCAGGCTGGCTGATTCCCCTCTTCTGCCCGAGTGCCTTACGGCTGTGTCTTCCACACACCCCCGATGCAAAACACCTATCGTAGCCCCAGGGTGGGGTGTAGGGGGAGACCTGAGTCCCACCTGCGGTACTCCCCTGGAGCAGGGACCACGGCAGTACGCGGGGTAGACACCTGCTTTGTTGGTAACACTGCAGGGTTGTCCAAGAATGAGACCAAAGGAGCCCTGCAGTTCTCACACTGGAGATGTCTACCCTGCCCTGGAGTCAGAGCAGAGCTGGAGCAGGCTCCTTCTCATGCTTCCCCTGACCGGGGGGGCTCAGGGAGGCGTTCCCTGCTGCTGTGGGGTGAAGGTGCTTTGCTGTGGTTGAGACCCATGCCCACTGCTCCAGGCACGTCGCCTGGTCCCCTCCACAGCCCGTCACTTGCTGCCTGCTTAGGGGTGGAGGAGAAGAGGACATCTTCATCCCCATGAGGGACACTGAGGATCAACAGAAGGAGCTCAGCACATCTGTGCTGGGAAGCAGCCCCCTGCTCCTTGCTGCTCTGGCTGCTGTTAACACATCAGCCGTCCGCTGAGCGTGAAAAGGGAAGGTGGTGGGGGCAGGAGGAAAGTCACAGCCACTTTTTCCCACCTCTGATTGCAGTGAGCATGTGCTTGCGGCAGCAAAGCCTCGGATCCCCCTGCGAGGCCCCTGCAGCCCGCAGCCTGCCAATGTGTGAAAGTGTAAGGGAGAATGAATCCTAGCAAGCCACAAATCTGCCAAGCAAGGGTGTTCTCCATGGAGTGGGGCGACCACAAAGTCTCAAACCATGTTCCTGCTGACAAGCTGCTGATGGATGAGTTCGGTCAGGAGGAATTGCACTTTGCAGAAGAAAGCACTGTTTGCTTACAAGGCGGCCAGCACAGCAATGGTCCTGGGAAGAGGCTCATGAATGGGAGTTCCGCAGCGTTGGACCTACTTGTCTTACAGGGCGAAGGAACCAGAGAAGAGAGTTCCTTCTGCAGAGTGAACCCTACCTTGGTGCTGGGCTTTCCAATCATACCACCCAAATGCATGAAGGCTAGCTGAGGGCTGGCTTTGGGGTACTCACCCCACCTCCTGAGGAGGTGGTTCACAGGAGAGGTTTCTGGAACAGCCACCCTTCGAAGGCAGAAGATGACCACTGTGTCCCAGGGGACCCTTTCCGTCATGGGGCTGTGGGACTGAGCCGTCCCCGACGGCCATGTTACAGCCTGGCATCGGGGACACATTTATCTGCTCCCCAACATCTGGCACCTCAGTAGCCACACATCAACAGTTCCTCCGCCCGAGCACTGCTGTAGTATAAGCACCTAATAATAAAACCCAGCTATTGCATTCCTAAGACACCTGTCAGCCTGAGCACTAAGTGCCAGGGTAATAAATACTTGTTCAGCTATGCCTCTTCTCCACCAATTCTCCTGGCTCTGCCTGTTTTCATTAGTATTTCTTTTCTGTGGACACTGCAATTACACTCTGTTCCTCTTCAGGGCCCTTGTTCCAGGTTCAAATAGAGAAGTGATAATGCAGGAAAGCTTTTCACATCGCTGTTTATTTTTGTCTTCTGAGTCAGGAAGATCTTTTCAGGTTGGGACCAAACCTGTGCAGTTTTGATTGAGGAAGGACTCAGGCAGGGGGCTGGTGGGGAAAGGGGTGAAAACTTCAGGTTCCAGCTTTTATGGTTTAAAACAGTGGTGGGCTCCTTCCTTGCCTGCTCTTGCCGAGGTCACAAGCTATGCTCCTTCCTTGGGAAGACATAAGTATGCAGCCTGTACTGCTAAGATCTGTGGTAACTATCCATCTGCCACAGTGAGCCCCAGCGCTCCCAAGCCTCTTCTGTCATCCAAATCTCTGAGCAAGAAGGAGGATTCAGCTGTATGCAGCAAATTCAAATGCATAACTTTTTTGTTCAAGGTTGCAATACGTTTGGAGATATTGTCCTGCCAGCAAGTCCCGGGTGCAGCATCCAGATGGTGCTCAGGGAATCTGGGGAACGGGGGAGGGCATTTCATTCCTTCATCAGGTGTGGAAAACAACTGACAATGTCACTGGAGTTATTTGCTTCTCCTACTATTTCCCAGGGGTAATTGAGGGGGGGAAAAGTCCTCACTGAATATGTGGGAATTGGGTAAATCATCGATATTTTTAACAAAAAAGTAGCCAAAAATGCAGAAAATATCACAGGGGAACAGAGGGTGTTTCAAACAGTGCAACAGGAAGAACTTCAGCATTTTTTGCAGGTGATTTTCCTTCTGATTTTGCATTTGAAGAGTTTTACTTCATTTCAGATCTTCCTACCCAGTGAGAAAAATCCTTCTTTCTATTAGTTGCTAAATATAACTTACTGTGCATCCAAGAAGATGCAATGAAGTGTCCAAATGAAATCTCCTCACCTTGAACTTCCTTGCCAACAGACCACACAGTCACCTGGACACATGTCACACTGTTCAAGTGACATGGCACGGCCAGCTCTGTGCTATTGTATCTTCAAAATCAGGGTAGCCACAATCAAAACTCCCTGCAGTGAAGGTCTCTGGACCATGGTAAATCCCAAGTCATGTCTGGAAGCTGTTTGGGTGGACCAAAGTGACAGTGGAGGTCGTGGTAACAGCTGAACAGCATAGCAGGGTGGGTTGAACTGCCCACAACCTTTCCTTGGCACACATTTGATTTACCACATGGCCAAAGACATTTGGGCTAAGGGCCTCCACGTCCTTCTCCGCACCAGGGTCTCTTTAAAGCATGATTCAGCTGGAGAAGTGTATGTGGTGGGTTGGATAAACCAGCATCTTGGCCAAGGCCTCTTCTGGTTGCTCCTAGAGCAGTGGAAAGCTTGATTCATGTTGTACATAGAGAAATACCAAAGAGCTCTACTGGAAAAGCAAAGTCTAACCATGGGTCATGCACTGCAGGGAAAGAGTACACCTCAGGGTTTCCTGCTTGCCCACCCATCACACCACCATCATCCTACCTTTGAGTTGGTTCCCAAACTCCCCAGGCAATCTGCCTTGAGCATACCTTGTGCCCTCCACTCCCCTGCCATTGGAAGGGAAAGCATTTTAAATGCGACACAATGGGAACCACTGAAGCTTTTTTATTTTACCCTGGAATATTTATTTTTTCATGGGTAGCTTGTCTGCTTGTCACTAGGACAAACTCCCCAGATGTGCAGGTAGCCTGAAGCCCAGAGGACTGGTTCCCCGGGCTCCCCATCCCTTTGTATGTCAAAATCATTTGGCTTTGAGAAACAGACCATGGAAAAAACAATGAAACAGATTTTTTTTAAAATATGAATTTTTATTTGTTTTGATTTGAGTTCGAGAGAGTGGGTAGAGTGGAAAAGCAGTGTGATTTATTTCAGTGAAGAGGTCTAGTCCTGCCTTGTGTGTTAGATCAGGAGGTTAGTAGGTGGTCAGAAGAGTCCTCCTCCTCCACTCAGCTTGCTGACCTTATTCATGTAGTTCTTGTTTCTGATGTTTTCTAATCTCTCTTCAGAACTTCACTGTAATTTTTTGAGACATTTTTCTGTTGCTTTAACTTATTGAAAAAGCTAAAAGCTGAAAAAAATTGCAGGACTCAAAATCCTGCCAATTAGAATGGGCAATTTTTCTTTTCCAGCAAAGGTTGAAAAATATGATTCAAAAATACAAACAGGCATTGAACATTGCACCAAAAAGCATTTGAAACACAAATCTCAGAGAGAGAGAGAGAGAAAGAGAGAGAGAAATAGAGAGAAGAAAGGTCACAGTTTCCATGAGAAATCCCTTAAGAAAGTGGCTACCAGCTTGTCAATAGAGAAAATAAAGTCAACAAAAAAATTTTAAAAATGCATTTTTTTCTAGTTGTTAGTTATTTACAGCTGTAATAACAGGATTGTCATGCATTAAACTGCTGCCAGCTAGATTCTTTCTCATAGTGGAGTAAAGAGAGTCTCACAAGATGGAAAAAAAAAGCAGAAGACATACTGGGGCACAGATAGAACCTAAGGCAGTGAAAATGAACGTATTCCCTGGCGATTTGTTGCGTTGTGCTCTTTCCCATGGTGGGCTGCCCTAGTGTGATGCTAATGCAACTTTCCCTACCCTGGGCACCAGGACTGCAGCCAAAGAAGCAGCAGGTGTCCTCACCTACAGACAGGACGTTCACCTGCGGCTATCCCCAAGTCAGTCAACAGTGAAAATCTAATTGATGAAGGGATACTTGTGGCCACCTGACTGGATTTGGTGGGCTGAGAAACTCCCTCGTGACAACCGAGAGGAGCCCTTCAACTCTAAATACAGCCTGGCAAAGGCAATGTGGCAATGACTCAGGTTTCCCAACTCTGCCCCTACTTTTTTGTGGTTGCAAAAATCAGATTGTTCAATGTATGATTGCTGTTATGTTTGCTGGGTGCCCTGCAAAAAGACAGGAGAAATCAACAGACTTTTCAGAGGAAACAGAGTGCTGCTAGCAGTGTAGCATGAGCCAATGGACTTACCAAGTTGATGGGACCTTCAAGAAGCAGTGAAGAGAAGAATCAAGAGCCTTTGAAGACTGTGGGAGCATCCTGGCTCACGTAGCAAACCTGGGACCAAGCTTCCCTCTCTAGACAGATGGGATCATTAAAGCTGTGTACAGAAGAGATCTGCAGTGGTGGGGACCGGGACAGTGGGGAATAGGAAAGAGTAGCTAGAACATCATATTTTGTCCTAGAGCTTCATAAGCAAAAACCAGCAGAACCCCGCTTGTGGTGAAGGATGACAGGTCAAATGTTAGGACTAATCCAAGCCTAAGGCTCCCTGCTGTTTCAAGCAGCACAAATTCCCGTGGTGGGAGGCAGGCATAGACCCAGAGAGAGAACCAGTTTTGTTTGCTTATGGGTGGTGACATCCTTCATTCTCATGGCTGGGACACCACAAGGCACAGGCGGCAATCGCCGCTGAGCACAAGGACCTTTCTCCAGCAGCAGAGGAGGGAATATAGGAGCTATAAATGCAGTTGCAGGATCATTGCCTAAACATTTCTCCTAAGGCAGGGGGAGACAAAGGGGTGACATTAAGGGAGCTGATGTTGGGTACCATTGCTAGGGGCTGCACACCCCTCACTTACCATGGCCCCACCACTCGCAGGCTGCCCAGCATCTGTCTTTGGTTCTGCTTGTGTTGAGGTGAGATCAGGTGTGGGTCCAGGACACAGCAGCAGCAAAGGCCTACGCTTTTGCTGACCCCTCCCACAATTAGCACATAGTCAAGTATCAGCACATCCCACCTGGATGAGCAGCAAGCAGTGGCCAAGTGCCAGCACTTCCCTTTGCTTTGTAGAAGAGCCTAAGCTGAAGCACAGCTCCTACCTGCGCTGCTCCTCTGGCTGGGGACAGCTGGAATGGATCCCACCAGGTTTTGTGCTCCCTCCTGAAGCAGACTCAGGGTGGAGACCTCACACACTTTTGCCATGTTCAGCTACACATTCCCTGGTTGTGCTATGGGGTGAGGTCTAATTGCTTATGGCATTCAGCTGTTGAAAAGCCATGCTGCCTTCGTGGGACCATCCTAGGGTCTGGGGCAGGACAAGGGCTGCGTTGGACAAGCTGTGACATCTAGGACTAAGTTTTTCTGAAAGGTGCTGGGCAGTACTGCAAGCAGTGGCCTTGGTCCATGCAGCAAGCCTGCACCAAGACTGAGAGGCTCTTCTCCCTTGCTCCCTTTGTTCCCTGTGCCTCCCAAAGCCATCTGAGGACCAGCAAAGAAGGATGCACCTCCTTCCAGAAGATTTACCAAAGAGAATGAGAGGGAAGTAAAATAATTGGAAGTGGCCATTTTCTCTTTCAAAGAGAAAGAGGTTTGACTTTTATATATAAAGAGTTTGTGAGCATAAATATACACACATGCATATATATATATATGTAAAAACCTTTGGCTGACTGAACAATAACAAGGTCAAACAGTAAATATTTATACCTGGAAGCCATCAATCTCATCTGTGCTGTGGCCTCTTGCCAAAATGCCTTCAGTAGTTTAGCTTGATATGGAGAGAGGATTGGTGAATTGTTTGGGGTTTTTTCTCCCTACTTTGACAATAATAGAGCATTTATGTTTTCATGAGTGTGCCCCTCACCCTGGCTGTGCCCTCCCCACCCCCAAGAGCCACCAAGAAGGCAGGGAAACGGTTTTCTCCGGTCTGCAAAATCCACACAGATATTTGATCGGGTGGGTTAAAGTGTGGCCCCAGGGAGGCATACAATTTGGGGAAGAGGGCCTGGAGCGAGGGCTGGCCTGATGCTGCATGCTGTGACAGCCCAGTCCCACAGCCCCACGCCGGCTCTCTACCGCACCCAGGACCATGCATGTGGAACAGGGGCTCTAGCACGTCCCTGCCAATCTGTTTCCCAAGTGAGCCCATCAGGAGCTGCCTGGTCCTCTCCTGCTCATGGCATGCCCTGGCAAGCTGGGAGAGCTCAGTACCTGTCCTCAATAGCCACTCACCTTTGACCACGATCCTTCCTTTAACAGCAGTGTGTGTTTAACTGCTCTGTTCCTCCAGCAGCTGCAAAGAGCACTGCAAAGAGGCTGTTTCTACAGCACCCTCTGGGAGAGGCAACAGCTCCAGGTTTCTGGAGGTCTCAGAGAGGTTCTTAACAGAACAGAGGGTCTTCTCATGAGAGGTGATCTGGAGCAAGAGAAACCCCTTCCTGTTATATGATGCAGCCCTATAATCGTCCCCAAGGGATGGCCGAAAGGAATCCAAGATCCGGACAGAAGACATCAAGACAGCAGATGAGAAATGAATGCACCTTGTGTCCATAGGATAGGCTTGCAGAAACAGGCTGGTTGCGACCTTGTTTGCATGCATGGCTTGTGTCTGGGACCAGCAAGCGTGGGGTCTGCTTGCACAGGGGATGTCCTACAGCAAACAAACTAGGACTCTTGTGAGTGCCACTGAGCTGCTGGGAATCAGGATGGGGATGAGCTGTGTTGGCCACAGCACTTGTCTGCAAAACCTAGGGAGTGGCGAAGCCAGCTTTGCTTATGCTGAGCTCAGTGCACAGCGGAGAACCGGGAAGCTCTGTCTTGGGCGTCACAGTCCTGCTCAGTGATGTTCAAGAAGCTTTTGAGATGTTGTATGGGGGTAACTCCATCAGCCCTTTAGAAGAAGGGGTGGCACTGAGGGACCACTTCTCCCCCATCCCTCTCATATCACCCCGCAGAAATGTCTCAGCACTAACACAGCGCTTGCAGCCACCACGCATTGCCTCCCCTGCTGGCTTGGAGGACCTCAGCTGAACAGTCCCTCACCTCCCCAGGGCGCAGAGCTCCCAAAAGTCGCACTGCTTTTGCCCACGTGCGGTTTCAGAGGAGGGAAGAGGCAAGCTGACACCGCCAACATGTGTGCTGACATTTTCAGGAAAGAATACAACTGCAGGCTTGGAGTGCACTGTGTGTGTCCCAGGTGGTGCAAGCTACAAAACAGGAGCGCAGACGGAACAGATAATTTTTATCACCCTCGAAGACTTCTAATTCCTGCCTGGGAGACTCTCATCTAGTCAGTGAGGCTTTGGGCCTTGCCAGAAAAAAAGAAATATTGGAGTATTGAGGTTCACAGCGAAATGAAGTGCCCACTCTGTGCACAACTGTGGACTAGACTATCAATGGCCACGTACAGATCTATTCGTATACAGGACCAATTATAAAAATGGAGCCCTTAGATACTATCACCTAGTAAATCCCATTAACTGATGCTAGGTTAGCTCTGGCCCGGCATGTCCCTGGAAGAAGCCCCCATTGGCAACCTTGTGTTAGCTGGGAAGGAAATGTCCCAATTTGAGCCACTGACAGATTTAGAAAAAAAAGAACATTATCTTCTCTATGATGTCTGCTGGCAGGAGATATTAAACCACTTATTTATAACTATCTTCCCAAAATGCTTCCCTGCTTGGAAGCCAAAGTACAAATCCTGTTTGGTTTGTTGTCTTTAACCAAAGGATGCTGGTATTTCTGCTTCCAGCTGGCAAAAAGACTCAGAGCCAGTGCCAGGCTTTGGTGGGAACAGACTTAGCTTTCAAGGCGTGCTAACACAGATCCAGGAAGGCAGCCTTTTATCAGGCAGAGGACAAATTTTTTGGAGACAGGAAGAGCAAAGATGAGCCAGCAGATGGGTGGTGTCACCAGCAAGCCAGATCGGTGGGCTGTGTCCTGGGGAGGGACAAGAGTCTTGGTGTCGCGGGGAGGGAAGGACTGGAGAAGAGACATCCCGACAGTTCGGCAAGACAGATTGGATCACCTGCAGGAAGGGAGGAGGCTCAGATGCTGCCCCAGCGCTATGCCTGGCACCACAGAGAGGTCCAACCCTGGCACCTTGAGCATCACCCTGACACACTGAGCCTGTGTGGCCCCGGGCAGGCAGCAACGGCAGCGACTGCGGGTGCTCCGGCTGCTGAGAAGCCGTCGGTAAGACCTGATGATTTACAGAGAGCTCTGCGAAGCAGGCACCAACAGACACAGAAACATGTAGCAAGGCGACGTGCAGTAGGTCATGGCCCTCGGGGTAGAGGAGATTTTGGGGAATGCCCAAGCTAGTAAAGGAGACCACCTCTGCACTGGGGCCAGCTCAAGTCGGCTAAGTCACTGGATCCCGTATTTAAACTCGCCTTTGATGTAATTCTGTTAGTAAACACAATATACTCTTTGCTACCATTTTATTGTGTTTGTTTTGCTTTTTATAGGGTTTCTATTCCATTCACTTAGGCCTGAGTATTATAGTGACATGAATGTTTTATGACCTGCACTTCATCCAGCTTATTTAAGAAAATGACATCCAAGTAGTTTCCAAAACAAATAGCCTCATGGCCAGTTAGCATAGCACTTCCTGCTGGAAAGCCCAGGGAGCAGAAGGACAGCAGCAATGGCACTCACTGCTGGAGGGGACGGTGCTGGCGTGCAGAGAGTGCAGGGGGTCTCAGTGGTGAGAGACACAGGGCTGCGGCAGGGCAGTGCTGGGGCGGCTGGGCTGTTGGAGCGGGGTGGCTGCAGCAGCAGCAGGCAGCCAGTGCCAGAAGGAACTGGGTGCCCCAGGTACAAAAGGAGCTGGGATGTGCCCCCTGCCCAGCAGAAGGGCTGGGGATGGTGCATCATTCCTCTGCCCCTCCAATGTGATGCTGGGTGCAAAGGGGGACATGTCCCAAGCTTTCCCCTCCTCGCCACCCAGAAGGGAGCCCTCAGGGATGAAAGGCACTGTAGAAATGTCATGGGCAGTTTGGGGTGCAGATGCTGGGGGGGAAGATGGGGAGAGAGCTGGTTTCCTTAGCATCAGCCTGGGGCAGGGGTTGCCACCTCTTGCCTGATGCTGCCTGCTGGTGTGGATGCACTCGTGGACTGAATGCACTAGGGGCTGAGCTAAATGTCTTCCAGATCCTCTCGTCACCGCAGCTGTAGGCAGGGGGAGTGACTGCACTGCTGTTGAGCCAGCAAGATTTGTAAGGGACAGGCAGGACACGCACCAATGCCAGCCACACCGCAGGACAAAGTGTCCTGGCCTTCCCTGCTTTGTCCTGCTGTCCCCATGGATATTCCAGGTGGGGCAAATCCTGTGCCTTGTGCTCAGCCCCGCTCCTGCATGGGCAGGGGGAAACTGAGCTCAGCACAGCAGCTCAAAGCAGTGCTGAAAACATCACCTTGGGGGTGCTGGGGCCTCGGCCTGGCTGCACGCACCCAAAATGTGCTGGGGGCAGCTCAGGAGGGGCAGCCAGAGGGTCAGAGGGAGGCCCAGGAAAGAGGGGGTGTATCCCACCCTGGGAGCTGCAGGCAGGATCATTGCTGCCCACAGGCTGGGGACGAGAACTCACCAGGCACAGGGTGTCCTTTCTTGTAGCAGGATGGTGTGTCCATGGGTCCGGGCACCAGGGTCGGGGGGCAGATGGCTTGGATGCCACCATCTTGTGCTGCTGCTGGGAAGGGGACAACCGCTGGTTTGGGTCTTTGATTGTGGTGGCCTGGAAGGGAGAAAAAGCCTCTCTCCAAGGCACTGGAGGGCTTTCCTTGGAAGAGTGTGCAGGTGTTAGAGTTGCATCTTATCTCAATGGCTTTCTGGGATGGCACCTGGCTCACGTGGCTCTCTGGGACAGCAGTATCACCCTGCTGTTTCAAAGAGCCCCTTCTGCTGTCCTCCCGCGGTGCTGAGGATGCTCAGCTGCATCTGTTCGCAGGGGCAGGGAGGTACTTGGGGACCGACTGTCCCCTGACTCACCCCCACAGGTAGCAGAGTGGCCCCTGGTGTATCCCACAGGAAATAGCCTGCACCTGAGCTGGCCCGAACCAACATCGCTGCTGCTCTGGTGCACTGGAGGAGGGATGCGCCATGAGCTGGACTTCCCCAGGCTGTGCTGCTCCCTGTCAGTGTGACTTACCTGAGAGGCAGGGGCTTCCCTGCCTAAATCTACCCACGAGCAGTGAGATACTACTGAGGGCTGCTGAGTAGCCAAAGGAAGATGAATAAGGAGCTGGAAAAAGGGTCTAGGACAGAGAGGCGATGCCTAAAAGGATAAGTGGATGGGGCCAAGAGAAAGTGATAAACCACCCATCTGAACACAAACTCTATGGCTTCCAGTCCTGATGCTGAATGCATATGGCCTCACAGCTACTATCTCCTCCAAGGCATTATAAAGCTCTTGTCTTGACTTCCTGACTGACCCTGAGAAAAATTATTTCTCTGGTGGGAACCACCCCACCCTCTAACGTGAATTGCCCCAAGAGAGCAGGATGGCAGACAGACAAGACCTTTCTCACCTGTTCTTGTCTGGGGAGAGACATGGAGGGAACCACCGCTGGGTTTGGTGAAGACAAAGAGGAAGAAGCCCTGTAGATATCTACAAGATACTGCCACCCTGTTCCACCCCTGCAATGGCTCCACTGACCACAGCAGTGGTGGGTTTGACCCCAGCAGGCGTTGAGCTACAAGCTGGCCCATGCCGCACTGCTCCCTCAAGGGACCAGCTCACCTGCATCCACAGCCCAGGGAGTACCACCTAGCACAAAGCGCCAGGCACTGAAGAGCAGCCTGGCTGACTGACTGACTCTGGAGGCCTCCACATCCTTGAGCCCAGGCCACCAGGGGCATCCACCATGCTAGGGCAGTCCATCGCAGAAGAGGAGGAGGGGGGCAGACTGCAGCAGCAGCCCCCAGCAAAGCGGAGTGTGGAATGGCAGTGGCATGCAGACCGTGGGAACAGCAGGAGGTGGAGATGGAGAGATGGAAGCACAGGGTGACTTCGACAGATGGGGGACATCAGGCTCACGATGTTAGAGGCACAACTTGTTATGATCCTTTTTTTTTTCCCTTTCATCATCAGAGACAAAGTAAAACGAACCTAAAGTATACAGGATTAAATTAAAATCACAGTTTTGTTTACATTATAAAAGAACGATCTAATAGTAATAATAATAATAATAATATCAAATGAACAATAATAATTAAAAAAAACAGGAAAGAAGAAAGCCCTGGAGAATTCCTGCCTGGATGGTGCTCACTGATGGAAGGTTTATGTGACCGGTTTTATTGTTTGGGGATCATTCCCTTGATAGCTGACTCCCGGTTTACGTATGTGGCCCAGTAGACTAAGTTGAAAATGGCAAAGAGGACTGGAAAGACGATGCGGGACATCTTGTCTACCTTGCTGACGCTGTTGTATGTCTTCTTACTCTCTGGGAGCTTCTCCTCTATGCGGGGCATCTTGGGGGGTACGTTGGCAGTAGCAGTGGCAGCAGCACTCTTGGAGATGGTGGGCAGGCCAGGGTCCTTGGCAATGTTGAGGGCATATGTGGTGCCAACAATGTTGTAGGTGTTGTTGGTTTTCTTCGCTAGTGCCACTGGCTCTTTTTTCTAGGGAAGGTGGAAGAAAAAAACATAATAGAGATGAAGTGACTGTAGAATTGCGTGGAGAACATTTTGTCCTCTGAGTTTACCTGCTCGCCTGGATGTGAAGATGGAAAAGGGTGCGAGGAGCAAAAGACCAAGAAGGGAAGGAAGATGTGGTGAGAAGATGGCCAGAACCCATGACATCTGCCACGTGAGGGCTGCTGGAGCACAAGGATGTGCTGGACTAGGGTAGACAGCTACTTCGTGTAAGCCTGGCATGCAGCACGTAGCACAAAGAAGTCCTGGCCTGGCAGCTAGGTCCTGCTGCAAGTCAAATTACTGAAGCCACATAGCTGGGTTTTTAGCCTCCTTGCAGCCCCTCTAGACCAGAATAGTGGTATAAAAAGGTGTGTGCAGCCACACTGGAGCAGTAGCTGCCCCAGACGGGTGACTCCTTGATTGGCCGAGTGCCGCCAGGTCTGTGTTGCGTATTGCCAGGTCAGTATAAGTGAATGCAGACTCAAACCATACAGACTCCTTGTTTTCTCTCTCAACTGAACGGTGTTATCTGTTGTGTGTAAGGTTCAGCCATGGAGAGACGATGCAGGAATGTAGTCTTTAGAAAAGAATGACACCCCGGTGTGGTCATCCTGGGGGGAGAACTTGATTCTCTGCTTTGCTGCCCTGCTTCCTGGGTCAGGTGAGAGGAGGAGACATCACAGAGGATTATAGTTCTTTCTTTTTTTTTTTTTTTTTGTAGCAGAAAGCCAGTGGCTTTAAGAATGTGGGTGACAGCATCGCAATATTTTTGCACCGTGTTACAAGGCCATACCATACACTGCCTCAGTGCCCCGAATACCTCACAGGAATACCTCAAAATTTAACATCATGATATCCAAAATGCCTCAGGGACCCTTTAGAGCACCTCATGACCTGCCCAGGTAAGATAAAGAACAGATGGAAGGCATTTGCACTAGCTCTGGATTTCAGGATGGCTCAACACGGCACTATAGGGCAGAGGGAGGCCTTTCGTCTTGCCTTCATATCTATGGGTTGCTGCAAATCAAGGGAGATAAGTGCACCCCTCCCACACGGCTCCAGGGACAGCCATGCTGTCCAGGCTGAAGGGAGGAGAGCTTGCATAGCAAATGGCAAAAGAGGCACTTATGTGTCAGACATCATGTACTGAAGGATGATGGAAGATGCTGAAGACAGACAGTTCAGGTGTTAATGAAGAGGAGTGGACAGGAAGACAGAGCTAGGAAGTCATGATAGGTGTTGCCCCTACTCTAGGGATCTTCCTGTCGCTGTCAGAGACCTGAGACCAGCTGCACTGTAGACCATATCGTATAAAGCAATCCAGGTCTACCAGGAGAAGCCCACTGAATGAAATCTATTTATATGCAGACATCAGACACCCTACACGTCCCAGCGCTCATGTACTCCATGCAGTGTCCACTGTAATTACACCAAGAGCAGCATTAGACACAGCAATGACTCATGGTGGGAATCTAATATCCAAACTCAGAACATGGTGTGACTTTGGATCTCATTTTCTATTCAAAAGCAACTGAAACACAAGATAAGGCTCATCCAGGCATTTCCCAGGGGTGCTTGGCATAGTCCTGCATGTACGTGTGAGGGAACCACATACAAAGTGACCGTCAGGAGAAGGGGAGAGCGTGCAGCCAGCAGGACCTGTTCATCTCCCCAGCCTACCCTGGAAATTGGTAGCACTGGGAGCTGCTAAGGCTAGATTCGCCCAGTTTGTTCTGCAGAGATACTCCAAGGGCTTTAGCTTTCATGCTGTACTTCCTTTTTAAATGTGTCCACAATCACCGTGGATATTTCTGGTTACCTTCGGAAATGAATTTTCCACAGTGATTTTCAGAGGGACGCTAAAAGCAGACTGCTGTGCAATCTTTAAGCCCCTCTCCAATAATATCATAGCCAGGCCTGCAGCCTTGTAATAATGTCAGCAATTACAGAAATTAACTTGCTGTTAGAAGGAGGTCTAAATGTCTTCAGACTCCAGATCAGACTAAACCACTGATCAGACCCTATTCATAGTCTTTTACGGGAGAGGGTGTTATGATCTTTAATGATTAACTGAGTGAGTGATTTCTGCAATCATTAGAGCCATGCTAACTTGTACCCCCTGCACAGGAGGTGAACTTTTCCTGCTAAAGAGCTGACAAGAAGCAAATAAAGGACTAAAGATGTTTCACCTTCTAAAACATTTAAATATGCTTAAGTGTGATTACTTATTAACACAGCTACAGGAGGTAATAAAATAATTAATAATCAGTAATGAAATGAAAAACAGATTGTTGTTCACAGAATGCAATTTGAAGTGCACTGTGATTATTTTAGTACTAATCAGCCACGTTGTTTGTTCCAGGAATAAGATGACTACAAGTGACATGACACTTTCAACCTGGCTAGCTTTTCTGCCCCAGAGCTTGGAAAGTGGATCCATCTTGCCTGGTCAAAGGCATCTGAAAACAGCAGGCTGAAACAGAGGGAAGTCAGGCAAATATGAATGCTGTGGGTGGTGATAGCAAACTACTGCTCCTATTAGTGTGATCCAGAGCCCCCAAGCATCAACTTGGGCTTCTCTGGACCTCAAGTCAGGCTGTTCTGGTAGTGCAGAGGCTTGGGAGCCTATAGCCAGGGCCTTTTTCCGGCTGCCTATGTAGTCTTCAGCCCTGGTCAGAGCTGGGAGCCTGGGTAGTCTTTGGGAAGCACCCAGAGCACACGTTGCCTATACCAATGCACATGTGTGTGCTCTGGATGTGCTCCACTCCTGAGATGTCAGAAGAAATGGTTCAGCCTGAAGTTTACCGGGCTGTGCTTTATAAATAAGTGTTTCAGGCAAGATTTTGACAATCAAAGCAAAATGTGATTATTGCTGTCAGCTGCAGAGTAGCCCCCAGCCTTCCCCCTGCACCTTTATCTGTGAGGAGTTCCACGTCCTACTGAAACAGAAGGAAAGAGTGGAAAAACAGGAGGAAACCCCATATTTGCTTTGAAAACTTGTCCTTTTGAAAACACCTGTGTTGCAAAGCAATTCCTGAATTCATGGCCCTGTTTGGGCATAGGGAGACTGAACCACTGCACAAAACTGTCCCTGCACTACTCTCCTGAGGGAGGAGGCTGTGAAAGCTGGTCTAGAGATAAATATGTTCGCTGGATATTGCAGTCTGACAAGTTCTTCCACAGCACACATACTGGAAAATAATAGCATTTTTGTTAAATATTCTTGTCTTCAAACCTCTCTGTTGAGGAGCTAATGGCTGAACCTCTAAATTATGGGAACTACTGGTTCTGCCTATGATCTGCTGGAGATTTAGCTCTCTGCACCTGCTCCTTGGCTAGAAATTTGGGTTGGAAGCACTATCCCTCTGACAGGCCACTGTGAAGGTCACCATCACTAATATCTGCAGTACTTGAGAAATGCAAGGTATCTGCCACTTGCCATTCTAGAGAAAAGTCACTTTAATGACCTCCAAGCAGCTCTAGTCTCTGACATACTTGTAGCCTATAGTTCAAAGCCCAGCAACTGTGGTTGCTGTTGCAGCAAAGATGCCACTCCTTCCTCATGCCAGCCAAAGTTCCCCTCTGCAGTGTGCCAGAGACTTGATCCTATCAGAGAACAGCAGCAAAGTGTTCTGAGACACCTGTACCCAGCAGAGCCAAAGGCGCTGAACAATGCAATCTTGCATTAACAAGCAGGCTACGTCAATGCCAGGTTACTGTCAGCTGCTGGTGTAACCTTTGGCATCACTCATCCCTCCCATCTCTTCATTCAGGCTATGTAGGACTGAGCCCAATGATCTTATGCTCCCTGGATCACCAGATGAAGACTCAGAGGTTGGATGGAGTCAATAATCAGCCCAACCCACCACACAGATAGAGTTGAGGGAAAGAGGGTGAAATGTTGTTGAAGAATGATACATGGATTCTGGTGAAGAAACTGAGAATGTAAATCACTTGCAGTGCTATGGAGAGCTACAGGTGATTGCAAGTGCAGTAGGACAAAGGACACATGGGCTGCAGAGCATGGTCAGCAAGGGAAAGTCACAGCAAAACCAAATTTACCATAGTGAGGCAGAAAAAAAAGAGATAGGTCTGAACCACCCTGTGAGTCTGTAAGATTTCAAACTGGTTGAAAATGGTGGCTTGTCAAGGTTCTAGTTCCCCTCTGTTGGCAAGGAGGGGATTGAAACAAAGATTTCACAAATGGAAAGAAACAAAGGAGAAAGAAGAATGATTCCCAAGTGACCTGGATCAAAGGGTAAACTTCAGGATTGCTGAAGAGTAGGTTGGACAAAAAGCTAGGCTTTACTCAGTCAGTGGAAAAGGCACCTAGTGCAAATGGCAAGCATGCCCGTCACTTCCAAAATACAGGAAAGAAAACCATGATTATCATATCAAAAAAGACATTTGGAGGATGCTTTTTGGTGACTTTCTCTTAGGGAAGAGACATGTGAAAAATACATAAAAAGCCTGGACGTAACCTTCTCACCACGCACTACAGGATTATTGTCTTAAGGATGAGAAGGATAAAGATCCAGGACTATGCCTCCATCCAAAGTGTGTTCTTACTTGTTCTCATGTGTCTGACTGCAGCTACTTGTATTGTTTTTGTTAGTTCTTGCCCCCCAGGATTTCAGGGCAGTGTCATACAAGAACAGATACAGAGCTAGATCAGATTTTATGCATAAATATTGCGTTGCAGGCAGAAGTGGGTTTATGTAAGCGTCTTCCAAAGATCCAAAGCATCTTCTATCCTGAGGAACAGACAACACTTTTTTGCAGCAAACTCCCTGGTAAATGTCATCCTTGCAGACTTCATGAGTTTCCCAGTGGCAAAGTCACCGTTAATTGTTGTCTCTCCAGATCCTTACTGTAACAGCTGCTCAGCAAGTGACCTTGTTCGCTCCAGAGATGGCCATCCCTATGGTTGGGATGGATGGGATGCAATGGATCTCACTCTGTTCAGACACAGCCCTTCTGTCCTGAAGTGGATCTTTTTAACAAGATATTTTGAGAATGCTGGAGATAGGGAGCTTTGCTGGCTACTGAAACCACTCATCCTTCAATCTCTTCGGCCTCTCACTCCTCCCCAACTACTGCCATGCCCCACCTTCCTCCTGATTATGTTTTTTTAAAAATCATTTTTACCAACAAGTTTTAGGTTGGTTGCAGCCACTTTACCATACAAAAAGAGAGGAAATCATTCATCCACAATTAGCGATTACTGGTGGCAGGCAGAAAAGGCTTGGAAAATCTTTGGGTCCAAGAAGCATTAGTCAAGTCTTATTAGAGTGCACACTAATGGGAGGTTTTGGTGACATCTATGGTGATATCTGCCTGCCTTTCATTAGAGAACTGCAGAGAATGTACAGAGTAGCTCCCAGCTAGAACCAGAACCCAACTGTGACTACAACCAGAACATCATCATGATCATTTACGATGCAGAGATCAGCAGTTCACCAAGATCAGCCCATCATATTAGATTCTACCTGAAAAAAATGCTCTGTTCCCATCTAAACCGATGGGTTGGCTGAAGGGGAGGAAGAAAGAATGGAACCAGCCCTGAGAGAGTGAACATGCTGGGAGTGCCTTTCAGCAACCAGCAGCTTTTGCAAGATTGTGATTTCTTTCAAATGAAATGGGAAGCATTGCTGCTTCCTACATTTGAGGTGAGGGAAGGGCTGATGCTTATTGGTTTTTTTTCACGTTCATGCAAGGAAACAATCAAACCTGGAGTGACAATCCTTGCCATCACATCAATAAAGAGTGTTCTTTTTGGCTGGGGGGAAGGCTCTCCAGAGACCAGGGCTCAGCCTGGACTTGTCACTGATAGTTTTACTGCTGGTACAAACACTTTAAAATGCCAATAGTTATTCTTATGCCTTCTCTTTCTTTTGTGGTTTCAACCACCTGGCTTGTCAATTGTTTCAAGAAGAGCTAATTAAAGGCTGAGACTGAGCCAGTGAGGCACCTTCATTGCGTAGCAAATTCACTGCTTGGAAATATTTGATGGAATAAAGTTGAAAAGCAAATATGGTGACACTTCATATTCCTAAGCTTCCTGAAAGCCCACCACTCTTCAAGGAGCTCTCTGAGCTGCAAAGACCAGGAGTGGGTTAGCCTTCTAAGATAAAGATCAGGGTTGGCTTGAAAAAGCATCCATAAATTTGGAGTCCTTCCTGATTCTCCAGGCTGATACCAATAGCAGCAAACTCACAAAGAGCACTCCCTCTGAAACATTCCTGGTCCTGCTTTGTTTTCTTGTTTGATTACCACATGCACAAACATTCTGCATGCTCTTACCCTATTGTTTCAGCACTGTTAGTCTTGCAGTGCTGGGTCAATGAATAAATTAAGGATCATGCTTCTTCTATGACAAACAGAAGCTTTTGAGCCTTTGCTGCTTTTTTGGCTGTGCCCAGTTCACGTAATTGTCCAAGGCTGTGTGAATCCTGACTTTGTGCTCATTTGCCCATCCCTGAAAGGGACATGGTTTCTTTGAGGACCTGTTCTGATCCTTCACTCATGCCAATGACCAGGAAAGGCTTCTCTCATCTCTAGAGGCCAGATTAGCATTATTGTTCTTGATGGAGGTGGAAGACCATCATCCTCTGGAGCCTTTCTGCCATGAGTCTGTGGCTCAGACCACAGCTGCAAAAGCAAACAGATAGAAAGAGTCCAAGAAACACAAGAGAGAGGCATTCAACACCCAGTGATCGCTGCAGTTCTCCGTAAGGCCTATGTTCTCCTGCTTTGACCTGCATACCAGAGAGATGGCTGTTGTCTTCCCAAAAGTTACTGCAATTCTGCCAGGTATTTGCATACAGCCCCACAACAATTTTAAACAACACATTAAAATGCGAAGGAGTAAAATATAAAGGCTCCAGAACCAAGAACAAGGACAAAGCTGATTTTCAAATTGATTCAATAAATATAAACAAGGAGCAGCATGCTACAGTAAGCGATTTCTCCGGAAGGATGAGATTAAATCAGTTAGGGAGGGGGCATGAGCAGGAGTAGCCGTGGTTGTCAGGAAGGAAGCTGCCAGAGAGGCTGATCCCAAGTGAGAAGGGAAAACATGGGTGACGCCAGGCACTAATTTACTGCCAGTTGCTGTTTCTGATTGCTTGCTTCCCACCCACCTTCTTGGCCTGAGCTTACAAAGCAGCAGCTGCTGGCAGCTATGGGCAACAGCACAAGCGTTAGACCTCCTCATCGCTGCACCATGCTTGCCCGTGCCAGGGGAGACCTGCAGTCGAGCATAGCAGCCACAGGGGACACAGTAGAGTGGGACCGTCTCCATTGGTGTGTCTGGCATCCCGTGGCATATTTGGGTTTGTGTGGCATGCTAGCAACATGGAGCGGGGCATTTATGGGTTGGGGGGAGAAGAAAGGAGAGAGGAGACCATCGGCGGAGCAAGACCAAAAAATGCATGCATTCACGTTTCCACCAGCAAATGGGCATGCAGAAGAACAGAGGGAAAAGTGAGCAGTCATGCCTGAGTGTTTTTCTCCAGCTAAGCACAGCGACCAGCCCTCCAAGCCCTTCCTCCCTCAACCCTCAAGAACCGCTTCAGTTGAGACCTGAGCTGGGGACCCCAGTAAGTAGCATCCAGCCTCCCGGAGTGCTGTGGGGCTGCATGTTACCCACTCCTGGTCCTGGCGCAGCTCTCTCGTGCAGCGTTTCTTCACCACCCCCTCCTCCCTGGCCTTGGCCACAGGGCTGACCTTCATCTCTTGGGCCTCCAGCACCTTCTTCCCATCCCAAGCCCAGCTGCGCTTGGTGAAGTAGTTGACAGTGGCAAATTCGATCAGCGCAGAAAACACAAAGGCGTAACAGACGGCTATGAACCAGTCCATGGCCGTCGCGTACGCCACTTTAGGTAACGAGTTTCTTGCGCTGATGCTTAGTGTGGTCATGGTGAGGACGGTGGTGACACCTGTGGAAACACAGCAGGAGACAGGGATGGTGTGAGACCATACACTTGTACCCACCCAGTTTCTCCTCAAACCACACAGTTGGCATTTCCATCATGTAAATTTAGGAGCCATCCTCTAAGCCATGTGGCCCACATTCCTGCTGTAATTAAGGGAGTCTTACCCAGCACAAGTCCGTGGTGCAATTCATGGAATAACGAAACAGTCCAGCTTGGAAGGGAAGTCTGCTTGTCCCACCCCTGCTCAAATCAGGGCCAACTTCAGGTTGCTCAGGGCCTTCTCTGGTTCAGTTTTGAATATCTCCAATTCATAGAATCAATGGCAAACATCTGCATTAGGATGAGATTAATCTTCCCCAAACTCCATTAACTAGATCTCTGGTCACTATAAAAGAGTCCTATCTCATAGGACCTGCATTCAATTCCTCGTCTGCTAGTTGGGTAAGTTGTGTGATGCTAGACCCAGCTCCCTGATGTAGAATATGCCATGGAGAAGCCTCTGGTTGCTTTTGCAATAAAATAAAAACAGTAAAATAGCAGTAAAAAGGACAGCTAGATGGTTGGGAACTTCATGGAGGACCAGAAACTGGCCACTCATCCAATGTGGTTCTCTCAACATTTTGGAAATAGTGTCTTGTGACCTGCATGGATGGACACCTGGGATCCTGGGTCCTGCCAGCACGGCCAGGCACCCGTCAGTGGCCCAAGCTGCCAGAATGAGTGTCACTATGATTTACCTTAAAAAAAGATCTGTTGCAAAATGCCTTGTAAAGCTTTTTTCATTAAAGCAAGCAACCATTGCTATCCGTTTTCCTCAATAATGTGCTTTTCAATTAAAAATACATTAAAAACATTATAAAAATATTGACTAATTTTCACTTCCCTTAAGCCATGCTCCTGATAATTGAAGAGTTTCAATAATATTGTTGACAATACTTTCTGAGGGGCAAAAAAAAGGAATAAACAATTGGAGTTCTCATTATTTTCTTAATAGGAAAGCAAGGCAATTTGGGAGCAAAGACATTTTTCACAAAGGTAGGTCTTAATTTTTCAGTCAGCTCTTTCCTGCTCCATCTGAGCTGCTACTCGAGGAAACCTGTCTAATTGCAAATCTCAGGATAGCATAGGAGGGAATCAAATATCCTCAGAGAAGGGCTCGCCCCCAGTGTCGGGAGTGCAGAAACACTCCAGAACCAATGAAGATGTAAGAGCCCACCTGGAACATGGACAGACATGGGGTCCAGGTGTGCACTCTGTGGGGTTTAGTTGCAAATGATTCACAGTCTGAGCCCCCCCCTTTTCCATTCTGCTGGATGAAAACACCAAAAAATGGGTGCTAAGGGGCCATATTCCCTCTTCTTCACTCTTATTACTGTTCAATGCAGCTCTTGCAGTCTGGATTGCACAAACCAGTTTGGTCATACTAACCGCCCAGCTCCCTGCAGCTGCACTCGACCCTAGGGATCGCTGTAGGATTTGCATCACCAGGGAAGGGAAGGCAACCTGGTGCTAACGGGGAGAAGCTGGCGTCAACTGTAAATTTTAAAGCTGGTTTATGGCCTACATTTCACAAGCCCCAGTGAGCACAAAAACCATCGTGATTCCCTTCTAGTTCATTTAGGAGGGTGCAGAACCACCTGTGACCCTCCCTGCGTCCTGTTGCAGTCCACAGCACTGGAACAAGGTCCAGGCCTGTGGAGAGGGTCTGGAAAGGAGGACATCAGCCGTGTTAGGTTTGTGGGAGCATTTCTATCACGACTCTTGCTACAGAGAAAATGCTTCGTGATCTTTGAAACCACACCACTTTCTGACTTATTCAAAAACATGAGCAGGTGGTACCATATATCCCCTCTCTGCGTGATGACTTTTGTCCAATATACCTTTTGTTAAGCAGTATCTGCTGGGCACTGTTATTTCCAGGAAATACAATCCTGCAGCATCACACCTGGTCTGTGACTGTATGTGTGTGTAGATCCTGAACTAAAGGTCTTGGCAGGAAAGCACAAAGCAATTCTGTTATTAAATGTTTGTAAAAGCTATTAATATATGTGCAATGCCAGCCTGACACTTTGCCTCAGAGAGAAGATCTGAAAGCAGCTGAAGAAAATAATAACAATATATTTACCATGCAGTTATACTGCCTCATCGCAGGAACTTGTTATGTAGAGCTCTGACCAGGGGCACATTAGCAATTTCAAAGGCAGAGCTTTAAATGCCTCCCCATGTACCTATCCTCTCCTCAACTCAAAAGCCAATATAGATAAGCAGACACAGCCAAATGCATATAATTAGATGATCAATACCTTGATTACTGTTAATATTTATGGCTTGGCTTGTAGCAGAAACATGGACAGGAGTATTTTTGCAGTGATTCGGTGGAAACAGAGGCACTGGGAAGACACTGAGAGCTATTCTGGGGAACGACCAGCAGCTTCGCTGATGCTGGTCAAGGCCTGGAGAAGACCAGCTCAGATGCTGAGTCTCTTTCTCATCATTTGTGGTGCCTTTCTCCCCTGACCTGAGAGGATGCCCCCATGCTCCCAGACTCACCAAAAACTGTTCGGGCAGGAACGGACTCCCTGTTAAGCCAGAATGAGACCTGGGACAGGATGACGGTCATAATGCAGGGTAGGTAAGTCTGGATCACAAAGTACCCGATCTTCCTCTTGAGGTGGAAGTGTGTGGTCATGACGACATACTCCCCTGCAGAGAGAGCCAGTTAGAAACGCTGAGCTGCCAATGCTTTCCAGGATGGGGCCAGCTGACCACCAATCCATCTCTAAACCACTAAAGATCTGTCCTGAACAAACATTCAAGTTCTTAGATGAAATTGCAGTGTGTGTGTGTCATATTGTTACTGGCTGGCATGCCCTGGTATCTTACACTACTGCAGGCCACCCTAACAGCCATGTGAAGGAGAGATGCATGCTGTAGCACACTGCTGGCACTGACTTTGCTTGTCCTGCACATGCACACACAACTGCTGTGAAGCACCAGGCATGTACCCCAGTGTAGCCTGGGTGACTTCCACATAGCATTTGTCCTTTCAAAACACTTGTTTGGAGACTTCTTTAATTCATTACAAAACAATTGTGGGACAAAGGCAAATCAATGCCAATGAACAACCGGGCATTAGGCTTTCCCTGTGTCACCCCAGGTACAAGACGCCTCTGGGGGTCTCTCCTGACCCAGCTCCCATCCCTTTTCTGCTCCAGCCCAGGAAGCCACGTGGTGGGTAAGATCCCTTAAGCCTAGAGGGACTCTAACAGTGCTTCAGTAGGTTTTCAGGACAAAGCATTTTATTTTCTCTGACAATCCTGAAAATATTCCACCTTTCCTCACTGTAACCATCTCAAAAATCAGGGCAATTTCTGTCATTAAAGGTCTGGGCTGTAAACCAAAGAAGCAACTGTCCCTATTTTCCCTCAATGCCCTATTCCTCCACTCAAAGCTTTGGATATTTTGTTGGATTATTGTGCCTTTTTGTTGTGAGCATGGCTCTGCTAAATCATTACACACTGCCTTTAGCAGCTTTCTTGCCACTTCAGGTTATTCATCTGTACATTTTACTACAACTTAAGTAGAGAGATGGGCCAGATATTATGACATTTAGTTCCCTGGACTCCCCACATTTCCCCAAGGGAGGTGATACGAGTTGTTACAGACAGACACTATTAAAATCAAGTGCACCAGAGAGGAAATATCCTCAAATGAGAAAACTACTGGTGCATACAGAAAAAAAAAAAATAAAAAATGAAAAGAAAAAAAGAAATATGAGAGACACACATGAGATAACAAAAGCTATCAGTACCTGGATTCAGAGGGGAAGGGAGGAGCAGCAGATGGGAGAGAAAGATGATTAATATTGGTCATTAATCAGGGGAAACATTTGTTTGGGATAATCTTCTATTAGCTATGATAATATTTGTGTAAGCAGATGCAGTGAAAATCACACTGTACATTATGTTACACTCGCCTCCCCTGCCCGCAATGCTCTCCTGAGGGACTGCAAAGGGATCAAAGACAAATGAACCCACAGTACCAAGAACCAGCTGGGCAAGGTGAGGCAAATTTTCCACACAACGGATCATTTTTAGATGGTTGAAATCAGTTTTCTAGAGGGCACAGGCAATAAGACTCTTTCAGTGGAAACCACTAAAAGCTAAACCCTTTACTGCCTCTGGGTGACTGCTCTGGATGTCCCCAGCCATATTCCCCAGTAGTATGTGGCTTGGAAAGTACTGTGGAGCTCACTGCCCACAGGTGCTGCCTCTAGCCAAATTGTGGCATTCAAAGCCCATGGGTCCATCTTGTCTGACAGTATGCTCAGCCCATGCATCGTATTGTAGTCCCACAAGTACCTGTGCTGGATCGAACCATCTCTGTCCCAACAACATGGCCCAGCAGGTCATACTGGTTCAGGCGAGATCCACCCTTCGCTACTTCCACTGATTTATCCTTCCCCAGTGTCCAGGTGTAGATCACCTCCGTCTTTGTGTAGGCATCTGCGGAGGAGAAAGAAGAATGAGGTTCGTGCTTCTGCCTGACCTAAAATATACCAAAATTAGCCTGTAGCCAAATTAATCCCTGCTGTGCATTCCTCAGAGCCACGTGGCTGAGCACAGCCAAGCACGGCCAGAGACCAAGGTGGTTCAGCAACTGTTAAATCAAATGAGCAAAAGGGGAGTGGTGGTTTTGGACGGGAGCTGGAAGAGGGGGCAGAGCATTGCCGTTGAGAGACGCTGTCCCCTTGACATGCTGACTCTGCAAGGGCTGGCTCCAAGCAGAGAAAAGGTAGGAAGGTGTCCATACCAGCAGGCTGCTGGGGCAGCAGGATGGCCACAGCCCTGCCATGCCAGGGACCAGGAAAGTCATGCTGGCAGCAGGTAGCGAGAAAGGCTAAATGCAAATGAGGTTGAATTTTAGGTTAAGGAGAAAAAGTTAAAAATCTTTACCCTCACTCAGAAGCAACCCTCTCCTAGCCTCTCAGCTTTGGAGGCAGTGTGCCCTCCCACCAAGATGCTTTTTCCCCTGCATGAGCCTGCATTTGCCAGCCTCCAGGCCAATCTGCCAGGCAGCGAGGGAGGGCAGTGCTGAGAAACGCCTGCCTGCACATCGCAAGAGAAACAGCAGGCAAGTGCCGTTGGACTGCTGCGTGGGGTAGCGCTGGGCTTAGGGCCAGGGCATCCTTCCAGGGGCTTCCAAGTCCCCCTCTCTATCCCACCTGCCCAACTCCCCATATGCAAACACCTCCTTCTAACATACAGGCACCATCACCTTCAGAAGCCTTTGTGACCAAACCCCTGCTTGTCCTCATAACCACTCCCTTTCCCAACAGCGCCCGCATGCTCTTGGTTTTGCCAGTCCTATGGTATCCAGAAATTGAGTCTCTCCTGACTCTACTAGGAGCTACTCCTCCCCATAATGCCCAAGCTTCCTGTCCATACCCACTCTAGGCAAGAACAAAGTTCACTAAAACAAGTTTTTAATTGATTTTTATAACCAGCTTCTTCTATTATGACATCAAGGAATTCTTTGGCTGGGGTCAGGTCAAGCAATGGGTCAGGTCTACTACAGAAATGTCTCAGCCCCTGCTTTGTGGAAGATTGTGTCCTGAGACAATCAGATTTCTCTGATCTTTTTAAAACAACCACTGTTATCCCTGCACTGTAGGTTTTGGCAAACCTGTTAAATACTAAGCAGGCGCTGTGCAAAGTTGGGGGAGTGGTTTTGATGATCAGCCAATGTTTCTCAGCATGCTAGCGTGCTGCCTAAGCACTTCTGATGCAGGCTGGCACCTCTCATCTGATGTGTAACACTCTGCTTTTCCAGCCCCTCCTTCCAGCTCTCAGCATGCTTCTGGAGACACCCATCCTCTTTCAGGCTTAGTTTTGTACAGCTCTGCCAATGCTCTTCCACCTTGATGGGAGCACCTTGTGCTCTAGCAGACACAGTTCACCCACTGCCACTCTCAGTCTACAAAGGAAACTTGCCCACAGTTTCATTGCCATCATCCCTGAAAACGCAGCTGTCTACATAGCTGGTCGTCTGGGACAGAAGCGTATCTGTTGTCACGTAGGCATGGCATGGATGCTTGGAACATATTTAATGCCATGAAGCTGTTCTGGTTCTGCTCAATGCCTCGCTTGAAATGCAGTCTAGTCCAATCCAAACAAGGACAGCTCTTTGACATTTAGTGGAGCTGGTACCTTCAGCAACATCTGCTAGCCTAGCCTCAGACAGCCGCTGTACAAATGTCCTATGACTGGCTTAGAAACAGTTGTTCTCTGCTGTGTACATCCACCTTCTAGGGAGCATGGTGATAGGTAGAGCCATCACCTTCGCTGCACTTGGTCCAAGGAACGATGCAGGTGGGCAGCTGAAGCTATCTGAAATGCCTGATGCCCTTACTTATGCAAGCTCTCTGCCTTCCCTCTTTGGGTGGCTGCCATGGTGGCACAGGGACAGGAGGCCACTGATGAGCCATTCAGGTTCTGGGGATCACTGGAAGGTGGTCACTGAGGCAAATTCAGCTACCCTTTGAACAGCACGTGTCTGGCCCTGGCATTGCCCTTCTTACAAATCTGCCCCACTCTAAGCTTCTTGCAAATGAGCAGCTTCCAGCTGTCGATGGTTTTTTGGTGAAAACACTAGTTTAATCCTACTCCAACACAGGAGAGGTAAGCTCAGATGCTATGCAGATGGGTGCTTTAGAAAAAGCCGTACTAATGTTAATGAGGGGCAGCTCTCTGAGCTGCTTGTGTCAAAACTCTCGTCATTCAGAGACCAAATCAGTAAAAATATCCAGAAGACCTCCAAAGGGTGTTCCAGCAGAAATATGCACATTAGTCTCTTTTCCTCACCAAGGAACATTATAAGCAATTAGATGTGGAGTAATCAGCCTTCCTGCACGTCTTGTAATAATCCCAGAGTTTAGGCCTGAGGTATGAGATTTTATATCCCTCCTCACAAGGTCAATTAACATTAATAATTCATCCTTCTCTAAGGCTTGCTATTTTACTGGCCCTAGTGATGTCTTGTGGCAATAAGTTCTACATTTAATTAGGTGCTGCCTAAGAAATAACTTTATTTTAGTAGTTTTGAATAATACAGTTTCATGGATGCATTTTGTCATGAGGCAGAGGAGCAGAGGCACATGATAAACATGATTTCTTCTACTGTCAATCAAACTTTTAAACTTTCTCCTTAGTTAACTCCCAAATGGCTACAGGAAGGATCAGTTTAGAAAGGTTGTGATTCCTCTGTTTTCTTAGAGTCCAAAAGGGAGATTACTGGTGGCGGCTCATTCTTTAGTTGGAGGTGGGTAACGCTTCCATCTAACAGAAACAAAGACTGATAGTGGTGCTCAGTTCATTGGACCTGGAGGAGACTCCAGGCAGAGCGGGACTAGGAAATTTATTTCCACATTGTGGTGAACCAGTGGCTTTGAATTTGGTTCCCACTCACTTTAGGAACAAAACCAAAAGAAATTACACTTACATACAGGAGAAAAGAGGGAACTTGTTCCTAGGCAGGGTATGGGAAGCCCAGGCAGATGAGCAGCTGCAAGCCTGGGAGGCTGGGAGCAGCTTTCAACTCACCAGCAGCCTGCAAATCTTCCCTAAACCAGCACACTTGAGTGTTGGGACTGAGGTTCCCAGAGTTTCCAAGCCTTTTACCTGAGAGCAGCCTGCCTGACAGACTGAAGGGGAGCAAGGGGTGTGTAAGCTCCATTGGAGCATGGAGCCAGAGCAACCAGAGATTTCAGGCTCTCCCCAGATTGGCAGGAGTGATGTAGGGAAGCTGGACAGGACACCTAGCAGCAGACACCACTGCTATCTTTCCAAATCTGTCCCCCCAGGATGACCTTGTGATGAAGGAAAAGCATCTGAGTTTTCCAGCAATGCCGGTCCTTCTGAGGCAGCGTTGAAGAGGCAGTGTTGAAGAGGCAGCGCTGCCCACCGAATGCAGGGCGGGCAACAGAAAGCAGCTCTTTCCACTTCCCTAAAAAACTCACAGCAAAACCATAGGTGTCTAACCCACCCTGTGAGCCTGAACTGACCACACGTTTGCTTGCTGTCCATTTCTGATGATGGTAGGAATTGCATTTACGAGATATTAGAAACAAATTTTTGGTTACATTATCATTAGCAATAATTACTAACACTGTTACTAAAACACTGGAAAACACTAGCCACACAAAGGACTGTTCTTTAGCTCTGTACCCACCTCCCTGCAGAGGCTGATCAGGGTACTTACAGCTCCCAAATTTCAGCGGGCAAGCATGCACATCCATTGGGAAGTCCTCCAGGTGCATGGGGCACTCTGCATGAATGGTTAGCCTACAAGACAAAACACAGGGCATGATCAGAAACGCATGGCTGCGGAGGCTCCCACCTGGCCCTTCTGCCACAGCGTCTTTGCCCTGCATCCATCAAAGGCGACAAAGGCCTCAATGCAGTCACCTCTGGGTCTCCGGGCAGAAGGCCATCAGCTGTGGAAAGAACAGCAGGCACACAGATCTGGCCACCTTTCCCATTGTATAAACTCAACCCTATTGACTGAGTTCATCTTTATCCACTCAGTGCAATCAGAAAATCTGCCAAAGCCCAGGGCTTCTGTTTGCTTACGCACTGTGCACAAAGAGCTCATTAATGCCTGGGGCCAGGGGACATCTCATGGACCATGCTGGAAGGCAGAGGGAAGAGGTTTCCAGGGAACATGGCCTGTTCTTCCCAGCAGTCTGGAAGGAGCCGAGGGCTGGCAGATTGTTCAGTCAGAAAGCCACAGCGCTACTGGGCTTGCTGAACAAAGCCAGTCAGTGCAATGAAGTCGCAGGTGTTGCACCAGGGTAGAACATATCCCTGTGCGTGTGGGGCACCTCATCCCACCTCCCCTGGCTCTTCCCTCGCTGCTGGCACCACAGAGGGTTCTGCGGGCAGACGCAGAGCTGCGTGTCCTGGGGCTGTTTGTGGGGGTGCAGGACAACTTGTGCGCTTTACGCATCCACCAAATCCCAGTAAGACACCTTGTCAGGAAGTGGTTTTGTGAGGGAGGCACAACCATAAAAGCAGCGTGCTGCAGAACATAGGACCAGGCATAAAAGGTTCTGTTATAAATGGCTCTAAAAAAGGTAGCTCTAAGCTCGTGTTCCTTCCTGAAGTACTGCAAAGCCTGCAGCCACGGGGCGGGGGAGCCAGGACAGACAGCTTCCCAGGAGATGTCTAATATCATCTTCTCTGAAGAAACCGTTTGTAGAAAAAAGGACCCACTTCTGATGGCTCAGCAAAATAACAAATAAACTGTGATGGGAGCAACAGGTGGATGCAAAGGGCAAGCACACAGCCCTAAGGCTGAAGGTGGCTTGTGGAAAACTCAGGTCGAGAAGCACGGTGGAAAGCTTCTATTGAGATATTTTCCTTCAGCTGGAAAAACGTTCAGGTAAGTTATTCTTCACAGAAAAAACTGAGGCTTAGTCAAATGCAAAACAAACCCTGAAAAAAATAAAGGGTTCAGATTTTGTTCGCTAAAAGCAAAGAAGAAAAAAAAAGAAAGGAAAGAAAAGAAAAAGAAAAGTAATTTCTTTTAGGTGGACAAACCTTAAATGATTCTACAAAAAAAGAAAAAGACGACTGTTTTTTAAACTTGGTGGACAAAACCAAGCACTTCACAAATCGCTCTAAAAACCCCTGTGGGGAAACGAAGCAGAATGACTATGGCTTGGAGGTGGCAGGGGATCTCCGAGGCTGCAGCGATGGTGGCTGCAGGCGGCAGATGGTGCTGTGACAGGCGGACACCAGCGCAAGCGAGGGATGGAGCAGCAGCAAATTCCTGCACAGCTGCTCCATGTCAGCCACGAGAGAAGCCCAGGCTGTGCTGGAAACTCTCCGCTGGCTGTGAATTTTGCTCTGCCAGGTGAGGAAACTAACCTCACAATTTCAGACCTACGTCCAGCCTCATCTGCTTCTTTCAGAGAGTCTAGGAAAGCTGGCATCCCCATGAGAGACAGGCAGAGGTATTAAATCAAGAAGTGGAGGAGTGGAACTGGAAGCTGTGTAACTTTGATGGGGCAGGGCTGGGTGGCCAAAATCCTCCTGTGTGCCCTGAAGCCCCTGCAGCACCCACAGCAGTGGTTTAAAGCCCAGTAAACCCAGCCTTTGGGAATGTCTGGGAGGTGAGGCACATGCCCTCTTTGCAGTGGTCACTGGCATCACAGTGCCACAGAGCAGCTCATACCATGGGGAAGTCTACATCTTGTTCTTGTATGAGCTGGCAAAGGAAAGTGGTGGGTTTCCTACAGACCTTCTGAACCCAGCCCCACAGTGTTTCCTGCTCCTTAATGCAACAGCAGCATGTATTAATTTCTGCTGTTTTTCAGGGCCAGGTGCCACTCTCCTGTCTCCACTGGGCACATCCACCCCGCTGTGCCCCAGGAGCTACACCACAGGGGGAAAATACCTATAAAAGCAACTCCCACAGTCAGGATAGGTTCGGTCCTGATAAACAGCTCTTAGCTATTCAGCATCAGGAGGACATGGTCCATGTACAACCCATGGGGACTACCTGCACTGAAGCCCTGAGGAGCTGGCTGTTGAGTCACCATTCACTGTTGGATCCCAAGGGCTCACAGCCCAACCGTGGCTGATGCAATGCTCCATACTCTGGACATGTTAATCACAGAGGGTTTATTGGGTCTATGCAGGTTAACTCCACCTCCGGTAGAGGAGGCCAGTAGATACTTATAGAGAAGTATGAAACCTGGGTGAATTCAGAGCAAACCACACCTTGCTGTCATTTCCCAGCAGCGGGTGGTTTACAGCTTTCATGATTCAGAGGCTGTATCCAGGTGATTGAGTGCACCAGAGACCAAGGACCTTTTCTACTCTGAGTCTGCCAATCCTTTCTGAATCCTTGTACATGGGTATTGACCACTATGTCCTGTAGTAATCATTCTACTGACAAAGAGGTGATGATGACTGTCCTGCTTGCATTATGTCTGGCCCCAGCTTGGCTTTCTCAGCCAACCCAAGAAGCACTGTGTGGCCAGTGTAATTTCCTTGGAAACATATCACTCTTTCTGACTGGCTGATCTCTTCTTCACCTCTGGACTGAATGTACCTGTTTTACATGAGAGAGAAGAAGACCTGATCTTTAGGACTTCAACCAAGACTCACTGAAGTCAATGGAAAGACTGACAGTGATTTTGACAAGCCTACAAGCACATCATTGGAATTACTTTCTTCTAGACACTCAAAGGCTGCCATGAACAAATTGCTCATTTGCTCTGATGCCTCTCTTTCGTAATCTGGATGAAGATTGGGATTTCAAGAAGCAGGTATGAAAACCTGGCAGGTATGAAAACAAAGTGTGGACTCAACAGCCTTGCTCCTCCTGTTCTGTTTCTTTTGTGATGCTTTCTTCTGTCAGCTTGAAATTTACTTGGGGAGCTTCATGGTTGGCAAGCTTGTCAAACATGTCCTCACAGATCTTACTATTCAATTCTTTCTGTGTCCTTTCCAACTACAATGGACTTTTTGCTTCTAATATTTGTCACTGTCACTTGTGTAAAGGAAATGTTGATACATTTCCCCTGTCTCCCTGAGCAGGCCACACAAGACTTTTACTTTTTACCTTCCTATTCCTTCGTTGGCTTCACTAATTAATTTATTATTTCAAAAGGCTCTTAGCTGGGTGTTCCCAAAATTGGCTTTTCCAAAGGACCTCTCCTCTGATCAGTGCTTTCCTCTGAGGTATCCTGAAATCTCCAAAAAATCCAGAAAGGTCTTTTTCATCCACTGTACTGTTTGCAAGTCTTGGCTGTGATCAACAGCCACTACGAATAAGGCTGAACAACTCAAAGGACCACAGATTGTGGGTCTGGTAGTTGACTGCCATTTACAGCAGCCAGAAAGAGCATCAGAGGGGGCCAGGATGGCAGCAGAGACCAGCTGGGCACAAGCTGGCCTTGGCCATACGCTCCTGCTCTCTCCAGGCCATGGCCCACAAGAGCAAGTGTTGTCAAGGGAAGGAGACAACTTTATACAGGTGCTGGATGACTCCGTAGGTAGTGTGGGAATGCAGCAGTCACATTTTAAATCTAAAGTATGTTTTATTAGCTGAGCCAGTAAACAACACCACCATAAATCCATCAACAAACCACTGAAAAAGCAACCTAATCTGCCGCTTCTCCACCTACAGCTGAAGGAGCTTTTAAGTGTCCTGAAATTAAATAAAAAAGAAAATGTCATATCATTCCAGTGAGATGAGTCTGGTTCAGCAACTTCAGCCAACCAGAAGTCACCACATTCACAGATAAAACATGAAAGGAGTCAGCTTCCCTGCCAAAGGGGGAAGCAATACAGGCATTCCCCCTTCCAGGTGTTCTCCCTTGCCTGAAACCTCTTTGCTTTGCCCCTGCACATGTCGGGGTGTGCTGGCTCCCCGAGATGCTCTCCACAGGACCAGAGTGCATGCACTGCTGCTTGCTCCTGCTCACCCCGCTGCCCCCCTCATCCCTTGGCCATCTTTCACCCCCCTTCTGCAGCCTCTCTTGCACACACTCATCTTTCAGAGTGCTAATTAGCAGAGGTATTTCGGTGAGCTGTGGAATCAATCACCGCTCAAGAGAGTGCCCACATTCCCCTTCCGCTCCCCCTCCCACTGGCCTTCCCCGCCACCTCCTGTTGATGGCAAAGGACTCCTCAGCACCATATGCTTTGCCTAATGAAACATCAAAATGTCAAACTAAGAGGAACGTATCTCGCTTCCCAGACAATTACCACTGCCTCTGCAGCATTTGGGTAAAAGAGCCTGTTGCAGAAATTCTCATCTTTGCCCCTTGCCCTGTGCAAGGGAGCTTATGGCCAGCTAGCCAGAGGTTTGCTTCATTGCTCCGATGCCCTGTTGAGGTCCAGACATCTGAGCCCTGAAATGTCATTATAAAGCCTAAACAGCATGTGAAAAATAGCCAAGCTGCCAGCAATCACATAACCCAGCTGTTGCATCCTTTGGCTCATCTGTCCCAGCCACTAGCAATAACTTATGCAGAACTGTCTTGAAACTCCAAACTCCTCATGTTTTCTCTTCGCTTTGCTGGCACAATGGCACCAAAAGTGGAACATCCAGGAGAGAAACCATGTTTTTCTCTTTAAAGTCATGGCAAGTCCTTTGAACTGCTCAACACAATGGCAAGAACTGTGAATGAGGCTAAACATACCTCTCCCAGGGCTGACGGTACAACAAACCACTTCAGCTTCGTTCTCATGGTTACCAGGAGCTTAGCGAAGCCTTTGATGTGTCATTAGAGCCCCTGTCGTTACCTGCGTTGTGCTGCAGGATGAGCGAGAGTCTCAGTCTAATTTCTGGGACGCAAATGTAATAATCCCTTGGTGTATGTGTGGTACAAAAACATGACAGCACCCTGCACAGCAGAACCGACTTTGTTTATGCCAGGGATATTGCTTGAATTTTGTCCTGATTTCTCCTCTAGGAAATTCATTAATAACCACAGTCAGGCAGAATAGTGTTTACAGTTTAGGCTGTGTGAGAATCTAGGTTAGGTTTAATTGCTGGGGTTTGAGCTGGAAAGCCAAATTGCTTCTAGGATCCTTGTGCTGGATCTGAAAGCACGAATTCACTTTGCATCCTCCCCCAGCCCCTGGAGATTTCAGCCCATGATGGCAGAAATGCAGCGAGATAAGGTGATCTCTGAAGATTTCTCCCTCCTGGGACAGCTCCCTTACAAAAGTCTGCCTGCACAAAACCAAGCCTGGAAAATAGATCATTTCTGCCTTTGAATCCACTCTGGAATCTGTAATGCAGGGAAAAGCAGGCTGTGCAAATCTCACCTTGTCTATTCGTCTGCTTGCATGTTTAGCAGTCTAGCTTTGGTCTGCTTGGGTCCATTTATGCTGTTGTCTAGGAGCAGCCCTGATGTGGGATACAGTCAAATAGCTTGCCAGCTGGTGCTGGGATGTCACAGATGCTGCTCTTGCAGAAAGGAGAATGATGGTTGCACCTCCATCGTGTGGAAGGGTTCTGCAAGCTCCAGCCTGCAGCTCTCACAAGTTGCCCGGGGGTTAAAAAAACCAGGCAGTAAAGACAACCCAAAGCCTTTGCTGGGAGAGACACTGCAAAGCTCTGTGATTTCAAAAAGCAGCCTGGGAAGCTCAAACCCCTGAGCATGCCGTAGTAGGTACAAGACTTGTTATCCGGCGTTCAACAGCTCTGATAGGACTACATGTGCCTTGCGTGCCTTTGTACTCAGCTTTCCCTCCTGTTCTGCCTCTGCCTCACCCAGGGATTCACCAATCCTTCTTCCCAAGTGCTCGTGCACTGCCACTAAGGACTTGACATTGTCTTTAGCAATACAGGTTCTTGAGGCAAAGTCTTTGGGCATGCAGCTGAATGTGTCAGCCTGGCAGTTAAAACATCTTTAAGTGCGTAACTTGAGCACATATTGTCTGGGAACCACTCTGACAATAACCACAAAGCCTCAACATGCCACTCTGACAGTCCCTGTGAAAAGCAGGAGAGCTCTTTAAAGCCTGGATTCACAAAGTTGAATCCCATCAGCACAGCACTAAGCTTTCACTATTTTCATATGCTTCAAGGCCAGGAAGAACCAGAACGTTATCTGTCTACCCCACACAATTCGAGCCAGAGGGTACATCCAGAGATTGCTGCAGCAGCTGAGTTTTTGCCTGTACCTTATGTAAATCCACGCATGATTCCCAGTTTGTTGCACTCAGGTTTGACACCAGAGCTTTGAGGCCCTAGCTGGGCTTTTGTGAACTACTTGGATCTTGTAGGAGCTCCACAAACAAGACTGCAGAGGCAGGGCTACATAATAAAACTGCGTTGCCCATGCCCTCTAAGGCAGCTGGAGTAGCAGGGAAGAGGCAGAGGGATCAGTAATCCTGTCCCTTCCTCAGCAGCCCGAAGGAGGGGAATAGAGAAATGCAATTTTGTGCTGCAGTCGCAAAGGCCGTCCTGTCACCCAGGTGCCAAGGCCTGAGTCAGTGATCAGATGTTTGCACCATGATGTTGCACCGATTCGCAAGGAGGCTGTGCCGTGAATAAAGGAAATCTCTGGACGCTCAGCTACAGCTGGTGTGCGACTCCTTGAAGCTCAGGTCAGTGATAAAGAGGCTCTCTCCAGGAGCTATAAATATTGTCACACAGGTGTAAGTTTGCTGGATGCATGTGTCAGAGTTGCTGTTCCACCAGAGCAACTTCATCTATAAATGTAAGCCTTGACTAAGAGAAGTTGGCTTTCACAGCAGGATAAATAGCAAGAGACGTGCCTCTAATTGCGGATCAGCAGAGCTGATCCCTCAAGGATATTGGCTGGTACAAGGTAAAGGAGTAGGATATGTCTCAGGAGTCAAACTGCCTGGCAATGTACCACTCCAGACTGAGCCCGCAAGGGATCACCTGGGCAGTCCTGCCAGTCCAGGGAAAACCTGGTGGAGGCCCAAACTTGCTCCCTAGTCAGCAGGACAGAGCGTGCCTCTTTGGGATTTGCACTTTGCTGGATGTCAGCTGTGTGGGGCTGAGATTGGCTTCATGGTCCTGCTCCTTCCTTTGAGAAGGACACATGTGCATGCCCCTGGGTGTGGCGGAGAAAAGCAAATGTGCCACTTGGCACATGAGTCTCCTCCAGCCCTTTCCTGGGAGGAGGTTTCAAAGCACCTAATAAGGGAGGGTGATACCATCATCATCATTTTACAGGGGAATTGAGGTGTCAGTGCCTACGAGTGGCAGAGCCAGGTAGGACTTGGTCTCTGAGCCTCAGCCTGATGCACAGTCCTGGACCATGCAGTCTGTGCCCTTGCATCTTCCTTTCTGAGCCCCCACTCAAAAGACCCTGTGTGGCCCTGAGCAGGCATTTCCTTCAGCAGCAGAGAGGATGCCAATCATCAGAGGCACCAGGACAGACATCTCATCCTGGATGTGTTGAACTGCAAACCCAGAGAAGCCCTGCTTCACCCCTGACACACTGTCCTGTGCAGTGGGCAGTGCCTTCCAGACGGCCACCTGGCCAGCCCTGACCACATCTCCAGCGTCAGGGTGATCCGATACTGCCCGGGGCCCCACCAGGATAGCTTCACACACACCTGCACAGCAGCAATCCGTGCTGGGTAAGGAAAAGATCTCCATGCACTACAGCTCCTGGTACTGTGCCATATAACATGTGACAAGAGGCCTGATATCCAACCCTCAACCTTTGGGTATCTCTGAGTGGGGTCTTTAGCACTTACAAAGCCTTAGAGGTACATTTAAGAGGGCCAGGAGCAGATGCAAAGGGAGGTCCAGGCTCTCCTTCATCCCCCCGCTTCTTTGGGAGACAGCTAAACTAAAGGATGTGTTGAATTTATTTTAAAAATCCCATGACTCCATTTCCTTCAAGAAGCTCATTCCCAAGAGCCTCGTGATGCTGCCATCCTGGCACCTGCCCAGCCCTAAACTGAAAAGTAAATCCAATACATTCACAGTCACACAAAACTTGCCGAAGCTAATGGCTGTTTGCTGAATAAAGAAGTGAAATGATATAAGAGCCCTAAAATTGAGTCCTTTTTTTGCTGTCTTATGCCAGTAGCTCCTATAATACTTTACAGTCAGACAAGGATACAAATGGGGGGAGTGTTAGTCATCCACAAGCAGGTCAGAGAGCCGGGAGCAGAACCGAGCCCTTAAGTCAAGTTGGGCTTCTCCCTTCATTTACCCCATCTGCCTCAGTAACGTGAGATCACTGATGTGTGGAGACCTAAACCCCCAGGGCACTGGCAGGATTAGCTCATATTTGAGAATGGCTGCACAAAAGCAGAGCATTGTTTATCAATGTAGGCTGTAAAACTTGCTGACGCTATGTAGATTCACAGCCAGCTTAACTATGAAAAGATGAAATTCTGTCTGGTCCTCAAAAAATGGAGGTAAAAGTGCAGCATCTCAGCACACAGAATCCACAAGGAAGCCTGTTATTAGTTAGGATCGGCTTGAAGATGGAGGCAGAGAAAATAATTTTGGAAAGCAAAGATTTACACCTTTCCAAAACCAACTCAATACCTTTCTTGGGCATCTATGAGTAGCTTGTTGTTTCATTTATAAGCCCGTTTACCTCGGACAGCAAATTAGTACATCAGCCCCAGGTGGCAAACGTTATTTACGTGGATGAATAGCTTACAAGCATACAGGAATATCTGAATAGTTCCAGAACAAATATACAATTAACCCAAAGGTGTTTCTCTTCATGCTCTCCACCTGTTGCAGCATAGTGATAAATGTATGTACAAGGGCTGTTCTTGAGAAATCCAGAGAAGATGACTGCTCAAGCATTGTTCCCCAACAGCAACTCACATTTTAGAAGGAAGGACCCACTTGCTGGAGCTCACAGTGGAGTTGCACAGGCTGTATCATTGCCTGCGGTCTCATGCTGCAGGGCTACCTCATGTTCGGGACTCCCACTGAGAGCTCAGCTGGGGACAACATCGGCTGGGTTAAACTAAGAACTTCCAATGGCCTCTCCAAACCTGGCAACTCCAAGGCACAGTTTTGGTGAATTTTTTTCCTAGTGATCTGCATTGATGACACAGATTTGGATTTTTGATTCCATGAAACAGGAAAAAAACCCCCATTGTTCTCACAAGCAAGTTTGGGCTCATCAGATGTTTCAAACTGCTCTGGTGTGACATGCTGAAAAAATTTAGGTCTGTTCTCAAGCTGCTGGAGAATAACAAATTCTCCCATCCTAATGTTCCCCTACCAATACTGGAAACCTGACTTCATATACCATCAGAGGTCAGGAACAAAAATAAGTCAGGTGGTGCACCAACTCCATAAACTATAGATCCCAACACCTCTACCTCATCACATAAAAGAAAAAAATCAACATGAATGATGAGAAAAAAGCTACCTGTAAAAACGTGCTTAAGTTGAGGATCAGTGATGCTACATGGGTAGGAAACAAGGATAGCAGGGAAAGCAGCAGGGTAAGACTCAAGTGTGCTAACAGAGTCAGTGGAATTCTGCACAAACCCTGCTGTAATGTACGGTGAGGTCCCATCCTTGCCTGCATGTGTATAGGGACCTGGAAGATCCTGGCCCAGGCGACACGAACTTACCTCATGGTGTACAGGAGGGTGCCATTGTCCACCAGGCGCAGGAGCTTGTTGGGAGTTGTCATGTTATGGGCAACAGATTTCTTCCCATTGTGGAAGAAGGTATCAGGAGTCCAGATCTTACTGGCCAGCAGATTGTTCAGGGGAAGTATTTTCATGGGACCATCAAACTTCAGCCTTTCATCTCTCCAGGATTGCCGGAAAAAGACATCAATAGTGTATTCCTTTGTGGAGAAAGGGGAGAAAAAAAAAGTCTTGTTTTACTGAGCTCTTCATTGCAAACAAGTCGCTTTAATAAATGGTAAATATCTTCAGTCATTGAGCATACTGTGTTTTGGCACACCCTGGTTGACATGAAGCATGACACAACAAGAAGTAGGGATTAACGGCAGTGGAGAAATCTGTGGAGGATAGAGGGCATTTACCACATTTTGCATAACAACTTACATATGATGCCAAAATTTGCGTTTCAGTGTTTCTGACCACTGCAGACAAGCTGCAATACAGCCTACAGTGGCCAGTAGCCAGTCCTGGGGTAGCCCTGCTGCACCACCACCTTTATCCAGATGTTTCAGGGGAGGGAGCCATTGTGTGCAGCTACACTGGAATTTGAAAAGGCAGAAATAAAGTTCCTGGAGATGGAATTTGGCCAGGATACTGGTAATTATACCCCCGCTTTTAAAAAAAATAAAGAAATAAGGTTTCATGACATTATCTTAATGTTATTTTGCTCCCCAGGCCACTTCTAGAAAAGCATTGAAACAGGGTCCTCACAAACTTGCGTTACAAGATACTGTGACTTTATTTTTTTTTTCTTCTTGTTCCTATTTTTTCCCTTTTTTTCTTTTCTTTTTGTTTTCTTTTTTCTTCTTTCAGCTAGTGTAGAAACCCATTTCCTAGGCCAAATTCCAGTTGGGGCAATTAGAAGTCATCTCTTCCAAACCTTGCAGCCAGGGCCAGGTCCTCGCTCCATTAAGTGCAGCCTCAGAAACCACTTGACCCAGCAGCAAAGGCGCTACGGCTTCACGGCCACCCCAAGGCAAAATTAAATTAATCTGCCCGGTGCCTGGCATAAGGGACTGCTGTTCCCTGTGACCTGAGCCACCCCGTGTCCTCTGAGGGTCCATGTCACTTGAGGGAAAGTCTTCAGCCCGTCAGCATGAGCTGCACCACTGCTCAGCTGTACGACACACACCTCCTCTTGCTAATGAAGGATCTCATTAGCTCACGAGGCTTTCAGAGAGAAACAGGGGCTTTGGAAAATCTGTCTGTCCCAGCTGTTCTTCCCCTGACGTTGCAGATTCATAGTCTGTCTTTACGGGTTCCTGGAGGCTGCAGGACCAACTAAACTCATCATGGTGAGTGATTTCTTTCCTGCAGCTCTTCTCAGCAGCATTTAAAAGCTGCTGCGCATCCATTTCCTATAGGTCATAGAAATTCCTACAGGTTTTGCAGCAGATGGCAGTTGAATGAAAGCATCTCGGTAAAATTCATCCCTGCTCCCTGGCCACAGAGCCACTCCTGCTCAAATGTGAAGTTGCTGGAGCCTGCCTAGGAGAAGAAAAGAGAAGATCCTATGTTCCCACAGGCTCTGCCCTGTACAAGATATTCTCCCCCTTCATGGAAATGATCTTCCCTTTGTGGTTTTAAGCTCAGTAAGGGGATAAAATCAAAGGAATGAACCTGTGTGCAGTCCCAGGAGGTAGGTTTGAGAAAAGTCCTTATCAGGACAAGAGCTATCTTATTCAGAACTCCCTGTTCCTATTAAAAAAACAAACAAACAAACAAACAAACAAAACTTCTATAACTACTTCCCAGGCCCTGTTTTTCTTCTTTTATGATAAGGATACATTCCTGAAAAAAAGACAAATCATGTTCAGATTCTTCCCCTCTTTTCTACACTTCTTTCCATGACAGCATCATTCCCAAGTCACCCCTTCCAAGGAGCACACTTAGTTTTATGTTATGCTTTTCACTGCCTTATAGAAGTGACCAAAAACATCAAGACTGAGTCTGTTTCCAGAGTCCATCCACCAAAGCATAAAACTCCCTTGAACTTCTTTTTTTTTTAAATTCCCTGGGGACTGAGGCAAAGCTGCTAGAGCTCACTACCGAAGATTCAGGCATATGCCAGGTCCTATCGGGCTCTACTTTCCAAACCAAACTGAAAAAGAGATTAGAAGTCCCTTGGAGCATCTCAGGGAAAAGGTTTACACATCCTCCTCCACGCTTTGTAACAAGCTGCTCTCCTCCACTTTCCACAGCAGCTTTACTTGCCTCTCCTCCATCATCATAATTACAGTCTCTGTCTGCATCAAGATGCGAAGGAGCAGCTTTCCATCACGATGAGCAATGGCTGTGGTAGGAACAGGAGCGAGATCACCAGGCAGATGCGAGCGGGGAAGGAGGGACTTTCCCATTCCTGAGATGAAAGGAACCACCACAGAAGAGCAGGCTCTCCCCACGATTCCCGAGGAGACGGGGTTTCTCTCTCTCATGTTTCTGAGTGCATTTCGCACCAGAACAGCACACTAAACCACATTCACTATGCATTTGTAAAATACATGGAACTAAAGCATGCAAAGGGGAAATAATTTATTATTCTTTAACTGTTTTCCTAATTTTAAATTCATTTTGTGAAATCACATTGCAGAGAATACCTGCCTCTTTTCAATACCTCGTATTTCTTCTTCACAGTTCATTATACATGCTCCCTTAATCAAATATGCTCCACCTTGGAAGTAATTATCAGATACTCCCCAAGGGCTACGATTGCTGAATATATTACGGATCTCCGCTGTGGTAGGAAAGAAAGTGAGATAGAGTGAGAACACAGATGAGATTAATACTCTTGGCTACGCTGACATCAAGTTAACCCTGGAGGGAGTGGTCTTTCCAAAGCAACATGGGGTTGCGTGATGGGGCTAGCACTGCAATGAAACACGGACATTTTATTCTCCCCCAACTCCTCTGCTTGCTAGCACGGACTGTCAGTGGGGCAGCTGAAGAGATGTTCATGCCCATGTGAGCACAGAAAATGAAACCCTCCCAGCTCCGGAGGGGCCATGAGAGCTGCAGGACGTTGTTCCTGCCTGACCCAGCTGGTGAGAGCTGCCTGCTCCCTCTCCCGAAGTGGGCTCCCTTCAAGGCCAGGACTGCCCACCACTGGCCTGGGCTATGCCAGCACCAGGTCATCTCTGGGACTGGATGTGCAGGAAGGTCTGAGTCCTGAATGCATGACTGTCCTCATGTGGCACCCTTGAAATGTTGAGCACCCACCAACAGCTAACTTTTCTCTGTGTGCCTGGGTGCATTTGGAATACGAGCTGCAAGAAACGCTGTTGAGAAAGCTCACTATTAATTTTGCTCCACAGTCCTGTTTTAATTAGAAGACAAACTGTTGTGGGAATACAAGCCTAAATTCAGACCTCAGGCCTTTTCATTAATAATTTTCCCTGAACATGTCAAAATATTGCAATCAGTTCACTCCTTCTTTTTTTTCTCTTTTGCCTCCCTTCTGGTTCAAGCACTAAGGACAGTTTGATGGTGAACCGTTCTCTTCTGGCACTGCCACCAAAACAGGCCAGATTCTGGCATCCTCCCCTCTTCCCAGGGAGTACCCTCCTTCCTCCACTCACGGTCAGGTCAACAAAAGCTGGCTACAGTGAAGGTGTTTGTCAAGGCACGTAATAGGTGTAGCATGCTACGTACAGGTCTTGGTCCCATGGGCAGACGTCCCCATTTCTTTAGGTTGCACTTGCAGGAAAGAAAAAGATCCTAAAGCCTGCAGCGTGCTTGAGCGGTGCAAAGGCATTGACCCTCTGAGGTTGCATTTGCCATTATCAATTGGTTTCTAAAAGCCCAAATGCACCTGAGAAACAATCCCTGTTTACCACCCACGCTGAGCTCCCCCTGGCCTTCGAGAAGATGAGGAAACACATTCGTGCCCGGGGAGGCAGCTGGGATGCTTGCTCGTGTTCTTGTCATTTAGGAAAATCCTGCTTTTGCCCAGATTGTCCAGGGACGAGGGTGGGACACGTCCGCTGCAGCTGCAGGAGAAGCCATCCCGCCCAGTGAGGTGACCAGCCAGTGGCACCTACCATATCTGTGTCCGAGACAGGGCCGAAACTCGTCACGTAAATGTCTGTCTTGACCTCAGTTACGCTGTCTGGGACAAAAAAAAAGGGAAAAAAGCCATTAGAGAACTGAATTTGCTTGTACAGGGAAGGGTTTGGGTTTTGTTACGTGGTGGTTTTTCCTGCCAGGCACCTCCCTGGCGAGCCCTCAGCAAGCCGGCATCGTGCTCTTTGCTGTGCCCTGAACAATGGCCAATTTTATCACTCATAATTGGGCAAATTCATCTCTGATGTAGCTCTGCTGCTTTCCACACTTACACCGAGGATGAATATGTCCCACACAGCCAGAAAATGTGTATTTACAAAATGTATGCGGCTACACGATACATAATGTGGTACAGATCCACATGTTTTCAATACAGAGGTAAGCCCTGATGCTTTGAAACTCCTTCTAATCTGAAATCCCTTTGTGTCTCCCAGCCTGATAAAGAGCCTAGCAACGTTCCACTAGTTTTAGGAAACCCTGCATTTGTTACAGCTTCAGGCTTATCTGTATGTAAAAAGAATCAATATTCTGATTGCCTTTTACTGCCATCGTGTTTGCTGTTCTCCTAAGTGCCTTGCCCCTGGCGAGCAGCTACTCTTGCAAAGCTGCTGCTCACCTGCATCACACACTTCCCTGTACCCCAGGCTGCGCTGTCCTCGTGGATGCTGAACAGCAGCCTCACTGCCCCAGCAAAACCCACAGAGCCCCAGTTCCTGCCACAGCCACCAGCAGGTATTATTCACAGAATCACAGAATCACTACAGTTGGAAAAGACCTGTAAGATCATCAAGTCCAACCATCAACTATCACCACCATGCCCACTAAACCATGTCCCACAATGCCACGTCCACACGTTCCTTGAACACCTCCAGTGATGGTGACTCCACCACTTCCCTGGGAAGCTTATTCCAGTGTTTCACCACTCTCTCAGTAAAGAAATTTTTCCTAATATCCAGCCTGAACCTCCCTGTGCCAAACAGCACATACAGCTCTCATTCTTGACTTCATGATGATTTCGGTGTGTTTCCTAATTGAAATCTCTGCTGCTGTTCCATTTTGCAGGGAAATCAAGGCATAATGATTTGCCAGATTCATGGTCCTATGCTCTGCCCACTGGGTTGTACTGAAAAAATTATGAATGAGGTGCCTGGAGTTTATCATTACATTACCATAAATCCTCACCATTTTAGGGATAGATCATGCCATTGTGCTTCTTTTGTGTGGCATTAGCTGGCTCAGAGCTGCTTTCCCAAAGAAAGAACCAATTTAGAGCCCCAAAGCAGAGTTCACATTTTATTCATAGTACCCCATTGTGGCCATCGCAGCAGGCTTGCAAGTAGCGTGGATGGCCCATTGCTCAATTTGGTTATAGAAATCCTTCCATCCCCTGACAGTTATTTTGCAGTACTATGAAGCTTAGTTTTGTGCTTCAAAGTTTTGTATCCAAAAATAAGATAATGCATTCTGGCAGGGTTTTCTCCTTAATGGCTAAAATATACGTATACATGTCTTTAGCTATTATGGCTGGAAAGCTTCTGACGCAGCCTGTGGCTGATATTATTGTGCTATATAAGTAACCCTTGATCTCATCTTGATGCGATAAAAAGAAGGTTAAAGAGAAATATGTATGCAGTACACTTTCTGAAACACCCAGAAGCCAACAAGACAGCATCCTGAACAAAATGAGTTACTTCTGTAAGACATAAACACTGCGGGTATTTTCTCTGTCTCCCTACAAAGTAGTTCCCAAATGAGATACACAGTAGAGAATAACATTTAGTGAAGCAAGGCTCTTTCCGTTAATGCATATGGTGAGGGAAAGCTAATTATGTTTTAGAGAAAACACAAACTCTCCCCTCTTCTCCTTCCTTCTTGGCATTTGGTTTGCGCAAGATAAATAATTTACAGCCAGGGTTATCAGATCAGGATCCATGGCTGCCCATGGCCAGTGAAGCCAGTCCTTGTGAGGTGCAGAATGAATTGTCCCCTGAACCATGATAGAACCCATGCTTTACAATGTGATCCTCAGGGTCCAAGCACGAGTGAAGGGATTCAAGAAGTGATGAGGAAGTAAAAAGGCAGAACTAGTTTTGAACACCTTTTGACACGATTGTGCTATCTTTACATGAGCCTTTATGTCTTTATCAAGCTGTAACCTGGCTGTCACAGAGCTCCAGAGACCCCTTCCTGCCCCTTCAATCCACTGGCAAATCCAATCAAAAATAATGGCATTAATAAATGCCATTACTTTATTAATATTAATAATTTATTAATATTAATAATTAATTACAGCCCAGGTCAGAAGAGGATTCCCCATTCCCAGACTGCAGACATACCCACCGGGCCAGGCCATGTGAACCCACCGAACTCGGTGGGACCCCTTTGCAATTGCAAGGCAGTGCCCGGTGCAGGGATGAGCTGGGGGGGCTGGCTCGGTCGCTGGCTTACTGATATTCCCCAGCACTTAGAAAAATGGGCTCCCTACACCTTTCATGGCAAAAGCCAGACTGAACTTTCCCTGTTAATATGTGCTTCTAAGGGCAGGATTTGGCTGGGATTCGGTGGGATTTCTGAAATTAAATCATTGCTACGCAAGCAGGGATTTCCACAGAGCTGGGAAATCCAGAGATAAGTAAAACACCAGCAGAACAGAGCGAGCTCCAACCTCAGAGATTCGCTTCCTTCGTGATCCTACAGCTCAAGAGCATCCGCACTGCTTGCAGCCCTGCCTGAGCTCATTGGCTCTGCGATGGTGAGACCTCCAGAGAAACCAGGAGCTACTCAGCCAGCCTCCCCGTTCCTTACCCTCACACCTACCCACCCTGAGCCTGAACAGGAAGAAACTGCTTCTGCTTTCGCAGCAAAAGAAAGCTGAGAGAGGAGCATCTCCTTCCTCTGCTCAGAGACACGGCAGGGAAATCCTTATCTCCTTCTCAATCCACAGACACGCTCACACTGCAGCTTGGCTGTCTTGCCCAGTTCTCACCAAAGATTTAATAATTAAGGACTGTACTGTAGAGGGTTAGGCACTTTCCCTAGACCTGTTTCAGAACATTAAATGGCATTTTTCCTTTCCTAGCATCATCCTTCCCTGTGACTGTAACTCAAAGTTTTTTTGCATGCACAAGTGAGTTGAGCCTTCAAGCCTCCTGGGGTGGCAGGCAGATGCTGCCAGTCCTGTTTTATAGTTGGTGAAACAAAAAATGAGAGACTTGGTTCAGGTAGGAAGCCAGAGCAGAGCAAGCTCCGGAGCCCAGCTCCAGCTGCCCTAGGGAATGGCGTGGGCTGGTGCATTGGTGCCCAGCGGAGGGCTTGGTATTGCTCTCAGCACGTGCACAAGCACCCTCCGACCACGCTACTGAGCCTTATTGTGCCCCAAGCTCCTGCCACATGTGGACTAGGAAAGCAAAAAAAGACTCTGAAGCAGTCACGAAACTGGAAGAGCAAGAGATTTTTTTAGGTTCAGCGTTTGAACATGGGCAGAATTTAGAGACCCAAGTGGCACGCCATGTTCCCAAGCCATTTGTTTGAGGCTGGTTCCCTCGTCTGAGGGCTTTTCTCATTTATAGGGTCAGCTTATTCCCAAGCTTCAGCACAACTGTGTGTCTAAAACCATCTGGAGCAAGTGTGTGAGCAGGAACAAGGTGCTGCAGGTCGATCAGAGCTGCCCCTTCTCCCACAGGGTACAAAGCCCTTCCCTGCCTGCCAGGCAACGCTACCTTGCTCCTGCCTGCAGAAATCCCCCACAGCTGGGCAGATCTGCAATGCAAATGTAAAACAAAAGCTGTAACATCTCTTCCCACAGTGTTACCATGGCATTCCCTACACCTGCCTGCTCTTTAAAAGCTACCCCTCTCCTTCTCCAAGAATGTGCTACGCCAGATCTAGCTGCTTGTGCAGGCGATAAACAACCCTATTAGCTCTGTGTGGAGGGCCAGATCCTGCTGACCCGAGCCCCACTCCAGCAGGGTCGGTTGCTTCACTTGTGCATGAAGAAGGTGTAAAGCAGCAGCGGCTGCTGCTGAGGTGCTTCAGGGTTTCTATTTCACCCACCTTCCCCTGTGGCCCCCTCCAAGTCCCCATGTCCTATCTTCCTGGCCCTGGCTCAAGGCAGACATACCCCCCTTCCCGCAATCTCCCTTTTAGGTACTCCTGACTCCCTGGGCCTGTGAGGAGATAGCTATTATTTACAAAATGACGGAGTGCTATTTTTACTTGCTTCTTGGAAGCACTAGGAGCAGTAGCAGAGCTGGAATACAAATTAGACTGCCTTGCTGCCTCTCCCCGCACTGGCTATAGGTTGTAGGGCTGCCTCTACAAGTGATTATGGGAGGCGGGGGGCACGGGGAGGCTGAGGAGGCTCTTATTAAACATCCCGCTGCACTCATCAAGTGTTGTTTATTTAAGAATCTCAGCTGTAATATAATTGACTCGGCCAGTTGTGTTTCCGCTCTTGAGGTTTGTGGATGGGCTGAACACAGTCACGTTTCCCAGGCGGGGGTTCCCAGAGGCTATGCCACAAGCTAGCAGAAATGATGTGCCTGCATCCAAGCGCTGGAGGCTCCCAAACGATGTGCACTGTTAAAACAGGGGTGAAGCCACTGCGGCTTCGTGCAGGGGATTCCTGGCTGCTGCACTGACGTCAGGGAGGCTGCACAGCCTTATCTCAGAGATAAGCTGGATGAGTGAGAGGATGGGGACCTCCTCGAGGCTGTGCTCCTCTTGGCAGTGCTCCAGCTCTGCCCCAGGGCTGTGCTGGGACCTAAGGGAGCTCAGAAGTGACAAGCCCGTCTGTACTGGTGTTTCTGTGCATGATGGCGTGGCTGAGACTAGAAAGGAGGACGGTGCTGTTCAGGCTTTTCCGCACCCAGGGGTACAAACCCTCAATCTGCCCTAGGCCCAGCTCCTGGAGGTAGATGTTTCTGCACTGGGCTCCCTATGAACGGCTCTGGACTCCAGCCAGCCCAATATACCATCTCCATCCATGGTCACAACCTAAAAAGTGCAGTAACAAGCTAATAATGCCCCTTAACACCCTTCTAGACTGCAACTGCATTTAGCCTCAGCTCAAGAGTTTCTCAACTTGATGAGGTCCCCTTATTCAGTGATCCTCTTCCAAGGACCTGTCCAGTGTCCCCTCAAATACACAAAATCTTTTGGGAAGGACTCCCACCAGCCTGCAGTGAGCGCAGTGTCACCATGAAGAGAGAGCGGATGCTGTGTAGCTCTTTCCCACATCATGTAAGCCAAAGCGAGCACATTGGACAGGATGGTGCTTTACAGATAACCCAGCATCCCCGGGAAGGGGAACACAAGGAATTGGTTTGTACTACCAACTTCCATCTCATGCCTTCTTCCAAATCCTTCCCGTGTTAATTAATAAACAGCAGAAGGTAATTTTTGCAGCTGCACACAGAAGCTTTTTGGGTGTTTCATTCTTTGTTTTCTCAGCCTCTCACTAGGGAGATTTAATTTTTTTTCCAATTTTAGCCTCTGAAACAAAAGAGGCTTCCATGACCTTTGCTACAAGCCCTGTGAACCTGCTGGAGCTGAGCCGCACCACAACCTAGGGCAGCACTTGCCTTCGGAGGCAGCACACTGCAGCCCCCAGCCAGAAACTCCAGCCTCGGGTCCCTCCTCTCACTCTGACTGCTTCAGTCCCATCGCACCAGGGCTGCTGCCTTTGCCAGTTGCCACCCTGGTTTTTCAGATGGCCTTTTAACTTGTTGTGCTGGCTTTTTTGGGGAAGTAGGAGCTGAGTTGTGTCTCCTTTCAGTAAGAAGAAAGGCACTGAAGAAGGAAGGGCACATCTCTGGATTCTGTGGCATGGGGTACCCTCTCTGTGACTTTGCCCTTGGGACTGCCATGTCAGTACTGGGAGAGGACAGGGAGGTACAAGCAGAGAGGTAGGTGCCTGAGGGGAGAGGGTAACCTTGCCTCTCCCCACAACCTCCCTTGCAAGAGCTGCAGAAATGGAGACATGACATCTTCTACATCACCAACCACACACAAGAAACTCCTGATGTAGCCTTCACTGCTGCTCTCCTGCTACAGGGCCAGCAAGACTCTCCTACATACATTAGAGATGCTTTTCTTGCATTTTTTGCTAGGGAGTTCAGGAACAGCAGCACAGAGGGAACATTTCAGTGAACATCACTGAAGTGCTGTTAATGCCTCCTGGGCTTGTCCAGTCCAGCCAGGGGATAAAGCTGACTTCAAGAACATAGTCTGATGGAGCTCCTGCCACCGAAAGGCCACAAAGCAGCACAAGCTATTGCTAATGTCAGGACCACAAACATCCCTACTGCTCCTGGGATGCTTTCACACTAAGTATCCTGGGAGCAGAGGCTGTGCACGGGTCAGGAGGGGAAGAGTGGAGAACAGAGACAGCAAAAAACCGAGAAGGTACTGGCATTTTCTCCAGCATCTGCAAAAGGGAGAGCAGAGCTGGAGTACAGAGAGATCTGGACAGCTCTCAGCACCTTCCCTTCGCTCTCCTCAATTGGTTTTGACTTGGGGATCTTAGACAACACATAGAGAGGTCACAGTCAACCTCTTTGAACTCCCAGTCCCAAAGTCAAAATACATATTTTCAGATGTTGCTTAGCTGTTTTAGTGCCTCAGCGTCCTTGAATACAAAATTACTTGTTCAGAAGCAAAAGCCAAGTCTCATATTGCAGACATTCACCCAGGTTTGACAAGTTCAGCCTGGGCATCTTTCCCAGAAGTGGACAACAGTGTGCACATATTCTTCTTAGAAGAAGAATAACCCAGAACATACATAGGGTGTCTCAGTCCTGTCAGCCTTCCTGTCAGCAAAGGCTTTTGGTAGCACACCACACATCTCACAGAAGTCAATTCCGAACAGCAGCGATCACGGCCAAGAGTGTCATCAGGAGGGCTGGCAGCTGGCCCAATCCTTTGCAGGCCAGACAGAGCTAACAACCACATCAGGTTTAATTCCCCAAACTACCTAAAACACCAACACGTCTCCAGGAAAACTCACTCTGGCAGAAGCATCAAGACACAACAGAGACCCCGTTAGCTCCATTTTGTCTATGGGGGAGGGTAAGCCCAGAGGTAGGTCAGCCCACCCCGACCTGACACCCTCTGATGGCATCTGCCTCTCTCTAGTGAATGTAGAGATGAGGATGACCAGGGTCCCATGGATGAAGTCTGGCCTTAGCCTCATGCTCCCACCTGTGACAACTGGTTAAAGACGACGGGATGCTCATCCACTGCAAAATGGGGTCAGCCAAGGACTGAGCACTGAGAAATTTGTACTCTGCAGAATGAACCACACAGCAAGGAAAGAAACAATATAAATGTCTGAAACAAATGTCTTATCTCAGCAAATGCAGGGGTGAGTAAAAGCCTGCAGGGGATTGCCAGTGAGACCTTCGGATCAGATCCGTATCTAGCTCTGCCTATGTGTCATGAACTATTTGTCTAATGCAGTTTTGCTCGGCTATTTGCTTGCTTACAGAAGTGGTCGCCCTGTCTCACTCGTACAGCTGAAATAACTCAGTCTGTAACAGATCTGACCCCTGCAGTTAGACTCCCAGTGACTTCTACAGAGTTATGATCAAAAAGGCATCACATTTATATAGGAAACAAGGCTATCTGCTGCTCTCCATGAAAGCATCAAGCCTGTCCCTCCCATCCTGGGGTGCCGAGGCATCTTTTCACAGGGGTTGGCTTATCACCCACCGCTGCTGCTTGAATCCCCTGGGACTGCCAGCGTTTACTGTACAGCCAGTTCCCAAGGAGCTGCTCTGTGAGCCGCGGTGATGAATCACTACCTTCTCTCTGGTGTGATGGCACATCAGTGTCTACAATTGCATGTCCTCCAGCCAGACCAGAGAGAAGCCATCAAATCTGTAAACACAGATATGCATGGGCTATCACTTCCAGCTGTGCTCTCTCTCCTTTCTCCCTGCAACTTGGATATTCCAGCATAAGGGGAGCAAGAAGTTCAAAAGAATTTCAGGGGCTCTCTCAAGAGACAGCCAACAACGAAACCACTCACACATGATGAGAGAGATCAGCGTGGTCCGCAATTACATGTGCTTAATTTTTCAGCCCAGATGAAATGAGATCATGCATGTGAAATCCCTCAAAGAGACAGCCTGCTGCCCTGGCTCTCTTTCTTAGCAGGGCCAGGGGAGAGCTGATGCAATGAAGAGGTTTATTCCCTGTCTCACACAGCATACCGCATACGCAGCTTTCTAACATGGCTGCATCCAGTGTCCTCTTCAGGAATAAGATGCAGGACCATGAAGTGACCCAGTTACCACTTGAGCTTGTCTAGGATTTATGGCACACCGTAATGCTTAGATGGATGTCTCATTCCCAGGCGACCCCTGGGGCACAAGCCACCTGGGGCACAAACTCCTTAGGTTATGTAGGGAAGATCAGCTCTGTTGCTGGAAGAGAAATCCCTAAGCAGACTCCAAATGCGCTATACATAGGCTCGTGGCTCTGACCCAGGTCTGAGCTCTCTCCATGCCTATGCAACACGTTGGCTATGGAGTTTGGATCAAGGCATAACTACTGCTGAAAGCAGAGGAGTTAGGCACACCTTGTTCCTCCTTGCTTCCAAGTGGGCAGGAAGCCGGTGTCACAGCACAGTGCTGAGAGGCACACATCTGTTTGTCCCTTTTGGGTGAGAAACTGCACTCCCTCCCTAGCACTTCCATGTGAGTAACAGCACAGCGTAGCCCAGTTTTCTGGTCTGAACTCCCTGCACAGAGCATGTTACACTGTCCCTTTGTCTCAACACGCGATGGATAAGGGGGCTCTAGGCATACCTGGTGTGGTAGGTAAGTCTACATGTTGCTGTAGAAGGTGCTATAGGGATTTCACACCCTCCCATGGTGGAGAAAGGCATTTTCTCACATTTACCAAGAGTGGAGGATGCAGGTTAGAGCTCTATCCAGCAGAACAGCCTAGAAGAGATGCTGCTCTACCAGTAGCAGAGCTAAAAAACCCTGCTTTCCTGCATATCAGCTTTTCTGCCTTTTTTTCTGATGCCTAACACCAGTTGATCCCATCCAGTAACCTCTCGCTACTTTGGGTCTTTTTCCACGCAGCTGCATAATTCCACAAATCTTGCAGGGACTTAAAATCTCTGCAGTATCTACCTTTCTGCCAGGTTTTGTTCAGATCAGCCAACAGGCTCAAAAGCTTTTAGAAGACAAAAGGCAGAAAGAACGATGTGATAACCCTTACTCCATTAGGAGCCCAGGAAAAAAAACTACCGCAAGACTCAACAGAACTACGCATTTGGCTCATGTAGTTTAATTTAGCTTTCCCTCATTGCCCTGTGCAGGCATGCACACACATGTATTCTTATTACTGCATTAAGTGACATAAAATACATATCCAGAGGTTAGAATCAGGATGTGATGCAAGTTACTGATAAACATAAAGTCCAGGTGGAATAGAAGAGTCAGATAGAAGAGAGAGTCAGAAGCAGCAACTGCTAGAGGATGTGCAGTCATGGAGGCTTTACATACACCCCTCATTCTCACACATACAGACTACAAACAGAGACTACAAATTAGTTGAGCTATTTTTGCTACAGACAGAAAAGACGGAATGAACAAAGCTACTGTAGTTACTATTTTAAGGACTTAGGACACCCTCAGATGCTACGAAGACAGAGGAGGAATATGTATGTATGAGCATGCTTTTAGAGATTCTACAGTGCTTTGAGACCCTGTGGTAATGGAAGAGAGATGCTGCATAAACGTGTTTGTTACATATCATAAATACAATGAGAAAATGTGTGAATGTAAATTAGCATGCATAATTTAACATATTCAGTATTAAAGTCTGTCCTTGATGGCTAAGCCAGAGGCGCTCGGGGAAGGGAATCCCTGTCGGTCCCCCTGGACAGGGGAAGAGCATTCAGACAACGCTGTGTTGCCAGCTGGTACGCGTGGCTGTGGCCCTAACGAAACCAAAGCCAGGAGAATTTTGCTGACCACAGTCCTGCAGGATGCCTTTATGGCTGTATGCACCAGAGGGAGCAAGGAGATGAGGGCAAAAAAGCCAGACTGGTACTTCAGCATTAGGCAAACCTCTCCATGTTACCAGCAAAACACCTGTGTTCTGTTTTGGGCCTGCCTTCCTGACCTGATCTTCAGTTAACTTCCCTCTTTAGGGGTCAATGGCGATGTTCTCGTCGACCACATCAAGGGATCTTGGTGAACAGCACCCTCAGAGAAAGACTGCAGCAGATCCCGTGCCCTAGTACTGTGGCTGAAGTTGCACATACACAGGAGAGATAAGGCACCAGAACAAAGCAGCTACTGGGCTGCTGCCTTCGCTGTGTCCCTTCACGCGCGTGTAACTCAGCTGGGAGAGTCAGTCATTAGACCAGGCTTCTCCAGCACCTGTGTGGACACCGTGCACCTCTGAAGCTTCTCCTCCAGAGAAGGTTGCAGACAGGCCCCAGCAGGTTATCACTTACTCCCTTTTCCTAAAGACACTGAACCTTTTGTTAACTCATTTTCAGCAAGTCTTTAACAGAAATCATCACCTCCCAACAGGTCACTCACATACTTGAAGAGGAGCTGCAAAAACTTCAGATTAGTGCCAGTAAAATCCTAAGTATTTGTAAGGCAGTTGTAATTCATCCCAGATCCAGGCAGATCCCTAGGAAAAAGATAAGCACAAGGGTGCAATACAAATCTGCTATTTCTAACCTGGTAACCATTGATATGTAGAAGACAACTGGAAAGACTGGAAAGCCAGAAAGCAAGTAGGGAAACAGCAAGAAAAATCAAATGAGGGACACACTGCATTGCATTAATTTTATGTCGTTCCAGAGGGAGAAAGAATAAACAAGATGTCTCAATCAAGTGCGTGGGGTCTGCAGGCTGAGCTCTGAGCTCCAACCCCACCATTGGTGCTAATCTGCACTATGGCACTGAGCATGTAATGCAGTTCTGTGCCTCAGTTTCCCCATCTGCCTTCTAACCTCAGCACTGCCTTCCCATGCCTCTGGCTATATCTTGTTCCCCATTGCTCTGCAGGCTGAGGATCGCCAGGCCGCATGATGGACTGTAGTGTGCAAAAAAGAAAAAAAAAGGAAAAGAAAGTGGCTCCTGGGGCTTGCTGTATAGCTCAGAAGAAGAGTCGGTTTAATTCTCAAGCCTGTCCCCTGAGGCCAACGCCAGGTACTGAGACAAAGAGACAAGAAAACCATAGCAGGGAGCAACACAGTAATTTGCACTCTGGTTCCCTTATCTCCTCCATTAGCTCCTGGCTGGCAAGTCCTTCAGCGGGAGAACTTAATCAGCTCCTGCAATGGTCTGCCTCCAGTGAGGCTCCTGGCATCCTTCACCACCCCCCCAGGGCAACGCAGACAAATGCTTTCCCTTCCGTATGCTCCCCAACCCAGTCTTTGCCTCTGTGACTGCTGAGCTGGGTGCAGAGCCAAGGTCTCCACTGAGCTGTCTCTCCCCCATCATGCACGGGTCACTGGGCTGTATGCTCACTGCTCATTTAGTTTGCAGCCATGCCAATACATCGTACAAATAAATTTATTTAATTCACACTGCTTTGCCCTGGTCAATTTAGCATCTCCTCTGATGCTGGAGTCCTGTCACACAGCACGGCAAGCTCTCCTCGCCGCCTAGGCTCACCTAGCTCCCCATGTTACCTCTGTGCATGCTGCTGCCAACACACCAAGAAATGCATTAGACGGCACGGACTGCGAGTCCGCCTCTGCCACACGGAAATAACTGCTCCTGTGTTTGCTGTCCCAGACTTGCAAGGATAAACAGAGAGTCTCTGAAGCACAAGATAAATCCCCGGACGTGCACCGTGCCCCTCCATCACATCCTCTCTCGCCTGGCTTCCACATGCCTCCCAGGAAATGGCCAGCAAATGGGGCTGGCAAACCCCGGGAGCAGGGGGGTGATCCACACGCGGCGAGACAGGCTTATTTGTGCACTCGGGCTGTTGTTTTATCCCCAAGTGAGCTAAACCCTTTTAGAGGAAATTCCATTAGGGCTCTAAATCTTCCCCTCCCTAGCACTGTTCAGACACCAGCATTGTCTGTCCCGCGGACAGGAAGGCTTTTTGTCACAGTTACTCACAAAAATTCGGCAACAAATACCGAATTCTCAGTTCTCCCCGCTACATTAATTACGATATGCTGCATAATACTCCGATACTCCCATTGGAGACAAGCAGAGGGCAGATGCCTCCAGATGTAATTTTTAATTTTCTTTGCTGGGGATAATGTTTTCTTGTTTTAGCTACATGCATTCAAAGCGTTCCAGTTCCCATGGCAACTCTCTGCTTCCACTGGAGATGCCATTTTTCATGCCATCCCTTCAGAGTTAGACATCTCCTAGCAGAAGTTTTGAAGAAATGTCTCTCTTAAATATATATTTATTAGAGACAGTGCCTGCGAGTGTGCTTTATTGACACGTTTCTTAGGCGACTCACAGCCTACAGAGGAGAAAGCTGTCTCCAGAAATATGCTGGCTGCCAATCTGCCTTTTCTCAGCTTCTGTTTTCAGCCAGAACTCTCCCCTCCTTTTCTGCCACATACATATTAGCCAGCACCTGCCTCCTTTTTTTTATTCCTTTTCTGTTCCCATCACTCTACCCATGCCCAGTCTTGGCCCCGCTCCCCAGTAAGGCAAGCGCAGCAGGGAAGTGCCCAACCAGTTCGGCACATGCTGGAAGTATCTGCATCTGTTCACTGCCTGCTGGTACAGGTGCTGCCTGGGGACCCCTTCTTCTCCTGCAGGCAAAGCGCCATCACGGGCCGCATTATACATTTGTGTGCAGAGAAAAGCCCAAAGTACTGCAAAGTAGAGACAACTACAAGAGCCTCTCAGCCTCAGACTGTTGAGATCAGGAGCATCTGCACTGTCTGCCCCCGGCTGCTCTCCTTGTGCCATCTGGCCATGGCCTGCTGGGCACCATGTGCCCTCCGGGAAGGGGTGAGCACATCAGAACACTGATCCCGCTCCCCAGCACAGGAGCATGCACATGGGGCTCCCACACTGGCTGGGGGAAGAATTCATGCCCCAGGTCTTTGTTATCTGGTGCACTCAGGCACCCCTGTTGCAGTGGTTCACAGCACTGTGGCACCTCTCTGGGCTCCATGAGTGTGGAGCCAAGGGATGCTGAGATGGACCCGCCTCCCTGCCTAACACACTGCCTTCTCTGCCGCACTGAGGCACGCCACCTGATTCCACTCCTGCGCAGTCCTCCCCTAACCATCACACCCGAAAAACCTACACCTCTGGCTCAGAAACCCCCTGCAGAGAAATTGAGATGCAACGTTCCTCCCACAGCAGCTTCCAAAGATTTTTCACAAGACCCCCAGGAGAGTTTCTATTTCAGGCTGTGCAGGCAGCCCCCAGCCCAGCTGCCCTCCAGGGGCAGGGAGGCCCCCTCACCCCACAGGGATTTCCAGGCTCCCCAGCTCAGTGCAGCCCCGGGTGCCACCGCACCTGTGACCCTCACTTCCACCGTGCTCAGCATCTCCCACCCGAGCTCCCAACAGCTCATCGGAAAGAGGCGGCACCAGACCTGGCAGAGGTCCCGGCGGGAAATCGCGCTAGAGCTCTCTAATAGAGCTGTAGCATTACAGCTTCAAATTGCCTTCCTTCAGGAGACAAATCCAAGCAAGTAAATTGGTAGGAGCTGAGCGGATCCAGAGGCTGACGGAGCTAATCCCAGGCGTGTTTCAATGCAAAGGCCCAGGGAGCCTCACTCAAACCCAACATGATTGCTGAAGCTCGCTGCTGTGCTTAATTCTCAGGTGCAGCCTGCTCGGAGGGGTGTGAAAAGCAGAGGAAAAGGCAGAGCACTGGGAGCAAAAGCCACACACCTGCTTCAAGGTCAGGGCATTGGCCCTCACAAAACCATGCACCAGCCAAACAGCAGCAAAACAGCAGCTCCTGTTCACTCTATCATGGAAAGCACATGGATAAACACCACTGTTGTCCCTCAGAGAAGTTTAGAAACATTTTCTTAGCGAAGCCTCCAGCAGGGACACACGGGCTCAGGGGACACTTCTTGCTGACTCCAGACTTCACATTAATTGTACCGTCCCACCAGCCATTAATCAAACGTCTTCCACTGGCATTTTTATTGAAAATCAATTTAATAAAGTAGGTGGGAGTCCACATGCTTCCATAACATCAGATAAATATTCATGGAGGCTTGTGCTGCTTTAGCTAAATGAGTTTTTTAAATTTAACTGGTGCAATTTCCTTGTTCCTTAATATATAGCTTGGCTTGCCCTTGTTCAGGAATTGAGATGAGGTGGGACTCAGCCCTGTGCTGGCTCACTCTCAGGCACACCACAGAACAATCCTTTGCTATAAAGCCAACACCTTTTGGCAAGGATGTTTTCACCCGTAATTGGTAATAACAGGTCTGCTGGGGTCAGCGTCACCTGGTGCAAATCCCCAGAGCCAAGGCTGGATTCAGAAGGGCCATTTGGAGTTGAAAACTCATTTCCAACCACTAAGAGCGTGGCCATCATTTTTACCTCTGCGGGTGCGCCGTTTGATTTCTGCTTTTCCCTCCCTGTTTAAGCAGCTATTGTGCTCCAACAGCAAAAGCTAACAAAAGCCATCATAAAACGCATTCCCCTGATGCTTATGGAAGGGGGTTAAAAGGCTTCCAGCTACCAAAATATACAATGCCCCAGTGAAAGAACCGAAACACACCCACACAAAGCTTCAAAATTTGTGGGGCACACGAGTCCTAGGAAAAGGGATGAGCACCAAGCTCACGCTGAGACAACCTCCATCTGCAGCCCTGGCCGTGAGCATCTGCCCTGGCAAGGGCAGGTTAACCCCTTGCTCCCCAAGGAGGCTGCGGAGCAGGCGTGACTGAGGCTCCTTACTGCAGTCCTCCTTCTCGAAGGCAGTTATTAGAGTCCAGACAGAAGAAAGAAAAGACCTGACACATTGATCAAATTTAGTAGAAAGGCAGGATTCAGACAGTCCTTATCAGTGAGAGATTCTACAGCTTATAATAGCTTCTTTGTTAACTGGAGCAGTGAGGAGCTGCAGCTTCCAAAAAGTGGCAATGCAGGGCAATTTAACCACTGCCAGGACTCTTGTCATGTTATCCTAGTGATACCCTTCTCTTGAAAGGCAGTGCTTTAGAAATCAAGCGCATCATCATTTTGCCTTTGTTATTAACGCAAACTGACTTGTTTTTATCGTTACAGCCTCGACCTAATTCCCCGCGCACATGCTCCCTACAGCAGCTCAGATCTCTGGACAGGATTTGCTTTCCCTGTGCTTTAATGACATGAAGGTTGTGACTAGCCCCACAGACATGCACAGAAAGCCTGAGCCCAGGAATAGGGTGCAAACAGCCCTCCCTGACCCGTGTGCCTCCACACAGCCGCTACTGAGGGTGACATTTCCCATGCCCCAGCTCCAGGGTGGAGGTGGCATGAAGATGAATGGAGTCCATGAAGTGCTGCCATAGTAACTTTCCCCTCATCCCCAGCAGCTACAGATGCAGCAGAGGTGGGCAATGCCCACTTTCTGATGCTGTGAGATAGTCTAGTCACTCCGTGCCTCCCAAAACACAGCATCAGCTGCAGGGACAGTTCTCCTGCAAGCCTCTGAGCCTACTGATTTCTCCGCTTTCCCCCCCTATTAAGACAGCAGTCCTGCTTCTGAGAGATCACCCTTGCTGGAGACAAACTGCCTGTCAGCAAACAGCATTAAACACAGGGTATCATATTCGACAGATAATGGCATGCTTTTAGTTTTTTCTCTCTTGGATGCAGGTCACACAACTAATGTAATCTCCAAATGCTGAAATCCTAGATGTGAGAAGGTAAAGCTTAATTGCCTCAAACAGCAACTCTTGTATTGACTCCAACATAAGGCCCATAAATATTAATACAGCTATATTTAGCCCCTTTCAATTATACATACAAAATTAAACATCTTTCTGGGAACAAATCAGTCCGGATAGGGTTTGGGTTTTTTTTCTTTTCCCTTTTTCATGCATTCTGCATCAAAATAATAATAATTCTAGTAGAGCTAAGGCTTTAATAAAAAAGAACAGTGGATGGAGGCAGAGGCTTAAAGATACTGTCACCTGGCTCAGCTAGCTTGCTCCCCAGGTATTTAGAGGCACTTGCATACTCCTAACCTCACCCCTGCCCCACCTGGTTTCCCTCTTATTTGTTAGATTCAGTCCCTTTTCTGGCTGGCAGCAAACTAGGGCCCACTGAAGGTGTGTGCGCAGAGCGGGGCACACGGGGGAACCAGCCCAGCCTGGGACGTCGGGGTCCCAACACCACTGCTGGGAGGGGGATGCTCGAGGAGGGACTCCTGCCTGGCCGGGAGAGGAGAGGTCCCATTTGCAGCATGGCCATGCCCACACAATGCCTTCGGCAGTTAAAGACCTTCTCTTTTGTATAAAAATCACATCCACTTTCCTGATTTGCAAATTAATTATATGTCCCTTTCCTTGCCAAAGTGGACTTAATGGTATTAACATTACACGACAAAGAGAAGCTATCAGAAAGCTTCTCTCATAATGATGGATAGATTGATCAGGAAAGGAGATTTCATGCTTTTGTTCTTTAACCCTTCCTCATGCAAGCAGACAAGGCCCTTTTCTAGGAAAAGGCTTTTTCAAATTCTCAGGCGAGACCAGGTGCATCTCTCCAAAGGGAAGAGCTCTAATCTTTCAAGCACAAAAGCCTGTAATTCAATTGCCTCATGTGCATAGACTCTTTACAGAAAACACAACTTGTGGAAAGAAGAGCTTGCACCTTCATTTTTTGCAGGACAGTGGCCTTAACTGGCTAAAGTGACATTCGCAGCTCTGCAGGAGACATGCCTTCAGGTGAGTAAGTAGGAATGCAGGACTGCAAAAATCTGATCTGACCTGTATGGGTGCAGTAAGATTTGTGCAAAATTCAGATCAGTGCAGAATTCAAATGGATGCAGTAAGATTTGTGCAGAGCCTCTGCCACCTTCCCCTTTGCAAATTGCTGTGGTTTGAGGTTTTTTTTTTTGTTTTGGGTTTTTTTTTTTTTTTTTATGGTCATCAGATCCTTTCCTTGACAAAGTTTCTTGTATCAGAACTGATCCTTCCAAAAGAGGGGCATCTGAAATGACTTTCGCAAGGTTGAAATAGTGCCTTGAATTTTCAGATACAACTTATTTCGCTCCAGTCATGAATCATTCCATCCACTGATTCAGTCTGAACTTCGTCATCAGTAGGATTTTCCAGCAGGTTTGGTGGGGAAAAAACCCCAAACAACCGTATGCTTTTTTCATGCCTGTTGTTCTCATCACTTTGGTTTGAATTATGTTCTTCCAGAAGGTAAAGTGAACGGGGTGTCCTTTTCTCACAACACAAATCGCAGATTAAAAACTCTCTCTAGGCTATACTCTGTGCTTACAATTGCCAGTACTCCACAAAGACTTTTTTTTTTTAAATAAACATTAGCTGTATGTCCTTCAGAGGCAGAGTAAGCTACAGGTTAGTACACATAGATGAAGAAATCATTACACCAAATTCCTGCCCCACCAGACTCAGTGAGAGTTTTGCCATTTACTGCAACAGGGTGAGAATTTCACTCTGACTGTTAACAGCATTTGGTGAAGGGACCCTGCCCGGTTTAGCCTCATAGTCTTGCAGCAACTCACTCCCCAAAGCCCCATGCATCTTCCAGAGCCTCACGAACATTCCAATATTCTTATTTAATTAAACAACAACCTTTAAATAAATGAAACAGCATTAACAAACTAACAGGTCTGCATCAGCAGCATTAATTCCCCCACTGCAGGGGGACCAGGTAGATGTGATTTGATTGCTTCTTCCAGATGGAACCAGGCTGAAATTCACCACCAACATGATCAATGACTTTGCCTCATCAGACATAATCAGTGCCTCTGTATAGATACACAATCTGCTGCAAACATTTTATCCTCTAGCTCAACGAATAAAATAACTGCTGTTTACTCAATATTTGACCAGTTGTTTCACCACCAACTTCCCAGAATAAACCAATTAAAGTTGGTTTTAAACTCTCTAATACCTAATAAAAAACCCTCTTATTTCACAATCCATATCAAAGACACATTATAAGTCCTTTACATGGGACGAAACGAATGGAAATTCTAATAAATGAGTAGCTGCCATAGTCCAACAGATCAATAAAGACATCCTTGCAAGCAGTTTATAGCCATCTATAAGATCATCTGCTAATGTTCTTAAAAACATCTAACACATGTTCAACATGCTTAAACATCAGCTCCCCCCTTCCAAAGTCATTATAAAGAAATAGCATCATTCTGTCTCCAACACACACCCACCAGCTTCCCCTCGGGTAGGGATCAGCTGCCTAACATTCGCACTGGTTCACTGCAGGTGTCTGATCTAGCATTGAAGCCCCGAGACGTTACTCCAGTACAAATTACTGGGGTAAAAATTCCTCCAAATGGATTCACTTTGCTAAAAAAATTTCTTAACCTTTGGGAAAAAATCTTACTTCTAGACTACATGCATGGATATATGGAGGGGTTAGCAGCTTGGGGCAGAGTCCTCTTTGGAACCACACACAGCAAATGAAGGCATAATCTAAAAAAAGGCATCCAAAGCAGCATGAGAAACACCTTCCTCTCCACAGCCCCGGCAGCCTGGAGGCTTGGCTGTGGCCCCTCTGGAGAGCCCAGGAACATGCAGCCCAAGGACAGCCTTGTCACTGGTGATCAACTTTGGCCGCGTGACTGCCCCATGGAGAGGGTGGCTGGCAGGGACCCACCATCGTGGTCCGCTCCCTCCCACAGCACTGCAGGGGCACAGGCAGCTGCGAGATGCCCCCAAAGGACCCAGTGCTGACCTGAAGCCCAGGTGCCGTTTCACACCAAAAGCTATGAATCTCTTTTCACAACGGGTTTCTGACCCCTCCGAAGAGTTTGTGATATCCCTGAAGCTTTGATACAGGCTTGTTGCCCTAAGCAAATTCATAACTTATTTAAGAGAAGACTTTCACCCTTAGGCATAGCTGTCAAGCCCGTATTCCTCACTTGCCTTCTGATGTGTGAATGCCTTTTCACACAGAGCTCCCTCTCCCTGTATGCCGTGGGTTTAAACAGCAGCAAAACTGGGATTTCTGCATGAGAGAGGAGAGCATCAGGGCTGTGCAAATCCATGGCAAAGCTGCCTTTGGAGAGCTCCACCCAAGGGGAAGACAACCTTTTTTTAATTTGTGCACAGATCTTAACTTCAGAAGTTTGATGAGGCAGACCAGGGTCCCTGTTGCCCAGAAAGGTAAATAGAAGAAAACGCTCTTCAGGCAATGCCTCAGCTTCAAGTGAAAACTCATCAAGGAATCTCAGATAAAGACAAAAATCTGAGATAGGACATGGATTTTTTCTAAGAAAGGATCAAATTCCTCCCTGGAGTAATCAATACAAGGCATGAAATCAAATCAGAGAGAAGAGATGAGAAGTTGGGAGAGGTGGAACGTTAAGACAGAAAAACAGATTAAACACAGTCCTGAAACCCTGGAAATCATAACAAACCACAAAGGACCACTGGGTTTGTCATCTAATATTTCTCTTGCACAAACAGTAAATCTAGATAAAGTTTATGACAAACTGCAGGCAGCTTCATCATGCACAGGTGAAAAAACTGCAGAAGAGCTCAAGGCGGAGTCCGAGGCCTCCCTGGACACCTGGGGACCAGCTCTGCTGCAACCGGGAGTGGGACACACTGCAGTGGGACTCTGCCACCACCGCTCAGGTGTCCCCACAGCGACAGGCAGCGCCCCATGCTTCTGCCAAGGGACCAAGAACAGCCTTGACTCATCTCCTCTGCCCACCACTGAGCACTCGAAAGCTGGGCTGCTGCATGCTGCAACTTTACATGCACCCGAAGAGCTTGCACCCCCAGGGCTTTGCAACCTATCCACAGAAGAAAAGGACAATTTCAACATTTCATCCAGATTTTAGGAAATAAAAGTTCTCTAAACTTCAATCTGGACAATTTAACAATTTCTACTACTATTACAGGTTACTCTCACGGCAAACAGATTTCTTCTTGGATCTTGTCAGGCAGATAAGCCCTCACTGTTTCAGCTTGAAGAGCACTGTACTTTTGAGAGAAGGCAGTTCTATGATTTAATTATTCTGACTATTTCAGCCCCTCTGCCTTAATGCTCACATACTAACAGACCTGCAGGAGGTCAGGACAAAATGACAGATGCACTGAGGTGTACCACACCAAGCATCTCACGGGAATGTCTCAAACTAGAGGGAGCCACTCTGAACCTAAGTCCAAAACCTCTTGGCCATCAGCACTTGAATCAGTGAAATACAGGTGGCAAGACAGGGATACAGACGTTTCTCGCTTGCTCGGAAGCCATCCTGCCAGCCTGCACTGACATTAAAAAAGCAGGAAGAAACACTGCACCGCAGAAAGAGGAGACAAGAAAAACTGCAACTGAGGTGCGCTTCACTTACAAAAGAATAAAGGGAATACATCAGCAGGATAAACATTAACAGGTGGTTACAGATCAAAACCATTAGCAGGGCAGAGCTGACATAGTAAGGCCAGATAAAAGGCACTGTAGGCCCATGTCAGGCATCCCTAATTTGAGTCCTATTGCGAGCAGCAAAACCTGCCTGAGCCCAAGGGCATCTGCGCCGAGCCCGGTGTGGGCAGGGAGATGCTGACACCAAGCCACAAAGAGCGACCCAGTGGGGATGAGGAAGAGGAGGTAGCCATGGGCCTGGGTTGCTTTCACTCTCCGCATATACCCAGTTGTGAAGGTACAAACTGGGGCTTCCCCTCTGCCTGGATGGGACCCACTTGCTGCCAACCCTGAGGACAAGAAATGGGTGCCATGCCCTGTCCCCAAGGAAGAAGAAACCTAAAGGGCCAAGTGCCTTGTTCTGCCTAGGGAATTGCATCGCTTTAATCCAGTTGGCAGTGTTTGCTGGTCCCAGTAAACCCCATGCTCTGAAAACTTCAGTAGGCTCCTAACCCTCAACTGCCCAGAAGCACATCGTGCAGACACAGACTGGCAGGATGCTCGCCAGCCACCGCTCACTCAGCGGGGCCTAGTCAGCCATTTAGGGTCTCCAGAGACATGTGGCAGAAGCTTCAAGGAAGTACCGTGAGTTACCTTGTAAGCGATGCTGCATCCAGGAGGCATAACACTGATCGATCCTAGCCTAGCTGCTTAACATGGTACAAATTACTTTTTAATTGCAATTGGAGAAACTGGCTTATCTAGAAAGTTTACAGCCCATCTTTTAGAAAACTGAACAGCCTACTCTCTCCTTCTCTTCCTTGGGGCAAAATCTTTTCCTCCTTGGCATTCCCTGGAAAAGGCCAACAGTTTTCTAGAGCGCAGGCTTCCCCTGACCACCCGATAGAGAGACTTTGTGCACCACTGCTCCATATGCCCTCTGGGTTCCTCATCCTTACACAAAATAGCACCTCAGACGCACCCCCCCGGCCCCCATGAAGCAGACAGTCTCTGACTGAGCTGGAAGAAATCCCTACCCAGTTTTGCAAACAGCTACGGAAAGGCCTCACGTGCCTCCTCCCTGAGCAGTAAGGTGCTCTCCGGTAGCTTTGTATTGCCAAAGCATGTTAAAAGGATTCTCAAGGCTGTAAGGCAGCAAAAGGCTGGGGCAAGTCTGGAAACCTCCCCTCCTGCCCCTCCCCAGGCATTCACAAGATGGTTGCGTTTTGGTTGCAGTACAATGGACCCAAACTTAATTGGTTAGGAAATAAGGCTGCAGGAGGTACAGTTGCACAGGGACCATCACTGAACCTCAAACAACCCAACCACTGCATCCCTTCTCATGGTAACTGTGCTGGGCATCACGCTGGCCATGTAAGGATTGCAGAACTTCAATCACTCTTCACAGTAAGCAGCACAAGGATATTTTTGTCATTCTTGGAGGATCATCAGTCATTCTTGGAGGATCTCTCCCAGTCCCATTGCTCACATCCCACTCCTTGAGCATCTCTTCCTTTTGGGTATATGATGTCTCTCCCTTTGTCAGCCAGTTCTACCTGTTTCCCCTGGCCACATCTCCGCTTTCCTACTCTTGCAAGCAAGGCAAGCTCCAGGTTCAAAACTGAGGCCTCTCCGCATGCCAGCTCTGCAGGGAGCCCCAGCAAAGAGAATTTAAGACCTATAAATAGATGCCCCTCACCGCAGCCCCCACAGGGCTCAGCAGAGGATCTGTGTGATTGCACAGTTCCAGACCAGGAGTGGAGGCTAGCGCTGTCCATAGAAACTCTCTTGGTGGGAGATTTTCTTATCCTGCAACATCGGCCATGATAACAGATGTCTCCATCCTCTTGCAGTCCGTTTCTGTTCCTCTTCTGACTTAATAACCAATCTGCCTTGTGTTTTCCCAGGGGAAACACAGGTTATCTGCTGACAGGTCCTTCCTCTCCTCCCCCACTCTGAGTCCTATAACATGACTTATTTATGCAGCTCCCCCTTCCCCAAGCCCAGACTGTATTTTAGTCCTCATGGGGCCAAACAAAAGACTCCGCTCTGTCCCGAAGTGCAAGCCAGCCCCAGCTCACCTGGCAGAGACAGGGAGAAACCTCCTACCAGCCACGGAGGACTTCTATGTGACACCAGTGGTCATCTCCCCAGTGCTACCGGGCATTCCTGCAGAAGGAGGGGTCTGACAGCCACCTTCCCCCCAACCTTTCCTCCTCTAAGCTAGCCTGGACTGTGCTCACCGACCTCCACGTGCCATCAAGACTGCAAGGACTCCTTGCTGGAGAGAACGTCCTGAGCCTCCTCCTGGGGTCAGGAGCCGCAGCAAGGCACAGACCCACCCTGCCTGGAGCCTGGCTCTGCAGCGCCAGGCACTCCCGAGCAGCCTCAGCACTGGTTTGCTTCAGTTTGTGTCTGCAGCATCCTGGTAGGAAGAGGAGCTCTGGCATGGGAGCTATTAGAGTGGGTGGCAGCAGATGGTGAAAACAGAGGGGATAAGAAAATAAATACAAAGAGGCTATCTTGAGGGGAGAAGTCACCACATCAACACTCTGTTGCTTACACAGTCTCTTTTCCCAAAGCCTAAACAAACATTGCTCGGTTCCCGGCGCACAAGGAAACGGCTCTGCCGAACGTGGGTGACAGGCACATGCAGCGCCCTGCAGCCCCGAGAGGTGCTGCAGCCCTGCACCCTGCTAAACCCTTCGTATCCCAACCCAGTGTTTTCAGGGGGACCTGTCTCATACAGAGCAGGGAAACCAAAGGCAAGAAGGGAGCCTGTGTGTCCTGCTTCCCGGTTACCCACAATTTAGGCCATTCCATCTTTCCATTAGCCTGTGCGTGGGCACCATACCACCACGTCTGCCCTTTCCATGGTCACCAAGGCAGGACTGCATGGTGCCAATGGATGCTCTCGCCTGACATCTTCAGAAAAGCAAGTGGCAGATATTCCCGGGGGAAATGGGGAGAGCCAGTGCTGGGTCTACAGGGACTGCCCACTGCTGTCTCACAGGAAAACCAACAAGCCTCGTAAGTCACTGAATCAACCAGCAGCACAACTGCTAATTTGAAGCAAAGCAATCCCTTTCACAGATCTCACATAACCTTGGACAGCAGGAGCCTATCTCTTGCTGACTATCACCCCAGGCTATTTGATTAACCCCTATGTCTGGAGTCTGCAGCAGGACGATTTCTGCCTCTCTGGCCACCAGTGGCAGTGGGAAAGGTCTTGCCCTCCAATGCTCTTCCTGATAGCAGCCCTGACAGACATCCAAGGAATAAAAGGCCATACTTGGGAAAAACAGGTCCAGCTAAAAGTGGGGAGAGACTGGCTCACCAGGCTGCCCCATACACACACACTGAGGACAACTCATTGCCAGCCAAGAGCCCCCAAAACCTGTAGCCCTTGTCAAAACCTCCCATCTGGGTCCGCGAGAGTGCTCCATGAGGGGAAATCAGAGGTGAAAGCAGTCTTTAAACATGCAATGTCTGGTTCAGGCAAAAGCAATTTATTATGTTAAGCACATTGTTAAAGGATCTAAAGCAACAGAGCAGCAATGTTCCAAGAAAGGTTTTAACTTCCCCAGCAAGGGGCTTTTGGGAGTCCTCTTGTTAATACTTTGCACAGGGCTGTCTGCACAGAGCCTACAGTGAACATACATGCCCCCTTAGTCCCCTTTCAGAACTCGTTTCAGTTAAATCAATACAGCCATCAGGGAGACTTGAGGAAGCAAAGCTATTAGTGGGACCGCAGTTAATTCTGGGGGAAAGAAACAAGCAACAAAAGCAATAAAACTGATGGATGGCTTATGCAGATGCAGTAACCCTTTCCTGTCTGGGTCCTGCAGCTTGGCAGCCCATCAGAGGTGAGGCTGTTCACTGGAGAAACCCTTCTTCCCCAGATTTTGTACGGTCTCTGCTTGAGATCAAAGTACTCCCAGACAGGTGCAGGGCAGAGGGCCATGGCACAGAGATGGACATGGGGCTGGGAAGAGAAAATGAGGCTGCTCTGAAGAATGGAGGGTGCAATTCCAGGCTAGCACTATACCACCAGAGCCCCCATCAGCATGCAAGAGCTCAAGAAAGCTCTTTCCCAACCTCCCTTGGTAGCAGGACCTTCAGGGAATAGGGGAGCACACGGTGACTCCAGCTTTGGGTGGGAATCGTGGTCCAACAGCACACCTTCGCAGCTGAGCAGGAGAGCTCAGAGCAGTGCAGGGACATCACCTCAGCAGCTCCCGTGATACACAGTCACCGGCCTCTGAGAGGGGTCGTCTTCTCTGCTACAGCAATGCCCCTTGGCAACAATGCACCAAGAAACCACACAGGCCCATGTCTCCCTCATCTCACCAAGAAAGCTCACATCTGTCTTCCCCACACATCTCCCTGTTGCTTCTGCCTCCTTGCATCATGTTAAATGTATGCCATAAGCATTGGGAGGGAAGGTGAGTACCATGGTTTTGCTTTCTAAAGCACCTTAAACATCTGTAGGTGCTTGGAGAGAAACTCAGCAGCAGTAGCTATAATGGCAGTGGTGTTAAAAGCAGCTCAGGAAACAGCAGAGCCCAGCTGACTGCCTGGTGCCCAGGTCAGCACACAGAGAAGAGCTTGCCAGGTGACAGCTACATAGGAAATAACTGAGAAGATGTCAAGATAGAGGCTCTGTAGCAAAGCACATTGACTAAAAAGCAACACCAACATGAGTTGAAGGTCCTGCAAACTAGCAGCATGATCACTTCTGAAACGGTAATGTCTATAAAAGTAGCAGAAATAAGTTTAATCATATTTGCTCCATCTACAGGCCTATCAATGTAATGTCATAGAAGACCACAGCAGTCAGAGACTTGCATCTCTCATCTCACAGAGTATCAAACAAGATAGCACGGACTCAAAATGGGGAAACCAGCAACAGATTGACTCTGTCACTGAACCAGACTCTCCTTCTGACAGCACCAGACTTTTTAATAAGTCGTCTGTGCAGCATCTCATTTCTAAAGCTACAGAGCTGTAGAAAACATCAATTCTCCATCCAACTGACCTCCAAGTCCGGGTCTCAGGCGGTTGTCGTATCCATCCAACAGCCTGTCCAGGATGCGGGTGAAAATGGTGATGTTATCTTTGCTGTCATCAACAACGTCTGAAACATGCTTCTGAGAAAGCCTGGCACGCAGGGGAAAAAAGAGGAAAAAACATCATCAGAAGAGACACCTACTCTTTACATGCTTTGAACAGTTACTGGAAATGAAGGGCTCTTGATTCATGCTCCAGCGGGTGCTGCAGTGGGCCCTGAACTGCAAGGTGGGGCATGCCTGTTGATAAGGCGATGTGCTTGCGGGACTCCCCACAGGGCATCTCGGATCAACTCCCCCCGGTCTCTGGCACTGCAGCCCTCACCTTGGAAGCTGAGGCATCCTCACTGCCCCCTCCCCACCTGTCCATGCCCAGGGCCAGCGGTACCATGGGTAGTGGTTTAGGAGCCCTGTTTTTTCAGGGAGCCTTCCCCTGCCCCAGCATCCCTCGCCTGTCCCTAAGAAAGGGCATTTTATGAACAGAGGCTGTGGGAACCTCAGTTACTCAAGTGCCAGTATCTCCTTATAGGCAGCATGGAAGAAGTGATGCCAGTTATTTACCTTACTGAGCCACTTCCAAGTTCTCTGCTCCTGGAAAGAGGGAAGGGAGGCAGAAAAGCAGGAATTCAGTAAAGCAGGCTTGAAGCCTGAGTCCATCATTAAAACTCTTTGCGAACCATTTCTGTGGCTTGTTGAACTTTCCCTGTTTATAAAACCAAATGAGTTTTCACTTTCCTATCTCTGCTCAATACAAGAAGCCTGGAAGCCCCCGAATAAGATGATTTCCTCAGGCATTTCCTGCCCCAGGTGGAATAAAATAAATAGTAAATTTCTCAAACAAAGCTCATCTCACCAAACAAAATCTTCAATGCAGTTTTGCAAGCCCAAGGGGCTCAAATAACACATTTGCATTTTGCATCTCCCTTTCAATCAACAGAAAAGGAGCCTGCGAATCCTTCTGAAACTGACTGTCTCTAAAAGAGATTTCAGACAACACAGACTACCAGTGCTGTGGCTCCAAGCACCGCTTTCCCCAGCAGAAATAGCTGTTAAGACCAAAACAAATGGAAAGGCAGAAGATTAAGTAACAGAAAACGAAAAGAAAAATCTATAGGGATGCACAGATTGCAAGGGAGATGGAAGAGGAAATAAAAGAGACACCAATGAGGCAAAAAAAAGATTAAGAGGCATAGACAGGCAGTGGGATGGCTGAGGAAGCCCAGCCAGGCAGGGGCAGAAAAGGCTGCTGGAGCAGAGGAATCCTCAGCAGCAGCACCAGGAGCCCCTCGGGAGCCGGGCAGCTCTGACTGGCAAATCAGCCCCATGCCACTAACCGGAGATATAAGTGACTGGGGAGCACTGCCAGAAGAAGACCACGAATGCAGCAAACTAGAGAGACACTGGTGGTACAAGACGTGGGTGCAATTACTAGGGAGGGCACCTATGACCCTCTGAAGCAGGGTCCCACTCCCCACAGCTGGGGGAAAAGAAGCCCCTAAATTGTTGCTTTCTAACACCTCTGCCCCTTTCCTTCTCCTCCCTAGACTCATTTTCTCTTGCTCCAGTTGATGTGTGCAGCCACTGGTTTAAGCATACATCAGGAAGTAATTGGAGGAAAAAGAAACAGAAAGAGGAATAAGATTTAAGGAGTTCAAAGCTTAATCCTGCTGCATCCCATCTGGTTAGACTAGTTACCCCTGACACTACTGGTCCATTTGTAAATACTCTGTGAAGGGTCAGTAGGATGACAAGTAGCAGAGCTGGTTTGGAGTTTTCTATCAAAATGTTCTTCCAACAGAAAACCCTGCTTCTGTAAGATAAAAGAAGAGCAAAAAGTATTTTCTAGCAAAAGAGGAAAATCTGGGAGCAGGGTATAGATATTTTTAGAGGCAGGCTGAATCAATACTATTCAGCATGCTGCAGCTAATTGAAATATTCCATTTTGGGCAATTTTGACATTAATTTGCGTCGGCATCAATGACCAAACACTCTGGGAAATTGCATTTCAAGTGCTTGAGGTTCGCTTCTCCAGGGATTGGATCCCACTTCTCACAAGGCCGCTTGGCCTCTTGTTTTAGCAAACCAATACCTGCTATCATGGGAGAAGTGGTCAAGCCAGGAAGCTCAACCTACCAGAGCCCAACAAGGGTAATAAAGTGCTTAAACTGCAGTTCCCATAGGGAAGCGGGGTGAGGCATGGTCCGAAAAACACCCTTCCCAGCCCTAATGCAACCTGTCAGATCCGAAACATCAAAACTCCGCTGATATTATGAACTGTATCACAGACTTCAAGACTTCCCATTCAAATCGAAACACTGGTTTTGACTTTTCATCTGGACTTGAAATGTTTGAAATAGCTGAACTCCCTGCAGGTAAGTAGAATTTGGAGGAATTTAACAAATGCCTACTATAATTCGTGAGGTTTCAATTGTACCAGCTTTCAATAGATGTCATGGTTAAAAGCAATCTGTACTAGTGTCTGCTGATGGGTATATAACCATCTATAACTTATGAATAGCTAGCATGCTCATGAAAGCTCATTCATTAATATTTTATAAGCTATCTTTAAAAATCACCTGTAATATAAAGAGTGAGAGGACAGATTTTTGTGAAGGAACTCCTGGCAGAGGCTCAGCAGTGATGGGAAAAATGAGTTTACAAATTTCAAAGCTGTTTTACTTAGTCTGACATTTGAGGTTTCAACTTCGATGTGAGCAGCGTGGGATTCACTCAGTAGGTGCTGGGGAAAGAGTGGCGCAGGCAGGGTGAGGGAAAGGTGCAGGCAGGGGAGAGCCAGCAGCACCTCTGCCTGGCACCTGATTTGGGCTAATTCCCCAAAGGAATCTGGGCTGGCTCACCTAACCTTAACATAAAGCTGAAGCTACCCTTTAGCAAGGCATAAAACCAGGTCTCATTTATCTCTCTCTAAGCCCCAGTGAAGAGCTCTAAGGAGCTGCAAAGAGGTATGGGGGTCATGGTTTTAAAATAATTAAAAGCCTTTAGGCAGGGAAGACAGAGGTTTATGGCAAATTTAATTAGGATAGGCTTGAGGAAAAGTCATTACCTCACCACCCGTCCCTGTGCATGTGCTCTCTGGAGATCTGGCTGCCACATTGGCACGCTAACCTCCGAACAAGGGTCCCCTTGTATGCAACTGAGGAAACAAATCCTCCCATGGACCAGAGTGGTACCCACAGGTGACGAGGGAGCAGCGGCAGCAGCATCAGTGAATATGTGATGGGAAGCAAAAGGGTAGGGGTGTGGAAGGCAGAGGCAGGGCTGCAGACACAGGGGCTGCTGACACCCCGCCACAGCCAGCATGGGGATAGGGACCCAGCCTCAGCAGGCTGGAGGGGAAGGTGAGAGGCCAGTGCCTGGGGATGCCTGTGCCTATGCAGGCAGGCAGGGGCAGGCAGCCATACATGGATACAAGGGTCAGCATCTGCATGTCAAGGAGTGCTCAGTATGCATTTGCTTATGCAAAATTAGATCCAAACAGGTGAAGCAGTGTGGGCAGGACAGAGTAGGAGCGTGCAGCTGGGCAAACGGCTGCACGCAGAGGGGTGCATAGGTGAAGTAGGAGTGGCAGGCAGCACTGACATTTTTTCATGCATGAAAATCCTTGATCGCTGCTGGACTTGTAACTCAGCAGACAGCATTTCAGTGTCTGTATGTGGCACTCTAAAGGCTTTTCTAAATTTTTTATGGAAATCATATATTAGTGATTTGCATTTCTCTCCCTCTGTGCAGAGCTCCTGCCTCCCCGTGGCTGGCAAGCTGTGGTGGGGGTGTTCCTGCCTCCCTTCCTCGAAGGGCTCTCTGAGCTCACCAAGTCTCAGCAGAAGCTCCGGTGGGATGCAGAGGAGGGCTGCAGAGCCTGTCACGGACTAACAGGCTTTTGTCTTCTCCCTATGGCTCTGAGGGACTGGGAAGCCAAGGCTGGTGGCAGTGCTCTCTGTGCCGTGACAACCAGAGCCTGTACGCCCAGGGACGCCAACCCAGGCAGAGGGCAAGCAGCATGCCCAGCCAGGGCTGGCCAGAGCCCCCCTCCCCGTGCTACAGCAGATCAGGTGTGCTGCTCGTGGGTTGTTATACCATAAACAGCCAAACAGCTGAAGCAGTTTCATTTTCTTTTCTTTAAAAGAGTATTAAAAAATTAAAGGAGGGAGGAGTCTCTCTTCCAGGTTAAAACTCATCCAAGCCAAGTCCTTGCCCAGAGTGAATTGTGCAGAGGCCAAATCTGAAAATTGGTTTTGTTGCAAAAAATGCTGACAACTGTCCTTAGTGAGAGCACCTCAAATAATGCTAATGTAATCAGTCAGCCCAGCCACGAGGGACTGAACAGTCCCTGAGCGAAAGGCATGGGGACGGGGACAAGGGGAGGGTCAAACAGAGCAGAGATACTTTTTAGTGCTTTGCCCTGGACTACTTCACGCAGGTACTGGCCCCAGGATATTTAAGTACAGCAAGAGGACTGCAGCCTTAGCCAACAGCCTCAGTGCTCACCACCTTACCCAGCATCAGCAGGGAGAGCCAAAACCAGGACTAGGACTCCAAGGCTAATGAGAGAGAGCGACCCCGTTCCTGGGAGCCTCAGTGCCATGGCGTCAGCACGTGGCGACCAGCAAGCAAGCCTCCAAAACCTGACAGGGTGGGCACAGAGGGGAAGGAGAGAAGAGAAAAGAGATTTTATTTACTAGGAGGAAAGCAATCCACTTAGTTCAGTTTTTCCCAGCAGTTCATCCATGTTAGCCAGCAGTCAGTATTTCTGGGGTCCTGTATTTGAAGTCCCAGGGACCCCCTCAGGGACCATAGGCAACAGCATGTCCTGCAGCACTGCTGGTCCTAGGGAAGCCACAGCATGGGGTCAGAGCCAAGCATGTGCATACACATACAAACCCTCGCCCCATCTTCGCAGCACATCCAGCAGCTCCCCAGGTGCTTCCGCACCTGGCAGCAAGTGCATAGCTCTGTTTCCAAAATGACTGCACTGGTGGTTCTTCCACCCATCGCTTTCTCCTCCTTCTGTTCACGCTGTACTGTCAGTCACCGCCCTCCCCTTGCAGCAGTTCTCAACTCCCCCCGCTACCTGTGCTACCCACACAGCAGAACCACTTGCAAAGTCTCAAGACCCATTTATTCCAAACATCTTTTTCTGGACAGTTAGGCCCTCATTTAATTCTGGTAATGACACTGCCAGAAATTATTATTAAGTTTGGACACTGAGGCCCAAGGTAGTGGGAGTGTTTGACTGTATTGCACTTAGTGTGCTCAGATTTTTCATTAATGCTTAGTTTTACTTTTATTGTGATGTTATTGCACATTTAACTGCCTTCCCCTTTTATGTATCTCATTACGTGGATATACCTTAGAACAGCACTGCCAAGCAACAGCCTGTATAAATGCAGCTTGTCGTGATGTCTCCCCAACACAACACTTCATGTCTGGCACATATGGGATTCAGCCCAGCAGAGGCTCAGCACTGCGGCAGCCAGGGACAACCAGCCAGTGTGAGCCCCCAAAGCCATAAATGAAGGCTCACTTCAATCACAGCCTACAGAAACCAGGGCAAGATGTTGTTGCCAGCCAAATCTGACCTCTGGATTTCCCCACCCAATAGGCACCAACATCGCAGAGCCTCAGGCAGCTCCTTCCAGCAATGAAGGAGATGCTGGGCTGAAAGCCAAACCCCACCACCTGAACGGCATTTCTCAGCTAACGGAGGGTGCCCCAGGATGAGGAGCAGGTGAGCTATGTAAGTGCTAACAAGGAGCAGGGGGTTCTGCACACAGCCATGGGAGATGGGAACCCCCAGCAGAAATTCCATGCAGAGAGTGCAGGGAGCTCAGCCGAGCAGGATGGAAACACCTGGAAATCACATATATCATGTATGTGCAGTGATGTGTATCTGGCTACCCCTGCCACAGACGACTGGAAGAGGAGAAGGGTTGTGTGTTATGCCACAGTTCTGCACTTAGCTACCCCTGGTCGCCCCACAACACTTTGGCCCTACAGTCTTCCTGGGTGCTGTGCCTGATCCTTGCTTTTTAGCTCAATACAGCTCTAGGAGGACATGCCACACAGGCAGAAGGTAAGAGCCAGACACTACAAGTCTTTATCCACCCACCTCAGCTTTTGTTCTGGCAAGATATTCACTAATGGCAGGCACAGGAGGAAAAAAAATAGCGTTGGGCCCTAGCAGTGCCTTGCATAGAGCATACTTCAGACATGTGTTACCTTTATCTTCCTCCCCATCACTCACTTAAAATCCTTGCAAATATCACTGCATGGATTAATTTTGTGCATGTGAGCATTTGCTGGTGTGCTCGGGCCTTATTTAATCAGGATGCTATCTAGGGAAGCGCAGCCTTCACACCAAAGGAGCACACACTTACCAGAGGCTGCAGGAGCTTTCTGGCATAGCCACACCTACACCTCTGGTGAGACAAGCCTTGATTCAGAATGAGTCCTCTAGCTCCTGCCACCCTCCAGTTGAGAAGGGACACGCAGGCTTGGAAATTAAAGTATTTGCTGATGAAGCACAAGTTAAGAGGCTAAACATCTGTTCTGCGGGAAATTCCAACAGTTAGGGGAGACTCTTTCCAAATCACAACAAGGACAGCTAAAATGTTGATGTTTCTTACAAGACAATTTCAAAAATCCTTCAATTAGCAGCTCAACAGATTTCCTTTCAACTTTTCCCTTTCATTTCACTTAGACTTGCATGTTATACAATAGGATTTAATTGATTTTTTTTTTTCCTAAGGCAGTTTCAAACACTCGCCAAAAGCAAAAAACCACATTGCTGGCTTCTCTCTCCCCTCCCAACACACTGAAAAATTTCATTGAAATCAACACTGATTTCAATAAATGGTTTGTTTTGGCAGAATTTGCACTGGCACCAGTTTTTGACCAGGGTTATCCACACAAATGAGGACCCTTTGGTTTTGCAGCAGGTGCCTCCTGGCTTTGCAGGAACACTGTTCTGTCTCCTTTAGAACATTTTGGACCATCTTTATTAGATTTGGTGAGACCGTGGGCTGGGGAGATTATGCACCAAAGGTGGGACACAGCAGCTAGACAAAAGAGAACCAGAAAATGAGTCAGCAAGGTAATTCAGAAAGAGATAGGGTCAGGAACAGTGACAAAAGCCATAAGCACTTACACCTTCCATGTATGTGTGTATAAGACATGCCTGTCTGTGCCAAGAAGCTCTAAACAACTGCATTTCCACCAAACCTTGTTCATATGGTTTTCCTTCAATATTATATGGAGATGAAGGGCTAATTTTCTACTTTCAATAGTTCTGTTGAGGAAGGTGCTAGCCAAGGACAACAGGGCTGCTTGAATAAAGTGAAATATGTGCTTAAGTCTCATTTTAAGCATCAGAATAAGTTCTATATACCTGCACTGGGAGAAAAATCTGTTTTCACCACTTGCCCAAGTGATTACTTTGCCAGCCATGGCTCATTTTGCTGGCACAGAGAATGCCCCCAAAATGAGGTGTGAGAGTACATGGATGGCTCGTTTGCTATGGCTGCACTTATGGACTCGGAAAGGACAACACAGCATGGAAAACAGCTTGACACTCTTTTCCACCACTTTCCTTTGGTTCTTGTATCATATTTTTCCTGGGGAGCTGGATAGAAGAGGCTGCCCGGCATTCTCCTTGTTCTTTGGCTCCTTTACACTTAGAGATAGATTGAGAAGCAGACCCGGTCCTGAGGATTATGGTTGACATTCCCAATTAATACAGGAGCTTTAACTGTTGGAGATGAACCCTGGTAGCCTTGTGACATTGAGCCAAGGCTGGCCAGGCAGTGCTGGGAGAGCAGCAGAAGGAACAACCCCCTTCCAGTACTGGTGCTCATGACCCTATTGCCAGGCAGGAAACATGTCTCTGGAGGATGCAAGGAGGCGGTTTCACGCTTCATACAGTTTAAAGGATCTTCTAAAGCTCCCCATAGCCAGAGCCTCGTGTGGTCCCCACAGCACAACAACTCTCAGCATCACCTCTCCCCTTCCCTGGGGCTCATACTGGTCCAGGCCCACCACCAACCGCAGGGTCACACACAGTCTCAGCTGGTGCAAGCACCTTATAAGCCCAATAGCTACTGGCCACACAGACTCTCCAATAACAAGGTTTCTGGCCTGGCAGGTTTGTAAAACCAGTCCTGGTTTCAACAGCCCAGTAACTGAGTTCCTCAGATTTTAGCACAAAAAGCTCTGGGAGAGGACTGCCTGCCCCAGAGCAGTTACCGCTCGCGGCAGAGCAGGCAGGAAGGGGTCCCTCAGCGCTCAGCACCATCTTGAGCAAAGGAAAGGAATGGAAACACCCACGAGTGTGCCTCAGGAAAGGTAACGCCGGGGCTCCTCCAGCCCGAACTGGTGCTGTCCTTGCAGAAAGTGCTTGAACAAAATGCTGTTCAGCTGTCACTTCTCACTCAGGAAGGCTCTTGTCCTGATCTGAATACCTGCAGGGATCCTTGATCCTCTAGGAAGGGGAGGGAGGATACAGGCAACAGGCATTTAACTGCATGTAACTGAGTGAGGGTTTAGGAATGTTAATCGGATGGTGATAGTCTCAAAGAAGAAAAAAACCCCAAAATCTCTTACTAGCTCTCACTGAAAGGAAACTGCATAGCATCCATGAAGAAAAAAGCAGAATGAAAAGATTTCTAAGGTCAGAAAAGAGTGGTACAACTCCTTAGACTGACCCCTCTTTCACATAAGTTAAAGAACATCACCCTATAGCTTCTGGTTCTCGTCTATGCCTATGCAAGATGGAGCCTATAGGGATGGTACATGTTCAAAGCAGTTCTGCACTTCCTTTCTCCATCTGTCCATCACTCATTTCTTAATGTCACTGTTAACAAATGCATTCATCACTATTTCTGCAGTTGCTGGTAACCTCCACAGCTGAATCAAATGCAGATTTTCGAAGGAGCCCTACTAACGCTTTGCAGCTGGAATCCAGCAATACTTGAAGTTTACAATTCTGTGCAGTCTGGATTTTGGCAGGTCTCTTTATAACCATACCTAAAAGCACCATAAACATACCCACTCCTCTCCAACACATGCAGTCTGCCCAATCTCCAGCGCATCATAGCATAACAACACTCCTGAGAAATACAGCCTTCCTCTTGGATGTGCAGTTTTGGAATGAGAAATTGGAAAAGCTTCCTTCTCTGCAAGACAGCAACATGCTCTAGCCCCTGCTCCTACTGAGGTGGGTTTGGGAACCAAAAAAGTGCTGGTACCTTCCAGATCAGCAAGGTATCCTAGTAACTATGTTAACATTGGGTATCTCCTGACTTGGCATACTGAGCCTGTTTTTTCAGAAATCCGTATTCTAGAAACCATTAAATATTCTGAAATGCCTTCCTAGGAAAGAGTGATTAGCACAGGGCTTACTGCTGACAAGAGAAAGACAGATAGAGCTCCGGAGGTGGAGACTGAAAGGTAAAGCTTGCAAAAAAATCTGGGAGAACAGCCCAGAGAGGGGGAGACTGAAAGCATCAGAGAGGGAATGAAGATATAAGAGGCCTATAAACCCACCTGGGTACATTTGTGAGAGTCACATCAGTATCTCTCCCAAATTACTGTCTCCTTGGAACATGCACAGCCAAGGGAACAACCTGATTAACTCAGCAATAGTCTCCTCATGCAGGTGGCATTCACGAAGCAGCCCAAAGGACGTATCTGCCCTATCGCTGCACCCAGAGATGCTGCGTACCTGCAGTGTACTCAGGTCAGCACGCCCATGCGCCGTGCACCTACACCAGTGGCATCAGCTGAAGGAGTGCTGAGCACTTACAGCTCTCACGCAGCCCGCAGTCCCCGGGACCTGCAGCTGCTCCACATCTTTGCCAAATCAGGTATCTCAGGGAGGGGTGTGCATTGAGGAGCTGATGCTGGGAAGCCAGCTGGAAAACAGACGGGAAAGTAGAGGCAGCCTCAGTCCAAAAGACCAGATACAAGCACTTCCATGCAGGAAGAAGAGGGTGATCTAGACCCGGTGGGTGCCAAGCACATCCACTCACCTGCACAGTAGCACAGCACTATAGGTGACCTCACAACACCTGCATATTTACCCCCAAAGTCAGGTGTACTTGCACAGCACAAGACGCTCCTTAAAGCCCTTCCTCACTGCACTGCAGTCTCTGCAAAACAAGTCCCAGGCACCAGGAGAGGTCCTTTGACACGTCTCAAGGGTTCCAGAATCATCCAAACTACATGGGCTGTGCTCTGCCCAACTGTCCCTGATCCTCTGTGAGCACACCAGCCTTGTGGTGATCACTGCTGTCTTCTACCATTTCTTTGGGTAAAGCTCCAAGCTCTCTCTGCAGAGATGGGCAGCCAGCAAGTGCTCAGTGCAGCAGCAGCAATAAATGCAGGTGATGCACCTGCTGCCCTGTGTCCCTGTTGGGGAGGTTTTACTTCAGTTCTCAATCACTTCAGCTAAAAAGGAGGGTTCCTTGGAATAAAAGTATCTTTCTATTTGTGGTTAGGGGCAGCAATGAGCAGACATGGTTCATCTGGAAGCCTGTAAATGATGGAATAAGACACTGTGGTGTTTCACAAGACCCTTGTCCTACTGGTTGTTTGCATGCCTTTGTTCTGAAATGAGCTAACTGGGATGCATGCATACACTGCACAACGCAGGCAGAGACACCCAAGCCAGCGCGTACTGGAAGCAGTCCAGCCCTGCCAGCAGCGTGCTCTACCTGCACCAGCCAGCACAGGGGGAAGGCTCAGTTTGTTAGCCTGGACCGAGGGGAGTGCTCTGCTTCCATCACCTGAGATAGCCTGGATTTCTCCCACTTGCCTCTCAGTTTAGCACTGCTTTGCTCCGTACAGATGCTGCTGAAGGCCAGAAGCTTCTACAGCATTTTATAGGAATCGGAAAACAAGAAACAGGCAGCAGTATCTCTGCCTACCTGAATCAAACTTGCTGTTTACCATCTACTTAGAGAAACAGCACTGGCTCACAGCAAGAGGCACATGGCAGAGGAACCACAGAGTCTTCGAATCACAAGCGTGAGAATGTTTGTGCTTACCTACCCGAGAGGCACACATTGGCTCGCCCCACACACACACTGCACAAGCCATAAACAACCTTCCCATGAATCTGCCACACACATAAGGTACGAGGCACACGTGATGGTTACCGAATGCGTTGTCTGCAGCTCTGCAAGAGATGCCAGCAGAAGAGGACACTCTGAACCAGAAGCACAAGGCAAAGAAATCAAAGGTTCAGATCAACATTGAAATCTTGGGAGCAAGACTTAAAGTGGATCTCTTCTTCAGAAAGCTGGTAACGGAGAAACAAGCTCCGTGCCCAACTCCCAACCCAGCTTTAATTTTTCAAAACGAGGAGCTGCTTGAAAATTTGCCTCATCAAAACAAAATTAATCCCAGTATTGCATCTCTCTGCTCAAAAACACATCCAGAGGGACTGTAGAGTGATTCACACCCACAACCGCTACAGGAAACCATTTGCACTCAAAGGGTAACAAGCCAACACTGATTCACCCACATAATTACAGGCAGACACTGATTCACAGCTACTGCAACTGCAGACAGACTGACTCACAATCAAAGCAACTGCAGACAGACTCAGGCTCACAAGCACAACTGGAAATACAACCGTGCTGACAATGCCCACAGTCTCCAATCATACATACACACAAATCCTTGAAAAACTAGCTAGCACCCTACCCAATGCTAACACGGCTAGCCAAGCCCTGTGCTTTTTGCTGGCGCTCTTGACCTTCACCCCACAGCCATCTTTCCTTCACCGATGGAACAATATCCACACCTCAGCAATTGTTCCTTCCCTGACAGCCCTCGCGCTTGCCAAGCATGACTGCCAAAGCCTGAACCCAGGAGCAGAGCCGTATGATGCATATTCAGATACACAACGCATACAGGCACAGTGAGTGCATATGGTGCAAGGCATCAACATACATCCACTTTGATACCATGTATCTGTGTACTGACTGCACTGACTTAGTGTTTCCAGAATGTAAGTAAATGCAAGCAAGTATAATACGTTTAGCCCATGGGCAAAGGAGATGGCAAAAGACTCACCACTGGGCAAAAGCTTGAAAGGCAGGATTATTTACTACACTCTCTGGCTGGGTATGTAATTATGTCAGTGTTCAGCCTGGGTATTGTGCTACTTTTTGTAAACAGTTGGCAGGAATACTCCTACTGAGATGAGAGGCTGGGCTGCTCCTCCAGTGTTGAGAGGAGCAGGCTGAAGAGGACAAGGTCTACTTACAAAAGAAGAAACTGAGGTGGAAGAATGGATTAAGCAGGAAAAGATGAAGAAGCTGAGCATGAAGTGGGACAGGCGGCAGTCTACAGACAAAGAAGAAAGAGGAAAGGAGAAAGAACAGCAGGAGGAAAGCTGCATGGTGCAGACTTGTGAAAAGAAGCTCCAGAAGCGAGGAAAAGCATCAGCCTCCCAGTGCTGAGTGTGTCTCGCAGCAGTGCAGAGAATGCATCTGTGCATACCCATGCACTGAGCTCTGCTGCTCGCTGCAAACCAGGAGGAGATTCCAGGGGAGAGGACACAGCCTCCAGCCAAGCATGTGCCATGGGGCCCAGATGCAGCCGCAAACCCTTCAGCTGCTCAGAGCTCTCTCAGAAAAGAGCAGGAGTGTCGGGCTCGCGCGGTCCTGCCTCTGTGCATCTGTGTGTGTGCGCACTGCAGGGCACCCAGCCACCAAATGCCCAGGCTGAAGGGCAGGCTGGCACACTCCACCAAAACAGCATCACCTCAAAACAGCCTGAAATCCTTTATTCTCCAGGGTAAAGAGAAAGTTAAGAGACAGACTACAGAAAGGAGAGGACTTGTCTGAACCACACGTAGCATCTTCTAGTGGTAGGCTGGACCTGCCTCACCACCTGTTATTTTTCTTCTTCACACTTCCCACAAGGAAGCTAAGAGGACCAAGAGGTGAGGGAGCAAACCTGCTCTGCGGCTGCTGACAGAACAACTCAGGTGAGCAGCCTCTCAGAGCTGCTCTTGCCAGCTAGCCCATGACAGCGGGAGTCTCACCAGAGGGTCCCGGTTCTCCGTTTCTGTGTGAGGATGCTGCTGTTTTTGCAGCCAGCCAGCAGCAGATTCAGGGGAGAGACTATGGATGCAATTGGCCAGGGAAATGAACTATTTGTTCAATTATACTTCTCTTGTCCAGATGAGAATCGTTCTGGCAGAAGGCAGAGCAAGGAACAATGGCTAAGTGTTTCAGTGGGGTCTGTCTAATGCTTAATTGCATTATGCTACTCCTTTTTAATGATCCATATCTCAGTCCTAGTAACTCTGGTGAGAGGAGGAAAGATCTGGAGCTCTTTTCCCTTTCTCCCCGTGCCAGCCTCAGACACTGCAGCCCCCAAAACTCCTTTCCCTCCCCCCTTTCCTCCCCACCCCGACCCAGCATCAGTGCCCATTAGGCCTGGCTGCAGAATTCAGGGGGAAATTTGACTTTGCTTTACTACACCGTTCTCCCTGCTCAGCCCTTCCCCTGCACTCGCTGTCCGGCTCTAGGAACGGGGCTCAGTATTGTCCTCGTCCAGGCATTTTCCATCGCAACCGCTTCCACCTCTCCCCGCTCTCCAGCCGGCAGCGCCGGGCGGGCGGGCTGGAGCCCCGGGGGTCCCCAGAGGGGAGGACCCCGGCACGGCTCGGGCGGGCGCTCTGCTGCAGAGCAAGACGCCCCGGAGTTGCTGCGCGAGTGGAGATGCTCCGACCCCGCGGCCGCCCTCCCGAGCCCCCCTGCCCGGGGGATGCGAGCAGGGCAGAGCCCCCCTTCCCCCGCGGGGCCGCTGCTCCCCCTATTGTTCACCGGCCCGTAGACAATAGCCGGGGGGCGGCGCAGCACCCGGGAGCCCCATCCCCGGCCGGGGGTCCGCACTGCCCCCCACGCCCCCCCCCCCCCAGCCGCCGGCGGGGCGGTTAGTCGCCGCTCGGTGCAGCCGCCGGAGAGGCGCGGAGCGGAGAGAGAAGACCCGGGGGGACAGGGACGCGAACCGCCGCCGCGCCCCGCACGCACTCACCGCCGCGCCGGCTGCCCCAGCGGGGGGCAGCCGGAGCCCGCTCCGCTCCGCACGGCTCCGCCGAGCTGCGCGCCCCCGAGCCCGCCGTGCCGCCCGGCCGGCGCTGCCAGCCGCCGCCTGCGCGCTCCTCCGGCCGCGGCGAGGGAGGGAGGGAGGCAGAGAAAGAGGGAGGGAAGCAGCCTCCCCCCGCCTTCCTCCTCCTCCCCGCACCCCGGAGGAGGGTTTACGCACCCGCTTTGTGCGGAGCTGCCCGCCCCGCAGCGCGGGTGGCGGGGACCGGGCGCTGCCGCCCTCCCTGCCCCCGTTTTGGGGCCACCACCCCAAGCAATGCCCCGGGGCCCTCCGCCAAACCCCGGCCTCACAGCACGGCCGCACCACCCGCCATCCTTTCCACGCAGGAGGATGAGCAGAGCAAGGCTGGCGGCTCCCAACGTCTACCTGTTGAAAGGGGGAGCTCCCCAGGGCGCTGGTGCTCGGCAAGGAGGTGGCCAGCACCCCAAGGGGTGCGCTGCGCCCCAGCTCCTGCCAACCTGCCTCCTCGCTGCAAGGCCTGGCCAAATCCCGGGTCTGCCAGCTGGGCAGGTAAGTTTGGCCCGCAACTTGGAATCGCCGAGGTTTGTATCGCAATAAAACGGCACGCAGAGGAAAGCAAATGCGGAGAAGGGGGAAGGAGGAAGAGAGGTTAAAACGCAGCAAGGAGTAGGCTGTGAAAACAAGGACCGATTTGGCGTGGCAGTGCGGGCATCCCAGAGGAAGGGCGATGCGAGGTGCGCTGGACAGAGCTGGCTGGGCTTTGGAGGTTTTGTGGAGCCACGCGACAGTGAAGCTGGGAAGGCGAAAGCTGACAGGAAGGCGCACTCAAAATATATTGTCCCTGCAGAGCTCTCCTTGTTAAACACGCACTGCAAGACTCAGCCGCAGCTGTGACTCCAAGGTGCACAACCATTCCTCCATCACTGAAGATGCGGAATGAGGTAAAGGATCACAACTGCAGGCATTACTGACCATCCCAAAATTCCTCTAAAATACTCTTGGTTTTGAATACTTAAAATAATATGCAAACATATTTCAGGGCAAGGGCCTTTAAGGCGTAAGTGATTAAACCCAGTTTAATTGTCAGTTCTCCACATTTTGATATAAGAAAATGACCCAGTTCTGGCTTCCAGGAGAAAGTTAGAGGCAATCACTGTTCTACCTTATCCCTACAGACCACAGCCATCCCGACTTTGGTGAGATAGGAGCATTCATCATGACTTGTTTCTGGACAGTAGGAAGAGAACATAGGCTCTCTTTCAAAGCAAAACTTCAGCTCCCTGTGATCTGAGCATGGTCTTTACTAATCCAGGTATCCAGACTTACATCTGTTAGCAGCAGTTCAAAGGCCAGTAGACTTCTGCTTTCCTCTGCTGATAGGGGCCATAGGCAAGACCTGATGAGCCTCATAAGATCTGAAGACCAACATCTTGAGCAAAAACTGAGCTTAGTCCAACACAGTGCCCCCACAACCGAATCTGGCATCTCTTAGACCAGAGGAGGAAGAGTCCTTAGTGTTACTGCAACACTTGTCTCTCTTGCAGGAACTTCGTGGCTACCACGAAACGTATGTAATCAAGATAAATTTCTCCAGCCCTCAACACCACATCCAACCCTAGCCGATGGAGATTAAATACTCACAATACAATTTTGAAGCATCAGCAACCAGGCCTTCAAGTTATTATTTTCTGATCTCTGAAAGATATTTCCCTGAGCTGCAGGGACCTTACTTTTGAGATCTCGTGTGGACAGCTAACATTTTAATTGTCCTTAGACTGCTCATACGTGAATGACAGCAACTAGTACATGGTGTGGGGCTGTTCCCATTTAAAAAAGTCTGTTTCTGCATTGAATTCCTCCTGCCATAATGTAAAGCATCACTCAAGAAGAGAGCTGTGTGTGCATGCCAGCAGATGAGCTTTTCTGCTGGTCTCCACAACTGGGGCAAATCATAGGATCATAGGAAAATTCACATTGGAAGAGATTTCAGGACATCATCTAGTTCAACCTCCTACTCAAAGCATGGTCAGCTAAGGAAAAGCCCTGTGAGCAACACAAGTTGGCCATACTTATTCGCACTGAATTTCTGCTTACATCTAAGTTTCCTCCAAGGCACATCCTCCGTTCCTGATTTATATGCTTGTGAACACAAGAGTGTTGGCAAGGGAACTGGGAAGAGCTCAGAGGGAGTCCCAAGGCACAGCCATTCACTTGTCTAAAAGACCTAAGGATCTGGTTCACTATCTTCCCACTAGAAGGTGACATGCCATTGGAGAATATCACCGAGATGACCATGCCCAGACATGAGACCAGACATAGGACCTGGCTAATGCAAGAACACTGGTTGCCTGGAGGCTGAACACAGAAGAGGCCCTAATACTTGTTCCTCCTCCTTTCTAAACTGGCTCAGCTGCTGGTATGAACTGCCTTGGATATGAGAACAGGCAGGAAACAGAATCAGTGAGACAAGCATATCTGGAGACAGAAATGACTCAGGATTTTAAGTGGCTCATATTGAAGAACATTCCAAGATTTACAGATTTAAGTAGTGCTAACGGTAGTCACAGGCAATGGAAACCATGCTTCTCTTGAGGCCTGTTTATCCATGAGCAACAGCCATACAGACTTCCCCAGGAGCAACATATCTCACTCCACTCTGAGATGCCTTCTCCAAAGACTCCCTTCTCCGCTCAGAGGTCTCCTCTGACACTGCCAGCAGCCTGAAATAGTCTTGAGCACGAGGCCCTTTATTGGAAAAGTTTTTCCAAGAATCTAAAAATCAAATGAAATCACTCCCCTTGTAGCCACACCACATGCCAAGTTCTCCTTACAAAGGTGGGGGAAGTAGCCATAATTGGGGTCAGACAGGAAAGAAAGCACAAGGTAAGGAATTACAAGGGTGTAGCCACATGAACAGTGAGCTGCTAAGAGCAAAGCAAGAGATAAAGCACCTAAAAAGCACCCTAAATGAGGTCAGTGGACATGCACATTGCAACCCTTTCTGCTTCTCCAGATGTGCTGATCCACACCATATCAGCTCATGCAAAACCTTGGCAGAGCAGGCACCTGTGCACCATAGCGAGGCCTGCTTCTAGCTGCCAAACAGCAATAATCAAAATCTCCACCAGTCAAATCCCTCATGGATTATAGAGGCTGCACAAGACAAACTCCAAAGCTTTGCATGATCTGTGCCCCTTATGGTTTGGTTGCAACAATAAGGGCTGGCTGGCTCACCCCACCAGCTAGCCCTGCAGAGACATCAAGGGAGGCCCTGTTAACAATGGAGGCAGTGGAAGTCCTCCTTCGTCCCAGCCCATGCCGAAAGCCAATTGACCCATAAGGGAGGGGAGTACTCCTACCATCTGGCTAGTGTATGATGACAGAGTTAAAGACACAAAGGCTATTCAGCAGTAGCACAGGATGGCTTTGAACAACAGGGGATGCTGTCACGGGGGGAGACACTTTGTCTGGGAAAGAAGGCATTGGCTAGCTCAAGAAGTCCAGCTTTCAATGACCTTTTATTTGGGAGGTAGGGGTAGTGTTATCAATAGTTGGCATTAGCTAGCTGGAGTTTTCTTGATCTCTGCGCTGTTCAGAAGGAAAGGTAACCCTCCACTAAGAGCATCAGTCTCTGTGGATACATGCATCAATTTAGGAGGCATAAAAACATCTTGTGAAACCTGTAAGCAATTATCTTTTAATGCATCACTCCATCATAAGGCTTTTTATTTCCTTCTTAAAATATATAACCTCCCTCCTTGCTACCCCATTCTCCTTTACCTGCTGGAACACCTACCTGAACTCTGGCACACTCCAGGAGAAGACGGCTTTGAGGCAAAACCCTTCTTAGGATCATCAAGGTTAAAATATAGCTGTCACCATATTGTTGAAGAGTAATCTCTCAAAATGGAAGTACAGCAGCCTGGGAATATCTTGCTAATAATTAGCTAAGCCTTTCCCTCCCATCACCCTGCTCAACCAGCCAGAATAAAAGTATGCTTAGTTATAGGTCCATGCTACGGTGCCCTTGAGCTGAATGGGATTGCAGATTTAACCCCTACTATAGCAAAGCAGGAGGGTCCTTTCTAAAGGTGCAGGCTGGAGCAAGAGCTTAGGGATGTGCAGCACAGCTCCAGCACACCTGCCTCTTCGGAGGCAAGTCCATGCCATCCCCATTCATCCCACCCAACACCCATACTCAGCATCCAAGGGAGCTGTCTGCAGTTATGTTGCAACGGCTGGGATGGAGGACTGAGCCAGGGAACAGGTGACCTTCCCCAGGGCTGAAAGGCAGAAGGGCAGAGTGCCAAGGAAGACATGCCCAGGTAACACACAGCTCCCCAGGGCACTGGGTGGTGCAGACCTGCTCCGAGGCTGAAGGCTCATCAGCACAAGGAGAGCACTGCAGTTAGAAAGGTCCTGACTGCCTTGTGTGCAGGCCCCTGCCTTGGCATGGAGCAGGTCCTGTGCTCCCCACACATAAGCTAACCTTGAGCACAGCAGAGTCCTTTGCAGCAGTCCTGCATGAGGTGGCCTCTGCAAGCTGACAGCCACATCCGCTTTGAGGCCCTCCCATGCTGCCAGAGGAAGCAGCCAGCCTACAGTCACTAAGCAGACATGTGGTTGATGCAGGCAGGAGACCAGAAAAAAAAGATACTCTGGCTGCATAGGGATGCAACCCCCTCCCTGAAAGCTGCTGGTCCCACTCACTGCCAAGGAACACCATGCTGACACCCTCCTCCCAAAGAGCTGGGAGAAGGGGGCTCTCTTCTCCCATCACCCCTTCCTCTCTCAAAGCACCCAGGGCCATCTCAACAGCCCTACAGGCTCAACTCCTGCCCCACTCCTGGTGCTACCCTATTCTCACTCTCCATCTCCACCAGGCCAGCTGCCCCTTCTCCCCACCCTCCCGCTCTTTGCAACCGCAGCGTCAGAGCTGGCTGCTGCCTGGTGTTTTATTAGCCCATCTCCATGGCAACTCGCCTACAGCTTAACTCAGAGAGACCCCTATCTCGCCTTGGCCATAAATCAGCCACCCGCCTGCGTCCTCGGTCAGAGACGGGGGTCACCGCTCATCCTGCATGCTGCTGGGAGCCTTGCTGCCACTGTCCCAGCCTCCCTGCTGGGGCTGTCCCATGCAGGCAGCGGGCACAGCAGACCTGCTGTTTGCCCTCCGTGGCACCACGTTTGCACGCCTCAAGCAAAGTCGGATAGTCATCCAAAGAAATAGTATCAAAAAGCTGATGGTTTTCCTAGTTTGCAGGCAAACTGTAGCCACCCATACAAACCAGCAATGAACTGGTGCTCTTCCTCCTTTGGGCAGGGAGCAGGGTTCTGGCCAGCCCACAGCAAACAGGCAGAGCACTGGGCTGAGGCAGAAAGGCAGCATCTCCTTCCCCCATGGTAAGGCAGCCCCTCCCCTCCTTGTCCATGGTGAAGCCCTCAAAGCCTGCCAGGAGGGAACAAAGAGCCACCTGAAACGTTGTGCTGTCCCTGCTATCCAGAAACAGCTCAAGAGCAACCTTCCCCCTTGCACAGTTCAAAGGCTCCCCTTCAAAATGTTCTCTCATCAGGACTGTCCTTTGGGCACCACCTTACCAGTAAACCCACTGGCTGCTATCTATCTCACATGCGCTGGCAAGTTAAAAGTAGGTGACTGGTAAGAATCTGCTGGTCCCCACAAGAGCAGAATTTCCCACACACTTTTTCCCTGTGGCACTAGGAAGGGGCTGCAGGACATGCTGCTCTTTTCACCCTCTCAAACACACAGCAAAAATATGTTCTTGCTGCGGAAACTCTCCACCTCTAAACCTCAGAGCTTTTTTTTTGTATCCCATGTGTTACGCATTTTGTCATTTCATCCATACATTTCAAGCACCTGATAATGTTGGGACTAAATCTTGGCAATACAAATGCAAAGGTGGCTCCTACCACCAGAAGTTTAGACTACAGAAGCCTGGCAAAGTAAGTGAGAAATGAAGCATCGTCTTTAGAAGCTGTTGGGGCATTGCAGGGCTGTGCTGGTGGGAAGAGAAAGGCGATGGGCTGAGGCAGAGTCATGAAATGGCTCACTTGAGGTCACAGATGCAATCCATGACACTAACATGCACTAGTGGAAAAGATGATAATTTTTCCTCACCTTTCCACATTCCCTGAGAGGTACTGATCTACGTATATAATCCCAAGGGATGCTTGAGGCACAATGTGGTGTTTCTATATAAGATCATCTAATCCTTGCTGCTTTAGATAAGGGGTCCAGTATATCTGGAGTTTTACCCACAGCTTAGACATGCCCACAGAAATCCAGAAGTGGGCATTGGGATAGCTATATATCTTCATTTTACATAGATGCTCAGCACGTATATCCACGCAACAACTCAAAGAGCTAAAAACCCCTTCTTGCAGGACACTGCAGAGCTTGAAGTCTGTGTCTCAGCAGATCCTGGCAAATCAAAGAGCTGGAGCCTTGTTTCTATGACAAAACATGTCCATCCAAATCTCCAGAAGCCAGGTCCAACTACCTGGAGAAGTACCAGAACTCTTTTAGCAGGGATATCTGTCTCAAATTTCAAAAACTATATGCTGGCAGTGGAACGAATTCATAAAAGCTAATGGGCCTGAAAGAGACTGTATTTGTCCTGCAGTCCCTTGGCAAGGGCAAAAATAAACCTAGAGAGAAAGACCTGTTCACATACTGTTTCTTTTCTCTTCTGCAGCATCAGTTCTACAATAGCAGCATCAGTTAAAAAACCCCCCTGTGGAGTCATAAGGTTTTAGATGTCTCAGCATTTCTATTTCTAACATTAGGTACCTAACGCTCACCTAAATCAAGTGCTTAGGGAGGCTGGCTTTAAGAGTCCTGCTTGTTTGCTTTTCTGATCCAGGGTCCTTCTGGGTTTGTCTCTGCACCTGCAAAGCTGTGAACTCATTTTTTGTTTCAAAAGGAAGTGGAGAGTGGCATGAAGCCAAAACCTGGAACTTGAAACAGGGCCAAATATGAGGACATTCACACTAGAAATTGCAGGAGTTGACAATACTAGCCGAAGTGTTTGGAAAATGCCCTATGTTCATATTACATGGAATACGTTATTCCAGGTCTTCCCTCCCCTCCAAATACCTTCCTCAGTTTTCTTTGTCAGCTCAAAGGAGACCCTGGTGTCATCATAGCTTGATAAACTGAACTCAGTTTACAGCTGCACACCAAACAACAGTGAGCTTCCTGGTGCAAAGATGTTGCTGAGCTTCAGGTGCAAAGGCCATTAGGAGAATAAATCTCAAGGGAAGTATGAATTCTGGTGCACTCAGGAACCTACCACATCTGGAGACTGTTTCATGGAAACAGCAATATTAGGATTGTCTCCATCAAGCAGGATAGTTAGCCATGCAGTATGGTTGTAGATAGAGTCAGACAGCAGGAGAGCAGAAGTTTCCTAAAGGCTTCAGATGAACCTGCTACTTTAACAAGAGCTCTAAATGTCACCACATTGCCTGTGCTATGGTCCCTGAAAGGAATAATCTCTTGTCATGTTTGGTAAACTTTACAAGGACCACAGGAAGCTGAGGTACAGGCAACTGCCTAACACTGAGTGGATCTCATCAGCTCTAATTAGCTGAAACAAAACAGCAGAGACCCAGGTAATAAGAGCTCTTCATGGTATTATGGTGAGTGGTGGCTGCGGGAGGCAGGACACTCCAACCGCTGGCTCCTGGAGGCACCTGCGTGGGAAGCTGAGGCTGAGCCAGAAGCTCAGTAGTTAATGAAAGGAGGAACTGCTCAGAAATGGTTCATCTGTTAGCCTTGCCCTGGCATGTGGTGAAACACAAAAAAAAGGGGCAGTTCAAAGCCCAAGGGCTGTCTCCCTGTCACTTACACAGCTTCTCACGCATACACCATCTGCACTGCTGGTGCCAGGGGTGGAAGCATGCTGCAGGACTGGCTTATCCATCAGTCCAGGTCCCCTCCATCCCTAACTTCATTAGGACTGATGGTGACCCCCACTCTCAGAAACACCCTTGGACACGTGCATTGGAAACCCCTACACCAGTTGCCTGCCAGAATTGGGCCAACACTAAGGCAGACAGGCATTAGGCTATGGGTTCCAGGGCAGGCACGGTGCTTTGGAGAATCCAGCGGTAGTTGTGACTACAAATGTACCACCGATAGTCAATGCTCTCTGAGGGCTCTTCTGCTTCAGGAGCATTATTTAGTGTAAACAGATCAGAGACAAGCAGCAAGAGAAGTTGTGCATTTTATGATAGGAAGGCATAGTAAAGGAAGGCAGGAAAATAGAACAGAGTGCCAAAATAGTACCCTAAGGCTGACCTGCCTCATTATAATGTGAAAACCACACCTAGCTAGAAAAAGCCCCCAGCCCTAATAAGCCCCCTACTCTCTGGGCATGGGTAGTGAATTAAAAGAGAACTGTATCTTTAAGATGAAGTAAGAAAGAAACTAACCAATAGTTAGTTAAGGGGTGGGACCAGTGGATGTAACTAACTTTTCTAACTGTTTTAAATACTTGTCATGATTTCAGGCTGTGCTGGTTTGGACCAGGCACCTGTACCTGCGCCTTTAAGTAATGAAAGAAAATACCTCGACTCTGTGTGTAAACTGGGCAATGCGCACTGGGTAACGAACCCAAGTTTTGGGACAACGCTATCAGCTGTCTGGCAATGGGACATGGAGCCCCTGGAAATGCAGCCAGCCTCAGCCAAATAGGAAAACACAGGCTCAGGGAAACAAAGGACATTCAAGATGAGAAAAGAGATGCTGTAATTGCCCCCAAACCAGCAATACTCATAACAGGCCAAGTTGCATGACCCAGAACAGCCCTACACAGAGGCAAGTCCTGAGGCTGGTTGGACTGTGATGAGCATCACTGCTTACATTCAGCCCCATATCCCAAAGCGCACCAGCCTTCAATACTGGGAAATTGGAAAAGCAACTTTTCCTAAGGCTTCTCCTTCCCACATCAGCTGAAAACAGTCAGAACAAGGCAGTCCTGCAATGGCTTGGTCAAACACCTACCAAAGATTCAGGTTAGATATTTTCTTCATATGCCCCTAGTCCCAGGTCCTGGGCTACTCAGGTGACTCCAAAGCAGCAGCCAGTCTGAGCCAGGGTCCTGGCTCTGAGTTACCCCCAGTGCTGATACACTTCACCTGCAGGGCTGGACTTGGGCCCAGCTGTTAGAGGGCCCCAGCTGCAGCATCGGAGCATCAAACTTTGCAGGATTTACCAGAGCAAGCTTTACTTTATTCCAACTGATAGGAGGGGAGAGTATAATAATTAGCAGGATCCATTCTGCTTTTCCCAGTCCAGCCAGCCCCACCATTAGGGAGAAGAGATCCTCCTGTCTGGGAGCCACTGCACACGTCACCCTCTTGATTTGTAATTAGTGGAATAAGAATGCTTAGTCAGCTGGGAAATCTGCCTGAGTAAATGACATCCTCAAGTGCTTTCTAATCCAAGGAAGGCAGCCTCTCACTTCACCGCTAATGGGCTGCAGTGGGGAGGCACCAAAATTTCTGCTGTGGACCCACATGCATCCAGGAACAATTCTTTAGCTAATTCAGTCCAGGATCCATGCCAGCAGCCCCAGCTGGTCACCTGGGAGAACCTACTAGGTCCTGCCAAGAGTTTGTGTCAGTAGTTAAACTGCCTCAGTCTCACAGCACTTGCTCCCTCCTCAAGGCATCATGAGCATATACTGTTTAAGGAATGGTCCAGGCAGAAAGGACTCTTGGGTCAAGGAATATGGGAGCTACAGAAAGCCCAGAGGCTGGTTCAAGGACAGCTGCAGTGCTATTTCCATGGACAGGACTTTAGAAGTGAAAGAACAGAGGTTACTAGTTGAGAGAGAAGCTGCACAGCACCTGGCAAATCTCACACTGGAATATTAACTAAAATAACCCTCTGCCTCATCTCTTTTAAATTCAGAAGCACAGGGGAATCCATCAAGGTAATTTATGGTGAGTAGCTGCTGATATGCCAATCAAAGGAAGCCCAAAGTAACAAGTGTGTTAAAAGAGACCTCATTGATCGTTATCTCCACAAACACACACTTAGTTCCTTCAATCCCAGTTAATCAGGCTACTTTGTTACATTTCTTATACAAAAGAGTAAGTGATCAGTGGGAAGCATTAGGCATTGGATATGCAACCCCCAGACAGCTTCCCTGTCTGGAGGGAGGCTGTGGAGGTGGTGTTTAGTAGGGCACATGTTCTGGAGCAAATCTGAAAGGTCCCCAGCCAGAGGTTTTCAATAGGACATTTTTTTCTTTCATAAGTGGAAATTTCTCCACATACAACCCCCCAAGATTTTGATGAAAACCTGACAATTTGCAGATGCAGAGATGATAATTAGGAAGGCAGAAAGAAAAGAAAGAGCTTTGCTCAATTCCAGGAGCCCACAATCAGCTTTCACAGAGGGAGCAGGCTCACAGGTTTTGCCAGGAGCAGCAGAGCAGACCTTGCTCTGTGGATTGCAGATCTGGAGCCATCCAAGGTGCCAGGAGCTTCTGCAGGAAAAGTACCACTACAGCAGCTTCTCTTTCCACTACAGCAGCTTCTCTTTTCACCTTTTGTTTAACAGCACAAGCAGAGGTCTCTTTTCCTAGTTCTGATATATTTTTGTTCTTTACTTGAAAAGAAAGCCATTCTGACCAGATTGGTAGGGACCTTTTCGCATGGACTGATGTGCTATTGCATTACTGTAAGCTGCAACATCACGGTAAACTGAAAAGTGTTGAGAGAGCAGGAGGTAATGCACAGATCAGGACTAGAGCTGGTCTTATTAAATATAATAATTACCAATCTGGAAGAGGGAATAAGCAGCACATTAATTAAGTTTGAAGAGGTTCTGAAACAGAGGAGCTGCCAACAACAAAATTGAAAAAAGCATATAAAGAGGAGGAAAAAAGATCAGGTGAGAAGAAAGTGGAACCCATCAGCAAAGAAAAAGACACTAAAGAGAGGCTGGGAGGGGAGGAGGAGGTTCAACCCTACCTCACCCCAATAGCCCCAGAAGTCCTTTGCTTATCCCTTTGCTTGTCACCTTTTTCCACGAAGCCAAAGCAGCCCTCAGGCAGAAAGGGCTTTGGCACACCATTGTGGGAAGACAAGTCCTCCCAGGTTTTTCACTTCAGCATTATTAGGAGGGAATGATGTCCCCAGATAAGACAGTAAGACGGGAAACTTTTGCCCACTTATAGCAAAGGGCCATTTTGGGAACTTGAGAAGATTCATCCAAATTCAAGGCTCTTGCTGCAGGGCATGGCAATAAAGCACAGCATCTCAGCCTTGCACACAGACCAACACAAGATACTTGCAAAACTTCACCCCTTCCTAAGGATCAAAATGTGGGGCTTTGGATTTTTTTGCGTGGGTTTCTTTGAGAAGTTCAAAAGCTACAAAAAGGTTTTAGTGAAGCAGCCTTCAGATGCCGAGGAAGCCAGGGAGTGGCATGCTGCAGAAAAGCTTTTGCTGAGCAGCAGGATAACTGGATGAAGCTGCAACCTCTCCAGGACAGACAGATACTCAGAGAGCCCAAGTGACTACCCTCAGAGATGCACAGACACACACCCCTTTATCAAATTGCAAAACAAAAGGGCAAACTCCCTTTCTCCCCCCAACAGTGGCAGTATTTCCAGCTTTGCTATGGCTGTCTTAAAGTTGCTACACATTTTACACTTGGTTAATGCAAATTACTTTGTTGAAGATTATATCTACATCCAAAGGTGATGTTTCAGCTGGCCTGCCTTGGAATTGCTAACAGAATGACATCACCGCTAATTAATCAGCCTCTGTCCTGGGCATTTCTCAAATCCCCTGAATTCAAAGCACAGCAATTATTCACATATTCCAGCAGGAATTGCCACCTTTCTTTTCTCTTGCATTCCTCTCCCATTTCCTGCTCACACACATGCTCTGTAGCTGTGTTGCTGAGCCAACCCAAGCATCTATCCACAAGGAAAATGATCATGTGGTATTGCTTAAAGTCCATATTTGCCTTGCTCTTCATCATCCCTGACAGAGCGTTGGCCAACATCAGTATTAGCAGAAGCAGAAATGCAAAAGACAAAGAAACAAGTATTTCCCATACTGCTGCAGAGAGTTGGACTCCACTCAGCCCCCAAGCAACCTTTCTGAATGCCCTTCAAAAAGCAAGGGCATAGGCACATACTGAACATGCACAGTAGGAATTCCAGATTAAAAGGGACAAGAGGGAGTTCAGCAGCTGACAGCTCTGCCTCTCGAGTCAGGGATGTTGGGACTGGCTGGGGAGGTAGGAACTACTGAGACAAGGCCACATTGGTCAAATGCTGGGCTGAAGACATAGGACCCTGGACTATAAACAGCAGCCAAAGCATGTGGGGAGGGGACCAAAGTCCATAAACACGTCTATGTCCACAAGTGTCTGCTGCCAACAGTCTGTGAAGCCTCTCCAGAAGCAATACCCACAAGGTTGTAGAGTCAAGCACTCAAATCAGGAATGCCAGAATTCAGAGCAGCCCTGATGCCTTTACATACAGATATAAAGGTGGCAAATGATGATACTGTTCAATTATGTAATCCTATTACTTCACTACAGGACCTCCATCTCTTTCAGACAGCCAGATGCATCTATCCCAGACTGAATTAGCACAATGAAGTAGCAGCAGTTCCTGTTTACAGGGAACTGCTATTTGTTGCAGATAATGAGGGACAAATATATATCTCTGTCTGCCTTACAGATGTGCCAAGGCACCCACTACTGTTACTCAGGAGCAGCTGCACTGCAGAGAGCCCTCTGAGGTTAAGTATTCCAAAATCATGACCCTAGATATCTTCAGCTTGACAGCCAAAAGCATTCACTGCTTTTCTACTTTAAGCTCTGCATGTCAATTCTCACAAAGAGAGGATAAAAATAACCTGTCTTCCAGTAGTGGTGGTGTGAAATTAAATTAATTACCATGTGTAAAGCAGTCTGATACAATAGTGATGAGTACTACCATGCAGCAAAGAAGCAGACCCTACAATAGGCAAAAGAAAAAAACCTAAGAGCCACATTGAATGCAAGCACTGGGTATCCTGTGCACTCAATGAGGCAGAGGTGCTTCAGAGAAGATCCATGGGGGTCAGGTAATTGGGCTGTACTGATGCATATGCACAGCATGGAGTGGGGTATGGTAAAAGAGGCAGATTCAATTTTCATCTCCCAACTCCCAAACATCAGGCTTCACTGCCTGAACATTTCAGTAACATCAGCATACATAGTACAGAGAAGCTTGGTAAAGAGCAGAAGGTTTAAAATAAAGCTAAAAAAAAAAAAAAACCCAAGAGAAAAAGTTGGGCCAAAAAGACTAATGAAATCAAGGTAGAGAATACCAGGTTTGCAAAGAAGCTTGGCTGCTTACAAGGAAGCACAACTTCTTGAAAAGGCTAATCTGAGAGCCAGCACTTTATTTACTCTAAACCCCATAGCTATAAAAGAAAAGATATATAGAGTGTGGAGGTCAGGGGAAAGGGAAGGTGGGCAAGTAGAAAGGTCTGCGTCTCTTGGTGGGGAGGCACACATGTGAAAGCAGGGCTATTAGAGTGACTCCAGGCATTTTAAAAGCCATGCAAAGCACACTCAGCAAGCACTGCTAACCCCTCCTAGGATTGCAACACCCATGAGGTCTCACCACAGACCCTGGGGAGTAATTTTCAGCTGTCTGTTGCCTTTGCCTGGCTTGCATTTTGCTCCTGTGGCTTGAACCTCACAGATCAGCAGCCAGCTGTCCTTGGCCTCCAGCCCACAGCAAACACATCTGGAACAGCTGCGGATGGCAAACTGCTGTTGGCCAAGAAAGGATTCATCATGTGGATTTACTTTACTGCCTTCCATGTGATGTTTTTAATTGGAAGTGTAAGACAGCCACGCTTGTGGTCACCTATGCAGGCAGCTGGTTGGGCTCTGCTCTGGACATAGCATTTCTGTGCCTGGGAGCCCCTGAATCACTACAACAGGCTAGGCTGGTCCATTTGCAGCTCTTGTTTTCTTCAGTGAACTTAGTCTTTCCCATCTGAGTCTCCTGCAGGTAGAGTCAGACTGCTTTCCATCCCAATCATTTGTCAGGTGGTTTGGTTTGATGCAAGCCGAAGCTCTTTGACTTTATGTCCCAGCTTCAGAGGATCTTGCCCATGACTCCACTTTCTTTTCCAGTATTTTGTCTCCTACGTAAAGTTCATCCCATGGAAACTGATAGCAGCTTTGTCCTCATTCACATTTATAAAATGGCAGCACAACCTACAGCTGTCTCCAGCAAAAGCTCTTTGCCTCAATCTCACCTACTATCCATTAGCATGAGGGAACTCAAGCTTGCGCTCAGGATACCGGTTAACACGTTTAGAAGTAGGATTATCTGAGGCCTCTTTCCTGCCTGGCATGGAACTAACCTATTTCCCCCCCTCCTCGCACTGACTTCCCACACCAAAGCTCAGATTATTTTTTTGGGCTAGTTTTCATTCGTCTTGACTCCAAAGCACCTCCACAGGGCATGGCACTGAAGCAGGTGGTCAGCTCGCCTGTTGCTTTTGGGGCATGCAGACAAGGCCAGCAGGTGAGGATGCTCTAAACCCCTTTGAAGGAGATCAGGAGGAAGAGACGCTGCAAAGGTACGATGGATCCGAGGAGCTGCTGCCAAGAACCAAACAGAACCTCACTGCACATCAGCTGTGCCAAGCTTCACACTGCCCTGCTAGTAAGAATCAGAGTTACAAGGATGTGATGCTGGCAGCTTTTTCATTTTAAAATAGTTTCTGCTGGATTTTCTACTTTTTTGAAAAAAAACCCAGCAACTTTGATTTAGAAATGTAAAATGAAACTTTTGAAAAACTGCATTTTTCTTCAAGGTCCTATGTTTCTACTTTCCAAGCTCTCTACCAGCCAGAACAGCAGTAAGAAAGATGAATTCTTCAGAGGAAACAGAACAATCTTTTTCAGTTCTTTTCTGCTTTTTATCCTTCTATCTTCATCTGAGTGACAAAGAAATCAGAATATTTGAGCAAGTAGCTACTGCCTTAGTCCCATTTTTCACTCTCATTTTACCAACTAGAAAAGCGATGAGGGGTTTCCATCACTTTGAGGAAGGTGGAAAGGCCTGATAAGTCTTCCCATTAGAAAATAAAAAATTAAAACAGAACTAAAAAGCTCTGTCAGGTGAAAATGCATGAGAAAATTCAAAGAAAGAGAAGGCTATTTCTCACCAAGAAACCACCCATTTGAATCAGCTTCAACTCTTGTGCTAAGACATTCCTCTTAAAAAAAAAAAAAAAAAAAAAGAGGGTTTATTCCTTGCTCCTAAAGATCCTTTTTTTAACATGGGCTGGTAGTATCAACAGGTTGGCAAAACAAAGCCCTGTGATGAGACAGTAAAGAGAAACAGTAAAGATGCCTTCACCCCTTCACAGACAAACCTCAGAGCCTCCAGAGCCAGGCAGCGCTGTGCACTGATTGCTGCACTGCAAGGAACAGACCCAGACCTGGTCCTGCCCGTGAGGACAAGGCCAAGGAACACCACCACAATCCAGAAGAGGTGTTTTACAGTGGGATTAAACCTGTGAAAGTTACTCAGATATTGGGAGATTATAGCCTGCATGAGAATAGCTGCACATTTTCCCAAAATGCTGAGGGAAGCAAAGCCACCTCTGGCGTGGCACTGGGCTGTGCACATCAGGGCCTCTTTCCAAAAGGGACTGTTGTCCATTGGCAATGACTAGCACCAGAATACCCTGTTTCAGGAGACCTAGAAAGAAGCATCCATAAAGAGGACGTTACTGAGGGATTCCCTCAGCTATTGACACACCGAGATACTTGGCAAGACGCTTGCTCTGGAAACTGCAGAGATACAGATGCTGTGCAAGCTCCCTCTGGGGCTTTTAAGAAGTGTCTGACACAAATAGAAATCAATGCGAGGCCGGAGTCAACTACTCTGGAGAGAAAAAGCTCTATCCAGAGCCAAGCCGAGGCCAGCCTCTGTGCTGCCCTGGGGCCAAGAGGCAGTGTCCCAGGGCCCTGCCTACCTTGTGGTGAGGGAGCAGTGCACCAAGGGGAGCCCACGGGTTTACACCACATTTCCAAGAGCCTCCCTTCACCACAGCACTGAGGTTTTCCCCCCTGCTTACCTCCCTTCTGCACTTCCTCTTCGTTTTCTCAGGCTCTACCCACAGCCCTTGCTGGACACACTCCCATCCCTATGCCTGGTGCAGGACTATGCCTTGATCCCAGGACAGCCAGTGGCCAGCAAGCGTACAGTGCTGTCTGCAGGGGTGCAGCCGACCTCCTGGGCATCACTGCACAGACTGACCAGGGGCTGGAAAGTTTGTTTTGCCAAAACCAGCTGCTTCCCTCCCAGTTCCCAGACAAGGCTGGAAGAGGGAATTACTTGTAGTGCAAGGAAGGCTCCCTAAATCACTCATTTATCAGGAGCAATAGCAGTAACAGACATGTTTGAAGGGCCAGCCAGGCCACAGTCCTGCAGGGGAATGACATTGCTATGAGGCTGATTCCTAACATGGGACAGAAGCACATTTGCTCCAGCTGAGATCCTGCTGCTTTCTGTGCCTACATACCAGCAGAAGGCCCACTGCAGATAGCACAGACCCTCTCAGCAGCTACAGAGATCAGTGCAAGAGGTATTGCTGGCAGCAGCAGAATCTGAATCACAGAATCACTAAGGTTGGAAAAGACCTGTAAGATCATCAAGTCTAACCATCAACTAACACCACCATGCCCACTAAACCATGTCCCACAATGCCTCGTCCACACGTTCCTTGAACACCTCCAGGGATGGTGACTCCACCACCTCCCCAGGCAGTCTGTTCCAATGCTTCACCACTCTCTCAGGAAAGAAATTTTTCCTAATATCCAGCCTGAACCTCCCCTGGAGCAACTTGAGGCCATTTCCTCTAGTCCTGTCACTAGTCACTTGGGAGAAGAGACCAACACCCACCTCTCTGCAACCTCCTTTCAGGTAGTTGTAGAGAGCGATAAGGTCTCCCCTCAGCCTCCTCTTCTCCAGACTGAACAACCCCAGTTCCCTCAGCCACTCCTCACAAGACTTGTGCTCCAGACCCCTCACCAGCTCCGTTGCCCTTCTCTGGACATGCTCCAGCACCTCAATGTCCTTCTTGTAGTGAGGGGCCCAAAACTGAACACAGCATTCGGGGTGCGGCCTCACCAGTGCTGAGTACAGGGGCACGATCTGCCTGCAGGCTTGCCCAAGGAAGGAGCCTGGAGGGAGAGGGGAAGAACCCAGCGGAGGAGCTCACCAAACAGGCCGGGCTAACCGCAACGGACACTGCCCACCTCCACGGCTCTCATCAGTCCCCCCCCTTGCAGAAAGAAGTGTCTCCGCGCCCGCCCCGGCCAGCCGCGGGCAGAGCCCGGGCGGTGTCTCTCCGCCGTCCCGCCCCGGCCGGGGCTCCGCCGCCCGTTCCGCGGCTTCTGCTGCCCTCTGCCCGCCACGGGGGGGAAGCGCCGCGGCTGCGGCCGGGCCGGGCCGGGCGCGGGGGGGCTCTCGGGACAGGGCACAGGGCCTGCGGCGGCTCCACACAGGCAGGCGTGAACGTGCCGCCGTTAAACACGAGCGATGGTGGAGTTACCCTCACTGGAAGCGTTCAAGGAACGCGTGGACATGGCACTGCGGGACATGGTTTGGTGGGCATGGTGGTGTTGGGTTGGTGGTTGGACTTGATGATCTTACAGGTCTTTTCCAACCGTGGTGATTCTGTGAACAGACTCTGAAAGCAGCATCTGGCAGGGAGACCTCCGTTCTCCCCACCCACCCGGCAAGTGCCGGAGCTTACAGAGAACCACACCGCATCCAGGCCCCAAGACACTCATCCAGTTTTCAGACCAAAGCACCTGTTGGACAGAAACCTCAGCACCTCCACTGGTGATAGCAGATTGCCAGGTGAGCATTGCCGAGCAGAAGCAGCAGTGATCGGGGTGCACAACGATGCAGCTTGTTTTATTTATGCATGTTTATTCCTGCAGAGAAGTGATCAAACAGCAGGCAGGGAGCTCCCTGGGAATTTCTGTGCAACACCAGCACCTGGTTCCTAAGGAAGGAGACTGATTCAAGAGCCACTCTCTGGACGCCAGCAAAATCCAAGCTCTGTAGCTAGATGGACACAGTCCCATCTTCTCAGAGAAGGCTTTCCCCCACCCCCTGCCTTTTACACAGCACTTCTAGCAGCCCTTAACACATGGTTCTCACAGTGTATTTGCTAGGCTCACTTGCTCACATGCTAAGAAAAGCTGTAAAGCAATAATAGTGGCACCTGCAGACATGTGCCACAGCCCTTCAGGTCAACCAGTGCAGTTCTGGTAAGTGGACATGTCCATGGGAGACTTCTGCATTTCCAGATAAACTTCCATTTTAAATGGAAGCTTATTCAAGCGTTTGCATCCCAGTGATGCATGAAAGTGTCTCTCTGCAGGTAAAGTGACTGTAAGATGGCATTTTTGTGTATCATCTGGACTTTTTTTTTTTTTTTTTTTTTTTTTTTTTACAAGCTGAGCTATGGATAGTTCCTTCTTCAAGTTACTGCTTTTCAGTAGAGTTAGGGTTTGAGCTACAAGCTTTACTGTACCAGACAGGGCAGACCCCAGCCTGTAAACCTACCCAGCAAGGTAAGGAGCAAGCCCAGGGGGGCTAAGCCCCTACCCAGCAACTGCAGATCTGCAGAAGTTCCCTGCCTACACAAGTGTCCCAGTTGGACATCTGAGAAATCATTGGCTTTGTTTTTGAGGGATAGGGAAATTCAGTCTCCCTGCACCTGTGTTAACACCCCACAGATAGCTGGCAGCACTTTTAACCCTGGGTCTGCTGGAAGAAAGAGCTTCAGCACAAACAAGCTTCATCCCTGCAGCTCTCAACCACGCCCAGATAGCAATTTAGCACTAGGCATTTGCCAGCTTATGCTACTGCAGACGTACCACGGGCTCACTGCAACAGGCTCATGCCTCTCCTTCAAACTCTCCCCGTGAAACAGGCAACAGGGTCCACTGGAAGACAGGTCAGTTCACTGCCCACAGTGTAGTCCCCCCCACCAACACACTGTCATCCTGACCCTGTGTCTGCACCCACCCTGCCTTCTCTGAAAGCCTGCACCTGCCTATGCACTGCTGTAAGCTCTGGAGAGGCCCCATAAAACCATGGGCTTTGCTTTTCTTTCCCATTAGAACTCCTTGGCTGCTCAGAGCTTGTGGGCAAGCAGATTGAAAAACCTTGGTTTGATCTCCAAGAGGAAGATCGGCTTTTAAGAACCGTTCAGACAAAGTGTGACATAACAGGGTATCTGTTTCTTCAACAGATCTGCTTTCCTGCATTTGTTTGAAGTCTGACCTGATTATTCTTGCAATTGTATTTTTAATGCTCATCAGGTATCCTTAGAGAAATGGATAGTCACTTTTTTTAGATCATGCATATGCAATCAGACAAACAATATATAGCTCACCTGCCCTGTTCTTCCCCTCTACAGCAAAAATCACATCCGTAACAATTGCTCCAGAGAAAGCAATAGCTATTCAGATGGGACAGAGCACCAGTTTCTGCTCTGCCTTGGTCACACACACCAGACGTGCCATCTGTCTTCATTGTAGGGACAAATGCTACCCTTGTATTCAAATAAACCAAAGCAAGTTGTTTCCCTGTCACCCATGCAGTTGCCCTACTCATATTAGGAGTTCATGCATACAGTGCCTTCCTCTAGCATTGTTCTCACATATTTGTACACGTTTACCTAGATTTTTAAATTGGCAAGTTCAGCTCCATGGGTACTTTTATTCCTGTTTTATACAGTCTGTTAACCGTTGCCTGGACAAGGCAGAGGCAGGGAGGATAACTCTTGGTACTTTGCAGTAGTGACCTTGCCACGAACGTGCCATTGAAAGGAGAGGGGAACTAATTCAGCAGATGATGCAGCATCAGTTCAACACTTTGTGGCTGGTGAGATGCCACCCACATGTGCTGGGTCACACCCACTTAGGCAATATAACCTTAGCACTGGGGGAATGAGGAGAGACTGGAAGACCTGCTGAGGAGGCAATCACTTACAAAAGCTCAGCCAGCCCAGCCCACAGTGTGAACCTGGGACATCAGCTCCAACCTGTGAGCACACCGCAGGATCCCCTGGTCTGAGGCTTGGCATATATTACAGTTCTGGGGCACACAATAAGATCCATAGGCAGCCCCTGACATCAGGAAATGCCATCTCACCCAGGTGCATGATCAGCTAAGTCCCCAGCCCTCGGTGAGCTGCGATCAAGGCTGCATCTTTCAGCCTTGCTCTTGAGCAGCTGCTCTGTCACAGATTAACATTCCCTCTCAATTCCTGCCTCAGCACTCCCTTCCCTGCTATTAAACCTCCCAGCCAGGGAGGGCTGGGATCAGGGTCAGCAAGCCTGGGGTGCAGGGGAGCTCCACACACCAGTCTCAGCAGAAAGAGCCACAGAAACCCCCCTCCAGGCCTGAGTTAGAAAGTTTGAGATGCTGCAGAGTGCTGCCGTAAGCAGAAACCATGGACACAGGCAGCCTCTGCACCTCGTAAATCATCGGGAGGCGGCAGAGAACTAGCCACCATTTCATCAGTTAATTACAACTGTTAATCATATTTTCATTAACCTGAAATGAAACTGCCAGCATTCCCCCTTTTTCCACCCCATGCCCCAAATCCCATTCCTCAGATAGCTATTCTCTATCAGCTGGGACACATGCTGTCCTTTGCAACATGTAGCTGGCCAGCCTCCCATTTTCAGTAATTTCCAAACCGTGCTATCTTGCTTCTCCACATCTGCATACACACCCCTTCCCAGGCCTCAGCAGGCGCACATACTGCCATTACTATAAAGGAGACAAGTTTAACCCCCATGTACTGTCCCAACCCTGCTCTAAAAACACTCTGCTCATAAAACTACTGCCACCCTAACCCTGCTTAGGCTGGGGAAAGCCTGTAAGGTCTATATGCTTGACTGTCAGACTTGCTGACATACTGAACATGTTGCTATAATAGATGCCTCAGTTTCCCCTATTTTTTAAAAGGGTCTGGTGCTATAAGCTGGCTCCTGTAAAGCATTTTGAGCTCTCCACGCACACCTGTAAACAGACATGTTCATGCCTGATAGCCCATGGGACTGAGACAGGTAGGAGGGACAGGGAAGCCTTGACCCTCCGCAGGGCAGGAGGTAACTGCAAGGGCTACTCTGCACTCTGCCAGGGATGGGAAGTGGCCTTAATAGCTCAGTAGAAATCTTGCAGCAGTCAGGACTTCCTCACCACCTGCCTGCCCCCGGGATGGGGGAGCAGGCTGCGAAGCCCCTGCCCCACCCTGCCCAGTGCCCCTCCTGCAGCCGCAGCAGCCGCTCCGCACGCTCCAGCTCTGCTCCTGCTCCCCTGTCAGCTTCTGCTCATGTCTCTCTTCACGAGGAGAAGGGGTGTTGATTAATGTTAATTGAAGACTTCGGATGCTACACCTTCCCCCAGGGTACAGAGAAATAATGAGCAGCGTGACATTTGAGGTCCCCTTTGCCTATGCTGTTACAGCAGCACGCCTCAGCACTGCCCAAGGGGACAAAGCACCTCTGGGGTGAGAAGGGTATTCAGCATCCCCATGCCTTAACTGTTCTTCCTTCCCTGCTCCAGGACTCAGCTCCAAGCCTGGAAACCCCCCTCTTCCAGTCTGAGGCATCACATCCCTCATGTCTTTCTGCTTTTGGGAAAGCAGCCCCCAAGCAGAGCCCAAATGCTCGCAGGAGGAGCGGCGCTATCCCCAGCCCTACTAAGCGCAGGGCACCACATCAGTGGAGCAGCACTCACTAGAGTGTGGGGGAGAGGGAGGACATGAGAACAATCACAGAGCTTAGAGCTTCCTGCTCAGCTTGCCCTGGTTCAGACTTGGTCTACCAAGATGACACCCAGTTTGAACTACGTGGCTCAAGAGAAAGTGGCGACCACCCTGGTCAAAGCCAAGCCCTACAAGGGGCAGGACAGCACTTCTTCAGCCTCTAGAGCTGTCCCAGGCTTCTCAGATGGAATGTTGCACCTCTTCCTCCACTTGCTTAGTATCTTCAGCCACTCCTAACATCCAAGAGTGAACTCAACTTTTTGCTTGCTCCACTCCCTGCAGGGCTGAAAGGAGGTCAGAAAGCCAGCCAGGGAAGGGAGGAGAGCTTGGTTATAAGCAAGGACCAGAGGCTCCAAGCTCTGCAGTTGCTTTTGCCTCCCTCTCCTCTCCCTCCAGGAGCCTCAGATGTGCTAAGCAGCCTGTAAAGGTGTTAATGGGGAACGTATCACCTCTGTCACAATTGCAGTGTAACATGGCACCCAGCACAGAAATGAGATATAAAGAGTGTACTTATTCTCCCAGTGTGAAAACTGCTGGGTTAAATATAACAGAGGCTTGCTGGCTCCAGGAAGCATAGCTGATCTCTTCATTTGATGGCAGAGTGCTTACTTTGCCAAACAGCCCTCAATCCCCATGGAGCAGGCAATTTCTCCCGTGTTAAATGTGTATATACATTACCAGGTATGATAAAGGTGTATAAATTGCCTTCATTATATATATTTCCATGGAAAGTGTCACAACACAATGTCTCACAAGTCCCACTTTTTTTTTTGGTTCAGTGAGTTTTTGATTGGGTCCAAGTAACACTGGTTTCTGCAGATGCAGAACTTAATGAAGGAGGTGTGGTGCAAAGGGGGCCTCCCTGAGGCGGACACCTCCCTGGCCGCCTCAAGCTGTGACAGGGCAAACGGCACAGGATTGCTACTGGTAAGGACCTGATTCTGTGGCAGCCTTGAGAATTACCATCTGCCTTCCGGTTAGAGCTTTAGCCACAAATTTCCTCAGCCCCTTTGTGCTTACCTGACCCATTAGGTCCAGACAGAGTCTTGGAGTGAGGATAAGCTGCATTTGTAATATCCCATCACACTGACAGCACAGACTACCTGGCATTCACCCTAGGTCTTCCATAGGATCATTTGTAATCCCTTGGATTTGAGTCCCACACAGGACATCCTTATCAGCTACCAGTCAGGAGAGCTTAGATGCCAAATAAACACTCCCATGATTTATAGACCTGCTCTCCCAGCTAAGCAACTCCCACACCTTGCACCCATGTTAGGAAACAACATGTGCTCACCATCATTAAAAACAAAGCACTCTAAACTCAGCAGAGAGCTGATTTAGTTTAGCCATGGGTAGGGGAGAATAGAGTGAGAAATAAGACTTGCTTGCCTCAGTTCTATCATATAGAAAAGTGATCTTCAGGGTTTGAAATTAGCAAGGAAAAAAGTCAAAACTCCAACATTTTTAATGGCAAGGATAATTAATGTAATAATTTAATAATACATTCCCTGCATCTGCATTCCTTGTCTATCTGGTTGCATAGGAGCTTCTGTTTACAAGAGGTCCGCAAATCAAAATACAACCCTTCTAATAAGCTGGCCTTGCCAAACACCTACTCTGCCTTCATCCAGCTAAAGTTATTGGGCTCATCAACTGAGGAGTGTTAACCAGCTGAAACTTCAGGACATCCTAGATGGAACAACTTATCAAATTATGCCTTCTGGCCTCAAACTCCAAGAGTTCAAACCTTCTTGAACCCTTATCAAAAGTTGAGGCTCTATAAGCCATTACTTATACCAGACTAGCTAACTGCCAACAACATAGGAACACATCACTCACCTTAAAAAAGTCAGCATTAATATTTACTAACTGAATGCAAACTGCATAACAGCTCTTATCTGTGCTAGGTTTAAGAGCAGCTCAATACAATCACGTCAGCAAGGCTACTTTTTTAAAAAGGGATCTTGTAAGTGAAGATCTTTGAGAAAAGTGAGGAGATTCATTGCATTATGTGCATGGTATAAAACTGGGTTAGGCAGGACTGCTCTCCCTGGGGAGCTGGCTTTGCCTGTCACCTGGGGGGAAGTATCTTCTAGAGAAAAAGCAAACAATCCTCAATATTACCCAATGCATTTAAGATCATAGCCCTTTACTAACCCAGTTTTCCTCCTCTGCTGGGAGCACCAGCTGGGTAGATGGCACCCTCAGCCCCCTCTGTGCATTATCCCAGCTGAGTGAGGGCATACCACAACAAAAGGCATAAGGCTACCACCCTCCTAACTCCCCGTGCCACAGCCCACATCTTCATGTCAGCTATAGCTTTAGCATCACCTTCTTTTGCAATATGTTAAGCTAATCCAGGTCATTCTCCATAGAAACCCTGAAGAGTAGCTGCTAATACATCCCAGCCCATTTTCAAGGAACGACCACATACAGGGTTTGCCAGCTTCCTTATATCCATGATCATTTTATATCACTTCATTTTATTACCTAGCACCACGACACAGAGCAATGCAGGCTGTAGCTGGAACACTATGCCCAAATTTGCAGCAGCATCTAAGAGACTGTAGACTCCTTGCCAGGAGAACTGAAAAGCAACAGAGGCTTATTAGCCTTGTTTCTTCAGGCTGAAAGAAGTGCTTTGAAGACACAGGCAACAAAGGGGGAAGTTTCGACTCACCTGAAGCATTTTGCTAAAAATAGCTGTTCTACCTCCATCACAAGCCTGTGTTAGACTGCCATAGTATTTTAAAAGAAAGGTTATACACACAGTTTCCTTCTCTTACCTCACCAAATTTCTGATCAGCAGCTGCAGCACACACACGGACGCTTTACAGCATGCACAGCACCCTGGCAACCATTCTGCCTTTAGGGCTCATCAAGTATTATGTCCAGCTCAATAGGCAAAACCTAACACATTTTCTATGGGGCAGTAATGGCTTGGGTCGCCTCAACATTTTGCAGAGGAATCACAAAACTCAGCAACTCACTGCAGAAGGAAGAAGGCTAAAATAAAAGGCAGAAGCAAGAAACAGTACCAAATTAGAGCAGGGACTAAAAAACCAGGCTCTGCAGTGCCTTAGACCCTTGCCTCTCAGGGCATCTGATTGCACTGCTGACATTAGGTCCCTCACCAAGGTCCAAAGCACTCTGCCCCACAGCTCTGCTGCAAGGATGAACCAAGTCCAACCCATGAGACCTCCTACAGAAACACAGCACCTACCAATCAGTAAATATGCTGATTGCGATCTGCAGGTCATTAATTGCAGATGATTTTACTGCAGTCTGTGGGGTGGATATAGGGGCTCCCCACAGTATCACAGGTGGGCATGGCTGGAGGCTGACACCTCCCTGGGGCTGGACAGGAGATGGATGCTGGCAGCAGTGCCAGGGGTGCTGCTCCAAGGCTCAGAATTCATTCCTACTTAGGCTGGGAGTGCCCTGGGGGAACACAGCACTTTGCTAAGATAATCAATGCTTACAACCATTCCTCAGCAAACACCCCACCTGGAGAGCAAAGCCTTCCTCTCTAATGCCCTGTTTTTGCAACAAGATGTTTTTGCAGGAGGGCTTTAAAGTCATCTAGTCTGCTGCAGATCACCAGTGAGAGATGATGTTTGGTCTAATGCTCAAAACTACATCTCCTAGGGCAAAGGCCAGGGAGAAATACTGCAGGAGAGCGGAGAGGGAGGGAGAGGAAATCCCTGAGCAGAAATTATTTTGAGCAGAGAAAGCTGCAGAGCCGCGTGGAGTGAGGCAGAAGAAACGCAGGAGAGGGAGGTGGCTGTGCTGGGGGAGAGAGAAGAACAGAGGAGAGTGGAAACTCAAAAGGCTCCTCGGGGGAGGATGAAGGCGGGAAGGTAGGATGCTGCTCCCTGGGGCTAGAGGATCCCTGTCAGGAGCTGGCTGGGCTCAGCAGCACTTCCCCCTGCAAAGGGATTCCCTCTGCCACCTGCTATTGGTCCTGGCGCAGTGACGAGCTGCTGGAGTGGCTTTCTCTTCCCTGCATATGTGGTAGAGGTATAGGAAAACAGCAGCCCCATCCCCCTCCACTCCCCTCCAGAGAAGCAAGATTCCTTCGTCTACCATCGCTGGATGCTCTGCACCAGGGCCGAGCCCTCACACAAAACCACACGACCTGTCTGTCTTCAAGGAAATCCACTGGGGTTTGTGCTCAGCCTTTCTGCAAGGTGCAAGGGGGAAGGTTGCTGTGCCAGCAGAGCACTGGGGAAGGGATTCAAAAGCTCAGTCCCTGGTGAGAGCCAACACGTCTCCATTTGCTGCTGGCATCGAGACACCCCCCAACCATGCTAGGGTCCTGCCTGTCCACACAAAAGCAGATAGCTAGCATGTGCGGCACGCATGTGCAGAAAGTGCAAGCAAGGCAGCCCAGGAGATGTGGGACCCAGGCTGCATGCTACCACTGACCAGTCCTTCTGCCTTTTCCCACTTGTGAAAAAGGGACATGACCGTCTACCCACCTATTCAGGATCATGCCCAACCATGTCTGAGAGCAAAATATTACAGCCTAAAACCCTACCTTAAGTTCAAGTTGTATTTTAGTGACACAACACTGACATAGACCTCCTGGGTGACCTTGGGACACTCCTCTTTTCTGGTCCCTCTTGCCAAGGGAAAGATCTTCTTTACTTATTACCTTTAGGGCTGCTTAGGAGCAGGAACTGGCTCCTGCTCTGCCCAGTCCCATGGAAGGCTTCACCCAGCTGGGAAGTATTGCAAGAGAAATTGCAGTGTAGGGGACTCAATGAGTACCTTCTTTCCAACAGTACATCTGCTATCTGCCTTTCTCCTCAGATATGAGCTACAAAAGGGTCCTCAGAGAGCTGCTCCCACTGAGTGTTGGGGAAGCAGCAAGAGCAGGGCTGCTGCATGAGGGGGAAGCAAGCCAGAAGCCAAAGGTGACCATGGCACAGGCAGCGCCTGTACCAACCAGGGTGCAGCCCTACTGTACCTGAACGTGGTAGGGCACTCTCCTACACAAGACAAGGCAACAGACCAGTTCCAGGCAGTCCAGCCAGAGACAAGGCTACAAAACATACACAAGAACCAAGACAGAGACAGCTGTAGCAAAGAGTAGTACTGTGGGCCTGAGCTTAAATGGAGTCATGGCCCAATGGGTGGGTGAGTGTTGATGGACATCCCAGGTGGGGCTGGTTGGGGCAATTGGGGCTTGGTGGTGCACTCAGGGTCCTGACACAGCTGCAACATTGTAAGGCAAAACTCTCGAGAGGTGGGTGTCCTGATGGTTGGGTGGTTTTAGGTGTCACAGGTGACTTTTCTTCTCATCACATCTTGCTTTATGCTGTTGTCTATAGTTTGGGAAGGAGCAGCACACAAAGCACTGGTGTAAAGCAAAAGTCTTACAGAACCATTGTAGAGCTGGATGCTGCTCAGAGGCTGGAGGGAAACCTCAGCAAACCCTTGCAAGAGACCTGAAGTGCAATCTGGCCTATCTGCAGTCCTGGCCAGGGAGAAACCAGAATCAGATTGAAACATCCCCTTGACATACCCAGACAAAAAGCAGCAGAATATTTAGCCTGGCATTAGCCAAAACTGTGTAAAACTGTGTGGTGCGTCACACTGTCCGAAATGATGTGCATAAGGGTAACACATCCGTGCCTGCTGTGGGTGCCTGCACAAACCCCTTTGGATTGGGAGGTTGCCTCCAGGGTGGGAACAGGGACTGCTGTGGTCACCGTTTGTGTGGCGAGTCCTGGTGTCTTCTCCAGCGTCTCAGAGATCCTGTGTGGAAGCAGTGAAGGTTTTGGCCATGCAGACAGACCTGCTTTTTTAACCCCTCTACCTCTTCACTCCTCTTTGTTCCTTACGGAACACTCTGCGTGATTTCTAATAGTGAACAAGAATTACCTAATGCTTGAAAAGCCCAGGATCTTGAACCATTTTTTAAAAAAATGTCATTTAGAGTCACCCTCTCCATCCTGTAATGGGGAGGGTAAAGCAGTCCATAGTGGTGATGAGATTTGTGGGATGTCACAGCACAAACGGAGCCTGGGTCTCCTGCTTGCACCCCAGATTCCTGTCCACTGCTCAGCTTTGCCTCCCCAGGGAGAGATGTTGGGAAGAAAATGGGGGGATATCAAGAAGAAAAGTGGTTAAACCCTCTCTCTCCCTGATTGGTGACAGCCGGGGTATAGATTATGCTGTTTTTCTCCCACCACAATAACATCGTTATTCAACTTGGCAGCACAAGGTGGAGTGAGTGAGTGAGGGAGAGTGCGTGCGGTTTGTGTTTTTTTAATCTATCAAGCATTTCCCCGTTCTGCCGATTGCAAACTCCTGCCCGGCCATCCCCACCTCAGCATCCTGCGTTGCCATGTCAACAGAGGCTGTCATCCCCTGTGTCGTGAGGGAACGCTCTGCTTTCCCGGGGGCCACGGGCTCGCAGTGGAAGGACGTGCATGTGCCCGGCTGATGCTGATCCCTAACCAGGGCATTTTTTGGTAATTTTTCCCCAGAGCTTCCAGTGCCGGGAGATGATTTACCCCCTCATCAGCCCCTTTAAGATGTCATCATCAGTGCTTCACTTAATCAGGACATCTTGGCATGAAAAACAGCCTTCTCCTGACCCCTGCGCTTCCACTGCAAATTAGATATAATAAAGCAAACAGCTCTTCCACTCCCCGCAACGCCTCGCTGCCTTCGTGCCCTCGCTGCCGCTGCAGGGGAGCGTGCAGTGCTGGAGGGAGATCGTGGATCAGGCTGGGCCGCGGGGCCTCTGCCTGCTTATTTCTGCGCTCTCCTCTCCTCCTCCGCGGGAGCGGGAGCAGAGGCACTGCAGAGCCAGGCTGCCCAGCCCCGTGCCAGCACGGTTTCTTTTACAGCATGTTTAAAGCACCGGCTTCCCAGGGAGATGTCCTGCAGGGTTAGTCAAGAAACAAAGAAGAGAAAGTTTGATGAGCTTCGCTTCTTTCTGCTGGGGTGAAGATGCTTGTGGAAGAGTTGTGGGTGTAAATGTGAGTGCCACCACCAGGAGATAACAGCCTCTCCCAGGGTGTTGGCTGACTCCAAGGACAGGGAAGCAGCGGATCTGCTGCCTGGTCCCAAGCTCACGCCAGGCTGTCCTCCCTTCTGTCCCTGGTGGAGGGGGAAAAGTGTCAGCATGGCAATGTGAGGAAGGGGTACAGGGCTTGTGCTGGAAGAGAAAGCAATGGCATGCCAACCAGCACTTACCTGAGACTGGGAAAACAAGAATCCCCTTGGATCAGGAGCATCCCTTGCTTTGTCTGCTGGTTACGAGGTGTGGATGTTGCAGTGTGATGGGGATGTTAGAGTAGATGATCTCCAGAGCTCCCTTGCAACCGGTGTTTCTATGATTAAATCTCTGGGCATCACCAACTTGTTGGTTCAGTTTTCTCTGCAGAACTGGGCAGCTGTTGCTGGAAGAATTGTTATGTTGGTGGTCTGGAAAACAACTTCACAGCCATAAGCTGGGACGGTGGGCTGGGAAGCAGGCTGGGAAGCTGCTGCTTCTCCTGGGAGGTTGCTGGCTGAGGGACCCGTGCAGGTTCCCTGGGGACACAGGCATCCATCTCTCATCCAAGCTCCTGGGCTTGCCTCTAGAGGCTGTCCCTTATGGTTATGAATACAAAGTGCTTTGTCCTCACCAGCTGTGGAAGAAAAGTGGCCCCTGCTCTGGGTAACAGAGACTGGAGGAAGGGGATACCAGAAATATAGGTCACCTCACTTCAGCGTGGGCAGTGTTGTGCTATGTCCTCCTTTGAAGAGGACCCAAGAAGATGTGAAGGTCTGGATTTAGCTTGAGCTGTGGGTTATTTAGGCTTTGCAGTACACTTCTACTGGGGCCCCCAGGGAAGACAGGAGTGGGATTTGCATTTATTCAATTAAAGAAAAAAAACAAAATGCATCACTGATATCTGTGAGCCCAATATGGCTAGCTGCTAGCTTTGGAAAATCAGGACCAGCCAAATGTGTGACCACACCATGCCTGTTTTTTAGCCTAGACTCAGGTCACCTCCTATAGTCTTTTGGTTTGCAAATGAGGGCCAGAAACTCCAAAGAAAGCAAAGAGAAAGATGAAGTTTCCAGGAACTGGGTGTTCAGGGTCAAACGGCAGCCTGTGGGAGCATGGCAGAGGCCAGCGAGACGCCGGTGTTGGCACCCACCACTGACCCAGCCCAGAGTTTGCTGGGTTCCAGGACAGCACAGCCCAGAGGTCCTGCTCACCTGGGCTGCTGCTCCTCCCTGCAAGCCCCTGCCTGCACATCCCACAAGAAGGCTGAGCACTGTGGCCATTCCTATTTCCCATTCATAAAGGAAACTGCCTTTCCCTCCCAGAGGAGGTTTGTACTGAGCAGTGTTGCAGGAATGCTTTATACTTCCCCTTCCAGTTGCTTTGTTCTCTTGCCTCCCTGCAGTTTCCTTGGAAAAGTTAATCTTCCCTATGGACTTTCTTTAGATGGAAACATTTCCCCTCAATGGATCTGGGCACAGAAAACATCAGTTTGGAATCTGAATGGAAATAATTTGAAGCAGCTTGGTGAAGAAAAATGGGCATGCATTGAGAAAGCTTGCACCCCTACATCCATGCCTCAGTTCGCAGTACATATGAGATATGGCTGGCCTAAATTTATGTCAATAGCTTTCCAAAAGCTCTTGTGCTAGCTTCAACTCACTTTCTACTACCTTCTGCAGCAACTGGCACCAGCATAAAGCAAATGTAACATGCTACTAAAGTGTTATGTCTTTGCACTCACTTTAGGCTGGTGCTAGCTGCAGCAGGAGGTGTTGGTTGGTGGAAAATCAGATGTTTCAGCTATTGCTTCAATTATAGATAGCTTTTCCTGAGAAAAGTATTTTCTGCCTGAGAAAAAGGCAGGAGTCAGAGGGACAGCAGCCTAGAAGAAGGATGGCTGAGAAAGGATTCATAGCTCCTCTCCACCCTGCACAGGGAACATGCTGTAACCCTCCTCTCTGTCAAGTTTTCTGGGTATCGCTCTTAAAAAAAAGTTCTTTTCCTTATTAAGCTCAGGCTACAGCAAGGACAGACATGGTTAGTAACACAGCTGACACAGGCAAACTCAGTGTGACCAGTGCACGTCCTGGTCTTGCAGCTGCTTCACCCTGCAAGCACCAGCCCGAGGAATGCTGCCTCCCCTTATGCTCTCAGGTGCTGTGCTGACCCTTAATTTTCAAAGAGAAAGCAATAGGTTAATTTTCTCAGAAAACACTTACAGTACAAAATAGAAATGTTCTGTGGAGAGAGATTGATTTTTTTCCTCGATACTCATGATAGAAGATTGTAATAGACTTGTTCTGATAAGTGTTGCAGTCCTTATCAGTTTAAATTTAGTATTGCTTCATATTAGAAATGACAAGAAAGGTACAGCTAAAACAAAACTTTATCCCGAACATCTCAGAAGCAGCTGTACTTAGAAGAAGTATTTTTGCTCATCTTTCCAAACTGGGATAAATCAACTACTGGATTTGGAATTTCCTGCCAGGTCAAAGTCCTGTTACAATGCTGTTTTCAGTCAGACTGGGTGGAAAAGCATCAAGATGATAGAAAGAACTGAGCTAAAAGGTTTATCTTAATTATTAAGACTCTATAGCTGAGCACAGGGAAATCACAGTCTATCGCAACCCTACTACTCCCTCCCTGTATGAGCATGAACAAGATACCTTATTTTATGTGTCCCAGAGGGAACATGGATGAATGCCTCCTCCTGAGGACACTGCGAGATAGTGTGGTTACTCTAAAAAAGCAAAAGAGAAAGCCAGAGGGTGGCCAAAGGGATGGCTGACGTCCTTTTTGCAATGTGTTCTGTACAGAGGCAGTCTTGCGTGGCATCAGGGGACTGATGTGGAGGGCTGAGCTGTCAGGATCCTGTCTGATTCAGTACTGAAAAGAAGCTGAAATGCAAGCAGAGAGAGGTGAGGAAACCTCATGCATGGGACAAAACAGAACTCCAAAAAATTTCTTTGGGATGTCTGGGGCAGAGGTCTGCGGCCAGGACTCATGGTGCCGTGCTCCAGGTGAGGGGGATTACAGACATCCCCTGGGGAGGGATCAGCAGTGGTGAATGTGTGACCTACCAACAGGCTGGGATTTCCCGGTAAGAAAGGACCGAGTGTCACTTCAGTTGGCATGGTGGCCTTCTCCAGGGATCTTCCCTGAGGGCTGTCTGTACCCCCTTCCTGCCATCCCTCCCTGAGCCATAGCTCAGCTCCAGGCAGGGAGTCCCCTCCGGTCTGCATGTTGATGTGGGGAAAGGGATCCCCAAAAGTTGTTGTGGATGCAAAAAGGAGGACAGAGGTGCAGGAAGACCTGTGGCTTTGAGAGGGATTAACCAGACCAAAAGCATTTAACATGGATGGAAAACAATTGCTTTCCTTGTCCATTTACCCTATTCCTCCCTCCCTCCCTTCCTTCCTTCCTTCTAGTTAAAAGTAGAGGAAATGAAGATGAGATTCACACCTTTTGTGCTGGCCAAGCCTGATCCCTCAGCCCGAGTGTGGTCCCTTTGGGACAGCTGAACTGGGGGCGGGATCCTTTTGGGGATTTGCATGAAAGGTGGTGTTATTCCCAGTGATGCCTTGTGTGGATGCTCCTTGCTCAGAAAAAAAGTCCCTTACCCCAAATCAGTGCAATCAACTTTGAAACTTGTCTGAAGTCTCTGGGGGTTGTGAGGGCAGCAGGATGTGAATCCCTTAGAGGTGAGGAAACACTACTGATGCTCAGAGGAAAACTGCATTTTCCTGCAGTTCTTTGGGTCAAAGCTAGGACACATCTGAAGAGCGACTGCAGCTGTCCCTGGGAGGTGACAGCCAAGAGCCCTTGCAGCTCAGTGAGTGCCCAGGTGTCTTCCCTGGGCTTCCCTTCCCTCTCTCCGTCTCTGACTTCTATCTTTTGCCCTACCCTCCGTTAGACTTTCATCTCCCTCTTGGTTCTTCTCACATTTTTGTGCTTGTACCTTTGCTCCAAGACATGTCCTTCTCTGCTGGAGCATGCTCCCCCGCTTCTGCTACATGCACACACATGCAGGCACCGGGGCTGGAGATGCTCCTCTCCAGCACAGCCCTGGAGAAGACTTGCCCTGTGCTCCATCACTCGCGGCCTGTTGCCAGGCAACACAGCATCACATGGATTTGACTCCCAAGCTCCAAAATAAACTGTATATACAGGGGATTTTTCTTCTGTTCCTCTAAAGAGGGACTTCACAGACATGGGGACTGGCAGGTCTGAGAGGGTGAGGGGTCTCCAGCAGTCACTGTTGGCTGCTGGCTTTGCTGGGGTGCTGCTCTGCCTGGAGCAGGAAAGCTGGGACAGAGCGGGGTGGTGAAGGCCGAGAGGAGACACCTGTAACTCCTGCTGGGACCAGCGATGGTTTCCTTGTCCCCGCTGTGCAGCTTGCTCGCACTTGACATCTACCTCCCATGCGGCAGTCACAAGGAATGGGCAGCAAGACTTCTGCCAACCTGCGGGACCAGCACTGTGTTTTCTGTTAGACTGGTTCAGATCAAGGCGGTTTCTTACCAGTGTAAGAGGGAACACAGAGCCCATCTCCGTTGTTTTCTCTTCCGAGGCAGAGGTACACTTAACACACAACTCCTCCCTTTACCTTCCTATCTGCCAGTTTTGCACCTGGGAAGTCCCACACTGAGTTTTGTTTGAAGGCAGTGGATCCCTCTGGGCACAACCCCACGGGCGTCCGGAAGCCAGGCACTTGGGAGCAGTAGGAAACACTGGCATGATCCTTGCCTCCCGCAGGGATTTGTTTAACAGGTGCCCCACCTTCAGCCTGCACAGGACTGGCAGTCTGCAGGCTTTAAGTTGAGGCTTTGCTCACTTACACAGGAGTTTTGTTTTCACATCTACAGAGTGAATGCTAAAATGACTTCAGAAGTTGAGGCATGACCCGAGCTTACTTGCCAGCAGACTGATGGACTGTCAGACCTATTTCAGGAGCAAGACACATGTCTCACTGTCTCCCATCCTATAATGTACAAATTGCATTTCATGACAGCCATATAACACTCCTGAGAGCAAATTCTGGCACAATTATAACCCTTTTCAGGTCGTAAAAGTCACTCAGCTCTCAGCCACCTGTTTTAGAGCTGTCAGCCAAAGCCCCTTACAACCACTGCAGTGGTTAAACACCACGGGAAAGCACACATGAATATTATCTCACATAAAATGCTGAATTAACGAGGAACGCACGTCATGTCCCCAGTGAGAACGTATTGCAAATACCCTGTCCCAGGCAGGAGGAGTCCTAGAGGAAGCATGCCTTTCCCAAAGCAGCATATGCCTTCAGAAAGCACATTTCATATGCATCCTCCTGCACTTCCACAATAAAAACTGGACTCAGTATACTGTGTCCATCACAGAAACAAGCCTGCTAGTTGGCTTAGGTATCCAGTCAAAACCAAGAGAGACCAAATTGGGGAAGTCAGAGATCTCCCAACTGGGAATGGGGCATTTGCACTACCAGTGGGGACCTCTCGATCCAGCACATAGTTATGGGGGTCCTGGTCTGCTCCAGGGAAGCAACTGAGCAGAGCGGCTTCCCAGTATGGTGTGACACTGGAAAACTGCAGGATGAAAGTGCTGTGATGTGGAGCTTTCTGCTGTCGTTGTGTCCGTGGCCCTGCCTACAGGGCTGTACTGTGCTAAATGCCCTACAGGCACTGGGACACAGGAACGTAAGTGCCTTCCTTCAGGGGGGCCAACTGTGGTGTAAATCTCTTTGGAGGGAATGGTCATTAGGATTGGTGCCACCTGACACCAAGGGGGTTTTTCCACCCAGTTTTGCACTCCCCACATAAATAATCACCCATGCCCAGTCTCTGTAGCTCAGAACAAAATCTAAGCCTTCCCCAGGACACAGATATGGCACCTGCCTCTCCTCCCTTACTGAAGCATTTTGTACATTCTATCACCAGAAGTGTCAGCTTTTCATTCTGAACCAGAACTATGTATTAAAAACCTCTCTGAGCTGAAATATCTCAGTGACTGAAAGACCCAAAGAACTAACCTCTGCCTTTTCGACTGCACAAGTCCATTGTGTTTGGGGCTGAGATGCTTTTGCAATATGGCATTGCACTGGCTGTGCTTTCCTGGGTTCTTGGTCCCTCACAGAGCTGCCCCTGGATAGACAACCTCCTGTCATCAACTCAGGGAAAACTTCTCTTTCTTACTGTCTTTTTTTCTGGTTAATCTCAAATGTCATCTTACAAAGCTCCAGGGTTTTTAAATCTTCTACGAAGAGAATACTCTTATAGTTAAAAAGGAGGCAGGAGTTTTAAAGGACTGAAATTGTGCATTGTAGGCAGGTAATTAAGCTAGTATCTGCCTCAATTTCCCACCTGAAAAATAAAAACAGGGATTTATGATGAACAAAGGAGTAGGGTTGTTCCTTCTGCATTCAGTCTTGGAAAGTTTGAGTGCAGTTTTATGTTCTCTCTTTCAGCTCTGCTCAGAGTAGAAAGCCCAGATGGGCACCTTGATGTGTGTGTCCTTCACTAGTGTCACAGCCTGGGGACTTCATGCATTTGCCTCTCTCTCTCTGCAGCTCACACATCTTTGGGATATTGCCTTCAGCAATATGCTTACTCAGGTGCTTTCTATATGTTCCCCCCATGACATCATCACTTGACGTTGCCCTCTACCCATGACATCACTGGCCGTCTTTCCCTGCCATTGTCCAGAGTGTGACTCTGCCTGGGTGACGCGTACAAGCCCCTATGCATGGCCTCTGCAAGGGAGCTCTGTTTGCAAGCAAACCCTGAGCTGGTGGCCCAGCCAGTCCCTGCTGAGCAGGGAAGTCATGGCAGAGAGCCCCAGCTGACTCCAACCACCGGGGCATTGCCTGTGGAGGACACCACCATGAGCTTTGTCATGGGATAAAATACAGACAAGGACCTGCTCTCTCCTGCATCCCTCGGACGCAGGAGACATGGGCTTGACCTTCCTGAGGCTAATGGGGGAATCAAGCGCAGATGCCCCATGGTGTGCAGGAACAGTCTTTTTGCTGTGGTCCCTCAGCGCAGGTGGTGGATGCTGCAGGGCTTTGGGAGGAAACAGCTCCAGGTGGCACCTGCTCTGGAAACACATTGTCCCCGTGGCCAGCAGGGACCAGCAACTGGTTTTCTCAGCTCCTCCTACCTCCTGGGTGATGGTGTTGAGCCCTGGCCCTCCTCAGAGCAGGAAAGCTGCAGGGACAGAAGGAGAAAGAGGAGCTGAAACCATCTGCACATCCATGTGGTGGTCAGGAGTGGAGTTCTTTACCTAGCTCCTTGTAATCTGTTTCACTGCTGCTTCCAGCACTTTTTGTTGGATCTCCATGACTCAAACCAGGAGCTTTGACTCAGAAGGGGGCTTCTCTACTGGCGCAAATGGGAAGGAGCATCCCTAGGAGCAAGAGGCGTTACACCTTCTGAAACATGGATGCCTCATGGGAGACATGGGCCTGACAGACTCACTCTGTGTCAGAGCAGATCTCCATCACTAACAATAATGAGCAGGGAGGCATTTTTGGCACTTCTTAACTGTCTGCAGGGGCTGAAGGGCCTTTTCCTTGCCTTGGGCCCTTCACACTGCCAGTCGTAATACGATCAGAAGTGCCAGTCCCAAAGGGCATTGCTGCCGCTCCTAACCACCATCGTGGAAATGTGAAGAGAAAATAAACTTGGGGCCTTTTATGTGCTAAGCTCAAACCTGACCAGGCCTTTGCCACAGATCAGGAGTTTGTGGTTACCACCCCGAGGTGAGATGTGCAAGCGGGATAAGTCAATGACACGCCACTGCAGTAGGCAGGGCCAGGCAGGCTGACACCGCTGAGGAGCTGGCCCCCATCTAGGCGGCAGTCAGTAGCCATGGGACGTGCAGCCATACGTGCATCACAAGATGACTAAGGCTCTACATCCCTCAACATGCATGCAGGAACAAATTCACACCTCCCGGGGTACCACGGCTCCACTATGGCTGCGTGTTAGCCCTAAGGCTGCCCTGTGGACCCAATTCACCCACCTCTCCCATCACTGGCCTTCAGGTATGGCTGGAGAGGGTTGTCCCTGTGCCACAGGGTCAGCATGGTGTCACCATCACCCTGCAGGTTGTGCATGGCAGGAGGAGGCTGTGGTATGGGGAGAGCGGCATGCATAGGGCTGTTCTTTCATTGTAGACATGGGAGCTAAACCTTCTCAACAACCACAGCTACCACAGCACTTCTGCACTCTCATAATCAAAGGACCTTCACTTGGCCATACTGTTTTTCAAGTGAAGGAAAGCCCAACTTAGACTGTGTCTGCAACCTCATAAGCTAAAAGACAGGCTGGAATGGGAGCTGGTGCATGAACTCATCTCCATGGACAATCCTTTCTCCCTTCTCTCCACACTTTCCATCCTCTAAAGAGATTTGAGCACAGAGGAGGTACATGACTGCATGCAAAGCTCTGCTCACCAGTTCACCCATTCACAGTTCCTAAAAATGGTCAACATTTCCACTTACTCTGGAGGAGTCTGCACTATCTTGCAAAGCAATGAAGGATCTTTAACTCAGCAAAGATGGGAAACCCTGTATATACACTATGTCTTTGGGATATTTCCTCAGGAATATATAACATCTAGCATATGGTGCGTCCAAGCAGAGGGGCTCCTGGGCTAATATGTTAGGGATGATTTGTGAGTTAGAGGACACAGAGTTGCTGAAATGACAGTCCCAGCTGTCCAAGCGGTTGCTGGTGGCTGTCAGACCCATTAGTACACGGCAGCAAGAACATGTGGTCTTCTCTTGCCAATGCCTGAGGGTGATTAGGTGGCCCTGTAATTGCTGATGGAGCATTTGTCCTGCAAGATAGCTTGAAGGAAAACCTTTCCTGCCAGAACCTGGAGCTGGAATTGCAAAGGGTCTCTGGCTTGGTGAGTTCAGTCCCGGATGCAGCTGCAGTAGGAGACAGAGGCTGTGCGCTACACCAGGTAGGAAAGCTTCCCCTGCCTCCGCCCTTCTCTATTTCTGCCTCATGGGGTACACTTCATTTATTTTCAGGGTGTTTTCCACCTTCCACACAGGAATGCCAGCTCTGAGGCTGAATATTTTCTCCCTTTCTGCAGGGCTTTTATTAAACTTCTGGTTTAGTGCCTGGTTTGTTTTGCTTTCTCTTCTCTTATCCTTTTTCTGCTTTAGAAGAACAACCATCTTCTGCTGGGAGTTGTTGGCTTGACAGAAGAGCCAGCCATCCTGCCAGTGGGGAGAAGGAACCAGGGAGATTTTCCACCTTGATGGCAAGCCCTTGGGAAAAGCAGCACTTACGTGATAATCGTGATGGGAAGGGAAAGAGCTCCTCTCGTTCCCTCCTGCTGCAAGAGGGACACATGACACCTCCTCAGGGCAGGAAGTGACACAGCCAAGTGGTACTGGTGGATCTGTATTTTGGATGCTCCCTAGCGCTAGTGCTAAATATGGTATTTCCTAATGTTGGATACTTCCTACTGAAGTATCTACCCAGAATCCATTTGCTGAGTGCATCTGCATGCTTGGAGACGAGGTCTAAAGCATGCCTTGGTGCTGGCAAAGCTCAGCCTCCCTCTTTTTCCCTGTTTTTGCTAAAAGGTGGAGACAATCTGATTCACTGCCTCCCTGCTTTACTTGTGCAAACCTCTCAGGAAAGCACTGATCCTTTTCTCCCACATGCCATGAACCCAAAGATGGAGGTAGCACACAGATGAAGACCCAGCAAGTGCTCAACTGTTAGACACCATGGAGAAAAAAAAGAAAAAAGGGGAAAAAGGAAAAAGAAAAAAGAAGGAAATTGCACTGTCTCTGGTGGCTGTAGACCATAAGCCATGATCTGTAGAGGCTTTTGGCACAACACTGTCACACTGAGTGCGACTTGGAGTCAGTGGTGGCCACAGCATAAGAAGGGAGGTCAGGGTGTGGAGCTTGCAGCAGAGCAACAAGTAAGAGAGGAGTGAAAATGAATGATTTAATAGCGGAGGACAGCAAATGACCACAAACACAATTCTCCATGGCCTCTTCAGGGTGATTACAGCCACAGCATGCCATCTCCAACAGACTCTCACAGCTCTTTGCAGACGCAGAATATGAACTTCAGAAAAACCCATTTCTGGGGTCTCACTGGAGAGCAGACAGCCCCAAGCAGGGGAGGGAGACCCAGCATTTGGGGTTCTGGGAGGGGCTCAAGGGTGCCCGTCTTCCGGAGGGCAAGAAACAAGCACCTCAGTGAGCATCATCACTTATCAATGTGCATCAGCCTTAATGAGACTCAGCAGAGATGGGTGACTAATTCCAAAGCAGTCTTTTATTCATGAACATGGCTTCAGGTAGATTATTCAAGAGCACACAACAGCTTCTTTGAATGCATTCACTGCTAAGCAATCGGCTTTCCGAAGTTCCCTGTTGTGGCTGAGTGGTCAGATAATTCATGTGACACGGTTTCTGCTCCTGACTGGGTGAACTTGCAAGCACAAATGTCACCATTTGTGAGCATAATTTTTCCTCTTCATGTATGCCTCTGACATTTGCTTTCCACTTACCTTTTTGCCAGTAACATGCAATCACAGATGGTGGGAGAGAGCAGTGCTAAGGGGCCAGGAAAGGGAGGAGTGGAAGGGCCCAGGAGGAGCTAAATGGGGCCTCTGGTGCCCAGAACCTTGGCAGAGGCAAATGCTTCTCATCTCCCCAAGAGCTCCTCCCTGGTACCCAGCAGCTTAATTCAGAATAAGTGCTTCAGAAACACACTGCTGCCAGAAGACCTGTGGGCTGGCAGCAGCAGCAGAGGGAAATACCGTACCTGTACAACGGCTGGTACCTGTACAACGGCCGGCACCTGAGAGGAGCCAGGGCAGCTCATCCCAGGGAGAAGGAGATGCAGAGTATGTAATCTGTGATGTGCCTCTGATGAGGAAACCACAAAGAGCTATGCCAAGCATGAAGGAAGTGAGAATTATGAACCCCAGAGCCAAGGATTTGCCCAGCCGGGGCTGGGGCAGATCTCCCTGCAGGGAAGGGCAGGATGAGGGTGTTGCCTGGCAGCCACTGTGCATTGCTCTGTGCCTCTCCAGAGGCATTTTGTACCTTATCCTGCCCAGCTGCAGTGACACATCTGCACTGCCCTCTTGGCCCAGAGGGCTTTGGAGACCATCCACACACAGGTGTCAGCCAGCGCCAGAGGAGGGAAGACTTCCCTGCTCAGAGGGTCTTCTCTGAGCTGCCACTCAGGTACAGAGGAGATGGCATCTGGGACGGTCCTGGCGTGAGAGCTCAGACATTTCCTCCTTGAGCCATGGCTTCTGCTCTGCATTCAGAGTGCTGCTGGATCTCTTCTTTTTCCTGGGAAAAAAATCCTCCATGGAAATACATTACTGCATGCCTGATGTAAAGATGTAGAGCTCCTTAATTATATTTTTTTTTTTTAAGATAAAGATCAGAAGCTGATGCCCAGGTGATTGTGACTGTGAAGATTTCAATGGCTGTTACCATTTCAGCAGGCAAAGCCACAGCACCAGGAGCTGATCCTCAGCAGCATTTCTGGAAGTTCAGGCTCCCTTTTCCCACAAACTGTGTTGTACCCATAACACAGCACCCTCCAGGGAGAGCTGAGCATCCCTGCTGAGCTGGGCTTCCCTGGCCTGGGGAAGTCTCCAGCCCCAGCAGAAGCTTCAGATCTTCCCCAGTACCCCAGGAGGAGGCCACCAGACCACACTGCCTGGTGGCATAGAGAGAGCTTCAGTAAATCACCTTCTTTTTTATCTCTGTGGCTGAAGGAAGAAGCTCAGCCTTGGCTGATCACACTCTTTCAGGCAACCACAGCACCCATCAGTGCTTGCAGCTGAGCCACTCTTGTCCAGGCGCATACCCCTGCTTGCCAAAATGCCATCACCTTTCCCATTCTCTCCCCTACTCCCACCTCCCTGGGAAAAAAATGAAAAAAAGAATCCCCTCTGTAAGCCAGCAGGGGTTAATGTTGTCAGCCATGACGTCAGGATCCCAATTTGCCCGGAGAGTCCCCCTCCCCATCCACAAACTCCCTTTCTCCTCCCCTCCTCTTGTGACTTTGCAATGAGCAGCAAAACTCCACAGGAGCTGCGGCAACAGCACTAGGGAGACATCCAGTCCTCCCTCGGAGAGCGGCTCTTTCTGCAGACAGGGATTTATTTTTTTTCTACACATGCATATATGCATTTATTTATTTACTGGGTTGCACTTGTTTTTCCTTTTTTTAACCCTTTCAGAAAAGCCCCAAACCAGCCAAGTGACGAGCCTGAGATTTCCCTAAAATAAAATAACAGCACAGTGGGGTTGGGTCGCTTCCCCTTCCCCCTCGGAAAATAAAGAGGGAGGGGGGAGCAAGTAGGTAAAATCCAGAATAAAATCATATTGCTAGATAACTCACACCTCCCCCCTCACACATACACACACACTCTCTTTCTCCTCCTCCTCCTCTTCTCTGAAGGTGGGTAGCAGGAGCCATGCAACATCTGCAGAACCGGATGGCAAAAGAGCAGGAGGAAAAATAATCCAAGTGGAGTGCTCAGGGGACACTGACTTCTTTTTTTTCTTTTTCTTTTTTGTGTTTTTCCTTCTTCTTCTTATTCTGCGTACCTGTGAGATTTGATTTCACATTTTGCTGAGCCCATTTTGGGGCATTTTATTTTTCTTTCTCTTGGGATTTTCTCCATTGCCAGAGGATGTCTCTTGTTGAGAGGATGCTGAAAGGAAGAAGAAACGAATTCTTTGACTGGCACTGAAGGCGGGGGGGATATTTTTCCCCCGCATTTTTTAGTTTTTTTCATTATTCTTTTTCTCTAGGAAATCATTAGCTGGGGGGGGTTTGTTTCTTTTTTCCCTCCCCCCCTTTTTTTGGAGGGGGATTTCAGCAGATCCATCCTTCTTTCCCCTCCCCTCCAAAGATTTTTTTTTCATCCTTCGTCTTTGTGGAAATGTGGACATTTCAGGCAGACAGACTGAGTGGAATTGTCTCTGCTTTAGCAGCTCTTTGTCTCGCCTGCTGTGCGCAAAGGTAAGGATTGCGATCCCAGGCTGCAGGGACAGGGGGGCTGATACAGGATTTGTTTGGTTTGTTTGGGGTTTTCTCCATCTATCTGTATGTGGGAAAGGGGAGGGGGTTCTTTCCCCAAATCGCTTCCCCTGCTGCCTGCTGTTGTTATTTCCCAGCCTGTGTCATTTCAGGGGGAGGAGGGATGCTCATACATGAGATGTGGAGCAGGCTCTCCGCAGACAGAGCCCACCTCGCAGCCCACTTGCAGAGTGTCCCCCCTCCCCTGTACGCGACCTGGGGGAAAATGACAAAATGAAGCGTTTTGCTGGGGAACATGGTGTCCGTAGGAGCCGACGGAGCGCATGGCACCGAGCTGTGTGCATACGCACCCCGACACAGGGGCTGCCTTGGCCATGCCTGTGTCTGCACACACACAGTATGTACACAGCCACATTCACATCCAAGCGTGCTGTGCCTGTACCAAAGCCCTGGCTCTGCGGTGTACGGGAGGCAATGCCTACGTCTGTGCCTCCACGCAGATTTATGGTATGCAACACAATCATCTGTGGCTGCGATCCGTTCAGACACATCCCTGCATGTGCGCATTCATCCATGCCGATTCGGGTGCACACACGTGTATCACAACACACCTACAGAGCACAGCACGCTTTACCTGCTCTCCATGTAGCCATGTAAATGTTTGCACTGATACCCTGCATACTCAAGCTGCAGCTCTTCCTGGTGCATGCCTTGAGCACTCCGAGTGATCCAAGCAGCCAGAGGTGCAGGCATCCATCCAGCCTGGACAAGGTGTACAGAGCACACCTGTTTGCTCTGACACAGGCGTTTATCCACTGCCTTCACACACAGGAGTAGCGCTGCCTACTCCTCCTCACCCTCCCTTCTCACACATGCGGGCAGGTAGGTTTGTACCTCTGTGCTGACAGCGTGCATGAAGTCTGCTGGGGAGGGAGCTGTGGCATTTGCTTGCTCAGCCATGCACACTGAGCAGCGCGTTCCCAATGCACACATGCAGGTCCCTGCATAGGCTTGCAGATCTGTATATAAAAAGATTTATGTGCCTGTAGTTATAAACATGCACATGCGCAGATTCACGCCCACCTTACCCACACCATTCATGCATGGTTCCACTGTGTATGGACACATACACAGGCATGCGGTGTCCAAGCAAATGTGTAAAGGGCAATGTCCATATCAAAAGCCTTTGCTCAGATGTGTCCTTGCATGTGTGTTTATATCTGCTTATGTCCAGGACTGATATTCACCTATAGTCTGCATGTGTATCTGTGCACACCTTGGAGACAAAACACTCTTCCATGTGCACGTGCCTTCAGCTACTCCCACACATCCCAGCCAGCAGCACGGTGCGCATATATGTAGATGTTTGGCTGCCAGTGTAGGTGTATATGCAAAACACATGCACACCCCCACAGAGTCATGGACACAGCATTCAAAAATTCAGTTCACAGGCTGGATGTATGTGCTCCCCAGAGCAGATGCAGACCCACATTTGCCAGGAATAACACTTACATGCAGCTGCTTGCCCACAGCTGGGCAAATGCACAACTTGCCGGTTCAGCAGGAGGGATGTGGCTTTTTGGTTTAAAAGGAGCACTGAGAGGCGAGAGACCTTGCCCTTAATGATGACGACAGTTTATGCCCTCACTGGGCCAACTTGTAGCTGATGAGGAGGAAAGAGCCCCTATATCCCTCTTCCCACTCTGCCACTTTCTGCAGGGCCCCTGGCACATTGCTTACTGTCTCTGCCTCCATTTCCTTGCCTATATTAAGGAGGTAACACTGCTTCCTGAGTTTGTCCTGCGTGAAGCTAAACAGAAGTGTTTAAATCCCTTGAGAAATACATAGTGTATATATTATGAATATGGGAATCCATGAATATGGAAATCTATGTACCTAGGAATGACTGTCTAGAGATGAACAAATGCTGATGCACACTATCAATCCACAGTGAGCATATAGCTTATGTAGCATGTTGCAAAACCTCACAGACCTGCACAGAAATCCACAGGTGCGAGCGGACCTTGCAAACCTAGACACAGTGTTGTGAAAATGTCCACCTGTGTGCACGTCTCTGGCCTTTTTACAGTGAATAAAGCAATGCAATGAAGAGTTGTACCCCTGTAAGGTGCATGCTCAGGAACGCTGCCCACACACTTCCCCCCAAAACAAATGCTGAACGGTTTGTCCATGCACCAAAGCTGGGCCTGGGAAGCGTGCTGTCTCACATTTACACATCCCTGTTAGGCTGAGAAATCCCTGCACATACACAGCCTGTGCATCCAGAGCCTTAACGCATGCCCAGACTCCCCAGCGGTCCCACATGCCTCCACCCACACCTATACAGAGAGTCTGGGCACCTGGGAACCCAGGCTCAGGCACCCACAAATGCCTGTTTCTGTGCTCCTGGATAAAATGTGTCCACAGCCCAGTGTCTCATCATAACCCGATGGAGCAAGATCTGCACCCACAGTCACCTCCACGCAGACTTGGATGTGGTCACACACAGGCACACACATGTTTGTGCATGTTTCACAGCTGTACCCTTGAGCTCCAGAGCCTTCATTGTCTGCACGTCTCTGTGCACAGGCAGGGAGCCTGTACATCCTCCATACAGTCAGGGGAGCATGCATGTCTGTTTGTGTGTGTGTGTGTGTGCAGACACACGGGCATGTTAGTGCAACCCCGATGACCACTGAGGCATGGGGCTGGCTGGCAGAGGTAGGGCTATGGTGCAGCTTTCCAGCTTGACTTGGATGGATGTGGGAGGCGGTGTTGACAGGGACACATGCTGTTGTGGTGGGTGACTGCAAAGAGCAGCAGTTGTCACCGGCAGGGTCTCTATTCTTATGCAAAGCAGGGGATGAGGGTGGCACAGAAGCTGGGTTTTCAGGCAAGAAAACCTATATACCCCGCAGCACTGAATAGGTTCAATATTTTTAGCATCCTCTGCTTTCTGGTTTCCCACCTTCAATTTTGCTTTGGCTCTTGGGCTGTTATTAGATGTAGCTCCCTTCTTGCTGAAATGGCTGGAGTAGCTGGATCAGTGTTAGGGAGGACAGCTGCCCCCCTGCATGCAAGTCAGAGGGTTGGGAGGGAAGGGATCGCTGCCCTGCCACAGCGAGCAAAAGATGGACTCTCTTTCCTTGTCTCTGTCTCTTGATTTGCGTTGCTAAGAAGTCATAGTGATGCTGAGTGACAGAAAATGAATTTTTACATGCCAAAGACCAGCCGTATGTTGAGGCCATAGGACAAAAGGAGCATTGTTTTTTGCTTTACTTCAATAATATGAAGAAATACCTGGGTGCACTGAGAAGCAGAGGTTGCACTGGGATGTGTGACAGTGCAGGGCACCTGCTGGGGGGGGACTTGTTTAGTGGGGACCTCAGTGCGTGACAATTCCGTGCTGTGCAGTGTGAGACCGGGAGCAAGTGCCCAGCATGGCAGGGGAAGGGGAGCGAGCCCTGCAAGAGAGGTTGCAGACACCCTGTGCACCCCTTGGTGGAACAGAAAGGATAATTTCTGCCTGCGTGTGTGTGGGTGTGCACCCACCTATGGGCAGGTCGGAGCGAGGCACCCCGAGTGTGCAGGTCGGTGGCTGGGGAGAGGGTGTGCGTGGTGAGCAGTGCCTGCATTGAGGTGGGTACCAGCCCGGCAGGACCGCCGGGATGCAGGCACGCACCAGGCGGGAGCACAGGGTGATGGAGTTTGGAGTACCCAGGAGTTGGGGTGAGCTTCAGAAGAGGAGCCAGAATACCTGCTGAGACTCCTGTGTCACCCCCAAGGATGGCTTAGGACCCCTGGCAGCCCCACAGGGCTCGTGTGCAGGACGGGGGCCAAGAGCTGCACCAGGGAGAGAAAATACGAGTGAGAAAGGAAATGGGGAGGCTGTGCCCATGGGGTGTCTGTAGCACACACAGCTGCTTTGGTGCCGTGGGGCGCGAGGGGTGCTCTGGCAGTGCTACCCAGCCAGGACCCCCTCCCATGTGGCCGGTGGCACATGGGATGACGAGGACTCTCTTCTTTTGTCTTTCAGCCCATCCACTGGGAATATTTCTGTGGTGAAAGAGATTGTGGACAAACTGCTGAAGGGCTATGACGTCCGCCTCAGGCCTGACTTTGGAGGTATGGAGATGGCTGGTCACAGGGAGCAGAGCACGGGGGCTGTCGCATGTCTGTGCTGCCGGCTCGTCTGCTTGCAACACGCACTGACCTTGTGAAACGCTCCCACCTGACTTTCCCCCCACCAGTTTGCTAGCCCCATCTCCTTCTTGCCTTCTCCCTCACGTTTCTTTCTTGCCTCCTGGTTTCCCTCATCCTCTCACCAACTCCTCCCCTCCTGCCATAACCAATTTCTGCAGACAGCTGGGGGATGTCCATGGTGTGATGTTTCTGGGGACATTTTGCTGGGACAGAGACACTCTGCTTTTCCTCTACTCCAAACTTTCCTCCATCGTGGACAACAGGTCACTCTCCTCCACTTTTGTTCCCAATGCCAGGTTTTTTATCTCTTTTCCCTGCAGAGGGTTGAGGTGTCCGTTGGCAGGGCTGTTGCCTGGTCTGCCAGGCTGCCCTCTCAGCAACGATATGAGATAAAATATTCTGTGGGGAGCTGGTGGCCTCGCTGCTTATTCAGTAGGAGATGCAAGGATCTGCAATTCCTCTCTTGTGCCTTGTGAGCAAAAAGGAGAATGGAAAGAGCTTTCTCTTTGTTGTCCTGGTGGAGATGAAACAGAAAATGATCCTTGGGTACCGTCGTACTCCAGGGTACAGCTGAGGTCCGGTTGTTGGAGAGGAGCAGGCTGTTGTTGGAGAGAACCACAGCTGACCACATGGGGAGGTGGATTTGGAGGACTTCTGGTGAGCTTGGCTGTGTTCAGTCTTTTCTGGGCAATGCTATTTCCTCCTCACGAGGAGATGTGTGGGACTGGGGGACCTGCAGCCTGCAGGACAGGAACCACATCAAGATGTCCTTCTCCAGATGACCGCTGGGAAGCAGGTTCATGCTTGTGCTCTCGAGGGGGAGAGATGCCAGGGCCAAGTCCGTGATGATGCAAGGGAGGACTTTTCTCCCAAAGGGCCTGATCCAGAGTTCCTTGAAGCTGGGGGGAGGGAATATCCCCACTGATTTCATCAGGTTTTGAAGGCACCTCAGTGTATTCCCGTTTCCCACGACCCCATGGACGAACCCGTCTCTCCCTGAAACGTCTGGTTTCCCTGCACCTCACCCAAACCTGTCCCCCCGACTCACTGCCCCTTACCCTTTGGCAGAGACTGCCTTCCCCCCACTGCCCTCACCACCGCCCTCTCCCCCAGCGTGGAACAGGGGCTTTCAGGCAGCAGCACCAAGTGCTGCTGGGCCCTGGCCTGATGGAGGAGTGTGGGGTGGGGGAGATGCTTATCCTTCCATAGTGCACAGGGGGCATCCGGGAGGCCACTTCAGCGCAGTGGGGAATGCTTCCGAGAGGCTTGCAGCACTCTGCAAGGGAACAGGGGTTCCCCCTCTCCCTTCTCTCCCTTGAACATGGGATTTGATTTAAAGGCTCTGCCTGGGAAACATGAAATGTCCCTATTAGCTGACCAGCCCCGATCACAGGAACTGGTGCAGTCACATTTTATGAGGGGAAGAACTGCAGATATGACATAAAAACTGCAAGAAAACCATCTTGTAAGCCATTGAGATGATTATGATACAGTAAAACAGTAGGTGATCCGGCTCCACGGAGGCACAGAGCAGAGGGGTGCAGCAGGGGCCGTGGGGCGGGAGATCCAGCAGCCCAGGTCCATTTCACAGCCTGTGTACTCTGATGCCAGGTCCCCAGGGCATCCTACCACCCCCCCAGGACACAGACCACCCCTTCCTTCAGCCTGGGCAGGGCGGCACGGGGCTTGGTGCAGGCAGTGCTGCTGAACCTGCCAGGTCTGTGTGGTGCACAGGCTGGGCTTGGCAGGCACTGCATCCTTCCTGACTGTAAAATGGATGGTTTTGGGCAACCATTGCATTTCATCTGATTTTACTCTGAATTCTCAAAGTACAAACTGCATTTTCCCTCACTCAAGCAGAGAAATAGAAAGATGATGGTAACCTTCTTTCCTGCACTCATCTCACTGTTGCATTTCACCCTTTCTTGTCCTTCCCTCTGCTCGTGAGTACAAAGTCCAGGCTGGCGGCACCAGTGACAGTGCCTTTGGTGCTCAGTGTGCAGGGATGCCCTAAGTCTCAGCATGTCTGGCCCCCTCCCCCTGAGGATAAGCTTACCCCGACAAAATTTCTGCTGCAGCATTTACAGATGAGGGAAGGGTGGGCTGAGAAGCTGGAGATCATTAGCATTACAAGCCCAGGGAAAAGGGGTGGAAGTTTTCTTACACCACTGCTGTCCCCAGAGCTCACCAGTTCTCTGGGATTTTGGGCCAAATCCATTCCTAGGAGAAATCCAGTGGGACCCAGCCAGATTGCGTCTAACCCTTTGTGGCTTCTAGTTCATCCAAAGCCCTGCTGTGGAGAGGGCAAAGTTCCCCCCAATAAACTGTGTGCAGCTGGAAAAGGCACACTTTGGGGAAAGTCCTGGAAGCTGTGTGTATGCAGACCTGCCATCTCTCAGAGATGCACGGGACTGGACTGAACCCGTCCCAGCACCCTGAGGACTGGGCTGTTCTCCAGAACGCTTCCCCACAGCCCCCCTCATGCTCTACTTGGACTGTCCTGCCACCCCTCGGCTGAGCAAGATGGGTGTAAGCCATCTCTGCTGGGGGAGGCGATCACTCTTCACCCACTTGTACTCTTGCCCCAGGAAGACTAGTCAGGGTGCACTGCAAATGGCTGAGACAGCATCTGGGAGGGGTGGCAGGTCCTGCTTAGAGCCATCTGCCCCATAGGAACAGCATGGGACTGTCTCGGGGCTGGCCCAGTAGTGCAGAAGGGTCTGGCTGGACAGGCAGCTGCCTGCAGGAGAAGTGGACAGGACTGGAGCAAAGCAGCTACTGCCCTGTTTCCTGTGAGTCAGGCTGAGCTGCTTCAGAGAGCACCTCTACAAGCCAGAGCCCTCAGCCCTCTGCAGCTCAAGGATGAGGGCACTGGGGGCAGGAAGATCAGAGCAGCTGGTGCTGGGCACCCCGGAGGTGCAGGCAGAGAAAGACCATTCCCAGACAGGTTCCCACCTGAGAAATACAACCCACAAAAGCGATAAACCAGGCTGCCTTCCCTTTCTCCCTTCTCTGCTCTTTCCATGCTCACTTTCCCCATCTCTTCCTCCTACAGGAGTGTTGTTTCCTTCTTGCCATCCTTTCCCCACAGCAGTGCCTGGTGGCAATCACCCCTGCACTGTCCCCCACACCCTCAGCCCTGCGGGCACGGTACCACCTCTGCATCCTGGGACTCCTCCATGCACCCATGGTTGCTGCCTGCAGAGTGGGAGGGAGCTGGGGACCTTTGTGTGTAGAGACACTTGGAAGAGCATGTTCCTATACACCATTTGTGCTCCTTGCCATGGTGAGGCTGATCTTGCACTTCTCAGCCTTTCTAAGAGAGCCAGTGCTTCCATGGCACAGCAGCCCCAGGCTGCCCTCCTTGTCCCAGCACCCTCACCGTCCCTGGGATGTGGTGCTTCAATGGCTCCAAATGGAACTCACGGCTCCCCAGTCCTCTTTTTTGAGAGAGAAAGAGAACTCCGACTAATGCCAAAAGGAGGACAGGCCTGCTGGGGATTGCAGTTCACTTTTTAATTTTGAGATGCCTCGTTAGCTCTGGGCCAAGCTGAGTGGCTGAGAAGCATCAGCCACTCGCTCTCCTCCCCTCTCCCCCACCCCCTTGGAAACCCATTAGGCTGATGAGCAGGTCGGCTCTCAAGGGTGGTACTGTGGCAAGGAGTGTGACGTGCTCATCTGGGGAGCTGGGCTGAATGGGGGGCCACACAGGAGAAAGGGGGAAAGTTGGAGCCATGTGGGAGTGATGGGAAAATGTGGAAGCAACTCCTCCAGAAAGCTGTCCTGGCTCAGTGGGGGGAGCCCAAGGGGGTCAGGCACCAGGTGAGGTGGAGTGGAGGGCGTGGTGTTGAAGGGCAGCAGGTACCTCAGTCCTTCGGGTGCAGGGGATAAAACCTTCCAGCCTGGGGAGCCCGGGACAATCCCCTTCTCAGCCACAGTCCCCAAGCCCTAAAGTAGCACACCAGGTTGGAGAGATGTGGGACAGTGGCAGGGTGGTACATGTAGGGACCACAAAGTCCGATTTTCATGGGCTGAGCAAGGAGATGGGCTGGGAGTGAAAGGGCAGGGGGTCATTGCAAAATGCGTCTAAGGGGTTTGGCCAGGATTGTGGTGGGGATCTGGAACAGCTTTGGAGGAGGGATCTCCAGGGTAGGAGGAAGATCCAGCCGTGGCTCTTGGTCTGCTGAAGAGGGAGATCTCTGTCCTGGTACTGCAAGATCAGCAACAATGCAGAGCGAGGTCTTTTGGCAGGGTATGCTGGGGAGCCCACTCAGCTCTGGGGCAGGAGGGCAGTGTATCTCACAGGGAGATCAAATCAGAGTTGGGTGTCATCCAGCTGGCACTGGCCTGGGGGATGGACAGTACTGGGGGCGATACTCGGTGGGTATGTTGCAAGCCAGACCACAGTAAGGCAAGCAGGATGCTCACAATTTAGGACTGGATGAGCAGAGGATGCTGCAGATCAGGTCTGAGAAGCATTGCAGGGCCACGGGTCAGGGAGAGATGGAGCTTTCAGAGCAGCACCCTGGTTCTTGTAAGTGCTTTTAGGCACTCACTTTCAGAAGCATTAGTTCTATAGGAGAAAAAAAAAAGAAAGGGAAAAAAAAAACCCCCGAAGACTGTATTGCCCCAGGGTAGAGAAGGCAATGAAGGAATGGCAGGAAGAGCCCACTTGCGCTCAGTGACTCAGCTGCTCTCTGTTGGTGCAACATTTCCAGCCCAAAATTTTGCAAGAGTTTCAAGCAGATGGCTCTGCTTCCCAGGAGTGGATGGAAAGGGGACCCTTTATGGTTTCCCAGCATCATTTACAGATCTTGTTAGCCAAAAGCAAGGCGAGGGCATTCTCTGCTCCTTGCCTCCAGCCCACCTAGAGAGCAAGTTTCCTAGTGTTTCTCCTGGGTGGTGCGCACAGTGTCTGAAAATGCCTGGTGAAAAAGGAGTGACCGAGAAGCCCTCAGGATTACACAGTAAACCCATGTTTCCATGCCTGTGGATCCAGCAGCTTTCCCTGCCCCATTTTTAATTCAAACTTCCCTAAGGAGAATCAGCATTTAGGGGGTCTTGAATGGAAACGAGCCTGTGTCCTGCTCTCATCTGCTCTACGGCATGGACCTGGCTTCCCAGCTCCCGTCACCCTTGCCCAGTTTCACCACCCTCCTTTGGCACCCAAACCCCTCCTTAGCTGCAATACCTTGGCCTCCTCCTTTCTCTCTCCTGCCCCTCCTGCCCTCAGCCCCTCTCTGCTCCACCACACCTGCACCCTCTTGGGACCCAGCCTACCCCCATGTCCTGCTTGTTTCCCAGCGTTTCTTCTTCAAAGGCCACTCTAAATTCAGTGGACCTGGGGATGAAATCCTCAACCCTTCCCTGCGTAACAGCATCACTTGAAACCCAGAATTGTAAAAATAAATGATTGCTGATGCATAAAGTGTTGCAGTGAAGCATCGTCAGTAGTTCAGGGCTCTGAAACTGGCGGGGCTGGCAGGCTGAACGGCTGTGTTGGCTGCCACGAATGCGGCAGGAGGTGGAGGGGGGTCTGAGCCCTGGCCCACCAGCCCTGTTGGCTGGGAAACAGCTGGTCTTAGTGGTCCTGTACTGGCAGGAATGGGAATTTGGTTTCCTACATAGTCAAGGCTGGTGGTATTGCACATTATTAAGACTTCCTGAAAATGTCCCTGTTTTTCACTGCGTATACGGTTCAGCTACAGTGGATGTGTTTCTTCCATGCAGCTAGCTTGCTTTGACTTTTTGAAGGGGAGAGGGGAAATTTTAGGCAAAACGATTCAGAAATTTCTGAGAACAAGCTGAGGCATGTATGTGCTGGATTTTTTCCCTCTCCTGAAGTGTTGGGGGGTGAAACTGGCAGCACCTCCAGCAGGGCTGGCCCAGGTGCATGTGTAGCAGGCGGGTCCCCGGGGCCGCCAGCGGCCTGACTGGCACAAGCACCTTGGCCCCACCACCGCTGGTGCTGGTGCAGCATCCCAGAGTGGTGGTGCTGCTGCCGGAGGGCCAGGGTGTGGGGCTGGAAGGGGGCAGCCTGGCAGGAGGGTGGGCACTGGTCCTGGGACCCAGTGGTGGTAGGAGCTGCAAACCTGCCTTTCCAGGGCTTGGTCCTCAGCCCTCCAGCTCTCTTCCCCTCCACTTCTGTGGCAAAAATGTTTAACTCTCAGAACAGCCAGATTCAATTTTCCCTATGCTTCTGAGATGCCTTGAGCTAACTTTTTTGCACGCTTTGGGGCAGGGAATTGAGACTTAGCAGGAAGGCATTCCTCCTGCCAGGGCCAACTCCTTCACTGTCCGCAGGAGGAATTGCCCAAAGCTGGACACAGGGTTAACCCAAAATGCTGTTCTTCACAGAGCCTTACTACAGTGGGAAATAGCACCCTTCCTTCTCTATACACTGTCAGGGCAGAGGAGCAGCTCTGGATTTGAAAGCAGACGGGTGAATATGGATCAGATTGGGGAAAGGAGTAAATTGAGGAAGGAGAGGCAGGCGCTGTCTGGAGAACTCTGCAAACCCCAGTGTCACTTGGGACCAAAGAAAAAGTGGATATGCCATCAGGGCTGCCAGTAGTCCCACTTTCCTTCCTGAGAAAAGGGTGTTAAGAGAAAGATGTTCTTGGTCAGTAAAACTGGCTGCAGTTCTGCAGCCCTCACTTCCTCCCCCATTTATGTGACTTCTGGCTCCAGCCCATGGGTCACATCCTCTCTAGGGCTAATCCAGAAGGAAGATGACAACCTCCTGCTGTTGTGTCTTTCTTCATTAACTGAAGTGGCAGGAAATGAAAGGATCCAGTCCTTCTTGGGACATATGTGGATGTTAACACATTGCCACATGATGGAATTTCTATTTTTTTCACTTTGCTCTTTTTATAGGAAATACATGTTGTGAAAAGGACTTTGAGGCTGTAATGTCAGACACTTGGGACTTCAGAAAAGCCAGAATTGGGATTTCTCCCTGGATCTATATTTGGTGCCCTTGTGAGGGTGCATCAGGAGGCAAGGTCCAACAGTCGCTTCCTCCTGAACACCTCTATGGAGCACACAAGAGATGCCATTTACACATGGAGCTGATCTTTCTTGTTCCCTTCATTCAAGATGGGGATAGGCTGGGAGCATGACAGTAGGGACTAGCTGAGGTGGTCACGGCAGGTGATTAGGACAGGTTGAGCCAGACTGGAGTGAGATGCATGTCTGATGCAAAGCCTGGGACTGAACTGGCAAAGACCATCTTGACTTCTCTGTATTCAGACCTGCTCACAACACAGAATTAGTTGTTTTTATAACTGTTGTCAAGCACACCAGTACAGCATGAACATGTTCAAACCTCCCTTCCGAGGAGGCAAAGGTATCCCCTGCTGTGGTCTGCCCAGCCAAAATGCCCGGTTTTCCAGAATACTTAGCACCATTGTAGTCAGCACACTGCATATTCGAAGCACAGCTCCTATTGATTTCAGCCGGGGTTGTGAGTGCTCAGCCCCAGTGCCCCAAGAGAGTGACATGCAGAGTTCACGAAAACCTGTGAGGTTTAAGTGACTTGCGTAGGAAGGAGCATGTAGGAACCCCTGTGACACATCCAGTCCTGGAGAACAGGACTCAGCTATGCAAACATCTTCTTTCCTTTCCTGGAGGTCTCCCCCTCACTCACTGCATGGCTATCAGCTTCTTCAGCAAATCAGGCAGGGACCCCACTGTCACCGCTATCCTCCAGTGTATAATCCTGCATCATCCTCAGGGCAAATCCACCCTCTATCAAACAAGGAAAAGGAATGAACAAGGATCCTGTGGACTGTTTAATTAAGAACTGGCTCTGTAACATCCATTCAGCAGTGGGCATCCTTCCACCTAACTTTCATCCATTTTGCTTTCTCATGCATTTTTTTTTGAGTGTAGTAATATTTTAGAGAATTAGACCAGTCCCTTCCTCCAGTGTGATAGAGCTTGCAAACTTCTTGCTGCATGTTGAACGTATTTGTGCATTCGTCTGTGGCCCCACAAGGTCCTTATGATCCCTCTTCGGAGCCAGGAAGCTCTGACACAGAGTGGTGGAGGGAGTTTTGGGTGGCGTGACAAAGACAGCAATGAAGATGAGTTCCCCCGAGTCTCAGCCCAGAGTCAAACTGGACTTGGGCTTCTGAGCAATCTGTGTGCCTGCCCTAGAGCTGTGCTTGGTAGCACCAAGCATTGTTTTCTGGATTTGATATTCAGCAGAGGACATGAAGTCTCCCTGTCATCCATTAAGCCAGTATACTTTCACAGGAACTGGAGGAGGTGGTGATTCTCACGTTTCTGCCAAAGCCCATGTTGGATAATTGCATCCAGTTGCCCTCCTCCTTCCTTTTCACCCTTGGTTGGTGCAGTCTTTCCCTGCAGCTCCACTTGGCCCCTGACACAGCTGCTTTCCAGCACTGCTGGAGCTAGTCCATGGTAGTGCACCATGGCCAGCGAGGGACTGTGAGATACCTCTCTAAAAGAAAGATGTCATCATCATTTTAACAAAGCATTTATTCCATGAATTTTGTCTCTTTTCTTAGTCGTAGATTTTTTGTGACTGAATACAGTGCATTTAAGTTATTGATTAGTAGAATAATTCCAATACTTCTTAATTAATTAACTGATTAAAAGCAGATTGTTTTTTATAGCCAGTCTGGAGGATGTTTGCCATCTCACCTGGACCCATCTTCCTCCTTGACTAACATCTACATAACACTCACCATTTCTGAGATTATTCCTGCTGGTAAACTTGCCTTTGAGGTACTGCCACTGAAAGCAAAATGTAAAAAGAGTGTAAAAAACATTAGTACAAGTCCTTTTGATTACTCAAAATACATTCCCACAGCCCTAGAGCTGTTCATCAGAGCAGCTTTACATATCTGCATTGTTCATTTCCTAAGACTCCCAATATCCCAGTCAGGCAGAAGAACGTTTTTAACCCACATAGCACAAAATATAAAAGCCAAGGAATATGCTGTAGTTTTACTGCTACATGAAAGACAGACTGTGTGTGCATGTCACTTTTCTCACCTATGTCTGGTTCAAAGAAAAAAAAGTTGGAGGCTACTAAAGTGTCAGGCTGAACTGATGTAAGATGGTTCTTCAGCAGTAGTGACAGCATTTGGTGCAGAAGTCTGTAAGATCCATTCTTGCAGATTGCCCTTGGTGGGGTTTGTTAAGTGTCTGTTTATATCTTGATATTTGATGTGAAACATCATGCACTCGTTAAAACATGACTAGAAACATGGACAAGACAAATGATGTGCTTAATGATGGCATAAAGCCCATTAAAGGAATTCACATCATATATATGAGAAAGAGAAATGTTGGATGGTGGAGCCCTATAGCACGAACAGATCGGTCAAATAAACAGGTATTCTGGAGATCCAGTGATTGATCCTGTTCTCATTAAATGGAAAGAAACAGAGCTCTTCTCAGTCAGCCCTTCCTCCCAGGCTGTAGGAGCACCACTGTTTGCTTTGAGGAGGGTATGAATTTCAGGCTGGTTTGGGGAACACTGATTGTGCATTTCCTATAGGCTATTCTTCTGCTTTTGGCATTTATCCTTCATTCTGTGTCAGAGCTAAAAACTCATTTTCTTCTCTGATCTTTCCTCCCTCCCCTTTCTGCTGTTTGCAGTCCTGCAGGAATACTGCTGTTAAGTAACTGTGCATTTACAGATGTCTGTGCTTGCAACAGGGGTGAGCCTCAGCTAAAACTACCATAGCTTGAATTTCCCTCCCCAGACCTCAGTACCTCTTAGTTCAAGTCTGGGATGGCTTCGAGTACAGTTATAGTTGGAAAAGAGCCTCTGTAAAAATTACATTGTGTTGTTCCATATTTATTCTCCCTCAGTGGTTTCCATGTCAAATTTGCTCAGTTTACCAGTCAAAACAAGATATTTCTACCTGCCAGCTCAGCCTGGGCTCTGGAAACCAAGCTGTGCTCTCTCTGCTCTGGACATCATCACCAGCCAAAAAGGATTCTCAAATCAGGGCTGAGCTGGATGTGATTTTGATTATGCATGAATATAATTTGTTCTCAGGTAGTATTACGGGCTCTGTGTGACAGATAGCAGCAAGGCTCCTGTGCTGTACAAACATTGACTAACAAATCTTCCCCACTACCTGTGGGATGATGGGCCACCACTAGGTCCATTTTACATCTAGGGGACACCAAGAGGGGGTAGCTTGTTGGGGATGACACAGAAAACCCGTGGTACTGCAAGGAATAGCACTGGGAAGCCCTGCTTCCTGTTATTGCTCTTTATTAACGAGAACAGACCTGAGCACCTTCAGTGCTCTGGTCCACTGCTTGGTCACCAAACCGTGACCTTTCCTTCGACTGCGGTAGCCTGTGAGATCCCCAAAGGGAACAGGCAGGTGGGCCCACGTCTTGCTGCAGAGAAATGGAAGGGGTATAGCCATACGAAAAGCTCTCACATGCAATGGGCATTAATTTTGTTCCCAAATAGTTCCTCTTCTGGTGGATGGAACAGGAGGGCATTCCCCAGAAATGCCAGGTTTTCTTCAGGAAAAATGAAATTCTGAAAATTTGATAATTGGCTGAATATTTCAAAAAATTAGATAATATGTTTACTGTGTATGATCATGTCATATAGTAGAAAAAGTGGGAAGGGCGTCCTGGTTATTGCACTAGTTCCAGCCTTTGCTCTTCTTGTGCTTCTAATGAATCTCACCATGGCTGTCAGCAAGAAGGGACACCAGATCCTTCCCTGTCCCAGTGCGACACTCTGCTCTCTGAGCACACAGGGTCATTTCAGCCACTAAAGGCCATGGTAGGCTTTTATCTACTATGCAGACCAACACCTACCAAGAGCAATGATCCAGAAGTAGTATGCCTTACTTGGTTCCTGTGACAGTTTATCATCCCGTGCTTGCGTTTGTGACCAAGGCTCATCAGTCAGCTGTGAAGTGAGAACAGCAAACAGCCAGATCCTCTTCCACAGGTCATAATGGCAGTTGTGCCACAGAACCAGGACAGGTTTTCTGATCAGAGGATCTTTCCAAACACATCTTCTCAGCTACCAGGCAGCTTCCTGGTGTTCTTGCTCTTCTCTTACACATTGGCAACAGCAAGACAATCCACCCGCAGGCTTCTTTCTTTAAGGAGCTTTGCGTTAGTGAGACCGCAGCGATGACTCCTCCAGGGAGGGGGAAACTCATGACATGGGAAAGGCCAGGTTCAGGGGCTGCACTGGGCAGTTCAACAGGGAATGCATAAAGAAGGGGGCTCTCCATTGCAGGTGGCAATGCTCTGGGTGTAACATCAGAGGCTGTCACACCAGGAGAGGAGGCCACCCAGGTTACGGGTGGGAGCTTACTGGTGGGACATTGTCACCTGAAGAAGGAAACCTCCTCCAGCTGGGGAGAAGGTCTGCAGGAAATCCCGTCTGCTGGCCTCTGGGGAAGGGTCTCAGCTTGGTAGGAAATTTTTGGAAGTGAGGGAGAGGGTAGGCTGTGAGCTGAATTTTTCTTCTTATCCCCCTTTCATACCAAAAATAGAACATTCATCACAAGTTCCCCTACATGTTTTTCTTCCCTATTACACACTGGCTCCTTGCTAGTATTTGAAGCTAGAGAAAAAAAAATGATGAGTACTCAAGTTAATAATGCATGATTATTATGTTGATGAATTGCTGGAGATGAATATATATGTAAAAGCTCTGCAAGATTCGCTCATCCATGTATCCTGAGTGTAAGCAATTATTTTGGTGAACAAATGACAGTTAGTTCTGTCTCTTAATAAGAGGTGCTGGGGTAAAAGGTAACCTGGTAACTTTTTTCTGCTGAATTTCCAGGACACTTTTGCAAATTGATCATTACTGAAATGATGGAAAGCCCAGTGCAGGGGTCAATCCTTCAAAAGTGACCAACTCACAAACTTTAATTCTTCTTCCTACAAAACTCTTGCAATTCTCAGTTGTCACTGAATTTTGTAAGATTGTCTCTGTCTTGAGACTGTGGAGAAAAAGCAGAACAACCTGAACAAGGCATATCCAAGAGACTCAGAAACTGGGAGATGAAAACATATAATCCCATGTGTAACATTTGGAAAGGGGGAGGCTTGTTTGTGTGTGTACTTTGCTTCTCATGATTTCTAACTCAGACTCATGATTTTAATGTGAATGTCATGATATTTTCAGGCCTGACTCACTCCTTTTTTTCAATACTTGCACTGTAAATTGTCCTGACTGTCACTGAACATAAGCCTTGGGCACTGTGCGACCCCAAAGCTCTGCCTCCAAGCTGAGCCAAAGGGCCACGCGACCTTCATATGGTAAGGAAAGGACCGGGTGTGCAGTATGGGGAGGTGGTGGTGGGAGGCATCTGAAGTCAACGTTAACAAAACCCCTAATAGCAGGCTCTGTCAGGAAGGCTAAGGTAGGCACTGGCAACGGGCTGTATCTCCACAAAGGACTTGACAGAGGTAACAAGAAAAGAGTCACCTTCCCTCCCGTGGAGACCCCAGCCACTGACTTTGCGCTGTGTTGGGAGATGAAAGACCATGTCCAGCACTGTCAAAAAATCATCTCATACAGGTATGGCAAGGGGGCCACAGCAGGGCTGTCCCCTGCTGCTCCTGGATGTCCCAGCAGAGATTTCTCTATTTGTGCAAATTTGGCATGTCCTGACCTGGCCATCTTGTTTCTTTTCTTTTTTCCCCACGTGCTGTGCATGTCTGACTGGATTCAATCTAGGAGCTAGATGCTGTGGTATCCTTTAAAGACAAGAGTCCATAAACAGTGATGAGGTGGTATGACTAACTCATTAAAAATTGAAAACAGGGGCGAAAAAAGGAAAACACCTTCTTGTCGTCACTTTGATAAAAATTACAAGTCCAGATATTTTGTTGTTGTTACAAATACTTCCAAGACAGAGTAATGGATTTGATGTGAACAGAGAAGCTTGTGTTAACCCATTCAGATTAACTTGGTTTGGCTCATTTTCAGCTAAGGGCATTAGATGGTTCAGGATTTGGTAACATGTGGGAATGTTTTCCCAGACAGGTCACATACTCAAGGACAGGTCACATACTCAAGGACAGGCCAGGTCTGCAGTTGTTTGGGGGATGATATTTCCAGTGCACATAAGAGAGAGGCTCCTCCATGTAGAAGATGTTTATTGGTGATGTGCCAGAAAAGCCCAGCACTGAAAAGGCATGTCAGGACCTTTGTGCCCTGAGTGGACAGATGAGAAGTGAGACAGGCTGATGGACAACATGGGAGGAATTTCTACAGCTGTCAGCTGGTATGCAGGAAAAATTGCTAAATGGCCTCACCTGTGTGCCACCCTGGCAGCACCACCTGAGGTGGGTGGAGGGTCCTGTGGAGGGGGGGAGCCGGGTGGTTGGATCCTGTGTCAGTCCCCAGCAAGCGCTGGGATGGGATGAGTTGTTCCACATGCAGCACCACCCCTGCTGTGAGGAGCTGTTTGGCTGTGGGTCGGAGGAGGGTGCTGTGGTTTCCCCAAGGAGTTTGCTGCGCTCTTACTCACTGGGCTGCTGCAGGAGGGTCATGGTGCTGTGGGGGTCCTGGCACTAGGGGTTCAGCCCTAATCCTGCTCAAAAAAATTCTGTGTGCATTTGTGGACCTTGTAGCACCAGACCTTGTGCAGGAAGCCAGCGTTTTGTGTTGTTAAGAGTGTTTTCCAGGCTGTGAGGGAGCCCTGGGAGTGGGTCTGCTCTGAGTCTAACCTGGTGAGCTGGAGGTGAGGCAGGAGGGGGCAGCTGGCTGCGCTGAGGCTTCTGCCGAGCGTGCTCCGGTGGAAAGCTGTAGGGATGTGATTAAATACCCTGCTCCCTTCTGCACATTTGCCTATGGGGTTCAAAATACTCGGTGTCTGTGTGCAATCCTTTCTGAAGATCTGCCCTCGTCTGTGTGCCTTAAAAAGCAGGGTAATAGGCAGTGGGCTAGGAAATGAGGAGCAGCAGGCTTCTGAGCCTGCCCGAGCTGAGGGGGTGGTGGCTCTGGGAGCAGGAGGGTACTGATGGCTCTGGGAGGGCAGATAAGTGCCCGGGCTGGCTGTGAGGAGATGGAGCAAATGTGAGCTCTGAGGGCCTGAGTAAAATCAAAAGGGCTGGACTCCTCCTGAGTCCCCCACAGCTTCCCAAATCGGCAGAGCTGTGCCCCATGGCTGCACTGGCAGGGCCCACAGGGGAGATGCACCTGCCTGTCAAGATCCTGACAAAGGTAGGAGGGAAGTCTTCTCAGGTGCAGAAATGTGGGGGTGGCTGATCAGCGTGGGTCTGATGCTTCGCATTGCTGCTGGGGAAAAATGCCTGGCTTGTGTTGATCTGCTGTCAGTCTACAGTATACGCTTGCTTGGGAAGCCCTATTGCCCTCCTGCTACTACTCTTGGCGGAGAGTAAGAGCTGAAGGGATCTAGGATGCAGTGGTTCTGCTTTTCCTGGGGTTAGTTCTGTGTAACCGCAGGGAAACGCAATGTTTCATAGAAGTGCCCCGCTCTTCAGGGAGCGGTATAAAAGAAAACATAAAGTGTGTGCCCTGCAGACTGCAAAGCCAGGGAGCTGGTCTGTGTGGGTGCCCTGGAGAACACAGGGAGGAATGTCCTTGGAAGGGGAGGGCAGGTGACCAATCCTTCCTCTAGCAGCACAGTGCACCAGGAGGGCAGGGCGTTGTCTTCATCTCCTAATGGTCAGATCTGGATCTGCCTCCTGCAACCACCCTGCTCCAACAAAGAAACTGATGGCTGTGGTAGCCCTGCAAAGTAAACTGTCTGTGGTCTGAGCTGTGTGTTGCCTACTTCAAGGGATATATGGTAGTTGGGAATTGGTGTTCCTGGTAAAGTTACTCTTAAAGAGTTGATTGCTTAGGACCCAGTGGTGGTGTCAGGTTGATAATGATTAGGTCTGGTAAGGTGATGCAGTTGTGTATGTCTGTAAATGAGAGTAAATATGCAGTTTGACAAATGTGGAAACTTATTTTTCCCCCCACTTTGCAGTAACCTTACCAAGTGTGCATCACCCAGGCAAGAGATATGCATATGGAAGGTTTTGGAAGACTATGTTCTTCACTGAGGATGAAACAGCCTTAAAACCTATCTCCTGAATATTGACCTAGGCCTCTCCCAAGAACAGATGGTATTCTGAGTAGTCAGTGATTTTTCTTAATGCTGAAAGCCCTGTGTGTGTGTACAGGTGCTTTGCTGAACTGAGTCCACCAGTAGTACACATGCTGTAAGGGTTGGTGTATTGTCTCTTGTTCCATTTTTAAGCCTGTACATTTGAGACCTTGTTTTTATTCAGCTTGGGTAGCTGTCTACCAACATCTTTTAAAATCAACCTTGATTTAGCTTCCTCTGTAATCCTTCAATACCTCTGGGACAACCTTTACACTGTTTTTGCAGCCAGTTGATTGTTCTCTCTCACTTCCAAATTTCCATGGGATATTTGCAATATCCCACTCTAATACCTACTAATCCATTAAAAATACCCATGAGATAGATTAGGTAATCCACTGTGCCTCACAGATTGTGCTCCTTAGCTCTCTGCTTTCCCTAAAACAGTCACAGAATGAGTGCTACATCTGCATTGAGAAAGCATTGTTCCTCCAAAAGGATCCCTGAGCACTGGCTCACAAGCAGGCACAGCTTGCTTGAGAAAATCCTCTTTATCTAGTCAGATCTACAGGGACAGCTTCATCTAAAAACATGTTGGAAATGTGGCTGCCATTATCAAGGTTAACCTGTGTGTTTGCAAAGAGCATCACAGGATAACAGTACTTGAGTGGTCAGTTCTGCCTGCTCTGCAAGTGCTGTGTCTCTTGGCTCCTTGCTGAAGAATTGGCTGCATTGATTGCTTTTGGAGGAAAGGCTGTCTCTTACTGAAGCTCTTGAATTGTTCAGTGTTTGGATATTTCAAAAGTCTCCTCAAGAGCTATGCTATGGTTGTACCCTCCCTTAGATGTTCCATCAAATGTGTGTGCCATCCTTGGTATCACCATCTTGGTGAGAGCTTGCTCTAACTTTTCATTTCTCTTGGGAATTCCCTAGTATTCCCCCTTCTTAAATGAATAGTGCAAACTCTGTCATCTGACTGGATGAGGTGAAAAGCCAGGCTGCCAGGAGAGCAGAATGGTACAGGCTAGAAATCCTCATTAGCCTCCTTGCACAGGGTATTCCTGTGTCTGGTCTGATGTGGATGGATGGGAAGCCTAGCAAGGTTAGGCACAATCTTGTTCTGTGCGCAGGCTCAGCAGCTTAAAAAGTGCCAAGCGCTCCCTAAAGAAGTATGGCAAAATGCAGGAAACTTGTCAGAAGAAATGGTTTTCTGCCAGACCTGCTTGGAGACTAACTGCAATCTCCATGAGAATCAGTGGTGGTAGATATCCCTCCTGCCCCTGCAGAACAATGAATCTGTGGTGAAGTAGCAGGCATTGAGAGCCTGTTGATATTCTGGAGATCAGGGCCCTGTCTTTCAGCTCCAAAATACCATGCTTGCTTCATGTGGAGGAGATTCCTCAGCAGCAGCAAGTCCCTCATACTCCCTGTTACCCCACAGGCAAGAAGGCAATGTTGTATTTGCTGGATTGCCATGAGACCATCTCTCTTTCTGGCAATGTATAACAGTGGCCAAAAGTATAATGTCATGGTATGCTTTGCTCTTTTAAATCCATCGGATGTCATGGAGTGACCAGCCAGGAGTAGGGGGAAAGCTTTGATATCAGCCTCTGAATCTGTTTGTTCCTGGCTGTTGTGCTGAGCCTGACAAGCTTAGTGCACAGCATTGGCTGTGGGTGGGGGAGAGGTCATGGAAGTAAGAGTGAAAAAACAACTGGAAAAAGGGTTGGAGAGTGTTTAATGGATATTTAAACTTAGATTTTCTTGGAAAAGTTTAAGCAGGTTCTTAAGAGACCCTGCTGATCTCGGCAGTTCTAGATGTCACCACAAATCAGAGATGCTGGATGAAAGTGGTTCCCAAAACATTTCTGCTTTCATGATATATGGTCAACTTCTCTTGCTCCTGAAGCAATGTTAACACTTACTGAGTTTGTGTTTGATGCTGTACCTAAGCTAAAAAAAAAGAAAGGAACAGGAAAACTAGTGTTGGGAAACTTCTTTGTGATTTGGCTTGCGTAGTCTGCTGGGATGGCATCTTTTAGACGTTCTCCTATTAACTGCTGTAGCAGAACCTCAGTCTTGATCTGTGAGCACAGCTATTATGCAGATAGCAATTTGTGAACTCCTCTTGCAATCCTCCTATATGGTGAAATATAGGTATAGACTCCTCCACAGTGAATTTGAGTGTCGTGATAGTAGCCTGGCCTTTGAGTTATCTTTTGTGTGGGTTTAAAAAACTATGGCCTAGGACTAATTAGTCCATCAGCTGAAAATTATTCAACAGTATCTGTTTTGGGAGGGACAGAGTGGGATTTCTTAAGATATTGTATGGTTGCATCCAGGCAGCAGCTCCTCAGCTAAGTGACAAGCCTCGTGCTGAATGTGCTGCCTTCTGCATCTCTGATTACCTGGGAGCTCTTGCCTCGTAACTATCTGTGTCTGTCAGCCCTTGTATAACCAACTCATCACTGCATGTAGCAGTGACGTGGGTCGTGGTTTTAAGTTGTAAACATAAAGCCAGGGTGCCCTGAGGTTCAGTGCTGTGAACAAAGCAAAGGCAGCAGCTTGGGCAAACCATTTTCTGCAGAAAGAGCAGGCAGATACTGAACAGTTCTCCCTTGTTCAGGAAAGCGGGGATAAGACTGAAGGAAAAAGTCCTGGGAGTGAAATTACAGTCTGTGTGCTGGTCATGCCTTTGGCAAGCCTGAGAATATCCTAACTGCTGATCCTGTTTGGTGTGGGGGTAATTGAAAATGCAAGTAAGGCACTGCAGTCCTGTAGCTACATGTATCAGCAAACCTTGCCCCCTTCATGCCTGCCTGTATCATGCTGCATTTGCAGAAACAGTTCAGCCAGCCAGTGCAGGGCAACCTCGTCTGGGACTTGCTGTTTCTGGGCTCTAGTGCCACTGCTGTCCTGTGGCTTCTGGAGAGCCGGGGATGAGGAGCAGAGTTTTGCATGGACAGAGTCTTATGCCTGTGGGTGTTTACCATTGCAGGGTAAGGCACAGACCTGTTCTACATGTAGGTTTAGTGGCCGAAACCTCTGATTTTCTCTGGTTTGCTTTGTTTACTTAGCAGAAGACCTTAAAGCAGCTTTCCTGCTGCTGCAGGGATCTCAGACACTGGTGATGCCACAGGCAGGGTGCAAGCAGGGAATGCTGGGCCTCATGCAGAAAGCTGTCTTGAATAATCTTCCCTCTTGTCCAAAAGAGACAGTGCTGCACTCCCTCTTCCTGCATGGGTGATGCACTCTGATGGCAAGAGCTAGGCTGCCGCTTTAACATCTCTAACCTCCTACACAAAGTGAACAGCTCCCAGGGTGGGTGCAGTGGGTTTGGAGAGGCTTCTGTGGTTTTATGAGAATGCTGTACATGGGAGGTTGCTTTTTCTTTTCTCTGTACTGGTGACACGTCATCTTTGCTTCAGTGGCTGGTTTCTGGATACCATGCTTTAAAATAGAGATGTAGGCAAATTGGCGAAAGGCCAGAGGAGAGCAGCACTAATTGTCAGAGCTTTAGAAAACATGACCTCTGAGGAGAGGTTGAAGAAATCAGGTGCATTTAATCTAGGCAAGACAGTATTGGTGGGGGAGGGAGATGGATGTAATAGCGTCTCGGTACATAAAAGCTGTTGTTAAGGAAGGATGATTAGTTTATTCTTTCACTATCATCGGGGGGAAATTATAAGACAAAACTACATTTACACTGCAGAGAAGGGTTAGTTTGGATATTTAGGTAAAGCCCTCAGTACAATGCAGGACGAGATTTTCCAGAGGAGCTGTGGAATTTCTGTCACTGGTGGGTTAAAGAAACTCTGGTCTGCTTCTATGAAAGACACAGGCTGTGCAACCTCCCAAGATCCCTGTTAGTGCCTTTGTTCCTGTAGTTCAGGCTAAAGGGTAGGTTTGAGGTTGATGCCTGTCCCTTAGCAACTGCAAGCCTTGGTTCTGCCAGCATTGCTAATTCAAGTGGTCAGAAATGCATGAACCAGACATTGGCTGTAGTTCATAAAAATGGTGTGGCTTCAGTGGATGGTAATATGAAGTAAGCTCTGTTTATCTGCCCACTGTTTTTGAGACTTTTTGGCTGTGTCTGTATTGCAGTTGGAGATCTGATAGAGAAACCCAAGCTTGCTCTAGTCTAACGTACTTGGGTCAGAGTGAAGATAGGGCAGCTTGGATCTTAGTACAGCGCAGTTGCCCAAGTACTATTACACTGAATTTTGTGCTATTGTCTTCACTGATCTCTGCAACTGAGGTACCAGGCTGAGATCTGGAAAAGATGTCCTGATCCAGGCTGCCATCACCTCTGGCTGTATTGCAGGCAGACACAGGCTTGGAAACACGACCCTTCTTCCTCTGCAGTCATGCCGTAGGAATTACTTCTGTAGCAACACGACTCTAGGTTCTGGGGCTTTTAAGCATTATAAAATAAAACGTGAAAGTAATAACTGGTTGCTAGAAAAATATTGCAGATTTGCACAACTTGTTCTCTACCTTGACTGTTTTTATATTTGACAAGTATCACTTGCAGGAAAAGGACAGGTTTTATTATAACTCTTTTGTCTGCTTCCCTTCCAACTTCCTGAGTACATTTTTCACAGACATCAGACTACTCTCAGGACAAAATGTTGGTGAGTTCTCCAGTGGGGGTGAGAAACAGGGATGCGTGAGGGTGCTGTCCACTGGTGAAAGTGGCAGAATTTCTCACACTCCCTCACTCACGTTTTTATTTAAAGGGAGAAGGTCTAGTTTTTTGCACCCATTGGCAAGGCACAGATAGAAGCATGGACCTTTAATATCAGGACCTTTAATATCAGGTTTACTTCTATTGCCTTGTCTCAGATCCACAAATGCAGAGTTCTGCCCTTTTGAACAAATTTACAGATGACATTATCCCATATTTTAAATACCCTACTTTTGTATCCCTCTTGCCTGAAGCCATTAACATTGGCAGAATTGATGTCCTTTGTTTATTTTGTGTACTACTTACAGCCTGAATGTTGGACACCAGCCGGTCTAGTTTTTTGTTGGACTGCAGTAAGACGTAGGGCATGATTTTCCTGTTGCCTGTGTACTTGCATCCTCTTGCATCCCTGTCCTGAGGAGACTGCGAGCCAGTCTTTGCAACAGGGATGGAGAAAAGTGAAATGGTTTTCCTGTGATCAAGCTAAGAACAGGCCCAGTAAAGGCAGGATTTTGTATACCTTCATCTTTGGAGTGTTTGCATGACAATCACACACTTCTGCCTGTGGGTTGATGGGCACACACCCCAGGGGTTGCAAGCTGGCAGTGGAGCCTCCCACTTGCCTGATAGATGGGGTGTTAGAGGTCTTGGCAGTGCCCAGAGTGGCCAAGAGGAACATCGCTGACTGTGCATGGGGGCTGGGTGCAGCTGAGCCCAGGCTGATGGGGAGCAGTGTGGCTGATCTCCACTCCAGTGCTGTCTTGGAGCTGGGAGGTCTCGATCTTATCTATGGCTCTGACACTGACACTGCATGACCTCAGGCACTCGGATACCATGGTGATGAACACAGCACAAATGTCTAGACAGACATATTAGATTGGATAGCCTCTGTATTTGACAGATATTTGTATATCACCTCTGTCAGTGCTCCCCTGCTATAACCACCCAGCCTGGTGATTTCAGCGAGTCCCCTACACAGCAGTGGGGGTAAGAAACACTTTTTGCACTGAGGAAGGAGGGGACACATAACCACAGTGACACAAGTACCTTTGGTGGCAGACTGGAAGCAAAGCAGGCAGCTGGGCAACTCTTGAAGGAAAAACACTGCATGGCAGAAAGGCTAGGGAGTTGGGAGCTGGCTTCTCCCCGGCTCTGCTGCAGCCCTGCGCATGGCCCCATCTTTCCTCCTGTAACCAGTTAGTCTGTAAGATCCTCAGGGCAGTGACGACTTCCTCCTCCTGCTATGGCTTCTATCACAAGGCCCTGATTTCAGAAAAAAAGACAAACTACCGAAGTGAGGCTTCCTTAAAAGCTTTCCTGTGCCACTGTCAGCCTCTGGCGCAAGGGAGGATGCAGAGGAATCGGCTCTCCCTGGAATGACTCTTGGTTATTTTCTCACCTGGATCCCTTGTGAAAGATGAACATAGCAGTACAGCAAAGATGTGGCTAGGAGTGTACCCGTGTAGGGATTTTCAGAGGCTCTGCAAGGTCTCCCGAGCACCCCTGCCTCTGGCACCCCTGACAGCAAGCCAGGAGTGCTGGAGAAGAGCACTGCCTCTTTAAGGACATTTGCATAGCAGGGCCTAATTACAGTTGTTGATTCTGATGTTTTCAGTGTTGTTCATATTCCATTAAAGGATAATGCCGCTTAATTTGCAGCAGAGGGTCTTGGTTAACAGTACACCCAATCACAAGGCAGCCCTAATGACACTACTTCCCTACTTCTGGTAACACATAATTAAAAAATCACTTCATTTCCAGTTGTGTGGTTCTCCCCTTTCCCCCAATCTCCTAATTACTTTCTAAGCCATTTCATGATTATCTGTAAATATTTCGGCACTTAGATCTACTAATGAGTGCACGGAAGAGTTAATACCTTGAGTGGCATAACTGTTTGCCATTCCCTTTCTAGTACTGCAATGCAAGGAACCATTCTCCACCTTGCACATGTGAGAAGAGGGGCTTTGCTTGCGGTGGGATTGGGTTTGTGCTTTGGCTGTAGGGATGACAGGAGAGGGGTAGCACTCAGAAACTCCATCTCAAGCTACAGGAGGTTTTTTTGCTGGTTTTGGTAGTGGATGTGTACCTGTCTGCAAATTGTTTATGTGGCTTAAATCCTACTGCAAGGGCTGTCTTGTTGCCTGGCTGTGGGAACTGCTAGTCAGAGGGGCTTAGGTAGAACTGGGTATGAGTCTGGGTCTAGCTGGGCTGCCCACACATCTGGAAGAATTGGCTGAAATGGCTGGTTTCTGCCCTGACTCTACAGGTTTGTGGGAAGTGGTAATACAGCTCTTGCTGAACTTGGGCAAGAGAGTGCAATGGGTCTGGCTGTGACTGCCCTTGTGTGGTGTTTCTTCACAAACTCATCTTGCGTGCCGCAGTCAGTGGCACTTAAGGTGGCGTGAGGGTAGCTTGGTCACTGGGTAAGGGAATATCTGAATTTCCCAGAAAACCTGTCCACAGATGTCTACCACAGCTCCACGGCTGCAGGCAAGAGGATGTGGGTGACATGTGCCCTGATGCCTATGGCAAAATGGGGAATCTGTTCTCTAATCCAAGCGCTGCTCTGCTCTGAAAAGCCACTATACAAATGCTGCTTTCTCACTTCATAGATCTGGTCCCTGTTCTTGTCTGGTATCTTGGGTATTAAAATTCACTTGGGGTTTTCATACTGAGCACTCAGAGCTGACAGAGTGATGGAGAAGTGAGCTGGAGTATCTTTCCTGCCCATGTGTTGCATGGGTTTGATTGCTATGATGTTCTTTGTATGGTCAATCAGTAACACCTTATGCAAGCCCACTGGGAGCCTACTCATGGTCTCTGAAGGCATTATTTGGAATAACCAGAGATAATTATATAACTAGGGGGTAATTAAATTTCAGGAATTAAAGAATCAAGCTTAGGCTGGACTACTCCAAGGGGCAGTGTGTAAGGCTGGGAGTTAGAGAAATCTACTCTTCTCTAATCATTTGAGCACGTGCGACTTGGAAATCCTTGATACTTGGGGAACGTGAGGCTGCTTCAAATCATATCCATGCATTTCTAGGTGATTCTTTAATAGCAGATAAGGGAGGAGGGCTTGAATATGGTCCTAACCCAGTCCATTTGTGTTTCAGGTAACCCTGTTACAGTGGGCATGAGCATCCATATCTCCAGCATTGACCAGATCTCTGAAGTCAACATGGTAAGTTTGGAAAGAAAAAAAAAAAGCCTAATAAACTGTTCTTCCATTTTCTGTTTGAGATGTGCTTCCAAGACAGTGGCTCCTTGGAGCCACCTGAGATCTCAGGGAGCACTTCTGAAAAGCAGGGTAGTCACACCCCTGCTTCCTTTACCTCCTACTACAGATCTTCCCTGCAGCTGGGAATTTGTTGGAGGAAGAGTGACATTTGTCTGGTTCTGAAGAAGTATTTTTTTCTTCTGCTTTGGACATAGAATTTTGAGGGGTGATGGGAATCCTGATTTAAAACAGAATTCTTCCTCGCTAAAGCATAAGGAATTCAAGGATGATTTCTCCATGTGTAGTGTGATGAAAATGAAAATCAAACACTTAACTGGGCCGTAGGAAATTAGGTTTTTTTCCAAATTTCTTTCTCAGCATACTGGTTTCAGTGTGAGCCTTGCTGAGTGGCCTGTGTCACTGGGACTGCCTGTCAGTTGTCTCCACAGCCTCAGCCCAGCCCCAGGCTGAAACAATCCTGAACTCACTGAAACAACACTTGCAAGACAGGACTAGTGTGTGGGACCTCTGTGGTACATACCTGCTCCTCTGGTGGTACTTGTGATGTAGTTGGATATGCTGAAAGACTGTAGTTTACTTCCTAATGTGGGGTAAATTCTAGTAGGGTTAGTGAGTGACTATGCCGGCACGCTGAAGTATCGCTGGTGTTATCTGTGAGCATGTGGATGGAGGATCTCTGCTGGCATCTCTGGAGCAAGTGGCATCTTATCCAGAGCAGATTCTCATCCCTTATCCTTCTGTGCTGGTTGCACAGCCACCTCTCCAAGCCATTAATGCTTATGCCTTAGAAAAGTAGGTGCGAGTTGCATTTTTCGGTTGACACAAAGGCAGTGGTGCCTTTTACAGTCAGCCTGTGCCTGCCAAGTTGAGAAACAGTCAGTGGCTTTTCATGCTTGCTGGTGGTAATTTGGCATTTCTTTGGAGATCTGTACTAGAAAGGGAGGCATCTAAGGGAGTTCTGCTTTCGGGTGGCATTGATAGACTGGACCTTTTCATACCACTGAGAAGAAAAGAATTATCTGCTTAGATAGCAATTGTTTGGGGTGAAATTTGTTGTTTTGGTCATGGTTTCTGTACACATCCAGGCCTGTGCTATCTGTTTCTCAGAAGCCCTGAGCACCCAGCAGAGGACATGGATTGCGCTGATCATTGCCTAACCTTGCCTTCCTCCCTCCTGCCCAGAGGCTTTTCCTCCAAACTCCTCTTATTTCCAAGAGGCTGAGTTGGAGTGGAAGGCTGGTGGGGACCTCCTGGCTGCAGCTGCCCTGTTCCTTGGTTCCTGACCCGTGCAGGAGAATCCTAGGCCAGTTTAGAGCTCTTGCTGTTCAAGTCAATTAAAACCTTGGTCTCCCAATGCTCCTGTCCTATTTATCTCTTTCTGGACTCTCCTGCCCTGTTTCTTTGGCCCACCAGCTATTCTGCTGTTGCATGGGGGGGAGGAGGGGAAGCAAGATGATCTAGTCATTTTGGTTTCCAAATTGCTTGAAAATCCTGAATGCATATGTTGATACCACCCGGGGTGAAGGGCCAACCATATGGAACAGTTTCTTTTGCAGACCCTCTGCTATCATCCCACCATTACTGTGATTATCTGCATGGCATATTACACCTCAGTCTAGTAACAATGACACTGGACAGTGTGTACAATCAGAAATTCAGTTACAGACCTATGTCCCCATTGCATTTGGTAGCTGTGCTTGAGGTTAGGCTCAACTTAGAAGAGCCAGATGGCTTAACCTAGCTCCATCTATCTTGGCTGTCAGGGCAGAGTTCAACTTTGAGTCATCTCCTCCCCCGGTCTCAACTTGGACCTGAATTTTCCCACGTGGTGAACCAGCTGTCACCCTCCTTGCTAGAGCCAGCATGAACAATTTGGGGTCTGGGCCTGTAGCTTAAGACCCGAGCTTGCACCAATGTAACCGGGAGGGAGTGAGGGATTTGGTTCTCAGCTTACCTGTAACAACTGCCCTGATCTTCCTCTGTAGACCTGAGAAGAAAGATAGCTGAGCACTACAGAGGCTGGTTCAGATGAACTTCCTGCTGGAGATGTGTCCATGGACTATAAAGGCTGATCAAGTGCTTTGTCACACAACTGTTGTGAGCAGCTGTGGCAAGGCATACTGTGTCCTAGGCTAGTAGACATTCTCTTAGCAATGCTTTTCAACCCTTGCCATGTGAATGTGATTCTCTCCCCTCTCCAGTGAACACCTGCTTCCCTCTGCTGCAGGATAGCTGGGGCAAATGTGTGTGTTTGGGGCTGGGGAGAAACAACAACAATAACATCTCTGTGGGCTGCATGGGAGAGCAGGTTTTCTGGTATGGACCTTCATCCACATGCTGCTCTGGATCTTGCAGGTTTTGGGCAGCACTATAGATGGACATTGAGTGTTTTGATGGTTGTGGCATGGCTGTAGTCAGGCTGGGCACCAGGCACCATCCATGCCATGCTCCTGTTGATACTGCAAAGGCATGTCACTTCTGGGTTTTTGATTATCCCTCCTGGATCTCCATTTGACTTGACAAGCATAATCTCCTGCCCATCCTTCCTACATATGTGGGGGGGGGGGGGGGGGGGGGAGGAATAGGGGACAAAGGGGCTATGTGTGGAGAACCTACACAAGACCTATAAACACCATGGTGAGGTAGCTTCAAAAAGGGGTTAAAAAATCAGAATCATCTTAAAGAACAAACATTTAGGGAGCAGAAGAGTTCTAATGTGATGTAAGTTTCCAGGCTGAAGGGATTTTATGTGCATCATTCTTCTGTGTGACAGATGCCCCAGGGAAAGGGCTGTGTCTTACCCCTGCTCTGGACATGGATACTGGCAAGAAAAACAGGCGTTTTTTGGCATCATGTGTGATTGGGAAAGGGACCGTGCAATGAATAAATTAAAGGCACACAAGTGAAGCTGGGTTGTCATGGCAACCAAATAGCTTCTATTGTTCCACAAGGAGTGTTATTACTTACTACCCCTTGTAGGATAATTAATTAATCCTCAGACATCCTTTCGGGAACAATGGCCTTGGTGCTGGGACTGGGCAGGCTGAGGAGAGCCCCCAGCTCTCCCATGCCTTTCCCTGTGACTCTTGGCGTCTGCTGGCTGTGTGATGGTGGGGAACAAGTGCTGTCAGTGACTAGCTTTTGCATGATTCAAAAAGTTGTTTTCCACAGGAGTCCAGCTGGATGTGGTGCTGTGGAGGAATACAGCTCCACCCATGATCTAAGGAGCACTCCTTGCCTTTACTCCCATGGGAACTGTATTCCCAAGATGATGATGTGGTGACATTTCAATCCTGGAGGATACAGGGCTCTCTGCAAAAGCAACTCAGTTATGTCTTTATGCTGGAAGTTCCCAGACACTCTGATACACAGAATGCTTTGCAGCTGCCTGTACATGCTGTGTGTTTCCTGGTGCCTTGCTATCCATCTTCATCTCCTTGGGGGCCATGCACAGATACATGGTACAGCTCAGAAGACGGAGTCATGCCAGGGTGCAGGATGTTCATAGGTACAGTGCTGGCTTTGTAATGATCTCCCAGTGATGAGGGACCAAAACTACAGTCCTTATTTTAAAAAAATGGCACCTTCTTGTTCATTGCAGCTGCTGCCTGTGTGTGGTCAGCCGTATTTTTAAGCTCACTTGCTAGAGTAATGCTTTATTACTGTGTACTCCTCTTAGCCCTGCTAAGCAACGCTGAGCTGCAGTCTCTGTTCTTGTCAGTGATTAGAAGGATTATTTGCTGAGCCAAGATCAGTGACATCAATTGAAATGCCTGGGAAAGGATGCCAGGGGCCAGGCCAAATAGGTATTGGGGAGGGCACATTTGACTGGCAGACCCTCTGGGAAGTGCTGATCCATGAAGATGAAAGGCCTAGCTGGAGTCTTTTCATATCCTGTATGAATTTGCAAGTTGGGGATTTAAAGGCAGGCTGAAAGGAGGGATGTCTTCCATGATGATGTTCAGTAGCTCAGATGATCTGCAAACAATGGAAGGATCGTATCTCCTCGTTCTCCTTAAAGGAAACGGGCTGGATACATTATCTGGTAAATGCCATTTTGCTACAGGTTGTTGAATTGCAGTGAGCATGGAACAACATGCAGGTATTTATAGATGTTTCTTGGTGTATATTGGTACTTGGACAGTGCTATGTTCAGACCTTTTAGTATGGTACCCAAGTTATTGAGGAGTCTAGCAGTACTTCTGACCCAGGAGAACGAAGAGCACTGGCAGCGTGGAGCTCAAGTTGCTCTGCAGCTGAAGCAGCACGCAGGTTTCTGTCCTTGTTGTACATGGCTTGAATGCTGCCCAAAGTCACTATCAGCTTAATGGTCTGGTTCAACCAACCTGCTTTGGTGGATCCAATTCTGATGGTATCCATTACCAGTGGCTTCAGAAGGAGCTGGAAGTCTTCCCCCACTCCTGCCATGTCCTTTCAACAGACAGCTGAGGACTGGCCTGTTCGGGGTATGTTGTACTTGCTGCATGGTGGGACTAGAGGCTAATACTTCCACCTGTAGCCTTCTCTCTCTCTTGGTAATCTTTGGGGACATATTTTTCTAGTACCAGACAGTTCAGACTCCCTTCAAGCATTAATGAACTATTTCAATAAGGAAAACAACAAGAAGTTTTGTATGCATTTGAAATAAGAGATGGTTACACTTCATAACGCTTCAATTTTCCTGCCCTGTGATCTGTGTAGTCCTAAACCTGCTCCCCCCTGTGTATCTGCACACCGTAGACAGCTTGGAGCATCCAGCCATTATAGTCGTGATTTCTTTGTGGCTCCTATAATTTATTCATCCCAAGATGCTCTTCTACATCTGCAATAACATTGTTTCAGTTTGTTATAGCACTAACTTTAAAATTTTATAAACCTGGTGACAAGCTGAAAAGTTACAAGAGGATTGTTGTAGAGGGCTAGTGTAAGAAACAAGGCTTCCAAATAGAAATGTTTGCAGGAATATGTGTGTTAAAGGAACGATGCCTACGTGATTGGCAATACCTTTTGCTGGGGGACAGTCTGCAGTCCAGATAGGTTAGAGGTTGGTGCAGGGTGCCTGGCAAAGCTGACCTTGATGCTTCACTTCATTGCCTCCTGCTCCCTACTCCTGTGTCACCTGTTGCCACACTGCTGTCTTGTCAGAGTGACTGCACTCGCACTGGCATACCACATTGGATCTCTTGGGGGTTATGGAATGAAGCATCATGTCTGCTATTTCCCAACTTCCCAAAGCTTGCTTGAAAAACAAGCTGTCTTGTTTGGCAAAGAAGTTTTCCCTGTTCATGAGAGATGTAAAGCATGTCCCAAGACAGCAATGAGCTGCAAGGGTTTTAAATTTACTTTAACCCAAAAGAAAGTGAATCAGGTTTTGTGTAAGGGTGTTCTTGACCAGGACAGTTCATCCTACAGCCTGCTATGCCATCATCAGTGGGGCATCAGTCTTCTCACTATGTCATATTTTCCATCTATTAGGCATGCCTGAAATAGCCTTTGTAGTGGAATCTGTCCTGATCAGGCTTTGCAGTTCTGTTTTCACTGGAGTATGAATATGCACTGAGTAGTTGAATCTCAATTTCAGTGTAGCCCATGCACAATAATATATGTGCTTGACTCTGCTGTATGCTGGGTGTAGTTGATGAAGGAAGGCAGTGTGGATGGCTAGGCTCCAATACAAGAGGCTTTCTTGGGTACAAAACACAGCAGCCTCTTGGGCTGTACATTCTCCTGGTCACAGCTCTTTACCTTTGGGCCCTTTCAGGAAAGGGGAAGGGAAAGGCAGGAAAATGTATATCCATGTGGGATTGCTGATGTGGATGCCTGATGCCCAATCCATTCTCGAACTGTTCTGACAGTCAAATTGTGTATGCAAAATGCTGGTTTCCTTAGGGCTGATGCAGTCTTGGCAGTAGCCTTTGAGGACGCTCAGCAGACCCTCTGTATGCCTGCAATAATGGACAGAAACAACTTCGCTGCAATATGCCCCTGAAAAGGATTTTCCATTGATATCGATGTCTTGAGCTTTAAAACCCAAGATTTTTAAGAGGTTTCTACTATTATACTGTACCTTATACTACCACATATTCTCTTCAAATATATCAGCATTTTTCTTAACCAAAGCTGTTCTGTTTTGTTGCCATCTCTTTTCAATGGACAACTGACATACATATATTTCCCAGTCAGTCTATGATATGTCCCTGGATATCCAAAGGTTTTAAAAAAGCAAAGGTTAAAGCATTTAAATCCTACAGTTAGAGGTTTCTGGAGTTATATGCTATGCGATACAAGTATGACATGACACTCCAGTGCTGTAATTGTTTCCCTGTAGCCTAGGGTATCTCCAGCCCTGTGACACTGCAGTATCTAAACTGAGAGTGTGTGTACATTGCATCTTGGTATTTAAGGCTGCTGAATATTGAAGACTGCCAAAATATGGTAAAACTAAGAGGCAGTTTTGGTGCTGAGCTAATGATCGTGTGCTGTAATGGTACTGCAGGAGCTGTAGTCCTGTTGGATTGCTGTAAGCTCCTGGGATGTTAGAGTTGCAGGTAGCAGAGGATGCTGTGGGACCTTGGTGCTGGAGAAGGGCCAGGTCCTACCAGTGTGGCATGGTAAGAATTGTACTGCTCTGACTTAGGGTGAGATATGCCCAGGCTCTGTGCTGGCATGGACAGGTAGAGGTTATGTGCATTTTTCACTTGCTAGGGGCTTCTGTGTGCTGTGATTTAAACTAAGGTATTGCAAACATGCAGCTGAGGTGGAAGGTTTCTTCAGAGCTGGCAAGTGTCTGCGCTTTCTTCTGCCGATGATTGCTTCAGTACAGCTTAGGTCATGCAGCTGTTGTCGCTTCAAGTCCTGGTGTGTAGGGTCACAATGCATTGGATGGCTGTTTGCTTGTGAAATCAAACAGTGGCAGTTCTGTATATGTGAAATAGCATTTTCCTGAAGGGGAGAGAGTTACCAGGGGATGCAAAGGGCAGTCCGGCACAATGGTCGTGTGCAGTGTCCTGTGCACACTGCCATCAGTTACATATAGTCACCTTGGTGGCCTTCTCACGTCTCTGCTTCTCCAGCAATAGGAAGTAGCTTGTGCATAAACAAGCAACTACTTGGATAGCTAAGGAAAGCAACAGCATCTTGATGCTTTTTCCTTCTGCTAGAGGGATGTTTGGAGAAATAAAAGATGGTTGTAGTGGGGTGGAGAGTAACCTCCAAACCACTCTAGACATAGCAGCTTTGAGTTGGTTTCTTTTGCAGGCAGGAGGTACAACTGCCTGCTCTGTGGCTCATCCATATAGATGGTAAGAGCAGAAATCTACTGAATTCCTAGAAACCTCTTTGCAACAAACCCATCTTATCTGCCATTGCTAGATTTGAGGTTACTTTGTCTATCCTTGCAGTGGTGGCATCCTGTGACTGCTGAGGCTCAGGGTGAATTTCACCAGCACTGATACAGTCTGAAAAGCCAAGAATCAGATGTGGATATCTGCTCACACCACGTTATGTTTTTCTTTAACAGAAATCACACTGATTGTGCTGAAAGATCCCTTGGACTAAGGTAGTGTGTGAGGACAAGTAAAGCATCTGGCCTCAGGGGTGCTCTGCAGTGTGATGGTATGGGGGAGTGGATGCTCAAGTTTAAACAAGCAGTGGTTCCTTTTCTGCATGAAAGACAGGGATGGTCCTTCCACAAGAGGGTAGGGTTCTGCACAAAATAGTTAAGAATAAAGCAAACTCATGAAGGGGTCTGAAGTACTTCCCATTTATTGGTTCTGAAATTGGTTGCAGAGAGATTGTCCCAGCTTAAAAACTAGAAAATAGATCAGTGTGACTCATATGTCAATATTTACTGCATTTACGGTGACTTGTAGAAGGGAAAAATCTTATCTGTCTTCCATAATATTTCAGAGATTATCCCATTCCCGTGACAAAATTCTCCCTACGCCCTTGGTCCTGGTGTTGCCTGACTGCAGAGAAAGCCCAGTAAATTCACTACATCTTACAGTCAAGTTGCTAAGTAACAGACCAAAGATCACCATACAGTCTCTTCAAATGCTGTGGCCAGCTGAAAGCTAGAATCTGCACAAAGCACCAGCAATTCCTTCCAAGACAGATATCTCAAGGTCTTAGTGCATGTGTAGCAGAGAGCAGCCTGGTAAAGCAACATTCCTTCCAGATCCCTGCCACTGTACTGCCTGGTGGTGTTCTCATGCGAGAGGGAACAGCTTTAGCGCTTCCCCTATAAAGGGGTCTCCCATGCTTGTGCTGAAGGGCTCTGATGTCTTGAACATTAATGATGTCCTTGAATGAAATTTTTATTGGCTGAATTGCATGATTTTGCCATGTACATAGCTCAATAAATGGTGAACTGTGGAAAACTTGCTGAAACAAGCTCTCAGTGGAAGAAAGACTGTCAACTGCTGGATTAGAGAATGACACTCTGCCCCTGCGGCTTTCTATTCTACCATGCTGGTTTCTTCCTAGGGATCTTGTAGCATTCACATGATATCTTAATGGGAGAACTTGCAGAAAGCTCTTTGTCTGCATAACTGGGAATTCTTGGTTATGGGAAAGCTGTCGGGTAGACTGGCTGATTCCTAGCCTAGACCCTGGGTTTTGCAGCACAAATAAAATGTGTTGGCAACGCTTGTTGCAAATGATCCCCCCCGTGCATCTTTCCATGATGCTGTTATCCCTAAGGAGCAGCTCTGCAAGTCCTCCAGTATCACAAGTTCAAGCCTCAGGAGGGCTGAGTCAACCCTGCTCCAGTGCTGAGAAACAGAGTTCACATGTTTTGCTCGCTAGGCGATTTCCCAAATGAGAACATTTCTGTGCTCTCATTGAAGAGGTTAAGTTCACTCTGCATTTCGTAAGTGACTCCATCCCATGGCAGGGGAGAAATCGTGTTGGAGAGGATGAGAGTCCATGGCTATATAGTTTGCAGCGTGCTTTCAGCCGAACAGTGCTATGTATTGCAGTGCTCCATCTGTTCCTGTATCAGCCAAGTTATCTTTAGATCTGAACATGTCAGTGTTGTATGGTGGTGGTATGAACCACTTCAGCTTGCACCCCAGCATTCCTGTAGTAGTTAGAATTGCTACTGCAGAAAACTTTGCCCAGGATAAAAATGTCTCTTTTTTTTTTTTTCCTGCTTAAGTTTTTATTCAGGTTTTTACACAGACAGAACTCCCACAGCCTTTATATATATTTATATATATATAAAAGCTGTCTGTATTTGAGAGCAATGTTCCAAACTGCCACCTGTTTCAATAGCAATGCTACAGCATTGGAGAGGATTACTGCAGAATGCTAAAGTATCTTCCCACAAGTGAAAGCTTCATCTGGTTTGATTGAAAACCAAATTAGAGCTTGAGAATCTGACCTTCTGACATCCTGTCATATATACGTTTAAAGCATCTACCAATAGAGAGTGTATGTGCGCAAGAGTGCCAGCACTTCAATATAGAACCTAGATCCAAATACAAGTGCGTGCGTGTCGTGTTGCTATTTGAATATGTAAATAAATGGGGCTATATATAGCTCTATATGTTATGTACATGTTAAATGAAGGTGGCAGATACGACAGCTGAATAGCTTTGCTGCTTCTGAATGCCGGTAGAGGCTCCCTGCATGCTCCCTGTATCTCTTGTGTTTGCTCCTACCCCTCTCAGCCTTTCTGCTATCGCATTTTTCAGGCCTCTGGAGAAGACCATGTGTGGGGACAGGAGTTGTTAATATTCTGAGTCTGTGCTGAGTTGCTAGGCTACAGAGAAAAATGAACATTCAAGGAAAAGGGATGTTAAAAGGAAGAGGATCTGCTGAGCTGTTTGGAGATCCAGAAAGGTCCTCTAGTCAGACGAAAAGGAATATTTTGGGGAAGGAGGGTGTGCATGCATGTGGGATGAAATTTGGGCAGTCCCTGCTGCCCTGACACAAGTGGAGTCTCAGGCCAGCTCCAGCCAGAAAAATGGCAGAGGAGGGAGTAAAAGGCAAGATTCACTGGTCCCTTCCACGTCACTGCTTGCAAGGTGTGCACAGCTGGCCTCTGACTATCTGTGCCAGGGTGCAGTGGGTCACCAGGCTGGAGTATGCCCTCTTATACATCCTTTGCCCCTTCTTTGCAGGGTGCACTGAGCTCCCATCTGAGGCTCTAGTGAAGCAGGTAGCAAACCCAAAACATACTCACACTTTACAGATTGGACCTCATCTCCCTTTTCCACTGCAGCAACCTGCTATCACAGTATCTCTTTTAACTTCATTGTGACTGCAGGGGAAGGCAGGCTGTGGCTTGTATCTCCCTGTCCATACCCTTTGATGCATTCCTAGGTCATAGATAAACAAAGTGTTTACCTTTTTATCAATCAAAAGTTTGCAGCTAAGGTTCAAGGGGACTTGAGGTTTTACAATACACAAGCTCCTGTCCAAGCCTAGTTTTCCTGAATCCCAATCTAGTTCCTGAACACAAAACCTCTTCCTTTTCAGCTGTTGCCTACATAAATGAGTGTCAGGTATTTAGTTGTACAGGCTGTGGGCCATCAGACCTACCAGGTGCCTTGTGTTCCACTCTTCTGGAAGGATGGCTTTGCCCTGTGCTCCTGTTCCTGTCTGCAAGATTTCTGTTTCCTCTCAGTATTACTGGCTGTATCAGAACCCTCAGAAAAATTAAACAGTGCCTTTGGGTATTTTTATTATCTGGATACTCTATTTACCGAGCTCACATGGGCTCCCTGCCAATAACTTTCAGCCAGCTCTGCAAATAGAGCTCCTTGGCTCCAGGACTGTTGGTCCTGGTACTGCAGAGAGCACTCACTCAGCATGGACAGAGACTGCAGCTTGTTCTCTGCCATCCAGTTGGCCGTGAAGTCAAAATCTGCTTGCTTGTGGACCTCCACAGCCTGTTGAAATCTCCTTTTTCTTCATGCATCCTGTAATAAGCTTGACTTGTTCAGCAGAATCAGGAGTGCTTCATACAGCTGCATTTTGAATGCTATTGTCAGTTAACTACACTGCACCCATCCATCAGGTTTATGATACCGCAGCCAAGATTTGGATTGCTAAAGTGGAAGAACGATAGCATGGGCCATATTGTATGCACTGCTGCTGGTATCAGCCTGGACTGGTTCCTTTGGCTTTACCCTGGCATAACCAAGGGCAGACTAACCCATGGATGGAGGCAGAGGTAGACTAAATCAATAATGATATGCTGTCTGGTCAGTACCCTTGACAGTAGAAATTGTTTCCTAGAACAGATCAGTTGATGCTCCTGTACTTTTTGGACGTCCCAGTACAACTATACGGTGCTCTGGTTGCACCACAGTTGAGACAGTTGATTGCTAGCCCTTTTCACTAATGATAACTCAGTCTTTCTGAGTTTGTCAACTTAGGGGCCACAGATATGGCTAGGCAGAATATTCATATGTAGAAGCAGCACTCTGTGTGCAGGAGTCTTAAGGTTTTCAAGTGCAATAGTTTGCATCCAGTTTGCTTGGGCTTGTCAAAAAGCGGGCCTTGCTTTTCAAACCACAGGGCTGCCATCCTCTACCCTTGGAGACCACCGTTGACCTAACTGAACCCTATTGCCAGAAATATGTACTGTTGTTCTGCATTTTACCATCTTATCTGCTTACTCCCAGTTATTCTTCCTACATGATCAAACTTTGCTTTCTACAGGAAATAAACACCATTCTAACCTTTTGGTCAAGCCAATCTGTGCCAGCCTAGTTAAGGTGATTGTTCCACCCAGGACACGTTAGTCATCTTACATCATTTAAAGGACTTGTTTGACTCTGGCTACCTCCTGGGAAATGACATCTTTGTGCCAGTTTTTGGAACCTGGAATATCAAACCTTCCTTCTCTAAGTTAAAACAGTGTCTTTAAAGCACTGTGTGCCTTGATATTGTTGAAGAGAGTCTTATGGTTTCAGTGCTCAAAGCTGTATATACAGCATTTTTTTCTGCTGTGCAAAGTCGTAATATTGCTTCATTCATAACATGATTCCCTACCTATGCAGCCCCAAACTGCATTGGTGGTCTTGATTGCCACAAGCGCTTTTTAATTTTTTTTCCCCAGGGAGAAAAAGTAATTTCTGCTCATTACACACTCAGCACTTGCCTAGAGATGTGGGGATCCCACACTGCAGCATGGAGGCAAGTTAGCATCAGTGTCTTATTTTTGCGGATAAGAGAAAATGAGGCATAGGTGAAACTGCCCAAAGTCTCCTACAGAATTATCATTGAGTGAGCTGAAATTGCTACCCAGAGGTGTTTTCTAGAGTACCTGATTCCAATGGGCTACTAAACCCCTTAACTGCTTTAATTCCACATTCCTCCAGCCTTTTTTCCCCATGATCTCTACTAGTCAGTGTCTATGTGAAGGGCTGCAGAACCTCTCCTGCTTGGGGTAGAGTCTAACTGGATTGGTGTCCAGTAAAACTTTTGGCAAGGTAAAGAGGATGTTTTATTTAAATATAAAAAAGGTACAGAGGAGTGAAGAGTTCTGGGAATGTTTTGGAGAAATTACATTTTTCTGTTACCAGATTGTTCCTGCTAGAAAGACTATTGAGTTTTAACCACTTGAAATGAGCATCTCTGAGCAAGCAAGAGGTAAGAAAGTCACTACAAGGTGAAAATTCTCTGAGGATACATGCAGAGGCTGTGAAGCCTCTTGGAAAAGGTCTGGTCTTCTAGCATCACCTTTCCCTTGGCATAATCCAGTTTTCTTCCTCCATCCTTCTGAGGGAATTAGAAACTGGTATCTTTACTAGTCACTGTGTAAATGTCTCACTCAAATTTAATTTACTCTAATGGGCTAGTTGTTGCATGTTTAATTAAATACAAAGTGATTATTAAAAACGTTTCTGAGCTTTAATGGCTGTATATTAGATATGCCCATATGTATACGCAGGAGGGTACTGGCTGTAAGGCAGTAAGGGTAGTGCTGGGAAAGTATGAAAAGAAGAGTTGGGAGAAACGAGGTGGGAGAGGGGAGGAGAATCACAGAATCACTAAGGTTGGAAAAGACCTGTAAGATCATCAAGTCCAACCATCAACCAAAGAAGAGTTGGGATACAGGCACCAGCAGTGTCCCATGTCTTGTAGGTGTGCAGAAGGCAGTTGTGTAGCATACTAGATTAGTGCAGGCAAAGAGAGGAAGGTAAAGCTGGCCTTTCTGAAAGCACCATGTTTTCTTGTCATGGGTCAGCAGAAGCCTATGGCAACATAATCTGTTTTAAATTACCAAGTACTTCAAACCAGAAAGCTTGTTGTAATATAAGCATGCCCTTGGACTCCCTTTCCTAGCTATGCAATGCATGATCGTAACGCTTCTCTGACACTCCACAGAGATAGTGCATTAATGCTTGTGTGTCTTTCACTGTAGTAATGGGTGACCTTGTGCATACCTAGAGAGAGGTTAAGAGAATCAACAAAAGGGATTAAGTTAACATTTTGCCTTAAGCAAATATGGTAAGAGAGAGAAAGGATTTGGGAAGACTTGATGAAGCCATTTGGAGACATCTGATGCACTAGCAGAACATAGATGTAAGCAATAAGCTTTTAAGGATCTCCAGAAGGGGGAAGAACCCATGTTACCTGCACTGTCTGGGATCCATGTCATTCCTGGGACAGACTTAACTTGGGAAAACGTATGTTGTGCTTCTCATGGAGGGGGAATCAGCTTGCTGCCCTCCCTGCACTATCTCAAGCCAGTCACCCCTCTAACTTGCCATTTTCCTGGAAGAAGTTACTCAGTTGGGGACTTGCTGCCTGAGCTCCCTCCTTGTTTAAGTGAGCATATTACCTGGTTTTAGCTCTCCTGGTACTACAATGAGTCGTTAGCAGTTCCCAGCCCATCTATCAGTGAGAAGATAATGTAAGCACCATCCCTTTGACTTTCAGCCTGAAAACTGATCAAATTCATGCATCACCTTTTTCTGAACTTGATGTATGGCCTTGCTTCCCTGGCCTTGGCTGTCTGGACAAAGCATGCCCTTCTGTGCTGGTTTGGCATGGGAAGGTACAGGAACCAAAAACGAGTTTGACCATTTCTCATTAAGTGGTTCCTCTCCGGGAAAGACAATTTCTCAAGTTATGATGAGGTTTGGAGTGAAATCTAGCTGGTGATGCAGAAATGGGAAGGTCAAACAATCCTGCTTTTGGGGCTAGAATGGGCTCTGCATTTTGCCCAGCTACTAGTTCATGGGAAACCGAATGAGGAGACCGAATCAGGAGAAATGGTACGCAGTAGCTCACAGATTTTATGGCTTAAGAATAGAAACTGCCTGGCATTGTTTTCTAAGAGCTTGCCTGAGGAAGATGTCATGCTGCAGGTGGTGATTTTGGGATTGCTGCCTGTAACACTGAATAAGGTTGCTGTTTTGCGTGTGCTCATAGAGCAGGTGATACTCATCCCTGTGCCCGTCAGTTCTGGCTTTCTCCTCTTGACCTCTGCTTCCAGCATGACTGGGACTGTTAAGCAGATGACATACGGTGCTGCCTCCTGCTCAGATAGGGCATTGATATACAGGCTCAGAAGTCTGAAAACCTTGTCATGGTCATGGGCAAATCAACGCCCTTTTGGCTTAGGACCCAGCTGGGTATGTCCTCTATCTTACACCTGCAGGACCAGCACCTCTGCAGGTGCTGCAGGGATAGGGCATGGCAGGAGAGAAATAGGGCAACAAAGTGACACTTTACTTGCACACCCCTAGTTCTTGAGGATATAGCTGATATCTGTCCCAGTTTCTGGACATGCATTCAGCAATTAAACACATGCAAATTACTTCAAAAGTAGATCAGATTAGTGAGGGGAACATCTTCATGCAAAGTACTTCTCAGGTCCTAAAGAAAATGAGTTCAAGAGCACAAAGACCTGCAGCACAGAAGGGCACCGAGCATATCCTATAAGCCAACACCTTCCTGTCCCCTTACATTACTGGCAAGGAGACTGTGGGTGGAAGGTGCTCCTCCTGATCCTCAAGTCAGTGCTGACATCTGGTTATTCAAAAATAGGGGAGGTGGTAAGAGATTGTGGCTTTCTCACTACTAAGCTGAAACATAGGGAGAAGGGCAGTATCTAAAATAGTTGTCACTTTATGTAGAACAGTTGTCATGCAGAACTTCAGACTTGTAAACTGGGCACTGGCTTGCACCAAAAAAGAAATTAAAAGCAGCATTTTGGCAGGATACTCTCCCCATGAAAAGTACAGTAAGTACAAGAGTTGCTGCCTCCTGCTCTAAGCAAAGGTGAGAGTCTGAACAGACTTTGTGCTGTCTTAGAGCAGGAAAGACTGCTATCAGGTATTTACTTATGTCAGATTAACCGGTGCTCGTTAAGGTCTGGGACCCATTGATTTATCTGCGTGGAAATGGACAATCCCTTATGAGGGCAAAGTAGGTTGTTTTTTTAAACAAGCTTGCTAAGGAAGAACCGTGGCCATCTTGCTCTATCCTTCATGTATTCTCCTGTACGTTTTACACTGCTCCAATTTTTTGCAAGTGATTCCAGGCACATCCTGTTTCCTCCCCTTAAAAATAATTCCTCTTATTTCCCCTACCCCCTCCATAAAATGAAACATACTTCAGGACTACTTTGTCCTTTAATTTCTGTCCCAAAAATGACGGGAACAGGAGCTGGTGTTTAATCATCAAAGAAGTTGAAGCCAACAAACTGTTCATTAGTCTCTGGCAGTGGCAGCTTGGTTTTTACTAAGTCAGATGTTCCATTTTTCTCTTTCTTTCTGGAGCATCTTGGCTTTCCTAATGTTCTTTTGTGATCTTGGACAAGGAGACCATGTGTCATTTGCTTATATGGGAAAGGACTTCTATTTGGTCACTTCTCCAAAAGGAGGTGCTTTATCAAAGTCAGGGGGGAGGGGAAATGGGGGGAAAAAAAGTCAAGTGGTACAGCTAGTGCTAGAGGCAAGTTGCAAAACCCCCTTTATCCCTCACGCCCAAAGTCATGCAGCAGCAGAAGAGCAGTGTGTGCTCTCCCCTGCAGAAATGTTATTGCTTCCAGTACCTTATAAGTGCTTGGTGAAACACAACTTCCACTAGCAGCCTGGAATAGTCACCTTCACTTTCAAAGCCCCTCCAAAAGGTATCAGAGTCATTTGTCATCCACAAAAATGGACTAGGCACAGGATACATCCACGTTGCCAGAAATACTGTATTCTGAGCAGATTTGACCCTTTCACATACATTACTCCTTCCATTTCTAATCCTGGCTTCTGAGTCTAGTGTAGTTCCCAATGAGCATGCACAATTCTGCCTCTGGACGAGTTTAGTACTGGGGACTCTATAGGTCACAGCACAAAGGAAAATTATCTGACCCAACCTGCCAATGATCTGCATCTCCTAGGAGCTGTGCTGAGGGTTTATGAAGCAGCCTGCCTGGGAGGGATGCTTCTGGTGACTTTCTGTTGGAAGATGGAGCTTCTGCTTTGCAGCAGGAGGCTCTACGTCCTTGGGCTATTCTTTCCTGTTAGCCCCTTCCTTTTATGACTTGGACTGTATTTTCCACATTAATGCCTAGACCTTCCAAAATACTGTTAAGCTTCTGATTCATGCTTTTGTAACAGCAAATCCCACAGGCTCTGTGGAAAGTTATTTCCACTACCTTGCCTTCAGTCTGTTCTTGTGCAACAACCCATTGCAGAACGTCAGATACTGTCATCATACGCCTGTTTTGTGTTTAACCCATGCAAGAGTTCTCCCCTCCCTTGCTGCTTCCTGCCTCTATCAGAGACTCTCTACTACTTTTGAGAGTGCATGTAGTTAGTGTTCTGCTCAGTAACCGTTAAGTATCTAAAAGGGGGTGGGACCCTGTACGCTTGAGTAGCATAGGGTTATGATTATTTACTCGCTTAATGCAAGCACTACAGGGAATCAGAAAAGAGTAAGACTGATTTGTACTTCTTTTAAAGTGATGTAAATACAGTGGAGAGCTAAACTGGAACTCACTACCACAAGACTGCGGATGCCAAAGGCTGAATATTCTGAGAGATAAGACAAACTCTCAGAAGAGAAACTGAGTATCTTCAATTAAGAAGGTACCAGCTCTGGCTCAGGAGATACTTAAGCCTCAAATAGCTGGAGAATTAAGTATCACAACAGAGACCCTGTTTTGTTTATATTCCTCCCTGCTATTCTCTTTACTGTTACTGCAGACAGGATACTAATGTAGAAAGAATTTCTGGGGAGAGGGGCTCCTTGATTTTGGAACCCTTCTCTCACTGCAGTGAGCAGAAAGGGACACACGATGCTATCCTCCAAAAGGGCATCCTTGAGCCTAGGGACTCTAACAGTGTGTCACTGTGTGCAAAGGAGGAGTGCCTTAGGTGGCTTTCCAGTTAAAGACTGAAGCTGCTCTCTGCAGGTGCCTTAACTGGTCCTGCTCTACCCCTGGCTGTTCTTTGGTCTGCAGACAAGGAAGTTCATGTTCCCACCCTGAACTGACTCCCTGAAGTCTTGTGTCCCTTGGTGGTCTGGGGGCACCCCTGCATGCTGTTCAATGAGTGTGGCTGGGCCACAAGCAGCTGATCACACACCCGTGTTCTCACCTGGGTTGTGGTGGCTTCAGACAGTATCTGCTACCCCTAAGCGCTCCAGCTTCCTGCTGCCCTCTGGTTTGTCAGTGCTTTAGGGGCAACCAACCTGTGCTCACAGCATCACAGTGACACACTCTTCTATATTAGTCCCCTTCCCTAGACCCACATGTCCTCTCACTGACTTGGCCTCTTTAAACTTTGCCTTCCTCTGCACAAGTGGGTTTGTTCCCATTAGGCTCAGATCTGGCATCCTCCTCCTGGGTCACTTCTGCTTCAAGAGGCAGCTTTGGTCTCCTGTGACAGTGGGCTCATTTCTGCTTCCAGACTGCACAGAGCCAGCACAAGTGGGGAAGGGTCCAGGGTGAGTCCAGGTTTGCTTTCTAAGGATAGGTGAGCACTGCATGCCCAAAGGGGCTCTGTGAGATGGAGGTGGAGAGGCTCGTATGGTAGATGTTGATAAAGGTGTTTGGCATATGAGCCAGTGGAAATCAGTTCTTGAATTCATACTAATGGTACCAGCTTATTTCCCTTCTTGCTGTGCCCCAGCTGCTGTTCCCTTAGACTTATCTACCCTGTCCTCTGAGAAACTGGGGAATCCCTATGTATGCTTGACTGAATTTGTTGCCTCTGGCATTCTGCAGGAAATACCTTCCTCCATCCATGCCCTTCTTGTGTCAACATTTCAGCCTTTCACTGTTCAGTCCACTTACATCATCTTTGGTTTGGGGTCTCTGCTGAATTTCAGTCTTCTCCTCTTGTCTGGAGATGGGTGCTGGCAGCCCTGTCCTCAGTAGCTGGTAGGATGTACTGGCATTTCAGCATGTGAGGCCCCCAGGTAAGCTCCTCTTCCTTCTCCGTGGCTTTTGTGGGCCTCTAAGTGAACTGTCCTCCCTCCTCATAGGGAGGCACCTCTGCAACACGGGTGTCTGCCGGCTCCATGTGTTGCTCTCACCTCTGTTTTGTGTGCGTCACATACAGCAAGAAGGAGGAGAGAAAAAGAGAGCAAAGCCTTTGCAAAACCTGGGAGCGGGGGAGGCGAGGGGAGCTGGGATTGACAGCTTGCAAGGAGCAGCTCATCAGAGCAGACGGAATGGAGGCATATGGAGGGGGGGGTCCCATGGGGACGGTCATGCTGAGCAGCTTTCCAGCAGGCTCAGGTGCCATCTCGGCTTTGTGAGGGGCTGAAGGGGAGCTGTAGTGCTAAGTACAGTCCTGCACGCAGCTGGTCCATGAGGTCTGCCTTGCAAGGCAGGGAGGGCAGCACAAGAGTACTGCGGTAAATAAAAGGGCTGGAAGCAGCACTGGAGCTGTGAAGCTTATGAGCTACTGGGTACAGGACTTCTGCGACAAACCAAGGGATTTGGCCACTGCTGGGCTGGCTAGAAGAGATGGAGGAGAGAGGAACAGCTTGTTTTGAAACACACAAGCTCTTTTGGCATAAGGGGCACATTATTTGTAGGTCAGTGAGACTCAGCAGGGCTCATCTGGGTCTAAAACAGGCTTTCCTCTTGCCAGTGCTCTTGACTACAGCGTTTCAGCTTCCCACAGTGGGATGCTGGTCAGGGTAGGTACAGGCTGACATGGCCAGTTAAGCTACAGTAGCAAAGCCTAGCTAGAGAAAGGTTGCAGGTATCTTTGGAAAGCTTGTTTTTCTTGGGGGTGGAAAATAGAGGACCAGGTGGAGGCATGTCACTTCTGGTCATACCCACCCTTCAGAAACCTCCTTTCCCTTGTCCCAGCCTGTGTTTTTTAAAAACTGAAATGTGCGTTCACACTGAACAATTTCCAAAAATCTTTGCAGTGCAACCTGCATGGAGCTTCTGATGAGGAGTGGTATCTCCCTTCCTCCATGCTTGCCTCTCCTCTCCCGGTAGCCACAGATGAAGCAGGAGATTGCACAGGGTGGCCTGGCACATCCATGCTCCCTCCAGTGTGGGTCCTGCCTTTTCTCCCCAGTGCAGCAGGTGTGTCTGGCAGGGTGAGCTGGAGCTCTCTGCAAAGGTCTCCCATCCTTGCCACAGCAGTGACTGGCCTTGGCCAGAATCTGGCCCTGCCTGAGCATTTTATGGTCCTCCAGAAAGAGCCAGTGGAATCCATAACAGGAAATTTGGAAGCATTTTTGTTGCTACTGGAGCTGTGCTGGTGCAGTGCAGAGGGTGTCTAGGCTGCTAGTTTAGAGGCAAGTGGAAAGTCATATTTGCCTGCACTGCCTGCTCGCTCCTCCACCAGCAGCAGTGGAGAAAGCTGCTTACTGGGTACGGATGCACAGAGAAAGCCCCCTCGCTTATCCCTAGCACAGACAGCAGGGAAATTCAGCTGTGTTGTCCTGCTGAAGTGCTTCAGTGGTGAGCTGGAATGAAGAGCAGGAGGGGTGCATGGGCTCCAGGTGTGTTTGGTTTTGAAGCTCTTCATTGAACCTGGTAAATGGGCCCACTTTCCATCTGCTGGTGATGCTGGGAAACCCAGCTTGTGGTATATCTGTGGCATCAGCAGGCTTGTGAATGTCACTGGTTACTGGGAGGTTTGGGAAAGCCTCGTATTAGCTCAATGACAGATAAAACCCTACAACAAAAGGATTGTCATTCAAGACTTGGAGGAAAATCAGGCTCATTACTTCTGATTCCTGAACTTATGAACCACTACATGCATTGGCTCCATCTGGCCATTCTGCTTCTGCAGGACGATGTCACCCTTGGCCATTATTTTATCTACCTCTGAACGGAAGGCTATGATTAAGATCTCATCAGCTCTGGAGCCTGGCCAGGTCATGATGCTAGGGTGTCATGCGGGTGCTTCATAATTGCCTGACCAGACTATGGGGTATAAAGGGGAAGGCAAGCTCACCGCTTTCTCTCTTGAGTACTGGTCCCTCTCACTTGCTGTAGTGGGCCATATCAGTGCTTCCTCCAGCCCCCTGGTCTGTGCCCTTCTCTCTCCCAGGGGTGTGGAGACAGAGCATCCCTCTTCCCAACAGCTCGGTGCTGCGCCCATCAGTATGTCAGCAGCACCTGTCCTCCCACGAAGGACTGACCTCTGTGGGGTGGACACTTGTCCTGCTCTTCTCCTTCTGCCCAGAAATCCTGCCCACTGTTCAACAATGTGATGGGGTAGGGAGAGCAGGAGAATGAGGAGGGGAGAACAGGAATCAGCAGAGAGAGGGGCTGAGGGAAACCTCAGGCACTAGATGAACCATGATTATTAAGTGCTCCAGACTTCCATGATGCTGTCCAGTGAAATCTATTGTGCCAAGAAGCCCAGGAAGATTGGAGAAGAGAGCTCAGCCCAGGCCTGGGCTGGCTGTTCTTCCCCAGAAAGGTCTCTGCACCTGAAGAACATCATCAACCTGATGGCTAGGGTGTAGGCTTTTATTTCTGCACCCTTCTGAGTTTGTTTCCATCAATCCTGGAAATACAGAAGATGTGTTTAGAAGGTGTGTCTCTTTGGTGCTAACGACTGTTCACTTTGTAAGCTGCTTGCCCTTTTTGACTTCTGGAGACCAGTGCCACCTCTTTGCTGCTGCTTGAAGGCTGGCAGGAGCAGCAATGCAGGGTGGCCTGGTTAGGGGTGAGGTGTTGCAGGACTCTGTCAAGGATTAAGAAAATGCAGGTCAGTGAAGTAGCTTGCCAAGATGTGCGGGTGGAGTTCTCAAAGCGGGGGGATGGAAATGATGCCTCTGTAGTAGAGTTTCCCACAGGCAGGGGAAGAGTCTGTTACCAAAAAGGGTAAGAGGCTCCAGAAACACAGGTGCTCTGCTCCTCTGTGCTCTCACTGCAATGCAGGTCCAAACACCCTGGGAGGGGTACCAGGGAGAACATTTTCCTTTGCAAGGTGTTGACCAAAATGAAAATGTTTGTGCCTCTGAGAGATGGACTGTGAGGCTTCTGAGGCAGGAGTTTAGCAGTCCTTTAAAAAGCAAAGCAAAACAGTTTCTTGGCCAGAAAGCTGTCACTGTGTTTTTGTTCTTTTCAATATAACACAGAAAGTGACAGGTAGAGCTTTTGTATCCAGTTTACACCACAGATTTACTCTGTGACCTTTTGGATATGCGTGTGGGTCTAGATTTCTGAATCATAGTTAGATACCCGAAAGCTGGCATACCCATAATGTGGGATTATTTGAGCTTGTTTTCAGAGGTGCTAATCAAACCTGGCTTCGAGTGAAGTCAGTGGGAGAAGATAGGCAGGCAGGATGCCTCTGTGCTCAGCCCAGATGTTAGCGCATGAGCAAGGTCGTCACCAGCCCCTTCCACAGAGCTGGAATTTGCGGAGCAGAAACGCCTGTCGTGCAAATCTGTGTGGTCAGGAGGATTCCTGTGGCACTGTAGGTATCTGCTTGGGAAGAGACAATGCGTCTCTGGCCCCACCTGTTCTAGATTGCAAATATTTGCAAAAATGCTTTTTATTTAAGGACTTGTGAAAAATCACTGACTTCTATAAGGCCACTGTTAGCCAGATTCGTGCCCACTTCCTAATCAACATCCTGTTGTTTTAATGCTAGCTGGTTTACCCCAAAAAGTCTTGGCTCCTAGCCTATTTAAGTCCTGTTGTGAGAATGTTTTCTGTCATTGGTGTGTGCAAGACCCTTCCTGTACTACTCGTTTACCTGAGAAGAAATAATTGTCCTTCTAGTATGGTGCCACAATACTGTGTCTCTGAACAAGCTGATCGGGGGCCTCTGGATCTCCCCTGGATGTGCTGTTACTGTTCAGCAACTAGTATGGTTTCTGCAGAGCTACATCTGTGGGCCACCAAACAGCTCTCCCTGCCCTCTGTAAAATTCTTGTCTTAGCAGCAGTTTTAAGTGTCAACTTTTTACTATTGAACAGGAGAATAGCAGCAGATACGTATGGCATTGTGCTAGCTGGGAATGGTTAAGGAACTGCCCCTTTACCAGTGGATCATGCTCCACTGGTGACAGATTTCCTCCACATATGTCCCTTCCTGAGAATTGCAATGAACTCCCAACTTAGCTCGTATAACAAGGCAAGTGCTAATAGCTTGTCACAGCTGGCCTCGGTTGACTTTGAAACCTTGGCCTCGAGGTGAGATTCTCCATGTGCCCTTGGGAATCTCCTGAGTTTCTGCTCAAAATAAAATTGGCTTTTACCAACTGCGTGCTAACAAGCAGTGGCTGAGTGTAACTGCATTGTGTCCAGACACCTTTACGGGATTTTACTGGGAGATGAATCCTTGAAGTCTTTGGCATGGTGTAGCCCACTGTTGGTCGACATCCTTTAGTGCTATGGTAGTCCTAACTACTGCTAGTTTTGCAGCCCAACTCTAAGCAGGTTGGGACAACACAAGTGAGATGCAGTTTTGTGTGACTGGAGTCATGTAATGTTGTTTTTTCCCCTACAAAGCTCAGGTTTGTTTCCATTTTCCCAGAACAAAGCACAGTCCCCCCAACTGGTGGAGGTGCGGGCACAAACATTTGGGTGCCAAGGAATTTGGAGACCCACCAAAGGTCTCGGCAGTGGCAGTAGTGAAGGGCCTGAGTTATGTCCCTAACCTGAAGCCAGGCTGATGTTTGCATGTTTCTCTCCCAGGACTACACCATCACCATGTACTTCCAGCAGAGCTGGCGGGACAAACGCCTGGCGTATAACGACCTTCCTCTCAACCTGACCCTCGACAACCGGGTGGCTGACCAGTTGTGGCTGCCTGACACCTATTTCCTGAATGATAAGAAGTCCTTTCTGCATGGGGTGACAGTGAAGAATCGCATGATTCGGCTCCATCCTGATGGGACTGTCCTGTATGGCCTGAGGTAAGTCTAAGGGGAATCTTTGTTGGTTGCGGTTGAGAATGACATCTCATCTAAACCTTCCCCAATTCCAAAGGTATTCTGGCAAGGCAAAGACCCAAGAGATACTCAAGTGTTGCACAGTTTTAAGTATCTGTTCTTTCTCCAGGCTGGAAATGGTTGTTTCCTTCAGGCCTCCAAAGTTTCCTGTGCTGCTATAGACAAATGTTGGAGACGGGAATAGTCTGCTCTGAGTGTTTCAGGTCACTGTCATTCATGTTGCATAACACTTCCATTTGAAACGCTCATTTTCAGTTGCTTATAATTTTCTGCAAGTTTGGCCTATGGAGATGAGACTTTGGCACTCTTGTATCTAAGGCTGAATTTCTGTAGCATTTAAGTCAAATCACTTTAGTGATTTTTGAGTATGAGATAGGAGACATGTTTTTGTACAGTTAAAAAAAGTATCTTTACCAGAGCAGCTCTAAAGATTGAGGCTTGAAAGTTGGTATCTAGTAGGGGAATGGTCCTCAGTGAGGAGGCTTTTTGTGGTGTCTGGAATAAATTAACGTAGGCAAGCCCACAGCCTTTAAAGTGCTGTGCTTGTGTGTGGTGGAGGTGGCAAAGGTTGGCCTTACTGTATTATCTGGGTATGTAGAGATGCCGAGCTAGGTAAGAAAGTTAAATGGAGGGGGCAGAGGGCTAAAAGAGGAGTTTGCAGCTACAGGTAAGAATGCAGGTTTTGGATGCTGTAGCTGAAATCTAGGCAATGGTTTCCCCAACCCTGTATTTGTCTGCTTTGAGCTTTTCTCCTAAGTTTTTTTTTTTTTTTCTTTTCGACCACCAAAATTCACAGCTGGCTTTTTCGACCTACCTCCACATTCACAAATGATTGCGATAGCAGCTCTGGGCTTATGTCCCAGTGCAGCAAAGGGGGAGGAAAGGCCTTTCTCCTTCAAAGAGGGTACACCCACCCTTCCCATTCACGGTAGTATCTCCTCTGCTGCTTCGTGTTTTGTGGCAAAGACTGACTTTTTATGATTTTTTTTCCTCCTCTTTAAGTAGCAGAGGTGGTTTAGGGAGGGTAGGGCTGGGTGTAGGCATAGTGAAGTAGGAGGCTGCCCAGGGCATCATCCTGCCAGAGCAGCAAGGTGGCTGTGCCCAGTTCTTTCCCTATGGCAGAGCCCTGGGAAGCCAAAAGAACAGCAGTCGCTGCTGGTGCTGAGGGACAGGCTGTGGTACATGGGGTGATGTGTGTACTACTTTTTCCTTCCAGTTAGTGGATGCCTCTTGCTCCAGGCCCAGAGGCAGCAAAAGGTGCAACAAGCCCAGCTGTGTGACTCTGTCCCAGTTCTGCCTCTCCCTTCCTGGGACAGGTACATCCTTCTCTCCACCTTGGGCCAGTGATGCTGTTTGGCTGACACTGCCAGGGACCCTGAGCCAGCTTTACTGACCCACCAGAAAGATTGCAGCCTTCCCACAGCTGACTGCCCCAAATTTCCTCATTGTGTTAAGACAAGAGTGAAGGCTAGGCAAGAAGATGCTTTGGCTTGGGGTAGGTAGGAGCATAAATTCAGCCTGTTGGGGAGGAGGGGGCAAAGTGTGCTGTTAAACTCAGGCTGCTCTTTGCTGCTAAGCCAGCCCACCTGAGCATAGAGCTGCCTCCCCCAGGCTGGTGAGAAATCTTTGCACACACCTGCACAGCAAGAGAAGCAGAAATGCTAGTATATTTTTATCAGCTGCCATATATTTTATATTTTTATCAGCTGACTAAAGTCAGCTGAAATCATGAGCACTGTGAACCCTGCAGCACAGGTGACAGGCAGTGGAAGTTTGCACTCGAGTTGGCTCAGGCTGGGACACTGCGCAAGCACCTCCTGCACTGTCCCTTCCCTTCCCCTCCTGCAGGGCCCAGCAATGTGGGAAAGGGAGCTCAGCTCCCTCCTGTGACCTGTGTAAATGGATGAGATGAGGAAAATTGCATCCAGGCCAAAAGAAAGAAAATGACGGCTGTTTGCCCCTATTATTTCCAGGGCCACAGTAAGAGCTGCCTGTGTTGTTTTAACTTTTGGCTGGTTTTCCTGAAAGCTGCTCTCTTGCCCCTGGAGAAAACAGCAACTGCAAAAACGAAGCACTGAGCAACTGTGGCTCTTGTTCACAAACTGTACCTTAGGTCAGGATGGCTGGCTTTTACTATCCTGAAAGCACTGGGGTTTTGGGGCACAAGCCAGGTGCCCTGAATGCTTGAAGTCTCTCCAGCTTTATTCATAATGGTATGGGCAATGTTTTCTTTAGGGCTGCTTTCTGTACTGACTCCTGCACCTGCAATTTTGCTGACAACAGAAGTGCTAGGTGCAGTTTTGCAGGTGCAAATAACTGTGATCCTATTCAAAAATACATAGCCATGTGCACAGCAGGTGTAAGCAGGTAAGAAAACAGTCATTGAATATTCACCTGTGTTCCCTTTATCTTTGTGAAAATGCACCCATGCTTGTCCTGCGAACAGGAAGAGAAGTGCAGGTCCTCTCTGTGTTTTGAAAACTGTTCTTGTCTTTTTCTGCATTTTTTGGAAGGGCTCATAAAATGGAGTTACCCTGATGGCAGAAGGCCAAAGGAGGCAATTTCTGTTTCTTTTCCTTTGTTTGCCTGTTTGTTTTTCCCTGAGCGAGATACCACAGCTCTGCTTCTCCTGCTCCCCTCTCACCAGTCACTTCCTCCTCCTTTGAGCTGATCCTGTAGCAAAGTGACTCAATCATGCTATTTGTGGCACAACAGTCATTTTACTTTCCAGCAGTCTCTGATGTCAGAGACTGGGGAGGATGACACCCTGGCAGGCCCCTGCCTTCAGCAAGTGTTCAAGCAACCAGCAGGATCAGGCTCAAGTGCTGGCTCAGACCCCAAGGTCCAAGTTAGCTCACACGCAAGTCAATGGGTATTTTGTTTCTGACTTCAGTAAGAACAAGATCAGGCTTCAGATAACTTGTTTGCATGAGTAAATGAAGCCCTTTATTGCTCTGCTACATTGTGAAAGTTGTGTGTCAGAAAAGCATATGCTTGTTTTTGGTAGAATTAGCAAATTAGTGGATGAAGGGAGTGCAGCAGATGTAATATAGCTACATCTTAGGAAAGCGTTCGATACAAAAGCTTACTCCAAAATTAATTCGCATTGGGCTCGGATTAAAAGCTGGTTGCCAGGTCTCCAGCAAAAGGAACACTTAAACAGCAGCGGGCTGCGCTGGGGCGGCGATGCGGAGCTGCTGCCGGGCTGGAGTTGGGACTGGTGTTCCCTACCCCCTTCCCCAACGAGTTAGCAGATGGCATAAATCCCAGAAGGCCAAATGGAGGCCTGGAGCCCCGATCCAGCCTGGAGGGCACTCTTATCTCTGCAAACATGAAGCGGGATGTGTGGTCTGTGGTGGGAGGATGCAAACAGGCAGAGCTGGCAGGGTTTTTAGGAGGTGTAACCTGGCATGATGGTGCCTGAACTTGCCTGGCCCCAAAACACCTTGCAGGAATTAAAAGTGCCTGTGAAGCACAGGAGAGCTGGTCAGCTGTGGCACGCAGCGGGAAAGTGCTAAAATGATGTGGAAAGTCTGCAATATGAAGGGAGGCTTAAAGGAGCTACCCACAAAGACAAAGCAATCAGCTCTCAGGTAGTGGAAGGAGGCAGATAAAATAGTGAGGAAGAGCTGGATAACACTGGCTGAATTCAATATATTTTTCCTCCTAATGGCTTTTTGTCAGAAATTGCATTGGTTTCATCAAATTTTAAACAAAAAATTAGGGAGAAATTTGTCATTTAAGAAAAAGCATTTCAGAGAATGTTGATGTTTCACTCCTAATTTTATGTAGAGAATTTTTCACTTATGTCAATATTTCCCTCACTATTTCAAGCTGCTTTACTACCACTACTGACATTTGAAAGTAACATAGAGAATCATCAAAGGCTTTTTCTGGACCTCTAGAGACTGTCTAGTCCACCCCTGCCACAATATTCAATAAGCTTTACATTATGACACATACAAGCTATGCATTATGGTCTGAGATTTTTATTTCCTTTTCTAGACCATGTAGCATCCATTTGCTAGTGAAACAAGTTGACACTTGGCAAATGCTGATGTCATCAGTATTTTGCTATCTTTTTTTCAGAGACCTAAAAATAGAAACAACTATAACAATGCTGAAGTTCTCATATGGTAATTTGAAATCATGTTTGAAACCAGCTTTAAAACATCCTTCAGGGAAATCTCGAAGCTATTTGATTTCATTCTAATTAGGGACAAAACTGGATTCCAGCAAAACAGGTGCTTTGAAGAGCCCAGACTGCATCCCTGAGCTCGCAGAGGGAGCAGGCGGGCTGGGATGCTGGGAAGCAGGCGCGAAGCCGGGTGGACAGCAAGTGAGATGCAATGCCTGGCTGGCGAGGAGCCCAGGCGATGTAAACTGAGCAGCTGAAAAACCGCAGAGGACTTTGATGACGGAGACTAAATCCTGTGCAGAAAGAATGAGGGATCTCCTCCTGCAAAGGTGGTAGTGGTGGTGGTGAGCATGTGTATGTGTTTTGTGGTTTTTTTTATTCCTGTCCACGACAGTCACTGCAATGTGGTGTGTTTTAGAGATGAGGCAGTTTGGATGCATGCAAAGGTGCCAAGGCATAGCGGGGCTCTGAGCCCAGTGAGTGCTCTCCCGGGGAAGCAGACCCCTGCTATCCTCATCAGTGTAAATACCTGTTCAGTGCTTAAAGCAAGGGGGAAAGAATTGTCATACTTCAAACAACTCAAAATTTGCAGTTTTAAACTGAGAGAAGCTGGGTGTATCTGCTTTGGCAGCACTTAATTTCTGCTTTTTCACAGGGGTTCCCATCAGTCAGTTGCTCCCTGCAAGGTAGCAGCTCCGGGGGGACGTCAGCCCTCACATTGCAGCAAGGTACTGCTGACCCACTTGTGGACCAGACCTTGTTCCTGGCAAGGCAGCAGCTAGAGCACCACTTCTAACTCACCTTACATAGGGAAGCAATGCAGGTTAACAGACGTATGTCATGCATCCCACCCGCTCGCTCATCCAACACCAGGTACGCTGTCAGAGCCCCCCATGCCACCCTGCTGTGCAGTGCCTCCAGGGCTGCCCTGACTGCTCCTCACGTCCGGGGCTCTGCTGGAGCTCATCTTGGGGACTTCTTCATAGCTCCCATCTCCAACCTGCCTCTTGATCAGGACCCAGCCCTGTCTGTATTACATTCCTGAGGTCCCAGCCTGGGGTTATTGGGTTCTCCAGCAGGTAGAAAGGTTTCTTCTGCTCCTGTCTCACTTGAAGCCTGCTGTTTGCAGCTATGGGTGTTGTTTGATTTCCTGCAAAGAAGATGGCCTGATGGGTTAAGACAGAGGAGTTCTTTCTGTACTGAGACCACTGAGCAATTTTCTTCTCCCATCTCACAGGCCAGAAGGGAAGAAATCTGTGATTTTTGCTTCCCCTTCCCTCCCTGAGAGAAGTTTCTCTGGAAATGTGAGAGATGATTCAGGCTCTATCCTGTCTTTAGTAAGCTCTGCCTGCTCCCTCCGCAGGTTAGGTGAAGGCAACAGAAATCTCTCCTTTGGCAGTTTGGGTGCAAAGATTTGGACTTACGTCCATCCAGCAATCTCCTTGGAGCTAGTCCTGCAGCCTTGTACTGCTCCCACCACGGAGCTCTGCTTTGGGCCAGCTCCTTAGCACAAAGATGTGGGGGTGGGAGAAGAGTTTGTTAGGTGGGTGAGGGGAAATGAGAATTTAATTAGGAGCTCAGCTCCCCAGTTGAGGTTAAGGACAGATGCCCTCCTGCATTTTTGCCTCCTAGGGTCAGGATGAGGGACTCAGCTGGAAACACTGGAAGGAAGTTTAATAATATGGAATTTCAGAATAATCTTAGAAGCTGTGGAAGAAATTGAAGCTCACTGAAACAGGATAAAGCAGCAAGCCAGAGCTGCTTCTCCACCCTTAATATTGCAAGAACAGAGGCAAACATCATCAGGGCCTGTCTGGAATTGCTGCCTGTGCTACATCTCCTATAAGTCTGACTTGTTTATTAGCAAACATAGAGGTCAAGGGGTATCCACAAATAGCTGATTCCCACTGTCTCCTCACAGATCACTGAAACACCTTGCATGCCCTGAAACCCCAGCTCACCCTGGCAGCACTTCTTCGTCTTCCTGCTTATCCTATCCCAGCCACCAGTCTAAGCCCATCCCTGAACCCTGTCTATTCTTTGCCAAATCCCACAGGTTTAAGTCATGGGTTACTGTTTCATTAATTCAACTTCATCCCGGTTTGACGCTGTTGAAGGAAGAGACCTCCTGTGCTGTTAAGTGCAGGTCACTGTTGTCTGAAGCAACCGTAACAAATGAGTATCTTTTTAAACATGTTCTACTTGGGCCTCTCTTGTCCCCCAATCCAGTTGACAACTTGCCAGACACACAGCGCGTTTGGAATAGAATAAAGAGGCAGAAAAGCAAAACCTTGCAGCCAAGGCAACTCTGTTTTGTACTCTCCCAGAGTGGAAAAACAGTTGATTTAGATGACTGGTACCCTGAGTACTAGTTGACAAGAGCTTTTTTTTCCTCCCCCATCTGAGTGCAGTGCACACCGTTATTTATCAAAGGATGCCTATGCAAGCACAGATGCTTTTGGAAACAGAGTGACCTTAACAGGATTGTGCCAAGGCTTATGGAGTCAGTTTTAGGCAAACAGACACAAGGGGAAAATATTCCATATCCTTGCCTTGCTCTTGGTTCTAATATGACCTCCAGGAGTTTGCAAAGATCAGACTGTGTTAAAAGAATGGCAAAATTCACCATGGGTTTATAAATCCCTCCAGGCCCTTCGAAGTTTGTGCTTACTGCCAGGCAGAAGGTGACATTTGCCAGCATGTTTTTATGACTGACTTTGAGAATGTACAGAGTAAAAATTCAATTTTGTCTTTTTTCCCATGTTCAGCAAAACAGCAATTTTGTCCCTCTCTCTACTCCTAGTCACCAGAATTCCCTTACGAGTCTAACTTGCCCCATGGGGTGAGCCTGCACAAGTCCTGTGAAACCCGAGCTGCTTCCCTCCGTTCTCCTTACTGCTGCAAACTGCTGTGAGCTTTGGGAGTCTGTATCCTGGGGGGACAGGAGCATCTTCAGCTTCTCAGGAGATCTGAAATCCAAAAAGTTGCAACCAGCAACTTAAAAAAATCTTCTTTTGCTGTGAGAGTGTTTGTGTTAGTCCCTGCATAATGACACTTAATCCATACCTGCAAAATAAGGTAAGTGCCAGAACTGCTGGCTCTGTCTCCCATTGAATTAGGAAGGCAATGGTGGCGGTATTTGTGCTATACTCCTCCTATTCTCATCCATACTGAATTTTAGGCAGCATCCTTTTGAACCAAAGGTATCAGGGAACGTTCCTGGGCACTGGACATCAGTGGCCCGCATGGTCAATTTGTGTCCTGGTTTTGGTCTGTGTCCACGAACAGTCTCTTGGGCATTTCCCAGTTAGAGCACAGCAGAGGCTGGTAACCATTCTCAAAAAGCATTTTGTATGCAGCCAGACCCTTTTTCTGGAGGGTAAGAATTTAAGTGCAGACAAAGGCTATTCTGTACCAATTGACATTGGCCCCAGAAACCAGTGCCAGGCATGTTTAGTTTGCTGGTATAGACACAGATATGATGCAGACAGTGCAGTAGTTTATTTTGTAAGGATAAGTTTAAGGGAAAATGGACCCCACCTGTTTTTGCAACCCCCTCAAAGATAATAGTCTTCCCCTCTCTCCCACCCAGTCCTCCTTAGAGAGTCTGGACCTGCTCCTTTTGAAATCAGATGGCATTTTGGGGAAGTCATTTTTTGCCCCTTACACTTGTAGCTGGTGAATTTGGTTCTCCCAACACAATGGAGATGAACTAGAGGATGAATGGGTTAGCTGAGGACCTTCAGAGCTGAAGTTCAGTAGAGGGAGTTCTGACTGGAGCAGGAGCTGAAAGGGCAGCTATCTTGGAAGTGGCTAGCAACAGGATGAGAAGGACATGAAAAGAAGATATTCAACCGCAGCAGGTTTAAATAGCAGGTCAGAGCTCTATGCTGCTCTGTGTCTGTGAACTTATATAATCATTCTAAATAAGACAGAAGAAGCCATTAATAAGTAAACAGCAATGAGGAGGATCAGAGAGTGAATGAAATGGCTGGTAGTGTTCATGTCAGAGAACTGAAATATTTGTGGAGGACTGATGGTTTGCAGAAACTTGAGCATTCCCTTTTAAGCTGCAGCTGTGGTGGGATATTCCTCTGCTGCTGCCAGGTTCAGCTTGCAGAGCAGGCAGCAGCAGAAGGGGCAGCAGGGTGAGGTTGCATTACCCTTTCTGTGCCAGCATCTGCTTTGTCAATACAAGCTTCAGGTGGGCAGAGCTTTCCTCACTGTAACAAATAGAAGCCTAGCACTCACCCTGTGTGACTTACTGAGAGCTTTGTGGCTGCTTTTCTAGAGATGGTCTCTACCTTTCCTGGGGTTGAAGGAAGCTCTCCAGAGTGATGTATCCATGCTACTTTGGCTTCTGCTTGGATCCACTGTGTGCTGGCAGAGAAGGGGGATCTCCATCAGCCCACAGCCTGCCAGAGCTGCTCGACATCTCATGAATGCATGTCCCTTTTTTCCTTTTTCTTTTTTGAGATGTACGGTGGTTTCTCCACAACCTTGTCTCCCTCCAGATGAACTGTGTCCGCCTGTCAGCTCTGCAGTGGAGTAGCAGGGCACTGAGGACTTGGTTGCTTGATAGCACGACTGCATACAGACCTCCCGAGAAACAATTGGGGCAAGGGCATGAATGTCTTCTTTGTAGGGAAGGAGGTGTAAAGGTTTTGACACGTAAGGGGGCTGACCCAGAGGCCCATGGGGTGGGCAGAGACTGAGGGAGGAAAGGGGAGCTGGAGACAGAGAGTGGTGGTGGTGGCCAGGCTCAGCAGCTGGAGGGAGCGGGACTGCTTCATTGAGCGCATCATGCAAAGCACAGGCAAGCCTCTCCCCTCCAATGGGCAGTGTCTCTGTGAATCGCCGTCAAAGCAGCTGAAATTTCACACCACACAATTTTTTTAATTTAAAAGGGGAGGGAGGTGGGTAGAGAAGCGGGAGAGGAGGAGGGGGAGGGAGAAGACGCAGCCTGGCTGGGTGCCAGCGCCTCTTGCTAACGCCACGGGGAAGGTGGCATCCTTCCCCGGCGTTCCCTCCGGCCCCCACGCTCCCTGCTCCCTTTCACTTTGGTTGCATCTCCTGGAGGCAGCACGCTCTGTCTAGAGCTGTTTACAGGGCGATGGTTTGTTCTCTGTCTCCTCATCTCCTTTCTCACAGAGTGAGTATCCACTCCTCCTCTGCTTTCTGTCTTTCAACCTCTCATTCTTCTCAAGCTCTCCTTCCCCAGGTTGCTTTACCCTTTGCTTCCCCTGATCCCTCTCCTCTGTTGCCTTACCCCGGTGGCCTCCTGTCCTGCACTATCTGCTCTCCTGTCTCTCCTCTCCACTCCTGCCTCTCCCATCAGTGCTCATGCTGTCATCACTCTTTGATCCTCTCTTCATTTTTCCACCTCTTAGTTTCCTTCCACCTTTATTGCCTGTTAACCCTGTTGAGACACCCAGGAGCTCCTTATTGTCAATCCCCCCCATCTATCTCTCTGTCGTGTTGATCGACACCTGGCTGAATATGAGCCAGCAGTGTGCCCAGGTGGCCAAGAAGGCCAACGGCATCCTGGCCTGTATCAGAAATAGTGTGGCCAGCAGGAGTAGGGAGGTGATCGTGCCCCTGTACTCGGCTCTGGTGAGGCCGCACCTCGAATACTGTGTTCAGTTTTGGGCCCCTCACTACAAGAAGGACATTGAGGTGCTGGAGCGTGTCCAGAGAAGGGCGACGAAGCTGGTGAGGGGTCTGGAGCACAAGTCTTATGAGGAGCGGCTGAGGGAACTGGGGTTGTTCAGTCTGGAGAAGAGGAGGCTGAGGGGAGACCTTATCGCTCTCTACAACTACCTGAAGGGGGGTTGCAGAGAGGTGGGTGTTGGTCTCTTCTCCCAAGTGACTAGCGACAGGACAAGAGGAAAGGGCCTCAAGTTGTGCCAGGGGAGGTTCAGGCTAGATATTAGGAAAAAGTTCTTTACTGAGAGAGTAGTGAAACATTGGAATAGGCTGCCCAGGGAGGTGATAGAGTCACCCTCCCTGGAGGTATTCTGTGATTCTGTGATTCCATCCAGTCCTCCCCATGCTGTCTTCTATGTGCTAAGCAAACACATCTCTTCACACAACAGCTCACAGCGTATCAAGGTAATACATTTATACCCATCAAAGCATGAGGCAGAGGTTGGTCCTGTGGCCTTCTGGACCAGAGGTGGCACGTGCTGTGACCCCACAAGGTGGCTGGGATGCCTAAGTTTTGCTCCCATTCCTCTTTGGTTGCGAGAGGTGAGTGGAGCCTCTCATCCCTTTATGAGTCCCACCTGCCCATACTACACATCCACCAAAGGAGCTAGAGAAATCTTGTTGGCCTCTTTAGGAGGAAGTGAATGTTGAGTCAGTCACAGAGGCCACAGGTGGACATTTCACCTACAGTGGCAGGTATTGCTGTATAAAGCAATGACGGGGTTGTGATGCTGTGGGTCATCCACGGACTTCAAGCAGGGTATGGCAAAGGGAAGTTGGTGTCCAGGATGCTTTTCGAGATCTGAAGTCTAAAGAATTAAATACCCCCTTCCTCTCTGGGATGCCACTTGCTTTACCCCAAGTAGGGCTGGTTTATCAGGGTTTAGGAAGCCCAGAGGCAGGACCTGAGCTGAACCTGCTGCCCCAGGCCGGCTTCTCCTCGCATCTTGTCATGCTGCAGGAGCCCCACATCCAGGTGGTCCTGTGGTGCTGGTGTCCCTGGGCTTGCTGAGCGCACCTCACGGTGGGTACGGCATTGCAGCTGAAATGCTCCAGACAAGCCGGTGGCTACAGTCCAGGACACCTGCATACAGCTGTGCCACATCTGCTCTGAAAACAGAACAAAGCCTTCACCCCTACATGGTCCCAACTGTCACCTGCCTGAGCAGTGTTACATGGGCAGATCACCAGGATTTTGGGACCTGCAGCCAACTGGGTTATCTCTGGAGGATTCTGAACTATATGGTGTGGATACACCCACCCTTTAATCAGAAGGAAAGAGAAATTATCTGACTTTTGAGGACAGATGCCCTCTTAATCTTGTTTTTCTCCTTTCTGTCCTACCTGTCCTGAGGTGCTCTTCTTTTTGAATCAACAGTGCTAAATTCTGCCCTGATGTAAATCTCTGCTGATATAAATTGGTGTGATCTTGCAAAAATCATTGGAGTGGCTCTGGATTTATGTTGGCTGTTAGTGTGAGCAGGATTTGGCGCATGGAGTGTGGTAGCCATAGCTCACTGTGTCGTGCTCTGCATTTCCAACCAGCACTGCAGATGATAAGCAAATCCTGTCAAGAGGCGAGGGGGTCCCTGTCGAACCGGAAGAGGCTTCCCCTGGCTGTCCTTTGTGTGGCCAAGTTAGCCGGTCAGGCTGCAATTTTGGGATGGATACTGTGGAAAGGTTTTAGCCCACAGGGTCCCACAAATGGGGTGGAAAATTTTCATTTAATACATTTTTGCATCTCACACTTTAGGGAAAACAGGAGAATGCATTTGTAACTGCTATTTCCCATGGGTGCAGTATAATATATACAGTAGATGCCGTGTGCGGCATAGAGCGATGAGTCATACCCATTCGTGACTCTGTGGTCTCAGTGCCTGGTCAGGATGGACTCTGCACCTGCCACTTTGGGCTTTCCTGGCAAGGTGCTGTTCCCCCCAGGTGTGCTTCGGATCTGCTCCTCCACCACGGTCTCCTGTACCCAGCTCGTCCAGGAGGATTAGGGTGGGACAGGCATTGAGTTTCCAGCAGCCCTCCTAGACATGTCAGACTGGGAGACTGTAAAAGCAATACATGCAATCCCAAAGTCATGGTGATAATTTTTAAGTGGCTCCTGTCCTGTTATCCTTCTCCCCCTCTGAGCTTTCTCCTCCACCCCAACTGCATTACAGATAAAAGGGTTAAGAGCTCACTTGGGCCCCCTGCTCCGAGAGAGGGCAGTTGCAATGTTGTATCTAGACCCAGTGAGGATATATATAAATTCCATCCATCTCTTCGGATCTATTTATAGCACGGCAGGCAGTGGCAAAGGCTCTCCTCAAGGCTTCATCTCCTACAAACAGTCTTCACAGACAGCAGAGAGATAAATTTAGCACACAAGATTTCTTAAAGAGCCAGCAGCTCTGCGGGGCTGCTCATCTGCCCTGCTACAGCCCCCACCCTGATACCCCCACTGGGGCAGCCATCTCCTGCAGGTGCTTACCCCCTCCTTCTCCCCCCCTTTTCCAATTTTCTGTCCAGCTTCACCCATTCTCTCCCCCTTTCTGGTCTCTTTTTCTTTCATTGATGTTTTTTCTTTTTTTGCTGGTTCGCCATCTCACCCTCTCTGCTTTCTTGTTTTTCTTTTTTTCCTCTCTTTTCTCTCTCTCCCAGGCCACAGGGCTCAGAAGATAAAGCTTTCTCGTTAACAGTTCACTGGTTATGCCTACGTAGTAAAAAATGCGTAGCTTGATTAATGCCTTCCAGATGGTTAATTGAAAAAAAGGGTGGGGGGGGAATGCAGCAATCTCTCCCCCCTCTTCAGCACTCTGCACACATACATTGAACAGGAGGAAAACTGCATTAAAGGGTGAGGGGGAGCAATATATTTGAGAAATAGGGGCAGCCTGTTAACTCCAGGGTGATGTTGCCAAGCTGGTGAGTTAGCTGTTGATTTGTTCTGTCCCTGCTTCATGCCTTCTTCCCTCATCTATCCCATCCCAAAATTCCCCACCCCAGAGAGCGATGCTCCTTCGTGTACAACATGTAACACACACAAACCCTCCTCACACCCTCATGTGAACCCCACTGTGGGCAGTGTGCTGCTCTGCCCCCACCCCGTGCTCTGACACCCCCAAAGCAACACCAACCCTCATTCTCTATCCGCATTTATTTTTTGGGGGAATGCACAGGCACACCCATGTGTCTTTCATGAATCTTGATCATGCAATCGGTTGCGCAAGAGTGACTGTTCCAGAGCTGTGAGCCCACAGGAGCAGAAGGGCTTTTGGATTTGGCAGTGCCAAATGGAGGGGGCATGGGTGGGGGGCTGCAAGTAGGGTCATTGGGGAAACTCAGGAGGAAAGGGGGGTGATAATGTGGTCAGCTATTCTTCTCCATAGGTCATTGCTGGGCAATTTAATTAATGCATCTTCTGTTTTACGGACACGTCGGCTGACTCCCTCTTACAAACTGACATGCCTATCCTCTTCCCCCCCTGCCTGTAGCTCTGCCTACTCCTGGTGTCTTTGTCTCTCTCAAGGGAGAGACAGAGGAGGAACACAAGTCCCTCCCCACCCTGTTAATAGAGATACTGCTTTGCTGACGTGAGTCACGAAGGCTTTAAGCCGTGCAGTTGAGGGTGAGCCACATCCAGCCCCCCGCCCTGCACACCTCCCACCATGGATCTCCCTGGTTTCCAGGGAAACAGTGGCCCCAAATGCTGCCTTTCACTTCTGCCTTTCATTTCTCCTTTTCTTTTTTTTTTGTAAGAAAAACTACATGACTGATTTTTTTTTCTCCCTTCCCTTTTTAGGATCACCACCACGGCCGCTTGCATGATGGACCTGCGGAGGTACCCCCTGGACCAGCAGAACTGCACGCTGGAGATCGAGAGCTGTGCGTATGCCTAGCATCCACCCTCCGCCACGCGGTGCCACCTGATGCCACCCAACCACAGCTTCCCGCTCATGGGATGCCTCCTAGGGGTGTTATGGGCTACCCCTCCTGGGGGATGTCCTCTGGGGCAGGACCAGGCTCCCTCATCCAAACTCCATCCTGAGGGGACCTCATGGGTAAAATGCCCAGGAAAATGGAGCTCTAGCAGCAGACTAGGCATTAAAATCACTCTCACCCTCAGAAGGGTGGTGGAAGCCTCCCTTAGCTCTAAGAAAGCCCTGTGAGCCTGCCCTGGGTCGTGGCTGGCCCTGCTCTGTGTGGGAGGTGGGACCCGAGCCCTCCTGCAGTCCCTCCCCACCTGGATCTTCCCTTGACTCCTATGGAAAGCCTCTCCCGACTGTGCTGGTGGAGGACGTCCAGCTCTCCCTCATAAAAATGCACCACAGTATCCCCGCAGGAGCGGTCCGGAGCAGCAGATCTCACAGTAATGATGATGCAGCTTCAGCGGTGATTATCAGAGAATTGTTTTTTTCATAAAAGAGGTCCCACAGCATCCATAGCTGGAAGGCGCCGTGCTGCCTTCCCAGCCCTGCCTGCACCTGGGAGCCCCCTTCCTGCTCGACGCTCAGGTTGCTTGGGATGCGCAGCCATCGCAGCGCTTGGCGTGGCGGGTAACGGGATGTAAATTAGGTCCTGCTGGAGACACTAATTACATGTCATTTCTGGCACTCCTTAGCATTTTGAGAATATTTCACGGTACAACCAAGAAAACAGAAGGCAGAGAATTACCCACAGTTCCCCATGTTGCAATTTTGTTCTTAATGGGACATGTCAAGCCAATTTGTTAGTCGAAGCTACGTTTCCTTACGATATTTCTAAGATCCACACAGAGATGAAGAGATTCAATCGTTTCCTTCCTCAGAGCTTTTGTCTTTCAAACACTTGCACATTTGAAATCCGCAGGGCTCCATTTTGTTTGCTTCCAAGTCCACACAACTCTGGAATAACAGTCCTTTCATGGCTGGCTTAAAAAAAAAGTACATTAAAAACCCCCTAAAACAAACCCCCAAAATAGCCCTTTTGTGGTGCAGGGATGCTGGGTTTGTAAAGTAGCAGCGGGCAGCTGGGGTCTCCTTCCCACAGCAGCTCGGGGCACTTACCTGCAGGAGATAAGCCAGTGCTGGCACTACCTGTTGATTCCATCCCTCCATCCCAAAAATACCCCTCACTGTGCATACCCCTGCCTATCTGTGTGTGAGGATTCAACAAAAACCTGATGAGGCAGGCAGCAAACAGGCTGTTAATCTGATGTTTTAAGACATTGTATCAATACTTTATGATATTTCAGGTTGAAATGACTTGTCTTTGTGAAAGTTCTTTTACTTTTTAAAAGTAAAATGGAAATTTGGTTTTCTTTTTAAAGCTAGAAATCAGAGTGAAGCATTTATTTTTAGACTGAACAACCTTTCCCTTTAGAATCACTTTAAAAAAATGGCTTCCCAGAAAACATGTTTGATTTCATATTGCATAATGCCACAATAAAAAAAAAAAAAACAAAAAACCAAAATTGGTACCCAACACCAGCAGGTCATAGAATAAATGGAATACAGCTAGTTAACTGTGAGATGTCTTAAAATTAGTTACTGTAATTTGACATTTTCATTGCTGATGAGGAAGTAAATTTGAAGGTACTGCTGTTAGATTTGTGGATGATGAAGACAGCAGTCTGCATGGCTTGCTCGCTGCACATTTGAATACCTTCCAATTTGAATACATCCAGAATCCATTTGAATACAGTTAAATTCGGAGGTCTGTGCCTGGGTGCAGGAGCGCGGGCAAGGCCGCCAGACTGAGGGACTCATACCCACACGGGTATCGACCGGGAGAAATTATGAAGGGAGGGCAGCCCCGAGAACTGCTGCTGGAGGTTTCGTAGCAGGGCTCTGACAGATAGGGGTTGGAGTGAGCCTTGGTTATATAAAGCAGGGGAGCTGTGACTCAGAGCAGGGAATCAATTGGCCTCTGAATTTGTTGCTGGTGAGATGGGGAAAGGGACTCTGTCTATATTTGGTTTCCAAAATTTAGAAAAGAAGTCGAGAAATCAGGTTGGGAAAAGATGCTAATAAGTGGTTCAAGGGCTAGAGCAAACGTTTTGCAGTAAGAAACCTAAATAGCTCAATCTGGTTTGTTTACTGCAAAGGAGGTGGAGAGGTGAATTGTTTACAGGCTGGGTGCACCTCTGCAAAGGGGGAGCACTGTGTGGAAAGGGCTTGGTAACCTCCTCGAAAAATTCAGAACAACCACCAGAGTATGCAAGTCTGAGCCAGATGAATTGAAATGTAAAATTGCACACAATGTTTTTAGCTGCGAGAATGTTTGAGCCACTGGAATCAACCACCAGCAGAAGTGGGGGGACGTGGCTGCTTTCCACACTTGGTCTCAGTGCTCTGGGAGAGATGCTGCAGCCAGATGCAAATACCAGTTCCTGTGCACAAAGGTGGGGTACTCAAGTCAGTGCAACAGCCAGTGACACCTCAGTGTCTGCAGCAGATGAGATGATCATCTAGGGGTCCTGAATCTCTGTGGGCTCGTGGGTGTGAGTGCTTTACCACTTACTGCCATGGGAGCAGGAGCATGCCATGGAGAAGGAGGTGGAGCCCTGGCTTAGCTGATTTACATCAGAAGCAGAGCCGGCACGGCTTTTGGAAGATTGTTATTATTTTTTAGCACCCATGAATAAGCGCAGTAATGACTGAGAGAGCAGGATGTGGGCTTGGAGACTACACAGTCATCAAATAATTCAGTTTGGGAAGAGACCCCAGGGTGTCTCTAGTTCAGCACCCAGCTCAAAGCAGGGTCATCTATGAGATCAGACCAGGTTGCTCAGCTCTTTGTCCACTCAGGAGCTGCAGGATGGCACCATCCTCAAAGGTTCAGCTCTGATCTGGGGTAACCCTCGGCCCTTAAGACTAAGTAGAAGAATTTCTCCTCCATCGTACATTCAACAGCTCTTCATTCCCCTGATCCCACTAATACACCGGTGCTGGTTTTGGTGGCAGCTCTCCCTAGTGGATGTTAGCCTTGCTGGGTATGGCTAGCCAACTGCCTCTGCTGCGAGGGCTTGTGGACAAGGCAGGCTGTCGTGCTGCAGTGCAGGTTGTGAATAAAAGCTGTCTGTGGGCATAGGTGAAGTTCATGCTCTAAAAGAAGCCTTGCACCATGCTGTACCAAAGCCTGTACATACCTTACTGCTTCTTTGCACACAGAGGTGCTCCCATGCAGCTCTGCACTTTGCTGAGAATAAGAGGCTACCCCTTGTGCAGCAACAGCCACAGTGCTTCAAAACCCAGCTTGCCACAAGCGGTTAATTTTCAAGTGGAGATGAATCCTTGCTCACAAGGGCAGCAGGCAGGGCTGTGAACCTCACACTGATGGGAGGGGAGCTGCATGATTTCATCCCCTGGGCCTCATTCCCCATGAGTCCAGAGCACCTGGGGAGTCTTTCTCCTGGGCCTGTGGCTTTGGACTCCTCAGCACTTCCAGCCTGTGCAGCTCTGTCTGGCATGTATAGTTTGGGGTTAAAGTAAGAGGCTGTACCCTTGGCTGAGTTAACAAATCCATTACCCTGAAACATAAGGGATGAGTATTTGTTACCAGCCTGACTCCCCCTCCTCTCTTCTGCCATTACTGCTCTTTTCAGCCAGCACTTGGTAAAGGCAGCCCCCGATCTCAAAGATGCTGTCCACTTCCTGGCTCCAAATTTTGACTGAGAGGACTAATAAGAGGGAGATGCTCTGATGCTCAAATTTCTTTTCAACCGCTGTTGTAAATCTTTTTCTTTCTGGGAATTTTTAATACTTGGACGCTCTGTTTACCTAGTCCCCACCAGAATGTATTGTGTGGTCTCCCCCTTCTGGTAAAAGGAGGCAGTTTTTGAAAAGCAAAATGATGTCTGGTGCATTTGACAGAGGCTTCTGATGCACAAGTCCCTGTCATGTCAGCTGTGGAGATTACGTAGCGCAAGTCAAGGCTTGATGGGCCACTACTCACCTTTTTCTCTGGAATTCTAGCCAGAAGTGGGAGTTCTGACCAATTTTTTCCTCTTCTCCTGGGGACTGTACTGCCAAGCTCAGCTGAAGAAGAAAAGTACATCAGCAGGGAGGGGCTATGCTTGCTATCTGATGGTGTGGGCTTTCCTTTGGATCCTCTTCCAGATCACCTTAATGAAAATGGGGGTGTCATCTGCTCCAGCTTGTCTTAGTTCTCTCTGTCTGTGCTTCTTCATTTCTGCAGATGGTTACACGGTTGATGACATTGTCTTCTTCTGGCAAGGAAATGATTCTGCTGTCACGGGGATGGAAGTGCTAGAACTGCCCCAGTTCACCATTATTGAGCAGAGGCTCGTCAGCAGGGAAGTGGTCTTCACCACCGGTGAGTCTCTGCTGAAAGGATGCGATGGAATGTGCAAACCTTCTGCTGATCAATGTCAATGTGGTTGTTCTTCTCATTCAGATGCTCAGGCACTAACTTAGGATCTAGGCTTCAATTTAGGGCCCTGTTCCTTTGGAAAAGAGGCATCTTCTGTACCCACCAAGTTTGCTTTTTTTTTTTTTGGCTGCTTCTCTTCAGAGACTTGTGGGATCGTTTTTTTGTGCTGCAGTTGTTTTCATTTCTTAGTCAAAACACCAACTGAGCTCAAAACAGAACCTCTTTAGAAGGTTCTCAGCCTTTACCTTATTTTTATGTGGTTTGCAACTGTCTCTCGAAGCTAATGTGGGTGCAATAGTAAGCAGAAGAATGTATCAGTTGAAAAGCAAGTGGTCTATGAAATGACGCAAACCCATCTGTACACGGCAATAAAAAGATCTGGAGAGAATATCTTGGACGATTCAGATACTGCCAGTTGGAAAGTTGGAGGGGTTTGGATTTTGGTTGCTGTCTTCAATTTGATCTGGCATGGAGTTCACTGCCAAAACAACACGCCACACACCTGTTATATAGGACAGTATTTAAAATGCCATGAAATCACAGCCTGAGTCTATCAGTGGTGGTGGCAGGTGGTGATGTTGTTACAGTAGTGCCTCGGGTGCATGCTGGGAGCAGTGTCCCATCGCAATGGTAATCTAGAGACCCACAACAAGAGGCGGTATTCCTCCAAAAGAAGTTTGCAGTCTAAATAAGTAAGACCTTCAAAAAAAGACTGGTGAAGTACTGTGTTCAAGCTACACAAATGGCACATAATGGTGAGAGAACATAACCTCTTTTTTTCCCAGTCTACCTTCTTGATCATTAAAGACTGTTGTTCTCTTGTTACTTTAGCTGCCAACCCACAATTACACCCATATTTCAGGCTGCTGTGTTGCCTAAGGGACGGAGGTGGGAAGGAACTTGGACTTTGTTTTATAGCAATGAGAGAGGCCCTGCTTTGTCCCTGTCAAAATGACCCCGCTCCAGTGGAAGGACTGTAAAAGTACTTCTTGTCATCCCCATTAGGTTTGCTAAAAGATTAGGAGCAAGTTGCAACAACTTGGGAAAAAAAAAAAAGACCTACAGATTAGCTAACAGTACTCTATTTGCATATGAATTTGCCCAGTCTGACCATAACCCATTTTTAGAACAGCATGGGAAAAATATGATTCAGATCTTCATTGCTGTTTGGTGGAAAAGCTAGCACATGAAACATTGGAAAATCATCTCACTGCATCCAGATATAGGGTTAAAGTCTCCTGTGTAAGCCTGTATCAAATTGGCATGTACCACAATAGCAATTTCAGCACTGAACAGACATTCTCCCATGATGTCTGATATAATAATGTAACTTATGTAGGGTTTCCTTTCTTCTTAATATTCTGAGCCAACTGAGCAGACTCTGCAGAGCCCCCTTCCAAAAACTGATGAGTCTGCAAAACCAAATGAAGAAAAAAGAAATTTCTCATTATCCCTGTCTCTTGAGAACATCTTCCAAATACAATTTCAATTCCTAACCTAAGCTCTTACCATAAATACACCCTTGTCCTTCTCTCAAACAGTATTTCCCTTTAATATCTCATTGACAGGTTCATATCTGCGGTTATCCTTGAGTTTCCGGATTAAGAGGAACATTGGTTACTTCATCCTGCAGACTTACATGCCATCTATTCTCATCACCATCCTGTCCTGGGTCTCCTTCTGGATCAATTACGATGCTTCTGCTGCACGAGTGGCACTGGGTATGTACTTTTTCATTATATGTTGAAGAAGGTGGGGGTTTGAGGGAGATCAGCTAGGACAGCGGTAAGAAAGAATCTTTTTCTTTATGAGGTAGCAGATAAGCAAGCCACATAGGTCTGTCAAACTTGTTGTCCCAAATGAAGGACATTTTTTCTGAGAACAAACTTCAAATTTTCAGCCAGAAGAGAAGTATCAGTACTTCCCAAGCTTGAGTCTGTATAATTTGAATCAGTAAAAGTTCTACCATAAATTTCTGTGGGTGCAAGTTTAAACTCTATAACAAAAGCATAAATGGTCACAGCTTCTCAGACATGTTAAGACTCTGACTTGCCATGAGCCCACCACTTCCTTCACTCTGGTTTGTACTTGTTTTCCTAAGAAGAGAAGACTGGGCACCTCTTGGTCAACAGGTCTGCCAAGACCAGTTAGTTGGATGGTACCTACTGAGGGTGGGTGGCCAAAGAGCAGTAAGAATGGTGAGTGAATGGCTAAAAGGTGAAAAAAATAAAGGACGTGGCATTACACATTTTCATGACAGTTTAGGCCCCATACAGATGCTTTTTGTAGCTGAAGACATTCATAACCAAGGCAAATATGGGACAGTAGTTAAAGTCCAAGTTCTTCTTAAGCACATGCTCCCCTAAATAGGAATGTTTTCCTGTAAGAGGAAAAAAATGAGGCCTTTTAAGCAACAGAAGGGAAGTGGGGGTGGATTGCAGATGAGGATTTTGAAGAAGGAACAGGAGAAAGGGGGGATGGCTGGCATATGAGAATGAGGCTGTGCAACATGATAGAAAGTTCAGAGGAAATAGGAGAGCCAAGGAGGCAGAAGGATTTCATTCGTGAGTGGGAAAAGGCTCAGAGAGGCAATGGAGCACAGGTAGAGGCTAGGTCTCACAGAAAAGTTTGAGGGCTTAAATTAGCCCTAGGAGAAGACAGAGTTTGAGAAGACTCAGAGGAGGGATGGTTTGTATAACGATATAAAATAGATATTTGGCTGTGCTTGCTTGGAGAGGCTGGAGCAGGGATACAGGGAGGGAACAAGAAGAACATGGTAAATTAAAAAGGTAAGTTGCATTGACAAGAGTATAATCGGTGAGAGAAGAAAAAGAGACCATGGCAGACATTGCTGGCACAGTGAAAATACAAGCAGAAGGGTGGACATGAGATGCACAGCTGCTGAATTTCTGCTGACATCTGGAGTCAAAGGAGAAGACAGAAGAAAAACATTGTGGATCAAAAATGGAACAGTTCTCCCTAAACTATTCCTGACAGCTCTCTCTCTAACTTGTCCTTAAAAAGCTCCAAAGAAGGAGACTCCACAGCCTCCTCTGGGCACTTTCTCTCCAGATTTACCTGCTCATTCAGTCAAAAAGCCCTTCTTTGCCTCTGTCCTAAATCTCCATTGCAATTTGTCCAGTTCTTAATGGAGACGTGGACATTCTATTTCCCCTTTCTTTGCCCCAGATTTCTGCATATTTAGACCACTGTCTAAATATAGACAATATAATCTATTGTATGTATATAAATATATCTCCCTTCTGTTTACTCTTCTGTAAACTGAAGACTATTAGTTCTTTAAATCTTTTATCAGGGATGACACTAAAGACATGATGAGGGTGAAGGGGAAACAGAACAAGCAGAGGTCGAGGATGCACAGAGAGGTTTGCGAGCCATCACTGTAGAGGCAGGGCTGAAACCAGAAGAGCAAATTAGGGTCATGGAGACTAAGAGAGCTGCCAACAGAGAGATGAGGAGGAGGGACACTAGAAGAAAAGGAGATCAGCAAGGTAGTAAGAAAAGCAGGACAGCTGAGCTAGAGAAGCAGGGAAAGAAGACTAGGCTGAAAAGTTACTGCCCCCCAAAAAAGCATGAAGGCTCATTGCCATCTTTTTGAAGCTGGCAGAAGACTGTCAAAGATACAGATCTGAGGCAACTCTGACAGTCCAGAGAAGGGAAGAGGCTGAGAAGAAACTGAAGAGGATCGAAGATCTGAGGCCCTTGGAGACTGAGTAGATGGGGAAAAAAGTGTTCAATGAGACCAAGAAATGTTTATTTAAGATGCAGGAAATATGAGTAGGCCTAAAAAGGAGGGCATAAGAACCATGGAAGGAAGGTGTACAGATGATAATTGAAGTAATGAGTGGTAAAGCTGGTGAGAGGAAGGTGGGAATTGATGCGGTCAGGGATGTAGACAGAAGCCTATGAGGCAGGCAAAAAACCACAGCGCCATGAAGAGGGAATCTCTTTACTCTTTATCCTGTTCATGGCACTGGAAAGACACAGCAGATTATAAATTAATGTCAAGGATACTGAGGCACTCAGTAGTGCCCGGGGAAGCCTGATGAGTTCATGAAGTGGAAAAAAGGGAGAACAGGTTGAGAGACTGAAAGCAAAACTGAATGTTTCCTACTACACTGAGGGAAAGAAGGAGAATCAGGGAGGATTTAAAGATCCAAGGTCCAGAGGATGTTGATCCCCACCATCCTGATGATACTCAGCTTTGACATTTTCTCCCACTGTTGGCAGCTGGTTTATTTTCTGCAGCGATTTGTACTGGGCAACTGGGCTTAGAATAATGACAGTTTTCTTCCCAGTTGCACTGCTCGCATCCCTCTTGAGGTTGTCCAGCTGGGAGGAGGGATGGGGAAGCTGTGAGTGGCATTTCAGGAAACCATCCCACCTTGGTAACAGAGCACCTACCCTCTCCTTACAGGGGTCACCACGGTACTTACAATGACTACCATCAACACTCATCTGCGGGAGACTCTCCCCAAGATCCCTTACGTCAAGGCTATTGATGTTTATCTCATGGGCTGCTTCGTCTTTGTGTTCCTGGCACTCCTGGAGTATGCTTTTGTCAACTACATATTCTTCGGGCGAGGCCCCCGGCAGCAAAAGAAACAGAGTGAACGGATCAGCAAGGCCAACAATGAGCGCCACCGTTATGAGGAGAAGAGGGTGAGAGAGCAGGTTTGTCCCCTTCTTTCATTGTGGTAGGAGAATTCAGACTCTCCACTGTTCCTTCAGTCCTGGGTGAGCTGTGGAGCAGCCTTTCTCCTCATCATGAGAGATGAACTCCAGTTCTCCTGTCTGGTGATTACTGGGAATTTTTTCTCTTTGACCATTTTGTCATCATCCTCAAGCCAGTCTCATCAGAACCATCCTCTTGCATGGGGCAGGTGTACCCAAAAGTACCCCTGTGGCTTTTGATCCTATGGTGTTGGCAGATTCACACTACCCTGCTCAAAAGTTTGCTGTGAGCACATGTGGCTAGTCCTTCAACTCCAGTGGATGACATTTTCAAATGCAGAAGTCCAGGTTCAGAGCTCACAAATGACCCAGTCAATGGTATTGTTACACAGAAAAAAGTTCAAAAATGTTCCTGGGTGCATTGTGCACTGGACATCCCTGCTACCTTTCTCTCTGTCTTCCCTGTTCCAGGTTGACCCTTATGGTAACATCCTCCTCAGCACTCTGGAGATGAACAACGAGCTGCTGGCCACAGACATGATGAGCAGCGTTGGCGACTCTCGAAACTCTGTCATGTCCTTTGAAGGCTCAGGAATCCAGTTCCGCAAGCAGCTGGCCTCTCGGGATGGATTTGGTCACCACCCAACCCTAGACCGCCACGTCCCACTGACCCACCATGCTGCAGCCCGCAACCGTGCCAACTGCCGTCTCCGCCGGCGGTCATCTAAGCTGAAGCTCAAAATCCCAGACCTGACAGACGTCAGCACCATTGACAAGTGGTCACGAATCATTTTTCCAATCACCTTTGGATTCTTCAACCTTGTTTACTGGTTGTACTATGTAAATTGATGCCTGCAGCCTCCAAGAGAGATAGGGACAGACACTCAGACAATGACAACACAGGAGTGTTGTGGTCTTTTGGGTTTGGGTTTTACTCTTTACTATCATTATCATTTATTCCTTTGATTCATTAGATTTATTCTAAGCTTACTCTTCTCTTTTCAGCACATATAGAACCACGGAGTGTGGGGCGGGAGTAAGGGAGAGAAGGGTATAAGGGAGGGGGTTTGGCTTCAGGGAGGGATGTGTTTGTCTCGATTTTGGTTTCCTGCTGAAGGACTTAAACCATTGTAAAAAAAAAAAAAAAAAAAAAAAAAAAAAAACCAACCAAAAACCAAAAAAAGAAAGGGGAAAAAAAGAAAAAATGACAGAAAAAAGAAAAAAAACACAAAAAAAACCCCAAGAAAAAAAGAGACAATGTAAAAAAGGAGGGGAGGGAGATTTAAAGAAATTGAGTCAAAAACTTGTGGGGGGATAGGCTATCTTTGGCTCTGCTCACTAATGCGCTATCCTCACTTCCATTTCACTACTGAATTTCATCTTTCTCTTTTTAGTACTATTATATTTTTTAATCTTTCCTCTGTCACTGCTCTTAACCCCTTCATGTTTATTCTTTTATGGATTCATGAGATGGTGGGGTTTCATTCTCATGCTATGAGATTTCTCTTTTCTTTATCTCTCTCCCTCTCTCTTGCTTACAAGCCTAAAAGAATCTTTTAAACCAACAAATAAAAAGAATATTTATTTTGGAAGAGCTGGGAAGGGGGGAGGACAAGGCAATTATTTGGGAGGGAAGGGGCAATGTGGGGTTATGGGAGGGGGGGAGGAGGGAGCTTATCAAAAACAAAGGCACATTTGCAAGTTGCCTTTTTCCACCTTCAGGAGTTTGCAAGCTGGTTTTCCTGTATGAGTGTGTGTGTGTGTGTGGTGCATCTGTGTGTGTGTATGTGCGCATGTGTGTAGATACGGATGTGTGTGTGCAAGCCTGTTTTCTGGGGAGGGGAGCTGGGGAGGGGGGTTTTGTAATGTCTTTTGTAGAAAGAGAACACAGATGACATTTAACCGGCAGTGGTTTGGGGGGAATAGCAGGGTTTTGTTTGGTCATAGCAACTTTGTGAGGTTGGAGGTTGGAGTGCCAGCTTGTATTAGAGAGACAGAGCTGGGGAGGTAGATTGTGCAAATATATACTTGCTGAGGAAAGAGAGGGCTTTGGGGATCAGCAATGGGACAATGCTGCTGTTCACCGCTGGCATCTGATCTCTAGTAGACTAAGCTGATTCAGTCCTGACAGGAGGGGTTGTTCCTAACCATTTCCACCCTGCATCTTTCTCACTGAGTTTGGGGAGAAAGGCAGTTGCAGGACTCTGAAAACTCAACCCTTCCCCCCTCTACCTGTTCCTTGTGCCAGACAAGGGACTTCACACTCCAGCCCACTGAGTGACCATAAACTACAGCAAGGTGCAGGAAAGGGTGGATGTTGTTTAACTTTATTCTGCTTCAGGATGAAAAAATCTGGACATGATAACTACAACCTTTCCTAAGAAGTTCAGAAGCAAATGGTGGGCTGGAACCCTCTGATCTGTACTGCTTCTATCAGGCCTTGCTTTATGTCTGTTAACACATGTAGACTGTAGAGAAGAGCACCCTGTGTCCCTTCTTGCAGATGTAACTAAGGATGCAGTAGAGTTCCACAGAGCATCATCCCTCTGGAAGACGATGGTCTTCAAAGACTGGGCAGGGTGAGGGTTGCAATGAAAATACTGAGCTTGTCAGTGCTTGTGGAAGTCTCTAAGTCTGTAGCAGCTTCCATCCACAGGCACTCATTATAAAGGTACAGAAGGGTAACTTGGCCTTGGAGAGCAAGGTCAACTTTTTCCAAAGGAGCCAGAGACTTTCAGGAAAATCACTGAATTATTGGCCACTTTGGCAATCACTGATGATTGATAATCTCCCTTATAATATTAATAAAAGCCATGAAAATAATAAATTCACAAGTGCAAAACTTTAACCCTTGGGTCATTCTGCCATTCCTGGAATAATGATGAGAACCTTGTTCTTACCTGATGGAGTTTTTTGCATTACAGACACACACACACACACACTGCCTTGAATCCAACCATCACTTTATTTTCCTGCTAGCATTCTCTTTTTCCTTGATTCCCATTGCTTGGGAGAGCAGAGTGATCCTCTGAGACCAGGGAAACTCCTGTTTTTCAGATGACAGATGCATCTAATGCACTTCTTTTCATTCACTAATCTATGTCTGTACAGTACTATGAAAACATGACTCACTATAGGCCTGACCTAGTAACACTGAAGTCATGGAAAGTTTTGCCTTGAGTTGGATGAAGCAGGATCAGGGCTCATCACAGTAATAAGTATTCTTATTTTTAAATCAGTAATGTGTCTTATGCATTTTCCACTAATAGAATCCTAAGCATAAAAGTAGAGCACCCATCCTTCTCAATCACCCCCAACCTCTGTTTCCCTCTCTCATGTTCATGCATGCACACATTCAGTCCAGGCCTCCCTGGACTCACCAACGTTTTAGTACAATTGTTAAATCAGACTTAGATTCCCAGCTGCCCTGCAGAACAGTCTCTTGATGGTTTCTACATTCAAGAGTGATGCTGTTGAAAATGGGTTTTCCCAATGTTACTGCAGTTTATGGTCTAGATGGGTCTGTACAGGAGTAAGAGTCTGAAGAGTGAATGGAGCTGGATGATAGGGCTAGGGCTGGATCAGGTAGCTTTGTCTACCCGATATGCAGGAAGTTAAAGCTTGTTCAATGGAGAAAGTTACACTTTCTAGTGGGATTCTATTTGGAAATGGCATTTAAATGTTTTAATGGAAGTCATAAAGTTGTGTTTTATGACATCAGCAGCATAATGCAGGTGGGTATATGCATGTCAGATGACTGCATTGCCCAGATGGAGGCTGCCTATCAGCAGGTTCAGTTTTCAAGGGGAGTTGAACCAGCTGATTGATGATTAAATAAAATAACTAAACACTTACCCTTTATATATCTGATTGCAATGTAAAGGATGGTCAGAATGATAGAACGGAAAAAAAGAGGCAGTTATAAGAAGCCCATTAAGATTGGAGGGAGAACAAATGGCCATGTGGTAAGAAATTATGAAGCTGGGGGAGATGACTCAGGAACTCCAGTAATTTGATGGTTGTAGTAAAAGCCTGACAAATGTGTGGTAGGAGTTAGGCACCTGAGAGGTCTCTCAGCTGGTCCCAAAGACTGGCAGCAGCACACAGATAATGCAAAACCCACCTATGCTCTTTGCTGCTCGGGTGCTGAGCCCCATATGGAGTGGGGTCCTGACTGACCCCATCCAGCACCCTGCAGGTACAGCCCAGGGCCTCCAACAGCTGGAGCTCAGGCGCAGGGCGGCTGTGTTCAATATTTGAGGTTACAATCAGAGATTGAGCCCAGAATTTCATAGCGACAATCCAAAAGCTTTCCAGGGAAACCGCACTGCTCAGCTGATTTTTTCACCTGCTGGGCCTGGGAGCCAGACTCCTTTGCTATTGCCTCGGTTCTCTGTTGGCTGGGTTCTCTTTCTTATCAGGAGTCATCCTAGTTTCTCTCTTTGAATGTTTCTGACCTGGTATTACCAGGTCAGTTTTACTTCATAGAGTCAGTCTTAGTATATCTAGACATCTGGACTATTTGGTCCTACACAATAATCTTTGCCAAAGAGTGTGCGGTCAGGACTTTTCACAGTTCAGGAACTGCCTTATAATTTCTGGTGACAGGGCAGAATGCTGGAGAACAACTGAGTGTCCTGTGAGTTGGATGAGTAATAGAAAACCTGTTCCCGTACAGGGGTGAGGGAAAAATGCTGAAGGCCTTTAGAAATGCCATCCTCCAGATCCAAGGTGGCACCTCCATTTTCCCCCTCCATAGCCCACCCCTAAGAAAGGCAACAAACCCATGTCTCGTTTTAAGGTCCAGTGATCCAGAAAGGACATAGTGGAGAAAAAAAGGCATTTTAATCATACTCAAGACTCAGAGGTTTCAAGCCATCACAAGCATGAGGAAAGGAAAGGCATGAACCTCTCATGCAGTGGGTACAAAGCTCGTGTTATTGGAAAGGTGGTGAGGATTTCCACGCTGCAGCTTGTGTACCCGCTGCTGTCCACCTTTTCTTCACGAAGGGAGAGCAGCGGGAAAAGGGGAGGAAAGACTGTGAGTGCTGTTCCAAAGTGGAACTTCTACTGACTTTCACTGCAGTGGTGCAGGAGGCAATTCTGATCGGGGCTTGGTTTGTTTGCAGCTTGGGGCAGGATTGCTGCTTGCTGGATTGTGTTTTTTAGCAGAGACTGTAACATAAGCATAAGGGGCGGTCCAGGCTGCCGGAGGGATCTGGGCTGGGGGAGAACGTTTTGTACCTTTCGCATGTATAACAGCCTAAGAAGGGCATGTGGAGGAGGAGAAGGAGGAGGAGAAATAGAAATGAAATCTCTCTCAGGATATACATGGCCAACGCAACTCTAGTGCTTCATTTTCTGATACTGTATAGTGCTGTCACTCAGGGACCTTTAGGAACTAGGACCTTGGGACTGTAATCCTACCTGTCCCCCTCCTATGCCCCCTTCACCACCTTGAGTATTAAGAACTGAAGAGAGAACGAGAGAAAGATCAAAAAAGGAAAGTAACAGCTCTGGTAGCAAACCCCTGCTATTCCATGGGTTTGGTAAAGGTAAAGCTTTGGTTACCAAGGTAAAAGGAAAATGTATACCTTTATATTCATGTCTTCAAGTATAAACCAGCCCATAGTGTATATAGGATAAGTTCACAGTGCATGAAACAAACAGGACTGTAGGTCTTAACTGGCATCCAGCTTTCTTGCATGCACATCTGACACCACGCCAGCAGCTTTTGTCTTGCAGATAAGTAGGGAACCTACCAAGGCTTGGCACTTCCTCTGTCCTATGGATGGCACATCCACTTCCAGAAACAGAGCCATGCGGGGAACTGATCTGGCCAGTCTGTCTGACCAGATCTGCTCCAGAGGCTCTGGCAGGAAGAGATAAGGGGTGGGGGAAAGAGTTGGTTTTGTTTTCTTTTTTGAGGGGAGAAGTGAGGGGTTTTAAATCTCTGAGCTGTTATCAGGCAGAAGAGAAACCTCTGGAGCTGCAGACCAAAGGACAGTGCCTCCAGGGAAGGTGGTTACTGAAATCCTAATAGAGAGGATGGGATGAGGAAGAGGTGGTTGTTAGGAGAGAGCTGTAACTTCAGAAGCAGAGCAAATAGGAGAAAAGTAGAGAAAATATATGTGCAATAGAATAGGTTTGAAGGGATTAGAGCACTGAAAACCAGGGACCTCCACTGAGTCAGACAGGCTGGATGCAGCTGCAGGCAGCACTCAAGGAAACCCAGCCATGGCAGCAGTCCCTGGTGGGCAGAGACAGCGGTTTCTGGGAGATGGTGAGGTCAGAACGGGGAAAATAGAGGGAGACTCACAGTGCTCTGCCATCAGTATGAGCTCAGTCCATTTAGGCAAGGACAATCATTTGCATCTGGATGATGTTGCAGGAGCTGGGCTGGGATGTGCAGGGGAGCATGCCAAGCTGGGGCGATGGCTGAGCTCTACCCTGGTGTCAGAGATCAGAGCCAACTGGGCAAGAAATGCCATGCGGGTTACCAAATGCTTTCTTTGAGATGAGACTGGGCTTACCAAGCAGGATGGAATGTCTTTACCGTAGACATAGAAATTGGGTCGGGGGCATGGGTCGGGTGAGAGATGTGAAACTGATGTGTTGGAAGCAGGACCTAACGCAGATGTTGGGAAGGAGAGAGGACGGGTGGGAGAGAGGGAGGCAGGGGGGGAAAGAGGGAGGGGAGCAGAGACTGGGGAGGAGAAGATGTATATAGTGTTGGGGCTTGGGTTTTATTTTTCATTTGGTTTTTGTTTTGTTTTGTTCTTTTTTTGAAAAAAAAAAAGTTTAATTTCTAATGTCTTGATGTAAACCAAATAAAAATGATCCTGTACATTCAGAAGTAAAGAATAGCTGAAAGGTGACAAGTGTAATAAAGAAACACTGTCCTCCAGGCTGATACTATAACACATTTCCCCAGGCTTTTCCCACAGTGGTTGGAGGGCAAACCTGTGCCTGTGCCTGCACGGAGGCACAGCGCACCAGAATGGCCACCTTAGGGCTGGCTCCCTGATCCACCTCCAAGCACAGTAAAGAAGAGGTGGGCAGTAGAGGTGGAAGTGATGGTGTGTAAGTAACTTTTCAGTGTTTGATCCCACCCTCCCTGAGACCAATGGGAGGAGGCTGAATATTAGACCCTAATCTCTTGTGCACACAGTCTCTTCCTGGAGAGCTAACCTGCACTATGCCTTACCATATCTTGGGATGTAGTGAAGGGAGTGTAGATGGTATCAGGTTATCACTTGCATAAATGAAGTAACGCAGATGGAGTAAAGGCAGTATGAGCCTGAACTTTCTTTGAAAAGCTGTTGTTGCTGCTGCTGCTTTCTGCCCTGTGACTTAGTCTAGGGTGACAAGTGCTAGGAAATGTCCAGCTGCTCAGAAGAGGTACAAAGAAAGCCCTCCATGTGAAAAGATTTATCTTAAGACCCTTTGCAATTCAATAGAATCTTGCCTGTGGGTTCCTGGCTGTTTATGAAGGATGGTCTTGGAAGAGAGTGAAAAGCCAGGGACCTTGTGTTAAGCTTAGTTATTTGCTTTAGTGGCCATTGGCCTTGCAGAGACAAATTCTTCAGCAGAAGTACAGAAGGTCAGAAGTACAAATGAATGGGCTCAAGTGTTGGACATCATTGATTGAATTTGGACTGAGGGACACCTGGTTTCCATACAGCCTCCAGTTAGCAGAAATGAGTGCTGGGGAATGCCAAGGATGATGATGGTAGTAGGCCTGAGACATATGGATAACCCTCTGTGTTACAATCCGTCTTTATCTGGACTGGGAGGAGTGTCAAGGGTAAAAAGCAATACAAGAAATTGCCTGTCTTACGTTTAGTGCTTTGGAAAAGCAGAGGACAGTCTTGCCTCCATGGGGCAGAATTGTGGCTTCTTTCTGCAGCTGGGCCAATGAATGTTGTATTGTTTGTGTTACTGCAGCGAGGCTAAAATAAAAAAAAACTTTACATGGAAGTCTCAATCCTCTTAGGAAAGGACATTCTTCAGCAGTAAGGCTTCTCTCTACTGCAGCTGCCACTCCAGCTAGAGTGCAGCCACACAGCCCTGACTCAGCCATTTCTGCTGATGAGCAGGCCAAGCAGGACTGGTGAGTAAGCAAGGACAGGTGTTTTGCACAGACAAAACAAGCAGGAGTTGTGTGAGCATGAGCTCCTGCACCTCATTGTGCTCTAGACTAGAAAACCCTGGAACAAAATGCGATCCCTTGCTCCAAGAAGCTTATGCTGTTGTCATCCCACTCTAGAGACAATGGACCCAAACCATCCCAAACCTGTTCTCAGCTCCATGCTGTGCGCTGCCTGCTCACGTCTAAGATATAGGCAGAACTTGCCAGTGCCATAGGGAGAAAGCACTTACAGAGTAATACTGAATATGTGTATAACAAAGTGGGGAGATGAGAGGTGGTAGACCCATTTATGATACAGGGATGCACATTCTATCATTTGCACAGGCTGAGCTTGGCATTTATACCAGCAGACTTTTCCCTCAGAAAGCATGAGATAGCACAGTGGTGAGTAACATTACTTTTTTGAAGAGAGTGATTATTTCTCCTCCAGTATGTGTTTTAAACAGTAGATCAGTATTGGTTTGCCTTCTGTAAAGGTTAATGCCTCCCAGCTCTCAGTGCTATGCCAGCTGAACAACATGGGGCAGCTCCAGGGTTAATTGCCATATTCGGTTAGATGTTGGGTCCAGGTCTTATTTGTGGACCTTGCTGGGCATCCAGTGGATGAAGTGTCCAGGCAGGAAGATCAAAGATCTTTTCCCTGACTTTCCCACTCCTCTGGACATGCCTTTGACCGCAGTGTGCTTTGCTGGGTACGCTGTCATATGGCTCACTCTGCCCAGCTGCACAGAGATACCTGGTGCTGCTGAGCCTGGTGTGGAGGGCTTGGGGACCAATAACCTGGGAGAAGCCAGGCCAGCAAGGAAAGAAAATGTGATTGCCTTTGTTGTGATGCCGCTGCCACTTGGGGACTGAGACAAGGGGCAATGGCCTGTTTTTCAGCACCAGGAACGCCCTGTCTGTTAGCAGAGGCATTTCTCTCCATGGCTGATCCCAGCTCTCCTCTGCAGAGAAAGGAAATGGCACTGCCTCTCTGCTGACAGATGCTCTGCCCCACACTGGGATGGACTCGCTCAACCCCACTCAGTCCCTGAGCAGGTCCTCTTTATTTTTACCTGTAGGGGATGATGCATTTGGTTCGTCTCTTCTTTCTCACCACGATCCCCTGACTGAGCCCCGGGCCATGGAGCCTGTGCTGCTGCAGCACCACGCCTTGCCAAGGCAATGGCCATTCCCAACGAGACCAGAGGGTCTCAGTGGTGAGTGCAGGAGGCGAGCAGGTAACTCCTCACTGCAACAGTGGTTGTTGTGCAATATCATGACATGTCAGGTGGGAGGCCAAAGAGGAGGCGCACCTTGTGAAAGAGCTGGTGCTGACATAGCTGGCAATGCTTAACCTTGTTTCTCCGGAGACAGTGGCCCACAGGACCTGATGTTCTGGGGACTGCTGTGCCACCTGCCTGAGGGACATCTGGGGACCCATCAGGGCTGTTTTGAACAGGAATATATCTTTTGCTAGTGCAGCTTCCAGGCTGCTGTTAGAGATCTCACCAGCCTCATGCCCCATGAATTTGGAGGCAGAGAGAAGAGAGTCGTGTCCCAGAGCCTCTCACAGACAGAGACTGGGCAGAAATCCCTGAGTTTCAGCCCCCGCCAAGGCTAGGTGATGATGAAGAAAGAAGTTAGCAAGGGAGGTAAGGTTGCCCCAATCTTCCCCTCTCCCATTTCAATCGCAGTGAAGCAAGAAGGGGATGGGCAAAGCAGAGAAACATGGTAAGATTAAACCCACACAGTGCCCCAGACCAGCAAAGCCCCATCACTTGCTCAACTCTGAGCACAGGAGCAGTCCTGATGACTGCACACCGCACCTGCTTAAAATCATGCATGGATCCGACAGCTTCACTGGGTTGGGGCCAACGTGCTTGGCAGACCAAAAGGGAAGATTCTTAGTGAGAAACCCCCTAGAAAGGCTCAACAGTTGTCACAGAGAAGAGTTTGTACCATCTGGAAAGATTAATAGCTAGGTGCTGGAGAAGAAAATGGAAAAACTGAGAATAAAGGAGAGCCTCAAGAGTTACCCAGAAAAATCCCATCTGTTGGCAAGTACACATGACCCTGGTGGCAGGAACATTATCCGGTCTGTGGTATTTTTTCTTTCCATTGCCTGGCATGTCATAATATTGTGTCTTTGTATGAAATCACATCCCCTTTCAGAAAAGAAACAGGTTTCCGAAGGACAAACGCCCACTCACGATGTGCTCACCAAAAGGATTTTATGCCAAGAGGTATGAAAGCAAACAAGATTAGACCTCTAAGGCCGGGGTATCTTTCCCAGGAAAATCTAGACCATTTATGCCAATGTATCATCCTCTCAAACTGCACCCATCCATCTTCCTCTCAAAGATGAAGAAGCAGCAACGTTTTCTCTAACTGGGGACATCTTATGTGGCCTAAAATTCAGACAAACCACTAACTGAACAATGACAACAGGACAGGGAGATCAATGGCAATGTCAATGTATACTATCAAAGAGACTGCTGTGAACCATCTTAACATACTCTGAGTGGCTGCGTTGCATCCTGTACAGCGTTACAAAAGAAAACGAAACAAAAAACAATGAAAAACCCAGAACAAAATACCCATTTTTATGATCTTTAATTTGCATTTTCTGCATGAAATAAGACCTTGATCCTTGTCTTTTTTCACAAAAGCAGATTCTGCTTCAACTAATGTAAAAAAAAAAGGAAAGAAAAATAATGTTTCTAGCAACGTGATTTAGATGTAGAAATTTTTGTAAAAAAAAAAGGGAAAAAGAAAAAAAAGGGAAAAACAACAAAGAAATAAAATAAAATGACGTAAAGAGCCATCTTTGTCTACTCTAGAGGTGGGAAGGTGTGATTGGTGGGTGGCACTTTCTGCTCTCAGAGCCATTCTATGTCAGTTGGAGAGGCGCTGGAGCCCACACCGTGCCGCGGGAGGACTCCCAAGAAGGGTGTGCTCACCAATTACTGCCGGGTGCTTTCAAAAACTGTCTCCTTCATCTTCTTTTAGGGAGAGCGGGCAGGAGGGCAGGCGGAAGGGTGGGAAGGGGCAAGGATAGTTGCCTTATTTTGGGGTTTCGTTTGGGGTATTTTTGTTCCTGCAGTGACAGTTTTTGAAAGGTGATGATGAACAAAAGTAAAAACAAACAAACTTGAAAATAGTTTACAATTTTGTACAAACCATTATGAATACTAACAACAAATGTTTTTAAAAATGGTCCATACCAGTGCCAAAATAATGTAATGTGTGTACATTAATTTCTTCACTTTTTTTTTTTTTTTTTGAAAAAAGGTGTTAAAACACAAAAAATATTTCTTTTTTAACAAATGCTGTATGTGGACATAAATGTATTGAACGCTGTTAATTATTAATTGGTTAGGAATCTTTCTTGGGCTTTTTGCTTTGTTTTTTTTTTTTTTCCTACCCAGAACAAAAGTAACACTTATAAAATACAGCCTTTAAAGGAGAAACAGTCAACTTTTTCTCTGCTGGTACATGTTTCCATTTTCAAGGCACTGTCTTTAGGCCAAACCTGTATTACTGGCCTCTGAAAAGCAAATCAATCTTACCACCCAGAAGACTCAAACTTGTCCTTAACTTTAAACATAACTCTAGTGATGCCATTTGAAATGTGTGTCCAAAGGACTTTGCTAAGACTTAAGCAAAGATTTCTGCATGTCCAAGCATTCTGCTGGGTTGAACCAAGAGTTGGGATACACACAAGCTCTATGACACTGTCTAGAGCAGAAGGGAAAATTAATAAATCCCTAGTCTTATTTTTCCACCATAAGGTGAGTAACTTACCCTAACTTTGAGGAACAAAGATCAGAGATTACATTTTCAAAGGCTCTTGAGTCCTATTTTCCATAAGCATATAAAGCACTCAAGCACTTCTAGACTTTGCCATGCTAACCAAAAGTGGATTAGACAGGACCATTTTAGAAATGACCGATGCACTTAGAGTAAGGCATTGAGGTATTTCGTGTTAATAGGCTGAGTCTTAAGCTCCCAAATTTTTTAAAAGTTTAAAAGGCTTGGCCTTTTAAGGTCATCTAGAAGTTTTTTGGATGTGCAAGTAAGGCTGTCTGGACAGCCATTGCAGAGTGGGCGAGTGTGTTGAGTGCCCAGGGTGCTGCAGCGTCTCGGCATCACTCAGCAAGGGGCTGTGGGAATACGGCAGGATGCTGTTAGGGAGGTGGGATGCATGGTCAGCTGAGACCACAGGTAAAAGGAGGGAGCTGGCTTTGAATCCCCACTTCCCTGTGGTGCGAAGAGATGTTACCACCCCAAAGTCCCTCACCACAACTTCACTGGGTGTCCACGATCCATCCAGGCTGTGTTCTTCACAGCTTGGTCTGCTCCACACCTCTGTGGATTTATGCTGTAAGCATACATCTAAGGATTAAAAATAAACAGGGAAAGTGAGTAGTGCAGGGACACTGGTCGGATGCTGGAAGTCTGCTTGCCACTGACAGGAGCATCCTTGCATCCCTGAAGCAAAGAGATGCTGTCTCCCCCATGCTCAGGCAGGAAAATAAGAAAATTTACACTGCCTGATATGCTCCAGCTGCGAATCTGTATCTCTTCTTAGCTGGACCTACTGTCAGTGGGATCAGTGTGGGTGCTAGGATGAAAAGTCAGGAAAAAAATCGTGCTAGGAACTGCATTCAGCACTCAACATGTGAAATCCAGTCCCTGTTCCCCTCTCCAACACCGACCGAAGCCACCGCCCATCCAGCAAGCTGACTGTATGATATTTGGCAGGTGATGGAGATGAAGGTTTCTTTTTTGCCTTTTCATTTTTTTTCACTAAAGTCTATATATAATATAAAACCATTATCTTGCTTTCTTCAAATATGACAATTTAACTTCTAGCTCTCCTCACCAGCCATTAAGACAGTTCTTGTCTTTAAAAGCCCCAAAGCCCTGCTGAGCTGAGATGCTGCCCTTTCCTGGCACAGCTGCAGTGGTGGGGAGGCCCTGGGAGCATTCGTGCCCCCTCTTCTTGGACTTCCTTCCCACTGACCCTGTATTTGCTTAAAGCTGAAGCTTTCTGAAACCTAACATGTGAGCTAGACGTCTGGTCCTCAGTCTTGGATGTCCAAACTCTTGAGGGTCTCAGCCTCACCAAAATCAAAAATGAAAGCTAAAGAGGCTTTGCCCCCCAATAGATAGTAAATAGTAAAATAGTAAAAGCCGATTATTTGGTAGCTTTAAAAGAGAAATAGCAACTGGATAGTGTCTGCCATGTTTATGTTTAAATAATGGGAGCATAAGGCAGAGGAGAGCAGCACAATGGAAATCTTTTCAAGCTGTGATGGTGAATTACAGTTCCTGCTAATCTCCCACTCCAGCGAGCTTCTGTGATGGTCTTTTTCCTCCTGCCTTCATTTTATTGAAAAGGTAACTGTGTATGTTTAGCTGCTGGAAAACTCCTCATCTTGCCATCTCATTTAATTTAAAATGAGATTTTAGCCCTGTTAATCTCACCTTACCTTCCTGTTCTCTTCTGTTTAATCTATTGTCCCCTGAGTTGCCATGGCAAGATCTCATACTGCAACAGGGAAAAAGTTTTAACGATTTCTCCTAGTCATACTTCGGGACAAGGTGCTAATAAATGCTTCACATCCATAGATAATCTTCAGGGTTCACACCTGCCCAAGATAACTACCCTCTGTCCTTTTATGAAGAATATTTTGTCTAGATTAGAATTTCAGCAATTTTGCTATATTAATCCATATCCTTAGTAAGCGACACCAGTATATACCCAAACATCCTGGAAGCCCAAATAGGGTAGGTCTACACTGTTTGCAGCAAGAAGCACCCTGTTAAATTCAATACCTGCCCACCTCTGTTACAGGGTACTGAAAGGATTTTTTGTTAGTAATAGCAGGGATATTGTTATCATTAATGGTGCTAGTAAACTTATGGAATATTCAAATAATGATAGAGCTCCACATTTTCAAAAGCCCTTAAGTGATTAAAGCATCCAAGTTCCTCTGACTTTTCAATAGCTTGGGCATTTAAGTTGCATAATAGTAATATCCACAGAAATATGCAAAGTTTGTAAAAACATTAATAGCATGTTCAGATTGGTCTATTCTGGAAATTCTTTTGCTGTTGGAAAGAAGAAATCCTCAACATCAGTTTGTATAACAGCATGCAAGAATATCAATACACTTTTTCCTAACTCTATTTGCAGGAAATACCAGTGCAGATCAACTTCCAAAAGTTTGGAAGGTAGCAACAAGGCAGAGTTTAGTGCATTGCTCTGCCAACTAGCATGCATTAAAGTGAATATATAGCCGCTTAAATCTGAGAAAGAACAGATGTTCTTAAAAAAAAGAGTTGTTCTCGAAATTCAAACTGATGTCTTTAATGCATGTGAAATCTTTAGTGTCAAAAAGGTTTCATTTTTTGTTGATCTATCTTCAGAGCATTTTGTGTCCAAGAATAAATTATGTTTTGACCTGTATCAACACAATTTTCATTGACTAATTTCAGGCAGGCAGAGGCAGGAGGAGGGAAATTCAGAAAAAAAAAAAAAATGAGAGCAAAATGGATACTAAAACTTAAATGAAATAAAGCATTTTATTTCAAGGCAGCTGAAAAGCATTTCATTCAAATCACCATGATTTCTCTTTTTTATAGTTTTTGAAAAAATGCAGATTTTTGAATGAAAGAAATAAGAACAACAAGCATTTTCCAGACAGTTGTCTTGTGAAGTCTCATCTAATAGACCCTGTGCTGAAAAGTGCTTGTAAGTCACTCTCTGCCTGGAGAGTAGAAGGAGCTGAGCCGCCTCAGCTGCAACCCAACATGTGGTTTGAGGGAGCCTAGACATTTTGTGCTTGCTGTTTAGATCATGTGGCTTTCCCCCAGACAATACACTTCTCCAAATGAGGGTGATGCTGAAGCAGCTGTCTAAATTGGGCACTGTGTCAACAGTTTAAATATTAACTGTTCCATGTGTTCTCACCAGCCCGTGGGAAATGCAGTATCAGCCAGAGGATTCACCCTTGAATCCCGCTCATGGACTTCTTCCCCCAAACAAAGCAGTTCAGTCACAAACAGCCTGGAGATAGCCCACATTCACTTCCAACAGCCAGCTCTGTCACTCCGTTTCTTACACTAAGAGGGCTATGGAGGAAAACAGAGCTTTTCCATGACTGCAGAGTCTGTTTGGGCAGGCTGCTGCAAACACAAGGCAAAAGTAACTCAGCATCACAGGACATGTCTGCTGAAGGGATGAAGTCTCCTTCTCCATGAAACTGAGGACCTATTACCTCCAAAACAGGTAGTTTTGAGGCCTTTGGCTACTTGGCCAAAAAACCCAAACCATAAAACCTGCTTCTTACAAACCACTAGGAAGCTAGCGTACTTGGGGTCAAACAAACCAGCAACCGATATTGCTGACAAGCATCATGTCAGGGTCTGCATCAGCTTTGGTTAATGGGTTCACTTAAGTTTTGACACCATACTAAGCACAGTGCAGGAGGCTGGCCTTGCAATAATGAAAGCACAAATTATGACAGCACGGTCTGTTGCTGGAAAAATAGTCTCCAGAGGAGTTCCTGGTTAAAAAAGTAATTTATATAAGCTGTTATGGACAGTGGTTTTGTGTGATAATCTCAGTTTCAGGACTGAAAATTCACCTCTGATAGCGTATATGCTAAATATCACTCTTATTTGTGTTGTGTATTTACAAGTCAGGTCCTAAATCAGGATTTAGAAGAGCTCCCTAAAGCTCATTATATTGTGTCAAGGAAGGGTCTGACTTCAGCCTGTATCCACTATATGGAAAAAAGTTCTACCCATCCCTTTCCCCTGTACTTGCACTCATGTGACAACAGAAGAGATCAGCTTTAGCACTCACATGACTTTTTTAGGAGATGTTATCAGACAAACATGCAAGACCAATTAGAAAGTCGTTGAAACAAGAAGCAGTATCAGCAGATACAGCAGATAGGAGGCTGTGTTCTTCATGCTCCATGTCTAAAATCTCTACTGTACAAGCCCTCAGGAAAGAACTCTCCCCATGTGGAAAAAAGCCAGCATTTTGGTGGCATGATACAGAACTCTCAGTGGTACTGTTTTGAGATGGCCCATCTACCATGTACCCAATCCCACAGGATAGATCCATCCTCACCCACCCACATCCTCACACTGTATAATCTTTCACTCTGTGGGTTTATTGGTGAATGATGAGTACGTTTTCAACTGGATTCATGTTTCAGTTGCTATGCAGAGACACACCCTCCTCAGGGAGCTGTGAAGATTACAACATGAGCTGCTGCTCAGTTTGTTAAAATACTGAGTTTAAAGGCAGGTGCTGCAGGTACAGATGGAGCCTCTTTTTAGGAGAGGGGGGAAAGTCAGCACTCTGCTGAGCACCGCTGGTCTCACTCCTGCTGGAGCAGACACTGCTGCAGCGTCTCAGTTCTGCACCTGGACATCATCGTCATCTGACAAAGACATCCCTCCCCTGCCATGCACCTGCAGGCAGAGCTGCTGGCAAGCCAGTTCTTCTGCTTGACATTGGATGACCAAGGAAGATACACAAATACTATTACTATTTTGTATTTCTATTTCTAGTCTCTGTTCCTTTTCTCAAAGGCAAGATCTTTTTTTTTTTTCTAAAGTTCGAGCAAAAGCCATTCTGCCATTTTGAAGTCAGATGGGTGAAAATGAGCCAACTTTAAATTACAGTTGCCAACTGGTTTAATTTAATTTGGTGAATTAATCATGAGCCTACTTCTAAGTCCTTCTTCAAAAAAACAACAACATGTTCTTCGATTCATGGGAATACATCCAGGGCTGTGTTTGCATTTTAAAAAAAAGTAAGTTTCTGTCATGGAGACAAGCTCTCATAAATGTGACTGCTGGAGCCTGTTATCAGAAGATAAATTAGAATCTGCCATTAAATGTTTATTAATCAGGTTATCAGCTTCAAGTCAAAATCAAGATTTTGGAGAAGTGAAAAGGCAAGTAACTAATGATTGCTGAATTTGTGTCTAACAGTATTTCTGTACCCTGCCCAAAATCTCCTGAGCTCCCTTCTCCTGCAACATACATGTATGTGTACAGCCCCCACACCCCCACAGAAGAATTTAACTTTCTGATCTGGGACTCTCACAACAGTGTTTCTGATCAGCTTTGCTGGATAAAGAAATAACCATAATTTATACAGTGGAAGCAAGAATGGCATAAAAGTACATAACTGCTCATTTTTACTTTTTTGTTGGACAAAGTTACCACCTGGCTTCATGTTATGAAACAGAAATGATGACTCACACTACAGGAGCACATGAATGCCCCAGGAAGTAAGTTAGCAGAGCAAGAGGGAGCACCCAAGAATGGTATAAACAAGAAAAACAGAAACATAGAGTTCAAGTCTCCAGATCACCTGGTGCAGTACCCTATGCGTTGGAGCATGTCAGAATCAGAAACCATTTGTGGTCTTGATGGGGAATTTACAAGGATTCCTCCTGCAGAGAAGAGCTTGCTCCCCCTCCACTGATGGTTCAGAAAGAGGAGATAGGACTTTTGTCCCAATCAGCCAACATTATTTCCTGGTAGAGCTGTCCAGCTGGAGTGAGGGGAAGCATTGCACTGTCCTTGGAGGAAGGATAAGGTGTCTGCCGTACAGCTTAGGGAGAAACTCCTACAGCCTATTAGAACAATGGGAGTACTGCATTGGTGGAAGCTGTTGTGCACCCTGGGTCACCTTAATTGTATGAAAATGTTGTCCACAGAAGGGTGTCAAGAAGGATAAACTGGAAGAGGATGTTTCACATATCTTCTCACCACCCATATTTGCACACATATTCACCTACTTGCCACTATGCAAAGTTCCTAGACAAAGTCATGTTGAAGTATTGGGATAGTGAAAAGCATCTTCTTCACAGACCCTAGAGGTGAGTGGACAGTGTTTTACAGAAGAGGATCCTTTCCCTGAAAGTGCCTTCAGATCACCACTTTGTCATCATTCCTTATGGCAGGGAAGGGGTTGATGTGTAGACAGGCAAAAGGAAGATGGAACTGCTCGCCACTGAAGGAGTCTTTTGCAATTTCCCTTCAAATATGTGCCTAGCACCTTTTCTTAAAGAAGGTTATTCACAGGAAAATCCCCTTCCATATGCAGCTCTCTGGAGCTTGCTAGATGTTCCTATATGGCTCATAAATCACAGAGGCAGCTGTTACCATCAGCATTTTCCTTCTCCCTTGAAGTACTAGCAGCTGCAGCAGCTGCTGAGTTTGAAGTTAATTTCACAGATTAACCTGAGAGTACCCCACAGTCCCAGGACAGCAACCCTACCTGCTCCATGCATCTTCCTGGGAGGGACAAAGATTGCAGCCTCAGCACTTCTGTAAGCTTTCCAGGAGGAGGAGAAAATCTTTGGAGGGGGAAATCTCAGCTGGTTAAGTGTTTCAGCCCGAAGGCAAATGGAGAATACAGGATGCATTATACAAAGGCAAAACAGAGAGCAGAAATGAGTGAAAGGCTCCTAAGAGTATGAATGAAACAAAAAAGGAGGAGCATATTTATCAGTTATACTCAGAAAAGAAAGAAATAAGGAGTAAGACTGGGGCTGAAAGAACTTGGTACCAGTGACAGCCAACCAGGTCACAGGGGCCAGAGCCCCTTGGCAGGTTGAACACCTTGGTTTTATTTAATGTGATGTGAATTTTTCAGTACCATGGTGGACTCACATACACACCAAGTTTGCCCATGGAGATTTGTCTTTGCTCTCTTTTGCGCCTCGGGGTGTGGAAGCTTCTCGTGAACCCAGCCATACAGGTCCCCATGCCAACTGTAGGGACTAAGCCATGCAGCTCATTGTTGTGCTCTGCCTTTTCTCCGCTCCTTTTACCAACACATCTTCATTCCCACCAGACCTTGGCATAGGGGACATTAAAGCCAAAGAAAGAAAGGAAGAAGGGTGGCTTTTCTCTCTTTCCTATTTGAACCTGCAGTGCTACCCCTGTTAGCTGCAGAAGGTGTGGGGCCTCCCTCCTGCAGCAGGCAGTGTGCTGGGGGCCAGCAGGCAAACCAGTTAAAGCAAACTGGGTACCTACACGGGCTGCACACCTGAGTCATGCTGTTTGCTATCCTGTTTCAGGGTCCTGCCTGCACTAATAGGCTTTAATTAGCCTGAACAGCCTCACCTGGGGCCTAGTCCTGGTATGAGCTGTGCTGTTGGTGGGTCTGATGCTCAGCTCTGCCCTGGCTTGCTGGTGGAATTAGCATTGGATTTGTCTCTTCACCTCACATTTGTCTCACAGTTACTGGGCTGTCAGTTGATCTTATTGCCAGCCCTGCTCTGCTTGGGTACTGTGGGACTGTGATTGCCCTTGTCACAACCCATGGAGCAGCTTTGCTCTTGCAGCTTCCCATCATGGGAGAAGACCTAGTGGCATTTGGTAGCAGGACTGCTGGGACAACTCCGCACTTTAAAAAAGTAAAATCTGAGACAGCCAAAACACATCTGAAGAAAGCCCTGCCCTCCAAGGCTGGGTTGCAAGAGGCCCTGAGCTCTAGGAGAAGGGGTGGGGTGGCAGAAGTTCTTTAAGGAAGTCTTGAAGTGTGCAAGGGACTTCCTGAGGTGTGTTAAATGTCCTCCATGGTGTCCAGTACTTCAGAGTTCATGTTTGCACAGGGTGTTTCTTGATACTGAAACTGTTGAGATCTGTTGTTTTCTTGCTCATGGAGTGGTGGAAAATGTGAAGGTAGTGGACATTGTTAAATGCCATGCATAACTCCTGCAGGTATTGCACCTGGGTGGTCAGGGCCTGGAACAGCAGGCAAACACACTTGCTAATGTAGATGAATGAATGGCAAGCTCCAGTAATTGATTTGGGTTTCTGTCCCTAGAAACACAGCTAGTGTTAAAATCCATTACCTACATGGGGTTTGTATTTCTCCTTTAAGGCTGATTAATTAAATGATTTATTTTTATAAGTATGTAGCAAGAGGGAAGGAAGGTGGCTGCGAGAGACTGGAGCAAAACAGAGCACGCTCCCTTAGATTGCTGAAGGATGCCCGATTTCCCCACCCCAACTGTGCTTGCAGGAGAGCCCTGTCCTCCTGTGTAATCAGGAGGTGAGGGATCAATATTGCCAAGTGTCTGGGTTGCTCCCCAGTTCTTCATGGCCCAAATAGCTCTTTTCAGGGACCTTGGCAGAAAGGCTTGAGGAGTTGTCTCCTGGATGTGGTCACTTCATAGTGTGCATTGCAGATGACACCAAGTTGGGAGGGAGTGTTGATCTGCTTGAGGGTAGGAAGACTCTGCAGAGGGATCTGGACAGGCTGGATCCATGGGCTGAGGCCAACCGGATGAAGTTCAATAAGGCCAAGTGCCGGGTTCTACACTTCGGCCACAACAACCCCAGACAACGCTACAGGCTTGGGGACGAGTGGCTGGAAAGCTGCCCCGCAGAAAAGGACCTGGGGGTGTTGATCGACAGCCGGCTGAATATGAGCCAGCAGTGTGCCCGGGTGGCCAAGAAGGCCAACGGCATCCTGGCTTGTATCAGAAATGGTGTGGCCAGCAGGAGCAGGGAGGTGATCATGCCTCTGTACTCGGCTCTGGTAAGGCCGCACCTCGAATCCTGTGTTCAGTTTTGGGCCCCTCACTACAAGAAAGACATTGAGGTGCTGGAGCGTGTCCAGAGAAGGGCGACGAAGCTGGTGAGGGGTCTGGAACACAAGTCTTATGAGGAGCGGCTGAGGGAGCTGGGGTTGTTTAGCCTGGAGAAGAGGAGGCTGAGGGGAGACCTTATCGCTCTCTACAACTACCTGAAAGGGGGTTGCAGAGAGGTGGGCGTTGGTCTCTTCTCCCAAGTGACTAGTGACAGGACAAGAGGAAATGGCCTCAAGTTGCGCCAGGGGAGGTTCAGGCTAGATATTAGGAAAAAGTTCTTTACTGAGAGAGTAGTGAAACATTGGAATAGGCTGCCCAGGGAGGTGGTAGAGTCACCCTCCCTGGAGGTATTCAAGGAACGTGTGGATGTGGCATTGTGGGATGTAGCTTGATGGACATGGTGCTGTGTGGTGTTGGGTGGGTTGCTTTTTGGTGTGTTGTGGCTTGTTGTTGTTGTGTGGTGGTTTTTGGGTTTTTTTGTTTTTTTTTCAGGTTGGACTTGATGATCTTACAGGTCTTTTCCAACCGTAGTGATTCTGTGTGTGTGATTCTGTGTATAGTAGAAGTCTGCATGACTTGCTGGTCTGGCTCCAGCTGGTCTGTGGACTGAGAAATCTGGGCAGTAAATGTGGCGTTTTCCTGAGCATCTTGGTATTTACCCTGCTAGTTAGTGGGGAGGAGGATGGGTTGTGCAAGTTCTTTTCTTTTCTCCTTGGTCAGCAAGATCCTTTGGTCAGGATCATTTCTATATGGTGCACGGGGTGATTTCATTATATTCCCACAGGTGAGGAATTTCCCTGAACACACAGCAAAAAAGGCCTTAAAGGCAGGCAATGGAATAGCAGAGGGTGTATTGAGCCTGTCTGCTTCCTACCATTTCCTGGTCCTTTCCTAGGTGCAAGGTCAAACCCACCCTCTAACTGCTGCTGGAGAACATGCTTTGGGGATGCAGTCCATGACCTCTACCTCCAGCGACAGTGAACATTTTGTTACTCATGTAAACTGGAAAGCCATCAAAACGGGAAGGGTGGAGCAGTCTGGTATGCCCTCCCCACCCCAGAGATGTGGGACCTGCTGCTTTGAACCCCTTTGGGCAGAAGAGGGAGCTGAGTCCGCTCACATCTTGACTGTAACTACTGAGCCTATGGTGGAATCAGGATTCTTCCTCCTGCTCCAGTTCTGTGAGACTACTTAGTTTCTTCATTTTTTTTCTTCCTATGGGGCTAAAAAATAATAATTAAGCTTTTTGTATGAAATGTCTGATTCAGTGTAAAGCCATACACTCTTCATCTCCCATCCTTCTGTGAGAAATGCTTCTTCACTTTAACAAAAACAAGTGTGTTTGTATGAGCACAGCCCTACTTACAAGAGGAAATGAAAGTTCAGAATTGTCTACAGTTTTGGGCTTTGATATTCTTGAACACAATGCACTAAAGAGTCCAAGCCATCCCTTCTACAGAAAGGGGATATGTTCAAAGTGCATGTTTGACTATGCAAGACCTAATGCTGAGTGCAGTTGAGCACCTTCAGAATTGAAAGTGGCAGAGCCAAGGTGACACTGCATCCCTTGTCTTACGGAGTGGTGACAACCATGAGCCTGCTTCTCCCTTGCTCGTTGTCATGAGCCGTGCTGCACCAGCCCCTCTGCACCCAGCTGCAGTAACTGAGAGCAATGTGCGCTAGAGGAGAGCTGAGCCCTCTTACTACTTACACTGTTGCTTCCAAGAATTGCTCTTAGATAAAGAACACTTTGATTAAAAGAACTAATTTACAAAGGAACTATAAGCAAAGAAAACCCTTCTGTGAGCTCTGTACAACAGCTGCAGCACCTCATTGCTTCTAAGCTCAAAAGACCAACTTGACATTTCATGCTGGCTCCTGTGCTGAAGCAACAGGAATAATGACGACCAGAGAGGTCATGCCAACTTTTGGTCCTCTGGGTCCTTCAACAATCAGCTCCTCCTGAACAGGGCCATGGTTACCCAAGAATAACACCTTGTCATGAAGCAGTGGGGTCCCAGTCATTCTGCCCTTCAGATTCCACTTCAGAGGGAGTTTCCTATGTAATGTCACATTAGATTTACACCACCTATCTGCTTCTCTACTGTCTTCTTTGATAAATGTGCTCTGTACTAGTCTCACAGAGTTTTCCTAGTTCTTTTTCTTCCTGATGTCTGCCCCAGCTTTCTCAGTCAGGACCTTCAAAAAGAATTGCCAGTCTCACAAGTTAAAGTCCACACCTTGATCCTGCTCTGGTACGTGACGTCCCCTGGCATCTTTAGGACCTGATGCAGGGACAATAATGCAAAAATTCTGACTCAGTGTGTGCAGCTATAGTCTTGGGTTCCTCTTCACATATGCTCTTCTGCACTGTTCTGGTATATATGCAATCCCCTGCTGCATGTCCTTCCACACACAGTGTTGCTTTGGTGATGTTGATTCAACTGGTGACAAATGTCATCATTTTTGATCTCCACCCTGATTTTACCTTAGGTGTCTGTGGCTGGAAGGAGAGCACATCAGGTTCAAACAGAGAGTCCCTGTGGTTAAGGGGGTAACTGGTGGCACTATGTTGTGTAGGGGGTGGGAAAAGTGGACTGAACATCTCAGAAGATCCAACACTGTATCTACGCTGAATACTGGAAAGAGGAGCCCCTTTTGGGGAACACTGTGGAGACGCTGCTTCTTCAGTCGTATCTATTGGTGTACATAGCTACACACATCTTCATCTGGAGCTAAATCCCCAGGAAATCTGAATCATAGAATACCAGGTTGGAAGGGACCTCAAGGATCATCTGGTCCAACCTTTCTTGGCAAAAACATGGTCTAGACAAGATGGTCCAGCACCCTGTCCAGCTGAATCTTAAAAGTGTCCAATGTTGGGGAATCCACCGCTTCCCTGAGGAGATTATTCCAATGGCTGATTGTTCTCGTTGTGAAAAATTTTCCTCTTGTTTGCAGTCAGAATCTCCCCAGGAGTAACTTGTACACATTACCCCTCGTCTTTTCCATGTGACTCCTCGTAAAAAGGGAGTCTCCATCTTCTTTATAGCCACCCTTTAAATACTGGAACATGATGATAGGGTCTCCCCTAAGCCGCCTTTTCTCAAGGCTGAACAAACCCAGTTCTCTCAGCCTTTCCTCATACGGCAGGCTTCCCAGTGCTTTGATCTGGGCCCTTCTCCGGACCCTCTCCAGCCTTTCCACATCTTTTTTGTACAGCAGGGACCAAAACTGAACAGAGTATTCTAGGTGTGGCCTGGCAAGCACTGAGTAGAGTGGGATAATGACTTCTTCACCTCTGCTGGTGATGCCCTTGTTGATGCAACCCAGCATCCTGTTGGCTTTCTTTGCCGCAGCAGCACAGTGTTCACTCACATTGAGCTTGTTGTCCACCAGGACCTCCAGGTCCCTTTCCACAGAGCTGCTCCCTAGACGGATAGATCCCAGCCTGTGCTGCACTCCTGGATTATGTTTTCCCAGGTGCAAGACCTTACATTTGTCTTTGTTGAACTTCGTAAGGTTCTTGTTAGCCCACTCTTCCAGCCTATGCAGATCTTCCTGCAGGGTGTCTCTCCCTTCCAAAGCGTCCACTCCCCCACTCAGTTGGGTATCATTGGCAAACTTCATCAGGGTACACTTGCTACCATCATCCAGATCACTTTTGAAGATATTAAACAGCACTGGGCCCAACATTCATCCCTGGGGGACCTCACTTGTGACAGGTTGCCAGTTTGAAAAGGAACTATTTACCGCCACCCTCTGGGTGTGGCCAGTCAGCCAGTTCCCTGCCCACTGCACAGACCCCTTGTCTAGACCGTAATGCATCAGTTTCTCTAGGAGTCGTCTGTGGGCAACCACATCGAAAGCCTTGGAGAAATCCAGGTAGACAACGTCCACCGCTTGCCCCACATCAACTGGGCAGGTTACTTTGTCGTAGGTGGTGATGAGATTTGTCAAGCACAATTTGCTCTTGTTGAATCCGTGTTGGCTTTTCCCAATCATGTGCTTCATTTGACTTGTGATAGCCCCCAGGAGGATTCGTTCCATAACTTTCCCAGGGACGGAAGTAAGACTGATGGGCCTATAATTTCCTGGATCCTTCTTCAAGCCCTCTTGTAGATGGAGGTGATGTTAGCCTTCTTCCAGTCTTCTGGGGTGTTCCCAATCTCCACGACTTCTCAAAGATTATGGAGAGTGGCCTTGCAACAACATCAGCCAGCTCTCTTAACACTCTCACGTGGAAATTGTCAGGGCCCATCGATTTGTAAGGGTCAAGCTCCTGTAGTAATTCACACACCAACTCTTCCTTCACTGATGGTGGGTCTGTGTTTGCATCAACCTAGATTTTTGTTCCCTACACCTGGGGACCAACAGTGCTGGTAAAGACAGCAGTGAAGAAAGTGCTGAGAACCTCTGCCTTTTCAGTGTTGTTAGTGACTAATTCACCTCTCCTGTTTAACAGAGGGCCAATATTTTCCTTCTGTTTCTGCTTCTTGTTTATATCCCTGAAGAACCCTTTCTTGTAGTTTTTGACACCTGTGGCCAATTTCAATTTGTGCTCAGCTTTTGCTTTTCTAACTGCATCTCTGCACACCCTGGCAATGCCCTAGTAGTTCTTAATGGGTATTCACCTGTTTTTCCATCTCTGGTATGCTTCTCTTTTGGTTTTGAGCACACTCAGAAGCCCGCAGTTAAGCCAAGGGGGTCTCTTGCTCCACCTACTTCCCTTACCTTTAAAGGGGATGAACTGTTTTTGTGCTTCCAGGAGCGTGTTCTTGAAAAAATCCCAGCACTCACTGGCTCCTTTATCGTCCACGGAAGCTTCCTACGGAATCCCTCCCAACTGAGCTCTGACCAAGCTGAAGTTCGCTCTTCCAAAATCTAAAACCTTTGTCTTATTACTAACCTTCTGCATGCTCAGCAGGAACACAAACTCCACAATATTGTGATCACTACAGCCAAGACTAACCGAGATACTACAAAGCAGGTTTTTCTTGGTTTGTGAGTGGAAGTCCAGCAGTACGTCACTCCTGGTTGGCACATCTAACATTTGTATGAGGAAGCAGTCCTCTATGCATTCCAGGAACTTGATGGATGACATGTGAGCTGCTGTAGTGTTCTTCCAACAAATGTCTGGGTAGTTGAAATCACCCATAAGAACCAGGTTCTGTTGACCTGAAGCTTGCTTAAGTGACCCAAATACTGCTTCGTTGGCCTTACAGTCTTGGTTCGGAGGTCGGTAGCAGATGCCTACTGAACCTGTGGCTTTGTTTGAGTCTGCTGTGCTCAATGCTGAGGCTGTGCTGTGCACCCTGCTTTTCACAGAGGATCAAGAGCTCTTCTTGGGTCTGTGTACTCCCTTTCTGACTGTATTTGGTCCTAATTAATTTTCACAGTAACAGGATGAGAGTAAAAAAAAAAAGCCATGGGAAAGGCAGTTAGTCATCAAAACACAGGTGGGCTGTGGGATCTCTGTACTTGGAGATACTCATTATTTGACTAGACAGACCTAAGTTAATTTCAAAGGTATTCCTGCTTTGGTTGGGGGTTAGACCAGAGACCTGCAGAGCTCCCTTCCCACCTGAGTTATTCTGGGATGTTGTGAACTCTGTGTTGGCTCTTGCCTTGCTTTCACCTGCTCCTCACCCCACACCACCAGCCTTCAGTGCTGGGGATGTCCCTGGCACCACAAGACCCAAGGGCATGGTCCAGACCAGGGGAAAGAGCTTGGGTGTGCAGACATGATTCTGGAATAGGATTCAGTGAAGCAAACTGATTTGGGTGGCAAAGAGTAAAAATAAAGCACTGCCTTTATCAGCGGGTTGTGTCCAGAAGCTAAGGAATTAAACCAAAAACATACACAAGCATTGGGATGGGGAGTTGACTTAATCAGCCAGAATTAGCTGTGGGGTTTGTCACTTCAGCTTTTTGTGTTTGGAGTGATTACAATTAAAATGCAAAGATCTGACTGCTTCACTGCTCTGTGCTAATTGGGGGATCAGTGTGCTTTCTTTCCCCCTTCTCCTCTAATTTATTTTAAAGCTTTCTTTCCAGTGCGGAAGGTGTGGCAGGCCCAAGAATTTGAAATGATGGAGAGAGGTGGGAAGTACCAAAATAAAACTGTGCAGGCAATTCCTCCAAAGTTGAGGAGGGAGGGAAGCACGGGCCCTTCCCTGCATAGGGAATAAATCTTTCCAAAGGAATGCAATAATCCTGCTTTCCTCTCCCCTGGCTACTTTTTAAGCTCTGGCCCAACAGCTGTGGGATTTAACTGAACGAGATGCGTTGGTCAAAGAGTTTGCATGTTTTTGCCCCAGTGTGAGCTGGGGCAAAGCATTGTTCCTCAGAGCAGCCAGGGGCCTTTTCTTCACCAATGGGTGCTTTTCAAGGCTGAGGTCTCTGGTTTTTGGAGAGGGCAACTGAAGAGCTATCACACTGGTCTTTTCATATACTCTCATACAAGCAACTAGCAGCCCATGGCTTGCGTCCATGAGATAGATGTGGGCAGCAATTAGTACAAAATAGTGCGTTCAAGAGTCTTCAACGTACTATCACTGCAGTGATAATGCATGGATGAAATGTGGAAGGCCAAGGCCTCCTTGGAATTAAACCTGGCAAGGGATGTCAAGGTCAACAGGAAGGGTTTCTTCAAGTACATTGGAGGCAAAAGGAAAACTAGAGAAAACGTGGGCCCGCTGCTGAATGAGACAGGTGCTATGGTGACAGATGATGCAGAGAAGGTGGAGTTACTGAATGCCTTCTTTGCTTCAGTCTTCACTGCTCCAGCGAGCCCTCAGGAGTCCCAAACTTCAGAGGTAACAGAGAAACTCTGGAAGAAGGAAGACCTTCCCTTGGTTGAGGAGGATCAAGTTAGAGACCAATTAAGTAAACTGGACATCCGCAAGGCCATGGGTCTTTATGGGATGCACCCATGAGTGCTGAGGGAGCTGGCAGAAGTCATTGCTGGGCTGGCCATCATCTTTGAAAGGTCCTGGAAAACAGGCGAAGTGCCTGAGGAAAGCCAATGTCACTCCAGTCTTCAAAAAGGGCAAGAAGGAAGACCCAGGAAACTACAGGCCAGTCAGCCTCACCTCCATCCCTGGAAAGATGATGGAACAGCTCATTCTGGGCATCATCTCAAAGCATCTGTAGGAAAAGGTTATCAGAAGTACTCAACATGGATTCACCAAGGGGAGGTCATGTCTGACCAATCTGATAGCCTTCTACAATGGCATGACTGGATGGACAGTGAGGGGAGGGCAGTCGCAGAATCACACAGAATCACAGAATCACTAAGGTTGGAAAAGACCTGTAAGATCATCAAGTCCAACCAAAAAAAAAAACCAAAAAAAAAAAAACCAAAAACACACCACACCACACAACAACAACAAACCACAACACACCAAAAACCAACCCACCCAACTCCACACAGCACCATGCCCATCAAGCCACATCCCACAATGCCACATCCACACGCTCCTTGAATACCTCCAGAGAGGGTGACTCTACCACCTCCCTGGGCAGCCTATTCCAATGTTTCACTACTCTCTCAGTAAAGAACTTTTTCCTAATATCTAGCCTGAACCTCCCCTGGCGCAACTTGAGGCCATTTCCTCTAGTCCTGTCACTAGTCACTTGGGAGAAGAGACCAGCACCCACCTCTCTGCAACCCCCTTTCAGGTAGTTGTAGAGAGCGATAAGGTCTCCCCTCAGCCTCCTCTTCTCCAGGCTAAGCAACCCCAGCTCCCTCAGCCGCTCCTCATAAGACTTGTGTTCCAGACCCCTCACCAGCTTCGTCGCCCTTCTCTGGACATGCTCCAGCACCTCGATGTCTTTCTTGTAGTGAGGGGCCCAAAACTGAACACAGTATTCGAGGTGCGGCCTCACCAGAGCCGAGTACAGAGGCATGATCACCTCCCTGCTCCTGCTGGCCACACCATTTCTGATACAAGCCAGGATGCCGTTGGCCTTCTTGGCCACCCGGGCACACTGCTGGCTTATATTCAGCCGGCTGTCGATCAACACCCCCAGGTCCTTTTCTGCGGGGCAGCTTTCCAGCCACTCATCCCCAAGCCTGTAGCGTTGCCTGGGGTTGTTGTGGCCAAAGTGTAGAACCCGGCACTTGGCCTTATTGAACTTCATCCGGTTGGCCTCAGCCCATCGATCCAGCCTGTCTAGATCCCTCTGCAGAGCCTTCCTACCCTCAAGCAGATCAACACTCCCTCCCAACTTGGTGTCGTCTGCAAACTTGCTGAGGGTGCACTCTATCCCCTCATCCAGATCATCAATAAAGACATTAAACAAGACCGGTCCCAAAACTGAGCCCTGGGGGACTCCGCTTCTGACCAGCTGCCAGCTGGATTTCACCCCATTCACTACAACTCTCTGGGCTCGGCCATCCAGCCAGTTTTTTACCCAGTGAAGAGTGTACCTGTCTAAACCACGGGCCGCCAGCTTCTGCAGGAGAATACTGTGGGGAACAGTGTCAAAGGCTTTGCTGAAGTCCAGGTAGACAACATCCACAGCCTTCCCCTCATCCACTAGGCGGGTCACCTGGTCATAGAAGGAGATCAGGTTGGTCAAGCAGGACCTGCCTTTCATGAACCCGTGCTGGCTTGGCCTGATCCCTTGGTTATCTTGCACGTCGATGTTGACTACCTTGACTTCAGCAAGGCTTTCGACACCATCTCCCACATCATCCTCATAGGCAAGCTTAGGAAGTGTGGGTTAGATGAACGGACAGTGGGGTGGATTGGAAACTGGCTGATAGATAGAGCTCAGAGGGTTGTGATGAGTGGCACAGAGTCTAGCTGGAGGTCTGTAACAAGTGGGGTTCCCCAGGGGTCAGTACTGGGTCCAGTCCTGTTCAGTACATTCATCAATGACCTGGATGAAGGAACAGAGTGTGCAAGTTTGCTGATGACACAAAACTGGGAAGAGTGGCGGACACAGCGGAAGGCTGCACTGCCATTCAGCGTGACCTGGACAGGCTGGAGAGTTGGGCAGAGAGGAACCTTACGAAATTCAACAAAGGCAAGTGTAGGGTACTGCACCTGGGGCGGAATAACCCCATGCAGCAGTACAGGTGAGGGGCTGACCTGCTGGAGAGCAGCTCTGTGGAAAGGGACCTGGGAGTCCTGGTGGACAACAGGATGGCCATGAGCCAGCAATGTGCCCTTGGAGCCAAGAAGGCCAATGGCATCCTGGGGTGCATCAAGAAGAGTGTGGCAAGCTGGTCGAGGGAGGTTATCCTCCCACTCTACTCTGCCCTGGTGAGGCTGCGTCTGGGGTACTGTGTCCAGTTCTGGGCTCCCGAGTTCAAGAAGGACCAGGAACTGCTGGAGAGGGTACAACAAAGGGCTACAAAGATGGTTAGGGGACTGGAACATCTTTCTTATGAGGAAAGGCTGAGGGACTTGGGTCTTTTTAGTCTGGAGAAGACTGAAGGGGATCTTATTAATGCTTACAAATACTTAAGGGGTGGGTGCCAGGAAGATGGGGCTAGTCTTTTTTCAGTGGTGCCCAGTGACAGGACGAGAGATAACAGGCACAAACTTGGTCATAGGAAGTTCCATCTAAACATGAGGAGGAACTTCTTTGAGGGTGGCAGAGCACTGGAACAAGCTGCCCAGAGAGGTTGTGGAGTGTCCTTCTCTGGAGATATTCAAAACTCGCCTGGATGCATTCCTGTGCAATCTGCTCTGGGTGAACCTGCTCTGGCGGGGGCGGTTGGACTAGATGATCTCCAGAGGTCCCTTCCAACCCCTATCATTCTGTGATTCTGTGCAGTTAGCGGTGGGGCACAAGTCTAGCCAATGCACTTCTGCTCCTGATGCCAGCTCTACTTTGGGCCACACTTAAGCACCCAGCAGGGATCAACTCTGTGGTGGGGTCAAGATTCAGGGACACTGAGGCACCGGCGTCACAAAAAGAATAGCGTCAAGTGCCTTTATGGGCAAATGCAACTATTCCCACCCAAAATTAGCATTGTCAGATCTGCTTTGCAGAGAGCTGTGGTCAGCTGTGATGGGGAGCTAAGCAAAATCACTGCCATCTGCTCAATTAATCTTTTTTAGGCAGCTGAATGCTCCTTGGTAGCCTTCTGCTTGTGCCCATCAAAGCCCCCTGACATGGTGATATGTTATCTCCTCCTTTTTGATAGAGAGCTGAGGCCCAGAGCACACCTGAAACCCAACAAGGTGACTCCAGCACATCAGAGAGCAGGGCTAGCAAGAGCCTTGATAACCATCATGTCAGAGGCAAGGTGTTTGCAAAGCGCAGTGAGGACTGGCAGAGCGAAAGCCAGGGATGCAGTGAGTCACAGACTGCTCCACCAGCCGCTCGGAAGGACAAACGGTCCTGCAGAGCCCCTCCTCAGAGAAGGGTTATAGTGATCCTCTACGAACTTCATGACAGGCTCTAGAGAAGGGCAGGCATTTCACGTGCTCTGTATCTCCTTACTGGTAAGTAGCTGCAGCACTTAAATAAAAACCCAGGCTCCCCATCTTAAATTCCTTCTTACTGGACAGGCTGCCTGCATGCTGTGGGACTGGGGTGGGTAATGGGGAAGTGTCCATCTCCAGCTGAAGACCAGGGGTAGCTCTGAAAGGGTTGAGAGGAGCCAGATCCTCCTCAGAGACCTGCAGAAGAGAGCGAGCAAGGGGTGCACTGGGGCTGCACTGCCTGCACCACAGCTAGGGCCCACAGGAGTCCTCCTTCCCTAACGAGCCCTTCTCATGCCCAGCCGAGCACATCAGCAGAGCAGCCCTGTCCCTGGGGAAGGGGACAAAAGGTCCCGGGGGCTCTGCCTCAGAGTACCCAGCAATGCAGCTCCTGCTCTCCCTCCAGTAGTCTCTGGAGATGGGCAGCTGTGTGTGAAACGTGTTCATCTTTTTTTCATGAATTCAGCAAGAATTACCAGCAGGAAGGGAGGAAAGAGAAAGGGAAGTATCTTCTGATCCGGATGGGGGCGGGGGGGAAGCAGAGTTATGGAGGCAGAGAAGAAAGGGGGACAACTGAAGAAGCCTGTAGCTGTTAGAGCAGAGATACTGTGAACCCACTAGCATTTGTCTATGATGGTTTTTTCCTCCTCCACCGCCCATACTCCTCCCTGTTTCCCCACACATGGGATGCAGGAGCATACCACCCTAAGCATCAGCTGCAGCAGGGGATGGCTGTGTGCATGAAGCTCCCCTGGGTGGGCTGTGGGGTGTGTGCACAGCCTGGTCAAGCCACACATGGACCCTGTTCAGAACCAGGTCCAGCCGTGTCTCTACCCATTACTCCTTCTTGGCTGGGTTTCTGCCTGTCAGCACATCCCTGTCCTGCCCGCATGCTGTGAGCTGGAGGCAGCCACTGATGAACACAGGGCATCAATGTACCTCACACTGAAAGAAGGAGCAGTTGCTTCTGAGTCACATAATCAGATTCCTGTTACTTTCCTTGCTTGGAGGTGGTAGGGAACAAGTATTTTCATGTTCAGGAAGTAAGATGGCAGGCACTGGCATCAGCCTTTCTGTATTTTTTTGTTGTTTATCAGCTGACACCCTGGGGTCTGAGGTACCCAAGGAAGGGGCCATGCCACTCCAGCAGGGAGGGCAGGACCAACATTGAGTCTCTTCCCGTCGGTGGGGAGGATAGCCAAAACCCAGCTGCAGAAACTGGCTCTGGCACATGCACACTGAGGACTGGTAGCTGGTTTCAGATCTGGAAGCATTCTCCATCTCTCGTGGTACCTGAGCACTCAGGGAGCATTACAACAATGAATCGGGTCCTAGCTTCTTCCTTGCTGCTGCTACTCAGCAGATCCTATCCTACTTCAGACTTGGAGGCAGGCTCTGTGAGGCCAGGGAGAGGTTTTCTTCCATTCCTATGCAAGCTTCCCAAAGAGCTGGGAATTTGGCTTTAAACAAGAGGCAAAGTTTCAGATCCAAGTCCTGGGAGCAGGTTGCCGTCATTGAGAAGTCTACAAGCCACCTCCTGTGCTTTCTCCTGCACCAAAGGTGTGACCCGAGCTGCAGGATTGGCTGGTGGACCCCAGATCCTTCTGGGAACAGCTGCCCTGCAATTCTGTCACTGCTTTCTTCCCAGGACCTGCTAGGCCCCTGCTGGCAGACCCACAGTCAAACAGGCATGCAGCAACTGCAAGCAGCATCCATATTTCCACTTGTGTGGGTATCTCAGCTGGCTGCACCCAGGACTGATTCCCTTTCGGAGTGTAGGTGTGTTTCGGGTGATGCTGCCAAAGAGCCGGGCAGAGCAAGTGGGGAGGACTGGAGCAAGAACCACATGCAGTGTGGTGTGGGGGAGAGATGACTTTACACACAGCTCTCACTTCCCTATGGCCTCCAAAGCAGGAGGGAGATATTTAATGCAAATGTGCTGGACTGGCAGAGAAGGAATTTTTTAACATTTCACGTCAGACTCCTGCAAAATCAAGTGTTGCTGAGGCAAGCTCTAAACTAAAGGGCATGAGGGCTTTCAACCTGTCCTCCTGAAGAGAAACTGAAAGGCAGAGAGAAGTAAACCCTTCTGGTCTAGAATCCCTGGATTTCCACCCCCACCCCCTTCAAACACCTAAGTGGAAGCACAGAAGGATGTCAGCAGCATTACCAAGTCACCTGAGAGCAGCCTGGAGTGGCAAAGGGACTTTCCAGAAACCACAGGGAGAGTAGGCAACCAACCCAGTGCTAGGATCACATTGGGCTCTGTAGAGATGTCTTCCCTTCAGAAAGGGCAAGAAAAATTCAACTACTTCCTCAGAGGCTTGTTTGTATTGAGGTTCCCCATACTGATGCTAGTCCCTATTTTTTTTGAGCAGCAAGGGAAGGGAGGGAAATAGTCTCCTTGCAGTAATATAACATGGAAATGCAGGAGGGCAGAGCTGGGATGAGGAAGAGACACTGGGGTCACTCTCATGGGCTAGACCAATGTACAACTGGGATGTTCTACTGCATGTCCCCAAGCTCTGGAGCATCAAGTACCTAAATGTTCTTGTAAAGGAAACTTACTGTGCCAGCTCCTAAAGACCAATCTGAGAACATCCCAGCCTGCACAAATGCAGAGATAATTGCATTCAGAGATGACACATTTTGCAAAGTGAAAAGTGCCATGGCTGTTTTCCTAATTGCAACAGAGCAGAAGAGACAGGGAGCGACTTGCCCCAAAATGAAGGTGAAAGCAGAATTCCAGTTCCTGGCTCAGAGACTATGTTCTGATCATAGCAAGCCCATGGGACTTCTCCTTGCATGGGCTGGTCCCTTACCTCAAAAGTAATTGGGGTTGTAGGATGGGATTGGCCTCTCATATCTTGCTGCTATCCAGTGGGACATGCAACTTGATCCACCAACACTTGGTTGTGTTCAGAAGGAATTTGGGAGCATCCCCAGGAGCCAGATGGTACCTCTGCCGTGAGGCTTTGGACGGCTGTTCCTGGCACCGATATGCTTCTGGAGCCAGGAGGGAGGAAAAAGTGAGTTTTCTGGTTCTCCTGACAAATGAATTTAAATTGAACTAGAATTTTGAGTGAAGCAGATAATAGCTGTGCTATTTTAATCCATCCGTGTCTCCCTTGCCTCAGCATCAGCACTGACGTCAAAGACTCCTCAGCCAGGAAAGACCCTGGTCGGATCTCCTGGAAGCTGGCACTCTCTGCAGCGGCATGGGAGGATTAAAGTGCACAGACAGCTGCAGCCCTGTCTCTGCTAATTGGCTCTGTTTCTCTGGATGTAGCACTGACTCCTCCGCAACCAAGCATAAAAAAATGTGAGGAAGTTTTCTCCTGCAACAACAATTCTGAAACCCGCATAGCCTTAATAAATAAGGTTGCATGTTCTGCTCCCAGGTGCCACTGTGGAAATCCAGAATAAGTTCAGTGGATGTATTCCAAAGATGCCAGTGTGAGGGAGAGCCGAATTTAGCCTGAATGGCAGAGGAGGGAAATGGGATGCTTTTGCTCACCGCATTGAAGCATAAACATAATTTCCCCTGTGAAGTTTTATAGTGGTTCTCTGAAATATAGCAAAAGGAAGCTGTGTCTTCTCACCATCATTTCTTTCTTTAGCTGCCCTTTGCTGATTGTACCAGAAGCAATATGTTACCTGCGTGTCTGAGGCACAGTGCCACAGAGCATGTCTTTGAGATTGTTAAAACCAAGCATGTCCCAGGTGGGCCCCCTGACATCAGTGATGCCTGTCACAGCACAGGGAACAGAAACTGAAAGGCCTACCATGACCCTGGCTGCAGTCCCTTCTGCCTAAATTTGAACCCCATCTCCAGTGATACTTGAGAAAAAAAATCTCTTCTTTACCATGAATTCGGGCAAAGCCCTCCTTGATCTTTGCATGAGGCAGATCAGCTGAGCACATGATAATTGTAAGAAAGGCAGAGGTAATGTTGTTTTACTTCTTCAACCTTTTTTTTTATAACTTGCCTCATTCCAGTTCCAAGTCAAATTTTTTGAGCTCAATTATCTTTTCTCTTGTCCACCTCTAAATTTAGCAGAAGGTTGTGTAGAAAAAAAAATAAAGTGAAAGCCTGCAAACAACACAAAAACAAACAAAAAAATGCAGAGAGTTTCTTTGTAACCAACTTGATGTCTGCATCTGTGGAAATGAAGTATTTAGCCAAGGATTCAGTGTTTATCCTTCTGGTGTCAGCTCTAATCTGAGCTGCCACTTAAGAAAATGAACAAACAAACAAAAAATAGTCTAACCTTTTCCCTTACAATGATAGTTTCAAAGATGTAAATTCAGGACTTGGAATTCATCCTAATGAGCTTCTCTGCACATACCAGATTGTTCGGGGGAACTTGTGATGTCCCACCATGGCTTCTGTGGCTCATCTGCACCATTGCATCTCTTCCCTCCCTACCCCCAGCTCCCTCTCCATGTGCTCATCTCATTCCCAAATGCCAATACTGACACACAGCCTGGAGGAGCAGCAGCATCAGGCCCTGTGGGGCACCAAGATTTTTGACTTATTTTGTTATTTGTTATTACTGCTGCTCTAGCCCAGTGATGGATGGCTCTTGGCTCTGGTGGGCACCAGGGCAAGTGAGTATGCCTGCTGAGAGGAAGGGGACTTGCACCTCTCCAAAACCATGCCAGGCTCCAGGCCAGGTTGCCCTAACACAAACTTAATAATTCATCTTGTAGGGACTCTTTAAATTAACCTTTAAATAACCTCTGACGATATTATCTTTGGGGATTTGGGTTTGAGTTATTTTTGGCAACAGTAACAACCAAAGCCCAAATAGTATTTTTAGCTTTGGACACCCCAGGAGCCTTAACAAGTCCAAAAATATTCCTGAAAAGACAGCAGTGGTCTGCTTTTCCCATAAATGCCACAAAAGTACTAACCCCAGGAGAAACTTTTTTTCCACATGCTAAAAGCAAATACATTTTCAGCCAAAGTAGGAGTTGATGTAATAGATTTGACCTTTCTTGCTTGATCTTGCATGGTACTGGTGCTTTTATGCTAACACACTGCTAATCTGGGGGTCCTACCACACCACAATTCAACCTTGCTGTACCTCAGATGTAATATATCCTCTGCCACGAGGTTGCGAGCCAAGCTGGGGATGCAGAAGAGCCCACCAGCTCCAGGGTTTGCCCAGCTTTGGGGAACCCTCTGCCTCTCTGCTGTTAGCAATGCTGAGGATGCCTGGCCAGTCTTGACGGGGTCTGGTGAGAGGTCCCCTTCCGGCACCCCCAGGGTTTCCATGCCTTAGGCACTGGTGGTGGGGGCCTTGCAGGCCAACCTCAACATAAGGCTACCACTATCACTACACCAGATTTGTGTGGCTTTGTCTCGTGAAAAACTGACAAAACAGCAGCAGTGATAGGAAGCCAAGGGAATAACATGTTTTTATGCCAGCTGAGGATCTTGCACTGATTATTTATGTCTTGGGGATAAATGGTTTGGTCTTTCCCCCATTCTCCAGGAGATGGCTGGGTTCCTTATGTGGAAGCTGGTCTGGAGAGTGTCTTCACCTCAGTCAAACAGGCCAGTTGTCCCCACCTCAGAAAAGTCATGACAAAACACAGCTGTAGTTGCAGCAGACAAACGTGCAGTTCTGAGCCTTGGACTTCTCTGTCCCTTGAGATATGTTACTCAATGCAAACCTCAGCTGCTCCTTCCCAGCCTCCTTTGGGAAAGCAAGCCGTTTTCTCACCCCCAGCTTCACTTACAGAGCAGAAGGGGAAGCCCACATTAGATTTAACGCTGTTTAAACTGGACACCAGGAAAACAGCCCAGGAGATGCCTTATCCCTGTATTTCTGCTTCCTGTAAACAGCTGGCAACCTGAACTATTGCAAGAATATGGGCCAGATGAAATAGCTGAATGGGTCATTGCTCTCTGTGTGGAGAGCAAACCATCTCCACATAGTTTAGGTTCTGCCTGTACCAGTTATCTGAACTGGTAGCTGATTCAAGTGAACAATGCCAGTCTGGGTGCTCTCAGTTTGGGCTCATAAGTGTTTATTTTGGCAGCAGGGGAGTTAATTGTAATGTTTTCCTCATGGGCTCAGACTAAATTGCAATAGGAAATTAGGGCATCCTCACAGCATTTGCATAGGTCTAATGAAACGCACTTAAAAGCCTAGGTTTAAAGCTCACCTAGGCAGTTGTTGATTTTCTTTTTAGAGCTGGTTTAATTATATTGGTTTAGAAGACAAGGTCTTCAGCATGTTGGATGCTTCTGTGAAAAAGTTACTCTTTGTCTAGTTATTTCACTAGAATTATGCTGGTACAAACACTTCACTGAGAATATAGAAAAAAGAACTGGAAAGTACCAAAAGAAGTAATCTAGACCCAACCAAGCAGTCATCTACCCAAACGCCTCCAGAAGGTTTACATGAATGTACTTGTCCTGCTGGGCTCAGCCTATTGCAGTCAGCCCAAAACAGCACAGAAACAAGAAGTCTCCAAGCTGCAGTGGGTAGGTGACTGCAGTGTGTTACTGAGCTTGCCAGGGGCTCCCCAGCTTGGGTGCAGCCCACAGGGAACACCATGGGCAAGTCCCACCGGTCCTTGACTCTCCTGAGTTTTTCAGGCTCTGGTTTCAGCACTGACCAAAGCTCAGAAGCAGACATCCATGAACATATTAAGTAGTGGGCATGTGAAGACTGCAAGTTAATTCAATTGCATTACAGCTGAGGTAGATTTAGATCTCTACAAAGTCTGGCACTGGTTCCTATTTTTCACCCAAAGTGTTCTCTTCAATCTTAAAAATGGCTTTGATGATATGTGCTGAGTACCGGAGAGACTGTGATCAATTTGTTAGAATGAGTTTATTAAAGAAGAGAATTCCCGGAAGAAGAAATTGGGAATGTGGCACTTGTAATTATCTCCATCAATTGAGATGGATTCTGAAAACCCGAGCTACCCCTCCCCGGCTTTGCTGCAGCTCTGGTGTTTCACATACAAACTACATCTCTGAGCCATGCTGGTTGATCTGCTTTTCTCCTCTGAGCAGTGGGTGATTCCTTCCTTTCCCCTTCCCGCCATGTCATGAATAATCAAAACAAATACGTCAAATTGCTGAAAAATTTCCTTTTTGAGGTAGACCCAACCTGTGTGCAAATTTGGGTCAAATTCCACAAGGTTTCAGCCAAAAGCATGCAGGACATGTTGAAATATTTTTGTTTTGACATCAAACTGAAATGCTTTGGAATGGCCTTTTTTAAAGTTTCAGAACTGACGCAAATTTTGTTTAGCCTAACATTAAAAGCCAGACTTGACAATAAAGGAAATTTTTCCCTTCCTGTTGAAGGAACCACTTAGGCTTGACTTTAATGATCTTTAGGGTCTTATTTTGTTTTGCTGAAATGGTTGACCCAAATTTCCGCTGATTGTTTTAGGTTCAGCCACTCGCATGAAAAATAGTCTGTTCAACCAGCTGTATTTCATACATCTCTTCCAGTTTCTTGCCTTCTGCCCTGGCTTTCCTCCTGCACGGTCTGTTTGCCTCCTTCCCCCATCCAGTTTGATGCCAGTCCTCACTAACCCCCCTCTGTTTGTGATACACTCCCTCCTCACAAGGCTGTTTCTCGGTGGAGGGCATTTAATTGTTTGGCATAATTCCCTTATTATTCAGTGCCACACATGTATGTACACATAATGGGAATGAATAATGGATGCTAATAATGCATAATTAATTCATAATAAGTGTCTGTTACAAAGTCAGCATCAGAAGTGGGATCACTGCAGGGAAATTCTCCATCCACCTCTCGGGCTCCCAATGAGGGGTTTGAAAAGACCTGAGCTCAGTATGCACCACTGTGCCTCTCTGAATTACAGAGCAGGGGTCTAGGGGGAGGAGGAGAGTCCATCCCCATGCGCTCAGAGCAGAGGGAAGGGCTGAAGACTGCAGTGCCAGGGGCTGAGTTACTCCCACATAGCACTGTGTGAAACTGGGCTGGGGACCAGTTCTTCCCCTACCTGCTCCTCATCCTTCCCAACCCAGGACAGGACATCAGATCAACACGAGCTGCTCTCCAAACCCCCACCGCTGTCAGGGGAGACCTAGGCAGAGCTTTATCCCTTCTGCTTAATTGTATTTGTTCCCCTATGTCACCATCAGTCAGGTTGGCAGTCGTGCATGACAGCTTTGATCTTCCCAACTGTGCTGCGGGAAGCCTAGCAGGGCCAAGGTTGCCTGCTGAGGACGATTAAAGCCTACTTGTTAATGTACCTGATGTCTGAGGCGCTTTGCACTGAGTCCAAGAGCCAGGGTTAGGCTTGGAAATGAGCACGAGTGAGTTCCTACAGCCCCCAACACCTGCGCTGCTGTCCAGGGAGCACCCACGCCTCCTCCACCTCTTCTGCTTTCCACTGAGCATTAGCAAGGCCACAGATGGTCTCTGGCTGGGACCAACCGGGAGGATGTGTATGTGATGGTGAAGGAGTCTCCAGGACAAAGCTGATCTGTCTTCCTGAGTGCCACTGCCTGTCCCCAGTTAACAGTTCCTGTCCATGTGAACATGGGAAATATCTCTCTGTAGTTCACAGGGTCTGCTTGTGAGGTAAATATGGACCCCATATGTGTTCAGAAGAGTCCTCATTTGTTCCCTGGCAAGAAGGCAGAGCACTGTTTTGTTCAAGTGGACTGTAGGCATGGCTGGGACCACACTTTCATGCCCCATCAACCTATACATCCTTGTCACATCTGTGAGGACAAGAGATGCAATGCAACATAGAAGGTCTTAGTTATGGCCCATAAAGGAGCTCAGTCAGGCTCTGACCTCAGTCACAGGCATGGGGGACCCCAGCACCACCCACAACCAACTTCTGAAGGCAGCAGTCAGAGGCTCTGACTCATGTCTTGGAGAAACCCTGCTCCCACCCTGTTTCCACTGCTGCAGCCAGGCTTGCAAGGATCAGGGACTAACAACAACTTGAAATATCCTCACAACAGCACCAACGGTGCTAGTGCTGAGCAACTGTACAAAGTCTTGGCTGAGATGTTCAGCAGCTTCTCTGCTGTTCACTTTCCCCTGACCCTGCTTCCCACATGTCCCTGTTCCAGTTTGGCTGATGCCAAAACTAACAAGCCACTGCAATGCTGCTGCTCTCCATTACTGTTCCTTCTGCTCCTCCTTCATGTTTGGCTCCACACTCCTCTCCACTTGTCATCACCGACAGTGGAGCAGCTGCTGTCAGCCAAAGCCTTGCTTAAGGGAAAAAAAGCTTAAATTGCTCCAACAGGGACTCTTCTGAAGGTTGGCTGAAAGAAAGTGAGTTTCTTCAACCAAGTCATCAAATACAGCAGTAACCAGGGAGCCCTTGCATGCTGCAAAAGGAGAGGCAGAAAGTGCGAGAAATCCCCTGCAAGAGGGATCTGACCCTGAGTTACGCTGAGGACCTGCTCTGCGTGGGGCCACCCTCCCCAGCAGGGGTGCAGAGGGCTAGGGACAGAGCTGTGGGCTGTGAAGAGCCCTAACTAATGGACCCAGGGGACCAGCATCTCACCTATGGAACTGCAAATACATTTCCTCCTGACCCAGCATGCATCTGACTTCACAGGAGCATTTGTATCTTGCAGAGCATGGCTGCTCTCCCCTCCCTTGCCTACGGGTCAATTAGCAAGATCTGAACCTTCCCTCCCCATATCTTCTGTGACACTTACCCTCCTTCAGATCCTGAGGCCACACTGCCTGGCAGAGCAAGACACGTTTATCCCTTACAGTGTGCAGGCAGCCATCTCCTTGCCATGGTCTGTGCCCGACACCCAGGAGTTCTCTCCTCCCTGCTACCCTTTGCACAGGCCCTGTGCCATCAGCTTTTCCTGGGGTGGGAATGCTTTTCCTGTGCCATCCTGCAAACCCAATGCAAGGGAGCTCTGCTGATCCCAGGGACACACTCCCATTGCCAAATCCAGCAATACTGCCAGTACAGCTCTCCTGCCACTTTCCCAAGATTCATACACATAGCACAGCCCCACCATAGCAAACGGCTCTCTTCCTCACCTTGGCACATGTTGCCTTCAAACTCCCTGCCTCAGTGTGATTGGCACCGGAACGCAAAAGGTCAGCTTTCCATGATAAGCAATTCAAGGCATTTAAGCTGTATGAAATGCAGAAAAAGCTCATGATTCTGCACCGCATAAAAACACAGTGAAATTGCAAAAATGTGTTTGACAAATCCATCAAGTTAATCAACAGAGCGCCTGGCGTTCCTGGATTTCTCCACACATACTATTGAAAGCAGTAGGAGTTTGCCAGAGGCTTTCACCAGAGCTGAGCTGCACCCTGGAAATGCAGCTTTCCACAAGCTAATCGTATGCTCACAGTCAAGCACATGAGCTGTGTGCTCTTACACCCTCTGTCTTTCCGAGGTCAGTAAAAAGGCTGTGCATGGAACAGTAGAAAGTGTGGTTCGTTGTATTCCCCACCCACCAGGTCACGTATTTCTTTAATTTCTAGATTTGCTTGCTGCAAACAACCATCACATTCTGGCTCAGCCTTTGCTGTTTATCCAGGGACAGTCTGAGTATGGGGCATTCTCCTTTCATCCTCCCTTTCCCATCTTGTCTACCCAGGAAAGGAAAGCCAAGGAAAGGAGAACCAAGCTGGGGGCAGAGGGTGACAACAGCGCCAGCAGTACCCTTGCCAGCCAGGGTGCAACCTCACCACGTTGAACAAGGCAGACTGTTGACTGTAAGAGGCTCTGGTGAGCCGGTGGTCACCAGCAGGCAAGGGACGATATTGCCCATGCAGCGGCTGAGTCAGGAGTAGTTGAAGACAAAGCTAGAAACTGTGCCAGAGCTTAGACCCATGGGTGATGGGTGCGGGTCCCAGATGAGACTAGTCCAGGCAACTAAAGCCTATTAGTGCACACAGAGGCCTGAAAAAAATCTTTCATTTCCCTTTCGAGTGTAATATGTGTAATTTTTCCTATATCAGACTGTCTGATTATCATGTACACTAGTCATATTCCCAAGAGAGGTAAATGCAACAAAAAAGATGCAGTACTAAGGGAAGAACAAGGATGCTGACAGTGCCCCAGGTGGGGAAAGCCACGCAGGCATTTGGGTGAAGCAAGTCCTACCCCTCCTCATAAAACACTCCAGAAACCACTCAGTAAGGGGAAGGCCTGGTGAAATGGCTGGGAAAGGAGGTAAACTGAGGTGTCAGTGTCAGCCCTCAGCCAGAACATGACCCTTATGCCAGGAAGAAACAGACCAAAGTCATCAGTGGTCACCTGGCTGCCACCATGCCATTGTTCCCCTTTGCACGGAGGTTACACCTCCCCCAGCCGTAGCAACTGCAACTGCTGCAGTTTCTGCAGTGGCTCTTCTTGCTCTAGTAGCAAAATGAAACTGAATATGAAGGGTGAAAGGCTGGCATCCAAGAAGAAGGCACATGAGCTGGGCATTAGACATCACAGTATGACAGCTCTTCAAAAGCCTGCCTGGGGAGATAGATGCTGCCTTCAGACAGAGCCAGGCTGAGGTAGCACAGGCAGCTTTGCTGGATACAGAAACCTCAGAGTTTCTCTTTCCAGCTCCCAGGATAAACTCAGGAACTGTTTTCAAATAAATATTTAGGAAAAGGGTAGCCTATTGTATGGAGCTGAGTGAGAAGGAGATGTGAAGACCTGACTGAACATAAAATTAAGCCTTGATGCTTGCTGCTTCTCCTCCCTGCCTGGTGTCCAAATCTCTCCTTGGACAAAGCTGGTTGTACCATCAGTCCTGCACTGGCCTTGCTGGAAATGGTCCACTGGAGTCTCCCCTGGAGTCATTGTAATCCAGGATGTGTGGGAACAAAATTTGGCCTATCATGCTCACTTGGAGAAACACTGAGGGGCTTGTGGCCATCTGGCCATGGATAATAGCAGGGCATATTTGTATGGGAAATGTACGTGGGGAGAGGGTTAGTATAAGAACATCTTGATGCTCTTGACAAGAAAACACGTTATTGTTAAAGAACAAAGCAGTGCATTGCATGTGGTTCCCTTGGTTGAATCACTTGAGTGTCATGTTGGATCATATTGTACCCAAACTGATCTACTGCATCTATCAATCCATCTGTTTGTGTTGAAGAATTCCCAGAATGGGAACATGTCTTCAAATGTTTATTTAAAGTATTTGGCCTGCTTGAAGACTTCATATAATCTTCTAGGAAATGAAGAGTGTTGCCCTTGGTGCAGCTGTGCTGTAGATTGCAACAGTTTGTTGCAAAGAGATGCATGCTGTTCCGGGCCGTGAAATGGCCAGGTTGGCTAGAGTGAAATGGAGGGTGGATTGCTTCTTGAGGATAGGAGATGGCAGAGGGATAGCTTTGACGTAGCATGAATTAGGAACTGTAAGGGAAGGATCTTTGTCACTAGGAGAACTATGTCCCAGTCCCCAAACGATTTTAATCCTGGGAGCAAGCAGCAGTAGGAGCTTTGTTTTGTGATACCTACAGATATTTTTTAGAGGAGCATCAAGCCCTGTCATGCCGCTACATAAACAATGTTTTCTAAACAGGAGATATACTTCTCCCTGACTTCCGGAAATCTTAAATTTGGAGAGGAAAAGGGGTGGTATTTGATTGTCCACCCTCCACGCTTTCGGAGTACCTCATCTCAGAAGAACATACAACACATACAACAGGGCTGCCTATCACCCTGTTGTTCACCAGCCCTGTTCAGTCAGCCCTGCCTGCCACAGCTGTACTGAGTTAGAGCTAAACGGGGCAAAGCCCAGCAGGAGAGGGCTGCTTTAGGAGGGGGGTTGGGCTGGTGGTGGAGTTTGGAGAGTAGTTTTATGCTGTAAACTTTTGGGTAAGTGTTGGGGTGTGCTGTGTTGCATTATTGGCTAGGGGCTGGGTGGAACAGGAGGGTTCAGTGTGAAAATGAGGGTCTGAAGATGTGGAGCTGCTGCATTTGTCTGAGGTGTTGGGTAGGTGGTGAGGAAGAAGACGAGCAAGAAAAATCAGAGAAGAAAAGGCAAAGTAAGAAGTGGCTTGGGGAACAGAAAATTTGGCTTTGGCTCTATCTTAGGTCTGGAGCTCAGAGCTGGGGGTGGTTTTAATTTTCCACACCACTGCTCAGGGATGTGTTACTGAGGGCAGGGCAGTACCAACAGGTGATCTGCAAGCAGGGCAGTTGGCAGACAGCTTGCTGCATGCCTGGGTACAGGATTTGAACAGGCAGGTTTTGAGCTCTGAGGGGAAGGTTAGGCTCAGAGCTATGTCTTGTATGTGCCTGCACCCTCCCAGAAGTGCAAGGTCATGCTGCAGCCTTATGGGCCCATGATACCTCTTTTCACAGAGGAAAATTGGATTTCCATGCTCGTGTGGGGCCAGAAATGGGAGGGCAGTCTGACTTTTGCTGTGTTCACTGAGTGCTAGCTCTGCCTGAGCCTGGCCTGAGAGTGCCTATGGAGCTTGTGGTCTTTTCCCTCCTACAGAGTGATCTCTGCTGGTGGCAGTTTGATTGTCTCATGGTCTGTTGACATTTAATGATTGTCACAATTTAAAAGAAAAAGTTATTTACCAATTTTCTTGCCTGTGGAGCTGAAAATAATAGTAAAATCAATCTAAACTACATAACACTAAGAAAACAAATAGATTATCCAAGATGACCAAATTAAGCTGCTCACAGAACTCATGGTGGTTCTGTTCAGTTGCAGCCATGGGACTCCAAAATAATTATTGCTAGCTGCCAAATGTGTGATGGGTTGGGACTTTTTGGGGTGAGGGTTAATTATCCAGTGGGGGCTGGGAGAAGGGAAGTACAGACACTCCATGCAGTGGAAAACATGAAGATAACTGCTGGTATCACATAGGTTTAATAGCACTTGGTGTTGGCTTTTTTACTATTCAAACAAAGTACACAAGTAATAGCAGTGATATAAATGGTACTTTCCAAGGTGAAATGCAGAAAACAAGTTCAGAGTGTGAATAAGGTTGTCTGGTAATGATGTGGAGAGAGTGTTTTCTCATAGTAAAAGGCTGTGTGGGTCAGTGGGAAACCTACAGAAATACTAGAACAAAACCATCATCTTTTAGGAATGAAAGCAAAAGAAAGGTGAGAAAAGGAATCAGAGCTGTTGATTATTTTTTTTTAGTTGGTTTTTTTTTTTGCTGGCTGTGTGACTTGCAAGACCACATTTTAGCAGTGATACAGTCAGGGTGCTAGATAGCATACTCTTGAATTTTTCCGCCTTTAATGAGGTATTCCTGGAACGCTGTTTTATGGTGTTAAAGATTAAGCTGAGATGCAACAGGAGGGAAGATTGAGGCCAGCAGCATGGTGGGCAGTGCATTAGTAGGAGAGAGGCTTCTAATCATAGAAAAATGTTCCCATTTCTTTGGAGAGTGGCATATCTGGAATGGACACAGTATTGGACTGTCACTTCTGAAGGAAGACCCCTAGAAAGGAAGAAGCACATGTAAAGAGAAGGGACGAGAGAGGCAGTGCAAGCTCTTCTGAGGAGAGAGTTGCAGACATGGTAAGAAACAAGGGTACAGTCCCAAGGGCACGCATTTGTGACAGTGCTGAGCTTGGGGAGATGAGTTTTGTAGATGTCAACAGACAAAAGGTTTGGAGCACAGACTGTACTTTTTTACCCAAAATGCAGCAGCAATCAGCATTTTGACTCTGATTTGCTCAGGTATTTTTTTGCTTTATCCTCACACACACTTGAATGACTTACTGGTGAGGTTAGATGTCCCCTGGTTTGTGTGCTCAGTGTGGGCTTAGAGCCAGGTCCGCATTCCTAGCAAATGTTGGTCACCCATCTCTGCTGTACAGCAGCAGCAGCCAGCCTGGGTGCAGCTTTGCAAGATGTGCAAGTACAGTCTCTTGTTTCAATGGCCTGTCCAGGTGTTGATTGCTTTTGCATTGCTTGTGATGCAGCTGGCTGAAAGTTCACTCAAGGCTGGGGGATGCTTGGATTTTGTGAGCAGCTAGAGGCCCCTTGTTAGCCTTAAACCAGCCATTGGGGTCCTTCAAGTTGGCAAAGCAGCTGGGAGGGAAGCTGGGAATAGCTGCTAGTCCCATTCCACATCTGGGATCATTGGAGGGGTGAATTATAAGGGCACTGACACCACAGAGTGGTAAAAGTAGGAAGTTGAAGCTGGTCTTTAAGGAAAAACTACAGGGAAAGCTGCATAAGCTGAAATATGGAGCCTTTATTTGCCCACCAACAATTACTCCTAAACTTTTACACATTTTCTCCTCCAGTAAAAACTAAGACCTGTCTCTCCTCTCACTGTGGCTCTGTCTAAATCTAATGCAGTCCCACTTATGCTTAATTTGGCTTTCTATTACCCGCATCCTTTTTTTAAAAGAAAGAAAAATTTTCCTAGATTTAGTAACACCAGTGATTTCTTTTTCTAAAGACACAGCTTGAGGAATTGAGGCAAATTTGCTGATTAACTTCAGCTGAGAAAAGGAAAGAAAAAGTTGAAACACTTCCCTTGGAAGACAACAGATCTAAACACCTGGATGCTTCAGTGTGAAGTGGAATTTTTCATTTTAATATTGACTTTTTTTTTTAAAGGGGTTAAGTAACTCAAAGAAAAATTGAGCTATCAGGTGGGAATGCTACCTTGAGTGACCGCCGCTACTGCAAACTGCCTGTCCTGATATTGGGAAGATGTCCAGCTTTCTCCCATTTTGATGATTGCAGGTGGCTACTGGCTTACAATTTTTATAGCCTTCACAGTGGAGAGGAAACTGCTTTCGGAAAGCCTCTGCCACTTTCCTTTGACAATTGAGCTCCTTTAGTTTGAGGCTGGTTTTAACGTTATTCTGTGTAATTAAGCAGAGCAAGAGAGGGCTTCTGCAGCCACAGTGACGTTCCCTTGAATGTGGAGTACACTTAAAACAGGATTAGCCAGCAAGCTGATTTAGGGGATGGAGTTAGACAATGCAATCCTCCCAAATCTGGCTTTGCATATGGAAAAGGAGCTTGAAGAAGGAGTTGAGGGTAGACCTGCTGCCTGGCTGGTAACTTGAGGCCATCTGTCCCCTGCTATCCTGGACTCACCTGAAGGAAAAACATGCAGGTTGAATGGGAAGGCACAAGCCTAGCAATCTGTGAGGCCGCTTTTGCCAGGAGCAAAAAGAGACAGAGACTTGGTGAGGCCCATGGGATGATTGAGCAGATGCAGGTGGGGCTGTGGATTGGGATGGGGGGGATGTTAGTGGAGGAGGACTTTGAACAGACATTGTAATGCAGCACACCAATGTCTGGTCACCCTGCTGCTGCAACTTGGAGTCCCTTGCTGTCTTGCCAAGGGAGATTTGTACATGCAGCATTTTAAAGAGGTGTATCCCATCTCTCTGGATGTGCTGTGGCGTTCCCTAGTCAGGGACAGTCGTGTTCCCTGGTCCCCGAAACAGCAGACCCCATGCTCCTGAGAGCTTGTCATCTCCCCAGCATGACACGGAGATGAAACGAGGCCTTTCCTGGAAAGAAGAGCTTTCAGACAGGTGGGATAAAAGGAAACAGTGTGTTTATCCACAAATCAGATTATAATTCCAGGAAGATAGAGGGAGGAGGGAGGCAGTGTTTGGAATTTGAAATGAGATTTAAAGGAATAATTAAGGGTTCTGCCACTGAGCAATGCCAATGAACTGGCTGGGAATAAATCAGATTGCACTTGAAGGAAGTGACCTGGAAGTATATTACTGATTGTCCCTTAGCCAAGGGCATCATTGAATGGAGGGTAAGGTAGACCCTGGCCGGAGCCAGGGAGGGCTCAGTTGGGGAGTGAAAGCTGCCGGGCAGGGGCTTGGGAGCCTCTAAGTTGGCCTTCGTTCCAGACCACAGAAATCTCTGTGCCGAGTAAACCAGCCCTTGTTGGTATCATTTTGCTTCTTGAAAATGCACACAAAATCTTTTATTAAAAACCCTGCAGATGAGTTAACATCTGGGAGAAGCTGGAATATGATTAATGTGTCATGAATTAGCCCTGGAGGTACTTTATGGAAATAATATTTACAACACTATTACATGCAGTCCTGAATGTGTTTTACATTTTTAAACGAGGAGAATGAATGTTTCTCTCTGCGCTGCTCCCTTCCCCCTTGGGCCCTTACAGAGGTACACAAAGACGATCCCGGCTGATTTGGGGCGGGAGGTTTTTGTGCTGGGGGAGGTATTGGACTATGCATTTAATTGAATGATCTTACTGGCCCCAGTGCTTTATCAAGCAAGGAATCAAAATGTGTCCTGACATGTAGGATGCAATTACAAGTCATTAACGGGAAATTATAGATGCTAGGATGGAAAGAAGGGATCTATCAGGCTGCTTTGTCCATCTTCTCTCTGCCAACACAGGATTGCTCCTGACAGCATATGGTTCGGTGCTTCTGGAATAATTTGGCTGCTGACACCTTCTGAGCAGTGCAGTGCTTCGAGCATTTATTTCAGTGTTTTAAATGGTCTACTTAAGATTTTCCTTCCAGACTACTCAAGTCTTGCTAGAGGAAGATGGTAATCTCTGTGGAAGCTGCAGTAGGTGGAGCCCCTGCCTGGGTTTGTGTGCTGTACTGAGGGGGTTGCTCTGTGGAGACTTTCCTTAAGAGGAAAGGCAAGTGTCCCCTCCTGGTAGCCTGCTGTGGCTGGGACCATGGTACCCTAGGTTTACCTCACTACAAGAAATGTAATGAATGACCCTATTTGGCAATGCAAAACTCTCCCAGTCCTTATGCATAGAATCATAGAATGGTTTGGGTTGGAAGGGACCTTAAATATCATCTAGTTCCAACCCCACTGCCATGGGCAGGGACACCTTCCACTAGACCAGGTTGGATGGGGTTTTGAGCAACCTGGCCTTGAACACTTCCAGGGTTGGGGCATCCACAACTTTTCTGGGCAACCTGTTCCAGTGCCTTGCCACCCTCATAGTGAAGAATTTCTTCCTTATATCTAATCTAAATCTACCTTCTTTCAGCTTAAAGCCATTACCCCTTGTCCTATCACTACATGCCCTTGGAAGAAGTCCCTCTCCAGCTTTCTTGTAGGCCCCCTTCAAGTACTGGCAGGCTGCTGTAAGGTCTGCCTGGAGCCTTCTCTTGTTCAGGCTGAACAACCCCAGCTCTCTCAGCCTGCCTTCATAGGAGAGGTGCCCCAGCCCTCTGATCATCTTTGTGGCCCTCCTCTGGACTCGCTCCAACAGGTCACAGAATCACAGAATCACTACGGTTGGAAAAGACCTGTAAGATCATCAAGTCCAACCTGAATGCAGTACTCCAGGTGGGGTCTCATGAGAGCGGAGTAGAGGGGAGAATCACCTCCCTCAACCTGCTGGTCATGCTGCTTTTGGTGCAGCCCAGAATATGGCTGGCATGTCATCTTGCATCTGAAGAGAAGCTGGGCTCCTGAAGCTGTGTCACTGCCTTGTACAACACGGACCAAGTGTGATCTCTCCTAGTGTATGCAAGAAAGATTAGAAATGGGCAGCTAAAGCTCTCAGTCTGGTGGTTCTGCTAAGTCAGGCCAAAAGTTATGTGAAGGATGGAAAAATCCCAGGAATGGGTTACAGGGGATAGCTGAACAGCAACGAACCCCACACTCCCATCACCAGAACTGACCACAGGAGATGAGACCAAACTAGGTCAGGTAACCACAGGGTAATAAACCTGAGGAAAATGTAAGAGATGGTCTTGGGGGAAGGTGACAAAGCAGGTGCATCCACTTGGGTGTCTCTACTAAAGCACTGGTTTTATTGGTGACTAGATGATGAAAGAAGAGCTCTGAACTGGCTTTGAGCTCATACTGGTTTTGAGGCTGGTTTTGTACCCAAAATCCAGTAATTTTCCATGAGTAGCTAGTGTTTTAAAAAGCTGTGTTTAGGTGGGGACTGTTTTGCTAGAACACCCTGCCATCCCTAGGCATTCTCAAACTTGGCAGTAAGCCTTTCTGCTGAAAGCCTGGCTCTGTCCCAGACTATCTCAGATGATCTTGGACCCCAAAATTATACCACCCTATTAAAGGGTCCAATCAGACCTGCTTCACTGTCTGGATTGATGTCTGCTCCAGGCAAGCTGAAGGCTACAATTATTCACTGGTTTACTGAATACTTTTCAGCAGATTAAGCAATATGAGAGAAATTGGGATCTTTGTTGAGCAGAAAGTGGAGGTGGCATATCTCCCCTTTACCCTAAATGCAGTGGAGGAGTGTAATATCTGAGCCACAACCAGGCTAGAAGGGACTAACATGACACAAAGCCTAGCAGTCCCCCCCAGTCTCTTCTGTGACATGGCCAGGAAAAACTTGTTTTCCTCTCTGAACTGCAGGCTGGGAAGCCCAGCTCCATTGGGAGCAGTGCGCAAAGCATGGATAGCTTCTGGGAAGGTAGGTGTCTACATGAATGTGGAGCAAATACTTGCCAAAAATTCCTGTGTGGCATGTAGCCAGGGCCCCACAGGGCACTATAACGTGGATTAGCTCTGTCCTGTACCCACGCCAGCCGTCCTCACTGGTAGGTATCACTATGCAATGTGCTTTTCTAGCATAACTGAAGAGCCCAACTGCTGCAAGTTGTTGTGGTCAGGAGGTAATGTCAGTCTGCTGGACTTTGAAGGGACAAGTGGCTTTCTTCTGGGCTCACAGGCTTAGAGCAGCTGTGCTATAGTGTTGGGAAACTGCTGTGGCTGCAGTTGGCAGAGATGTTAATGCCAAGTCAGTTTTATTGTTTTAGTTTTTATTACCATCTAGTGACAAGCCTTGGGAACTGAAGTCTTAAATCAGACTTAAAACTATCCCAGAAGATTGCATGATACAATCTCATAGCCCCTTGCTCTCCCTTTATTTTTTTGCTCTCACTAATTTTATCTTTCAGTTGGAATTATGTTTCCATGAATTGTTGGCCTCCCACAAATTCAGCCCTGAATCTCCATGTGAAAAGGATTACATATACTTGTTTTATAACCCATGGCTCCCTCAGTGTTTCAGTCTCTTGCAAAGCATAGCTTGAAGGCAACAAACAAATCCTAGAAGATGAATACCCTATAAATTAACTGGAAACTAATTTAGGATAGATTGATGAGAGGGAGCTGATATGGGGCCCTGAATATGCTAAGCCATCAAGGTCTTGACATCAAATTTTAAGGTTAACTTGCTCAGCACCAGAGGGCTGCCGAGACAAATCAGGAGGACTTGTAACGGTGTTGTCATGTCTGGACTAGCAGGTGTTTTGGGTGAACGGGCCCCATCCCTGAAGGGATTCCCTGGTAGAGAGATGAAGACCTGCCAGGGATGAGCAGGATTTGCACAGGCCATAGGAATGCTCCATCTTTGACCTTACTGCTGGCACTGTACTGGTTTAAGTGAAAGAGCATTGAATCTGCAGTTAGCAAAACTAATATTAAAGAGTAACAGATAAGTAAATCTACTGAACTTTGACTTTGTTTTTTAACCTGACTGCCAATCTAGGTATGTATCTAAGCATTTCTAAGGTGCAAGTCTCCTCTGTCTCTTTTCTTTTTTCTTTTTTTTTTTTTAAGAAAAAAACAAACCAAAACCCTCTGGATTAAAATAGTTCTGCCCTCAAATACCATATGGCTTTGGACAGATCACCTGCAAACTTGCTATACTGTCACTAACATGAAGTTCATGAATTTTTAATCTGAAGTTGAAATCTTCCAAGAGTCCCCATCTGAAACAACATGAATGTCACCAGGCAGAGACCTGCACTTCTACCACAGAGATAAATAATCCTAGAGATGTACTTTTATAAACTCTGCACTATCTTCTCTAGCTCACTGCGGTTCTCTTGAAGACATTATTCCAGGCAGAAGTACTGTGCTCTTGGTGCTTGTCCTACAGTAATGAAAAGGAGTGGTTATGACTGTGTTTTCAAAATAATTATAATCCCATTCTTTAATTGTTTGGGACCAAAGACTGTCAGCTTCGGAAATGTTCCCTGGAGACCATTCACTCCCCTTGTTCTGGAGATCTTTTTCTCATGGCTATGTAGAGTCCATTTGGGGATTTCCTGGTTTACATGCAAGGGGACTTTTGGGGCTGAACACTCTTCTCATCAGCATGGGACCCCATATAGCTAATCGTGCCATAGCTGACTCAGTTGTCCACCAAAAAAAAGTGCTGATTGGTACAATGTAATTTGATTCATCTGTCAGACTATTTTGTTGATGGCTAATTGCATCATAGCAAGTAGAAGCAAGTAACTGTGCAATACGTGGCTGGTCCATGACTTTGTGTTCTTACAAAAAGCGCCCAGGGAAACAAGGCTGGAAAAGGAGTCAGAGATACCTTGGCAACCTCAACCATGTAAAAAAATTAAAAAAAAAGGTGGGGGGATGATATGATGATCAGATAGTGAAAGACATAGTCTTGTTGCTAAAGATACTGTGGTAGAATAGTAAATCTGTCCTTAACCATAGATATGAAAGAGTGAAGATTCCAACTCAAAAGCAAAAAGAAGCTAGAAATGACTGATACCAGCTGTTGACAAACTGGTTTTAGAAGAAAAAAAAAAATCCTATCTTAGATATCAGCCCCCATCTGACTCTGACCTTTGCTATTTCTTGTGATGCAGCACAGCTCTCTGACTCCGTGCTGAAGACACGTATTTGCTGCGTGCAGGAGTTTTCCCATGAGGTGTGTCAAGGTTTGCTCCTTAGCTCCATTTTGGTTTTGCATTTCTGTAACACTCCGCTCAGGGTTACCGTGTGTAATGGGTGATCTTGAATTGCATAACCTGAATTTCAGAAAAAGTAAGGAGGTGAATGAAGGGGGGGCTGAGGAGGGTGGGGAGCAGTCCTTGCATATCTCTTTAAGGAGAAGCATTTAGTAAAGGAATTGGAGGAAGCCTTCTGTCCCGCATAATTTGGGATTTATAAGGCAAACTACTTTACATCCAGTCACACATAAAGAAGCAGTCTTCCTGATTTCCAAAATTCACCTTTTAATGGTTTCTTTCTGAGTATTTAAGCAAAGTTGCCATGTCTGAGCTGGGGAAACAGGAGGAAGTGAATGGGGACAGAAAAGTTAAGGTGCTTCACTGTTGGTTGGCGGGGGGGGGGGGGGGAGGGGGGGAAGTTTTTGTCATGTTTCACTCCCCCCCCTAAAGTTTTGGCCTTTCTCCTCCACAGGGCTTGACACTGCAAAGCAAGCTTTTATCAGCTGCGAGAGCAATAGGTGATCCCTGGGTGTGCTCACAAACTCCTTAAGAAGTGGATGCACATGAGTGTATCTGGAGGCGTTGTGTCATTGCATGTTCTTGCTTTGTGGTAAGTAACTAGGAAGAAAGAACAGCAAATGCTTCTGGCTTAAATGTACAACATCTCTACCAACCTCTTAGCCAGATTCATGTTGCTGTTTGGACTCATGATGGTTTTGATTCACTGGTTGTGGCACAGATATTCAATGCTTTGACTGAATAGATGTTTAGAAGTGAGGTGGGTTTTGGTCTGTCTGGGAAGACTAATGGTCAGTGCCCTGCCAATTGGCACAACTTCAGAAGGTCCCAGAGGGTTTTAGGAGTGAGGGGGGCGCAGTCTGGATTCACCCTGCTGGGCCTCCAGCAGCTTTCAGCTTGTGCTGAGGACCCCAGCTGCTGGGGGGTTTCACTGGTGGAGCTGTAGGCACCCACAGCTGGGCAGAGTCTAATTCCTCGCTTTGCTTCTGATATGTATGGTTCAGATGTCCCCATATGAAGCTTTCACCCAAAGTTACATTTATAGTTCGCTTCTAGGAGATGATTCGTTCCAGTCACTGCAGGGAGAGATGAATCGTGCTCTGGAAGTAGAGTACAAGTCCCTCTGTCTGTCCCCCCCCCTTCGCAGCCTTTGACTTTTTTAGGCCAAGCAAAAAAATTTATCTACTTGATGCCTTAAGTCTTTCATGATGATAGATATAAAGTATGTTGGAAGAGCTTCCCTGCATTATAATGAAGTATTCTGTATTTCCATCACATTTTCATGCGTCTCATCATGCCATGAGGTTAAGGCAATAAAAGCCATGTAGGAGATTTTGGATCCCTCTTAATGATCTTCAATGTCTTCAAATGATTTTGTGAATTTTAGCCTACATTAACTGCTAGTCTCTATTTATGGCTCAGCAGTCACAAGCAAGTTATAGCTGATAGATGAGGCAAAAACTAAAAAGGGAAGTTTTCTGACATCACAACAGATTTTTAAAAAATCATGCGCATCTATTCTGGGAACTCAGCTGCCAGGTTGGCACTACATGGGTTGTCACTGTGGCTTCAAGAGCAGTTGTAACAGTACGTGGAGGATTCAGACAAGCAGGTTCCAGGTGTGTCTCTAATGTCCCATTTCCTGCAGTAAAACACACCTGAAAATCGGAAAGGAGCGAAGTCCAGCCAGTTGTCTGGTGAGGGAAGTCATTCCAGCAGGCTTTGCAATTTCACACTGGCGTATCCAAAGCTTAAGGCTACTTCTGCATCCCAGCGTCCACCTCTGATCTACATCCTTACCTCACAGGGCAGCCCAGCTCAGCCTAACAGCAACACTGGTTGATGGTGCTGATGCGCAAAGAAGCATAAGAAAACTGTGGCCACCTCCTTTTGAGTTCCTCTGGCAGCAGGACTGGACAGATGGGTCACTTGGAGACTGCCCTGTGTCTCTGGGCTGGTTCTGGAGATCTGGGTTTAGCACAGAGGGTCCCCATCTCACCTAATGCACACGCAAATGGAAGATGCCATTCTGGCACTGTCAGTGACCAGTGGTGCTGGCAGCCAGCACTGAAAAGTCATAACATGGTGAGCGAAGAAAAATACAAAATTGGCTTTTAAAACTGAGACACAAAAAATAATAATCCAGGGTGCTTCATGCTTCTCTTTCAATAGCTTTCTTGCTACAAACATGATGAGAAAAACATCTTCCTGCTACCAAGTGCTGTGCAGAATTGTAGCACGCAGGCATTTCGGGGCCTGCAGAAGCTTCAGTTTGCTGGTTATACTAATGTTTTGCCTTGCCTGACCTATCTCCTCAGGGCAGCATAAAAATAACCAGCTTTAGTCCACTACTTGGCTGCTAATTGTCCACTTGTAGATCTTAGTCCCAGCTGGGCCTGCTTCTGCCCAAAGGCAGTTGTGTTCAGTAAAGTGGCTGTTTGCATTTGTGAGCAGCCTCACAATAGAAGCAGGTGGCTGCCATTTTCCATGCAAGAAAACTCTTTGGAGAAAAGGAAAAGGGGCAAATGAGGAGAGGAAAATAAGAAAAAAGAAAAAAAAAAAACCACGAAAACAAAAACAAACAATGCAAAGCACCTATGAGAGGAAAGCCTCTGCACTGCTCTGGCTAAAATGGATAGAGACCAAAAGTGTGCATAAATTAGAAGAGAAGCAATATTTCGGGACATAGGAGGGAGAAGAAGAAATGCTGCTTCTATCATTTCTCTGCTAGCCACCACATCCAGGGCTGCCCTCTCTGTTTTCAGTTTTTATCAATATGCAACATCTAAGTATTTTCCAGTAAAGATGCAGCCCCCTGTACAGCTAATTTAAGCCTTCTGATTATGACTTCCTTCAGTGAGTTACCTTGTCTCGACAGCTTACAAGTAGTATGTATTTTCCCTGGGGTGCTGCAGACCAGAGGTGGAAACCTGCAGCTAAGCACAAAGAGAGAAAATGGCAAGAAATCACTTCACCGCTGCAAGCTTCAGAGCTCTCCTTTCTTGAGTAGGTGAAAAAGGAAACTTCTAAACTGCCTGTCACATCCTCTCACTGGTAACAGACTTCACCTGGAAAGGGGACAGCACAGAGCTTGTCTCTGGAAGGAAACAATAGAGGACAAGCGCCACAGAATGTGCTTGTTCAACAGCACTGCTTAGCAGAAGCCAGATTTTTTGTATCAAAGGAAATTCTGCTATTTTTAAATTGTTTTTCATGCAGAAATGTTCACACTGAAGCCTTTGAAAAGTCTTGCCTTGTGACAAATTGAGGGGGGGGGGAACCTATCAGTCTATCAAAAGACTTTATATTATCATACTGAATTCCAATATCTATTCTGTTATACTATCCACTATCTACTCCAGCATGTATATATACAAGCAGAATAGACAGAGTGGTTGGGCACTGACTGTTGACCTCTCTTCCACTACAAGCATCTGGAGGCATCAAATAAAACTGATAGGAGCAGTTTGGAAGCAAGCAAAAGGCTGTGTTTCTTCACTCGGCCGTTAGCTGAACTGTAGATCTTGCTGCAATTTTGTTCTATACAAACAATTTTTAACTGTAATAAGTGTTTATATTTGGAAAGTAAAAGATGAATTCTTACAAAATGCCTAAACTGATATGCTAGAGTATTGCTGACTGGTTTTCATTCATCTTTTGGAATAAAATGTTGTCAGTTTTGCATGTTGATATTGTTCCATATTTTCACGAGATGTTTTACCTTCAGGCACATATCATTTTTGAGCCACAATCAGTATTAGGTCAGGAATTTCCCAGAATAGTGTTTAACTGTTAAAAATGCTTAAAACTATCCTGGATACAGATAAGGTATGAATGAGTTGTAAGAGCTAGTTGTTCTGATCTTCAGGTCGTCTCATTCCAAAATAACTCCAAGTAGTGCATTTTTCAGAGGGGTCTGGGCTGGGGGGCTCAGTGCTCGAGCTGACATAGTAGGGATTTTTCTTTTTAGTTATGAATATCTTGTGACTCTGGTAGTCTGAGCATATAGAGTCTTCCCCCATCTTCAAAGGGCTGAAGCTGTGGCTGACACTTGGATATTCTTGCTGTGGATTTCATAGCTGGACAGTGTATTTCAGCTTGTTCATCGTTTGTGGACAGAAGTGTTCAACACCACTGGTTATGGTGCTCACACAACAGATAGCTGCAGCCTACTCCTTGATTCTTAGCAAGAATTGGCTGGGTTGAACATTGAGGGCTACAATTTACAAATTTGTATATGCACTGAGCAAACAAGGGTCTCTGTGCAAACCCTCCAGTAATTCTATCTCCATGGACAGGTTCACCTTACAAGGAGTCCAAAAATTTGTGGAGAAGTCAGAAACTGGCTGGAGAACACATGAAGCAGTGGGAGAAGAGGTTGAAAACCTCTGGGATCTGATCACTCTCTAAATCACAGAAGATAATTTCATAATTATTCATACAGATTCATCTGTAGATATCCAAGCAGTAGGTTTCTTCTTTACTCTTCTAATTGGGATGAAGAAAGAGGGGATTTTTCTTTGCTTGGATTCAATGAGCATTGCAGAGATGAGACAGTGGCTGGCCTATTGCTCTAGGTCATACTCTAATATGCAGCCTTTTCCCTCCTAGGGAGCCATGAGCAACTTCCTGCCTGGGCTGGGCTGAGCTACAGTTGGGGTATATGAAATACTTCAGGAGCACAGTTTTGCTGTGCAGGCACCCAGAGCATGAGCACAGGGCAATGACAGACCCTTCAGACCTTCCCTTCTCAGTAAATCTAGACCAGCTTGATATATGACAGATTGAGACAGCACAGCAAGCAGTCATGGGCAATCCCACTTTTTGAGAGCCCAGAGAACAGTGTTTTTGGAACAGCCTGATGAAAGCAACACTAAGCATCATCTCTGCCGTTCTGGCCGTACCCAGCTTGCTTACACAAAGAAATGGTTCCTTGATTCGTTAGGTTTTTCTCAGTTTTTTTTCTCCCAGCTCAGATCTGCTGAAGGCAATGACAAGTTTCCATCTTTCAAAAAATTCAGTATAACTTGAAAATTATGAGATTCAGGAATCAGCACTAATTGTATTAATATTTGCTCAGCAGATTAGCTGTGAAGAGATGATAATTCATGGGCTCTTTGTTCACTGTGGTTTAGTGGCCATGGATTACCTCTCTGGAAGTGTCTTGCTGCAGCATTTCTGTCTTTTGAGGTCAGTGTGATGAACTGTGTGGGTGTTTTTAGACATGAATTACATGCAAAAGGCTGATTCTCTTTTTTTCTTCTTTTTCCCCTGACATACTAGGCAGCTGTTAAAAAAAACAGCCTTCCAAATTCCCAGACTTCTTTTTCAACTGAAAAACAACACAAAGTTTTATACTCTTTAATTGTTCTCTCTCATCCATGGTGGGTTTGTGCATCACAACGGTACCATGGTTTATGCAGACATGTCCCATATGGCAGGGTTAAGGCCAAATGACTGTAGCAATGGGGTACCTACCATGTTAGGCACTTTACCAAGTGCACTTTGAAATCCATGATGCTGCAATTTCTTGAAATCAACTGAGTTTAGGAGCAGCCAGACAAGCTGAAGTCAGACCCCTGCAGTACACTTCAGTGGTAACCTGCACACGGACTGTTCCCTGGAGATCAGTTTTTGTGGCATTGGAGTTGTTGCTCGGTTTCCCCAGGTCTGTGCTCTGGCAGAGTGTGAGGTGCTCCTAATGCCTGCCATGTGGCTGTCCCAGATATGGGCAGGAGCAGCATGCCGTCATCTTGGCAGTAAGGGCATCATTGCTCTGGCTCTAAACATGCCTGCTGCCATTCAGGTGTCTGTCTCTATTATCAGCATCTCTTAAGTCAAAATCTGTGTAAATTTTTCTTCATTACATAGAGAGGGTTTCTGTTAACTGGTTTCAGAAAAGAGGTATCCAGTTCTTCCAGAAAAGGGAACCTTTTTGTGTTTTGGATTATCTCCCACCTGCCAGCAGGGTTACTTGGTTAAGAAGTGGACCAGCCTCCCAGAGCCTCTGGGCCCTTCCTGGTAAGTTGCACCAGTGTAGATTGTTGTGTTAGTACTGTAATGACTTACTTTGGGTCCAAACTAGCAATTTTTTTCACTTTTTCTGTGCTGTTTGTGCTTTGATTATTTAAATTGGAGTCCTCTGACTTAAATTTAGGTCTGTTTGCTGAAGTATAGTCATCCTGGGGCCATGAAAGCTAGTTCTGAAAGCTACCTGTATGTGTGGGTAAAGGAAATGTAATGATTGCTAAAGTGAAGATAGTGCTAGCTGAACATAAACCCCATGCTAAAATTTTATTGCTGCCCTGCCATGGGCACAAGCTTCTTCAGACCTACACTGCTAGTCTAGCAAGACTTTTGCTTGTGCCAGCGATTGTGTGTTAGGAGCTGGGAGGAAAGCCTGTAACTCCTGCGTCGTGAGGAATATGTCTCCAGACAGACGGTGAGAGTTGAGATGTCATGTGAATGTCATTTCTGCTAATTTGTGTCCCACCTTTTTAAATATATAGCAAGTGCATGGTCCATTTTCAGAGTAGTAAAGTATCCTACGCATGCTCTGTGACCATATTTTTTATTAAAAATGCAAGGGCCACCTGCCAGCCAAGCACAGTCCCACTGTGGCAGATAAACCCTCTTGTGCTTCTGTGGGTCCAGGTCCATGATGAGGCAGTCATTCACTGTGCAAATTCAAGATACCAAGCAAAATGCCTTTGTGTCAGTCATCCCAGCCTAGTGTGTTTTCTTTGCAGTGGCAGGAAGCTTTGTGTATGTGGTGAGCAATTACGTCTCAGCTGACAAGGGCCAACTCAATCACTTGATAATGTGAGCCTGTGCTCCTAGACTAGTGCTTCAAAGTAAAAGGAATAGCTGCTAGAAATCAGGAGAGTTCCCAGAAAAAAAAAAAAAAAAAATATAGAACTGCAAAGTCCTCAGATATCTGCACTTCTCTGTTTTAGCTTCCTGTGCTACTGAGCAGCTCTCCATAGGGAGCCCTGGGAAAGGAGACAAGAAAAAACTTTGGAAGAAGAGAAGATCAGCAGCAAAGAACACATGGAAGAGGCTTGTCGAGGTTTTCAGACATACTTGATTTGTACTTTTGGCACTGAGCTGAGTAAGTCCAGACCAAAGCTGAGCTTTGGTTCTTCATTCCACTTGCATTTACATCCTCTGGTAGGGAGGGAATTGCTGTCAATGTCCTGAGGAACACTCCTCCTGCTTTTTGGTGCTCTCAACTCCCCTGCCTGGGTGACTTACCAATGCTGCTGAGGCTTAGTAGCATTTGCATTTGGAGCATAGGTCCCCATTAGCCCCCCAGAAGGAGCTTGGGAGTCTCTGGAAGCTTTTTTTTGGTCCAGCTCACTTTCTTTTTTGAGAACTTCAAATCACGCTGCTGAGGGACTGTTAAGAAAGCAGGTGAGAGATACACCCCCGTCCTTTCACATTTGACTTCAGCGCAGATATCCATCTGTTATGCTGGCTTTGGGAACAGGGCATGTTCAGTAGTGCTAAGGGAGCTGTGCGTTTTGGAAAGGGCAGGTTTGCTTTTCTATTTTTAGCATCCTCTTTAAGAATGTGTTGTTTGATCTGAAGCATTTCAGCATCCAGTGTCCCTTCCCTATTGATGAGCTGCCAGTCTCATGGCTTGCAGCAATGCTTCGATAAACCTCCACTGTCATATCAGCTGCTTTTATAGCAGATAACCTTGGGGCGCTTTCGAAATTCATGTCATAAAGTATAATGCATCAGCACAAGGCATCACATGTGCTGTTGCAGGGCAAGGGGTTCTCTTGGCCATAAGGCTAGCGGCAGGTATTCAGAAGCAAAGCAGTTACTGATGTCAGCTGAGCTTGGGTAGGAGATGGGGAACTTTCATTTGTGTGTGTCTGCTTGGTTTCCCATTAGAGACAGTGGGCATTTTGGGGACACAGAGCCATACAGCAGAGAGGAAAGGTGAAACTGAAGACTCGCAGGATACAAATGTCATCTTGAATGATAGCCCTGATGGTTGTACCTTCTGCCCTCCCAAATGGAAGTGGGCTCAGCCCACCAGAAGCAGAGAATAAAGCCATTGAAGGCAGTTGTCACAGAGAGGTGGAAGAGCTCTACTTTCCTTTAGCCAAGCCTGTGACACTGACCCCTCTTGCTTTGAGCAGCTGAATTACAACATGCTTTGTGGTGTGTTGTGGGTTGACAGCTGGGAAACTCAGAGTGAACCTTTAGCTCTGCTCTGCATCCTTCAGCAAGCCACAGGAGTGGATTATTATGTCTCATTTTGAGTAGCTGTATTATGGAGCACAAGGGTGCTGGGGGGGCAACATCGCTGGCTTTTGTGCCTCGGGTACCTGAACTTAAGCATGGATAGTCAAAGGTTCTCAGTTTAATTCACATTAATACAACCTTTGGGATTCTATAGTGGGTAAAATGACAATTGTAGGAATGGAAAGCATAGGTACTTGAAAAAGCGCTATCATCAGGTATCAAATTCTCATTTGAAAGATATAAATCATTGGGCAAATAACATAACTTCTTTATTAAAGGAACACTGTCAAGCATCATCCTGATACTATATTTAGCTTTTAAATTAAGTGTGTTCTGAGATCTTCATTTGCTGAAGTGATCTGAGCCTCTTGTCTGCAGCACAGTGGCAGTAAGTGCTCTGTGAAGAGCTCCAGGATCTGTGGACTGATGTCTGTGTAATGCTGGGAGGGGCTCTGGAGCTGCAGTGCCCTTGGGGTGAAATGTTAGCTGCTTTTAAGCTAATTCATGGTCCACAACCTCTCTTCCGTACTTCACCTTCTGGAATGGAGAAGTATGAAGAAGCTTTTAGTGCTTGTATGTGTAAATACTTAAATGTTCGGGCAGAGACTTACGGTCCTTTGTGTGGTTTGGAGCACTGTGTATCTTCCTTTCTGTTTCAGGAAAGAGAGGCTGTCAGGAAAATGGACCTATTCAGTCTACTGAGTAAGAAAAGTCTTAGATGTGAGATGAAGGGAATAGGTGTGTGGAGGACATGCATATTCTTTATACCTTGCAGTTGTGGCTGTCAGGCAGGGGAATGAGCTTTTTCAGACATAGTTCTGCAGTGACTGTTGTGTACTTGGAGCAGGTCTGCGTATACAGACCATGCAGAGTGGTGGCAGATGGGTGGGAATAAGGTGAAAGCCTCTTGGCACTAGGGTACCCGTAGCCAGTTGTGAATCACTGCACAGCTGTTGAGATGTGCTGCTCCATGCCCTGCAAGGCACTGTCAGCAAGACAGCTTTTAAAAAAAAAAAGGAGGCACCTGTTAAACGGGCACATTTCTGAAACTGTAGGGGATCATGTCATGAACTCCCTGTGTATTTTACCTTGTGGGTCTAGGGTATAACCTGGGCTCACAGCTGCACCCCACTGGGTATGAGAGGTGTACCATCACGCTGGACATGGTGCATCACTGGCTGAAATAAAGGAGATGGGTCTAAGGTGCTTCATACCTTAGAAGGTGGAGCATAGTCACTGTTTCCCTATTCTGACAGAAAAGTATGAGGGTGGAGAAAAGCATGAAAAGGAAACTTTTGGACACCTTCTATACATATGAAGTACATCTTAAGCTGCCATCGAGCCCCTAGGTATAAATGCTTGTATTTCTTGGCCTACATGTCAGTTCTGACCAGGGCAAAGGAAGCATGAACTTTCCTTGTGTTTTTCCATGAACCCAGTTGCTTGCGTCCAGCTTGGCTGTTGCAGGCTGAAGCGCTGGTGGCTAGCTGAGTACTGCCAGAGCAAGACTGTGAAGCTTTCTGTAGGATTGTCCTGTACCCTGGATGTAAATACAAGTTGCATGGTGCAGAAAGGACCAAAACAAGGGATCATGGATGCCATCTGTTTAAAGACTTACCATGTTACTGAAATGATGCTGTCCTGGATGAGACTGAGTCTTGTGTTGATCTGCTTGAGGGTAGGAAGGCTCTGCAGAGGGATCTGGACAGGCTGGATCCATGGGCCGAGGCCAGTTGTATGAAGTTCAACAAGGCCAAGTGCCGGGTTCTACACTTTGGCCACAACAACCCCAGGCAATGCTACAGGCTTGGGGACGAGTGGCTGGAAAGCTGCCCTGCAGAAAAGGACCTGGGGGTGTTGGTCGACAGCCGGCTGAATATGAGCCAGCAGTGTGCCCAGGTGGCCAAGAAGGCCAACGGCATCCTGGCCTGTGTCAGAAACAGTGTGGCCAGCAGGAGTAGGGAGGTGATCGTGCCTCTGTACTCGGTGCTGGTGAGGCCGCACCTCGAATGCTGTGTTCAGTTTTGGGCCCCTCACTACAAGAAGGACATTGAGGTGCTGGAGTGTGTCCAGAGAAGGGCGACAAAGCTGGTGAGGGGTCTGGAGCACAAGTCTTATGAGGAGCGGCTGAGGGAGCTGGGGTTGTTCAGTCTGGAGAAGAGGAGGCTGAGGGGAGACCTCATCGCTCTCTACAACTACCTGAAAGGGGGTTGCAGAGAGGTGGGTGTTGGTCTCTTCTCCCAAGTGACTAGTGACAGGACAAGAGGAAATGGCCTCAAGTTGTGCCAGGGGAGGTTCAGGCTAGATATTAGGAAAAAGTTCTTTACTGAGAGAGTAGTGAAACATTGGAATAGGCTGCCCAGGGAGGTGGTAGAGTCACCCTCCCTGGAGGTATTCAAGGAGCGTGTGGATGTGGCATTGTGGGATGTAGCTTGATGGGCATGGTGCTGTGTGGTATTGGGTGGGTTGGTTTTTGGTGTGTTTTTGTTTTGTTTTGTGGTTTGGGTTTTTTTGGTTTTTTTTTTTTTTTAGGTTGGACTTGATGATCTTACAGGTCTTTTCCAACCTTAGTGATTCTGTGATTCTGTGAGTCTGTAAGCAAAAAATGAATGTGTATAGGCAAGGGAGCTGCCATTGGGCAACCTTGCTCAAGAGTTAGGTTCTTCTGGCTGCAGTTTTGCTCTTTTTTCCTCACAAGAGTCTTGTACTAACACAGATGATGCTATGTCAATACAATAAAGACAGAAAGAGCTTTAAGCCTCAGTGAGGAGCACAAGTCCATCCCAGACAAGGAGTGTCAGAAGATACAGAAGTGCTCTGAACCAGTAAGTGAAAAAATCTAAACCCTAATCTACCTTTGGGGACCCAACTGCTGACTTCCCAGAGGCTGAAATGAGGGGTCCCAGCAGGGAACCCAGCAGTCCCTGAGGTGGTGCCCCCAAGGCCCAATGACTAGGGCTTGTAGGTGGGTGGCTATGACATGCAGTGGAGTCAGTTAGAGCAGCTTGGCAAACAAAAAGTGCTTCCTGGGAAGGTCTGTAACTAACATCTAAGGACCGGTTGCTCTGATTAGCTAGTGTTTTGGGAAAAGTCCCACAGGCAGGAGACAAGCTGACATGGACTTGTCGGCAGCTGACCCAGTCTTGACTCAATCAGTGTTGGTGTTGTGCTAGGCAAAGCACCGGGAGGCTACCTCACCTATTACTCCTAGTGCTGCTCCTTGTTGTCCCAAGCTTCTCAGCAGCCACTTTACTTAATAGCCTGCTAAAAATAATTTGTTTACGCTAGCTTCTGCGTCCAGGGGTGTAGCTACTCTTCTTCTAAGTCTTACTTTCCTGGTATCATTTTATGTTAGGGCAAGGCAATGGAAAACTGCCTTGAGTTCTCCTGATTTAATTTCTTCCTTCCTCCCCCTCCTTTCTGCATTTGTTTGTGTAGAGCACTGGGAAATCTGTAATGAAAGTAATGGAGGCATAGCAGAGAAAATAAAACCTTTTTGGGGAGGGGAGGCAGGATTTATACAAGGCATCTAAAAATCTCTGTAGGGAGAAGTTGCCATCAGGCAGTGTGGGGAGGAGATGTGTACACAGCAGAAGCTCTGGAGAGGTGTTTCTTTTTCCTTGTGCAGAGACAGAAGAGTCCTAGGAGAGCTGATGATCACCTGCTCCATTGGGGATGGCCAGTACAGACCCTGTGACAGCACTTCCGTGCTAGATACCAGCATGTCAACTTGCACACAGTGCCGGGCAAAGCATGCTCAAGCAGGAGGTGGGCGCTGTATCCTCGCTGTTCTCCACAAATTAATTGACTCTTCTCCCCAGGGCTAGCAGATGTTGCCTTACTTCAAAGAGCAGTTGGTGCTTTGCTGCTCTGACAAATTGGGGCCTTTCCTCCCAACCAAGGGAAGGCTGTGGCATAGCTTTGCTTGCCAGATCACCACTGACTGGCATAGTCAAGCTGTGATTTGGTTCCCTTTCCTCCAAGATGCCCAAGTGCATTTTTTGACTCTCAGGTACTTGCTGTTGGAAGAACCCATAACTGGTCTTTGCCCCTGTTCTGACCTGCTGTTTGGGGCTATCTGGGAATATTGCAGCTGGGGCACCAAAGAGTGAGCTTGTTTTCTAAATAACCCTTCAGAAGAAGCAGTCACTGGAGTTTGCATTCATTACCCATCAGTAAAAAGCTTCAGAAGGAAGGAAGCGTGCCTAAGGCATGTAATTCTTGCAGCACGTTTGGACACACCCTCATGCTCTGCCTCCACAGCAGCCTGTGCTCCCCTCACTGTGGAGCTGTTCCTCGAGGAACAGCTGAGCACCAATTCCATATTAGCAATATGCTGCATCATTTCTGCTCTTGGGAATGAGATTTGGAAAAAGCCACAGCTAAGACAATGCAACACTTGGTTAATTTAAGACACAGCAGAAGAATCCCAGCTCTCAGCATACAAAAAGATAGCTCACATGGCTTCTCGTCCTCTGCTTTTCACACAGGTCCTTGTTGGGAAGATCACACTGCTGTGCTGCCAGTGCTGAGAGGCAGCAGCTGACAGTCACATTCATCTCCCAGCTGCATCACTCCTCTCCTTTCAGTGCATCACAGCCGGGGAAGGAAGTGTCCTCCTGCTGTTTCCTTCCCTCCATCCCTCCCACTCCCTTTACAAATGATGTTCTTGTACCACTTTGCTCTCTCCTTCTTTTTACAAAAGTGATGAAAGTATAACTCCAACTACTTACACTCATATGTTCTATTTGCAAGACCATAAATCACTGTCATAAATCAGTATGAGTAGCACTGTTCTAATATGAATAAATATTGGAAATTGAAGGCTCCATCTGCTTTTTGTTCCTTTGTAGGAATGGGGGGACTTGCAGCACTTGTAGGTATAGAGTTCTAGCTATTTATTTACAGTATCTCCAAATAACATGATTTAACCCACTCATGTACATTCTTATACAGATTTCATCCATTTACACACACCAAGCACCAACACCAGTGCCCATGTGGTTTAACCAGGATCACTTCTGTATGACATAGATTGGGATGCCAGTGATGAGACCCTATCACGCCCCTAAGGGCTTGTTCCCTGTGCTTTCACACATACTTCTCTTCACAGTGCAGTCATTGCCACCTTGATATTGCTGGCAAGAACCTTGACACTGGGAACAGCTTCTGCCTTTCTCTGCTCTGCATCTCCCATGGGCTGTGCTAGCAGGCATTCACTTGACTTGGCTTTCTAACACCCTGCTTGGTAACAGTCCCATTGGGGCAGGACTCAGATCCCCTCTGCTGTAGCCATGCACAGCACAGCTGAAGCACTGCTGCATCTTCAGGGTGGCTGAAGACAGCATGCGCTCTTCCCCACCAGCCCCCCCCCCCCCCAGCAACACTCTGCACAGCTCAGCTGCTGGAGGCTCTCAGTGCCCTGCACCTCAGACTTTGCTGGGACAGGGATCCCAACCTCCTCCACCCCAAGCTAAGGAGCCCTTCCCAGTACTCCCCTGCTCTGCCGGTGAGTGGAGAGCTGCCTGAGTGCTGTAAATCCTGTTTTCCCTGATAGAGCTTTCTCAAGGGAGAAAGCTCACAGCTAATCCTTATTAGAAGACCTTTTATTCATTAAGCTGTCACTACTAAGGGAATCAAGCTCTTACCATGCACAGCTGATAACAAGTCCTGCATCCTTCTGTCAGCCACACGGTGGCAGAAGAACCAAAGATCATTGCAAAGTGCTTTTAAATATCTACTGCAACCGGTAAAGACACCTGCCTCTGGATCTGCTGCTGGAAAGGGTCTCACCTCTTACGTGGCTAACCCAGACCCCACCAGCAACCCAGCCAGGTCAACAGAAAGCAGGCGGGGGAGCTGTGCTGCCTGTGGCTTCTCCAAAGGAGGTCACAACTTCATTTCTCCATGCAGGAGGTCTCACACCATGCCATCACAAAGCCCGAACAGCACACAAGTCCCCACAGTCCAGTGACCACAAGAGCATGAAGAAAGAACTCCAACATTTCAAAACATGAGGCAGCTGTAAATTCAACAGCACAAGGTCCTGAGCCACCTGCCAGAACTAAACCTGCTTTGTGCAGGCAGTCAGATAGGTGACCTCCAGAGGTCCCTTCCAACCTGAATTACTCCATGGACCAACCTGTTCCAAGTCAGCCTCTACAGGCAGTTCTTCTCCAGCATCCTTGCTCACTCTTCCTTTTGGCAATGTTCTCAAACAAGCTGCTTTTGAACTGGAGCAGTCGTAAGGGTCTCAGGGTAATCTTCTCACTACACAAGAACTGTTTTAAACACCCAAGAGCTATGCTCACAGTCTGTAATGAAAGTGGTTTTCCCCTCAATCAGCTTTGCTCCTAGGTAAGACTTCTTACCTCACAGGTAAGAGATTCCAGAAGCACTAAACCAGCTTCAGGTGATGTCTTTACAAGAGCCAGGTTCCATATCAGAGCCCTAAGTGCTCAGAGTAACAAGCCCTGCTTCCAGCTGTCATGATATGAAAAATAAATCCGTACTGCCTAATATCAGGTGGGAGAAATTCAAATGAGTGTAAGTGAATGGAACTCCACTCACTTCCCACACCAAAAACCATCAGGAAACCCAAAAAATAGTGCCTTACCATGTTTTGGTTCATTCTCATGTTATTCCAAAGACAAGATATTCTTTGGGCAGCCTGCCACCAGCCACATGGCACAGAAGAAGCATAAGCATGTGTCTCCAGGGCTGGGGGTGGAGCTGCTCCTCTCTTTCCTGCTAGGCACAGACATTTCTCTTGAGGAACAGGAACATTGTCTGTGCAAGGGACTGTTGCTTATCACAAAAGCTTGCATCACTGCCAGCAGTCCAAAAGCAGTTAGTTGCAGGACACAGACACTATTTTGGAAAAAGATCTGATGGACTCTCCTTAGTTCAGAAAAGTGCCTGTCAATGAAGGTACCCCCTGACATAGCTCTCATTGATGCTCCCATTAGCACTCTGGGCACAATCATGGGGGAATCATGCAACGGGACACGCAGTTTTTTTGCTCCTTGTACCATGTGGGGTACCTGATCAGGGGAAGCTCTTTGTTAGGGTGAGGTGCTTTAAGACAGACGATTCCCTCCTAAGACGCATGAGCTAATTCAGCTACTACTGAATGAAAACTCAAAGCCTACAAGCTATTCCACAATCTAGGAAATTCCAGATTAGTTTGTTTTCCTTCCTCTTTTACAGCTGGATCCTGGCTGAGACAGGGGTTTTGCTGCCTTGCCAGGGCATTGTGTCAGCTCTAGAAGTAAGGGAGAGTAACAACTGCCTCTGTTTCTTAGGTGAAAATAATGGGTTTGGCTAGCACAGGGTAAAATAAAGCAGATGCACCAGTGTAAACACTCAAATGGTGGTACACTTATATTTTTACTGTGATTAAATGTGTGGAGCCAACTACTCTTCTAGCCTCATCCTGTACATCCTCCCTGGTTTTCTTAATTCTCTTTGTAAGCCCATCCACACAGCCTGTGAAAGATGATCTCACCATGAAACATGGCAAAGCACAGTAGAAAAACACCTTTTGGTGACATGGAGAGAAGCTCTGTTAAGCGTGAGCTAGAGTGAGCTAGCAGGTCACACGCACGTCCAGGTTCCCATTATGAGGATTTGATGACACCCTCGAAGATATTTACAGGTGCCAGTGATGTCAAAGCACCGTGAGGCTGATGTGAATTCTGTGGGTGCTGGATGGGCATTTGTGCATGCAGGCTTTCGGAGTACAAGGAAGCATGGCTGCCTGCTCAGGCTTGACTTTTCTTTTGCTTAACTCCATTGTGTGTGGTTTCACCACGCCTGAGGCAAGAGAAGGTATGTTCTCTAGCTTAAAAACTCCTCTCCCATTCTAACATTTTCTAATTTTGGCTTTCCAAGGAAGATACCATGCTTCCATGGGTGCCTGGAAGTGGCACCTCGCAGCAAAATAAGAATTTATGAATCCATTTCAAAGCAAAGAATACTTTAGAAGAAGATCTTCAGGAGAAATGTGGGTCTGGAAAGTACTGGGCTCAGTCTCCAATCCTGCCATCACTGCAGACTGGAAATCACCTGCCAAGCGTAGCCGCAGCAGTTCTGGGTTTTGCAGCTGAGAATAAGCTCCTGTTCCACTTGTTCCAGGTGCAGGAAAACGTGGGGATGAGAAGAGGAGCAACCCTTCCTAAAGCAATAGAGCACAGAATACAACTATATAGGCATTTTTTCAATGCATTGCACTGGATGTATATGCCAGATGGCATCCCAGAGAGGCTGGAACGCCATTTCCCCATGTCAGTAATGTGCACACCACTATGCTTGGGTTCTCCATAATCCAGTTCTGCTATTCTTACAATTTTACAACATGATGCACTTTTTTATATAAACTAACACCTATTCATTATTTTGCCGGGGTGTCCCTGAACAATCATGAACAAGACAATCCTGGATTTCAGAACAAGTCTATACTCTTCGCAGTGACGATCATTTTGCTACTCATCCTTTTTGCCATCTTGGTCTACCTTTTGGTTCACAAGTGGCTCAACATGAGGGGAGAAAAGTAGCTTCCAGAATTCACATACTTTGTAAAGCAGTAAGTAGCAAAGCAGCGTCAAATGTTGGCATCTTCCTGGTTTTAGGCACTTACAGACTGATTCATCGTCCATCCAGAGCAACTCCCTTGGCTGACCCACAACTGTACATCTACATTCTGCTCAACAGTAGGTATACAAAAGAAAGATGGGCAGAAAGAGACAGTGAAGTGTTGATCTAAGTATAATACTCTGCCCTCATTTGAGGCAGAGCTGAACACAGCTAACCAGCACTGGGTTCTGGTTTCCTCTGCTGCAGTTGGGTTTTCATGCTGAAGATTGGTACCAGCACAACTGCAAGGAGAGTGGTTACAAAGTTGCTCAGGCTATTTATATTAGTTACCTGTACTTCTAAAGCTTCATGGAAAGCTTACATTGTAAGAAGAGAAATTTTGACCTTTTCTAAATGCAGCATCAGACCAAAGACTCAAAGTCTTGTTATTCTCTGAGGGGATTTTGTTGGCCAATGGAACAAGTGCCAGCTTCTTACCATGATGTGCAAATGGGACTGCTCTCAGCCTAAGAAAAAACAGCACAGTATGACTTGAGTTCAAAAGGCCAAGTAAAACATCTCTGTACAATTTTTAGGTCTCCATGGAAAGACATTGATGCATCTGCTCCCCAGACTGTTTCCCACTTCAGTGAGGTGAGCTTTCGTCTTTCTCCAGAACAAAAAACTCCAGCTGAGGCGAGTCCCTTCAAAGGAAGTCCCCTCCACAAAACCCGAGCAACACACAGCTTATATGGTGACGCATTATCCCCAGCCTCCTGTGAATCTGTAGTGCTCCTGCTTCAGGCATTTCTCTAAGGTCAACAAGCATGTGCACCTGCAGCACCTGGCAAAACCAATAAAACAAATCCAACACAGCAGTGCTTTTCACATACCCCTGGCTGCTACACGGGACATAGCTCTGCCCATCAGAGGCTTTTCTGTTGCCAGATAACAACAATGGCAGAAGCAGAACAGCCAACAGTTCTGTTAGGTTAGACTTCAGCTCTTTCAAGTTGGAGTTTGGGTTTTGGACATCTTTCTGTGCTCAAATCTTCTCCTGCTCCATTTCCTTTGGAGCTGGGCAATATTTCCTTCAGAAAGCCGCTTCAGGCAGCAACTGCTTCCCTTTCAGTGCCACAGATCAAAAAGAAGTCAAAGGACACAGAGGCATGCCAGATACAAAGGGACCCGAACCACCAAACAGCGAGGCCAGAGCTGGTGAGATACAGAACTTGGCACAGATTGACATGGGATTTTTGGCTGTGCAGTGAGAGGTAGTCATCAGGGCCACTGAGGTGCAAGTAGAGGGAGATTAACTCTGAAAATCACTTCTGACAGGGTCTGGCAGAGCCCCAGGGAGGTACTGGCTCATTTGTCCAGCAAGCCACCTGCTTCCACATCCAGGACTCCACAGGACAACACAGATAAGAGCCTTCTGCCACTGCCCAACTTCACCATCTCCTCCAGAGCACTGCAACAAAGCAACACAACATCCTTCCCTCTACCCTAGTCATACTGGACTCTTCCCTCTCTCTTAGGTCTGGAAGATGATCCCACACAGATACATCTAGCTGTGACAGGGTAAACTATTTTTTGCCACCTTGGTAGAAAAGTCTTCTAACTTGAAATCCAAGTAGACTTCTGTAACACTAGCTATGGCCAAGAGGCAGTTGTAAACATGCTGATTACCTGTTTTCACATGCTCTTGTCCACAGACAAGATGTTAAAAATCTTCAGTGTCTGACTACTTAGAGGTATCCTTGTGACTTCCTTGGTTGGACTGAGCTTTGTAATTTGTCATTTTCTTTCCACATCACATTTGCTCTGCAACAATGTGGTTACCCCAGCAAGTCTCCTTTTCTCCTTACACAGCCGTGTTATTTCTGAAATACATCCTAACCCACTGGCTTTGCTGGGCAGGGAAGACAACCCAGGACTCACAGCACAGCTGCTAGCTTCTTGTCACAGCAGTGGTTAAACTGCACCTCAGAATACAGTTTCTTCTTCTTCTTCACAATTGTCTGAAATGAGTTCAGCAAAAGAATTAAGAGATATCAGCATTTATGTTAAAACTGTATCATGTCAATCTGGTCTCTACTAAGATTTGGTAGCATGTAGCAGGTATAACTAGTATTTTTTAGCTCATCTGTTAGATCATTTTCAGGCTGCATCAAAGGCCAGCTGCTCCCCAAGGGATGGGGAGACAGGACCTGAGATGATAACCCAGCCAGCAGGTCAGGACCTCACCAGCCAGGACCCATCCCACCACCCGCAGCGAGGGAGCAGGGCAGGCCAGGGGGGCAGTCAGGTTCAACCAAGATCCTGGATCACCAGACAAGTCCATGGTGACAAGGCAGGTCCAACGTCAAGTTTAGGAAGTCAATCCACAGCTCGGGATCAGGTTGAGCAAAAAAATCCACACAGCCCTGGCATGGCGAGGCAGGGCAATGGTGATGAGACAGATCCAATGTCAGTCCAGGACATGAGTCCACAGATCAGGGGCCAAGGACAGCCAAGGTATGGCTGTGGCTGAGCCAGAGACCATCTTTCCTGTAGAGCAGCTCAAGCAGGTACCAAAAGTGCAGGGCTCAGATTAAAACAGGTTCCTGAGCCCATCGGCAGGGTGTGGAGAGGAGGCCCCGGGTGAGGCTGCTCAGGGCCATTAAGGCCTGTTAGTGCCCTCAGGGCTCTGACAGTCATTGATCAAATTGGTCTGCAAGACCATATGCTGCAGAGAGGGTCCTGACTTACAGACAGATTGGTTTCAACAGATCTTTTTTTTTTGCTGTTCACTATTTAAAACAGAAAATTAGTATCCAATTGGTGCAAACTAAGATTTTTATCTGACTAATAGTGGTGATCAGATCTCTCTACCTGCTGAAATGCTCCACTAAAGGGTTATATTACAAAATATCAGAACTGCATCTTTGGTACTCATTTTAGGTCACACAGTTTTGAATGATGTCAGTACTGTAGACATCCGAAAGTGTGCTGCTTCTCAAAAAATAAAATAAAACAGAAAATATAAACTAAGGTAAAAAAATGAAGTTTTCTTTATGTTTGAAAAAGCCGAACAGAAGAGGACTCATGTGCGATTAATTCCTTTTCCTAGACAAACTGTAGTAATCCCATCAGTGCTTCTCCTCCTGCAGCACCCTGGACATCAGAGACAGCTGAGGAGGGCATTGCCTGAGCTCTAGCCTCGAGTTGAGCAGCTGGAAAAGTCAGGGGCTGAAGATAGACCAAGGTATTGCAGGCAGCCCCTGCCCGCCCCAGCAGCCCCCTGCTCCGCGTGGCACCCGCGGCAGGTGGCGCTCCCTGCCTGCGACAGGGGGGCCCGGGCGAGAGGGTCTGCGCCTTCCCGCGGCGGGGAGGAGCCCCTCGCTCTTCAGCTGCTCCCGCGGGAGCCGCCAACCGGATCCAGCTCTCAGCTGGGAGGACTAAAGGCAGGTTTAGCGGGAGGCACTGGGCACCTAGAGCCTTCTGGAGAGAGAAGGGAGAGGGCTAACTTCAGGCGGTTTGTGTTCTGGAAAGTCCGGGGGGTGGCAAATGCGGCCGCACGGGTCTGCTGTGCTGCCTGCTGTAAACTGCAGTGCCTGCTTAATTCCACTGAAAAGAGAAAGAAATTAATGCGCTGGAGAATAAATAAGAAACGAGGATAAACATGGGATCATTGCGCTGACATTAGCAATTACCACCCTAAACACCGCTGCAGACATTCAGCATCAGGAATAGGTGATCTCTGAGAACAGAAACCTTTATGCCGACTTCCTCAGGTGTGGGCTGGAGTAATTTCTTCAGACGAAATACATCACAGAAAGCAACCAAAAAAATGTAGGAGAAATTTGGGTTCGTTTGGTGAGGGACAGGCGATTCATAGGTGAAACTTGTCAAGAGAAGTCACATGCAATTTCATACAAATACATGCAGCTGATTTTCTAGCACTTTTCCAACTTTCATAGAAGTTTGGGTACTGAGGGCTATGATGGGCAGCATTAGGGTCATCTAGTCCAACCTCCTGTGTATACAGGTTGCAAAATTTTTCCCAGAAGTTGAATAAAGTGTATCTTAGAAATGTATTCCAAACAGTGACACTCTACAAGCTCACTCAAACAAGACCTTTCAATGTACAATCCCTTTATCGGTAAGAAATGGCACCTTCACTGGAGGTAGCAAATTTCTGCTTCTAGCTGTTAAATCTTGCTAGGCCTTTTAAAAACACACATAGAAGGTCTCCTTTCCAGATCTCCTGTTTTGTAGGTAACTCAATAGTCAAACTACCGCTCTACTCTTTTTTTAAATAAACTAAAACCAGGCAGTTTCTCAGATTTAACCTTAAAGACTTTAAGTTCCTTTTTTCAAGTTCCTTTGAACTCTCTCAAGATGTTCCAGATCCTCCTACAAACTTCTACACCAGAACTGGGCTCCTACTCAAATATACAGGACCCCATCCCCGCCTTTACTTGATATACTCACTCCCTTTACTTCATCCCTTTACATGGGAGAACAAACACCGGATAGATGGATGTGACTTACCTCTCCAGACCTGGCAGCAGGAGCCCCACTGCAGGACGGAAGCTGCCGCTTGTGTCTTTGTGTCACCCACAGCATGTTTGTTCCTCAAATCACGCAGGCTGCCAGCAATGTCGGTCTTCTTTATTCTAAGGAAAAAGACATTAAAAGCAAAGTTATAAAGAGAAATGGACATTTATTGGCACTCAGGGGACATGAAATAGTGTGTGGGGAGAGAGCAGATGAACTTGCTCTACAACAGCTTCTGAATGTGAACAAGACTATTTGTGCCACTGGCACATTTCATGTTCATACATCTGATGCTAGGCTATTTGTGGGATCTCCCTACTATGAATTAAGAACAAGAAATAACAAATTGTGCTGTCAGTCAGACACATCTGGAGAAATCCCAGCGCATAGTCACTTACAAAAAAGCAAATGACCTGCCCGAAGCCAGAAAACAGAACCGAAGCTGAGAACTCTCTACATTTTAAAATACTTATGTTGGCAACACTGGGCCAAATTTACCACTGTGACAAGCATCACAATCCTCCTAAAGTGGACATGCTTCTATTAGACCCCAAATTTGCCTTCTCCACTCTATAATTTAAACTGTTGAGGATACCAATAGGGCAGTAGTTAGTATGTGTCCTTTTCAAACATGCAATTTTCATTAAGTAACTTTTTTTAGACAAAGAACTTTTCACAGGCAGATGAGAGGATTTGCCTGATGAAATATTGACTCTCAATTCATATTAGGTTCTCAAGCATCATTCAACAGCTCTGAATTGACTAATGGCCATCACAGCAAATGGATTTTCACCTTAATCTTTAGTTCTTCTCTGAATGATATTAATACACATTGTTTATCACTAATGAGCTCTAGAATATGATGTTAACAGAAGCAATTAAGGCCCAGCATAACTGTCTGCAACACTGTGTTGGAGCTGAATATATGGCTAATGAATCAATTCCATAGTTCAGTTCCAGTTTTCTTACAGCAAATTGTACTTCAGATGAGTTAAGCTCAACTTAGTGTCCGGGCTGTTGCCTTTATTTTTAACTTGTCTGTGTGCAAGAGGTTGCTTATACAAGGAAGAAGCAGATAGGTCTTTTGAAGAGCTAGCCTAGGTTTTTTTATTTATTGTTCAGTGATAGCAGCTACCTTCAAAGAAAGGTGTCATATTTAGACTACATTTCCCTGTACTGGGCATAGATTTAAACTTCTCCTAAGGCGTTTAAATTCAGGAGAACAAAGCTTGATTCAGAGCACTGTTTAGTCAGGACTGCCAGACCCTGACTTCTTGTGCAGATAACCATGACAGAGAGGTCAGGCACGTCAGGTGGTTTTTTTCCTGTTTGAACCCCTGCTCAAGGCAAAAGGGTGTCTCTCTCTAAAACTTTTGGTGAAGCACTGGCTTCAGGGAAACATTTAAACATCATTTGTGGCCACAAGAATTTAGATGCTAAGATTGAGGTCAAGAAGGAAAGCAAAGTATGATGCTACCCAGATTTTTTTTTTTGCACTGTTGCCATGTCCCAGCAAAGGCTGGGCATCCCTCTCTTTAATGAACTATATTAAACACTGAATCTTCAAGGTACTTTGGAGCTGACTCAGCCCTGAAAAGGAAACAAAAGCTCCTACTTGACAGCAACATTCCCAGAAGCAAAGATGAGAATTGCTGTAAGCCTCCAATTTAATGACTTGGTCCTACACTTGAAGCTAGAGAATTTTTACTATTGACAGCAGTAGGACCCTGCTGTAGATAAAGCTCGTCTTGAAACAGCTGAGCTTTTCCATGTTCTGATACACTGAATAATCCACTCATCTAGTCCTGAAGGCAAGTGAAGAAAACGATATCGGACAACATGATCATTTGGTCTCACACTGCAAGAAATTGCTGAGACAAGCCAATGCCAGTTTGAATTTGCTTTTGTCATGTATTTTGGCAGGAGGCTCAAAATCTGCCTGAAGGTGCTCTGTCAGTCCAAACTGAGAAAGAGTTAACAGCCATGAAACTGTTTCTGTTCATATGCTCAGCTTCTTGCTTTGCTGCAACAGAGCTGGCATCCTATATCCATGATTTTTTTTCTTAAATAAGCTCAAAACAGTTTTGCCAATAGGCTCACCTGGCTGGCTTGGACTGTGCTGCACTGCTGTTTCTCTCAGCCCCAGCTCTGGCTGGTGTTTTTAAAATGTCCATCTGAAATGGAAGTTGAAACGTAGTTCTTCAGCTAGCAAAGTGGAACACACACTTAGCTGCTGCAGGACAATCAGAAAATTTTTACCTGTCTTCACCCACAGATTTTATCATCACACCTACAAGCAGGCTCTGCACTTTGACATTTTTGATCTCTGACTGGTGCTTAGTACTAAATTAGTCAGCAGTTCCTTTTTTATTTTTAAGGAGCTATCTATCTAAGGACCAAGATCAAAGCAGCGAGAGCATCATTTCATTGTTTTGACTTGAATTGCAGTGTCATTTTAATTTGCAACCACTGAAGCAAAACCTCACCAAAAGCAAAGGAAATACTTCAGCAATTAGCCTGCACTCAACTCAGTACTGCAGGAGTCACACTGCTATAGCAGCCATGCTACTGAGCTCTGGGATGTCCCCGCCGCTCAGCAAAGCCTGTGGGTGAGGGTGCAGTTCTGAAATAATGGGGCTGTGTCACTGGTGATGAGAAAGGGAGACTTGCTGGGACATTTTAAAATAAAATAATCTGGAAAGGAACTTTAAAAAGTCAAGCTTGTGCTGTTATTTTTTATTTGCTTGCTTGTTTGGTTTTGATATATATAAAGGGAAACTGAAAGAAGATTATTTCATGCAAATGTTAACTTCAGTAAAGGCAAGGTTATTGAGTAATTTCTGGACTTACAAGGCTCCTTGGTTTACTTAGGAGCAGACTGTGTACTTGCACTGGAAGAGATCAGAATAGAAGATCTGTGCTGTAAGTTTTGGAAAAAAACAACATTAATAGCCAATTATGCACCACTTGTCATGTGCATGGATGAGGTCCCTCTTCTCCACATCCAGTTTCCTTGTGCAGTTTTCTGACACATTATGCTCCATGGCTATCCTCTGGATTCTCTGAACCTGCCTCAATAATGCAGATCTAAAGTGGGGGAAAAAAACCATTCACAGTTCAGACATGGAAAGCAGCAAAAGATGAACCAGTGCCACTTTTATCCCTGTGCATTAGCAGGATGTAGCACAGGATGCAAGTCGTCTTCATCATCTACATTACCGTTGCCACTAGCTTGCTTTATGGCAGCAACATCCTCCTGTGCTGGGTGTTGTACAATCACACTGACACATCCCCATCTCCCCAAATTTACGATTTCTATCAAAAGGAAAGGCATGGATAGAAGAGGAAAACCTTCACTCCATTTTACGTAGAGGCAACTGAGACATCAAGTGACAAAGCAGTTTACTCACGGTCTACAGAAAACCTGGGACACTATTACAGGCCAGAACTTCACTGGCCAAAGCCCAGTATCAAACGGGCAGTTGGTTCCTTTTAGGGCCACCAGCAGCACTGACCTCCAGGACCGTCCTTCAGTGCCTGGAGAGCTGGGTGCCTACACTGCCCTTGTGCCGAACAGACGCACGTAATTCAGAACAGAGATGTCCCCAGGGTTCGGTTGCGAATTAGGATGGTGGGAAGAGAGTTGGAGCCCCTTTACAGATCGCTGCCCTAGGCAGGAGCCGCCGCCGCCTCTGTATTTGCTGATACCTTCGAAAGCGCTGCCATGCGTTTGCGACACCCCTTTTTTTGGAGATGCCGGAAACCGAGCACCGAACACCCCACGCCAGCCCTTGCCACGGGCGGGTGACCGGGTTTGCCAAAGCGGGGGGAAGGCGCCGGTCTGAAGCGGAGACACCCCCAAAACAGAGCGGAACCCCCGGGCCCTGCGTGGCAGCCCCCTCCCCGCCGGCCCTGCCCCGCTGCCCGCGGCCGCGGCCCGCCCGGGCCCCTTTGTGCCGGGCCGGTTCTCAGGGGGGGCCGGGGGCGGCCATGGGTGCTATATTAGGCACCTGCGGCTCACACAATGGGCTGTGGGTGCTCGGGGGAGAGACAGATTGATGTATTGTGTGCGGGGGAGGAGGGCTGTCACTTGAATCCATGTGAACCCGGGCTTTCGGGGCAAGGGAGATTGACAGCTTTTGTAGGTCGCAGCTCTCTTTCAAAGCTCTGCTTTATAGACAGTAGGTTAGGGGGCCCGGGCTTTCACTCCCATAATTTGAACAGGGCAATCATCAGCATTGAGAATTTCTTCTCTCTCTCCCTCTCTTTTTTTTCCAACCCCCTTGTTATGCATTAAATGATTTCAGTGGAGGAATGTGCAGCATTAATTAGAATTGGTTAGCAGATACCAAGGGGAAAAGTTTCTTCACAACAACTATAGGAGGTGTCACTGCTACAAAGACGGTTTTGTTTTCACTCTCCCCCGCATTATCAGTGCAATATGTAAGGTAGCAATTCTTTTCATTTAAATTAAGTGGAAAGCTACTAAATCTTGTTTTATTCTCCAAAAAAGAAAAAGGTCCTTAACACTTATCTTTTAACTTCTTTTATTTCGTAAGGTTAGTGTTTACTTTTGCTTTCAGTCCTCCCCATTAATCGGCCTGCAAAGATGTGTATCCAGTTTTGTGTATCATTTAGCTCTTACAATTATAGGCCAGTGCAACTAATATATAAGGATTGTCTCCTGATTAAAGCAACAACGTTACCATTTAAAATCAAAGGCGCTCGTCGAGAAGAACACATTGAAATTCAGAAGTGTGGCTGGCTGTTCTCTGCAGGGATTTCCTAGTTTCTTTCAACTTTTTAAATAGAAGTTAAGCTAAAAGATGGGCTTGAGCATATCAAGTAAGAGCTTAGAAGAATCGCTCGTTTGTATATTTATATATGGTTTTTTTATTTCATTCCTTAAAAACTTCTCCCATCAACAACATGCAAACAAATATTAGCCCTGATAGTGTTTAAATATTTTCTCCCATCAAACATACTCAGCTAGTTTATGAAAAATAATCCGAAAAATAATTTAAAAAAAAAAATCTGAAGTGAGTTTCGACATTTAACAACAGACACAATCCTATATGCTACACCATAAAGTAATATCACATTCTTTTTTTCTGTTAAGGGTTTGAAAATTATCAAGTTATTACCACCACAAAGCATCATCTCTTAAGACATGTAAAGCCAACCGTTGTCTCCAGAAGTAACTTACTAAGGCTCCATGCATGGCAGATTCTCCTGCAACAAATTGACCTGAAATGTGAACATATTCATACTTTGCCCGCAGCATCAGCCAGCAAACGCCGCTAGTGTTCTTTGTACCAGGAAAAGTATAATTCTTGCTTGTTTCCCCTGAGGGAGTGCAGGAAAGCGCAGCCGCAGGCAGAGCTGCCGAGGCAGGACAGAGCAGCTATTCCTCGAGAGGCAGCAGTTCTTCTGCAGGGCAGGTACCAGTGCTTAATTTTTTGTATGACCCACACACAGACAGCCTGGCCTATGCATTATATAGTCAAAACCATAGCTTAAAAAATATGCTTTGTTATTCAGTATCTAGATCATAATGAGCTTGATTATATTTTCATCTTACTGATAAATCAGGAGTTACTACTGGGAGACATGATATTAGAGCTTTTCTTAACATAGCTCAGCATTGGCACAAGAACTTTAAGAGCTGTGTAAAGATGAGCTAAACAGAGCTTGTGCAAAGGAAGAAAAAAAGCATTTTCTACTGAGCATGGGATGCAGTTTTCTAAGTAGAAATTTAACTGAGTAAAAAGCCAACTAAAATGTTTCACCTTCTGGCTGGAGACTTTTCCCCACCATGAGCAGGAGGGACAAGGCTATTAAACATCTGGCATTGTCTTGCAGGGAAAAATCCATTGAATATGAAGAGTTATTTTCCATAGTGCAGGGAAAGGGAGAAACAGAGTCTCTTCCCTTCCACCTCCCTAAAGCTACCATTTCAGCTTTGGTGACTGGGATTTAAGCCCTGGAGGCTGCATTTTAGCACCCAGTGCTCTATCAGCAATAATTAATTCATTAATCAGGTGCCAGTGTGCAGAGGATCCCAGGCAGCTGTTTGCTGCCTCAGACACAGAGCAGCACTTCCCTGGGGAGCTGAAGTCACTGCAAAGATTGGGTCTGAAGTTAGCCCCGGCCCTGGGGTCAGTCGAGGCAGCCCAAAGTTTTCCCAGCAGCAGTTCGCTTCCCCGCACAGCATCGGCACTGCACAGCGGGACCAGCTCGCTCGCTCCAGAGATGCAATATCACTACGCGAGTTGCTCTCGCCAAGTTTTGCTGTGTCTCCTGCACCCTGGCCCAAGGGCTGTCTCCCTTTTTCCGTGTTTTTTTTTTTTTGGACCACAGTACCTCTCTCAGAATTATGCATCCCTCATGCATGTAAATGAGAGAGGTCCAATTACACGCGAGGGAGAAAGGGTTTAATGAATCGTGAAAAAGCAAGGGTTGCATAGAAAAAGCTCAATTCCAGTGCCCCCTCATCCCCCCACTTGGAAACGTGCGTTTCTCATTTTTGAGAGTGACGAGAGAATGCAGAGGAGTGAACAGGAGAAACCCACAGCTGAATGAATGCAACGCTTGTTTGCTTTTATTACAGCCTGAACTTGAAATCTCTGATATGCACTTTTAAAGAAAAATAGTGAAGCACAGAAGTTATGTTCCTCTACACAGCACAAACAAACGCTATATATGATTGTAGGTAACTCTATGTTTAAATTCTCCCATCTGGAGTACATTCCTCTCCTTCCTTTCCTCTGCGTATATACATAAAGTCTTATACGAATTTAAAAGACAAAGAACAGGCAGAAGCTGGCTGTTATCTATGAGATCCTGTGAAATACAGCCACGATCTAAGTTGTATGACTAACTTCCACACCTGGCTGACCCTGAAATTGGTTGTTTATCACTGGCTATTCCAGGTGAATGTGAACTAGACAGCATGGGATATGATAAGCATTTTAAGGCAAACCACATTAAAGCAGTATTATTAATGTCAAGTATGATTTCATACGATTACATTTAAAACAGACATTATAGTAAATTGAGTTATAAATATTCTGGGACTCTTCAGAGGCCTTTTCCTTCTGCTGTTTTTTTTTTTTTTTTTTTCTTTAGCAGGAGTAATAATTAGTCACTGACTGGTACTAAAATGACTTTAATATCTCAAATTACGGTGTGGGGAAAACTCCCAGTGCCCTCAATGGGAATTACACAGCATTGTGATCCTGAGCTGTGAAAAGAAACAGACATAAACACTTGAGCATAAAGATGGTCTCCCTTTTCCATATCAATGAGGGAATCACAAGTACTGAGCAATTATATCTCTAACTGAAATGTAGCAAAGCTATTATCTGTTCAATATCTTTAAGATTTGGCCTCAAAGTTTCCTTCTTTATTTGAGCATGGAAATACTTGTGAAATTGCATGTAGAAGAGATTTCTCATTAAGGTAGGATGCAGTTAGAAAGAAGAATAGCTTCCACAACAACATCAATAGGATAACTCCATGTGTGCATAAATTTACACAGGAATACGAATAACTTGTGGAGTTACACCAAGCCTGCTCCAGTTTTTTACTAACTTGATCTAGAACCCTGCAGGCAAAATGCATAAGGCGGCCAGTGCATAATTTCTAGCAGTTATGAGTGAATATTTCTCATTTGACTTACTGCTTTGGTGTTGCACATTCTTAGTTATTTCTGCACAGGTAAAAGTGCCCTGGACCACTGCTGGTGATCCAGGATGCTGCTCTGGTTAGTTTAGCTACTGCTATGAGTAGTTGAGCTAAACTCTACAGTCTTAAAAAGAAGTTGCCACTACCCCAATTGCTCCTTCAACTTTGAGGCATTGAAGTGGTTCAAGCTAACAGAAGCCCCTTGACAGTGAAGAGAAAATGGAAGTGGTGCACAAGAGATGCCTGCCTTTGTGTCACCTACTAATTTTTCTAATCTTCTAGTGACACCTGTACTGGAATTTCTATCTGGCAGGGTTTTTGGATATGTTGTCAGTGGGGAGGACATACTGGTCAGTAACCTCCATGTCCTGGATGCAAGTGCTTCCATCTATGCTACTGGAATCAGGAGGGAAGGGATGATGCCGGTACAGAGAGTAGCTGGAGCAGCCCAGCTCCCTTTGGAAAGGAAATAAAAGGAGCAATGTGGAAATACCATAGCATAGTAAGGGTTTGCTTGTCCCTATATCCACAAAATCCATAAACCTACACTCTGGGCTTTCCCAAAGAGATGTTGTTGCTGAATCTTGTGAGGTTCATCTCCTGTCATCATCTCAGGCTAGTTATCCTGGCCTCTTCTCAGCAAGTGTTCCAAAATTCTGAATTATTGGCCAGATTCACACAGACGAGGGCTATTCCCTGATCTGACTGAAAATGGATGAAAATTTATGTCAGATAGAAAAACAAAATTGCTACTTCTGGACTTAGGAAAGCAAACTTTTTCAGTCTATTCAATGAATTTCATCCAAAGATGGTACAGAATATATCCCAAAGAGCACACATGTTGTAGACCAAATTTTCATTTAAATGACTTGTCCTTTAACTTTGTCTGGCCCATAGAATGACTGTCAGCCAGATAAATAAAACCTTGCTCAGAAACTAACAACTAAGACAGAAAGAAGAAATACCATCTGAGATCCACAACTTTCAGAGATACCTGAGGGCCTGTGCAAATCCTGTGCAGTCTCGGGTTGCTGTCTCCTTTGCTCACCTTTGCTGTATCACTTTTGCTCAGTGCCGTGAATATAGTGCTCCAATACATCTTGTTCTGTAGTGTTTCTGAGCATCATTCCATAATTTTTTACCTGGCTAGGAGTTTTGCTGTTTTCAGATGAATGGCAGTGGCAGTGCAAGGGAAGCAGCAAGACTACGAACCTTCTGGCAACAGACAGCTTTTAGTTTGGCTCATCTGCATTGTCAAACCACAAACGCACTGCTCATGTTTTGGTCCATACAGCTACCCTCCAAAGTTGTCACCTACTTCATGTGATTCTGGTTGTGGCATAGGAGCCTGGTGAAAATGCAAAGTTTACGTTGGGATTTCAGAATCCCTTCTTATTAATAATTCTCATGCACACCAGACTCCTTTCCCTTTGAACTAGTAACCCTTATATCCATTATTAGAAAACAACATCATATACAACTGTGTTAAGGAAAAGACACATTCTGGAGCTCATAATTGGGACACATTTCATCATGGAAGGTGGATAAAAAAAATGTTTTCAGTTACCAATTTCACCAATAGGCAGCTGACTTGTTATTAGCGTGTTTTCATGAAGGACCAAACACCACTTGGGGTTGAAGGACATTTTGTTACATTTGTTTTCCAATGGGCATTTTGGTTTAAGTTATTTAAGATAATGCCTTCTTAATGCATTTTGGGGTTATCTTCTTTTTTGTAAAGCAGTGCAGAAGAACAGTTCTTTAATACAATATAAAAGTAAGAAAGAAATATCAGTACAAAATACCAGGTCACTCATGAGGTATCTTTTTTGTATATTAACCTACCAAACCAAGAATAGTAAAAAGCACAAAACCACATAAATGCTCCATTCCCATATCAACGGGACATGCCACTACCAGAAGGACCATTTTCTGCATCAAATCATATACCTGCAGCCTTTCTTTCCCATCAGTTTTCTCCACATGACTGTTTCTCTTGTGCTTTTACCACGTTACTATTTCTCCCTTGCCCATGCATGGCAGATGCTTGGGGTGGTGGTCAGTTGGGTCGGGACAGCTTTCATGAGTCATCAATTCCACCTCCACCTCCTGGAAAGGTGGTGGTACCTTTCTAAGGTCTCTCCTCAGCAAGGGGGTGTGAGGAGACCCGGGGGACTAAGTTCTTGCTGCTGAAGTGCACACAGAATTTTGCATGCTTCCAGACTCTCTAACCCAGCCCTTTTTGCCCCATTTAATTGCTAACTCAGTGGTAAGAGCATATGCACCTTGCCTTGTTCATCAAACCTCCTGTTTATTTCTACGAATGACTGCTACCAAGAAGAGCACAGGCAGGTGAGCCAGAGGAGAATGGCACAAGGTACAGACACCAACAAGGGAAATAGCAAAGACCTATCTCAGTTTTGGTCCACCATCTCTGGCACATGTGCCTTTAAGCTTTAACTGCATGTGAGTTATGTTTTCGGTAATCAGTTCTGATTTTTACAACCCAGGATTTGACTGTCTGCACAAAAGCATTTGCTTTTCTTTCAACGGAAAATGTAATAAAATACACTTTAAAGTTGTTGTATGGTGGGTTTTTTTAATGGGGAAACATTAGGTAATTAAGGAAATCATGCACCATGCCATGTGGAGGCCTCCTGACAAATACAACTTTGGTGGCCATGACCCTGGCCAGAGGAAGAAGGCTGTGATGTCACCTCATCCCCAAGTCCCAGTTTCACGGATAGTATCTCTGAAAGGAATTGTCTAAAGGAGATTGTTCCTTATGAAAAGTTCACATGATGAAGTCTGAAGGGCTTGTTTCACTTGAAGCCCAGCAGGACAGAGCTGTTTGGAAAGAAGCATTCAGTGTGTTCTGTTTTGCTGAAAGCTGTCACAGTGAACAAGTACTTAGCAAACAGCATGAACAAGGATTTGAACTAGAAAACTAGCAGGGCCCTGACAACATTGTAATAGCGGGCTTGTCTGTTCAGAGCCTGTACAATGATGCATGGGGGCATGAGAAGGAAAACAGGAGAACTAGATTTTTGTATTTTTAATTTTTTTAAAGGTGACAGTTTATTATTGCTTTGAACTCATTGGTATTTTTGGTATTATGCCTTTGGCATCAGTGGGAGGGGAAAGCATCCTGGCGAGAAGGGGTGCAGGGAGGAGGCACAGTGCACAGCCCAAAGGGTGAACTGATTGATTAACTAAAAAGCAGTCAGTTCTTTTCCTATTGTCCTGTTTTGTAATGTTTTTACTTCTGTTATGATGGGCTGACTGTTTAAGCAGCCGCTTTTTACATCTCTAATCCATACTTAGCAGTGAAAAAAAGCTGCCTGAATCCCAGACCAGAACTGAAAGAGAACCTGCCATTCCACACCTTTAAAAACAAGCTGCTTTCACCCAAGCACCTAGCTGCTGACATCATGCAGGTATAGGAGACTAGCACCCATTAAAGGCTCCCCTCCCTCTCCCCACTGTCATACATGAGAGGATTGAAGGCAGCACAACATTAAGACACATCTAATGAGCAGAAAATTAGAATAGGATAAACAAAAATTCTCCTTTTAGTTTTGCATATTGCAACCATGGCCTTATTTCTAAAGCAAACCTCAAAAACACACTAACTACACTTTTTCACCGTGATTATGACTACAGTTTTCTAATTTATGACAAGAAGAGTTTCAAAAGCTCTAATAAATAACTTTTTATTTCTCACTTCTAACATGTGCATTTTCCTAGACATGGGAAGTCCCTAACTGGTGTCCTTCTTTTCTACAGATAACTAACAGTCCCTTGTTCAGGTTGTCTTCTACTAAGCAATTTACACAAAAGCCCTATTTCCCTCCTTCACTTTACAAGCACAGAAGACTTGCAATACTTAAGTGCATAGCCCAGCACAGTACAGTACCCACCTCTTTCCTTATAGACCTCAACAGGCTTAGGATGAAAAGCATTTTTCTAGCCTATAGGAAAACCTGTTGATTTTATCAGGTCCTGGGAAATGTTCCTGGACCTGCCATTCGTTCCCTTCATACTCTCTGCCATGTCTGAAAACCTCTGCTAATGGTTTGTGGAAAGAGCACAGGTGGAGGAAGATAGAATGAAGAACCACCTGCTCCTACCAAAGCTTAATCCTTGGACAGGGACATTGCTCACCCGAGTTATTCCTGGAGGACTCGATCCTAGGAATACATTCACTGATGCAATGGATCAGAGACACTACTTTAATCCTGACTCTCTTACTGCACGCACTTCTTTTCTCCATTCATGCTCATTAATAGTATTATCGCTTCTGGCTGTAAATTGGGATCCTAATTTATAAGGCCAATATATACTGCTTTAAAATTATTATAAAGATTATTTTTTCTGGTCTCCTGTCTCAATGTGGCCCATATAATCTTGGCATCTGAGGAATATCTACCTTTAATCTGAGGCTTCCAAACCCTTTAGCATCAAGAACTATTCAGAGCTGCAAAGACAGGAATGTTTTTCAGCATTTCACATGGTTTCTGGGTAAGTTACCTGCTAAGCCCCTTCACAACATTGCTAAATGGCTAGGTTTAGGATAAGCTGTGTTCCAGGGAATCCAGAATTGCGATCACCAAAGTGACAAGTCTGTGCTGGCTTTGCCCAGATCTGAGGAACAAGTTTTATCACTTTTATGATACTGCAAATGTATTATTCGCTAATAAACATGCAAACTGGGTATCAGGTGTTTCCCAGGCTCAAAAATACCTTGTGGGATTGAACTTAGTCCAATGATACTCAAAGCCAATATCTCCCTCTGATACCTGCATCCCTCACATCCTGGTAATTGTATTACAAGTTTCTTATCACTATAACAGATTTTTTTTCAGCAAAGCAAGTCTTTTTTGCAAGGAGACCAATTATGATAAAACTGTTCTCCTACTGATTTTTTTCAGCTGCTCCCTGAACCAGATAGCATGTTTTCATCATGGAAAAAAGGAAGTGCTCTTCCCCTCTTTTTCTCTGCTTTTCCAGCCCAAATCTCCTCTCATTTCAAGTATACTACAGTGCAGAATTTTGAAAGAGAAAGATCAAGGCTTTTTCAAAAATGCCAGCATTATTTAGGGACTTGTAAAAGTCTTGTAAAAAAGCCCAAACACCTACTCAGAATGGTTTTGTACAGAAGCGGAACAGCTACTGTTTATTCAGCAGTGACATACTCACCAGCTCTCAGGCTCAGCTCTCTCTGGTGGCATTTCTACCGCAGGCACACTTCAGACTGTGAGAGGCGACGGTCTTTGAACTCAAGTTCTCTACGAAAGGGCCATGCTGATTTGGCTACAAAGGTGAAATCCTAGTCGTTAATAATATCATCTAGAAATTTTACCCATACTTAGGCTGCACTGAAGCAGCTGCCACCCCTGTCCTTTTTGTGGCCCTTGAAGATACAGGCAGATGTCCACTCCACAGGCAGCTGTTGCCACAGTCCAGAAGTCACCACTGTCCAGCTGCTTGCTCGCTTCGTGGGATGGCTTCTCTGAGTGCCCTCAGACTGCTCCAGACAAAACCTGGATGGCTTAATTTAAACATTTTTAACAAGATAGCTTGTGTTAGCCTGTAAAATATTGTCTGAAGCAAGAAAACGCTCACATTATGCCCTCACCACAGGACTGAGAGTGAACTCCTATACAGAGGTGATTCCCAGCTAGAAATGGTGACATTTCCAGCTGACAGAGCTGGCTACAGAAGATGCCACCATTGCACACTGATTCTGGACAGCTGCATAGCTGCAGATGGGTAGAATGCAATCATACCTCCCACTTCTGTCCCTCCACCTCTATAAAATATCTGCTGTCATTTTTATGACTAGTGTCTCTGGCTTTTGTCTCTAAATTTGCAAAACTACTTTGCCCCACCTGCACTGTTCCTTGCAGCATTTGTAGCAGCACAAACAGGATGGCAGCTACAGATCTGCTGCTGAAACTGTTGCTGTTCCATCTGCCTGCCTAGAAAACAGGGCCCAGCAGCAGGATTTTGTGTCCTTGCATATCATGGGAAAAATACATTGTTTCTCCCATTCCCCACCCCCATAGATAAACCATATTACTTGTCTTTAAGTTGTTCTCTTCCCAGGCTAGCCTATCTTTAACCCATGCACTGTTTGAAACTGTAAAATACAGAGCCCCTTTCATGCCGGGAGGGATGGTGTTCCTGCCAGGTCCCAGTGTTCTAGGGAATTTGCCAGATCCCTCAATAATCTGATCCTCTGCCTTTTGGCTCCAATGTTCAGAGCTGGCTCTTTGGTCTGAGTTCTCCCAAAACAAGATCTCCATCCCCTCCCATATCACGCTTTTCCTACTGCCTGGTAACTGCGGGTAAGGTCCATCCCCTTTAGCATTTCCTTCCCCAGCAGAGCAGCCTGAGGAAACAGCAGGAGCAGCCAGTCCCTCCACCCTCCAGACAACATAGGCATATGCAAGAACGAAGGATTTCTATTTGCAGAGTCCCATTTAAGTTTTCTGGTGCTTAGAGCAAATACACTGGGTTTGATTCCCACAGCACAAAATACCCTTCATAGGGCTGCAGGAAGCCAGCAGAAGCACCAGGAAGAAGGAGAGGGAAAGTCATGTAAAAGATGGCCCAAACAGGGACTGGGAGGGGACCAGGTACAGCTGAGCTGCACTATACTGAGTAACCAATTACTGTTAGGCACACCTTCCCCTAGCTGGGGAAGTCAGCTGTACGTACCAGGCTTAGTGGCCAAAGACAAGAGATGTCCCCTACCCTCTGGGGATGCTGCTTGGATGAGAGTTAGAATTTAGGCCAATTAATCATTACGGACAATACTAAGTAAAAAGTCCATGCCAGCAAGACTGCAATAGTGCCAGCCGGAGAGAGAAGGGAGGTGTCACCCTGTTTAGCTGTTATATTATTACACAGACACAGTGGCTGGCGGATATTGCTGCTCCAGACAGTTATCTGCCACCTGACAGACTTCCCTCTTAAGCCCTTGTTCCTTCTTCTAACCAAAATGAACAGATTTTGCAGAAAAGGAATGTAATTTTAAAAGTCCCGAGTCAATCAAATGCTTTAAAAACACAGTGCCTGTGATACAATGGATCAACTTTTTCCTGGGTGTCAGCCCATTCACTCCAACAAGCTTACACCAGAGATGAATTTGCTCTGGTACTTTTGTCAATAAAATTCTAGATTAAAAGAGACCCTATGTAGAGCTGGTCCCAGAGGTAATTGCTAGTTAATCAGCCAATTAACTGACCCAACGAGTAGGAAAAGGAGAAGGGGGAGTAAGGGGGAAAACAAATCAGTCAAGGTATGGTAGAACGTAATTCTTTAGGAGTTAATGTTAGAAACCTTTTCAAAGGGATTACAGCCTACCTTGACTCATTCCCCCTTCTTCTTTCCCTTTTCTCTTCTTCCCAATTTGTAATTGTTGGTTCCCCTAATTGGCTGATTAACTACTTATTACAGACAGACCTGGAGGTATGTGGGATCCTGTTAGCCATGGAACTTGATTTCATCTAGTGAAGCAAGGCTGAATGCAGCAGAGCATCTGTACAGGCCGTTTTTCTCCAACTCAGGCTGATGGCTTAGAGTCAAGTAGCATTTCATTTGAGAAGATTCTTTTTTAAACTAGCTTCTATTTTATTTATTTAATGCTACAAAGAAAGGGAAGGATTTCTTTTAACAATTTGTTATGCAAACAGAATGATTTTTAGCAATGGAGTTTGTACCCCTCAAACTAACCTATTTACTATTCACTGATACATTATCAACACTATCAGGATATTTTAATGAATGAGCTGTTACAGCTGCTTGATGTTACAATAATAAGTAATGATAATAGAATTAACCTCTGTTTTCCTTTGATAGTGTTACCAGGCTGCTTTCTGCTAGCAGCAATCCTGGGAGATGAGTCCTAATGGTGAAAAGGGCAAGCTGAGAAAGTTACCCTAATTTCCTCTCCTTGGAGTTCTGTGGGAGAAAAGAGCAGAGCTCACCCTTGCATATTTTGGCTTCACATAAGATTTATAGTAGGTCAAAAGGGAGGTACCAGTCTGTTCTGATGCATCCTGAAACCACACAACCAAGGAGGAATTCAAAGTTGCTCTCTGAAGCTTCAAAGAGGAGTTTTGCTCCTTGTTCAACATAGAGCAAACCTTATAGCATCTTATTAATGTACCTTTTCCAGCATCGCATAGACAGAGATGGAGCTGCTACCCTTAAAACAATGACATCATAGCTAGACAGGGCACTAAGTGTGACCTCTCTAAAACAATACCTATCAGCGCACACGGCTGCACATATGCATCTTTTTTTCTAAAGTTGGTGGATTGTTTTAGTCGATCACCCTCCTGTGTAGATAGTAAATAATACTCTTTCCGTCCTCATTGCTTGGGTAGCAGGACCCTGTGCAAAGCAGCAACTCCTCCAAGTACGATTAGGATTCTCCTAATGTAGCCTCTATTGCATAAACCTCTTCTTCTAATTCCACTTCTCTCCTTCAGCTTCGGAAGAGAGTTTGGGATTTTAGTTCTATTTAATTTTTGTGACAATTTATTCCTCCTACCCCTCTTTTCTCCCTTAGCAAAAGAGCAGGCTGAGCCTGGGCAGCCCATCCTCAACTGCATGTAAATCACAATCTGATTAGGAAGTGATATATTCATCTCTAACTCCTGCATAAAAGTTATTCAAGTATTTTGACAAAATAAGTGCTGTTTACTTTATACGTTTTTCTGCTAATTCTAAAGATTTCTGCAAACCTAAAGGATCTCATGGAATTTACAGGCTTGTGGCTTTGCTATTGAATGTATAAAAGCATACTAAATTAAGTTGATTTGCCTGTGAAAGAAACACGTCCATTATTCATGTCAGGGCCCTGTCACATCAAATTGAGGCAGTGAAGAAAACCCTTTTTTATCAACGTTTAGAAGCAAGGAAAAAACCAACCATTCAGGGACTGAATTTCAATTGGGAGAAAGTCAGTCTGAAAGCAAGGTTAAAAAAAAAAAAGTTGGGGACATGTCTAATGTTGGAAATCAGCAAAGGGTGGGTTGATTTAACTTTGGCTGGAATCTTTCAAACAGAAAGCCAGGAGGAAACTTAAAGTAGCAAGTAGTACACACAGTCTTGATGTCTCTCATGTGTAAACTTGTCAGAAGTAGTTAAGCTAATTCAGATGTAACTCTTTTCAGCCCCCGTTTTTCTTGGTTGCTTCAAAATAATGATAAAAATTGTTAAGCAGATAGAGCATCGTCGCATTTGTGTACTACTAATATTTTTATCCACTGGTTATTACACGATTTAATTCTTATTAGCAGACAAGGTGTAGAGTTCGATTAGCTGACAGAAAAATTGAAAAAAGATTGGTTTAGATATGGCTGTTCTATGGCTGTGCATATCTGTAACAGGGGGGGCTGACAGGATCAAAAATACTCAGGATTGTTTCCTGTCCACTGTAAGACACGTATTACTTCAGGTAACGCAGCCAGAAAATCTTGGCTGTTTTTTTAATGACGTAGTGTGATAGGTACAGACAAAATAAATGGCACATGTATACATGACACTTTTTAAATAAAAAATTAATTAGCAATCTACTAAACTATTCCAATATACATAGAGTTAAATGAGAAACTGTAAGGGGAATTGTTTTATACACTGAAATTCTTCTCATTGCCTGATTATAATTTCTCATGTGGCTTGCTTGTTTAGCAAAACAAAAAGCTTACAGTTCCTTCTCACTACGGTTGTTTTTTATAAGCCTAAAACCAGCATGTTAAGTGGCATTTCACAGTCTTCTGCTTAAAGCCTAATTGGTTTAGACTGGACACCTTAGAGATATTCTTTAAAAGAAGTCCAGTTTTCATGTCACTGACATTATTATACTGTACAAAGGGTAATTCAGCAATTTGTTTGCCTTAAATCATGTTTCTGGGTACCAGGCCTATACAGCATTTCTTCATGAGATTTGTTTTCCTACCTTTTGTTTTTCCCTAACCTCAGAGCCCTTGGGTTAACATGTTTTCTGCTTTAAAGCTCTTATCTGAAAGACACTTTACCACCTCATCCAGGCACTCTCTCATGCTTCCCAACTTCAAAGTCTCAAGCTGGGAAAGCAAATCTAAGTCCCAAATGCTGGACTTTGTGGCCTCTATAGGACCCTCTGCTAAAGTTAAGTTCTTGTCTTTAATTGAAAATTGCAGCCAGTGTAAATAGGAGTTAGTTTGCGGCAAGCTTGCCACAAAAGGAATTACCTCATGGAGTGGCCGCATTGGGGTAAACAGAGGGGATAAAAAAAAAGAAATAAAAAGAGAAAGAAAAAAAGCCAGGGGTAAAAGAGAGAGGCATTGTACTGTGGAGGTAGCATCAAGACAAGGATTAATGGCTAGAGGAATTGTATTTTGTGTGCTTTCAGCAACATTACAATTTCCCAAAAGTAAGTGTTACTAATAAGCGGGCCAGTAAAGAAAGGCTGAAGTATTAAGGGAAATGGAAAAATCAGACTCTGTAAATAACAGAAGATTTTTATTCTGTAAAGACCAAGCAAAGTGTTACTGATGTGTTTATTTTTAGTACTTACATTTGCGTCAGCTAATGCAGTTTGTTACTTTATAGAATTGACAAGTGATGGGAAGTGATACATATATACCACACAAATGACATTTTCTGCCAACTGCAGTTACTTCCATGTACCCACAATTTACTTATTTTATAGTACCTAGCTGGTAAGGAGAAACCCAGCCTGCATTTCACTGTTGATATATTATACTGATCTAATAGCGAAATCCAAGCAGCCGCGCTGGAAGCGTGCCAGGCCCTAACAGACCAGAACAAGGAGAGCAGTGGTGGTGGAAAGGAGGGCAGGATCCCTTTTCAATGCTCAAACCTCTGCTGCCCTGGGATTATGGTGTTCATACAGGCTCACACAACATTATCATATCTTTGCAGTAACTCAAAAAGACACAGCAAGGGAAAGTGAGGAGAACCCAGTGGTGTTCCTCTTCTCCTTTCTCAAAGTCCCAGGAGTGGGGGTGAGTTGGGTTTTTTGCTTGTTGGCCTCCCTGAACTGGCTCAATGAACGGTCAGACAAGCGCCAGCATTGGCAGAAGGGAGTGGATGAGAGGAAATAAGATCTCCCTTTTCAGGGGGAGCTGCAGTTTTAGTAGCTCCGCTGCATTATGGAACTGCACCTTGAGACTTACTAAATTTGGGCTCAGTTCGTAGTTCCTTTACCAACTCCCTGAGTCAACCTGGATATGTCACTTGGTATCTTAATGATAGGATTCTCCACCCACAAAATGGGAAGAATAACTCTTCTTTTTCTTCCAAATTCCTAGCCTTTTCTATATAACCCCAAGCACAGCGTGGACGCTGTCTTCATGGGAATCCAGTCAGCATCTCTGATACATTTTTGTATTAAAATTATTACTATTAAAATTATTGTTTAAGCAAACGTACTGACCTCTATTTTGTCTTGAGTAGATTCACTTATGCCATGCATCACATCACTCCATAACAATGGAGAGAGTTCAGCTATGGAAACTCTGGATATTCTGAAAAGTAACAGTATGGATATTATCAGGCAATAAGACTGTTCCATTGCTATCAATGCACCTACTTTGGCCTTTGTTGTTTTTTTTTAATAATTCATAGCTCATCATATTCAAAATGCAGTTTTGAATGGAAGCCAATGGAACCAGAGTCTAAAAATCTACTGGAAGTATAATTGAGTCTGTGAATACATAATGCAGAATACAGAAAACTGTAACGGGATTCAGTAAAATATACTCCACAATGTTTTTTCATGTTACATAACCTATTTTTAATAAAATATAGAATCTGTGAATTTCAGAGCACTGCTGATACAAGTCAGAATCACACTGTTTTAAAGCAGGAAATTGCATTTGTTTCTACTCACTTTTCAGTGGCTTACAAATTGCATTGATTCAAAACTCTCTCAAAAGTTTATGCAACATGAATCCACTGGATGCATCTGTGAGAAATAGAACTGATTAAAAATCCAAAATATATCCTAACTATCCAAATAAACTAACTTAAAAATGGCATTATTTTTGACAGTTCTAAAAATTACTCACTCAGCCAAGAATTCATTAAGTCCTCTTTCAGTTTTTCCTCTTGGACTTTAATATTTGCATACTTTAAAACTTTTTATTTTTAATAGTATTTTCCTTTTTTAATTTACTTTTATGGGAAATAATCAAATTGTGCATGGTATGAGACTCTCTCCATGTGTACACAAATGCCATACCTTTTAAACTTGGATCAAAAGGAAGTCAGAGAAAGAAAACACTTGAGACATTGCCCATTATTATTCCACTTACAGTACACACTTGGGAAGTTTTCATGTTCATAACTCAGTGTCTCCAGTGCACCATAGCTCTTAAAGATATGCAAGTTCATTCAACATTTATCTGCTCTCTTCTCCTCAGGAGTTCGACTGTTTTTCCGCCTGATGGTTAGAATGAATTGAATATTTTGAACTCATCCATCAGATTTGGAGATGATCCCTGAATTGATGAGAGTGTTTAACAGTTAATTGAACATTTCTGTTATGAACTTTCATTGTTTCAAAGTGCTAAAATACTGTGCCCAGGAATGTGGACAAAGAAAAGAGGATCCATGACACGTTCTTGCATCACAAATATTTTCATCCTCTAGGGAGCAGCAGGCATTTAAATAACGGGGGAATCACTCTGGACTCACTCTTGGATATCATAAGGAATGGTGATCTGAAAAGGACTTTCACAGGACCTGAGGGCTCCCGTGTTCTGTAGCAGGAAATAATTTTGGATTTTTCAAATCCATGTTTTATTTGTGCTCATGTCACACAGACTGACTTCCCTAAACATGCAGTTCAGCTGCCTAACTGCTACCCATGCCCACATGGGACAGATGTTAATAACAGCAGTCTCAAATGTAGGTCTGTCTGGGTGACACACGCATTGGTAAATAGCTCATTATATGCAAGTACAGATACAACACACACTTTCGGCAGCCAGTGAGGCTTTCCAAAGGGACCTGATGATGCCAGTAAGTATTTAGTTGTTTATTAATCTTAATGTAATCTGTATACCCCACTGTCTTAGGTGACTTTGAAAATTCACACCCGCAACCAAAGAAACAATAAAGGAATCTGGACTTTTTCTCCCTCTTTGAGAGTCATGAAAAACTTCATCATTCAGACTTTCTGTTCAATTATAGCACTTCAACTAAAGAGATTTTTTTTTTCCATTCTGAAACTCCACCAAATTTCTTGATTGTACTTCACCTTTCACCTTTTCACCTACTTTTGTACAGTTCTTTAAGAATATGACTTTAATTTCTTCATTTACCTATGGCAAGCCCTTAACTCAATGTCACTGCTTCCCATCATCTCTGGCACCCAGCAGGACATTGGCGGCATGTCCCACCTCCTAGAGTACCTTCGCCAAACTCCACTGCCTCTTAACAAGGACCTTGAGAAAGCGCTTTCCTCATTGCGCTTCTCAGACTGCGATGCTTTTCCACTGCAGAGCTGCCTGCTCTGATTCATTGACAAGCCTAATTCCCTAATTCCTCTTGACCAACTCCCTTTATTTAGTAGCTTTTTTTTTTCAGCACCAAGATCATTCCTCTGTGCTAGATGGTTAATTAACTCTCCACCCAGGTTTTCCAGGCTCCTGTGGTGCGAGAGGTCTGGCCTCAGTCCTGCAGCTCTGGCTAAGTAGTCACGTTCCCCCATCCCTGTGAGGTGGAGGTCTGGGTTCAATGTCCTTTGGAAGATTTCAAAACAAAAATATTTCTTTCTAAACTGTATTTCTCCCCCACTGTGGGAAACTGCTGAACATGGACTTTATATTTCCAGGGAGGATAACAATTTTTTAGCATAAATTCTAATTCAGAACAAGCTCTGCTCAGCACCAACTTCATAAAAGGCACTTGGCCCAGGGCTTGCTGTACATTTAAACCACTGCCAACAGCCACATCCCCCTCTCCATCCAGGGTTTCTTGTTGCCCCTTCATGTATATGCCTATGCCATGATAGCACAGGCACCTGTGCAATTCTGTGATGAACGAAGCTGTGAAATTTATCCAGCTGAAAAAGGATAATTTTTTAATTTTTGCTGGGCTACTTTTCAGCCAATCTCAGTTGATGATGTGGCTTACGAGCACCACAGCCAGAGAAAAGGTGGAAATCAGCCGCAAGGACAAAGGGTTGCTTTTCTGCAAGAGTCACCACTGAATCTTTGCAGAGCACTCATGTCCTGAAGGATCAGTGGAAAGCCAGGCATCCTCAGAGGTAACCACGCTTATCACGTCCTTCATCTGCCTTCAGATGTTGCAAATACCAGTTACAACAGATACATCACAGGATTACTGCTAGCAATTTGAAATTCATACACATGCAAATCAAACCATTCCCAGCCTGTGGAGTCCCTGCCATTACATGCAGAGATCTAGCAATGTTAGTTAATATCCTGGTGTGATGCACACATGTAAGTGCACAACAGCCCACCAGAAGAAATACAGCCCTGGAGAAATTAAAATCCATTCACTGCAGCATATTTCTACTTATGCTCAAAACACCCTTTGGACAGTGTCAGAATAATTTCCAATACATTACCAATGAGAACAGACCCATGAAAATAGGTAGGTGTAGTGTGGAGGGGATTAGATTCTGTGGTAGGCAATTTTCTCTAAGTTTGAGACATAACTGTTCTCTTTATTGTACTGCAATCAGCTCTACCTGGCTAACCGCCTCTCCAGGTGTTAGGGGTTTTTTAAAGTACGTAAAAACGGTATTATTTTCTGATTTTACCTATCGTCCACCCCCTTTCCTCTTCCCAATCTTCGCCACGAGCAGCGCTGTCCCGAAGTTCCCCCCAGCGCTGGTAAAGGTAACTCGCCGGTTACCTTGTGCTCCCTCTGCTGCACATGCAGCAGAAAGGCAAGCCCAGAGGCTGGCTCCCGTCTTGCATGGACTACTGTTTTCTCATCCTTCAGTACACGGGTTTGCTGGTGCCATCCCTCTAGCTGTCTCATGTTTCGGTACATATGGTTCTGTAGAGAAATATTTGGGGGATATTCAACCAGAATTCCATAAAATCACTAGAAATGTCATATCAAATCAAGTGTATACGTGCAAGTCCCTGGTTTGAACACATACACAAGCAGCATAGAGAGCTTCAGACTAACCGAGATTGTTGGCTAAATCTAAGTTATTAACAGGGAAAGAAGCTTTTTAACTATGTTGCCGTGGAAATCTATGGGAATCACACCTCCAGCTTCAGCAGGGTGAGGAGGAGGAGCACTTTGGAAAGAGTTTGCTCAGTGAAGTCTGACAGAGTAATTTACCCGGGCTTACGCTTGCTGCTTTATGCCCACTCCGGCTTTTGCCTGAGACTGGAAACTCCTCAGAGCTGCGAATGCCCTCCAGCCCTTGGCACACTGGGCCTTTAAATCTGAGCTGTGTCTTTCGTAGCACCAAGAGCAAATATAACGAGCCTCAAGTAAGAGGCAAAAGCAGAGATGGCAAGTTCATCAGTTGGAAGTGACAGAGAAAGGGAAAGACGGGGTGGGAGGGAGATTCTAATCAATCACCCGCCAACAAAGATCGACTGAAGTGATGCAGCTGCACAAAAAGGCAAAGGTGAGCCCAGGCCCCAGCTGGGGAGGGCTGTTCGGGAGGGACTGATACCACCACACAGGACACCGCTGCAACCTCAGCAGATATAACCATGCCCAGTCCTTTAAGAAAGTGGGATCCAACCTAAATCCAGTGCAGAGAAATTAAAAAAAAAGCTTTATGCAAGAAGATTAAAAGAACTTCCTTCAGATTACAACTAAAATAGGGTACAAATTGTTTTTTAAAGAGACACCATGGGTAAAAAAAAGGGAGAGCAAAGGCTACTTCAGCTGAAAGACAATCTGACACAAACCCAAATTAATTGCTTGTGAAGAGTCGTGGGGCGTAGGGACCTAGTACTCTGTCCCCAGAGAAGCACCCTCATTACTGTGATAATTCGTTCTTTCTCTTTTCCTGGCCCTGGGAGTTTTCACTCTTTTCTGCCCCATGGCACAGCTTCGGTTGAAGCACTGAAGAGCCTTATCCAGAGCAGCCTCTGGGCACAATTATGTTTGAAACCTGACAGGATGAGGACCACTTAAATCCAGGTATTGCATTTGTGCCATAAGGTTGTGGCCATAAGACATTGCCTGTAATCATATGCAATGACACCAATGTTTTCCAGCGGTTTAAAACTGCGGACTGCACCAGGGAACCTAAAAACAGGGCATGGTGCCTCTCAGCATTGGTGACCATCGGGGAGTCAGGAGTGCACAACGTCACAAGGGCAGAGCTTCCCACACAGCATTGCTGGGTAGGGACACAGGTATCATCAGCTTCAAGTTTAATCTCAACTCGTAATGAAAGAAGAGCAAAAAGCAACAATTCCTCTCCATTTACTGTTTCACAAATAACAACGAACAGGTAAAGTCCAAGATGATGATTCGCTTATGGCATTGTCAGTATTGACATTCAAATATAATTAATCCCACCTGAGGCTGGATTAAAATTGATTCCTTCAAAGACTGCTTATAGAAATTATAAAGTTTGTACTCTTTTTTTGCATCCTCCTATTTAAAATAAGAGCGTGTATTTTGATCAAAGGACCCAGCTTCTCTTTGCAATTGTGAATTGCTTTTAAAAAAATGACACGTTATAGAAACACAAGGTTCTTGGAAAATGACCTGATTTCATAAGACAGTTAACTCCGACAAGTTAACAGTAATTCTTCCCCACATTAAAACACAGTGCTTTATACTGTATTGAATCTGAATACAATTTGTGAGCTAGTGATGCTAGAAAACACATAATAAGAAAATCAATGCAATAATTGAAATGATGAGATTTTCATATCCAGACAGAGTGAGGTTAGATGCTTTTAACTCCAACAGCTTTTCTGTTAGCAGGACTAGAGCAGCGTGTAGGAACAGGGCAGAAGGTATAGCAAGGCTGCCTTGTAAATGCATTCCTGACACTGCTCTTCCTATCACCTAATGCAAGATACTGACGGATGGTTATGTCACAGTGGATGTGGGAATAGAGGACTTCTGCGCGTATCCAGCAGCTCCTATAATGACATAGCTTCAAGCGCTGTAAATATTGGTCCAACCCCCAGTGTTTTAACAGGCTGTTAGAGGTACTGATTACACAACAGATTACTTCAGACACCCTTGAGATTCATATCATCTAACAAGATATGAGGCGCTGAGGGGAGGAGGGGCAGGGTTTACACAGTGATGCACTGCTCTATAGGGGCTATTGAGAGATTTGATGATATAAAGACTGTGAGCGGCTTTACAGATCGTTCAATGAGAGCCTCAAAAGGTATTCTGTATCTTTATGCATATACAAATATTTACAGATCTTTTAAAGATCAAGACTGTCGTTATCAGTTTATGTGCTATATATTGGCATTATCCAGTGTGACCTCAGGAAAGCCGATGCTCTGCAGCAGTAATGCGATGGTATGTTCAGCTCTGCTGGATCTCCATAGAGTGGGCCTGGAATGCATTGGTGAACAATACCCAGGACTGCACAGAGCAAAGAATGAAGGGCAGCAGAGTTTGATAACCACATTAAAGCACTACCAACATCTGTTCAAGCCAAAGACAACACTATCTCCAGGAATTAACCTTCTGAACCACTTAATCATTAACCTCAGCAGAGAGAAAGTTAGACAACAAGAGCCTATTTGTCAGTAGCCCCTCAGAGAGATGCAGCGAGCAATATTTTACTGAGAACAGCGTGAGAAGGGCTTGCCCAGCTTTATAAATTTTAAACACAGAATATATTTGTGTGGGAAACAAGGAGACAATGGATGTAAATAAACAGCTGATCCTACCTTGAAGCCTTCGTTCATTTATCCTGTTTAAAGTGGCTTGACTGGTTTGTCCTGCATTGTGTAACAAGATTTCCTCTAAACAAGTAGAGATGCTTCAGTTCTTACTCAGAAATATTCCTGATTGTGGAAAGATTTACAAATGGATAGGATGTTATAATTTTAAACTTGCACCCCTATCCCCAAATTTTATACTGAAAATCAAATCAGGGAGTATTGCTTTGCAAAAAGCAGTAGAGCTAGAGAAGCAAAGTGGTTTTGTTTAATAATTATTTGTCTATATATACTGTTTGACATGTGAGGTCACCCATTAACTTATTCTGCTATAACCTGGCCAAATGCCCTCCCTTCACATGGTTACAGTTGTTACAGATCTTGTTTCTTTTGGTTTTGATTTTGTTTTTCAAAGGAGAAAAGGCTTTCGTTTCTTCAAACTACAGTGCCCCAAATTTATAGCAAAACTGCACTGTGGTGTATTGGGGCTGACTGTTTATTTCTCTGGACCTCACGTAATCATTTACCAAGGGGGTGTAAAAAGCTGCCACATAAGAATGATGCTGTTTAACACCCACCTTGCACCAATCTCAGTGGCCACACAAGGTGTAGGACAATGCGTAATGAGGGCCCATATGTCTGCATAGATATTGCCACAGTTGGAGGGGGCAAAAAGAAGAAAAAAAAAAAAAAAAACGGTTGGGAAGATGACTGACTAAAGCAATCTGCTCCAAGCCAGCAGTTATATAATAACAAAATTGGGTTATTCCGAGAATGGCCCAAGGTCTCAACCCATCAGTGCAGGGAACAGGAAGCAAGTTGCAAGGGAAAATCCACCTGATTGAAGTATATCATCCAGGTGACAGACTGGTCCCTACTGTCTACATGGGGGGCTCCTGTCTATTACTACTCAAACTGTCCTTCTTGAAAGGGAATTAAGATGTCTCTGGTGGGGAAAAAAGGGATGGTCTAACACCGAGGGATGAGGAAGGAAGAACTCAGCTATCTGCTATTTTTTCTGGGTTAGCTTTCTGTTGGTCAGCAAGTTGAACTGACTCAGTACAGAGCCTCATGTATGTCAGAGCCAGCACAAGGGCAGCATCACACAACCAGGGACAGAGACCCACTCCACACAGCAGGAAGACCTTAAATAAGCTCAAACCACAACATATAACTTCACCTTTATGCGTTTGCTTACAAAGCAGACTGGTAACTTCAGCAAAAAAGATCAATAATGCTTCATTTTTCAATAAAAGGTACAATATTAACACCCTTGGTAGAAAAGCCATGGTTGAATGGGCATAGAAACTGAATTAACCACTCAGATTAGGGGTCAGACTGAAGAAAGTGTGGACTGCACCTGGTCTGGAGACACCATTCCTGTCTGTCTTCCCTTACCTGCGCCTGTCCAGACACAAGACAGAGACGCTACAGTCCAACAATAATCTACATGTTACATTAGGCATGAATTATGTCTCCCAGCTCACCTGACAATGCTTTCAGTGTGATTAGTTGTGTGCTGATGAAAAAAAGCGCATGATAATTACCTATTTTTAAATCAGTAAAAGGTAAACAGTGTTGTCTCCCCAAAGACGGTCACATTTACAAACACACTGGGAAGATGTTCCTCTGGTCAAGACATCTTAAGGAAAACAATTAATTTTGCTTGTTCCTCAAACAATTAATTTCTCCAACAGGATTATTCATCATAGTCTATACTCCCACAAATTGATTTCTCAGGGTTTATCATGGTAATTTAATCCTTACTGATGGCTTTTGGTGCTCTTCAGAGGCTGAGCTGTATAACTGGTTTTTAAACCACTGTCTGCTGAGAAGACTAAACTGGAGCAGCCAACAAGGCACTCTTCTTTCACTTGGGTCGCCAAGCTCATTAATGTGGATAATTAATTGGAGCTTTGTAGCCCTCTGTTTGTACACCAACAGCAAGCAGGTCACAGTAGCTGTACTACCCCCCCTCACCTGAGCACTCTTGCACAGACACCTGCTGCTCATAATTAAGATCCATTGCCCAAATTTACATATCCTGATTTCTATCACTCAGCTCCTAGAGACAAAGGAAAGCATTTACTGCAAGGAAATGACAGCTCAAATTATGCTTCTTGCGTATGGCTTGCCTGAGCAGCTGCTTACGCTAAAGGGCCCTGACATGAAACACCGGAGTGTTTCTATTTAAAAAGTATATGTTTGGATTGAATTTAAAGAAAAGCACATGGTGATTTCCCCCTTAGGGGGATAATAGTCTTTTCATTAGATAACAAGCGTCAAAAGATGCTATAAACTTCACGGCAGGCTTTGTTAAGGCACAGCGCTGCACAGAGCTCAGCAGTGAACTTGCAGAGTCCTCCCGTCCATCCCTGAACTGGCTGTTCAAGTGCGTGCATCTGGTTTAGGAAAAGCAGACGTCTCACAAACCACACAGTGAAGACCTTACCCTCGGCTCCCCTGTGAGGAGGAGGCTGACCCTTGCATCCACAGTTCAGCAAGGCTAATATGGCACAGGAGAGAGGGAGTCAGTCAACAGACTTTGAAAATACAGTAAAAAATGCCAGATATTCCTATGCAGAGCAAATGGAGTATGCAGCTCCCACTGATAGTTCAGAGGGAGGCAACTTTCTGTGTGCACACCTTTATTGCACAGCTAACATCAGCTATCACCTGTTCCTCAGCTTTTTGAGTGATGCTAATAGCCAGAATGAATCTCCTGGTAATAGCTCAAATTGTTCCACGCTACCTTTTTCCTCCAGGTTTATGAGGTTGCTGCAATGCCCCAGAGCAAGATTCAGCTTTCATTGGAAGCCTTTTAGAGTCTTCACTGGGTTTAAATCAGTCATCCAGATTATTAAAATTATTCTAAATCTGATTTACTCCCATACCAAATGGGGACTAACCCAGAACAGCTACCAGAACTTCAGTGTCAGTGGGGTTTGGATTTACGACTTGCTTCAGTTCATTTCCAAACCTGGAATTCACATTCGATCATGTTTTCAGCTCATATTCAAGAGAAGGAATGAAATTAAAACTATGAATAGGAAACACAGTAAAGTGAATACAGAGGGCCATAGGGTGACCTCAGCACAAATATCAATGTATAATATTAATCTAGAGTGATCTGCAGGAAGTCCAAAGGGTGGTGGTGCAAAACCAGATCAACAGAGAGCATAATCTGGATGAGTGTCACGATGCTCTGCCCTGGTTTGCTCCTTAGCTGAGGATCAAGAAGAAAAATCGACTTTCATTCCCACTTCACTGGTTTCTCTGTGCTTTATTTACATTTTTATTTCAGCTAATCTAAAAAGTGATGGCTACACTTTTTAAAGCACTGTTTCCAAAGTCTCCTCTTTCTGTTCAAAAAAATGAGATGGCATTCAAGACAGAGGACTCCTGAGAGTCTCATATGGTGTCTCTGAGATTCTTTCCATATGTCCCCCTTTTGGAAGTATTTTTCCTTTCACTTTTTCCTTTATAAAAAACAATCAGCTAGATGTAAGATGCATTTTTCTGCTTCTTGAACTTTGAAACAGATAGTGCTTGCTATTATTTGAGCTAGGATGATAAGCTAGATACACCTGAGGTCTGATTCAGCTTGGCAGTTCCTTTTTTCAAGAACGAAAGCAAACATCCAGTTCATGGCATCTGAAGACCAGAGTTCCACACCAAGTTTCTTTCTTTAAGCTAATGTAAAAAAGATCTAACATTAAAGTTACCTAAAATCATGACTGTTCCTGAAAATAGTAAAGTGACAGATATTTGATTGCTTACATTTAAGAAAAACGGAAAATGAACTAATTTCTGATGGAATTAACAGCTACCAAACTTCATTAAAAAATTAAGACACTTCAGAACTAGACAGGAAAGTGATACATTATTCCTTATCTGTGACAGAACTTCAGAATACATCCATAGGAGTACCTATTCAGCAGCCTGTGGCAAATGAAAAAGACAAAGAAAAACATTGCACTGGGAGTCATTAATTGAATTAATTAACCTAGTGACATTGTCATAAGAAGAATTTATCTGGCAACCAGCAGGAGCAGATCTCCAATCATTTCACCATGGCTTCTTCCACAGATTAACAGTCACACAAGCCCCTGGCAGCTGGCTGTTAACATTGCAAATTATCAGAAATTAATTAGCCAAATGCTGTGCACCCATGTGGATATTTTTGTTTTTAAGTAAAGATTATGAAGTCAATAGCTTGTCTGCTGATTTATTGAGAGAAAACATCATTGTTTAAACAAATAGGTTGCAGCGTGGCTTTCTAATGGGAGAAGGAAAAAAAAGGGGGGGGGAGAAACTTACAGCAAACCATAGTAACAAAAGCTAAATGCTTGTAAACAGGGATGAAACAATCCACTCTAAAAATAGGGACATACAAAAATTAATTCAGAAAGGTGTATTATTTTTTGAGAATAAAAATAATTTCATTTGCATACTTTTCAGAATAATTAAGGCTGCTGCTTCAATCTGTTAAGCTGGGATTCAACTATTCAGAAGTACTTCTGCAAGACAGCTTTGTTCATTCAGATAGTAATCACTATATCATACATGAAAAACAGAATTTTAAGGAAACTGAAAGAACAACATGAAGCCTAGCCTTACTATTTTCTGCAACCTCTTGTCAGAGTAACAGGCAATATAAGCATAGCACTTTGGAAAGACTCCTTTTGATACTACGGTGCTTCTTAGGAGTAGTCAAGGACTTGTCTAAAACTAAGTCTTAATCTCCATGTGATTTAAACAAAAGGAAAACAGATTCAGTCTCACTAATGGATTTCAACTGTCCTCTTCAAAATCTTTTACTTCCACCTGACAGTGCTTTATTTGTATGTTTTCTATTTAAACAGACTTGGAAAACTCTTTACAATCAATGGGGAAGTGTAATGCATTTACGTTTAACAACCTACAATAATCCATGTTTTTGGAGGAGTAGGTTTTACAAAATGCAAGCAATAACAAATTTAGCCCAAGAATGCACAGATTCATCTGGACACAGAGCTGCTGTGAGGGTAAAAGGGGCAGGGGGAAAGAGAAATGGAGAAAAGAAAGATTAGAGTGGTGACTAACTTTGAGGATGTATGGAAACACAGAGGGTCAGACGGGATGTTGCTGACACTCAATACTGAGGCTCTGAGAAAGCGATCGCAGGTTTGAAATAATATCTTGTAAGAGACCCCAAGGGAAACATGACTGGCCAGGTTATCATTCCAGGCTAATGTGATATTCTTCCCGTTGGGAGCTGCAGGCTCACAGTCTCAGGTTTCCAGTCCCTGGGGGAAGATGAGGCTGCGAGGCTCTTTCTGAGGACAAGGCAACCCTGCGAGCTGGGAAGGGGCCTCCCGCAGCGGACCGGGTGCGGAGCTGTCCAAACACAGCCGGGGCAGCGCGGGGGGAAAGAATAGGTGATGCTCTCCCCGCTCTCAGTGAAAGCAAAAATATGCCGAAACTAAGGAGCACTGGCCCTACCTGGGCCAAGCTATCCCCCCCAGGCCTCCTAATCACAGGTAGGGCATGTCACAGACTCACAACACTCATTTGTGCTTGGCTGAAAATAAAAACTTCTATTTATGGGAAACTGGAGGCTTCCAGTGTTGCTTTCTATATGGGAACAAAGTTCACATCACAGAAACTCCTCTAAACCAGAATGCTCTGTGCCAATGCCTATTGAAAAAATGGGGATGTTTGGAGCCAATCCATTGGCAAAGCAGGCAGGTGACAACTGTGCTTATTCCCTATTTGCCTGGCTAGCTGGCAGGTTACTTCCATGCCAGGTATGGAGCTAGGAAATGTGCCTATGTGCAAGCAAGCTGAAAAGTCTTGCCTGGAAAACATATAACGTCTAGAAACCTGAAGTTCTCAGACATCAATGACTTCCAGTGCGACTAAAGCAGTCTTAAAAGACTGTTATTTTCCAGTGTATTCCCATGCTCCTGCTAGTGGATGTACAGTTGCTTGTTAACATGTGTACTGTTCTAATTTTAAACAGCTGCTTCTCTTGCTATGCTTGACAGGAGGCTTAGGGGATAAATACTGCAGAAGCAAAATAAAAGCCAGCTTCTTGAAAGCTGATACCTCAGCTAGGCTCAGTTTCTTGCTTCTTGAGAAGCTGCTTTATCACAGCATGAATCTTACTGTTGCATGGCACAAAGCATGAACTCAGGGACTGACATTTAAGGTCCTAAATCCACATCTGTGCAACAAAAAAGCAAACTTGATTTTTTGAATGTTGATTTCTCATTGCCTGGCTATAGAAGCCTGAACTTTATGCCTTTATATCTGTACATGATACCTTTATGTTTTCCTACGCACAAGCTGTTGCCTGCTTACCTCCACTGAGAAAGAATGACGTGTTGGGAAAAGGCTAAGGAATAAGATGGCTAAATAGAAAAACAGATGCTAGAACTTGAGCACTTAATTATGGGATAATTTTCTTAGGATCTGAAAATTTCTACTGTAAGACTCTTCAATTTTTTGACTACCATAAGCATTAAAATAATCAAGAGCCAACCTGTCTAAACTCTTCAGATAATTTTTACTATGATACCTTATGGTCTTTGAATTCATATAGACCCCTTTCAAGCATTTAGCTTACAGGATTGTCATAATGGCAAAACTACATAAATAAAGCTATCAAATATCATAAAAAAGAGAACAACATTGCAAAAACAAGCCGTAGCTGAACTCTTCTTAGCATAAACTTGTCGGGCATTTGCAATTATGCAGCACTTCAGGAGAACTGAAAAATGCACGTAGTATAAGCATGTCTACAAGGATGTATAGTATCTTTTGTGCAACGGTCTGTGTTCATAGACGGTCAGGCAAAGCAGCAATGGAAGAAGGCTGCATTTCCTCCTGAGAATAACTTTAGAAGCCCCGTGAAAATTTTGTGTATCACATCCTGAGCATGGTACTGAGCCAGAAGTAAAGAGGACAATTCTACTGTAAAAGGAGCCTTTTTCTTTACGTCTATGAGACTCCTGGTTTGTAATCTTTCAGTATTCTTGTGCCAGAACTGTCTTGTGTGAGCACTTTCAAGTAGAAGAAATATTCAGCATGTATGATGTGCTGCCGTATAAAGTTGCATAGGTGTCTAATTTCTTTTGTGGATCTTGACAAAGACCCTCGTGCATGTATGTTTATGTGTGTTTGTCCCTACATTACAAAAGTACTCGTGCTTTGTATGAAGAGCCTTGTGTCTTTTCAACTTCTCATATCCAAAGAGAAATAATGTTCCCAAAGGCTTCCACTGTGAAAAGACTGAAGGAACACTTTTTGTATAAGTTTTATTGTGCCCAGATGACAATAGCTTGTATTTTTTCTACACCAGAAAATCTTTTCATGTATTTTCCCTCCCCCTACCCATTATAAAACATATGTTCCTTGGTGCAATGTAAAACAAAACATGGGAAAAGACAGCAGCTTTAACCAGAATTTTCAGAAAAAACATGTTTTTTGTTTTCTTGCACTTTCCTGGGTGACTTGTCATGTCAAATAGTGTCAGTCACATCTGATTAGGTAACTTTATGACTCCAAGACATAAAGCTACATGACTGATGCACCTCGATGCAATGCACTGCAAGATGACTCACCCTCTGGGAAACTTAAAACAATGCACTTTTCAAAAAGCTTAACCCTTAATGCTCAGAGTCAAATTCCACTAGCATGCTTCCATCATGGTGACATGATAGAGGGTGACCATTGACTTAAAGGTGTAAAGAAGAAGCGTGGCTTTTCAGAAAGTGAACTGATTTAGTAAAAGGTCTGAAGAATACGCTGGCATTTTTTACTTGGTATTAATGTACCAGACAGTGGCTCAATACCCCTTATAAAATCTGTTTTCACTAAAATACTTAATTTTTTATAAATCTAGAATACTTTCCTCAAGATTCACACAGAATAAATAGGACAGATCATTTCCTTGTATCATTTATCCAGCCTTCTGGTTTCCAAAATCATGTATACGGGTCATACATCGTATCTCTATGTTGAAGAATTATTAGCAATGGTCTTATGCATTTGCAAATGTTGAGGCACTATAATTGAAACAACAGTAGTCAGTTCACAGAGTAACAATTTACAAGTCATCATGGTTTTACCACAGCATTTTTTTGTGCCTAATTGTAATGTTTTAGTAAAATATTAATTGGATGATGAAAAATTTGGGGGGAGGTCACATTAATTGCTGCCTATGGTTATTTCCCCCTTTTATTTAAACTCAGTGATAAGACAGAGATGCTCTGAGATTTGTTTTTTGAGGAGAAACATTTTTCATGAGATATTGAAAGTAATTTACTGTTTATTTTATGCAGGAAAAAAGACACACAAAGCAATACACACATGGTATTATTCATCACAGATTTCTGCTTTTTTAACAAAAGCTACTCCAGATACCTACTTAGATATCATTTAACAACACAGAAATAATTGTGCTGCATTGAAGTAATACAGGTGTTTTACCTGTAGGCAGTAACACATTTCAACATTAGCTATTACCATATCATAAAATAATATTATTTTCTTGCATTACATGATGATTAGAGCTCAAAAAAATCACACTGTTTATCTGCACAATCTTCATTTTAGCTATTTTACCTATTTAAAAATAATCCACCAGTAAAGAAAAAGAAAGAGGTTGTAATGATATTATTTTGAGAATTTCATTAGCTATGTGTGGAAATATTAAACCATGTGGTGTCCAAACAAACGAATAAGAAATACTGCAGCAGCCACAAAGGAGCTGCACTTTGCCTTAGAGCTCATGGTGAGCCATGGACAGCATCCATCTCTCACTTTGGACCTTTCTGTGAACTTTGGGAGGTTGACCCTCTCACTTGTTAAGAGCCATCTCCCCAGGAGAGTTAAACACCACAACACCTACTAAGGACACACAGTAGTAACAAGGAAGGCATCAGCCCAAAGCTAATCAGCATCGGTTTATCTACAACTTATGCTGTCAGACTAACTCAAAATGAGATGTTTGTGTGCCAGTGGTTGATGCAAAGTGTTTGTACGTCTGTGATGTTTTATGGGTGACATCTTGATTAATAAACCAGTCCGATAAAAACCTAAAATTACGTACATTAAATGGATTAAAAGCTGTTTAAATAATAGGTTTCCACATGTAATTATAAATAGAAATTGTGTTTAACGGCTGTTTTGAGTGCAGTCCCTAAGGGTGTGTTCTCTGTTACTTAACATTTCTATCGATGACTTGGGATAAAAACCAAATACAAAAACATTACTGATAAAGAATACAGACTGGGGGAATGTTAACTAAAGAAGACTAGACCAATAATACAAAGTAAGCTGGATGGTTTGGTAAATTATGCACAATGAGCCAATACACATTTCAGTAGAGCGAAATATAAAATCACAAACCTGGAAATGAAGCATGCAGGCCACGATAACAGGCTGAGGAATCTATTCAGGGGACCGCCAACTTTGAAAAAAATCTGTGGGGTTGTGAATGAAAATTAGTGTCCTGCACAATACAGTAACCAAGGGGGCCAGTGTAATCTTGTGGTATATAAACAGCAGAATCTCAAGGAGCAGCAGGCTATATTACCTTTTTACCTGGTATGGGTACTACTGTTCCTGAAATCTGTGCGCAGTTCTGGCATTTACACTTCAAAAATTATACTGGAGAATCCAAGAGTCCAGAGAAGAGGCACTTGAATGAGTAAAAGGCAGGAAAACATGCTTTGTGGTGAAAGACTCCACAAGCTCAATCTATTTAGCTCCTTTCAAAAAAGACCATCTGACTCAATCATAGTCCCTACACAGTACAAAAGGAAGAGAAATCTGACAGTTGATGCTGATGTATTTTAGACAGAAGATGCAGTGTCTGGATTTGAAACTTGATAAAGTCATGTTAACTGCAAAGTTCAGATTTCACTCCAAAGTTGAGCTGGTAGAAGAACAGAGTAAGTGCTGAGAATCTGTAACTTTTTTCTTTACTGTGCATGGATGGCTCTGTAAAGATGATATTCTAGTTGAAGCACAAGTACTGACCTTGCAGCAACAATTCATAGAGGAGTCCCACTGCCCAGGTTATTCAGGAAGTTAAGTTAGATGACCAAGATCATCCCTGTTGACCTTCAAATCCATTACACTAGCTGAAAATTAGACCCTAAGTCTGGAAGAAAAAGTAATGCTTACATTCAAAGTAGCTAGCCACTAGAAACCCCTCTAAGAATCATCTTTAGTGTGCATGCTATTGACCATGATCTCCAGTTTGACCCTTACAGCTGTGAGTTGGCTAAAAAATCCTAAAAAAAAAGACTGACAGAACATTTTCACCTCTGCATGAGTTGCACAAAAGGCTCAAGAACAATTGTTCAGAGTGGGAAGGAGGAAATTGGAACGAGGGAATCTTACCAACCTTGCACTATTGATTAGCTGCACTCAGCTAGGACAGTAGTAGATACTGATGGACTATTGCCTATCACTGCTAGTCAAGGTTGCCATGTGCACTGGTGTGGAAGAGACCAAAAGCATATGACACTTCTCTGAAGAGGGAAGATTTATAAATCTATTTGCTGAAAAGAAGTTGCATTCAGTTATTAAAATTCAACCCAGTGTTTTACAACTGCAGAATTTATTTGGCTCTGCTAGGAGGATGGGATTGAAAACCAGCCACTAGTAGCTTTTACTTGCATTTATTCTGCTATTCTAACACGAGAGGTGACTGGGAGTTACTCAGCATCATACCATCCGTATTAGTAAAACCTGCTATAGCCTTATGACATTTGGAAGGAGACACTGATTTATTCAACTGTTCATTACTCCACTATACCACTCTCTTATTTGCTTGCATTCTTAAACAAGGAATAGGAAGACTGAGATGCTGTAAGCAGGCAGACTCCTACGCAATTGCAGCCTGAGTGCAAAAAGACACTGCATGATAAATTCCCACCTGCATCAAACACTCTTATCTTCTTCCCATTTCTTGTGCCCTCTCCCACTCACCTGGAACTGAACACTTCCCCTTTGTTTTATCTTATCTTGAAAACAAGGAAATACCATGAGTTACATGTCAATATGACCTCTGTGAACTAGGAAAAAGCTGTCTAATGCAATGCCTTGTGGCTCCATTAAACCAGTTAAAGATGCATCTTGAATTCTAGCAGTCTTGGGAAAAGAAAATATGCTTTAGGCTGTGAGTTTAAAAAATGTAAAGAGACTAGAGATAAAGACTTGCTCTTCTGCTCAGAGAGCTGTTGTAAGATGAGCTTACATAGGAGTTTCCCAAAATTAGCTTTAAACTCTGTTTTTCCATTTACTGAATATTGTCACTTTGTATATATATCATGGATTAAATTGAAAATGTTAGCATTTTAGGCAAGCTGAATGTTAACTGGGGAAATAGGAAGTAATCTCTAACAAAGTGGTTAGGAATTTTCTTTCCATAGTTTAGGAATCAATGAAACAATAAGCAAGATGAAACGTTTGTATTTATGGGATTTCTTTTGCCTGATCAATGTACAAATTCCTTGGCCCATGGAAGACTGAGGACTGAGTTTTGCCTTTAGCTTTCCTCTTATACTTCCATATTCAATTATACTTTTTGACCAGAAAAAGTTAATATAAATTAAATACTCTTCTAGGTCAGAGCAGATGCCTATAGGTTTGATTCCTGACTGGGCTTCCCACATTGACCATACTATAGTGTATAGCAGAGCAGATCCAATGTGAAGGAGCAAGGGCAGGATGCTGGCTCTCTTCAAGGACATCTGAAATGTCTGTGCAGTCCCTGGACTGTGCAGAAAATATTATGAAAGAGCTGTCTTGAATGTCCTGCTCTTCTGCAGTTGGTACTTACCTTTGAGTGGAATCAGCACCAGATTAATGCTATCTGAAGCCAGGGATGGCCAAGTCTAAGGAACACTAAACATCCAGATGAAGTCTCTAATTTAGATTTGTATTTGCCAGGAAGGGCCCAAGTTTCCTAATGCTGTGGAGGTAAAAAAGTTACTTTTCATTGTAACATTAAACTAAGCAAATTCAAACAAACCTTAAAAACTTCTCAAGTTCTTTGGAGAATGGAGGAAGACAATGTTCCTGCATGAGTCTTGCCCTACTGATGTCCAGATTTGATCTGAAGACAGATGACATTAGATATATGCCAACTACGTTAACACATTTTCACTGGACAAATTGATACAGAGACCTTTTCCACACACAACTGTTGCAGCAGTAGACACTATTTTGGTTGGTGATGTCATCTAATTAAATAGATAAGCTGGTATGATCCTTAGTATGGGCACCTATATAAAGTTCTCTTATACATCAGACCAGTTTTTTGCCCTTCCTATAGGGGAAAAGCTGTAGTGAATGCTTACAGTGACATGTTTGGTCCCTGACTATACCAGTGTAACAATACTGGGTTTTAGGAAAGCAGTGTAGTTTTGGGGTGCACGTAGTGCATCAGTGTCAGGGCAAGATTTGACAGAAAGCTACCTTTGATTACCTTCAACGGAAGTTGCCTTTGATTTCAGTCTGACTCATATAGGAAAATCATTAGCAAAAAATGTGTAATGTAACAGAGGTATTTACAGTTTACCTGAAAATGTTTTGTATTTTTTTGATTTTCACACTACTGGAGAGGTCAAGAAGATGCTTCCCTGTGGGTCTGTCTGGCTGTAGAGAGGATCTGTAGTCACTTCTCAACTGCATGTGGAGATACCTGGTCTTGGATGAAAAGAACTGGTGAACTTTTGATAAATGCTTTGCTGAGATGAAGTCTGAAGACCTGCCCTCAGGTGTGACAACAAGTTGCTTCTGCAGATGTCCCACAGAAATACAGATGCTGCTCCATTAGATGACATTAAACTAGAATTACATTTCACCAGCTTCGTTGTCAGCCTAGCAGAAAAGTAAAACATTTACTACCCTGAATCCAGAGGCACAGCACTAGCAAATTCCCCACCTCATCCCATCCGTGTGATGTAACTCTCTTCTGAGAGAGGAAGACAGTTCTATTTCTACAGCCAGTGTGCTGCAACTGCTAGTAAGGGAAAGAAATAATTTCTCCATGAAAGACAGCTGGGGTGGAGCTCATCTGCTTGTAAATCAACTCAGATCAACCTATCACAAGCTACAAACAATGCTTCTGGTCCTGGACATCACTCCCAAATGGTGCCACATTAAAATGGGATGGCCAGAGTCTTACATACAACCAGCTATAAAGCGTCTACCATAATAGCTTAGCTACTTGCTCAGTGTTAGCAGGAGCCATCACTGTGCACTTCTGGCCTGGCTGGTTTGCATCCCATCTTAATGCTATTTACTCACGGTCCTGCTGTGAGTGTTATCAGACGTGCATGGCCTAGTGGGCAGCCACTGTGTATAGCTCTGTTCAGCTCTTCAGGTTTGACAAGGATGGATGTGAAAAGAAGTGGAACAGTAAGAAAATGCAGTGTACTAACAACAACAAAAACAACAGAAACTCTGGTAGCAAATGACTGCTTCTTGGCATTGCACCTAGCTCGGACATTTTCTCTGGACAATAAGAAGTCAATAAATCACAATAAGCCAGCTGGAAGATAAGTGTTTAACTAACTAAATCACTGAGCCTTATCTGTTAACAGATAAGTGGGAACCAGATTAAGGAGATCACTAACTTTAAAGACAGGTAGCATGGATAGGAGGAGCAAAAATAGATGTCATCTTTTCTCTTTCTTTGGATTAATGCAGCAGCAAGGACAGAGAAGCAACAAATTTGAAACAAATGTTTTACTAAAAGAAAAGGATACTCAACCCAGATTCTCAATCAAATGCTCCATTCCTTACACTTTCACCAACACTTTCAAAGATCACATAGTTTGTGCCAGATGTGTACAAAAAAATTGACATGAAATACTACACTCAGTGGGCACTGTGGGCAAGAAAGAATGAGTACATTGCAGGTTTTTCTGTATTCCCTCACTGTTTGAAGTTAAAATTTAACTATTTTTCACGCTACAGAGATAGCTTTGAGTAATTACTATTTCTGTCCTCTAAAACAAAACACATAAATTGCCTTTCATAAAACTGTGTTCTATGAAGGATAATTGGTCTGGGAAAATATCTAAATGTTTCTATAACATCATTCAAAACAAAGCAAGACTGTAACTATTCTGCATTACAACTTTTCATATATTCCAAAAATCTTTCAAAATTGGAGAATACGTATCAGCATATATTTTAATAGGAAATTTTAGGGGAACATGAAATGCTTTTAGCTGCTCTGCAGAATGAGTAATTTAAACAACATTTACTCTGAAAGAAAATGCAGGTATTACTTCTTGCTTCTCCCCCACACCACACATGCACAAAAGGAAATGTCTTGAGAAAATTACTTTAATATTGATATTCTTCTTGTAATAGAGTCCGTGTTACTAAGGCGGGATGCAGACCACAGTAGCACATTACTGGAGCTGGAAGGTAAAGGCAGATTGACGTTTAACTTTGTGGTATGCTTTGTAAACTGGGAGAAGGGAAATGTGAACCAAAATCAGGAAATGCTATTACTGGTCATAGAGAAAGGCGCCGGTGTGCTGAGTCTCTTGCGTGGGAAGAGTTGTGAGCGAGCGCTGTTGCAGAAGCTTAAAAATCCAGGGCCAGCCTCGGGGGGAGCATGAGGCATGCATTTCTCTGACCTGCTTCTCACTTACGGTGGGCAGAGGGGAAAGGAGACAACGGATATTCTTCTGTGGCAGCAGTGAAGCAGGACACCTTTTTGCACTGGTCAGCGAGGAAGGGCAGGAGAGGAGTGAAGCATTTGTCCAGCTGGGAGAAGAGTAAGGTGGCAGCTACAAGTCATTCTGTAATTATTATCTGACAGTGTTGTAACTCATCTCCACTGTTTTTCCCAGGTATGTCTGGGATTGTAAGTGAAAGAACTTTTCATTTGCCAGATAGAGGAGCCAGTGGCAAACAGCTGGCAATGCCTTGCCTGACCCAAGTGAGCCTGTAGAGCAGTCCTTCCCTGTCAGTGCTGCAGAGCATTCAACGGACTCTACTTATAGTGCATGTAATAATACTGAGTAACGGTCTCATGCTCCTGCGAAAACAGCCTTCTTCACATTCCCCTCACTCATTGCACACCATCTGCAATCAGGCCCTGGTTCTGCTTATTGACTCCTGCACACAGTGATTTCAGTGGACTTTTGCAGAGGCAAAGAGAAACAGGAGTTTAAGGATCAGAGCTTTACACTGTGAACTCCTGTGTTGGCCTTCTGTTTTCCTAAAATGCCTGTAGTGCACTTGAAGGTGTCAAGAAATGACAGTTTCCCCTGGAAGAGGTGAATCACCAGAGGTGACAAGAGAGGGGAAGTTCCACAGCTCAGCAAGACTTTATATTAATCTGTTTGATGATCTCTCATCAAAACCCACAGTGCACAGACATATTAGGGAACACTGATAACTGTCTCTCTCTTAGTGTGAAAACCACATTTATTCTCAAGAAACAGGCAACACATTCCTGTGTTTTTCAGATTTCTTCTTAATGTAATCAGATACATAACCCAACAACTGTTGGATGAGGTACTCCCATAGTATTATAGAAAAAGAGCATCATATTCAGGGGACTGCTTCAAACTACAGCATCCAGTGGTCTCTGCTTCTCTTTTTATCCTCTTCTGCTTCTGAACCGTAGTACTTCTCATGTGCTGTGTGTGATGTTCAATAGCACATGCACTGAAGTCTTTATTTCTGGTAACAATTAACACATTCTTCTAGCTCTTACTGCTCTGTGATAGGCCATGTAAGAGAGGTAGAAGCCAATAAGACAGGTCATGAAGTTATTTAAAAGACCTTATTTGCAATTATGAAACAAAGATTAAAAACATCAATTTATATCAAACTCAATTAATATTGGATTTTCATAATCCTATATTTATAGAATTAGGCTTACGACAGACTACTGTTGACTTTGTGTCTGGAAAGGTTTGGGGATGACTGCTTGATGACACTTGTCTTCTAAAGCAGTTTTGATGTCTGTTGCTGAGAGCTATTTTTATCACCATGGCCTTGTAAATACACACATGTAAAACATCTAAACCATCAGAAATATTTTGTTTAGAAATACTACATTTATGTCACCCACCATCTCATCCAGAAAACTCTTCCTTGTAATCAGTACTTTCTTTGTAATGCAATTATTTATTTCAGTATTTCCTACACATAGGAACAATCTGGCCTGTACTGCAAGTCACAAACATCCTCTAAATAATGGTACCAAGCTCCCTAGATATTCCTGTTTCTGAGGACTGTAACAACTTGGCTGTTCGAAGACAGCTCAATAATTTATACATATTATTCAGTTACTTAGTAGTTCTATAAGTCTTATTGCATCTTGTTGAGCATCCTTGCCTATATTTGAATGTATTCCCTCATTATATTCTCTTCTGGGGTAGTTGTTGTTTTGAATTTAAGGAAAGGGAAGAAACATATAACCTGGGACATGTTGCTTAGAAGATTATCCCATTGACAAGTGGCACGATAGTATGTGCCTCCAGAACGAAAACTGAGTAGAGCTGACAGCCATATCATTCTATATGTAATGAATTTTAATGACTCTAGAGTTTGTGGCTAGTGTTAAAAGTGTTCAGTACAAGTACACCAATGCTTCCTTTGCTTATAAATTCTTGGCTTTTATTTCACCAGGGAAAAAAGATACTTAAACTGTATCTTTTTGGTCAAGACTTCATCTTAGTCTATTACTACTTGCTGCCTGTGCAATTAATTCAACTAAATCTTTTAGGAATATTTTAATATATAGCTATGAGGAGAAACAAATACCCTTCATGTATTTCATGACAGTTTAAGAGGATTCTTTCTGGCTCATCCTATGCAAAACTCCTACTGAAATCACAGGGAAAGGAATGCAAGATAGGGCACTTTGATCTTTTTAGTGTTCAAAAAAGATCTCTGAAGCAAATACAATGTGAACTTCCAGTAAATTATAAGCTTCCTCTTTGGCTGATGTCATTCAGCCTTTTTCTTGTTGCTTAGTCAGGATTCTCTAACCACAGATTTTAAATGTCTCACCTAACATCTTCACAGATGTGGTTATTCATAAGGACAATATTCATAATGACCAATTTAAAACAGAGTACAGAGATGTCAGGAAATCACACAATACAATTATGGTGTTTTGAGAAGCCTCTGATTTTCTGTGGGAAACCTGCAAATTCCTAAGAGGGCACTTATTTGGTGAGGTTAACTTCTATCACATTGTGAGAGCAAAATCTGCCATTATCCTGAAATAATTAAGATGATAGTTGCCTATACCTAGAGTCTTAAGTCCAAATATGAATGAGTGAAACAACTTCTAAAATCACTGAATTCTCATTACAATCAACAGGAGGATTCTGGCTTCTCTGAACATCGGAAAACCCAAGCATTTATTAATTTTCCCAGATCCAGACTTAGAAACCTGATTTTAAGTGATTGTATTTTGTAATACCTTGTGATACAGCTCACTGATTTAGGAATCAAACCACACTTAAGTTGTTATACTTTCCCTGACTTTAAAAAGGTACAGCAAAATCTTTTTCTTCTATTCCACTTCTTCTATTGCTCTCATCACAATATCAGATTGGAAAGCAATGAGAGGCCTAATTTCCTACTTCTATCCAGATGGAAAACACTGTAATAGTCTGAAAATACCCCAGGTAAATTAATGCCTTCATTTTGTCCTGGTTTTGGAGGGGCTTTTGACTACTGTTGATTATATTCAGTATCAAAATATAAAGTTGTTTATTTAACAAAGTGTAGCCCTTGCAAAACCTACATACTGTATGCTAAGGCGCAATGATTACACCTGCTAGTAAGCACTGAGGCACCTGGTTTTTGACAGACAAAACCAAGAAAGCAGCTCATGAAGCCAAGGGTCTTCATGTTTGTACTTGTCATCCAAGTTGCACAGGTAAGGACAACAAACCAACTCATTACACTTATGGTGAATCTGGATCTGCAATTAGATGTACATAGATAAAGATTTTTCCTTTCTGGCAAGGTACATTATTTCAGTTTGCACTTCTCAACATGTGATTCACAGTGTGAACACAGTCGTGTATGGACCCAGCAGAGGAGATCCTGAGTCATAAACAGGATTTCTGAGAGCTAAAATAATAGTCATAAATTCTGATCACAGCCACAAACCAGCATCCTCATAACCTGGCCTGGAACAAGACATCAGCATCTCACTGAACTAGGAATCACTATACCTGGAAAAGTGTGCTCATCTCTGCTTTAAAATCTTTCATAATTTAAAATAATTAACCATCTTGCTTTGTTCACGTCAAGGATTGTTTCACTTCCTAATTTTTATCACTTCTGAAAGCTATGAAGAAAACCTTCTGCCTGAGGAGGTGAAATAAACCAAAACTGGCATTCAGAAATTAATTCCACTTCTGTTAAAAAGGGCAGAGCCTGTGATACCAGGGCTATAACACAAGTGTATCTTCAAGATCAGTTTGGCCCACAGAAAGGGAATATGTAACTTTAAAAATATTTTTACCTTTAAAAAAAACCTACTAATCTAGGGAAAATATTTTTGTTAACGTTTACAAATCCAGCTTGCTTGCATTTACATTTTACTTGTAATGAATCACTAAAAGGATTAGGAAGGCAGTCAATCAACTAAGAGGAAAAGCAAAGTTTATGCAGGCTATTTTTAGATTTGCAAGCCCCATCACGAGGAGGCTCCCGGCTCATGGAACTGCCAGAAAGTGCCGCAGTTTTGCAAATAAGCCATGATCTAGATGTATTTTCAGGATGACTATTTCTCTCCAGCTTTGCGGAGAAAATCAATATCTTGTTTTCAGATGTGTAAATGTAGTCGTCTCTCTAAAGTGCCCCGGTCAGTTTACCACACGTTCAGCAGCTGCTTCTTTCCAGGCTATCCCACGATTCCCAGCCTATGAGGATTGACAAGGCAATGATAAACTAATGTGCCCCCTCAGCTCTGTGCGCAGCCCATTGTTCCGGCAGCTGAGACCCTCTGCTTCTATTTGCTTTCTCCCACATACATTATTCAACAGCCCAGGAAAAGGCCAAGAACCTCTTTCATTCAGGAATTCTGTATTAAAATAATCAATTTCAAACTGAAGCGGGGAAAGGAGGCTTGCTACAGGCGAGGCCTATTAATAAGCCACCAGTCTCTGCTATTTGCATTGGAATCATGCTATCATGAGGTAGTATATTATTATATTTTGTATCCATAAAAGGAAGAAGAAACCTAAGAATACTTTCCCATCTTTCTCAGCAAAAACATTAATTATAGCAACACCTTCCTGATGTCATATTTTGGCACTATTTCCGATGTAACCACCTCATTTATGAGGGTCTATATAACAGATTATATAGGCTACAACTTGATTTAGAAAGTCTTAGGGAGGGAAGGAGATTTATAGTTCCACAACAGACAGACAAGCTGGATGTTAAAAATAACTTAAAACACTTTTTCTGAATGTTTCAAAAGAGGATCCAAAATGCATTATTCTACGCAAATGTTTTCCTGGCATTAGAACATATTCGGTTGTGCCAAAAAGATGCCCAACACTGTTAAGTCATAAACCGCATGACATTGAAGTGCAGTATTTCTGCTTACAGCGTTACCAGAAAGGGAACACAGGGATAAAGGCAGGACAAGTCATTACTGTTGCATGTCACGATTTTTTTCTGTGGCACATTTAGGGAAAATAAGACCACCACGTTCAGAAAAAGTGAAAAGTGTCAATTCTACAGCCAAAGAGCAGCAATCTCTTGCAAAAAATCCTGCACAGAGGCATTGCTTTTTATGGTATTAATTGGGTTTATTTATCAGGGCCGTTTCTGCTCACTCACCAGTTAAACTATCCTACTGCATGGTTGAGATTTCAGCCTAACTTTTCCTCTCACTTTTCTGGAGTCATACACATCTATGACAGCAGCATTTTTAATTTGTCCACTCTTGACATCTTGCAGGTCAATAATATAAAAGAAACACTGATGTCAACAGTAAGAAAGGATGGAAAAACTCAGGCCCGAGGCTGTGGGAGTTAATGGGAGGCATCTTACTGCCTTCAAATGGTATTGCCCATTGTCCCCTTCTGTATTCATGTTTTCCCTTCTTTTCTACTTGAGATATCGTGATAGCTCCTTGTTATGAATGTTCCACCCACTATTTGACATTTTTGCTAATCAAGCATTGTCAGTATTGTTTAAAAATTATTGAAACCTGCTAAGATTTTGGTGAGGTAAACATTATATCTACTTTACCAGCAACATCATCAGCCTAGTAAGCACAGGGGTGGTGAGTGACTAAATAAAGCTGGTTGTGGACAAGCTCTACTCAACTTCATTAAAGGGGAAAAGCTGCACTAACAGCCCCGTAGTTTCTGCCCAGTATCTTGACTGTGAAGTCAAACAAAGTATAAAACTTTAGATGCTGCTTTCAAAAGTCTGAACTTGCATCTCAGTGGGAAATAGCAAAATAAAGGAATTTGCCCCATTCTGATAGCAGACAGAGGATTTTTTACCAGTCTGTTCTGATTCTGGCACTGAATCTACACATTTAGAGCTTGCTATTCTGACAGGAAAATACCATAAACGGTTGATATTGGAAACACACCGTCTAAAGTGAAAAAGGCTAAATGTACTGGGATTTGTGCTCGTGAGTCACTTCCAAAGCTCAAAATGCTCAGTGAGTGAATAAAACATTCCAGAAAGTGCCATGTACAGCATGAAGCATCCAGCTTCAATAAGCAGATGATTTTTTGCCAGCCAATGAGCAGTGCCACGTAACTACTGAAACTTTTGTTTTGCACTCTCGAGAGTTTCATTTCATAACTCTGCCAGAGATGTGCCTGGGACTCACCTAGAGATGAGCCAGTAAAGCAATTCATGGTGTCCAGATTCACCATCGTCTGAACATACCAAACCCTCATATTTTCACTGTGCAAAGCAAGCCGATCCCTCCTGCTTAGCATTTGTAGTTTTGAGGATAGGAAATCATTAATATGACAGCAGTCAGCTGCTACCTGCTTGGCGGGGAGTAAGCGAGCAGAACTTTGGATCTTACACCTTTGCACAAACTATTTACTTGGCAGAGCTGAGAGCAATTGATAAGGAGGGAGAAGAACCAAGTCAGAGCAAGAGAAAAGATACTCCAGTCCCTTCCCCTACCGAGCCATGGTTTCAACAGGAAGGCTACGTGGGAGCACAAGCAGGAAGACTTGTGGCAGACTGACCGAGCCTGTGCAGCTGAAGCCTAAGCCTGAGTCAGGGAGACTGCTATGCTGCCAGGTCTAGTAACACAGACATAGTCTAGAACACTTGTACAGTGTGCGCGTTTACCTGTATTACTCAAGACATGCTCATTTTCTCAAAGTCTGCCTTTAAAAGAAGGCTAATATTAAATTTTACCATGGCTTTTCTCTGTCAATACACCTTTAAGATTTACAAATATCTCGTTTTTACTCTAAAAGAGTCTGAAAACCTGGAAATGTCACACTTCTTTACAAAGCTTTACTTCTGAACCCAGTTACCCACCACCATTAAATCTCTAAAATTAATACAGATAATCTAAAATATAGAAGCAACCCCAAAATGTTTCTAACATAAACTAATTACGTTTCCACAGCAAAGCCGGTCCACAAACCTGTACGTAGTTTCTAACAATGGCTAGTATGCAATTCTTCCATACAGAATTTGCTCTCTAGAAAGCCTCCAAATTAAACCTGCTGTGGCAATAATATAACTGCGGGTAGGAAAAACATTAGGAAGTGAGACTGTCCCTTGCACAACTAACTCAAGGTTTAAAAGAGTGAGGCCAAGAGTGTGCCAAAATCTTGTGGCCACTGTAAAACAAACTCTACTTTTCATTTTCTTCTAATGGAGTGATTCAAAATGCATATTGATACAAAAACGAATAGAGTTCAAGACTCCATGTAGGCAAACTATACAGTTCTTTCATAGATATGTTTACCTTTTATAAGTGTCTCACTAAGCTAAAAGCTTTAGTAACTGTGGGCAGCTTCAGTTACTCATTATTAGATCTTTGATGTAATTCTTCTCCAGTATACAGCACGTGAATTTATTCTGCAATTTGCACTCAAAGCTTGAAGTAAGCCCAACATGTACAAAGACAAAACGCTGTCAACATTCATCTGCTGCTTTACATGTGCCTGGAGCAGAGCAAAGGGAAAGTGGCAAGCATTTATATTCCTGAACTCAAAACAAGCTACATTCACTTGAGACAGTGCAGGATAAAAGACAGAGTAGCAGAAATGAAAAAGTAAACAGGAAGTGAAAAAGTAAGGAAAGGATATGAATAAGAGGCAAAAAAAGAAAAAAAAAGTCCAAAAACAATTCAAAAGAGAAAGAAGGATGAAATAGAATGCATGGTCAAAGAGAGAAAGAAATCAAAATCTTAAAATAAACTCAGACCTGTAACATACTGAGTTCTCCCGGGAACAAGCAGAGCTCCCCACTGCTACTAAGAGGAGCCCAGCAGTAGCGAAAAGGCAGGTCCGACCACTGCCAACCTGGGTGACTGTAAACACCACCAGTAACAGCATGCAAAGGCAGTAATTCACACTGAGTCCAGTGCGAGTCTCAGCTCCGTTCTGAACGTATAAGCAGAGAGTAAGAAAGAAATGATTGTCTGCCAAATGGGCATGCACAAACTTAAAGAGAGAAAGCAATTTGATTCTCAATCCTCTGAGAACTTACCAAACTGCACAGAAAATTTCCAGGTAACTCTGCAGTATAATGAAAAACATTCTGGTAGAGTTAGGAGGGAGAACATCACCGAATGAGTAATTCGAAGGATAAGCTGTATGGGTCCTGCGTAACTATGGCTAGTTCAAAGCACACTTTTTCCTTGGAAATTGATACATCTATAGTAAAAATCCTAATGGGGATGTACAGGTTGCTTTTGTTTTCCTGGAAAATTGTTGAAAAGTTATTTCTATAAGGTGAAACCAAATATGTATTTTTAGAAAATCTCACCAATTCCAAATTCCAAGGTTTTTACTTTTTGTTAGACTTGGTGACAAAGATTTTGGACTCTCAGAATTCTTCCGCTAGAAGAAATTTCATTTTTATTCCTATTTTATTTCCTCCTTCCTTCTTTAACAAACAGACTTTTAAGAAAGGAGGAAATAAAGATGTAAATCCTATGCACTGCGCTTGCAGATGAGTTGAATCTCTAATTATGTCTTACAGACCAACCCCGTAAGGTGCCAAATCTCACTAAAGTCATCCAGTGGCACTGGGACTGTACGGTGCCCAGCACTTTGTTAGGCAGATCCTTGCCAGTATTGAAATGAGCTGCATTGTAATATTACATACTTGCTACTAGAACTGATCCAGAGACGGGCTAAACGTTCTCAGCTCTGATTGCCTCTCATTGGGAATTGAGAGCACTTGGCAAGATCCAGCCTTAAAGCTGTCTGGCACATTATCCTATTTCATAGAGGGATTTATTTTAAATGAAAGCATATGGATAGCAAGTGTCAATGGTGCAATAGTGATAATGTTAGGTGATGCACCCATCATACGTGAGAAGAAATGTGGTCTCTCTCCAAGCAGAAGATAGCGGTGCATATGCTTCTATCAATAAGATCCCACACACATTCCTGATGAGTACATTTATGAGCTCCTATTATCATTAGTGGGAGGGGGATGGAGGACGTCCATGTCTCTACGTGTTTTCTGTGCTAATCTGAGAGCTGGACCAAATCCCAGTACTTGGGTCACTTGTACACAGAGTTCTCATTGTGAATCAGGGGTAAAATGGCAGCCTCTCAGTTGTGCTTTGAAACTATGCATTTTTTAAAACTTGTGTATGCATAAGCCTCTTATTTAATGAATGACTCCCTTTGTATTTACATGTTCCACCATCCACAGAACAAATAGGGTTTAGTCATTTGAGAATGAAAACTTCTAGTCCTCAAGAGAGAGAAGCGAAAGGAAAAAAATATGCAGCTATTTTATGGAAGTGGTAAAAAATCAATTAGCCTCTTAGTTTTAGATCTTACCTGATCTTCAAGGCATTCTGTGGACACAAATGTGTTCTTTCTTAAGTTACATATTCCACAGCTTGAATCAGAAAAAAATCTGATATAAATGTAACTGAAACATATTGGTTTCAATGCAGCTGAATTCAGATCAAAAGTGGTCAGAAAAGTTATTTTAGGCTGTCCTGGATCATTATCCCAAATTAGAAGGGTCTTACCAGACTTGAAGGTTTCTTAATCTTACACCTTTTTTATTCCTCCCTTTAAATTCGGCTGATAAATGAAATATGTGAAATAATAAATAAATTAAAAATATGTGGCAGAAATAATTTCAAAGGATTTAGCAGCCAAGATAGGAATGTACTGAAAGCAGCATTTTAAGTTGTCTTGATTTCCAAAAGGAAATAGTTATAAATTAGTTCTAGGGTACTCTGACTCATTTATAAGAGTGGTTCAAGAAACTCTTCAATATTAATTAGTAGCCTGTGAATTCAGCCTATGCAATTATCATGAGACAGTTCTTTGGGTATGAAAGAGCTAACTTATCATATTTTTGAATTCACCATCTATAAGCTTGAATATTTTTGTATTTCCATATTTCTCAAGTAGCACTTAATTTAATCTTATCCCCATTTCTTTCAATAAACCATTGTTGCGTCTCTTAAGCAGCACAGCTTCCTCCTCTAACTCATCTCCCCGTGAAATTGGTTTAATGAAGCAGAAAGGTATGAAGCATTAACAACACTGGAATTCATGTGGTAGCACTTCATTTTTCAGAGGCACTCACATTTCCTACCTAATTTATAAAATCAGCACACAAATGATTTTTATCATAGCCATTACATCAGTATAAATTACTGCCTTTTCTATAACACGGCAGTTAGTCAAACTGTTGAAATTATATCTATTAGTCATAGAGAGGAGGAGGGAAAAAGAAAAACCTGTAGTAAAGATTTAGTGTAAAATAAGGACTGATAGTAGCCTTATTGAAACACTAATATTAATTTACCAAATGAGCCCAAAGTGTGGATATTTTGCAAAGGAAAATTAAAAACACACAAAGTAAAGCAAATGGGTCAATTTGTAAGGAACCAAAAAGGAAACTCGGCAAACAAACCATGCTATATCAGAGGCAGTCAGAAATGCAATTAGGAAGAAGTTCCTCACATCCAAGAAGGCAAGACATGCCTCGCTTCCAGTCATAGCCCCACATTCCTCCCGAGCTTTCCCATTCACCTCATTGCTCTAGCACTGGTGTTCTGCTTTTATGCATGGTAGCTCCTCCAAAACTATCTTTATCCTCCTAACTTCTTCCACGTGCACCATTACCTACTTGCATCCTGGCTGTTCCTTTCCAGGCTGCTGGGAATCAGACCCTACCACCCATGTTGCCACACAGCAAAAATATAATGATGCTTGCTGGGAAAATCTTTTCGTGTCCTCTGCTTTCCCAGTGAGTATAAACTGCTTTTCCAGTGAGTATAAACTGCTTTTCCAGGACCTACATTCCGATTTGCAAAGTTTAGCCTGTAAGAAAATAACTGCTCACTCTGCAGATGCATCACATACTTGAAAACACTTTGGTCTTGTACTGCTCTGTAAACAAGACCTGTCTCCGCTAGATCTGCTGCTGGTCTTACAAGTGTGTCCTGGGCCTCCTTTCCTGTTTGCTGTTCTTCAAGCATGACTCCTTCCAGAATTGTTCTGTAAACTCACTGTTACCTGCTTTGTCAGGTCTCTCCTCCAGACCTGCCTACCTGAAATTGCCATCTGATAGGGGCAGACAAAAGGTCAGCAGGAAATACTCTTTCAGAATCATGAAGATGCTCCAGAAAATCTACTCTTCCTATAACTTTTATTCTCACTCTGTTTTTTCCAATTATTTCCCCTTGATGTATTTCCTCCCTCAGACTGGACAGGAAACGCTCGGAGGCAGGGGCCACGCCTTCTGATTTGTCCTCTCACAGCGGCAAACATAATAGGACACAAGGCTTCAGGGACACTGCTTGATGCCATTGTCATTAGGGGTACTAAGTATTAAAATCAGGTTAAAAAAAAAAAAATCTGAGCTGATCAGGTTGTCAGTGCAACAGCATAAAACATGCAAAGTGCACACAGTTCAAGCTGCCTTTCCTAGGTGTGTTTTGCCCTAAATTTTGATCTCCTTCTGCTTACAGTTTTCATTAATTAGCCTTTCCTTCTACATAACATCAGGGACTTTTTGCCTGGTTTTCTCTATTTCCAGCGGACGTAATACTGGTGTAGAAGTGTCTACTGATGGCACCTTGTGGCTAAACCAGAGAAATGCTTGGGAAGAGGAACAAGCGTGAAGTAAGCCAGGAAAATATCAAGAAAAGGCTATAATATAAAGAGCACATTACTCCTCCCACAGTGACTGCTGCAAAAAACGGACATCTTTGCAGACATCTCCTTGGCAAGGCACTGAACAAATCCTGCCTGACTGCCAAGAGCACCAAGAGCTGCTCCCCCCACACCTCACAGAGTCCAGGGGTGCAAGCAGGAGACTTGGCCTAAAACCTCATCCCAGCAGGAGGCAGAAGAAGGGGGAAGGGGCCTGAGGCTTGCACTAGGCGAAGAGAGCCAGCAAACCCAAATAGTCCGGTGTGTGAGGGGGAGAAAGGACCCAGGCTTTATCTGCTACCCAGAGCCCCTGTGAGTCCAACACCAGCTTTGTTGGGCACCCTTCAACTCTGCAGAAGAGAAAGTCAGCCTGAACCCAGGGTTCAGTTTCTGGTCTGCACTGGCCAGCAAAAACACTGACGTCCATGGCAGCCCTTTCTGCATCCCTTTTTAGAGGCATTGCAGTACCTGCTGCCACGGGCTGGGATGTAACCGCTCTGAAAAGCTGTTTGTATGGGAGAGAGCCCAAATGCCTGCTGATCACTGTTTCTGGACGCACACAGTGATGCATTTGGTCCCCATCTCTCTAGATTCTCCCCTAAAAGCTCAAGTGTGGGTGGCAGGTCCTAAACGAGCCCAGACCTACAAGTCAACTGCTAGTTTGCAGTCGTGGCCAGGACTCAGCATGGTGTGACCACAGCCAATCAGGTCGCTGGATCCCGGCTGACTAGTTGAGGCACAAGCCCTGGTCGGGACAGCCACCAGTGAGGCACAGCCAAAGCTGAGCACATACCAGTGCTGGCTCTGCTGGTGTTAATGCAATCACGCTGCCACACACAGAAGTAGCTGACAGGATTCCCACAACATGATGAGTAACAATGGTGGGATTAAGAGACAACAAAGGACACAAACGCACCCTACAGGTAAAGCACATTTGGCATCAAGCAGCACCATGTGAGATACCTCCTAGGTAGAGAGCAACAAACCAGGAGGCTGTGTTAAGGTACAGACAGATGGGATACCTAAGCCAGCCAAAGGTCTCCTGGGAAATGCTGTGACCACATGAAGAAAGCATGACGTTGCCCCAGCCAGTGAGCAATAACAAAGCTGGTTTAAAACACGGCTACCTCTCATTTACCACATTTTCTCAACTTTGGTTGAGTCCAATAATTTCTCTCCAACCAACCCGGGTATTTATCCTACATGTCTCTCTAGGTCCCACTCTGTTTTATATTATCTTTAATATGTCATTGGCATAACTCCCAGATGTTTTGAAGTCCTTTTAAGAGCTGGATCCAAGTTTCTGCCCCCAACAGCTTTCAGTATAAGTAAGCAGCATACAGCATCACCTGGGAAGAGATCACCCAACAGATCAGATCTCCTGCATTTCAGAGATGGGAACACATAATTACAGGATCTAAATACAAGTCCTCACTCTAGAGGAAAACCTCTATAATGGGAAACCAGGGAGGTTCATTTCAAGTGTGAAGGCCTGGAAACAAATCATGCTACATCTGGATATATGAAATCCTGAAAGAGTAACAAAAAAGGTAAAATTTATCTTTGTCAGGTAGACTTACAGATTGTCAGCAGACTAAGGTCTTCAGACCTAATCAAGTGTTATGCAAGATGTCAAATAAACAGCTCTACATGCCTTATACAAACACCCAAGGCAGAAGAAATTATCCTCACTGTCCATCCAGGTGTTGGTGCATGCATATTAAAAGGCAAATGAGACTCTCAACAACCAGAACAGTTTATAACAGCAATAAAATATAAACAGAAAGCATTTTTGTGCCAGACCTCACCTGCAGCTATATCAAGACATTGTGTTTTTCACGGCCTACCACAGTACTATACACAGTAATTCTCAACAGCTTTAATACACACAGATTTTGCATACAACTATACAAAGGTGTCCTGTCAGGCAAATTTTGGGCTTTCCAATCCAGCACAGACAGAAGAATTCTCTTTTACTGATTAAAAAAAAAAGAACTTAATGAGAAAACATGCTGTAATATGAAAAGCAAAATGACAGACTAAGAGACAATATTCAGCAGTAGCTGGTGTAAATTTCTTTTTGTTTTAGAAAACCTTTTTTTCCTTTTGTATAAAACCACTTTCTGCCATAAAACGACTCTTGCAACTTTAGTACTACTTTTTGTCCTATCTCTACTTAATACTACAAGGAAATTAACAGCAACAGATGAAGAAAAGCCTCACTTCAAGGAGAATTTTTACCTGGAAAAGAAAGAAGAGTGAGATTCAGTAAAGACCACAAAAGACTTCACTATTCCTTATTACCTGGAAGATGCTCAGACACCACTGTGATAAGCAGCCTTACAAAAACTTGGGGAAGGCTGATGGCTGAAATTGAAATAACTTTTTTTTTTCCAAAGTAGATCTTTTACAGGTTTTTTTGAAATAGTAAAGCTAAAGGCTCGTCTTTACCTTTTTGTGTAAATAACTTCCTTTGCCTGGGGTGTTCATCATCAGTTTGACCTTAAAATGCATGGCAGCGTTCTTAGCAATATTCAATCAATGGTAGGATTAAAGGTGAAATCAGTTACACAGAGGAAGCCTACCGCTGTTTCACCAGTGTGGTGGCTCTAATCTCCCTCCGAGAGACTAAAGATCATAACTGATTTACTTCTCTTCCCTGGGGAACAATTTTCTGTAGCCTGAAGCAATCAGGAAACAGACTGAATTGGCTTTAATACCCATCTGCCCTAGGGGGGAGAGACTGTGAAAAGCTACTAAGTTGTTTCTTCTTCATACTTGTAATTAAATAAACTATGACAAATTTGACAGGCAGAATTTCTAGCAGTACCAGTTGTCTTAAAACTTCCTACTCAGTGTGTAATTGATATTTAGCAGCTATTCCCAAGCAGTACTGGGGAATATTTAAACATTAAAATCAGTGATCTTCACTCCATGCTATGATTTAACCTATTGGCACCATACCTCTAATTTTCACACCTACCAAGAGACAAAAATAACTTTTTCAAGACTGTGAGATGTGTTTAAGCACAAGTAGATGGGGCTTACTGTGATTTCTTTTTTTTCTTTGCCTGGGGTCTTTCTATTATTTCAAGAATGCTAGGCATGTAAATGAGATGGTATTGATATAATAGAGAAACTAATCTTAGAAGTGGTACCTAAAAAGGTTTTATATCAGAGAAGGACAACCTGGGACCATGAAAGCATTTTCATATAGATTAATACTAAAGTACATATTACTAACAGCTTAGTTGATAAACTTTTGCTGCTACTACTTTTCAAAACAGTGCCAGAGACAAAGAAGATGACAAACTTTCTGCAATTCAACAAATTTCCCAGAGTTGTCATAACATAAAAATAATGTCATTTTGTAAGTAAAACCAAGGTTTGTATTTTATAGTGTATAGAAAACATAGGAGAGATAACAGGGTTGCTGTGAGCACAGTCATTTCAAATATGCTGCTGTCTACCTCTCTTATCTGTACACCCCAGCATGAGATGTTTTTAAGTACACCGTGGGGAAGGCAAGTGAACTCATGATTTTTCAGTTTACTGTGTTAGAACCAGAGACATCTTTTTTCACATGAGCTTAGCTGAGACAGTTTACAGTCACAGACAATTCTGGTTTTTTCATAATTATTTAACTAATTTTAGGCTTATTCATATATGACTGGAGGAAAGCAAAGAATTTAAGAAACGCTTTGGTTTCTCTGCCCAGCCCTGTTGCCAAATGATACTGAGGCCTGACATCCTGGCATTCAGAGGTGAAAGAATTGCTACTATGCCTGCTAAGTGTTTTCAAAGCACAGTACCAACCCTCCAGCGGTGCAGAAGATGGCATTGCTTACCCGTTTCACAGATGGAAATGTAGCGATGGAATTATAACAGAGGCTTTGTCAAAAACATGCACTGATATTTCTGCCCAGCTTGAGGTAACTCAGTGATTACCTCCCATTAAGTGTCTACAAATTCAGTTATGACACCTTTGAAAAATAATCCACATCAGCTGAGCCACAGTTCCAAAGACCAGCATTACTGAAGAGTTTGCATATGAAACATTTTAATTTTTTGCAGGACCAATGATGAGAAGCTGAATTATGTTTATCAATGTCAGAGGACAATACAGGAGAATTATCACCACCTCTTTGGTCCACACTGCCTGCTGCATCCAGTTACTAAGGAAATACAGAGGAGATGACCCTGGTAGTCAGCTATCTAAAGCAGATTTACAGGCTTAGTTTTAAACAGTCACCTATTACAACAAAACTACCCAAGTCTACTCAAAGCTCTGAAGTTAGGGTTGTTCTCTGTGAAGATCCATGGGCTGCTACTCCTAAATACATCTTCCAAGAACTATCAGTCAATGTGCAATTACAGACTCTTAACAGCAACTTAGACAACCATCTGAAAAACAGAAATTCTGTGCTGTAACATGCACCAACATGGTAGCATGGGACAGATTCTGCAAAAGAAGCTTTCATACTTCTCTTGTGCCTGAAAAACTGTGGAGACATCTGACTGGCACCAGTCCTGAACCTGTAATTAATTCTCAGTGCTATTATGCTGAATTCTTCCCATCAAGGAAATAAAGGAGCTTAAATAAAACAAACAGCAAACAAGAATTGAATGAGAAGCTAAACACACAAAGCCACTCACCTGAAGATTTTTACTTTGCCAAATTGATACTAAGGAGAATGGTTGGATATATTTCCATGTTCAACTGTGCACTTAGCTTTTATACTGTTCTTCAAAAACAAATTAAGTTTTAAGACACGACAAGTGTTTAAATTGGGTATTGTATCTTTTTTATTTGGTTAAAAGAACACAAATATTTAGCTACAAACACCTAAGACAGGTGAGTAGAGTAATTTTCCTAAAAGCTAAACATTTGCCTCTGTGTGATTAAGAATGATACAAAGAGCCAACAGTGACTGCTAAAAATCCACTTCATGCTGAGATTGCTGACAGAGAAAATAATGTTGCTAACAAAATCTATTCTATCAGTTTTGTGCTAAGATTTGAATAATTCAAATATATTCCAAGACTTATAGCTAGCTTAAAAAAAATTAGTGTTAATATACAAAACCCAGCCATTTTTTAAAAAAATTTCCATTTCCCCTACTTCTCTTCTGCACCTGCTTTTTATTGCAATAGCCACAGGCTGTAATAAGACAGCAGTGTGGCTTCAAGCCTTGATACAAAGGAAGCTCTGTCTGAGCCAGTTACTCATCCACATGACGTGATAGCTCCCATTTCCTCCTCAGTCTTGCTTTCCCAGAGCAGTGACAGAAACCACATTGCAGAACTGTCAAGATTCTAAAACCTGATTGTTAAATGCCAATTACCTTGATTAGGTTTCCTAAAAAAAGGAAAAAAAAAAAAAAAGAATGAGAGTTGCAGACTGAAGATTTACCTGCTATGCTCCAACTTGATAAACTGGAACTCAAGCATATCTTGTCTGCTCACAGATCCCACCCATAGATCTGCTCAAAAACCATAGTTGTTTCACTTCAGCTAAGAAAATTGCGCCCAGAATCAATCACTTAATATAAACTTTCCCGTTATTTTTAAACAGCAGTTTGAAAGTCACGTTTCTTTTCAAGAAAGAGTTATCTGTAAAAATTGATGTAAAGATACCTGGATTTATTCAAAATTTTTCAAGGGAAGCAACAGCACCATCTGGGTGAGAAATTTAAAATCAGACTGAAACTCATGGAGAACAGGAGGAAGCCAAGAATAAGGCTGTTGGGCCTCTGAAATTCACAGGAGTGGGGATGCTCAGCATTTAGAAATCCTGAACACCTGAAAGGATTTGCCAATTTGTCTGAAGACCAACTCCACCACAACCTGCATACGGAGGCTGGTCTTCAACCCCCAAATCTATTTACTCACTGGCTAGCGCCAGTGTGACGGTGACAAGCAGCTAAGGGAACAAAGTCAGAGAAGTGCAAGTGCTACCCTGGGGCACACTTGTCACCCACCAGGACAGGCGCACCGCCCCTCTTGCCTCCCTGAGCGTAAGCAGAGAACAGCATCGTGCGGTGAATAACGTAACACCACGGATGGGCAGATGTGGCCTCGCTGCCTCAGCACTCAGTCCCGCTGAGTGCTCGGCCTGTCACCTTCCTCCTTGGTTGCTGGGCAGGAGGTGAGAAAGAGCATCAACGTGCTTCAGCTGCATAAGCAGAGCAACAGCACACACATCCTGGGGCCTGGCCGGGAGGCAGAGCGTTGTGGTTGAAATAATTTTTCAGTTGCTCGGCCAGGGGGAGAAGGGGAAGGAGAGCACAAGGAAGGACTCTGGTTCTGGCTCTGTGGGGTGCACTGGGAGCAGCAGAAAGGGAGGGTGGCATTGAAGATCTGTCCCTGCACAGCAGACCGCATTCTTCTTCTGCATGCACAAGAATTAAATAATTCTGAAAAGCCTTGAGCTGGCTGTGTTTTAACCCTCAGCTCAAAAAAATCCATGCTCAGCTACAACCACCCTAGATCTTGGTCTGCAATGCACAGCTATCTTGGGTGACAGGGTGCCAGTTAGCATGACATCACCAGCATTACAGCAACATCATACTTGCCCTGCTGTGACCTCACTCTCTGGGGTGTGTGGGTCTACAGACACATCCCATGCGCAGTTCTAGGCAGTTCTAGGTTTCTTCCACCATCAAATACAAGTAACTTATCAATTCTTCAGGAAGGTTATAGGAAATCACCTATTATCTGCACTCAATGACTTCGTATCTTACTGAAGATACAAAATACACCTTCATTACAGCTTCAAGCTCTGACATCTTACTACAAATATTAAACTTTCCAGCCTAAATTAAGCTGGGGCCTGGACTGTAACCCTGCACAGGCAAAGCATCAGGAGCCAAAACCCTTTTCTATTCCAAGAGGATGTTTTCCTGTAGCAGGTCTAGCTGAAATTCAGGTAAGGGCCCAAGTTAGCTGTGCAGTCTGGTAAACAATTGTGACACGTATTTTCGAACAACAAACTTAACTGTAACACACATTACAATTATGCACCACAGAGCGTACAAATTATCCCGTCCTTCACATCAGTATGCTTCTCCTGACCCTCTGTTTCTTTTTCTTCTTTTAATTAATCACCTTTACTTTCTGTGTCTCCCTGGTCGATCCGTGCAGCCGTGCTATGAATGAGCCAGAACTGCAGTTCTAAAAAGAAAGGGAATGTTTATAATTTTTATTTAGTTCGGTTATGATGTGGCTCATTGTTGAAAGCAGAAAATAATTTTCTATAAAGATGGGTTCTGGCTCGTCAGCTGAGAACAATCTAGTTATTTTCCCTTCAATTACATTCAAAATAAATTATTTTTAAGAGTCCTTGCAACCACTTTATCACCCACGCAACTCCCGCTGCATATCAGGAGGTGGCAGACCAAACAGCTGGAGATTTCTGTATCCACTGTCAACCTGTTTCAGAGACAGCCTCCAGCACAGAACTCCAGACACCTGACTAGATGTCATTGTCCCCTGGGAAGAAGTACGCATTAATGCTTTGTCACCAGTGGTAAAGTTTCAGCAAATTTTTCAAGACAGAAAGTTTAACACCACCAACTGTACCCAGCCTGCAGGGTCAAAACTTCTCTCTTGTTCTCATAGATCACCAAGGAATGACATCTGGGTATTTCCACCAAAGATAGCTCAGTATGATTAATTCAGACTGGAAAAATCTACAGCTGATCTGATCTGATTCAGGGATCTTGCTTACAGGCTGCTTTAATGCTCCAAGCCTCACCACTTCCAAGCAGGCACGTCTAACGTTGGCATCCAGTAACGCTGCTGAGTAACCTGACATTGAGAGCTGCATTGATCAACCATCATTTCACCTGAACTGCCAGTGTTACTGAGTAAAACAAGCACTTTTGTAGGACTTGAGCAAGGGAAAAATTATACAGAAGATGAGCATCAACAAAAGTTATGGTTCAAAACCCCTTTTCTATTTCAAAATAAGATGTCAAAATCACTGCCACAATAACTTTTTAATAGTTACTCAGCTTTGTCTTGGAGTTTTGGAGAACAAGTTTCTAAACTGTAACTTTGTTTTGTGAAAAAAAAAAGGTTAACTTCGCAATCTTTAAAATCCTGGAAACATCAAAAAGTCCCTGCATGTATATCTCTGTATTGATAATGGACTAACGCTACAAAAACTCAGATATTTTCCCCAGTTCGCTTCACCTTTGGCAGATAAAACAGGGAGATAAGAAAGTCGTGATGTTCTTTTGACCTTCTGCCAAAGGTAAGGACCACCTGTCGATATGAATTTCCCTTGCAAATCTGCTGGAGCTGCAATACTGAAACTGCACTGCTGGTGCCTGCTTTATCTCTGATTAGCCATCATTTGGGACAACTGTTCAACTGATGGAGCAAATGACTGCACTGAGCTGGCATTTCCTACCTCCCCATCACACAACTGTTTAGAATAATATCTCAATGCAACTGAAACGCAGTTTTATTTCTCCTCTCTCATCCAATCCCGGAAGAATAAGAAAAAAACTTTACACAAAGGTTTATTTTTATCTTATTGGAGAAGGTTATTGTATACTCTGATGAACAATACTAGGATTAAGGTGGTCTCAAAGAGGTGTTTGTGGCTCTGGATATACCCACAATGCTCAGAAAGGACATTTCTCTCCAAAGGGCACAATATTGCCCAAGAATATAGTTTTAATGTGGTGCCAGGGTTTCTCAGGGGTTTCCTGAAGAGCTGACAAAACCAGACCTAATGGTCTGCTGTCTGTATTAAATATCAACTGGCATTCCTCAGTGTTCCCTAGAGATGGCTGCATTTTCTGTGGTAGACAGAGCAATCCATGAGCACTGTGCGACGCTGGAGTCGGGTAACTAGAGTGATTACAGGTATAACTTGTCATCCCCTCTCTCCTCCTCTTTACTTCCTTCTTTCGCTAGAATATACCAGTTTGAAATGGACCTGATCCTTTGTTTACTGTAGTGTCCAACCCTCAGTGTGTGAGTGTGCTCAGAAAAGTCTGTCTATTCTGCTGTTCCCACTAAGGTCAGCTTTACCTTTCTGCCACAGACTCCTTCACTTTCCTGTCCATCCTCTTTGCATGTGGCCCCAGATCACAGACACTGTGAAAGCAGGCTGAAAGTTTGGGGTGCCTCAGATTAATTATCTGGTCCTATTTTGTTGGTATACACAAGTTGCTTCAGTCTGGGAAAATGTGCAAAGAAGCTGTAGTGAACTGTTCTGTTCAAAAATAAACAATTAAGCCCTACCTTGAATTCAGTGGAGCTGACTCACAGCAGAACTTCCAATAGTTGTAACAAAACTAAAATACAAAACTACAAACTTAAATAGAAAGGTATCAGAAAGCATTGGAAGTGGAATGTGGAAAAAAAACCTGTACTCATCCAGCTGACTCATTTAAGTAGTACAGCAGTAAATGTCAGGAATGCATCCTTTCTATTTTTATTTTTTTTTACCAGAAGAAGAAATGACAAGACTTGAAATGCAGAGAGCTGAGTTCCGCACTTTAACTTAGTTGAGTGAGCTCAGGTCTACACCAGGATGATTTGTGTTCTCTGCATACCTGTCCAAATTATTTCTCATTTGTATGAACACAACACCCATCAGCCCAGAGAAGTAAACAGGTCCCTGTTGGGCTACTCACCGGAAAAGGCAGAAACTAAAACAGTGTTTCTTTCCTGAATGATTTAAAAGTCAGTAATATTCAAACTGTAAGAATGAAATACACGTGCCAAAAAGAGATCAAAATATGAAAAGCAACTATTCCTTCTCCCCCACACACCGTAGCCCCCTTTCCCAGGTAGTTCAAGGCATTTGTATCAGTATTTTGTACTGAACAACATCACTCTGGTACACAGACAGACCATTCAACTTCCTTCCAGTTTTTGCTTTCCGTCACTTATTTTCTTACTCTTATTTTACTACATCGACATCATTCACCGACATAAATAGTACCCTCTCCAATGGACACAGGTAGCAGATTCATACATGCCTGGGGCAGGGAACAGCTGGCAAGGGATGATCCAAGGGGTGAAAGGACCCAGATACCACATTGCTACATCTGCTGTATGCATCAGTTTCCTTCCTGTACAGGTGGAGTAATCACCCACCACTGTGTACATCTGTGGACCAGAGTGTTATAAAATGGTCAAATATTATTTATAAAATTGGCTTCTGCTTGTGCAGGTGTTTAATAGATACATTAATTTAGCAAAAGCTTCTCCTGTTGATTCTCAGCATTAGTAAGTATTTGTTCTTAAAAAAAAAAAAGGTCACTTGGGAACATTAGAAATAGGCAGAAGATTATTTTGCTTGTCATATTCATGGTATTAAAATCTTTTGCTCAAGACTTCCGTTCATTCAGATGAAAAGAAAATATTTTATTTTTAAGACATGATATATCACACAAATTAACTATGGAAAAAGCTTGGGGAAAAAAGCACTTCTGCTGCTTTGAAACCACATGAACTGTATTTTGGCTGGTATGGTCTTGTCAGTCACCTTTTCTTCCAACTGTTTTATGAACAAAATAAATCTGTTCAAACCATGAGTCCCTGCTCTGTCAGACCTAAGCCCCAATGTTTGCAAATACACATTTGACTGACAAGCCAATGAACGACATCCTCTTTCAAAAAATGTCCATGTACACTTAAAAAAGAGAGAGGTGTGGTTTATAGATTTCTGATTTATGAATTAAACAGGCCCTGGGAGCTATTTAAATAAAATCTCCATGGAAACTTGTATTTCACAAGATAATCCTGTGGAAAAAAAAGAGCAATAACAGCTTAAGAAGAGAAAATAATCTTAACAGATATAACCTCCTGTAAAAAGTCTGCAGGACAAAATGAATGAAAAATTCCACTTAGAAGCTGAAGCAAGCAGGTATTCACTGCAAATGTTTTGCCAGAACTGAGGTATTTTTTAAATAATTAGCCTGAACCAGCAGCAGGTTGTACACACAGTGGAGGAGAAAACTCCAAACCAAGCTGCAATAACCATTTGAAAGCTGTTTTTCTGTGACGGTAAGAGCTCTTTGGTATGCCACTTTGATTTTAGAAAGTCACTTGTCAGAGCTGCAGTAGCCCTGCATGAACACATCTAACGTACCCAAAGAGAAAAGCTGGATTTCAGGGGCTGAATTACAGGAGCTGCACTGGAGCCCTGGCCATCGGGTGCTCATGCTCAGCTCACAAAAAGGAGCACGTGCACATAAACCTTGCGGATACTATTCAAGCTATCCACACACCTTGTCCTACTGCAAAAGTGATTTTCACCTGCACGGTGCCTGGCTCTGGCAAGGTACAGTCTTCACCTTGATGGATAACCAGGACGCTGCCCCTTCCATGCAGAAAGCCCCTCTGCACTCTCATTTTGAGGACACTACTGAAATGGCAAAAGGCATTATCAGTCTACTAATGTTGTAAAAATAGTGTATGCTGAAATGCATTCTAAGCTTATCATTACAGATTCACCATTTTTAATGTTTACAACAACAACAATAATAACAATAATAATATTAATGATAATGGTGGCTGCCACTTCCTCTCCCTTTGGGAAGATTCACTTTGTCCGCAAAATTGTACTCCTTGTTGTATTCCCGCAAGCAGTATCCACAATCCTGGAAGCTGCCCTTGGCTAGCTAGCTGCAGACTGCAGTGGCATTTTCTGAGGTCAGTGGTAGTGTCGCACAAAAAGCAAAGCTCCTTATACAGAGTAAAAAGTTAACACTGAAAGAGCTTACCCCACTGCAGGTTTCCAGCACAAGACAGACAAGTTTGAATGAAGAGGTAGAAGGGTAAGAATTCACAGGCATTGGGACTCAAATAGGGAGCTCAGCTCTTCAGGATATCCTCGCTGCAAAATGGGTAGGAAACAACCTTAATTAATTACAAGCCTTAATCCATAATCCCAATTGTGTAAGCAAATCAGTCTGCAGCATACACATGAAATAAATGTTCTGTTGGGAGATACCTAGCAGTAAGTAGACTAAATACCAGGGGTAATCCATGGTATAATACACACTTACTCAGGAAGAAAGGGTTTGCTTGTATCAAAATGAAAGTCTGAGAACAGTACTACATCCTAAGACATAAGATAACAAGAGTAATTACATTTATGTTAAGAAGTGAAATCTAGCTTTCCTGTTCAGGCTAATACTGCTCATGCAGGTCTCATCTCACAATGCATACATGAATTGTGCATCTGGAGTCCTAATAATTACCGGCGTCAGGTGTTTGAGGAAGCTGTTGACAGTTATTTAAAAATAAGTTATCATAAATAGTATAGAGCAGCATTTCACAGTTGCCAAAATTCTTACAGCTCCACAGGAAGATGATAACATGGCTTTCAAACATTCTCTTGGAAAGGAGAAAGTACAGTTCTTTGATCCATGTCTGCATTATTTTTGTCAATAACTCTAACAACCTTTATAATCTTCCATTTCGTTTCTAGATTTTACTCTACATAAGGGGGTCATTCTGAAACATAATATTAAGGCTGTAACAGGAAGAAATTAAAAGTGCGACTAAGTGCCAGAGAATTCTCCCCAACTTTGGTGACTGTTCTACGTCAGACACTGACCATATATTGTGAAGTATTCTGAAATTATGAAAAGTAAATTGATACGCTCTGAGGCTGCAGAGATATACAATATTTTCCATCTGTTGAAGCACAGCCAGACAGAGCCTCATCTTAGCAACTGGCCGTAAATCTGAAGTGACTCTAGCAAAAATAAAAGGAACTACTTCAGATTTCTTAAAGAAAGAGAGAAGAGTTTTATCCTGTACCACATTTTTCCTTGATTTCAAAAGTTAAAACTTACTCGGCTCTGTTCTCACAGATCATCACAGATGATGGTGAATTTTTTGTAATCTTTTTCTTCACTAAAGAGTAAAAAGCCACTGAACTAGGGGCTGTAGCTAACAGTTGCCACTAGGATGAGACTGAAGGACTTCAAACGTACTATCTGTGAATGAAAGATGAGATCTTAATTATCATAGCCCTTTACTATAAACTAGAAATTACCAGTGCAATTCTCTAATAGCTCGCTGATATTCTTCAGTAATTTTAGATCATTAGGAAATATAATCTCCCATTCCAGCCAACATTGAAACAAGTAATGCTAGGCACACTTTTTTTCTAAAATGTGACACCAAGCAGCTAAACTCACTATTGTGGTTGTGTTACTTTTCCTTCTGTAAGAACTCCTAGAACTTCCCTCTATGTTTTGGTTTTATCATTTTTCCCCTAGAATTAGTCTATCACAATTTTTGAACCAGGAATTAATTCCCAACTAAAAACTGGATTAAAACCAGTTGAGTCAAGCTTTGACCTCGGAAGATCACCTGGTTAGAGATGCAGGAATTTTGGTAGCTTTAGAAAGACTAGTGGCACATCCATTTTCAAGAACTTCAAATCTTACAAAGTGAAAAACGTGAAACTAAGTTAATACAATTAATATAAAATATGTATTTAAGGCTTGTGCTTTAGATAGCAAGACCATTTCAGAAAAACTCCTGTTGCTGATAGTTTGCACTACCTTCTGTGAGTTATGATTATTTTTATTTGGCTTGCTGGACTCAAAATCCTTTCCTTTCATCAGTACTTTCCAGAATGATATTTACCATAACCCTTATTTTCCAATAGCCCTCTCAAGTTGACCATTTGGCAGAACCACATCCCACGCTGACGGGATACATATCGCAGGGTATCCTTCCATCACATGAGCAATACCTCACTGCTTCACCCACGGTGTAACAATGAGAGATTTGGAGGTGATGTGGGTAAGACCAGTGAATCCACACCTCCTCGCACACTGGCCCCAACACACGGGTCTGGTGTGTAACGTAACACACTGCTCCCCTGACAGCCAGGCTCCTGAGGAGGAGGCACGTGTTCCTGCTTAACTGCAGGACTTGTGCAACTGGATTTTTACCAGGAGGACTTACTAAAAAGAGAAAAAATAAGGGGGGGTGGGGGTGTGGGGGGGGTGTTCTTTTGATTTGCAAGGGACAAGTTCCACTCTTCAAACACTGACTCTATGTGGAATGAGTTTTATGATGTGCCTGTTAATTAGCAGATAATTATTGAAGATATATTTATCTTGCAGGAGTATTAAAGGATGCCATCACCTAGCATGAATGATGGTGCGGGTCAGACCTCATTGATTTGGCAAGGAATCCTTTGAAGAACTGAGTTGTTGCAGTAGCAGATACATTTGTAAGTGGAGAGACAGAGCAGGAGATCAGCTTTGGGCCACTGTGCTTCCCGCATGACCATGTTGGCTGACTTCTGCTCCAGACAGTGGTACGGGAAGCCCCAGAGTGAGCTGTTTCAGGGCATGTGGTCTCTTCCAACTGCACTTGTGCCATTTCAATGAAAACAACACCAGCTAGCAAAAAAACCCTGTAATTTTCATCGCTTAAGCTAACATAGCTCATTTAGACTAAAGCAAGAAATACTCACACAAGCATTGATCAAAAAGGACTACCAAACACTAAGCGGGGAAAGACAGATGCAGGTTGAGAAAAAAAGGGAGAGTAACATCCTACATCTGGAATGTCTGGAAATGGAAGATGGGTCTCCACAGCACCACTTCCATTGATTCTCTACATACAGGGACTGAGGAGTTTTCCCCTAATTCTGTTACAGAAATCTGATGTATTCAAATGAAATAGATGATCCTTCTTGAAAGACATAATTATCTGTTAATACATGTAATGCAAAGGGGATTCCAGTTGCTGTCCACATGTTCAAAATATCTCCAGCTCCTGCTTTCTGCAGGAACATAGAAGTCTTATCAAATTATACTATATTAAAAGCAAGAGTCTTTTCTTACCTCGTTATCTCTAAGAGTATTAGAGACTTACTCATTAGCAAGACTGTAGGTACAATAGGGCTTCTGAAAGCAAATTCTTAAGGATTGAATTTATTGCTTTGTCACAGTCTGCAGGTTTGAATGTTGCTTTACAGGATGATTTCCTTCCAAAGGGGCTGGTTGGAGCATTTTGGTATATGGATGCAATATCATTCATGGACTCTGAGACTAGCAGATTCAGTACTTTAAACTTGGGCTTCTCCTGAGATCTCTTTAGGTACTTTTATCGCCCCATCACAGTTGCATTCAAATACTTTAGAAACACCTATAAACTGAAACAATGGCATCACTTACCATTTTTTCTTTCACACGAGGAATATCTGGGGCAGACTTTAAGTTTTTTCATGGTGTGTATATGAGCAAAAGAGAGAGACCAAGAAGAAACGCTCAGGAAAAGCCATATGCATATGACAGGAGCCCAACCTGTCTTGCTACCACAGCCCTGATATCCCCACAGAGGTTTTCCTATCACCTCACATTTTACCACTGCATCTTTGCAACAGAGCTGTCCTGGGGGAGTGATCAAACCAGTGCTGCAAAGGACTTTTAAAGTTATGGCAGAGACCTTGAACTGCACTTTGCATTAAAGAGTCAGTCCTCAGTGCAGAACATCAGGCTGATGTGCTTACGGTAATGATTGTTACTAAGCAAAGGGAGCTGATAGCTGTCTTTTGTACTGAAGTTTTCAGGATGTGTGGCCTCGCTGAATGGTCGGGAGGTCAGGAATGCATAGGTCATCCTGGTCAGACCCAGGCCCAATTGAATGGGACATCTCTCATGGCAGATGGAAAGGGGAAATTTGCTGCCACGGCTGTAGGCATCTGTAGCAGCAAGGAGTTCAAAAGGAGCACAGGGTTGCATACGGTCCTATCCCAGTCCCACGCTTCCCCACCTTAACCTCTAAACACTCACCTCTCCTTAAAGTATGCAGCAGAGGGATGTCTTGACTTAATACAACCTCGGCCCTGCCAAATTAGATTTAACATAAGGTCAGCCAAGAAATACTGCGAATGGGTGACATAGAGGAGGCAGCAAACTGATCTAGTTCATGACTTGCTGGCACTCTGTCTTTATTTGTTTCACCAATTCTCCCACTCTCTTCAGACTTCAGAGATTATGCAGAAGACAGTCACAGAAGATGGCTGAGCCAGTCTACAGACCTACTGCTGCTGTAGTCCCAACGTCTGTTCCTATTCTTTGTCACACAGTCACTCCCCATCATCTCTACTTTTTGTAATGCTCATGTTTAGAAACCAGTTCAGTTCACTAAACTGAGAGAAAACTACTGTCTTTTGGCACATTACTTTTCTACCAAAAGCAGTCCCCACTGGGTCAGCAAATGACAGGACTGAAGAGCTGTAGGGAGGAGAGAAGAGTATAAAGATCAGGACGTCCCCTTACCTCAGGGCTGAGAGTTTAAACTGTACCCGAGCCCTCTGACAATGCCCAGGGCAAGAGCTCTGATCACCAGGGAGCCATCTGAGCTCAGAGGGGCTTCCCTCACTCACTCTAAGAAATAAGGACTGACCCACTTCAGAATGTTTCCTTTACGCTCGCACAGCTCTGGGAAATAGGACAGACGAACACGCACAGGGATCAATAATAGTCAAGTGTTACAGTGAGTCCATTAGGATCAGCCCATCCATCAGGGCTACAAGAGCTCTTTCCCTGCCTGTAGCCTGAGGCTTGGCTGAGACGGATCTGTGGCATCCACCCCAGCTCTTGACTGGCCTGTTCAGAAAAGACGGCTCTTGGCAAAAGTTTCCAAGGCCATCTCTTGAGAGCACTAGTTTTTAGTCCTTGCTACCGGGATGTTGCAATGCTTAAGGATCAGTGTCCTTCAGGAAAACATAATCCAAGAATATTAAAAGAGCAGCACAGAGCTGTAGTTCTTCTGCCCTTTGTAGTACAGGAAGTACCTAGGGGGTTTCTGGAGTAGGGGAGGCAACTTTTTTTTTTCTGGGAACTGGAAAAGAAGTGGTTTGAGTTCAGCATATGAGGGCTACAGCTATGATATGCTCTATCACATTAAGATTTGAAGACTCACCTATGGGAAACCTATGAATACTTCAGAAAGGAGCCCTGTAGGAAGTCATCATCTGTCTCCCAAGGTGATGGATTACTCCACCATTTCATCTAACGTGACTTTCATGAGCATCTCTGGTGACTTTGGGTGTGATAAAGCAAGACAGCACCAGACAATACCCTTTCCTTAGGGATACACTTCCTTGGCATTTTGGGGAGCCATTCAGTTAATGGATTTTTAAGCTGTGTGCACACACTGGTTTGGGGGAGAGGGTGAGAACAACATTGCCTATACTGCTATTTCCAGTTTAGCACAAATAACTACAAATTTATTTTCCCATGGACTGAGACCTTTTGTGTGGGCAATGGTTTTAAAGAATGCAGATAATGAAGAATCTATTATACTACTGGGTGAGTTATTTTATTGATCTTCACTACTAAAGAAGTACTTGATGAGCATTTCTTACTTCGAGACTTAGGTGTGATCTACTGCCCAAAGCAGTGGGCAGAAGGGAAAATACCACAGAGAGTGGGGTTTTTTTGTTTGTTTGAGAGGGAGATGACACCAGAAATAAATAGAGGGTCTGTAACACTGTAGTTCTAATAAGGTTTAGAGCTGAAATAAAAATTTAAACCTAAACACACACATTTTTAATGCCAACTATTAAGGCAAGCAAAATAATTGCACCAGTGTTACCAAAACTTCTACAAACTACATGTGGCCAGTTTTCTTCTTGCTCAGTATGCTGAAACACAGCAGGACAACAGCAGTAAAGAAAGGCAGGCACACATGTGCTGTCTTCTAGAAGACTGTTCCCAGGGAAATCCACAGAGTTAGTGATTCTTGCAAAGTCAGAATTCAGAATAAAGTAGGAAGACTATGCTCATCAGAACAACAATCTGTATTTGTGCAAATTATAAGATGGGGGTGGTGGTGGTGGGGAGATAAATAGGTTAATCTGTTGTAAACTGATTTTGACCCTGAAGGTGATCACAGGTACACAGCATTACGGCACTTTAAACTGTTTTATGCAAAGCTTAAAAAAGACCCAGCAACAAACAAAGCTTTTTTTGTGTTTGCTAAACAAAGCATGAAAGAATAGTGACAAAAGTAGGAGGAGCCGAGTTTGTCCGGACAAAGCCAGGAGGAGGAGCCCTCATGCAATGGAAATGCAGTTCAGTGGTCCTGGATTGATATGCTCATCCTTTAAACCCCCAGGGCTGGGAGATCACAGAGCCTGAAAGTCCATCAAAGAGCACTTCTCTGCATTGATCCAGTCTGGAGCGGAAGGCTGGTGGGGGTCTGCTGTTCTGTATAAAACTGCCTCCGAGGATAATCAGCTTTTCTTCCTTGGAAATTGGGGAATCCCAAACATCAATAAAGTGTTATTTCAAGTAAAACATCAGTCTAAACCTAGAGAAGTCTGAACATGTGTGTGTGTGTCCGTTTTGTTGTGTGTGTTTTGGTGTAGGTTTTTTTTTTAAAGAAAAAAAGGAAGAAAACCGAGTATGTAACATCGGAGGAGGGTAAACGTTTTACCTTCAAAGTATTATCTTAATGCTTCAGCTGTTCTTTCCAACTTGTCAACAGCAGAACCCACAACAGAGGTCTTTAAAGCAGTCTTACAAACTTTACTATTTACGCTTGGATGTTCAAGCAGCGCAGTAGCACCTGACCTAAAAAGAAAAAACAATTTAAAACCACGATGTCTTTTACTCTCTCAATGACTTGTTAGGTTACCATGTACTACAGGCAGGCAATTACATGTCAGCTCAGCTTCTTAGTTTAAAACACTTTACGTCTGACAAAAGGGAAATCGGAAATCTGGGGAATATTTAACACTGACAGCTAGCACTGCGACAGACTCACATTCCCATTATCTTAGCTTCCAGGTGATCAGCAGTTTGGCTGGGGAACCCCTGATCTACCTCTCACAGCTCTGTGTATGGTTTGTTCCAAATTATATATCCAACATACATATCTTAAAGGGCTGAACACACATAAAGAAAAAGTGGGAGTGAAATCAGACAATCTAGCATTCTCCAGCATAACTAGAGACTGAAAGTCATTAATCAGCAGTTCATTTGACACTGGAAACTGTTAGGATATTTTATTTATTCAAGGGGAGCAGTGTTGAACAAACAGAGGACGATACAGTCTTTTCCATCACAGCATGTGCAATCTGACTTGATAAAACTTAGGAATATTTTAACATCATTGAACAGCTGCATTTGACTAAAATAAATCAAATGGCTGACAAACCTCCATACCCTAGAGAACCTGCTCCCTGACGAAACAATCTGTGATATCCTGGTATTTGAAACTATTTAAGATGACCACAAATATTGCAGAGAAATATGGTTAAAATTACCTCTGAACATTACCTTTCTGTGACTATAACCACAGAGAGGAGAAAGAGCAGCAACTCAGTTGCTTGCAAATAGTCCATCTCATGATTTTTGAAATGAAAAAGGGTTGCAAAGGATGTGATTCTTCCAAAACACTGGGCACTGGTATAGGGGTGGTGTTACTGGGATTAGCAGGCCACCAATCTCAGGGCTTTGGAAATCAGACACACACAAAGTACTTTGCTGAGCACATTTCAACCAAATTCTGTGTGAGCTAACACATCCCGGCTATGTTAGAGATCTAAAACATGAACAGTACAGATCAAAGCTCTTTTTTGCCCTCAGAATACAGTTGTTGATCATTTCCCTTTCACTTTGCTCCCCCCCACCAAAACTAAAAAAATCACACTACTGAAAATCAGAGAAATAAGAGTTTCTCTTTCTGTCGTGTACACACAGCCTCACTCTTAAATGCTTTTTAAGGATATTTATTGTTGAAAACAGTCTTATCCTGCATAGATAGAGAGTTGATCAGCCAACATTATTAACTATTTTTATTACATCAGTATCTATAACCTTCAGAAAATTTACTGATCGTCGGTATAGAGTAGACAATAGCTTCTGTCTCAAGAGCCTAGTGACCTCTGGTTTCTTTTGCCAAGGGAATTTTAAAAGTAAAATTTTGCCTTTCAAATTATACTGATTTATGTAGTGCAGATACGCTCACTTACGTAGCAGTGGCAAACTAAACTGGAAAAGAAATAAAGAAGGTATTCTTGTTCTGATATAATCACATCCACATAGGAAATCATGCTAGTAAAATGAGACAAACAAGCACTCTGCAGACAACTGTTTGAAAAAGGTTACTGCTCATCAGTGTGCCCCCAAGCATCCTCTGCAACACCATCTGCCAAAGGTCATCACCTCCTCAGCCCAGCAGCACTACTCACAAGTTTGCTTCCAAAGATGTTTCAGTCAGAACAAGCCAGGTTAACTTGAACAGTTTAAACAGATTCAAGTTTGCTTAACCTAAAGCTAACCTTCAAGTGCTCTTGTGAACAGCTTTGCTGGCAAACCGAGCAGTGGTAACCTCTGGAAAGTTATAAACACCTGGTAGCATCTCTGTTTTCAGCACAACTGAACCTAGAAAGAGACACACACATTTGAATACTAATTAAAGCCATAGAGACATGTGGGTAGGTTTCCCTAAAACACAAGCACATACCTACAGAGCCAGGTGGTTTGAGGTTGACTGGCTGGAGAACCAAGACATAAATGAGGAAGATAAACAATAGCGATCCCTATTGTTTCTCTCTCAGACCATTTTCTGCTGGCAATTTTAGAGCCATCAGTTTAGGACAAGTGGCTATAAGGAAGGTAACCACAGAGATGGTTCTACAGCTTGGCATGAGGAGGGCATTGCATACTTAAGGACTTGTCTGAAAGACAAAAGAAGATAATTGGGATAAGCTGAACTTATGGAGGGTGATAAAAGGTAGGGGATCAACTGCTTGCATGGGAGGCTATGGAAAGGACCCTGATGAAAGTCATTAGAACAGTGGTTAAAGAAGGCAAATTTACCACAAGAATTTTGAGTTCTTAAGAATCAATGTAGAAAATTAAAGCAAGACATGTTACAGGGTGAATGCACTAACAGAAACTTCTCACCGAGAGCTTGAAATGAAAAGAAATGCTGAAGAAAATGAAAAAACTAATGACTACTGTGTTCCTGGGAAGGACATGCCAATGTGCAGCACAGTAAGCTCAGTTTTGAAATGAGCTCGGTGTGAATTAATGTATATATATGCAAAAATACTTAAAGGTGTCAGGAGGCAGCAATAATCACAGAGAAATTTTGTTCTGGACTTTCCAGTGGAAGACTTCCATAATATTCCCGCACAGAAAGAAACTTGCTTGATGGAAGAAACAAAATCGCAGCACTTGCCACCATAATAGAACATGAAAAAATCCAAAACTAAAATAGCTGCTTCAACTTTTGTTAGACAGTTATCGTCACTGTGAGGACTTATTTGGAGCACAAGACAGCGTGGCAGCGTGCTATCTTTTTGTTTAGCACAGCACTAGAATTTGGGTTCCTGCAGCATGAGAGTGGATTTCCCTTCATTTCTATGGCTGCAAGGGGAACCCGCTGCATCTGTAATCAGAGAAGAACACTCGGTATAGGTGATACCTCCCATAAGCGTATTTGGCTATTTACATTGATGCACCATTTTCACCATTTACAGAATAAAATAAGTACTCATTTGTGTTCATCACCTTTGATGAACAGTTCTTTGAAAGTCTCACTGCTCCTTGCTGCAATGCTCTGAAAAAAGGATGAGGAACCAAATTGTTCCTGGTCTTGGGAGGTTTCTCTTAACACTTTTCCCATTTGCTGATTCACTGAGATATTAAGTGGGGGCTAGATGCTTCAGTTCCCATTACTAAGGGAGCGCAAGAGCTCATCACTTTACAAAGGCAGGCCTAACAGGCTCATACGTAAACAGTATTGACTTCAATGGGCTTTCGATCAGGCTGCTGTCATCCAGACATTTTATGTGAGGGAGCAATGCCCAGCTGTGTGCAGCAGTCCCAGTGGGCAGCACAAAGAGGAAGATGTGAAGATACTGAGAATTATAAGACAGTGGTTAAAGGGAAAAGAAAACTGAAAACTCAGCTGAAGGGAAACAAGCACTGTCCCATTTAAGTGCAAGCGTAAGTAAAAATAAATGTACCAAATCTTCTTCTAAAGAAAGAGTATGCCTATTTTAAGTAGCCAAATCAAAACTGCCACGCACACAACTGGACAGAAATGGGTGTACTACTAGACTTTTATCGCTTCAATATTTAGTTATAACTAAGAACAGCCCCAAAGTTTGCAAGTTTAACCTTTGGCTAAACGTGCATACAGCCTCCCATCTGCTTTGCAGCAGTTTAGATATTCATGAAGCATGCAGTGTGAAGTTCTTTTCATTTTTGCTATGCTTGGTAAATTAGCCAGCAAGCAGGGAGTAGACAATAATAGTAGATTCCTATTTGATGACTGGATTTGATTCGTTGCATCTTTTTAGTGTTTTGATCGTTTGGACTGAAGATAAGACGCACACAATTTGGTAGCTGGCAAAGTGGGATTTAATAAGTCTCCTGTAAAACACAGCATGTATGCAAACAGCCCAGAGGATTAGACTCCACTTGCTTAGTTTAGAACTTGGTGCAGCCAACCTGAATAATCAAACGGAGGAACAAAAGTTGTGAATCCCCTCAATGCACTGCTTCATTAGGATCTCCTTACAAAAAAAGAAAATGGGACTCATCTGATCAGCCAGATTTTATGGCATCTGATTAGACCACCATTTTCTCAGCAGGTCCCCTTTCTTTAAACTGTTGACTATGGATGGCCTGCTGAATAGGATGAACTTTGGACCACTAAATTGCAGCATTATGGTTATTTAGTGTAATTTATGAAAAAGAGAGAAGTCGTGATCACCTACTTCATATTGCTAATGATATCTCCATTTATCAGAACAGGTATGAGTTTGGATCATCATTTTTGCCTCACAGTCACAGAAGACTGTCCAATTAGATACCAAAAAAAAAATGTTTGCCAATGGGGCTGTACAAATGCTAAATTAAGATTTAATAGTCCTTACATAATCATTTATTACTCTTGACTGTTTGCTGCCTGGCATTAAGTTCCACATCGTCTCAGCATGTTTACGTCAAAGTTTCCTATTCATTCAGTATTTTCTATTTGCATTTTACTGTGACCAGTCTAAAAAATAAAAAGGAAAGGAAAAAAAAAATCTGAACTTGATTTTTCTACTCTGCAATGTTGCATCTAAACAGCAATTAAAACTATAACAAATTAAAAAGAAGCTATGAGAATTACATTATGCTGATTTCAGTGTAAAAGAGCCCTCCCCCTGAAAGAAAAGGGATACATTTCCAATTACAGAAATTATCACTTTGTCTTTTTTCCCTAACAAATAAGACTGCTAAACACTTTCCACAGAGGCAAATTTCTAAATTGCTGATTATTACAGGTAATGATCTATTCACTATGTCAGCTTTCTAGCCATCCTTGGAAGCTGGAGTTATGCAAGTTAACAATGACTATCCGGGAGGGGAGGAACACCTCCAGTAGGTGATGCTGCCGGGGGGGAAGCCAATTACATAGACATGGCAGAAGCAGAGTACATGGGGACTGAACATGTGTCCTGTCTCAGATCCACAGAAACCACTGGAAGAGGTTCCTCCTCCAGCCCACTCACAACTAGTTATATATTGCTAGCTATGTAGTAGCTATATAGCTCTGTACTGGTAGCAGACACCCACCCCACTGCTGCCAGCAGGAGGTTGTACGGGCACTTCTACTCCGGCCCCAATGAGTCAGGTGGGTATAAGCCCTAGAAACCTACAGCCTTCAATCCAGCCAGGTTATTAGACTGAAACAGGTTTGGGTAGACCAAGCACACTGCCATGGGCAGACCAGAGGGGACCACGGCCTCTGGCAGAGCATCCTGGGCAAGCAGTGTGGGATTTCCTGGCACAGCTCAGCCTGGAGTGCGAGGTCTGCCTAGAGCCCAGTTCTGAATCCAACCTCAGGAAACACATTTTTCTTCCTACTTGTTAATAAATGGCCATGGCGATGTTGTTCTGGAATAACTAGGAACTAAACGTGCAATAATTATTCCAGCACCACTTCTGGGATAACAGTGTAAACACTTCTTTTCTGTTCTGGTTTGAATCCACTTTGGAATAGTGAATCTACTCATGCAAGCCTTCTAAAAAGAAGAATCTGTTTTGTCAGCTTCTTCCTGCAGTCAAGCCTCCGCAAGGTTTATTTGGTACCTTCTCTGCACGTTCTTCTACTGTCACAACTCGGATTCAGTGTCCTCCACTAATTTTTTACATGGATACTCTCTAAGAGTAAGCAGTTTTCCCTATAGCCCTCAGCAGGAGCTATTTGCTCTCTAGAATATTTTATTAGCATGCTGACTATTTCTGCAAGAGTACAGTGGGATTTTCCTGTGGGTCACACTCCATATTTGCTGTCACAGAGACCCTGAAATCACTGTAGACAGATAAATGCTCTGAATCTTCGGATTTTGATTATTAGAATCGAACAGTAGCAGATACTCTGCAACACCCCCAGAGCGCACTCAGGTGGGATGGGGAGTAAAAGCAGCAACAAGTGAGGATACGTCTGTCAACCCTACACCACAACACTACCCCTCAGAGGCAGCAGAGTTCATTACACTGGACTAAGACCTTGAACAGCTGAGAACTTCTATTTATTTCCCATCCCAAATTGCTGTTTCTCAGTCAACAAAGGGAAGCTTGCTGCAGCAATATTCCCAGTGAAAGACTTTTTCTTAGATTTGCTACAGTTCGGATCTACGAAGCCATTAGTTTTTAACCAACTGTAAAGTTATCAGCACAGCTCCAGCTATCCAATGTAGTTTTGTTCTTTGTACCCAAGAGCGGTCCTAATTTGTCCTCCTTCTTACTCTGTACATGTTGTTCAAGCAGATTTTCAACAGAAATTGTGAGAAACTCTGTACAGGGTAATATTACGTGATAACGTCTCCAACGTTATTCAATGTAATAGATACAACATTCATCCAAGACCAGCCTTGTAGACAAATACCTGCCTTTTACAAAATGGCTATTTGTTAGAAAAGTCAACAAAGGGTTTTCTCAAGCGCCAAATGCAGCTTTCTGACTGGCTCTGCCAAATAAGATGCTGATGCCTCCCATTTGCAGTGTGCTCAGTAATAACAAGTAGAAGGGAGGAAGCTAGAAGAAAGCCATTAGTTCAGCTGTCAATGTACATAAGTGTCCACAGGTGTCATCAAGTGTGAAGAAGCAGTGGCAGCCATTTGACATTGCTGTCTCTGTGGAAGAAATTTTTACAGCAGAGGCAGAATTTACTAAATTGTGCCAGTCCTCTGCCAGAATTCATCAGCTCCTGGGACCTGGTATCTCTGAATCAGGTATCCCCTGGCAAGTGAGTAGACAGAAATCAAAGACAACTCTTGGCCAAGATGAGCAGGCAGCACACAGATCTTCACATCTTCTGCAAGTGGCAGGAGGTAGAGGTCTGCTAAAGTGCTTCAAGCCTCCTGTCATTTCAATATTTGCATGTTGGTTGTTAAAGACCAGGGTACAGAGTAGACAAAATTTTCTAAAAGCCTTCTGTTGAACCTTCTATTGGTGTTTGTGGAAGAAACCTTGAATCTCAGTAATTACCTGCTTGTGTTGCACTGGTAGAGCCCTCAAGAAGCTCAGCAGCCCCTCCGAGGGACCTCTGCACAAAAAAAGATAGTAATGGTGGTAACACACATTACAAAGCTGAGGATGAAAAGCAAGCAAGGTTTAGAGGTAATTCATTCTCTGGGAATGAGTTTTTCAGGAAGCAGGCTAAATGAAAGCATGACTGTTCCTGGATAACTTCTGTTGCTGGAATCCCAGTAGTATCACCAAATGAACTTTGGTGACAGGAACATAAACAGCAACTTTTTTGACGGTTCTCACCTCCACACATACACTATTTCCCATATAACACAGAATAAAGAAGTAAGGGGTTGAAGTACTTAGAAATGATCCTTGGTCCAGAAATAGATTTTGAGTTGTATCGTTTCTATGGTATTGGTAATACGTGATTGTCATTTAAAAAGCAGGTTTTCAAAATGGCTCAGATATGTTTCAGTAAGACTTCTTTTCTCCCCTGTGGAAAAATTCAATGTGTATTCTAACAATTATTACACCTTTATTCTGTGCATCAACTCTGTTTCTAAATGTCTGAACTGACAGCATGTCTGGTCACATGAGTCCAGTCAACAAATTTGGCTAACGGTAACGCTTTAGGACAAAATTATGAAAAAAATGACAAATTAGCAATGGCACCTAATCAATAAATGACACAATATGGAATCCATGAAGCTGATAATGCAACCTCACAATTCTCTCATTTCATAAAATAAATTACTAGAGCTAAACATGTGCAAGATGATGTCTCCTTTCCAGTTAGTTTTCCTCCAACCAATAATAAATTTATCTGGAATTATATAGATCATAGTTCTAAAATGATCAGTAACATGCAATTTTCAGAACCTGGGTACTTTTAACACTAAACCAGCCATTAATAACTAGCCTACAAACTACCGTTGCCTTAAGACACCCTTTGATGCAGTACGGCATGCTTCAGAAAAAGTTCCCAGCTAGAATATTATCACTACACTGAGTAAAAAACAAGAAAAACAGTGTGACAGATCAGTTTATCTTTGCTAAAGGAACCTCATAACTTCCCCACTTCACCTAGAAAAATACTACCACAGCACTGTCACTGTGGGAAGAACTCTTAAAATATTTCAAGATTTAACGGGCTTTCAAATAAATTTTCTGTCATTGCAGTCAAATGCTGTTAAAGTTCCTTGCTAATAATACTGTGAAGTCTGAAATTACCTTTATTCTTACAACTAGCTTATCTAGCTGTGATTTATCTAACCTCTGCAGGCTGACATTTCCTACGATGTGGTTTGCACAAAAAAAGTTCGTCTCCAAAAAATTCTGAAGAAAATATGTTTTATGATTTTGAAATTATCAGAGAGCAAGGTGAGTTAATTGCAGCAGAGAAATTACATTCAGGCATCCCCCTTCTGCTATTTTATGATCATTCAGAGCAAATCTAGATATAAAGAGCCCAAATCAGCCATGTACATCACGCATTGAGGGAAATGTGCTTTGTCAGTTTACTTATCCGGAGAGGTACTGAAGCTACCCTCTACTCTGGTGGGTTGGCAGCAACTGAAGGACTCTAAAGTAAACTCCTTCAACTTTCTTTAAAACGCAGTTTGCAAAAATCAAATAGCACAGTGAAAATGTCCCACATAGTAGATTCTGGCATGCTCAGAAGGACAGACGAGATAGATGGACATTTTAAAGCTACAAAACGGGACTGTTAAGAACTCACTCAACTAATATCATTCATTATTTCCAGGAAATGAGAGGAAGTTGTTACACCAAAAGACAGTGTGTTCTTGAACACAGGTTAGACAGTAAGACACACAAGAAAGTTAAAAAAAAAAAGACAAGAAAAAAAAGGACATGGGTCTCCTGCATTATGTATTGGGCCACTCAAGCACCTGTCTGAGACCAAGGTACTTAAGTGCTATTCCTGCCCCAGGCTCTGGCCAGTCTAGGTGCTCACAGCTCTCATTACTTATTGATTGTAAAGTGCTCTCAGCTATTGAAGGAAAGCACTATGCAACAGGCAGATTTTTGCTGTTCCTCTCCCCTCGTCTCTGACACATACCCTCTCAGACCTTTCTCCTCCTTTAGAGATTGCAGCCATTACCTACAATCTTTGGAAGAGGAAAGAAGGGACAGAGTTTTAGTAATGAAGAGCTGCTCATCACCATATTTTCTTGTGACTGTGTATGGCAATCAGCACATACTTTTGCATGAAAGTACATACAGTTGAATTAAAACAACGGCAAGAGCTGAGTCCTATATTGCCAGCATACATTGATGATGTTTTCAGTGAAGAATTTAAAACCTTGCTGTTTTGAATACAGCAGCAATGAATAAAAGTCTCTGTTTTTCCATATGTTTAACAGAGGGAGAGGAAACGTTTTATTTGAGGGAAAAAGAAAGTGTATTTTACCATGGCAAAAAGAAAGACTTAAAAAATAAATTAATCGAAGTTATTTATTTAAAAGTTATTTTAAACCCATGAGACTTCGCAAACAGAGGAGTCCGCTGAAAAAGAATTCTTTAACGTCCTGATGAAGAAAAATAATGCTGTTAACTCACATAACCAAGACAGACCTTTTTGCACCAAGGACTATATTTAACCCCAATCCTGAAAAGTCTTATGCATACGTCTACCTTTACTGCTATGAGTATTCCAAAGCGACAGAAAAAGGCACAGACAATAAATAGGTGAATAAAAGATACTCTTTTGCTTATCTTGAAAAACTGGCCAAACAGACACATTGATATATTTTTAACCAAATCCCCTAAACACACAATTCTGACTATTACATGTACCCCTGAAGCAGAGAGCATCACAACTTCCCCAACCACACCTACAGACATGATTTCATTGTTTTAAATCTGTGCTACACTAAAACAGTTCACACCACATTCCTGGCTCACAACCGCTCACCTCTTGCACTGGTAACTTGCAAGAGTTAATCCAGCTGAAAAATCATTCTGGAAGAAAAATATTAGTTTACAGAAGTATCATGTCCTTGATCCAGGTGACCATAAGAACATTAGCCCTTGCACAAAGCAGAAGGCGGCACCTTTGGCTGCAGCTCAGACTTAGCATGAAACTGTACCACAAGGCCTCTGAGTCCTACTGCTGAGCACTGCCATGACATGAACATTAAGTCAATAAAATAGCATACATAATTAACAAAATTCCAGCCCAGCACTTGAGGGTGTTTGGCAGGAAGATATCATTCCTTCATGCTTGGACTCATACCGCCCAACATGTGCAATGATCACCAAGTTAAGTAGCCATAGTATATTTTGGGTCAATTTATACACACCTCTGCACAGGACCTGGGAAAAAAAAAAAAAAAAAAAAAAGAAAAAGAGAAAAGAAACAAAATTCTTTCAGTAGCTTTTACTATCACCTAGAAAAAAAGAAATAATAAACTGCCCTTCATTTGCAAAAATACCAGTTCAATATGTGCATTCAAACTCAAAGGAAAATCTTTGTCCTTGGCAGAGACAGGTGAAAACTCTGCCCAAAGTCACCATGAAAAATTAGCTGTTAAAAATACTGCAATGTTGGCTCCCCTAGACCCTCTACAAAGTATTTCTGTCTTTCCCATATGCCCCTGTTCAAGCAGTCCCAATTGTTACTCTCTAAACAGACATATATTTGTGTATGTATGACTAGGAGAAGAGAGATTTTAGTATGATTACAAATCTTTTGAAAATCTAACCTCTCAAAGAAGCTATTTCCCAAGCCCCTGGAGAAGGCTGTCTCCAGCCAAACATTCAGAACAATGGGAGGTGCAGAATATACCCCTAATTTATATTCATGACAATGAAATGTGTCTCTATCACCTCCTGTCACCTTAATGAAGGGTTAATTTAAAAATCTAATTGGGAGCTAAAAGTGCCGATGTTATTAAGCTGTCTGACTGGAAGTAAACCTGCACAGTCAAAATACCTGCTAAAAGCAATGGGCTAGATCTGCAGCTCTTGATTGTGCTCAATCACTTATATCTCTGGTAAAGTAATGCCTATCACCTACACAGTGCTTTCAACCCATGAACACTTTATAAAGGTTAGCATTGCTACAGAATACCAAAGATGAGGAAACTAAGGCATAAACGGGAAAAAAAAAAAAGCAAATGTGCACTTGCATAGCAGCAGATGCAATGACCGATCCTTTAGAAATGGGTAAAAGAACTTGTAATTACCCTCCCAGGAAAAATCCTACACATGTTCCTGTATATCAGTCTGGACCACCATACCAACCAAAAAGTCAATCCCACATTTTTCCAGGTTAAAATTTTCAGTTAATCTTAAAAAGAAGCTCTTTTCTACCTTTAATATTATATGCAACACACTGGGTTCTTTGCTCACCTATCTAACAGAGTGCCACCCTACAATCAGAGTTATGGGCCTTTGCTTCTCCACATCACATTTAGAAATCTTGCTCATTCATATTTTTTACTGTTTGTATCAATCTCATGCCTTGGCCAATTTTGGCAATCACAACATTTTTGAGAGGTTTGGTTTTGTTCTTCTTGTTCCTCTGAAATTTCATTTTTATATCATGGTACAACAGGAGGCATCACTATGTATGCAGGGAAGTGCAGGTGAGGCCAGCGTGGAGAGCCACTGCTGAGCAGCACTTTGCAAAAGTCTAGGCTGTCATAAGAGGTCTTTTCTGATGTAGCTCAGGGTAAAGTTAATCAGCCCTGATCAGCCCTAATCCAATCCTCAGCATCTTTTTTTCTATATACCCAATCATGTCTTTATTAATCCTGGGTAGAGGATAAATATGAATGTCTCTTTTCCAGAAGAGAAAGGCCAGGGGAAAGATGTTTCAGGGTTACCTGGGTATTGTCTGCTTATCATCGGGACAGATGAAAGCAAACATGTTGCTTCCGACCCTGCTCCACCCCTGGGTGGAAGAGAGTGGAGGAATGCAGTCCCCTCCCAGCAGCCAGACCGGGATGGGCCTCCACCTCCTCCCTGGCCAGCACCTTTCAACGGGGACTTCACAGATCAGGGTGCCCCCACTCCCCCGTCTTCTGATCGGCACAGATAACAATAACAAATAACGCCAAGTACATAAGAAGATTGCTTTAGGGCTCAATAATGGGTTTATCACACTTGGAGGTCACAGGTTTGACACCTCGCCCGCGCTGGCAGTGTCCCATATGCCCAGTCAGTGGGGGGGAACAGCGGATGGTGTGGTCTCCAGACCGTGGGCTTTGGGGAAGCCTTGACTACTGCTGGAATTGTTCAGCCAGGGTTGCTTATTCATTCATCAAATTCATGTGAAATCATTCTCAGCACCTTTTGAGTTTTCCAAAACACATTTCTGCATGGCAGGCAATGTTGTTAGAACAGCATTAATTATCGGCTTGCTTATTAGTAGTCCCTGGAACTGTCCTGCCTGTTTGCTAGTGCAAAACTCGCTATGCTGAGGGCACTGGCTGGGAAATGGGGATGGCACAGTGTGGGGCAGCTAAGGCTACCCACATCCACAAGCAAGGCAGCTGCTGAGCTCAAGCGTCGCACATTTTAAGGCAAGCTCGAATCAGTCCGTTTCCCTCTGAAATGCCACTGAACTGAACACAGCAGCTCAGCAACCCATTCATGAGCTGCTGAGCTGCGTGGGCAATGTGGGTGGGGTGGACAGCTGGGAGTGGTGAGCTGGTCCACTGCCTGCAGCTATGGATCCCCTTGTCAATCCCTTCACTTAAACAGCCGTCAACATGCGGCTGGCCTCCATTCATTCAGATCCTGCCTGTAAATCCTTCTGAGCTGGAACATTTACGTCCACATCATGACTAAGCCTCATTTGCACTTCTACATATAAGGGTGAGACTTTAGCACCTTCCTCCGTGGCCCTCACTAGCCCACAAAGCACAGAAGCCACAGGGCAGAAAAGTTCTTTGCTGTGACTGCCCCGGGGGGCGGCACTAGTGCCCTGGGTGGCGGGGACCAGGCACCAATCCTGCTGGTCTTCACTGTCTGCAAGAATTTTCAGAATCGCCTTGGGCTCCGCTGGCCCAAGTTTCCTAGTCCTTAAAATTGGAATTACAAAACTAACTGCCTCCCTAGTATTCCTTGAATAGCATTAAACAAGCCCTAGAGTTTAACAGTACCAAGGTTGTGTCCAGTGGCACATAAGATGACAATTTCATGTTATCATGTCTCTGCAGCAGCCAGCGGGAACTGGCTGCGCTGCACTGTGCGGATCAGTTCAAAGACAGGTATCGAATAAATCAGATCTTGCACCCTACTCTTCTCGAGGATTTCAGCACAAGGCACTAATATTCACATGCTCTCTGCTGCTGGGAGCTCTAAAAAGTTACATTCTGTGCTGTTCATTTAGGGACTGGAAAAGGTGCTGTAAATCCCTGAGGGCTCTGATGCACAGTTCCCACTGGATTCAGCAGTGGAAGCTAAAGAGGTGTTCCCTTCAAACGCTATGCAAATATTCTGGGCTGTGAACAATAAAGCAGGACTAACGGTGGTTTATGCTGATAAACCAAACCTGTGAATTCCAGTAGTTCAGGAGCACATCCCTGCTGCAGTTCAGCTTTAGGCAACAGGTAATCTCAGGCAGAGGAGCAGGAAAGGCAGCTGAATTGTTCCATGTGTCGCCAAAATGTTGAAGAGGGCATTCCCAATGCATGCATGCCCCTAACTGCACTGAGGCTGAGCTTGTTAGGTACCAGTGAGGGTTATAAGTTTGATCTATGGCTTGGCATCACAAAGAGTCATTGCATATAGTCAATATTTGTTAAATTAATTGCAGTTATTCATCACTTAAACTGGCACAGCATAATAACGCCTTCATATTTTTCATTACAATACTTAGAATTCACTTTCCACAGAAGTGTCATTGTATAGAGGATGTAAAGAAGAAAAAAATAAAAGCCTGACTTTAATGCTTTTTCTAAGCCAAATGAATTTTATTTATTTTACAGCATCCTTCCTAACACCTTCTCTAACACTTAAGACTGTAGTGTATATCAATGGCTGGTGTCTGTAAGTTAGCCACTGATTGTATTCTCCAACACATATGTAGGTCCCAATCTTGCAATTGTGTCTTTTCTGATATGTGAAAAAAAAAAACTGACAGTATTTTAATTTCATTACTCTTACACCTGCCATAATGGGCTTGGAAAACAAGTCTCTTTTTCCCAGAAGGAAGAGAGGAATTTACCAGAGAAGGTTTAGAGCCTAAGAGAACATGGGGTTTATCTCTGGGGCAAGATAATAGAAGATGGGTGTGAAAATGTTTGGCATCCACTGGATACCCAGAAAGCTAGAGAAGAAAAATATTCAGCTTGGAAATAAAGAGAAAAGATGGTCTAGGTCCTGAGTCTGGAAGCTAATAAATAACTGTTCTAATTCAGCCCTGGTTCAAGGTAAAGATTTTTGAAGATGAACTTTTAAATTACATAAATCAGTTCAGGGATGCCTCAATCAGTTGCCCAGCTCTCAAGAGTGAAAAAAAAAATGCATAACACCTGTAGAAAGAGAATAAAAGTTAAGTGACTATGTTTGGCAGAAAAAAAACAGGTTTTCTAATCTATTAAAGAAGATTAATAAAATGCATTTTATCAAAAGCTGTACTACTTCAGCTAAAGGCATAATCTTAACCTGAGTTATCTTCTGTGCATGAAAACACCCTCTCCTTATGCATTCAGGCTCTCACATTTTGGCTTTATCATCTGTAAGTCTATGCAAAAGCTACATATTTCTAATCTCTAGGGATCTCTTATCATTATCCGGGGATGTTGTAAGACTGCTAGGATCCTGGGCACCAGGGAGTACAGGTACTTGTGGCTGAACTCACTGAAGTCTGCACAGTGATTTGAGGTCATTCCTGGGTGGAATGCGATGTGGGAAACCAAAGCCTCTTAAGATATGAATGCAGATGCAGGATGCCATCCGACAGCTTCCAGTCCCTCGATGGCTCACTCATTTACTGCGACTGATGGGGCATTCTGGCATCCCTGAGGTTAACCCAGTGATAATTAGGGCATTGCGCATTTGCTATCACCTTGTGTGATCTGCCATTTTAACTCAGAAATGTTGAAAATTCATCTAAGGTTGAGAAATAGCAAACCCCTGAGTTGTCTTATGAGCCTACTTCATACGGCAGCTGTGCTTTTCAATGCTGTACTGTGAGCCAGGCTGACCAGCAGCTATTATAGAATTGAAGAAGTGTTAGAAAAGAGTCTCTCAAATCAATGTGCTCAGAGTCGCCTTTAACTTGAGATTTTTGCAGCACTGTTAGCCCTGCACTGTTTCTTTTTCCCTTACAGCTACAGCTAACCGTCTCCCATTTTTAGGTTTTTCCAATTCTCCGTTTGGTTGATGGACCATTGACCTTCTTTTAGCCCCTGGGATCAGAAAACGAGGAAGGAGGTGTGGTGCTGTGTAGCAGCACTCAGAAAGCCTTGGACTCAAGTGAGCCTTTCTGTATGGCACACTTTGCAATAGTTTAGTTTTCTCAAGTGAGCTGGCACACCAGTGCTCACCATCACATGGTGGATGGATAGCTGTCTCACTCGTCAGAGAGGAAGAAAATGTGAAAGACAGCAGACCTGCCAAGCAGTGGTGAGCAATCCATCACAGAGGTTTCAGGCTGATCCTGAAGGGTTAAAAGTGCTCTTTTCAACAAAGATTTTGGATCCACTAACACTGGCTGGAAATATGGTAAACCTGAAGGAGTAACATGGCAAATGCCATCATAATACTTTCTCCGACAGTCCTGTTGGCTGCCAGAGTGCTTACAGTCCTGTTCAACTGTCCTTCTACTAGAGACCTGAGCAAAGCTCTTCCTCACCACTCTCCATTCACGTACCATGCAGCAGTCATTGCTCACTGAGACATTGATAATGCTTCTTTAGCTGAGTAACTGGCATAATCACTTTTCACCTCCGAATTAAGTCAGCAACAGCTGGTATAAGATGAGCTTCACTGCTCTGGAAAAAAATCAGACTTAGTTTAAGAAAGGACACCTCACTATCATAAGACTTTTTTCTATTTATATTTTTAATAACAGCAGCATTTTAAGGCACTCGTTTCTCCCTTCTTTCCTGAAACAACCTACAACAACTTTAATTCTCACATATAAAAGGCACTTTTGGTGGTTTTGCAGAGTTCTCCTGGATGATATTGCAGTTGTAATCCTGTCACACTATAGGCCTTGGAAGTGAAACCTACAGTAAATTTTTATTTCAGCCACACCTTTGTAAAACTAGTTATTCCACACTAAAGCATATAACAGAGATGGAAATCTTGACCAGTAGTGCTAGAAGCAACAACTCTCACACAGATGATAACCTCTGGGTAGACTCCCAGCTGTGACCCATTGCTTACATAATAAAGACATACATCATGCACATGAAAGTATGTAATTTCAATTATACTACATGGTTTTAGAATAAAGAATCTGGACCACAATACAAAAACTATATTCCCCGTATATATTCCACTTCCATTCCCACCAGTGCCTACCAGTGCAGTAGGTGACCTCCCCCAGCCAATCATTTCCAGGCACATTACCACTCAAGTTAGCAACTCAAAACACAGCAGAGACGAGATGAAGAGATAAGCACCCAATCCTGCATTCCTCCCACACCCAGAGCTCCTAGCCAGAGGGCGGATAAAGACAAGGGAGCTGGCTCCCAAGAGTAGTTATGTTTGAAACTGCTCAAATAGTGTTGCTAAACGCTTAAGTCACAGTATTTTAAGACTTGTGCAGGATGGGGGCTGAGTATGTACTTGACTGTTCATCCCTCTGCATGTGCTTATGTCCATTCCTGATGGTCCATTTAGTAACTGGCTTGCAGAAATATCTGATGTCAGTTGACTCCAGGCAGTACCCAAAGCAGACACAGAGAATAAATCCAATGTCATTTGCTTCACTATGTTTTAAAATCAGGTTGTATACTTAAGCTTTCACGATGATGCAAACAAGTAGACAGTCATTATTATGATATTTTATCTGGTTGTATATGCAAGGAAAACTGATTCTAAATTGTGAGCTGTTCATTCAGAATGCACAACATCAATCCACAGAATTTTACCAGGACATTTTGGGAGGATGTTGTACGGAAGGGTCACATAGAATGAAAAGGCTGAATAAATCCCATGGCCAATTACATGGTCACTGAATCATGAAAAGGCCAGGCTCCTGGAATTTTGCAGCTGCTAGTAGATTCAACGGATGTATCAAACCAGCAGCAAACTCAGCTACAAGTTACCCTTCCACAGAACTGATTTGAAACAAAATAAACTTACATCAAATCCCCGCAATTTAGAAATTTTGCAAGGGAACACTGATAGACTTTAATTCCCATTATCTTTCCTTGTCTTTAGGATTCATCTGTATATTTCATTGCAAAACACATAAAATGCCTTTTGTGTTTAATGAAAAGCATGACACACGCTTCAAGAGATTATATTTTTAGTGAAATTAAGCCCAACATTTAAGTGTGGTTTTTTATTAGGAGGAGGATGGGTATCTTTAAATTAAAAATACTTCAGTGAATTTGTATTGACTGGTTTCTGAAGTTCCACCTAGTTGGTAGCACAAAGCACCTCCTGCAAATTGCAAACACACACAGGGCCTTGTCTGCACCAGGGAGGGCGTGCAGATGCTTTGGATCTCCAAAGCCATCACACAAAGCCTCCAAGAAGGCCCAGACAGTGCTGAGTGGCTGAGCCATCCTCACACACTACTAGTTGGGCTGTCCCTAGATAAGCTCTGGCAGGCCATGCTGGGGAAAAATAGGGAACAACTACATGACTGCTGTGCCTCTACCAGGGTGACAAAGCCAATATGACACACCAAGATTACCAGCCCTCTATCATAAGTAGGCCAGTGTATCTGACAACACGATTAGTTTAAGCTAGTATGCAGCAGCTGAAATGCTGGCGTATGTATACTTCCCTCTCCAAGGCCAATAACCCTTAGCAGAGGTGTAAGGAGAAAATTGGGAGCAATTCCCTCTTAGAGCTGCTGGAGATTTTCTGGAGCCATCATCAACATATCATGCTGCAGACAGGACAATAATAAGCCCAGTTCTGAAATTTCTCTTCCAAACAGTGGGCAGAACATCAACATGAGACAAGGGATGACTACTGGCTCTGCCACTGCCTTACTGGGTGTCCCTGGACCATTTTCCTAATGTAACTGAGTTGCACTGATTTCCTTTGCAAAGTGCTTTGAGATCTAACAGGGAAAACAACCCCCAAATTATCAAATCACAAGTTCTGTCTCAGTATAGCCCAGGCTTCCATGACAGTCAGGAATGCACCTGATCGAGTATGTTTCAATCAGAGCAAATCAATTCTTTTACAAATGACCGAGTGCTCGAGCTCAGACAAAGCCCGAGTTCACGCAGGGCAGGAGAACAATACAGAGAAACTTACTGGAAACACAAGTCAAACTGACCAGCCTATGTTAACTGCCAGTGGTGACTCATAGAAATTACGTGCAGAGAACAGCCATGAAGCACTGATCTCCCCTTCTTCCAATACAAGATTCTTCCCTGCAGTCCACAGATATTTTATCCAGTCATGCTTTAACATCTGAAATATTATCGCAGAAAGAACCTCGTGGATGTGACCTTTATTTTCCTGGTATTCCTTTGATAAAATCCTCCTTAAATCTAACCCATTTTTCCTGGCTGCGTCACAGGGCACCACCCAGCAGAACTAGTTTTTCTTTTTGCATCCTTCAGGTGTTATGCAGACCTCTTACTGCATTCACTAGTCATCACATAGTCCCACATATATCCACCTCTTTACATGTCTCCTGAGAATGTCTTCTAGACCTCTTACCCCAAAGTAATTTTTTTAGCTGCGGTCTCAACCTTCTCCAACTGCTCTGTGTGACTGACAATGTGGCACAGACATGCATGCTACATCCCAGGTACCAACACGTGGGAAGGCTGCATCAACATCCTGGTCACCCTCCCTTTACCTGATTTAGTTTTCTTTCTTGAAAGCACACACTCTTCCTGTACATCTGTACAGTGCCTCTATCACAGCCATGACATTTGAGAGATTCCTTAAGAGCATATGACAAATCATTACTGGATTGTGAAATCTGCCATCTTCTCTACCTGCCAGCAAGGACATAAATTCACAGATCCCAAGGATCTCTGATAAGCATGGCAATTTCTACATGATCTGGATTTTCATAACAAAAATAGTTTCCTAGCCTATTGGCTCGAAAGACACCTCGATAATGCAATCCTAATTAGCTCTTTGGTATTCAGCCATCAGAATCATTAGCACTAGCTGGGTGTTATCTTCCCTTTCCCTCCTACCTCAGGAGCCTGTAAACGTGGAAGGTACTTAAGGCCACTGAAATAGAAATGTTGTCAAACATTTAACAGCTGATCCTACTGACAAATACTCCAATCTGAAGATGACGCACTTCACTGGACTAAAGGAACAACAATGTGCTCAGACAGATGTTTCAGGTGAAAAAGTTGCTATTTTCAGTTTATGATTAGTCAGATTTTACCAGAGAACTATTACTAATGTCCCTCTTCAGGTTAAGTTTAACAATGAATATGAATGATGCTATCAAATAAAGAAGTAGGAATACGCAGCCATTTGTGGGATAACATGGGGACCTGATAGTATGTTTGTTTTCTGTATTACTTAATCCAACAGTTATTTCAGTAATGTTTATGTCCTATCTTTAGCAAAAGTTATTGCAGGGATACAAGGGAATATACATGAACACATACATTTATGCATAATCTACTGATACTTCCTGTGCCAAAGGGCATATGTTCATATATGTATGCCATATGACATATCCAAATAACCAGAGGACCTTCTTTTAGTAGTTTGTCTGTTCTGTTACATCATCCGTTGCAGTCATGCTGCTCCATGCTGTGTCTTTCTCAAGCCTTTAGACTGCAATGTGTCAGAGAAGACGCTGTAGGGGGAATCCGTTGACTGTACTGTGGCCAGGATACAATCCTGGTATATACTTAGATATTGTTATATACTTATATATTTTAAGGTCAGAAGGGACCATTATGATCCTTTACCTTAACCCCCTGGGGCACAGCCGAGACTATTAAGTTTTACCCAGCAGTTCCTGCAGAGGAGAGAATTATTCTCGCCTACTGCATAAGTGAACTCTGCTGAGCCCAACAGCTTGTTATTCATACTGTAAGGCAAGCAGCACCTACCACAATTTGAGTGATGAAATAAATAATAATGCAGCCAACCAGAATGGGAGACAAACTAGAGAAATCCTCATCGAAATTCAGCAGATCTGGGCTAGCTCCCTCCCAAAGCTCCCCTATCCTCCCCTTCACACAGAGATTTTAGGGACAAATGCCAGTAGATCTCTATTGTTCCTGTTCATTCATTAGCTACAACTGATTTTTCTGTTGTGTTCACACTTCAAGGTAAGGATAAGCTAGATTCTGGTCACGTTGTGCATATTGGAAAAGTAACTATGAGACATAGAAAATACAGATGTATTTTAAATACAAAATAACATTGCATTGTTTTCTTCACAGCGTTAAATAATCCTTAGAAGTGAAACATACATGTTTCAAGGTGATAAACTCCTTTCATCCCATTATCTTTGGACCTTCCCCTCCATCTCCATTAGTTGTATCATTCTCCTTTTTTACATCTAACCTCCCTGCCCAGCCTTCACTAAATGGACTCAGAAAAAAACCTCTTGGTACTATTTGTCACAATGCCACTTTCTACATGCATACTTCCCATGTCTGCAGCAAGAGAATGATATTTGTGATTAAATCATAAAAGCCTACTTTTAAATTGGCATTCTGTCTCTAGTCCTCCCTTCCACATGCACCACTGCAGATCATGAACGCTGCCTTATAAGGCTTCAAAGAAAAGGAAAGCGTCTCAGTTTAGCTGGAACAATGAGTTTCACAGAGCCACAGCTTTCACTTACCTCCCATGCTGTGGGTTACTATTTGCTTTCCCACACTTCCCTTTGGGCTGCCAGTCTTTGGAGCTGGAATTAAGACAGGCACAAATGGTGATTAAACCTGCTTAGATATATGAATGAGTGTGATCATCAAAATCACACCTAATGCTTTAGAAGTTGGGGAAAACAAGCCCTATTCCTCTGAAAAGCTCACAGTCTAAAGCATGTTAAAATAAAAAGTGCTCAAGGGTTATTTTTGCAACAAAACTTGTGATGCAGTTTGTTAAAGTTATCTGCTCCCCCTTTGGAAGCGTTCTTGTTTCTCATGAGGTAGGCAAGGTAAACCCAAATCCTCTCCCTCCCACCTGAGCAGTTAGCCCTATGCTTATAACCCTGACTTCCTTATCTCCCTGATGATGAAGGTCTGTTCTATTTGCTTCTTCTCTCCCCAGTGCTTCTATGGGCAAGCCAAGGTAGAAATGTTAAAACCTACAACTGGCAGTGGTTCTTATTAGGAGTTGTTCAGGAAATTCTCTCAGAGGTTGGTAACAATCAACTCAGCCATCAGAGTTTTGAAACTCACCAAGGAGGTTACCCTATGGACTGCTTCTCGTTCACAGACCACATTCACCTACTTCCTTGTCACAAATCAAAGCAGACAATCTAGTGCTATAACCACAAAGCACTTTCAGTGAATGTTAATACATGCTTACTTCAGCATCAAGTTATCCTCCTTCTTCTGGCTTATATCCAGATACAGAAACTCTTGTTTCACTTAGCAATGGTTTCAACCCAGACCGGCTTGCCTGTAAGGGGATACAGACAAAAGGACATTGCTACTCATTTACCTGCTTTGCACTGAAGATGAAGCAAATCAAGCACTGAATTTGTGCCAGTGCCTTCCCAACACCACTCCTAGGCAGTATTTTCCATTAGTCCTCCTTCCTCCTCTTGAAGTCCTATACTGAGCCAGGTACAGCGGTGCTCAGCACCCAACTCTTGCAGTATCATGATGTCAGCAATAACTTCATATCTTGTCAGCAACAGGCTAGGGGCTACCAACAAGCTTCGGGTGTGAAGCTGTTTGGAACTATAATTTCGTGAAAACTAGAGATCAGTAGTTCTGTTAGGAAAGGAGGGATTTCCCATGATGAAACCTCAGTGTAAGGAGAAATGAACTTTCTTAAGACTGTGTGTATCAGAGCAGTACCCTGAACTGACATTCTGACAGCCCAGTGAAAATGCATTTGTCTGAAAAAGAGTAGGACTGCATGGTCAGTACTCCCCTAGATGTGGTGGCTATGTTTCTATCCAGTTTCTGAATCTTGGCAGGTTTGAGGAGGGAGATGGAGCCAACCAGAACCAGAGAACAGGAATTAGACATAGGACTGCAAAATCTCTTCTAATACTTGTCCAGTGCTATTGAAATCTGCTTAGGCTGGCCTAAATTCTAGTCCTCTCTTGAATAATTGAAGACAAAATGGTTGTGGGAGAAGTTTCATGTAACAGGAAATCCAAACAATCTGCCAGATTTTGGCAGCACCATGCTTCTCCAGGTAGCTCACAACTCTCTTCCTATCGTTAATTGGCCTGTCAGTCATTGAATAACAAAGTAGCTCCAGCGCACAGATGGACAGTCCTCTGCTAGAGGCCAAAACAATCGTGTTTCCTACTCCAGAATCTCCAGCAGATCTTTCAATACCACCACAGTCTAAATTCTTAAATAATCTTTTTGTTATACTGCTGTCAAAACAAAAAACAGCAAAAGAATCCTTATTTCCTTTAACAATTAATCCAAAATTATTAGTACCTGCTTACTTTCAAATCAAAACATCTTGTTCTTGGCTAGAATAATTCCCCTTTGACACAAGTACAGACTGAAATCTATTGAGAGAAGAAGAGCAGGAGAGTTAGTGGAGAAAGGAAGCAAAATACTTTCAAGAAGTTAGTCTCCTTACTTTGAGAATATTTTAAAAAACCTTTTGTTAATAACATTGCATGCTCTGCACAAAATCGGCCAAGTCAGAAAAACTTCAACTCTTCTTAGGACATTCCCCCGAGAGAAAGCAGACAGGGCTAATCTTTACTGCAGCAACTCATGCAGACCTGCTGAATGCTTGGAAAACTACACAGAATCACCTTGATGCATACGTTTGACAGTTTGTTCAGCTCCTCTACTTCATTTTACTTTAGGGGCATGACAATTAATTCAGTTACTATCCCAGCTCTGGTATGCTCATAAAAAATTCACCCCTGTTTCACAAATGTTCACCTGTTTAACAGACTAAAGTTTAAAAGAAAGTAACTTTTTGCTCAATAATCAAAGCATAACTTACTTTTTAAAAGGAATTCCTACTATGACATTTGCTGTTTACAGGCTCTAAAATGAAAACTGCCCGGTGCATCTTAAAGGAAAAAAAAGGAAAGGAGGAAAAAAAAAGGAAGGAAAAAAAAAAAGAAAAGAATGATTTGGATTAAAATATCTTTTCTTAACTTTGTGGAAGAGAAGCTTTTCTGACTAGGCAGCACAGTACAATGAAAATGAAATCAATGCCAAGTACCTTATCCTGAACTCTGAATGGGCAAAGTTCCCATTGACTTTCAAGATTTCTTCCCTTGCAAATGGCATTCAAGAACAGTCGTTACATGCACCTAAGACACGTCCACCACTATGTTCTGTCTCTCCCCTTTGTATCAAGTAGATGTATAGAATTTTTGAAATCAGCACAGCAAGCTGTGAATGATGATGCATGAAATGAATAAGCTGAGTCTAGTACAAAGTGGAAATCCTGAAGGCTTGGTGCAATCACTGCTATACTATTTCCTATGGCCTGTATAGAAAAGATGCATAATATTCTTCATGGAGACAAAGAAAAAAGCTCACCAAGGCCAGAAGTCTCAATCAGAAGCCCCAGAAGAGATAAATGAGAGAAGCTCACAAGTTTTTAACATTGCTTAATTTCCCCCTTATTTCTAGGCCCTTCCCCGCTTATGCCTGATTCTTTTCAAGCTCTGGGCTGCTGTGCACGTGGAATACACACATTGCCATTTGGGGCTCTGAGAACCTGGTTCACTTTGCATTTCTTTGGAAGCAGCACAGTTTATGCAGTAGTTTATGTTTCACACTTCTCCCCATCAGCCAGGGTGAGTTTGCACCAGTCCGCCAGCATGTGAAATGTGATGGCCAAAGCACAGAAAAAGGTGTAGTGATTTCCAGAAGATCAACTGAGCAAACAGCTCTGGGGCGGTAATGTGTTAAAAGCCCACAACTGCTTCATCATGTGGACAGGAATCGGAGACTTCAGTTACATTAGCATAAGCATTTTTAAACCAGGCCAAATCATGCTCAGACTGATTTAGCTTAATTTGATGTATTACCAAATAAAAGTAACCTGGCATAAATATGGTATAATTGAACTCAGCAACAACAATGAAGATGAGCATCCTGAGCATAACGCTGACTTAAACAGCATTTAAGTGATACATACAGTTTTTTTAATCACAGAGGAGGTATAAATACATCTCTTTATAGATTTACTGTGACACACCCCCATTCTCTTGCTCACACATACACACTTGCTCACGTGCATTACAACCTCCCCTGCTGCACTAAGCAGGTATAGATCTCGTTTTAGAAACAGGAAAACTGAGGTATAAAATGGATAAAGAGCTTCTGAGGATGTCTTTAGAGGAGGCAAATCTGAAATCCTGTTTACCTGACTAGCAACACAAAGAAATTGGCTGTGAATGATATTCACAGCAAAGAATAATTAATTCCTCATCCTGAGGACATTCTGTTGTGAAATAAGTCACTGTGTTGCAATTATTGTTGCATCCAGTGGCATCAGTAAAAAGTCACGATTGAGAAGCATATGGGAAACTATTCTGGAAAACCTAATCTGCATTAACCACTAAACTACCCCATGCAAACAGATCTGCAGTAACAGCTCTCCACTCCTTCCTTGAGAAATCTTAAAAGAAATGGATTCAAATTTTATCTCTTTCTCTTCAAGAGTTTTGTGTTTTGTCACTCCAGGTTTACCGCAGAAATAGTCTGAATCTGCACCATGTAAATTAACTGGACTTGACTACAATAAATCTAGGATAAAGGTGTATATAAGTAGAAAAGAAGCCACATCAAACTTCATACTTTCGCAGGCATTGGGAATAGCAGCAACATTCCAGTCCTGAGCATCACTTAACTTCATCTCTTCCGCTGTATTCATTCCAATGAAATAATTCTTTCTATTAACATCGGGAGATACTTAGACAAGTTCCTATCTTTCTAATGTTCCTGAAAAGTATACTTTCTAAGTATACTTTCTTAGTCTCATGTTTGATATGGGAAAGCACTGATGTATAAATGCTTTCATAAAGTGTTTATGCTAATTGTATGCCTTTTACTGAATTTAATATTAATCTCTTCTTATAGCAAAAAATATTAGAAATACAAAAACGTTTGGTTTAAAAAATATTCTTAAAATACCCACAATCAGATTCCTCTGCTAATTATGAGAATTTACTCCCCAGACAGACCGTCTCGAAACTTTAATTTAAAATATTTTCACTTACCAATTTTTGTTGAAATAAATTAACTCTGCAGCTCTTTGGTATAGGAGGAACCATCAACATGTAACCCAATACGCTGTTTTTTGACAGGCTAACAGTAGCACCAAGTGTGATCTTCCACTCTTCCATTCAAAAAAGTGTTAATGCAAAAGCCTAAATACTGTCATTACACTGAAATGCTAACATTCTTAAGCTCTCCACGCCGACGTTCAGTCTTTCTAGGGATAATGAATGCACTTGCATCTATTCTAGATGTCCTAGAATAAGGCTGTAGTTTTTTTAACTGTGCAAATAGTTGCTAATGATTTTGCACATGCAACAACTCAGCATTTCACTGATACAGCCTTATCTTGCAAAGTGCTGTGGATTTCTGGAGCAAAGGATCCTATGCAGGCACATCTTCCACAGAGCCAACATGTCTTGTACATAACTCTTTGTAACTTCACCTGCTCTCCCTGAGAATGTTAGTGGCTCGATTCTGATCCCTCCCACACATGCAGGAGTATGAAATCCCACATGGGCATTGCTCAAAAGGCATTTAGATTTAATGCATGCAGGATGTATGTCTATGTCCAGAATAAACTGAAAATTTAAAAATGAAGTTCAGCACAAATAAAACATACCTTCCTTAATTCTAAAAGGAACAAGTTTCTGCATTTGTTCTTGAGGCAAATTTCTTGAGTCCAAGCGAAGGATGTAACAGTGCTCTTTGAAAAAAGTTGTCTTTCAGGCAACGTCTCCCTCTCTGCTGTTGGTATGATGGAATATGCACTCCTGTTCAGGGAAGAAGAGGCTGTATCTGTACTTGTACTTATGTACAAGGCTTGGTGCATTGCTTTCAGCTTGCAGTGGGTCTCTGCCCCATCCAGTGGTGTGTGCCTGTTTACAACCCTTTCCACAAGCTCTGCCCACAACTTATGAACTTCAGGATAAAGTTCAGCCCCAGGGAGCTGAAAACTGCATGAAGGATTTTGCCTGGGCATCTCAAAATCAATAGCTCAGGAAAAGCATCCACTAAGATGAGTTTTCAGAGAGAACAAGGTAATTTATACAGAGGCGTCTCTCTGTCACCCCACAGGGACTTGCTCACAAACTCTCCTTAGGCCCTGACTTAAGGCAAATGAGGATAACTTGAACTTAAATACTGCAAACCTTTGAAGAACAGTGTTTCTCCCCTTTCACGGCACAGAATCCACTTCCAGAGAACTCAGATGAAGAGAACAACTACTTATAAAAATGCAGCTGCAAGTCAACTCTGAAGTTATCAAATACAACTCCAGTGATGGCAGCAGCTCACCTGCTCGGCAGTCCTCACTTTTGTCAGGCTGGCACCACATGCCTGTCTAGGAAGGCTGAGGAAGACCTGTTTTAGGGAACAGGATGGTCACGCTTCCCCTCCCAGAGCTGTCCTGGCACTGCCTGTTCAGGAGAGCACTGAGGGCCAGTTTGACCCCCAGCTGGGATGAAATGGGACCTGCTGCTGCCTCCCCTGCATATCTCCATGTACCGTACCAACACTACTGGTCTTACCACCTTCTCTCAGAGCTCCGGGTTATGGGGCTGCCTCTCCTCACAGAGCTAGTACCAGGCATGCTCCTACCTGAAAGGTAGCAGCGCAAACAGGAGAAAGCAATGCCACACGGTTGCCAGATTTCACCAGAAATGTTATGGAAGGAGTTGAGCTGAGAGTATTAAACACATCGGGTTCTCCTTTGCAAAGTGAATACCGCCAATTCCGGCACGGCTGTTCCTGAGCAGAGGGAGCGTGTGTGGTGCCAGGGGCTTACCGCACGGACCAGAAGGCGGATGGCCCCCGGGGCTTGTCTGTGCAGGGGGCAGCGTGCGTGGCCCGGGGTCTCTCCCCGGGTCGAGGACCTGCAGCAGCTGCTCCCGGCACTCCCCCTTCCCCGGGTGGCCAGGAGCCAGGCACCCCGCACCACGGAAGGAGACTCGCGGTGTGGTTTGCAGAACATTGATTTTTCTCTTGAAAGAGCCGGAGGAAGGCCCTGACCGAGCCCGGACGTGCAGAAAACAAGGCAGGCGCCGTCGTCGGGGCATCCACACCGCCGGGGCATCTACGCGGCGGGACCGGGAGGCAGCGCGGGGCCCCCGGCCCGGCCGGGGCTGAGGGTGGAAAGCAGCGGGGCAGGAAAGCGGCTCCCACCGCCCCCGGCAGATCTCGGCCGCCGCAGGCGGGCAGCGGAGGGGCGCGAAGTGTCCCCGAAGCCGCTGTTGGCAAGGGGCGAGCAGAGCAGGCCCCTGTAACCACAGCCAAACCAAACAATAAAAGCATTCTCCCGTTCCCCTTCCTTCCGTACCAAGAGAAATCGCGAAAAGGTTGGTCGAAGCGGGCGAAAAGCAGAGGCTCGGGGGGGGCTGCGCCGCGAGATGCCCTGACCGGCTGCGAGGGCGCTCTGGCTGCGGAGCGGCCGTCCGGACCCGGCGGGCTCTGAGCCGGCCCACGGCCCCGCCGGGCCGCCGCCCGAAGCCGGGAGGAGCCGAGGGCACGCCCGGGAACGCGCCTTTTGCCGCCGAGCAGAGGGAGGGATAAGCGGTCTCCCGCTCGGCCGGCGGCCCCGGGGCTCCGCGGGGGCTGCAGCTCGGGGCAGTTCCGCAGTGCCCACGGGAACACAAGCCAGGAATAACGCAGACCCCTAAAAAAAAAGGGGGAAAAAAAAGGAAAGGAAAGGAAAGGAAAGGAAAGTTGTCCAGACTGAAAACACACTCGTCAAACATGCTGAAAAGATTGAATTATTTATTTCCTCTGGGGACTCCTGTAACCATTCATTTTTAATAGAGTCTAATTAAGAGTTCCCCAACGGGTTTTACTTCTGTAAATATTTCAGACGAGCTCGGATTTCTAGGCAAATCTTCCAGAGAAAAAAAAAAAAAAACAAAACCAAAAAACCGAGGCGCACACGTGTAACCCCCTTCCCTCCCCGTCGGGATGAGCCAGGCGGAGAGGCAACAAGTGGCCGGCGGCTCGGGGCGCAACAGCTTCAGCAGCGCCGCTCTCCCGGCCCGGCTCCTGCTTTCCTTCAGAAGAAAACCAGCTCGAAATAGGGCTGCCCCCCGCCCCAAACACACCGCGGCGCGGCAGCCGCAGAAACCCGGCCGAAAGGCGATGGCAGCTCCGCGGCTGCTGCGGGGAGCCCCGGGAAGGAGCGCGCTGCCCGCACTGCGCGCTGCCCGCCGCCGCGGAGGGACCGGCTGCGCGCCCACCCCGCACAAAGCGCCCGGAGACTGCCGTCGTGCCTGATATAAAATTTATTGATCTCTCTTCGTTTGGAAGAAGGAAGCAAACGAGGACTAGGGACAGGGAGAGGGAAGGAGTGTTTCGATGACTTTTTTTTTTTTGGGGGGGAAGAAATCCGGTAAACAAAACTAAAACGTTTCTTCATCTGATATGTCAAAACATGGTTCACAGTAAAATTCACAAACCAATTTACATAAGTTTACAGCTTAAGATAAACCAAGACACACAACTTACTATAAATAAAAGAAATGCGTTTGCGACCCGCACAGCTCTCTCCCACCTCCCCTTTATTTAAGGAGCAAAACCCTAAAGTTAAAAAGTCGTGAAAGCTACAGATTGTGGATAGAAACCAAGTGACGCTCGGTAACGTGGGAAGAACAAAACACTTAAGAAACCACAACGATAATGTGAACAACTGAGCTTAAAAACAAAAGCCCGCCGTTTTTTTTATGTCATTGCAACGCTAGAAATCAAACTGGAAGATGCAAGACGTTTTAAAAACCTTTAAGCAAATAAAACAGTGCCCAACCTAGCAGAAACCAGGAAAGAAGTTGCCGTGGTTTAGAAACCTCACAGCGGCTTCTAGGAGGCAGGAGTTGTGATCTATTAAAATAACAGCCGGCTCAAATCTTTTTTTGTACAAAAAAAAAAAAAGGACACAACTAACGGATTTCCTTTTTAAAATTTCTCCAAAGTTAGTATTAAGTCTGCTAAGCCGAGCAACACTGCCGCACGTCCCGGTGTGGTCAGGGAGCTGTGGTGGGGTTAGGGATTAAGACGGGGAGCCGTCCGGAGCAGCAAGTTTATATGTGAGTTAGTGGTACGGTACCATTCACGCCAGTCCCGGCACTCTGGTAGTGCTGGTGGACGCTGTGTAACCTGCTGCCCTGCAGGGCGGAAGGGTCTGTGGCATCCCCCCCCGGGGGCAGGTACATGCTGATCATATCCCGCAGGTCTCCCAGGCAGGCCCTCTGCGAGTGGGAAGTGATGGCAGGAGGCGGCGAGCTGGGCTCGGATTTCACCACCGAGCCCATGGAGCCCAGGCTCATGGCCGTGGAGGGCTGCTGGCCGTAGGCGGCGGGGGACATGCTGTAGGTGGAGGCGGCGTTCATGTAGGTCTGGGCCGTGGACATCATGGGGCTGTACTGCAGGCCCGTCATGTCGTAGCGGTGCATCTGCTGCAGCTGGGGGCTGTTCATGCCCGGGTGCTGGCTGTAGCCCAGCTGGTCTTGCATCAGTGAGTAAGCCCCGTTGGTCCAGCCGTTCATGTGGGCATAAGTGTCAATCCTCTGCCCCACCCCGACGGGGCTGCTCACCGCGTTGCCCCCGCCCGGGGCCAGCAGATTGCCGGGCAGCGAGTACTTGTCCTTCTTCAGCAAGGTCTTGGTCTTCCTTCGGGGCCGGTATTTGTAATCCGGATACTCCTTCATGTGCACGGCCCGCAGCCGCTTGGCCTCGTCGATGAAGGGGCGCTTCTCGGCGTCGCTCAGCAGCTTCCAGTCGGCCCCGAGGCGCTTGCTGATCTCCGAGTTGTGCATCTTGGGGTTCTCCTGGGCCATCTTCCTCCGCTGGCCCCGCGACCACACCATGAAGGCGTTCATGGGGCGCTTCACCCGGTCCTGGTCCGAGCCGGCCCCCGCTCCGTTGCTGGCCCCGCCGCCTCCGCCGCCTTTGCCGTTGCTCCCCGGAGCGGGGTTGCCCCCGGCGCTGCCCGGTGTGGCCTGCGGCGTCTTGATCTCAGTCTCCAGCATACTGTACATGGCCGGAGCCGGCAAGAGGTGCGCCAGGGTGGCGGGCAGGCGGGCACCAATAGGGAGAGGAAGTTAAAAAAATTTAAAAATAAAAAAAAAAAGAAAGGGAAAGAACCTGCCTGGGCGGCTGCTGCGGGAGGAGGAAGTTTTTCTGCCTGGTGGGCGGAGGTGCCGCTCCCCGAGGTGCTCCTGCTCGAGGTGCTGCTGGTGCTGGTGTTGCTGCTGCTGTTGCTCCTGCTGCGGCGGCGGCGGCCGCGCCTGCGGAGCTCTTCCCGCGGGCAGCGCCAAGCGATGCGCACACCAGTCCCGGGGGTATTTGATTGACGGGCTATAAATGAGAGGGCGGCAGCCAATCAGCGAGCGGTTCCCGACAGCCCCGACGCCGGTAGCTGACCAGCTGGGGGGAGCCAAAAAGTTGGCCTTTCGGGGCTACCGGTGCCGGACCCCCCGCGCCGCCGCCCCGAGCGCCGCGACCCCCGGGCCCTGCGCCTGCCCCCGGCTCTGAGCTGGCGGCCCGAGCGGCGGGACGGGGCAGAGAGCCGGGGCTGCGCGGCGCAGAGAGGCCGGGGGGCTCCCGCAGCTGCCGGCCGCGCCGCCGGGGAAGGAGCGGGCCCTGGCGCCGGGAGGGCCGGGGCTGCTCTCCGGTGGCGCGGGGAGGAGGGGCGGGGCGGGGTGCTGCGCTGCAAGCGGGAGCCGTGCGTTTGCCTGCCACGAAGAGATTTGGGGCTCCCGGGTGGATGCACAGCCCTGTGCAAAGCCCGGGGAAGCTGCCCGGAGACGGAGCGAGCCCGCGCTGCACGGACGCCCCCCCGGAGCGCACGAAGGAGGGGGGACGGGCCAAACTCTTCCGCTTCCGAGCCCTCTCCTGGGGGAGAACCCGCACTGCCCTGCCGGCACCGGGCACGGCGGCCGAGCTGTCCGTCCCGCTGGGAGGCGGGCTGCCCCGCGGCAGCAGGCCGGCGCAGCCCGGGAGAGGCGGCGGTGCGGATGCGAGCTGCGCCGGGCTAGCTGGCGGCAGGGCGCTCCCGGCCATCCCCACCTACGCCGACCCCATTGCCACTTGAGTTTTCCCTCTGGGCTGCCCCAGAAAGAGTGGGGGGGAGGGGATGGCGCTTGCAAAACCCCCAAGTTTCATGGCAAGAGCAAAGTTCCCTCCGTGTGAAAGAAAACTTTGGCGGAGGGGGTGTGAGTGGAGCAGAGCTCACTGGAGCTGTCAATCACTGGCTTCTCTTTCCGTTCCTTCCTCCCTTCCTTCTTCCCTTCCTCCCTCCCTTCCTTCCTCCCTTCCTTCCTCCCTCCCTTTCTTCCTCTCTCTCTCCCTTCCTTCCTTCCTTCCTCCTTCCCTTCCCTTCCCAGAGGCACGGACAACCGCACGGACAGGGCTGGCAGCTCTTTGGAAGCACCGCGGGCACAGCTGCCCAGCCTGCTTCGCCCTGCCTCTGCGGGGTCGGGGGGGAGATCGGGGCGCGCTGCCCTGTCCCTGCTCTTCCTCGTCTCCCCCCCCCCGCGTCCAGCTCCGTCTGGGGAAGCCGGACCGTTCTCCCGGCCGGGGCGCGCTGGGGGAGGAGAGGCAAACCGAGCCTGGTGTCTGCTCGGAGCCGCGCCGGGAGAGCCCCGGTGCCGGAGGAGGTGGGCAGCACCGCCGGTGCAGCCCTGAGCAAACTGGCCCGGGGGCGTGTGGGGCGCAGGGGAGGGTCGGGGGGGCTTGAGGTAAGGACGTGTCTGGGCATCACGTCCCGTACCGGGGGGTCCGGCGAGGAGGGATGCTCGCGGCGCAGCTTCCTCGGCTTGGCAGCCGTTGGTGGTGTCCCAAAGAGAAGACCGCGAGGATAACGACGGTAATCGGTACCGGGGGAGAGGACACCCGGGGCCGAGCCCCAGGCTGGACCCGGCGGCACAGCCCAAGCCGGTGCCGCCAGCCCCGAGCCCGCTGCGCTGCGGACGCCGGGGAGGGGGCTCCGGGCCGGGCCGGGCCGGGGAGGTTTCAGCAGGGCGGGGGACGGGACCGCTCTCCCCGGCACCGCGCAGCCCCCTCAGCGCTCCCCGCGGCCGGGGGAGCCAAACGAGCCCGCTTAAACCGGCACTGGCGGTGCTCTGGAAACAGCGCGGTGTCGTGGTGGGGTTTTTGTTGGACTGGATCTGAGCACTACTGTGATTCAGCAGTTTAAGGTGTCACTCGTTTTGTACCGATTTCTTTTTTGACAAAATCATCTGTCGAACAAAGTCGAAGGGGAAATAAATCCCACTTGCGACGAGCTAGGGTGTAGTCAGCATTTTGTCTTTGTTACTGTTTGTTTTGCTGCTAGTGTGTTCTTGGGTGAAGTCAAAATTTTGCAGCCCGAGAGGACAGGGTGACAGCGGAAGGTGTTTCAGGCGGTACCACAGTAGAAAGCACACTTCGGGAGCCGTTCGCTTGTGAGTTTTGCAACTTTTTTGGAAAAGCTTCAGACAGCTGTGATTAACCTCAACCCCCTCCAAATATTTTGACCGCTCCAGTTGAGGTTTAAGTCGTGCCAGGCTGGGCTGGAACGTGCACTGATATATATCCTGACAATTCTTTGAAATGACTTTATATAGAAGTTTGTTGGAGGGACTGAACACGCTTGCACGCACCGAAAAATGAGGCGGTATATGGATTAGAGGACATGCTGAAAGCCCTGTGAACGGTGTTTCTTTCGATGTTTAAATAAACATTACAACGTTAAGCTTCAGACTCTTAGTTTGTTTTTCGATTTGTCTTTGCACCGCTTGAGACTCCAGTTGCATCATTTTTTCCTAAAGGCCACGCTATTTAACACTTTAAGATCCATATTATTTCAAAGCAAGACAACATTTCTCTTGAAACAGCCCTAATCTCCTTGTAGATGAACTGAACCTGACTGAATAAAAAAGTAAGTACAGATTCGTGTATTTCCACACTCCACAGGTCCCTGTAATGCTGCCACTGCACTGGGGTTTCCACGCCGCACATGTTCTGAGAAATACTTAAAAATTTGGCCGATTTCTACTTCCAGAAGAAGAGGTGAGAGGGGACACGCTGCTCGCACCCTTCTGCCGCGGCGTGAGTGATGGGTGCGCATCGGAAGCTCAGCAGGATTTCTTGGGCGGACTGAGCACCCCAGAGGAGAGCCAGAAGCCGGCTCCTCTCCCAGGCTCTGGCCGAGTCCCGCGCTCGTCGCGGTGCTTTACCTCGGAGCCGTATTTCCCCGCCCGACGGGTGAGCCCCCCGCCCGGGCGCGGCCCCGCAGCCGCTGCGCACCGGGGCGCGGAGCTCGCGGGGGCAGCCCGGCGCTGTCGCCGCTCACAGGTCTCCGCCAGCAGCACAGCCGGGGCGGCTCCTCCCCACCGCCCGCCCCGCGGCTGCACGGCGGCGGGGCGGCACCTGCGGCCGGTGCCCCCCTGGAGGGACCGGGGCTGCGGCTGGGGAAGGGCCCGCTGATGCGGGTCGAGAGGGTGGGAAGTGAAGCACGGGGCCGGGAAGGGAGGCTTGGAGCTACCTCCGGCGCTGGCATCCCACCCCTCCCGCAAACGCAAGCGGGGCCGCAGGGAGTGGAAGCAGCTCCTTCTCCCTCCGGTCTGAAAACTACAAATCGCCGGGGAGGCGGGGTGGGGGAGAGGAGGAAGCGGGGCAAGCCCCGCTGTACCAACTGCTGCTCCCGAAAGTTACCTGCAGAGCGCTTTAAAAGGTCCAACCCCACCACCCCCTTGGCAGCCACAAGCGAACCGAAGCCTCCCCCTGCTCCTCGGTCCTGCCCGTCCCGAACGCCGGGAAAGGGGACGGAGCCTGCGGAGCTGCCCTGAAGTAGGCAAGGGACAGAAAGCAGGAGAGGACCCAGCCAGCGCAATAAACGGGGCGGGGGGGGGAGCCTCATGCCTGGGGCCATTTTCTTAAATTCACTCCCCGGCGGCGGCTGGGACTCGGGGAGAAGCCGTCCGGGGCCGGAGAGCCCCGTCTGTCAGGTGGGGGTCGGGGAACACTTGGGGTCGTGTAAATACAGTTGTCACAGTTGTCAAAGGCAGAGAAACACACATTTTTTATTTTTTTTTTCTTTTGGGTGACAAAGGAGCGTAAGGCGAAACCAGTTTACAGCACGATCCAACTTGAACGCGAGAGAAACCCCACGGTTGAAAAGGCATATTTGAAAGGGACCGTCTGCTTCTTACGCAATCCCTGCTTAATAAGCGATAGCCGTTAATATATGTTAATTGCAGCTCCAGAAGAGCTTGGGGGAATCTTGGAACCGTGTCAGGGAGGACGGCTGGCTTTTAAAGAATAACGCTATGCACCAAACCGGCCCCGTTTAATTCTGTTATTAAAACATCCCCCCTGGTCCCCAGCCTAACTTCCGACCGAGATCAGCGAGGGCTTGTCCTCGAAACTTGCCCAGACAAGGGCGCTGAGCGCCCCTTTCGTTCGGACCCTGCTGACCCTCGCCAGGATGATCCTCCGAAAATGTCCAGGCTTTTAGCGATGCTTAAGATAAAAGTTCACGTGCTTTTCTGTTTGATCCCTGTTTTAGGCTCGAATCCACGTCCTCCCCCAGAAATTTCCAGCGTGGTAACGTGGCTGCTAAATGGATCATTTCAGGCTGGTTCTGCAGCCCAAGGTCGTTAAGAGATTTTTTATTCCCCATCTAACAGTGTCACGTCAAAAAAATACAGCTTGAGATTGCCTGCGAGGCTGCCCGCCTCACTGCGGGGCTGACATGGGTGGACCGACCTTCCAGCCCAGCGAGAGGGAGGACAAATCATTAGTTCCGACAAACGAGCTCCAACTCCTTTCTGTGACTTCCACAGCACCTCGCCGCATGGATATCGATGCTGCACTAGAGGCTACAGTTGTCCCTGCTGCTTACGTATACGCGAAAGCAAGGGGTGCTTTAGACGACATCAGTAAAAATAGTAAAAATAGAACAAAAATCTTAAGTGCGTGGGTAAAAACCCGGGCAGCGTCGTTTGGGTACAGATCGATTCCTTTGAACCGAGCCTCCCAGTGCATTTAGGAGGCAGCAGCGAATGTTGTTTTTAATCACACCCCCACCCCCCCCCCCAGCTGAACTTTTATTTGGCTTCTGACAACAATAGCGGGCTGCAAACAGACCTCTTGGGGCGCCCGCTGAATAGACCCTTTTCGAGCCCGGATTGTTTCCACCGCCACAAAAAACAACCAGTAGCTCCGTTTCTTAATTGGGTTGTTCCTGGCCCTCGTTCATTCAGGTGTTCGCGAGGAATTTGTTTATTAGCCTTTGACAAACAGCTCCTCCTGGCAATCGCCTCATGGGGTTGGCTTCAGCGGGAGCGGAGGGGTGCGGGGGGGCATCGCTAATAAGGACTCTCTCCATCTCCGAGTTACCAATTAACAGAGTTGTGGAGAGGACCACCAGCACAGGACAACTCGCCAGGGCTCGCTGCGGAGCCCCGAGGAAACGACAGGCTTAGCTCATGTGTTTTCACGCAAAAACAGCGAGGAAAAAACGAGCACGAAAAGTGATGCTACGGAGACCCCGGCTGCCCCCTGCACCGGCGGCGGCTGCTGCGGGGCAGCCTGTGCCGAGCCCGGCAGGAATCTTTCCCAAGAGACGAGCCAGTAACCAGAACTTTCTGCAACTTCCCTCCGCTGTTACAGTACCAACTGCACAGCACCCCCGAAAGAGTCACCAAGCGCTGGAACGGGCTGCCCAGGGAGGCGGTGGAGTCACCGTCCCTGGAGGTGTTTAAAAGAGGTGTGGATGGGGCGCTTAGGGACACGGTGTGGTGGCCTTGGCAGAGCCAGGTTTACGGTTGGACTCGATGATCTTTAGGGTCTTTTCCAGCCTAAATGATCCCACGATTCTGTCATTCTAACGTCTCAGCTCCGCCCGGTTTATCCTTCCTGCCCCTGCGCAGCGGAGGACACCGCACCGGGCGTTTCCGAGCGCCCTCGTTTCTCCGTCTCCCCGGAGCTCCCGGCGGCGGCGGGGCCCCCCGGCCCCCCGGAGGCGAGGGCTTCCAGGAGGAGCAGCCCTGCGTGCGCGGTGGCCTTCACACGGCCCCGGGCGGGACGGCACTGGGGTGCAAGGAGCCCCCCACGCCGAAGCGTGGCGCGGGGACACGCGTGGAGAGGGGGCGCGAGCGGGAGCAGCCCTGCCCACAGCGCGCTGCTGCCGGAGGGACGCGGCTGCCGCGGGCACCGCCTGCGCGCGCGGAACGCGTGTTCGCGTGGGGCAGCGGAGCCCCCCAAAAGGGAAGCCCTGTCCCCCGCGTCCCGGGCCCTCGCTTCAAGCCGCCCGCAGCAGCTGCCGCGGGACGAGGGCCTCCCCGTGCCGGGAACCCGCCTGTCCCCCCCGGTTACTTGTTGCGGTGCTTTAATGACTCTTTCCCAGGCGCGGGTGGCAACCGAGACGTCGCGGCACTCCTTCTTCAGGAGAAACCCACCCCAGTCATCTCTGTTTTGCCCATTTAAAACTTCGTGAATCTTTCCTACAACGTTTTCCATAGAGATCCAGTAACCCACCTTATTTGCTGGTAATGATGGCTAGGCTCCTCTTTATGAGTTAGATTAGAAATCAGACATTAATTGTAAAACTCTAACTTGCTAATTAGCTGCAAATAAACTATTCATTAGTGGCAAATTAAAATCAAAACACACCTTATTCCTACTCTCTGACATACAATTTTGAAGGCACATATTGTTTCAAACTACAGCCTGTATCACTGGCACAGCAAATTGAGACCCTGAAAGGTTTCTCTCCAGGATAAATAATTAAAATATATTCTACTTTAATTGACATTATAGAGAACACAAATGAGGTTTTCCTTTTAGAAAGAAATAGCAGTTTCTAAATAAAGCTTTGCAGGCTGCAGAATGGAGGTTTCAACCAAATGAATAGTCATTACTACCTTTTCAATGATGTGGGCCTTTTGATCAGAAAAGAAATTAGCTCTAAAGGACAGACAATAGGAAGCCTGCCCTGCAATAGGAAGAAAATTAGATGGCTAAGGCTCTTAACAACACCTATTTCTATAAACCACGGAGCTTCTTGCTTTTCAATTACAGCTGTTCATTTCATATAAGGAAAGTGGAAAAACACAGGGGGAATATAAACTCTGTTGCACCAAAAAAGCCCAAGATAGGGCAGGCAGGGAGTCTTCCCATTTCCCTTTGTTTTTATTGCAATCAGTTGACTAATACTATATATTTTATAATACCAAGAGTATCCAGTATTGCGTTCTCTAGCTCAATCAAGCAATCAAGATGGACTATATTCAGTAAAGGAACTAGTAAAACATGAGAAACTTTAAGTTAGGTAGTTGGATGGTTCCGCTGCACATTGAATAATACATTTTGCATGTGCATCTCATTCTTGTGTGCATTTTTCAGAGAAAACAAAACAAGACTGAAGAACTCGAGGAAAAGAAAATGCTGAACAATACTCCACTGTCTTTTGGTTATAGTAAAAAACTAACTCCAGTTCTTCTGAATTGAAATTGATGTTCTTTCATTATACTCAGGACTGAGAGATTATTTCAGACATGTTCTCCCCACATTACTTTTAACTTTTACATCTTGGTTATTTTAGAAATCATACTCTTACTTTTAAAATTTAAAATTAACTTCTTGTGTAATAACTTTAAAACATGGGTTGTCTTTCAAATTATTTCGTTTGGACAGTATTTTTGAACATGTTATTTCTCCTGAATATAAAACTAATGTAAGTTTTCTTATGAATCTGAGACACAATCATAAAAACACACCTTTCTTCCTCCAGCATTTCTCCCTAACCATACTTTTATGATTAGGTGTAACAAGTAGGTGATAATTTGTTATTAGCCATGCAATGTACTGTAATTGAAATAATCTTTCAGTGATGATTTGAACATATAATAGTCACAATGCTTTATCATAAAAAAGCCCTGTTCTTATATTGCCTCAGCTGGACTATAGAGATCTCTTTAACAAATAACATAAAATCACAGAGATTCCCCCCCATCTTAATTTTTTCATTCTTCCTATTTATCTATTTATTTATTTATTTATCTTTCTTTCATTCTTTCTTTCTCTCTCCCTTTTCCTTTCTCTCTCCTTTCTCCCTTTTCTCTCTCTTTCCCTTTCCCTTTCCCTTTCCCTTTCCCTTTCCCTTTTCCTTTTCCTTTTCCTTTTCCTTTTCCTTTTCCTTTTCCTTTCCTTTTATTTGTATCTTTTTCTCTCTCTCCCTATTGTGCTATTTGTTTGGAAATAAGGCTACACGGCTAATTCAAAGGGGTAATCAAATATATATGAATTGTTTTTGTTGTGATAAGGTGTCTTATAATTATCCTTTTCACCCTCAAACAAGTAAGTGTTCAATAAAAATTACTTTCATTGTACAGAAAACTAAATCACATTTGTCTTCTACCTAGATGTGATTTTAATATGAGATATGAATGACAGCTTTTTATTGAGTGTCTGTATCCCTCCTCACTCCTGCTTTGGCCTTGTGATATGTAGGAATAAACAATACGAAATAGATTAATCTGTTAAGAATGATCTCCTAACTCAGAAATTAGAGTCACTAACGTCAATATTTGAACTAATATCCCTGCTTGAGTTTAGTTAGAAGATTATGATTAATGCAAGTCTCTGCCTCATTTTTTACTGGGGCAAAACTTCCATTTGTTTTGTAAGATCCTAATTAAAATTGCATTTTATTTGAAATGAATTTGTCTGAGAAAAGTTACCCATACCAGCTAGTGGGAAAAACTTCCCTCCATGCAAATAGACAGCTCAAGTGTCATTGCGACTTCTGCAATTCACAATACAAAACCTACATAAAGATCTGCATCAGTGAGGAGATGAAGAACTTGGGAAAACCCAGCACTGGTGCTGCAATTCTCAGTCCACACCTCACAGCAATGTTTTACTTCTGATAGCATCTTCAGTCCCTGTAAACAAGTGGAGGGTAAAGAACTGTCTGCAGGATAACAAGTGAATCTAAACTGACCTTGACTCTCAAAATCTCGAAATCTCACCTAAAATTGTTGAAGTATCAGAGCAACAAGATTTTGGAGCAAAGTTCTACTAAGAATACAGAAGTAGGGAACCTAAAGAGCTGTGAAAGCTAGAGTGAACAGTTTGTGAGTGGGGCTGTGTTGGAGGGGTTGGACATGATCAGATGTAAAAGACATCAATACAAGCTCAGTGTTAGCAGGGAGAGGTTTCAATTGCTTTAGCCCTCCCAGTCTACCATGGAGAAGACATGGCCAGCCATGAGAGCCACTCTCTAGACCAGAAGATCCTTTCTGCTCTTTTTTTTCCTAACATATATTGATAAATGAGGGCAATATGTGCTCCACAGTCTTTTGTAAACCAAATGTATGCATATACATATACAAAAGATACAAAGCAACAGAAATGGAACTCACTGAAGAATCAGTTACTATATGGACTGTTTTCATGGCACAAACACATTTCTGACCTGAGCATAGGTCACACATAACTACACTCTTCTCCCAGAAGGGCAAGTACAGTTGGCACTTGCAGAGGAAGAACTTCTGCATCAATCAGCAATGATACAGAAGTTAAGGACTTGTGAAATAGGTATTTCAAGGCCAGTTTTGAAACAGGTGGACCAGTCACACAATATGCATCTAGAGGCACATGGTGGATCTCACTGCTGGTACACCCATCACCTTTCTCAGCCAAAGAATCTGATCAAAACCCAGTTCTCCGTGGTTAGGAAGCCCTTTTGAGTCCACTAGATTCCCTTCTCCAGACCTATCAGAACCATGTGCAGAGTAATTACTGGGAGATGGTGCTCCTTGCTCTACGGGACAGTGATGAGGTACGGGAATGTAAAGGTGTTTCCAGGTGGATTAGTCATTGTATCTGAATGTGGGTGAGGGTCACAGGACCCTCATCATGTCAGAAAAGAGAAAACACCCCACCAAACACAACCGTGTTCTGGCAGAAGAAAACAAAAGGCTACTCAGTGAGTGTAGCACAGAGGGGAAGAGGGGATTTGGCATGCTGTCCTGAGGCTACTACCTGAAGAACCCTGTTAGGAAGTGAGGAAGAGGATGCTTTATGATGCGGGAGAAGCTACAGGGAGAAAAGGCTTCAAAAGGAAACATTCAGTGGCAGAGAAGGGAAGCCAGGTGGGATACCATGCAGTCTGTGGGGCAGTTTATGTCCTCTGTGGCATGGTTGGTTTTCCTTTTGCTATCTTTTTCTTTTGTCAGCTGCCACTGTCTTCCTGGCCCACCCCATTCACACTTTTGCAAAATAGCTCAACAATATAAGGTGTAGTTTCTTTTTGAAAAGGATTCCATGACCCCCTGCAAAATAGTGTAATCTCACAAAACTGACATACTCAACTTTGACTTTGATTTAACTTGATTTGAAAACTTCACAAACAAGGCATATACAAAGGCTATCCAGTGAAGTGTTAGGATTAGCATTCGGAAGTATATTGTCAGAGGTTACTTAATCCTTAGGATTGTCCAGTCCTATTTATTTATTAGAGGATATTTGGATTGGAGCTGAAAAATAATTGTAGGTTGATAAGAAAACATTTGCTATTTATGATTAATCAGTGCTAATACAGATTTGATTTCTGTATCCGGTTTCCAATTTCCATACACAAACTCCATAAAGACTCAAGCCTGCACTATTTGCACACCAACAGCTCCCAGTAACGCTAATGGAAAATTAGTGGGAGGTAGTTGTGCCCTAGTGTTGCATGGAAAAACCAGAGTGTTCTTATCAACAGTGACACTACTTCTCATTGCAGGTTCAGTCAAGCTAAACTGCATGAAGAATGGCAGCTAACTCACACAGAGCATTGCAACATTCATATACAGTCTTTAAATAAAAATGATGACTTTATTATTTCATTCTTCAGAGTCCATAAAATAAAATGAACTGCAGGTTCTATTTTGATGCTTTTATGGCTCTTCCCATCATGGTATTTGAATATATTACAATAATCAGTGCAGTTTTTACTTAACAGCATTCTATGTGGGGTAAGGAAGTACTGGCTGTATCGACAGATGAGAGATTCAGACAGTGGGCGTAATAGTAATGCATGAAAACTTCCCGAAAGACACAGGAAATGTGGAATCACATAGGGCTAGATCAGATTAGCCCAGGGCTTGATCATCTTGCATACCTGTAATAGATCATACCCATAAATATTACAAGCTGAAAAGGACTCAAAGCAAACGTGAACTAATGGAAAGGGAACAGTCAGATCTACATTTTGTAACTCACTGGGAACAGTCTAAATGAAACACCAGGACAAAAGAATCCAGAGAATGAAGAAAATGTTATCAGTCCCATCTAAAGCTCTACATATTTGTAACTGTTAAATGGTATGTAAAGAATATGTTTTGAATGAGCTGGGGCCTGACTAGAGTGGCATGGAAAATATTTTATTACAGTAATTACAACAAAAAAGGTGAAACTTTCTAAAGAGTAAGAGTTAGTCTGCAAAAAAAAAAAAAAAATTTCAAGCTCATGCAAGACAGATGAAGATAGATGGTCTTGGCTCACAGCTAGGTTGTCTACTGAAACACAGAAAACCTACACCTTCGTGTACCAGCATAAATGGGAGTAGTAATCACATGTCCCTCCTTTGCAAAGGTCCCGTGGCTCCTGCGCTGTGTGGTTAACAGGACGATTTCCTAATGCAGGCGAGGGCACTCCGTGCTTCCCACAGCGGTCGGGTGCTTCTCAAGTGCTGCCACAGGAAGCACAGCTACCAGGTAGAACATTCCCTCATGTGAGGGAAAGTGTTACTATTTTTCCTATTCAAAACTAATCACAAGCCATAGAACATATTTAAATTTACAGTGTCATTATTCCTTTGGATTTCCTTAATTTTAAGTGTCTGAGGAAATGAGAGCTACAGAGAAAAGATGTCTGTGCTTTTGTATAGCATGAAAATGCACAATCAGAATTAAGCAACAATCAAACTTCCCAGACTAATAATTTGCCATTGAGAACTGTTACACCATGACTCTAGATTAATCAAGTAAAGATGTGAGCTCGAACCAACCACACATTTTTAAGGTTTACTACCTTGTGCTAGGGAAACCTGCACACTTCCACGTTGAAGGCTGATGTGAGACCTGCTGGATTTACACAGGTTTGATACTTATGCTGTTACAGCTTACCTAAAAAACTTTGTTTGAAGATAAGAGCAAAGCCAAGTTCCACTGTTTGCTGACATGTGCTAACTTCCCGCTCAAAAAAGGACAAGACGGCACAGAGGATGTGAACCGGTCAAAAGAAACCCCTTTATTTCTAGGTCTTTGGGCCTGTCCCCAGAGGGTTACAAAAGGAAACCATTACTACCTGGTAGGTGTCGCCGGCTTATGTACACTGAGCTGGAAACCCTTAGTTCTCTTACTCTGTACTCATTTTTGCATCATTAACTCTTCAATAACTTGCAATTGGAACTCAGTCATCATCAACTGAATGTGGTAAGGGGACTGTACACAGTGCTCCTGCACATAAAGAGCCCTCCAAATTAAATTGCCAGGCAAATGTGGATAAACAGGTCTTGTTTCTGCTCATACCATTACGTTTGTGATGAAATAGAGGACTTTTGAGTTGAAAAAAAATGCTGATCCGGTATTTCTCCCTATTCCCCTGTTAACATCACACACATAAAAAAGCAACGTTTCCACATTCAGAATTATATCAGAAAAATTGTTGCTGCAATATAAAGTAACATTCAAATTTTCCTTGTCATTTATCACCTTCTGGCCCTGCTACCACAACAAATTTGATCTATTTTCCATTGAGCTAATTAGACAACCAGCAACATGAACTATTTATTTATAGACTTGAAGAAATACCTGACCCTGGGTTTATTGCCTAGAATAGACCTGAAATGGTTATACTAATCCCACACCTGCCATTTTTGTCAGCTACATGCTTGCAAAATGGGAGGGATTTTTAAAATTATGATTTTTACTTATTATGCTCGTGGCATCAGGTCAGGTCAGGCGAGGCACTATACAGCATAGACCCTAATTTATTAATAGCAGAACATATTTTGTTCTGTCATTCTTTTCACCTAGACTTAAGGTAATATTATACAGAATTATCAGCCTTTCCCAGTAAATTGTTCTGCGAACAAGTCAGTTTGCGTTATCATTTCTAAAGTTTGAGGCATAGGAGTAGGACAAGTTTGAGAAGACTATCTGTTTTGTATTATTCTCTGCTGAGTTTCTGGGGAAAGAGTAGTAAAAGAAACATGATCAAAATAATAGACGGTAAGGTATATGGTCTCCAGGATAAGTCATCTATTGATGTAAATTTTACAATGTCATTATACCATTGACTTACTGCACCTGCAAATTACAGCATAAGAAAATACAATTTACTGCTTTTTTTAGAAAACCAATAAGTAGTCCCTTTACTCCACCTTTATAAAATGGATAGAAGAATGATAATTTAATTCACTGAAGTTAACATTGATGGTATGATTTTACAAGTGGCTGCAACTGACTGATTAAAACTGGTTAAATTAATAGATGTTTCCACCTACATATTCTCTATGAAGAATAGGACTCCATAACATGAAAATTAAAAAAAAAAAATAAAAAGGTTGCACATAGCATATTTTCACTTGCTTGGTATGAATTCTGTGTAACAGGAATGTGTTTAGTGATGTTACTCCAGCTAATAGACTAGTGCAATAAATGCGATATTTTGTGCAATAGCTTCTTTCAAAAAACTAGATGTGTCCACGTAAACATGGAGTCCAGAAAAATGTAAATGGCTGAACAAGAACAGGATTACACATAATAAGGTAAAACCATTTTAGTACAAATACCACAGTGGTATTACTACTACATGGGATTTTTCGGTCTTCAAGACATGCAACAGTGCTTATAATCTGCATGTGAAATTACCATGTTTGTGTGTGCGCATGGGGTATTAGCAGGTGTGAATGGCCAACAAGGTAGTTGTCTATTTGCATGTGTGATAATGGTAAACAGACACACAACTTAAGCTCACATCTGCATATTAGATATGTAGCCAGGGCAGTTTTAAGTTTTGAGTACCAGACCTACAAGGTCCAACTGTAACATGCCTAAAGTCATATTAAATTCTAAACTAGAAGAGTTGGTGTAAACACAACTATCACTAGGTTGCCAAAATGCATACTTGATTTTTTTATTATTGAAATCAAGCTACAGTTTACTACCACCTTACATACTATTGATGATGCAAAGTTTGATAGCAATGTCAAGAAAGTTCAAATATGCATTCTGTCTAGATGAAGAATTTAATCTTGTTTGTTAGGTAAATTATCTTTTTTGTTGTTGTTGCTCTTTGAGAGAAAATATTCTATTTTAGGACATTTGTTATGTAGTCAAAAACAATTGCATTAGAACAATTATGATTGGGGTAGCATCATCCAGTTTTGTGGAAAAACATGAGCTGAACAGGAGCGTAGCCTCTTGACAAACAAGATTTTTGAGTGCTAATTGAGATCAAGTAGCAAACAGTAACTAATCTGAACTCTGGTAATGCTTGCATGTGCTATGTAGTTAAAGACTAATAGATACAAATGAAGTTAAAATGCCAGAAGTGTTTTGGGGGAATTTGATACACAGCTTCCATGAGCTTCAGGCAGTGTGGGGAGGTAGTAAGGACAGGGTATTTGCTTGTAGCAGCAGACTACATAAAGGAACTCAAGATAAACGAAATTATACTCACTCAGTTCTGAAAAAGTGAATAAAAATTCTCACTGCTTTTCAATTGCTTACTGCTTCCTAATTAATTTAACTCTTGAACTGAACATCTTTTATTGCATTTTGTGGTTTTTAGCTAACATAGATCAGGGTCCTGCTCTACTCTTCTTCTGAGAGTTGAATTTAACTAAGTTACTGGATGACAAATATGTTATTGCAGTAAGTGTCATACTACCAGTAGTTTGATAAACAGTCATCGCTATTTTTATTATTTAGGTGGCTGCTGAGATTATCTCAAGGAAGTAACTTCCCTTTCTCTCTGCTCACATAGTCTGTAGTATGTTCCTATTGCTCTGTCACATGGGAATTTAACATTCCTGGTCTTATAGCACCTGTTTTCTTAAAAATGTTTACTGATCTTTAGTTCTGGTATCAGGATACTAAGTGCCAGATTAGGAGCATTCTGATATGAATGTAAATCAAATGATACAGTATGGCAGACTTTGGCCTGTTCAGGACACTAGTTGAGAGGGTCCCTTGGGAGAGGGTCCTGAAGGGCAAAGGGGCCCAGGAAGGCTGGACCTTCTTCAAGAAGGAAATCTTGAAGGCGCAGGAGCAGGCAGTCCCCATGTGCCGTAAGAAGAGCCGGCGGGGAAGACGACCGGCCTGGCTGAACAAGGAGCTTTTGCTGAGGCTCGGGGAAAAAAAGAGAATTTACCACCTCTGGAAGAAGGGGCAGGCAAGTGAAGAAGAATACAAGGACCTCGTTAGGTCATGCAGGGAGGGAATTAGAAAGGCAAAAGCCCAGATAGAGCTCAACCTGGCCATGGTCGTGAGGGACAACAAAAATGCTTCTATAAATACATTAACAACAAAAAAAGAGTCAAGGAGAATCTCCATCCTTTACTGGATGCCACGGGGAACATTGTCACGAAGGATGAGGAAAAGGCTGAGGTACTTAATGCCTTCTTTGCCTCAGTCTTTAATAGTCAGACCAGGTATCCTCAGGGTATCCGTCTCCCTGAGCTGGATGACAGGGATGGAGAGCAAAATAGGCTCCCCATGATCCAGGGGGAAGCAGTTAACGACCTGCTATGCCACCTGGACACTCACAAGTCTATGGGGCCTGATGGCATCCACCCAAGGGTGCTGAGGGAGCTGGCAGAGGAGCTTGCCAAACCACTCTCCATCATTTATCAACAGTCCTGGTTAACGGGGGAGGTCCTGGACGACTGGAAGATTGCTAATGTGATGCCCATCTACAAGAAGGGTCGGAAGGAAGATCCGGGGAACTACAGGCCTGTCAGCCTGACCTCGGTGCCGGGGAAGATTATGGAGAGGCTCATCTTGAGGGTGCTCACGGGACACATGCAGGATAACCAAGGGATCAGGCCCAGCCAGCACGGGTTCACGAAAGGCAGGTCCTGCTTGACCAACCTGATCTCTTTCTATGACCAGGTGACCTGCCTAGCAGATGAGGGGAAGGCTGTTGATGTTGTCTATCCGGACTTCAGTAAAGCCTTTGACACTGTCTCCCACAGTATTCTCCTAGAGAAGCTGGCGACTCGTGGTTTAGACAGGTACACTCTTCGCTGGGTTAAAAACTGGCTGGATGGCCGAGCCCAGAGAGTTGTGGTGAATGGGGTGAAATCCAGCTGGTGGCTGGTCACAAGTGGAGTCCCCCAGGGCTCAGTTTTGGGGCCGGTCTTGTTTAATGTCTTTATTGATGATCTGGATGAGGGGATAGAGTGCACCCTCAGCAAGTTTGCAGACGACACCAAGTTGGGCGGGAGTGTTGATGTGCTTGAGGGTAGGAAGGCTCTGCAGAGGGATCTGGACAGGCTGGATCCATGGGCCGAGGCCAATTGGATGAAGTTGAACAAGGCCAAGTGCCGGGTTCTACGCTTTGGCCACAACAACCCCAGGCAACACTACAGGCTTGGGGATGAGTGGCTGGAAAGCTCCCCCACAGAAAAGGACCTGGGGGTGTTGATTGACAGCTGGCTGAATATGAGCCAGCAGTGTGCCCAGGTGGCCAAGAAGGCCAATGGCATCCTGGCTTGTATCAGAAATAGTGTGGCCAGCAGGAGTAGGGAGGTGATCATGCCTCTGTACTCCGTGCTGGTGAGGCTGCACCTCGAATGCTGTGTTCAGTTTTGGGCCCCTCACTACAAGAAGGACGTTGAGGTGCTGGAGCGTGTCCAGAGAAGGGCGACGAAGCTGGTGAGGGGTCTGGAACACAAGTCTTATGAGGAGCGGCTGAGGGAACTGGGGTTGTTCAGTCTGGAGAAGAGGAGGCTGAGGGGAGACCTCATCGCTCTCTACAATTACCTGAAAGGAGGTTGCAGAGAGGTGGGTGTTGGTCTCTTCTCCCAAGTGACTAGTGACAGGACAAGAGGAAATGGCCTCAAGTTGCGCCAGGGGAGGTTCAGGCTGGATATTAGGGAAAAGTTCTTTACTGAGAGAGTAGTGAAACATTGGAACAGACTGCCCAGGGAGGTGGTAGAGTCACCCTCCCTGAAGGTATTCAAGGAGCGTGTGGATGTGGCATTGTGGGATGTGGCTTGATGGGCATGGTGCTGTGTGTTGTGGGTGGGTTTTTTGGTGTGGGTTGTGGTGTGGTTTGTGGTTTGTGGGTGGTTTTGGTTTTTTGTGGGTGGGTGTGGGTGGTGTGGTTTTTTTTTTTTTTTTATGGTTGGATTTGATGATCTTACAGGTCTTTTCCAACCTTAGTGATTCTGTGATTCCGTGATTCTGTGATTACTGCTAAGTTACCTTACATTTATCTCAGTGCCACTGAAATCCAGCCAGAAACCGGAATCTATTTTCTCTTTGAATTGGATCCAGATTTTCACTAAGAATATTACTCAAAACTGCAGTAGGATTTAAGTCAGGCCTTTTAGATAGGATTCTAGATATCCTGAGTCAATGGCAAAATTTCAGTTAGGGGATCTGCAGACTGTTGTTATTTGAGAAGATCTAGCCCAGGCAATTCAGGTCTATGAGCCTCTTTCCCAAATGAACCCTGCAGAGACATACAGAGCAGCACTTGTCTGCCAGATCTGGTCCTGGTCCTGTCTCTAGCACAGACTCAAGCTCTGGTAGGGTAAACACCAGATGTGTGACTGAAGAATCAGACCCTTATGTCTGTTATTGCATGTTGATTTTAAAAAAATCCATTGATAAATTCACTTTAAGGAAAAAAAATCATAATCCTTCTTAATACTCATCAAGCTGTAAATGAAGCTTAACGGCAGAATTCGATTAAAAAAAGGGGAAAAGTTATGCTTCATTTTCCTCAGGAGTTACTTACAGTCATTTTAAACTCAGTACACTTTAGCTAGTTACCTAAAGCCACCAGTTATCGATATAAAAAGAGTAACTAAATTATAGGTGTTTCTTTATTCCACCATAAACTGACATGTTCTAACAAGACAGTTTGTTTGCTTTTATTGTTCAAAAGCTCCAAAGTCTTTACTGTCTGCTTCTCCACTTGTCTTAAATGTTTGATTAAGCACTGTGAGAATTGTCAGTATTGATAAACTTCTTTCCAGTACATTAAGCACTCTAATCCTTTACATTCCTACTCTATCTCCATTGCCAAGTCAGTCAGCTTCCTTAGTACTTGATTTTAGGCCATTATTTGCATTAGAAATGGTCTATAAATAAAAATTACTGCAGTAGCAGGGAAAATTGTCTTTCTGCATCTGAAGAATTCTGACAGAAACAGTATGTGAAAGGCTCTGCTTGTTCTTCTATAATCACAGGCATTAAATAGTTATCTAGTGAGCTAATTAAAAGAGTAATTAAACTCAGCACTTTTTTTCCAGTTTTCTAAAAGTCTTGATTTTGATGAGTGGCAATGCTATTTATCTTTCCTTCATGAGCTTGAACTAAGCAGGAGTTGTTTGGTGTCTGTACTGTATTTTGGATTAGACTGTGTGTTTATTGTGGTAATTTAACAGAAGGAGATTCAAATCAGGAAGTTCAGAACTCCGTATGAACTCTGTTGATTTTTGGCACTGTTAGGGTCAGCATTTTTTTATTTTTTATTGCATTCCTTTTTTCATACTGCTCCAACATTGAAATTTATACTTCAAATATAGAATGTGTCAAAAATCTATTTGTCAATGCATAGGATATTTAATTTAGAATGCAATATTGCACAACTTGACTGTGTTTCACTTAATTTCCTTTTTGTCTTTTTGAATTTCACTTGGGTGAATTCTGGGGATAGAAACACATTTCAGGGCAGCAGGGACATGCTGTAAATTATGCACGTTTGTATCAGGATTACGCAAACACAACTAAATTTGGAATTTGTTTCCATACAGGTAATCAGCTAGGTAGTTGTGTTAGCTACACAACGTTTGTATAGCATATTTGTGAATGCTTCTTCAAATTCAGATTTACCTAATTTCACCAGAATCAGCAATTCTTATTATAAATCGTCTCTAGCCATACTATGGCCGAGCTATGTGAAACAGCACGGTTCTATTGTCCTTGCTGGTTCTTCCCAAATTTCAACCAGCCAAGGTTTGCCTGCATATCTGTAGGACACTGGCAGAAAACTTTAGGATCTCCTCTTCTGTCTTTTGTGAATGTAAGACTTCTGTAAACTCAAATAGGTAATTTGGATGCAAAAAGCATTTGGTATTTCAACACTAGTACCATCTAAGAAAATATATTCACACAAGCTTAACACATCCTTACCTTGTCACAACATGGTCACAGAACCATGCCATTTCTAAATGAAATCACTGGGTGCTTATATTTTTCTTATCAAAGGCTGGCCCAGTTCAGTACATCATTTGCATGTTTCCCTCTTTCAAAGATGATTTGGGAAAGCCACATGCAACACAGAATGAATAACAGTGGCAAAAGTGTAAGTACCAGGTCCTAACCTTGTACTCTTTACATAGACATTGTTTCCAGGGACAGCACTAGGTATTTTGCCTGAGTAAAGGCAGGAGGATCAGGCTCTGCAGTGCAATTTTATATGAAAATGAAGTGGGTGAGATATTTCTATCAGGCTCATTGAAAATAAAATAGGAGGGCTGCCTTTTGTCTGCACTGCTAATAAGAAAAATATGCTAGAATAGAAGGTAATTGTAATAAGGTATGTCCCCATTTTTCTCAATTTTGCCCAGTTTTCTTTGGTATGATTATGGATGTTATATATAAATGCTATTTCTTCAGGGTGGATTTATTAATTTTGGAGATGTACATTCTTCTAGTACCTATATAAGAATTGACCATTTATACATAGGGGAAGAGAAAGGGTAGGAGACATACAGAAAACAGACAGTGTAGCAAAGAACATTGTGTCTGCAGCATTCTTCATAAATAACATGAATCACACAGAATTGCTAGAGATTATTTTAATGGCTCGACCCTTATGCTGTTATGGTAATTACAGAGAGGGTTTTAAGCCCCTCCACCAGGGAAATTATGCATTGAAATAGTAAAATTTTGTAATGAATTGCAATTGTTATTCAAAATTCTTTATCAGAACTTTGGGAGTTAATAGTTCCAGTACTTTTTTCCTTCTGGAGAACCATAAACAGTGCTTAAAAAAACAGCAGAAAACATGCAGTATGTCTAAAATTGATGCAACTCTTATTGATTTCAGTGAAATGGTGCTGATTTACCCCAAATGAATTCCTGGCTCATCTTTTCTATATGTGGGAGAAAACTACTTTAGGATGAAAGGCTCCTTGATAGGCAGGGACATACTTTACGGCAGTGAAGTCCATTTGAGTCCACTGTTTACCTCCTGGGTTAGGGAATCAGTTAAGGTTACATATGTCTGGAGTGTCTCTGTCTGTCCTTTCTTTCCTTGTGGAAATTCTGTCCAGGAAGAATTTGTGGACTTAGCCTCTTTGTCTCTGATTTCTGCACATCCAGCAGTTAAGTTGGAGGAGCAGCAGATACCTGAGTAAGCCTGTCTTATGCACACTGCATTTTGTGCCTGTGCACTGATTTCTGGCTGGAGAATCATGGGCGTATCGTCGGCAACCCTGGTGATTCATGATGCCATTGTAAATTTTCTGGTTCAGAGTGAGGTACTGAGCAACAGGTTTTCAGAATTATTTTGACCTTCTTACCTTCTGCAACTGGGCTGAAGAAGCAGAAGTAGAGACCCCTATGTCTGTCTTTGCTGCGAAGTAGCTGCTCCATCAGAATGGAGCTTGCCCTCCTACATACAACACCAAAGGCTAAATTCACTTAGACTTTTTTTCATGAATTAGTAACTAACTGCGATGCATCCTATTCATTTCAACATAAAAACTCAGTGCTATGTATCAAAGGGGGATAGAATCTGGCTCTGAATAGCTGAATACACAGAAATAAAAGGTCTGTTTGTAGAGCAAGTGGGCTAGCACGCAAGGTGCTCTCTGTGAATGATCTGACTGTAGGTGTAGATTTTCTATAGGTGAGAGACAATAAGGCATTGCCTACATGTAAAGTTGATATCTTCTAGTTCTTTGTAAATTCATATTGTAGCTTAATGCTCACTTGCTGCCTCTTGTAGACAAGCCCCAAGATAATTGTTCATATTAAAAAAGCTGTTCTTTGTTTAACAGGAATCTTCTATCTTTCTAAAGCAGTATATTAAAGACAGATTAGACGGAAACCTTCAAAAGCTGCTGAACAGATGTAAACAAAAACACCAGGGTATTTTATACACATGAAAATAATGATACAAGAGTTTTCCAAGTACGATAACATCACTCCTTGTATCATACTAAATTAATAACATCTCTCAAGCACCTGCCTAAACCAGAAGTCTTTCCAAGAGACTAAGCATAACCTCTCTCATTAAATCAGCATTCAGAGGGCTAAATAACAGATGCTGCTGACATGAACCCAAATGTAATCTCTTTAACCTTGTCCTGTGGGGAGCAGACAAGTCATGACCGAGTAATTCCAACTAAATTAGATTTTATGTGAAAGTGTATAATCTAAATTAAATTTGATTAAAATGATTCACTGATTTGTGTTTGCTTTTAAAGGTCCTAATGTAGCCAAGGTGACCAGTTTTCAGTAATCTCTGTAATCAGATCAATTTATTTTTACATGCTTGGATCAAGATTTTTTTACCCAGTAGATTTTTCTATATTAATTGTATTTCTCTTGAATATCCATGGATAGATTAGGTGTTTTCTATTCAGATAGAGGCTCACTGTAATTCAGTTTTCATTGTGTTAATGAAGAAAATGGTGAAATGTAACGATGGTGACTATAAAGATGTGTGATGTAAAATATCAAAACCTAACTGCATGGAGAGAATCATCAGGTCATCAGCCAATCAAAGGACAATATCAAATGCAAAAGATTGTAAGACAGGTGAATCAGAAAGGACTGGAGGAAAGATTTTTTTTCTGTTCTCCTATCCCCAAACTCCTGTTCAGTGGGAGGCTTTGCTCAGCATAGACTCACCGAAGCAATAGGAGTGGAATTCTGCAGCTGCCTGTTTGTGTAGTGATAAATTTCCTGGGCTTAACCCCTTCACATCCTCTTCCCCTACTGGGAATTTATGCAAGTGGGATGAATCTTGGTCACTGACTTTATTACATTTTAAAATCTTAATTGAATATTGCTACTATTGGTTAGTGACTGTATTCTCAACACTAATCACAGTCTGCAATCAGCAAACAACATATAGGTACTAATTAAGACTTATTAAATTAACATGACAATTTTATTTAATGTATAAAGTCAGGGGTTGCTGTATGCTGAATGTAACTGCTTTAATTTTAATGGGAAGAAGATCATGGACTCTATACAAGAATTTCTGTAATTTTTTATAAGAAGCTGCTGTTATCACTTTTTCCGATACTGTTTCTCTCTGGTATCTGATGGCTTTTTTTTTTTCTTGGACATCATATATTTCCATACTTTGAAGGCCCTGCTGCAAATCCACAGTTCTATAGTAAAAAGGACTTACTAGCAGGTTACAGGTCATCGTTAGAGATGTTAACAGATCTGAACCAGTGCCTGGTTATGTTAGTATGAAAAGGCTAGAAGTTGCAGAAGGAAATGAAGATGTATTATCAGTGATGTTACCCAGATGACACCACTGTATAACCCTCATGTTAAATTTTGGGTTAGGCACATATTAAACTGCTAACTACTCCAGGTAGCTATGGTAGCATATTGGAATAAATCAAAGGGAATGAGGAGCCCAGTGTTTACTCGGCATTTTATTCCTTTAGGCTGCTCAGACTCTTTTCCTACCCTTAATTACCGCAACTACAGCTCTTCGCTCATTCTTCCTTATCACCTCAACAGACCCTGTGTAGACCAGATAGCTCACTAAGCCTGTTCCTTGCCTATGGAGCAAAACCCTTTAGCTCATATTTAATTTTAAGTGTGGGAATATCTTCACAGATTTAAATGGGATTCTTCACAAGCTTAAAATTCAGCACTACTTTCTGCCCTTTTCTGGAGCGGAGCAGAGTAAAACTCCCCTCTTCCTCAAAGACTATGTCTGAAATCTACTCTGTAGTGCTCATCAACTTGTTTAACATGTTCTCTCTCCGGACAACATCTCTGGTGTTAAAACTCTTATGAAGATAATAAAAGCACGAGTCAGTAAACTCCTCCCTCTCTACATTCTCCACTGGAAACAAATCAAAACTATTCCACCTCATCATCTGCACTGGTTCTGAGCCAAGAGTTTTTATTGAGTGCGAGAACAGAAAACAACACAAATTGTTCCCCTTCTCTAGAGGATCACTCCTCACTTTCTTCTTAGCGTAATGAAAAAAAAGTGCACTATACTTCACTGATACTTTGTCCTGTTTTTCTAACTACTAATTTAGCTAAATCTTTTGTTGAACATCGGGAAAAAATAAGTTCTAATTTTTGGATTTATTTTTACTAGACACAGAGTTGGTGGAAACTATCCATATTCCAAAGATCCGACCAAAACATGAATAGAAGTAAATTGAAACTATTCCATTTATAGACTTCTGTACCTTCTACCTATATTTTTGTTGTGCATGGAGCATTCGTATTGGCTTATTAAACCGCCAGGTTGCATTCTGCTTGTTTAACTTCTAATGCCTTTTTTCATACCTTGAGACAGCTGTCCTCCTCTTCTATTAAAGTAACAGGATTATGAATGTCAGTGCTATAACTTAGCGGAACTGTTATCTGTGTGCTAAATTTTACATACATTAGTAAGCCCTAACTCAGTGAGTGGAACTTAATCAAACATGAGTGAAGTCACTGGAGCAGCTTTACTTTTGAAGGTGAGAAAGAAAAGCTCTTTGGGGAGTGAGGAAACAAGATCAGATGAGTGTTGTTCCAAGAAAGCTTGTAATATCCCTTCAATCACATCCTCTTTCTCTACGTTTTGCGTATGACAAATGCTTTTTCACTGTATCCTGAATAACTACCCCAAAACAACAGTAAAGAAGAGAGAACCTGTAGCTCCTAAAAAGCAAGCGTGGGCCAGCCTAGTAATCTCATTTATATTAATTCACATTAAAACTACAGTTTTATGTTTGGGAAGTTTGTGACTTGAAAAGTTAAGTAAGTCCTTTGCAGAATTGTGTTAAATTTAAAAAAATTACGAGTCATTGTTACTATAAAGAATAGCTCCTTATTTTTCATATCTAAAAGATTGAACCCTTCACCATGATTAATAAAGTCTGGTTGTTATCTACTTTTGTCATAAAAATTGATATACAAAAGAAACAGTCTGAAAAAACACAAAGGTAAAACGCTAGCATGAACATTTGTACCGACACTGCTAATTAAAAGACTTCACTTATTAGTCTTTAAGTAGCAAAAAAAAGAGAAACAAACAAGTGTAATTTGCTAGATTAATTTTATGTTCTGTTCTATTTAATCAAACTATACCTATAGTGAAAATGACAAATCTGAGTTGTCAGACTATGGATGATAAGAAAGATAAAGGTCATATATTTTAATGTCATAGAAGGTCCTATTAAAGGAACCCTAATTACATTAGGTACCCATGAAACATTAATTAAATACTGTCTGAAATAATTAGGTCCAAGTTACTGATGATTTAATTAAACTCAGTTTTTTATTTTATAAGAAAACTACAGGTCCGGTATCAGTCTGTTGGCAGGATAATTGATAATGTGTCAGAAGAGCAAAATAGTAACCTTGACCAGCTACATCGGAAGGACACTATGGTGAGCACGTTGTCCTGCTTGCCACACCTTGTGGGGATGAAAACACATGGTGTGCTTGATTTAGTTCAAAGGGTGCAGAATTCAGAAGAAAGAAAAAGATTTTGGCTCATATTCTCAACTTGTGCAAACTGTCATAGCATCTCAGAAGGTAGCTCCTGACCTCTCAGTCCTGCTGAGATTCCTTGCAAATTTTGGTGAGGATTCTTTGCCTTATCAAGTAGTAGAACTTCTACAACATAAGGCAGATATACGCCTAAAAGCCTGCTTTTACACATCTACCACATGCCCCCTCAAAGTTGCAAACCCTTCTCCTATTCCCCTCCACAAGGAAAAAATGATTGTGTAAACAAGCTAATGACTCCTTTGCTTACAGGAGGCCCTGCCAACTCCATGGTTGTATATGGATAAAGAAAGCATGACTGGGTGCAGACCAGCTGGCAAAGTGCTTACCTGATCTTTTAGAATGAGGGAAATATTGCGTGAGCAAAATATCATCCCCTACTTAAACAAAATTGCCACAGAATGTATGTGAGAGCATCTGAGGAAAAAAAAGAGTACTGGAAAAACAAGAAATATGTATGGTAAGTTTGTATGTGGAGTGAGGCGGTGAAGGCATTTTGAGGAAAAAGAGCCCTTTCCTGTCTATACCATGACTGGGAGAACAGACCACATGGCATTACAGAGATGGGCTCTATGACTTGATTCTGAACGCCCACCTCCGCTGACAAGAGAGATCTAACCTCTTCGTTTTGCCAAGCTGACTGGCTGATCTCAGACAAGTAAACCTCACACTTCAGTTTCTCTTCTTGTAAAATGAAAAGGAACATCTTTATTTGCCTCATAAGTATAAGGAATACTTTCCAATGCCTGTAAGTGACACTGCTGTAGAAAATTACTGAAGGAATGCAACATATTGACTTGAGAGTTCTAAGAATCAGAGGCAGTCTCATGCATGCAGTGAAGAGCCAAATGTCTTTAAGATCAGCAGTCACCAAGGGTTACACAGACAGCTTAAACAATGTCCTTTCTAGATATGGACAGTGCCTAATTAAGAAAAATGTTCCAGTATATGGCCTGGACAACCAACACTGGTCACATACAGCGTTCTAGGTAAAAAGAACAGGAGAATCTCTTTGTAATTAAAACTTGCATGCCTCCTAAACATCACTTTCTGGAGAGAGCTTTTTATTTTTGAAAGGGAATTAACTTGTCACGATACAACAAAAAAAATTTTAAAAGTGAAAAAAGGGACTAGAAACCTCTCATAGTTTATATTGTACAGAATAAAGCAGATTCAACAAAGGAATCTTGATAAAGTTCTATGAGTTCTAGCATCCACAGAAATCAAAAGATCATTGAAGAGCCTGTTATTTCACCACAGAAAAGTCATAAATTCTTAAAAACCCAAAGTTTCATCACGACTATCACTGGCAGGATGTTTTTTCTTTTTTTTGATCACAGTCATCATTATGACACCTAAAGAATACCCATATGTTACAAGAGATGTGTGAATGATTCCAAAGTGCTAAGGAAATGCTAAGATATTGACGCAGTAACCAATCAATCTCTTAATTAAATCCGGAAAGACAGTTTTGCAATAAATTTAACAACTGACCCATCAGTTGGATTCTTCTGGAAAGACTGAGTGTTTTATATATCATCTATGAAAATCATGACAGCTGTATTGGGCACTGTACCTTTTTGTTTGCTGCTGCTTTCACATCTTCCTCAAGATGTTAATGAAACTTTTCTCTTAGGCTTTCTTAGTCTTGAATCTCCTTTCATTAGAGATGAAGACTGAAATATAAAGAGAGGATGTTTTTAAAATCAAATGCAATTGTTGTTTTGTTTGTTTTTAAAGAAAGCTTTGTTCAAGCCATTCAAAAGACAAAAACAGAAGTTAAAGTTTCATTCTTTTCCTCTGCAAACTCTGCATGACATTGATTCCTAATTTATAATGTAAAATAGTCCTACGTTTTACCCTACGTGATTGCTTGTGCCATCTATGTACTGCTGTCTGTACAAAAATCCTTAACCTTTTCAGGTAAAACTAAAATTTTACTATGAAGTTTTTCATTAAATCCTCCTACTTTGACAGGCACTGTTATAGTAATCAGTATAACAATGACATGAATTAGCATCTGTATAATGTTTCAAAACTATTAGAACTATAACCATACTAGGTACCAATGAGCAATGTAGAAAGCAGACCTTCATTATCAATATACTATTTCAAAAATTTCTCTTGTCACTGTTCACTATCAGAGTACAGGTATAAAAATGACAGTTTTTATTCCTAAAATTTTAATTTCCACTGAAATAAATTGTCTTTTAAGATGTTTTTGATATATGATCTTTCACTTTATAAAACACAGAAATCTTTCATGTATTTGACAAGAATATAATTGTGTAAATACCTCTAAATAAGGACTACATTACCTATCTGCCAAAGAGGTTGCAATCTGTTAAAGAATGTATTGTATGCTGCTTTTTTGCTTATGTACATACACGCACACATATACTGTAAGGTATTTAATGGTCATTGTTTGTCTGCAGACAGTATACATACAAAGCAGACACAGGCACTGAAAAGAGTCCAGGATCTGGGACAAAGAGACAAGCAGATGAATTAATGGGGAACTGATAACACAGTGTCAAACAGGACGCTGTTCAATACCTAGATATTCTACCCAGAGGGATACTCCACATCTGAGTTTTATGTTGTTTGGTATATAATGCCAGTCTTACTAGAGCACACATTCTCTGGAGTCTGATACACAAGATCTTTTCTCATACTCAGCAGTATCAATTTTCTCCATGACTGCTGCTTCTCACATTACCAGTTCCAATCAGTACCGTTTGAGTCCTTACTGATATTTGTTGTCTTTGTGAATTTGTTTTTACCTTCGCTTACTGTGAAAAAACTAAAAGATTTAAGTAAAGAATATCAAATGTGATACATGGTGAAGGCATTAATTAATTTGTTGTAGAAGACAATGGACCAGATCCTACTTTCCTAATCTAGGCAAAATACAGGCTGCAATGGAAATTCTGCTTCAGCTTCTCCAACATCATCAAGTACTATACAGTACCATCCCTTTATGTCATTGTAGCAATCAAATAATTTAGAAAAATGATCTTTCAAATGAATCCTTTTCAAAGTGACATTAACTGTCAACAAATGAGATGGAGAATGAAAGGAAAACTGCTGCTCATGTTTTACCTGCTTTGCCACCTGTTAACTGAAATAAACAAATAAACTGAATAGTGTTGAGGAATCCTTGGATTTTCTGAAAACAGTGTCCAGAAAATTAGCTTCCATTCAAAGATACATTCGTGACTGAGTTAATAGAAGTTAAATTACAATTATCCCATGTGCAAAATAAAATTATATCAGACAGTGAAGGCTAACAACCAGTTAAAAAAAAGATGCTTTAAACAGTTTTAGTACTACAAATTCTAGACAGAAACAAGCTTGCATATTGACAACAACATTGGCAACATCTGTTAATTGAAAATCCATAAGCTGTGCACACATTTGCAACATTTTTCCCCAGATATTTCTAAACATTGCTTTTAGACTTTAAAAGCAATGCAGATCCAGTACGAATTTCTTTATGTGAGCAAAGATGTTCTGCTAGAGATGTCTCAGGGCACACAGCTACCCACAAAATTGTAAGTGTCTGCGAAACAACCTTAGCAGAAGGAGATCTACAATTAACAAACAAATTTGACAAGGCAGTTGCTGGATCTTTACTTATTTTTACGTTACAAGCACTTACCTGATGTCTCGTGTAATATGCTATAAAGATATTTCCTAAAAGATTTTGGCAAATGAATTATGTAGCTGAAATGTAATAACGAAGGTAGAAATTTGTCCTGTTATCAGTCACACACATTCAAGCAGAAACCCAGTGCAGCACAGTAGATAGAACTATAAGCTCTGGGATCTTCTCATTCAACCAAGATTGCTTCATACAAAAGTTGACAATACACTACTGAAAGCCATTGTTGATATTCAACATTTTTTAAATAGCTGAACAGAATAGACAATAAGGCATGAAGGAAAACTTGGATAGGAGGCTGGCCTGGAGTCTGGGTTCAGAAAGGAAAAACCATTAAAAATGAACAATAAATATGTGATTCTCATTTTTAATTGCCATGTATGTGTCAATTAACTGATCTAACTAACCATGCTGAAATCCCACCAATTTTCAAGGAAGAATAAAATATGAACCATAATTTTTTTCATCTATTGAAGTCTAGGTGCAGTTTTAAATGTTGGCACTGAAAGAGACATATGCTTCCATGGTTCACATACACCATCCACTATTGTAAATGAAGGAATTTGCAAAATCACTGAAAGATCCTCCCATTAATTGTTAGACCCATTTGCCTAGGCTGAAGAGATATATATTTCAGTCATTATATCAGAAAAAGGATTCATGTGAAATACTTTTTTAAATTATGAAAAATAAAGTATTTCTATTTCCTGTTATTATTTCCTACCCCTCTATTTCCTCAGTTAACAGAGATCAGACTGCTATGTCCGCTACAGTCCTTGAAGAACTTCACAAAATTTTAGAGATCTTACACATATTGGGTAATGGCTTATTCTAACAACTGTTTGTACTGTGTTTGTATTGTCTAAGGTTTCAGTGCTGATAGGGTAAATTTCTACCTTGTAGAACTCTGAAAAACTGAATCAATACAAGCAGATCTTACACTTTTCTACCGACACACCTGAAGCACCTTGTATAGATCATATTAAAACCACTGTAGTTAGCAGCCAACAAAGGTCGAGGTTAAACAATTTTATTTCTTGATAATCTAGATATCCCAGCAAAACATTCTACTTCACTCTGTGGCTCAGAAGTATGGTTGTCTCCAGCTCTGCTTTGGATTTCCTTGTATTTTGCTTCACCCGTGCTATATTCAGTGCTCCTTTCTCCCATTTTTTTTTTAAAATGGAGAACACTGTCAGATTATTTCAAGCCACACCAAGCAGTTTATGATGAATGTTTACAGAGTAATTTAGCAGGGTTTTTTGTTAATCCTGTTGTATTATCCACTAATTCTGATCTTGAATTTAGAATGTGAAAGGTAACTGCATTTCAGCTAGTCCCATTAGGTGTGCTCTTAGAATTTAGACATAGCCTACATTATTTAGACTTCCTTGAAGAAAGGATATTACTTGGTTTGCCTGTGCTATATCTGAGCTGCTTGTTCCAGGAAAAGTCTGAAAGCCCAGATGTGTCCAGCACTTGGCACCAAGCACATATATATGACACCAAGCACATACTCTTTTGTCAGTCTGAATTCAACTTGAAATCCAGCTGCCTACAAATACTGTCTGCCCCTGCAGCAAAACCATATTTGCCAGTGAGCATGACTAATGCACGAACTGATCAACAGATGAGCAGAGTGCCAGGGAAGGGACTCTGAGCAGGGAAGAGTAGGCTTGAGTGCATCCTTCTGAAGGACTGTTACCTGGGTCCCCCTTAAAATGCTTTCCCTAAAGGCAAGGATTGAAACCAGCTGATGAATACTTCGCACTCCTGCAAAACACAATGGGTACAGCCCTTTCACTTTATGAGTCATGTTCACAGGTCCTTCTAGGAAAGTCCTAGGAGACATTCCCCATTTCAGCTGTGTTTGACAAATCACCCATCCTGACTTTCTCTAGAAGTCACTGTGAGACAGCAGAGTGGAAATATATTGAATTTAAGCTGCTTTGGTTCAAAGTCCGTTATATGGCATCAATATAAACCAGGTTTCCTCTGACCTTGCAAACAGAAGCTGTGAACAGATGTGGTCAAATCACTTACTCAACCATAGAAAGCCAAGAGAGTGGGAATGAAAACTACTGGGCCTTACATCATTGCAGCTAGAAGTGTCTCAGCAGCTCATCTGCTAGATTCTTGGATGTTAGAATTTACAAATTAAGAACACAGAACAGATATAATTGCATTGGTCTTCGTAAAGCTAACTCATTCTAGACAATCAAATCCTGCAAGTTATCCAGCCCACCATGAAAGATATTTTCTAAGTTAAAAAGAAATAAGTTTGATGCCTTCTTTACAGCAGAAAGAAATCAAACAAGCACAGAGCATTTTGCTTTACAACTGGCCTTCAAGTCTAAGTTATACAAAGATATGTATAGCTATTTCATTGAAATTAGTTCCATTGATTTCAATTAGCTCATTGATGTCAGTGGAAATGTTCATGTGCTTGCAATAAGTTTACAGGACTGTGTCTAAACCAACTAGAGATATGATGTCTGTGTTGAACACTGTTGCCTTTTCCCTTGTTCCTATGAGATTACTAAAACAACTTTCAGCAAGAAACCTAAACATCAAATATCAATATAATTTGCAATACCTTTTTACATGCCTTTCTTCCTTCTTGACACTTAAAATGATTCCTTTTCACTGTGATTTGCAATCTAAACAATTACATAAACTTCTAAGTTTCACCTGGGCAGGAAATCTTCTGAATAGCTGTGGCAAGATCTTTTTATGCAGTAGTGCTCATATGAAAACCTAATTCTAAATGCACTATAAGCTGCACTCCAAAGGTATGTGAGAAGAAATCAGAATATGAACCTGGCCTCTTTTTACATCTTATCCAAAACTATGAATCATAGAGCACCTTAGATTTCAAACAGGCAGAGGATTTGAATAAGGAAAGGAATCCACCACTAGTTTTCCAGGTCAGGTGCCTCCTGTGTTATTACACAGATGCTATAGATACACCGTCTGTTTAAAATTTGTCTGTTCAAAATTTGTTCTTAAAAGGATAAGAAATTCTGTTCTCAAACCCCCAGTGTTTCACCCAGTGGAATTCTAAAATTGTCAGTAATAATTCTGTAAATTACATCTACAAGAAAATTGCAGTTTTATCCCTCTGAAGGAAAGGATTATTTTACTACATAGTTCAGTGTTCATCTCTGAAAATCACTTACTAGGTTGCTCTTGGCAAATTCACAAACTGCAGTTGTCAGGACTATCATAAAGTTGTATGCAACATCAATTTAACTATAACATTACACTGGTTTTCTCTCTAGTCTTGCATGGAGCCTGTGAATTTGTGGGAAAGAGATATTCAATACCAATGTATTCATGAACAATGAAGAAAATGACAGATCTGCGTTCTGAGGACATAACATACACCTTGTCCACATTTCATTTGGATCCTTTCAAACGACTGCCAGTCCTGCTTCCAGATAAGTATAGAACATTACATGTATTCAGTAACTGTTTAAATTATTTTAAAGTTTTAGGTTACTACTTTAATTGCAAAGTCTTAATTTTCCTCTCTTACTAAAGCCATGATATGAATTCTTCTCTCATTGTTATAATCTCCTGTGATATAAGCCTGCTATAATTTAGCACTCAACTGCATTGAATCCATTATGAAGTCTCATCTTATATCACACAGAGTATATCTGAGAATAAAACAAAAATGCTTAGCTTGTAAGGATAGGGAGCTTGTCATCTCTTTAATTTGATCACTAAAGTGAAATTTTGGATAAAAAAAGTTGGACTATAATGGCAAGATAATGCTAAATATCCAGATTTTTAAAATGAGTGACACACTATGCATTTCAGAGATAGAGATATGTGTGACCTTCACAGAAGTTAATTAAAATATGGAGAAAAAAATCAAACTGCTTTTTTCTAGGAAGCTTGTATTTCAAATGTCCCTGACCCTAACTAATAGATGGGATAGTCCAATATGTCCCTATAAGATCCCCTTGAATAATTTCCCTCTAGAGATTGTCATAGTGAGGGTGCCCTCTGTCACTCAGATTTTTACATTTTCTTTTTTGCTGGTCCAGATGTGACATTGATTTAGACTTTGAACAATTTGTCTGTTTTCAAGAAATCCTGGGTAGATCTTAAAAGGGACATTTGTGTTGTCCTTGCAATACTATCTAATGATTTGTTTCCTTAATGCCACTATCTTAAATTTGCAGTAATAAGTATACAGACTCTTTGTTTTACTGAATTCTTTCACAGCAGCAAGAACAAAGTGTTAGAAATAATGTAATACACAAACCAAAATGGTTTGTTTCCTTGATGGAATAACAGTAACTATAAGAAATCACAGACTGAACATCCAGTGAGTGTCTTAAAGTAATGTTAAATAAATGGTCATGAATAAGCTAATAAATCAATGTTTGCTTGCAAAGTCTTTTCAAACTTGAAGTAAATTACTTCTTGTACATTCATTGTTTACTAACTGTTCAACACCTAAAAAGTTACTTGAAAAGGCACAGACCTGTATGAAATAAGGAAACTATCAGAGCTGGATAGGGAAATAACTTTCTCATTCTACAAAGCATTTCAGTATTTCTCCAGATTTCACATTCTAGATTGGGGTGGAACAAACACTAAATTCCTCTGCCACTCCCCAGCCCCAGAACTTTGAAGCCTACTGCAAAATCAACACTCTGGTATTAGGGCACTTACCCATGATATAGAAGACTTAGTTCAAGTCTTTGTTTTCCTAGTCTGTTCCACCAGAGCTAATTACCATAAGCCCCATGCTACTAAGCAGTCTAAGAGATGGCATACTTTCATGTTTCTTATTGGAGCTGTTTGACTTTGCAAACTAATTAAATATTCTTTCCATAGGAACTAGAACGTAGATCTGCTACAATTCAAGAGAATGATCTAAGCATGGCATGAAAGATTCTGCCAAAAGACTATGTAACTCTTTATACTCTCATAAATCTAGTCCTCAGCTTGTTTCTTTCCATGTTGTCCATCCACAGTTGGCTGCTTTATCTGGATTATAAAGCGTGCAACACTTTCAACAGGGCAGACTAGGGGAAATCTATGATACAATAAGCAACAGCTTCATGGTCAGGCTGTAATTGTCCAGGTGGTGAAAGGTCGGTTGTAAAAGAGGTTCACGTCCTAAGTCTGAACATTCCAACAGTCTGTAGATTATCTGCTGTTCCATGGTATGTCATCTTAAACTTGAGAAGCCTTTTCCAGTGGAAGTTTTACAGAAGTGTTACATTCCTGTGAAAAGTTTTAGTTTCAATGAACTGACATTTTCTGATGAAAAACCATTTTGTCTAAAAATTCCTTGATAGTGCTAATATTATATATATATGAGTTAAATAAAAGATTTTCCATTGTTAGAAATCATATTTATAAAAATTATTACAAATACATTTCAATTGAAGAAAGGTAGAAAATGCTAACGAGTGGCTAAATACTCGCTGCTCACATACACACTTGTTTTTCTTTTTTCTTCTAGCACAATTGTGGAGCATAGGACATGGAGGTGGGCTTGGGGGAAAAGATGCAATAAACAGTGGACTCTTTTTTTTGCAATAAATTTTCATAAAAATATCTACAAGAAGGCCAAGTTACCAGTGTTGGGTATTACAATGTATTTGATTAATTTTTTCTTTTTTAATATAAAATTGTCAGATAATCTTGTCCTGTAAAAATACTACATTTTAAAATTCACCGTGGAGCTGTCAGGCACCCACAGCCTCTTAGAGCTAGAGCTGGTACTGAGCTTGTGCTCCTTGTCAAAATTTAATGAGACGACCAGTTCTAAAATAATTGAATTTTCATATCAGAGCGAACCAGGATTACTCAGACAATAAAAATGCTGAGTCCTGTACTGTTACTGGCAAATACCTTTTGCTTTGCTCATGAAATCAGTATGTAAATGTTCAGGGTTTGTATTTAAGGCATCTTATGCATTTAGAGTTGTAGTACTAGCAATAATTTCAAATGGTGCCGTTGATAAGTAGCTGGGTGGGTTTTTTTTTATAATGTTCAAACTGCAATTTGTTTGGTGAATCAGGATAAGCATTTGGTTTATATTTTATATAAATGTTAATGCAGTTGCAGTTTAATTATGTTTCTTAACTTTTAGCCTTTCAAAAGTAGAATTTGAAGACCACTCCATCAGATTGTCTTGCTTTCATGGAATACTTATATGAGTACAGCCCCACTGACTTATTACTTTAAAAGGTAGAACTGTCCAGAAAGTTAGTACCTGCTACAGGCGATGAATATGTGTGGAGTGGTGAGGCATGAAGACTATCACAGAATCACAGAATCATTAAGGTTGGAAAAGACCTGTAAGATCCTCAAGTCCAACCATCAACCCAGCACCACCACGCCCACTAAACCATGTCCCGCAATGACATGTCTACATGTTTTTTAAACACCTCCAGGGATGGTGACTCCACCACCTCCCTGGGCAGCCTGTTCCAGTGCCTCAACACTCCCTCAGTAAAGAAATTTTTCCTAATATCCAGCCTAAACCTCCCCTGGGGCAACTTATGGCCATTTCCTCTTGTCCTATCACTTGTCACTTGGGAGAAGAGACCAACACCCACCTCACCACAACCCCCTTTCAGGTAATTGTAGAGTCTTAGTCAGGGAGGAGACTGCATTGCTTGATGTAGTTTAATCCTGAACATTGAATTAAAACAAGGAAGAAATGCAGGAAAGACGCAATCTGAAAGGAAAAGAATCTAGCTCCTATGCTTCACTTATATAATGGTAGAGTGCTGTGGTAGAGATCTTGTAAGACCTGTAGGGCCAGATGAACATCTGAAATTTTTGTTATTACAGTAGTATTGGTTAGGAAAGTGATTATTCATAATTATATTAAAACCTGTAACTGTGTGTTCAAGTGTATTTGTTTTCTAGTCTGCAATCTTAACCAGTTCATAGCCACATAGTTATTTCCCTTTTTTAAAAAAAGACCTTCGCTAATACTTCCACAGATGAAGGTTACCTGATAACATTGTTAAAGAAGTCTTATTTTCTATTAGCTGTGCATGGAGCCTCAAAGTTGAAGAGAGTTCTGAAAACTGATTATGGCATATTATAATAACAGAAATTACTTGTATAGGAGTGCTCAATCTGCCTACCAACTGACCTAATAAAATTTTGCCTTTTACATGATGTCCTGGAATATTTAATCAGAAAGAAGACTGCATAGATTCAGGGGAGATAGTTCTACCAAAATCATAGTATATAGAAAAGAAAAGCATTAGTAGGCCAGAGAACTACACCTTGATCAGGCAATGCCCAACAGTAGCATAATATACTTGATAAAGTTATCGGTCACCTGGTTTAAGCATGCAGCAAGTGCCCTTGGAAACATTCCCACAGATACTTCTTTTTTGTCCTAGTAGCTCGTGAAAGAGGTGACATAGCTGATACTTTTGACTCATTCATTTTTAACATTCTTATGGTTTTTTTGCTGCTCTGTTTACTAAATATTGCTTTACTTAACTATGGTCTTGATGCCTTACTGAAGGGTTGTTTTCATTGGGGTTTTTTTTTCATGTGCAGAATAATGAACAGTGATTTCTCTACTTCACCTCATGAGTTAGTTAGTATCACGAATGGTAGACTAGAAAATGGAAAAGATTAAGAACCAGAAGAAAAAGCTCAGAAAAAAATAAAATTAGAAAACCTGAGAAATTGGATAAAGCATTTTGGGGGACAGCTAACTAAGAAGGTACAACTACACTCAGCAACTGTATAGAGACCGTGAGCAGTTAGTCTACTGAACTTCAAACTCTATAAATTAATCCCCTAAGGTAATAGCAGACACAGTAAAGCACTCCCATGTCCTAAAAGGAGTGCCTTCCTGAGGTTGCACATGCCAGGGAAAGGAGACAACATGTAAGTAACTTATTGCTCTCAGGTGAGGCTTCTTCACATCTAGAGGAGGAGTGAAATAGTATGTATGTTTTTCCAAGTTACTATAAGTTAAGCAGTCAACTTGGGCAACTTCAGGCTGTCTCTGTCTTTTTTTGTTTGCCTCACATCATCATTTCCTCAGACTTGAAATTTAATATTGTTTCTAGTATCATGGCACCTGAGTTACTATATCCCATTGATCCCTGTTTAAGAAAGAATATCACATTTACTAGGAAATATTTACAATTTCTTTACTCTGTTCCTCCTGAAAGCTTTCCTAGTCAAGTATGACTTTAATACCTTGCATATTTCACTCCCTCAATTATGAAAAGATTTTACATACTGAAAATTGCTGCTGGCAGGAACTGTGTATCCAGTAATTAGGTATAACCTATGTGCCCTAGAGAATGCTCTTAAAAGAAAGTAACAGTGGGCAGTGGACAACTGCATCAGGTGACTCATGAAATCAGCAGTCTATTATTTTCTGAAATAAACTGAAAAAATGTGTTAGATGTAAGAATCATACAAGAAACAAAATCCTGCAGCAACTTCTTAAAGCCTGTGAAATAAGGAAATACTGCAAAGCGAGTTCAAACTTTATGTATCAAAATATGCGTTTCTACCCAAATAGTCATTCACAAGACAAAAAATTCAAAAACAGGCACAACAAGACTGAAACTTTTCCTGCAGATAAAAAGCAGGACAATGAGGAAAGACCCTAGAGCTAACAATTAAAAACTCCAGGTTGAAAAACAAGAGATCATAGAATCATAGAATTGTTTAGGTTGGAAAAGATCCTTAAGATCATTGAGTCAAACTGTTAACCTAACAGTGCTAAGTCCACCACTAAACCATGTCCCTAAGTGCCTCATCCACATATCCTTTAAATACCTCCAGGGATTGCTGCTCCACCACCTCCCTGGGCAGCCTGTTCCAATGCTTGACAACCCTTTCAGTGAAGATGTTTTTCTTAATAACCAATCTAAACCTCCCCTGGTGCAACCTGAGGCCATTTCCTCTTGTCCCATCACTTGTCACTTGGGAGAAGAGACCAACACCCACCTCTCTGCAACCCCCTTTCAGGTAGTTGTAGAGAGCGATAAGGTCTCCCCTGACTGTCCTCTTCTCCAGGCTAAAGAACCCCAGTTCCCTCAGCCGCTCCTCACAAGACTTGTGCTCCAGACCCCTCACAAGCTTCGTTGCCCTTCTCTGGACACGCTCCAGCACCTCAATGTCTTTCTTCTAGTGAGGGGCCCAACACTGAACACAGCATTCGAGGTGCGGCCTCACCAGCACCGAGTACAGGGGCATGATCACCTCCCTACTCCTGCTGGACACACTATTTCTGACACAGGCCAGGATGCCGTTGGCCTTCTTGGCCACCTGGGCACACTGCTGGCTCATATTCAGCTGGCTGTCAAACAATACACCCAGGTCCTTTTCTGCTGTGCAGATTTCCAGCCACTCGTCCCCCAGCCTGTAGCGTTGCATGGGTTGTTGTGACCCAAGTGTAGGACTCAGCACTTGGCCTTGTTGAACCTCATACATTTGGCCTCGGCTCATGGATCCAGCCTGTCCAGATCCCTCTGCAGAGCCTTCCTACCCTCGAGCAGAGCCTTCCTACCCTCGAGCAGATCAACACTCCCGCCCAACTTGGTGTTGTCTGCAAACTTGCTGAGGGAGCACTCAATCCCCTCATCCAGATAGTTGATAAATATATTAAACAAGACCGGCCCCAGTACTGAGCCCTGGGGGACACCACTTGTGACCGGCCACCAACTGGATTTAACTCCATTCACCACAACTCTCTGGGCTCGGCCATCCAGCCAGTTTTTACCCAGCAAAGAGTGCGCCCATCCAAGCTGTGAGCAGTCAGTTTCTCCAGGAGAATGCTGTGGGAAATGGTGTCAAAGGCCTAGGTAAACAACATCCACAGCCTTTCCTGCATCCAATAAGCAGGTTACCTTGTCATAGAAGGAGACCAGGTTAGTCAGGCAGGACCTGCCTTTCATAAACCTGAGCTGGCTGGGCCTGATCGTCTTGTTGTCCTGTACGTGCCATGTGATGGTGCTCAAGATGATCTGCTCCATAACCTTCCCTGGCACTGAGGTCAGGCTGACAGGCCTGTAGTTGCCCGGATCATTCTTCTGGCCGTTCTTGTAGACAAGTGCCACATTTGCTAACCTTCAGTCAACCGGGACATCCCTGGTTAGCCAGGACTGCTGATACATGATGGAAAGTGGCTCAGTGAGCACTTCCACCAGCTCCCTCAGCATCTTTGTGTGGAACCCATCTGGTCCCATAGACTTGTGGGTGTGTCTAAGTGGTGTAGCAGGTTGCTAACCATTTCCCCTTGGATTGTGGGGGCTTCATTCTGCTCCCCATCCCTGTATTCCAGCTCAGGAGGCTGGGTACCCTGAGAACAATTGGTCTTATTATTAAAGACTGAGGCAAAGGCGGCATTAAGTACCTCAGCTTTTTCCTCATCCTTTATCACTGTGTTTCCCCCGGCATCCAGTAAAGGATGAAGAGTCTCCTTAGCTCTCCTTTTGTTGCTAATGTATTTAAAGAAACATTTTTCATTGTCTTTTATGGCAGTAGCCAGATTATGTCCTAGTTGGGTTTTGGCCCTTCTAGTTTTCTGCCTGCATAACCTCACAACATCCTTGTAGTCCTCCTGAGTTGCCTGCCCCTGCTTCCAAAGGTCATAAACTCTCCTTTTTTTCCTGAGTTCCAGCCAAAGCTCTCTCTTCAGCCAGGCCGGTCTTCTTCCCTGCCGGCTTGTCTTCCGGCACATGGGGATGGCCTGCTCCTGCACTTTTAAGACTTCCTTCTTGAAGAATGTCCATCCTTCCTGGACTCCCTTGCCCTTCAGGACTGCCTCCTGAGGGACTCTGTCAACCAGTCTCTTAAACAGGCCAAAGTCAGCCCTCCAGAAGTCCAAGGTGGCAGTTCTGCTAACCACCCTCCTTACTTCTCCAAGAATCGAAAACTCTATCATTTTGTGATCACTATGCCCAAGATGGCCTCCAGTCATCACATCCCCCACAATTCCTTCTCTGTTCGCAAACAAAAGGTCCAGCAGGGCACCTTCCCTCATTGGCTCACTCACCAGCTGTGTCAGGAAGTTATCTTCCACACACTCCAGGAGCCTCCTAGACTGTCTTCTCTCTGCTGTATTGTATTTCCAACAGACATCTGGTAAGTTGAAGTCCCCCATGAGAACAAGGGCTAGCAATCGTAAGACTTCTCCCAGATGCTTATAGAATATTTTGTCTGCCTCTTCATCCTGGTTGGGTGGTCTATAACAGACTCCCACTATGATACCTGCCTTGTTGGCCTTCCCCCTGATTCTTACCCACAGACACTCAACCCTATCGCCACCATTATTAAGCGCTAGACGGTCAAAACACTCCCTAATATACAGGGCTACCCCACCATGTCTCCTTCCTTGCCTGTCCTTTCTGAAGAGTTTGTAGCCATTCATTGCAGCTCTTCAGTTGTGCAACTCATCCCACCATGTTTCTGTGATGGCAACTATATCATAGTTTTCCTGCTGGACAATGGCTTCCAGCTCCTCCTGTTTGTTGCCCATGCTGTGTGCATTGGTATAGATGCACTTCAGTTGGGCTACTGATCCCACCACCTTGTTTGGGGGGAGAAGCCCTAATTCCTATGTGACCATTCTCAGGCATTTCTGTGGTTTCTAACACATCAATAACCCTTGCCTCTTTGCTGCTGCATGGATCTCCATCCCCTACCTCCATTGAGACAGTAGACCAAAGGACCTCACTAGCACACTTTCCCTCAAATATTTGCATGCTGCCCTGAGGCTTAACACTAGAGAGCATGGTTTTATCCCTTTCCCCCTTCTAATCTAGTTTAAAGCTCTTCCAGTGAGCCCTGCTAACTCCTGTGCAAAGACTCTTTTCCCACTTTGAGCCAGGTGTACCCCGCCTGTTGCCAGCAGGCCTGGTGTCATGTAAACTGACCTACAATCAAAAAATCCAAAATTCTGCCGGTGACACCAGGCTCAGAGCCAGGTATTGATCTGTTGGCTCTTCCTGTTTCTTCCCTCATCATTCCCTGCAACTGGAAGGACAGAGGAGAACACTACTTGTGCTCCTGATCCCTTAACCAGTTCTCCCAAGGCCCTGAAGTCTCTCTCGATTGTCCTTGGACTTCTTGTTGCAACTTCATCACTGTCTACCTGGAAAATCAATAATGAATAATAATCTGAGGGCTGTACCAGGGTAGGAAGTTTCCTTGTCACATCTTTAACCCAGGCCCCAGGGAGGCAGCAGACTTCCCTAGGAAGTGTGCCTGGTCTGCATATTGGGCCTTCTGTTCCCTTTAGAAGGGAGTCTCTTATGACAATGATCCATCTTTTTTTCTTTATGGAAGCAGTTTTGATGCAGGGCGTAGGCTGACTTAACTTTGGTAACACCTTTAAGCTAGATGAATCATCGTTCTCGTTGTTGTTCGGTTCCACCTGCAGAGCCTTATACTTATTTTGCAAGGGCATCTGGGAAGGTGGGGTAGTCACAGAGGAGCAGCTGCTGCGCTGGGAAGGAACTTGTCACCATTGCCCCCTGTCCCTTAAGTCACCGTGTTCAGCCAGCTGGAGAGAGGATAGGGAATCCTCCATATCATGTCTCCTCTCTGCCTGTTGGGCCTGTCGCAGGGAAGGTAGGGTGCGGTTCCAGTAATCTCTCTCTCACACTCCCGAATGCCCTCCACATAGTGACCTCCTCCCAGAGCTCTGTCACTAAGCGGAGGAGTTCCCCTACCTGGGCGCACCTCCCACAGGTGTGCTCACTGCTGCGTCTGGTTCTGGCGTCAGAGCAGGGCCCACCCTGCAGCCTGGCACCTGGGTGGCAGCATGTTCCCATCCGAGCTCTGTCTGGGAAGCTGCCTCAGTTGTGGCAGTTGCAGAGCTTAGAGAAGCCTTGGCCTTCTGCCATATTTACCACTTCAGCTAAAGCAGATTGCCTTGTGCCAGAAATAGTATGTTTCTCTTCTTTTTTGGTGTCCCTTTTTCAGGTTTACAGCAGGAAAAACTATAGCAATGATGATGTTTCTGCAGCTAGATACTATTGTTCTTTTTTGGGGACAAGCAATGGAATTTAAAGAAAACTTGATTTTGTGCTAAAATCTTAAGTGGATACCGTCAGCTAGTTTCACTAGCTCTGCTGCAATGTTGGTAACATCCTGAACAGCCAGAACAGTAAATGAGCCAGTTTTGTATTACATTTATACCATCTGTACAGGGCGAGTTGCTTTTGTAAACACAGAGTTCTGCTAAAGTGTATGAATGCATTTAGTGCATTGGCTTTTGAAAGTATGACTAAACTGTGACGGGACAGCTGAGAAAAGGCTGGTAAAAATCACTAATGTATTATTAAAAAGTTCAAATTCTCTAGAGATTAAGAAAGCTACTTTTCAGCCTGAACCTAAAATTCAGTGTTGCTGTTTTTAGTAATGATACATCATTATACCTTCCCCTCCTCTTTTGCATTTACATTGGATTTACTTCTCTTAAAAGCAATTCTATAATAATATCATTTATATGTACACTTATGACCTCACTGTGGTTTTAGCGAAAGAATGCTCATTTATATGTATCAGTTGAAATATGCATTTTGCCCCATGACTAAAAAAGGTAAAGAGTCACTAATATGGTCTTTTAGCCCTAAAAGACTTTAATACCCCTTTTCCTTATCTTAGATCAACTTTATTATAATACAGTAATTACACAGAAAAAAAGTAATGATCATAATGTCAGCCACATTTAACCTCCTTTGATCTCCCATGATTCTTTGCACTAAGGGCTCAAGGAAAGGCCTTCACTGACTTCTTGATAACCGAATGAGTGATTATCCTCCTTGTTAATGGGCAATGATATAGAAAACTCTTCCATAGGTACAGAATATTCATGAGGGGGCTGCACAAGCTGAGATAAGACTATAAGATGCCACAAGCAATCACTTACAAGAGCACTACGAAAAAATATTCATACTCAGGGACACTGCTAGACTTGAGGTTTCTGGGTGAGGGTGAGGGAGGGAGGAGGGCAGATCCACTGCCATCTAACTGGCAGTGTAATCTGGAGAGAGGGCCTGCTTCCCTTGGGCTTCCCATGACTGAGTTTTACTAGTTAAGTGCATTTGGCAACACAACTGTTTTAGCTGCCACATGTCAGAATGAGATTTACCTTCACCTGGTCTCTCAGCTTCAAATATGCGCAACCAAGACAAAGCACAGACATTTGTTAATGACCAGCTGTACAGCAGGGGCTGGAGTGGCTTTCTTTGGGAGAAGCCGTCATTGTCTGAACACCTGAAGGGCTGCCCTTTATCTATGGGAGCTGAAGGTGAGGCAGTTGCTTTTTCTTTTTCTGGAACTTCCTTTTCTTTTTGCAACTCAGTTTCAATTCTTGGACTTGCAATGTGATCACAGTTATGAGGTGCATCACACACGAGCACACCCCTGAACTGGATGCATTTGTAAGGCATCAGCTGATGGCATGGCAGTATTTTCTCAGCCCACCTACTAACACCTAAATGGTGGTAACAGAAACTAAGCATAGTTCAATGGTTTTCAAGAGGGGAATGGCAAAACTCATTATTATGAAATGTTAAGTGGAGATATACTTGTCCGTAGACAGCATGTACCATAAAAGTGAATCTGAAGAAATTAGTTTTGTGAAGGTTCATTTGTTGCACTGAACTAATAGGCAACACGTGGCCCAGCAGTTGCTAACTGATCAGCTAACTTACCAGCTAACTGATCAGCTTGCAGGGCAAATAGTTTTACTCTCCTATTGCAGTTTGATATTTCAACATTTTTGCCAAACGAGAGGAAATTTTAACACTTCTAAATCTTTCCACATCAATAATCTGAAAAATACGCAGTTTGCTTCAATCAAATCTTTAGGTGATTTCGAGACATGTTATTTCATTTTTTATATTAACATCTCTCGATCTTTTTAAAAGTTGTTTTTCTTAAGAAGGAAAAGTAAGTTATTTATGAAAAGAAATGGCATGTTGATAGCTGTGAAATTTCTTACCTAAGTATGTTGAAAAAGAAAATTCATACATGTAAGCCTCTCTCAGTTTCTGTTTTAACAAACTGATGTCTTCCTAGACAAAATCACATTTTGGAAAATAAACTGATGATGATGATTCTTACTAAAACAACTCTTCTAACCACACAGAGCAAGACTCCAGCCCAGTAAACTTTTTTGAAAAGTAATGGTTTATGGTGATGGGAGATCTAGTATTCTGTTCTGTGTTTAATGGATGCTACTGAAGTAGCTGAAATAACATGTATAGTGTGATCAGCTCAGCTAGAACCAGTCATGATCCACACTGGTTTGACAATAAGCTCAGGACATGCAGAGAGGGAATTAGAAAGGCAAAAGCCCAGACAGAGCTTGATCTGGCCACGGTCGTGAGGGATAACAAAAATTGTTTTTATAAATACATTAACAACAAAAAGAGAGCCAAGGAGAATCTCCATCCTTTACTGGATGCAGGGGGGAACATTGTCACGAAGGATGAGGAAAAGGCTGAGGTACTTAATGCCTTCTTTGCCTCAGTCTTTAATAGCCACACCATGTATCCTCAGGGAATCCAGCTCCCTGAGCTGGAAGACAAGGATGGAGAGCAAAAAAAACTCCCTGTGATCCAGGAGGAAGCAGTTAATGACCTGCTATGTCACCTGGACACTCACAAGTCTATGGGGCCTGATGGCATCCACCCAAGGGTGCTGAGGGAGCTGGCGGAGGAGTTTGCTAAGACATGCTCCATCATTTATCAATAGTCCTGGTTAACATGGGAGGTCCCAGATGACTGGAGGCTTGCCAACATGACGCCCGTATACAAGAAGGGCCGTACGGAGGATCCGGGGAACTACAGGCCTGTCAGCCTGACCTTGGTGCCGGGAAGATTATGGAGAGGTTTGTCTTGAGGGAGCTCACAGGGCACATGCAGGACAACCAAGGGATCAGGCCCAGCCAGCACACCTTTATGAAAGGCAGGTCCTGCTTGACCAACCTGATCTCCTTCTATGACCAGGTGACCCGCCTAGCAGATGAGGGAAAGGCTGTGGATGTTGTCTACCTGGACTTTAGTAAAGCCTTTGACACTGTCTCCCACAGTATTCTCCTGGAGAAGCTGGTGAATCGTGGCTTAGACAGGTGCACTCTTCGCTGGGTAAAAAACTGGCTGGACAGCTGAGTCCAGAGAGTCATGGTGAATGGGGTTAAATCCAGCTGGCGGCCGGTCACAAGCGGAGTCCCCCAGGGCTCAGTACTGGGGCCGGTCTTGTTTAATATATTTATCGACTATCTGGATGAGGGGATTGAGTGCTCCCTCAGCAAGTTTGCAGACAACACCAAGTTGGGTGGGAGTGTTGATCTGCTTGAGGGTAGGAAGGCTCTGCAAGAGCGATCTGGACAGGCTGGATCGATGGGCCGAGGCCAAATGTATGAGGTTCAACAAGGCCACTTGCGGAGTCCTACACTTGGGTCACAACAACCCCATGCAACGCTACAGGCTTGGGGACGAGTGGCTGGAAATCTGCCCTGCAGAAAAGGACCTGGGGGTGTTGGTCAACAGCTGGATAAATATGAGCCAGCAGTGTGCCCAGGTGGCCAAGAAGGCCAACGGCATCCTGGCCTGTATCAGAAATAGTGTGGCCAGCAGGAGTAGGGAAGTGATCGTGCCCCTCTACTCGGTGCTGGTGAGGCCACACCTCGAATGCTGTGTTCAGTTTTGGGCCCCTCACTACAAGAAGGACATTGAGGTGCTGGAGCGTGTCCAGAGAAGGGTGACAAAGCTGGTGAGGGGTCTGGAGCACAAGTCTTATGAGGAGTGGCTGAGGGAACTGGGGTTGTTCAGTCTGGAGAAGAGGAGGCTGAGGGGAGACCTTCTCGCTCTCTACAATTACCTGAAAGGGGGTTGCAGAGAGGTGGGTGTTGGTCTCTTCTTCCAAGTGACTAGCGACAGGACAAGAGGAAATGGCCTCAAGTTGCGCCAGGGGAGGTTCAGGCTGCATATTAGGAAAAATTTCTTTGCTGAGAGAGGGGTGAAGCATTGGAACAGGCTGCCCAGGGAGGTGGTGGAGTCACCATCCCTGGAGGTGTTCAAGGAACGTGTGGACGTGGCATTGTGGGACGTGGTTTAGTGGGCATGGTGGTGTTAGTTGATGGTTGGACTTGATGATCTTACAAGACTTTTCCAACCTTAGTGATTCTGTGATTCTGTGATTCCTTGAAATTGCTTTTCAGTGGAATATAGGTTTCTTATTACACAGACTTCTGTTGGTAAAAATATCTTGTTTCTATGGAAGATTTTTGTCTTCCATTAAAAAACTGATTTGCATAAACTCTTTTCACCAAACCCATATTTTTTTGGGAAAAAAATAAATACAAACCCCTCAAAATGGTTTAGTTTCTAACAGCCTTCTCTTCCACTAAGATAAAACACTGAAGCTAGGTGCTTTGGTCGCTTGACAGATTATTCTACCATGATGATTCTGTTAGCTTCCTGAAAATCAATGCAAATGTGAACCAGTGAAACCAAATAAAACCCAGTGTGAATCTTCAGGGTTTTGTTCCCAACCTAAAGCTGAATCTGGACTGATGACCTGAAGTTCTGTTGAGCTCGTACCAGACCTGAACCAAAAGAACTTCAGTCACAGTCAAATCTGAAATGAAGTGAAAAATGCACTGGTTTGACTTTCCAGCAGTTACTAATTGGTGGAAATTAATGAGGAAATTCAAGTGGACAGACAAAGCTGTCCATTAAAATACATGTAGTCATCAAATTGAAAGGCTTCTGCCTTTACCTCTGAAAGTCACTGGGAGAGTATCTGCCTGTTGTAGAGGCACTGTGTAGTGGTAGCTCCATCTGTACACCTCATATCTTGTATGCATCTTTCTTCTAACATTGCCATGAGAAACAAACCACAAATTAGTACAGAAATCTTATATCTATTTTTTGTGCATCATATAGATGTTGTAGTTCAGAGATACGTATACAAGTTGGGCCACAGAAGAGGCTGTGGATTTCTCAGTATACCAACAACTGAACGCTGCACAACTTGGTCTGAGTGTGGGCATTCTGTTAAGGCATTTTTGCAGAGGTTTCAACTACACAATTCAAGTGGCGCTGTATCTAGGGGCTATACACATCCGCACTGGCTCTATGCACGTGAAGCAGTATCTGCTGGCTTTCAGTTTAGCACCAAACAATATTTAGCTGTCTTTACACATGGGAAATACATTTTATTCTTTTTGTCCTGTATCAATGGAAACATAATTTTTGTAATTTCTAAAAAATTTACTAGATTTGAAAACTATTTCTGCAAAAATCCTTTATCTGCCTCCCTTCAGAAGTGCAGCAAATCCTAATATGATTTATTGAATGTCCTTGCTTCCGAAAGGCATTGTGGCTACTGAAATAATGAACTACTTGAAAGTCACATTTAATTTACTTCCAAAGAAACAAGCTAGCATTGCTCAAGGTTGCTGGGGAAACAGGAAAGCTGCTTTAGATCACTTTGTAGCAGAGAAGACTTGCTGATATTTTGCAATTTGCACTTGTTCACCATAACTTTAACAATCTCTTATTTTCAGAAACCTATTTCTGACTTTATGTTAAATATTCGTCTTCATTCCCATTGCATGGCCTTGTTTTCAGTTGTGGATTCGGATTCATAAATCTGACTTAAAAATAAGCTGTTTTATCAGAATTGTGTACATATTTCTTCTTTTGGGGCCCATTTGATCAAAGAATACATCCAATTTCAGCCTAAGAGAAGCTCACAGCAGGCATAAAAATCTCATTTCTTGGGTTTCTACAGTACCAAAATTGTATACAATTTCAGCTGATCAGACTTTTCCCAAAATTTTTTACTGGTCACTCTTAGACTTTCCTGCTTTAAAGAAAAGTTCTAATGATTTCCAGAGTTGTAAAATTCAGTTACTGCATTCACTTACTGCTCTGCTATAAAGAAAAAGAAAATCACATTTGAAAGCAACATGTGCAAGTCTGTTGAATTCTGCTAATCCTTCCACTGGAGATAAATCAGAACCCCCTTTTTCACTAAGTTGCAGTATACAGATGTGATTTAACATGCATATATCGTGTGCTATCAAATTCATTCCCAATTTACTGAAAGTTGCAGTGGTGAAATGAATGGACCAACAGAGACTCATAAGGAAGCCAGTCGAAGCTAATACACAGAGAAATCAGTTAGCTGTTTGTATTGATAGCCTGGTGCAATTCATTTAGGTATAAAACTATGTCCTGCCTTCTACAGTGGGGTTAACTATTTATAATGAGCTTAGATTTACCAAGTACGTGGCAGCTCGGATTAGCTCTCAAGCTCTGCAATGCTCAGACCTGTGCTTATTGCTAAAAGAATGTTTTTTCACAATACCCAGTTTTATGCAAGAGATCAATTTGCTAAAATCATGTCAGTCATACGAATTTGATGTGTAGGAATAAAAGAGTTATCTGTGCATTATTGTTTAATTATTACATTATTTACCTTTTAGAATCCCAGAATTACATCAAGCACAAATTAAGGTAAAAATGAACAAAGAAAAGTATTAACAAAAATTAAAGCGCTTAAAATGATTGATGGTATTTAGTCCAGATTGCTCTCAATTAGTTTCATAGAAACACAATTTAGAAAATAGCCTAAAACAAAAGATACATAATATCACTAACGTAGTTGTAGTACACATATGACTTGGTTTTTAACAGTTACTTACGTAATAGGTGATGTGTTTTGAAATACCTGTTAGATAATTCCCCAGTTTTCCTATCAACACACTTTTGATTCAGATATTGGACATAAAATTTCATCACTACTGTGTTTGCTTTGTTTTGTTCATTAACTTTCCTCCATACATCTCATGAAAGTGCTTTTTGCATTCTTTGCCTAATTATATATTTTGAGACTTTTGGCAACAATCCATCAAGTCTTCAGCAAATTTTGCTCTATTTTAGACTCACTATGTTTTAAAGTTACTATAGCAATGTTTTCAATTGAGTATAATATTCTATTTCCCTAAGTCATAGTGCTATCATCCACTAGGATGAACTGAAGAGAGGAGATAGCAGAGAACTGCGAAAGGTAAGTAACCAGAAGGAAGAATGGGGGCAAAGGGAATAGCACAGTGGAGATTTGGACCATGACACATTTGAATACAACATAGATAATAAATAACAGAAACAATGAGGGGTGAGAGGAAAAGTCTCTGAGAAACTGAAGATAAGGTAAAGGGCTTGTTGCAAGATGACTAATCTTAGAAGAGAGAGCTTTACTTTCCACTGAAGTCCTGCCTGTAACCTTAACACAGGAATCCAGCTGTGCCTGGAAGGAAAAAGGCCTGGGACTCAGCAGGAAATCTCTTCTTGCTGCAGGGCATGCATACTTCCTACTGCTGGGGAAGACAGGTAGACTGGCTGCCTCCCCTGAAATTGTGCCAGTGATGGGGAGTTCTGGAAACCTGTTGCATGCTACTCAGAGTTCACTGATCATTCTCTTGCAAATGTAAATGTTGCTGTCGCCCAGCCTCCTAACAAAAGACATATTGCTGACATAATCGGCTACAAAACTGGAAAGTAAGTGGGTAGCCAAGCCAAATTTCAGAAGGAAATCCTGATGGCCGTTTTCTGAACAATACTCACAAAATACCAACTAAAATTGGAAGGCCTTGGAATCAAGTCAGGAATGATTCACTAACTAAAATTCACTAACAAGTATTTTACAACAAAATTCAAAGAATTTTGTTTTTAGTATTGTAGCCTCTCTGGTGTTAAAAGCCCAGAGAAGGAAGTGGGTTGTAACAGTGACAGTATATTCCTATAGTTTGATGCCATTCTTCATTGCTTAAAAATAAATTGAACCTTTACATCAGATTAATTAGTGTAAACCAGATTTTCGGGGGATGGGGGGGACGGGGGAGGGGAAGGAAAATAGCTCATTAAAAAGAATAAGCACAGGAGCTAATTAGGTCCAGTCAATCCCTAAGGTGACTCATTGAGGGTCAACTCTGGCATACCTAGGTTTGTTACACAGTAAAATCAGTTGGTTGTGGTTTACCTCAAGATATCTGATGTGTGTTAGGTACTGCGAGGTAAAAACAGTAGTATTGGGAAATGGCCCTGGGGAGCGCCAAGATCCTACCTCCAGCACAGCCAGTTTTCACTCATTTATCACCAGGCAAAGCAAGCTACTCCTGAGTCAGAACAGAGTTTGGTCAGAAATACAGGCACAAAAATGAGAATGAAAGACTACTGTCACTTGACACGTCCACTCTGAACAACAGTTACAGCCTTATTAATAAAGGTAATCAGCACATTTGTTTACAGCCATATGAAAAATTATGCACTAATACAGCAGGTGGGTGTAAGTTAGCAGTGTTAATCCATTGATTTTCGCCAGGTGCCAGTTGCTTTTTTTGTGATGCATTAGAACATGATACATCATATCAGGAAATAGTACCTGAAATCCAGTCTTAAGAGTAGGAAGCTTTCACTCAGCTATTAGCCATCTTACATGTTTCATCTTCTCCCTCCTATTTGTATTGCTCTTCTTTATTTCTCTGTTGTTTCTGAATGAAGACAACGCTAATTTGAACGAGCAATTCAAACCTGGCTTGTGTTTTAAATAATCTGTCCACATGTCCCAAATAGCTACATGTAATTTTTGAAAGAACAATTGAAGGGAGTACTGCAAAAAATGGATTGCTTTTTGGTCACAACAGCAAGCAATTTCATTGAGAAAAGTATTAATCTGTCATCTTTAAGATAATATATCAAAAATATCTGGAAGATAACCTTGCTTTCTTGAAGGAAAACCTCCTACAGGTGCCATTGCTCAGAAAAGAATGTCTGTGGTTTTGGTACAATACCTCTGCGAGCAGCCAGCTTGGATTCCTTACACAAGCAAAGATGGGTAGCTGATCTTTTGCAGCTCATCTGGAATACTGGGTTGTTCTACTAGACTAATTTGGACTGTATAACACTGTGGTCCGGCTGACCCTGGAGTCTTTTATGGCAGACTCTGTACAAACACATATCAAAAGAGTTCCTGATCCACAGAACTTCCAATAGAAAATAACCTAGAGAAAGAGACACTACAGAAGGAAAAAACATAGATGAACATATACACAGTAAATCTTACCTGTAAATCTTAGAATGCCTATTGTCTAGACCACACAGCCTCACAAGATTATTTTGTATATTCAGAATAGTTTTCCCCTAAAACTTTCGGAGCTGAGAATGTCTTTTCCAGATAAAATAAATAAAATAAAAAATAAAATAAAAAAAGTGACTCAACAGATGTCACAGACAGCTAAGAAAGACCTCACTGGTTGCTTTCTGGGTGGTTCTTTACCAGCATGGTCTTGATCATTCAGAGAGAGCTATAAGAAGTGAAATAAAATGGAAGCGCAAAAGAATGTTCTAATTTAGAGTATAATCATCTAATCCTACTTGAAGAGTAAACACGCTGTCATTGGGAAACATTATCTACTGGAATAAATACAGGAACTTAGAACAGTATTAAGAGACTATATTAAGAGATTTCTGAGAAATCAGAGTTTTGTACCAGGAAAACTCCATTTACCTACAGAATACTGTTAAAACAGATTTGTGAAGTGCAGACTCTTTCACGCCATAAAGCTAAGCCTGTAGCACAACTATGAACAATCACACTCTGGACAGGGCAAAAATAGATAATTTCTATCTCTATATTGTGTTATTGCACAAATTAGCATATCCTGCATCTCTGTGGAAAGAAAACTAGGCATATTTTTTTTGCTGTGTTGTAGAGTTAATAGACGATAGAATGACCTATCATGATAACACAGCAACGCAAAATATTGTCTTGTGCCAAGAAAAAAAAAGAAGAAAAAGGACAAAATGATCAGGGAAAGCATGAAATTCAAAGGAGAAAGTGATTTCATTGCATGGAAAAAAGGAATATTAATATGGGAAAATATGTTCTTCTGTGGAATTAAGAGGGTATAACAGACAATAGAAAATAAAAAAAACCCCATAAATTCTACTTCGTAATTTCAGTTTAATTTAAAATACGGCTAAATGTCCCAGTATACATTAGTGTGTATGTTAAGATTGGTGTGTACATAAAGGTACTCCAACAGAAACACACAATGCAATGCTAATAGGGTTAGGTGCTCAGAATATAAGGTAACATAAGTGCCATTAGATGCAAGAGTTGCTAGGGAAGGCTATTTTTTCCTGTCTGTTAATTAAGTGAATTTCGTGCTTTTGAAAGGTGCCAGATTGACAGTCCTGAGCCTGAAGTCCCCTATTCATGGAGCAGCTAGAGCCCAGGCAGTAGCAGCAAAGCTTCCTCACACTGCCCCTCAACCTTGACCTGGAGGGCTCACCTCTAGCGATGAGCCGGGCTGGCGACTCAGTTTCCAAGCCTGTTCATTCTCTGGCCTCTCTGGGGAGGCTGCTGATAAAGGTGCTAATTAGGGCCAATTGTAATGGAGGGTTTTGTGCTGTGAACACCTGTCCATTAAGAACTGAACTGGGAACACCAGCTTTTTTCATACAGGGCACAGCACAGCCTCTAACAAGTGAGGATTTTTCAAGCACTACTGACCTAGGGCCAGAGCTGAGGTAATATGTACAGGAAAGGCAGCTTAAGGATTGCACTAAATTTCACCCAACTCTTTTTTGAGAGATTAGTGGGAAAAATAATTTTTTAAAGATGATGTCCATCCAACTGCTTTGATGACTCCTTTTCTAGGCAGTTGACTCTCATTCTTCTTGACTTCTGCCTTTGAGATGGGCCTTCTTTCACATCTATCAAACTATTTTAAGAAAACATGAATGACTCTGGGCAAAACCAAAGAAAGGCAATAACTAATTCAGCAAAGTAATTCATGCTGTCTAAGTCTGCTGTAAATCTGGAGTATGAGAGTGCTTGCACAACCTCCATTTCTCTCTGTCATGATACTATGGGGAAAGGGTATCAGTCTCCATTTAAAAAATGGAGCAATGGGAAGGGACTGTTGATGAATAAAACACTTCAAATGACCAAGCTGACTTCTGCCTATTTTATGGGTTGTTTGGTGGCAGAGGGTGGAATACAGCTTAGTTTCTGTGTAGGAATACTGGCTTTCCCAGAATCAAACAGAGTACATAAGTTATTGGATGATCGCATGCAAATAATGGCATTTCAGATAATTTCTTGTCGTTCTACTTGGATGCACTTTTTATTCCCTACTGATGATAACCGCCATCAATCTAGAAACAAAAACTCCTTGAAACCCTGAGCCACCTCGCCTTCTTCCCTTTACTTGATTTAGCACAGGAAAGTCAAATAAAAATCCCACTATAAATAAATGGAGAGCTAAGCTGAGGCATCTACAGTGACTAATTTTGCACAGTCCATTTTAAAATAAAAGATTCTTCAAATGTGTATGTTTTGTTTTTTTCAGAAGAGGCTGACTTCAAGCCTTTATTATCTTTCACCTCCTTCAAGGTGCAATAGAGAGATATAGCAGCTTAGTGTTCTTGACATCAGCAAAGAGGCTGAAAAAACATTATCAGGGAAGAGCCAATCTCCTATAACAGTTGAATAGTACTCGTATTGATGATAAAGGTTTGGGTGAAAGATGAAATGAAAAATGTGGCTATAGCTGCTTGTAGCAAAACATGCTTTTCTGTAGCACTTTTGCCCCCTGTCTTAAGTGTTTATATTGAATGAATAGTTGGTGTTTTATGTGACTTTGTTGTCAAATGGAGCAGTCTACTTAGCACAAACTTTTTGATAGCCTTACTTTCTGAAATGCTGTGCAAATGTTTCATGGATTTTGCATTAGTCCCATTAACTTTCCACTTGAAGATAACATAGGCAGTGGCAGGGCTGATAAAGACTGAACAGAGTAAGGCAGACCAGCACCAAAACCCCTAAATTTTTGGTCACAGATATAATTTCAAGTGTCACCTGCAGTAATGTGCCTCACCTAAGTGTAATATATGGCATCACATCCAATGAAGCAGCTATTAAGCCACTTCGGTGATATTTCTTCAGTTTTTCTCAACTCTCCTGTGAAAACTGGGAAATCCTCTCTTGATTGCTCTCCAGTGTTTTTAATCTGCAACAACTAACACCTGTACCTACACATTCAAATAGTGGCAAACATGCACTAGGTCCACTTGCTCTTTTGGCTGATGTAGCTCAAATCAGGCTGCCACATGTAGGACTTTGGATAGGATTATAGGCTAACATATAAACTTGTGGTTTGAAACAGGTTTGTAGCCCTCCAGTTTGGAGGTAACATTCAAATGCTTACACCTGACCAGGGACAAACCCGTATGTCCTTTTTAGAGGAATAAGGCCAAGATTTCAAAAGATGAGTAGCAGTTGGGAATTCCTTAAAAACTGTGACACCCACATTAAAATTGCTTTAAAATACCTGCCCCCCGCCCCAGCTCTGATCACCACAAGAATAAGTATTAACACCGGTTCTCTTCCATCTTCTGCACTGAGGTCACATTAGGGCATCATTCCAGTTTTTTGCTTATTTTCAGACAGAAAAACATTTTCAGACAGCCCCATGGGAAGTGATCTGCAGCCAGCATGTTTGGAATACTTCAAGACTCTAACTTTCATACAAAAATTCAGCTAGAATCTTTTCTGGCCTGCTCACACTCTTCTGATCTGGCACCCAAGCAAGGAGCCAATTACTACATCCTTAGCAGCCTTCTGGAATTAAAAAAAAAACTTTAAAGTATTTAAATCAAACAAAAAATAAGAAAAACGGTGGGACAGAAAGCTGGGAAAACATCAGTCTTTCTCCACAAGTTAAAACTCCAGATAGGAATACTGAAGCAAAAAGGTGCATCCTCCCATTGCACAAAGACAGTCCAACTCTTACCACTGATGCTTATCTTAGGAATCATCTCAGGGCATTTCCACCCCCTAATGTCCTAGGTATTTTATGGGCATTGCTGGATCACGGGTTAAATTTAAAAGGAAACTGACACACAATGTTTAGGACAGTGCCAGGAGATAATGAAGTGTTCATCATAGTAAATGGTCTTCCTACAAAAAGCTGAGTAGTCTGGTGACAATTAACAGCTATAGTGAAAATTAAGAAAGGCATGATAGGATATCAATCCTATGAATACTGACATTGATATTTCTGCTGTCAGCTGACAAAAAAACCCATAATTAATTGTTATAGTAGACAAGGTGATGAAGACACAGACACACACACACCTACAGACAAACACCCACAGACAGCCTGGAATGAAAAAGCAACACATGCAGGACATGTCCCCTCTTTAAGGAGTCATTCTCAATACTAAAGCTGATTTTTGAGGACAAAAGGAATAGCATAGATGAAGCAAGGTCAGAAAGGTAAGTAAAAATAAGACAGTTATTATGTCTTTTGTGAAAGCAGAAGCAGATTAGAAAATAGGTCAGGGAGTGCAGGAAAAACATTATTTGTATTCTGTCAATTTACAAAGGACATGCATATCTGAATGTAGCGAATTTGTAGTAACGTCTTACTCTAGTCCTAGGGAGTGATGTATTCCATACTATTTCTTATTATTACTAATATTACAATAGATTTTTAAAAAGATTTTCCTACCAGAATCAAAATCCTATTGTGATGGATGCTGCACAATCAAACAGTAGGAGAAAGATTCTGTTGTGAAGAGCCTGTGAGCTATGGAAGACAGGCAAAGTAGGGGCACTGGCACGAGGAAGTGATGTGGTTTGTCAGGAGTCATATAGCAAAAGAGGAAACAAAGTTTGTCTCCGTGTCCCAAACCAGTGCCATACCCAAGAAAGACATACACACTTAACAGAGCTACTAAATTTGCATTTTTCTCTGATGTCTCAATATGGTTGCCTGATACCAGAAACTTCTTTAGTTGTTTGGAAAATGGAAATTCTTGATCTAATCCACTTCCTGCTATCTTGGTTTTAGCCTGCTTTTGTCAAGAAATAGATCTTAAGGTCAAGTGTGCTGTCTGTGGAGGTGTGCATGAGAGGGAAAAGGCTAGATAAAAGCAATCAGTCAGTTCACTTCCTACTCTTGAAGTTCTGAGAATTCTGCCACTGTGTCAGATTTGTCTGATGTTCTACATTTCTAAACTTTCATTGATGAAAACAGTCAGTGAAAAAAGAACACCCCCTCTTCCCCACTGAGAGACCAGTCATCGTTTCCCATCATCACGTTCATCTTCTACAGACATCAAAGGTTTCCCACAGCATTTCACACTGGAAATGTAAGTAGACATTCTACTGCTACTGGAACTACTTGTTCTTGTTCAGAATAATTATTGCAACATGTGCACAGATATAGTTGATTTACAGCAGCCGATAAGAAACAGCTACTTAAAGGTAAGCCTTCAACCAAAGTCTCCATTTAACACAGAAGGACAGCGTGCTGTGGGGAAACAGCTGCAGTTACTAATATTACCTCTTCTTCCAAACAGATGCAGGGGGCTGAGCCAGTTCGAAAATCACTGTTGACCCTTCATGCTATTCAATGTGGTATGTTCAAGCAAAGCACTACTGACGCTACCCTGCTTCTGAATAGTTTTGCAAACTGATGCAACTCTGCAGCTCACTGAGGAGCCTGTGAGTTTCCTACCAGGGCAGCAGCTGGGATGAGTAATGTCATCAGGCTTCCCAAACAACACCAGAACCCTCAGAAGAGCCCCCCAGGCTTAGATCCACACCATTCCCTTTCTACCCGTTTAAAGGTGCTTTTATTTACTTCTCTTTTCTACTCTAGTGTTAATGCAGAAACTGCATGGACAGACAAAACCAACAACTACTTCTAACAAGGAGAAGAAAACAGGCTAGTGAAGGAAAGCTCCCAAAACCATGCTCATAAATATATTTTTAGTGCAAGAAGACCTCTTATACAAAAAGGTGTGATTAAATAAAAAGATGAGCAATTTTAATTGTTGTAAAAATTCACCCCACAACATATTTTCCTTAAAATGATGTAATACATTTTAGGTATACATATAAGAAGATGACAAAAATGAGTGAATTTCAAGCAATATTTTTTTTCAAAAAATAATCATAGTAAATATATTTTAACTTGATTTGAATGTTTGTGTGTTGACATTAGAAAGCAAAACATTTCTGTAGTAAGAGACATGACCATGATCTGATTTTGAAACAACGTAAGGTTGCCTTAAGATTGAATTTTTCTTTAATTATATAAGGGAAAGATATATGCAACTAATTTTTTACATACATACAATAACACATTAAAAGTCTTAAGGACTTTATTGTTTAGCTTTCAAGGACATTTAAAATAAGTTTTGCTTTTATGAGCTTATTGCCTTTCCCACATACTTCCTCTAAATTCCTGCAGCATGTAGGGGAAATGCTCTCTAGAATGCAGATTTCCTTGTGGATGTGCGGATTATTCTTCCTTAGTCTCAAGTATCAATGACTGAAATCTTATCCTAAATAAGTAGCTGACATGTGTAACTAATTTTCAAAAGAACTTTCTTTAAGCTCATTACCAAAGCAACTGCTTTCATTCTTAAGATTTGATAAGTAAAGGTAATTCCTTTATTACCCTGCATAAAATCCTTTATTACCCTGTATACAAGCCAAAAATATAAGTAACTTCTAATACGTTCACAAAAATTGCTTCAGTGTTTTAGCACTGTATTTTTAATGAGTATTTATTGTGGAACAGTGTAGGAAAGAGTTTTCAATGTGTTGTATCTACCATTAGACACATTCAAACTAATAATTTCTATTCTCAGCAAAATAATTCACCCCCTGACTAATCTGTAATAAAATTTTTATCTTAGTTACAAATCCAAATTCTTGCACTTCAGCTGTGTAGATTTTGGTTTTAATTTTGCTATCCTTGGCTTCTAACCTCTTCATGAGAGCTTCAAAGGAGATAATCAAAGCAGCAGAAAACTAATCAAGATTGCAGCAGAACAAGTGCCTAGGCACAGTGTTTAGAGTTTAACAAGCTTAGTGATTAAAAAGTTCTGATAGTACAATGATTTGTTTCCATTGGAGATACAGCTCTCGGGATCATTTTGGAACACAATAATTTATAAGCTTAATATTTAACATAGTCTTGAAATTAATTTTGCTCCCCTCAATACTTGTAGGTGTTTAATTTTCATATGACTGTTTTATTGAACTGAGGTATAACAATGACACTTTAGAAACTTTAAGATGGCTGTCTTTCTTTGCACTGGTTTACCCATAAATACTGCAGAGAAATGGAAATAGGAAGTCCTCTAAAATATAAACTGCTCCTGCACAATGAAGTTATTAAAATTGTAGATACACAGCCCTCAAGTTAAGCTGCTCTATAATAACTGTAGCTGTATTCAGCAACTACAAAGGGACAGTATAATTTCTTTTGGAGGCAAAGACATTCCTGGGTGGAAATGAACGCAGAAAAATTCTCTGGCATAACGCAGGGCAGCATAAGAAGCAAATCCTAGCAGAACATTAATCTGAATAGGAAAATTAGTTTCAATACTTGAGGATATTTACTATTATTCTCTGCTCCCTCATTTTGGTTGGGAATAACAACTTGTGAAGGACAATGCAGACTGAGTTGTTTTCATAGAATGGTTTGGGTTGGAAGGGACCTTTGAAGGTCATCTAGCCCACCCCTCCTGCAATGAGCAGGGACATCTTCAACTAGATCAGGTTGCTCAGGGCCCCATCCAACTTGACCTTGAATGTTCCCAGGGATGGGGCTTCTACAACCTCCCAGGGCAACCTGTTCCAGCGTTTCAGCACCCTCATCGTAAAAAATTTCTTCATTATAACTAGTATCTACCCTCCTTTAGTTTAAAACCATTACCCATTATCCTATTGCCACAGGCCCTGCTAAAAAGTCTGTCCCCATCTTTCTTATAAGCCCCCTTTAAGTATTGAATGGCCACAATAAGGTGTCCCCGGAGCTTTCTCTTCTCCAGGCTGAACAACCCCAACTCTCTCAGCCTGTCCTCATAGGAGAGGTGTTCCCCTCCGTTCCCTTTCAACCCCTCTGTTACACCTTGTGGTATACCTTGACATAATGATTTTATTTCTTAATGTGGGAAAAGGTTTCCTATGGAAAGTAACAAAATAAAAAGAAAGTAACTAGAAAACAATGAGTAACTAGAACAGGATTTGGACAGAAGAAAACATGTAGATTAGAATGAAGTTGTATAGGACAAAAAGGCGGGGGGTTAAATACTTCTGTTAATTATTTTACTATTCATGCCTCAAGGCATGAATAGTTAATTATTTTACTATTAATTTTTTATATTATAGTTATATAGTATATATATATATATAAAAAAATAGTTAATTATTTTACTGTTAATTATTTTACTATTCATGCCAAGATGGGTGGAAGTATGTATAAATGTTTTTCATTTGATTTATCGACTCAGCCATTTGACAGTAGTTCTGTCTGTTTCTGGAAGGAGTCAAGGTAAATGTTGATGATTACATAGCACATTGTGAAAAAAGTAGAATATAAGCTACCTTCTGCCCTTCCTTCTTTCCTTCCCTCCCTCCCTCTCTCTGGAACAGTCAAATTAGAGTTGGTTACAAATACAGGCTAGAATATGAAAAGACACATAGTGAATGCAGCTTCTGGAATATTGATTAATTAATATGTATGAAGTCCATTGCTCGGGGAAGTCCTATAAATGTTTATTACTGCCATCATCCAGGCAGGGACAGTCAGTGAAATCAGCACTGTGATTTAGGAGGTTTCGGAGATCTTTTCTTTCAATCTGTGGTTTACTGAAATCAGCAACAGAAATATCTGGATGGTAGGAATCCACATCCCCAAAAAAGTCCTGAGGACTTCACCTACTTCTCATATTCAAGGCTGTGGGATGGTAGAAAGGAGTTTGCCGAAAACTCACACCTTTGACCTTGGCAGCCAGGGAGTTCCCCTTTCTGTTTGCTTATTTGAGGCTTTTCTATGGCAATTAGACACTGAATTATCGAAAAGTCATAAAATGCTATGAGATTCACTGGGCAAGTAGTTTACCAGTAACAAACAGAACATGCATCAGTAGTTGTGTTGTCTGAGTTAGACTATTTTCTCAACCTAAACATATTTATGCAAACAATGCTCAAATCTGAACCCTCTCTTTTGTTGTTGGACCAGAGATCAGTCTGCTCCTGATTTAAAATGCATGGCTAAGTTTAAAACTTTAGTAAGGACCAATCTCTGAATAATCCGTTAAGGATTATTGTAATTAAGGGACTAATCCTTAGAAGCTTCTTAATTTGTGTCCATTTTAAAATCGAGTGCCACTTCTTGCATCACAAAAGAGAGAAGAAGAGGTGAAAATGACAAAGGTTTAAACATTAACAGCCCTTCCTGTCACCTCATGCATCTAAGCAATACAAACACGTGGAATATTTAAAACCAGGAGGCCATTAAAACAAAACCAAACCACAGAAACCCTACCCCCACAAAAAACCACACCCGTGAAAAGCAAGCGAGATTTTAAACACGGAGAAAATGGCTGATGGTAAGAAACATTCTGTGTGCAGATAAGGCAAATACAACTTAAGGACATACATTTTAAGCTGCCAACTTGCGAACCCTCTTTGCATGAACCCTCCCTGACAAGAAATTGTCCTTCTCCCTTTAGAAGCCTGTCTTAAGAAAACATCAATGACAGCAGCTTTTCTAATCACTCTAGCTTTTATAGGGCCTTATTTAGCTCGTTAACATGGAAAGAATGAATTGGACAACCAGGCCAAGCTAAATTTTAAAATTCAGCAGAGGGAGATGTTAAAGTAACCAAACTAGGGATGCACATGAGTGAAGCTTCATGATCTAATTTAAAAAAAATTGAGATTCAAGACAGGTGCCATACCTATGGTGCACAATCAGTGAAATGAAGCAACAAGGTAGCATTGCTGGGCTAAACCACCTGTCAGCAGTATACTGCCTCTACCTCTTAATCAGCTGTCATTGTTTAAAAAGAGTGGTCATTCTCTCTGCTTGCAGCAGTTCTGTTCTGAGCAATGTAAAGAAGGAGGCAGGCAATGCTCCTAGGCTTGGAAAGTTAGCCTCTCTTCCCAATTTTGCTACTACCAACCTAGATCTTGGGCAAGACACAGACCTATACGCCTCTGCATCTGTGAAAAGAGAATGTTTACAACTGTTTACAAAGGAGTTATGGGAAAAAAGAAACACCCTAGGGATTGTTATTATGAGCAGAAAAAGAGTGAGAAACAAACAGTCCATGCAGCTGGTGCTGTGTTACAATTGTGTGAATGCACAGCACTGGAAGCTGTATGAGTTGGAACGGGGGCATAGGAAGGCTTCAAAACAGGGTGAGAAATCATTAGGAGGCATGTGAAAAAAGGCTCTCTCTTGTTTATACCCTTTGGAAATAGCATATACTTCTTTTTTTTTTCTCCCTGAAACATGTAAGTATTACAAAGATACCATGCTGGATTTTTTGGCAAGCCTTCAGAGGCAGGTGTTCAACATGTAATTGTCCTACGGAATCCATAAGAATGATTGCTTTATGATACACATTTATCTTTAATCTAATATAGTTTACAGAGTTGGTTTGGTTTTTGTTTTCTGTGTTTTGTTTTTTTTTTTTTTTTTTTATTTTCTCTGTGACAAATTACACTGTGCTTTATGGAAATGTAACATTTTGTATGAATGGCTGGGAGCAGCCATGTTGCATAGTAATGAGTAAGACAAAGTAGCTCCACTCTTATTTGCAACTGGCTCAGACCTTTCCATTAGCAAATTAAAATCTGTTCAAATTTATTTACTAATATATTAGGAGAAGCTTCAGGCTAACCCCCGTTGACCTGTATTATATAGCAAACAACTGTAGCAGTGAAAATAATTAATAGAATGTATTGCACCTCCTGCTTGTTTCTCGATCACACCCTGGGGTCGGCTGGATAGTGGGTTTGCCATCTGCATTCTGTTACAAGGCCACATTTACTTAAAAATTATCAATTACATTTTGAAATTACTTCCTTTAATTGAACTCCCTTTATTCAAGGCATCCTCTATTTTTAAAGCTTCTGAAAGCACGTACATGAGAATCTTTTCCTTTTCAAAACGTAGAAGTAACTTTCTGTACTACCTGTGCATGCAAAATGAGTACATATGCAACAGCAACTATTAGTTACATTACTTAATATCATACTAGTGCCATTCAGTTGGAAAGTATTGCAATAAACTTTCCATTGTCTACTATGCTACTATAGTGAGCATGAAACACGACTGGTTCCCATTAGTTTGGTATGTTACCTTCATTCAGAGAAACGTGGGCTGCTAATGAGAATGCAGTCCGCAATATGTGGGAGTCCATTTTAGATGAACAGACAAAAATGTTATATGTTGCTGACCTCTGCTTCCCTTCATCACAAATGACCATGGCGAGCCTTTTCTCCTTTGAAAACAGTTACTTCTGAGGTTTAAATCTAATTTTTAAAGGAGAAGATGATTATGAGACATAGAACGATAAAAAAAGGTGGTGAGGAAAAACTGCAGTTTCCAGTTGCGCAGACAGTGAATGACTGACGTTTAGCTGCCAATAAAGTAAATGGTAAATGGTGGGCACACGTACATGCTCCTTTATATCAATACAGATAGCTACAGCAACAACTGTCAGATGGTGATAAGCTGGTAAGTCCTAGCCCTACACAACAGATACAATTTTTAAGAGGGAAGTCCACAAGGCACTTTAACATGTCAGTGAAATATATGTACATACATCTGCAAGGAGTGCCAGGGCTAAGTGTTACTGAAGGTGCCAAGTAACAGTGGCACAGAATACACAGTCCACACACGCAGTCTGTGCTGGCTGAAGTCATGAACAGGGACCTGGACAGTTGCAGTCTAAACCAGGAGAGAACACGTCTTGGGATCTGCAGAGTTGCGCTGAGGGAAAATACAAGGTCAGTGCAGTGTCTGGATCCACGAATAAATTTGCACGTTCCTGTATATGCTAACAAATTTCACACAATGAATGCAGGACTATTTTATTATTATATGAATAAAGACAATCGTGTCAGTTGGGAAAACATACATTTCTATACAATTTACTTAGTTTTTGATAACTTGCTTTTTGTTTAAACGCAAACAGCAAGTAAATGTTCCAGAAGTAATACTAGATAATCATCATTCAAGTATGTTTAGAAAAAGATATTGTTAACAATTTTATTATCATTATTTCTATAAAAATGAGAAGATTTTCTCTAAAATAACCAGAAAATCTAGTCTAACTACGTATATCTATTATAATGGATCTCATACATACAAGGAAGGGGATATTAACGACTACGTATCACTGTTGACCTCTTGTGGTCACATTGCATGATCGCACGCAGAAGCGTGAGAGTAGCAAGGAAATCGCTGAAACGCTCCCCTTAACCTTAAAAGGAACAAACCCAATGTAATTTCTGCAGCATAACACTGGAGTATAAATTATAAATTCTTATCAAGTGTGTTTAAATTATCTTAAACACTTCAATATTAAGAACGAATCAACCATGCAGAGTAACATTGTTCAGTTTAGGAGGAATTTTGAATGGAGTATCTAGTTCAGTGGTTCCCAACCTTTTTGGACTATGAGCATTTGTCAATCTTTAACATTTGTTGCAGGTAATGGGTGGAACATAATGACCTTAATTTGTTTGCAAATAAGGAAGTAAAAAAAGAGCAGGCGAGAACATCTTCTTTTCTTAACTGAGAAGAAGCAGGGATGGGAAGGGAGCAGAAGGCACCTGTTAAGGAATAAATGCACAGACAGGCAAGGTATGCCCTGGCTGGCACTGCTGATGGTTGGTCTCTTACGGTATATTGGTAAGACTTTATGAGATAATGTGCTGGTTTTGGCTGGGATAGAGTTAATTTTCTTCACAGTAGCTAGTATGGGGCTCTGTTTTGGATTTGTCCTGAAAACAGTGTTGATACACAGGGATGTTTTCATTACTGCTGAGCAGCGCTTACACGGGGTCGAGGCCTTTTCTGCTCCTCACCCCACCCCACCGGCGAGTAGGCTGGGGGTGCACAAGAAGTTGGGAGGGGACACAGCCGGGAGAGCTGACCCCAACCGACCAAAGGGATATTCCATACCATATGATGTCATGCTCAGCATATAAAGCTGGGGGAAGAAGAAGGAAGGGGGGGGGGACGTTCGGAGTGATGGCATTTGTCTTCCCAAGTAGCCGTTATGCGTGATGGAGCCCTGCTTTCCTGGAGATGGCTGAACACCTGCCTGCCCATGGGAAGTAGTGAATTAGTTCCTTGTTTTGCTTTGCTTACCTGCACGGTTTTTGCTTTACCTATTAAACTGTCTTTACCTCAACCCATGAGTTTTCTCTTTTGCTCTTCTGATTCTCTCCCCCATCCCACTGAGGGGGAGTGAGTGAGTGGCTATGTGGGGCTTAGTTGCTGGCTGGGGTTAAACCACGACAGGTAATTGTACTGTAGTGATGAAAATGAGTTTCTGCTTCCACATCCATGGAGTCAAATCCAGTGCATGGCTTTATATGTGAACCCAGTTACATAAAGGTGTTCTCTTGCAGTGGAGCACAGCTTCGCTGTCAGTGCAGCTACACTAACAGAGCCCTCTTGTGGGAATACAGCGCATACTAGCAGAAAATTTTTCTGTTGATGCATCTATCCTCCTTTCCTGAATTATTTTCAGAAAGCATTATTTGTCAGCATATATTGATACTATATCAGTTTTTCATGCCTTCTTAGACTGTTACATCAGCTGGAGCGCATGATTTCTTATACCATGCAACAGCACAGCTATTCCAGCAGACCTTGCTCATTTAGATGTGACATTACAAATCTCACTGTCAGCAGCCAGGTCTTTTTTCCCAAGAAGGAAAAGAACAACAACGACAAAAAATTTAAAAAGGGATACAATATAACATGATGTTCTTCTTCTTTTCTATTAAGTATTCAGCTAACCAAGAAGTAACAATTAGCAGCTGGAGAAAAGGCAGTCAGTGATGTGGTATGTAATTACAGTGCCCGAGGTCTCATCTGGAAAGCAGTGAAACCAATAGTGATCTGTCCACTGATTTCAGCAGTCTGAGTCGAGTTCTATTGTGTTAACTTATTTACATGGCAGTCTTCACCCTTCCAGAATGGCAAACACAGATAATTATTTACTTATCATTAGTATTATTATTGTGTTTGAACTTGTTAATTTCTTGAAACAAAGCTTGTGATGTTCACTGTTTTGTTTTGAAGGGGAAAGGGGAGAGAAGGAAGATGAGAAATAAAAGAAAGAAGAAACAGATTACTTTCAGCACTGATGAATTCAGCATTTAGGGTCCTCCACAGGAGAGATAACCACAAGAAGCTGTTATTAAGAAATCATTCCGTCTGGAAGCTCTACAAGCAATAACTTCTTGTGCTAATGATCACTCAGAATACTACTACCGAGATAATTTCCCTGCTTGAGGATTTGATCACAGTGTCCTTGAAGAGGAACACATTTTGGCTGCTCTTTTTTTTAGCTGATACAACAAACCTCATTTTCCATCATTTCAGATCGGGGTGTTCTAAGTCTCTGCTAGAACTGTGCCATAAATGACAGCATTTCATCATTCCCTTCATAGCCTCAATGACTGCACACATCTAAAGTTAACCTTTAAGCTAAGGCTACTTAAGAGTTATTTTATGGCCACTTCCTATACAAGTCTGTTCACATTACAAATTTAAGGCTCATCTTTACCTTTGCAACACTAAGGCCTCCAACCATTATGCAGGATACACAGGGATAGGGATACTGAAGGTAAGGGAACTGAAACACCAAGAAGCTACGTCACTTGACCAACTTCACAGAAGATTAAGGTCTTGACTGATGCCTCTAATATTTGACATTTGGATGGTCACTGCCCAGCTGTCCCTTCCTATTTGGTTCAGATAGGTTCCATTTCTCTTCCTGTTCTTTTTCTTTTTGGAAAACTTCCTTCTCTTCTCCTTTTTTCTTTTATCTTTCTTCTTCTTGGGTTTCAAAACTAAAATTTAACATTGGTTAAGACCTGAAGAGGTATGATAATAAAGGAAACAGGAAGAATGGCAGAGTCTAATTGTCCTTACTTCTCAGAAGAAGGAAGCCTCACTGGGTTCTTGGGCTGCCTAGTGAATGGATGCTCATTCAATCACTTACTTTGATAGGGTTCAGGAAATTATTTTAACTACCTTGCAATACCCAATTTACCTTTTTCAGCATGATACAGATGATACAAAAAGAAAATTGCCCTCCTTGGAATTTACAGGCTGCTTAGAGGCAGACAGTTGGTACCTGATCCTACAGTGCCAGTGCTAGTTATAATGACAGAAATCCTCTGGTTCTTATCTGCAATCCAATGAATACTTAAAATGCTACCAGTTTTTATACCAACATGATGGTACACCGATGAAGGCAGATTATAAAGACACAGAGAGGCAAAGATATGCCTGCCTGTGATTGCATAAACTATTCCATTTTGAAAAATACATGGACATGAGCCTGTTCAAGGGAAAGTTTGCATGCATTTTTAGCAGTTCACAGATCATCACCCTGCAGCAGCTCATCTACAAAGCCCACTCACGAACTTTGGAGAAAAAAGTGAAGCTACTGGTTGATCAGGCAGCAAATCACACCTGAAAGGCTAAATTCTTTAAGGTTTCCAAGGATCTGTCAATAAGTTTTGTGTTTCTCATTGGCACTCCAGCTTCCAAGTCCCTGGACCCATTTGAAAAATGGAATAATTTTAGAAGGGATTTTCAGATGAAGTGTCAACATTCTGACTTTCTTCATCAGTGTGATGGCAAGAAAAAGAACTGAACTTCATCCTGGGTGAATCAACAACTAGCACCAACATAGGAGTGGAAAAGAGAACATTTTAGGGTTAGAATTCCTAGAAGGCTTTTAGTCTTTTTTTAAGAACTTCTTAAATCATTGTAATTTCAAATCAAAATTGTAGTGTTATTAAATGAAGCATTATTCTGTGAACCGGATGGAGGAGCCTGGCAGAACAGAAGACTCTGTAGTTAGGCATTTAAAGCAGACAGATTTTCAAAAAAGCTTAAAACAATGGCTACCTTTTGAGGGTGAGTCCTCTTGAAAATTGACTATGCAGAGGGGTTTGGACAGGCTGGATCGATGGGCCGAGGCCAATTTTATGAGGTTCAACAAGGCCAAGTGCTGAGTCCTACACTTGGGTCACAACAACCCCATGCAATGCTACAGGTTTGGGGACGAGTGGCTGGAAAGCTGCCCCGCAGAAAAGGACCTGGGGGTGTTGGTTGACAGCTGGCTGAACACGAGCCAGCAGTGTGCCCAGGTGGCCAAGAAGGCCAACGGCATCCTGGCCTGTATCAGAAATAATGTGGCCAGCAGGAGTAGGGAGGTGATCATGCCCCTGTACTCAGCGCTGGTGAGGCTGCACCTCGAATACTGTGTTCAGTTTTGGGCCCCTCACTACAAGAAGGACATTGAGGTGCTGGAACATGTCCAGAGAAGGGCGACAAAGCTGGTGAGGGGTCTGGAGCACAAGTCTTATGAGGAGCGGCTGAGGGAGCTGAGGTTGTTCAGTCTGGAGAAGTGGAGGCTGAGGGGAGACCTTATCGCTCTCTACAACTACCTGAAAGGAGGTTGCAGAGAGGTGGGTGTTGGTCTCTTCTCCCAAGTCACTAGCGACAGGACAAGAGGAAATGGCCTCAAGTTGCCTCAGGGGAGGTTTAGACTGGATATTAGGAAAAATTTCTTTATTGAGGGAGTGGTGAAGCATTGGAACAGGCTGCCCAGGAAGGTGGTGGAGTCACCATCACTGGAAGTGTTCAAACAATGTCTAGATGTGGCACTGTGGGACATGTTTTAGTGGGCATGGTGGTGTTGGGTTGATGGTTGGACTTGATGATCTTACAGATCTTTTCCAACTGTAGTGATTCTGTGATTCTGTGATTCTATAAATGTCACAATGGGGCTACTGGATGAAGATGCCTTTTAAAAGTTAATGGCCACCAAGCATAAGAAAAATCTGCCTTTGTTACACAATTCATATGTGACTCTGGATTGAACAGAATTTGTACTTAATACCCCTGTATTCAAACTTTCATTTAGGGCAGGGTCTTTACTCAGACATACAGTGTCAGGAGTGTGCCCTGGCTTTATACTACTGTCACATTACATATATATATTTGAAATAAGGTACTTTGAAAAACATATCCATCTGTTTCTTGAAAAAGACAGCTGAATTTGCAGCTATTTTAATCTCTTACCTCCAAACATTTTTACTGTGGCACAGAAATCTGGTGGTTTTGATAAGCAGGAGCTATCATTATATGATTTTTATGCTTTTATTTTTCTTCCCCAACCTAACTTGTGTGGAAGAGTATCTCCCTAAATTCTTTCAAGCAGCATAATTTTCACTCAAAAATTTTCCAGTGAAATGAATTCAGGCTGGAGAGATATGTCATAACTCACCATCTGAAGATTTAATCACTTTGACCTGTGTATTACATCACCATTGTTTTAAGTATCAGGATGTAAGAAAAACCTGGAAACAAGATGTATCTCTGCATTCTGTTCTCATATATTTTCATATACATTAGGAGTAAGTGAAACAAGACATGTAAAATTAGTATAAGTTGATATATCCTCAGGCTCAATAAGTCATTTTAATGTTGTTGAAAATGTTTCAAGCTGTATAGTCAAGTGAAAGCAATTTGTACCTTCTAAGTACAGCTTAAAGTAAGAGTCAGGCAGAGCCCAGTGCTGAACAGACATTTAGAAACTCATCTTGGCACATTGTCTGGATTCTCACTGTGGAATCAAAACCTGATGGGTTAGTGAATAGACAAAAGAAAACAGCAATGCTTTTTAAATTGTTATTAAAACAAATAAACAAAGCAGAAGCCCCCTCCATCTCAGTAATAGTGATTGGAATATCACTGAGAAAGCAAAATTCTGTTGAGCCACACGTATTTGCTAAAAAGCTTTAAATTTACACTTCTATTCTAAGTAGGAGAGAGAAGAACTGTAGATGGTACCTTGCGGTTATTCTCCCCTGCAACTGCATGTTCCTGGAACATTGCACAGATAAAGCATTTTGCTGGAACTCTCTTCTCTGGTAGGGAAGTTGCCGTATCAGGTGTGACTGTGGTCTCTGTAGTTAAAAGAGCAAGCAAGTCAATCCAACATTTCCCAACTTTACTTTTTAAATAAGGCTCCCCTACCAGTCACAACTTTGATACAGGTTTCATCTGTACAGGCTACCCTTCTCCTTTTTCTCTGTCTAGACCCATTTTGCTTGACATGTGTTTAGGCACTGCTTTCCTCATAAAAATCATAGTATATTTACTAACTGCATTTAGAATGACCTTGGACTCAATGCTGATGCTGAATTTGTTGAACTGGGCTGTTACTCCTATGGAGCACCTATAAGAGGAGAGCAAAGATGGCATCTGTGCTTAGGTTCATCTGTTCAGATATGATTGCAAATAGTCCTATTAACATTCTGACAAGACTGCATGATAACTACATACTTAATAGAAGAAACAACACAAGCCAACTCCACACAGCAGTGGAAGAGTGATCTCCACAAAGTCAGTAACAAAAATCTTTGCTAAGCCAGGCTGGTTTTGCATCATTGTTCATATAAAGAAAACAATTCTTACTGACCAACTGAATAAAACAGGAGCCTCTCAGGAACATTGAGATATTTAAATAGTTTATTACTGAAAAGAAAAAAAAATCCATATACATTTGCTTTTAAGGAATTATTATTGCTAAGAAAGACTCTATGACTCAGACCACATCTGTATGTAATTTTAATTTTCTTAGCAGTACTATTAGACTTGTAAGCTGGGGTTCAAATATCTCTACATATTACATATCTCTATATATGCATATACCAGGCACATGTGAGTATGATTCTTTCCCTGTCTTTTGAGTGGGTAGATTCACTTGAGATGCTTTTAATGTTGTTTTTTTCTGAAGTAAGAAAGAAGTGTAACTACATACTGATAAATTAAATGAAGAGCCAGAGCAGTGAAAAGACCAATCACTGGAAGATTCATGGTAGACTAGAGAGAACTGGCAATATTCCCCTTCTACAGCAGAACTGGGAACATTCCTTAAAAATTGCATGATAGGCATATGTGCAATAGTATACTCAAAGAAAAATGCAGGAAATAAGTAGGTTTTATCCACTTCAATTCAAGCAGTATAGTGTAAGTCAAGACTACAAAATTTCTGACTACCATTAACAAATTCAGAGTGGATGTGTGAAGACTATTGCAATATAGACAAGGCTTATGATGTAGTCTTCACCTAATGGCTAATGGAACTCAGGGACAGGATTCAAATATCTATTACATTCCTCTGAGTTGCTCAAGGCTCCTAAAGTTGACCAGATGTATTCAGCTAAGTTAGAATTTTCTTACATTTCAGGTATACTTTTGGTAGGAATTAAAGCCTGGCCACATGGTTTACTAACCTTATAGCACAGAGGAGGTGGCATGGTAGAGCTATGGTATTATGCAATTCTTAGCTAGAGCGATTTTCTTTGGGAGTTGCTGGCACATGTAAAGATACTGTCCAGACTGCTTTGCTCTTATTTAAAGCTGAGCTGACAGAGCCAGTTTAACTCCCAGCATAGGAGAGCATGGCATTATTTGGATCATTCTATTTAAAGATGCAAATAAGCATGCTTTGTGTTAATATAGAATATAACACACTGAACAAAAAATTGGACTATGCCTTTTAAAAACTTCACAGATTGCTTTTGTCTCTTTTTTTCTTTGTCCAGTGTTTTATTAAATAAGTTTCTACATATCTGTGACAAGCCTATCTTACCACCACTAGAATTGAATCAGCACTACTGTCGGTAACTTTGGATGGAGACCAATACGGATTCATTCCAATGAGAATCTTGAAATATTGATCATTTGTTAAATGTATCAGCATGTTTCATGCTTAAAATATTCAAAATAATCCAAATAATACTCTCTTTTCTACTTTTCTTTCCCACAAAAGAAGCAGCTACTAAGTTTAACATGATATGTAATTGCCTTTTACCCCTCTCCTCAGATGACATGGGCCTTAATGACAGTTTATCTGGGATTGATTATATACTACCTTTGCTGAAATCTTATTTGGAGAATATGACTTTATGTCTTGATAGGTAACATAAAAAACTGCAAACCTTTGCTCCAGAGGCCTGATCTCCTGAACAAGAGATGAGGCTCTAAATTCTGAATGAGGCCTCCGTTGGTCTGGGAGATGTCACTGCCTGCAAATTCTATAGTGAGAGCCCGTTAGAAAGAGACATAATGACATAAATCGGGACTATCCCATTCATGGCCTATGGGACATCTATCGCTCTTGAAGTTCTGAAAGGATGAGAATGTGCCTGTGATTTTCAATTACTAAAGTGCTCCCTGCGACCTTTAACTGAAAAATTTTCATTACAGAGGAGACTTAGGACACTTTTAAATTGGCTTCCCACTATTTCTTACAGTTCCAAGACTATCTCCAGTGTGTGCTAGAAACATTGCTGACACTTGCTGCCCCCTCTTTAAGGTAGCTGCACAGCAGCTTGCACACTATTGCCAACCTGCTGCATTGTAGTGCAGTGGATAATTCTGGAGGTGGGCTGAGGACAATATGACAAGCATGCAAGTCTCTGCTGAGTCCCTTGCAACTGTAACAGTTGCATAGGGAAGTGAGTTTTGAGCTTAGACAGAAATCTAAGCAGAGTTCTAAGTAGGAGATTTGGGGCTTACAGATTTGTAGCAATATGATCCCAAACTCCCTAACCTTAGGTAAAAAAAATGACACAGCAGGAATCAAGTGAAGGATATTGGAAACTTTAGATGGTGCATGGTTTCTAATGGAACAGGTTAAATAACCTTTTTCTCTCTATCTTCAAGGAACAAGCACATATATTCCAACCAGAGAAGTAAAAATTTTCTCTAGAATCACTTGGGAGTTGAAGTGAACACAAACCCAGCAGGAATGTACCAGAAGAGTTTGGAAAATGATCAACAGTTGTTTGTTGCTATCCAACATCCATTTCCAAGACTGGCTGAACGGTGTTCTGAGGCATGTCATAAGCGTTTACAGGAGCTAGAAATAGGTTTTGACATAATTTTAGAGATAAAAAGTGCATTAAGGATTTTTTGATTTGAAAATTTTTGATTTGAAATATTCTCAACTTTTCACTGATTTCAGCTGAAAAGTAAAAATTAAATAGAAATTGGAAGCATGAACACTGTTTTCTTAACAATGGCTCAATTGAGTGCATGCAAATTGGTCAGTGGAGGACCTCATGTACAACAGCAGTATGGATCCAGGACCTCACTATACTGTCAGAAGTAGAAGCCCTGTACATGCCTACATTTTTTTCATTCCTCTTTTACTAACTGGTTTTATTGTCTTTAAAATGGAGATGAAGGAAAATAAGAAACACCTACTACGCTGTCATCTTTTTCCTAGGGTGTGACTTAGTAGTTTACTTTAACAGGAGCCTATTCTGGGTAGTTTTGATTTCATTTCACGCAGGTATAGATATCTGAGATTTATGCTTTGATTCAATGAGGCTTGCAGCTGGATTTGGGCCTAGCACATTTGTTCATTATCCTAGACTTTTTGCAGTTGATGATCCAAAAATGTACCCTAAGCACTAAATCCTGGTTAATAAATACTCTGTATTACACAATTCAGTGAAGCCAGGCATGGGAAAAATATTTTGCTCATAATCAGAGGTGCAGAATTAAGGTAAGAAGATTCACCACAGCATTTAATTCCTATGATAAAATAGAAATGGAAGGAAAAAAAAGGGAAAAAAATCTTAGCTATATATCAAACCTTTGCCCTTCTCTAACGCCCCGTTTGGCCAAGGTATTAGATGGTTCAGTTTCGTATTTCAAGGTGTATTTTCTTGCTTACAAATATTATTCTGTTCATGAGAAACAGAATCCATTACAAGTTTAGTAAGCTTCAGCTTGGAGAATCGATTTTTTCCTCTTCTTGCAAAGACTTGCTTGCACCCAGCTGGGCCACTGTTGAGCTACCACATATTTGATCACCACAGCTCAGAAAGTCTCTCTCCTAATGAGTGTGCATGTCTTGTCTGTAGCACATATCTTCAGCCAGAGCCACTTTATAAAGGCACATCCAAACCCTGTACACTTTTAAATACTACTTCTGCAACACAGATTTGAAGCCAGACAAATTCATTCTGAACTCAAATGGGTATCAAGTTGTGATGGACACAAATTATCACCTGAGGCCAAGTTGTAGGCAAGCCTCCTACCCATCTCCCCTCCTGAATAGTAAACAGAACAATTATACTGATAGGACTTATCTTAATGTGAAGTTGCAATTAGGAGTCCCTAAATGACATGACTCCAGACATATGCCACTATACCCATCTATGCTCCGATAATACATAGTGCCTTTAAACAACTGAATACATGTCTGTATTATCAAATATCTAAAGTTACCAACTCTTAAAAAGCTAGGTGATTTCAATCTTAAAAATGCCCAGTTATGATTTAACAGCTCATCGTGCACATTAAATTAGAATCAGCTGTTTATATCTCAGGGCTCCAATTTAATGAATATTTATTTTCTTTCAAAAGAGCTGCAACATGGTATAGCCATATGTACATCAACAGTACTGTCTTCTGGGCCTTATTAGAAATGCTGGCTTTGCATTCTTGGGAGAATGCCTAACACTCCCTTATAACTTCAGCTCTTGAGTACAGTTTTCTTGGTGCTCCGGAGACCAGCTATCTTCCATTTTCTGTAATAAGGACAGCAAGAAGCTACAGAGTGAGTTAAGTTTATATACCATAAGGAGCATATTCTATATACATCACTCTGATTAACAGTATTGATAGTCGTCGTATTTTTTAACTGCCACAGAAGTCTATATTCACCTCATCTTCCTTGGTGTGATATAGTACTTTTGCTAGAGAGCTTACTACCTTATTTCTATTTGAACAAAAACAATTCCAAGGTATAGGGTTTCTACGTCAAGTTGTATTTTGGCATATTGTATTAGCTAGATGTCACAAATCATGGGAACAAGTCATTATTACAGGACAGGTGAGAACACGGGATAAGTGAGTGCACATTTCAATTTGAAGAGATGATAAAAAGACACTGGATTCCCTGCAACAGAAAAATTTCTTTTCCACTCCCTGGACAAAGTAACTTATTTTGGGCAAAGATGACATTGTTCCTAGCTCATCATATGTAAATTCAAATGCTTTGCTTGAGATTTGCACCAGATGGTAAGCAGTTTCAGAAGATTTCTTGCAAGTACCCTTTATCTTCCTGTTTGCAAGCTACCTTATTTGAATGTTGTCACATGAATTAATGATATAGAAGTGATAGAGTAATTTACAACACAACCAGCATTGTTGCAGGTGTATGAAAACAAAGGCATTATTCTAAAAGCAAAGGAATATTCTATACAATATGGCAAAAATATTACTAAGTAAAAATAATTAAATTAAAAATATAACTGTAATATATGATGCTGTGTCTGGTATCCCTGTTTTACCTATTGACATGTCTCACGTTTTCTCTTGTCCACCACAGCTCAGTAGTCATACATCACCTGTTTCAACCATCTATGACCTCTCTACTACATGCTATAGAATAGCATCTAGCACTAGCCTAGGAGCTGGCTTTCCCTGTATGGGATGATGAACGGGCAAACAGGAATCCTCACCTAAAGAAAAGAATGTGATCCTTAACTGATTTAGAGAAATGTAACTGTGGTAATTCAGAAACATACCACTAGATGTCAAGTTATGATTGCATTAGGCATCTCATACGCATCTTCCAGCTGCAGCAAGACAGTCAATAGGAACAATCAAATCACAATCACTGGATGGGGAAAGTGCATTTAGAAGAACCATTTATGAAATCTAATGTTCCTATTCTCAAGATTGAAAACAGTTTTCAGACTATTTCCTTTGTCTGTCTTTAACCTTGGTACGGTTCTCTGACACACAAGGGATATTTTCCTGAGTAGTTTCTGGTTTGTTTGTTTTAAATAGCAAAAAATAAAGAAAATTGAGAGCATTTTCTCTATTTCTTAAATATATTATAAATAGTTTGGAAACCAATTAGAAAGTAATGAACCTATGCTTTTTATTTCTTTTTGTGGAAGGACCCATGAGTCAAAAGCTAGAGACTAACAATTGTATTCAAGGGTAGGAGTACAAGAATATTCCTACCTCTCCATTGCCATTCCTTGTCTGATTCTTTCACCATCGTTCTTGCCAGTGGAGGAAATCTGTTCAGTTTTGGCCAATTCTGAAATGATGACCCAGCAGGTAAAATGCTTTAGAAATTAAGAGAGAAATGCCCTATAAAAATGTGAGGTAATACAATTACTAAATAAAGACAATTTTTATAAATCCTATAGAGCTAATATTTCAACATGAAATGGGCTAGATTCTACGCCATATTAAGACAAGTCTTGATTAAAACAGTTAAAGTCAGTTTAACAAACAATGTAAACATCAAGCCAAAATTGTTTGGTAAGGAAGAAATGTGTATAGACAACAAAGAAAAGGAAAGCTGATTTTTAAGAATTTCTACACAAAGGTCTTCTTGCAACAACTGGAATTTGGGGCAGAATTATCAAAAGTTCTTAGCTTGCACCCAGCCAGCAAATGCACTTCTAGCTTTCCAAAATTCTCTTCTGATTCTTGGTCCACAGGAGATACTGTAGGAAATGGTAAGTGCTACATGCTTTTTTTAAAATACAAACCAAATTACTTCTGTTGTATAAGCACATAATTTCAAAATTCTGGTCCTGAATTCCTTTGTTTAAAAACAAAATTAGAGGAAGGATACCTTTCCAACAGTCTGAGAAAGCAAAAGGTATTCTTTAGGTCTAAAGACACCCGTTGAATGCCTGAACTATGAAGAAAAGAAAATGCTTTTTGGAAGACGGAGTCTTTCTGCCAACAAAACCAGAAGATAATGCTTTTTGTTTCGTCTCCTAAAACTTTATTTGTCTCTGTGAGACTGTTAAAAATTCAGGAAGACTGATGGAGAGAGGTGGTGACAGATGCTAAGTCAATCATTAGCTTGTCCTGCATGAAGAGGCCGAGGGGAGACCTTATCGCTCTCTACAACTACCTGAAAGGGGGTTGCAGAGAGGTGGGTGTTGGTCTCTTCCTCCAAGTGACTAGCGACAGGACAAGAGGAAATGGCCTCAAGTTGCGCCAGGGGAGGTTCAGGCTGCATATTAGGAAAAATTTCTTTACTGAGAGAGTGGTGAAACGCTGGAACAGGCTGCCCAGGGAGGTGGTGGAGTCACCATCCCTGGAGGTGTTCAAGGAATGTGTGGACGAGGCATTGTGGGACATGGTTTAGTGGGCATGGTGGTGTTGGGTTGATGGTTGGACTTGATGATCTTACAGGTCTTTTCCAACTGTAGTGATTCTGTGATAAGTCAATCCAATTCCCCAAAAGAGCACAATGCAGAAATAGCCTCCATACATGCCTCACCTATTACATAGGCAGTGAAGTTTCTCTTGAACTGGCATGAGGAGGACTAGAAGAGCATAAGGTCTAACCCCTTCAGTGGTCACACAGGGCAGAATACGACCATGCATGTTGTTGGACACTTTCATAGATGACTGATTTTTTTTCTGCTATGATGTTCCTGACAACTCTGGAAAAATACACTTTTTGGCCATGTTACACACTGACATCTGCAATTTGACTGTCTGTCACTGGGATTAAATCTGTCCAAGCTGAGCACACAAAGCCATTGTTCTGTCTATTTTTGGACATTACATATACTCTCAAAAGTTCTCTCAATTTATTGGAACAAAGACATATACACAGAAGCTGTTCAATGCATAGACATGCTCTGCCTAACAACAGGGGTCACTCTGCTTTGCAGAAAATTGTATACTTGTTTGAGAATCATTCCTAAAAGCTACATGCCATAGAGCATAGAACACATTCCTCTACAATAACATGAAAAAAAATCACCTGTGCATGTCAAAAAGGTGTGGTTTTATTTATATAGATATAAAAATACAAATTAAATAACATTCAACAATAGAATCAATCAGAAAGAGCACAGTTACAAGTGAAACAAGACAAAGTCATATTCAATAAAAAACAAAACAGTGAAATCAGCAAAGTTAAGGCAAGATGCCTGTGAATGAATTTAAGGATGAGGTCAAGAAAACTTCATGATTAAAAGCACTTGAATGGATGAAGGCTGTGAAGGAGAAAAGTTTCTCATTCAAGCACTCAGGCCAGTATGTAAAACAGCCTTTATAGACAAATAAATAAAACAGAAATGAAGCATGCATACATCATCTCCCAGACAAGTCTAGAGAAAGCAATAATAGGAAACATTAAATCACTTTTATTTACTTCAGCAGTTGTTAATGACATCTGAGTGAAGTATTAAAGTCAATTAAAAATATCCTAAGAAGTTACCTTATATAATAAATAACTGATGGAAGAAGAGCTACTCATGAATATATTTTAGTTGGAGAATCCAACTTCTCTCATATATTCAGACAATTCACCATAACTTTAGTGTTTTTAACAGATTAGTCAGTCTGAAAGTTCATTTCAGTTTCTAATTATTCAAGAGATTATTAAAAAATAACAACATAGATTCCAACAAAAGTAGCTGAATTTCACTTTCAATTATCAGCTAATGTAGGGTCAAATTACTCTCCATCATCAAAACTGGGATTCAAGCAGCAAAGCAGAGGATGAAGTACAGTCCAGTCATGAAGACATTAACTAGTATTTGTAAAATGAATTCAAGACTTTGATCCCAGACTGTCATGGGCTATTGCTAGACCTCTTGTGCCCAAATCCTCACCCACGAAATGGGAGCCACTGTATTGCTCTATTTCAAAGATGCACAAATACCATTGTTGAAAGGAAAGGCAAGGAAGGAGAGAGTGCACACAAAAATTTGGAAGTAGCAACTGTCCAGTTTAGGAATCAAGAGTGAAAACCTGGTTACATTAAAGCCTCAGGGAATTCTGCCTTCAACTCTATGGCTTTCAAGATTTTGTTTGCCTGTAGTGTGTATGACCTCTCTCAAAGTTTATCCCTGCTTCTGTCTGCTACTTTTTCCTCAGCATCTTTGCAGTATATCATGTCTGTTAGGATGCATTAGCATTTAACAATGAGAAAGCCCCTCAAACTGCTGAAACCATGCTCCTCTAGCAAGGAATAACATTTTCTACACTCTGTGAATTTGAGTGACAGGCAGTATCATGGTACAATGCATCTGTTCATGAACATTTACATCATTTCTATCCAACCCTTCATCTTCCAGCAACAGTTAACTGACTCAGTGACTAAACAATAATACAAGACCTCTGTGACAGTGACAAGAGGTAATAACCAGCCTGCTGAGAGCCTTTCTCACGTCCACTTCTATGCTTGTTTAAAGAACACCATGAATAATACTACATCTTCAATACAACTCCATTGCTTCTAGCTTATCTGAGATAAACCTTGAAGGCCAAATAGAAGTAAATCAGCAGAGAACATAGCTCTGATTTTGGAAAAATAGAGGTGTCTTTCTTCAAGTCCATAATAACTGTCAAATCAGCTTCAACAGAACCAGGATTTTACTAAGTGCTTAACTTCAAATGTCTTAAAACATCAACTACTCACACGAAGTTGAGTTGTTGGTGGTCTGTTCAACTTACTGTGAAGAGACAGGATAAGTTGGAAGAGTACGTGCCCTAAATTGCTAAAGAAGATAAAATTATTGACTTATTCATGATTTGCCAACTCCTTGCTTCCTTGTATTCTGGATTCTATTTACAGCATGAAATGCTGCATTTTTATGTGTTTATATTTTGTGTGTTATATAATATACATTCATAGAAATTAACATATGCAAGTCTTTTTTCCTTGGAGATCTGAATAAGGTGCAGTTAGGTTCAGTTAACCAATTCTCTCTGCTCAAACACTGATGCTCTGAAGTATACCAGAAACCAACTCCAATCCTGACAGCTGCCAGGATAGCAGGGAAAACCCAGCCCAAAGGTGAATAAAGCTACCTGCGGTGTGCTCTTCCAAAACCCTGGTCCAACACCAAAGCCTATTAAGGGGCTTCTTCCCTCAAATATATGGTGTATATTTGAAGACTTGACAATGGCACCACTGCTGTCAAACATCAGAAATTCTAACCCTGTAAGTACAGTCTTGACTCAAGTTTTGCTGCCTTTTCTATTGTTACTACTAAGGATAAACTCCACCCAAAGAAGCTGGCCCATATCCCATTGGATGTGTACTGCACTCAAGCTAATATAGGACTTGATTTATATGTATTTTATGCACACATCTGTTACACTTCTGTTTTAAGATCTGTGACAATTATTCAGTAATTAATATTAAAAAAAAGTGATAATTTCTCCACACTGAACTATTTGGTTTACATCACTTGAATCAAATATGCAGTTCAAGCTTCAATTGCCTATGCTTGCTTTAAAACAAAGCAATAAAATCAAGTTAAGTTTTGTATCAAAAGCTGTCTACATATGAAATAAAATCAACAGAAAAAAAAAAAAAAGTCCAGATCATGAATGTTTGCAAAGTATCAGAAAATAGCTGGAGCACAGCTGTCTGAATAAGAAAGAGGTGACTAGCGAGAATGGAATTATTTATCAATAAAGTGATAAGCAACCTACAATGAAGGCTGAGATTCTACACACGCCCAGTTTTGCAAGATGGATTCCCAGTGGCCAATTAATTCAACAAATAGGCAAGCATAAGATTTTTTTGTTTAAGACAACTCTATTATTCTCTTCTTAGAGTAAAATTAATGGAAAATTTTTGTTAAAGCCCATACCCATACCACTGTAGAAAACTTAATTCATTATTTATTGTTATAAAAACCAATCAAGCAGGAAACAAAAAAAAATCTGTGAGATGATAGGAATCACAGAAATAAAGCTGGAGTATATATTACATGTGTATTGAAAAGTTAAGAATATATAATGACAGAATTATATATAAAGAAAATTAGTCCCATATCCTACTAAGTGGTTACAATAAGTGCAAAACATGTCTTACAACTTACTGCCTTATATACATATTTTATATTTAAAATACTCTGTAGTCTTCCAATTTCTGAATTAGTCATTAGTAGTTTTATTTAGTTATAAGAAAAAAAACCCTGAAGTTTTATGTACAGACAACATTACATGAACTGTAATTACATTTCAGACTTTTGCAATTAAAGACATTTAATCCCAAATGCTATGAAAAATTCCCTCGAGACCATTAACTTTAAAATTTGTTTACAACTGTTGAATAGAATTTGAAGATTCTAACTTTCAACCCTGAAAAAACACCTCACTTTTTATTTAAATTAAACTTTCATGGATTTAAAATCCAATTTAAATATTCATGACAAATATGTTTCTTATTTAAGGAGAAATGCATGCATTAGAAAGCATACTGATCAAATTCAATGTAGATTTAATGGAAACAGGTAAACACTTGATTAGTGGCCAGTAAGAATCTGTTTTAATTTCCATTAAAACCACATCTTCTCTTTGAACTCAAGGTCTAGCTCACTTAACTTTGTGTTGCTTGACATAAATAATTTTAGTATTGTTATGCCATTGCTAACGACTTTCAGCAGACTCTTATCACATATTCTCACACAGGGTTTATAACTTTAACATTGAAAAAGAAGTTAAATGCAAAACAGTGAAGAAAAGGATTTACTTTTTGCTACATAATTAATTTTTAAAGAATTAATTTTAAACGATCAGTAACTGTTTTCTCAAAGTTCTTCATTCAGAAATATCTCTTGCTTTTTCAGAAAGCCTGGCTTAACATGTGAGATTTGCAGATAACAGACATTTAGTAACAATGAATTTAACGTTGCTTTTCAGTTACAGCCATGCAGCATGCGAATCATGTCAACCAGTTAGGAATCCACCTGAGTGTGTGAAGACAGTGTCAATCAGAACTGTCATTAGTTTACTGCATGTATCAAATAACCTAACACCCCAAAAAAATGGTTTGGCAAAAAGGAACTTCAAGCCAAGAAACACTTCAGAGTCCTCACTCAAGGAGTCAGCAGAGCAGAGTTAACTGGATGAACATATATTTGCACCTAACCCCTTGAACTGGTGCAGTTTGCATCTAAGGAGTGCTCATCTATGCAAGCAAGTGACATGGACTTCTACTCAGGAAGAATCAGAAAATGGGCAACCAATCTCTGTGTCATTTTCTCATTTATGTGCAAGCATTCTCTGTGCCAGAACCAGTTGGGAAGTAAATAGTAAATGTTCTAGTTTTGAGGCAATGTGTACAAGTTTTAAAGTGTTTTTGCCAGATGGAGGTAAAATACGTCATGCAGAATGTTTTTTATTTATTGAAGCTGAACTCCATATCCTGTTCTGATATTTATCTTATATTTGCATACATTATTCATTCATCAAGAGAAAGCTAGAACAAGAAGGAAAACACTTAAAATGCAGTAAAAACTCTGGTTTAGTAACCAACAGAAAGGTAACACTGTGCAGTGGCAGAGCTCACTTGAGTAGTGGTACATTTCCAAACGGGCTTCCAGGATACTTGAAGATGTGAAGATTAAAAAAAAAAGAAAGCACTGCTGAAATTCAGAAAGGAGGAGAAGTTACTTAATCTTCTAAATGCTGATTTCAGTAAGGCTTTTTGTATTTACCTATCTACAAAATAGAGTCTTCATGAAAATAAATCTTAGTACCTGTTACTCAGGTCTCTTTTTCCCTAAGAAAGGAGAAGAAATCACGACTAGTCAACTATTCCCAAACTAAATACATGTTAGTATTTCAGTCTTTGCAATGATTGGCATACACACTTTCTATCATCTAGAAGTTGAGAAGGCTCACAGGAGATAAGCCTGGGTTGGCACGCCAGTGTTTGAGGGGCGGTGTGCTGGTAAGGATCTTTGGACTGCAATCTCAGTGGAGGTAGGGGATGGGAACCCATGTCGCAGGAAATATGTAGGGGTTGTTGATGTGCTAGAAACCAGGGAAGAGCCTAAGATCAGTCACATAGGAATTAGGGCTTCTCCCCCAAACAAGGTGGTGGGATCAGTAGCCCAACTGAAATGCATCTATACCAATGCACACAGCATGGGCAACAAACAGGAGGAGCTGGAAGCCATTGTGCAGCTGGAGAACTATGATATAGTTGCCATCACGGAAACATGGTGGGATGAGTTGCACAAATGGAGAGCTGCAATGGATGGCTACAAACTCTTCAGAAAGGACAGGCAAGGAAGGAGACACGGTGGGGTAGCCCTGTGTGTCAAGGAGTGTTTTGATTGTCTAGAGGTTAATGATGGTGGCGACAGGGTTGAGTGTTGTTGGGTAAGAATAAGGGAGAAGGTCAACAAGGCAGGTATCATAGTGGGAGTCTGTTATAGACCACCCAACCAGGATGAAGAGGCAGACAAAATATTCTATAAGCAGCTGCAAGAAGTCTCACGATTGCTAGCCCTTGTTATTGTGGGGAACTTCAACTTACCAGATGTCTGTTGGAAATACAATACAGCAGAGAGAAGACAGTCTAGGAGGCTCCTGGAGTGTGTGGAAGATGATAACTTCCTGACACAGCTGGTGAGTGAGCCAATGAGGGAAGGTGCCCTGATGGACCTTTTGTTTGTGAACAGAGAAGGAATTGTGGGGGATGTGATGGTGGGATGCCGTCTCAGACAGAGTAATCATGAAATGATAGAGTTTTTGATTCTCAGAAAATTAAAGAAGGGGGTTAGCAGAACTGCTACCTTGGACTTCTGGAGGGCTGACTTTGGCCTGTTTAAGAGACTGGTTGACAGAGTCTCTCAGGAGGCAGTCCTGAAGGGCAAAGGAGTCCAGGAAGGATGGACATTCTTCAAGAAGGAAGTCTTAAAAGTGCAGGAGCAGGCCATCCCCGTGTGCTGAAAGACGAGCCAGCAGGGAAGAAGACCGGCCTGGCTGAAGAGAGAGCTTTGGCTGGAACTCAGGAAAAAAAGGAGAGTTTATGACCTTTGGAAGCAGGGGCAGGCAACTCAGGACTACAAGGATGTTGTGAGGTTATGCGGGCAGAAAACTAGAAGGGCCAAAGCCCAACTAGAACGTAATCTGGCTACTGCCATAAAAGACAATGAAAAATGTTTCTTTAAATACATCAGCAACAAAAGGAGAGCTAAGGAGACTCTTCATCCTTTACTGGATGCCGGGGGAAACACAGTGATAAAGGATGAGGAAAAAGCTGAGGTACTTAATGCCGCCTTTGCCTCAGTCTTTAATAATAAGACCAATTGTTCCCAGGGTACCCAGCCTCCTGAGCTGGAATACAGGGATGGGGAGCAGAATGAAGCCCCCACAATCCAAGGGGAAATGGTTAGCAACCTGCTACACCGCTTAGACACACCCACAAGCCTATGGGACCAGATGGGATCCACACAAGGATACTGAGGGAACTGGTGGAAGTGCTCACTGAGCCACTTTCCATCATCTACCAGCAGTCCCGGCTAACCAGGGAGGTCCCGCTTGACTGGAGGTTAGTAAATGTGAGGCCAATCTACAAGAAGAGCCAGAAGGAGGATCTAGGGAACTACAGGCTTGTCAGCCTGACCTCAGTGCTGAGGAAGATTATGGAGCAGACCATCTTGAGTGCCATCACGCAGCATGTACAGGACAACCAGGTGATCAGGCCCAGCCAGCACAGGTTTATGAAAGGCAGGTCCTGCCTGACTAACCCGATCTCCTTCTATGACAAGGTGACCTGCTTAGTGGACAAGGGAAAGGCTGTGGATATAGTCTACCTAGACTTTAGTAAAGCCTTTGACACCGTTTCTCACAGCATTCTCCTGGCGAATCTAGCTGCTCATGCTTGGATGGGTGCACTCTTCGCTGGGTAAAAACTGGCTGGATGGCTGGGCCCAAAGGGTTGTGGTGAATGGAGTTAAATCCAGTTGGTGGCCGGTCACAAGTTGGGTTCCCCAGGGCTTGGTATTGGGGCCGGTCTTGTTTAATGTCTTTACAAATGATCTGGACAAGGGGATCGAGTGCACCCTCAGCAAGTTTGCAGACAACACCAAGTTTGGGTGGGTGTGTTGATCTGCTTGAGGGTAGGAAGGCTCTGCAGAGGGATCTGGACAGGTTGGATCGATGGGCCGAGGCCAATTATACGAGGTCCAACAAGGCCAAGTGCTGAGTCCTACACTTGGGTCACAACAACCCCAGGCAGTGCTACAGGCTTGGGGTAGAGTGGCTGGAAAGCTGCCCAGCAGAAAAGGACCTGGGGGTGTTGGTTGACAGCCAGCTGAGTATGAGCCAGCAGTGTGCCCAGGTGGCCAAGAAGGCCAATGGCATCCTGGCCTGTATCAGAAATGGTGTGGCCAGCAGGACTAGGGAGGTGATCATGCCTCTGTACTCAGTGCTGGTGAGGCCACACCTTGAATCCTGTGTTCAGTTTTGGGCCCCTCACTACAAGAAGGACATTGAGGTGCTGGAGCATGTCCAGAGAAGGGCAACAAAGCTGGTGAAGGATCTAGAGCACAAGTCTTACGAGGAGCGGCTGAGGGAACTGGGGTTGTTTAGCTTGGAGAAGAGGACGGTCAGGGGAGACCTTATTGCTCTCTACAACTACCTGAAAGGGGGTTGCAGAGAGGTGGGTGTTGGTCTCTTCTCCCAAGTGACGAGTGATAGGACAAGAGGAAATGGCCTCAGGTTGCGCCAGGGGAAGTTTAGACTGGATGTTAGGAAAAACTTCTTCACTGCAATGGTTGTCAGGCATTGGAACAGGCTGCCCAGGGAGGTGGTTGAGTCACCATCCCTAGAGGTATTTAAAGGATGTGTGGATGAGGCACTTAGGGACATGGTTTAGTGGTGGACTTAGTAGTGTTAGGTTAACGGTTGGACTTGATGATCTTAAAGGTCTTTTCCAACCTAAACGATTCTATGATTCTATGATTCTAAGGATTTAATTAAAGATAGCTCTACTTAGAAACAGCATTAGTTCTATCCATCTATAATAGCTCAGATCTTTTTGTGATAATGGAAATATAATAAACCTAATTACCAGTCATGTAATGATAGTTATTAAATGGTGTTAGTCAAGTACAAAAAGACATCTAGCTGGCTATCCCTCTTAGGAACATGTAATATAACCATCACCGTCACGACATGTAAATTACGCACGCGGACATTTCCCAAACGACTAAAACTCCAGGGGAATTACCAGGTTCAGAGAGTTTGGAGGCTGTTACAGTGCACTGCCTCAGCTTGATGACGCAAGTGCCTGGGATGGCGTTTCAGAGTCAGAAAAGTGATGAGATACTCATGCATAGTTATACAGAGCTTCCAGGAGAAAATTAAATCAAGACCTTGTAATATCCAACTAATGCTTTATTAATGCCTGGCATCATATTTTCTTAAGTTTAAATTGAACTTTTGTCTTTCCAAACTCTTGGGACTTTGTTCATTTAAAGATACTTGCTCCTCACTGTAAAAGTAAATCAACCAGTAATATGCAGAAGACTAGAAATCCCTCCAGGCAGTTAACTGAAGTGATTGCTACCTTAACTTTCAGTGGGTGGAGTTAAAACAGAAAATCGAGAGCTTAAAATAGTTGAGTAACCCTTGAAAGTTTTTTAAAATGCAAACCTCATATGATTTTCATACCTATTACAATGTTCAGTCCTGAAATGTATTTTTGATTGATATAGAAATTTCTCATACAATACAAGATGGTTCCTGGGCTAGCCTTTTCTCATTTGGCGGATTAAGGCCTTCTGCAGAGGCCTACTGAAGAAAAACTTGCCAAGGAACAAAGAGCTAACTCTGCATTTTCAAACAAATTAGGGAGCAGTGTGTGCCCAATGCCTGAAAAACAAGAAGTGGGAAAAGATATGTATGACATCTAGCTCACTTCAACCCCAATGCAAGCCTTCAGTGCAGCGCCACGGGAACAGATAACGCAGTGTATTACGATGGCCATGCTGAAACATTCAGTGAGAAAGCATCAGTGGCCTTAGATGTCAGTCCAGGGAATTTCCCTCTTAAATGAGTACCAAATGCAGCCCTACCGGGTAGCACAATGTACGCAGCATTGCTTCACTGTACTGTGAGTTCCTTAAGGGGAGAACAGGCTGTTTCCCCAGAAAAGCCCCAGCAGTGAAGTATGGCACGGTGATGCTGCAACAAGGGAAAGTAGGTAGGGAGAAATAAGGTGGGAACTGAGCTGACTCTTAGGTTCAAGACATGACATATGTCGAAAATCTCATCTATTCTCCATTGTTTCAATCCAGGAAAAAGATTAAAGAAAACGAATTTCTATTGGCAGATCTTGGGTCAAAGAAATGAGTAAAACATCACAAAACATCACTATCACAAAAGGATGGATAGAGGCCTTCTTTATGTTTCTAGGCTAAGAAGTTGTATCAGAAGTGATCACTGTGATTTGCTTGGGTTTTTGTTTGTCGGGTGTGTTCTGTTTGCTTTTTAAGAAAGTCTTGATCTGGCTTTTTCATAAAAAATATGATTAGCTCATTTTAATAAATGATAAAATATTGAGATTATTCAGTTTTTAATGGCCTCAGCCTACATGCAGTACACATCCCTGAACAATTTTTTATTTGTAGGCTTTGCCATTCACATCAAGCCCTTGGAAAGGCCTGGGGGAAGATTTCTTAGGATATGACTTCCATTAGGCTGACGCACAGGGAGGCAGTACAGGGAAGATTAACTGGATCCTTCCTGGAGTTTAAGTTGTCTGCTTAGAAATTTCTTCCAAAACTGTTCTGAAAAGCTGTTATTTTGCTTCACATACCTTTTTATCACTTCCCTATCCATGCAAAGAATGGTTTCCATAAATCTTTAGACAACCACAGGACAACCAAGAAGGAAGAAATGGATCTGAAGTGTATTATGTGACAGAGCTTTAAAGATGCCTTCTATGTTTCAATATGCAAATGGTCTTACTTTACTTGGACAATAATTTGTGTAAATACACATCCTGAAAAAGACAAAGTTTAACAGATTTAACAAACTAACTACTAGCAGATTTAATAGATATTAAGAATAAAGAAAATAAAACTTTGAATATGTTAAAATACCAAATTGCCTTTTTTCCTTAACTCAGATTAAATATTGAAACTTAGCTGTGCCTTTACCTAGACATGGTAACACATTTCAACTCCCATTTATATAAAAATATACTTTCAATAGAACTCCTTCCATCATCCTTATCTCACCAATCTGAAAACACACAGGACATCATAGTTTGTTTTCCCAGAAGAAACTTAGACCTTGTGAATGTGTTTAGACACAATGGCAATTACTCCATAAACTAGTAATTTCTGTTCTGTTTTACACAATATGTTAAGAATGCAAAGAAAATGTTACTGTCACACGTGCTATCTGCTAGGACCAAAATGAAACATCGCAGTTTTTAATGGTGTATGAACACAGAATGGTAGCAGGGCACTCAAAGTGCAGTAATGGGGCTGGATTTCACTTATATGTCAGGAGCCCTGCCTTGTTTCCAAAGACACAATACCAAGTAAAATTCAATAAGGCAGAACTGGACTTGATTGCAGAGCCACCCAGTCAAACTTGTGATGTATTGTAATACAAGCAGAGACAGTACCAGATCACCACAGAGTGCAAGGATAATAAAATAGAAGATATTTGCATCCAGTTGGGACTGTTGGAGAAAAGCTGACAAACCTACACAATGTTAAGCTTTTTCTTGTAGTTTTGATGGAACCCTTATGAAATAATTTCACAGATGAACTGTGTTCCCTGCTAGATTCACTATCGCAGGTCAAGCACACAGTACTCCCTTCTTGTGTATGTAGAAAAATATGAATAGCAAACTGGCTTCAGGCATTTGTGTCACACATACTCGTGCTCTCTGAGAAGGTGACTGAACATACATACATACATACATGAATTTCAAGTTGTTATGGTCCATACTTTATTCTGTGACACGATCCTCATTCTCTGCACAGAATAAGAGGGACAGTGATTCAATTTCTTACTATCAGCTTAAACTGATAACTCTCAAAATCAACTTTTCTTTGTTTCAGTTATACAGATAGATAACTAACAATCCTGTAACAACCACAGCAATTGCTGACACTGAAGAGCACTACTACGAAAAATGTCTAATGCACTTCTAGTTTATCTGGAAGCTGGAAGAAATGAGAAGAGGTAGCATCCTAGAACAAATGGGTTCTCTGTGGTCAGCAGCAAGACTTATTTGGGACCACTGTTAACTACAAATAAGTACTTACACCACAGAGTTATTCAGTGATGTTGAAACATTTTCATCATAAAAGTGATAGAAAGGTTAACCTCACTAGCTATATTGCAACAAATATCTGAAACAAGTCTTGTGGCAGAGTTAAACACGAGGAACATTCACAACATATGAGTTAGACTCAATCTCCTTTACCAACACTTAACACATGAACAATTATGTCATATTGGAATTCCTTCAAAATCCCTCAGGTTAAAATAGCACACTTAATTAAGCTAAAATGGCATTATTGACTACTTGCAGCAAACCATACTGTTCCAAGCATTATATTATCAACTTAAACACTTAAAACTGGAAAGAAATGAGATACACACATAACTGGATTTTTAAAATGGAAAGAACTGTAGTCAATGTAAGACTTCTGATTGATTTCAGTGAGTACTAGGTCAGATCTGATAGCACCTGATCATGTCTGTTATACAGGGCATAAAAAAAATCTGTATAAACTCACCCACAAAAACGCAAGTGATATACTTAAGGATAGGGAAAGCAGAACTGATTGCAAGAAAGATGCATACAATCAAGCATAAAGAAAAACACATGAAGCTTGTGTACAGTATATAGAACTTGTGATTAACACTCTGTTCAACATGGTATTAATGTTAATAAAATATTTGCCAAGTGAGTGTAAAACACAGTGACAACCTGTGTTTACAGGAGTAAAATATTCTAGGAGCAGAATTCTATATCATCTGTGGAAACTGTAAAAGAGTGTCAGGGTTATGGAGGACAATGAGAAAACAGTTGTGGTAATTAATCCTAGTAAGTAACCGTGCCTGAAGGATTTGCAAATTCCTTGTCCTGTGATATGAGATCACATCTTTTTGTCCCTGGGTCAGGCTCAATTAAAAAAACCCACAAAACACACAAACAAAAAATCTTAAATATTTTCTGAAGAATTGTAATTGAATTAAAAGAACAGTAACATGTAATATTGATGTTTTGACTTCACAGCATCTCAACAGCCGGATCATGAAAGATGGTGTAAATATACATTTTGCACACTTGAATAAGCCAGAGCATCTTGGGTGAGATCATAACAAAATCTTAAAGTAGGCAGGATATGGCTAAATATTTGAATAATTATCTCTAGTGAAAAACAAGGTCATCTTTCTGTTTGGTTGCTCCTGCATGATCAGGCATAGAAGTTCAACCCAGGAAGTTTTAGCCTCTGGATCAAATCCCCAAATGTTTTATATTTCATGGCATCCCCCCCATCCTCTCTTACTACTGTTTTTGGTTTTTTTTTACTGTGTATTTGTGCAGTGGAACCTTTCAGTTTAGGACTCTGGATACATCTATAACACAAAGAACAGTAAGTTTTAGCACCAGCTATAAAATTTTTCTTTAATCTGTAAGATTTAAAATTCAGCAATGAGACAAGTCTTCCATTTTGTCAGAAATCAATATCTGATTTACCTTAACAGTACTTCAGAAGCAAAATTCATTGGAAGTTATCACTAGAGTGGGTATCTGTGCTAGCTCGTTCACAGCATGTAACTCAAAAATCTATTTTAAAGATATGTTCTGCAGTTGAACATATTACACACAAATGAGGTTGTTACAAATAGCCCACACTTTCCTCGAAACAACAGGAATATTTCTTTTCATTAGCAGCTCTCATTTCAGAGGGATCATCTTGTCTGTGCATCAATTACACTGCCCTTTGTGCAAATGAATTTAGAATTCACGTGCTCTGGGGCAGGAAATGCATACTTTTTCACTTGAAATAATTCAGCAACTATGGTATGTCACTGCAATGCAAATAAATGTGGGATAGCATTTTTATTACAGACACACCTAAGAACACGCATGACTTTTCAAAATCCTTGGTGCTAGAAACTGTAGGGAGTACTTATGTTTGACATCCCCTACCTCTTAGAAGGTTACACTATTAGTTTAAAACAAGAGCCCAAAGAGAAGGAGAAAAGTTTGCAGTTTCCTTGTAAGTCCATTTGTGGTTTCTTGCAAGACAATCAGATATTGGCATGTACTTGAACAACCCGATATTTAACACAAGCAACAAGGCTTTGCCTACTTGGCACTGGATTTGGTTTGGATCATGAAGAAAATAGAAACCTGTTACAAAGAATAAGTTATGTGGCTTTCCTTGCAAATTCTTTCACAGAAAACTTCAAAATGCCTAGGTCTGCTTTACAAAATGCAAACAGTACAAAGATCATTGAAATTTCCCTGTTGTTGGGGAATCCAACTATAGCATGAAACTGTATATAATCCCTACCTCCCACCACCTATGAGCATGTTGGAGATGGTCCAAAATTTGGAGGATGACTAGTCGTGCAACACTTCAGTCCTAGAGACACATGACAAACAGACCCAATAGCAGCTCGGCTTTAGATCTATTACGTGACTACCTTCTACTAATTCTAAGAACTAGTATTAAATATACTGTACATTACTACAAACATCTTACTTACTGAAGCCACATTGCTAACTCTGACTCAACCCCTTGTTCAGTGTCAGGAATGAGATTATCATCTAGATTGATTTAATTTCAAGTAGTCAGAGAAAATTAACAAATTATATATATTTATAGCATTATCATAGACCTTTGCAAAAATATTTATATCAAAACAAAATAATTTAAAATGGCAACAGAAGTGCCATGGAAAAAGTCTTGAGACAAAAATATTGCAACATAGCCAAAGCTCCTCCCTACCCCATTTTTGAAAGCAATCAGATGAAATTCCTCTAAAAGAGACCTGGATTCCTTTGCTTGATGGAAGAAGTTGCAGTTTACTCAGTCAAATACTCAAACGGGCTTCTTACTGCCCTCGAAAGGGACATCAGATTGATTGTGTAGCTGAGCAAGCTGGGATGCTCTGTGCTACTTTAAGACAGTTTATATTTGAGTTGTTATCCTGGGACCAGTGTGATAATTTAACTATTTCACTTCTGAAGTTATTTAATTTGTTTGTTTCATTAAAGTGTGAAAATAAGATGTATTATGTATCAATCAGATGAGCATTTCAAAGATCTAATAATTTGTGATGACTTGTTTTTTCATGCATCCTTAAGTCATATGACTGCATTTAACCATAGAAAAATCTATCAGTAGCTTCCAAATGGATTATGAACAACTTAGTAGATTTTTGTTATTACCAACTATCAGTTATTTCCAAAGTAAACCCCCAAATTAATCTTATCAATACGCAGAAAAGAATTTACAGATTTTCTGTATTTGATGCTTGGGTATGTTTTCTCTTGAAGATATAAAATCATAACCAGTATTAGCCACAAGATGACACTTTAGGACTACTGGAAAGAGATTATCACCTTGGAAAAGAAAATAATTTTGACACTGGAATGAACTGGGCCAATTATTAAGTACACAGCAAGTGGAAAATTGGTCTAAGTCTTTTCTGAAGGGGATTGATTGCTTGGCTGCTAAGAGGCAGGCAGCCAAGCGGTGTATTGACCCATAAGAAGAGGAAAGGAACTCAGAAAATTTTTATTGAGGGGTCTACCTTCCTGCTGTCAAAGCCATAAACCAAATTTATTTATGGAGATGAAAATGAAATCAGAACAGAGTGCGTAACTTGAAAGGCTTGCATTTTCAAGCAGAACACCCCCAAACTAGGCACTTAAAAGTGCCAACATGAAATAAATGTGTGTGTGTAGCTGGAAATAAACCATACATCCAACAAGTCTATAGATCACTGACACTTGTTTCAGTAACTGTTCTCTAATATGTGAAAGAAAGTGAAAGAAACTAGGTGAGAGGACATAATTTTACAATGTGCTCAGTGGGCAGCTCTGCAACAAGCTGTACAATCAATACTGGGTTTTAAGAGCAGAGTTGTTATTAGAAAATTCTTTTTCAATACTAACCAGTCTTTCTAGAAAGCCACCAATTCTTAGTAAATCTTTGGTATAATAATTTGATTAAAACCCCAACCTTTCTTTAAGAAAGATATTGCCATAAATATTGAGCACAAAAATGCACACATTTCAAAACAACAAAAAAACGCCACCTGAAAACATTCCTGTGATTCCTTTTCATGTCTCTTCTAGACCTTTAAATTCTTTCCCAAAATTATGTTCCTCAAGGATGCCAACAATAGGAAAAAGTTTATACACTTGAAATAAGATGCCATGCTCATGACATTTAAAACAAGTGCACTAGCCTCCCCACATGAACAGGAAATATAGTAGGGCCACCCTTGCAAATTGAACTAGAGTTCACCTAGCTCTGTCACTGGTCTGACAAGTGATCCTGGAGCACAGTATTTGCTTGCCTTAGTTGAAAAAGTTAGATACTGAGTGACCTCATGTAGCTCCTTGAAGAAGAGATGGATATTATTTTCCCATTTGTTCATCTCTTACTTTCTACAGAGTTGATTGTCCTCCTGAGACAGGAAAAGACATAAAAGGACTTAGGACTTTCTTGGATATTATTGTACTGCATTAGAAAGCACAGTGCAAACCTATCCCAAACATTTTTCCTAAAGTCCCAGCACCTGTAAGTCAATGGTATGTAAATGAGGAAGTAGTTAATACTTGGCTTTTTAAAAATATGAGCATTCATAGAAAAACAAAAGCAGACTAGATCAACAATAAGTTTCTTGGGTATGGAGAAAAGTCTAAAAACATAGCAATACCATTTATTCTCTATGAATTTGACAGAGATTCCTAGATTTTAAGACACTATTTTTTTGCTGTTAGTTTTAGTGCATTCTCATCTACCACATCTACTCATCTACAACAGCTACTGATTTTCTTTTTTGTCCCATTTCCTACAGGGAATAGGTTATCATGGCAGACTTTTATTTATGTACCTTTGTATTATTAATAAGCACTGGGAAGAAGGTTTGAGGGTTTGTACTTAAGCTCCCTCTGCTGGCTCTCCAGCAGCAGAAACACAACAAATAAAAGATTTTTCTCTTGTGTTTGCTTTTTATTAGGCTTAGAGCTGGAAAACTGCTGTTGCCAAAGTTAGAGAGCACTTCCTCCACAAAGGAAGTGCAGAGGACTCAGAATACTAATGTAATAAAGAACCTACTGGAACTAGGGACAGTAGTATCTTGTATAAAAAATTACTTAGGTAAGTCTGTACTTACTGCCTTCAGCACTCAGCTTCAGGCAATGTACCCACAACCTGAGAAATGCATTTCCTTCTACCCTGCCTTCTCACCTGCTTAAAGTTTAATGCCAATTGTGTTATTTGTCAGTCAAAATTTATCTCATACCTCATACTAGGCAAAGCTTTCTCCATTTCAAATATTTCACCCCCACCATTGCAAAATGTTAACATAGTGCACAATACATACTTTGAATATTTAGGTCTTCACTAAGACTTTACATAGACTTTGTAGTTTCTCAGATTTAAATGAGTACAGCTGCTCACAGTTTGAGAGTACATCTTTATAGAAAAATGACATTTTCAGTTGCTCATCTGCAAGCTTATCTTTATGGCTTGTGGCAAAATCTAACCTATAACCCCTTTTGGACTATGCACCTGATAGCTATCAGAAAGTTGAGTCTCTGTATTTCCAAGTGTTTTAATTATTCACAGTCCCAATAAAATGTAGGCACTGTCCTGCCTTGAAGTCTCCAAGAACACTCATCATCTACGATCTTTGAGTCAGATTCACTCTAATTCAGGTACATCAGTTAAATGGACTCTGGTTGGGCATGCAGTCACATTAGGCTTAACGACAGATGAGCTCCTCCAAAGAGTCAGTTAGGCTTTTTTCTCCCCAGTAATTCCAAAAGGAGCCTGACATGATTACTCTTCCATTTTAGGTATTTCATCAGGCTAGTCCAATCTCATTCTACTTGCCTGTTCAGCTAGTGGTGATGGTAAAATCAAGAGTCTCTGATTTGGAAAAATTCCATTTTCAAAGATGGATCTAATAAATTACTGCAAATACTCTAAAAGGCTTCCAAAACATGCATTCTTGCAGAAATGAGGACTAATATCCTTCTCCATTCAAGTCCTTAGTAGAATGCTAGTGTAATTTCAAAAAGATCAGAATTTAATCTTAATATGCACTTTGAAATGACATAATTCTTTCTGCACTGCTGTATTTTATTGGAAAGACAAATTAGTTGCTGGCTTTTCATTGCAATCTCAAAAGGTACAACATTCCTTGTCTTCACCCCTGTAAGACACTAATGCATGAAACACTTTCCTTAGTTTGAAAGCGTAGAGACAATCAAGGAAACAACTCCACCCTGCAAAGCCAAGCAAAAATTCTCATCCTACACTTGAGTCATCTATTCATTAGTAAAGTATATAAAAACCTATAAAATGAGTCTGGGGAAGTAATTTTTTTACTGATAAAGCTTTTAAATCAAGCAATTGACAAAAAATTTGCTACAAATTATGATCATTACAATTCCTTACAAATTTCTATAAGTCCCATTTTTCTGAAAAGGTCAGCTATCACCTTTCCCTTCGTAGTCTGTCACTGACACAGGTACAAAAAGAATTTTCAGGTTGCTCCTTACATTTAGTAAAAGAGTATCAGGAAGAGTAAAATGATAATGGTCTGGCATACCTTGTAGGCCAAACCCTTATAAATGTTATATTTTGTAATGAGTGACATTAACAATTAAAATAGTAATCTCTTGATTCGTAATTCATTTTAGCATGATGGTAGTCTAATTCCTTATATGAGAAGCTCATTCAAGAGTAACAATACTAACATTATGTACAAATCCATCCCTCAAAATGTAAGAGCTTTATTAGTTACATAGTGGAATTCCTGCTCCCATCCATTCAGCTACGTCAGGATTAGAGCCTTATAATTGTGCTGAGCTCCTCTATACAGATAAATGCTTTGGAATAGGAGGCAAGGAATATACAACATCTGCCTAAGAGGATGAAGAAGTTCTATGTAATCTGGAAGTCAGCCAAAATCTTGGGACTGAAACAACTGGTCTGTCAAAAGGTGTGAGGACATATTTATAAATCAGGTGACAAGTGACCAAGACTTCAGCTAGAAAGCAGCATGTTCATACCACATTAATCCCCTCTGCCATGCTAGGACACTGATACAATCTTATCCACATCAACATGATTTCTTTCTTTTTTACTGTGTCTTTAGAGATCATATTTTCACTTCGGACAAGGTATGGTTCTGTTCAGCTTAGGAGAAATGACACAGACTGGACTTGGTAAGTATTGATGGGCTTCACTTAGATCAATGCAGTGCCTAGGGTTCTTCTGCTGAGGAAAGTTGGCCCAGAAAATCTATAAATAGCGGGAAAAATGTGAACAAGAAGCAGTCAAGCTAGTCAGTAAAATTAACAGGCAGTAGATTTAAAACAATTAAAAGTTGTAACTAAAAGCATTTTTCACATTAAGCATAAATTGTGTATGTTGTGGAAGTCAACAGGAATTGATGCATTAAAAAGAGTAACAGAAATTCATGACAGAATGTCCTTCAATTGCTATTAAACATTATGGTCCACCAACAGCTTCCAGATATCAAAATCCCTGTACTTCTCATTGATAAAGGTGAGGAGGACTTACCCAAGAGATAATCTAACTTGCTCTGTTTCCTGTAGCTCGTGTTCCATCATACTTTACCGGCTAATGGCACAGAAAGGCGTGAGATGAGATGAAACTTTGGTTTAAACTAGTGTATCTATTATTATGCAAGCCAGTTAATGGTTTGTTTGCCTATAAACAAATCTTCTGTTTTCCTTCATTCTGTATACTGCTTGAATAAAAGTATCTCCTGCAACCTTCCAAACCTATAAACAGTAGGTGATATTTTGGGGCACTGGTTAAGTCATTTTGATGGTTCAGTTCGTCATTAGATAATTAGGTATTCAAAAGAAAGGACTGCTTTTACACCCACAGATAATTATCAGTGCATGTACATGCCTACAGTCATTTCTGTCAGAATTTATAGGACAGAATACAGAAAGGAAGGGAAACTTAAAAAAAGCACTTAATCTAAGCACAGCAATATAGTTGAGACAGCAAGTTAGAAATAACATTTTATATATATCATGTATACTGTGTCAAAGTATGGACCTTATCCATTAAAGCCAATTCTTTCAAAGACACAGTAGGAGAAAATAAATATAATACTGTGTAAAATTGTTCTGTGAATACTTTCACCCAGGGAAAGGGAACAAGACTGCAAATTATCAAATGAAACTGTTGGATTAAAAGGCAGTAGGTCAAGAGGGATATGTGCGTTCACACTTTACCACAGATTCTGGAAAAATAATGTCCATCCATTCTAAAATATCCTAGGTGCATCTGGAGAAACTGTATTAAAAGCAGCCAGTCTTAGGTGGGGAAATATACTGGAAGAGAAGGATAGGGGGAAGAAACCATTTTTATGTACTTCTAGAATTCACATAAGCTTGCATTAAAAATGTAAAAATAAACTTAAAAGTAAAACTGGCTTGTGGACAACGGTAATCCAGTCAACCATCTTCATCAGTCATGGCCCCTATCATGCAGGCCATACTAATTATTTAGTATTTTTGCAAAAGCCAAGAGAATCCACACAAATCATCTTTTCTTCCTCCTGCATAAACAGATGCTATAAAATTACATGCAATAAGCTCTATGTCAAACCATAATGTCTAGTTGGTCTACAGTGCTTCAAAACCAACTGTAATAATAATAGTAGTTCAAAGCAATCTTTGCTAAATGTTTAAATAAAAAAGTAACTTATTTTCCTGCAAGACTGTGAATCCTGCTTCAACTGTTCCACAAGGACTTTAGGAATATTACCTTCCCCTCAGGAAAATCTAAGGATCATTATTAAAAAAAAAAATATTCTAGAATCTGCAAATAAACAAACAAGAATATCATCTAACATTCCTCATGATTCACATTTTCACCATTTGATTTGTATTAGCTCTACAGCTGTACTGGAAGGATCTGGAATGATTCAGAGCATATTGCTAAAGTATGATTATTAAGGGTTTGACACAAAAGCACCTTGAAGTTCCCTGCAAAAGCCAAGAAGGGTTAAACAGACACATTGAAAAAAAAAAAAAAAAAAAAAAAGGATGTATGAGATTAAAATCCATAGGAAATAAAGAATGTGATTATTTTGGTACTTGGTTTATATTTCATTTGGTTTCATCAAAATGACGGCCTAAAGACGTATTCTCCTGAAAAAAAGAGAAACATTCCCAGTTCATTTCTGTCATCAGTAAATAATCTTTTAAGTCTTCTCTGAAATAGTCTCCCTCTCCAGGAATTTAAAGAAATCACAACACCATTCCCAGTTGCTTTGCTGAAAAGATAAAGAATAGGCAGAGGGTTCATAGTGCTCTTTCCCTATTGTAGAGAGACATCCCATCTCTCCGCTCTTCCCTGTCTCTTTTCCCCTTCTCTTAAAAGAGCTATTTATGGACTGTAAGCAATCTAGGGCTAAACTCATCACTTGGCCAAAATCAATGGAAGTTTTCCCATTTATTCAAATAGTGCCTGAAGGTTTAATTTGGATAATGAACTGGTTCCTTCAAGTGTGACTACCAGGCCTGAGCATCCAATAAGTGGGCTAGTGTTTGTGCTAAACTAATGCTATTTCCCGACTAGTTTCATGCAGGCCAATTTTTCATTATATGACACTTGCACATAAAATGGTCTTATTAATATGCCTGGATTTTGACACAATCTCAATATAAAGATATTTAAAAAATAACATGCAAAGTATTGTACGGATCATCACAGAAGGCACGGATGCACTGGGAAGAGCAAGACGGCCTTGGCTTCAGGGTTTTCTGACATCAAGAGCTCTGATCTTACTGCGTTGCTTTTTAGAACTCCCACAACCCTGTTTTCAACCACAGTAAACAGTTGCTGAAGCCTTAATGAACCATATGTTCAGGATGGCAAATGCTCCTCTCCAAGAAAAGTGGTAAATTCATTTACATTTTTTAAAGCTCCACTATCAGTTCATTCTTCACTGTAAATTGTCAAATGTAAATGTCTCTTTCCAAGAATATAAATGAAATTTGTTTTTTATTGTGCATTTCAAGCTGAAGCACAGCCTCAAACTAGCAGCACTTGAAGCACTGGGGTTACGAGCATTTAAAGATTTACTCTGGGCTGGAATCACGAATGAGTGGCTCAAGGCAATTCCAGATCAATGATTATATAGTTCTTGGTACTTCCATAAAAGGCTCCTTCTGTCATATGTGTATGACTGTCATATTGTTTCCACCAGAAACTCAATACTGAATCTGTTCCTGAACAAAATTTTTCTCCTGTTTCACTTTTGTATTTAGAAATAATGATACAGAATCCTCAGAAATGTATTTTCAAACTATGAATCTGGAGTATTTGTCTTATCAGGGTATTTATAGCCATGTCCATAAGCATGGTGATTATTCATCAATATCTTATACTATTTAGAGGTAGAACAAACAGTCTAAGAGGCAGACAGATTCTCTGTCTAGTCCTGCTGCTGATGTCCTCTTTGGTTTCATTTATATTTCCTATTTATGTTGTATTTCTATTTATCTATTTTCCTAGTTATCCTGTAAATTCCTCAGAGTAGGTACAATCTCTTAGTCCATTTGTACAGTGCCTAGCACACTGCAGATTAGTGCCTAAAGTAACAATAATAATGATTTCCAGTGGTTGCTATCAGAATCAATTTTGAGGCTTCCAGCAGAGGTCACAATTGCTCAGCGGTTCCCAAGATCGCTTTTATACATAGAAAAGTAATTTCTGAAATCAAAGGTAGAAGCTAGCATAACTAAGACTTCACTGCAACAAAACGTGCAATAGATTATTTATTGGTAAGGAAAAAATGTATCTAATTAATAATTTAATCATATTTTGGAAGGCTAATGAAGTAGCTTTGGTCTCTTACGAAAATAATTTGTCATAAAAGATGAAGTCTCTGAACTAAAGCAAACCATTTAATAGATTAACTGCATATCAGTAGTAATTTGTTTATGAAAAGGATACTTGTATTAGAGAGGATGGCTTTGATTTATGAAAAGTTAAGAGTTTCACTATTGCCAACAAAAAGTTACTTACTGTTTAAACTCTGGATTTTCATATTTGCCAACAGCAGTTTCTGGATGCCTCTACTGTATTGTATACCTACTTTAATTTATACACAGTTAAAAGTCTCACTATTACTGGAAGAAAAAGGTAATTCTTTCTGCAGTAGTAAGAAGGAAGAAAAACCATAATTACAAAGTGAATTCATAAAATGGCATCAGGCTTTGTTGAAGAGTTAAAAAAAAACAGGGCAGGCAAAGAGATTCTAGAAGAGCCAGTGGAAAGTGTTGGACTAAAGCAAGATGAAAAGGAAAAACATCTGGTTGAAGAGCAGCAGAGAGTATAGTGGGGAATTAAAAAGAAGGACAAAGAAAAGTGAAATAACGTGAATGGAACTATTGCATCTCATTCTACATCACATTAAGTCATACAGATCACAAAATATCTATCCCGACAGTCTCCTCCAATTGTCTCTCCTCAGCTTGACCTGTACCACTTAATTTTGCTTTGGAAGCCTCAGAGTCGCTGCAACCCAAGGCTATTTGCATCTACCACTCTGCATACAAGTTTATTTCCTTCTTGTCAGATACTTCTTTTGTTGCCTGATTCTTATGACAGTGACTTTTTCTCCCACCTTCTTTTAACTCTCGTATTAATCTCCTACTTATCTTAAGTAAAGTGTCTCTTCCTTTCCTAAATTCCCAAATTCTTCTGCCAGTCTGCTTGCTGCCCATTTATTTTCCTTTGGTTTGGTCTCCTGTTTCTTCTTTTTCTATTCTTCATAACAATGCTTTTACTTTAGGATATCAGTGGTCATCCTTTAAAACTCTCAGTCTCCTTCTCCTGATATCTTACGTTTGACTCTCAACCCTGTATCAAGGCTCTTGCTCACTATAGATTTAGCCATTCATGCCGCTATTGTGTCAGTAAAGGCTTTGCTCTGATTTTTTCCCTCTATTTTCTCTGACCACCACTCTGACCATCACTTCTCCTTTCTGTCATCCCTCCACCCTTATCTTCTTGCTAACTTCCTAGCACATCAATAGTTTCCATTCCAGCTTATTTAATGGCTTTGCAATTCCCATCTCTCCTTCCTGTTTTTAATGATCTGTTCAGTCCTTGCAATACAGTTTTAAATTTTATTTATGCATAATTCTAAAGAAAACAGCAATGCAGTTCTGTTCTCGGTGTGTGACAGTCCCCATAAAAGGGTATTACAAAAGCAGCAGTAAGAAAGACAGAGGGATGCAGTTCCTGAGTGTAAGGTCAGTAGAAGGTAATGAGAGCTATGGATGCTTCAAAAAAATCCTATTTCCCTGCATTTTATTTTCAAAACAGTTAAAGACTTTGAGTGAATGAAATGTGTTGAATAGCTAGGTGATGAAATTCATACTGCCAAAGTTAATTATTTTCTTCATGTCACCACCACAAGGCAAGCTTCAATTTTAATCCTGGCCAGCAACAGAGTGGTTTGTGGCTTTTTTTGGTTTGTTTGGTTTTTTGTTGTGGTTTTTTTTTTAACATTTGCAAGAATGAGGAATAATTACGTGCATACCTGCCACAGCAAAGTTAAAGTACCTGCCAAGATCTTTTTGATATTACAGTACATTGGGGAAAAGTAAAGTCTAACCACATTTTATTATGCATTTATTTATCAAAAATCTGTCATGCACATCTACCCTACCAGATTGCAGACTTGGAAGGTAAGAACAAAGAGTCTTTGTTTTGGGTAGTCTGCAGACTAACTCTATTGCTGTACTTAACAAACAACTTACTTCCTCTGCAAGGGCAAGAGGAAAAAAATAATCATCAACTGTGAGAGAATGAGATTTATTTTATCCTTTTAAAGTTTCTTGAACCAAGTTTACAGTTATTTAGTCTACTATTATTTATTCAGTCCTCTCCCAAGGACTATCAGTTATAGTAAACTTCATAAAACTCTTTGGATTTTTCTTCCATTTCCTTTGTGGATTGCTATTTGAAGTGTGTACAGAAACTTCACTTGTTTAGGTATGAATTCAATGAAAACTGAGATAAGCCCAAATCAAACTAACCACTAACAGGTTCCTGAGTCTATAACATACTATTACAAATTTTAAGACAAAATTCTGAAAGACACCAGATTATTATTAGGTCAGATTATAATTAGGTCAGTCATGGAATTTATTATTATTTCTCAGGCATCTTGTAGTGGCACTTTGCCTACTAATTTGCCTACTAATTTGCTTACCTATTCACAGTATTCACATTTATCTGTAGGTCCAAGCACCTTAAAAAGGAGTAATAAAATCACTCTCTCTCTCCACTCTCACTGGTTCTGATAGAGGTAGTTTTGGAAATGTTTGGTCTACATTAAATGAAATAAGAGAATGAACTTCTTAGTCTTAGGTCTTGCACTCTGCTTCTCAGCATTTGAATTTGTGGTCAGCAACATAGAGAATTTTATCGAATTGTGGAATGCTATCAAGAAACATGCTTTTAAGCTCTTGAGATCCAGATTTCAAAAGATTTCCCTTATTGCATCCATTTATGTAATATACAGATTCAGAGATTTTTCAGATACAGTTGACAGAGACCTAGACTAAAACAGAAAAAATATATTTGCCTAAATATAGGTGAATTAAAGGCAGGCATGGTCATGGGGTCCATATGCTCTTTAAGAATGTAGCCACTAGGATCAGTCAAAGGAAAAAAGATTCACTGAACTCCCAGTTTTAGTTTAGACAAGACAAAAGTTTCTGGTTTGCATGACCATTTTCTGCCTGCTCTTCCTGACTGCTGGCATCACCTTTGAGTTTTCTTAATTATACCATTAGCTAAATTATTTGTGCCGTGCTAATATTCAGGTTTAGCAGAAAATAAGACTTTATGACCTATTTGTTAAGGGGACCAAAGTGCAAACCACTCCACTGACTATCTCAGAAGTTTTCTGGAGAGAACAGAATGTTGTCTTTGCTTGAACACATTAGGCCAGAACCTGTATTAAAGCCTGACAATGCTGGGTTGTGGTTAGCTCAATAACCAAGCTGCAAGAGCAGTCTTATAGACACTACCAGCTGAACACCACAAGAGTTCACTCAGCACTGCTGAACTCTCAGTAGCATTCAGCACCACTATTTTGAAAGACAGAAAGTAAGATGAAAAAAATTAATAAATATGTTGACTTGGTCTGAAAATCCTTGGATTCTCTTATCCACCGACAACAATGTAAAAAGCTTAGCATGCACAGATCTCTAACTTAGTCAGCGCTATCTGTCAGCGAGTCAGCAATGGTCCTAATATCATCAGTATCACTGTGGTTCCCTCTAATGTCATAACATTATGTCAGTGTTGAAGCCACTAGTAATCTACTGTTGCCAGCACTGCCCTTCTCTCTATGGCAGCTAGCAGAGCCTGTCTAGCATCTCTTAACATCTCATCTGTATACTCTGGGATCCTAACTGGAATAATTTATAGTTTCTAATTAGCTGAGCACCCAATAAATCTAGATATATCCAGAGTCATTGTGTTATATAGTAAGATATTCTAAATCAATGCTAGGAGGGGAAAAAAAAAAAATCAAGGAAAATAATTTTTAAATGTAGGTGAAAACAAATCCCACAGTGATGTTTAAGGATTATAGTTTGCTCTAATGGCTAATCAACCCTAATATGCTGGAAAATGCCCTGGGATAAACAGCTCACTGACCAGTGCCTAATTGCAATTTTCAGGACAGTTGTTCTGGAGTTCGATACTGAAGGTAACAGAACTGGTAGAATTTGTCAAGTTTTGATCACCTCTACTCATTTGTGCTTACATTTTTATTTTATAGAGAGTGCACCCTGCCTTATATTTCACCATCTTGGAAATCTTCAACTATATTAACCCCTCTACACAGATCAGTCTAATCTTTTCCTGATAGATGAGCCAGAAAATCAGCCAAAACTCATTTGGAGCTAATGGTAAATGTTCTTACACAGATCATGAATGGCAGTCTTCATACAGGTCCTAAAAGCAACACAAGACTTGGAAAAAGCCTTTGTACCACAAAATCTATTCCCCCACTTCAGGAGCAACATGATATACAACAAAATACAAGTTATTACTTGCAAGAATTATTTTGCATAATAAATGAAAAATATTGTTTCTCTTTGAAAACTATCCTAACGCTAACTTGAAAGTGTTAACCATAAATGTCTCAGTCTGTTCATACCTATTCACAGAATCACTAAGGTTGGAAAAGACCTGTAAGATCATCAAGTCCAACCATCAACCCACCACCACCATGCCCACTAAACCATGTCCCACAATGCCAAATCCACACATTCCTTGAACACCTATTAGTGGAATGAAGACACAGGAGTCTTCACTGGAACAGAAGGGTGGGCTCTGATAGCGCAACAGAATTCTGACTGGAAAATTACATGTAAAAATAGGATTTTGACAAGATCTCACATCTTCTCCCTTGAGGTCTCCCTCTCCTTGTTGCTTCCTCCAGCAGTGCAGCTTAACAACTATCCAGGTAGTTATTTAAAAGCACAAACTAGCCTCAGGCACAAAATGCCTAAGAATGAAGTTCTTAGACTTCAGTACACAGCAGTTTCTTTGAGGTGTTGGCCTGTACATCAGTTACTCTAGAAAAAGATAAATTTTGTTTTGTGCAAGTGCAAGGTTATATCTGTGATGGAAGATCCAGGGAGATAGGTAATAATAACAATAACAGATATAGGAATGAGATTCCTCATGCCTTCTCCACTGACAGAATATATCCACACTGGGTGAATCGAATGGATGATTCTAGCCCAGTCTATATTTCTGTAGAGCTGCATCTGAGGGAATCCAATTCTAGTCTTGTCGCAAACTGCTGTAATACAGATTTTCAAATTTAAGCAAGGAAAGAGTTCTTTATTTAGCAATAACAGCAACAGCAGAGTAAGAGGAAACAACTGCACATTCACACACCAAGTAATTCAGTGACCTTCACATGCACAGATTTTGATCTAGAAAACAATGAAAGAAAGTGAATGGATAGAATACAGGTGCTGCTTATCTCTAAAGCTTAGAAAGAGAAAGAAACCTTGCTCTTTGGTGACTCCAGGCACTGCTGGCCCCACTTGCTTTTGAGCTGCTAAACAAAACCCAGCTGAGAGAATATGAGATCTCAGTAGAAGCAAACTCCAAAACAAAAATCAGGTGTAGAAAATGAAAGAATAAGCACATGCCTGCAGCAGCCTGGGCACAGCCTAAAGAAAGTGTTACCAACATGATAGATCATTCTGCAGTGAATATTCTTACCAGCACATACCTCACAGAGGATGCTCATTCCTCATTGCTACATAGTGCATGATCCTATAGGAGGCAAGATGACAGAAGACTACTAAAACTCGTAGCGCATTCTGTGTACGGGCAGCAAAGGACACAAATTCTTGGCATGTTCTCTTTACAGAACATGGTAGTATCATAAGATAGGTTGAATCATGGAGCTTTTAATAGCCTGAGTCCAATTCAATCACAAATGCTGAAATGCCTTAATCATGGACAGAACTTAACCTTCAAAATAGACAGTCTGACTAAACTCAGGCAGCAGGTTGTGCTCTTGCCCAATGAAAGAAAGTACTATGTCAGTGGGCATCGCTGCCAGTAGTCAGTACATACTCCATGTAGAGAAAGACAAAAAAACCCCGTTTGTTTATGTTCTTTTGTCCTGAGGAACAATTCTGACCATGTGGTATTCAGGTGTAGAAAGAACTACTGATTAATCTCTCTGATAGACAGTCTAGATAGTCATGATTAGCCAAATTAACTACCCAAGCCTGCTGTCTGAAAACATCTATTATTGGAATTTGGGAGCTTATTTCTTATAAGGGATTAGAACTGCAAGTACATCTGCAAGTGTATGTTTGTGAGACAGGCTAAAAAAAGCCTTGTTACTCATTGCGAACAGAAAAAATAGAGCTGATTGGAGGAAAAATAATCATTTCAGCCCAGTGATAAAAACCACATTCCTATTGATTTTTCCAAATGGTGACACCTGGATGAGGTGCTTAGGGACATGATTTAGTGGTGGACTTAACAAGGTTTGGTTAACTGTTAGGCTCCGGGATCTTAAAGGTTTTTTCCAACCTAAACAATTCTATCAATTATGGTGAAAATGACTGAGTGATTATACTTGGAAGCCAGGCCATCAAATTCCACCCATTGCTTCTTGTCAGAACTGAAGGCATGATGAGGAGCTGGAACACTTAGCCTTGAATGTTTATTATGCTTAAATACATTCTTGTGCAATGGTGTCTGTATATTTGTGTCAATACACATACAATTTGATCAATTTTGCAAACAGATATTTGTAAATGTGTATGTACATTTGCATATGTATATCTCTATATATGTATACACATACATATACACACACACAACATCACTCAGAGACACATGAAATACCAAAGCTCTGTGCTTAGTTGTCAGTCCAATACCGCGACTCCGAACGGATTGCTGTAGCCGCAGAGTGAGAACATCAGCTTACCTATACTGAATATGCTTAAACAATGACTTGAAGTGATGAGGGTCATTTTCCCTCTGTATGCACATTCAGTTATGCGTCCACCTATGCGTCTATGCGTTATGTCTTTTTAGTTGCATTTCTTCTATTTAAGCTTTCCTATTAAGGTTCAAATTGAGATCGCTGTCCAGCTCAACACAGTTAATGATAAATGGATAGCTATCTATAAGCATTACATGGAAAAATAGCTTTTCAGATATATGGACAAGTGAGAAAACTAAATTCATTGCTTGTCTAGTTAATGAATACATATTTTAAGTTCATAGGAGGATTCTGGAACAGCATTTGTTTTAGTAGTGCCAAAACTATGGGAACCAAATTCTGAATCGAATGTACTCTTCATAGGAAGTCTGTAATGGAGAGATACCTCAGTCCTGCAGAATCCAGTACAGTGGAATGATCTGCTCAGAAAATCCCTTTATAAAGATCTGATCCTAAAGCAAAGTATTATTTCAGTTTTAAACAAGAAAAAGAGTTAAGAGATTTCGATGGACAGTTACACATTATTTCCATCTCCAATACAATGCTAAAATTCTCTGTTGAAGAAAATACCTATGCTGGAATAAGCCTGATAATGTCTTGAAGAGATGAACTGAAGACTGTCTATGTAGCAAGGCTTAATAAGGCCATGGGTATTACAGCAGGGTGTAAAGGTAGTTTGGTCTAGCTGGAACAAGAGACAGAACTAAGGAAAATTGCTGTGCAAAGTATGATCTTTATTAGACTTTAATATTAAGAATACTCAAGCAATAAAAGAATCTGGCTTTGTTCTTCATAAGTGTTATTTATATTGTGGCCAAACAAAAGAAAGCTTTCCATTTTAGAAACAGCTTTAACGTTTTTTTTTAAACTGCATCAAAAGGCAAAAAAATACAGAGTTGAATGAAAGAAAAACATTATATAAACAGACATTGCAAAACATGAAATCACAAAACAGAAGAACCTTTTAGTAATTTAAAGAGTATAAACTTAAAAGCCAGAGGAAGCTTTTAAAAGCTTAATTTAAAATATATATTTGGAATACTTCAGTAATGATTCCACCTGAATACTAATAAGAGACAAGGGCTAAAAGCTTGTACAAAAAGGTATGTTTGCTAAATGGATACATTGATCATTGAACTTTACACAGCATTAAATTTTAATGACCTTCAATGATTTGAGAAGCTTTGGTTGTTTATGTAAGAATTCTAAAAAAACCCATGGACTTACATTTACAGACTGCTTATCTCTTCGTAAATGACAACATATTAAAAAGAACATGAACAAAACCAGAAAAACTGCCTCTGATGAACACTAATGGCCACCTTGTGTAAGCTAGTAAATGCATCAAAACCCAGGTGGTAAATGTTTTCTCTCCTGCTCTGTTCAGAGTGAAGGAAACAAAGCATAGTTTTAAAGGGGTCTGGGTCTGTTACCCTTACCTACTCTTCATTTACAGCATAACTTAAAGGGTCTCATTAAGGCTTGCTGTCTAAACGCTGAGTAATGAGCAAAGCAAAGAGCACTGAAATGCTTATAGCCTAGGATTAGGACATAGCAGAGCAAACACAGACAAAGCGTATTGACAAAAAAGCATGTTAAGGGTCAGAATAGTCACATCTCAACATTAGTCCAATTAGCAACTTAAAGCCAACTAAAAGTTTGCTATGGAGAAATGTGGGTCCTTGATTTCTAGAGTGAATATTCCAAGATTTTACTTATTCAAAAGGTGGAACTGGCCAGACAGTTTTTCCAGCATAGTCAGATATGGCCATACTCATTGTTATAGTTCTCCAAAACCTCTCCTATAGCACTAAAGAACTTTGATTAATCAGCCCAGCAATAATGGGGAGGAGAAAACTAACTTTGTAGTCAGACTAATACAATATTAAAAAAAATCCTACTGTGAATATTGCAGCATGATTTTTGCCATTCTGCTCCCCAGCTAATTTTGTTGCTTGAACTTTTCCTGTTCAGAGGTGAATTTGTCCTGATGAAGTACACATGTATATCCATTTATTGTGCCAGACCTCTCAGCTAACTATTTGAAAAAAAAAAAGTTCATGAAAAAAGTTGAATAACAAAGAAAAAGCAAGAGGTTGTTGGTTTTTTTTGGTATGTGCATTTTTTTTTTTTTTTTTTTTTAAAGATAAGGAGCCAGGGGGGAGACTAGAGACTTATCCAAAATCCTTAAGACACTGGGTTTCATCTCAGACAGTCTATACCTGGAGTGACTTCTACTTCTGCCCTCTGCTACCAACATCACACTTAAGGCCACAACTGGGCCGCCTTCTTGATGTTTATTAGGTGTTTTATACAGACTGGCACTCTAAACAGAGATAGCCACACGTACTACCAGTATTTGGTTCAGCCTCGTGGGATGCACCTTGACTGTGAGCTGCAAATGGAAGAATCTGCTGTGTAAAAATTTATTTTTGAAATGCTATTGGCTAAAACAGTGTAATTTTGTCAACCAAAAATGCATGACTACAGACAACAGAAATAAGCAACAAAAATGTTATGCCGTTACAGTTACAACAGATACCATTCCTCTAGTGCGGCAGTTGAACTGCTTTTTCTTTCTCTTAAAGACCCTTAGACAGAATTTAAAAGGGCAATATCTTTACTTACCTTAAAGGCATTCTGCAATTTACAATTAAAATTACCTCTGTTGTTGGGATTGCAGGTTCAAACTGCGCAGCTTTTTAAAATTATGCTTCCAACAGCCTGCATTTAAAAGAAAAAGTCTTTTCAAAAAGGTAGATTTTTTTTTTAATGTACTGCAACATAATTGCTCCTTTTAGAAAGGTAAACCATCAATATAACTTTGAAAAAAATAACCCATGGATTTAAATGCTTTTAGACTGCATATATATAAGAACAAACAGCTAAATAAACTAGTAGCATTTTATACTAGTTACCTGATGCAGAAATACTTACCCAAACAAATAATCCACTGAATTCAAAGAGATTCTCTGGGGAAAATAATACTTTTTATATTAACAAGGGTCTAGAGATACCTAGAGCTCATACATGCCATTTTGCAAAAATTAGCATGCAACCATGACAGACTTTAATGAGGCCCATCCACAGCAAAGCTGAACTAAAGTCTTATGGAAGTGCTGTATACCTATATTTTTCTTTAACGTCCAACTTTGTAATACAGGAATGTTATCTATATTGCTACTATAGGTAATATTGTGCAAATAAAAATTAAAAAATGTGCAAATAAACAAGTAATATTAGATTTTTTTTAAAAAAATATTTCCATAAAAATGAAGTAAGTTTCTAATGAAAATAACAAAATAAAATGCTGATGTTTAGTTTCATAATTGAACTTTCAGGCAAATGTTGCAATTATTGTTCCAACAACCCACTGCATTTTCTGGTGAAGTTATAAACTTCCCACCTTATTTAAAATATCCTTATTTAAAATCAATTCTTCTCATAGCCACAAACAGGGGAGGAAATTGATCTGTTTTAAATCTATGCTCAAAATGTTTTCATTGCTAGTATTCCTTCTTTTCTACTGGAAATATTAAGCTTCTATTTAACCAGTAATGAAACCTTAAAATTGGTTTACTTAAAAAAAAAAAAAAAAACCAAAACACACCACACTGTCAACTAAAGGTGTTCTTCTCACTTGGCCTTACCCTAGAAGGCATAACTTACAAAGAATTTGAAAGGTAGGTTTTAAAAACCTGTAAACAGACTTTTGAAAGCCCCAAGTTAGCTGCAGAAGTGGGAAAGATGTTGCTATCATAGTATAGTGAATAAATGAAAGCAATTTGCAGTGAATTCATTGGAAATAATCTGCAATATTGCTATTGCCATGAAACATTATTCGTGAGTAAATTTTTCCTAAGCAGAATAATGCAAGGTTGTACGCAGGCTGCATAAGAAATGTGGCTCTAGGCTGCAGTCTGAGCTCTCAAGCATAGACGTATTTTTTTTAAACATAGGATCAAAGATTAACTATTTAATATTAATGTATTTTTAAACCAATATTACATGAAATAGTAGGGCAACAAAACTGGAAATTGGGTCTATATTGCTGGAAGTCTATTGCTTTATCCCACCACTGCACAAACCCCTCTTTTAATAAATCAAGAATTTTAGCTATAAAGTTCAGTGCGTGAATCTAAATTTAGCTATTTTATTTTAAAAAACTATGAGGAAAAATAAATCTCCTTCAGAGGAGTTGTAGGAAAGCTACTATGAATGAGGTCTGAAGACAGCCACAGAATTTGGAAATTGGTTAAATGCAGTTTGGACAGTGATATGAATGCAGAAACATTTTTTCCTCAGTGCAAAACTGAACTGCACTGCTAACCTATTACTCCCTTAGAAAGTCTGTGCTACGTAGAGCAGTTGACAGTCTATGCAAACATAGTACAATACTCTTGACTCTCTTTGCAAGATTCTAATGATATCTATAAATAGAAAAAAAAATAAAATCACAAGTTAAATATTTGTTGATGTAATGGATCACAAATTAGAATAATTTCCATGGCAACCCCTTTAACCTTCTTTCAGGAAAGACTGCCAACATGTTCTGTTTGCTCCTTATTTAAAATGCAGTCTGCTACATGCTACCACACGTATCATTTCTCCCATAGCCTCTGAAAAAAAAAAATATCCAATGCCTTCAATAAGTCATGTCAAAAGTATACAAAAAAGCGCAAGAATTATACAAAACCATCATTATACAACTAACTGCAGATACTATGTTTACAAAGTTAGCATGTATAAAATATGTTCTGCTTTTTATTTGGAATTTTGTTTCAGGGAGTTGGATCATATATAAAATTCCAGTATAGCATGTTTTGGAACTATCTATTTGTCATTACAGTAATTTAGAAAAACTATGAAGCTTGCTCCATCACCTACATCAGAACATACTTTGTCACTTGGAATATCTTTTCTTCAGTCTTGAAAAGGCTTGCTCGCTGATGAAGATCCTAACACTGAAACATTACTTGTTTAAGTCCCTTTCATGCACTGCACACAGGGCAGCAGTAAGATGAGAAGATGCCACATGTCCTGAAATGAAGCTCTCTGTTACTTGAAGAAGTTACAGAGATGCTAAGCTGGAACTACTTTCTCACTTGGTGCATACAGGAGAGACTGTTCCATCCAGGTTGCTGAAGATGGGAAATTTGTATGAAAAATTCCTGGCACCGCTTGCTGCCACAGAGCACATGCAGGTATGTGTAATGCATCCCTGAGTCAGGCATTCACTGTCAAATGGCTGAAGTCCTGTGTCTTTGGCAGGAAAGGGCAGGTAGCCCTGGAACTTGCATACAGCTCTGCTGCAACTGCATAGCTACTCTGAGCCAGATGCACAGATTATTAAATCACTAGAAGCTGTCCTCAGGAGCAAGGCCACTGCCCTGAACTCTTCTTCCTCTCTTTACATCCCTAGTTATGGTCAGAATGTAAACAGATCTAAGTGCTCTATGGGCTGGCTTCTTTACAGTATTGTAAACTGCTTTTGTTTTCATTGGAAATTTCCTAGTACTGCTTATAAAGTGCTTTAATGGCTTTAGCAATATGAATTATGTCTCAAAACATGAAGGGCTGGGGAACTGGCCAAACAGAATGTGAATCTGCTTTACAACATGAAGAAATACATGGAGCTTCCTAAGCATTACTGCTTGCCTTACAGTGCCAAACACATACATGGAAATTCTAACAATCCTGCTCACACTGAGAATAGTAACTAGAGTTTCATTGTTTTAATTTCCAACACCACTATACTGCTTTCAGATGAAAGGTTGTCCCACAAAGAGTTTGGTGAGTAAGTGGTGTAGCAACCATTTATTTTAACCTAATTTCTTAAAATTTCCATGATTAATTGTGGTTTAGCCTTACCGCGAGGTATAAAGTTGCAACAACACCCAGTCATCTTACTGGGATTGCAAACGCTTCATTTCTCTCAGGATTAAAATTTAGTCAGAAAAATATAGCAAAGGCTCACTTAAAGGTGAACTAATATGCTTAACTTCCTTGGAGTCTCAGTATTTATGTTAGGTGAGAAAATAACATATACAGCTTTAAGACAGGGTGATTATATATAAAATGCAATTGGATTGATAGCGTTACTTGAATAAACGTATAGACCATATCTTGGCAGGTGTAGAAGGTACTGGCTCCAACACTAGGAAGATATGGAAGAGGAACACGTGGTAAAACAGTGGCTGTCGCACTTTCTTCTTAGAGATACTGGCATTTAAGAAAGATTAATGGACCAAACCCAGCAGAGTTTGCCCCCAGGTTCTCTGGAGCTCAAAGCAATGACCCGTAGTTGGAAGTGATCTAATAGGCATGATTTTCCCCTCTGCTTTTCCTGTATACAGGTATTGGGAATTTACACATAAGCCAAAATGAATGCTCACAATGACATTTTCTAATTGTATTGGTTCTCTAGTGGATTTTTCCTTTGGGAAAAATTATGGTTAACGAAAAAAATATGCAGGACCACTAACTTCATGTGCATAATAACAAAACAAAGGCAGAATTTTTTACTTTATAGTCAAGTACAGGTCAACAGAATAAAGAAAATTTCAAGTAGCTTTTACATTAGAACTTGTTGTTATGTTGCTAAAGGCAAAAGGAAATATAATTTCTGTAACCTTGCACAGCAAGAAGCAAGCAACATGAATACAGCAACAGGTATAAATAAGCATCTCAGGTGCAAAAAGAACACACTGACTGTGCACTACTGTAAAACAAAAACTAGTAATCTCAGTTGAAACTATGCAGTATGCAGAGCCAGAACATTCAGAAGCAATCTGGCATCACAATACAAGACAGCCTGCTTTACAGTCAAAGCAAGATTAGAACATCTAAACTTTTTGATAAAAGGAATGTTTCAACCTAAAGCTGATTAAAACAGTTGTTGCTTAAGCTTTCCATGCAAAAATTCCAATTCTGTTGGTCTGATTGTACTCGGTCCTGACTGATATATGACGCTTTGACAGCAAAGAAGAGAGAAACAGAAGGCATCAAATTACAATCTACAAAGACTATCATGGCAACACATCCCAACCAAAAGAGGATATTCTCTTTTTCAGAGAGCATATTTTGATTTCATGTATGTTTTTGTTAATGATGAAAAAGTTGATTAAAACAACCAGGCACCTTTACCTTTAAAAAATTTTGTTTTTAATAGAAGATGTGATGTCACACAAAACTCATTAGTATCTTCCTCATTTGAATGACAGTCTATACCATTTATATGTGGAGAGATCTATACACCAAGTAGCTTATTACCTTTATTTTCTTGATGGCAAATACATAAGCATTATGAAACTTTTTTTTTCCACTCTTCAATTTTCATGCAAGTACTTAGTTTGAGAAACATCTGAATGGGCATAAGCCTAGCTGCTAATGTTGTGAGAAAGACTCCATTGATATAAGAGGATATTATTGATATAATGTGATGTAAGATCACATTAGGACAGAGGTCTTCCATACACATTCAGAACCAGTGAGGACCTCAGCGACTGTATTTTCTGTGTCATTTTTTCAATATAACTCAATAATTTCCTGAAACCTGTTTTTCATTGGTACTAAGACCCTCTAGCTGGAGTGAAGTGGTGCTTTCAGTTTAAACAGCCAGTCCGAGGTCAGAGATAGGCTCTGCAAACAATAATAAAAGGGGCAAAGCAGTTACAGGCATCCTATATGCATTACAACAGTTGTGACCGTGTTTAACAATATATTGTGCTACAACAACTGGTGACACGAGTGTTGTTTCATCACTGTTAAGCATAGCAACATGAGCTAAATATAGGAAAGAAGACAAATGCTATGTTTTTGTAAGTTCTGAGATTCATTTTCGTAACTGCTTTCCAGGTTATTTTCTCAGTTACAGGCAAATGAGTACCACAATTAGAGAAATGCACAATTTCTGCAGACCCAAACAGGTCAACATGGCAATTACCAGTACAAGTTAACACCTAGGAAGTTCCTTAGTGAGTTGTAAAAAAAAAAAGCCAACAAACCCCAAACCAAACTAATCAGGAGGAAGAAAATATTCCTTTTTGTAATTAAAAGGCAGAAAGCAAGGAGAATTCTGCAGTGAAAAATTTTAACTGATTATTTTTTCCAATAGCATTTCATACAGATATAACATTTGTATATGCATTAATACATTTTAATAAGGATTTATTAATATTATAGGAAATAATTGGACACATCAAGACAAACATTTTTAATTGACTTGTAAATCTACCCATTTATCTCACAAGATTTCAGAGTACATCTGGTATTGTTCCAACATTAATTGCAGTCTACAAACTATAAGGCAATCTTATTTATTTAACAGAAAATTAGTCATTTGCACAGACTATTCAGAGAGGCATGTGGGGCAGCTTAGCATAATGAGAGCCAGAGGTCTGATGGTTTTATACCCATATCTGTGAACATCTACATTATGTTTCTGATATAGCTGAAATTGTTAATACGCTACAGTTGTTATTCACATTAATACAAAGGTAAGCTAAATCATCACGTCCTTATTTAATGATTTTTAACGTTACACTTTTGTCCCTGAATTGGAAAATATCTCTCCTTTTTCCAGCATTAAAGTACATTTTGTTTGCATTTAAATTACTGATTAAAGCACTTTTCTTGTGACTATGTCCCCCAAAAATTTTTTCCTTGCTCAGAGCAAACAAATTATACAACAGTATTTATCATTAGCAGTAAAAAGTAAAGTAATAAATTTTCCATTAATATCAGAAATAATTTATGTTTTCAGATCCACTGAAAAATATAAATTACTGGAAAAGAGTTTCCAGTAACATATTGTAAGAAACTCACCAAATCAAAACCACTGCAATAAAACGGGAAATGCAGCTCTACCAGCTGCCTGGTTACAAATAGGGGCTGTGAGTTTTAGCTCCATTTCGTGGCCCAGGAGCCCACGTCTCATTATAGTGCATTCCAAATTTCAGCTACTGAACTTTCAAAACCCACAGCCTAAAGTGAAAGTGGATGAAACCCAGAGATGAAGTATAATAAAAATATCACATCTTTACCAGAACAGGGAAGGTAATTCAAAAGATACTAGGCCAAATTCTGCCCTTTTAAATCATGCATATAATTCACTCCCAGGGTAAAAGAAACAGGATGAAAGAAAAGCACAAAGATTTGCCAAACCTAGTCATACCACTTCCAACCCCGAGTGGAGATTCAGATGTATCACAGTGCATCAGCAGAATCAGTCTGGCTGCAAGTAAACTCTCTCTCTATAGCCTATGTAACCTATTTTGTCAAAACATTCTGGGTAAGAGTTTCCACATAGTGCTTCCTTTCACAGATGTGATTACAAAATAATTATAGCCACAACTCTTAGACTAACAATATTTAGATGATGTTAAAATAAATACAGACATGCCTAATGCTGTTGTTGCATTTATTTGTCCACATAATTTTGCTGGTAAATAAGATTAATTAGTTTACAGCACTTCTACACCCCTATGAGACAGTTCTGGAAACAACTCAGAGTAACAGCTAATCCCAGTGTCTACATCTCCTCAAAACCAGTCATGAGCTGTATCAGTGTTCCAACAGCCCAGGTTTCTTCACCAGTAGTTTATCAGTTAATTAGTCATTTTACCAAGAGAAGAGGTACAGCCCAAAGGCTTTCACAAACCTCACAGTCGCTCTCACCACCATAGGCGCTCCCAACCAGCTCACACCTCATTCTCTGGGGCCCGTCCTTTCCCAGCACACCTCCTCCTCACCCTGCCACACCAGACGGGGCAGCTGTGGCCCCTCTCCTCCCCTCGCCCCCAGTTGCCTCCACATGCTTCCTCAGCTCCTCAGGTTCCTCACCTCCAACTCTGTCCAAGGAGCACAACAGGCCTGAAGCCCTCCCTGTCTGTCATCTGGTAACCACTGCTTCCCGCCATGCCCGTGGGGAAAGTGCCCGGGTAAGGACTAGTATTCCCCCTCCCCTTTCAGGGTTACCACCCCTCAGGCCCCCGCAGCAGACACCGGATAGGACCAACGGTCAGGGCCAGGCTGAGGGAAATCCCCTACCACCCACTAGCTCTTTGACTAGGCAGCTACACCAGATATAAATTAGTGCTGATTTCTCTGGGCTGGCTCTACTTCAGCAATACTGCCAACCTGACAAGAAGACCACAAGATTATATTAAAAAAAAAGAGAGTCTCCTGCCTCTTTGTTTTCTTGCTCAAGTGTGAGAATGCCCTGCTACTAATCCTCCCTCCTTTAAGAGCTAATCACCATCCCTCCCCACCCTGAAGGCCAGACCGACCCTCCACTATAAGGGGTTCACAGGCTCTTTTAACAGGGGTTGGGGGGTCGCTGCTTGGGAGGGCTCCGTGTAAAACCGCGGGAGCTGCCAGGGCCCTGGTGGACTCGAGCTGGGGCAGAAGGTGGGAGGCTGGATGCCAAGGCAGTGGGAGCTCAGACTGCCTGTCTTGGCCTGTATCCCTTCCTGTTTTATTTTCAAGAGAGGGCTGTTAATCTCTGTTTCATTAGAGCATATGGAGGGGAACTCCACCAAAACCCAACAAACTGATTACCTCTCTATATTTGACTTGGTAATTTTGGCTGAGAGAATAAATAGCAAAAATATAATAAAAATGAATAATATAATAAATATAACAATAAATAGTAAAGCAGTGTTGTTATGGTACGTGTGGCTTAGTTGGGAGGAGAGAGGTAGGCGTATTATGAGGTTTAATTTTGTTCTAGTCAGGTGATTTGCTAAAATGCTAAATGAGAAGATTAAGAATATCTGTTTTAGAAATAGCTATCTAATAACATTGCTATTGGCCTTGGATAAGACATTGCTTTCACTCACTTTTAATCCAGTGTGCAACCTTCAAGTGGGGCCAAAATGAGATACATTAACTAATCTTTTGTAGGTTTTTAAATGTTGTATTTTTGTATGTTGGACTATGTGTGCCTCTACATCATTTTCTGGGATCAGTATATGCTTTTGAAACAGGTAAGTTTAATATTGCAATAAATAGTACACCTTAGGCTACTGCTTTCTTAATTCCCGCTTAGAGCTTAGAAAATATTGGACACAATAATTGGATATTTAACAAGTATCACGTGGTTGTGCTCAATTTCTTTTCTTGTTTACATTTGGTGACTACTTGAAGTATTTAGTTTTATTAGTGTAAATGCTTTGGAAAATGAATTTTCAGCTTACACACCCAACAGCCTGCCAAACCAAAGCTTAAATTTACAAATGTAAACATTTATCCAGGACGCATTTCTATATATATAATTGGCTTGCAAATAACAATGTACATTGTCTGACTGATAACAACGAGGCAGGAAGCCTACATTTTCAAAAGGTCATAGGAAACCTTTCAAAATCATGTTTGTACAGTAAATGCAAATCTTACATACAGAAATAAATGTTTCTGCATTTGTGACAATTAAGAGAAAAGCTACATTTCAAATAAATTATTCATGGTGTGTGATTCACTCAAACTCTGATGTTAACTTAACCTTGAGTTGCTTTTATTGCAATCTAGAGAAAGTATTCCTATGTCCTCTACAAATACATTAGGGCTTGGAAATGTCACTAGTCCTGCTTCATCTCTGAACTCTTCTCTGACATTTTTATTTAAAGAGAAACTGTAGCAGATATTCAGGAGCAAATTTACACTTATTTGGTATAAAACCAAAATAGCACAATTTCCACATTAGTATGATAACCACAGTCTTTGTACTAGTTGTGATTTTTCTCTTTTTGAAGGTAGTAAAAATTGAAATTTAGAAAGTAGTCTCATGTATTATGCCTTGAATATAGTTAAACTGTGTTATTACACTGATTCATTAAAGTGTCTATATTTTATCTTCTCTTCACTTTGACCCTCTATGCATGTTTTAATTCTGAGACAAACACTGTGTTGCATAATACATCACATAGGCAAGAGGTCTTCCATTTTAAACAGCTTAATGCAGCTGTTGGTTTTACTTTATAAACCAGAGCAAATATGCAGGAAATTGCTATATTGATCCTTTATTTTATATTCAGCTAATAGTAACTTCAGTTTCTTTTATTTACTTTACTGTTATTAGTATGATACCTGTATTTTTAAAAGGGATTTCAATGGTCAGCTATCATGTTTTTTACGATATGATATTTAAAAGAACTTTGTTTAGAATTGCATATATCAGTAAAGCATTTTATGCATGTTGATTTTCAGGTCTACAATTTGTATTATGTCTGAGCTGCATCTTGAACTAATACTTGAGTTGTATCCAAATTGTATAGAGAACTACTGATTTAATTTTTTACTCATTTTTTTTTACAAGATTTTAATGTTGTAGCCCACTTAAAACTTAAAATGGAATTGGTGATTCCAAAATTTCTGTTTTGGATTTCTGTCTTGCCCTTTTGAATACCTGAATGAACGATGTCTCTTTGAAGATCTGATGAATTTTCAGATACTAGTTGCTAAGTGAGTGCCAGGATGAATCTCATACCTTCATAAATGATTTCTGTATGTTATGTAAATATTGTAGTATCTATTTATATGCAGATAGCATTGTTCACTACAGAAATACTTCACTGTGTTAAGTAACACTTCATCTATCTTTAGAAGATGATTTTATTAGTTTAGAAAGAACTATCAATCACATACCAAATAAATATTTAAGTACAGAAGGCACATTTTAGGATAGTAGAATTTCCCTGTTGTACTTGAAAGACTCACATTGTTTTGGTGCCTCAGCACTAATAGGAAAGGAGCTGTTTTTTCATATTTTCCCTTAAGCTTCCCTCTACTAGTCATCTTCTGTTATTTTGTAGAATTTTGTCTTTTTATGACAGTGAAATTTCTGGTGACAACCTTTACCTGAAGGAGGGCCTTCTTATTTTACTTGAATAACAGTCAAGTTGAAGTTCTGTGTTGTGTCGTTTACCAGAAAACAGCAAATTATGTGGTTAGCACTGGTTGCTTAAATGTTCTTCATATATCTTGAACTCAAGTATAATGAGAGGACTTCTATATAGAAAACTTAATTTGCTAATTAGTCCCTGTTAAATTTATGCCAAGTTTGAACTACTTTTTATTATTGTCTTCCAGATAATGGTTTACATCACTTTAAGATTAGGAACTGTATGAGTGTCTTCACTTCGCAATTGTTATTTTTGACACCGCAGACTGTAATTCATGCAATGCTCTTGACTAGTCTTAAGTAAGAAGGAGAATCTATTAGAAAAATCTCTTCCTTTTTATGTATTTCATAAGATTTCTATAACATTTAAGTATGCAAGACAACTGGGAAAGGGAAAGAAGAAAGACTTTTCAAACATGCCCAAAGTTTCAAGCTGCCCACAGGATGGTAGTTCTGCAATTGCAGATTTATAATTCTGTGATGACAAACCTTCAAAATGAGGGATTCAAGGTGTTTTTTCACTCCATATTGGAAGAAAACATGTGTTTGGGTTTTTTTTCCCCATGTTTGTGGCTTATTGATTAGGTCTGCAATGTGGAAAAGCCAGATTGAGTTCCTTGCTCAGCTGAAATGAGGGCAGTATTCCATTGCAGTTGCTCATTGAACTGGAGTGGGAATTTTAGTTTGGCATTGCCACCTCACAGGCTGCTGGCACAGGCATTGCAAAATTTTTTTTTCCTCAAAAATGTTTCCAATTACAGAAAAGATAACATCTCTGAAGTATTTTAGCATCAGCTGAACAGCATATGCCAAATACCTTTCCTTTTTTGATGTGTCACGAGCAGCTCTAGTTCTAAATGTTATGAAATAAAGAATTGTTTTATTTCACTGTCCAACTAGTTTAATGAATTGCTTTAAATTCGTGTAGTAAAAATATTTTTTCAGCACCATGCAGATAAAACTCAAGAAAAGTTCATCTGGACAGATTCTGCTCTTTTCTTCTTAAATAATTCACACAGATGTTACTGAGAACAAAATTTTCCCATCAGCTGGAAGTATCATAACAGTAATGTCATTGATACGTAGGAATAATTTTGAAATTTGTCTTCCTTTTAACAAACAGAAGTGTAGTGTTCTGCTATTATGATATTAGTAATTAACATAATAATAAATTACAATACAGGTTGTGAGTTATGGGTCTTAATTTATTCCTACTCGGCCTATAGTTGGAACAAACTCTGTGAAATTTCCTGTATTAATTTATTGCTACTGTTTAAGCACAAGGTGAGTTACAGCTGAACACTACCAGAAAATTACTGCTCTAATCTGGGATACTTTGTAAGTTCCAGTCACTCATGCTGAGGAATGATGAATAAAGGATGAAACAGGCACACAGAGTTCATGGGATTTTTAGGAGAAAGAAGACTTTGTCCTATTTAAAAAAAAACAAAAGGAGGTTGTTTTGTTTTGACAAAAGATATAGTAATTCTTTAGGGGTACTAGGGAATGGAAGAGAATTTAGAGAAAAATGTTGGCTCAGAAGCTGATGGATGTGAACTGGCTAGAAATTAGGAGAGTTCTGCACATCAGAAAAATGAGGTTCACTGCAGGGCAGCAGGTTTGGGAGGAAGAAACTACTTGTTTTTAAGACAGGGCTTGCTAAAGGTGTTGTTGTCCATGTCTGGATATGATACAGCAATATATTATTTGACTATAATGAAATATCACCATTTGAGGTCTTAGTAGTGTTTTGTAGTGAGTGTTAACATGATATTAATGAGCAGAATATTTGAAACAGACTGGGATAGATTCTGGCTACTTTCCTCTGAATAAATTGCTGATTCATTTTGTATAGCTTAACATTACTTGACCTTTTTGTACTCCTGTTAATATAGTGCTTGCACTTAAAACATAGGAAAATGTTCGAAAAGCTAGCCTGAGACTATTACAACAAAGTAATTAAAAGTAACACCAGATGAGCTGAAGTCTATCCTATTCATTGACCATAATGTCATAGGTTGTTCAGTGATAAGAATAACTGCAGCAGAAATGGTGCTTTTCCTCTATGTTGGGAAAAGGGCAGCATGACTAGGATGAGTATGACTAGAATGGCTCAGGGTTGTGCTGTTAATTTAACTATGCTAGATCCTTCTGCTTGTGATAAGAGGGTCCATTTATGGAAACTGCCGGTTCCCGTTTGACTTTGATGGTGTCAAGTGGACCACACTTCTAATTTAGCCACAGTATGATTAATTTTATGTTATTCTGAGAACAGCAGTAATGTAGTGCACCTAAAGCTGCTCTGCTTTATTTAATTGGTTATTGTAAGACTACTTATTGAAAAAACTTCAGGCATTTTTTTCTGAAGAAAAGCCATGCATTTCAAGGAAAATATCTTTCCATACAGTTAAGTGTAGAATAGCAGCAAGGTCACTTAGAACAGCAAGTCCAGGTGGCCCTGTCTCTGACTGTTAAATCTTGGGTGAAATATATGCTGTCAGCCACTGAGATTAATAGTTCTATTTGCTGTTCAGTATATTTGAGAAACTCCTATTATTAATGTAATTTGAGAAGAATTTAAACTTCTCAAGGTGTGATGGTAAGGTTCTTTTTAGCATCTTACAAAGGGGAAAATAATGTGGAAAATTTATCTCAGCAGAGTTGTGCTCAGAAATATCCGACTGACATATTTCTCATTCAATAATTATTCCTTATAGCTCTATTTGCTCTCACTTTACTTGCTTTAATTTAAAAAAGAAAAAAGGAAAGTATTAACTGGAGACGAGAGATGCCTTAAGACTTACTTTGGAATTTGTAATATTACCATTATTCTTGGTGAGTCATATATTATTTTCCTCATTAAGCAGAAATAAGTTTTTGTGTCACCAGTAGTTTTAAAGCAGTGTGTATCTTGTCTTTGGGTGTTCTGTTAGATATTGTACGATTGTAATATATCAGCAAAGTTTCTCATTTCTCCTTTCAATGGGACAATGTCAATCTCTGTTTATACAGTTTTGACCTCAAGCAGTAGGCATGTATGCTGAAATTTTAAATGTTTACATCCTTTTGTTTTGCTGGTGTAGCAGGCAATTGTTGTATTACAAATCAAAATACTGTATTTTAGTCTCCTGGTCAGTACGAATACAAGGCAATCTTCTAGTGAATTCCTTTAAATTTCTAATAAATGCATTATTACAGGGTAGGCTATAAGATTAAAATCTCATTAAGAGTTAAATTTCCATAGGTCCTGCTATTTTTCAGCAATCTTGTACACCAAAACAGCAGGTAACCAGGATAGTTTGGATTTTCTTTACATGAAAAGCAGATATAATATATTCCTGCATTCATGGTAAGCATTACATGACTATGCGACACAAGTAACGCTATTCATGTATTTCAGTTACAGTCCCCTGTATGCTATGCAAAATGGGATAAGCAGGCTACAAGAAGATACAGCCTTTATATGCCACTTAGATTTTTCCAATCTCTTTTTTGTTTTCTTGCTTAAGACACTAAACTCCTGATGAGAGTAAACATGACTTAACAAAGGGTGCAGAATAGGAGTTGCTTGGTCTCTGACCTTTGTGTGGTATTTTCGGAATATATTGCCTGGGACAATCTATCAAAGAACACTTTTTGAGGATATCTGTTGTGACTCTGGTCTTGCAGCATGAACACAAATGTGCTTAAAATGTTAATATAATAAATCCAGCTTTGAGTGTCTGAGTCTATATTCTGCAAGGTCCCAAGAGTATTTAACTTTTGCTCTGGTCAGGGGAAAGGAGCATTCAATGCCTACCAAAAAAAAAAAAAAATCTTCTGCGACTTGCAGTTTCAATCTCTTTTATATAATTAGTAAGCTTCAGAGCTGTAACTTAAAGTTTACACAGTACCACTTATAGTACCAATGCTGTTGGAAGGAGAGACTAGTGTCGTGTTTGTTAACACTACTCAGAATCACAGAATCACTAAGGTTGGAAAAGACCTGTAAGATCATCAAGTCCAACCATCAACTAACACCACCATGCCCACTAAACCATGTCCCACAATGCCTCGTCCACATGTTCCTTGAATACCTCCAGTGAGGGTGACTCCACCACCTCCCTGGGCAGCCTGTTCCAGTGTTTCACCACTCTCTCAGTAAAGAAATTTCTCCTAATATCCAGCCTGAACCTCCCCTGGTGCAACTTGAGGCCATTTCCTCTTGTCCTGTCAGTGAAGAACTGTTCCTAAGTCTTGTGTAACTTAGTCTTTGAGAAGTTGTATTCATAATGCAAGCTGGAAATTTGTAGTGAGTATTACAATGGAATTCACTAGTGTATCCTAATTCTTTCAGTTTGGATATTGGCCTTTGAGCAAGATAGGAACTAGGACTGAAATAATAGAAGAATATATTTCATTTTGGGTTTGGTTCTGGTTTGGATTACTTGCTTGCGTTATGACAGTGTGCAAGAGTTAGTCCCAGTTTAGATGTGTAAATGGTAGATTGCTGTGATGTGACTCATTTAATTCGAAGATAATCTCTAACATAGACTCATAGGAACATTGTCATAGAAATGCCTGTTTCTCTGTATTTGCTGCAAGGCTCACCTAGGTTAACTAATTCATATATAGATATCTGTGGAGAGATCTGGGGATGCAGACAGAGGACTCTCTGTGGGTGAGGTATGTAGACTGTAGAAACCTGTGTCACAACAAGGACCTTTGTTTTTAGGCAAATGTGTTTTCAGGTAGCTCTGTGTGGTGCTGTTTTTGTGCGGATATGCAAGTAATTGTAAGACCCTCTTGTTGATAATGCTGATGATGGAATTTAGACTACAGTACTGGGCTTTGAAGAGTAACAGGTTTTTTAGATAGGACTGGCTGAAAAATTATTTAAATATTAAATGCACCAAATTTCAGATTAAAAGAATGTGTGTACTAATTATGTCTGTGAACAACAATGTGAATAAACACACTGAAGGTTTGCAAGCAGATCTCTAGAAAAGTAACTACCTGCATGTGTACTCAGATACCCATCCACATTTGCTAAATTAACCACACAAAGCAGTTGTGTTGCTCGTCATACACTAATTTTTTTTTTCCTTTTTTTGAACTAAAGATTTCACATGTTGGTATCTCACTGGGAAACTAAAAAGCTGTATGTGATGGCAGCAAAAATGATTTAAAAAAAAACCCAAACAGCAAAATTGTTTCATGAGCTATGAGAATATAGAATAATTTAAAAGGTAGCAGGTCAGGCACCGGTTTGCATTTTGAGCCATGACTGTTCTGCTTATTTTAGGGGTTTGGGGATTTTTTTTTTTTGGCTAATACCTTGTGTCTGTTATTTCAGGTAACCTTCTTGCACTGCTGGAGGAAATAGACTTGACTGATTACTGACTTCAGCATAACCTTTTGAATTCCATAATCCTCCCCAATTACTCCTACCATGTCAGGCTATGAAGTGGAGCTTTGTCGTGCTTTTATATTGTGGGGAAAAATCAAAACAACAACAACAAAATCCCCTCTGTTTTTCAGAAGCATTGTTGCCTTTTGTTTTCAGCCTGCATAAAACGTAGAGAGAAGTGCATGTACTTTGCAGGCAGTCTCTTGTGAGCACTCTAGAATGGGGGTGCTGTCAAGGCAGTTGGATTTTATATGTTTTGATGAAATTTGCTAATATATAGGCAAATATTTAAGAAGTGAGTTCTTACTCAGCGGACTGGAATGCATGGGTCTCCACATCTGTCTGGAAAAAGCTTTCTTCCTTGAAGCGTCCTTGTAACTTTCTTGTTGTTCCACACGCATTTATGAAATGTTACACCAGCCTCTGGGGAATCTTAGTTGTGCTGTCTCTTGAATTCTGTTTTTTGCTGGGACTACTGTGTGTAACTTTTTACCCACCTGACACTTTCCCACAATACAAAAGGAAACTGCCTCTTTATGTTAGAGTCTGTGTATTTCCCAAGCTTAGTAATATTTCAAGGAAGCCCTGAATTAATAATTTGCTGTTAATACTGTTAACACATAATGAATATTTCATACCAAGATGAACATGGGTTCTGAATTTAAAAGATTGTGTAGTACCAAACTTTAAATTAGGAAATGAAATATATTTAAATTACATTGAAGAAGGCTCTGATTAACAGCCGTTAGCGTTAAACTTGGCATTATATTAAAAACACATGACATGCTCAGTAAGAAGTGCTGTATCTTACTAGAAGTATTTCTGTATACATTTGTCTTCTCCTTTATGCAGTGATCCACTAAAGCGTTTTGCAGAGCATTGTCTAAGTATCTGCATAGTCTTCACAGTGTCAGAATGACAAACATGCCTCTCCCAGTGACTGTTTTACCTGATGCAGCCATAGCTGGTTTTGAAATACTTGAAGTTTGTGATTCTGTGGGGAACTTTTTGCCAAGGTCGTACATAATTTACAATGCACTCTCTGAATCCTATCCCTGTGCAACTCACTTTATACTTTTCTTGCTTTCAGAAAACTTAATTAACTTTAGAGTAGGCTCACTGCCTCTGTTTGAAGGAAGAGTTGGCTTTATGCTTATGTCTGCAATTGGAGCCTATGAGAGGTATAACTTGGTGAAACCAGTCCTCTGCATGCTCCCTGTTTACTAACTCAGGGTATAGAAACAGAGTGCGCAGCATCTCTTAGGGCCTTGCTGTCCCAGACCTAGACCCCAGTGAGGTAACATGGAATGTGATCTACACCTTAACTGTGGCAAGGCACAGTTTACAAATACACCTTTTAAGGCAATAATCTTTGAAACTATATGTACATTTGTGATGGATGAGAATAAAAGCTCTTAGGGATGGGAAAACAAATTGCCTGTGTATCACCTTTTAATAGAACTGGTTTTGTTTGTTATCTAATTGTTAATGTAGCAGGTCTGCTAAATTTCAGACCAGACTTTCTTGATCTTTCAGGGGCTTTTCATGGCTTGGAAGTCCATCAGACAACAATTTTTAGAATCGTAGAGTTGTTTAGGTTGGAAAAGACCTTTAAGATCACGAAGTCCAACCGTAAACCTAGCATTGCTAAGTCTACTGCTAAACCATGTCCCTAAGCGCCTCATCCACACGTATTTTAAAAACCTCCAGGGGTGGTGACTCAACCACCTCCCTGGGCAGCCTGTTCCAATGCTTGACAACCCTTTCAGTGAAGAAATTTTTCCTAATATCCAATCTAAACTTCCCCTGGTGCAACCTGAGGCCATTTCCTCTTGTCCTATCACTCGTCACTTGGGAGAAGAGACCAGCACCCACCTCTCTGCAACCCCCTTTCAAGTAGTTGTAGAGAGCAAGAAGGTCTCCCCTCAGCCTCCTCTTCTCCAGACTGAACAACCCCAGTTCCCTCAGCCGCTCCTCATAAGACTTGTACTCTAGACCCTTCACCAGCTTTGTTGCCCTTCTCTGGACATGCTCCAGCACCTCAATGTCCTTCTTGTAGTGAGGGGCCCAAAACTGAACACAGGATTTGAGGTGCGGCCTCACCAGTGCCGAGTACAGGGGCACAATCACCTCCCTAGTCCTGCTGGCCACACTATTTCTGATACAGGCCAGGGAGTTGTTGGCCTTCTTGGCCACCTGGGCACACTGCTGGCTCATATTCAGCCAGCTGTTGATCAACACACCCAGGTCCTTTTCTGCTGTGCAGATTTCCAGCCACTCACCCCCAAGCCTGTAGCGTTGCATGGGGTTTTTGTGACCTAAAGTGTAGGACTTGGCACTTGGCCTTTTTAAACATACAATTGGCCTCGGCCCATGGATCCAGCCTGTCCAGATCCCTCTGCAGAGCCACACACCCGCTCAGCTTGGTGTCGTTGTCTTGTTGGGGGGATGGAGCAGAATAATATAATGCTAATTAAGCCATCAGTCATATGAGTTCGTAGAGTTGTCTGTCATGCATATTCATAGGGTTGTATGTGTTGGAGTTTGTCTTCAAGTCTTGTTTCATATCACTACTTTTCCTACCTATCATGGGATTTGCCTACATATAGCAAAATGGCAGCTGGTATTGTGGAGGGAGAAAAATTTTATCAGCTTTGTTAGGGATGTGAGCTTTTATGCATAGACAGGTAAGCTGCTTGCAAAATTTTGGTTTTAGTGCTCTCACCCCCTCAAAGATAATGCTGTATTTAGGATTCTTATGCTTTTGTAAGTGTAAGTAGTGGTTAAGATTGCAAAAAGCTCTTGGAAGACAGGAACTTCTGTGTTTCACTCATCTATTTTGAAATAGAGTTCTTAAAGTTACTGAAAAAATAATTGGGGTGAAAGTGAAATAGCAAATTTTTGAAATAAAGCTAATCTGAAAATGTAAAAGGTAAAATTTATTTGGACTACCATATTTTTGGACAATATGTCTGTGAAGGAAAATGTATAATTTTGTCTAATGTAACTGCTTCTTTTGGTATAGTAACATGCATTTTATTATTTTTTTTTTAAATTCTTGAATATCTCTACACTAGAACAACATAATTTTTTATTTGGTTCTGCTGCAAGATTAGAACAGTAGAATTTGAGATGTGGTTGGGTTAATGTTTTGTGAAAGGTGCAATATTTTTCAGGCATGTTATACAAAACTTATATACTTTGACAAAACAGTATTGCCATGCCATTCCAGGTACTTTCTAGAATAGTATTAAATTCTTCATTTTTTTTCAGATCTTCTTATTCTTGTTTCTGGAAGCTGAAACAGATGATAAAACGTGCCCTATTATGTCTTCTTTTGTAACCTGTATTTAAAATGAGCGGTTAGTTATCAAACTATTTCACTAGAATGATTTCTGTTGCAGAAGCAGATACACTGGTATTAGGTTTCTTTTTATATATTAACTATTCTCCACTGGGAGCTGGATGCCTACTGCAAGCACTATATACCCCCAGCTGCCATTGAAGAATTTTAATGTGAGTGTCCCAGCACTTTGCAGACTAATGTCTTATTTGGCTAGAAGGTTCTTCACCTCCTCCTCTGCAACTGTTGCTTGAAATCTGATATGTTTAAGTCCTCATTGAGGCTTTTTCGAAGTACTCTTAGTAAGATCACGTGTAAATTAAAGTAATTATGCTTTCACTAAAATGCTAACACTGTGCTCAGATCTATTCCATAGCAGTTTTCTAGTATTGTGGAATTATTTTATGACTCTAATTTCAGATGCGACTTCTAAAAAAACCAGTATGCTTTCCTCCTCAGTAATGATTGCATATCTTGCTCTGCAGCACTGAGACATGTTTCTCTTCATGCCAAATGCCAACCGTTTTGTAGAAGAATTTGTTACTGTACACAGTTTTTGTGCAATAAATTTCAGTTGTATAAAATACTTTACAAAACAAGAAAGCTCAAACCATTGTAGGTAGATATAGTTTACCTATTTCAAGGTTTCTTTACCTGGACTTCAGCATTTGAAGTATTATTTCATATTCTCTATGTACAAATTTAAGAACTGCGAAGAAACTGGCTTTAGGGTTTTCTTGTGTTGAGTGAGAATAAAATTGGGATGTCTTGGGTTCGGATGAGAAAAAAGAGGAAGAGAAAGAGTGACTAAAAATAGCTAGGAGGATAGTTGTTGAGACTTAACTGTGGGATGTAGGAGATGCAGGTTCAAGGCCATGGCTTGAATCAAAACTTGACAGATTTATATCCAAATTTAATAAATTTCATCATCCTCAAACTTTTATGCTCTCCTCAAGCTTTTAGCTGCTTTGGAGCCAACCTTTGTCCCTTTCTCACACTTAAGTATTTTTTATGAATGTTGAATCATTGGCGTTAAGTAAAAATTACACCTTTGTACTTTAGAAATACTGGACAGTAAAAGAGCAATTGTACACAGAATTCATTGATAAAAGCAGAGTATATTTTCTGGAGCACTTCTGAAAACCACTCTGGCATATGAAAGTGGAAGCCAAGTTTCCTCACCATCACAAGCAAAATATGGAAAATTTACCTTAAGGAATAAGTGAAGCTTTATTAAAGACCTTTGTCAGATGTCTCCATCAAACATAGAATTGGTCCAATCATTAAAAGATTTTGGGTAGCTTGTATAGATACAACAAAGGCTGTACATAAACAAAGGCAGCTTCTACATATACTACAGATTTTCTGAATCAGAAATCTTCCACTGCATTAGTGGTGTAACAAAATCAGCCTCTCCTCCTCACAGATATGGCTACTACAGTCTTTTCTGCTTGGTGTGTAGGCTTATTGGGGAAGAAAAATTTGCTGTGGTTCAGACGGATAAGTTTTTCTGTCTTTCACATCAGGCTGATTTCTACTGTAAGTACCTGCTCTAAAACTACCTACATGGTGAAAAAATTCTAGCGACCTTAGTGTGGTGAAAAGACTCACAAAGTAATATGGAGAACCTGATATCCTAGGTATCAGAAATAAATGGATCTTGATGCATCAGTGAAAGATAAAAGCAAAAATTCTTCTATTGGATTAATTCTAAATTAAAATTGGAGAAAGTCCCATTAAAGACAAGGGAAGTTTTTAAGAATATGCAGGTGGAGAATTGCATCTGAGGATTACTGTTTGTCATTTTCTGATGAGTTGCAAAGAGCCATTGTTTCATGTGAGATGGGTAGGTGATATTTTACCTTTACAAGTAGTGTGTCAGCTCTTACAGACTCAATAGATTATGCTGCATAAAGCTTCAACTTTTATTTTTATTCGAAGATGTCTAGTATTATCTGTAGGTATAAACTGTATAAAGGTATTTAGATGAGTTTGTCTTGATTTCATTGGGAATGACTCAAATTCAATAAAGAGAAAAATAATGCCATCTTTTATTGTTGGATTTACCCACATAGTGATTGTAAAATTTTATTTATGGTTTTTAGAAGTTGACAAATATACTTCTTAGGTGAACAAGAAGTAATGAAATCTATTTCAGAGATATACGCTTAAATGTTGCCTGGTTTTGCTAGTGGTGAGATTACCAAGTATTGTAACTAGAGGCAGCAAAGTAAATATTTCATATTCCAAGACATTAGGTGTCAAGTAGATAAATGAAAATTCAAATTAAAACTGTTAGCAGTGTTTCAACTTCAGAAAGTCCACATACAGTAGTAAGGTGTTATTGCTTTGATATTCTATATGAAAAATAACATCCTTTGGAGACCAACTTGATATTCATATGGTTAGCTTATAGCTGGGACTATTAAATGGGAATTGACCTACTAATTTTTCATGAAGGATGGCTGGTGAACATTATTCTCTAAGTAGATGTTCTTGTGCAATAAAATAAACAAAGCTCTGTGTATGAACTAATCAGATTTCTTGTATATTATTTAAAAGCAGTGCATTGTTAATAAACCCCCCAAACCAAAACACTTTCCTTGTGATTACCACATAGCTATGAAAACTAGGCTGAGTCTTTAAGTGGAAAAATTTATATTTTCATAAAGACCTCTGTGTAGTATATAAATATAACACACAGTATTTGATTGAACAGTAATAATAATAGTAAACCAGATTAAACAGAAAATCCCTCAAAAGGAAAGAACCAACAGAAATGTTATTGCAGGAATACTTTATTTGAAGATTACAATCATTTTTTGTCTGTTATAAGTTTCATAGATAGAGCATATTACAGTACACTCTCTGGCAATGACAAACAAAAAGATGTGAGTGAATGCATTCTTTAGGAACAGCAGTTTTGTGCATCTTGATTTAGGAGGCGAGACTCATCTGTTTCCATGAATTATGGAACTTAGAGATGCTTCTTTTAAAATCTGGCTGCAAATAGAACTGCCAGTTTATTGAGGCCAAAGTGTAGTTTCTGCTCACTGATGATAAGAGGTGGTTGGCAGCACACGCGATCTGATAGGGTGAGGACAGACTGAATGTCAGGACTGTAACGTGAAGAATGGTTGCAAGTCATTGAAAGTAATGGTTTGCAAAAATTTCACTTGGTTACTTCCAATGTGGTTCATTTTCTGCCATCTGCTCTAAGACATCAAAACAATAAGATGAAACATGAAATTATCTGCCTACCTCATTTGCATAATGAGGATGTAGCTGTAGTTTTGCTGGCTAGCCTTTCAGTCTGGGCCAAAACAGGTTGTTTAACTTGTCACTGGCCAGTTCATACAATGTTAGCACATGACTGAAATATAAATCGAACTTGGAAACTCAGAGCTAAGAGTAAATAGTTTTGCAGAGGGTAAAGAGGGACATTTCAAACATGCCATATTTAGCTTCTTTTGGTTTGATCAAATAATCCACTTTGTAACAGCTTAATTTCCCATACTTTTTAAAAGTCTAGTATATACAAAACATGCATTGTCAGTCAGTGTTAAACAGTTTATAAGGGTTATCTAGAGAGATTAGTTGAGAGCAGAGATATTTTCAGCAAGCCCATTCACTATCACCAGAAAGCAAGGCTTTGGACCAAGCAAAAATTTGTTCATCAGACTACCTGGGGCTGGAATTGTCAGAGGTTAGTCGTAACAGGGGAGATTAGCTAATGTCAGTCAAGAAACATGCTTCCTTGTGCCTGGAGGTAGGCTGGAGTCATGATTACAAAGTATTTTTGTTTGACTTGCTTGCTTGTTCACTTGCTTAAAGAAGAAAAAAATCCAAGAGACCTTTATCCCTTAGTAGCTGTCCAAAAAAAGGAGTGGGGAATGAAATTCTTGTACCACTTCTCAAAATGACTTAAAGCTATGGTTGCAGCTGTGGATCCAGGTAGTCAAAGAACAAATATGTTTTAACCCTTACACTGCCTTGTCCATGCATCTGTGCAGTGTCATTTCATTCTAACTCTCTTAGAGTGATACTAAGTTTGAAATGCTAAAGGTATACTCAGTTGATTTAAAAAGAAAACGTTTGGTTTTAACATCATTTTGCCTGTTGCCAATCTGTTTTCAAGTCAAGTATTTTGACGATAGTGTAGTGATAGCCTAGCAAGCTGTGCACCACAAGGTGGCACTGATCGTGTATGATGATTGTCTCATTTGAGACATTTTAGACATCTCTTTCTGGAAATCTGATCACGTGCAAAAGGCCTGAACTAAATAATTCCCTTTGACCTCCCTGGGAAATACCTGTATTGCACAACAGGCAAATAGACGGAGGTGTGCATGCGTTATCGCTTAATGAATGGAACAACAGTATGAGAGATCCCAGCATATTCTTAGCTGGATGCATGACTGCAGAAGTGCACATGGGGAGGTTAGTGGAGTGTCTATAAAGGGGAAGATCTGGACTTCAGTCTCAGTAGATTTCAGTTGTGCTTCTGTAGTAATGCTTTCTTTACTGATTTTGAAGATTATGAAGAAAGCCTTATGAGTCACCATTTTTTTTTCTTTTTTAAACACTGCTTTTTTAAAATGCTGATCAAAACAAAATGCAAAAAGGATATTTTGACTCAGTTTTGATTAGGAGGCTGATAGACAGGGTCTTCAGACTCATATCCCCTTTGGTCACTTTCTGAGTGCAGGATGGAATCAGTTAACATCATATTTTCAGATACCCAGGGTACAATGTGTTTGAATTACTTTCTCTTGTAGTTGTATTTCATTTTATTGATTGGATTTCTCCCTACAAGTTCATATAGGGAAATACAAAATAGCTTTATATTCTTCTTCAGTAATCTGATCTTATTTTCATCTCTAGCATGCTTCCTTGTATTAGGATCAGAGAAGAGCTCACAACATAACCAAGACTATCTCTTACGCTGTGATGGAATTGTTTGTAATTGACCATTAAAAATGTTTCTTTAAAGAGCTGCCAGCATTCTGGGACAGCTTGCTTCCAGTTCTCATTTACTGAGAACTGCCTTCCTGAAATGCAAATTGTTTTTATTCTGGTGTTATTTTCTCTGTCAGTTTTTAGTGGTGTAATGTATTATTACTTCATGACCACTGTCATCCAAGTTACCTTGCACTTTGACATCCTTAACTGGTTCCTTGCATTTGGTATGACATCAAGAGGACTTTCCTTTTCACTGTCGTCTGTATCAAAAAAACAGGCACCTGTGGGATTCAAGAATCTGCTGAGTACTTAGTGTCCTGCTGTATTGCTTGTCCAATAGCTACCTCTGTAGTTAAAATCCCTTGTTATTGTCGGGTCTTGTAGAAAAGACCCTGCCCACCAGATTTTTCTGGTTGTAGGATCTGCTGTATACCCTCGCCATTGGTTGTATCTGTGACCTTTCCCTGTTTTATCCTCTAGTTAGTGATCTTCAATTGGTACAAACCATTCTCTATAAACTGGACCTCAGAGTAAACATGACATGCAGTTTTTTCTGTTCAATCTGGAGAAGAGAAGGCTCTAGGAACACCTTATTGTGGCCTTTCAACATATAAAGGGGGCTTATAAGAAAAACTGAGAAAGACATTTTACCAGGGCCTGTACTGACAGGACAATGGGGAGTGGTTTTAAACTGAAAGAGGGTAGATTGATTTGGATATAGGGAAGAAATTTTTTTATGATGAGGGTGGTGAGACACAGAAACTGGTTGCCCAGGGATGTGGACGGCCCATCATTGAAAATGTTCAAGGTCAGGTTAGATGGGACTTTGAGCAACCTGGTCCAGTGAAAGATGTCCCTGCCTATGGCAGGGGGGTTGAACTAAATGGTCTTTAAAGGTCCCTTCCAACCCAAACCATCTATGATTCCATAATATTTTTTGCTTAATATAACAGCTGAGGGATGCACCCATGAAAACTTAATCTGTGTTAGACCAGAAAAAGGTTTACTAAAATGTTTAGTTTTGCTTTTTTTCTTCTTTTGAAATCTCAGGTCTTATGCATATACTTGCTATACACTAAGTGTAATGCATGTTTTATGGAAAATGTGTACACATATTTATGAAGATCTGCATATGTCACTGAAAAGAATTAAAATTAACTGCTGCAGATCAGGGGTACTGGTATAATGCATTTCATGTAGTAAAGCAACATGAGACTTTTTTGCTGAGCTAATAAAATGCAATTTGGGAAAGAATGAGTCCAATAAGGGGCTCAGATTTGTATGGGGATTTTTGTTTCCCCACCTGCTTTGTAACTTTTTAAAAATGTTAAATATTATACTGACAAGAAGGAGAGACAGACCATTGTTTCCCATACGGTTAGGGGAAAAGTCTGAGGAGAAAGAGAAGCCTTTTGTATCCTTCTCCATGTTAAGCCCATACAGCTGCCCTTGACTGTGACTACAGAAAAAGTCTTCCAAGTGTTCTTCTGGCTGGGCTACACAGAGGGGAAAAAAGCCAATATAATGGGGTTGTTCTGTGCTAGATGATATGTTACAATGGTCTTTTAGATCTGTGTGAGAAAGGCACAGTCTAGCTTGAATGTGGCACCCTCAAAGGGATCTCTCTGGCATTTTACCTCCATGTTTTCTTTTCTGAAGCATTCTTCAGAATCTCGTAAGTACATACAGCTCTTGGATCTAGATCGTGTTTGCTGTAAACTTACTAATGGTTAGAAAATACTTCTTTATAAAACACAGAGGATGTTTTTAAACTGAACTGAGCTCCCAAGTCCTTACAGCTAGTACTTACTACACTTATAATAGTATTGTTTTCATGTATTGGAGGAGGGAAATGTGACTTCAGAAAAACATTAAAATTCTGCTGAGATTTTTAAACCTCATAATCAATGAGGAAAATACTAGATATTCATGTCCTAGAAATATTGTGCTTGGGCATCTTACAAACAACAGCATCTTCAAAGCCGGTTAACTGTTGTGTGCTGTTTTCTTTAGTGACAAGCATATTTTCAGACTTACACACACAAACAAAATATAAGACCTGTGTGATAAGAATTAATCTGAATGCTGAAGATTTAAGGCTTAATTATGATTCTGTTCCAAGGCGACGGACTGTGTGAACTGCTATTACTAAACTGTACTGTGTAAACACTGCATACTGATGGAATTTGCTTGTCAACCCCAGTGGCATTTCTGTGCACTAAGCTTGTTGTTCTGTCAGCCAAGTGCACCATGGGAAAAGATGAGTATCTCAAGGGAATGTGATCTGCATTTTAAAGAAGAAAGTCAACCTCAAAGGTGTCATGGAAGGACTCTTAATGCAGATTACTTTGCTCAAGAGATAGCTGGTTTATTGGCTGTAAATTTTGCATGCTTCTTAGGTGATGACATACATTTATGTTGCTAGAACTTTGAATAAATATATCCATTTTTATGTTTCATTGCTGATGAAATGATTGGTAAAAGATCTTGGTGCAGTATTATAGCATATGAAACAGTCACTAAATCCAAAGGATTCTGAAAAGTTACATTGCTATTCCAACATTTGTTTTCTTTTTTTGCTCCTCACACTTTAGATTTGTGTGTAATGTACTCCTCCCAAATAAAAAGAATAACATGACTCATGACAGGTATTTTAGTACAGTGTGTACAACAGCAAACAAGATTAAAACAGTCAAAGTAAAGGAAGTGAGACTTGAGCAAAATTCTATTCTGTTTACAAGTTAGAACACTAGATTATCTTCAGAATAAAAAAGAAAGGGCAAAAGTCAAGGTCAGGTTGTGATCAAAAATATTAGTTCAGAGCTAAAGGCTGATGAGGTAGAATGACACAGGAATAACAGAGAAACAGACACGAACGGTATTAAGATGCTTGCTTAAGAAAAGAAAAACCCAATACACCAGCTGCTTCATTTGGTGACAAAAATTCTTTTAAACTCCATTGGAGGTAGAAGGACAAACGTCTGTTTTTAGGTATGTGCTGAAGGGATGTAATCTGACTTTTCCAATGCACTTGATCATGAATGCAAGAAGCTACCTCTGAATACAGCTGAATAGTTTGAAGCTGTAAAGTTGTTAGTTTTTTCTGTCTTTCTCCTAATAACTATTACTTAGTTTTTCAACTTTACCTCAAGATGTTTTTCAGTGGTGTGTTTTCATGTAAAACTCTCAAGTTTCTACAGAAACAGCAGAAGAGTTTTACCTCTCAGCTATTGTTTATGCTGCAGAAGGGCAATTAAACTGTAAATACTTACGTCAACGTTTTGTACCTTTACTGTAACAGATACAACAGTCTGATTTTGCTTCTCTCCAAGTTGATGGGAGTTTTGTAATTGATTTTGCTATGGGGAACAAAACTGGGCCAGGCATTTTGAGTTGTAAATATCACTGGCGTTTTGAAAATGGAAGTACTGTTAAATTGCAATTCTGCCAATGGATTATCCCACATTAAACAGGTTTCACTTAAGTTTTATTATGTGTAGGCTAGTCATTATAATTCAAGATTTCTATGTGTGTGGGAAGCCTAATATACTATGTTTTTTACATAGTTCTGTATATATGTTAATGGGATTGCAGAACTCCCTTAATGCTTCAATAAATATGCCAAATGTCTGTAGCAACCTGCTGTTCACTGTGCCCAGATTGCTTCTTTGTAAGTAGGTATCAATCTTCAGTACTTGCTGCATTCAACCTCTCCTAGTCTCTGATCAGGATCCATCTGTTCGACTGTATTTGGTAGCGTGGGGTTTTTTTTATGATATATATAGGCTTCAAAAATGTTAATCTCCAAGTGGTGCCTGATTCCTACTGTGTTGTATTTGTCAGCATAATAGTTTCAAATTGCAAAGAGATAAAGTCATGCACTTTCAAGTAACAAAGTGTTTTGTTGCTTGGTTCCATTTACATAGTCAGGCTGGGCAGATTGCTTGTGATAAAAGGGTCAAACTTTGTTCTCAGTTATACCTTTATGAACCTTAAAAAAACCCACTTGCTTTTATTCTGGGTCACTGGAATAAGGCTGAAATATTGTTACTATACGGATATTGAATATTGAAATACAAGACTAGATGCATCCTGAAAAAATAATTTATTTGATTTTTAGACATTGTATCTTTTTCTTTGGTCTTTACCTTCTTCCAGCAGTACTAGACCATGTCTGTTAAAATGTAAAAAGTGTGGGAAATCTAAAGTTGGCACATCGATTCATAACCTTACAAGAATTTATTTGCAAATATAATTTTGTATAAAATGAATTGATGAAGCATCAATTCAAATTTAGATAACATATTATAGGTGTACCAGGTGGCTAAACATACTAGTTCTGTTGGAAATAATTTTACAAATATATTTGTGATCTACTGCCTGCCACAACAATATAGCTGTGTCCCTGTTCTGATATGCTTATAATAACAGAAGGCAATATCATCTGCAAATAGGCGAATGGTATGTGTGATTGTGAGTTTGACACTGTCAGCATCTGTGCTTTGATTCATGGTTCATATACATTAAAGAACATCAACTGAATAATGACACCGAAATGGCAAGACTACAGGTGCCTGACAGTTTGCAGTTGTATGGATTTCACCATAAATGTGAGCGTGCCCAGGGGAACCCAGCAACAGCCATGTTAAATAGAATGCCTGACATTTGGCCTGTTATGAAAATGGTTTGCAGGTAACGTTTTTGTTGTGAAAAATGATATTAAGAATCACTGTTTTTGAAATTCATATGAGCAATTTAAAAACCGGAAAAGATGATATAAAAAATAATTACATGGGTGCATTTGAATGCCAAGATACATGTCTGAATACTGAAGTATTCCAGAATACAGCATTTAGTCCTTCAGATTAGATTAAATAATCTTAAACATTCACTTGATGCTCTGAACGGTTGAATACCTGGTCTGGATATCCTTAGCAAGCCTGAGACTAGAAATTAATCATGAAGCTTTGTAATAAATGGTTTTTTCTTTCACTGAATTATGCAAATCAGCATAAAATTGAAATTCTAAATGTAATATATGCTTACATATTTTATTTGCATATTTTAAATGTTTTTGGGTTAAAAATGAATATTTCATATTCACATATTCCTTATAAATAACATCTAAGACTTAGTTAATAGCATACATAAAAGATCCTAAATGTACTGCGGGACTGCTGTATCGATGGAAGGAACTAGGCATGAATTACACTTTTTGCAGTCTTACAATGTTGTATAACTTCGTAGAGGCACAGTTTCTTTTTCCATTCACAAAATACATCACGAAAGGTGTGAATGCTTTCTTTCCTAACAAATGAAAAGAATGGTAGTACTATAGGCATACTGAACAAAGTTGGACTTTTTGTCTCTTTGATTGGGAGCTCATTCCATCATGAATGGACGGGTTGCTACAAATGTTTAGCACGTTGGGGCCAAAGAGAAGCAATAACTCTGCTGTGCCCAGTTGCTTCCTCTGCTGGTGGGACTGCATGGGTGACGAGCCCTGAATTGGTCTGTGCTCTTCAGTTTTGTGTTCTCTACTCAGACAAGGCACTTTAATTGCTTTAAGGGCTCTGACTGTTCATTCACACCACCAGCTACTCTTGTTTTTCTTATCAGTCACAAAATCATTCGAGTTCCTTCATCTCCTTCACCATAAACTTCTGTTTCAGGGACTTAGATTTGTGTTAAAATATTTTTACAACACTAGCATTCAAAATAGCTGCTTCAGATGATAGGTTCTGCTCTTGGGATACTAATTCTGTGGATAGTATTTCCATTTTTTTAAAGTTTAGTCATAGCCTTGGCGCCTCTGTGGCTTTTTGTCAGAGCAGTAGTTTTATTTTAAAAAGGGTTAAGAATTTTTCAATATCAAAATGTTAACTTTTATTTCTAGGAGAATACTAGAGTCCACCTTATGTTATTTAACTAAGAAGAAGCTATTTTGATGCACATTTTTTAGGCCTGTACAAATAATTAGTTACAGTTAGAAAAAACAATAAGAGCTAACCAATGTGAAAAGGAGAGAAGGATGTAAATAGAACACAAACTAAAGAAATACAAAGCAAAACAACAACCGTCCTTCAAACTACAAGGATGTTATTTTCATACTTTCATTTTATTGTCATTTTCACTTGCTACTTCATCTCACACTGAAAAAAGTTTTTAATGTAAAGTTTTAATCCCCTTATCACAACTGCACGTTTAGATGTAATAAATGCATATAACATACATAAAGATTGCAGGAGAATGATTTCTTTAATGCTTTTGCTGTGATGCAGGTCAATATATACAATCTGAGTATATACACAATATATGTAAGCTGGAAGAGTGCTGACTGGGACAGAAGCTGGCTGATTTTTACACCCCTAGTATTGCTCATGTTTATCTCAGTCTTGACTTGCAACAATTCTATTCCTTTTCTTCCGTATTTTTAAGTCATGGTGTTTTGCCAATCTGTGCTAGTCTGTTTAACATGAATAAACAGGATTTGGGATTAAGACTATATTATGAGGATGGGTGTAAAATAAAGAGCAGTTTTTCAGAGTTGTTTCCTGTAAGTACTTTAGTTTTTTATATTGTTTACATCCTGGAGAGTAGTATCAGAAACTCTTCTTATGCTTTTTGGTGAAATAAACCTCTCCCTTGGATTGCAGTATATATTCAGGTATTATGTGAGTCAGAGATGAGGTTTCTGTTCCGTATCTCTGTGTCCTAGATTATAAGTGTCTGACTTTTTTTTTTTTTGTTGTATCTTATCTCCTACTGATCACTTCTCTTAAAAGGTTTTTCTGCTTCGTAACCTTATTTATGTATGAGTCATTCAAGTCAAGAGAAGAAAGCTGCAGACTTTAGTTAGATGGAGGACATAAAAATATAATTCTTTTCTGTTGAACTGTTCTCAGTCCATGCATCATAACTTGCATTTGCCCAGCTATTTCACAGGAGGAGCTCAAAATATTTTAGAAAAGAGAGTTAAGCTCAGTCCCTGGAGGACTGGCATACTATATCTGAGTCAAACAACCTGATAAGTTGTTAATGGCACAATGTCATGAATCCATCTCCCATCTTACTCTCCTTTCTCTGAGTGCTGAACTTTTCATTATGGAGAATGGTGGCTTGAACCGATAGCTAAATTATTTGGACAGAGAATCTACTTCTGCTGGTGTCAAACCAATTTTTCTTTCAGTGTTAGATTGTATGCCTCCAGGTGTACAAAGAGATAGATGCATGGGATTTTAGCTGATATTTGAACTCCTTCATATGACTAACTAATGCAAAGCTTTTGCTAAGTGGGTACTGAAAACACATGCATGAGCCTAACCTCAGATTCCTGTCAATTTGTAAACTCTGCTCTGGCTCGCCTGTGGTCATTAATACAGTGTCATTAAACCCAGCATTAAAGTGTAATAGGGACCATAGTGAGGGAAATGCAGGTCATGTTTAGAAATAGGAAAGTGCTTCTTGGTAGTACCCAGTCTAATTATTTGGTAGGGAGAAAGTATTAGTACAAATAATGGGAATCAACCAACCATATGCACAAGTAACTATTTCTCTTCATCTTCATGGTAGGGTCAACTGTCAAACTGAGCAGGTAGAATCCTGGTCTGTTATGAACTGCTTAGCATTGTATTTAGTAGTGCAAGGGAGATGCCTTTATATGTACCAAGTATGCCATATTTTCCAAGTGAGGATAGCCTAAGCTTTAGCCTGAAGAAAACTTCTGAAGTCTGGAATATCGTGTTTTGTGAATAGGTGCATATAATGGAAACAAACACTTTCATTATGGTAGCATGCACCATGATCAGAAGCCCCTTCTAAGAAGTGCTTGTGACAGTGGTGAGCTGCTGAAGAAGCATTCATCAAGAACTGTTTCTGCTGGAGGGATGCATGACTGCAGTCAGCTGCAGCCAGCAACCATTACTGGTGTTCATACCCTGAACTGAAATGAAGTTGTCTATTTAACCTTTCTGTGCCCAAACTTAAGGAGAAGGGTTTCTTAAAGTAGCAAGAAATGAGCCAACTTCTGCTTCTATCAAGGTCAGTAGCAAAGCCACCAACATGATACCTGTGTTTTCTAGAAAGAATATCAAATATGTGAACCTTTGTGCCCCATGCCAGGAATGTGCTGCTTTCTGCCATTGCTACCAGTTATTCTTACTGCCTCTAGTTAAAATTCCCTTTGTAAGGATATTTGACCTCTATCTGTCATGATAGCATTTCTTGTGCTTTCCTTTGAAGCATCAGATCCTAGCTGTTAGGAGGACTAGGATTCTGCCAAACAAGTGCCAATGTAATATTGCAATTTTTGCATTCCCTTTTTAAATTGGGAATAGGGTCAAACTATAAATTAATTGGAAATTTTGTGTCAGTCTTAATGATACATGCTTAATTATATTAAAAAAAAAAGGTCAAGCCTATGTTTGGGAATTAATTTTATTTACTAGATTTCCTGTAAAAGTAAAATAGGACACACAATTGCATTTTTTTCCCCAAACTCACAGAAAGCACTGATGGCAACTGAATAGCTCTGCATCACAAACTACTAACATATGATACTGAAACCCCAAATCAGGTATGTATTTGTGTGGCTGTTTTTAAGGATGTTTTTTCTAAAATGGCAAAATTACAGATGCCTTGTATAGTGGTGTATACAAAAACCACTGTGAGCACTTTTTAATCCTGACATATCTATAGAGGGAAGATGATAAAGAATGCACTAAAGGTTATGCCTGACATTCTCATGAGCTTCTAAAAAAACATGTAAAAAGGTGAGCTTGTGTGGGCTGAATGCTTAGGTAAAGCATGCCTGAAACTTGCTTAAGACTTAACAAGGAATTACCTTTTTGTGTGGGGAATTTTGACTAATAGCACCAGTTAAGTCACTGAACCTTGTGATGGTTGCCTTAATTTCCCCTAGCATAAAAGAAGGAAGGTTACACTGAGGAGCATGTAAAGTTTAGCTCTGCTATGCCCATTCCATCACGTGAAGAAGCCTACTATCTATACAGCAAAATCCTATCAGGCTTGAGCTTGAGCCAAAAAATGAATCAAGATTGATTCTCTGTGGCTATATGTCCCCTCTGTCTCCAAACAGAGCTCAAGCAAAATGGAAATGAAGACCCAAGTTAAAAAACACAATATCCAGTGTGGTTTGGGAAAAAATGGTATTTTACTCATAGTTTTGTTAATGAAATAAATCCCATATTTAATTACTTAAAATTAAGTGTCGTCTTCCTTAAGTGTTATGGATTTAGTTTTTTTGTCTTTATTCTCTGTGAAAATAAAGCTCTGCTGTGTCCCACATGCCTGTAGAACAGGCATTTGCTAATTCTAAAAGCATTTAAGGGAGAATGGCACAATACATCAAACAGGAATCAAGATCTATTAGTGACAGATTGTGTTCTGAAAAGAAACATATTCTTTAGATGTAAGTAGCCTGGATCAGTATGGTTCAGCAGGGTCTCAGAGCCGGCATACCACAGTTGCCACAGGCTTTATTCCTGAAAAGACCTGTTCATGACATAGGAGTGAGAATAAGAAATGTGAACGTTTTTCGACACAAACATAGTTTAGTGGGTTCTTCACAGGCTTTAATGACTTAAAGCTTGCTGATGAGCTTAACTGAGAGTTATGGAAGAAAAGTTGCTTGCAGATGAAATAGTTGACTTACTAGTGAAACACTGAAACAGTTCAGTATTCAGGTGACTGGAGTGTGACTTTTTCACTCTTATTCTCCACACACACACAAAATCTAAATATGGAAGCAACTGTGTTTGCAGAATGAATAAATTGCAGTATGGCTTGAGATAAAAGATGAACTAGTCTAGAATTGTCATCCCACATACATCAGTGTTGTCAGAAAGAGTTAGTGGTTGCTCCTCAGTTTCATCTTGTTTAGTACCTCAGAGTCAGTTTTTTGGTATGCAAAAACATGTCCAGTCAGTCAAAGTAATTCTGAACTTGTCTGGGAATGAGTAAGCACAACTCCATTAGTTATCCATTCTTTGATATTTCTTAACTGTTCCAGTTGACTCTTCTTATTTACATGGACAATGTCTCCTTGCGATTCTGAGAAATGAGTGATGTGTTTTTCTGTGAGGGGAAGTTTGCTGATGAATTTGGAAAAACAGATATTTCTTCACTGCCATCTCCCACACAAAATATTTCCTTAACAGGGACCTTTTCTGTAACACGAAATTGCAATTTTTAAAGAATACAGAGTTTAGATTTTGTAAATATTTTTTCTACCTTGTTTAAAGGGCAGCATGTAACAAATATTTTTAACAATGATGATGTTCTACAGATTAGCTTTCAAAAATTATTTTTTTTTCTTAATAGTTTTTTAAACCTCTCAAAGTAAGGCATAGTTAATTAACTTATATGCACTAACTATGTTTGACTTTTTTTTTATTCTTTCCCTGTAAAGCTACTATTTTGTACCTTATAACATAAAAAAGTACTTATATGCATGTCCAGCTGAATGTTAGTTGTGGAATTCTGAAGTCACTCTTCTCGCGTTGTTCCTGTCGTCTCTAACTCCATCTCTTCTTCAAGACCTGTTCTTTTAGTTTTTCTTCTTTCACCTTTCCCTTTATGTTTTTTTAGGCTCTGCATTTGTCATCTTGGCTCTTTCTGTGCTTTTGAGCTCTTTCAGATTAGTCCTTTAGGACAGCAGATCATTTAATGGGACAGAGTCTTTCCTTTTCCTAAATACTTTGTTGACTTCCAATTTTCCAAAGCAACAAACTACTTTGTACTCTATCCACTGCTCAGATATGCCATATATAATGTATGAACTGATTTTTTTTTTTTTCCTCTGCCATTTTTGGAGAAGCAGCTTTCTAAGCAGCAGATTTGAAACCAAACCATTTTCTGTAGCTAAAGCCAATGAGTGTACCAGGATTTGATCTTTCAAAAGTTCAGTTATACTTTACTTAGGATACTTTAATTTTTGGAATGACGTTTAGTCCTTAGCTATCTTTTAGTCACTTGCCAGACTCCCTTAAGTTTATAAATGTTTTTCTTGTACTTTGGAAGACCAAAACTGGGTACGGTATTCCAGATGTGATCTTACGGGTGCCAAATAATCACTTTTCTGGACCTGCTGGTTATATTCTGGTTGCACAGCCTGATGTGTGGTTAGTCATGTTCACCTTGCTTTCCAGCATGATCCTTAGGTCCTTTCTACAGAACTGCTCAACAGCTGTTTGGCCCCCATCCTGTATTGATGGATTTTTCCATCCTCAGCACAGGACTCTGCATTTGTCTTTGTTCCAGCATGAGATTCCTGTCAGCCTGGAAGTGCAGCTTCTCAAGGTCACTAGCTTATCAAGTACTCCTCCCAGTTTGTTCCTATGAGCCACATCTCAGGGTCTGACAGACTTCTTCAATCTACAGGAAAATACCAGTCCAGTGTATTGATGTAGATCCCAGCTGCTGGGACCCTACTCTTTCTCAGTTGCAATGAATGTGCATAGTTCAAAACTTTGTGAGTTGCAGTTCGTCCGCAGACACTCTGAATACAGCAGATCCTGGGTTGCTTTGTCCAATTTCTTCTTGATTTTGCTAATGCCAACAGCTGTAGGATGACTTTCTTCCCCCTGATAGCCCGGTTCAAAGATGCAGGGATGATTATATGGTTTTCTGATACTCAAGGCAAATCAGCTAATCCCTATTAAAAACCCTGTATCTGCTTCCTTGCTTCTGCTGTTTTGCCTTGAGACCCACCAAGTGGAAGTAGGGGAACTGAGCCCTGGTGCTTTGCATGAGATCAGTCCATGTCCTGCATGATCCTGTGCAGTCAGCAGATGTTACACACATTACTATATGTGAGTATACATTATTAGTAGCTGTATGCTAAGCAATGTACATCAAAGGGAAACATAAACTATACTAGAGTCTCTGACATCAGTGAGTTTGTCAGTTTATCCACTGTAATCTTTTATCTTCAAAAAGAGAAGGTGATAAAGAAAATCAAAACTTTTTCTATGAGATATTGAAAACTTGTCACACACCATTCAGATGAACAATATGGTTACTCGATGTTATGTTCTGATCTTACTGAGTGAAACCACACAGCTACTTTCACTGGGCTAGCTTGTTAAATTTTGGCTCTTTTAATAACTGTTCTCTTATCTCCTGCATTCAGTGGTTAATGATATTTCTACAAGAAAAACTGCTCCTCAGTCTGCAAAACAATTTTACAGTACTGTGCTCATCAACACTAAAAACTCGATGTGAGTCACTGTACTTAAAAGATACTGAGATGGAGGAGTAAAACAATAAGAAGTGGAAATTAAAAGCGGTAGAAGTACACAATGTCTTTTTTAATAGCTCTGAGGGATGATGTGGTTATGTAGCAATGAAAAGTTACAGCTTCTCATTCTTTTTTATACGAGACAGTGAAATTGCATCTGGAATTTCAGAGCAAAGAGTGGACCACCTCCACATTTCAGAGACACCGTATTATACCTCTCTTCTATCTCAGTAGCTACTTTTTCTGTAGTTTGGTAGTTTATAGAATATATTATTAGATTCTTTTGGGAGCTCAGGTGTGGTTTTCAGATGAACTTAAGGGATTTAGATGCTGCAGCTCTAAGCTGCTTTGGAACACTTAGTTAACTCACAGCTCAACATTGAGGACTGGGCCATAAGTTTTCCAAAATTTATCCCAGTGCTCTGACATACCTGATGCTAGAGCTTTTCAACCACACCATAGTAAAACTGAGTTCCTTCCAGAACTACGTTGTTACCTTTTAACAAATGTTAAGAGGGTCTTGTTTTCTGTCTGATGGAAGAGGAGCAATGAAAGCGCTCAAGGGAATACAGGGAATTTTCTTGTGTTTCTACCACTTAGACTGCTACAAAACTGGAAACAGGATTTCAGACTTGCAGAGTGACAAGAAATAACCTAGCTCTGCTGGACTCTATACCAGCTTTCCTTTGCGACTGGGAGTAGTGATAGCTACAAAACAAAATGTGTTTCATATCAAGGAATTCAAGAGTTAATATTGCAGTCCTGCGAAAATAATTTAGAGTCATTAAGGAAATAAGAGAAGCGCTTCTAGGGATTGCAGTTTGTATTGTTCTTTAGTGCCTTTCCATTGGGCCATTGTTCACATCTAGTGTGAAATCCAGCTGAAGGCAGTTTGAATGATCTCATTCCATTTGCCAGTGGCTGTCATCTCAAAGGCTACCTCTGTAGTATCCTGTTGTCAGCTTCAACTGAGAGGCCAGTGGGTTAATGAGAGAGACTGAAATACCTTCTCATCCAGGCAGGTGGTCTTTCCAAATCAGGCAGAACTGGCAGGACAGCATAGTGAAGCTCGAAGCTCGAGTTGCCACTGCCTGCAGCTGAAACACTTTGGTATCCAAAGGTGTCCAGAACCTTTCACGAGCTCTGAGTTCACTTTAGAATATAGAAAAAAGGAAGCAAGGACTGCAAAGCTAAGTTATCTGTGCTTTGAGTTTTTATATGCAGCCTGAAGATACCAGCCATTTCTGAATATGCATGTTTTATCTAAACACCATATGGTTTTGCTGACCTATGCAATGTTGATATTTCTACCCTAATTTGTATGTGTTTCTCTGTGCAGTGCCTGTTTTAGTTGTAGGAAAATGGCTAGAGTGCTGCTGAGTCAGTGAAGCTGGGATAATGAGTTGACCTACATTTTCTGTCTCATTGGGACATCCATGCATTATTGGAAGAAAAAATTAATTGCTAAAGATAATCCTTTCCACGGTAAAGTCCATGTGGAAAATCACTTCACCTACCACTATCTTTTCTTTCCCTTTGCATGATGTTTGTCTCTAAACCCAACCATAAACCAGCCTACAGCAATAATACTAGGAACAGTCCTAGCTGAGAAAAATATTAAAGTAGTGTTCATGTGTAACAACTGTGCAGCCCAAGGTCATAAAGCAAGTACCCAAAGCACCAAAACATGGGCTGCAGCAAGCTACATTTTGTAAACTTTGCAGTGGAACGGTGAAGATGTGAAAAATCTTAATTCGTTCAGATTGTGCTTTCACCTTTTCATACAAGCTATTGACTTTTAAGATGAGCTGTAATCTTATGTTTTATAGGGAACAATAATCTTCTTTGTTTCACTGAGCTTTTCCAACTCTTTGACCCGCAGCATTGTGGTTACAGCATCCTACATTGTCGTCTCCTTTTGTCACTTGAGTTATAAAGATGGACCCTTCCCACCTGCCTTAGAGCTGTTGCACAATGTGAAAAAGAAGGAGCCTTCCTGAGGGAGCAGAATAAGGATTAGGATGTGATGAGGACAGTGAAGTAAAGAAGCAGTCTAAATCTACTTCTGTGTATTCAAAAGGAAGAGCAAGAAGGAAGGATCTTTGAAAATTGTTGTAGGGTGCCGGGCTGGCTGCTGTAGGCATGTGAACAGCTAGTGGGCCAGGGGTGTGCTTCCTCCTCAGTTCTTTCACTTTAACTGCACTCTGTGCGAGATGCCAAGGAGGGAACTGCTGAAGGTGTAGTGCTTTGTTTTAGTCCCAGTTCTCACTGGACTTGCTGATTTTCTTAGATGTCTGTGAGCCATCAGTAAGTGCCTGAAGAAATGCCCTGTTTGACAGGCTAGGCAGTCACTGCTGATAGGTAGAATGAAAAATCAGAGAATGGTTTCTCACTGTTTGAGAATGTGTACCGCCTTTTATAAAATAAGAGTTTTAGTAATTTTTATTTGGGTGCCTTTTTGATTAAATTTGCTGTAAGAATATTCCCTGTAGTTATTGAGCTAGCTCTGGCAGGCCATCCTAGCGTCAAAATCCAGCTTCATTTATTGGGACTTTATCTGTACAAGGGCTGAATATTTTGACTTATTGTTAGCCAGAGTAGGGGAAAGCAGACAGCACTATTGTAAATGGATTTATATCAGGATAAAATAATATTGCCAGAATCTGAAAGCATTCCTGTAAATCTTTCAGCACAATCAGCCTGAAACTAAGAACAAGAACCACAGTGATGTTCAGAAAGCTGTCAGGCCTTGTTTTATTTGCAGTATAAATCCTGTTGGTCAAGGACTTCCTACCTAAGTATACCAGGCAATGGGTCTAATTTCCACTCAAACAAAGTCAGTTGCCACTTTTCTTGTGTAGCAAAGGTGGATGCAAAAGCACTGAAAGCTCTAGAGCCTGCACAAACCTTCTCAGAAGTCATTTAATGAAAGGACAGACTTATAAGGTGAAATACTATATGCAAGTTATTTAGAGGGGTTCGAAGAATAGCAATGAGTTCTTCATGGTTACCTCTCAAACCCTCCCTAAAAACCAATTTTCAATATTTTTGCTTTCAGTAAGTAGCTAGGTATGAGTAGAAGTTTGGTTAGCTTCCTACTCCCCTTTGAGTTAAGATTCATGAAGTATATTCAGTGAGAGTCAGACTCGGCTGCATGTATGATTTCTGTTTGTTTATTTTAGGCGGAAGAAATTCAACTTCCTGTTGGCCAGAAATTGCAAACTAATCACAAACTAGATGGATTCCTTTCTGGCTAAAAAATATTGTTCTCTTGGCTTAACTAGTCCTTGTATTATAGCTCTCAAAATAATAAATATGAATATTTATAATCTATTTACTAAGATAGTGTGGTGGGTTGACTCTGGCTGGATGCCAGGGGCCCACCAAAGCTGCTCTATCATTCCTCCCCCTCAGCTGGATGGGGGAGAGAAAATGTGATAAAAGGCTTGTGGGTCGAGATAAGGCCAGGGAGAGATCACTCACCAGTTACTATTACTATCACGGGCAAAACAGACTCGACTTGGGGAAAATAATTTAATTTATTACTGATCAAATCAGAGTAGGATAATGAGAAATAAAAACAAATCTTAAAACACCTTTCCCCCACCCCACTCTTCTTCCTGGGCTTAACTTTATTCCTGATTTCTCTACCTCCTCCCCCAGAGGAGCACAGGGGGATGGGGAATGGTGGTTGCAGTCACTTCATATGGTGTCTCTGCCTCTCCTTCCTCCTCAGAGGGAGGACTCCTCACGCTCTTCCACTGCTCCAGCGTGGGGTCCCTCCTAGGGGAGACAGTCCCCCACTAACTTCTCCAATGACAGTCCTTCCCACGGGCTGCAGTTCTTCACAAACTGTTCCAGTGTGGGCCCTTTGCATGGGGTGCAGTCCTTCAGGAACAGACTGCTCCAGTGTGGGTCCCCCACAGGGTCACAAGTCCTGCCAGCAAACCTGCTCCAGCGTGGGCTCCTCTCTCCACGGGTCCACAGGTCCTGCCAGGAGCCTGCTCCAGTGTGGGCTTCCCACAGGGTCACAGCCTCCTTCAGGCATCCACCTGCTCGGGTGTGGGGTCTTCCACGGGCTGCAGGTGGATATCTGCTCCACCGTGGACCTCCATGGGCTGCAGGGGCACAGCCTGCCTCACCATGGTCTTCACCACAGGCTGCAGGGGAATATCTGCTCTGGCACCTGGATCACCTCCTCCCCCTCCTTCTTCACTGGCCTTGGGGTCTGCAGAGTTCTTTCTCTCACATATTCTCATTCCTCTCTCCAGTTGCAGTTGCTGTTGTGCAGCTTTTTTTTTTTTTTCCCTTTCTTAAATATGTTATCAATCACAGAGTTGCTACTGCCATCGCTGATGGGCTCGGCCTTGGCCAGCGGCAGGTCCATCTTGGAGCCGGCTGGCATTGGCTCTATCTGACATAGGGGAAGCTTCTAGCAGCTTCTCACAGAAGCCATCCCTGTAGCCTCCCCGTTACCAAAACCTTGTCATGTAAACCCAATACAGATAGTTTAAAAAAAAAGAAAAGGGCAAGGGCTAGAATATATCTTTAAAGGCCATTTAGTCCATTCCTCTGCAGGCAAGAGTCAGTGGATATGTAAATAATTCTTGATAGACGTTTACTTCAGTCATTCTTGAAAGCACCAGTAGGAGAAATTCTGCAGTGACCAGCCACTCTAGTCTAGTGATTTACTAACCTTACCCCTAGAAAGCTTATCTTAATGTTCAATACAAATCTTCTTGCTTCAATTTAAATCCCTTATTTTATTCCATTAACCCAAGTACTAAGGAGAACACTTCCTTTCCTTTTTGCAGTAAATTAATGTATATGGTAAGCTATTTTGCTTCAGTTGTCTCTAAACTGTTTAATTTCTTTTAGTAAGGTCACATGTTTTAGAAAAGACTTTCTTCTTTCCTCTGTGGCAGTATAATGTTGTTAATTGATGTTCAATTGTCAATGCTGTTGTCTTGAGAACACTTGGTAACCTGGTTTTGATTGGGGGATTCCAGGGGAAGTCCCACATTGATTTTGCCAAACTCATTAGGTGAGGCCAGAGGAAAGGATGGTCTGCAGCAAGATAGGTTCAGTTCCTGTGTCAACAAGAACTTTTATAGGTGCTTAAAAAAACCTGTACCTTGCAGGAAAAATTCAATAATGTAATCAAGGTGCTGAGAAGGAATGATTTAGGGGCCTTACTAAACATGATAGATAGGAGGTATTTAAATTCAAAAAATAATCAGTCTGCTCTTGATATTGCTAGTCAGAGATTATTATCTACTCCGCTTAAAAAAACCCCCAAAGATTCATGCCAGTGTTAAACTCCCAAAAGGGCATTCTTGATTTTGTGTATCTGTTTTTGAGGCAGATATAGCTGTAACAAATTGTGTGTTTCTTAGCCTTGGAACAATCATTTACAATAAAAGACCATTAAATAACTCATGAAGAATGTGAGGGGAAAAAAAACAATTGTAGAAGTTGTAAGGGAAATGAAGCACTATTTTACTCAAAATAATAAGTAAAAATGGCAAAGGTCTATGCAAAAAAAATCTTGATTCTTATCTTCGTGTCTTTTAAATACTGGCTTTAAGGTAAAAAACTGTGTTCCATTATTGTGTGATATGTGTAGAAGTGTTGCAACAAATAGAAGTTATTTCAGTAAAATATACCTGAAATCAGGCTGATGTAACTTCCACGGTTCATGAAGTTACACATTCAGGTATCCTATCCACAACACCTAATTTTTGCACAATTTACCACTTCCAGAGGGTTTATGTGACTGGGTGGAGTTGATTCAGCAAAGTGACTCACCTACTGTAGTGCTGGTAGGATAGAGCACCAAGATTTAGCATAGCTTGGTGATGCTGATAGACACGCCATCAATTTGCGTATGTCTACACTGGGTCCACCCTTAGATTCATTCCTAAGCTAACCCTGGGATAGCTGCCAGGTCTACATAGCAAAGTCCAGTTTCATGGATAGATACTGGCTTTGATCCTAGAAGCAGTATACTGTATCCAGTATACCCAACGTCCTACCCCAGAGCAGTGCCATCCTGATAGTGTTATGTCTCCAGTTCTGGAAGGAGGTTTATGTTAGAATTAGCTGAGTTATCACAGCATGGTGCATTTTTGAACGGTGTTGAAATATCCTTAACATACAATCCTGGCTGACTATCTGTGCAGTTAGATCCCTGCATCCTGAGTATGCCAATCAGCTGAGGGAGCAAGCTTGTAAGCCGGCGTGGAATTTAGCACTGTAGAAGAGATGACATCAAAACGAAACAATGAGTGGCCAAAGCACAGCATTTCATGTGGAAATGTGGGCATAAAAACTAAATGGATGGCAGCCATTTCACTGCTTAAGTCACCCTGGTACCCTGTTTTTCTAGAGTTCATAAAAGAGTATAAATTAATGATGCTAGCTGCCTGCATGGAACATATTTCTGCTATTTGCTATGTAACAGTATCTTTCCCATATAGCTACTCCATTCCCAATGCTATGGGCAGAGCCCTATTTTCCTGCCAGACTACCAGAATGCAGCATGTGCTCCTCTCCTGCCAGCAGATTCTGGCAGTAAAACCAGCATGTCTGGCACAGGAAGATCAGCACAGATTTTCTTCCCTGTGTGGAACAGGTTTAGCTGCTGGTCTGGAGACTTCTAGGCCGTGTTCCCTCATTCTGGGATCTGCATGGATGAAAGTAAAGAGGCTGCTGCTCATCCGTTCTTCTAGCAGATGTAATTTCATGGTTTTTAGCAACTTAAAGCATCTCTTAGGCTGTTTGAATTTATGCCTATGTACAGCGGTCCCAGGGCTACTGGGGTAGAGTGCTGAGTTTCATGAACTACCCTTCCTGGCTCATGCCGTGATCTCTGTGATATTATGTGAGTCTTTCCCCTAAAAAGCTTTATTTGGCTAAGGAGCCACAGCCTTCTCTGTTCCTATTACTAATTCAATTGCCCCCTTTTCACTGTGTGTTCTGATTGTCCTCTCTATAGTGGGAAAGGAGCAGATATATGTTTCTTTATCTCTATGGACCATTTAACTGATGCTACATTTCAACACTGAATATTAAAGTCACAGAGATGGTTTATGTAGCAAAACAATAAAGCATTCATAATTCTTCTCCCTCGCAGGAGAAATAACACAACCACACAATTTAACATAAATCTTCAGCTAACTCTAGACGTATGTAAAGTTGCTCATTATTACTAGTTTTGCTCTTCCACAGTCCAGTCATTTTCTTCATTCTCCTCTGAGACTTCTGCCTGCAGTTTCTCTCTAAACTCTGCATTAGATATTCTGTTTCAGTGCAGTTCTGAAAATTGTGCATTTTTTATTCCAAACAATGTTACAGATGTACTGACAACAAGCTGTTGGACACTGCTTCATTTGGAAGATTTAAACATCTTATAAGTGAGCCATCTTCCCATCTTTCCCAGAAAGAAAAACACTTGTTATTCATATGATAGAGCATATTTCCAATTTAAATACATGCATATAGTGAATAATTAGACTTCAGTATTCATTGTCAGTTGATTCCCCTCCCCCCCCGAAACAAACTTGCTTTTGCAAGCCTGGAGCTGCAAAGCTGTGATATTGAGTAGTATTTGGAAATTATTGCTAATATTTTTGTCTGAATACTGATCAAGATTTTACTTGGACTGTATGCTGGTGGATTAATATAATAGGAATGTATGCACACATCAAGTGCATAAAAGAAATGACATGTACAGAAAGTACATTTTGAGTTTTCTGAATGTGAATGGTTCACATCATCTGAAAGTGTTAATGAACCTCCACAGACGTCTCTGAGAAAAAGCTAGCATTTTAGCAACACAGCCAGAATTCTGCATAAGGAGAAAATTCTGAAACTGACCCAGGTGAGGGAAATGACTTGGAGTGACATTAGGTTCTTTATGCCCGAGGGGTATTTTAATCCTATCGGGAGCTAATCTATATTATGGATGCATATGAGGAAAGAAAAGATAATTTTGGATAACGAATGTTCATGGTGAGCTCCTGGTGACTTCAGTTAAATTCAGTCGCCCTTTAAAAACGCTAAATCTAATGAATGTATGTTTTTCCCCCTTATACTTTTACAGATCTATTTACATCATTTAAAGTCAGTACAAGGTAAAATTATCCTGCTGGAATGTAAAATACTTGTAGTTCCAGTCACTTCATGTATTTGCAAGAGAAATTCTTGTTTTCTTTATTAGTTTCTGAACCTTGTCTTTATTTCCATGATATTATTTTCCTATTTACAAGCATCTTTTTCCAGTGAGAGTTTGTATTTGGATGCATTTGTATTTTCAAGAGCAACTGCAATGCAGTCTATTTAAATGCATTGCAAAGCATGTTTGGCATAATTGCAAAGAAAACACAGTGTAATTGCAAGATATTTCACTTATTTTGAATCAGAATACTGGCAATACAGCCATGGCAAAGTGTAACTAAGAGGTGCTCTGATGGTGGAAATGTGTCATTATACACAATGACTTTTTCTCAGTAATGCTAGATACAACAGTTACCAAAGAGCTAGAGACTAATCACATCAGTAGTAGTCTCTGGGTGCTATAAAAGTGCATTTCCTCCTAAATTTTGTTACTTAGGACACTGTTAACTGGAACATTAGACTGGTGTCTGATAGATGTTTACCTAACATTATTAAAAGTAACACACAAGATTACTGAAACAACAGAAAGTTTCAGTTTGCCTTAATTGTTAAGAAGTGCTTTTTATTTTGTTTTTTTTTTTGCTTTTTCATATGTATTCACTTTTCACTTCGGGTTTTTTTTTAAATTATGTTAAAAAGTTCCTTTAGGTCTTTCAATTACAGTTCTGCAAGGGGATAAAACAACTTTTAAAATCTAACTATATATGAAATTGTCCATTTGTCCAAACAAAAGCCCCAGATTAGATATCCGTTACATTTTTTGGTGTTGCAGCAATTTTTTTTACACTTTCATAAATGGTGAGATCTGCTTAGCCAATGAGATTTAATTAAAAAGAAGAAAATATATAATTAAATAACCCAATCTTAAACTTTCCTACTTTAAATACATCTTGTGCCCGCTTCACTAGAATTCCAGTCTCAGTAATAAAAGAAGAATCTGTACTGAAGCTGAAGAAAATGTGTCACACTTTTAAGACAGGGTCTGTTTGCAAAGCTATGGGCAATTTGATGGATTTATCACAGTAGTTCTTGCAAATCATACTGTTATATGCATAAGCTAGTTATAATTCCAGCTATTAGAGCTATTCTTGCAGTAAAAAATCTTTGCCTTTCTGCTAGTCCTATTTGTGTCTTACTAGGGAAGAAAAGCTTGAGGGCTCTTGGTTGTTTTCCTTCTTTCACAGACAACCATGTTATATGATCTCCTTCATGTGCTAGTTAAGTCCTGCCTTGCCATGGAAAGGCTGTTGAAATACTTTTTTTCCAGAGCATTAGATGTTTTCTCACTTATAGACGGGATTTATAAGGTAGTATTTCAGAAAAGGCTTCCGGGCTTGTGAATCTCATCCTGATTGCAAACTTACGTTCTTGATTGTTGAGATATTCAGAATAGTATTACTCAAAATCAACTTAATCTATTATTTAGGTATTGGTGGGACCCAAATTTCTTCCCTGTGTTTTAGTGGGTTGGGTGAAGAGCTAGAGCTTTTAGTTACAGAGACTGAGAGTGGCAGAAGACATTGTGGTGCACTTGCAGTGCATCGTCAGGAATACAGAAATGATTTCCTGGGTGAGGATGAGCAATTACATTGTCTGAAGACCCACACTGAATGATAGTGATTCTTCCAAAGCACACAAAACTGTGCAATTATCATTAATAATGTATGTGATTAAACATTTTGCAATTGATCACACAGGACCAAATCTTAAGGCCTTTACTCTATTACTTCAACAAGTTCCATGTTTAAATTTGTCTTTACAAATACTGACATTCAATTATGTGCATAGTAGGTCTGTGTAACCATCTGCTGCTTTGACCTTTATCCTGACCTGCTTTGCCTCTCACTCTTTTTGTTCCCACTGGATATGTCACCTTTATACCCACTGGATATGTCACCTTAAATTAGCTTCCAAACTCCTAAGGGGTGGTGGCATATCAGAGTTTGTGTTTTGAGTTTCCAGCATCATTCAGTAGAAGCTAGATGTAAATCATGAAGGAGGCTGTATGTGCATTCTGTGAAACGATGAGGCATAATTTGACCAGGAAATATTTAGAATTAAATAGGAAGGAATGACCAGCGAGTGAATCCAAAGAAATGTTATGCAGTTTAACAGAGTGTGACCAGCCCATTTGACATGTCTGAAGATGTAAGTTGTGCACCTTTTCCTGTACAGCAAAACAACAGGACGATTGATGTATTAGCTGCTGCAAGAGCTGATGTCATTTGCTTCCTGGAAGGAACATTTCAAAGTAGTAATTAAAACTCCTTATTCTAAAACATTTTCAGTAGCTTTGTTTTTGATATGTGTGAATCTACTTTCACTGAAAACCAAAAATGCTTATTTTGAAATCATTGCTTGTATCTTGTAGAAGAGTTGTAATCTGAGAATCCTTCTCATCGGTTCTTTTATTGTAGGCCCATTGGTCAACACACGATGCATTACAGTTGGTCTTTGGGAGAGGAGAACCTTACTTGAATGCCTATATGCAAGATGTATAGTTTACCAGGGAGTCTGGTCTTTCAAAGAGAATGGGAGCACGAGGCAGGAGATTTGTAAATTCCAAACATCATTTTAGTATTTCCAAATGTACGTGTTTCAGTGTGATGTTCCTCCTTTTAGCAGCAGAAAGTCAATATTCCACAAAAATGCTGAATTTCAGTTAGACTGCCCTTAGTTAGCCTCATCAGTGTGAATCCTGAGGTTGGCTAGCATAGCTTGTGTTATCATAACTGATGACTGATGTGTTACGTGGTGCTCATATAAGCAGCTCTGCCAGCTGAAGGTAATGATGGATCTTGGCATAGAGTGGGAAGGGTAACTTCTTCAGCATACACAGCAGCTACTGGAATACACCTTATGAACAAAGCTCCATCTCCTGGTGCATTGCTGCTGTTTCTTTTTCCAGGTGTTGACTATTACAGCTAAACTCTTCTTTTAGTTGTTTTGGGGACAGGTATTGTTTTGGAGTGATTGGTGGTTTTCAAACATGTTATATTTAAATGTGCTTACCATATTTGTGCTCCTTGCTAGTGAGGAATTTAATAAAAATCAGCAAGTGTTTAGCATTCTGCTGTTTCATAAATTGTTGGCAGTAATTCAGAGGTCTTACAGTGCAACTGGGAAAACTGAAGGTGTTCAAGGACTAAGAGAAGAGCAAGGATAACTCAGCTACCAATCTGCTTGAAAATGCAGAGAGAATGTATAGGAAAAAGCCATGCAGATAGTGGGTTATACTATTTAAGTATAATTCTGTGCTGAATTACATTCTAGAATAAATAACCCACATCTCCTTCATGGTGTTTGTAGTTCAGTGTGACCACAGCTGCATCTAGATGTTTAAAATGTTGATATTATTTTTAACTGGATAGAGCGATCTTTAAATTGGGTAAGTATGTAAGCAGATTGAATGCACCAGTTCTATTTTACAAGAAAGATTGTTTTGCAGCTTAAAATTTTGGGGATAAAGCTTCATCTATACATGTACTGTGATTACTTCATTAAAGATACTAATATGACTTAAAAAACTTAACAATATCCTTTTGCTATAAAGTTTATTAAAACCTGGTTTGTGTTTTTCTTCTGGAGACTTAGTATAACTAGACAATGATACAATAGCTGGTTTCTGTTCACATCTTCCTGAAACATGCTATTCAATTAAATTGAAACATGCTGTTCAATTTAAACTACTCATGTTTAATCCAAGTAGATTCTTCATTTTTTCAGGATATCATCTAAGGCCAATCAAATCATTAAAGGAACAGCCAATATGGCTGTTGGGGTCATGACTTTATGCAATGCTTTTATTTGAATGATAAGAATTTATGCTATATTTTAAGGAGCTTCATGAATTATGATATGGTTTGCAATTTCAATTAGCTTATCCCTGAATTTTCATCCAAAGTTATGTTACATGAAAAGCTAAAAAGTAATTAATTAATTTTGCACACATTAAACAGCTAGGTGAAGTACAGTGATTTGTAAAGTAATTATAGTAAACAATATATTACATTTTCATTTAATTATTTTATTGGTGTATCTCCTTTATATAGTTCATCAGGGATTTTGTAGTATACTTCTTTTCACTGCATACAGTTACTAATGGGAGAGGGGGTTCTACTGTGTTATTTTGCCATTATTTAATGGGTGGGTATTTTGGTTTAGATTCTGCAAACATGCTTTTAGTTGATCAGGTTTTAGTTAACGAAATAGTTCAAAGCTATAAGTGGATCAGGGATCAGGTGAATATCTGATGAAACTGTGGAGCAAGAAAGTGCAAACTTTGTGTTTCTCATGGAAATCAGGAGCAGGTCAGAGTGAGAACTGTCCCGAACAAAAAGAATAGGCAAATACAGGAGCCGTTTAACCCCTTCATCAGCCTGGAAAGTCCAGCATGAAACTTTAAAGCCCCGTTCAGAGCCGGTTGAGGTCATAGCTGCCTGACAGTTGTGCTGTGTGACTTCAGCTCTCTGCCCTGCTAGACTCTCTGGATAGTAGGAGATCCATCTCTGTCCTTACAGGGACAGGGGGCACTAGGGTGAAAATGTCTCTTTCCAGCTCTAGGATGATAAACTGTCTCCTCAAATGAGAATATGGTGTGGGAGGAATGAATGTAGGGGCCTTTGAGACATATCACAAAATGCACGTGAAAAATGAGAATCATGGAAGGATTGTCACAGGATGGATTTTATAACCTTGGCTGTTTAAACCTTCTAAATAGAAAACTCTTTGAGCACTCTGGTCTTTTTTCTTTTGCTTTTTCTCTGCACTAAGTACAAATTCATGCAGTTTTGTAAAAATTACTTTTTTGAGTTGGAGCCAAAAACCAACTGAGCAAAATAATTTGCTCCACTGTTGTGCTTATACCAGGCACAATGCAAGTGCCTTTCAAAGCAGGAGCATCCTAATTACCTAGAGAATCTCTCAGCCTCTTCTATGACTACTTCTGCTGGGTGACAGAAGCAGGTACCTAAGCATCCCTGCCTCCACTGCTGCAGCCTCCACTGTGCATACTAGGGGGGTTATTTTACATATAATTCTTTAAACCCCTATCATTTCTGGATCCTCTTAGGCATTTAGTTTCCAATCTATACAGTAAGAACATTTTGTAATGTTTTTCAGTTCTGTGATCATCTTGTCACGGGTCCCTCTCAGTTATCAACACTTCTAAGATTTTGTTGGAAGGAGCAGCAGTACTTCTTTTCGCTCAGCCATCTGATAAGAGCCCATGTCACTGGCTCAAGGTAATGGAAGGACAATCACCTCCCATGCTTCCATCCTTCGGTAAATTCACTCTCATTTATGTGTCTCTTTATTCCTGCTGTGATCATATTCCTGCCACACAATACTGCAGCGCTTTTTAGGAGTGCTGTTCATTTCATCTACATTTCCTTTTTGTTGCCCATTTGGGTTCTACAACTCTTCCTGCCTTTTAAGTCCCTTTATTTTAATTCTCACTTATATTGCTGTTTCTGTTTAGAATGGTATGCACTTCTCAGTCCTCAGGAATACATTTCTCTTCTGCCCTTCAAGTACTCCCCCCAAGCTCTCAATTTGATGCTGAGTGCTTTAGTCTTGGTACTCCAGTGTGCTTAAGCAGATGCTCAACTTTAAGGGTAAGTAGTTAACTATTAAAATTTAAACACATGGTTTTCACAATTCAGAATGGATGGTATCTTTAGCATTTTGCTGAATGGGAGGCTAAAAGCCTGAATATGAAGGTTTATAAATTTCATTAAATCTTTAGTGAATATTGAGCACATACCTATAATGTGTATGTGCTTAAGTGCTTTCCTAAGTAAAGGTGTTTCACCCTGGTTTTAAGTTCTTTCCAACATGAAACATATTTTAGTTTTTCTAATTACCTGCAGTAACTGACCAGGAAAAGATATAGTGCTTTTACAGATAATTAGGAGAGGATGTTCTACTAGTCCACTTCTCTATTTCCTCATTAGGCAGGCATCTATTCATCATTCTCGGATTCTGTAGACAAGATTTTCCTGCTGAGTATATACAGGCATAACCGATACTTGCACATAACTGTCAGCTAAGCTTTAGTTATAGCATTATTTTGTTGTTGGATGCTATTCCTGAACCGCTTTTGTTAAAGTGAGTGTGTGCATGTATTTAATTCTCTGTCTTTTTCAGTGATGGAAGAGATCATTTGAAAAAGAGGGACCAAAACTATAAAACTAATATTTAAAATAGTTTTATTACACATTATTTATGTACACTGTATATAGACAATTATTACTCCCCTCCTAGCTCCCCAGTTTTTGGAATACTCTGCTTTACTTCCCTGAAAATACTTGTTTATGGACTGCAGAAATATCAAAATAAGTTGATATTATTGTGATAGAATTCATTAAAAATGTAAGTTGCAGAATCCTCTCAAAATATTTCTGCCTGATTTGCTTTGAAAAGCTTGCTTGTCTGAGTAGAATGACTGAAAAATGGTATTGTACAGAAAAAAACCCCGTTATGAATGCCTAAAATTTTTGAAGTTATTTTTGAATAGATAGATTCATATTCAGATTAGCTTCCTGCCAGATGGAGGGAATTTACAGTAAATCAGTTTTTGGCAGTAGAGAAATGGAAAATGAACAACATCTGCTTATTTATAAAAGTTGTCCTATTCTTTCTCTATACTGGTGGGGCATAATTACCTATCCAAAGAAAGTTTTATTACCAATAAATTGTGGAATCTTAAAGCTTACAGGGATGAGAAGATATTCATGTTTACAAAGAGGTTGACAACAGAGCATGTTTATATAGTGTAAGCAGCATCTTTGTATAATACAGCCATTGATGTTCAGCATCTACATAGCTATTGAGTTTCTGTTCCAGCAGTGGGTCTCAGTGCACAAAAAGCCTTACAATTGCTAGAAGTTATTTTAGGCTATGAACTTGCAGCCATGTCTATGTAGGCAAACTCATCAAAGTAAAATATTCCACATTCACAAAGAAGGAAGGCTCATGAGTATGCAAAATCCTAATAGCCTCCTTTTGACCCATACAAATCAAACTATTCTATGGTCATATTAATATTTCTGTTCATAAGTTCAGCGTTGCTTTATAAATGGGATATTGGAGCGCTCAGATATTAGGTCAATATATCTGGCTGCTGCTTGGTAATGACCTTAACATAACGGGTGTGCCTGCAGTTTTTTTAATGAGCAGTTCATTTATACTGTTTACTATTTTAATGTACATTAAAAGAAAAAGCTCAGGCCCTCTCAGTGTCATTGGTGTCCAAAGTACTGGCTCAAAACTGCTGAAGTCAGAGGTTAGATGGCTAAAGCAGGAGTTAACAGCATACTTCTGGTATGAATAGCTAACCCAACAATCCTTCAGTGATTGCAATTCAAGATCAACAGTAGCTGGAAGCTACAGGCAATGAGAGGGCACAGTCATATGATATTTCACACACCTAACTTTGTTTACCAAAAATACCATGCTGTTCTTGTCTACCAAAACATCTCTCAGTAGAAATAGAGGTAGAAGAGTAACTTTATTCTGTCCTATCAAGTTTAGAGATAAAACATATACTTGGCCCGTTGGTAACACATTTACTGAAAAAGAAGGTTTAAAAAGCTAACTGTCTCTTATTTCTACTACTCCTTTCAGGAATGTTTTTCAGAATACTGTCATTTGGGTTGAGGATGAATCCAATCTGCATCCTTTCCATCAAGGTGACCACTAGGAAACTGCCCTTCAAAAGGCATAGCGTGAGTCTAATCCTCAAGCATACCTAGTCTCTTATGGGCAGCCAAGGTTTACAGGTGATGTCTTTTACTACACCAATTAATGTAGGTGGATAAGGTAGAGAAGCTTTTGGGCATACCAGCTTTCCATCAAGAGCTAAAGGTGTGTTAATAATTTAACCAGCTTAGCAGCTGGCACCTGCAAATCCTCTTCACCCAAAGGTTAGTCATCTTAGGGAGCTGCTTCTGCATTCACAATTTCTTTCTATTATCTAGAATGGCTTTAAAGGCCCGAGGGAAATCCTGCTTCTCCTAAAAGAGGAAGCTAAAGAACTCACTTTACTTTCTTATTCCTTCCTTCCAGATCTTTATTTTCAGTATCGTAAAAGATATTTAGAATATTTATAGGAAAGCTAAGCATCCTTTTCTTTGTTTTCTGTGATTTGTGCATTGGTTCAGAAGGTTACATTGCGTCCTTTCTTCCTTAGCTTTCTTGGTTTCTACATCCATTGTGTTCTAAACTTACATCACATTCAGAGCTATGGGCTTAAAACATTTCTTTCTGCTTACAAGGCCTTTAGAACACAGTGCTGTAACTTTATAAATTTCATCTGAAGAGAAGAATTATGCATATAAGCTTCTTAATAGATTCACAACTTCCATTTCTTTGTGAGATTACATAGAATGTAAACATCTATGGCAGATTTAAGATTGAAATTTTTTCTTCTCCTCTTATTTGGGAAATTCTGTCATCATGACCTAGAATACCAAACATGTTGATACCCCCCAATTAAGAATGCAATAATGTCAGATATTTTATTGGCGAATCTACTGGGAGATATTATTTCTTCTTATTTTTTGGACACCGCCTGTCAAAGAGACTTTTGTCCATGGCTAAAAAAATGCCAAGGTAAGAATCTTGACAATGGTAGCCAGAAATGGCAGATGAATGAAGCCTGACGTAATGGTCATTAAATTATATTTTCTCATTTCTGAATGTATATGTATAATACTTCCATGCTTCTGAGGTATTAGTCAAAATGTGCTAATGTAATTTGAAAATAACACTGGGAAAAATACATATTTTCAAATACCTCTTACAATAAATTAGTGGTTGATGTGCAGAAATTATAGGTGTTTTATAAAATGACTGTATTTTGGAGACTAAATTTGAACTTGTAAGTGAATTAAAATGAAAAGGTTAAGCCATGAATTAATATTTAACTTATTCTGTAAAATATAACTCTGTTAAGAAAGAAGTATTATACAGTAATCGTTTAGTGCGAAATTCAGTAGATTTAAACAGCAGGGTTGCAGCAAGAAAAGACTATGACTATCAGAGATGAAGCACAAAAGTTCTGTTAACTCCCGGTACTGAACTGAAGAAAAGTGATAAATGAGTACAAAATGAAATTGTTTGTTACTTTGTTCTTAAAATAAATTGCTTTGCAGGCTAAGACTCTGTGTCTTGTAAATAGTTAGACATCTGCTGAAGAGGGGTATTCCACTTGATGCCTATTGGATGCTGTAGAGGAGTGGAGCTAAACAGGGAGTCTAATGTTTGCAGAATCATACCCTCTGAAACAGAACCTATTCTGCAGCTTTTCCTTACAGATTTCAAGCCTAGTCCTGCAAGACCCACACATACAAACCTCACGTCGACTCTTGGGGAAAATTTGCTTCCTTTTAGAGAAGTTAGCTGAAACCATTTCAAATATGTAAGTTTTAAAGAGACAACAGAAAGAGCTAGACAATGCTTTTTGCTTCCATCATGTATTATCTCTTCAATCATCTGAAAAATATCAATATTATTTACATTTTATGATGGTGACATGACTACCCTAGAACACCCAAAGAAGATCCAAGAGCACAGTCTGTGTCTTTTGACTTCCAGTGTCGTGTTTTTTTTCTCTAGGGTCTATTGCCTTGCTGTTTCTCAGCCAGGTCTTGAACTTCTCTGTACCCCTTTGCTTACAAAAAATGTGTTGAAACAATACTTGCACTTACGTATTACAGGGGATTGTTTTCATCCTTCTTAGGGGCAAGAGAGTCCCCCAGGGTTTATGACCAAGTAGCCAATGCAATCAGGCTCCTAAATATAGTTCCACCTTCACAGCGTGTAATTCTGATCAAAAAAGAAAAGGGGACGAAACCAGGGACCTTCCAGGTGATAGGAATAATAATTGCGTGTGTTTCTGAACATTAGCTTTTTGCTGAAGAGGAAGACAGTCTAGGCTGTGCAGTAATTTTTAAATATTCTATCAGGGAACATAAAACAAGTCACTGACCTTGAATATCTTAGTGATTGTATTCAAGGAAATGAAAATTCATTTGTATAAATAATAAAAGACAATAGTTAGATAAAATATAATTTAATGCTTGGAAGAATTCTAAAAATTAATTTGAAGTTACTAATGGTGTAAATTGTCAATTGCTTTTCACAAATGTATGCTTTTATACAATTCATGTTTAAGAAATGTAATATATATATTGCATATGGTAACTCAGATCTTCCTTCAGCAAAATGCTGGAGCACACTGACACTTAAACTAAGAGGATTCACTGACATCAGGGCAATTATTTGCCTAAAATATCTGTTAGACGTTCTTTATTATAAATGTGTTTACAGTGGCAAGATTCTGCAGTTGTTTACAGCCCTCTTGCAATCCAACTATTCTTTCAAACATTATTTGCTTTTTCAGACTCCCTTTCCTTCTATTTGAAAGGGGAATAATGAGTAAAGCCAAGTCATTTTGGGGCATGATGAAAATGGAACAAAGCAAACTGCTTTTTCATGGGCTTTAACAAAAGCTTTTATTTTTGAATGGCTGATGAACCAAGTTGCTGGGGATTGATTGGCAAACACTGGGAAGAATCCTTTGCTGTCCATTATTGATATATGGGTTGGCTGGACTCGGTTATGAACCTCTGCAATTTTGTTCTCAGTGTCTGCAATAGTATTTTATTAAACATTTCGTAAGATAAGTGAAGGAACAGTTTGAACCCTGAGCTTTCTCTACATATTTACTTATGCTCTGAAGTGTCCCGGAGAAAATTTGACCATGGGGGACTGCAGAAAGATTCTGGCATATTTGAGTAAATCCTCTTTGAAGGAGGTCTGAAAACATGCAGAGGTAGTCAGTAGGCAGCCGTGTGGGTTATTTTATGGGAGAGGAGCACTTGGGAGGGGCCCTGGTGTTAGGATAGGCAAGGAAATTGGAACTGAAGTCAAAATAGTTTTCTATTCAAAATACAATTAAAAATATGTGAATGTTTTCTTAGTGCATATTTTAAATGAAAAATCAATTTATTTTTTTTTTTTAAAATGGCCTAGCCCAGGGTTCAGCAGGAATGGTTTAACTAAAGACAAAACCATTTAGTATTCCTTTTGAGTTTTCTTTGTTTTAAACAGTAAGTATCTGTGTCAAATTCACTGGTATTACAGAAGTAAAATTCTGAGGAAAAAACCATCTTTGTGCCTTATTTATGTAAATGTATTGCAAAACTCTTAGTTCAATAAATGGCACTTCTTTCTTTCCTTCATTTTTGTTCTTAACCCTAAAAGTTCATTGAGAGGGTAAGCATACCATAAATAGATGCCTAAATATATGGGATGCTTTTCAACAAGTTATTTTTTTTATAATCTTGCTTTCTTAGTTTGACCTAAGAATGGGAAAGTTTGCACCATGTGTTGTGTCACAACTTATATTTAAAATAAGAATCAAATCATCTGACTCTTAGGAGCCATAGAAAATTATTCAGTGGCAATAATAATAACAAAACAATATTTTGGCTTTCCACAGCCCCAAAGTATGCTATTATTTATTAACATCAATTGATTAAGCTCAGTAACAAGAGCAGGGTGAATAATGCAAAACACTTTCCATAAATATTCATGTGAATGTTAAGTGAACCTATTTCAGATGTCTTTGTGTTGCTTCCTGAGTTCTCTTGCACTGACTGGGCTTTTGCCAGAGTAAATGCTCGTAGGAAGAAAGAATGTTAAGCCTACATATCTTAGCACTTATGGAAAACTTAAATTTGTTTCCCTTCAGAAATTCTTGCAGGAATCTACTAAGACCCAGGTTTATCTAGTTATGGAACAGGTGCCTCCTTAGGAAAGTTGATGCTTAATTTGAAAAAAAATCTACACCACCAGCTGTGGTAAATAATTTTGTAAGGTCACATAAAGTATGTATGTCAGAAACTAAATGATCTATCAGTTCTGATGCCATCTGGGTCACTTTAAACAGGGAGGTGCTTTTCTTTACATTGTTCTTCAGTGTGTCTTCCCAGTAGTAACAGCAGGGAGACTTAATCAAGAGAAAAAAGCCATTTCTAGAAGCAACAGAATCATGGTATTATACCAGAAAACAATTCATTTTGGTATAATTTGTGACTTAATTCAGAGAAACTCTCTACTGGTCTTAACTTTCTCATGGTTCTGAAAGTTTTCTGTAACCATAACAAAGCTTCGTTATGCTTTCTGCATTATTGTGAACTAAGCAAGTTTTATCTTCATTATGTTTCCATTTTGAAAGGATAAAATAAAAGTGTAAAAATCACAAAATGAAGGAGTTGTGAACCATTCAAGTGATTTTGCTCAAAAAAGATATCAATAACATATTTGATTTTTTTTCCTTTGGCAGAATGACATGCATTTAAATGTGAGAAAACGTCTATAGAAACTGAATCACTAGTTTGTTTCCCTGTTCTTTTGCCATGAATACAGTATTGAATCTTTGAATGGTTCTTTAATTTCATGTCTTAGAATTATTTTAAATCACTGCTATTCCCTCCACCATTACTAGCCTTGTTATCTTCTTTTGAATATAGAGTACTTAGTGGGATATTTTACAGAAAATATTGTCTGAATTTAAGGCAGGTTTTGTAGTGTCTGTACTTTTCCCTGATCGAAGATTGAAGAAAAGTGTGGAAAGGTAGGAAAAAAGAATACCTGAGCTGATCAAGAAGATGTCTTGTGAACATCAGGACATACGTATAGCTGTTACACATCTTATGCCACTTGACTCCTCCAGCGCCTAGATTCAGTAGCCTGTTTGGCATTGTTTAGTGGAGGGAAATGGTGAGCCAGACATAGCGATGTTCTGTTTAATGTGAGCCTCTCAAATTGGAGTCTGTATATAACTTTTTGAAATGTAGACATTTTCTTCAACAAAATTTAACATTTGATAATACAAGAACACACCATGGCCCCCGTGATTTAAACCTACGTTAGAAAAATTCTAATGATTGTGGCAATTTCTGCTAATTTTACATCTTTCTATGGTGAAGCTATTCATGTCCAGCAGTGGCTTTGTATACCTGGGAAATATTTTTACTACACTTTAATGGTGGTAGTAGAGGACTTACAAAGTGTTAGCAGAGGGAGACCGAACCTTCAGAAACAATTACAAGTCAGATGTTTTAAGCACTGTCCCTACTATTATTGTGCATTCTTCAGCACCTGAACTCAGAGAGACAGAAATCACCATAAATGTAAGGAAAGGAACTGAAGTACAGCCTTGCTTCAGAAGGATGTTGAGGCATTGACATCTGAGTCTCACAGTGCATTTACAGAACAGCAGTAACCACTCACATCGATCTTTCAACTGCAGTGTGGCTTCAAAGGTCTCTGAGACAACCCAGTAAAATCAGAAAGGACAGTTGGCATCACTTTTCCAGAATCTCCTAATTATATGCTATGAGAATGGAGAACTCATAGGTCTCTGAAAGAGAGTCTGGTATGCAAGTGAAACTCTCTGCTTTTTTCTGGTGAAAAAGACCTTTCCCACAGTATATTCAGTTCTGTTACTTGCTTTTAAGATAAACCTTTTGGAATGGAAGTGAAGAGGTCGATTTACGCTCTATCTCTATCAGATATGCAAAGAACATGTGCATCTTCACTCTGTAAACATTTTCAGCAACAGACAGTTTTGCTTTCTTTATAATTGCTATGTTACATGAGTATTGCAAAACACATTGCAGTAATAAAATGTTAAAAGCTTGCCAAAATCATTAGGTTCTATACACTTATTATTAGACTGAAGAAGTGCTGCATGTTCATCACCAGCTGCTTTTCCAAATGTAGTAATGCACTATAGAGGCACAGTGCTGAATCCAGTAAGCGTGTTGAAAAGATAATATCACTTGTCTTGTAAAGAATCACAGATTGGAAGAAACATTTTCAATTCAATTACGGGTTCCAACCTCAATTACTTTAAGAATCTTTCTTGGTAATTTATGGAGTTGTTCGCAGACAAATATTCTTATACATAATTACTTTTCATTTGATGATAAACAGAAGAAGTAAACCCAATATGGTCCAAGTCTTGCATGCATATAAGCCAGCTGGTAAATACACATTACTCTCAGAATACCTGCTTACCCATGAGTTTAGGAACAGTTTATCTGTAATGTCACTTCCAGAATAGAAAATTTTTTCCTCTGGATGACTAGACTGTAATCCTGCAAGAGAGTACATCTTTGGGGACCAGCACTTCCAGATATGACAGCTCAGTGATGGCAGTACAGTTCCTGTGTTGGTAGGTAGAAAAATTAACAGCAAAATTTCTACTCTACTGCTCATCCATCCAGGCTTTATGTGATCAGTGAATGATGAAGTTGTACTGCTCATTTCCTGCCTTGCTGGAGGAAAATTAAAGTGCAAGTTTTTTACTTTTACATATGCTGGTAGAGAAGGTATTAGTCAGAAAGGCCAGGGAAAAAGATTGTTTTGTTTCAGCAAAAGCAGGAAGGGGTTTTTATGAAGTTACCCTCTGAGAGCCGTTCTCTGATCACCCGTTTCTAGACGGAGCTTGTTCTGTCTGAAACTAAATGGCATTTGGATCTCCCAAAAACCATCTGGATTCCTATGCTTTTTTCACTGGCCCCTAAGCTGATGTCCCTCTTTCCAGGTCCAGTAGTGTTGTCCTTGCTAGTGAGGTAGGATTCTTGAACATAAAAGCAGATCCCTGTGGAGGAACAAAGGATCTGGAAACTATGTTGCTGATGTAGTAGTATCTTCAGAATCTGGATAAATTATTTCTGTGATGGGTTGGCTAAGTTGTGAATATGGATAGTTTTCCATGTCTCTCTTCTTTCATTTTTATACTGTTCAGCATTTTTGCTTTCCTTTTAAATTTTTCCTCCTTTTTATCTTGTTCCTTCTATTTTTCTGATTGCATCTGCACTTTTTCATGGAGTTTACCCTTTGGCTGAATTCTGCATGGTGGTGAAGTATCTAAGGGCAAAGTGTTGTCTAGATTATTTGAGCTAAAAGTTGATAAAACTAAAATGTGTGCTGGCAAGATCTTTTCTATTACTAAAACATTGTTTAAAAAATGTTGTTGAGAAAATGAAAGAAACATCACTGACAGTACTTTATGAATGAGGTGTATTAAAAAAAACCAAAACCAGCCCAAAACAAAAAAACCCCAACCAACAACAAAAACCAAAAAAGTGCAACCCTTTTAAACACTTTCTATGTGTTCCCCTCATCTATAGTAACAATAAAAGAAAATAATTAAGGCAATTCACAGCAACATTTCAAATAGACAATGGAATATCTTGCCAGTTGTTTGGGCAACATGGAATAATAGACCAGTAAAGCATTCTGTCTTGCCAAAAGTCTTTCTAGGTACTTTTTGTATGTCTAATTCCATAATTCGTATGCATGTGTACTGATGTTTAAACAGAGCATCAGTTGATGCTGGCATTAGTGTAGTTTCAAAGATTGGGATTTTCAACTGTTTTGAATTTGACTTTGCTACTGCAGTGTTGTCCATTAGCTTCTGTGTGGCACTTGTCCTTTTCTCTTTATAGCTGTTAGCTTTTGTCATTTAATGCCAGTAGGGATTTAAAATTATTATTAAAAAGCTTCTTTGTTAGGCTATGTGATGTTATCCTGGACAGTAGTCAACATCTGCAGCAATAGTCAGATTTGGTTTTCTGCAAATCGTTAAAGAGCTCCATACTTAATGTTTTTCTCCCAACTGGTTCTATGTGTTGCTACAGTATGTCTATTAGTTGAATCCATATGTACAGACTGCTGCATTAAGCAATTGTCTCTTCAGAATAATTTGTTCCATTAAGTTCATTTATTCATATTTTATGAAGTATTAAAATTTTGTTAGAATAATAAATAAGGTTGTTTTCTAGTGTACATGTCATCCTGCCCTTTCACTAGAAATATTCACAAAAATCTATTATTATCATCAAAGAAAAAGAATCTACTGAAAGATTGGGACCATGTTAGGGAAGAACAAGAAGTAAACTGAGATGTTTGGAGAGCTCTCAATGGTGATTTCTGAACTGTGAAATAGAACTGCCTATGACAAGTCATGTAGTTCCTGTTAGCATATGAATTTCCATATTCATATTCAGTGCACTGCCAGTTGCAAGGAAGGGCAACACATATAGAAAAAAGGGCTGATGCATTTCTGGTTTTATGCCAGCATATTGCCACTGATCTAGTGGAATTTTTCTGAATTTGACTTAACAGAAATTTGACCAGAATCAAGCCTGGAGTTGTTATGATGGCTCTTGCCCATTGCAAAAAAGTAGCTTTAGATCTCTCCTGATGTATTAAAGGGTATTTGAATGGGATTAATAAAATTTCTATTTATAGACATGAATTGAGTCAAAGCCCTCTCAAATAAATATCTGATTTTTATGTCAGTAGGAGTTAAGTGCTGCTTGCCAGTGCTTTCGGAAATCATTCCTACGGTGAATATGGGAAGCCGTAGTGGGGTATCTGATATGCATCATAGCACCTATGTAATCATTTAATTCTTATGAGATTAAATGGTTTTACCCACAAGTTTTTCATTTATATCTATTGCTGGACAGGAAACAAGTGTGTATCATACCTGACAAGATCAACCTCTGAGTGGGAAACTTGGATGGAAATTTCCGAGGCAACAAATTATCCTAAAAGCCAAAGCATCTTTGCCCTTTTGCCTTCCCTACAAGTCCTAAAAGAACTGATAGAAGTTATGTCACTACAAATAACAAACATAATTCTCAGATATGTGAACTACACTGTAGCAGATTTGGTACCCACCGCTCAAGAGTTTGAGAAGGCAGCATGTGATGCTGTGCAGTGTAACATCTTTTCTAGTACTCAAACCCCTTTCCATATGCAGAGGAGCCATTAACACTTACAGGAAAGACTAGTTCCCGTCACAGGTGGGGAACTTTCAGAAAAGATGCTGCAATAAGCCTGTTTAGCATCCCACTTGCAGGAAATCAGAGCCATGTTTGTGGTAAGTGTTAATGCCTCTGCACTTCTCTGATTTTAAAACTCAATACCGAAGAGTCATAACATGGATAAAGCGTTATACACAAGTGGCTTATCACATACATTATGAATAACACACTTGGCTTGACTGAATATCTGTAATGGCACTGTTTATGTTTTTAAAATACATTTTTAAAACAGTGTCGTAATAAACATAAAAGGTCATCTTCACCTCAGTGATAAAGACTACACTGCTGCAATACATTTTTGTGACTTAAGCCATATTTCTGCACTTAGATTTATTAGTGTGAAGAAAATTACTCTTCTGAAAAACAAGTAATACAGACACATTATTACTGTAGCAAAAGGTGTTATTAATCCACATACTGCATCTCCAGTTGCATGGACTCTGTTTATTATCTGTGAAAGGGACATGACCTTAGCTTTCTCTAAGCAATCCTGGAAGCAGCTGTTTCATGATAAGTTTCTTGCTTGTTCTTTCTTTTCAGGGGATACTTTGATGTCTGATGTGTTTTTAGAGGGGGTTCACTTAGTATACAGAAGTAGAGGTGCATGTTGATACAGCCTTCTGTATTTTTTCTTCTAAAATTTCTTTGAGGATTTAAAAGAAATAAACAAAACCAAATGAGAAAATCATTGTGTGTGATACAGAGTTGGAGAGGAAGAATTAAGGAGGCAACTGTAAGACCTGCCTGAAAAAAAGCTTTGAAAGCCCAAACAGAAGTTTAGTGCAATCAAGAAATAAAAAAATAAGCTGGGGCAGGAGTAATAACATGAGAAAATAATCCCATTTACCAGGTGGCTAGGAGAAACCATTTTGGGGTGGACGGTTGAATAGACATACTCCAAAAAAGGTCTGGTAATCCATGTATGTGGAGCAGGAGATGGTGAAGCCCTATGTGTTCCTGTCTGTTCCACTGCAGTTCTCTGTGAGCTTAGCGGCAGGTTCCTGTCCTGGTTCCCTTCTCTGCAGCTGAACTAATTACACTTCCTGGAACGTACTCAGCATTAACTAAGTAATATTTGGGTAGCCTTTTTGAAAAATGCAAAGACCAGCAGAACTTAATGGGGTTCTGACAAAATACATACCCCTGAGCAGTCAACAAAGTAGTCGTGCTTTACTTGGTTATTAATTTCAATCTTGTGCCTCCTGTAATTCAACATGAGAAATTATTATTCTTACTGTCCAGTCACGTCCATTGTCAGTGTGAGGTGAATAACACTACAGATCTCTTTCACTGTCCTTTGCCGTAATATTGGCAATAGCCTTGCCATTATGGTGGCAAGTTTCTTATGAATTGTACCTTTATAATTTATATTATAAATTTATAATAAATTATAAAGGTATACGATTATAAAGGTAATAACCTTTAAGTCACTGAGTTCCAAGTCAAAAGAAACAGGGATGTTACAGTTTCTTCATTGGCATTGGATTTCTGTCTGGGGAATTCTTTGTCTTTATGGTGAAGCATATTCTAATCCCTTATTCTAAACTGACTTTAAAGCACCCATTAATATAATTATCAAATTATTCCCATTTTAAATGAGATACCAGAAACGTTTCAGAGTGTGAAAGGACTTAAATATGAAATTGGTGGTCTTAGCGAAGAGACTGAATGGCCATGAAAAATGAATTCATCCCTGGTTTTGGTCCATTCCTTTCAAAGTTAGTTTGTTGCTAACACTCCACTTTCTTGGACAACTTTCTTGGTTATATCCTCTGAGATGTGTTCTCTCTGTTGATAAATACAGTACTTCCATTCTTGTCAGTGTTCTGTCATCTTCTGTAAATGGTATATTCCCCTGAAATAAGAACAAAATAAAAGCAATTACACATTTAACTTTCTATTTTTTCTGTTTTTCTTTATTAATTGAGCCTGCCTCACCAATACAATTTCGCTTGTATTTGGATTTCAAATTCAGATCTATTTTTCTCAATACAGTCTCACAAAAGTGAAGTCGGCTCAAAGTGTGTATTGTGAATTTGTGTCAGCATGTATGTGTGTGTCTCGTTATATTTAGTATTTCCTTTATAGTAACCGAAATGAGCAGAGATGTAAACTAGGTTTATAATAGTGTGTTCTTATGATAAACAGTTCAGTAATTTACCCTGGCTCTGTGACTCTGCTACAGATGGTTGCTTATAACTTAAAATATTTTTAATACTCCTGCAATAAAAAAATGCAAGTGAAGACTTTTTAGTTCAGGATCTGAAAAGCTTATTAAAGCATGTAATAATGACAATAAACTGTTTTTTTCAAACTATAAAAATCATAAAGCCAAAGCTAATGTAATTCCTATAATCTCATTCTCTATGAACTTCAGTTTCTTTGTACCAGATAACCAAATTAGTTTGTATTCATTCTTCTTGAATTTCTTTACAGTGTTTAACAGTTTGTGAGGAACAAAGTTAATTCATCCATGTGCGCTTCCCTGTGAAGTGTCACCTTAAGATAAGAACAGAGTACCAGATTACCTATCCATGTGAATAGAATTTGTCATGTATTGCCCCCAATAGGAAGATCCAGTGGTTAATCCAGTCATGCTAGTGAAAGTCCATCAAGCAGCTGTAGCTGTCATTGCTCATTATGGTCAAACAAGCCTGCTTATGTTATATCTCTAAAACAAGAGAGCAATTTTAGAGGTTTATTTTATTATAAACTAGTATTCAGTTGCCTAAGGTCAGCTTTCGCATTTCTCCTTTTTTCTTTTGCTAACTGAATCACAGTTATTAGGCTTATATATGCAATATTCAGAAATCTAATTTCAGCCAAATCATCATCATAATAATCTGCTAGCTCATTAGATCAGCGGATATCTATTTTTATTTTCATATAGAAAGATTCAGAATTTGCAACTTCTGTTTTTTTCTGAGTGGCTTTTATTCGCTTGGGTATCCTGACTCTGCACAAAATGGTATGTATTAACTTACAATACGTAAGCAAGACTAAAACTTGAATAGTCTGAGGGGGCGAGATGTGAAATCTTCTTTATAATATAATAGCTGTTGTACTAAAATAAAATGCAGCACCTGCAGAAATCCCATATTAAGGACCCCCCTGAGGACTGTCACCACACATAGCATACAGAGATGCAAAATCCCACCACGGCATTAAGGAAAAGCCAAATGCCTGCGAGGATCCCTGAATCGTGTTCATCTCAGAGCAGGGAGGAAGGATGAGAAAGAGGCAGAGAATTGCCATTTCCTTACTAGTCCTTTGTGAGATGATGGCATCTCCAAGCTCTTGCTATCGAAGGCGTCCTAGGTTGGGAAGCCTGTGGTACGCTGCTGACGTGCCACCTCTTTTGGCTACCCTAGCGTAGCTGCACTAACTGCAGTCCTGTCCCAATGTCCTCGGGGACTGTAGGCTGCATCCCTCTCTGTAGGTGTGCCCGTACCAAAAGGCTCTCCTTCCGCTTGTTTAGTAGTCCCTTGGCTATACCACCTAGGGCAGAGCTGTGCTTTGTTACAAGCCCGTGAGTACCAACAGGTTATTTCAGGGCTAAGAATCCTGTCAAAGGTCACCCAGTGAATACTGTACAGTTGCTAATAATCACATATAGCATGTGGCTGATAAATCATTTCAGTCACTTTAGCTGCATATACTATTTCAGATGCTGGTTTGCTTGATATATTGCTGAGCTGTAAAGAAAACATGATTGTTCTGATTCCTGAGTACATTGCATTTTTATATAAATGTCTCCCTTGGCTCTCACCTCTCATCAAAACTTTCAGGTATGAAGACTTTGGGTCACACACCACTTTCTTCCAAATCATCAGTAATCTGTCTATTGTTATGGAAATCTTTTTTGCCACGGACTGTTTTTAATTATAGACCTGTTGGTAGCCTTTCATTTATCTCAAAGATTTTGAACATCCCTTCTTGTGATAGTTTTCACATTTGATTAACTCTTATGAGTTTTTCTGGATTTAAGCATGAGAATTCTGATTGCTCTATTGGCTGTTTGGCAGATTTCTTCTAAAGGCATTCTGATTCATGGAATACTTGAGGATATTTTTTCTGATTTTGGTGCTATAAGTTCACATGATTTTATTACATGTATAAGTATGTGTTTTGGTGAAAGGACAAATGGGTGTTCATAGATCATTCTCTATTCTCATTCTATTTCATGATTTAGTTGCAATGATTTAGTCTTGAAGTCGCTGTTTTAGTCCTTAATTGTTAAATCCTTAAACTTAATAATATTTGGCACAAGTTTCCCTTTTTGATTCAGCCATTTTTATAGAATTTATGAAAATAGTAATTATTGTGTAGAATATTTTTGCTTCTGAAGTCAGTTAAGAAAACACTCTGTCCCTGTTATGGAGTTCTGGAGAAAGAAGTTTTAAAACCTATAGAAAAAGAGTAATGTCTGTCAAACATAGTAGGCCATAATCTGAGGTACTCTAAATATTATTTAGACTTCAGTGGACAGATGTTCTTTAATATTAGCTAAAAATTTGGTACTGATGCTTCTAGAGGTATCTGTTGGCTTTAGAGCCATTTTTTCCAGTACGGTTATGCATTCGTGTGCACATACATATGCACACACACAGAGACATAGTTTAGTAAGTTGTTGCCTTTTATTTGGTAAAATTTGCTTACTTCTGAGACATTTGAATAGGAATACAGAGAAGGTTTATGTAGGCATTTTTCTGCCAGCGCAGTGCTGTTACTTACAGTGATTTTCCTTCACCTCTTTCAAAGATGTTCTGATTAATGACCTTCCTTTGTATGGAGACTACCATAATTTTTAGTCCTCTCTTCCTGATATGTGTTGCTTACAGACTGGAAATATGCTACAATATAGGTTCCTATTGTAAGAAATAGAGTAAGATGTGGAATAATTATGGTAGTAGGAATTACCTTTTCAGGTTCATTTTTGCAGAGCACTTCCAAAAAAGTAATGAAATTAGTTGTTTTTATTTGCATTAACTTACTTCATTAATAAATCACATATTGTCAATAATTAAGAATATAATAGGATTTTCCTTCTTTCCGATGTATAGGTAGTTTTCCTATAGGATTTGTTGAAAACAAGTGTAGTTTAAAATTGTGTACTAAAATACATATTTTTGACAGAACAGCTTTTTTCCGAAAAAAAGGAGGATGTGTCCCTGCCCAAAAGAAAGTTAAAAAAACTCCCAAGCAAGACCTTTCAATAATGATCAAGTAAACAAGTATCCAGATGTTATTGCCCTGAGACAGGATGTTAGCTGACATAATCATGCCAGAAAATATCATGACAGTTTATTTCATAGCCAATATAAACAAACAATAATGAAATTAAATCATAATGGAGGCCTATGCTAGTGCAGGATTATGATCCTAGAGTGAATGCCGTTGCAGTCTTTGAATGCTGTAGGTTAAAGGAAATGGAAGCAGATTCTATCCTGCCTCCACCAAATGATTTCAGGAAAGATTCCTACCTCAACGTACCTTTTTTATTGCAGATATTTTTAATTTTTTTTTCAATTTCTTCATTCCTTTAGAAATGAAGCAGTTTTCATTTATGGTGTGTGGCTGTTGCTTTTGCCTGAACTGTGATGGTCAGAGTAAAAGCCATTGCACTTACAGGGTGGAATCATATGCTTGAACTGGTATTAAGCAATGATTTATAGAGATTTGGTCAACTTTTTCGGTCAACCTTTTTCTCATTAGATTTATTAATCACGAGAAAAAACTGTTTAGAGTTCAGTTCCTCTAAAGATATCCCTTGCTGCTCATGGCTTCACGTAGTTTTCTACTAGCATGTTAGTGTCTCTTGCAATCACAGTCTTTCTGCAGGATGCCTGTTGCCCAGATACCAAGTCTGCCAGTGCTTAAGTTAAACGACAGGGTGAGATTGTGCGCGGGCTGGTAGGGATGCAGCTGTTCACACTTATTTACTGCAGTCCAGAGAGAAAATTGTTCCACAGATAAATTTTGCTAAGTATAAAATATACAGGATGAAAATATTCATAAACAAGCCCCTAATGGCTTTCTTTGAAGTGAAACTGTCTGAATTCTTTATTTTTAGTCTTATGTGGCATCATTGGCTTAAAGAAGTAATGCCACATGTACTCTCATAATTAAAATAAGGTAACATTTTTAATATTAATAAATAGCTTCCATATTATTATGACACTGATTAAATAGGGTACAAATCTTATTAAGACTTGTTTTTGCTTGATAACAATGCATGACTATAATTGACTTCTGTTTGATCCAGGGTTTCTGTAAATTAAAAAGAACAAAGAGTATCAGATAAAAATTAAATAGCACAGAAATTTGTATTTCATAATCCTTTTTGAAATGCAAATATGTTACAAAACATATTTCTTATATGTTCTCAAGTTATGTTTGGTATTTATAAAGATTGCCCATCATTGCCTTCAGTTAAAAGTTCACTTATCAAGATAACCTCTATGTTTTTCATATCATAATTGATAAATCTAATCCTTTCATTAAGATGAATGAAGCCTTCCCTAAAATCTGTAACAGTGCCAGATGGTGTCTAAAAGAAAAACATAGTGCTTTTGACTGTTATAATTTTAACATAGACACACAATACAAATTAGTAGCAAAAGGGAAAAAAAAAAAAAAATCCTATTTGCCTTTCCCCTTCCCCAAAATACATGTTTTATTTGTTGCATGGAGCTGAGGTAAGAGTAAATGAAAATAGTCTCTGTTGTCTTACTTTGCTCCAATAAAGTCAGACAACGATTTCAATGCAATAGTTTTCTATGTAGTTCAGAACATTTTTAAGAAACGTCACTAATTTAATTTTGATGTGGTAAAAAAAATACACTTCATTCTCCCCCCACTGAAATATGTGGGAATACTACCATAGCTTGAGTAGCATCCACATTATGATCTGCGACTTTACTCTTTTGGTCTATGTTTCTGTGCATGTTGGAAATAACGTGTAGTGGACAAACAACCTCAGCTGTAGTACTTGCTTCTCATGTTTGTCACAGAAGGTCTGAGCAATACAACTATATTTGTAGTCTCCGGAGGGGTAACACTGTCTGATCAGTGTGTATTCTGCAGCTATAAGTGAACATCCACAAGAGGTAAGTTTGATTTGACATTTCTGGCTACATCTAAAAGCATCAGCCAGGGAATTTATATTGTAGAAAAGAACCTGTGGGAATGTAAAGTTGGTGGTAGAAAGAAAAATAATCTCGTCAACAGATAGTTTGTAGTATGTCACACATCTATTCACCCAGGTGGACATATTTCCAACTCCAAAATTCCTGTCAAAGGAGAAAGAAGATATCATATGACAAATAATAATTGTTGGATCCATACCTGTCCAATTGTCTCATTTTTGCCAGAATCACATCCAGAAGATGAGTTATAATATTTACATAGCAGAGCAAAAATGGGTAAAGCCAAATACATAAAATACCTTAGAAAAAAGCAAGGGTGTAACAGAAGAATGGCTGTTGGTCTTACTGCAGTGCTTTATATGTCCAAATCCTTATTTTCTCTTACTTTATTTTCTGGAAAAGCTCCCCACTCATTAGTTATTTTGGTTCTTATCCTCTGAAGCTTCCAGCAAGGCTTCTCAGCTTGCCCAAACTGCTAATGTTAACATAGTGATGCAAATGGTCAGTGCCAGCCTAGTTTGGCATCCGTTTGCATCTATCTGTGTAAGCAAACTCATTTTGCTACTTACATATGAAAAATGCATGCTCTCTGCTACTAAAATTTATTTTATCTGCATGCCATTCCTCTCTTTTCAGATACCATCAGATCGTTACATTTCTTTGAAATTCTAAAATATGTGTTACTTGCTTTTCCCTGTCAAAAACATGACTCTATTTTTCCCTAGTATAGGTTCTGTCTGTGTGGTGCCCTGATTATCTAGAAGCTTTGGTATGAAAATGAGGACTAGTTCTTGCCCATTCCCCAACGCTTTCCCCTGAAAATGTGATCTTTTCGAAGGCTTGGGAAATGGCAAAGTACACATAGGCATTTTTTTTTAGCAGCTTAAAACAGCATTTGCTTCTCAGTCTGCAACTTCACATTGATTAGATGGTAGATTTTCTAGATTAACTCCTGACCACTAAAGCACCTTTGTTCTCTCCCATGCTGTTGGGAGATTTATTGATTTAATTGAAGGAGTTCTTACTAGAGTTTTTCATCTGTACATATGTCTCTTCCTCCTTAAGTTGTTCACTTTACTCATTTTTATCATCCTGTAGGCTATGACTGTTTTTTCCCAGAGGTTATGAGTTAAAACAAAGGCTCAACTGCTCTTCAAGAATCTACTTCTGATTTTCTTGACTTTAACTTACCTTTAACAATAGATCAATTTCATCTATGCCTGTGCTACATAGGGAATTTCCCTGGGGATATATATGGATTAGTCACAAGAATATGAAGGTAAGTTCATTTAAAGAAACAGAAATAGGTCATTTTAACAATGCAATGGTAGCTTTGTGTCATATTTACTTGGGAGCTTTGTATGACTGTGAGATTTTTATTTTTTTCTCCTGTCAGCTATTTCTGCAAATTGACAAAGCACAAGTTAATAAAAATAATGAAATATAAAGATGGTATTACACCAATACAAAACTCCCTATCCTTGCTCTCCTTTCTTCTATGGCAGCAGCAGCAGTAGCAAAAAACCAGAGTGGTTTTGTGATAGGCCAGACAGTGGAATTGTTCAAAAGTTGTTTGCAGTTCCTCAAAGTGATACGTCAGGTTATGTGAAGGTTTTCATATGGGAATGCAGGATCTGTGGCAGCAGTCAAGAACTTGTAGAAAAATACAGATACTGTTTGCTAACTGTTCTGCACAACATTTGAAATCTTACTGGCTAATTTTGAGACTCCACATTTTTGTTCTTATTATAGAAATCTTTAGCGATTTGTAGTTATGCAAAATTGCCAACTGCAATGATAAATAATAGCATATGGGTGTATGCATATACAGAAAACACCCATGTAATACATATGCAGTATACAATTCCTATCATCTCCATTACATTAGCATTGCAGAGATACTGGAACTTGCTATGCTGCCAAGACCATTTACACAGTTTTATTGAAATTAACAGAAACTGTGCATCTGAAATTTTAAGAAATCCCTGAGTTCTTCTGCTTCAAACATGTCTGTTGTTTCTTCTTCATGTTCAAAACAAGTCAAAAAAGGACAAAAGGAAAATTTGGATTATCATTAATAGAGCACTATTTTTTCTTGCAACTGTAGTTCAGTACATCTGTCCAGTTTTACTTCAGACTGCAAAAGTATTTTTTTAAAATCTGGTCCCCTTCTCCCCCAACAGAAAGGATAGCATTGCAGAACACGTTTTTTTTCCTGTTGTGTATATTTATGAAAAATATGAAAAAAATCTAATGGAACAGAATAGATGAAAGCAATAATTGGCTCTAACAATTGCAAACCTACCAAAGAAATCAAAATGAAAATTTCTGTGTAGCACTTTAATTTTTTTAATTCCCATTGCTATCAAAAAAAAGAAAAAAAAAGGTGGTCTATCATGTAAGTGCATGTTATTGATATGTTTTATTAAAGAACAAAAGTGATTCAACAGGAAAATATATTACTGTTGGAAACTTTCATCAAAGGAAAATTGAGCTATAGAGAAATACATCACAGTAGCCAACCAATAACAACAGTGAAATCACACAATATTGATTTCTAATCCTCTGCCAGACAGCTTTTGGTGAATCCCTACAATGACGTTTAAAATACTTCCATTGCTATCTCTCTGCTGCAGTCAGGGGCTGCTGGCTCCCCTGCAGAGCTGACAGCTGGGAAGCTTGGCTACGTTAGCTCATGGTCACGGGTTATAGGGTAAATCACCAATGAAGACAAGCATGAGCTGAGACACTGGGTAGGAGTATCTGATGGATAAGCTCCTAACACCTTTTTCCAGGTCCAGGAAGAGGGTTGGAAGGCAGGTGAAGACAGAATGATCTTAATCTGTCACAGATTCACTGTAGCTTATGTAACAGGACTCACAGTGTTAAATTCTTTGGCTGTGACACACAGCATGAATTTACATTAATTTAAAGAAGTCCCCTGAATCCACTTAGATCTTTTCTGTGCATGTGTGAAGTGCCTTACTGGCCTCATTAGGGAATCTGGGAAAAAATGCTTTGTTTAAAAAACTTAACTGCTCTAGATTTTCCAATGCCAAATTGGTCTCCATTTGAAGAAAATCCTTATGTAAATAAATAAGGATGAATTTAACAGGTCATACAGAATGTTCATATAACCCAGGATTATCTTGAATACTGTCAGTACTGTAATACATAGGCAAAAGCACAAGTGTAAACATGTATTGACGCTCTCCCACACTACTTTTTCAGCCCCTATGTGTGCCTCAGATCTTACTGACCTAGAAATGGTGTGATTAGAAACTATGGATTTTTCTTCTGTGAATTTTCTCAATTGGTTCTTGAAGTCGAATGAACATTTAGTGTGCTGGTTTTGGCTGGGGTAGAGTTAATTTTCTTCATAGTAGCTAGTAAGGGGCTATGGTTTGGATTTGTCTTGAAAACAGTGTTGATACACAGGGATGTTTTCATTACTGCTGAGCAGCGCTTACACGGAGTCGAGGCCTTTTCTGCTCTTCATCCCACCCCACCAGCGAGTAGGCTGGGGGTGCACAAGAAGTTGGGAGGGGACACAGCCGGGAGAGCTGAGCCCAACTGACCAAAGGGATATTCCATACCATATGACGACATGCTCAGCATATAAAGCTGGGGGAAGAAGAAGGAAGTGGGGGACGTTGGGAGTGATGGCGTTTGTCTTCCCAAGTAGCCGTTATGCATGATGGAGCCCTGCTTTCCTGGGGATGGCAGAACACCTGCCTGCCCATGGGAAGTAGTGAATGAATTCCTTGTTTTGCTTTGCTTACCTGCACGGCTTTTGCTTTACCTATTAAACTGTCTTTATCTCAACCCACGAGTTTTCTCACTTTTACTCTTTTGATTCTCTCCCCTATCCCACTGAGGGGGAGTGAGCGAGTGGCTGTGTGGGGCTTAGTTGCCAGCTGGGGTTAAACCACTACTATTTAGCTTCTTCAGCATTCTGCAGCAGAACATTTGAAGGCTTAAATGTGATTCATCGGAGGAATTATTTCTTTTTTTTTTTCCTTTTGCTTTTTTTTTCTTTTATAGTTGCCTGGCCCTTTATGGCGTTTCTTAAATACTGCATCACATTAGCTATTGACCAGTCCTCTGGTATAGAGGCAGATTTAAGTGGGAAGTTACACCGTGTAGTTATAGTTTATTTACTGTTAAGTTAGTTTGGATTGCTGGGTAAGTACCATCTGGTTGTGGCAATTCGCTACTGTTCATTTATTCTGTAAGCTCTTCACATTAGTATTTCTGTTTGAGGTAAAACCTTCAGTATGTCACCTTGAAATAACATTCTCAGTATGAGTACCTTCCCAGATCTCCATGGTGAACATGGCTGTTTCTTTCATGGATATTTTTCTTATATTGTGATCATCAGATCATTCGGCGTAGCGCCTGGCAGGTTTCCTCATAATGTATTTTTAAAAGGTTTTATGTTTCATTTTCATTCCTTCTCCAAACTTTTGGTTTGTTTTATCATTATTTTACATATAACTTGCTAGAATTTGTTTCTTGTATGGAGAAGGCTTCATTTTTTCACACGGTCTTTATTACTCGAAAAAAACTTTATGTACCATGTGTCAGATATTTTTTCCCCTCAATTTTTTTCTTAGTAGTTCAATGCATATGCATTCTGACCCTCTAACATACAGTTTTCAAATACCTCCTGATATCTGCAAATGAAAAGTAAAAATAGATTCTCAATGCTGACTGTGAATCCTGCAAAAACCACATTCATATTCCAAATATCACAAGTTTTTTCAGTGAGACACACTTCAGGTGCAGAAACTGAAGTATGGCTTCTATCCTTATGATACAATCTTGTCCATCAAGCTCACTTTGTAACTTAGTTGGACATAGAAATGCATATGTCAAACCTAGAATTGTCAAGAAAAGCATTAAGACCCATGGAGACCATCATTCAAAATGTATCCAGTTCTAGCAGCTTTAAATAAGGTGAGAAGGCCATCAGAATACACAAGAGACTTGGAGAAGTAGTAAGATTTTCCTATTTGCTTGCTAGTATAAATGAAGAAAATGCACAGCAGCACTGTGTAACTTAATCTATAATCACTGTTAAAATGTCTGTCAACCTACTTGCACTTCTACTTTTCTGACAATCATTTAAGGTAAAGAGAGTAACTACATCTATTCTTTTTTATAAGTCTGTGAATCATTGCAAATGCCATGTCTTACTCTTATAAAGGTTATACTTCTGTATCTTGCAGTTATGAAATTACTGTTTTATTTGCATTTTCAATTTGCTATACCAATCATACTTTCATTTTGAATCTACCAGTTACAATTTCTTTCTCTTCTTATTGTAATGAGCCCTACAATCACCAGAATTTTATGTCTTTAAGATGCCCTTTACCTTGGTTTACTTTCCCACTCATTTCTTCATAGGTTTTCTTGCTTCATCTCTGTCCTGCGTTTTACTTTCCTCCATCCTCTTCTGGTTTCTCAAGAGTCATGTCTAGAACAAGAAACATTTTAAAATAAATCAAACCTTTAAAAAGAAGGTAGTTCAAATTTTGACAAAATGTTTTTTAGTTCACCTCTTCTTGGACCTAAATCTTATGGAAGGCATTTATTCATGAGGATGATATTTCAAATTATTATTAAGGGATCCAAAAAGGAACAGTTTCCCAGTGCCATAGGTATAAGTATGTATAAGACCAGTAATTACAAGCTAGTGGCATGACCTCTAGAGCTGACTGCAGGGATAAAAATGATCTGAAAGCAGAAGAGAATGGAATCTGTTCAACCGTTTGACACCACTGTGCGGTGAGATACCTAATCTCAGAGTTACAAAGGAAGGTCACGGCCTTGTAGGTAGTTTCTTCATAGTTTTCTCCAGGGATAGACATGCAGAAAGTGGGGAGTCAGTCTTGAAGTTAATGTCAGGCCTATAGCTCTATGGTCTTGTAAACTAATGGAGGTGGGCAATGTTTATAAGTTAACGGAAAGTCTGTATATGGTAGATCACAGCAAAGCATAAGATAGATGAAAACTAAAGGTGTAAATGGATCATTTGTTACTTTAGAATCACTTTCTCCAGCTAATTATCAAAGCTTCACAAAATCCACAACTTCACTGCAAACAGGCAGTTTGTCATTATGTTCCTCATCACAGGTTCTCAATACAAAAAGCAAGTGCCCAGGGCTCATATATCCTATGTGATTATTATACTGATAATCCTGTGGCTCTTTCCAGTCTTACAGACTGGATTCCACCCTGGCTTACACAGGGACAACAGGTCCAAATATCAGATGTCTCTGATACGATTTCCCATGAGTTACAGTTAGAGGTATGGTTAGAGAAGTGAAAACCAGGGTCTGTCAAGAAGCCAAGGTTCTGAAATTGCATTTGCAGGCTAGAAGAGAAACAAATATCTGGCTTTGAATCAGAAGTAGCAGATCTGAGCTGCTAGTCCAATGAGTGTGTTTATCCCTTTGAGTAGAGACTGGCTTATTAGACTTCTTTGAGAAGAAACTACCTTATCTTACCAGGGTTGGATGCCATTTTCTTGATTCAGTGGAGGAGAAATGTGTGAGTTTGGTGAGGATACAAATCATTACACAAAGATTAAAGGAAGTGTTTTCAAAAATAACAAAAAGAGTAGGACTTGTGATTTATTGTGTTGCATTTTTTGTTCCATCTCTTTAAATTTTAGAGAAAGACATCCAATCCTTTTACTTGTAAATATTCCCTACAAAAATTTCACTTAACACTGTACTTAAAAGTTTTCCTTATGCTGTTCACTCTGAGTATTACTTACAATAATGTGGATATCTGAGGCTCCAATCCAGCAAACATTTGCACTTGCAAATAAAGTTCCTTCCCTGTTGCTTGAGACCGGTGTCAGACATACTATCTTGGATGTATCATGGTCAGCAATGCTGATAAGTGGAACGCTTGTCACCATGCCACCCATCAGCTCTGAAGGCAGAAGTATATTTATAATTGAAAACTTAATCTGATTCTATGAAAATGATCCAGGCTATTTTAAACACTTTCAGTTGTTGTTTGGTTGCTCTGTTTTTAATTCAGATATATTTGAAAGAATTGGTTTAGGGATCATCCTTGTCTATGCCAGCAGGCTGGGGCAGTATTAAATGCTCATAGAGGAAAATGGGAGATGTTTATAGGTGGCTGAAGAATGGGCTGGGCTTGTAATTTTCTACTCCAGAGCAGCATGTGTGACCATAAATTTGTCATTTGAAGAATTTTCATTTGTTGTTTGAATTCTTCCATTTGAAACTTTAGATTGGTTTATGCTTGATACTCAAAAGGAAATCCTTTAAAGGCACTTGTGCAGTTTGTGCTGTTTCGTTGGACTACAAGTTGCCCATAGACTGAAGCCAAGAGATAGAAGACAATTCCAGTTTCTACACTGCACTATAAAACTCAGTAACTCTCTTTTGGATGGTGAGTTTATCAACAAGGTTATTGCTGAATACTTTTAACAACTTGTTTGAAGACATCCCTGACAGCAAGAAAATTGTACACCACAGCAAAAAAAGCCTTAGATGATTTAATGTCAAGGACAGTATCCCACATATTTCTGAAGGTGTCAGCAAGTAACTGACTACAAGTTTCCAAAAGGTTGCTGTATTCCATATTGGGCATTAAAGTGGCTGCTGGCTGACAGCAATGGTTCACTATGCTGTTCATCAAAAGGGATTATGCAATGGAGTGACATCTTTAGTGCAGTCGATGGAGTCTGTGAAAACATTACCTTGAAGCAGTTGGTTTTCAGTGACCATTAGTGGTGCACTGAAAGTGGTTTGTGATTTGTTTTTGTTCAGGGAGTGAAGCATCCAGTGTCCAGGTTCACTGACTTTGCTAAGAGGCACTTTGTCTCAAAGACAGTAGCAAGAATTTGGAGAATGTCCTGGAAATAGTTGCCAAAACTGTAAATTGAACTGTGGTCTGAGTGCTGAACTGCTGCCAGTTCCAGGCACTACTTGATGAAAATCAGTCACAGTACTTAACTTTGCTATTATACAATGTCATATGGCTCAGCAGGAACAGGAATTTGATGGGTGTGTAACATGGCTTGATGACATAAACCCTTTTTTTAAAATAAAGGTTGGAAATCATTATTAACTGAAGAAATGGTAGGGTTTTGCCAGTCCTTGTTTTACCATAATGATATCGTAACATGTAAAGTCATAAAAAATGTGAGCTTTAGGAAAATACCCAGGAAGGTATTTCAATAATATCATGGATGACATTCTTTAGAACCTTGAGAGTGGATGATTAAACAGTCTCTAACTTTGAGTTTTGTGTTGCTGGATTTTTATCAGAAAGTGCTTGGAATAGCAAAGCCTGTCTAAAAAAGAGTTCTTATTTACAAGATTATATATTTTGTGATTTCCCCCCAAAGACGTAACATTTCTTGTTACATTTCTGTTTTGCTCAAATGGAATGAATTCATTTTTGAGAAAGAGTTAAATTTCTGAAAGGTAGAAAATAATTTCCTGTCCTAGATGTGCAACTCAGTACAAATCAGTGTAAAAAAATGGAACCGCAGAGCTTTCAGTTAAAGAAAGTTATCTTTTGCTTCCTGTTCATGTGTTGTGAGCTGTTCTATGATTGTCAGGCTGCACTTCTTGGATTACCCTTGCTCTGTATACATTTCTAACTGCTTTCCTCAGTGTTTAACTTCATCAAACTGAGCTTTCAGTAGCATGTCAATAATAAGCAGAGAACTAGGTGTATCTATCAAAAGAGCACAGAAGATTTTTTGCAAGCAAAATTTTCAGTGAAACCTGAGCAGGATGGAGGATGGTGGCTTCTGAATATGCCATTGCCATTTTAATATAGTTACTTTGATGGTTTCTCCAAACCACAGAAAAAGTTGTTGTTTAGAAAGTTTATGTTCGTAGTGCTAAAGGTTATTTGTTTTATTTGGACAGGATTCAAAACCTGTTTTGCAAATGTCTGCTTTGCTCTGCACTACATACTCCCCAGTATTTTAATTGGGCTTGAATTCAAATTAGTGCCATCATGTGTACTTTCAAAATGGAAAATATTTTCAGATGTAGCAAATTATGTTGGAGTCATGAAACCCAATACTTAAGAATGGCTGGACGTTTTAGCATGTAGACTGTGACATATTTCTTACATACAACAACATACAACTATTTAAGAAACATGCTCCAAAAGTTTACTAACTTGTTCATGGTTAAATAATGGTATTGTGAGAAGTGGTAATTAGGTTATAAACAGGTTATAGGGGGTCAGTGGTGTCTAGAGATTTTGTTATACCCTCTGGCATACATTTTTTTGTATCACACATTTTTTTCTGAAGTAGAGAAGCTTTACTTAACACGGAAGTTTGCCAACATTGCTCCCACATATAAAAAGGGAGATGCACTGCAATTTGGCAACTACCAGGCTTTTTCTGACCCGTTTTTCATGCTTTGTATAAATAATTGAACAGCTGGTAAATAAACATATCTGTCCTTTCTACTGTGTTTTATAATGAAATAAATTTTTACCATTTTTGGCTGTGGCTAGTAAGCCAAATTGTATCATGAGCTACCTGCAATAATGGGTATTGCTATTATATTTAGTCTAGTGAATGGGCACTAGGGTTGGACTTAGAAAAGCAGGACTTCCTAAGTCAGCTCTGCTACGAGGTTACCATGGTCAAGTAATTTTACCTCTTCATTTTCCCTCCAGCCTTTGTCTATCTTGGCACAACAGCTGTGTCTTACTATGCTCTTAAATTTTGTAATGTATTTTGACATACATAATATTCTATCTAAAAAAGGGCTGATATGCTGATTTGAGTAAAAATATCCCCACCTTGTTACACCCATGATAGGTGTAAGGGCTGGAACAGGTGTTAAAGTGGGAAATGCTTTTCAGTAAAGGCTTGACCATTCCGTGTTTGGGTTGTTTTTTTTTTTTTTTTTCTGTTTTCTGTTCTCTTTTTGTTGATCTTTGTTCTTTTTTTTTTTCTTTCTTTTTTTGATTCATAGTAGCTGTCCTCCATGTCCTCTGTAGCTCATCACCCTTCCTCAGCTAAAGGTTTCCGGCTCCTCACAGCTTGTTTTTAGGCGTTCTTCCTTTTCCAAACGAACCAGAATGAGCCTGCTCAGCTGGAGCGCTGTGGTGTAGTCCAAGTGAGCTAATGTGGCCATCTGCACCTTCCCTGGTGAGAAGCTGCAATTCCAGCATTTCTGGCACAGCATGTGTAAGGGACCGGGATCAGCCTATCCACCTTGCTGCCTGACTGCCCTGCCTACGTAGGGCCTAGAGCCGAGTGTTGGGAATTAGTTCCTCTTGTCTTTAGTCTCTTCCTGCACAGTCCTGTCTTTTCAGTAAATGGGACTTTGGTTTTACTAAAATAAATGACTGATTAATATGTATATTTATTTCTTGATCATTAGAATATATGACAGATGACACAATTTCAGGATTATCTTCCTCATGTAACTATCTGTAGTGGCACAGCTTTCTCTTCAATTAGTGCACAGCATGTGGCACTAGAAGAGTATTGTGCTGGACTAGATTAAGTGAGAGAAGACAGTTCAGAAGGACCTAGTTTCTCAGCTTCTTATGTTCTGCCATCCAATATTGTCAGTTGTTACCAAGTCAGATATTTGAAGAATTGTTTACACATGATAATAGCACTAAACAAAATCACGGGTGAATTTTATGGGTAAATGATACAATGATGACAGCATATTTTAAGAACAATAAAGCAGTTCTAGAAAATAATTCAGACTGCAGTCTATACCGTGAAGATAGATCATTCCTTAAGTATTACAGAAGAAATTATATATTATGAGTGGCCTTTACAACCATTAAATGTAATCTCTGAATGTGTAAATTGATGTTATAGTTCTATAAAAACACTGTTTTTTCAGCTCACATCTTTGTGTCTAAAAAAAAAAATGTTCTAATTGAAGTGTTCCAGTAAAAGAATGTTTGAAGAATTCAGCTATTACTTCCTTAGGCAACTCATCTATTACCTGGGTAATACAAATTAGATTACTGTTTGATTAGCACAAATGTAAGCAATACACCAAGAAGGGAAAGATTTTTATAATTATTATAATGGTAAAGTACATTATGTCAAATTGCACTCAGCAAACAGGCTGTTGTTCTACACACTGTGCCCTTGAAAATAAATGCCACATATATCTGAAACATATGAACAAATCTGAAAGCTAATATGGACATAATCCAAAGGCTACTGAAGCAAATGGAAAGATTCCCACTGACTTCAATGAGCTTTGGCTGAGGGCCGGTGAAAGTAGCATTCAAGTTACCAAAGAGCAAAGCTGCTGAAATGCAATTGGAAATTTTTCTTGTCATTTGCTAAGCCTTATGGGAGAGACATCAGCTGTCTGGATTCTTGCAACAGAAAGCATATATTTGGGATGTCCATCTACTGCTATTCAGATTATTTATATGTGCAGAGAAATGACCGCCTATAATGCAGTTAGGTAGGATATAGCTGTTATTTGCAGCTCAAGAGGAATCTGTGGAATCTCAAGACTGGTCATTGCTATGGCAAAAATTAATAGAGATGTCAAAGTAACAGAACTCCAGTTATTGGCAAATATCCATAAATGAGCCCAGACTCTATGGAGAGTGCAATTCTTCTTCCCCCCCCCCAAAGTAATGTCACTAGACTATTTAGAGGCCTTTTTTTCAGTACCATAAAGCATGTCTGCCATCATGCTAAAGATCTGATATGTTGAAAATTTAGTTTTCTTTCTCTGTGTCATTTCTTTGTCTCATGTCACTAAATGACTCCTGTGACAATAATACCTGCAGGTGCTCATCATTAGTATGGGACAAACATGCACATCTTGCTGATATAGAGTCTACATAGTTGGTGCCTAATCAGCTCTATTTAGGAAGTCAGGTGGAAAGGTTTCCAATTTCATTGCTTGTTACACTTCTTACCTGACTAATTGGCCAGGTTTGTTGCCTGTATTTTAGTGATTGCCTGTTTTGAAAATACTAGTTATTTGCTTAATATTAGGCAGTATTTGAAGTGGTAGCTAGTTTCTTGTAACTTCTGAGCTGAAGACCTTTACTATGCATTCAGAACTGGGACTCCTAAAGAGTGGTTGTATAAAATAAACTCTTACTGAACAGATTTTTTGACTGAAAATGTAAGTTTTAGTGAGCAATGCAACACTGCGTTAAATACAAATGCTTTGTTTACCCTGAAATGTAGATTTTGCTTGTCAATATGCTAAACAAAACTATATTATAGAATCACAGAATCGTTTAGGTTGGAAACGACCTTTAAGATCATCAATCCAACCATGAACTTAAGCCTGCTAAGTCCACCACTAAACCATGTCCCTAAGCGCCTCATCCACACGTCTTTTAAAAACCTCCAGGGGTGGTGACTCAACCACCTCCCTGGGCAGCCTGTTAGAGGGTCTGACAACCCATTCAGTGAAGATATTTTTCCTAATATCCAGCCTGAACCTCCCCTGGCATAACTTGAGGCCATTTTCTCTTGTCCTGTCACTAGTCACTTGGGAGAAGAGACCAACACCCACCTCTCTGCAACCTCCTTTCAGGTAATTGTAGAGAGCAATAAGGTCTCCCCTCAGCCTCCTCTTCTCCAGGCTAAACAACCCCAGTTCCCTCAGCTGCTACTCATAAGACTTGTGCTCCAGACCCCTCACCAGCTTCGTCGTCCTTCTCTGGACATGCTCCAGCACCTCAATGTCCTTCTTGTAGTGAGGGGCCCAAAAGTGAACACAGGATTCGAGGTGTGGCCTCACCAGCGCCGAGTACAGGGACACGATCACCTCCCTGCTCCTGCTGGCCACACTATTTCTGATACAGGCCAGGATGCCATTGGCCTTCTTGGCCACCTGGGCACACTGCTGGCTCATGTATTAAGACTGATGTACTGACAAATCTCAAAAACCGTCATCAGCAAGCAGAGTGCTTTCTGCATGGGGTTTGAGAAATCAGTAATCAGGCCTGGTGTTAGTCAAGAATGTTGCTTCTGATGGCTCAGGGTGCAGGAAGTCACTGTGCTACCTGCAAATGTTATGAACAAGAATACATAAGCAATGGTGAGAACAGAGGGCATCAGATGATTTGCTAAGCTAGACTCATTCAAACAAAATATACTGCAACAGAACCAAATGAAAACTTATATCCACATGAATAGCGAATTCCAGTCAGATTTACAGATTATGAGAAGCAGTGAGTCTGTGTAGGATATGAGTTCAATACCACTTAAACTCATGCAAGAAAGGGCTATCTGTACAAAAGGAGAGTACATACAGTAAAATAGAGGTCAGGGCATGCTTTCTCTCGGCGTGAAAGGTATTGAGGAAACTGGTGTTGGACTTCTGTCTCCAATCTGATGAATGGTTCTGCTAAAAGAAGATGCTGGAAAAGTTGAGAAGGTTCAGAGAACCACAGAAGAGCAAGGCTAGAGAAAACATTTAGATGGTTGGAGAATTAGAAGACCTTTACCTAGCCAAGTGACTCCCCCCCCCCCCAACTCCTTTACAGAAAGAGTATTGAGCACAGTTGAAAAAAGTAATAATTCTCCATTCTTCAGTGTCTCCAAAACAAGTGGATGCCTTCCTGAAAAAGGCCATTTACACAAAAAAATTTTGGGTTTTTTTGACTGTATCTGGATTGAAATTGGATGGTTTACAATTTACAGGAAGCTAGTATAGATATGCTAAAGAGACCTGAAGACACCTCTGATCTTAATCCGAAGATTAGTGAGGAAATTAAAGTTACCAAATAATGCATTATTTCTCAGCTCATCAATAAATCAGAGAAAGGATGTTAGAAAGCCAGACATGTTGAGTGTCTATGGAAATAAACTGGGCCACTCAAAGTATTTGAGTTATTGTTTCAGGTTGTTCTTAGGACCAGGTTGGCCTTGTTTTCTGCAGTTTATGCTGAATTCCACTTTTTTGCCCAGAACCAAAACAGCCAGGAAACTACTTCCTGTTTTTCAAATCATGGTTCTGAAGAACATAATGACAACTTCCAAATGAAAAGGGCAGTTCACTGAATTCCATTCCATTCCATTTCTATTATACCTGCATCTAGTAAATGTTGCGAGTTCCCATTTCCTTTTCAAATAATTTTTTATTCCTAATGTTTTGCAAGAACAGTAGACAGCAGCATGTACTACTACAGGAATGTATATTAAAAGTGCTAGTATTAACACTGATCTAGTTCAGTAATCAATGGCCTGTGCCTAGCAACGGCACTCTACATCAGTGGTTACACAGGGATCATGACATTATGTATTTAGAAATCAAACCTGGGTTTTGCATTAGTGTTTCCCCTCAAGCTTACACCTGCCTATGTGTATTCTTAGTATAGCTTGCAGTTTTTAATTGCTTATTATATTCCACTGGCCAGCTTCTCAGTATCATTGTTATTTTAGATTATATGAAGGCTTAGTGGAAAATTCAAGTAGCAAAAGGGAATTCCAATCTTTTGCCTGTGTACATATGAACCACTTGTATACTTGTGATTAAAATCTTTGCTGTGCTCTAGGGTAGCAACCGGTGACGGTTGCTTAGTTGTGCAACCATGAAGTATATAATATTCTGATAAAGCTGTATGTGCCCTTGATTTTGCTACATACTTTTATTGTCACACTTTTGTGCTGATTGAGTGCATAGTTTTATACTCAAGATACAAAGTTTTCTATTCTCTGCATATCTTATTGATGAAAAATATACCTTGTTGATCCAATTTAATATTTTACAGATCGAGCTACATATAGCTTCATGATCAACTTATTAGCAATAGTAAGCAAGTAAACAAGTATTTCATGAACAATGGAGGTGTGCACATTACTAAATCCCCTTCCATTGCAATGCTGATGTTTTTTATAAATATATTGCTCTTTAGGTTCACTTTTAATACTCAATATTCTTTTAGAGCATCTGTTTGGTTGGGGAGATTACACTTAGAAACATGTAATTTAAAAAGTATGTCATGTAATTTAAAAGAATGTACTTCTGCTATCCTAAGTTGGAATAAAGCCAGCTGATACATTACTAAACAGTTTGTCACTTGCTTATACATGTGTGTGCAAATTGGTCTTTACTAGAAATAAATGCAGATCAGTAAAGATTCATAAGTTACTAATTAATTTAATTCTTTCCTACTGATGGAAATAGTTATTTCTAGAACCAAGCTTGGACTTTATAGACTTCACTGGATTGTAACAAGACTACATTTTGACTGCTTACATTCAGTTTAAAATATCTGTTTCTAATCTATATTAAACTCCTAATTTCATTGTCTCCAGTTTTTAATCTGATTTTTTCCCAATTAACTGCAGTCCAGCATAACTTTTCAGTAGATAACTTTATAGTTTCTTCTTCCAAAGGTTCCTGTTCCTTTTTTTTTGTTCGCCAGCTAAGATTCAAATGTGAAAAATGAAACAATATTCTTAAAAAATGTTGAATGTGTGTACTAGAAAGTTGTTCCTTGACAAGTGAGGTATATAAAATCACATTGAGAGGCCTTTCAGCTTAATTGAACGCTTTGCCCAATTAATTGTTTCAGTACCTGAGTTACCTCTGGATCAAGAGTGAACCAGCTCTTATTTACCTCTTCTTGTTAACGATACAATCTTTTATCTTTACTCAAAGAAAAGGGTTTCATTTCCTTCTTTCATTTTTTCACACCCTAAAAAAGAAATGTGTTGCTGGGTAAAGAGAGATGGAAGTGCTTTTGTTCATGTATTTTAGCAAAGCTGAAAACTCTCAGCAGATTTACCTGTTACAGCACTGTGATTCTTGGGATGTTAGAAAGACAACAAATAGCAGTAAATTGAGAACACATTAATAAGATCGTAAGAATGCTGCTAAGCACTGCTTCTTGCAAATGATCTTCCTCTTTCCCTGTCTATTCTGCAGTCCAATAATAATTTTGAGCGTGTGGTAAAAGGATTTTGACATTTGTATTATGGTCACTGTCAACATATTCCTCCTTCTCCCCTGAAAGTGCAGCTGCGACTTCAAAAAATAATTATGGTGAAGTAAAGAAGCTAGAGCAAGTAGCTCTTGCTGTGATTTCAGACAAAGTCTTACCATCTTCAGGCTGACTCATCTACTATGAGTTACACATTGTTTAAAAACGCACATAGACTCTGTGTGACAGAGAGAATATCGATATGCTAAGGTTGCTTTTCAGCTCTTGAGAGTTATTTTATGTATTTTGTCATTGCTAAGGCAAATCTAAAATAATCTACCAGAGAAAAACAACTTCTTGAGTTGTCAACAGCAAAGTATATTCTAGGGCATTGAAACTCTCCATTTCACATGCACAAATAATTTCTACAGAAAACTTAAAGATGAGCATAGCTATGTAAACAAGCACAGGATTTAAAAAGGCAGGTGTTTTACTGATGTGAGATAATTTGAAGCTGACATAGGCAGAAGACATGAGACATTGTTTGCCTCAAATTATTTAGGTACATTTGCCATTCCTGTATTTGATTTAGCGCCAGCAGAACTGCAATTACCACAGTCTAAAATACTTAAAATGTTCTAGTCAGTTCTATTGTCTAAAAATATGTCAACTTTTATGTCAAGTGTGAAGACTGAAATTGTCACTTGAGCAACTGAGAAATGTCTCTGCTAATTGCACATTTAAAGCAAAAGAAATATTTGAATTAATTCCACTCAGATTTAAGGAAAAAATGTGATTTGATTCATATGACAACATATTGTGTTTGGTATTAATACTTGATTTGACTAAGAAATAATCCTACAGTCAAAAAATTCACAGGCCAGAGAATAAGTAGTTAAGAGGACAAGTAGTTCAGCACAGTTCCTGTCACTTCTTGATCATCTGCCGGTCTTGGTGACCTTATAAAAGGCTGAAAGTCATTCCCATTCCTGGCTCTTTGGTAACTAAAAGTGACAACACTATGCTAGGCCTGAACGCTGCAGCTGCAATCCATTTCAAGAGGTGCATTGATTTTTGCTGACAAATGAATTGTCTTCCTGACTACACCTAATTGTAAAATTTTGCATTTTGGTCACTAAGTGAAAATATGGAGACATTGTAGTTACACTGCTATGTTTTATTCAATAGACTAGTTTAGATACGGCAAGAATCCAGGGCCCATTACCATCAAGGAATGCTTTTCAGTTATTTTTGAATAGGTTTGAATCAGGTCCTGAATTGAGAATGAAATGGAAGCTTCAGTTTCATCTTTGCAGTTGCGTGTCTGGGCATAATTTGATCTGACTTGGGTTTGAACCTGGAACTAGAGATGGTTTCTGGAGAGGACCTCTACCAATTGAGATAATGCAAGGAGGCCTGGAACTGCAAGTTGTCATGAAGCCAGATTTCTGTGGATCCAGATCACAATAAGCTGGAGATTAAATAGGCAATAAAATAAGATACTTGCCTAGTTCTTTGAAAAACAAGTCACTATTTTCATAAATACCTTTAATAAATGTTTGAAGGAAGTTAATCATTTTCCTGTAGCCAGCATGGTAGACATGTTTCTAGTCTCATAGGAAGAAAAAAAATAAAATATAACTTTAGAAAAATTATCAAGCAACAAAGTGTAAGCCGCTCTGAATTTGCCTTTATCCATGTAATTGTCCTGTCTTTTGATGTTACTTTCATTTGCGTTCCTTTCTATTTTACAGGACAGCAGGTATCAAAATATATGCCATAACAGTTCATATTGAGATTCTGCCTGAAGGGATTTGCATTTTCTGTAAACCTTTTTTTCTTTACATACAAATTTCAAATATCAAAGGATTAAGTGTGTCCATTATAAAAAAGCAGCTTCATACCATGCTTAAAGATTTTTCTTTCCATTTTTTTAAGAAGGTAATAAATACATGTGTTGTAGGAGTATGGATGCCAATTACATAAGAAAGCTATGAGCCAGTGTGGCTTTACTTACGTGTTTTAGAAATTTTAGTAATGCCTTAATCAAAATGGAACTGTGCTGCTGGCACTAAAAATTAAAACTTCTGGAGGAATATTTAAGTAAAAGCAGGGAGAAAGCTAATGGTTGTGGAAGACCATCTCTGGTTTGGATCAACAAAACCAATGAGGGGAACATGGCTAGTGCTCCCTGCACTTTTGAAAGAGCTCAGAGGGAAATTAATAGCACAACTGACTGACACTTGCAACAAAGTCAGGGCAGGTACTTCTGCACCAGTGCTAACAACCTAAATATGAAAATGGAGGGATTAGAAAGCATGGCCTCAGATGACAACCCTGATAACAAGCATCTCAGAGACCTGTTAGAAGTGGGATAATCAACGAGCAGCTTACCCATTATACAAGAATGGTAGAGTAGGAGGTACTGGTGGGGTAGTGGTGCTGTGTGTGAGGAATATATGAAAGGGTAACAGGATAAAAATATTACAGAGAAAGAATTGCCATAGAATCCTTGTGGAATAATTCTCATACTCTTGCAAAATAAAGGTATCATGAGGATTGCACTACAAATCCATCAGTTAGGAGAATTATAGTGATGCAGAAATGTTAAGTGCACTAGTGAGGCTGCAAATATAGGGCAAGGAATAATAACGGAATATTTCAACTGTAGACTGAATATGTAGACTGAATCAGTGGCTCAAGAAGTAGTGATGCAATTTTTGGGTGCAATAAATGGCTGATTCCTAGAGCAACTACTCTTAGAACCTAGAAGAAAAAAAATGCTGTTCTGCCTTTGTTATTAAGTAGCTGGTAGAGGCTAATTTAAAGAGTTCCTAGTGGAAGAGTTGCCTTGTAATAGGACCTGCCAGCAGCCTACAGGCTGTTTAAAATACTAGAAGCCCAGGAAAAATATGTACCACGATTCAACGGAAAACATAAATGGAGACCAAACCCCTCTCTGTATTTCAACAAAAATATTAAGGAGGTTCTCCTAGTGGAAAAGTCAGTATTCGAGAATGGAAAACTTGCGCAAAAAAGGAGAGCTGGAAAGTCATGAAACGTGACAGATCAAATGGGATCTGAACAGTAAGAAAACCAAAAAATGAATTTGAAGAGCACCTTTCAGAGGGTGTGCAAGCTCGTAGAGAAATGCTCCCTAAATACAACAAAAGCCAGGAGCCAGTAGCAAGATGGAGGAAATGCACACAGTGATAAAGCTGTAGAAGAGAATCTAAATAAATTCTGTACACTGGTTTTTACTCCTGAAGATTTTGGTGATGTTTCTATACCCATCACAGCACTACAGTCTTTGCAACCTATAGACCAGTGAAGCTAGATTGATTCAAAGGAAAATTTAGATCAAATAGTAAGTTTAATGCTAATATGTTACCAGAATTGAATAGCATTCATCTGAGAAAGAAATTGCAGAACTGATGGCCAAGAACAACTGATTCAAAGGAAAATTTAGATTAAATAGTAAGTTTAATGCTAATATGTTCCCAGAATTGAATAGCATTCACCTGAGAATGAAATTGCAGAACTGATGGCCAAGGTGTGTAACCCACCATGACGAACAGTTTTTGAACCAGAGGACAGATGGGGAGCCAAAGAATTGCCATCTACAAAAAAGACATGCGAGATAATCCTGGGAACTGCAGACTGGTGAGTCTGAGATCCATCCCAATTGTAAGGCAGAATTCATAAAAAAAAAAAGGTCTCTGAGTGCACGGATAAAAGTGGTCAATTGGGAAAGAGTTAGCATGCCTTTTGTTAAGGAAAATCATGCCTCACCAACTTTCTGGGTTTCTGTGAGGATATCAGCAAAAAAAAAAAAAAAAATGGTTAAAAGGATCTAGCAGACTTTATTTGGTTGTTCTTTGACATGGTTCCACTTCAAAACTTATTAAATAAATTAACCTGCCTCAGGGCTGGTGGCAGTGTTCTTTGGTACAAAGAAAAATGATTAAAGCATAGGAAACAAGGGTTCACTTTTCATTATGGAGAAGTGTTGACCAGGGATCAGTGCAGGACCAGTCTGGGACCAGTAACAATTGTTCTTCATTGATGAACTGGAGAAGACAATAAACAGTGAAGTCTGAAGATGTCATTAAGCCCTTTTCATTATACCATCCTAATAATACGGAATTCCAGAAGGAACTTACAAAACTTAGTGGGCAAGAAAAGAGATCAGTCAAATTCACTCTGGACAAAAGTAAGGTGATGCATCTATGGGAAGAGAACTTAAACCATGCCTACACAGTGCCGAGCTTGGTATGGGAAGTTATTGTGCAGTATATTGACCTTGGAGTCATGATTGACTGTTCTGGGAAATCAATGCTTAATGTGCAGCAACAGAAAAAAAACAACAAGATGTTCGGGAATATCTGTATTAAAGTAGGTTTTGTAGATGTAGTTTATGTTCATATTTACTTGTGTTTTCTCTGAATTAAAATTCACTGAATTTCTTCATTGTTTGAAGTAGGTAGAACTCTCTAAGCATCACACATGTGAGCATCTTTCCATCCGAATGGAATTTGGTTCAAGAAGAGATACTTTCAATAAGACCTTTACTCAAAAATTAATTTTAATACCTTTGTTTTTAGCCAAGAATTCACAAGGTGAAATGTTACAGCAAAGCCAACTGAACTGTCCTTGCCTAGCATAAGGCAAGGACAGTTAATTTGCCATGACTAGCTGGAAAACATACAGCATATTAATATGCAAAATGAAAGTGCAAGCTGTGTTATGTCAAGCAATGAAACCATGTGAAAGATTGATATTTAAGATATCATGCTCTACCTCTATAATATTTTGTATACTTTCTTCTATCAAAGAGAGGGAAGCTGTTGAATTGGGGATGAGAGATGCCCGCAGTTATCATCATACTAAATGAAAAGATGAACCAAGAAAGGGAAAGAGATGGCCAAACATAGGTAAGTCCATAAAACTTACCTAATTATATATTCAAGCAGTCCAGTACTTAAGAAATTAATTAGAAGGAAGTACCCCTATATATCCAGATAGCCTAGTCAAGTCCATCATGTTTGCACCAAAAGGTGAATTTGTACTGTGTCCATTCATAGATATTCTGTACAGCATATGGAGGCAATGGAAGGACATTTTAATAGAATCAAACCAGGACATTTTAATAGAAATAACCTGAGAGTTAGAAGAGACCTTCTCTCAGTGTCTAGGCAATGTTTTCTTTCCTTTTCCACTATAAGGCCTGTAGAGGTAGAAAGGTAGAAAACGGATTTGAGGAGCACATTTTGTAATCTCGTGAAGCTGCTAATTTAGGCTTAGGTGAGCCTCAGTTGAGATCGGTACAGTTAATGAAACAGCTTTATGAAGCTGAACAGCACTATGACTTGCAGTTTTCTTAAGCTGTTTTTAAGTAGGGAGAAAAGGAAGTTCTCCTGCACTTGCCACATGGAACATTGGAATTACTTAGTTGTCCAAAGACTGTCCTTATTGCAAAGAAGGGGTAGGGATATGAAATCCTGTTTAATCATCAAACTAACTCAGCAATATTTCTGTTCCAAATGTTGTTGTTAGAGTAGGTTGTACCATCTGATGCACCTTGTGCCCATGTGCTGTTTTCTCCAGTAAGAGGTGGTGGTATGTTTTAGGAGATAAAGGTTATGCCATTCAGTGAAGCATCTGCAGATACAGAGCCTGTCCCTGACAAACAATGTATCTCACTTCTGCTTTGCATCTGACTTGGGCTAGTCCCCTGCTATGCTTGTGGCTTGTGACTGCATCTTCACTTTTTTGTACAGATGCTTGTCTCATTCAATTGCATGCTTAATGAGAAAATGGATTCTTGAAGTGGATGTTCCCACATGGAAACTTTCTTATTCTCCCATGATATACTGTCTACGCCAGGAGCTGTCTTTGTTTTGAATCAAAAGAGTGAAATATTTCACTCTGTTTTTCTTTTTCAGGCACTTGTCAACCTTACTGGCAAGTCTAGGAACTTCCTTCTGTCTCTTATTTTGTCCGTGTTTCTGAGTGACAGTTCTGCCCCAGCTCTCCCAGCTGTTCCTATTCTCCACTGAGCTAATAACCACCTTGTTCAGACAGAGAAGGAAAGAAAATACCTTAGATCTACAGCCATTGGTACTACTGCATGTTTTTCTGTAGCTATGTCTTCAGTATAGCTAATAGCAACTGACTAATAGAACTGTATTGTACTGCAAGAGCTTGAATTTGTTACTTCGATGCCACATTTCTGTTCCCACCACACATGTCCAGACTGTCTGTGCACTACTGTATCTGTGTTACAATTTCACCTCTGCCATCAGCAGCCATGCTGATGCATGTTTTCTCGTTCAGATAACCAGAAAGTGGAAGAGATCGTAACACAAAGAATGGTGATACACTAAAATATCAAATACAGATGACAGAAGAAATGATACTCTTCTGTATTCTCTGATTCAGAGCCTCTCTCTGCTGAATTTGGAGGTGTAAGTTCCACCTCATAGTGTGTGTATTTCAGTATTTCAGTACATATTAATGATCGCCTTTGCCTTCTATGTATGCTTTATGCATTTTGTTTACATGGAGCTATATTAACCTTTGTGATAAAGGGCTCTGATCTCTCCATCAAACTTACAGATATTTTGAAAATATTGGCCAGTCTAACATGCCTCCTTCAATGTTTATATATTCATCAAATTCAGGTGTTTCACCTGAAAAGCAAGTTACCTATATTACATTATTTGTTGCCACTAAAAGAGACTGTGAAACAGGAAATTGCTAAGGCTGAATCACTGTTTTTTCTATATTACTTAATAAATATTTGAGACTTAAGCTGTTATGCTTTGTTGTATTTAGACTTTGAGTTTATATTTTTGTTTAGCTAGACACAGGTATATAATGGGTTTAATGAAGGCCAGCAAAAGAGGATTTGTCAAAGGCCTGTTGGACATAATCCAAGGATAGTTTTTCAATGCTAACCAGGCTTTAATATGCAACCTTTTCTTCCTGCAGTCACAAAATGCCTCTATCCCTTAATCCATTTGCTTTTTTATTAGCAAGCTAGAATTGTTTCATCTCATACAAGATTATTTCTGCTCAGATTCTAATACTTTAGCTGACTTTACACCTATGAAAACTTGTAATTTTCCTTGTTTTGATCAATGTGTGCATTCTGAACCAAGCCTTGCTAAAGCACCCTTTGCTGAAGAGTCTGTGAGCTGGAAATTATTTCATTTTGAAAAACATCTAGTATATTATTAAAAGCATTTCCTTTGTCATATCCCTACCCTGTTACTCACTGTTCTCTTCATAGAGGCTAATTAAATGTTATGCTGCTAATCAGTGTTGATAGATACAGAGTACTGTAATGTCTTCTGGCTTTATGGATTATGCTAATGGCCATCTGCCTATTATTGATAATTTGTTCTTCAGTTACTGGAGGGGGAGGAAGAAGCTGTTTGGTTAACTATAAAAGGGAGCTATTTGGTTTATGATGCATTCAACTGTATCACCAGTTGTCTTTAGCTATTAAAGTTACTATAACTGTAAAGAATATAATTTCATAAAGGTCTGGATTTTCTTTAGTAATTGTATATGAAATTTGTATGTTCAGACATCTAGAATACATCATGAGTGATAAGAGCTTGATGTCAATGAGCTTATTAAGTACTCAATGTGTTAAACCAAAGTTAGATAGATACATGATTAAATTTCATACTGAAGTTGTCTAAAATGCTATTAACTATGAAGAGTAAAAGGCCATGAAAAAAGTCTAACTAAATTCTGTGATGTGGAAATCTTTAACAAAATCTGCATGTGTAGGAACTGCCTCAAATAACTCTGCAAATCACAGCATACTCCATTGGTAACAGGAAAATATTAATTACAAAAATTCAGATGATCTGCTCAGAGAGGTAATGTGCACACCTGTTTTCATGTACTGCGATAGATAGTATCAGATTTTCTCCGCTATGAAACATATCGGGTAACAGTCCTTTAGCAGCCTATTAAATTTTGCAAAGCCTTTTTGGGTTGTACTGAAGACTTCCAGTTTTACTTAGCTGGTTTGACTGTCTTGTTGCTCAACTAGAACAGACAGCTCTGAGACAGACAGTGAGAACAGACAAATGCCAGATGTTGTCAGCTCTAGTGTTGGCTGAAAAATACCCACAATTATTTCAAAACATGAAAATACAGTTATTTTTTCTGTAATACTTATTCTTGCTTCCTGATGAGCTACTGCAATGTAAGGAAAAGCTGAAATTAAAAATTTTGATACATTTTGGTAAGAATTTTAAATAAAACACAATAGAGTTTTTCATTAAAACTTTCTCTAGCACTATTTGGGAATCATGTCAACACTTGAAAATAAAGGAAAAGTTCTAAGCAGTAATCCTCTTAAAGAACTTACACATTTGCCTTTTTGTTCATGAGGAACAGTGCAAGTGTGAAGCTTTTGAGCAGATGAAACTTCACTTTTTTCCAGTACCTTAAAATTAAACTAACCTGGGAATATTCAGTGCTGAGAAAGGGAAGTCTTCCAAAAAGAACTTAAAAACTCACTAAAGGAGCTCAAGGATTGTTCCATGGAAAGGCATAGTCTGACTGATGGAATAGCAATTTTTGGCAAACACATTCAGTGGTGACCGTTGTATGTTCTGCAGCTATTGTTTTTAATTAGACTACTTTACAAGCAATGTGTATGAATAGCAGATATCAGTAATGAGCCCAAGTTTCCTTGGAGGTTACCAAAACTTCACAAAACCAAGAATTTGTATCATGATGCCTGTCAATGAAGGGCACCATTGAAAGTTCCCTCAGGCAATCTGGAGAAACTCTGCTTGAATTCTGTAAATGCTTTGAAGTGCCATTGAAATGCTGTTATCAGTAAATTGAAACACTGAACAGTGCAGTTTTCTCTGAATACAATTCTTATATATACACCAGCAAAATGTGAATGATTAGAGGTAGCACAAAATGAAATTATTACCTTATATATAATCTCTAAAATTGGCTAAATTTTCTCTCATGCAACAGCAAAGCAGATTTCCTTTAAGTTTCTTCTAAGCTTATACTTTCATTAATGAACTAACCTTACTACTTCACAGATTTTTTTTATGCAGTTTTCAGAGCCCTGATGGCACTAATAGGCTCTTGTGGCTTTGATGAGCCCCACCTGGGGCCTTATGGGCCTCCAACGCTCCTCACCCCACCCTTGCTTATGAGCCCAGGATCCTTATTTAAGCTTGGTCTTGAGCCTTTTCTCCCTGCCTGAGCAGTGCTGGGCAACTGCTGATTTCCAGCTCAGCCACCAGCATGCTCCTGCCTGGCCACGGGTGGACTTCCCAGCTTGATCTCAAACCTGTCTTGTCTCTCTGGACCTACCTGGTTCCTAGCTGGGCTATGTATGATCCTAAACTATGGATTGACTTTATGGCTTGAACTCACACCTGCCTCTTCACTGTGAAACTGCCTGATAATCTAGACTTGTGGTTGAACGTGGCTGCCACCTCTGGCTTGCCTTGGTTGGATGCTCTGTGGTGGACCCTGTCTGGTGAGGCCCTGTTCTGCTGGCTGGATTATCCCCTGGCTCCCCATCCCTTAGGGAGCAGCTGGGCCTTGCTGCTCCTGACAGTTTCTTGTGGAAAACACTGGACGGAAAAGTTGTCCTATAACAACTTATTTCTCATTCCTGGTATCTTCATATACTCACTTCTGTATTTTGTAGGATAGACCCAAGAAGCTGCCCCTTCACCCTATACTTGTCTTCTATTCTAGTTTTTCTGTCTTTTAGGTATCTTAGATTCCCTAGGTACTTGAAGGTGGAGTATTGTCATTTTCAGTTATACCTCATATTTGTCTACCATGGATGAAGACAAAAACACAGTCATCAGGGATTCCCCATGAGTGATAACAAGTTTAATTCCTAACAATGCTCCCATTTGCTTCCCTCAGGGTCACTCCTGAATCTAGCATATTGCTAGAGGAATAACAATTCTTTAGGCTAGTATTGTTGTATAAAGCTGCACATTTGAAGACTGCCCTGAAAGTATTGTTATATACTTCTGGAAATGGGAAAAAAATAAAGAGGTATTGTTTTATCTCATTATTGAACAATGATGATTACTTTGGGAACAAATGAGATGTGAGATTTTTTTTTTCTTTTGAGTACTTGTTCGAAGCATTCTTCTCCTGTTTATGGAATCTTATTCTTCTGAAATGTAGATATTTATTATAGATGACCTGCTCTAGAAGGTGTTAAACGTTGACAGTGTTGCAAAAGAGTCACTGCCTCAACAGTGCTGGCAATTTTTTTCTTGCTTACAGCTCTGTGGTTAAAAAAAACCACCAACACTCCAAAATCCTAAACGCAGAGGGGAAAAAAGGTTTTTTTCTGAAAAATTGCTACATTTTCTGTTAAGAAAGCTTGTGAATGTGTGATCAGTTGGAATTTGCAACTTTCAGAGAGCTATAACTATTTATGGTGATAGATAATTACATATAGAATTAATAACTACTTGCCTGTGTATAGCCTTTTTATTGTTTCAAAATATTCTATGTACAAAAAACAAGTCTTAAAACACTCCAAAACCATTTTTTTCTCTCTCCCCTTTGTCATGAAAGTGTTTCTTCTTTAAACCTGAATTAAGTGTAAACCAAGAGGGAAGGTACATTTCTATATCTCTGTTCTGCTCTCTAGGAAAGTTCTCATGTTACAGACTTCAGATGGGAATTGCAGGTAGTAGTGCACGTGTGTGCGCTCTCTCTCTCATTTTAAAAACACCTGTCCCAATTGGTAGGAAGACTTTGCTTTGAGAATGTGCCCATTCCTCCACTCTTTAGGATGCTTTGCAGTATGCCCTTTTTCACAACCACCAGTTCCTGGAAATCCTTTGTCTGAAGTAGTTAAGAGGTTTATACTGCTCTCTTTCTTACTGGGGTCTTTTCCTCTGCTCAGGTAGCAGGGATTTATTGAGGAAAACCAAATTTCACACAATAATTCAATCCTAATTTCATAAGTCTCAGTGAAAAATCTTTGCCATCTCAAGTTTTCTCTTTTAAACCTTGAAAACAAATCCCCTTACAGTGAGACACCTGCTGCATTGCTCCTCTATTTTGAGGAACACATGGGAGGATAAAGTGTTCAAGAAGCGCAAACCATGGTGCTGAATGCAGAGTTCAAAGGTGATTGGGTAGTCTGGTAATGGATGTATGTGAATCCAGGAGAATTATGTTCATGTGTCCAGCTCTTTACACGCATTTGCAGACAGACCAGCAGGACTGGGATGCGTATTCATGATTAAAATATACCAGCACGTTACCTATAAACCACTATCATAAAGAAAGTTGTCTAGTTACTCAACACATCTGTAAGAATAGTTGCTAGAAAGAACTGTCAATGGGGAAGGAGGAGATAGCTGTTAATTGGAGTTCCACAGCAATCCCTTAAAGGAGGGGAAACTCTCTCCATTTGCCTCTTCAAGTGCTTAGATTGCAAATCTGTTTTATCGACCACTTGTCTGGTGGGGTGAAGAATGTAGACAAACACTTTTTTGGACACATGCTCTGGGTAGCACTAAAGAAATAAGCCCTGTGCTTATGGAAAGGAGCATAACCAGATGTGAGAGGTTTGCTGATATGGGTAGAAGTCACTTCTACAAGTTTATTATAAAAAGTTGTAGTGGATTAGAATAAGAGTGATCAGAGCGCCCAGGTTTTTGTGTATTGCTTGAGATCAGTATATGATCCTTTGTTATTAAAAGCATCAGTCCACTGAAAAAAGCGCCAAACTGTAAAATGTGCTTGTGGAGGTACTACACAGATTACTGGGCAGCTGCAGAACTACTTATTGTATGTTTTCATGGGGGAAATAAAAAGACATATTATGCCTAGATGAATATTGTTAATGACTTATGACTGAAGTGGGCTGCATCTGTCTTCTATAGCGATTTAAAAAGCTTGAAAGAAAAGACTGGAAACTTTGCAGTCCCCTGTGCAAATGAGCATCCTTGGGGATTGGTTAAGGCAGTCAAGAGAGATTCAGTGCCTGAACTAAAAGAAATTAACAGGAGAATAGATGTGAAAGCATTGTAGAAGGCAAATTGATCTTGACACGCAGCATCTTTTGTCCAAAACCAATCCATTTCTTTGGATACTCATGAAAAGCAATAAAAGTTGAGTAATTGACTTGAGAGCAATTTGTGCTGGAAGTGATTTTTATGAAATGTAGCTTTGAAAGGACCTCACAACTTGTCAAGGAACAAATAATGCTTTCATTGACCAGCCAGCAGTAGAGTTTAAAAGCAGTCAAACAAAATGAAGCAAACTGTGTGTTTTTAGCAATGTTCTGGGATATTAACCTTGTGACTTGTGTTTATCGAAGAAACCAAGTTGTTGGCTCTTAAATGAGACAATACTTAATATGACAGAGGTATGGCTTCAGTGCAGCTAAGCCATAGGTTAAAACCGTCATGGGTTAGTTAAGCCTAATGAAAAAAAATGCATCCACACTGTTTTTAAGAGTATGCTGCTGTCACGCCTTGTTTCTGTGCCAGCCAGCATTGTCTCTCTGAGAAACTGAACATATCCCTATGATTCATAGCTCTGTGTTTCATCCCGCAGTTTTTGTTCACAGTAATCTGCAAAAGAACCTGTCTGCCCTCTCTGGGGATAATGGCAGGAAACATTCCTGTCCTAGAAATCCAAGTTGTGAATGCAGTTCCACGTGGCAGCCCGTGTTAGTGTGGGAGTCTGCATTCTCACCACTCTTAGAATATAACTTAATTCATTGTAAACCAGACTGTCAGGCTACCGTGGATTTAAAAATCCTTCCTTGGTGTTACAAAATGTGACCTTGATACTCTTTGCTTGTTTTCTGCATTGGTCAGTGCTTGTTTTCAGCATAGGGCTTGTGACTATTTGGCTTTGTGGTGCTGAGCTACAGAGTCTTGTGAGCATAGCATTGAACTTTAGTAGGAGTTTCTTGTGTTCGTGTTTCACCCGAAGAGCAAAGCTGCAGAAACTGCAAGCAATGTGGTCTTGAGGATGCTGAACAGAAGTACATTTTGGGTCAAGGTCAGAGCACATATATCAATGCAGTTCACAATTAGATTACAGGACCACAAGAAGATAAATTTATTTAATTGTATAAATCTTAGGCTACCAGTAAGTAATAAACTTTATTACAGAGTTTATTACTCTGTACTTTGCTATGCCTTGCTTTGTACCAAGGGCTGAGGAATATGTGTATAAACCCTGAGGATGTTAGACTGAAAAATAACAGATGAATCCTTAGATTGAAGTCTGCTGTGAAGGCAGGGCTGAGGTGCTATACTTTTGCAGCAGTGAAACCTATTGATCTTAGTAGGATACAACAGCTTCCCGCTGTCAGTATAACTGTTCACAAATTCCTGGATTCTTCTGAAACAGAATGTAGGAGTAAATCACACAGTGCACATTTACACTACAAAGGCACAGTACTTTAGCAGGAGAGACAACTCATTTGGTAATCAAGAGAGACAAACTGCTGTGTTAAAGAGTGGCTACCAGGAAGGAAATAAATCATCTAAATATGGTATGATGGCAGACGTGGAAGTCTCCCAAAGGTGTAAAGAATTCCTGGTGGACAGTTAGATACTTGCCCCTTTTTTCCATGTAGTTTCCTTCAGTTCAAAAAGTGTTTCATATATGAAGTGACCTTTTTCCTTTATAACTTTCTTTTTTTGGTATTAACTAAACACTTTTGTATGTGCTTAACTCTGATTTTGATGGGATTGTGATGCAGCATGAAGTTAAGTGCATGTGCTTTACTAAGCAAGTATGACCTTAGTGAAAGACCTGATCATCTCCCTCATCTAGAATCAAGCTGCTAATCCAAAGAAGGCTGTGGTTATGCCTGCAGCGCAGGCAAAATTGGCGGAGAGGGTGCAGAGACCAGTAGAAGAGAGCAGTGCTAGAGTAAGCTGGTCAAGCCTTAGGGAGCGTGCGGAAAGCCACTCAAAGGAGATGGGAGAAGCATGTAGCAGCAACACCCCCTTCAATGCAGAGCTGGAATCTGAAAGATGTTCAGCACCTTTTTTTGTCTGGTATCAATAGAAACAGAGAGATTGACGTTGTGGGGGAGCAAAGCCATGTATGCAGCTTCCTGAAATTTTGGAGTTTGTGGTGATGACTGAACAATTTTATTCTAAGATGATGAGTGACCAGGTTGTACGTATGAAACTGGTCACAAAGTACGTTGTATCTTACCTATTATGCCTGTATGACAGCAGGGGATGGAGCCATTTCACAACTGACTAGTGGACTCAGAACCTTGAAAACAGTTTAATAATGTAATGGTTTCAAGTTTCAATTAGAAATAGCTCTGGTTTCGGCCTGCTCTGGCAAGATATCTCTCAGTTCATCATCGGGACACTTTTTTTAGTAGAGGAGCATATCCTGGTCAATACTAATTTGTTAACAAAATGGACAAAATTCAGTAGAATTTTCTTTGCTGCTGTTTCCGAGTAGAGATTTTGCTGAGGTGTTGCAGCTGAAGGCTCCCGCAGAAAATTCTGTCCCTTTCAGGTCTTGTATAGGTACTTAATCTTTATTACTTTATCAGGAAATTGCATCACTTCCCGTGTTGGCTTTTTTAAAGATGAGCTTTGGACAGAAACAGAAAATATAATGATGTCACCACTATCTTCATTTCTAAATCTACAGAGAGGAGAGACTAATGCAATAAGTCTGTATCTGACCCACAACGACTTTCACTTTTAAAAACCTTAAATACTGTTTTGCACAAGATAGCTACATAAATCTTTGGGCAGAAAAGTGAAGAATAACCTATTCAGACTGAAACTACAGGGGCATGTTAGGCAGACTGATATAATTAGCTAAAATGGGATTTGGCTAGGACATTGGAGTTAATTAAAAAAAAATTACAAGGTCTTGAATGACCAGAAGTAGTCGGGATCTTGGCAGATGTCACATCTGAATGATGGCAGGTCAGTTGGAGCACTGATCTCTTGCACTGTGTTGGGACACTGGCTCAGAACCAACTCAGAGGAGGGAGGGCAGTGTCTTGACTGATTTGTGTTGAAGTGTGGTGTGTGTGACATAAGAAGTATTTTTTGAACTATTATGAGAGTGATGCTTTTTCTGTATGCTGCTTTAGTACCAGCAAAGTGCGCAGCCCAAAATGAAGTAGGGTGTTTCCGGTAGATGAGATGTATAATTGAAAATAAGAATACCTTAGTTTATTGCTAGGCCTTGGGGAAAAAAGTACTTAAACTTGGAGATTCACTTTGCCTGTCCATAAACCAGAATAACATCACTTTCTTATAAAGACAATCTGAAGCTTAATTCTTTGCAAGGTGGTATGAAATTTTGGAAGAAATTGTTCTAAGATGCTGAGTAGAACACTACTCTTCAAACTTGAATGTCTTACAGTCATGAGCTGTGAAGTGGTATTCTTCTCAGGGAACTAAAGCACACCTATTGGGAAACCGCTGATGTATTTATTTTAATTTCTGGAAGCATTTGATGAGGGACCTAGTGAAAAATAAAGAAAAAATTAAAGTCCAGATCTCTGGTATGTCATTTTTCCTGACTACAGAGTTGGAGATAAGATTAAAATCCATGCCTCCATCTGCCCTATGTATTTTTAAACCAACATCTCCCAGATAGAGTTAACTTCAGAAACAGGGATTTTTTTTTCTCATTTTCCTTGTCCTTATTGAAACATGACTCCTGGGTTCCTGAGAATGCAGTGGTCTAAAATTTGGTAAGTAATACAAAATATCTAGGGTGATTCTATTCTTTTTATTCTTCTCCGAAAATTTCATTCCAGATGATTGAAGTGAAAAACTAAGGAACTATAATTACATTTGTTCTGCAAGCCAAATCTTTTACAATCTCTTTATCATATTATAAATTATAGAATCAGGGCCATATGTTATCAGAGATCTTTTTGCATTCTTTCTGCATATGGTTGGGGCATGGCTCTGCGTTAGTGCAGGGATTGGGGCACAAGATTAATGCCTTATTTCTCTTTTCTGAATGTGGATCACAGGCTTTTTCTGTTTTTTTCAGAGCACTAGCTCAAAGGGATCTACTCTCCTGCTTCTGTTGATCATCAGCAGAGTCTGTCAAAGCAGCAGAGCATCTTTTATGTTCTATATACTTTCTACAATGCTTTAGTGGGAATGGTTAAAACAAGGTGCTTTTTTAGTGAGCTCTTTCATGTTCAAGCCAAGGAAGAGAATTCTTCTTGTCTTAGATCTGCCTCCTATAGATAATAGGTCACACATTCAGCAAAATACCATGTATGTTTTGCTGCTTTGCAATGCGTATAAAATATGTGGTTGTGCTATTGTTCTGCCAAAGTGTGCAGCAAAGTTGATTAATTAAAAGTTAACATTAAAGCAAACTTAAATTTTATCTCTAACGCAGCCTTTCTATTTTCTGTTAGCCTCAGGACCTAACCACCTGGCAGGTGGTTATTTATTGTGGTCTGAATTGTTCTCCCCTAAACACTTATAATGATTTCCAAAATAACATTTCATCTTATCTACTCTAGTAGTTTTCTTTTTTGTAATGAGTTTCTTGTCAGAACATCTGCAGAAGATCTCCTCTTCCTCCCACACCAATTCCTGCCACTGTATAAGCCCAATTTAATCTGCTCCATGAACAATTAGTATTGAACATATTGAGTTGCTTTCAGTAGTTTATTTGCTTATAGTATTGCAAAACTGGTGTTGATCTTTCCTATTTCCTCCTTGGAGAAGCACGATAACTTTTGGCTTACAAAGTAAGACATGCTTGACTCCATTTTTTTTTTTCCTGGAACCATTGTTTTTGTCTTGAGTTTCTGTTGTTTGATTTTAAAAAAAAGAGGACTCTCTTTCTTAAGAGGAATGTGTAGTTGAGAAGATGAACTTATTGCTAAGAATTTGAACCTAAGTATAACCAGACATCAGCGATTAATAAAATAGTACTTTTTCCTGTAAAATACATTAACTGCACAGCAAATATGAAGCAATCAATCACTATGGCGGATCTTATTCATCAGCTACAAATGAAATACAAAAAGGTCATACAGGTTGCTCAGCTGAAGCAGTGCTCTCTTCTATTATAAATCAATGAGGGTTATGAGCATATGTCAGATGCTGCATTTGGCCTCAAAAAAAGTTAGAGACACCAGGGTCTTCAGAAAGCACAGAAAGAGAAGAGACAGAGTATCATGTACTGGGAAATAGAAGTCTTGGAGGTGGGATTGGCACACTGAGTCTGTTGTTTGGTTGATTCAAGCAGCTGAGTATCTTGAAGCAATATGGAAGAAATAAGAGTTTGTCAAAACATCAATAAAATAGGTCTAGAGAAACAGAGGAACTGACAATTGACTAGAGTAACCAGACTGCCAAAAAGTATTTCAAGCTAGGTATATTTTGGTTTTTTGGGAAACTGAGTGTCTTGAAGACACAAGATACAGGGCAGGGTATTATGCAGTTGCTGAGGGTAAGAGAAGGGAAAGATGAACTGAGCCTTTTTGTGTGTAAGCTTACATGGGAGGCCAGGCCAGCCCTTCGCTCATGTATCAACCTTGAAATGAATTGACATAAATTCCTCTCAGTGCTGAATCTGAGAAAATAAAATTTCATATCCCTTTTCACTTAAAATCCCTGAAAAAACATTGTGAGTCAGAAAAGGCACATTCTTAAAGAATGTTAAGAATTCTTAGAAATGCGTCTTGAACCTTCTGCACCACCTGGAAGATAGCTTGGAAATGTCCACGTAGAAGGGTAAGTCCAGAATAATGTGTACATAGAAAGAAAACCATGTCAAAACAAAGCAATACATTACATTCTCAATCTGTACCTACCTATTCACCTCAGGTTAAAAACTAACCATGGACAGGCTGAGACAGGATCTATATACAGAAGCCAGACTAATACCCATATATGTATTATTAAAATAATTTTCTGTAGGTCTGGACACTGAGTACTAGGCAGTTGAGGTGAGACAAAAGAATCTGCCTAAAAGACTTCACACATTTCCCATGCCCATCAGGAGGCACCAGAACCAGATACTGAACTACCTGTGGCAATTTTGAGAGTATTTTAAAATCATTACAAGACTGAGGAATTGGCTGAGGTCAAGAGGCTTTGCACTGAACCTGTATAAATCTATATGAAAAGGAAACTGTTTCCCAAGATTTTAGTACTTCTGTGTCACTAGATGTTTGCAAACAGCAACATGAGATGTTTTGAGATGACACCTATCATTTGACTTTGATAAATTTCTTGTAGCAAGTGCTCTGAAGTAGAGAGAAATTTAGTAGCAAAGGACTGTCAATGGAAAATACAAGCAGCAGTGAGAGGATGGATGAACTGAAATTGGAAAGCAGGCTAGATAAGTCCAAGGCAATTTAAAGGAATTAAGAGCGTATAGTAAAATTGACAAATGACTGATAGAAGAAACAGGAAAAAAGGATTGGTGGTCAACACTGGGAGAAGACATGGCATTGTGGAAAGCTGATAATATGGAGTGTAATATGCCTAGTGAAGCATGATAGAAGAAAAGGCTTTAGTTCTGAGACTTGATTTAGGTGTATGCTAAGACAGTGTAATTTGACTAACTGAATCTGAGGAAGGACAATAAAAACAGAGCTGCATACAAGGGGCAAGAGAAGGGAGAAGTACACAGAAAGCTTATAAAATGCACAGCGTCAAGAGTGGTATAGTTCTTGAGGAGGATGTTTTCTGACATCTCAGGATCACCTAATCTCAAAACCAGCCTGTGTACTGCTGAGTCTGTGGATGAAGCACTGAATATCAGAAGAGCTTGTAAAACCTGCACAAGTCAGAAAACTTGAAGGGAAGTCTAAGGCAGCATGAGGTGTCTGAGCAAGGCTCACAACGGAACTCAACTGAGAGATCATTCCAGCAGCCAGTGAAGCTTAGAGAAGTCTGCAAAACTTTCAGGAGTCCCTTTGGGATTGAAGGCTGCCTGGTAATGTCCCCAGGGTATCAGGCCTGTAGGGAAGAGCCTTCCTAAGTAAAAAACGGTAACAGTCCTCTGAGGGTATGTGTTGTTTTCCTTAGCCTCTCCAAGGACTTGAAGCTAGTGTGAGGTGATTGGCTATGGAGCTGAGTACTGTATCTTGGCAAAAAAAATGTGGTATTCCTTATACTGCTGCCATGAAAGGCACATTTTAAAAATTCAGGAGTATGGCACAAATAGAAGCAGATATCCGGACTGCTTGACTCCATGAACTATTTCAAACGTACTTGGCAGAGAGGCATGGTATGAATGTTTTCAAGTTTTTCCTTTAATAATTTTTGATGCTGTCACCTTATTTCTATAGCTGAGGTTGGCACCTCATATGTTTCCATGAAAATACTGTAGATTTATGGAAGTGTCAGAAAAAATTTGGTATAATTCAGTTTAAAAAGGCAATCAATCAAGAGACTTAAATCTATTGGAAATGGGTCTTCATTAGTTTCAGGGCTCAGGAAATTGTTTGTTCCCTCAAGCAATCTACTAAATTTTAAAATATAAAGCATGTTATATTAAAAATGGAAGAAAACAAGGAAGACCACACTGAACTGTAATTGGTCAATTCCCTAAAAAGCTCTTGCCTTTTCATGTGCCAAATCCAATACAGCCAGAAGAAAAAAGTGCTGTGTAGATGAACTTGCAGTTACCCATGCAAGGGTTAACAGAGACTGGGTTATTGGCAGCATGACATGGTTGGTTTCCTTCTCAACCACTTCAGCTATTCATGAACCTGGAAGAAATCTCCTAGGGAGGGCTCATTTTTCAGGCATTTTGCAATTGTCATCTTTTAACCTTTAGATGTTCTACAGAACAGTAGAAAGAATTTAGAAGAGCGCCTTTTGAAGTACAAGGACAAATAAATTAATTAAAAGTTGTTATGAAGATGGGAGCAATGCTGCCTGCCTTTCATGGTATCTTTGTGCCGCACCTAAAACTGAGAGGCTTGGATCTAACTAATCTCAGGCATAATAATTTGAATTTATACTTGCATGTGGTTTAGCAGGTGATGAGGAATCCTGCTGGACATACAATCTGAAAGGAATCCACTGAGGTCTTGGAATAAATATGTTCGGAGAAACTGGCTTTGTATTCCATGATAAAAGTGGATTGTGTGCAACCAGCTTTTCATTCCAGTTCTGATGAATTGATTTGATTTGACCTTTTAAGGATGTTAAAGGAAGACCATTGATGAACTTTGATGCAAAGGATTTGTTTCAACGTAAATAAAGACTGAAGTCACAGTTATTAAGTTTCTAAGTTGCTGGAAAATACAATAAGCACAAATAAGTGGATGATGTACTTTTAGTATCAGGATTTGCTGCCTTTAGGGTAATTGCCTTTTAATAGTAAATTGGAGAAGAAAAAACCAAATCCACGCATGCATGAGTTCTGCTTTTTTCAGTACTGACCACCTTGTCTATCGCCAAGATTTTTCTGCACACATTATAAAAGGGAAATGTCCTTATTAATTTTAATTTTTGAAGATCTGAATGCCATAGGATGTGTATTTAGTCAAGGTTAAAAACTGTTTTGAAGAACAACAACAAAAATAAATCTTCATGATCATATTTGCAAAGACAACAAATATGCACATACCTGTCTCTTTGAAGCTGAGAAGGTTGTCAATTAATATACAGCAAGGTTGGGTTTGTTCAAAAAACCTTTAAGTCAGACTTTTAAGCAAATTCTAATTTTGGAATAGTTAATTTTTCAAAGGGCTTCGCTTGCAAAAGCTTTTTAAGAATACAGTCTGCTCTGTTCTGAAGGAACATCTTCAGTGACACGCTTGCATGATACAGATGTTTGCATGTGTGTACTTTGTCGAACCAGATGATCTGCACCATTTATTTCATATTTTTGTATCTGATGGTGCTAATAGGTTTTCTACATCCTTAGCTTGTTGGTGAGTATCTCCATTCATTTAGGGGTAACCTTCACGAGCAGGTGTCTGTGAAATGTGATGACCTGCAGCTGCATTGTGAATGCTGGGACCCTGAAAGCCAGCACAGTTTGCAGGAACATATCCCATGCAGTGTAACTGTTCTTGCCAGGAAACTCATTCTCTAGAGTATATGCTAAGAATACAATCCCATCAGTACAAACTGGAGCAGGTCGTCCTCATTTGAAAATTCAAATAAATTCTTTTTATGTAGTTCAGGTGGCTAATTAACTGTTGATCTAGAGAATACATAGTATTTATAGAACACAGTGTAAATACTCAAAAGAGTGTTCTCATTTCTTCAGCCCCAAGTTTTCTGAAAGACTTCAGGATTCATCATGTGGAGTTGGAAATATTCTTTCTTCTATGGGTTTTCTGCAGCAAGGCTAGCTGTTTTCATGTGTCTTCTCAAAATCTTCAAACTCTTTCAAAATTGCCTATAGCACGACTTGCTGTGTGCAGTTTAAATGGGTGCCTTTTCACTTGCTGCCTGTTGTCATTTCAAAAAGGGTAGGAGGGTAGTATATTAAATTCAAGTATGCATGCTAGCAGATTACTCAGGTTTGCCTCTTATCCTTAAATAGACAATATTGTGAGTTTGTAATAACATCAGAGACTTTCAAATCAAGCAGCTTGTTCAATTGCCTTGAAGTATTATGACGTACCATGAAATGAACAAGTTAAAAAAGAAGTGGATGTTTCTTTTCTTAAATTCAACTGTCTCCAAAAAGTTACCAAATGTAAAGTGCATAAATGAGGTTCTTGTTAAATCAGCAGCAAAATGCCCGTAATTTCTTTGATCTGGTGTGATTTCACATCAAGAGGGGATATATCAAATTAGAAAACTATCTAGGGGTTTAACCGTTCCAAAGGCAAGACAGGCAGAGTGGGAATGAGTCACACACATCATGCCTTACTTCTGCCTTTTGACAGTTTATGCTTCACAAAAAAGTAACAGATTCTAGATAACGTAATTGTCATAGTCTTTATTTTAGAAATTACTATGTGATGGTGGATTGGTGTACCCTATAAATCCCACTTAGGGAAAGACCCAGGAAAATGATGCTTTCCCTGGCATTAGTGAGAAGGGGCATTCAAATAGATCTTTCACCTTGAAGAATGCCTTAGGCTGGTCAGAGCAATGTAATAACGATATCCAGTGCAAATAATTGCATCCTTGCCACTACTTTACTGTAATAAGCAAAGATGAGGTAGTTTTTTTAACATACTGAATTTTAGGGTTTTTTTTTTTGTCACTCCAGTAAATTCACAGAATCGCAGAATCACAGAATCACTAAGGTTGGAAAAGACCTGTAAGATCATCAAGTCCAACCTAAAAAAAAAAAAAACCACAAAAAACAAAAAACCCCATCCACAACACACCAAAAACCAACCCACCCAACACCACACAGCACCATGCCCATCAAGCCACATCCCACAATGCCACATCCACACGCTCCTTGAATACCTCCAGGGAGGGTGACTCTATCACCTCCCTGGGCAGCCTGTTCCAATGTTTCACTACGCTCTCAGTAAAGAACTTTTTCCTAATATCTAGCCTGAACCTCCCCTGGCGCAACTTGAGGCCATTTCCTCTAGTCCTGTCACTAGTCACTTGGGAGAAGAGACCAACACCCACCTCTCTGCAACCTCCTTTCAGGTAGTTGTAGAGAGCGATAAGGTCTCCCCTCAGCCTCCTCTTCTCCAGGCTAAACAACCCCAGCTCCCTCAGCCGCTCCTCATCAGACTTGTGTTCCAGACCCCTCACCAGCTTCGTCGCCCTTCTCTGGACACGCTTCAGCACCTCAATGTCTTTCTTGTAGTGAGGGGCCCAAAAGTGAACACAGGATTCGAGGTGCGGCCTCACCAGAGTCGAGTACAGAGGCACGATCACCTCCCTGCTCCTGCTGGCCACACTGTTTCTGATACAGGCCAGGATGCCGTTGGCCTTCTTGGCCACCTGGGCACACTGCTGGCTCATATTTATCCAGCTGTTGACCAACACCCCCAGGTCCTTTTCTGCAGGGGAGCTTTCCAGCCACTCGTCCCCAAGCCTGTAGCGTTGCATGGGGTTGTTGTGACCCAAGTGTAGGACTCCGCATGTGGCCTTGTTGAACCTCATACAACTGGCCTCGGCCCATGGATCCAGCCTGTCCAGATCCCTCTGCAGAGCCTTCCTACCCTCGAGCAGATCAACACTCCCACCCAACTTGGTGTCGTCTGCAAACTTGCTGAGGGAGCACTCTATCCCCTCATCCAGATCATCAATAAAGATATTAAACAAGACCGGTCCCAAAACTGAGCCCTGGGGGACTCCGCTTGTGACCAGCCACCAGCTGGATTTCACCCCATTCACCACAACTCTCTGGGCTCGGCCATCCAGCCAGTTTTTTACCCAGCGAAGAGTGTACCTGTCTAAACCACGGGCCGCCAGCTTCTCCAGGAGAATACTGTGGGAAACAGTGTCAAAGGCTTTGCTGAAGTCCAGGTAGACAACATCCACAGCCTTCCCCTCATCCACTACGTGGGTCACCTGGTCATAGAAGGAGATCAGGTTGGTCAAGCAGGACCTGCCCTTCATGAACCCGTGCTGGCTGGGCCTGATCCCTTGGTTATCCTGCACGTGTCCCGTGAGCGCCCTCAAGATGAGCCTCTCCATAACCTTCCCTGGCACCGAGGTCAGGCTGACAGGCCTGTAGTTCCCCGGTTCCTCCTTCCGACCCTTCTTGTAGATGGGTGTCACGTTGGCAAGCCTCCAGTCGTCCGGGACCTCCCCCGTTGACCAGGACTGTTGATAAATGATGGAGAGCGGCTTGGCAAGCTCCTCCGCCAGCTCCCTCAGCACCCTTGGGTGGATGCCATCAGGCCCCATAGACTTATGAGTGTCCAGGTGGCATAGCAGGTCGTTAACTGCTTCCTCCTGGATCATGGGGAGTTTATTTTGCTCTCCATCCTTGTCTTCCAGCTCAGGGAGCTGGATACCCTGAGGATACCTGGTGTGGCTGTTAAAGACTGAGGCAAAGAAGGCATTAAGTACCTCAGCCTTTTCCTCATCCTTTGTGACAATGTTCCCCGCCGCATCCAGTAGAGGATGGAGATTCTCCTTGGCTCTCTTTTTGTTGTTAATGTATTTATAGAAGCTTTTTTTGTTGTCCCTCACGACCGTGGCCAGGTTGAGCTCTAGCTGGGCTTTCGCCTTCCTAATTCCCTCTCTGCATGACCTAACGAGGTCCTTGTATTCTTCTTCACTTGCCTGCCCCTTCTTCCAGAGGTGGTAAGTTCTCTTTTTTCCCCCGAGCCTCAGCAAAAGCTCCCTGTTCAGCCAGGCCGGTCGTCTTCCCCGCCGGCTCTTCTTACGGCACATGGGGACTGCCTGCTCCTGCGCCTTCAAGATTTCCTTCTTGAAGAAGGTCCAGCCTTCCTGGGCCCCTTTGCCCTTCAGGACCGTAATTCAGTCCATCTGTGGCTGCTCAAGGATTATATCAACAAGAAAATAAATATTATAGAATAAAAGCATGCTCAAAAAAGACAAGAAGTGCTTGAAATATATTGAATTTTTAAATCATTCTGAGATTTTGGCCATGGTTTTTCCTACTTGGAATAGCTAGATGCTTGCATTTGATCTTATTCTAATGGTTTGCTGTCACTGCTTTCTGGTGACCGAATTGTGGAATAATTATTATGGATGGACTTCTGGAGGCCAACCCCTCTTTCAGATCTGGGTTTACTTCAAATTTACATGAGATTGTTCAAGGCTCTGTCTAATTGCGCTTGAGTTTGACTTAGGAAGAATTTTTCCTTGTATCTAACTGAAAATTCCCATGCTGCAGCTTATGTCTATTGCCTTTTTCTTTGCTAAACTACTAATGTTTCACATTACTATGCTTTTTTTGAGAATTCTGAAGATTTCTCAGAAATTTTCTCCTTGTCTTATTTGAATGAGGTATGCTTTTCCTGGGATTGTTAGGTACATTGAGTATCTAGAAGGAACATTCATTAATTGCTCAATAAGTAAGAAAAGACAGCATTTTATCTGTTTTCTTGCTCATCTAGACTGGGCAGTACCTCAGCAATTCTAGATTAACAGTCTTAATTTTGTACCACCACTCTTAGAAAAGAAAGAATCAAAGGAATTTTTAAAATGGAAGTTTAAGTGCTAAGTTCTTCCTACTTCCATTAGTCTGAATGGAGAGATAAGCCCTTACTTTTTAGCTCTGGAAAATCTATTAGATGAGCTATGAGCCTGGGGGACAGAAGCTGGTCACTTGTGGTGTCTTGAAGGCCAGTGGTAGAAGCGGTGAAAACCAGTAGTTGCAGTATGTTCTATTGTTAAATAGTATTGCTCTCTTTTTTTGTTACTTGTAATAATCAGTTATTCTCTTGTCTGTTTTCTGTTTAATAAATCCCCTCACTCTTTTTTATACCTCTCCTATATTATCAAGACCTATAATGGATAGGTCTATTATTTGTTACAAGCTCAACTTAGTCTTTTATCATGACAAAAACTTCAGCTTGTGCATAATTAAGCACAAGGCATGGTTCTGAATTCCTTTTCTGGTAGAGACTATTCCTGTTATAGAAGGCTGTGAAGATACACAAATCTCTTTTTGTGTGCATTACAAAAGCAGTGACTATTCTGTCTTTATTGACATTTTTGGCAATGCTTTATTAGGTTAATCTACCCTACTTTCTTTTCTTTTCTTCCCTTCCCTAACCTCTATTTCTGGAAATTTTATCCACACTGTCAAATAAGATTTTGTTGTAGTGAGGAAGAAGGGGATAGTCTAGCTTCATAGGCAAAATGCAAACAGAATTTCTGTTCGTAATTGAAACCTGAAGGTTTCTTCTCATTCTCTAGAGAATAAGGTAGAAATAGAATTATAAAAAAGGAAAATTACTATAACAAGCAATTGTTCTTGTATGTCTTGTGCTCAGTAACTGTTATATAGATTTAAAACCAGTCATTGCCAATGTCTTCTGTTTTTATAAATCCTGTAGTTAAGAGGATGCCTGGATCTTTGTTTTATAATATTTGTAAAGATGGCGTTATAAATGTTCTGCTGAATTTAACTTTCTGTAAAAGAGATGCTCTTCTTGTGTATTTGTATCAGTATCGTTAGGACTGAGCATTTATGTCCTCCCAGACTATACTTAACCCTTGTAGGCTACAAACATGAGAGGACATTGTTCTAAGGATGCTTTGACCTAAATAAGACAGGAAAGGCCTGGGGACAAAAGGAAGAAAAATGCATCATCTTGCTTTTGGTGATAATCTGAGTCTTGGAAGTTTTAAATGAATACCTGGTAACGAATAAATGTAGCTGGGGAGGAAGAAATGCAACACTTTTTTGAAGGGAAGAATTAATCTCTCTTTGCAGGGATTTCACAATGAAAGAATAAATATGACATTCACACTCCACTTGTTCTCCATTCCAATTTGCTCTTATATTCTTTTTATTATTATTTTATATGAGGTTTTGTTGATGCTTTTTGAAACTTAGCAAGAGATGGGTGAACTGTAGTCACAGGTGTTTTGCATGCCATTTCCTGGACTACTTAACTGCATAAACAAGTCCTCCAGCCTTTAAAGTCTGCCTGTATTCTTCATGTGCTACTCCCAACACATTATAAAGTCTTATCTGATTTAAGCGGGGGGGGGGCGGGTAGGGAGAGGTGGCAACTGAAGTTAAATAAATAAATCTATATCTCAGAATATATCATGATGCTGCACAAACCATTTAAGCACTCATACTATTCAGAGTGCAAATACACGCATTAATGCTTGAAGATCTAACCAAATAGGAATGTTTTTATGATCAGGGAGCTTTTGATTGAACTGACTACAGTGGCTTTGCATAGACTTAAACTGAAATTCAAGGTGTCTGTGTCAGTTGCTTGGCAAAGAACTTACTTATAAGTATACTGGAAAGAAGTATATGCGATCTGCTTCGCTGAAAATATAGTGCATTGTTTAATGTTTATATATAACTGGCTTTTCATGCTGGAAAATATGATTATAAACACAAGGGGATTATGTCTGTGGTAAGTAAATATTTCCTGGTGATTGGAGGAGTAAAAAGTTAGTGTCACAACAGATATTCTTGTATGCATAATCTTGTGAAAATTTAGACTTACTCTGTCTTTTCCCTTTGCAGGTAGCTTGCATTATTTCAACATATGTTTATCTGTACGTTTGGAAGGTAATAGTCAAGTCAACTTGGAGTGATAACAAGTAAGTCTAATAATTGACTTACCAATTTAAAAAAAAATTTTACTTTTTTGACCCAATTCCCTAGACAGGGGCAGGGTAGCTTCCGTACTTATCACTGTCTGTGACAAAACAACGGTAGAAACTTTCTTATTGATACTGAAAACATTTTAAAAAGAAACTTACTGAAAACTGTCCTGTGATTTTTATTCATCTGGTCCCTTAAAACTTATGTAATTATTATTCTTGAATTTTTTCCTTTCACTTTAAGGTTCCTTGGCTTGTGAATTAGAGCTTATAAGAAGCAAGAAAATGGGAACCTTTTTCTTCTGTTAGAATTTTCTAAGACTTCACTTCTGTAGTAATGTTCTATTGTAGACAGAGGGTTCTACTTTTTCTGGTAGCAAACGAGTTTCAATACTGATATTCTGAAATAAGGTGGTTATTCATAATGCCACACATGCAAAAATATATTCCCATATTCCCCAGGCCCAACAAACTGCATATAAATGTGATTCCTGAGAATAGAATCAAACTTTATATGCTTCTGAAAAAGTTTTCTTCTAGTCTGACTCAGAAACTCAGCCCTGAGCTTATAATTGCTGGTTTATACCGGTCCACATAAAAATATACAGAAAAAGCAATCCAGTGCTCAAGGGAGTAGACAGATAGATAAAATAGAAGCCTGAGACACTAAGAAAACTGAAGAGTTAGTAGGAGCTTTAGTTCTCTGCTTCTGGGGCTTGCCTTTTTAGAGTATTCTACATGAATCTTTACTGAACTATTCCTGCATCTTTTGTTTAGGAAGAGTTTATGGGAAATTAATTTTGATCATGTTGAATCTATATGTGAAAATGGTGGTCTTGGGAGGAGTCAAAATGCTGGATATTATCTCAGGAAATAAACACAATCTGGGCCTAGAAAGCTCAGATTAATTCATACTTTTACTTTCTTCAGTTGCTTTAAAGATGACTGATGCTGCAGACGAATTAATTTTACCTTTATATAAATACTAAAGTATATTAGTATTATCTATACATGTTCATACATTAACTTATATTAGTGTCCATATCTTGGTCCATATGGATGTATTTTTAGTTGCCCAATAATTCTTGGGAGGAAAAAGTTCCTACCAGTAGAGTGCCCCCCAAGCCATCTGAAGTTAAGACAGTAAGATCGGCAGCACTTTGGAGCCTGTTCCATCAAAAGAACAGTGGCTTAATTAGGTTTGAAAGGTATCTCAAATATCTAATGTTCTCAATATTTCTTGCTGTGCCTTTTTCACGGTCCATGGTATTGTGACTTTCTTATGACCATGTTGCTTATTAGCATCTCCTTTGATGCGTTTGGTCTGTTGCTTTATACTTTGTGTAAGCAGTATGTTAACAGCAACTGTTTTGTAATAAGTTTATTTGAAAATGGAAAATGTAGCAGATTGTCCACTCAGAGGTTCTGGGCTACAAAATATGAGATGATTTCATCTGAAAGGAGAATTTGAAAAGTATTTCTTACTAGTTTTATCTCCCTGCTTGCACTTTCTGATCTGTAGATTATGGTAAAAACAGGTTTTCATTTGTACCTCCATATCTTATCTTTATCCATAGTACAATGGAGTCCTATTTCTTGGGAAAGTATCCAGACAGTCATAGTTTTACATAAATTTTCAAAGACTTACCTTAGATTAGAAAGAATGCCTGGGGGCAAGTACTCCATTACTTTTTCTCATAGCTGGATTGAATCTAGCTGTTTTGAACTGTTTCCATGTATGCTTTTTACTAGTGCCCCTCTGAATATTACTAGTGATAGAAAAATTTCTAATGATAGAAATATAATGGTAGAAATACCTTTTTTAAGAAACTTTATTTTCCAATCTGATGTTCAAGTTATTTCTCTGTTGAACTATTTCTGATTAGCTTCACTTAAACGTGCTGGTTTAGTGGCAACTTGTTACTGAAGCTGAAGTGATTCAGTGAAATCAAGAGGAGAGAAAATGATATCATGTGGGTTATATGTTGTTCAACTGCTAAGCATGGATGTAGTCCCCAAGTTAGCCTCAAGCCTTTATTTTGGTGATTTGCTACTTGCTAGTAAGGTCATAGCTAAAAGCAAAATCCAACCCAGGTTCAATCTTATCTAAAGTAAATTTTCTGCCAGTGCATCTACTTGGATTGCACCTGAAAATCTATCCAGACAGGTTGAACTGACAATTTGGTATCAAGTCCCTTATAAGTGTGGCTAATCTCTGTCAGCAGCATGCTAATGTTCAATCTCAGTCACTTTTAGTACTTCCAGCTCTGTAGAAAGGCAGAAATAAATTATTAGGTTAGAGCTACCGAGAATAATTAACTGATTTTGGTCATGACGTATTTCATATTTGAAAAGTAGAGACAGAATTAGTAAATTAGTATTTCCCCATTTTTTGGAAAGAATTTGTCCACCTTATTTTCTCTGCTTTGAGTTTCTGGTTTCAAGTCTGTCTGCATATAGCAGATACACAGAACAGGACTTGAGTGTGAACTATATCCTAGTACAAATACCTATTTATGTTTGGCCTGTAATGCTAGGGGAAACGTCATTACTAATAGTATAATATTGTATGAAATCAAAGTATAATTCATGTTACAGCTCACAGTTACATAAATGGGAGACGTGACAGGAAAGAGACTGTAATATTTATGATTGTGGGGAAAAAACTGCCTTTACACTGTTTTGATTTTTCTAAAAGCATGCTTTTAAGTTTTATTTTTTCCAGAGTTCATTGTATTGAAAAATTGACCACCCACACATTTACTGCTAATGCATTTCCTTCTGTGCACTAGTTGGTTGATGATGCTAATTTCCTTCAGTGCTGTTGCACTTATTTTACAAAGGAGAGTATGATGATCTCTAGTGGTCTTTCTTTTTCCTTTTTAATGTAAATGTAGTTTCTTTTCCTTGGTTTTGTAGTGGTCCATGCATTTCACTTCTTCCCCCTGTAATGTTCAAAAGCTTTTACTAGCTTGACACTTGCATCAGGTAGCAGCTCACATTGTTGATGTGTTCTCCCAAACGTGTACAGCAGGGATGCGGCTAAACTGTGATAGGTCTATGCTCTGGTTGCTCTGCTTTTACAAAAATAACCCAGGTATGCTAAGCCTAGGCACCTTCAAATAAGTTTTCTTCAGTAGTTAAATGACAGAATAACACATTAGCATTTCAGTAAGGCACTCGGTGATTCATTTTCTTCTTGAAACTTCTTAATTTCCATATATCATCGTGTTCTTTTTCACTGAAATTAAAGTTGTGAAGAGACTGGAATTCATATTTCAGTCTTGTTGTTGTGTTTATATGTTTTGTATTGCATGCTTCACTTTTTCTTCTATTATTTTCTTCTTATTAGCTCAGTTCTGCTGATTTCTTTTTTTTAAATGTTTCAAGGTGTCTGAGAAATTATTCTGAATTTTGTGACAGTCCTTTGAGATCCCCAATTCATTCCACAACAGTCTGAATTTTGAAAGTTTGAGTCCATTTCTGCATTCCCAAAACTGAGCCGCAGTATCTGTGTATGGCTTGGGAGGAGAAGTTTAAAAGGTTTAGGACAGAGACAAGAGTACTGCACACAAAGGATAAGAGGTTCTGACATAATTAATCTTGAGCTCCCAGCTGCATCCATAGGTTTCAAGAGAGTTTCAGCATTTTAACTAGGGCTAATGCATTCCAAGTTCGTATATAGGAAAGTAAACTACAGCTGGTACATGTTTATTATGAGGAAAAGTATTGTGCTTCTGTAATACACAAATTCAGCAAGAATTACACTTACTGGCCCCCTCTCCCAATCCCTTCACTTCATGTTCTTTCTCTTCCTGGGTTCCAGGTTTTTTTTTTCCTAGGCCCTTCCCATTTGAGTGGATTATGCCAATTAACTTTGTGACCATTCTTAGGGGATTTTTGATTTGTATTTTTTCCCCCAGCTAACTTCATAGACAGTGCTGTGAGCCAGTCTTCAAAGCTACCGAATACTGATAGTTCCTTATAGAACAGGGAAACGACTGGGGAGTTTAGCACCCTTTGAAAATGTGGCTGTATGTTTATCTCTTCTATTTGATCAGCAGGCTCCTTATGTCAGGATTACACTGATATCGACTGGTAACATTAGCTTGGCTCTGAACACAGCATAACTCAATTAGCCAAATTTTACTTCCCTAGGCTTGCCTGCCTCCTTTCTTCTCTGTGGATCAAACTCTTCTCTTGGAGTGAGGGAGCTAACAAGTTGAGCTAGCTAAATCTCCACAGTAGTTTCATTCAGGATTTGATTATGATTCACAGGACTTGGCGAAATTAAAAACAAACAAATAAATGAGCTTTTCCTGAAATGCTGTTGCCCTGAGTGACTTGTTTCACCTCTCACAAAGGTGCAGAGGTAAAGGAGAACTTAGGCTGACTATAAATTCAAAATCTGCTAACCCTTTTCCTTCCAAAAGCAAACTAACTTCCTTAAAGAGGAGGATATCTTCATTTATATAGCAAGGAGACCAATACTGAGTAACAAAACCATTTAATACTAAATTACAAGCAGTTTCTCTGTTTGCTTTCTTTTTCAGCCATGTTTGGGGATATCCTGATTGGTCTGTACATTTAAAGAGTTGTCCTTGGAGAGATATGGATTTGACGGATGGTCCACTCGGTGGATAAGGAATTGACTGGATGGTCACACTCAAGAAGTTGTGGTCAGCGGTTTGATGTCCAAGTGACCAGTGACAAGTGGCGTTCCTCAAGGATTGGTATTGGGACCTGCACTGTTTAACAACTTTGTCGGTGACATGGACAGTGGGATTGAGCGCACCCTCAGCAAGTTTGCTGATGACACCAAGCTGTGTGGAGTGGTCGACCTGCTGGAGGGAAGTGATGCCATCCAGAGGGTCCTTGACAGGATCGAGAGGTGGGCCCATGCGAACCTCATGAAGTTCAACAAGGCCAAGTGCAATGTCTTGCACATGGGTCTGGGCAATCCCAAGCACAAATACAGGCTGAACAGAGAATGGATTGAGAGCAGCCCTGAGGAGAAGGACTTGTGGGGTGTTGGTTGACAATAAGCTCAACATGAACAAGCAGTGCAAGCTTGCAGCCCAGGAAGCCAACCATATCCTGGGCTGCAGCAAAAGAAGTGTGGCCAGCAGGTCGAGGGAGGTGATTCTGCCCCTTTGCTCTGGCCTGGTGAGCCCCTACCTGGAGTACTGCCTCCAGCTCTGGGGCCCCCAACATGAGAAGGACATGGACCTGCTGGAGCGAGTCCAGAGGAGGGCCACGAAGATGATCAGAGGGCTGGAGCACCTCTGCTATGAGGACAGGCTGAGAGAGCTGGGGTTGCTCAGCCTGAACAAGAGAAGGCTCCGGGCAGACCTTACAGCAGCCCTCCAGTACTTGAAGGGGGCCTACAAGAAAGCTGGAGAGGGACTTCTTCCAAGGGCATGTAGTGATAGGACAAGGGGTCCTTCAGCTTTAAGCTGAAAGAGGGTAGATTTAGATTAGATATAAGGAAGAAATTCTTCACTATGAGGGTGGCAAGGCACTGGAACAGGTTGCCCAGAGAATTTGTGGATGCCCTATCCCTGGAAGTGTTCAAGGCCAGGTTGGACAGGGCTTTGAGCAAGCTGGTCTTGTGGAAGGTGTCCCTGCCCATGGCAGGGGTTTGGAACTAGATGATCTTTAAGGTCCCTTCCAACACAAACCATTCTGTGATTCTTACAGACAGATGCAAAACATTTGCAAAAAGCCTGTTTAATATCTCTGCTTTCTTGAGTTGCTACAGTCTCCTGCCTGTAGGATAGAGAGTATTCCTGGGACTGACTGGCATCCTGGATTGCTCATTATAGAGGGAGAGAACCTCTACAACATCAAAATGCAACTTTTTGCCAACTTTGTAAAAAATGTTGCAGATCAGAAATATGCTTTCTAACCCTTCTGGGGCTTCTTTCAGTGCAGAACCCCACTGCGAAAGTACAGTCTCCTGCAAAATAATGCTCAGGGTGACAAATGTAGCAAAACAGCTCCTCTGCCAAGTGTGGTGGGTATGAACAGGCCGTCTGGTGTCCCAGAGATGCCTGTTTTCTCTAGCAGTCCCTTGGACTGGCAGGAGGGGCAAATTCTCTTACTTCTCTGACACTGGCTAGGTAAATGAACAGCAGCTTTGGGATTATAGCTAAAAGAGGCGGAATCAAAAATCTGGCCTGTGTCATATATGTCTTCCTCTTTGCCCTCCAGTCTCACTGGAAATTCTGTTCTTGTCATAGGAATCGGTTAGTTTTACCTGTATGACCCTTTGGCAAGACGGAAGAGGAACTGCATCCATATTTTGCTGCTTGTTTTTTAAAACAGCTAGCCAAATAATATCAAAAGTTCTGCTACAAAGAAGATGTATTTTACTTTAAAATGGCCAAATTGAGGAGTGGTCTATTGCAGGAATCAGCAGACCTGCGGGAGCTAAGGTGCTGGGAAAACAGAATTGTACCCTGCTGAGCACCTTCTGTGCCTGTTGCGCAGGCAGAGGGGCTCTGCCTGGGAAAAGGGAAGGTGGGCTGCTCCTGGCTGACTTCAGACATCATAGGCTCAAGTGCACACTAGTCTCCTGATCCCTTGCTGCTCCTGCCACAGCTAACACCCTTTTATCACCATGCCCTCTCTTTTTCTTTGAATTTCCTCCTTCTCAGCATGCCAGTGTGTCCTACGGGGAGTGTAGGACTCCATGTAGGAGTTGCAAAATAAGAGGGGAAGCATTAGGGTCTCCAGACCCTCTGTAAGGCCCAGGTAGATCTGAACCTGAGTAGGCTTCACACTGACTTATGTGAAATTACTCATGAACAGTGTATAAAAAATATATATAAATAAATGAATAAAAGTTGAAGCTTTCTTCCTTATTCCCCCCCACCGCCCCTTCTCGCCAGATCTGAGAGGAAGAATCAGCAAAGAGAACGATGGTAGCCTTAGGCAAAGTGCTGTGGAGATGAGACTGTAGAGGAAGAAAAGAGAAGGATGAAAACTTTCAGCACTGTCTGTCAGCCCTGGGCACTGAATATGAACCTAGCAGTTCTGGAAAGACTTCATCAGTGACTAATGATTGTGCTCCTCTCTGCAAACCTTTTGTAATATCTGCTGCAAATTAAGTTTTGGTAGTTAAATAAGCACACAGGGCAACTGAATGTGCTTTTTGATATCTCTTGTGTATATGCACTGCCTGTATTTTTCCATGGATCACTTGCCTGTACTGTATTATAGCACTGGACAGGTTCAGCAAAACTATTAAAGAGGGGCCATGTGGGAGCTGATATAACCCAACTCTTAGATAAATTTTTCTTTTTAAAGAGACCTTATATGCAGGCAAGCCTCAGGGTGAGCTATGAAAGCATTGGAAGTGTCTAAAGTATTTCAAACTAATGCTCTTGTAATAAAATAATTATGTCTGGTATTTGTTGGCTGAGACTGCTGACTAAAACTGTGCTGCATCAAAATGCTGTGATACCTGTATATCAAAAAATACTGCCTTTGAAATAAGCATACTTTGAAGCTTCTGGACCATATTGACTGGTATGTTACTTCCATTTATACTGGTGTGAAAATAATTATAGGCAAAACATTTATTGTAGTATGGTACAGGAGGATGACTGTGGTTTAGGGTGTTTGTTTCAACAGGGCTAACATTGCTTAATATTAGATTTATTAGTATGTCAGTGAGACCACAAATGTAACCCAGTTCTTCCCTGACGGAGATGTGCAGAAAGTAAAAATGCACTTAAAGTCTCTGAAAGAGTTCTTTCAGGTTTGAATGTACTAAAAAGGTGCGTTACAGAATGCTTTTTTTTTTTTCCCCCTTCGAGATGATGCTGTATAATTGCAATATAGACCTTCTGGCAAGTTTTCCTCTTTTGTGCCAGGTGCACATACCCCAACACTATCTTATCATCTGATTACAGCACTAGTGCTGTAATCTTTTCTGCTTTAAGTATGTCTGTCCCAACAAGACACCAAGAAGGTAGGGTAAGAAAAGAAATACATGGCTAAGCACAGGTAAAGAGATAGTTAACATATAATGTCATATGGTAAGATAAAAATTATCTATTTTCTCAGAGGCATAAGAATTAATTTTTTAGTACCTGGGTCAGATGTCTGGTGTGAAACATAAGATTTTAAAGACAACATATTTAGTCTAGTAATATTGTGCAACAGTAATTCATTGAACATTATTTGGGTATTGTTAAAAGGTAACAAACAGGCAAGTAAAGCACAGAATCACCATAAACTCATTAAAAACATGAATATTTGAATGTTTCTTTTCACCTGAAACCAAACACTCCCCCCAAAATTATTTTTGAAATAATTTTTGTTACCTCTTATTTCAAATCTACTCATTAGGTAGCCTAGGAAGTATATAAGTAAGTTGATCCTGTTTCTTGTTTCTTATTTTTGTTTCTTTGTACTTGCAAGCAGTTTTACTAGAATAGGGAAGGGAAACCTGTATTTTATGCAGTGATAATATGATCTGGTAGATTCTCAAATGCAACACACATGCAAATCAGAAGCACTTGAAATAATTTCAACTACTTTTAGAATCACATCAGGGAGAACAACATAAAGGAACTTGCCCATAGTTACTGCACTTATTAGGAAATGTCTCAGAAAGCTCCCCAGTGAAATGCAAATGAGATTCATAAGTCAACATAGGAGATACAACAGAACCAGCTCTAAGAATATCTACTTCCTTGACATGCCAGTGTTAACTTCCCACTTTTAAATTCTTTCATTATAAATTCACAAATCTGAAACCTGTTGTATGTTATGAATTTGTAAGTTGAAACTATGACCTTTTTAGTTTAAAGCAGCAAAAAGCACACAACAAAGCAAACTTTTATAGGGCTAGAAATTGGCATGTAGCATGTTGAGGAAAATAAAAGTCTGACATGGTTTTTCTTTTTCTTCCAAGGAAAACCCTACTGTGTTTTAAACATACTTTTTATTAATAATATCCAAAGTTTTTGTGTTGGTTTCCAGCTTACATGACAGATGACTGCCAGAAATGTCACATGAGGCTATGAATAATAACTGGGGTTCTGCTGTAGGCTCAGATAAAATGTTGAAAAGGCACTTGTATGGCTCAATCCCTTTTCTTCCTTAGCAAAGAGGTAGTTGCCTTTCTCTGCCTATCAAGGTTTAACAGTCTGCTGGTGAGATTGACGCCTGAGCTAGTTCTTAGAGCAACAGTTTTGCTTTCGTTCTCCGGAAGACTTATCTCCAGGTAACATTCTGACAACAGCAGACATACAGTAAAGCAGATGTAGGTTTTTTTCTGAAGTTAGATTTGGGATTAGTGCAGATCATGTGTTTACAGAATCTCTGTGAACTTTCTTTCTAATTATTTACTCTAATATCCATATCTAAAGGAAGAGTAGAGAGGGATTTCTAGTATAGTACCAGATTCTTAATCCTACTGCAAGTACCTTGAGGAAGCAATGAGGTAAAGAGGTTTTCTTTCTCTCTGTGCTTGTGGCAAAGACCTGGCAACTGTAGTAGTTTCAAACATAGAAACAGATGTGCTGGTATCTTTATATACTGGTCAACAGATGTTATGTAAATTCTAGGCTAGAATACAGGGGAAACAGGTTCACATTGATAAAACGTGTTTTGGGCTGAGGGCTAGAACAAAACATAGGTTACATAGACCATTACTTATTGGTTGGAGTGAAAGGCCGCGAAACTTGCAACCTGTTCTATACAAGAGCATTTTTGTGAGGGTGTGAAAAAAATCTGTCATTTTTTTAAAAAAAACTTTGAGGTGTTTACTTTCATATCATGGCAGAATAAGGATATTTTAAAGTCTTGACTCACCTTAGGAAAAAAGTTCCAACCCACCTCTACATGCAACATTAGATAGAGCCTCTGGGCTTTAAAACAGGTTTGATACTACTGATGGAAAAATAGAACACAGCATTTTAATTTCTTTTCATTTAGGGAAACAACAGAATAGTAGACTTTTCCTGCAAACAGTAGTGTCTTTTGTGGATGATAATATCTGATTACAATATTTATTGCCTAATTTATAAAAAGCTACTGCAGAGTGAGGAGATAGATAGTATTTATTTTGTTACCCACAGGAGATTTAATGATAATTAGATTATCTTCAGTTCAATGACACATCTCTAAAGTAAACCAAGTAAAAGAATTTCAGTGTCTTTAAAAATAATTTCCATGATGAAAGCTTATGAAGTGACTGTTTAAAGTAACTGAACATTAGCTTGAGTTTTCACTCAAAATGTTGCACCTGAGATGAAATCCCCTCTACCAAGTACATTCAAAATGAAGGTAGCTATATAAATAAGTAAATGACAGATAAAAGTATGTTTTTCTAAGATTTTCTGTTGAACAGGTCAGCACTGATTCTCTTTCACTTGCATTAATTTTATACTGGATCTATTCTTCTGAACTTCAGTTCCTCCTGACTTAAACCAATGTGTTGTCAAAGGAGAACTGGAGGCAGTTTCTCTGGGTTGACAACCACTTGGAATGACTAGGGAACAAAATCTTAAGTTTCCTTTCATCCGTAGTGAGCTGATTAAATTTAATGTAAGGGTATTTCAGTTAATTACTTTGCAATTCAAAATACAAGAACATTTACATAAAGCATTTCATAATTAGAAAATACTCTATAGAATAAATTTTATGCAGATATTAACTTACTGAAGATGTTAGCAAGAATGCCATTTTAGAATATTTAGAAGCTCAGTTCTGTAGTTAGTTTGGTTATGAAAAATGGTAAGTGTATAACATACAGTTTAGAAATATTTTCTTAAAATGTCACAGGAGCATGAAATGCTACAGACTGAAGGCTGATGCTGCAGTCTTTATTTCCTTTCATGCATATTACTCCATACATAGCTCCATTGACTTCCAAGTACTTAGTGTGGGGCTATCAGGACCTGGCTGCATAGGTGTAGAATGGGATGAAATTATGGGAGCCTGAGTTCCTCTTTGTGTTGTGTATTGTATCTGCAAGATCTATGAAAGCTCTAAGTGGCTAAAATGCTGCTGACCACCCCTTTGCTTCTGCTCACTTTGCCTAGGTGGAAAAGTTGAGATGGGATGAAAAGCGGTGGAAGATTTCTGTGTGAGTAAATGTTGGCTCTCTTTTGATGTAACAGAGGTATATAAAAGTTGAAACTTAGAGCCAAGCACTCTTCTCTGCTTCCAATTTCCTTCCTTCCTCTTTGTGGTCATATTCCACAGCACGACAGCCAAATTCTCTTGTACTTTGGAATGAAGCTGAGAGTCATTTTAGAGTAGGCTGGTGTAATAAAATGTGTGTGCATAATCAAATTTGAATCAAGACTTTAGATGAAAATCCCTGTTTCACGCTTTTGAGTGGTATGAGGCTTAAAGTTAAAAAGAATATTGTCTTCACAAAAACTTGCAATAAAACGGCATGTGTTTCACTGAGGTTGGGATTTCATCCTATATATCTACATTTAAGTGCTGAATCTTGTATTCTGGATTGCAGTATTTTCATTATCTTTCATATAACTAAGCTGAAAGAATAACATTTATCTCATGGTTTCATCCAAATCCTTCCTGAAGAGAATTCAAGTTGTGGATATATTGTGGCTTGTTGATACTTCAGTGTTTTCCAGAACGGTTACTATACTTTTTCTTTAAACATGTTTTCCTTCCTGTTTCTATCTGCCTGCTGCTTTGACTTGACTATAAAGTGCAAATTTTTGGGGTGCAAGTAATAGCTTTCTCTGTAGAGCATGTAATTGAGATCCTGTGATCAGTCTGTTGATTTTGAGGCTCCAAGAAATAGTCAGCTTAAGCTGCTACAGAAATAATTAGTAAAGGAGATAATACTGGGAGTGAAGAAATGAAGTTCCAATAAAATTCGGTTAAAGATGTGAGAAGGAAAGAAAAAAAGAGAATTAAAGAGAGAAATGAAACCCATAGGCTGGGTAGGTGACCTTCTCCTAATATGTGCTACGTGCTGTAGTAAGTACATAGGTGTTGAAATGCTTGACACAGCATACAGGAGAGTAAGAATAATGCAATGAATAAGCAAATCAAAACTCAAGTTTTCCAGAGTTTGGATTATTATATATTATCTTACAGCATCTTCTCCACTGCTGGGAGAGCTGGAGGATGTAAGTGGAGAAAAGGGCGTGGTTAAGCTTGTATTGGTTTAAACAACATAACATTTATTCTTTTGATATTCAGCTGTCTGAGTTCTGCTAATGCTGAGTTAATTTAATATTGCCGTGGACATAGTAACAAATCAAATGGGCTATTCATTTCAGTTTAATATTAGTCAAATCTGGAGTTTAAAAAGTTTTCACCCTGGTGTTGTGATCATTGTCATAGGTGACAAAAATAGTATCTTTAAAATATTGGAAAAGTGAAATGAATTCTCTGTGCTTTCATTTAGGTAAACTGTTTCAACGCAAGTTAGCACCAAATACAGATGTTTACTACTTAACTAAGTTCTCTTAGAATATAAACTATTCCTTATTATTATTCCCCTAAAGACAATGATAGGGGCACTTCTTTGCTATTACTGTACATATTATGAACAAAATACTCACATACACTGAATTACTCAAATGTAGGTCTGTTTCTGGAACCAAAAGTTTTCTGGCTAAAGAAAAATTCTTTTAAATACATTTTCATAGGTGAAGTAGTACTTTTGTACAAGGGAATTTGAATATACAAGATTTCCTTTTGAAAATATTATATTATTGTGAGGTTTTTGAGTTGAATAAGTTTTTTGAGCTAATAAGTTTTTTCTCTCTTGAAAGATTAGCTGAACTTGGAGTTTAGGATTTATTTTTGTTCCTTGGCAGGGATGCACTTTTTCCTGATTATTAGTAGCAATAATGTAGTTTTGAGATGTGTTCTGGAATTAAAGGGCATTAAACACATCATATACTCCATGATGTGCATAGATCAGTAGAGCCCAGCTTCTCCAACAATGTCACCTTGGTTAAAGGAAATAATTTGAAAATATGGATTTTGAATGTTCAAAACTCAGAAGGTCAATAAGGAAGGATTGTGAAATCTGAGCCAAAATGTGTATTTTAAAGTGCATGCAAGTACAAATTAATATAATCATTCTCATGCCACATTTCATTTCATTTTTTGTCTTGGAGACATCAAGGGAGTTTGGCTGATTTACTTTATGAAAGACAATACTAAAGTGAAGGACAAATATGGACTCCTAAGGGGAAGTGAATTACAATGCTGGAGGTGCTTCATCTTGAATCTCCTCCCAACCCTTTACCTTGTCTAACAGCAGACAAGCTGGAAAGCTTTACTCTTATAAGTGAATGTACACACTGGAAATTCCTTATGGCAGGAATCTTGTCTGTTTCTGTAAAATATTCTGCATAGCAGTGAGTCTGCGCTATCTAAACAGCAATAGAGCCAGTAGAAGCAACTAGAAAACCCTCTTATTTTGGGTAAGAATCCATCAAGGGAATCTAATGAAAGTGAGGAGAAAATGGCATGCCAACTGAGAGAGCTTTCGATGTATCACCGTTAAGTAAGGAACCTGCCAAGCCTTTCAAACAGTGGAAGAGAAGGGATAAGGAACCCTTAGAGACACAGCCTTGCTTTTAAGAAGGGTAGGAGCAGTGCCACAACAGTCTGGTTCTCCAAATTGCCAGAAACACCATACAACTGCAAAGCTTCCTGCATGTCAAGCAGTGAAGGAGGCTTATAGACGATATTAGCTCTAGCAGGAAAAGGATATCAAAAGCAATGCATCCCTGTTCTTTGGAGAGGTAGATAGATCATGAAGCCATCTGGGCTTGTAGCATCATATATGGGATCAGAAACTGATCCTCTTACTTATGTTGGACAGTACTGTAATTTCATAACTAATTTCAGCTGTGGAAAGGGAGAAAAGAAGAGGCAGAAGAAGCCTAAATCCTTTGGGCCTGGGAAGCCAGAGCTGTGTGTACCCTGGTTATCAAAGCTTTCATGAGGTTCCTCTGATTAAGAAGTATATCAGAAAGGCCAATGGGAAGACAGGCCAAGGGTTGACATTCTCCTTGTTATGGGCCAGGCGTTGGACCTTTTGGGACCCCTGGCAACACTGAAAACTATCCCCAGTCTGTCCAGTGAGGGGAGAATCTTCCAATAGCCAACGAGGGTGGGTTTGTGCATCAGAATGGCACAAGGACAAAAGATTCTTATCCACCTTTTCACTAATAGGCAAAATATGAAGTAAACCAGGTCTTATAAAGAGTTTCATTCTCTGTTGAGCTTGTTAGAGTTCTGCATGGAATTGGCATCTAATTGCAGAACCGGGGATGAAAATTTGCATAGACTGACTTAGCAACTTTAAGAACAATTGTAATTTCACTTTTGAGTTTCTATAGAAGAGCCTGATCCTTCTCTATTAATTCAGAAGTTTTGCTGTGGTTTTTTTGTGGGACAGATTCAAGTTCAGAAAGGCTGATGTGCAAATGATTTTCCTATGCTTTTGATTAACATTTTAAAGAAATTAAATTTATGCATAAAGCAGTTTTTTAAAATATAACCTAAATAATATTAAAGATACAGCCTACACTAAAGGAAATCAATAATAGTCATTTAAGAACACTATCTACCTTTTTCTCTTCTCTGACATGCATACATTCTAATTAAAATGTATGGTATTTATACTATAGAAGATGACTAATTGAAGGAACTACTAATGCATGTATATAGTTTTATAAGGAGTTTCATTTGAAAATGCAGTGTAGCAAAGGTGGAAAATGTATTGCCAAATGATACTTGGTAAACAGAGTTCTGCAGTTCTAAGCATAAGGATGAACTAGGGGAATTTTTTCATACAGCATGTGTGAATAAAGGCTTTGATTTTATGTGTTGTGTGATAATCTTTGTTCTCCCCAGTCCTGTAGCGCTACCTTCGCCAAAAACACTGGTCCAAATGAAGAGAAAGACTGTAGGATTGTAGCTTCCTTACGGATTTGATATAGACAGCAGAGCTGCAAATTTTGCCTCTCCATAGATACAAATGTTTCATGTGTCAGTGGAAATGGGTATGAGCTAGTGTCATTTAGACTTTATTCTGAGCTCTCAGAATACTAGGAAATCTCCTGTGCTCATGAGACCTTTATTTTGGATGATTTTTAATGTTTCAAATAATAAATAAAAAGTATCTGTCAGTGTTTTCTGAAGCTGTCTTAGTGCAGTAATTGTGTAAAGGTTTGAAAAAGGACATATAACTAAAATGCTGGCTTCACAGATGATACACGTTCATAAGAATTACTCATTGAAATTCATTCAGACTCAGAGGAATCCTGGAACAGCAACTGCAAAATCAAGCAAACAGTCATTGAATTGTAACAAAGAAAAATTTGAAAGAAAAGTATTTGTATGTTGGAAGTTGGACCTTGTGGAAGCAGGTGGCTTGGTGCATAGTGAATAACTAATCAACAGAACATTTAGTTTTCAAGGGCTGTCTCCCATTAGAGCCTTTCCTGTGTAAGCACTTATTGGTTGACCTCAAATAAAGCACTGCATCCTTTTGAAATAATGGCTTACTGGCAGGGCATTTTATCCCCAGGTGACTGTTGTCTTCACAAATTAATAAATCATGTATATTTACTTCTATTACAGTATTAAGAGTCTTCTTTAAAAAGGTAAGAATGTTCCTATTAATGTGCAGGAAGGGCTGTGTGAAAGAGAAGCTGAGAATATGAGTAACTAAAAAAGATGATAAAGGACAGAATAGTACGGCCACTAAAAACATCAGTAGAAAAGCGATCATGCTCATAACATCGTCATCTGTCCTTGTCAGCAGCAGTGAGAAAATTATTTGTGCTCACAAATGTAAAGATTTTGAATAATGGAAAACAAAAATAAAAAATGCAAGTTTGGATGTGATGTCACCTGGTAGTTTTTAAGTGTCTTCTAAGTGCATCTTTTTCCAGGGAGTTGGAATAAATTTATTTCAACTTTGGGGTCATTGAGAGCTTACCCTCAGTCTATGGGTACCAAAGTACCTCCAAACAGCAATGTGTAATGCTTTGTCAGGTAATACTGCTGTCGACTTCATCTTTGTTTTGAGCTGACAGTAACAGAACAGATGGAAGGAGATAAGAAATGAAGAAAAGGAAGCTATAGAATTGCTTCATGCCAAAAAGGACAGAAGTACTTAGCACAGTAAAAGTTAAAAATGTACCAAGGTTAGTTCTCTGGAAGCTAACACACTTAGCTCTCTCGGGACCTTGCACAACTGTGAGCAGAAAAAAGGGAACCAATACACTTACGGACAGAAAGAAATCTGGACTCAAAAGTGTGTGGTTCCACAGATGTACAAAAAAGTTTGAGTGTTCATAAGCCAACACAATTTATATATGGAATGTGAATTTGGACTCCAAGTTAAACAATGAAATTATGCAAACCTTACTCTAAAACACTTCAGATATTCAATACAGACTCAAATAGTTTGAATTACACTTGTATTAGAGGGTAATAGCAGAGTGAAACCCTAATCTAAGACACTTTTAGGGATCTTAGCCAAAATCATTGCATAACTACTAGGATTAACATTTTTGACGGTAGTTTGATTTTTTTTTTCCCCTTTACATGACCTTTTATTTTTTAAGCAGTATGACATTTTTTCTGAGAAAGAGGAATAAAGCCTACAGCAATCTAGTTTTAGAAGCTGCTGTAAAGAGTATAGTTGACCGGTATAGTTTGCCTGAACTCTCTACATTATAAGTGACAAAGCTATGAACTATTTTTCTGATTAGACCTTACACTGTCTGTAGAATGGTTTAGTGGCCTTCCTACTTGGACACTGCATGCAGTCTCTGAATAGCTAGTGAATGAGATGCAGTGGTAACAACAATTAGCAGGGTCTCAAGAACTGAATGGTATCACATGCACAGCACAGGCAGACAAGACTGATCAGTGCTGGGGAAGTTGTAATACACAGAACTGAGGATGTAGCCATGGCCCTGAGTGACAGTGACAGTCTCCCCTTCCCGCAGACTAGAAAAGGTGATGGGCTGCATGGCAGAGAGCATGATGAATCTTCTGAGGGGACCTGAAGAGTGGGAGAGTAGTTAGTGCGTAGGAAGGAGTGACTTCAGGGCATTGTATCTCTACAGGACCCCCAAACATGATACTCAGCCTTAATGTACAGTCGAACACCTATAATTACTTCAGAAGAGAAGCTTATTAATCATAATTTTGCAGCTGAAATCTTTCTACCTGCAAGCCTTCTACCTCACTGAGAAGGATGTAATTATGTTGGTAAAAATAGCAGCACTCTAAATCTTTCTCTTTGAAACAATTTTTTTCAAACAGATATTTTAATGTTTTAACGCAGATGCAAAAAAGCCAAGTTTATTCACAGCTTTGTTAACCAGAGCCAGCCTGTCATTATGCTAAGCACTATGTTATGTTAACAAAATAGAGTTGGTGCCTACACATCTTATGCTAACTGATGCACCTTACAGAAATACAAATATCAATTTACAAAAGTGAATAACTGCAGAACAAATAGTAAAATTCCCACATTGCAATGCTAGCAAATAACAGCACAGGATTTGTGAACTTGCAGGGCAGTTCAAACGCCAGTGCTTATCCACAGCCATACAAACAGGTACGCAGGTGCTAGAATACAGAGCTGGATGAGTGAATCCACCCAACTAACCAGTCGCCTGATTAGCCTGTTATCGTACTCATCTGCAGATACACGCTGGTGCAATCCAGACTACATACTGCAGCTTAGAAGTGAAACACTGATGTTCCACCATGATTTTATGTCAGAATGTAATTCCTGTGTTATGTTATATTCTATTACAAAACCAGGGATTATTATCAGACATGAATATTCTGTGTGTGTTTCAACCTTAAAGTGGGTTCAGCCTTCAGTGGGTTTCAAGCTTAGAAACCTACCTTTTTGTTACCCACACACTCTTGCATTGCTTGGGTAGCATCAAAGGACAGTAGAAAAGAATTAGAAATTATCATATCTGTATGAAATAATTCTCAACTTACTACTGGAAACTTGACTTTTTTTTCCCTTTTTTCTTTTTTTCCCCTGAGATACTGTTGCCTTCACCTTTTTCTCATGACACTTTTTGGTATGTTCTTACATTCTGTCAGCTTTTGTATATCTGACTTCATATCTCTTGAATTGCTGATCATTTTAATGTAATACATAGAAAATGTAAAATTGCAGGGAAAAAGGGAAGGACTTTGAAGTTTTTTTCTTACCTTTTAATGTGTTCCCACTGCACATAAGATAAAAGCAGCCAAAAAAATTTCCACACCCAGTTGCTTTGTAGTGTTTGCTTGATTCTCAAGAGAAAAAAAAAAAAAGCATCTGTACTAGGTCCCCTTAGCCTTTTTAGGAAACGTAACAAGATTTTTCCAGGAGAATCAGCAAATGGACAGTTTCTAAAGACTGAACATGATGTTAAGGAGTGCAAGCATGTTTTAAGAATATAGGCCAAAAAATAAAGTTAAAGCATAAAAGTGGGCTACCCTGAATGTCATTTTCAGAGTACCTTCCGAGCCTTTCTTCCTTTGCACATTATGGACTTGTTCTGCAATAATCCACTCAAAGTCACATACGGAATTCTGGTCCAACAAGACTTGGACCAGCACCTCCTAAAACCTTTTTTTTCTGTCTCTTCTAGCATATGTATATGCATGCTTGGTCTTGTTACTTAGGTAAGGAGTTTGAAGATTATATTGTTCCTGTATTTTGTGTTGTGGTGGAGCATGAAAGTAAAGGCATTTCTGCTGCTTCCTTCCACTCCCTCTGTAAGGGAGGTGGGAGATGACAGAAGGTATAAAAAGGTGCATGAATAATTTGAATAAGGAACTGAATTTATGTATGATGTATGAATGTGCTGTATGAGTATTTGGGACCTGGATTTTAAAAATAGTGCTATAGTAGACTCTGTATTGTAGGTTTTGGTCTTTCCCCCCCGCCTCCCCCAACAACTAGTGTTTGCAACTGTTAGATTTCCCAGCACTTCTTATTAAGACTTGTAGTTACACTGATCTTCATGAACTGATTAATTTACCTGATACTAACACGAAACCTTGTTGGCACCTTAATGACCTTATTTGTAATTACCACTTCTGAAAAAAAATGGATTAAATAGAAATGGAAGATTCCAGAAGTTTTTCATAAATGTTAAATTTCTGTTAAGAAAATCCTGTTAAAACCCAGTTACAAGCATTAGTGGCATCTGAGATTAATAAACCAAAAAATATAAATGATCGTAGTATGGCAGTTAACAAGGGCTTCCCTTGGAAGACTTTGGATTTATATAGCAAATCTGTAAGCATTTCACAGTTCATATACACAAATGTTTGGTGTGAGCGTGTCCTGAAATGTCATCATAGAGAATGCATATGTTCTAGAGCTGGAGATTACCCTATCTTGGTAAACCTGTGAAGTGTTTGAATTGGAAACATAGATGCAGATGTTTCATGCAAACTTGTCATTTTTGTAGTCACTATTAAATTCATCACAACTTAACAGACAGGAGGTCAATTTCCATTTAATTAATGTGCTGTGATACTTTGAGTCATTCCCCTTCTTTTATGAACATGTAACAAAATCTTTCTTAACTGTGAGTATTTGTCTAAATTCCTTTACTCAAGTTCTCACAATGGCTGAGTTTTCAGGAGACGTTCCTTGATGTAACACTTAATAATTTAGTTCCTTGTAACTGATCTTTTTGGCATTTTCAGTCACTATTTCATTGTCCCTTAAAATAAAAGCAATCCTTAAAAATCATAATTTTCTACCTGAAAGAATATTGAAATGAAAGTACATATAAGAAGGATCTAATTACAACATGCAAAAATAGAATGGTATAAATCCTTCACTTTTAAAGAACTTTATTTTGAATTGAAGTTTAATCAAATTGCACTTTAAGTGTTTGAGTTCAAACAGAGAGGAAATCTCAGAGTATTAGCCTCGATCCTATAAACCCTTTCACCTGAACAGTCTGACTGATGTCAGTGGCTTGAGTCCTCATCTGCCTCAAATTATATAGCACATTTCACAAGGAAATTAGCCTTTGAAATTTTGGCAGACTATATTATGGCCACATAATATGCCTACATTTGTCTTCCCTCTCTACAAGACATAGGGAAAAGTTTCTATGACTGATGCAATGACAGTGGAGACTGTGGCTGTCTGGAAAGATTAAAGGTGGTAATTCTCTTGTTACTGGAGGGTTAGTATAAGGTGTATGCTGTATGTATATTTGCCATGCATATGTTTGCAGACACAGCTTTGGTTCTCTGCAGCTTGCTGGGGATTTCCAGGCTGATGATGCTGTGCAAGTATCTGATGATTCACAGCAGGCATTCAACCACTATATATGAATGTGTAGTGGTTTGGGGAATGTCCATTAAGAAAAGCCCACAAAACCAAACCCAACAAACACACATCTAGGGAATACAACAAATCCAGCTCTTCAGAATCATTCCAGAGAGACTGCCAGGTAGAAAAAGAGACATGGCTGGGGAAAAAGCAGATGTATGACAGAGCTAGTAACAAATGCCAAGTATAAATAAGGACAGATTTGTTAAGAAGCAGTTATTGATTCTTGTGCTTTTCCCTTCTGCTTTGATTGATGCCTTCTATTCCCTCTTCCCACACAATTACTCATTTCTCATTTTTCTTACAGCAGTATTCCCATTTTCTTCTGTGCATAAAGCATGACCCCTCAGATTTCAGCAAGGCTTCCACTTATCCTTCAGAACTGGCTTCCCCTGCACTGCCTTCAGGTAATTAGCTGACTAAAATAGAGCAATGTGTGTGGGTATATTTACCAGAAGTAAGGAAACACGAGACATGAATTGTATGTTTTATTCTTCATACGTTGCCTGTGTCATCTATGCATGTTCCTTGTAGATGCTCTGTATTAGGAATAAAAACAATCTGGGTTAAAAATCCGGCCAGACATTGCTTAAGCCTGATTAGAGCTGAGGGATAAGTATGTGGAGCAAGAAAGCAGTGAAAATTAAATTAAAATATAGATTCAGATGGAAATTCTGCAAGTATATTTTGTTCTTGTTTCTGCTTTTTGTTCTTTTGTTGAAATAAGAAAGATGATAAATTTAAGTTCACTCTGCAGCTCCTTGTTCTATATGCAAAGCATGCGTCTTTAGGTTGTTTTGTTCTTTTTTTGATTTTATTCAATTAAAATACTATTTTGAAGTGGAAAGTGTGAAATTCAATCTGAAATGTTTCAGAAATTTCCTTCCCCATATGTTCAATGAGATTATTCACTAATTTGATCTGAATTGAATTTTTTTCAAATACCAAATGCTCTTTATGTTCCAAAATTATATATAGAGTCAAAACACCCAAGTGTAGTAAAATAGGTAGTTTAAAAAACCAAATAATTAATAGCTTATAGACTAAGTACAATCCTAGTGTTCATGTAATATTTCCAGCATACTAGAACATAGTACAAATGCCTAAATGAGATGAATCACCCAGATAAAACTGAACTGAAAAATTACTTTAACCTTTTTGAAACAATGCATTTTGACATTTCCAAAATGAATCAAGAGCCAAGATTTCATGTAGACTTTTCCCACTGAAGCTGTCATAAAAATCAACAAGTTGTCGTGATGTATTTTGAAGAACGCATTATATTAACTAGTTAGAAAATGGTACTGTTGTTTATCAGTCTTTTTGTTACTTGACTCTACTGTTAAGAGATTTGGGAACTTAGAGCATGGGCCTCGCTTGTCTTTTAATTGTTTTTTAGCCATGTGTTTTCTTTGAACACTTTTTCACCTTTAGTAATTGAAGTGCTGAGGTTCAGGACTACTTTATGGCAAGGATGCAGTTCTAATCTGATGCTTAACTTCAGCTGGTCCAAAAAACCACTACCCCACCAGAATGCAGCAGCATGATGGTTATAAAGAACAATTGTATATTGGTCCTGTAAATTTTAAATTTCATCCACAATATTCTCCTTCCATGAGAAGGCATTTTAGTCAGCAAGTTGTGCATTGACTAGAGAGGCATTTATTAGAGGAAGACATCTCCTGATTGATCACCAATCAATTTGGAGTTTGAATATGCGGACACTGGTACTGCACTTCTGCACCACAGTTGGTCTCACGTCCCCAGATGACTTTCATGGAGGGAGATGGAATCTATTTTTTTGAATAGTAAAGGAACTTAATGAAAAGTCTGCATTTAAGAGATTACTACTTATGCCATTTGCAACCATGTACAGATGTTCAAGATACAATTGATAGTAACTTTCTCTCAACTATTCCGCTGTATAAAAGATACTGTAGGTGTTTTTCTTTTTTTTTTTTTTTTTAAAAATTCTCAGTAACTTACGGTTGCAGTTAGACGCAAGCAAGTTTGACAGAACATCACTGGGCCTGATTGTGTTCTCTGCTTTACTTGCCTAAAGTAGAAGTCAATCCACTGCAACAAATGCAGTCACATTATGGCAAAACTGGTCTTGGAGCAGATTCAGCCTGACAGAACAGAAGCCTGCTGAGCTGCTAAATCCCAAGGTGGTGTTGTACAGAGAGGAGAATGACGTGTGGCTTTTCAGAGCTAAACCCGGATAATAAATCTCATATTGGTTAGATCTCAGCAGATAAATTAAAGTGGTTACAAAGTGAGCGCTAATTAAACAGACTGTCTGGTTTTCATCTCTGAAGAGATCAACTGCTATTTCACATACATAAAGGAAGTACTACATTTTACTTCTGGTGGCTTTGATAGAAATAGTTTAAAAGAACACTCTCATTTTTTTAAGGTTTCCCACAAGAATTCATTATATGACAAAGCCCTAACAACAAAACAAAAAACCCCACCAGTCATGTCATGTATAATAACGAGGCATGCCAAGGAAGGCATTCTGGATCAGATCCAAAGTCCATTTTAATGAATTCAACTTTTTCCCTTGACTTCTCTTAAGCCTCAGAAGCCCTTACTTAAGAAAGAACTTGAGCATACTTACTTTTGTAGAAGATTTCAAATATTTCTTATACTTTTTTCTTCTGCCCTATTTCTTGTTAAACTTTCTAATGATTTTAGGTGGGCCTATGACTGTCTTACTGAAGAAGGGGTTGTTGTAGCCTTGAAAAGGACAAGGTGTTAAACTCTAAAATGTAGATCAATGTGAATGATTTTTATAGAGAAACACAGTTTTGGAACTGGGAGATAAGTTACTCAGTTTGGGAACTATTTATAATAGACCTCAAGTCTTTCAAGATATGTAATTTTTAAATATGATGTTAATGGAAAAGATTGTAAGGGTGGCAAGTGATTCAAATGTCTGTCAGTAATGATTTAGGTCAGAGGAAGGTGAATGGCACTCTCACAGTCATGTTGAGCCATATTTTATAGAGTAATTGTGAACTGTAATGACAATAGTGGAGTGGGAGATTACTTCTGTACACAGCAGATTTGAACTTGAGACTGGAATGCTGCATTTTCTCCATACATGTATATTTATGAAAGGATGATAGAACCTTGAGTAGGGAGAAGAGCTTTAAAAGTCATATGATAGAAAATCAAAGAGGTCAATTGTTAAATTTATTCAAATCAACCAACCAGGTGTCTTGTCCCCTCCACCCCCCAATTTACTTGCATCTGTGTTATCTCAGAAGGAAAGAAAGGACAAGTTTTAAGTGGGCATCAGCAGAAATAAGCATGGCAAGAAACAAAGGCTTGAAGCTAAGTTAGAATTCATATATGCCCCTGGAAACCTGAAAATGCTATATTAGTTGGGATAAATTCGATCTGAACTAGCTAAATTGTATGTAAATTTGGTATTACGTACGAATTGCTATCTCAGCAGTGAATGTTTCATATTCATATAAGGTTTCACCAGAAGAGAGATGGCGTGGTATAAGATAAGCCCAATGGAATACTTGTTTCTGGTGCTCTATCATGCTGTATCCAAATGCAAAATGGGGTTAAAACCAATGTGTATATCTGGATTATATTCTGGTTGTGGTTTGAAACTCCATTTTGTGTTTCAAACTAATAAGTTTTAAATACTAATAAGCTTGGGTTTTTTGCTTGTAATAGTGGGTCTAATTCAATCTGCTGCATTTTTTAACTTTTTTTCAGTTTCCAGTATTTTTCCAAATCAAAGGTATTCTAAAATTATTTTAACCTCCTGATAATAAAGAAATTCTGTACTCGTAAGGACTTCCAGATTGACTTTTGTATTAAGGGGAACAGGTTAAAGCGAGTAAATTCTTCCTAAATTCATGTAGCGAATCCAAAAGGGCAGAAATTGGCCCTCTGTACAGAGAAAATATGCCCTTTGCCTCCAAAATGAATCCAGCCCTTGAACCAAATATGCTCCATGGTTAACAGCAGAGAACAAGATTACTCAGTTAATTATGCTAATTATGCTTTAACTTGGAAGAAAGTAAATAGTTAACGCACACTTGGAAGATATAAAATTAGTGCAGCCAGAGTTTTGTGATATGTTACAAATTAAAAGTCCCATCTTTTCATTTGCTCCTTGGAATGGAGAAATGTTACATTTCAGATTATTTGACCCCCTCTGCCCCAGCCCTGTGATGTGAGCTCCTGGCACACAGCCCAATAAGATATAGGGCATTTTCTTCACTTTAACAGGTTATCCTGTTGACTCTGATACTTAAGTGCTTCCTCAAGGGCATTGCTGGACTGGAGATATTTTTTTTTTAATTCTGTAAAAGTCAGTTGACAAAAAAAACAAATCCTGAATATGAATGTTCATTGAACACTTTAGTACTGTGAAGAATGACAGTTGCCATTTCAAAACTTCAGACTGATTTCAGAAAACACAGAAAGGTTGCAACTGCAATTGAACCTCCACTCTGTCATCCTCTTTTTCAGTACTCTGATTCACTTTTCTCTGGCAGGGAAAATTATTTATCAATATGTTGTGTTAGGTTCCTACACAAATTTTTTGATTCAGTAACCCATTGATTGTTTAGGTATAATTTAATGTCTACCTCTGCAAGTAGTTTGTCATCATAGTCAGATGGACTTAACAAAACCATACCCTTCATACTTGTTCTCTTTAGTATTCCCTTGCTTTCCTCGAAAAAACCAAAACAGCAAAAAAGCACAATAGCCAAATATTAGAATATAATGTTTAAAATTGTGTCAATTTGGATTCCTCACTAGTGTCTGGAAATGTCTCACACATTATATTTTGTTATGTTAGTCCTGAGTTCTTAATTACTTTTTTCACCATAGCACACTGACTGTTCTTAGGTGGCGCTGACTGTTACATGCATAATTTCTAACTTACTCTCCCCATGTTAAATTTAAATCATGGTACTCTTTTGCTTTATATAAGGGGTTCTCAAATACTTGTCTTCTGACAATTGCATGCCAAATTCTGTCCTGCAACCTCTTTTCGCCCACACCCCCATGTATCACTGTATTCAGCCTCTCTGCCCTCCTGAGAGATGTCTTATCATTTTAAAATTACTATGTCCCAAACTGGAATACTAAAGTGACTCTACTTAGAATCATAGAATCATAGAATAGTTTGGGTTGTAAGGGACCTTTAAAGGTCATCTAGTCCAACCCCCTCTCCAGTGAGCAGGAACATCTTAAACTAGATCAGGTTGCTCAGAATCCTGTCCAGCCTGACCTTGAACATTTGCAGGATGGGGCATCTACCACCTCCCTGGGCAACCTGTTCCAGCATTGTAAAAAATTTCTTCCTTATATCTAGTCTAAATTTACCTTCTCTTAGTTTAAAACCATTACCCCTTGTGCTATCACAACAGGCCCTACTAAAAAGTTTGTCCCCATCTTTCTAATAACTCACCTTTAAGTACTGAAAGGCTACAGTAAAGTCACCCCGGAGACATTACTTGAATCCTTAGAGAACTGTGTTTTATTACTGCTTGACCAGAATTAGGATTTTCAATTCAAGTTTACCAAGTATTAACATCTCCTATAAACACTTTCTTCAGTTTAACCTTTAAATGCCCTTTCTCATTTTATTACTGCAGGAGGAGATTCTCCCTATACATTTCTAACTAGTAGTCTTTAACATGCCTCTCGTCATCTCTAACAAGCTCCCACATTCTGTGTTTTTTATACACACACACACACACGCACACACGCGCACACACACACATATATCTATCAATAAATAGAAGCATATATTGTGATATTTGGTAAAAAACTGTCTGGATGGCTGAGCCCAAATGGTGGTTGAATGGAGTTAAATCCAGTTGGCAGCCAGTCACAAGTGGTGTTCCTCAGGGCTTAGTTTTGGGGCCAGTTTTGTTTAATATCAATGATCTGGACGAGGGGATCGAGTGCTCCCTCAGCAAGTTTGCAGACAACACCAAGTTGGGTGGAAGTGTTGATCTGCTCGAGGGTAGGAAGGCTCTGCAGAGGGATCTGGACAGGCTGGATCCATGGGCCGAGGCCAACTGGATGAGGTTCAACAAGGCCAAGTGCCGGGTCCTGCACTTGGGTCACAACAACCCCATGCAACGCTACAGGCTTGGGGACGAGTGGCTGGAAAGCTGCCCTGCAGAAAAGGACCTGGGGGTGTTGGTTGACAGCCGGCTGAATATGAGCCAGCAGTGTGCCCAGGTGGCCAAGAAGGCCAACGGCATCCTGGCCTGTATCAGAAATGGTGTGGCCAGCAGGAGCAGGGAGGTGATCGTGCCCCTGTACTCGGTGCTGGTGAGGCCGCACCTCGAATCCTGTGTTTAGTTCTGGGCCCCTCACTACAAGAAGGACATTGAGGTGCTGGAGTGTGTCCAGAGAAGGGCGACAAAGCTGGTGAGGGGTCTGGAGCACAAGTCTTATGAGGAGTGGCTGAGGGAACTGGGGTTGTTCCATCTGGAGAAGAGGAGGCTGAGGGGAGACCTTATCGCTCTCTACAATTACCTGAAAGGAGGTTGCAGAGAGGTGGGTGTTGGTCTCTTCTCCGAAGTGACTAGCGACAGGACAAGAGGAAATGGCCTCAAGACTTCCCCATCAGGGGAAGTCTAGAGTGGATATTAGGAAAAATATCTTCACTGAAAGGGTTGTCAGACCCTGGAACAGGCTGCCCAGGGAGGTGGTGGAATCACTATCCCTGGAGGTTTTTAAAAGACGTGTGGATGAGGCGCTTAGGGACATGGTTTAGTGGTGGACTTAGTAGTGTTAGGTTAACGGTTGGACTTGATGATCTTAAAGGTCTTTTCCAACCTAAATGATTCTGTGATTCTATGATTTACTATGGTGGTGGGAAAAAGCTAACAATGTCTCTGTAGTGGGAAGAGTGAAAATAAGCAATAGAATTTTACAATCTATAAGATAACAGTGATGATAAAGATACCAAGTTATGTAGCACTGTGTTATGAATGCTGGTCACAGTCCAGATCAAATGATCTAATACCTGGTTTTTGTGAAAAATGAGTGACTGACTCAGTCTGAAGAGAGGTGGTTGAAAAAATGATGGCATAGATCCATATGTAAAAGTATGGCCTGGTGCACAGAAAATTATTATAAATCTGGTTTTAGTTCCATACATCTTGCTATTGCTATTTTTTTGTGTGTGATAGGAAATTAAAAATCAGAAGAAGTCATGTTCTGCTTGGGTTAGACAAATCAAAGTAAAATTGTAAGAAAACTATTCAGAAGTTTCTGAACTGAATGAAAACTGTATGAAGGTAGGATGTATATAATATTATTTTTCTAAATGGAGTTGTCGCTATGTTTAAAAGATAAAGAAGTGAGAGAGGTGTTTTGCAAGTGACAACAAAACAAAATTTGAGTTAAGGTCAGATTTAAACTTCCAAATTAGCTGTCCAGTAATCAGGGAGGCAGTTTTCATTTTTTAAATATAGACAAAGTTTTCTTTTAGGAATGATTTCTTTGTAGGATTACACAATCAAATGGATTGCACCCTTTCTCTGCGCCTATCGTGTAGATGTATGGTGTCAATGTGTAAAGGGAAGTTCACCAAGTTCAGTGACCGTCACTGTAATACTATTACAAAATTACGTCTCCTGTCATCTTGTTCATTTTTACTTTTGTGTGTCCTAGAAGAAAAAAATTTTTTACTTCTTTCAGAATTGTTAAGTGGAAAATGCATAACCAATCAATTAAGAAATCAGAATATCATCCCAGAAAATAAACGCTCAGAGTGCATATGTTATGCAGAACATTGATTGTATAATAACAATGTAACTTGAAAATAACTATGCTGTGAGATAAGAAGGGATGGTCAAATGCTGAGCTTTGGCTACAGCGTATTCCTCTTAAATACGTACAACGAGACAAACACATTCTAACACATTCTGCTTAGAGCTTCACTACTGATCTTACATTACATTACTGATTGTAATGTTTCATTTTCTTTTCATGACCAGGATCTGCTGCAGCATGCCTTTTTAAATTCAGTTTGTGTGCTGCAAAATTCTGAGACAGGTGCACAAATGTCATCCAGGTACTTTTCTTTTATAGGAATTACATTTCTGTCTTACTTTTATGCACCGTGGTAGAAATGTCTGCCATAAGCACATAGCTACTTAGGTTTTTGAAGGGAATGAGAATTACAATAATAATACTGATACTTTGCATTTGCATAGATTTGAAAACATTTCCCAAAGCTATTTGAAAATTATCATGTCTGTTTTGCCAATAAGGAAAATAAGGCCTTGGAGAGATGGTAGGAATGGCCTAATAGCCAACATGAATCTGCTATTCCAAAAAAAAAAAATGAGTAAGTTTCAAGAGCTTGGATGATATAAATTTTCATAGATCTGCTAAAGTCAGCTGTATCCATTTCTACTGACTGGAAAGATAATACTGATTGCCAGAGTCTTGATGCAAGCTCCAGTTTTCCCTTTTTTCTTTTTTTTTTAATGTTAATAGGTATAATACAGTCCTCTCACACTGTATCTGTAAGCTCACTAGCTTTTAAACTGCTCTTAAGTTTTTTTGTTGTTTTTTTTTTTTTTTTCCCTGAATAAGGACTTCTGGTATTTGATACTGTCCTTTGGCAGGAACCTGAGTGTTGCATTAGTAAGAAAATAAAAAAAAAAGTGAACAGAGCTGAAATTTTTGCTTAAACGATGAAACAAGGAACAAAGTGGCAAGGTTTCTTAGATCCAACTTTCCTCTCCAGATGTGTTCCAATATGGAGTGCCTATGCTGGACCCATATTTGGCTTTGTTTTGCAGCAGATGCAATTATATAGTAATAATTTTGTTCTAGCATTCTCCCTCTTATCAAGGACACTATAGACATTATAAATAAGTGTTTTACATGTGGGTCTGACTATGTAAGCTGATTTGTTGGGGGAGAAGGAGAGGCTCCACAGATTTGGAATTTATAAATAGCTATAACGAGCTGCATTGCAGCTCATCCACTCTCAGCACCTCTTAGAAAGGATGCCTAGTTTTACATATTTACATATACAGTGCAAGGAAACAGCCTCCTCTTTGCAAAACATCTAGGAAAAAGAATCCTTTAATGCAGATCTGCTGTAGCTGTGAGACTAACTAAATCTTCTCTAGAATCCATACTAAGGAATGACATCTGTCCATGGCTGGGCTGTGCTAGAAGATGGGAAAGGCTGTCACTGTATGCCTGTTTGGCTGGTACTTTTCTATTATTGCTGTTGCTTCGTAACGTCACTTCTTTGCCTGGGCACGTGGCGTCATCTCTCCCTGCTTTGGAGTGCTGAGGCTCAACAGAGGGGAAACTGAAATGATTCAGGACTACTTCACGGCTGTGCTAATCCCTTTGTGAAAAGTCTATGCTCTGCCACAGTCTGCTTCCTGCTTTGATACTTCTTACCCAGTTGGTTACTTGCCTTCTACTTTGGGGTATTTTGCTAACAGTTACTGCTTTCTGGATGGTAATAGATTTTAATTTCTTTCAGTTACCAGTACTCCTACAGCAGATGATGCAGTCAGGTGGGAATACCTTTCCTGGGCACCCATCAGAGAACCACATGTATAATTTCTTTGAAGAAGAAGAGTGTATTGAAAACTTTATCTGGGAAAAAAATAATGTCTTGGGCTTTTTACCTGCCAGAAAACTTGCAATCTGCTATGTGAAATGAGTGTTGTTGGACCGTCTCTCTCAAACAGCTGAACTCTCAGGGGCCAACCTGCCAGTGAAAATCTGCTTTCAGCTGCTGTCTCTCAGGTCTTCCTTCTTGCTGAAGTTCAAAGTTTAAATAAAGATCTCTGACCTGCATCTAAGGCCCCTTTGCTCCCTGATAGCTTCTAGCTGCCCAGTCTCAGTTATAAGAACCTGCTTAGGTGTTTTCTCCCTTTTAATCTTTTATTAACAACCAGTGAGCCTGACTTCTCCTGACCTTTCTGCTTCTTGGCTCTATCTATCTGCCAAACATCAGCCCAACTCCCTTAGTGAGTCTTGGATCTGTTATGAGAAATCCTGGAAAGAGTTGGTTGGGATAACTTTCCTTTTTGAATGCTTTCCCTGGAGCTTCTCTTATCTCAAGTCTTCAGAAGGGATACATCAATACAGGCAAAAAACTTAAAGTTAAAAGTTAAGGTTAGTACATTTGCCTTAATAATTCTGTCCATATGGTAGATATTTTGTCTGTCCCCATTAGCATCCTGCATTCCATAACAATATTGCTGAAATGTTTGAGGTTTCTTAAGACATCACTCCAAAGTGACACTGTAATGAAGGATTGTTCCTCTGGGACTACTGGGGCACATTATTCCCCAAAGGATAGCTTTTAGAAAGCTTTGCAAGAACGTGGAAGGGTTAAGCTGGAGGCCTGTCCTTGTCTTACTCAACCTAGTGCTGATCAGCTCTCTCTATGTAACTGCAAATTTAATTACGTCACAAAGGCTTTGCTTTAACTTAGCTCTTTGCTCATCTGTCCTGTTGACAGCAGTAGGGACTTGGCTGGAGGCTGCTGGGAGCAGACAGTCCCACATCCATAAGCTGGGGCACTGACCATAGGGAAGAATGGAAACAGCCCTCTCACCTGAAGCAATCTGCTGACCCTGATTTAGTTTCTGGAGGCAAGGCTGAAAGTCAGTAATTGTAGCTAGTCTCCCAGCACCGTCCTGTGATGCAACTGCCAGAGCATGCTCATTTTCTCCTGGTGCCACTTGGTAATTGTTTGAGACGGAATTCAACAGAAGACCTTTTGGATGTAAGAATTATAATTTTGCAAAACAGCAATCACTACAAGCATTACCCTTTACCTACTGACAGCAAAGTTCAAAAATCTCATCATGTGCTGGTTTCACAGCAGCTGATAAAGGTTAATAAAACGGAGGTTTAAAGGCAGTGTTTCTAAATTTTTTATGCTCAGAAAGGACAATTCTCATTATTTTGGGTTAACTTAGCCCACAAATTCCATTCACATGCAAACTGTATGACTCTCACATCCCTTCTTGCATTACCTGGAACCATAAACTATAGGCCTTGCTGCTGTTACAGCTGACAGAGAGAAGATTGCACTTTCTGAAGTGGGCTGGTGTCTGTAAATATCAGTACAAGATAAGATTTGTGCAGTGTCCTCTAGAGAATGGAACACCTGCTTCCCTGAATTATTGATGTTAATTTATAGTCAGGTCCTGTACAATATTTCTAATGGGAATTATTAACTGACTAAAGTATTAAGATTTTGTAGCTTACCTTTATTTTGTTCCTGTGTCACTGGACATACTAATCTACGGTAGAAGTCAATAGCATGTTCCAACAGGGAGGATTTTACTCAGTTTTCTAAAAATTCTTTTGTTTAAATTGGCTGTGCTCTTTAGAGTTACTGTTAGTTTTATGCCAGAGAAGATACGTGCCTTTTGTCCTGTTTCTCATTAGTAATGCACGATGAGAGAGGTAGTATGAATTTTTACCAGATGTAATTTCACATGTTCCTCAGGTGTGTACTTTGAGATTATTCTATGCTTTTAGGTAAAAAGGTGTCTGTAAATATCTTGAATTTGTGGCACTACACTGAGTTCCATTGACGTAAAACCAAAATAATAGGTTATTGAATTGGGCCCATTTTATTTAAAATCCAGTCCCTGTCTTTTCTGCTCCACTGTTGGAAACATGTGCCTGACCTGAGTTACTAATCTGAAGACAGGTTCATAGCTGTTTTTTTTTTTTTTTCTGTAGTGGGCCATATCTGAGCACCAAGGTGCTAATAAAGTTTAGGGTAACAATACTGAGATTCCTGGTCTTAAATTCAAAAGAAATGAAACTTCTGGTTTCAGTTTTGTCCGCTGTATTTTTAAAGGCTTCATACATGAGACAAGACTGTAAATAACAAGCTTTAAGCATAAGTCAATGCTATGAGCACAGAAGTGGTTGTTAATACTAACTTCACTGTTGATAAGATACATGAGACCATTTCAATTTCTCCATCAAGTTCCACTTGAGTTCTCTTGATTCAAATTTGTGTCAGAACAGCATTAGGACAGGAGTGACAGAGGATGTTGGAAGGGCTGTGGTATCTGTGCAGTTCTGTTGTGCACTATAATTATCATGTATTAATTATATATGTTGCATGGTTCATCCAAATCCATCAACCTCTCCTAAAGCGATGGCCCAGATCTCAAGTGGTCTGATTTGCCCTCATGAGAGTCTATAGGTGTCCTGCCTATTATGAAAACATACAGTCTGGCTGTTTTGTTGGAATGAACTATTTCTCACACTGGGGTTGAAATGATCAGGGCACTTCCCAAGAAATAGGATTGCTGTGGGACTATAGACTAGGTGAAGTAACTCAGCTGTCAGAGGTGGCTGGACTGGCAATTTCAGTTCTCTAGGAAATTCTAAAAATCATCATGGCACACTTTGTTCTGTTTTCTCTTTATGAGAAAACAACAAGGATTTGCATATGAATAATGACTTCCATCTGTGCCCTGTAAGAGTACTGAAAATGACTGGCTGTAAAGTTATTAGCATGCCCAATATACAAGGTTAATACAGAGATGGACAGAGAGATTTAGCAAGTTGCTCAGGGCTGTGTAGTGAGTGAAAAAAGCCTAGTAGAAAGCCTAGTGTACTAACTTTTGACCTGCAGTCTTAGCAGTAGACTATACTGCTCTGACATAGTTTTGACAAAAAGAAATTAATCTTTTTATTTTATGTATTTTATTTTTTATTTTTAAAGTGTGAGGTACTGACTGATCTTGATCAAATTGAGAAGTTAATAAACACAGAGAAATTTTTTAATATACAGCAACTTGATTTCTATCTTAATAAGATTAAAATAAGCAATAAAACTGTCAGATACTGTCACCAATAGCACATGAGGTTTCAGGTGTAATAGCAGCAAAATATAATAATAATAAAATGCAGTCAAAGCTTTCTGGCAATGAATAAATGCTCTTGCCCATAACAATTTTAAAGAAAATTTACATTAAGACCAGTTCCTTTATTATTTAGGCAGGAGGAGCTGACATTTCAAATAATTGCTGCTGTAAGAAAGTATGTAAGCATTTATCACAATATGCCAATTAAGCTTTGAAGGCTATTCAGCAGATTTAATGAAAGCTGAAGATAATCACCCCAGTAGTTTATTATAATGTGCAGCACATCCCTGCCCCAAATACTAGTTTGATCTTTAAGATTCTTTTTCTTTAATGTACTGGTTTTGATTTTACCAAACTTGGGGATTTTTGATGCATAGATTAGGTATCTAATCATGCAGATCAGTTCATGCTTGGAGACATACAAGCAGCAGTAGTCAAAAGGGGGAAACTACTACCGCATCATTGTGTAATTTGAGTGATTTATGTGTTGGTATGATGGCACATATACATGCTGCTTTTTCTGATGCTGTCTCATTGAGTGCACAGCTTAATGACATTTGATCTTTTCAATTTATAGTCTCTCACATATCGTTTATGTTTGCTATCGAAAGGATAATTTGTAAAGTGAATGTTCTGTTGATCTGAATTGGCAGAAGCATTTTTCAATCTGCCAAATTTTCCTTTTAAATGAAAAAGAATTAAATTTATTAGCTTATAACTTTCTTTTTTTCCTTTAATGGTAGGTTTATCATTCTACTTAGCATTTGCTCAGGCAGTGGAGTAACTCTTTAAGACCAGAAAGTGGAAGAGTGAAAAATTTGCATCTGTTTTGAACCTGCTGTCACAAAAAGAACTATAAATCAGGTTGAATCTTCTTTTGGTTATGGCTTATCAGAGCAAGAGTAAGACATTGCTGATACCAAGGCAGGAGTTTGTCTCATTTCAGACACATGCCAAAAGCCAACTGTAGTTGATCCAACTAGGAATGGACCTAACTGTATATTTGAGTTGAGCAATAAAGGGTAGATGAACACATCGCCAGCCACACATTGCTCTCTTGGATGCTGTACAAAAACTGTCATGCCTTAACTACGGTTTCTCGTTTAAGCCTGAGTTAAGTTATGGTTGACTGACATGAATTTTCAGTTGTTTCTGTTTGTTTTCTGTGACTTGTTTGTAGATTGCCTACGACTGTGGTTCCACTGAAGATCTACTGTTGCCTTGAGTGACACTGTCATATATTTTCTTGTGTCAGTATATTAGTGTTTGTCATGAGTTGTTTGTAACCTAAATGTTTTTCTTTATGATTTTTTTTCTGACTCTAGACATCTCTATAGTCCACTGCTGCTTACTTAACACCAGTTAAATAAACCGAATGGAAAGTTTGCTGGAATAAAGCAACTAAAGGTTAATAATACATTTGCGAATTAACTCCTCAGAGAAGAGGATATTTTATAATACTGCATGACATGCAGTATGATGCTAAATACAAGTGGTGAAAAGACACATTTTTCTTGAATTTGTTAACAAAAAGTCCTATTGAAAGAAAGCTAACAGAGGCAGCAAAGACTTTATTCAGAACTAAGACAGGTCCTGCAGCAGAGTGTTTCTATATATGGAGATGCCATCTTTTTTGTTTTTAATGAAATATCAGAGATGTTTTGAGTCATGAGTAATAATCCCAAGGAACCAAAGCAAAGGGGCAGAAGTATTAACATCTAGAAATGACATGCTAGATTCTGCAGGTGCTGAGCACTGCTGAATGATGCTAAGTGGCCCCGGATTTTGTTGTCTGTTGTTTGCATCAGTAACTGTCTACCACTGTCCTGCAAAACAGCTTATCTGGCTTTGCTCATATATACTCTGTTATTTGCACTTCTTTGTTTCCAGAGGAAGCAACCAGTGAAATTGCCCACGCATTTCTGCTTCCTCTCCCTTACATCTACTATGATATTTCCATGGGTTTATGCTTTTGTATTTCTGTTTTGGACTGAATGGATATGCTCCTCAAGTTTTTCCAAATACATTCAGACACTCCAACTGATCTTTTTCAGTCATGCTTTGCAAGTCCCCGCAGTGGATGAATACCAGGTAATGTGTGCTTAGCGCAGTGCCCAATTGCTGTTGCCAAGTCATCCGACAAGTGTTTGCATGTTAGTGGCTTGATAAATTTTTCTGCCACTTCCCTGAAAACTTCTGGATCTTCTTTTTCCAGTGTTTTTTCTCCCTTCTGCCTTTTTATAGCATACAGATGATAAACAAGTGTTATAGCATCAGGATATGTAATACATATTTTATCTTAACTAAGTATGTGAACATCACCATCAAATTAAATATGTTTTTGATTACATATATTTAAATTAGAATTAACCCCTGGATTTTGAGATGTTGGATTAAATGCAGCCCTGTTGAAAATAGTTATAATTCTATTTAAGTAAATTTAAATAGCAGGTGGATTTTGCTCTGCTTTTGTTTGTTCTTAACCAAAAGCCTGAATTTGACCTGATACGCAATCCAAGCAGGAATGACTGTGGTACTAATGGTGCAAATATAAGACAGAAGCAGGTTTGCTACAGCTCCCACTGGCCATGTCAGGGCTATATCCACAATGCTGCTTTTTTTGTCATGTGGTTGGAAGACGGATGAGACACTAGGTATTATGAAAACAATAACAGAACCTCTGCTAGACTGCAAAGAGGTGCAAACTTCAAATTGACTGGGACATGAGGGTATTTCAAAAGCAATGTTTTAAATCCTTTTTTAAAAGGACAAAAAAATGTGTAAATTCCAAAGTGGAATATGGGTGTCTTACTGAAATCTAACCATAGATAACTGCAAACATCCATAAGTAAACATGAATAAATCCTACAGTAGAAACAGGTTACACATTTCAGTGTTGTGGTATAGCTCCAATAATAACCTGACTGTTTTTGTTAGAAAGGGTGAGAGAGGACTGGTCCCTCTTTAAATTAGATTTTGTTGAATCTGAAAATCTCTGGAATACACCGTTACAGAAAGTGTAGCATTTAAATACAGAAATCCATGGAGTTCTTGCAGAGAGGTTGCCTGACAACCAGAAGGCAGTAGGCTAGTGCCCAGAGGGGCTGTAAGAGAAGATACTGTGCTGGCTCAGCTCCCTTTCCAGTGCTAGCGTTTAGACAAATATAAACATCTATAGCCTCATATTACCAGAAACATTATCAACCTAAAGAGACCCACAGTCACATCCTGTGAGTTGAGAGATCACAATGATATGACAAAAAAGTACCAAAATTTGCACTTTTCCAGTAAAACATAGGTTGTGGTATCTTTACGCAGAAGATTCTGTTTTAAAGATTAGGATATGAATTCCTAGGAAATCATACCTTAAATCGAAAACTCAGAGTGTTTTTATTTATTTAGGCTAAGTCTTCACAAGTTCAGAAACAAAATATTCATATGTTCTTATTTAGTATGTGATTCAGTGTGGCAATACCAAACATTTCTGAAATATGGTGCATTTAAGAAGCACAATACTGTCACACAACTGGCAGGTTAACTCTGTTCTCCTGTGTTGTGAGCTTTGGGCTCAGCCAGGGAGAAATCTTCAGAAGTTCTGATCAATCGAGTCACTAATCAAATACCATACATTTAGTGTAATTCGTTTTCAAAACAACGCTATATGAAGTAACCAATATTAAACAAATGCTTTGGTGATTAGAATAAATAACAGCATGTAATTTAGAGGTATTTTGTATTTTTTTTTTTACTCACACCTGGAAGTCTGTCTCCTCTTGTCCAGGTAGATATGTGTCCTATCAAAGTAGTTTCTGGAGTTGCTTTTTTGGTGCATATTGTCTTTCTATTTTTTGAGGTATAAAAAAAAGAAAAAGAGTAATTTTTATGAGTATAAAAAGCAAAGTCCATAAAAAATATACCTAAAACATATTACCAGGTCCATTTACATAAACATTTAAACAGGTATTCTTGAAAATGACATAACTCCTTGCGAGGATATAACAACTCTTACTAAGCAATGGAGGTTTCTTTTATGAACACCTTTTGGAGCTTTTAAGAAATGTTAGCTATGTACCTGGAAAATGATCTTTTTACCTTGAGGGACCTTAAGATCTACAAGATAAATTTGCATTTAGGGACCTTTTTAAAGCACTTTAAATTGATATCACATGTCTGATCTGATCCAAACTACTTTGCAGTGAGGCAAGTTAGTAACGGAGAAGATCAATCGTATCTGTAACAACTTGAGCCGTTTTCAAGAAGAATCCGTCTTTGTTATTTGAAAGTCAAACAAAATCTAAGTTGTCCTCTCTCTAAACCTATCAGATCTTCAGGTTAGAGACGAAAGCTATCCATAATTAAGTCATTATTTATTTAACCTGTCTGCTCAGTGCTCTGAATGCACTTGGGTTGAGTGCGTTTAAAGCTTACTTTAAAACATCAAAAAAAATTACTTCCCTTGAAGCAGAGCAATATATAACAGAACATTTTTATACAAAATCTCTTTCGATGTAATTTTCTCTGCTTCTAGGAAAAGAACATAAGAATTCTGCCTTTTAAAAAAGTTTGTGCATAGGTGCCGAGTGTCTCAATTAATGTGTCCATATAACCATATCAAGAAATGGATATGAAAAAATACGCTTACACAGTGGCAGTAGAAGGTAACACACTGACAAAAGGCTCTGTTTTAATGGTTTCTTCACAGGATCTACATTGCTTCCTATAATTGCCTTCTTCTCTCACATTGAGGCATGGAAGAACTATGCTCCTGACTCGAGTGTCTTAGTGAGGTGCACAAATTCCAAAGGAAGAATTGGGGTCTTTGCAGTCTTTTCTTTTACGGCACTATGGCAAAGTGTTGGTTCATTTCTCCTGTCATTAGGTATGCAGGGCAGGTAAAAATGATATATGCATGCCTTGAAATTTCATTCCATTCCCCTATTTGCTATCGTCATTGAGAGAACATTCAGGTATTATTCCTGTAGGCTGTTACATTCGTTCATCCTGGAACACGATTTTTTCCCCTTCCTGTTTGGTGATCATCCTAAACTCCTAGCCTGAGGTAATGAAAAGTTATAGGGAGAAAAAGATGTGCATAAAGAAGTGTAGGACTGGAGATTAAACTCCCTATTGCAATTCATGTTATGCTTAAGAGGCACATAAGATCATTCAGAGCAAGGTAATGCAGTGATATTATCAAGAAACCTCCATAATTTACTAGGGGAGACTTTACTTAATACATCATATATCAGCAAGAAACTTAATAAAAAGAAGCTTAATACATAAATACCACCAAGAAGTATAGAAGATAATGCAGCATTTGATCAGACTAGTATATAAACACTACTGTGAAACCTAATCTCCAACAAGTTACTTGAGAATCAAAATATACATATTGCTTATTGTTACTGCTGAAACAATAGCTTAATAACTAAAGATACCAGAAGAGGCATAATAAACATTTCCTATTATTTATATTCCCCAGTTGCCTATAGTAGCAATATAACTTAATATTTGATTGAATGGTCTGGATATGAAAGCTATTTCCCTTGCAAAGTAATCCTAGCACTCAGCTGCAGTACAGCAAGAAGTGTTACCATGGTACTGTCATGAGGCTTATCCCATGATATTTTCCCCTCGATTTTATTGATGCTTCCATTTTTAAAGCCATTCAGTTTCATTGAATAATATATACATCATGCTGTAACATGTTTTGACTTCTGTCACATCAAGGGTCAAAAGAACATAATTTGTTCAATCGAGATAATGTTACTTGTTATTATTAGCATTATGGGAGAGTTTAATATATCTTTGAAAATCTGGGATGTCCATTTGAAACAGAGATGTCATCATGTCTTTTATTGGTATCTTCCCTGAAGAAGTGTCTTTGAAAACCACGACAGTAAAAGAGTAGGAAAAGAAAGTGAAAAGACTTAAGCGAGATGATAGCTACATGATTTAAGAGTTCTGACTCACTGGCTGAGGTCCGTGTTTCTCTTCTGCATTATGGCTGGAGGCAGTGAGCTTGCATGTGAAAATATAGTCGATCTGGAGGTGTCACCTGTGTAAGTTGTTTCAGAGAAGTGCAGAACTGTACTTGATTATTACTGTATTTCTGTGGGTATTAAGCAGACTATGTTGGTGTTAAGGGTCAGCTAAATTTCCTCTGGAAAATTCTTAAATTGATCTTTTTCTGCTGTGTTTTTATTTCAGTAAACTTCTAAAACCAAAGTTAAGTAAAGATTCAAAAAACTGCCAGGTTGGTTTCTGTCAGGCCAGCTGAGAATACAGACTTCTGGGGCTGATGGATTTAGTCAGTCCTGATAGGCACACTGTCCCACAGCTGAAGGCAGCAGGGCTATGTAACAAATCCTGACTTCACAGCAGGTTACACTGAAAACTGTAAGAACCTGACTATAATTCATGGATCTTAAAGATTCGGATGTTCCTGCTGAACCTCTGGAAAGCTCTGGGAGTTTTGGCTCAGGATTTCTTCCATCGACACAGAAATTCGAAGTCATCAACTCCATTTTCTGGAGCTCTTAGTTCAGCCATTGCTTCCAAAGCTTGAACATTTCCAAATCTTCATCAATCAACTAGGTCTGACAGGGAGCCAGAAACCACAGCTTTTAGCACTGTAGTGGGGTCAGATGAATCTCATTCTTTTTCTTCAGGCCTTCCAGCTACCCTAAGCCCATTTCTCCCAACAAATTCAGTGTGTCCTTTCAGAAGTTCCCCAATTTCAGAAAGATTTTCCAGAATAGGTGTTCAGGACTTGCATGTGCAGAAGCAAAGATGCATCCATCATGGACGGCAGTCAGGTAGAGAGGCTGGAAAGGAGATGTAACACTGAGCTATGCTGCAAAATTCAGTAAGGCATTAAAATTGGAAAATTAAGAAGGCTGTGTTTGCTGGCCTACCACCTAGCAAAGGTGTGAGTGGGTCAGAGATGGTATCAAGTATTTTTCCACTTCCCTTTTAAAGATCAGGATAACTTTTGTCTCTTCTAGTGTTATATTGTAAGTAAGTATTAATGGCTGAAATATCCTCAGCTACTTTTTTTAAAAATACCATAGCATAAAGTATTTCAGAACAAAACTGACCTGAAAATTTTTAACTTTTCTACATACTCTTTAAGCTGTCTCCATGTCTCTAGAATTGGTGGAGTGGTGTCTGTCGTCTTCAGCTCCTTTTCCGACATGCTTAGGTCCCAGCCCGGTCTGCAATACCCCAACAGGGTTTAGAGTGGAGATCCAAGGGACGTATGATGTGGCCAGTATTAGACTGGCTACTTGAAGCTCAAGGTCTAGATGTCAGTCATGCAATTTCTGTTGTCCTGTTTTCATTGAATATCATCCCAAACGAAAACAATCAGAGTGATTCATGCATTACCCAGACAATTTTTTTAAAATTCTTTAGGTTTTTCCCCTAATTTTCAGTTAGTTTTGCAAAAGCAAAACAGTGGATCAATATTGAAATGTGATGAAGTATGTCAACTTATTTTTCGGTATCAATAAAGAACTGATAATGTAATCCTTACTCTATTTCTAATACCCTGTGTGAGAAATGTTATACCCCATGATTTTATTCAGCATCCTTATTATTCCAATCACAGGAATTTTTTTCCGGTACTGTATGCATAAAACATTATCTGGGTTTTTTTTAGATTTGTAAGTAAAATTGATTTAGGAAAAAAAAAAATCTCTTTTCAACAATCTGCTAGTTCAAGTTTCTGAGTATACCTTACAATGGGTAACATGAAATAAAGCTGAACTAATTTATGGTAAGCTGATCCATTACTGATCATCTCAGGAAACTATGATGGGTCTGATTTTGATCCCTAATTATACTAGATTAAGTAAAAATTATTCCATAAGTGTCACTTTCATAGAAGAAGTATCAGCCACAATGTCAAACAGCTCTTAAAAAACAGGAAGTAAAAGTAGGTGAGATGCTAACAAGATCTACAAACTAATATGTCACTTCAAGGTCCTTTACATTAGTACTTACATAATCAGAACATGTTATCAATTTTTGAATATGTAGAGAGCTTAAGTCCTGAAAACTCATTTTTTTTTCATTCCATGCTATTTATTAAAGCATGTAAGTAAAAGAATATAATTGACATTTCATATGATACATACTACATCTTCTAGACAACCTAACTTTACACAAAAAAGCCATTTTTATGAAAATTATCAACATTAGTTAAATAGCCTGAGAATCTAGACAAATCCATTCAGGCTCCTTTTTTAAATAAATGACAAAATGTGTTTCCACTCATTTATTTATGTGTTGATAACTACTTACACAGCACAAGCAGACAGCAAATAATATTAACTATTATTCTCAGTGTCCACAATATCTAGATATTTAACAATGCATAAAAAAAAAAGAAAAAAAAAATCACCCCCTCATAGAGAAACAGTTTCTCATAAGTATCACTTGTCATCAAGAACAAATTTGGTCTGATTCTGCTCATATAATTGTATCTCACTGGACAGAGTTTGTCTCTGTAAGAGACAATGTAGAAATGCCTGCTTTCCAGCTCTGCAACGTGAAATGTGACGTCTAGTCATCGGGCTATCTCACCCAAAGGTCACCTCACACAAGTTTCTCCAGCCGAGGGAGATAAACACGCTACTAACTTCACTCTCACGTTCCTTGCAGCGAAGTCTTACTTGCAGCACTGTGCTGTGGGCTTTCTCCAGCTCTGACTCTTCGTGCGCTAGCTGCAGCTGGTCGACCCCACCCATTAGCTACTAACCAGCTGCAGCAGCTGCTTTCACATCCCCCCTATGTCACATCCCTGTGCTCTAGAAGGGCCCTTCTCCAGTTGCTATCTGCTACTGTAATCTCTTCTGTGTCACTCAGCCCGGTTTGCTGACGTGCTCCCGTACAAGAAGTCTTACATACTGGGAGAGAAGGAACTCAATAGATCTGGCTGCTAATGCAATCTCGCTGGCAGATTCTTCAGGTATAGTTCCAAAGTCTATTGAAGCTAACAGAAAAAATCTCTGACTCACTGAGTTCGAATCAGGCCCATACACCCCTGCTGATAAATTTCTTAAGATCTGGCTCTGTAGGGAGTTAAGTATCCAACTGATAGTTTCAAAACTATATTTAAATTAACCCTCTTAGTCCAGAGAAGCATCTCATCCTTTATAGCTTCATAGGACTTTGCACTGAAAAGGGATCTAACGGGTTGAATTGTGCCCAGGCCCTCACCTTTGCCTGGTTACCACACTTCCACAAGAGTCTACTCAGCAATTAGAGGCCAGACCTGAACTACGTCAGAGGATCATGCAGAAGAAAAGTAGCAGCAGGCTAGGTCATGGTGATGCCCTGCTGCATGGATCAATAACTGTTATCAATAGCAAGGGCTTCTCCTGTCAGAGGACTAGTATCTCTTTGAGTAGATGGATTATAATGTGTTGCTATAAATGAAATAATTCAGCAGCCCCAGGTGAAGAGAATTTGGTCCATTTTCAAAGTTTAACAATGCTTTTTGGCATAAAAGATGTTAGGCATTTAGTCATATCTCTTTTAATTAGTTCTGTATGTTTGGTTCTGCTTCAGCTTTCACTTTGCCAGGGGTTTTCTTCTTCCTGTACATTTTCACTTAATCTTACACACGATCCTTCTTTGCTTTTTCATGTTTCCCCTCCACGTGCTAATCAGTCTGCCAGGACATTCTCAGTCTCCCCAGGGCCAACATGCTTTTAGCTGCACTCCATAACCTCTGCCCTGTGTCTTTCTCAGTATTTCTTAGATGTCTTCCTTTGACTCTGTGTTGTGCTGTCTTCAAGAAACCTGTTTGACTATGGAGAAAAAGGCATGCAATGAGGCATCAATAAAGGGACAAAGATCAGGTACCCTGAGGAGGTAGAACATCAATAAAGAAGAAGGGATGCATGCCTCTGAGGGAGATAAAGTGGCATGATTCACAGCTCTGTAGAATGCTAAGCAGGCATGAAATGTTTGTAAGGTAAATAATGGCCTAAGATCAAAAAAGAAAACAAAAGCAGATAAAGTATAGTATCAAAGAGAATTTAAATAAATCATTACCAGGAAAACCTCTTTCTTGAACCATAGGACACTAAACAGCATTTAATTAAAAATGTGTGTTTGATCTTCTTATATGACTACTTTGGTAATATCTTGCTATTTATTTTAGTGATATTGAGGTTGGAAGGGCTGGTGTCCTGGGCTGAACAAGATTTAAATAACAAAACTTGTGCTGAGGTCAGGGAAAAAACTTTGATTTACTTCAGTGGAACCATCAACTTGCTTATTCTTGGATCTGAAAAGCAATTTCTAACTTGACACCTGCTGTTTTATCTCACCTTGTCTCTCACTTAGCGGTGTAGCTGGTAAGCACAGGAACTGGAGCTGTGCATAGTGCCCTGCTGGGGGAATCCTTGACCCCTTTTGTAGCCAGGACTACCTTTGAACAGACAGGTAAAATATACCCTGGAGGACTGTGCAAAAAAAGTTAGAGGAAATCATGACCATTGGGCATCTTTGCCTTGGGCTTCATCAGGAGCAAAATTAAAGTAGCTCATATTAATGTACAGATGGACAAATAACAACTGAATAACTTTTTCTCTTTTCAGAAATATATGGTGATTCTTTAAAAACAGAAGCACATAGAGTTATTTTTTCCCTTCACATTTGTTGTTCAAGATTACTTGTTCTGCAATGGGTAGTATTAAGTAGGCCAAAGATCTTTACATATATCATTGTTGTTTGCCAACATTAAATCAGAAGAGCGTCAGCCATGCATTACCTATGGGATGCTCCTCATTTATATAATCAAAGCGTTCAGTTGATGTCTTAGGTACCAACTATAGGAATTGCTTTTTATACAGCGAATTTTTTACAAATATTGATAATGATTTAGCTCTGGGACTTTTAGCTAGCATGTTGCAGATGAGAAGAAAAAAGTAAGTAAAAGGAAAAATGTACTAATGTCTGTTCTACAAAGTCAAATAAGTGATTTAGCAGTTGGTAAGACCCCTATAAATCACTGCAGACTGTGTTTTCAGCAAGCTTCTGAAAATGAATCTGCAGTCCTGTTTAACGTACCCAGGCCTGCCCAGAGCATTTGCCTTACATAAATCAATTCTGTTCATACCCCAACTGCTATGAAATGTAAGTCTTGATTCCCAGATTGCCACATACCTTACCTTAGGGAAGAAGAGCTGAGTGCTGTGGAGAAGACATTCCACAACAGCAGCACAGAACACCTGGTTTGTAAACCCCTTAGAGGAGATAACAGGTCTTCCATCATCAGCTTTTTTATATATTATACAGTGTACTTGGTGCTGATGACATAATAAAAAAGGTGATGTTAGGTCCTCAGTGAGTCATGGATACATTTTTATGATGCTTTTTATTAATTTTGTTTGTAATTAAAAAAAAAAGAAAGTCTAAATGTAGCTAAGCAACACTGGGACGCTTGAAACTGAAGATACTAAACTTCAAATTGTATTTTATGACATAGCTCCCATTTTCTTGTTTTCTTGCAAACTTGTAAACCACAGGCCTTGTCCCAGCTGAGAGTGTCAGGGGGTACTGGCTGGAAAGCAGCTAAAATCCCCCCACAGTGCGAGTTGCTTTCTGAATAGTAAAATCAGTTAGATGCCTCTGGGTATGATAGTAGTGCAACACCACATGATAGACAATATTCTCTTAGACTTAATACCATTTTTGTAACTGTAACGAAGTATCTGTTTCTCAGTTTCTGTAACACTTGCTTGAGGTACATTACCCATATAATTAAGCCTGATTACATGATAATTGCAGTCTTTTCACAAAGTAATTCCATGGCTGTTTATGCTTTGCAGACAGTAGATGGCATTTATTTTGCATGTGTCAAGGAAAAGCTCTAAATGTTAAAGAAGTTGCTAAGGAATAATTGCCATAAATTTACAATGGAATTACTAGGTAACATATGTCTGGGATTGAATAAAGTATTACACAAATTTCTATCAAGATACAATTGTATTTTCAAAAAGGCATTATTTTTGTATTATTTTTGAAAACAGTCATGGTAAGTGAAAACATCTGTATTTGGTTATGGGTGATATATTATTTAGGTGAGCTACCATGTTCTTTTATTTATAAAACTGCTCTTTTGCCAGCACTACAGAAGACCCTTTTTACAACTAATTCTGGAGCCACACAAAGCACACATTGAGGCTCTTTTGCCTCTTTTGAACGGGGATAATACTGCAAGCAAGGGGTCAGAAGTTCTGTACCACACCCTGTCACTTTGTATGATAGAAAAAATACTCTTAAACACTAGCTTCATCTGCATTAACTTTTTACTTTGGATCAAGAGTGCACCTGTGAAGCAAATCTGATTATCCGCTTTTACTGCACATTGTTTCACCTCCCATGTTTCAGTGCAATCTTGCATCAAGCACAGTGGGTTCCTTTCAAATGAAGTTAAACAGAAAGGAGTGCTGCAGGAGTGCACCTGATGCTTTCCAACAAGAAGGTCCAGCACAGAGCTAGGCTGAACAAAAACTTTAAAACATCTTTCTGAAGGTCTCAGGTCCTCATCACCAGCTCTCTAGCTCTGCAGATCCGCTTCTTTTGCCTGCCATCATTTGCTTATATAAGCATAGCCTACATAGCCTTGGGTCCAAATCTTGGATGATGTAAAAACCAGGCATGTTGTGGGCCTAAAAATCTTCCTGGGGGTGGAGGTTACAGCAGGGTCTTGTCCAGTGCTTCACAGCTGCTGCTGTGGAAACTCCTGTGCTGCTCTCTCAATGTGAGGTTTGGAATGAGGCTGTATACTGGTGCTTTCCAAAATCTTATTCCTATCTGGAGGACGTTTCAAATGAAAACACATTTCTTTTAAATCTGAAGGAAACAATCACAAAATAATCCTAGAAACAGAATTTCTCTGAAATAGATTTGGATATTTATCATTATGATTTATATTTTCTTTGGGGTAGTGGCTTTTTTTTTTAAATTTTTTGCTTCCTCTTTGGAAACACCCTGCTCTACGAAAGCAGGTTGTATTTAGTGAGTCCTCGCTCCTGATTTAGCAAGTATTTAAACATAGGCTCAATATTAAGATGATAATTTATTTCAATTTTATTAATTGTTAATAGTATTGGTCATAGAGCGTCTCAGCATACAGCTGAGAGACCTGGGATTGTTTGGCCTGGAGAGGTCTCAGTGCAGATCTCATCAATGTTTTATAACTGTCTGATGGGGAGTGTAAGGAAGAAGGACCCAGGCTTCTCTCAGCGGTGCCCAGTGACAGGACAAGAGGCAATGGGCACAAACTGAAACACATTAAATTCTTTGTGAACATAAGAAAACACTTTTTTTACTGTGAGGGAAGTTGACCACTGGAACAGGTTGCCAAGAGAGGCTGCAGTTTCCATCCTCAGAGACATTCAAACCGGACAGGACATGGTCCTGGGCAGCAGCCTGCTGTGAGAGACTCTGCATGAGCGGGGGGGTTGGACTAGATGGTCTCCAGAGGCGGCTTCCAACATCAACCAATCTGTGATACTGTGATATGTTTTACTGGACATGTTTCCTCTACCTGGACCATAGCATTGGCTCAGGGATGATACCAATCTATGCCTTGTGGTATCTATGTGTTGTGAAATCTTACTGGAAATCAGTGTAGAATGCACAGGTTGGAGCCCTCTTTTTCTCTGTATTTCTTTTCAGGTTACTTTTGCATAGTAGTAGGCTTATGCCCTTTCTTCTCTAGTGCTTCTGTCTAGTGAAATGACTTTTTTTCCCCTAAGACTTGTCTGCTTGGAAGAGATGTCAAAAAAGTTACAGAAACCAAGACGAATATTAAATACAAATGTCTCTGGAGGTGAGATATGCCGTGTATATCCTGTCACAGTCAAGTAAAAAATTACCACTCAGGTGCCTAAATCAACTAATTAATCCATACTACATTAATTATGATAATGAAAAACTAATCATGGCTTATTGGCCTAAAAACAAATGCAAGTGAATGAGAGAATTTTTCAAGGCTGGCTAGTGGCCCCAATCCAGCATGCTCCAAAAGTCTGCTGGAGGTACCAAGCACAACTGAGCAGTGACTGGAGGTAAGAACAAATCCATTAATTTTTTTTTTGCTGTTTTCAAAGTTAAGGAAAAAATTGTCAGCCTTCTCTTGATAACTAATTAAAGATTCTGTCAGTCTTCATGGAACATTTATGTAAGCTATTGTCCATTTCTGGCTTTGTGTGACATTTATGGGTTCCGCAAATATTCTTATAAACATGCTTCATGGAAGAAAAATTACAGTATTGGATGATACACATTTATCTGGGATATTTACAAATTTCATTCTCTTTTGAACAGCATGTTTGCAGCTTTAGACAAGACTAGCAATCTTTTAGTGATTAAGAGAGATTTCTGTGCTGGTTTTGATTACTGTGGTAGCAAAGTGTATCCACAAGTGACAGAGTCAAATGTATCTCAGCCAGAACAGAAGGGATGTTAAATCTGGGATGCCCCTGTTGGTTTGCATTTCCATCTTTCTGGGTATCACAGCAAATTATAGTCCTGCAGAGACTAGTCTGGATCTAAAGCTTAACCTGCATTCCCTTAACATCTGTTCCTAAGGAGTAAAAACATATGAATTTGTACATGCTGATTCATTTTCAAAGGGAGACACTTTCTGTGAAGAGTGTTTCCACCAGTTCGCTGAAACATAATCCAAACACTGTCTGAGGGACAAAAATGAATAACATAAACCAGGCTGAGATCAAAATAAAACTAGGAAGTGGGACAGAGATTTTCACAGCAATGGTTTCTTTTCAAAGGCAGTGCAGGTAAAGAAACACAAAGGTAACCCAACATAACGGATAAAACAGGAACAAAGAAAATTCTTGAAAATAAAACTCAAGTGGGAGAAACTGAGTTGAGAAGTACAGCACTGTCATGTGACAATCAAAAATAATAAACCAGGAGGAGAATAATGTCAAAGTGCAAATTCTGAGCGATAAAGCAGCTCTATAGGAAAAAAGAAAGAATATTAAGTCATGGTGGAAAGAAATCAGCCTAAGGGCAGCAGAAAATCATCCTTGACTTAAATCAATATGAAAATAATATTGCCATGCTTTATGTAGGTAGTGACAAGACTAGATAGGTTTATGAAGAAGCAAATTTGTCAAAGAAAATAAAAACAAAAGCATTATCACAAATTTTAATCCAAGGACAATTTCAACTCTTGTGCTGCAGGGCATCACAGCAATAATCCAGTGGTGGGGAATCTAGCCTAGAAATTAAGTAGGTACTATTATAAAGGTAGAAGCTGGATATTCTGTATTGCTATGGGTTATATCTTTGTTGTCACCATAATGTAGAAGCAAATGACAAATATTTGTACATTTGTTTTTTTGAATCTTTGTCTAAAATCCTCTTACACAGGAGAGACCATCTTACATCATTAGGGGACAGGGGGCTTTCTTTCTGTTTTAACTAGGAATGTGATTTCTGTTTTTAAGAATTGCAGTTTCCTTCGCATCTGCTGCCTTTATGATTGAGTTCATGGTAGCTGGGAAGGGCTCTATCCTCATGTCGCAGCTGGAGTGAGAGAGGCAGTGTTCAAAGTTGCTTTCTTGCTTTTGAATGTGAAAAGAAAATTATATCTCTTTCCCAAATGAGGGGTGGAAACAAGGCTGCAGAAGGGGTTACATTACTGTTTCTGTAAGGATCACTTTGTTAAGAGCCTCCAGATGGAGTGTAGCAGTGTTAACTAGTGTTGAGGCACCACAAGTGCCATACACTCACAGTATAATGTGCTTGCAGTATCCAGGACATCCATTAATGTATGTTACTTCTAATTTTTCTAAGACAAGGGGAAGGAAAATGCTAAATGGCAGAGGAAAGGATTCTGGGTGGAAGGAGACTGGAGACCACCAAGAAAATTTAGATATGAATTTAATGGAGCAGGAGAAGAGAAAATGGCCTGATGGTTTAAATGTATTGTACTGTGAGGCATTACTTCACAACATACTCTCCTTATCCACGGGATTTTCCAGACATGAAAATGAACACATTTAAAAATAGAATATATTCCTGAAACTGCATGTAGGTACAGTTTCTGCCTTATACACCTGGTTTGAATTCAGGTATTTTCTTGGAAGTTTTCAAGACCTGGTTAGACCAAGCCTTAAGCAGGCTGGTCTGCATACAGCTATATTGGCTTTGCGTGGCAAAGTTTTGGAAGCGGGGTGACTACAGGGGTGGTTTCTGTGAGAAGTTGCTAGAAACATCCCCTGTGTCTGATAGAGCCAATGCCAGCCGGCTCCAAGATGGACTTGCCACTGGTCAAGGCCCATCAGCAATGGTGGTAGTGCCTCTGGGATAACAGATTTAAGAAAGGGGGAAAAAACCTGCTGCGCAACAGCAGCTGGAGAGAGGAATGAGAATATGTGAGAGAAAGAACTCTGCAGACCCCAAGGCCAGTGAAGAAGGAGGAGGAGGAGGTGCTCCAGGCACTGGAGCAGAGGTTCCCCTGCAGCCCCTGGTGAAGACCATGGTGAGGCAGGCTGTCCCCCTGCAGCCATGGGGGTCCACGGTGGAGCAGATATCCACCTGCAGCCCACGGAGGACCCCACACTGCAGCAGATGGATGCCCAAAGAAGGCTGTGACCCTGTGAATAGCCTGTGATGGATGGCAGGACCTGTGGCCCCATGGAGAGAGGAGCCCACGCTGGAGCAGGTTTGCTGGCAGGAATTGTGACCCTGTGGAAAGGACCCACACTGGGGCAGTTCATGAAGAACTGTAGCCCGTGGGAAGAAGTGTTGGAGAAGTTGTGGAGGACTGTCTCCTGTGGGAGGGACCCCACGCTGGTGCAGGGAAAGAGTGTGAGGAGTCCTCCGCTGAGGAGGAAGGAGCGGCAGAAACAATATGTGATGAACTGACCACAACCCCCATTCCCTGTCCTCCTGTGCTGCTCGGGGGGAGGAGGTAGAGAATTTGGGAGTAAAGTTGAGCCTGGGAAGAAGGGAGGGGTAGGGGGAAGGCGTTTTAAAGATTTAGGTTTTATTTCTCATTACCCTACTCTGATTTGATTTGCAATAAATTAAACTAATTTTTTTTCCCAAGTCGAGTCTGTTTTGCCTGTGAACGTAATTGGTGAGTGATCTCTCCCTGTCCTTATCTTGACCCACAAGCCTTCCATCATATTTTTTCTCCCCCTGTCTAGCTGAAGAGGGGTGTAATAGAGTGACTTGATGGGCACCTGGCATCCAGCCAAGGTCAACTCACCACCACACTGTGACTATTTTTGAGTGGGAGATTGACATCCTTGAATTCCTGAGATCTCTTCTAACCAGCATTGTTCTATGATTCTAAAACTGAAATCACTTTATGAAAGGAAAGGAAAGCTATGCCTGTGAAAAATGAACTTATCTCTGTTTTTAATTACTGGACCACAGATTGTTTGCTTGAATTTGCTGGCTTTGTACCAGTGTAACTGCATTAAACGTCTTATTGCAAACCAATGTAACAAAATGGACAACCTGGCAATTTTTCCAAACTTTTGGCTTGGCTTCAAGTCAAGGGAAGACTGATTTTTTTTTTAAATTAATCATACATTTTTTCTAAAATTAATAATTAATCATTAATTTTTGGTACAGTCACTCACCCGTCTTTTATTGTACTCATATTTGAAAAGCCTTCTGCCTGAAGGTAGGTGTTGCTTTATTGTACAAACTTAACTACGGAAATATATTTTGCATAGATCTTCGGTTATAAATTGTTGTAGTCCCATTGAAGTAAATGTAACTAAGCACTAAGATGCATAATTTTATATATATATATATATCTATATATATATCTATCTCCAGGCAGCATGGGTCTATGCAGACAGCAAGCTTTTCTGTCTACCGGATTATTTCAGTTCCTTAAGGGCAACTAATTATTCTGGCAATGTATCTGACTTGCCTTGGATGTTGACACAGACCAAACTGAAATATTTGTTGCTAGCAGACAGAGACATTATCTCAATTCAAGTGAATTTCTCTTTGGCTTCATAGCGATTTCCAGTATTTGGATGTCAATATTGTTATTGACAAGTTACTTTATTTACTGTGTATGTATTACTTCACCTTACTTATGGACGTCTTTTTCAATGCCTTTTGATAAAGTTCAACTTTCTCTTAAATACGTGTAATTCCTCTTAAGAAATTCCCACAACTATGACAAAATGAACTTTTTATTATAAAGCAGGGTCCTCATTCTTCTGTGTAACCTTGAGCAGATCTATGAGACAGTTTCTTCCCTGGTGAAATGAGAATATAGTCCCTTTCTTTCTGAATGTAATTCAGGCTTTCAGGTGAAAACCACATGAGAAACAGGCATCGTTAGTTATCAGAGTTCATGCAGGAGAAGATGCTGCATCTGTGAATCCCTGTGCAGCACCAGGGCAGTTTGCTGATGCCACTCATTTCTCTAATACGTAAATGTGCTGCTGTTGGCTAGACCTTTCTCAACTAATCCTTATGCATATCGTAAATAAAACTTTAAACTCCTAGTTGATATGTCTGCTTTTCTGAACAGAAAAACTTGCTAACAATGGAGTTGAACATTATGAATACTTCGTGGCATTATCGTGATTTAAAAAACCAGCGAATCTGGGCAGAATGCAGTGAATAGCACTTCTCATGTTGACTTCCGTGTAATCAGGTTTCCCATCTTCTCTTCCCTCATCATTCTGTTTTCTCTTTCATTCATATTGCTGGAGTAATCACAAGTGAATATGGCTTTGCCGTGAGAAGCATGTCTTCTCTACCAGGCACAGAAGATAGTATTATCATCCTTCTTTTTTTTGTAGATTCAAACCATATCCAGGGAATTTGAGATTGTATTTATTTTTTCATTGTCCCTTTCTTCCTTTAAAATGTACCTAGTAATTTCGTTCCTTTTCTCTAAGCTCTCCTTTTTCTTTAGTTTATGCAACAGGAATCTTCTGATTTTTGCTTGTTTATTTATCATGACATTTAGTTATTGCTGTAATATAACACTCTGGAAGCTCAGGTTTTATATGTATTTGTACCTAGTATGATACTGTATTGGATGTCTAGTGAATTTATCCTAGTAGCTGCAAGTGGAGTAGTTCTTTGTCAAGCCTCTGTCTACTTCAATAAAAGAAATAATGAGCATGATGATTCCTTCATTGGCTGGGAATTTATTTCTGTTCAGAAAACTGATTTTACAGTGAAATTAGTGAAATATTAAAGGTCTCTCCAGCTTCATGGCATGGAGTTGAATGAGCTAGTACATCTTTATTAAGCGCATTTTGACAGTTTGCAAGCCATTTCACGTCCTAGGTCAAAAATGTTAGGATGCCTTTTCCTTATAGGAAGTGAGAAAAATAGTATAATTTTACAAGAAGTTATTTTAGGGTCAGCTTGTAGAAAACTAAATGAACTGGCAGTTGCAGTTCCCAACAGATGGTAGATAAAGTGACTAATATTGGAAGATCTGCTTTAAGGATTCTGTTCATGTTTCCAGTGGTTTGCAGATGTTCTGTGAAACAATCTACAGTTTCACTTAAACAACAGTATTCAAAGTTTCAAAGTTTTGATATTTTTAAGTATTCTGTCTAAAATGGGTTTCTTTTTGCCACCACAAGTCTAATCCAGCTGATGTCAGGAAACCTCATTTTCTCTAGAAATATTGCTACCTCTTCTTTTTTACCTTATGTTCAATATTACAAGTTATCATACTATGAGTAGTTACTGATTCCTTCCTTCTCATTTATGTTATCTGCAATTGTGCTGACCCTCAGTTCCTTTATATTTTTCTTCTCCTCTTAGGAAACTTTTCTGTTAATTATGCCCATTCTGGTTGATTTTAAGGACTTATCCTTAATTTTGTTAGAAAGTGTATTTTATTATAAATAATGGAGAAGCAAAATTACGGTATTATAGACTAGGCTAGTCCTTCCACCTCTAGTTCTACTTTCCTACCAATGCCTCAAAGTCTTGTCTATGCCTTTCAGACCTTCTCTCTATGCATTTATTTTACCATTTCCCCGTTAAAACAATTAAAACCTCTTTGACCATCTTTTAATTCTATTTCTTACTTAAATTTACTTTTGTTTACCAGTTAAGTTGACAAAAATAGGCAAAACTTCTCTGTTTTGGACAGAGAGGTTACCTTGACATACAAGTTATTTTTAGTTCCTTGTTATGAGGCTGAAGGTACCTGTTTATTATCAAGAGTGAGTTCCTGTAACCACAGCAAATAGTCTGCTCTTGTCTGATCACCTCCAAACCCACAATATTTTCAAAATACATGGGGAAGGTCTGAGTTTTGGCAGTTCCTGCTACTTACCCATAGTGGACTATTAGATTAAAACTAAGCCAAGTAAATTTTCTCTCAATTTAACTTTTCTTCTGACAAATGCACAGTGTTTGCATTACAACAATAAAACATTTCCACAATATTCACTTAGGTTAAGTGATTTATAGCAGAAGCTTATTTTGTGTTTGCTCAAAACAAAATTCCTCACTGCATGGAGAAAATAAGCGGAAATTTACCTAACTTCACTGCTTTCCCAGCTAGATAGAAGTCACATCTGTGAAAACTCTATATGAAGTAAAGAGTTTTTGGAGATCTGAACGAGACTGAGAAATGTAAATGAAGGAGAATGAAAAGCAGCTCAGATGAAAAGAGGGGAAAGAAGAGAAAGAAAACAGAGAAAGCAAAATGTGATTGAGACCAGCAAAGAGGAAGAAGGGAAGCCCATGAGAATTGATTCAGGATTAATTGTAGAAATGGTGAAAAGCTGGAGTATTATTTTTGAAGCACGTGTCTTTGATCTGTCAACAAAGTGGAGAGATGACATAGCCGGTTGGAAGGAGGTCCTGGGAAAGTCATGGAAAAGGTTGAGCTGATCTTAAAAGAGGAATGGCTTGCAGGTTCAATCTCCTTCCTGGTCCAGAATATCAGAAAGGACCCTTCTTTTATTATAAGTATTTTATTTTGATAGTGGAGGAAGCTTGATGTTGCAAGATCCTGTGTACTCCAAAGAGGAGGTTCAATTAAAACAATACTGGGAATGGATGAAAAATATCCAAATACAGTTCTTTGACTTAGGAAAATATCTCATGAAAATGAGATGAAAAAGACACTGCCTCAGAATTTTTCAATAGTTTCCAGAAGAAAAGGATTATTCATAGACTTCTCATCTGCTCTACAGAAGTTAAGTTGAGCAGCCATTGCCAAGTGCTGGCAGGAGCAGACAGTGATGGGAATGTGCCCAGGTGCTTGTTAGGAACGGCAGGCAAACGCTGATGCTTTTCATAGACTTATACAGAGAAGGAATAGACTAACCTCGTAGTCCAGTTTCTGGGTTGGTGGCCCAGGGTTTGGGTCTAAACGGGTTGAATACAATAAGTAGAAATTGAATAGACATTGACAGGTAATAACTTCAGTGCCTGCAGTAAGGGTAAGCTGGAAGTTTACACTGGGATTTCTTAGAAGAAAGTATGGCTCTGAAGCAAGGTTGGACACTTCCCATCCTTTGAGAAATAAGCAGTAAAACAAGTGGTGGAGATAATTCAGACATAAATTTTGTTGTTTTGCTTTATTCTTTCTAAACAATTATTTAAATAGTTAACCATAAAAGGCTTGTAAAGGCTAGAAAGAGTTGTCTTAATTGCCAGTGCCAAAGTAAGCACTGGAATGGGAACATTGAAGTATCAATGGTGGAAGCGGATACATTATGGAAACATCGTCTGAACTTTATGAACTAGAAGCAAAGTTTTCACAAATCCAAGTAACTTGAAATGCACTTTCTGGCTAAATAGAGTTCATTCTGCCAAAAGTCTGAAGAGAAGGAGCCAAGGTAGGACCCTTAGGACTGTTGTAGGTGAAAATAGCTTAAACTGTGAACGCTCACAGGCAGCAGATAATTGTGTTGTGTGGGTGAATATCTGAAACTGAACTTTTGAAATCTCAAGCAGATGCCTGCTACTTGGTAGCTGCACTTGGTGAAAGCTAGGTGTAGGTTTGGATAACACCTGGACTAAACAGAAGTGCCACATCCTGAAACCTCCAGGTAATAAAGAGATGTGACACAAAACTGCCAGTTAGGAAGCTGATCACTTGGTGTGCTTCTGCATATAGACTAGTTAGGACATCTGGGGGCTTGGAAGTTGGGAAAGAAGAAGGTTAAGATCTTGACTGGAGGAAAGATCCTGGAAGTGGGAGTGGATCCTGGAAATCAGAGTGATTTGTGGAGATGAATGTTGGGCAATGTCCAGGGACTTTGGCTGGTAATGTCAGAGATTGGTAGCTGCCAGCAGTGGCACAGCACAAACCAACACGACTTTCTGCCCCACCTTCCTGGAGCAGCTGCAGTCTCCTTGTGGGGAAGGCACATGAAGGTCTGGTGACTGTAGCACTGGGGAGAAACAAGTGAGTGTGTGGAGAAAATCAAGACAGGTAAGAGCTCTAATCTCATGTGTTCAAAGGAACTCCAGTATCCAGATCTGCTACTGGATTGTACAATTGCCCTGGTAGAATTTGAAGTCTGGCAACTTCCCTTGCCTAATATATAAAACGATACATAACTATATAACTTTCCCTTTCTAATAATAAATAAAAAAGCAAAAAAGCAAATCTTTTCAAAATGTGGGTGTCCTGAAATATACTGGCCCAGACACCCTGAAACATACTGGGCTGTGAAACCCAATAATTAATAACAGAAAACACAGGGTAAAGTCTAGATTTGGATAACTGTTTGGTTTTTTTTTCTTTTTCCTTTAGCTCTATAGATGTGAATTTGAAAGGGATGTGGAATAGCAGAGAATTGCTGGGGAAAACATGTGAAGAATTTAAATGGAGAAACTAGCAATTGAATATAACTCTTCTGGTAATAGGGGAAAAGTTGCTTGCAGTTCACATCTTTGTGTTTGACAGGTCATGTTAGCCAGGAGAAGCTTTTCACTTCAGAGTATCCGTGGGTGGAATCATGCGGTTTAGAAGTTGCTGCTGTAATCATCTTCTCATCCCTTCCTGTGGCAGGTTTTAGGATATTCATGGAAATGGAATAAATTAATACTCCTCTATCAAGGTGATTCTTTAAACTTCAGAGAATTCAAGATAGGTTTGTAAAAAATGTAAACAAGGCAACAAAAGCTAAGATTTATGCTGCAAAAATGTTCTCTGTGAGAGCAAATGAAAAACAGGAGGAGGAAGGAAGACCTTGTGCTGTTCTTATGAGTCACTACCAGTGGGACTGTATAGTTAATGAAATATCAGTAAAGGTTTCTGATATATTAATTAATAAAGTTTGTTAGTAAGTCTGTCAAGAAAAGACATTTTGATTTTCTGTGGCAGCTAACAATTTATGTATTAAACTAACCTTTTCTCACTGCTGCCACTTTTTGAGCTTTGTAGTATGCAAAAAGGAGAAAACACACATGAGACATTGCATTAATACATGGTTATGGTAGGCATTTGAAATAGATTAATGAGGAATGTACTGTGTACAAATAACATTTCACAAAGGGCTTTATGTTCAGGTTTGACCTTGTCTGTCTTTGTTTCTTTGGAGTATAACACCCAGAAGGGTTTGAGCAATGAGTAGAAATGCTGCTGCTGTCTTGTTCTTGCTGCCTGAGATTTGTTGCTAATGGCTTGACTCATTAGAACTCACTCCTACAAAGATGGACTCAGAAAGTCTGCAAAATAAAATAGGCTGCCAACATCTACCCAGGTGTAAATAGATCAAAATAATAAGTACCAACTCACAGTTACAGTTTGTTTTACCCACCCGCCTCTATATTTTCCTGAGGTCTCTTAAAGCTGATTTTGAAACATACTGAAGTCATTTAAACTAACATGCTTACATCAAAAGATCTCTATTTCCCACTAATTGACACTGTGGTGTTTATTAATAAGTGAACTGTGCTTTTCTAGATCTTCTTTCTCTCTATTTTGTATTAAACGGGATATTTCAGGTATCATTAGCACAACTTTTTAACATCATTTATTCCATGACGTATGTGGTATTGAAAATTACCTTACATTGTTTTGTCGTTCCTGTGCTAGATATGTTTTTTGTTTGTCCACAAGACTTGAATTAACCAAAAATGGAATGCAAATTAAAAAAAAAGAGGATTTCTCTATTCTCAGAATATGAAATGGTCACAAAAATGTACTTTGATGTGCATTCCTGTGCACTAATCACTAATGTATAGTCTACTGACCTGAGAATCCAGACCCATGACGTTCAAGTGTTTGTGCCATCAGGCTTTCATATTCCTGTGGATAATCAGTTTGCCTTTTCACCAAACGTTTATCTGAATGCATAGGATATTTTGCAGCGTACTGAAATTTTGCAGCAAGTTTGTAGCAAGTTTTTCAGGGCTTCCCTAATCCTTGATCTTTGAGGCCATCTCATTATTTTATTTATTTGCAAAACTGTTCACAATAGCAAATACTATGATTGCATTTAAATATTTGCAGTGCAAAGGGGGACACTGAACAGTCAGCTCAGAATTTCACCTCCCAAAGAAACCCAGCTGAATCTGAGGACCGTAACTGTCCACTACAAGGTGAGTATTTTCTTCTGTCAGCATAGTATGACCTTATTCTTATTATTTTTTTTTTTTTCTAAGCAAAACCACAGTGGAAGACAGTAAACACCGTAACTGAAATACTTCTGTGTGATGGTGTATTTTATATCTCAATGTATCCTGTATCAAACCAGAAGTACTCCAGACTATGCTCTTTTGAAGGATCCCCAAAACAGTAACATGTACATACACACATAATTTCGAGACTTTAAAGGCGTGACAAACTTAAATTACAAGACATTAAGCTTGAATGCACATTTAGGAGAAAGAATGGTGCAAACAAAACAGCAATACAAGGTGATTACCATAAAAAATAGCTTGCAGCATTTGAACAACTACTAAAGCCAGCACTGCTGATATGTTAATTCAAGGAGAGGGAAAGCCCATGGAAAAGCTTTTATAGGAACAATGAATAATGGGACAAAAGGATCTGGAGAAAATATGGATCATTAGTATCCTAGACAAGGAACGTAACTGTCTATTTTTCTTTAGAAGCTGTACATTTACAGGTGAGACATCCTATCAATACCTATCACTTGGGAAGCACAGTGATAAGGCCAGGGAGGAAAAGATGATGTACTCTGTCAAAACAGTGGAAGAGAATAAAGATAATGAAAGAGACTATGGAACTGTGTGGCTGGAGGTTATTGTTATTATTATTGTTTAGAAAGAAAAGTTTCTGTCTTGGGATAAACTTGGAACTAGCCAAATAAGAAGCCATGAGCACAATCCATCCATGTAATCCAGTAATTATGGAAAGAAAGGAAACAGAATGGTAGGTGTGAGTTGGGTGAGATTGAAAGTTTTAAGTATAAGGCAAGCAATTTTCTATTTTCAAGCAAAATAAAAGGTGGTCTGGCAAAAGGAATGGGTTGAGAATTATAAAGAAAATAAAACTTGTAAATATTAAGTGAATGAACCAAAGAAGAGTAAAGCTGTATTTTAATAGAGTTTAACAGTTGAGTTGGATCTGGGAGTTAGTGGGTTTGGATGACTCCAGGATCTGTCTTCATTTGCTAATGTTGGGGAAATGCTTCCATTATTTTAAAAAGAGATTCTAGATCCATTACTTGTAAAGCTAGTGCTTTTGTATGAAAAAAAAAAGACAGCATCTTTGGGAACTAACAATGGCATTCATTGTTATGCTAGAGTTGAGAACTGAGAGTGGCAGTCACAAAATCATAGCTTGCTTTTACTATTGCATGCATGGTATAAGCTGTCAGCTGCAGGCAACTGTAAGACCACGTGATTCATTAACTTGTTACTTTCCTTAATAATATTTATTGTGTGTATATTTGTGTGTAAGTTCTGGTCTTCATCAGGTGGAGCAACTGAACAGTAATACTGGCCATCAGAAAAGTAATGCTCAGATATATTTTGAAAAATTGTTATGAATTAAAAAACTGAATTGTTATGTTATGAATTAAAAAAGCTGTATGCTACTAATTGAGCAGAGCTTACATTAAAGTGTATGTTTTAGTAAAAATATCAAAGAAATCAGTCACTATGATGATGTATAAAGTTTAACTATTTTTACAGTCGTGAGGCTTTTTGTGAAAAATTAAAAGTGAGAGGATCATTGACTAGATAGTGTAAATACTTACAAAATATTGTTTCTCTTTAAATCCGTATTGGAATGCAGAACCAGTTTGTATATTAAAAATACCTCAAATCTCTCAAAGATTTTATAAATATGTATGACATGTTCAATTCACTATAATTCCTGTTGATCTTTTTAAAGCATACTTGGATAGTTCTACAGATCAGTGAACACATTTGAAAGTACAATATATATATTGGCTACTCTGCCATTGTTAATGTCTAACCTAAAAGAGAATGGTAGCAGCTTTTCTTAAAAGGTATCAGATTGCTGAGTAATTAAATGTCCACAAACACAGGAAAGCTGGAAAGTCTTCTCATAGTAGCATTCATAAGGCCCAATAAAAATGGAGCATTTCCCCTATTGTCAGAGAGCCAGGATTCAACTCCCATCTCTATATGTATGTATATATGTAACCCATCAAACTAACAAGAATTTTTGTAATTATATCAACATGGTTTGATGTATTTATAGAATTATTAGGAAACTGGAGCTTTTTAGCAGCTAACGGTGCATATAGTTTGGAAGATCCAAGACCCTTCTTTTAGGATGATATGCTTGGAAGTGGAAGGAACATGTATTTGTCAATTTATAATCCCTCTGATAGTTTTCTCTGTGAATTAGGCTCAGAATTCTCAGTCTGAGTCACAAGTAGAAGGTGGAATAAAGCTGATCTGCCTACAGAGGAACTGTTTGTGTGAAGAGAGATGCTAATCATCATTCAGGAGCTTAAAACTAGGTAAAACATTAAACTAGATAAAAATTCTCACCACCGTGTGCTAACCATCATAAAAATAAGATTCCAGGACCTCTCACTGTGCCGCCTCTGCAGGCATCTGCTGCAAGGCACATATGGAGTGCAATCATGACTCAGAAAACAAGAACAAAACTAGTCTCTTTTTTCTCAGATACGGAGTTCACCCACTTAGAGTGTTATAAGCAAGGAATTAAATGACTGTCTTGCACCTGACGTGCAGCTCCTCCTGCCTCTCCTGCAGTTAAGCTTAGGAGAAAATTTTCAGGTTCCTATCTAAACATGGAGTATGTTTAAGTGCCAGTCTATTCTGGAACCTTTAGAAAGAGAGAGCTTGGTCATAGGAAAAAATAAAGTTTGTTTGCTTGAATTAATTAAGGGGAAATTTGATTAATTTTCATGACTTAGATACACTGTTAGAGGGTGAGTGATAGAAGATACCTTGAAAAGCTCACAAAGCATTTGTTAGCCTTTATATGTTTTGTAAAATAGTTCAGAAAATCAGAGAGGAAAAAAGCATAAAAAATAACTCACTAAACAAACTTCACTGAAAGAAGAGTCCAGTTGCTGGAGACATTTAATATAGGGACATTTTCTGATCAGAATATAGAGACTGAAGACAACAAAACTGAAAAAAACCCGTAGTCAATAAAACTTTCCCATAAAAATCAGAGATGCAAAAAAGAACAGCTGGCATCAAGTGACACTGAGAGAAATTAAAATTGGAAAAAAAGCCACAACCAACAAACCATTTATTTAACTGGTGGCAATTACTGGTAGTCACTAGAATAAGTCATCCAATGATATGATAAAATCTCCTTAATTTAGAGTGTTTAAGATGTTCCTAAACTCACTATAAGTTCAGATGGGATAAAACTGATAGCTTATGTGCTGCAAAAACATCAGACACATGGTGAGACCAATGTGTAAATATTTCACAAAAAAATAGTATTTCGATGGGGAAAGCCTTCCACTTCCATATTGAAAGTAAAAGCAGCTTTCTCTTTTTGCCTTTTTTGTTGACAGATAATAGAAAGCCACATCTATCTTCTAAATGGACAAGATTTCATGAGAGTTTACTGCAAAATATTCTCTTTTCTTGGAAATCAATGAAAACCTCTTCATGTAACACTGTTAAAAGATGGAGATGTTGGGTCATCCTTTCTTCATTATTTTATGAGGACAAGTAAAAGAAAGGAGTGAGGGGTCTGGAGCACAAGTCTTATGAGGAGCGGCTGAGGGAACTGGGGTTCTTCAGTCTGGAGAAGAGGAGGCTGAGGGGAGACCTCATCGCTCTCTACAACTACCTGAAAGGGGGTTGCAGAGAGGTCGGTGTTGGTCTCTTCTCCCAAGTGACGAGTGACAGGACAAGAGGAAATGGCCTCAAGTTGCGCCCGGGGAGGTTCAGGCTGGATATTAGAAAAAATGTCTTCACTGAGAGAGTGGTGAAACACTGGAACAGGCTGCCCAGGGAGGTGGTGGAGTCACCATCACTGGAGGCATTCAAGGAACGTGTGGACGTGGGCCTGCGGGACATGGTTTAATGGGCATGGTGGTGTTGGGTTGATGGTTGGACTTGATGATCTCACAGGTCTTTTCCAGCTGTAGTGATTTGGTGATTCTGTGATTAACCACAAGATTGATGTTTAAAAGAATTAAAAGATCCATAAGATCTCTGTGATCAGATGGAGAATGTGGTAGTAACTGTGAGAAGGATGGCATACCATTTGCAAGTACTTTGCAGCAAGGAATTGGCTGTGCAGTATAAAAGAAGCATTTAGTTGATTTAACTGTACTGTGTTTCCCAAAGCTTACAAATTGTGAGATTTTGCATTGCAAACTCAAGAAGTGACTCAGCAAAACATTGTTCAACCTTTAAGGATAATCTGTCACATGAATCAGGAAAGGCCTTCAGAATGTAATATTGCCATTTTTTCCTTTGACAGTACCAAAACAGGTTCTGAATTTCCCTGACTATCCTCTTAGTCCTTCCCTGAAATCATAAACTGTCTGCAACACCCCGGTATGGTGCTTTAGAATAGAATATGTAGACAAATATGTAAACTCACAATCCTGACACAGGCTCAGGAAAACGAATTTTGATCCAGGCTGTTTCTTCAATGAGTTGGGTTTTTTTTTCATTAATTTGTTTTTCTTGTGATGGATATTTGGCAAGTGAATGAAACAGGAATGCATATTGCTAAAAATCCCATAGTCCCCATCTTGCATTCACATTAAATAGGTTCACAGTAGATATAGGACATGAGAAAATTTGGTCCCAAATGTAGGTAAAAAACCCCCTGTTGTTTACACAAGGCTTTTTTTGTTGTATTTATCATGAAAGAAAATTTTCTTATGATTTTATACATGGATAATTCTCTTTCTAGAACTTCAGGTGTTGAAGGGCAGACATCTTGAACTGAAAACCATGCCAAATCCAAAAGGCAAGGCCATTGTACTACTGCCTCATTTATATCCACACTGAGTAAAGCAATTGGTAAATGTGAAGTATGTTGTATTGAAATAATAGCAATGTGGAAGGACAGCTTTAGAACTCAATCTCAACCTCATCAGTAGTTATTTAACTTTCAGTAAGAACCACCAAATGAAGACTGCACCACAGAACTTTATTCTGCTGCTGACAGGTTCACTGAGCATGGCATTCTGTTTCCTACAAGAAGATAGATGGGGAAAGGTGGTATTTTTGACCAGATTATCCCAATTAAGAATTTATGATTAACTGAGAAATAGCTGGGTGAAATATCGCAATAGAAATGATGCATAGAATTGTAACTAAAGACAGACATAAGTGGGATTATTCAGGGAAACAATGTTCCAAGTGAGTAGAAGGAAAGCCCGAAAATCTTACCTGCACTATTTGAAAATTTATGCACAAAGAGAACAAGTGCCAAGTTATCTTTTCTTAAATAAATTCTTAAGGAGAAATTTTTCTGATCTTCAGTCAAAATCACATGAATTAAAGATCAGTGGAGTTTAGAGATGTCAGGTAAAACTACACTAGCCAAAAACTTCAGTGTTGAATATTACCAATATTCCAAGGGATTGCGTACATTTGAAGTGCTGCAATTTTTACGTCTCTATTCCTGTACAAAATTCCTGCAAAAGAATGCAAACTTTGCCTATTCTTTTCCTGACAGAAATTTAGGTACTACAATGTTGTATTTTCTAATAGGGTTGTTCTGATGTAGCAGGATGGTATCTATACTTTCAGCCTTTAATGATTGTCAGAAATGTGAGGATAAGGGAGAACAATTCTGGTTCCTTGGATTTAATTCTTATCCTTGATAAGACTGCGCTAATCTCAAACTCAAGGCCAAAATTAGCTTGTATCAAGCCCATGTATTGTGCAAATGGGATGATGGCAGCGTGATTCTGTAACCAATGGTGCATACACAACTATTGTGGCCTCTGCACTCTCTTGGCTACCTTGCTTCAGCACTCTTTTGCCAAGCTGCCTTTTTCGTTGGATTACACTTGATATGATTGAACGAGACCTAAATCTATCTTCCTTAGTTAGTTAAGTGCCTTAACGATATTGCCACAACACTTCGCATTAGTTTAAACACTGAAGTTTTTTTTTTTCCCCAGACATCTGTGGGATTTAGCAATATAAAGTCCATTTGTATTGGTAGTAATTGGAGGCTGTGTATCTAGATCTCTTAATTATCTTTAACTTAATTTTAACATTTTCCGGTTTCATACTCTTACCGCTTCTGATTCTGCTGTAAAAATGCAAAGAAGTAGTAAACAGTAGATAGCATCCCCTCTATACCGATGAGTACAGCAGGTGGTAGTATATTTTCATAATGCCCTGTTCAGATTTCATATCCATAAAAAGATCTTTAAATTACCAAACAAAAGCTCGTTTCATAACTTAACATATGAAGGCTATGAACACCCACATTCAAATTGCGAATTTGGTAGGGATTGCTTTTCTTTAGCTCTCTTGGCAGCAACATTGTTGAAAAGAATACATGCCAAAAAGGAAAAAAGAAAAAAAGATATAAGCAAAATACACACCGTTACTATGGTTATCATCATTTTAATGGAACCATTTGAAGGATATTTATCCTTGACGTTTTGAAAGTGAAGTTCCGTCAATTGTGCAGGAGGGAGTACAAATATATGCATTCATCCTGACTCAAAAGAATAATCTGCTTTAATTTTTTTTTAAACTATGCATAGCCATGAATTAAAATCCTGTTTTTTCAAGAGTTTATTTACCCATCCATGCTACTTTTCAAAATAAACATGAAATTCTTCTTAAAAAAAGCTATTTCATTGCCCAAGTTTGTATTGCTGATAATGACAAAGAAAGAAAGAAATAAAAAACCACGCAGAACTGCAGAGAAGACAATTTCTCCAGCTCTGCTATTCATTTAATACTTCTCTAATAGGATATAAGTTTTACAAAATGGGTTGTTTTTTACTGGTGATAAATCATCTTGGAAGTTCACAACCACTTAACCCATCCAAACCGCTATTAAGCTTCCATCAATGCATCTGCAACCAAGACCGTCTGTATTTTATAAATGTTGTTTACAGACTCTTCTCTGAGAGCTCCCTGTTGAAAAACAATATATGCTGATGCAGGCAGATGTTACAGTATCAACTACTTCATATATCAGAAGTCAGACTCAATTCCTGCAGACCTGGACAACCGCTGTAGTAATTACTGCAATCACTACAGCAACGTAGTAGTAATTGTAATAATTCAATATATCACAGCACTGAAACTTAATGTGTGTGCACTGGGTTTGCATGGCAAGGTTTTGGTAGCAGGGGACTACAGGGGTGGCTTCTGTGAGAAGCTGCTAGAAGCTTCCCCTATGTCCGATAGAGCCAATGCCAGACAGCTCCAAGGCAGACCTGCTCCAAGGCCGAGCCCATCAGTAACGGTGGTAGCACCTCTGGGATAACAGATTTAAGAAGGGGGAAAAAAACCAACTGCACAAGGGCAGCCAGAGAAGAGAGGAGTGAGAATATGTGAGAGAAAGAACTCTGCAGACCCCGAGGTCAGTGAAGAAGGAGGGGGAGGAGGTGCTCCAGGCGCCAGAGCAGAGATTCCCCTGCAGCCCCTGGTGAAGACCATGGTGAGGCAGGCTGTGCCCCTGCAGCCCATGGAGGTCCACGGTGGAGCAGATATCCACCTGCAGCCCATGGAGGACCCCACACCAGAGCAGGTGGATGCTCCCTAAGGAGGCTGTGACCCTGTGGGAAGCCTGTGCTGGAGCAGGTTCTTGGCAGGAACTGTGGACCCGTGGGGGACCCATGCTGGAGCAGCCTGTTCCTAAGGACTGTGCCCTGTGGGAAGGACTCACATTGGAGAAGTTGTGGAGGACTGTCTCCCATGGGAGGGCCCCATGTTGGAGCAGGGGAAGCGTGTGAGGAGTCCTTCCCCTGAGGAGGAAGGGACAGAATGGACACCGTGTGGTGAAGTAACTGCAACCCTCATTTCCTATCCCCCTGTGCTCCTCTGGGGGAGGAGGTAGAGAAATTGGGAGTGCAGTTGAGCCAAGGAAGAAGGGAGGGGTGGGGGGAAGGTGTTTATAAGATTTAGTTTTTATTTTTAATTATCCTGCTCTGATTTGATTGGTAATAATTTAAATTATTTTTTTTCCCCAAGTCAAGTCTGTTTTGCCCATGATGGTAATGGTGACGGATCTCCCTGTCCTTATCTGAACCCACGAGCCTTTTGTTATATTTTCTCTCCCCTGTCCAGCTGAGGAGGGGAGTAATAGAATGGCTTTGGTGGGCACTTGGCCTCTTGCCAGGGTCAACCTACCACAGTGTGAGAAGAAGAAAAACATGCACAATGCTAGGTGTTCCTTGTCTTTGCAAATAGGATACTTCCAAGAGAATATTTGCTATGGGTTAGTGGTGTGGGCAAAGAAAGAATCTACAGCACTTAAAAAGGCTGTGGCAAAGAATGTTCTCATTGGAATAACTGGACCAGAGAGACACCAAGTTGGGAGAGGAGTGGAGTGACTGAAGAGTTAGAGTGGGAGAGTACCAGATGACCAGAAAAATGTATTGGTGTGTGGTAAAAAGGTTGGAAAAAATCAACATAGGCAGCTACCACTGCTTAACTGCCAGAAAGCCAAGTGTGTGTATTGTTACTGAAATAATCAGATACTTTGTCCATGTTCTGCTGAGGGCTATTTCAAAGAATGGAAGGTGAGTGAAAGAAATTGAGAATGAAAGGGAAGCTGGTCAGATAAAAACAATTACTTTATTCTTTATTTTTTTGAATTACTGGGAAGGAAATTCTGTACCTTTGCTTTGCAAACACTGTTAAGATACTGGAAGATTTTAGATCTCTGAATGTAAAGACTGACGATAAATTGCAGTAATAACTGGTTCTCTTTAGAGGCAAAATTTGGAAAATACTTTCTGTATCTCACTCATGGACTGGGATAGAAAATTAAGACTTGAGAATTTCCGTGAACAATCTTCGTTCCCTAAACGCTGGCTGAAAACAATCAAAAGACTGTTGTTTCCATTTTAACTTTTTTAAAAAGACCGTAATTTTACTACACATTAAAAAGAAATGGCACAACATATTTGTTTCAATTTTTTAAAAGTTATTTAACTTAATCATTTTGACAGTGGCAAATTTTTGCTTGAATGCTTTTTGAGTCAAACAATATAAGAAGTTTGACTTCCAATCAAAACTTTTCAGGTGGGAGGAAACTTAGTTAAAAAAATTATTGTATGCCACTGATTCCAGTTGAAATGTGAGTTAAAAACATCAATGCACACAAAAAAGTAGTAATCTTTTGTCTCAAAATCTGTAGCAGACGTTAGCCTTTGGATGCTTAAGACATTTGGCTTTATTTTTATTTTATACTATGTTTTGAGCAGTGATTTGGCATCAGACTTTGAGGGATTCATAGCTTATTTATTGATAGTAATTTAATGAAATAAAAAAAAAAGAAGCCTGAGCTGCTAACTATTTTCTCACAGTGGAAAATAAAGTAATTTTTGATGTGTTCATCATCACTTAGCATTGTCTACTAAAATTTAGAAGTAGACTGGTAAGACTATGTACTTTTAACTTTCACAGGATCCTGCTCTCAATGAATAAGGCCCTCAAAGCACACTAATAATATTGCACAATCCCACTGTGAATTGGACTCTCCACAATGTAGTTTTCTTCACAGATGGAAACCAAAGTCCCGAGTGTTCTGGAGGTGGCTCAGTGGCAGAGTGAGGACAAGAAGACTATCTCTTCTCGCAAGCATCTGAACATTCTGCTTTATGTTCTGCTCTCTATTTCCAACTCTTTCTTTTAAAATAACTGTTTGTTTGCTTGTGTAGTTCTTCTGTCCAGGGGACACATACGGGAAATGGAAGCCAAATCCAAAGCTCCTGTGTCACAGACATCTATTTTATGTAAGCCTGTTCAGAAATTTAAAACCAGTTAATTTTTTCTCCACTGTCATGTTGGAAGACACTTCCAGAACTCATTTCTGTTAGAAACTGCCTTCTGGTTTTGTAGCATACAGTTACTCATGGTGAGTTCATTTGCCTTTTGTTCTGGTGCAAAGATTGCCCTCAAGCTTAAATAGACCTTTTTCTTCCTTAGTCCCTTTCTGTCTCTTACTTTTCAGCGAGTGATCGCAGCTTCTCTCAGTGTGAGGCTTGCCAACCCGAACCAGCAAGCTGCTTGCCATGAACAGATGACTTTTAACAGAGCATGTATTTTTACTTCCAGTCACAATGAAGGACTATTTCATTCTTTCAGTACCAATCCCTGAAACATATGTGGCTTTCTGTCTTGCCATCATTTTACAGTGGTCAGAGAATAGATCCGGGAGAAAAGCTAATCAGAGGGCTAGTGACTGAACTTGTTTTTTTCTTAGAGAAAGTCCCTTCTCAGCATTGACAAGAACCGCTATTAGTCTATGAAGATGGCTTGGCTTTGCATTTGCAATATGTGGGCCCCTTCACAAAGTACTGAAAATCAAAGTTCTAGCAGTGCTTGCTGCAAAAAATTTTCTTTTGCTGAAACTCATCCTCTGGCCCACAAGTAAGTGTGCCCACGTAAAGGACAGGAGTTGGAAAGGAGAAGGGATTCCAGAGTCAAGTCCTGCAGAAATCCTGGCAAGATCTGCCCACAGTTAATTTAGTCTTTTTTCTCCTATCTTTGTCATGCCTCAGGTACTGCAGTGGGTGGAACTCTTTAACTGGTGTGCTGCTATAATGAAATTTTTCGCAGAGACTTTTTTACCCAGTTAGCTTGGCTCCGACTCTGCTGACCATATAGGAATTCCACTGTCTTCTTTTAGTCAACTTCAGTGAGATGCCTGAAGTTAGGTAGTGCTTATGCTTCTCCAAGCAGCTGTACAAGCACTTGGTTCTGCAATAGTACTTAGGGCTGTGTACAACTTTTACTGCTTGAGAGTTGCAGTGAATTTGGCATGTACCAAAAGTGTTTAAAGTTTTTAGATGCTTGGCTGATTTGACCCCTGAAAGGAAAAAAAATAGTCTATATATTTCAGAAAAACTTGTTGGATGGATAAAGGTTTGTCATTAGCTTATTAATTACTGTATCCAGTAACAGGTTCTGCTATGTTGAGGGAGATGAAGCCATGTGGTCTTTGGTTTGCTAAATGCTTCATTATTCTTCCCAGCTAGAGTTTTACTGTGCATGTGTGTGTTTTCTGTATTGCATTATAAAAAGAATATGCTGCTGTGGGGTTATGGCACACTGACTTTAAAGAGTGAGTCATTTTTGTCCAGAGACAAAATGTGTGGACAACAGATTCAGACTGAATGTATATTCTACATTAACTTTTATTTGTAGTAGATTATCCTTGTGGTAAGTTTTAACAGCAGAAGGTGCATATATGTCTGGCATATACCAGCTACAAAATGAGTATTTCATTCATCTGTGCTCACCTGTGGCACATAACTCATCCAGTGTCTTGCACAAGAGTATATAAATCCATGATTTTAGCATCTGCATGTACGGATGGTCTGTGTGCTCAAAAGGGTGGAGATTTAGGCATGAGACCAGATTTTCAAAGGCATTTGAGAAGCCAAGGATGCAAGTAGATAATTACCGAGATTTTCAAGGAGGTCTGAAGAGGCTACATAAATAACTTCCTCTGATTTCCTGAAAACACAATGTGAACTTCATTAGCGTTTCTGTAGGCCCAGCATTGCCTATCTTTGTCCGAGGATGCTTAAATACTTTATGAAGTATGTTGCGTGGTAATTAATGTGGTAAATTCTACCCTGTCTCTGAAAATAAATGCTAATGGCCTTGGTCTTCAATTATTGCAGAAGTTTTTGTGAGTCAGAGAGAGCTAAATAATGTTATTCGGTTTGTACTTTTCCTTCTTTACCTGTCATAGAGGTTTCCTGCTTCTCCTTAGGGCAACACATGTATCACATGTCTTCATTGCTGAAGCTAAATAATTTATGCAATATCCTATAGTAAATCTGCAAAAAGCAGGGACTAGAACTCCCTGGCTTCCCCACATAGTATTCCTCCTTTAGCACCATCCTTCCTTTTTTGGATGGAGTCCCATATTGTCTTTGAGCTTGTTTATCTTTTCAGAGGTTAAGGTCAGAGCCCAGCTGCCTGTATTGGACTTGCTCTAACATGAGGCTCTGCTCAAGTGGAGCTGGCAGTTGCACTGGTTGGTGGAGTTGGGGCAGGGTATGTGTTTGTGGATGGAAAAGGGTTTTGTAGGGCCCAGGGCTAGGTCCCTGAGACAAACAGATTTCCACGGGAGCCGGTGCAAAAGCTAGAACACAGCACGAGCACGCTGTCAGTGGTCTGTGTTGCAAAGCAAATGAGCTGCTGAGCCTTCTTCCAGTTGGAGCTTCTATAGGGCTTTATTGCTTGATGCATGATGTTGTAAGAACTAAGCCCAAAAGGTGTAAATATGTGCAAGCCTATTATGCCAATGACATATACATTCATTAGATATTCCTGGGGGTATCCAGAAGTATGAAAGTCCTACATACCTGTGCTTTAATGTGGTAGATTTACAGAAGATCGCTATCTCTACTTGAGGACTGACAGTAAATCTCACAAGCAGTTGACCTGACGGTCATAGATACATCAGATAAGAGATTTACCATAAATCAAAGTAACAATTTTATATTTTGCAGTTACTGAAGGCTGGTAACCCAACTGATTTTCATGCGGGAAATGGCAAAAGAGGAGAATATCTCTTCAGGTAGCACCAGTATACATGTACAGCATTCACATTGATCTCAATTATCTCTAAACCCTTCAGTACTCTGCTGGAGTACTAGACTGGAGCACTCTCATACTCCAGGTTTAATACCAAATGGGAAAAGACACAGTATCCATTTCACATAAACTGTGCAATGTATACACATTTCACCAAATAAATCATCAAGGGAGTCTAAGTTAAAAATAATACTGTTTACATTATTTGTGGTTTCTGTTACTTATCTAGCAGGTATAAAGAGCTGCGAATTAAAGGTTAGCAGTCAGTGTTACTGATGTGAAAGAATCCTTTGTAACGAAGAGCATGATTTGAATATCATACTTGGTATAATTATATGCATCAGAAAATCAATGTAGCTAATGCTTTGCCTTCTATTTAAAAAAAGTATTTTTCATGAAACACAAATTACACCCAGACCATTCTAGATGTAAATTAGTCTCACTGGAACACGTACAGAGGATGAAAGTCACTCTCAGATCTGTAGTTCCCTGATGGCTCATTGTATGTAGGCATTAACGCTATTAAAGGACACAGTGACTGCTTCAGATTAGACACCCTGTATGGTGGAAATCCCCTCCTACAGAGGTTATGGTCCTGGTCGCAGATACTGCAGCATTTTATTAACTTTTTATCAGACTCCAGCACATACGTGACCAAACGAATTGTAATTTCTCAGAAGCAAGAAGTTCTATAGTGGTCATAACAAACAGACTGGAAAGATGTGCTTTAAGACTTTCAATAGAGTACTTAAATGAAAAGAAATTCAGAAATCCCAGGAGATGGAGACTCCATTTAAAAGTTTTATAACTTTTTTATGTTTATATAAAACTTCTGCATTGGCATCCACACAGCCTCTATTCTATTTCAGCTCTTTTATGAAACCACACAAAATTTCTTATTAAAATGAAATAAAAGCTTGATTATTTTTATTCTAAATCATATCCACACTGAGTAAACTGACACAGCAAGTACTTGTGAATTTAAAACCTTGACAAAAAAATATTATTAGAATGTCATCTGTCTTCTCCCTGAGGCTGTCTTGCTAGAAGCAGACAGGGGACAGAACAGAGAAAGAAGTGTGAGGGTCCCTGGGCAAATATAGCCTTTGGTTTGGTATAGGTTGCTGAAAATACTGCATTGGAAGTATTAGGGAGACCAAACTAGTCTGGAATGCTGCAAGCCCTAGGCTTGAAATAAAGGCATAACAAGTGGAACAGTTTGGTATATGAATAACTTGTACTGCGAAGTCCAAGAAAGGGATGGTAATGTACAATGCCTTCAGTCATTCTCACAGTGTATTCATTTATTCTTATTACTGTAAGGAAGCAAAGGTGAAAGAGAGCGGATATACAGTGCATGATGCATATATGAGGAGCCCTGCTGTGGCAGAGGATTTCAAATGCCACTCCAATGTATTGGCTGTGCTGCCTGAACTGCAGCATCTCTTTCATCAGCCATGCTGGGATCAGACTTCAACAAATACCTCTGCAGAGTGCTGGAGATTCAAATTTCTACCTCTTAGGAAGACAGAGAGTGCAGGAAGCCTGTGACCCTTTTTATTAAAGGAGGAACTCACAGATATCATCCCTCAATGTAAGAAATTCTGTCGGAGGGAGGCTGCATTAAAAAGCGTCTACTGTGTCAAATATTAAATATCTCATTCCCAGCTCTAGCTGAGGACATTTGACACAACCTGATGTCTATGAAAGCAGCTTTAAGCACCTTTGCCTTCCTCTCTTCCTGGGCCAGGCTTTCCTGGAATGGATTCCAGTCTTAAAGGCTCCCTCTTGGATAGGCTGTCAGCATCTCTGAGGAATTCTTAAAGCAGCAGGGAAATGTAATTTGGCAACACTCCTGGCATGCCTTTTTCTTCTCAAGTTACAAGAGAGCTGTTTATGTGTGCAGTTAAGCACAGAAGCTTCTACAGAAGGTCTAACCCAAACCAGGGCTTTGTTTATGGAACATTTTCTCATAACCGTAAGAGTATGAGGTAGGCAAATTGTGCAAGATTTCTTCTTCCTGGAGGAGCATATCTCCTGATAGTTTATTGAGAGAAATTTCCTTTAAGGTGAATGTGAACTAAGTGGGGCATGAAGCCTACAGAACTTGAAGGGAAAACATATTACTCATCCTTACTAATTTTCTGCAGAAACCTGGCTGTTTTTAATAAAAGTTTCTGAAACAGTAGTTCATCATAAGAGGGTACATGTCACTAGTTTTGGTACACTGAGCCTGATTTTTCTAAGAGTATGATTAATAATGTTACTTCTTCTGTCTATTTATGGTTTACCATGAAGTCTATCAAATGCCTTAGCTTTTTTCTCTAACTATTGTTCGTGATGTTTTGTATTAAATATGTACATTTGAAATCTCTTACAGTCCTTATGTTTTAAATCTCTGGTATAATGTGTTATTGGGCTCTTGTTTAAATGAAATCACTTGCAAAATCTGGAAAAGCTATAATAATTTAAAATTAGCTAGTCCTGCAGTTGTCAAAAATTCTGATCACATCAAATTTGGACACCTTATGAAAAATGAACCAACACAGATATGTACTTTGTGTTCTGGTGGCTGACCTTCCTTTTGTAGTGTCTTTGTTAAACACAAATTAGTTTCACCTGTAGGTACTAAATGAACAGAAATGCAACATGTGAAATTATCTGGTGACACCTGTTTTTACTATAGGAAGGGATTACCTGCAGAATGGGTTTCTGTCCACAGCAGCACAGTTTTCTATTCTTTAACATATGATTGGAAACAGTGTAGAAATTCCCCAATTTGCCTAGAACAGCAAAACATCCCCAGTCTGTCAACATTTTAGGAAATAATTTAGAAACTAGTTGTTGAGACTTTCTTGTATCCTGTTTCATCATACTTCTCTCTGGTCAACTTGTTCTGATCATCTCTTTACCTCCTGATTTGGCACTTCTGTGACAATTTTGACTAAACCGTACCAGAATTCACCAGCCTCTGTTAAAATATTGGAACAACCTTTGCAAGCAATCTTTCAGTTACAGGGTGCTTTAATTCAGATAAATGTTTGTGTGCAGACATGTTATATTTGCAGCTAATACATTTCTAAAGTACTTAAATTTGTTTGTTTTCTGAAAAAAATAAACAAGTCTTGACTGGAAACAATGTAGCTTGTAACAGTTATGCCAATAATGGAGATGTGATTGTATGATTGAGGCAACTAGTTCAGAAACTTAAACTATGTCAAATATGAAGCAAAGCAGGAACAACAAAACATAGGCAGACTCTTAGTCTGCATGGTTCACCAAAAATTTACAGGTCACAGGTGTGACAATAATATTGGTCAGTTTAGAATAACAATTATATTTGTGAATACAAATGAAAAGGAGATAAAATAATGGAGCATAGTTGTTTGTACATTAATGTTTGTATAGCTCATATAAATAATGTCAGTGTAGTTTTGTGATAAGATTTTCACTCTAGCCTGTTTTGAAACAAGGAAAAGAAAAAACCTGTTGATATATTCAACTGGGTTTTGTTTTTTCTTATTTATGAAAGATGCTTTTGACAGAAATTACAATAGCTTTAGTGATCTCTGTTTCTCATCAACATCACCATAATGTATATATGTAACGATAAGATATTTTTAAGGCTTAATCATTTTTCTATTTTTTTCATGCCACAATAAGGTCCACGTCACCTCCTCCCTCTGCCAACAGTCTGAACATCTCAGTGACTGAATGAAGAGGAAAATGTGAGTTATTAGTCATGAAAAAACCAAACCACCTGTAGTCCTTGCTTGAAGAAGCAATTAGAATAATCTACTTCTATTGTCATAATTTTGCTGGAAATATGAAAACAAATGTGGCCACTTGAAACTGAATAATGTTCTAAGTAATTTACCAAGACAGTTATTGTTATTACAAAGCCAGTGCAGAGTAAGAAAAAATATATCAAGTAGAGATGGAATGGATGCCTTGCAAATAATTTATACAGTATGAAAGTGACAATTTTCACTGGTTTTGATCATCACAAATGTTTTTCCCCACATTCCATTTTGCTCCTAATTATTGTAGATACGTCAAGGTAACCATGCTGCTTATACCATTGAAGATAATTGTGTAAGTTTACATATATGTGTGTGTGTGTCTAGATATACATGCAACCATATTTCAAAAAGCAGTTATTCAACAGATTATTGTCTTTAATCAGTAAACCATCTAATTTTTGCAGTGCTGTGCAGTCCGAAAATATTTTCGACACAGTGTTTATTTGCATTACACCCCAGAATCCATTTCAGGGAGATTGAAATTGCAAAAGCGTGCTACACATTTCTGTGAATGCTACTTCCATGTAGAACGTACTTTAAAAATAATTTCCCCTACTTGGCATATGTTCAAATGTTTTAGTTACTTGTTTTACATCAGACTGCTTAGAATAATGGTTTCTGAAAGTAATTTCTTTTTTTTTCAAAGAGGACTATACTTCTACAGCTAAGAGAATGTAAGAGCAAGATTTGTTTAAAAACTCCATGAAAACTCAACAGATATCCCAAGTTGCATCCCTTATTATTTCTATTAGAAGCGTGATGTTGTCAGCCTTTTTTTATATGGATACTTATTTGAAAACATTTGTCCTCAGGTAGCATTTGTGCTTCTGACAAAGCATGGTTTATTGCCTTCCCTTCTAGGTGAAACACAGTTTACGATGTCAAAGTGAGCAATTTTCAAAACTGAAAAGTTGCTGGCTGCTTGTCCTTCATATCAGACGTGATGTTTCAGATATTTTAAAGGCAAGACAAAAATGACTGCATTGTTTTCATTGCTTCATCAAAAGAATTTTAGCTGTACTGGCATACCCAGCACTTTGAAACTATTTGCATATTTTTAGCTTGAGGACTGAGGATGTAGAAGAGTTGTATTAGCGTAATAAACCATCATGCTCCAAGCTCCCATTTAGTTCAGCAAGTCAACAATAACTTGTTTTATAAAAAATGAAATACAGTAAAAGAATGTTCAAGAGAAATGTGTTTCAAGAGATTCTGCTTCAGAGTCTTTAGAGAAGAAAAGATTAAAGGACCCAGCCCTTTCTGCTTTAGAGAGAAGATGTCTGTTTATGAATACTAACAGAGCTCTGGGCCTGGGTGCATACTTGACTGCTTCTCATGTCCTGCAACCCACTACTCAGTCAACATAAATTCAGAGTTTGAACTATTCTGCTTTTACTAGAGGCTATAGCGGAGGAGACAGTGCTTCTGAGACCTGCTGTTTGCTTGGATGTTGCTGAGGCTACGACATTGTATCATGACATCTTATGACATTGCAACAAGAGAAAAGGGATCCCCGAGTGTGGCTAAGCTGCGTGCTGCCTGTCCACACCACAGATAAGGAGGCCCACAAGTATACAATGACACTTAGCACACGCAAAATTTTCCCTTGGTGTATGTCAGCTGGCCTAGAACTGCTCCTGGACATGTTGCACCAGGTAGGCAGTCAGGTGATCTCTCAATCTGGCCTCCAGCATGGCCTCACAGCCATACCATGGACAGTATAGATGTTGCTACTATGGCTCAATTCTAATATTGTTTTATAGGATTCCTTAAAGAAAAGAGTGATAGCTGTGGAAGAGTGAAATATTCATTCTCAAAATTGCACAAAACGACTGAAAGGAAATGTGCTGCACCTGCAGTTGTTCTGTTCCGTCATTAAATTCTGCTTCTCGCTTCCATATCAAAACACTGGGAAATCAGATGCCACATTTGGTAAGAACAAGCTAATGGTTGTAACAGCCCAATGAGGAGACACTAAGAACAATTCTCTCAATATGCAGTTTTCTTGTACGCGTGTTACATCTACAGAGGCTTTCATTAAAAAAACCTGTGTCCTTATGTTTTCAGAGCTATCCCTGATATTCTTAACACTGTCTGGTTTGTAATAAGGTCTATAAAGACTTTTTTAGACTTCTGAAACATGCACTACTGTGCATCTGATATTTTTGAGGTAATGGCTCTAGCAAAAGCATTCGAACATATCTGAAGATTTCTTGTTTGGGAGTTAACTGTTTTTATGATATGATAGCTAAGCAATAAAGACATCTATGATGCCCATAATGATACTTACTGGACATCATTCCTTCACCAGTGGATTGTATTGGCACTATAGCTGAGAGGAGTTACGAGCAAATGCATGAGACACTGAATAAAATAGTCACATGAAAAGATTTAGTGTAAGGAAATTCCAAATGCCCTCTAATACGTGGGCAAAGTATGAAAGTGCCAAAGCTCTGTTTACTCATTCCTGATTTAATAGATTGATTTCATTTTGTTTGCTAACAAATGGGTTTGGATATTCAAAAGACCAGCACCAATTTTAACAACTATTAACTTTGCAGCTCTGAAATTATTGCAGAGGATCTAAGAATCATGACCTGAGGATCTATGTGTCTTCGCTTATTCACTTTTACATGAACAGTTATTACTAACAACCAAACATTTACTTTCAAATTAGCCTTACAGGAAATTTTACAGGGCATTTGCTGTGCGAAAGTGTCATTACTACATTGGCTGCACTCTCAGTTATTTAATTCCATAATGGAAGTTGCTTACTTTTGTTTTCATTCTGTTTCTATAGAGTGCTTTGCCTTAAACTAAGTGCACTTCGACTTGTATAAGCAGAAAAATGAATGTTAAATTTGTTTGGCATATTTATTCATACCCTTTAAGTGCCTTTCCATCAAATAGCTCACACCTAATAAAGGTAATGAAGTTGGTTTAGATGGGCAATAGCATTCCATTCACAGCACATTCAGATTCAAGTCTATATTATTTTTAAGAAACTTAGCTGCATAGCTGCATAGTGATCACATGAGCACATGAGTTTGCTGCCTCGTTCAGTTCATTTTGTGTTAATTCAAAGTTTGGTAAATATTCTTTATGATTTTTTAAAATCATGTATTATGACTTTTTCTCGTTAGGAGACAGCGCAATCTTTATTTCCTCACTATTATCACGGATGCTGACCTTGAGCGAGCTCTTGCTTAAACACTTTGTAAACTCTGTGATTTTTGTTGCTGCAGCTGAAACTTCTTTTATTTCTCTTGTCAAATGTTTTTGCAGAGCAGACTTAACAGTCAACCTCTTGCTTTATGGTTGCCAGAACAGCTACCTCTGCGGGTTTCTAGTCAATCAGCCAGGATATAATATTAATATACATTTATGTACCTTTACATTGCCAGGCTTGTTTTATGCTGTAAATAAGAAACTGGTCCTTCTTGTTTTTACTGATGCTATAGCTTCTAAAGCTTTCTGTTTTCATTTAGCCACTAACATATATAAATTTAACAGATCCAGAGGAACTATAATAATGTTTAAATATTGCTAACCCGATTTCCCTTGTGGGTCCTTCCTTCTCCTTGGGAATAAGTAAACGCATGAATATTTCACTCTAAATAAACAAAATTGCTATAGATTGGCTGTATATTGCAAGTTGTTGAGGTTGCACAAATCCTGTCAGATCAGTATGTTAAAAACTGAGTGCCTGAAGTTGTGAAGTAAATTAATATTGGAGCATTAATACAAAAATCCAGGTTTTCTGACGCCATGGAGCATTTGAAACTCCCTGAAACTTGAGTGGAATTTGGAAATCTCCAGTCCTTTGAAAACCCATGCAGTTGTATTCAAGTATGTAAAAATATGGTTATGGGTCCTGTATTGGACTGGGCTAAGTATGAAGATTTGGAAAGGGTGGCTTAGGAGACTTTGATGTAATTTATAAGTTTGCTCATATTGTTATGAATTTCATCACATAAAGAATGTTCTGCCCCTCTTTTCAGTATCTGTAAAGATACAAAGTATATCAGTTTGGGTAACACTCACCACTGCTTACTATCCCTGACAAACTTGTTCCTCAGAACATTTGTTTAGAAAGAGAAGATGGCATAACCTACTACAGTAAGAATATTGGAAACCCTCAGCCTCTGAAGAGCAACCCTTTTCTTGCTTTTCCCTCATTAGTATCGATATGTAAGGTCCGGCTAGCCTACTGCCAGTAACGCTACTAGAATTATTTAGATCCTAGAATTTCTGCTAACTGAATGCTTGCCTTGGAAAACACAACAATTTTACTCTTTTAACAAAAAGAGCACCTTATTTATATATTTATTTACACTGTCACTTATTTTAACAGTATAATAACTACTAGGAATAACTTTGATCTTAGTAGTTATCTGATTCCAAAATCTACTAATGTTGTATACTGAGTATTCACCACAGAAAATTATATATACAGTATTAGTAAGAAATCATTCAACTTTAATGAAAGTGAACCATAAGCTAACTTTAATGAACTGCTACATATTGCATGTTGCTTTGCTTCATAAATAAATCCTTTTGCATTCGTAGTTGTAAGTGAACATTTCTGAAATACATATTCAGATAATTAACAAGTAAAGATTTCTTTTTTCCTTTCTTCCCTTTAACAGTATTTTAAACAAGAAGCCCTTAGCAAAAAGAGATAAATATCAGTGCTCTAAGCCTGTAACAACTCAAATGAACATTCAGTTTTATCCACTATGAAAAAACCACATGTCAAGATAAGGATTAAGTAAAGGACTTGGTCCAAATCCCATTGAGGTCCCTAGAAACACCTTTGCTGATAGCAGTGGATTTGAATCAAATCTGTGCATATCTGCATTAAGTTTTAGGTTCCATCCTGTCAGCATGTTATTCAGATATAACCCAAACAAAATCCGCAGTGGCAGTGAAATGGCCTCTAAAACTATTCTATTTTCATAAATCCATTTTTCTCAAGAAAGGTTTTTTGGCCTTTCAGAAAGACGGACTTTCGATGCACACACAAATTCTCTGGAAGATCATTCCACTCCTGAATTTCCCCAAAAAACCTTTGTTTCATAAACATCTTCTCATAGCCATGTATATCAGCTTTTGCTTGGGCTTTAGGATGACTTTTTGGATGTATTTGCTCCCAGGTCCATATAAGACCATGTGATTCCAACACAATTATTTCCATTTTCTCTTTTCAGTTCTTCATTGAAAAATTGCATGTTAGGCACAAGAAGGAGGAAATAGTTCTCTTGTTGTGTGAAATCTGTGCTGTGCCAGAATCTGTAGGAATTCCTGCATCCCTGCTATAGCACAGGTCTCAGCTCACTCTGAGTTTTATCAGTAGATCCTCAAGTGAGGTGGGATGATCAGCGTTCAGTGGTGAAATATACTGTGTATTCTGTAAACAGTTATTTCTTAGATTAGATTACTATAGACTCTTCCAACATTTGATCTGCTTCTGAGGTGCAGATGAAACACTGCTTCTTCTTTATTTTTTGTTTCGTCTGATCAGGGTCTGGCCAAGGCACTTGTACTGAACTAAGATTTTTATTTTCACTCAGTTTACAGCGGAATTCATATATTCTTCAAGCAAGCAAATAAAATGGATTTATGGTAGGGAAATGGAAAGCAAATTTCAGAATATCATTAGTGGCGTAGGTTTACTTACCCCTAAGTGCTTACTTAAGTAAAAGTTTATGTCTTGGCTAATGCTATTGTTTTGAGATTAAAGACTGTTGTGACGAACAAAGGAAGAAAAACAGTAAAAAAGAACATTCCATCAGTGCCATTTCTTTTAAGCAAAGGTGTGAAAAGAAAGGAGCACATGCTATTAGGGTTATGATAGCAAAGATGCTGTAAAATTGGTAATTCACCTTCTGAGAATTTTGTATCAACTGATTGGCATTGTTTTCAGCTAAGATGTGTATTGGTGCAGCATTCACTCTATATGGATCTGAACTGATGTCCTAAAAACAGAAAACAAGAAGCAGAGAGAGAGAGATATGTCAGTGTTATTGTTTCCATATCATTGACATATCTGATAAAATCTTTCAAACTTTGTAAGGAAAAATGGATTAATTGGTTATTTTTACACATAGAGCGTGATCTTTTGTGTTAGGACATTATTCAAAGCAGAACTAATGTCAGGAAAATTGAAGACTCAATATTTTAAAACCAGATTAGAAGAGCTGGATGATTCTAATTGTTTTGTTCCACTTATTAATTCTTATTTATCATGAACCAGATCTGGTTTTCTTACACTGTTATCAGTACACTGACATGTACCTTGAAATGCATTGATAGAGTCCAGGTGTAAAGTTCTGTGCTGCTCTCGTACAAGGATCAGCAGAGGAATGTGCCTACACAGCAGCAGCTGTTCAACAGCAGCTTTAGCGCAAGTTTGTGCCTTCAAGTACCTGCCTCTTCCAGCACGTAGAAAGGCCCCTACCTGAATTTAGACCTGGCTGCCATTTCTTACTTATGGAGCCTTTCTGAGCTGTCTTATAAAATCATAGAATCATAGTTTGGGTTGGAAGGGACACTTAAAGGTCACCTAGTCCAACCCCTCTGCAATAAGCAGGGACATCTTCAACTACATCAGGTTGCTCAGAGCCCAGTCCAACCTGACCTTGAATGTTTCCAGGGATGGGGCATCTACCACCTCCCTGGACAACCGTTCCAGTGTTTCATCACCCTCATCATAAAAAATGTCTTCCTTATATCTAGTCTGAATCTACTCTCTTTCAGTTTAATACCATTACCCGCTATCCTATTGCCACAGGCCCTGCTAAAAAGTCTGTCCCCATCTTTCTTATAATCCCCCTTTAAGTACTGAAAGGCCACAATAAGGTCTCCCCAGAGCCTTCTCTTCTCCAGGCTGAACAACCCCAACTCTCTCAGCCTGTCCTCATAGGAGAGGAGTTCCATCCCCCTGATCATTTTTGTGGCCCTCCTCTGGACCTGCTCGAACAGGTCCATGTCTTTCCTGTGCTGAGGACTCCAGAGCTGGACACAGTACTCCAGGTGGGGGCTCACCAGGCCAGAGCAAAGGGGCAGAATCACCTCCCTCGACCTGCTGGCCATGCTTCTTTTGATGCAGCCCACAATACAGTTGGCTTTCTGGGCTGCGAGCGCACATTGCCAGCTCATGTCCAGCTTTTCATCCACCAGTACCCCCAAGTCCCTCTCCACACGACTGCTCTCAATCCCTTCGTCCCCCAGCCTGTGTTGATACTGCGGCTTGCCCCGACCCAGGTGCAGGACCTTGCACTTGGCCTTGTTGAACCCCATGATGTTCACATGGACACACTTCTTGAGCTTGTCCAGGTTCCTCTGGATGGCATCCTGTCCCACCAGTGTGTCAACTGCACTCAGCTTGGTGTCGTCGGCAAACTTGCTGAGGGTGCTCTCAATCCCACTGTCTATGTCACTGATGAAGATATTAAACGGTGCTGGTCCTAATACAGACCCCTGAGGGACACCACTTCTCACTGATCTCCATCTGGACACTACACTCAGGATGTGACCATCCAACCAATTCCTCATCCACCAAAGAGTCCACCCATCAAATCCCTATCATCTCTCCAATTTAGAGAGAAGGATGTGGTGGGAGACTGTGTCAAAGGCCTTACAGAAGTCCGGATAGATGACATCCATAGCTCTTCCCTTGTCCACGGATGTAGGCACTCCATCACAGAAGGCCACTAGGTTGGTCAGGCAAGACTTGCCCTTGGTGAAGCCATGCTGGCTGTCTCAAATCGCCTTCCTGTCCTCCATATTTCTGAGCATAACTTCTAGGAGGATCTGTTCCATGATCTTCCCAGGCACAGAGGTGAGACTGACAGGTCTGTAGTTCCCAGGGTCCTCCTTTCTATCCTTTTTAAAAATGGGTGCAAAGTTTCCCTTTTTCCATTCACCAGGGACTTCACCTGAGTGCCATGACTTTTCAAATGTCATGGAGAGTGGCCTGGCAACCACATCAGCCAATTCCCTCAGGACTCTGGGTTGCATCTTGTCAGGTCCCATAGACTTAGCTATGTTTAGGTTCATCGGGTGGTCACGAACCTGATCTTCCCTTACAGCGATAGGGACTTTGCTCCCCCTTGCAGTCCATCCACTCGAGAGGTGTGGGAAGAGAGCTTGCCATTGAAGACTGAGGCAAAATAGTTGTTGAGTACCTCAGCCTTCTCATCTGTTGTTACCAGTTTGCCAGTTGTGTTCATCAGGTGGGGTATGCTTTCTTTGACCTTCCTTTTCTGGCTGACATACTTGTAGAAGCCCTTATTATTTTTTGTGTCTCCTGCCAAGTTCAGCTCCATCTGCAGCTCAGCCTTCCTGACCCCATCTGTATCGAACAGTTATACAATGGAGAACTCACAGTGCTGTCATACCGTGGCCTTCTCCTTGCTGTGGAAGTAGGTCCTTGGAGGATGTTCTTTCTTCCTTCTGTTTCTTGCCATGTCTATACCTGTGAATTCTTCCATAACTCCAGCTTAGGCTTTTGAGGTCATTTATGCAACTTCAGCAGCTGTTCTACAAAACAGATTAAAAGTTCCCTCCCTTAAATTCTAGAGCTAAAAGTGTACATACAGCTAGTGCCAGGGAAGTACCTATAGACAATAAATTTGATTTGTTTAATTTGTGTAAATAAGATCATAGAGCCAATAGTACCTACTGACTAAGAAAATGAATGCTGTCACCAATGTGTCCTGTCTTTGTGATTGCAAATTCAAGCTTTGATCTCAATCTGAGCTGTTTAAAACTATTACCTGATCTGTTATTACCAATTACTATTACCAATCTGTGCAGATTGCTCATGGGAAGTCTTTCTGTTGTAAAAGTTATATAGGAACCTTTTGACAGTGTTTAGGAGGTGAAGAGATTGAACTTGATTCCCCTCTTGTTTACAGTCAGGTCCAACCTTTTAAATTTAGTATGTCATCTGACAATAAATTCAGTAAGAGTTGTTGAGAATTTTACTTTATTTTGGAGCAAAAGCTTAGAGAAAGCTAACAGCTTCCCAGTGAACCAGTTGGCTTCAATAGCATCTTTTGTGCATCTGACTGTTGCTGGTGTCATGGTTCTTCCACATTTTCTTTCTTACACTTTGTGTTTCAGTGAATGACATTTTTTTATCTTCTGCTCTCCGAATTTTTTAAAATTAATAAGCCCTCCACGGAAGTCATATGAATGGTATACATCCATCTGGAGAAAAGGTTAATACATGTAGTATAAAGATTAATGGCCCAATTAATTATGTCCTTTGTGAAACTGTTTAAGGAAGTTTAACAGGGAGATTAGTTTAATTTCACAGAGATCCAACAAGAAACATGAAACTCGGAGGTCTTTTTTAGCTAGCTGAGAAAGCATAACTAAATGGGTTAAAATCTTGCTGCGCAGTGTAAGAATTGCAAACACTGCCTGACTAGATAAACTAGTTAGAAACCCACCCTATTCATAGGATTCACATCATCAACCTTGTAGTGAAAGGCTTTTGTTCTATTCAGACCTGCAACTCCTGAACCTCAATCTTCAGTTCCAGCACTAAGAAGATTGATGCAAATCCTTGCTGTGTATGTTGGTATATTTTACTGATAACAAACACATTCAGAGTGTGCTAGTCATTTATTTCCATTGCACATCCTTTTTGTATGTCTGTTGTCCTTTCTTCGTAAATGTCGTTTGCTTTCCTGATAACTAAGGTGCCTATTCTCCTGTTGCAAATCTTCAAGTTGACTTGACTAAACTGAAGTACTACTGCACTTCCTATAATACTAGCCATTATTTTGTCTTCTCCATTGCCCTCTCTTCCTGCTAACTGTATTCTTTGTGTACAGTTAATATTTTTCTAGATTAATCAAGCAGTTACACTTTGCTGTGGTTCTGTTTGAGACAAGGCTTTTGATGTCAATGAGCTGTGTGTATGAATTATTTAAGAGTATTTCACTTGTTTACTTTACCAGCATGATTTGTAATGATGCTGCCTTTAACAGGGATCTCGCTTTTGCTACCTGAGAGTTGGTTTTGCTATGCTTTAGTTTAATCAGTGCAAACTGAGCAATAAAGGCAGAATGTCATATCTTATTTAAAGTAAGTCCTTAATACAAAGTATGTGAATCTTCTAGTTATTAAGAACAAGTGATCTCCTAGTTTTGTTTTTTGTTAAGTAACCAGATAAAACAAATTTGGCTTCTATTTTTCCAGGAATAATATTTTCAAAGTAGTATAAATAGTATCTATGAGATTAATTTTCCTTGTGAGAGACACATTCTTAGAGGGAGATTGTCAAACTGAATTTATATTCTGCCTGTAAATATTTTAAATCTGAAAATCACAGACTCACAGAATCACAGAATCACTAAGGTTGGAAAAGACCTGTAAGATCATCAAGTCCAACCATACACCAAAAAACCCCACCACCATGCCCATTAAGCCATGTCTCACAATACCATGTCCACACGTTCCTTGAATACTTCCAGGGAGGGAGACTCCACCACTTCCCTGGGGAGTTTATTCCAGTGTGTCACCACTCTCAAAAAGCAAAAAAGCGACAGTTAAGAATGTAACTCCACTGTGAGTCTAGAATAGGCCTCTCCCTCTTTTTGAGGGATCCTGAAAATGGATTTTTTTCATTGTTTCAACATTAAGTTCAGCTTGTTATTTTTCCCCAGACGTGATTTTTTCTCATCAGAGCAAAGAAATTTTTTAATAAATAGAAAAGCATCATAGTGAAATAAGAAGACTTGGAGAGGAGTTTCAAGGAAGCTATAAAAGAATAAGGCAACAAAATGTCTTAAGAAGATAAATATGAAGGAAATGAGGAACATGAAGACACATGTTCACAATGGACTTGTGTCAAATTCTGCTGTGAGTTTATTGTAGCAAAGAAAAATTGAATGACTTCCAAACATTCTCTTCTTCCTAGTGCTAAAGTGAAACGACTTACAGTCAGCCTGCAGAGGACCATGGCTTATGACTTAACCTTATCTGAGACTAGGGATAGCCTGTGTTTTTTCTACCCTATCATTGCATTGCCTGCCTGCCATATGCATTTCAAGGACTTGGGGATCAGACTGGAACAGACTATGTAACAAGTGGGACGGAATCTTTTAATTCATTGGAAATATTGTGTGCCTGTCCCTCTGACTCAACATGGAACGATGTTAAGTTTCACTGAATCAGCATTTACATGGAAATAAATACTTTATGTTATTCACCCAGACTGTACTAAGAAGAATCTGTCTAGATGTAAGAGTTTCAATTTTAAAAGCCAAGCATGTGAAACTCCGGGTATTTATATTAAGACATACGGTCTTATTGACATTCAGTCTAGGCTCCCTACCCTAAATATGTTGCTGCCGTGCTTACTGCAATATCTTATACTAAACCTTACATGTGATTGTCACAGCATAGCTGTGTATCAGTGAGTGTGGTCTAGCTTGTCTTCTTTCCTTTCAGTATCTCCTTTCTTAGATCACAATTTTGCTAGTAGGTAATAATTTTTCTGTGAGAAAATTGTCTCTAAAATCATTAGATCCCAGCTTTTTTTTCATATCCTTTTGCTGAGCCAGAAAGGAAAAAAAAAAAGATTTTCTTACGTGGAAGTTTATTCTGCCTGCATATGAATGCCTGAGACTTTGTGGACCACCTGCCTTGAACACAGAGGTTCTAGCCTAGCAGGACACTTGAGTGTATGCCTGATTGCAGACAGCTAAGCTATTCCTTAAGTCTTGAATTTATGGGCCTGCAAGCACATGTTCTATCACTTGAGCAAAAGGACTAACTTGATCGGCTGTCACTAATTAGTCCATCTTTGAGAAAACACAGGTACTAAAAGAAGAAAACTTCATATAGACTAAATCAGTGTTTTGTTACCCAGGCATGTGAGGACAGAACATGAAATACACTGATATTTACAGCTATGCCAAATAAACAGCGTCCCTTATTGGGTTGCCTCTTGGTCAGTTATGTACATGTATCCACATTGTTTCCAGAGAGTGGCTTGTGGGTAACTGGGAGGGAACTCAAATTCCTTGGCTGAGGCTGAATCTGCTGCATTAGTGTTTCAGTTGTACATTGCTTTGGCTATTTACTTAGAAAGTACAGATTTCCCTGACCTGTGACAGGCACCACCATCTCAAGTTTTCAGTTAATAGTAAGATTTGTGTAATTCTCCTATGGGATTAAAAATATTCTCCCGTGCAATTTAAAAAGGGAAGAGGGGTCCATGAGCAGTGTTTGAAACACCATCTTTAAGTATGTGGATAAAACATATCTGCCTAATTTGAAGGGGTTGATGGTTCAATGCCAGCTAATGGAGATTGTCCAAGATAGAGATATGAGGAAGGAAAAATATGAAGCTGACTTAACATAAGAAACCTGTAAGTAATATGTGAGAGTTTGAGGAGAGCTTAAAATGGGGCTTCCAGGCTGTTTTCCTTTTGGAAATTGTTTTTCATATGGATAGGGTGATTAAAGAAATGTCAGAGGTTGTGCATATAGTGTATTGCGACTGTAAATCCACTGGTTCAAGACTCAGCTTAGCTCTGAAGCTTGTGGGGTTTCAGATGTCTCTATTGGTTAACAAGAAAAAAGACAGATCTGAGAAAATACCATGTACTTAATGAGATGAAGGCAAGTGTTATCCTGAGAAGCATTCTGATAAGGTATTGTGATACAGATCTTACCCTCTGCCCCGTCATGCAAAATCTTAAACATAATTTTGCATCATAGTTCCTTAATCATTCACTTAAAAGCAAATCTGAATGAAGTGCTGAAAGGAGCTGATTGTGGTCAGATTTTCATTTTGTCTATTTCTTGATTGTGTTTAATATCAGTATGTTACATCTTTCAAAAGTAATTTATCCCTTGTTTTTATACAGTTAGGATTATTCTGCCATAGCATATAATGGAAGGAGGTATGCTTTGGGTTTACTTTTGCATAGAGAGAACAAATTTAAGACTGACATTTTACCAAGACTAAAATTGCACCCAGTAATGAAGCCCAACTAAAATGTGAATCAGCTTCTGACTGATTTACACCTGCAACTCAATACTGTTTAATTAGAAGCATAAGTATCTGGAACTGCACCTGTGCCTGAATTAAAGTTGCAGATACACGTTTGCCTGCAGAAGAGGAGACAAACTGATAAAATTACAACATTTTAGCTCTGAGGCATATACAGTGGTGATATCTGGAGGATGTTTGAATTGCTTTCCCCAGTTCTCACAGCAAAATGTTTTATGTTTATGAGCTTTGTGTGCTTCAAACTGGATTAAGATCCTGAATGGATACTTGTTCTTTAGAAAATTTGAAAAACATTTTTCCTTTTTTGCATACAGCAGGATATGTAGCAGTGTCTTGTCTCCAGCTGGTGGTATGTGTTGTGTTGTACCCCTTCACACATATTCAGCTTGCACAAGCATAAAATTCAGATGATTTACAGAAGACCTGATCAGACCAGTAATGCTCCTATCTGGCCTTATACTACAAAATATCTCCTTTTTCATTAGTATCTTGGGTCTGTCTTTTAGCTATTCTGTCGGTATTTTACCTTTCCCCAAATATTGAGACATTGTTATCAACTTATATTATAAGCAGATTCTTCTCCAAGTCTCTTACTCACACAGAGAATATTCTAACTATGATGTTAGCAGTAAAGTGAGAAACAGCTCTTTCATAGACACTAGAATGAAAATGCTTAAATACCTCATAGCTTTGATGGTTACAAAGTTAAATCTTTATACAGTTATAAATTCCTTAAAATTAAGGTTTTCCTCAGAATAGCTATGATGGCAAAAATCAAACTAATAAATATAGCTAATTTGATTGCAAAGAATAACTCAGAGAAAACTAAGTCTTGAATTTTTTAATTGCAGAGGTAAAACCCAATTTATCAATCCACTGATCCTTGAGATTCCTTTATAATAATCTGGAATCACCGACCATCTCTGCCTATTTCTAACACAGAAACACAAAACTGCAGTTTACCAGTCTGCTTTTTAATGATTATTTTATTTCATTATTTTGGAACTTAAGATTCCTTTTGCACATTGCTGTATGTGGTTTTCAAAGCTACTTTAGATTCTAATAATTGGAAGTTTGGAGAGCTTGATGTGATTGAAAGTCTGCAATATGCTTATTTTGAACTGGTTTGGAAAACAAATGGAAAATGCACAAATACTGTGCAGGTTGAAATGTACAACTGCAGAGACTTTGTTGACTTTTGAGTCAGTGGCTCTCAGTAGGTGAATAACATGGCAAACGTTGATTCCATGGTGGCACTGTCTATACACTTCTCAGTGCACTCAACAGGAATTTTTCATTTCATGCATCATTTATAATTTGCTGCAATGGTTATGGGAAGTCTCTCTCTTCCTCTCTTTCTCTCTCTATGGGTGCACATATAAATATATATACATATATATCTCTTTTTTTAAGGGGAAGAGAATATGCCTTGTCAACGTTCTCTAAGCTGTGAGTCTTTTCCTGTGTGTAAAATTTGAGGGGATAAATTGTATCAATGCAAGTTTCTACATGCACTTATCACTGGAGGAGATGAGAAATAACACTAAAATAGTTGATGCAATTTAGACATTTAGTTATGGGATATGTTAGAGCATTTCAGTAACATCCCATCTGCCGCCCCACCGCATCCAGGATTAATTCACACCTGAAAATGGAGAAGCCCTGAGAAAATCAAGATCATGAGGACTGACACCATTAGCAAGGGTCTCCTTATCTCTGGAGCTTTTTATTGGGTTCCTTTTCAGAAAGACTAACTGCCATTAATGTTGCATAGAAGTTAGATGATGGGGTCTTTCTGATTATGGGTCTTTAGTTTGTTTATTAAATCACTGAAGTTTCAAACTTCATGCTTATTTTCCATTGAAATCATATGAGAAACTGTCGTTTTGACCTCTTTTTTTTTTTGTGTGGCTGTTTCTATAATTCTTTAGACATCTTGGTACATTGCAGAGGATTTTATCTGTCATCATTATTTGTGCATCTAGAAGGCAAATATGATAGATTTCTATACTTCTAGGTAGGTTTCTCCACTGGAATGCAATTAACATGGGAAGTTGAATATTGACAAAAAATGTCACTATGTACTCTTATAGGCTTCCCAGAATGTTAATTGAAAGAGCACAGGGTTTGTTAGTATTTGTTCTTTCAAAATTTAATGAAGTCCTAAAGTATATGTTGCAAGCTAAAGTCAATTGCAGGTTTTACCATGGGTAAAAATGTGCCACTTTTATTAGTGAAAGTAGTCCTTCATACTGACAAAAGCCAAAGTAAGAATCCTTGAGGTGCAAAGCTAGTTCTTACCGTGAAAAACAGGAATTTTTCAAGTTGGCAAATGCAAATAAATCCAAGTATACAAGAAAAGATATTGACACAGGCAGGACTGATGGCATGAATGGCCAGGTTAAACAGACCCAGTTATGTCTTTTTGACTTCATGTTGTTCTTAAGATTCGTTAAGACACTTGTGGGAGCCATAAGGGAAGAGTAAAGCCACATTAGCTTCTCTTCTTGGTCTACTGAGTGCTAAAGTTACGTGTTTACAAACAAAATTTTTTTGAGGAAAAATCCCTCAGCTAGTGTAGTAATTATTCCCTTATTCCCTCCATTTCCTGATTTATACAAGAGTCTTCTCAGAACTATGTGTGGCCGGCTGTTTCATTCTCTGATTCTGTACTCATCCTCTGTCAGAACCTTTTCAATACAGTATCTCCCTTTTTTCTGATTTTGTTCAACCGGTTTGAGATGCCTTCACTCTCGTCACTGCCTAGCTTTGATTGATTTCTGGTAATGCAGCCTTCTGAACAAGTTTGCTATAATTTACTACATGAACTGCTTTTTCATGCTCAATGTTTTTTTCTTATCTGGCTGATATATTTGATGGCATATCAGTAAAACTGGGTAGGAGCTGACCTGGCCAGAGGTGATAGGCCTGAGAGGTGAAGGTGCACAAATGTCTTAAAGATGTCTCATTCATGCCTGATCTGCTTTAGGTCAATCCCTCTGACACTTGTGTGAGTTGAAATATAGCCCCTCCCCAGGTCCCAAAAGGGGCACTAGAACTACAGATTGCCAACAGATAGGGGCAGTAGGTCATTTCTTTCTTTCTTTACTGTTTTATTGTACTGCTTTAAGAGAATGAAACCAAGAGAGTAACTTTTACTCACGCTGCCTGTATTTGGCTACCTCTCTCTTTTTTCTCTCCTTTCCTCATGTAAAGAAAAAGGAAGAAGAGAGATTATTAACAATTCCAGTGTGGAAAGGACTGAAAAGTCCCATTTAATCTACATGGAAGAAAAAACATTATGTTGACTATATGCAAAAAAAAGGCTTTGATTAGACAAAAAGAAAAAAAAATTCTTCAGGCATCTAATAAACCCACCTTGAAACAGGAAACTCCACAGGACACTACGGCTCACAGAATCACCTTCTCTTCATCAAACCCTTCCTACCAGTCAAAATATTAGGGGAGTTCACAGCTGTGAGCACAACTTCTCTGTGGGCAAACAAGCTTCCTTTTGCCAGTAGACATATATAACCCCATGCTTACTCATCCCAAAATATTCTGTTTTACTTCAGTTTTAATAGGACAGACAAAATGTATAGACAACACATTCTAGTCAACCATGCTTCAGAATGGCTTTTGTTGAATGACAAAAATAACCCATTTAATCCATTTTACTCTCAAAAGGAAGTGTACTGTAATCAATATTTCAGATGTTTCAAACTTAGAAGAGCTATGGTTCTTGTTTAGAAAACATGAGGCAGTATCAGAGAAATTAAATTAAATTGCTCAGCTATTTAGTTTTCTTATAATGACAGCAGAACAAGTCAGGCTTTAAAAAGTTCTATAAAGAGTGCTATGTTTCTCTAGCAACAATTATAGTTAACATTGATGGATTGCCAGGGAGGCAAAGAACAGCGAATTTTCTGCATAATTTTTAGAGTTTGGATAGAAACTGGAAGCTACTAAACTATCCAGTTGGAATAAGTGTTAACCGTTAACACCTATGGATGGACAAAGGAGGCCAGACAGCACAAAACCAACTCTAACTTTTTCCACTAAATTAAATCCTTCTTGACCTTCGGAAGAAAATATAACTAATCCTCTAAGAATTGTTTATGTTGCTCTTTTCTGGACTTCAGATTGAGCCATTCATTTGCTTTAGCATGTCTGTGACCTCTCTGGTGCTCTCATATGCTTGGCTTGGCTATGTTTGAAGTTTTCCCTGTGTCATTATAGGACTTCTGGCTGACAAGTGAAACCTACTGTTGTCACGGCAGTGCTAGAGGAGTGTGGCTTTGGAGAACTGGCAGTATAACTTCATCGATGCTTACTACTGTATTGTTACTGGAAATTTCCCTAGTCAGGGGGAATTTCCAAGTATGGTCCCTCCCCTGTAGTCTCACAGTTATAAAGGAAATTAAAGAAGGCAAAAGAATATGTTTCAAAATATTCCCTAAATATAAGGACAAATTTTATAGGTGCCATGAATTTACTTAAAGTCTGTATGGATTTAGGTCCATTCCATAAGACTCTTAAATATTCTCAGAAGATAGGTATTTGGTCTTCTGAATAAAGACAACCTGCACAAGGCAGGAAAAAGACGGCATACATGCATATGTACATACATGCATGTGTTTTCTGCATGAAATTTAGTTTGCTAGTGTATTTGGCTGGAGTAAAACTACTTCTGCCTGTGTATTTTAGCTGTGTACGTTTTAAAGGGTTTTGCTCTAGTTTCTCATGAGTCCTCAACAGCAAATATACTGACATCTGTTATATTTGGCTCATCTTGGAAGTTCTTCATTTCCCTGGGTGATTTTCAGCTTGTGTTATCCACATATTCATGGCCAGGGTTACCCTTGAAGAAGGGGAAAACCCATCTTTTCTCTTTATAGAATAAAGTGTCTTTTTTTTCCTTTCTTCATTTTGCAATAGTAAAAATGGCATCGTATAAGGTTTTAGAGTTAGATTCACTGGAAGAGACATTAATGTAAGCTTGTCTGTAGCACTAGTACAAGGCTCTGGAGAGGGCTATAAATCAAACATGTATAAACACACAGCATTTTAGTTTTTATGAATTATTCTATTCCATTGTGGTTAGCTTTGTAAGGAGTATTACAGATCAGAGAATCATAGAATTGCATGACTAGAAGAGCCTAAAAAATTACGTATTCCAGTGTATTGAGATAGAAACACTTCACGGACATTTGTTTTGCCTACTTAGCAAATAGTAACTTAAGGCAGATATTGCTGACTATGTAGAACTACCAGGTGTATTCACCATTCCCTCTCTGATGATAGACAAGTCGGTTCTAACCACAAGTATGCAGATACATGTATTGATTGTCATATTCCACAATTAAACTTGCTGAGACTATAAAGAGCTATAGAGTGGAAGATTTTATTGAATATCTAGCGCCTGTACTATCGCTATGTTTTAGTAATGTGTTTTGCTTTATATGAGATGAGGGTGCTCTTATATGCTGAAAAATTCATAAATCAAATTATGTGCATAATAGGCAACTTTTAGTAGAATTAACGTCAGTGCAATTCATCATCTCCAAGTTCCATGTGTTCCAATTCATCAAAACAACAATCGTGTCGGGTACTGTCCTAATAAATAATTATTTCTGCTTGAGTCCTTCTGAAGGGCTTGTGAGGTTACTTGCTGATTCATCAGTGCTAATGTTGAGGTAAACCTTTTGTGATCTTCAACAGACTTGTAGTTCAGCTATTTGATTTCTTTTTTTTTTCCCCTTCACAAGAACAAACGTACACGTTTTGTTTTATTTATCAATGACAAAAAGGAAGGCAATTACTTGTATGAACACCTTGTGAAAAACTTGTATGGATAAATGCCACTGTATTCATCTAGAACCTCTTTTGTTTATAGTAAATCTTTGATAGTAATTTTTGCAAGCATGTTGTCATTCAAAATTTTACTTACATTGCTAGGTCAACAGCGTAGGATTTAGGAGCTGGAGGTTCGAGTCTTACTCTCACTTTAAGTCAGAGACTTAAAATGCTGAAAACCCCCCCTTTATTATGTTGACACACCTTTTCCATGAAATATCATTTTTCACATGAAAAAAATTATCAAACTACCCTGATCATCTCTGCATATAAGCTTTATAATGGTGGTTTTGTAAAAAAAATTAATATATATATATGGAAGAGACTTAGATACTCAACTCCTAGTGAATTGGAATTAAATGAGCAAGCTAAGTATTTACTACTAGTTGATGCTTGAATAAATTGAAGCATGAGGGTACGTAATGTACTTGAGAGTACTCATCAAACTGCAAGTGGTACCTTCAAATTCTGAAAAGCTATGTGAGAGTGAACCATGTCCCTATAACATGTAGAACTAATCAAACAATAGATAGGGGGTTTTTTGTTAATTGGTTTTCTTAAAAAGTAGTTATCATAAATCATCTGAGTTTTTAAAACAAACTGAAAAACTGGATTTAAAGTTTGAAGCACAATAAAAATACTGTCTTTCTATTCTGAATATTTTAAAGCTTATTTCTTCTACAATGACATTAAAAGAAAATTCAGAGAGAAAAATCATGCTATATTTCATATAACAGATATTTTATTTTTGAAATATTGAAAAATGGTCTTGTGGTTTCTTTTGTTTCTAAACTCAGAGCTTGGCGAATTTGACCAGGATGAATGAAAGATGTTAGTATTGCCAAATATGCATTTCCCTTAGTCAAAAACTAAACAAACCACTGTTCAGCCGTCATGTACTATTGGTACTGATCGCACTGCATCATGTTTTGGATCAATCCTTCACAAATTCACTGTGTGCATCAAACCCGTTTCTGGCAATGGTTCTATGCCTATAGGTGTACAATTAGCAATTAACTCATTTGGTACTGAATAGCCATTAACCAGCCTTTATTTGTTCTTATAGTTGTGCTGATGTGTTCAGGGGCTGGTGCTGTGTGTGCTTGGAAGGGGCTGTTACCCACCAGCCACACAGCTCATGTTTCTCTGCATCATTCCTCTGGTTATCAGTGGCCCTGGACTCAAGGGAGGAAAATGAGATATTCTGCAGTAATTGAGAAAACACTGCAGTATGCGTGATGACACCTAGGCAATCAAAACTATCTTCATCAAATTGCAGGTGACATTTTCATTAGCTCACAGCTTCTGGGCTTTGATTAGGAAATGACTCCTGGAAAAAAAAAAAGTCATGTCATCTCATAGTTATGTTACAGATGTGGCACTTTTCAATGTGCTTTTTTTCAGCCTGCTTTAGTACTCATATGGCAGCTGACAAAGAAATTTTATAACTTAGGACATTATTTGCATAAGTGGTGAGATACTTCTACTAGTACAGGGAAGATTTTATTGTGGGGCTGTCTGTAGACTAAAAGTTCATGAATATGGACTTTTATGGACATTATATAAAGTATATATAAACCGGACATTATATAAAGTATTTCTAGGAAAAAAGTGTAACTAAAATTTTAGATTTATAATTCCTATTTGTGTTCAAAAGACAGTTTCACTGAACTTCATGATTTAATTGCATGTGAGGTATAGCAAATCTTGACTATGGAAACAATATAAACATAGATAAGTCCAGACAGGTACAAATGGATTATTTCACTGTAGCTTTGTGTGCATTTGTTAAAATCAGACCTGGGAATCACCTATCACATTGATCAATAATGTGGAAGTGTGATGTTTCTTTTTCATTAATTGTATCTTTATATACCTGGAAGCTTTTTCTGCTTCTTCCTGGCCCAAATTCTGATGAATAGTTGTTACAAAGGTCTGTTCAGAACAATATCCTTTCATTACCTCCTCCAACTAAGAAAGATTCAATCTTAAAACACTCTGCAACTACTAATTATTCAGCACATCTCTGTGAAGCAGTTTAGTATCGTCCCCACTTTACTTATAAGGCAACAGATCCTACTTAGATCTTGACACTGAGATGCTCAGCAGCAATTCAAATCAGATCGTATGTGATTCTCATCACAGGTGATTCAGTCACTGTCCTGCTTCCCAAAGCCAAAAGTTAAATCAGGATAGGGATTTGAACTTTGGGGTCCTGCAAATGACGATTCTGTTCCCCAGCTCCTTGGCTATTCTGGGCTGCTACACTCCCATAGAAGGTGCTCTAATTTGAATAAATAATTAAATATTAATTAGAGCAGAGGCAGGCAGTCACAGCCAAACAGTTTGGTTTGAATAAATCAGTGTTTTCTTGTTAAATAATTGTATTCTAAGTAGGAAGCTTTCTGTTGCATTAAAAAGCAGTCTGACAACCTAAATGTAAATTAAAACCTATATGAAATCTCTAAAAAAGACCACAGACAAATAAGAGAAGAGAAAAATAGTATTTGCAGTTCGTTTTTGATCAGTTGTAAAGCATCAGTAACTTTGGTTTCATGATTCTGCATTCCTGATGTAAACTTAAAACGTCAAAGACAAGACAGTTTGAGGAACATGACAACCTGTTAAAAATTGAAAGAGCTGAGGAGCAATGTCCCAAAGTGGACTTTGTAGGAATTATTTGTGATTTTTCTGTAGCCCTTGAATGGTCTTTAAGCAAATTCTATCGACTGTGTTTGGTAGTGAACAGCTTGGAGAAAGAGTAAATGAGAAAACAGGCTTTTAGAAAAAAGACAGTAGAAAACACTTCTTTAATAAAAATGGTCATTTCTTTAATAAGACTAATCTGGTTTGACGCCTTTTGCTTGGATTTTTGCTTTATTATTTTCCTGCTGTGTTCCAGAAAAATGTGAGCTATCATACAGCATTAGATGCTGCAGGGAGCACGAAGACTGACTTCAGTTTTGTCTTGGGAGGAAAATCCAGAGAGCATCTCAGTCCAGGCTCCATTTCTGACAGCTGACTACTCTCTGAGCAGGAGGGTGGGTGAGTGCTTGCAGCTCACAGAGCATTATGACTGAGCAGTAATAAAGGTATCATTGGTGATATTCTGCTATCTACTGCTCGTAAAACACCAGTTCATCATTTTCACGGGGAAAAAGTAATTCTGATTAATCTTCCATTTTGCAAACAATTTTAGAGCTGTCACTCTTTTCTGTTTTGACATTTTCAAAATTGAAGAGTTCTAGGATTTTGTTTGAAATAGATTTTCTTTTAGAAAGCCAAGGTAATTCCTAGTTGGAAAATATGAAGGAATAACATTAAATGAAAGACAAAATATTGAAACCAAACAATCCAGATGAGCCAGCACAGATTTTCTTTTTTCTGTTTTCAGCCTATGAAATATTTTTAACATTTTACTTTTTCTTTCCACTCTGAGATAGGAAAAAAATTGAGAAAATTGAAAAGCTCTCGTAAGTCAAATAGTTTTTACGCCTATTTCAGAAGAGTAAGAGCTCCTCATTTGCTGATTAATTCATCAGTGGGAACAGCCCAGGGTTCATGTCCTGTAACTTTGAGCTGAATTGTCCATTTGAAGTACTTACAGAAAGTGTTTTGAGATATTAAGCTCCAATTTGCAACCTTGTTGAAGTGTTTGGGGTTAGATGGGGCCAGTTTTGACTCTACTCATCCACTTCCCTGGGAAGACATAGTAATGGGGATGGAGGCAGCACTTTCAGGTAGAGAAATCAAGCCTGTGTGGTACAAAACTGTCAAGGATGATACAGCAAGGCAGGAGTTGAACATGCTTTGTGAATGAAGACCCTGAGTCACTTAACTTTCACTAGATTTCTTAGCTGATCTGCAGCAGAACTGAAAGACTAGAGCTGTTTTTCTGCTTATTAACCCCATGTATTTATAAGCTTACTTATACTATTATGCATATCATGAGGTGTTTCTCCAAGATACTGCATGCGCTTAAAGCAGATGAGTTCCTCAGACATTTTATAACAAGATGAGGCACGATTAGATGCTAGAGCGATGCTTCATTTGCATGTTAAGCTAACTGTAACTGGATATAATCCTCCATGTGGCTGGCTCAACATTTCCAAGTTGTTTTACACCCTGTTCAAAAAGGAGATTATTGACTACTGAGATTGCAGACATCTCAGAAAAGCTGCCTGTTTAAGAAAGTGTAACTTATCACAAAGGCTGCATATTTCTCCTCCCTGAATGCAAACACACATTCTTCTGTGTCTCACTGTTGTATAACTTTTAAAATGTCAGATAATATGCCACTTATTTTCCTACACAACATTAAACATTTCCATTAGTGCTGGGCAAGCAGGAAAAATGGTGGTACTTTGTACATTAAATTAACACTAAATTTTAAAAGTCCTCCATATTTACCTGGCTGATACTGAGAAGACATAAACTTGGCATGGTTTATGAAAACAAATAGTGTGGGTGTTTTCAAAGCCCTTGCTGGAGATGATGAAATTTCATTTACTACTTTTGCTGTAGCTGTGAGGTTCATTTTGCAACCTTTCTTTTAATTTTTCTCATACCTGTGTCTCTCTCAGCTGGACAACAATTCTTTTTACTCCCTACTTCCCATTAAAAAAAAACACTTCAAAGTGTTTGTTTCTGGCCAAATCCATGTTTTTCCCAGGATTTGGCAAAACTTTTTCAATCTCATTGTACAGCTTCTGTGAAGTTCTCAGCATCTTAACTCCGATTCAGCTCATAGTCCTGCCTGAATAGTTTTGATAAATGAGTCTGAGCACCTCAGCTTACAGTAGATTTGGGTCAGGACCTCTGGGTGAAATACTTTATCCTGGTATTGAAAGATAACCTGCAGCAAACATACCTAATCTGGAAAGTAGCCTGGAGCTAGTCCAGAGGCGAATAGTGAAATTTGGGCCTGTTCTTTCTGAGAGCTTGTTTATTTGAAAGCTGTTTGGTCCAATTTTCATTGTCCATGGATATTATAACGGCTAATTTGTGGACTTTATCCCAGAAAATGTTCTTTTTTTTGCTTTTCTTCTGTTTGTGCAAGAGGATATCATAATTCAGTTGGTTTAATACACCAAGTGTTCAGCTCACTCCTGTGAGTGCAATATAATCATCCACCAAGACAAACAGGGATACTCACCTCTGGGCAAATACTCCATCATTTATCCTATGGTACCAGTCTCTCTGCAATGACATAATAATTTAATAGCTGATGTCTTCAAGCAGGTAGGCTTTTAACAGTCCATGGGTTGCTGGCATGAATTTGGCATTTTTATCTCTTTACCTATAGTTTCATTCTCCATGATGGGTCTTATCAACCCCTTGTCCTGTGGAGAGGACAGAAATCTCTTCAGCTGAAGCTTTGATGGTCTTATTTGTCCAAATTTGCACTTCTGTCAGACTCTTGGCTGCAGCTCTACATTTCATATGTGAGGCTGTTAGGATCCATTTAAATGCCTGTGGGGAACTCAACAAGCTTTTTGAAAAGATTAATGACTTAGCTGTGGTTTTTATGATAGTGTTTCTAAAGAAAAGCCTGCATAGCTAATACGGTTATTTCTACAAGCCAAAATTTGCATTGCTCACCATAAAACAAATAGAAAGACTTTAACTACAAAACATCTGAAGGTTTGTTGCCCATTTTTGTCTTTTGGAGATCAGTTTTGTACAAGAAAAGGGGAATAAAGAAGGGAAAAGGGAAATAAAGAAGGGCAAAGGGAAACAAATAAGAAATGCATCAGCTTTAAAATGACAGGAGAGGAAGGATATGGATGTGAAGAATTCTTTACTTTAGAATCTTGTACCATATGGATATACCTTTGTTAGACTGTTATTGCTTACAGTCTTATGTTTTTTATTTGGACATGACTATAAATAGGAGTAATTTAAAATAATGCTTGAACTTTTATAAGATTTATTCAAGATTTATGTGAGTGGTTAGAAAAAGATTAACTGAATCATTAGCTAAATTGCGTTTCCTAATGCAACCAGCAAACCGCAGGCTGGAAGGAGAGAGGTTACATTTGTGCTTTTGTTAGACCATTGACCTAGTAGAGTACAATTTTTTAAGTGCTTTTGAAACTTGTGTGTTATATTCTTTAGTGAGTGCTAATTAAACATCTATCAAATATCAGGGGTCATCTCACATGCAATAGCTGGTTTTGGCTCAAATTTGACCTATATCTGTTCTGATTTTCAAAATGTGACATGTGTTTGCCTAGCGTAAATATTCTTCATTTATTGTGAAGTTGAGTGACCTAGTGTGGCAAGAGCTTAATTTGTGAGTGGTACACTGTTAATAAGATCAGACTTCTGGCCCTTTCTCTAGTTTTCTGTCTCTTTTGTGTTTCATATTATTAGAGTTGATCATTTAAATGAGATTTTTCCTTTTCAAACTGTAGAGAGTCTAAGCTTAATAGGTAGTTTTTATTAGTACTTCTTTTAAGCACATTCTGCAGGTGTGTTCCTGTAGGACTAATAGACAAACCTGAAGCTAGAAAAATGAAAATTTCACATAAATGGAAACTTACAAGGGAAAATAATAATTTTAGACACTGTCATCATGTATTGCCCTCACCTCAGGTATATGAAAATGCTAGTAGAATCTCTCATCCTAAATGAATGTATGTTAGAAAAAATGCCTACATTTGCGAGTAAATGAAGAAGAAGCGATTCTGATTATTCAGATGATACAAAACAGAGCAGAACAGATGCACGATTCTCTGGCATCTATTGCTTTTTTCTCCAAGTTATATTTCTTTTTCTCTAAACTGATAAACATTTATTTATTTAAGGTACATAGTCACTTTTATTATCATCTTCTGGTTGTTTCATAAGAAAAATGGAGAAATCATTATATTAGATATTGAAAATATCTTCCAATATTTGCAGAGTAAATCTGTTTGGAACATAACACGTTGTCTGACTCTAGATGCTATACATCTGTTGTTTGATTTGCTGCTACAAACACTAGATGCAACAGAGAAGAGAAATATGGTTACAGACTCTCTGATGATATTGCAAGCCACTTCTCACAAATGCTGACTATGCCCGGGTTAAGACTTTGTCAGACGACGAACAGACTGACAGGAAGACACAGATGTCTGCCTGGAGCAAGCAGTGAGGAGCCGTGGAGTCGTGTTTACTCTACAACCTGCTCCAGCCAAAGGGCAGGAAACATCTGGACAGCTGTGCAGTTTGCCCAGGGCACTCTTCTACAAGGCCAGAGTGGTGTTCGGTGTGGAAAACATAACAGAGACTCCTCAGAGCCCTTGCTAAGTAACACATGCAATCACATTTGCATTGCACAGGGACACTGCAAACCTGGGATACCGCCACAACACCCAGAAATGGACCTTAATCCTATCAATGATTCTCTAGCCTGTTTTCCACTGTGATATGTCAGTCGGTACTATGTGCTAGGAATTTATTGGCAATTGTCCCAGTATGAATACATGATTCTGACAAGTTCTGTAGAAAACAGAGCTGCTTTGGCATGACTTCTTCTGACACCTGTAAGGGGAAAGACTTTCTCTGAAGCCCCCTACCCCAGAGGTGCCTGTGAATTTTCATGTAAACTGTATTTGTGGCAAAGCAGTTGATGCTTTCATGTAGAAAGCTGATATTTAAAGGCAGATACCTTCTTATTTTAGTCTTATAGGGCTCATTTTATGATGGCCAGGGTTCCCTTTCGTTTTATATGTGGCTGTACGCACATAATTTTCTAATGAATGTTCTCAGTATAGTTTTTAATCTGAGTGCTAAACTGAATGAAGTAAAGAAACTGTATTATTCATCAAGATGATGCCAAGGTCACAGAAACTTGACTATACAGCTGCTTACAAGAGTTTTACATCAGCCTATGTTTTCAATTATTCCTGATCTGCAATTTTGTCAAGAGAATCTCCCCTGAAGCACAGTGGGAATTTACAAAAACAGAGGAAGGAGTACACCAGACTCACCTCTCAAAGTTTGGAGAGTAAATTATGAGTCCTTGGTTTTGAATCTTTTGCATTATTTCGCTTTTTGAAAAAAAAAATACCCCAAGAAAAGAATAAAACCTGTTTTCCTTATTCCTAACACTTAAAGGTTAGTTGTGTGTTTCTCCTTCAGGGTTACCATGGTGATGAAAGTAACGTTAAGGCCTAGCTAGGCAGGTACTGGATTAGGCTAAAATCATCTATCCTTCTTTTCACCTGCAAAATGCATGGCCAGAAGATGAATAGTGTCATTTAGAGCACTCACTCCTCTGACAGGCTGCTATAAGCTCAGCCCCAAGAGTTCACATTAAAACAGGGGTAGAAGTTTCGCAGGCCTAAATTCTACTGTAAAAGGAGGGTGACTTTCAAAATATATCTAAAATTACAAATATATCACTGGAATCAATAATAAAACTCAGCAACAGCAACAATAAAAGCCCCAGCTCTACTCTATCTGCTCAAGAAGAAAATGGAGAGGGGAGAATATGCAGGCAGAGGAAGCGGAATGATTTCTTTTTTTAGTGATGCTGAAACTGTTACTTACTGCAATGCCTCATTAGCTCTCTGAGGCAGGACTCTCCAAACTGCACAGGCTGTTTCACAGCCCTAATGCTAACTCTGATTCTGAAAAAGTTGCCCCGTTTTGTTGTTGGGCTCACGTGTCTCTCCCCAGCTTTCTCTGATACACTTGCTATTCTGAGTAATGCTACTGATCTGCCAAAGAGGAACCACAACCGCACACTCCTATGAAAATCAGCCTCAAGAAGACTTAAAAATGCTATTTATTTTTTTGCTGTGCTTCAGGGCAGTCACTTGTCTCTGCATCAGGCAGTTGCTTGTCTACCATGCTCTCAAAGACCTTCAGAAGATAGCTACAGCTACCTTACAGCTCCAGGTTGGAATTACTCTTCCTATTTTGGCTTTCTCTTTGAATACAACTTTTAATTTCATTTTCTTTACAATATGCACATATATCATTAATATCAATCTTCATTTAGTATCAAGTAAGTGTGTATAAACTGATTCCTCCATCACACCGCAAAAAAATTATTTTAGTACTTCATATCTTAATTTCACTCTCAAATAAACTGTGAGGTTTGTATTGGTACCTTAATTTATTTAGATTCATACAGGCTGGGGTTCATTATTTAATTGTTGAAAAACTAACTGCTTTGTGGTATATTCCTCTTAAGCAGAAGTGGAACAATGTTATCGCTCTCCTTCATAGGTTTATTTATGGCATATGAAGTTAATAGATATTTCTAATGCCTCTTATGCAGTAAGTAGATTTTCTGATGCCAGCTATTTAATTTCAAATATCTCACATTTTCTTATTTAGGATCATCAACATATTTTAAAATTAATTATTTAACTGCCATTTCCAATCTTTTTAGTCAGGCACGCTTCTGCCTACTCAGGGCACAATTAGTCACTGCATTATTATAGAGTTAAACCAGTTTAAGTGTATAAAAAGTAATTTGCATGTTTTGAACACAGTTACATTTTGTTCTGAATATTTTTACCGTGAAGATTAGCTTTCAATTTCACATTAAGACATTTTTGTTTTTCAAAATGGGATAGCTAAAGCTTATGCAGTTGTTTTCTTATTTTAGATCCTGAATTACTTTTAAAAACTATACTTCCACTTGACTATTGACCCCCTTCTTATCCACCAATAGTAAAAAGACAATACAGCAAGTAAAACAATTCTGAATTAATGTTAAGGGGTGTAATAAGCCAATTAATATACACAGTCTATCTACTGTACTTGTTCTCACTGGAAGCATAAAATGCATAGCTAACCCTCTTTTCTATAAATGTAGAGTCATACCTATTCCATGTCACAACGTGTGGTGCACTACAACCACCACTTCCAGCCTCTTAGCCAAATAATTTTTTTCTCTAATCATGTTTATGGTTGTTTGATTGAATAGTTGTTGCACTGATGATTTTGGAAAGAATTGTGTATCAGAGTTTGGGAGGATGAAAGGCTGAAGCTCCATGTTTGAGACACAGTTAAGGTTTTGTTCCATGTTCTCGGGTCCTAGGTATTACTGTAATGCTAATCATGAGAGAAGGTAAATTTATAAACAGTATTATATCTGCCCTGATGCAACTTGAAATTGAAAAATAAAATATGGCTGTGTTATTTTCTAAGCATTTTTGAGACCAGGAGACAGTAGAAGCACACTAAAGAAAATCAGCAGCTAAGAAAAATATCTTAAGCTTGGGGAAGAGCACTTCCTCATCAGGAAACAGGTCAACTCTTTTTTTCAACTTTTAATGGGATTGTAAAATGAAAGGGGACTTATTTCATGACCCCTATTCATCTTTCTTATCTGCGTTTCTTTTTGCTGTCTTGCAAAGCAAGCTTTGACTCTTTTGGAATGTTAACCTTCATTGTGCAGCAAGAGATACCTTTCTCCTTCTTAATTAACCATTAGGTGTGTATTTGGATCAAAAATATTCATGAGCAATAGTTACAAATATTACAAGATCTGTAATGTGCTTCTTAGAAAGGTTTATCTTATTATAAAGCTTTCCCTAAATGTAAGAATGTAAGAAGGATCTATAATGGTCATGAAAGTAAGTTATGCTAAGACATGTGAAGTGAAGATTTTCCATTTTATTCCCAGATGATTAAGTCTTTCTCTGAGTAATGTCATAAAGAAATAACTCCATCTGTGGACAAAGTTTAAATACATTTCCAATTTGTTATGGTTAAAATATAAACAACCAAATGAGACTTTCACAAGTACATACAAATCTCTCTTAATTTGTTCCTTTGTCCTCATGCAAATGATAAGCCTTCCTTCATGAAGGAATATTCTTTTTATTAAAGCAGTCCTGGAGAGCTACTGTTTGGCTTTCCATCTACTTTCTTTCACGAGGAAAGTCAGTAGAACCTCTGTCAGTAACCTCTATCATATTGTTCTGAAGTTTACTAAAGTAAGAGTCAGCAAAACAGCAGATAACAAACACAAATGAAGTGTCTCTTGTGAGGCTGCCAGCCCTTCAAAGTTTTCACATGCTCCATGAATTAAATGGGATGAGCACTGAGTTACCAGGACTCTGAAGGAAGGCTAACATTAAAGTAGCACTGCTTGTGCCACCAGTGCTAGAAGTCTATGAATCAGTTTCATTCTCAAAACCTCATTTTAATGGTGTAACTGCTTTTGCACAGAGGATGGCTCTGACTTCCTTTTTGTTGCTATTGCAAAATCTGCTTGCCTCTTTTGGAATTTAAAATCGTTCAGTCTCAAGTAGCAAAAACTTGACCTTGCAAAACTTTACTAATGCAAACAGTCTCAATCATAAAAGCAGAGCTGTTTCTATGTATAATTATCCTTCATATGGGTAGAAATACACAAGACTGACCTTTGAAACATGATAGCCTCTGGGCTATCATAACTTAAGAAAAAGAAGAGTATTTTTCCCTTTTAATCTAGGTGGCAAAGCTAACAAATAATTTACAATATGAATTAGTTGCTTTTCCTTTTTTGAAAAACAAATCTTATTGACTTGTTTTAATTTGAAAAGATACTATTCTGAATATAGAGTATGTGCTTTTTCATGAAAAATTTAGTAAGGCTGTCCAATACTGTAAATGTATTTACAGTATTAATATTACTGTACTTTGTATCAGTGGCAGCCACATTAACCCAGTAGACTGAAAAAGCTCCATCCATTGCCTCAATGGGCCATGAAAAAAAAATGTTCTCTCTGTAAGCATTGACACACTAGACCTCAGTGGATTGAAACTCCCATGATGAGTTCCCAAGTGAATGATACTCTAATAAGACCTTTCTTAGACCCTGACATGACAGATTTACATTATCAATGAAATAGAATGAAGCCTCATTTTTTTCAAGGTTATTCAGTTTAATATATATTTGATAGTTAAAGTAGTTATATTTAGAGGTCATTTCAATGCTGTCCAAGCTTCATGTGAAATTTTCAAAACTGCTTTTTTTTACTTATGAGGCTAAACCTAATCTTCAGTAGACAGTTGGGGGACAGACATATTCCCATTGCTCATTGCAAATGGCTAGAGCAGATTTTACATGCTCCACCCTTCTGTCAGCTAGTAGTTACTGTCTCTCTGCAGGACTGCTGTACAGCTAGGGAATGGATTGAATGAGTCCTATTCACACTTCAGTGTATGGTTGTCTTAATTAAAACTGCCAGGTAAGGTGGTTTGAGTGGCTGACATTGCACTGTAGAGAATTAGGGAGTAATGTGTGTCCCGTCCTTTTGTCTGAACTCTGACAGTGATATGTGCCCTAGAAATAAAAAGTCAAATATGCACTGACTTTTGAAAATATTATCTTTAGATTTATACTTACTCTCAACCAAAGCTCACAGAATCACAGAATCACTAAGGTTGGAAAAGACCTGTAAGATCATCAAGTCCAACCATCAACCAAGAAACACCACCATACCCATTAAACCATGTCCCACAGTGACTCGTCCACACGTTCCTTGAACACCTCCAGGGATGGTGACTCCACCACTTCCCTGGGCAGCTTATTCCAGTGTCTCACCACTCTCTCAGTAAAGACATTTTTCCTAATATCCAGCCTGAACCTCCCCTGGCACAACTTGAGGCCATTTCCTCTTGTCCTGTCACTCGTCACTTGAGAGAAGAGACCAACACCCACCTCTCTGCAACCCCCTTTCAGGTAATTGTAGAGAGCGAGAAGGTCTCCCCTCAGCCTCCTCTTCTCCAGATGGAACAACCCCAGTTCCCTCAGCCACTCCCCATCAGACTTGTGCTCCAGACCCCTCACCAGCTTCGTTGCCCTTCTCTGGACACACTCCAGCACCTCAATGTCTTTCTTGTAGTGAGGGGCCCAGAACTGAACACAGCATTTGAGGAGTGGCCTCACCAGCGCCGAGTACAGAGGCACGATCTCCTCCCTGCTCCTGCTGGCCACACCATTTCTGATACAGGCCAGGATGCTGTTGGCCTTCTTGGCCACCTGGGCACACTGCTGGCTCATATTCAGCTGGCTGTCAACCAACACCCCCAGGTCCTTTTCTGCTGGGCAGCTTTCCAGCCACTTGTCCCCAGGCCTGTAGCATTGCCTGGGGTTGTTGTGACCCAAGTGCAGGACCCGGCACTTGGCTCCAAACACTTGATTCAGTTGTATCTCTGCTGCCTTTCTCACCCTACCTCCCTCGGTTGCAGCGCTAGCCTGTCTGAGGGTAGAAATGTGTATGCAAATAATACAGCAAATTTTGCTTGATGCAAAGTACATTTTACTGTGGATGCCAAGAATTTCTCAAACAACAGAGAGCACAGCATTGCTTCATGAAGGCAGGTGAATCTTTCTTGCCAGAAAGATTAATCCTTGCCCACTCTCTGCATGGTTCCAGTTGCTCTGGCTCATTGTCAGACCAGTCACTGCAATGGACTTAGGCACCTATAACACTATCTAAATTCAAGGAATTGGTGAGAGCTGTGGGGAGCCTGCTACTCCTGAATACCCAATGCAGGAAAGCAAAGTTAGGCACTCCAGAGGGTCTGCATGCTCCATCTTTCTAAGGGTCTCTAGGTGACTTGGAATTTTTTTCCAGGGTCACGGATTATGATCACGTTGCCAAAGGCTTTTATTGATATACGTTTCCCATGGCTTTGGCGGTCTTTTTTATTCCTTGTTGTTGCTTCACTCCTATTGGGAAGGGTAAGGAAAGTATGTTACCACTAGAAAGCTTTCCAGTTCTTTCTGCCCTCCAGATAGGGTGGATGCTGTCTACTGTCATACAAAATGAATCCAAAGAATTTCGTTTGAAAGGCAGGAGGTCCCTGAAGATACCAAATCTTTCAAAAACCAGTTTTTCACATTTCAGCTTCAGAATTGCTAGGTTAGAAAAGTTCATAAGTTTAAGTTGGACAAGGCACTCACTGCTGCACTGTAGTTCTTACTAGGTGTTTGAAATAGGTGTAAAGCTGCTAGCATGTATAAGAGCAGAAGTCCTCTTGGGTTTGCTTGTTGTCACCTTCAGTCACTCTCAACCGGGTTTAATTTTGAAGAATCATGCTGACAAAGCCACATGAACAGTTCTTGTGATCCCCAAAAGATGGTGCTAGGGCAGAGAACTCTTCCCACTCTCTCCATCTTCTGTTTCTGCTACTCTGCATTTTGATGTCAATCAGCCTGCACAGCCAGACCTGTATTGAGTCTTTCTGTGCACCTGAGACAGTAACAAGGCACCTCAATGGGCTCTCATGCTGCACCTACAGATGCTGGCCCAGCTCGCAGGTGAGTCTGTTCCCACCCGCTGTGGCCAAGGAGCGTGAGTCATCTAGAGCTGTGTTGCTCATCTGACCCCTGAAAACATGCAATAGTAAAAGTCCATCTCTACACAGAGTCTTAATACTTGCTTTATATATTTAAAAAAATGGCTCCCAAAGGCAAAATCTTTTTAATCCACATATGATCATGATATGAAATAGTACAGGATGCTGGCCATCAGAGATAATCAAGCTGTATGCTTTTGTGTTAGTGGATACAGCAGGAATGTGGCCATTCCTACATACGGCTGCTGTTAACCTTCTACCCTGGGGGGTAATTGTTTATAATTAGGTCAAGGAAGAAAAGAGAACTCACTAGTTTCTTGTCAATAAACAAGTTAGAGAACTTTTCATAAGGATGCTGTGGTTATGATGATTTTGCTGTGAGCCAAGTTTATCTACACATAGTTAAAAAATAATAAAAAACTTCATGAGACAGACCAGATAAGTATCTCCGGAGAGAGATGAGTCCTGATTGCTAACTTCTCCACAGCCTCTCCATACCCATGGAGGCTAGAGCTTTACAAAATGAAAAGCAGCAGATAAAGCGTCAGCTTGCTGTGGAGATTGGAGATTATTTTATTAATTTAAAAATTATAATGTCTTAAATTTTATCTGCTATACCTTGAATGAATTGAACCATGATGCATTGAAGCATTAATAAGCTTTCAATTAAACTTTGCCACAGTGTTCTTACTCAGTTATTCTTTCCCCTACAAGCTAGAAGGAACCCATTTTATAACACAGCTGTAAATGTTGGACCCCAATTGCCACATTATAATGTGATGATAATATAATGCACACTTTGCCAAATATCTGTAATTATGTATTTGTGTGAGGCATCATAATGGCTCCTCTAGTATTATACAGCTTTAAATCTTTATTTGTATGGAGGTTATTTCTTAGTATTCATATTATTCTAACAGCAATTTGTATTTAAAATCACACTGTGTCTGCTTTTGATTATATTTTATAATAAGATGCAGCAGGATTAGTTATCAGATGATGCTTAATTTCCATAATAAGCTAATTGAATCTTCTGAATTTGGAAGCAATCATCCCAGGACATTGTTTTTGCAAATCCATAGTCCCAAGTACCCGGGACAAACACCATGAAGAGGGAAGTATTTCCTGGAATGTAGGGCAATTCAAAGCAGAATTTATCAAACACCTTTTTCAGTAGATTCATATGCCGGCTGTGAAAGAAATCAGATATTTGATAGATGGCATATAGTGGTAACAAATTCTAGAATGTCTGTTTTAAGTTGATCATCAAAAAATTCACCTTTCCTGAACTCTTGCTTTAACCAAACAGTGTCCCTAATTTCAAAGTGAACTTCATGTCTGTGTGTGAAGTACATTTTTATATTATATATAGTATACATGTGCACATATATACATATGTACTACATATATTTGTGTATATTAAATCAGATATTTATATGCATATTACATATATTGTGTGTATACATTAAATTTCTCAAAGTGTATAATTAGCAGCACTGGAAATTCTTATGCAGAGTGATTTACCTAACGTAAAATAGCCGATTTTTAGACCCTGACAATTTTCCACGTCTCTCCCTAAAGTCTGAGCAACAGTTTCACACAGCTCACTTGTTAATTACAGGGTGCCATCCTCATCCTGAAATAATTTATATAGGCTGGCAGTCATTCTAATACCTAATATATCCTCACAGCTGCTGGATCTAAATCCACTGCAAATAGCAGTGGTGACAACAGGTAACCCTATAGAATATACTTGTATAATTAGATATATTGTATCATTAACACAATTGTAACACATTGTATCATTAACATAAGAAAAAGATTTGTTTGAAAGCTATTATACTTGCAGTTTTCACTGTTAAATGACCACTCTACCTTGGAGTCAGGCGCTGGCAGAATCTACGTCAATGTGAAATGTTCCCTGTTGTTTATTTGGGTTTGATTTTTTTGTGTGTGTGCATTTTCTTTTGGTGTTATTACTCTCTTTTTAGGAGGGTAAAATCTAACTATATGATATAATATAAAATGTATTTATATACACACATCTATAATAAACTTATTTATAGTATAAAATATATTCATATGTACATGTCTACATACAAAGTTAGGTTTCTTAGACATCCTTCTTATTGAATGGAGGGCACTTCAGACCCATTTCACTTTGAATTTTGCCCCATCTGATCGGTTTTGGTCTTTCATGTGCAGTTACAAGGTCAGTGTGGCAACATAAAAAACGGAATTTTAAGGTCCATATAAACAAACATGCCTCAATCACAATGTTTAAAATGCTTTAAATAGGTGCTACCTCTACAGTGGCTTCTGTAGATTTGTATTTTATCTGGAGGATTGAAGTCTACTTCTAAACAACACAGTATTAACAAAATGCGACAATATGCTATTTCTCTATTACATGCAAACTCAGAGCTACTCGTATTTAAATTAAGTTGTGTTAAGGATCATCTGCCCTAATGCATAGGGACAGCACCATTCCTGTGAATACTCCTCTTGCTGATCTCAGGAACCTAGATCAATGATTTCTACAGAAGAAAATCACTAAGGGTTTAGGGAGGAATCAGACTTCACTGCTATTCCCCCTGTATTGCTATCTCAAGGTCTCCTTGTCAGACTGTGTGTGTAATAAAACGGGCAAAGGGTTTATTCTCCTGATTCAAGTCCCTCAGATCCCTTTAAGTCTTCATTGAGACACTGTCTCTCTTACTCTGCTATATCTCTAAGTCACTGAACTAACCTGATGGAACCAAATTTCTGCTAAGCAGTGGAAAAGTACAGCTAGCTAACGTTCCCTTCTGAAAAACAAAATCCCTGACTGTGCAAGGTGAATTCAAAAGATATAATCTCATGGTTAGGGCACTGCATTAGGATTTGAAAAAATGAGTTTTGCTGGTCAGCTCCGGGGTCCTTTGAAAATAACTTTGGGTCAGACCCTTAAATGTATGTGAGTCTATTTTTTGCTAACACAGGTGGAGTTTATGTATTCAAGATGCAGATTCTTGGAATCATCTAGGGTTTTTTTTGTTGATGTTGTTGTTGTCCAGTAAATCAGAATAATAGGAGTCTATTCTGCTAGAAATAATTCTGCTGCTACCCTTGGAGAGGTATTATGACCACAAATATGTTCAAATAAGATAGAGCAACAGAGAAAAAACCAAATCAATCTGGGGAGGATGCAGATGCAAATAGCTGTTAGATGATGGTTGAAAGCACAACAAGCCTTTAGTACCCAAATTTGATAGGTTTTCTTTACTTTAAGTACGTATAAAACAAAAAAAGTTGTTTGAATTGGGTCTCCTTAAGTTCAGTTTTGTCTCAAAATAGATAATACGTTTTAAGTAGCAGACCCCTAAAGAGAGTACTCTCATGTTGCTAAGTATGTGTATTTTGTCAGGTTACAGGTTTGCAAGAAAAGGGACTAGATAGACAATAAAAAAAAGTAGGAATGACCTTCAAATAAATGTCTGAGGTTGTTTTCTGGAAATTGGCTGTTATCAGAAATATATTTTCTATTTTTGAGGGTTTTGGGGTTCTAGCAGTAGTTAGCTATCAGGTCAGCTGAGCAATCTTGCTCAGCATTCAGAACATCTCGCACAAGTGCGTAAGTCAGGCACCTTGACCAGGTTTCTCTGTTGAATGACAGGGAGCAAAAGCATCTGTAATTATTTTGAATTGCTCAAGTTCTTCACTCTCCTTAGTTTAGAAGCCAGCATTATCACAACTTAGGAGTTACGAGTGTCCCATGCAGTTGATGTGTATGTTTAAAGATTTCCAACTGGATGGAAGGTGGCCTTGACTTTTTTTTAAGAGGTCTCTGGCATAGTGGATTCCTCTCCAGAACAATATGATGATAGAAGAGGTTTGAAAAGTTTAAATAAACATCTAGCCTGAAGAGTTTATTAACCAAACTGAAGTTACAAACTTCTCTGTATTCATTAGTGTTTTGTAGCTGTTAGTGTTTAGTCATCCAATGTTCAAATTAAGGATTTTTTGCCACAGGAGAAGCTTGCAGTCTGGGAACATGGTCCAGAGGAAGTCAAGCATGGCTAAAATGCTGGCAGACAGATTATTGGCCGGTGTTGTGCAAGAGGAAGTCTCTAAACTAAGAACTCTCAATCAATAGAGACAGCCTGTATGTGGCTGGGACTGGGAGACTGAAAGCTTCTGAACCACAGCTGGTGGGGGGTAGTTAGAGCCTAAAAGCTACAGCTAAAGATTTCTTTACTCAGACCGTGGATTTTTGATCCTGAGACATAGCAGCTAAAATAAATCCTAGAATGTGGAATCAACTCATGATTACATGCCTGCTGGATATCTGAATCACATCTGTAGGAACCAGCTGATAGTGATGGATAGTTACATGCCCTCTCTGTGGGATCTAAACCACAGTGCCCTCAAACGACTTGCTTGAATCCCCTCCAAAACAGGGACTAGAGTATTGGCAACGTCAGCATTTGCCTGCTAGTCTGTAATGACTTTTGAACTGATGCTGAAAGTAGATCTACCTCACTCACAAAAGAAATGGAGGCCTGGAGAAATCTTTTTCTTGTCCTGACTTACTGGGAAGGCATTTGGGAGAGCGGTGAATGAAGTGAAGGAGACTGCAGAAATTTTAGGTCAAGCCAGCGCTGTGGAAATCTGAGGTTTCTGATACACTATGTAAAAGCACATTTTAGCAATTTGTACAGATAAGCTATTCCATTTATTACTGTAATGGTAGATGGGCCAGTGGATGCTAAATTTCAAGGCCAATCCCTAGAAAGTTTGCTTGTCCTTCTGGCAGTTTTGAAACACTTCATATGTGTCTTTTACTGTAGCTGACATGGGGCAGCACATATTGAAAGTTGTTCTTAGGCTTAGATATACAACCAAGTTACCCTGGTTAAAAAAACTGCAGTGAATCAGCTCTCTTAATTAACCATGAGCTTGCTATCAGTTTGCAGGAATTACATCAACTGTGCTTTAGACTCATCTTTATAAAGATTAAGCGGCTTCTCCTTACCTTGCATGCGATGGGCTCTAGGAAGGTGGACCACAGAGTACTCTGTCTTGGACGACATTGACCTCAGTAAATTGATTCTGTGATGGATAGCAAGTGCCCATTTACTTTGTAAGAAGTTTACTCCTAGTCCCGACACAAACCAGAAAGTAAAATATCCTTCAGCTTCATACCCATAAAATGTTGCTGGTGACCTCCGAGTCTCACGTGTAAGAAATCAATGCCGGGTTCATTTATTTGGAAATAGTTGTGTTTTACCATTTCCTAAAGTCACTATGAAAGTTTTGTGCAAAGAGAAGGTGGTGCTCTGCTTATAATTGAATTCATGGTGAATTATTTCATTCAAAATATCTTGGACTTAAGCAGTCCATAAACTATAAGTATATTTTTCAAACTGATCCTTCAACACAGAACACAGCACGTCTGTAGATCACTTTCATGCTGCAATACAAATCTGTCTGCAGACCAAGTAATGGCACAACCACTCAGATGAATGTGTCTTTCCAGACATGCTGAAGAGCTAATGCACAGGGAATTAAACAACAGATATAGACAGAAAGCAATCTTTCACATCGTAAGTAACAGATACTTTCTGTGTTTTGTGATTTTAGTCAAATTGTGAGTCTGCATAATTAGGAAGGCATTTGCACCCATATGAAGTAACCAGAATAAATTAGGTGAAGAAACAAAAATGCAAAAGCAACAGTCTTGATTTAAATAATATCCCTGCTCATAGCTTGGCTAATTTACTGTGGTAAATTATGTGATAAACATATTATACTGATTTCTTAAGTACTAGAAATTTTTCTTCCGGGGTTTGCTAAATGATTGTGTATTCCTGTCCTGCAGCAAACCGGAATATTTAAGAATATGGTGCGGCACTGTCATCTTTCCAGTTACTACTATTTATCATTTCTACTGCATTAACATCTATTGCCCGCTGATACAGATGCGGGGAATGTTTCAAGTCCAGGCTCTAACTAAAATACAGAAGCTGAGGAGAAACTCCAGTTTTATGAAAATTGAAATGTTTTGTGGCAAATAAGATTTTGTAACCACTTATTTTTTTTTATCACCAGCCTTCTTTCTTTGGAAAACAAACCATGATGTTTTCAACTTGCAAAAAAGGCATAGAAGCCCATGTTGTGACAGGCTGTCTCCAGAAAGTCCTACTCAGGCTGGCTCAACATCTTCGATAATCAGTAGCCGTCTCAGTTTACTCCATCATGAGCACGGGTTCATGAAAGGCAGGTCCTGCTTGACCAACCTGATCTCCTTCTATGACCAGGTGACCCACCTAGTGGATGAGGGGAAGGCTGTGGATGTTGTCTATCGGGACTTCAGTAAAGCCTTCGACACTGTCTCCCACAGTATTCTCCTGGAGAAGCTGGCGACTCGTGGCTTAGACAGGTACACTCTTTGCTGGGCTAAAAACTGGCTGTATGGCCGAGCCCAGAGAGTCGTGGTAAATGGAGCGAAATCCAGTTGGCAGCCAGTCACAAGCGGAGTCCCCCAGGGCTCAGTTTTGGGGATGGTCTTATTTAATATATTTATTGACGATCTGGATGAGGGGATTGAGTGCTCCCTTAGCAAGTTTGCAGACGACACCAAGTTGGGTGGGAGTGTTGATCTGCTTGAGGGTAGGAAGGCTCTGCAGAGGGATCTGGACAGGCTGGATCCATGGGCCAAGGCCAATTGTATGCAGTTCAACAAGGCCAAGTGCCGGGTTCTACACTTTGGCCACAACAACCCCAGGCAACGCTACAGGCTTGGGGACGAGTGGCTGGAAAGCTGCCCTGCAGAAAAGAACCTGGGGGTGTTGATTGACAGCCGGCTGAATATGAGCCAGCAGTGTGCCCAGGTGGCCAAGAAGGCCAACGGCATCCTGGCCTGTATCAGAAATAGTGTGGCCAGCAGGAGCAGGGAGGTGATCGTGCCCCTGTACTCGGTGCTGGTGAGGTCACACCTCGAATGCTGTGTTCAGTTTTGGGCCCCTCAACTACAAGAAGGACATTGAGGTGCTGGAGCGTGTCCAGAGAAGGACGACGAAGCTGGTGAGGGGTCTGGAGCACAAGTCTTATGAGGAGCAGCTGAGGGAGCTGGGGTTGTTCAGTCTGGAGAAGAGGAGGCTGAGGGGAGACCTTCTCGCTCTCTACAATTACCTGAAAGGGGGTTGCAGAGAGGTGGGTGTTGGTCTCTTCTCCCAAGTGACTAGTGACAGGACAAGAGGAAATGGCCTCAAGTTGTGCCAGGGGAGGTTCAGGCTGGATATTAGGAAAAATTTCTTTACTGAGAGAGTGGTGAAGCACTGGAATAAGCTGCCCAGGAAGGTGGTGGAGTCACCATCACTGGGGTTGTTCAAGGAACGTGTAGACGTGGCATTGTGGGACATGGTTTAGTGGGCATGGTGGTGGTGGGTTGATGGTTGGACTTGATGATCTTACAGGTCTCTTCCAACCTTAATGATTCTGTGATTCTGTGATATGTTTAGTTTAGTTGAGTTTGAATGTTTGTTCAATCATTTTTTTATTGTTGTTTGTTTCTGTGTTTGGACTCTGCAGATTTATGTGTCCCTGAGTCAGTCATTCCTGCTGTCCAGGTATTGTAAAAATAACAGTAAAAGTTTTTTTGCTACATTAGAAAAAATTCTCTGTGGCACATGAGCCTTTTTCCAGTGGGTAGTCATGGAGCTGAGCAGACCCAGGGTGAATCTGGAGAAGGTTAATGTAAATAGTCCTCATTTGGTTTTGGCATGTTTTCTTTGTGTACTTGGCAGGCTTTTTTGGTAGGTTTTTATTCCATGGTTCTTGCATTTTAGGCGTGTTTTATTGGTGGTTTTGGTAAGTTTTGCTGAGTTTTGGTGTTATTTTTGGCTTCTTTGTGGTTTTGGAGGGGTTTTTTTTGCAGTTTTGTGAGGTTTTTTGCATTCTTAGTGCATTTCTTTTGCAATATGGCATTTTTTTGTGTTACGGCACACTTTTTTCCTCATGGTGCTTTCTTGGGCATTTTTGGTACTTTTTTTGGATTTTTGGTGCATTTTTGACTTTTTTCCCAGCTTTGGCTTTTTTCCCAGCTTTGGCTTCTTTTTGTGAATTTAGTTTGTGATTTTGCTTTTTTGGTTTTGGTGGGCTTTTAGTTTATCTTTTGATTTTTTTTTTTTTGTGGTTTTGCAGATTATATGCATTTTTTTCAATTTTTGCATTTGTTTCCATTTTGGGGCTTTTTTCATTTGGGGGCTTTTTGTTGTTTTGCAGGAATTTTGGAGGGGTTTTTTGATTTTATTTGTGAGGTTATCTGCTTTTTGGGACTGTTTCTCCTTATTGCATTTTCTTTTCATTTTTTAAAATTTTGGGGCTTTTTTTCCCTTTTCATTTTTTTTTCTTTTTTTTTTTCATTTTGGATATTTTGGGCATTGAATGGCATTTTTCATTATTTGATGCTTTTGGTGGTTTTGGGCATCTTTTAGTGCTTTTTGGCATTTTTGGCCTTGTCTGGCATATTTTGTGGTTTTTTCTTTTTGGCATTTTGTGGAATTTTGCTGCATTTGCCAGTGGTTTTTGGACATTTTTTGGATGGTTTAGGCATTTTTTTGTTGTTTCTGGTATTTTTTGTATTTTTAGTGGGGTTTTTTCAGTATTTTGGGCTATTTTTCAGCATTTTAGGGCATTTTGAGGGGCATTTTTTGGCAATTTTTTTTCCTGCAATGTTTTTGCCATCTTGACAGTGCAGATGATATTATTTTTGGACACAGTGCTGAAGGCCCTAGTGAGACAACATTCTGGGGACACTGCTGTATGTACAGTGTGTTGTCGGACTGGTCACCATGTCTTTTGCAATTCAGCCTTTTGGAGCGAGGAATTAAAACAGTTTTTATGTGAGTAAGCGTTGCTGGATTTTTTGCTTGTGAGACAAAATAACGTGACCTGACCCTGGACAAACTGTATGCGATTTGGGGTTGAACCTGCAAGAAGGGTGCCTAGAAACTTGAGAGCATCCCCCACTCCATTAAGTGCTTTTGAAGGCCTCTGGCACACACATGGGCTGTGGGAATTAAAGTGCTGTCCGCTGAACTCGGAGAAATCTCATCTCTCATCTGGCTCTCAGAAGAGCTCTTTCCCCTTATCCTCTACCACTCACAGAGTCCTGTCTGAGATGATGCCTAAAATGCTTGGAAAAATGCTGTGGAGTCTCTGAAATGGTCACATTCTGGGTATTAACTGAAAAAACACTTTTGGCATGAAGTTTTTCAAGCCACATGAGAAGTTTTGTCCTTGTGAATGCATCCGCTTTAAATCTGTTCCTCTCATTCTACTGATAACAGAGGAGATGCAGTGGTGTGTTCTCATACACGGTATCTATTTGACTGGGGGGGCTCCCTGGGATTGTGTGCACTTTCTGTCACAATCAGTGTTTTTTACTGAAAAGCTTGGTCTGTCATACTGATAATAGCTTTTATAATTTGTGCTGCAGCAATGCCCGGAGGGCTGTAATCTGGCTGGGGACTCTCTGTGCCAGGCTCTGCTTAGACATGGTGTAAGACATTGTAATTTACAATTAAATTAAGCTAGCTAAAAATGGGAACCTCTTTTGCATGCACAGCAGGAGAGAAGGAAACTCTGAAGCCATCTGGGATTGCCCATCTTACCCATCAACCCAGCGTTCAGTATCAATATAGCAGTGACCACAAGAGAGGTGGGTCTCAGGACCCCAGGTGGGGGTGACATTGTTATTGAATTTATAGTTAAAGCAGCACAGATGTGAAATACGTTAGGACCACAACCTGAAAGCCTAATTTTAAATATAAATATGCCCACCAGGAGGTGTCCCAGGATATTGGAAGTCCATACAGACAAGACGAACAAAGGGAAGTAGTAGTTTCTCTGTTTGATATGGAAAAGTGACGAATGGTGAGAGTGAGCAGCCTGTGTTCACAAAAGAAATGTGTGGCAGAGATGGGAGCCCAGCGCCCTAGACCTCTGCCAGAGTCACTCTTTCCATGGTGTATCTGCACTGTCCCCTGTCGCTGATATGCATGTAGCCAGCAGTGCAGTCCTGAGCAAGATGCAAGCTCAGGTCTTGCGAGCAGCCCGGCTGGTTCTTGCAGTGCTCTGCCCCAAAGCGGGGCAAGGCGAGTCGAACCTCAGCACTGAGGGGCTCTGATTCCAGGTATGTTCAGTGACAGCCACTTCCCATGTGCGTTTTTCAATGCTGACATGTCATTACTTTCAGTAAGAAAAACCACCCTGTAATTCCTTCTGAGAAGAGTATGCATGCTTGGCTGTCATGTTGTGGATGGATTTAGACTGGTGTTAATTTTGATGGACTAAAGGGACTAGAACAACAAAATAGCAGCTAATGATGATGTAGGTTTATTTTTATTTTATTTTTTTGTTTTTAATCAGTAGCTATCTAAATGACAGATAGGAACTGTAATTCTATGAATGCATGTGGTAACTAAATTACAACATGAGACTTCTTTCTGTTGCAGAACAGTTGTCTACAAAAATTCATCCATGTTTTCACTGATTGTTTTGGAGAGATAGATGAACACATTAATAATGCTGAAATCATAGTCAGAATCATTTATGGCCCACTGAGTTTAACCACTGGGTGTTGCATTCATGCCCTAGCAATTTATTTAATAATGTTTTCCCACCTTGAAACATACTGTGTCATCCCAAATCATCTGTTTGAAACGGTTGTTTCAATTGCTCAGTTGGCTCTTACTTGTGTAATTTAACATTTTCATTAGCGCAGTAAAAGAAAGAATTTAAGGTCTTTTATGTTTCAAAGGCATAATGTGTGTCATGGTGGGAATCAAGTAGGAATTACTATTGTTTAATGAATACTTTACGGATCCTGTAAGGTAATTATATAGCGTAATTAAATTATTTGAAATTAAGTTTCTAACTTTGTTTCCTGAATAGACTTAATTTGATCTTTGGGCAGGGAATAACTTTCTTTCAGTTAAGTCCTCTGTAGGCAGAATAGAGAATATGTCATTTGAACATAGGTGGCTTGGGACTTCATGGGTAAGGAAAACAAAGAGCTTCCTTGTTTTGATCTATTCTCTGTTTGACAGCTTGTGTTCAGCATGGGGAAGTCACATAATTGCTATCAACTACTCACTGAATTAGCTTCTTTAAAATCTTTTTCAATAAATATATTATACAGCTATTAACAATAGACTTGTAGGTGAAATAATACTCGTGCTTGGTTTCTCAATGGGAGTTTCCATTTACCAGAGTAATGCATGCAAATCCTCCTACAGAAAACACAGCACATATAAGGATTCAAATATAAACCAAATATTTCCAGGGCCTGATCAATTAACTCTTACTGAGGCAAACTGACATGGAACTCACTGAACACATTATTAATGTAGCAGCTGTGCTTTGGACATTTCTGGCCTTTTTTACCCTCTCTTTGGAAGAATCCAAGCTGAGACTTCACAAATTCAAAACTTCCCAATCCTTTTGTTCAGTCATTTGGGAAAATAAGTATATTATTTCTATCTTGGATTAAGTCAGAGTTTTTTTCATTTGGCTAGCAGGCCTTCCCAAGGACATCAGTTTTCTCTTGCAGTAACTTCATTACGGATCCTTAGAGGACCCCATTCTGCCACTGACCACGGCCCAAGACCCAGCAGATCACATGTACCACTGGACCTCTGCACTGGTTCTGTGACTGTCATGAATGGCTATAAAAATTAACCAACTCTATATTTCTCATCTTTTAGAATAAAAGATAACTTTATTCAGGAAACCCAGAACAAAACCTTAGAAAATTACATACTTGAAAGACCCTAGACACTGAATTATCACTGAATTAGAGCACAGGCACAGATTTGGAGATGGAATTAAAAATATGTTCCAATGTTTGAAAATTTCCTTCTTTTTCTGCATGGGAGTAAGATTCAGCTCTGAGTCCTCAGTGTGAAAAAGCTTCTGAACCTGAAGTCTTGGTTCAGGTCCATCTCTCACTGTGCTTAGCAGTAAATAAAAAGGTTTTCATGGCTGATTTAAACAGTTAGGAGGGCTGAGCCAGTAACTAAACAGTCAAGGCCTGAGTATATCACAAAATGTCAGGGAATGAACTGTACTTCTGAAGGAGGGAACCAGAAGCAGAGTGTGTGCATTCTGTGAGGCGTTAACCAGCTATTTACTGCAAAGTCTGCACTTCACTTCCAGAAAAATGAGTGCTTTGAAAACACACTTCAGTATAAACAACCCCGCTTTTTCATGGAAAATCAAATAATCATGTTTTAAGGGAGGATAATTTCTTTTTTTTTTTTTTTTTTTTTGGTAAGAGTTTAAATAGGAAGCCCAAATGAATTTATTCTCTAGTTCAAGTTTTAAAAATGTGACTGTTCAAGATGGACCATAAGAGAATGCAACCTGCCAGCTTAATTAAGATTCTGGAATGCTTCTGGGCAAAATTAATATATGTGGATGAAAGCCAAAATCAGCCTGACTGAACAGATTTTAGCTAGCACACAACAACTCTGAGAAACACAGGGACGTTAAAGTACCCAGCCTAGCAATATTAATTACAGTGGTTAGAGAATTGTCTATCCTTTTTGTGAATGGCAATCTGCATTTATTGTTGTTTATTTCCAAGCCAATATGGTTATCAGAACAATCTTAGACTTAAATTAAAAATTAGAAAATTATTTGCCATCATTTTCTGCTTCAAACTCTTAATAAACAGCAGCTGTCGAAAATGGAATGCTAGACTTACTCAAATAGCCTGAATGTGAAACTGAATTAGTTCATAAAGCAATAAAGGCCTCTGATATTAATGTCATTTATGAATGTGGACTCCTAACCTGGCCTTTATCTCTTCCTAGAAAAGGGTCTCCGAATTAAACACTTTCTTAGTCTTGTCACCAGACACTGCTCCAGAATATCTGGAGTTTTTAGCAGTGCTTCGCATAGGCTGCATTTACTTGCCACGGAGAGAAGAAAACACATAGTGTCCTGCTATTTGATTCCCTGTTTCTGCATGTCCACGCCTTACCACGGTGATAGCTCTGTGCAGTCCTGTGTACTCCAGTGGTTTATTTTGCAGTATTAAAATGGAGGCAAAGATAGATTTTTTTTTTTTTGGCTCAGCATAATCAGAGAACTCATCCTGACATCTTTACTGAAACACAGCTCCCATTGCCTGCAGAGGAAAGTTTACCCAAGAAAGAAGGTCAGGATCAGACCATTAGGGGAAAATTCTCACATATATCTCTCTTGCATATTTCCAACTTGTGTTGTTGATCAGCTCTGGTGAGCAACCGTGGGAGGTTCACATACGGAAAATATAGGATTGCACTGCATTATATGCACATGGTGGTAATTATAGAGAAACTGGTTAATTGATGTCAATGCAGAACACAGACATTCTGGTCTTTTAATTACCCCCATGAAGGAAGGTAAACATTTCCAGTCTCTCTACTCTTCTGTGAAATCTCTCCTCTTCTGGAGCACAAGTCTTATGAGGAGCGGCTGAGGGAACTGGGGTTGTTCAGTCTGGAGAAGAGGAGGCTGAGGGGAGACCTCATCGCTCTCTACAATTACCTGAAAGGGGGTTGCAGAGAGGTGGGTGCCTCTTCTCTCCAGTGACGAGTGACAGGACAAGAGGAAATGGCCTCAAGTTGCGCCAGGGGAGGTTCAGGCTGGATATTAGGAAAAATTTCTTTACTGAGAGAGTGGTGAGACACTGGAATAAGCTGCCCAGGGAAGTGGTGGGGTCACCATCACTGGAGGTGTATTCAAGGAACATGTGGGCAAGGCATTGTGGGACATGGTTTAATGGATATGGTGGTGTTTGTCGGTTGATGGTTGGACTTGATGATCTTACAGGTCTTTTCCAACCTCAGTGATTCTGTGATTCTGTGAAAAGGGCTTTCACAAAAGCTCTGCTCCTCAATATAAAGTGGCCTAGGGATGCTCTGAATCAGTGCACTGCAGGGACTGCTTTCCCCAAGCCTGTCCTGGAAAGGTGAAGAGGTCTTTGTGAGTGACACCCCCCTTGGCATTTCTCCGGACTGTTTTTGATGATGAAGGTCCCTTATCAGATAAAATTACACTTAGAAAACATCCTGGAACCAGAAATTAGATATTCTTCTCCTTTTCCTTTGCGTTGTGGTTAACAGTAAGAACTTAGTATTTGTCAAGTTCAAAACAGTAACTGATTCACGCAGTTTTCTTCTGTCTTCAGTAGGTTGTGAGCTTTAAAAGGTAACCACTGACTAATGGTCTATTCCTGACAACCCTGTCCTGGCACCCAGAGGTGGCAAAGGCTCATCCAACTGAACCAGGTAGTTTCAAAAGCAGGAGAAACACTGGAGCTTGCTTTCCCATGCTTGTTTGGATTTTCTAATATTTATGTAATAGGCTCTAGAGCACTCACCATCTGACAAATACCCATAATATAATCACAAACATTTCCTTTCCTTACAATGTTATGCTGAAAGTATGGGTCCAGTTGACGACTATGACAGTTCAACAAATTTAGTGATGCCAAATTGTTCTGCAACTGGCCTAGTGAAATTTTGGTCAGATTTATAGCTGAACACTGAAAAGACTTCAAATAGCTTTTGAAGCAACAAAGATATATATTTTCCTTTCAAAGCTTTGTATCACCTTCTGGAATACAAAAATAATACTTGCACATCATGTCAGATCCCTCTCACTTTTTCTGGGCTTTAGTGTGTCAATTGTTATGAATAATATAGGAAGGATATCTGTTTCCCAAAGAAGTCTATAACAAAACTCCTACTGATTTTAAAAGGAAAGTCCTCTCCCTAGGCTCAGATCAACCAAGCTATGGCAGTATATTGCATACAGAATTTACTAATACATATAAAAATATATACACACAAATATAAAAACCATGACATTATATAATAATGTTAAAAATGAGAGTCTGGTATTTTTATCTCATAATTTCTAATCACATTTCATTAAGATTAATGGCACCTTATTTCCCTTGTGTTCATGTCACAGTTGGTTTTAAATCACGTCTGTTATGTAGCCTGACAATTTGTCATGTAATTACCTTTCAAGAATTAGTATAACTGAGCAATAAACTATTAGCAAAATAGGCACTGGTCTATCTAGAATTAAATGACAAAATGCAGTCTAAATCTGGTTATTTAGATACTTTGCTTATGACTTGAGATTATCTTAAAACTAGAAAGAATTTTGAACTTGGACTTTGGTCAGTATGCTATACTTTTGAGGTTCTTTTTGATTAGTGAAGGTTACACGCGGAGTTTCATAAAAGCATGCATAAAAATATGTAACCTCAAGATGTATGAGCAAATTAATTTAGACAAAATGGAACGACTTATCCCTGGGGTAACTGCATGGAAGTTGGTGGCAGTAAGCCAGACGCTGATTTGGACCATCAAATTTTGTATCATTTGCTTAGAAGTTATTTCCAGTTGGAGCTGGTTTAGTCCAGGTTGGGCGTGTTGAAGCTCATTTGGGAGAACCACTGTCTGCAGATTTTGAGGGTCATGGTCTGCAATTCAACTCCAGTAATGTTCAGGGTTACAGCCTTTGCATGGGAGATTTTACTAACTGGTTGAGACAGCTCCACTGTTCTTAATCCTTGTGAATGTAAATGGATATAAATATTGGGAATACATTCTGCAGAGAAAAATAAGCTTCAGACACAACAGGCACAGTTCTAAAATATTAGCTGTCTTCATAAGCAAAGTGTTCCTCATTTTTTACATACACTATTTGTGGCTGCTCCAGCTTCCTTTGAAGTCAGTTTTGTCTTTGATTTAAATGGGAACTCTATGGGGCACTGACAATTTTAGTCATCACTTTTTCACATTTCCACTGCTTCATTCTAACAACTCGAGCTTCCAACACTGATATCAGTGGCTTTGAGCGAGCCATGTAACTTTTCTGCAGCCATCCATCTCTTAGTGCTGACAGCTGCTTGGAAGGTATGTCCAGGCTCAGAAGTTTATATTTAGTTTGGTACATCTCTTTAATGGTCCATGTCTGAAAGTTCTGAATTTTAGACAAAGTTTAGATTCACTGCCATATTTTCAGCCCCAGTAGACTGGAATGATGAAATTCAGAAAAGCCAGACATGATTCTAAATGCAGTTCTGAGGTGATGATAGAGCACATATTGTTTCTCTGGAAAGCACTGATGCTTCTACTGTATCAGAAAAGATTAAATACCACTCAATGTTTTTAAAGGGCTTTGAAGGTAAAATGTGCTATACAAATTATACATTATCATTATTTATAATAATACTACAATATGCCTCAAGAAATAATCATGGAACTTAATAAGAAATTAATTTTCCCTAGGGTGTTTTTTTTTTTTAACATCCCATAAAAGTTAATAGAAAATTACAGTCCTGCTCTCAGAGCCTAACATAATGGTTCAAAAGACCTATAGAAAGGACATATTTCTCCCTTTGGAAAATCTTGTATGAAATTTCCTAGAGAATCTTACAAGTTTCATTTCTGTTAAATTCTGCAGGTTTGTTTTTTTTTTTTTTAATTTTGCAATACATAGAATGAGAGATTATTAATCCAGGAATCTGTTTTTCATGTGCTTTGTGAAATTGTCAATCCAAAAAATTAAAGGTTTCTTATACTCTACAGAAGAAAGAACAGCATTTGCAATCAGATTTCTAAAGAGAAAAATGAAATTCCATTTTACCTGTGTGTTCTAGCACATCAAGAGCTGTTACAATGTGTTTAAAAGGCATTTATGTGGGGTTAGTTAACATAACTTCAGTGTAGAACCTTTGACACCAATGGAGCTGAATGGAATTTTACTAGTCAGCATTAGTCTCACCCGTTTCCACAAAGCATAAAAGTAAATATATCAATTTTATTTGTATGCTGGGTTCTCCATTTTCCTCGGTCTTCTCTTTCTGTATCTCTGTCTCTATTTTTCGATTCCTTGCCAGTATTTTTCCACTTCTCCTACTTGTGAATAGAAAAATATTTTACTGACAAACTGTATTATTACAGCAATATTTTATTACTTCTGGAAGAATATTCAGGGAAATAAAATAACATGTGGAAGTTAGTGATATGAGAAAAAGTGAGAATAATCGTCTGTTTTAGCAAAGTTCCAACTTCAGAACTGACTTACTGTTGATTTTCTCTGACAGCCCTTGCTTCTTTGACCAAAACAATCTCAAATTACATTTGAAATTCAAGGAGTTGGCTAACTAGAATTAGGAGGAACTACTTTACATTTCTTATGAAGTTAAGAGGGAGTGTTAAGGAGTACTTCATTAATTTCAGTGCTTTGTGAAAAGTCATCAGCCTTGACACTATTGGTACAGCAAAGAATTTGAGAAGTACAAAATACTCAGAATACTCTGTGGAGAGTTTATATGCGTATTACTCTGTCAGGTTTTATGGATGTGTGGAGAGCTATTGACACTTTTTTTGCCCAGCTTCAAATTAATTGAACTTTACCCCCACTGCCTACCTCCCCAGAGCTGTGGTGCTAGCAGTCAACTCCCAAAGGCCTGAGATACAAGAAAAGAGAGAACAAAAATAGTGAAAGCAGCTTTCACTTAGATAAGAATAAGGTTTTAGAAATAAGGAATGCATTGTGGAATTTACAGATTAACTAATCCCAGGATTTGCCAGTCAGTACAAAGAACCCTGTCTTAAAAAGGGAAGAATGAGACTGTCATGCTGCATTTCAAAACACAGCTTAGCAGTAATAGAATCTGAAAACGAAAGGATGTGGTGGAAGCAGAGATCTGACTGGATTGGGGAAAAGTGTGGGTTTTGCTCGGTTTCTCATACAAGACATGCTCTAGTTGTGATAGAACGAGACAGTATAAGCACACCTTCTAACGCTAGTAAGCAAAAAGGATGCCCACATCCTCCTCTGGGTCTTAGATGGTGCTTGGAACATGAAGGTCGAGTGCAGTGACAGGGTTGGACTGGTGACTGAATGGGCAGTTGGCTGTTGTGCACACATGCCGGATGAAGCAGAGTAGCACTGAATGATTATGCGTTGAGAAAAACATTGCATGCCAGAAGTGGCTCACAGGTAGAGATCAGAAAGGGGCCAGCGGTGGTGCCATGAGGATTTGAAAGGAGCCTTGTGTGGCAGAGCTCTGCACACAGGAGCAGCTTGCGGGAAGCACCCTCATATGGGGCATACCATCCTTTGCCTCCTCTCTGTGTGCGGAGCAGTACGGAGGAAAGAGCCATCTTTCCTCTAACTGCTGAGTAAAGACAGAATATCAAATATCTTTATTAAGAAAAACAATAATGCTAAGCCTAAATGCAACACATCTGAGATGGGTTTGGGATTCTTTATACCCCTGTTCTCCAACATGGGGTCAGTTTTCCAGCTGGGACATACTGACAAAGGAGCTTGGGCTGCAAAGGGGAAGGGTGCACCTATCATCTCATAGTCAAGGGACAACATTTGCAGGGTGGAAGTATTTGGCTTTCAGCAATAATGCCTTTTCCTATATATGCCCATTTCATTTTTGTTTATTTTGCCAATTAATCCAACACTGCTGTGGAATGTTCCAACAAATAGTGGTTTCCTAATTTTTGTCAAAAAATTCTACTCAAAAAAGTCACGTCCCATCATCTTTCCCTACTTCAGGCTAGCAGGCAGCTAAAATTCCTTCATAGAATTTAAATTCAAGGAAATAAAAACATTTTTTTAGAGAAACAGCTCTTTGGCCTTTGCTTCCTTTATTCTTTAACTTAAAGTTATTATTTTGTTTATATCATGTTCCTACAATTCTTTCAGTCTTATTTCATTTCTCATCTGTGTAATTTCTGAAAGTCTCTCACATGCAAATAATGTAATGAATGCAAGACAAAACTTGACTTGTGCCATTGTTGAAAGGGCTTGTCAGTCAAGAATACTTGTGCCTTTTTCTGAAAAAGCTGCACTACAATAACAATTTTGTAATTTTCAACAGGGAGACATTCGTCTTTACAGAAGCAGCTGGGAAACCAGATGGGAAGTCTGTGTTTCTTTTTTTTTTATTTTTAATTTTTTTCTTCTTCTTGCTTTAACAAAGTTCTCTGCCGTCAGAGTTGGTTCCTTTTCTCAGAAAATAGATGTGGCTGATATATACTAAGCATGAGGTTTGAACATTTCTTCCTCTTTAAGAAATTCCTGTTGTGTTGCAGATTTGCCTGGTCAATGTTGACTTTGTTGACCTTTTGGAACAAGTGCAAAAAGCGTACCCTGCGATAGCCGTGTGGTCACAAAGGACACATGTAGAAAAACAAATGGGAGTCAAATTCTGGCTCAAGACTACTGTCTCTGAATTGACCCTGAATTTTTTTTTTCAGCGTGGACTCCCAGTAAAAGCAGTGTGTCCCAGACGTTTACCTGAAATAAACTGATTTCTCTCTTCTAACCATTTTGTAGCTTAGACAATATAATCAGACTAGTTCCATTTGGTTCCTTAAGCTCCCTAACAAAACAGAGGGAATTTCAATTCAAGAGTATGCTCTCTTTCAAATGGTTTCCAGAGGGCATTTTCCAGCTTCAGAATTAGCACACCATTGTGGATCCAAGCCATGATTTAAAGTTTCTTTTTCTTTTTGATGGTACCAGTTAAATCCTAAGTCTTTCATCTTCCTCCCTTTGATATATCAGTGACGATTTGGAAAACAAAAGTGTGTGTATACTTACCCTTCCTGACAAAGCTAAATAGTACCAAAGTCTGCAGTACCAAATGTTTGTGTCTTATTTGTAGCTTTGGGTATTTCTGGCTCTGATATTTCTGGCTTGGATTTGCTGAACTGCTGTCTTCAGTTTTAACAAGCTACACACGTAAATGTGTTTCCTGACATGTCTAAGAACCTCTACTGTCCTCTAGCCAACTGCAGAGTCAAAACAGAGCAAATCTTGCTTCAGATTTTTAAAATTTGATAGAAGTGTAGAAAATTAAATAAGTTACTGCTTAAATAATTTTAACACTATTTTTCCATTCATACAATTCTGCAAGAGACTGTTGTTTCCTTTATTTTAGCGGGCAAGTGACATTTCTGGTAGTCTTGTTTTTAAGATGTTTTCCCTTTGGAGCTCCTCATCATACAACTTGTTGTGAGTACATGATTTTGCTGATTTCAGTTGTGGTTAATCTTTCTGAGTGAAGTGTATCATATCCTTTGTTCTTCATAGTGGGGGGATAGCTCCTATAATTTTGAAGAAATAATATTAAAGAGCATCCTCATCTCACATCTTGCAGTGCTATTCAGCAGGGATTGTCTTTCAGAAGATATTCATTCTTCTTTGCCTGAGGTATCAATCTTAGAAGCAAATTAATAAACTAGTATTTATTGCATCTCAATAATGAATTATAATAATTTTAATTATCATAACCATACAAATTCACATGTACCTTTGCAAGCAATGCTATCACCTTCTCTGGCCTTTTAATTGCTATCATGTTAAGCCATATCTCAAGCCTTATAAATTATTCCAAGACCTCTTCTTTTACTAATCTGTTCTTTTCTGACATCATCATGACACCGACACAAATTAGCTGCTTGCACAGATATGAATTCAGCTGGAGAAGATGTGGTCAGATTGTTGGCTGATTTTTGTTTCCATGAAAAGGGATTTGGAAAATCAGCCCCTCCATTTTGTGGAGCAGTTTCTGATTCCATCAAAAATATGATATTTCTGAGGGATTGGGATTAATGTAGTGTGCAGACAGGTACCGGCACGGCTGTGCTGGTTACTTTGTAAAATGAGTGAGTACTTGTGATAAGCACCACTCACTGTTTGTGGAGATCTTACATTTCCATAGGACAGTGTCACAGGTGAGACAATACAGGAACTTTTGAGAAGTCTCCAATGTGATGCATTTCCACACAGAAATTGATGCGAGTGGCAGCATGCTTAGAGTAGGGTGTGGGGCTGTCCTACAGCTCCTGATAAACCCCACGGCTTGTTCCTGTTAGACCCTACCCTCAAGCGACCATTGCTCTTGGGCATTAACTCCTCACCAGAAAATGATGCAAGAACTCCTTTAAACACCATCAAGGGCACCGCACTATTCAGAGTCAGAGAGCAATGTTTGTTGTTGAATCTTACAGAACCAAATCAAAAAGTGCTCGTCCACTGCTGGTCCATCTTGCAACCTTGCCCACTGAAGTCTGTACCTTCTGTCACAGATGGAGTGATAGAGATGCACTTCACTCCTAAGAAAGAAGTAACAATATATTTTATTGATATAAAACAGTAAGTTAAAAAAGTTCAATGGTAAATGCGACAGTGGTTTAACAAGATTCGATGGCAAGGTACACTTGATTATTTACTGCATAGAGGACAGGGTCAGACAAAACTGCCAGGGAGACCCTCCCATTGAGTTGTGAGGTTCAGAAAGGACCTCCTTGTGTTCTAAACTCCTTCTCAGAGAGGAGTCTACGTGCGGCTAGATCGAGACTTAGTCCCACACTTGGTCAACGGTTTATGCCTAAAGGATTATATATATGCAATCAATCCTTTATATGACTTAACTAAGGTTTCAAGGTTTAGCATACTATTAGTCACTTACTGATAATCTATTGCAGCAAGGAATCTCTCAACCTTGAGGAGTAGCCTTGAGAGGTGTCCCTACTCAAGGGGAGATCCTGGTGCACAGCCCGCTGCCGTGCAGGAGAGCTCAAAGGGCTCTTGGGCTGCTCAGTATTTGTGGGGGTAAGATGATTGACTCATGTTCATATTTGCATACCAACCACAGATTGTACATTGACCAGAGCTGTGGTTAGGTGGGTCTGTTGCTCAAATTAGCCCAGGGCTATTGTGTTGTTACCTGTCTTGCCCAAATCCACTTTGGGTGGGGTGCAGCCATCATGACCACCACTGGCAGTTATCACTTGACAAAGGTCAGGTTGCAGGTGCAGAAGCACACCATCACACCCTCTCTCCTCTCACTGGGCCATCAGTGTTTTAGCTGGCTGGAAATATGTCAGGCTGGAAGGGGCCTGTGTTGGCTTTTTTTCTTTTTTTTTTTTACTGTGGAAGGTGCAGATGGCAGGATATGTATTTACCTTGACTGATTTAAGAGGATGCAATATAGGACTTAGGGCTTTCAGTTTCTCTGTTTCAAAGGCAGAGAGTGAAACAGCAGAGATGCTGTTCTGCTAGTCAAGGCAACTTACCAAATCCCATCTGACGATAAAGGGATCGCTGACATGTTTGAGCAGAACAATATGTCTTGGCATTGCTCCTTGACCCTTGTTTAAGAGCCAGATGGTAAATGTTCTCTTGTCAGGTTTCTATGTAGAAAAGAGGCAAGTTATTTTGCTAAGGAAATGGCAGGCATGTCAGAATCAATAGACTTGGAAAACTCACAGTATGTGCCTCCTCCTGACAGTTTGAGGGAAGCTGAGGATAGTGGTGAGCTGTAACAAGGCAGTCACAGTGAGAGGTGATTCTGTTCTGAAGCAGGGCAATTTCTTAATGGCATATTACACACTTCTGCCTTCTGTTTAATGCTTGCAAGGAACTGCTAGAAAGTGGATTACAGTTCTGTGGATTGCTCACCTTCAAATGTCTACCAATAGTCTACAGGCTTACATGGCAAAGATAGTCCAGCATTGCTTGGATCTGGCCAAGGGGATGCGTTGTAGCCTATCATACCGTGCTGCTACTGCCTATAGAACTGCTGATTGTTTCCATTATTTATGCAGGTGTCATGGTTAGAGATATGGAGAGAGATTCAGCCATACCTGTCTGAACTTGATGATTTTCACATGCGGTCAGTGGCTCTACTGCATGTCAGGAAGAAAGTGCCATGGGCAGCCCGGCTTATAGGAACTTCCCTCTTGTGTTGTACAAAAGAAAACACAGGAGAGGAGGAATAAAGCAAAGTGTAGAGGCAGACGTGACATTTAATATGGCCAGAGGACGCCACTGCATTGGGAGTTTTCTGTGCTTTCCCCACTAATATAAACACACGATAAATTTATGTTAGCTCCAATTTGAAATTCAACCAGCATCTTTAAAACAAACTGCAGAGTCCCATAAACTAGAAGAATAATGAATGGAAATGGTTTACATGTTTGAAGAGAAATGGGAGAGTACTTAAATGTGATAAAGCATTGTGGAATGATTTACAGTATTGTTTTGGGGTGGGAACATTTTAAATCACTTGAATCCTTATAGGATAATTAAATAGCTTACAGGACATGGTCTTTTCAAAGTAGCTGGTGTGACTGCAATCCTTTATTACTGCATTTAGAAATATATTTAAACTCAATTCTTAGCCGTGAAGAACATTTTTAACAGCCTGTTTAAATATGGAAGCAAATGAGGACATGTACTAGGTACCAGAGTCTCAACCACGCTAGCCAGGTTTAGAAGTGAAACACAATCTTGAAAAATGGAGTGTGGAATTAATTTTAAAAGATTTACCAACTCATGAAACTAGGCAGAGGGATTTAATTAAAGTCAGAGCAGATGAGAGTTAGCTAAATTAATCTTGGAGGCTGGATTAGTTGATGAATGTAGCCCTTTTGTCTGTTCTTAGTTGATATTAATTTCTGGTGCTGTATTCATTTTCCATAGAGGTACACCATGTATTTTAAAGAATTCCCACTGCTTGGGGTAGTTAAACATCTTTTCGTTTCACCTGCTTTGTTTTGTGATGTATTCTGTTAACGGTTTATGATTGTTATCTAAGTCACAAGATGAACTTTGCAATCTCACAAGATAGCCTTACTAGTCCTTCACCTTAGATGACTCTGTTTTCAAAACAACCATTTTTAAAAGCATCCACCAAATGGAGAATACCAAGTATCAAATATAAAAAAAAAGTCATCCAAAAAAAAGATAAAAACAACCATTCAAACAGAAAAAATTCAAATACTAAACCACTCAATCACACAAATACATAACAGACAATTCAGTCACCTCAATGTTAAGACCACAATAAATATAAAGAATAAAAACACGGCTGGATATAACAGTTGTTTGGAGTCTAACCAAATCCTCAGGAATCCAGAAACAAGTTTCCTTGAAACAAGCCCTGGATGTGTCAAGTATGTTTAATATTTCTCATGGAGTCAAATGTCATTTTATGCCCTTGACAATGCAATTTCATTTTCAGACTAAGGTCAAAATCTGTCCTTATTTCTTTCAGAAGTGGTTCTATCTATCCCTTATAGTACTCATCATCGTTATGATAAAAAACTATTTCAATGCGTGGCCAGCAATAGAAGCACTATCTGGATGAAAGTTCTTTTATAGTAGCATGAATGTCAATTCTTTTAGGATTCAGACCTGTTTGTAAAGTAGGAAGCACACTTATTTTAAAGATGTTTGGTGAATGTATGTTTTTACAAAGAACTTTTTTATAAACCCAAACAGTTTTTCATTGACAGCTCATAACCTCCATTTAAAAACACGCCTCACACACACACGTTAGTTTTTGCCCCTCTAAATCTTTTGTTCTCCTTAGAAAAGAAGGCTTTTGTTCATGGCTTTATGTTAAAGAATAGAGTTTTTCTTATATTTTTCAAAACAGTGTTTTGTTAAAAGTTCCATTTCCATATTTTTCCCACTTTCACCTACTGTAAAACTTCCAAAACAAACACATAAAACAGATGTTTTCATATCAACATCCATAAACCCCCTAATTTTTAAAGGTTTGGGGAGATTATCAGAAAGGATTAGTGTTTCTATCTTATTCGGGCTTTGGAAGGTTATGTTGTTTGAGTATGCTGTTTTAACCTGTCCCTGTTTGACATCCTGAATGATGAGACCTATTCTCATCAATATGGACCTCCATCATTTATATAACAGCTAATCTGAACCACCTTGTTGATTTTAGCAATGGTTTTCAAGGAGGAAGACTACTTTTGCATGTTTATGTAAATGGTAAGCATAAAGGCATTATTCTATGACATATTTCAAGAAAATATGTAGGAGCAGTAGGTTCTTTTATTTTGCAGACTTTTAATCCATGCTGAATATATTTCAGCTCTGGAGCAGGATATGGACAACTGGAAAAATACTACTAAATGGAAGAACTCTATCAGAATGCTTTGAAGCAATGCAGCCATTCCCTTCTTCTTTTGTAGTAACTCCTACTTCTGTATTTTTTCTTGTTTTGTGTAGTACTGTGCCTGCAGAGGACACTGTATAACAGGTGTGTTGGCAGGGGTGGGAATTAATAAATCCCTTAAGTCCAGAAGTTGTCAGCAAAACAGCAAGAGACAAAGAACTGGGGATAATTCAGGTAGTAAGTTATCTACTGCATAAAGAACCAGAAATGCTGTATGTTAGAACCGTGTTTATACCACAAACAGAACTTTTAGATTAACTAGCAATTTATATTAATTATTCTGTCCTTGTCACAGTAGACGTATTGTCCTTCAACAAATCTTTCTCAATATGCTCTGTTTGCTTATGTACAATAATAATTTTGTACTTTTTTATTAATACATTCATTGCTTGCTAAGGACTTAAGATCCAAGAATGTTTTTTTAATGGGATATTTCCCAATGGGGCTCTAAATTTGTGCATTTTAATGTTCCAGAAGCAAATATGGGTTTCTGAGACAAGTATGTTAATTTTTCATTGTTGGTAGTTATATTTCAAACATAGTTAGACATGCTTAAGCTTATGCTAACATATGTGTGTTTATATGCACACTAATTATAATCATTTCTCAAAGTCAAGAAGAGCTCATATCTGTTTGGAGTGTTGCTTCCCATTCTCCTACCATCTCTGGCTTTACCAGAGGGAATCACCTAAAAGTAAGATGGTCAGGCTTCTGTTAAAACTAACCAGTCTTGTTGGCATATAATTATATACATTGGAATATATTAGAAATTGACCTTCCCTAATAATTCTAAATTTGTCATTGGTGGCACAGCACAGCCAGGAATATCAGTATTTGTTAGACTCCATTACCAAGCTTCTTCTCAGTGACTGGTAACACTGAAAAGTAATAAATAGGAATAAGAATATTCTTCTCTTCCTGTCATTTGTTCCTTTCTATTTTCTGCTTTTACTTCATTGGCTTTATGCTTAGCAATGCTCAACAAAAGTTTTAAAGCATAAACATGTTGATTTTAGTGGAATATTGATAAAGCATTAGGATAAGTAATGAATTTTATATGATAACCTCCACTCTGGCATTACAGTGTAGTTGGAATGAACGGATTTTTCACCTGGGACTGAAGTTGTAGCCTTAGAGCTTCTCTGCTTTAATAGTTGCCAAAGCTCCTGCCATTCTCTCAAATGATCTGTTTCCAGTGGGTATGTGAAGCACTACTTAGCAAGATAGCCCACAGTCTGTGACTTCCATTTCATGCTTCAGTGTTTTATTGTTATGTGCACACTTAAAGTACAATCAATACTGCTTGTTACCACTCAGATGGTGGCATAACATAAGAGTATCTGTTAAAGAAGATTTCATTTAAACTCTGTGTGCTCTTCACTAAGAACATTACACATGCCAGTTGATTGCAAGTGATAAGAGATGTGCTACGCCTGCATTTATTTTTATTTTATTTTATTTTATTTTATTTTATTTTATTTTATTTTATTTTATTTTATTTTATTTTATTTTATTTTATTTATCTTTGCTGGTGCTAAAAGGACATTAGAAAATAGTCCTGTGGTATTTGGATTTAACATCCCTCTGCAACAGGGCATTTGTCATATGTGTGACTCTTCTCTTTGTTGCTTATTTGGCTACCAGGACCTCAAATTTCAGAGCAGTCAGACCTACTGCTTTTGGAAAACTCCACAGGGTGGGTAAAGACTGTGCCTTCCTGTAGCAGTGCTGGTGTGCATTTAATGGACAAGCATATATGACAGGCAAGACTCACAGGTAACAGGCAAAAGGATTTTGTTAGAGTAAATTATGTAGCAGGGAAAAATTAACTTTTTTCCCCCCAGATACCTATTCTTTATTTCATGTGTTAGATAGAAAGCAGCAACCTTCAAAGCAAAGGACAGGTTAAGGACAGTTCTTTGAATCTTGACTGGATTTCTGTTTCTGGACTCAGGTAACTATCCAGGCAAATACTTCATAATTTTAAACTTGTAAATCTTTCAAATTGTGCTATATCTGTCCAAGACATGAAGCCAGTTCTCTTGTCTGCCTTTAAATCTCTTTGCTCCTATTGCTGTGGCATCAGAAATTATGCTTAATTGCCAGTGACGAAGTATGGCTAACACCACTTTGTTTTTCATAAAGTGGATATTTCTGGTTCATTTTATTCTGAGAATTGCCCTTCTGCAGCCATTTTGTTTAAGATTGGAGAATGAGATGATAGAAAGTTATATTGAACATCTTTTAAAATCCTTAAGACTGAGGTGTAAGAGACTCTGATGTGGAGACTGTGGTGTAAATGCATATAACTGTAGTGACTTCACCACAGCCTTATCTATCTGTACTTGGAGAAAGTTTACTGCTTTACTAGTAAGAAACTACACTAGCAGAAATCTATATTCAGAAGAGGAAGTAGCAATTTTACTGGTAAAAATACTCAAAAAATCTTAAGTGTAATGCTCAACAGCTACTGTGACTACTCAGTATTATATATCAATCTTAAACACAAGGCTTAGAAAGAAAAAAAATATTCTTCTACCTTGTATCTTTGTATTCTCTGGCTCTGAAACAGCAAGTGTCAGCTCGACTAGATCTGTTAAAGAGCAGAAAGAAAAAGAAAGCAGTATTCTCTGAGAATGCAGGGAATAGAAACAATACTGTTTTAAACAATGTATTTAGCGGCAAGAACATTTTATTTCTCCTGTGCTGTAATACTGTGTTACAACTGCTGCCTCTTGTCTTGGGACTTACTCTGAATTCTATCTTTCTGGTGGACTATAGAGGCTATAAAAAACCAACTTTTCTGTGAATTTGAGCCTCTGCACCCAGCAGAAACACAATCAGTGATCGAGGCTAGGCATCAAGCAAATAATGAATGTTACAATTAACATTAGAAAGCATTTTGCAGTATATTAATCCGGTCCTATAGTCCAGGAAGTCTTGGGAACCAAGGCCAGGAGTTTCCCAGGGTGCAAGATGGAAAGCAGAATATTTTCAAGTTACAATTTACTAAATACTAGTAAGTGTAGTAATAGTACACTATTCATTTTCCTATTTCAGGACCTCATTTGCTATGGCCTTACACAAAAAGAGGGATGTGGGCTGTCCATGATCCATTACAGATATTTACCCAGGATATTGTCAATATGCCATTTGAATGTTATATGTACAATAATCGCCTTTTAGTGTGTAAGTTTTCTTTCTGCATCCATCTGTCTGTCTATCTACCTATCTGTCTTTAATGTACAATTTTGAAAACATCTAACCTCTTTGGTGCGTTTAGGAGCACAGAGGAAATGTGTGGTTGTTATCTCACGTGATCCGATAACTGTAATGAGATAATTTCTTAGATATCTATCATTCTACATCCATAAATTGAGACTCACTTACACCTAATGCAGCCACCTTTTATTGCATAAAAGTGTTAAACATTACACTGTCTAAGCCCATGCTAGTAAGAATATCACTGGTCATAATAAAGACAGGAGTTCTAATTCTAGGCAGGTATTTCACGGGAGTGTTTAAATATTCATTATGCATATACCTAAAATGTCAGTACATACTCTTAAAATTTCACTAATCAGGTTTTCAAGGTACTAATTAAAATACTCATATGCAGTAACTGATATCATCTCTTTCTATACTTAAAATATTCCTACATTATAGCTGCAGTAATCTGGATCAGGCTATAAGAAAGGTGACTTAGTTTTATGGCTACCTGACAGCATTTTGTAAAACCTGCATTATTTCTGGATGAGGAATACATAGCTGTGCTAGCTTGCTTTCTTCCTTGGTCATGTTATGAATTTCCTTCAGTAATTTGTTTCTTACTGCTATTAGGTTTTAAGGCCACTTTGGCTTGAAAAAGAAGCACTACACTTAACTTTTACTTGAAAAAATGCAAAAGAAGGAAGGGAAAAAATACTTTCTTACTGTTAACTGTGCATTCTCTCTACACTGATGCAGAAGGAGATAGAGATGGTAAAACCAGAACATACAAGTATGAAGCGTCTCAACCCTGCTAGGCAAAGTATAGGGCTTTGTAGCATCACAAAAGACCGTCACTGACCTGACAGCAATTTGAAAATTTTTCCTCTGGGATGACTATTTTTCAAAATAAACTCAAAGCATTGTAAACTTCCAAAAGGGCCTCAGAGACTTGGTCCATGACAGAGTGAGTCCCATTTGGCAGCCACAAGCAATGGTTATGGGATTTGAGGACCTGCCATGACATCTTAAAAGAGTAGTAAAGCTTCCAGGGGATGGTGTAGGAAAGGAGGGTGAGGTAGCATGTGAAGGAAAGTACTGCCATGTTAAAAATCTATTTCAGAAAACCAAGCAAACAAAATTGCCCCAAAATCTTCTTTGTGACTCTTGGAAAATATTTGTCTTTTGATTACGTCAGCCTTAATTATTTTTCAGCAGTATCTCAGATAATCTGTCACCCAGGCAGCTCCCAAGCTATTTGGAGCATGTATAATACTGTGCAGTGCAGCACTGTGCAGTTGTACCTCGCTTGGCTCTGAGTGAGCTACCCCCCGGACTATGCAATTACACTGCAGGTCCTGGGCTAATTCAGCATTCAGGGAACTGGCTGTTCTTTTACAAGGGCTGCTCTCTGCTACAATGAATGGTGGCAACTTGTTTGGGTGTCTCTAATTCAGTGTGATTCTGGTGTACCTGCACCCTGGATACTTCTTTGGTCATAGCCAAAACCTGTAAGTCTACATGGGAACGAATTGGTCCCATCTGTAGTAAACCAAAGCCTTTTTTCTACATCATAAACAAATGTGTGTTTTCCACATAGACTTAGATCTCTGGGTACTTTCAAAGAGTAGTCAGGTATGTTTGGTTGGTTTTGTTTTCTTTTTAAATACATAATATGATATAGCTGAACTAGGATTTTGAACCATCTGAAAGCTGTTTAAAGCCTATCTTCTCAAACCACTACTGCTCCTTGCTGAGTTGATCCAGCAGAGCATCTCTGCTGGATTTGCACCCCTCCACCTTATCCAAATTTGGCCTTGAGAAGAAAGAGAGCAGAGAAATATGATCTACAGTAGAATGTCCTCAAGCTGGAGAATTACAGAATCACAGAATCCTTAAGGTTGGAAAAGACCTTTAAGTTTATCAAGTCCAACCATCAACTAACACTCACCATGCCCACTAAACCATGTCCCACAATGCCACGTCCACACTTTCCTTGAACACCTCCAGTGATGGTGACTCCACCACTTCCCTGGGCAGCTTATTCCAGTGTCTCACCACTCTCTCAGTAAAGACATTTTTCCTAATATCCAGCCTGAACCTCCCCTGGCGCAACTTGAGGCCATTTCCTCTAGTCCTGTCGCTAGTCACTTGGGAAAAGAGACCAGCACCCACCTCTCTGCAACCCCCTTTCAGGTAATTGTAGAGAGCGAGAAGGTCTCCCCTCAGCCTCCTCTTCTCCAGACTGAACAACCCCAGTTCCCTCAGCCGCTCCTCATAAGACTTGTGCTCCAGACCCCTCACCAGCTTCGTCGCCCTTCTCTGGACACACTCCAGCACCTCAATGTCCTTCGTGTAGTGGGGGCCCAAAACTGAACACAGGATTCTAGGAGTGGCCTCACCAGCACTGAGTAGAGGGGCACGATCACCTCCCTGCTCCTGCTGGCCACACTGTTTCTGATACGGGCCAGGATGCCGTTGGCCTTCTTGGCCACCTGGGCACACTGCTGGCTCATATTCAGCTGTCTGTCAGCCAACACCCCCAGGTCCTTTTCTGCTGGGCAGCTTTCCAGCCACTCGTCCCCAAGCCTGTCACATTGCATGGGGTTGTTGTGACCCAGGTGCAGGACCCGGCACTTGGCCTTGTTGAACCTCATACAATTGTCCTCCCATGGATCCAGCCTGTCCAGATCCCTCTGCAGAGCCTTCCTACCCTTGAGCGGATGAACACTCCCGCCCAACTTGGTGTTGTCTGCAAACTTGCTGAGGGAGCACTCAATCCCCTCATCCAGATCGTCAATAAATATATTAAATAAGACCATCCCCAAAACTGAGCCCTGGGGGACTCCACTTGTGACCGGCCGCCAGCTGGATTTTGCTCCATTCACCACAACTCTCTGGGCTTGGCCATCCAGCCAGTTTTTTACCCAGCGAAGAGTGCACCTGTCTAAGACACAATTCACCAGCTTCTCCAGGAGAATACTGTGGGAGACAGTGTCGAAGGCTTTACTGAAGTCCAGGTAGACAACATCCACAGCCTTCCCCTCATCCACTACGTGGGTCACCTGGTCATAGAAGGAGATCAGGTTGGTCAAGCAGGACCTGCCCTTCATGAACCTGTGCTGGCTGGGCCTGATCCCTTGGTTGTCCTGCACGTGTCCCGTGAGCGCCCTCAAGATGAACCTCTCCATAATCTTCCCCAGCACCGAGGTCAGGCTGACAGGCCTGTAGTTCCCCAGATCCTCCTTCCATCCCTTCTTGTAGATGGGTGTCACATTGGCAATCTTCCAGTCGTCCGGGACCTCCCCTGTTAACCAGGACTGTTGATAAATGATGGAGGGTGGTTTGGCAAGCTCCTCCACCAGCTCCCTCAGCACTCTTGGGTGGATGCCATCAGGCCCCATAGACTTGTGAGTGTCCAGGTGGCATAGCAGGTCGTTAACTGCTTCCTCCTGGATCATGGGGAGTTTATTTTGCTCTCCATCCTTGTCTTCCAGCTCAGGGAGCTGGATACCCTGAGGATACCTGGTGTGGCTGTTAAAGACTGAGGCAAGGAAGGCATTAAGTACCTCAACCTTTTCGTCATCTTTGGTGACAATGTTCCCTCCTGCATCCAGTAGAGGATGGAGATTCTCCTTGGCTCTCTTTTTGTTGTTAATGTATTTATAGAAGCTTTTTTTGTTGTCCCTCACGACCGTGGCCAGGTTGAGCTCTATCTGGGCTTTCGCCTTCCTAATTCCCTGTCTGCATGACCTAACGAGACCCTTGTACTCCTCTTCAGTTGCCTTCCCCTTCTTTCAAAGGTGATAAACTTTCATTTTTTTCCTGAGTCCCAGCAAAATCTCCCTGTTCAACCAGGCCGGTTGTCTTCCCCTCCAGCTCATCTTACAGCAGGTTATATTGTGGTATAGTTCTCTATCCATGGCCATGTAGGTGATTTTCTATGCTGTGCATCAGTGTAATTCCAAATCCTACCCACTGCACTCCCTGTACTCATCACTTAATGGTGAGGCTTATAGGTGTGTGGTCATGGGTGGCATCTAGACTTTTGTGATTTGTTTTTATATAGTATGGCAGACATTACAGCGCCTGTTTAATAGTGCATCAATTAGACTCCAGGCAACAGAAAAAAATTATTTGTAGGTTAAAAAGGACAATTCTGGAACAAGCCAAGCATTAGGAATTTAATCCTACTGCTGCTGCAGTATGCTGCAAACTTCCAGCAGGCAGCAGTGTTGGTCTCTGGTGCTGGAAGAGTTGCTAAAGGAAATGTGCAATTCTGCTAAGAGCTGTTCCAGTCTGGTAAAAATCATTCTTGCTATTTAAGAGACTAAATACGAATTTGGGGCCCATCATCATGCTTCTTTTTTTTTTTTCACATTTGGCTTCCACTTATTTTGCTATGAATACTTCATTGTTTTGTCCAAATATGAATTTTAATACTGTTTAAATTCCTAGTCAGATAACAGCATACAGAGTTAGCTTTTATTAAAAAATAACAATGAAACCTGAATGAGGCACATAGCCAAAGAAGTGACATTTTATTCAGCTGATGACTAGCCAAAAAAACCCCAATGGCTTGGGAGGTATGAACTGTCCATTCATCTCAGTAGAGAAGTCTATTCGGGAATCGGTAAAACAGCACTGATTTAATGTGTTTGTGCCCTTCTCCTTAACCATCTTTCTTTTATCACCCAGAAGACGCCTTTGTTTTCTGTGCCTCAGCCTCGGTAGTCCCAGTAACTGGAGATGCGATTATGTCCACCAAATCTGTCCACTATAGATATTATTAGACAGTGAAATCCAGACGCGTGACAGAGCCATGTGTAATCAGTGGAGATACTGAAAAACAAAACTAACGCAGGTCACTGATCAATATATTTTGTGATTTCTTGTCAGTATAGTTATTCATTTTTAAGAGGAACATGCAGAATGTCCAACCCAATATTCCAGTGTATCACAGAGTGTGGAGTCTGTATTTGTGTGTATGAGGCATTGAATGCTATTCTATTTAGTTTTCCTTTTTGAATGTTCCCCTCTAACCCATACTCCTTATGGAATTCCCATCAATTTTTACTGGTTATGAGATGTTTTTCCCCTTGCTCAGCATGCCCACATTTGCCTTTTTTCACCTAGGATGTATTTATCTACCAGATGAATCCTATTGTGAATGCAAATTTTCCAAATCTTGGCTTATTCCAGCCACAGGACTCATGACCTTCTACCTTCCCCAGTGTGTTCAGATAATACACTGAAAGTCTGTTGTCAGACATGATTAATAGTACCTTTGAAAAAATGCAGTATGACCCCTGCAATGTATTTTACTTCCAGCAGATTTATGTATAGACTGTTAACTTATTTTTGGCCAGTGTCCCACCATTAACAAACTAAAAAGCTGCCTGTGCTGAACAGCTTGTGTCCTCTATAGACATAGAACTCAACACATACTTACACCATACCATGACTTAGCTATTAGTGGGGTGGTGATCAACAGTTACCCACTATTTGGGTCTGATTCCATTCCCAGTAAATCAGGAGCAAAGGGCTTGGATTTGAATCTTACATGTGAGGTCAGGATCACAGTTTCCATATTTAACTATGGAAAAATCCATCACACCTCACTTCAGTCGAGGAAAACCAAACATAAGTAATGAGCAGGTATAACTGAGAAGCCAGCAGAAGTCATCATAAATTCTAAACCAACTGCTATTCCCAGAAATCATGATAGTTGCGTAGAGAAATTGTGCCTTTGAAAAGGTGAATCAGTTGGTCTCCTCCGTATCAGTGCTGTTACTTACCCACCTAGGGAGATGGGTACTAGGCATCAGAGAGGTGGATAATAAATTTATTAGTCATTGATTTAAATATTAGTGCAATTACATGTTTTAAGAAGCCATTTCAGATAAAATTATCATTACCTGTCAACAATAATTTGGTTGATGCTGGAGGCCCTCATGTAAGGGTGCAATTCCCCCGTGCTGCCCAAGGAGTTTGCTGTCAGAGCACTCCATGGCCACTGTTTTTCTGAACAAGCTGAGTCCCACAAGAAATGGGCTGGATCAGTCCTGTTGTAATGTGAGCAACAGGGAATGAATTTGAGTGTCTCTTCCTGGGTGAGATCAAAAGAGGAAAGAAACCCTCTTTTTTCCACACGTTCTGAGGGTGGCAGGCAGAGATACTTGTGCCGGAGTGACAGAGAAGCATAAACCTGGTTCCTCACATCTCTTCTTCTCTCTGAGCAACAGAACTGCTTGACACTTAGTGATGGCTGATTTATTAACTGGGTTTGACCTGCGTTTATTGAGTTAGCACAAGCAAAATCACATCTGACAACTTCTGCCACTGTGGATGAAAGTTAATGTTTTAATGTGGGTACCTTAACCTCAAACATTCTCAATCTCTCAATTTCAAGACTGGCCAATTCTTGCAAATTACACTATTCTTTATTATACATGGATTGACTTTGCCTAATGTTTATTTAAATATATTTATTCATAAATGTGGTATCTAGTTCTATATATAGAGTCTTTTTATATATATATATATATGCAGCCTGGTACAGAATCACAAAGCTGTTGATAGCAAGCAGTACAAATATTTACAATCCAAATGAGCAGGCAAAACATGTTGTGCTGTTATGCTAACTTACCATTGGAAGCATGTTATGCATGGCTGAACAACAGAGTATTAAAAGCTGAGAAAATGCTAAATGCTGCTGATAAACAAAAAGGTCCCTAAAGGCCAAAGACTCAAACAGATTTATTCCATGAAAAATACAATCTGTGTCCAGATCCTTGTACAACAGGAGCTTTAATCTGTTAATCAGTAAGACTTAAATAATTATTTTTATTTATGACAGCACCCAAAATGTTTAGGCTGTGTTCAGCCATATGGAGGCATAGTATTTAAAGACATCACTGACTTCATAAGTTCCACATGGGAGAAGGATAGTACAAAGAAAAGCAAACACAGAGACATGTGAGAAGGGTAACGGTTAGTGTGCATCACATGTTAAGCTGAATGCTTAGAGTAAGAGTTGGTTCTAGAAAATGTACTGGACTGTGAAACAACAGATCTGAATTTCATTCCCTTCTCTCCTAGCAGTATAACTAAGTTCTCTGATTTTCTGCAATTTGCTTTCATCCTAGTCCTTCCCTATTTTGTAAGCGTCCTGTAGCAAAGCCTGTTTCACACCATGTGTGTGTGCTTTCCCAAGCCAAACTGAAACTAGATTTCCAGTGGGGCTGTTGGTGCTACTATATTTCTACTGGGAGAACTGTCTGCAGTAACAGTATGTATTACAGAAATCATCTTCTGCTGAAATACCACTGTCCTAGTGTTCCCAGTCTTAATGAAAACTCTGCAAATTGGTGTTTAGTGAATACCATTTGTAATCAAAATGAAAAATTACTTTAGTTTGGAGTGCTGCAAATAAAACTAATTGTAATACTACCCCACAGGGAAACTGAAATGAAGAAAAGCTTTGGTAAAGATTCCCAGCTTAAGGGGGCATATCTGCGGACCAGAGCTGGTAGTAGGTAGCTGAGATTTCCATAGCTGCCCTGGATAAATAATACAAGTCTTCTGTAGGTGTTTATTCTAAATTCCTAGGCTGCTTTGCAAACCTCAGGCTGGTCATTGAGTGCTATGACCCTATCACCCTTACCCACTGTAGGAGAAAATGTTAAATTTTAAAAGAAAAGGCAACTAGGTTTCTCTTCACATGTTTGGGGAATGAAGGTGAGAGGCAGCTGGGACTGTTACCTATTTCATAGGTCAAGAATGTACAAATGTAGTAAGTAAGAAAGTTTTTAACCTTTTAAGTAAGGGATGGGATTTGTTTGTTCTTGCCCTCAGTAATATTGAGGAGAAAACTCCTTTTCTAGAACCAGGGAACAAGACCGAAATGAACTAGTCATGTATTGTTATGTAGGAAAATTTAAAACATCTTTCCTTTGGTTTGGCAGAGTTTACTAGAGATACAACAAAATGAAAAGCATTTATCTCAAGACCAATATCCTTTCAGAGCTCTAGATAGGATTTTTTTGGTAAGTTTAACTGAAAAGAGAACTTGTTGGAAGTCATTCCATATTTAGGTATTGAAAAATCAAATCCACCTCTCATTCTCTAGTACATATCAGATGATTAATATGTTGTTGCAAAGTACTGAGCGTTCAACTTTCATGTTACAATGCCATTACTTTTCCTTTATTGCCAAATACTGAGAAACTGCAGTTCTCTCTCTGAACGTAGCTGAGGTTTTCTGGCATCCAGTGTCATGTTTTTGTGTGATAAATCTACCATTTTTACATAAAGACTGAGTAAGGTTGCTATATCTCATTTCAAGTGTTTAAATTTAAACTCAAATGTGAGAGGATTTATGTTAAATGAAAAGATATTCCTAGGGTACAAGGTAAAGAGGAAAAACACAAGGATGGTGGGAGGTGAAGTGCTTCATAGTCAGAATGCAAAACAATCAGGAAAACAGAGCTCAGAAAGGTTAAGGTAAAGGCCAGTAACATATTGCATATACTTTTCCTGTCTACCAGAATGTTTTCTTTAACTAGAAAAAGCTATGAGTATGTTTAAAGCAAATCCCTTTAGAAAATCCAGAGTTCAAATCACAGGAGGTAAGCATTACCATGAATTGACATTTTGTAATAAAAAGTAAGGGATTTTTTTGTTTTCTTTTTTCTTTTTTAATAAACACAATGTCAACCCCCTGAAGGCTCACCTCTTCCGTCACCAGGAATCCCCCCCACTAGTACTGGAGATGGCTGTCTCACAATTCCCAATGAGCTTTGGAGGAGGAGACCATAGACAAAAGTCAGAACTGGCCAAGATCTCTAAACCCACCTCTGCTTCTTTGAGTCACAGTGCCAAATTAGTGACCAAAGGTTCACACAAAGGCTAATCAGCCCTCACTTTTCATACTGTCTCCTTACAGCCAAAAATGTATTTTTACTTTTGTTTGAATATTATAAGGTGAGGTTGGCTTTTTTTGCAACATTGCACAAATAGGTGCTTCCTGTTTACATGGCTTATCAGATTTAATTCGTGTTGGGCCATACAGATGATTTAATTAGAAATCTAAAAATTAGAATTTAATCTAGAAATTAGAAAGTATGTCACGTGTATTCCAGCTACTGCCAATGAACTCCGAACCTATTACTATTGTGTTTAAGACTACTAACACATTATGTTGTAATTAGCAATAAATTGTCTTATGCAGAGGGTACAGTTGTGATGTGCCTGACTTTGCATGAAAGAACCTAAAGTTAGTTATATTGCTGGATAAAGTAATTTCAAGTTCCATCCCTTGAACAGGGTAGATATGTTGTGTTACCAAGTTGTCAGAACTGCTGGATGGTTTAATTTATTTTCTTTGTGGTATCTGAAAGTCATGCCTGCATTTGTTATTATGGCTTAGTTTCTGCATAGCTCTTTAATGTATTTGTAGACATCTCATTGACAGCAAGAAAAATTAATACTGGAGCCAGTGGAATACATAATGCCTACCTGCAAAATGGTGATTCATTGCATTCAAAGAACGATTGGAAGATGTTTGACCAAAGTAGGCTGTGAGGGGAGGGTAGTGATGGTCGAGATTATAATTCCCCAGAATAAAAAACTGTCTGAATGGGAGAATGGAAATATTCATGGTTAAAATAAGAACAGTATTACCTTCAGTGCTACAATAAGGTTTCACATAAACTTTGTGATAAAACAGTGCTCATAGGAGGAATTTGGATGTATTTAGGGAATTAGGTATGTAAAGTCTGTTTGATTAAGATTGAAACTTGTATGTGAGAACCTGATAAATGTGAGTCCTGTGTGACTGGAGGGAAGGAAGAAGGACAGTGTCAGGAAAGAACAGTATAAAAAAGGAAAAGCAAAATGGATAAATACTGAAATGAATAATGTAGTGCCTTGAAGAAGCCAAGAAAGTGAGAAAGATAAGTGAAAGGGCTCTCAAAAGTGGATGGTGTTGTCGTATTTCTTTCAAGGCAGACAGGGAAAAACAGGGTTTGAAATTGCAGCAATCAGGTTCAGCAAATGTTTGCTGGAATGTTGCCATATTTATATAAAACCAGCTAGGGGATGATTAAAAAGGTCTTTTCAACAAACTCTTAAATAAAACCCTCCATGACCTGTTTGAATGGATGGGGAAACAGAGTCACAGAATAAGTAAGAAACTTGCCCATGACTCCTGAAAACCTAAGTGAAAGAGCAGAGAGCACAGGTACCACTATTTTCCTTGAACCTTGTCTTCAAGAGTTTGCCAGCCCCTGGCCATCTGTGAGCAGAACAATTCAGAGTAAAGACTTAAAAAAAGTTGAGGTGAGGCTTTTTTACATATTCCTGCTTATTAGGGATCCTAAAATTTTGATCATATTTTTGACACAGGAGGGTTTCTTTTACCTTCTTCTAGGGCATGTAGTGATGGCTTCTGTTGACAGCATGCTAGAATAACTGGATTAAGAAAGTGAACCACTATACTTATTCTCACGTTCCATTGAATAAATATTTCCAAAGCCTGCCCAAGGTATTGCTCTATTTGGTTCCACCTGGCATTTTGAAGCATGTTTCATTTAATGTGTTTAGTATAGATTTACAATTGTAAGGCCAAAAGCAGAAGTGAGACTAAACTGGTGCGTAATTCACACCTTTTTCTACCATGTAGGCTATGCCCTTCAGCTAAGAGCAGATTTTGGTGTGGAGAATTTGAACTGTGTATGTGCTATATATGTTGCAGTGTGTTGAGAAACCCAAATCTTGCTTGAAAATGTGCGCAAATCAAAGCAAGCTGGAAATTACTTAAGAAGACCAAGTAAGCACTGATGTCACAGAGGTTATTTTAAATTCCCTGCTTATTTATTTATTTTAAAAAACAACATGACTCACTGTATTCAAATCAGTTTTCCTCAAAGCCTGCATTCAGGAATAATGTATTTCTAAATAAACAAATTTTTAGCATGATTTAATGATTTCATGGCTCTCCCACCCAGTTAATTTGCTAAAAAAATTTAAAAATTATTTGCTTCTGAGCTCCACTAGTTTTAACTGCACTTCATGGCCTATCTCCCTTTAGTACTAAATTACAACTGCATATATATAATAAAAATATTTATCAGTGTTTACATAGCACTTCTCATTCAGAAGGATCCAGAAATAATCAATAACCTTGAAAAATTATAATACAAACTACATCAAGGCATACTTTCCCCCATCATTGAAATGCAGGCAGGGTGCTGGACTTGATAGAGCAATTATCTGCTCTGATATGGCATATCCTGCATTCCTGTGTTATTGTAGGCTACTCTGGGGATTTTATGCATAGAATTGAAATGATGTATTGTACTTTGTATGTAACTTTTTATTTGGGGTTGTTAAATATAAATATTGCAAAGCCATTTCTGTCATAAGCTTTCTATACTATAATAGTCTCCTCTACCTGACTAGAATATTAAATGTTTGGCTGGAAGTATTACAGGTCGTTTGCAGTTGCTGGACCAGTTAGATACAATGCTGACCTTCGTCCAGTAATTCCCTCTGTCAACCACAAGGAAACACCTGTGGAGTGTAAAGAGCTTAATGAGAACTGTCTGTCACCTTTCTCTGAAGTACTGAAGAATTGTTTTATAGAGTGAAATTGTTTTAGAGGTTGCATTACTGGCTTTAGATGAAGCATCCTCTCTTTTCAGTGACTGCTAGAATTAGGACTCTGGTGTGAACTTGAAGTGTTCTTATTAATGTATATTTCAGTGGACCTATGAGCTCCAATGAGACAGTGAATGTCCTGTAGTAATTCCTGTACAGATTCAGTATGGGAGTTGGTCCACATCCTGAGAAGATTATAATCCAAATAGGTTAGACATTTAAGTAAATAAGTAAGTATTCAGACAGGTTGCATACAGATGATATGTTAAATAACTGTTCTTGATACTTATTAGTGGTTTCTTTTTTTTATTACTTCCTCCTCCTATGTTTCCATAATCTCTGTGCAATTGCAGAGTTAACTTTCCTCATGCTTACTCCAAGAAAAAGTAATGCAAGAGAAATTAAAACGATTAAGACAGGCATCAATTACAGACAATGTCAACTCATTCTTTCAGATATCAATCATCTATTCCAAGTACCTCAAAGATAGCATGCTTTGGGTCAGTAGTAGTACCTCATTATTTTCCTCACTTTCCATGGAGTTCCCTTTGGGTAAAAAAAGATGGGGCAGAAATAACAGAGTACAAATGGGCACTTGCACCCTTCCTGAGGGCTTGACCTGCCTCCTTGGCGAGTAACCTCTCTGTGGTATACCTGAGCCATAAGGGTTTATACATGACAATAAACAAATACAAAAAAGAATGGAAACTCGATCTGTGCTCTGAGGCACTCTACATTTTCCTGAGGGCAATTAGATAGCAGGAGCAATGTTTTATTGCAATTGCTTCCTGTGGGAGTTATTCAGAAAGGGTTTGTATGCTTGGGATTCTCAGCATGTCTAGGTTTTACCAAACTGCCTGTGGCTTCATTTAGGCAAGGATAGAAAGGATATAAATTCAGTCTTATGTACCTTCAGTTTCACTAATAGTGTTAGAGATGACTTGGGACCAAGGAAGTGGTGTGGGACTCCCGGTTTTGGATTCAGTTCTTTGTTCTACCGAATCACCCCTTCTGACCCTGGGCAAATCTTCTAACCTCTCTGGCTTGGATTTATCCCACCTAACTTCTGATATTTAATGAGACACGAAGTAGTCATGATGTTGCCTAAGGCTTCCTGAATAGTTAACGGACAAAGTGTGGCATTTCTACATAGCTGTACCAATCTCTTCCCCTTGAATATACAAAAAGCTTCAAGCTTCTGTATTCTTAACTAAGGCATTTCAATTAGTTTGACTATATTTAGGTAGTATGAAACCACGGAATTCCTTGCCTTTGCTACTGTCTATAAAATGAAGAATGCCTGCTTTTTCTCTTTTTCCTCTTTGTTATTCTCTCAGGCAAGTATTGTCTGCAACAATAGAGGTCTGTACAAATGCAGCCTTGATTTCCATTCTCTAAATACAGTAGTAGGGCCATTTCATTGCAGTAATAATACAAATAATAACAGAAGCTCTCAGTATATCTGTTTTGTGTCAATGGGATTACGTTTCCTCTGCCAAACTATGGGGCTATCCTTGCTTTAACACAGGGGAGGCTGATGATTTTGGAATTAAATGTAGCACCTTATTTCCAGGTTAAAGTTAACGTATACCCCTGGCAGAACTTCGAGTGATAGGAATCTGTCCAAGAGAATGATTGGCATGTGCATTATGTGAAAGCTGTCCTATTCTATGGGTATTGCTTCCTTCCTAAAGGAAACCTCTGTTCCTACTGCAGGTTAATTCTTGTTACTGGGTGCTGAGTGTTGAGTGCTTTCAAAAGATCTAAGTGCCTGAGAACATAATGCCTGCCACTCTACATATGCTTTGGTCTCGTGGGAATACATCAAACAGCTGAAGCAGGCTACTTGTACAGTTCATAAGTTTGCTGGATTGCAAGCCATTTGGCATTTCCAAGGTGTCTTCTCAAGATGCAAATTAAGAGTTATATCAGCTGGAATTGCTCCTCACAGTCCCTCTCTGGCCCTGCCACTCCCTCCCCCCCCTCCCCTCCATTCTAGCTAGGGTTACTTCAGGTACTAGTGCTTTGTTTTTCAGTATTCTGATTCTGAAATGTCCTGATTTACCTTTAATTAACACCATTTTCTTAGACTTCTGTATCAATTTAAGTACAAGAGTCTCTGCAACTTGCCTACACTCTCATCATACCTAAGAGCTCAAAAAACCAATAGAAATTTACAGCATATAGGTTGATGCAACAAAGTATTTCCTTTTCAAACATCACCTTCCCTCAACAAAATGATCCAAACTATGTGATTCTAAATGTTTTGTTATTGCTGCCTTGCACTGATCTTTTCTCCTAGTTTTTGTGGGGAGAATGTAATGCCATGGCTCTCTGTGGATGCAGAATGCAGAAAATGACTGTTGTACCTGCAGCTTTTGTCTTCAGACAAGGCTGACTTCTAGGCTCTGTTGTCAGGAATAAATAATATGGTGGCATTTTTGTAGACTGAGCCAGAAAGATTCTCTTATTTTAAGACAAAGCAGAATGACAGCTACTGCTCTCAGAAGGAAAGCTTAATCAAAGCTTAATTCCCTCTTATAATTAAGTCTTCAAAATTGATACATGACACATTCAAGCATGGCATTTTTAATTTAATTAATTTTCTAAGGACTAAAAGAGTAACTCTGATTAAAAAAGTACAGGATGCCAAGCAAAACTTCCATAACCATATCAAGAATTCTCTGCCTATGATGCTGCAAGAGCCATGTAGGCCCTGGAAGTTACGTCAGCGCTACAGTAGGAACAAAATATGACCTTATGAATGCCAGGCTGGTTCACCTCTCTGCATTTTCTTGCAAAGGGAGTTGGGGCACAGGGCTAAAGGTTGCATGGAGGAGGACTGGAACGAGACCTTGAATTATTGCATCATGTTGAATTATCCCTGTTTGAAGAGAGGTTCACGCTAGTGTTGCGTTAGGTACCATTCTTGTATAAGGGAGAATGTACCTCAGTGAAAATAATTCCCAAGGATGACTTTGGCTATATTTTCTCACTGGCATAGTAAAACAAAGCACACATTTTCCTCCTATGGTTCTGATACTTGCTGCCCTCATCCTTACTGTCTGTTCAAACAACAAAGTTAGTATCAAGAAAAAAAATAAAAGGTAGAAATTATATGATACAAATCATATGTTAGCATGCACTGTTCAGAAGTCTTGTTGCCTGGGTCTTTGTCTCCAAAAGTTCTCCACCTACTCTCAAGCACTTTCCATCCTGTCCCACAGCTAGGTCGGGTATTTTGGTGCTTGTCACATCATGAAGAGAGTACAAGGAGAAGAGTGGTGGAGAGAATGCATTAAACCAGACTATGTTCTTGTATTTCTTGTGATGAGCTTTATAAAACTCAGTCCTTGCAAGACAAACAACCAGTCTTTTGAATTGGAAAACACTGTATGGGGTCTCAGCAAAACTGTACACATTAGAAAGAGTCATTTGGAAGCACCTTTAGCTCACCTATCCTCAGTTTAGTAACTTTCGTACCTCTCCAGCAGGTGTACCCATGCAGTAATTGCCAAAATAAGAAAGGGCCAAGTGTTGGTGTTGCTATGCTGAATTCAACAGAGCTAGTGCAGGCTTGTCATAAATGAAGTGTAGAGAGAAACTGTTAGGGATCGTACTGTTACCAGCTCTCCATGTGTCATCAATATAAAATAAGTCATTTCATTAGAAAATTTGAGAGAACAGCCAACAGCTGGGCAAATTCCTTTCTTCTAGATTCTGGCACATTTCAAACATAATTGTGTTTCTTTTGAGAATGCTTGTAATATTTGGTGTTTCCTTGAATCATAAGGTATTCTATATTATTTAGATGTAGATAAAATATGTAATATTTATAATTGTTTTCATAATACATTCCAGGAAAGGAATGTACTGTGCCTAGAACTCAGTAAGAATAATCATTCTTTGATGAACAGATATCAGGTGCATATTCTCACCAGAATTGTTTCAGGGATGTTTTCTGTATACCCTGCACACTGCTTTGAAAAGTTTCTGCTTTAGAACTAGACTGTATAGATGGATGACAGTGCTGAAATGAACCAGAATGCTTTCCCAAAGTTTCTCTAAGATGATTACTGTAATAAGTTGTATATTTCGTTCTTAAATAAGATAAATAAGAGCATTTGGGTCATAATTTATTGGAAAGGACTGAAGAACTAGAAATCCAGCATAAAGCATCGGTTGCTTGTTGCTCTTGACAAGCCCACATATCTGTTTGTACACTTGTCTCACTTTTTCTGATGCCTGGACTTCCATTTCTTGAGTTACAGACAATTGAGCATCTCTGACTTTAACAGCTCCTTTCAGCAGAGATAATTTGTGTTTTGGTGCTACACCCTCTGAACAACAGCAGATTCTGTTAAATTGCCAGAAAAAAGTCTTTTGACTAAGTGATATCCTCCACTTCTAGTAGTCCCTTTCCATTTGAGCCATCCTTCATATTTTCAGGATGTGTATGAAATGATAGCTCTCACGTAAAGCTATGTGCTATTTGTGTTCTTGGAAACACTAGAATCAGTTTCAGATGATAATCAGAGGAGAACAGACCAGTTTTACAGAAAAGAACAAAAACACTTTGCCTTGAGTCATATTTGCATGTGACTGTACTCAGATCGAAGAATGTTACCGATGTCCTTCCCAGCCAAATAGTGGTTGTATGGTTGCAGCGTACACTGCTGCTTGCATCTGGCCTGATTCTTTGTAAGATCAGCATTTGGTGTAAACTGATGGCCAGAATTAGACAATGTTGTTGTTGTTGTTGCCAGTGTGGATGCTGTGTTGTGCTTGAAGGTTCTGCTGTGGCTGGTGAGTGAGAAGAGCTGCAAATACCTTGTGATCAGTCTCTGACAAGATGTTAGGTTCTGTACAGCCATCTTATAGTACTACAATTCCGTTGCTATTGTCAGTTGTTACAGTTCAGCTCATTTTTTGTGGGGGAGATCTCCCATTTCTGCTGCAGGCACTTCTTCGTAATTGCTTAACTCTTTTCACAGTAAATTCCTCAGGACATACGTTTATTATTTTTGAGGCATCTGAGCCCACATTTTTTACAATCAGAAGCAAAAAATTGTTATAATTACTTGAATTTTTGAAAACTAAATGCTATCTTGGAATTTGTGTCCTTGTTTTTGTTCACTTGAATCCTGAGTAGCTCATAAGCTGTGTTGATGTTACTGAGAAACGAAACAGGAGCGAGGCTCAAACTCTGAACCCCTAGTGCTAATCCGAGTCTGTATTTTCAGACCTCTGGTCTCAGAAACAAGTGCCAGCAGATTTACTTTTTCTTGTCACACCAGGACCTGAGATTCTTCACTTCACTAGGCAGGTAAATATGTTGTGTATAATTTTTTTTTCTTCTCGTTTCCTAACAATTGTCAACATTGTAGGAAGTTAAAATATTGAATAGAGGTTGCCCTATTCCATTTCATCTAGCTGAGGTCTCTGCAAAAGGGATATTTTTTATTTTTCCATCTTGAAGTAATTCTTATTCTTGCTGACAGGATGCATTCACTTTCCTTCATCACAGTAGCTCTGGGCCAAATCAGTTCACGGCTGCATACAGCATGTTCTCTTGCTGAATGGCTGGAAATGCTCCATGTAGCAGAAAGCAAATTCAGTCTGGATCTAATATCCACACTACCAGCACAGTGCAGATTTAAAGTATTGTTTAGTAATTCTGAGCTCATAATAAAGATGCGGCATAAATGCAGAATGCATTTAAGTTCCAGTATATCTCAGTAATAGTAGTTTCACTACATGACATATGCATCCCTCATAATTTTGCTCACAACTGCACAAAAGAGGTTTTGTGCAGAGGTCCAGAGGAATTCTTTTAACTCCAAGGGGCTTTAATTTGGAAGCAGTTTGAAAGGAATGAAGAAAGAAATACTTTTCAAATATACTCCTGAAATAAGGCCCCTTTTATTAACTAAAAAAATTGATATTAGAACAATTAGTTGAGGTTAAAGTCAGGTACATTAACATGAAAGTAAAGCCCCATCAAAGAGAAGATAAAATATTAGTTATTTACTGGGATTTGTTATGACAAAATGTATTTGGACAACAAAGATCATAAACTGCTTCTGGCATTTATAGAAATTACCATGAATGAGTCAGCTGCTAATCCAGATCTTGAGGCAATCTGATTGTACAGATGACATTTTGAATAAGTGGCACTCATGTTTAAACCACATGGACTGCAGTGGACGTTCCTATGGAATCTTTTTCCAAATATTTTGCTCACCTTGTTGTAATCCACTGTCATTTTGAATACAGCTCCATTTCACCAAGTCCCAGACAATCAAAATGTTAGTTAAACATTTTAAAATTATCATTTCTAAGCATTTCTGATGACTGTGAGATTGTGAAAGAAAAGCTTCTGTATTTATGTAACTCCACTGAGTTCTTCTAGGCAGCTCCGCCTTTTTAATATGCAACTATAGTTATTTGAAAGACTGTTGCACTTTAACGCGTAGAAAGTCATGGGAGGAGAAAAGGAAATAATTCCGTAATAGTAAAACCAGTTGAAATCAGCAGACTTTTTTAGGAAGTTTGTATAAGTACCAGTTTAACACTAGCTGCCCTTTCAGTTCATCTCAGTTATGACCTGCTGAATAAAAAAGCAATAAATAGCTTATCTGAATAGTGTGGATATTATTCAGTTTCTTCCAGTGGAAACTGGAGATAATTTTTTTTTTTAAAAGAGGAACCTACATATGTAGAGCTCAAATCTCATGGGAAAAATGCTCATTTCAGTTTTCCTAGTTTCTGACAAACAAATAAATTGAAAAATTTCTCTATGCTGTGTTTAGGAAAAATATATACAATTAGACAAATAATACATTTATTATGACTTAAAAATATTCTTAACACACGGAATTTTTGGATGGAAATTATTTTGTCTGTCATAGAGGGAATAAATTGAGGGCCAGTCAATTTGTGCAGTTTTACTTCCGATATTTACTACATATCTTAGAAACTAGACCATGAGCCTTCAGTTATTAATTCGTGGTTTTGACTTTGTACATGCCAATCGAAATCATGGCCACGGTGAAGTTGGTAGCAAAGCTACCACTGACGGCAAAACTTCGCCCTGCAATTAGTCAAAGTTGTCAAGGGAGCTACTGCTAGGGCTGAGCACATATCTAGGTTTTATGGTGATCTTGGTCATTGCTAGAATGCGTCTGTGGAAGTTTGTTCACTGTCTGATGAGCTTAGATAATTATACTGTTTCTGTGAATATAGAATTGGGGCTTTTTATAGTTTTAGAAGTATTTTTTCTGCTTAATCCCTGTTAGGTAGAGAAGAACCTAAACAATGGAACATCTGTTCTTTTCACTAACTCTTGCATATGAAAGGATGCAAGATAATTACTGGGGTCTAATGATTAGTCCTTGTTACAGATAAAAACTATACAAGCGTTAGCTATTAATATGTGTATAAATATGTCTGCATTCATGTACAAATTCCTTTTAATATCATCCTTACACCAAAGTCAACCAGAGTCTTTCTGGCATCATTAAATAGTAGGTTAACTTAAGTGTTTTAGGACCAGGTTTTTGACTAGTTATTTACATTAAAGAATCTTGCCATGTTTGAACCAATGGCAAACTTCAAATTAAATAGGGAAAGGGCTTTCCGTCTGCCCTTTGTCTTTCACAGAGAGGACTGAGGATTGCGTCTTTGGTTTGAGGAGCAAAAGACTCCTAAGTAAAAAATGCATGCTAACTTGCAAGCAGTTTCCACTTAGAATGAATTCAGACAAAAACAGAGAAACTTGTGATATGGTTAATTATTAATAATGTTGCATAGTAATAATATCTCTTTCATACATCTTTTATTAGTATTTTTGTTGAATTATAATGTTTTTCAATAAAACCACTTTTCTTACTTTTTGAATCAAAGTTAAAAATTAAAAGAACATGTTTGCTTGAAATTGTTAAGGTTTATATAATGGGTTTCTGGTCCTTAGAACTTCTGAGACAGTTCAGTGAGATAACCTTGAAGTAGGTTTGAAATATGTTTTAAATTAAAAGTCTCTAAGTCAAAAGGAGGTCAGTCGTGTGCTTACTGAACAGCATTTCCATGGATAAAAGACCAAGCAATTAAGGAAAATACGTACCCTCCTTTGTAAATACTGAATTCTTTCACATTCCTAAATTACTGTCTCTCCATTTGTTATATCTCAAAGAATGCATTTGTTTACATAGACAAAATTAATATAATCAGATTATAAAAATGAAATTAAACTCTTCTACATTTATTAACTTTAAGTAGTGTAACACAAATGATGAAAATATTCTTCTAGTCTTAGATTAAGCCTATATTGCTTGCTTATCAATTTTGCTTTGTATCAATGCAGATCAAATTCTGAACTTGTATACTCCCCCCATAGACTGCAGAACAGACTTTGCTTCCCCACTTTCAGCGCTGAAAAAGACTCCTTCCCCATTTTTAAAAATAGCTGCTATCATCTCAGTGGTTGCCAGGCTTTTGTGGGTCTAACTTGGCTAAATACTACATCAAACAGCAGAGCATATAAACAATTGCAAAGCACTGTCTGTATATTCTTTCTCAGATGGCTGGGCAGGCATTTCTCATTTCATACATCATTCACAACTTGCTGCAGTGATTCCACAAAGTCACCCAGGAGGCTTAAAACAGTTGATAGAAAAGAAAAACTTCCTTTTGGTTTGGGATGCTTTTTTCTTCTCCTTTTAGCTCTGCAGTTCGCTCTGCTCTGTGCCTGTGTCTGTTGGCAACACTGGTAGAGCTTCAAGAGGGTGTTTATGGCAGTTGAGTTTGCTGGAAATCTTCCCAGGCTGCTTCTCAGTAGCAAGTGGTTACAACAAGAGCAACTGCAAGTAGGAGTAGCTTTCTCTCTGTACTGGGAAAAGAGCCCAAACAAGATTTGATTCTGACATGCAGGTTAGGTGACTGGTTTGGACAACTAACTCCAAGCCTGCTTCCACGGCCTGGGACAGCCAGTCTTTCCATCGTGGAACGAGGGGCTGCTTCCAAATAGGGGTTTGTTTTTACAGGTAAACAGAGCTAAGTCGTGTAGTGTATGCCTCCTCATAGGAAACAATGAATTTGTTGGAAACCAAAGACATTTTACATCTTAGAGGCGTCTAATTCTCCTCTGCATTCTGGTATGTCTTTCACTCACTGATTCATAGTGCTTTCTATTTCAGCTTTATTAAAAATTTCATTTAGCAGTTTATGGGCTCTTTTTTAATTTTGCTAATATAAGTAAGTTATGAATAAGCAGCTGAATATCTGTCTTACTACAGAAAGGATATACAGCATTAGGAATTCCAGGTAACATAATTAATAGATTTCCTTCTTACCACCTAGATCTGTGAAAATGCTGTGTACAGTGGGGAGTAAAGTAGGATTTTGCTGGATGTAAAGAAACATTAAATTCCTTAAAGTTGGAATTTAAAAGTTAGTCATGTAGAATTTTACCTAAATTATGCCAGTGGAATGATTTCATTGAAGCTAATGGACTTTTCTGGAATTATACTACTGTAAATGAATTCAGTATTTCTAGGTAGCCAGTTAACTCAGAGCCATTTTCTTCTTAAAAGAAAAAAAGAAGTCTGAGGCTGGATTCTGTACTGCAGTGCTACCTTTTTTCTTTCCAAGGTCTAGCATAAAGTGGCACTAACTTTGCAATCTCAGCTCAGCCAAGGGACTCTAAAAGCAATGATCTCATTTGTTATTAGCATGGCACACCCATGGCCAGATGGATGCTTCTTCAGTCATTACAGGACTTTGAATAGGTCCCTTGTAGCTACTGATAGTAGTTGAAGTGTCAAATGAACTTCATTTATGTCAGAGGATCATTCCTAGGTATTCCTGCAAACCTGTGGTATTTCTTTATACTTAAAGATTGTACAGCAATGCAGTCATTACGAAGTAGCTAGTACTGTGGTTCCAGCACTGTCTGTTTTACATTCTCTCTTTCTCAAGCTAGTCCACTAGATCATCTCCCTGTGGATAATAAATGGCTGATAAACTGTTATAGATTGCTGTAAGGGCTAATGGGTTGCTGATGAACATGGACTATCTTTAATATTCTCTGACTGTGTGTTTATAATTGTCAGAAATACAGAGCAGTCAAATTTTGCATGACCTGTTACCAGCTATTAATCCTTTATTAAACCTCCAAATGACATGTTATTTGAATATGTGGTGTTACCATATTATACCTTTTATGTATAAACAAATCAGGACAATTTTCTTTTCCCTTTCAGTCTGACATGTTAGCATTTTCATTGCTTTTAGTCTTATTTTAGCTGTCTGGAGAATCTTGAGTTTTAACTTGAAATGCTTAAAATCAAGTGGTTTAATTTAGTTGATAAGTAAGATCATTGAGCTTCTCTCCTAGTTTTCATTCATGAATGTTCGCCTCCGATGTGCTTTATTTTCTTTTCCTTTACCTTGTTGGAGTTTCAAGTAGTGCATCACCCTGATGTTTAGCACTATAAAGTTACTGCCTCATTGAACTCAGCTGACAGATATTCATTTGTAAGCCAAGGAGATAACAGTACTAAATTCAGGAGTGCTGATGCTAATGTGTCCTTATTTAATCTGTTTTTATTGCCAAAATAACTAAGGTTAAAATAACAATCCATTGTATATAACATACACACCTTAGTATCAAAGCTAGCTATTCTGCAGGACAACAGTAATCTTTATGACCGATTGTATCATTCTATGATTAATTTTATGTATGTATCTGTATGTCTCTTTTTTTTTTTAATCATAACCAGTTTGCACCATTTACAGATGTACATTGTTTAAATTATATCCTTGTATACAGATTTGTTAGGATCATCTGTATGGAACCCAGTAAAAGTCAGGCATAGGATGCTCAGAGTTTGTATGCTGCAGAAATTTGCCAGAATTAAAAAAAAAAATCACTGTAGAATTTATGAATTTATTTTGGCAACTTATTTTACAGCAGCTAATTATTCATGTAAATGAGGCAGAATTATTGTGAAAAATCCAATTAAAAAGTTCAATTAAAAACCTAAATTATAAGTTTAATCAGAATCTTCAACAGCACAAAACCTGATTTGCATATAGTCTCATTGCAAAATGCTTTCTGTAAGATCAACATTGCACTTTTGTGCAGTCTCAGCTCTATTAGTTATTTCTGCTGCATAAATGATCATATATCATTTTATCGATGGCAATTTTCTCTGCAACTGCAGTTCTGTTGGAGTGGGAGACGGACCCGGAGTAACGATGAAATCTCAATATGAGTATAGTCGTTCTCCCCTTTATTCAAGCTTACAGAGTATATATAGACAGATGCCAAGAACACGCGTCCGCAACAGTTGTATGATTGGCTTACAGCCTCTGTTCATGCGCCAAGGCGGCGAGTGAGATTGGTACAGTGCTCTTGTGCACGCACAGGAGCACTTCTCCTCTTCGTGGATGTAGCTCCTTCTTCTTGTTTACCATTCCACTGTCTCTTATCACAACAGACTTTCAAGGACAGTTAACGGTTTCCTCCGAGCCTTCCCTCTCATCAGAGACTGGGTTGCTCATGGGAATCAGATCGTGTCCCTTGTTACTAAGCCATTCCTCCACACAGTTCCTTTAAAAAAAATCAGTAGCTTTCCATCTTCATACTGAGAATTCAGTAGGTTCTTCTTTTTTGTATATAGGCAGTATCTGAATCAACACAAATTAGGAAATCCAGAGAGTATTCCAAAGGAAAGCTGTCCCTACCCAACTATTTCCTGTTTAGTTTTACTGAATTGTTGGCCTGCCATCATAAAAATCGCATTACTATACTAATAGCAAGTTTCAGAAAAGCTTCCTTGTTTTGACTAAAAGCACATAAATCTCCAAGAGTATCAACTGTAATACATACTGATTGAGGAGTTTAGTTTATTCAGGCTAACAATATAATAGATGTGAGACCTCCCAGGAAAATTGATGTTATTGACTACGGAGGAAAATGACATTAAAAACCTCCACCTCACTTGATGCCTCCTCTGTTCAGAAGGAGTTACGAGGTCCATGCAAGAGAAGATTCAAACCCCAAATGGTTGAATGGCATTGGCTAAACTCTGCAAGTAAAGCAGCTTTTAGCAAAACAGGATCTTCAGAACGACCAGCGAATACAACCTGCTCCTCTGCTAGAATATGATTGTTCTGTAGATTCACATCCTCGGATTTAGATGTAAGTGATTTATCTTCCTTCTCATGCAGTATCCTCAAGCTTCATGTTTAGATCTCAGTTATGTAAATGTAAGTTTCTCAAGAGTGAGAAGAGTGAGTTGATGGAGATCTTGTTACACAGATTGCTGTACATGACTTTTTGGCTATACTTGTCATACGGAAGTGTTCTATTTAAGAAAAACATTTGACTAATAATAATGATTTGTGAACAGAATAAGCATAATGCAATAAGTGAAAAGAAAAGTACATCTGTATGTTGGTACTTATGTGAGAAGTTGCTTATTTCAGGATGAAAAATTCTTTGCTCTTCAGACGTTGTGATTTTGTGTGGCAGAACTCACTGCATTCATTCTTCAGGGTGATGTCGCCAAGGAACAATGATCACTACAGCTTCCATTTTTTGTACAGCCCTATGTCTCATCATTCAAATAGTTCCACAACTCCCATAGATAAGTTGCTGAGGTGGAGAGAGAATATCACTCTCATTTCTTTTCATCTGGCAGCAATGCAGAAAGCTTGGTTGATCAACGCCTGTAATGAGGTCTATAAGAGTGCATAGATATTTGGATCAAAGGGGAATCTCTCTCTTTTATGTAACTGCAGAGCCTCACATATCACTAGATTATTCTCTGCACTTGCTGTAAATAATTCTCCCCATCAGAGCTAAGCACTTTGCAACCATTGCCTCTAAATTATAAGATGATCTATACCACCTCCACCTCTGTGCAGTTCCCTGACCTGAAGTTGCTCATTTTCACTCAGCTCCAGCTGCAGATTTATGGCTACAGTATTACATTTTCTCTCAAGGGGACGATGCATTTTTCATATCAAACAGAATTTGTTTTTAATGCAACATTTCATCATCACCTATTATTATTATTATACTTTGGAAATTGTAGTGCCCAGCTGAAAATATGAATTTGTCTGCATTTATTCATTGAATAGCTTAGAGCTGTAGCATGGGTGGGAGCAGATGCGGTTTCCTCTGAAGGGGTTGCAAATAGAGCTGGCATGTCCATGTTGTGTGTGTGCCCTCAGTTGCCTCTTTTGGGTGGCCTCTGATTGGCACATAAGGTGGAGGAACGAGGCTCGACCTCAAAATCTTTCTTTACAGATGTGTCTATAAAGGTACCTGGATGCTATGACACAGAATCTATAGAGATTCAAGGATGGCTGGAGAGCCCTCAGCACCTTAGTATCCGAAGAAGTACTCAAGGTTGTGCATTACCCTGTGACCCTGACTTAAAGCCCACCCCTGTAGCTGCATAGCTGTGGAGTCTGAAATTAGCACTGTGCTATAGTTTTGCATCATTGCGATGTTACCCCACAAAGGAAAATAATGTCTAGAAATATGGATATAGCAAAGGATTCTGGGAAAGGGGGATTACTGAAGGTCCATGAGGTGGTGTCAGAAAATCTAGAAATCTATTTTAACCTACCCAAGTGGCAGCATGACACTCTTCTAGAAAAAGGGTGAAATCCATTAGGAAAAATAGAGCACAAAACAGCTGTTGGTGTATGGCCAGTGTCATACACCAGAAATAACCTCATCTGTCAAAAAACCAACACATAACAGGGCTACTTGATTATAGTTCCTGTTCAAGGTTCAGCATGCATCAGGGACGAATGAGATACTTTTCACAGCTAAGCTTTCATTTAGCTCATTCCATAGGCGCAGATACCCAAGAGAAGAAGAGTACTGATTATATCATGTGCCTGGGAGAAACGTGGCCTTTTCCAAAGCAGCAGAGTATTAGAAGTCTTCAAGAGCAATAGCACATGCACAGTATCCTATTCAAGGTTAACAAGCTCTTGATTTATATATAACTTCGAAAAGAATTGAAGTGTGAAGTAATATAACATGAACTGCTTGCTTGCTAAACACGATTTAAAAAATAAAATAATAGCAAAATAGCAATGGTATCTTCTTTTAGTTGCAAAGCTCAAAAACATTGCAAAACTTGAAATTGTTGAAGAACTATTTTCCCGTCTCTCTCACATGTGTAACAGCTTATTCTTTTACACATCATATTGTTTAAAACAGAGATACCAGAAGGGGGTTTCCTACTGCTTATAGTCATTCTCTTTTCACCAGACATTCCTGCTTCCCTTCACCTCCCCATCTCTGTTTGAAGGCAAGATTCAATCTAATGTTTAATTTAGAATACACCATTTGCCCTCATGGATATCTTTTTCCCACAGTATATTACTTTTTTCTCTGGATTTAACTCCAGCAATCTTTTATCATTCTGTTACCACTGCCTGTTACACCTTTCAGTTAGACACCTAGTGTATCAGCATCACCCTGCTTTTTTGTAGGAGGGGGATATGAATTGGTCTGGGTGTCATTTTACCTGTCTTATTCCCAGCCCTGAAAGGCTGTAAAAATATGTGAACTTTACTGCATCTGTAAATCGTTCACTGATAGATGGATAAAAGACCTGAACACAGCCTGTCCCCAGTATGGAAAGCTCCATGTCCTGCTGATCTTCTGTTGGGGAAGCTGACAACTGACCGGTGTGCGTGTCCTTGTCCTTAGGTGCTGAGCAGTGTGGGGAGCTGCTCGTCTGTGTGTCAGTCGGCTGTCATGGAGACAATGTGAATGGCAAGCACACAGAGCACTGTATTTAACACCTTGGATATGACAGTTTTATAACATGCCTTTTCAGAGTGAGCGTTGGAGGTGAGAATGAACACAGCAGCACCAAATCCTGTAGCCATCTTTCCTTTGGTTACATCCTCTTCCTACAGCAGTACTTAACACATGCTCTCACTCACACCGAACAGTCCACCTCTGCCATGCCCTGGACGTCATGCACGTTTTCAATCAGGTACATTATGATATTCACCTGCTGCAGTGAATTACCTCCAAATACACCTTTATGTGTCAGGTTTTGCCACGCAGTTTCAGATGTCATCAGCCTCTTGTGATAGGCATTACGGTAATGAGACAGGTAAAGGGCAGAGTAGAGCATTCAAAGGGTAATGAAAAGAGTGAAATACAGAGCATACCCTTTGTAAAATGAGTAAGGCGGTTGCAGTTATGATAGAAGGAGTATACTGACAGGCAAAATAGAGATGAACCTCTTAATGCTTCAACTCTAGTGGAGCTGAATGGGCATGATTGCTAGTGTTCTGTTAACTTACCTCTTACTGAGACCAGATGCACTTAGTACTCCTGCTTGTGTCTATTCACAGAAGTGTCCGTGTGTGTGGAGGGGGGCTTCTGAAAAATGCATACCCAGAAATGGTGCAGTCTTTTATACAATAATCTGGGTATCAGAATATAGCAGGGGCATATTTAACACAAAGATACCAAGACAAAAATATTTGTGACAAAATTTCAAAACAGGAATAAATTCAGGAGAAACATAAAGGATTGAAACTCTGTAAATGGAAACTAATGAAACATTTGATGAGTTGTAAAGAAAAATAGAATTTGCTCAGTGAGAAGAAGTTTAGCTGAGGTGGAACTAGAGATGGTCTGCTCATGCAATTGGTTAAGAATATGTAAGAAATGAACGTAAGAGCTTACTCAGCAATGTGCTGCTTAGGATAGATGAAAAAGGGATAGACAAAAATCTATGGAGAGAAACATAATGCCTACTTAGGGCATCCCATTAGGTGTTTTAAATCACACTCCTGGAGGTCCAGTGAGGTAGGCCTCACTCCATGGATGGAACATAAGCTTTTAACTGTGATCCGTGGAATCCTAAATTAAATGTCTGAAGTAGGCTAATGTCTGCACAAATACCAGCCATATAGACTAAACAACTTAGTTGGTAAACCGTTTAATATTCAGTATGGCAAATCAATCTAACAGACCACTGTACAGTGTCATACAATTTATACCAGACTCACAAATGTCCAACAAGTGTTGAACCAACCAAGAAAACTCACATTACCCAAGCTCTAATTTTGAATCACCTCCGATCCCAAGTTCAAGACTTTTGACTAGAAACCCAGCAGAGTTGATGCAAGGGTGAAAGCAGGAACCAGAGAAAATGGTCAGCTATGAAAGTTGAGAAAAGGAGAAATAAGCTCCAAATTGCTGTTATCTGGATAGCTACTACCAAGCAGCTGTAAACATCTGGAACAAAAAAATCCAGAGTATAAAACTGAAAGCTTCTATATGAAGATACAAGTGTACAGTTGGAGTTCTGGAGATTAGTCTGGTGTAACCAACTTCCTGACTGGCCAAGGGACCTCTTTAGTCTTTCTGGAGCTGTGTTTCTGCATTGACAGTGAAAGGATAGTAATCTTTGTCTGGAGTGGCAAGACTGTGGCTAGTGCTCATACAATGTTTTCGAAATTTGCTTTGTTCCTACAATCTCATTCTCAAACATGGTAATGGATGTAAATATCGCTGAACTCAGGTTGACCTGGTTCTTACTGAAAATACTCAGTGGTCAGTGGTGATAAAGAACACCATACTGGCAGGAGCTACACTATGCCATTGGTCACAGAAATAGCAGAACCAGGCTGTTCTGCATTGGTTTGGAGTTGTACAAAGTTATACAATCTTGAGAGAAAATTATTAAGGAAAATAGTTGAGATTTGAGGGATGGTATGATGCTGCCAAGTGCACTGAATTTTTTAGTTTATTATATGATGGATTCCTTGACACTTCAAAGATTAAAAAAAAACATAAAAAAAAAAAACATAAAAAAAAAAAAGACTGAGCTTGAACCTAAAAAGCTTACCTGTGCATGTAATTGTTAGTAATGCCAGCAGCCACACTGGCCTTTCCTGAAAGTAAGCACAACAGATATTAGAGTATGCGAGCCAGTGCATTATTAGACTCTGCTGAAATCTTCTAGTATATTAGTATTTTTTTTAGCATATTGAAAAAACAGGTGGGGATTTTAAAGTGTGGGAAATTAAGCCCAGTGAGCTGAAAGGAGAAAATAAGGCAAAGGCTGTAGCTGAGAAACATTCTCAAGTTATTATAAGTCAAGATCCTATGCATGTGAAAACTATTCATAGTCACTTCACTCACCCATGATAAACCATTACATATTTAGACTAACTCTTATGATTAGGGATGATCAGTAGATTTCTTTCTTATTTTTTTTTAAGAAAATTTGAGTATCAATGCTTTCTTTAAATTTGCAATGTGATAAAAAGCAGAAACTAAAAGCAGGGTTAAACTACAGTTTGATATTATTACCAAGCTTTTGAAAATTAAATTCCTTTTTTGACAGAAAATCTGAAAAAATGTCATTCAAAAATTCTATGACACTGGAATAATTTTGAAAACTTCCTGGGTCAAATAATTGACATTTTTGGGACAGCTTCTTTTTCCTTTTAACTCAATCTTCTTTGTATCTTCTTAGTGTCTTTTATTCTCTTTCTTTTCTGTCTTTTTCTCTTTTACTCTAATTCAGGTCACTTGATATTCTAAGTTTATTGTTGTAAAGTGATTTCTTTAATAACAGCTGCTGATGCATTGCATACTTTATTGTATGTTTTCCTTCCATCAGTATAAAATGAAGAATTGTATAGCTAAAACCTAACAAAATTCTACATTAAAAATCAAAAGCTCTGGTAAGACAGATCAGAAGCATAGCTTTTGAAGTTAAGTAAAGGTGACAACAGGCATTTACAAAGTTCAGATGGCAAATGAAAAACTTCTACAGTGAAGTAAGAGACCCATCTTTCACATAGAATTGGGATACCTGAAGGTGTAATGCTCAGACAAGAGGAAATAAAAAAATGCCAAATGTAAGGGATATTACCGATGACTTTACACCACCAGAGGAAGAACTGATATGAACAGGAGGGAAAACTAAGTCATGGACTAAGTCATTCAATATTTCCACATGTATAAATGATGCTGAATTTTGCTGATTAAGATGGTGATGTCATGTTTATTTTTTTGCTTTCTTTTGTTTGATACAACGGTGACTTTGTGGGACAACATATGTCTGTTAAGCCTTCAGCTAGCAGAGTATTCTAAGCACACATGTAACTTTAGACACGGACTTCCGATCTTACTGAGAAATGACGTGCCATAACTGACTGCAAAGCAAAGCAATGCGTTTGTTTCTGATTTTTGAGCCTTTATTCCTGCACCCTTAACATTTTCATGCCTGTCCAAACTCCATAACACAGGAATGAGCCTGTGAGGCTTCCTCTCTTACAAAGGGCCACCAGCCACCAAGGTCTATAATTTCAAAAGAATACTTTATAGTTTTCATCTCCTCATTTTCAAGTGACTGGTTTTGGCTCTTGGGGAGTTGACCGTTAGAAGTGTTGAACCCGCCATGCTCGGTAGCACAGGAGCACAGAATTGTTCTTCTGGGGAGAACTTAGACTAAGCCTAAACAATCCAGAGCAGTGGAGGAGAGCAGGAAGGTACAAGTGAGCCTCCCACAGCGTTTTCCAGCTGCTGTGCTGATGTTGCTGGCTTGGAGCCCTCTGTGCTGAGTACTGGGGACGGTGGGATTTGCATAAACATAGGTCTGCACTGCAAAGGGCTCTCCATGCAATTGAGGAGGATTGCACAGGCTGTTTTGTAAGGGCCTCTCCACGCTGCTGTAATTGGGAATTTAAACACAAAAGTCAGTTCCTGTTGTCATTGCATATTGCATATCCTGTGTGTTTTTTATGGAAGCATAAAGGAAACAGTTCAATGTCTGTCTAACAAGTACTTTTTTGGGACTGCTTATGCTATTGCTATTGCCCAGTGTATGATGCCACATGATTCAAAGCATCTGAAAGGTTTAAATGAAACAGAAACTGCAAGAGCAAAATGTTAGATGAGACAGGCTCCCTAACTGAAGTGATGAATGTAGTATTTTAATATTTTTAAATATTCATGAAGAGAGGAAAGGGGAAGGATAAAAGGACAAAGGAAACATTCAGTCTGGATAAAGCTCACCCCAGAACAGGTGAAAAATACGGTACCCATGAGCCTTATGAGCTATCAAAACAGGAGACACGCTAGCTGCCTTTTAGGATGAGGGTCTTACATCTTGTTACTCGAAAATAAGAGAGATTATCTTTGCCTTTCACTGTATTCAGATGATGGTCTAGCTGGTGGAGGACACAGATGTATGGAAGGTCTGCCTTAATTTCTCCTTTCTTTTCAGCACAGAATCAGGTTGGACAATTTTGAAAGTCTTCCTTCCTTCCTTTAGTTAATGCAACGAGATTTTATATCATACAAGTTGCTCCTGAAGACATGATTTGAGCTTAGACATGCTTAAATTGCTTACAACCAAACTGATATTATCTGTCAGTCAGGAATACTTTATAATTGGTAGCTGGATCATAATTTTTTAGCAAATATCAAGTAGACTCAGAACTTTTCCCCTTCAGAGATTAGTCCAATGTGTCTTTGATATTTTGGATTGTAGAACTTTCTGTTAGTAATTAGTATGCAAATTCACACTTCAGCACTCTGTAGCCCGCCACTGAAGTTTAATGGGGTCCATCTAACACTTCATGATGAAGTACTAAATGAATAAAGGTATACAAGTACAGAGGAAGATTTTTCATATGCTTTCGCAGGTGTCTGGATTTTACTTAGCCTGTTATCTTAGTGTTTCTGTATATTGTGAATTGTACACAGGTGATGTGGCTGGTTTTACTGTTCCTTGTCCCTTAGAGGGGACTTAGAGGAGGAGATACATATGCTTTAATAGCACAGCAACCAGAGTATATCATGGCAGCCATCAGCTGCAGACTCTCCCCCACAAAGACAATGTGTCTATCAGTCTGGATGTTGACATTGCATCCTGTATGACCAGACACTGCTGGCCTGCCTTCAGTGCTTGTTCAAGATTAGATATAACATTATTACAAATGCTTGAGAAGCATCATGTCTCACGTGTATTTTGTCTGCCAGAGATACTCAGTAATTTCCATCCTGATGAGATGGGCAGAGGTTAATCCTTGCAGAGAAGATTTTGGCTAATGTATAAATCTGTCAACAAAACATGTAGACATATATTTTGTGTATTTTGGTGTAATTTTCATAATCTAAACCAGATTTCAGACATTGAAGAATATTTACACGTAGATGTCCAGTTCAAAAGACAAAAGTTATCCGTGCTCATATATATTAACTTCTGAAGATTTGGTATGTATGGACTGCAAAGGTTGCATGTTAAACTTTAAGGAAGGTAATACTTAACTTGGTGGAAAAGCTGCTGCAAGGCTCTGCAGAGTAACTTCTAATGGTAAGGGAGAGGCTGTATAAGGTGGATTTGAGTCGCATGTGAATAAAGGATGGAAATAGCTCAAGAGCTGAATTTGACCTTAGCTCTTAGAAAGCTGACAGTAAATGAGGCCCAACCTCATCTGTGATGTGTTACGAGGATACATTTTGTTACAGTTGTCAGTAATGAGAAGTGAAGTAAAATGAAGTTCATCTTACCAAGTGTTTTCACTCTTTAAGATCTTTAAGATCTGTCCTTAACTTGTCCTTAACAAGTAGCCTTAATTGAGAAGGTCCTGAGAATTTTCAGAAATTTTCTCTCTTTCTGAGAAGAGCAAGTGTTCAGCCTCCTTACCTTCCTCTGGGTTTTCCAGATTTTACAATAAATTGAACTCAGATTCTTAAGGGTACAGCCATTGTGAATTTATTATTCTACTGTCAACTGCTGTCTTTCAAAAATGATGATAGTTTCAAATTTTTGTGATGGACTTAACTGTATTTGAGGGTAGGTGTTTGAACATTCAGGATTTAAGTTTTCAAACACTGCCTTGTAGGAATCAAACATTCTTCTTTTGAAAGAAAGTCAAAATTCTTGCACAGTCCTTATGACTCCCAAGAAGACATTCTTCAAGAGAAAAAAATGGTATGTTTTGAAGATTTACAGTAAAAATGTTGGCTGTATATTTTTCAGTGTTTAGTACAATGGGATTATGATTGGAGCCCCCCCATCCTTTTTTCCCCAATAGGATTATGATTGGAGCCCCCTCCCCCTCCTTTTTCCCCCCAAAGATATAATGTCGTGGTTTAACCCCAGCTGGCAACTAAGCACCACACAGCCGCTCGCTCAGTCCCCCCAGGTGGGATGGGGGAGAGAATCAGAAGAGTAAAAGTGAGAAAACTCGTGGGTTGAGATAAAGACAATTTAATAGGTAAAGCAAAAGCCGTGCAGGTAAGCAAAGCAAAACAAGGAATTCATTCACCACTTCCCATCAGCAGGCAGGTGTTCAGCCATCTCCAGGAAAGCAGGGCTCCATCACGCATAACGGTTACTTGGGAAGACAAACGCCATTACTCCAAATGTCCCTCCCTTCCTTCTTCTTCCCCCAGCTTTATATGCTGAGCATGACGTCATATGGTATGGAATATCCCTTTGGTCAGTTGGGGTCAGCTGTCCCGGCTGTGTCCCCTCCCAACTTCTTGTGCACCCCCAGCCTACTCGCTGGTGGTGAGAAGCAGAAAAGGCCTTGACTCTGTGTAAGCACTGCTCAGCAGTAACTAAAACATCCCTGCTTTATCAACACTGTTTCCAGCACAAATCCAAAACACAGCCCCATACTAGCTGCTATGAAGAAAGTTAACTCTACCCCAGCCAAAACCAGCACATATAAAGAGAATGTTCGTATTTTCCAGATACTACTTTCTTATTTTCCTTTCTGCCTGTCTCTTTCTAGATGTGTGTGTTTTAAGAACAGACTTCAGGTGACGGGATGAATTGTCTGGAAGCTATTCTCTCCTTTTTAGAATTAAGTTTAATGACCATAGTAATGAAAATAAGGAGGAAGCAATTATTGCATTAAAATAGATGTGTTTAAACAAGCTCAGTGCAGTGGGGGTACTCTAGCTTGATCTGCAAAAGGTAGACCAGCTTGAGTACTAGAAGGCTGTAGAGCCATTTTAGCATGCCTTCACCTATGCTGATTTACTAGCTATCTCACCAGAGCTAATGAACACAGCACTACGCTAACCGGGAGGCATTACTTCCAGTATCCATATATCCATATCTATAACTTTAGCCTGAGCATCTCTATGCAATGCTGTGTTGTATAGACATATAGTGAAGCAGATGTTATGTGCTTTTAATGAACTAGCAGAGAAAAGAGAGGGGGGAAAAACCCCTCTTGCCTGCAGCTGTTCTAAAATTTTTGCTCTGTGCTTTTTTAAATGCAAAATGGCTCTTTGAGAGGAATTACTTGAAAACTATTGGCTTTTTTGGTATGAAAAATAAGCAAGCAGACAAAAAGGCTTATTTTGTTGACAAAATCTATTAAAAAGCTGTAGTACATTTTGAAAGAAAATGAAAAAAGAAATCACTGATTTTTTTTGGTCAGAAGACTATATAATTAATCTACTCTTAAGGTCAATTGGACGTATGTGCAGAAAATAAACTCCTGAAACATAATAAAAATTCTGATACTACCTTCCCCTGTAGCATTTACAGCCTCCCCTACCAGGAAGTCACGGTTTACCTGTCTATTAAAAAAGAATAAACTTATCTCCAATTATCTCAAAAGCTGCTATGTAACTAGGTACTACTCTGGAAAGTAGTTTAAAAAAATGACTACTCTGGAACTTTTCAGGAAGCTTACTGAATTATAGAATATCTTTTACCAATTAGAAGAATTTTACTTTTTTTTTTTTTTCCCCAAGAATAACCAGATAAATTGGATAACCAGATAAACTGCTAAAAGGCAGTCCCAGCCTTACCACAATGCCTAGGAATTTCCTCTTGACATCTCTAGTCCCATTAATATCTTCCTCCTTGTTCGAGAACCGATGTGCAAGGTTGTGTTGTGAAGTGACAGCAGATTGTAATTTGGGTGGTGTATGATAAAAAAGCTCGATAACTCTTGCTCTAAGATATGGGGGAAAAGTAGGGTCCATTTTCCTTGCTCCTCAATGATGTCACCCACCTATCATAGGTGGCCTTAAAGAATGTCAACCAGCTTTTCCCTGTTCATCCCTTGCTGTCCATCCTCCCTTCACTACCATAACAGGGCTTTTTCCCCACCCCGGCAGGTCCTGGAGCCTTAAAATTCCCTCTGCCTAAGAGCTGTCTGAATGTCCTTTTGTTTTTTCACTCCTATTTAATGAAACTCATTACAGTTAAGTGAGACTGAAGGAGAGAAGGAGTTATAGCTGTCTCTTGGAGTTTTACATTCATGGCCAGTGTCAGAAAGTTTTAAACCATTTGATGATAAAACCTACAGCATGCCAAGTCACTTGGGAATATGCACAGATCACAGACCACAGATATAATACGCTTTCAATGAGAAGCACCCTTAAGTCAGTGGGCTGCTTTATTATGCACTAAAGCTTTAACACTCTGCTTGTTAAGGTTAACAACAACATTCCCAGTACATTCAGTGGTGCACACCTCTCTGAAGTGATTTTGGGTGTGGTTCCTTGGAAAGGCATGTAAACCAGTTCTGTCCTGGGTATATTTTATTGTACCTGCAATGATGTAACTTCAAAGGTAGGAAAGAACTGGGGAATGATAGCTAGGGCTACACAGAAGTATAGTTTTAAATTTTTGAGACTTCCTGCTTCCATTTGAAATGCTATGCAAAACCCTAAGATGCTGCTTACAGAATAGGATATTAGTCCCTTTTGTTCATCCTTTGTTCTCTCAAAAGCATTTCTATTACCCATTCACCCACAGGTTCACCCTCTATTTCACTGTTTTTCTGCAGGGACAGGGCCTTTCACCATAAAATCTTTTTCAGGGAGCAACACAATTCACTCTTAGAGCATGAGGTGAAAACTGATCTTCACATTTTCATATTCAACTCATGCTTGGACTGAATTAAGACTACAGAAGGAGAATGAATACATTTTAATGTTTGTTTTCATTCATAGTAGTCTGATGGGATAGATGACAGTGTTTGAGTTTTGAAACCCATAACAGGGTAATGTGCTAAGTACATGTTGCTTTTATCATTGTCTCAGCCCCACGTTTAGATAGTTCATTGGGGACTGTAGTTTTTTTTTTCTCTGCTCTGTGACAGAGTCATTATGTTATTTGGCTTAATAATAATGTTCAGAATTTAAATACAACAAAAACTTTCTGCACATTGTGAGCTACCTAACCATCTTTGTTTACTGGGTTCTGGGTCTACAGTATATGGTATGTCAGATGCTGTCTGGAGCTTATATTTCACTTCTCTCTTTTTTTTAAGTTGAACCCTTCAGAAGCACAAAGATCTTTTAGTGGAGCTTCACTGAAAGCTGTTTGGCCAGGGAAATTCTTTCACTGCCACATATTACATCCTTCAATAGAAATATAGCCCTGTCATTGCAATTTGTCTTATGCATATTTGTGGTTCTCCTGTATCAGTGTAGGCTTGTCTTTTAAATCTGTTGCTACTAAGTGCTGGTCTGGACCAAAACCCAGTTCCACACACATGCTGTGCAAGAAAAAACTAGGTAATAAGTAGTTTAGGAAGTTACTCTCGATCTCCAGGTTAGTTTTCGCTAGATGAACTTCTTCCCAGTCTTCATGGCCCTCCCCAGTTTTTATGCAGTTATCGAAGGCTTCCATTTGTTCTTTCCCCATTCTCTTTCCTTTGTTCTTTATGTTTTTCTCATCTGCTTGTTTCACTATTTTCTTCTTTTGACATCCCCTTTCACTCTGAAGTGCCTACAGATTCCTGATACCTCTTTGCCTCACTATGCTTTGAAATGAGCAATTATTTCCTCCTGAGACTGTGGGGGAAAAAAGCACATCTGGCTTTAAGACCAACTTGTGAAGATGTGGGTTGAGAAGCCAAATATATGACAGATTTGGACAAGACTGGAAAACTACCGAGTGCTTTCCTTACACATTTGATCAACTGAGTATGTATTACTGGTTCAGAGACACATTACACTTCTAACCTGCCTCTCCGTGCTCTATAAAAATGCCACATTTTAAAGCGTTTGATAAAAAGCAAAATACAAAGTTAGAAACTGGAGGATTCATGTCATTATGTTTAAGGTGCCTTACAGTTAGGTATTTAGTCTCTGCTGGCTGCCGTCAGCCACCTGTTTTTCTGTCAATATCCCATCCTTAGACTGGTTTGCAAAGAAATGAAATGAGGTGCCCCCGAAGCCTGGTTTTGATGTGAACAAAGGAAGAGTCAAACATACTTGCCATGAGTATTTCCCGTACTTTGAAATACAAGTTAGTGTTTTTCTCCGTAGCTTACTGACTCAAATCCAGTTTGATATCTGTTTCTGTGCATCACACTGTTTACACTATTTGCTGGCAAGTAATGGGAATATTTAGATAAAACAAGGAAATGTGTTTTATGCAAGTTTCCTGCCAGTATGGCCATGTACATATGACAGGTACTAGACACAGGATTTTCTTTGGTTGAGATGAAAGGAAAAGCTGTACAAATAGTTTCTCTCACCAAGCAAAAATGCAAAGCAAAAACATTGTATTACAATATTTTAGAATCATGTAGGAAATGTACTTTCAGATTGTTGTGGGTTTGTCAATTTTTGCTAAAGATAACTTCCTTTGCTTTTGCTGAAACACCTGAGGACCCAGAGAGATGAAAATCCAGGTTAACTTCCATTTGCTCCAGCATGTTTTCATAGACCAAATGTTAGCTGGAAGGTTGAGCCTGGGAGGGAACAAGTAGATACCCAGGAATTCAAAAAGAGAGAGGAATCCGGTGGGCAATTTAAGAGCCATTGTTTGAGAAATCAATGACAAGGCTGTCAGAGGCTCAGAAGATATTGTTGCCTTTATTTGGTAGCAACTTTGTTTCCTCCATTGTTTATAAGATGGAAAAATGGAGGAATGAAATTAGATAGGGAGTATTACAGGGGAAATACTAAAAGCTCTCTGGGAGGAAAGGGAGGCAAACATACAGTGATGGTTTGGTTGACATAAGCACTTGCTGCTTAAGAGAATATGGCTCTGAACAATCTGCAGTTGGTGAAATGAGGAGGGAGGGTTGGAAGACTCATTCTGCAGGTTTTTTTATGTCCATTTTTTAATACTGAAAAAGTCACTTCAGGAAAAGGAAACAAGAATGATTCCATTAAAGAAGGACAAAGGAAGGGAAAACGAATGTGATGCCAAAGCAACAGGCTTTTGCAGTATCTTCTGTAGCCAAATTGCTGTAAGGGGAAGCTCAGGCAGTATGTCAGCAAGACCTGAAAACATTGTGACAGCACTAGTGACAATGATACATGAGAGAAGCAGGCATGACTATTCAGAGAGTTTTTGTCTAATTCTGATATCATTCACATCAACATATGATAAAAACTGCTCCACAGAAGTCACAGTAATTGCACAGCTTAAAACTGGTGTGGGATTTAGGACTTTTGTCTCCTGGTTGAAAAGAAATGTCCTGACTCAAATCTAAATCCCTGGAAGTGCATTTAAACAGGAATGATGGCTCACACTTAGAAATAGTACTGTGGATGCTGCAAGGTTATTGACACGTGGCTATACAATATCCTTTCTCCTATTATTGTCATGGTGACCTAAAAGCTGCCAGGAAACCATTATGCATGGTATTGATAATTAATCAGGTTACGTTTTAGGAGGTATGCAAGTTTTACTGATATTAGAATATGATATGCAGTGAGACTGCAACTGGAGCAGGGAGACTATGTAACCACTGGAGCTGCTGTTCTTTAGAATGTCATCTCTGACATTCTTGGGGCTGCATGGGTAGCTGCTAGGGCACTTGGATATGAATGCCAGTGAAAGGAAATTATCCCAGACAGATCTGTAGGTTACAGGACAACAGCCCATATGGGAATTAGAGACATTCATATTCTCTAATGCCATCATTATTATAGTGCTATCCTAGCTAATTTTTGCTGGAGGAACTAGTAGCAATTCTTATACTTAGGCTGCCTGCCACTTACTATAGAGGGTTCTTGTAACCTTTCTCTGAACATTTTCAACATCTCAACTGCTTGCAAAAGACCTTTAAAATTCAGAAGGGTGGAAGCCCTCAGGGTAATAAATGTTCACAACTAGAATCAGCTGAGAGTGTTCTGTAAAAGACAGAGTTTTTCTGTTTGAAAAATGCTGATTCCCCTAAACTGAATCTTTCCTGATCCCTAACTTTGGACGGATGCAGAATGGAAGGTCTGGTCAAAATGAGAGATAAAGACATACACAAAATGGCCAATATCCACAATGAAAATGAGACAGAAAACCATATACCTGAGAACAGCCAGGCACCAGGCACTTAAAATATTTAGAATCCGTCATATGGGAGGCTCAGATTTTAATTACTGCTCTAAATTAATAGCTTGAATCAGTACTTTTAATGTGCTAGATGAGTGCCATAATGTCTGAGCTCTGGGGTTTGTAGTTATTCTTTCTCTCCTTCATTAGAAATAAGAATTCTATCTTTGACATGCATCAGGTTGCTAGCAGCGTGGAAACTCTTAGGCAGCTGCAGTTCACTATGCAGGTACAAAAACAAGTCAGGACTCACTGAGACCTGCAGAAAAGTTTGGCCTCGCTAATAAATACACTGAATTACATAGACATGAACCGTGTCATCTCAGCAGAACCAATTTAAAACCAGTGTGACTCTAAAATTTGAGTTATTGCAGGACTAGAAGGACCACAATTTGTAATGCACGTGGCATACTCATCCCCAGACCGGGCGGTCTATTTTCAGCATAGATAGCGTAGTTCCTTCTGTGACAAAATGTTTTCAAAACATCTTCATCCGAAAGATGAAGCTATTCTGTAACTCAATCACCAGCAGGGGAAAGTCTGTCAGTTCATAAAAGGTGTCACTTCTAAACTCCAGATTATACGGCTTGTAAGGTGACTGAGTCTATTCATTATTGATTACAAAGTGTCCTCCTCCACAAGTACTTGGATAGTTACACTTTAGTAGTATTTCTCAATTGCTCTTCTGTAGAAGGTAAAATCGTTAATCACCTGCAGTACTCTCACACTGCAGCATGCCTGGGGATAATAAACACCCATTAAAAAACAGCAGTAACAGACCATTCTTTTCTGAGCTGTATGGTGCTATGTAATGAAAATGTTAGTCAATAGAGGCTATTTTACCCCATTGAATTTCTTTTCTATTTGAGAAGTGAATTTAATGGTCATGGAAAGTGTTCAGATGATGCCTCTATGAACTCACATGCTCTATTATTCCACTGTAGTGATATAGCAAGGATTTTTATTAATTCTGGCCTGGTGGCCCAGCTTCATAAGTAAATTTTTGGTGCAGCTGCCACATCTCATCTGCCCTGAGAAAAAGACGAAGGAATATTACTAAAAGGAGAGGGGACTCTTGTCTATAGGGAACAGACTGCAATCTTTCAAATTACTCAACAAGCAGAAGGGAAGCTGAAAGGAAATTAGCTGTGATTTTAATTTCTATCGTTTACTTTATCTTGGGAGTCACGGGTTCAAGACAGTACTCCAGAGTGATATTGATGCTTCCAAGTAATTTTTCCATGTAGTGCATCATAAAATGGAAGAAATATCATTTTCTTACCTTACAACGACTGAAAGAGTAACTATATCGGTGATTCTTACTTTACGAAGATTGAAAGAGTAACTATATCAGTGAAACACTACAGCAATTTGAGGCTGAAAAGCAGCATATTTCTTCCATTATGAAAACTATTTTCCCCAGATTTATTTCATTTAATCCCACTCTTTGTTTCTTAGCTTTTATTATTTTCAATACAGTTTACACAAAATTACATGTAAGACCCTCTAAAATCCTTTCCCAATCAGATCCTGCTTCCTCTGAACAGTACTCAGTGAAACAATGGTCTGCAAGCAAAATACATGAGGAAAACCTCAGCAAAACGTGACTAGAAACATTTGCAAATCAACCTGATGGTTTCAGGATAAGTGGAACAAACAGATGATCTCAACAATTAACAAATTGTTGATTATCAGTAGAGTGTATGCATGTTACCAGTTCATATGCCTGTATTTAGGTCATCTCATATGAGAAGAAAGAGTCTTAAACCAAATGTTAACACATTTTTCTAGGACATCCTGGAGGTATGGCGAATTACACTGGTAACACCTTAAATTGCAACAGCTTAGTTTCTTGACTTAGTTTCTTTCCTCTGTTTGTATCCTCCAACTGTTTCTTGTTTTTTTGAAACCAGAAAGCTACAAGGGAAATTCTTCACATATATACACTCTTTGTACTGACTGCTAAGTGATTTTCTCATCCTTTCAGTAAAGGTCTCTCCTGCTATTGTCTTTTAAATGGTTCACTGCAGACACATTTTAATATTTCAAACAATTTCCTCTCCTTCTTTGTTTCTTTTAGAGGGCAGCATTTTCTCTCTTTTCAGAAAATAATAATACTAGTACTTTGATGACATATCAAGATGCCTTTAAAGGCCAGAGCTTTGATGAAAGTTGGTGAATTCTTTTTGCAGTAGGAGTAAGCGTAGCTAAAAGAATTTAAACTGAAAAAAAAAAAGACATAAAGAAAAAATATTAAAATATAGAATGAAATTATAAACTTTTCATGTTGTAATCATAGGGTAATAATAGCTAATTCCCTAAGTGAGATTGGCTAGCAAAAATTGGATCTGGATACCCATTAGGTGCTGGCAAATTTAGATGCCTGTAGTTCTAGCATTTACCACTTAAACTTGGAGACACCGCAAGTTCCCAGGCACCTACGTTTAACGTATGCCTCTAGCTCCAGTCTGGGACATGCCCCACACCAGCGGTCTGACTGCAATGCCGGTCAGTGGTCCCAAAGGAGATGTAGCTGCCACAACACTGGACACTGTGGTAGTAAGCTGTAGGTGTCCCTGGTGCAGAGAGAGAACTGAAGACCTACACACTTTATACAACACATGGAAAGATTTATGTAACTTAGGCAGGTGTCCCTAACACTCAATAGCCTTTCCAGGTGTCGTGGTTTAAGCCCAGCTGGCAACTAAGCCCCACACAGCCACTCGTTCACTCCCTGCAGGTGGGATGGGGGGGGAGAATCGGAAAAGTAAAAGTGAGAAAGCTCATGGGTTGAGATAAAGACAGTTTAATAGGTAAAGCAAAAGCCACACACACAAGAAAAGCAAAACAAGGAATTCATTCACTACTTCTCATTGGCAGGCAGGTGTTCAGCCATCTCCAGGACAGCAGGGCTCCATCATGCGTAACAGTTACTTGGGAGGACAAATGCCATAATGTCCCTCCCTTTCCTCCTTCTTCCCCCAGCTTTATATGCTGAGCATGATGTCATATGGTATGGAATATCCCTTTGGGCAGTTGGGGTCAGCTCTCCTGGCTGTGTCCCCTCCCAACTTCTTGTGCATCCCCAGCCTACTCGCTGGTGGGGTGGGGTGGGATGGGGTGGGGTGAGGGGCAGAAAAGGCCTTGACTCTGTGTAAGTGCTGCTCAGCAATAGCTAAAACATCCCTGTGCTATCAACACTGTTTTCAGGACAAATCCAAAACAGAGCCCCATACTAGCTACTCTGAAGAAAATTAACTCTACCCCAGCCAAAACCAGCACACCAGGGATGCACCTTAGTTAACTGATAGGATACACTAAGGACAGGGGACAATGAAACCCTCTTGTGAATCAAGCAAGGTTGAACCTCTCTGGGACATAAACACTGTGAAATGAAAGTAGAAGCCTAACCGTGGATTTTTTTAGGTTGGGGAATGGTCTCAGAAACCTGCTAAGTACTTCTTTTTTTCTGAAGCCTTAAAACTGTAGGTTAAAAGCTTGTTTATAGAAATTTCTTTTCTCTTTGCAAATTGTTCACCTTTTTGTAGATTCATTGGCATAAATCAAGTCAACTATGTATTTATAATTGCAAGCAGATTTTAAAAAATCATATTAATGGTACTTGTGTTAGGAAATTGTAAAGGCCTAGGACTAAATTACAGTTTTTGATGCCCTTTACTTTGAAATTTGAAAATTGATTAGAAAAATACTTTACTGTGTTCTATGATTTGCTTTCTCTTTCATCTAATAACTTTTAACATACTTGCTCAGAAAAGAGAGAACATAAATCATACAGTATCAAGATTGCATTGCAGGCAGAACTAATAACTTTTAAAAACTTACATTTTACTATAGATATATTTCCAATGAAAATTATTATACCCTTCCCCCAAAATTATGTGTTCCAGTTTCCCCACTTCTGCTATTTTCTCTTGGCCTTTCTTTTTCACTCAGGAACAAAATGAAATGCAGATTAAACATACAGTGGAAAGTAATCTTTTGCTCCCATCTCCTAGTTCACTTAGCTATGGTGCAGAATACTAGCAAATTTCTTTCTGTGCTGGGATTTATCAAGCCAGGTTGTATTGGTTAGAACCTTTATTTTTGGCAGTTGTTATTTTCTTTTAAAGAAGTCCTGTCTCTAGATGAAAACCTCCAGTACAGCACTGCATTTGAGTGGTTTTAGGAGCTAAAATGTAGACTACAGGCAGATTTCAGCTGATATAAATCTTTTTTAGCTCCACAGAAGTGATAGGTTAGGTTATTTCAACCAGGTACCAGGCAAAGAATGTTTTGGATTGGGAAAAGAAAGATGAATTGTTGTCAACATATCATTTTGTATGTATAAGCTATTTGTCTAGGAAGACTGTCCTTCTTAATCCATTAGTTTAAAAGAAGGCTACGCTTTTAAAGAATCAATAAAGTTTGCTTAAAATGCAAAGGTGTATAGGGAATATGCAGCCAAGATCAACAGTGTCACTTTTTAAACCCCTGCCTGATACTAAGCATCTTTAAGAAGGTGCTGATGGCTGCTAGCTCTGGCTGGCTTCAGCAACAGCACTAGTTTCTCATGGGGAACAAGGAGACCTGAGGCATTCCTGATGTGATTGCCATGGGACCAAGGTATGTGTGCATGAAATAGGCATATTTTCCAAGGCAAAACCATCATCCTCTTCCCATCCTCTTGGTGCCTGTCAGGATGGAGATGACACCACTTGCTAGTGAAGGAGACTGCTTTCTGGAGGAGAGCATTTTTCCAGGGCCCTGAGCACACCAACAAGCCTTGATTGCCTGGAGCAACCTCACCTGGGACTACAACCCACACACCCTCTGCTCTTCTCCCTCTTCAGGAGCTACATTTAAGCTGTGGCCATGGCTCCTACTCTTTTCCTGAGCTGTGTATTAGCTAGCCCTGTCTCCTGTTGTTCCAACTTGCTAAATGGGATTCCAGATTTTTACCTTGGATTTGATTTGTTACCTGGTCTTGTCTGATGATCACTGGATGGCCACCAGAACATATTACTATCAGCAGCCTAGGCCTGTTTGGATACTGTGGCACTGCACCCTAGCAGGTAAGATTGCTGCTGTGCTGTGGTCAACCTCAGCTCTTGGTCTGTCTACCCTTGTGGAGCGACCCAGGTTCTGATGCTCACTGATATGTCCATCAGCTGTTTCCAAATTGCGTTTATAGTGGGAAGAAGATAACCTCTCGTATCCTTTGCTGAGCATAAAGTGTTATCTTCTCTGTACTGCAAAGTACACACCAGGTGCAAGTGGGTCTTTCTCCCTTCTAAGGGTGTACTGGTTGAGTCTATTTACTGATTTCCCACTTAAGGAACGAGTTTTGCATTTGCTAGACAATTTGGAGAATGCTTTGCTACTAAATTTTAGGTTATTGAATGATTATATTACCTTTAGAAATTACAGGCTGCTCTGCTGACCTTCTGTTCCTGTTTGTTTATTTGTTTGGTATAAAACTACGTAGGCAGTTTTCATCCACCCCATCTGAGTGGGAAGAATGGATCTTTTAGGGGATCCAGCAGAGGGTAGTTCCAAACTCTGGTTGCCAGGATAGAGGGGAAAAGAAGGGTTTACGTGTAAATATAATGAAGTCAGGAGGGACTAAACGAGGGAGAGAGATTCAGAGTAAACTGTGGTCTAGAACTAGCTGCAAAGAGAAGGCTGGGCAGCAGTAGAAAAGGATTGTTGAAGTGGAAGTGTTTATGTGAAAAGCAACTGTATGTTATCATAAATAGTCATTGGACAATTGTTTATTGAAATACGTGATAATTCCTTAAGTCAGAAACGGAGACCCAAGACGTGCCCTCTTGGAGAACTCTCCTAGTAGCTGTCTTACAAACTTACGCCATTTTTCCTTATTTTCACTAACTCAGAATCTTACACTGAATTCATATTAGCCTTGCTTCAAAAGAAAGGGTGGAGAACAATTTCATCCAACTTAGTCCGTTGACTGTAGAATATCTAGGAGAGTGGGAAATATGGGCCTGAAGAATCATAAGAAAGCATCATATGTGGGTCTTCTGATTTTAGATAGGCCTAAACATAAACAGCACCATCACAAAATGGTCTTTAAAAGGAACCACATGCTTGCTAAGCTTTTGACTTGTGCCTGCAAGTTATGAGCCCAAGGTTCTCATGGAACTCTCAAGGAATTTTAGCATTGTGTGGGTTCTGGCACATAGGTGTTAAATCTGCCATGTCACTTTCGGAAACTGGACTGATAATTGTTGATTTTTGTCATGACTGGAAAGCTTTTGGCCTTTAGATACCTCAAAGACTTTTAACACATGCTTAAATATTAAAATGACTTAATTTATATATTTCATTTTCATGTCTTTATTGTGAAGCAGTTACATTTAATGAACTATTGACAACTAGAGGAAAATTCAAATGTATCCAAATCTGGCATCAATCACAAGTAAACCCATGGTTGTTGTTTTCCTTCTTGGAGGATGATAGGAACACTAGAGGAAATTATTATTGATAATAGACATTTGCAAGACTGCATGATAGGAGATGTTTACCTTACTAGGTCTTGGCTTAAAAAATGTTGCTATTCATAAAATTGCTGACTTTTAGTAGGAGCTAGAATTGCCAGTGATTGATCTCCAGATTGCTTTCATTATGTGACTTCTGCCTACAAAGAACACTGTGTTTGGTTCCATTTTTTGCCTTTTTTGCCAAAAGAGTCATTTATAATGATAGCTCATGAATGATGGCTAAAACAGCTTGTGAAGCTGAGAGAGCTTGATCCTCAGAGTGGCTGGAGCTTAGGGCACGCCAAAGGCTGACATCATGTAAACTTTCCTATGCAATTCTTTTAGTCTGTTAAAACGTCTCAATCTTTCTTCTCCAGCATCAAATCTCTCTGTCAGGGACTCCCCCATACCATAGGGAGGTGTACCATTGAAGATGAGTTATCTCTAGAAGAAAAGACATTGATTATCTGGATAAATACTTAGCACGCATATTTCAAGAGTGATAATCTTTGCTGTGTGTGTTAAATTCTGAATTGGCCGAAATTACTATATTAGCATAGCAGTAAATGGATCTTTTTCATTTATCCCTGTTGATGTCCAGTTCCTTAGTATGTATTACAAAGAATTGTTAACTATTTTCACAGTTCGTTTTTTTTTTTCAATGTCTGCTATGAGATAAGTATATTTCTTTTCGATATAGAATAACAGTTGGTCTGTCTAAAGAGTTTTGTGATGTTAATTTGTATTCATTGCCACTGGAACCATAAATTAGAGGAGTGATTCATTTATATACGCTTTTTTACAAAGTGTTTGTGATATTGAATGACAAGCTTTACAGCTTCATCTAGATTCCATTTGTAAGATGTAATTGTTTGTTATCAGCAGCCTGAAATGCTGCCTTTGTTAAATAGGAATCTGTATCCAAACAATCCTCTTGATATTCTGTGGAAAGGTAATTGAAAACTGTCTCAGTCTTTAAGTTTGCCAGTGTTTTGTTTAGTGATTATAAAATTGCAGTTGTTTTTAAGATGGCAGGTTTAATTACATAGTTTTCATGATTATGAAGTTACCTCCTGTAAATGTTCAAAATCCACTGTATTCTAGACTTTTAAATTTGATTTGCCAATACATTTTTCATCTCCTGATACTACAGTTTTATCAGGAATTGCAAGCGACAAAATGGGTATTGAAGGATAGGGTCAACTGGCATCAATACCATTATACCACTGCAGTTACAGAACAGCACGTTGCCCTTGACAAGAGAGAACTTTGACAGGTATGCTGAATCCATGAAAAGAAGCAACAATATGGATGTTTAAGGACAGTAATTTCCACAGGTGTGTAGTGACCTGAGAACACAGTAGGAACTTCTACATGTAACTACCTTCCAAGATAAGTCCCTCAACTGTGTAGAAAAAATTTTGCTTTCTGAAAAACATTAATATGTATAGAAGGTCAGCGCTGATCTACTTACACTGGAAGGCATTGACCTGAATACAGGACCAGCTGATAATACATTTTTCTGATCTTTTATTAATTTATTGCTATACTGTAGGAACACTTCTCAAAAATGTTCCATTTTGCTGATTTACACCCTCTTACAATTACACAATGTTGCCTGTTCTAAAGAGGAAAGAACAAAGGTTTTTTTCTGTCTTCTTGCATGTCCACTTTTGTACTCAGGATGCTAGGAAAGCCACCATTCCTGTCTGTCTGATCTCTTATAACTGTACAATTGCTAAATTCTCTCACAATTGCTTAAGTGTTAATAATTAATAAGTTCTTTGAGCAGGTTTCATAGTATCTCATTGAATTTTGAAATAGTTACTTGAAATCCAGCTTTGTGAAATCTTCCAAGTCCATATATTTTATCAAAGTAAACTTATCTCTGGGAGATTAGAGAGAGTTTAATACAAATAATTGTGTTAGTATCTGAATTAATTTCCCAGAGGATTTATCAAGAAGAGTAGACCACACCAAAATTAATTACAAAGTCTCCTATAACTTATTTAACAAAGCCTCTGCTTATTTGCAAATAACAATTGTTATTCTCAATAACTACTGTCAATAATAGGACAACCTGAAGTCATTGAAAAAACTAATTAAAAATTTGTTTACATTTAGTGAAACAGCAGTTCAGATCAAAATTGCCTTCCCAAGTGATAATTCATTGTCAAACTTTTTTTTTCATATGCTAGCTAATGCATGCAATGAATGATTCAAGCTAATTCTAGCTGCTTTTGAAATTCATCAGTAGCTGTAACCAGGGTAACCTGTAATTCTAATCTTAGTTCACTATAAAGTCTTATGCTGTTTTTATCAGATGGTATGGTGAACTCTTCATTTATACATCAGACATTCATTAAATCAATGAATCCTCTGTCCAAGGAACTATCAGTTTTCTGCAACATACAGTGGTGCTGTCACTAGATTGTAATTGTTGGGGATTTGGAGGGTTGTGTGTTGTTTCTAGTTAGTTTTTCATTACATGCAAGCAATGTTTTCCAATATGGTAGTTTGGCAATAACTGACAGAAAAAATATCTTTTCCTGTTGTCTCGGTATGTGAAAGTGAATGCCAGCAGTTGTTATAATTAAACTGGAAACTGAGGCACAATAATTGGCACATTGGCACAATGAGGCACATAAATTTAGAAATGCAAATAATGTTCCCCATGCCCTGTGTTACTGTGTTGAGCCATGTAGGTAATGCCTTGTGTCAGTTCAGTTAAGGGATGGATGTTGCATATCAGCGATAAATATATATATATGTCTTTGCATGGGTCAACACTGAGTGCACAGGGCGCTATGGGGTTGGTAGAAGTAAATGTGTCTCATGGACATATAAGCAATTGCACAGTGAGGTAGGAGGAGTGCTAATGTGTATGGATAGGGTTAGGGTCTCAGACAAATGCTAATAGCTAGTAGAATGATTGTGTATTAAGATTGCATCAGACAGAAATTGTTTATCCTGGGAAGCAAGGCTTGCATAGACATAGAGAAGCTATCAAATAGTATCCTTCCTATAATGACTTGGTCTTTTGGGGAAGCAGTAGTCTTCTATCTTTCATCCCTTAGTGGGGAGACTTGCTCATGAGTATCTTGGTAATTAGATGGATGTCAGTATGATTTAAGATCGAAAGAGTATATTTTTTTCACAGTATGGATGATTACCTTGTGTTTTCAATATTTATTTTTAGCTAAGTGAAAAAAGCAATTGCAATTATCCAAAGTTGTTATACAGCTCGCACATGATGGATATGCCATATAGAACACAGTTAATTTTCTTTCTAACTGCATATTGCATTTCCTGCAGTGTCAGTTATATTGAATGATAAAGTTAGATTCACTTTGTGATTTCACCTTTTTAATTAAAATTGTCAGCCTCAAGAAAGGGAACAATCAAAATTCCATCAGCATCAATGGAACCTGTACTGGTCCCAACTGCATGTTATTTGTGTCTTTCTCTGGCATATCATGCATATTACTAAGCAGACTCTACATAAAATCATGCATGTGAAATCCCCTAAATATCAAGAGAGAGTCCTCCTGCCAGGACTATTCATTGAATTCTGTGTAATAATAAACTAAATAGAACAGGAAGAGAGAAAGTGTTACGCTAACGTTTACACAGAACATATACTGTATTATTAGCTTTCTTTCCATATTCCTAATCGGCTGTTCTGGTTTCTTTTAATTCATACTAAATGACTTTTTTCTTTCTCTTTTTTTTCGTTTCAGAGAATAAACTAATTTCTCTTCAGCTGTAGCCTAAATTATTTGCTATTTAGCATAGGCAAGACTTGCAAAACTAGTTTTAATTATATGCATTTAAAAGCTTTCATTGTTGGTGGTGCTGTAGAAGTGAAGAATGCAGCACACTGTGGATTAATTTCTGGGATAACTGAGTTTTTCACTTTCATAAGTTCAAGGTCTAGAACTTCTAGAAAAGTCATAACTGGAAGGGCTAAGATGCTGACTCTAAGTCAGCATTATTATGCTGGAATACAATGAAAACCATGGAGATCCACACTCAGCCAACAGTAACCCCTCTGCAGGGACAACTGAATATATGCACATAGCCAGAAAATGGCCTCACTTCTTAGGTGGTTATTGCTTCATCTCTCTCTCAGGTGATGAACTGCCATGCTAGTCACAAGTATCTGAATCCCTTCCTGCAGTAGAATCCATTTTCTATTGTGCAAATATTCTGTATTTATTCTAGACCACACACAGATCTGAGTGACATCAGAGAAAGACTGCAGTAACCCCAATTAATTTCAGAAGGCTTATTCCAGGTTTATCCTACTCAGAGATAAAAATGTGTGTATTTATCTTTGAATTGCATGGCACAGAATATAATGATGAGATGCATTGAGCTCCATTCTCAGTTTGCATAAATTAAGTTGTGGTAGTCAGTGGAAAAATGTTGGTCTACACCAGATTAACAATCTAGATGGTCCATTATCGCTTTAGTTAAGCAAAATACAAATGCTAATAAATCTCTTTCGTTCTATCATGACTACTGAAAATAAAAGAAACTCCTAATACCTGTGGGTTTTTCTTTTCTTCTTTTTTCTTCCTTCTATTTTAATTGATTAGTGAGCACTGAGCATACTGGCTTTTGTAGGAAAGGAGAATTAAATTCTAACTGGTTGGGCAGTTTTCTAGTGTATTAGCTTTTGGTTGATAGGAGTTGGGTTCTTTCAATAGAAGTTTTCTACGTTCCTTAAAAAAAATGGAGTGCCCTCAAATATCCATTTTGTTGGTCTTCATCTATAAATTTTTGGCAGAAAAGGTCAGTGGAGAAATCTGGTTCATCCTTCTGCACTCAAATTGATGGGGCAGATTCTTCACCTATGTTCCATGGTACTTTACCATTACAGCCCTGTCTGATGCGAAGGCAACATGGTCCAGCTACAGTGGAAGCACATGCTTATCCCTGTAGCACTGTTGTGATACACAATGATATAACTTCTGAAATAAAAATCAATTTTCTGGAGAAAATAGACAGAGTTTAGGTGAAAAGACATTATTTTCCTTTTTCCTGTACCTCTGTGCATTCGCATGGCAATTAAAAGGAACCTGCATGACTTTTCCTTTCTCCATGGTCTTCTCCATGCCCCTCTCATGTCATGGGAATAACTTTGCAATCTGACTTGAATGACAGATCTTTTCTCATTGTGTGGAAAGGAGGCATTGTACACACCATAGACAGTATAGTAAAGATACTCCGTAGTATACAATTCCTTCTATTGGATCTTTCCTGCATGGTCCCGTCTCCTCTCTTGTATTAGGTCAGAAAAATATGTTTTAAAATCAAACAACGAAAAAGCTATTTGCAATTTATGAAGGCAAATATCCTGGCCTCACTTACTCTGCTGGGAGGTTTTTATATGGATGTTGATGAAATTGTGATTTCAATCATTCCTTTTATTTGTTTTTTAATCTAGAATTTTTATTTTCACCTATTTTTTTATTTTGTATTTCATCATGTTTCATGGCTTGTATTTAGATTGTGGAATAGGGGTCTGGTCTGTTTTAGGCTTGGCAAAGTACGGCACAAAGTAATGGAGCTATAGAACTGTGTATTGTCTCATTTTGGTAATAATATTGCCTTTGGTTCAGATAACTTTATTTCAATAAATATGTATTATATGGAATTGGTGCCTTTTTGTCTGTGAATGTTATTTTATGGCCATGGAATAATCAGCAGTTTTAGAAAAGCAAAATAAAACTGTGATGCAGTACGGTAGCCCTCTTCACCTCTCTGTTTTATTCTATCAATTTGCTTATTTAATGGGTGGAAATCCAACTGATGGTCAGGTATTTCTTCTGAAACCTTCTTTGGTGTTCAGGGAAATTTACGCAAAAATAGCATTTGACATTTTAATAAAGAAGTGTAGCTTTATGCTGCAGTCAGCATGCTTGACTAAAAAACAGCCAGCCATGCAGAGAAGATAATAAAGATGACTTTTTTTATGTCCTTTGACGTGAATCCAGTAATCAGAAGAATGATGTCATTCTAAGACCTAATTTGAAGGTAAAATTGTGTTATTGAAAGCTTTTGTAGTTTCCTATTTTAATCCATAGGGATTAAAACTGCTCTCAAAATGACGTTGTTATTGCTCTATTATGCTTGAATATTCCAAGTGCTGGAACAAATTTTGACATATGACCATTGAAGGGGGAAAAAACAAAGCCCAAAACAAGAACACCTTGTTGCATTTATTGTAGTCTAACCATGTCTGTTATTCTAGGTATCTTTATCTTTCAATTATGAAAGGATATAGGTTTTAAGAACTGGGACAAATTCAACAAATAGGTACTGCTCTTGGAACATACTCTGGAGCACAAGAAGAAAACTCGGTTTTAAGGCAAACTCAGTGTTGTTTGGTAAAGTAAACATGTTATAAGATAAAGCTCTTAACAGCTGTTCAACCAAAACCATATCCTCGTATATTAGAACTTCAATTATCTCTTTCAGTTACTCTGATCTTCATATGCTCAAAAAGCTTCATGAGAGCATTGAAAGCTTGCACTAAAGTTTGCACTAAAACAATCCTTTTAATAGGTTTTCAAGCTGGAAATATTTTTTATAGAGTAGCTGTTTACAATTGTTATTCAACATCTATGTAGAACACAGAGGTAATATTTTTAGGTGTTGAAGTTTAACACATGTAGGCCCTAAAACTTCAAGGATGCAGGTCTCATGGGAGGTCAGAGGGAGTCCACTCTGCTCAACATTTGTAGGTGTTTTATAAATCATCACTTTAAAATGTGGGATGGTGTTCAGCTATCTTGAAATCTCATGGGTTCTGTGTGGTACTGCAGAAAGATAGGAAAAGGTAAGAGATGGTGGCTACTCAGTGTGTAAACAAATTGGTGTGACCTTAATAATGATCTAAAGATGGGTCTTATCTTTTGGTCTCAATGACCTAGTTCAATATTTTCTGAAGTTGAATGGACTTGCTGCTGGGGTTTTTGCTTGTTTGTTAAAAGGAAACCTGAAATTTTCTTTCCCATAAATTTTTTTTAATGCATTTTCTTTGTGGAGAGAGGAAATTTTTGTCATTTTCACTGCCAGTCCTTAAATGCTTTACGGATGATTCACGTGCAATGACAATCAGCTCTAACTCTGTGCTAGCAAGAGCCTTTATCTAGATTAGAGATCAGGGATCTGGAAAGCAAATTTTCTTATATTTCTGCTTAAAAATAAAACAAAGACACATTTAATGAGTGTCAGACTAATCCACTTCACCACACAGGGATTTTTTTTTAAATGCTCAGCATCTAGTAGCATAGTGTAATAACCCTGAGGTTATTTTGCACTTTGCGTGTTTGTGAATTGTGTCAGAGTGATCGTATGCTTGTGTTAGACTTGTGAGAAAGCCAGCAAAACATGGTGAATTAAAGTTGGCAAGAAATTGTTATGTTTGAATGCACTTGAATTTTCAGGTTTAATGTATTCCTGTTGCTTTGGTGAAGTATTACAAAAATTGAGGTGTTTTGTTTCTTTCTACATTAGTATATCTGAGTTTAATATGATACTTTTTTGAAACAGGAGTTTTGCTACACAGTTTTATTTGGAAGAACAGAAGGTGATGCTTGAGTTAAAGCTCTTTCAATCATCTTTCAAATTAATGAGAAAATGTTTCCAATTAAAATCAGTATTTGATTAATTAGTAGTTGACTTACTAGGAAAGAGACAGTCAGGAATGTTGTTAGGATGCATTCAATGCAAATCATGGGGAAAAGAGTGTCACAAGAAAGAAACCATCAGTGCCTCAAAGGACACTGGTTGTTTTGTTGTAGGATGTCCTCCAGCAGCCTGTTCAAGTTGGTTTGAATGAACTACTGAAGAAAATGGCTATAATTTGTAAGTAGTTTGATGCTAATAAGAGCACCCCTCCTTGGACATGAACATTATGTGCAGTTGCACATAATATCTTGCAAATGGCAGACTACCACAGCAAAATAAATGTCAAGGACACGTGCACATCCTCAGACAATCACTCTGAGTAACAAACAAATTAGTTTAATTTTATCATCTTATGTCAAGAAAGATGTGGTCCCTACTGGACCAAAGGAGAGAATGAAAATATATCATCTTTGAAAATGACACAGAGAAAGATGTATCAAACTTAGCTTTAGAACTTCTGTGTCCTGGAGACACTCTTATAAATGAGTACAATGCTGACATTTATTTTTGTTTTCCTGTGAAAATTATAGCTTTCAAAAGCAAGTACAGTACTCAGCAAAGTGAAATTAAGTTTTATGAAAACTTGGGTGAATTTGGCCCCACAACACATTCAGTCTTTTCAGACTCTTCTAGTCCAAATCGGAGTTCTAACACAAAGGCAGCATGCATGCATACATACATACATATTGCTTCCTGCATCTTGCTGCTTCATGAAAAGATGAATTGCATTTATCTCTACCCAATTTCTTGATGTGTCAGACAGCAGCAGAACCATCAAAAACCTTCTATGATGTACTGTATCACTTGCTTATTTACGTGTGCTATAATATCACTGTCTTAATGTTACTAATAGCATGAATAACATAAAGCAGCTTTATGGTTTCTATTCCATCTGAAATATCAATGCAAAATGGCCTCAGCTCTATGGGAAGCAAATGATTGACTGCTTGGTTCTGGTTATTTAAAGTAAAATTTTCAAGTGGAAGTAGTGAAGACTGTTGATATATTATCCAGAATTTAGAGGAAATCAATATAAGCCTTAATGACCTCCCCCCACTGCTCTTTAGCTTGCATTAGTCACATCTTGAGACAGCATGGTGGCCATCAATCAAGCAAACAAATTACTTTATTTTCATATTGTGAACTTAATGGCAGCTCTTGCATAATGTTTCCAAGCTAGTTCTGAAATTCTGCATGAAAAATACAAGAAGAAAAAGCTTCTGAAAAAATGATAAACTTTAAAGAATATACAACCAGTAATTCAGACACAAGTTAAACTTTAGAAAGCAAATTTTTGTTCTTTCCAAGAATAGAATGATCTAGATATGTGACAATGCATGTTATTGTGTTGAGCCAGGGCACCAGATATAATGAGAAGAGCTATGCCATAGCAGCCATACAAGAGTAGACTAAGTACACCTGCTGTCCAATCTCTGAGATTCCTGTGGGTTACAATATAAATAAAATACTTGGTTAGAATAGTAAATAGTTTTTTTAAAATCTAAACCTCTGATCTAATTCATGGTTTACTAGTGACCCTTCATAAACTCTTCTATACAGAGTAAAGACTCATTTCAGATTAGTTCTTATGACATTAATGTATCCATCCTAACAAAGTTTTATTCACTTATTTGCCAAGGTTCCTATAATGTGTTTGTAGGGCAGCTGAGGACTGAGCTTATAGCCCCCAGAATGCTGGAAATGTTTAGAAGAGGAATAGAGAAGAAGCAGGACAACACTGTTTCACCACTGTAGAAATGCTTAATTCATACATTGAATTTTGAGTAACTCGCTAGCAATGAAATTATTAGCAGCAGATTTTAAACAAATGAAATGCAGAGCTGTTTTACACAGTGTAAATCAAGTTAGAGGCTACAACTGTAAGTCGTTAAAGGAAGATTCAACAAATTTATGGATACCAGGTCCATCAGTGATCATTAAACACAACAGTTTGGATACTGCCTTTACTTCATGATGACCTTAAGGCACTGCTTTCTCAGAGGGAGGCTATACTTGAAGAAGGATCACCTTATATTTATCCTTATTTCTTATGCTCTTTCCTTAAGTATGGGTTAGCTATTGTCAGAGAGGCTCACATTCCAAATTCCTGATTTAACTGGCTAACTGTTCACCAGTGCAAGTCTATTCTGCAACTGCAATGATATTTTTCATGGCTGTTTTAATGAAGGAAGAAGAAAACTATGGTAGAGTAGTATTTTCACCTGTGAGATTTCTTCTGCTTTCTGGTCTGTCTTTGGTATTTTAGTTTTTAGTCATCCTGTTTTGCTGTCAAAGCTGTTTTGAGTCTCTTGGGTAAAGGCTTTCTGTCATTTATGCTCAAAAAATATAAAGGTGATAGGAAAAAAACCTCTCTCTCTGGTAATCAGTTTCCCAGATCACATAATCTGTGTTAAGTATCCCTAGCCTTCCCTGCACCTTTACTGTACTGGTACTACATGCTTTAACCTGCATTGGCAACTTGTGAATGGCAGTAATCTCTCTGCTAGTTTGTACCAGAGTAGGTGCCTGTCATAGCATTTAGCGCACCTCGCAGAAATTCTTTGGGGTCTTTTTGTGTGTCTGAAGAGTATTTTGTGATGTGCTTTGTTCTCTTGATGCTGCTCCAAAACAAATGATGGTATTAATATCTATTATATCCAGCATAACGACAACTCCATTCAACTCGGTTTATTATTCTCCATATTGCACCAAAAGATCTATATAATTAATTTTCTCTTCAACTTTATTCCAGCACAGACTTTTAATGTGGTGTAAGAAAGGAAGGCTTACGTGTCTTATCCAGAGAGACAGGTGAAATTCTTAGGTTCCAAAGAAATTTTGATCTAGCTACTATGATTAACGGCCACACATCTGCAGTTTCTATATGGTCCAGTGACCTTCAGCCATGCCTGAACCTGTTCTTGGGGTTTTCTTGTTTGTATGTGAAATTATTTGGGTCTTGAGGATGGTTTTAACTTTCAGTGTAAAATACCATCATCTTACTTTTCCATTTATAAAACATATTAAAAATGCTTCTATTTTTCATATGTGCATTTAAATTCAACAGATGAAAAAAAATTAATCACAATATAGAAGCTGTGCCACTACTGTCATAACAAAGAGGATGGGTGCCACAGACACACTTTATATCGTCTTTTGCAAATTTGGTTTATTTTCCCTGTTGGCTTTAGTAGATCATTCTGTAGCTAGGGATTGTATCTCTAATTATGAAAGAGAGCTGCAACTCAGCTATTTAGAAGCTTTTTTCCTTTTTTTGACATTCTTTATCCTCTTGTTTCACCTGCAAGAAGACTGATTTGGAAAGACAATTATTTCAGTCACGATTTCTTAAACTCGTGATTTAAGGTAGCAAGTAACATGCTGAGACAAAGTGAATGAGTTATCTACTGTAAATTGTGTGCCTGAATTGACTTAAAAAGCATAAAGCAGTTCAATAATAATCACTTATCAATGTTTTTCATGACTGAGAGTTGTATCCCATGTACACGTTTTACAGATTTTTTTTTTTTCTTCCCCCTTTAGGTCCTTTTAAATAATTGACTTAAAAAGCCATTGCCTTGACCTACCACATATGTTGGTTTTGAGTATCTGAGTAGATGTGGAATTTGAGTATTTCTTTCACTTAGTGGTAAGAGGTATGCAGTAGCTTGTCACAAGTAGTCCAAAGAATTCAATTTCATGTCATTATACCTTCAGCTTCAGAAATAATGCCACTTCCCTGCATTTCTTTTGCCACTTGTTATAGTTACGCTCTGTATTCCTGAATGCTGCAAGCTAAAAGAAAGTTTGTTGCTTAGTATCAGTCAAATATGTGTATACACAATAAAATCAACTACATTTCATTCCCCTCCCTCTCTCCCCCCAAATGCAGGTGGAAGTTTATTTTTTCAATGATGTTGAAAGATAAATAGAATCACAGTGAAAAGCTCTAAATGAGTCAAAGGATCTAATAAATGAGCAGTGAGTATAACTGTGAAAAATTGGGGGAGGCATGGAGAATATACACTGCCTAATATAGTTTCTTAAATAGCAAGGCAAATCTCTCTAGGATTATGATAGACCTAAAAGAGGTGAAAGAAAGAGATTCCCTCACAAGGCAGCTCAGAGCAAAGTCTAACCAACAGATGATAGCAGTAATGATGACAAAAATCTTCATGGATTTTTGTTCCTGTGATTTAGCCTGTATTATTTCCTCTTTATGTACTCTTCTGGTTTACTAGGAGGCCTGACAACTTGTACGCTTGAAAACGTTTGTCGTTCTGACAGGCTGGATCCCTTGAACGCATTGCTATGGAGGTAGCTTTCATTTATCTCGGCAGTCATGATCAAGTTGATACTTTTTTCCTCCACATCTATTACAAGTATGATCACTATGTTTTCTCACCCTTGGGATGACATTTCAGGGAGATAAGTATTTCACAAGAATCTGAGAATAATGTTAGTAATCTTTCTCATTTGCATGGTGGTCTAGGACTTGAAAGTGGAAGCTTTCCAAGCCAGATGCTTGCACAAGGTTCCATGAACTAGGTAGATTTTTCCAACCAAATTTAAATCTATTAATTAGTAAGTATCTGGAAGCTAGCTTATGCAAATTCTGTTGACAGGAAGGAGAGTGAGACTTTTTTATGTTTGGCTTTGTAAAGCAGAGATGACAGAGGATCCATGTGTTCTCAGCCTGCATGCCACATTTCAGAACTAAGCAAATAATAATGGGAAGCCAAATTGAATTATGATTTAGCGTCCTTAGTCTGATAGGATACTTGCATGTTTATTTCACTACCATTTGATTCACAAATAAAATTTTACAGTGTTTTTCCAGAAGCACTTTCACTCCTTAGTATAAGCCAGAATGATGACCCCAAGCAGGTGGGGAAAAGGTGAGATTCTTGGCGTCAGTGGAATATAGCTGTGCACTGCAGAGAGTGTTCAGTGCTGATTGCCTCCTCAAGGTTTCTAGTCTTAATGTCATACCACTGAAGTGAAGCACTTCTGGTAGCAAGCTTTTAGAGAACCCCAGTTTGTATTTCTGGCCATCTCTGCTGGCTGCTGTGGATAATACTTCTTGCTCCTTTGCATGCTATTAAAAAAGTGGCCTCTTCATGTCTCACACTGTGGGGGGCAACAATTCAGAAAATAGATTCAATTTCTTAATACCTCTGCATCCTGGAGGCTGAAAGAACAGTTCTCCCTGTTCACTGCAGCCAGCTCTACAGCACAAACCTATTTGGCCTGAGTTTAGTGCTTGGACCTGATAGATAGCAATATACAAATATATTACAAATGAAAAACTATACACTCTCCTTTTAAGCTTCATTGGGTATACCAGTATGTGAAATAGCTAAGGACTCAGATAATTAAACTCAGTTTCCTGTCTCCAGAAGTAAAGTTAACCAAGTGGGGGCTGAAGTAGCATGTGAGCTTCTCAAATGACCTGAATTTAAACTCCAAATGCATGGCAGGTTCAGAATGTTTCAAGATAAGCTAGTCGACCAAGACCGTTCCTCGCTAGTGCAAGTGAATAGTCTGCAGACATTAAAAGTATATCAAGCAGTCCACTACTAATTCAGAAAGTCAGGTCAAGTTGGAAACAATTCTACTTTCAAACGTGGTTCAGGCTGAAGATAAGTATTTTATACAGCTCTAATTGAAATACCAAACTTTAAGAAGTCAGTCATCAAGAGAGCTAATAGCATGAATCAAGAACAGATCAGGATTATTTCATGGGCTTAAATACTCTTTGAGCTTTTACCATAAGTGAATTTTGTGAGTTCAGCTTCACATCAGGGTCACTCTTGCTCAGATGACTACCCATCTCTGTAAGTTACAAGATCAATTCAGGGGCCAAACCAAAGTCTCCGAGTCCCTTAGCTGCAAAGGAAGTGTGAGTTTGACCATTGGTTTCTGTGTGAGCTGACTCAGACTTTTTGCAATGTGCTGATATGACCATTTAGTTGTCAGATTCTGACAGGTGTTCTATGTAATACATGCATATCCCTCACGAACCTATCATGTAAAAAATACAAATAGTTGTCCTGTGGTTGCTTCCAGATTTACAGCTTTCTCCAAATGCTAGCAAATCTAGTAAGACTTTTTCCATTGACCTCAACTGACTTTGAATTAAATGCAGAAAGTTATGCCACACAAAAAGGCAAGCACTGATCTGCCTATGAGCCCAGGTAATTATACCCTGATAGTGATCCTGTTCCATTCAGTATTTATATCCTTTCTTTCCCATCTAGCTCAGTCATTCTGGAAGAAAAGAATTTTCTCCTGGATTCTGTAACCTTCTTTCTCCTTTCTCACAGAGCTTTTCTGGGGTGACAAGTAGTTAAAGTTTACTATCAAATTAAGTGTCTTTTCATAGTTACCTGGGCTGTGTATTACCATAGAAGTGTGGGTCCAGGTATTTGATATTCACACAAAAGAAAGCACATTGACTTACCTAGGGTTGAATCAAGTGTTATGTCATTAGCATTGAATAGTTATAATGGGAGAAAGATGAAAACTACAGAAACATGAGGAACAACAAAGGAAGATGTGAGAACAGGACAAAAACATGGTTCCTTATTTGTAGGGGGAACTTAAAAGGCACCCTTCTCAATGCACCTGGCTTATTAATTTCCATTTCTGAATACTTTATCAGCAGTTGTTTATATCTGTGCAAATCTGGCACAGGGATCTGATATAATAGTTAGCAATCAGCAGACTTTGAGACTAAGCTGCAGCTCTTCCATAGAGATGCCTTTTCCCACTAATTCTACTCCCTAGCCTCAGGATCTGAGCTGTTCCCGTTGTTCTTTTTTCCCCTTGACTTTTATGTATGAACATATTCTTCACTCTTGCTGCTTGAAGTCTAAAGATATTATTCTTTTATATTTGGATCTGTTCAAAATTTTTAGCACTTAATGTGTTTTTCTCTATGACAAAATGTGTCTCATTGATCATTTCTGATATTTTCCTCTTCCAAGATTAAAAAATGAAAGATTCAAAGGCAAAATAGTCCAATTAAAGCTCAGTTCAGTCAAGATGTGTTTTATTGCAATGGTTTGTCAGCCAGTTTGTGTCTGTCTTTAACTTGATTCAGCTTCTGTTTGGTCCTGTTATGAGCTAGAAACTTGCTTAATGTTGATACACCAGTCAATGTGATGCCATAATCTCAAACATCCTCACAGCTGTTATAAAATACGCAGATTCTTTATCACTTCCAGGGTTTTGTAGATGGAAAAGTGTTACAATATTTCTCCCAGACTGGAGAAAATCTAAATGGTGTGAAAGCTGAAGGATTGATTATTGTTCTCACACTCACTTACATCAATACAGTCTCAGAGTTGTTTCAGGAAAGGCATTTGTCTCTTCAGGTTGGATTAGTTTTTTAAATCCTTAATTTTGAAGAGTCAGTGCAAACAAATCTCCTGCTGATTTCTTATGGATATTAATTTGCAGAATCGGGGCAAAGATATTAATCCAGTGGGATAATTTAGAAATTTCATCTGTAGTTGCTGCCATTTTGCTTTGACTTCTTCCTGATCTTAGTCATATTCTGACAGTCTCACTCTGAGAGGAAAGTCAAGGTATATAAATCAAGAAACCACTGGTCATTGCTGTATGATTGGAATGTTACCAAGCAAAAGATGTGGTCTCTCTCTAAAACAAGCCTTGTGTGGCAGGGTGTTTTCTTTATTAGTCTCTGCCAGTCTGATCCAACTGTCCTTAAGAACACTAGTAATCCTTTCAGTGACACCAAGAGGATTTTGGGTCAGAACTCAAAAGAATAATCTTCATAATTTCTCTGGATTTCAGCACATTATTTGTATGACAACTGAATAATTTAAATTGCCAGTTTACACTGGTACATGTGTTAGTTTAGGTCAAGCTTGTTGTGTATTCCACTATAATTAAAATAACTCGGTTCCTTCATTTCAGTTAATTGGAGGGGTCTAATTAAAGAGGTAGAAAATGAGCAGAAAATGTTTTTCTCATTACTATATTGAATATTTTAGTAAATACCATTCTTGGCAGAAGTTCTTAAACCCTCTACACTTTCATAACTATTGATCTGTTTTTAAAGCATAGAAATTCTGCTGTGATGATTTTACGCACACCAAAACTTGTGACATGATCTCTAAGTCATTACTTCTTTTTACTTAGTTTGTATAAAAGTCATTTGGGATATCTAACTTTTCAGATGTTCATGATGTTTGCCTCAGATAATGCTGAGTGATTTAAACACACATTTCAATATTGTAAAGAAATTATGACTAAGAAAAATATTTAACAGAGAAATGTATTTGTACAGTATTACATGTGACTTGTCATGCTGATTTCCCTGAACTCATTTACTGCAATTCTGGTGGTTTTTTTCTCAGCCATGTTTCAGACATCGTGATTTTCCTCTTAATAAAAGAATATTACTGATTCACATGCATGTTTAATATGTATAGCCGATTCAATCAAAAGGACATTATAAATACTTGCAAATCATCCTGAGTTATTTTGAAGTGATGAGAAAGAGAGTAGGAAAACTGTGGCATAATGTGCAAGGGAGAAGTGGATTTGTGGGGATTGACTGCTCCCTTCCAGGTACCCTACAGTGTTATATCATCTCTCCAAGCTATACGTGACAGTTCAGACTTGTTACTCTTAACGAAGTTGTATCTAGACTTACTATTTGCCAGTATGCAGTATTTGTTACTATTTCTCCTCGTGGTAGCTGTTGTGCAGTACATGTTGTTGAGTAACTCACTAACCTAGAAATCATCCAGATGTTGCTTGGTGCAATTTGATGACAGACACTGGGAAGTGTGATATGGGAGAACTCAGGGAGCAAAAGACCAAACTGATATAGGATGACTGTTGATATCTTACAAGTGATTGGATGTATTGCAGTCAGGGAACCCTGGGTGTGACTTTCACAGATGCCTTCTGGTTTTGGGGTGTACAAAGCTTGTACAAAGTCTTTAGTCTGGATTTGAGATTTCCAAGATGCTAAAGGGCTTTAGACATCTTTTTTATTAATTTTCAAGGAACAGATATAAATCCTGTTAACTGCTTGGTGTATTTAAATTTAGATGTTTAGTTCATATCTGTTCTTTGAGTAGTGTATTCTAGACTTTTAATATACCTAGATGGTACTAGATGTTAAAATAAAGGTAAAACGTCCTTGAGTTTGTAAAGAAGATGATTAGGAGCCAGGTTGTAAATCTGATCTTAGAGACATGGAAGGTTTCTAGGAATAGTGTTAAGACAAACACAAATCCTTCCACTTATTCTATTTGATTTTTTTTTTAAATATAAAAAAGGTTTTCCCCCACCTTTTTCTAAAATCCAAGTGAGGGATTAAGATGATAGAGAGCTGGCAGGAAAATGTTGATGCCTCCTTAAACAGTAGACATTCTGCTACCTCTGTGGCTATAAGGATTCTGTGAAGGAAATACTAGAATTTTTCTTCAAGACAATGTGATTCATGGATCCTTGACAGCCTCATGTCCTGCAGCCACTGAATATTCTCCCTTTATGAATAGGGAAGCTAGGTTGAAAAGAATTGTTGTGTTGCATATTTGCCACCTTCATTCAGAGGAATAATGTGGTTACATTGGAAGCTCAGTAAGTATTCTCAGATGTATGAAAGGTGATGCATTCCTTCTTGGCTAAAAGATCACTGCTTTGAATTTCAGCGGATATCTGGAATATGAACAACACCAGGATTTCATGCTCAGGATATCAAGTTTGGATTCACTGCTCAAGCAGTTACAGTAAACAGCATGTTTGTTTAGCTGCAGGACACAAACCAGTCAGTTTTCTTGACTAGTGTCATGTTCTATCCTAAGGACACAAGCTTTGCATCCACAGGACAGGCCTGAGTGAAGGATTTATTTTCCTCTTTGACAGTTCTATCTTGTTTCTCTCTTACCTTCATCCACCAACATTTACCTTCCTAAATGTCTTGTCTTGGAGATATGAACTTGCATCAGTCGAGTCAGCCAGTGGTCTTTTGAAGTGTGTACCAGATGATAAAATCCATTAAAAGAAGAGTATTGGTAATTTCTGAATACATTCCTTCATGCCAAATAAGAATTGTTTAAAGAGGGAAGATGGATTAGTTTTGATATTTGACCGCCTTATGGTTTTTTAACTGTCAGGTCATTTTTCTCTCTTGGATCACTGAGTATTTATAACATCTAAATATAAAGCAAAAAAAATTGCTTCCAAACGTATGTATATGTGTGTGTCTGTATTTGTGTGTATACAGTAGCTTATGCTGTTGTCACATAAACAGACTATTCAGCTCTAATACTATGCAGCTGAATGATAATTGCAATGCCACGAATTAGGGGTTACTTAAAAGGTGAACAAGTAGTGGTGAAATGGCTTAGAAGAGCATCTTAAATTCATAATGGTCATTCACATAAATAACACTTTACCATCTCCCATCTGTCATTCCTCTGTGAAGATTTGTGGTACCCTTTGATCAGATGACTCGTCCTTGAAGTACAGTTAGCATTCTAGTGTGAAATATCAACTGTTCTGCTGACAGAATGAGTTCAGTCAGCAAGCATCAAACACTCTGTATGGCGCTCATCATGGGAACCAAGAATAAAATAGTTTCAGCCCTTGAGCAGAGCAACCTGCAATAATAGGTGTTGCATTAGGATTAAGAAAGCATTGATATTTAAAAATTAATTAATTCTGGTGGCATCAATATTATTTTTTATCAAGCAAAGCAATGAACTGTGGCTACCTGATAATCTTGCCAAAGTAGTCACCTCATTGTTCAGAAAGGTCCTTTATTCCTTCCACACTTGTTTTTTATTCAAGTAATTTTTGCAAGTAATTCCTAACAATAGTTCTAAATGGATTGTTCTCCCTAACTTTACATTTTTATATAGTTAGGTCTGTATTATAAAGGGAAGAGATGACTAATAATGCTGATTTGTAACGTGGCAAACAATTTGAAATTAAAGAAAATTACCATAACAATTACATCTCTCCTAATAGAATATATAAGGAAGTTAGGTGATATCTGTTCAGGTTTGAGTCCTGAGTTTTGATCAACTTATAGTTGAAGGAAGTGAATATCTATTCCCTGCTCATCAGTCAGAGAATATAGAATATAGAAGCTATCCAGCCCTACCACGTGGGTATAAATTTGGTTGAATTTATTGATTTCAGGCTGAACAGTTGTCATCTAGATGTGTGTAGGCCCTGACTGTGCTGTGGGGCAGCTGAACTTTGCAAACTACCTCATAGCTTTCATGCTTTCATCATCCACAATTCCTTCTGGCTCAGATACCTGAGCTGCCTTTCTGTGAAAATAAAGGCTTGTGCACAGTGTACTCCTGACTTCTGCTTCCCACATAGAAACAAAAGTAGCTCCAGCAGACATTTGGAGCCAGGAAATGCTTCCACTACCTACAGTGTAGCCTCATCCTTAGTTTGTTCAGTCCCTCTACTTTTTCTAAAATAGATTTTAGACTGATGACAATTAAAGCTGACTAAGGAGCTGACCTTGAAGAAGGCTATGCTGCTGCTTGTATGGAACAGAGAATACTTAGAATACAAAGAACTTGAGTATTTGAATACAAAGTAAGGATGATTGTGTTTGAAGTAGAGAATCAGTTACTCCCATAATGGAATTGGAAGACTTTCATATATACGCCTCCTACAAGTATTTAAAAATGGAGATTTCTTGACTACGTAGAATACTTTGTATGAATGCAGATCTTGTGTCAAAGCATAAACATTTCAATGGGAGCTATGCTGCATTTGAGACTGAATGCAGGCTACTGTAGATTACTGACAGTTTTATTCTTCCATCACTGTTCAATCAAACACAAATAAGAAACAATTCTCTTGATATATCGTGCTGAGATAATTATTCTGTTACATGCAATGAACTTTTATCCTGATATTAGCTCCAGGGTGGTTTTTTTTGCATGATGAAGAAATAAAAATTGAGTAATGACTTTATGAATAAGCTCTTACAAATTAAAAACATAATAAATGCATGTAGATAAAAAATATACCCTTCAGTTTATTCATTCAATAGACCTTTAATTTTTATGTTGATACAGATACATACACTGCAAGGTCTAAATATCTGAGGATGCATTTTTTCCTATGAAGTATGAAATGGACTTAGATATTATGAATATGTTAAATCCTCCAACTTAAAGTTCAGCTAATAAACAGATCTTGGATGAGCTCTATAAATTTTGCCATCAGCAAACAGATCTCTTTCTTTAGATGTCTGGATGATCCTGAGCAGAAAGGTTTTTTAAATAAAGTAATCAATTTTTATGATAGGTTCACAAACTTATGTTAAGAAAACAAATAATCTATCGATGTTATGCATTATAAGTATAGTCGTCTTTAGTTCTTTGTTCCAGTTTCAGAAAACAAAAAAAAAACCAGTTTATGAGCTTACTCAGTAAGGAACTGGTACACTGTTTCCACTGAGACTTAAGATGATTTTAAAGAATGACAGGTATATCTGTGACATTACTCAGATATCTGGAGCCCATCCAATTGTCCTCATAATTTCTAGATGGCATGAGACATTCTGCTGATACTGATTTTCAGGTTTTCCCTCCTCCTTCCACAGCAGCAATTGAAGTGAGGAACAAGACAAAGATCTGACTGCTTCCCACAAAAATTCATTGCCTGTTTTCATAGTGGGGTCTCCCCCAAAAAGTCTCTAGAGAGAAAAAGGGATGCACTAACTAGCATGACTATGCTTAGTCCCCTGTGATGCTAATCACAATTATCATCATGTCTTTGAAAGGTTGGTTACTGGGCTGAAAGGATGTGTCAATCCCCACTCAGGTACAATAGCTGTGAAATTAACAATGGATAGAAATTATTTTCTTAAATCATAACGTATTCATTATTCATGTTATTCCTCATAGTGAGATGGACTTAAGTAACAATTTATTGTTGGAATAATTTTCTGTGGAGGCAAGATACAACTTTGGACACTGTTTTACATGACAATCTCTAGTGATCACTGATAGTCGAATTGCTGAAACTTCAGTTCCTCATAGTCTGAAATAGTCCACATCTGGTCAAATTTTCAGAAATGAAGCGAGACTTGTGTGTTATAGGTAACTTTCCACACGATTAAGGGACAACAGAAGGTTGTTTTTCCTCTTGTAAGAGGCTAATTCCGCTGCAGTAATGCTGATTATGTTAATACTGTTAATATTTAATAAGTGTTAAGTGTTTCAGGAATTTAGAGCATGGAGTACGTGTCCTATTAGCTAGATTTCATACACATAAGCCAGTCTTCTTACTACAACTGTTGTTATAATATATGTGTCTGATTCCGCATTCATTCAGGCGAAGCTTCCATTAACTTAGTGGTATGGGTTCAGACTCTGTGTTTAGTATGTATGCAAGAGGAATACCTGTATAGTTTTCCAGACAAAAGCTACATTGAATTTTCCTGGTGTCACTTAAGCTCACAAAAGGATGAAAATTCTTGGTGTTAAGCTTCTAAGACTTTGCTGCAAAAGGGTGACTTGAAGTTACGCTAAAATGGTTCCCTGTTGTGCCTTGATCCTACTTGTGAATGTCTGTGTCTTTGTTGGTGCAGACAAAAGTTGAAGTGAAGTCCTTTTAAAAGTTGGAAGGGAGAAAAGAATCCCTAAACTCTTCTAGGGATATGAAAGTAGAAAGGTCCACACTGGCTGAGGCTTTCAGAATCAGAAAATTTCCTTTTTATGTCAATCTCAGAATGGTAGATGGAGCTGAGCAATAGCAGTTCTGTCTTGAGGATACAAGTTTATTAAGAAATACACTGTTGTCATCCCCCAAAGAGCCACATAAGATAATTGTCCGTGTTGCCTACTGTAATACCTCAAAGAGCCTCCGCAGTAAAATGGCCATCATTTGGTCATTCTCCAGTATCTTATTACCTCACTAGGCCTAGTAACTTACTAGAGCCAGCTTATGTTGCCTATGACTCTACAGATGGTTTACCATTAGCTTAAAATGTGCCTTTTCTTTTCAAACACATTTGTCTTTGGAGGGGGGGGGGAAGACAATATTTATTCTATAAGGTAATGAGCCAAAGCTCTGTGACAGATTCTGCTATGCAAACTGGAAGACTGACAGATCAATTTAAGTGAAAATGTAAGGATTTGTGTTGCAGGGACTCAGTAGCTACAATTTTAGTGCAATGGAAGGAACAAGTTTCTCATTTGATAACTTTGCATAAAACAAAACTGTTCTTATGTGTGCGTGTGAACTTTGCTATGGCTTGCTTGAAGGCCTCTGTGTAATCCTGGATAGCAGACCAAGCAGGTGATGCAGATAAATTGCGGGACTCTTCCTCTCAGGGCTCGAATAACAGTTCAGCATTTGGTACGTACTGAGGTAACAGTAGCTTGTTCCCAGGGTCATCCTATAAATATTTATACTTTCATAATTAGTTCAGAGGAAGTTCCTTAGAGCCAGTCACTAGAAATTGATAAAAGGAAGAATTTTTAATGCAACTTATTTAAGTGAAGCTCCTCCACCCCTACCACGGTTAGGGAACAGTATTTCTTTCTAAGTAAGACACAATTATACTGTGTCAGTTTGAAATAGCTGTGCTGCTAAGACTGCATTAGGAGTTCAGTGTTGCATCTAACCTACAAAGTGATTCTATACATCTGGAATATATTAGATATTAGAATACAATAGAAGTAATGTTTAACATCTCTCACAGTTACTGATTCAAACTCATTCTCACATTCAAACAAAGTTAGAATTTAATTTTATTTTTACTTTTTCTTCCCATTCGCCTTTTGAAAACATATACTGTGAGCTTACAATTGAGCAAACTAAATGCGCTTTAACAACCCGTGAGCCAAACTAAAGGTATGCTTATTATATTGCACAGAAAAAACATTCTTAACAGATTTTTTTTCATCAAGAATACCAAAGCGACAACTGTGACTCCACCTTAAAAGCAGAAGCAGAGAGAATACATGGAAAAAACAACTAATAAGTGCAAAATGCTCTTTCATGCTGCTGGAAATAGCTTTTCCACTTGCTTCTTTTTAAAATAGCTCATCTGTTGGAAAGAACAATCTGAGTGTTCAGCCTTCAGGCTGATGCTTCTTTTCACATAGAAGCAATCCATTGATTGCATTAATTTAATTTAGAGGCATTAATTGTTTAAGGGTCAGTCTCATTTTATTATCTAGAATATTATTTTCACATTCTAAAGCAGATTGTCATTGACTTCTTTATCAAGAGAAATTTATTTTAGTGTCAATTCATCCAGTTGACTTAAATTGCCTATGGTGGATTGACATATAACCTCCTAAAATTATTTTACTTATCTGATGACATTATTTCCTGATTTGTACTTGGGAAAAATTGGGGAATCAATTCCGATATCTTAGAAATGCTGTGGAGTCCCAGCATGCTCTAGCTGTTGCACGGAAATTAGACAGTTGCAAGTGAGTTTGACTGTGTCTTGGAAACTGCAAAATGTGACTTATCAGGCACCCTTTATTTTGTTTGCTTCTTCAACAAAACCTGATAAATAATAAAAGAACTTTGTTGTTCAGCAGCATAGTGAATATGGCATTAAAATCACTGTTTATATGCAAAGATAAGCATAGTGAAGTTTCTATGCTTTCCAGTAAAGCAATGAAGAGCCTGGTTTTAGCTCTGTTGCATCAGTAACCTGAACTACCATTAGATTCATTTCTTTATGCATAATAACGGTACAAGTATCTTTCTAACTAGGCTGGAGAACAGCTGCTATGATGTTCACTATTTCCGAGTATTCAAATTTGAATGGGTCTTCCAAATGCTACAAATAGTAGCTGACTGTATAAACCACGTGCATTACTGGAGCTAGTGACTCCACCATTTTTCTGTGGTTACACTTCAAGTCTTGAACTACAGCCAAAGTATATATTGAGTTAATATATAGTAATAAGTAATGCTGCTTATACTTCAAACTATGTAAATACAGCTAAAACAAAGTAAAGCAGATCATACCATGTCTCCGTTTATCACTTATAACCTTTGATGTTTGTAAAATAAAGTAGTGCTATTTCTGGAGATAAAAATATCATATCCTAAAAGATTTCATTGCCCAATACTTGTCACATATCAGGAAAATGCATCAGTTTTGATAGATTTTTTTTTATTATTCCTTTAATGAAAACTAAATTTACTTGAAAGATATAATGAATTTACTTTGAGTAGAAATGCAATCTTCTGAGGCTCTGTCCCAAAAACTTTCATAGTCCACAAGTTTCACCTTAAAAATTCTGAGGTTTTAGACATGTTAATTGAAGTTCTTCAGAATGAAACAGCCTGGTTGAAAGCTTAATAAAAAGATCACTGACAGTATGTCCTTTTTATAAAAGTACTTTTTTAGGTAAGACAAAGACCACTTGGTGGCAAAGTCTGGAAGTTCTGCACAGAATCAGAAAAGAAGAAATAAATGTTGTTTGATTACTCATTTTAACATCTTCTTGTAGCAGGTTCTTGTGTAAAGCTTAAGGGACAGATCCTGCACATCTTTACACAAGTAGTTTTCATTCATTGAAGAATTCCTTTTTGAGCCACTGGAGCTACTAATCTGAATGAAGGCTATTTTGTCTTTAATGTGAAAGGTTTTCCGTGGCTGAAATATGTTTGGAAGCAGTATAGGTTGAGAAATATTTTTACCTCATTACTATCCTGGGAAAGGTGAAATTAAGGGTTATGATATGGTGACTTTGAGCACAGAAATAACGGCATTAAGAGTGCCAGGTATAAAATATCATATTTGGACACACTCCTAAGAGTGACAGAATTGAGATTCAGAGCCTGCACAGATAAAGCACATGGCCTGCGATTTGGCTACAGAGAACTAGACAAATGAAGTCTGTGAAACAGTGTAGTTAATTTATTAATAGATAAATAAAAGGTTGCTTTTTTTACCCTTCCATTTGTGTTAAGGTGAACTTAATTGCATTGGCATCAGGAATGAAAAGAAGATTGGCATATCTAAATATTACATGGCTAATGAGACCCTCACAAATCTGTCATTGTCTGATAACCAGCCCAGAAAGATATTTAAGTAGGGGACACAACAGAAGTTGTGGCCAGACCTCGGATCTGCTAATTGACAATCCCGTGGTAGAAAATAATTACATTATGTAAGCATAGAATAAAGTACAAACACCGCTCAGTATTTATAATTATATCTTTATCCTTACCATAAGAGTAGGAACGGAAATTGTGTGTCCTGTCTCACAAAGCTTCTGATAAATATCTACAAAACCTGAAATTAAAAGATTTTTAAAGAAATGTATGTGCTAGATGAAGACGGATGGAAGAGAAGACAGAAAGGAAAAAAAGAAAAGCAAACTTTGCTGTAATAAGACTCTACACCATGATATTTTGGACTATCTTTGGTTTGTATCTGTGTGGACACCTGCTGAAACTGAGTTCTGCTGCCCTCATTTTAAGCAGCCTGGATGAAAGGCGTCTACAGTCTCAAAGACACCTATGTTGCTGTGTAGTAAGTATTCTGAAACATAGGGCTCATGTCTGAGCTCTATAGAGCTATTCCCAATCTATGCAAATAGTATACCTTGGACTGTAAACAGTATCCCCTTAAGTAGTGAATTTCATAATATAAGTAGGTCTATGTAAATCCCTTATTACTATTTTTTATGCATGTATCTTTTAATTTTCCTTTCTTAATTCCTCAGAGTTTGTGTAAGACAATGGATGTTTATTGAGTTACCATGTAGATAAATCTAACATAGAAAGTGCTTTGTATCTCACAACACTGTTCATTTTCACAGAATCACAGAATGATAGGGGTTGGAAGGGACCTCTGGAGATCATCTAGTCCAACCCCCCACCAGAGCAGGTTCACCTACAGCAGATTGCACAGGAATGCATCCAGGCGAGTTTTGAATATCTCCAGAGAAGGACACTCCACAACCTCTCTGGGCAGCTTGTTCCAGTGCTCTGCCACCCTCAAAGTAAAGAAGTTCCTCCTCATGTTTATATGGCACTTCCTATGATCAAGTTTGTGCCCGTTACCTCTTGTCCTGTCACTGGGCACCACCGGAAAAAGACTGGCCCCATCCTCCTGGCACCCACCCCTTAAGTATTTGTAAGCATTAATAAGATCCCCCCTCAGTCTTCTCTTCTCCAGACTAAAAAGACCCAAGTCCCTCAGCCTTTCCTCATAAGAAAGATGTTCCAGTCCCCTAACCATCTTTGTAGTCCTTTGCTGTACCCTCTCCAGCAGTTCCCTGTCCTTCTTGAACTGGGGAGCCCAGAACTGGACACAGTACCCCAGATGCGGCCTCACCAGGGCAGAGTAGAGGGGGAGGATAACCTCCCTCGACCTGCTTGCCATACTCTTCTTGATGCACCCCAGGATGCCATTGGCCTTCTTGGCCCCAAGGGCACATTGCTGGCTCATGGTCATCCTGTTGTCCACCAGAACTCTCAGGTCCCTTTCCACAGAGCTGCTCTCCAAGCAGGTCAGCCTCTCACCTGTACTGCTGCATGGGGTTATTCCGCCCCAGGTGCAGTACCCTACACTTGCCTTTGTTGAATTTCATAAGGTTCCTCTCTGCCCAACTCTCCAGCCTGTCCAGGTCACACTGAGTGGCAGTGTAGCCTTCCGCTGTGTCCGCCACTCCTCCCAGTTTTGTGTCATCAGGAAATTTGCTGAGGGTGCACTCTATCCCTTATCCAGGTCACTGATGGATATATTGAACAGGACTGGACCCAGTACTGACCCCTGGGGAACCCCACTTGTTAGAGACCTCCAGCTAGACTCTGTGCCACTCATCACAACCCTCTGAGCTCTATCTATCAGCCAGTTTCCAATCCACCCCACTGTCCGTTCATCTAACCCACACTTCCTAAGCTTGCCTATGAGGATGATGTGGGAGACGGTGTCGAAAGCCTTGCTGAAGTCAAGGTAGTCAACATCGACTGTCCTCCCCTCACTGTCCATCCAGTCATGCCATTGTAGAAGGCTATCAGATTGGTCAGGCATCCCCTTGGTGAATCCATGTTGAGTACTTCTGATAAGCTTCTTTTCCTCCAGATGTTTTGAGATGATGCCCAGAATGAGCTGTTCCATCATCTTTCCAGGGATGGAGGTGGGGCTGACTGGCCACCATCATGAAGACAAAACATTTTCTTCAAAATGTTTTCAGATACACATGCTCAAGGAATGGTCATTCTTTTTTAATCAAGAAGTAATTTTAAAATAACATTCTAATAAGTTGTACAAATGAATTATTACCTATTGCCCTTTCTATGGTAAGACTCATGGGTTTAAATCCTTTTTTGTCAATGATCTCCCATCATTGTAGCTGTCAACTTTGTTTCTTTAGCCAAGCATCTGGCTCTGAGTCTTCTTGTTTCATGGGCCATGATTTCTACTTGTGGTTACCGCATCCAAAATCCTAGAACTTCCATCATAGAAAACACTACATGACCAACTGTGGGTCTATGGCAGCTTAATTTGTAACAGTGAAAGAATAATGTAAGGATACCAAAACCAAGGGTGTCTGGTGTAGATATGCAGTTTTGCAATATAGGAGGAATAAGTATGTTCCAGTGATATAATATGCACTTCAAATGGAATATTTTAAAATTAAATTTTCCTTTTGGTCTTTATCAATTAATTTTATTTCTATTTATTACTTTCAAATATTTCTAATTAAAGTTTAATTCTATTTAACTGCAATTCAAGAATCGGTTCTAAGTACTTAATATGTTAATTGCCAAATCTGGTCAACCTTAATATGGAGGTGTGACATATTTATACTGTGAGTTCTTTGGGTAGCATACATGTTTTGTGCTACACTGTGCTTCATACAGTCCTGATATAAGTACTGTAGCAACAGGGAAATACACACCCAAATGAAATAAACTGAGACACAGTGAGGATTAATGACTTAACTAAAATTATCTGTGGTGGGCATGACAAATATTTCTTTCCTGATTTTTGACCATATATAAGGTCTCATTAAAAGTCCAGTCTTCCCCTCCAAACATTTTTAAATAAAATGCACGGTGAAATCTATTTTCCATATTTACATTTTTCTCCTTCTCTCCCACCACATGAAATGCCCTATAGTTTGGTCAAGTTGGCTTTTGCAGCTTCCTGGGTGTAAACAATATGCAGGAAAGGAGGACTGGGACCCCTGGACAGGCTTTCTGCTGGAGGTGGTGGAGTAGATAGACCTGCTGGTTTCACTCGCATTCCTAAGGGAGGTTTGTATTCAAGCTGCATGTTGTAGCCTGGAAGCCAGAGAGCTCCGTTCCTTGCCAAACTGAGACAATATTTTGAGATCCAGCTATGATGAAACTATATCTCCCCTGATCTTGCTAAAGTGTGTCATCCTAAATCAGAAAAGACAAATTTGGCCATTTCCTATAATTGTAGTTTTTAGCTCTGATACTCTTCTTGGCCTCAGATAAAACAGATGGAACATTTTAATTTAAAAAAAAAAAATGCTTGAAAGTGAGCTGCCAATGTCCTTCTCTGTCTGACAAAATGAGGTGTCCTTGAAAGTATTTTCATTAGTGCTCTTCCTTCTCTCCCCTTCATGCATTTAAACAAGCTGACACCTTACCAAGTTCCTCCCTCAGCAGGGATTAGAATGGCTCCCAGATTCCATATCTTCCCTGCAATCCTCCTGCAGCTGAAATGCTTGCTGCGCCTTATACCAGACATCAGGAGAAAAGCCACAGCCCATAATCTACTTTCAATGACACAGGGAAGTGAAGAGTGAGCCTGATTCAGAGATCATTAAGTCTTTTTACTGCCCTCAGCTTCCACCGGATCCTTTTGGGGAAGGTTTTGTGGCAGAGGGTGTCAGATGCTGGGGCTTCTCTTCTCAACTCCCTTAGTCTTTCTGAGTAGCTACAGGCAAGTGCTTACCATTTGCAGAGAAATGACATCTTGAAATTTTGTCTCTGGCTTGACTCATAAAACCATTCTCCTTGTGTCTCCCATTGACTTGACACATCCACTATTGCTGTTTCGTAAGCTGCACAGTTTAGCATATCAAAAACTTGTTTTCTATTTATGTACCTCTGTTCATTAATGAGCCAATTAATCATTAAACAGCTTTCCTCCCCTTAGTAAAATACAGAAGCATTGAGATATCTACCTGTGGCTTTGTTGGGAGGTGCCCCAGATGCTGTCATAACATTTTTATTTACAACATACTTTACAGCTGATAGTGCAATAAGACATTGCTACACTTTGCTTTATTAGTCCACTAACCTGGCAGTTCTCAAGCATGATTCACACCATTTCTTGGCAGTTGAATAGTAGATAGGTATATCAGCAAGGCTTCATTTGCTTTTCTCAAATGTGCCGCAGTGCATGTATTAGGTACTATGGAGTATTACAGATAGCAGAACTCTCCAACTAGCTCAGGTTTCATGCCTCACATAGCTGTTCATCCCTCTGAATTTTTATTAAACTTTGGAGTTTTGCTGTAGGTTTCCCTGGGTTTAATTACATGTTTCACGATGTGTGTCATAAACGAGATTCCCAGAATATCCTTATGGTAATGAAATGGCTCACACTGGAGGGAACCTACTGAGGGCGGGTTGATTCTGGTAGCCTGCCTCTGGGCCGACAGCACACAAAAACATGATATTTTTTCCAACTCAGGACCCCAACAAGGGTCCTGACCTCTCCAACTATTTATTGCTCTTGGGAGGTATTATGATCTGTTTCTAACCTAGTTAATTGAAGACAAAGAAGAATGGGGGTGAAAACTTCAGGTGGCCAAGACAAATGCATTGGAGCAAACCCCAATTTACTCTAAAGAAATGCAAACTTGGTGATAACTTTTAATCTTTCTCCTCATGTTTCCTTGCTTGCCCTCCTGAAGCGAAGCAGGGCTGAGATGGCACCAGAAGGTGCCGTTGCGTCCTTGGTTTGCTGATGCTTCACGGTGGGGCAGCAGTGGAGAGGGAGGGGGCAGTGAGCCTGGCCCCAGGCCCTGCGGGGCCTGCAGGCAGCCCAGCACCCTTGGCGGGAGCTGCCCGGGGCAACTGGAGGGCCAGGCCTCAGGCAGAAGGGCAGCAGCCCAAGCAGGCGGGCCGTTGGCAAGTGTGTGCGGACGCTTTTGTGGGGTGGTGGAAGAAGGAGGTTTGGGCACCCAGAAGAGCCTGTGCGGTTCCAGAAGCCTCCCTGAGCCTGGGCTGGGGGCTGGCCTGACTGGTGGGCAGGGTGTGGCGGGTGCCTCTCTTGAGACCTTTTATTGATCTGGGCTCACACACTGCATCTGATGTATCTTATTCTAATCTGCTGGTTTATGTTTGGTTGAAACATAGCTTTAGTGGTATAGAGCCTGCAGGTGCTTTTGGGTTGTAGTTAGAAGAAGTTTTTCTTTAAGGAGGTGGGCAGGGGTACTGGGTGCCTGCTGATCCTGTCATGAAGAAAGAGTCCCAAAATAAATATTCTTTCTTCGTTTTCTGTATTAATGATGATAACAGAGCTGCTCTCTTCTATGACTTTAGGTCTCTTATCTAAGAAATCTGTCTGTGAAGTAGTCAGTTCATTACCAGACAGAAATCACTTTTCATCAATTTATTTTTTTATCAGAAGATAGTTATTCTGGGGCAGGCTGTCTATCTTTTAATTAGCAGAAAAAAACATCAAAGGTTTTGGACTCCATCCAGCGTAGAATAAGGGCATTCTGAAATCTCAGAGATTTTAGCAAGAAAACTGCCTCAGTCTGAAGGGAAATTCATGGCCGAATGAACGTGCTAACTGAGGAACGGCATGAACTCCCCGGGAGGGGTCCGGGGGGAGGAAGACTTCTGAGGAGGAAGGATGATGTGAGTTAGAGCATATATCCTTCCCACGGCAGAAGTCTTGCCTGAGGAGCTGAACTTCAAAGACATTTCCTGCGGATAGCCTTCCACGTCAGCCAGTGGCTGAGAAAAAATCCTGGGAGGAAGTTGAAAGAAAATAATCTTTTTCAGGGGTAGGAGAGTCTGGCAGCTCTGACTCAACTGAGTCTATGTTTTTACTAGTTTGTAAAGAATAGCTCACATAATGATGGAATTGATTTTGTGTCACTTTTTTTGTCTTCTGGCACTGTGGGCAGTAGGTCTTCAGACTGTAACAAAATCACATATACTTTTCCAGGAATTAGCAATTAGAGCTGCCCAAATAATGGTGAGGATGGAATTTGTTTTGGAACATCTTGATTATTCTGAGAAAAATTGCAAGATCATAATTGAAATTATTTGCAAATAAAAAATTAAATAAATCCTGTTAGTGGCCCAGGGAATATTGACTTAGTAGCTCAGTTTAATAACGGACAGAGAGTGATTTAGGCAGAAGTTTAAAAGTTAATCAGCAACAGCTAACGGAATCAGCAAGCTGAGAGAATGAAACAAGGAGTTTGTGGGAAATGTATACAATTTTCATTTCATTTGTTTAAAGATAGCAACTGGCCTGGAAATGTGATACATACTGATTCAGCAGTAATGATGATCAGACGGAAGCAACAAAAATAAGCTATTACACAAATCTCAGGAAACATTTATTAAGTTATTTAGAAATGAAAGTTCATCTATAAGAATTACTGAATGAGAACAGTTATTCTAAGATTCATCAGTAGAGTTAGATTTGATGAGTTCAGATAGGGGCTTGAGGACATGCCTGTGTAGATGAAATTTACAACTCACAACGGACAAGATTGGGTTTTTTGTTTGTTTTAATAATTTTGTCACACAAAGGGAACAAGGAAAAAGTTAGTTGAGTTATAAGAGAAAGAGGCTTGTTTTGTTAGGGAATAAAAAGATTGAAAGAGGCAGAAAGAGGAGATGAAGAGAAAATAGCTAACCTTTCAAACAAGGGGGTTACTTCCTCATAGTAAACAACTATGGGAGTGAAAGTGTATCACTTGTATACAGGAAGAGTGGGAGCCTGTGGAGATGTAACGGATCTTAAAGCTTGCATATTCCATGGAACTTTATCATAAGGATATATACAAACTTGATAATAAAAACCCCAACACGTTCCTCTTTGTAGATCACCAAGTTCCTCAGTTGCAGGCTGATTTGATGTCCATATCTTGGCTGATGTAATGATTGAGTAGAAATCCAGTCTGATCGGCACTGGTTCATGCTTAGAATCTGTTTGGATCAGACCTTAAAGCCTCATATTCCACAAAACCCTCCAGAATAAGCAGGAGTTAATGAGGTGTTTCAGTACATACCCACCCTTCTGCACTAACAGGCACAGTAGAACAAAGTACATGTTTACTAAGAGTGATTTCACTGTTTAGCATCTATTACTCTAAACAGAGTCATGAAGGAATATCAATACCAGTATCCTAAGGAAAAGAATTCAGAAGCATTTTATTTGCGTATAGAATATCTGATATTTAATGACTTGGAACATTCTTACTTGAAGCAGAGCATATTTTATAACACCCCACACCACCCCAAGCACTGCAGAGTTATGGGAAGTACTAATGCACAGGAGCTTACAGGGGCCTGCAATTGCAGCAGGTACTGTGCTACTTCCAGTTACTTATTACAAGTTTAAGAAAAGCAGTTTTGATTTAGCTTCTGTTGCATCAAAAAATATAATCAGCTGTGGCATTGCACAAAGTAGGCTTATAAGAAATGACAATGCCTCTATCAATTCCTATGCCTCTATCCCTTGCTATGTATGTTTTTTTATTTGCCTTCTTTTATGACAGCTTTCTGTCTTGATGAAGAAATGACAGTTTGCTTTGAGAAGTGAAAATAAAGATAAAAGTTTGACTGAGTGGGTTGCTTTCTGTTAATTTAGCACAATTCATTAGCCAGGAGGAAAGGAAGAAGGTATAAAGCAGCCCTTGACATTTGGAAACTCAGGTATCACTAAGTGTTTGGATGAAGAGAATCTGTTAGGAGAAAGTAAGAGTATATTTTTATTTCTTCTAAGTAGCTCTCTTTGTTGTATCAGGAGCTACAAGAACCTATATTTTGTTTTGACTTTTTAACAGAGTGCTCTGCATTTTCTGGTAGTTTTTTTTGCCACAAGCTTGCTATGTTTTTGCTCTTGTCTGACCATTCTCTTCAAGTACCACTTAAATGCAACCCTAGGCCTGGTAGCTTTATAAAGGCATGACTCATATGTACTTTGAGCCTGGCCTTTACCATTTAGAAGCACCAGGTCGGTGGCACTAAGGAAACAATGAGATTTGATGAGCCCATATGCACCAGTCTCTGAGGGAAACTTCTCTTAAGCCAAGCAATCCAAAACAATTTTTGAAATTAATTTGTCATGCCAGCATTTATTAGTTAAATAAAATTTCCTGTGTAGCGCTATCAATGAGCTTTGTGAAACTAAATGCAAGGCTGCTTGTGGTGGGATTTGTTTTGTGTAACTGAAGATGGCTACAATGTGCACTAAAAGCTAGCCCTCAGGACTTGATTCATAATCAGTAGAGAAGTAGGGATTTCTCTAAAGCAAGTCATCTCAGTTGGAGGTGCACCCTGGAAAAGGCCGGCTGACTCAGGCTATGGTATTGCCTGTGTCCCTGATTGTGAAGTCTAGATTCTTAGGTCAGATGTAGATATTTGCACTATAGATGTCCAAAGCTAGGTGAGGTGAAACTCGCTGTCCATGTCTGCAGAAATAATGGGATCTGTTGATCTGGGTTGCCCAGATACCATTTTCATTCTATATTTATGGAAATGTTTTTGCTGGTATTTAGAGTTGACTTTGTTCACCTGGGGACACTATGAACAAAAAAGCTGTTCATGTACATTGTTGCGCTCATTTGCCAAACAGACCCCTGTTGACAATCAGTTTAACTTTTTTTTAGTGCCAATAAGTACAGAAAGGGAGAGTTGACAGCTGAAGAACAGGAGTGGGATTGTAGCCAGCAAAGTTCTTGTTCTGGAGACACTTGTGTAGGAGAGCATTGATTTTATACCCAGAACTCTGCTAGGAGAGAAGCTAAGGAATTTACATGTAGTTGGTTAAGGATGTAAGGACAGCCTGAAGATCAGTTCCAATTAGCAACATAATTTTAGCGTCTGTGTCACTTCTGACCCCCCTGCTCTAAGTTTTAAAGCAATATCTTGTAGAACATACCTTTGCCTTTTTATTTACGGACTTTTGATACAAACTGTTAACACCACTTATTTAGTTGTTTGGATTTGGTTGTCTTCAATCTACTGTTGTTTTCTTAGGAGGTTGTTTCTTCTAGCTAATTATTTTCTCATTTTATGAAAGAACACATGGGTAAGGCCAGATCAGGACTACTGCATCCAAGCTAAGACATCTCTACCTGGTAGCAATAGCAGGCAAAACCTGAGGAGAACTAAGGCCTTTATTAATGTTATAGGGACTCTGGCCATGCTCCAAGAAACAAAACACCATTAAAGAAAGGCCCAGGCGACTTTCCAAGGTTTTCAAATTTCTGTCATACACCTATGGACATCTGATGAATGAGAGAAAGTGGGCAAATTCCCAAAATGGATGGGCAAAAGAAAAAGCTGTTAGTAAGGCTTTAGTATTAAAATGTTGTACCTCTGCAGAGCAAGTAGAGAAATGGTGTGTTATCCTACAGGGGTGCAGAGATGCAGTGTTAATGCAGAGGCAGAACAGAGCTGTCCCAGACGTAGAAAAAGTCATACAGTCTGGTAAAAGGCAGACTGTTATGATTTTTGGACTAGAATGATTCCATTCATTTACCTTTTTGCATAATGGGGACATGCTGCCTGATCACAAGTTACTAAAAAGCATGACAAAGAAGCCACTACAATATTCCAGTAACCAGCTAAACTTGCTGTTGGTGCTGCAGGTTCATGGTGGGAGGATAAAGTATTGCCTTAGATGGTCACTTTTAATGATGAATTAACTGAGTTGGATGTGCCTTCCAGAGTATATAACAGATAGAACTCAAAGATGGTACACATCAGCTTGTTACACTACATTTGTGTCTTTAAATAAGGTGTTTTAATCATTCACTGCAATAAACAGCATAGGGTGTTACAAGCAGTAAAATAATTCAAATTTGAAAGCTGGCCACAGCAAATGACAGGATGTTTTCTGTCTTGATATCAAGAGATGAATAATCTGTGGCTGCAGAATAAGATGTAGTGTAAACTGGATAATGCTGGTAGTTTTAAGAGCTCACATCATGGAGAAATGTGTTTCACAACTGGTCAGGACTAAGGCGGGTCAGGGAGTATATCTTATAGCTAGCTGTGAATGCCTAAGGGCATGCATAAAGCAGTATGAGTCATGTAAAAATTACAGATCGATAGTGTAAAGAGATTGTCCGATCCCATAAAATTCTGTCCTAAGTCTGAGACCAACCTTTTTCCTCTTTGTTCTCTTTTAATCATGGAATCTATGTTTCAGAGTGTTACTTCTGCCATTTCTGGAAGATGAATTGTCACTCAGACAAGTGCTATGATTAGAAAACGAAAAGTGTGTATTGCAGTATAAAAGGTATCTGACACTGACATTTAGACAATGAGCTGAAGCAGAATTCAAATTATTCTGCACCAACGAGGAAATAAGATGACTTCCTCTGAGTACCCACAAAGCAGTGGGAAGAGAGATTGTCACCACAAGCCATCAGACAGCTGATGGAAATGGCAAAATAGAAAGCAAGCCTTGTTGGACCACCCCTTCCGTCCCCAGGGCTCGGTCTGGAGGACACTAAAAGCTAGTACACAGATGCACGAGTGAGGCCTACTCAGACAAGCAGCCTGATTTAGCCTGGATCCCAGGGATCCCATGGGAGAGAAAGTTTAGGTTAAATACTCAAGTTGGGACAGAAAACAGTAACAAAGGAAGGCATAGATCAGATCATAAGAGGTACCTGTCAACTTAGGACTGTAATGGAGATGAAAATAAGGACAGCTGTGAAGTACTGTTGGACAACTGATACATCCAAATAGGTAAAACTGATGCCAGGACCAGAATAAGTCTTAGCCTTCAGCTGATTTGAAGCAAGACTCACATCAGCAGCAGTGATGGGAACCAGAGATTGATTCTAAAAAATTCTGTTCGAGAGACTGTGATGCCTATCAAGCCATACTAAGGATCATACAGTTCAAATATGCATTTTAATAATAATCTCCGACAATCCCTAAACAAGCAAATCAGCTTTTTAAGTAGGTGCCATTTACATTGTTGAAAGATGAAGGGACCTTAAATGGCAGAAAAGGGAAGAGTATGGAGGAGCAATCAGGAACTCTGTTGGTATGCACACTGCTTAGCAAGTAGCTATGCTTTTTCAATTAGTTGTTTCTGTAATATGCACAGTTAGATTTTATACGTAAGGGATTCTTTCTCATTGTGACTAGCAGCACAGGTAGCAAAACCTTACTTTGAATTGGTTTTTGGGAGGGGTTTCAGTAACGCAGCCTATGTTGTTTTTTTTTTTTTTTAATTAATTGTATTTTTGCTCCTGGCTTATATATGTGCATTTTTGAGGGGAAAGACTTAGCCATGCCTCATGTGTTTGTAGGGGAGAAATAGCTTTGACTGATAGTACTATAAAGTATTCATTTGTACTTCATACAGAATACTGTGTATATTTAAATGTACACATAATTTGCAAATTCTAATCAAGAATATAAATTCTAGGTAAGTGTTCAAGTCAGATGTCATCTGAATGTTTAATGGGATTCCTATGTATGACATTATAATATTGAACTTAAAATAAGAAAGTTGAAGAGAACAATTCTTGTTTTAGTAAACAGAAGAAAATTGTCAACAGTTAAGCAAACATAGGGAAGACATCACAATTTTTGTATATGCACTTGTATGTGTATGTATGTCACGTACATTTAATTGTTCTGGAAATATTGCCTCAGAATTAGAAAGTAAAGGTCTTATGATACCAATACAGGTCAGGTAACACCACTAGCAGATTGTGATATAGAAAATCTAGTAGTGGATAAGAGTATAATTATTTACTTTTTTCTTCTGAATTTATTCCTTCTTTGTTCTTTTGTTTTCAGGGTATTAGAAGAGCAATTGTAGCAGAAAGCCAGGGGAGAAGAGGACTGGTAAGATGATGGCCACTCTTTCTTCTTTCAGTGTTTCACATATATACATCCATGTGTGTACACATATATATGAAATGCTGTGTACACATATATAAAAAACCTAAGTTTATAAGTGGTGTTAGAATGTATTTCTGATTTCATGCCAGTAAAAAAACAGTTAACCTATGACAATCTTTGACTAGTGTAAATGAGAATACAATATTGCACAGCTGAGTTTTAGTTCATTCTGCTTTTGACTGTCACCCTGAAGCGGTAGTTTTGAAAAAAACTTGACAGATTCATATGCAACCTTATTTTAATAAAGGGCATTCTTTTGCTTCATTTGGTAATACAGTTTACATAGAGGGAATGTAACCATTTTGCCACTAGTCTATTCTTCCAGTCTTCAGTCTAGAATAAAGATGATCGCTGCAATAAATAAGGCCAAAGTGACTGTTCAGTTCTCCCTTTCCCAGCCTGGTGTTAAATACTGTTTCCAAATTTGAAACAAAGACATGTTTATGTTCTACAGTACTGTTAGATTCAATTAATTAATAGATAGATTTCAAAATGATTTACACATGTCATAAGGCTGATCAATGCCACAAGCATTTTAGTCTGGAGAGAGCAGGAAAAGATGTCTGAAAAAAAAAAAGTAGTAAAAGAATGTCTATCTTGCTATGTCTATTAGTATGAACATACATACTTTCCAAACTATTTGGAAAAACTAAAAACTCTAACTAATCATGCTGTTGAAGGCTTTAAAAAACAAAATGCATTTGTATATTTTGAAGATATCCTTAAAGGGGAGCTGTGAATTATGTTTTGTTTGTTTTCTTTAAATTTGATCTTTTTATAACTGTAATGTGAGTTAACAGGTCATGTTTTGCAACAGCTTTCAGCCATTTCTGTGTAAAACAATGAATTTGTGTTTATGTAAAGTGTAAGATATTTTAACAAACAAACAGAGCAGGATCTTGTTCTTTAAATGGTCTGGTTACATAATCAGAGCTATTTTTAGAGATAGTCACAATTTGACTAATTCAGTGCCTCTTAAGCACAATATGGGATTTAATTTTTAACTGTGTTCTATTAGGAGATAAAAATAATAAGATCCTAACATTTTTTTCAGTAAGTATCAAAGCAGAATCTGGACATCTTACAAGCCCTTAGCATGGACAGGCTGAATACCTCCTGTTCAAGGAGCCAGGCAAGCATGGTAAAAGAAGTCCTCGGAGGCAAAGCACTGGGTCTTGCACTGAGTCAAAGGCCTTCAATTCTCTTGGAAATCATAGCTGTATCCTGTAACAGCCCTGCCAAAGTTACTGCAGCATGATTCTTTTGCTGTTGCAAAAAGGATCTGTGCCTGATGATTAATTTTTAAGCTCCAGTTAAACAAATCAATGAAATGTAAAACTCTTAAGACATATTCAGTCCCATGGAGAGAGGGGAATGATGTTTCTGTCCTGACTGCATGACTGTATTATCTTCTGATAATTGGCTTTTTGGCTAGGTAATAAAATACATTTTTTTTTTTTTCTGCTCTGTGCACAGTCTGACTTTCTGAAAGGAAGTATAACAGCAGTGCAGAACACAAAATGCAATGAAAAAAAAGCTGTGAAAGGCAGTGCAGCAACAAATACCATGGTGTGCTAGCAAAACAGTTTAGAAGAAGTAACATAAGAAACAAAGTAAAGTGTAACTGCATGCTTGGGATCTGATGCTTGTAATATTGCTCGAGTGGGGAGCTTTACTTGTCAAACTCATTTGGTTTCAAAGCTCGTTACCTCCAGGTTTGAGAGTCATCAAAAAAGGTTTGGTGCCATCTTCATATCATTGCATACTCTCTAAGATTTCTGCAGTCAAGTGCTTTAGGACTAATTTCATGAAAATGAAGGTGTTTTCTTATTTCCATAAGTGCATAATAATATTGCAATGTCTTTGCAATAGGTAGCTGCTGATACTCATTTATCCAATTAAAAGCTACATTTTGCATGCCACCCTACCTTTAGGAAATAGAGCCAGAGAAAGATAGCTTTTCTTGCATTTTAGTCTCATACATTATAAAACACTCCTCTTTTTTGTGGTGGTTTTTTTTTTTTTTAAGATACTGATGAAAGCATCTGTGCTTTTCGTGACTTACATTTGACTCTGAGGGAAAAATGTAGGAAAAATGTGATAGTATTTAGTTCTTTATTTTTGTGTTTTGGCATTTGAAAATAAAATGCTCACATACAACTCTGAGAATCCAATCAACTGTAGTAACTGATTTATTTTTTTTCTTTGTGTTTGGAAATGGGTGAATTACTACAGCTGTTTACCTGCCTTAAATCCTTATGGCATTCCCTGTAAAAGGTCGTATGTGTTCTGTTATGCATTTACTAAGTTTTTGCGATGGATTTTTTTCAGATATGTTAAGTGCTTTCTAGCATCACACAGAGTTCATAAATATTGTGCTTTGTAATCTGTCCTACAAGGAAATAACAGATTCTTTCTCAGTTGAACAATTAGCTGTATTCGGTATTAATACAAAACCTTCCTTAGATTCAAAAGCTAACCAGCAACTGTTGGAGCCAAATTCTGGCAATTTTACAAGAATTTAATAATTTTTCTTTCTCTCATCCCATCTCCAATGCAGTGCACATATAGAGTGCAGTGCAATATGGTGATACTTTCAATATCACATTATAAACATAGGTATATATAGAGAAACACACATTTCAAGTATCAGTACAGTCACCACCTAATGTATGTTTTATTTCACTCTTAAATAATTGCTGAAAATGGTTTGCGTATTGTTGAAACATGCAACTTTTGTTGTTAGTGGCCCCCCGCCCTGATATAAGCGGAAAATCTGCCAATTATTTGGCAATGAGACGCTGAGCATAAGATTTCAGATCTTTTTGTTATGCATCGGTACTGTCCTTAGTAAAAGGATGTATGTTAGCACAGATGAATGAACACCAGGTCTTTAGCTGCTTTGAGAACACACTTTAAACATATTCTAGTATTTAGGCTGCAAGTCTTGAGACTTGGCAGAGGTATTTTCTAAGTATGCAGATACAGTTGGCTCTTTTTTTCTAGTATAAGAAAACCATTTGACAAAAAATACGTTCCATATTGCTTTTAGAGTATCTGGTGTGTGTGCTCTTATGCCACATTGTTTTTAAAATTCTTTACCATAAAGAGGACCTGAAATTAAGAGATTTCTTTTCCAGCTGTTAGTCAGGTCATTCTTGAAATCACCTGTTTGGGAGACAAGTCAGTGCTGATTCTGTAAGTGCTTGCCTCTGTCTTATGTGATTTATAGTATAAGGACATAATGGATCTGAAGTTAAGTGAAATCACTTGCAGTCTCTTCAATCTGTCATGCAGGTTAAACCCTAAATCAGCATGGTTTGATTTTTTTGAAAGCATAAGTGATTCCAGAATGTATTTGTTCCTGCATGCTATAGTTGCATATGAATGTGTTTACCTCAGTACCACTTATAAAGTAACAGTGCTCACAATTGTTGCTTGAATGGGCAGTTAAGGAATGTTTTTAGCTTAACCAGATAATGTCTTACATTGTGAAGTCTTGTTATTTTACCATAAAAGCTTTGTATCTTTTCCATCCATGTCTTAAACACTGATAGGTGACCTTGTTTTTCTGAAAGAAATAATTATCTCCTTAGAGTAAAAGAAGTTAACCTAGCCTCAAGTATGATGTAAAAATCCATCACGAAGACTCAGGGGAATACACACACAGAAGAGAAGTGTTTCCAGGGAACAAGTATTTGCTGCTTAGCACTAAAGCGTATCAGAAATTAGAAGAAAAATACAGAGCTGAAAAACTGTCAGGTTTTGTCATGGTTCTCTTCACACTTTGTTTTCTGTGGTCAACAGAGTTCATGAGAATCTCAGTTTTCATTTTCAGTGAAATTGTTTCTGACCATTGTTTGGAGAAAGCCTTGAAAACATGAACCAAGGACACCTAATAGCCTCAGAAAAGTAGGAGGCAGGGAAGAAACTTTACAGTTTTTCTTCAAATGAAGGCTCATGGCTCTTAAGGCAATATTAGGGTTTTTGCAGGGCACTGAATTAGGTTTTTGGGTTTTTTTTAATGTTTGTGCTTGGCAGTGCTAAAAAATGTGTCAGAGATGTATTTAAGCACGTTCTGGGAATAAACCATGAGGGGATTTTGAAGCTGCAACAACTAGTGTGCAACGCTGTTCTGGCTTTTTTGGTCTGCCTGTGAGAACATCACCTTTTAAAAAGCAATAGTGATTTTGTATATCATGCAAAAATATACCCCTGATTTTAAAAGTAATTGGGTGTGCATGCAGAATTCTTCTGCTGTTCTGTATCAGTGCACCTATCATATAGATCTAGTGGATATCAATATTAATTTTTTCCTATATGAAAAGTGACCTTGATAAAATGACCTGCATTTTGAGATTTAAGTGCCCTGAAGTAGTCAAGTTTCAGCAGCCAAACTTTGGCCTTAGGTTGATTATGTTGTTTGGTTTGTAGTTTTTAGTACTAGAAGGAACTACTATGATCCTTTCATGTGCTTGTTTTGGCAATTGTTATGGAGAGTTGTTCTTTCTCTTATGGAGCCTGTCAGGATTTATCTCACTAGAAACCAGTAGACTTGTACTAGCTGTAATATAAATGAATGGAAACCCCTGGTGTGTTGTTTGTCTTTGTAATTCATTATAGTTTAGCTTTGTGTGAACTTTTAGTAAATCCACATTGGAACTACTTTATATCATTAATAAATCACTTCTTCCCAGCTGTATGTTTGCCAACTAGTTATTGCAAGATAAACATGCAGCACAAAGAACATCTGAATAGCTTGAGATGCCCTTTCAACTGAGGGATGTGTTAACTGTAAACACGCAATTTTCTACAGATTCAAGCATTCCATTCATGGAAGTTAAGAGTTATTTGGTGTCAAATAATAATATTTTCAAATAATAATAATATTTTCAAGTATGAGATTGCAGGGAAAGAAAGGGGGAGAGGGGAAGAAACTGTATACTGTTGCTGTTTTACAGTTATGTGCTTGGATCTCTTGTGCAGCACCTCTCTATAATTGGGATCAAGTGAATCTTAACTATACTTCTAAATGATTCTTCAGTAACACAGAAAATAGGCTTTAAATTTTCAAGATCATCATGGAGTTATTGAAGAGTTGTTATAATGCCTGACTAGTGAAAGCTTTATCCCAAGGCATAAAATAGAAACTTTCCCAGTGTTTGCAAGCTGAATAATCACATTGAAACAGCTTAGAAAAAGTATTTTTAATGACTGAGGAAAGTCATTCATTGCGGATAAGAGCTGGAAAGCTGCACAATGTAATTCTAAAAGAAGTCAAATTTGTAGCAGGATAGAGCTACTCGATTTCGATCCCAGTCTTGGCTATGGTTTTTCCAAGTAGACTGGATGGCTTTTTCTAAATGGAAAGTCATCTATTGGCAAGAGATATCAGAATAAAATGGAATAATGTTGGTGTAGGTTCAATGCACTCCAGTAATCATTTGAGCTAAATTATTTTAGAGAGAATAAATTGAGTTCTCTTACAAACTTCTGCCTGTTGTAAGCCTGGGAAGTTCCTCAGCCACCATATCCCATATGCCTTCCTTTTCATTTCCCCCCAGTCTAAACTCCTTTCTCATATGATTTGTTTATGAATATGTGACATTCATTCTTCCCTAAGAATCTGTATGAATTTGCAAAGGTTTTTGTGATAGCTGTTGATAAAGTGGAGGCCCTAGATGTAAAACTTTTTAAGCACAAAAATTCCAGCTCTAGTATCTCTGTTCTGTCCCATACTTCATTTTGGATGTCTTACTTATAATCTGCATTCTGATTTCTGCACAGATTATTTTACTGTAATATAGGGAGATTACTAGCACAAATGCATTTAATAGGATTTTGTTTGTTTCACAGAATGACTCTTCCAAAGCCCTGAGGCTCGTTAGTATATGCGTTAAGTACTATTCACTGTATTAAATATCAGCAGAACACATGCAGCACTGGTGTGCAGGGTATTAATAAGATACATTGTTTTTCTTTCCCTGTCTTGGATCATCTAATCCATTATATGGATGCCTTTCATCACATTTCCTTAGAAGTTAAGAACTTCTAAGTTAGTGGCATTATGAATTAAGTAGTCACTTAACACGTTCCAGAAAGAACTCAGGGCTGTTGGGGGAACACAGCGTAAAGTTAAAGGAAATTAAAGCTCTGTCAGTTACAGTTCATATGAGATGCATTATACAGCATAAGCATTGAGCAGAGCATGGATGTATGAAAATCAAGTAGGCCTAGATCAACAAGAGATATCTATACCTGATTGTAATACCCATGTTTAAATCAACACTGACACTCATGCTTATTTATACCTAGTACCGAATGCATAAGTGTTTTTAGCTGTAAAATCCCTGGTTTGCTAGATAATGCAGATGACACCAAGTTGGGCGGGAGTGTTGATCTGCTTGAGGGTAGGAAGGCTCTGCAGAGGGATCTGGACAGGCTGGATCGATGGGACGAGGCCAAGTGTATGAGGTTCAATAAGGCCAAGTGCCGGGTTCTACACTTTGGCCATAACAACCCCAGGCAACGCTACAGGCTTGGGGACGAGGGGCTGGAAAGCTGCCCTGCAGAAAAGGACCTGGGGGTGTTGATTGACAGCTGGCTGAAGATGAGCCAGCAGTGTGCCCAGGTGGCCAAGAAGGCCAACGGCATCCTGGCCTGTATCAGAAATGGTGTGGCCAGCAGGAGTAGGGAGGTGATCGTGCCTCTGTACTCGGCTCTGGTGAGGCCGCACCTCGAATCCTGTGTTCAGTTCTGGGCCCCTCACTACAAGAAGGACATTGAGGTGCTGGAGTGTGTCCAGAGAAGGGCAACAAAGCTGGTGAGGGGTCTGGAACACAAGTCTGATGAGGAGCGGCTGAGGGAACTGGGGTTGTTCCATCTGGAGAAGAGGAGGCTGAGGGGAGACCTTATCGCTCTCTACAATTACCTGAAAGGGGGTTGTGGTGAGGTGGGTGTTGGTCTCTTCTCCAAAGTGACTAGTGACAGGACAAGAGGAAATGGCCTCAAGTTGCGCCAGGGGAGGTTCAGGCTAGATATTAGGAAAAAGTTTTTTACTGAGAGAGTAGTGAAACATTGGAACAGGCTGCCCAGGGAGGTGGTAGAGTCACCCTCCCTGGAGGTATTCAAGGAGCATGTGGATGTGGCATTGTGGGATGTAGCTTGATGGGCATTGTGCTGTGTGGTGTGGGTGGGTTGTTTTGCTGTGGGTTGTGGTGTGCTTTGTGGTTTGTGGGTGGTGTTGGTTTTTTTTTTTGTGGGGGTGTGTGTGGTAGTGTGTGGGTTTGTTTTTTTTTTTTTATGGTTGGACTTGATGATCTTACAGGTCTTTTCCAACCTTAGTGATTCTGTGATTCTGTGATAATTCTGGAAGTGCCATCGTCTTAACGCTGCTGAGCTGCTCTATGCTCTGTTGTATACAAAGCATACTAAGATTAACAATGTAGGGAGGTTCTTGCAGCAAGACCTGATTCAGTGTCTTGGGCATACCATTACTGTCTGGAGCTCAAGCGGTTTAGGGTGCAGGAGTTTTCTGTTACAAATTTACCTTGTGACTCCACTTGTGCATGCTTGTGTGTACAGCACACGACGCTAGCACTGGTACTTTCCTCACAGTCTCACTTGTAGTGAAATCATGACCAAACCTACCTGCAGGGGTGCCATCCAGAGCACCCCATTTGCAATGTGAATGCAAGGTCCTCCAGCAGTTAGTGCTCTAGCTATGCACAGTGCATGCTTAGGACAGGCAACTGGCACAAACTTTATTGCTGGTAAAAACTTTCTTATTCCTTTTTAGCTATATCTATCTATTTATCTTCTTCGGCACCTTATAGACAGCACAGAAGGTCTACAAGTGTCTAAAAAATAAGGCCTTGCAGCTTCCCAGTCATTTTATGAGCTTAGTTCCAAGAACTTTGCTCATTCAATTCAAGTCTGCTCCAACTCATGTGCCCTCATGCATACAGTAGTAATTATGGTGCTTTAAGGATGTGTTGCAATGACATTATGGTTTGTCAGCAGGGTACTACTACTGACTGTTGACATGGAAAATTTGTATTAGCAACATTAAGTAGGATGTTTACTGATTTCTTAGTATACTGCAACGAACAATCCCACTGTACCTTGTTTACTGTTTAATAGAGAACATAATGTTAGTGGGGAGTTACATCACATCAAAATGCAGTATCACCATGAAAAACAACCCCGCCCATGCTTACATCTCTTACAACTTTCAGTCATTTTCCTTGATATTATAGGTGCATGCATTTACATCAGCTAAAGATCTATCAAAATAAAATTTTATAAGTCTTCTAATAGTAACTGTACTATGTGTATTGGTATTAACTTTATCTCAATCTTTCTAAAGTCACCAAAAAACCCTGTGTTTAGAAAATATGTGACAGATGCTCTGTTTCACTGTTGAGGAGTGTAAAGCTGTGGCTTAGATCTACATGCTCAGACCTGCAAAGTAGTAGGTGCGTCAGGCTGAATTAGGGAGCTTATGGATGCTGTGGAGTCCTTTGCTTAAAGAAAAGAGACTTTCCAAAGCCCAGGGATAGCTTCTATTAAAATCAGTGAGTCTCCATCAGACTTTCATGGACTGGGTCAAATCATATAGAGAGTTGATGGTGTATGTTGAAAACATAGCTTTTAAAGGAAAAAGAGCCACCTTTTCACATTTAAAACTTGCAGATATTGCTAGGGTGAAGATTTTGAGTGCTTGTACTGTTAGCATCAGGAGATGAGGAAAGACTTGGAAGGAAGTTAGGAACCAAAACGGAAGCAAAACTGTATACAGAGGAACTGTGAATCCAGTCCTAAGAAGAAATCAAAAGGAGCCCATACACAGGGACCCGCCTCACACTGGAGAATGCAGTAGTTTATATATTGGCTGATTAGGTACAGAAAAGGAGAGGAGCGAGGGTGTGGAAATAGTTCTTCCTGAGTTGAGGTGTTTTCAGTTGCTGATAATAAACATGATTATTACATTTACTGTCAATGGCAAAGGCTATAGGAGCAGACAATCTAAATATATTTGTGTATAATCGTGTTTCTAGCTTTTTTCCTAAAAGCTGTTTTGGTCTTAGGAACCTCAGGCAGTCAAAACTCACTATTTACCTCTTCTCCAACTCATAAGTTTGGCTTAAAACATAACAAGATTTTAAAAAACAATGAATGTTTATTGCTTTTTATTTGCCTTCTAGGTTTTGAGACTTTAGGTCTAACTAGGTGTTTTAGAAACATATTCATTAAATAAAAGCTGGGGAAAAAAAAATCTCACTTAGTCTTATGAATTCAGGAACCAGAGAAGCAGCTGCATGGCTTGAAATGTCTCATCATTTAACATAATGATTTGCTGAAGTTGATCACTTGCATATACCTCCAGGAGTCCCAATGAATTTTGAAGAGCTGTGTTTCTTAGTTTTGATTTGCATCATATGTGTCTACTGTTCATATAGAAAGTTTAACACTTTCTCAAAATTGTGCTACTCTAAGAGGTCTCAGTGGTCATTCACAGCTAACTAGAACCATTAGTCTCAAAAAATAAGCCATTTTTGTTCAAGAAATGAGACATTTGTGAAAGCTGCTCTTTATCTGAAAATCTAGCTGTGATGTTACGTGCTATGATGAGCTGTCATATTATCCTCTTGTTGTTGCAAGGAGTCTGCACTGTTATAACTTTAGTGAAAGATTCTATTTCTAGTTCTTATTCCACCAAAATCAAGAAGTAAAGAGTTCATTTCAAAGTTTGCCGAACTCTTTTGAATATGATCAGATGTGTTCCCTCAGATCGGGACTAGCTGACCAGTTGACTCACTCCTTTACTCCTCTTGTCCTATGTTACACTTATTTTAACTCTGATGTGTGACATATCTTTGCTGAAAGGCTGGATGATTATTCTAAAGTATGCCACCAACTCTTTCTCCTACAGGAAAGAGTCAAGCAGGAATGAAGTGTGAGAAGTATCTTACTGCAGTAGGTCTGACAAAATCCTCATTGCTGCTCTCTTCTTCAGTCTCTACAACCTAGTATTAGGCACCAGTTGCATCACAACTGGCTTTTGAGTTGAGAGGAGAAGCAAAAAGCTCTGTGTTACTTCCTGTATTTTAATTCTGTTTGGAGAAATGTAGAGTGTGACTGGTGAGGTATTGTTTGAGTGCACTAGTCAGCTAAAACATTGAGTGGAAAAGACCCAGTGTTGGAGTACAGAAGAAAATATTTATGAAGTTTTAAGACAAAGCTGTTACATATGCCAATTTATGAAAGTAATATGATTCTTGCATGTTATGTCTTAGTGTCTGATACCTGCTTGGTAGTGCTTAGGCTGTGGTATCACTAATTATGGGGCAAGCAAGTAGTGGCAGATAGTTGGAGAAATGTTTGAAGACATGCTGCTTATCACAGGTTAAATTCTGTCTCTAGGTATGCAAGACCAACTTAAGGCTCATTTATTCATTTGACAATCTAATCTTCTATAAGTGTTCTGCCTATTCAGGGAGGATGCTTTTGGGTTAGTAAATATTTATCAATGCTAATGTCTTTTTAAAATCGCATCCTTATCTTTATTGTTTAAAGATAACATGTACTGACCTGGGGGAGAGGGACATGAGGGAACTGATTGTGTTCTTTTATTTCTCCCAAGACTCAAGCAGAAATTATTTATAATGAGTTCCTAGCTCTTGCTGTTACAGAGAGAACTTTTGGCCTCTTAAAAATGATATTTGGATGTGTAATTAAATCTGGTCTAGCTACAATGTTCTCCCAAAGTTTGCAAAATAATCTTTCCAGCACCTTGATGCAGATTATATAATATAGCTATTAAACATGGATTATCTTTTGAAGGAAAGGCAAAGATTAATGACTCAAACTAAAATGATGAATTAGATGTTTGTGATGAGATGCAGTCTTGCAGTGATGTAGGAAATGGAACCAGAGAAAGTGAAAACATTAAAATGAGATTTAGAGCCACATACTTAAGTAAAAAAAAAATAGCTACCCATTCTTTATAAGGGAAAAAAATAAATGCTTGTCTTGCACATATTAAATAGGCACATAATGACTTTTTAGAACAGTCTGGCTGGCAGCTGCAGTCTTACTTATTTTGTAGTAAGCCTGTCTGCAACTTTGACGAAACAAAGTCTTCCTGGGAAGAGAAGAGACTCTGCAAAGTCTGTTCTGTAGAGCATTCCTGAGAGTTTTTAAGAAGCAAATGTAGATACAAACAAATTTTATTGGTAAAGCTTATCTATACAGAGCCAAATCAGTTGCCAGATGTGGTGAGTGGAAGGATTTCTCCCCAGTCAGTTTGGTAATGACTTGTTGGCTTTTATTTTGCTTTCCTATGTACAATAAGTTTCAGTTCACTTCTTGGGATCGCTTGGGCATTTTGTTCAACAGATTTCTGTCCTTATGAGTAATGCGGGTAGGATGATCCCACCTCTGTGGCTATGAGAGCTGGAGCCCATTTGGAGGCTCTGCCTTGCAGCCTGTGGTATTATAGGAGCAATAGCAGCTGCTCCCAGCTGCTCATACCAGGCAGCAGTTCAGGAGAACTTGTACGAACAGAACCATGTTCTGGGTTTCAAACATCCGATGGCAGGTGCTGGGAGAGGCTTCTGCTTTTGGGATGGCTCTACCATCTGAGCAGCTGTTTCCAGTCTCCTTGGGTGATGGGGCAGCAGACCAGCCCTGGACCACCCACTGGCCTGCTGACTGAAATGCTGGCTGTGCATGATGCAAAGTGACATCTTTTTCAGAAGTGGTTAGTATTTGATGTACCCGCAGACTTATAGAAATCCGGACTTGTGTTGGTGCTGTTATGGAAGTTAACCTTCTCTAAAGATCTGTGCTGTTTTCTCCCTCTCTGTGAGCAATGTATTGGTACTAATCCTTGTATAACGCACCACTACAGAAGGTACTCTGTCTTAAATGTGATGTGTACAGTTACCTGGTTGCATTCTCTGCTCAGATGAAAGGGTGGTGTGCTTTTTTGGTTTTGTTTGTTTAAGGAAGAGTTGCAGGAAGATAAGCAGTTCTTTTATCTTTGTTCTTATGTATAACTGATCCTTCTGGCAGGCCTATTTTGAATGGAAAAGCTGCATTCATTTCTAAGTTGGTTGAAAATGAGAGCAATTAATGTAGTGTAAATTCATACTGTAGATACAAATTAAGAGGCTTTAATCCTTAGATAAATCAGATTGTAGACAGGGCTTCTGTGCTTATCTATGTCACGGGAAGAGGTTACCATGATCCGCTGTCACCACCCTTCTGCAGGTGCTTGCTTAAAAGAGCTGCTCACATGAATACTCTCTAAAACTCCCTTTAAATGTGTAGGTTTAAGCAGTTGAAATTGGTGGGCTGATTTAGCTCATTAGTTTCTTGACTGAAGTAGGTGAATCCGGGAGCACTTGCACAAGCAGTGTCTGCCAGCAGATTAGTTGAGTGTCCTGCCTACTGGAAAATACTGCCAGATAGATAAGTATTATGACTTCTTCCACTGTATTAGCTAGATCTGGAAGCAGGTGTCTGTCTGCAACCTTTTTTTTTTCTTCCTACTTCTGTTGGTAATTTTGACCTTTTAGATATATATTGTCTCTTTTTTCTTCAAAATGGGAATCATGTGAATGAGCGCTTCCTTAAGTTGTCTTGAACTTGGTTACCTATGGTGGGCCTAATTCACAAATAGTGTGTAATGGGGTGTGTTATAAGTGGTATGCCTAAGGAAGCACAGAAAGGCAGGTTTAAATATACGTTAGGTCTGTTTAAGTCCGTGGTTATTAATGTTGGGAAATCTAGCAGGTGTAAATAAAAAGAATTTAACTTCCTCTACACTTGTTTTACCTCTGAGGCAAGATTCTCAAGCCAATAGAAGATATCAAGCCTACCAAGTTCATCCATCCCCATAGTTTGCTGATTGCACACTGAATATGTCTGACTGGAGAATACTCTATCCACTATACAGTGATACAGTGATTCAGTGACTAATTACTACTCATTCCTTTCTCACTAAATGTTTCATATTCATTTTCTGAATGTATTCCTAAAATCAAAGTAATTGATTTCCAGTGTATGTCATTCAGTTTAGTTCCTTTTTCACTGTGCGGAGCACACATATCATGAGGAAAGTTCGATTAGATGGCTGACTGCCTAGCATCCCTCAGCATAACTGTATATTTAAAATGGCATTAAAGTGCATTCCAAGTTGTTCATGTTTTAATGACCACTCATTTGACTTTCTGCTGAAGGTGGGGAACAATTTTCTTCCTTACTGCTTCCTGGCTTTCTAAGGTAGAGAGGCTGAATGAATTCAGAAATATTGTACCTATCTGTTGTGCTTGGTATTTCTGCCTCCCCAGTTTTTTTTGGTGATTTTTCCTTCTGTCAGCACAAAATAATTTGCTTACTCTGACTGCTCCAGAGAAGGATCCTTTCCCTGCTTTTTCCCTCCATGCTCCACCCACCTACATATACACACACACCATATTCAAATATATATGGAAATCTGGAGTAAAACAGAACTTAACATTGCCTGAACACATCTAAAGGGGAAATTCTAAACAGTATCTGGAATTATTCATATTTTTTTAGTGTAGATACATTTTCTGCATGGCTCTAACAGCAAAATCAAGCTTTGAGTATTTCAGGAACTGAGGTTACTGGGCCAATTTAGAGGCATTTTGTGAAAAATGCTGGGGTTTTTGCAGCAGTCAAATAGTATTCGAACCTTAGTGGTGAGCCTACTTTTCAAATAGAGCATAGGCTCTTCCTGCTCAAATGCTTCCTCCTTGCACTACCTCCATGTCCTATGTATAGTGGTTACATTACCATGTATTTTAGTCCTGCATATGTAAAAGCTGCAATGGTAGTAAAGATAAGCATTCAAATATTTTTTTTTAACTTCTTGGCATAGAGGTAAGTGGTGTGGGATAGTACTGTGATGTTTGGAGACTGCATTGTTTAGTAAATGAGTATGTTTTTCAAGTGAGGATTGAGACCTATTTTAGGGTTGTGGAAAGATCAGCAGTTCCGTTCCATTAAGATGTGGGAGTTAGTAAATACTTGCAGACAGTAATTACAGCCTGGTTTTCTTCCCCTGCTGAGGAGAAATGGAGGTGCTGATGCCTGGGGAGGAGAAGGGCTGGAGGGAATGGAAGGGTGGCAGGAAGACAGATGAGGCAAAAGGGGTTGTGTTTTAAAAATGTTTGAAAAACACTGTCATAAGTGGTTAGGCAAAGTTTAATGTTAGCTTGTGATAGAGGAAAACCAGCATGGAATACCTCAGTGATTGATGACTCACTCGAGATTCAGTTAGGGGAAAAAAAATCAATTTTAAATAAACTATATAGCACTTGAGATGATCTGATACTGATCTGCTTCAGGTATAGAGGAAAACACTGTGCAGGGTTCCAGTTTGGGATGAGACTGCTCTGAAAAGTTGGTCACTGCTGGCAGTGCGTTTCTGGCCAAAGCTGACTGGTCCAAGTAATCGTGTTGTTCATATATTCTCATTCCAGAACTTTGTATGTAGCCAGAAGGCTGCTTAGCTTTTCTCTTTGAGCGTAATGCATTGGCCATCTGCACTCTCTGCTCCTGCAGACTGAATACAGTTTTTGCCTAATGTTTTCCTCTCAAGAAGAACTTAATAAAATCTGCAATAGATGAAACAGTGACTCACAGTTGAGCACATACTGTGCTTATCTCACAAACAATAGGATGCCTTGGTCTAGTTTTGGATTGGCTCAATATGACTATCGTCCGTTATTTTTAATACAGAGGTCCTGTTGCCTACAGTGGAACTTCTTACAGGATGATGGCAGAACATGTATAATACTCTGAAACATCCTTAAAAATACCTACATGACAAGTGCTTTGTTTCATATTGAGTGCTCACTTCTGAAGAGGGCACTGGACCTACTGTAGCAAAGCACTCTAACATGGTCTTAATTGTAGGCACACAAATAGCTGCTGTTCATGCAGTATGGCTTGGCACAAATCCAAAAGTTAAGTACCTGCCCTCAGAGGGACCAGGTTGGAACTGCTGAGGGCTATTGAAGTGAATAGGAATGTGTTAGTGTGCTTACTGGTCAAACAAATGCATAAATGCTGGCTTAGCCCATAGTGTCTGACATCTTCAGAACAGATTTTTCTGTTGCTCACTGAACCCTCTCTCCTTTCACCCACGGCAATGATTCTCTGTTTTTTCTGTCACCTGTGTTGAAGTTCAGCATCCTGTCTTCACATGACCATTGCTTTGAGAGCTGTAAAGACAGCCTCAATTGTAGCAGCAATGCCATCCTAATAATCTGGGTTGTAACTGCTGGGCTTTTTTCAGTTTTAGTACTCAACTTCAACCTCTTAGTGGGGAAATGCCTTATATTAAAATATTTGTATGAGCATGTGTATATTCTGAGGCATAGTGAATAAAGATGGGGTTTAAAAATCTCAGTTCTGTTGCTGGCTTTCCTTCTGACCTTGTATCTATGAACTTAAGACAAGATAGTTCAGCTTCTTTATGGATCAGTCCTTCTTGTGGTACAGTGAGGAATATGAAACATACCTCCTGAGCAGTATAGTCCCGTTTGCCCAGCTGTCTCTACTGGTAAGTGGTAATACCTTTCTTGGACCATGAAGTCAAGCCCAGCTGTCTTATGCATCGGACTGAATAGGGTGATTTTGCATGGCTGCCTATTTGAAGTGGAGTGTTATAAAATATACACAGAAAAACCCAAAGTCTTCATGTCTTTTAGCAGGAAAGACAGGAGGAAAGGGAATTTTACCAGGCATAAGTAAACTCTGAAGATTCTGAATGGCTTATTATAGGTTCTGTTTAAAACCAAAACAAACCCACAAACTGCTAAAAGTGTTTCTGGATGCACTCACGTAATTTCACAAGTCTGCCAGGGTTTCAGGGGTAGTTTTGTGAAGAAAATCTCTTGTAGCAACAGGTAGAGCTGGGAAATTGGTATGGAGAGTGCTTTGAATAGGGATCTCTACTCGTAGTTAATGCTTCAAAATAAATTTGGCATCTTGCTATGGTGGGGTTTTTGTTGGTTCTGTTGCTGATCTGTGCCTTATAGACAAGTTCTAGTTATACTGTACTGTAGACAAAGAACAAGAGAAAATTCCCATTAAAGAGGATTACAAACTAAGTAGAAATGATGAGAAAGTGAAAATATCTCCATTTTACAGGTGAAGTTATGAAGCTTGGAAAGCTTATTTAGAAATACACAGAATGCCAATGGTCCTACTGAGAACTGAATCAAGCTTGAGATCCGGCTTTCTTTATCCTACATGTTGTGGAACCAGGTCATGATATATTTCCAGATTCCTTCAGAAAGCCAAACTAAAGCTTTTTGCTACAGGATATAATCTGTTTCCCATCTGATGTAGTGGTGGTATTAAAGCTCATTAGAATTAATCATCAGTTTAAATTGCTTCAGCACTTAATCCTAGAGAGTGTCACCTCAAGGATGCAAGCTTTTGAATTTCATGTTTTCCTGCTGTGGCTTTCAGAGAGTTCCCCTCAAGGTTTATTGTCAGAAAAGCTAAACAATTCCTGTGGTGCATCATGAAATAGAATGTGCAACATTGTTAAACTTTGTGTGAATGCTCTTTTCAGAATCTCTCCACAAAACCTCATTGCGGGTATTTCAGCTTCAGGAATGTGTAACAGAGAAGGGGCAGGTGGTGGTTTGCCATCATAGCTTTGTGACATGCCTGATTCTGAAGGATGGGGGGACGCCACTGAAGAGGAGGCTGAATCATAAGATGTTGGTGAAACCGAAACATGTGAAACCCTGCTGCACAGTTACAGCGTTTGAGATGTTCCTGGCTCTGCTGAATTCTATCACAGGTTGCTGCTGGCTCAGGCCTTGTAGTGGAGCTGGTTTTTACCTACCTTGGGGAAAACTGGAGTTTACCCTTCCTGCGTAAATTGCTTATGCTTTCTTTTAATGGGAGGTTTTCCTGTTTGCTTTCTTTAAACTTACCAAAAAAAAAAAAAAAAAAATCACAGTGTAGGTCTAAATAGTTGCTGTAACATGCAAATGCTGACCCATATCTCATTAATGTTTGTGTGCAGTTCTTGCAGTAGCAGAATTAAGCACAGGACTGGGAGGGCAGTCTGTAATTGGTCTGAAACATTTTTGAATTTTTTAATACGGAGCCTCACAGGATGGCTTTCTGGTCTATGACTGCTAATACAAATAATATATTGAATTCATTTCTTGGAGAGATGTAATGATCCCAAAGATGAAGCATATGTCTCAACAGGGATCAATTTTCCATAGACACTGCTTATTAGTCCCACAGTTCATTATGTTCCATATACTCTGTTTCCCTTCATTTACAGCAGAAACAGATCACAGAAGTGGTCAATGGATGAGAGGGATTCCCACAGAAGTTACAATTTTTTATGAAGAGTTTATTAGTATATACCTCTTTTGAGGTATGTTTTGCCATTTTATGAACAGACTGCAACTGTAACTCTGCTGACATCACTGGAACTTGCTTCTAATCCGCCTATTTTGTGTTCGTGGTAATCTCAAGGTAGAGTTGAGGTTAGTTGGCTGTCCACAGAAATATTTTATTTTGAAGTTGATTTTTTTAAAAAGAAAAATATATATAAACTATTATTTCAAAATAAAAGTCAGATTTCTAGAGTATCACAAAGAGAATATTTTGGTTGAGGGTCAGTGTTAAAGTTCACTAAAAGGTAGATTTGGTTTGTAGTCCCTGTTTGTCTCATGCCAGAAAGTCTCATAATCTTCATTATTGTCAGTGAAATGTTTGTGTTTCTGTTTCATCAACTGGTCTAGTAAATGATTCTGTACAGTTTTAAGATTGGAATAATTAACAGATCTATGTGGAAACACAGCCTTACATGACTGAGGGCTTAGTAACTTCTGTCAAGTCAAGGAGCCTGAAGGACAAGCAATGAGTGTCTATGGGGGATAGCACCTCTTAAACTGGAGGTTCTTACTATGGCAACACAGCCATAGAGCCCATCAGCTATGATGGGGTGACTGCCTGTTTACATTCTCTGATTGTGCAGCAACTGCATGTAATTTACTAAAGATAAGCGGGTTGACTTGTAAGTGAGTATTCTCATTTGGACTGGTTTAAATCTGACTTAAGCTTCCAGGGTCTACAAGCATAAGTGCCTCTTGAGTTTAAATGCTCTATGAATTTAACTGATTTGTCCAAGACCACATTTGTCAGTCTAAACTTGGATCTTAGGTACATTTCTCATTTCAGGCTCAACAAAGACTTTCTTTATTCACAGTTTATAACTGGTGGGGTAATTTCATTGTGTCACATGCTATGCTTTCTACTTTGGCACAGGGAATGCAAAATTCTGGATCTCCTCCTTGCACGGCTTTTGTAGAACTTTAATATATGTTAGTTTGTTTAAAGAAGTAATATGTGAATTAAAACTAAAAAAAATATTTTTCACAGCTGCAGGAAAGACAGATGAGAGCAATGTCTTACTGCCTATATTCTCTTCCACAGTCTTTTTAATTATTAATGGATTCTAGAAGTAAAATACATAATTTTACTGCACAATAAACTACCCAATTATGTTCCTTCGTATAAATATCATGAGACTTTTTCTTGAAATGGCTAAATTTCCCAAGAACATCAACAGGCATTATGATCAAACATAGTTCTTAAACTGAGTGATTGTTCTGGTTTGTTTTTCAGGAGGGTTTCTGTTGCGTTCATGCACCTGTCTGTAAAATCCTGAAGTTGTGGCAGAGTCATGAGGGATGTTGCAAGTGTTCTGATCCTTCAACACACTATTAATTCAGATAAAGCAGTTGTAGATGCTGTAAGGTCACACTGAATTTAATGAAAGCTTAAATTTTGGCCTGTGATGTATTTGTGGTTCAGATTGACAATGCTTTACTGTATGAAGTAGTTATGGGAGATTCCGTCAATCTTTATAGCTTCTTAATAGCCAAATAATTTGCCATATCTTCATCTATGCACCAGTCCAGAAAAGCACTTAAACTGGTTTATAACTTCAAGCAATCAAGTAGTCTGGTGAGGTTTGTAATGCTCTTAATTTCATGCATAATTAAGATGAAATGAGCCCTAGGCTGGGTTCTTTGAAAATGTCCTTTACAAAGAACAATAACCTGACTTAACAGCAAAATAATCAATGTTGTTATAACAATAATTCAGCAGTGTACCAGCAAAAAAATAGCTGTGAAGCATTGTGGAGCAAGAGACAAATACTCAAAATCTCTCACTGTGGATAGGATGCAAGTGAAAGAAAATTCCTCAGATTTTTTCCAATGATTTTCCAACGTTTCGTAGAAGGAGAAACTGGGGCACAAGGTGGAGGGGGAGTGTTATTTGAAGGCATTCAGCTTTGGTTTGTCTTTTTCTGCACAGTGACTAGAATGAGACACCTTAGAGGTTCTGCATGCCAGCTGAAATCTCAAATGCCCAAAAGGCTTTCTTTCCCCGCCTTTAAATACAAACTCTGACTTGATGTCTTTCGTTCACAAAGACAGGTGAAAATAGCCAAAGGCCAGTAAGTTTGCTTTGGGTGATATACAGGGGAGCCTGCTGTCAATAATTATTACTGCAAAAAATAATAATAAAGGTAAAGCAGGTAACTTTTGACAAGAATATTTACATCTGCTGTCTAAATCTCATTGGAGCTGTGGCTCTCTGCTCATGAATAGGGACAATACATGCTTGGAACGAAGTTAGTAACAAATCTTTCATTGACTTCAATTGTGTAGGATGCAATTATAAAATTACAAGTAGCCATGACTGTATGTAGGTATTGAAGAGAGTGATAAATTAAGAAAGTGGTTAAATTGAAATAAAGCAATTGAGGAGGTCTTCTAGTTGTCCTTCCTGAATGTTTTTAGATATATTTGTGAAAAAACCACAAAAATAATACTGCATGTGTGAAGATTGTATTCTTTGAGTGTTTCTCAGCTCTCTCCTCTGGTTTTGTAATGAATAGGGGAGAAAAAAAAAGTGTTTGCCTATGAAGTGTTTAGTGAGCTGTTTCTGATTGATCTCTTAACGGTAGTGGATTTTTTTTCTCTCCTTTGAAGTGCTAGTTCTCTTTGCGCTTGACAAACAGCAATTGAATTATCCTGCCCTGTGTTTTTTAAAATGTTTTAATGCCTATAAAGAAGAATGTTGCTCTGCTTTTCCAGAATGTTGGATCTGCACAAAGATGCAACTGTAGTATCTTGGAGCCTGAGACAAATGGAAGAGTTGTGTTGAAGAACTGAGGGAAAGAATTTGTAAAGGGATCTGCTCTTGCCATCTTGGATTTGGTCAGTATATCATTCTGTTACGAAGCCTGAAAGAAACTTCCTGCCCCTTCAAATATGAGTTTTATTTTCAATTTATAAATACAATTATTTTTTTCAGAGCTAATGGCTTCTATCTAACAAATTCTGGATGATCTTTTAAATAAAAATAAACCACATTCTTTTAAATAGTCTTGTTAAGGCACAAATCTTTTGCTTACTTTGAGCAATTGGATTGGAGTAAGAAATCATTTCAATCTGAGGGTCAAGCTCAGTATCAAGTTTTCAAAAACTATGAAAAACTAGTCAATGAAAGAAAAGTAAATTGGTGAATACTACAAAGAAACAGTAGTTTTTCTGGGTCTGAATATAGGCCAATTAATGCGATATTATGCATGTAGACTCCACTTTGATTAATGATCAAGGCCTATCACTGAAATAACCTGGGATGTCCTCCACCTATATTTTTGACATATCAAAATTATGCAGGCTAACCAGAGAAAAGGCTGTGAATTTCAAAACAACTGTGCAGAGGGGGGAAAAAAGAATATTCTTTGTCTTTATAATTTTCCTAGAGTTCCTTTTTTTCCCCCCTCCTGTTAATTTCCAACACCATCCAATAGTAACAGCCTTTCTCATAAGAAAAAATATTAATTAAAATCAATGATATCCTCAATTAAATTGTCAGATTACTTGGAACAAGTATCTCAGAGTAAAAGAGAAGATGCTAATTAATGCAATAAATTGTTTTAATTTCTGTATCTTAAACAGATCACCACATTGTTACCATTGTGACTAAGATGTGAATTATTGGAAAACCATTGTTCGAAACCTATAAAGCATGCTAAATGAGCTCACTAAGAGACTTTATACTGAACCCATAACTGAAGATTCATATTGTACATTATAGAGATGAATGGCTTTCCGTGGGAGTGCAAGAAGCCCAGACTCTTATGCAGTGCCTCTTATTGGAAATTTTCGATGGTTTTAGCCTGACATCCATTTTGCATGTGCAGAAGCTACTTTTATATGCATTTGTGCATACAAATAGCCAAAAAAAGTGTCTGCAGTCCTAAGTATTGTTTGCACTGGTAGAAGCTGATGTGTGCAAACATTTTTATCCATGCTGAACTAGAAACTACCCTTTATCTTTCTACTTTTTATTTCCTGCCTGGCTTGACAAACATCCCTCAGCTAGCCAAAATTTCTGTAATAGGTGAGAACATCCTGCATACTGCATGTAACAGATTTTTGCCTTTGGGGCATGTAACATTATCCTTCCTCTGCCTTTCAGATGAGTTAGGACACTGTCCTGCTTTAATTGGGCCAGATGTTTCAAAGTAGCAATAGAGATTCTGCCTAAACAGCATGATTTAGATGACAAAGCAGTCCTAGCTTCTGTACTTCTGTACTGCCAAGTCAATTAAGAAGATGCTACTCTTCCATCATGTCATGCTGTAGTCTGTCAGCCAAGTAAAAGAATGACTACAACCAGAAAAGATAAAAGTTTGTGAGTTTTGAGCTTGGGGGTTTTCTTTGAGGGGAGAAGGGACTGGGAGGTTGTTTGTATTAAGCCAGAAGCATGTCCAGACTGTGGGGGAAGAGCCTCATTTTAGACAGTTGCTGAATGTGGTGGGGTTTCTTGGTTGTTTTTTTTTGGGTGGGTTTTTTTTTTTTTTTTTTTTTTTTTTAGAAAAGAGAAGCTAAAGAAGCAAATAGCTCCTACAGCATATCCAACATCAAAATCTCTTCACAATACAGTGCCAAGATATTTTGGTATTTTGGTCCAACTATTACTTGAAATGATTTGTCTACTTTGGACCTTGTAAATCAGGAAATGGACATTTACAGTAGTCATGTACAATTAAAGACCATTCTTAAATTTATGTGCAACTTCTGTTGATTTTAGTTGGATAACATTATTTCTTGAAATAAGTTCATGATAAATATATTTTTTTTTTTCTGAGTAAGCCCTCTGCTCTGTCCAGATAATATTTACGCTTTTTGGGCAGCATTTATTTCATGTTCTACTAATCCATGTTTGTCCCAGATGTTGGTAGAGCTTCATCATCCAGTCATGACGAAAGAAACACATAAGTGAATATTCTCTAGAAACTGAGGACAAAATGATGATTAATTTCTCCCAATCTCTTGATGAAGGTTTGGTGTTCTGCCTGGGTTTTTTTCTTTTTTATTTTCTGGTATAAATTTACCCAGAAGTTTGCTCCTTATTTTTGAAGTTCTCTACAGAAAGGGTAAAGATATTTATATGTTTATATAGTCCTTGCATAACTATAGACAGTATAAAAACAACTAGAATCCCCCAAACACCCGGGGCTTAAAAAAACATCTGGGAAAGAACACTAAGCCCAGGTACAGATGTAGATTTTTTTTGTGTGCAAGGTAATTTTGCAGAATTCCTCTGGAGTAGGGAAGGTGCTGTGTGTAGCTGCCCCGTCAATATTGATTTTGGTTCTGCTCTGAGACTTCTTCACTTTCTTTCCTTTATGTTTTTGTGATATGATAATATAAATTAAAAATGGAATCTGCTAACCCCATCCAAAATGCCTTCTTTTCTTCAGCTGGCCAGGAGGAAAGAGAACGGAGCATATCCCTATTTTATTTCCTGATGCATTAGTTTCTCCATTTCTATAGTGATTACCAAGCTGGAGCTAGACAAATTAATGGGGGTTTTTTGACATCTAAAGCAACCAGTAAGTGGTGAAATGATACAGCAACTGCATTGCCCATTGTATCTGAAAGTGCTTCCCCTAAGGTAGGACTACACTGACCTATGGGCACTGTGTTTTATACATTCTCTGGTGGAGAAAAAGAAATGCACCTTCAAAAGCTGGAAATGCCAGTGTGAGGTGTGTACAGTCCACTTCTTATATAAAATTGAAAAGACATACTTGTATAATACTAGTTTTTTAAAATTAGATATTACTATATCCTGCCTTTCAAAGTAAGTAGCTGAATATGTGTTAATTACTGGAGGAACTTAGGAATGAAATCAGATTCTCCATCACACTACAGCTGGGTGTCAGCTGTAATGTCAACTCATCATTTATTGCAGTTTGGTTTTGCCTTACTGATGGAATTGTGGACATGATTCAAATGATTCAAATCACCTATTATGGATAATTTTATCATTTGCTTATTTTAGCAGTTTCTCTTTCAAAATTTGCAGCACAACAGTAAACTTTCAGTCATGCTGACTTTATTGCACAAAAAATAACAATTACATTATTAACTAAGCAAAGGTATGTGCTTGATGATTCATACTACGAATCGAGGTTGTATCACAGATTTTGTATCACTGAAGTGCTTAGAGGGTAGTCGTTCTGATTCCACCAAACCACTCAGTGGGTTTCAGACTTAGGTTTCTAATTTTCCGAGGTAGCGCACCTGGCTGGTAAAATGGGCAAAGGCCATGGCTGCATGACTAAAGGAAGAGGCAGAATTATTCTTTGGCATTTCTGGTCAGGTAATTGAGAAAGACGGCTAGCAGAGGGAGTTCTGTGCAACTGCCACAAGCTAGAAACTCTGTTAGAAATGCTTTTGAACTGCTATAATATAGCAGCAATACCTTCATTAATGATTTAACTGGAATACTTAAAGACTCCACCTGTAACTATTGGTTGCATAAAATGGAATATTAGAAACTAAAGTAAATGCTTAGAAAGCCAAATCCTGAAAAGAGCCTGCCTGGCTTTTGAAATTAAAAGGAATGCAGGGTGCTTAGCATGTGTTTACTGCCTTAGCTTTCTGAATGATGTCACCATGACAGAGAGGTAACTCAGAGGGAAGCAAAACCTTAGCTGGCCAAATTCACCATTGCTTTATAATTTTTTGAAAGTTTGTGTAAACTTCAACTAGTAATTTAACTTTTGGTAGTATTTCATTCTGAATTTGCCCTGAGATAAAAAAAATTGTAAAGTGGAAGATGAGAAAATCAGTCTCCATTTGCTTTAAGTTGGTGTTTTCATGCTACCTCTCAGCCCAACACACAGCATTTTCTCTCCTGTGTACAAAACGTAATACTTTATTAACGTAGGTTTCAATAAGAATAATTGCAGCATTTGTTAATAAAGATTGATTTTTTTAAATTCTTTTTTTTTAATATTCAAGTAAAAAACAAAGGCAATAAAATGGATGCTTTGATCTTCTAAACTAACTGTGCTAATGCTACTCAGCATCTAACTTAAGGTGCAAAGGTAATCCAAAGCACGTATTTGGGGCTTATTCAGTCTTCCCATTTTGGTCTGCATTTTGTGGATGCTAAACACATAAGTCTTACATGCACGGACAACCTTCATCTCATAAAATTGCATTATTTTGAACAGTCTTTTTTGGTACCACCAACGTTCTCCCTGATGGACCGTGGTGTTATCAGAAAAATAATATTTTCAGTTTTGTTTTGTGTGCTAAGTACAGATTTACGCATTCAGATTGGTAATTCAGTACAGAATCAAAATATCCAGGAATGCCTGCTTCAACAATATCAGTGCTCGGTTTCTAAGATGTTTTCCTCCAAACACCCTATTTTTACTATTGAGTTCCTGAACTTTCATCTGCTTGGTCTAAACTCAGCTTGGCTTTGGAAAGTTTCTTAACAAACATTCAGCTAGATCCATGACTTACAGCATAAGAATGTGAGGAAAAGTGTATTTTCTGCTGTTCAGAAAATGTTGGCACCTTTTTGCGTTACATAAGTCTAAAAGCCTCTCTTTTAAAGTATCAAGCTCAGCAGGAGGCATGAGTATGAGTAATCTGCGCTTTGCCTTGTTTGAAGCAATTGGTTTTGAAATAACAAAGCTATGCAGACTTGAAAATACCTGTTTGTGGGAGCCTGGCAATATGTTCATTTCCTTGACATCAGGGAGAGAAATAAGCACAGAAATACTGTTAACTTTTCCTAAGTGCTGAAGTGGTGGTGAGGAACTGAAGTCTTTTTCTTTATGGGATTATTGACCATTTTAAGTTTTATAAACTCCTCTTCCATACTGTGTGCTTACAATAGTGCAATCATTGATGGAAAATGTAATATTTAATTAATTTATTATATGTCTCTAGGCACTGATTGACGCACAGGTTCCATATCATTTGTTCTGGAACATGCTTTAAGATTCCTTATGGACATTGCTTTAAGTGCTTTAATAAAGAGCTGATCAACTCCTATTACAAAAATTGGCATGTATGTTTAGAAGTTAGACCAATCCATTTGATTTGTCTGTTCATAATTTTGCTAAAATGCAAAACCTTATTGTCTTGTCTGGACAAGAAAGTTTCCCCACCTGTTCGTCAAGGCATTTTCCCAATATGCTATAAATTTATGCATGAGATAAACTGCTACAGAGCTAGGGAATGATGTGATGATGTAACAAGTAGGACAGGCAGTGCATTTGTCAGCATGAGATTGGGATGGCTTCAAAAGTGGGTGTGCTGAAAACATGTTAATGTGGTTAGAAGTTATGTATCTGTAAGCACCCGGATTCATGTAATAATTCTTTCATTGAAAACTACTGTAAATTTAGTGATGCAAGACCTTTTAAGGAGAGGTAATATCTTTCTTGTTCAGTAAGAAGTGAAGGATGTCCCTCTAAGTATTATTGAATGTTGTTAGGAAAGAAGAAAATAAAAGTAGGTCGCTGGGTAGTCTATAGCGTCTTGGCAAATATAATTGCCTTTTATTCACTTTGCTGAAAATATTTGAAAAATCAGCTGAGCCATCATATGAACTGCAGGATAAGCCCAAAAGATTGGCAAGCTATTGTGGCCATGCAGATATTTCCTCTTCGCTGAGTCTTGTTCAGTCATGGAATAACTCTAGAAAATTTTGCCAGACATTGACTAGCCATCATTATGGAAGGTGTTTCCTTTTCTTTGCTAAATCTCTAGATGATATAATAATTATTAAGCAATATCTACCAATACTATCCTATACAAGTAGATATTTTTTCATGTTTACTTTCATTTAGAAGTTGCCACCTGGATCTCAGGTATGGTGAATTTTGAAGTTGTGATGAGGCACTTGCTGAGGATCTTTATATTGTTGTCAATATATCTTAATGCATAGACATCTGTTTATTTTAGCTAAAATTGCATCTGTCAGACCACAGGACAAGAGGCAAAGACATTAATGCTGAGAGATAAACAATTACGTAATATGTTTGGCCAATCTCAGTCCCATTGTGTACCTTCAACAAGACATAGAATCACGGATCTTTTCAGTTTTTGTGGCTGTCATTTCTAAAAGCATTTATTCTGCTAGAAGTTTATCTTCCTAAGACAGATGCTCTGCTACTATTAACAGTGCCATATTGATTGCCTGGATATTGTTCTTTCAAGTGCCTTGTGGGGCTTATATTTCTAGAAGTTAAAACGTATGGAACTGGATCAGGGAGAACAAGTGTGGAATACACAAAATGCGAATTTCAATAGCATAAAAGACAAATAGAAAATAATGAAAACTCACTGCAAACTATTCTCTTTCTCCAGTGAAACCAGAGGAGAAACTCCATCTAGTTTTATAAGACTTGGTTTTTAATTTTTTTTCTGACTTCCATATCACTGAATACAGAGAAATCTGGGTTCTTACTATAGAGACATAAAAATGTCTCCTTGGTTGAATGTAATGCCACATGCAGTCTAGTATTCTTTTTCAAGCAATGTGCAGAACCAAATGTATTGAAGGCGAGTAGAGGTAGTCTTGCAGATGAACTGCCCCAACATGTTACTTTTTTTTTGCTGTAATATCTTTTGAGGTTGTCTTCTGCTTTGTAACAAGATTTTGAATAACACGAACTAATTTTTTATGGAAACAGGAAGAAAGGCATAAAAAGCGCTATTGAGAAGGCTGGAATTTGCAACACAGTTTAGGAGATTCAGCCAACATTACTACAATAACAGTGTTAAGCAACTTCATATCATTACTGCTTGCTCTACTATGCTTCCACCATGATCCACAGAAATTGAATTGGGACACTAGCACTCAAGTAACAGCGTGTCTGCACTGTGAACAATTGCCTATCTGGGCAAATCTGACTGTAAAAGAAGATCAATGATGCCCGGTAAAATGGGAAACTCAGTAATTCGCAGAATAACCCAGTCAGAATAGCTAAAAAGCAGAAAACGGTAAGGCAAAGCAAAAACATAAAAGATGAACAACAAAGATGTTTAGGGTAGAAACCATGAAAAGTATGGCTGTAATTTTGATGATTCATCACCAGACTTTAGTACCAGATATGATTTATTAATGCATATTTTACTAGGTGGAGATTAAAGCTAATAGGGAAGAAAATACCACATGAGAATAAGTCTCAATCATGTTTTCAAAATAATCTGAAGCCTCATAGCAAAACCAGCAAGTCCTCCAGGTTTAGCATGTAGTGTAACTAGATCATGAGATAAAACTTGTTTGAGTGCCAAGCAAAAGATACACAGTGTAACTACTTTTGAACATACAATGTTTCCTAGATGGTACTTAACTTCAAAGACCTCTGAGAATTGTGGTGGCGTGTGTGCTGACTTCTCTGTTCACAATAAATGGAATTATCTTTTTCTACTAGTGATTATCTAATTAGCCTTTTGCAGTTGTTTGTGCAGTGGCTGTTCTAGAATGATGAAATGTCTGTCGGTTATTTACACAGAAATAAAATCACGGTACCCACAGGGCACTATTTTTTCACTGTATGCAAATCACAAGGAAGTGTTAAAAAGAAAATAATGACAGCTTTATTTTTGGAAGCTATATTTAGGTGCTATACTATAGGTGGGAATATACTGTAATACTTATGAATTTAAAATTTTACTGCAAGAGATTCAGTGGCTGTTGAAAAGATGAAATGCTTTGTCCTTTTCACATGATCTCCTTATGTATTCCATTTGAACATAGTTGATTATGTGAAGCAGGGTGATCTTGGTGCGTTAGAATGCAGTTCCAGAGATTTATGAAATATAAAAATAATTATTTTTAAAAACTGATTATTAAATATATTTATTTTGGTGCTATCCTAAAAGGGAAAAATGGCTTTTTCTCCATTAGCCTCATGTTCCCTCTAAAAATACACATTCAGGACAAAAGTTACACCAAACATATCTGGTTTCTAGTTTGATGTGCTAAATCTGAAGGCCATGAAGACTTCTAAAGTATATTCCTAATAGAAATTAGCATTGAAGTGATGTTTATTGGGAGTAAAGACAAGCCATTTCTGGACCTTCTGAAAGTTGAATCTTAGGTGTTGAAAAAAGAGCAGTGTTACTCCATTTAAACTCCAGCAAAAAATGACACTCCAACACTAATTTGTGCCCAAGTTGAGGGCTCTGCATATGTGGGTTCTCACACAAAACTATATTTCATTATAATCTTGTTAACACTAAATGAGTGTTGAGGGGGTAGGACAGAGGCACTCGGGAACCCACATTAGTATGCAACAAGCTTTGTATACTCTTCTAGTAGTCTGATGGCTAAAGAACTGGAGTCAACCTGGAAAATTGATTATTTTTTTGAGGGATTTCTTGCTACCTGTTGCTTGCAAGGAGCTGAAAGACAGATTGGATAAAAGCTTTCTGTAATATAAACAAAACTAGCTGAAACTTGAATATTTGAGGCTTTGGATTCTGAATCCTTACATTCTTACACCATCTGCTCTTTAAGGCACAAAGTGGCTGGAACTAATGTGCATACAATCCTATGGGATTTGTACTACCTGTGTTTCCTTCCCTAATTACTTTTGAAATTTTTTGTCTGTCCTTTGCACATTACTTCAAGCTGTTTGGTGAAATAGTAACCATTCAGATTTCATTCTTAATGTATCTTGGATAGAATTTAAGTACCTTTCTATAAAAATTCTCCATGAAAAAACACCAAAGTGTTTGTGTTGGTATTTGCCAATCCCAGTTAAAAAAAACCAACCCAAATGCAAACAAAATATTTGGCCGTCTTACACATTTTGTTTTGGAAGACATATCATGTTTCAGGATAGAAACCGTCTTTTAAGAAATAGTGAAACCACATCTCTAAATGTTTCTCCAATCTTATATGATGTCATTTACATACTTTGAAATAATTTTATCAACTATTGAAATAAATCATGATTCAATAATGTGCTTAGTGTAACTCAAATCTAGTTAGCCATTATCATATCATTCTGTCTTGTCACTCACTTCTTTTATAGAGAGGAAAAAAAGTGCCATATTTGAACAGGTGAACTTGAAGAGCAAATGGCTTAAGAGTTAAGTGTATTAATTTCCTGTTGTCAGATCGCCTAAGGTATAATTGAATTTCAAGTATAAGTTGAGACTTCATTAGGAAAGCTTCCTGAAAGGCTATTTATATAGGCGATGTAAAATTAATGCTTTTTATGATAAAGTCTTCTTTTTCCCCCATGTTTCTGTTGTATATTTAGGTGTTCCTTGACTGTGGACATAGACAGTATACATTAATATTTAACTCACTTTTCTGGCACAAGATCCCAAACATCAATTATCTAACAACTGTTCGTTTGTCATGGTGAGCCAACAGAATTGAACTGGCCAGGCCATCCCCTGGTGTGTTTAAAAGGAGTTTTCCTTTCTACTCCCAGAAATATCTGAACTTAATGTATTCTTTTACGGAGAAATAAAATTTCTCTATGAAAGGAGACAATCACAAAGGATGTGAATATTTTGCAAAGACTTGAATGAACAGAAGTTAACAATTCAGGCTGGACTTTTTGGAAAGAAAGGGTAAAATGGGTGACTTGTCTGCCCTCGCTGAGATATTTGAGAGAGGAAAGGGATATGTTGGGGTGTAGGATTTCCTTCTCCATTGAGCCAGGTGAACAATAGAAGGACCTCTGATTCCTTCTTCTCCCCCACCCACCATCCCCAATGATAGGAGTGACATCTGAACATCAAAGCTCTTGACTTTACATGTGATGGAGGTCAGCATATATCACCAGTGTATTTCATTAAGTGATCCTTTTGCTTTTCTGGATATTTGTATGTTTGCTCTCTTTCTGCTTTTCTTTATAGATGTCATTCTCTATTAGACAACAAATACTGAGTACCTCCCTTTCTCATCTCTTATTTTGATTAGTCATATCTATCTTCTGTGGTGAAATACTGTGGAAATATTCATCTCTAGAAATGTTTTCAAAAAACCAAAATAAATAATCTGCAAAGATGCAATAACACTGCCTTACAACTGCCTTAGAACTTCTACCTTGATAACTAAATGAAAAATACTGAGAAAAGGAAGACCTGATAGGAACTGTTCCATTTATTTGAATTGACTTTCAGTCAGGAACTGTTTTCCCATATAGTTGGCATTAAAATATGCAGAGTATTTCACTTAATTGTAAGCCAGTTACGCAGATGACAATTATAGTACCAAAAGACAGCATATGGATACACACAGAGATGAAAATACCAGAACTCACCAAATGCATGTTAAAATCAACTGGAAACAACTGTTTTCTCCCTGAGTGCAGGAATGCTAGAGGGTTTTTCTTATGCTATTACAGAGAATATTAATGACAGTAGAATCAGGACTAAGTATGTTCCTTGATATTTTAAGCAACAACTCTAGAAATAAACACAAAAGTTCCAGTTTTATTAAACTTTAACCATCTTACTTGACCTTCTTTGCTTTTTTATTTTTCTCCTGATACTTTTCCATGACTCTTCCTTTATCCTCTGATCCTCTTCATGCTTTCACTCTGGCCCCAGCCTTTCTATCAGTTTGTTACTCTTATGTGTCTTTGGGTTCTGTTTTGCTTCTTGCTCAAAGGACCTTCATTTCGATCTAGAAGGGTGGGAGGAGAATGAGGCAAGTTTTCCCTTCAGTTTTAAAAACTTACCAATAGGAGATCTGAGAACTTCAAACAAGCCTCTTTTACCATTCTTTGTAGTTAGTTTTCTTCTAATCTCATAGTACTGATATCTCTTTCCCTCTCTTTTTTTCCCTCTGTGTATGTCTATCTAATGGATGAAGAATCTGTCTTACTCCTTATCTGCTGTTACTCCATTTTCCTAAAAGCTCTTCATTTTTCGTTTTGAGGACTGCATCATCTTCATATTGTGTGTGGTTAAACTACAAACAACCAAGAGCGAGTACTTTGTGTATGACAGCCTTTTACTTCGGGTTACACAAAGTTTCCCAAAGGACTGGAGGAAATAGTAAGAATAATCTGTGTACCCTTTTCACTGTGAAATCCCAGTTATTCTTCCCTCCATCCTGTTGATATGTTTGATACTGCTGTTTCTGAAGCAACTCTTTTCATTCCACAGAGAACCTTGCAAACTGAGGGAGAGAGTCTCAAACAATACCTGGAAAATTAACAAAAAGACATGAGATAATGGCAGTGGAAGAAATGTTGCATTACCTTTCTTTTTCCCCCTCTATTTTTCTCCCCTCTCATTTTCCTCCCTTACTCCACAGTCATGTTTGGATTTAGTTCAAGAGAAAGGGGAAGAACACTTTTTGAGAGTACATTTATATATAAATATATATATATATATATGTTTCAGAGTTCCCAGAAAGGTATGGAGAATAAGTTTAGTGGACAGGGCAGCAATCTGTAAATGTAAAAAATTTAAATGTAGCCATATTACAGTTTCTTAATTTCAGGAACTTAGATGTCACAAGTGATAGGGATGTTCAGTATTTTAAGTCTGAAACTGACAACAGACCACCTGTGATTTAATAAATAAGCTAGTAACGTTTGGGGTTAATGCAGTATAAGTTTAAGACACAAATACTGTGGAGAAAAAAAAACAACACTTTTTTTCCCCCACGCTTGTTTCTTCTTTTTTCCTTTAGAAGTCATTACAGCTAATTACCAACAAGGATTAGCTTTTTCAGTAGGTTTTTCTTACAATGTGTCATTTTGACCTGAACTCTGACTTTGAACAAATGCAATCATCTAAAAAAGAAAGCAGAGATTAATCAGCTAATAGTGAAAGAAACTTGATTACACAGAAGTGGCAAAGCATAAAAACCCTTGCATTTGCAACCCATAAAATATTAATTAAAATAATTAAGATTACGGAGCAGTGACTGTAAAGAGCTTTGTTTCCTACTCCAGTTTTATTTTAGAAGTGTCTTGATTTGCTTTGCTTGAAGAGACTCTTGAACTATGTCATTGAGTTTGAGATAATCCGAGTTCTGTTCTCAGCTCCTCTAAGTAATGCCTTGGAAGATATCAGCCGAGACTTGGTTGTTTTCTTTCATTTTTGATTGTACAGGGATTTTAGTGTTAATACTCTGAGGAGATGAGAACTGCGCCAGGTGAGGAATTTCCTGTGGATCAGAGCCATAAGATAATTATTAATTCTCTTTTAAAAAACACCACAAACAAAAAACCACCCACCCCCCAAAAAAATAACACCCAAAATTTCTCACAAAACCGTCTTCACACCTACATTGTTGTTTTCCCTGCTTCATGGAAGAAACAGAAGGTAGATTTCCCATAGCACAGAAAGAGGACCCAATCTTATACTCCTGGGGTGAAGAAATGCTTCTTAAAAAAGTGATGCCTGAGAAGCAGAAGGCAGAGAGAAGAGAAAGCCATGGGTAAAAGAGAGGGAACTGAATCAAGGCAGTTGATCGGAGACCAATCTTTCCAAATATTTTCTAGACAGCAGTCTGAATTCTGCAGTTCACTCCCAGGCGCTAGAACACCAGCAGAGAGGAGAGCAAGTCCCATCTCAGGCAGCACCCATCAATTCAGGAAGTCTGGGTAGCTGAGCAGCACAAATCAGTGCAGAATGTAAACATGGAAAGGTCGAAGAGGTAGAAAGGAGAGATTTTAATTCCTCTTTTACATTAATATTTTCTGAATGAATGTTTTTTCATCAGGAAGATTTCTCCTCAGGAGATTTAAGGATCTTTATGGAGAAATTAATACAGATTTCAGCTAAGTTCACACCAATGGAAAAATAAAATGCTGAGCTCTGCTTAAGAAGGAAATAGATTGTTTTATGCATTATCCTCTAATACCTTAGTGTATACTGATATTTTCTTTCCTGGTAATGATAATTACATAATTTAGATTTTGTTATTTCAGACAGAGAAAACAAACTGTACAATACCGCAGAAGTTCTGGAAGAGCAAAAGCTGAAGGAAAGGACAGTAAAAATGTTACAGGTGTAGAATGGAAGGAAAGAAAGTGGCAAAATTGGCATATAATGGAAGAGAGGAAAAGGACGTTGTGCAGTGTGTAATAGTTGTGCAGGAGTGATGACAGAAGCTCACAACAGCTAAAATATATTCACAGTTTTAAAGAAGAGATTTACTCCAAAGTCTGGGGTTTTTTTCTTACAAGGAGGATTCATGATACAGCTTTAAAATGATCTCTAAATATGTTTTAACATTGAGTCTCTTAGGAGAGTGAAAGAAAGAGAAATTTCCTTCATAGATACGTTTTCTGTCTATTTCTTTTTCAAAACCACTTCTGCCGTCAACAAAGGTTTTTGTGTAATGTTTTATGTCTACAAGTTATGATTAGTTCTTGTGCTAGTTTTGGCTGGGGTAGAGTTAATTTTCTTCAGAGTAGCTAGTATGGGGCTATGGTTTGGATTTGTCCTGAAAACAGTGTTGATAGCACAGGGATGTTTTAGCTATTGCTGAGCAGCGCTTACACAGAGTCAAGGCCTTTTTTGCTCCTCACCCCACCCCACCAGCGAGTAGGCTGGGGGTGCATGAGAAGTTGGGAGGGGACACAACCGGGAGAGCTGACCCCAACTGACCAAAGGGATATTCCATACCATATGATGTCATGCTCAGCATATAAAGCTGGGGGAAGAAGAAGGAAGGGGTGGATGTTTGGAGTTGATGGTGTTTGTCTTCCCAAGTCACCATTACGTATGATGGAGCTCTGCTGTCCTGGAGATGGCTGAACACCCGCCTGCTGATGGGAAGTAGTGAATGAACTCCTTGTTTTGCTTTGCTTGTGTGCACGGCTTTTGCTTTACCTATTAAACTGTCTTTATCTCAACCCACGAGTTTTCTCACTTTCACTCTTCTCATTCTCTCCCCCATCCCACCTGGGGGGAGTGAGTGAGCGGCTGCATGGGGCTTAGTTGCCAGCTGGGGTTAAACCACAACAGTCCTCTAAAGTAAAAAAATTAACCAGGTCCCTCTTCTTCCATATTCATTACCAAGTGAATCCTAAAATATGGGATGGTCTCTCCATTCAACTCCATTGGCATTAATTGAGATCCTCCAGGCCAATTTTTATCACTTAACTGCTGTCTGCATCAAACAGGGCCAAATGGATTAATTCTACAGTTAATGATATGTTATTTAATCTTTGGCTTTATATTGTACTGTTTGAGTATTAAGATATTTATTTGTAGAAACCTTGATGTGTTTATGATCTTACCAGTGAATTTGTTATCAAAACCCAAGCTAGCTATTACACTTAAAGATTGATTAAGAGGTCTTATTTTGTTAAATACCAGCAGATTTTCACAGACAGAAAATGAACTGTTAGGGGAGCAGAGCTCTGCTGCATGTTTAAGTAACACTTAGATATGTCATGTAATTCATTACATAACAACAACAACAAAAAAGACACCAAATGTTTAATTTTCCTTGAAAACAAACACAGAGATAATTGGATCTTGATATATGGTTGGTGTAAGCAGAGGAGCTATTATCTAAAGACATAAAACTTGTGTTTCTCACATTCCAAAATAGCTTTTTTTTTTTTTTTTTTAACTTTCATTATAGCTTTATACTTCACTGACAGAACACGGTATCCAGCAGATGTGCCTAACTAGAAACATAATAGAGCTGGTAGAACTAGTTTATCCCCTTGCCCCACCTTTTTTATCTTCTTTTTTAAAATAATTCGGTAGTCTGCATTGGATAAATTACTCAAAAATGAAGTTACGTAACATGTATCTTTTTTTTTGAAATGTCCACTAGAAAAAGTCCAATATTTTTTTCTTCATTTACATTTATTTGTAATTGGATGTAATAAATTTGTTATATATGTTGTATGTATTGCTCCATTTTTGCTAAGTGAGGCTGGGAGGTGGCAGTTTCAAAACAAGAAAAAAAAGTTGTTAGTTTCTTATTGTATGATGAACCCTTTGTGGAATTACTTTCTGCAGAATGCTGTGGATGTGAAAAATTTTCAGAGGCTCAGTAAAAAAATGGTGAAGTGTATGGAAGAGGAATTCCTTAATAGCTGCTAAATCCATGGAAACAACTTTAGGTCAGGCAGTCCCTGAGCTGCAAACAGAGATTTGAGAATACTTGGAGAAAGTATCACATATGCATGTATTAGTCGTATATTCCTGTTTCTTATCTGCTTTGGTACTGTCACAGGCAGTGGACCGGACTGAATTAGACAAATCTTTCAACTACTCTGATTTGGTCAGTCCTGTGTTCAAAATATTTTATTTTCATCTTACTGGAACTTTTGAAGTGAAACTTTTCAGAAATTCTATAATTTTGAAAACACACTATACTGTTAAAATTCCTGATAGATAGGAGCTTTAGTGTCTAGTCATGAGACTGCTATGCTGTCATGCACATATAAAGCCTCTAAAAGTATTAAAGTAAGGCTTACCTGCCTTGGATTATGTCCTTGCATACTAGGAAATAGAAAACAAGAATTATTATGTCTTTTTGCTTGCCTTTCCATAGCATGCTGTCTATTACTAAGGCCAAAATTTATAAAAACAGAAAAAAGAAAAGGGAAAAAAAAGAAGAAAAAGGTACAAAATGCTGTGCTGTTGAATCTTCTTGTAACTAGTGTCTACTTATGATCTAGATACTAGTGTTTGAATTCCTGCATTTATTTCTCAATTTAAAAAAAATCCCACTAATTTGAGAAATATGTATCTAGAGTATAAAACTGTGCCATAGTCAAATTGTTACTTCTGAAAATAAACATCACAGTGTAAGGAAATTTAAAACTAATGTTTAAATTAAAAGAATTTAGGCTTGTTATATATAGAGTGGTAAATAGGAAACTGAATATTGAAGAACTTAAATATTCACATTATTTTCCTGTAAAATGATGGACATCCAGTCAGTCCCATTACATTCCTCTTGTATTAGAAACAGCTATTCTGTGAAAGTATTATTTCTGTAAACCCTGTTTCACATTACTTCTGCCTCTCTTGTCTTTCTCAAAAATGTGCACTAAATATCCTTTTCCTAATCAGAAACCTACTTGTATAACGGTGTTAGTCTATTTGTACTAACAGTACTAGACAGTGCTAGTGGGACAGTGGGAATTACATCCACAGAAATTCTCATGAGTTTATGCCCACTTAGAAAATTGATCTTACTGGTTTCTGTAGACTCTTGTGGTACAACGGTATTCCTATGACCTATTTGACTCACTGATTTTGGTCATTCAGCAGTGCCTTTGAGGTCAAAGGCTTCTCTTATTTCTAGGCATTCTGGTTTTGCTTCTTAAGCATCACAGAAAACTATGCTCACCTTTTTTTTTCGTCTTCCTTTCTTCCCTCTCCCTTGTGCCTCTTTCTGCTCAACCTTCATTATCCTGATACTCTGATTCAAGAGTTTACCTCAGTGATAATCTTGGCCATTTCTTGCACTGGTTCAGCTGTAGTTTCTGCCTTTTCTTTTACTGAATGGAGAATACTGCTTTTGTTTCAGCATTTTCAACAGATATCTTTGTTCACCCTGAGAGTTTCTCAGCCTTAATTAAATTTTAATTCGTGCTATAGCCACAAAAATACATTACTTTACCTAATGTTTGAGGGGAAATGAATTTCAGATAGTTTCTTCTTTACCCAAATACTATTCCCAACAAATAACAAAAGCAGCCACTTTGCACCACATATTCCTTTATGATTTCTGCTGGTTATGGGTACCCAAATAGATGCATTTAATAGAATCTGCCTTGGATCTGCATTCTTTTTTAATAGATAAAAGTTTTAAGTTTAGCTTGCCATGCCCAGAATTTTGGTCCCCCACTCTCTCCTTTTAACAGTATTATCAATGTGTAGTGGAAACTAATGGCCCCCAAATCCTTTTGGTCTAGCTACCTTATAAAAAAAATCACTGCAGGGGATAAGCAGATTTGTTTGTGATTCTCCTTATACCTCTTTCTCTGGATATTAATATTTTTTCTTATTTCTGTATTTATTAGGTAGTTCATATTCTCATTTTGAAACAGTGTATTATTGTGTAAGAGGTTATTTTTATACTGGAGATGAATAGTCTGATTCTGATGTCACCTGTATAGAGTCAGTGTAAATCAACTTGGAATTAGACTGCAGTGGAAAGATCCTTTGATCTTGTGGACTTAACCACGTATTTTTAGCCAATTGGTGTGCACCCCTAAATGGGTTTAGGAATAAAATACTAGCTGTCCTAGATGTGTACCTCTCATGCTATTGATTTTGTGTGGTATCAGCTGCACCATTTTATTATAGAAACCTGTTTTCTTCTATTTAGATAAACAGTGCATTGGAATTTAGCAGAAAATTTAGGAGAAAATCCATGTGTTTGAGCTGAAAAGTGGTTCTTTTTACCTTAGGATTTTTAAATCGAAATCTTTGAGCAAAGTTAGAGAGAAAGGAAGTTTTCCTACCTGTTTTCTGCCTTTTGTCCTGAACACAGAAGGGTGACTCTCGCATGAATCAGTGGTCCTTTTCTTGCTGCAGTGACTCAGCCAATGATTCTCTGTGTGTCAGTAGGAACATATTGAATAGAACAGAACAGAGTCATTGAGGTTGGAAAGGACCTTTAAGATCATTGAGTCCAACATTAAACCTAACACTGTCAAGCCCACCATAAAAACTATTAAATCCATGACTGCTGGGAGATCCTTCCCAGACAGACCTGTGGTCAGGGAAATGAAAGCTGACTTTTTTTTTTACGTAGGAAAGGATTAGGGTTTTGTTCATGGAGGCTTTACTTTCTGAAGTCTGTTTGGTTGTTTAGCCCAGGAACTAGTTAGAAATGAAATGGTGGGCTCTCAAGAGAGTTAAGGTCATGATAACTGTGCTCTAAATAGAACACTCCAGGTTAGCAGAAGTGACTGAAAGTACTTTCAGTGACTAAGCAGGTAGCAAGAAGAAAGCCAGTTTTTTTTTTCTTGTCTTGGAGGATATTGTAAATAGAATAGGTTGGGATTTGAGGGTATAGCTTATGTTATGTGGCCAAAGAGGAGATAATTTACCCCTGTAGACTGTACTAACCTTATAATTTCTTATACAGATGTTCTTCTCCAGGGAGAGTGGTCCTTTACTTGAAGAGCAATGAGCAAAGGATAAACCTGTTTCTCTTTACATGTTTAAACAGCTAAAGACTGCTCAAATTATAGTTCTGCTCAACACCTCCTAATGGGATGAATGGGCGGAAAGGACAAAGCTAGTCACCAGAGGAAGGACAAGCAGGAATGCAGAACCCCTGGACACAAGTCCTAACAGACTTCCCATGGATGTTCAAACCCCAAATCTATGTTTAAATGCTCATTATCTTGGCCTGCTGAAGTCTTTTGGAGCCCTAGCCTGGGGTGAATATACAGTGTGTATGTATCTGAATAAGCTAACCGATGGCTGATCTATTCTTGGGTCACCCATAGGCCCTTTTTAGCTGATTTTTTTTCTAAATCTCTACTGCTGTCACTCATGCATGCCCTTGGAGAACAGGGTTTTTCGACCTTACCAATACTGATTCTCCCTGCACAAGTTGTCAAATTGATGATTTAAGCAGTGGAAAAATCTACAAAGTCTCTGTAGAACTTCTAACTGTTTATTATTAACAAATATCTTAAAATTAACTTACTTAAGGTGGTAAAAAAGACAACAAGTGCTAGCATTTTATTGACCGCAAAAAGAAAAAAAACCACCTTTGGCAATGCTAAACGGGAAGTTGTTACTAATGGTTAAAAAACCAGTTTTGTGTATTGCAATGTAATCTCCAAATCCCTATCCTCCTCTCATGGTTGACCATTCTTCATCCCATGGCTGGCTGAACAATTACTGATCTTTTTAACTTGGCCAGCAGGATGCTTTCTTGCTGTATCTGGAGCCATAAGATTTTGTAGCAGAACACATTAACATGCCTTTGTAAATCAAAAAATGTGTTACCTATCTCCCTGAATACAGGGGGCCTAGGTTTTTAAGTGCCATTACAGAAAAAAAATAATCTGTGGCAACAAATGTGGGGACTGCATATGCGGTGTACGTATCACCATTCACCCTCTAATGTGCTCCGATAGCAGTATTTTGGTATACCATTTTTAATGTAATGAGATTTTAAAGTTGTATCCAAATCTGTAGCATTTTTCACTTTCAGAAATATTTGATGTTTAATTTGCCTTTATCTCTCTCCCTCTCTTTCTATTCATCTTTGACAGTGAAAAGTAAAGAATGGCCAAGGTAGATGACCTGCAGGACATTATAAAGAACGATGTTAGCTACAGAAATATTATGTTCGCTTTACCCTTGCATTGTGGTGCATGGGTTTTTGCTTTCATCTTTTGCACTCTGTGCCTCCATCATCCCTGCTGCAGCAGTTCTGGAGGAATCTCTGCAGTTCTGCAAATTCCAAGTTTTTATCAAGTTTCTTACTCACTACAAACAGCCTAAGATTGTGAGTTTAGGGATTCCCTATTTAGATGAATGACTGAGATCACTCTGAACATTTGTTAAAGGTTTTGATCTGTTTCCAGCTGAGCTGTCTTTGGCTTGGAGGTGTGGTTGTCTTGCTGACTGGGTCATGCCTATTTTTCCCCTCTGTCCTGACAAGCTGTCAGTTCTGTGTTGATATCTCTATTTAGTCCCTTTCTGGTCTCTTTTTTTAGAACAAATTCAGCTTCTCCTTTCACTGTTGCATCTCACTTTAAACCAGCCAGGTTTTTTTACTGCAAGGTATAACAATTTGATATGATAGAATATATGCAATGGTATTTTTTCTGTATCTTACCCAGCTTGGGTTATGCTAATAATATTTAGCACGTTTATATAGCTTGAAATAATTGCACCGAGATTAACTAATTATTCAGCACAGGGAGGTAAATGGAGGAAGAATTATCATTTGGTTTTTAAATAGAATAAAAGCTGAAGCAACTCACTCAAGCTCTATAATGAGTTGGGGTAAAAGTAGGTGGAGGACTTGTAACTTTTTTTTTTTTTGAGAAATAAGCTTATAATGCCTTTCAAGGCGCAACGTATTTTAGTAACTCAGTATATCAAGATAGTCTTGATAAATGTATTTCTTGTTAGAATACCAGTGTCATTTTACCTGAGTATGTATGAAGGACGAATGTTTTCTGTATTTAAATCTGTGAGCACCTAATGCAAAAGTTACTGGATAGACCAGATTCACTTTCATATGTGTAAGTTTAGACTATACCAGTACAAGTTGACTGTATAAATGATAACTTATGCAAATTATTGGCTGGTTCTATTTTCTGCTTTTGCTGTATCGGAAAATTTCAGCTTCCGTATGGCACAGCCACTAATTCAAAATTAAAAAAAAAATACACTTCAGAAAAATATGAATACATTTCAATCTAGGATGTTGCTGAAAGAAGTCATGAAGTGAAGGAAAGGTTATATGAAGGGTTCTAAAATAAAACAAGCTGTCCTCCAAGTCCATTTGCTGTGGCTAGTACTTCAGGACACAGGAAACATTTAATAAATGTTGAACAAAATTGGTTAATTTAATATGAACATGTATAGAAAAAGTACAAAGTTTTATGCAGGCTTTTGTCTGAAGGCATAAAGTAGGACTTGATGGTCTTCATACTCAGACCAGTCATGCATTCTCAAAGGTTATGGAAAATTATTCTACGCTGCTCTTTTGCTGCAAAATAATATTTTGGACATCTTCCTAACAATAGTGGCTTGTGAAATTACTACAGCTGATTTTTTTTTTAAATCTATTTGGGATTCTATCCAGTTATTCAGTTATATGTAATCTCTCAGTTTGTGTGAGTGAACATTTTAAGTGTTTGTCCTATCATTCAAGTCATGATTGAAAATATGTGTAGAACTGGGCCCAGGACAGACTCCTCTAGAACCTTGCTTAAAAGGCATTTCTGGTTGGCAGCAAGCTGTTGATTACTGCACTTATATGAGGTTTTGTTCCCATCCTCGGTTGTATTCATCAAAACCAAACTTCCCAGTTTACTCATGAGAGTGTTCTGAGGGACAGCATCAAGTGCATTACTAAAGTCAAGACAGATTGTCTCTAATGCCTCCCCCTTATCTACTAGGCCCATTATCCTGTCACGGAAGGAAATTGGATCATTTTGATGTGATTTGTTCTTGACAGATCCATGTTGGCTCCTTTTTATCACCTTTATTATCCTGTAGGTGCTTTTAAATTGACTCTTAAGTGATTTGTTCTAGTATCTCTCTGAACATTGAAGTTAAACTGGCTGCTATATAATTTTTCAGGCCCTTTTCCTCATTTTGGAAATACCCATGAAGTTTGCCCTTCACCAGTCCTTTACAAAATTCTCTTTATCTTCAACAAATTCTCAAAAATAAGCATTAATGACTCACAGATTGCATTGGCTAGTTTCCTGTGTATGCTAGGGTGAACTGCATCAGGTCCTGTCAACTTGGATGCATTTAATTTATCCAAATATTTTTTCACTGCTTTCTTTTTTTCTTTTCTTTTTTTTTTCAGCACTGTTGCCTAATCATTATCTATTCTGCTCTGATGCACAATTTTTTTTGAAACCAATGACTGATATATTCCTTTAGAGGTTTACATGCATGTATTATAAACATCCCATTTTACATGTACATCCCATTTTATGCATGTTATTAATGTACATCCCATTTAAACTCTCAAGATGAGCTTTACAAGGGACTTGAATGGCTTTCCAATCTTACAGTTACACACAGGAACAAAGAAATTGCATTACTGGGGAAATTTCAGTTACTGAAATTCATCTGTGATCTAATAGTAGCTGACAATACATTTTAAACAGGAGTGCAACTGGGGATGCCCATGCCCAAAGCTTTTTCATGAATAACCGAGAAGTAAGTTTAATTCTGAGCATATTTTATTTTTTTAATCAAAGTCCAAACCATTCGCTTTTAAATGTCTGAATTTTTCTCTGTCAATTGTAAAGATGGATTCTCTTTGAAACGTAGTAAATTATTGACCATTTGTATTTCAGCTTTAACTGTATTTTTGTGGTGTGTATTTTTTTTTTTTTAATCCAAGCAGTATTTACAGTGAAATTAGAATTTTGGTACAGTTTTTACTTTTGAAGAGCAAATAGCGGTGAGTACTTTGTAATGTGTTATTTTGTGAAATTTTTTTCTTTGTTTTCTATATGCAGAAGAGATTTTTATCTCTGTGTGGGTCTTTAGTTCAGATGCATTCTGTATTGCTCAATTTAGACAAACCATTTATTACTATGGATTTTCAAAATTGCTCAATTTTCCAGACTTGTACAAGAATCTCCCCCTTCAAGCCAAGCCAATTCTTCAGCATTTCTCATCCAGTATGCAATGCATCATTTCATTTAATGGTAGCAAGGAGAGCGTGCAGTGTTCCTAACAGTCCCAGAGATACTTTATGGAACAATCAAAACCCTCAAGGGCAATTTGTGTGCAGCCAATCCTGACTCAGCAGAGTTCAAGGCATCTTTTAAAAGTATATGTAATCACTGTCTATTTTGACCACATTTGCTTGCACAATAGCTTACAAAGGCAACATAATTTGGGGAGAACATTTTCGGTTTTGTGGTGTTATCTGAAGTTTTCAAGACAGATACGTAGCCTGGGATGTAGAATTCATGTATGAATTAAGACTTAATGACTTATGAATTAATACTTTAAGAACTGATTTAAAAGTAATGCTTGTTATGTGTGTTCATAGGGAAAGGTTCTTGCTCTGAATTGACTCTGGAATACCTGTACAGTGGGATTGTTTGAAAAATAAGGGATTATTACAGCTCAGAAGGGCCCATGAGAAAAGAAAGCAATGCAACCATCTCTCCCCTCACTGCATTTTGTTTTTCAGTGGTAGAAAACCCAACAACACAATGTTGCCTAAGCTGTGGACAGATTAACCATAGCATTGCTAGGTTTAGAGGTAACATTTTAGAACGGAAATCCTCTCCAGCCTTTTGAAGGTCTCTTTTGTGATGAGCAACTATTTAGATGCAAGTAATTATATGAACCATCACGCTTCAGTATCTTTAATGCCCATTCTGTTTTTTTTCTGACTGTAAATACACATCTTGCAATTTTTACCATACCCTTTTTATGCTGTAGACGGGTTCAGCAAAAGCCATTGGTTAGCCTGAACCCTCTGCACCGTGACTCAAAGCTGTTCATCTGGTATATCTATTCAACTTTTAGATTTCTAGCTGGTTATGTCAGGATGGGGTCTTCCTGAGACAGCTGAGTTATTCTGCTTTGCATCATGTTCTGGAGCTTTGCAGTTTTGTTTTCATTAGCGCTAAACTAGAAAAAAACTTCTGAACGTTTTGCTGTGAAAATGGTGGCTGGCTGAAGATAGCTGTAGGTGCTGACTGGCTGTGGATGCGAGAGATGTAGACTTGTCTTGACTCAGAAGGATCTGGAATTAGGATACTCTGGCTGTGATACAGCAGGGTATTTCATCCTTATCATTCTAAATCATTCCAAACAAGGGACTTGAACCTGGCTTTCACCCATCTACGCTATGTTTTATCTTTTGTAGTGTCTTCCATTTTTGCCCAGCAATCCATATGTGCTATTGAAATAGAACTGTTTTTAGCTCCAGTGAAATTTCACTGTGGCAGAAATGTTTCTGTCAGTATTTTCTCGTTATTTGTCAGCAGTCCTGCATTCTGTGGGGGATCCTAGCTATAAAAGCACTGAACAACTGACGAGATACTGCAGTCTTTGTTAGGCTGTTACTGCAGTCTGTTTTACAACTTTTCAGTAAAGTCTTGCAGTCGGTTTTGTATGCTTAAGTCATGAGTTAAAGGCCTCTAAAATATTGAGAATCACAAATGTTTAGGGATGTGTTTGCAAAGAGAGCGAGAGTATGAATATCTGAATTCCTGTTGAAATAATAGTAGGGTAGGCTAAAAGATTTTTACTTAAATACTGATATTTAAAAAAATTATTATTTCATATTCTATTTAAAAGGTAAACAGTACTTACAGGCTTATAAGTAGTGCAGTTGTCTGAAGTGACATATCACTAGAGGCATTTTTTATTCCATATGCAGTGGTTTCCTTCCCTTTTCTAGATGGGAAAGAGGCTGTCCATGGAAAGAAACTCTGGCATACCTTTTGCTATCTGCATATTTCTAAAGATCAATTCACTTAATGTTCTGCGTAGTGAGAGTGCAGATCCAACCTACAGCGTGGGAGATCTAAATATAGTGGTTCTTTCACCTTGCTGTATATTCAGCCAAAAACTACACCACATAGTATCACAGTCAGTAAGAAAAATACTGTCCTGACCACTTATCACATTGATTGGGAAGGTAGTAAGGTTAGTATGAGTTTAAATGTGTAAATCCAGGAATCGCACAGTGTGTATGACATTTTCATGTAATTTTGTAACTCAGAACATAAAAGTCACATATATGATTATGTAATAATTCTCTGGTCCAATATGCTTCTGAAAATTGTACCCTTAGCTCTCAATATGTCATTATTTAGTTGCAACTTGTTGAGCTCATTCTTACTGGAGGTAGACCCCTTCACATTCACCCACTTACTCTCTGAAAAATGAGCAAAAAGTTGTGTTTGAATAACCAGTTATCTCTCTGTAGTCCGTTAGAGAATTCAGTTTTCCTCGCTATTGCCATGCTGTTCATTTCCAGTTGTACTAGTAGTCAAAATTACAGGTTTACCTTGTTTCCTATGTGCAAAATATAAACCATGTATCAAATCCATTTGAGTCAGTCGTGGGTAATGAGCAGCAGGGGACTGGAGTGGTAAGAGGAGTATTCAGGAGCCAGAAACTGCAAGGGGATTTGGTAATCAGAATGTAAAGAATACAAATCTAAGAGTGAGGATAGAAAAAGAATTACCTAAAACTTTTATGTTTTGATTGGATCTCCTCTGGTTTTATTACTTGTTTTTTTAAATCATTGAAGCTGAAAAAGTCAATTTGTGTTATTATTGGTTCATGTGCAACATTGTGACATTCGTCTAACATTGCATACTCAGAAAATCCAATTAGATTAAATTCTTGTTGGCCATGCCAACATGGCATGCCAGTTCTGCTTTCACCTTTATCTGCTGCAAATAAGCTGGAGTTGAAATAAATATTAATACAGTGAGACCAATGGCGTGTACCAGGTGTTTGTACGTACACCAAGGCTGCACATCACGTTTAGGAATGCTTTCCATGAAAAATGTAGTGGGTGGCTGCTATAAACATACAGGTTTAGGAGCATGCAGGGAGAGAAAACAGAATGCTGCTGGTAAATCTAGCCATCAAGACTGACCCATTCCCAAGTATTGTTTTCAATTCTATTTCTTTTATAAAACTGGACACCGTCCTTTACTGCAATATGGCGTTTTGTGATATTAGAGTAAATAATATTATTTCTTTGTCTTTTTCTTACTGTTGTCTTTTTGTGCCACAGTTTTTTCCTTCTGCTAGCATTCAGCTACAGCTCAAAAGAAATGGAGAACAGATTCTTATTTTAGTCTAGTTTGTCTCAAGTGTGAACTCAATTATTAAATCCCTTTGTTCAAAAAACTGATCTCTTTTTTCTGATCTCTTTTTTTTTCCATGGCAGAGAAGGGATAAACCTTAATTTAGGAAAACTTTGTTTTATGCCAAGACAAAGGGAATGTTCACCTTTCTCAACTAATTAGAAGTTTGTTCTTGGGTATGTAACATGAGTGACTGTTGAGCAATTGGACTCATTCTGCCACACTGATTATGTAGAGGATTGCTGGATATGTTGTCAGAAGACACGGCTGCTGTGCCTTTTTGTAAGGGTTAATGGAGAGTAAAAAAAGAGCTATTATACAGAACATAATTCCAAGTTGAGATACTGTGACTTTACAATACCTTTTACAAACATGAATCTTTTGTATTGAAATACCTGTATGTAACACTTAACAGCTAATATTTTATTAAATATAATTTTTGACTTATGCTACATAATGTGTATTACAGCAAGAAAATAAGAGCTGAAAACTTCACTCATAGAGCAAAGTTTCAAGGACATGCAGCTCTGGAAAACTCCCATTCCTTCCTGAAAATTAGAATATTCCTTTCATCTGGGTGGAAAGCAAAGGGGAGCAGCTTCTGAGAATCCATGGCTTTCCTAGCCCATGTCTCCTGCATAAGCATCTTGGGAGACTTATATATGTGAAGAACAAGAAGTAAGGATTATTGCCCAAACTGCATGATAAAAGTGCTAGCGTAATCAAAGTGATTCAATAGTATGTTTCTGAGTGCATGGAGAGGTTCATGTGCATGAAATTGTGTTTCAAATGAAACATGTTCCTCTTTGTTGTTCCAATCACCTCCATCCACTTACTTATGTGTTCTTAGCAAGCTCCTTAGGCAAGAAATTATCTGTCTGCCAAGCAACAAACTCATAGACACAGGTTAAATGCCATTAACCTCTTTGTCTTTAATTGTAACTCTATATCCACTAATAACTTCAAGCTCTTTAATAAGCGATTTGTATTATTTCAATGCTGTCACATTTTCAAAAGTGACTTAAAAGCCCTAGGGCAAGATTTTTCCATTATCAATTTCAAAGAGAGACAAGTCTCTAAGGTTTTTGAAAGTCTTGCTATATCTTTAGGTGAAAAAGAACTTGGGAAACATTAATTTAAGTCTATTTTTAAAAGTTAATACAGAGATCCTGAATCACTTGTTACTTTTTTAAAGTTCTGTTTTCTTTTTAATATTTGAACTATATTATTTCTTTTGAAATACAGCACAAATATCTGCTATAATTTTGCTGTTTAAGTATTTTCTCTTTTTATATAGAAAAGATTTAAACAGAATGGTACTTGAAACTTTAAAGAAAATAGAATTAAAATTATGAGTATGACTGTTAGGCAAGTCAGTTATTGAAAATAGGAGACAGTTACTGAAATATTTTTGAAAGAACACTATAAACTGTGAAGGACTTCACAGGAAGAATAGGGCAAGTTTGTGTTAGCTAACAGAAGCCCAAAGGCAGAAGCTGATATATTATAAAAGACAGTATTTATGGCTCATTAGCTAAAGTCACAATTCAAGCCAGTGTTCAAACACATGACGCTGATGGGGAAAAAGGCATGTAATTAATCAGGTTGTATAGGAGAAGGCAGACAATTAAAAGACAACTCAGATCTAAAGTTGACTGTGTAAAAGTTTGGCAATGGAAGCATTGGCTCCTTCCTGTTCTGTTTGGAGAGGAGCATGGTATGTGAAAACCGCAGGGTGCATGAGTCATTTCAGAACAGTTCAACACAGTAATGATAAAGAAACAGCTCACAGAAGGGTTGATGTTTCTGTTGTTTTAATAGATTTTTTTTTTTTTTTTACCTCGGGTCCCATAGGCCCTGTTGGGCTAGGTACTTTTTATTGTTGTGTGTTTGTAAAATACTTACTCATAGAACTTCCCATCTAAACAGACAAGATGTTGAAGGGGCACAAGGGGCCAAGGGGATGCAGAAGAACAGCGGCAAAGCAAATTGTAAACTTCAGGCTGTAGATAGAGCCTCGTATCAGTTATCTCGGCAGCGTATACTGCCTTGTTTCTTTTGTTCCCATACTGACAGACACAGGCTTCCCAATACAGGCCTTGCTCTGAGTCCACTGGCTGGGAATTCAAAATTGATGGGTCCTTTGAGCTTTGAACCTTTGCCTGGGACTTTTAATGTCTGTTCAGAAGTGAGGGAAAATGCATTGTTTGATATAGGAAATCCTGGGAAAAAACTACTTTCTGGCTGCTGCACTTGATATCAAGTATTTATCAACACTGCAGCCTTATTCTTTTTCATGACTGTCATGTTTGTCCTTGTTGCTGAGGTTATTTTTGAACACTAATTGGCAGTTAAAGTAACCTTGTCCAATGCTCTTTTGCTCCTTCTTTTCCCTTGGTTGCTTTTCTCTTCTCATTTTCTACACTTCTAATAAATATTTCAAATTCAGTTGTTGCTTTTTATTGCACTTTGGTCACAGAAGACAGAGAACTTGGCTTAATCTGCACTCTGGAAGGTTGATAAGCAGAAAAAACGGAAGCAGACAATTCCTGGGTCAATGGCCTTGGGAATAGTGGCACAAATACAATGCTGCAAAAACTCTTCTATAACTCTAACTGCAGTCAAGCTGCAATGGTAGATTTTGATTTCTTTGGCAATGTATACATTTATATAAAAAAAGACAACAGAAATATCAGAGAAAGTATGGAGGAGGGAATTGTGATGTAGTGCAAAAGAGAATACAGTAAGGGTTACTTCTCTTTTCAACATACTTTTAAAAAATCTCTTAATATTTTTAAGTCACTTTTGGTGATTGGTACATTGTTAGATAATTAAGAAATTAGGCTCACAGATGTATTTGGCATTCTAGAAAAGGATAAAAAGGTATGCATGGAGGGGTGGGATTTGGGGGATGGGTAAATTTGGTGTTTATTGCTCCAGTGTAGGATTCAGAAGTAGATGGCGTGCAGGGATACGATGCTAGGTGCAGAGTGCTCCTATTGCAACAGAGCTGCTGTGCTGCCACCAATGCAAAGCAACACTGAAATACCCTTATTACATATCTTCCTGAACTTCCTTTTAATCTTCCTAAATAAGTATCTCTACATTCTCCAACACGATCACTCTTTTTAGTAATACAAACACAGTTACTTGACTAGCCTTATTAAATGCAGTGGCTTTTTACTTCACCCCTCAGCTCACGTTCCTGTTTCCTCAGATGCGTTTTTACTTGAAGAACATCAAATGAACATTACACCTTCACATTCTCTAGACCAATGGCCAATCCTTATCTTTATTTGTTATTGACTTTTTATTTCTCAGATTTGTATTTTTTGAATGTTTTTAGATTAAGAAATGTATTTGTACTTTAGTATCTGCATAATTTAAGTGATTTTAAATTGCAATTTTATTTTACAAGTTCATGCAGATCCCATAAAAATGCAATCCTTATCCCTGATAACTTTTAGAAATTTATAAAAATACTTGGATGCAATTCCTGTAACTCTCAAAGAATAATTATGAGTTATTTGGAAAGCACAATAGACTGAAAAGAAGAATGATACAATAAATCAGTAAACAAGAGCTCCAGATATATTTCATAAGGTGCTATTGCTCTCATTATCATCTCATTTGTTACGTCTCTAATGTAAAACATACACCAAACATCTGTGTCCCAGGCAGAAACTGTGATTGTGTTTGGTTCCTGTGTAAAGGAAGGACAGTCCCTTCTGTTAGAAAAATTGTGAAATAAGTTACTGATCTAATTCATGTAATAGTCAAGAAATGGTAATGAGATATATATATATGCAAATTAATAAAAAACAGAAAAAAAAGATAATTGCTGGTTTAGTGTTCGGGAGGTACGTGAAGATTCAATGAGCTTACAGTGGCATAGAGAAAGTTTTTTCTGACTTCATTTGTGCTTTGTACACTCCACTGCAGGCACTTTATGGCTTCAAAGGACCAAGTTGTTTTAAAATGGCATTGGGACTCAAATACTATTGATGTTATTGTCATGTGCTACTCTCTTCCATGGATAATTATAGTGTATTTACTTTAATCAGATTGGCTTGGTGAGGCTGGTGGTGGGGAGGTTAGTGGTAATGAACGATCATTCAAGCTCCCTGAAAATTACAAAATTTTAAAAAGATGAATTATTTTGTCCAGAGTTCCATTTTGTCAGGAAATTTTATAGGCTGAAAACCTACAGCTTAAAACCATGTGTCAACTGAGATGTGTAACCATGAGCACAGTGGTCGTCTCCATTTTTATGTAGGTTTCTTTTGGTAGGTTTCTGTTCAGAGACAGAAGGTACAAAACCAGTCATGTGCTCAGTGACTATGCCAAAGGAACCCTACTCTCTGCAAGAAGTCAAAAGGATCATTCTAGAGCAAACAGTTGAACTGACTCCTATATGGAAGTGATTCTTGGTGCAATCTTCCGAATAGGTAGACTACAGCTTTCTCTGAATGGATTTTGTTATGTAGACTACATCCCAAAAGGTGATGGGGGAAGTTAATTTATTCTTGATCTCTCTCAAGTATCTTACTTTGCCTTGAATCTAGATGCTTGCAAAATACATGAATCCCCTGAAGATGAATCTGTGGCCCTTTTGGAAGACTGACGTTCTGAAAGCTTTTACCTTGCTTCTTCGTCCTTCGTCAAGATAGGAGAGTTGCAGCTTGCTGTTGGGTCATGTATTTCTAGTTTAGTCACCTTAGCCTACTAAAGCTTGTTTTTCCTTCCTGTTCTCCAGCTGTTTACTCTTAGATTAAAGATACTATTGAACTTGCTCTGTGTCCCTGAATCCAGCCAGGCCATAGGGGAGTGTGTGTAGTAGGGGAGATCACCCCTGAGAAGATGTGTAGTCCAAGTGAGTTTAACTCAAATTTTCACGTGTTTTCTATTATCCTACTAGGTGCTGTGCCACGGTGACCTTGTTCTGCAGTCAGGAGCTGGGAGTCTCCTACTGCCTATTCAAATTTGAAACTGTCTGTATTTTTCTACACTACTAGCACAACTTTCTACAGTCAGAGTAGCACTTAATCTCTTCTGATGTGGAGGTGCTGTTCAATTCAGGCTTCCAATTTTCCAGAAGTAGCTTTGTGAGTCAGTTCTCATCATGCTGTTATGTGAATTGAACAAATAGAGCAAAAAGCGAGAAGAGACCCTTAGTGAAGTCAGTGGTCTAGCTGTGGATGTAGGACTCTTAAGATATCCTTGTGTTATAATGCAATTCATTTCCTGGGGATCAGCTGATATTTGTCATTTTCAAGCAAAGTAAAATACTGTATTTCCAGCATGGTCTCTTATGAGTCAGTTGCTAGCACCTCATGGTGCTAGGTTGCATAGACAGAATTTTCTTTCATGCTTTGATGAGAAGAGGAATCAAGACACTACTTGTGTGTGGGGCAGAAACCTTGATATTGGCTTGAATGGTTGCACTATGCTGCAAAAAGGAATTTTGTGCAGTGAAATAGGGGAAAACCCTCTCAATAGCATCATTATCAACTGTATGTGATTCAAATGAGATCACTGGTGTAGTATAATGGAAAGCTTGGTATGGTACAATTATGTGTAAATAAACTCAATACGCTGTGACATGAATGATCACTCAGTGTCAGAGGTGTAACTGGGAAATGATTAGGCTGCTTTGCAACTGTGAACAAAGGCTGGCAAAAGCTGTGAGAATGAAGGCAAAGGCTCCGAGTATGAAAATAGAAGATAGTTTAAGCGTAAGAGAAGAAAATACCACGATACAGTAAAAACAATTTTACTGCACAGGAAACATTTCAAAAATAATTGCTGCATTTCAGCATGATTAAAAAACCCACAACATTCTATAGAATAACAAGTGATGCTGGAATAACAGGAACTTATTTGACATATCATCATCTGAAACCTAAAACATTACCATGAGTCTAGTTACATTAATTATAGGATTAAATATCCTCTATGTAGATATCTTCTACATGAATCCTTTAACCCAGCTTGAAAGAAATTTTTACCTGAAGAGCATTTCTCAATTTCTCTAAGAAAATATACTTGGTTGCTTTAAGAGAAGAAATTTGGCCTTTTTTTTATTCTCCAACATCAAAGTTTGTGGGGTTTTTTGTTGTGGGTTTTTTGGGTTTTTTTTTCTGTTGGTTTTTTTTTTTTTTTTGCTTAAATGCAAATTGGAAAATTTTTTTAAAAAGGTGTTTATAGTTTTCTATGCTTTCTGTTTGGTAATATATCAACAATGTTAAGGAATAAAGATGAACATCTGTAAGGGTGTAACCAACCCTGTAAGAGGTTTGGAATGAAATATGATGTACTTGTGAATTTGTTAGGATGAGTTAGTGATCTCTCCCAGACACAGAGGCAGGGTTCTTCTCCTTCTCGCTGTACTATGTTCTTCTGATCTTTCTTTAATCATTGATGCTAAATCCTGATTTTGGTAAATAAATTATTAGTTCAGACTTGGAGTTTTTCCTCACCACCTAAACAACACAACCTAGTTTTATACAGGATCACTTAATTTGGCTTAGGTTCTATTCCAGTTCAGATTTGGACAAGGAGTTTCATTAATCCAGACCCTCTGAATCGAAAAGGTGCTGCCTTGTTCTACAGAGTCTACCCCTAAGTATTTAGCTGCAGTGCTAAACATGTTAATATGGCTAGATATCAAAAAGACTTTAGTCAGACACTGGACAAATGATTTCTGCTTTGCCTGCAATAGCAATTCTGCCTTTTTTCACTCTTCATTTTCATTTTCATCTTTGCAAATTCTCAGGTTTAATATTACCACTGTCACTTGCAGGCTGTAGCAACAGATTTCCTAGGCAGATATACAAAAGATAATAGAGATACTGCTGCAAACTGTGTTTTGAGAACATCATTTGTCTTTTGCATTTTTAATTTTCAATGTATATACGCAGGACAACAGAGTTATTTTTATTTCACAGTTTCTTGTCTCTTCTGATAGCTGCAATAATTTGATAATATAATTAAGGAAGAAAGATTCTACAGGCAGCTTGAAACGATGCTAGACATTTTTAACTCCTGCTGAAAGAGAAAAGAACAATGACATGCTATGAGAAGCAAAAATTCCATGAGCAGGATTATGTCTTCCAAAAGGAAAAATTCACTGAAGTATACAAGTTTGAAGGCAGTCTGCTAGTATCTTGTGCTTAATTCCCAAAATAAGAGGCCAAGAAGAGCAGACTGATCTGGTCATCAATGTCTGCAAAAGATCCTCTGTATTCTGTGCCTGTTAAATGAAGAGGACAGTGTTTTATAGCAATGAACAAGTACTTGGAGAAAGGCGGTTTCAAATCACCCTCACACCCAAATAGGAGCTTCAGAGCATTAGTTTCTTAGGCATACCCATATAAAATGGGGACAGGGATCATTTCTTGTTCCTTGCGTATCTGTACAGATTGTAAGCTCTTTCTGCTCATATTTTGTCATCATTTGATGATGGCTTTGTTCTTTTCTTTCTTTTCCCATGACTTAAGAGATAGTTTTCCACACTGTCTTTGTGTGTGTTGCAGCAGAAATGATAGCAGCAGGGGACAGCCAGTGCCGTATTTTGCATCCTCTTATGTGTTTAAAACCTAGGCATAGCAGCTTGATACTTTGCTAGTATTCCGGTTCAAACAAGGTCTAATATAGGCAAATAGTAAATGTGTGCATCGCTAGCATTAGGATCTGTTTGGCAATAAAACAAAAGGTGTGCTTGTTTTTAAAATGTAATGTTATCTTTAAAGGCTCTATATAGAGTATTCAGATATCATACAGCAAATTAGTTGGTTGTAGTTGCTCACTTGTAACTCTGTGGGAAGATATGGGAAAAGTGTGTTTTGGGTTGTTCCTTCCTTATTAAAAGCAGTGAATTACAGTTTAGAGTGTGCTTATGATGATTTCTCATCTCTCTATAACCTTCAAGAGAAAAAATACTTATCTGCAAGCAGACATAATTAAATGTATAAATATGGTATACAGCCAACAATAACACTTCTTGAAATTCTCATTTTTAACTTTTCTTCAAAATGTTCACTAAGAAGTGATCTAATGCCCACAGCAATTGCTTCAATGATCATTGTATGTATCAGGCTGTGACAAAATCGCTAGTCTCCATTAGGAGAATATTGCTAGCTTATTACTGTAATTGCCAGTCCCTAGTCTTCTCTTTCTTTTTGGTGCCCTGTGCTCTTAGCATTTTTGTCTAAAATTAACCATTGAAAGATAGTAAGCATAAATAACTCTGTGAACACTTATCAAGCCTTTAAGGGACAGATCAATTATACTTTTTAAGTTACACCAGCAATGATTTGAGCTAGCTTCAAAAAAGGCCATGTAGCGTACCATATATATCTGTGGAACATCATTTCTAACATAGAATTTTTTAAATGGCAAACATGGGCCATAGACTTCTGAATGAAGGACCTCAGGCAGCTGGTGGTTAGCATGTCTTACAGGCGTAAAATCACTGCTGATAATGGTTTGGAACAGTTTACTTAAGCTAAGCAACCCAAGTTAGTTTGCAAGGCTGCTCTAACATAAATGTTTTCACAGAAAATTTGATTTCTTTGTTTTCTTGCTTGATAGGGTCAGACACATTGTGAAGTTAACAGTTTTCTGATAGTATTCATTTCCCGAGCACTAGAAAAACTTTCTATAGCAAGTCGCAACAGACTGTTATACATCATCTTTTAGTTGATGTTTATTCATGTGCTCAGAAATGTCTGTTTTAGATAGTGATGATTTTTTTGGTGTAGCACTCCATAAATCCTGTCTCATTCTATTTGTCTCTATTCTACGGTTCTCTGATCTCCAAGGCAGCAACAGTAGCTGTTATCCAAAATTCTCAAGCCCATTTTATCACCTTTCTTCTTTTTTTAATCCAAGCATTACTCTAAAGGGTGCTGAAAATACTTACTTAACTGGTTGAATAAAAGCCTTGCAGTTATTATGCTCTAATCATCTCTTTCTTAAGTAACAGAGCGTGAATTAGAAAATAATATTTTATAGCTAACACAGTTTAAGCACAAGGCCAAAAGCCAAGTGTCATCGACAGTGACATGGCTGAATTATTACATCGTCATTCAAACTCTGAAGCCACTTGTGTGATCATAATATGATTATTAAAAAGAATGAAAAGCGTATTCATCAATGTAATTAGTTTCTTTTTTAAAACATAATGCACATGGAAATATGCACTCTGCTACAACCTCTTGCTCTATGGAAATAAAGTTTATTTCTATTTCTGAAGATTAAATTACACAGTGCTTGAGGAATTTCTGTGTTTCTGGAAATCATCAGCTCACATGGTTATTTTCCATTTAGACGAGGTTTGTTCAGCTCTTTCTTTTCAGAAAGAATGAAATAGAAAAAGATTCAGAATTTGAACAAAGAATGAAAATTTGTGAAAGTATCATCACTTTTAAATTTTAGTAGTGTCTCATCAGCAGTAATAGTGTGCTAGACATCACAAAATTGGCCATACAGACTAAGAGGCCATCAAGGCACCAGAGATAAATATTCATGCATAATCCTGCCCCCGCCCATCAAATCAGGGAATAAAACCCATAAGGTTTGGGCAGAAAAAGGGGGAGTCTTTCCAAGGATACAGCTGGCCTGTAGGACATTCTTTCCCCCTTGTCCAGGACACTGTGCAAAGTAACTTCCCAGGGATTAAGAGGCCTTGCCCAAGATAGAGGTGTAAGTGATTAAGAAATACATATGGTATTTGGCATGCTTTAAGACCATGATTAGTGCACACTTTTAAGGTATTAATATCTAGCGCACTTGTGGTTTGTTTTAGTACATTCTGGAAATCACTTGTGGGTTGCAATAGTGTATTTAATTGTGATAGTGCATTCCTCCATTGTATCCAATAAAACCTGCAATAGTGGCATATTGGACCTGCGAGTGAAGTTCAAATAAATTGTTAATTTGAACCCTACAGTGAAGTCTCTTTCTCTCCGTCACACCAGAGTTGTTTAAGAAGTGACCATTTCCTTTGTAGGGCTGAGAGAATAGAAAATTCTCATTCACCTCAGTCTAAACTTTATCCCTTTTGTATTAACTTAGGCAGGACCTATAGATTTTGCTTTGAAATGACATCTATTTCATTGCATTGCTCCTTCCATGAGAGAAAATGCCTTTTTTTATGAAGACACTTCAGACATTTCAAAAAGTTCCTTAAAACACATTGTGTATTTCTTTTGTCCCAGTATGTTTTCTTTTGTAACTTTCTTGATTAGGTTAGGAAACACTCTCTTCTACTGGTGTGATTTCTCTTTATGGCTCTGAAGTGTTCCTATTGATTCACCGGTCCAGGTGCTATTAGCAGGCAGCTTTGAGCTGTTGCATCTTCCTTCTTGAGCTAGATTCTGTTCCCCCAGAGGTGAATGAAAATTCAATCATCCTCCTTTTGATTTAAGGAGTAGTGAATCTCCTGTGCACTTGCTTTTGTTGAAGGGTTCAAAACAAACCATTCCAAGGAAACTAAGATTCCTCCTGCTGTTTCAAATAGGTGTTAACTCAGTCCTACTTCAGGAAGAGCATGAGAAATAAATGTATGCAATATCAATGAAATTTCTTTTTTACTTGGTACAGTAACTATCAGGTGTCAACTTCAAGCTGACCTGTGTTAAAATGAGGGTGTGTCTAGTGGAGATTTTTACAACAATTAAAAGGAAGATTAACTACAGAGTCTAGAAAATGTTAAGGGAAAAAAGGTCTCCAGTAAACTTATGACCTTAGAGTATCATGGACTGTCATCGGTGCATGGGATCTTGCACATCTCTTAATTTAAGAGATGATGGAAGATTTTAACTGAAAAGTTTTCTTCTTGCAATTGTATTTGAGTAATAACTGCAGTGGTGACAGAGCAAGTACATGGGTATAAATGACAAGTGACTTTTCTGCAGTCAGAGAAATTACGTAGTCGTGTATTTGGTTTGTAATTAGAAGTGGACTCCTAATTAGAAGTGGACTCCTTGACATGTGCATGTGTCTACAAAAATTAAATAAGATTATTCAGCTGCACTTACATATATTATCTGTGGCAGAGTCCCTAGCCTAAGTGATACAGGTATTTAGACTTCAGCTGCTGCAAATCCGCAGCATTTGTCATCAAACTTTGAGTAATCAGAAGAAAGGAAATCCTTGCCCCATTGGTTTCACTAAAACTGTGACTTCACTTTAAAGATTTTAGTTGCCAATAAAGGTGAAACAAGTAGAAGGTGTTCTACTTTCAGTGTACAAGGAGGAGGGAGAGAAGAAGGGTATTAAGGAATTCTTATTAATCCTTAGAAATTACGTATTTAATAAAGTGGTAAGGAACTTTACTCTACTAAGAAACCCCCGACAAAAAAGAAAAAGAGATGATGAAAGAGAGTGTAGATGAAAGAGGTTAGAACAGGAGTTCTTGCAGTAGGAGATCTCTATTTTGGTCAAGACTACTCATGAAACTAATTCATGTTGTCTGACTTTGATCAAAAGTTTTCCTTTCGTGACATGTTTGCTTCTTATATAAATTTCTCTCCCTTTATAAAAGTGCTGAGAGATAAATATTACCAATCTAGGTTATTAATTTTAAGTAAAAGTAAGAATAGAACAGGAACAAAAAAGAATACCTTTTTGACTTAACTGAAACTGCTTGGAAAAAATCATGCACGTAAACTGACTGAATGCACTGAGGCTCTAAGTTTGAAGTGTGGTAATTGTATAATCACAATGCAAGTCTTCTAAACGGAAAATAATCTCCATCTTTCATTTAAGCAATGTACTGTATAGAGCATCTCTTTCTGATCTGGTGGCCTTTTCACAATGAAGTGATGAAACAGAACCTCCATATAAGAAATACAAATGTGTTAAGAGTTGAAGATATGTGCATTTCACGTCTTTCCAAAGGCTCCATTTATGCTCATGTTTCTTTTTATCTCACTAGCATTACCATCCTTTTTAATTAATAGATCTTTTCCATGGTACATAATCCTTGTTGAATTGCATACCCTAGGCTTGCTGTCAAGATTTCAGGGTGTGTGAGGAAAAGACTGAAATTAGGTTCAATGCTAGTTACGCTGGCATCAGATTGATCCACTGTGGACCAGCTGCTCATTGAGAAGTTCCTAGAGCATAGAGGTTTCTGACTGTGCACCCAAAGTCTACTTGACGCTGGAAGAAACTTGTGAAATATGATGATTAACAGAATATGGTTTAGCCAGATGCAACAGTAGCTTTTCACTATGGATGTGCTCACGGAGAAGGTATAAGAGGGCAGACCATAAAGGTTCACAGGAGGCAGGACAGATATCCTCTAGAGGATTCCCGTTATGTAAATTAATAAAAGAACCTGGTTTTATGAGTGAAATGCAGTGTCAGAGTGAGGTGGACCTAAGGTGAAGCTGCTAGCTGATGTGAAAAAAATTAATATTGCTTTATGGATTTTACCTTTGTATTCTCGATGGATTTGGCTTTTGAAGATTCGTATCTTAACCGCCCAGGTCTTTAGATATGTACCTGCTTTAAAAAAGAACAAAATCTAAGTAAAATGGCATGATATTTCTCTTCAGGGGTAAAACAACCATTAAGCGTGAGAGGGTTAGAACTGTAGGGTTTAATTTGGGCCCCATCACTTCAGTGTTTAAGGTGTGGCGCGCCCCCCCCCAGCATTTGCACATGCCAAATTCTAGTCCACATGGAGTTCAAAGGACCTGTATTAGTGCAAAGTTGTTCAGAGCACCTTGGAATTAATGATAGCTTGAGCTAAAATGTAAAAAAAAAAAAAAAAGAAAGAAAGAAAGAAAAATTGGAACTAAAAGATGTGATGTAAAGCAAAATAAAACCCACAAAGAGCAGCCCTTCAGATATTGTTATCTAACTAGCCTATCTTTTTATTCCTTTGTTTATTTTTGACACTGCGGGTGTCAGTAGCTTAATGTACAGCTAAGCATCCAACACTTTATTTTCTGCTTTGTTTTATATGTGGCAATTGGACAGATAGTCCCAAAGGGTTCCTTTTTATTATGGATTATTCCCAGTGAACACCCTGACTGTAAGCACTCTATGACAGCAAGGTTATTGTAAAATGGCTTTTTTGGCCCTTTGAAGTAGAGCTGTAACACCAAGAATAACTTTTATGAGGCCTTGTGGGAATAATGTTCTTTATGAAACTCAGTGATTATGTTCAGAGGCTGGAATAAATGTTCCTGTGAACTTTTTTAAAAATAAAAGAAGGGAGAAAGAGGGATGAGAGCGTTTGCAGCTCTAGGGGTCAGGTACTCTATTACATGTAGTTTACTGGATTCCCTGCCCTAGCTCTCACCCTAAACTACGGTTAGACATGCCTAGGGACTGCTCTGTAGAGCAGGAATTAACTGATACTCTGTACCAGCAAGGAATTATCTAGTAGTACACTGTGTTTCAGCCATTTTCAATGTCTTCTTGTGAGTGATGAAGCAGAGCACCAAGAATCTAAAAAGAGGATCTTTTGTAAGGGTTTTAAAAAAGAAAGTTCAGGCTTTTTTTCTTTATTCTTAATACATAAAAAGAATGGAATGAGTGAATGAGTGCCATAATCCTGCCGTAATTGATTTCAGTTTGTGAGATAATGCTGAATAGCTGAACAGCAAACAAAGGCTAGGTAATTAGCCTCTTATAATTTCAAACTATAACTCTCTCTAGAGTTCTGAGTTATTAAGTATAACTTTTCTCTTGCCCAGGCCTTTATGCTTCTAAAGGCACAGAAGCAGACATCCTAAGCCACCGTGCTGCTTCTGGATCTGGTATGAAGTAGTTTCAGGAAGGCCTGTGTTCCCAAATACGTGGAACAACTGGATATGAGGATATCCAAGTCCTCAGTCGGGCCCCTGGCAGCAGTCATGAACCATAGTTATACATGGTCCTTCCATATATTATCCAACCTTTCCCTCAAATCCATTTAGTTTCTCCCAGAACTGAATACTCTTTCTCGGTGGCATGCACTGAAATTCTGTTTCCCTCTCGTCTTACACACCTGAGCTCCTAACAAAGCCTTTTCATAGTAATGGATAATTTTCTCTGATGGTAGGTGAAACAAATGACTCTGAATCTGAGTCCTTGCTGCTTTCCCATACCTGTGATTCGCCAAAAAGAGAATCCAAGTAAAAACTGTTAGAAAAGAAAGCCGTAGGTTACATGAGAGCGACACAAGAAGAGCCTTTGAGATCGTGTGGCAGAAGGGAGAGATGTGCAGGGAAGATCCAGCGATTTCATTGTCATGCAGCTTATCAGCCATTCCATCGTCCTCTGCCTGAATAGAATTTTATCTTCTTAGCCCCTCTCCATGCTATGTGAACGTATGAAAGCCCTAAAGAAGTGAAGGGCAATACAGGAATGAAAATAAATCTAACATCTCAAAAACAAGTTTCAATTTATCCTAGCGTTCACAAAGATTAATTGAAATACAAAGCCAGCAAAAACAGTATGAGATCCTGAGAAGCACTCTTCAGAAAAATAAGTGCAGAAATGTTTAGTTACAGGGCTATAAGACTTTGTCTCCTGATTATATAACACATGGAAAAAAATACAAGGAAAGAGGTGGGAGAAAAAAAGCCATTTATACTGAAAATCTTTTCAACTTCTTGTCATGCTCACCTTTTTTCTGGCACTGTTGAAAAATAAAATATTTGCTGAGCTGAGGAACATCACTGAATTCAATGCTGAAAGAATATGCTGATGAGTCACACAGTTTCAGGGCTGCAAAGGTAGGATGGTTAAACACCCAATGGAGCATATTTTCAGAATCCACAGTTATACATGGGCTTGCATTTTCATGTGACATCTTAAAAAAGACAGAAGGTAGACAGGGGAGAAAATGTTAACACCATCTACCAGAAAATTTAAATAATTTTATTTTTAGTTTATTTTTTAAAGAGAAGGATTTGTTTATTTGTTTTTAAGTATAACACAAACAGCGGGTATTATCTGTCTATGAAAGGCACTGACAGCAGTTAGCGCTGGGACAGACCACCCGTTACTGCTTTAGGTGCTGAGAGTCAGTTATGATGTCTCTCAACCCTGTTTTTTTCCATGCAGAAATTCTGACTTACAAATTTTGTCCTGAGAACAGACACTTCTCCCTCATCTTACTTTTACAAGCCAGTTAACAAGGGAGTTAACAGCTAGAGAGCACAGTTACGAATGCAGTTTGCATTGTGCTCATGCTGGTGAACATGCACTTACCGCTTCCAGGACTGGTTCCCTTTGTTCACTCAGAGATGTACAGCAGCAAGGCAGTTTTCCTGGCTACAGCCTTGCTTATGTCCCATTGTCCCATTGAAGTTGATGTATTTTAATGCCACATTGAAAGTTAAGCATGTGCTTAAAAGTCTGAGGATCTATGTGTTTCAAGCCATCAATCCTGAGAGAGTGAGGCCCTTAAATCAGATATTACTACTTTGCCAGCTTGTTCACTGGATGTGAGACTAAGAATACGGATTTCACTAGTTAGTTGAAGCATGTACTGCTGAGCAGCTGGCGTTTGTGCCGTGCCACTATATAAGAGCAGCTCTCTATCTGGAAGTTGCTGTAGCACAAGCTTTTGGAAGGAAGGATGTGCTTTATATTGTGTTTGTTGACACATAGGTATGAGAGAGAAGTTTGGCTATGGAGCTTTGCACAGGAGACACACAGAAGTCTAATCCTGTAGATTTTATTACTGCTGTGATGAGGCAAAACTGTTCTCCACATCAACTGCTAATAAATGCTGCTGCAGGCTTTTAGGTGATGCATCACTGGTCACCCTCTGTATCTTCATATTTGTGAGTTGATGAGGCCTTAATTCATTGAGTCCTCAAGAGAGGGAGCCACTGGTGCAGAAAGTGACCAAATTCTGCTGCTTGCTTGATAGCACCAATCTTGTTAGTCTCCTCTGTTGGTGGAGGAACAGAAAAGAAACAGAGAAACAGTGAAGGAAGATCATAAACTATAAGTTATTCTTATGCTAGAAAAAAAGGTTTGGGTGTTCTAAAATATGTGGCATGTTTTTGCACTTTTTCTAACAAAAGTGGGAGTTTGCAATGTCGTTGCTTTCTTAATAGGACTTGCACTTTGCAAGAATGAATCGGTCATGTGCATGTATTTCCTCAATGGCTAAGTCAGTGTATGAGACATATGTTGGGGTCATGCTGTTTTAAAGGTAGCCTATGAGACAGATATGTTTCTATGCATTTTGATAGAGCCTCTGAAGAGAATTTTTCAGTATTTTTGTTTATGGCTCATCATTTTATTCTCTATGCCTGTTTCTATATATATTTTATATAGGTTAATTTTCTTAATGTAAATGCTCTTGATATTTATGTTATAGAGAAGTACCCATATAGAGTACTACACTGTTATTTACTGTTGCCATATCAGTCTCTCAGTATGTGATTTGGGGAATGCAAGCAAGCATGATATTCAAGGTGTGAGCATGAGTTTGTTATTGCTCTCAATAATAACAACATTCTACAATGTATAAAACTTTCCTGAAAACTCTTTGTTGGTATTTTCTTTGCTTCTTTGGGGCAACAAACATTTACAAAAACACCAACCCAATCTAAGTTAACATATAGTGAAATTACACTCTCTGCTTATATTGGATATGAAATGTACAGCTATAGGTTATATTGAAATCGTACCAAGAGAAGTTTTTGCTATTAATGGGAATGTTGTTGGCCTTTGACCTCGATTTGAGATTTGGAAATCACTTCCCTATGAAGCTTTGTAATTATTACCACACTTTGCGTTTTCATTCAAACACTTTTAACAACAGTAACATTATCAGAAGGGTATAATGTGTGCTTCATTAGAAATTCCATCCAGAGATTGTTGCAGTTTGTGTTAAAAATGTGTCTTAATAATCTCTTCATCACAACAAAGAGTTTCATATGCTGTCCCTTGTTTAAAATGCTCTTTTTCCACTCAGCTTTTAGATACTCTGTGATATAAATTTGTTCCTCATTTTCATTAAATGCAAACATAATATTCTCTTTTGGTAAAGTATTATTACAATTGAAATAATTTTTTTTAATCAGTTGGTGCATTTGACTTACCAAAGGTTGTGTGCTTAGAATTGCTTTACATTTTAATTAGAGCTGCAGCAATCTGTTAGCACTGAACTCTGATGAACATGAGTCTCTGGGCATGTTTGGAAAAGCTCATGAATTCTCTGCCATTCCTCTAATGAGCTGTCGGAAAGGTTCCATCAATAGTGTCAAAAAATTTGTTTAAGGACCCTCCAGACGTGTTCAAGAAGCTTGAATGAGCAAGGGCTAATACAAAATGAGTGCCATTGGGATAAATATTTCTGGAAAGGTCCTTTGCTGCTGATATGAGGAGAATTAAAGGTCATGCTTGAACGTTTGCTTTTGAGGGGGTGTTTTTGAAATATGGATTGTAAAACGTAGCTATAAATATCTTCAATGTTATCTCTGGAAAGGACAATATGAAGCTATATCTGATTACGTCCTTCTCTGCCACAGTACAAGGGTGGATAGGGCCTTTTCTATTCCCCAGTAACCACAGCACAGGGATTTGAGGAGTGCATAAAAACCCAAACTTTTCTGTGGTGTTCTTTGAACCCCACAACTGTTGCATGAAATAGAATTGTGATAGATGATAGTCTTTTAAAGGAGTGGCAAGTCAGTGGAAATCTAGTGTCCTCAGTATTTCCACGGTGTCACACATAAGATTGTGAAAAAGGAATACTCTTTTTGACAGTTTCTGCTCTAAAGGAACTGAAAGGCACAAGGTGATGATCTCTTCACATGTCACTGGCCTACTATTCACCTGGGAATTCAGAGAGACAATAAATCTTCTGTATTATTCACAGCACGAGGGTTATGGCATAGTATCCTTTTGGAGCTTATAGGGTATGTGAATGTCACTGTACAGGATATATTGTCAGGAAGATGTGGTAGAGTAATCTGCTGTTAGCAATAGCCCCGTAAATAATTTATAACTAAAACTTGTTCACTAGCTAATACCTTGAGTTAAAAAACCAGGCATCTCTTCTCTAACCATGTCAGTAGTCACACTGCTGTCATTGACAGAAATATTCCAAGTTTGTGAGAAGAAACATATGTATAAATATTTAAAAGTGGAAGAGCATGCACAGGAATATTTACTTCTGATGAGGCAATGAATAAAATATCAGCTCCTTAAAAGCCAATATATGGTGCCCAGAGAAATGTCAGGAAACCCCAAATCACACTAAAACTACCGGCTTCTAAGAGAATTCTAACTTTTTTTCTTCTTTATTATTAGGAATTGAATCTTCATCTGCAACACAATAAACAGTCAATTAGATATTTTTGATTTGAGAAATAAAAGATGGTTTGTTAAACTACCTCATTTAAGTTTTGCTTTACTAGCTAGCAATACAAAGTTTCAGAGACAAAGGACAATAACTTAGGTTTGCTTATTATCTGCAAATAACCTGCTAATGTTATAGGCAGTTCTGAAACCGATACATTAAACTTAAGGCTGAAAGGAGAGACTAGATGTTGCAGAATCTTTTATATTACTTGCATTCCCAGCATATTTTCCTTAAATCACACACATACGTTTTCCTTCTGGCTAATCTGCTATTTGCAATAATTAAAAAAAAAAAAAAAGGGAGGGGGATTGATTGACCCAAGTTTTCTAGTCAAATCACAAATTAAGTAAAACTACTTGTTGAGAACAGTGGTGCTAAGTTCCCCTCTTCTTACAGAAGGAATGCAGAAACTGTAGTAACAAGGTTTATCTTCAAATTTTTGGCAAATCCTAGGTAATATGCATCAAAATTCTAATAGGTGATTGAGAAATATTAAATGTGCTTTGGATGGGAAGTAGGTATGACTGGAACAGCTTAGTAGGTACTGAGGCTTTATCTGGGAGAGAAACCCAGAGATTACTGTTTAGATGTGGAATACTTGCAATGTTACCATACACCTGGATTCAAATTAGGTATGTGATTAAACCTCTAATTTATGAAAGGCAAGATGTTAAAAAGCCAAGCTTTTTTCTGTGTGCTGCACTGTAAACATCTCATAGAAGATGTTTTATGGAAGACTTACAGAGAAGATTTTCATACCTGAAAGGAGATTGTAGCGAGGTGGGTGTTGATATCTTCTCACAAGTAGCAAGTGATAAGACAAGAGGAAACGGCCTCAAGTTGCGCCAGGGGAGGTTTATTGGATATTATGAAAAATTTCTTCACCGAAAAGGTTGTCAAGCATTGGAACAGGCTGCCTAGGGAAGTAGTTGAGTCACCATCCCTGGAGGTATTTTAAAAATGTAGATGTGGCGCTTAGGGACATGGTTTAGTGGTGGACTTGGCAGTGTTAGGTTTACTATTTGACTCAATGATCTTAAGGGTCTTTTGCAACCTAAATGATTCTATGATTCTGTGATTCATGAGCACAGATGTTTTTCGGGCACCTACATTCTATTTGTGCCAACGAAAAACTTCCCAACAGTATACATCAGTTAAAAATGCCAAAGTGGAAAACAGATGCATATGAAGAAGATTGTTTAGACCTTTGTGCCATTTACTTTATTGTCTCATTGGTACAGTGGTGCATCTATTCTATGAACTATATGGATATGTATAAATTATCTATTTAGTTTCCAAATGTAAACAATTTAATAACTCTTAATGAGATTTGATTCACAGTAAAAAGGGACTTATTTTCTTCACTCTTCTTAAATGCAAAGCACAGATTTGCTCTCAGATTTAGCTAGCACAGCTTTCTTATGTGTTGGTAACATTGTTTCAATTAGGCAGAAGAAATGAATGTTTCATTAAATGTCATCTACATATAAAATTACCTTCCCAAAATCTGTAATGAATAATTGCCTTCCTTTTAATTAAAATTGGGGGAATTTCAGTGGACATTATTTACACTACAGAATTTGATGAAAGTCTATTGTCAGCTAGTGATTATAGCTATCTATCTGTGTCATAACTACATCCACACAGCATTAATATATATCATTCTTGTCATACTAATCAATTGCCTATCTATCCCATGAACTAACGGTACTATATCCAAGCTGGCCAAGGTACTGTTTGAGCATATTTTTTATGCACAGAAAAGAAGACTTTTGTTACCCAATTTTTATCATGAAGAAGAATAAAATTCACCACTAAGAAATACATTGGGCATTGATGGTACTTGTATGTCTTAGATCAAAATTTTACATGTCACTGTCTGTGTCTGCTGTCTGAGAGGGTGGGTGAGAAGATTCATCAAAGGCAGGTTCCTGAAGTGTCAAGAATATCATCTGAATATGAAGGATAAACAATATTTATTGGCTGTTACCAGATGGATAGGCTGGTCCATGACCTGCCTGACCTTTTTTAGCACCCTGCTCCATGAGTGTATCATTAAAATGGTTCTTAAAGTAGTTGTCACCATGTATTTAGTGGGTTTAACAAAACAGTTAAGGATGTAGATCCTCATTTCACTCAAGCTGGGTGATAGCTTTTCAGCTCTTAACAAGTTATGGTTTGCCACTGGCTAGCATATTTGAAATTGAACTTCATTTAACTATGGAATGGGTTGTAATATGTGTAATATGTAATATTGTTGGAAATAAGTTTATATATAAACACATTTTTTCGCTTTAAAAGGTACTTGAATGCTAACATTCTTTGCTCTAAAATGTATGATGACAACTTGTTGCCCATAATTACTGTTTGTATACATGCAAGACACAAAAATTTCCTCTTTAATATGTATGGAAGTCTGGACTGGGAAGTCAGGTATATTAGCCTCCCACAAATTATATTGATCAATGCTTTATCTTTAGGAGTACTTTCTGGTTTGCTTTGTTACTTTTTCCAGGAAGATGTAAAGATGTCTTTTTTCTTTGATGTATCACTGTCATTTAGATCAATATGATGAATTACTTTAATTTCGATAAGTGTATTTATTTGGACCTGTTGCAGAGCACCAGAATATGTAACTATTATTTTTTAAAAGATCATCTGTACCATTGGGTAATTTCATTGCCTTACCCTACCCATTAGGAAAACCAATGTAAGAGTTCTCTTTGATTCTCTGTCTACAATACCCACACATATATATATACAAAATGGTAGAATGGGAATATTGAACTCCAATAAGGAGTTGGTGATTTAGACTGTAGTCCTTTACGAGTGAGTCTGAAATACTGCATGCAGTACAATTGAGTGACAGTCCCATAACTTGTTGATATCCTTTGGATAGTCTCCTCTGCTCCGTTTAGACTATATAATGTTTCCAAAGTGTTTGCTGATTTTACTAACAAATGTTCATCAGCACTGATGTGATGCCACTGATTAATCTTCGCTCACTTTTTTATTTTACACAGGAAAACAGCATCACCCGCTGACTTTAACAGCCTGACCATCCCCTCAGATATGAAAAACAAATTGAAGTACCTTGCATGGATTACCTGATACATTTTCACTGCCCATAGCAGATACCATTAAGGGACCCTAACAGGGGAGGTGACCTGCTTGACCTGCTGTTTACAAACAGAGAGGGTCTGGTGGGAGAAGCGAAGGTCAGAGGCTATCTTGGGCTTAGCGACCATGAAATGATAGAATTCTCAATTCTTGGCCAAGTAAGGAGGGGGATCAGCAAAACCACTACAGCAAAACCACCAGAGAGTCGTGGTGAATGGAGTGAAATCCAGTTGGCGGCCGGTCACAAGCGGAGTCCCCCAGGGCTCAGTTTTGGGGCCGGTCTTGTTTAATATATTTATCGATGATCTGGATGAGGGGATCGAGTGCTCCCTCAGCAAGTTTGCAGACGACACCAAGTTGGTGTGTTGATCTGCTCGAGGGTAGGAAGGCTCTGCAGAGGGATCTGGACAGGCTGGATCCATGGGCAGAGGCCAATTGTATGAGGTTCAACAAGGCCAAGTGCCGGGTCCAGCATTTGGATAACAACAACCCCATGCAACGCTACAGGCTTGGGGACGAGGGGCTGGAAAGCTCCCCCGCAGAAAAGGACCTGGGGGTGTTGGTTGACAGCTGGCTGAATATGGGCCAGCAGTGTGCCCAGGTGGCCAAGAAGGCCAATGGCATCCTGGCCTGTATCAGAAATGGTGTGGCCAGCAGGAGCAGGGAGGTGATCATGCCTCTGTACTCGGTGCTGGTGAGGCCACACCTCGAATGCTGTGTTCAGTTCTGGGCCCCTCACTACAAGAAGGACATTGAGGTGCTGGAGTGTGTCCAGAGAAGGGTGACAAAGCTGGTGAGGGGTCTGGAGCACAAGTCTTATGAGGAGCAGCTGAGGGAACTGGGGTTGTTCAGTCTGGAGAAGAGGAGGCTGAGGGGAGACCTTATCGCTCTCTATAACCACCTGAAAGGAGGTTGCAGAGAGGTGGGTGTTGGTCTCTTCTCCCAAGTGACTAGTGACAGGTCTAGAGGAAATGGCCTCAAGTTGCGCCAGGGGAGGTTCAGGCTGTATATTAGGAAAAAGTTCTTTACTGAGAGAGTAGTGAAACATTGGAATAGGCTGCCCAGGGAGGTGGTAGAGTCACCCTCCCTGGAGGTATTCAAGGAGCGTGTGGATGTGGCATTGTGGGATGTGGCTTGATGGGCATGGTGCTGTGTGGTGTTGGGTGGGTTGGTCTTTGGTGTGTTGTGTTGTGGTGGTTTTTTTTGTTTTTGGTTTTTTTTTTTTTTTGGTTGGACTTGATGATCTTACAGGTCTTTTCCAACCTTAGTGATTCTGTGATTCTGTGATTCTCCCAAGTGACGAGTGACAGGACAAGAGGAAATGGCTTCAAGTTGCGCCAGGGGAGGTTTGGACTGGATATTAGGAGAAATTTCTTTACTGAGAGAGTGGTGAGACACTGGAATAAGCTGTCCAGGGAGGTGGTGGAGTCACCCTCACTGGAGGTGTTCAAGGAATGTGTGGACGAGGCATTGTGGGACATGGTTTAGTGGGCATGGTGAGTGTTAGTTGATGGTTGGACTTGATGATCTTACACGTCTTTTCCAACCTTAGTGATTCTGTGATTCTGTACAGAAACCCTATTCACAGAGGACTGGGAGATCCAAAAGACGGTTTTAAAGGGGATTTAAAGGTGTAAGAAAGAGGGAACATAATGTTAACACTATAAACAATTACAGCGATTCTCTTGAATAATTAACTACAATATGGTTTTAAGGAAAATAAAACTGTTATTCCTCCCTCCCCATTTCTTTCTCCTAAGTGGTGCTGGTTGAGATATTACCCTTGCAAAGTGATTTCATTAATAGTGAAGTAATAATAATAGTGAAGTAATAATAATAATAGTGAGGTAGGGCGGTGGTGTTTGTTTGCTTGTTAATGTAATGACTAAAAACTATCAACACAGGCCATGCAGTAACGTTATATAAAACTTAAAACTGACTATACAGTATGAGATTACCTGTGCTGGACAACACCAAATATCAGCCTAATTCAGTGTCCTGTCTCGGAGAGTTGCCCTTCTCAGTGTCTCTGAGAAAATGTAAAAGATTAGGGAATGTCAGCCACTTCCCAGACAATCTAGAAACTGTAAATTGTTCCATGGAACCTATGAATGTATGGCAACAAGGGGCAATCTGTAGAGGAGAAAAGGAGAAATTATAAACTTCACTTAGATGAGCTGTTCAAAATTAATATCTACAGAAATGTGCTAGCTTCTTAAAGCCAAGGTACAAGTCATTGTTAAGAAAGATACTGTAATCTCAGTGGTTTCTGACCACGAAAGTGGGAGTTGTGGATAGCTAAGTGTAATGGATATGTCTGCATATCAAGGTGAGGTCAGCTTGGAGCCATCACCAAAAAAGCAGACCACGCTAAAAATAAAAATTTAGACATGGATAAAGCATGTCATCTAGAGCACAGAGACATACCATAGTATGTCATCAGGAATATCCTGACTGCCAATGAAGTAGCTATTTGGGTACATGGCAAGCAAGAAATGAAGCACTCTGTGCTGTCACCTGCTCCAGAGATTTGATTTCTTGGACAGTGAATGAGCCAGCCAAAAAAAATGAGGCTGCTAGAACTTACAGACCAGAGGGGTTTTTTTGGTGGATAAAGTAAAACCCTCTAGGTTTAGATGCAAAGCTGCTGTTGTTTTCAGTCCAAGATGAATAATACAGGGGAACACATGTAATAGGCAACACATCTGTTTCTACTTAGGTCAGGGATACTACTTTCTATAAAAAAGATGTCTAGGTTTTATCTTATTTCAGTGCTAATTACAAACAGATGAAGTGTTGTTTAACAAATAATAAAAAGATTTTTTTCTTCCTAACAGAGGCTTTCATAGAATCACTTTTCCTAATGAAGTCTTGAATTAAATCAAAGATTAATATGGGAGAACAACAATTTTCTCTAGTTCCCTTTCCATTTTTTTTTTTTTGAGATCTGTACTCCTATTCATGTGACAGAATAGTGGTCATGCTGCCCATCTTCCTTTCTGAACACCCCTAAAAACACTGTTGCATCTAACCCACAAAGTCTATCAGAAAAAAAAAAAAAGGTGTTTGTTAAGCAACTAAAAGTAGCCTTTGGGGTTAAATAGCATGTCTTTATATCACAAGTAAGCCAGATTGTCACAGGGGAACATAATATGTTCAAATAATTGCAGGTTTATAGTCTACTGTAATATTCCAGTAGTACCTGGCTCTAGAAGAGTGTATATAATACAGTTGGTAAATACTGACAAGACAGTTATGTTCACCATAATACACAGGGGTTGTCGGCCATTGCTTTACTATAAACATAAGGAGAAAGATTTTTTTTTTCTCTTATTTATATTTAAAAGGTGAGGGGAATTGTAGCTGGCAGATGGCAGTTTAGCACTTAGATGTGTCAGACATTTGTGTTATCCATTGTAGAGAACAAGTGTGGTATGCTTGAGAAAGAGAAAATACCAACCCAAGATTATTTAGGTACCAACTTTCCATGCCTTGAATTCTGGTGAGAGTGCCTAATGCCTTTAATAGGATAAGGCTTTAAGAAGGTGATGTTTGGTTTTCATTGGCTATTTTAAAGTGTTCATCTGAGAGAGTGTTCTGATAACCTTTATGGACTGATGAACACAACTGATAGCTATTCCTAAGGAACCTAATGGCTTAAATGAGTAGGAACTGATAAAATGTTCTGTTCTTCAAACAGCTTTCTCTTCATTTCATGACATTCAGCTGTAACTATTGTTTACTCATTTTAGGAAATTAAAGAGTATAATCTATGCTTCATTACATTGTTGCTGCAGTTATAATTTTCAAAGCACAGCAAATTAAGGTTGTGAATATCTTATCTCACTAACTAAATACTACTGAAAGCTTTCTTCAGGAAAACAATCAACTTTCTTGATGGAGTTGATCATCCTGAAAACAGATAGAGAGTCTGAATATGCCTCTCTGTTATAATGTCTTTAATATGTTTTCATATGTTTTGTAGACATCTGTTACATCAAAACGTCTTCTGGTGTTACAGTGTCCTATTTTTTTTTTTTTCTTGAATTTTTTAGGACTGTATTCCCATTAAGATTATAGTTCTTATATTATTTTGCATAGATTTTTTACTTTCTTTCCAAGGTTTCATTGTCTTCTCTATTTTTCCTCAGGCTAATGGGAGTCTGATGGAAACTTTGTTAAATAAATTTTCTTAACCAGATGTGTCATGTTTGAGTTTAATAAACCCAAGGGGAAGTTTTTCTTCTGTGAGTTTGTCTAATCGCTTTTTGAACCTAGATAAACTGTTGATATCTGCACTGCTCTTGAGGCAATTGATTCCAACATTAACTACAGTAAGTGTGATTAAGTTCCACCATTTCCTTATTTTGAACCTGCCATCTGACATTTTCATTTAGCTATTTCACATTGTTACTTATGAAGACATCTATCATATACCTCTGCAGTAATTTCTTTTTCATGCTGGAAAGTCCTAGTCTGTTCTCCCTTTCTATAGCTTTGATTGCAGACATACTGCAGGTCCATACAAAGCCATCGCAAGGATTCTGTTTGTTTTTCTGTTCCTTTCCTGAAGTATTGTATTCATTGGGTTTTTGAACACTATTGGGTATCTTTGGAGTTACAACTATTTCCTCTTTCCTGAGTTTATCACTACTCATGTGCAGTTAGGACTTTCTTGACCTTCAGTGCATTAGTTTTAATATTTATCACCATTCAGGCTCACCTGCTATTTTGTCACCTGATTGCTCAGTACTTTGAGGTCCTTTTGCAGTTTTTTTCAGTCAGCCTCCATTTTTAGTACTCTGAATACTTTAGTATCATCAGTGAATGCTATCACACCTCTATTTACCTCTTTTTCTACATCATTCAAGTTTGATGCTTTCTTCAGTTTAAGTACAGCTTTGTTAAACAGTTATAATTTTTAAATCTTGGGAAACAAACATCAGCACTCATTGGGGTGCTGGAACAAAACCAGTCTGCTCAGGGCAAAGCCCCTCTCTTGAACAAGCACAGCATGGTTATATAATGTTGGACAACATTTTCTGAGGGTCATATCAAGTATTTAGGCTCATATTCTCAAGACTTCCAACTCTCACTCAGTTCATTAACTGCATAATGAAGAAATGTGAAGCATTTGTACATACAGTAGTAGTTGTTGCCAATTCTTCACTACTGCTAGGCATGGAGAATAGTTACTGATTGGTGAAAAAGGGAACACTGCAGCCTGAATGCTGGAAGATGCTTAGCTATTTACATCCCATAAGGCTTTGCTGATTAGGCCTTCTGGTTTGTTCTTTCTTTATGAATGTTATTGTGAAGCTAAAGAATGACTTCAAAGTTTCTTGATTTCTGCTCGATATCGCAAGCAAGTGTGGCTAAATAGCTCCCAAATAAGTAGTGCTTACTACCCAGATAGAATATTTGAGCTGCCATCACTGAGGAATTTTATTTCATTCTCCACTGACAAGTCTAGCAAATTTTATTTGGCACTTTTGACAGTGTGTAATGGGTAGGCAACGTGTGCTGTGTTTATAAGAGATGCACCGCATCGTATGAAATATTACCCGTCATTAGAGCCTCCATCAGTCACATCTGACTGGCATAAATCAAACAGGACAAATCCCCATTTTTAGAATAGGAATTGTTTTGGCAAGTGCACCATCACATAAACATATTGTGTTGGAAAAAAATAGAAATACACCAAGCATTTGAAACGACACGCATAAAACTGCAAATAAAACTGACAATAAATGTCAATATAATAAAGTGTATAGCCTATGTTCTTGCAGAAACCCTTAATATAAGCTGATGTGACTTAAAGTGAAAAAAATGTTACTGTTAATAAATATGAATAGTGGAACACAAACAAAGACAACACCAAAACTTAGAGCCAATTTGGCAGCTGACATTAAGTTAATATTTCTTATGTAATAGTACATGGTGCAGAAGTATGAATCTTCACTTCTTGGTAGTGTGGTGATTCTCATGAGTAAGGTAAACAGCTTTCTGTTTTGCAGGCTTTTCAGATGACACACTGTAGGTTTTAGCTGCACTATACATATCAAATTGTGAAATTTTTGGGAAATACTATATCAGTAGCAGCTCCAGCTAAGAAAGGATAACTGGTTTTTATGTGATTCAGAATAAAGTGTTGTGTTCTCAGAGAACTATGAATGTTGAATGTTGCATGCCGTCTTATTTGAGCAAAAAGCCTGTCAGGTAGTGTTTTCCTCAATCCCTTCAGGGGCGGGGAGGAACACTGAAAGGAACAGGAAAGTGAACCTGGTCAACACGTGCCTCAGAGGCTGGTGCCGTCAGAGGAATTTTGGTTTTTTTGACCATGGGGCGGTCTACATGGCACCAGGCCTGCTGGCTGCAGATGGAGTTCAACTATCGTCAAGGGGGAAAAGAATTCTCGCTCATGAGTTGGCAAGCCTCATCGAGAGCACTTTAAACTAGATTTGAAGGGGGAAGGGCATGAAACCAGGCTGCCTAGAGATGAGCCTAGGGCCGGCATGCCGATGTTGGGGGCGAAATCGATAGCCCAGCTCAAGTGCATCTACTCCAATGCACGCAGCATGGGCAGCAAACAGGAGGAGCTGGAAGCCATTGTGCAGCAGGACAGCTATGACGTGGTCGCCATCACGGAAACATGGTGGGACGACTCGCATGACTGGAATGCTGCGATGAAGGGCTATAAGCTCCTCAGGAGGGATAGGCAAGGAAGGAGAGGCAGTGGGGTGGCTCTGTATGTTAGGGAGTGCTTTGATTGTATAGAGCTCAACAATTGTGATAACAGGGTTGAATGATTATGGGTAAGGATGAGGGGGAAGGCTAACAAGGCGGATATCCTGCTGGGGGTCTGTTATAGACTACCCAACTAGGATGAAGAAGCTGATGAATCATTCTACAAGCGACTGGCAGAAGTCTCACAGTCACAAGCCCTTGTTCTTGTGGGGGACTTCAACTTACCGGATGTCTGCTGGAAATATAACACAGCAGATAGGAAACAGTCCCGGAGGTTCCTGGAGTGTGTGGAAGATAACTTCCTGACACAGCCGGTAAGGGACCCTACCAGGGGAGGTGCCCTGCTTGACCTGCTGTTTACAAACAGAGAGGGTCTGGTGGGAGAAGCGAAGGTCAGAGGCAATCTTGGGCTTAGCGACAATGAAATGATAGAATTCTCAATTCTTGGCCAAGTAAGGAGGGGGGTCAGCAAAACCACTACGATGGACTTCCGGAGGGCAGACTTCGGCCTGTTCAGGACACTGGTTGAGAGGGTCCCTTGGGAGACAGTTCTGAAGGGCAAAGGGGTCGAGGAAGGCCGGACCTTCTTCAAGAAGGAAATCTTAAAGGCACAGGAGCAGGCAGTCCCCATGTGCCGTAAGAAGAGCCGTCGGGGAAGACGACCGGCCTGGCTGAACAGGGAGCCTTTGCTGAGACTCAGGAAAAAAAGGAGAGTTTATCACCTTTGGAAGAAGGGACAGGCAACTGAAGAAGAGTATAAGGGTCTTGTTAGGTCATGCAGAGAGGGAATTAGAAAGGCAAAAGCCCAGCTAGAGCTCCATCTGGCCACGGTCCTAAGGGATAACAAAAAATGTTTTTACAAGTACATGAACAACAAAAAGAGAGCCAAGGAGAATCTCCATCCTTTACTGGATGAGGGAGGGAACATTGTCACCAAGGATGAGGAAAAGGCTGAGGTACTTAATGCTTTCTTTGCCTCAGTCTTTAATAGCCACTCCAGGTATCCTCAGGGTATCCAGCTCCCTGAGCTGGAAGACAAGGGTGGAGAGCAAAATAAACTCCCCATGATCCAGGAGGAAGCAGTTAATGACCTGCTATACCACCTGGACACTCACAAGTCTATGGGGCCTGATGGCATCCACCCAAGGGTGCTGAGGGAGCTGGCGGAAGAGCTTGCCAAGCCACTCTCCATCATTTATCAACAGTCCTGGTTGACAGGGGAAGTCCCTGAAGACTGGAGGATTGCCAACGTGATGCCCATCTACAAGAAGGGCTGGAAGAAGGAACCGGGGAAGGACCTCGGTGCCAGGGAAGATTATTGAGAGGTTCATCCTGAGGCCAATCACAGGGCACATGCAGGACAACCAAGGGATCAGGCGCAGCCAGCACAGGTTCATGAAGGGCAGGTCCTGCTTGACCAACCTGATCTCCTTCTATGACCAGGTGACCCACCTAGTGGATGAGGGGAAGGCTGTGGATGTTGTCTACCTGGACTTCAGTAAAGCCTTCGACACTGTCCCCCACAGTATTCTCCTGGAGAAGCTGGCGACTCGTGGCTTAGACAGGTACACTCTTCGCGGGGTTAAAAACTGGCTGGATGGCCAGGCCCAGAGAGTTGTGGTGAATGGGGTGAAATCCAGTTGGCGACTGGTCACAAGCGGAGTCCCCCAGGGCTCAGTTTTGGGGCCGGTCTTGTTTAATATATTTATCGATGATCTGGATGAGGGGATCGAGTGCTCCCTCAGCAAGTTTGCAGACGACACCAAGTTGGTGTGTTGATCTGCTCGAGGGTAGGAAGGCTCTGCAGAGGGATCTGGACAGGCTGGATCCATGGGCAGAGGCCAATTGTATGAGGTTCAACAAGGCCAAGTGCTGGGTCCTGCACTTTGGCCACAATAACCCCATGCAACGCTACAGGCTTGGGGACGAGTGGCTGGAAAGCTGCCCAGCAGAAAATGACCCTGGAGTGTTGCTCGACACCGGCTGAATATGAGCCAGCAGTGTGACCAGGTGGCCAAGAAGGCCAACGGCATCCTGGCCTGTATCAGAAACAGTGTGGCCAGCAGGAGCAGAGAGGTGATCGTGCCCCTGTACTTGGCGCTGGTGAGGCCGCAGCTCGAATACTGTGTTCACTTTTGGGCCCCTCAACTACAAGAAGGACATTGAGGTGCTGGAGTGTGTCCAGAGAAGGGTGACAAAGCTGGTGAGGGGTCTGGAGCACAAGTCTTATGAGGAGTGGCTGAGGGAACTGGGGTTGTTCAGTCTGGAGAAGAGGAGGCTGAGGGGAGACCTCATTGCTCTCTACAACTACCTGAAAGGGGGTTGCAGAGAGGTGAGTGTTGGCCTCTTCTCCCAAGGGACTAGTGATAGAACAAGAGGAAATGGCCTCAAGTTGGCCCAGGGGAGGTTCAGGCTGGATATTAGGGAAAATGTCTTTACTGAGAGAGTGGTGAGACACTGGAATAAGCTGCCCAGGGAAGTGGTGGAGTCACCCTCACTGGGGGTGTTCAAGGAACACGTGGACAATGCACGGTGGGACATGGTTTAATGGGCATGGTGGTGTTAGTTGATGGTTGGACTTGATGATCTTACAGGTCTTTTCCAACCTTAGTGAGTCTGTGATTCTGTGAAAAAGTCTGTCAGCATCTATGAGCTTTGAATGTCCATATAACTACAAAATACACCTACTTAGATATTTTTTTTTTTAAAGCACTGAATGGGAGACCTTGCCTTTCATGGACAAGAAGTAATGGCTTTTTTTCAGAGCAGAGGAAAACTTTACTTTTTTTTGCCAGCACAGGTAGACATGTAGACATTCTTTATCTATAGATAGCAACAAGTCAAAATATTTCAGAATTAAGTTATAAATTTTACTCATTTGTATTTTGTATGGAGCTAGCCAGTAGTTTACATCTTCATAAATCTTCGTCTTCCATGACTATTTTGATATCGTGAATGTATTTTCATGCGAGTTACTGGTGTTTCTGTATTTTTGCAAAGGAGATATCTCACTGTAATATTTGATCAGAGTGAATGACATTATTATTGAACTATTTTCAGCTGTGGCAAAGTAATTTGTTTCTTACAAAGACTGAAGTTCACTGTCAATTATTTATGCAGAATGCACACCATTATGAACCACCTTAGTATTTGGTGCAAGTGGTTTCGTATAGAACTGCCTGGGGGGACGATTCTCTGCTGTAAATGGGTACAGCCATAACTGTAATCAGCCTATATGAAGAGTTCTCCTATACAGATGAATGAATTCTGAGTATAAGGCTAGACTTCAGATAGGATTGGTATGTTTACTGCAAGTGTAAATAATATGGCAGGCATTTACATGTTTATTGAGCTATTCATTAAAAAGTTTAAATGAAGATGTGGAAGCACTGACAGATGACTTCTATTATTGCAATGCATTTGTGCATATGGATGTCAAAATCAATTGTAATGGAAATTACATTTAATGCCATACTAAAACATTTGTAGGAATAATTTTATAAAAGGAAAATATGAACTGAAATTGTGCTGTGCTGATAACATAAAAAGAAATGAGAAGCATTTAAAAATCAGTACTATTTTATACACTAAAGTATTTATATTACCAAAGATAAAGACCAACTTTTTGCTATCAAAATAGTGGTGATAACTAGTGCATACTCGTTCATGAAAGACTGTTTTAAAAAACTTGCGAAATTCCAATACATCAAACCACAATGGAAACCTAATTAAAAAAACCCAAACAAAACAAAACAGTGCCTGGCATAACATGTAAATGAGCCATTAATTTCGAGATTACAATAAAGAATTGAATGCATGGTAGCATGTATTAGAATTACATTAGTAACTGCATTGTTTTATAGTCTCTACTATGTAGAAAATAAAATAGTGTCTCTGTAAGCACCTTACTATTTTGTTTTAGGATATCGATCCAGGGTTCAACTAAATATTTGGAAAGAGCTATATTAATGTAAAAATTGAGTCTGGATTTTGAAAAGACTACTCACTAACTGAAAACATGGAGATTTTGGAGATTTTTAAAAAAGAAAAAAAAAGCACTTTTCTTTTTGAGTTGGGTTGGGGATTTTTTCTAAAACCTTGCATTTGTTAATGTGAGTAGGCAGTGAACAAACATGCAGGTCCACAGTAACAGTGTTTGACTTGGATCTCATAGTGGTTTATATGTTGATTTTTTGCAGCAAATTTTTTCCAGCATAGTTCTTCTGAAGCTGATACAGTCACAAGGTTAATCATTGAAAACCATTAACCGTAATAGTTGTAGCAGTGGAAGAAAAAATCATTTGTGATCACAGCACATTCCTACATGGATTGACTGTCCAAAAAGCAAAAAAGTTATTCAGTGGCAAAAAAATATGTAGTACCTTGGTTCTGTTACAAAATCAATTTAGTAATCAGATAATTGAGCCAAAAGATACAGGGAAGTAATAAGCTTTTTAAAAACTTGGCTTTCCTGTGGAAGTAGTGAAAGGACTTGGGGATATGCCCTTTCTGGGAGACAAATTTAGTTTGGCTGCAGGTAGACCTGTGGCTTCCTAAAATTATATAGTTCTCTTCTGGTAACTTGCATGAGAACTCTCTCTATTTTTGGTTGTAGAGAAAAGCAGGACTGACTAGCTAGAACCAAACAGGTGAGTGTTTTAGAATGTTCTCTAATGCCTTGCCCTACATAGAGAGACACAGGTGCACAGAAGAGCACAACATTCAGAGAAAAGTTGTTGGGCAATTTAAAGTAGTTGCACCACTAAAATGTCAGTATTTTTTTATGCTGTAAGAGAGTAAGTTTGAAAGTGATATCAAAGCTATCAGGATAAATTGCTGGTTCCATGGTTTCTCTCATGCAATTACTAGAAGAACAAGATCTGAAAGAGGAGGAAGATGTGAAAGAATAAATATATATGACGTTGCAAAAAGTAATAGCACCTGCAACTAGGGGCAGAAGCAGAGAGTAATGATCTGGAATATTTTAAAGAAACGGTGGGTTGCTACAGGTATTTTCTTTATGTGATTTAACTAAGCAACTTTTATAGCCAGCATCATGACAAACTGAGCTACAGCAATGTTCACAATTCTTTGTATATGCAGTGAGATGTTTTTGGATAGTGGTCTGAAACTATTAAATTACCTATGTGTTATCCTTTCAAAAAGCAACACAAGAAGCAACCCTAAGATGTTTCTTGCTATCCTTAGGTGGACTGCTGACAATATAGCGAAAGCCTGTTTATTCCTTGTGCTGCGAGTCCGCATGCCTGCAGATAGCCTAAGCCTAGGTAGCACAGGTCAGCCCCAGGAAGGGAGATTGTTATCACTTGCATAGTCTCCAGAAGAAAAACCCTTGAATTCAGAAAGCTGCAAGGAAGTGGGACCTGGATGTACCTGTTCTTTTCTTGCACACAACCTCATGTCTCCCCTGTCCTGTCACAGCTCTGTATACCTCAGAGGTCTGAGCATCTGGGTCTAATAAGAAAAGTTGTTTGGCCCACAAAGTTTTTTTCTTAGATCTCTGTAGTACATGCTGTTGACAAACCAGGTAATTAAGTGGTAAAGTCATTGAGTTTCCCCTGCAAACTCGGGTTCTTGCACTAAGCCAAATAGATACAGGGATAGGAAGTGCACTACTGTTTCAGCTTCTGGGCATAGAATGAAGACCATCCATCTGAGGCCCCAGAATGAGCTACACACCACCACATTGGGATTTGCTGGTGTTTATAAAGAAAGAGTTATCCAAGTTCTCTTTTTATAATCCCCATTGAAAGCTCATGCAATGTAATAAACAGAAGAAAAATAATTTCTTAGGTCAAAAAGCAAAGTTGAAAAGACCCCATCTGATAAATGCTCCATGAAACTCCATTTAGATACGTGTATCGGAGAGATAAAGAACAAGCATCAACAGTATGTCAAGCACATCTGTGCCCTGTTTGAACCATAGAGATATATATATATACACCCTCTGAAGCTAAAGCTCCATGGGAACTTTTACAGAAGGGTACAATTTGGCTGAAAGCCTGAATCTAGATGATGCCACAAGTTCCATTCAATTTAATGAGTGTTCTAATTTATTGAGTCCACCTGCACAATAAAGTAAAAGCAGTATGTAATAAATTGAGTCTGAGTCCCCCTTTCACAGGGTTTAAATTCAATATGGCAATGCATTTTCCAGTGTTTCCTTTATGGTCAAAAGTGGAAAAAACAAAGATTCAGCTATTTAAAATGGCCAGCATAAGAAAAAACCCCTACCTTTGTGTTCGTAGATTTTGGGGTTTTTTTAATCTGTAAATTAATTTAACTGAATGAGTATTTCATGTGCAGCAGGTAGGTAATTAACTGACTCCATAATATAATCCTTGCTAAAATATTCTATGCATATGTAATATCAGTGTCAGTTTAAAAAAAAAAAAAATAGTTTTATTCAATTTCAATATATTAATATAAAACATTAAGAAGCTTGTGATTTTTTTTCCCGACTGTTAATCTTGCTTTTGTTTCAATACCTACCATCAGTTGATGAATATGTTGGGAATTTAGCAGAATTTGGCAGAGTTAAGGTTATGTTACAATTTTGGATTTTCTGCCCTACATGCCTAATAAAATTGCCTTAATGGATTTTTATGTCTTTAAGCAGCATACAGAGTAAGAACTCACTTCCCTTATAATGACAGTATAAAAGATTGCTATAAGTGGCTGCTTTTGATCTCAGACATGATCAGAGTAACTGATATTATACTATTAATATCATTTGCAGATTTTGCCAAGCTAAAGCATTCACCATAAATCCAGTGTGCTTCAACCCCATAAAGTTCATATACAGAGCAGTCCTTCATATCTGAATCATGTGTCTGGCCACATCTCATGCTTTGGTTGTTTAAAAAACCAACCTTATCTCTATCTGCTAGCATTGCCCTTCCTTCCAGTGTGGAACTGAGAAGCACCTAGAAATGGCATGGTAGAATTGGCTGCTGAATGACAGGACAAGAAGAAAGTGGATAGTCCGTAGCATTCATTTTATGGCAAGTTAAAGCAGCAAAGTAGTTCAGAGGAAACTAAAGATATCTGTACACCTCAGAGTTCAGGAGAGCTTTTGACTCTTGACCATGAGATGGAGATGAAACTGTTAATAGAGAATACACAGCAAATCCATATCATTCAGCACTGGCAGTCAGAGTATAGATATGAGCTGATGGCAGTGTGATAAGCATCATCATGTAGAGATGCACATCAGTCAACTGGAGTACTCCATCTGGAATACTGACTCTGTTACCACGTAGCAGGAAGCAAAGACTGCAGCCCAAATGGTGATAGTTTTAGATCTCAGGTAGCTCTTGCATGCTTGCCAGGTTGATTGTTAGAGGTCTTGATTGTTGGTAAATAGCTTTATCAAATGTTTGTGCTAAGCTAAAACCAAATAACACTGAATTTGGTGAAATGGCACATTTTGTTGTTTGGTTGCGGAAACAGCAAAATGGAAAATGCCCCAAAATAATTTTGGATTGTTTCACAGAAAGAGATGATTACAATACTGGTAGGGGGTTAGTAGCAAAGGCCTTTCAGGGTCAAGAAAGACGAGATCAAATAACTGAAGTAGCCTTACATTTGTCCGTTTAGGAGATCCTTATGGAATAGAGTTTCAGCCAGATCACTGATAAACAATTTTTTAAAAAATTAGTTCTTATACTGAGCACTAGAATAAAGCATTGATTCGGAGTTTCCAGAAACAAGATGTGTTTTTCATATGAACTCTGACACAATGCTTGTTTAAGAGAAATTTTGCAATGTGAACATGGGGAATGTTTTAGATATATCTTATAAGCTGGTGTGTCTCACAATGTCACAGCAAAAAATTAGAGGTGACACTAGTCGTCAGTGTATGTGAGTGCCATTTTTACTATAGTTTTTTTTCAAGAATTACATCACAGACACTAAGTCTGTAATGAATATCATCTTGCTGTTAGATTACACTATTATTCATTCCTACTGATACTTATCAGAGATGAGCTAGTTGTAATGCTTCATTGCAAACACTGAAAGTGCTGTTGGATGGTGGGCAGTTGCCTGGCATGAAATTTTACCTGGTTTTATATAAAATAATCATTCACAGTGACAACAAATTAATGAGTCTTTGCATATAGTGAAGATAACAGTTTTATTACATCCTGGCTCAGATGGAAATTTTGAAGCTACAGTTTCCTCTTCCTTAGTCTAGAATATATATGCATGTTTTCCAAATATGATAGAAGCAATCAATTTAAGATTATATGTTTTAAATATTTGCTATTGAAAGCTTACAAAAGATTAATATAGTATTAGCCTTTCACAGCTTATTGTCTGCAGATAAAAATTTGTTGGAAGAATAGTGAGCCAAATAATGTTTTCACTTATAAAAATAAAGGCTCATTAAAACTTGCATTTTATTTTATGAGTTGTGTTGCATAGTACTAAAAGGAGCGACTAGACAGTATGTAAATCAAATGAGATTTGGTTTGGAATGTTAGTCTTTCATATGTCTGGACACATTTGTTTATTTAACTAATAAATAATAGTATCCAATCCCTCAGGTCTTTGGTCTGTATTAACTAAAAATAATTACAAAAGACATACATTTCAAAAAGTTACCATCTTCCTTCTAAAATAGCTTAAACATCAATAAATATGCATATACCTTAAATGGTAACGAACAGACTCGTCAATTCAGGTTTTCTTCTAGCAAGTCTATATATTTGTTGTAATTTATGGCAGATGAGGGTAAAGGGAATGTTGCGTCAGGCTATTGTTAAAAATGCTGGCAGTTCATTGATTGCTGTCAGTAAGGAATCAGGGCGTGCTTCTATCTGCTGACATCCTATAACCTATGAGTGTCAGGCCTCTAAGAAAGGATGTGCTACTTCATCTGATTTTATAACCTAACTTAAGATACACACACATTAAAATCAGCAGAAAAATTTCTTTAATGGGAGAACATTAGTGGCATTGTTACAAAGCTCAGGATCTATTTCCTATGCATCGTTTTCCTCTAGAATATTAATAACTTTCATTCCAAGTAAGGTACTCTGACAAAAATAAAATTAGCTGCTTCCTCTCAGAGATTTAGGTAAAAAGACACCAGATTTTTCTATTTTTGATGCTTTTTCTTGCAAATGTCTGAAGTAGATGTAGTTGTGTTTCCAAGTCCATTACAATCCCATGATCTTGTCCACAATCCTGTTTTCTTCTTGTTAACGGTGCAGTTGGTTTGAGTTTGGCAGGCTGTCTACACTATGCTGTTTTGATATTAAAGAGATGTGACAGTAACTCTCATTTTTTGCCTAAAACTGTTGTCATTCTTGCTGAGGATTGTGCCTGCCAATTAGTTCTCAAATGGAGCTTGCCGGGCAGATTTGGAATCTTCTATATTAATTTGGCTGATTCTGGCTGGCTGTCATTTGCCACACTGCTGCTTTTGCCATTTCTTGATGTTTTAACTTGTGTCTTAAAGACAGTCTCACCTCCCTATTAAATCCTCATTCTCATCTGAGACATCCTCACACTTCTTTACTCGGTTTTGAGTTTCGTTTCCATGTTCCTTTCCTTTCCCACATGGTGAGTCTCTGTACTGTAGTTTGCGAGCAAACTTATCGTTTCTGTTGACACTTTAATTTTATTGATTTGTTAGAAGAGCCTAGGGTAAACATCTGATTCGTCCATTCTTCCACTAGTGCTTAACTTTAGGCACGTGAACAATCTTGTTTATTGATGTAGGTAAAATATAGATTGGATGTTGTCTGTATAATGTTTACTTTAAAAGGCTGCGAACATGGCAAATTTGTGAAAAGTGTAGATAAATAGGACAAGTAACCACAAATGCAATAAAGCAGATCACATGAAGCATATCTGTGGGGGAGGACAGAATTATTTCTTCCCATAATTACTGGGGAAGTCCTCAACATCTGCTCCATATTAAGATCCCAAAAGCCTTTAGGCAGCAATAAAATTACTTATTATGGCAGATTAAGTCTGACTTGCTTATTGTACTCCAGACATTAAAATTATGTTTGAGCATCACACCTGCCTATCTATTCACTGCTATTAAAAATAAGGTTGATGCTTAATTGCTTGAAATACTTATGTGTTCTTTAATTGTAGATTCATATGGTAGAGGGAAAAAAAAAAAGAAAAGAATTATCTAAACCAAACTTAGACTGCAACTAGATAAAGCTCTGGCCTTCAGAGGTCCGGCTTTTATTTCTGACTCTGCTGGCAGGCTGTTGTCTCGCTGGGGACAGCCACTTTGCCCTACTCAATCAGGTAGCTTATATTAGGGTAATGACCTCCTTTCTCTGCAGTTGTGACCTTGCTGAGTCATGAACTCTCTCTCACTGTACTCTTTACAAAAGCAAAGATCTAGGCACAGTTGTGGAACAGGTGATGATCATGAAGGGATAAGGATGGGAAGACTGTAAATAGAACGGGGTATGTGAGGATATGGGTACCACAGGTGCCAAGGGTAGGCAATCAGGAGAAGGCAATAGAAAAAGGAAAGCAGTTGTGAATTTGGAAAAAGAAGTAAAAAAAAAAGTTAAAGGTTTTAATCTTTTATTTTCTGTTCTCTTTTCCTCTTCTTGTTCTCTGATTGCACCTCCAGTAAGTGTAATGTAGAAGAACCTCAGGGCAAGTTTGAAGAAAAGTTAATTCAGCTGCATGTTCACAGGAAATGGCTAGCATCATTTCAGGTCAGTTTACATAGATTCCCATCTACCAGCGATGCTTACAGTGATAGTTAAGTAACAGTCAGAATGTATGGCAGCTCCATAAATAATGCATGTGGTTGGTGAACCTGTGGATAAGGTGCAGTTGCAAAGAAACATATTCTTATTTGCTGCTTACATATATTAACTCCACAATTGATGTCAGACTCTCATTTGTTTCAGCAGGTGAATGGAATAAACTCTGTTACAAAATGTACAAAAAAAATGTAATTTTTGCTTTAGGCTGCACATTAAGCAATGCTTTCATCCACCACGCATCTCCTTTGGCAAAGACGTTAAGGGGCAGTAGAGGAGGGTTTCGCTAAGGATGGGTTATAAATTGGCACATCTAATTGTGTAGTTTTGTTTTGCATAAGATCTGCACTCAGCCTTTGAATTCCCACAATTGCTGATATCTACAATTTACTCCATAGCACCATTCACATATGGATTAGGCATTGTGGGACATGGTTTAATGGGCATGGTGGTATTGGTTGATGGTTGGACTCAATGATCTTACAGGTCTTTTCCAACCGTAGTGATTCTGTGAAATAACAGATAACAGAATTACAGCCACCTGAAAGTATACACAAATGTTCTTCAGGTGTTTGTCAATTAGGAAGTGGAGAAGTTTGCTAAAGACAGTTGCAAAATCAACTACAAGAGCAGCATTGGTGTCAGTACATGATATCAATACTGCAGTAACTCATCAGGAATGTCTTATTGCATTTACACACTGCATTTTAATTAAATTTGGTTTTGTAAAATATATTTGATGCCTTAAAAGAATTGTTATCTGCAATTGTTTCTTTATTCTACATCAAAAGGGATAAGAAAACCCTATATTTGTGTCAAAGTGATATAGTTACATTAAATAACATTCTACAAAATGTTATCTAATTAATCCTGTTTTAATTAATATGATTTTTTTTTTTTAAATTATCAAAAATTATTTTCTGACGCGGTTTCCTCCCTTTGCTTTTGTCTGTGTGTATCCCTCCCTGCTGCTGTGTCTGACTGTTACAGCTATTTCAGACAGTTTTCCTTCTGTAGGCTTGGAGAATATTATTAAGGTGAGTTTTCTGAAGAGTTTCCTGGAGAGCATGTGCTGAGAATGGTACTCGTGATGGCTGTACACAAAGCAAATGTTAAATGTACCAGGTATGTATTAAAGAATAAATAAATAAATATTAAACTGTCTGTAGTACTTCTTTCGAAAAGTAATTTGGAGGATGACTTGTAACTGTACAGAACACATTTCAGGTGCCCCCATCAGTGCACTGAAAGGTACTTTATAGATGTCTGTTACCTTGAAACGGCTAGGATAAACAATGAACATTTGTTTATTTAGTTTGCATTTGTTTAATTAATATACCTCATCTTTTAATCCATAAAATTAAAGCTCTTGGATGGGGCTGTTAGCCAGCTAGGTAGCCTGATTGTTTCAATCCTGGGAAGCCAAGATATTTTTAGGGTTTTTCTAATAAATGCATTAGAGTCATCAGCATTGAACAAAATGTTCAAAATGTTTTTACTTTAGGTACAGTAACTCTATGAACTCACAGAAATTGATACAGTTTGGTAACAACAAAGCAGATCTCTGTCCTATCTGTGTGAATTGTTTCGCAACAGGTACCTTTTCAAAACCTTATTTTTAATTTTCTTTTTGTTATTTTATGTTCATGAGGTTGACCCAAAATGTAAAGTGATAATATCCTTTAATATAATTTAAATGCTTTTATTTTTAGAGACTAAATACAAATTTATTCCTTGAACCAAACATTTCCTACTTCTAATGAATTTGGAGGATGCTTCTTGACCTCTACTTACTATTTACCTGCAAAATAAAAGGTTATTCTCTTGATTTCAATATCTTAATAGGATGCACCAGGAGATGAAAGTGGAAGTATATTTTTTTAATACTGGAAACTGACTGTGATATTTGTATAATTTATCTATACAGCTTTTGAATAATCTTTGGTATTAGGAAAACTGCTGTCTGTATATGTTCATAAAAGACTGTCAGATTAGCTCTTGTCTTGTCAGTCTCAAGATAATTTGCACCATTAGAATGCATTTGGGCCCTACTCATTTAATCTTAGGACAGTTGATTACTTGCCTGAACTGAGAGGAGAGGGGGAAAAAAAAAAAAGCAATCTTTTTTCTTTTTCCCTAAAGAGAGGAAAAAATGGAGTTGGCAGGGCTAAGAGGACATGTTTCCTAGAATCACGTAGGGAGAGCATGAAGCAAGTACACAGAAAATATTAAACAGATGACATGAAGTTACGTCCTTCTGTAGCAGGAGGTATTCTTATGGATTTTATCTTGTATGAAAAAATTATTTACTCATAAGCCCTGTGCAATGATTTTGGCTGTACCTTGATTTAATGTACAAACTGCCACACGAGGACAAATCAAAGTTCTGTATAGCACAGTATCCATCATGTTGAACCATATTTATCATCCTTGTAGAGTCAAAGCAGAAAACTCAAACCTTTGGTAGGATAAGCTGCCCAGGGAAGTGGTGGAGTCACCATTACTGGAGGTATTCAAGGAACATGTGGACGAGACATTGTGGGACATGGTTTAATGGACATGGTGGTGTTAGTTGATGGTTGGACTTGATGATCTTACAGGTCTTTTCCAACCTTAGTGATTCTGTGATTATGGTGAAAGATAGGCTGAAACAGAAAGACCCCAGAGAAAAGTGCAAGGACTGCTGGAAGAAGAGTTCCCAGAAGGTGTTGCTATGCAAAAGGTTCACGTTCCAGCAATGACAGTGCACTACCGAGCTTAAAATATCCATTCATAAAAGAACTGAATCCCTTAACAACGTATCTTACAGAGGGTCTTTGGATTCTGTCGTGTAAGCACTGACTTCTGTCCTCTTACAAAAGTCAGTGTTTTCTCTGAGTCCAAGGTCTTCATGTTGCTGTAATACCAAGCTATTTTGGTTCTGTCTACTTGTTTCCTATTATCAGGACATACAAGATAGAATTCTTCTGGTGATTTTTTTTTTTCTCCTTCCATGCCATTTAATAATTAGAAAGAAAAAAATTCTTCAGTCTTAGCAACAGAAAGAATATCTCTTTACTTGGAATATGCATAGCCAGCTGGGAAACTCTCCCAAGCCCGGGTGAAGTATCCCACGTAAATATAGTGTATATGATCATGTTGCTTTTGTGTGTGTATGCATAAGAAAAAAAATATTGACTTTCAGCTGACCAAAAGAAAGTGCCTTAACATCGGTGATTTACAAGGTGGGGGTGTTAATGTTGCAGGAGCCTGGAAGATGGAGATTCACAATCAGAAACTGAGGTGGATAGTCATGGCATTTCAAAGCCATTCAGTGGGCTACATAGAAAACTTTCTATTGGTAATGATTTCTTTAAAAATGATCTCATCTTTTGAGTTCTATAAATATTGTCTGTATCATAAATCAATATCACCTGGGCAGAAAAAGGAGATTTTGTTATAACCAGTAAGGACCTAGTTTTGTAGAAATGGTGACTCTTGGGGTTTAGGTTGTGGGTTTGGGGTTTTTTTCTGCTTCTGTTAGTGTCCCTGTCTATCATTGCTTTAGTGTCACGAATGAGTGGTTTAGGATGCTTAAAGAATCACCATCAAGGGTATTGGCAAAAGCTATTTTAATAGAAGTTTACAAAAATGCGACTTAACAGAATTCGATGGCAAGGCTCACTCTATTACTTACTAAAACATACAAAGGAAAATTGAATTAGAATCAAATCAGAATGATGTATACAGAGAGACCGGAGAAACAAAAAGGTAAAGAGCACCCTCCTGCTGAGTCACGAGAATCAGAATGGACACCCTTGCTTTCTAAAATTCTCAAAGAGGAGTTTAGATGCAGCTGAATCCAGACTTAGTCTCAGACTTGGTCAACAGTTCATGTCTAAAGGAAAGGAGAGGGTACAAGGAACAAAGAAATCCTCCCTTTGAGTCACGAGGTTCAGAGAAGACCAGCTGGGTCTACTCCTAGTCCCAGACTTGGACAATGGTTTATGTCTAATGGAAGAAATACAAAGAGTAGGAAAGACCCTCCCATTGAGCCACAAGGTTCTTGCTTTCTAGCAAGCCACCCCCTTGCTTTCTAAACTTCTCAGAAACGAGTTTAGGGGCAGCTAGGTCCAATCCTAGTCTCAGACTTGGTCAACAGTTTTTATCTAAAGGATTGTATGTATTTAGCAGCAATCTACGGTTCATTCACAGTTTGAAGTAGAACACAAGATTTTAACAGCACTTAATCATTGATTAGTTTAACATTTTCAGAGTGAGTTAATAGATTTTACTACAATCACAACAGTGGCTTGATTACAGATTTTAAATTGTAGTACTGTACTCAAATTGATTCACACACACATACACACAGACACGAAAATATAGATATATATATAAAAGGTACCTGTTAAAAATTCCCCTTGAGTTCCGTGAAAATAGTCACTTGAGATGTCCCAGCATTTCTCAGTGGGTGAGGGTTGAACTTCAAGGAGGAAAGGGTTTCAGATCAGGTCCCGTTGCCAACTTTTGGCGGCTGTCCTCTGAATTTCGCAAACTGGAGAGTTTGTGAACTCTGAGAGGCGTCCCACTCAGAGGGAGATGCTGGTCACAGCCCACTGCAGTCCAGGAGAGCTCAAAGGGCCTCACTTGGGACTGCTGTTTATAGGTTTGCAGGATGATTGGCTTTAGTCATTAGCAAAATGATGGAATTTCAGTAACAATGGTGTCATGCCACTTGAGTTATGATCCAGATAAGGAATGTTCCAGGGCTGTCAGGGAATGACTGATTATTCTATTATTCACTGATTATTCCATTATTCCGGCTCTCGTTACCTGCCTCAGTCCGGTAATAGGAGTGCCTGGTACAGTCAGTGCTGTTCCCTACCTTTGCCATGCAAGAGTTCCTGGTACAGTCAAGGGACGCTTAACCGCCCAACTCATTACACAAAGGCCAAGGCCTAGCTGGAATTTCTGAGATTGTAGAGTGGCCCGGGGTGTGTGGGGGGGAGGAATGCATCACCACATTCACACAGCATTCACCAAGAAGAACGTGCCCAAGAATTGTGGTGAGTTGGGCGAGAGTGTTTCCTCTGATCTCTGTTCTTGTAATAAAGATAGGAGCTGCAAGTAATTGTATCAATCAGATTTGTCAGTAGCTATGAGTAAACAGGTGATCATTCTGTCAGTTCTTAGCATCACCATTGCTGATCTCCCCTATTACTAGTCTTTTGTGTTCTTGTAAAAGAGATAGCTGAATCGTGCATTGGTTGGTTCCCAATTATGGCAGACTTTTTTTCTCGTCCAGAATATACTTACTCAATTTCAATCAAGGGTACAGAACTTCCTGTAGAGCACAGAAGAGCTCTGAATAGGGAAACAAAGGGAAAATGGTAGGTGTAGAGAATTTGTACATTGTAGAATATGTGATGTAAATGAAGGCAAGACTTTGATTTCCCTTCTCAATGCTATGTCACTTTTCTTGCAAAATGTGTTATGTGATAAAGAATAGAATAGACTATTTCAGTTGGAAGGGACCTACAATGATCATCTGCCTGACCAATTCAGGGCTGACCATGTTAAAATATATTAAGGGCATTGTCCAAATGCCTTTTAAACATTGACAAGCTTGGGGCATCAACCACTTCTGTGGTTGTTCCAGTGTTTGACTACCCTCTCGATAAAGAAATGAAATTATATTCATATAATGTCTGAATTATTTAAAGGAAAAGAAAAGAAAAAAGACAAAAAGCTGTGATACTACCAGCGTGACTAATATATGCCCAGTGAATAGAGCAGTGGGTAGGGATTCAGGTGGCCCAAGTCATGTTTTGAGATTTTTGCCATTAGTTTGCCTTGTAACCTCAAGAAAGTTTTCTCCTTTGTCTCTGTCTCTGTTTCTTTCCCAGCAGTTTGTCTTTTCTAGTTAAAGAGATCTTTGGCAAAGGGACTGGCTCTTATATTGTGCAGTAATGGGGAATAATTATATTAATGTCTCTAGCCATTATTATAAACTAAATGACATCTAGTGGAATTTTTTGAGCCTTGAAATCCTGTAGGAAGGGCTCTTCAAATGGTTAATGGAAGTCTTGTGAATCTGTATCCTGCTGAGATTTTAGGCAAAACTTACACAACAACATAGTTTTTAGTTACAAGATAATTATAACGTAGTTCTGTCCAGGAATCTCAGTCTAAATCCCTTATTGCATAGTGAGTTTTGAATGTGCTGAGCAATCTGTCCATCAAGTTTCTGTGTATCTCTCATGAGGTGTTCTAAGAAACCAGTGCTAGCATGAAGGTATTTTTTTAGTTCTAAACCAGATTTGTTAATGTGCCACACTAATGCTTACCTGGTTTTCATTAGCAATTCTGTTTTGCTTGTCTCTTCATTTCATTTCAAGTTTGCATTGTATTTATATACTGCATTATAAAAAATAAAGTAGCTTGTCTAAAAAGAGAAAGAAACCAATGGCTTTGAAATATGGAATCAAAATTATTTTATCCCTTTTGCTTATGGTCTTCTGCTAGTTGCCATACTGCAGAGATTCCACTGAAAAGTATCACTGGGATATAATATTTTACACAGCACAGCAGGGTGCAATCTGCTTGCTCTGCCAAATACGTCTTGCAGCAGACAAGAGTTTTAAAGGATATACCCATGAGGGACTATTAAATGAATGCAACTGGAGAGTCAAGTACAGGAAAGAGCCTTATTCTAAAGATGCAATGTAAGCTTGAACAGTTGCTGACATTAAGACAAGCAAGGTATAGGCTAGTTTTGTGTAGAATAGACAATATAATGAAAAGGTGTAAGTGATGGTGTCCATCATCAACAGTGCTCAACAAATAAACTGTTTCTTCAACTACAGATATTCACTGACTTTGAAAAGGTTTCTGGAAGATTGGTAATAAAAATGATTAAAGAATCTGGAAAAAGTTCCGCTGGTTCTTTTAACAGGTTTTCAAAGAGATCTTTCAGCTTAATATTGGAAGGAGAGGACGTCAGAGGGGAAAAGCTTGTGAAATTGTGGTGAAGATCTTTTAGAAGTTTAGAGTTTCTGGAATGAAATGTACAACATGCCTATCTACAATCAAGAAAACCACTCTCCACTGAGATGCAAAGTAGACAGTGAATTAGCATTCGATTAAGGCAATGCAAAAGCAGAAGCTATACATGCAGTAATTAAGAGGGAGGAGGTTCTTAAACTTTTCCAGTAGAGCAGGTGTAACATTTTTCTTTTTATAATGCAGTGTTCTCCTCTCACATTAGGGATAGCCATATTCTAAATTTGAAAAGAATCTAGTTACATTTTGATTAGAAAATCATCATCATAACTTAAGGGCAATTATTTCTAACTTGTCATACATTTGTCTAAATTATGAGAAGACTAGATTATGTTATACCTGTTTATTTTGTTCAAATGAAATGTTGTTCTTTGTCAAATTTATCACACTTTTTATCTTACTACAGCATCGGCCTTAATTGCTATCACATGTTCATAAAGAATTTTGAATAAATGAAGACATATATATGGATTGCTTTCTGGGATTAAGGCAAAAAGATTGCCATCATGTATCTTATCAGCAATGGTTCTTACACCATAGAATAAAAAATCCTATAAATTTCTACTAAATATTTTTTTTTTTTTTTTTGAGAAGGAAAAATGAGTTATGTGTCCAGTTGTTGGATCCAAATAGAGATTTCCATTCTCTAACTCATTCATTAATTAACTTCTGGGTTTCCTAGACTAAGATAGTGAGGTATTCACTCCAAAGCAATAGTAACTGCTAACCAATCAGGCTTTTGTATACCTATACTGATTGTTTAAATCAATATTTGATACAACATAGTCAGAAAATGAGTAACGTTACTTTAGAATTTCCAGAACATTGAAATAATGCTTTTTGCAACTTCTTGAACATAATGAAAGAACATGGCAGTAGAACAGAATTCTTAAGTGAATTTCATGGCAAAATAAAATAATACCTTGTTTCAAGGAAACAAAATACGGGTAATTTTCTGTGACTCAGTTCTTTAGGGTACTTAGATATAGAAGTACCCTTCTGATGATTTGAGTCCAACTTTGCTTAGAATTGTTATCATCTTCATTTGGTGTACAAAGTTAACCAAATGAGGCAGCGAAACTGTTGATGAGTACATGGCAAGCATATACAAAATCTAGATGAATGACAATAATTTAATAGCCAATTAAAAATAGCCCTTATTAGAAAAAGCTAAAATAAACCACTATGTAAAAGGGGTAAAACAGTGTAATGGTAGAACTGGTTGTTAGTAATTTGATTTTTTATATTCTTTTAAGTTTGTGGCTGATGCTTTTGAGGGAAAGAAATGCTCATAAGATAATTAAATAAACATGGTTCACAGCAGAAAAAGACCAAGAAGCCATCTTAATTTGCAGCCAACATTATTTTTTTTAGATATAAGGAAAAATTTTCTATCCAGGTGAGTGGAGAACCATTGGAACAGACCGTTAGGGACTTTGTGGAAAACTTAAAGTCAAGTTAGACACTGTTTGAGAACGGTTTAGTTATACTTGATTTCTCCTCAGTGAAAGGAGTAAACGTAGCTGAATCTCAGGAAGTTTCTGTCAGCCTTGTATTTCTATGATTTTGTGATCAAAGTAATTTTGAGTATATGTGCAGAATAGATTACAAATTTCTGTGTCTAGCATATATTCACAGTTATTTTACAAAGGATTAAACAATTTCAGAGAGGGTAGGAAGTCAAAGCCCTCATACTCCAAGGCATAAGCCAACCTCTGAAGCCAAAAAGAAGCTTTTCTTACTCATGTTTCTTTTCCATACTAATGCTTTCACTTTCTAATTCCTTCTGAAGCTGATGGCATTGCTTCTGTTGGAAATACGATAATGGACTAGCAAATACTCTTTCCTCGTTGGTATTTTCTTATTGCTTCTACATGTGTTTTCTTCAGTTAAATACAGTTTAATGGGAAAAGTCTTGTGTTTGCCCTTACTATGGCTTGTTATAATCATGCTGCTATGTAATAAAAATTAGGATTGGGAACAAAATTCTCATTCTGCCTTTTTTTATTTAATACATCCCTTTTCCTCCTTTCTTTTAATTCTTCTATCTACTGACACAACACTAGTAATACAACAGCATTTCAGCAGTGAGATGAGCCAGATAGCATTTTATGTCCGCTGGGTTCCAGTGTACATTTAAATCTGATGTCCTGCAAAAAAATCTCATGTACAAAGCCAAGAGCTCTGAACCCTTAAATGACAAAATTGATGGGAGATTTCACTGGAGCTTCTTGTTGTCATTTTATTGCATCCATCTCTAAAAATGTCTTATATTTATCTAAGTTCCCATTTCTGAGGGGATGATTTCCATATGTAAGCTGCTTCTCCATTTTTCATGCTTGGCATTTACTTATTTATTTTGGGCTCTTGGCTGATGTTTCATTCTGGGTAGCAGAGAATTTCCTTGCATTATAGTATGGATAACACAGATGCTTTTATTAGTTTCTCCAAGACCTGCAGTTACCTCTCCAGTTCTGTTCTGTTGTTTTACTGCTTTGTACCCTATTTCAGCTTATAAACAGAGGTTGTTATCTGTGTATACTAAGCTTTCTGATTAGATGTTGAAAATACACTAGGGCAGCAAACCTCCCTATTCTGTTTCTGAAGTAATTACAGAATTATTTTCCTCTCATTCCTGTGTTCCTGGCTGCCAAGTTAAGGAATTTTCTCTTCTGTGAAATATGGAAGAGCAAAACATGCAAAATTGCAAGCTAAGGAGAACCTGCCAATTCCTGAAGTGACATTTTTGCATACCAGAGTCTCCACTAGACAGAGGACTACCTAATTTGCACATCTATCTCATCTAAGTGGAACTGTAATTGGATAGGACTATTGGAGTCACTTCATCTCCATTGTAGATGGTATGATTCCTCTAAAATGCTGGTAGGATTAATAGTAGCTTAGTTTATGAAAGATCCCTCTTGCACTGGTAAAGAAGCTGTATGCAACATACTCACCCCTGCTGACGTTTTTGGCCTCTGTAAGCAAAATGCTATAAAAACAGTGGCAACCCTGCCACTACTTACTTTCCAAGCCAGATTCCATATATAGAGAAAACATTCATTTGACATACTATTCTTGAATATGAAGTATTGGTGATTAAGATGCTGGAGATGGTAACTATTTAAACTTTTCTTCCGATTTTCCTTAGAGCCCAGATAAGGAGTCAGTTCACAAGAGTTTGAGTTAATTCACAAGGTTACCCAAACCTTATCAAGAAATATCTTTGGCAGGCTCTCCAGCGACACAGTAGTCACTGTCAGTTCAGTGTTTTTAGAGTTAGCATTACTCCAGCAGAGTATTTAGTCTCTGTTTCAAAACTTGCTAAAGCAAATGGAAACATTCACAGTGATTTCAGTGGGAGCTGGATCATGTCCTTGCTGATCATCCTATGCAAGCCCGATGGTTTCTGACTGCTACTGAAAACTCTCCCTTGTATATGAACCCACTTGTGGGTGTGATGTCACTTGAATCAAGCTCGTGAGTCATATGTGTTAGCCATTATCACTCTCTTCAGTGTGGTGAAAGCTGGTAATTATGTAGCTGAGAGCATAGCTAAAGATTTTTAAAGCAATATTTAAGTCTTCTCCCTTAGCCCCTTAAAGTCAATAAGTAATGCAATGAAATGGGACTGTATAGCTTAAACAGAGAGAAAGGTCTTTGCATTTCCTTCCAAAGAAACTAAGTTACTGCTCCTGGCATATCTGCAGTAACTCTGAGCTTTCTAAATGTTTAAGTTCACCTTTGACAATATGATTTAAAAGGAGAGAGAGTTTCTAACAATGGTCTAAAATTTATTAAGAAGTATGTTACAACTGCCTTTCAGTCATTTCCATCTCTGTGAGATCAAGGTATGTGTTTATACGAAGTGCTCATAATGTCAGGCAAAAGTGGTGACCCATCCTTTAGAAAAGAAACAGAAAAGACACTCCAGAAAGTGACTGAATCCAAAAAATTTGAATTGCTTTTCAGAGATGATTGTTTCTCTCTCCTGACTAGCTGAGGACTGAAGGAGAACTGTGCTCTATTTTAGGAATCATAGCAGGTGCCAAAAATTAAGTAGAATCAAACTGGATGTAGTTCTTCTGGAAGGAAATGGTAGAGCAACTCATAATGACCTTGTGCCTCAAGCATCACAGAACACCCTCATAGGAGATTTGCCTGAAAGTCTTAATTGAAATCAAAGCTACTTAAAAACCATCAACCATCCTTCTCACCCAAAGTTTATTAGGATGAATGTTTGTTGCTGCTATTCTGTGTGCGTTCCACTGGGAACAGCATTAGATGGGAAAGTTTTTAAATGTATTAGCCTTTTCTCTCACTGAGTATTTCTTTCAAGTATTGAACTTTAGAAAGTATTGATTATTCTTCTGTCAGATCACTCCATGCCTTAGAGATTCTCAACTAGTAAAAAAGAAAAAAAAAAGTGCAACTTGAATTATAGTTCACTTGTAAGAATAGTGAAATCTATATCCTATTTTGTTATGTGAAATATATTGGTTTGCGAGCTTTGATATTTCAGTCATTCATGATTCCTATGGTATGAGAGCTTTGATATTTCAGTCATCCGTGATTCCGATGGTTTACTACTGTCATGGTTTAGTCCCAGCTGGACTAATCACCACACAGCTGCTCACTCACTCCCCTTCCTCAGCTGTACAGGAGAGAGAAAATATGATGAAAGGCTCGTAGGTCGAGACAAGGACATAGGGAGATCACTCACCAACTACCATCATGAGCAAAATAGACTTGACTTGGGGAAATTAGTTTAATTTATTGCAAATCAAATGAGAGTAGGGTAAAGAGAAATAAAACCAAATCTTAACACACCTTCCCCCTACCCCTCCCTTCTTCCCAGGCCCAACTTCACTCCCGATTTTCTCTATCTCCTCCCCCTGAGTGGCACAGGGGGATGGGTAATGGGGGTTGCGGTCAGTTCATCACACCTTGTTTCTGCCGCTCCTTCCTCCTCACACTCTTCCCCTGCTCCAGCGTGGGGTCCCTCCTAGGGGAGACAGTCCCCCACTAACTTCTCCAACATGGGTCCTTCCCACAGGCTGCAGTTCTTCATGAACTGTTCCAGCGTGGGCCCTTTGCATGGGGTGCAGTCCTTCAGGAACAGACTGCTCCAGTGTGGGTCCCCCACGGGGTCACAAGTCCTGTCAGCAAACCTGCTCCAGCGTGGGCTCCTCTCTCCATGGGTCCACAGGTCCTGCCAGGAGCCTGCTCCAGCATGGGCTTCCCATGGGGTCACAGCCTCCTTTGGGCATCCATCTGCTCTGGTGTGGGGTCCTCCGTGGGCTGCAGGTGGATATCTGCTCCACCGTGGACCTCCATGGCTGCAGGGGCACAGCCTGCCTCACCATGGTCTTCACCAGGGGCTGCAGGGGAATCTCTGCTCCAGCGCCTGGAGCACCTCCTCCCCCTCCTTCTTCACTGACCTTGGGGTCTGCAGAGTTCTTTCTCTCACATATTCTCACTCCTCTCTTCCCCGGCTGCCGTTTCCCAGTTTCCCCCCCCTTCTTAAATATGTTATCCCAGAGTTGCTACCGCCGTTGCTGATGGGCTCAGCCTTGGCCAGCGGCAGGTCCGTCTTGGAGCCGACTGGCATTGGCTCTATCAGACATAGGGGAAGCTTCTAGCAGCTTCTCACAGAAACCACCCCTGTAGCCCCCCCTGCTACCAAAACGTTGCCACGCAAAGCCAATACAACTACTTTTGTGATTTTTTTTAAAACATGAGTACTTATGGGGTTAGTCAAAAGAAACCAGCATTCTCTTGAGTAGTTTCTTCTGTGTTTCAATTTTCTGCTTTTTCTGAAATCTGCACTTCAAGAAGTTTGCTGGGAAGGAGTATATTTGAGTTGGAAGTGCTATTAAGTTTCATTTTATTTCTTGAGATTTTCATGCATTTTAGAGGATTAGGGTTGTTGCTGGGACTGTAAGTGGTTCGTAACATCACCTAGCCAACCATTAAACTAGACATTATGAAGTTAGTGTTTTCAGTCTTTGTTTAGATAAGTTAAAATCAATAAGAATGATCTGTTTACTCTAGTGGAATGGAAATGCTCACATAAATCTCTAGGGCACTGATATATACCTGTGGAAATGTCAAAGGTTCAGCACATCTCTCATTGCACAGGGTAGGTTTTCACAGAGCCTGGATAGATGGCCTAAATAAAGATGTCTGGAGTTAGATTTGCTTTTGGTCAAGGCTTCAGGAAACACTGTACTGTGCTACAAGTTACAAGATGAGGAAACCTCTGCCTCTTTTGAAGAGCTTTGGCTTTAATGTTAACATTGCTTTATATTGGGAGAGGGAAGAATAAAAAACAACACTCTCGTCTTCATGTTTTCCCATAGCACACCATAATGTGCATTTACAGAGAGCTTTTATTTAAAGCAAATCTCTATTTAAAGATTGCTACATAAAAACTTGTCACTTCTGTGCTACATCAGTTACATATTTATCACAAAGGCTTTCTTTCTGTCTTTGATAAACAGTGTCTCCTAAAGCAATTGCAGAATAATATAGAAAATGAAGAGGGGAGAGTAATAAAAGCACCTTCTAACTAAGACCTGACTAATTATTGGTTTTTAATTTAGGTGATGAATGTTGCCATTTTATATGGAATGGTTTGGATTCTGTAGCTCATAACTTGGTAAAAGACATTTGTAGTTCTTAATCTTTTTAAATAAATGTGGCATTAATTGATCATTCAAAACATATTAGCCTTGCCAACACTGAATTCCAAAAATATGCTTTTTGGATACTCTTAATTCCAAAAAAAGCTTTTTTTTTTTTTTTTGTTTCAAAGACTGAATTCTAAATTTCTGATTAAGATTATTGATCTGATCTTAGGGAAAAAAACCACCATTATTAAATATGATTTTTTTTCTTGTGTGCAGAGTGCAAATTCTTCGGACCTAACAGACCACCCTTTTTTTGAACTTTCTTTTTTCAGGCTGAGAAAGCTGATCTTATTTACCCTAATATTGCAACAAACTTTTCTTGTCTTGGAGATGGTACAAATGACATTCAGATCATCTTCCTACTATCAAAGCAGTAGAAGGTAACACCAGTCTTTGTCTACACTAAATTGTTAGTAGTGCAGTGTAGCAAATATGTAAGAACATAATAAATTTGCTGCAAATACCCCAATGTAGATGGAAGTAGACTGGTAATAATATAGTAAGTCCCTGTGCTATATAAATTATTTAATGCAGGGAACTGCATAATTTCAGTTATATTTTTAAAAATCTTTTTTACTCACTTAAAATTTCTACTAACCAACATATCTATATCAGCAATTTCTTAAAACTTAGAACAAATTCTCCATGCAAAGGAGAATCACACCTTATATGAACATTGTATTATTAAGACCAAACACTTCTCTCAGACCATACAGTTATCTGGTCCCTGTTGTTTTAGTAAATGAACTAATCTTGTTTCTCAGTTGATTTATCAAATGTTCAAGCCTCTGTAATCCCATGCATTCTGGCAAGCTTTGGAGAGCATTCTGATCTTTGGGGAAAAATGCAGACACCTAAGGAAAGATCTTGAAATAGCTGTTTTGACATGGTGTTTCTGGACTCGTTCCTCATGCTCTTTTTTCATGCTAATTCCATGCTTGGGAAAAGCTATGCTGAAGTTTCTGAAGTCACTTTCACGGCACATTGAGTCATCAGTGGAAGTCCAGACTTGCAGAGACAGTGAGTAATTATGAAATACCTGTTCCTGATTAATTTCTTATGTCAATCCTCCAGTTTTGGAATCACTGTCACTGGTTACACTGAATAAGAGAGGTGATTTTTGCCAGAGTAAACATTCTTGCATCACCAGCTAACCCAAGGTTAATAGTTACGCTTCAAATTCATGTCATGCTTAGTTTCCTTGTGAAAACAAGCCGTAGGACTGGTCCTGCACATCCCAGGCTTATAAGAAATCAAAGGAGTTTGGGAAGGAGAGTACAAGTGTGCAGACTCCTAGGGGCTACTGTATTCCAATATCCCAGTTCTCTTCTAGTAAATCCAACCCTGAAACTTGCACCTAGATTGCTTTATAGAAACTTGCAGTAATTTTGAATCAAAATTGGATAATTGAACCAAAAATATTTTCTACCATCTCTATTCAAGAACCTGACTTGCACTGTCAAAAGTAAGGTGAAGTGCTGCTTTTTTGTAATAAATCTAAACAAATCTGGTCATATTTATTGCTGTGAATGGCATGTATCCCAGGGAAATCCAGTTACTTTGTTTTCCTACACAGGATATTTTCCAGTGTTTGTGGTAATGATCATTCTGAAGCTGGGACAGGGGGTTGTTCAAATGCAGATTTTGATGAATTGGTACGTATGGCACTAGTGGATAACCGCCAAGATGCTGGAATCACAGGCTTGAATTGTAGACTTTATGCAGGGATTAAGTTCTTAATTTGTATCAGTTTTTCCTGAAAAAGAATAATAAGAACTACATCCTATATACTATATAGGCCTCCCTGGGGCCTGCGTTAAGGACATCACTAGGAAACTTCCTAGCCTGGTACAGCTCTCAGACTATTGCCCATTATTGCTTTTCCGTGTGGATGGTGATAAAGCTGCAATGCGTAATCCAAGGGCAATCAAAAGAGACTTCAGGGCTCTGGGACGGTTGGTAAGGGAATATTTTTTTCCTCTATCCTTCCAGTTGAGGGCAGCAACACTGGAAGGAACAGGCGGATCCAGTCTATTAATACATAGCTCCATGTCTGGTGTCACTGACACAGTTTTGGGGTTTTTGATAATGGGATGGCCTACATGGCACCAGGCCTGCTGGCATTGGATGGGATTCGCCTTTCTCAAAAAGGGAAGAAGGTCTTTGCTCATGAGCTAGCAGGGCTCCTTGACAGAACTTTAAACTAGACTTGAAGGGGGAGGGGGATAATATCAGGCTTGCCCGTGACCACCTGTGGGACAACACGCCAAGGTTAGAGGGACAGGGTGACAGCGAGGGCCCTCAGCCTGTTGCTCTGAGAAGTGCTGGGTACACTGTAGCACACTTGAAGTCTTACGGAGATGAGCCAGGGGCTCCTGAGGTAATAGGAGCCAAGAGGAAAACACCAGTGAAACACCTCAGAGGAATTAAGGGGTGTTCCTCTAAGAAGGTGACACGGCTGACAGCCCAGCTGAAGTGCCTCTACACCAATGCACACAGCATTGGCAACAAACAGGAGGAGTTGGAAGCCACCGTGCTGCTAGGAAGCTACGACTTAGTTGCCATTACTGAAACATGGTGGGGCGAATCCCATGACTGGAGTGGGGCTATCGATGGCTACAGGCTGTTCAGAAGGGATGGGCGAGGAAGGAGCGGTGGAGGGGTTGCCTTCTACATCAACAAATGGATAGGTTGTGAAGAGCTGTCTCTGAAGAATAGCCATGAGCAGGTTGAAAGCTTATGGGTAAGAATTAAAGACTGAGGCAAAGGGAACATTGTGGTTGGTGTCTACTACAGGTCGCGCTATCAAGGGGAGCCTATTGACGAAGCCTTCTTACTCCAGCTACAGGAGGCATCATGCTCACTGGCTCTCATCATGCTGGGGGACTTCAACCAGCCCGACATCCACTAGAAAAGTAGCACGGCAAGCTGTAGGCAATCCAAGAGACTACTGGATGGCATTGTGGATAACCTCTTAAGCCAGGTAATAGACAGCCCTACCAGAGGGGATGCGATACTGGACCTGTTGGTCACCAACACAAGTGAGCTAATCGGTGACGTCAAGATTGGAGGCGGCCTGGGCTGCAGTGATCACGCACTGGTGGAGTTTGCAGAACTGAGGGACATGGGTCAGGTGAAGAGTGAAGTCAGGACCCTGAATTTGAGGAAAGCAAACTTCCAGCTGTCCAAGGAGTTAGTCAATAGGACCCCCTGCGAAACTTCCCTCAGGGACAAGGGAGCAGAACAGAGCTGGCAGATCTTTAAGGACACTTTCCATAAAGTGCAAGGGCTCTCGATCCCCAGGTGTAAGAGATCAGGAAAGGAAGGCAAGAGACAGGCATGGCTGAGTCAAGACCTGCTGGTCCAACTAAAGGGCAAGAAGGAAATGCACAGGCAGTGGAAGCAGGGACAGGTATCATGGGAGGAGTATAGGGACATTGCCTGTTTGGGTAGGGATGGGGTCAGGAAGACCCAAGCGCAGATGGAGCTGAACTTGGCAAGGAATGCAAAGAATAGTAAGAAGGGCTTCTATGGGTATATCAGCCAGAAAGGAAAGGTCAGAGAAAGAGTACCCTCCCTGAGGAACAAGACTGACAAACTGGTAACAACAGATGAGGAGAAGGCTGAGGTACTCAACAACTATTTTGTCTCAGTCTTCACTGGCAACCTCTCTTCCCACACTTCTTAAGTGGATGGATCGCAAGAAGGGACTGGGGGAGCAAAGTCCCTCTCACTGTAAGAGAAGATCAGGTTCATGACCACCTGAGGAACCTGAACATACCTAAGTCTATGGGACCTGACAAGTTGCATCCCAGAGTCCTGAGGGAATTGGCTGATGTAGTTGCCAGGCCACTCTCCATGACATCTGAGAAGTCATGGCACTCAGGTGAAGCCCCCGATGACCAGAAAAAGGGAAACATTGCACCCATTTTTAAAAAGGGTAAAAAGGAAGACCCTGGGAACTACAGACCTGTCAGTCTCACCTCTGTGCCTGGGAAGATCATGGAACAGATCCTCCTAGAAGCTATGCTAAGGCATATGGAGGACAGGAAGGTGATTTGAGACAGCCAGCATGGCTTCACCAAGGGCAAGTCTTGCCTGACCAACCTAGTGGCCTTCTATGATGGAGTGACTACATCAGTGGATAAGGGAAGAGCTACTGATGTCATCTATCCGGACTTCTGTAAGGCCTTTGACACAGTCTCCCACAACATCCTTCCCTCTAAATTGGAGAGATAGGGATTTGATGGGTGGACTGTTCAGTGGGTGAGGAATTGGTTGGATGGTCACATCCAGAGGGTAGTGGTCAATGGCTCAATGTCCAGATGGAGATCAGTGACAAGTGGTGTCCCTCGGGCGTCCGTATTGGGACCAGCACTGTTTAATATCTTCATCAATGACACAGACAGTGGGATCGAGAGCACCCTCAGCAAGTTTGCCGACAACACCAATCTGAGTGGTGCAATTGATAAGCCTGAGGGACGGGATGCCATCCAGAGGAACCTGGACAAGCTTAAGAAGTGGGCCCATGTGAACCTTATGGAGTTCAACAAGGCCAAGTGCAAGGTCCTGCACCTGGGTCGGGGCAACCCCCAGTATCAACACAGGCTGAGGGATGAAGGGATTGAGAGCAGCCCTGCTGGGAAGGACTTGGGGGTACTGGTGGATGAAAAGCTCGACATGAGCTGGCAATGTGTGCTCGCAGCCCAGAAAGTCAACCGTATCCTGGGCTGCATCAAAAGAAGCATGGCCAGCAGGTCAAGGGAAGTGATTCTGCCCCTCTACTCCACTCTGGTGAGCCCCCACCTGGAGTACTGTGTCCAGCTCTGGAGTCCTCAGCAGAGGAAAGACATGGACCTGTTCGAATGGGTCCAGAGGAGGGCTACAAAAATGATCAGAGGGGCGGAATACCTCTCCTATGAAGACAGGCTGAGAGAGTTGGGGTTGTTCAGCCTGGAGAAGAGAAGGCTCTGGGGAGACCTTATTGTGGCCTTTCAGTACTTAAAGGGGGCTTATAAGAAAGATGGGGACAAACTTTTTAGCAGGGCCTGTAGTGATAGGACAAGGGGTAATGGTTTTAAACTAAAAGAGAGTAGAATCAGACTAGATATAAGGAAGAAATTTTTTACGATGAGGGTAGTGAAACACTGGTATAGGTTGCTCAGAGAGGTGGTAGATGTCCCACCCCTGGAAACATTCAAGGTCAGGTTGGGTGGGGCTTTGAGCAACCTGATCTAGTCGAAGATGTCCCTGCTCATTGCAGGGAGGGTGGGACTAGATGACCTTTAAAAGGCCCCTTCCAACCCAAACTATTCTATGATTCTTCGATAATATGTTTCAGAAATTTGGAAAATCAGCAAAATTATGTAAATACTGCACATTAAAAGAACTGCCTTTGTTGTTGATGAATGAAACCTTGTTTATGTAGTGAACAATTGTTACTACTGTCTCAAACAGAAATACCTGTTTAATCATGTTTCATAGGCAGAATGAGTCTGCCGCATGTGATTTTTTTTTTTATTTTATTTGTTTGCGATTAAACTATGTATTCACTGGTAATCATCATTGGGCACTATGGGATCAGAGTGAAGCACAGGTGTATTTTCAGTCCCCTAAATCATGGGGTTGGCAGGAAGCCTACAAATTAAGAAAGATCAGAGGTTGAAATTCTTCAAGAGGGAATTGGTGAAGTGTGCCAATATACCGCTTCTTTTTCTTGTAACCTTTTCCCAAGATTGACACCGTACCGCAAAGTGTTTGCACTTCCTTGCTATGCCATATTTTTGGCAAGGTGATAACCTCATGCTGCAGGGCCTTGGGAATCACATGTTTGTGCTGGTCACATGAGAAGTATTTGCATATGCCTTTGCCTAACGCAACTGTATCTCTTGGTAAAAGAACCACAGAGATAAATTAAGTGCTTTATTATTTCATAGAGAATATCAGCTGCTTTACAGAATCACAGAATCACAGAATGATAGGGGTTGGAAGGGACGTCTGGAGATCATCTAGTCCAACCCCCCACCAGAGCAGGTTCACCTACAGCAGATTGCACAGGAATGCGTCCAGGCGAGTTTTGAATATTTCCAGAGAAGGAGACTCCACAACCTCTCTGGGCAGCTTGTTCCAGTGCTCTGCCTCCCTCAAAGTAAAGAAGCTCCTCCTCATGTTTACATGGAACTTCCTATGACCAAGTTTGTGCCCGTTACCTCTCGTCCTGTCACTGGGCACCACTGAAAAAAGACTAGCCCCATCCTCCTGGCACCCACCCCTTAAATATTTGTAAGCATTAATAAGATCCCCCCTCAGTCTTCTCTTCTCCAGGCTAAAAAGACCCAAGTCCCTTAGCCTTTCCTCATAAGAAAGATGTTCCAGTCCCCTAACCATCTTTGTAGCCCTTTGCTGTACCCTCTCCAGCAGTTCCCTGTCCTTCTTGAACCGGGGAGCCCAGAACTGGACACAGTACTCCAGACACTGCCTCACCAGGGCAGAGTAGAGGGGGAGGATAACCTCCCTCGACCTGCTTGCCATACTCTTCTTGATGCACCCCAGGATGCCATTGGCCTTCTTGGCCCCAAGGGCACATTGGTGGCTCATGGTCATCCTGTTGTCCACCAGGACTCCCAGGTCCCTTTCCACAGAGCTGCTCTCCAAGCAGGTCAGCCCCTAACCTGTACTGCTGCATGGGGTTATTCCGCCCCAGGTGCAGTACCCTACACTTGCCTTTGTTGAATTTCATAAGGTTCCTCTCTGCCCAACTCTCCAGCCTGTCCAGGTCACGCTGAATGGCAGCGCAGCCTTCCGCTGTGTCTGCCACTCTTCCCAGTTTTGTGTCATCAGCAAACTTGCACACTCTATCCCTTCATCCAGGTCATTGATGAATGTACTGAACAGGATGGGACCCAGTACTGACCCCTGGGGAACCCCACTTGTTAGAGACCTCCAGCTAGACTCTGTGCCACTCATCACAACCCTCTGGGCTCTATCTATCAGCCAGTTTCCAATCCACCCCACTGTCTGTTCATCTAACCTACACTTCCTAAGCTTGCCTATGAGGATGATGTGGGAGATGGTGTCGAAAGCCTTGCTGAAGTCAAGGTAGTCAACATCGACTGCCCTCCTCTCATCTGTCCATCCAGTCATGCCATTGTAGAAGGCTATCAGATTGGTCAGACATGACTTCCCCTTGGTGAATCCATGTTGAGTACTTCTGATAATCTTCTTTTCCTCCAGATGCTTTGAGATGATGCCCAGAAAGGGGGTCACTTAGGTCCACAAGTGTTAATTCAAGTTCTGCTTAAGACTTTTTCTGTTTTCCATTCCATCTGTATCCACGTGAGTATTGACCACTGAGATCAGGGAGTTAAATATGGCACGTTTTGTCACCACATGCAACACTTGCATATATCTGGCTTTAGAAACCAGGGAAGTTTTATCATACTATCCTGGTGAGCCACCAGGGTCCACTGAGCTTTTTGTCATTTCCTTATTGATTCCCAACTGTCGGTTTTCCTTAGCCATGAAAAATAGGCTTTCTTTCCTCTCCTGTCTAGCTTCTGAGACTAGGTAAATCATTAGTCATTTCCTCACTTAGAACAGGAAGAATAGGTTGATTGTTTAATAATCCAGAAGTTTTTATTTAATAAAACTCACATATCAGAGAAACACAGCAAGGTTCATAGATTCCCTTTGTAATTTTTTCCTGTTAAACCTGTAGATGCTTTCAAATACCACACCATGCTGATGCTGAGTTTCCATGGTACTTCATAGCAAATCTGAATAATAGGAGAAAAAAGAGTTTTAAGAAAGGGATTGCTTTTTACTAGCTGATGAAAAACACATTTTAGTGTCTAAATAGACAATCTTTACTTATGGTAAATTGTATAAACAATTGTATAAAATACTAGTGCTGAAGACTTACAAGCAGGTCTGGGTAAGACCTGCATTCTTACTCAGTATTGCTAATGTCCCAGAAAATTTTGGGACCAACTTAGGGAACACTTTTCCTGTCAAGCTATCAAAACAAGTTTCAAAGGAGCGAGGGGAAGGGAGTGGAGGTAAACTATATCTGAATAGTGGCCATGATTGATGAAATGGTAAGCAACTAACTTAAGGTCAGATTCAGCTCTCAAGATACCACTTTAACCTACTGATGAAATTCTTTCTACATCTAGGTTTTCGTTACGATCCCATTCTGTGATTATGTGAAAACGTCAGCTTTTTCTTTAAAGGTCCTAGCCCGTATGCTTCTTGGAAGAAAATTGAAGGAATTAATCTTTAGAGGGTCAAACAAAGAAATGAAAGTAGCCTGCTTGATTTTGTTAAAAATAATGGCATCTCATCATAATGGGTGGTTTGATTCACTATTTTTTTTAACACAGTTGTAACGTTGGGGTTTACAACACCACATGGTAACTTTATAAGTTACTTTTCCCACAGAAGTGACAACACAATTTGTTCATTGCTTTTCTTTTTCTTTTTTTTTTTTTTTCCCACCAGAGTGGGAAGGCAATGGACAGAGAAAAGATGAAAGCATTTCAATTTCATTTGTGAATATTTAAGTTGCTGCAGAAGTAGACCTAGTTGTATTAATTTCCAAGGAACAGTAATTTACCCATTAATCTGGAAATGATCCGTTTCTAGAAAGGAACATTCATCTTTATATATAAATGCATAGCTATTCACAAGAAAGTGGTGATCAATTTTGCAGCAACATGCTAGAGCATATTTAACTACTTTGTTTCAAGTTAGATGGAATTGCCATACAGAATAATATACCAGTGTCCCTGAAATACTTGTAGTCATCTATACTGTGCTTTACAGAAGAAAACTGTTAAATCAGTGTATGTGGAACACAGAACCAAATTCTTCTTAGTGACATCTGTGTAAGTTTAAACAGCTTTGTATATACCAGTTAAGTTACTCTGGATTTAAGTTGTTATAACTGGAAACAAACTTTGTCCAAGAATCTTTTTGAAAGCGTACAGACTCCTAACTTGCACTTAAAATAATCGGCAGTATTGTCTGCCTATTTGTTTAAGAGACTCTTTACTGGATCTGAAAGGAATGGTGAATTGTCAGGTAGTTTTCTTACAGTATTCAGATATTATGTACTGGTGGGTTTCATATATATCCTCTGCATATACTTTTAGATATATCTTGATGAGAATTGGAAACATTCTGTTTCTTTACTATTTTATGCTTTGAAGACCATATATTGTTGAGCTTGCTGCTAGGGTAGTGGCGGGGGGGAGGGGGGGGGAGGTTTCTGCACCCTTGAAATTAGAAGACTTTCCTAGAAGAACACATACTTGCATAAATTTTCTGATGCCGTTTTTCTTCAAATGGATTTAGCTGCCAGAGGGCGGAGCATCGTACAGGAAGATATGTTAATCAGGTGTCAAGTCAGCATCTGAGCCTGGAATAACACATGACCTTGACTGCCATTTACCTCTTTTCCTCTCTTTAGCACTTGGACAATTTTGACAGTAAGATAATGAGTTGTGTACCTCTTGCTATGTACAAATATAGCACCTGTTACAATAAGGGTTGATTTCAGTTGGGCTCTCCAGGTGCTAATATAATTCAGATTGATAACATGAACAAACCTGAATTTCCAAAAAAAGTTCCCTGTCCTGCAGTAAAAACTTTGCTTCGGGTTTTGACCAAAGGTACATTGATCCCAAAAGTGCCACAAATGTCAGTCATGAAAATTTCCATATATGGACCCAAATCTAGCATTTTTCTTTTCTAAGGCTATGTTGTAAAGAATCTGATCAACCTTGACTGACATGCTGCTGCTCACTTAGAATAATTTATGTAACACTTGCAAGAATATTTATTTACACTTTTGCTTACAGTGAGAATTATATTCTCCAGAAGTCCTTAATAAAACATAGTGTACTTCCTTTACAGTGAGATTGATCATATCTGGAATTAAAGTATACAATCACATACCTACAAATAAAAAGATCATCTTCTTGTGTTGCTGATGCACTGAACTTTGAGATATTTCTTGGTAATGGTGTAGAATATATAAAAAACTTTTGTTGATATATGATCTCTGAAAAGCAAATGCCCTGTCACCAGATGCTCTTGTAGACAAGTAGTTTTCTTACAGGAGGCAGCAGATACAACCTATATTTGAATTTCTGTAAAGATAGCTGCATACTAATCATTCTTCAGTAACGCACCTCAAGAATCTGTGGCCATCTGAGCTCTGAATTTTTTATTTTAAATCAAGACAAGAAATTTTATTGGTGCAGTGTAGGAGAAATGATAAAAGAACATGTATATGAGAAGTCAAATGTGACTTGCTGTATCTCGCTATGCTTGCTTCCCTAAAATGCCACACATAACAACAGTTCATGCATAAAACTAAAAGTACTGTTGGAGTCCTGAAGAGAAAGTTGATGGAGATATACTTGTCAGTTGCAGTGAATCAGAATCATAACTGAAGTGGTTTTGACCTACAACAACTTTTTTGCAATTATCCTGTGTTCACTCTCATTTGTCTTCAGGTTCAGGATCTTGATGAACCCAGTATGTTTGGGCTACATCAGCACAGGTAGCAGTAGCAGCTAATAACCTGACAGTCTGAGAGGAGGAACAAGAATTTTCAGAAAGTTGTGGAGAAAGAAGTTCATTTTTACTTTTTCAAGGTTTGGAAACATACCTCATATTGTTGCTAAAACATTTTTACAGTCCTGCATACAGGTACTAAACCCAAAGTGTTTCCACAAAACACCTCTCTGATGGAAGTGCTCCTCTTTTCAGAAGAGGACAGTATACATCATACAATAACTACACGCTGTGGAGTATCAATTATCAAGCTGTATTGTGATGGCAAGGTCGAGTGCTTATAGGTAAAGGATAAGGGGGAAGGCAAACAAGGCAGATATCCTGCTGGGGGTCTGTTATAGTCCACCCAACTGGGACGAAGAGGCAGACGAAGCATTCTACAAGCGACAGGCGGAAGTCTCAGAGTCACAAGCCCTTGTTCTTGTGGGGGACTTCAACTTACTGGACATCTGCTGGAAATATAACACAGCAGATAGGAAACAGTCCCGGAGGTTCCTGGAGTGTGTGGAAGATAACTTCCTGACACAGCCGGTAAGGGACCCTACCAGGGGAGGTGCCCTGCTTGACCTGCTGTTTACAAACAGAGAGGGTCTGGTGGGAGAAGTGAAGGTCAGAGGCAATCTTGGACTTAGCGACCATGAAATGATAGAATTCTCAATTCTTGGCCAAGTAAGGAGGGGGGTCAGCAAAACCACTACGATGGACTTCCGGAGGGCAGACTTTGGCCTGTTCAGGACACTGGTTGAGAGGGTCCCTTGGGAGATGGTCCTGAAGGGCAAAGGGGCCCAGGAAGGCCGGACCTTCTTCAAGAAGGAAATCTTAAAGGCACAGGAGCAGGCAGTCCCCATGTGCCGTAAGAAGAGCCGGCGGGGAAGACGACCGGCCTGGTTGAACAGGGAACCTTTGCTGAGACTCAGGAAAAAAAGGAGATTTTATCACCTTTGGAGGAAGGGGCAGGCAACTGAAGAAGTGTACAAGGGTCTTGTTAGGTCATGCAGAGAGGGAATTAGAAAGGCAAAAGCCCAGCTAGAGCTCCATCTGGCCACGGTCCTAAGGGATAACAAAAAATGTTTTTACAAGTACATGAACAACAAAAAGAGAGCCAAGGAGAATCTCCATCCTTTACTGGATGAGGGAGGGAACATTGTCACCAAGGATGAGGAAAAGGCTGAGGTACTTAATGCCTTCCTTGCCTCAGTCTTTAACAGCCACACCAGGTATCCTCAGGGTATCCAGCGCCCTGAGCTGGAAGACAAGGATGGAGAGCAAAATAAACTCCCTGTGATCCAGGAGGAAGCAGTTAACGACCTGCTATGCCACCTGGACACTCACAAGTCTATGGGGCCTGATGGCATCCACCCAAGGGTGCTGAGGGAGCTGGCGGAGGAGCTTGCCAAGCCACTCTCCATCATTTATCAACAGTCCTGGTTGACAGGGGAAGTCCCTGAAGACTGGAGGCTTGCCAACATGACGCCCGTCTACAAGAAGGGCCGTACGGAGGAACCGGGGAACTGTAGGCCTGTCAGCCTGCCCTTGGTGCCGGGGAAGATTATGGAGAGGTTCATCCTGAGGCCAATCACAGGGCACATGCAGGACAACCAAGGGATCAGGCGCAGCCAGCACAGGTTCATGAAGGGCAGGTCCTGCTTGACCAACCTGATCTCCTTCTATGACCAGGTGACCCACCTAGTGGATGAGGGGAAGGCTGTGGATGTTGTCTACCTGGACTTCAGTAAAGCCTTCGACACTGTCTCCCACAGTATTCTCCTGGGGAAGCTGGCGAATTGTGGCTTAGACAGGTGCACTCTTCATTGGGTAAGTAACTGGCTGGATGGCCGAGCTCAGAGAGTCGTGGTGAATGGAGTCAAATCCAGTTGGCGGCCGGTCACAAGAGGACTCTCCCAGGGCTCAGTTTTGGGGATGGTCTTGTTTAATATATTTATCGATGATCTGGATGAGGGGATCGAGTGCTCCCTCAGCAAGTTTGCAGATGACACCAAGTTGGGTGGGTGTGTTCATCCGCTCAAGGGTAGGAAGGCTCTGCTGAGGGATCTGGACAGGCTGGATCCATGGGCCGAGGACAATTGTATGAGGTTCAATAAGGCCAAGTGCCGGGTCCTGCACTTGGGTCACAACCACCCCATGCAATGATACAGGCTTGGGGACGAGGGGCTGGAAAGCTGCCCAGCAGAAAAGGACCTGGGGGTGTTGATTGACAGCCGGCTGAATATGAGCCAGCAGTGTGCCCAGGTGGCCAAGAAGGCCAATGGCATCCTGGCCTGTATCAGAAATAGTGTGGCCAGCAGGAGTAGGGAGGTGATCGCGCCCCTGTACTTGGCGCTGGTGAGGCTGCACCTCGAATCCTGTGTTCACTTTTGGGCCCCTCACTACAAGAAGGACATTGAGGTGCTGGAGTGTGTCCAGAGAAGAGCAACGAAGCTGGTGAGGGGTCTGGAGCACAAGTCTTATGAGGAGCGGCTGAGGGAACTGGGGTTGTTCCATCTGGAGAAGAGGAGGCTGAGGGGAGACCTTATTGCTCTCTACAATTGCCCGAAACGGGGTTGCAGAGAGGTGGGTGTTGGTCTCTTCTCCCAAGTGACAGGACTAGAGGAAATGGCCTCAAGTTGCGCCAGGGGAGGTTCAGGCTGGATATTAGGAGAAATTTCTTTACTGAGAGAGTAGTGAAACACTGGAACAGGCTGCCCAGGGAGGTGGTGGAGTCACCCTCACTGGAGGTGTTCAAGGAACGTGTGGACGTGGCATTGCGGGACACGGTTTAGTGGGCATGGTGGTGTTGGGTTGATGGTTGGACTTGATGATCTTACAGGTCTTTTTCAACCTTAATGATTCTGTGATTCTATATGTTCTGTACACTGGTGGCACAGTATATATTTTTTTTTCCAGAAAGATAAATGGAGAGGCAGACAGACGTAGAACGTGCGGTGTTAGAATTAAATGTTAGCCCAGGGATAATATTGCTTTGGTTAACCTGCCTTTGTTACCCAGACAGTTGGATGAGAATTACCTAGATGAATTCTTTAAGGAGGAACTTGCTATATCTCCATTTTAAGATGGGAAGCAGATTACGCCTGTGTTATAGGAGCAGCAAAAGACAAAATATTCGGTTAAAAGTTCTCAAAGGAAAGAATTGTCTCAAAACAAGTACCTGTGTTTAAACATGCAATGACGTTTTTCCTTTTAAGAGAGACAGAGAGGTTTGACATCATATCCCATCAAGAATCTTTACAATCCAATGATTTCTGCTTCTGTTTTTCAGCCAAGAAAGCATCCTGACCATAATTTGAAGGCAAATGTTAGACCTTTGATTAAGGCAGAACAATCACGATGAGTTTGCACTGCTAAAGCATATTTCTGCTACTCTTCTCCTCCCTGAGTAATGCATAACTGGGAAGATTCCTCTGTCAGTAAATAAATTATGAAAGATTTAGTTTATGCTCAAATGTGCATTATTGATTCAAAATTCTTTAGCGGGAGAGAACCATTCTGTAGTTGGCTTCCTGACTTTTGAACACTAGCAAAATATTTAGAGTGTTCTGGCAAAATGGAATTCCATAATAGAAATGCTAGCGCCGCAACAACCTAGAAGTGGTCATAACGTTCTGCTCTATATTTTTGGGAGGGATATCTGGTCAATCTTACGTAAGTATTTTAGAATTTGTGCAGTATTGGTGAAATATTCTTCATGCTATAAACATGTTCTTAGGGAGACAATGTATAAGCCACGCTGTATGCAGTCTCTTGTGGAAATCAACAGCCAAAATTATTTTCTTCCTAATGATGTCTGCATTAATTATTAGATACAGTTAACGAATAACCTCCCATTCTGGAGGAAAACTTGCTACCACTGGGATTAAATGTTGATAGAGCCTGTAGTTAACAGTAATATATTACTGAGAGAAAGCAGTGAGAAAGCCAAATCTTGACCCATTTTTGTCTTCATAATAGCTCATCATTTGAAAACATGTATTTCATAGTGCATAATATGCAACAGGAGAGCCTAAGCAAAATGAGTAAGACATAGCTTTGTCATCTGCAAGTGTCTCCCATTGGTTCCAGGGTTTGAGTAGGAACCCCACAACATACACACCCACATACCCAGGCGCTCTAGTATTCAAGCTACAGATGAAACTGTCATTAAAACTAAATATGAAAGTGGAGACTGTAAAGCCATATTTTTTTTCCTATTTAGGAAATCAACATCCAATTCACTACTTGCTAACATAGTGCTAACCTACAGTAATTACATATGTGAAATCACAAAAAGAAACAGGCCACAGTGTTGCTATTCATAAAAAGTTTCCTTCACTTCTTTAGAAATGCATCTTGTTATAAGGAAACACGCAGGCGTCTAATATGATAATATGATTGAGTCCAGAAACCACTATAGCCACTTTTTCAGTCTTTATTTTACAGTTAATACAAGTCAAATAAGTTAGCAGGAAAGACATTTGCAAGGCATATGCAATAAAATGGAAAGATGAAGTTGCAGCTGAGCAGGGTGGTATGACAACTGCCACAGGCGTGAATGATGGTGAAATAGATAGCAGAGAGAAATGAACAGTCTTTCATAAGGGCTGATAGTCTCAGAAAAGCTCTTTCTTTGCCTAATGTTGTTATTGCTGTCTGGCAGCTGTTGAAGATGCTTTATACCACCTGAGAACCTGCCCCAGAGGGAGGAAATTAAGCCAGAGGTGCCACTGCTGAAAATCCAAGTATATTTTTTATTTAATCTTTTTATTTTTTGATTTATAGATAGGGTTTGTTGTTGTTTTTGGTTGAATTTGCTGTTGATTTCTTTTTAAAAAATCAAGATATTCTTTAGATAGCTTAGATAAGGTGTTTTTTGATGAAAACTACTTCTTTCTTTGACCAAACCTAATGAGAATTTGTAGCATCAGTGTTCCACAGTGGTTTGTGGTTTTGTTTTTGAGGTAATGAACTGTAGCATTTATCATAATTAGCTCTCTTACTTTGGTTTAAACAGGACTGCACCTATGGATTTCTTTATATAGGATGGCTTTTGACAAGCGTACTAGTCTAACGAGAAGGCTGCATACTAGGGAAGAAACACTTATGCAAGTGAAAGGCAATGGTGATGAGCATTGTGTTGTTTTCTGGCAAAATGTGAGATATGAATCTGCAGGCTACATGCCAGCTTATGAAGAATTGGAATAATAATTCAAAAAAAAAAAAAGGTAAAAGCAACTGGAATTGACATCTTTCCGCAAGATAGCTTTAATCCTTAGGTATTATCACATGAACATGCAAAAGAGGAAACATCATCAATTAACTGGTGAAAAATACTCAATTCAAATAGCTTTTTAACTCCCCAAAATGTTATGTATATACATCTCACTGCCCTCTAGGAATTCTGTTTTTTGAAGGGCAAGGTACTCATTTAGTTTGTTTTTATCTTTCAGGAAGGAGTGGTAAGGTTCCTCGATGCTACAGCACCTCAACATGTTATTCTCAAAGCCTCACCTGTGAGACTTAGTTATCTGTTTGTAAATTCCCATCCCTGTCTGACAGAGAGGATCAGATTGATGCCAATCGGTGATTCAGCAGTAATGAGCATGAGATTGCACTGTGACACTGTGAGCCACTCTTTGGTTCCTGTGTTGGCCATGCCAGCAATACAGGATCTATAATGAGTCTGTACAGAGAACAGACAAACTTCACTGCTGCTGGGCATAAATCTACTGTTTGCCTAACATAATCTGTCCAGTTTTTGCTAGTATGTGTAGAAGGCTGCGTGGTGTCTGTCGCTGGTGCTTTCCTTTATCATCACCTACAGATGATTGTTTGTATCATGAGAGCCCCGAGGAATTTCTTCACATACAGAGATCCCTTTGCTAAGCTCTTTATAAACCCAGAGTTGATCTGAGCTCATCTGAATTTGCAGTCAAGGTTTGTACTCCTCTGCACCATTGTATTCGGTACAATGTGCTTTGTAATTCTGATTCTCTCACTGTATTGATTCTCTCCCTTCAAAAATAAAATTCACTTTTTTTTTCTTTTTCTTTCTTTCTGGTAGTTAATGTGAATTAACATCAACACCCACCACCATTAGCAGTTCTTTCTTCAATTGAACTTAAACGTGATCTACAACATGCCTCAGCTCTTGGGATAGAAGCAGATATTATTGTTCCCAAAGCATAATTTTTCACATCTGCCTTCTCCTTCATTTTTTTGACAGTGCTGGTGCAAGCACAATGCTTAACAACAGTTATAAATATAGAAAAAAGGATACATTTCTTTTACCATTTTCCCAAAAAGGGGGCTTTACCAATGGCCTGATACAAAGCATATTGACATCTGTGGCAATCTTTCCCTTTATCTTAAGTAGCCTTTGTTCTGGGTCCCAAAACAAGAGAACATCTTGAGAGGAAGAACTACAACGGTGTAATTAGGAAAAGACAGCCATAACCAGGTATATTAAATTTCCATAAACTAGTATAAACAGATCCTGCTAATTTGGCAAGGAAGTGAAAGAATGGGCTATCATGAGGAGTAATGCTAGATGATAAGACTCTGCCGCTGTATTTTATATCTTTTAACAAAGAGTTTGTTCCATTTACACATTCTGTCCAACTGTTATCTGAGTTCAGTATTTAGAGTACTCACTGAATCTGACTGAGAAGAACTGCTTTCAGCAAGGATTAATTCTGTCCAGTATCAGAAAGTTTGGCAGGCCAGCTAAGGCTGCTTTATATGATTTTGCTTTGCTAGATTACCTATGGCAGAGTCAGTAACCTGCAGTGGAGATATCAGTCCCTTGTGCATTGGTAATTACATACTGGAACTCTTCAAAAGAACTTTAGGAATACATACAGTACAATATGCATCAGAAACTTTACCACGAAAGATAAACCCAGCAAAATAATTACATTAACTTTTTATTGGGTTATCTTGAATACTCCGTTAAATAATAAAATCCAGGTATGCTTTGAAGGAAGAAAGGAAAGAGAGCGTGAAAAAGCATATCTCTGTTTGCAGCTTTACTTTGGGGAAATCTAACTCATATTTGCTTAGATTTACTATAAGGGAAGACCTTGAAAATGAGACAATCTTTGTTCTAGTAGTGGTATTTAATCCATACAAGACTGGATTGAGATAAGTCTTGTACCTCATTGATTTATAGACTTCTTTCTCTATCCTTGTCATTTATAAAGAGGAAAGACTTATCCTCTGCACAGAGAATATGTAGCTAGGTAATAAGTGCAAACCTGAAAAGTCACACCAAACTGCAGGGCCTCTCACACATCACTGTCAGGAAGGTTTTCAGTTTCATTCCATAAACTGCATCCTATTTTCCACACGGTTTGGGTAGGTGATGTTCACTGGAAAGTGGCACAATCACAATCGTTATGCAAGGTGAGGATGTAATAAACGCTGCCCACTATCTTGGTATAATTTATTTATATCACATAATATTTACATTTTTACACCTCATTGCTTTGTATACAGCTTTCAGGTACTGGATTTCCGTGAGAAAAATATAGTAAGGTATCTGCAGAGATCTCATTTTAATGAGATCCCTTGGCCACCACAGGATTGCAATAAACTGACTTCAGAGGAGAGGATAGGGAAGGTTGTATTCCTGTTATTTTCCATTCCCAGCAGAATAACTGGTTTTATACCAGGGGGATAAGTGAGAAAGATCGACAGAGCCCTAAAGGGCAGGATGCACGCCAAGCCTGTCTTCAACCCCGCTGAGCACAGCAGGAGACTGTACCTACGGAAGCCACACTGTATGATGTGAAACACCCTCTACCAACTGTTCAGTGGTGAACCAGGAGCAGAGATAGTGAGGTTAGTACAGTAGTCAGGATTGTTTTCCTTCCTTTCTGTACCCTGGGCTTTCTCATCAGGCACTTGCTTGAAAGCTGGACTTTATAAGACCTTCAATATACCATCAAACCACCTTGTTGGGAAGCAACTTTGGTGAGGAGCAAAATCTTCTAAGAGATGGAAATCAGGAAAGCTTTACTGGGCCAGCTTTCACTAGATCTTGTTTGGGAGACCTAACAGCTCTTTTTAAGAGAAGAATTAACAAATGTGGACTTCCTTCTAATTTTACAAAAGCATGGAAAGACTATTATCACCTACGTTCTTTTAGTCATTAACGTAAGGAGAACCAAAAGTAAATGTCTCAGAAGCAAGCATGTATTTTTATACACTAGTACTTACCACTTCACATGTCATGAATCAGGAGGAGAGCTGTATTTTTTTATTATCATATGTCTATTATTGTAACTTCGCCAAATTATGGTGAAAGTAAATCAGGGCAGAAATTCTGAATCAGCTTGCTTAGCAATATCAGTTCTGAAATAGAAAAAAGGAATTACATGACTTTCTAGTTCTGAGCCTATGTATAGTCTTACGTTATAATTCTATCTAGTGTTACTCTGTATTATAAGCTCATAATGGACTTCAAAAATAATTTAGGGAACTTTGTTTTTTAACAGCAGTTACATTTATAGAGTGAAATGTTGTTGCTGAGTCCCAGTTTACCTTTGCATTTGCTCTGCCACTGCTTCTCTTTTGTCTAGGCTTTCCTGCTGTCCTCAGAATAAGCCTTCCTACTTCAGAAGTGGATACATTCATATACTGTTCTTTATTAGCTACGTTCATTGTCTCTGTGTTGCGTTCACTTAGATTAGTAGTAGTCATGCTAACTCCAATATATATTTATTTGTGTAAGAAATAGGAAGCTCTTAGTTGTCATTCTAGGAAATTCTTAGTAATGAAACCTTGTTTTAACACAACAATTTTCATTATTAGATAGCCTAAGGCTTTGTCAAGGAAGTCAGTGTCTTGGCTGTAGCTTTGAAAGTGGAGAGAATTGCATGCAGGAAATCAGAGAAACACATGAAAAGTCAGCCTTCTCTTACCACTTTTCAAGCACTAGCAGAATAAGAATTAAGATATGGATATCCTTATTCTCAGCTCCTCTTGAACTAGCCTCTAAATTTTTCTGTCTCAAACCTGAAGTAAGCTCACCCTTATATTTCTTATTTTTAAACACTGATCTATTTTTCAATAATGATTTTGAGTTAAGTGAAAAGTATGCAGTTGCTTTGGCCTCTGTGGATACATCAAAGAATGTTCCATCTAAGTAAATTTTCTACCTGCCAGTGTTGGTAAAGAAAAAGAAATCTTGTATTGTTTAGTGGGAAGGATAAACTGATGCATTTTAGAACGCTGCATTTGTTTTAGTGTTCCAAGGTTACAGTCTGCAGCATTAGGTTATAAATGTAGACAGCAGTGAATAAGTTTTCTCGATTTTGAGCTTCAGTCTTAGGGGAAGGAAGCTGAGATTGTTTTCTTATCCAACAAGAGCAACACAAATGAAATTAGTTATATTACATTTAAGCACATAGTGAATGGTACAACTGGGGAAGCGACCTTCATGGTGCCCTACAAGGACATTTCATAGCTTGTTAAGCATACTACGTACAGCAAAGTTATAGTCGTGATGCTTAAGCAGGGAAGGAAGCATAATTAATGGAAACAAGTGCATTTATGACATGAACAACAAATACTGATAAGCTCCTTTCTAAAAGGATTAACCTGACTTTCCATCTACACTGCATTTTGACTTAGAAATGGAAGTGGCGGTTCTGCAGTGATTTGTCATGCAGAATTTTTGACTGAACTTTAGCAAGAAGAGAAAATTTATGAGGAGTTTGTATTCTCTACATCATAGGTAATGCTAAGGAACACATGTGTTTTAAAGTTGGTTATCTTGATACTCATAAAAAGGAAATGTTTAAAAACAATTGTGCATTATTTTTAAGCAGAAAATATTTTGTAAACATTTAGATTAGGGATGATTTTCCTCAGATATAGAACTATGATCCTTTAGGGAGAGGAAGGAAAAAGTAGACAAAATTATAAAACTTTTGGTTGCAAACTATTTTTAGTGAAGTAATTTTGGGTATTTAAGGAAAGTAATTTAATCTCAAACTGAAATCTCATCAATCAGAAAGACTGAGACTCCCATTATTCATGAAGATTTTTCTAGCAGCAGTCATTGTTTAACTCCCTAAACAGATACAGGACTCCATAAGCACAGCGTGTTGCATCTCAAACTTTGCTAGAAGGTATTAAAGAAAATACTATTCCTGTCTCATTGAAAAACCAAAGTCACTCAGCGCACACAGGAGTGACTAATACTGCTAATAGTGACCGTAGTGCTGTGAACACTTGGAAAGTAAAAACTGGGGGAAGGTTAACTGAATTTGATGCTCTTATATCTTGTAATACATCTGAATCTTATCTGGAGAATATTATCATCATCTTCTGATAGGGAAGAATATTTACATTCTTCTCATTTTCCCCCATTTTTCCTGTAGTCTACAATCTGAAAAACTACAGATCTTGTCTGCTTTATAGCAGTCTGGATGGTTTGATAATGTACTGAACTTGATGGCAAATTATATACACTAGGTGGCATGTTGAGTTTGAGGTTTTCTAACTAAAAACAGACAAATCAAAAAATTTGATTTTTTGAGAGCTTAGCCTTGTTTCCTTCTTAGATCCTATGGAATGTGGCATATCTTGTTCTTGACTTCACTATAGAGTTATTTGGTTATTTGGGTATTTAAAGCAAAGAAAACTTCCTCCTTTTCCTACACACTAAATCTTCATACTTGTTTTTCTGAAATCAGCTGAGTTTAGGCACTGGTCAGGAGACACTGTAATACCGATTGTCATGGTGAATGCATGAACCTAGTTGACATGCAGATGGAGGGAAGTAAACGTCTGTGGCTTTTTCTACATATGGTCAGATAGCACTTCTATTAAGAAACATGCTAAACGTGTAAGTGTGTTAGCTGTACGAATGACATTTGTTTATTTTTTGGGAGATCATGTCACTTTGATCTTGTTTCCCAACCAGCATCCTATTTAGGAAGATTGGGGAATAGTAGGCAGAACTATTTCCTAGAATTTATCCTCATAATCTCAGAATAGGCTTATAGAGCAATACAAAAAACAGATTGCAATGCATAGAGTCAGATTATAACTTGCTAAATTAGTCAGTACTTACAGCAGTGCAGCCATGGCAACAAGGAGTTTAGCGGACACTAGATCCCAGGACTTAGGCAGGTTTTGTGGCCTGCATTGACTTCTAATGCTGCCATAGCAACACTCCTATCTGCAGCAAAGACAGCTTATTTAAAGCCAGCACCAGCATGTCTACATAAATTGTCATTATGCCTTTGAATTTCATAATAAACACACTCTTAAAGACAGTTGATGTCCAACAGCCATGAGAAGTGAGTCTGGAGCCAGATCCTTCTGGTTTACTACAGCATTCGGCAGATATAACTGAGTTGATTGTCAAGATAAAGAAAGGGGACTTAGCTGGTGTAGGTGTGCACAGAGATAATTTTGGCCAGACTAAACACACATTCTATTTTTGTTGATGAATACTAGTTTTTACTTGGTGAAAAACACTGCTTGGATTGGTTGTTCTCCTTGAATAGAGTGTATTGAATCTACTGACTCACTTGGCAGCATTATCCTGTGATGAGGCAAATATACCACAAATCCTCAAGCTACAGTTCTGCACTTGTAAACTCAGGTGTTCATATATAGTTTGCAGAATATCTAGGTTAAAAGGCAATTTAAGAAAAGTAAGAAAATTTGGCTCTGTAAGTAAAAATGCCAAGGAGTAGCACTGGCTTATATGTCCTGGAGCTCATAAAACAACACAATTTTACCTGAAGCATACCTGGATTTCTGAGTGACCAGTGCGCTGCTCAAAATCTTATAACCATTGCCAGAACAAACAGTGCAACTGTCACAGATAACAGCTGTAAATGAAAAGATTTAATCGCATCTTTTGAGTTCGCGGGTTACAGAAATTGAAACCCGTGGTTTTCTTAGCTTCAGCTGGGATATTGAATTTATTCATAGTGGTGGAGAGGTAACAACAGCAGCCACCTCATTCCTCTTGTGAAACCTATACTGTTGCGTTGTGGTCTAGCTGGAAGTGATTCTCATGGCCTCTCAGCAGTTACAGCTTGTTGCAGCTCAGAGTGTGTTATGATTTCCTTTTCCAGAGCCACTTGTACATCACAGTAATGTTCTTTATCTTATATTGTCTGCTGATGCATTACTGGGATCATTCCACAGTATTTAACACTCTGAATACAACACAACCTGAGTACCTTAGGCTAAATTTATATTCCACCACATCAGCTGAATTCCAAGTGCTTGAAGGTTTGCCTTCATCATGAGGATTCTGGGACAGAAAAGTTTTCATGATTACCATGTTTTGAGTCTTGAGATTTGGAGAAGGAATGTTGGTTATTTTTCCTGTTCAGACATGGTGATATCTGCTGAATTTTAAATCTGAGTGGCTTGTCAGCCTATGGCAAAATGTACCCATGAAGAGAAAAAACTTCCATGCAAGGATCCAAAATCATACCTGGCACCGAGCGGTTGGGTTCTTGTCCTCTGTTATGTAATTTTGTAACGTAATATGTTACAAATTGATTATCTGACATTGAATCTAGCTGATCTAGCTGATAACTGGCCTTCAGTGCTCCGAAAGAAACTTGTTTCATAAATGCCACAGAAACTTCCATTTTCCATGTAAGTGAGGTCACTATATTCTTCCAGGATCGGGGACAAAAGGAAATGAGTAAAGACATGACTCCTGAGATAGCCTATCCAGAGATTTTTGGAGAGGCAGAACACAATCTGTATGCGCAATTATTTTTCACTTTGAAGAGCTTTCTTTCTCTTTGCGTTGCAGATAGTCACAGAAAGTATCTTCAGCATGAAACAAAATTTACATCAATATTTTCTGCAAGTGGAATTGAAATACAGCAACTGTAATTTTGAAAAGCATTTTAATTATCGAAGAGAAGATTAAAATAATAAAAGTTAGCAAATATGTATCATACGTGACAGTTGTTCATTATTAAAGTATGAATGACCAGCTAGGAAAGTGAGTAGCATTTTAAAAAATGTTACGTTCTGAGAAGTGAATTAAAATGCTGTTGAATTTAATGGAAAAAAAAAAAAGTAATATGAGACTGTGTGTTAAAAACTATTACGAAGTTTAGAGTAACATGATCCTGGAGGACTGAGGGGCAAATTAAAAACTAAAAAAGACTAATTAGGGTTTTATTATGGCAAACTTATTTTATATGACAGAGTTTCAAATTATCATCTGCCACTCCATGCCAAGGATAGATATTCGAAAATGATCAAAACCAGGTGAAAGCTGGTTAAGAAAAGTAGCTAGGAATATTAAAGGATTTTTCTGGCAGCTTTACTTTCTGCCGTATGTAAACAATTTGTCTACATGATGGTTATACTGCACATCTTATTATTCCTTATAGCTCCAGCAGTGTCCTTGCGTTGCTTTTAACCCTGCTCCACTGTACTGTGAAGTCTTTTCATTTGTACAGAACAGAAGACGTGGAATCTTTTCATTTGTGCTCTTTTAGAAATATTTTTAAAAGCGTTAAGTCTACACATTGTGTATTTGATTTTTAGTGATGGCACTATGCCAAGAATACACTCTTGTGTAGAATCTAAGGTAGAAAAAATAAGCCTATATGTTGTAGGCTATCTTTGTTATTTTGTAGAAGTCTAGTTTCGAAAAAGTTTCCACTTTTATTCATTATTCAGATATGCCACATTGCCATGTAAAAATGTCTGGATTTCCTCAATATGTGAGGAATGAAGGTGTTATAATAGATATCTTTATGCATTTTATATTTTTATTGCATTTATTTATTTCCACAATACTGCTGTTCTGTCATTGTCATGTCAATTTGCAACATCAAAACACTTCAAAATGGTTCCCAGTAACATAACACTATTCCTCACTGCACAGATCTAGAATCGGGAACTCTGCTGTATGACAGAGAAACTCTGAAAAGTGGATTAATTTAAATTTTAAAAAGTGACTCCCCTCAAATACAGAAAATTTAAAAAAAAAATAATGTATAAAATTTCTTTTAATCTCAAGTGTAGGATGTAAGTATCACTGGGTGGTGTTCCTAGGACATCACAGGATCTTCAGTCCAGGACAGACAGTTTACTTTCAGTATACTTTCCTTCAAATAAGTTGCTGTCAGTTGAAGAGAGTCATCTATTTGCTAGTGATTCAGTGGCAATATTTTCACATCTATTTTTCAGCATTAGATAGCATTATGGATCTATGAATCTCTTATACCTGGAGATAGTACAAGTTAGCCAAGCTAGTTAATCTAAGCAGTAGGATTTAACATGATCATTTAAAATAAAAATTGTAACCATACCAATGACCTGTGGTACTTACAAGATATATGTTGAAAACAATCCAGAAGTCAGTAGTGGAGATGTTTAAACTGTACACTGATTTTGCCTTAGAGAGTGCCCGAGGAACTTTTTAGAATAACTAGTTTGAAACAAGTAATTTCTCTATTGGATTTCATATATTGTTTTTTCTTGTTAATCAAATCTATTATTTGGTGAAATTCTCAAATAGTTTGTGCTTTTAAATGGCTCAGTGCTCCAACAGAAACTCTGACAAAAAAGGACACAGGAACTTGCATTTTCAAAATTAATGTGGTCACTGAATTCTGCCAAGAGGAAATGAGTTGAGATATGATTGTTGGGATTTTTTTTTCCAAAGACTTTACCGCTATTAATAAACATTGTTACCTTTATCTGTGAAGCAGCACCAGGAGTAATAGAAATGAAACCATAATTCTATGCAAACTTTCAAGTCATGGATTTTTTCCAGATGATGATATTTTGTTTCCAGCCTGTAGTGAGATGAAATAATGTAATTAGCACTTGAGGTTCAAATTTTAGAACTTTCACATTAATACAAGATCAAGTATGTATTTTTATAACTGTTTGCAATCCATCTGTGCTTAGTGCCTTCCCAGTATTTAATCACCTAAACTGTAAGACAGATGTACAAAATCCATGTTACTTTGTCACGCCTCCACTGCAAACAAGTGCAAAATAATTGTTACAAATAAAAATAAGGTTACGTTTCTGCTAATGAGCTTGCTACTCAGTCTTGTGAGTAACATCAAAGATTAATAATAGGGTTGATACATATCTGTGGTAATTATCACACCATTTTTTATCTTTTCCTGTATTCTTCTCGTGTTACTTTTTAATGTATTTCTGCTCAAGTCAGTTCAATTTTTCAGTAGACAAACAACACCGATTTGCTTTGTATCTACTTAAAAATAAACTTGAGAACTCAATTTTCAAGTCAGATTTTTCAATCAGAAACACATGAGAAGAACAATAAATGATTTTTAAAATGCCTTTATTTACAGAGCTATGATAAAATATACATCAAAAGGGAAATCTTTAAAGTGCCAAAAATAAATTTGGCTTCATTTATTTTTAACCAAGCACATGCAAGCAGGGTGGGTTTTATCTGTGGCCACAATGAAAGAGACGGAATGAAATGCACATTGAGAACATGAAAAATCTAAGGGGCAAATACAGGGAAGCCACATGGAGCTCTTTGCCTTCTCTTGTAAATGACAGTGTGTTCTTCATGCCTGTCTCTGAATGCATCATTTCAATTATATGCTCCTTTTGTACAGCGTTGCGTGAAAAAATTACTTTTACCCTGACTGTAAAATTCTGAGAAGATTTGAGATAAGAAGTTGATTGTAGGGATAGGAATAGTGTAAGTCCCTTCCTGCAGGCGCTTTAACTTACAGTGCATCCCACTTGCAAACTATTTTGGCTTGCTAGAATGTGCCTTTTTTCACGTACTGAGAAATGGAGCCTGGCTGGAAAATGGTAGCAGCCTCTAAAAAGGGCTTTGCCCTGCCAGTGGGTGGTACAGGTTACTTCCCAATCCAGATCCTTTATGGATTTCATTGGGCAATATTTGTCAGCCTCTAAGTTGCAGGAGGTGCAATTCAGGCGCTTGCTTCCTTGTATTCCTGTAAACCTGCTCATCTGGGAATGCTGTTCCCAAGACTGTTACACTTCTAAATAATGACCATGAAGAGCTGGAGCTGATCAAGCCTTTTTCCCACTGGGGTTCTCCAGAAGAGCGTGCTGAACTGGGAGGATTGTTATGGGACGTACTGTTTGAACTGAAACCTTGTTTCTTACAGATCTGACAAACAGACTTGTCAGCTCTGGTTCCTGGCAGCCTCTTCTCCCTTGGAGACTGTTACTATTTTGCCTTTGGTAACTGTGCTCAACTGCTGGCTCCCGTTCACAGAGCCAAGATGCTCAAGCCAGGTGCCCCTATCTACACTTAGCAGTGGAAATTGAATGTAGGCGAGTCTCATCGAGGCTTAGCTTTCCGACTGGAGAGCTTGTTGCCTTCTTTGTGATTATACCCACTATATAGTCACTATGAACCAGGAGGTGGAGGAGCAAGCTGGAGCCCTGAGCTAATATAAAAGCCAGAGTCACTAATTGTCTACTTTCAATAAATCTCCATCTCCCCAAGCTGTGTGAACAGCTGCATAAGACAAAGCAGCAGCTACCTGGAAGCATGGTTTGCAAGGAACAAGTTGTAAAATTTCTCCCTAAAGTTGATTTCTTTTCCATCTGAATTTTTGGGCAGTCGTCTCATCTTCCTGGACTGAAACAAAGTATTTCCTTTCTCCTTTATCCCTTCCTGTGGGGGAGTGTGTTTTTCCAACTAGTAATTCTTGTGACTCATCCAGATCCACTGTAATGAAAAAAAAGAGTATCTGCCCAGTGCCAGGCATATAAACGCACCCTGCTGAATTGAATCTGGGCACCGGCTCAGCCTTTGCTAACCTGAGCAGCATCTTCTAAACCTCTCCACATGCTGTTTACTCAGGTCTTAAATTATACTATGGAGAAACCCAAGGAAGATGAAAAGCAGAGAAAAAACCTTAAGTTGAGATTTATGCTTCATTGGTTCTTTATAAAGAAAAAACTCCAGGGAGTGTGCTGTGCTGAAAGCTTGGGCTTGGGATTTTGCCTATTCATTCATTAATTTCACATCAAATGTTCATAGCAGCGCATTGTGGATCTTAACTACAGCATAAATTGTGAGCTTTGGAGCGTAATTATGCCAAATAAGAAAATATCAAACAAACTTCAGCTGCTGTTTATGTAATTTGAATGATTGGGTCACATTCTTTTTGCTTTTAAGGCCACAACCAAAGCATAGCAAATATTGTCCTGTGCCACTCAGCTCTGCCAGCAAGCTAACTTTAATTTCTATGGTGGTCTTATTGCTGAGATCAAGCAGCCTTTAAGAAACCATCTCTACTCCTCCGTTTTACCAAAAAGAGTGGCTGCACAACCTTGCAAATTGAAAAAGCGCTGTTTCTGAAAGAGTGTGTAGAGTTCAGACTTAAATATTTGGAAAATTTCTGCAAAAGAGCACAAGAGGAGAAAAAAGAAGGGCAAGAAGTTTGGAATCAATTCACTAGCAATTAATTGACTTGGAAATAGCTACATGAGTTAACTTCATGATCATGCTTGGGTCTCTGTGATTAAAATTATTCAGTCACCAAAAACCAATGTAAAACGTGTAAGGATCAGGTTAAAGAAGAAAGCATATTCTTAGCAGAAGCACAGATGAGTTGCTGTGTATGATTTGTCCCCATGAATACCTCACAAATATTCTTGAAAAATTGGAAGAATTGATGCTATTATTGACGGAAGTAAAAAAAAAAAAGACATTTCCCTCACTGCATTCATTGCTTTTCCACCCATTAGCAAGACATATTCTACAGGAATAAGATGAGATGGCTGACTTCCCTGGCCCTTCAGCTTTTAGGCTGCTTGAGGTCAATCTGAAATGGTAAGTATGGGCTTATTAACTTTTTTCTATTTTTCCCAGGAGTCTGGTGAAGGTTTTTAAACAAATGTTATAAAGGTAGATGCTTTAAACCGGTCTGAAATATTTTCTGTCTTCAGTTTGAGCTTTGTGGAACTAGTTTGATGTTTCTGGTGTTTCAGACTCTTAGCTAATATTCATAATCAACTTGAGTAAATATCTAACAATATGTGCAACCAGTAGTATGATTCTAATTTGAACTCTAAATTGAATTATTTAACAAAGTCAGTTCTAACCAGGAAAAAAAGTGAATCGGGTTCACATAAACAGTCTCAGTGGTTACAGTAAAAATACTAATTTGCTTGCAATTCAACATCTGCACAACTGTTTTCATCACTGAAAGTGCAAATTACCTTCTTATAAATGTTAACACATTCACTTTTTGTACGTACAGCATTTGGGGGGACAGAAGCCTCAAACTCATCCATGGAGTTGTATTTGACCACCAGTGGTAGGATTTCAAAATTACTGAATCTGTGGATGCCAAGTTCGCAGTCAATGAAAAGTGCAAGACTGTATAGTAAGATAAACTGGCTGAAACGCTTCAGTATACTGGAGATAGAATGATCTACATAGCCTGGAGTTTTCTGTGTTTGGTTGATAGTGTTCTCGGTATAACATAGCTTACCAGGCTAAGGATTTTTTTTTTTTTTTTCTATGCAGCGGAATGTGCAACCTACGAAACTTCTAGCAGAAAACAATTCTACATGAAAAAAATGAATTGTTACTAACAGCCATGACATTAATTAAGGTGATATTGCCTGAATATCTGTTATTAGTGATTTAGACAACAGGAAGAAAGTACAGAATTAACAATGTGTGACTAAATCATGTGATTTAAATTAACAAAAAAAAAAAAAAAAGAAAGAAAAAAAGCACATGGGTTGAATCAACCTGCCTTTAACATTTTGGAACAATTGTTTTCTCCTCCACAGTTATGATCAAGAGTAACAGGATATTTCAGTAATTGGTTTTGGCATTATTTTTTAAGAAAAAAAAAAAACCACCCTCTGTTTCAAAGCATTTGGGTGATGTTTTCCCTTTCTTAACATTTACAGGTTTTGCACAATCTGTGGGTTAATTCATTCTCAATTTTCAAACTCCCATAGTAAATCATGCACCTTCATAACGAAGATATAATCAGAAATTGCTGCTTGGGTATGGGATGACTGAAAAAGAGAGCAGACTTGATTGGTCCATAGGAGTATTTCTAAAGGAGGCTCTGAAAGATTCTCTAGAAGATTCTGGGCAGGACAGGGAGTGGATGAGGAGCACAGGCTCCTATCTGGTGGAAAAAGAGTGGCCTGATACTGATGGTTTTGCTTTGTCCCTGGATGCATTGGCAGAGGACATAGGTTCCTAAAGCAGACATCCATTCGGAACACTTTGGTGATGGTTCTGCTGAGGAAATAGAGGCGGAGCTGTTGTACCACATCAAGGATGTGTGTGTTGGTCTGCTTGGTCCATATAAATTGCCATCTAAACAGATGCTGTAAATAAAGTCATGCACTGATGTGGATTTATTTCCATTGCTTTAATAATGTACTTTATCCCAAATAATTTTATTTTATCAGAGATTTCATATGAGAGCTTCATGGGAGGTCAAAAGCTAAAAATGGCAGCAAAGATGTCATACTAAGGCTTATTAGTTTCCTCTCCATATTTCTCTAAGAAAAATGTTTCTGACAACCTAGGAAAGTATATTGCAAAGAAATGTGTTTAAGAGATTGTGGCCAGCCACAAAGGTTAATGTCCAAGTTAAATAGTTGCAGAAAAGAGAAAAGTAGAGCAGCTTAATGGATTGGAAATCAGTTAAAGGGCAAAAAAAAATTGAGTAATCTTAAATGCAACCTTGGAGAGAACTGGGTATTATATGTTTAGTGAAAGTCCTGTTTCAGTAAAGTATGTATGTGGTTGGAAAATTCAGTTTAGAATGGGTAAAGGTGTACATAAGACACTGGAAAACATTTATGTGTTTGGTTGTATATTTTTATCCAGAGGATGTTGCAAAACACCAGATAAATATATTCAGAAGGGAGCTTTCTGAGAAACCGCTTCACGATTATGAGTCTGGGTACTGTCGTGATTCACACAGTTCTTGGGGGAGGTATATAGACACACACAGTTTCATAATGTTTAAGCTTGGAATTGATAAGGAAAAATCCTATTAATCTGCAGAGTCAGAGTAATCCTATTAACTATATAAGCACTAATCCAATTAGTTTAGAAGATCTCAAGACATTCCACCAACATTTTCACCAACCTCCATAGCATTACCATTAGAGACCACTGATGCTCTATTTTAGTTTCCCAAGAGTGAGATAATTAGTACAGTTATGATAGTGTTCTAAATGTTATACTCTGTGAAACCTAAAATGCTTTTGCTTTTTTGTCCATTTTGTCCATTTGTCCATTTTGTCCATTACCATTAGTTTACTATCTATCCTGACCCGGTCCATCTTGTTAGTCTACATGCTACAGTGACAACAGGGGAGCAGATACCATGACAACCCACAGGTTCTTTTGATTCACCAACTTCTCTCCAACCTTAACTTGCCTCAGACTTAACAAGAATTAGGCAGAGCAATAATTAGTAGAACTGCATGGCACCACTTCTAACTGAGATTGCCAATCAAAGGCACAGTACTGGAGGAGGGGAAAATAGGATTGAGCTTCTGAGCTGTCTTTTGCTGTCAGACCTTCCAGCCACTTTTGGAGCTTTAGACTTTAAGACAGTGTTACAATGCATGTGGATATAATGCTTCTGGGGGTGCATTAGTGGTTCTTTACAGTGTCATGTAGGTATTCAGCTGCCTCTGAGCTAGCGTGAGGACCTCTGAGGCAGTGCTGCATTGTGCAGCCTAGAACTGTTAGAGAGCCCTGTACGTCTGTGTCCTACAGCTCCTCACCTAACAGAACGGTGGTGCCTCCACGGGAGCTGTAGGGTCACATTCATCATGTAAGTCAGCCAGTGTGTATGTATCTGTCAGCATCTGCCACCCTCAGCAAGTTTGCAGATGACATCAAGTTGGGCGGGAGTGGGTAGGAAGGCTCTACAGAGGGATCTGGACAGGCTGGATCCATGGGCCGAGGCCAATGGGATGAAGTTCAACAAGGCCAAGTGCCGGGTCCTGCACTTGGGTCACAACAACCCCATGCAATGATACAGGCTTGGGGACGAGTGGCTGGAAAGCTGCCCTGCAGAAAAGGACCTGGGGGTGTTGATCGACAGCCGGCTGAATATGAGCCAGCAGTGTGCCCAGGTGGCCAAGAAGGCCAACGGCATCCTGGCTTGTATCAGAAACAGTGTGGCCAGCAGGAGCAGGGAGGTGATCGTGCCCCTGTACTCGGCGCTGGTGAGGCCGCACCTCGAATGCTGTGTTCAGTTTAGGGCCCCTCACTACAAGAAAGACATTGAGGTGCTGGAGTGTGTCCAGAGAAGGGCGACGATGCTGGTGAGGGGTCTGGAGCACAAGTCTTATGAGGAGCGGCTGAGGGAACTGGGGTTGTTCAGTCTGGAGAAGAGGAGGCTGAGGGGAGACCTTATCACTCTCTACAATTACCTGAAAGGGGGTTGTAGAGAGGTGGGTGTTGGTCTCTTCTCCCAAGTGACTAGCGACAGGACTAGAGGAAATGGCCTCAAGTTGCCCCAGGGGAGGTTCAGGCTGGATATTAGGAAAAAGTTCTTTACTGAGAGAGTGGTGAAGCATTGGAAGAGGCTGCCCAGGGAGGTGGTGGAGTCACCGTCCCTGGAGGTATTCAAGGAGCGTGTGGATGTGGCATTGTGGGATGTGGCTTGATGGGCATGGTGCTGTGTGGTGTGGGTGGGTTGTTTTTTGGTGTGTTGTTGTTGGTTTTTTTTGTTGGTTTTTTTTTTGGGTTTTTTTTTTTTTTTTTAGGTTGGACTTGATGATCTTACAGGTCTTTTCCAACCTTAGTGATTCTGTGATTCTGTAATTTAATTTTCAACCTGTTGCTTTCACAGGCTACGCTGTGTAGTGGAAAGGCTTCTTGCTCTCCAGCATGCCAGGGAGTTGTGGGTGCCTCTTGTGTTTGATGTGACTAACGGTATTCTTATCATCCCTCTATGACTAGTTCAGGTGAGTATTTTTCTACTTTCTAAAGTTCTGTTTCATTTTTAGATGGTTTAGCTGAAACCAAGCGCTGAAATTACACTCAGAAGGTGGTGATAATTGCTTTGGTGTGTGGTAGAACACAGCACATTTTCTCTAATGGTTCCCAGCTTCTCTCAAATTGAGGGACATACCTAAAAAGTGCTTCACAGTCCAAGACTGCTATTGCTTGTTTGGCCATCTCTGTTTCTGCTTATATGTGCTGTAACAGCTGAAACTATTATTTATGTGCCTTTCTCAGATGCTGCTTCCTGAGGGTGCCTCTTCTGTGAGTGACCTGTGATTGTGCCTGAGAATTATGTCATTTTTTGACAAGTTGAAGATGGCCAGGGAGTGTAAACACTCCTGCCCATACAACTGGCTTCGCTCTCCTGTTTCCACATAGTTATATTTCCCATTGCAGTCTCTTTGAGGTTATTATTTATGCTTTTAACAGTCATTGGTACTCCTGAGCCATGCAAGAAATGTTTTAACTGTTGTCCCTGTAATCTCAATTGCTTTGATACAGACATCTTTTATAGTGTCAATGATTTAGAGGAGTTTGTAGCTGCCCAGTGTCAGTTTAACAGGTCCCTTTCCTTTGTCTCCTTCTACTTGGAGGGGGGCATAACGTAAAAGCAACTCATAGGGTAACAATTTTAGTTCTTGGCCTGATGTATCAGTATACAAATGAAATAGAGCAGATGTTTACATTAACATTTAATTGAATTTATAACAGGCTACCACATGTTACATACATTAATAATAAGCATTAACCAAAATAAAAGAAAACATTATGCATGTGCCCTAAGTAGCAGCATGACATGAGGAAGAGAAAAGATCCCTCAGCAGCTGGAATTGTTACTATCAATGGGATGAGAGGTGCAAACCAGCTGTGCCTGTTCATGCTTTTTTCCTTACTGTTCCAAATGGGAAGGGGATTTGGCCTGTTAAAGTTGACTTCAAGACCTGCTTGGGCCCATTATAAGAAATCTGAATCCTTGGCAAAATGAAGAATAATTACAATGAGTCTGGTGTATTTTGGAACTCTCAGTTCAGAATAAACCTTTCTACAGATAGGGCTGGATCTGAAGCCTGTTGATGTTAACTGGACATTTTCTACTGGCATCGCTAGGTTGTGGATGGGGCTTCATTAGAGAAATATTTTTTGTCACTCAAGAGACACACAGACTACTATGGATGAGGAAAATGTCACAGAGGATCCCATGCTGCTAATAGCAATGGGGAGAACTGATTTTAGTGTCCTCTTTTCGTGTACTGGGGATGGTTTCCAGGCCATGATTTTCCTCTTAGCTGTGTTTCCAATATGTCCCATCTAAAATTCCTGCCTGTATGAAGCAATTCCTTATCTGCTGAGTCTTTTTTATTTAGTACTGTACTCGCAAATTGCCAGCAGGTCTCTAAAAGATGGTGTTAGGCTTTTATTGTTTCCTCTGTCTGTGTTGGAATGCTCTCTGTATACTCACTGACTCTATATTTTTTTTGGCTTAAATCAACTTTAGGCTTAGCATTTAATAGGCTAAGGCAATTGGTATATCCAACATCCCAAGGTTTGTTCAAGATCAGTTCAAATCCCACATCCCACATTTTCCACTTCTGTCTTGTAGATTATCCTGCTTTTTCTTGAAAATAGAACTGTTTTCAAATAAGATTCTGAATGAGTGTAACCAAATCCTAATGTCAGCCCATGAAATACGATTATAAATGAAAATGTCAGAACCCTGCAACTTCCTGTCTATACTTATTAATGTTCTGGATGCTCCAAGTACTCTCAGAATGGTATCTGTCTTGTTATTTGAAGTAACAGAATTTATCATGTCAATAACACCAGTGTTCTTATTTTAGCTAATGTATTAATTTACCTTTACTATCATGTTCATTTCTGTCAGCTGTCAATACAGTCTTTCCTCTTTTTTGTCACTTCTGAAGACAGAAAATGAATGTTAGTGACCCAACCAGTGTGAAGGCATGGAGCAGCTAGTAATAAGAAAATTACTAGAATTATTGGGCTGTCCACAACACCCATAAGACCCATTTACCAGAATTATAGCTGTTTATGAGGAAACTCTCAATAATACTTGACCCTTTTGTCATCTGAGTATTATCTATCTACAGGAAAGAATAAATACCCATCATATTGGTAGCAAACCTTAAGAAGAGATTATGTTCAGAAATAAGTAGGGCGGTGGTGCTTTATAATGGAGGTAATTCTAGAAACTGTAAATTGCCCTTTTATCTGAGTGAATTGTTAAATCTCATATTTCAATATCACATGCTGAGCACCAAAGCTGTAACTCAAACATGCTGGAAACTGATGAAAATTCTTCCCCCACCATATTTATTTATGTGTTCTAGTTGCTTGGTTTTCTTTCTGTATTTTGTTTGTTACCGTTATGTCAGAACAGCCAAATTCACGAGTTTAGTAAAGAAATCTTTGCCCAAGTTATGAATTAACAAGATACATTAGGTACAATAAATGTAATTAATTCACTACCAGCAAATTTAAAACACATCATCTTTAACATTAGATATACTTAACAGTATCTCATGGACACTGTGATTACTGATATGTGCATGACTGTTTAGTTTCACGTCATCTTTTTGGCTTTGAGAAACTCAATGAATATTTTACAATCTGTCACATATTTCTGTTGTTAAGAAGAATCCCATAAAGTAGAACCTCAAAATCAAACACTTTGTTCCATCTCCGTTGTTTGATGATACAATTTTTAAAAATATGCTTTCCTGTTTATTAATTACCATGCTATTCCCTGTGCAGTTCCCCAATACAAAGTATGTGATGTCCACAGGAGACCCCTCTTTTGAACATTTTTTTCAAAAATATGTTCCTGCAAAATGCCTGTAAAGAATTAGCCAATGACTAAGGAGAATGTCAGATGATATGTAATAGTAGAGGCTACTATTCCTAATATTGGGAAATTGATATGCCTACGTAAGAGCTACATATATTTGTTTGCCATCCAGTCTCCTGTTTGGGAATGGGTCATCTCGTACTGCGGTCGTATTGTGACAGAGGTTATATCTTCATCATTTTTAATGTTTTCACTTAGTGGAATCAGATGTGATTCAGTGAAACCAGGGATCTAATACTTGTTCCAAAAATGTACTCATTGCTCTGATCTGAAGTCATTCTATAACATTAGCTGAAAGAGGCAGAAATATTCCCTAACTTTGGCATTAGGCTGTTATACAAGAAGTTATTAAGCTTAATGGAACTACTTGTGCTCAAACCTGAATATATTGTAGTGTATGGTTTAGGGCTGGAGGTCATGAGTTAGATACCAGGATGAAGCTCTGTTAATGTTATTTTTGGTTATCTTCCATCCTGGGAAAAAACTTTCCGTGAAGAAATTGCTAAAAATAATGTGACGTAGTTAGTGCTGCCTTGGGAAAAGCAGGTTATTGGCTTGAAATTTATTTGTAGAAGTGCTAACTCTTTTTTTTATTAAAAAAAATGAAGAGTACAGCAGCAATTCATGTCTTCACTTTAATTTGTCTTTTAGGTCTTCAATTTTTTTCAGTAGACCCTCTACTTGCTATAAAACAATTGGTTTTCTTAGGTTATTGAATATAGTATGTGTTGATTTTGTATGGATTTAGTAAATATAAAATTCCCTGTAACTGGAGGGTTTTGTGAAATGCAACAGACTGTTTATTTCTCTGTCATTGTTTCCATTGTAAGCTATGTAGAATATACTTTAATTTGTTTCTTTGCAGCCTATGTAATGATTTTCCTCTATTTCCTATTACTTATATTATCCATATATAATTTTTGTGGAGCTCTTGCATAAAACTATGTCAGATCTTTTAGAAATCTTACTTCATCAAGTTCTACTGCAGTGCAAAGATTTTATTTGTGTGTTTTCCAAATTTTAAAACAGCGCTAGAGCTACTGATTTACTTGCAATCCACTGACGTATTGCAAAGAAAGAAGATGAAATGAAAATCTGCAAAGTGAGTCTTCATTCACCAAAGCACAGGTTTTAAAAATAGAGGTGAAGGGAGTATATTAATAAGTTTGCATATAAAATTGAAAAGACAGTGAAGACGCAACACAGCTAAACTTGTTTATTCAATTAATAACAATCTGTATATGGAACATATTCTACGACCTAGGAAATGGACAACATTTTATGGACTTTGAATCAGGCATCTGGAGAAATTATACTGTGCAATGAGACACTTCGGGTAATTTTCTGGTTCTTGGTCTTACACCAGACAACTATTTGCTTAATAATCATACATACATACAATATAACCACATTACTTATCTTTTCCTAGAGATGAAGTAATTCAGCTGCATTTCTGTGGCTTCTAATTATACCACTGGAATAAGAATGTAGATATGAGAGGTGATGGCTGGAAAGAATGCTTGTGTAGCAGGAGGAGAACAAACAGCAGGAAAAATTAAATTACTTACATTTTTCAATACTGCATTACTATGGCTAGGCACTGTTTCCCAAGCTTCTTATGTTTAATTAAAAAAGATAAATCAGCATCATTATATTCCATGATTTGTCTTTTCAAGCAAAACGAAGAAAATAGCTGCTGCTACTACTTATATGACTAATTGAAGGCTCAGGTGGCAGGCGCACCCTCCCTGACCAGAGACCGGGGGCATTAGGACCGCTCTGTCCTTACTATTCGCGCCTTTGCCTTCGCGCCTTTACGGTGACGCCTGCCGACCCTCACCTGTACACCTCCGTCGACAGACAAGGCCCTCAGCCAATGAAAGGACTCGGTCGAGAGAAGTTTCTAGACCGCTGACCATATATGACCAAAGCTCCCATTCGACCAGGGTATAAATAGAGCCCCGCCGGAAAGCAAATGTGGTTAGTTCTGTTTGGAGTGGGGTCCATTCTCTGCTTGGTTGGGGCTGCTGTCCAGGGAAACCCCTGAAGGTTGAGAGCCTTCAGCTTACAGGTGAGTGGTAGTGTGTGTTTTGAATCCTCATTTCTAAAGCCGGCTGTGCAATATCAGTTCCTGAACCTGGGGTTTACTGATGTTGTTGGAGTGTTGAATGATTTTGATAAACCTCATTTCTAGCTAGTTTTCTGCTTAACAATTTTGGTTTAAATAAAGTTGTATTTTTGAGTTTATCACCTGCCTAATTTGATTTTTGTGAGCCTCTGTGACACTTAAATGGGTGCAGCTCTGAACCATCCCACCTGAAAATGACAAGTGGTTTCAGAGAATGAAACAAGTTCCAGAGCATCAGAGGGAATGATAGGAGAGAGAAAAAAGGTCTGATCTTTGTATTAGAAAGAAGTGTTCCTGGATGTAGGAAGGGAACTAAGATGAAAGGTAGTCTCCATATGTAGCAAACTTCAGTGAATTCAGGAGAGTTTAGAAAATGAACTGTTGAATTAGTAAAAGCAATTTGTTACTGTTCATTTTATTGATTTGTTCTGAAGCTTTTTCATTATGCTGATATTTTGCTGAGAGGTAATTCGCCCTTACACTCTATAGGGAAAGGCAGTTTGAGGTTCTAGGGACTCTTCCTCCTTGTGATGGTGTAGATGCCTGGACTAACCACCACAGCAGCTGCCAGCTTGCTCTTGTCATCTTGCCAGATGTAAATTCCTGGGTGAGGAGGAAGAGCGAACATTGTTTCTAGAACTCTCAGTTTTCTCCTTTTATGCAATGAAGGAAGGCAAGAAACCTTGATGGATCTGAAAGAACAGGTCTGAGTTTCATTCTCATATGAAAAAAGAGCTGTGGGACTGCATACAGTTTAGAACCTGGCTAAGTAGCAGGGCAAGCTTACCTGCCCTGGACTGCTTCAGATACCACTAAGAGCTAATGTACTGTGCAAGATGTATAAGGTCGATAGCTATGTTATGCTGTATGTTAGGTTACATAAGTGAGTAAGAAAGTAAAACTTCCTTTAGAAATGTAATAGGATGATTTTAGGCCTTATTGCAGAAAGAAACCTAGGAGTACACCCAGTGAAAAGAAAAGCAGCAGCATATTATTGCAAGGATTGATTTCATTTTCTGGTGAATAGAAATGTCAAAAAACCAAAACAAAGCAACCACCAGACTACAAGGGAGCAAATCATAGGGTCCCTTAAGACTCAGAAATGGGCATGTCAGTCACTGATGTGGAAGGGACAGGCTTGCTTGTAGGATTGATGCCATGTTCCTATTCCATCTGAGTTCCTATTGCAAAAAGCAGCTGTGTTCCTTTGCTCAGGAGGTTTCCCTGAATTGGTCTTTCCCCTGGAAAATGCTGCCAAAGTCAATCATGTCAAGGAAATGACATACTTAATTTACAAGCAAGTTTGCCCTACATAATAGACACATAATGATTCCTCCAAACACTAGGCAAGGTTAGTTTAACTACTAGATGAAATAAAAGACTGTCTGACCAATTTGAATTTCAAGTTTGAATGTTGGAGTTCTTTTTGTACAGATCAATTGCTTGGGTTAAAATTATTGTGAAGTACTCATTTTCTGTCCCACATACTCCTGTCTAATGCTTTCAAGGCAAATTTACATGCTTTCTGTTTAATATAAAATGCTAGTCTTCTGTTTCGTTAGATTCATTAACCTGTTCTGTTTAATGATTTAGCAATAGAGAGGTAATCTATTGCTTTCAGTGCTGAGGCAGTGATTTTTAAGGAGTCTTGAAGCTTTTGCTAAATAGCCATTGAGTATATAGGTTGTCAGCATCTGCATATGCTGTGCAGTTCCACAGTATGCTAGCTGCATTCCTCAGGTATGTCAGCTGTCCATCCCATACTCACAAATTCAATCTGCATTGGCACTGAAGGCTCAACTTGAGACTTGTGGAACTTAGCACCATGTATTGAATCAATACATTTAAGTAAAAGGGTTTAAAATTTCATTCTTTATCGTAGGGTTCAATACAAAAAGGAAAAGCAGACACTGAGGAAGCTCATGTAACTCTATATTGTCTGTTACCTGAGGAGAGGGGACAGGCAGAAGGGTCAATGTATCCCTTGTTTTAAATTGTGTATGTTTAGGGCTCATCCTATTTATGGTGGCATCTAAAACATTGGACAGCAATAACAAAATTCCCACAGTAGTATGTGCAATAGAGGTATCTTAAAGATTTTTCTTGGCAGTGCACTGTTCAGTTCATTCTGTTGCACTGGTGCTGTACCCTAGGTTAGATATGCTGTGACAATAGAAAATAGGTCTTGTGTTGAAATGCCACACATCTTAATTATCAGGGATAGTCTGATAACAATTTTTCCTGCGTTGGTGAAATGTGTCTATATGGAGTTTTCTGGTGTGAATAGCTTAAGTAATCGAAGTTTTGCATTATCGGTGCATTTGCGTCTTAGAAATGAATGTTCCGACACTGCTTTATTACAAGTGTGTATTTAAAGCAACTATGGTTTGGTTTCTCTTTGTGTTATGTATGTGTGGATATCAGAATGATGTGGACTTTTGTCTTGAGTTTGAAACTACAGCTTGTGGACAAGATAGATATATTAGTATCTGTTATTATAAAATGCATAATGAAGCTACCCTATTCCTCAATATGAAATTAGCTTCATTTGTCTTTTTTAAATTACATAGTAATGTTTCATTATGCACAGCACAGGAATTTCTTGATTCTAATCCGTTTCTGATAGCTGGTTGATCCACAATACTTATCTTTTCTTATAATAAATTGAATAATCATGTATTTAGAAATTTACATCCTGTAGTTGGAGGGAAGAATTGTTAGACTTTACTGTGCAGTAGTCCAAGATTTTTTAAAATTAAAATTATTATCTAGATGTGCCCATTATTTCCTGACTTGACAATTATTAACCTCTGTGCAGATATACAGATGGTCTATAGTAATAATTTTTTGCTTTAAAAAAATAAATCTGTTCAGCTGAACAGTAGTTTTGATGGGTTTCTTTCCCATGTGTAAAAACAAAGCCAAAGAAAGCCTGGGATGATGGATTAGATTATAGTCTCCTTATCTGCAAAGGAAGGATTCTATAAATCCCTCACAGAGTACTATTTTATGAGATCTGTTGTCCCAAGTCCACTACTGGACTTTGGGGATCCAATAACAGTAGTAATCTACAGACACAGAATGGCAGTTTATTAAACACAAAGCCCTATACAGTCAGTGAAATCAAACTATAGAGAGCTCAAAGAGCTGGACCCATTGCTGTGCACAGTAGTGGGTCTGCTTGCACAGGGTCTGATCCTTATTGCTGTTCTTCCCTGCTTTTGCAGCAGTGTGACATAGTGGGTCTTTGAAAACTTGTGTTACTGGCTGTGGAAGAAGAATGCAACTTCCAGTGTTACGTTACCTGAAAAGAATAATCTCAAGTGTCACTAGCACTGCTGCTAGGACATTCCCACTAAACATCCTAGGGATGCTGAGAGGCAGAGTTGGGATATTTCAGACAAGGCCACATGCAGAAAGTGAGGCAATCACGCGTGCCCTCAGTGGGACATTGGGGAGATACAGAAAAAGGAGCCCAACAACCATGACATACTTCTTTCATTGTCTTCCTGCTGTGGACAGAAGGGTGGGCAGGGTTGTGACTAAGCCAGTTAAACTGCATTTGACTGAAGAAGTGTAACGCATGTAGGATAGTCTTGTTATACCACCTCAGCTGTAAGGGTCATCTTCCCTCTCAGATCAACTAGCTTCCAGAAACCCTACACACTTTTAGATGGAACTTTCTGGAGTTCATGGCCATGTCAAGTACTATGTATACTTCACATTTGCCAGCTTTCACTTCCTTCTGCTCTTCCCTCCTTGGGACCAAAACAACAATCCATCCTGGCATCACGATCATCCAAAAACTACTGTGGGTTTTACTCCACTGTTTCCATTTGGTAATTGGTCTGATTTTGGCTGAACATCATAGTTCAGTTCACTGCATTTATTGAGTAGTCTAACTATTTTTAAGGGTTTGTTTTTCTTCCAAAGAGAAAAACTGTTCTCATTTGATGACGATGCTCAAGCTGGTGAAAATGTCTGGATTCACTACTGTTTGTACCACTGAATCTACGACTTGGTACTTGCACTTTTAAATGCTATTGAGAAATACAGTTCATTTATAGCATGACACAGAATGTCCATAAAGGATAATTATCAAAACATAGTGTTCTTTTATCCTTCAGCTATATTACTGATGTGAAATGTGTGGAAAATATTATCATTTTAAATCATATTTCACATAGAGTTATCTGATTACCACCAAAAGTCTTTGCAGCAGATTTTAATTTAGCCTTATACATTTTTAACATGACAGCTGGAGCCCAGAATGCATATGGCATACTAATAGAGAAGGAGGCTAGTAGTCAGTTGTGTATATCTGTTCTTGCAAAGAAACAAAACAGGAAATAAGCAAAAATGTTTAAATTGCATGCTGCTGGATAAAAGCAAGAGATGCTGCATGGCAAACTGAAGGAGTGTTCAGAGATTACTTCATTATTCAATCTCTGGTTTGTTTTTCAGAGACTAGCTAGCTTTTTGTTTGTTTTCAATTAAACTACTGTAGTGTACATTGAGAGAGCTATCATTTATCTATCAAATAAAGTTGTGCTGGAAATGCAGCTTCACTGTAAACTCCATTTTCAGTTGCTCCTCACTTTGCAAACAAGAAGTCTTCTTGAGTTGAAACTTCCTCTATTTGATCATGACATTTTGGTGCTTGTTTGTTTCTGCAAAACTGGGTCTTACTCAGCTTTTTTAAGGCTAGTGTTTAAAACCAAACATGCACTAAGTGATTAAGAACATGAATAACAAAATGAAACATTTGTTTTCATTCATACTGGAAAAAAGAGAAACAATGTAGAGAGCTTGCTATTTTTAGAGAAAATAAGCTCACAAGCTTTAAAGTAATATGTATTCAGCCCCCCACTCATTATATTCTCAGTGGGATTTTTCTGGTAGATTTTTTTCAAACTAAATTTTAAAAGGTATTGGGTTTATAGGTGGTCTGTTACATGGTGTAATTTTTTCCCAGCTATTCTTATGAATAGAGTGGATTCAACATGAGCTCTCAAAATTCAATTTCATTAAAGAAGATTGAACTTCAAAGAAATATTAAAGACAATGCTATAACCAGTCTAAAACTATGAGAAAAATAACATTGTTTCTCATTGTTCTTCTCTTTTTAAAGGAAAAAGGAAACCTAATGTAGAATGCAAACAAAAAGCTTAATCTCAGTCAACAAAGAATTTCAAATTGGGGAATGCAGGGTTAAGTTTAATAAATACTAAGTTTCACATATGGTCTAAATTTAACATTAATTTTCCTGTGAATTTGTATTATATCAAATAAGGAAAAGTGATTTGCAGAAACTTTTTTATTCAAAATTTTACATGGTTATAGCTCTGAGAATCAAAGTACTTCCTTGTCCTTTGATTTCCTCACAAATTCACTTGTTTTCTACTGTGTTGCAATTATACATTCATCACTTGTTTTGCCTGTATTAGTCTACACTTGGGCAACTGAGTCTGTTTGACCCAATGCACTGGACCTGCGTTATGTTCCTGGCTTCAGCACGGGCCAGCTTTTGGCAAGTTTTTTTTTCTTAGTAGAAATGATCCTGAACTGTATTTGTAGAGAGTCTTTTGAAATACACAGATGAAAAATGTTATATAGCATTAGATTTATTTTGACTTGTAATAGTTCCTTTGCACCACTGTGGAAAACTAGGGGAAAGTCAGATTAAATAGATCTATAGTGCAACATCCTCATTTATTAAACAAGCCAGCCTCCTAAAACATAAGTAGATTAAATATCACTGTCATTAAATACACATCATGGAACTGTTAAGGGGGATTAAGAAGAGCAATAGTCTTCATCTTAACTCTGAATAGCTGCTAATGGTCAATGTGACTTGGACCGAAATTTTCATTGAAGGTAAGTAAAGAGAAAATTTTCCCTTTATGGGCTCAAGTTGCCTACCTTAAAGTTAATGACCTCTAAATCAACACTTGATGGTTTCGCACATGAGAAATTCAGGCAGAGGTGGAATGCTTTAAATACCTATTGACATTCTGAAGCAGTTTGCTTTCTGACCTTTCATGACAGAATGAGTTCAGCCAGCAAACAAGAGAATGTCAGAATCTGCTGCAGAAACTGACTGCAATTATGAGGCTAGGAAAGGAAACAAATGCCTTAGGCAATATTTTTAGATTGCAGAATGGTGGGCAGATTATGGATATAGTACTGAATAGTGAGGTGACATGCAGGTACCCTTTTAAAAGGTCATGCCTGCCTGAGTTGGGAGTGGTTTGGTTTGTAATGATGGCAGAGTCTCTTATCTGGAGTGGTTTCTAGATGTGATGGGAGGTGTTGCCTGTGTAGTATTCCTGGAATACAAAGATCTGAAAAACAGTATTTCTGGAACTTGGATTGCTGTTTGGCTTACTTAATGTGTTAAATATGGTTTATAAAGTGATGGTAATTTCGAATTCAATTTCTTAATCGACTCTATGTCATGTTTTTTGAACTTGATCCTCAGCTGGTGCCAGTTGTTTAATGTAAACCCATTCAATCTGAAGCACCTTGTTTATACCTTGCAACATGTCATTTTAAATAGATACTGCTATATCTTTTTTGTTTGCAAATGACAAAAGTTTGCAGACAACACCAAGTTGGGCGGGAGTGTTGATCTGCTCGAGGGTAGGAAGGCTCTGCAGAGGGATCTGGACAGGCTGGATCCATGGGCCGAGGCCAATTATATGAGGTTCAACAAGGCCAAGTGTTGGGTCCTGCACTTGGGTCACAACAACCCCATGCAACGCTACAGGCTTGGGGACGAGTGGCTGGAAAGCTGCCCAGCAGAAAAGGACCTGGGGGTGTTGATTGACAGCCAGCTGAATATGAGCCAGCAGTGTGCCCAGGTGGCCAAGAAGGCCAATGGCATCCTGGCCTGTATCAGAAACAGTGTGGCCAGCAGGAGCAGGGAGGTGATCGTGCCCCTCTACTCGGCTCTGGTGAGGCCGCACCTCGAATGCTGTGTTCAGTTTTGGGCCCCTCACTACAAGAAAGACATTGAGGTGCTGGAGCGTGTCCAGAGAAGGGCGACGAAGCTGGTGAGGGGTCTGGAGCACAAGTCTTATGAGGAGCGGCTGAGGGAGCTGGGGTTGTTCAGTCTGGAGAAGAGGAGGCTGAGGGGAGACCTCATTGCTCTCTACAACTACCTGAAAGGGGGTAGCAGAGAGGTGGGTGTTGGCCTCTTCTCCCAAGTGACTAGTGATAGAATGAGAGGAAATGGCCTCAAGTTGCGCCAGGGGATGTTTGGACTGGATATTAGGAGAAATTTCTTTACTGAGAGAGTGGTGAGACACTGGAATAAGCTGCCCAGGGAGGTGGTGGAGTCACTGTCAATGGAGGAGTTCAAGGAATGTGTGGACGAGGCATTTTGGGACATGGTTTAGTGGGCATGGTGGTGTTAGTTGATGGTTGGACTTGATGATCTTACAGGTCTTCTCCAACCTTAGTGATTCTGTAATTCTGTGATCTTCTGATGTGCTTGTGCTCCTGGTAATTGAAAGAGTTTTATCAAAAAATGCAATGAGGATTTGCTGAAAAGAATTGCACAAGTATCCAGAATCTCCATGTGCTTTCTCTTCTCCATACTCTTTGGGCCTTCTGTAAGCCCTGGAGAGACTCAGTGAATTTGGATAAGGGCTTTCATTGTCCTTTTTTCAAAGAAGGTAATGCAGCTGCTTTTCTTGTAAATTGCTGTTCTTGGGAAATAAGAAAACCAAGTGAATGTTCTTTTTTAACTTCAGCACCCCTTTTATTTGATTTGTGTTCTGAGGAAAAAAGGCCTTAAGAACTGTAAGAAGTTTCAGATGAATGTTGCATCCTTCACAATTTTTTCAAGTGCTTTTTATCTTGGTGGTGGTTTAGCAATGTAATAGAAAATGATGGGGCTCTGACAACAATTCTGTAGGAATTTTTGTATCAGACAATGAGAAATGTGTCCTCTTTGATTTAACTGATACTTGTGCAGTAGATTGGGGCCTGCCTACCATGTGATTAGAAGCTAAATTGTTTCTCTGCCAAGTCTTGGTATTGTAGGACAGCTGGGGTTACTCCTGACTAGGAGCTGCCCTGAAGGACAGTTCCATCGTATGCAGCTGCAGTGCCACAGAAGTTCAGTTAGGCAGAATTTTTCACTAAAGTAACTTGGACATGCAGAAGGGATCTTGCAAGAACGAAATTCATATATACAAAATGATTGCTCATCTCCTTAACTTGCTTCAAGTATGCTTTACACAGTATTCCTCCAGGATGTGAAAGGCAGACCATGGCACAGTATCTTCAGTTTCCAGACATAACTGTCAACTTTAGCAGTCATTCCACTATAGCAACCTCAAACTTATTCACACAGGCAGCAGACACATGCAGGCTTTTAGTCTTTTGAATTTTTAAACAATATTAGTTTAATGTAATCAGCTAAAACAAATCCACAGTGCTACCCTAGTGATGAGTAATATCTGACATCCAGAAATACCATATATTCAGAACAGCTGAAATATTTTACTTTTCTGATTGGCTTTGAATGATGTTATATTTATAGACTTAATCGCTGAAAAAGTCAGAGCTCCTGATTTTTTTCTTAATTTTTATTTCAGAATAATATGAATCTTGGCAGGCAAGGTATTTCTGGAGGATTATTTCACTGATCAGGTGGTTGTATGTACTTGACCTTCAGTCCCATGTGACAACATACTTGAAGAATAGACTTAATCCTCTAAAAATGCACTATTTGTTGTGTCTTATGCTTTGAATATCACCTGCCTCCCATCAGAAGAAATTCATATGCTTGCTAGGATGAATACATTTAACTCATTTTGCAGAATAGCAATGTAGTTACTATACCTACTGCAGTTATTTTTGATTCAGCACAGTAGTCAGTAATTTTTTGGCAGACAGAATGAAGGTAGGATAAGGTGGGGAACAAACCTCTTGAGGTCAGGGGGAGAATCTCCTTGTCTGCTGCTTTATGGTGCCAGAGGAACCACTAGCACCTGAAAGTGGTTCCTTGCCTGGCTCCACATGGGTAAGTCCCACTAACATTGTGCAGCTCAGTCTGCCTCCTGGGCAAGAGCTTTGAGTGCAGGTTCAGCTGCAATGGGAAATCGTGGATCAATATTTGGGTTGGAAAGCAAATGGCAGTGGAGTTTTCCTAACTAGAAAGTTTACATAGTAGATTCTTATTCACAAGGTCATTTTGTCTGCCTCTGTGTGACTCAAGTGCTGTATCGAGCCAGCTCAGAGGAGAGTAGATGTCAGAGTTAAAGCTGAATTTCAGAGCCTGGAACGCTAAGGCGGTGTATAATATTTGCTGAGGGACACTGGTGCTTTGATTATACGTCACAGGAGGGTTATGCATACTGGAAGCCTTGAGGGTTGTGCCACACATCTTCCCCAAATGGGATCTGTGTGCAAAGATGCTGTAAAGGGAAGGATGGCTCCCCAGCTACCTATGGACATTAGTCGATAGTTTTAAAGCATTCCTCCTTATCCAGAGTGCAGCAGTGCAGAACAATGTATCAAATCCCTTGGTGCAGAAGAATCCCTCTCTTTGGAGGGAAGCAAGTACAGAAATGTGAAACCAAGTGAGCAGTATGAACAGCTGAACATTCCCTGCTACTTTTAATATCAAAGTGTGCAGGTTTTTTCCCCGTGTGTTTCTCCTAGGAGAAGAGTGCCTGATACAGAACAAGAATATTTAAAAAAAAAATCAAATGCCAAAATGCTGCAGTGAACAGCTAACTTGCACAACTTACTAATGTCTAGAACAAGCACCGAAGAACTTTTAGGGATATTCATGTTTGTATTACAGTCATCAATATGTTGGGATTGTAATCAACAGGCTCGCCATGTCCCATTAGCCTCTATAAGACTAAACCAATTTCACTGAAGTGTGACATATGCCAAATGATAATAGGCTAACAAAAGGTAATGTGTTAAGTTTAAAAGGATAGAAGGTTTTCTTGTGTACTGAATGGGTGCAATGCATAGCTTAGAAGCAAAATGAAAGAAGGTTTTTCTGTTGGTTTGTCTTTGGGATGAGGGAGGAAGAAGACTAGAAAGTTAATGATTTACAGGTTGGTTCACTTACTGCTCACTGATCTGGGGAGTCTACACTGGCTCCCTCTATTGCTGTCCAGCTAAGGGATCTTGGTGGAGGCATTTGCAGCCCCCAGTGAAAGGCCCAGGTTCACAAAGGTGTTTAGAAGCACAACTCCCTTTGAAGCCAATTTAGCTAAAAGGAGTTAAAAGTCAAAATGCTGCTGAAGATGTTGGCTGTACATCTTTACACTGAAATTATTGAACTACATTTGTCTCACTGTGGTCCTGGGTTCTTTTGTTGGTGGCGGTCTGTTTTCACCTTAGCCCACCAGTTAAATATCCTTGCTCACATGTTGAACAGCAGCATACTAAATAAGAGTGGAAATAAAAGTCTGGAGGATTGGAAAAGGGAACTTTAAACTAGCATTCAAACTTTATAATAGATTGTCTGCATGTACAGAACTTCACAGATCATTGAGTTCAGATTCCTGCCCTCTGGTGCAGGGAAATCCTACAAGATGGTAAGTTTGCTGCTAGTTACTCCAGAGTGAGTGAGCAGCTGTGTGGTGCTTAGCTTCTGGCTGGGGTTAAACCACAACAATGTGCTAAAATATTTTATGCAATACATGATTTTACAGAAAAACCTAAAATAATAATAGCAGAGAGGTGGAGTGTTGCAGCATTCTTACACCTATTACTGCTACTTTATTAATGCATTTATAAGGACAAAGATTAAATATTTACAAGGTTTACTGACTGTGGTGTGCTGGTATTAATCACATTGTCATGTGATAAGGTTGGAGCGGAAAACACATGTATCTATATACACACTGCTCTCTAAATTCTAATTTACTCGACCCAATTACTTAGTAAATATAATATATTACATATGAGAAGTTGAAGTAGGAAAATAGGGTGATTGAAAAATCAAAAAACAGCACTTCTCCAGCAAAGTTGCGCCAGGACCTTCTGCAGATACACAACAGCATTGATCAGTTGTGGTGTCCTTAACCCTGGGGGACAGTGCCGGAATATTTCACTTGTGTTCTTATGAAGGTTGTGTCTCACGTACGTACCTTCTTGTTATCACCTTTGTGTTTTTGCCATACGAGTCATTTTACATATGCTGGATACTGCAGCAGCTTTTTTCTCTTTGTTATGCCCTGAAACCAGTTCTAGCCAGCTCTCAAGGTTACATTCCTTTAGTAATTGACCATTTGTATTTAGATGCTGGTGGCCTTTGGCTTCATCTTGTGCCTTGTATTTTCAAGTTCTCTAGTATCATCTTGTGCTTATACTCTTGGGATCCCTACTTTGAGGTGTGGAAAACATGTCATCAGTCTTAGTGGCTCTCTGCAAAGATTCAGTGTGCTGTTTTAGATGATATGCTAGGCTGATGCTTAGCTGGTATAAATCAGTGCAGCTGCACTGACTCTGTCAGGGCCCTAGTAACTTGAACCAACTGAAATGTAGTCTTCTTTTTAGATATTACTGTCTCCCATCAGACATGCAATTTGGTTAAGTTTTTCTCTAAGAATGATAATTTTGCACACTTGTACTCATGAATTCAGCACATGTGTCAGAATGAACAACCTCAATTAGTTTATAATCCGTTCTCAATATAGAATTGTTACTGATTATCTCCTATTTCTTCTGGGTTCCTTACTGCACTGTGTGAGATTCACAGCATTGTATCTTGCCAGTGCCTTTGTCATGCTTCTAGAGTAATTTTTCATTTTCTGGCAATTATTTCATATTCTCTTTTGGTGGGTGTGCATAGTGAGAACAGTGATATGACATCTGTGAAGACATGGTTTGAAGAGCACTTGTTTAGACAAATAGTTGGTGTCAGATTGTTTTACATAAGAGGCCACAGAGTACCTAGACAAAACTGCTGTTCTCATCCAAATTAGAAAGGTATGGTGCACATTACTGATAACCTCTTACCACTCTGACTTTGAAGATGGTGTTTTATGTTTTCCTTTGATCAGGGACATTTAATTATAGTAGAGATCTAGTTCTGCTACAGTTAGTTGAAAAACCCTTATGTTGAAATGTTGACTTTTCTAAACACTCTAAAATTTGCACATTAATTCTCAAATCGCCCTGTAAATTACTGTGCCAGATGGAGGAACAGAGTTAAGGTTTGAATTTATTGGAACAAGGGGCTCCTTAAACACACTCCCTTCAAATCAGTATGTTTTTAACATTCTTTCAAATTTATTTGTACATCTCTAGGGATCAAATCATCTTGTCATGCAATCTTCTGCCCAATTAATTTCTCTTGCTTGATTTTTGTGCCAACTTTCCTAGGATACTGGGCAGTTACTGAAGTAGCTGTTGTGATATCCCCTGGCTGAAGCCAGGCAAGATAGAGCTTTTTGCATATTGAGTTAGAAGAAGTTAACCTCAATTAGCTTAATCAGCACAAATGTTTGTGCTTGAGAACCAGCTCTGGTGCAGCTGTCCTGATTGGCAGTTGGTGACTGCTAAATCGGAGCTGTCCCCAACTCTGAACAGTGCCTAAGGGCTCCTACAAGTGAAATGCATACAGTGGCAGGCCAGTGTACCCAATAAAGTAATCCCTTCCCATGTGCATTTGAACAGTAAATTATACCCATCATTCACTTGGAAAGCAAGGCAGTTTTAAAGTGTAGTTTTTTCATCTCAGTTGCTATGTGGTTTTAAAAACTAATCTGCCTCAAACTAATGCTGTTCTGTAAGTAGAGTCTTTTGAGATTTTTTTTTCTCCTCAGTTTATAACCTTTCCTCTTTAGTGCGCTTGTCAGAGATTCAGTATAGTTTATTGCGCTCTTACACAGGCCCTGTGTAAGGCTTTGCCTTGAGTCTGCTGGATAGCCATCAGCAGGGCACTTGTACTCTAGCAACTTGGCTTTTCCTTCTGTTAATGAGAGTACCAAAGCTGACGCTGCTGTAAGATCTCCTGGAGGAAATGAAGTTTTGTTTAACAATGGTATGTTCCCTAATCTGGCATGCTGCACATCTCCACAAATCCGTCTGTATTATATCTTTCCATCTACACTCTGATTTTGTTCTACTGTATGCATGATGCTGAATTTGAGAGGATTGCAAGAAGCTATGCATACCTCCTGACACGCAGCCATCAATGCTGATCTGGAGTCCTGGCGTGACATGCAGTTCTGGTTCTTGTATTCCCCCAAAATCAGTGGACTTAAGTAGCCCCCTCCAAACGAGAGGATCAGATACCAAAGGTGTATTTAGTATTGCCCTGAAAGCTTCTTAAATGAATGGTTTATCAAACTTAAACCTTGCTATCACTTATCTCCAGAGGACAATCTACAGCTTGTATAATGCCTGGCTCTGCCAAAACTCTGAAGCATGATGGCATTGAGACAACTCAAGCTCAGGACTAAGGATGTGCTCAAATGTTGTGTTGGTTCACTTACCAACTCCTCTTGTTAGTCTTGGAATCAAGTAAAGGTCACTACAGAGGGTTAGCACTTGCCCCCCAATCCTTTGTTTATCTGTATGTTCTTGTATTTCATTACAGTAAATATTCCTAGTAACTCTGCCTTCTGAAATAATATTTGCTTCGATTGTCTGAGAATACGTGAATGTGTTATGTATAATCACATTTGGGAGAACATAATTTGAGTTTAAGGGAGTTATTTTTCCCACAGCAGATGTATAATTCAATTAATGTTAATGTTAAATCTAGATATCACTTTACCTCTGCTGCACTGTGCAGGTAATTACTTTCTGGTTAACTTAAATTCCTTTGTAGTTGCCATGATGAAGTTATTCTTAATGCATCTAGAGGACTAAGTCTTGTTTGTAGGACTAGTGAATCCTGTGTCTGAGTCTGTACATTCTAGCATTGGACTGCTTATAAAAATGATGTAATTCCCTCTACTGTAAGTACTCTGTTTAAAAACAGTGTTAAAATGAATGAATTAAAACATTCAGAGTAAGGAATTCTGCCTCAAGGTTGGAATCTATGAACATTTTTGCCTGTCCCTAAACAGGATGTCTACAACTCTAAACCCAAGGAATATAACAGCTGTTTTAGAGTTACTCACACTGGAGCTGAGAACAGGTGTAAGTGTCTCCATGACCAGGTTGGTGTGCATGGTAATTCCCAGACATCAATTAAAATCAAATATTTGATCTTTATGGTATTGGAGACTTTTAACTGGAATATGGCTGTGTATGCCTTTATGTTACGGTACTGTGTGTTGAAAGGAAAGAAAAGGTTTCTGTGCATCAGTGAGCTTGGTAGGATACTGTGAAGTGTCTTCCACCCACTCTGACAGAGGGGAAAGAGGACTTGTGCCTTTTGTTAAAGCCCAAACTTCACATGAACTGTAGTCTCCTTGTGCACTGATTCAAACAAGATCTTGGGCCCCTTCTTTGCTGAGAGCTTGTTAGTTGGATCTAATTCTGCTTCTTAGTTGAATTTAGCTCTTCTCGAAAGTTGATCTGTCAACTGACAAGCTTTGCTGGAATGATGTGTTGACAAAATCCAGGGACTCTTGCCTGAGGCTTCTCCCCCCCAACCCTCGTATTCTCAGAAGTGTTTTTGGAATGGAGAGCTTCTTTTAAAATACCAATTGATACGTAAAAGCCACAAAACATAAACTTCAAGGTCCAAACCCAGTTTATTCTCTGATAAATGGTCCTTTGGGGAAAATCAATTACAATGCCAGGAGATCGAGTTTAATCGTGTCTTTTGAAAGGTCAGATGAAAATGAAAGGTCATACTCAAATTTATCTCTTCTCAGAGAATAAATGTTTCGTGTCTACAACTATCTTGGCCCCATACCTTTCTATAGCTGTATATACTTGTACATATATTTATGTACAAGCACACACACAGACATGTACAACAAAAATGCCCTGTTTGATGCATTCTGTCATGGCAACCTGATCTTCAGCTACTCAGATTTATGATTAGTGACATATTGAAGGATATATAGATATTTTCCTGTGAGGGCATAACAGGATGGCAGATCTGGCGGGAGCTCTTGTTTTTGCCTTAAAAACATCTAAAAATCTCTTTGAGGAAGAGAAACAAGAACAAGGAGGGGAAGCAATCTTGGGGCAGCTTTTTCACAGCAATTACAAATAATGTAAAATAAGTTCATTAACTAAGTAAGTATTTTGCTGTGGAATTAAATTCTGATATCTCTGTCCTTTACCATGTAATAGAACATAAGGTTGTTCTTAATTGTTGCTCTAGGGGTAGGCTTGCAGATTTTTCCTCAAATTTAATCTATTCCTGCATGAAAAATGAAACCATGCTGAAAAATGTGGAACCTTCACATTTATTGGTATAAAAATGTCAAAATGAGAGCCTTGGTCTTAGTTTAAGGTCTATAGCTTCAACTTTAAATGGCAGAGAATCTTCTTCAGTGCGAGTGAAATTAAATGGTCTGTTAAGTAGGAGGTCAAATACTACCCATAGTAGTCCCCTGTGGCCTTGAATTTATGAGTTCCTTAAAATCTACAGCACTGTGTAGTCTTTGAATGTTTACCATGCTCACTGCCCCTGGAAGTTAATCCATTGACAAATTGGGCAGAATGGAGGGGAAAGTTGTGCAACTGATGGTATTCAGCCTCTTGTAGATCTTCAGCCAAAACCTGCTTTTTTCTAGACTGTCAATTTCTTGGTTCTAGGTAGCTCTGGGAGTTTTAGTGCCTAAAATTCTGTGTACTTATATTAATATGACATGCCACTTGTTCACTTGCTTATTTTTAGTAGTGGGTATCTTGTCCTTTACAGGTCTGTGCTAATCAAATTTACACAAACTTTGCCCTCAGTGCCAATGGGACTGACACTGGATTGAAGTCTAAAGTGTGTGTATTTGTATGTGGGTTTCTTTATAGAGTTACTGCTTGTACTTGGGAAGAGCATAGGCATCATTTCAAAGACAGTGTGTGGTCCATAGGTAAGGCATGCCACTTGTGAATGTTGGTTTTATCACTCAATTCTTACTGTGTGCATCCTTTGAAGTATTCATCTACACTGATTCTTAGACAGGAATGTGGAGTGATTTAGATGAGGTTTTCTTCCCCTCATGTATCACTGTGCACCAAGATGGACTGGTCTAGGTCAGATCTCATGGAGGTGCTTGTCAAATTGCATCATCCTGAGAAGAACGTATGATGCTGTGATGCATTCAGGGAGGTGAAAGAGACTGTTCAGTGAAGCAGAATGCTAAATTGCTGTTCAAATGTTTAAAAACTGTTTTGCTTTGTAATAGTTTCAGTAGTAACTCCATGAGTCCTTTTCTCAAACTTTGGAACAGAAAAGCCCTTGAACCTTTAGAACAATCAGCAGACCCTTTCTTTCTCCCCTGACTGTGAAGATGAGTAGAGCTTCACAGGAGCAAAGCTAGTGTTGGTAGGAAGTAGAGAGTCTGAGGGGAATGGAAGGCTAATTTCTTTTATTGCTAGATTATTTTATTTAACATAAATATTCCCTGACTAATCAGGAGATGATTAAGGCATCCCAGATCACTGGGAAGTTTTGTCACCATTATAATTTGTAAAACCTAACTGGATGTAATTTTACAGTGAAATTTTTTCCTTCACACAAAAAAGAAGCAATAAAGAACCTCATCATCTAATCCAGCTAACACTTCATATTTCACTCCTAGACTGCTCTAGTAATCAGTTATCATGGCATGCTTCATTCTCATGTAACCTAACCCCCTGGGCGAAAAGAAATAATCCATTTCAATTTTTAAATCCTCCTGAAAGTAAGTGAACTTGATCCAAAGACTAGTGAAATAATTAAAAAGGCTTCCTTTAGCCTTGATGTGGGTTTTGGATTTAGACCCTTTTTTTGAGAAATTAAGTATTTAATCTGATGAATAGACTATCCCTTTTTTACCGCATAGAATATAAGATAGAACTGAAATAACTTAATAGCAATTCCTAAAGAACATCAAAGGTCAAGGCTTTCAGATGTTTTGCTGGGCCAGATTTTCCCTGGACAATTATCAAAGCTCTATGTTTAACACCTTTGCAAATATCCATAAGTGGGCTATGCAGTCACTTTTTTAATTCTCCCAGGTGGAGCTGCTCACTACCTTTGCTGTCTTGCACTAGCAATCAGAAATGCTATGTGAAGGGCAAAGGTGGATATTAAAAAGTTGGCCTTTGGCCAAGTTGAAGTAACATAGCGCTTTGGGGAAATAGTGCACGTTGGACACTTTAGGTGCACATTAACCACACAAGAGGAAACAGCTACAGATGTTAAGAGGTTAATTACTATGAGTGAAACAGAACAGCTAAGATGTCAAATTAGCCTACCTGACTATGTCTCTTGAGCAACTGAAACACACGGATGATGGAAAACAATGAAGTTTATAATCAGTCATGGTAAATATGCTAATTATTTTAATTATTACATTTAACCCAATGGTCTTAATTAGATACTTTTTTAAAGTTCAGTTTTATCACATGCTATCATATCGAGAGTCACGGTTTTGTGAATAAAAATTTTACTTAAAATGCAAGTTCCACTTCAATACTCTGGCCAAGCCAGAAGTATGGCAGCATGTATCCTATTTCATTAAAGAGACTCCAAAGCTAAGCCAGATCCACAAAGAGACTTTGGCAGAATCAGTATATTTAATTTCAAAGACATGATCTTGTATGCTATGGTATAACTGGCTCTGCTGATGCCTAAAGTACCTTCCCATTAAGTTCTTAATATGTTTGCAGTCATGCTGAGAACTACTTCACATTTCTTGGGGATGATTAGCCAGAAATTTGGCGAGTACCCTGCTTAAATCCCCAAGGAAGCTTCCTGGTGGAGGTTCTCAGAATGCATCTAGTAAAGGATCACAGACTTGATCTCCAACTGCTTATTCTTTAATTTGCACCCTAAGGAAGAACTGCTACCCTCCTTCCATATAATGATGTAGTGGCTAGAGGATTTATCCAGGAAATGGGAGAGTTGTTTTCCTTGTCTGCCAGGAGAATTTAAAACCACGGCTTCTCAGAACTACATTTAGTAAGGTTTGCTTGATGTTTTGAAAGAAAAATGTATGCTCCTGCCCATAGGGCAGGATAGGCAGAGCTTCCAAGGAGAAGGTATGATTTCTTGTAGCACTGACAGGCTTTCTTCTGTTTCTTACCCTCTGTGCAACTGCTTCTGTCAAGAGCCTTTCTTTGTTTGCTAGAGTCCACCAGCTTCCAACTTTTGGATTTTGGATATTGTTCAAGGAGTTTAACTCTCCACATAAAGGATACCTTAGTGCCTAACAGAACTTAACTGCACCTTAATATAAGCACCTACAACAGACATAAAGCTGTGACTAACTCAGGTGGCTTGAATCCATTACTAGATCTGGCCTGCAGCCATTAGCAAAGGGGGGAATTTTCTTAGCAAAGATGTTGGATTGCTATGTACATAGTGCAGATCCTAATGGTTACAAGGAGCTAAGATGACCCATGCATGCTAGCCCCCTGATGATTCTAGCCCCAGCTTCTTCCAGTTGATTTCACATGTATGCTGGAAATTACAGAACAAAGCTCTGCTCTTACTCTGTATCTATCCCTTCTCTAAGCCATAAGAGTTAGGTGACCTTTTGCATTCATGGGTGGCAGGCATCCAGCTATTCCATCTCAGATGCATAGTTTGTTTTATGTGACATGGGTAAATGCATGCCAAGAGAATCTTAATCTCAAAGGATGAGTCTTTACAAACTGTTGTCTCAACAAAAGCTTACAAGGACTAGATATTTATAACTGAACTGCATTGCTGACTTCATTAGAAAAGACGCACGAACCTCTTACTGCACATAGATTACAAGCTTGTAAAACCAAGGCACTAGGAATTACTTTGCTATGTGGCAGAGCTTCAGAATTTCATGATCATGGAAGTCTGGTTGATTAGAAGATTCAGGGTGCCTTAGATGTTTATGAAAAATAAAGCAGATCAGGAAACTCCTTTTGAGAATCCAATAGCAAAATGGATGTGTAAAGAAGTCAGATATTTCTTTGCCTAAATTGTAATTGCCCTGATATATGCTTGGACTTTTACATGCAGGTCCTTAACTTCAGCCATTCCATTCCTGCTGAGATGCAGCATGTACTATCTCAGTGTTGAGTTAATGGAACTATGGGCTTTTTGAAACATGGATAGTGTTTGCTGTTATCTGCCTGAAGTATATATACTGTGCAGACAGACTTCCTTGTGGCTAGCCATCCATTAAATAAAAAGCATTTTGACATGTCTATATGGTATTTTATATTTATTAACTATTGTGTCACTTTGTTGAAAATAACTCTGGAACACACTCCTCAAAGTTCTGCTTCCTGTTAGCCAGTGAAATCACCTAATTGTCTGATAATTTGAGATATTTTACCACATTTCCCCTTCATCAAGCTTTAATTCTGTTAGGCTCCACTTACACATTTCTGACTAATTGGACAGGATGTCCTAATAGTCAAACTTCTGCAGAACTCAAGGTATAATTTAGGTCTGGAAAAAAGCTGCTTTATCTCAATTTGTGATTCATTAAAATAGAGGAATTCTGAAATCTTGCTTAGTATCTCCTTTCAATCTTTGCATCAGATACCACAAAATTAATCAAAGATGTTTTTTCAATTGTTAATAAGTTTCTATAGAAAGATTCATAGAGACACTGGTGCAACTGTATGCTAAGGTAGTATGATCTGTTCTGGACTCCCACAACAGAAGAGATGATGAGAGACAATAGACTAATTCATGTCAATGTTTCAGTTTTGTGGAGTGAGGCTTTATAGTCACTGGAGCTTCAACAGCAGTTGAGTAAAGGAGATTCTCTGTATTACCTCATCTGTGTCTTTAAGTCTTGCGTCTTGTACATCCACTTGTGCTGCCAAGGTACAATAAAGGTACCTTGGGCTTTTTATGCTGAAATTGAAAGCAACGGAGAACTGCTGGAAATCTGTGAAAGAAAACACGACATAACTGAAAATCATCTCTAGGTCATGTTTCAGTAGCGTTGATCCCACATGGGGGTGGAGGCAAGAGAAAGAAGCTGTTAAACTTCAATATTTTACTTCTGGCTGAACAAATAAAACCAGCCCGTCTACTCAAAGCAAGGTAGTCAAGACTGCAAAAACTGATGAAACATTTGCCTCAAATGAGGCATTCCAGAATGAAATCACTATTGTTTATGGAGGAACTTGTGCAAAGTTAGGAAGTAATTTACCCCAGACCTTCAAAGGTATATAGAGAGCTACTGTGGTGGGTTGACCCTGGCTGGATGCCAGGTGCCCACCAAAGCTGCTCTATTACTCCCCTTCCTCAGCTGGACAGGGGAGAGAAAATACAACAAAAAGCTTGTGGATAGAGATAAGGACAGGGAGATCACTCAGCATTTACTGCCACAGGCAAAACAGACTGAACTTGGGGAAAATTAATTTATTACCAATCAAATCAGAGTAGGGTAATGAGGAATAAAAACTAGCTCTTAAAACACTTTCCCCCCTACCCCTCCCTTCTTCCCAGGCTCAACTTTATTCCCAAATTCTCCACCTCCTCCCTGCCCAGGGGGACAAGGAATGGGGGTTGCGGTCACTTCATCACATGTTGTTTCTGCCCGCTCCTTCCTCCTCACGCTCTTCCCCTGCTCCAGCATGGGGTCCCTCCTAGGGGAGGCGGTCCCCTACTAACTTCTCCAGTGAGAATCCTTCCCACAGGCTGCAGTTCTTCACAAACTGTTCTAGCGTGGGCCCTTTGCATGGGGTGCAGTCCTTCAGGAACAGACTGCTCCAGTGTGGGTCCCCCACGGGGTCACAAGTCCTGCCAGCAAACCTGCTCCAGCGTGGGCTCCTCTCCATGGGTCCACAGGTCCTGCCAGGAGCCTGCTCCAGCATGGGCTTCCCATGGGGTAACAGCCTCCTTAGGGTGCGTCCACCTGCTCTGGTGTGGGGTCCTCCATGGGCTGCAGGTGGATATCTGCTCCACCGTGGATCTCCATGGCTGCAGGGGCACAGCCTTCTTCACCAGGGGCTGCAGGGGAATCTCTGCTCCGGTGCCTGGAGCACCTCCTTCCCCTCCTTCTTCACTGACCTTTGGGTCTGCAGAGTTCTTTCTCTCACATCTTCTCACTCCTCTCTTCTCTGGCTGCCCTTGCACAGTTGTTTTTTTCCCCCCTTCTTAAACCTGTTATCCCCTAGTTGCTGCCACCATCACTGATGGGCTCGGCCTTGGCCAGCGGCAGGTCCATTGTGGAGCTGGCTGGCATTGGCTCTATTGGACATGGGGGAAGCTTCTAGCAGCTTCTCACAGAAGCCACCCCTGTAACCCCACTACCAAAACCTTGTCATGCAAACCGTGTACAGCTACTCTAGCTAACTTCAGTGGAAGTTGAGCTCCATGTCCTTCGCATTCTGTCAATCACATATGGCCAAAAGGACTATTGGGATACCAAGTTCTACGAGCTAGCCTAATAAGCCATATATGTACAAGGTAACTCATATGTTTGTGACACTGAAAATAGGAACTGGCAGAATAAAAGGACCAGATAGGAAAGGTATGTTTCATCTGAGGAGCAGATAAGAATATAGCATTGCTGTGTTTCACTGCTCAGCATGTAAAACATCTGTTTAATTCCTTTATGTCTTGGGTGTCCTTGTGGCTAAAGATTTGACATTCACAAAATTTTGAGACAAGTCCATGCTAGTAAAATGTTCTTTTTTAGTACTGTATACTGTAGTTCAGTGTTCCCATTTGTTTTAGCAGCTGGCATAATAGAATAATTTCTACTGTGATGTCCTCCAGTTGTCCTTTGCTGAAATCTGAGCTATCATGCTGAGGGGCAGAATACAAAAGGTGGTTTTTAGATAGACTCATCTCAGGAAGCCTTAGACAAAACTGCTTTGGGTGTAGAATATGTGCTTGCCAGTCTTGTAACCTCAAGACTTAGTTGTATTTCACAACTAATAAATCAGTTTTTTCTATTTGTTATGTATTTCTGTGCATAAATATGTGAGAAGTAATTTTTAGAATATTAATATCTTTCTAGGTAAAATGGAGACATCACTTCAACCTTCAGTATGCTGTGTTTCTATATCTGCCTTTGTGTGTGTGTTTGCATATGTATATGCACTCTTTCCACTCCTGCATACGCACATACACAATGTGATTCTTCAGCCTGTAAAGAAAGAAATGCAGATCTGCCATTTTGATGCATGCATTGGTTTAATTTAGTTGTAACTGTCATTTGGTGCTCTGGGGTGATTTTGGAAATGAAAATGAAAAGTTCATAACATTTTATAAAAGAATAAGGGATTTTAAATTATTATTTAGGAACAGGACAGCGTCAGTGCTAGTGTTATTGCAGAATGAAGGCCAAGCTGTGAAAAGGTGTTGAATAGACAGCTTTGGAGATAGAGAGCCTTTGCTTTTCTAGAGATGAGATTATACTTCCCACATAATAGCCGTTTCACGTTGCTGAAAATCTGTTCTATCACCACAAATCACATCAGAGTCTTTCCTCACCTCCTTTTGTAAAATTATGCTTATGGTTCAGAGATCCAAGGAGACCCACTGAGGTATTCTTGCCTTTTTAATATGGGGAGCACTCAAGCACCATGTTGATGCACTATTAATATAAACCCTAGAGTAGACAGAATTCCCTTTCATGCTCGTGTGGTGTTTTTTATCATCACACTCATTCAGGATAGCATTTTTGTCAGTATATTGGAATACATAGGTATTCTATGTCAAACCAAATAGGGACAACATACAGATTATTTCCGACAGCCATGCTAAAATGTTATTTTTAATATTTTAAACATTGTTCTTTCCTTCTGGGCCTCACACAACAAAGATTTTGTAACATCTCTTGGCTTCAAAAGACATGGTGAATTTATACAAATATGAAGGACTTTGAATCAGACTCCAAGGCCCCCTGTGAACAATTATGAGTCTCTTCATTCCTGTGGATTCGGTGTGAGGTTGTTTGCAAGCATCTTGAGTCCTCTGCAGGCAAACAGATGTTGCTTATACCACATATAGTATTACTGTTGTAACTTATCCACAAAACGATGACCATTTGTCTTTTAACTCCATCACTTCTTAACTTTACTCCTTTTATTTTATTCATTTCTGGTTTTAATGAGATTCTTGTCAAAGTGCCTTCCAAAAAAGATAGAAGGTGGACATTTGTCATGTCTAATACGTGGCATTTGTAGGTTCACATCCCTAGATATTACCTACAAGAGGCAGTCCAGGCAAAGGAGTAGTGAAGCCTAGAAATTACTCATAGAACCATTAGAGCAAAAGCATACTCCTGAAGTGATCAGATTAGCTCATACACCTTGGGAAGTAGTTAACAGAGTTCCAGTGCGCTTCTTGTCATGTGGTAATGTAGAGAAAACGTATTTGTATCATACTGTGCATACTGCAGTTAGTGGTGCTGTCAAGTTGCATCGCTGGGTGCAGATTACCAGTCTTTTTTGCTAAACAGTTTTTAACACACGTTACGCTCCTTCAGTATACTACACTCACTCACAAAAAGCATGCTGATTCCTAGAATATACTGTTTTTTTCCAAGTTCCTTTTTAATGAAGGTATGCAGGAGGAAAGAACAATTTCAACTAAGTAGAAAGTATCAAAGATGAGGCTCAATTTAGCATAAAAATGAAAAATTCATCAAAAAACCAAGTCTGTTTAACAGGATTCCTGGAAGCAAGAAAACATGGATTGTTCGACAAAGCTACATTTCTGTTTTCTAATTAATTTACACAAAGCGTTTGTTTGGGGTTTTTTTACTTTTTTGAAAGATCCATGTTGAAAGAACCATTGTTTGTTCAAGGAGCAGAATCTGAGCAGAGTAGATATCTTCATGTCTTGTCTTTTAGAAAATGAAATAGCTTTGAAATCTCAGAACGTAAGTGGCACTGTGACACTGAGAGATCGCATGTAGCTTCTGAAGGTACCAAAATAAGAGAGAGTCGGGACATTCCCTATGGTGCAAAAGAAGGGAACTACTCCTCTATCTGATGTGCAGAAGGTACCTCAAGTACCCAGCTTCAGAGCCTGGCCTCTCTTCACCAAAGTCTCAGGCAAAAGTGTAGTTTATACCCTACTTTGAACATTCTCACAGCTTTCATGTCTATACAGTGGGTGCAAAAGAGGTGAGGAAAGAGTGCAAAAACTTTCCTTTATTTTTTCCTGGTGTAGTAACTACCTGCTTTGACTTTTCACTAGGATTAATGCAACTAAACAGGATCATTTTACCACCTGGTTCTCCATGTGATTTTGTGTATGAACTGTCAAAGCTTTTTTTCTGATTTTTAGAAGTGTGCGGAATTTTTTTCTTTCTATTTATTCCTTAACTTTGAGTTATGATCAGAAGCAGAAAAAATAGATAGGTGCATAGAAGATGCATTACATGCAGGATCAGAAGTATATGAAATTTGGAATAAACCTTTAGCCAAGAATTGTTTCAAACAAATTGCGCGTAGCAGGTATAGCTGAGTAAAAAGGGGTTGCTTATAAAGGGGAATGCATGAGACCCTATTTTGGGTCCAAATCTTCACAAAGGCATGCTAGAAGAAATGCTGCCAGCCAGCCAAGGAAATTGCTACTCACATACTGTACAAAAGGACAAATGCCAGATGTTTAGAGGGAAATCGTTTCCTAGACACAAACAGAAGCAGAAAATATAAACTGAAAAAGGTATATTGAATGCAGTATTCATTGTGGAGTAATTGTCCAATGCTACTGTGACTGCTGGTTGTCTTTGTTATTTCAGGTTATTTCTGCTAAGCCTGCAGATATATATAGACAGTGTCTATAGGGTTGGTAAATTTGGTATCACATAAAGTTTTCTCTGATGTATTCTAAATGGCAACAAGATAAGCACGTTGAATTTATTCTCAGTTTTGAAGTTTGGTCAAGACGGCTAAATCAAGAAAGCAGCTGACAGAGAAGCAGACATATAGTCAACAGTTTTTGTCTTAGCCCAAAAAAGTATGAAGCGCAAATTTCAAAAGGGAGAAAGATGTATGAACATTTATAAAGTGGTGAGGTCATGCTCATACTACCTTGTTTTCACAACATGCACTTTGAATGCCTCCATAAATTTGAGTCTGCCCTTAAAGAACAGATGGCTAAAAGAGATTTGCACCAAAAGCTCTAGATTTATGCTTCCCAATTGCTGAACCCAGAAGCACCGAAAGATTTGCTGTTCTAGTTTAACTTGAACGGTTATGTCAGTTCCCATCAATACAACTAATGTTTGTGCAGTGTGAGCTTTGGCGTGAACAAGAATAAAGAACATTGCTTACTGGGGCTATCTGAAAGCCATTATTGTGGAGCAGGCGAGAAAGAACAGCTGTTACCTCTCATAGAGAACTTCTGTTACTGTGCATCCATGTCATGGGACAAGGAACTCCGGTGAATTTGTTTTCTTGACCATAATCAGTGGCAGAGAGGCATAGGGGAATAGTGCAAGAATCGGGGAATGAATGGGCAGGGACCTCAGTTCTATCTCTGCCAGACTGCTGACAATCACAGATGAGTGAATTCACCACTATCTGGGCTGCGCTTCCCTTTCCATATGGTGTACTTGGTGGGTTTTCATGAAGAAAGGGAAAGGCAGAGGTATTCATCAGGGTGTATGTCAGCTCCGTACTATGGAAAGAGACACCTGAAAATGTTAGATGCTTATGGTATCTACTGATGTGTACATCTGGAAGTGATCCTTGTTTCCGTTCCATTGCACACGAATCAGATTAAAGTTGAAATTTAACCAGTATCGAATGAGTACTAAATAGCAGATTTTTCACTCTGCTAATCCAAGTTTAGTCAACTAGTCTGTTGTGTTCCCCCAGCCTCTGCTAATTAAGATGGTTTATTTTAGCTTTTGGGTATTCAGTGTTCTTAAAAGCCATGCAGTCATTTTCTCTAGCTATCTATTAAGAACCGTACAACAGTGATGGCTCTAGCAAGCTGCCTTTGGACAGCAGCTGAAATGAGGCTGATGAACATCTGTACTTCAGATCATCAGGGCCTAGACCCTGTAAAAGGCTCAGCAATTGCAGTGGGGACTGGGATTATTTCAGAGGATGAAGACCTCTGTGAATAGAAGTTAAGATAGCATTTACCACCCTACTACTCACTACTGCGTAAAATGAAAAGTCTAGCAACAAATTAACTGATTTTAAAAAGGCACAGGTACAGTTTTCATCTGAATTACTTCTACTGACTCTGTACCAGAGCAGGCTTACTGATTCTTTACTGGCATTCACCCAACTAGTATGCAGAAATTATCACTAATTGGAGAGATACAAGAGACTGACCTTGCTGTTATTCACAGAGCAATCTCTGCTGCATTTAAGCAACATGTTAAAGAGGTGTATGTGGAGCTGAACCAGTGTATCCCAGCTGCAGTAATGCGGAAGTCAAAGGTAGCTACTCTGAGCTGTGTACAATACTTAGCCTTTGTGAAACATGCTTTTTAGTTGACAAGCACGTTGATGAATTTCCAGGAACTGATGCAGTATTTTCTGTTAAAAATATAATGGGCGGTAGACAATGCAACTTTGTTGAAAGAGCACTAAATTGGATGATGGGGCAAACTTGGATTCAGTTCAAAGATATGTCTCCAATATACTTGGTGAACTTAGGTAAGAGATCATGTCCCCCATATATCTTAGTTTGCACATGCCAACTTTTCCTTTTGAAGAGCTTAGAAAAGCACTTAACTACGTAAGAGGTAGGTGTGTTGTATATTGGGAATACGACAAACACATGATGCTTTATACAATTTGAGCTACAGTCCGTTTTTCTTAATTTCTAGGGTTGGGGGGGTTTATTTTGATGGCTAACACGTAAAAATGTTTCTTTTTTTTTAACTTCAACTTAGTATCAACACTGATTTTTTTTTTTCATTATGTGTAGGTCACAGCTTAAAGATTTTTTGATTTTTCTGTCTGTAAGGTGGAATGATCTAGTTTGATTAGAGGTCACAGAATCATACAATGGTTTGGGTTGGAAGGGACCTTAAAGATCATCTATTTCCAACTCCCTTGCCATGGGCAGGGACGCCTTCCACTAGACCAGGTTGCTCAAAGCCCCGTCCAACCTTGCCTTGAACACTTCCAGGGATAGGGCATCCACAGCTTTTCTGGGCAACCTATTCCAGTGCCTCACCACCCTCATGGTGAAGAATTTCTTCACAGAATCACTAAGGTTGGAAAAGACCTGTAAGATCATCGAGTCTAACCATCAACCCAACACCACCATGCCCATTAAACCATGTTCTGCAATGCCACGTCCACATGTTCCTTGAACACCTACATGTTCCTTGAACACCTTCCTTCTATCTAATCTAAATCTACCCTCTTTCAGCTTAAAGCCATTATCCCTTGTCCTATTGCTACATGCCCTTGGAAAAAATCCCTCTCCAGCTTTTTTGTAGGCCCCCTTCAGGTACTGGAGGGCTGCTGTAAGGTCTGCCCCAAGCCTTCTCTTGTCCAGGCTGAACAACCCCAACTCTCTCAGCCTGTCCTCATAGGAGAGGTGCTCCAGCCCTCTCATCTTCGTGGCCCTCCTCTGGACTTGTTCCAACAGGTCCATGTCTTTCCTGTGCTGAGGATTCCAGAGCTGGATGCAGTACTCCAGGTGGGGGCTCACCAGGGCAAGAGCAAAGGAGCAGAATCACCTCCCTCAACCTGCTGGCCATGCTTCTTTCGCTGCAGCCCAGGATACAGTTGGCTTTCTGGGCTGCAAGTGCACATTGCTGGCTCTCATGTTGAGCTTATTGTCAACCAACACCCCCAAGTAACTCTTGTCAGGGCTGCTCTCAATCCAGTCTCTGCTCAGCCTGTATTTGTGCTTGGGATTGCCCCGACCTATGCGCAGGACCTCACACTTGGCCTTGTTGAACTTCATGAGGTTCACATGGGCCCACCCCTCAAGCCTGTCAGGGTCCCTGTGGATGGCATCCCTTCCCTCTAAGATGAAGCTTAGAAAGAAGGCCTTTCTCAGAGCTGAGTGATTAAATGCTTTGAATTTCTCAGATGTGTGCTGCTCTTTAGGAGTGCATACTGTCTTAATGAAGATCAGGATTCCAGAACATACTTTTTTCCTCCCCACCAATGAAGTTCTGCATGCAAAAGTCTGAAGCTAGTATACAGCCAGAAATTGTTTCAGGTGTAATTATTTCAAGCTTTGTCTCTTCGTCAGAAAAAATATGGCACTTGCCTTTTAGTACATTTAGTACCTTAATGCATGTAAAACTGCTTAAGAACATTCAGTGTTCCACAGTGACACCAGTTTCTGTCTACTGCTGCAACCCACCTGAGCAATAATAAATCAGTCATTTGAAATGTCACTAGTGGGTGGATTAGTAGATGTTAAAGAAGAGTTCATGTCCTTGCAGGTGTGAGAGTTTACAAAGGAAATGTTATATATGCTTGCCTGGTTCTTGTCCTCTTTCCTTGCAACCTCACTGAGCCACTGTTGGAGGCAAGGTACTGAGCTAAATTAAACTGTCTGAAAAACTGGCTGGATGGCTGAGCCCAGAGAGTTGTTGTAAATGGGGCGAAATCCAGCTGGCGGCCGGTCACAAGCGGTGTCCCCCAGGGCTCAGTTTTGGGGCCGGTCTTGTTTAATATCTTTATCGATGATCTGGATGAGGGGATCGAGTGCTCCCTCAGCAAGTTTGCAGAGGACACCAAGTTGGGTGGGAGTGTTGATCTGCTCGAGGGTAGGAAGGCTCTGCAGAGGGATCTGGACAGGCTGGATCGATGGGCCGAGGCCAATTGTATGAGGTTCAACAAGGCCAAGTGCCGGGTCCTGCACTTGGGTCACAACAACCCCATGCAGCGCTACAGGTGTGGGGATGAGTGGCTGGAAAGCTGCCCTGCAGAAAAGGACCTGGGGGTGTTGATTGACAGCTGGCTGAAGATGAGCCAGCAGTGTGCCCAGGTGGCCAAGAAGGCCAATGGCATCCTGGCTTGTATCAGAAATGGTGTGGCCAGCAGGAGCAGGGAGGTGATCGTGCCCCTCTACTCGGCTCTGGTGAGGCCACACCTCGAATGCTGTGTTCAGTTTTGGGCCCCTCAACTACAAGAAGGACATTGAGGTGCTGGAGTGTGTCCAGAGAAGGGCGACGAAGCTGGTGAGGGGTCTGGAGCACAAGTCTTATGAGGAGCGGCTGAGGGAACTGGGGTTTGTTCAGTCTGGAGAAGAGGAGGCTGAGGGGAGACCTTATTGCTCTCTACAATTACAGAATCACAGAATCACTACGGTTGGAAAAGACCTGTAAGATCATCAAGTCCAACCTGGGAAAAAAAAAAGAAAAAAAAGCCAACCACCACACAACAACAACAAGCCACAACACACCAAAAACCAACCCACCCAACACCACAGAGCACCATGTCCGTCAAGCTACATGCCACAATGCCACATCCACACACTCCTTGAATACCTGGAGAGAGGGTGACTCTACCACCTCCCTGGGCAGCCTGTTCCAATCCTTCACCACTCTCTCAGTAAAGAACTTTTTCCTAATATCCAGCCTGAACCTCCCCTGAGGCAACTTGAGGCCATTTCCTCTAGTCCTGTCACTAGTCACTTGGGAGAAGAGACCAACACCCACCTCTCTGCAACCCCCCTTCAGGTAATTGTAGAGAGCGATGAGGTCTCCCCTCAGCCTCCTCTTCTCCAGGCTAAACAACCCCAGTTCCCTCAGCCGCTCCTCATAAGACTTGTGCTCCAGACCCCTCACCAGCTTCGTCGCCCTTCTCTGGACATGCTCCAGCACCTCAATGCCTTTCTTGTAGTGAGGGGCCCAAAACTGAACACAGTATTTGAGGTGCAGCCTCACCAGAGCCGAGTACAGAGGCATGATCACCTCCCTACTCCTGCTGGCCACACCATTTCTGATACAAGCCAGGATGCCGTTGGCCTTCTTGGCCACCTGGGCACACTGCTGGCTCATATTCAGCCGGGTGTCGATCAACACCCCCAGGTCCTTTTCTGCGGGGCAGCTTTCCAGCCACTCGTCCCCAAGCCTGTAGCGGTGCCTGGGGTTGTTGTGGCCAAAGTGTAGAACCCGGCACTTGGCCTTATTGAACTTCATCCGGTTGGCCTCAGCCCATGGATCCAGCCTGTCTTGATCCCTCTGCAGAGCCTTCCTACCCTCGAGCAGATCAACACTCCCGCCCAACTTGGTGTCGTCTGCAAACTTGCTGAGGGTGCACTCTATCCCCTCATCCAGATCATCAGTGAAGACATTAAAGAAGACCGGTCCCAAAACTGAGCCCTGGGGGACTCCGCTTGTGACCGGCTGCCAACTGGATTTCACCCCATTCACTACAACTCTCTAGGCTCGGCCATCCAGCCAGTTTTTTACCCAGCGAAGAGTGTACCTGTCTAAACCACGGGCCGCCAGCTTCTCCAGGAGAATACTGTGGGGGACAGTGTCAAAGACTTTGCTGATGTCCAGGTAGACAACATCCACAGCCTTCCCCTCATCCACTAGGCGGGTCACCTGGTCATAGAAGGAGATCAGGTTGGTCAAGCAGGACCTGCCTTCCATGAACCCGTGCTGGCTTGGCCTGATCCCTTGGTTATCCTGCACATGTCCCGTGAGCGCCCTCAAGATAAGCCTCTCCATAACCTTCCCCAGCACCAAGGTCAGGCTGACAGGCCTGTAGTTCCCCGGGTCCTCCTTCCGACCCTTCTTGTAGATGGGTGTCACGTTGGCAAGCCTCCAGTCATCTGGGACCTCCCCCGTTGACCAGGACTGTTGATAAATGATGGAGAGTGGCTTGGCAAGCTCCTCCGCCAGCTCCCTCAGCACCCTTGGGTGGATGCCATCAGGCCCCATAGACTTATGAGTGTCCAGGTGGCATAGCAGGTCGTTAACTGCTTCCTCCTGGATCATGGGGAGTTTATTTTGCTCTCCATCCCTGTCATCCAGCTCAGGGAGACGGATACCCTGAGGATACCTGGTGTGGCTGTTAAAGACTGAGGCAAAGAAGGCATTAAGTACCTCAGCCTTTTCCTCATCCTTGGTGACAATGTTCCCCGCCGCATCCAGTAGAGGATGGAGATCCTCCTCGGCTCTCTTTTTGTTGTTAATGTATTTATAGAAGCTTTTTTTGTTGTCCCTCACGACCGTGGCCAGGTTGAGCTCTAGCTGGGCTTTCGCCTTCCTAATTCCCTCCCTGCATGACCTAACGAGGTCCTTGTATTCTTCTTCACTTGCCTGCCCCTTTTTCCAGAGGTGGTAAGTTCTCTTTTTTTCCCCGAGCCTCAGCATAAGCTCCCTGTTCAACCAGGCCGGCCGTCTTCCCCGCCGGCTCTTCTTACGGCACACGGGCACTGCCTGCTCCTGCGCCTTCAAGATTTCCTTCTTGAAGAAGGTCCAGCCTTCCTGGGCCCCTTTGCCCTTCAGGACCGTCTCCCAAGGGACCCTCCCAACTAGTGTCCTGAACAGGGCAAAGTCTGCCCTCCGGAAGTCCATGGTAGCGGTATTGCTCACCCGCCTCCTTACTTGGCTAAAAATTGAAAACTCTATCATTTCATGGTCGCTAAGCCCAAGACGGCCTCCGGCCTTCACTTCTCCCACCAGACCCTCTCTGTTCGTAAACAGCAGGTCAAGCAGGGCACCTTCCCTTGTAGGCTCGCTTGCCAGCTGTGTCAGGAAGTTATGTTCCACAGACTCGAGGAACCTCCGGGACTGTTTCCTCTTAGCTGTGTTGTACTTCCAGCAGACATCCGGTAAGTTGAAAGGTGGTAGCAGAGAGGTGGGTGTTGGTCTGTTCTCCCAAGTGATGAGTGACAGGACAAGAGGAAATGGCCTCAAGTTGCCCCAGGGGAGGTTTAGACTTGATATTAGGAAAAATTTCTTTACTGAGAGAGTGGTGAGACACTGGAATAAGCTACCCAGGGAGGTGGTGGAGTCACCCTCACTGGACGTGTTCAAGGAACGTGTGGACGTGGCATTGTGGGACGTGGTTTAATGGGCATGGTGGTGTTAGTTGATGGTTGGACTTGATCTTAAGGTCTTTTCCAATCTTAGTGATTCTGTGACCTAGTGCTGCTACTCTGTTACATTATTATGTTCCAGGTATCACTACAGAGATGGTTGTAGACAACCATGTATTCATGCTGCTTGTTAACATTGATTTGGGAGCCCACCAACTGCTGTGCTTAGCGCAGTGCAGTGCTGTGTCTGAATTAAGCGATGCTAAATTCAGCAGGCAGAGAGCCACACTGATGTGGCTGCGCAGTTTCCATACTGAAGCTGCATCATGATCCATCAGATTGAGCACTGGCAGAGCTAACCTGTGATTGTCTGCGTCCATTCGTTCCCATTGTTTGTCTCTTGGCAAACTGAGGAAGACAGTACTGGATCAGCAATGCTTGGTTTACATTTGGAAGGTTCTTTTTCTAAACATGATGCATTGGAAATGCTTATTTCCTCTGTCTCCCCCCTTCCAAAAGACAAAAATAATGTGAATGAGGTTCTGCATAATCCTGAAAATCCATGTAGATACATCAAGTAGTCTGCTGTTTGTCCATAAGATGTCTGAGATGCCAGATGTAGATAAAGATGAATTATTTTAACAGGAGAGTTGTTTATGATGATCTAAGGGTATAAATGGGGTGCAAATAAAGCTATAAATTAGCATGTAATGTGGTTGAAAAAGGCTGGCCATCTTTTGGCACATAAACCCTTCATCAGTTTGGATAGCTGTTTCTACTTTAGACCGGGCAATAATTCATGTGCCCAAAAATGTGTCTGTGTTTCTGTAAAAATACCAGCTGGTCCAAGATGAAATCATAATATCTTTTATTATTTTCAAAGTGTATCTGGGTCAGGGATGACTTTAAGAATAACCTCTGTCTTCTGTCTCATTATCTATATGCCAACATGCAGCCCCTTTATATGTGCTTCTGTCAGTATTCTAACTTCTGGTGAAATAACCCATTATAAAGACAAGAGAAATTTTTCACTTTTGCTATTTTTACTGTAATTTACAAATTACAAAATTTATAATTACAAATTACAGCAGAAATTAATAGAACTTGCACTGTTTCATAAAACTTCTCAAAGTCACTGTATTTAATTTTTAAGGAAAAAGAAATGCTTGTATTTTAAGACTATTCAAAATCTTTTGTGCAGAATAAGCCTGTCTTCACATGACATAATAACAGCTGTTTTCACCTAAAATACAGCTGTCTGGGGTACTAGCTTTCTAGGGCAATTTACATAGGCCAAGCAAGTATATTTTGAATACTGGGAACGGAATTTGCTAGTTCATGCTGCAGAATGAGTTAAGGATAACACAAAGAAATTTTGCCTCTTTCCACCACTGCCTGGTGAAAGATAAAACAGTTTCATTCGGATCCGTAGATAATGACCAGTTGTATAGATTTGGGTGAGTACATTGCTCTTGAATCTGGTGGTATTCCAGTTAGTTTGCATCAGCTGGGTTCAGCTGTGTTCTTATAATCACTTTACGTTCAACACTTCTATTCACTGGATTCAGTCACAGAAATATTAGTATTTTATAAAAGTTTTCAAGAAACAAATGAAACACAAGCACCTGCATTTGCACCCACCTTTCACAGACATGGTACATCATTTACGTGAACCGAGTCTGCACACTTCCCTTATTCTGCACCCAGTTCTGACATGATCTGACAGCATGAGTAAAGCCTGCTAATTACAACCCATGATCATAATCACTTCACTATATTACTTTATGTGGGTGGAAAGATGCGTGTAATGAAACAGAACTGATAGGGCAATATTCTTTATAGTACTAGTTACCCCTGGGATTGGTGTGAACTACACCTGCTATCAAAAAGCAATGCCTCATAGACTTAGCTGATGTAGGAGACGTCACTGGGGTAAGTTCAACTCTGTTTAACTCCACTGATTCCTATGCTATTTTCAACAAATGTGCACCATGGAAGGTCTGAGCCACACTTGCTTGTTTCTGGCCTTTGGATCACTGAATGCTCTAGTCATTATTTTTTTCCTTAATTCATGTCTGTTAGAAAAGGTGCATGGTTTTCTCAAGTTGTCCTTGTTAAACAAAGAATATATGTGGGTCAAATAGTTCATGAACACAGATTGCCATTAAATGAAAGGATAGGAAAAGAGACTGCTTGTTTATCTGTAAGAAATTACTGTGGAGATTTTTTTCTCAAGGAAAATTCCCCTTTTCACAGGAAGAATGAATTATTGTGGTCACGCTGCCAGGAGTCTGACTGTTACAGAGTTTTCATGTGGAATGTGAAACTGTCAAATATAGGAGCAGAAAGCCTAGAATTCCAGTCTTACGTGGAATAACTGATGACTTCTGTGGTGAAGCAGGATGATTGGCTTCATAGTATGGCTATAATGTAGAGAGGCCTTTACTGAATCAAGGTCACAGTTACATTCACAAATGTAACCGTAGGGGCTACCATGTGACTCATGGAATAAACACATTAAGAAAAAATTAATAAACTGTCTCACAGAAAAGAGCATGTGGTGGAATTACCACAGGGGACCTAAATATACTGTTCTACCAGATGGACTGGTGGAGTAACACCATCTGATTAGAACAATGTAGGTTTTTCTGTACGACTGTTGCTGTGCATGAACTTGTCTATGCTGGATTTTTTTACATATTTCCCACTAGCTTGTGTAGGAAGATCCTTCCTTATGCATTGCTGTTTCCCCTCTTTGTTTCTTCAAAGCTCACTCGTTTGAAAAGCTTAGGGAGAACTTTTATAAATTTAATAGAGCAGTTGCAACAGAGGGGAAAAGAAAAATTAACCACTGAAGTATGCTGGCTTGTTTTCTTTGGTTCTTTCTGTGTGATTAGTGTCACTGTCAAATAAAATTGAATTTCTCAGATATAAATATTGGCATCCTTCAGGCTTTACCCTCTTTTCCAAAGCCTACTGGACAAACAGTAGAGATTAATTATAGTCTTCAAGGCAGTCTGAGAGCTTTCTTCATAAGAGTTCAAATCTCTGTCCAAAAGCACACTGTGTGGACTACCCACCATTTTTTTTTGTGGTGGCATTGTAACAAATATATTTTAATTGAAGTGTTTAAATTTGCAACCTGCTAATCTTTAAATGTATTCAACACTACACAAAACAAGTGCAGAAAATTACATACCTATTCTTATCACTAAATTTGGCTCTGCCTAAGTTATTGGACTAAATGAGCTGGATTTAATCTAATCTCTTCAAGTTCCCGGAACTTCTGCTCAAAACATAAGAATGTTTATCATGCATAATTGTTTCTCCTTTGTAGTGCTCTTCATTACCTCTGTTTGCACTCTGCTTGTTACATGGTCTAAATTCCCTTTTAAGTATCAAAATTCATTTCAACAGGGCAGGAAAGCAGCAGTAAGAAATATGTGTTTGTTTTGTGATACCTGCTTATAAAAGTCCTAATTCTTTATAAAAATCTATCAGTGAAATCAATAGAAGCCCTTGGTGTGCAGAAAATTAGACACCCCAAACACTTGTCGTTTTTTGAAGCCTTTTGTGTTTGAAGGACTAAAATTTTGTTGCCTCTGCTTGGATGTTCGTGGATATTGAGAACTCTCCTGTATGGTCTGGTCCAGCAATCATCCACCTCTGAACCTCCAGTTAACTGTATTTGGCTTCAATCAGAGCAGTCCCCTGAAGTGCCCCCCATGAAGCATGAGATTGCTGGTCCCTGCACTTGGACAGCCCAGCCGGGTACCGGCTAGAGCAGAGCTCAGAGGGCTGCTGCAGGCACTGTGGTTTGCAGGCCGTACGAGTTACAGCCCCCTGCCAACCTGCTAGCGGTCATGATTGCTCTGGTTTAATGCTTTGGGTTTAGTTTGTTTTTAAATGCTTGAATGTTACATGGCTTGTTTTAATTAAAACACTTGCACAGTGAGGAAAATTCACCCTTTGGCACTAGGTTACTCTCAGAGATACTATAAATATGCATTAATCTTCTTTAGTGAGGAGAGTTGTACAATTAACATCCCAAGAGCCAGAGCTGCAGACCAGGAGTCAATGGCAAGGAGTTCTGCACTGGTGAAGTTCGATATGTGTAACTGTTTTGCAGGAGGCTTTTCTTTAACTGCGAAAACTGGAGAGGGTTTTGCTCAGCAGCAGGTTGTGGTGTTGGAGCATTGGTCCTGGGGAGCAGAGGGCACTGCTAACACACTCTGTTCCAGAGGAAAATGAAAACAGTCCTAAGCGTACGTACCTGCCTCCAAGTTTGCAGCTGGGCCACTGCTGTTGCTCTGGTTGTCGTTGCCACACTGTAGTATTTTTTCATTTTGGAAGAAAACGTTTTTCAGTTTGATTTGGACTTTCATTTAACTATGGAACATAGACATGTGCAGTCTGGATTCATACAGAGTCATAATACACAATTTGTATTAAAACCTTCTCGAATAGACAAGAAGCTGCAGAATGAATCCTACTAACACACATTACTACAACCATTACATATTCTCTCAAAAGAAGGAAAAAGGTGATTGAGTTGAATTCAAGCTTCCGATCATTGATGTGATATTCAGGACTTCAGTGCTCAGATGACTTGAGATACCTGGGATTTCTAACATGGGTGCTTGATTCCTGCTGGAGCTAGTGGGAGCTGAACATGCTCCTTTGCAGGAGAAGACCTTCTTTTAGTAGACCTGATTATGCAAACGATAATGAGCTCTAGCTATGAAAACTGAAATTTATGACAGGCTTTGCTAGATTCAAAGTTGAGAAATAGAATGTGTGTGTATTTTGCGTATGGAAGTGCAAGACTTTAAGTCTCTCCTTCCTTTTAATCCTATAGGTACTCATCCCTAAATTGAAAGGAGTGGTAAGCATTTGTCATCTCTGAAGAGTGTGTGAGACAGCAGGCATAAGGTCTTTGGGGTACACTGGTACAATTCCACTGAAGAGAAATACTCAAATCTAAACCAGTAGAAAATATATGGTATTCCAAAGATGACGTTACTGTGCCTTAAGGTAAAGTTAAAATAATTTCTTTCTGTCTTTTAAAGATGTAACATCTTTAGAGAGCTAAAAACTTTTTGCCACCAATAAATATAGGTACTTTGCTGCTGTTTTCTTTTTGTTTATTTATTTTTTTCTAAGTCTTCTGAATCTTTCTTCTTTCTTGAAAGCAATATCGTAACAAACATTCTGGAGAGTGTTTTGGTGGTGCCTGGTTATAAGAGACAAAATCACAAAGCGACTGCTTTGAATATATAATTCATCCAGGTTTTCTGATCTAGTGATATTAACAGCTTGCCACAAAACCAAAAAGGAAATGTATAGCTGTGTGTGGTTGTACGTGAGAATTAACTTTCTTGACATAGAAGATGAAATATAAAATCTTATCATAGAAATGTATAATTAAAAAATTTTAAAATTAGCTGTAGTTTAATAAAGCACACTTGCCTTTTACAGAATCAAGTATTTTTAAAAACAGTTTCACAGTGAAAGTATGATTATTTTCATGATGTTGTTTATGTTGTATGTGGAGTGACTCAAGAAACTTCTACATGCATCAGTTCTTGTGTCTGTGGCCATCTGTGGTGAACTATTGTAACAAGGCTGCTTTTGAGAATGGTCTGCGAGCTTGTCTAGTTTTTTCTTTTATTCTTTCTTTTTTAAAATAAGTGACTTCTGCGAACTTGGAGTCTGTGAAAAATTCAGTTCTAGTGCTTAGCTAAAGTAGTCTATGCTTGATAGAGATCCTGTAGAAAGGTATCTGCTATCAACTACCTTCTATGAAATAAGAATCAATTTCTGGGATAATTCTACTTATAATTCCCATTTGTTCTGTTGCTTCACAAAAACTATAGATACTTTAAAACAAATTTTCACTGGAAAAAATATTACCTCAATTTTGGCCAAAATTTTGCTTAGAAATACCCTTACTAGCCATTTGTGTACCACATGTGTCTGGAACAAGAGGAGGCACTGAACTTCATTTAACCAGGCACTGTTCAGCTATCCAACAGTGATTTACTTCTTCTAGCTCATGAGATTATTGATCCAAATTAGAAATGTTCTTGTTGATTTTCAATTCCTCTTGACCTATGTGAGATCCTAATCAGTCACCTAGAGGGGAAGGTTTCCTTACCTAGTTAGAACTGCACGTTGACATCAATTAATCAGTATGAGGACCTCTAACCAGGTCACTGTAAACGTTAATATAATGAATATTCATCAGTACCAACGTAAATCTAACCCTGCAAAACATAAGTGAGAAGACCCTTAAAGAGGTTGCAATCAGCTGTATCATCTATCATTTTTTAGATCAATGTTACATGGATCATGGTTTGTGGTGGACGGAGTGATAGTGCACTTCAGTCATGAGAGAAGCAACAATATTTATTTATATAATAAATATAAAACATTTATATATATAATTTATATAATAAATCTATTTATTGATATAGAACAGTTAGTTAACAAAGTTCAATGGTAAATGCGACAGTGGTTTAACAAGATTCGATGGCAAGGTACACTTGATTATTTACTGCATAGAGGACAGGGTCAGAGAAAACTGTCAAGGAGACCCTCCCGTTGAGTCATGAGGTTCAGAAAGCACCTCCTTGTGTTCTAAACTCCTCAGAGAGGAGTCTAGGTGCGGCTAGATCCAGACTTAGTCCCACACTTGGTCAACGGTTTATGTCTAAAGGATTATATATGTGCAGTCAATCCTTTACATGACTTAGTATGCTAAACCTTGAAACCTTAGCTATTAGCCACTTAACCGAGAATCTCCTGCAGCAATGAATCTCTCAACCTTGAGGAGTAGCCTTGAGAGGTGTCCCTACTCAAGGGGAGATCCTGGTGCGCAGCCCGCTGCCGTGCAGGAGAGCTCAAAGGGCTCTTGGGCTGCTCAGTATTTGTGGGGGTAAGATGATTGACTCATAGACATATTTACATACTGACCACAGATTTTAAGTTTCTTCCAAGCTCAGCTTGAGTTGGACATTGACCAGCACTGTGGCTGGGTGGATGCATTGCCATAAATTAGCACTTGGCTATTGTGTTCTTACGTGTCTTGCCCGAATCCTCTCTGAGCCAGATGCATCACAACCAGATGCCTCCATCATGACTGCCACTGGTGGTTATTGCTTGAGCAGGGTTACAGGAGATAAAGGTCAGGTTGGGGGGCAAGGGGGAGCACACCATCACATGTTTTAATTCATTGCTGTTCTCTGTCCTACCTCTCGAAGTCTCCAGTTACAGGTACCTACAGATAGATTAGACTCCTCTCTGATAATTAGTTTTTCTTTTAAGGACCATGTGTTACCCTTCAGGTTTAAATTGTGTAAGGATGGCTGCAGTCCCTCTAATGATTGAAATCAAGCTCCTCACAGTTGCAGTGGGTTAATAAAGAGTAACATGAGCAAATATAAACCATGGTTATAGCCAGTGAGTTTATTACAAGCTCACCTTCCAGCAATCAACAGGGTACTAAGGAAAAAATATTCACTAGACTATGCCCTAAGCTCAGCTGGCAGCCTTCCCTTAATTTTTCAGTTGTAACTTACTCTGCAAATTATGTCCTTTGACTAACAAAAAGCAGTATGAGAGAGGAGAGGTGTCTGCCACAGTTCCCTTGTGAAGTTCTTGTATCAGTTTGTCAGAATGACAGAGTTCAGACAGAGTATAGGCTCTTCTGCAAATGGGGAGATGAACTAAGCACCTGTAGGATTTCCACTGAAATACGTGTCACAAGTTGCCTGATGGAATTTAATCTGCTTGATAATTGATAATCGTAACTGTGAGGCAATTTATAAGCTCCTGTGGTTGCAGATAAGAAAGAGTTAATGGAATGACCACTTCTTCCCTCTACCTTCATTGCTTCCCTCACTGTGATTACAAAGCTAATTAGTGGCAGCTCTCCTAAAAGACTGCAGTCCAGCCACAAAGGGACAGGCTGGCACTTGGCCACAGAAATATCTCAGGCAGGAGAAGATTAGAGCCACATATTGTCATATTTTTCTGAGAGATGATGGGAGACAGAGACATTAAAAGCAGCATTTGGCTGCCTGTCCTAGACCCCTTAGACTTGCCCCTGCAGAAGAGCCCAGGTTTGGATTCTCTTTTTCTCCCGGGGTGGAGGTAACAGTCCCAACACAAAGAAAACAGGGAGAAAACCAGAAAAATCTGCATGGATTTAGAGGCTTTTATGATTTATTTTTTTTTAACTCAGAAGCAGGGAGATCAGAGAAAGCTGCAGAGATAATCAGGTTTTTTTGTATTTTTAGATGCTGCTGTGGGAGGTGTGGACACCAGGGGGTGCAACGACCACTGTCTGAAGCGCTAAGGACTCCAAGACGCAATTACATCCTCTCTCTATGTAGGTTAAACAGAGGAGAGATTATTCTGTGAGATGTGTTGTAACGAAACATTCTCTGTAATAATTGTGTTTCCAACAATACACTTAGAAAACTTAATTTTTTATTACACAACTTTGAGCATACTCTTCTGAGTATCTGGCAATGTGAGTGGGACTGAAAAGCCAGGAGAGCTGAGAGACATTCTGAAACACCACAGTTGATTCCCACACCTAAATTGTTTGCAGCATTGCCTCTATAATTGTTCACGGTGTAACTAAGCTCTGCAGTGGAACTACTGAAAACGTGCATGATGATAGAATAAAATCAATTGTAAAAGGTTCTTAAATATATGTTAATATTAAATATAGGATTATTCTCCAGTCTTGTGCTAATTCTGCTGAAGTGAGAAATCCTCTCACATTATTGTCAGGATGCAGCTTTCCATGCAAAATCAATTCTGATGATAACACTAGCACTTAGCTGATCTCAAAAGGCTGTTCCATTGTGTTTGTGAAGTCAATCCCTTATTACTTGTCTATAGAATTCATATATGATGCGTTGAAAAGCTTGCAGATAAATAGCTCTGTAGATCACTGCATCTCTTATTATGGAAATTGCTGTGATCATTTAGATGTAATAGATCTGGGACTTTTTAGTTAGGAACAGAATTTCTGCAGAATAAATGAAAGAAAAATATTGATAAGTAAACTTGGTTCAGCAAAATGAGAAGAATAGTGTAAAATATTTCTAACAAAGCAATGCTGTTCAATTAAAAAGCTAATAGTAACGGACATATCTGTTTATGGAAAAACACACAAAACAAACTGAAGAGAATTTCAACAGTAAATGCTGACAGACAAATTAGGTAATAAATGGGTTGAAAGGATTTGTGTTACTTATCTTGATCTAAAGAAGCAAGTACATAATTGTAATTGACCACAGTTTAACCCATTTGCAGTTCACTGTTCAGTGAGCATTTTTAAGATACGTAATTTCAGCTGTAAAAGCAAAATGAGATAAATGTAATACGGCTTGCCTTAGCGATATCTGAAGCATAAAATGTCTGTCTTCAACCTATAACCTCTTAAAAATAGAGCTAATGTAAGTGAACATGGTGCCATTCATTAGCATGTCAATGGTGATTCTCTAACACAGTGCCATTAAATTACTGTGGTGATAATGGAGACATTAAAAAAAGACAGATGCTAGGTCTGTTTCTAGGCTCTTATAACCCTTTAGCAATTAAATTTCAATGAGCTAACATAACACAGCTATAGCAAAAATTAACAATTGGGAATATTTTTTTGTAAGATTGCCTTTCTCTAACCGAATTAATATTTTTAAAGGGCCAAATTTTCAGTGCAGACTCTGCTTGGTTGATGTGATTTCAGTATTGTTAAATGGGCCAAAGGCTGATCAGGATTCTTATAATGGGGACGAATGGGACATGGGTGGGGGAGGTTGTTAGGTGCTGTAGGTTCAGTGTATTCTGTGCCTGGAAAGCATGGGAAGTGGGAGAATGTGCCAGGGCTAAACCTTCAGTTAAACAGAAGGTTCAGCTGAAAGCAAGCAGGAACAGAGTGAGAGGTAGAAACAGGCATGGGAGAGAGAAAAGAGGTTTTCAGTTTGTGTCACCATAGAGTAAAAATGATGGAGAGGTGGTGTGGACCCTGCCCCTGTCAGTCCCGCTCTCTGGCGGTAACGACAGTCTGGTCACCCTGGTAATAGGCCGATGGCTGCCAAACCAGAGCTGGCTGAAGGGGTCCTTGCGTGGGAAAAGCTGCTTCATCAGGTTCTGCACATGTGGGAGGGGGGCAGGACTGATGAACAAAAATCCCACAGCAAAAGCAAAACAAGCAGATAAGAATCCTGTTGACCCTCTGGAATCTGAATGTTTTGTTTGAGTAATTTCATAAATTCTTATTTTCATCACGTATTTAGAGGATTATTTTTCTTTTCCACTTCTGGCCTTCTACACCATGACATGATAGTAAAAATTTTCCATATTTAGTAATATCAAGGACGGGAGCTACTAAGTACCACCTGAAATACCTTGTTTTCTCAGCTAGATCAGCATTGCCTCTTTGCCTTGTAATGGACCAGTTTGATGCATTGATAGAGAGCCATTGAATACTGTAGTGCAAATAGGGTATAGTGAGAAGCACTGGCCGCTAGCTAAAACCACCTGCTGTCAATGCTGCTGGCCCTAGGCATCTCTATTGGTTTCCAAATTCTTTCCCAAATGGTGCTGGTAATCTAAATGCTGTCTGTGATGTTCAGGGAACTGAAAACCGTGCAACACAGTGTGCAATGTGACACATCATTGTGTTCCTAAGACAGCTTCTCATGTAAATCTCATGCAACTGTCAAACCTTGTGGCACATACTTCAGTTTATAGGCAAACTTGCCTGTATCCGAATGGCAAAGAAAATTACGGAGAATGTTCTGTTTTCTCAGTCATGTTCGATTGTGACGCACCGGCTGTACTTGCTAAGGTCTAAAGCCAACATGATAAACTCTTTAGCCTCCCTATGACCTTGCAGAATCTTGGGGCTGGTAAATTCCAGGAACTTTCCAGGGAAATGGACAGGGCAGGACTGGAGGAAAAGGTAGCAGGATCTCTTCCCAAATCCCCTTTCCTCCCAGGTAGTCTGCTAAATGCTGGAATTAGCTTATTAGAGGCTACTAATGATATTGTATGTGAGGGCTAGTCGCAATCCACACATTGGGAAAAGCTAGGATATCTTTCCCTTCACTAGAATGTTTGCTTTATCATACGAGGCACACTGAATAAAGCTGTTTTTTCCGGGGTCACTCAGTGGCAGTGGTCTGTCAGATGTCTGTGCAATGTGTTGTGATGCCTTGCAGTGTATCCAGCATTAGAAATTGCTCATTGCAGATTTTATAAAGAGTTGTCTAATAGCTGGGGGCTCCCTCTTGCAGTCAAATGAAACTTCAGGAGATAAGAGCAGCCACTTCCACAGGTTAATAATTTCCTATCCATCAGGAACAAATTGCAGTGTAAAAGATCTACTTGCAGACTATGGGTCATACTAATGCAGATCATCTTACTCTATTGGTTTCCATTGAGGTATGCCTGTTTACACCAATCTGAATAGTTGGCCTTATCTATATAACAGTGATGGCATATGGCTTTTAAAAACTTTGTGCTGTTGTACTTTAAATCAGAGTGATCATTAGCATCTCAAAAAGCATCATAGCATGGATTGAATTATCTGTAATAGCTTCAATATGGCAACACCTGGCTCAACAGGTGCCTGAAGTCACAGCAGGCCATCTGTTAGTGATCTGGTTGGATGCTTTCTAAATACATCTAGCAAGAAAGCAAGGACACTGGGGAGTAAAGTTGGAGAGAAGGAATCCAGCAACCTGCACTCAGAATGCCAGGTGCAGAAGAGAAGGAGGAATGTGTATTGTAAGTAAGGCTTTTCATTCTGTGTTTCAGTCTGCTGGGAAGATCGGAGGCACTGTGAAGTTTTTAAATAAAAGCTAGATATAAACTTGGAGACAATCACCAGCTGTTCATTTCTCTTCTGCAGCATGTGGAGAAACAAAGGCACATTAAAGACCAACAAAAGGATTGAAACAGCATAGAGCAGCATCTGTGTGGCATGATTCCCACTACCACAGGGGCCTCTGTCTTTACAGATTAATTTCACAACAGCGATAAGAGACAACTGGGTAATGTTACTGCCCAGTGTTAAAGATCTGTCTGGTATATAAGTCCCTGTGTATGTCTACACTAAGTCATGTGCTGCTCCGATCATATGTGACTACATTCAGTAGGATGGCTCGCTCTGTGCTGCAATAGGACTGTGCCGCAGGTCTATGAGAAATGAGCCTTCACTCAGGCAACATTGGCTGTAAATCATCTAATGCATAAAAGCTGCTGCTTGTAGTGTTAAAACTTAACTCTGTTGTCTTTGCCATGTTCTTGTGGATTAGCAGCATGGCCCCTGGCATGCAATGGTGTGCCAATTAAAGTTACTGTGCTGGCAAGAGAAGAGCCCAGACGGAACACAGAGCACCAAAACTCTCCAAGTCCTGAATGGCCATTAGTATTGATAGAAGCAGATCTGGCAGACACCATCCATTCTGTTTGTTTTTAGTGCTAGGGGTTTTTGTGTTTGTTCGGTTGGTTGGTTGTTTTTTAAGACAGAAGACAGCAGAGGGAGGATTGTTTATGTGCCTCACCTGGGCTTATCCAGCACTCTGGTTCAGGCCATATCTTCAAGATGATGTCTTCCCCAAACACACATCCGACATAGGAAATACTCTGGTGCATAAGCACAGCTTGTGCAGGACTGATTCACTCAGCACGGACCCTGTAGCAGAAGGGCAAACTAAGATACTGTTGAGAAGCAGACATGCTGCCAGGCCCCTAAGGGTAGGAAGGAAAGAGACTGTTTATAAAGATCCTGTGATACCACACAAAGCTGGTGTCTCCAGAGGTGGCACTGAAAGCTGCTTGATCGAAGAGCGGGCCTGGAGAAGGTTTGCCCAGTGAGGACATGAGCAGAGGGACTGGTTGTATCGTTTTCTCTCTGAGCTGTGAGGTCAGAGCTTTTGCTATATTGGAAGTTTGTTTACTTTATGTTCTAATGAAATACTAGAGCAGAGATTCGGAGCTTGCTTCTGCATCACCTGGCATCAGCAAGCGATTCAGCTCCTGTATGCCATTTAGTGAGTAGTCTTGCCTTTTTTAGGAAGTTCAACTCCAGAGAGCACTAATTTGGTATTTCACAGAGAGCGGAACAAAAATGGTATCTGTCTCCCTGCCTGTAGGAGAGCTGGGCTTGGAGGGATGAGGCTGCTACCCTTTCTGTCCTTGCAGCATTCCTGCTGGTTTCAGTTCCTCAAGCAATGATGCTGTGGCATGTTGGCTGGAAAGTGATTTTCTCTTTGCTACTTTTGGCTCCGCAGTGGTTTTAGTGAATCATTCACAGTCAGTAAGTTTTAAGAACCTGCTTCTCTGTCATGTAATGGCATAGGGAGTGGATATTATTAATTCAGAGAACAGTTTCTTTTTCATGTTCTCAAATACTCTTAATATTATAGGCACAGGAAAGCTATCTTGAACGTGCTGATTTCATGTATGATCTCTTCATATAAAAGGAATGCAGTAACGCCAATTTTATTATCAATAGGAAAGGCTAAATTGTAAGACTCTCTACCCATTAATGCCTGTGATCTGTATGTAAAAAGTCTCTCCTACTAATGTTTGAAAGGAGTTTCAATCCTGCTTCTCCATGTGTGAACACGCATGCCCAGTTTTGCCGTATGTATGTTGTCCAGGGTAGCACAGTGAAACAGGAACATAAATGTTCTTAGTACATGAGTCCAGTTCATTTTGTCCAGCTATAATTTGGATTAAAAACAATAGAAGTACTGCCTAGTGTATTAAATAATGGAAAGTACACTCTTCTATATGAACTTTCCAATTGCTTTGTTGAGGAGCACGTAGCCTCATCACCAGCACACTATGCACTGCATGATCTGCTCAGGCTTTTCTGCCAAATGTGCAGCTAGCCTGAATGGGTGGAACCGAGAGCCTTTACATTGGCAAATCTCCCCAGTGTGTAAGCGTTGTATAATGATGGTTAGCTTGGTGGTTACTTGAGACATTAAGAGTGTAAAAGGTGAAAGCTAAACATGTTACCTTATAGTCAAAGGAGAAAAGAAATGGGCTTTTTTTGCTTACATTTTTATTGGCATCCACACTAGTGTGATCCAAGCTTCTGAGCTTTACGTTTGCATTTAGTAAAAGCTTTCAGGCCGCGTTCTCTAGCCTGAAATGTATCAATGAGAAGATCTGTCCTGATGGCATCCCCTCCTCGGGAACATAGGAAGGACTGAAGGGCAGATGCCTCTGCAGATATAGCTCATCCTTGCACTGTAGAAGGTGCAAAACACCGATTACAGAGGTTCTGGGTTTGGCAGCCCCCCTTCCTGCATTAAGTATCCCTGAACATAGGATGTGTTCATGGGTAGAGACCTGTCATTCATGTCAATATTATCCCTTCTCTGCTGCAGAGATCCTAACATTCATATATGTTTACCAAATGTATAAAAATATGCTGTTAGGATATAGCATTGGAAACCATTCCCTTCTGTGAGGAAGGAAATAGGAACTACATATGAAAAAATGGCAGGACAGCTTAGCATTTATCTATTATATATTAACAGGGGTTGATCAGGATTTTCATTTTTGTTCTAAGTTATTTCAGATGCTACTCTCGTGTCAGTCTTGTGTTTTGAATGCTAATCTTGCTACTAGAAAATTATGCATACTGTTATGTTGCCTTAGTGTGGGGTATAGCAGGCACATGCCTATATTATTTTTAATGAGTATGAAAAATTCCAGGGCATCAAAGCTTTATCCTTCATAACCTTTGTTACCTGCTCTTTATGGAGCACGCAGATCTCTTTTGTGGTCTTTTGATGCCTTATATAAGAATTTCCTGACTTTCAGAATCTAATCAAAATATTTAGGTAATAGTTGATAAATTAATGCTTTTTTTACGGTAAAGAATTAACAAAAAGGTAATATTCAGCATGGGGAATTTTAAATGTAACTGAAACCTGTGGATTCAGTTTTGATCAAGAGTTTGCAAGAAATACTTCCATGCAGGCTGGGGTTGATCTGCATGTCTCCACAAAACCCATGGAAGCCATCTGTGATTTGAGTGTGCTTGGGGCTTCACATCAAGTGTGTTTCAGGCCTGAAAGTACTTTTCGTATTCCTTATGTAAGAAAGCACAGAATTTGATGATAGGTTAAAGCTGTCCATCTACCAGAGACCTATGTAGTCTATCTTACCCAGCATGTTAGCCTCTAAACTCAAAGCAGTCACCTTGCCATGAAAAATTGTAAATGTTTAGTGGACTGCGAACAAATGGCATAGAAGTCTTTCCAGTCTACAAATGCAAAGGAGAACAGTCTCATAGGATAGGACTCCTGGGCTTGTACAGCCCAACTATGTCTTTACTCAGGTTTCATTTTTAAGGAAAGCTCATGGTACCATGATAACCAAGTCATCTTTTGTGAAAACACTGCTACTTTGGCTGCTATTTGTCAAAGATTTGTTACAGGAGAAAATGACAAACATTGGTAAGATGTCAAGCATGTCTGTAGTCATCCTGTCAGCTTCTGCATGTAAAAATCATAAGGAAACAAAACTGTTATTCACACGTGTCTTACTACATTTGACCTGCCTCTCAATGGTCTGAGGAAAAAAACCTCTACGTTTAAGGCTATAGCTTGTTTTGATGAAGAAAATATGGGTTTTCACTTCTTGGTATTTATATTTTGGAAGTAAAATACAAGTTTTAGATTATGTTTAAGGCTGATTATCATTTAAACCTGTGTTTTGTATTGTCCTGCACTTCATGTTATCATTTATGGTCTCCTGAACATGTGTGTGCTGTTATCTTTCCAGTCTAAGAGCTGTTCCAGTTCTTCAGCGAAGCATTAATGTGGGAGGCAGTAAAAGACACCTCCAGTACTTGCTTAATTAGCTTTTTCTCTGCCACCATTTCCCTGCTATGTAAGGCAACTGTAACTTAAAAATGGATTTATTGACATTTTCATTACAATATTGCTGATAACTTGAGAAGAGCATCCCAATGTACTACCCAGAGGCATCTGTACTCCACAGTGTGGGAGTCATTGTCACTGCACTCTCGGCACAGACAGTGACTGCGATAACTTCATTTCATTCCCCAGGAGTGCCAAGGTCATTGATTTGGAAGCCAGGCTTATTGCAATGAATGCTTAAGTGGGAATGAAGTTGGATATCCAAGCTTGTCCCCTTCAGCTTCAGTAATTCAGGTAAAAATAAACCCAGATCCAAACCACCTTGCTTTCTGGGGGAGGAGGGGGTAAAATCTAGCAGCCGACTGACACAGTTTTGCAGTGACAACAGATTTACTTATTTCATAGCGGAGACAAGAAGTCAGATGCAGCCAGAGGCAGAAAGGAGCATGAGTAGCAGGTTAATCTGTTGTGCTGAGAAACACTGCTGCTGGCTTTACAAGGGTCAGGAGAGCAGCACCGAGCATGTTCTGCCCCCCAGATTGCTTGAATGACAGCAGTCGTGAGTTTTAGAGTGCAGCCACTTGAGTGACAGCTGGAGATAGGGGATTTGAACTTTGGCTGAGAGGAAGAGTCTGTTTTCCTGATAAAGCACAATATGGCTTTGGTTATAGCGAGAGAAGTTTGAAAACACTGAAATACAAGGAGTTTTGTGGTTTGGAATCAGGTTAAACATGCCTTCATATAAAAGCAAGAGCAATATAGAGGAAAGGAACATTTGAATTTTTGGGGTTCAGTGATGTTTGATGAGTGTTCGTATCAGGGTAGCTTTTGGGTGGTTGCTTGTTCAAATGAGTAGGATAACGCTAGTGGAAAAAGCTGGGGTGGGGGGAGGGGAAATAACTCTGTCACAAAATCATGGTATTTGAGTTCCTCCTGGAAAGATACTTTGTAATTTTTTCTCCTATTCTGGCTTGAGTTTAAATATACACATCGAATCTCAAATGAGAAGGGGGCAGACTGGAAGGAAAACTAAGGAGTGGAATATAAAAAAAGACATTTCAAAGTTCTCTAATTTTTGTAGGTATTGTAATAGAACACCTTCTTTGTACCTCTGTGTTGGTAAGACTGAAGGAGTCCATCGTGAGCCTGTTGGGATATATGCACTCTACACTTTTTTTTTCCTGTAGAATATTTTTTCAAATAGAAGTGCAAGAGGAGGAGAGTGGTAAGTAAATTACATTTTCTTGCTCTATCTTTCCCTCTATTTCCATCTATTAAAACTTATTGTGTTCTGTGCAAAGAGAAATGCACTGAATTGTATTCCAGCTGGGAAGAACACTGGCATAAATATGTGCTGTAATTAATAGCTGTTCATTCAGTATCTGCTGGGCAGAGCAAACACCAGGGCCTCAAACCCACCATTTGTGGCTCTGAATGGGCAGCTGGTTTTGTGTCAGCCTTGGCATAGATTATACATAGTTGGGGGTTTCTTAATCAGTGTTAGTAGCTTACAGTATCCTGAGAGACAAATGCTACTTGAAGACTGCTAGAATATTGTGCTGCCTCTCAATGACAAGCAAGAGACCCCCACATGGGAAGTATGATTTTCTGCTCTGGGTAAGGTTGAAATTGGAAAGTAGCTTTAATGTTTGTTTCGTGGGTTTTTTTTGGCTTATGGTCCCTGTAGCATTGCTAAGATATAAGGAAGGGTTCTTTCTGTAGGGAGCTCAGTCTAAAATAACAATGTAGGTACATCTTTTTAATAAGAAGTAGGGGGTTTATGTATATCCATGTGTGTGTACTCACCTTGAAGGTTTAGTATTAAATATTTTGTTTTCTATTCTTGTCTCTAGTGTATTCAAGTGTATACTAGAGGCATAGTAATTATAGAGAACAGAACAAAGAACATATGCCAACAAGGAAGAGAACTTCAGTAGGCTTTTGTAGTTGGTTTGTACCAATATAAAGGATAATTCTTAAATTATCTGCAGAACAAAGTCGAGGACATTACCAATATTTCATTATATAGGACCACTAATGGCTACAGTGATAATTAAAGAATATTCGTACTGAATATTCTTTATTACAGGATTTCATCAAGGCTGTCTATGCACTGGGCACTGTTCAGTTAAAACAAGTACCTTCCTAAACTTTTAAGTGTGCATTTTTTTAATACAGCCTCAACATTTTTAGTGAGGTATTCCATCATAATAATACAGTATCACTCTGCTGAAAGACAGTTATTTGATACTGTGTACTAATTGGGGATATATTCAAATAACTGCAAGTTACTGGCTGTGAATTAAAATATAATTTGATAAATATATGTTGTGACTGTCTTTATGCATAATCTAATGCTGTCAAGGAATCAGAATTTTTCCCTTCTCCCTCTACTAATGAAAAGCAAATGAGGATACTGTGTCTAAACATGCTGCAGCGCTGTGCTACTGTATAAGTAAAGTGTTACCATAATTCTTTCACTTGCATCTTTTAATGATGAAATTTGTGGAACATGGGTATTTATTAACCTTGTTGATGAGAGGAGGCTGTTTTTAAGATTCTTAAAATGTAAGGAATAATAATTCCCACTGTGAGTGAGTGGTGGCAGTGTTCTCATCCACATGTTTCTACGTTTGCAAATCTAATACTGAAACAACGTGAAATCTTCACGAATCCTAAACTACTGGATAATCCACTACTCCACTTGTAGCAGGATATCAGGCTGGAGGCAACACTATCCTTTACCAAAGCCTACTGAAGCCAGTAGGAGACTTTCTACTTGCTTCAGTGAGTTTTGGATTAGACCCAAGTAGCTCTTGAAACCAATATATACTGTATGTTTTCTGGGAAATCAAACCAATCTCCAGACAATCTCCTTACTTATGCTCTTTTGCATTCACAAACACATTAAAAGCCTACATCTCATTGACAGGGATGTAGTCACCTAAATAACTTGTGATTCTGGGTCATACATACCAAAGACTTTATCTTGCCTTTCTCTCCTTAGTAAAAGAGTACAACAGAACAGATAAAACCATGATGACCAACATGTTGGGACTGCACAATTCATTTTACACATGCATTGTTGCCGTAATGCAAAAATACTTGGCTTCAGGGCGTGAATGCTCACATCACCTAATTTGATGCTATTACGGTTTGACACTAACAGGCTACTCTTACAAAGAGCATGTGAAGCACAACTTGAAAAAAACCCACTTTGTTAAGAATTGCAACATACAAATGAATGAATAGCCTGGGTGAAATTTAGGTTCCACTCTTTTCCCTTGACTTCAAGACAGCCATTATTCCACCTGCCTTTTTCTCATGGTTTCCCATCAAGCTTACAAAAGGCAAGAGATTAGCAAACTGAATAAAGTACTCTATCCGCGTTCCGTAAAGAGATCTGAGATCAAGAAAACGCTAAGAAACTTTAAGGACAAAACCCCTATTTCTCATTTTATCGTGCAGGTTTGTTGGGCTTTTATGGTAGAGGAGGAAGTGTGTGTTCTTTTGTTGTTGGTTGTTTTTTCTTTCCCCTGAGGAAAAATAAGGAAAATCTGGGGAGTTGCTGAGGGAGGAAAAGTGATTCTTTTGTGAAATACTTTGAACAAGTACTGAAATAATCCTCAATGTTGAAAATTCTATTACTGCTACACTTCATTTCTTCCAGATGCATTCTAAAATTAATTAGGATTTCAAATTCTGTGATTTTATTTCAAATTTATACCAGTATGCAGGTCTACATTCTATTTATACCTACATCCCCTGGAGCTACTTTTCAATTAATATGTAGGAATGCAACATTCATTTTCCAGTTTTTACCTCTTCAAAACATACTTCTCTTCTGCATTAAAGCAATATGTTTTTAATGTGGGGTAGGGCTCAGAAGCAGTATGTAAATACCTTTCTGACAAAACATCAATATTATTGATGTTTTGTATTTCCTCTGTTTTATTTTTTCTTACTTTACAAATGTCTACAGGCAAACAGTAAATGTAAATACCTTAATATGCAGAACAGCTCCGTGTCAAATACTGCATATATTTGTCATTATTCTAAAATAAAGAACATATAGGTATTTATTACATAAACCTGCTCAGCAGTACTTTCTGGTTTATAAATAAATTATGCATAACACATTTTTCACTCTTAAAAAAGTAATTAAAACTTACTTTCAAAGAAAAAATAACTAATGTAGATATATTTGTAATCCAGTTTCCTTCCTCTTTCTCCTAATCTGATAGAAATGGAGCTGTTGCATTTTTGTTTCTGTTTTTTTCCAGACTTCCAAACTTCCCATAAACTTCATGTCTCTCCAGATAAATACCTTATTGCATCTATGTAAGGGATACCACACCTACATGTAATGAGCAGTAGTACTACAATTTCTTAAACCCAGTTCCTCCTCTTATTTATTTGAATGAGCTGCTTTTGCCTTGTGGGAGCATCTTTCTGTGATGCTGAGAACTCTACTGTAGACCTCAGGACCAATTTTTCCATCTTTTCACCCTTACTTTTCTTAATAGCTCACTCTTGGCAAAGCAGCTGTTATGGAACTTATTTTTTCACTGCTCCATATTCTTTCTTTCCTCTCCACTTTGTCTTGGCTAGTGTGTAATACCTGTTCACTTCATTCCCTCCCTCTCTCCCACCTTTGTTGCCTTATTGTGCCTCTCTTACTGATGCCTTTTATTTTTCCATCAAAGTATCAAGTCTCCAAACTTATGAATAAGCCTCCAGAATGTGACCGTTTCAGCCTTCTCCAACCATGAGTAACATAAACAAGAGTCCACATTTTATGAACGGTCTTACCCAATGCTTTTACTTACCAGTAGGCTCGAATTGGTGACAGAACCAGTAGTTCCTCCAATCCCCATCTCAAATGTTCAGACTGAAAATTAGCATTTCTTTGCTTGCTTTTTAATAACCTCACTTGTCTGAGCACAAATCTTCTGCGTCTGTATGTGTCCCCCGTCTTTGTGTCAAATAACTTATTGCCACTAGAATAAATTACTGACTGAGCTAGACACCAGCAAAGAATACCCTTTTGTGGTAGCATTTTACTGCAAGAGATTTCTAGGCCTGAATGTGCTTCTGTATTGTACAATGGTGAGTTAAAGTTGAGACAGTTAATTTTGTGTTAAAGCTGACCTAATCCACAACGAGGTTAGTGAAAGGAAAAGCCATCAAAAGGCAGGCAGGGGAAATAATGGCTCCAAACAGTGAGAGAAGACCTCAGGTTTTATTGATTTCATCCCTTCTCTGCTAAAACCAGCTAGATTCTGGCACACCAAGGGTAGGATCTTGCTTAACGTTAGTCTCTTAAACATCATCTGTCTAGTCAAAGCTGGCCATCCAAGCTGTCTCTTGTGGAGGGGGGTGGAGATAGGAAACCGCCACTGGATTGCAGGAGCTGTCCATACTCCAGGTGGCTTAGGATAAATGAGATGAATCTCCCCTTGCAAAGTGGTGGTGAGTAAAGTCCTGGAGCTCTGGTGGGTAAGTTCAGATTTTGGCAATGTTGGCAGTGTTAGCACTTCCTGGGAATTACCATCCTTGGAGCGGAAATGGTAGGACATGTGCTGTTTCTCTTTTCAGCTGCCACAGTTCACAGTCCAGTATGTCATGTAAACAACTTCCAGCCCTAGTTTAATTAAATATTTTGGTAGTACACCATTGACAAACGTGGCATTGTTTCCAGGGTAGAAACTTTCCGCCATGGGTTAGGGCAGACACCTGGGATAGTATTGCTCAGACTTTGCCTAATCTTAGGGCGTAGTTATCTGCAAAAGTCCTTGTACTTTGTGTAACCCAATTGAAAATACTGAGACTAATACCAGATTAAAGCACTGCTCAGTGGGAAATTATGTGAGAGAACTGGAACACTTTGAGAATTCATCCATATTAAAAAATCCTATTGAAAAGAAAAATAATTCAGCTGAGACCAATGATGGGCATTTTCCCTTCCTCACTAACCCATATACAATAAGAAATCAGCATTCTTCACTCAGCTGGAGACTAGTTCTTATTGCAACTGTGTTTCATCACTGTTGCTTGTGTAGTGGATATGTGCTGAATGAACGTTAGCTCCATGACAGCAATGTGAGAAATAGTAACGGAGGATTTTTTTTTTTAAAGCTAAATAAAGAGTACTTAAATCAGTATGGGCCTGGATTCATTTTTGGCTCTCCTTGTTTTGGAAGAAGAAGGGGAAAGGAGAGGAGAGGAATACTTGTGTGTGAGAGGCCATATCTGATCACCTTGCTCATTTAAACCAACATTGGGAGGTTAGTGCTTTGTACCGATTGTTCCTGATACCTTGCACTGTCAGGTATGTCACTGGTGTGGAGCAGTGAGATATCGTGAAAGGTGGATGGCACAGGCATTACATCAGCTGGGAGTTGCATGCAGAAAGGATATTGTCTTGTACAGCAGAAGAGCAGACTGTGTTTCATAATCTCACCTTTTGGGTGTTACTCAAAGCCTGCAACAATCATTGGAAGTACTCCCATAGTCTTCTATGAGCTGCAGGCTGGATCAGGTCTCAGCTAGCAAGGAGGTGCTGAGAGCAGTGGACTGGTCTTGCTCTCCGTAGCTCTCCATCCTGTATCTGTGTTTGTGTGTACAGTAAAGAAAAGGAAGAGAAGGACCAACAGAGTCACAGGAGGCTGCTTGAGAAGCCAATGCCTGGCTAGATTTGTGCAAACATTTGCTTTTTAAGGGCTTCCACTACAGAAGTTGGGGAAAGGGACTGGGAATAGAGAGAGGAGACTGATTTGTTTGACAAGCATTTCTAGTGTATCCATCTTTATAATTCAACCTGATGTCTCAATCTGAACACGTTTTATTGTTGGTGTTTGGGAGTAAGCTGTCACTCCAAGTGCCTGCTAGGAATTTCCTAATTAACATGCTAATCAAGATTTGCCTCAAGGTGTTGTTTAGATTCATTAGTAATACAAAGAAGTAGCTAACAGACATGTGTGGCAAGACTTCAGGAAACAAATGTATCCAGAGAGTACTGTCTGCTTGTACCAAAACCATCAAGGACATGAAAATAACAAATTAATTGAAGTGGGTTATAGTGAGTCACAAGGCCATATTAAGTGTCCAGTCTTAATGAGTTAGTATTGGATTGTGCTTTGAGGAGAGCGAGTGGTAAGGCACTACCCTGGGAGAGTGCCTTAGATAGGGGAGAAGTTTTGGAAAAGTCATCTTGAGACAAAGGAAAGCAGCCTTGAATGGCAGGACTCTGCAAGTTACTGATTTGCACTGCCTTCAGAGAGAGCAGGCTCCCAGAGTGCTTTAGTTGTGCAATTCGCTGCTGGCACTTGAAGCCGTATCATTCAAGGTCGATATCCTCATCAGTCTCCCTGTAGCATAATGCCACCAGGTATCAGGTCCCTCCAGGCAGGGCTGTGCACTAGGGCCTTTCACGCTGGGTGTAAGTTCTGCGTTTAAACATAGCACTGGCAAGTTAGTGTGGAGGAAAGAGAATTTCCTCTGGAGGAGGCCATGAGACCTGTAGCTGAGCTACAGTTTTGCAAAATTCAGGATCCTCTACTGTGTCATAAGATATACCTAAACAACAGGGCTTTGAAGTGAGCCAGCTCGACCTGGCTGGCTGTGAGTACACAGATGGGAACAAGCAGACAACCAGACGCTCTGGTGTTTCCCTCCCTGGAGGTACAAAATGTTTGTAATGTCTTCCACATGTTAGTGTGAGAGGCACCTTAGAAACATGTGTCATAAATGACAGCAGCACAAATTATTTCTATTGTAGGGAAAAGCCTTTGTAGGCAATAATTCTAGCACCTGTATCTATTAGCAACAGATTAGTGGGAAGCTTGAAAATAAGGCAGGGTGGCATGATAAGGTTAACGATCTCACCATGCACTTCAATACATTCATCTGGGTGGAATTTATATTGCTAGTTGACTTGGTAAGAAATCTGTTAGTCAGCCATTGTGGACTCAAGGGGAGTATAGCTTTCTGGTTTGTTACCTGGAAAAGAATCAAGGATTAATCTTGAGTTTAACCTGTATTCAAGTTATGAAAACAAAATTCTGAAGGCCATAGGGAGTCTCTTAGGGAAGGCAGGTATCTGCCATTTAAGATCTAAGACTAAACTTACTATCTATCTATTGTGTATATTGCAATCAAGTAATCTGACAACATTGTAAAGTATTGAAGTCTTCCTTGTGGTAATAGACTAGATTGCAAGGGTTTGTTGCAAGTGATTTGTTTGTCTGTGATTCAAAAACGGTTTGGAATGAAAACTTCTTAAAAAAATGTGAAAAAGTCTCTTAAAATCAAGCTGTTTGACCTGTACTATTTAGGTTAGAAAATCTGACTTGATAGTCAACCATCATGAATGTGTAGTTCCCTGAGATTTTGAAGCACATTAAATTACCAGTAAGATGTGTGGACATTAACAGATGTGCATGTGTTCTCATTGTCATGGTCCATTCCAGTTTAAATAGAATATCATAATCTATTAGATAAAAACCTTTGTATTATAGCGGGTTTGCATGATTTTCCTTGCTGTGCAGAGTCTCTTTCTCATATAAACAGAAGATGACGGGCTGTAGCAATCAGTGCTTGCAAGGGGACAATGTACAACCTTGAAAGCACAATTGCTTTGTTCTTGGCCTATACTTAACCATTCTTCAGTGTAGCAGCAGGGTTTTATGTTTTGCTGGTTTGCCTAAGAAATGTTAAAAGCAAGTTACAGACTCAGTGCCTGAATAACTGTGTGGCTGTTAAAAGTTTTTGGCAAATTATAACTATTTGTTTGGAAAGAAATAGTACTGGCGTGAACTCATCTTACTAGCCTGAGTTTGAGTGAGTCACCGAGGTCGTGGACGTTTTGCCTTATCAGATCATTTTTGAGGGAAATAAACAATAATGGCTGTAAATTGCATGTGTGCAGATGGGGGGAGGAGGAGGTGGGCAGCTGTGGAAGAAATTATATTTGTATCCTGTGGCCTGTCTTTCCTTCTGTAAATAGGCGCGTGGCGATAGATAATCGGCATACATTTACCTTGCTATGTCAAATTATGTAAGTGGCATGAGATCCCACTTCAAAAGCTGCAAAACTGAGGCCATACCTTTGGATGAGAGGACTTCATAAATCTGTATCTATAACCTAAAGTCAGGGTATTAGAATATGAATAGATTTATGGATTTATGCTTTCTTTTGCTTGCCTTGCTGTGCAGAGCAAGGTGTAATCTTGACACTTTTACCTGTGAGCTTACTGCTCATGTGAGTCTAGGAGTGACACCAAATTGGGCAACACAGCCCGTGAGTGTTATGCTAGAGAGTAAAAACTGTAATTGCAGGTTAGAGTCGACAGGGAAGCAGCAGACTTCATTGAAGATGTTAGGCACGCTAACCATGTGCCTTGTATGAAAAGCCCGAGTTGTACCTGTCTTTCCTCAGTATCCTGGGATACTATGGAATGGCAAGTAAGGTCTTGCTGTATGTCCAGGAGGGCAATTTACTTCCAGATCTGTGAGCCTTTGATCTCAGTCTTACGGATTATCAGTTCCTTCTTTGACCAGGACCTGTCATCACGCCAGAAAGACCTCAGTCATTTGCTTCAAGTAGTACCAAAAGAAACATTTCCCACATAATGTGGCTGATCTTTAAATCCATGAAGATTTGGTGTTCAACAGCATTGCTTCCACTGTCCTCGCACAATTTCATCTTCTGCAACAGAGGGTTTGTGCTCCCAGCTTTCTTATTTTAATTAAAGGTAAAAACGAGTCTGTGCTGGTTTTGGCTGGGATAGAGTTAATTTTCTTTTATAGTAGCTAGTATGGGGCTTTGTTTTGGATTTGTGCTGAAAACAGTGTTGATAACATGGGGATGTTTTCATTATTGCTGAGCTTGCACAGAGTCAAGACCTTTTCTGCTCCACACCCCACCCCACCAGCGAGTAGGCTGAGGATGTACAAGAAGTTGGGAGGGGACACAGCCGGGAGAGCTGACCCCAACTGACCAAAGGGATATTCCATACCATATGATATTATGCTCAGCAATAAAAGCTGGGGGAAGAAGGAGTAAGTGGGGGACATTTGGAGTGATGGCATTTGTCCTCCCAAGTAACTGTTACGCATGATGGAGCCCTGCTTTCCTGGAGATGGCTGAACATCTGCCTGCTGATGGGAAGTAGTGAATGAATTCCTTGTTTTGCTTTTCTTGTGTGTGTGGCTTTTGCTTTACCTATTAAACTATCTTTACCTCAACCCACGAATTTTCTCAATTTCACTTTTCCGATTCCCTCCCCCATCCCACTGGGGTGGTCGTGAGTGAGCGGCTGTGTGGGGCTTAGTTGCTGGCTGGGGTTAAACCACGACAGAGTCTCAAAAACTTGTTCATTCACTCAATCAGAGAAGTTATTCCTTGCTTGGCTAAATCTGCTGTGGGCAAAACAAAAAAGGCTGAAACAGAATGTGCTTTAATATTGAACCTGAAATGAAGTAAAGGAAGAGGTCTGTGGAATCAGGTGGTAAGGCTTTCTTCCATTAAATTCTTTTCTACGTAGCATGTTGAAAGATTTCTTCCTAGTTCTTCTTAATTACTGGGCAGTTTTAGAATTTGTATCTTAAATTCTTAGAATTGGTGTTACAGGGCAGCTTCACTACAGACCATAGCTGAAAAGTTTTCTTTTCATCACGTTTGAAGGAAAGAAAGATTTATACTAATAGCTTCTGAACTGATTGAATCTCAGCCTTGTTTTCTAGTGTAGCTTTTTGATATTCCATTTATACTTGCTCATGTTTTTTAGCAGGTTTTTTTCATTAAGTACTTTTCCTCCAACTTTCTCTTTGATAATAAAATGAAATAGTTCACATGATGGCTACACCCTTGAAGTCTCCTGCTTGAGGCACTCATTCCATTAGGTGACAAAGAGTACACCTGAAGAAGTATTTTCAGGTTCATTTTTAAGTTCTTTGTCCCAGTCTCCCATCTCTTCCCATTCTTTATTTCGAGTGCTGCTTGGGTTGTTAAGCATTTCTTAAATGACTGGGTTAGAATAGTCATCTTCCAAGTTTGATGTTGCAGATAGTATAATACACTCTATGAAGGCCATTTTCTACAAGATAGTGAAAAACCTAAATTTTATTCAAGTAGTCTAACAATCAACTGTCAGCACTGGCAAGTCTTTAATCAAAAGTTTCGTCATTCATAGAAGACCAGCAGCTTTAGTGCTTCTGATTCAGTTGTCCGTATCACATCTAGGTGTATGTCTGAAACGGAACCTAGTAGAAATAAGGATAAACTACAGTTCTGTAGTTGTACAAAACAGTGAAAGGTGTTTGATTTGATTGAAGTGGGATCACAGAATGTGGAAATTTCTTTTGATTAAGAGCATGAGTAAATAGTTTGGAATTGTTTTCACCTTTAATAAATACAAACACGGACAAATGACTTGCAACAAATGGTGATGTAAAGTAAATGATTTAAGTTAAATTGACAGACTGCTGTCTTTATAAACTTACTGTTCTAGGTTCATGATTGGGTGTTTTACTGTGTGTTATGGTATAAACGTCATTGTATGTGCCAAAAAGTGCCAACTGATTGTTACTGAATTTAAAATGACTTTCAGAATTATCTGGATATTTGGAACTTCTTTGGTTTCTACTTGTGATATTGAGGATACTTTACAAATCCCAAATACTTTGGATAAATGCTTTCCCTTTTTGTTGCTTTCTGGGTATGATCTTCATAAATCTTTAGATAACTTTACTAGATAATGCAATATTTTAATTCATTCCATGATTGGAAAATTATAATTATTTCAATTTTAAGGTAGGATATTTGACTATAGTTTAACTTTCATTTAAATGTTGCTATTTGAGTGATCTATCTGTAAAACATTTTTATTCAAGACTTTCAAAATTTGCTAGAGGTGATACAACCAAATATATTTTGTGATATTCTTCCAGTGTTCGCCTAGTTTCATTACTTTACAAAGTAGTTATTGCAAAATAGCTTTTTCTTTCCAGCAGAAGCAATCTGTGAATTGTGTCATTGTCCTTATTAAATAGAAAAGAAGAACTTTCTCAAAACTACTCCAGTATTTAAGATGACGTCTCTTGCTGTTCATGTAGAAAGAAATATGGCTCCATAAAATCAGGGCTATTGCAGTAATCTTCGTACTAAGCAGGGAGAGAAAAGTATGGACTATTTGCAGGAAGTGTATTATTTAAAGTCTAGTGCATCTAACAGAACACTAATCTTCCCTAAATTACCGCCAAACAGCTTTGTCCAGCACCACTGGGTGAAGTTATTGATGTCTGCTCAGGTCATTATCTTTTTCTTTTTATCTTAGATGCATTGTGAACCATGTGTTAGTTGGTTTCCTTACTTACTGAATTTTTACCTTGTGAAAAATGGTAATGTCAGCATGCTTGCTCTGACTGGATACATTTATATGTATTTATTTTTATGCTCCAGGTGACTAGGACTGCTAAAACATTATTGCTCCGGTAAATCTTGAAAACCCAAACTGAGGAGAATGTGCTGCTACTCTTCAATCTGCTGTCGTTGTTAGGCTTACCTTGGTGACTGAAACTGCTCAGACCTGCATTATTTTGTATCTCTATTCTAACATCACTTGCATTAACAGAGGATTGGCAGATCACTAGCAGTGGTTTTATATTATCTACCTGCCAAAAGATTGCTGGATTAACTATTTTGCATTTACATACTTGGTTACAATAGCATGTTAACTGCAAAAGACTGTGTAATATGTTAAGTGCATAAACTAAAACACCAGCACATGAATGACACAACTTTATCTGCAGTTGCTCAAAGTACATCAGTGTTGTATTTTGTGAGCTGTGAAATTTTAAGCTCAGTTGCTGCCAGGTTCATCTTTATCTCTCAGTCATGATTCATGGGATATTATACCTTCTGCATTTAAGTGGGAGGTCCAGAATCACATGGAAGGTATGGAGAAAAAAAAAGACTAATATTTCTGTATTTTACAATCTTGGTTGACACCAAAGATTCATTGCACTTTATAAAAGTTTTTAAAAATTCATCATACTTTACCTATTTGGATCATTCATTGTCTTGGATCTTTTTGAATTTGTAGTTCTAGCAAGTGCCAAGTAAGGTTATAGCATCTGCAGTTAGTATGATTAATTACTGAACTGCCAAGAGTGGTCTTGGAATCTCTGAATGAGCTACAACAGTTGATAGCTCTGTTCTGCTTCAACTAATTTCAGGAAAATAATCTGCTAATCTCTTCAGTTGTTTTCAAAGTCAAAAACCAACAGGGTCTAATTTCAGTTAAATCTTAACATTTCAAAAAAACCTGAAAAGAACTCTTGATACAAGTTTTTGCAGTCTTTAACATTTGCCTACAAACTTAAAGTTTAATTTTAATAAATTCTCTGGCCTTAAAATATAGTTTGCAGCTTAATCGCTTAGTGACTGACTGACTTTGGGAAATCTGCTGTGTTTTAGGATGACTGTGGAGAGGCTGGTGTTGCACAGTGCCCCTCCCTCCCCCCACAGAGCCATGGGCTGATAGAGCTCTTTTTGTTGTTGTTTTCTGTTCATCTCTAAAGTAGTCTGCTGAAGCTGCTGCATTGTTAATGAAAACATGCTGTGTAGTGCCCAAGATACTCTCTTTGAAAAAGGAAATTAAATTTTAAAAGCTTAATTAAGATAATGCTGAAGATTCAGTTTACCTACAAACAAATGGTATCAGAGTTAAGGGAGTGAATGCTGCTATGCCGAGGAGATTCCAAGATAGACATCTTTAAGCTGATCTTGTGCTGTTTTATATGTAAGCAGTTGTGTATCTTTCTTATTTATTGCTCATCACTAGTGAGGTAGCAGATAATTTGTGATGTCACTGACAGAGAGGCTTCCTCATTACTATCAAGTTAATTTGTGCTATTAAATGTGTCTGTTACAATGGCTCATAATATGAGTGGGAAGGTAGGATGTGTCCTATTGCAGAGCAGTGTGTTCCATGAACACTTGCTAATGAGAGGAATGCAGTGCAGCCTGTGATTAAAGCATTTAAATTTCAGAGTGTTCTGAGGACCTGGTATGAATTAAGAAAATGCTGAGTGAGCTTCCTTTATGGGAATTTTTATTAGTATCCACAGTTCCACTGAGGACTTGGGATTTGGTCTGGTATGTACATATTGATAGGGTATTAGCCGTTTGTTCATGAAGTGAATGATGCCTAGTGTCCTATCAGTAGACATTTCATTTTAGACTTATAAAAAGAAATTCAGGCCTTGCTCCAGGCTTTCATCTTAACTTCCCTACAGATGAGTGTCTTAGTCCAAGAAGTCAGTTAAGCTTCATGACAGTTCCACTGCTTCTTCACCTGTTGATTAGAGAATTAGTTGTCTGACAGCTACCTGATAAACCTTCTGTACTCTGAGGCACCTAAGAACCCAAACTTCTTTTACTCAGTAAAATAACATGGGAAGTATATAGATTATTTCTTTTTGAGATCATGTTCAAATACAAACTTCTTTTTGTCTTTAAATTATTTTGGCTCGTAATGAATGTATTGCTTACTCTGTTCTTACAGGACATCTGAGTGCTTGTAAGTAGTGCTTGTAAAGGTGGGACAGAAGAAATTTTGGGTGTTTGATACCACTTACCAAGAGCCAAAAATAGAAGCAGGATGCACATCACTGTATTGAAGGATGTAGAGTTTCTGTGAATGCATGTTCAAGACATGTAAACTGCCAGGCTGGAACAGGAGTCATAATTATCACCCCTTTTTCTATCCAGAAAAAACACTTCACTAGGATGAAGATTGTCAAGTGTGATTTTTATAGAACAGAAACAAACACAAGTGGATTGGGGAAGAAGGAGAACAGCAAGGAGAAGGGGGAATGATGGGCGCTTCTTGTCTTTCATCCCTGCACTCTGTACTGAATTTAAGCACAGAAATACTTGAGGCTCCATTCTCTGCTTGCCAAGGCTCGTGGTCCTTGTGTTTAGGTCTCTTACCATCTGATCTGTATTACGACATACTCTTAAAGAGGAGTTAGTCATAAAACAGCTCCCTGAAATAGAAGCAGTAGTGGGTGGGGATAGTTGAGCCTGCCACAGCAAGCAAGGAAAAACTTACATTAAAAATATGAAAGATGCAAGGCATTTTATGTGACACTTTTGAGGTCTATCAAAAGACTTGTCTCTGTGGAAGCAGATGCAGAACGGGAAAGCTGAGTGGGAAAGCCTTCTTAAGACTCCTGAGCACATTATTACAAATCTCACCTGTGCTTGTGTCAGAGAGTGAGGCTTCTTCAGGGAATATGTCAGAGTGACATTCAGTGACAACACCTGGAAATATACCACATTATTAATGGTAGGCAATTCTCACAGGCCTGCTCTCAGCCAAACGTTACAGGAATTGTCTCTGACAATGGTCACAAATAGGAATCTAAATCTTCTCATATTGAAAAATGTTCCATGTCAATGTGTCTTAACCAGATAAACAGTATCAAACAGAAATAACTTTTAACACGAGGGAACGCTGCAGTCTCTTACTGTAGGAAATCGGCGCAGGCTCTTAGGTTTCTACTCAGAGAGGACCTGAGTTCACTAAGCACAACTCTGCTCCGTTGGACATACTGCTTTCTATGGGGCAAGCCAAGGTTCCAGACCCTATTAAGCCTTAAGTCTCTAGTGAAATGAGATTTCCCCAAAAAAGAAGTGTTCTCCCTTGCTTGCTTTTTTATTCAGGCTAAATTTAAAGTCACGATTAATTTCTCTATCTCTCAATCACTCTTCTGGGGTCAAAACAGTCTCTCAGTTGTAAATGCCTGGCTCTAACAGATTATAGCAGATGTGTTTCCTGATTAAAATATTTCAAAATTTGGCCCTTTAGGAGCACACAGAGCAACATGAAAAATCCCACACTAGTGCTCAAGGGGAAAAAAAAAAAGCCAAAAAAGTTAGATATGAGTCACAGTACATGACTGTCTGAGACTGTATATTGATAGCACTCAGTAGATGTATGAAGAAAGCAATTTGCGTGTACTAGCAATGAATCAAGCAGGAAGCTTTACTGACATGTGCACGTGTGTGCATACACACAATTTCCTGCAGGTTCACTATAGTAACTTGGCTTCCAGATGTTGTTCATTTCCAGCACAGCCTATAATACAAGGGTGCCTAAGATCAGAACTTTGTTTTGGGCCCTTTGAGCCTTCTCCTTCTACTCTACCCTTTCCTGGACTGCTTCCAGTAGTGCTCTACAGATGTGCACCCCATTCCTGGACAGCTGCACGAGACAAATGAGCATGGTGGGTACCACACAGCCACTCTTTCAGAAACCACTCTTGTGCTTCCCTTGCTGGAGCTTTGGTCTGGAGATGCTTTCAGTGATCGTTGGCTTCCATCTTGTACTTGAGCATGGGATTTAAGCATAAAGAAGTCAGATTTTTGCTTGCCTGAGCTTTTTGAGTGATGGGTGTTGATAGTTCTCCGCATAACCTCTGTAGGGAAATCTCTTATGGTAAACAGTAATCATTTTTTTTACAGTCATGAAACAGCATACTCTCTTGAACTTGTGCTTATGAAATACTGTTGGTATTGTGCTTCGTTTGCAAGTTTTGGAGGCTAGGGAAGAATTTCTCATGCAAGTTAGACTGACAAGAGGCTCTGTGGACTCTTTCACTTTAGGTTAATTAAGTGGGGACTATGGGCAGGGTTAAAGCACAGTATGCCTGGCTGTGATTTATTTCTAGCTTTTGGCTGGTATGCAGTTAAGCTGAGGGTCAGAAAACGACTACTTCCCACAAGTACTTACTAGGGACTTTTAAGTCCTTTGTCTTATTTAGTATCCTGGAGGAGAAGGAAACCTGAGGTTCTCACACATGCAGCCTTCAGGGCACACATATGCCCCTCTGTAAGAAAGTGAAAGAAAGGTTTCGGTGTTATAGGGCTGAGGGTGGCTAACCTAGACAATCTGTTCATTGGTGGTAGTTCAACATCATGCAAAATGAAGGAAGCAGGGTTTTAGCTGTCTCACTCAAAAACATAGTTGTGCTTTTCATTTTGAAGTGTATCCATTTGTCTAATTCTCTTCAATCCACTGTTCTCCAGTTTATATATTACTCAATTATTTGTAGGCATTCCAATTTATCTTTTAAAGTCAGTAATTCTTAGTCATTCACAAAAGCTCAATTATGAGTATTCATTTAAAGAAGGCATGTGGCAACTTTCTTGTCCTATCTTCAAATGACTTATAACTAAAAGCACTGTGAACCACATATTGGAGTGTACCATTTCTCATTTGCAATTTGAGCATGCCATGTTAAATCTTTGCAAAGGCTTGTGCTAGGAAAGCTTTTTTCACTGGAGTATTTGGGAAATGCAAACAAAAAGGAATATGAATAAAGCAAATGGATATTCACATGCCATTTTTAATGTGTTCTGCAGGCTGTCTGCAGAGATCAATTTTTTTGTTTCATCAATCTTCTATCTAGAATAAGCAACTAAAGTAATGCCTGACACCAGATCAGATTTTTTATGCCTAGCCACTCTTGCAGGTCTTGTGGGTGGATTTTTCCACTTTTGCTAGTTCCAACTAAGGATTCTCTTAAAGTGAAGAAATCCCAGGTGACCAGGAGCAGAAGAGATTGTTCTTTATATCTTTTCTCCTGTCATTCCTAGTACGAGTAATATCAAAGGACATGGCAGCTGATACAATTTAGAGTACCCTAATGCACTTCCAGCTTGGCTTGGAATTAAAGCCAAGGATACAGGGACTTTTCATTTAGCTTTCTGACAGGCTGGTTCAGCTATGTACATTGTAATGTGGAGACTTCTTATGGTTTTTAGTGTACTTCAAAACATATGCAAAATTACATCCTGCAAACAACAATAGTACTATCTGGAAATCTAGGTGCATTCTGGGAAGAAAACGGAAAGGAAATGAGTGAAAAGCCCCAGTATCTGTTTTCTTGCAAGCAGAAAATGTGTATTTTCTAAACTATGCAGAGATTAATAAACCAACGATAGAGTGTTAAATCACAAGAATATGGATCAGATTTACTTTCTTTAACCATGAAAAAAACTTTGATTTGTGTGGAAAAGTTAACCAAATCTTATGGGTAAGAACATTTAATTCATATGTCAGGTAATAAACATTAAATAGTAGAAAATTTGAAGGTAAACATTCCATTAATTTCTGAAGGGAGACTATAGGAGTCTGTCATGGAGAACTAGGAACCTGCTTCAAAAACTTAGATGATCAGGTGCAGTGGGAATATGCTTGCAGCTACATGAGCTGCTGACTGGGTATGAGAAAATTTGTCACAATGAGGACGGTGAATGGATTGCCGAAATAGGTTGTGCAAATCTCCGTTCCTTGAGCTTTTCATTACCAGACTGGATAAAGTTCTGGGTAACCTGATCTGACCTTGTAGCTCACCTTGCTTCAACAGGAGGTTGGATTAGAGACCAGATGAGAGTCTCAGAACCTGAATTATCCTGTGATCATATCCTGTAATGCTGTATGTTGACGAAGCCAGAGGGGAGGGAGCAACAGGGAGGGAGTCAAAGGTAAAAGACAAACCAAAAAACGGAGTAGTTCACCTAGGATGGAAAAGATGGATGGTGCCTAGCACTCGGTGGAAGTTTGAACTGCTTTGTAGCAATTCTTAATGTGGACCTCACTGAAGTATGTGTATAGAGGTTGTAGTTTTGGGGAATCTGACTGAGCATGGGCAGAATGGGAACAAATAATATTAAGTACTTTTGTCCACCTCTTGTTGAGCTGTGGGAGATCCAGGTTTAAATTAAATTTGACTCATTTACATCTTGATCCTGCCTTGTATTTAAGAACTTTGAAATGAATGTTGAGGGAAACAGGAAGGAGACATGGCTCAGCAGATGATTGATACATATATGACACAGTAGTGGACTATTATGACAGAATTGTTTAGTACCTCTTTTCTGTTTCATACTGTCTGCAGCCCTGACATCTGATGATAGAAGTCTCACAGGTGGAAATTAACTCCCTTGAATTGGGAAGATAGAGGAATATTTTTTTGATCTGGGGGATTATCGTTTATATAATTACAGTTATCACTGTGTTTGGTACAAACAAAAACATTGTACAAGATGTTGCCCATGTATGTTTATAGTTGGCCAATGGAAAAAACAGGTAGTATTACTGATTGTTTGATGGATGTCAGCTGCAGTGTCTGGGAATGGGTTTAATTTCCTCAGCCTTTATCCCTTTCCTAAGTTTAAGATCAAATATTAAATATCTGTGGATGCTTGCTGAAAGTATGAGCAATGCCCATTTGCTCTCTGAGCTTGACTTTCTTTGTCTATAGCTCTTCAAGTGTCCCCTTCCATCAGGCAGAAACATCACTTGGGGGGGAATCCAAGATACTGCTGATGACAGCAACGTTGATGTACTTCCAGTTCTTGCTGTCGGGTTAAAAAAAAATCACTTTTTTTTATTTAATGGCAATTCCACTTACCCAGAGGTGGGTGAGAGGAGAGATGACATGTTATTTTCGCTTGCATGTTGTTGTTTGTCATTTTAAAATCCACAGTCAGATGATAGCTGAGACCCCGTGAGCCAAGAGCTTGCACCGCTTTTGTACTGTTTTTCCACTGCTTTCTTCTTTTGGCTTTTTAACAAAAGATAAATTTAAGGCAGAAAGAAAAAACACATTTAAACCTTTAATGCCCTTACCTGAAAAGAAAATGATTCTGTAGAGCCTTAGTAAACACAGGCTTAACAGCAAACTCTGAAAGAAGCTATCTAGCTCTGCTTAGATGAAAAGAAAGTAAAACAAGCTTATAAATACATTGATGATGATGGTGATTATACTTATTATTGTTCTAATAAATAATGTAGTAAGCTTTAGCTGGGTAGCTTGAGATGCTTTGGCAGAACTATCTGACTGACACCACTCAAGAAAAGCACATATTTAATTTGAGATCTGTTGCCAAGAGTTTCACTGATAGCTTATAAAGCACAAGCAAAATAATGTTTATGCGATTTTAGGACCATCACAGTCCAGTGCAGTACATAATCCAAGCCCTGCTGGGAGTGTGCAAAGTAGATTCATAAAGGGATTTTTACATTTCAACAGTCAATTTTTAGGACCCTACTGGAGTTAATGGCAGAGTTCAGAGCCTATAGATCTTTGTGCAGGGAGAGTTAAAGGCTATGAACAAAAGTAGGTAAGTTATCAGTGGAAAGCCTACTTAGCCAGTAGGATGTGGAAAGAAGGTGAAGAAAGGGCAGGATCATTCAAAGGACTTAAGGAATACCTTGTGAATTCCCTTTCCTGGAGCCAAGCCATTCCTGTCAAGACAAAAAAGTTAGCAAGCAGGAGAACCTGATAAGACTTTAGGAGAACCTCTGTTTCATCTAAGAGCTTCATTCTGGATAATCTTAAACTAGACCAGCTCTACCCTGTACCCAGAATGTTCAGAGAAGAGACGGTATGAATGCTTGGCGTTCACACACATCAGTGTTGAGTCTAAATCACAGATGTTTAAAACAAGTAGGAATTTAGCTGCAGGATTTTCTAGTTTGCAGTATGGTCTGTGCCAGCTAGCAGTGACATGAGAATCCAGACTCTCTTGCAGGGGTTCTTAAAGGAAGCTCTGCTGCAAAGTACGGAAGGACAGAACGGTTTCAGGAGCTATATCATTCTCATATTGCTCCTCATACAATGTTAGAATAAAATTACACTTTCCCTGCTTCTTGTGTAACAATTAAGAAAAGCTGTTCTGCTCTGTTACAGCCAACTATTGCCTGGAAAACTCAACTAGCTACAGGAGTACAGCATCATTTATGTAGAAGTGGACCGCCAGTGTTGAGGGATTTAGAAGACCCTAACGCTGGGAATTAAAATGACAGCTGATGACCTACAAGTGAAAAGAATGTGGCATTATCCCCCAAGATGTAAGCTACATTTATGCATTTGTTTATTATTTATGATGAATCTGTCGTGTGCATTTGAGAACTTACACATCAGGATCTATAATAATCTTACAGAATATTTTGTAACCTGTGGCTGCTAAATCAATAACCTTGGGTTCTTTACTGACTCAGTTTTGCTTGCAAACCCCATCCCATCCTCTTACTCACGAATTCTTGTTTGGAAATAAGGAGATGTAAGTCTCTTAAAATTACTTCTTTTGAAAGACAGTGTACTCTCTGATTCATCTAATCAAAGCAAGGCACTTTTTTTCCTCCTTTGCCTCATTTAGGCATTCCTTGTCAAACACCAAGGCCAAGCCTAAGTGACTGCTGGCCTGGGAGCTCTGTTTATTTTATGCACTCTGCCAAACTCTGGCATACAGCCTGGAAGGAGCTTAAAGCAAACTTATCTCATTTCCACTGAGGTCTAATAGGTGTGGGAATTCCTGTGAGGTAGTACAGAAGTAATTTTCTCATCAGCTGTCAATGGTCCCAATCCACATGGCACAGATAATTTAAGCATCTCAAAAGGGTAGCTTTAATTTAACAGCAGCTCAGACTGGGTCCATGACCTTGAACAAGAACATGTGTTTTCTCCCTGGTTTGTGGAACTCTGCTGTATTTTATTGACCTCCTGTTTATCTTACATTGTCTAATGGAAGTGGTCACTTTTGCAGGAGATACATATGAGGTATTCTGTGAATTCTTGCAATAATGTTATTGGTAGAGGTCAGTTTTACATGTGTAGAACAACTCTGTCATTGCATAGTGTTTGGCTGTGGGGAGAACATCCTGCAGAAACTTGTGTCATCACTTAACAGAAAAATAAAAATAATTTTTCTATTTTTGTTTTATCTTCAGCTTTGCGTGTCATGAAAAATCCAGCCATTAGGGACTGCTGATTGAAGAACTTTTACAGAAAATTATGTGTTCATATGTTTGTAGGTGACATCCCTGGGATAATATGTAGAATCATGTGATAAATGTGCACTGTACTTCGCCTCTGGCCAGGGTTAGTTGCAATATTCGGTTTAGTAACTGAACAAAGGAACGGGGAAAGAAAAAACGAAAGCACCCAAGTTGGCTGGCCCTGAATTGTTCTTAATTTGTTGGGTTTTGCTTTTCTTGGGGAAGTGCTTTCTTGGGAAGGGGGGGAAGAATATCGTAGTAAAATGACTTTGTTTTGAGACATTTTAAACTATTTTGTAGCAAAGCATAGGAAGTAAAAGAACTTGAACAGGGATTTTAAGCATTGTTCACAAGACAGTGAAAGCATGAATGTGATTTGATAATTTGGGATTGGGAGCATAACACTGAGCTTCAGTGAAGATTACAACAAAAGAGTAATGGGGGAACACTAAACAAAATGCACTTACTGGGACCTGGAAGAGCACTACATTCTTCCTGAACCAGTTCTAGTGTAAGATCAGGTAGGACTAGATGTGTCGAGGGAATATCTTGTAGTTGGATCAAGTCCTCTCATTTTAAGTAAAGGAATGGTTGGGTGAGTAGCACTTACACAGAAAACACTGAGAGAGCAGCACAATGTTTTTGTTCAATGTCTTCTCATTCTATGTCCTAAATATATTCCTTATCATATTCTTCTCTTTCGTGTTTGACTTGTTACTGCTAGAGTTTTTTGCTTTACAAGAGAGGCAAAAAATAATACATCTTTTAAAAACACTCCAAAATGTTATTTTCTACAAGAGAAAGTGTATACAGAACACACAGCAATGTGGAAGGGTGTAAAGGATTTTATTGGAATTTAGTTCTCCTTCTCTGAGTAATGCTGCAATCCCAAACTCATAAAAGCCTTCCAGCCTCACAGCAATGCCATGTATCTTCGTTCTGTGGGGTCATAAATGTTGACTTTCATACATTTATATTCTGGCAAATGTGTGTTAAACTCAAGTGTTTTGTTGGTTCTGCTCTAATTTTTGTATTTCAAGATTCACGGGCAAATATTTTCAAGTAGGAGTTCTTGACTGTCTGGGGGGGCTGAGGGAGAAAAGAAGAAATCAAACTGTTTTTAAGACAGAGCTTGTTTGGTATCTAGTAAGTGTCTCTAGAGTTACCTGTGAGAGGAGGAGACCAAACACCCAAAGTCTATTCTGGTCAGGTGGTTCTAGTACTTGGACTTGATTTGTAACAGCATGGACTTACTCCAGAAAAACCCATTTTTGCTGGAAAATGTAAGTATCCTTGCTTCAATTCAAGCTAGGAGTTAAGCTCCAATAAATCTCAAATGTTTCTGATGTTCAGGATGTTAACTTTTTGAATAGCAAATTCAGATTTTCAAAAAAATACATTTTTTTAATTAAAAGATTCCAGAAATCAAATTAGCTTTTCCTTACCTAATTCCTACCCAAATGCTGTGCATTGAAATAATTGAAACAATATTTTTTCAGGTTTTGGAGTCAGTGTCACCAGAGTAGGTCTTGACACTTTAAGACCTTTTTTCATTTTCTAGACTCAATCCAGTTGTTGACTTTTCTTCATAAAGAAATCAGTCTCTGCAGAAGTGAACAACTTGCTTTCTATACAGGATCTTCCAAGAAAGAAAAACAATCACCTAGAAACAGAGTTTTACATTCATTTCAGGACTTTCATTTGTATTTTCTCAAAATTTTAAATTGTGCTGTGTTTGATTTGGAAACATTCTGTGTGAGGTTTCAGTTTCCAAAGTCTCTCGTCTGCCTCAATAATTTTCCTCCTGCTCATTTCAGAGTGGAGTATTGTTTTAAACTATGTCATATGTCAATATAGTTGAAAAGTAGTCATACTGATTTCTTATTATTTAAATTTCAGTTATTTTTTTTAGAAAGCTGATTTGAAAACAGTTATTTGTTTAACTTACCTAAAAAAAAATTAGAAGTAACTACGTTTCCAGTTCTTGGAACTCATGAGATGACTCTGAATGACTATGGATAACGGGGTCGAAGGTATTCATGTGGGTTGATGGCTGACAGCTCTCAATAAACAGTGCATATTTAATTTGTTCCCTAAAATTATGATGAAGAATCGCTGCCTTGTGGTAGCTCACAGCCAAGCCTGGCAGTTGCTGGGAATGTGCAGTCCTGCTCATCAGGGTCAGGGAGCCATGAGAGAACCAGTATGAGTCATTGGCGTTGAATCTGGTTAAATCTGGACAGACAGCACATTGCATAGTGTGGTTCCTCTCTTGCAAGTGAATCTTTAGTACTGCTATTGTACAAGTAACTATACTGAGAGGTTTTATTCATTGCCAGAGGTAGGAAACTGGTGTCTTGTCTCAAATCTGATTTTTATGTCCCGGATCCAAATTTGAGTCCCACATCTGCCTTGATGCAGCTGAACTCAAATGTGAGTAAGAGAGAGGGGATAGGGACATAAACTGAACAGGGTAGGACATTTAAAGGGACATTTCTAATACTGACTGCTGTGATTTGGATTGATTAAGGGCTAGTACAAGGAAGTTAGCCCACAACTTCCCTGAGAGTGATTATATGACAGAACAATTCACTTAGATGTTTTAAGGCAATTTATTTATAAAATATTTGCATGTTAAAGGCAATTGTTCTCCTTTAAACTAAGTTTGCATTAAGCTTTTAACTAAGTTTCAGGAATGATGTGTTCAGTGAGCTAAGCTTCCATAAGTTCCAGCATTCTGCTTCATGAATAAAACTGTCAGAGTAAAACAACCAATAACTCTCTGTCTTGACATTATGTTCAGTATAACAAATAAATCTTTAGAATCTCAACAGACCTGGCAACTTCATTAACAGTTATGCCTGCAGCAGAGAATGAAAGAAAATCAATTCATGGAGTCTGATATTTTAGGGTTTACAGCAGAGAGGGGTTAGTGGATTGCTGATGAACCTCCTGTGTTTTAGCTCAATCTTCCTCTTACAGAGGGGAACAAAAATAGTAAGAAGAGAATACTTCCATCCAAGAAATGAACAGAGTATGAAACAAGGGGAAGGGTGTATATTATATGGAAATAGAAGCCAAAACAGTATATCTGGGCTCTCAGACCAGTGAATCCTAATTCCCTCTTATAAGAAATACCTATTTCCTTTAAATTTTCTCAAGTGCAGCTATGGCACTTAGGAATTCAGTGCTGCAGAAGACAATAATTAGGAGATTAGTTTAATTTCAGATTAAAATCTGTTAAGAATTAGTGAATATGTTGTATTTCCCTTGGTTCTCACTGCAGTCAGTAGCTTCTAAATACTTGACATTTAGTGATCGTTCAATCCTTCTTCCAATGAAGGCAATGAGAAAACTTCCCTGGCTTCAAAGTAGTTAAGAATTCTCTCGTAAGAGAGTAACCACTGAAAATGTTGAGCATGCTGAAATAGTTGAGAGAGTCAACACCCCCCACCCCCCCTACGAAATTCTTCCATATAATACAGACTTATCAAACTGGCTCCTGAGTATGATGAACTCTTAAAGCTCTAGCTTTACAGAAGCTGTAAATTATATATGGATAATTTGTGTCAGAATTTCATCACTTTTAAAGAATTAAGTCCTAAACCCTTGGATATAGCCATGTAAGGTTCTGGGGTCTACTATTATGCTATGGTTTTAGTTGCACATAGCCCTTTTTTTTATTAGTCAATGTAAATGCTGTCTTTACAGTAGATAAAAATGTTCTTGTTTTCCATATTGTTAAACTGTACGTTGGTACAACTGTGCTTCACAGGTAACTTATCTAGAGTTTGTGATTTACCACTTTTCAGAGAACCTATAGTGTGAAAGAAAATAAAAGGGTAAAGATTAGCGGATAAGCTGTAGTACAAAGTAATGAATTGAATTACTCTTTTTCGAACTCATCATGCAGTTAAGAAATTGTATTTCATACTTTTAAATATCTGTAAAATGGATCAGGTTTTGCCTTGTCACCTTCAATAGCAGTGAAGGTCTTTAGAAGCACATGCTACAAAGAAAAAAAAAAGGAAAATAAAGAAATAAGAGGAATAAATTTTTAAATATAATACAATTTTTTTTTTCCTAGCCTTCCAGGAGAATAGGAATATTTTGGGCCTTAGATTTATACGAAGCAACTCAGTATGGTTTTTACTCTGTTTTTTCTTTCCAGGGCAGAAAAAAATAATCACATAATCTGAAAATTTTGCCTAGCTACATAAACTATAATCTGGAAGAGCACTATAACAGCAAAGAACTAAAGTACATTAGGTCTGTCATTGAAATTACAGTACTATTGACTTCAGGTTTATCTGATGCGTAATTCCTGTGATTTGACTGGGAATATTTACCTGTTTATTCTTAAGCACACGTTGGAATGCTTTACTAGATGCGATAATTGTAATTTGTCAAAAATGTCTCTGAAAAGTTCATTTCCTTCCAGTGTTGTGGATTTCTCCTTCTTGGTATTTGTATTGGGTTTGTGTGACAAGGTTTTGGTAGTGGGGAGGCTACAGGGATGGCTTCTGTGAGAAGCTGCTGGAAACTTTCCCTATCTCTGATAGAGCCAATGCCAGCCGGCTCCACGATGGACCTGCCGCTGGCCAAGGCCGAGCCCATCAGTGATAGTGGCAGCAACTCTGGGATAACAGGTTTAAGAAGGGGGGGAAAAAAACCAACTGTGCAAGGGCAGCCAGAGAAGAGAGGAGTGAGAAGATGTGAGAGAAAGAACTCTGCAGACCCCAAAGGTCAGTGAAGAAGGAGGGGAGGAGGTGCTCCAGGCACCGGAGCAGAGATTCCCCTGCAGCCCCTGGTGAAGACCATGGTGAGGCATGTTGTCCCCCTGCAGCCATGGGGGTCCACGGTGGAGCAGATATCCACCTGCAGCCTGTGGAGGACCCCACACCAGAGCAGGTGGATGCCTGAAGGAGGCTGTTACCCCATGGGAAGCCCACACTGGAGCAGGCTCCTGGCAGGACCTGTGGACCTATGGAGAGAGGAGCCCACGCTGGAGCAGGTTTGCTGGCAGGACTTGTGACCCCGTGGGGGACCCACACTGGAGCAGTCTGTTCCTGAAGGACTGCACCCCATGCAAAGGGCCCACGCTGGAACAGTTCATGAAGAACTGTAGCCCATGGGATGACTCACATTAGAGAAGTTTGTGGAGAACTGTCCCCTGTGGGAGGCCCCCCACGCTGGAGCAGGGGAAGAGTGTGAGGAGGAAGAAGCGGCAGAAACAACATGTGATGAAGTGACCGCAACCCCCATTCCCTGTCCCCCTGTGCCACTCAGGGGGAGGAGATAGAGAAAATCGGGAGTGAAGTTGGGCCTGGGAAGAAGGGAGGGGTAGGGGGAAGGTGTGTTAAGATTTGGTTTTATTTCTCTTTACCCTACTCTGATTTGATTTGCAATAAATTAAACTAATTTCCCCAAGTCGAGACTTGTTTTGCCCGTGATGGTAATTGCTGGGTGATCTCCCTGTCCTTACTTCAACCCGTGAGCCTTTTGTTATATTTTCTCTCTCCTGTCCAGCTGAGGAAGGGGAGTGACAGAGCAGTTTTGGTGGGCACCTGGCATCCAGCCAGTGTTAACCCACCACAGTATTGAAACCTCATGGAACTGAACATGAATCCTGCTCACCCTGATAAAACTGTATCAAGGCTAAACCCTGTTTATCCTTTATTTGTCTAGTAATCAAAAAGGTATTGAAGCAGTCTCCTGTCAAAAGAAATAGAATAAAGACCATTTTTTCATGATGCAGATGATTCTTTCCCCTTCCTTCTCCTTTTCTAATTTAACAGGCCTTCTCCTAACAAAATCTTCTGGAAAAATCTTGGAGGCTTGATGTAGTTGTCCTATATTGCATGTGTTTAATTTTTAATATGGAATGTATTAGCACTGACCCTAGATTCTTATCATATTCTGCAGGGTCCTGGAGGTTCACACAGGACAATACAACACAGATTCAGAGACTGAATATATAAAAATAATCTTTGAAATATATGATTCCCAAGGAACACAGCATAACAGCTGCCTTCTTTGTTGACTTTAAACAATCTGTTTGTCTAATAGGCACATAACATAAATCCATCTTACCGGTTGCTGCAACGAAATGACTGTTTTGGAATTTGGATTTATGGCCACATGTGGCTTCATAGATCTTTGATTTCTTGAAACCCATTGGTATTGTTCTTGCAATTCCATGAAGCATCCTGTATGCTGCATTTTCCTTTGTTGCAGAATGGCAGGGGTGGCATGTGATGACTTAGAAAATGGTGGAAAATCCTTTAAAGCATCATTAAAAAACTACCTGGAAAATTAATAGCTCGGGACCCGTGACAACATGGTATAGAAAGATAGTATATCAGTGTAAGGGCTTATGCTTAGTTTCTGGTTCATTGCTGTTGTTTTAAGGAGATTATCATTGAGGTTGGAAAAGGCCTTTAAGATCATTAAGTCCAACCATAAACCTAACACTGCCATGTCCACCACTAAATCATGTCCCCAAATGCTACATCTACCCATCTTTTAAAAAACCTCCAGGGATGGTGACTCAACCACCTCCCTGGGCAGGGGAGGTCTGACAACCCTTTCAGTGAAGAAGTTTTTACTAATACGCAGTCTAAACCTCCCCTGGGGCAACTTGAGACCATTTCCTCTTGTCCTGTCACTTGGGAGAAGGGACCAACACCCACCTCTCTCCACCCTCCTTTCAGGTAGTTGTAGAGAGAGAGAAGGTCTCCCCTCAGCCTCCTCTTCTCCAGACTGAACAACGCCAGCTCCCTCAGCTGCTCCTCATAAGACTTGTGTTCCAGACCCCTCACCAGCTTCGTCGCCCTTCTCTGGACACGCTCCAGCGCCTCAATGTCCTTCTTGTAGTGAGGGGCCCAAAACTGAACACAGTATTCGAGGTGCGGCCTCACCAGCACCGAGTACAGGGGCACGATCCCCTCCTTACTCCTGCTGGCCACACCATTTCTGATACAGGCCAGGATGCCATTGGCCTTCTTGGCCACCTGGGCACACTGCTGGCTCGTGTTCAGCCAGCTGTCAATCAACACTCCCAGGTCTTTCTCCACCAGGCAGCTTTCCAGCCACTCGTCCCCAAGCCTGTAGCATTGCATGGTGGTGTTGTGACCCAAGTGCAGGACTTGGTACTTGGCCTTGTTGAACCGCATCCAGTTGGCCTCGGCCCATGGATCCAGCCTGCCCAGATCCCTCTGCAGAGCCTTCCTACCCTCAAGCAGATCAACTTTCCCACCCAACTTGGTGTCGTCTGCAAACTTACTGAGGGAGCACTCGATCCCCTCATCCAGATCATTGATAAAGATACTAAACAAATCTGGCCCCAATACTGAGTCCTGGGGAACCCAACTTGTGACCAGCTGCCAACTGGATTTAACTCCATTCACCACAACTCGTTGGGCCCGGCCATCCAGCCAGTTTACCCAGGAACGAGTGCGCCCGTCCAAGCCATGAGCAGCGAGGTTCTCCAGGAGAATGCTGTGGGAAATGGTGTCAAAGGCCTTACTAAAGTCCGGGTAAACAACACCCACAGCGTTTCCCTCATCCACTAAGTGGGTCACCTGGTCACAGAAGGAGATCAGGTTGGTCAAGCAGGACCTGCCTTTCATAAACCCATGCTGACTGGACCTGATCACCTGGTTGTCCTGTACGTGCCGCCTGATGGTGCTCAGGATGATCTGCTCCATAAACTTCCCTCCCACTGAGGTCAGACTGACAGGCCTGCAGTTCCCTGGATCGTCCTTCCGGCCCTTCTCGTAGATGGGCCTCACATTTGGTAACATCCAGTCAATGGGATGTCCTCGGTTAACCAGGACTGCTGGTAGATCATGGAAAGCGGTTTGGTGAGCACTTCTGCCAGCTTCCTCAGTATGCTTGGGTGAATCCATCCAGTCCTATAGACTTGTGGGTGTCTAAGTGGTGTGGCAGGTCGCTAACCATTTCCCCTTGGATTGTGGGGGCTTCATTCTGCTCCCCGTCCCTATCTTCCAGCTCAGGGGGCTGGGTACCCTGAGAACAACTGGTCTTACTATTAAAGACTGAGGCAAAGAAGGCATTAAGTACCTCAGCTTTTTCCTCATCCTTTGTCACTGTGTTTCCCCCCCACATCCAATAAAGGCTGAAGAGTCTCCTTAGCTCTCCTGTTGTTGTTAATCTATTTATACAAACATTTTTTGTTGTCTTTTCTGGCAGTAGCCAGATTAAGTTCTAGTTGGGCTTTGGTCCTTCTAGTTTCCTCCCCGCATAACCTCATGACATCTTTGTAGTTCTCCTGAGTTGCCTGCCCCTGCTTCCAAAGGTCATAAACTCTCCTTTTTTTCCTGAGTTCCAGCCAAAGCTCTCTCTTCAGCCAGGCCGGTCTTCTTCCCTGCCAGCTTGTTTTTCAGCACACGGGGATGGCCTGCTCCTGCACTTTTAAGATTTCCTTCTTGAAGAATGTCCATCCTTCCTGGACTCCCTTGCCCTTCAGGACTGCCTCCTGAGGGACTCTGTCAACCAGTCTCTTAAACAGGCCAAAGTCTGACCCCTGGAAGTCTAAGGTAGCGGTTCTTCTAACCACCCTCCTTACTTCTCTAAGAGTCAAAAACACTATCATTTCATGATTGCTGTGCCCAAGATGGCCTGCAACCATCACATCACCCACAGGTCCTTCTCTGTTCACAAATAACAGGTCCAGTGGGGTGCCTTCCCTCATTGGCTCACCCACCAGCTGTGTCAGGAAGTTATCTTCCGCACACTCCAGGAGCCTCCTGGACTGTCTTCTCTCTGCTGTATTGTATTTCCAGCAGACATCTGGTAAGTTGAAGTCCCCCATGAGAACAAGGGCTAGCAATCGTGAGACTTCTCCCAGCTGTTTATAGAATATTTCATCTGCGTCTTCATCCTGGTTGGGTGGTCTATAACAGACTCCCACTATGATACCTGCCTTGTTGGCCTTTCCCCAGATTCTTACCCAACAACACTCAACCCTATCATCATCATCGTCAAGCGCTAGATGGTCAAAACACTCCCTAACATATAGGGCTAGCCCACTGCGTTTCCTTCCTTGCCTGTCCTTTCTGAAGAGTTTGTAGCCATCCATTGCAGCTCTCCAGTTGTGCAACTCATCCCACCATGTTTTCATGATGGCAACTATATCATAGTTCTCCAGCTGCACAATGGCTTCCCGCTCCTCCTGTTTGTTGCCCATGCTGTGTGCATTGGTATAGATGCACTTTAGTTGGGCTGTTGATCTGCCACCTTGTTTGGAGGAGAAGCCCTAATTCCTGTGTGACTCTTCTCAGGCGCTTCCGTGTTTTCTAACACGTCTTTGCTGCTGCATGGATCTCCATCCCCTGCCTCCACTGAGATTGCAGACCGAAGGACCTTGCTAGCACACTGTCCCTCAAATATTGGTATGCTGCCCCCAGGCTTATCTCTAGCAAGCGTGGTTTTATCCCTTTCCCCCTTCTAATCTAGTTTAAAGCTCTTCCAGTGAGCCCTGCTAACTCCTGTGCAAAGACTCTTTTCCCACTTTGAGCCAGGTGTACCCCGCCTGTTGCCAGCAGGCTTGGTGTCATGTAAACTGACCTACAATCAAAAAATCCAAAATTCTGCCGGTGACACCAGGCTCAGAGCCAGGTATTGATCTGTTGGCTCTTCCTGTTTCTTCCCTCATCATTCCCTGCAACTGGAAGGACACAGGAGAACACTACTTGTGCTCCTGATCCCTTAACCAGTTGTCCCAAGGCCCTGAAGTGTCTCTGGATTGCCCTGGGACTTCTTGTTGCAACTTCATCACTGTCTACATGCAAAATCAATAATGGATAATAATCTGAGGGCCGTGCCAGGGTGGGAAGCTTTCTCTTCACAGTATTTAACCCAGGCCCCAGGGAGGCGGCAGACTTCACTTAGAAGTGGGTCCAGTCTGCACATTGGGCCTTCTGTTCCCCTCAGGGGAGAGTCTCCTATGACAATGACCTGTATTACAAAGTATACCCTGAGATTTAAAAATCTCATGCCAGGAGTTTTTTCTACTGAGGAGAAAATAATAAAGATTTCTGTTAAATAAAAAGAAAATGAACACTATCAAGAGAGTATGGTGTAGTTTTGGTATTTTTCTCATTATAAATATGATCATTCAAAACATAATGGAAAATATTTTCTATTTCATAAATTCTTGGGAGCAACGTGCTCTTAATGAAAATGCATTTTTCACTTAGTTTTCATTTGGGCTGTATCTGTCATTACACATTACTTGTGTAATGACAGATAATTTTTACTTACCTAATAAACTAATTTTTTTCTTTTTTTTTTCTTCTTTTTCTATTTTATGTGTTTTGAATTAAGACCATGGGTGGAATCACTGAAAAAGACCTGTGAGTTGTGGTATACTGTTGATATTCCCCTGAAAATCCCTAATTTTCACAGTGTGTTGAAAATTGAGTTGTTTACACTATCAGTCAATCTGGTCACCAGCAATATGAATCAATAGAGAAAAGGTGATCATGCCTAGAGGTTTGACTCAAAGTGTTTTCTGTTCAAGCATAATACTGAAAGCAGCTTTTGCATCCTAGGTTCCCATGTATCCCATGGAGGTTGGCCCCAATCTGCAAAAAGCCTCTTCACCAGTTCAGGATCTGATTTTTGTAGCTGAACAGACCAATTCCGCAGAATTTTTTTTTTCTAAAGTGTGTCTTAATTCTGCTTCCACTGAACATGTTACAGTTGACTTTAGATGAAACAGAGGCCAGTATTAAGCATATAGTATTCTGATTCATTGAAAAGTTAATGAATCTGGCATAACAGAAAATACCTTTAGCAAAACAGTCACGAAGAAAGAATTTTGTAAATTCTAAATTTATTTCCACTTAGTGCAATGTGTATGCCTGGGGCTGTAAAATCAGAAATAATCTTTGGGGATGGGGGCTAATCTGAAGCATAACTATTACGTAAAAGATGAATCTATTGGCTATCTACTTAACTGAAAATTATTCATGTAAATGAATAATTCCATTATTTTAATTCCTCTATATCATAAGGAATGGTTAATTATGTCATCAGCATTATCAAATAGTAAATTGGATATAAATTAACTGACTTAAATGTCACTTGGTTTCCTGTTATGTAGTATGCAATTTACATATTAAAGGAGATCTTTTTAGCGTTCTGAATATCCAAGTAGATTAAGGATGAGGGAATACTGCAAAATCTTCAAATTCTGCATCAGTTCTAAGCACTTTCTCTCTTACCTGGGCTTACATACTGGCTTTATTATTAAAGTTTGTTTTGGGGAAGTTCTTGCAGGCCTACAAGGTCATGCTATATTTCCCTGCAGTGGCATTGTACATATTTATAATTAATATTTCCCAATTCAGAAAGCTTATAGAGAAAAGGTCAGTGTGTAGGAGATGAGCAAATTAGTAAGTAGACCAGGATGGCAGATAGGGAAATGTGATGAAAGCAAGTGTTTGATTCATATGCAGTCAGTAGTAGTGATCATTTTTCTCTGTCTGCCTGGCATTGTTTTATCACAAACTCACCTTTTTTTTTAACATCATAGTGCAGCGTGGCTTTACACTAAAGACAGATGCACCTAGTTAGGCAATTTTCTGAAGAGATCATACTATAATGCTAAAGACTGGTGCAGGTAGTTAGGCAATTTTCTGCAGTAAGAGATCATACTATAATACTAATCTCTCTACAGAATCAGCTCTTGAAGGATCACTTTAAGCAAAGGATCTTCTTCACATCAGTTGGAGTGAACATTCAAGACAGATTTCACTGTGAACTGAAGTGCACCTAAAGGATGATGTCTGGGCAGAAGAGATGAGAGAAGCACTTTTTCTTACTTTGTTATAGGTCCAGTGAAAATAGTCTGAGTCCAGGTTTCCCATGTGCTCTCGAGATGCAAGAAGAGTCAAAGCTGTTTCTCCATAAAAAGACCTTGGAAGGTTAAGCATACTCTTGGAGGACTTACTTTCTTTCATAAAAGCTAGAGAAGCAGTGTGAAAAACTAAGACAATTTGTTGACTGCATTAAGTAGTCAGGTTTTTTTCAATCATAAATTGATATATTGTAGTCAGGCTTGAACTCTTGTAGGAGAGATCTTCTGAAGCTGCTTTCCATACTTCTGACATGATGAAGAGGAACTTAAACTCTCTTCAGTTTTCCAGTCTGACTAGTTTATAACAGATAACTGGTCCCAACCATTCCTTGCTAGTGTTGAGCACTCTGAGCTGCTTGCTTGTTAATTATCCGCTTGAAGAATATGATGTGGAGCATTTTTCTTCTATAGAATAGTTCAGCTACCTGAGTCCATAGAGACCCATGTTAATGGCTGCTGACCCACTCTGAATTATTAGTGTGAAGTTTCTCCTGATAATGGTTACTTGTTTAATTGCTACTTCATGGTACAAGTAACAGATAAATATTGATTCTGGAAGATTTGGTTCCTTGAGCAATGAAACTTCTGAAGTTTGTTGATTTTCTTGACGTGTACGCCTTTTGGTTGGATTCTGTAGCACCTAATGATGCAGGGTCTGCTCTGACCTTCTTCTTCTATGGCATCTGTCCTGTACCTGGTCACTGATATTCAAATACCCTGAAATACCTGTCTTTAATCAAATTTGGTCAAAATCCACCAGTAGACTTCTAAGTTACTGAGCAAAAATGGAGCGACTGAGGAGGAAAAAAATCTTCCATACTTCTGTACCCCAAAATACATGGGAAAAGCCCTCTGATAGCCATTTCACAGTATACGCCGAAGAACTTCAAATATAAATAATTTCTCAGGGAGGCTTGTGATAAATCCTCAAAAGCACTCCCATACCTGCCCCTATTCTTGTTTATGATCTCATTTTCTTTAATGGAAAACAAGATTAATGAGATGCCTGCTCATCTAAGCTAAAGGTTCAGCATTGCAGATGGCCATATAATAAAAGCAATACTATCTGCTCACATATTCAAGTCGAAATCCTTAGGATGATATGGCAGAAACAAGGCTAGTAAACATTCTGGCCAGCAATAGCTGTGGGCTCATTTGCTCTATGGTTTTGTAGTGCCCATTCGGCTCTGATTTTCACTGGTGAGAGAGAAGAACAGTCAGGTCTCTAGTGATCCCCCTGTCTTGTTATTTCTGCTGCCCATGTGGCTCCACTCCCATCCACTCGGTGTCATGGAAGTAAGTATGTACTTATTCTCCACCACATAATCCTGCACCATTAAGGCAGCAGAAATGTTAACACTGACTTCAGTGGTGGTAGGACAGTGCTGGACAGTTTAAGCTTGTTGCAAGTTAAGTGCAACAAGATGCAGCAAGGCAGGCTTTAAGCACAATGGTCAGCTACCCAGGACAAGGCGCCAGGAGCTCTGTCTGAGTGGAACAAGCTGGCAGCGCGGGTGTCAGCTGCTGAGGTCCCAGTGGACTGTAAGGCGTGATGGCTGCGAAGGTGGCTGCCTCTAGCAGTGGCTAGCCCCTCCGCTGTCCCGCACTCACGGCGAGAGAACAGGGACGGCAAGCTGGGGTCCTCAGAGCTAGCTCCAGCTACTGCACCTCCCCATCTTTCTTCCTTTCCATTCCCCTCCTGTGGCCAGAATGACTGGCTCTTCACACCTGGAGCATCTAACTTGAGTTTTTGTCTACCTTGCTGAGGAGGCTTGAGCCTGCCCTGATGCACAGAGAAAATGCAATGCAGTATTTTCCTATGAAGAGTTACTCACTGATGTTCAAACGCTTTTACTATCTCCCTGTTTTAACTGCTGCATCCCTTTTAGTTTAACACATCCCTCCCTGTATACATGGCACGTAGGAAATGATTCCTTTTTTCCCCACCTATAAACGATGCTGAGATTTCTTTGGTTTGTTGCCTCATAAATGAGAACGAGTTGTGTGTATGCCAGGAAATAACAAATACGAATCTATTGTCACTTTTTATATGGCTACTTTCATTTGAGGATATTAAATCACCTTAGAACTATCAGCTAGCTGAGAACAGGTTTTACTGCATCTCTGAAGTTAAAAAGTAGTGAAATAAGAAGACATTTCAAATTTTTATCCACATTTTTGTTGCCTTTTTTTTGTTCTTTTTTTTTTATTGGAATTGCAGAGCTCAGTGAACTCTCCCAGGCTTTGTCTTTTAGAGTTGTATGTAGTCTGATTGTCATAGATAGAGAGGGGCACTTCAAGCCAGGTTTGTGTCCATCCTCCTATGCACCAGTGGTGTGCAGCTTTGCAGTGGAATCACCAAGCTGGGCCACACTGGCATATGCCTTTCTACTTACAATAAGAGAATGTTCCTGTGAACAAGATGTTTGCATGAAACTGCAGTATAGTTCCTTTTCTGTATTCTAGAGAGCGCAAAAGGGTTTCATGTTTTTTAAACATGTATTCAACTCTTCACACTTCCAGGAATGCAGCCTTTCCCAAGATCTGTGGTGGCAGGGGTGAAGAGATTAAGATCACTTAGTTTAAATCCTGTTGTTGCCATTTAGATAAACTAGAGCAAACCAATATTTTGAGCTTGAATGAAAAGTTCTTAGACATGCCTGTGATACTTCGGTTATGCCCTTACATATTCCAGGCACTTTGCTGTCAGGCAGAAAAGTTAGGTAGAAATGATACTAATATTTGAAGTTCATCTTTAGTCGAATCTGCACAGGCACAATTGTCCACTGTCTAGCAAATCAAACAGTAGCTTCTTGTCTTTAAGAAAGTGCTTAAAATCATTGTTCCATGTGTTTTCTGTGCTTTGTTGGATTAAGACAAAGTACTCAGTGCTGCTAAGTGCTCAGTGCTACTCTAGGGAATTTCTTAATGAAGTATGTCAAATAGTTGTATGTCATGAACTTGTTGAAAAATCATCATCATGATGTTGTGGGTGCCTTCCTTATGGGTAGGTTTATCTCAATGAATGTCTCTGCACTGTCATTTTGATACCTTTCTCATTACCATCACTCACTTGTTCAGTGCAAAAAACCCTGATTTTTTTCTTCTGCTATCTGAGTGATAGGGTTATCTAAATTGTTCTTCTCCTTGGTTTAGCACTGCAATTCATAATGCTATGAGGAAAACAATTTGTTTCCCATTTCACCATAAATTAAGCCTTTATATTTGTTTCTAGTGGCTTTATTTGAAACAGTCAAAAACTTTTAATAGGAGTTGGGCACTTGTTTGTCCTTCTGTGTCTTTGAAAATCTTTCCCTTATGTCATTTCCCTTTGTAATGCCCCCAGAAGAATATGGATAAGATTTTCAGCAGCAGTGGGATGACTTTCGACTTCCATTCATTTTAATTTTTTCCTTCTTAATTGCTTTGATGCTTTAAAAACCGTATCTTATGTTTCTGATTGTTTTTAGAGGAGTATTGACCGACCACCCCACAGTGTTAGGGGTTTCCCCACCTTCCCCAGCTTTCTTCTGCTGTAGCATTTTTTACCATGAAGTAATTGAGGTCTTTGGAAATTTAATTTACCAGTGGAAATAATGGTATTCATGAATGCATGCTCATTATCACAGGAATCCCTTTGCAGCATCTTAAACTAAAATGAGGTTCATAGTTATCAGCAGTATAGAAAGACACAAATATTCAGGAATAATACTTCTATTTTTAAAATGGCACTTAATTTCTTAGTTTGAATTTGATTAGCTGTGAATTGTTAGCTACATTAAATTTGTATCTTAAATTCTTAAAATATTTTTGGGCAGTTGCAGAAAAGATATGCGTACTGTCATAAACTTCATTTAAATGGTTTGACTTCATTTAAATGGTTTGCTTTAACAATAAATCTTTCTGCATAGACAGCTTGTAGGAAGATGAAAAAAAATTATTCTCGGGTCAAAGTCGGTATAAAATTCACATCAGCATTAACATAGAAGATATATTTGAGTGTGTTATTTAGTAACCTGAACATTTTCGGTGTTCAGTAATTCCATACTATAGTAAAAGGGATGATTTATCAAAATCTACTGCATGATCAGTTTATAGCAACAAAATAGATTACTTTATTTGCCTGGCTTCAGTGCTATTGAATTATTTACATGAAATGGTGTAACTATGTAAAATCAACTGCTTCACAGGATGCATCTTCTAAAAGTATTACTAGCCACTTTCCTCAGTTCTACATAGAGGTGTCAGTTCAAGAAAGTATATAAATTTTAATGGGAAATTATAAATTATTTGGGGACTAATTGAAGGCCTCGCGGTCATTGTAGTTTTGTTCTTGTGATATTTTCGAAACTTCAGTCATAAGAAGTGAGATTTCCAAGAGTGTTTAAGTGATAAAGGACTAAAGCGTATAAAGTGCTGATTCTCCTACTCACAGTCTGGAAGTCTGGAAACGTGCAGCCACCAGTTGCAGGAGGTGGAGGGGATGTCCCAGAGGAAGGTTCCCTGCCATTCTGCCCTGTTTTGTGGCCTCTGAAGCATGTCCCGCTGGTCCCTACCAGAGACCAGAGAGCTGGCTTTCTTCTGCTCTCTTCCAACACGTTTTATGTTCCTCTGAAAACGCAAAAGTAGAAACCTCGTAAAATACATAAGTGAGTAAATGGCAAAAAGAAATGTTTAAAAAATATTTTATTCTTAACAAGTTATAACTGTACGTTATAACCTGTATTACAGGAAGTTAAAGCGGCGCGTGAATGATGCATTTTGACTCTACTGATCTGCGGTGACAGAAATTTCCTCTTTCTGGCAGGTTAGAGGATGTGGATGCAGAACTGCTCTGTCAGAACTTTTTCTATCAGGTTGACTTAGGATCTCATGCAATTGAATGAGATACATGTTTGCAGGTCATGTACAGCTGGATTCACAGAGTTATCTGAGAAGGTGGGTGAAGGTCATGGAAGCTGGATGTCTAACCAGGGGCCGGGTTTGTAAATCCTAAGAAATGGTTAGCTGTGTTGTTAGTACTTAGACTTGCACAGAAGAAAAGATGCTCAAAGAGACTTAGAATGAGCTCAGGCTGAAAACCGAAATGATACTGCCACATTAGGTGGATTGTGAAGAAAAACTAGCTTAAAGTTCTGATTTGGTACTAGCTCAGCTTGTCTGCATGGTGCTTTATCATCTGGATGTGCCTAACTCTGGAGAAGTAATTCTGATAATACCAGTGGATTATTAACTTTTTTTTCCCATTACCAAAATAAATGCAGGAAATAATCATTAGAATGACAGGGAGAGGAAAGGACCATAAAATCAGAATCTGTGTGTTTTTGCCGGCAATGTTTCTTGACTTTGTCTTGGAGCTCTAGCACAGTATTTGTAAGATCCCTGTAATTGATTAAAGTTCAGTTAAAACTGAAGAAAATGGATAGAGAAGCATGCTTTCATGGATTTGTATTCTGGGAATGGGTTTTACAGTGTATGCTTATAAAATTCTATCTACTCCCTGCCCCAAAGGCGGATAGTTATTGTAATTCTTCGATTTACAGATCATTCAGGGAATGATTAAGCATGTGTATTTTGTCATAGGTGTAAATTAAAAAGGAATGTCAAATACCCAGAAAGTACCTCGCTGAGTGTTTTTGTGGAGATGTGATTGCCTTTTTAATCTGAAGAAAAGATTCAGATATCCAGGAAAAATAGTGTTGCACTTCGTGTATATTTATAGCTTCTCATACAAGACTCTCCAAGCACCTGAAGACAGATAAATACTAATAACAATGTTAAAAACATTGTTGTGAATGCCCTGAAATTTGTTGCATTCAAAAATCATTAAATACCTTGCTTGCCAACCATGAATGCTCACGCAATGCACTATTTTTGGAGAATATCTGAGGGCCATATGAATACCTGAATTTGAATTTGAACAAAGGCAGTCATGCTCTAACACTCATATCTGTTGTTCACTATTTGTTATTTACTGTTCTCTATTTTCCTATGTTTCAGGAATCTGTTTGGACAGCAGAAAAAAAGAGAAGTCAGTTGGCTTAGGTCACAAATCACATGCAATGAATAACAGCTAGCAGGCAGTCGAAGGGAACAGTTTGGAGCTCCTCAGGAGGGCTGAAATGTGTTCACTAAAACTTTACCTTTATCACTGAATATAACAGAAATATCTGCTTGCCAGTGTTACACAAATAAAAAGGGTTACGTTCCCTTATTGAGCCGTTATCAACCTTCAACCTACAATGATTTATCAACTCCCTAGTACAATGGTTTGAGATTAATGTGAAGCAAGACTCCCAAAGATTTTGAAATTGAATGTATATATCTATGTATTTTCAGGCAGATCTATAAACGGAAGTGATTTGTCTATCTTAAAACAGCAAATCAGGGACAAAACCAGAAACAGAATCTAAGACTTTTGATCCTGGCTCTCCAGATCTAAATAATAGGTTTTGGTGTCTATTCTACAATCTGTAAAAGAAAATTAAATTACATTAAAGGGAATATTAAGCTCAAAGTCTTGCAAGATTGTCATGATATTATAGTCTGGTTTAGTACAGAAATATAATTTTAAAAATAAAACTTTCAAAAAACACTAGGATGCAAATATTTTTCATATGTTGACTTACCATTTTCCTTTGTAGCCCTTTGTACCTCTTGAAAGTCTAATGCATAGTTTTTGGTAAGAGATACCAGCCCTGTACTGCCTGGAACATCTTTCATGATCTCATTTGATTGCATAGAAAATAGAGAATGTAGTAACTGAACAGGCTTCCTTAGATGCTGAAAAAGCAGAGAGTTTAGTCTTTCCATTTATGAATAGAGTAATGTACAATTTGTTATTTCCTGAGTATCTGGCTCTTGGTAGAGGTTAACATCCTGTTTCCCAGGTAATAAAATTAGAGGCCTTCAGAGTTAAATATTCATGTCTGCATCTGCTGAAAGAAGCCCACAATCAAAAAAAGATGTATAAATCCTTAGCTGCTAGGGCAAAGTGTCAAGTTATATTGGTAGTAAAAATGTCCCACCATACAGCTTTTCATGCAAAGCCTGGATCATGTTAAAAAAATACCCTAATCTGATTACAGCCTTCCTTTAGCTGTTGCTTATGTGTACTCTGATACAAAAGGTTATAAAGACTCCCTAGATTCTTTCTGATAACTGGTTGTCTCTTTCCTACCTTCCCCTTCATCTATTGTGAAATCGAATATCCTGATATCTTTTCCATCTATGTCTGCTTGTGAAAAATGTGTGAGCAGGGCTTTGTCCAAAAGAAAAGGAGCTGGATCTGATGACCCAAGAAGTCTCATCTAGTCTCCTTGACCTATGAAATGTTTTGGCTCAACTACAAGGAATACATCAGAAGGAGAGAAAAAGCCAAATTACTTGAAATTATTGAATTGCCATGAATCCTTTTAAAAATAAGGTCTAATTGACTAAAGCATTATTTATGTTCAAGTCTTGTAATTGTTCCATTGTCATGGAAGCTTATCAGAAGTACTGAAGCTGAGTATTGGTATAAAATGAACCTGGCTTAGTTAAATCCCCTATGAGTCGGTCTGTTCGTGACAGATATCACTGCCAGCTAAATGGCCATCCAAAAACCCTAAGTCTTGTAAAATAGAAACAAAACAACAAAAAAGGCTTGTTTAGTTTTCAGTCAAAGACCTCAGTTTATATATGGGCAAGAGATCCTTCCTGTTTAAATGACAAGTGAGCTGGGATTTTCCAGAACTCTTGTTTTAACTTAACTTCATATCATCAAAGTCAACAAGACTGACTAGAATAGCAAGCTGAGCAAGGCTGAACCTCTTAGAAAAATCCACCTCTTTCTCCAGGGTGAGGAAAAGAGATTGCTTTTATCCTTATGAGAGTTCTGTGGAACATGTGTCCAGTGTAGGATCCTATAATTCCTGCTTTCTTCAGGTAAAAATTTTCTAGATTATAAGAAACTTCTAGAACTGGGTCAGTGCCTTTGGATTTGTTTTTGGTATGCCCAGTTGGATTTTTAAATGTACTTAAAAATCTAGCTCATAAAATGTTCTATGGAGGTGTGCTAGTGATGAACTAAAATAAGGAAGCTTGAAAAACAGTAGAAAAATAGAATTAGGCCAAAAATGTTAAATGAAAATTAAAAGGGGAAGCACTTATTTCGCAGTTAACTTTGAATACATTTTGGCTATAGTTTCGAGGGGCTACAGACAAGCCTGAGACATATTGGCTGTACAGCTGTTGTTTTTCGAACAGCCCACCCCCTGCGCTTCCCCTGCCAGCCCCTTTCATAGAAGATTTTGTACTTGGATGTTTTTAATGCCACTGTAATGTAATGCTTTGTCCTCTTTTTTTAGCTACAGTTGCCAATTGTGGCAAGCTGTTTGATACTTTCAACATGTGAAATAAACAGGCCTTAGAGATAAGACTGACGGTATTAAATTCTTTTAGACAGTAACTCGTGCCAAATTTGACCTCTAGTCTTCCAAGCTGAAATGCTGTATGATGACTATGCAGTTGTAGCAGTATATAAATGCCCGGTTGCTTTTCTTGTAGATGGGAGATGGTTTTTGTTGCTGTTTGTAAATATATTGTAATACTAGTGTCTTGCCCCCCATGTTTTTTCTCCTGTTGATCCTATAAAACAGCTCTACAGGAAGGAACACAGCTGTTTATCTGCCTTTTGATCTCTGCGCAGGTAGCTGGGTTCACCTCTTTTGCTCCATGGGAGACATTTGGACGAGATGGAAATCTGAGGTTTGAGAAAGAGGAGACAGTCTTATTTCTCGGGATGTACATACAAAATGAAATTAAAGATGAGACACTGACACAATATAGCAGGAAGCCTGGAGACAGTGACAGTCCATGAAAATATCTTTAATCACTGTAGTCTGTCATTATGGATGGTGGTGGTGTGTTAGCAAATTTTACCAAAAAATGCTCTGAATCTAATTTTTACCTTTAGTTTCATTTTACCATCCATTTTAGGATTAACCTAATCACGTTTCAGGCCAACTACTTGTCTGTTTCCACAAATGAAAACATGGCAAACCATGTCCAAACACCCGTATGTATAAGACAGTCCCATCTGTGCTCAGTTTTCCCAGGAGCCTGACTGAGAGCTCACAGCTGTGAGAAAGGGGCAGTGCATGTAGTCTGTAGCGCAGAAGCCGGAGAGAGACACGCTGACATGTGTTCTCTGAAACAGATAGGAATCAGGCATAACCCTACCAATAGGCCCTTCTCTAGACACTGCTTGAGGAGTCCCAGAGGTTACAAAACCTCCTGGGTTTAACCCTGCTCCAAAATCCTCTGCAATTTAACTTGAAAGACCATTGCTCTGCCTGGGTCATCTCATTCTCACTGAGAGTTGCAGAGGTGCAGCCATCTCAGAGATGTGCAGAAGAGCACCAAGGTCCTTCACAAGCAAATCTTTCTTACCATAAGCTTTACTGAATGCCCAGATTTGTTAACTGTCCTTCTGGAGGAGTTTCCAAGGATGGTAACATTGCTGGAGGCCGGCTGATTGTGGAAGGTGTGACCATTTCTGCTCTGCTTGGCATAGCTGTTCGGCAGCTTTCCTTTCTAGCCACTGACCTGTTCTTCTTCCTTTCCTCTAAGATTTGACATGGAACTGTATAAACTCACTCATGAAAGAAAGTTCCTGGGGTTTGTTGTTACTTAAAACAAATTTCGTAGTGACAGGCAATGAAAGAGATGGTGCTTTCTGAACATGACATATCGCCTGGTGATGTCATTGAACATAATGGAGGCACCGCTCCATGAGACGTGTGATGGCTTGTGATATGTCATGAGGCAATTCAGTTAGAAATTAACTTGGGTCTAATCTGATCAATAGTCTGTTCCAGGTGATTCAGTCAATGCAAAAGTGTGGATGGAGGGATGCTTTTTTGCAGGCAGGTGAGGGAAGGTGACTAATTTGCATTTTTAAAGCTGGAGATAGCAAATTTGTTGTCTTCCTCTTGAAACTGCCTTCAAGTAAGACTTCTAATTGTTGAACTTTTCCTTGAAGGGAAGAAAAATAGAAGAGAAATAAATACTTGAACAGTTGCATACACACAATTATCACATAGGGGACATTAAGGCCATACCTTGAATAACATAAATCAGCACAGCTGTACTATTTTTAGTGCAGTTTCATAATTTCATTGCTGTGAGTGTTTAAATTCCAGTTTCTTATATATATATTTCATAATCACTTTGACTGTAATGTTTCAGTCTTCAAATTTATTCACTAGACAATTTTGATCAGATGAAACAGGGGTAAATACAGACAGGGATTTTGTTTGGATTTAATTTGGTTATTTGGAAAACGTACGTATGACATATCGATAGAGATGTTTCTGTGTATTCATTCTGGCCTTGTCCCAGGCTGCATGACATATTTCAGACTTCTGGGTGGTTTTTTTAATCTATTACCCTTTCAGATTCGTTTCATGGTGGCTTATATCCAGACATCCAAATACATAAGCAGTTACATGTATGTTGAAAGCAACTGAGGTTTTTTCCAATTGTCAAATGAGAAGTGGAGGACAAAAATAACCTAAATGGGGAAATATCTAGAAAACGACAGTAGAATTAGGTTTTTAAAATGCAGCAACTTCAAGTTTTAATACATGCATAAAAGAATTTGCTTTTCAAGTGTGTATCAGTTTTTATTTGGCAGTATTCCTAGCATTGATTGACTGGGTAGCATTTAACAGAAAAATATGATGGTCTTGATACTTAGATCGGGTGCATGTTCTGTAGGACCGCTGACAAAATGATTTCGTTTAGTGTCTAAGACCCTAAACTAATATTTGTATTGAATATTATCTTGCTCCATGAGTGGCCTTATATAATTCAATGGGACCTTTACTGGAGCAAGATGTTCCCACAGCTGAAGGGTAATCACACAATTATCAGTTCCTTCCTCTAAAATTAAGATCTAATTATGTGTTTCCTTTACTTGAACAGTCTTGTTTACAGAGTTCAGTTCTTGATTTTTAACATGTGAAGGGGAAAGAAGTTGGAAATTTATATTGGACTGAAGACATTTCTTTTAGTGACAAAATTCTATTTTTCAGAGCCTACTTACTAATGTACATTGAGAAACTTCCCTGCTTTTGCATCTGTAAATTATCATTGAGTGTGTATGGCACTATCAGAATGATAGTGTCAATTACTGTTAATTCCTGCAGTGGAAAAATGATCATTTTCCTTGTTATGGCAAGAAGAAGAGAGAGACCACTGCTTCTGTTTAATACTGAAGGTTATTAGTGGCCGATGGCTTTCAATACCCACTGTGGTCATTAACTGTGTCAAATAACTGTCAGCTGCAGGAGACAAAGAAACTGCTAGAAAAAATGATTCTGACTATTTTGGAGAAATGAATGCAGAGGGTTGGATGAGTCTCAGAACCGCTGAGGTTTTGCTGAGATCTCAAACCATACTGAGTTTGCAAACCTTGCTGCTCCTTTTTGAAGCCTAATATTTTCTCATTGTGCCCCTCTGAAAGAAGCGTTCCCTCCATAAATAGCAGTCCACACTAAATCTAAACAGACACTTATAAATAGAGAAGGGTTGAACTATTCTTCATACCATCTTGTTTCCAGGTCTTCTGTAAGATTCTGAATTTTAGAAGCAGACATGTCTATTTCCTGCTAGTGGCCAGTGAAGATTTTCTCCTCTGAAAGAAAACATCATGGACAGTGCTTGTTGATATATCTGTAAAGTGCCATGAACGTTATAGAATTACAAAAATACATTTTTTTAATTGATTAAACCTCTTTGGCAAAGAGACGGAAATGCTAGAGATACAAAGAGATAGGTAAGTAGGAGAAATGGGAACCAATTTATGAATTAAAGAACTATTTCATTGAGCTCAAATAAATAAACGTCTTCCAATCCTTTCCAGAGCTGCTTTACACAATTATATCTTCCATCAAATCATTCTTAGTTGAGATTTTTCTTTTGTTCCCTGCCAGTGCTTTACATCTGGCTTATGCAGAGGTCTTGAACATCTTACAGCTACCATCATGTCATGATCCTTGTTCATTTGATTCAGCACAAACCTGATACATGAAGCAAGATGCTAGGTTGTATGCATGAGATTAACAACTACCTTGCTAAAAGGTCAACAAACCATTCTTTTTATCCCATCTAAGCACGCTTTACATCAGGTGATAAACTCCTATCATCCTTTACTGTCCCTCTGTAACAATCAGTGAAAGGAAAAGACTGTTTAGCTCTTCCTCTGGTACATTTGTCACTATCTTCTCCCCAGATCTAGTCACAAAGGTTTCCATTTCTTCTCTTTTCTCTCTATTCAGTTCATAATTCCATCCATTTTGCATTAATTTGTCATTAGGAATTTTGATTCTAGCCCAATCAGTTCTTTTTTCCCACTTTCCTGAGTAAAATGCAAACCCCAAAGCCTGTTGGTTAGGACATGAGTAGACTTGGCAAACAGTTGGTGTTTAAAAATGTATTAGCTCATGCATTTCAACGAACTTGTTTTTAAGCATCATTACAGGATTATTGAACACCTTTTAAAACGTAGGATCTGGCTGTACTGAAAGAGTTTAAAGGTATGAAGTCCTATATACATCCAGTGCCTAAAATCATGTTAAAATATTTGTGCTGGTTTGATTTTAAATACGATGTAGTGCAGTTTCACTAGTCTTTTCCAGGCACCTCTAAGATGCTGTGTGACCTCTGAACCAACTAGAAGCCATATTGTCAGGGTTAATGAGGCACTCAGCCCAAGCTAATAAGCTCAGCTGGGAAGCAGGAGACATTAACTGAGGTTCAGCACCTTGCTACAGGACTATTGCTTCTGGTTAGCTGAAAGGAGGGGCAGAGCACATCTGCTTAACATACATAGAGAATATCACAGAATCATAGAATGGTTTGGGTTGGAAGGGACCTGTAAGATCACCTAGTTCCAACCCCCCCCTGCCATGGGCAGGGACACCTTCCACTAGACCAGCTTGCTCAAAGCCCCATCCAACCTGGCCTTGAACACTTCCAAGGATGAGGCATCCACAACTCCTCTGGGCAACCTGTTCCAGTGTGTCATCACCCTCACAGTGAAGAATTTCTTCCTAAAATCTAATCTAAATCTACCCTCTTTCAGCTTAAAGCCACTACCCCTCGTCCTATCACTACATGCCCTTGGAAAAAGTCCCTCTCCAGCTTTCTTGTAGGCCCCCTTCAAGTACTGGAAGGCTGCTGTAAGGTCTGCCCGGAGCTGCCTCTTCTCCAGGCTGAACAGGCCCAACTCTCTCAGCCTGTCCTCACAGGAGAGGTGCTCCAGCCCTCTGATCATCTTCGTGGCCCTCCTCCAGACTCGCTCCCACAGGTCCATGTCTTTCTTACCAGAAAATACCACAGTGAGATCAGAATTAAATTTGTAATGTAACCATTGTGTTTCTCACAATATTGTAAAGTAGTAACTGTAATCTTTACTGTGACTGACAACTGTAATAAATCCCTCTGATCAGTAGGTGCAAGTGCTATATTATGTAAATTGCTTTGAGAACAAAAAGGGAGGACAACACTATTAAAAACTGATTGAAAGGCCACAGTTCTTTTCATCAGGCTACTCAGTCCACAGAGTGTGGAAGTTAAAACCCCTCTGGGACATGCAACTGTGAAGAAAAAGCTGTTTAACAAGACGAATTAGTTAAAAAAAGCAAAATTCAAATAGTCATAGACTATTCTTTTAGATGACTTCTGGAAAAGGGGATGACCCTAAGATAGATCCTTCTGTTTTGGACATCCCAGATTAGAATCATAGAATCACAGAATCATAGAATCATAGAAACATAGAATCATTTAGGTTGGAAAAGACCTTTAAGATCACTGAGTCAAACCATAAACCTAACACTGCTAAGTCCACCACTAAACCATGTCCCTAAATGCCACATCTACACGTCTTTTAAATACCTCTGGGGATGGTGACTCAAGTGCTTCCCTGGGCAGCCTGTTCCAAACTTGATAATCCTTTCAGTGAAGAAATTTTTCCTAATATCCAATCTAAACCTCCCCTGGCACAACTTGAGGTAATTTCCTCTCATCCTCTCAGTTGTTACTTGGGAGAAGAGATGGACACCCACCTCCCTACACCCTCCTTTCAGGTAGTTGTAGAGATCGATAAAGTCTCCCCTGAGCCTCCTCTTCTCCAGACTGAACAACCCCGGTTCCCTCAGCCGCTCCTCATAAGACTTGTGCTTCGTCACCCTTCTCTGGACAACCTCCAGCACCTCACTGTCTTTCTTGCAGTGAGGGGCCCAAAACTGAACACAGTATTTGAGTACTCACAAGTGCCAAGTACAGGGGCATGATCACTTCCCTATTCCAGCTGGCCACACTGATTCTGATACAAGCCAGGATGCCGTTGGCCTTCTTGGCCACCTGGGCACACTGCTGGCTCATGTTCAGCCAGCTGTCGACGAACACCCCAGGTCCCTTTCCACCAGGCAGCTTTCCAGCCACTCATAGAATCATAGAATCATAGAATCATAGAATCATAGAATCATAGGTTGGAAAAGCCCTTCAAAGGTCATCAAAGATCATCAAGTCTAACCATAAACCTAACACTGCTAAGTCAACCACTAAACCATGTCCCTAAGCGCCTCATCCACATGTCTTTTAAATACCTCCAGGGATGGTGACTCCACCACCTCCCTGGGCAGCCTGTTTCAATGTTTGACAACCCTTTCAGTGAAGAAGTTTTTCCTAATATGCAGTCTAAACATCCCTTCATGCAACTTGTGGCGATTTCCTCTTGTCCTATCACTTGTCATGTGGGAGAAGATACCAGCACCCACATTGCTACATCCTCTTTTCAGGTAGTTCTCATAGCAATAAGGTCTCCCTTCAGCCTCCTCTTCTTCAAACTAAACAACCCCAGTTCCCTCAGCCGCTCCTCATCAGACTTGTGTTCCAGACCCCTCACCAGCTTCGTCGCCCTTCTCTGGACACGCTCCAGCACCTCAATGTCTTCTTGTAGTGAGGGGCCCAAAACTGAACACAGTATTCGAGGTGCGGCCTCACCAGCACGGAGTACAGAGGCATGATCACCTCCCTACTCCTGCTGGCCACACTATTTCTGATACAGGCCAGGATGCCATTGGCCTTCTTGGCCACCTGGGCACACTGCTGGCTCACATTCAGCCGGCTGTCGACCAACACCCCCAGGTCCTTTTCTGCAGGGCAGCTTTCCAGCCACTCGTCCCCAAGCCTATAGCGTTGCATGGGGTTGTTGTCACCCAAGTGCAGGACTTGGTACTTGGCCTTGTTGAACCACTTGCAATTGGCCTCGGCCCATGGATCCAGCCTGTCCAGATCCCTCTGCAGAGCCTTCCTACCCTCAAGCAGATCAACTTTCCCACCCAACTTGGTGTCCTCTGCAAACTTGCTGAGGGAGCACTCAATCTCCTCATCCAGATCATTGATAAAGATACTAAACAAATCTGGCCCCAATACTGAGTCCTGGGGAACCCAACTTGTGACCAGCTGCCAACTGGATTTAACTTCATTCACTACAAGTCTTTGGGCCCGGCCATCCAGAAAGAGAACGACTGTGCTGTCAAACATCAAATACCTGTGAGACCTCAGTGTGGCCTCTTGCTGCTTCACAAGTGCTCAGGCAATTATTAAACTTTTATCATCTTGCTGGACTTCTAGCTGACCTGTATAAGACATGCTGTTGCTAGATGGTAAACACAAGGCCCTCTGTCAGTCATTTCTTTTTGATAATTTGCCTGCTTTCTTCTGCTCACAGCTCTCAGCATGCTGTTCAGAGTTTACTTACTGTGTTTTGTCTCTCCCAGGGGTAACTCATGTGGTGCTGATTGGTGTTCATCATCCAGTTTGTTTCTGTCCACATTTGTCCACACGATGATGTTTGTCTGGGGAGGTTTTTCTCCCCTGTTGTTTTATTAGTTCTTTCCCAAGATGTATATCACTTAAATTTTACATCTGTTTCTGTTTCTTGCTCTGTTGCAACATTAAGCTGTAATTTTCCCATCTGTAAATTCTGTAGCAGTAGTTCTGCTGAGTTCCATTTGATTGGTGAGACAAAATCATTTACGTATCTACATTTCTTAAAAATTCTTTGTGTCAGTTTCAAACCAGTACGAATTGGTACTTGGTAGTCATATGAGCCAAGAATCTGGCCAATAAAGTCATACTCTGTTTTGCTAATCAGGAAATTCCTGTTCCTTAAGATGTATTTTGGCTTGCAAATCCACCTACATTTTATCATTTGATTATATCTGGACTAAGTAGCGATTTCCTCCTGCTGCTTGTCATGGTGTATATATTCCAGGTCATATTTAATAATGCAGCTTCCTAAGGTGACCTCTTTTCTGCATGAATGTTGGCTCTGACTTTCATTTTGTTGAGCTCAGTTCATTACATATTCTCTCTTGCTTGCTTCTGCACTCTCTAGGGAATACTCTCACTTAAGCGCACAAGAGGTCTCACTGCTAATGAAAATCCCTAAGCATCACAATTAAAATTTATTCTGCTGTGCTCAGTCTACAAAAAAGAACAATGTCTATTGCAGTTAATAATCTAGATCTCATTAAAACCAACTTGAGTTATTTGTTTCCATGTCAAGTCAAAGCCATTTACATGCATGTGATAAACATATCTGAAGAGTTAAACAAAATGAGCTAAATTCTGTCATTAGTCTCACTGGAACCATGGACATCTGTTCCAACATAACTTAGTAAAGATACTACTCCAAAATAAGCGACTCTAGTGTTTCTTTTTTCAGCAAGTCAGAACAAGCTAGTGTCACCATTACAGAAAAGGAAGACTTGCTCCACTGTTGTGTATCTCAATTTTCATATGCTGTTTGACCACTTCCCATGCTAAGAATACTGTCTGACATGAACAATCTAGAGATGTTTTAGAGTAAAAGCCTTTCCTCAGAAAAACTATTATGGCTCTTTCCTGCATTGCTATGACTAGAATTGAATGAGTTTCTAAAACAAGTTTCATTAGAACGAGTAAATAAATGCTCCGCATATGACAGAGAGAAATGGTACAGAGGGATTATCTGTGTCCATTTGGGTACATCTCAATAATTATTTGTGATAGAGTTGTCTCTGATGTAAATACTTTTGTATTTCATATATCTGTGCATATCTCTCTATCTTTCACTCTTTCTCTCTTGAAACAGTTCTCTGAATTAATGACAGTTTAGTAATGATAGAGGTCCAACTCATCTCAATTTATATGTTGTCAACCTGACATACAGTCCACAACAGCTGTAGAGAAAGTAGCTCTCCCTGCCTTCTGAGTCACTTACACGGAGCACCTATACAAGGCCTCTCAGATGCTGGAAGGGAAGTCAAAACATGCCTTTAAGCCAATACGTCCCCATTTCTTTCCTGTCCCAAGAAAGAAGGCTGAGCTTCCTCGCACTCACAGAATCTCAGGCAAGGATCTACCCCACTGACATTTCCTGAGGCAAGCCACCAGGCATTGCTACAATAGTGACTGCTGTGACGTTCAGTTTAGTATTTATTCTTCCCTTCGAAATGTATCCGTGAGTCAAGTCTCCATCTCTGCCAAACAAATTCTTGGCATTGGTGCTGATGCCTCGTCCATTTGGCTTCAAGCCTCCGTATGGGCAGCAGTCACAATACCAGTAGCATGTATCAGCTGTGTTTCACCATCATCTCTTTTATAACTAGATTGTAATTTTAAACAACTGGAAAATTAACAAAATTCTATATACTTAAAGTGAAGATCCTTACCTCATCACAATGCATGAGGGTATTCTGCATATTTTTTGTTTAACATAAGTAAAAAATAAAAATATTAAAATTAGATTGGGAATTGAGTTAATCAAGTTGAGTCTTAAATAAAATTAATAGTCACAGGAAACTATAATGAAAGTGAGATGTGGGTCTCATGAGTCTTTATTCAGCACAGTATTATTTTAGTTTTTCATTATAGCTTTAGTTCTTCATTATAACTTTACATTTAAATGGTATTTTCTCTTACAAACATCCAAAAGAAGTCACATTATGTTAGTGAGATGTACACAAAAAGTGTGGTTAATTTCTTAGCATTTGATACCCTTTGATTGAATCAATAAATATCCTTCCCTTCAGAGGACTTTCAGAGGTCTGTGAGTCAGACTTTAAGCCAGGACTCTGAAAGTTTCAGAATATACAAAGTTAGTGAGGCTAAGAGGTGGTAGAAGTACCAGGAAGAACAACATTGGACTTCCCAAGTTCCAACTAGAATTTTCCTTCAGAAACAATGAAAGTACTACAAGTCTTCAAGGTAAATATATCCAGTGAAGAAATTTCAGCTGTGACTTTGACAAGAAAACATTTTTTGAAATCTTAACAAAACATCATGAAATCTGAAAGTTGAATCTCTGTTTTCTTAAATTCATATGAGAATTACACTGGGGGTTGTCAGTGGAATATTTCATATGCAGGTAATTTATTTGCTAATTTATTAATAGAATTTGAAGTGTAAAAATCTTTTCATTTAAGATTAATCATCAGCAACTCATATTTTTTTGATCTGAGGGCTTTCCTTCAATGTTAAAAATATACTAAGATGTAAATCCCAGTGTTGTAAATTTTTAAAACTACAGAAAGACTAACGCTTGAAATTTTTAAGAGGCAGAGTTTATTACTCTTATTGTAGTAAGGAATTTTATATTACTGTTGATGTTTTCCTATTTCTAGGTTCCAACTAGGAAAATCTGAAACTGGTATAGTGGCATTGTGTTATCTCCAGTGGTTTTCTGCAAAAGAGCCTTTGTGTGACTGAAAGAAGACACTTTTGGCATATAATGCATATGTACGGTAGTATCTCACAAGGCAGAGAAGTTATGCCCATACAGAAGCAAAAGATGAAATCTCATTTGTGAAATAAGTGGTGTGCTGCAGCTTACTCATATATGGAGAAACAAGGCACATAAATGGAGATTAAATAGGGCATTTTGCATACATTTAGGAAGGAAAAGTATTCTGCATGTACAAGCCAAAACAAGCAATTTGTTGGTTAAATAATGACCATAGGCTTGGGTGTGTGAATGCAACAGAATGCAGCATACATATCTGGATGATTATCAAAGGAGTTCTCTGAAAGATTTGCTTTGGGTTTAGGCACGTCATTTTAGGCCCATTTCTGAGAATGTACATCTGCCTTTAAAAATTGATCAGTGTTTTATCATCAAAAGGTAAAGTGATGGCCTCAAAGACATTAACAGCATGGTTCATGTTCCTAGTATATGTAGTAGCTTTGTCATGGAAAGCAGCAAACAATTCAGATTTAAATTGAAAAGTAGGATGTTTATATGGTAATTTTTCAGAAATAAGGGAGACTGGAATTTTCTACATTTACATGCAAAAGGCAGATCTTCTGAAATGAATTCACAATTACATCTCTCCTGGTCAGCTTTTCTCAGTGTGCTCTCCTGTGAAAAGGATGCAAGGCATGCGAGTTTAGGCAGAATATTTTATGTGTGCATTTGTGATTTATAATAAACTTGGGCCTCTGGGGAGGTGTTAGAGCAAAGGAAAATTTTAAAGAAGATAAAATCTAAAAGCTTTTAAAGTAATTTTATTTTTCAAATCTCACTGTGAGGGTAAGTGACTAAAAGGACCATGATGCTCAATTACTAATTCCCTATTCCTGTGCAGTGTAAAATCTTCGAGGTAAAATGCATCATGTTAGTGAAAAACCCAAACACCTATTTCATTAAAAGATACCGCATCATGAAGGGCAGAAAACAGCCTCCTGAAAGTGCTCTGCAATGCACACAAAGCACTTTTACTTATTTCAATTCAATTTGAAACTCAAGCATTGTAAAATCACCAAGCTACATTTTCCTTATTGGCATAATTTATGAAGTAGAATTTCTGGAACTGCAGTTGTTTGCTTAGTTTCCATTTTCTCCCCTGTTCTCAGTAAAATAATCATGTTCATCACTCACTAGCAGCAGAAAAAAAGAACTCTTCTTCCACAGCAGCTTACAAAGTGTATTCAACTCAGATTTCCTACACATTAATACCCCTTAATTACTCCAAATACTTTCTGTTTGTGTATAAAAGTGTTCATACTGAAATTTTCTCACTTTTGAGTAATTGAACGCAATATCTTCTAATGCTATTAGAACCACAATGCAATAAAATATAAAAAGATGCTGTCACTAGTTGATTCAGTTACATTTTTCATACCAAATTTTTAACCCCAGAGACTGTGGAATGTGTCATACTGTGGTCTCCAATTCTTATAAATTGGCCGGCATGATTCAGACCTAGCAGGAGCCTCATAGCCATCTGGCTGTAGCTTGGGATCTCTCTCCAGAGAGCAAATCAATTGTCAGAGTGCATCTCTATGTTAGAGTGAAGCAACTGTAACTTACTATTTCAGAACTTGCGGTTTTGAAATAACCATAGTGAACCCACAGGTAACTACATGATTTGAAACTCAGAATTACGCTCCCTGTAACCACACTGACATTGATGGGATCCATGGGCAGAACTAAGCCCTTAACTCTGGGATGTGTAACCATCACCAGCTGCATTTTTGCAGAGCATCATTTGAGTGCCTTATGAAGGTGTGTGGAGTGGTAAGAGAACCATCACAGAACTGAAGAGTCACTGCAACAGTCAGTAGCAACAACTTAAAGTTTGTGGTAACCTTTACTCACGGAAATTCTCTTTGCAATGACTGGAAGATCTTTTGCCAGTGGGAAGCTGGGTACCACATACTGAACCTTTCTTGGCTGCAGAGATAATGAAATACCTTTGAGGATGCAGGCCTACAAGATGCAGAGCTGCAGAAGACCATAATTAATGGAGCAGATTTCATTCTTTGTAGCACAAAGATTGTCATCTTAGAAGAGAATATTACAGACCTTGCTTGCTCTGGTATTCCCAAAATAGCCTGAGCTTCTATGGTAAAATTCCCACTGTGGATAAAGCAACATGAGCTTAGATTTGTGCTTTACTATTTCTATGAAAGCACAATACCTAACCACGAAGGCAGCAGCCAGACTTGTATGAAACAGAAGAATGTCACTGATGTATAACAGCAGAGGATAGATAATCTCCTATATAATCACCACAATCCACTTCTCAGTCTTAGAAATGACTAATAATAACAATAGTTAATAAAGAGATAGAAGCATCTCTTTAAAGAGGAGGTGGCTGAAGCCTTTGGCAGCTGAACAGTGGGGCGGTTTCTAAGCCAGATAGGTTGGTCAGAGTCTGGCAGAAGGATCTTTCCCCACCGTGTTGGCTTTGGGCTGGTATACAGGCTGACAGAGCCTTTTACATTACTTTTAGAAATGTTAGCAAAGTAATTAAGTGTGCATGATTGTGTTTGTGGCTCCATTCTTACCAGCTATAGTTTTTAAAAAGGATGTCTCAAAGGACTCCCAATAAACCATGGTATGGATTCCTTCCCATTGTCCTGTACAACCCAGAGCTGCATTGCTACACCAGTGAATAATGCTTCACTTACAGGGACTCCCTGAGCGGGTTAAAGTAATTTATTTGAAGAAAGGGTGAAATACTGAGCACACAGGTTGCATAAGAGAGGTGAATTCTTCTGTCATTTCTTTTAGCCTTCAAAGTAAATTAAAATGCACGAACAGCTGGTGCACACCTGCGCCTGGATTCAGGTCCTACTTGCCTCATGTCTTCAGCTCAGGAGACTTTCATGGTTCTGTATTTATTAAATGTTATTTTTCAGTATTTTTCTAGATCAATTTTGCTTTCATGCTTTTAGTGTTATACTTGGGATACATAAGCTTTTTAAAAATTGTTTGTTTACCATAAAATAATAAGAGCCTGAAGAGGAAAAAGATAAGACATTTAAAATATTCTGTATGACATTTATACAAATGGGAAGTATATAGATATTAGATGTATGAAATCTAGAGCTGCTCAGAAAGTGAAATTTCTGTCTCAGGAGGAATGTCAGTATTTTGATGTTGCTTTTATCTTTGAGTAAAATGATAATCAAAATATTGTTATGGCGTTCAGAACTAAACCTTTAAAAAATCCCTAAATTAAGAAACATTTATATGAAAATATTTTATAAAAATTAGATGGCGTATCAGCGTACTGTTTTTATACAAAATATTTAAAGATTGCACATGAGAAATTAACTGGAGTGGATATCATTCTAAGATTCTTTTTATTATTACCTTTTAGATCAAACTTTGTATTTCATTACTGTTCTTTAAATAAAACATAAATAAGTTATAAACAGCTGGGGGTTTTGTACTGTCCTGGAAGAAATCTGAGCTTTAGTATATAAAATCATTTACTGTATAAGTTGCGGTGGATTCCTCATATAGTTTGTATAAAATGACTTACTGACTTCAAATAGCATAAAACCTTCCAGTCTCTAAATACGAGCTTCTCACTGGCTCTGCTTTTCATGGGCTTGGATTCTTTCATTTTCTGCTTGTAGTCCTAGAAGCTGGGTCCCAGGTTTTCCCAGTGGATTTAGATCCTGTCCAAGAGCAAAAAAACCTACCTAAAGCATTATGCTCACAATCCAGCTTTGACTGCAATCATATTGCACAAAACCTTATTGCAATCAACTACTTAAAAATGCACGCTCATGCTTTTATTTGCTCACTGATCTAAGCAGCAAGCTGGACATTTCTTTAGCTTGAGATTCAGCAGTCATTCAGTAGTTTCAAATGAACTTTAGCCTTGTAAGACCATTATTGTGAAATGACTGATAAGATGATTATTCTGTGACACATGGACAGTAAAAATGGTTCATATATTCTTTGTTATTCATAGTAAAATATAAGTGAACAGCCTAAAAGGGGAAGGCACAAGAAGAAAAGCTTGTAAGTGTATATTATGAGATGGGAATAAAATAGCACATTGCACAAGGTCTTCATTACATTCTAAACGTGAACACAAAGATCAGTGGTTAGCTAAAAAATTAAATGTTGGCATTTAGTACAACATCCAGAGAGAGTATGCCACAAGCAACCAGTAATTAGTTCTAAAACACCCCTGTGAACAGATTTTCTTTTTAGAGATGAGAAATGAGACACACGACTCAATAGACCCAAGGTACTGCTACAGGCATATTTAACTTCTTCGCACATTATGAGGTCTTATGACAAATAAATAAAATAATAGAGTGAAGTTGAAGCACAAATGCCAAAATTTGTCTACTTCTCTGTTCAGACTGAGACTCATTCATCTACAGTCTGGCATATTCCATGATTCATTTTCAGATGCTAAGAGCTGACATTCTCCTTGAGCAAAGGGAAAGATCCACATTCTTCTGGAGATCGGATTAGATGCTCAGACCTGGAAACTGTTAAAGCCCATACTTTAAATTATATCTTTCAATAACGTATGTAAATATATACCTAATATTGACTGATTAAAATAATTACCCATATCCTGAGATACTCTTGCTTAGATGTGGTCTTTGTGTTTTAATTTCAGGCATTAAGTTTATTCTTAATTAACTTAATTAAGTAGTCTTAAACATAAACCAGCAGCTTTACCTATTATGTGTGAAGATATGTGGATGAGGGGGTTGAGTGCTCCGTCAGCAAGTTTGCAGACAACACCAAGTTGGTTGGGAGTGTTGATCTACTCGAGGGTAGGAAGACTCTGCAGAGGGATCTGGACAGGCTGGATCCATGGGTCGAGGCCAATTGTATGAGGTTCAACAAGGCCAAGTACCAAGTCCTGCACTTTGGCCACAACAACACCATTGCAATGCTACAGGCTTGGGGACGAGTGGCTGGAAAGCTGCCTGGTGGAGAAAGACCTGGCGGTGTTGATCGACAGCCGGCTGAATATGAGCCAGCAGTGTGCCCAGGTGGCCAAGAAGGCCAACGGCATCCTGGCCTGTATCAGAAATAGTGTGGCCAGCAGGAGCAGGGAGGTGATCGTGCCCCTGTACTCGGTGCTGGTGAGGCCACACCTCGAATGCTGTGTTCAGTTTTGGGCCCCTCACTACAAGAAAGACATTGAGGTGCTGGAGCATGTCCAGAGAAGGGCGACGAAGCTGGTGAGGGGTCTCGAGCACAAGTCTTATGAGGAGCGGCTGAGGGAACTGGGGTTGTTCAGTCTGGAGAAGAGGAGGCTGAGGGGAGACCTCATCACTCTCTACAATTACCTGAAAGGGGGTTGCAGAGAGGTGGGTGTTGGTCTCTTCTCCCAAGTGACAAGTGACAGGACAAGAGGAAATGGCCTCAAGTTGTGCCAGGGGAGGTTTAGGCTGGATATTAGGAAAAATTTCTTTACTGAGAGAGTGGTGAAGCATTGGAACAGGCTGCCCAGGGAGGTGGTGGAGTCACCCTCACTGGGGGTGTTCAAGGAACCTGTGGACATGGTATTGTGGGACATGGTTTAGTGGGCATGGTGGTGTTGGGTTGATGGTTGGACTTGATGATCTTACAGGTCTTTTCCAACTTTAATGATTCTGTGAAGACAGCAAGATGGTGAAAAAAGCCCACAATATGATGAGCTAGGAGTATACATCTGCCTTTCACATCAGAAAGAAACTTTTCACTGATTTTTTCTTAATTTTTCTCTGAATTGTCTCCAGCTGCACCATTTATTTCATGCTGGTTTTATTCCAAAGAGCTACCATGAATTACTACCAGGTACATGAGAATTCATGGGGAGGTGTGTTTACAAGATGTCTTTTTTTTTTTTTTTGTAGAAAACCTCAACACTTATTGATAAGTTTTTGTCATTTTTTTTAAAGTTTGTCAACTTTTCTGAATTAGAATTGGGAGCTTATTTTCTGTCTGCAATACTAACAATAAAGTACTATTAGTGCAGGTGTCAAGAGGTATTTTCAATCTTTTTCGGAGCTGTGTTTGCCCTGCATGTTCTATGACTAAGTTCAGAATCTCTGTATATGTGTAAATTTAGTAAGTAACAGTTAAGAGTTTAGCCAGTTTCTATGTCATTGCTTTCTCCCTCACTGGGAAGCCAACCTCTAAGGCTCTGAACATCTGCTGTCATGTAGCAGAATGGCAGTGCTGGTGTCAGAGTGTAACTCTGGTGCTGGAATTAGGGACAACTATGTTCTCATTTAGCATATGGCAACATGTGTTCTCATCAGTCATTTATCTGCTAATATGTGCCAACATCTGAATCTTAATGAGTGGGAGAGAGTGATGAGTGAAAGCCTGCCCTTGGAAACATACAGTTCTCTAGAATCATCACATACAAGGTTAAACAAAGATCAGTTGAAATGAATTGCTCCCAAAAGTCCACATTGCATACTTTGTGCTAATTTCTACAAGTAATTGGAAATCTTCTAACATTTCTAACTGTCAGTTTCTGTGGACAATTCCTACAGGTTCTGCCATCACAATGGGCATGTTCAAGTTACTGGTAGCAATCAGGATTATGTCTATAAAACACTGACTAGAAGCTGTCTCAACTTTAATAATGGAAATGGAATAGTGTTCTTTCTCTGGCGACTACTTTAATCTGTATAGAAGCTGATGAAGGGATTAACTTTAGTGATAATTGTTCCACATTTATGAGAGATAAGATGATAGCAAAAAACAGAGCATCAGCTTCAAATAGTTTGGCTGAGATGTTATGACTGATAAATATGAGATTGCCATAAAGTCAAATTGATTCAAGGTTATATGACAACAATAAAGGCTCTTCACATTGCTTTGTTTTTTCCTTTCAAGACTGAACAGCATGTACAGTTTTGTGTATTTCTACAAATCTATGTGGTTGAAGTTGTTATGTAAAGATTCACCGTAGTTCAATTCACTGCATCTCAGTGGAGCTTATGTTTGGGTACTCTGCATGCTAGGGGTTAAATTACAAGAATGTGGAACTGATCCAAAACTTGAAAAGAGCTGTAATCTCTACTTGATTACAATGATTTTTTTTTTTATAATCAGGATACAGGGTTGAATAAATGTCAACAGAGCTGGTACAAGATCTACCACAGGTGTCGCAACATCTAGTCCTAAGAGAACAATCCAGCTCCTGTTAGAATGGATGGCATGCTTTCCATCATCTTTAATTATTTCTGGATTGGATCCTAAACTGTCTCCAAGCGTGTGTATGTTAAGTTCTACAGAGAACCTTTATCTTTGAAAAAGCCATACTTGCACAGGTGATGTCTGGCAGTTTGGAAAATGCGGTTCAACCTTTGTGTGAAAGAGAAGCCCAGTGGGAATTTAAAAAAAAAACAAATATAACTTGTTGCAAGATTGTTTTTCAGCTACTGCTTGAATGAGGAATGCACCAAGTTGCCTTCTTTCCTTTTGATGATGGACGCTATTCCCACATTAAATCAATTACTGTTCCTTTGTACATACCCCATAACATCGAAGTTTGCTACTCAAACAATTCTAATGTTTAATGCTTAAATTAGTCTGCTCTGTTTAAATGCCACTTTTGGCTTTTGTACTAAGGAAATTATTTTGCAGTAAAAATGAAGGACAGCAGAATAACAAGGGTCTCTCAACTCCAGGAGGTTCCTGAGACTATCCTGATACCTTAATGTGATGGCAGTACCGTTTTGTGTTAGAAAATTATTTCAATTTCCCTGAAACAAACACTTTTTATACAATTATATTGGGAATTTTTGACATTTCAAATGGGAATTCTGGTATTACAGAAGATGATTTCCCAAAGAAGAGTAAGTCTTGGAGTACTGAGAAAATGCAAGTAATCAGTCTGAATAGACTTAGGGCAGCAAAGATCTGTACAGAAAGGCAATACCTTGGAGAATGAAGTCCCCACACATGTTTTCTTGGTGGCAGCTCTAGTCAAGAACCTCCTTTGGCTTCAGCATCTTCCCAGTGACCCCTCAGTAATGCCAGTACAACATATGGAGCCTGAAGCTGAATCATCAGGAAGCTGACCTGTGTTAGTAATGACCCACCATTTTATTGTTGATTTCCTTCATCCCTCAAACTCTTCTATCTAAGATAAATGAGAGGTGGAATAGAGGTAAGAATTGGTATTTAGGGATGTAGGGTGTTGGGAAGGGGAATTGCATGTGTTGAAACAAAAGTCCTTAGTATAAATGAGCAGGCTGAATTTTGCATGTTTTTCTGTTTGTTTATTACATTGCTATCCACTTTCCGTTCAAAAGCATTTTTAAGGAAACCAGGCTTTCTTGTGTCAGTTCTGCAGGACAAAGAGTGGTTGCAACTACTAGCTAGAGCGAACATGTTACAAAGTAAAGGTGGCTGCTGGATTCCAGAGTGCCTTTGTCTGATTTTGCACTGCTGTGCTCTGTTGGCAAAGGGTAAGTTGAAGCTGCGTAGGAAGCAGGTTCTGGAAACTGTCTTTAACGTAAGAGAGCGTTTTAAGTTAGCCAAGTCTTTCACTGCTGCCAGAGGAGGAAATCCTATCCCCACTTGTTCATTCCAGCCCTTACCTTTTGTTTACGCAAGTGCCATCCATGTAGTAATACAAAAAAAAAAAAACACACCAAGACTGGGGGTTTATTTATTTATTTATTTATTTATTTATTAATTATTTATTTTGTCAGGTGAGTTGTAACTGGGATCAGTTCCCTGAGCAGCCACATGAACATTTCTTCCAGCTGAAATGAAAGGATTGTTTTGTTGGTATATGGAGGGCTTTCAGCAGGAACATAGGCAGCAACAACAACTTTCAGTGCTCAAGGAACCATGAGTGCGGCCCTCAAGGAAAGACTGGCAGCTTACTTTAAAACTAGGGGGCAAAAGGAGAAATGGGTACCTTAACTTTGATGTTGGTCTCACTCTATCTCTTGCATTTGTAAATCAACACTACATAGCATAGTGCATGCATCGCTAAGCCCATGAAGAAGATTTAGGAAGCTATAGAAGATATAGAAGTGCATTCTTTCTGCAAAGCACTGAGCTTTGTGCAACTTCCATTAACACTGAGTTAAAAATATAGCCCAAAGCATGAATCCAGGATAAATACCAGATGTGGAGAATAAAAGATATGCTTTAGTCTATCCTTTATCTGGACACCTGCAGTTTCATGACTCTTTCCCAGCTTTTTTGTGTTAACCTGACTTTGTATCACACTCAGCTTCTTTTCTTGCTTATGCATCGATGCTCCCTCTGGGGCAGATTGTTCCTGGCTGTGTTGTGAGAGCGCACAGTCTGTGCAACATCAGGATATGGCTGCAGTTCCTCCATTTCCCTGTGACTGTTTTCTGTGTTCACTCCTTGAAATTAAGAATACATTAAAGGAATGGGAACTATATGAGGTCATGTCATCAGTTCATAGCCTTGTATCAGGTACAATGAAGACACTGATGACAAAGCAGATTACCTATTTTCCTGGTCCTCACATTTATTATTTAGTCATCTGCAATTAAAGAATGCTAATCTGATGGGGCAAGTGGTCAGCTCCAGTGGTACATTTCCAGCTTCTCTCACCTCATTATATTCCTGCACGGGGAAAACAGTCAAATTTTTCTTCTACTATTATTTATTTCAAAGAATAACGTTCTCACCTGGGCTGAGACATTGTATGACAGGTTTCAGTGCTATGTGAGTTCTTTATGCTTGAGCTATAAATCAAGGCAGGAAAGAAAGGCTTTTCCTAATAGAAATGCTCACACACCACATTAATTGTATCAGCATGAACTGTGGAGCTATAGTAAAGGTTGTTTTAATTTGACTAAAAATGAATAGATTTGACTAAAAATGAATAGATTGCTGTGAATCAATTGTAATCTAATAAGGGCCTTACTGTAAAACCTACTGATAAGATGAAGTGGCATTGTTCTGAACTGTGCTTCTTGATTTCAAAAGAACTTGATGCTGCCTTTTATAAGTCTTTGATCAATGATACTAATGGAAATATTGAAACACCTATCTCCCAATGTTTCCACTTTTCAATAAGCTGTTGCCAGATTATTATTAAAAGAGAATTCTGTTCCTTAAAGCTTTAGTCTGAGAGGGACTGAGCTGCTCCTGGGTAGAGTTGTGTGCTCTTAACTCCTGTCATCTGTACGGGAAGGTGAGGGTACTTAGCAGTTCACAGAATGTGGCTCATGAGTGCAGAAAAAGATGCAAGTAGATTGTCTAAGGTACCTAAGATAGATGTCTAAGATAGGTGTCTAAGACAGGAGTGATTCATCCCAGTCTTAAACAGTTGTTTTCAGGTAGACACTAAAATCAGCCCATCTCTCTGCATTGTCCCAAACTGTAGCCTAAATAACTGTGTTTTGACTAAATGCCTAATTTTTTGCCTGGCTAAAATTAGGAGGGTATAAGAATCCCAGTACATCTTAGTGGAAATAGTTTTACTCTGATTATTGGGAATCTGAGCCCAAGACTGCTTCACAATTTCCATGGTAAAAGACCACATGCTGAATGATAACCAACACGTAATCAGACCTTGTCTGTTAATTCTTCTCCCAGAAACAATCCACAAACTCTATAAACTCAAACCTGTTCATAAGAAATGTAAAACATTTTTGTGTCTCCTTAAAAAAGGAAAAGAAAACCAAAACAGAGAAAATACCTCCTCAGTTTCTGAGGGATTCTTCTATTATCCCAGAGGCTTTTTTATTAATCCTGTTGCTGCTAGTTAAGAGTCCAAAATTTCTGTTTCATGACTAGAAATACCAAGTCTATTTTCCTAGTACTCTTAGACAGCCATGTAGTCATTTTGACAGCTTTTCTATGTTGCTGAATGTATTGATCCTGAAAGTTTTGTAAATGGCTGTTTGACTAAGCATTTATGCCAGAAAGCTGTATCTGTCATTTGCTATTTTGAAACAAAAAAATTTCAAATTGAAAACAAATTGACATGTATAAAAGTATCAGGAATATCCACACATGGAAATAATAATGATGACAGCATTAGAAAGCATTTTGACTTCTACTTGAAGATGTTAACCAATCTTGAACTGGCAGAGTTCAGGCAAAGAACTATATAAGTTGTCTGATTACTTTCCCTCTGCTGTTACAGATTCCTTTTACCTTCTTTTGAAGGATCCAGTCCTGACAACTGTCAGATGCAAAGTATCTGACTACATGCAAGATAGTTTATTCCAGGATGGCAGATTCTATGATCCTAGAGGCTTTTCCTCATTTGCAGTTCTCATATATTTCTTTTATCTTTTTTTTTTTTCGCCAAGCCTCAGTCACACTGTCAAGGAGAAGAAATAACTCTGTGTGATTTAACTGACCAAATATGTCAGAAATCATGAAAAATGACTAGTCCTATAGTAAATGGTCAAAGAAAAGGAAACAGTAAAAGGAAAATTATATACCCAGACTATCTGGCAAACACTTATTGATAGCAAATGCATTTGTGGAACTTAGGAACAGCTTATGAATGATTCATAAACAGAATGGTGATAGATTTTGCAGCAAATAGTATCAGCAGCAAATAATTTGAAAAGCCTTGAAAATACAATGCGTGATATCCTCAGATTAATCACTTGACTGAGGCTCAATGGTTTAAATTAGTAATCACTAAATTCAGACAATCATATTTATCTGAATCGCCTTGACCTAATAGTAGATTTTTTATCTGCACAGCGAGGCAGGATGCTGAGGAACAGGAGTTTCTTCTCCTCCTTTTGGCTTTAGAAATATTCAGTTATGTTTTGCTCAGATATTTTGTCAATTTTGATTCTGATCCTAATCAGATCCAGAACAATAAAAGGTGTGTGAAAATGCGATCAAACTTAAATTCAGTTACAGCTTAGCTGACTAAAGATAGGATTATGTTTTATTTTAAATTAACATGTTTGCTTACAACCTATTTATAACCTTCTTCAATGACAGATTAAAAGACTGACAGTCTATGACACAATTATCTTAAAACTTTATATAGACAACCACTAAACCCTACATACAAGTTTTAGCCTTCTCCAGGAGAAATATCCATTCACACTACCACATGCTCCTTCACACATTGAAGTATGTTAAAAATGTCTTCCTCTTACATTTCTTCATTAGTGGTCACTGAAGCAGGGGCACATTAGGTTAGATTGACATCACTAGTTGCCTTTGGTTTATGTACCAGGAGAGACTTATCCTGTCTTTCCTTTTAAAGTAAATTTTGTGAGCAACTTAAAGCACATTGAGAATGTTGGCAGATGTGTTCCTCTACTCATCTAGGGAAGGCACACAACACAGCTGTGTTCACAGAGGACTCTTCCGGGCTGTGCAAACTCTGGAAATGCTACGTCAGCACTGAGTGAAGTAACTCCCACTCTGTTTCCATTAGTTCTCCAGTCATTTTGACAAAAAAAGAAAAATCTATTTAGAGTTGATTTTGTCCACTTCTGTCGGAGCGTTTAGGGGCTGAATTGCTCATTGGAGATGTGGAAGATGTTGATTAGATGGATATTGTCCAGCTGACAAAGAGCAAGAGTTTAAGTCCAGGATTCCCAGCTTTAAGGAGAATGCCTGAACACGTCATTATGGGATTATAAGGGATGGAGCTACCTCAGCCTTTGCTGTAAAAGCTGCCGTTCTGCTTTGAAAACAATGCATAAATATTCATTGGGTAAGAATGAGTAAGAATAATTCTTTGTCCTGCTGGTTTAGTAGGCTAAAATTCTAATTCCTAATGCAAAAGAACCTACTATTTTACACTGAAAGACCAACTTCAACAGGGGAGAGATTGAGAAATATCCATTACAGGAAATTTAGTGGCTCAAAATTTATTGTGATAGCTTGAAGGAAGGAAAAAGATACAGCATTGCCCTCACCCAAACCAGGCACAGAGGTACTCAAACTACTGTACCAATTGACTTATGGGGAAAACACATGTCTCTCCTCCTTGTTTGCATCTGTAGTTAAGAGGCATGAAACATGTCCAGAGGCTCAGACCCTGCAGAGAACACTGGAGGAGGAAGTAGCCTTTCTGTGAGTCCCATTGGTGCTTACAAGTAAGGTAGAATGAGAGCTTTTCAGCATCATTATGGCTTAAGAAATTCCAGGCTTTCTCAAATGCTGAAATGTAGACCCTGTGGGATTTTACAAACTGAACCACAGGTACCAAGAGATTTACTGCACTAAGCAATAGCTGAACAGGGATAATACGTATTCCAACTGAGAGGGTTTCACGTGCCCAAAGGGTTGTTCGATGGCTGACTTATTCCATGAATCAAATGTTAAGTCTTGAGAACATTCTAAAAATCAGAATATTACTGCCTAGTTCTACTCTTTGCTCTCTAATCCAGGACTATATAGTGTAGACCAATTTAATATTACAGGATTAATTCACATCATATTTTATGTAACACTGCTGTCTTTCCATAGCATCTTTCTTTTGCAGAAAATTTATGTATCTTTTTTTAAAATCTGTCATTGTTCATCTCTATCATACTTTTGAGAAATTTAAAACAAAAGATTATAGAGAAGAGTAGGAGGACCAAAGATCTTCCAAACAAAGCAAAGAGAGTTGTGTTTTAGACTAATTGTTGTTTTGGATATCTCTATTCCTCAGCACCTTTTTATGAATTAAAGGAAATTCCTGATACCATATTGGTCTCTCTACACTGGAAAAGAGGACTGGAGAGAAAAATTCACTCCATAGTATGTCTATTCTTCAATAATCTACCACTTTGGGGATGTCACTGAGATGATCATATCATTGCATATTTGGTATTATCACCTAGAGGGTTTTGTTTTATTTAATAGAAACTGCGTTTGTTTACTGTGGCACCGGTTACACCTTCAGCAAGAATGAAGAGCCTTGCTTTGAATTTAAAACAATCAAGTAAACACTGGGAGCTAAAAACTATGTAAGTCAATGTGATTTTCTGTAAAAAGCAGAGGTGGGTCTTTAAGAAGGAGTCCCATGGGGGTTAAAAAGGATAAGCAGATCTTGCAAGTAAGTGGTGAAGACCAGTTTTGTGCATGGTGAGGGCTATCTAAAAGAAAGTACGGAGGTGGGGTAAAAAGATGATGGGAGACTAATGGGATGTTTAAACAAAAAGGATGAAGATAAGGTGATTAACGATCAGTCTGCTTTCAGCCTGCATATGTTGCCAAGACCGTATTACATCTTTATCAGTGGCATTCAAGGGTTGATGTTGTATACCACCATTAAGGAATTTTCCGAATGGTCACCCAAGTCTAACAAATGCATGAGTCTCTCCTCTATTCTACAAGTCAGAAATCACTTGAACCTTTGTGTTTCTATTTATGCTCCTTGACCCTGGTTCTGTGCCAATAGGTCCTAAGTCAGTAGGGCATTCGAGCACATGCTTATTTCTGATCAAAATCATGCTTTTCTTTTTTTCAACATCCCTCCCCAAATACAATCATTGCCATCTTCATAACGGCCAGTAAAAAAAAAAAAAAAAAATAGAAAAAGAAATGCATTAAAGTCTGTGCCCCCTGCCCAGTGCTAAAAGAAAAAATAAATGATTGCTAGGATTTGAATTTGCTATCATTTGCTACAAGTGTTTTTCCTGCTTTAGCTCTGAGACGTAACCCGACTTCCAGCTAAGCATACGTATTAGTGGGCATAGAACTGGAGTCAGTGACATTCCTCCCAGCAGGTCTGGAGGTATTTCACATGTTTCCTAGCTACTCTGGAAGTACTGCATATAATGCTCCCAGCCTCTCTTGCTCTGGGAACATACTTGTCATTCCAGATCTCTGCTGACTATTGCGGAGTACCGAGCTGTTTAAGAAGATAGTCATGAAGTGATAGCTCTTCCTTCATAATTAACTTACGTATACTTTATCCGTAATAGCAGCTCATTTAAAACACTTCTCATTCATTGAGAAACCTACATCACTCACGGAGGCTGTATAGATTTTTAATTTTCTCCTGTAAATGTTATATGATGCCTGTCAATTACCACTTTGACTAAAGCTTTAGGAATCAGATCAGCCACATTAAAGTAGGACAAAGTAATTTCAAAGTAAACTGAATATTATGTGCTGAGCAACTGAAAAATATATGATAATCCAAAATTGCTATTTTCATATTGGAAGTATCAGCCAGGTTTTCTTTCCTTGAAAAGCTACATAATGCGTTTCCATTCAAATTTAGTATAGACATAACCACTGTGCTTGGGAGTCAAAGCCAGCACTTTGCAACTGCTGATGGGGAACAGAGTGTTTCATGTCAGAGCCTGACTTTGACACTTGCATCTAGCTTTGCATTCCAGCTCCCAAGTAATCCTACATTTGAGGGTATGTACAGGGTGGTCTCCTTTAGGGGCCTCTTTCATATTCATGGTAAGAATTTAAACAAATGCATTACTGAGTATATGTGAAAGCCCATGGGAGCAAAAGATTTTGTTTCAAATGTGAATGTTAAGCACATATTAATGTGAATGCTGAATAAACGTGGATTTAACTGTTGCTTAAATATTTCCCTGAGTCAGTGATTTGGTTTGGTCCATTACGGTGTAAGGCCATCTGTGAGTTTTAGATGTAAATCTGAAGTCTGGGAATCTTTGGAACAGAAGAGATATGTGTTGTGATTTTTAACATTCAATGTGAAAGCTTTAGAATAACGTTGTTAACATTGTTTGCAAAATAACTGAATTAGCTATATATTCTATCTAGTCCAGATGGATAAAATCTCCAAGGGACATTTCTTTTTATGGCCTCTTGCTTATTATTTTAACGCCTAACTTTTATGAGGTAAACTCATTATTTTTACCAGTCTTTTACTGTCTCTTAAATGCAGTGAAAGGCAAAAAAGGACCACAAATCTGTTCTGTTTAAAGCTACTGAACTAAATTTCAACAATGGTCATAGACCTTGTACATTTCTTAAATAGAAATAAGGGTAACTGCCTCTTGACAAAAGCTTTTTCCCTCTCTGAATAAAACCCAGACATTATATTCAAGGATTTGTCTGTATTATTGACTCAGTGGTGTTTGGTGATAACGTTCCATCAGGCTGTGTTAAAATCAGTGTAATTTGGCTCAGAGTTCAGCTCAATACATGCGATGTGTAATAAGTAGTCTGTGTTTTAGAGTTGTTAAAAACCCTGAAGAAGGACACAGAACCACAAGAATAGGAATGATGTGACCTCAGGAGTTCACTGATTTTCTTTACTAATCCCAGACAGATTCAGCTTTATCTAAATAATGTTTGACAGCCATTTGTCTAACCTGTTTTTAAAATAGCCCGGTGATGCAGAGCTTCACTCGACAGTTGTGTTTTAGCACTTAACTCTCTTGCCATTCAGCATGTTCTTAATGTGTAGGGTAAATCTCCCTTGTGGCAACTTAAATCCATTACTTATTGTCCTGGAGAAAACATTACTGCTTTCCTCTCTTTTGATGACATCAGCTGTCATCTGAAGTCCGTACTCGTTTCTTCCCTTGGTCTTTTCTCAGCTAAATAAAGCCATTATTTTCCAGCTTTCTTCACAGGTTTTGTTGGAAAAGTCTCAATGTCTCTTGCTCTTTTCTGGACTTTCTTCAGTTCATCCAGCTATAATGTTGTGCCGAAATCTGATGTAATACTCCAGCTGAGCCACACCAATGTTACAGAGGCTTCAGGTATCTTACGTATAGCATGCCTACATGTACCTCCCAGTACCTTACGGCTCTGTGGACGTGTGTTCCATTTTTGGTCCATTAATTCTCAGACCATCTTCTGTAGAACTGTTTCTATTATTCTGTCTTTCTGTGTCTTGTAGCTGTGTGTCACTTTGTATTTAATGCCAGTGAATTACTTATTATTTTGTTGATTTCATCACATCACTTCAAATTTCATTCCTATCCTCTAAAGTGCTTGCCATCCCTCCCAGCTTGTTATCGTCTTCACATTAAAAGTGCTTTCTATTCCGTCATCTAAATCATCAATAATTAATCTAATGGCTAGAGTACAGGACGGATTTAGGATGGCAGAGTTCTGTTAATGGCAAACTTGAACAAGTTCTTCATGGGATCCAGTTTGCTTCTAAAATGATTCACCTGTTTCACTTTTACCTTTATTATTTATTTGTGGAGCAGCAGTGTTCAGTGTTCTGAGAACTGGCCTGTCCTGAGAAGTCCCGTGTCACACGGCAGACAAGAAGAAGAAAACATTTTGAGCTGACTAGACCATAAAGATTGCCGTCCCTAAGGAGTGTGGAACAAACCTCAGAGGTTTGGCAGGGTCAATACTGAGTGAAGAAACGGGTGGTACTGGACATGAGCAATTAGGTTTCTCAGATCTGTTAATATTAGAAAGACATATGAATCATTTGTGAACCAATTCTGTTGTGGTTTAACCAATCCACAGTTCCACTGCCTACATGAGCTACTCAGGCATTATTATGTCTTCTCAATACTTTTTAAATCTATTTGGAATTCTTTCACATTTTGTCTTTCACATCTTGAAACTGCAATCGTAAGCACTGATGTAACCCTACAGGATTTTTTTCATAACTGAAAGGACTTTTCTATTTAGTAAATGAACATAATTTCACTAAAATGCAGTTTAAAACAAGTTCACAGCATTTGTGCTGAATAATATGAAGGGGGGGGGGGGGGGAGTTATGTGTGTGCATGGAATTTTAAGCAGTTCTCTTCATGTTTACCAAAACTTTGTCCCAAAAGAATTTCATTTTCAGTTTGCCAAAAATTTAAAAATATACATTTTGGGAGATTTGAATCTTTCTGGCCAAATCAAATTTCTCGTGTTTGCCTCCCATAAAAATGTTCCTGTAAGTGTATAACAAAAATGAAGAACAACAAAGCTTAATAGATTTTGTTTTCTATAGAGAAAGATAATATTCACAATTTGTTTTTACTGTCTTATTAGTCTTTCTACCAAAATATTGAAAGACTACAAATATTTTATATTCTTATGGAAATTATGCAAACCAGGACATTTACATCTTTCTAAATAATCTAGACCATCATCCTATCAATGAAGAACCCTGACAATATTTAGGAATATAAGTTTCTGGGAAGTTGTACAACAGTAATGTTTCAGATAGTGGTTTAGTCAAACTAAAGAAAGCCATTTAATCATTTCCTCACAAATGTTCAGTACTGAGTACTACTGAGGCTGTATTAGCAATTTGTTGCGAAACAGCGTTAAATGTGAAAGCAAACCAATATGAACTTAAGAAATCCTCTTAGGGAAATTTCTGTTGGGTGGCAAAAAGTTTTTGATAAATTTACTTTAACATTCCAAATAAATTACCTAGTTTTACGTCATTTGCCATCCAGTATAATTAGATCTTGAGTAATGTGTAACTGATTCTATTTGAAGAGCAAACAAAACCCAGCTGTGACTCTGTAGATCAGAATATTGATGATTTCAGGTGGAAAAATAGATTAGAGACACAGATGGCTTAAGAGACCATGCTGACACTACACCTTTCTGAAACTGCAGCATGCTAGGAGTATAACCCTGCGCTTTTGTAACTACTGAAAGGTGACCAATATCTGACACTGGGTTTCTGTTAATTATGGGAAGGTACAAAGACATCCATAAACCAGACAGCCTGTAGCTTATGTAGATACCAGCAAAAGTCAGAGCAAATGGGTCAGCTTTTTTGTTCCTTGATGTCAGCACTGTGCTCACTCTTTGCTGAGGACAGCACTGTGCAAAATCCTACTATTTATTCCATAGCAGCTCTGAGCTGTTTAATCCTTAATCTCTAGGTTGATGATTTTTGTCATAAACTCTCAAAACCAGAATAAATGTCAGAAAATTTTTATATTTGCATTCTTGTGAAAATGTTTTCTCTGCATACTCATCTTAGATTTTTGACATTAAATGTGCTTTGAGCATTCAGAGACACATCCAGACTGAATTCATTTGACAGCTGGATCATAAATGAAGGAGAATCTTGATGTTTTGCTACATAAACATGCTGATGGACATTTGCTGATCACTATCAGCTTAATTCAGTGTGCCAACCCACTTTTGTGTACTGTGGTGTGCAAGTCCTTTATAAGAAAATGTAACAGCGATAAGGAAGGATTCTTTTAGACAGCATTCATACCCAAATATTACTAAATGAAGTGCAACCAATCAATAACATGAATATATTAAAGAACATCTGTGATGACACTTGCTTAAGTATGTATCACTCACTGGTATGATGCATTGTGGATTTGTAAGCTGTTAAGGAAGAGGTTAAAGATACGATGGATTTTTATTTTAGGAAGAGGTAAAGGAAACAAATACAGTGGAAATTTAATTAAGAGAACAGGATGATGCATTTTAAAAATGGTTTTGGCAAAGTGCCGAGGAATGGGAAATGAATCGACTTATGTAAGCGCAAAATTGATGGACCTACTCTGAGATTATATTGCTAAAGTGTCCTTTGGAGGCATGTTTAGTTCTTCAGGGAATGAAAAAGACAATTAGAAAATATTTGAAGATGTGGAGTGGGGTAGCCCTGGTGATCGTTTGGACTCATTGAGAAATCTCAAGAATGAGCTTTGTGTAAAGTATAAAAGATTAGTCATCATCAATAGTTACTTAACTGTAAGATTGGAAGGCTTTAGAAGAGATGAAATGTTTCAAAGAACTAAGTGAAATGTGAGTTGGCTTGGTATAGGCAGCTTTTTAGTAAATGTTTAATGAATCCATCATATTAAATTACTAATATTTTCACAAACAGATGATTCTTTAATCTCTTTGATGAAAGCATAGAGGAATCTAATGCCTGGGACTTGAAGCTAGTGAAATTGAAATAAATAAATTCAAATAAAGAGAACATATGTAAGTGGATATAATTAATTATTGGAATTATTTGCATTTGCGTTATTAGCTGACTCTATCACATACTGCCTTCCATTAGCTCTACCTGCCATTCCAGAGGAAGGCTACCATTAGTAAACTAATCTGAGGGTCCAAAGCTTCTTTATAGAACAGGAAAAAATGAGGATGTCCTGGTGTTTATTCTTGGTCCTCCTGTCTTAGAAATCTAGGACTTATGCCATGTATTTTGAAAGATCATCTGTGCTTGCACAATAAATCTGACATGATAAACACCTTGAATTGCACACATTTCTCCTGGCTGTTTGAATATCTGGTATCGGATGTTCAGAGCTGCCAGATTCTGGAATTCTGAACACAAATAAAAAAATCTTCCCAGTCAAAATAACTACGTTTAGTTTTAAGGTAAGCTTCTATAAAGCAGTTTCTAGAAAGATAATCTATTTTAATTTCATTATTTTTTTATGTAAACCACTCACTGATCTCAAGAATTACGGAGTTCAAAGGATGTTGCTAGCAGGGTAATGAGGCCCAGTTCGCTCAACTGATGCTTGCTGTTTCATATGTTGAGCTGACCAAGACCTTACTGATGCATTATTTTGTTGGGATTCTCACCTGGTTTTGTTGTTGTTCAGACTTCAGCTTGTTCTGATAACTCTATGAAAATGTTTTAAATTCTGGGAATGTGAAAGCCAACCACTCCAGTGTTCTGCTTCAACAGCAGACCCTCCCAGCTTCTGTAAGAATGGACACTGCTCAAAGAGGTGATTTCAAACAGAGCCAAATCAGTCTTGTATTACGCTGCTCAACCCATCATTTACCAAGACCAAGTCCTTAATTTCTTGTAATTTTCTGTCAACCTGGTGATACCTGCCCTCTGGCTTCGAAATGCAGGAAATCAATGTTTTCAGGTCAGTTTAAGGTCACCTGTCCTGCTGCAGCATCACAAGAGGCTGGAGGATCTGTCACAACAGCTTCGTAGCACTATTGCTCTTCCATTAGAGCAGGCTATTGAAAAGAACTTAGTCATTACTTGTTTTCTTCACTGCTCTTTTCCCTTTCCTCTCCCTGACAGATTACTTGCCCTAGCAGTCAATACAATACTCAGTTTTACTTAATGATGTCCAGCTGAAAGCTTCAAAACTCCCAGATTTCACAGGCTAAAATATTGAAGTATTTTATACATCTTTGCTAAATGAACAAACTGCAAATATGTCCTCTCATAAAGAGACTTCTGCCAACAAGACGTTCCCAAGGTATGGCACTAGACTTTAGTTTTAAGTAAAGGATTCTGTTGAAAGCATTTAAGTAACCACAACGAACTTGCTCATCTTTTAACTGTTTTTGAATTCAAGCTTTGTACATGTGTACTGGTTTTGGCTGGCATAGAGTTAATTTCCTTCATAGTAGCTTGTATGGTGCTATGTTTCAGTGTTGTGACCAAAACAGCCTTGATAACACTCCCATGTTTTAGCTGTTGCTGAGCAGTGTTTACATGGAGTCGAGGCCTTTTCTGCTCCTCACCCCACCCCACCAGCGAGTAGGCTGGGGGTGCACAAAGAGTTGTGAGGGGACACAGCCGGGACAGCTGATCCCAACTGACCAAAGGGATATTCCATACCATATGACATCATGCTCAGCATATAAAGCTGGGGGAAGAAGGAGGAAGGGGGCACGTTTGGAGTTATGGTGTTTGTCTTCCCAAGTCACTGTTATGCGTGATGAAGCCCTGCTGTCCTGGAGATGGCTGAACATCTGCCTGCCAATGGGAAGTAGTGAATGAATTCCTTATTTTGCCTTGCTTGCACATGCATGTTTTGCTTTACCTATTAAACTGTCTTTATCTCAACCCACAAGTGTTCTCACTTTTGCACTTCCGATTCACTTCTCCATCCCACTGTGGGGGAGTGAGTGAGTGGCTGTGTGGGGCTTAGCTGCCTACCATGGTTAACCCACAATAACATGTCCTTAGGGGCCCTCTAAAACCAGTTATTTTCTTTAGCTGCTTCTGTTAAAAAGACTGAAGAGAGCCAGCAATCTAACCATTTATCTTTCTGTTGTCTGTAGAGTTAGAACACTATAGATGGCATAATTCAGTGTCAAAAAAATCTATAAGCATTTGACCTTACATTATACCATATGAAAAAAAAAAAGAAACATACTTAATTGAATAGTATTTCATTCTCTTGCCTTTCCAACCAATACTCATTAAAAAGCTGGCTCATGCATACAGATTCTTAAAGGTGCATTCCCAGTCTTCAGGGTATTTTAGAACAACACTGTATGTCCTGCTGGACCAAAATTCTTCTCTGGTGGAGCTCCAGAGATGAATCTATCCCATTTGCCAGGAACTGTAAAATCATATTCAACATGAAAGTCGAATTTGTTTTTCATTTATCTTTCATTTTGAAGGTGACCGAAGTGTCAGACCAACATTCAGAGAAAAAAATCTTGATATAGGCCTAGTAAAAACATTCTAACTCACAAACCTCTTTGAATACGTGATTTAAAGTTTCGATATGAAGGCTTATCTGCAGGTCAAGTCCAAAGAGCACACAATTTCAACTGAAAATGTGGATTCAAAAATGCTGCTCAGCCTCACTATAAGTAGTTGCATGCCAAGTATTTTACAGCAGTCTGTGAGATGATCAAATTACTTTCAGCTGCTATTTTTCTTGTGAAAGGGAGGGAAGCATCCCCTTTACATAGTGGTGGGTGATACAGGGGACAATATGCAAATACACCTCACCTAAGACTTGTTTAAAGAGGTTTTGGGTTCTCTTCATACCAGCAGATGGGGTCATGTGTACACTTGTGAAGGGGTGGGGAGAAGGGGGTGAGGGCAAAACATGACAATTCTTGGGAGTAAAACAAGATGCAGTATGAATGCAAATGAAGGAAGTTTTAAAATTTGATCTAATTTGCCTAATGACCCTTCATTTTTGAATACGCTACGAGGCTGTGGAATATGCCCAGCTATTGATCTGTTCATTAGCTGGCCTTAAGCAAGTTGTACATACATTATTTATTAATTTCCACTTTCTTTTATGTTTCTAGGAATATGTCTCTTTGGAAGAAAAACTTGCTCTCCATCTTCATAGCACAGTGATAAGTAATCAACAGTATTTTGGGGAATGGAATTACTTTGGGGCAACTTAAATTAAGCAAACTGCATCCTTAAATCTTTAATTTCTTTTTTCCTACAAGGAGGAACACTGCTGAAATAAACAGGTAGAGAGGCTGTCCAGGAAAAGTGAGAAAGTGTGCCAAAAATAACTAGACCCAGATGAAAGCTCTGTCTTTCACCTCTCTTAAGTTCCTCTTTTGAAAGTCTTTTCAGGTTTGAAACAGATAACAAGTATTTTACTTCTGTTTTTTTTCCTGAAAGGAAATAAAAGCCCAATGAGACAAAACTTAGTTTTGGGTTTTTTCTTTACTTAAATACTTCCTTTCATCAAAATACTTGTATTTTTTCGACAGGTCTAAAGCCCACATGTACATGCTCTTGTTCATGTTAGACTGAAGGATCTAGTGGTCCTGTCTGTCCTTAATCTTTGTCAGTGCAGGAAAGGCAATGCTCGCTCTCTCTTTTGGACTGCTGGGAGAGGAGGGCAGGTTGGGTGGATTTCTTTACCTTGAGGGCTGGCTGCTGGAAAACTAAAAGGCTGCTGTAGTCTAACCTAAATAAAGAGTCACGACCATGGGTTACTTATTCTCTGGTTTTATTTTCTTGGCATTTAGGTCTTGTCTAGAAGGGTAATCTGTAGGAGAAAATAATAGTAGTAGTAACTATTACTGAGTATTAGTTGCAAGCTATGCTAATATATATGTTAACATCACACCTGCTAGCACAACAGTGAGTTCCACTCAGCATACCCATGGACAGATTTCTGTACGCATCATGTTCAAACATGTTTCTGAGAGAAGTTTTGAAGGAAAGCAATTCAACAGTTGTACAGATATTTGCAAAGTCTTTTTCCCAAGCACAGAAGGAAACACAAGAACAAGCATTAAGATGCTGAGCTGCTTCTTTGACAATGTTGTAATGGGCAATGGATGCTAATGCTGGGACAAAAGGAGGAAAGAGGCAGTAGGTGTTATATGTCAGAAATATCTCAGCCAGAGAAAACAACCTTCTTACTGTTGTTTTGGAGGGACCACCACACCAGCTGCTCAAAGTGTCGAGACCATCTCTGAAGGTCCTTCTTACTGCCCTTCCTGCATTGCATTTGTCTAGTTTTTGGGATGAAGCCTGCTGTATTGAGGCAGGTATTGCCTGACAACCTCAAGGCTGCCAGCAAGGCTCTACCTGCTATTCTTCACAGACTCACAGAATGATAGGGGTTGGAAGGGACCTCTGGAGATCACCTAGTCCAACCCCCCCCACCCCCGCCAGAGCAGGTTCACCTACAGCAGATTGCACAGGAATGCATCCAGGCGAGTTTTGAGTATCTCCAGAGAAGGAGACTCCACAACCTCTCTGGGCAGCTTGTTCCAGTGCTCTGCCACCCTCAAAGTAAAGAAGTTCCTCCTCATGTTTAGATGGAACTTCCTATGATCAAGTTTGTGCCCATTACCTCTTGTCCTGTCACTGGGCACCACTGGAAAAAGACTGGCCCCATCCTCCTGGCACCCACCCCTTAAATATTTGTAAGCATTAATAAGATCCCCCCTCAGTCTTTTCTTCTCCAGACTAAAAAGACCCAAGTCCCTCAGCCTTTCCTCATAAGAAAGATGTTCCAGTCCCCTAAGCATCTTTGTAGCCCTTTGCTGTACCCTCTCCAGCAGTTCCCGGTCCTTCTTGAACTGGGGAGCCCAGAACTGAACACAGTTCTGTTCCCAAACATTCATACTACAGGCAAAGGGAGGAAAGCTGCAGCTGACTGCCTTGCAGACTAAAATTTGCATTAAGTAACAAGTTGGTTTGCAATGCTGCAAAAGGGTCATGCAGCAACGTATCAGAGATGTCCACATAGGCTGCTGCATATGTCCAACTACCACCATCACAGCACTGAGAGATGTTTTATTCAAAATGATCTATTAGAAACTTGGAGTCAGCTATATGGTGAAAGCTGTGGCTACAGTTATTATATGAAAGTTTACAATCCAATCTCTTCAAAGAGTTTTGCTGTAAAATGTGTCTTCTTGCTTACAAAGGCCTTTTATTCTTTAGGTTAGTTAATTTCCAAAGTAAGTAAGATAAAATGAACCAAAGTTAATCCTAAACTGCAGGAAGACTACTCTCATGGAGAGGTGTTTCCTGGTGCAGGATATCTCTGTGATCCATAATTTTGGTAATGTTCTTATACAAACTATTCTTCACCTGCTCTTGCTCATTGTTGTAATTCCATGGAGCTTTTTCAACTGTGGATGTTGCACAGAACTTCTAAAATTAAGACATTGTTGGAAGCCAGTTCAAAGGGTAGCATGTAGGGTGACATTCCCTGTGTTACATCTCATTTAATGAATGCCTGCAAATGCAGTCAGAAAGACCTTTTAAATTAAATTTCATAATTGGGCTTAGAACCGGAAATAACTTATCTCCACAGAAATCAACAATTCTGTAACCACGGTAGTACAGAGCCTGGGAGTGGGTGAAAACGTGTAGGCAGAAACAGAACATAATTTTATTACGCTTTCTTGGTGCTGGTAATGTCATAAACATCCTGCCATTCTGATGTTATTGTGTTAATGTTAAAATATTTGGTTGATGCAAATAGGAATCGAGATGTAATATTCTTTATATGGCATTGCCCAGAGCAAAGCAAGAACACCAAGACAACAAGTAGCCTGCAAGCTGTCATGTTATTTGTGTTCAGCTTGCAGAACAGTTATAAAAAGCTATCAGCTGACAGGCATCCTGAACATCAATAGTAATTGAGAGAGAAAGAATAGAAGAATAGCAAATGGTGAACATGAAAAAAAAAAGAGTACAATAATATACCCCAGGAACAATACTTTTCCATACCCTTTGAATTTTCTTAAATGACAGTCATTTATTAAAAAATACAGCTTCTCAAGAAAACCCTTGACTGCAACCACTTTAGCCTTCAGACATCACCAATCCCCCCCGTAAAGAACTTTACTAATCAAAGGTGACAGCACACAAGAAACCCTTCTAACATTCTACTGAACAAAACTATCAAGCAATTATAAAATTGGCAAAGATGACTACAGGGATATGAAGAAATTTCTTTTAAAAGTACATATATTGCATAGAAAAATATCTCCAAAGAACAACAAACCATGTGAACAGTAACACAGCATTTAAGAATATTGCCCATGGTGCTGTCAGTATCTTTATAGACATACCTTTTAAGATCAAGCATCACAGCAGTTATTCATCTATATATTTTATTCTAAAATAATCTTTCATTGTTTAGGAATTTGGGCCAGCTTATTATTGGTTTGCCATATAGAGAAGTACTAAATGACTATGAAGCAATGCACCTTTTTGTATTGGTGAACTTGATCACACAGGTCACTGCCCTGGGGAAATTCAGTTCTAGGAAACAAACAATAAGCAAGAGACCACATATTACACAGCTGGCTTAGTTTCAATGGGACTATTTGTGAGAGTAAAGTGAGTGGGATTTGATCCTGTAACTATTATTGTTTCATTTGGAATTTAAAGTATGTGAAATTGTAGCCAGGTGTTTTAAAATCTGAATTTTTACACACAACACTCCACCAACTCACTACATTTTTATGTTGCCCCCCCAATGAATAGACTTTTCTAGATGTAGCAAAAATAAAAAAGGTGATAAAAAGCTAAAAAGACCTACTGATGGGCATTTCTATCTGTCCCATGTTTTTCTGTATCCCTCGACACCTACGATTGACATATGTCAGGAAATACAGAAATACACTACTACTACTACTGGAGATGCAAAGCAGTATTTCAGCACTTATTCAACTGTGGAAAAATAAAATCTGTCAGAAAGAATGCAGGGCACCGTTAACATACGTTGCTGGAGAAGGCTGATTCTTTTCCATGTCACAGATTCAGCATAACTGTTTTCTTTGAATGACACATGGGATCTACTAAACTACTTTTACAGTATACTGCACCACTTTTTTAATACCAGGGAGCTGAAAACATAAGCTCTTATTTGGCTTCATTAATGATGTACCCTGCTACAAGTATGAACAATTCTGCTGACAGGCCATCTGTTTGCTGACAGCTAGGAATCGATAGTGTGGCCCTGAACTGCATCAGCTGCATAGGAACTTCTTGCAGAATTCAGTGAGCAATCCCTAGAAAGTAAACGGCTTAATTGTGCTTGTCTTAGCTGCCACTGTAAGAAATTAACATCTCAATTTTTCTCTAAGTGTTAAGAGAACAAAAAAAACCCAAACAAAAAAAAAACCCCAACAAAAAACCCATTGATACATTATTCATGCCAGGGAAAGAGAGAGGTGGTGATGGAGAAAGTAAATAAACAGACCATCAAGGGTAAGTTTCCTGCTTTTGGACCTAATAAGTGTACTTCTGCAGTTCATAGCACTGCTTCTCAGCAGTTTTCCAAAATTGCACATCATCTTGGGAAACACGGCTTTGAATGCACAGGGACATTGATGCAATTATGATTCCCTGAGAAAAAACAAGATTTTATTACTTAAGTACATAGTTTTTGTCACGTGTGAGTTTAGATGAGGGGTAACAGAAGTTAATGACCCAATTTGCTTTGATATCAGGGGATTTCAAAAAATGAAGGTTGAGTATGTTCAAACAGAGGAAGAAACTGAACCCACATTGCATAGTTTGGGATAAGTGCTCTAAACTTAAGGTTACCACATAAAAGGATCATCTTCCTGCCATGAGGTTTGTGCCTCATTTTAGAAAGAAGACAAGGCCTCTCCTTCCAGGAGGATGTTCCAGCTGTGGAACCCTGCAGGTGATGATTTCCTGAGACTCTGATTAACTTCTCACAACAGAGAAGAGTAGCAGCATTTCCTTGCTACCTAGGTAAGCCAGTCTACTGCCTTGAAATAGCTTTGAGGGGACCACATCTTCATCGTACAGGTACTCACTGCACGTAACACTGGGAATTAGATTCCACTCCAAGACCCAGATGGCTCAAGTCAGGTGTTGAGATCATCCATGTCCCAGTTTGGATTCAGCACTGATGAGTTGCACAGTGCCTATAACAGAACAGGGGCCAGAAACGGGGATTTCATCACCCTGGGTGATAATGTTAAGCACCGTGTCCGTACACCGCCGTGCTGAACTTCCTGACCGTGCCACAGCCATGAACTGAAACTGCCACTGCCTGTCTGGCTAAATCACGACATGACAGAGGAGGAGTCGTTTGGGCCAGCAGCACTGGGATCTCTAACATCCGCAAAGGACAGGCTGGCCTTTCTTTCTCCCATCTCCCAAAAATCTCACCTGAAATAAAATCAGTTTCATCGAATTTAATTTATCTCCTACAGAACTATAACAGCTGAGTCAAACCTGCTGGCATTTGCAATACGAATGTTGATCCAATTACTGAAATTGTCAGCTGCTAGCACCTTGCTGAAATAATAAAATAATGATTTACCCATGGATTTTCGAGAGCGCCTTTCATTCCAGGCCATCTTCAAGTGTGCTGTGAACCCATACACAAACTATATATAGGAAGTGCTTCACCCACCCGTGACAGGCAACCACCTACGGGATGAATCACTGAGCATCCTCACAGCTCCCATCATCGGGACCCAGCAGATCAGAACGCGGAGCAAACAAGGATGGTACAGTGCTGATCCTCAGCTCCCTCATGCTTGTTTTTCTGCACACTTATTCAGGCTCTACACCAAAGGAAAGCAGTTTGTATTTTTTTTTTTTATTATGTAACTCCCAGGCTAATATTTATTCATTTATTATTAACACTCGTGTTCTTGCAAAAAAACCCCAAAAAAGTATTTCCTGATCACATGTGGTCAGGTTATAAAGCTTCATCAACACAGCTGTAAGATTACATACATGACTTCATCATTAATATATCTCATAACTATTCATGATTTTTTATATTAATTTGATAAGAAATGTTTTCTATCACAGACAAAAAGAAAAGCCAGCTCTGTGTCACTAGTACCGTCTCCAGAACTATTCCTTTGACTTCTCCCATCTCACTCCACTTAGCCTGCGAAATGTTAACACTGTCACGCTGTGGGATTTGTCAGCCCAGAGAAGGTACTTTTCCATTGCGATAATGTAAACATCCAAGCCATCGTCAGCCGTAAGAGTGAAGAAAAGCCCTGCTTGCGCCGTGCTGACACTAGCTGGGTACTGGAGTGATATTATTGAGTCTGCTGAGCCCCAGCACATCCCCAATACCTCCTGAGTGTCTTCGCTCAGCAGGGGCCAGAGACACATAACTTGCCATCCTGCAATAAGCATGAAGGAGTCCTACTGAAAGCCGGAGGCATCTCTGTCAAGAGATTTATATTTTTTTAAACCTGAAACAAGATTATATTCCATGTGGGAGCTGTGAAAAACCTTCTGGAAGCAGCATAGCCTTAACTTTCAAAATCAAATGCTTTACTAAAGAGATGTTTTAAACCTTGAAGAGTAAGATTTTTACAAGCTACTGCATTTTTTTCAGCTTTTTAGCACAGAGAAAGAGTCTCTTACATTTTTAATAGAAAAGGAAACCGAGAACAGGTTGAAAGTGTATGCTGAACTCTGGAAACAGCTGCAATTCAGCCCTTCTTTTGGCATATGCTAACTCAAAGAAAGCTCATAATTTTCAAAGTGTTTTCTCAGAGGAAACAGTGTTGCTGTTTGATTCAAAAGACAGTGTTATTCAAAACTTACTTGTTTGGTGATCTTTCCCTCATTCTGAAATTCAGTCTCATTTTCTGTCACTGAAGATGCTACAATTGGAAAAAGAAGAAGAGATGCAGATCAGCTGTTGAACACTTTCTACTCCTTTCAGCTAGCACTGTCTCATCTTGCAAACTATTCTTATGTCATTATTTGCATTCAATTAGTCGTCGGAGTGAGTCAATGAGTCAAGGAAACACACTGAGTGCAGTGTCTGCTGGATTAGCAACACTCATGTTTAGATCTGGTTTAGAGTTTTAGGCTCAGGTTTTATTTGGACACCTCTCCCAGTTCACAGTACTGAATTTCTTATGTTAAAAATCTGTCACATTGCTGAACCTCCAGTAAGAGCTTTCATGAATGTACACATAGAGACTCTGATAGATCCTTTGGTCACAAGATGTAGGATGCAGATGCTTCCTGCCCATCACCTAAAATTTAGGAACACAAAATTTGCATGCATCCATCCATGCCTCCATAATGTGCTTTAGTCATGAATCTGCTTTAACTGATAATTTTCCTATATGGATTTTTATTTTGAGGGAATGGCACAAATTATTTCTTGTTGAGATTCATGAACTTGGGGACATGTGTACTGATAGATTAATTCCCTATGTAATGAATCCCATGCCAAACCTTGGTCACAGTAACATCTATGAGATAGCTGAGGCACTCAAAAAAAGTGACAGCTGATGTTGTGTAGGATGCCTCAGTTGGAAACCATGTCAAAATTGCAGATTTAACATGATGAGGTGTAAAATCACAGGCCATGGCTTTATGTTTCACTCTTCTCCCAGCTTTTTTTCTTCTAATTTCATTTCTTCCATGGCTTGCGGTAAAATATTGTAGTTTATTTTAGGCACAATCATTCATAAGTTGGCAATCACTGCTGCAATCGCATAAGACAGCATAAATTCTTATAACAATAGACATAATGATTTGGAATAAGGTAGAGATTTTTCACATTTTCATGATTACTTAAACATTTTTATGATGCTGTACAGTAATTTCATTCCTTTTTATTTCTATTCTGTTTTGGCAAAATTAAAGTATATGCATTTTCAACGTGCTATTAATACACAATGGAATAGGAGGTTCATTTTGAGTTTAATATTCTATCAATAGCCATATTAGGATTTAGTCAAGATTTGTGACTTACACTTAATGCTTGTTCACTGCCTATATTTTAATAGCTCCTTTGGGGTCCTGCTAGAGAAATGAAACCAATGTGTATTCCATATTACAGATCTTTAATAGAGTATAAATTGTTCATAGAGTTATATAATGTTAGAATAAATCACAATGATTTCCTTAGAAAAATATATTTCACACTAAACCACACCTTTAAATTTTACAGATCTCAACTATACGTTTGTTATTATTGTCATAACAATTATTATTTAGTGTTTTGCAAATGTATGTTGCAGTTTAGTGTTCTAAACCAAGGAAAACATGTAGAGAGGATGCCTTTTGACAATAAACAGTGACTATTCAGCATTGACAGCACCAGAATTTTTTCTGAGAGAGTTAAGGTGCTGGCTCAACTAAAGCTTTCTTTTTGAGGCTTTGGACAGATAAATACATGGTCTTGGACCCACAAAGGACCTTAAGGTAGCTAAAACTAGAATATTGACCTTTAAACTTGCCACTCATCATCTCACTCTAGAGCAATATAATTTCTCCAGCACAAGAGACTCCCAAGGGTTCATCTAACCCACTCGGTTGCAAAGTCATTCTATCTCTCAGGCCCTATGATCAAATAATTATTTTGGTATAGAGAGTGGAACAGTTTTGGAAGTGAGTAAGGAGAAGCTCGTTGAAAATACCTCCTGCCTTGATGTACTGGCACACGCAGTCAGGACTACTTTCCTGCATTTTCTATTAGAAGATACGAAGCTAACTGAGATTCCTGACCTGACAAGAAAAACATTACTGTGATTCCTGACTGGATGGATGCATCATCCTCCAGTCCAAATTACAGGCCCATCCCACATATTTCTTCTCAACTAGTTTGGCTTTACTTCCTGGTTGCTCTTAGTCCATGACTTTCCAAGGTTAAGTTATGCAAAGGTGAGCTTACATCTTGGCAATGTCTTCCATCTCTCTTTTTGTTCCCATTTTCAAAATGAGAAGACTACTTCTTTATTTTGTACGGCACGTTGAATGCCAAATAAACATGGTACTGGAAGGAGATGCTCAGATGTAGGGTCAGGGAACTCAGAACATCCAGGCTCCTCCTCATGAAGCAATGCTCCATGAAAGCTCTGGCAAACCTGGTTATGACTGAGTCTTCCACACCTCAACTCACTATTCCTAAATCATGGGAATGTCTTTGGTTGTTCTGACCCCCTGGAAGCTCTGCAAAACTGGTAATTACGTAGTATCGATTCATTTCCATTTTAGAAAGATCTGATCAAATTCTGCATTGTTTCTCAAAAGTTATTAATATCAAAATTATAATCTTAAAAAATTATTTGCTTCCATGAGAAATTTAGAAAACTACTTTTATGTCCACACTGAAATAAAAACTTGTTCAAAATATCCTGAATTCCCATGAAACAAAATTGAATTCCAGCCAGCTTTGATCTAAACAGTAAAGCCTTTTCCAGCATGAGCATCTAATTTCATCTTTTAAGGAACTATTAAAATACTGAAGCCTTGTTGTGATACATCTCAGTCACAAAATTTTAATCTATATCTCATGAAAATGCTGTCAAGGTCATAATAATACTACTATAAATAGAAATATGCACAGTTTACCTCAGTTTTTACTTAACGTCTAGGTCCTTATGGGTTCTTGTGCTGAACAGCCTCATAGCAACTAATCCTTGATTTTGTGAAATTGCTTTAAAATCAAGACACAATGAAGTAACCTCAAACAGCCGTGAACTGATGTAAAGGCCACTGTATCTCCACATTCTGCAGTTATCTCCTTCCTAATTACAGTGCCTCGTTTTGTTTTTAATAAAAAAGAACACTGAAGGTGAGTTAATAAAAATAATGTATTTCTGTTTACAGCCTTGATCATGAGGTTAACTTGGCCATTCAAAATAATTCCCTTTTCATGTAGGCCATGGGCTGAAATCACCCGCAGGTTGTGAAGCACTTTAACTGTGCAACAGCAGGGAATACTCAGCTTTCAGAGACACCTTAGAGAAAGAATTACCAACATGTACATGTTCCAGAAGAAAATGGCATAACCTTAGTGTACTTTTGTGTTCCTATCCCTCATATATCCTTATGCTGCACTCTATTCATTTCTCCTAACACTAGGAACTGAGTCAAAAATCAAAACCAAATTGTGTCAGGCTGATGTAATGATGGAAAGTGCTTGGCAAGTATCTCAGCCAAAGGAAGTCCAACACCTTCCTCTAGATACATGTAATGTGCTCCATGCAAGAACATCAATTTCACTTGCAGTATTTCCTTTGTGCAGGGTATCTATGTGGTTGTTCAATACAGAATGAAAGAATCAGTGTGAAAAGAGACATGGATGAGCAATTGCAACCCAGTAAGAAAATGTCTCAAGTATTTTTTAATACAATGTTCATGGGGAGAAGGTTCCATTTATTTGCCTCTCATGGAGAAGGACATTATATTTACTAGATTTTTTACTTCAAAAACTATAGAGGTGGGGATAGACCCTCCATGGGGCAGATATGGTAGGAATCATAGTGATATCGGGAGCTATAAACTTCCAAGGCTCTGGATGAACAAGGCAATTCTTAAAAGGTGGGTGCTTTGTCAAACCCTTATTTGTTACAAATTGTTTGGGTATGTATGTTGGCAGTATAAGCATAGCACTGAACTGCTATCTTTGGGAAGAGGTATATTGGCATGGACATATTACAATGAACCTCAGTAAGATGTTCTTCCTTTCCCACTTGGAGAATGGATGGACTTTGAAACTTAAAAGGTCATTGCATAAAATTGTCTGTCTGCTATTATTTAAATTAATGCCTTGAAGAATGAGCAGAAAAGGATTTTTGTTGTGTATGCACAACTGTATATTTGTGTATACACATTGTTTCCAGTACTAGGATGTATCGCAGACTTCATGCAGTCTTTGATATTCAGTATGTCATAATTGCCCTATGTAGACTTCTGTGCCAATTGTCACTGTTCCCTGCTGGCATAAATGCGTATATTCAAGTATATTTAACTTCTGAAATTTATTCCATTAATTTCTTTATTTTTATTTATTTACATTGGATCTGAATGTGTATATAAATAATTGTCCTTTTAATTATGGCAGCTTTGTAAGGCACCATGTATTAAATAGTTGTTCACTCAAAAGGCAATGGAGAGTGTCTGGGTTTACATTGTATGTAGAGCCTTCTGGCCCCAAGTATTAAATTCCAGTATAATGAGGACCTTGTGCTAGTTGTATACTAGACAGGAATTCAGCTTATACTGCCAAAGATCTGGCAGCGGTGAAAGACGGAGCAGCAATTGCCAAAAATTACTTGATATTGTGTAAGCCCTTGTGCTATAGTCTGATAGTTGAAAGGGTTCATGTGCAAGAGCAGAATCTGCAAATGAAATATATACAGTAAAGCAACATTTTTAATAACCATCTGCTATGTATCCCCTCCTTTCCCTTTATGCATGCACACCCATTCACAGAAATTGCATAGCTATAAAATGCTATGAGTCCGTATTAGAGCTTTGGGATTAATCACAGAATCACAGAATCATTAAGGTTGGGAAAGACCTGTAAGATCATCAAGTCCAACGATCAACCCAACACCACCATGCCCACTAAACCATGTCCAGCAATGCCACGTCCACACGTTCTTGAATACCTCTAGTGATGGCGAAAAACATTTTATATTCATTATATGATATTTTTGTTTGTGGAGAGGAAGAAAAGTTATTTGAGACCCAAGGAAGCAGAAGCTGAGATTAGGCCCTGCAAAAGAAGTTGGAGATTTCCGGTGGACCTCCTTAATTTTTTTTTTTAAAAACTGAAAAATGGATCTTAAATTGTTGAGAGTGAAAGTAGGTTTGGGGAAGTTGGGAGAAGGAATGGTTTAAATTTTAGAACAGATTTCAGTTTCATTTCTAGACTAACAGTAATGAAAGAACTTTGCAAAATTACACGAAGGATAATCCAAATATTTTTGAACTAGAGAAAAATTTCCATTTATTTTTAAGCCTTTTCCTATGTAACCTCTGCTATCTCTGAATAGGAGTATTTCTAATTAGCTGCTCTTAGAGAAGTACTTGACAAAATGAATGCTTATGTACCCTGCTCATTTATCCAACCTTTCTCCAGAAACCAAGGCATAGGTCATTTTAACATAGTTGTATAATATTATGGTTTTAACCTCCTTGCAGTGTATGCTATGAGCTCCTGGAATTTTGTGAACATGAAAGCACAAGCTTGATTAATTCTGTATTTACTCTTCAAGATGGTTACAAGACAGTCTAAGAAACCAAGATGGTATTTTAAAATGAAATTTAAGTAATTCTTGTGCCCTGACAATTCTTTTCCCCTTGGAGCATCTCAAAGAGGATAAGATGGAGGGTGACAGTACTGAAGGAAATTAAACAGATGAAGACTATTCGTAGACCAATTGCAGACATACTAATCTTGTTAATTTACATTAAAACCTAACACTTATCCAGATCTCTGTCATGTCAAAAAGCAACAAAAGAGAGGCATTTCTAATTTCTCAAGTGCACTTTAGATTAAATTATGTTCTGCTACATCCACTGAGGAATCCTATTAATGTATATTTGCAATTGCAATTCTTGGGTCAAATTCAGCTGTTTTTTCTGGTGATATTAGATAATTGTTTTAGTTTATTTGCTTGTACTTCTTTCCATCCCCTGCCAATTGTTTCTTTCTCCCAAATATTACCAGTACCATAATCTTCATCATTATACAAATTATGCAGAAGGACCCTGTGCTTGTATAGTCTTATTCTTACTGTATTCTGCTGCATTAGAATGAAATAATGTAGTCAAAACAACTTTGTTTTCTGACAAGTACACTAGTCCTTGTAAGCCATGCTGGTAACAAGAGTTTGTATGCAATTTGTATAGAATATATCTCACCTAACTTCAGCCATCCAGAATTAAATATCTTGTTGCAGTTAATCATCTGAACTACCTTTAAAGTCAACAGACAGTCTAGCACCTCCAGAGTGTGATTCTTCTCAGGGACTTTAGACATCTGTCTTAGGCTGAGATGTACCAACCACACCATTTCAAAGTTAGGCATCTAGTCAAAGACAGGAAAGATGAAACCTCACCCTTAGGATTACAGGTTGGTGAGTGTGGTGCAAAGACAAGTGTCCATGCCCTATATCCTTCCTACTTCAAGCCACAATGCTGCGGAGTTCTGCGCCATTTTAAAGGTCTAGTGCAAGCTCTTGCTGTCACATACGTGTGAATAAATGAATCAGCATTTCTCAAATGTCACAGAAAACTGTTCGGGGTCTGCCAGCCTACTCACACGGACAGGGGTTCATTCTGTTAGGATCCAAACACAGCAGCGGGGTGAGCTTTCGGAGATCCAGGACTCCCCAGGGAAATGTTCACCAGGACTGTGACATATGCTGCTCTATTTTAAAATTATCAGTGTGCAAACTGTGCAGCACAGGTTTGTACAAAGAAAAGCTACATGCCCTGACTGAGTGACTACATGTGTTTCATGGGATTCCATTTAATAAGGACAACAGATGAACACTTTAAGCCTTTAGTAAAAGCAGAAAAATGATACACTGTCTGACTGATGCATTAACAGAGTTTCTCCAGTACAAAACAAAAGTCAAACTAAGATAAATGTTTCCCACTTGTTTAAGTAGGTAGTACACAGCTGCAATAAAGTCTTTTGGCATTGGTAATTCCCAGACACTTATCATCATTTACTGTCTGAGGAAAAAAATATTTGTAATTTTCTTTTAATGAGCACTCAGAATTTTTGCTAGCTGCCAATAGAACTATTTTAACAGGCTGTTGGAACAGAGGGGAAAAATGGACTGCACTTGTGTAGGAAGTCATTAATTGTTCAGACCACATCTTTCTGTGGCTTTCCACATGTAACATGAAACTAGTTTTGAGCAGTGACTTAGAATAATTACAACTGTGAAGAAAAGAACTATTTTGCAAAATTTCCTAGTTCACCTGAAGCACAGATTTAGTATTGTAGAAGAATGACAAAAGAATAAACATGTATTTGAAGTACTATGAATTGGTGAAGTGGATTAGCATTAAATAAATTTGAAATCAAGACTAACAAATATAAACCTCTTTAGAGCCAGAATAGAAAGGTAATGTAGCCATTCTCAAATAAGGCTGAGAATTAAATGATGAAATATTTGACAGAAGCTAATGAGCCATCATCATAAGCAATAGAGTGTTAAAATGGAAAAAGGGAATTGCTATGAAATACATTTTTTCTGATTAATTTTTAGATTTTTCTGAGTACATTTTTTCCCACATGCATATGAATTCTGAACTGCTACTTTCCTGCCAATTTGGAGTGGAAACTAATGGCTTGTGACCATATAATGAGTTGTAATATTTAACTTGGATTCTGTGATCCCAAATGTACTTGAAAGTTTTGATATTTTTGTTCTACATGTGGCAGTGCAGGGAAAATGTCCTCCTAGTCATATGGAGTTACAAAAATATTCATTATTGTGAGATACAAAATTCATACCTTCACCTTTTCTCTTGTCCTACTCTATAGAGAGGAAAACAGAGATTGCATTCACAGAATTCTCATAAGCACTGTGCATTCAGTTCTCAGCAGGTGAATGAAGCATCTTAAAACTTTCCTACAAAGGCAGTGTGGTGTGGTGGTTGGAAGAGGAGACCCAAGTGACCTTCCTGTTTCTGCTAACATCTTTCTATGCCAAGTTGGCTGAAGTCACGTAGGAAAAGCTTTTTCAAAGGCCATCATCGTTGATTTCTCTCTCCTGCTGCTGAGGTCAATGAGAGAGTTAGCATTATTGTGATTCTTACCCATAAATATCAATGTGAAAACTCTCATCGACTTCGGTGTAAGTGAGGACAGGGAAATACTAGACACTCTTGGAAATCCCATCTGCTGCATTGCAGTTTACTGCTCCATAAAAACGGGCAATGACTATACTGCATGATGTATTATGAAGGTTGAACTACTAGTACTTGAAAGAGCGTTTAATTAGTTCAGATAGGTCATAGGTGCTAAGTAAGTACCAATTGTTTTTCAGATTTTATTCCCTAGAAATACTGATGGCAATTTTTCCCCAACTGACAGCTGGAAAGCATGCTTGCAGTTACCTGCTTTGGAGATAATTTTTTTTCTTTTCATTTGAAGAGAAGTTAGAATACAATGAGCAATGAATTCCTTCAGTAATTTGAACCACATGCTTCCTTCTATCTGAGTAATCTATGTCATCCCCTTATTTTGAAAGAAGTTCCTATTAATACGCCATACCATGTAAAAATAATTATCACCAGAATATCAGCTTTCAGATTGCTACAGGGCACAAGATTAAACTTTTTACCACATGGGGTTTTTTCCTATGGCTGGAAATTGTTTCAGTAGCGTCCTTGATTCAGGACACAACTAGGAGGAATCATTATTGTTATTCCACTGTGAAAAGGCAGACTATTTCTTTTTCTGATTTGTTCTCAGTTCAAGACAGTTTTTCTTGACTGTTAGTTCTTAAAGCCTGGCAGTCTCACCCTTAAAACCCTGCATTGTCTAAAGAAGTAATTCTCCTCTCAGGCTAAGCAGTCTTCCACCTCTTACTTCCATCCTCATGTCATCGTGGTTCCACCAAACCTCTCTGAACCCGTAGTGCTTAGAAATCTGAGATCTGCCTTTCCACGTGTAATAGATGTTCATTCTCTCTGGGCCTCTAGGACTGGTTAGGGTGCTACAGATTTAGTTTTAATGCTTTGTGCTACTAAAAGCTTAGTTTGCATGTAGCCTAAGAACTGAAAATACTCAGATGCTGGGATATGGGTTTATGGCCTCAGTGTAAAATTGCTGTTCATGGTACAGTTGGTTGTGTTTACAGTATCAGCAGACACATCAGTGCTTGGGTGACTATAAAGTCTAAAATGTTCCCTTAAGATGTAGTCGAAAACTAGTGCTAGACCGTACTGTGATATAATCCGGGAAAGTTTCAACTACCGCTGTTTTTCTTGTACCACATGCAGTTGAACAGAAGACATCTACCCATGCCTGTCGATCCAGCAAGACTGAGAACTACATTCATTTTTACAAGATGGCAACAATCAATGACAAATTAAAGAACATAGCTATAAATTATTCATGAAAGTAAATCCCAATAATTGAAGTATGCCACATGATGCAGAACATATTAAAAATTTGCATTGCTTGTCATATCCAGATCAATATTAAAGAGATTGTTAAATTGAGATGAGGGGAAAACAGCAAACATGGGAAAAAATCAAAAGTGAACCACAACCTAAAATCCATAAATCACTCAGTCATAAATAATTAAGGTGAACAACCCTTCCTTTTGTAGAATATACAATACATTTAGGGATCAGCATTTGTTTTGATAACATTTCAAAGCTTACGCGATGCAACTCTCTTGGTTTGACATTTTATTTATTAGCAGCATTAGTTGTTCAGTTCACTGCAATTTACATGAAAACTTTGAAACACACTTTCAGTTGATGTAAACCTATTTAACTCCACTAAAGCTGTTGAACTTCTTACCCAGCAGGTGATGTAGTATCTTATATCACCCTAAAATTTAGCTAGTACATTTGAACAGAATTTAAAAACTAAGCAAAACTAACTAAGCAAATACTTGAACAATACTCTGGCCTACCCCACAGTCTGCTGAAGTTTATGAAAAGGCTCTCACCAGCTTTGGACCGGGCCTGCTGTTGTGATTTCCTTTTCAGATCTAGAAATTTAGTGATCATAACTCTACAACTAAGTACAGAGAACAGTTTGTCATGAACTTTCCTCTACCTACCCTGAAAACATTTAATGCAGTAGGCCAGATGAATTATCATTGGACTTCGTTCACTGGTGGGGAGTTTATAGGGTTCTACATCCCAAAAGAATGGCACCCAAATGCTCCTGAATGTTAGCTCCGTATCTTCAAGCATTGATATTCTGGACATAGAGTGGCAATAAAAGGTTCAGATTCTTCCAGAAAGAAGGCATGAAAAATGGAACCATAGATGTAGCACATGCAGATCTCTCATGTCATAGCCTCTCACATTGCATCCTGATGATGTAAGTGATGTGTTGAGTCACACCACCAGACAGAGGCTATGGTGGTATGCTGTGGCTGACAAATGCACCAGGTAGTACCAAAGGTTTGCTGCACCTCTCTAGATGATCCCAAATGGGCAAAGAGCCAAGACACAGCATAATATCACCTTGGGAGAAATCTGTTGAAGTGTCAGCACACTAAATGTGTTAAGCATCATTAGCAAGATTCCTAATTACCTATTTTGAATGAAGTATTGGCACATGCTATTTACTGCTACAGAAGAAAAATGTGATAATTTATTTGCAGACAAAGAATTCTGCCTATGAAATTACTCCAGCATTGGAGTCAAGGTAAAAGTATATTTGTAAATATATTATACATTGAATTCAAATTATGTAATTGATAACATTTCCTAACATGGCAAGTAATGAGAATTCACAGTGAATTTTCTGCAACAACCACTTGAACGGAAGGAAAGACACACCCAATTCCTTCTGAAATGAATGGGAATGTGGTCTGCAGTGCCCAGAGGCAGATTTTGAGACTCTTATCCTTAATCTTTTTTGATTCAGTGGGTTCTGTTCTAGTCAAGGGCACTAAAAGCTGAATGAAAATGTGTCCCCCTTGCTTTCTGACAACCATGCTTAAACTGCTCCTGTCAATGCAGAGTGACCAAATGCACCCATGTTTTTCAGTACATACAGTTTCCTCTTTCCACTTTTGTCCAACCTGTTCTATTTTCTGCTTAAATACACAGCTTAATAACAGACTGCATTACACATAAAAAAAGCATTCATGCATGTAACATGCCAGTGCTGTTTCTTAGCGTGGTATCATAACAACTATCTCCATCCTACTGAATATACAAAACTATTTCTTCATTTCAGCTTTGGAAGAGAAAAAGTAAATTCTTCAGCAGTGTATTGTAAAGATACAGTAGTTTCAAAGGAAAGCATTTTTGGTCCCTGTTATAAATAACAAATACTTTGGATGCACATGAGACTCTATTTGCATTTTTAATGATATTTTTTATTTGAAGTTTCTGTTCAGAGGTGATCTTTCCTGTTTGTTTTATTTCATCTGTTCTGTATATGCTAATTGTAGAGACCATAAAAATTAAAAGCAGACTGTGACCAAGCTGATGGCTTATGCCTTACAGTAGATTTTCTAAATGGACAATTTCCAGCTTCGTTCTCGTATTGCTTTAAACGAAAATATGCAATCATCATATAAGCGTGTTTTTATACTAGCACCCAAAGTAATCAGTGTAACACTCAGTGTCATCGCAGAGGCTTGACTATTTATGCCCAATACAAGTCAGAGATACCCCTCAAATTCTTCTCCTTTCTATTCAAATCCTCACAGTGTGTCCATTTCTACTGGAATGGAATAAGTATTCTCACAGCAATGGCAATAAAGGTATCAACTTGGGACCAAATATCCTCCCATCCATAAAGAACTACTGGAGTATTTCAGAGGGAATGTGGCTTGAGCTGGAAAGTTATGACCTAAACATGAAACAAGGAGGGAGGACTAGCCTCTCGTATAAATCAGTTGCTGAACATGGCACGTAGAAAAATATAAAAATAATAATAAAGAACAATAGATAGCAGAAGATGTGCTGATACCATGAGATTTAAAGAGTGTGGGGGAAAGGGCTACATTACTGACAAACCTCAGAAGCTACTTCATTGTATGTGTTTAGTTGAGTGAGGTTTCAAAGCACTCGAGAAGTGCTCAGAACCAGAATGAGTCCATTACCATACTCACTATTTGAGTATGAAATACTAGGGCAGGTTGTACTATGCTGTGCTTTGGAATCTTCCCTTGAGAAAGGGGAAACTAGCGAACAGGGTGGAGCTGTTTCCATAAGCATCATCATCAACATGATCACCACATCTGCAAAGCGGAGGTTTCTTTGCCAGCAGCATCTCCCTCTATTCTTTCAGTTGGCAGGACCATAACTTTCAAATCATTGTATAATCTTAGCCAGATGACTTCAGATAGGGGATTTCAGACAGTGATGGTGACACACAGCTCCTCATGAGGTCGGGATTCATCAGGAAATGGAAATGTGTCTCTTGAAGGTGGACGGCTGATGACAAGGAGTAGTAACAGAAGTACAGAGAAAAAAAAGAACTTCTCAGACTTTCTGATGAATATGAAAGATATTAATTTGTGAAGAATACAGATTCATTTGTGAAGAATACAGGGGGAGCAATGTGTTCCCCCTGCCAAGCAATGTGTTTTGCCAGCAGGTGCTGGATTGCCAAATACATGAGCCACTTCAGCTGGCAGAATGCCCTGATGAAATCATCTTATTTGGCAGCTCTAGATTTCTAATGAACTGTTTTCCTAATTCCATAGCAAGAATGATCAGTGTGCCATGGGAACTTTGCAAGAGGGGTGGTGTCAAAAACACACCTAGACCATGAGACGGTATCACTGCTGTGCTTTACAGGATCCTGGATATCATTGTCCTAAGAGCCGGCCTTAAGAAGGATAAGTTAGGAGAAGCTGATTAAGTTAATCACCCTTTCTGTTATTTTGGACTCTGGCAGACTTCTCAGCATTGCCATTCAGCAGTGGGACAGGGATGCTTTGGGTTTTGACCCTTCATGTACAAAGTAAAATGGCAAGTGATGGTGGGGACTGCATAAGGTTTAGAGCATAGTGTGTGGCTTGAGTTAGCCTAGATGAATCTCAGGCAGGGACACTTGAGTCTGGTGGCTACAACTGTAGAAACAGTCAGATTTGAGCATTTGTATTCACTTATATGGGGGTAGGGGCCACCTGCCTGTGGCAGTTTCTCTCTGCTGTGCTGTGATTTATTATGACAGAAGCCAGGGTTAGTGTTATCTCACCCTGCTGCTGAGACAATGATTATGTGCTTTACCTTGACATTACTTGATGCGGTGCTCTCTCTCCCTCTAAGAAAGTCAGTGTTTAAAGGGTTTCTGCGTTTCTGTAGGAATTTTGCCAGCATCTGGCAGGTAAGCCCTGCAGTACGCACCTCTGCATCAAGAATAAAGCCAACCACAGAACCACCTTGGGGCAACAGAAAGATCAGAGGTAAGACCATTCCTCCTTTTCCTGGCAAAAATACTATGTCCACTCCTAGAAATAGTAATACAAAAAACACCCCCAAAAACAAACAGAAAAAAACTCAACCAAAAAACCCCTGCACTGTTTCAGAACTAACCCAGGAAGACACAAAACCAGTCTTAGAACTACCCTTTCCCTTGCTGCTGCCTTGCTGATGCAGGGTAGTATTAAAGCTCTGGCAAATCGTAATTCTCTCTCCTCCTGTCCAGGTAGGAGAGGGTGATGCCAGCCCTGGGAGAAAGGCACAGACAGAAGGTGCAGAGAATGCTAGCGAGTCGCCTACGCCCCTGGACCTCATGTAGCTCATCTCATGGCAGTGGATATTTTCTTCCTGCCTGTTATTCACTCATGCAGGCTTGGCAATCACAGCCTCACTATCACTGAACAATCATGATGTGATCTTAGCTAGATATATAAAACCAGGATGGATGGGGGGGTTGGGTTTTTTTATTTGGTTGGTTGGGGTATTTTTGGTTTTGTTTTTAAATGTAGGTATTTATTATATCACTAAAATTGACCTTACCGAGAAACACACCACAGTCCTCTTGCAACTGCTGTGCAAACAGAATTCATTATGCCACTATTATTATTTCACTGTTTCTGGGGATTAACTGACAAGTTGAAACACAAGACGGGAATGGACCGCTGTCCCGATGACGTGACAGTAACAGTAAGGAAACTGTGCAAATAAACCTGACAAACTGAGGGTTTTAGTCAAATCAAGAGACACAGTGCAGGGAATTTTAACAGTGAATACCTTCTAAGACTGTTTTTTATTACTGTCAATTAAATCGTCTGATAGGATTTAAAAAAAAATCTAATTTAAGATGTTGTTCTGCTTTGTTTACAAATATTTAATGGCATAAAGGCATTAAAGTTCATTTTTTAAAATAAATTAAGATGTATAAGGGTTACATAATGGAGGAAAGCAATGAACATCTGTGGCATCATGGTGCTTTTTACACATAAAAAGATTGTTTGGGGGATTTGCTGCTTACAGACACCTGCCATAGCAATGATGCCAAAGCCAACCTGCTTCATTAGCTTTGACAGATGACCAATACCACCTAATAGCCTTGATTCTGACAGATAGCTCATTTCTTTAGCCACATAAAATCTGTCTAACTAGTTGATAAAAACAGGTATATAAATCTATAAAATAAAAATTGAAACAGGCTTTTGAATATTGAAACTTTAATCCAACTAGTTGCTGAATTTGGCATGGAACAATGATCAAAATTTGGATTTGCGGAAAATAAGTCCCTTGACTTACTTTCCTGTTCTTCGGGCAACATCAGACAATCTTTTGCATATACCATCAGAATGACTGAAGTAATTGCCAGCTAGGTATTTGTTACTATCTCAGTGCTGAACAAAAAGTTCTGTTTATTTAAGAGAGTCCTGTTATCTCTGACTACCCTGGGGGTGATTTTTGTCTAATTCAACTGATTTATTATAGAAAGCAATAAGCACCAGACACAACCCTGTCAGGTATTTCAAGTGCAGGACCATAATTGCTGGCTGAAGTAAGAACAGGTGGAAGTGATTTCCTATGCTTTTATAGCCAGGTCCAGAGGAGAATGTCTGACTATGCCCTTGGTCACATAATGATGTTATATACAAAAGAAGGAATCCAAATATGTACTCATCTTTGTGCATAACCTGTTTGGAGTTGCCTAATTTTGTCTGTCAATAATTTTTTAGTTTCCATCTTGTAAATATGAAGCAGATATTTCAAGAAGTAACTATGTTTAATTTGATTTCTCTTCACATTAAAAGGTCATACTTAAAATATATTATTGAAGAACATTTATAAATGTTTCTGCTAGCTGCGAATAATATGCAATTCCCCAACAATAAAAATATAATGGAACTATGAGTTACAATTAATTGTGGTTAGACTGCTTTTTTATTTCTCAGAAATACCTTTTGAAAATACTTCTGCAGTAGCCTCCATGTTTTATTCAGAGCTGTGAATTCTGTTTTGCTGATGCATTTCCATATTTTGCTTCATGTTTAATGATTTAGTGTTGGCTGTTTCCACTTTAAGTGAATAACTGAAGCTTGTTCAATGTTTACATTTCACTGCTGTAGATCTCAAATAATTTTACTGGTGTTCAATTTAAAGTTGTAATATTATGATTCCTCACTTTCCTGAATATTAATAGAAATGTAAAATGCATCAGATGATTTAAAAGATAAAGTATCTGGGGGGGGAAAACCCCCCTTCTAATGAAGATTGCACTTGTCTGGGAATTCTCTCTTTTGGGAAGTAACTGATATTACAAAAGAGGATGTAAAGTTTGAAACTTTGAAACTACAATTTAAATTATGCCCAGCAATTAAAGTACACATCAAGTTCTAAAAGCTAATTCTTAGTATCACTTCTTTAACTTTATATTCAATTTGCAATGTCTGTTTTTCCTCTGCCAAAGAGTAACCATGCAAGCCACAACCTCAGCTGGGGTAAGTCAGCATAGGTTCACTGAAATCTGTAAATCTAACAGTGTTCACCAGCTAATGACCAACACCAGTTTCACATAGGATGTTGTGGTGTACCAACATCTACTCTATCTACACAGTCCTGGGCATTATCTTCTTACAGAAACCCAAGAAATCTATGACTTTTATGTACTACTGAAAATTTCTGACAATCCTGTTGTAGTTAAAGGCACCAAGTGTTCCTCCCAAACTGATGAACTCCATCAGCATTGCTGAAGAAGAGTGAGAAATCTGGCAGAAGTAGACTTTCCCACCTCCCAGGTTTTGCTTTGAAGCTGGCCTAAGCTGTCCCAAAAGCTGTGGTCATCTGAAAGTTGTTTCATCCAAAAAGAAGTGCTAGGTACAAATCAGACATTATTGTAGCTTCTTACCACCTCCCATGCCTTTTATGTAGCCACATTCCTAATTATTATCTAAAACCCCACCACATTCTGCAGTTGTGTTCACAGCTTTGCACTGAGTACTTAAAGTGTAGAGGATGGACGGGTGTAGAGGACAAGCAGTCTTCCCATTCCCAAAACAATCTTTCTACAAACCGAGGGTACAGCAAAACTTTTTAGATACGTGGTAAACAAAGAATCAGCCCCCTTAATTTCAGTGGATCTAGTCTCATGTGTAAAGGCAGGCAGACAGTCCAGGTTTTGCCACAGTAGGGACCCAACAGGGACAGAGAGTTCTCCCAACACAGCAATACCAGCACTGCTGCTAATGTAGCACTTTTCCAGTGAATAAATTGAAGATTTTCCTCTTAGGGAAGGTTAATCTAGCACCTTTCATGGACATGGTACTCATTAATATGTATCTTGCATTTCTAAAACCCTGGCTTCAGCTAAAAAAACCCCTCATACGCATAGTTATTCATATTGCCTTCTCATAACTTCCTGGGGTCTTAACCATGAAAAAAATTACTGCATTGCATTAGTACATCCATAAATGGCAATAAGCCTTTTTAAATGTAAATACCACTGTGGATTTGCATGTACTTTGAGAGCAAATATGATGGGAGAACTTTGGAACCCAGCATACTTTTCATTAGTTCGTATAAACATATCATTTAGTTTTAATACTCTGTTCTTGTCATTATGGTAATTTGGATCCCAGTCCAACAAGGTGCTGAAGCTCAGGCCTAACTTTAAACCTGCGTCAAATCCTGCTGCCTCCACCGGGACTTAGCAAAAGCCCAGGCAGTGCACAGAATGGGACTCTATGGGATGAGGGAGGTTTAGGAGGTGCATATAAAGAGCTTGCAGTGGTAACTGTCTTAAGCATCCTACCTGAAGGTCAGCATAAATCAGCTTACTACAGAAAATGAGTACAGTGGCTATTTTAAAGTTGTCTCTTAGGATGGAAGTTTGCCTGTTGGCGTTGCTGTTATTGTGGATTTTACAGCTGAAACCTACTTTCAGCCTGTGAAGGTTTTGGCACTAGTATGAGCATTCTTGATCCCAGGTAGAGGAGCAAGACAGGGAGGGAAACATCCCACTATCTTGTTAACATTCCTGACAAACGCGCTAAAGACGCTGGAAAAGCATCATACTGCTAATGCTGCCATCTGAGCAATAAGACATGCCAAATTCTAAAAAACACCTCCCTCAGGGGAGCAACTGAAAGCTGTTTATAATAGACCAGAAACTCCTGTCTGAGATTTATCAGTGACTGTCACAGGTGAGAAGTGTTTACTAACAAAGCCAGAACAAGTGACACAGAAGGTGATGACTCCTTTAGGATGCGCAGCCTTTGGAATAATTCATCTTTTAGCAAGCAGCCCCAGCAAGTCCCAAACCGGAGCTTTCAGCAGGCCAGCTTGTGCACAGCAAAAGCGCTCCCTTCCCTGGGCAGAGCTAATCTAGCCTGATTGTATCTGCATCTACCCTGAGGCAGTAGGGAAAATGGAAAATGGATCAAAGTGGATGTGATTCTGACTTCCACAAGAGCACTGCAGAGTTTCATTTCCCTGTATTTGATTTGCTTGAAATCTTGGCTGATGGTCAGGCCTTCAGACAGATAATCATCTTAGCAACTGAGTACTGTACACACATCCTTTTTTCTCCCACATAGTCTTATAATTTCTTTAGCAATATGAATTACATGTATCTGGAGAGAAAGAGGCTGGGCTCAGTGGTTTCAAAAGTAGGGGTTACTGACTAAGCTATTGCTCTAACACACACGGGCCCCTCAGGGTCGCTTGCATTCTTGGACAACACAGCAAGGACTTGCTCACAAGCTGGATATGCTTTATCAGCAAAGATTCCCCCTTGACAGGGTGAGATTAGGTGGGGACAGGGAAAAGGGATAGAAGCAAGCATCCAATAATTTACCTCATCCATGAGAAGCAGCTCTTAGGCTAGCAGAGCAATAGGAAGCTCTTGGAAACCACTTTCTTTAATTGTATGAGGAAACCAGAAGCTTTGCCTACCTGAGGATGGACCTTGCAGTGTGTCAGTTGTATCACAGAACCAATAGAAATACTTTTGTCCTATTCTGCTCTCAGAGTTCATGAACTGAACTCTAGGAACTAAGTGGAAGTTGAAGTTGGCAACTAAAGAAGGACACTGAGAAGTTCCTGAATGAAGCCAGGAATTTTTTGTTAGATATCTCATTATGTAATATTTCGACTGCTCAACCAGTTGCTCTTTTTTAAAATAAAGCCTTCATTCCAGGTTTGCTACAGTGCATCACAATTTTTTGAGATTCCAGACAGTGTTTCTTTTAACTTTTGAAAGCATCTTTCAAGCCCTGACAAGTATCTTCCAGGAAAATTGACTCCAAGTGCACTTGTCTTCTTAAATAAAACACCCACTGCCATTTACAAGCAGATTTCTTTAGAGACAACCAAAAGGATCAAACAAGTATGAATTGCCATGCAGACCTCAGCCCCTCCTTTCTCTAGGACTCCAGCAGCCAGGAATGTGTCACATTCTTATAGGTCCTATCACATATTTGCATCTATCTCAGTGCAATACAATCTTGTTTCCTCACCACACCAACACATGCTCCACATGACAACTATTAACAGGCTGTGAACAGGCGGGGAAGATCATGATCGGGTTTGACGGATGTGTAGCATTTCTGTTATGCGTCTCTCTTGTTAGCTGATACTTTGTGCCAGGAACTACATCACAACGATGTACATCTTTTCTGTTCTGTGGCCCCACATTAAATTTTCCTACTGAAAGTCTCTTATAACATAAATATTCATCAAAAGTAGGTGAAAGGAAGATAGTATAAGGAAGATAGTATGTGACTAATATAAAAGGTGTTTCCAAAGAAACTGTGGTTTTTCACGTATGTTTTTCAATTCTTGAGATCATCATTATACTTCTGCTTGTAGTGGGGTTTTTGTTGTGGCCTAGATCACATGGCCTTAGCAAAGGCAGATAATAACCCTTCCTTTCTCACATACTGACTCCCCCGTTTTGACTGCAAGCTCTTTGGGAAATAGATGACCTTTACTGCATAGCTTTAGAAAGGATGAAAATTACACTCTAATCTCAGTCGCTGTTTATGTGCTCTAGCTTAAGTAGTGCTAGGTAAAAGAATTGTCTGTGTTTTTATTTCTATACATTTACAGTAGAGTCATTAGGATGTTTCTTAGCAACGTGTACATTTAAAAGCTTAAAACAAAGTTCCATTGAAACTCCTCTAGGTACCTTGAGGTTACAATACACTGTGATAACCAGCAGTTTGCAAATGGTAGCCTGCAGCCATAACAAAAAGCTTGCTTGATTTCTCTATTCAAGAGGTGGAAGAGTAAAGCAATAAATATGCATTGTGCTTTCCTCTGCGGAAAAAAAAACCACAACAGGAACAGACAACAACATTTGGAGAAAACACTACTAAAATAGAGGCAGGTTGCAGCCTGAGGGCACTAACCTGCCTTCCCTTAAACTTCTACTGTGTAGAACCATTGCCTTCAGGACCCCCATTTTGCTGAACTATTCAGCACTCAATGATGGTTAGATGGACCACATAGAACCAAATGATGACCAAATGAACTTTTACCCTTTTTTCCATCTTCTTTCTCCCTGCACCATAAATGAAACCAACTTCCATCACCCCTCCTCAATAAACTTATATCTTTCCCCTCCATGCTGTTTATGTTATCTATTGCTTCTAGAATTTTTTTCTTCTTTTTTTAAAGTTTTGGAGAGCTTTACGAGAGGAAGAGGCAAAAGAATAAAGACAGACATCTGAGATAGCAATAATAAAACTGGGTGGCAGCTGGAAAAAAATAATCCCATGAATTAGGCAAGATTCATGGCTACTGAAGGAGAATATGACTCCACCGACACCAGCAGCCTAAGAAATGTGTACAGATATGCATGTTTCTCTTATATTGCATACACAGCACCAGCACTGCTAAAGGAATCTCCTGACTTTCCACTAACACTGTGCAATCCTGTTTCTCTCATATTACTAAATACGTTTATATCTAAATCACAGAATTTATTACTTTATATTTCACTTTGTGACACATATTTATGGCTGATTCCCAGAGTTACTTCTTCTCTCAGCAAAAAACATATTAACACCCCTGCAAGTGAATATCTAGACAATTTATTATAAGAGGGAATGGTTAGACAAATACAAACCTCAGAGCAATTTAATCTATGTATCAAAATACCTGCCATTCTGAATAAATTGAAAATGGAAAGCATGATACGGATCTGGATTTGGAGTAGAACTGAAGAAAGTCACTCAAGCAGTTTTGCTCTCCCAAATTGAAGTACTTAAGATTTCTTAATTCAAAGCTATAAAAAATTCCTTCCTGTGGGCACTGCAGAGAAGTAATTTTTTTTTAATTACAATGAACAGCCTGGACTTCTATCAAATCAGATTTGGTTTTGGTCTTTTTGCTGTTAGGGTTTTTTTCCCAATCAAATTAGCAATGCAATGCATTAAAGGGAAGACAATATGTTGTAGCTTCAGTGAAGCAGCAGACAGACTCAAAACTCTTACTTCGGAAGTGGAAGGGACTACTGATATCAGCAACCCTGAAGCAATATATCATTTACTCCTTTAAGAAATTTCCAGTCTACCACAGAATCTAAAGTGTAATCTACTAGGATTGAGTTTAATATATAAATGAGGAAAAATACATTAATAGGATTAAAACCTTAAACATTTGTATTTGAAATAGTTTTACCTTTATCAAAAAGCCCCCAGGCACAATGCAGCTGAATGACTGTACATTGCGACTTTCTGAGAGACTTCCTCTGCTCCAGTAAGAGCAGCTTAAATTCTCTTTTTCTTTTTTTCCCAATGAGTCAGAAATTGTCCTTTCTATAGCCTAAGGCAGCCTTTACTGCTCTGCTGGGTGGTACAGCATTGTTATCAGTCTAGATATTACAGTGCCCAAATGCCACGTCATCTAGCAGGGGAGATGTTGGGACTGTGAAGCTTGGGTTTATTTTTACTGTAACAAATTTGTTTGTTTCACATGTACGCAAATCCCAAAGCAGGGAGTCTTATGGCATGCAGGTAATTCAGTCTCACAGAAATCCCAGGTCAGCAAAAAAGCCTGGTATCAGTGGAGCCAGTCCCGCCTCACACGTATGCTTTAATCAGTGATTAGGAAAGAAGGTGACTTCTCCTGCTGTTTGCCCAGCTTCATCCCCACTGCTGTGTCTCAGAACCTGAACTTAAAATAACTCAAATGCCGAAGGGGCATGCAGCTCCCAGGTAGGGAGCTCCTGTGCAGGGCAGCCCAGCTGCCCAGGGGCTCCTGTGTAAGGCAGGCTGCATCAGTGGGTGACGTTACATGGATGCTGCAGATCTACAAGATTTTTTACCATGCAGACCTGCTCATTTAAGAGAAAACCTATATCAATGTGTTTTCCAATCATTATAAAACAGTAAATTAATATTAACTGTAATAATTAGATAATATAACCCTATTTAACTTAACTATTTATAAGTTCTCCCAAGTGACGAGTGACAGGACAAGAGGAAATGGCCTCAAGTTGCGCCAGGGGAGGTTTAGACTGGATATTAGGAAAAATTTCTTTACTGAGAGACTGATGAGACACTGGAATAAGCTGCCCAGGGAAGTGGTGGAGTCACCATCACTGGAGGTGTTCAAGGAATGTGTAGACATGGCATTGTGGGACATGGTTTAGTGGGCATGGTGGTGTTGATTGATGGTCAGACTTGATGATCTTACAGGTCTTTTCCAACCTTAGTGATTCAGTGTTTCTGTGTGATTTTCAAAGGCATGCTGGCCACTATCTTTAAAGATAGGTGTTTGATATTTGCAAGTACTTAAAGCACTTTGAGGATTTGAGACTCGGTGCAGATCAACACAGCTCTTTTGAAAAGCGATCAAACTGATGCTGAGCTGTCTGGATCCCCAATGAGACCCAAGTTCTTTTAAAAATTTGATCCCAGATGAAAAACTGTTTTTGCCTGTAAGAAAACTCTATGGGCAAACAAATGAAAAAAAATATGTACAAAGTACATGCATAGTTCAAGCACATCCTCCTGTCTGTCTCCCCAGTTACTTTAAAAAAGCCTGAGCAATTTGGGACAACCTGATTTCTCTGTGTGCTCTGAGGTAGCACAGCCCCATCTTAATCCAGGAGTGTGAATACAACAGTAGAAATAATGGGTGTACATCCAGATATACATTGTGCATCTATACCAGTTCAGTTCTTTGTGTTATTTAGCCAGTGAACAAACTATTCAACCATAAACTCAAAGCAGCAGTTGATTTTGTGTTTTCTGGGGGTTTTTTTCAGAATACAATATGTTTGTATAACAACTTGAATTCTTCAGGGGCTTGGTATAAAATTTGTCCCCTTCCACTAATATACCTTATTGTTTGATATTGGTTGTTGTTTTTTATTTTTTTCTAAATGGCAAAAGCACAAAAATTCTTGATGGCTATGATCTGTATTCTGTTACTCTTACATTGTTTATTTAGCTTTTACATCCTTACATAGCCAATGCAACATTACTAATGACAAGAGTATACCGTGTTCGAGTTATATTGAAGCATTTTTATGATGAAGAGTTTCCCATTCAAGTAACACCACAGATTTCAGAGTGCTGCTGAACCTGTGTAAAGTTGGCAGAATCCAGTTGTGGCATTGGCTCTGCTCAGGACATGGATGAGTTGGGAAGGGCTGTTGCTGAGGGTGTAGCAGTTTATGCTAAGGGCTAAATACTGGATAATTTATGCTGCTACTTAAATGCAAGACACTAGTGAGCTTTCATTCCCATGAAATCGTATGGTAGCCTGAGCGTTTGAACCAGTCTCAGGCACAGCTTCCAACCTCCAGCTGTTTTATTCTCTAGTATTTTTAATGTTTCCACATCTGCATATGCTTATGTGTCAAGCACATACATTATTCTTATTAAAAAGGTGCTATATAAACCAGTTTCACTATTGCTACCATTAAAAAGTATGATTCGTAATTTCCTTCCTGAGGGGAATTTAATGCACAAGAAAAGTACCGTTTCCCTGTATGTGGCTTGAAAATTTATAAGGACTGACAAGCTTTTGTCCGTGTATCCTTACATTTACAACAATGTGATCCGTTGCTCAGTACGATTAGCACGTACCAGATCTACAGCCCTGACAGGGCTTCTTTGTTCACTTCTTAGAAGACATAAACCATCACTAGCATGTGACTTATCATTCTTTATCTGAGTCCATTTTTCTATGAAGTCAAACTAACAGCCACCCTGTATAAAATGCACCTAGCTACACAGATACAAGGGCTTTTAGAGTCCCCTATGGTGCTGCTCTGACAGTCTAGAGGATGAAGAAATATAAAAAACAAAATACAAAATATTGATCTATTTCTGTTCTTACATTTATACAACTCAGGGTGTGTGGGGAGCTGTGTGTGTGCATTTCTTGGTGTATATGGATATTTAAACGTGAACGTTTAAATGTTTGTATGCAGAGGAGTTAATACTCTGAATTCAAATGAGAAAGCAAAATCCACTCCCATTTCATTTACGAGGTGATGAAATTGTATTGAATTATGTCAATTCCTCTTCTTCCTCTTCATTTCAAATAACATGTTCTGTTTTAGCTAGGTCAAAAATGATCAAACAGCCACAATTGGTACCCACTGCCAGGCAAATGGAGACCACCAATGTGACCGAGCTTGAGATGCTGGTTAACTTTCTGGGGTAGAGCGGGGTAGAGGTTTCAGTATTTGTCCTACTTCTTAGCAATCATGTAAACAGGATTTTGACCACACTTGTACTCGAAGATGGCTGTTCTTTGTTGAAATATAAACTTTACAAAGAAAATATAAATGTGGAAATAGGAACATGCAAATTTCCCAGTTAGGCATGGAATAAAGACTTTTTCTGCATGTCCAAAAAGGTGTTCATTCCTAGCAATTGTCTTATAAAGAATGCTCCTACTTATCCAGTTTAGGTGCAGAAACAATACCATCTGATTACAAAGCACAGAGGATTAACACTTATTGGCAATCAGCTGGAAGGATAGAATTCATTCACACACTTTCTCAGTTAACAACAGTGAATAAGAAATACATCTGCAGAAAATCAAAGCCTGTATTGATGGGGTTCAGAAAAAGAGCTAATTTCAGTAGAACAAATAGTTAGAAGTAACTATGTTATTTTCAGCAATCTACAAAAGAATCATTAAATGTTTAAAATATATTATTCAGCATATCTCCTAACCCTCTCAGTAAAAAATCTCACCTCAATCTGTAGGAATCTTTTGCTCACTGGCTGCACCTTTAAATGACTAGCAATAAGGGTGGTTCAGCTACATTACAAATCTAGCCTCCTGGTTATGGACTTTTAAGTATTTTCAATTACTCTTTCTCTTTTTTGATCCCTTATTACTTGTTTTTACCACACAGGATCCCAATCCAACTGCCATTCAACTCAGCAGGAGTCATTCCATTAAATGAAGTTTTGATCTGTAACAGCTTCTTTCATTTGCCCTACAGACTATCAGGATCAAATCATAGCCGAATGACGTGGTAAAACGAATTGTCTCATGAACAGCAGAAACAATAAAGTCTGGCTTGCAGATAATTCCTGTCCTATTACCACTCCCACCCCATCTCTCCTGATAACTCCCATTTCCCTACAACTCTATCACAGTGGCTCTGCCCTGCACATTCCCAGTCCCCCTGGTATTATTCTCCCTCTGACAGCAGCTCCCTCTTGTCCCCAGGCCCTTCCCCTGCTATATTCTATGTCAAACCAGCTATCCTGCCACACTGATAGCTCTGCTTCGTGCTATGCAAGGAGGAGTTGCCTGAAGGGTTACTGGTTATACAGCTGCTATAAACTCAGCTGAGAGCAATGGAGTACTCCCTGTTTTTCTCCCACTAAAGGCTCTTTCCCATTTACCCTGCTTCCAATTTTAATAGAATGTGTAAGAACTTAACATCCTCCAGATCTCTCTGTGCTATCAAATTAGTTGATATCTGCAAATTTGGTTGGAGTTTGCCAAAGAAATCAAGAGCTGCTAGCAAGTAACTGACTCACAGATAGACGGACAACGTCATCACGAGTTGTGTTTCCTTAAAAAGCTAGACTAAATGTTCCCGGAAGAAGGTTGCAGTCTTATAAAATCACAGACCAGGTATGAATTATAGTGCATTGGCAGCCAAATCATTCATTTTCAAGAATGGAGTCATAAAAGAAGAGTTCGCTGGCTCACGAGAAGTAATTCTGATGTACATTTGCAGAAGAGTGTGTAAAGCTCTCAAGGTTACTGAATGTGCAGTGGGGAAAGATTTGTTTCCAGCTCCCAGGCTGCAGGTCATTGCAATCCCGAGCAAGCGATCACAGTTAAATAGCTAATCCTGTTTATTCTAGAGCTTAGCTTGAAATAGAACAGAAAATCTCAACTCTCTTGGATTTTGTACCTGGAAACTGAGCTTAACATTACCATGTAGGCTTATGTCTTTGCAAGACTGAATTGCATTCTGAAATCTGAAATGCTCAGTTTTAGTGGGAGTCCTTTTCATTTTATTTTATCTCCAAAGTTTACTTCCCCCTTCTGCTTTTGTAACAGGAAAAGAAAGTGAGCTTTGCTCACCAAGAGAGCTCATGCAGAATGTCAAACCATTGTCCTCTAGCTACACATTCAACAGATGTTTACATCTGCAAGTTCCACTGGAGAAATAAACACACTGAGCACAATGTTGCCATCAGTTAAAATACCATGCTGCCTCTTCACAAGGCAGACCGTGCATAGCTAAGCATCAAAATATGTTCCTGGTACTCTTATTATTATGATATGACCAAATAGTCTTCACATTTTAATGATGTTATCTTCTAGAGCAATGATAATAATTTAATCTGCTTCAGTGGAGACAGTAAAAATTCTTGTACTTTTACACGTCTCCCTGCTGTCAATACTGGAATTTTTCCACATTTTTCTTTATGTAGAATGAGGGACCATTTACCAAACACAAATAGCAACTAGCAAGCTGAGATAACCCCAACTAAAAATGATTACTTTAAGATCTTTGCCTTTTTCCTCCCTGTCCTTCTAACAAAAAGTCTTAAAAGTTAACAAACTGAATTCTCTTTCTGACAGAAACACCAAACAATGCTTGAAACACTGCCCACATCTGTGAAACTATATCTAATCAAATTCACGCCTGTGTTGGTTGCCTGGGTAACAATCAGACAGTCGCTCATACAAACAAACTGCAAACAGCAGAAGGAAATGTGCTTTAAGTGGAAGCATCTACTTCTCAGAGCTGGAGCCTTGTTAATTTAAGAAATAATCATGTAATATGATCTATTCACAAGGTAGTGGATGAATGGAGGGGGCATATTATATACTGATCGGCTTGCTCATGAGGATAAGGAAGACACATGAAAGGTTGTGAGCAATTGAAGTGAAAAGCACCGTTCCATTTTTATCATTGTTTCCTTTTCTTCTTCCTAAGAAGCACAGCATGGCATTTGGATGTAACTATATGCCACTGCATAAAAGGGTGATTCATTACTTCTTTTTCAGCACACAGTTTAAGTTATTGTCTATGTTTTCCCCTCATAGCACAGGCCCTTAATTGATCGGCTTCATTTTAGACTCCTCCTAATGATATACTGAAGAGATGGCTCTTCTGAATGTATATAGATGCAATAGGCACTGCAAAGGCCATCGTTTCCACAGCAACGGGGACCATACGGGAGCTCTGAGCCAAACTTCATCTTCACCCCATCCCTCCCCCCTTACATTTGACCACACAGGTTTCCTTCTTCACACTTATCGCAGATGCTTCCGGGAGAATCCAGCTACATTTGGACGGGTGAATGTCCCTCAGGCAGTTAAATGTAGGAGTTGTATAGACAAGTATTGGCTTCAGGACTTACATGATTTTCAAACAATTCCAGTTTGTTAACCTCAGGCATTCAAAATTATGTCTTAAAAAGTAAGATTTACTTCAATAAAATCTTGAGACTTGACTAATGATATCTTTGCATGTGGTTTAATTTGACTTCTGGGTTATAAGACTTAAGCCTCTTTTCATACTGAGATATGCTTGAAAATTAGAAGGGCATTTATTGGTTTTGTTGCTTTAAATTAATGAAATGTAAGCTTCTTACAAAATAACTCAGACCCAGGACAAAGAGGATCTATAAACAAACATTATTATAATATTCATAGTAGCGTGCTATAAATTAGGCATATTGCAGTTCTGCTGTAACATTAGTTAAAAAAAAAAAAAAGGAAAGAAAATAGCGTGTTCAAAGTAATGCTCCTTATTGAAACCTGAATCACTTGCCTGCTAAATATAAGTACTGCAGAGGAACATATTTTTGCTGCGGATTCCCCACACGGCTATGTACAGCATAAAATCCCTAAATAGTGCCTTATGTCATGGGTTTCAGGTTGGTGGGTGTAACAGTAAAACTGAAATCATCAGTAAAAATCAAATATAAAAATGCTGTTCCGAAGCTAAGCTGACATCCTGGTCACAGCAGCAGAGCTAACGGAAACAATACTAATGTGGGAAAGGTACATCAGCAGGATGGTTCCTTGCTTAGCCAGTGAATAAGCCTGTTGCAGCAGCAAGGATTGAATGCTGGCTTTTCTTCATGGTCAATTTTCCCACTGAGTTCATAGCTCTGTTTATTTTGGGGAGGTCGTTTTGCTCTTAAGCAAGCAGTAGCCATGCACTACATAATGCTGCACTGTTTATATGCCACAGATTAACAAAAACCAGCTGTGAAGTAAATGCTTTCTTCACAAATCTTTACACTTGTCACGTTTGTATGGTAGAGAGTAGATTTTGTGAAAAAAGGCTTCACCTCTGTGCATGGGTTTGCACGCATATGTGCACATGTGTGTTCTCACCTCCTACTCAGTACAATCAGCTGGCAGGGAGCTCCCAAATTGCCTTAGACCCTGGTGTAATTCCAAGTCAAAGAGAGCTGCTGCTGATATGGTGTTTAAATTTAACCAAACAGAGGGACTTTCTAAAAGGCCAATAAAACTAAGGGAAAGCTTTCTGCTCCATCAAGAGCTCTGAATAAAGTCCATGGGTGGGTTCTGGAGGAAAAGGAGAATTTCTGCCTTTTGGTGTTTTAGTTTAAAATATTTTTTTTTAAGACAATGTCGTGCTTTTAATCAAGAGCAACTGTCTGACAATGCTTCATCTTTTGCCTTCTTCTCAGACCACAGTCTACTTAGGTATACATTAAGCAGATTGTAAAATAGCGTGCCCAGGATTGGAACAGGAGCAAGAACCATGTCCTGCAGCTGCCGCAAGCACTGGCCTCCCGCTACTGCAGTTCCAGCTTTGATCAAATGTCTTGAAGCAGTTGACTTCTGTGGCTGCTAGCTCATTTGCTTTTCTATATTGAATTAAATACAGAGGAAAGCATACGATACAAAGTTGTGAACATGAACAAGCAAATAAGGAATATGCCATAAATGCAAGAATAGCTCTCAAGTACTCACTGTTAGAGTGTGCACCATATATGCCTCTGCTGACCTTACCTAGAGGATTTTGCCAGGTAAGATGAGGAAACTGTCATCTGTGCTTATGGAAATCAGTAACATACTGAAGTGTTGTTAGAATTTTTCAGGACTGCTTTTTGTTGTTTGTTTTTTCTTCAAATTCTGGAAAATGTGGAAAATCTTCAATTTCATAAAAATTTTCCCTATAGGCTTTTGTACACATATCAACCTGAAACAGATTACTTCATTTTCTGCAATGAGAAATGAGATTTTTCCCAGTGGCTTAGCAATAAATACTTAAAACTTATTTAAAGCTTATTGTAAAGCAAAACCTTTTAATGTTTAGTGTAGTTTGTTGAACATTTTTTTCCTGAGATATATATATTTTTTTATCCCTTCCCTGCCCCCATACCATGGTTTGTCCAGCTCTAGAAAAAAACCAACAGGTTATGATGATACTGATGACTCTCTGGGAAAGAATCAGGAGAATGAAAGTGTCTGTGGCTTTGTGTGACTTTTTCCTGAAAGGTCTAGGGTTGGTTTTTTTCCTGCATCTTTACTTATTGCTGAGGTATTTTATAGTCTTAGCTGGACATCCTTTCTAAACCTAGCTTGAAACTGAATGGTTAAAATGAATGAATGAATGAATGAAGAAGACATTAACCTGGGAAGTAGAAACTGAGGCAACAGTATGTTGTACTCTGAAGTAGTACAGAAAGAAACAGATGGCAATTGTTGATCCTAGAACCAGTCATTTTGTCTGAGGAGAAGAAAAAAAATCTCAACAAACTAGTGCTAAAAGAAAGATACCCTTAGCAAACTGCCTTATGTAGGGAATTGTGTTAAAATATGACAGGCACAAGGAGATAAAATACAATACAAACAAAAGATAAAAAGCATACTATGTACACATTTATTTTTGCTTTAAAAATCATATTTTTGTGAGAGAGTTTATTATTTGCACTTACAAGAAAGAACCCTATGGCATGTAGTCTACATTACAGAGACTTTTTTTTTAACCAATGAACTTGTTACCTGATGCAATAGCCTCTATGAAGACAAGCTTCTATGTCAGCAATTTGTTGCCCCCCACCTGATATTACATATGAAATTCAGCCATCAAAGTCTACCGTAGCCATCAAAGCCACAAACCCACAGCCATCAACACCTACTGTAGACACAACTGCTGAAAGTAGAACATACTACAGAACCCTATTTCATAAATGTAGAAGAGCATTATTTTTACTTTTCATCTCCTGCACGTATATCCCAGAGACAACTCACAATCTGTGCTTCCCATTTCTGGAAACAATGCACTAAGCTTTGTAAACACTGGTCTTATGCATCATTTAGGTATCCGTGGTTACACAGATGTAAAGACCTCCTGAATTACATCCTGCTTCTTTGCTAGTTTCTATGCCAGTTAGAGTTGCTGCAGCAGCAAATACCATGGGTCTGAACCAGAGCCTACCATAGTTGACAAGGACATGTAATTAAATTACAAATCTGAATATCTGAATAAATTAGGCAGCTGGTACAACCCCAGCTACGCAGATCAGTGGAGCTCTGCTGACTCCAGCAGATGCAGGAGATGCTACCAGAGTGTCTCCATGCTCCCTGCTAGTGAGGGCCAAGCCTGCCTTCTCCTCCCCCATGAAGGGGCCAAGGCAAGGCTGGGAACACCCTCAGCTCTTTGTCAGGGAGCAGGGGGCTCCCAGGTGACACAGCTCCCCAGAGGCTGAGTGTCCTGCAAGTCATAAGATACAAGCGGACTTACTACTGATGTCAGCGAGGAGCAGGCATGTTTGCCTCAATGATTTTTATTTGGCAATGCTTGGCCTACATACCCTCAAAAGAAATGCTCTCTCTGTTCCTGCCTCTCAGTTGTACCCGCTGCAGAATGGCAGTGTCCTCACACTATTTCCAGCAAATAGTGCAGGATCTGCTTGAACGTTAGTGCTAATGCTGGCACTGGCATCTGCAAAGCACATAGAAAAAAACAGGACAGAGCCCCCAGCACCTGGTTATGCAAGATAACACAGATGTGGCTCTTCTTCCCTTTCATTCAAACATCTGTACGAACTCAGAGCAACAAGCTCTTTCCTGGACATCTTCTGTGCCTTCTGCTAGACATTTCAGATCAGGCTTTCCTGAGAAGTCTAACTCAACATTGCCTAAACTCAGCAAACTGACAAAAAGTGATTTTTTTTTTTTTCCCTGTTGCACCCCTTCCCTTCCCCAATACACAACCACTGACATTTAGAAAAATGTCCACTGCTGTCCTCTAAGTGGTTACAAAAAATGAGTGCGTGTGAGAATGGCATTCCGTATACACCCTTTTGGTGCTCACTGTATTAAGCCAAGGGGCTTCACCATCCATATACCAGAGTTAATTACCTGAAGAGAATCAAGTGCTGTGAAGGAGGCTGAAATTCACTGTTTTTACAGAGGCTAACACAGGTAAAGGCTCATCTCAGGCTATGGTGTGCTAAAAATGAAGGTGATCTGTGTTCTGACACCCCATTTTGCAAACTGCTGTTTAGTCTTGGATCAGAGAAGAGCTTGACAACAACTTACTGTAAAAATAAAATGATAGATTTGGGTCTGCATTTTACGGTCCCACAACACTGTTCTTTGATTTTTCTTAGGCAAACTTTCTGTCTGAGGTTTGGTGATGGTTTTATTGTTTTTCCTTTCCTAGCAAAGATTTGTTGCTCATATCCAACCTCTGAAATCTCTTGTGCGCTCCCTGTCATACTTTTTTAAAAAACAGCATTTGATCTTGCAGAATAAATAGTATAAATAATTCATGAGAAAGACAGTTTAAAGTCCAAATTCCACTCTCCCTTTCTTGCACAGACTTTTTCATTTGGCAATAAAACTATTATAAACAGGCACATTTTGGTAACAAGCTAGACTCCTTGTGGATAGCAGGAGTATCATCAGTTACAGAAACCAAACTACACACACAAAAAACACCCTTACATAAAACGTTGGAACAATAAATACTGCCAATGCAGTATTGATTCAGCCTACTCTTGAATTATGTTAAAGCTTTTAATTCCATACGCACTTGCTGTTTTTCCTTAGGACCATATTATATTTAGTCATATCCATATTACATTTAGTCATCCGGGGAACTACAGGCCTGTCAGCCCGACCTCAGTGCCAGGGAAGATTATGGAGCAGTTCACCTTGAGGGCCATCACGCGGCGCGTAGGGGACAACCAGGTGATCAGGACCAGTCAGTGTGGGTTTGTGAAAGGCAGGTCCTGCTTGACCAACCTGATCTCCTTCTATGACCAGGTGACCCACTTAGTGGATGAGGGAAAGGCTCTGGATATAGTCTACCTAGACTTTAGTAAAGCCTTTGACACCATTTCCAGACAGTTCTGGAAGAAACTGGAGAAACTGACTGCACATGGCTTGGTTGGGCACACTCTTCGCTGGGTAAGAAACTTGTCTGGATGGCCGGGCCCAAAGGGTTGTGGTGAAAGGAGTTAAATCCAGTTGGCAGCTGGTCACAAGTGGTGTTCCTCAGGGCTCAGTATTGGGCCCAGTTTTATTTAATATCAATGATCTGGACAAGGGGATCGAGTGCACCCTCAGTAACTTTGCAGATGACACCAGGTTGGGTGGGAGTGTTGATCTGCTTGAGAGTAGGAAGGCTCTGCAGAGGGATCTGGACAGGCTGGATCCATGGGCCGAGGCCAATTGTATGAGTTCCTGCACTTGGGTCACAACAACCCCATGCAGTGCTACAGGCTTAGGGACGAGTGGCTGGAAAGCTCCCCCGCAGAAAAGGACCTGGGGGTGCTGGTTGGCAGCCGGCTGAATATGAGCCAGCAGTGTGCCCAGGTGGCCAAGAAGGCCAACGGCATCCTGGCCTGTATCAGAAACAGTGTGGCCAGCAGGAGCAGGGAGGTGATCGTGCCCCTGTACTCGGTTCTGGTGAGGCCGCACCTCGAATCCTGTGTTCAGTTTTGGGCCCCTCACTAGAAGAAGGACATTGAGGTGCTGGAGTGTGTCCAGAGAAGGGTGACAAAGCTGGTGAGGGGTCTGGAGCACAAGTCTTATGTGGAGCAGTTGAGAGAGCTGGGGTTGTTCAGTCTGGAGAAGAGGAGGCTGAGGGGAGACCTTATCGCTCTCTACAACTACCTGAAAGGAGGGTGTAGCGAGGTGGGTGTTGGTCTCTTCTCCCAAGTGACAAGTGATAGGACAAGAGGAAATGGCCTCAAGTTGCCTCAGGAGAGATTTAGATTGGATACTAGGAAAAACTTCTTCACTGAAAGGGTTGTCAGACACTGGAACAGGCTGCCCAGGGAGGTGGTGGAGTCACCATCCCTGGAGGTTTTTAAAAGATGTGTGAATGAGGTGCTTAGGGACATGGTTTAGTGGTGGACTTAGCAGTGTTAGGTTTATGGTTGGACTTGATGATCTTAAAGGTCTTTTCCAACCTAAATGATTCTATGTTTCTATATACATTTCTGAGACCTTATACTACACTCAGGGCATTTGAACATGAATGTCAGCATCAGCAGCATTTTCAAGTTTGTGAATAACATTTACTTTAAAAACAGAGCTCCACAAATCTGTGTTCCTAGGCTAATAATTTGTTTCATTAATATGTTGTATAAGCCATTATTTAATACTTTGTTAAAGTATGTGACATATTGCAAAGCCTCAAATTTACCACATTGGTTCTTGAGTGATGGACAGTGGTCAACATTTTATACCAAATTCTAACATGTTAACACCAATCTCCAAAAAGTTTCAATCCCACAGCATGGCAAATTATACTGGCTGCTCTCTAGTAAAAGGCGGCAACTTTAAGGATCCATCAACAGTTTGTCCCCGCTCTGGCTCATCAGAAATGCCATCAGAAGAGGAGCACACCTCCATTTCAAAGATCCTACAGCACAGTCTGGATGATATGGCAGAAAGAAGAGCCCTGCTCACTGCATACAACCCAGCTACAGCTGTTTCTTGGTGACAAATGGGTTCCTTGGCTCTGTTCCTTGTAGGTACTTGTGATGACTAGGCAGGGTGACACTCCTTGCAAAGAGGGCGGTGCTCTTCCCTGCAAGAGGAAGGGATAAGGAGAGCAAGCACTATCCCCGAATCTATAGCTTCCCGAGGAACTCAGAGCCGTCTTGTGGCCTGGAATAGCTTAGCTCTGCCCCTCTCTTGCTTTGGAGTATATCTTTTGTCAAGATTGCTGCTCTTACAGCTCTCCTGAAGGCTCATGGAAGAACATCAGGGTAAATTAGCCCATCTGTTTTCATTTGGCAGGGATTCAGCAAAACACAGTTTAGCGAAGTGCTCAAACAAATGCTTAACCTTAAGCTTGCTATTAAGGATCTAAGAAAGTGCTTTGCTGGACTAAGAGCAAAAACTACTGGAAGAGGAAGAAGGTGTTCACGGTCTGTTGCACAGTGGGAGGCTTGAGAACTGAGAGGGAGACTGCTTTCAAGATATGCCAGGATTTGTGCATGTGGTATGGGACATAGAGAGTGAAGATGATGGCCATGTGTGACCACAAAACGGGAGAGAGATTGTGGCACGGAGCTTTCACACACCATTTTCATGAAAAAAAGAAGATAAAAGGGAAAGATTGTGCAACACTGCTTTTTGACAATGTTTCAGCTTTACTGGCTTGTGTCTTGGGCTGCTTCACCCTCTCGGTAGGAGACTGGCACAAGTCCCAAGGAGGCACAGAGGCGAAGGCCTTAATTCCCAAGGATTCAGAGACTTAAATGCACTGCCCATTGGTGGGGAGGAGCATAAGCACGAGGACATTGCATAGCTTCTATGTCTTCCTTGCACTAGGGCCTGTGCTAATATCGCAATTCCTCACATAATCACTGCTCTGTCAGCTATGGGAGGTAGAAGCAAACAGCTCCACATTTGTGTGATGATAGGGGTAGTGAAGATCCAGGTGGCAGTTTCACTACAGGTTCATAACAACTCTCCCTTTCCAATACAAATACTGCCTGCTGGTGTTTACTCCTGCCTTTTTCTAAAGTAAAATAAGACAACATATTTGCACATGATTAATCTCTTCATAATGCATTTTACCTCCTGCAAACTGGATATAAATACAATTATTTTTCAAAAGACAGAGAGATCTACTAGATCTTTATATACAGGTTCTTTGTAGACAATGCAATCCATCACCTTTCCATTAAAGAACTATACAAAATGAAATTTTTAATAAGTTATAAATTAAATATTAATGGCCAATGCATCACAGCTCTAAAAGTTTACATGAGTATGTAAGTTAGAGTGCTTATTTTTGCAGCAGCTCATCCTGTTCCCACCTAACTCATTAATTTGCTTGCTAAGTGCTTCACAGGCCTCTAAGCAATCCCATGGCCCCAAAGTCACCTCTAAGCAAAAATTCAAGCTCTAGAACTCCAAAACCAAGTTGTTTCAGTTCCCCCTTCAGCATCTCTCAAATATCTCCTTACCTTATCATGAGCTTCTTGGCTTGTTTGTGTCTGCCTCCACCACCCACTTTCAGTTTTACTGTAATTGGAGGTTGTGGTGGTACAAATAGAAATAATTAACCCCTGGTGTCATTCACACCAGAACAAAACCAGCATCCTCCTCTGCAGAGGGAACTGCAGAGCTTTTGTAGGAAGTTTTGAGCTGGCAGAGGAGGGGAGGCTGAGGAGGATGCAGAGCTCAGGCAGCTGGGAAGTACTGTGTGCAGAGAGGAGCACCCTGCAGGGGTAATTAAAGAGCTACTACCAGATTTATTCCAAGATCAAAGCCCTACACATATTTACTTATTTAACTCCCGTATCTTCGAAGAGCTGCGCACAAAGGACTTCTGAAATGTCTGTTCCGGGGTGGGGGGGAAGACCCCAAGCCCTAGCCCCAGAAGTACTGCTACTGAGTCCCAGCAGCTCCTGGGCCCTGCACCTACAATGATGCTGCAGAGCTGGGGTTTAGCAGCTCAGCTTTTGGCCAGAGCCCGAGGATGGTCCCCACACTGGTTTCCACACCCTAGCGCCGATGTGCAGTGCAGCCAGATCCAGTTTCCCAAACAAGGATTTCTGCGTCTAGTTCTTTGTCTCTGCTACAAGCCTCTCATGTAACAGCTCTCCCCATGCCCTGTGTGGCTGTCATCCTTCCCACTGAGGAACACAAGCGAAGACAGCTTGAGGAGGTTAACACCGCTCATTAATCGATCAGCGGAGCCGGTGCCAAGCGAAGCAAAGTGCTGTTTTCCCTCCCGCCCACCACGCCGGGGCTGAGGCTGCTGCTTCTGAAAATATCCCTGCTGGGAGAAGGAAAGGCACGTCGGCTGGATGAACAGCCCACAGAAAGGGATGCTCAGTGGCTATGGGGTCAGGCCCTTTAACTGGAAGTGACACCTGAGCCTTTTGCAGAGGTTTTTCTAAGCCATGCAATACCCGGCTGGCTTTGCATCATCCCTGACAGAGAAAAGCTGAGCCCCTCTCAAACAGCCTGAGCACTTCTCTTTCTGCAGCCTGGCATGTAAGTACATATTCTGGGAGTTTTGAAAAAAAAACAGCCTCCCCACACCCCAATTTGGCTTGCTGACAGAGTATTATGTCCTTTGGGGCAGTTGCTGTCTCTCATGGAAACCAGTGGGGTTTTAAATCCTGCATTTTTTTCTCAACACCTGAAAAAAAGCCCCATGGTGGCAGTTCACACAAATAGTTCCACTAACTTCTCAAGAGCAAGGCAAATCCTAAAAAGAATGTAGAGTTTGCATTTTTAATCCCTTCCAAAATAGCTTAAGTATGTATAATGGAAGTAGCTGTGAGAAATAACTGCTGCGCAGGGGCCCAGTTACTCACATACTTCAAAACAAACCAAAACTCCCTCCTGGTATGAGTGAAGAGCTTAAAAGGGGTGGATTAAGAAATGGATAAAGGCATAATTTCACACCTATATAACCGTCAGTTTAAATTTGTTTTTCTTTATTCTTACTAACCTTATTGTGACTCTTACCTATCACTGGCATTCTTTGGGTGTGTTTGTTGGGTTGTTGGTTTTTTTACTTGAAGTTCCTGTTTCACATGAATAAAAGACTCCAAACTCTACAGGAAACTGAATTTTGGAAGGTTTGCATAATGCAACTAATACCATAAAGCCCTGCCCTGGCATCCATTAGGTGTTTCAAGACCTGCTGGGGTGTTAATGTGCCTTAATATGGCCTGTAAAGGTTACAGATGTGGAGAAGTAATCTTCTTAACAGAAAGGATTTTCTTTGTTACCTTCCTTGGGTTCTTTTAACAAAAAAAACTTTCTACAAAGATCAGCTGTAAACTATTCCACGTAGTTTGAGTTGAGTTGGAATCTCCTTGCAGATAAGTCTAAGTGACAGAAACACTTCTCCAGCCTTAATTGTAGTAGCAGTGGCGAGTGGTGCTGCATTAAACTGACCTTTGGCTTTATGTTAGCTGAGCTAAATAAAAAAAAAATAATAAATTCCCAGCAACAAACACAGGCATATCTTATCATTCACAGTGTGAAGTTGTTACTACAGTGCCATCTTCAGTACGTTACATAAAGTGGAGTTTTCCTGTAGAGGATTTTTCATTGTTCTTTATGGGTTGGAAATGGATTAAAGGGATTTCTACTGCACAGAAGAATGAAGAAAAAAAAGAGGAAAGCCTTCTCTCTTTGTTACTGAGAAACAGTGTTGTTATTCAGAAAATAAATAAATTATGATATCAGAAGCATATGTAATTATCACGCAAAACGATCCGAGTCTGGCCACCACAATAAGCTTTGACATAAAAAATGGTCGTCCCCATCTACTGCCAGTGACATTTAGCAATACTGCACGGAGATGACAATTTTGCACATGAGCATGCATTATGGGTAGTACATTACAGAATCATTAGAAGCTGTTAATTCAAGTTTGACTGCACGCTATTTACAGACAGGAAAAAACCATACTTCTCCACAAATTTGACAGAGGATCTGGTCTAGTTATACAGTGGAGGATGACACATTTGGTCAAACAAGCTCTTCAGCCTGGCCACAAACTTTAGAGTTTAGGCTGGCCCCAGAAGTGCAGATTGCTTTTCCTGTTGCAAAACGGACTAGCCCATATATCGAAGTAGCAGACAGTCAAAGAGTCTTACATTCTTGATCACAGAACTGCCATGCTGTTCTGCTCCTGTTCCTTTGCTTCCCTGCAACGTCAGAACAAGAATGTTACTAAGCCCTGCTACAACCTTGTTCCTTGGCCCGAGCCATGGATGTTCTGGGCCACGCCACAGAAGTCTGCTCCGGGGGGTATAGGAGAAGAAACTTCAGCAAAGGTCATTGCCATGCTTCTGTTGTCTCGGGGACATCTTGTTTGTGAGGCCCATGGCAAATGCCTGCATAAGTAGGTATGAACACATATTGTTGCTTCAACCCCATATGGCACTAAGAGATGCTAGGCAAAGTGACCTCATGCATGTGTAATGTCAAAGGGAGTATTTGCGTGGAGAAAGGAAATAGGAACCAATTCCAATTCTACATCTCAATCCCACAACTTCCCAGCATAACCAAAAATTGCCAGAGGTCCCAATTTTATTGAAAAATATGAGTGATTTTATTACTATAATGCAGATGTTCTCTTTGTAGAGAAGGTATTTGCTTGTCCTTTTTAGACATATATTTTCTTGCATATGGCTCAGAGCTGTATTGTTCTGTATAGAGAAAACAGGTCTATTTAATGGTTGAAGGAGAAAAGTATACAGAAAGAAAAACCCAGCTTTTTCACTTTCAGTGATGTTTCTCAAGCTGAACAATAGAGTACTATGTACAGTACAACGGTATTCCCCTTTTGAAATGGACTGTGTGCTGATAATACTCATCATTTGCATACTGCTTTCATTTTGAAAGCACGTTACAAATGTGAGGGAATCCTTACCAACACACTTTACAATATGTAATCCTTACTATCTTTGCTGTCATATGCTGAAGTGGTATAAATGACTTGACAAAGATACACAGAGAGAATGCGTCATGCTGTTATTCTTGTTGATCATTACTTCTGCTAGTTGCTAACTGTGTATGTGACTATTGCAACGAAATCATAAAATCATGTTCATGGCATTGCTCCAACGGCTAAAGTGAAACTCCAAATTCTAGGGGAAGCTACTTAAAAGATAAAACCTCTTAGTGCTTCCATAGCTTATATTCTTGAGAAAGGATTACAGAATGGGGACCTTATTTGTTGGCAATATCCCAATTCTCTCAAAGTACTTTGAATATTTCACCCAGTTAAGGCAAAAGTAATTTTCATTGAACAAAAAGAAATCTTAAATATAGGTTATTCATTATGTTGTTATTCTTTATTTACATCTTAGAAAACCATGGGAATTGAAAGCAAAGTTTTTTGCTGGACATTTGGACACAATCTCCTGATCACATTTGTAAAACTACCAGTTTATTGAACTGATCCCGAAAGTAAAGGTCTTCACAAGGATAAAGCAGTGCAACCACATGGCAATATTTAAGCAAGAAACTATAAGTGTTAACTCCATCCAAAGACATCACCCCTTGTATGACATTTGTACTCTAGTTGCTAACTTCATCAAATTGCAGGCACACCTCAATAGGAGCTTACAGACTGGTGCTGAAGAACGCTAACTGATCTAACTTCCATTAAAGCAGACAGAGAGGGAACATTCAAAACCTTGCATTTAATTCCTACCACACAAAAGGCATCAAGACAGTTAGAATGTATCTTTGCAGCTAAATTGTGCCCTGAGCTGTATATGTGAGTTCCTTGGCTCCCAGGGCATATTCTAACCCAAAAATGGAACAAGTTGAAAAGCAGCATCCTAAAAATATAAACCCAACTGCTCGCTTTCTCTCTCTTTTAGTAAAATACTTCCTAAATACAGATATTGCCCAACAATGACCATTCTTTAAAATACCTGTATTTTTCTTTTTCAAACCTGAAAAAATCAAATTCAGCCCATCTTGCTTTTCAGAAAAAAAATGAAAGTTCTTCTCCCACCCTTCTCTGCAAAATTATTTTTGGATATAAGCAAACAGACTGCACATATACCAGACTGGTGACCTGGAGTCTTATTTGCGGTGTGTAGACAAGAAGAATACCCTGCTGAGAAGGGCTCACAGAGTCTATGAAATCCTGCCAGGGAGCAAGGAAATCTGCTGTATGGTACATTGTTTCCTGTAGTTTCTTGCAGTGAAGAGCTCAAAATCTGACAGAACACTCTGCCCTTTGTGACTGCTCATTGAGATGTACTTACTGTGCAGCGGCTCATATTCAGATGTGAGCAATAATGTATCTCACAAAGAGAGACTCTACCAAAGAAAGTGCTCAACAAACATTAAATATGGAATAAGCTCCATATCCAAACAGCATGCAATGCACACACAAATGTATCCACACCTCAGTTAAAAGCCTCGTTAAGAAATATGTATCGCATCTGGTTTAACCTAAATAATTTGTCCAAGACTCTTCAGTGAATAGTGACACCCCAACCTAGCTTGGGTAAGTGGGTACAGATGTCTGCAGGATTTAGCCCGCAGTCTGACTGTCAGGATTCAGTTGACTGAATCACATTTACTTTACACTGTACACCTTACAGTCATGAAAAGCCATGATTGTCCAGCTTCAAAAGCACAGCATGAACCTTCCTAACAGAAGCTTAAACCATTTACTACTCCTCTCTGTTTCACATCGTACATCTAACATGACTCAGAAACCATCCACGGAAGTCTTCTACAATTTGCCTTTTTTAGTTGGTTTTTGGAATTGGCAAATCCTACTCCTTCGCCTCTTTGGAAACTCCTATTAACCAATGTCTAGATAAACATTCAGCTGTAAGGGACTGGGCACACTGAAGGTGAAGTGAGAGCATGAAGTGGAAGGATGCCCTGGAAGGTCATAGTGCACACATTTCTAGGAAATTACATGAAATTAAATCAAGACATTAAATGCTTGTGGATGAGGGAAACTGAGGAAGACTTCTTTGTTATTGTACATCTGCAAAATGACTACTAAACCATATAGAGATCACCTTTTTTTTCTGGTTAAACAAAGACCAAAGGGACAATGATGTAACATTTGTGTATCTATCAGAGTTGATTTACAGTATTTTAAGCCTTCGCGTACACATGCATAGATGTGTATATATACATTCATATATACACATACAAAAAATTCAGATTTAGTACCACCTGGGTCTCTTTTTCTTATCTGATTGTTATTTGTGCTTTTAAGAAATTATTTAGTGTTAAGTGAGTACAAAAAATCCCAGCAAGAGAATGAAAAATCAATATAATACAGCATCAGTCTGTTACTAATAACTGATATTTTAAAAATAACAGACTACTCAAAATGTACTGTTTTCAGACAATAAATAAATTATCTCAAGTATTACTAACATGAATAAAATCAACAGTAAAATAAAGATACTTACAATAAAGTCCCTACTTAATGAGAAAGAAGAGGAGGGTAAGTTTGTTCCATTATAGGGAAAAAATAAATTGTATTGTTAAGATAACATCTTTCTTTTATGTGATGTGTAGCCCATGTCTATGTATTAAACCAGCAAATTTAAATAGTTTTGTATCCATAGTACATCTACAGGATGCCCACAGCTTTTGAATCCTTGTAGAGTTCCACTGACATCAAACGGACACAGGACTGCACCTACTCTATTCCGCCCTATGGTTATTTGAAACTAGTAACAGCTTTACCACACAAACCAATAGAGCAAAAAGCAAGATTATATTTTATTTCAAGTAAAAAATGATTTAGCTTATTTTTTATTTCAATGACAGACAGATTAGCTCCTCACCTAATATGGTAAATTTCTGCTTTTGTGTTCACTAGGGTAAGGCCGATTTGATTCCATTGAAGTCTGTTGAGTTAGCCTGGATTTACATTGGTAAATTTCTGAGATGAGTTTGTCCCTGAGCATTAACATTCCTATTTTTATTTTTCAACACAGCATCAATCAGAATACATAAGGATGAATGAATTGCAGTTAGAAATAAAGACTAAATAAAGGAAAAACATATTAACAGAAAACTGCCGAGTTCCCCTACGTTCAGGATATCAATGCACGCATATTAGTTTCAAAACATGAATACTTATTCTGGATTCTCAAGTTTTTCTTTAGAAAGAAGTTCTATGGAATATACACATAGGCGTTTTTCAATTTTGCTTCTAATGTTACACTGCATCTGGAAGTGAGAAAAAAATCTGTATGAAGTCCTGATTTTCTAGTCCATATCACATTCTGATTCTCATTCACCAACATTATAATGCGTGTTAAATCCTACACAACAGGGAATGTTTAATCTAGACATAATTCTGTTCCTGCTCTTCTCCCCTCCCATGAAGATTTTTATTAGGCTTTGTAAAACATTTTTACTACAAAATCTAAATTTGGAAGTTAAACATCCTTTTTTTTTTTTTGACGTCTTTTCACCTTTCATTTATAAAACTAACCTAAGCAATTGAAATGGTATATGGATTGGTATTTTTCTTTTTGCTAAGGATAAACTAACTTTTCTTTCCTCTGAAAAATTGTCTTATTCAAAATGATTAATGAGAAGGGAGTAGAATCAAAACAAATGCCCCTAGCATTATATGATTTTTCCTCTAAGCACTTCTGTGTTGAAAACTCAGAATCCAACCAAAAACTAAATTCTGCTTGTGTATTAATGCAAAAAAGAATTCACTGATTTTGGAGGGACTATTTGTATAACAGAGGCAAGGAGGATTTTGTTAGAAAACAGAGGATGGGAAAAACTTTCATAAAAAATAATAACAAATTGTTAAGGTGATTAGAAAACATTACTGTTTAACTATTTTATAGATTCTCTTTCATCCATATACAAATGATCTGAAAGAGAATACTGGAGGCACTTGAAGTCTAGTTTCAGAAATACAACGGTACCAAATAATTTTATTAATATTTCATAGAAATTTTTAAGTCAATGCTGGCAAATATTTTGATGTTGCTGAAGGCAAGCAAAATTCATAAACAATAGCTTTCTGTGTTTTACATTGGACTGGATGTTATAAGTAACTGTCTTGATTATAAACTAACCTAGAATAGTAATGATGGAAACAGGATAAAACATTTTGTTTTCTTTACTTTATTTCAAAATAGAGTGACTATAAATACATTCTTGCTATGTTTCCTTCCCAACTCTTTGGATGCAACTAAAAAAAAAAAAATCTCACTGTGCTCATTTCATACAATATCCATAAACAAACCATGCAAAAGATATTATAGATACTATAACACCATCAAGTTCAGGATGTGTTTTGTTGATTCTGAAACATTTGTTAACTTTATTCACAAGGCCATGCCTTTTGTAATTTATATTGTCATTATGGCTTTAAAAAAAAAAACTAAAAAAATATTTTTATACTAGATTTCTGTATTATTGTCAATCTTGAATACTAAATGCAAAACGTAAATCGTCTAATGGTCTTACGTTCTTGCACCATGGCAGTTGCTTTCTGGTGAAATTGCACAAATGTTTTCTTTTTCAAGGAAACAATCACACTGTATTGATTTAAAAATGGAAACTTCTTTATAATACGATGAAGACAACAGATTATGTTAACACCTTCACTGATTTAATTTGTGTCTACGGGTCTGAACAGCCATTTTGCAAGCATGGCCGCTCAAATCAATATAATGAACAGACAGATCTGTTAAGCCACATCCGAAGAGTCACCTTCCCAGATAGACTGACTGTAGATTTGAATGGACATCACACTAAAACTGCTGTGCAGACACATGCACTGTTTCAAAACATGGAGGACATAAACTAACGTTAAGGTTGTCATTCAAAGTAGCAATTTCATAGAAAGAGAGTGTTTTGCCAACTTCTACATTCTTCACTCACACTATTATACCTACATATTGCACCGTATATGTAAAACACTTATGAACAATTTCTACAGGAAGGTCCAAATTGTGCAACCTTTATTGATGCTGGTGAACCTACACTCAACTGCATAATCCCAAAAAAGTCACTGGCCTCTATGTATTATACACAATGTTTCTGAGCTGTCTCTTTTTGAAGTCAATGACAAAACTGTCTAAGCCCCATTCTTGAGCAGGTGTTTAATTATTAGCTCATGAATAGTACCTCTGCACATGATTTAGGTTGATCTTAAACACTTTATGGGATTGGGACCTCAATGAGCAGGAAAATCTGACCCGGTGTAACAGTACAGCATAATGGTTCAGTTCTTCCTCTTTTGATCAGCAAATAGAAGACCTCACCACAAAAAAAAGAGCACAACACAAAAAAAACACTCAATTTTTTAGCTAAGGAAGGTATGATCATTTATCATTGTTCTTTTAACTCAGGGCAACACAAGTCATAAGCACGTCAATTTTAGCAGCACTTAAAAGTATTAGCTTATTTGCTATTTTTAATATTTTTAACGCATTCCTCTTGAGAGAAGGGTATGGGACATGACATGCACTGAAGTGTGTCAGAAGCCTTATGCTTTAGCAAATACCAATGAATCTTGATACATCCTCAAAGCCATGCAGCACTGTGCAGAGCAGGCACAGTGACCCATTATTCTCAGCCTACTGATGGAGCCATTATAGTCTATCATGTCAGTGCATCTTTAACACTCCTTAATCCACAGACTCTTGACACAGTAAGCTCAGATGTTCTTATTCAAACCTTAGCCATGTATTGCATCATCGGGCAACCAAGAACTTTTTATGCTAGAAATGCATATGTACATAGTATCCATGTCCTGAAAATCCCTATGACATCCTGAATGAAGTCAATTATTGTGCATGGATAGCAGCAGCTTTTTGAAAGAAACTCAGCCATTAATTTATCTGTTATAATTTTATTATCTGAAGTTATGTATATACTGTGTAGTATGGAGAAAAATAATAAAACAACCCTCTTTCTAAGTTACAAGAGCATAAACAAATGTCTGAAAGTAGAAAAATGTTGTCTTGTTTTGCTTTCTCTTAAATAAAGAAGCAGTGCTTTTTTTTTTGTAAACTGTGTTAAAAATATACTGCAGGCTGTTTGCCAAATATCATTCCAGAATAAAAATTTCACAGCAGTGTCATAAAGCCCTGAAATTAGAGGTTTATAATGGAAATAGCTGACACAGCCTTCACAGTATTATTATTGGGTCTTGCTGTAATATTTGCTCATTTCAAATTCATGAAAAATGTTCATGTTTATATCCTAGTAATCTTAATTGATTTATGTATTGATTATAAAGGGGGGGGGGAAGGTTCTGGAAGCAAAGGAGATAGAGGGTCTTATCCAAAGCTCATTGAAATGAATGAAAAAAATTCCTTTTCAAGTCAAAGAACTTTTGTTAATCTCATAGTATAGATTTGCTGTATGACGCTTTACCAATATATCTCCATTCTCATCTCAAGGTACCATCTATCAGTAAGATACAATGGGGATTTTCCATTCTCCTGACTACTTTTTTTTTTCCCCCTAGATACTCAGATTCAGCTTTCACAAAGGCAGGATTTACTCTCTAGATATGAGCTACACAATACTCTGAACTGAGACCACTATATTCATTTTATACTGTGGTTTTAAACAGACACAATTTGCCATATTGTTCACTGTTCTCATCAGTTTTTTTATGACTGACAGCAGCCAAACAGATAATAAGAACAGAAAACTTATGCATACACAATTAAAATATTACCCTTACCGTGGATTCCTGTAAATACCTGTAGTGAAAACTATTTAGATTAATCTGTAGAGCCCTGAAAAGCAAGACAACTGGTGGCAAATAATTGCCTGAGACTCAATACTAAAAAACTAATGAATCTATTTCAAAATGCACCATTGGTAACAAATCTGAAATAAGATAATATGTTAATTTCACAAGAATAGTACAGAACAATTTTATTATTATTATATCTGATCACTTAATTCTGGATAATGCTATACATTACATCCCCAGTTTCTGTTTGGTATATTGTTCTGTTTTTATTTATACTGAATGATTAATGCATTGTGATCAGGACAACAAGTCAGGCATATTAAATACATATTAAGGAGTACATATTTTTCCTATTTAGTATACAAAGTATTTCATAAATATGAATTATATTACAAAAATAATTTCTGCTACGCTCACACAGTAAGCACTTTGACAATTTGGGCAACCTGTTGGGGTTGCAAGTGTTTCACGTAACTGAGAAGGAACTCTAGTTTTAATTGGAGATGAGTCTTACAACGGATTCTGCATAAACATCAAATATTTTCTTCAGATGCCGCAAGTACTGCAGAAGTCAGTTTGAACTATTTTCTTTCTTTCTTTTTGTTTTAATTTTATGTATAGACATGTATGCTTCAAGTGGTCAAATTTATTTCATAGGTATGTAATGCATGGTATATTTTAAACAAATATTTGCACAATTTAACATTATAATTCCAGTGGTTTCAAGATGCAGGCCATAAATGTAACCAATTTACACATACTATCGAATGTTCTCTCTTTGCATGCTTCTTACTTTTCAGATAATCTTTAAACAGTGCTATTACAACACCACAAATCAAAGGATTACTCCAGTTCCACCAACTTAAATCCACGTGCAGGATGAAGGACCCAGCTGAGGTACAAATACCACTACCAGGTTTCTTGTGTTTGTTCTAACAAATCACAAGGAGACGATGGTTTTGCATTTAAGGTACAAAACATATATGCCTCTTGAGGTTAAATTCAGTGTAACGTGTATAAAGCATCCCTTTGGCAATAGAGTTTGCAGTATCCCTACAGGATTCCACAGGGCATGAGCTTTATGTAGTAAAATCTACTAAGGAAATTCTCCTCTACTTGACAAATCATATGCAGCTACAGTTAATCAGACACCCTTGGATACACCTGCCTCTATGCCTATCAATATAATATAGTATTTGGAAGTTAAAATTCAACAAAAGGCACTTTCATCATTAAATAAATGTCCTCTGTAGGCAATAAGATTGCATGACCTATATTTTGTTCAAAGCTGTTTGTTCTTCAAGGACTTGTAGGTAGTCAGGTGAACCTTGAAGTTTAGCTTTTAGTTCAAAATACTCACTTTTTCTTTGTTCTACTACAATTTTACTATGATTACCACCTATTAGAGATTTCTTGGTTTTTTTGTCTTGTTGTTTCTCTGGATAACGTATTTCAAAGCCACTGACCCCTATGCTGTTGTATTCTTTTTTACTTTCAAGAAAGTTTTTAATAAATACGTTGGAATCCCTCCCAGGGAATAACTCATCCAGTTCATCGATTGTGCTAAGTCTTTTTCTGGTATCCACATGCAATAAATCTTTCTCCTTGTCATTAATATTTCTCAGAATGACTTTCTGCCCTGGCGGGTCAGCAAATGTGAAGCCCGTTTCAGACTCTTTTAAGCCACAGGTATGACTTTTGCTCATCTGCTCAATGGTTTGAGGAATGAAGGCCTCTGCACCTAGTCCATCTTTTTTGTTTGACTTGTGATCATGCTTTCTTAGCTGCAGCTGCATAGAACTGCATTCTTGATTTCCAATCCCTTCATGCTTTACAGTTGGTTTTTTGTTGCGCCGAAGCACAAAAACAAGAAGACAAAAAGCAACAAACACTGTCAAAATAAGCACAACTAATATGCTTAAGATTAGGATGGACAATGGAACTGGGCCACCAGGAGGACTCCGAACTGGTCCCAGTGGTGTTGTAAAAGTAACAGCAGGCATAGGACTAGTGAACAGAGCAGATGGCTTGTTTAAAAGTTTAGGACAGAGGATCTCATTTTTCAGAGACTTAAGTTCAATGTTAGCAAACTGTACAGGTGTTTCACATTTCAACTCCTTCACCACAATACCTTCATTTAGCTTTTCAAGCCACAGTTTTAAAGCAACTAAATCACAAGTGCAGTCCCATGGATTACCTTCCAAATCAATTTGTGTAAGAGATTTTAGCTGATCAAGAACGCCACTTACAGGTAAATACATGAAATGATTGTTCCTCAGATTCAGCCTAGCAAGCGGTGCACCAGCAAAAATGTACGCTGGCAAGCTTCGTAGAAGATTGTTGTTCAGGTAGAGCAACTGCAAATTGGGCATTAAGTCAAAGGTGCCTGCTAGGATTTCTTTGATAACATTGTATTCCAAATACAGATATTGCAAGTTGTGGAGGCCAGCAAACATTTCTGGGCTCAGACGCTCTATCTGATTGCCATTGAGATACAATCTCCGTAAATTTGTAAGGTTGCGGAAAACTTCTCCTTTGATCACTGAAATCCGATTGCTGCCTAAATGTAGCAAATCCAGCCCCTCAAACTCAATGAAATCTGTAGTGTCCACATCCTTAATATAATTGCCATTTACATGCAGTTTCTTGGCATTTAAAGGTTTTGGTACAAGTTCGGCCATTGACTCTATATTTCTTTCTTGGCAATTTACACTTAATCCCAAGTCCGAAGGGTGCGTTTTGCAAACACAGGGGACTGGACAAGGAGTTAAAGGAGGCACCCTGGTCTGGTAAGATACGATTTGACTGAGATTGCGATTAGATAGTGCTTTGCCTGCTACTATCCCCGAGATCTTCGAAGGATTTGTAGTCTTTGGCGGCTTTGTGACTAATCTGTGCACGGATGTTTGAGTGGTGTGGCCATTCGGTGTGCTGTAACCGGGCTCCAGCTGTGAGGGAGGTAGAATACGCACGTCAAAATCACTCCCTGTCCCCATGGAGCACAGCTCTTGCTTGTTGGTTTCTTTCAGCAGCCTTCCATACAAGTCACTGGGTGTTTCACAGATAGCTTCCCCAATGTAGATGTTATAGGGCATGTTTTCCAGCCACGCTTTCAAAGGCAACAAATCACAAGTACAATTCCAGGGGTTGTCTTCCAGCTGCAATTCGACAATTCGCCCAATGTGTTCCAGAACTCCAATGTATGGAAGCTTCTGTATTCGATTGCCTCGTATATCCAGATGGGTTAGAGAAGCAAATCGAAAAATGTTATCGGGAAGGAATGAAATCAGATTGTCATTAAGGATCAGGACTTTCAGCTTGTGAAGCTTATTGAAGGCTCCCCGTTCAATAAACTTGATTAAATTGTAGTCAGCTTGGAGATACTCCAAGTTCTCTATGCCAAGGAAAGTGTCAGCTCGGAGAATCTTTAATTCATTGTTGTTCAAGTGCAACTGTTTTAATGCACTAAGACCCATAAAGGCCCCTCCCTCAATGTTCTGTAACTTATTATTACCCAGTTGCAAGGACACTGCCTGTGTAAAATTAAGAAAGGTATTTGGATATAGGATAATTAGCAGATTGTTTTGAAAGTTGAGGTGGTAAAAATTAGACCATGGTGGTTTAAGCTGATTTGGTCTGTAGACTGCGACCTTCTCACAGTTGACATAGAGTACGTTCTCAACTGACACACAGGAGCAAACATTGCAAATTTCCACAGATATATCAGCATCTGCAGTTGTAGAAGAAACTGGAGATGACAGAACCAGAAAGAGCCACAGAAACATCTTCTTGTGATCAGCAAGCAACCTTAGGCTCCTGAACAAAGACAAAGAATCTAAAGAAGAAAGAAGGAAAGAAAAAAGAAAACGTTTTTCAGTTGTCATTGTTCCAAAACATTATTTGGGTTAAAAATTGTATTCCACTGAGCTACTGTACTTGGCAAGGATTATAGATAAACTACAAGCACTGAATTTACAATAACATGAAAGATTTTAACAACCAGACAAATACACAGGAGCTAGAATGATTTCAAATACGGAATGTAAATCTCTGTAGACAAACACAAATAACGCTGAGGTCTGTCAAATATATTTCTATCTCTTGTACATGACAAACATGCATAACTAACAAAGTAAAATAACCAAAAGAGATTCCAATTTTATGCATATTTACTGTCCTCAATCCTGCACTGCTCATATGTTGCCGTGCATCTCAGGGTTATTAAACACAAACGCTGATGTTATGCATGCCCAAACATCTGAGTTGGGATAGCACGATATAGAAAAGATGGAGATGCAGACACATACGTGGAGTATTGACGTTGCTTTTTGTATGTATAGCATCAACACATAATCACTACAATAATAGTGAGATTCACTCAAGGGTTACATAGGCATGCACACACACATTGTTTCTGTCACTTATTATACCTAGTTCAATTAGACAGGTGGTAAACTGATCGCAGAAATACAATAAACTATCCACAAATCAAGATCAGCTCTGGGTGACCAATGGAAGCACACAGATATGGAATAAGCATGCACAGGCATACAGCCCCATCCCCAGGAATAACAACAATACCCTGACTTGCAGGGCAAAACAAAGTCACAATTCACCAGCTTGACACTACTGAAACCTGAGAAGAACTTTTTTTTTTCTGGTAAAACACTACGTAATTTGCTCTTATCCCTGCACTGATACAGAGGTGGCTTTCAAGAACACTTCACATATAGTCAGGCCAGCTGAGCTGCCATTTTTTACGCAGAACTGGAGCCACAGCATTTCCTCTGAGTTAGAAGGTAGCTTTTTTTTTTTTTTAAACAAATCAGTCAATAATCAATACATTGCTCCCCCCACCTTCCCCATTCCCCTCGTTTCCCAACATGTCCCTTTCGTTTCCTGCTGCGGGAAGCCACCGAGTTGGCAGGAGGGAGCCGGGGTGGAAGTGGAGAAAGCAGGAGCCAGCTGAAGGGAGGAGGGTCGGGCTGGAGGGAGCCGCAAGGAGGGGAGGATGCGCCGGGGGACCTGGAAGGGAGGGCAGAGGAAGAGTGAGGGAGGAAGGAAGGGAGGACAGAAGGACAAGAGAGAGAGAGAGAAAGCTGAGAAGAGGCAAGGAAGGAAGAGGGGAGGGGATGGCTGAAGGGGTCAAGGAGGCCGCGGAGAGGGACCATGGGGAGAGAAGAAGGAGAGGAGCAGCCGCTGCCGATCCCCGCAGGCTCCCGACCCCGGCTGCGGCGAGCGAGGCCACAGGGGCAGCCCGATGCCCCCGCTCCCCCGATTGCTCCCCCTCCCAGGCGCCGTCCCCCCGTATCCCTGCCTCGCCCACGCTCGAGTCCCCTCTTCTTCCTCAGCCTCGGGGCCCCGGCCGGTACCGAGCGGGCACGCTGCGGGCGCTGCGCGGGGCTGGCGGCGGGTCGGCGAGCCCGGCCAGGAGTGCAGGCGCTACCGCAATTTTTTGCCGCAACCGGCTCGGCTGGTGCCGGCTCCCCTCTGTCGTGGGCGCCCCGTCGCCCTCTGCCTCCCGGCGGGGGAAGGCAGGAGGGACACGGGCGCGCACACACCGCACGCTCATGCCGGCTGGGAACGGGCACAGCGCGGCGATGCAGCCCAGCGTCCCTTCCACCCCCCCGTTGCAACAAGGCACAACCGTGGTCCCCGCCGCCAAATGCTCCCCCGCCTCCTCCGGCACCTTTACAAAGTCCAGTCCGCAGCACATTCACACACCCCCTTCCCCTGGCCCCACTGCCCAGATCCTGCCCCCCCCGGCCCTCCCACACCTCCACCGGCTTATCCGGGCCGCCCGGCCCCAGTCGCTCCGCTCGCCCGCTCCCCCGGAAGGGATGGGAGCGGGCAGCGCTGCGCCCGCTGCCGCTGGCCCGGGGCTCCGGGAGGCGGCCGGCGGGGAGAGGCGAGCGCGATGGCAGAGAGGCTCCGGCAGGAAGCCACTGGCGCCTCGTCTCCCCCCCACCCCCCCCCTTAAAATAACAGCAGTAATTATTATAGCAATGAAAACAAAACCTTTGGAATGATTAACAGACATCCAAACGCCACCGTAAACGCAGCCCCGCCATGCCCCCCTCCCCGCCCGCACTCACACGCCCCGGCGGGGCGACCGGCCGCCCCCGGCGATGCTCCCGGCGGCCAGCCCGGCACCTTCCTACCTCGGCGGCCGGGGTCGCCGCGGCCCCGCTCCGCTGCGCTCCACCGCTCTCCCCGCGAGGTCTCCCCTCCGGCAGCTCCGCGCACGCACCGAGCGGCGGGGGCAGCCGGGCGCCCCTGGGACGAGCACCCCTGGCCGCGCCGGGCGCCGAGCAAGGCGAAGCCCGGCTCTGCAGTCCCCCGGCGGGCTCCGCCGCATGCAGCAACCGCCTCGCTGAGCCCTGCCCCGACACCGCGGTCCCCCGCACACATGCGGGGAGAGGATCCCTCTGCACACGGGCACCCGCTCCCATCGCACTGCTCTCGCCCACCCCTTGCACGCAGAGAGAGCCCCCTCCCCTTCGCCACACGCACACTCGCAGACACATATGCACGCACGCACCAAGCGCTCGGGCGCTGCTTTGGAGGGGAAGGAGACGCCGCTCTGGGGGAGCAATCCCAGCGCACCGCAACCGCAAAAGCATCTCCCGCACGCCTGGAGGCGCGCCGCGCCCCACCGCGCCACCCTTACCTTTCCTGGGGAGACGCCGCGGTGCGCCCCCGCGGAACTCAGGCGGGTGCGGCGGGGCGGGAGGTGCCCCCCGGGGCGGCGAGAGCGGCGGGGCCCCGGTGCCGCGCCGGGCGCCGCGGGGCTGCCATAGGCGGCGCGCAGCAGCTACAAGTGCGGCCCGGGGCACAGGCGGGACGGGGCCACCCCGCCCCCGCTCGCCCGCCCCGCACCTGGGTGCGCGCCGCTTAGCACCGCGGCTGGGAAAAGCGGAGCGGGGAGGGAAAGGGAAGGCAAGGAAGGACTCCCCCCCCCCCCCCCCCCCCCCCCCCCCCTTTTCTGACGATCTCCCCTCCACCCGCTTGAAACAAAAGTAGAGGTGGAACCTGAGTGGGCAGCATGGTAACGTTTGCTGCATTTAATGTGAATTGCAATTATGGAACAAAATCGCTGCGAGGAGACATACCCGACCCGTGCTTAAAACAACACAGCTATTTGTGTATCTCATTCTTTGTGGTTAGGTGAAATTCCTCCTCTGCTTAGGTAACAGCTGCAGTCTGATGAAAAAAATCCTCATAATGTGGTGCACTTGTGCAAAACAGATTCTGCTAATTAAGAACTATTACTCTACCATTCATAATATACTTTAAAATGGTAATGAATACCCCCATACAAGGTGGCATCTCTTTCCAAGGCAGAAGAGTCAGTTAACCAAATGAAATCTTGCGAGGGGAGTTCAACTGCTTGTCCTTTACCGTGAATGCCAACATAATTCAGTTAGAAAACTGTTTCTGTATTGCACACGTACCAGTTGTGAGTGCTAGTTCTGGCCAGTAACCATCAGGGAATGGAAAACAGCAATTGCTTTCTTCATTTACAGAAGTGAAATAAATAGCTTGCTCCAAAGGCTGGCGGCATCTAATTGAAATAATTGCAGAATGTTATTTTGCATTATGCGGATAGACTGATACCTGAAAACAAATGCAGCTGAGACATCAATAATTTGCATATCACAACAGAACTGAAAGTGATCTGTGATTAATATTCAGCCAATTAAAAACTGAAGTCTTTAAAATGTAAACTCTCTTAATTATTGAACCATTAACAAAGTACTGTTCACATAAAAGTGAATGCAGATATATAAAGGGCCCGGTTTAGAAGGATTTGCATACAGTTTAAGCTGAATTTTTGAAACTCCATTGAAATAAACCTAAGGAATAGAGAGCAAAGGTCTAGAATAAAATTCATTTAGGAAGATATCTGGTTTATAAGTCTATTTTAACAACAGGCACAGAAATGCATGTGTAAAGACCAAGGTGCCGGGTTTGTTTAAAGAGCTACATTAAGCTGGATGTTAAACTAATTCCTTGCTTATTTAGTAGGTGAAAGAGCATACAGACAGTATCCAAGATAGATCACCACTCCCACCACCATTCAAACAACTGCTTAGAGACCGAGTCAAAAATCAAACAAGGAGCATAATAAAAGATCATATTTTAGCCAAGTAAAGCGTGAAATGAATAAGTATTTAGGAGAACAGAAATTGCACTATAACTGAATAACTCTTGATGTTGCTATTATAAGTGGCTAGTAACAATGACATATGTTTATGACGTTGTAGAACTTACCTGAGAAGGCAACTTAGTTATGCAACACAATTTCATTATTAGGGTTTTAGTCCGTTTTATTTTTACATTTATTTCTAATTTACAGTGACGAAAAATAACTCCTTCTCCAAATCTTATTTACATGGTTTCTAAGCTACTTGTCCTAACCTACAACATGTCAAACTCACTAAGATTTAGCTTTATACATCAGGACAACAAACCAAACCAAGGTGAGTATAATTTTAAAGTCTAACATAAGCATAAGCTTAAGGTCAAGACTGTGATCCAAGATGATGATGTGCTTAAGGAATAAATCACCTGAAGGGGTTACATGCTACAATCACTTGGTTGTACCATTTTCTTTGAGATCTGGCTAGAAGTTCTTTCACCAAAATTTTCTGTGTAGCCTGGTAGACAGCAAAGACAGAAAGGGCAAGTTGGATTATCTGGTCTCCTTCCACGAAGTTTGCAAGATTACTTCAGGTTACACACCATGCCTATTATTGTAATCTCTAGCCTTTTCTTGAATTTCTTGCTGTGATGGAACCTCTTTCATCTTTGATTTTTTTCTCTGTCTGTTGTTTGCCACGGGAGCATGTATTTTTCCTTCTTCAGTTTAGCAAAAGGAGAGCAAAAAGCTAACAAGCAGATAGATTAGTAACATGATTTTCTGCAAAGAGAAGTATCTGAAGAAAAAGTAGAAATGTGAGATATACTACTTTCCACCCAAGGAGACACACACAGGGTGGCATTCAGTAATGGTACAATTAGCTTATCAATAATGTCATTATCATGTCTAAGGAGAAGTTCTTGGGAGAGAAAGGTAGTTTTTACTCTTGGCATGATGTTTTTACTCTTCATCATGCAATCTGCTCAGAAATTACGGAAGTCTATTTATATTTTGCTTCCTTTCACATTTTTGTGAGAGCTTCTAAACACCACTTTTCTTCTAAACACACAGACATGCTTGGTCACCTGCCTCTCCCAATTTACTTCTGGGCTGATGCAGGGACTTCAGGCTGAAACTGTGCTTTATGTGTTTTCAAAGTCTGCCAGGAGAAAAACCTTCCTGTAACAGAATCACCAAAATGCAGAGTCCAGGGGAGATGCTGAATCTACTGCTCACAGCACGAAGCCTTGGAGAGCATTTTCCTCAAGCTGTTCTGTACACATGCAAATAGGACTTCAGCTGAAGTTGGAGGGAGTTCTGTGCAATAAGTTGCTTTGTATTATCATCCACAGTAATTTTCCGAGTGAGAAATGCACTGATAGGAAACAGAAGCTAAACATCCTACTCATTCCTGGGCATTTCCAAGTACAATTTAAGACACAGTAGCTGAACTCAGGCTGCATGTGTACACAACAGAGGTGGGGAGGAGGTTTCTTTCATATGACTGCCAACGTCCTATCTGTATCCTACATATGGATGCATGGACATCCTAAACACTTTTCCACAGGCACTGAGTTGCACTTTGCTCTCTCTCCAGTTTGTCTGTGGTCATCCTGAAAATGAAATAAGAGTTAGTCCCTGGTAGTTTGAACTAACCAGAGATACTGTTGACCCACACACCCGTGGCTTTTGAAATCAGAAGATCAAGACAAGAAATTGCAATTGCTGTGACCAGCACAGGAGCATGCTTTCCTTGTTCATGTGCCAACATCTGTACTGGCCAGCTGAGAGCAAACCTTGTGTACCCAGCTGCCAAAAACACACCTGGGAGAGAAGCAGTGTGCACACAAATGTATTTGGGTTGTTCTGCTTGAAAACGTTCATGCCAGGAGTAGAAACTCATATAAAAATTCTCCAGAAATTAATGGGAATCCCTTTAGATAAGGCTCTGTTTTATAATTATTGTGTAAGCACTACATGTTACTCCTTCCTTTTCCCAAAGAATGGTAAAAACAGCTCAAAAGTTAATGTTGTGGGCCTTCACACAGGGCCCAGGTAGAGAAGAAAGTGTTTTGTTTGAACACATGTAAAGCTGGTTAATAATTCTTTCAATAGGAAAGCAAAAGTTTGTGTGTGCTCTGCCTGTTTCTGGAGTTTCCATGGTTAAACAATTTCTGTTTAACAAGTCTACAACATGTTTCTGCTCCCAGATAAATCAGTTACAACTGCCATACTCAGCAAACAACATCCAGCACAGCAGAATACAACAATGACTGTGCAGCACTGTCTTATAATAAGGCTTCAACTGATAGGACATAGCCTTTTGAGGAGAAAAAAAAAGGCAATAACTCCACCCATTGGCCCCCATCTTCCATGTATTTTGCCAGACTGTCAGTCAGAAGAGGGGGAGGGAGAGCATCCTTGAATACTCTGCATGTACTAGAGTGAGTCCCTGCATGTGCATCCTTTTAAAGGTACAGTGTGATAGGAAACAGTGCAAGTCTGCAATACACTGAAGACAGAACCATTGTGAAAGAGTACTGTGCTAAGTAAAGTGGAAGAAATGCTGTCAGATACTTGTCTCTGCTTGGCTCCCTATTATTTCCACCTAACTTACTCCATTTTATCCAGGAGCCCTCTTCAATGTGGAACAAGTAACTCATCACCCGCTCCAGGAAAACACCACCTGAGAAAACACTGAAATACATGCACACCTTCACCAGGGATCGGCAGGGATTTTTCATTCCATCTTTTCCTGCTCATTTGCAATGAGTCGTCCTCAATGTTTGATGAAGTGGACGTGCTGCTGATAGTGGGTCTTCTGAGTAATTCTCTTTGTAAACTCGGCCTGCGGGGCTGTCCAGCTCCATAATGCTACTCTTGCCAGATTTTACTGTCAGGGCACAGTGGGTAGGCATTTAATTTCACTAAATTGCAACATGTCCAGTGCTTTACTATTTTCTTTCTCTATGCTCATTTACTCAGAGGTTGTTCTGCCTCCAGCTCACTGTCAGAGGCTAAAGCCAAGCTTGGCCTGTCCTCCTGCCCCCTGAGACAATGAAAAATGTGAAATTAGAAGACAAAGAAATGAATGAAAAAATAATGGATAAAGAACTTACCTGGGATATTTTTCCATAAGTTTGTATGATATAAAGTTAAATGCAAAACCTGGAAGCAACTGCTGTTGTCCTACCCAAGTCTCTTGCGGAAACTGCTCAGTACATTGATTTCTTGATAAGAGAAATATATTTAGAATAAGGATTCCGTGCTAGAAAACTCTTACGTTATTGAATACACCAAATCATGAAATAACACTTCATCCTCTCTGAGTGAACAGCCTATTAACTGAATAAAAGAACTATGCCCATGTACTGCAGAGAAAATTTAAAGAAATTTGACTGTGGTTGGAAATGATGGAGGTTAGAAAGGAAAGAGGTACTCTAAGAAGGGGGAAAATGTATTGTGTTACAAGGCTTGTTTCTTTGTTCCTAATAACTTTGTCTTCAGCAGTGGAGCAGGAGAAATCTTTTATGCTATGAATACCATACCTGTTAGGCTTCCAGTCAGGACTGGATGGGTTGAGGTCACTTGACATTAACAGAATGTGAATTTAGAATATTCTAATTTAAGTTCTCACTCCTCCATGTTTTCCTCACATGTGAGACTATTTCTTATCACCTTCTGGAATTCCACAGACTTATATGGGACTTCTCACGTGTGTAAAGGTTGGTGGTATAACCCCCTCATTAAGCTACCTGCAAGAAGAAAAGTCTCTTACTTTATTTCTTAGAAAGTTCAAGAATAAAGCTTACAATAAAAGTATGATAAAAAAGAATAAAATAATTGTCATTCAATCTTTAGAATGAAAAACAAATACTCTATTTTTGCTGAAGTTTAAGCTGGTGCTGGTTCTTGGATGAAGAGCTTCAAGCTGTGACAATGTGAAACGGGGAATGAACGCAGAGCAACTTGCCAGCTACTCTTGTCTCTTGGCACGCTGGGAGAGTCACTCCCCGACTACTGCAGTTCCTTTGCTCATCAGCTGAAAAACCACTGTGGTAGAATGAATAGGCATCTACAGAAGAAACCATGTGCTTTAGACTTGTTGCTTGATTTACGGAACAAGTTACAGTAAGGGGGAAATATATGAAGCAAAATTAAGATATTGCATGGGTTTGCTTATTGCTCAACTTTAATCTGCTTTTGCTTCTGGGGTTTCTTTTGCAGCTGCCCTAATTTCCTCTACTTTTACATTTTCTACTAATTTCAATTAAGGCCTCTATAGGCTCATGAGCTAACAGACTTTTTAATTATTGTTTTTAAAAAAGCAGGCCTACACTGTCTTTCCTATTGCCTCTAGACTATTGCAAAGGAATGTAGAAACACGGTCTTTCAAGAAGGAAGAAAAACTGCAGCTACTGCAGTAACTGAGTGGTGACTTTTTTTTAACCTAATGATTAAACACCAGTGCAGATCTGATACAAACTGACTTCAGGGAAGGGGTGCTGAACCAGTAACCAAAAAAGAAAGTACCCAGCCACTTACAGGGTGAGAGAGAGATGGGGGGAGGTATAAGGGGAGGATAGACTGGACTAAACACACAGCAACAGCATATGTTAAATGTTTTACAATGTCTTTTGTAACTTCACAGTCAAGTAAATTCAATTTTAATCGAAGTTTGTATAGAAAAGTAAAGGGGAAAAGTAAACTTCTGTAGAGTTCCTTTGCTCCACTAGAACAAGGTCTAGATTTTCTCACACTTGGGCGTTTTAACATTTAAAAAGGAAAGATATCTTTTCTTCCCACATGTCCATGAAATCCCGTTTTCAGAAAAAACCATTTATGTGTATTTACTAAATAGCGAAAGAATCAAGAGCAGATTTATGTGAAAAGTCTAAACCACTGCCTGAATGATGGAAACATTGTAGTCTAAAGAAGAATTCTCACCTTATTGGAATCCTCTTATGCCAAGAGGAGGCTGTGCTTGTAGACACATTCAGAATAACTGAAGAAATAAAAAACATTTTCTCTGGTTAATCTCAGGATCTATGACCTGAATACTCTTCTGACATACAACATTTCAGGTCTTCTCCAAGATGTGAAGTTATAACCTGCCAGACAAATCTGAAACCAGCATGCTCTGAACATAAGGGGAAATTTATTTTATTAAATAAGTGATTCATATATCAATAAAGATATTCAGATATTCACATATCAGTAAAGTAAGTAAGAAGAATTGCAGAAGGATGAAGAAGAACAAACTGACATATCATAGCAAGGGAACCCTGTCAGGGATCATGTCAAGTAACTGAAGAACAGACTTGAGTGACTGGAAAGAGCAGCAGAGGGGATAGTTTTAGGAAGCTTGTACAGAGTTTGGGAGGCTGGCTAGGAGTGCATGAGTAATATTCAGAGACCTTTATCCACTAACGGAACTGACAGAAGCTGACAATTATGCAACGGTAATGAACCTGTCTTATTTATTTTAAGACACCTTGTATGAAGAATTCAGAGAGAAAGAAAAAAAAAAGATTATTCTTTGGTTGGTTAAAATACCATAACTTCAAGGGATTCCCTTTCTGTTCACTCCACATGGAAAATATACAGAAGCACTATAATTGCAGAAAATTTAAATAGGTCAGTTAAAATAGATCCTACAAAGTGAGAGAAAAAATAAGCCCACCGTACTTTAAAGTAATTTTTGACAAAAAAGGGAGAGGATTACTTTCTGTTATCTTCCATGCTTTAGAAGGCCAAGAAAGCCTGTAGATTCACTTCATATGGCTGCTTTGCCTTGAGATTAGCCCAAATGTGATGTCTTCTTGATGTTTACAGATGCCAAGGGATCTAAGACATCTAATTTTTCCCCTTTTCAGTTTGTTCTGAAAACACACTGTATTGACTTCATGCCTTTTTCTTAGGCTATTTTGTGCTGTTTCCTCTATCTCCAAGATCATTGCCATTATTGTATTTATTGAAGGAAACTTTCATTGAGGTTGCAATGGATGTAACTATATTTCCTTGGCAGCATTCCTGTTAGTAACCCTGTGGTTTTCATTGAGGTCATTGAAATAATTTTTGGACAAAGTCAAGGTGTAATGCATCTTTCACTGAAGCCAATGAGTCAGACTGAGTTTTGTTTAAAATGAGCATTTCTGATCCTTTCCTGTTTCAGTAAGGAATTCCATGGTGTAATGACTGTTCTGAAAATAAACTTTATTTCCTTGTGCAAATCAGCATTAGCTCATACTATGAGTACGAAAACCAGTTAACTAACCATGAAATGCTATTCAAGTATTGTTTCCCTCCTCAGGTTGTAGCTTGTTAGTTTTGACAGGTGCACAATGAGATATAATAGAAGCTGAAAAGGTCTTTATCTGTATCCCTTTGGCCCTTTAAAACTGATGAATAGCTGGCAGGTCAATATGGATACATGCATACAATGGTCCAAGTTTCAGCTAAGATCAGTGGTTAGCAGTCAGTAGGAGTGAAGCTTTCCTTTTAGGAAAGGAAAATTTTCAGGTTTCAATTTAGCATCTAATTTTTTCGGCGCTGCTTACCAGCATTTAATAGCATTTCTTTACCTGCACCCAAATATGGTTGGGCATTAAAAAGCACAATTTAGGAGCCAGCCTACAAAACAATGAAGTCAAACTCATAGTGCTCATTCAGGCTATTATCCAGTTTTTGGAAGTAGTTTCTTACATTATTGTTCTGCTTAGTACAGGCCTTGAGGCTATATCTCATTAACATCTTCTCTTATATTTATGGTTTTGTTCATGTGTTTGTTTTCTAAACCACGGAAGAAGACTATTTCAGTTTTAGAGATTTACTGACTAGATATTAGAATGTGGACATTCTTGAACCTACCCAAACGAATATTATTGTAGTCAGAGTTGAGAATCGATATTCCCCAAATGCATCATAGAGGCTAACAACTGAATTTTGTGTCCTTTCTTCTGTCAACTTTTGTCAGCTTTGGATTTCTTTCCTGAAGTGACATCTCTGTTGTATGAAAAATCCCTACCCAACATTTAATCATTTTGTTGTATTTCCCCGATGACTTATTTTTTAATTAAAATAGGTATGTTTAAAAGAAATGTTATTTTCGAAAAACTAATTTTCAGCAATACTTAATGCTAAGTAGAGCTGATAATCCTAAGGTAGAAATGTCAGATATGAAGTACAGGAGAACAGAGTAAGGAAACCTACCCCAAAATATTTATCCTTGGACTATTACATTGCGGTGACATCACTAGGCAGTTCTTTGACATAGAACATTAAAGATGAGATTCTCAGATCCTTTCTCCAGACCAAAGCAGAACAGATCTACCACGTATGAATGGAAGATTGAACCTTGTGCTGGGTTTAACATTCTGAAAATTTTCTGCATCTGAAAAGAATTAAGAAAGCACATGGACAGACATAAACTGGAACAAGCAAGCAAACCAAATTCAGAAAACACATTGACAATTTTGTATGGAATCCCCCAAAAATCATTAACATTTGAAAATTTGCCAGAGTTCATAGCTGAAATTTAAAATTTAGAAAATATTACCACTTGCTCTGACAATAAATATTATACGTGATGTAGCATTCATCTCAGCTGATAATGTTCTTTACAACATGTTTTCTGAATCGTCACAGTTCTCTGTTTTTAACTCCTTATCACTGCTTGTTTGAAGGAAAAACTGAGGAACAGAGCTTGAGCCTGTTTTTTAAAATCAGGAGTAAGGACTCTCTTAATGCAATGATCTTTGGAACAGACTCCGATCTGCAAGTGCCTCTAGTTGCTTAACTCTTACTCAGGTGTGCAATTTCATTAAAATTAATGAGAATTAGGTATGTGTTTTCTTGCCTTAATTACCTTATTTGTATAAATAAACACTGAATGTGGTGGTATAATCTGATCAAGGATTTCAGTTCTTAAATCCCTGACTATCAATGCTTTGTTCAAGCCACGGTTCCCGCTACAGGGCTGCACATATCTGCCGTTATGCTGCTCTGTCTGACTAGAAAATTACATCACTTTTCTTTCTGAACTACTTTGAAGGTTTCAAGTGACAAATAACACGGACTTTAATGCTCTCTTTTTCCAAAAAATTTGTAAATCAGAACCATCAAAACACATGTGCAGTGAGAGAGTATGGCCTGTGGTTTGAAGAACATTATGTTTCACTGCTTCTCTGAAGTACTTTGAGCTTACATTTCTTAGATTTTATTTCAACATCTCTCTTGTATTCTCTCCAGCCTGTTTTTCTGAAGAGTGAAGCAGCAAATACAGATATACAGAGTAGCACCTGATAAGACCATTTGTTAAGTAAAATTCTCATCTCCATTACAATCTTGCAGCTTCCCATCATTATGTCTAGGTTAATCAAAAACAATTACAGAGCCCCAGTGAAGCTGCCAGAGATCTATTTGGATGCACAGGGTCCTGCACTTCGATCACAACAACCCCATGCAATGCTACAGCCTTGGGGACGAGGGGCTGGAAAGCTGCCCAGCAGAAAAGGACCTGGGGGTGCTGGTTGACTACCAGCTGAATATGAGCCAGCAGTGTGCCCAGGTGGCCAAGAAGGCCAACGGCATCCTGGCCTGTATCAGAAATAGTGTGGCCAGCAGGAGCAGGGAGGTGATCGTGCCCCTGTACTCGGTTCTGGTGAGGCCGCACCTCGAATGCTGTGTTCACTTTTAGGCCCCTCACTACAAGAAGGACATTGAGGTGCTGGAGCGTGTCCAGAGAAGGGCAGCGAAGCTGGTGAGGGGTCTGGAGCACAAGTCTTACGAGGAGCAGCTGAGGGAACTGGGGTTGTTCAGTCTGGAGAAGAGGAGGCTGAGGGGAGACCTCATCGCTCTCTCCAGCTACCTGAAAGGGGGTTATGGTGAGGTGGGTGTTGGTCTCTTCTCCCAAGTGACTAGCGACAGGACTAGAGGAAATGGCCTCAAGTTGCGTCAGGGGAGGTTCAGGCTGGGTATTAGGAAAAATTTCTTTACTGAGAGAGTGGTGAAGCATTGGAACAGGCTGCGCAGGGAGGTGGTGGAGTCACCATCCCTGAAGATATTCAAAAAACATGTAGACGTGGCACTTCGGGACATGGTTTAGTGGGCATGGTGGTGTTGGGTTGATGGTTGGACTTGATGATCTTACAGGTCTTTTCCGACCTTAATGATTCTGTGATTCTGTAATATACAAAAAGACTAGTTTTGCATCCTTTGAAATAATTATTTTCACCGCAATGAATGGAAGCAAAATCAGGTTTTGAGAAAGAGCAAGCAGTGATTTCTTTGGTGAGTGACTGTTTGCTTAATAGCTCCTTAAAAATGATAAGTTTTTCACGCTGCCGAAATTACCCTGGCCTTGTACCTGAGAAATAGTATTACAGTAGTCTGGAAAATGCCCTGAAGTGTTGCACTTGTATGCAAAACACAGTGGTTATCTGCATATCACTACACAGGTGTGGCCCTGAGACTCTCCCTGTGACCTGAACTAGGCAATGAACAGACAGTATGTGGATGTGCATTGCCAGTACATGGAGCTGGCACATACATGATACATAGTCCATGTGCAAGGCATCCAGGTAGGTAGGAGGTGATGGGGACAGGAAGCACATTTTGGTCCTGGTATAGGCAGAGCTGCTCCAGTTTTGTATCTGCTACTGAATCCTTTAACCTGACACTTGAACACCACAGGAGAAGAAACCAACCTGCACTCCTAGATCTAAGAAAACAAAAGCTCTGTCTCTGCTTCCAGAGAGCTGGGTTTGATCCCCATTGGTGTGCAGGGTCAATCAACACAGATTCATGACCCAGGATTGTATCTTACTATGCCTTAAGCTCCTCCTGACGACAGGAGGTACTTAACATTAGCAACCCATTTCCCATCCCCCTTCTAGCTCTGCTTTAAATCATTATTAAGTCTTCCTGGTGTTTTGTTTCTGTATGTGTTTTTTTGTTTGTTTGTTTGGGGGAGTGGTTTGTTTATTTTTTAATAGGAGAAGAGAGAAACTATATGTAAAAGAACAAGTTTGAAATAACAAAATTCTCTTAGTTAGAATTGGAGTCTACAATAGTATTGCAGACCACAGATTCAACTAATGTAGAGTTGTGCTATTTATAAACACCTTCTCATTGCCTGGGAAAATCACAGAATCACTAAGGTTGGAAAAGACCTGTAAGATCATCAAGTCCAACAATGGAACAGAACATGTCGGGCTGCCGAGGGCCGGGGAAGAGCATTGTCTGCAAGTACTTTATCCTGTCACCTCTGAGAAATGGAGGAATTGTGCTGGGAGTCAGCTGAAGTGAACACAAATATCTATCCTTTCCAGCTGAAGACCCCTCAGAGCTGCTCCAGGTTTGATTGTCATTAGCCTGGTGCCATTATTCCCTACCTTCTAGAGAAACGGAAGCTGGAGGTCTGGAAAATCTCTGGAAGTGGAGATGTGCATTTGGGTAACTGAAAAGATTGGACTCAGTAAGTGAACATGCTGATGTCACATTTTATGTGACTAAATCTGCTTTCTGCAGCCACCCCTATTTGGGAACCTAGGCCTTTTCACAACAGAACGTGCTCCACACTTCAGGGAGGGCCATTCCTCTGGCCTTGAGCAACAAGCCAACACTCATCGGCAACTGGGCTCAAACTCCAAGTGAGTCAGAGATCATCACAGATCTATCTCAAAGCCTTGTTTAGAGTTCAAGAACAGGCTAAGCTGCCTGTATAGACATACGAAAAGTATTTAAGGGCATTAGCCTCTGCCCCAAAATGCTTCAGTAAGGTTTTGACTCTTTGAAGTGCCTCTTTCGAAAATGCACCTTCAGTGATTTGAAAAACATTATTGTCTATTTAACTTATGCATTAATTCCCATGAAGGAATATGCACTGTCTATTATTGCAGTCTCTGCTTTTGCTCTCTCTGATGCAGTAGCAGCTGGATCAAACCTGTACTTAGTTTCATCAAGGAAGAGGAATTGATTCATTGGTGAAAAGTGTTTTCTTCTGTAATTTCACTAAGGAAGAACATTCCTTGGCTATTTTCATTTTTTCTTCTACCAGAGCTGACAAACTAAGGAATGCTTAAAACATCAATTTTTTCTAAAGAGCTTTTTTTATACATTGTGCATTATGTTTCAACAATTCTGAATCTGGAATAAGGTAGCTGCATTTCAATGTACTAACCACCTAAATTATCAAAACAAATGACTGATCTGCTAAGACAACTAGCATTACTTCTAAGCTGCTCTATGGGGTAAAAAATAGAGAGCTTTTCATATAGCACAAGCATTGTTAATTAGATAGGAACCTGTAAGAAGGCAGCAATGAAATTAAAATAATAACTTGGTCTAATATACTTGAAATTCCAGACATTAATATCTGATTGGGAGGAGCTCTGAATTACACTGAAGCAAGTTCCAGAATCGGCTTCTTATTATTCAGCAGGCAATCTATATGCAATATTTAACAAATCGGGCATTTGATGAATAATTGTTGACAAATCTTGTCTGCTTCACTGCCTTTCACAGAACTGCATCAATGAGACTAGACACAGCATATGCCTAGGAGGTCCCACAAACTTTCTTACAGTTTTGTATACTCAATTTCTGAAATCCACCAAGGAACTATTAATGTTGTCCCTTATACAGAATCACCTGTTAACAGGTCTGGAGGAAGCAGAAATCTGCTAAACAGCTCCCTGGTGCTGCTATATAGAACTGTTAGAAGAGCTCTGTGTTTGATTTAAGAATATATGTTGACCCAAATTTGGCTCTCAGCAAAAAGAAATTAATGATCGTCTGAAAGAATGCAACACAAATTATGTAAATGGAAATAGAAACTCCCCCTATTAATAAGAAGGGAGAAAAGCTACTGTTTGTAACTTACTCTATCTGTAATGTTTCATACATGAACACAATTACGCACAGCCTATTTTTCAATTGTACAGCCCTCAGATATTCAGTGTTTGGTAACTTTTTGTGGATCCATCTGATGATAAGAATCTACTTATCTCCAATTTGCTCAGATCTTGCAGTGTGTCCTTAGTCATGATTTGGGCTCTGGGACAGAGAACAACATGTTTCTGTTGCTGATTGATGGCCCTGCAGCTAATTGACTTTAAATTGTAGGGACCTTCTGGCAAATAAACAGCAGCCCACTCCAGGGGCAGAACTGGAAACTGTGGAGCTAAGGCAGCATGGCCAGGACTCCAGAGCTGGAAGGTACATAGGCATGGGGAGGAGGATGAAGGGCTACCTATCAAGCAGTTACAAACAGACAATCTCCTTGGGGCTGTCCAAGAGCAGCAGGGGAAAGCAGGCTTTGCTGTTTTTAAGCAGGAACTGGTTCTACATACCTAAACCAAACAGTCCCCAGCCCCAAAGTCCTTGTTGTGAGCTAGACATTTGCCCTTGAAAGAGCTTTGAGACCTGGCACAGGGATTTTAGTTTTTGTAGGTTCTCTTGGATCCAAGCCCTTGTCTTTACTGTGGAATAGAAGAACATAAAAATCATTCCACCCGCACTGTAAGAGTAAAGATAGCACTCCCCATGAGCAGGCTGGCAAGGCTACCCTTGCCACTAGCCAAGGGAAGAGCTGGCCTGATTTTGGGTGAGTGCAATGTTTTATTCCTCAGTGAAGCAGCTGAATGTTTTGCAGCATTAAGTCATGGAAAAGGTGTAAAACATAAAGCTGCACAGTACTTTTTCAGTTTTCACTTGACATCCTTCTAAATTAGGAGCAAAGGACATGGATCAGCTTAGTAAGTTAGGCTACTCTGCTTTGTTTACACTGCAATTTGTTTTGTAATGAGATTAATTTGTTAAAATTTTCACTAGGAACCTGAAAATTTCAGTGAGCTGAACTGCGGTGCCCTCATTTCTCACAAGCCAGTCTGTTTGTCCTTCACTCAACAACAGTTTAAGCCAAAAGAAGCCCAGATGAATTTATTAGGTCTGTTTGGCTTCTCAGAGTGCAGTTAGATGACTTGGCTGAGCCAGTAGATCTCAAAAGGCTTATCCTTATCCTCCCTACTCCAGGCTGGAGCATGTGCCTGCACACATGCATGTACACATATGTAGACACACACACAGGCACACACAGAGTGACCAGGATTTTTAGCCTGAATCACTCCCCCAGTCTGCTTTAGTACAAAAGGCCAAACAGTTGTATTAGCAAAACTGACGCAAAGGGAGAGAAGTGACAGGAAAATATGATGCTTAAACCAGTTCCCAGAGGATGTGTGTGTGAAATGGCAAATTAAGATGCTCCTTTGGCGATGGTCTGATAGTATAGCCTCAGACCTTCAAGTATCAAATCAGAAACACTGCATCCACAGGATGCAAAATGCTGTTCCCACCTTGCAAAATGTTCAGCTCCCTTTGCTGGTTCAAGTTAGTTCAGGACATTTCCCTTAGACTAAACCTCATGCTGACCGTTCAGGCACTAACCATCAGTGCCACTTTAGCTTTACGCCCGATCAGGTGTTGCCTGTCTTTCCACAGCCAGCAGGAACCCAGAATAAAATCACAGGGCCAATATAGGCTCCATATCATGTGCTGTAATTTGAGAGAAATGCACACAACCCTATGTGTACACTTGATCTGGATTACTTTTGTACCTTTGGGTGATCTTTGTTTTGTTACCTTTAGGAAGGAGTAAATGGAGGCAAGTCCATGCTCGGGGCAGCAGGTGAAGCCCCTCCTTGCCCACCTCGCCTTCCCAGGTGCCTCTGTACAACAGGTATGAGGCTCTGGATGTGGAAGGCCAATCAATGGTTGATGTGGATGGCTGTCCATCTACACCAGAGGTGTTGCCAAGGTCAGAAAGGCCTACCCCCTGTACCACGACCACCTCCAAGAGGAAGAAAAGAGGGGTTATAATTGTAGATCACTCCCTTCTTAGGGGAACAGACGGTCCAATATGCCGGTTAGACCCTCCTCTTAGGGAATTCTGCTGCCTCCCTGGGGCCTGGGTTAAGGACATCACTAGGAAACTTCCTAGCCTGGTACAGCTCTCAGACTATTGCCCATTATTGCTTTTCCATGTGGATGGCGATAAAGCTGCAATGCGTAATCCAAGGGCAATCAAAAGAGACTTCAGGGCTCTGGGATGGTTGGTAAGGGAATAATTTTTTCCTCTATCCTTCCAGTTGAGGGCAGCAACACTGGAAGAAACAGACAGATCCAGTCTATTAATACATAGCTCCGTGTCTGGTGTCACTGACATAGTTTTGGGTTTTTTGATAACAGGATGGCCTACATGGCACCAGGCCTGCTGGCATTGGATGGGATTCGCCTTTCTCAAAAAGGGGAGAGGGGCTCCTTGACAGAGCTTTAAACTAGACTTGAAGGGGGAGGGGGATAATATCAGGCTTGCCTGTGACCACCTGTGGGATGACATGCCAGGGTTAGAGGGACAAGGTGCTAGTGAGGGCCCTCAGCCTGTTGCTCTGAGAAGTGCTGGGTACACTGTAGCACACTTGAAGTCTTACGGAGATGAGCCAGGGGCTCCTGAGGTAATAGGAGCCAAGAGGGAAACACCAGTGAAACACCTCAAAGGAATTAAGGGGTGTTCCTCTAAGAAGGTGACACGGCTGACAGCCCAGCTGAAGTGCCTCTACACCAATGCACACAGCATGGGCAACAAACAGGAGGAGTTGGAAGCCACCGTGCTGCTAGAAAGCTACAACCTAGTTGCCATTACTGAAACATGGTGGGATGAATCCCATGACTGGAGTGGGGCTATCGATGGCTACAGGCTGTTCAGAAGGGATGGGCGAGGAAGGAGCGGTGGAGGGGTTGCCTTCTACATCAATAAATGGATAGGTTGTGAAGAGCTGTCTCTGAAGAATAGCCATGAGCAGGTTGAAAGCTTATGGGTAAGAATTAAAGACTGAGGCAAAGGGAACATTGTGGTTGGTGTCTACTACAGGTCGCGCTATCAAGGGGAGCCTATTGACGAAGCCTTCTTACTCCAGCTACAGGAGGCATCATGCTCACTGGCTCTCATCCTGCTGGGGGACTTCAACCAGCCCGACATCCACTAGAAAAGTAGCACGGCAAGCTGTAGGCAATCCAAGAGACTACTGGATGGCATTGTGGATAACCTCTTAAGCCAGGTAATAGACAGCCCTACCAGAGGGGATGCGATACTGGACCTGTTGGTCACCAACACAAGTGAGCTAATCGGTGACGTCAAGATTGGAGGCAGCCTGGGCTGCAGTGATCACGCACTGGTGGAGTTTGCAGAACTGAGGGACATGGGTCAGGTGAAGAGTGAAGTCAGGACCCTGAATTTGAGGAAAGCAAACTTCCAGCTGTCCAAGGAGTTAGTCAATAGGACCCCCTGCGAAACTTCCCTCAGGGACAAGGGAGCAGAACAGAGCTGGCAGATCTTTAAGGACACTTCCCATAGAGCACAAGGGCTCTCGATCCCCAGGTGTAAGAGATCAGGAAAGGAAGGCAAGAGACAGGCATGGCTGAGTCAAGACCTGCTGGTCCAACTAAAGGGCAAGAAGGAAATGCACAGGCAGTGGAAGCAGGGACAGGTATCCTGGGAAGACTATAGGGACGCTGCACAGTTGTGTAGAGATGGGGTCAGGAAGGCCAAGGCGCATATGGAGACAAAGAATAGTAAGAAAGGCTTCTACAGCTATGTCCACCAGAAAAGGAAGGTCAAAGAAAGCATACCCTCCCTGATGAACAAGACTGACAAACTGGTAACAACAGATGAGGAGAAGGCTGAGGTACTGTGGATATAGCCTACTTAGACTTTAGTAAAGCCTTTGACACCGTTTCCCACAGCATTCTCCTGGAGAAACTGGTTGCTCATGGCTTAGATGGGTGCACTCTTCGCGAGGTAAAAAACTGGCTGGATGGCCGGGCCCAAAGGGTTGTGGTGAATGGAGTTAAATCCAGTTGGCAGCTAGTCACAAGTGGTGTTCTCCAGGGCTCAGTATTGGGGCCAGTTTTGTTTAATATCTTTATTAATGATCTGGATGAGGTCATCGAGTGCACCCTCAGTAAATTTTCAGACCACACCAAGTTGGGCTGGAGCGTTGATCTGCTCGAGGGTAGAAAGGGTCTACAGAGGGATCCAGACAGGGTGGATCCATGGGCCGCGCCCAGTTGTATGCGGTTCAACAAGGCCAAGTGTTGGGTCCTGCGCCTGGGTCACAACAACCCCATGCGATGGTACAGGTTTGGGGATGAGTGGCTGGAAAGCTGCCCAGCAGAAAAGGACCTGGGGGTGATGCTTGACAGCCAGCTGAATATGAGCCAGCAGTGTGCCCAGGTGGCCAAGAAGGCCAACGGCATCCTGGCCTGTATCAGAAATAGTGTGGCCAGCAGGAGCAGGGAGGTGATCGTGCCCCTGTACTCGGTGCTGGTGAGGCCACACCTCAAATCCTGTGTTCAGTTTTGGGCCCCTCACTACAAGAAGGACATTGAGGTGCTGGAGCGTGTCCAGAGAAGGGCAGCGAAGCTGGTGAGGGGTCTGGAGCACAAGCCTTATGAGAAGAGGTTGAGAGAGCTGGGGTGTTTAGCCTGGAGAAGAGGAGGCTGAGGGGAGACCTATAGCTATCTAAGACCTTATCGCTCTCTACAACTACCTGAAAGGAGGGTGCAGCGACGTGGGTGCTGGTCTCTTCTCCCAAGTAACAAGTGATAGGACAAGAGGAAATGGCATCAAATTGCATCAGGGGAGGTTTAGATTGGGTACTAGGAAAAATTTCTTCACTGAAAGGGTTGTCAGACATGGAACAGGCTGCGCAGGGAGGTGGTGGAGTCACCAACCCTGGAGGTTTTTAAAAGATGTGTGGATGAGGTGCTTAAGGACATGGTTTAGTGGTGGACTTAACAGGGTTACATTTATGCTTGGACTTGGTGATCTTAAAGGTCTTTTCCAACCTGAATGATTCTATGATTTTACGATTCTACTCAAGAACTATTTTGCCTCAGTCTTCACTGGCAACCTCTCTTTCAAAAACTCTCAAGTGGCTGGACTCCAAGATGGGGACTGGGGGAGCAAATTCCCTCTCACTGAAAGAGATCAGTTTTGTGACCACCTGAGGAATCTGAACATATATGTGTCTATGGGATCTGACAAGATGCATCCCAGAGTCCTGAGGGAATTGGCTGATGTAGTTCCCAGGCCACTCTCCATGACATTTGAAAAGTCATGGAAGTCAGGTGAAGTCCTTGGTGAATGGAAAAAGGGAAATATTGCACCCATTTTTAAAAAGGGTGGAAAGGAGGACCCTGGGAACTACGGACCTGTCAGTCTCACCTCTGTGCCTGGAAAGATCATGGAACAGATCCTCCTAGAAGCTATGCTAAGGCATATGGAGGACAGGAAGGTGATTTGAGACAGCCAGCATGGCTTCACCAAGGGCAAGTCTTGCCTGACCAACCTAGTGGCCTTCTGTGATGGAGTGCCTACATCAGTGGACAAGGGAAGGGCTATGGATGTCATCTATCTGGACTTCTGTAAGGCCTTTGACAGTCCCCCACAACATCCTTCTCTCTAAATTGGAGAGATAGGGATTTGATGGGTGGACTCGTTGGTGGATGAGGAATTGGTTGGATGGTCACATCCAGAGATCAGTGACAAGTGGTGTCCCTTGGGGGTCTGTATTGGGACCAGCACTGTTTAATATCTTCATCAATGACACAGACAGCGGGATCGAGAGCACCCTCAGCAAGTTTGCTGACGACACCAAGCTGAGTGGTGCAACTGATAAGCCTGAGGGACGGGATGCCATCCAGAGGAACCTGGACAAGCTCAAGAAGTGTGTCCATGTGAACCTCATGATGGCTGAGTGTTGCACTCAGGTGTTGCACCTGGGTTGGGGCAACCCCCAGTATCAATATAGGCTGGGGGCTGAAGGGATTGAGAGCAGCCCTGCTGAGAAGGACTTGGGGGTACTGGTGGATGAAAAGCTGGACATGAGCTGGCAATGTGCGCTCGCAGCCCAGAAAGCCAACTGTATCGTGGGCTGCATCAAAAGAAGCATGGCCAGCAGGTCGAGGGAGGTGATTCTGCCCCTTTGCTCTGGCCTGGTGAGCCCCCACCTGGAGTACTGTGTCCAGCTCTGGAGTCCTCAGCACAGGAAAGACATGGACCTGTTGGAATGGGGCCAGAGGAGGGCACAAAAATGATCAAGGGGTGGAATACCTATCTTATGAAGACAGGCTGAGAGAGTTGGGGTTGTTCAGCCTGGAGAAGAGAAGGCTCTGGGGAGACCTTATTGTGGCCTTTCAGTACTTAAAGGGGGCTTATAAGAAAGATGGGGATAGACCTTTTAGCATGGCCTGTAGTGATAGGACAAGGGGTAATGGTTTTAACCTAAAAGAGAGTAGAATCAGACTAGATATAAGGAAGAAATTTTTTACGATGAGGGTGGTGAACCACTGGCACAGGTTGCTCAGAGACGTGGTAGATGCCCCATCCCTGGAAACATTCAAGGTCAGGTTGTGTTGGGCTTTGAGCAACCTGATCTAGTCGAAGATGTCCCTGCTCATTGCAGGGAGGGTGGGACTAGATGACCTTGAAATGTCCCTTCCAACCCAAACCATTTTATGATTCCATGATTCTGTGATCTGACATGGAACCAATACAATACTAATAATGGTGCAACCCCAAACAACATCTGAGCAGAGGATCAGATTTCAGTTTATAGTTTAGACATTTACTGGAGCTGGCCAACGTTCAGAGGGAACAGAGAAATCTATGTGTGTGTTTGTGATTCTACAGATAGAGTGTGTCGAATGTTATGGTATGACAATTCATCTCTTTTTTTAAAAACTAATTTATGGACAGATTGCACAGAATCATGCCTTAAATTTGTTATCAGCTATTAATAGCCAGGCAGTACTGATTTTACCTCTATTCCAAAATTGGATTAAGCATAATCTACGGGAATGTTCTTAATCATTGAGACTATCTCTAAATATAAGTTGTGACTGATCTTTACTGGCATCCAAAATATTCTAATTAACACACCATGATAAAAATGGTACATTTCCTATTATGGGAAAGTGTTCTTTATTAATAAACCAACCAAGTGAATATCTACTATGTATTACCACCAGGATAATTTAAAATAATAGGCACCAGGGAAATATATGTTTGGGTTCTACCTGCCCTCTGGTACACTTCCAGTAGGGTTGTTGTTGTGTATCAGAAGCGTTAGCAAGAATCACCAAATGCTTGTGCATGCAGCTTGCTATACTGGGTCATATTTGTACACTGTAAGTGATTCCATTTGAACCAGTGGAGAAAAGCCGAGTCCATGTTTTATTATGAATACAGGTCTTCCTTATCCACGAGATGGCACTCTGTTTGCCACTTCTGTACTTGACAGGACTGAGTACAGATGAAGTATAACAGGAGAAAATTAATCCAGCCGTAGAATACAGAAAAATAATGTTTATCTTCATTCTTAATTTATTCAAAGAAAAAGTAATTTCTCATCATTTTTATAGCTGTATATTTCAGCTGTATCAAACTCACCTTATAAGGGACTAAAGTGGATGTTTTTCTTCAATGTCAATGCAGACACATTTACATATCCACATTTTGCCCAAAGCTGTGCATTCACATTCATTGTTGATTGGGCACAATTTCCACATAAACCCCAAATGTTACAGGCTGACTCAGAAGTTGCTAAAACTTCACAAACCTTTCAGCAGACCTGGCAACTTGCACTGTTTAATAACAATCAGAGATAGCTGGATGTCACATTAGTCTGGGTTGTAATAAAAATATTTTAGGAGTTATTTTTTTAATATAAGATATTACAGAAGCCAGCAAAAGGAGTCCAGCAAAGGAAATGTCATAAAATGACTCAAAAGACCCTGGTGGCATCATGTGCCCATTGAACCAAATACTACATAAGCCGAACTTACAACCATCTCTACAGTATTCTTCTTTAAAGCAATAACACATTCTCTGATGGATCATACTAAATGTAAACCTAATTATTGCAACAAGGAGAAAAAGGATCTTGTTAAAAGGTATCTAATACTGGCTGCTTTATTACATAATAGATATATATAATATACATGTGTGTATATGTATAAAATATAATAAAGTATTGTCTGCTACACTTGGGACAACTGACACAGAAGAACAGCCACTATAGAGCAGACGTCACACTCATAACACAACATAAAAAGTGATGAGCCCTAGACAAAGGGTTTTGTTCTTGCCAGAGTACAGTGACCCACAGCGATTCCTGAGTAGGTGTTCCACGTAAGTCAGCATCGCAGCAGTGGTGCCGGACACGGCGGGGGCAGTTCGGCATGCAACGTGCAGGGGAGAGTGTTTGTGCACCAGACAAGTATTGATATATCAGGAATGATAATTGCTGCTATCAATTGCTGCCAGGGTAAAGTGTCACATAATGACTTTTCTTCAGGAAGCCACCTCATGCAGAGTCACTCATGGTATAGCCTGTGCCCTTCAGGGTGGGAAGGAAGCCCAGAGCCCCGGCAGCATGCCCGTGGCAGAGCAGCTCAGCAGGACAGGCCAAGCTGAACATGGCGGGCCTGGTGGTGAGGGCCTGGTGGCTGTTGCCACAGGATGGGATTGATGGGCTTGGTGGGTTTCTGAAATGGGACTTCCAGGGCAGGGGACTGCTGAGGGACTGGGAGGGATGGGGATGATGGCTGGGATGCGGGGAGCCACCAAGAACAGCCACCCCTCTGCACATCCTGACCCTTCCACTGCAGACAGCAGCAGCCACCAGGACATCTTTCCAGGCTTTAGCATAAAGATGTCTAAGCAAAGTGCCAGCTCATTTGCCCCCTCTGTGGGTGCCCAAGCCTTGGCGCTTTCCGTACTGCAGCTAACCATTTCTAGAGCCCCAACGCAGTAGTGATGGGCCCATCTTTTACTGTACCTGTGGTCAAAGCGAAAAACAGGTTTCTTGATGGGAAGAAAAATGTCAGGAGCTGTGAGGAGTTGTTATTCGGGCAGCAGATAGGAAACCACTGAGCTGCTGCTGCTGTGCATGGAGCTGGGAGCAGGTACAGGCTGTGCAATACATGGATATGCCCTAAATATCACACAGTTAAAAAAGGGGCTTCTTTCTTTGAGCAAAGCCATGGTAGAGCTATTTCAGTATCTGCAATATGATACAAAGGAGACGGTCATTCACTGCAGTGCTAAATATATATGGGAGGTTCCCCAAATTTCTTGTACATATTTAAACCTTTAACGTATTTTTTGGTGTCTGTGTGTATGGAGGTCACACACAGAATGCTTAAATGCAAAGATGGAGCAGAGAGACATTAGGAGCAGGTGTAAAGACAATAAAGACAGGAGTAGTTTTATTTTCCAGGAACCAAGCTATATCTTTCTTAGCAATTGTTCCTGTGTCTATTTAACTGACTATTGATACACACGAACCTCTTCTGGAGATGGAGAGAAGATGGTTACAGCTGAGGAAGAGAATATGAGAGTAAGCAGAGAAGTAATGTGGAAGGAGAATTACAGAATTTACAGAATTACAGAATTACAGAATTACACTGAAACAAGGGCTGCCAAGTCTCAAATCAAAGCACTGAACAGAGACATGAGACAGGGACATAAGTGCAGTAGTTTTGGGGGTAGGGTTTGTTATTGTTTGTTTTTTCTTGATCCACTGTCAGCAGGTGATGGGACATTGGGTAAACCCTTGCCAAATAGCAGCTAACTTAGTGTAATAGACATGAAGAAGGAGGGTTTCTCACAGCTGGAACTGGGGAGAAAATCACCACCATGAGCTGTGGATGTCATCTGAGTTACAGCTGAGTCTAAAGCCAAGACACACTCTGACAAAGAAGAACCAGTGTTTTTTCTGCCCACAGTGGCGGGGAGGTCCTGCCTGCTCTCACAGGTACCTCCGTGGCAGGAACAGCTGCGCTCATGGAAAGCTCTGTGCAATCAATTAATCCAGTCAATGACAACAGCAGCATAAATATAAACTAGGTTGTGCAGCTTGCATATATTTAGTATAAACTGACTTTCAGAACTATGCTGGAGTAATTAATTTTTCACGATTGCTATGTAAGCAGGAACCCCACACATTTAACATCTTCAGTTGTACCCTAACCTTCCTCTGCATTGCTGCCTTATATTCTGAGGAAAAGCCCTGACTTGTCTAACTCTACAAAGTAACAACTATTCTCATCCACAGACTGAGGTTTGTGCTCTGAAAGCTATTCAGCATACATTCCGGTTCAAAATTTTTTGGAGTCAAAAGTCAAATTTTCTTTCAAAGAACTGTTCTGAGGTATGGTTTAAACAACTCCTACTAACCAAGCATTGCTCCCTAATGGCTGGGATTAGGCACAAATAGCAGTTTTCTTCTATGGAGATTCCAATCTCTCAAGAGTTTGTAGTTTTCTTCCCTCTACCCACTCCGACTTTGACTTCTGGAGTCTAATTTCATACCAAGCTCCATTTTTGCTTGTTGCAAGGAATATTTTTCTAATTTTAGCCTGTTACATTTGTGTCTTCTGAAAGAAATACAATAGAAAGGCAGTTAGAAGAAAGAGTATGAGAAGCTGACTTTGGCTGTCTGTGGAAGATGGAAATCACTCAACATTCTTGTTAGATTATTTTCCACCTTTTTTCTTCCATGCTAGTCTGCACAGAAACAAATAAAGTGTCCTATACAAGCTCCTGTAATCCCAAACCTACCTTCTCTTCCACAACAATAATAAAAAAGAAAAACTATTGCTTTTTATATCTAGTAACTTACATTCTGTTCCTTCCCTGGAGGTACTGTTGAAGTTTGTACTGGAGTACAATATTTTGCATCTTTGCTTCTCTGAACATTTTTCTCTTCTGCTTACAGACAATTAGTAAGAGAAAATTCCTCCAAGAGGGTTGAACTCAAAAGTTTTGTGCCTTGAACACTGACTTTGCTCTGTGCTGAAAATTTTGAAGATTCTAGATTTGTGGCTTCAGAACACTTGTTTTTGTTTTCTCCTTGCCGTACAGAATTACTGCTGCAATTCCAGCAGACTAGCTGTCAGAGGCATATTCTTTGTTTGATATTTTAATTCTAATGAGGGTCTCAAAATTAGAACAAGCCCTTTATAGTGACAGTGAATGATGACTCACCGTATAAAAGAGTCTCCTAGACAGATAATTATTTAGGCATGTATTTCAGGGGATCATCCATTAGGTGTCTCAGAGGAAGAGATTATTTTTTTATCAACAGGGAAGACAAGACGGTGAGTTAAATTACCTTGAAGGCAATACTGACTCATGAGGAGTAATGGGACGTGATTTGAGAGATACATATATGTCCTGGCTAAATCTGGCTCTTCGTATTTAGTATGTGGCATTTGAAGCTTGCTAATTGTCAAGATTTTCTTGAGCATATACCTATCTGAGACTATCCACTAGGCCTGGCTTAAGAATTTGTTGCTTAAGGGATGAATGGTCATAGCAGTGATTGTGGTCTCACATGGTCACCCCAGATCCCGCCTTGGGAAGGATTATGGTTGCAAGCTCAAAGGTACTGCATAGGGTAATATGGTCCAGGCTGCCACTTGTTGTGTCTACAAACTCTGCTAGCAATGCAGCCAAAGTAGCCCCAGGTTGTATTTATATTCCATTTCATTCATCCTGAAAGAAAACATCACAGGCTGGAGGAAATTCCTGACACTTTTCGGGTGCTTGAAGATGGACTTCAAATTGTTGGCTTAAAATTGTAGCCTGAGCGATTTGACCATCACAGTGACCTTATTACATTTAGATGAGCTCATTATACTGCCTAGGGGCTTGGCTTTTCATATGGAGTCAAACTTTATCTTCTGTAGTAGCTCTGGCCACCACTCTCTGCAGCACGACTCAGGGGTGTTTACCTGGAGGAATTGTAGAGGCTGCTTAGGATGATTTATGATATCTTGAGCTGGCAAGGTATACTGGAAAGTATGAGGTATAAATGGATGCAACACAGGAGTTTCTGATACAAGGCAAACATCATGCATTTTTCAAATCCCTGATGAAAATTTCCTCTTTCCCCATGATGCATATCAAGTATTTTTCCCTTGCTTCTTGTATCCATGTGATCTTACCTTTGTAGCTTTTTCCAGCATTAATCTTGCTACAAAAGTGTGGTAGGTCAGCTATCATAGCTCAACTTAAGTTATTATTCAAATACTTATACTTACTGCTGCATCAAGTTGCCAGCAAATTATTTCCTCTTGCCCCCTCAGTTTGTTCTCTTTCAGATTCTCCATAGAGCATAGAGCATTTCCCTAGTGACCAGTCTCATAAAATGACGCTTTGAGAACCACCATAGGTTGCAACAGGAAAAAAAACGGTAGTTTAAAGTAAAAAGCATGAACAACTTTGTTTCTGGTTAGTTGCCCTGAACAAATTCTGCCATTCTGACATGTCGGCAGTAGGTGGCTTTCAGGTGATAACTGTAGCATTAGGGGCAAATTAGGGCTTTAGAGCTGAAAGATCATGTATCCCCTAACCATCTCACTCCTGGAGCTTCTTAGAACTACTACCTTGTTTTAATTTTTACATTGACAAAGGCATAAACACTCTTCATAGGGAACTAAACCTGTTAGATAGGGCTCTTCATATTTGGATAAATGACTGTATCCTTTTAAAAAGAGGAAAATAATGAAGAACTTACCAACGTGAAAATTAGTGACATTCCCTTATGCAGTCTTTGATACAGACTCACTCTCTCTGGGTTAATTTGACTTAATTTTAAATGCGTGCATGATCCCATATTTTCCATTTCTTTGTCTATTGTTCATATATTTTCCCTTTTTTTTTTAAGGCAAGAAATCTTGCTTATGCCAAAACAGTTCCATAAAATAGCTCACATTTGAAAATAACACGTTTCTTTTCAAAGACAATGCCAATAATTGGATCAATTATGTAACAGACAATGCTGGTACGTGCAGACAGCTATCACAGATCAAATTCAGGAGCTTCACTGCAGAATAATCACTTTGCTGTGTGAGACAGCAGCAAACCATATTGATATTAGGAATGGATGAGAAAGAGAGGAATGAAGAAAGCGATATGTACCAGTGCAGTCCCTAAATACAGTGGTTAAATTAATACAAATCCAATCTGTGATATTATTTGGTGTACACACAAATGCAGTGTATATGATAGATCCAAGTTACAGTTACAATTAGACAGATAAAACCTTGTATCAAAATCTGAAACTGCTAGTTCTATTAGAGATGTAACAGAGCTCTCAAAGATAGGCTGAACAGATCTTACATCGCTATCTCGACACATTTATATGATGGTCACTGTTGGGATTACCTACACTGGGGTGCTGCTGAAATCATTGTGAATACCAAACACAGCCATTGCCAGCCACTGAGCAAATAACTGTTCTCTTGCCTGCCAACCCTTTCCAAGCCATAATGTCCTATTTCTCTCACAGGAATTGAAAGTTACCTAGCTATGCACATTCCTGATAAAATACAAACCAAAACAAAAAAGACCCCACAACAGTGTGTTTTCATGGAAACCAGCCTCTTTGTATACTTCAAAAGAACAGGATATTACTATTTTTCTGTTATTATTTGTATTGTGAAATTTCAATGCATATTTCTATCAACACCTTGGCCTTGGATATATTCTGGCTCTAGATTTAATTTCTGCAGAAAGTAATTTCCATTTTCCTTCATTTTTCTAATTTTAGTTTAGTAGTTTTAGTCCACGTGTACAGCCATGAAACTTCAGTAGCTATGACTAAAACCAGCAAAGCATATCACCATTTGTCCATCTTCATGTTGGGGAAAGAAATGTAAACAGCCTTTTCCTCTAGGGAGTTAAACAATCAAAAAAATTGCACAGAACTGCTGTTAAAGCATACATCGAGAGTGAAAGTATCAGCAATAACAAACACTTTCCCAATGTAATGATTTTCATATCCCCTTCAAAAGTGCTTGAAAACCCACAGGATTTGTCTGAATATAGATGGGTTGACTATTATATGATTCTAGTGCTTGATCCAGCCTTCTGACTCTTTGTCAGTCATGCTTCAAAAGGAAAGGGATAATGATCTTCTTGCCTCAAATCAGATACATCATTTGGATGTTCCAAATTTCTTCTGAAGAAGAACCCTTGAAAGGAGTACACAGTGTTAATAAAAAAAACAACAAAATGAGATTATAAAGGGTAAAAATACTAAATCACACAAAACCAAACTATTTTTAGCAAGAGCAAAAACCTAAATAAAAAAAGGCTGCTCTACATTTTCTAGATTCTGAAATTTTGATCAAAATACGGAAACTTAGAGTTTTCATGAGTGCATGAAAAATGTCATTAGAATAGAATAGAATAAAATAGAATAGACTATTTCAGCTAGAAGGGACCTAAAATGATCATCTAGTCCAACTACCTGACCAATTCAGGGCTGTCCAAAAGTTAAAGCATATTGTTATGGGCATTGTCCAAATGCCTCTTAAACACTGACAGGCATGAGCATCAACCACCTCTCTAGGAAGCCTGTTACAGTGTTTGACCACCCTCTCAGCAAAGAAATGCTTCCTAATGGCCAGTCTAAACCTCCCCTGATGCAGCTTTGAACTGTTCCCATACGTCCTATCACTGGATACCATGCAGAAGAGATCAGCACCTTCCGTCCTCAGGAAGCTGTAGAGAGCAATGAGGTCGCGCCTCAGCCTCCTTTTCTCCAAACTAGACAAGCCCAAAGTCCTTAGCTGCTCCTCATAGGACATGCCTTGCAGCCCTTCCACCAGCTTTGTTGCCCTCCTCTGGACACATTCAAGGACCTTCACATCCTTCTTAAATTGTGGGGCCCAGAACTGCACACAGTACTCAAGGTGAGGTCGTACCAATGGCGAATACAGCGGGATAATCACCTCCTTTGACCAGCTGGTTATGCTGTGTTTGAGGCACCCCAGGATGTGGTTTGCCCTCTTGGCTGCCAGGGCACACTGCTGACTCACATTGAGCCTGCTGTCAACCAGCACCCCCAGATCCCTTTCTGCAGGGCTGCTCTCCAGCCACTCCTCTCCCAGTTTCTAGTTGTGCCTGGCATTACTCTGTCTTAGGGGCAGAATCTGGCACTTGAACTTGTTAAATTTCATGTCATTAATGATTTCCCAATGCTCCAATCTATCCAGATCCCTCTGCAAGGCCTCCTGTCCCTCAAGAGGATCAATATCTCCTCCCAGTTTGGTGTCATCAGCAAACTTGCTAATGGTGCATTCAACTTCTGCATGAAGACCATTGATAAATATATTGAACAGAATCGGCACCAGAACTGAACCCTCAGGAACACTGCTGGTGACCAGTTGCCAGCCAGATGTAGCCCCATTCACTGCAACCCTTTGAGCTCTGCCCTTCAGCCAGTTATTCACTCACCACACCGTGAACCTGCTCATCCCACAGCAGGACAACTTGTCCAAAAGGGTGCTGTGAGGAACAGTATCAAAAGCCTTACTAAAATCCAGAAAAACTACATCTACCACCTTCCCTTCATCCACTAGGTGAATGACCTTATCATAGAAGGCCATCAAATTACTTAAGCAGGACTTTTCTTTTGTGAACCCATGTTGACTGTGCCTGATGATTGCATTATTCTTTAAATGCCTTTCAATAGTACCCAGTATAATCTTCTCCATAATTTTTCCAGGAACTGAGGTTAGACTAACAGGTCCGTAGTTCCCTGGGTTTTCCTTCACGCCCTTTTTGTATATTGGAATAACACTGGCTAGCTTTCAGTGAGCAGGGACCTCCCCAGACTCCCAAGACCTTTGGAAGATGATCGAGAGGGGTCCTGCCGTAACATCCGCTAGCTCCTTCAGTACTCTGGAACGAATCCCATCAGGACCCTTGGACTTGTGAACATTCAGCTGATACAGCTGGTCCCTTACATGTTCAGTGTCCACAAGTGGAAAGTCTGTTCCCACACTCGTGGTCATCCTACTAAGGGGGCCAGGCAGCCCAAGGTCTATCAGTATTACTAAAGAGCCAGGCAAAAACCACATTGAATGCCTCCGCTTTTTTCTTCATCATGGTCAGATGACCATCTTCAATGAGTATCAGTCCAATGTTTTCTTTAGGCCTCCTCTTGCTATTAACATACTTAAAAAAGCCCCTTATTATCTGAAACAACACTGGCCAGTTTCAACTCTAATTGAGCTTTGGCCTTCTGTGTCTTTTCCCTGCACAAATGAACCACAGCTCTGTACTCTTCCTGTGAAGCCTGACCTTACTTCCAGAGATCATACAGTTTCTTCTTCCTCTTTTGCTCCATGAGGAGTTCATTGTTCAGCCAAGCTGGTCTTCTGCCCCACTTGCTTGACTTACGACACAGTGGAATTGACTGCTCCTGTACTTCTAAAAGGTGGTTCTTAAAGACTGACCAGCACTTGTGGACTCCTAAGCCCTCAAAAGCAGATTCCCAGGGTACTCTGCTAAATAGCTCCCTGAACAGCTTAAAGTTTGCTCTCCTGAAGTCCAAGTTAGCAACTATCCTGTCCTTTTTTCTTATTACACTGAAAATTTTAAACTCAACCATTTCATGATCACTGTGGCCAAGACAGCCACCTACCATCAGGTCCCCCACTAGTCCTTCTCTATTCACAAACAGCAAGTCTAGGAGGGCATCTTTCCTAGTTGCTGCTCTTTATGCCATCTTTTCCAACTAAATCTTCAGTTAGCAGATAATTTTCAATCAGTCAAAAAAAGTAATCAGAAAAGTAAAAAAGTAATGAATTTTGCTTTTCAACGCTGATGAAATGAACAATACTGCAGAACATCAGGGTTGAAAATGAGTAGCAACCTGAAATGTGACTAACGACCATTTTGGACTGACCGCCGATCAGGAAAAAGAAACTATGAGTGTGAAACTATATTTATCTCACTGAAACTGTGTTTAGAAACCGAGGTCATATACTCTATGGATGAAAACCATATCAGCACCTTGAAAAAACTATATATATGGGTATCTTCATATCATAGGAAAACCGAAATAAACATTTGAAATATGTTTGTAGTTGTATATATATGTACGTATATACACAACAACAAACAAATGAAATTAATAGCTAAAGACAACACAGACAGTAAATGTGAAAACTTTCTAGTCTACAAACACCATGGTTTGGCATGATTTGTTTGGGTTTGTACAAGATAAATTATTATAAAAGCTGCAAATAAATTACAGGCAGACACTAGACAATCAAGAAAAACTTGACAATTGTTAGGCTGTAGACTTAGAGAATATACTATTGGCTGTGAAAATTCAGATTTAATTCAACCAAAGAAAGATCACGGGTAATCATTATAACTTGGCAATAGAATTTAATCTAACAGATCGTACTAACTTGGCAAGAGAATTTAATGTAACAGTTTCTTCCAACTCATTTCTATACCTTCTTTGTGTCTTGTATTTATGATACAGGTTACCATATAGGAAATGTAGAACTGCTGCAAAATTGGAAACAGGATAAAAATAGTTCAGTGCTGTACCTGACAAACTCTAAAGTTGTTTGCACCATTTTACTTCAGCTGTTCTGTAATATTCCAGACAACATTTGCATCTTAATGCTTAACTGGATGACCACAAAGCCAAAGCTGAACAATCAATTAACTTGTGTTTCTTTTCATTTAACTTCATTGAAACTTCACTTATCCTTGCAAAAACATGCACTGAAACCCTGCCAGAAATGGAATAGGAAAATGCCAAAGTAATCAGCCACCAGAAAGACATTTGAACACAGTGAGAAAATGTCCTTGAGCCTGAACAGAAGACAAGCGCAATAAGTGTGCAGATAACAGGAGATATAGAACTTGGTGAACACTATACTATTTCCCTGAAGTAAGCAGAAGCTGTTTTTAAGATGCAGAGCAAGAGAGAGAAAAAAAGGATCATTAAGAGAGAAAAAAAAAGGATCATCAAGAAAGAAATACTACACATTTCAAGAAATGTTGACCATTATTTGTGGTCTTTATTGTGCTACCAGGTATTGTGAAGACATCCTTGCTGAAATATTCACAAGCGATTGAAATGCTGTGGGAGGAACACGTTCCCTGTTAGAACTGCAAAAGATTTCACAGAAGTTCAAAGTGGGAATGAAGGAGGTTTAAATCTCACAGTGGTCTTCAAGCATGTGAAGCAATGGTCTGTGAAATTCAACCATCTACCTTACGCTAAGGCTCCACTCCTGCTACCTGGAAAGTCAATGGCAAATTCAAATAGAGTCCAGTGAAAGCAAGGCTCAGAGTCCCCATAAATACAAGGAAGAAAATACTAAAGTTAATGAACAGCTACTTGATGGAAAATTCACATATACAATTCTCATGTGTTCACTCAACCTTTGGCTTGACATCACAGTTGCGAATTGTTTTTTAACAAACTGATGATAATTTTAATTGACTAAAATATGTCCTTTCTTAAATGAGAAAAAAGTCTTCAGCAATCCAATAAAAGTAATAAAAATTCCTCTCTAATTTGTTTTGCTGAAAGCCTACTACATTAACACCTGTTAAAAGGAAATGTACTAACAGAAGTCCTAAAATTAAAAATAAAAGTCACATTAAACTGCTACAACAATTCTCCTATTATATCAATGTTCATTGTACACAATGATGTAGTTCCACATAATGCAAATTTTGAGAGATAATATATTTCCAAAAGGCTGTATTCTGTAACAGAATCACAGAATCACAGAATGATAGGGGTTGGAAGGGACCTCTGGAGATCATCTAGTCCAACCCCCCGACAGAGCAGGTTCACCTACAGCAGATTGCACAGGAATGCATCCAGGCGAGTTTTGAATATCTCCAGAGAAGGACACTCCACAACTTCTCTGGGCAGCTTGTTCCAGTGCTCTGCCACCCTCAAAGTAAAGAAGTTCCTCCTCATGTTTAGATGGAACTTCCTATGACCAAGTTTGTGCCCATTACCTCTTGTCCTGTCACCACTGGAAAAAGACTGGCCCCATCTTCCTGGCACCCACCCCTTAAGTATTTGTAAGCATTAATAAGATCCCCCCTCAGGCTTCTCCAGACTAAAAAGACCCAAGTCCCTCAGCCTTTCCTCATAAGAAAGATGTTCCAGTCCCCTAACCATCTTTGTAGCCCTTTGCTGTACCCTCTCCAGCAGTTCCCTGTCCTTCTTGAACTGGGGAGCCCAGAACTGGACACAGTACCCCAGATGCGGCCTCACCAGGGCAGAGTAGAGGGGGAGGATAACCTCCCTCGACCTGATTGCAGTGCAAATGCAGTAATGCAGTGCAAATTTTCTATGAAATTCACTGATGTGCTTTTATACATACATACGGCAAAACTTGGTTAATAAAATTAAAAATCTTTGTTCTCTGGAAAGAATGGATTCTTAACAATCGATTTCAAAGTAGCTGGGGGATAATTAGGTGATAATAACATCTGAGATGTATGAAAAACTAATTATGTCAAACCAATCTCTTGCTTCTTGACACTATAACCGATATACAATATACTGGATAAGAAGGAAGAAGTAGAAGTGATAAAAACTGCCTTTTTTTCCATTAGTAATGTTTTTAAACAACTAATGGGAAAAATATTTGTATGAAATTCCCATCCTGTAAGTGTACAACTGAAAGAAAAAAATAATAATAAGCTTAGAGTAGATATGACTGGTTCATTGGTAAAGTGTAATTTCAAGTGGAGGTCCCTAAAGTGGTCTGTCTTTTCCTTTATTCTAGTCAACATTTCATTAATGGCTTTGATGATAGAATAAGGAGACACTACCTTTAGGGATTGTGTCAAGCACTTATTAATTTCTCTTCATTTTTCATTTTCAGCAAAAATAATTTGTATTTAATATCCAGAAAAAGCTTTCTCATCAGAAGATTAGTGAACCAGTGAAAGAGGTTACCAAGGTGCTTTACCAAATCTCTTAGACTACAAGTTTTAAAATACAGCTTGGACAAATAGCGTAAATGTAGTTATGGCATCTCAGCCCAGGGAGATGGACAAGATGACATCTGACAAGATGGTGTCTGTCAGCACTTCACTCCTGTGGTCCTCATGAGAGTTCTTCACATCACAAGTACACAGAACATGGTGTCTTTCTAAAGTACAACTAAATGTATTTTGGATATTAGGTAGTGCTAAAGACGAGATGCAAGAAAGAAGGGAAAATCAAAAGGATAATTTTAAAGGCCAGTGTATTGGCAAAACTATGTGAAATCTATATTTAAATATCAAGCGTAATTCACCTGGTTTGTAGGCTGTCAATTTTTAAAATGGTTCTTAGTGTTGAGATTTGAGTGAAATTTGTGATAAAAAGAACGACTTACATTAATTTTACTGTGTTACTTTACTGTCCAGAACTACTCTTACATAAGAGAGACTTGTTTCTTAATTCGTTTGTCTAAAGCAATGGAAATAAAACAGCTCTCGTAATGATTGGCATTCTTCTGGCATCCTAAGGAAGACACAATTTATGATGTGATAACAGACCAGACAGAAGTCACTGTCATCTTGAACAGCAGATACTTGTTTTCTTGCACTTGGAATGAACTATGAATCTGGCAGCCTTGCTGAAACGGGGAGGTAAAGAGAAAGTACCAGGAAAGTCATGGCTTTGGTCTGCACAGGGCAGAAATTCAACAGAAATATGCAGCTACTTACTGCTGTGCATTTGTGAAAGATGTAGAGTTATTCAAAACACGTGAATAGGCAAAATAAAATATAATTTGCTGTGACAAGATATCTTACAGTGTTTAAAACAGGACATACTGTATTCCAACAGTAACTGTTTGCAAGGCTGAATTTATAATCTCTTTCTCTGTGATTTTCAGAATTATTGATAAAGCTTTAATTTCACAATAGTTTTTCAGAGTACTGTGATAGATTTTGCTCTAAAGACAGAAGCAATGAATGAAAATGACATGGTTGGGACATTGTCCAAAATTAGTTTAATGCAGCTACTCATTAAACAAGAGTCTTTTTAGCGAATGACTGAGATTTGCTTTGTAGAAATTTATGGCATTTGCTAGATCCTGAAGAATAATTTCAGTGAGCATGAGCAAAAAGACTGAATAAAATCCACTGTGTTTCGACCTGAAATTAATAAATATTTGCAGTCCAGTGCTTAGGTTTCCTTTGTATTCTTAAGTTTGAGTCTCAACCTCAAAGTAAACACAGAGAATGTAAAATCTTTTCAAATGAAACTAAAATAAGTTTCAATCCCCTTCAGACAAATATTGTCAAAATGTGGATAGCTGCTTGTTTTTGTTTCTCATTCAAGCTCTTTTGGGAGATATGTTTTCTAGAATGACAAAGTATAGTAATTTTTTGCCTATATATTGTAAAACAAAATTCTTATGGTATAGATTATTTTCAGATAATAAAATATTAGTATGAACTCTATGCATCTAATTCATGCATTCATTGTTCTCAACATCTTTATGCTTTTGTATTGAGATTTTTTTGTTTTATGTAGATACATTTAGTATTGCAAATATATCTTTTAGATAGTAGAAATATTAATAATGTACAGCTTAATGCAAACTGAGTAAACATTCTATGAAGTGGCTGAATCTTGGTAGCTCCCATTACCTTCAGCTATTAAACTTCTTGCTTTATCTTTTTGTGTCTCAACTAGTGGCATACAGCAACTGAGTGACTAATTCGTAGATCGATGGAATGAGGGTTGCAATAGTCAAATCAAATGAATGATATGTTAACCTGTGGGATATAAGCTCAGCAGGGTCATTCAGAACTTGGCTGCAATGATAATATGCCTGGCTTTTTTGCACAGAAACATACAGAAATAATAATTAATAATATTGAGCATTGTCACAGTAACACCGAATGGGCCACATAATATTTTTTTACAGTATGACAGAGGTTAAGGGGCAAACATGGACTGTAGTTGTGGATCTGTATTTACCAAATATATACAATGTGTCTTGCTCAACCTTCCTCATACTAAAATGACCATGGGAAAAAGGAACTATTAACTAACTCAAATTAATGGAGAGTTTGTATAAAAAGGTTGTTAACTGCCACCTTCATTAAAGATTGAAAATAATTCAAAGATGGGCAACCGTCAAATTCACTGAAGTTCCAGTGATCACCTGGGGTTATCCAGACAACCTGGGGTTATCCAAAAAAAACTTCTTGAGTTTGGAGAACAGCTTTGGAAACCTCATAAAATAGACACTCTTCCTATGACTTTCCTCCTCTTTCATGCTCAAGACTAAACCAGATTTTCATGGGGAGAATCAGAGGCTTGTTTTTAAAGACAGTCAAAACCTGAGGACATTTTAAGAACTATTTCCTAGGAAAATAAGGTTTACACAGGCTAGATGTCCATCTGCACACTAATCTGTCAATCCCTACCAAACAACTTTTACATCCATTGTCCAATCTCATCTAGATTTGACAGAGATACAGAGGTCTCATAGCCTAAACTCCTACGTGAAAATCTGCAGCTAACAGGAACATGCCTGCTCCCCAGGCAGCATGCAGTTAGCAGGGAGCCTCTCAGCACCAGCCTGACTTGTGATTGGCAGGTCCCTGCATAAGAGATGGTGGGCAGGGAGGTATAGTTTAGAAGATATGCTTGTCAAAGGAAATAGTTGAAAAGAACATGGTTATAGGGAGTTTGGGAGAGAGATGCTTTATTATGATAACAGAAAGTAGAAGGATATAATAAGTGAATGAGTAAGAAATCATTCATTAATTCATTGAGAAGCTTGCCTATTTGTACAAACTGATTTACCCTACGAAGCTAACTGTGGGCTTCAACAACAGTGAGCATCATACATATACATCACAGGAAAATGCGTGTATAGCATTGTTTGAAATTTTCACACTACTCTAAAACTTGAGTAAATGTATCGTCAATGGAAATGCATGAATCGGTCAGACCTCATCTCTCACAGCTCTCAGGATTTGCTCTGGCACTGGCCTTTTTTTCTCCTCCCTTGTCTGAGTGTATGGCCACTAGCTTCACACACTTTGCAAACCACAGTCCTGACATCCCTTTGCATGCAGAGTCTGATGCCACAGGCCATGAGAGACTCTGGAGTCTGTCTGTCTGTCTCTCTTTCTCACTCTCTCCAACCTTGTGTAATGAAACCAGCAGTTCAGCAGTATTTGGAGCCTCTGCAGCCTCTGAAACTGGAAAGATTTTTCCTTCAATAAATGGATTTAGAGCATGTAGTTACTACACCTATTAGATATCCAAATTACCTATGGGAAACTATTTCAGCACCTCATCTGCTACACCATGGATTCAGACAGCGCTGAACTGCTGTTATGCCTAATCCTTTCAGCATTGTGCTGAGGAATTTACTTGCATTGATAATGCAATCATTAGCCTATGGGGATTTCTGGATTTCTTGTTTTTTTAAAATACTCATCCACAGTGAAAAGTGCTTGATATTATTGTACAAACATAAAATAAGACCTCAAATTTGCATTTCACTCCTGTGATCTCTTATCTTTAAAGAAGGATTAAAAGCTAAGCCTCTTTACCAAAATCACCGAACATATTAATTATACAACTTATAAATAATTTAATAGCACACAGAGAATAGACTTTCCAAAAGTTTCATACATTCTTCTCATTATATCATGGGAATTATTGTCAAACTAGAGCAATTTTTCTCTTAATACTTTTCATGGTGAAAATCTATCCTGCTTAACTGTAATTTATAATATGATAATATACAACAAAAATTGCTAATGCTCCCAATATATAGTATTGGGAAAGTCTATTAAAGGTCCAGAATAGTGAAGAGGTTATGATCCTTATGTGTGTCTTGTTGACAGATAAGGTCAGACCATCAGCTACATAGCTCTGACACCTCTAAAGTCCATGTAGCCTCATCCAGATACCAGAATTGAGGATTGCTGAGAGTGTTAGCTGAGTCACTATAAAAACCTTCACAGGAAAAACATGGCATAGTGACTTGCTCCCTACAAGTCTTGCAGTATACCCATTAAAAACTTAAAAAAAGAGTAACCACCAGCATATTCCTGATATCTGGAGAAATGTGTTAAAGATATTAGAGTTGGGGGAGTAGAAGGAGATGGAGAAAACATTATGACCTTAATGCTGTGAAGTATCACTATTTCTAATGTAACCAGTACCCTTCAGTTGCCCTTAAATCACATGGAGATGCTCATACTCATCAACCATTTTGTAAATGTGACGTTTGCTGAAGTAAGCTGCCCAGAATTACTTTTCTCAATCCATCCTTTATACATAAGTGATTATAACTTTGTTGTGTTTTTATTCTCTCTTGTCTTACTTCTGATTTTAACATTTAAAAAAGCTATTTTCTGGACCCAATTTACTTGTAAACTCTGTCAGAATATGACCTGTATGTCTTGAGATTTGTGTATTCCTATTTTCTGGATTTTTGTTCTTTATTTTTGCAGACTAGAATTACTGCAATTTAAAGAAAAAGTTGCTCAGAGAGGTATCTTGAGTGGAAGCACCCATGCATATTTATAAAACCACAATGGAAAATCCATCATACAGTCTCTTCAGCAGTTAACTAAAAGACACTGTCTGCTTGGCCTCAAAAAAAGTTACGTTATTGACTTATGATCACCCCTCTGGTAGATTATCTTCTTATTTACCTGTCTCAGCAGAGATTTATAAGCCTGACTGTAACATTTGCCCTTCCGACTTTCCTTTGTCCCCATCTGTGCTAGATGGCTTTTCCTGGGAGTCTAAATCTCACATAGTCATTGTCAATTGAAGAAGGTAGAAGAAAAGAGACAGCTGACAGTTAAAGATACTGAGAAAGATTCTTCTCATGATTATGCCAATTTTACAGTAGCGTAATGCTATTGACTTCAGTGCAATTCATTGTAGTTATTGAATTCCGTAGTCCTAGTTTAGAGTGTTGTGGGGTTAAAATGAGGGCAAGTGTATTAGTCTATAAGAAAGAACAGGACCCCTGGATCCTACTGTTTTGCTAACTCATCTACGAAGTGGATACTACAGGTAATGATATATGAGCTTTAGCTACCGTATGCAAATTCCTCACATGTTTTCAAACAGAGGATGTTGGGTTCTTACCCAATCCCAAAGCTAGAACTTCCACTCTGAAACTTACCCACAACTACTTAATTACATAGGCAAATTACATTCAGACGTGTAAATAAACAATTTTTCTGAATATTCCTTAAAAAGTATAAGAACTGAGAACACTATACCTAAGTGCTTTTATGCACATGCTGTTTTTGTGACTGGAAAAACACTATAGGCACCAAAGGGCATATTCTCCTATGGAGTTCCTATTGACAATAAAAGGCAACCTACACACAAATAGAGGAGAAACAAATTGGTGTATATTCATATAAGTAAATTAACACAAAGATGACTGTTTTCCTTTTTTCCCCGGAAGTCTCCTGCTCTTTTCAGCTGCAGATATTAAATTTTCTTCTGTGAATTTCTCATAAGCTAGAAAGAGCCACGACAGGCCAAACAGTAAGATGGAAACCGCCATGAACCAGTCCCATAGCTGTGTGTCATCTCTACTGAGACATAAGGACACAGTTCTACCCTGTTGAAGCTGTGAAAGAATTTTCTGAATTTTTAGTACAAACAGAAGTTACAATGCTCCCCATATAAAATCTCAGATATGCATATTTTGATTAACTAAAGGCATCTGGCAGATCCAGTCAAAACATTTATTTCCTGCCCCTGACTAAGGCACAATAGCTGCGTAGTACTGAACAGCTGTTGAGCTTTATAAAAAATGGATGATAGCTGTGTATGTAAACATGCCTCTTCCTTTCATTGGTTACTGAAAGAATAAAGAAAGTGGGATGTAAATATGAGATATGTTATCAATAAACAGCAATTTCCTGATTTTTATTATCCCATTCTTTCCTGTGTCTCTGTCAAAAATGTGAAAATCATTTGCCATTTCCTCCAAGCTCAAAAAAATTATAATAAAAAAGAACTTTCCCTAGAAGCAGAGTTGCTAAAAATCACTTGAACATTTTCAAATGATCACCAGAAAAATGAGGTGCTCAAAAGACAACAAAGATAATAAACCTTTCCTTTTACAAGACATTTGTAAAGAATGTATTCTTATTGTAATTTTTACAGGTGTAACTCTCAGGCTCTTCAAGGTTCTCTAGTGATCATACAATTATTTTCCTTCATGTCATTTTGAATGATTTCCTATCTAGTTTATTGTTAATGCCTTCCCAGAAGTGTGAAGTATGGACTTATGATTTCTCTCTATAAAAATATAACGGATCTTCTCCTTAGTAACAATTCTCTGAAGTAAATGGCTTAGTGTAGCTGCTACTTTTCTAGAAGACTGTATTCTTAAAGCTAAGCATACCTGATTTTGAATCCTGATGCTTTGCATAGTATATGAGCGAATAAACACAAATCTGATTATCATGCAGTATACACAGGATCTAATCCAAATCAATATGTCAAGAGACTTCAGAAGGAGTGAGATAAAGTTTTTACCTTATTCTTTCAGACACTTTATGCAGCTTTCCTACTAAATGTCTATGAATTAAAAAAAGCTATTTTCTTCACAGTAAGCACAGTATTTATCATGTCAAACAACCCCCTATAATTCTAAACAGCTATGTGTATAGCATTTATTTTTCTCACTCATCCCTTGCAACAATGATACAGTTCCATTTTTTTTATTGCTCTGATTTTTAAGAATGATGCTGATTTGAAAATTACATTGCCCATTTACTAGTGAGCCATTTCATGAATATTAGTGCCATATGTGCAAATAGCATTTTATAGAGTAAATAGAAAGACAGGACTATGTCCTCTATGGATTTTATTAGCTGGCTTTTCCAATACTTTGTGCAACAGAGCAAAGAAAGATAAAAATTGTTACGCTGGATAAGACCTGTTATCCATCTCATACCAGTATCTGGACTCTGAGATAATTTTCCAGGATACAATGCTTCAATTTAAACTTTTTTTTTTCATGCTTCCTGAACTGGTAAGATATGACTATCTGAGCACTCTTACCAGAACAAACTTCATAACACTTCAGTGAGAGAACTAGACTTGAGTCACTAATTATAAGACAGAGCAAAACTCAATCATTCACTATTCCCAAATATGAAAAATAGTTTCCATTCATGGCCTGCATAACTTGTTTGCCCAGGTCAGCAAGAGCAGGTATATGGGTAGGAAAATAATATATTATAAAGATAAATAATGCTAAGCATATACTAAAATATTATTTTGTAGTTATGATTTTATAAGCACTTAAAGGGAAGTTAAGTATTTGAGATCTCTCTCATCTTTACAGAAGGAGAAAGAAGAACCAGAAAAATGCAATTATTTTTGTCTTAGGCTAAATAATAATATTCCAATGTTGAAAATAGAATGAAGAGTGGTGTGACTTTACAGCACCTTGTAAAGTCATTTATACCAGTGTAGATGGAAGCAATGTGACTGCAACTTCCTGGGAGTTTTGCGTAACTAGTTTGGTCATATGTATGAGATATCTCAAGGCAAGATGAAAAGCACACACATTAGCCATGAGACAAACCTTTTTCATACCACCTGTGTCTGAAATGAAGAAGCCCTCTGTTTGCAACCATGCAATGGTTAAAAGCAGCATTAGTAAGGTGTGCTGGTTTTGGCTGGGGTAGAGTTAATTTTCTTCATAGTAGCTAGTATGGGGCTCCGTTTTGGATTTGTGCTGAAAACAGTGTTGATAAAGCAGGGATGTTTTAGTTACTGCTGAGCAGTGCTTACATGGAGGAAAGGCCTTTTCTGCTCCTCACCCCACCCCACCAGCGAGTAGGCTGGGGGTGCACGAGAAGTTGGGAGGGGACACAGCCGGGACAGCTGACCCCAACTGACCAAAGGGATATTCCATACCATATGATGTCATGCTCAGCATATAAAGCTGGGGGAAGAAGGAGGAAAGGAGGGTCATTTGGAGTAATGGCGTTTGTCTTCCCAAGTACCCGTTACGCGTGATGGAGCCCTGCTTTCCTGGGGATGGCTGAACACCCGCCTGCCGATGGGAAGTAGTGAATGAATTCCTTGTTTTGCTTTGCTTACGTGCACGGCTTTTGCTTTACCTATTAAACTGTCTTTATCTCAACCCACGAGTTTTCTCACTTTTACTCTTCTGATTCTCTCCCCCATCCCACCTGGGGGGAGTGAGCGAGTGGCTGTGTGGGGCTTAGTTGCTGGCTGGGACTAAACCACAACATAAGGTCAAAGGATGTCTTTTGAAATCTTTAGAGTTGAGTGATATACTTGGAGATTTTGAGATACAGGTTTTGAAAGTTTCAGTGTAACAAAAAACCAAAGCTGACAGCAACCTACGTAATAATTGCTTTCCTACCAAAAATATTGCCCAAAGTCCTCCCTATCATTTCTCCTAAACTATTATCTTTTTCCTCACCAAATGCTTCACTCTTAGTCTAACAAGCATAAGCTCACCTGAGCAGAGGCTGCCGATTTATATGTTCTTGTAAAATACTGTACCTGGGTAATTACACTCAACTTGTAAGTTGCATTGCTACTTCTGCAAACAACTCCATGGGTGAATTTAATGAGTGCTACTGAATAACTGGTAAGAAAATAATTTTGATGTCAAGATCAAAGCTGGGATTCAAACAAAAATTTTACTCATTTGAATGGTCCTGTTGACTTCAGTGACCAAGTAATATTTACAGAATTGATCCCTTGAAGAACTGATGGTCTTAACACTTTAAGCATTTATCCCACTGTGCTGCACTGCACTTATTTTTTTAAGAGAGCATTTTTTTCCTCGTTATTTGAGTCTTCCTACCATAGGCAAGCAAAATCAATGAGCCTTTTGATTGGAATAGAAAAAAATGGAAAGGGGAGATGTGATAGAAGGCCAAATTCTAACAATATGCCTGAAGCTATATAACTCACTGCTTTTAGATTAGATGCAATCCCCATGTCACAGCTCTGTATTCAATTTTAATGCTGGAATAGAAATCATACATTTGGTCATCCATGACGAACCATACTTGCTAGTTCTCTTGTTATTTCTTTTTGTTTCTCCTCTGTATAAGAGATAAGATGCCGTCAAATAGACTAAGGCTGCAATTATTTTAGTAAACAGAATTCAGTGTTGATCTCAATGCTTTCTTGAAATCTGGAAAGTTCAGAATTTTTATTATTGCTTTTGCTTCATAAATCTCATTCCTACTCATGCTTAGTTGTGGGCATAAGATACTGTTAGCTACAATTCAGTGAAATTTTCCAGGATACAATAACACTGAACTGTCTCATTCAATAACTACATCCAGTTTATTCTTAGATAATGAAAATGTCTTTTATGATTCATTACAACTTTCCTTTGTTCTTTATATGATATCAAACCATTAGATGGAAATCATCTGAAACTATTGCCTGCCAGCAACTTGACGATCGCTGAGAAAAGGCAAGAAGATCTAATGCACAACCCCTGTGGTAGGTCTCTGAAGCTATTCCTATGTAACTCTGGCAGCATAAGATTATTAAAATATAAAATAATTAATGTTTGTAATATGACTTAAATTCAGCAATGTGAGATATGAACTTTAAGATTAGTTGAAATCTCACTGATTAGAGTAGGCTTCGTCAGGACCCTCATAGACAGAGAAGTAAAAGAGTGTCTGCATTGAATTAAAAAAACCTCAGGTGCTGAACATATCCATATAGCTCTGATAAGTCATGTCAGTCAACTTGCAGTGCAGATGTCACTAAAACTGTTTGGGGATTTTCCACCTAAGTATTATTTAGTGGAAAGTGTACTTCCTAAAAAGAATTGTTTTTCACAACATGATAAAATATTCCAAATATCAAATAAATTCAAAATAGATTGAATAGCAAGACTAGTGGGGTAGGGTTTTGGAATAACTTAAATGAAAATATTTAAATTTCTTGAACTAAGCCAAAAATTCTGAATCTGTTCAGTCTTAATCCGTGGCTGCTCATGGTGCCACAGTGTCTCATATATGCTGTAATGTGGGTTAATGCCTCTACTTCTGTTGAGGGCCAGCACTCTCTCTGCAAATGAACAACATGCTTTTCTGTTTGCTGCTTCATAAGAATCAAATGTGTAGGACTGTACCTGTGATCTTTGTTGAAACCAGCATCCATGGGGATTGTATCAGTTCTTTGGGGACAGCTCTGTTAATATGTCAGTGATTTTGAGGTGCAATGCAACTTAACATGCTGTGCAGCAAAGTCAAGAACATTATCATTGACAACTGCTTGAGACAAAGGGTAAATGTGATTAGCCACAAAGAATTTGCAGATAAATAGTCTTACCAAGGCAGCATAAGTCAAATTCTCTTTGGAGTGAGTATCAAATAGGAATTTGATACTTGATATTTGAAATTTGATAGCTTGAAAAGTGCAGTATTGAAAGTATTTCAAAAGCTGCTAAACATGAATAAGATTTTTCTGCTGCACTTTGGGGTGTATTTTGCATTGCTTTTAAAACCTGATTTTTTAAATGAACCCAAACTTCTAATAAAAAGGACCTCAGAAGGGAATTAGACTTTGAAGAGTTGACTACACATGAGGCAGTTCTCATTCTAGCAAGCACCAAAGAAGAGTGTGCTGTGAAGCTGCAGGCTTTGCTGAAGTCAGTAGCAGACTTCCTTTCTATTTCAATGGAGTCAGGATTTCACCCTGTGTTTTTATTGCCCCTTTTCTAATCAGAGTCTGGAAGACTATGGTAAATAATTTTCATAACTGCCAGGAAGAGAAACTACAGTAAGCACGGAACATAAGAGCACATATATTATCGAAAATGGTTGTTGTGCATAAAAATGTCTAATAAAATCTCTTGGAAGTGCTCAACTGTGCAAATGAATCCTGATGCATTTTTCATAAATAATGAGCATCAAGGAAGAAGAGAATTCACTCATTAGGTTGAAACCAAGACAAAAGGCTTTACAAAAGGAGTAAAGTCTTACAGTGGCTCTGTCCAAACATTTCTTTGGAACCTGATCTTGCATTCTTTATGCACAAGAAACTCTCAGTGATGTCAGCAGAAGCTTGGCAGTTGGGTATGCAAGGAATGCAGGACTGTGCTTGGCAGCTGGGTATACAAGGAATCACAGGACTGTGACAAGCCTAAAATAATCATGGCTTCATTCTTCAAACTTCGTCAAAACTCCTCAGATGTTCAAAAGTCAAATGCCAACATAAAGATCAAAAAAAATCTTCATTTGGCATTTAGAAATCCAGTAGTTTTCCTAGTATCTCACCAAGTGCCTATGACTACTTCTAAAATGAAGTATAAGACTTCATACTTACATTTCTGTAATAATGAAGACTCCAAACTCATTCCTCGGTCCCAGCTGTGATATTCCTGTTTGGAGTACATGCATTTTGTTCTTGATACTACTTTGATTTAGGACCAATTATATCCTGGGCCAATCCCTTACTTAATCTGGACCCACCAGAAGGCTGAGATAATAAATGTACAGTATGTCTCCTTGAGTGTAATCTCACATACTAATGGTGAAGGATTTTTTGTTATGCCAAATATTAATAATACCCAAGAAATAATTTCAGAAGCTGAACTCCCACGTAAGTCTACCGCAAGTCCAGGTCTTGCAGAAAGGAGATCCTGTGCCACATCCATCATATTAGAGAAGGTCCATATCTATGACCAGGAAGATGTTTTTAGCATGTCCTTGTGATGATGAGAAGGTCCAAATTCTTTATTCCAAGTGGTAGGACTGAATTTGTATCTTGAAATAATTCACAACTTTGAAAAACAGTTGCAGTTTTTCTCCCTTTTAGTTTTGGTATGTGCATATTGATAACAGACACTCTGGATACCACTGCTTCTAGTGCTGGAGCTAACAATTCCTCGAGGTATTCTGGAAGCACCAATATCTTTATTTTGTAAATTATTTTTTTTTTTCTGAATAAATTATGGAAGCATATACAATCTGCTAAAGACAGGATGAGGAAATACTCAGAAAAACAACCATTTCTCCCTATCCATAGGCACAATAAAGTATAAACACAGCAACAGAAATGCAGTCTTACATCAAATGAACCATGTAATGGCTTTGAATAGAATGTGTATGTGAACGAGGTGTCTGGTAGTAGGTTATAGAAATGAGTACATCTAACCTGTTTCAACCTTGTATGACTGATGTAACACAATGCTAAGCCAGGCAGTTTAACACTTAATTGCCAGGTTACAGGGCTGAGAAGTTAAAATGCCAGGGAGAATTTAATTTTACTTGTTTGACATCTGTGTCCTTTTGTGGCTAGAAAACAAGCCATAGAAACCCAACAAATTTTATGTGACATGTCAGACATAAGACTGTGTGATATATCTTACACATGAATGTAAAAGTAAATTGTACTTGTGTTGATAGGTGACCTTAATTCAATTCTGCTGGCACATTCAACTTACATGTAGCATTTTAAAAAATGTGCTAAATCCTGATACAATACCGAGTGAATATTTATCCTTCATGACCACAGAGAAGCAGTGTGTCAATGTTCTAGTTATAGAAGCGGGTAAAAAAACACCCACCACACCTCTAAGCCACCATAAGACTCATAAAATAAGTAAAATTTTCTAGTAATAAAGCATTTCCTTCCAAGGATCATAGAAGTCTATATCCTCTATCCAGCCTCTGGTTAATGGATGCATCCTTATGCCATCTCACTGCTTCTCCTGAGAGCTTGATAGATCAATGTGTTTCATTATAGAATGATTTCTCTACTACATCTGAATACTGCATGAAGTCGTATCGGGGAAGCCTCTTTCAAACTCTGCAGCTATTCCTTAATCTGGGTAATGTCTTACCTCTCAAATGCTTCTCCTGAAATCAGTATGGCTTCTTTTGGGGTAAGATACTACTCACCGTAAGTAGATCTTCATGAACATGAAGAGAACAGATAGAGTTCAAAGTATATGGCATAGCTGGGTGTTGCTCCCCAATGTCTATACTTATATTTTCTGTGATGTAAGGTATTCTCAAGATGAAATGGGCTGTATTTTTGCCAATATCATTAATGAACAGTTATTGTGTAGCTGGTGGCAATGGTGCAGCCACACATAAAAAGTAATAAACATGCCAGCTAGGCTACCAAATACATTTTGCAAGAAGACCTTTTTGTACATTAGGTTTTCAATATATATATTAATATTAGGTATAGTAAGAGGAAACAGTGCCAAAATGTATCAAAAATCATAAATGATGACAGTGAAGTACCTACATTGAAAACACAGTGTCCATATAAGAGTTTTCCTCTACTCCCAGAAGAAAAGAGCTAAAACCTGTTAAGGCACAAGCGATGTCAAATAAGCAAATGCTTTTCACTTAGTAATGCTGATGCATTCAAAAGAGGGGCTTTGATAACTTCTCTGATGGAAGACTCCTTCTGCCAAGTGGCAGAATCAAGACTACTCTAAAACATTGCTATGAAACAACACTCTAAAACACACAGTGGGGTTGTTTCTATGGCACTGTACTCCACATAACAAAATAAGTACAGATGGGGAAGTAAGAGATATCAAATAAGCCATCTCCAAAACTGCACAACCTGAGCTCATATTCTGTGCAGCATTGCATTACAACTGGAAATACAATGAGTAGGATAAGGAGGTTTTTATCACAAGGTGACCATTTCAAATCAAGTCCAACTTGGCAGACCATGACCCAAACTCACTATGATCTAAAAGTATTTGACATGAAATAATTTAGCAATTTCAGTCTATGACCTAATGGATATTCATATAAAAAACTTCTGTTCAACTGGCACTAACTAAATCCCTTCTATACTAATGCAGCAGTGCAGATTGAAGCATGTGAAAAATTGCTCTTGGTGATGATCCCACTGGAAAAGTATAAGGCATTACACCCACAGGTTTTTTTGATGGCCTGAAAGGCTTAAGCAACACAGATTTATCAGGCGTTGTTTGAAAGGAAGAACTCTCACAAATTTGAGACAAAGAGGAAAATGATAAAAGAAAAAAAGTGGTCTTCGAGATACTTTTAAAAATCAAAATTCTATGAATCTTTACAGCAAAAACACTATAAGAAATGATGAGCCTCAGGCTTTTCTGCAGTGGTCTCACTTACAGTGACTTTTACATTCATTGCATTTTGCTTTCACATCGATACAGGAACAAGCAATGTACCATGTTTTATTGTGTCTTAGTGTGCCAGCATTGTGAAATATAAGAAAGCTGAATGGAAGGCATTATCGAACATATTTTTGTGTTAGAAATTCAAGAGTTTGACAAAATATTGCAGTGTGCAAGACTTAAACAGCTACATGTAGCAAATGGAGTTTTAATTAAAAGAAAGTCAGAGGTTGAAAATGATGCCCGTAGATAACGGTTGTAAGGGGGCACTTATTAATATCTTAACTCAAAGCTTGATAAGGGACGTGTTTCTTCACCTTGAGGATCCATTCACCTACTAAGAGTATATCATCTGTAAGGTTGCCTGCAAGGCAGAAGGTCAGCATAATTTCCTTGATATGTTATTCTTGCTTCCCCAAAAGAGCATGCTGAAAGATTTAGCACCACAGGAATTACCACACTTTTCAGACTGTGGGGCACTCAAGCACATCAAGCCCTCTAGGAAACCCTCTAATTGGACTTCTTACCTGCAAGGCTCTAACTCTAGAGCATAACTTGATACCAAAGTCATGGAGCATGGACTGCTAGCTACAGAGAATCAAGCTTAATCAAGAATCAAGAGCCTCATGAAGCTCTAAATAATTGTTTTGGAACGAAATCAAAAGATTGGGACTCATTTTAAAGACAACCAACCAAAAAAAGAAGGAAAGCTGTGTTAAGATATAGCCTGTATCAGGAAAAAAGAACATCCTGATTATTCATCCAAGGAGTTCAGTTTTTTTCCCGGTCAGATGCTCAATCTATGCAATGTCATATGTATAGCATTGCTTACAGCCCTTATAAATGTTCATTAATGTCCTCTGATTAATTCCTATCCTTCCACAGTCAATTGAGCTTCACAGCTCTGGGTTGGGACTCTATGGACTTATGCAGCAACATTTTTTATTAGAGAGAAGTAGATTGTTAATTGGTCCTCTGAAGTTTTTTTTGGTAGAGAAAAGATGGTGGTGTTTGTAAACCTTTTTCCAATGATGCCACTTTTTTTTTTCTTCACATGATGTAAGTAAAAAAAATAAAAATGTTTGAAGGCAGTAGGAAAAAAAAAAAAGAGTTACTTAATTAGCAGTGAAAAAACCCTTCCTTATGGGCCAGAAAAAGCCTAAGAGATAAAGAACTTGTGAGACAAAGAAATCATCAAATAATCACAGAAGGGATTGATCACCCAGTTGCACAGATGGTTGTACAGGCAGTAGCCTGCAAGTACTGCAAGAAAAGCCACATTGCAGAGGTGATTCTTTAGATTGAGGCACTGCACTTGGTTGGATATTGTGGCAATGTTTCTTATGAGGGTACATACACGTGAAATAAAACCATATTTTTTAACACATGTCAATGGTAGACTGTATTTACCGGTTTCTGCTAATATTTCTCCCTCCTTCTCTTTGATCCTTTTGTTTTATACTCACTGTGTATTTGGTTTTTATTTAACCAGTTCACTGCTCCATTTTTCACCCTTTAAAACAGTCTGTAAAAAAAATCTAGAAGTAAACCTGTAGACATTGTTCTTTCCCTTTCCAAATTAAAATACTCAAATACACGCTAACCAAGTGGGTTGTCAAGAAGTCTGTCTATCCCATTTGTGACACTGGACAGTTGCCTAGATATCCCACTGAGCCAGGGACATCCAAGGCTCACAGGAGAGCAAGCCATGGGGCATGATGGAAGGGAGATTATCAAATCCTGCAATTTACAGAATACCTGAAGTACGAGGTAAATGGAGGAGTTGTTCAGCTGTAAGGGATATGGTAGTACTGAAATACTGGTCAGAACCACCCCACACCCCCCCCCCCCCCCCCCCCCAGCAAAACTATGCTTATCAGGCAATAACTTTCAGGAAACTCGACAAACACGCAGGTAGCCTTACTACTGCATACAGCCTGGGACAAGGGTGGCTAAGAGGTGTTGTGGGACTTGCAAGGGTAGGAAAAATTTTGATTGGACTGTACCATAAGCAGTTGGCTTTTTCCTGGTTGACCAAAAAAACCAAACTGATTTTGTAAATATCTGAAATATGGAAAACAGTGAGTTAGAAGATACACAAGTTAATGTTATATGAGCTAGTCTGGGTAATGAGAGCTGCATAGCCATGACAAAACAGAGATCAGGAAGATTAATTTACCTTGATCTTGGCAAGGACTCCCCATGTCCAGGACAGCTCATTTAAAAGTCAGGTATGGCTACAGTACACTTCAGTCTGCAGTGTAAACACTTTTCTGATACTACTTTAATGAAGGATAGAAAATGGGATTGCTATTGAACTTACATGATGTAGTTAATTGTGCAGTGGCGGATTCTCCATCTTGCAGAAGTTGCAGCTCAGAATTAGGCAAGCCTGTGTTAGTTTACACATCTATCCATGTTTCTGTTTTTTTTTTTTAAAATCCATATCTAAGCAAATCTGTTCTTTCCAACAATTACGAGATACCACAACAACTCCCTATTGCTCATCACAGTTTTTCTTCCCCATCTTAGATGACACTGTGGTGTACCCATCAGAAAGCACAGATTCAGTCTCTCAGACTAGGAACATGTTACTAGAGGGAAAAAATAAAGAAGAATCACTTTTCAGCTGATGGTACCTGTTCTGAAAATCAGAGCAATTGTAAAGATGAGAGTTCAAATACATGAAAGGACCCAAGTACATAACTTCAATAACACTCCTCAAAAATCCTGCTGAATTTACAATGGTCTGTGCACCTAAGGTTTTCTTCCACTTAGTTTCCCTGTGGGATCTGATCCAGCAGGCAGACTCAGAGCCCACCTGATGGGCACTTATCAGAATGAGCTTCACAAGAGGCACAGTAACCATTCAAAAAATCAGGAAAAGATGTTACGTATGTACATATATATACACATACGTATGTGTGCATATATGTATACACAGATACAAACATACGTACACATCAGTCAAATGACTAGTTATCTCTCCAGAAAAGGGGAGAAAATGTTTCTATATTTTACTTTACATTGTCGTTAGGTTAAAGGGAAAAAAAAAAATCCACAAAACCACAAAGTACGTTTTGGTGTAGAATGCATGTCTTGTCTCCTAGTCAGCTCTAGAACAACATCATCTCCTCTTTTCACTTTTCCTAGCCAATGAGTCTTGTTTTGGCATACAGGAGAGCTTCAAGGCTGAACAGGGCATAAAACCCAGGTCCTATTTCTTTGTGGGTATCCGTGCTAACCACAAAGACTTTTTACAAAGGTAACCACAGCATCGTGGTGCCAGCTGTGATATTAAAAAAGCAGTGAGCTAAGCTAAGCCTTTAAAAGAACTGATGTGAGTGTTCAAATGCAGAAAAGGGCCTTAGATGCTAAAAGTACCTTCAAACATATGCATTGAAGGGGATGCTTAAGTGACACACTCAGAGCTACGGATCTCATTCCAGAATCCACACATATGCAGTGACACCATAGTGGACCAAACTGTCTTTTTGGACTGAAGAAGAGAGGTAAGGACGGAAAGGGGGAAGATTATTACTTTCAGGTCTTTTTGAGCAATGACACTTTTTGGCTTAAGGTATCACCGAGCAGAGAATACAATAATAGAAAACCCAACAACATAAATATTCACTCAGACTAATGAATTAGGCACCACAATTGCATGGTGTTGGTATCAAATACTTTCTGTCATCACATTTCAACAGAACTTTTATCTTGTTTCTGTACAAGAATAAGGAAATGCAAAGAGCATAAATATTTCAAACTGCTTATAATTAAAACTTCATGTGTTTGGCATGAAACTACTCCAGCAAAGAAGGCCAACTGTGTATTGGTTATACTGCCAATGTGCCCCCCTCTCATGTTAACAGCTGGGCAGTAAACATCGTATGGCACTGCTTTGCCACAAAAGATATTCTCAGCATGCTTGCGTTAGTAATGAAATCTTGTCATTCGTACTTCAGCATTAATATTAAAAGCAAAATGTGAAATGTTCATCAAGGTCTCCCTGCCCCTCCTTTTTTGTGTGTGTTTTTTTCTTTTGGGAATAACCAAATTCTGTGAAGGAAGCAGTAAAATGCCCTACTTGACTGATGGTATCAGAGTGATACTCTGCATTAGGAAAGGAATAAAGGGCTGAAATCACAGAGAGAATTAAATGATGTTGTAATGAAGATGCACTGTAATATGAAAGAATCAGCCTGATGGAGCTCTCATTTAATTTTAACCGCACAGGACAAATTCTGCTCTCTATTACATCAACCCAATACTAATTAAATTAATAGGACAAAGCAGAACTTGACTCTATCCCTTCTGGAAGAAAAAAAATAGCAATTGGAAGGGGAAAAAACCAACCACGCAACACATTATTTTTGTTGAATAATAGGTTTAAAATAAAATCTCAAGTGGCATTGGGAGACTTTGAGCCTCTTAAATGCCAATCTGTGCAGCAGGTTTTCTGGGTCTTGGAGATGCTGATTTATCAGTTCTGGAACAAGAAGAACTGCATATCCTTCCACCTGAGTGACCACATGCACATACGCACGACCTGTTCCACTGTTAGAGCAGCAACAACTGCAAATATGCTATTTACCCAAAACGAAGACTGGAATATTTTCATTGACCTCAGGGAAGGCATCTTCCCAGTCCTTTTTTTTTCACAGTGCCTGAGCCAAATTTCCACCAAAGTCACATAGGCAGCAAGTCTCAATAAGTCCATTTTCTTAATTTGAGTAATAGTTAGGGATTCCTTTGTTACTGGTCTCATTTGGATTACAAGAACATCTCATTCTAAGCCTCTAGCCATAATTTCCATCTCCACCCTGCCATGCATTTCTTCTTTCCAGCCTTTAAAACCAATCTCAATATTTATAACAACTAGCCACTAATACAATTGCATTCATCCACTCTTGCTTAAAGGCAGCCAGTGGACTAGTATTTTTTCCTCTGTCCCTCTTCACTGTTAATTACAAAACTCCACTTCTACAGGCTAAATCATTCTTAATAGCACTAAGCTATTCAGTTTGCAGAGCTGCGTGCAGCCATTTTATTACTTTCACTAGTGCAATTATTTTCTGTCATCTACACAGTAAGCCAAAGTTAAGGTCAACGGTATACAGTTTGCTTCTACTCCAGTTTAATAAGGTCAAATGCATAATGATTCTGCGGTATATTATCATAAATTCACTTTCCACAATAAAGTTAAACTGATTAGAATAGTGCAGCATACCAGTTTTGCACACTTTGCTCATATCTAAAATCAGTTTGTGCAGTGAAGTTGTAAGTTTGGATTGTATTGTTGTGTTCATATCCACCACATACTCTCAGAGAGTGAGTCTAGGCTTCAGTTATATGTTGCAAAGTATTTTCAGCACAATCACAGCTCAACTAGAAAAGGAAGGGTTTTTTTTAACAATTTATCACACCCAATCAGTAAAATTAAGCAAACCGTGGTACAACCACTACCTTAATCCAATGTAATTGCATCCTGTAATAGCTTTCTAAGTAAAAGAGTCTTGAGTTTGAAAAGAAATACTTTAACTATATGTTCTTTTACTCTGACGACAATATCCTGGACATGTGGTTTGGAAATATATGTCATAATTAACTTATATACACACAATGCATTATGCTTTCTCAGAAGTTGTCATGGTGAATGCAATGAATGCATGTGGAAAATATTAGACACCTAAGGCCATTCACTGTCATTATCCATGACAAAGTACCCACTGATGCCAAACTAATCAAATCGTTACATTTTCTGAATATTCTTAAGTCTTTCATTTTGCAAACAAGAGTGTCTTGTGTTTTGATACTGAGTGCTCTTTGATTGTTCTAGTTTGTCTCTTGGAGTGTTTCCTTGTCCAATTCCTCTAAAAGGAGTTAAATTATTTTAAAAATATTTTATTAGTTGTTTTAGTTCATATTCATTGTTTTATGATAAATGTACACAAGGTCCCTAGTTAACTCCTTTTATATTTTCAGTGCATGGTTTATCTGGGGTTACATGTTTGAGAATTGCTATAAATCTGTTTTGTGAGCTAGAGATTTTCCTGAAATGGCATATAACAAAGGAAAATTTTCACACGGTTGTAAGGCACTTCACTATGCTTGAATACACATTAAAATTAATTACACTGGGTTTTGAAGTACTAACATTTTACAAAGGATAATTCAGACTGACTCCATTCATATTCTAATTTTGTTGTATATAATAATTTTTTAAAATGCATTGGAAAAGCATTGATGTTATTGGTCCACATTTACTAACAGGGACTTGAATTCCTTCATGCTTTCTAAAATGAACTCAGTTTTGTAAACATCTACAAATCTCTCTTCTTCCTTCTGCTCAGTGGCCCAGCTTATAAACAATGCAGCAAACTGCCTTTTTGCAATATTAAATCCACAGATGGTAAAATAGCCATAGAGCAAGACAGGTTTATGTAGACCATTTTCCTGGTGACAAGGTTAGTGGGATTTGACTCCTCTCAGCCCATATTCCCCATAGTCGCCCCAGCTGATCCATAGCGACCTGAAGTCACTGTGATATCAGAAACCTGGATCTCATGGAAATATCATAGGCCTAAAATACAAGTGCCAAAACCTCCTCGATTATGAAAAAAAAGATGAAGTACATAATTACACATGGTACTGTGTTACCTAATTGAAAAAACTCTTAAACTTGTCCCTTAAATTAGAGCGAACTATGAGCTGCTTCTGTATACTGTTCAGAAATAAGCTCTGGCCCATGACAGACCTTCATCAATATCAGTGCTGAATCCATATTTAACAATAATATTTAGACAATGTTAATAGAAGAAAATTTTGTCTAATTCTGCTTTTTTGATCAGAAAACAAGTTGCTAATAATAACAATAACATTGCCTTTGTATCTGTTTCCTACAGTCTGTGGACAAACATCTTGGATTTTTAGAAAGATGTGTATCTGAAATGGATAAATACAATTTTCAGAAAAAAATCAGACCAAACATATTCTTTAAAAAACATAATAGTTGCTTGGGAGACAACTATGTTCATTAGATTTTCAGCATTTTAATATTAACACTTAAGGCATTAAAATACTAAACACCATGGGCTTCATGTGAAAAGTCAAACTGCTTCATTAGGAAAATAGAACAACCTGATTTTTCAGAACTTTTGGGAGAATTAAGATTCGTAGTGCACAATCACCCAAAATAAACCAGTATGAATAAACTTTTTCTATCTTTCTATATTGGAGGGGATTTTTTTCAACAAATGTTCATTCAGCTTTCATACAGCATTCTTTGATTTTTGACTCTTGGAGGACTGCAGTGCATTTTTTTTTTTCCCCTTTCAAATTTTATAAAATATCAAATCATGTGAAAGAATACTCTCCACCCCAATTCGGAGGCAACCTCCAGGCTTTCAGCATATCTAGTGCAGTTTCACTGAAACAAAAGTCTAGAAAATATTGCGCTTGAGTAGCCATGCAAGGAAAACAGAACATGGTTGCAGACTATTTTTATGAGCTTTGTCTCAAAAGTTTATGTTCTTTCAGAGTAGATTTTCAGCCTTTTCCTTGGTTACTGTCTGCAAAAAATTTTCATCTATCTATAAGAAACAAAGAGCTGGAGTTGTTGACACAGCTAAAGGTTATTCTATATATTTAGATTCTGCCTAACTTGCTCCTCTAGACTTCCTTAGCCAGAATGCTAATGCCACTGAGAAGGGGGTAATGAATGCTTTTGTACTTGCTCTAAATAATAAAGCAGAGGAACTGAAAAGACTTAAAACAGTAGAGAACCCTTATGAAATCTGGAAAACAAGTACGCACCAAACTGGCTCACCTTTCCCACCCTACCCCATTTGAAGAGAAATACCTGGACTTGGAAGAGCCTAAATGACTAGAAAGGGCCTCCTCTTTCTAAACTAGACTCTAATTTGCCAAACTCCTTTCACATTGACTCATCAGCATATGGCATCACTGCACTGCTTATCTTTACACTCCATAGTTTAGACAAGAAATGTGTGTGTTTCCAGAGTGAGAAAAGTTGAAATAATCATCACAAGAGTCTGAATCAGCAGAAGATATCTAAGGTTATCTGGGCTACAGAAGTCCAGAAGGAGGTTTATGCCAACCGTGATGATCTTTCCTTTAGATAGATCCTGGATCTTTTAACACACAACAATGACAAGTAAATTTGGGCTGGATTGCAATATGCAGAAGTACAGAGAGAATATACTGCAATGATTTTAAAAAAAATCTTATCAAATAATTATCGTCCAAATTCCCTTGCCGAAAAACCACAACTGATGTCAAGGTTTGATAATAACATACAAGTAGATCTGACCGGACCAACTTCACCTTTAGCTAGTGGTTAGCTTTCTGCCACACATTCAGCAGATTCTTATGTTCTGCTTACTGATACTTAACTAGCCATAATTCAGAAGATTTCTAGTTGCATGATAAATTATAACACTCTTCAAATGGAAATGCATCAGCAGACAGCACCATAATAGCTAAAAATATGACAGGAACATAGTGTAATTTTCTCAAGACATCATACTGTCTTAAATCAGATCTTCTAGTCTCCTTTCCCAGAAGACTCTTAAACAATTTGATACTTATTTTCTTCCCAGAAGCATATGGTAATACTGGTTGCTGATATAGTTTTGGTCATATTTGTGGGAAATTAACATACTAATTACAAGAATTGTCTTAGAGAAGTAATACATGCTGTTAATTGTCATGGTTGTGTTTCTTCTGCTTTTATTGAAATGGTAAACAAATGGTAAATAAATGGCATGAAAATGTGCTTCTGAGTACAAAGTATTTTTAAGGTAAGCCTGGAGAAATTGGAGACAATCAAGAACAGAAGTGAACAAAGAGGTGTTCTCAACACACAAAATATTGCAAAGTTTGATGCTGATGCTTGAAGATGCAAGGCTGTTGTTGACTTTTATAGTAAGGTGAAAAAGGAAAGAGGCTCTAAAATCTATCTACAAAGCATTTTAAGCCAGGCAGCATTCCACACAAGGCTGGGTGGCAAACAGCCAGCTGGAAGGTAGCTGTGGACCATGCACAGAGCCTGCCTGCAGAAGCGACTCACACCGGGAAGCTCTGGAAGCTGCAGGCGTGTGGTAGACCAGAGCAAACTGCAGATCACAAACTTCAGGAGCCCTCTTGTACCCATCTAAACATGTTAACATTCCTCAGGCAAGCATATAGTTTTCGAGAAGCAGGTCTTCTTTGCCAGGTATCCCTGTGTCAGTAAAAGAGCTCTTTCAACAGAGCTACTCCAAAGTTGTGTCAGTGGAACAGAGCAATGTCATGTTTTTCTCCCCTTTCCTCCCTTTCTCTGATTATTTCCTAGTAGGGGTCATGGGGCAGTTTAGTTTTTTCTTGGCAGTGACCACATTCGAAAAAGCACACCATGCCTCCAATTAGTAGATATGTAGGATTTCAGAGAGGGACATTTTCTTGTGACAAATCACTGTAGCATGACACAGAGAAGAGGTTCCCCCCTGAGCTGAGGATGCCGTGCAGAGCACTACACTTCACTGGAGGTGTGCATGCTGGAGGAATGTTTATACAGGAGGGCCTTCTAAATGGTATACAAAATGAGGACAGGAGGCTACAGTTCAGTGTATTTCAGCATACCTAAATCATGCAGATATAGAAGGGTCTTGAACATGATTCCTTCACAGGAAAAACAATGCCTTTCTTTAATAGGAAGTTCAGAGATTTTTCTTGGATTATACTATAATTTTCCTTAAAGGTAGTTTTCTTTACGTCTATTCCCTCTGAGCAAACATGACTCGGGGCAAACCCTTGTACAACAGTCACTGACGTCACTAGCATTAAAACTATGAGTAGAACATGCAGGATCGAGCCTACTGTCAAATGGAGTTAAGTGCTATCCGCTAAAGGGATTTATTTTTTGTACCAATTTTTAATGCAAGAGCATGAGTATGCTAATTATAAGATTTTTTTACAGTTGGTCTTATGTACACTGTCATAAAACTTGGCAGACACAAATGGAAGAAATCACTGCCAATAATATATTTTACAAAAAGATCACTCTGTTCTTTACCATTGTAATAGAGGACTGACCTTTATTTGGAAAAAAAATGCCTCCCACGTTTAATTTTTTACCTTTTCTGGAGCAGAATATATCAATGCTGAATTTCATATGAAATGAATGCCCTAATGTTGTTGTCCCATATGTTCCCAACTTCCAATTACCTTTGTGTATGTTATGGCAAAATTAATTGATGCCTATACATTTTAATTATCCGAATTTTATCATAGATAACCACTTACCTTTAAGCTGATTGCTTATTACTAGCATATCGTATATCTATGCCACAAGAAAGGAAGAAAAAAAAGAAACGCAGGGACAGGCAGGCTGGTTATGAATTGGTTATTACAATTAGTAGCGGTGGCCTGGAGTTCAACAGCAGTTAATTCCTTTTTGACTAGGCTATACTGCACAGTTTACTACATGGCTAGGCATCTACACTCAGCTTGCAGGCCAATTATTTTCAGCTTTCATATCACTACAAAACCTGTATTCTCTTCTCACACTTTCTATACTTCATGGTTCAATGCAATAGAGTTTGGTGGTTCTTAGCTGTGGCTCATAATTATACTGTGAGCTGGATGCTCTCCAGCAGGAATTAAGTGCCTACATAAGACTGAGGAATGAGACCTTTCCTGCATGTAGGAAAGATGTATGCTTAATTTCAAATAAGCTATTGCAATCAGAGTGGTTATGGAAATAACCTAAAATGCATTTAAATTGCAATGAAACTGCATTTTCTAAGAGAAAAATTTCCTGTTAAAGAAAAAGACAAACTCTAAAAATGAAGATCATATGCAGATTCCAATAAGCGCAATCCCTTTAAGTAGCTCCTCCATGAATGACATTGCTGGCAGGGTCAGTTAAAAAAGTAAATGGAGGGGGAAGATAACAAAAAATAAAATCTGGGCCTCATATTCTCTAAAAGTCATCCACAGTTTATTTTAAGGATAAGTAGTAAGAAAACTTTCCATTCAAAACTCTTCTCTAGAAGAAATAAAATTAAAAAATAGATATAACTTTTATAGATCTGCTATTTGCCATAGAGGTTCTGATTAAAGCTGAGTAAATCCACAGGGTGAAGGAGCCTCCTTTTCTAAATAGCATCAACTAAATCTTGCAGGCCTGCAGAGAACCTGGGCAGCCTTAAGCAAAGCAACAGGCACAGGGCGCTTGAGGAGTGGGAGCAGCATCTGCACATTACAGCTGTTCCTCACTGCCAAACAGGTGCTTCCACTTCTATCTGCTGGCTGACATTTGCTTCCCTCTGTTTTTACTCTCTTTCTCACTTACAAAACATTACCCTTGCCGTACATGTTTGATAGGCCACAGGGGGACTATCTGACAAAGAGCAGGTTTATGTTTGGTGGAGAGGGGAATGATGGCCAGCATGTGTGCAGGTACTTTGCACAGACTGCACCAGAAAAGGCTGAAGCATCCCAGCTTATGCTTATAAGCTTACACTCTGTGTGGAGGAGGTGAGGCATTGGAAACCAACTGTGCATTGATGGAACAACCCCATGGAGCTGCTGGAACAGTGCTTTTGTCAGTGACCAACACCTCTCCTCCCCATCTACCAACCTGCCTGGAGCCTTACTGTTAATGCACTTGCCAGGGACTCTGGACTGGCCTTAACACCACATTAACATTTTCTTTGGGGGCAGGAGTACGAGTTTGCGGCCATTTGCACAAAGCTGTTAAATATCTGAAGGTACAACTCAACACCAAGTGATGTGAAAAATGTCCACAGTCATATGAACTTGAAATTCAAAGTCAAGGAAATCCAAGTACCTCCTTTTCTTAGATTCACTGGAATCACCACAGGATGTTACCTAGACCTGTCACACACTGGCATGTAGAAGAAAGAGATTTGCATTTATTTGTAGGCCACAGACTACATTACCAAGAATGATCCCCCTAATTGTGCTGAGTAAAACCTAGGACAGGAACAATGCTAAATTGTATAAAACCACTAGTTCAGAGAACAGTGGTGAATGAAGACATGAGCTATCTGCAGGCATTGTGCTTTTTTTGCGTATTTTCAAAAAATACTTGGGACGTAAATACTGTTAACTGATATTCTTGTTTAATGCACTGGGATGGGATGAGGTTTGTTTGTAGGGCACATAATTTCTCCTGCGCTGCACTCATCCTCTGAATACATCTTTCTAGCCAGACATGGGCTGCAGTGTCAAACATAGCACCATCATTTATCTTACTCAGTATCTTTGTTTTACTTTCTGCCCCACAGCTCCATAAAGGGTAGGCAGCCAAACGTATGTTTCTAACTCCTAACCCATTTATTTTCCCCCTCATACAGCTTGAGGTTTTGGCAATACTTCATATCACTTTCATTATTCAGGGCCTAATCCAAAGAAACCAGCTGATGCGGAGCCTTGTCACTTCACTTGGTTTTAATCTATGTGTAAGAATACAACGGGCAAGCCTTGTATGGCCGTCTTCTCAGATCGTCTCAAAAGCTTACTGAAGTGTGACTTGCCTTTTCTGAGACCTTGTGGGCTGTCTTTGATTAGTCTCTGCTTTTCCAAATGTTGTTCTGTTATTTTCACAGTGTTTATACAATCCTTAGCAACACTGTGCGTGAGTTTTCAGCTAGGTTTCAAAATTAGTGAGTGTAATTTTTTATCTTTAGGCATGTCAATAACAAATAATTGCTTTACTCCATGTCCACAGTCTACAGTCGAAACAGCAATTTGCTGCTAATGCAATGTGTAACTATTGCGGACTCTTTTTTTGTTTTTCAGGGACTCAGGAATAATGTGTAATGAGGAATACTGGTATGCAGTTCCAAACTTGTCCTCTTTCCTCTTAGGATTTCTTTGATATGAGAAAGAATCTGCATTTTTTAGCAAAGGCATTTGTAAAAATATTTAATTACTCTGTTATCACCACATATTTTCTATGTAGGAAGTGGCGTGCCCTAGTCTGAATAACCTCAGTGGGAAGACTGGTAGAGGCATTAAAGAAAGCAGTACTGTGCCCAGCATCGACACCAGAGACAAAATGTGAGTTCAGAGACATGGCAGCTGAGAGATGTTTCCTATTCTGAAGTAAAGTGATAACAGTCCATGGTGCATGCCCATGTTCTCTCTCATTTTCATAAGCTTTTCTATTTTAAGTGGGATAGAAATTAATTTGATAAGTTCTGGACTTTCCCCTACTTCTTACATTACATAAGGTGTTTTCATTCTAAAATTAGAGAAAATTTGACATTAGAGGTGTCTGTGGAAAAATAACTGTGGGGACAAAATACCCTTTGTAGACTGATGCATTTCCAGGTAGGGAGCCTGACATTCCATTGTATCCTACAAGCTAGGCTTCTTGGTGAGACTGTATCTTCTATGATACACCTAAAGCAATCCCTCTTTTCTGTCTAGAACCCCAGTTGTGGGGTCCTGCGTTACACCCTCATAATGCATAAACTAAGAAAATGCCACATACATTTGTTTTGAATCACTTAAAGCATCTTGTGTCATTTTGATATAATGAATCATTTCAATTTAGGTTGAATCACTGCAGAACACTTTGCTAACACTGACATTTTCCAGGAAAAAGCTTTTTCTTTTAACTAGACACAGTTACCTAACAAGCTCAACCCAATAACATATTCTTGTGCAGGTAAAGAACAGAGCTATCTGGATTCACACACATAATAAAATCAATACCACAGCTTTCAAATAGAAGTAAATTTACACTTTGACCTTTTTATTCACAGGTTGTGGTTTTCTGGCATTTTTTTTTAAACATGGAATGGAACAAAATAGAAAATGAAAAGGAAAGAAATACTAGTTTGATGTTGATCACACAAATGTCCTTTTAATCAAATAATTATAAGCATATCAAAGATAGGCTTGACATACTGTTCTTTGTTAACTGCACGGCACAAATTCAATAGAATTCATTTATATAGTAATGATGGATATATAAAAAAATAAATATATTTATTAAATTCTATTCTCCTCATAAGGAAAGACAAAAGTTCTTAATCAGATCACTACTGAAAGGGGACGACTACACAAAACAAAAGTTCTTAAATTCTTATGGTCTAGCTATGAAAAATAAATCCCTTCTGCAGAAAGTGGGCAAGTAGAATGATTTTGAATTACACTTTGATTGAAATATTCGAAGTCAGGTGGTTAAAATTAGTTTTACACACTTCACTGGGGACCTAAATAAAGGCCTTTTTAAAATCAAAATGCTGGAAACCTATAATTTTCACACGGTCCAATCAAATCTGAGAAACCTTCGCATTTTGGGGTACTAAGCATATTATTTAGGTTCCTTAAACACAGATTGTCTCCATTGTTCATCTGGGCACCTAACCTTGAAAATTTACCTTTCATCTTGATTTTTTTGGCAAGTTCTGGCACTGCTACTAAGCCCGTTATTGCGTTCAGTAGCACAAGATATTTTTGACTGCTAGCTTAAAGGCTATAACCCATCTAATGTGAATAATAAACAGATGCAGTCACCTTCTACTGACATAAAACTTGTAAATATGCAGTGTCAGGTTCTGTTATTTCACAATGAGTTAGATGACCCTTTTGACTTCAGTGCATGAATGATTATGACCTATCAGGTTAGTACAATAGGTATAGCAACCAATGAATGGGCTGCAACATAGCTGTAATAAGTAATAGTTCAGAAGTGGCACTTCTGAACCTGTGGCAAGGAATAATCAACTAATATCATTACCAGCTTGAAGTTTGAATTTCTCATTCAGCAACACATCTCATGAGGGAATTAACATTCTTCTTAATATAAAGATTAATTTTTTGGGCAACTATTAGGTAAACAAAGGCCTGTTAGTGCCTATGAGTTTTTTCTAGCAATAGACATATCTACAAAAGTGAATCTGAAAGAGGCCTTGAAATGTCCTCTAAATCAGGCCTCTGCTCCTCAGGCAGAATCAGCTGTGAACGTCCTTGCTAGGAGATATTGTTTAAGCTGTTGGATTTTTTTTAAAGACCAATGGTGGAGATTCCAGTGTCTTATTCCAGCCCTAGTAATCAGAAATATTTTCTTACTAACACAAAATTCCTTGTTGTAGCTGAAATTCAGCTCTCCTTGTCCTGTCCTAGTGGACATGAAAAACAGTGTTATCATATAGCTCCTGTAGCCTCCTGCAGAAAAATCTCCCATCTTCCATAAGTTTTTCTTCATTAAAGGAAACCAATGTTTCGTCAACAGTCTGTATTGTCAAATAACTAAGTAACAAAATTCTAGATTCTGGACCATCTGACTATACCTTTCTTGAAGTGGATAGTGTTTGACAGTCCAGAAACATTGCCTTAGCCAAAATGGAAAAAACGCATGAATTTTCTGCACATCCCAAAATATATCTCATGAGATTAGCCTTTTTTCCCCAACAATGTAACTTCATTAAACTTAAGTAGTATCCTTTAGAATATCACTTGGTAGTTAAACACCAATCATTACTATAAGCATAGTTTCCAGGACTTGCCTTCTAAAGCTCTTGGGATAGTTATGCCTATCATCTCATTTATACCTTTGACATTATGGCCTCCAATCATTGACATATTCAGGATGACATCCAGGTAATTATGTCAAGAAAATACAATTACCTGCATAATTTTCAACACCTCATTTTACTTTCAGAAGACAGATTACATAGAGGTGCAGAAGAAAGCCAAACAAGGATTGCAATTACAGGGATGAAAGACAACATGAAGAATTAAAGGGTTAATTACAACTAGGGAGACGGTACCCAAAGAGCTGGGAAGGAAAAGGAAGCATTGAATGAACACAACCATAAACAAACAGAGCCATGAATGTTATAAACCTCTGCTTTCCTGCTATATAAAGCAAACTAGGTCAGAATTTGATTCAGTTTAGGTTCAGATAATACGAAGACTTGTTCTCCATCTAGTTCTGCTCTACACACAAGTTTGCTTGTGCTGGTTCTACCTCCTATCTGCTACAGAGAAAAGAATTCAAAAGATGGCTCCAAGTACCAAATTTATTTTAAAACTCATGATACTGGAGCTCAAATGCACGATTTTCTGGGCTTAAAACCAACATAAACATAGACGAATTTGCCTTTTGGGTCACCAATATTGTAAACCCACAGCTTCTTGGAAGATTCTCTGGGGCTGCCAACAGTCATCTTAAGACTGTTTGAATTAACACCAGACACTAGATTAGCATGGGAAGGTGGTAAAGTTCAGAGACTATATGCACCCAGCTTAAACCAGTATAGCATTGGGCCCTTAGTATCCTGCACCCAGTTCTGAGCTGCTGGCTAAGAAACCAGGAGCAAGCACTCTCCACCTGCAGCTGTAAGCCTCAATCCTACCTCTAAAATCCTTCCTTAGCATTTGCAATATAATTATCATGGCAACCAGAAGTATTTTTACCTCGTAACTCTAGTGGTGCGAACAAGCCCTTCACATTTCGTGCTCATTTTAACAATGTCGCCAGTAACCTTCAGTAAAGAACTGACCTTATATTGTACGGTACATGTTATTCCCTGTTTGTTTAGTCATAAACCTTTCGGTTCTGGCTTGTCCTTGGAAAGCAAACAAGAAAACAGAATCTCAGCACCCAAGTGTTTTGTTGGAACTTCAGTAACTTGATTTAAAAAGTTTACGTACCAAGATGAGTCACAAAGAAGGGAATAATAAGGGTTTTGATGACTCATTAAATGAATCCTTTGATCTAAGTTAATAACATGTATATAGTCCAGTATTTACACAGAGTGACACTGGATATAATTGGAGCTCTGTAGGTTATACTGGAGTCATTTTTACTTTAAAATTATATTACATGCAAATTGCTTACACAGAGGTCAAACAGAACGAGTCAAATTATAAGATTATTGTAAATGCTGTCATAGTGAAAGCTGCAACAAGTATGTCCCACCCCAAAATACAGAATCAAACATTTTAATAGTTTGGCCAATGGAAGGTGCATTAGCTTGACTCTAAAACAGATGGATAGTAATTTTTTGCATTGGCTTCCTTTAATATTGTTGATTTGGTGCTACCGCACCAACTTTATTAGTTCATGAACATTGGGGTACAATTGTTGGTAGGAAATGCTGTAAGAAATGTAAATGAGACAGACTTTATTTGCAAAGATATAACTGAAAAAAATAGTGCATTTCTACATACTTACATTGATCAACACTGTTGAAAATTATTTGGCTTTTTTCCCCAGCTGGTTTTCATTCTCCAACAGTATCAGAAAATATATTGATTTTTATGAAAAAAATTAAAACCAAAATCCATTATAATTTTGAGTGAATATTTTGGGTATTGGCCAGATGGAAAATTTGTACCTGTGTAGTTAGAACCAATTCTGCACACGTAACAGAGAGCTGTTTGTGATCTGCCCAAGGTTTATGCCATTTCTGTTCCTGGGTTCTGAAGCCCTGTTTTTATGTAGCAAGCTGCTGTGCTATTTTTCAAGCACTCAACAGCCCACCTGGCTAAATGTACAAGAATAATTGTGCTACATTAGACCAAAGGCCTGCCTAACTTAGTAGCTGATACACAGTTAAAATCTACAGGAAAAGAGACATTCAGTTGAATGGTTCTGATTGAATTCAACCAGATTATATCTGCATTTTTCATCTTGTACCCCACAGGATGCTTCCTTCAGCATTAAGTAATGCTGCTTTCAGCACTAAATAATATACTACCCGATGACTGCGAATACCTGTGAGAAAGTCCATGGGTTTTGGTGCTTTCTGTGCTCTTCTATACTTCCTAACATTAGATATACCCATGTTCAAATCACTGCCAAGAAGTGTAATGGAAGTTCTTGCTGTCTGTTGCCAGCCTAGCTGCTATTACCAAGAACAAAATAACCCTGCTCATTCTGCATCCAGAGAGTTTTGGATAAAGCCGTATATTATGAACACAAATTTGTATAAAGAAGCCAGCAAGTGGACTTCTTTAACCACATTGAGTAGGCACAGTTCCAGGTTTGCCACTGAACACAGCTAACCCGAGGAACAGGAGCAGGGCAGTGCCTGAATTGCAGAATAATCCTCAGAACATTCAAGAACAGATTCCGATGTATAAATATTCTAGGAACCTGAGTAAATTTCACCTTTTTCCACTGAGTATTGAAAAAGTGCCTTGCTCCAAATCTTAGTAATCTTGCTCCAAATTTTAGGTGCATTAATCACAGAGTCACAGAATCATTAAGGTTGGAAAAGACCTGTAAGATCTCAAGTCCAACCATCAACCAACACCACCATGCCCACTAAACCATGTCCCACAATGCCTCATCCACATGTTCCTTGAACACCTCCAGTGATGGTGACTCCACCACCTCCCTGGGCAGCTTATTCCAGTGTGTCACCACTCTCTCAGTAAAGGAATTTTTCCTAATATCCAGCCTGAACCTCCCCTGGCGCAACTTGAGGCCATTTCCTCTAGTCCTGTCACTGGTCACTTGGGAGAAGAGACCAACACCCACCTCTCTGCAACCCCCTTTCAGGTAATTGTAGAGAGCGAGAAGGTCTCCCCTCAGCCTCCTCTTCTCCAGACTGAACAACCCCAGTTCCCTCAGCCGCTCCTCATCAGACTTGTGCTCCAGACCCCTCACAGAGCCTAAATAAAGGCCTGCTGTCCAACTCTGAGTGGTTTCATAGACTTTAATGAGAATTTTGAGGTTACAAAGTGTGAAAATGAGGCCTTTAGCTGGAGAACTAAGAAAACCCTTACAAATCAGGATGCTGAGATTTGCACATTGTAATAACAAACATGAAGATACCAAATAACCATTTCAGTCTCATAAAATTGGAATAGCAAACACTGTGTGATAATTAACTCAGAGGTGACAAGGCTAGAAAGAGGTATGTCTCTTGAATATTGGCATCCTGCATGTAACTGCAGACAGCAACTTTGTGACGTTGGGCAAACTGGGTGTCAGCCAAAATAACCAAATATAGAACATCAAAACGCATATGATCTGAATAATACTGTAATGCTTTCTCTAGGGTTCTTACATCCAGCAGTGGCATGTAAATCCTATTTTGTCAAATTTAAAGCAGATTTTTGACCGGATAGATTGCAGCAAATGCTTTTTTTAAAGTATTTTTTTTAAGAGCAAAGATTAACAACAAACCTCAATAACTCTAGCAAAAGCTGTTACTGCTTTCATGCTGTTTGTTTTCTGCATATGCACGTTAAGTGATCCAGGGGGACTTAAGCACATAACTTCTATTACAGTTCTGGGAGTTACGCATGACAGACTCTGCTTTGTGATGTGACTATAACCAGGAGGGTATATGTGCTTGAAATAGTTATATTTTGTTAGGAAGAAAAATACTGTGCTACTTGAACAGAAGACCATCTCAAAGTGACATTGCTCAGACTAGTTCCACTTCACACTGCTAGTTAATATGAAAGGCTAAAAACTTCTTAATTTTTCCTTTTTTAATGACCTGTTTTTTTGAGGGGAATCCTTCCTAACACACTGCTGCAGGTCTGAATTAATAAATGAACAGAACAAAATTAATTTTAATACCTGGATTGAATCAGTCTGTTAATACTTTTTTATTTAGTGCTGAACTGCATATCATTTAGCATTGCAACTTAAAGTTTCTCCAAAAAGGCAGTGAACTGAAATGCAGATAGAGCTGTATGCACATTAAAAATTATCTGGAAATATAAAGGATCCAAAAACCAGCAAAAAATAACTGGCAGAAAATTTTGCATGAGTAGAGAAGTAGAGACAAAGGTTCTTCCTAGTATGTCTTTGTTCTTCCCAAGACTGAAGAAAACTTTTTTCCCATAATCATAGTACAAAAAGGGCCCTTTACTTACGGACGAAATCCAGAAGGAACGCAGGTACTGGAGAGGGAGCAGTTCCATGTCAGTTGTTTTGCATGGCACTGAAATGCAGCAAAATGCATCAATGGGAGTTTAACTGATATTTGCTATATTGATATACTGCTTTATCTTTCTACACTGACAGAAGATCAATATGGCTGGGGTAACAGAGAGAACTGTAGGTACTGAGGCAATTTTCAGGTAGCAACCCTGAATCAACACCCATATGAATTCTCTCTCATTAGCTGTTGGAACAGGCCTAGAACAACTGAGAGATGAAACAATACCATTTTCAAAACTGATCCAGGACTACTTTTGAGTCTAAATACACTTTAAATACATATATTTAGCAACTCCACTATGAATATGTTGAACTAGGAAGAGGTAAGATGCAAATAACAGGATGCAATAGTTCACAGCAAGCTGTACAGCTAAATCATTTTCATCACAAAGGATTAGCACCATGTCTGTCGCCAGATACTATGTCTGAGCTAAAGGACAGGATATTATTAAAATGTTCTAACATAAAAGATTGTCTGATCATATTCCAAATTTAATCTGCATCCATCTGTATGTTCTTTACATCTCTTTCATCCTACAGCCCTTTGTAGAGTCTCTGTATGGATGAAGGAATAATGCTACTTCTATTTAAGCTCATTCAATCTCCACTGATTTATAAAGATCTTTCTTGTGAGAGCAAAGAGTATTATGTAGGTTCCTAAACTATACAGCGTGATAGCTTTAGTTCGGACTTCTCACATCCTGTAGTATTAATCTAGCAGGAAGAAGACAATAAAAGCACTACCTGTGTGACTGAGTTTTATACAATTATTCATTAAATCAATTTAATTATAACATTTATTTTCTTGAAATAGCTAATAAAAGCCTATAGCAGAAAAACAAAATTCCATGGCGTAAATCAAAAACTTACACGAAATATTTTTATTTTCCTAAGGAATGCTTAGAAGCAAATTTTTTTATGGGGTATTTTTATGAGAGAGAACATTTAGTAAGGATTACACCTTGCTGAAAAATTATAAATGGCAATCAAACCCCTTTTGTCTGATCGTGTATAAAGTGAATACTTAGTTGTGTTCTCTGGCGTAAAAACTACACAAAACCTAGATCATCAAGACCATGTTCTTCCACAATTGCGCTCAAATAATAAAGTTTCCTTTAAAACAGAGTTAAAAGGCACACAATATCACAACTTTGTTTCAAACTTCTAGCCCTTGTCTTTTTTCCTCCCTTTTGTACTGGTGAATAAGATTTATTCTACAGCCTGTGTAGAAATAGGAGAGAAAATACACAGATTGAATTCCCAAAACCTGTAAAGTAGTCACAGGGTGCAGTAGCATTTACTATCTTATCTTGAAAGATGCTAAATTTGTGTAAACATGACACCTTGAAAAGTGATCTTCCAATGTTAAAGACTCAAATGTCCTCCTACGGTAAATGACATCCTTTCCCACCAAAGTGAAATACTCCCATTTTTCTCTACTGTACCTCACATGTCTTCCCCCTAATTATTATATCTTCCCCCTAATTATTATCCCTCCAACAAGAATAATTCTTTATTTCCCAAGAACTGTCTTGCAGCCCATGTTAGATGAGGAAGTTATTAATCTTCTTCTGTACATAAGTGTACAATTTGTTACTTACCCATTCTTAATTTGCTCTTGTGGACTATTGGTTTATCTGGATGTCATGCTTTCAGTTCACGAGTATAAACGCAAAGGACAGTACCTTACATAAATTTAATACTCAGTAGCATACAGTCCTTTCATATTTGGCAGGTATCAGTTCTCTTTGCCCTTCAGCTTGCTCAGTGAAATAAGGTTGATTCTTTATTTACAACACACATTTTTCACCTAGGTATTTGTTTCAAATATGGATTCCCCTCCTTATCTTTATCCATATTTTCCAGCTACTAAGTAATTGGAAAAGAGTTTAATTTTTAATTATTTTTGTTGGAGAATTTAGCTGAAAACCTCAAATACTGAGGAGAAAGAAAGAGAAGGGAACATGAAGTGAATGCCTTCTGTGCTTTTCTTGGTGTTTCCCACGAATCATGAACCTCTTTATGAAGAGTTCCCAAGCTTTTCCCAAAGCTGAAGTTAAACTAATGGATCTCTAACTTTCTGTTGTGTTTGCTGCTTCTCTTTCTCGCATATTAGAACTGCTGTGGCCTCTTTCCAGTCTTTAGGGCATTTCTCTCCTCTATTAACAGATCTCATAAAACTGTCCATTGCCATTTTTATTTCACCTGTTCCTACCCTTAGTTCTTTTACAACTGAACAGTACGTTTCCTTTGTTCCCACTGCTTAGATTTTTTTCCTAGCACTTTTTTTTGAGCTTTATATCAATTTAAGAACCATTTCAAATGTTATTTTTATGATACTTAATTCCTGCCTCTCTGTCAGTATATATCTCACTTCTGATTTAATCCTATTAATGTCAACAGAAAACCTATACAGTGCTTGTCATTTCAGATTGTTAGAATTAAATCACTTCTAAGTGCATTAAGTGCAACCCAAGTAGATACTATATGGGAAAAGAAACATCCTTTTTTATACACATATAAACAGAAAAACAGAAGAATAGCTTTATATCAGGCTATAAACTAGGAGGTAGTATATATTGACAGTTCAGAAACATATACTAGTGATGAATGCATGAACTAGGTTTTTCCATACCATTCTAAAAGACTGATTTTCTTTTTCATAGTGACAGCATGCCTATGATTTTCATGAGTATTTCTCCCCTCCCTCCTTGTTCGAAGAGCCTTTCAGTAAGTTCTGATATTGGGGGGTGGGGAGTGGAATGAACCGATTGCCAACAAAGAAAGCATTTTATCCAATTAACGAACTGACTATATTTCCAGGCTACCCAGAGTAATTTTCTTCCACAATGTAAATAGCGCCTTTCTCAGCACACAATGCTCATCAATGCAGAATACACTATAGGAAGCAATAAATGGCCCCATAGTTGCTTTAACACTGAAATGCAGCTGAGCGATTTGATAAAATCAATAGTAATTTATTGTAGGTGTGTGTCAGTGCTCTGAACATTATTCTTCTTGCATAAGCGAGAAAACCGAGAAAAAATCCTAAGGAAAAAAAAAAATAAAATCAGCATCTGATTCCTTGAAGAGATTTTATAAGAGCTCCTGGGACTTTTATTGCAATGCTCATGACTTTGTCACTATTAATATATTGTCAAGAAAAGTTTTCCAGCATATTTATATGTGAATGTGTTTTTGCTGTGTAACAAAGTTTGAATCTCTTTCATCCATACATTCAAAGCAGCTGTACTTCAATGCCTGAGTTTGCTTGCCAGGAGATCAAGTTATGTACTCCAGATTCAAGCTAAGCATGAACCAGCAAGGTGTTGATCAAGAAATTTGAATACCATAACTGTATAAATGTGCTGCCTATGTCTGTTGGCTCCGCAAACCTCAACAACTGGAGTGCAGCTTGAGTGGTATTGAGAAAGTTCATACTAATCCTGAACTGCGTGATAATGAGACCAAAATCCCAGAAGAGGGTGAGGATTAGGCATATCAGCCAGCTTCCTCTCTGATACCTAGAGATGTTGCTTTCTCTGCCTTTCTTACATGGCCCTTACATGTTGTTATGCAGTACTGCTTAATACTTTCTTGTAGGAAATATTACAGGAGATATAGCTCCCTAAAAAGTAGGTGTGAATCTCAGAGAGACTTTTTACTGTCTATACTGTTGCTAGCTACCTCCATTTCTAAATGAGGCTGTCTCATGAACAGCATGCCATTCCAGTATCTCCCCAAGGCTTACTTAGCATCCTGAAATCAGCAGCCTGGCAGCTAAAGAACTAGTTGTTCACCTCTGTGTTTGCAAAGCCATACTTCTTGGTAGACTGCCATTTTACTGTAGGGAGGACAGAAAAAAATGCAGCTGTGGGCGTTTTTTTTTTTTTCTTTCTTCCACGATATCTAGGATATAGGAATGCCTATGAATAAAAGTAATTCTCAAATCTATATTTAGCTTACAAATAACGAGGTCTAAATTATTTTTTTTTCTCCTGTATTAGGTAAATTTGTTTCTAATTTTGCAGATCAATAAATTATATTGTTTTAATATATAGATCACGTTGTTTTCTTTAGGCATGATAAAGACCATGAATCATCCCAGATAATACAGAGCATAAATCCCACTAGTCTTCCAGAAGCAAAAAGTTCAGAGAGACTATTATTTGCAAGTGAGACAAATTTGAAGGAACAGAGTTTGTCTTCCAGGGGACTGTAGTGGGTCAGATGAAAGTTGGTGTCATTCAGTAGCAAGAAACAGGAAGAGGTTTTCTCTGATTGAAGGGCCAGAGAGCACGCTGAAACCCCATAACAGTAGGTATCCACTTTATCAGAATGTTTTGTTGGAAGGAAGCAGCAATGTATCAAAGTAAAAATCCTGTGATGAAATTCAATGTTCCTGAAAAGGTTTTCAGAACATATATGCATCAGGTATGGCTGATAGCTGTTGAACAGCAAGACAAAATAGTTTTCATTCCTATCTCCAAAAACACCACCATACCAGTTCTATGTAACACGTGATATACAGATTAAGAAAAAAGAGCTGTAGGTACCAGCTGTATAATGTTACCTGATAATCTCTCCTTCAGCTCTTCCATTTATACATCTCAAGTCATCAGGGTTTATGGCTAAAGTGACTTTAATTCTAGGTCTGTGAACTCCTAATCTTTTAGCACACACTATAGAAGCACTAACAATGTTATTGTTCACATACCTGCAACAATGCACACAACATCTCCCAACTCAGCCTAAGTAAGTACGATCTTTAGGCAATCTTTCAAACTATTAAAAAAAGAACTTATAACAAAAGCAGTAAAAACAAGAGGCTAAAGCATGTTCCCAGACCAGGTACACATTGCTATGAACATCTAGAAAAATAGAATAGACTATTTTCAGTTGGAAGGAACCTAAAATGATCATCTAGTCCAACTACCTGACCAATTCAGGGCTCACCAAATGTTAAAGCATATTGTTATAGGCATTGTCCAAATGCCTCTTAAACACTGACAGGCATGAGCATCAACCACCTCTCTAGGAAGCCTGTTACAGTGTTTGACCACCCTCTCAGCAAAGAAATGCTTCCTAATGGCCAGTCTAAACCTCCCCTGATGCAGCTTTGAACTGTTCCCATACGTCCTATCACTGGATACCATGCAGAAGAGATCAGCACCTTCCGTCCTCAGGAAGCTGTAGAGAGCAATGAGGTCGCGCCTCAGCCTCCTTTTCTCCAAACTAGACAAGCCCAAAGTCCTTAGCTGCTCCTCATAGGACATGCCTTGCAGCCCTTCCACCAGCTTTGTTGCCCTCCTCTGGACACATTCAAGGACCTTCACATCCTTCTTAAATTGTGGGGCCCAGAACTGCACACAGTACTCAAGGTGAGGTCATACCAATGGCGAATACAGCGGGATAATCACCTCCTTTGACCAGCTGGTTATGCTGTGTTTGAGGCATCTCAGGATGTGGTTTGCCCTCTCGGCTGCCAGGGCACACTGCTGACTCACATTGAGCCTGCTGTCAACCAGCCACCCCCAGATCCCTTTCTGCAGGGCTGCTCTCCAGCCACTCCTCTCCCAGTTTCTAGTTGTGCCTGGCATTACTCTGTCTTAGGGGCAGAATCTGGCACTTGGACATGTTATATTTTCTGTCATTAATGATTTCCCAATGCTCCAATCTATCCAGATCCCTCTGCAAGGCCTCCTGTCCCTCAAGAGGATCAATATCTCCTCCCAGTTTGGTGTCATCAGCAAACTTGCTAATGGTGCATTCAACTCCTCAATCCCACCCCAGTCCTTCTGTGACCTTATTTTGGCACTGTCTGGTCAAGTGGTTCATATAACATTGACCGCCGTATTTAAAGAGAAAGATCCAAATCCACTAATGCCGTCAACAGTAAAACTCCCTAAGTAAATCAATAAGGAAGTCACATGTTTCAGCTTTTTCTACACAGCAGTATTCTTTTCAGAGGGTGGCATAAGGCACTGTAAGATACAGAGGAACACGATCGGGGTTTGAGTGCGTTTTCATCTCCTGACACTAAGTACACCATGTATTCATGGCAGCTGTTTGAAATCTGTTATCACAGTGTGCTCCTTATATGTATTCAGGAACTTTTAATATCAATGACTTTCCATTATACTTTAGATAAGAATGGATTTGTTTCTCTGCAGTGAAATCATGTTCCTGCTTACTTAGTATTCCTTACTTAGGAATCCTTTCTGCTGTTGCAAACATGGTATAGTGCATGATCCGATTGCCATGCAGGGTCCGTTAGCATTTGTGTAAGTGCTTATTAAGCTCCAGAAAGTTAAGTCCACAACAGTCTTATACTTAAGAAATATGAATAACCTATTTCCTCCTGCCTTTCTTTCTGTAGGAGAAATAATCTATAAATGGTATGCTTTCAAAAGTCCATCTTTGACAATGAAGAGACTACTGGGGAGAAACTAAGGATGGAGACTTGAATTTCTTTCCAATGGTAGTACTTGTTTTTTTCCCCCTCTGTTAATGTTGTCCAGTGCTTGAGAAGTGCTGCGGTTACAGTGGAACATCGCTGTCACAGAAAGCTTTGATCACAGGAGAAGCCACTTTCATCGCATGTAGGCAATCTACACTTTCCTCTAATTAAAACAAAGCTGGCTAATGAATATATTATTTAATCCTAAAAAAATTGCAAATTATATCTTTTTTCTGGTCTGAATATTTTTGAGGATGGAAACAAAATTGTTTCAAGGTGATACTACAATTTCACTTCAATTTAACTTCCCATTGAACTTCCAAACGACATATCCAAATTTCCTAACTGATCCATTCTGATTTAATTTTGTAAAATCATATTTCAACCAAAGAGATATTGCCACAAAAGGTTTTGGTTTTTGCTAAGACTCTTTTTCAAAAGAAGTCTTTCAGTAGGGACTCTCTGACCAGCCCTCAGAATACATTTACATCCCAGCTGGGAGTTAACATATCTGACATAGACTCAATTTCACTTCTTACTCTAACTTTCATGAATTTGCACACGTTTTATCCGACTCATATCGGTTTTGAAAATGAACGCTGATAGCCAGTAAGCTTGCTTTTATTGACAAGCATTTATAAAATCATCTGGATTTGTCTAAGGGATGCTGAAAAGTCACTGCAGATTCCATTCCACCCCAATCTAAAAGGCTGTACCTTCTCAGCAGCATGTTGCTCCCTTCAGCTGAGTCAGGAGAATGGCTCAGACTAACAGTCCTGAGCTATTGCAGTGTAAAACTAACAGGGTTAATTTAAGCAGCTTTCCTTGACAGCCAAAGGTAAGCTTTAACTTACTTTACACTGCAGCAAGGAGTGCTCATACTGCTTACTGTGCAGGATTCAATGGAGGGCAGCAACAAATCACTGAGAAGACACTTCTTAAACTGCTACAGCCATTTCCTCAACTCTTAGCAGAGCAGAACCTCTACTGAATTTCACCTATCAACTGAGCAGTCACCCATTTGCACCTCTTCACTTATCTCCTGGCAAAAAGATTTTTCTTATCTTCCCAGCTGAAGAAACAAGGCAAGGACTGAATGTCTAGCATTTCACTTCCACAGCTGATAGGTTCATCCTACTTCCCTCAAAGAGTTCAAGCTATTTGTGCATCACCAAAAGAGAAAAATGTGTATTTGAGGAAATAGTATTTTTATTGAGACACTGATACCTCTTTTTTGAATGGCAGCTTGCTAGCACTACCTGGGGCAAAACTGAAATGTACTTTGCTTGAGATTATTTTGTTGAGGCAAACAATGAACAATTCAAAACCCACCAGCATGTTTCCAAACTATCAACTGAACAGTTATTCAAACCCACCTGACTCACTTGCACAATAAAATTGTTTTCACACTGTGGTACCCAAGCAGGATAAAAGCAGTTTCATTCAAACTTTATAGTAAGAACAAAGAATTAATAAAGAAATAGACTTACAGTACTTTTCATACTGCATAAGTACTCATCTCCCCTGTCTGCCACTGGTAAATGAAATGATGTCTAATTACGCCTTTTCACCAGGCTGTTTTCCAGAGCAGTCCTGATGCATTTATCATTTTTGAGCTGCCAAAAACAAGGAATCAAGCTGTGAACCTCTCATCTTTCTGCTTGGGCTGCCAGAAATGGACACTAGGTACCTCTTGGCAGTTGCCTCAGTCCCTGTTGCTATGGGATGAGAAACAACATCAATACTGCTTCTCAGCTACACAATAAACCTCTTCCACTCCTTATTCCCTTCCTCCTCCACTATCATTGCTAATGCCACAACTGACACCACCCCCGCCCCGGTTTTGCCTAGAATACTAAATTAGGTGTGATTGATGTCGGGTTATCCAATGAAAGGCTAATCAAATTAAACACAAAGACCCTGCACAGATCATAGAAGTGACGGCAGGTGGAGGAATCCAAGTAACTTGATCAGTGAGGAATGGAGTACACCTACGTGGGCTACACCCACAACTCTCAGAGCAGAATGGTTGTCCCCAGTGTGAAACCCACCAAGGTGACTCAACTAATGAAACTCTCTCCAGAACACCAGGCAAATGAAGAGGGATTATTGCCTAAAGGAATATAGAACTTACTATAGGATGCTGGGAGGAAGACAATTTTCAATGGAGCTGTAAGAAATCAGGGATTATACAAAATTTCTTATGGGATGTTTTGGGGAAGGGACACAGAAGGGGAAAGGAAGAGATCAAAACAGACTGGATTAATTTATAATCACAAATCTAATCTCCCTACCTAAAAGTTATACAGAGAAATAAGAGTTAAAATGTGGGTATATACCCCATCAGTGTATTCATATTCCATAAAAGATTAATTCCCCAGCAGCAGCACAGAAAACGTACACTGAAGCACTTACAGCAGGGTTACTGTCTAGAACTTCATGTGGTCGCAACAACCAGAGCCCCATCACCTAAATTAATTACACTCATTAATGGCACATTTATTGGGATACTTGATCCATAGGAAGGTGAGAAATTCAAGAAGAGAAGGTTAAGAAGTGCACTGCAGTGCAGAAACCTGAGGCAGGAATTCAGGTAGGACTTAAACGGAATGACTTCAAGATGCTTTCACACTCAGCTCCAAGGATTTAAGAATGAGTGAGAGGAAAGAAATTGAATATCACCTGTTTTTCTAGAAAGGCTGAAATCTGAGAAACCCCTACATGAAGACGGAGAGAATTTCTAAGTGGATTTTGGACATTATTAATTCTGCAGAGGTCAAGGAGTCACTTGTTTTTGAATTAAGATTGCATTTGAAGAGAAATCTGCAGTGGCAGCTAATCTAGCAATTACCTTCCTGATTACCTGTAAGAATATCTAAATGATGCGTCTATCTCCCATGATTGCACAGAAGGGTAGAACTAACTTGTTTCAAGGTGAGAGAATTTGATCCTTTCCTGATAAGAGAGGTAAAGAGAGAGAGAGAAAGATTTCAAGGAGTATGAAATTGGTTAGGGAAATATGCCTTAAGCACCTGAAGATAGCCACGAGGGAATTAGAATGAGCTCCTCTGAATAAATCACCAGCAGTAATAGGCTTGCTTCCTTTAGCAAAATGACTTTTAGGACGAGTAGTAAAATGAAAAGACAGAATGATACTGGGGTGTAACTTGCCCTAACTCTCATTTAGCTAAAGTCAATATCTTGAATATCATCTTATACAAGTATTGCTAGAAATTTTTAATCACTCCCTTACTTGTTGGAAGAAAGCAGAATGGTGATCTCTGTACAGAGAGCTACTGTCAGAAACAGTAGCTAGAAGGCTGCATTAACAGAAACCACTGTTCCTTGATGACCATCTATTCTTCCCTCCCCTCAGGACTTTGGAAAAGGTACTTTAGATTCATAGATGTGGCAGCTAAAAGGAACAATTACCATCATCTACTCCAACTTCATGCCTCCCACAGGCCAAAGAACATCACCCAGGAGTTCTTACTTTGTGCTCATAATTGTCGAGCTATAATGTCTTTTAGAATGCTATCTACTTTTGATTTAAAGACTTCAAATTATTGTGAGCCATCCAAAGAAAGTAAATTAAAAGTTGGACTTTATAATAACCATTAATATATTTTTCATTCAGTCCATTTGTGGGCAAGAGTACTATTAGCTTGAGGTATAACTGTAGCCAGTTATATTACTAAGAGAGGATTTATTTTTAAAGAAGTTACTCAAAACATTTGACAGTTTCATAGGCAGTCAGTGTAAAGAATGCCCTGTGGTATTACATGAGGACATCTATTTAAATCAGAAAATCATTTTTTACTGAACTGTGAAAGGCATTTTTGGGAAAATTGAAGAGTTCTATACATCTTGTTTACAGGTTTTAACTATGGAGATGAACTATAATGGTACTGTTCTATTCTTCTTGGAATATATAGATTTCCCAGGAAAGATTTCTGATAGCTGTTGAGAGCTCTGTCTCTAACTTCCTCTGAATACATCACAAATATGTGCATCAGTTTTTCTGTCTGTTGAAGAGGTATAATGAGATTTACCATGCAGAGGTAAGAATATACTTATTTTCCAGTGATTGCTAAATAATCAGCTATTTTAATTAGAGATAATGGCGGTATAATAATACTATGTACCACTTTCAGTGTGGAAGTTTCATATTCACTTGTCTTCACTAATATATACTCTATTAAAAGATTGGATTAACTAAATAAATCTGAATGTTCATTATAAAGTTGAACCACCATTAGATAACAGCCTATAATCACAACTGTTGTTTCATTATATATTCAGCATTAAAATGTGTCTAGATTTTGAAAAACTCCATGCATGACTTCCTACTGAAACCTTGTAAAACATTTATCCTCTGCCAGAAAGTTTTGTCTAGAAAAACAATGACACCAATGCCATTAACGTCAATTCTTCCTTGACAAAAAACTTTTATTAAGCATATCTTGATTAAAAAGCAATTATAATTTTACTTGTTATTTAAAATAAAACCTGTTTTTACTTCTTTTCAATGACAAATAATATGCACCACTATGGGCGTTTATATTTAAATCACTTAAAATGATTTTTGAACTTTATCTTATCTCCCTTTTCTGCCAATAATCTCAAGTGTCAACACTTTCATAATACTGGTACTGAGAAAATTCGAAAGAAGCTCAAAAAGTACTACTTGATCTTTAAGTCTATTAGTATATGCACAAGTGCATGCTTATACACAGAGGGCTACGTCAAACCTTTTCTTTCGTATACGACTCTAGTAGTTCACTAAATCATTGACAAGAAATGAATGAACATTATAGTACCTACAATGAGTTCAAGCTGCAGGCTTTAAGACTCTTATATATACTTAAAATTAAGCACAAGCCAAAGTGTTTTGCTTGAAAGGTTCTTTAATAAAAAGAAAAAGTAAGTAGGAATAATATTTTTAGGTCCTGATCTGAAGTCCCTTGATGTCAATGGAAAGACTTGTGCTGATGTGATCACTGGTTTTGTAACAGGCCCATGTTTTTTATCTTGAAATCTCCAAGTAGCATGTTTAAATAGATCTGTAAGACTGCCAAAATTCAGAATGACAATCAGAAGAATAAAACAGTGATGTTTCAGAAGTGACAGACAGGTAAACTGAAATGATGCAGACGTTCCTGAGAGATTTTTCAGATTTCTACACACCGTAAACCTCTTGCAGCAGAACTAGTACAGACCTGGGATCGCATGTAGCATCAAGCTTCTAGTTGTCATAAAGGAAAATTCGTAGTCTAAAGGCTAGATGAGGTCTTCGGCTCAGAAGTCATGGGGCATTGTAGAACAGAAGCCTGTATCTTTTCTACTGCATGAATTTCTCAACCACTGCAACTTTGGGGGGGCAATGTGTTTTCCCTGGCAAAAGTTCAGCAATACCTAGGTTACGTGTTGTGGGTGGCCCTGGTGCTATGTTCCATGCTCTCGTGAGAGCTCAGGTAAACAAAACGCTCCAGGCTGCTAGACATTAACCATGTGGTTCACCTGCTGTGGGCCACCCACTGTAATCCTGAATGTGAAAGATGTACTTCAAATGTTAGGCTATTGATTCTCTCCCTTCCTCCTGAGAGATACTCTCAACTCACTGATATTCATAAATAACAAAGTAACTTCAGATACTCCAGAGTCAAAAGTGGATACCTTACAGATGAAAGTGAAAAGATAAAACATACGGAAAAAAAATCCCCAACTGTTTATTTAAATATCTGTCAGGTTATTAGGAGAAAAGATGACTTGCATTTATAGCTATGCTTAGGTCCTCTCTTGGATTAAACAATTAGATGTCCATCTCTAGAGTACGTTACAATAGGCACAACTATTCCTTAGATCAGAGGTTGTGAGATAAAAAATTGACATTTCAGAGGTCTAAGTTACCAGCCACTGACACAGTAACTTTGATTGTTCTGCATCTTTTAAACTAAGGAATCATTTAACACACAAACCTTATGAACATAATCAAACAGTTCTGTACACATCTGGTTGTGCAAATTTATGGTATAATCCCGTTCATACTAAAGTAAACATTTGTTCAGTGACAACACTACTAGGCCTTTATAGGCTATGCAGCTATTACAGTCTTTTCTTGAATTAGACAATGTAAAAGAATGCACAACCATATGAGAACTGTATGCTTATCAAAAACATTCATGATTGTGCTAACATGGAAGCTTACGGACCAAAGCACCTCAGTAATTTGAATATATTCGCTTCCATTTTCAGCCTTCTCTAAATTGACTTAGACTTTACGTATGACTAAAATCAGAATAGCTCAAAGTATTTACTGATCAATTAGTACTATGTCTTTCTGCCACATCAAGGTACAAAAAAAATTCTGTAAGGCAAGTATCAATTACATGCCCAGTGATAAACACGGTCGTTCAGGCTTGTGGAAATCTGACAGAATGGAGCAAAATATCTCTTTAAGGAAGGGGCCTCTCTCACATTAAATCTTTCCAGAAATGCAAACAGAAATTTTACATTGAGAAAAAATCAGTTTAGGGCCAAAGATGAATAGAGTAAAAAGAGTATTTTCTGAACTATGCTACAATAGTGACTGCAAGCGCAGTATGGGCCAAATTCTGCTCTCAGTATGGGTGCCTGATTTCTACTGATGGTAATTTTATGCACTTAGTGAAGGAAAGGAAGTTTACTGGTACTGAGGACGCTCGTTTTCCCTCTCACTTGTGTTAAATGCCAGCATCAGCTGAAAGGAGAATGGACCAATTTTATGTCCATTCAGAGTATATTCCAATTTATGAGCTCCCACTGGTGAGGCTATTCATCCTTCAGAAGTTCTTCTTCTCTGTATTCTATGAACCCTGTATGAGTTACAAATGTATTTATTTGTATGTAGTATTTCCTTTTCAGAAAACACCTGAGAAATGCAGTGCACTAGTTATAATGCAAAATTTGTTTCTGCTCCCGTTTTAGAACAAATTTCACTTCAGAGAAACTAGGTATACAGGAACACACATAATTTAGACATTGACTTAGATGTTTTCATTTCATGTAACAGATTGAAAGGCCTAACTACAGTATCAGCATTTGTTCCTTGAAGTCAAGAATCATATTTTAACAGGTAAATTAATGGTGTTAATCTTAAAGCCAATTTGAGATTGCCAACCTGGATTTTAAGATATTTTTCTGCCAGATACAGAGAAACAGACAAGACAAACTTTGAGTAAAATTCTTATTTCAAGAAGCTTTTGTACCAGCTCAGTTCCATTCTGTTTAACTGTGGTATTCCTAATTTACCCAATTGTGAATGCTAGAATCAGGCCATTTGTTTAAAAACTTTACTGTGTAATTAGGTAGTCACACACATGTAGCTAAAAAATGATCATAATACTCTATGCTGAAACATATAATTGAAACCAGGACTGGGTCATGTATTCAAAAGCCACCTTTTGTCTTTTATACAAGTATTTTTAGACTTTTTTAGTATGCAAATATACAGATGTGCCTACATTGTTGCACTTTGCTGAATGAGTTATGTCAGATTAAACAAGTACTGCATCTTTGTTAATTACAATACTTAGAAGAAAATTGTAAAGCACGTTGTCACACAGTTAGTATGTGGGTTTAAAGGTCATATTTGTACTGATGGGAGGAACTACCTAGGTTATCAAGAGCCATATTTTCCTATGAGGCAAGAAGACTGTTGCAAACCCTGAACTGACGTGATAGGTTGCTGGTGAGTGTGTGAGAGTGACAGAACCACCACCACATTGCTCGTCAACTAACTTCCTCCAGATACCTGGGCTCCAGCCTCCCACCTAAGGGTGCAAACCTGAGGTACCTGAAAGATAAATTTGGCAGGAGCTCGCTTTTACCTTGGCCTTTAATCATTTGCTTAGTAATACAGGCATTGGGATTTCTACTCGACATTATTTGGCTATAGAAAAGCTTACGAAAATAATCTGAATTGACAGAATATGGAGGCTGCAGGAATAAACATAATTCAATGAAAGGCTTACTTAAGAGAGCTTGGTTTACTTTTGGCTTTTGTACTTGTTTCCTTTAGAGTATCAATAAGGTGTTTAGATGTTTTGTTTCCTTTTTCTTGAGAAACAAATGAACAGATTACTGCAGTCTCAATTTTATTAGTATAAATTCAAAATATTTCTAGTGGCTTCATACAGACTTCAGATCAATTTTTGATATTTTACAAGCATAGAATTCCATGAGTCTCAGTGGAAATTACACAAGAGAAGGAGTGAAAATTAGATCAGAATGTGGCCTTGGTCTATTTAAAGAAGGTGCTTCTTAAGAGCAGTTCTTCTAAGAGAAAGCTTCAGAGAAATACTGATCCCCACTCAATTTTACCCTTTTGTTTCCAAAATCCTCTAAGGTGTTTCTCTTGCTTCTCCCAGGGCCTACCTCCATCTATATCCTCCATCTATATCCTCCCATTTATTCTGTGTTTTCTGCACCATTTTGTCCCCATTGCCACATAAGATCTCTTACTGCTGACAGTTCGTTTCTTCTTGACATGTACTAGCTGAAAGTACCCACCCTCTTTCTTTCCACTTCATTGACTCTCTAACCCATTTATAAACATATCCTTGCCTGCTCCCTTGTCCCTCTAATATTAATTTTTTAACTCTATCAATTTACTATTTACAACCACTCTGTAGAGCATTCCAGGACACAGCTATACAAAAATAAATAATATAATAAATATAGGCATGACTTTCACTGCTTGGAGGTGAAACATTTTGAAGTCAGCTGGAGCTGTCCCTGAATGATGGTTTTGGGTCCATGTACAAAAATCCTCCTGCTTTTACTCCGTCTCTGTGGGACATGGTTATTTTGCATTGTACTTAAGGTTCCCCTTCTGTGAGCATTTTGCCACTTGTAGAATCAGCCACTGAACATGAATGCATACAGAATATTACCTAATGTTAGTAAATTACTTTCCTTATTGTGAAATATGCCTCTGTATTAAAGTTTGGTGGCTTTAGGCTGGGAAAGAGTGGAATGTGTTGACTGAAGTTCCAATGAGCTTTTAATCAGGAATTTAAGTGCCAACAAGCAAATCCCAGGGCATTTACTGGATCTGGTCATAAAGAATGCCACTTCCCCTCTGCTTGAGATAATATGAAAATGTCTAAGTTATCAAAATGTATTTGTAGACAGAATTGTTCTGGAGTAACAGGAATCAGAGGGAAAAGATTATGAAACCATATGCACCCTATTCACTTTTTTAACATGATTCCTTTAAGTCAGAGATGTTAAGAGTTTATGTAGGCGTATGGATTTCAAAAGATCTCTTTATGTCACTGGAAAGGTTGCCAACTGTTCCGTTATGCTGGGGAAAGAGACACTGTGGCACCTCTTCCAAATAAAACGTGCTTAATTGATCTGGGCCACTGAACGTGTTCTGATCTTCCCAAAGTGCGAGACTTAGCTCAAAACATGCACACATCAGAAGAGCTGCTAGTTTATGGAAGTTGCTATCTGTTTAGTAGTCAGCCACAAAAATTAAATACTTTGGGTTTTTTTTGGTGACACAGAAGTTACACATTCACAGTTATTATCAGCTGCTTTTCCTAGAGGAGAAGGCCAAGTCTTTCACTTAGGGATTAAACGAGGCCTTATTTAAAACCAGTGAAAACTAAATATCTAACCCCTGCTTTACTATTTCCAGGGGATTTGAGCAGCAGACTGTAAATGACACTAAATGACATCTTGAGGGAGTAGAACCGTTATTAAATACATGCTGTGGAAGGAAGGTTTCTTCTGTTTAGATGAAAAATTTTAAAGTTTCTTTTTGCTAAATCAAATGGTATTATTAGTAACACAGCCAAGGGAAATTAAACAAGAGTCCTTTTTAAAAATTACTTTTCATGGGAACTTACATTAAACACAGACTTACTTTGTTTTCAGTGGAGGTGGTTGTTTTGTCAGCTAAGAAACACTTGTTTATGGTAGCAATAAACTCTGCCATCCCAGACTGCTTACCAAAAGACAGTCAAAAATCAACTCCACGAAGGACAATAAGAGGAGCTAATTTACACTCTTCCCCAAGCTAAGAGGAGCAAGGAAGGAGATATGTCTGAGTCACAATTTCTTTTCTGTACTGCTGCTGAGGTAGTTCATCTATTAGCATATTGTAATGCTATGTTTTAATTTCTGTCTTCAGTGAACATCCTGCCTGCTCCCCATGAGGTACTGCCTTGCAGTACAGTTTAAATAAAAAGAAATATTGTCAAAACAATATAATAAGCAAGCTTGTTAGTTTAATCAGCATAATTTGAAAGTTTCCTTTAGTGGTTTTTAAGAGTTGGTCATTTAAATTAGAACTGTAAGTTAAGATTTTATTTAAGAAAGGGCAAGCAAACAATGGTGTCTGGATTGAGTGTGCTGCAGAGTCCACATAAGGACACATGATGCTCTCTTTCTGCTCTTACCATACATACAAAATGTAGTAATTTATAAGAAAAGCCTTATTATGGTTTGAAAGCCCAGGAAAAAGATTAGCTACCAAGAAATCAAACAATTTTGTTCTCTGAAGCCTGTAATTTGGGGATGACCAGAAGTTTCTTTTTAGAAGGACTAAAAGGGTAACAAGAAAAGATGTCCCCAAGCATCTTCTAGGTCTTTCTCTCTGCAGAAACTTTAACTGTCAATGATAGTCTTTGCTTTGAAGCAAATTACAGTCATATTAATCAAGTCAAACTTCAAAGTACCACAACCATTTTAGTGACTGTGGTTCATATATTAATTCTAATAGAGGGATTGAGCATTTTTTTAATAGAATAAAATATGAAAGAAGCTGCAGGAAGGGCTGCCTTAGATACTTTTCTGCTATTTCCTCCTAGTCATCCTCCTCACCGCTCTCCTGCTATAGTCACATCACCAAAGGTCATATTAACCAAATGCACACATTTCATGAGCTAAATGGAGAAAAACAAGAGTCAACCCAAATACTGTATAAATGTTTTTCAGGATGAAAGACCATCCCTTTTTTGGCACACTACAGCTATTCCTCTAGAAGGTGGGTGCCTTCATTTTTTAGTTCTTGTTTACGTGAACAAGAACACAATAAGGAAACAATATAAAAGGGAACACTAAGATATGTGAGTAGAATAAGTATTGAAAAGATATGTTGGGATAAGCCTGAGCTTATTATCTTTTAGTTGCAACTGTTAATTGAATATATGAGAAACATACAAGGAGAAGCATTCTATTTTGTCAGGAAATTTTACTCAGCCTCCTTCCTAAGTAATTCATGCGGGTTTTTTGTTGTTGTTATTCTGACTCTCAGTTCAAATGGAAGGCAAGGTAAGTTTTTATTTAATCCTAGAACTTCCTTATCTGTAGAAAAAAAAAAAAGCCAGAAAGACAGATTTAAATGTAGCTGTTCAAATTCACTGCTGTTGTCCTGGTTTCTCGGGAGGTAACTAATACTTATGCAATGTCCATAGTGCTTACACCAATCTTAATACTTTTTTTTCTTATATTTTTCATATCCACAGCACTCACTAAAGTGTTTTGCTGCAGCCTTCCAGATATCACTATTAAAAGCTGAATTATCATTGTTAATTCTTTAGGATTAACATAATAGAGGAGGATGTGGATATTTTCTCTGATAGTGACACATCTGACAATTACTTGACCTATCTTCCCCAGTCCATTAAGCTCTTAAAACAACAGAGGAAGGGGGATTTTAAATGGTTTCCTCCCAAATATCCCTTCTGGTCAGGTTTAGACTTTTGTTTGTACCACATATCTCCATTTTAAATTGGTGTTGCATTTTTTTGCTGGGTATTAACCACTTCAAATACAGGAGTGTCAAAGTAGAATCATAGAATCATAGAATCATTTAGGTTGGAAAAGACCTTTAAGATCATCGAGTCCAACCGTAAACCTAACCCTGCTAAGTCCACCACTAAACCATGTCCCTACGCGCCTCATCCACACATCTTTTAAATACCTCCAGGGATGGTGACTCCACCACCTCCCTGGGCAGCCTGTTCCAATATCTGACAACACTTTCAGGGAAGAATTTTTTCCTAATACCCAATCTAAACTTCCCCTGAAACAACTTGAGGCCATTTCCTCTTGTCCTGTCACTTGTCACTGGACGAAGAAGCCAACACCCACCTCACTACAACTTCTTTTCAGGTATTTGTAGAGAGCAATAAGGTCTCCCCTCAGCCTCCTCTTCTCCAGACTGAACAACCCCAGTTCTCTCAACCACTCCTCATAAGGCTTGTGTTCCAGACCCCTCACCAGCTTCGTCGCCCTTCTCTGGACACACTCCAGCACCTCAATGTCCTTCTTGTAGTGGAAGGGTCCAAAACAGTATTCAAGGTGTGGCCTCAGCAGTGCCGAATACAAGAGGACAGTCATTTCCCTACTCCTGCTGGCCACACTGTTTCTGATACAAGCCAGGATGCCATTGGCCTTCTTGGCCACCTGGGCACACTGCTGGCTCATCTTCAGCCGGCTGTGAATCAACACCCCCAGGTCCTTTTCTGCTGGGCAGCTTTCCAGCCACTCATTCCCAAGCCTGTAGCGTTGCAATGGTGTTGTTGTGACCAAAGTGCAGTAGTTGGTACTTGGTCTTGTTGAACCGCATACAATTGGGCTCGGCCCATGGATCCAGCCCGTCCGGATCCCTCTGCAGAGTCTTCCTACCCTCAAGCAGATCAACACTCCCGCCCAACTTGGTGTCATCTGCCAACTTGCTGAGGGTGCACTCGATCCCCTCATCCAGATCATTGATGAAGACATTAAACAAGACTGGTCCCAGTACTGAGCCCTGGGGAACACCACTTAACGACTTGCTGCCAACTGGATTTAACTCCATTCATCACAACCCTTTGGGCCCGGCCATCCAGTCAGTTTTTTACCCAGGAAAGAGTGCGCCCGTCCAAGCCATGAGCAACCAGTTTCTTCAGGAGAATGCTGTGGGAAGCAGTGTCAAAGGCTTTACTGAAGTCCAGGTAAACAACATCCACAGCCTTTTCTGCATCCACTAAACGGGTCACCTGGTCCTGGAAGGAGGTCAGGTTGGTCAAGCAGGACCTGCCTTTCATAAACCCAGGCTGACTAGGCCTAATCACCTGGTTGTCCTGTACATGCTGTGTGATGGTGCTCAGGATGATCTGCTCCGTAACCTTCCCTCCCACTGAGGTCAGACTGACAAGCCTGTAGTTTTCTGGATCCTCCTTCTGGCCCTTCTTGTAGATGAGCCTCACATCTGGCAACCTCCAGTCAATGGCATGTTCCTGGTTAGCCAGGAGTGCTGATAGATGATGGAAAGTGACTTGGTGAGCACTTCCGCCAGCTCCCTCCGTACCCTTGGGTGAATCCCATCCGGTCCCATAGACTTGTGCGTTTCTAAGTGGTGTGGCATGTCGCTAACCATTTCCCCTTGGATTGTGAAGGCTTAATTCTGCTCCCTGTCCCTATCTTCCAGCTCAGGGGTTTGGGTACCTGGACAACAACTGATCTTACTATTAAAGACTGAGGCAAAGAAGGCATTAATTACCTCAGCCTTTTCCTTATCCTTTGTCACTATGTTTCCCCCTGCGTCCAGTAAAGATGAAGATTCTCCTTAGCCCTCCTTTTGTTGCTAAAATATTTATAGAAACATTTTTTGTTGTCTTTTATGGCAGTCGCCAGGTTAAGTTCTAGTTGGGCTTTGGCCCTTCTAATTTTCTCCCTGCAAAACCTCACAACATCCTTGTAGTCCTCCTGAGTTGCCTGCCACTTCTTCCAAAGGTCATGAACTCTCTTTTATTTCCTGAGTTCCATCCACAGCTCTCTCAGCCAGGCAGTAAAGCAACTTACTGTTTTTAATACTTTGCACTGAGCAATAAATTCCTGTGGTACCTGGATAGCATACTTGTGTGAAAAGGGGTTTCCACTGACAGCATTAAAATTTACAGACCCTTTGCAAGAGCATTTAGAGCTAGCACGTGTGGCAAAACATTGGCAATGGGGCTGAAGAGGTATCAAACAACTGAAATGATGGAAATGTAATTTTGCTGGTACTTTTCTTTAATGTCAGCAAACAGCATTTGGCAGAAAAACAAATAAATATCCTATGATGACCTTAAATATGAACACTACTAACTCAATTAGAAATGCTAAAACAATCTTCAGTTCTTTGCCTGAAAAAACATGAACTTATTCTACCATTAACACAACACTTACAACATATTTAGTTGATTTGCCCTCCTTGTGTTTTCAGACACTTTGTAGACAGGCTATGAAGTCAGGGTTGGGGTAGGAAAAAAGAAAGAAAAGTAACTGGAAAAAGACAAGACCACAGTATGAAAACTTTTATTCCTTCAATATTTCAATAATTAAAGGGCCACAGTTTTGGCTCACTGACAATGTAGTTGGGAACAAAAGCTTTGTACACAGGTAGATCATAAAATAATTTGGGTTGGAAGGGATCTTTGGTGGTCATCTGGTCTAACCGCTCCACTTAAAACAAAGGAAATTTTAAACTTTGATTCAAGTTAAAATGGAGTAAGGCTGCTAACGGTCTTGAACCACTGAAATGTAAAATTCTCCTGGGATGGGGATTGCACAGACTCGCTAAGAGACCTATTTCACTGTTGCATAAGAATTTCCCTTGTTGTAACTTGTGATTGCTGTTTCCTGTCCTTTCACTGTGTATCTCTAAGAGCACTCTGGCTCCAACTTCTCTGTAACCACCCATTAGATAGCTGAAGTCAGATGACTTCTTCAAAGTGAACAAGTCCAGACTTTTCAGACTTTCCTTATACATTATATACTCCATTCCTTTAGCCAGTTAGTGGCCCTCACTGCACTCATTCCATTTGGTCAATGTATTTCTTGGGCTGGAAGCCCCAGACTGTGCATTGTATGAGATGCGGGCTCCTAAGTGCTGAATAGAGGGGAATGAGGACTTGCTTCACCCACCTAGCTGCATTCTTATAAATGGACCCAGTACGCAGTTAACCTTCATCACCAGAAAGCCATGCTGCTGCTGATGTCAGGATAATATTGGAGGATAATGAAAATTTTATTTTACCATTATCCACAGTATTGTTAGTATCTGGAATTTAGGCCAGCTCACTATCCAAGGACAAATTTTCAAGCTGGTGATGCACACAGGAGGAAGACAATGTTAGTACTGTCAGTTCAATGTAGGGGTGGCAACAAAGAAAATTCAAATTTTATAATTCTAGATCATCTTCCTTCAAAAAAAGGAAATGCAATCACTCATGAAGACCCAGAGGGTTAATCCTGACAGTTTTGGAACATCATGTGAGACACTGAGCTCCCTCAACTCCCATAAACTGAAAATCTTAGAGGAGAAACACATTGGAAGGTTTTCCTTTGATCACCAAAATTGAGTTTTGAGTCCCAGATGGAATTATTTCCCTTCCTCATTCTGTCTTTGAGTTTCTTACAGGGCTCTTTCCCATTTTTCCTTCAAAGTCCTTGTTTGGGAAGACATGATACTTAGAAATACTTCTGATTGCTTCTAGAATTCATGATAAAAGATTTTCTGGTTTGAAGAGGGGCTTTTTTGCAAGCAAGAGAAGTAATTCAAACTATTTTTAATAGCTGCTTTCTTTTTATCTGCTTACAATACATTCATCTATTACACAGACTTTAATCACAAATGTGCCAACCAAATAGTGGAATAGTTAGATGAAGCACACACTGGGGGAATAGCGGAATCAATGTGTTTATTCTGTTCTTAATCCTCTCTTTTGTGTGTAGAAGACCTGCATGTGCTGCTATTCCATACACAGACCCAGGGGCTGATGTGGTTTATGCAGGGCTAGTTATGTAGCCAAGCCTTCATTCAAAGACACTCAGAAGCAATCAGAAGGGAAGGTGGAGAGGCAAAAGAGAAATTGTGATAATTATTTTTACTGTCTGAAATTCAAGAGAAGCATCTATTAGCAACATAATATATGAGGCAGTCAAGAAAGAAAAAAAGATGTCAGCATTTTTATGATTCTGCTAAAAATGTGCCTGAGACTTTTCTGTCTGCAACTGTTATAGACTTAAATCAATGCCAGTAGTGTTTGGGATCCATATGGAGTGGCAGTCACTGGCGGGTGACCAAATGTACCTGACCTTAAACTGTTTGCAGGTGCAAACCTGCAAACTATCTCTCTTGACCATCCACCCCTCTTCTGCCAGGTACACAGAACAGTCTCCTGCTGCTCTCGAGTGTCTCTTATTCAGATGACCTCTCTGTGAGCCTTTCCGCTGCAGTCAGAGTCCAGGTGCACAGACATGATGGGCAGTTCACTTCCAAGTTCAGCATGGGACTGTGAGCTCAAGGACTCCCTTTGAAAAAGGCGAGTATTTTAATTCACAGTTTCTCTGTGACTGCTTTCTTATTTCAGCACCAACTCAAAAAAGCATTTAAGCAGGTCTTAAGCCATAAATGCTCAAGATCCTTGTAAAAATGCCCCACATATTCAAGAAAATGTGTGCCAAATGTTGAACACATACGTACCTACCTCTCAGAACTGGGTGACCCAGACACATCCTCAAGTGCTTAGTTGAATTAACAGCATAAAGTTCTGTTCTAAATATGGACTCTCCTTAACTGGTACTTCTTTGCTTGGTATATCTGTTCCTCTTGCAACACTTCATACTATGCAGCAAAGTAGCTTATATCAGGACTAGGCAGTGCAGTAAGATCACCCAGAGAGACGTGAATTTCCTCCTCTCAAATGTAGGCAGGACTAGAGAACAGTACAGGTTCCCTTCCTCTTCCTCCTCATTCCCCATCTTTTCCCCACAATACTCACTGTTTTTCCCTCTGTTACCTTCACGGACAATAGTTATGGCCATAGTTGTGATCGCTTGTGATCCACTGTGGCCCAGATATTTTAGGAAAACTTTTGATTTGATGCCAAAGGATAGTAAAGCAACTGAATGTGTTTACAAAGAGGTGTAAAGTTGAACTGGCCCTGTCAATCTCTCTGAAGAATAGGAATAGCCTTTTCCTGGATCCAATTCAATTCCCGTAAGAAAAGGGATGACTTGGAGCTGTGGTATAAAACAATGGCACCATTTATAGTGTTACTGAGATATGGGAGGATAAACACGGTAACAGAAAAGAGCTAGTAAAATCAGAAGCATTTTAAAATGTCATGGTCTACAAAAGAATGGACATTTTATAGCTTTGTCATGATCATAAGAGACAGTAGATTTTGTCCTTTGCATAATAGGTTCAGATTTCATTGCCAAAGAATAATGTAAAAAACAGGCCTAGAAGGACCAATTGAAATTCTGTGAAATCATTATAAGGCTTCACAATATGCCATTACAAAATCAGTAGTTGTGCAAGAAACAATCATAAAATAGCCAGGCTGCATCTTCATAACATTTCTAGCAGTTTGTGTCAGTATTAATTTATGAAGTCTTTAATCTGCATATCTATAAGTGCAGAATAAGTATGAAATACTACTATTTCATATTAAAATTATCTGCTACGCCTGTCCTGTTATATATTTTTCCCTCAGACATTTTGCTTGCTTTTAAATACCAGAAGACAAGAAGCCAATGACGGCAAATTCTACTTGGAAAGAGAAGGCTCCTTTGTATCAGAACACTGCAGTGAGCATCTGACACCAATTACTGTATTTCTGGTGACTCATTTGTTTCAAAAAAGGAACAAACTTACACTGTTCATTAGACAAGAGCAACAATTTTGAAATGGGTGCCCAATGAAGCTTGTTTTGCAGAAAAGAGAGATTCTTCTGCCCACCGTCAAAGATTCATAAGCCTTCTACCAGATTAAACCAGAAGGGTTCAATTGATTAATCACTTCTGAAAAACTTAGTTTTATTTTTAGTCAGTGCAAGAAGAACCCATGATTATGACAAGATCCCATATTGCAGCCTCCCTTTCAGAGTAAATTATGGGCAAAGTTATAAACCAGCAAAAATAGAGGTTCAGAACGGAGATGATGACAGACCTTTAATTATGCAGGGCATGAAGAACAATGCTGTAATGAAATTAGTGGAAAAAAATAATGTGTCATTTAGTCTACTATGTGCTTGAAGACTTCTCCACTATAGATGAACCAATGTGCCTGGTTATAGTTGCTCAGAAGTTAGTTGTCTTATGGCCTTTAAGGCTGAAAGTGCTTTCTACCTTAAATTCATACATGTATTTTGATTAATCATGATTTGGAGTGCCTCTGTGAGAGAGGTAAAGATAATGAATATTGCTGATTCACAGTTATGCAGGCTGTTTTTGTAAGTCCGAAGCAGCCAAGGCTTAAAAGTGAATGGACACTCCAATGTAAGACTCTGCCTTAAGCAGGCTAAGCTTCAATGAAAGCACCAAACTGCTGTGTGGTCAGTAGCAAGACATAAGCTACTGTCTTTGAACACCAGCATTCAAATGCTCTGGTTTTGTCTACATGAGCATGTAATCTGGCCCAACAGGCACCACTATTAAATCAAAGCTGTTGCTAAAGCACCTACATTTGCATTACAGGGTTTTTCTTTGTACTACATTTAACCTGTTTTTCTGGACTGGACATCATTATGACACATGAATTTAGCCTGTCCAGAGGACGATTTGTAAGGTTCAGGCCCAGAAGAGGTTGGAGGATATTTGGTGTGCATGTGGAGAGCATCAGGTTCATTTTTCCCCAAAAGGAGTCTAGTTCAGTAATCCCCAAAGCACCATATGCAACAAAGCAACATATGGAAAAAGGGCATGGTTGGGAAATGTACCTCAAAACTGCACTACTGCTTCCAACCGAAATAGAACTGTAAACTAACCTGCATCCTGATGGAAAGGGATTTATCATGGTCAGAAAGTTTATCATGGTCATTGTTACCCACTAACTGAAATGATCTTTCTTTAGTTATACTTTGATTGCCATGACATGCCAGACCACCACACAGAGGAGAGATAAATAAGCCACACTCTTTCAGAAGAATAATTCGGAATACACTTTGCAGCCTAGCTCAAGAGTTTAAAACAGTAATACGTAGCTGCTGTTTCACCAAACTAAGTTTGGACATACTGTGGAGGGACAAAATAATGTCCATAACTTTTAAAGGAAAATTTTAGTTCTGTAGAATAATAACAAAGCAGGAGGCTTGTCCATTTTCTCTCACTCCAGCTTGGACAGTCAAACCCAGTTTTCAGCATCAGAAGAAAGGGTTGTGTAAAACACATAAAAGTAGCATTCTTACCTATATAAGCATTTATTCCAACCTCAAACTATTTCATATTATACCTGTTGATGGTTGAAATAGCTTGAGTTACAGATCTCACCTGGGAGAGAACGTCTGATTACTGGGCATATCTGGGCATTTTTAGGTCTCTGATGTTAGCTTGAAAGATGCTAGATAAGTGCCAGCTGATCTACATTGGTTGTTTGGACTCTGGTATTTCACAGGCTCAGAGGTGGTAAATTCCCTCCATTATGAAATTGAAAAATTCTGTAGATAACATTTGACATTAAGCTCTGCTTAATATTAGTCAGAGGTGTGTAATTTTCATTTACACATGCATTTCCTCTGTATGTGTACGTGTGATTGCAGGATAGTGGAGAACTATGTTTGAACACTTAATCACAGGCAATGATAAAACTTCCCCCAAGTTTAATCACTCCCATTTCAACATAGTCCAAGTGCAGAACAAAATATTGCTCACTGTGAATTTAGTGGGGTGAAAGGGATACCAGAGCCTCAGCTGTATAGTTTCAGTCTGTTTTCTTGACAATAGAGAATGACAGTTACAATAGAATACCACTTATTCATTGATTCTAGTATGCCAGAGACTAAGCATGTGTTCGAATCGGCTGGAGGCCACATAGTCAGAGCCTCAGGCTCCCAAGGTGAAAAAATCAAGAAGTTCTATGATAGCTATTTACAGGGAGAATAGAGAGATGAAGTGATCTGCTGTTATGGAAGGTTCTAACCCTAACAGTCATTTTATTGCTTGGTAAGATTGCAAGTGTCTTTCTCAGTGTGTCTGCAAGAGAAGGTTTTAGTAAAGTGTCTTTCAGGCATTAAAGGAGGAGTCAATTTCTGGAGATATTTTTTACCAACAGCTCCTTCTTCAGATACTTATAACTCTTTTTTATTTCCTTTGCCCCCAATTAATTTGTTTTTGCTTGCAAGTTAAGACTGATTCTACTAAAAGCAAATAATTTCTGTGTGTCTTTCCAAATAATCTTCAAAACATCAAGCACTGTCATGGATGCCTGAAGACAGAATGGTATCTTCATAAAAATGTAAATTATTCCAATTATAATAGCAATCAGAGTCACAGAGAGCAAGGGATTTCTCAATTATAGCTCTTGTGTGGCACTCAACATTCCCACAGAGGCACAGCAGAGGAAAACACAACAATTTAAATAATACAGATGTCCATTCCCTTTATAATTCCTAATGGCATGAATATTATTTAAAGACTGTGAAATTAATATACCTCATACAAAAGTAGCATAAGTTGTAAGTGAAGCTTTTGATTAGAGCTCATATAAATACACTGCCATATACTTTTCACCAAAATTTCACAAGTCAGACACAGATGTTGAAAATATCACAACCACTACGTGACAGCTAGGTCCCAACCTTGATTACTCATGCGATAGTAGGTAAAGATTAAAATTTTTCAAGATGTACAAAATAACAGGCCAAATATCACTCAGTTTCTACTCTTTGGACAAGCAATCCAGAGCTATTATAATTAAAGCTAGTAATAATTAGTTACCTCAATCTAAATACCCTGTATCATCTCTAGGTCTCTAAGCACTCCAGACAAAAAACCCCAGTTTTACAAATAAGGAAGTAGAGACACAGTGAAGGAACGGATTTATTTACTGACATTTAGTATGCTAGAACAAGGACCTAGACCCATGTTTCCCATGTGCTAGTTTGATACACTACTCCTCTTCTGAGTTTCCTTCGCATTTAGATCCAACCCAGATGGTAGACTATACTGAAGCACATCAAGATGACTGCAATTTATATGTCTGCCTTAATTTAGACAGGGCATATTACATCTAAGAAGCCTAATCTAGGGTCTAAGAATCATTCAGATGAAAAAGAGCTGGCCTTATCTTGTGCATACCCTAGTCCAACATACATACAACTACTAGTAGCTTTACTCTACCTATCAGTGCAATTTCATGGACAAAACCAAAATATTCTAGCTGAGGAAGTGATAGGCCCTAAAGTTTTTTGGATGCTGTTTACAAAAACTATACTGCTCAGTGCAGAATCTGTCTGTAAACACTTTTATGTTCACTTATAGGCTTTGGGAAATTTTTAATATTGGAGACAAAGTAATATTTCTGTTAGCATGGTCTCCTCTCATACTTTGAGGTACACAAGTAGCAGTTATTAAGGTCAAGAGGTTGGCAGAAATGACATAGCAACTAAAAAAGTTCAGCTATAACTACAGGCAGCAGAATTTAGTTTTCAAAAGCACTGCATGTCTGAGAGAGACTTCTCTCTGTATTTTGAAGGTAAGTCTTTATATCCAAAGAACAGCCATGCTGGTTTGGCACTGTTGCAGAATTAGTAATTGTGCAGCAGCCACAGGAAATACTGACTACACATTTAACAAATTAAAAATACTATTATAGCTGCTTACATTTTTAATACACCATCATTCAAAGATCTTTTCTTCACGTAACTTGGGGACTGCAGCCTCCACCAGAACGCCACACTCTGGTCTCCATAGTTAAAGACTGGACATGCCACAGTCCCGTGAGTTGCCATGAAAGAAGCAAGGCTCCTGTGTACCTGTGCCGTGGTGGCTGGCTGTCAGAGAAGACCCATGTCAAATTCCAAGAGAACAGGCATTTCCTGGAAAACCACCAGCTAGGATGATTATTGTAGCAATAGCTTTCCCCTTTCTCCCTACCCACATTACCCTCCTTTTTTGAGTGCCTGTAAACTGCTCTGAGGCATAGTTTACTATCAGGACACATCAACATCGATGGAGATCAGGAACTTTTTGGTACTGGCACTCCATTGAGTAGCTGAGACCTGTGATCCAGCTGACTTCATGGTGAGTTCAATGGCTGGTGTCGTAGTTTAACCCCAGCCAGCAATTAAGCACCACACACCCACTCGCTCACTCGCCCCCAGTGGGATGGGGGAGAGAACCAGAGAAAAGGTAAAACTCATGGGTTGAGTTAAAAACAATTTAATAGGACAGAAAAGGAAGAAAATAATAATAATAAAGATGAAAGAATATATGGAAGAAGTGAAGCACAATGCAATTGTTCACCACCCGCTGACAGATGCCCAGCAAGATCCCGAGCAGCGGCCCCACTGCTGTCTCTTTGTTCAGCATGACGCCATATGGTATGGAATATCCCTTTGGCCAGTTGGGGTCAGCTGTCCTGGCTGTGTCCCCTCCCAACTTCTTGTGCACCTGGCAGGGCCGTGTGAGAAGCTGAAAGTCCTTGACTTAGTGTAAGCACTGCTCAGCAACAACTAAAACATCACTGTGTTATCAACATTATTCTCATCCTAAATCCAAAACGTGGTACTATACCAGCTACTAGGAAGAAAATTAACTCTATCCCAGCGGAAACCAGAACAGCTGGTCTGGTGGGCTGTCTGCTTTGTACAGCAAGCCCATACTATCTGCATTTAGATTTCATGTCTTACAAACTCTGCGATGGTTTTCAAAAAAATTAAGTCCATCTATTGGAAAGAAAACAGCATTCCTAGAAATTATAGTTATACTTCAGTCTGCTAGAAGAACAGCTGACATTCAGGACCTAAATGTTAATGTTAATTTTTGTTAAAGTTGCAGTAAGTAAAATGCAGGTTTTCGATGCAGCTTGCACAAAAGCTATGTGAATTGCTATGGGTTTTTTTGTTAAATTCAGAACATTGTGTTCATAGAATCATAGAATCATAGAATTGTTTAGGTTGGAAAAGACCTTTAAGTTCATCAAGTCCAACCGTAAACCTAACCCTGCTACATCCACCACTAAACCATGTCCCTAAGCACCTCATCCACACGTCTTTTAAATACCTCCAGGGATGGTGACTCAATCACCATCATAGTGTTTCTCATAGTCTTCCCATACCCCACATTTGCAGGGCAGCAGGAAGAGCAAAACTCATACTAGACAAGCAGAAAGGGAAAGGGAGGAAAGATGGTCTTATTAAAAAGGACAGGGCCTGTCTTTGCCTTTCAGAGAAAACAGAACAATATTGGCTGTATTTTAGAACACATAATGGGGGCCCGGAAACAGGAATTAATCCTGCACAGTATCCCAAAACACTTATCCCACTTTTTTATTTTTTATTTCTGTAAAGCTTTTCCAAGTTCTGGCAGAAGGTCAAGGCATTTGGGTCATAAATCAGGATATTTTATTGCTGCATCTTTCTCAGACTTATCTGTCCACTTGCTCCCAACTCTTGCACTCTTTTCTACAGATCTCTAAATTAAATATTTCCTTTGGTCCTCTTATTGGGACTTTTCCAGTCTGCTAGAACTTCAGTCTTCTGTTCTCAAAAAGAAAGATGTTTAACAGTGAGGGACTGAGAAAAACAATTCACGCAGGTTTCTTTATATCCTCAAAAACCCTGAGGTCTCTTAACCAACTTCCATGTGACTTTTCCATTACTTCTTTGTTCTATGGAACATCACATATGTTGTTGGTGTATATGAATTACTGGATGCTTAGAGATGTGAGAGCTAACATTGGTAGTATTTGTCTTTTTTTTTCCCCATTGGACTAGAACTTCAACTATGAAATACTGTCTGATATATGGAAAATATGGAGGAACCAAAGGGTGGAAAACAGTGGACTGGAAATGGTAAGGTAAGGGCAATTCCTTTTTGAAACTGAAGCAATCTGTGGGAAAATAAGCTCATAATTTTAAACTGGATTTTTTTTTAACTATTTTCTTATAAAGAGAATTGTATAGGGATTTATTTGTAAATATGATTTCCCTAGTTTCAAAACAAGTTTCCCTCTAAAAGAGGTATTGTGGAGTGGTGACTGAGGAGGTTCATGGAAAGTCTGTGTATGACAAAAATGCAAAGGAATACGCTGCACCTATGACTAGACACAGCATTCACAGATACCTTGTACTTGGATGTGAATTACACTGATCACAATATTTTTATGATTTATAGGTGTATTGGGTTTGCATGGCAAGGTTTTGGTAGTGGGGGGGCTACAGGTGTGGCATCTATGAGAAGCTGCTAGAAACTTCCCCTATGTCCGATAGAGCCAACACCAGCCGGCTCCAAGACGGACCTGCCGCTGGCCAAGGCCGAGCCCATCAGCAACGGTGGTAGCAACTCTGTGATAACATATTTAAAAAGGGGAAAAAAATGCTGCACAAGAGCAGCCAGAAGAGAGGAATGAGAGTATGTGAGAGAAAGAACTCTGCAGACCCCAAGGCCAGTGAAGAAGGAGGGGGAGGAGGTGCTCCAGGTGCCAGAGCAGAGATTCCCCTGCAGCCCCTGGTGAAGACCATGGTGAGGCAGGCTGTGCCCCTGCAGCCATGGGGGTCCACGGTGGAGCAGATATCCACCTGCAGCCCATGGAGGACCCCACACCAGAGCAGGTGGATGCCTGAAGGAGGCTGTGACCCTGTGGGAAGCCCATGCTGGAGCAGGCTCCTGGCAGGACCCGAGGACCTGTGGAGAGAGGAGCCCACGCTGGAGCAGGTTTGCTGGCAGGACTTGTGACTTGGGACCCACGCTGGCGCAGTCTGTTCCTGAAGGACTGCACCCCGTGGAAGGGACCTGCGCTGGAGCAGTTCATGAAGAATTATAGCCTGTGTTAAGGACTCACATTGGAGAAGTTCGTGGAGAACTGTCTCCTATAGGAGGGACCCCACGCTGGAGCAGGGGAAGAGTGCGAGGAAGGGGCGGCAGAAATAACATGTGATGAACTGACTGCAACCTCCATTCCCTGTCCCCCTGCACTGCTGGCAGGGAGGAGGCAGAGAATTTGAGAGTAAAGTTGAGCCTGTGAAGAAGGGAGGGGTGGGGGGAAGGTGTTTTAAGATTTGGTTTTATTTCTCATTATCCTATTCTGATTTGATCGGTAATAAATTAAACTAATTTCCCCAAGTCGAGTCTGTTTTGGCCATGACAGTAATTGCTGAGTGATCTCCCTGTCCTTATCTTGACCCACGAGCCTTTCGTTACATTTTCTCTCCCCTGTCCAGCTGAGGAGGGGAGTGATAGAGTGGCTTTGGTGGCCACTTGACATCCAGCCAGGGTCAACCCACCACAATAGGCATCTATATGAATATACATGAAGTTATATTTAAAAAATATACCTAAGGAAGAACATTTTTTTCCTTTTCTTCCAGGATAAACTTCAGTAAAGTGCATCTTTTTATAACCGGGTGAGTTTTATGTTTCTTTTCATTTGCTGTGCACAGCTTTAAAAATGAGTAAAGATTCAGCAAATTTTTGGCAGACTTTGTCATACACAATTCTCAGACCAGTTCTACAGTCGGAAACATAAGCCAGTCTCCAGAAGCCTGAATGATCCTGGCCAACATGGCCATGAGCCTAATCTGTGTTTGTCATTCTTTCTTTAGCCTGAAATCTTCATTTAAAAAAAAATAAGCAAAACTGAAAGAAGAAGACACATCCCTTGAAAAGCTATAGCAAAGTAAGTTCAGAAAAGGTTGCAAAATATCCAATCCTCTGTCTGCAGTTTGAGATTTATGTCCATTTTTCCCTCCCATAGGTATGAGCATCTTACACCTGGGGGGCTGCATGCATGGAATGAAATTCACAATCTGCTTTCAACAAGAAATGCAGTCTGTTCACCACCATACAGAAGGCACTAAAATTCTGTCCAGAAGTTTTCCTTACATTGTTAATGTTTAAACTCCCCATTTTATGACAGTATACCTTTTCCTTCCTGACATCCATTTTGTTTGATTATCTATGAAATTATTTGTTTTACGAAGGCTGAACACAGCATCTGTGCAGTACTTCACACAGTGTGTACAAGGTGCATATGTAGACAGACTGTGAGACCTAGGCACTTCTTTCATTACATACATGTTAGAATATATATTAGGCATATACATAGACATGTGCTAAGCACGTTCAGTCAATAATGAAAGAAAAATTCTTAGGGATAAGGATAGAATAAATGTCAGGTATTGAATGAAATTGAGAAAAAGAAAGAGGAAAAAATATAAAGGAGAAGATCTTTGCAGTGATCCTTTGGGATTTAAAAAAGTTACCTTAGGATATAAAAAAGGTTATGTAACTGATGGATATTTATTATATAGAAGTATGCAAAACATAACTTGGCAAAAATAATTTAAAAATATGTTACTGTCAGGTATTCTATAATAAGAATACTGCAAACTTACAGTTTTCTGAGTCATACCTATGATCAGACCAATTTCTTATATATGTAATAGGGAAAAATGGAGTAAGACCCCTTAAGTAAACACATCTAAACAGTTTGAGCTATTTTAAAACAGTATTCCTCGTTATAGAAAACCAGTATTTTAGCATTGAGAGATTCTAATGAGAGAGAGTATAATCTTTCTTCCCCTAAAATTTTGATGATGTTATTTTTTAGCTGAATATTACAGCAACAAAGACGCCTTTTAAGGATTGCACCAGTAGTCCCACTAAAGAACACTTTTTTCTGATGATGAACATGTCCATGGATGTATCATAGACAAGTCAGCTGAAGAATAAATATACCAAGGTCATGATAATGTGCCCTGATAGCTCAACACCTATCAAGATATTGGCAACTGGTAACACAGTGAACCTTCACTGCAGGATTAAGTGCTGCTATCATGGGCACTGCAATTCCACTGGCTCCATAAGTTCAGACCACCTGGCGCCATCAAAATCATCCATTTAGAAGTTTGATTTAATTGCAGTTTATGGATCCAATTGCCCAATTCAAAGCTGCTCAAATAATTGCAGAAATAATCATCAGTAAGGAGTGAATGGCCAAAACTCACAGATAGAGTTCAGGAAAACACACCACAAAGACCCTTCTCAACCTTAAGACTTCATATGCGGGAATGTCGTTACTCAGTTACAAAGGCAGTAGTGCCACAGGTATAAAATCCTAAACATTCCCTCCATATGTTATCATCACAGAATCACAGAATCACTAAGGTTGGAAAAGACCTGTAAGATCATCAAGTCCAACCATCAACTAACACCACCATGCCCATTAAATCATGTCCCACCAAAAAAAAATATATATGAGGCTCCACCGAAATGAAGCCTCAAAAAATTCCTCGACACTCATGCCTGTTCCTCTCCACGGAAATCTTTAGCAAAAGGAGAAAGATTTATACGATCTGAAGATCATGTTTTAAACTCTACTAACATTCACAGAAGAGTGGAAAATTTTTATTGGGAAAAATTATCCCTGAGAAACATAATGGTAGTCTCAACTAGCAGGTACTTTTTATAGCATTAAATAACTTGCAAATTTTCAGACACACTGTTGTGGTTTTCTCCTCAGGGTTATTATCCTAGAAAAATGGAACAGCCTTTTGCCTTAAAACCTGGAAAGTCCTACATGACAAAAGGTTTACATTTCAATTACTGGCTTCATTTACCCATAGGAAGCAAACATTTGAATATCAAATTCCTGCAGTGTGCTTCTAAGCACTGGTTGAAACTTTTTGAAAACCACTGTGTTAGAAATATTTACTGTCTAAAATAAACGTGTCAAGACTGCAATGCTTTTTCTTTTTTCTTTTTTAGATTTTGAGGAAAACTACATGATGCCTATATGCCTTTGTACCATGTTTCAGAGAGGTTCAATTATCAGATGTTTTCACTGCTTGATTATCTGCCTATCAGTGGAATATGTCATCATGGTAGTTTGCTGCATATCATGGTAGTTTGCTGTCATACTGGCCTAAAGAATGCCAAAGCATTTTCTTTCATGGTAAATTGCAATAATTTTGCTCTTTGAATTATCAGACCAGGTAGAATCTTCATATTATCCTTTTTACTTAAAAATAAGATGTTAGACTATATGTGTAAATAAAGCATCAGCACTTCCAATGGTTCATGGTTATTTTCAAGAATGCATTTTAGGATGTGGTTTGGGTGTGGGGAAGGAGGGAATTCAAAAGCAAACAGCCGAATTTTATTTTATACCAGAAATGTTAACACTGTATAGTCAGAGATTAGAGCAGACAAAATTGCTGAATTTCCAGCTGCTAAGAATTCTGCAGGAGTGCCATAGCTTTCTGGAAAGAAGAAAACATGGATCTTTAAGGCTTACGGTAGTTACCAAAGTAATTTTGGAGGGACAGAGTCAAGAAGCTCAAAGTTTCCATCAAAGCCTCAGGATTCTGTTGTGATTGATAATGGTGAGTTCCATCTCTGTTTCCAACAGAGACCTTTACTAGCAAGTCATATTTCTTTGTTAAGAAAAACCTGATGAAATGTTATGGTAGCATCCCGCAGTCATCATGGAGGGAACAATTGTTATGGCACAAGGAATGAAATATACAGTGACAAGCTGTGGAGGAGCTGGTCTTGGGGAAAATAAAAAAAGGTTCCATTTATGGAAAATTGCAGGCTATTAAGGATGAGGGGTGAACTCATGACAGGTGAAAAATCAGTTGACTCAAAGTGTTTATGAATAGTCTGTGATACATTATCTACATTCTCCGTTGCACTTCTCTAGTCTTAAAACTCCATTTCATTCAGTGCTGCGTTTATGCAGGTATCTTTTATAATAATATTTACAAACTAGGATGACCTATTAGATCATCCAGCCCACCTCCTCTCACCCAAGTGTTCTGATTCAGTGGATTTTAATTTATTCATTGTACTAATCCATATTACTATGACATTCAAATGTATTTGACACTATATATATATATCACGGACACTGAGAGGTACTTTTGACATAATACATTTTAACACTTCTAGATACTGGAATTTCTTTAGTCACAGGAAATAATGGCTACCTTATAAAATTCTCTGAAATAGATAGGACCCATACTCTTCAATGGAGAGAAAGGTATATGTTTAAAGCATCTTACTTGTGACTAAACGAAAGCATTAATTGAAATGTAAACCTTTTGTTTTGTAGAACCTCTATCTATATCCATCAACTACTGTGCAGATGGGTCCAAGCTAAGTTGTGCCAACAACCAGCATGTGCACACTGATTGGCCACCAGAGTCTACAGGGGCTGAGCTCATCTATCCATGGAAGTCTCTCTCCTTTATTCATACCACTAAATAATATTCATCAAGACTTGTGGAAAGAATTGTCCTTAAGATTTTACCCCATGACAAATTTTGTTGAACCTGATCAACAGATATAAGAGTAACTGAAAGGAAAGAATAAGGAAGAAATGGGAATAGTCTATGATTTCTACTTGCCTCACCACTCTGCACCTCACAGTCTTGAATAATAAAGGGATTAAATAGGTAAACAAATTCCTAACAGAATACAGAGATGTATATAAAACCTTAATTTCAATAGGCTTTGAATCAGACTCTTACAGATGGGTTAATACGCATTATTCCCCAGCCATTTATCCCCAGAAATGCCCAGTTTTACAGAACAAAGACCTCATTCTTTCAAAAGGGGCACTTCACTTGCATTTTACCAACATTTGAGAGAAATGCAAAATGGGAAACTGAAAACCAGACAACTAAAATTCTATTAATAGTGTTACAGGACTATTTATATCTAACCTGAATGCTGCACTGCTGTAGCAATTTGTTTGAATTCAACTTACTACACTTAATGTGTTTCTGTGAATTTGTAATGCACAATACAGATATAGATACAAATAGCTACTTTGGAGTATTAAATTATGCTGGCCATGTAAAATGAAAACTATTCTTTAAGTTTGGTAGGAATTGATAGGAGTTGTAGCCCTGAAAAAAAACTTCACAGGAGTTAGATTTTTATGGTCATTATTCCCAGAAGAAGATATTATTAAATTTTGCTGATCAGAGCTAGCAGTTTGCTACAGATCAGATTATGATCATTTACATGTTTATGGGCCGACAAAACTCACAAGTTAAACACTTCATTAAGTTACAGGGCAAGATTCTCACAGGATGAAATAATGCAGGTCATTAGTCTGCATCCATTTAGGTCAATTAGGTGTCTGAGTCCCTGGCATCTAACTTCAGATCAGGGACTTCAAATGCTGCTATTCAAACACCTTCAGACACTAAACTCATTTCAAGCACTCCAGCAAACTTTGCAGACTTGAGTGTAACTATTAGCTGTCTTTAAAATTAGTGATGAACCAAAAGTCATAAAAATAAATGTCATAGTTTTGAAACTTTTCAGCTGAAATCTGCCTCATAATTTCGTTTTTCTAAGATATAATTTTCTACCTGGAACTCAGATCCCACTGGACTTCAGATTTGCTTTCAAAAGACTCTAGTTAAGTCATGATTTTCAACTCTTTGCATTTGGCTGGATTTTGGAAAGGGTATTTCAGTAGTGAAATGGAGATTTTTTTTCCCCAGATGGCTTAGAAACTAGATCTTGGGACTACTGATGTTACAAACCTGTGAGGTGATTTCTTAGCATGAGCTGGCTAAAGCCCCTCAATGATTTGAACTACTGAAAGAGTAAGTCAAACTCTCACAGTCAAACATTCACTTGGGATTCTTGTGAGGCCTGTGAAATAATGAAAGGATAACAACTCCAAGAATACTACAGAATCCTTTGCACCATTAAAACAATAAGAGTTTTGTGTTTGTGAGCCAGAACAATGACTGAAATATTTCAACTTGGTTTAACAGACCTTTGTACTTGCCTTTCAGGAGAGTGTAGCCAAAACTACCATAAAAATATGTGCAAAGTTTGCCACTGGGGGCTAGGAAATGTAATTTGTATCCATTTGTGCCAGCTATAGCATATACTATTAAATACGGCTAAAACTAGACCTAACTGAGAAAAAAAATTCTCCAAAACTGACATTTCAACAAAACATCCCATTCTGACTCAGGATAAAAGCAGAACCCTATGAAGATTTCTGTGAAAAGTCGAGAGGTGGAGAAGACATTCCCATTTAGCCGACGGGTTGGAGCAATAATGACTGAAACAGGGGAATGACACAGCAATGGCATGAAGCCAGGTTTCCACAGCCTTTTTTTTTTTTTTTCTGGGTTGCTGGCCACTCTAAGGTCATGGCCCGGTCAAAATCTTTTGCAAGGTGAACAGGGCATTTGCAAAGACTTTTGAGGCCATCGTATTTAAGAGAAAGGTCATGGAGAGGAGAAATCCAACCTAAAAAGCAATTCAAAGCAACTCACCATTATTTGTAAAGGGAATCTGTCAAGATTAGCTTTTGTGAGTACGCTTTGCCACACCTAGCATACTTTTATCTAAGGCCTGACGGAAAAAATGGATCTTTGTTGAAAGAAAAATGTCTGCCAAAAATTACTACCAGCTCTAGCTGAGAGTTCTCTGGGATACATAGACATTTGTTTTGAGTGAGAAAATAATCTAAAACTTGTCACAAGAGGTGCATACCTTGTGATATTGTGTGATAAAACCCTTTACAACCTATTTTGCAAGTTGAAGGAATCTCTTTTTATTATTAGATAATGTAAAAGTTTGTGATGCCAACTGAACTGTGTCTGCAGTCTGAGAAAGGAGCAAAACAATTCTACACAGCTCATAGCCAACACTTACACTCTGAGCCTGCATATGAATGGCCAAGACAGAGCTTCACACATTCAGAGACATGATATTTCAATGACGATTTTGACCTTCCAGAACATGGGCCTTCCAGGCGATGCAGACAAAAAAGGACTTTCTGAAAGATTCTGTATTTCATCCCTCCTGTGTTTCATGACAGCCAATCCCAACTCTGACCTCAGATATGGCTGCAAAGCTGTCCACAGCAGGTACTGTACTGAAGGCTACTGAACCAGTGCCACAGTTGCAGCTGGCACTTGGCAGGTATTAAATGACAGATGGCCATGATCTCAACCAGCTACATAGAGCACTTTGAAACTGAGGCATATGTCAGTTTACTGTGCTTTGAATCTTGTTAAACTCTGGGGTTCAGATACATTCCCTAGAACATGCATTTAAATCAAACCTTTAACAAACAAGAGTTGTGAAAACACAAAAGGCTCAGCAGGTCAAAAAATTAAATTGCATCCCAGATCAAAGCAACACAGCAAGCCAAACATCTATGATTATAAAATGAAAGGGATTAGACCAGGCTTTTTGGAGCAGACGACTTTGAAAGAAAAGTTAATATATAACAAATAAGCGTTAATTTCTAACATGTCTCCAAAGCACATTTAGCCATTTCATTTCTTGACCAACTATATTCCCTAGTGCTACTTTTCCCAGAAAATCCTTACATACCCTCTTCACATTTAAATAAAGCATTGGGAGAAAAGCTCTCTATTTCTAAATGTAGAATCCTCCGTCTACACACTGAAAAATCTTCACCAAAAAGCACTCTTGGGCAGAGGACCTGGGGTATTCTGAAGCCATGGGGTCTGGAGAACTGGCCCTATGGAGACCCCAACAACAAAATAAATACCAAAAGCCTTTTCTTGCTTGCTTCTGAATTTAAAAATCATGCTACAGCCTGTCTATATTCTGTAAGATTATGTAGTTAAAGATTGGAAGGTTCTTTTTTCAGACTGATGTTTGCATGTTCTAACATGACTTCCAGAGCTATGCTCTGTGTTTTAATATAAAAGATCACAGAATAGGTTCAGGGTGGGCAACAATGTCCTGTAGAACTTAAAAATGGCAGTTGCCACATAGAGGGATGAGTGTAGGTGTGGTAGAGTATACCTTTTTTCTTGATGCTTATTTGCAGTGACCTATAAAACTTCTGATGCATGGGAATCCCTACTGAAGCACATCAGTGACATATTTATGCTTTAACAGGAATATTTTGCTATGTATTAAATATGCCGGAGGGGATTATTGTGTATAAATAGCAAACATCAAGTCTTCATTAGCACACAAGCACGATGCAAACAGCTCATACCCTACACAATATCACAACTCTAGAAAAGTCATCAAATACGGGAAGAAGGTGGTGAAATAATCAGGTTAGTTATTCATTATAGTGTGAAATTAGACCCCCAAAGTGTAAGCTTGCAATCAATTGCATGAGTAACTTCACTACCAAGAATAGTCCCAAGGAAATCAGTGAAACCACTGTACATATTTCTACCCATGGGGTACATAAGCATTTCCAAGCCCAAAGCTATATTAGTTACAGTGTTGAAAAGAAATATAGGTCACAAGAAGTGGAAGCATTTCTGCCAGCATTGGCATCATGGGGACTCCCCCATGCACTGAGTGATGATATTTTTTCTGGGATCCGCTCTCTTCCCCCAACAAGAGACCAGGCTTAACTATACTGAAGATGCAGAATCTAGAAAAGATTTTGAGTAGCTCAAAGAAGATAATTTTCCATTCTGCTTCATTGTTCAAGCTGAAGGAGCACTAAAACCTGTCCCTACCTGCCCCCATCCTACCACACATGACTGCAGGAGCCCATGAGACAGATAGGAAGTGCCACTCCATTTGTATAGATCCCAACCACCTAAAGTCTATTTATTTTCCTACTGTATTTTTTCTCTATTTCTGTTATTTATAGACAGGTTGTTGGTTTGCCAAGAAAATTACTACAATACGTGTTCATTTCTATCTGCACAGCCTGTAACCCAATGACTGATGCTGAAAAGGAAGTGTGTAGCGTGCTTTTGTCAGCAGCTTTGACGTGGTGTGTTACTGCTAGTTGCCAGTGTTCCCTATACTCTTCAGCAATTACTTATGCTGTGCTTTAAGTGTGCTGTTACAACCCAGAGTGACCAATTTCAAAGAGGAAACACTGCTAACACAGCAAGCAGAGATACCCTTGGACAACTTACCTTCAACAATCCTTTCTTTAGCTTATTTGCATTTGGCAAAAATGTTTGCTCTACAATTACTTTGTTTTCTACTTTTTACACTTTCTCCTTTTCCCCCTATGGTCACTTCCTGGAGAATGTCTTCAGGTACTTGTAATAAGCCTGCTGCAATTTGTAGTCTTGCAAATTGTCCCATACCAGTACTATCAGCTCTTCCCCAAATGGATTTTGTCTCAGCCTGAACAAGAGTAGCTGTAGCACTCTGTTTCTGCATGAAGCTGTGAAAATCTAGCCTACTATAACTTCTGCAGTTCATGGTCTTCTTGGAAGCAATACATTCCTTGCTCTACTCTGTCAGCTTGCCTTAAAGATTGTCACAGAACAAAATTTTGGGTACACAGTACAACTCCTTTCCTTTTCAGAGGTCAGATTACAGTCCTTATAGTGTCAATGGATTTACTTATTGTTGTAGATACTCATTCCTTCAAACACAGAGGTCTCAGGCTTAATAACCTCATTGAAGGTTTTCAACATTACTTCAGTCCAAAGCCTCACTGAAGATGCCCCTGTTGGATCAATTCTTCTGCAAAGCTTCCTTGCAGCTACTCCCACCAGCATCAGATTCTAGAGACTCCCTCTGAGGTGCACAAACACTAGCAAAAGGCTTCATGGACACTGTAAGATGAAATTACTCTGCTCCCAGATGCCACTGGTATCTGTCTCCTGCTGTTTCCAGCATGATCACCATGCCCAGAAGGTGCAGCTAGTACCTCTGTGGTCAGCAGACCTTCCTTCGATGATGCCCGTGATACTTGCATGTGTGGAGTGATACTTGCATGTGTGGAGTAGTGCCCCTCCAGGGATACATGTGAGATTTAATCTAGCCTTCTTTCTTGAACATGAGATAATGATGTGTTTTTCAGGACACTGAACAGTACGGCATCTGACAAAAATCTTTTATGCATGGTGCTTGGCAACATAATGTGTTGTACTTTTAGCTTACTTGGTGTGGCAATTCCATTGTAGCCTTTGCTATAAATTGGCATGATCAGGGTCACACTGGGAAAGACTACATGGTAACTGTGGAAGGATTGCAGGGTTTTTTTCCACTAGCTTTCAGTTGAATTTACCTTTATGCTCTCAGACTGAGAGTTAATAAGTGAAAACAAAAGGTTTGTGAATCACCTTTGTTAGAATTATTTATGTAGAAAATCTTATGAACTTTCAGTTAGAAAGAAAAATAAAGAGGCAAGTTGCATCATGCAGTGAACATATGTTGCCAAAGCAACTAAACCAGATGAGCAAAATAAATTAACACATTTAGTGAGTTTGGCAAATGGCAAATTATTTGTTCATTTTAGTAATTTAATTGGTACAGGTACAGGCTGTTGGTTGACATGCTTTAATATGTATGTTTCATTTTCTGTACATTAATTCATGAATTTATAAGAAAATATATATTCAAAAATCTATTTCTTTTTATTTGACTTCAAGGTCTCATCTGAAACTCTTTAAAGACATGTACTAAAACAATTACAACTGAAAACATAAATGTCAGCAGGAATTGCCATAGCTAAAGGTGCTCAAACACTGACCGTGTTGAAGAACATGCAGGTAAAATAATGCAGGTTGGTTAAGCCACAAACAATAATGGATTGCTGAGTTTATGAATACTATGCTGTTTTGTGCAAACTACCCTGAAGGTTATTTTTAGAATACAAAGGGAAGTATTGTTCAGTTGAGAAAAAGGGTAAACATCTAAGAGCCATATTAAATATTTTGAAGAAAATATTGTTCTTCTTCAAGCCTCAGGGAGTTTTGCAGTTATTTTGCTATGAAAGAAGGTCCCTAAGTGTGATCAAGATGCTAGAAAATTATCACAGTGCTTTCTGCCAGCTCACAATAAGCCACCAAATTAAATATGAAGTTTAAATGAAAAGGTCATAACTCCCAGCTTGATTTCATACAAGAAATGAAAACAAGCTGTCCGATGACTGAAACCTCTAACATGACACTAGGTAAAAGGAGGTGAGTCACATAGAGAGATATTTAATTTTAGGGTATAATAGGGACTCATAGTCAGTGACAGCCTTCAAAAGATTAGAGAAACAGCTATTCATGTATTAATTTCAGACCTAGCTAGTTTATTTTACCTGTGCTACTTTGTCACTTTCATTTGGTAGACCTCCTTATGCCCTTCCCTTCTTGTATGATCCTTTCTCATTTTGGATGCCCTCTTCCAATAGAAAATAGGAGGTGCCTTCAAGATAAGCACCATAACTGACAAGAAATATGAGGTAAATTTCTATATGTAGATATGGACACAAAATGCCCATCCAACATAGGTTTCTCCCTCTTCCTCCATCCCCTCCATGTTCATTATCTTTTAGGTCTGCAATGCTTCTCTTTGCTGGATTTACTTCTATACACACACCAGTGCTTGACAAGAAGGATCCACTGAAGTTAATGTCCAGTCCGGTAGAAAATAAGCCAGGTTTCTATTTAATAAAAAAATGAGAATAAAAACTACCTACTATGGCCTTTCCCCATTTCACTGTATGTTCTTGAAATACCTAAAGTACTGTTTATTTATGCTTGAAATTGGTGTTGCTGAACTACCAAGGCAAAACTTTAAGGAGGGGTGGTTAACCTCATCTCCCATTTTACACTCCAGACAGAAAAAGAACAAATTGGGATTACTTAGAAACAGGTATTTGGGGGCTCTGTGAACAAAACCTTCCCTCAGTGCTGTGAAAAATATAATATTTATTTCAAACTACGCTGCTTTGAATATCAATCACACTTTTTTTTCACACTTTTCCTTTGAAAGTGTAGATATAAACTAAAGATCACTGACAAAAAAAGAAGCTGTGTGCATAGCAGCTGGGTAACAAATATCACAGCTGGAGGAAGAGGAATGAAAAGACATTGAACATTCAGAATTTTTCTTTCCTATTCTACCTGTTCTGCTGGACAGGGTGCTTCACAGTTATGACTATTGGATACCTAAAATAATTACAAATTCATATTTTACTTTCTGCCTCAGACATCTGGGTCTACTATTAACAGAAATTAAGATAAATGGGGTGTCTTTGATTTGCCAGACTGGAATAAGCATGCTCAAGTACAGATAACTGTGCAGAATATGCAGAGAAAGTTGATAAAGCAGGGGGCTTATAATATTTTTTCTTTTTATTTCTCGCTCTATAGCACAAACAAGATACAAGACATTGTCCCCAAGCCTATAGGTTTGTAAATTTGAGTGCTATCTTTTGTAGCTTTCTAATAGGACTTTTCAAGAGGGGAACACTAAATTGTCTGGTGGCATATCAGCGCCACCACTGATCACTGAAGAAAAGGATATTAGGGCAAAGAGCAGGAGATTCCTTTTCTAAGGTGCGAATTACAAATCTACCAGCAGTGACATTTAGTCATCAACATGTTTTGCACAGGTGATGCAGGTACAGCAAGAACAGCCATCCCTCCATCCTCACATTAGAACAGAGGGTTCTGTGAACAGTACACCTCATTAACCCACCACTGCCGAGCAATTTCCTATTATATTTTACTAACATACAGCTGACTTCTGAAACTTGCAAGACTTTTAGCCTTGCATAAGAGGCTTTCTGTAGTAAAAGGTTGAAGGCTTCTCTGTTTCCATCCATGAAATTATGGAGAAAAAGCATATATATCCAACCAGGCACGCATTCAAGAAACAGTGAATCCACTTGCCACGACCTGCTGCGTGTGCACTGCGCAGTCAGTCTGTGCGTAAGTTTATCTTAAGCCCATTGCCAAGAAACCGCTGTCTAGCACAAAAGTAAAAGTACATTTCAAATATTCCATACTGGAAAGAAGTGAACAGGTTTATATTTAGTATGACATTGATTTGGGGTTATCTTTACCCTGCACCTCAATACTGACTTCATGGCATCCCTGAAGTTCCACCAACAGCTTAAAATACCCATCTTTCGTCTTTCTTCCCACTCTTCCAGAAGAAATTGCATGTGAAGTATCACTATTCACTGTGTCCTGGTGGAGATGTGTAATTGAGATGATTGTGTATAATATGTATCTCAGCTGAAGAATTGTGTTACATGAATTAGTGTCTCCTTTTTATCTTTATAGAATTTTCTGACCTCAAACAAGCTTAGTGAAAGGGTTCCCCATTCGACATAACATGCAATGTTAGAAGTCACTGTGAAAATTTACATTGCTACACACTCTGTATAAATCTAGTATAATACTTTGGTCTTTACAGTGTTGCACTGGGTCACAGTAGCTCGTTGACAGTGTACCAAATACATTCTTGATGGTATTTGTAAAGACTAAATCACAAAATTTCAAACAAATCAAACAAGTATTACCGTTGGGAAGTGACATACATACAGATATATCACTGCCAGCTACTGGGCTTTCTAGAAGCATATAGTATTTTTATGCTTCTGTGGAAGAGATAATTCTATTCATAATAAATGAGTAACAAATTCTTGTTTACTTGTTGCAAATTAAAAAAAACACCAAATGTACTTAAATTACTAAATTTCTAACAAACATATGAGTTGTTTTACCTCTCTTTCAGAGAATCTTTGTTCTTATTCTCTCTTCCACTTTTGGGGAGAAACGTACATGGAGGAAGTGTCTTCTGTAAGGCTCTATTTTAGGTGTTTCTTTCCTTCTCCCCTTAATCTGCCTAGCATTCAAGCATACTCTATACAACTGAATTCACCAATCAGTGAATCACAGAGCTTATCCAAAATGAAATCTTTACTCAGCCCTGTGGGGTCTCATCATCATTATATGCTAAATGTGACCAAAGGAATGTGCTCATTTTCTGCCTGTTTTCTATGTCATTCTCAGAAATAATGTCAGCACTAAGTTTTGTACCCAGAAAGTCTCCCAGAGTTTCAAATCTTTCAGATCCTCCCAAAAAGACTATGCCTGCCTACTTTTTGCACATTCTTCCTGAATAAAATTGAGCATACAATGATGTATGTGCTATTATCATTGCAGATTAAATTTGATCACTTAGAATCTCATTAATTATAAAAACCTTCCCTTTGGCTTTGAAAAAAAATCATGTGGGTGTCCCTTCACTTATAACCATTCAATGTGTTGCTGAAGATGTGGTTTTCCTAGCCCTTCACGAACAGCCCACCTTTCCTCATTTACACCCAACAACAGATTCCTCTTCTTAACTGCAAAATATTCACAGACCTATCACCTTCCTAAATGTCTTTCTAATTGACACTCCCCACCCCCTGTGTCAGTTCAAGACCTGTCACCTATGATGCTTGTCCTGATTTTTTAGGTTTCCAGTTTGGCCAATGTAGGAGCCAAGCTGTCTGTTCTTACAGTCAGAGCTCACACGTGGTGGGGAATCTCTCTTGTCATTAGAATTCCATCGTTGTGTTAAGAAACTTTCCCAGTGGAAATTCCTACAAGCAGTTTTTGTGTTTGAGAAGTTGGACTCTGTTGAAAAAGTTCTAGGAAGCTTTAACATTGTCCGTTCATTTTTTCACTCTTTTTTGCACTCATCAAGTCTCTTGCTTAAGGAGAGGTTATTTTTATTCCGTCTTGATAAAGTACTGTCAAGTGGGATTTGAGTCTCTGGCTTAAGGTTCTACTCAAAGGCAGTACAGGACCCAAGGCAGAATAATACCCATATACCTACATACTGCAATGTAATTGATAACCTGTTTGCTAATATTTTCACATGTGGATGTGAGCCATACTTAACAAGGCATATAAGGATCTTTTCTTTCTGTTGGAGTTCAAAGTCCCTTGAATATAAAACAAAAAAGGAGTAAAATTAGAAGAGGAAAGAAATACACAGAAAAGGAGGAAAGATGAGATGTGCTTTGGGATGCAGCGAGTGTGCCGTTTTTTCCTGACCTTTGATTTCCAAGAAGAGGAATTCAGGAAGTGAGGTGACTTTCTGTGAATAGATCAAATACCCTGGAGGTATAGAGGCCAAGAGAAAAAGGTTATAGCCTCCTTCCTTATAAAGAATTGATTCAGCAAATGACCAAGTAATGGACAAGAATTTTAGCAGAGAGAAAGAGGGAGAGGGTTTATTATGCAGTAGATTAGATAAAAAAGGCTACTATTTAATTTGCTTGTATAGTGCATATATTGATAGGGACATATCTGAACACAGTTTGTCTTTTAAGAGAGTTTAGTTTGTGAACTGTGGAAGCCTATGTTATCAGAAATTGCTGCATCCTGTGGCAAGTAGATATGCTTATTGCACAGTAGAATTCGTGTGTGTGAATAGTTCCTGAATTTCTGAAAGCATTAATAGCAAGAGTTAGCTACTATTGACAACACGGAGATCAGGCTGGCCATAGGCAAAACCAAGTGTGGGTACGGGTCAGATCATCACACAGCAAAATTGATCCTGTTCATTCCTTAACCAAATGCATGATGATAAACACAATCCCCCCACTTCCCTTCCAGTTATCCTAGGCCAGTAAACAGTTTGCTGTATATGTAGTGGCTGTCCTTTTTTTGCCACTACTTCCTTTCTTTTTTTTTTTTTTTTTTTTTTTGTTAGAGGAAAACTTGCTATAATGATTAATTGCAGAGGAAGTAACATGCATTAAATTGGTCAATATCAGTTATTTGTCTCAGACACAATATAACAGTGTATTAATCACAGAGATTGGTGTAAACTTTCTTTACGGAGTCGATATGGACATGAATTAAAAACAACTTTAATTTGTCTCCACCAAAGCTCTGCAAAGCTTAAAATGTTTCTGGAATTTGAATTATTGCCACAAATGGTCTCATGGAAAAGTCTCAAAATATATTTTTTTACTGCTGCAAGAGATATGCAAGAATTGTTCTTCACCTTATTTGTGTATGAAGCGTAAATGTCACCGCATTTAAGTTAGTAAGGTTACATCAATATTTCCAATATGGAGTAAATGGATCTAAATGATTCATAGAACCAGTACCTATTTCTATACTTTAATAAATTACATTATTCCTTGAGCCTGGAATTCTCATCCAGTTTTCTTTTCAAATCAGCTACACATTAAATGTCCCAAATTTCAAAGCTGCTGGGTACTGGTATTTCCTATCCAATTACTGCTGCTGGATAAATCAACCTCACTAAAAATCCATGAAGCAACTAAACAGTTCAAGTGTGAATCCCCAGAAGAGCAGGGCAGCGTTTACTTGCAACTCATTTACCATTTCTCAAAAACTACAGAGTGTGCGTGCTGCAAATTAAAGACAGCAACAGATATGAATGTGTCCTTTTCTTATCTAAAGTGATTGTTTGAATAGAAAGGCTGATATAAAGTAAAATTAGTCTGATGATACAGCAGATAGGAACATTTTCTTGACGCCTTTATAAATGTTTGTGAGATAAATGCACTGTTCCATTTAGTTTTGTAGCACCCGGCTGGTAATTACACCTCTAATATTTTAAATGAGTGTAACCTCATATAAATATGTTTGTAGCATCTTGCATAGATGGATGCTAATTGAATGTTCTTGGTATCTTATTAAGTAGCATTTGTACTAAGATTAGGAAAGAGAAATAGCCCCCCCAATTACTTATCTGAATTTCTTTTCACAAATGAATCTTAATTTTTCTCTCCTCCCCATCTTTATTTCTCTTTCAAGAGGAATGCAGGATTTTGCTTCACAGTGAAGATCTAAAAGGCAGAAGCTGAAGAAGGATGCTTGAAGGATGATTTAAATGAAAAGTGTTTCATTTGGTGTCTACTCAAGTTTCCAGCTGTGAAATTGCAAGATCCTTATATGCCAGTATTCACAGCAGTATCATAAGTTTATATAGGATTTTTAACTTCTGAAAAATTGCTAACTTCAAAAATTTCTTAGGCAGGTATTCACAAAATCATGATATTTGCTTTAATTGGACTTTCTATTAGTCTTTTATTGTTAAACTGTTTGAAGTACACTGTGCACACTTACAGCTTCTCTCTGCCATCAAGAAGGTTATAGGGTTTTGATTTTGTTTTAATGAAAATTGAGATTCTCTCATAATAACAAGAGCCTGGGAGCAGACCTTTGAGAAAAGCCATCAAACATGATGAACAGTCATAAAAGATGAGGAAGTTATTTCATTATAGCAGCAACAGAGCAGATATGATTTTCCTGCACTGTGTAGTAAAGAAGGCACGCAGAAGATCCTAGTGACAAGTTAAACAAACACAGATTACTTTATATTTCTTTTTTTTTTCCTACGAATATAAGCAATTCCAACAGCTTTCCTAACTGACACAGCTTAATATGACTCTACATTAGGATAAAATACCCACATTTAGCAGAATGATAAGGGTACCATTAAGCTGCCAGGTCTGTAATCTTAACGCATATTTGAAGTTGAACAATTTTACATCTAGAACTAGCATGTTTCATTCTTGAAGACAAGTAACTGTCATCCCAATGCACATTGCCGTTTTTTAGAATGAATGTAATTTGATTTTATTTCATGATTGTAAATGTGTTGTGTTTATCCACCACATATCCACCACAGCCTTTCTGATGTAACTGCATCTATGCAATGACAAACTCTTTGGCATGTAAAGAGATGACTGGAGGGGATATGGCAGAGGGCTCTCAAATCCATGATGAACATGGAGAAGGGGAAGTGGGACTGATCATTCACTCCTTCCCCCAGAGCTGTGGGGTATAAGCAAAGCCAGCAAATATTGAAGTTCAAAACAAACAGCAGCTGTTTCTCTTATTTGTGGGTGGTTGACTGGTGGAGAATGAATAAACAGAAACCACACCATGCTCAGGAAGTTCTTTAATACAGAATAGCTGGAAATGAGAAAGGAGACAACATATGTTAGCCTTGTTCTGACACTCTTCCCAAGGCATCTCCTGAAAGCTTCTGCCAGAGATAGGACACTGAGCCACAAGGTTCTTTATTCTGACACCTTCTGGGATCAAAACAAGCTCTCACATAAGAATGAACTGCATGTTTTCTCATTTAGACTCAAACCTCTAAACTGTTCCATAAACCAAGAAGCCCTGCATAGGCACAGGTCCATAACCACCTCACTGAGAAGGGTTTGGTCTCCTGCCACTTCCTGAAGCATCTTTGGCTACAAAACTCAAGTTCAGCTTTGTCTCCAAATGTGGAGAATAGGAACATTTGTCCCATGTAGCTCTAAGCATTTGTAATACAGACTGATGCACTAGATTGGTGCCAGGCTAAGCAGAAGTGCTAGTACTTTGGATGCAGAACCAGCTCTCCCTGGAGGCCAGCTTTGTCCAGCACTGTTTGAGCAGAGCTGAGCTGGGTCCTGACTCCACACCACGGTTCAAGATGATGGTAAAAGTCAACCAGCATAACGCTTAAGTAAACAGATTTAGGTCAAGGGGTCACCGGTGATTCCTCTGTGCAGCAGTTGGAAGGGAATGAACTCCTTTTTACAGAAAAACTTTCAACCACTGATTTTGAAATCCCCTGTAGAAAAAAATTTGAAAATTATTCCAGGTAAATAAAAATACTTGGAGTTGTCCTTAAATTGACATACTTATTGTGATATTTCTAAATGAAAACCAATTTGGTTTTCAAATGAAAGCAGAAAAATTGTTTTGTTCTGAAATGTTGAACCAGAACACTGACTGCTTTTTTTGTTTGTTGCTGTTGTCAAAGTGAGTTTGTCAAGCATTAAGGTAGAAGAGTCCAATTTGTCTCGTCTGCTTGGGTAAAAGGTTTCATCAGAGGGTATTTGACCAGTTTTATGTGTTTCGTTTTTCTAGTTTTCACATTATTCCAACTGGAATGTGGCGGCTGAAATTGTATCAAAACCTAAACAACAATTCATGGACATATTCATGGAGAAAGCTGCAGAACTCAGTTCGCTATGATTTACAGCCATCTCACCGATGGCTAGAGTGTACAATTGCCAAACAACTTGATTTCAGTTTCTACTCTAGAAGACAGTAATTGAAAATCTTGTTTTAAAAAAAGCCAGCTAATGAAAATGTATGTCTGTGTCAGTATACAGTAATCTATTAAAAAAAAAAAACAACATGCTGGTTAATAAGACTTTTTCACTACCTGGAAAAGAGAATATATTTTCAACTAGTAATTATGCTATGTGAATTTTAGTCCTTTATAGGTAAAATATATATCCACTTCTGAATATTATTAATCTGTTGCAAAGGCAAGCTATCAGGCTCTAAAGGGCACCACAATTAAAGTTACCTGCTCAGCAGCTTCATTATATATGCAATGTAATTCTACTTTTCATTCAAACACATATTTTCTCCCTCTGTCTTAGTCAAGGTACTGGCTGGAACATGTTCAGAGAAATTAATTCTGTGTAGGGGAACATAACTGTTGTTTTCCCTTTTGATGTGGACATTGAAAGTTGCAAGACAATGCAATCAGAGCACCATCGTTTCTAAAATAGGCAGATGTTTCTGTATGAAAACAGGCAAGTTAGTGAAACTGCCTTCTTGTACATATGCAGTGGCATCCTATTCTAGCAAACACCTTTTTTCTCCAGGAACCTGCAGAGGTAGAGGTGAGCAGAGGTTTAATTATGTGGCTTTAATGTCAAAGAATGAAAGGTTACAGTGGCGTGACCTGTCAGGTCTAGACAAGCAATAAGGTGTCCCTCTTCTTCTCTTATCCTTGTTTTTGATGACCCCGGACACCTCAAACAGGTAGTTCAAGCTGCTTCCCCTTAAGGTACCATCATAATAGGATATTTCATGCAATGTGTTTTCAAAGTCTTATTTTACCTTAAAGTTATTTTTCTGGCAAAAATTAAGCCCATTCAAAATTAATCTTCAAGAGAATCAGCAACATCAAGTGGAAGCAAATCAAGATTATTTTCTTACTGAATGGTAGCATGCAGAATTGCAAATGTGCACTCCAATAATTCCATCACCCCTTTGCTGCCCTAAATTTTCTACCATACAGAAAATGATAGTCCATACTAGGGGACTAACATTAGAAGAATCTACACAAATTAGCCTTGTTGATGTGAATTTACTTTGCTATTCAGTAAATAACATTGAGGACACGACAGACATGAATTGCCCATAATCATGTCAGTGACATTTTTGGTCATGTAAATTTTGAGTAACCTCATTCCTAAATGAGCTGCTTTGATTTACTAGAAGTAACTCACTTTTGAAATAGGTGTTGTCCAGTTGTTTCGTGTTAAGAAAGCATCCCAAATCTAGTTTATGATTTGCACAAACTATTTAATAATTTTGCAGTTATCTTTCCATCTCCTCTTATGTCCAATTCAAGTAGGCTAAATGGGAAATCATTTCTTGTTCACACAACTGGTTGGAGGGGAATGAAATAAGACTGGTATATATATGTATATATAATTACTGTTTAAGATAAGGTATTTGCTTAGACAAATACTGTGGTATTATACACTTACCCTTGGATTAGCTTCTATATTTTTACCTATGTACACTTATTGTAATTGACTGCATAATTTGGTTTAGTGTAAATTGATCTTTTGTTTAAAAAAAGGGGGGGTATGTAATTTATTTCATTTTCTGTTAATGAGCTTTACACAACAAACATTTGCAGCTGCAAATAGCATATTTGCAGCCCCTTTTCCTGAACACAGAGCTAAAAGCCAAACCCATCCACAAAGGGTTTCCCCTGGTAGTAAATTTTCTCTTCAGCAAAGACTATTGCCAGTCATAAGTATTCAGAACAAGATGCTATATACAAAGAGAATAAGGCTGTAGATTAAATGTAAATCACTTCCTTCCAGAAGTCACAGAACACAATCCAGCAAACCCAAGGCAAGAAACCCATGATAAAAAGTATTGTCAGGGTCCCAATCCAGCAAAACTCTAAAGTATATAATCGTCTTTTCCTTACTTCATCTCCTCCCCAAATGGGAACAATCACGTGCTTACGAGTAAAGCATAGGTGCAAATGCCATACTGAATCAAGGGCTTATAGGAGCAACTCACAGTGAAGAAAAACATGTGGGAGAACAGAAGCTTTCATAACACAGAATGAAAAAAGGGAACATCTAACTAATTACAAAAAACCAAAACCCTATTATAGCTATTGTGAAATAATTGAAGAATTCCTTTTGTATACTGTGTTTTCAGGCTAAGTTTGTTTCTCCAAGCAGAAGCTGAAGAAGCACTACTTAAAATGCATCAGTTACAAGTGTTTCTAAATATATCTGAATTTTGAAGCACTTTGAGAGCAGACCTGTACTCAGGACACCTCTTTAGGGGCTGAAGAATAGACTGTGTATCAACTATAGGAATATACATCAGAAAATTTCGAGAGAGTCTCTCAGCCACTGTCATAGCATTCTAGTATGATCAGACCTTCAGGGATTTCAGGTGTTAGAAACTGTAGATGCAGGCACTCACATTCCTGCAATACAAACCATCTGAAAGGAGATTCCAGTCCTTTCCTTTGCCCTTCTTACAGACATTCTCAACTGTATTTTGTCTGTCACCAAATTCAGTATCCCCAAAGATCTGTAGCGTTTTCATTGTAACCTGGATACCATTCTAGTTTGCTCACTCTGTACTCATTCTTTCATTTCCCTTGTTTTTCCATCTCCCCTCCTGAACTTCAGCTCCTCAGCGCATTACATAGTCCCACTTAGTTTCTGAAAAACCTCTTTAAAATTCTCCCAGTAATGAGCCCTTCAGAGCTCTATACCCAGCTACCCTTGCTAGCCATAAAACAGGACTAGAGCCTGGTGAAGGTCTCTATTTATGTACCAATTGTCTGAGGGTTTTGTTTTGTTTTTATAATAAAAATAGTCCAGAACCATGGCTGAGTCCATTCTGCTTTAATAATGAAGGCTGTTCCACAGCCCACTAGAAACAGAAAAACCTCACCTGATTAAAGATTATGTTAAAAAAACAAAATTATCTCATTTCAAGGGGCTTTGGATTGATTTCAACATTTTTGAAGTGCACTGGAAGTTAACAGTATTGTATGAGTATTTAGCATTTCATACTCAAAACTGGGGTCATCAGCAAGATGGCGGATTTTAAAGTAGTATTTAATTTAGATAAACATGAGCAAATTGCTATGGCAGTTTTTTATTATTATTTATTGTGAGCACTTCCCTTTACTCGTTTAATGATCAAAAGTCTTCAAAATCTCTTCCCAGAGCATAATTTGAGCTCATCCACATAGGTAAATTGTATTTCAAAGGTTGAGGTTAATTTAGATGTGTTTTTTCAACATGTTCCACATTTCTGCCCATTATGCTTGACGAAACTGCAAAGCCCTCATTTTCACATTAGCGCTAAACAGGAAATTCATTACTGACTGGGGAACATGTGCTAACTCATTTATGCAGCGAGCTTGTGCCTCTTCTGAAGAGCAGCCGTGAAATAGCCCTAACAGAGTCTGTCTTACACTTAACAGCATCCTGCAGGAATACCTTTTTGCTTAGTTACTAATCATCACTGCCATCAGAGTTATACATGACATGCAAACTCATTAAATACGTGTTGCCTACTAACGTTAACAACTGTCTGAACACATTTATTCTTGCATCATCTACCCTAACCCTTACAGGGCTTTTTAAGGAAACCTAACTTGAGGTGAGTTCCCTCCCAAACATACATCAGCCCTCTATTAAGCAGTAGCACACTTTCAGGGCTTCCCAGAGCTGCTAGCCAGAGAAGAACCAGTATTCATTAGTTCAGGTACCCCTTGATTATAATTTTTTTTTTACAAACTTTCCCAAAAATATTAGTCAGGGATGGGATATGTACCTTCAATCCCAGGAAGTAAATCCACTGAAAACAAATTGAAATCGAAGTCTCCCTTCATGAATCTCTACTTAGACATTTAACAAAAAAAAAAAAAATAATTACTGAAGCGTTTGTCCAGACTTTGGAATACTAACAGGAAGACGGAGGCCAAGATACACCACCACAGACTAAATTGCAAGCTTTTGTACAGTCCTTAAACCCAAACTTAGAAGGTTGAAATAATAAAAAACAGTGAAGAAAATATTCTCAAGAGCATACTTCCCACTATTACTCAGGCCTAGAGCTTATCTGGAGGAGCACCTATGTAGAGCTCTGGAAGAGCATCAGGCAAAGAGGGGAAAGAGAACATGTGGTTGCACTTGTATTCAGAGTGGTAATAAAAAAGCACTGCTAGCAGTCTGCAAATCAAAGCAATTTACCATTTTGTCCTAGAATTCCAGTGCTACAGGTGTTTTGAGTAAAGAAAAGAAAAAAGGCGTTTCATGGGATATTGCATAACTGAACAGTTATTGATGACAGACTGAGTTTTTTTTAGTAGGAACATGTAGACAAGAACTCACGAAGAACAGATATTCTACTTGCTGAACTAGTTGGGATGTCCATGGATTCTGATGTAAAAACAGAGAAAGCGTACAGAGTGTCTTTCATCAAGACCCATTAAATTGCTAGCCATATTAAGATGCCAGCTGAAGTACCCAAAGATTGAGCATAATATAAATGAAGCCAATGGATCAAATTTTGCTCCCAGTAATAGCAGAGTAAATCCAGCGACACTCAGCTTCAACCAATTTACTGAAAATGGAGTATCAACTCATTGGTCTGTTTGAGCAGTATTTAAGAAAAAGCTTTTTCAAAGCAACAATATTGGTTTTGAATTTGGATCCCAAACAGCAACTAAAAGAGTTACGCCAAAAAAGTGTAGATCTGGTAATAAAAGAAGCTTGAGTATAACCTGCAGACTGGACATGTAGAATTGTCTAAAAATTAATGCAGTACAAGAAGGACAACCTGTGCACATTCCAGATGCCTGGTTCCACCCGTTCTCTCTGCATCTTGAGGCAGAAGTTGCATTGCCCAAAGTTTTCAAAGACTTCAGAGAGATTTAGTGCTTTTGAAATATATGTCCTGTGATAATTACAAGCATAGAGAGAACAATACTGTGCTAGTCTCTTCAGGCTAAACTTTAAACTTCTTCATTTTTGTAAAGATAGAACCAAAAAGGGAGCCCTGAATCAAACATTAAATCACAGAGAAAGGATCAAAATATAACATAAGCATATACATTTTAAAACAAGTGTGTATACCCTCATTTTATTGGTATACATTTTTATGAAGTAGAAATAAGCAAACATTTGTGCATCCATACCTTAAAAGCTCTGATCACAGAGCTCTGATCCAAATTTCACAGACTTTTTACTAAGGGTTATCATCTTCATGGAAAGGGGAAAATAAGTCCCTAAGAAGATTGTAGTAAGATTTGGCTGTAATTCCTATAACATTCTGCCTCAGTTTTCTTTCTTCTCATCCAGAGATTCCACCTTCTGTTCCCAGAGGCAATGAATCCAGCCGGAAAAATTTTTGACACCTTATCATGCGCATCCTCCCTTGGTCATCCTTATACCCCTGGTGAAAGATGCTTCTGACCCTACTCAAAGGCAGAAGGCCCCTCTCTGCAACTGCTTCCCAGGCAAAAGGAGAGAACTACCCCAGATCACCATCTGCTGCCCACCAGCCGCGAGCAATAAATCCTTCCTATTGGTCTCAGACGTTTCTGCTGTGCTTTCTATAGGAAGCATTCAAGCTTCTGTGACATGCAGCTGACTCACCCAGACAATGCTTGCATGAAGACAAAGGCAGGGGCAAAGTTCATCTCCCAAATCTCTTCTAACAGTATCACTTACACAGTAGAATATGAAGCTTAAGGAAAAACACTGAGTGCTGTTATCAGCTGTTTTCTGCTCTGCAGGCAGAGCAGCCCCGGAGTTCAGTACAGTCCTATTCTAGTCTGTGTGAAAATCAAAATGGTGTATTAAAAATCACAGGCATGTTACCCCTTCCTGATTAATTTTCCTAGCTAGGACCACTGGTGTGAGCAAAGATCAGAAAAAAGAAACCTCATAGGAAAGCATCTGAACTCTTACACACATTTTACATATTCATGCTGGAAACCAGACTTTTCATGAAAGCATGTATAACTCACAGTAGTATCAAGCCAGCAATAACTTACACACTATAAAGATTTGTGTGTTTTATGTTTTTTAAATATTTTAAAACAGTTGCCATAGCTACTACCTATATTAAAGGCTATTTTGGTTACTTCTGAGGGAAACAGGGGTACATGTCTCAGAAATCACAAGAACCTCTTTACAAACAACATATTGGGGTTTATCTTCTGCATGATTGCCAGCAATTAGCCCCATGAATCTCTTTAAGGCAAATAAGAAAGTTAGATTTCAACATGTTACATGGGAAATTATCCACATGGTCCCTGTTCAGGCTAACGAGAGTTACAATGATAAATCTTCAGGCATGCATGTGAACACACATACTATTAGCTAAAATCTGCAAGAGCAAAGGACTAGAGAGTTAAATTTCAAATACTACAGTTAATCTGCTTAATTGAGAGTAAACTTGTTTACTAACTTAGTATAATTAAAGAAGAAGAAAGAATAAGGAAAAAGACCAATAAATATTTCAGAGCTATCATGACTTTCATTCCCTGCTGGGATTTATGAGCTAATTCCAAAGGTGGAATAAATCAGGATAGTCATAACTTTTCTTCTGTCCAAAACACCATCTTGGCTTGTCTCTCTAGTGCCTGGTGTCCTGGCAAAACATGAAGCTTTTCATGCATTACATTCCTATAGAAGTGGCTGGAATTCAAACTCTAATGGTCCTATTGTGAAATTGTAGTTTTCTGAAAGGGAAAATTTCATGGTAAAGAGTTGATCAAACACATTAAAAAACCCAAAAACATGTTAACGGCATCTGATGAAACCTGATCTGGCTTTTGGAGTCAGCTCATCTGCTGGGCTTTCCTCCCAACCAAGCTCCTTGCTACAGAGCCCTAGCTGTAGGTCTTGTTCAATAGCTGGGGAAGGCATGGCTGAGTAAGAGGTAGCTTGTTTCTCATCTCTCTATCTAGAAAGCAACGGTTTTCTCACAGTCTTCCTGCATCTTTCTGCATAGTATGGCCTCTCCTATCCAAAGTCTCATGCAGTTTCTTGTTATCTGTCTCAGTTTCAGCAATTTGCTCTGTAAGCAAATACAATTGCATCCTACTCACTGTGAAGACTGTTTTCTTAACTGGCTACTCTGGTACCACACTTAAAATACTCGGCAACGTGCCCTTTATTTCATTAAATATACACAGCTTGTCTTGCTTGTCTTCACTTTCAATGTCTTTGACAAGCAATCCTCTCACATTTACTACTGAAATGCTCACTCTCCCTTCCAATCAGCCTCTTGATTTATTATTTCTAACACTTATGTACTTTCTTTCACATTTGGGGACATCTACCTAGCAGCCTTGCTCCCCTCCCCCCCTCCTTTCCCCTTTATAGCCATTCCAAATTCCATGTACTGCCTGTTTATTTCTGTTCCTTTATTGCCTGCTGCCATAAACACCAAGTTCAAACTCCTCTGTGCAAGTCTCTGCACTGTTTATACAGCCTCAAGTCCCGTGACAGTCAATGGCTGGGAACAGACCTCACCGGCACTAGAGCAACACAGGAAATAAAAGGACCCGTCTCCATGTTCCACTTGTTTACTGCTATTTACTCTGTCTTTTCCAAATGAACAAGATTTCACAGTCCACACTATGAACTCACAAGCCAAAGTGTGAATGAGAAGATTCGATATGTCAGTTTCAAGCCACAGATCGTAACTGCTATCTGTTTCAAAGTCTTCAAACTACATTTATTTCCTTGACAAACTGAGGAAAAAGAAATTGATGGCAACCTAAGAGTTGCTGTGTAGTCGTGCTGTACTTTTAAGCTGAATCCATAATATTCAATGCTGAATAGAAATCCTTTGGAAGGATGAAATATCAGCAGGAGAGGCAGAAATATTTAGAATAGCCAATATTATTCCACACTTGCAAGGAGAACTCTTCAATGCAGGCTTCCAAAATGGCTCTTAAACAAAATGTTTGTAATTCAAAGAAAATACGGTAAAAGATATAGCGAAGTTCTGCTTCAGCTGGTTCAGAAAAAGATGTAAAGAACAGGACTTTCTGAGGACAAACTGATGTTTTCATCATCATCATTTCAGGGACATCTAGGCATACAGTGCTATTCTGAGTGGGAACCAACTGGTTACTTCCAGTTGAGATGCTCTATGCACGTGACACATGATGCCAGGCCAAGCTCTGGGTGGGTAATCACCTCATCTTAACTAATAACACCCCACAGAATACTTCACTACTGTGGTTACACATGTGCCCTTCTAACAGAGCTTCCTCCAGTGCCTCTTCACAGGACTGTGCTGAGCATCTGTCCCCAGGTGTTTGCACCAAAACTAAGAATTTCTGTGGGTACCCTTCCTCTCTGCAATTATTGATCTGTGTGCTAGTAGTAAGCCTTTAGAGGAAAAGATACACCTGTCTTAGGAATTTACAGTTAATTTGTCACCATCTAACACTATCTTTCTTATAGGTAGAATTAGCGTATAAAAACATGGGCATAAACATTTAGAAGTTGAACACTGGCACTCTAAGCTATAGTGCCAATGGCTATTTTCCAAGTACTGAAATAAAAGGTGCATTCTGGTAAGTGTTCCATTTTCTGACCTTTAAGATGAGCTTTGCAGAGACTGTTTTTATTACAAAACAATTCTTTTTACTTCTGCCTCTTCTTAGAGGCATATATCTTTGAAAGAGAAAAGCAAGATGCCCAACCATGCATCAGTAAGCTCAGAAAGACTCTTTTAGCACTTTTAAGAGAGTGTAAACATGCTTTTGTAGAATGAGTTTGTTAGGTTTTGCACACCTTTCATTCCAGAACCTGTTAAAGATTCCTTATAATATTTTAAAGGCTCTGTAGACTTAGCCCATGACCTTCATTTTCTGCTCTGATCTGTGCATTTCAAAATAAGTCTTTTCTTTTATTCAACATCTTTTCTTTCTCTGCTTGCTCTTAAGACTGTCCCTCCTGAAACTAGTTGTCAGTTGCCCATACCTTTTTCTCCATTCCTTTTCCATGGTGTGCCCTTGCAAATAATTTTGAACTGCATGAAACTCAGTAGGCCCACTAAAGCCAGTAACCCATTTTAGATGCAGCTCCAGACAATTAGGAATGCTGTACAACTGGTTATGCATTCTCATATCATCCTATCAGTACTGCAGATACCATACTGCATAGTGTTAATGGAACAAACAGCAAATCCCACGGCCCTTCATTTTAAAAGCAACCTAGAACCACTCAGGACACACAGTGTAATGAAAATCTGTATAATTAGAGGGTCTGTCTATTAGTCATAATTAATTGTGTAGTGTAACCCCAGTGTTCCTAAAGTGGTTGCTTTTATTCAGAAAGTTAAGGTCCATAAATTGTTGGCAATTATATCAGTGTAAATCCTATAATTTACATTCTTTTTCTTGCACAAGACATTCCTCTTCTATTGCAAGGCAACAAGCCCATCAGCAAGAAGGCTGACATTGGCTTTAGTATCTAAAATCACCTGCATGCTTAAATAATTAACAGCACTGAAATAAATACATTGTGGGGCAGAAGAGCGGTCACTAACTCTTACTTGCAATCAATTTTTAGTCCTGGCCATGCAAAACATACACTGCTATCTGTGACTCAGTTTCAGTAGCTCTAAAAAGCAGATAATTTTCCTTGTATCATGAAACTGTTGTGACAAACTGTAAATAGTATAAATAAAATAGTATATACATTTATTTTCATAAATAAAGAGGTATATAACTGTCTAACATAAGGAGATAATAGGGCCAATTTCTGTAGTAAACAGCTCTTTGGGAAAGTCATAGTTTTAGCTAAGATGAACTAAGGTGCTATCTTTCCTCTGTTCTGTATTCTCTTCAGAGCCAAGGCTGACATCTTTCTAGTTCTCACTGAAAGAAATAACACAATTTCTAAGCAGATTCAAAGGGAGAAGAGAACAGGAGGGCCATGAACTACTAGAACCCTTCAGCAGATTGGAACAGTTGGTAACGACATAAAACTGGGTTCTTCTGTAGAGTACTGGAGACACAGCAAAAAATATTAAGCATTCTTCTTCAAAGGCATCTTTTTTTTATTTTTCAAATACTGGTATCAGAGTTAACAAATAAATATCATCTAAATAGCAGTAACTTCAATCTGCATGACTGTAGTGGAAACTGATGGTTCAGACTGTAACTGTACGGTGTGGGAAGTCTTCAGTTCTGTTTGATATCATTCAATCACAATCTAAGTTTCAAGTGCTAAAACACCCACTAATGTAATGTATTTGAGAATAATCGCTCTTACTTTTTAAAAAGCAAAAAAGTGAAAGGGGTAACATACTCCTGCCATTTCAACTTATTAAGTGAAACAACGTTACTAGTTACAAAAGTAAAAATAAAATTAATTCTTCAAAATGCCTCATCACATTGCTTCTCAACGGTAAGAAAGGCTTGCAACTCTACGATGGCTGCAGACATTAATACATTCATGAAGCATATTTTCGTTGCTTGCAGAAAAGTTCAGCATTCTGTTCTAAATTAATATTACTTGACTGTAAACTGTTACTATATTGGGGGTTTTCTTTGAAATGTTACAACACCGTGAATATATCCACCTATTTCCTAAACACTGCAATGGAAATTTTCAGTATAATTTTTGGGGTTTTTTATCCAGTGAAGTGGCTCCCTACAGATTTTTGATTCCGATTTCCTCTCATCTTCAGAGCTGCTTGCAATGTTTTCTTTCCCAGAACTTGCAGCAACCTCTTCTGGAGAATCAAGTTCTGCTTAGATTAAACATAGGTCAGAAAACAATTTTCTCCCATCTTTACACAAACCTACAAACTAATTCTTTATTTCAGAAGATGCAAAAGTGGTACTTAAAAGGCAAATTGGGTATTAAATTAGTTCAGTTCAGATCTTCTATTGTAAATATGGCCTGCAGTGTAATGCAAAAGTCTAACATTTTTTCAGAATTTCAGGCATCTCCTTTTTTTTTCAAGGACAATAAAGAAATTAAAACGTTCTGACACAGTATTTTGCTAATGTTCTTGAGCTTGAGGTTTTTTCCCCTACCATAACTCCCATTTTAAATAACTGTAGAACCAGACTACAACAAGGCTGAATTCCTTTGTAAATACTGTGTGACTTAATCACTGGAGGATATTTTCCTGTGTCAACCAGCATTCTTCTTACACAGTGGAACTCTGCTTGGTTTAGTTTTTTTCCTCTCAAAATGACAAGAATTTTGTGGTTTTCAGTGACTATAGTTCCTGGCTTTCCTGTTTTCTCTAGCCTTGTGATAATTTTTCTTTGATTTCACAGAACAAATCTCAGTTTGACACTATACACTAGAAATTTTTGTCACCCTCCTCCCTGTGAGCACTCCCAGGGCCCCATTCCCTTCTCATTATTTTCCATAGCAAAATTCATATTGACTTCAATGAAAGAAGGCAACAATTAAGCCTAATATTGGTTCTTAAGACATACAAAGTCTAATCATGATTGAATTGCAGGGCAGGGTCTAAACATTCAATTATGCTCTCAGTTCTTCTCTGGGAAGTGTCTTTGCTATCCAGAAAAAGACTTGTTTATATCAGAACATTAAAAAACTTGGGAGACTGGCCAGAGATTTCAGCCTAAGGACCAGACCTATTATAGGATTCAGTTCCTTAAATAATAAGGAACTTTTTCAGTATGTAATCCTGGTGTGCAGGCAAGATTCCCGTGGTGAAGGGCCTGCACAGGTTTTATCATCCGTAGGCTGTTTATCCAGGCTGTGGACTGATCAGGCCAAGGAAATACTCATTGATTCACACTGCCTCTGGTGCTTATCATCTCCCATCACCTCTAAAGCAGGGTGTCTCCCTGGATAAATGAAGTCAGATTCCAGACCACATGAAAAAAAAGCCAAGAATAGTCAGGATTAACTTTCTAACATGTCACTGATAAGTAATTGATCCTAATAAAAAAGCTACTCTGAAGGAGCTTGGACTTTGAGCACTGTTCCTAAACATGTATCTCATCAGCAGAGAGAAAGGCAAATTCCTAGAAATTAATTAGTTAGAAGCAAACTCCTGCTGAGAAATTGCATGTGGAAACTGCATGCCCAAATACCTTTAAGAATCTGGAACTACAGTTTTAGCTTCTGAATCATGAGAAATAACAAGATATTTCACATTAACAATTAATTCATCAGCATCTTTATATGTAGGCCATTCAAATGTTTTTTAGCATCCATAAACAAGTCACACTTCACTAATTAACCACAACTACTTCTCCAGATCTTGTATTTAATGAGCACTAGCCTCTTTATTTCAAACATCGATTAAAGATTTATGTTTTGACAAGCATAAGCCATAGATACCTCAAAATGAAGAATGTACTGTACTTCAAAATTTTTGTTTCATTTCTTGCTAAGCACTTCAGACTTTATGAAAAAATAAACTGGAAAATCGAGTAACTTGCTCTAGTGCAGTTTTGAGACACACCTATGAATAATCTGTTTCTAATAAAACCCACTATTTTAAAGTGAGCAATTAACATGCTGTATTTCATAGTTATGTATGAACAAAACTTGTTACAACTTTACAGTGAATCTGAGTGGCAAACATAAGATAAAACCTTAACTGAAACACTAAAAATACAGACCTCTCATAAAATCAGCTTTGTACCTTTGAACAATGTCAATTACTTACTCTACCACTGCCATGAAAATGTGCCAGTGTTTATATGGCTCCCATTGTCACAGTATCCATATATCTTACAATCTTTATCGCATTCACCCTCCACATCACAGGGAAGTTGGTACAAGTATTGTTAGGTCCTGAAGCTAACTGTTAGTCCTGAAGCTGGAACACTCACAGCAAACAAAGGATGAGGTGCCTAAAATCCACAGAAGTAATCCTCAGGATAATTGCTTGTACTTAAGGGTGCTCAGACTTTTCACCAGTAAAAAAATATCAAGTTTTCAAAGTTCTGCCTTCATGCATGCTCAGAACTCATGGGACCTCCAGACTGACTAGGGTGGTAGTGGTGTAGTCTCCATCTCAGTTGAGCCAGGCTGGGCTCCAAGAGAACACCAGGATCATGGGGCTTTAGCTTATGCTGCATGGGTGCACTTTCACTCTTCCTATAGCAATTTTCCTGTTGTTGGGTAGGGGTGGGGGGAATTCAGTTTTAAGTAACCTGGAATGAGAGAATATGATTTAATAGTTTTATATTTGGGGTGTCATCTGGAAGAAAGAGAAGCGGGCATGTACCTGTTTTATGTGTTACCCAAAGACTCTGAATGTAAAACACATAACCTGTGACCTTACATTCTACTTAACTAATATCTAAAATTTCTCAGAATCGCTATTATAGCACTGAAGTCCAAGACCTAAGTGTGTCCAGTGCCTCTCAGTAACTCTCCAGCAACAGAGTGCTGGGATCCCACATCTGTCAGACACAAGTCCAGTGCACTAACTTCCTCAGCACTTCCATGATTATGGGACAGGAGGACACCAACCCCTCACATCTCATGCAATGCCTTAACCAACAGCAGTTAATACATTATTGTTTGCACATTAAAAAAGAAAACTTCTCCATAATCACGTTTACCACCTGCTAAGCCTAACTTGACAGGCTCGATAATGGAAGGGACTCCTAAAGGTCATGGTGTGGTTTTCTTAGGCATTAATTTTACTTTCAGAATCAAAAGGATGTTCATCTCTAGATCTTTGAGCAAACATTGAATACAGCTTTAATCTGTACTTCGTCTTTCTAGACTATCAGCTGGTTTTGCACATTTCCTAGATGCCAGTTAACAAATCGTGAAAAACTTTAAATTATCTGGAATAACTTATTTGCTTCAAAATGCCCAATTTCTAGACCAAGTCATAGGGGCTGGTTGGGAGGGGTGTGTGCGTGTTTGTTTTCTTGAAGTATCTCACAAATTGCTACTGATCTAGAAAGCCGACAGTACAGGCCTCCCCTTGAACCTCCTGTTAAGAACTTGAATTAGGACATCAGCTTTTAGTACTTTTGCATCACTTCGGTCACATAGGAACCTCACTGGCTGCGACTCACAGAGATTTCAGTAGAGCCAGGACATTCTCTTAGTTACTTGTGGGGGAGGGAAAAAGAAATAGATAGCTTGGAATAGCAGCCAGCTAAGAGAGTGAATTGTGGAAGCATGTAACAAGTATCTTAATGATGTCGTATTCCTGGTGGTCAGAGATTTTTTTTTTCTTTGATGTTTACTAACATGAAGAAGCTCTCCACACTTTATATAGCACCAAACATATATAAGGTTAACCTCCATATAAGGTTATGATCAGAAGTAGACTTTCATAGCCATGCAGGCTCTGACATCGTGTAAATTTTCATATTCCTTTGCTTCATGCATAGTATATACCTTGTTTTCATTTTTAAAAGCTTTTTTTCTAGTTAACTGGTTAAATTAATAGGCATTAAAATACTTTTCTTTTTTTCTTGGCTGCTGCTGCTAAGTTCTCTGTATGGGCAAGAGCTAGGCTGAGAAATCAAAGCTGTTGGTAATCCCAGCAAAAAGTAAAAGTGATATAGATATCTGTGGCCCAACCTCCTTCAAAGTGTTCTTTATCAATGTGTGCCACACTTCTTAGAATTAGATCTAAAATTTGCCGACACCGAATTTTAATGTGGGATTCATATCACCTAACTTTAGACTTCTGTGATGTAACCATCTATGTCTGATCTAATTATAGACTCCCTTTATAGAAAATGGAAAGAAAAGGCACTTCTAAAACACATTTTTGCTGAGCTATTTTAGTAATCTATCTTTAGATGAGATAAAACATCCCTGGAAGTGCCCACTTCTACTCTACCCTTTATGACAGGAGCTGTAATGAGTGCCTTAGATGTAGACATATGAACATGGATATCTAAAATTCAGCACAAACTCTTTTATCCAGGAAATGCCCGTACAAGTTTTGGCTACAGCACAACAGTAGCTATTCACTGAAATAAGATCAGCAGTTGTAACAGATGCTGGAAAGGTCTGCACAATCACCGTAATAATTCCAGAGACACTGACCTTTTTCATACCAAAGAATCCACAAACCTGCAAACTAGCGATAGGACATATACACACATATATATAAGCCTATAAAAATATACCTACATATGTATATACAATGAGAGAGATGGGCAGGGAGGGAGCACGGTAAAAATTATCCCACTATTGGCAACAATTTAATGCAAGTTACAGAAGTCATAAACGCCTGTAATTGCAGTTCTCACAGAAATATATATATATCTCATGCTCCTTTTTAAAGTGGAAGAAACTAGATGCTTCAGAAAAGCATACAGAACAACAATGAAGGAGCTTTTTTAATTTCAGTATAATAGTAGTATAATATAATTACACTTAAAACAATTGTGATGTGAAGGAAGAAAGCCTTGAAAAGAGAGTCGTTAGGTACAGTTCATGAGGGAAGACAGTGAATGCTTTTTAGCCTATTTGGCTAGGGACTGAATTTAAAAATACATTTAAATATCAGCTTAGGTGCTGAGCACTACAGCACCCAAGTCTTTTTGGAGATTGAGCCTAAACAAATGATTTAGAAATTTTTCAATTAATTCATTTCCAGCAGTGCTTCTCAGTACACTGTGTTCTGCAATGGAAACACATATTGTCTCATTTGAAAAGCACTCAAAAAGAAGAGAAAGAGTATTTAGAGCTAAGGAAGCCTACCACACAAGTAAAGTGTCTTCTTTTCAAATTATTAGTGAACAAGAAACACAAAATTAAACCTATTTAAAGCAAACACTACTATTTCAGGGCATTTCATTCAGTTGGATTTCACAGAGAACCATCAACAATTCAGCACAATTATGTGGTAAACAGAAATAAGCCAGAACTGACATTTTTCTTCCTCTGTTTTGCAGTCTCTACAAATATGAATTAAAAGAATGGGACGATGGTTTAAAAAGGGCTTCTTTTTAATCTTTGAATATGTGCAAAGAGAATATTCAGCTCCCTTTTTCTAAAAAGACGGACGAAAATGTGAGGAATAAGCAAGTTTTTAAGGAACACTACTGAATATTCAAAATGTAATTTGCTTAGAAAACTCAGGCTTGTATCCCAGAGAAAAGCTGTACTGTCCCGGGTTTGGTATTACTTGATTTCTTATTCTGAAAAATCACTAAGATACGTCTAGTTTTGACTAGAAAGTTTCCCTTATCTCAGAATAGGAGATGGAATGAGATTTATAGACTGCTTAGTCCCTATTTCTGCTTCTTGGCATGGAAAGAGCCATTTGCACCTACTAACTGCTGACTAAAGGGTCAGCAAGGGAGAGACAGGAGGAAGAGACAAGGTTTCCCCAGTCCACCCCTACCTTTCCGATAGACAAACACATAAACCCAGCATTTGAGTAATTGGAGATATGAGTCAAGAGAAGAAGACGCTCTGGATACTGGGATCACTACAGACAATGTGGGCAGATGCTTGCTGTAAGATTCAGAAGATACAAGGGTGCATTGGCTTCACTGGTTATACCTGCACACTATTGACCTATTTAAACCTGATTGCCAGGCTTAGGAATAATGCGTTTGTGACACAGAGATAAATTTAGTCAGCAAATCATTGCCTTTCACTTTTATGCAGGTCATACACCGTATCAACTGCACAAACTGTTTTGTTTAAACTATCAGGCACTTATTCAGTTTTTAGTATATCAATACATGTATTACTAATATATAATTATTGTTAGTTGAAGACTTTATCATATAAACTTTAGAAGGTACAAAGTATCTAAACTGTGTCTTTTAATTAAAAGAATCTTACATGATAATCACTTAATCTATTCTGAGCTCTCTGAGATAGTGCTCAGGTTTACCTAATCTATATAACTGTCATGAGTTTAACTGACGAATGGTTAATAGGGATTTCTAAAACAGATTGAATCAATAGCATTAAGCAAAAAGACAGATTTCTAATGAGACTCATTGATTTGGTGGCTGATTTTTAATGATTCCAGAATGAGCAAGCAATGTCTTGTAGAAAAGAATTACGACATCCCAACAGAGCTTTATTGCCTTGTTTAAGAACTGCTGTATGTTGCTTTCAGTAAGGAATAAGTCATTCACAGAAGTACCTCAGTGTTTTAATTCCATGTATGACAGTTAAGGATATCATTAACCTAGTAATGGTAAAAAGCTCCAGCAAAATACCGATAAGGCTGTTCTTTTGGTTAAGACATGAAGCAGGATGTAACTGATTGTGTCCTGCAATCCTGAGCCCATGAATATCCAAGACCAGGGTACCTGCTGAAGTGCACCATGAACTCCTCATAGACCATATTTCCTTACAAAAGAAAGTCTGCACAGGGACCAGCAAAACCAGGTGCCTACCACTGCACCTGGTCATGGGCCAGGCCAACCATGAAGTAAACCTGCTCCATCGTACACAAACCAGCAGTTTCCACATTTTTCTATCAACTTGCAAATTGACTTTGAACAAGCAGCTTCACCTCTTCGTGACTCAGTACTCCACCTAACATCCATTCTTACAGTCAAATATCTAAAATATCCCAAGTTCAATTCCCCACTTAATATTCACTCTCAAATTTATGTTCTTTTTCCCATCCAAAACAAATTTTCATTCCATGTTGTCTTCACCCTTCGCTCTACAGTTCAAAAGCAATGTTGTATACAGACTTTCTCATCACTAATGTATTCAGCCTTCTATTTTTTTTAAGAAATCAAAGACTTACAGTGTCTTAAATCAGAAAAAGCCATTGAAAATCTTGCAATTTACTGATTTCTTCCTCTAACTTTTGCCATGATCCTCCTTACCATACCACATTATTTAGTTCCAAAACACTTCCTAAAATTCTTTCTCAGGATGCCTTCCCTCAACCCAACTTTTTTCCAGCTACATCTGTCAGAATTTCTTTTTTTGCAACGATCCAGGACGTGACCTAATGTCTCCTTTATAAGGTAAAGAAAACAGATGAAATCAGTATAAGATGTTGTCTACCTTGACATCATCAAGGCTTTCGACACCATCTCCCGCATCACCCTCATAGGCAAGCTTAGGAAGTGTGGGTTAGATGAAGAGACAGTGGGGTGGATTGGAAACTGGCTGATAGATAGAGCTCAGAGGGTTGTGATGAGTGGCACAGAGTCTAGCTGGAGGTCTGTAACAAGTGGGGTTCCCCAGGGGTCAGTACTGGGTCCCGTCCTGTTCAGTACATTCATCAATGACCTGGATAAGGGATAGAGTGCACCCTCAGCAAATTTCCTGATGACACAAAACTGGGAGGAGTGGCGGACACAGCGGAAGGCTGCGCTGCCGTTCAGCGTGACCTGGACAGGCTGGAGAGTTGGGCAGAGAGGAACCTTACGAAATTCAACAAAGGCAAGTGTAGGGTACTGCACCTGGGGCGGAATAACCCCATGCAGCAGTACAGGTTAGGGGCTGACCTGCTTGGAGAGCAGCTCTGTGGAAAGGGACCTGGGAGTCCTGGTGGACAACAGGATGACCATGAGCCAGCAATGTGCCCTTGGGGCCAAGAAGGCCAATGGCATCCTGGGGTGCATCAAGAAGAGTGTGGCAAGCAGGTCGAGGGAGGTTATCCTCCCCCTCTACTCTGCCCTGGTGAGGCAGTGTCTGGGGTACTGTGTCCAGTTCTGGGCTCCCCAGTTCAAGAAGGACAGGGAACTGCTGGAGAGGGTACAGCAAAGGCCTACAAAGATGGTTAGGGGACTGGAACATCTTTCTTATGAGGAAAGGCTGAGGGACTTGGGTCTTTTTAGTCTGGAGAAGAGAAGACTGAGGGGGGATCTTATTAATGCTTACAAATACTTAAGGGGTGGGTGCCAGGAGGATGGGGCCAGTCTTTTTTCAGTGGTGCCCAGTGACAGGACAAGAGGTAACGGGCACAAACTTCATCATAGGAAGTTCCATCTAAACATGAGGAGGAACTTCTTTATTTTGAGGGTGGCAGAGCACTGGAACAAGCTGCCCAGAGAGGTTGTGGAGTCTGCTTCTCTGGAGATATTAAAAACTCGCCTGGACGCATTCCTGTGCAATCTGCTGTAGGTGAACCTGCTCTGTCGGGGGGTTGGACTAGATGATCTCCAGAGGTCCCTTCCAACCCTATCATTCTGTGATTCTGTGATTAGACAGCCAAGATTTTTTTTTTTTTTAAACTCATGTCTAAGCTTTACAGTCATTGATACAAAGCAACAAGTAGCTCAAAAACTAAATGCAACTTGGTCTCCCTGGCCCAGCTTCTCACATGACCTTGTGAGTAGATCTGCCATTTTTCCTCTTATTATGTAGGGAAGGAGGAGAGGAAAAATAATTTCAAAATGCTGACATTTGAAAAGTGTTGACTGAATGCAACTTGAAAATATTTGACCTCAAGGCTGTAACAGCCACCAGCATAAAAAGCAGGGAATTGCTGCATTTGATATGTTGCTCTCATATCTGGGGTGAAACATAAAAGATCTACAGTAGCCGAGGTTACTAGATAGGCAGTAGAAAGGCAAGGTTAAACTTCATGTCAAATTCCAGCACAAGCAGTTGCACTCTGAGTTTTTAAATGTCCCATTGTTACTTCAAGTAGCTACAGCATTTTTCAGTCCCCTTTCTGGAGTACTGCTGTACACTGCTAAAGAATTACCACCTTAGTTACTGTGCGTAAGGTATGGATTGAAATGATCCCTACACCTTTCAGTGAAAACCACCACCATAGAGTTCTGTGAGTGGTTTCCAAATACCAATACAACTTAACCTGGGCAAATCTAAACATTGGCTAACCTAGAATATAATTTTAGGAACTTGATAAAATACTTTAGAAGTTTATTCAGGTCATACCATGAGTTGTTCCTGCAAAAACATTTGTCATCTACAAAGAAGTCCTGAATCAAAAAGGAACAAAAGTAATGACAAAAATAGAAGCAGCAAAAATTGGGAAACAGCCAATAAATACAGCCATTGGAAAATGGATCAGCTTTAGCTGGCTAATCAAACCACTGTCAGCTTCAGCATGAGTGTGATCAATGACAAGCCTATTTGGCCAGGACACTCAAAATATCTCAAAAGACAGTTCTGTTCTATTTCATTTACACTCACCTGCCTGCCCTTCAACAAACCTTCCATTTCCCTGTTTTAAGTATTTCATGTAAGGCAGTTGTTTTCCTGGAAAGTGTAGATGGGATGTGATTAGATTTATTTTTTTAATCCTGGGGTCTAATGTAAACCAGTCATGAATTCAAAGAGTTTTTAAGATAATATATGTTCTTTTCTATCCTTAATTCTCTCATTTCTCTACTATGTCTTGTTATACCAAACAACAATTACCATGTTTTACTTTTATCTGATTTTGTGAAAAAAGAAGATATATTGTACCATTTTTCATGGTGTATATTGTCAGTGGGAAAAGCTCTTACTTTGGGATGTTCACTTTTACTGAGATTAATTCCCACAATTATTCTCAGTGAATTATATGTTTAATTAGATGCCTATTAATTTTTTATGCCTCCAATGAATCATAGAGCTAAACTTGAGGAAACCAGAAACTGATTGAATTAAAATATATGGTCATTTAAGTTGATATTGTGATCAAATATCAGTAATGAATCAGATGCATGTTTTAATACAGGCAATAATGTTCCCTGAATATACGCATTAGGAAATGTCCTTCTAAAGGTATTTGTCACTCCAAAAACCTGTAAAATAGGTATTTACTGTCGTGTTTTCATTTTTGATTCTCCACAAGATTGGATGACTGAAGGAGTGCTTGTCATTTTTGTGCAGTTGTGTTCCATTGTCTCAGACACAGAGAGATTAGTAGAAACACATAAACAGTGAGGTATCTTTTAAAGAGCAGCTGTATGAGATGCCTGCAGCAGGATTTGAAGGGTAGAGGATGAAATACAAACACAAAAATGCTGAACATGTGCCGAAACACTTTGCTCAAAAAGCATAAATTTGGTCTATTCTACTGATTTTCCAGGCAGAAGGAGGCATGAGGAAATACTCGGGAGATTAAACTATAACCTTGCTCATTTCCAAAAAGTAGTTGTGAATGCAGAGCCCACAACATGTTGAGGACATAAAAATGGGTTGGTTCACCCCAAAAGATCCCTTTGCCTATAGATGTCTCACCATTTGGACCTGTGTCCAAGCTCTCAGCCTCACCTTCTCACTACAAATGTGTATAGTCTACAGGCCTCTCATGAAGCTGTCAGGATATACTTTTCTTTAAATATTTGAAGGTTCCAGGCTTTTTTATCACTCCCAGAGATCCTTCCTCAGTCCCCTTATATTGTTTAGTCCTCCATTAAGGACCTGCACTGATTACCCAGTGTCCATTTTTGGACAGAGTATAAAGTCCAGTTTCTAAATGGCAATGATTCATATTACCTGAAAGTAAAAAAAATTCTGCACATACGAATGAATCCCAAATCTTCAAGAGATGGAGTTAATTTTGCTCTGTTATGTAACCTCATTCTTCTTGTTGATTTTCAAGAGCCAGTGTATTAATTAACTGTAATTTGGAAGCATATTGGACACATTCTACTCTTTCACTGACTCCCAAAGAGTCCAAAGCTAGTGTGCATCTCAGTTTCTCCATTCAGAAAATAAGGAATACTATTGAAATCTCAGAAAATGCCATGATTGTGAATTTTATCCATAGTTTCTCTTTTCCGCACTGGTATGTACTTAATCATATGTACAACTGATGTTTAGTGAGTGAATAGCAAAATCACTATCTCCCTAGGAACATTTGCAATCACTCTTAACAACTACTGAGTTTTCAAATAAGCTTACAGTTTCATTATGGCTCAGCCATCATAGGAAATGAATCGTTACTTCCCAACAAACCTGAAAATAGGTTTTGGAATGTGGTTTTTTTTGTGGCAGTGTTCTGCAGCAGTGAAGGTCTTTTTGACAATGTAGTCTGCAGTGGAATAATAGATATTGATTTGTATTAGTATTTTGTTTTCTTAAATTTCTTCCTGGCCTGTGTAATTATGCAGAAGTGAGAAGTAACTGAGCTTTTTGCTGTTTAAACTAGCCTCGATGCTGCATTGAAAATACAGGAAATATTGCTATTGCTCCATGCAAGTTCAAAGTAGAAGCTCTGGCAAAGTGATTTCAACATCAGAACTGCAAAGGAGGAGAGCATTTCCCTTCTGCAGGCTTCAAGGGGCTTGTTAAAAGAAAACAGGTTCCAACAGCTTCAGTTTGGATGTCTCTTGGTTTCAGTTGGGTTATTTCATTTTACCTGTTTTATTTATTTATTGTTACTTTTTCTTAGACAAGAATGGCAAAATCCCCAGAAAGTCTTTCTTGGAAGAGTGTGCCAGTAGCTAAGCAAATGAATGCTTCAAATAAAACCCATTTCAAAAGTCTGGTCAATAACAGCTGCATGTTTCACTGTGAGCCAAATCAAAGAGTACATAGTAACGACTTTGATGAGAAAGTTTTCATTGAAACTGACTTTAATGGAAAAGCTGGGTTTCAACTAAATTTATTTTTTCATGACTGGTGAATGCTTTTTGTCAAATAAGTACGCATTATAAGAAAGGCAATTTTTACTGCAGATGAACTATTTTGAGTTCCCAACCTTTCGTATTTGTCCCCTTTGAATTCTCCATTCCTGCCAAACAAGCAATTTAAACATCTCTAGATGTGCTTTATGGGAATTCAGTTCAGATACCTTCATCCTCTTCAATGTCCTATATTCCCCGTCTGGTCTACCTCTTCCCTGATGATCACAACCAGGGCAAAAACACAAGACAGGTCAGCAAGAGAAGCCAGGGCACTTCTTGGAGACACTGAGTAGCCCACCATTGATTAAGCAGGGGGCACCAGTTTGGCAGATCTTGGAGACACCTGAATCGATACTTTACAATTTTGGCTCATGGTTTTCAGGACACAATTTTCTCTTTTCAATGTTATTAACTGAAAGTTGAAATTTTCTACAAAACTATCCCATTTTTCAGACTGGCTTTAATAGTAAAACACTCATATTTTAGGCCAAGAAAGCAAAGCTCTTGATACCGTTACATTAAAAAATAATGCCATACATCTGACTACTTTGGCAATGGTCTTAACACACCAGCTGCTTGTCTCTCCCACTGCAGATAGAGCTAAACACATTTTTTCTACTAAAGGGAGGAGAACTAAGTTTAGCTCTACTAATTGCATTTTAGTCACATCAATATAGTCATTCACTCCACTTGGAAGGTTTCAAAATCTTTTCCTTTATCATTGCATGCCTCTTTTCCTTGGAGAAAGGGGGAAAAATATAAAATACTGCCTCTTATTCCTGCTTACTCCAAGAAGAAAGACCTATGGACTTGCACTATCACTTTGAATTTATGATTTATATTTAATTATTTTTGTAGAAAACAGAGCCTGCACACCATTATTTAAGCAAAGGAAGCTCTTTCTTTCATTTCTGCATTATAATCCAAACAGTTTATTTAATTGTAAGAAGGTAGATTTCTGCTATGGTTCCCATTACTTTTCATCAGATTGGGACCCAACACTAGGGCTATTTTTTCATTTTTATAAGTTATTACAACTCTTTATTTGATTTTCATTCATCTTGTATATTAAAAATATGAGCTGATAGCATCTTCAGTTAAATCCAATTAAACTAGGTTTACACTGAATAGTTCTTATTTTCTGTCCTGCCAGTGTCCAGGTGATGAGCTCATAATACATTTATAAATGCTTTTAATGCTTACATTGTCTAATCTTCTCTGTTAAATTTGAAGCCAAAATAGCCATGGTAAATAATTCAATATTGGAACTTCAGTGGAGAAAAGACAAAATTATTTCTTCTTCACTTCATGTTTTTTAAAAGGGTCTGTAGATGCAGAGAGATCCTGTACACATTCCATTAAATTCTACCCTGAACACTACATTACTGGACTATGAAGAATACTAGATCGGTTCTGATTAATAAACGTATTTCTGAAGAGTATTGTCTTGTTCTATCATTTGGGTGATATGTTTTGGAAACATGCACAGTAAAATTCTGGGGCAAAATTAATCCCTTTTACCCCCTTCCTAAAATTGAAAGCAACAGAAGAGAGGAAATTCAAAGAAAAAAAGAAAAAAAAAAAACTAAGTCTGACCAGAATGCAAGCTTTGCTCTAATATTTTTTACAGGATCTATGAAATGTACTGATTAGGACAATATTTTTCCTCCTACGGGAAAGAAAGAATGCCAGAAGTACAATAAGCATAAGAAACAGCTTGGCAGAATGGTTGGCATTTCAGGAGTACTTGTGGGGGAGAAGAATTTGATAGCCAGATTACAGAAAATAAAGTGACTTTCCAGTTAATGAATGTATGGTCAACTGGTAATAAAATCCAACCGATTTACTTACTTTTGTGTATGTTAGGTTAGAAGTACATAATGGGTTCGTACCATTGAAGTCACTGAAACACCTAGTCTTTTAATAAAAGCTTATCATTTGGAAGGCTAAATTTATTTTTAAAATCAATAGAAATGCTTATTCTGAAAACTCATGGAGACAGGGAATAAGTCAGAATTCAGTCTTAACATCCAGCCAGTGAAAACAGCTTCATTTTTCAGACCCTCATATGTACAGTATACAGAAACAAAATGAATTTCAGAATTTTCTCAAAGTGCTCCTATTAAGAGCTTCCTCTTGTCCTCCTACTCCAGGTCCCTCTACTCACTGTTAGAAACAAAGCTCTTATTACTTCTTCAAAAACTAAGTAGCAATCTCTTTTTCCTTCTAAGTTATCAGCTATTTCTCCTCCTTCCCTCCCAGTCAGCGCCAGCTGCTCTCTTTTCATCTCAGTCATCAAATCCAAGTTCATCTCCAATCAACAGTAGCTTTGCTGTTGAATTCATCATAGCCAAGATTCCAGTCTCAAGGAATATTAAGAATGTGGGTGCTAAGCGCTGTCACTTAGGCCATTTTCCAGAAGATATTCTGGTACTGTAGTAGACTGATTTTAATTCTATGCAGAACAATGCAAAAATCTCACCGCTATAGTATGACTAGCCCACTCTCAGCTGCTGCATTAATAGGGTTTTTTTCATCTGAAGAGGATGGCAAAGGAAGGAAATTACCTACAAACTTATCACCTGTATATGAATGTATTGAAATAAATTTTCGTAAGATAACCCCATTAGATCTTAGATCTGGCATACTGTACAGCAAAGAAATAGGCTTCTGCAATATTGTATAAGAAACTCTACTTTAGGATTTTAGGGTCTAGTTGTCTTAGTCAAATGCAACCCAAACTGCTCAAACAAACCTTTGTATAGCCCCAGCCCAAGACTGGTTTAAAACCCAGCCAGGCTAATCAAGTAGAGACAGTTTTCAACAAAAGATGATTAATTAATGAAATGAAGGTGCTTAATTAGATAAAGAGATTGCATATGTAAAACTACAATGAGAATGTATATGTAAAACTACCTGTTGTAACCTAAGTTTTAATAGAACATCCTGAAGTCCTTTCTCAGCATTGTACAAAAGAAAGAGCGATGGAGAAGATGATGACCCAAGGAGGACCTCAAAACTGAACCGAGAACCGAAACCAGAAAAGAAGCATTCCGCTGAGACAAGAATTGTGATGAGCTGTAATAAATGACGAGAAATGTAGAACAGAAAGGTTGATTGGAAATTTATAAAGACTTTGGACCTTATGTAATGGGCTGAGAAGGGTATATAAACTGTATGGAGATTTGGCCATTCACCATTCACTGTGGCGGTGGCCCAACTCTGAGTTGTTAATAAAGCAAACCTAGAGATACCCACGTTCGACTGGGTTATTTCCTTGAACAAATATTTACATTATAATAACAAAGGTTGAGCTAAAGAATAGAAACTTTAACCCAACAGGGACTAAAAAGACATGTTGAATTTAAATTAAGTAGATAACTGGGATCAGTCAGTATTTGATTTAGCTGGGAGGGAGCAAGGTATTTTAAGAGCATTTAATGAAATCCAAGAAAAATCAGGCTTCTGAAGTGCGGAGAGAAGAATGGATTAGAGTGACATGGATACAGAGGGCAGGTTTACTAGTGAGTTAGATAAGCAACAAGCCTATTAATTTAAAAAATCACAAAATTTTACTGTTGCTGTCCTGAAGGACAATATTCTTCAGTTCCTGCTTTGGATATATTTCAAGGGGAGAACAAAACTTCCTCATTTCATAGGTATGATTCCACTGAATGCAGCTGAATGCATGAAGAATGCTAATAAAATCCTTTCACATAAAGTCTCAGTCGCCAATTGCAGTTGCATATGCCAGGGGCTAGAGGACTTGCATTCTAAAGGAGGCCAGGAAGGATTCCCCCATCGTATTACCTTGAAAGCCAGAAAAAATAACATACTAAATTTGTAGATGATTGTCCCACAGATCCTCCCTATTTAATCCCAAAAAAAAGGCCAGGCGTTTGAGTTTATACAGTTTTTTAAAAAGAAATAATTAAAGCATTTTTCTGGTGGAGGTCAGCTTCCCTCAGAAAGATGCATTCCAAGACATAGTCAGATTGTCTTTTAGTCTAATTGAGTAATATTCCTGAACCCCAGGATTCTCAACATTTACTGCATCTGTGATGACAACAGGCCACTTCCTGAACAGAGTTTAGATGGCAACATATTGGGTATAAAAGCTTTGTTTTGTGATAGAAGATGACAAAGTACTACATAAGGTCCAGCTCTTGCTTCCTCCCTCTCCGTTTATGGATATGAATAAGATACATCTCAAGCTTCTGGTTATGAAGAGTTACATTTACAACAATTTTCAGATCATAGATGAACAAAGACAGAACTGTGCCCCATGAAACTCACTAAATATCCATATAAATAACCCTTAATCATACACAAATAATTATCATCCCCTTCCCCATGCAGTAGGGCTCTCCAGAAATACAAAGGGGGGGGCGGGGGGGGGGGGGGGGGGGAGGAGGATAAAAAGACTGCTACATTATCAGTTGCCTACCTGTAGGTATGTCCTTTCCTGTGGAAACCAGTTCATTATCAATGCTGGGAGCTTTTGCTGGCAAATGGCAAGTTTATTAACAATTTCGGATTTCCCCCTTACTAAAGTGACAGAAAGTAGATAAGTACTGATTGCCAGAGTCCTCCTTTGTCCCTGCACAAAATTTCACATATTAAAAAGACAGTGATATTGGAAATTCCTAATTAAGTAGAGTTTTGAGTACAGCTGGCAGCATTTTATTAAGTGAAGGGCATTCTAAACAATGATGTGAAATGGAAATAAAATGGAAACAAAATATTTTTTTATTTTACTATGAAATAAGCTGAGACAAAGACCTCTCAAGTGATTTTTTCATAAAAGTTAATAAGACACATATAATCAGTTTTACCTCTGGTCTAATATTGGCTGAGCATCTGACCTGTAAGATTCAGAGGGAAAAACAGAATCTCACTGAATCTGTTGCTCAAATACATCTCCAACTGGATGCAAATCTTAAAAAATTTCTTAAAGAACACAAATTAACTGAAAACTTTCCTGTAATAACCCTTCTAATAATAAATGTCAGTGCAGTTCAAGCTAACAAGAATTAAAATAGTATTTATAGCCTGGATTTAAAGGATTACTTTACTGACAAGGTGGGTTTAGAATCCTTATTAGTATAATTAAAGTGGCTTAATTGCTGTAAATGGACAGAAGTTCATCTGTGTGGAATGCACACTTCCCTGCAGGCCTACATTGGTGAAAGCAGTACCACCACTGTCAACAAGGGCCAGGATATGAAAGGAAGTCAGAACATCCCTATTACATTTTCGTGTGTTTTATTCCAGACTAAGATCCTTCTGTACAAAATTAACTCTCTGTTGGACAGCCATCAAGAACTGTAGACATCCTGCCATAATGCTCCCAAGAATGTCTCCAGGAAGTCAAACAGAAAATATGGGAAAGGAGATGGAAGCTGGTATCTGAGCAAAAACAGTTGTCTGGAGTGGGGGGACCTCCACTTGCTCCCTAACTGAACTCCCTAATTGAAGAGAATTCTTGAATAATTCAGAATATTTCCTATCTTCTAATAGGTTAAATCTTGAAGTTTTAGAACATTTGGTAAAACAGAAGTCCAAAAAATAGTTATCTGTGACTAGACAAACTCTTTCATTTAAACAGTTTGAAATGTCTTTATTTTCCTTGTGGCCTCTTTCCTTTAAAATACAAAAAAACCTTTCAAAACTCCACAATTTTTAGTCTTCAACACAGAGAAAGTTCACAAAAAAGGATAATTTGTGAAAATGTCAGTAAATTCCATATTTTTTCCTAAGGTAAGTTTTGGTTAAATTGACCCTTTTGCAATAACAGTTGGTTTTATTGATGAACTATTTTAAAAAAAAAAAAAAGCAAACAAAAGACCCACAAGTTATTGAAACCCCATGAAATAAGTTCTAAAATGCGCATTTCCCATAGGAAGGAATTCCGTGCCCAGCTGCCTTTTCCAGCCACTTCTGAGGGAATCAGTCTCCTATGGGACTGTTCTGCTGATGAGAATCCCAACTGAACTTCGGAGTTTTTATGGTATTTTCCTATAACACATGCAGCATGGGCCCGGATATTTTATTAAATAAAAGGAAGAACTGTGTTGCTCAGATGTCTTGAAAAAATTGGCAGCCTTTCCCACCAGCAAAGGTCATTTAAAACCATATCACAAAGCGAGCGACAAATGACTGCGTTCTCCAGAACTGGACCACTGACTGCCTGCTTTGGGATGCATTAAGCAACTTGCAGAGCACAGTTGTTACATATGTTTTTAATTTGTTCCTACTTCCCTAATTAGAGGATTGGTTTTTAAACACAGGTAAAAACAAGAGAAAGATGGCTTACTGCAGAGTCAATAAACATTATCTTGGAGACAGTAGCCCACCTGCACATTTTTATATCCTCTTTGCTCTAACCTTAGAGGAATCATAATTTCTTTGTATACTAGACAGTAACCTTAACTGTAAGATAAGTTAAAGCCAAAGTAATTGTAATAGAGTTATGGTGGCTGATTTAAAAATTTGTTATGTAGAAATAAAACAATACATTGCTTACCTTGTTTTAAGCTGAGTACATTGGATAATCAATACTCAAGACTCCTTCATGAGCTTGTATTTTGTATAATCCAGATATTACTTCACTATAACCTACTGTCAGTTTTGTTAGTGGGATATTTTTTTCCCCCCAAATCATACACATTTCAATCTGCAATGTGAAAAAATTGTTTGGAAAACGTAACAAATTCGCAGTCTTACCAGTGTTTCTCTTTAAGGGATGCATATGTCTGGAATCTGATTTAATTAACATAGCATATATCTGATTATATTAAATCATTAATGATTAAAACCCAAACATCAGACATAAATTTTTATTAACTTTTTCTATTTACATTACATCAGAAGTACCGCTTTGCTGTAGTCTCTGTGGACTCTCAAAAGCAGCAGCTGGATGGCTGCCCATCTCCCCACTTAGATCTGGGCCATGCTAGGCCCTGTAGCAAAAAAGATTTTCATCAAAGGCAAGGGCTTGGTTCTGTCCAAGGAATAACAGAATGACTCCAGTTGGAACAAACTTTCATTGCAAAGCCCCTATCCTGCACAGATTAAAATTGATACTTATACATACATAAGCACTTGCTCTTATACGTTTCCCTCAGAAGTCAATGTGCTTAAAATGCTGAAGGCTGGGTTAAGGTCCAATATCAGTTCCTGCCTGAAAGTCCAAGGTCATAATCAATAAAAAAATCAGGCCATCCCAGTACCCAAAAGGTGGTTTACACTACAACCACACCAAATCCTGCTGCTCAGGTGGGGTCCCACTCGTACATAATATTTTTACTCCACTCACTGCTAGCTCTCAATATAGCTTGGCACAGATGCCTTACACCACTAATAATTTCAACCTTCCTGAATATAAATAAGATTTTTTTTTAAATACAGCACAGATATATGGGAAAATTTGATTTTAGGATATATTTAAGTAGTTCAGAAGCATAAACATGAACAGGAAATAGGAAAGCAATTTTCTCTTTCTGCACATGGATGTGTCCTGGTATGTGTCAAAGGAAAGAAAAACACGTTGCTGGGCAGAAAAATGTTGTAGGATTTTTATATTAAATATTAAAAGACAAAAGAGATTGAGACTTGGAGATAACAAATTTTGTTAGAAGCAACTAATTAAAATGAAAAAGCATGTATGCTAGCTAACCATCTGCCATCAAGGGAATAAATTTACCTGGTATTAATCTTGGAGATAATCACAGAGCTGAAATACCAGATTGCACATGGTAAACTTTGAGAACAAAATTGTTCACGTGCAAAAGGAAAGAGTAAGGTCTATAGCATTTAATTTAACATCTTTCGCATAGCTCCACTGTCTGGAAATGAAAAACAGGACACAGTTTGTTAGGAATAGGTGTTTCATACACACAGTGTACAGCTACCTAATGTTTTAAGACTATCAGCTTCTTGTGACATATCTTTTTGACCTGACGTTGACCAGCACCTGGTACAACCTACTAGAGCAGATTGCCCCATGAAACTATACAAATAATGAGAGTGGGAAATCTTGAATATTCTGGATTGGAGGGAGTGGTAGTTCACACTGTAACCACAAACAATATTTGACTAATTTTAACTTATCTGTTTTATGAATTAAGAATTGCCAGGGGAAAAAGTACTTTAACATAATGAAGTGCAGATGACAAAGCTCATAGATGTGAAAGACTCGACAAGCTGTATTAAAGACTATAAAAAATCTGCCCAAAACACTAAACATGGTGTTGGATACTGGTTACAAGCTATCAAATGGAGCAGTAGAAATATAGGATGGCCAGCAGATAAAGATCTTGATCTCTATTTAATCTGTTCTCAGTTCCAAGTCTGTCAAAAAATTAACTCAAATGATTCCAGATTAAGTGGAAGCCAGGGTCCTCCATATGTAACAAGCAAGTTTATCTGATGTATTTGCAATCAAACTCAACAATCACGTTGACTATATGTCAACAATATATTAAAATCATAACATCAGACATACTGAGAAAAGGCATATTGCCATTTTACAGCTTTGAAAAAGTAGTAGCTTTCATGCTATCTTTGAACTGCCTCTTTAAAACAAAGAAATAAAAATCATAACAGAGCTATCCATACAGTTCTCCATTCGCATTTAGGGTAATACTTAAAGGAAAGCCAGGGTGGGAGGAGAAAATAAAAAAGCATCTGGAGACTAGCTGAGAGGAGAGCAGGTAAAGCTGCTGCTGCCAATGGCTAGCATATCATTTACTACCCATGAACATGAAGAGAAGCCATATAGGATGATGTACACAACACAAAAAGCTGTAATTCTGACTGCATTCTTGTACTATAGATTTTAAGATCCCTTGTCCACTTACTTGAAATAAGAAAGTGGCCTGATTCTCAGTGACGTTTAAATTCAAAGAAGCACTCAGTAAAGGTACAATGTCTTAGACAAGACTAGTGAGTTTAACCCATGAATTCAGAGTCAGGTGCCTGTATTTATTTTGGTTCAAGTTCTGGGGTTTTTTTCATAATCACTTGGATTAGTTTATGAAAAATGATATTTTAATACTGACCTAACACAGCAGAGTGCACTGTGAGCCATCTCAGAGGCCATTTTATAATCTCTAAATATTTATATAATACAAGTTTATATTCCTGGAGACTGTCAGTCTATTCCTTTAGTCAGAGAAATTCAGCTGTTGTGTATCTGCTTGGTTCTAGATGGATATGAATTAAATGCATCACTAGATATTGATTTCTAAGCATTTCGAGTATTAAAATGAATAAAACGTTTTCTCTTTACCTAAGTCAGTATTACACAACCAGAAGCCAAGGTATCTTTTCTCAGTCTGCATGATATTCTATTAAACGCAATGATTTTTTCAGCAGCAATAAAAAGATTATAAGGCAATTTTTAGTTCAAATTAAGTATATTTTGACTAACATGTTGCAAGTTCTTTTATTTCACATTACCTTTTTTCCACCAACACTCCCTTCCCCACTCCTGCTATAGCAAAACACCTGAAAATTATACAGTAAGATAATAGGCTAGATACTATACTATGAAAGAGGAAACATAATTTTCAGCCCGATCAAACACTGCTATAAAACCTGTTTCTTCAGTTCTCCAACATTTACCTAAGTAGTTTACAGCAGTGTTGGTACAGAAATAGAAAACAGGAGGATACTCAGTAAAATTACTTGCACAGCTAAGATCAAAATTCAGCTTAGTCTTATGAAAATTCTGTTAATGAGGGTAGGAAATGCTACAACAGCAATCTATACAAGGAAAAAAGTGAGAACACAGGAAAAAGATAATTTTTGTGAAAGAGGTAGAGATTGTAATGCTGTGCTGCTTCTGCTTACCAGAGTGAACTAGCTGAAAGTGGTGGCTGTAGTGCTGCACATAACTGAAGAGCAGTGAAATACACATACACACACACACATCAACAAAATGAACAGTATCCTTTTTGGACATGTACGTATTATACCTATGCGCACACAGGAAAGTCAAGAAACTTTTAGACAGGCTTTTTCAGTTTGTCAAATAGCAAAGAATTGCTGGCTTTATTGCTTAGAAAACAGTACAATTTTGAGCTCTAATATTTATGCATAATATTTGCATAAGGATAGCAAAATTTTTTACAAGGGTCCTGAATCAGCAAAAATATCCTGGTGATTTCTCAGCACTTCAGTGACACAGATTCACTGTGTCAAATTCTGTTCACACTTATGAGAATATAAATATAGAGCAACTCTGCTTTGGAGGAGGTGGTGACAGTTTATAGGCTTTATTTAGGAAGGCTCCTTGCAACTTACTCTAAATCTGTTGCATAAATAATGTGCTTCTCATTTCTCTGTTTAGTATATTAACAGAAGAGGATTTCCTGAATGGTAAACAAAGTACTATCTGTAGGACTCACACAGCTATACCAAACTCTCACACTCAACAGCAGAATTGCTACTGTGAGGCATTTTTATGCATTACTATTTTGGTTTATTTCTAACATTAGAAGATAACCCTGTTGGCCCTGGACATACATGGAAACAACATGTTTTTCCAGCTCCTACATGCTGACCCGTGTTTCAGTCATAAAGAACAAAGTTTAGAGTCCTAAATACATATAATTTGCTTTTTTATTTTTATAAACATGGACATATTAAAAGTGTTTTGTTTTTTAGGCACAAATACGGCAAAACCTAACACAAAAGAAAAATATTTATTTTGCTCTCGCTGACAAATCCTTCACCAACTTCTGGTATCACAGAGCTCAAACACCTCTCTTGCTGGGAGTTTCACTTCTCTTACACCAGGATAAAAACAAGCAAGTCTCCACTTCAGAGATCCTGGTAGTCCCTCTAACTATGGGTTAATTGAAATAAAACCTTTAGATTTGTTCCTGGCTCTTCATCTGACTTCTTCACCCATTTGCTACCCTTACTGGCAGTGAAGGTAAGGATGTTCATCCTTGACATTTCAGACAACTGAATTAAAGAAAACACTAATTTATCATTATATTTCTCAATTAAGAGGCCAAATTTAAACTATATAGTAGCTGCCATTGTAACAAATCCAACAGAGCTATGCTCATTTATGCTATAACTACCTCTCTCATCCTTTTATTCTTCTGGAGAAACTGAGCTCTTTCCAATAAATATGCACCAATACACTTGGAGTCCAGTAACCCAGATCATCATTCTTCAACCTTTAACTGAAAGTCCACTTAATTAAAACCAACCAAATAAATAAATAAATGAAACCTGCAGAATACCCTCTGTTGATTTTTATTTAGCAGTTTGCAATTCTATTGTTAATATGAAAAATATAACTAAAAATATTAGTAATTAAAACATTAGCACAATCATTGGACTTACAAATGAGCTGGTACAATCAGTAGTTAGCAAACTGTAATTACTGTGTGGACAGCCTTCTGTTGTCTTATGGTCCAGCCGTGGCCCACAGGCCATGGGCTGAATAACACTTCTGTAGAAATTACATGAACTTCAAACATCCGAGTGATCAAGATCTCACACATGCAAACACCCCCACACTGTCTGTCTCTATTTTTTTCCTTGAAAATTAAATGTCAATAAGATATTATTTTTAGCTATTACTTTTTTATGTTAATGGCAGAATGGTACTAACAGATGATCTCAACGTTTCCTACGAGATATGCATGGCTTTGATAAACATGGACCATTGGGTAGCAGCCAGAATCTGACAACCTTTCTCATTCCTTTAATACTGTTTAATTGCACAACAAGCCCATTTATTTGAGGGGAGATAGTCAAGGAGTTTTTTGGTTTGAAGTACTGGAATCTAGCCCTTTTGAGACAAGTAAGATGTGATTTTGCATTAGGAAGTTTGTACTTTTCAGTGTTACTTTTAAGAAAGAGAAACTGCTGCTGGTTTCAGTGAATTAGGGACTGCAGAACTGGGTCACAGATTTGTTTGGATGACTTGTGAGAAGCTATGAATTCAAACTTTACATTGCTTATGTAAGGGTCATCCATTCATAAAGAACACCCCCTACTATCCACACCTTGTTAGTCCAACCCCACTCTGAAAACACGAAGAGGAAACACAGTTCTTTGAAAAGTTCTTTTGCTGGAAGCCCATATTTTTAAGCAAACAACCTGCTGCTATTATATGTTTTTTTAAAAATAATCTATGTTTTGGAATATGGAGTTCTTTTAAAATGTCATCAACTTTCCTGGTCCAACTGAACCCAGAAGCTGTTCTCCCCCATAAGAAGTCAAAAAAGGTCAACTGTCTTTGAAGATCCTGGAGGCAAGATCGAATGAATCCGGAATTAAGTCAGTTCTCAAGTGCAGCACTACTTAACATAATCAAATGTATTGCTTATTCTCAATGCTTGCCTCTGCACAACTGCAGGACCCTGAGCATTGCTTTTGGATCCATTGGAACTTCACAATTATTCTTACAGGGCTGAACCTCAATAAGTTCCAAACATCTCCAACTCATTTCAGCTCCCAAGGTTACAATACCGTAATTCCATCATGCAAGAATCAGGACTTCAGTGCCCAAATATCACACAAAAGACAGGTTTTTCTATTCTTCTTCTGATTTTCAAGACAGAGGAGAGAACAGTCCTCAACCTGATCCCGTAATAGGATTCCAGCCCTCCAAAGGCATACTCTGCTCCTCATGCTTAGCTTTACACCTTTAATTCTTTTTCATTCAAATCAACAAGCATGTATTCACTACAGAGAAAGCACCAAGGAATTCCGATTCCTGTGTGCAATAGGGCTGACTACTGACAGAAAAGCTCTGTGTGTACGTATATCCCTGTATCAGCCATGTGTAGGTCTGGCCACAGCATTCTGGACAGAATTAGTACAGACTGTACAGCACTGGATTACCTTTTTGTGGTTTGTCGAATAAGCGATGCAGCCATAGAGTAGATATCTTTGTGCTTCTTATACCTGTTTTGAGTTTAACCTTGATGGCTAAGATGGGATTCATTGCATCAGCCATATACAGACTGCTTGAAGTAAGGACAGATCCCAAAAGGCTTCTAATCAATGTATACCTCATGTCTAATCTACATGGGCATGTACAGCTCTCTAAATGTTGTCTCCTGCAAGTGAGCTACCCAGGAGAATATTTTCTCAAGCAAAATAATAGACTTCAAAGCACATACTAGACAAAAGCGAGTAATTCTGTAATACTTCAATTTTAAAAGTATGACATATGAACAAAGTATCTCAGGCTGCCTAATTACATTTTCCTCCTTCTTTCATGATATTTTCCAGATTACAGCTAATTGAAAAAAGTGGTCTAATCATTTCTAAGCCATGCTGCTCAAAGTCATATTGATTATCAATAATATTAAGGTTCATTTATTATAATGTTGTTTCTAGCAAGGGTGCCAAAATTGGAAGGCATTGGTACTCTTCTGTGTACATCTTAGCTGTTTAAAATTTAGATGAGTTTGTTACTTACATAAATAAAAATAAAGTTTTCCATTTCTACTCTATTTTTTCAGCACTTCTTTCTTTTTACCTTACCTACTTAAATATTTATTTCCATTTCACAATGATCGTCTCTCAACCCAATATATATTTATTTCGTAAAACCAAGCAGTAAAACAGTTCGTTGTTATGCTAAGCCATCCAAGGTCGTTTAATAGAACCACCCTGCTAATGTGACTATTTTAGAATGCAAGACTGTTCATGTCAAGCACCAAGGGTAACTTTCCATGGTGCTGTGTTGTGCACACTGGACTGTAAAGAAGTTTGATGATACAGACAGCTAATCTTAGATTGTCTGTCCTTACAAGTAACTCACACATTTCAGGTGACATTATCTGGTGCATCTTTTTTTTATGTCTGCTTTTCTTACAGTAAATATTTTGCCCTTGTAACAATACGTATCTTGCATTGGATGCAGCCTATAAAGAGTCACCAAAACTATTGCATTTAATTATTTGTTATTTCCTAGGCAAAAATGTAGTAAGGAACAAGAAAGGTTCATTTAGTGTCTGAATGTTGTCTATTAACTTTAAAAGAGAAAAGGTTGTGAACATGCATTAATGTGCAGTACTAGGGAAATGCACAGCCACTGGAAAAGTATGTGGATAGTGCTGGGAGACAGATAAATCTGTTCACTTGCAGAACATGGCATTTCTTCTGGTCTGTCATGTTCCAAAAATCATAGTTTTTCTTCTCATAATTAGTCCCCTCCCAACCTAATTATGCCCTTATCTCTGACATGCTTAATTTTCTTTGCATCTCTAGTATGTTCAAACTGAAGAACTACTCACTGCCTCTTGTTCACAAGTGCATGAATAGGGGTCATGGACTGTGATCCTTATCAATTATAATTTTCTCTTCACTGACTGAACAGACAAGGCAAGGCAGCATGGCAGAGCCTTTATCCCAGATACCTACTGTCACCAGTCACTTTGTGATCTTTAGAAAAGACCACAAACTTAAAGTTGCTTTATTCTAGGCAGCCTGTGATATCTACTCTAAAATTATACAAAAAATCCTATCTACAGATGAACTGAAATACAGTCTCACAGTTTGACACTTCTCAAATATTTTAGGAACAACAAATTTAGAAATAGAACTTGAATAACTTTGATATTTATTTAACATTTGGCTAATAAATAAGAATCTTTATTCACAAAAATAAAAAATATTTAAAAATACCTCATTGTATTATTCACACAGAATTAAACTCAAAGTGTCAGACCCCAACCTTTATAATCCTTCTTAGCTGTGTATTAAGGTTATTCACTTAATTCTACTGCACATAACTAACATTAAGGGAAAAGTCTCAATGCCTTTCAACAACTTTTTATTTTACCTTGTTAGCCGAAACACACGTTCTTGGTTTACGTACGTCTTTGCCTCAAACAACAAAGTGAGATGATCATTCAAGAAATGACTTTGATACTTACTTGATTTTAAGCTTTCATATTTAATTGAAACTTTCAGCACAGTAGCTCATATAAGATTGGATAGGCATGTATTCTGAATAATATCTCATGTCAACAATAGGTAGAAAATAGGTATTTATGGGAATTACAGCAATTGTTCAGTCTCTCAAAGGAGTAGCTCAGCAGAGAAATTTCTTTTCTCCTTCACATGTGCATCTTGTATACCTTGCTTATCCTTTAATTGAGCCCTGCTCTGACACAATATCAGAATAGTTTGTGACAGCAACATAATTTAATTTTTCACATGTAAACAGTTCATCTGAAATCCCTGGAGGAAAATTGCGTGCTTATATAGCTGCAAAACTGGAACTGGTTCTATCTGGTTACTCTTAGGGTATCCCAAGAAACTCCCAATTGAGTTAGGGAGATTTTGTTTAGTGTCTTCGATAACCCTTTGACTGACAATCATGGTAAAATGGGACACCAACATACATATAGGTCAAAAAGGTATTGTAATACTAGTAATGGTTAAGGGAAGGGAGACAATGGCAAAAATGAACTGGATTTCCATGAACTGAACTGTTCTAAGAAGATGGAAAAGAGAACACAGTGACAGCATGTGAAATAAAGAATAGTCATAAAAAGATGAATCATGCAGGAATAAGAGGGAAATTTCAGAACTAACAACTGAATTTTTTTCCACCTGATTTCTTACTATTTTTTCCAAAGGAACATAGAGAACAAAGACATTAGTATGGTTAAAAAGTTGATCAAAAATTTACAGCAATGTTCTACATATTGTAAAATAAAATAAACAGTTTTGCGGAAGAGGAATAAAGTCTCAAAACCAAAATGATCTGTGTTAACTACAAGAGAACAGGATGAAACAAAAGATATGGGAAGGAAGAAGGCTGACATTCATGGGAACAATGAACTACTCCTGAATTTCCAGTCTTTGGTGAGGGCCCACATCAGAGCTATGACTTTGGACTAGCTGAATCTTATGCAACCAACCATTTTGTGAGCTAACCAAAAGACAGGTTTAACAGATTACTTCACTTGCATTTCAGATTGGTAGAAGCTTCATATAGCTGGTGAAGAGTTTTCTATGTCTAGGGGTTAAGTATATTTCAGTGTCTCTTTTCTGTGGTTTCCCAAATTTCTGTCTCGCACCGCCTAACTAATCTCAGTTAGCAGCAATTTCTATACGATAAAAGTCTACTCATTGGTGTAAGTTTTACCTTTTTTCCTTGTCTGATTTTAAAAAGTCTGAGATAAAGGTAATTCACTTTCTTCAGCACTAAAATGGTAATATTTATCTCAGAGTGATTTTTATAACATTGTTATGGATGTTATTGATGATAACGATTTGTACTACAGCAAAGCCTAGCGTGGTGCCCGAAAATTAGGGCTCAGTTACGCTACATCATGCACAAACACAGTAAGAGAAAATCCGTATTGAAAGAGATGACAACAGTTTTAAGGCTGTCTTAAGATTTTATTAATGCAGGTAAAATGCCCTGAGATTCAGTGATAGGACATATCTTACAAATTAAATGTATAATTTAAATAATAATATAACTAAATGAAACCTTTTAGTAAACTAATTTGGACTACTAGTAAGAGCCATGAAGAACTTTCCTCTTTTGTAGCACAAAAAGCTTTTCTCTCTGTTCCATTTCCATAATTCTTGCTGTAGCATATGCACATTTGAAGAGTATTTTTCATCTTGGCTTTAATTCAAGGTGTTTTATCAAAGTATATTCCTCTAGAAAGAATGTTTTACATTTTATGCCTTTTATTCTTCCAGAAGAGCTAATCAATGTTTATTATGAACCTTTGGAGTATGTAAATAAACATAGCATTAGGCTTCTGTTTCATTGCCTCTTCTCTAGAATACACATTACTGAAATAACTAAAGACAGTTAGACTTGTAAGGATTTTTTTTTTTTTAAATACACGATAAGACTTGTCAGGGTTTTCTTTTGATCAGTTAGCTATGTAATACTGTTAAGTCACGCTCCGTTACCCACAGCTGAACTATAAAGAAGTTGTCTTCTCTTTCATAGCAGTGACAGTACGGTCTTCTTAAAATATAACATTTGCGCCTGTGAGGGGAATATGGAATTCCTAAGTCCAGCAAACTTCCAGATGAGTATGGCAAAAGGGAATCTACTGCATCTGCCTTATCACTGTACAAGGAGCGGAGCAATGCAGCGTTGACTGTGCTGCAAATAGCTGGAGGTACCTGGCTGGAAGGAAGAAAAGGTGAGAACAGTGCTTGTGTGCCATGTTCACCGCGTGAGCTGACTAGGCAGGTGTTGGCCTACACTGATGCTATTTCAGGACTGAATCCAATGTTAGTTTTATTTATATATCTGCCATGTGCCCCATTCCCCGCCTGTTTTTTTAATAGAGAAGAACTCTTGTTACTGAATTTGCAGGAACATATCTGCTTGGGAGCATGTCTGCTCCCAAGTTCTTTATCTTTTCTCCTCTAGTAGATCCCCTCACTACAAGAAGGACATTAAGGTGCTGGAGCGTGTCCAGAGAAGGGCGACGAAGCTGGTGAGGGGTCTGGAGCACAAGTCTTATGAGGAGTGGCTGAGGGAACTGGGATTGTTCAGTCTGGAGAAGAGGAGGCTGAGGGGAGACCTTCTTGCTCTCTACAACTACCTGAAAGGAGGTTGCAAAGAGGTGGGTGCTGGTCTCTTCTCCCAAGTGACAAATGATAGGACAAGAGGAAATGGCCTCAAGTTGCGCCAGAGGAGATTCAGGCTGGATATTAGGAAAAATTTCTTTACTGAAAGAGTGGTGACACACTGGAATAGACTGCCCAGGGAGGTGGTAGAGTCACCCTCCCTGGAGGTATTCAAGGTGCGTGTGGATGTGGCATTGTGGGATGGCTTGATGAGCATGGTGGTGTGTGGTTTGTTTTTTTGTTTGTGTCTTTTTTTTTTTTTTTTGGTTGTTGTTGATGGTTGGACTTGATGATCTTACAGGTCTTTTCCAACCTTAGTGATTCTGTGATTCCTGGAGTCTGTGAGTCTTATGGGCCAGGAATTAAGTTTCTGCAGCAACTAGTGTTCTAAACTTCATCAACTTTTGATTAATAATACACCACTGCTTTGTAGACAGTCATATTTTTGAGCTGAAGCTTGCAGAGAGCTGCTAGTTTCTAAATAGTTGATTCGTTTCTTAGAACTGTGCTTGCCTCGAGAGTAGCACAAATTTCAAGATATCTACACGGAGGTCTTTAGCCAGAAAAATAAATACATAAAAATAATTAATAAAATAAAACTTTAGAATAGCAAATCTAAGTGTGTGCCTGTGATTTCTAACCATGCCACAGGGACAAAATTAAAATATATTATGGTTATTATATGCCAATCTTTGGCTCATTTACATTTGCATTAACACAATTTGAGAATTAGGTAGATGACTTTTCTACCATAATATCCTGCTTGTGGATAAAATACAAAAAGTTAATTTTTAAAATATTTGTACTAAGGGAACTATAACTATTCATCACTCTGCAGTAAGGTTCCAGCCGTATTAATTATGTACCCAAGATAGTCATATACTACGTGCAACTTTTTGTTCAGTCAACAGTGTTTTCATGTAAGTAGCGTATGTACTATAAAAACAGGCCACAAGAGGACTTCTATAAACTCAGTTCCCTGTTTTTATGGAGATTTATCAATATGAACCAGCTACAGCTCTAGGCACGTAACATGGAAAAAACCTCTATATTGCAAGAGCATTAGGGTTATAAAGTCAAGCACACATGAGTTAGGAAATGCTGTCTCTAAAGTAGCCTGCATAACCTCACTTGGACTTTCTTTTGCTTGAGCAATCAGACACAATAACGCTGAGGGCCAGAGAAAAGCCCATGAGGACATAAAGGATCCTGGATTCACTCTAAGGTTTGAGCAAGGCACAGTAAATAAAGTCTAAAGAGAGCTAATCTAGGGTGGCCTGGGACATTGAACCCAGCCTGCTGGGGGCTTCCATCAAGACCACAGCCTTTTCCCCGGAGCAGATGAGGCTGCTCAGCAGATAGCATTGCTCAATTAGGAAAAAAGGCTTCTCCTGCCTCCTGCCCTGTAACAACCAGAGCTGGGATGTGGCAGCGGCTGCCAATGTCTCTGGAGGCCAAGCAGCACAGATGGGAAGATGCTGCAGCTGCTGGGGCAGTGCCCTCCCCGCTCAAGGGGCAGCAGCATGGGAGACCAGGGGAGCCTGGCTTTCTGGGATGGCAGGGATTCAAGTGTGACAGCTCAGCTCCCTGTCAGAGCATGGGTGTCGCAAGAGACTGTAATTGGCAGAAGCTGCTGCCAGAGAAAGATGGCCAAGGAGTAACCGAGCATGGAAGCTGCTACAGTGGGGATGTGAAGTGTGACACAAGACATAGCTGAGTGCCAGGATCTTGATCCAGCCCCAGAATAACTAAGTGTGGATTATCCTGAAGTTTGTGATCAAATTCCTCATAATTCACAGCTTAATTCTGTGTTTTCTACTTGCTAATCTCTATTCTCAGCCTCCTACCCTATTCCTCCCCCTCCTGCCCCCTCCGATTTCCATCCTAGTTTCTCTATCCAGCTAATATCTGTCTTCCTCTCTGATCTCTGGTTTCTAGTAACAACTACTCTCCCTCACCTGCATTCAGTTTTACTCTCTTCCCTTTTACCAAGTCTCTTTCCAGTATTTTCTTCCACTGAGACCTCTTCTCACATTACAAAAGGCAGGGGAACCATGTCCTCTGTTCCTGGGGCCTTGGGCTGGAACAAGATCTGTGTAGTCTGCATGAAGGCTAGTATGTACAGATTTTCTTTTCCCCCTAGATTCATAGCTTAACAAAACTAAACTTTTTTTTCCAATGAAGACAAGAGAAGGTACTTCTCTGTCATCAGAGCAACACTTCAGCTAAGTTTCTACTTCCTACTGTAAAACATGTAGGTCCTGGCCTGTCTTGACCTATATATTCATGGAGGAGAAAACATATTTTCTACTAAATTCATTCTCTGAAACAGCTGAATCATTCTGGTTGACACCGGAAAAATACAGCCTTGGGCAGATACCTGACAATGCAATTTTCAGACTGAGTCACTAAGGTTTTAAAAAGCTAAGAAACCCTGTTAGCAAGTTCTTGCAATGGGATGCATTGAACAGCCACATGTAGAGCTTTACTAACAACATTAACACACTATGCCAACAGAATTATTTATTGCAGAGAAAAAGCCTTTTCAGATACTGACAACTTACAACTACATAAGCTACCATCAGCTCTAAGACTACAAAGTCAACACAACCTGAGCCCTAGGTCTGTGCAGGTGATTCTCTCCATGAAGCCAGTATTAAAACCACAAACTACTTCTATTTCCAAAATAACTTACCTTATGATATTTTGCTTATAACCTTCCTTATCATTACCAACTAGTCATTTCAAAATGCTACCTAGGGGCAACTAAAACTGGAAAAACAAAGAAGAAACATACACTGACTTTGATGTTGTTGTCCCTCTGGTTCCTGTTAATATTTTGGAGAAAATGTTCTTTGAAAACTAAGCAGAGAGAAAGAGAGAGTGAGAGAGACACACACAGAGAAAAGATCATATTCTGAAGAAGCCAGAAGGCACCAGATAAAAGCTGATAAAAAGTAGGTCAGCTAATGATTCTCAGCATCCAATGCTCGCAGAACCCTGCTAACAACAGCATGGAAGATGCAAATGCAGAAGCTAATGTAAAATTCTTTAATAGAGGGGAAACAGATGTAATGGAAACAATTGGCTATACACACATCTGGGTAAGGAAACGCTGCAGATGTTGAGAAGAGAGCTCTGCTGATGATAATCTTTATTTAGGGTCCACTGGAAATTCGAAAGGCTAGACTTGAGCACCCAACTTCTTCCAGTCTGGATGCTGAGACTGGTGATGTGAGGTCCATGAATACTCATGCTTTCTGTTAAAGTTTTTTTTCTTTTCTTCCTCCCACCCCCCCAACCCCTGCTTTTTTTTTTTTTGCTGGGGTCACTCAGGGCAGTGAAAGTGCGTAATGCTCTCAGTAGTAGCAAAAGTAGTAACATCATCTTTGGCAATAACATCTCTTACCTTTCTGTTGGATGGTTTATTAATCTGATATGACTTAGGTTCACTCAGGGGTGGAAACAACTTCTTTATAGATAGCCAATGCAGAAAAAAGACAAGGAGGAAGGTAACTCATTAGATAAAGATCCCTTTTGTGTTTACAGACCCCCTTAAAACCACTGACAATAAAGATCCATAAAGTCTTCCACAGGGGAAAAATATGCTCATTTATAAATGAAGCCTCTTGCAGCCTGATTCTGCAATGAGCTTATTAAGAAGCTTGAGTGAGCTAATAGGAATACACAACAATTTCAGTTTGGGATTTCAGTGTTAGAAAGTGAAATCTCATCAGCATAAACAAAGGTGGCCTGAAAGTACAGAAGTCCTCACACTTTTCCAGTCAGCAATGCTGACACACAAGCTCGCGGTTATTTTTCCCCTTTACTGTTTGTGACTGCATAATAAGCCTGTGGCAACTGCAGCAACTGCTTAGAAGCAAAAGGAGAGTAATCCATTTTAGTTATGTTTTAATGTCTTTTGTCAGCTTGAAACCAGGAGAGTCAGCTTCCTTTGACCAGCTGGTTCTCCCCAGACCACAGGCAAGGGCTCCATGGGCCACAGTCTGAGAACTTCTGCAGCAGACATTATTGATTGCATGGTTCTTTTTACACGGAGAATGAAGTCTGTGACATTTATTACTGTAACAGCACTTCTGTGCCAAATCATTCTTTTTTTTTTTTTTTTGGCAGAGTGTATATTTATGTGAATTACAACCAACTCTTGAGCAATAAAGAGGCTTCATCAGAAAAATCCACTAACATTTAGTTGAAATTCCAGGATCCCAAACCCTAATCAACTCTGGGTCAGAGACTTTGTCCTTTATGAAGTGACATCAGTTGACATCAGCTGAAAACTTGGCCCATTATCTCAGAGGTCAAGGTTCCTAAAATAATTGTTCTATTTCTAAAAGTGTGAATTTATGGTCAATTTTTCTTTGACAGATTCTATAAACAGAACCAAAACCTCTAAAATAGAGCTCAGATCTGATTGGTTTATATAATCAAATCCAGGCACTAAATCTCCAAAAGTTTAAAAAAAAACCTGATCAAAAATGTTGTTATTTCAATAAAATATATATTAAAAAATTAATGATAATCTTATTCAAATTGTATCTAGAAGAAAAAGGAGCACTTTAAAACAGACATTTTCATTTTTCTTTTTGAATTATTTACACAAAAACATACAGCTTAAATTTTTTTAAAGAACAAAAGACTTGAAAAGCCAAAACTTAATTAAGTATTTTACTTTACAATGCAAAAATGTTTCAGTTGATCACCCCCAGTAGTTTAAATCTGTTTGATAGAAAATATAGTGTTTTTTACTATTCATTCCAATTCAGGACCAAAAAAATACAAAATTTATTGGGAAATTAAAAATTAATTTTGTTTCCAGATCTACTTAAATTAAGGTTATTGGGATATTCTTTTTGAATACTTATTCCCTCAGGATTCACTGGGCCAAATTAATTCCTATTAATTAATATCCACTGATTTGACTGTGCTTCTTCCAAAGGATTTGATTTTTATTTCTTTCAAATATCAGCATATGCCATTAATATTTATCAGCATTTAGATTAATTCCATTTGCTTAAAAATTGCTACCCAAAAAAGCGGAGGGAAAACCCCAAACCTCTGGCAAAACATACATCCTGTTCCTACATAGTGAAAAGATAAAGTAGTTCAGAATCTCGTGTTCAAAGCAGATCACAATCTAACTTTTGTTTAGTATGTGATAAAAATAAAGATTAAAATAGAATATATTGATGCATTTTTTTAGTAGAAAATTTCTATTTTGATTAATAGAAATTTTAGCCAGAAGAATGTGTCTTGTGATAAGCCCTCAATCAGAGATACTTTTTTCTCAAAATCCTTTTCACCCAGCTGAGTGCAAGATCATTGTGACATGAGTAATAATGCTTTTCTACATATTAGCACAACATTAGGGCATCATATTTTACTCAGAAAATTATAAGACATATGCCATTGTCTTCTTCAATCTCAACAAGTGAGGCTGCGAGTCATTCCCTGAAGCCCTTCATCACCCTGGATTTGCTCGGCTACTGTCACGTCTAGGCTCTATCGGCAGCTGGAGACAAATGGCATGCATTGCTCCCCTTTATATGCTTATATAAAATACAGCTGTTATCTGAAATGCTTTACAGCATTAAGAATGATGCTGTGATGTTTAAACTCTAATGAGGGCGTTGCTTTCACAAGGGTAGAAAAGTTGCTGACAGACCCATTACAGTAGGACAGTCGTTAGCAGCTGGCCAGGAGATGGCTCCTCATAGTCATGTCCAAGGGACATGCCAGAAGCCAGGACCTTTTAGAAATTAGCTTGCTGGAAAAGGCTTAGCAATGGCTATGGCCATTAAATACCAAGTTTGTGTCAGCTGAGGTAAGTGGCCGAGTCAACTTTCCTTCCTTACCTAAAAGAGGACAGTCTCTACTTTGAGAGGGATGGATGCTGCAGATGGGGAGGTTGCAAAGGCTCAGCAAAGCACCATGGCTCCCTCCCAGCGTGGCAGGACCTCTGTCCATAATGTTCATCATAATTTTTTGTACACTTATATAGCTTATTCCCATGCAGTGAACGGGGGATGTACCTTCTGCATTTGTAAAGGTATTTTTCTAATAGTGTTGTTTTCTGCATGCTCAAGAAACACTAAAGGCTATGTAATGATCCTTTTTATCATAAAGCTAAATAAATAAAAATCACATTCCTAATAGTCCAAGTACACCGATAAGGAATCTGAATTTAGGTATATTTAACAATTTTAAAAGACAAGGTAGATGCTCTGTACGTATGCACAGCTCTCCATTATTATTCAGATGTTTCATCTAGACTATAGTGAATTGCTTTGAGTTGGATATTTCTGCTGCATTAAATCCCTGACCTGAACTATTAATTGTATAAAATAATCTTTAAAAGCTGGTTATAAATATACAGAAATCTCATGAAAAACTTCTCTTTGTTTGATGGTTTAATTTTTCAGGGTTACAACATCAGAAAATCAGATTGCTAGTCATTTATGTCTGTCTGCTGTTTTTGCTATATGTTTGCTGCTGTAGCACTATCAAATAGAAATATAATGCTACCAAGTTCCTTTGATTCACACCTACTTTATAGTTACTTTACAAAGATATATGTTCTTTCATGCCCTTGTAGAGTAGATGATAGTCCAATCCAGTGCAAACATTTGACAAACTGTTGATTGCCCAGATGAAAATTCTGCTAATGATGTAGTATCAGCCTCATGTGTTCTTCATACTTTAGAAGAAAGCCAACAAAAATATGCATTTGTACAGTTTGTTTGGTTCTTTTATCTGATATCGTGTGTTCGTTACATGTCTTCGCTTTCTAAGAGGAGGACATCAGCAGAACTGAGAACAATGACAGATGGTCTAAGCCACACACGTTCAACACTATCTCTCCATGACTTTGTTTCCAGAACCTGAAAATCTATTCAGTGCAAGAAACAACAAAGGAACAAAGAAGATAGGACTCCTGAGCACTACTGAGTCTTAGGGTCAAAGTAGAAACAGAGGTTGAATGCAGAACATGTGCCAGTCTCCATCTATTGTATAATCAAATAGAAAAAATAACATATAACAACATTACGTTAGAAAAAATATTGATACTTATGGTCATGCTAGTTTCGTCTTCAAAATGTAGCAGTAGTTCTTGTATCAGACAGTAAAAAGCAGTAAGATGAGAAAGCCCTACAGAAAGAGATATAGAAAAAGTAAAATATAGAACAGCATTAAAATACTTGAAAATGGATTCCTTTGCAGTTGAAGACATGGCGTACTCATGAGAATGCAACTGCTAAATACTGTGTGTGATTTAAGAAAAATATGTGCAGTTTTCACTAAACTTTTACAGCATGTAGCAGGAAAAAAGCTCTGGTCTTCTACAGAGGTACCTTGGAGCTACTGCAAAATGATTAATTGATAATATTAGCACAGTTATTGGCCTAGATCTACAAAATACTATGCACTTCATAATATGTGATAAGCATAACCAATTTATGTTAATTTCAAATACACTCAGAGAATCAGGGAGCATCTTATTGGAAAAATCATGTGAATGTTACAGAAGCAAGTACAGAAGACTGGACAGTAAAACAAGTGATCTTGCTTGAACTATATCAAAAATTGTCTGTAAAATAAGTTCCAGAAATCAAGCATACTGCTGACCTTCAGCTATACAAGACTTATAAAATATCTACTATTCATTTAATTCAGCATCATTAGTAAGGGAACTTAGAAACTTCAAGTAGCATAAATATAAATACTGGGAAATATCTGCACTTTTGGGGAAGGGAGGCTTTGTTTGCTTTGTTTTTAACAATGCCAACAGAAAGAAATATGGCACTATTACATTAACAAACAGTAAAGACGCATGTTTCCTTTCTCTTAATTCAAGGTCAGTTTTCTAACCTTTAATTGTCTATACACTTCTAACCTTTGAACTTTTCCACCAAAACTGCAAGCAAGCTGAAAATACAATGTACTTAATAGAAGAAATAGGTCAACATCACATTTCCTTCATCAAAAGTGCCAAAAACATCAGCTCTCTTTCCCCATTTCCAGATCACTGATTGGCAGAAACTGGAAGCAGGGGAGAATTATTCTATATATAGTCTATTTACGGCATTCTTTTTTTTAGTGTCTCTAGTTGCAGCTGCAGATGGGATATTGGACAAGGTAGACCTCAGTGCTGGACTAATACAGCAGTTCTTGTAAAAGTTTTCTTAGGAGTCACACGTTTGCATTTATAGCATCTGATGAAGTTCACTCTCCTGTCTGCCTTTCTTAGCTACACACTCAAAAAGGGGGCTGATTAAATCAAATGAACAAATATCCCTTTGACTAATTCTATAATCCCAATATTCAGGCACTTCCAGCAAATCTATCTCAAGAATTGTTGCTGTCTATTTACTGCATGCTACTATTATTGGAATGTCTATCCAGAATTCAGCAGACAGATGGAAATTTGCCTGTGACTTGAATCAGCCGGAACTTGTGTACGCATTTGGCATGACACTGAGGCCAAGCTCTGTTGAGAGGGTGGTACACTGAGCTGGGCTTGCTGCCACATTAGTAAAAGTTACAAGAAATTTCGTCACTTCGAAAGGTTTGTAGGTGTACCTCCAAAAATACTATGCAGAGCCATCAAACAATATGTACTATCTGTGATTCTCCTGTATGCCTTTTCACATACCTACTTGCAAAGCCAAGTATTGATCTGTACGTTTTCCCATGTGTCAAACCATCAAACTATCATCACATGTGTTGCCTTCTCAGATGTAACTGGAAATAACAAAATATCCCAACAAATGAATAAATGAATCATTTTATGGACTTGATTCTTTTCCATCATAAACAAAAGAAAAATACCATTGTCCTCCATGGTGCAAAATCAAGCTGCTGATGGGCAGTACAACTGCAGAACAAAAAGAATTATATCAGCCTTGGAGTGTCTCCCAACCATTCCATAGGGAAAGAAATTTTCCCCAGCTCTTTTCTCCTGCCATATGGCGCTTTGAATATTGCATATTCTGGGACAGATGAAAGATAGACATGGAAGGTAGTATGAGCAGGACTTACTTCTACCCTGGGCTTTCTCGCATTCAGCAGTGGACGAGAGACAAATTATACTAGCATGTACATTCATGTTATCATCAAAGCTACTCTGGCCAGCAGTATGGCCTGAAGTGGTCTGTGGAGTCCCTTGAGAAAGTACAAGTTGCCTTACTTTGCCCAGGCACAATATTTGCATCTCAATAGGGATGTACTTGTCATTTAGATGTAATTTTGTACATTGAAATCTGAAGCATTAAGCCATTTTTTATTCTTATTCTTTACTCCTTTTATTCTCATTTATTGTTGTGAAACCACCCAGCATTCACAAACTGTTTTTGTAATAACACCTAGAACCAGTTTTTCAAAGTGACACTGGTTTTGACTGGCTCTGTTGGTAGTGTCGCACCAAAGAACCACACACTTCCTTTGAATTCATCTGGACTCCTGAGTGCTGGAGGAAAGCACAATGCTTGAAATCAGACATGTGTTGTTTCCAGATGAGCACTTTGGTATAAGACTACTCCCAAAATTGGCGCAATGCTCATCTAAAACTGCCTGGCTTCCTCTTCCTGGCCCTTCCTGCAGTCCATCCTTTTCATTCTTCTTTACAGCACGGGTTCCTTTAACTATTTAGAGACCTATGTTTTCAGCTTCTATTAATACTTTCACATTCACTCACTTTTCATTCTGGTAACCTTGCCAAAAGCAGATTTTGTCAGGTGAAGTAATTTCTATCACATTAGAGAGATTAGCTTAGCTGCTGTGAGCTGTACACAAGAGGCTTGAACAAGCACTAGTAGGCTTGTCTGAGAAATGCAGGCTTAAATTCTTCTTTACTTCAGCTGGTTACAGGAGCAAGAGACTGCCAACTACTCACGGAACAATGCAATGAAGCAATCAATTAAAATAAACACAGCTTGCAGCAGAATAAAGACACTGAAAGGTTAATATTTTTTCTGCTACCTGCTGCATAAATCAAACTCTCCGTTAAATTTCAGAAAGGGATTTTTTTCTTTAAGGGCTTATAAAAACTCATTGCATAACTGACATGCTTTCAGTGGCAATGATGCAAAAGCCGGTGTTGCAGCAAACACAGCCTCTCGCACCTGACAATACAAACATTCTCTTGAACAGCACCTCAGAAGTCAACATCACTGAGCAGCAAGAAAAAAATGAGGTTAAAAAACTCACCACTGCCTCCACTTATTTTCTTCTAGCCTACTCCCAGTCTTCTAAATATCAAAGAATAGAAGTATACAGTATTTGACTTCAGTGTCACTATATCTTTCAGCTAAAACCATGTGAATCAGAACATTTATTTTGAAATCACCATTCCTGGACTGGGCCAGTATGTTCTATCTATTGATTGCATTTGAAAGCATGAAATGTCCTAAACTATTCTGACATCAGTAATAAAAATCCACCATGTGGACAATAATACATGGAACCAGGTAAAGACACCTCCCCGCCACTCTTTTGGTTTACAGGAATTTCAATTTAATATCCAGTTACAAATAAAGCTGGCTCATTTTACAACCCTGGCTGCAAAAACACGCTAAATTTGCCATTTCACAAGGTTCTGAAATTAATCCAGGTAAGACTCAGTAGTCAAATTGGTTTTGCATTGTGATTTTATGTTCATGCAACCTTCAAACTCAAGTCAAAACCCAGGATCCTTGACACCCATTGTACTGAATTCAAAAGTGGAGGTGGGGGGAAGTCAGCATCACCTTAGAGTTTTGTGCAGCTCTGTCCTTTGCAGATTTTTTTTTTTACAGTCCCAAGGAAGCTACAAATTTCAATGATATGTTGTACCCAGAATTCCAATATTACAAAAAGTGAAAGAAATAGGTAATTTTTTCCTTCTTTTGGCTCATGTTTATCTGTGATTCTTTCAGCTTGGACAATCAATAAACAAGGAAGTCAGTCAAACTCTTCCCAGTTTCTAGCTATAGAAGGCTCATGGGTTTAACCTTTAGGAACTGCAATTAACAAAATACAGAAGATGACAATCATCTGTGGGCAGCTGACTACTATGGGTTGCTTCTATCAATTCCAATACTACCATGCGGTGACCAGGTGCAAAAATTGGCTGCCCCCCCAGGGAGACAGCCAAAGGCTGAACCTTGGCAGGTGACTGTATCACTTTTTGGGAAATGGCCATTACTGACATTGTCCAACTGGCACAGAAAACTCAATCGGCTGGGCACTCACCTGGGATCAGTATTTTCCTCTGGACAGGAAGCTGATGTTTCTTCCATTCCTATCATTACAATCAGAGCTCCCTACTCAAGCAGTGTATGAAATCTATGCCTGGAAATGAAACTGTTCATTGTAACTGTTTCAGTGTCTAAAGCATCCTTTTGGCCTATTCTAGAGAGTCATCTTCATGTCATCAGCCACATTCCCGAGGAACAAGCTGTCTGACAGGGTACATGGAGTGATAACAGAAGAGGATACTTCCACTTACTTAACTTTCATTTCTAATTCAGGAGTGACAAGTAGGGCAATTCATTTTTGGATTTTTGGTAAGTGGATGCCTCTGTAAACAAAAAAATCGAAAACTGTATTTGGAACACATGGAATCACCTTGCTGTGGCCCACTGAAGAATCTATTCAGAAAAATCTTTCATAAAAGTCATTCTTTGGCAAAGAAAAGATGTTACTTTATTTCTTTAAATTGCAATTTTTTAAATTTTTTTTTTTAAATCATTTTCTTATCCTGACTTAGGTACTACTAAGTAGTTTCAACTTTATTTAGAATTGTCCACTGTAGCTATATCCACCATCACTCTAAGTGGGCAGTTATGCCACAATCAAGTCACCAAAACAATATATTATGGATAAATGTTTTTGTATTTTCATTACACTTCAGTTTTTATCTTCTGTCCCATTTTCAGCCTTCCTTTTTATCTTCTGAATTCAGAGCAGCTGGTGCAGCTACTTAATTCTTTCCTATCCATCTATTCCATAGGGATTGGTAGGGCAGATAAGCAATTAGATGCACTACTTATGAATGGTTATTTCTTACTTGGAAGTGGTTTCTGCCCACTATTTATTCCAAACCATTTGTCATACACTTGTGCTCATGATTATGTAATTGCAGTATGATAATGCATTCTTTTCCTATAGAATAACAACATTTCCAAGCATTTGCTCCTAAAATATGTTTACGACTATCCCTATAAGGGGATGGTACTTTAAATGAGAAAAATCTACTATTCTTAAAGAATATCTTTAATTGCTACAATTATGATAATTACATGAAACGTATAAATGAAAAAAATGTGTGGGAAGTAAATACGCTGGCATTTTACAGCACTTATACATCAGGAATGGGTTAAAGCTCTGATTCATATCTTGTACATATTGGAATCCAGTTCTTTGGCTAGATTTGCATTTTTGTAAAATACATCCAAACACAAACAGGATGAAGCTTGCTGCAAATGGAAAGAGAAGCCATTTTAAGTAGCTTTGAATCCCTTTATTTTTCCTCCCTTACTGGCATGGCACCTTCTGAATCTTTATCTCTGAATACTGCACATTTGTTTCCCCTGGCAGCGGTTTCATCTGTTGGGAATTAAGGCCCTGATCCTTCAAAGAATTACACGCGTATAAACGGCCAGTCTGTGCCAACAGCAGGATAAGGCATTCTGCAAAGTTAAACCTTTGCAAGTCTTTTCAGGCTTGGGGTGTGAACCCTGATAGTAAATACCCAACATGTCCAGCACTGCTGGCTTCAGTGATTTGTTCTATTACTCTTTTGGCACAGAACATCCTGCCAGGTTCTACCAACCTTCCACTTTTATGAAAGCTGCCTTCTACTCTGCAGTGCCACAATCACCACTGCTGCTCCAAGAGCAGTGGGCTACCTTTGCATCAGAGTCTTGTTAAGGTTGATATAGAAAGGAGCAGACAGACTGTGTAAACCAGCTCTCACTTTCCAAAGCTCAAGGGAGAGGGCTCAAGAACAGGCAGATTTCTATTCATCACACAAGCTCATCTTGCATGTCTGCTCTACTGCAGAGAACCAGGAGAGTACTGGTGTGTATGGTGCCCACGAAGAGCAGACAGGTCTTCACTCCCAGTATCCTAGTTCCGCCTCCATAATGTAGCACACAGCTGAGATGGAACAACTGATCATTTTAGTGAAAATGGAACTGTTTTGTAGAAGTGTCTCTGCTAAAAAATGAGAAGCAACTGTCCGCAACCTGAAGTGGCATCCCTGCCCACATACTAATAACTTAGTGATTCCTTTTATTCCTACAAGCAGAGCCTGAATCAGGTCAGAGATTTGTGTTGCTTTGGAAATCCAGCAATTGTCACTGAAGTTGAAGCACAGTCAGGCAGCTTTACTGTTCTTGCACCACAGAGAGGCATCTCTCATGCATGTTGCTCATGACATCCTTTCCACAATGTTAACATAACTATTGGCCCCATACGTTAATGCTCTTGTTATGTGTTCAATTTTCTTTTTGATAGTGGAACAGAAAGGTCTCTATAGTCCACGAAGATTTGCCTTATCATTAGGAATACGTGCCTTAATACACAGTGAGGGGCACTTGTGCTGTACGATAAGAATACTACCATATGCTGGGCATTGATTACTGGATCAAAACAGCGCATAAAGACAGGAATTGATGAGAACAGCAGTCAGTTCTGAAAGGAAGCCTCCTGCAGATATTTTTGTTACTGTAGCTTTGTTTTTTCTCTCCCCCACCAATCTACCTAGCCAAGTCTTAGTGGTTACAATAGATTCTCCCATTCTACTCCAAAGAATCTTCTCTAGTTTAACCTTAGCAGGAACTATTCCTCATTCCTCCAACTTTACTCTCAATTTCCTTTTCACACTTGGGTGACCTTCCTGTGCATTTGTATATTACCAAGAATTTCTCAATGATTTTCGTACCAACTGTTTTTATTATATTTTTGCAGCTTTAATATTTTTTTTAAAACAGATACTGCTGCAGCATAGCAAAGGCTCTAGAAAGTCTGTAAACTGTAATTTAAATTTAGATTGAAAAGTTTTTGATTCTTTCAGCTGCATACTGCTGGTTTTTGCTATATAACAAGTCCATCAATTAATTTTTTCATTTAGATGCTGCTCCCTACTCTTGGGCACTTCCCACATGAACAGCTCAGAGACGATACAGTCTAGTGATGCACACCAGACTATATAACAAATCTTGACTCATGACTGAAGTACACCAACTGCAGTTTTCTTCCTACACTTGTTCTTCCTGTACTTTCAGTGAGAATTTTTTTTCGTTATTTTGGGACTTTATTGTGCTTCATTTTCTCTCTCTTCCTCCTAAACCTGAACAGCCATATAAGACCTGCTTGGAATTTCTATATGACATAGTAGGAAAAGATGCAGAAGCACAAGCTGTGCATCTAATACTTCCCTTGGACCCTGAGTCCTCTCCTGCCCTCCACCCATTCATTGAGATAGCAAGCAGTATTGACATATGTTCCCCTCTCAGTTAAAAAGGGCATATACTGCATTTCTAAGGATCCATCCCTTTCTCTTTCTTTTCCTCAATAAAACTGCAAAGAGTCAGGCTGTACCTTATTTAAACCTTATCTTGCACAACAGCTTGAGTGATTATTTAATTGTTTGCACCTGTTATTTAAGAGTTCCTGTCTCATTCAGTTAATTAGACATATTTAGAGTCTGATACAAAGCTCCACAAAACTAGTGGGTCCTTCCCAAAGGATTTGTATCAGTTGTCTAATAAACAATTTCACATCATTTTTGTCCCTGTTTCCAAATGTGGTGAAAAATGTTTGATTGTACATTCTGCTCAAACTTAAAGTTTCTTAACATTTTGTGATGGGCATGAAAATCCCTAATTTTACTCAGGGGTTGTTGGAATCATATTATTTTTCTCCATTTACACAGTTTTTTAAAGGTTAATAATTAATTATATTGTGTTGCCCTTCAGATTTATACCAGACCCTGGCTTCACAACAGATTAAATAGCAGTTGTTGACCTTTAGTTTGATGTACCAATTTGATGATTTGAGAAATCCTGGTACAACTTATTTTTGTTTGAGATCAGAGACTCTCTGTTTCAGTATGCAAACTCCATTTTGAGCTTACATCTTGACTGCCTTCTCTTCTGCCTTTCTATCGGTATCTTGTGCTAAACAATAGAACATCTCTCCACTTTCGTGATCATTTATTTAAGGAGTAACACTCTCAAGGAAGAGCCCAGGGTAAAGCATGTTTAAATTCTGATCTTTTAGAAGAGGCAATTAAACACTACTGGCTTGAGGGGAAATGTAACTACACTGAGACTGGTCTCAGAATCTCTCCATAAACTGAGGTTTATAATAGGCACGTTTCTTAGCCATTTTATGGCAGAAGAGCAGCACAGAAGACAGCAGAAGTTTGACTGTAAAAGAAACCATGCAAGAGAGAAAGAAGGGAGGGGATCCCAGGATTCTTAGAGAAAACCTCAGATCTGATTGAAAGTTGCTACAGGCGAAAAAGAGAAATACGTAAAAGTACTCTGTTTTGTGTAGCTAAAGCAAAGAGTAAATCAGCTTTTGAAACCTTTACAAAGCCTATATGCTTATCATTTCCCATGTTGCGTTCTTAACGAAAAGTAGTACATAAGCACAGATTGCTCACAAAATTGGAGCTTTAGCGAAAGGCTTATGATTCCTAATTTCATCACTGTTCAGGAAAATATTTAAGCACGTACTTAAGCCCCATAGCACCTTTTACTTGGGCTCTAATTCAACTCCCTGATTAAGTGCTTTTCTGAAAGAAGGATTCTATGGGAGAAACTAAGGTAAGCCAATGGTCTGGAAATTAGTATTCTGCCCATTAAGCACCTTGAGCAAACCTTTGTTCTAGCAGTGAGCAGCATTTTTTACATTGGTTAGGAAATAGGTATTAAATCTTTTTAATATTAAGCCCAAATAGAGATACCGTCATGACAGGCTACCTCTGCCCTCCTGATCCTCATAGAGTCCTCTCTGAAGCCTACATATATGTAAATAATTCACAGAAAATATGTCAACAGACAGTAGAAGACAGATGACATTTTTATAGCATACCACAAATAGCATCTTATGGCAACATGTAAACACAGAAATGTTCAAAACCTTTGCTCTCTTCATGACTGGAAGACATCTCCGAAATTTGTATGTTTTTTTCTGCTCTTTAGTTCCAAGTCTGTGGCTGCATGAGTAGAATCTAGAATGGGATTATTAAGTAGTACATTGCTTTAGTGCAATGGTTGAGTAGACCTCAGCAACTGTGACATTTAATCTCTTTCTAGAAAATATTTAACCAATGCAGCAGATCAGTTTCCCATGAATGAAAAACAAAGATTTATTTCTTCTATGGAACTGCTAGGTAACACATTTCAAAGCTGAATAACTTTGAAAACCTTTGTGTGAAATGGGCCTACATAACTCCTTTAAACACTATACATGTATAGACACTGCACATACTTTCAGATACAATCAGAACAATTCCTTTCATATTTAATAAGCCTATCTAATCATGGATGGTAAAAGCATTTTTAAAGTTTTCCAAAATCCCCTTTAAAAAATCTTAAAACTACATATTTTTGAAGTTGTTGTTCTTCTACCTTCTATTAATGTGTGCAGTTTCCTTGCTGGCTCTTAAATGATACACTAAAGCAGCTTTAAACCCTTTAAGAACTGTTCTTCACAAAAGAGAAAAGTGGAAATTGAGATATAAGACTGGTGTCCAAAACTCACGACTCTCCTCTTTTTCACAATAGGTGGCAACACTAACCAGTAATAAAGAGAAAGAAAATACAAAGACTAAAGAAAAAGGAAATATGACCCGTTCTAGATAGCAAATGGTACACCTCTCAAATTTTAAAGCACTCTTAAAACAGGTTCCATGGGAACAGAAATTTGGCACAGTTATGAAAAACTGTTAGGAGGCAGCTTCTACCAAGCCAGATGGTTAATATGTAACAGGGGACTATAACAAGAAGGGAAGTAGGTTGTATAACCCCTTAAACCTTGATAATGGGTCCAAATGGATCTAATCACAGGGCATATCTCCAAGAAAATGTCATCACCACTATCAAGGGTGACAATATTATCAAAAGCAAGTGGAAACATTCCCGACTGGATGGAATATGAAAGGCTGCATACATCTTTCAGCAGTGCTGTTTTGGCTATAGGAAAAAATGAGAGAGGGGTCGTGGCCACCAAATGTGGCAATTATTCCCAGACTGTTTCCGTTAAGTGGGATAAAATATTTGAAATGTTTGGCTCCAAAACACATGCAGCTAGTAGCTCCAAAGAGGCTTCTGGATGTCTCCAGCTGAAAAACTGAATTTTCTATTAAGCTTTTGTTAGGGTGGTACATGGGCAGGGAAAGTTTCCAAGTAAGCACAAGCTGCACAAAGTACTACAGTGATGCCACAGTCCAAATCAAAAACCTGTTCCAAGTTGTACTGAATGGCTGCAACCAAGACAACACTTGTCATTAATCAGCTTTGTAATTTTATTTCTCTACCTTGAATACCTCTTGACCTCTACATTCTTTGAGCACCTTATGATGGCTAACATATTTATTCTCCCCCATCTCCCACAGGGAGGGAATGGCTGTCTCCCTCTTCTCCTACCAGGAGAACAAAGCCCCAGGGTGGCAAGTTCCAGATTCTCACAGATAACATAGCTTAAGCACCTAACTCCCACTGAATTAAGTACAAATGCTTAGATATCTTCATATCTGAATCTATGAATTTGCCAAAGAACAGTAAGGAACTGGATTAATGATGCAAATCTGAAGTGCTTTACTATATATCTCTAGCAACCATTGCTTATTAGGCCATCTTTCCACTGGCTTTGATGAAAACGTGTTGATAAGCATAATCACCTTGGTGACAGATGCCTCCCAGATGATGTTCTGAGGAGGCAAACACTCTCATCTCAAAGGCATTGTTCGGGAATTGCTTGCAGCCCGTACCACAAAGCTCACCATTAGTGCTGCAACCTACTGCATATTAAAGCTGGAATCCTTTTTCTAACGACAAATGCAATGTAATTTAAATTCTAGCAATTTAATGCTACAACAGAAAACATTATGACTATGATGTTGGAGGAATATTTCTTCCCGTTTACAATAATGATCAGCTATGGAAGTTTTATGAAGATTCATTACATTAGTTTGTAGATAATAATTGTAAGCTACAGAACCACACATGATATCATGTGGTTCCCAAGCAGGATGGGACAACACGATGGGTCCTGATTTGTTGCTCAGTCACACACACTTCTATGAATGGGAGGTAAGATGCAAGTAATCACAATGTTTGTTTCAGATCTGTTCCGCGTTTACATAAAGGACACAAAATGACCCAATGACATGCAGTCAGATAATAATAAAAAGGCACTGGAAACATTTGAAAAAATCTGTAGATACACAATGCTATATTTAACACTGAAAGATTGCTGTGATCAGGGTAACAGTGCAATTTTTTTTAGGCTGCTAGAACTTGCAAGATCTTCGCTACATCAAATATCTCTTTTGGAAGAGCCAAGATAAAAATCCTTCCCAACATTAAACTCGTCCCTGCTCTGCAGGGTGCTCATTCAAGCAAGGTTCCAACATACAACATACTTTTGTAACATTATGTGGCTACTGAATAAGAATTATATCACATCCAGAATACTATCTTTGACCTAACCAGAACCTGGAAATTTCATTAAGCCCTTGTTCTTCCTTCATCCAGGTAGCATCTGAGGGAGCACCTTAATTACTTGAAAGAGGATTTTGCCTACCTACCTAACCTAGGTTTGTAAAGGTGCCCTTTTGTGTCCTGAAAATTTTATACCAATCATCAGTAGTTCATAATGAAAATTCAGTTCAAACCTTAGTCATAGTGAGGATACTACCACTCCATAACATTGTCTTTTATTTTGACTGACATTTCATTTTGGTTTCAAACTAGCTGCTTCTTGTCACATCAGATAATTACATTTTTCTTCAGCCACCTGAGCACAAGTATCTCAGGAAAAAAACCCAAAACAATAAAAGTTCAAGAACCTTCAACATGCCAGATGGCCCAGAAAAATAGCACAGGGCATGGGAACACAGGCTGGGTTATGTCACAAATGCCTTTATTTATTATGCATAAAGCAGTTTGGACTCTTGTCAGATTAGATAGAGTAAGATCTTGGTGAATCAAATTTATGTGGGGTATGTCAGAACCCAGGCAGGTGATTTTATATGTTGGTTTTATGATTATGATCCAATACAAAAAAAAAAAAGAAAAAAAAAGGGGGTGTGGATCTTAATGATGACCCTTCATAATCTATTTGATGGTCTAATGCAAATTACTCCCCTGCTCTTTTAACTTTTGTGGACTGGACTCTTGGCTAAGGACATTTTTACCACGCTTAGAAAACAGGTAGCTATCCGTAGCCCTAAATCAAAAGCTTATTTCAGTCAATTGGAAAAACTTTCCTTTTCTTTATGTTGCATGGCAGTTTAGCCCAACTGCTTTGTCTTATTATTTTGATAAATAACTACTGAAAATTTTGGCACATTTTAATCTCAAGGAACTAGTAAAGGCCAGACACATGAAGAATGACCAGCGTGTCAGAAGTCAGGTGGTGCAACACCTCACATTTTAGGAATCTTCCTGCTAGAGCAAGATCCAAATCCATAGTCTGGCACTGGGAACTGTGAAGCCTTCAACCAAACAACAGATATAGACACATCATCTCTCCAAAACTTAAGGGCCTCCCCTGGGGCTGTATGCAGGCATTGCTGTCTGCTTAGGATCCTGACTCAAAACTCCTCTCTTCAGAATAAGCATCTACCTAGAACTGTATAGCCTTTCTTGGTTTTGTTTAAGAAGCAGAAGGATCAGTCGTTTCTTTTCAAGCAAAGATAGTAGCAGTAACAATGCCTGTGCTTATCTTCCACGTAACAGCTTTCTGGCTGAAGTACAGAGTTAGGAAGTGGGAAACAAGGCATCTTTTCCTCCTCGGCTTGAAGGAAACTATAGCTCCTTCTTTCGAGTGCCACAAAAATGCCCTAATCATCAAATTTGCACATGGATGTAGCAAGACAACTCTGTCTGTTTGCAACAGTACATGGCCTCCATCTGTTTAAAAGAAATGCAGTCCCATGTGCAGTTCATTCCTACAGTGATGACCTTTTCTTGCCTGGGTTCAATGCCAGCGCTCACACTAACTGTAAAAAGCAGGAGAGGAAGAGAAATGAACCACCAGATTCTCTCTCTGCTCTTTCTTTAGGGGAAAAAAAAAAAAAAAGGAATGATGAGAGAGAAAAAGTATGTGGAAAAAGTGTATGTTGGGTTTTCCCATGGGCTAGAAGTGAGTCATAATAGCCCTCGAAATTTGGCTTTCACCAAGGATATATGGTGCTTTAGCTGTTTTACGAAACTCCTACTAAACTATGAGAGTTCTAATCTGAGTGGAGAGTAAATTTTCAAAATAACTTTGTATCATTATTTCAGCTGAAACTAAATGTCTCAGTGCTAGCATCAGTTTTGAAGTGGAAATCAGGTTCCTAAGTCTCATAGGCACTTTTTAAAGCTTTTCCTAATATGGTTCATAACACCAGCTCAGAAGCCCTAACTGGTGATATAATTAGTTTTAGGTGACACATGTTCCATTACAATCAGTTTCAGAAAAATAAAATGTGGTGCGGTCCTTCAAGCTAACAAAAAGGAAGTGTTTCACTATCACTTTTTAAAGAATACTGTAAAAGCCATAACCTCAGCTGGTTTAAATAAGCAGGACCAAAGTCAGTGGAGTTGTGCTGATTGACACCACCTAAGTCCCTTGTCTTGGATATTTAAATTTAGTGATAGTGGTTAGACAGGTAAAAAGAAAAATAATACATAATAAAAATATGTATTTTCAAAACACAACAAATTAATATTGGAATACAATTTATTTTTGTTCGTGTCCTGCACATTACAGATATACACCATGTCAGGTGTATTCATTATACAGAGCTAGATGTGTGGAAAAACCTAAAGGCATGTTTGGGAATGATTTTTTTTTTTCCTAAACCTTCATTAGATTTTGAAGAACTGGCATTTTATTTTCTTGAACTCTTTCTCAGTAGAGTCATTTATAAATGTCATCAAGTTAACAGACCATATTACCTTAGCTTTTTGATAACAAAACTACAGCATACTAAGAAATACCCAATAGCAGACTCGCTGTTAGGGTTGGTGATTATACTACTGCTAATAAAAAAAAAAATCTTTTCTACATATTAATTAAGAAAGATTTTCAAAGACTCTCTACTTATTGAAATGTGTTATTGCATGTAACGTCCTGTGCTGTTTGCAACTTCCAAACATGCCCACCCAGACAAGAATAAATTGCTTTCAGATAATCACTAGAGAAACTTTTAAAGAGCCTCTGATGCTTTTTGGGAAAGATTATACTGGCAGCTGCAGACCTGTGAAAAAACCCACTCCTAGTTGAATACTCAGTTCTTATATTAACCTCCCTACCTCCCCGTTTCAGTGAGGGGTATTCACAAAACTCATCCCTTTATGTCAAATCCCAGCACAGATGCCTGGGACTGCAGGTAGCTTCTTGCCTGTGCATGCATTCAAAAGGCTGAGAGCTTCTCAGATACTGTGTAATATGGAGGAGAAAGAAAGAAAGAAAAACAGAAAGACGGAAAGAAAGCGCTAGGTAAAAGCTCTGTGTTTTGTAAGATTGAAGCAATTGAAATTGATTACACATCAGGTAGTGATGTCTGCAAAATTCACAATTCCAAACAAACATGGCTAAAGTAGTTTGTAGTAAATCCATTTGGGAAATAAGTAATCAACTACTTGCCAGTCTATAAAGTCAGCATAATGTGGACTACAATAGTAAATACTCTGGAAAACTAAATCTAGATACTAAAGGGCTCATCTTCAGGCCTACGTATTTATATTTGATAATGACTTTCAGTAATACACTTTCCCTAGTTAAAACCTCCAGTGGCTTGCAAGCTTTCTGTAATATATTTCTGCCCCAACAACAGTACTTGGGATTTAATTTGCATGTATTAATAATTTATTTTTCCCAAGCTGTATCTGTAAAATTTTAGACTGGAGAAAGGAACAAAGGCACAGAACAGTTGGCTAATGAAAGAAAAACCCTGCTTCCTTCTGGGCGTGTGATGGGGCACAAAAAGGCTGCCCTGCTCCTTCTGTCCCCCAGGCAAGGCTGCCAGCACAACCCAATGCAACAGCCGTGCTGTGAGCTCAACCACAGCACAGAGTGGTACTCAGCTGAGAGGGTGAGATAGCAGCCTGCCATTCCTTAGAGAATAATGAATACTGTACTGATAAATGTATCCAGGCATATGGTGCTTTCTAAAAAACAAGGAAGATGAATGCTATAAGAAGGGGTCTGTTATTGTTGGGTTTATTATTTTTAATACCACAGCCTTCCAACCAGCCTGCATTATCTCAGCAGGATCACTAAGAGACCTGATATCACTAGTCATTCTCATATTCTAGCTAAAAAGAATCAGATTCAAAACTGCACACACACAAAAACAAAAGCCGAAAGCCAGTCAGAAAAAAAACTCCAGCATGTGATGTTACAGTTCCTGCAACACCGCCCAGCAGGGGAAAATGGAGAGCAAGGACTATACCACTTCATCAAAGACTCGTTGCATATTCAGGTAAAGGAAAGTGTCTCTAAAAAAGGTAGATCTTATCCTGTTTAAACAGATATTAAGTGTTACCAAACAGTATGGTATCTATCAGGCGCGCCCCAGCGCTGGGAAGTATTTGCTTCATCCCTCTGCATGATTGTTCTTTTTTATAACTGTATTGCTGTCAGTTTTAAACCTTGGAGGACCATTAAAGATGAACATCTTTAAACAAGCTAAAGAGAGAATATATTGTCAGAGGTTTGAAGGATCTTGATCGTATCTTTGAGCACACGTGAGACTTGACTGGTCTGTAACCTTCTTTTCTAGAGAACCTCATCCAAAGTGGGGGAGAAAGGCCCAGGTACACAAATCTAGTCTTTCATTGTTTCTCTTTCAGAAGTGATGATAATAGCTCTAATGTTAATAATACTGGTAAATAATGGTATGAGTCAGCCTGTTACAGGGGCCTCTTTCAAATCTTATCCCTGCTGGGTTGCTGCAATATTTTCCCTACTTTACAGAGATAGAAATGAGGTCCAGAGATATGACAAGCCATATTTTAAAAGTCGATTCAGAGGGAAGAAAAAAACACAAAATAAAAGAACCCACAACAACACCACATTTGGCACAAGCTGATTTCTCAAACACGCATCAACATGAAAGCCAGTTTCTAAGTCAAGTTCACCACACCAAAGATATGGATGGCTCTGAAAATCTGGATCCAGAGTTCTCACAGCAGTCCCAGCTTCTCTGACCTAAGCACTCTGCAGGAGTGCATCTTCTCTGCACTGGCTAGGGGTCACTGTGCAAGCCAGCTCCATACTAACAGCAAGAATAAACAGTCATGAACCTGCAGCAGCTTGGCTCTCACTGTGGTGGTGACTGGGGTAAGGCTGCGGACCGAGGTAAGGCCCCTTGGAAAGCAGAGTGCAGCATCTTGACAGTTACTTTATGGGGAGTCCATCCAACTCCTACCCTCCTTCTATGGACGTGGGTTTTGTCACCTGGGCTAAGGTGGGAATCAAATTCAGATACTGATTCTCAGCCCAAAGTCTACAAACTATCTTCCTGCTATGCACTATAAAAGGTTAATGTCATAAGAAATTTAATGCAAAATATCTTGGAATGATACTTAAAAAAACCTTAAAATCTGAAGGCACTTTCTTACTTACTAAATTAAAATCTAATCCATTCAGAAATAAGGCAAGATCAATCTTTCTTAGCTTCTCTGCTTTTTGTAACTTGGCTTCAGGCCATCCTATTTCTCCAGTCTAATCTGTCTGTTCTCACTAGAAAGAGGATTGATTTGCACAACTCTAGTTTGATATCAGTACATGCTTTACTTTCTAACAATAAACAATTTTTTCCTTGTAGCTTTGTACATTTTCTTGTAGCTAAAGCACATTAGCATACATTTCCTCTTTGTCAGGATAGTTATAACTACAAAAGCCTTTTGAGTGAGGGGCACTGATACACACTGATGTACACTGAACTCTGGAAGAATCTGAGCTCAGTGTCCAAAAGCTTAAAACATGACATTTCTGCAGGGTGGAAAGGGAAGCTGATTTTTTTCACATTGGTAAAAATTTCAAGTATCTCTTATAAGGTATCTATAGTTATAAAGTTGACTTGGGAACAACTTGTTAAAACCAGGGAATGATATTCTTCAACTGTTTTTCAGTCTGGAGGCAGTTCAGTGGAAGAGAATGATCCATCAAACCCAGCTGCTGCCTGAAGCAATTCTGAAGTGACTCTTCCTAACAAACAAACTACCAGCTTGCCCAAGAGATCCGCTGCTTCAGCTAAAGGAGTTGGGAATTCCTCTCCTGAATACAAAACCCAAAATCAAACAGGGAGGAACTTCCCACTCTGTCCTTATTCTAAATCAGAAAACTCAGAGCAGAAAAATCCCAATCTGATGTCCTTTCCTGGCTTTCCTTAGAATGACATATTGTTCTGCTGCATATTCTGCTGCACTGATATTAAAACAAACTGCTAATATTGCAGTCAACTAAAATATGACATAAAATAAAGATATCATTGAGCAGATTGTTCTGACAGTAATAAAATGCCTTTGCTGAGGAAAAAAAAATAAAAAGGACTTCCTGCCAGTTTCATATCTGGTCATAGATATCCATTGGAGGAGGAGAATGGAGTGGTATGGGAGTAACAAATTTACAGTATTTTCTACTTCATTACTGTGTATTTGTAATACAAACATATGTGTGTTAAACAGGACTATTACTTGAACATTTTAATAATAACAACAACAACAATATTAATATGTATACACTCATAATAACCTATTATTACTGTCCGTATTAGACTACCCCATCTACCTAATATAAAGCAGCTTGAGAGAATATGCTGGTCCCAGTATAATAGAACACTTTGGCATAAGACTTCACCTTTTGAGAACTACTTTGTTGAATGAAGTGGGATTAAAATGGAGGGAAGTCAAGTTCATCAAGAAATTTCTGCAGTTTTGGGGTGTTTTATTTTCCTTACAGAATATAGCATCTAGACTAAGTGTATTACCTTGTGTATGAAGTTATAATAGACTTTGTAGTCAGCAGTGTCATCCTTACACCACTGATCAACAAGCTGGCTTTGTGTCATGGTTTAAGCCCAGCCAGCAACTAAGCCCCACACAGCCACTCGCTCACTCCCCCCAGGTGGGATGGGGGAGAGAATTGGAAGAGTAAAAGTGAGAAAACTCGTGGGTTGGGATAAAGACAGTTTAATAGGTAAAGCAAAAGCCGTGCACGTAAGCAAAGCAAAACAAGGAATTCATTCACTACTTCCCATTGGCAGGCAGGTGTTCAGCCATCTCCAGGACAGCAGGGCTCCATCATGCGTAACAGTTACTTGGGAAGACAAATGCCATAACGTCCCCCCCTTTCCTCCTTCTTCCCCCAGCTTTATATGCTGAGCATGACGTCATATGGTATGGAATATCCCTTTGGTCAGTTGGGGTCAGCTGTCCCGGCTGTGTCCCCTCCCAACTTCTTGTGCACCCCCAGCCTGCTCGCTGGTGGGGTGGGGTGAGGAGCAGAAAAGCCCTTGACTCTTTGTAAGCACTGCCCAGCAGTAACGAAAACATCCCTGTATTATCAACACTGTTTCCAGCACAAATCCAAAACAGAGCCCCATACTAGCTTCTCTGAAGAAAATTAACTCTATCCCAGCCAAAACCAGCACATTTGTAAGAGAGCCAGAGTATGCATGTGACACTGTCTTTTTGGACTGGGATGCTGGTAGTACTAGTCATCTAGAATTGTTGGTTCATTGAGACATGCCATTTTTCACATGCAACATTAAATCCAAATCTCATTTTCCTGCATCTCAATACACCTTTCACCTCTTAAACAAAATAATAATAACCACAGCTGCATGACCCATTTTTCCTCTGCCAAACAAAACCACTGAAGATTAAACTGATAGTTTCATAGCTGCATACAAAAAGCTGTAGGAAAGATATGCCTATCTACAAACTCTTCGCATAATATTGTGAATATATTATTTTGTTCTTGGAAGCATTCTTGAAATAGCATTTAATATGGGCCAATGAATCTCACTAAATACTAAAGTGACAGTATAAAAACACTGGTAGATAAATTATTACTTTTAATTAATTAGCATGTCATGCTACAATAAAATGCAGAGAAACTAAGGAACTGAGATTTAAATCAGAGTCAAGAGTCAACTGTGGAACAAAGGTATATTAAGATTACCCTATAGTTAGCCCATACACTTTATAGCTTCTGCACCTTCATAGCTACAATCTACAGAGATGCTTAACATGCATATAAACCAATTATCTTTCCGTTTCCTTCTGTAGTTTTCATTCAGGCCTTTGGAAAGATGATGGAATAACTGAAAAAATCTTTTCTCCATATATAGCACAGCTGATATGTATCCATAGGAAGTTTCCATTACAATGGTCTGACAAATGAGGTAGCACCCATAGCAAGGAGACTGGAGCGTTCTGCACATACGCCGTTGCCTCTAATGGACACAGCTTTGGTATCTAGCAAAATCCTTTCTTACAGGATGCCTTTCATACTCTTTGTTGTCCTAGACCCACTGTTAGCACATACTACGTACTTTTCAATGTCAACCAATTATTTTGTTTCCAAATTATGTTTCAAATAAAGAAAAAACTCTTAAGAATCCTGGTTTGTTTTTTTAAAATTTTTTAGAATTGAATAGACATGGAAGAAATATGTGACAATCCAATGTCCCATATCCCCCATTTCCCTCGCTTCCCCCTCAGCCCCATGAAAAGGAACAAATTAATGTGAAGAGCACTTTACAATAGAATACTTTTTTATCATGTCACATGAGACCCCCAAACAGGGAGGGGAAGAAAAAGATATCATTTCCTTCCCTTCGTTTTCCACGTGGTGCAGACAGATATTCATTGTGGTTTAAATGTTGCATCTACTAAGGAGGGATTTTATATCGAGGGAATGGGAAAAAAAAAAGACTGTACAGTTTCAAGGACTAAAACTAGATATTAATGTAAATATTTCTGCCATATATTATAATGGATCATAAACAAAAATAAAGGGGACATGCACAAAAAGCAATAAGGCAGAACATATATCTACCCAGAGATATATCTGATAGAAGAAGAATACAGCTCTAGATCAGCAGTGAAATTGATTGAACGATGTTATCTGAAACTAGGATTAGCAAAAGGGAAAAGAAAATGAGGAAATACGGGGGAATGACCCATAATATCTATCTTGTGAATCCCCAATCCCATCAATCATCTCTGCCAAGATTACACATTGCTGGAGAGAAATTGGGCTGAAATGTTAATGATCGCATGATTTACATTCTGCCAGGATCCTTTCACTTTCCTCTGCAGCCTCAGAAATAGCATACAAGCTCCAGAGTTCAGAAAAACGAGGAGGAGGGGAAATCACAATCTCTTAAAACCTATCATATTTTACAACCGAGGTTGTTATTGTTTGTTCCCAAAGCAGTAGTAAAACAGGCCTCTTCTGTTGAGTACACCATAATAGCTGTTAAAATGTTTCAAGGACTTCAAATGTATTGGGGTGATCATTTTAACTCCTTCCCGAATATAAAAACTGTGATAGCGGTAGTCAAGTTTAAAAAAAATCAATCAAACAAACAAAAAACCCCAGAACCAGAATAAAAACTGTCCTGCAAGGAAAATTTTAAGGTTAGCCACTCAAATTCATTTTAGGTTGCAAAATAGAACTATGTTATTTTTCATTCTAGTTAAACAAGATATTCAGTTATTTCTAATTACCAGTTGACTCTGACTCCAAGAACTGCTGAACTGCCACCAGAGCTGTTCAAATCTTTCAAAAAACCTTTGCTAGGACAGCCTCCAATCTGGGAACACATGCTTATTCATACTGAAATATTTTGCAAGCTGTGTCAACTGTCAAAATGTAATTTTGAAGAAAAACATTTTAAAATATCTTTTCTTTTTCCCTGCTGAAAGGAAGAAAACTATTTATTGGCATGCCTAGGGAAAAAAAAAAAGTTAAACTTAAGGGTTTTTTCTTTAAATTATATATTGTCTGCTAATATTATTAATGAATGTAAACTTATGATATAAAAATTTTTTAAAAAATCATAGCATTTCTAAAAGGATTAGGAATAGCTTCTTCTTTGCATAATTCAAATGTCTTAGGGTATGTTCCATGTTACAACATCCCCCATTTGTGATACAATGACAATAGTTTTGCAGTTCAGTTTTTTGCTTGTTCAGTTTACTAAATAGAGGAGCAGTTGTTTTGTGTAGTATATTTTATACCTGGAATAATTTTTCATGAATACTTGAAAAAGGAACCCCTCTAATTTACATAAAACAATATTTTAGCTCCTGAAAGTATCAACATGGCATACAGAGAAGCAATTGACTTGGAAAGGTGAGCACAATAATGACACAAAAATGAGAAAGACGAATTGGAGAAAAACATTGGAGCAGCAGAACAAAAGAAAAGAGGGATGAGGAAGCAACACAGGGAATATCACAAGAAAAGGAAGATGGGGGGAAACTGCAGCATAATAGCTATGGGAGGAGAAGGAAGGAACAAATAGCAGAACATACTGAGAAGCATAAGATTGGACTAAAATACAGAATAATGAGAAAAGAAGAGAGGGTAAACATCCAGACAATGGAAGAGGAACAAAAAATAAGCTAGTGTATTAAAACAGAAAAACTAAAATAGTTTTAGTAGGAATAGTGGAACACATTTTGTAAGTTGTCCCTTCTACCCCTCCCCACTTGGAATGAGAACATAATTCTCTTAGGAACCCTGAAAACCCAACAAAATCAGTAACCCTCACCATCATTGAAGAAACCCTAATTAAATGTGTATTCTAATAGACCTTAATATTTTTTAAAATATAGGAAATTGCTTCTTGTAGCTCATAACTTTCTCAGGAGTGCAGCTGGTCAAGATGAATTTCCCGCAGACGCTGAAAGTATTTCCCTACCTAACTTCCTTCTCCTACCATTTTGCTTCTTCACTAAAACAAATGAAGCCACCGAAACCAAAAATAATGTTCTACATTTGGAAAACAGTCCCTCAGAGACTCTTCTTTTCATCATTAGGGAAAATTTAATGAACAAAGTTTTCATGTGCAGCAGGAATGAAGCCAAATAGAAAGCAGGTTTCTTAGCCACTTCTTAGAAAGAAAACCAGAAAATATACTCAAGGCTTCTTAGTTGGCACTAATACACCATGTAAAAAATATAAATAAAAACTTAGTTGACAATTTTGATCAGAAATGCTGATTCTCGACCTGGTCCATGTTAATGAGGAAAGTCTACAAAATGCCAGAATGCATTTGATGTACTTTAATAAGTATCTAAACATAGAAATAGGTAAAAATCATTTTGGAAGTCAGATTTCTGTTGAAGCAAGCAAAAACTTAATTGGGAGAAAAAACCCCAAACAACATAAAGCAAACACAAGTATGAATCAGCTGCTTTTGTTAAAATGAAACAAACCTACCTCACTAAAAAAACTGAGTCTCTAGCTCCCACATTAATTAATCAACATTTTCCAGCAGAACCACACGTTAGAAAATAAGCGTAAATGATGGTATGGCATTTATATATTCCTAGTATGTATCCACTTAGTTTATACATGTCTGTAATTACATGAGTGTTTATTATTTTCCTTCTTATAATTCTATTTCTCATGACATTATTATTTTTGGAGACATTACTCCAAATCTGTCTTGGGCAACAAAGTTGGTGAGGGGTCTGGAGCACAAGTCTGATGAGGAGCGGCTGAGGGAGCTGGGGTTGTTCAGTCTGGAGAAGAGGAGGCTGAGGGGAGACCTTATCGCTCTCTACAATTACCTGAAAGGGGGTTGCAGAGAGGTGGGTGTTGGTCTCTTCTCCCAAGTGACTAGCGACAGGACTAGAGGAAATGGCCTCAAATTGCGCCAGGGGAGGTTCAGGCTGGATATTAGGAAAAATTTCTTTACTGAGAGAGTGGTGAAGCATTGGAAAAGGCTGCCCAGGGAGGTGGTGGAGTCACCATCGCTGGAGGTGTTCAAGGAACATGTGGACGTGGCACTGCGGGACATGGTTTAGTGGGCATGGTGGTGTTGGGTTGGTGGTTGGACTTGGTGATCTTACAGGTCTTTTCCAACCTTAATGATTCTGTGGTTCTGTGATTTAGCTGAAACTTCCACTTCTTATTCAGCGGATTAGTAAATGCATATAACTATGTATACAAAGAAGACACACCACTTTCAATGTGCATACAAAATCCTTGCCTGTGTGTGCAACTGCATACAAGAAATGGCAAAAATCTGAGTTACTGTGTATTTCTTTTTACATCAAAGCAGCTATATTAATTAAAAATAATTAGATATTTTAAAATAACTAGTATTGTTCAACATAGCTAGCATCAGCATTTGAAGCACGCAAGAAGTGGGTGTAAATTGCTATTAGATCACTTCATAGTCGCTTTACGTACTGAAAATGACAGCATGAAACAAGGTTGAATTAATCACTCTCTTTTAAATCAGGATTTATTACCCTTTTATACTCACCTGAGGAAGAGCACATATTAAGTGTAATTGACTTCTTATTAGACAAATCAATAGTCTTTTATTTCCCCCTCATTTTCCTTTTAACTTGAATACACAAGCACCTGTCAAATACCAAAATAACATAGTGAAACAAGCCCTGATGGAGACAAGTAAGAATGCTGTAGAAGATCTTAGAAAACTGGCCAACAATATATCAGTACTGGAGGAAATGCATTTGTCCAGATTTTTAAGCATCTATGTATTTATACTTTAATTGCATTAGATAGATTGCTTTAGTTCACATCGTAAGAGCAGGAGTGTCGATTCTGCAGGACTGAGTTGCTTTGTGGAGTAGTAGCAGAGAGACAACCTGCTTTTCTTGTCATTGGCTTACATCCACCTACTGCAAACCTCTCAGCTCTTGCTAATTAATAAGCTGATCAATGACCACTGGGTGGAAGAAATTCTCTGTCAGATACCCACAAAACTGAGCTGCAAGCAAAATTATACTTCTTGGTATAAAATGAGGTGCCAATCATACCAGCACAAAACTTCTGAAAGGAAATGAGTCACCACGCAGGAAAATCTACTGAAATGTATAATTAATGGAAGGCTCCTGAAGGGTTTGTTCATTGCTGGTTGCAGCCTGCGCCTTATTGTGTTTGCAGTTTCTCCCCAGGAAACGTAGAGTAGAAAAGGAAGAAGGGAAGCAAGAGGGAGCATGCAGTCAAAGGACCTGATATAAACTGCGTCTTCCAGAAAAGACACAGAGCCAATTCATTTCTGGGTGTCAACACCACATAATGCTACTGATCCATTTTCTTAACAGAAAACAGACCTGATTGCTGTGTGAGGAACTGTAGCAAGAAAGGAAAACTCCGGAAACCTTTGCAGCAAGGACCCATGAGCAGACACGGTGAGCCGGGCACTTTACATAGAAATGTGTGATGGAGAGATTTCCACAATCTGAGCATCAGTGTATGATGTTCCCATGACTCTTCAGGCAAAATATTAGTTTAAGAGTAGTTTATCATGAAAGAAATAGTTATAATGCTTATGGTGTTAATTATGTTTGTTAAATAGCCCAAGCTGAAAGAAAAAAACCAACCCATGCTGATTTCTGCATAGCCAGTGTAGACTTCTGGGATTTTATGCAATGGTGCCCATTCTGCCCAAGGACATATTTCAACTGAAATTTAATAACACACCATTTGCTAAAACACATGATAAGAAGAAAATGCTCATTGGACTGGAAAACATTAGACTTCACACAGTATCTGTTTCAGTTTACCCGTAACAAAGATTAAAAAAAAAATAAAATCTGATTGAGTGTTATGTTAGTTAAAGGTATTCTGGTGCCTTATGCTCATCAGATGAACTTGTTAACTTACTATAAAATTGCCACAACATCAATCCAAGTAGAACTTTGCAGCAAAAGGTAGCCTCTTACGTAAATATTTGCAATGAATACAAATATAAAAATCTGGCAGAAGTCAGCAGGCAGAAATGACTAAGTTTACCTCACAACAGTCAAGCTAGCAGATATTATGAAAAAAGATCTGTGAGCAATGAGAAACTGCTGAGCTCTTGACTTTTTTGTACTTTGATTTGAATTATGCAACTTGGGCTGAATTAAACTACTCTGTAAATGCTGTATTCACTCCTTGCAAGGAATCTACATTTAGGAATGGATTCAAAGCTCACAGAAATGACATGACTTCAGTGTCTCTCAGTATCTATTTTACCTACACTGCAGTAGTGCTCAGGGGCGCTAACAAAGATGTGGTCTCATCTTCCTGTAAGAAGGAAGACTTTCCTTTGGAAAAATTATACTGCTACTAAGCAGCTTGTGGTATCATCCTTGTTTAATTGTTATCAGAATGCTGTAAGGGTGGCTAAATAGCTTCAGAAAAGTTACCCAATACAGAAGTTTTCAAAAAACTTTTTAAGAACTGCTGAATCATTTTCTACAAGGTTTTGAATGAATGAACTACCAAGCATTGAAGAAATTTGTAGTCAACAAATTCACAGACCAGCATAAACTGGACAGGCACCAATTTTCTGGGGAATTAGATGACTGCTAACCATGATTATTTATCATGGCATCACATTCAGTGAAATTACTTGTAAAATAATTAGTATTGTCTTTATCTTTCTTCAACTGTTTCTGTGACAAGTTCTTAACTATAGTTCCAGCTATTACCCTTCAAACAGCTTTTATTTGATTATGCTGACATAAAAGTAAACTGCTAGTAATTCTTCCTCTGCCAGGACTTAAGTCAGGATGGACAGCCAGTGGAGCAAATCAGTCTGAGTTAATGCCTATGGCAGCAGACCCTGTCTACCCCTTAATCTCCATACGGTTGAGTGTATTGGCAGTGGGAGGCCTCCAGCCAACAGAGACAATAGCAATACTGGGAGATTTGGGATTTGCTACTTCTCACTAGGGTCAGGGGAGGCTCTTGTGTGCATGGAAGTGCTTGGTGCATGAATGAGGCTCAGAAAAACCTTCTCTCCCACTCAGTGGTTTAAACAAAAACATAGGCTCTTCTTTGGTCTTTTTATACAATAACCCCAGATGAGAAAACTTCAGTTTAGCCTCCTGGCTGAGTAAAAGCAGTTTTATGTCAATGTAGTGTCTGAAACTAACACTCATTGGTAATACTGGATTGTCACTGGGAAGCATTTTATTGTTTCATCTGCCAACTAATGACTATCTTCTTTTCAGTTCATCCAGTTCAAGACCGTTAAGCTATAAACATGATAACTTAGGAAATTCTGGGTAGGCACAGATGTTAATTTGAGACAACCTTGATTACTGCCTTTGAGGTAAAGAAGCATACAGAGAACTGTTAAAATAAACCCAAAGAAACATGAACGTTCTTGATCCTACAAAATACAGCTCAGTAACAGTCCATAATGACACACAAAAGGCTGTTGTGTTGTTCAACAAAATTACCAAGGAAGAGGCCTGCCCACATTTTTGTTTCAAAGTCTTGGAGAATGTGGCAGATACCCTTCCCATTTGTCAGCCCCCCAGACCCATATCCTGAGTCAGATTCTTAAATTAAATGTGTTGAGAATAGTAGTGATCTCTGAGTATGCTGGTTTCTACAAAAGTAAGACTGAACCGTGTTTCTGCCAGCCATCTACTCATTCTGTTAGATAGCTTTGGCATCCCATAAAACTGATAACAGTTTTATTAGATTTATTGTAGGTAGGCTATAACTGATTAATTGAAACTAAAGTTTTGTCCGAACACTCAGGTCACAACACAATGTCATAAAGAAAAATTGATAAAAAAAAGAATTAAAAAATAGCAGAAGAGAGAAAAACGAGACAATGGTTTTAATTTTATACTGCAAATACTTAGTTAAGCCTTCTTGCTGTCTTCCATATCTCCTTCTTCCTGCAACTCTTCCCTATCATTGTCTTAGTGTCATCTTATGTTGCTACATCTTAGTTAGCAACATCTTATGTTGCTAAAAGGAAATTTTGATACGAACAGTAAGAAGTTGGAAAATAATTAATACTTCACATTTGGTAAACTACATGATCCCTTTACCAGTTCCTGGGGTGCAACTGTAATACTGCCAAACTTTGTGATAGAAATAACTACTATTTAAAAAAAAATAGAGAAGGAAGAATGGTTACATGATGGATGGCACAGAAATCATTTGACAAGAACCTTATTGCCACTCTGATTTTACTCCTCATTCTAAAACAACAGTGCTAGTAGTATTTCTTGTATTATTTAGCTTTTACATAACATAACCAGGAGATGAAAATAATGATCCAGAAAATACTATGAGTATAATTTTTTTTATTCTATACTGTATTCAATGGTACTGCCTCATGCTACAGAATATTTTTAATTATCTTATTTTTTTTGAGTGATTGCTAAATCACTTATGTGTACTTCTAAAGAAGTAATCTAGGCAGGCAGCCTATAAACAGCAGTTAAAACAGCTCTCTACATGAAGTCCAAGTAGTACAGGGGTGATATGTAATAGTAGATATTTCAGGGCACAGCAGGATTAGAGAGTGACAGAAATCCAGAATCAACATGAAAGATCCTAACTGACATGTAGGCTTGTTTACTGGTTTAACTGCTGGATATATAATTTCTATAATTAGAGTCTGACCGGCTAAGCAACATTGCAATGCAGCTGCAACACCCTAAAGAAATTTTAGACAGGCTATTAAAGAATGATTTATGAAGCACACTTTTGTTCAACCAAGTGATTAGAATTTAATAGCATTGCCTACTTAGTGTTGATCTGGACGTAACCAAGCTAAGAAACAATAAACAAGCAGGAAAGAAAGAAAAGAAAAGAAAAGCATTACAATATCTTCTGCACCAGAGCTATGAAGAGTACCTTCATGGTAAAGTAACCAAAAAATTTCAGCCTTCCATTTTAGGCAATGTCTCACCAAAAACGTTGTGCTGAACTGCTAAAACAGATTATTTTTCCATTTGAAAATATTAGGAGCTACAGTATGATGCCTAGAAAAAGCTCATGTTTGTTTCTGGGGGCTGAGGAAAGGGAGAAGGAATACCTAAAAAAAGTGCTTTGGGAAGGGGGAATTCTTCAAATGTTGTACTTTAGAAGGCCTTTTTCAATGAGTTTTGGAAAAACAGAAGATAGGGGAAACAGAAAGAGAAAAAAATTATTTAAAACATCTTGGAGCTGATGGTAACTTTTTTTTCCCCTAAACAAACTTTCCTACTGGTGTCCTGTCAGTTGTCAGACAAGTCTGAAACCTGATTCCCATTAACTTTAATGAGAGTTAGATTGTGTTTGCAGGTTTTTTGACCATTAGTACACATTTCTGTTAGGAAGAAAACTGTCTTATTCATACATGCCCTTATAACAATGAATTACAGCAAGTCCATTTAGTACATTTCTGATAGTGTTGTTTCAAAACAACTTTGCACTCAGAAAAAGAGAAATGATGGGTGTCAGAAAGAATATAAATTCAACACAAATATGCTCTGCTCATTAGCAGTTGGATTTGAGGTACAGATTTTAGTTGAAAAAGAATGTACACAATTGCAAATGAACACCTACTACGCCTACTTGCAGCGTTATGGGATGTTCTCTCAGAGAGCTGTGTGCGCTGGGCAAGTATTCAGTAATGTGCTCAGAAACAAAGCAACAGCTGAGGTTTACGCAGAAGCTATGGGAACAGTCCCGCTGAATCCCACCAAACAGCTCTTTGCAGTTATGAGCAGGTACCTGGATCATTCCAACACTCTGTAGTACAATATAGAAAGTCCTTGGAGTGGCAGCAGTGGAACAAAAGATACACATAATAAGCAGGCAACATTGGGAAATCCAGGGGATAATTTGGGAAAAGTTGTCTTTCAATTTTTTTGTGACTACTACACCATGTGGTTCATCCTAGCAGTTGTCTTCTTGGTTTCCTGTTCTCATAATTCTCTCATTCTTGTGCAAGACACAGGCTTTTAGGAAGGATTGAACGTGATTAGCCAAGCTGATCTAGGAAAATTATTCTGTACTTCATAAAATTGCTTGAAAATGGGGGTGAGGGGAGGAGAGAAGCTGGTAATATTTGTGCTGACAGAGATCAATGAAGTATGACATTTGTGATGTGAAGATGCATGAAAACTACAGGAAAATAAAGGCTTGATAAGATGACCTTGATGAACATGTTGAACAGAATTAGAGATTATTGTAAAGGGAAATCTGACTGGCCTGAATTTCATTTGGGAGAAACAGAGAGAGGGGATGATGTTTTTAGGAAAGTCAAAGTTGAGAAAAAGGTGTCAGTATCCAAATCGAAGATGAAAGTCAGAGCATCTGAATGACAACAAAAAAGCATAAAAGAAACAGCAGTGATGTTAGGACACACAGCGGACTTAAAAAGAAGAAAGGAGGGATGCGGATGCTGGTTTGAAACTTTTACAGTCGTTAAGATAGTTTGATTGATTGAAAGAAAACTGTGTACTGTGGTCCAGTTTCAAGAAAGTTTGTGGAAAATACAGTTGATTCATGTGGAGAGAAAACTGGAAAAGTGACGGTAATCAAACAGAAACTGGGGAGGGGAGAAACATATGAGCCAGATAAAACGCTATTTATAATTTCTATAATATACCAATAAGCAAATATCAGATCCATGTTTCTCCCTGCTGATAGCATCAGCATATGTTGCTGTCCCAGAGGACTGAGCCTGGGGTCAGCTCCTGTAGGAATCACACTGGAACATAACTGAAGGTTAATTCACAGACTATTGTCTGATTCCCAGAAGTAGTACTTTATATCGAGAACATTTCTAGGAAGAAGTTTACAACATAGTGCTCAGAGTATGTCAGGTTCTCTATAGGGAAGAAGGGATTCTATATTCAGGTAACTAAACATGTCAAAGCACAGAAGGAAAGTAATAAAGTCTTTTATTTAAGGGTGGTAATGAAATAACCTGCTATTGTGATTCTAAGTGTGCAGATGAAAGACATTGGTAACAACTTCTAGGGAACTTAAAGAGTGAATAAACTCATCACAGAACCTTTTGATAAACTGTGTTTTACAGTTGCAGAACTATTTGTCAAAACACCTTTGAGACACACAGTTTTATCTCTTGCTTTGTAGATAGCTATGTAATTTTTTCCCCAGCACTATTACACTTTAAATATAACCATGTAATACACTTTTTGCTGTCTTTTTGATTTTCTCAACATCAAATGAAACACAATTACTCCTCTTCTAAGAGCCTTTGAATAGCTCTTAACATAAATTAAATTCTTCAGTTATAAAAAACTCAACAGTATTAGCAAAAATATGGATTTACGCTATATGAATGAAAAAAATCCAAATGTGCTGATATTGACAGACACCCACATGTTTGACCACAAGCTCACATAGCACAAAAAAACTTGGAAAATGGCCTAGGAAACAAGTAGTTGCATTACTAGAAGAGAAATTTAACTGAAAGGGACATTTAGAAGGAAGAAATTCTTAATTTGGGATACCTTGCTGCTTCATCATTAGAATTTTACCCTCTGAAGTATCTGACAGCATCTTGGGTTACAGCAATTTGTAGTTAAGTCTACACTAAAGATAATTAAAAGAATTGATTCAAATTCCTCTCTTTATCAAGGGATAATGGAATCCAAGGATATTTTGCAAGCTTTCTGTATGTAAATGTGAAATTTTAAGGCCAGAGATGGAATTCAAATAATGTTGTCACCAGAATAGGGTGCAATACTGTAACCCATGCATGTTACCATTCTAATGGTTTACATTAATATGAAACAGGGCAGGAAGAAAAGGTAGTTTAGTTCACAAAGTCCCCCTTCTCAATCTGGGAATCATAGGTCCCATAGATGCCACTAAAAGGAGGAAGGGTCATGAAATATTAGGAAAAAAATGCCTATAATTTTTAGAAAGCCATTACAAATTGACTGGCCGTGCACTGTATATATAGACACTTCATGGCAGAGCTAGGTCTTCTGAATAGCAACCTATTGCCCTATGAAAAATATTACGCAACTTCTTATTCTTATCACAAGCCTGTATATGCCCAAGACTTCTCTGTAACTTCTCATTGAGCATTCATTTGCTCAGAAGAGATACCTGCCACCTGAGAAATGTCTGAAATGATTTCTGTAGCATCACAACAACCACAACTGTGGTGCTGTTCCACCAACGTGAAAGAGGCAACAATTTTTACGTCATGGCTTCATGCTTTTTTGTTTTCATGTAAAATGCTTTGGGCTTTGTGTAAATAAGATAAAAAGAAAAGAAACATGCTCTGCTATTTGGCACTATGTAAACATTGAAGATTCTTTCATTATGACCCAAATTTTATGACAAGTTTTAGACTCAGCTTTTTTTTCTTTTGTAAAACATATGTCAATAGAAAATAATAAACTACTGGAATAGGATACCTAACATAAAAGCTAGTTACCAGGGAGAAGTAGACTTTTATTTAGCTGCTGTGGGAAGTAAATCTGATCATACAGAAAGGACTCCAGACAGATAGGAAAGCGTGTTGGATATCAGTGATTCAGTATAATGACCAGGACAACCAAGGGATCAGGCTCAGTCAGCATGGGTTTATGAAAGGCACTACAAGAAAGATATTGAGTTGCTGGAGCGTGTCCAGAGAAGGGCAACGAAGCTGGTGAGGGGTCTAGAGCTCAAGTCCTATGAGAAGCAGCTGAGGGAACTGGGGTTGTTTAGTGTGGAGAAAAGGAGGCTGAGGGGAGACCTTATTGCTCTCTACAATTACCTGAAAGGAAGGTGTAGCGAGGTGGGTGTCAGTCTCTTCTCCCAAGTTGAAGTGATAGGATAAGATTAAATGGCTTCAAGTTACGCCAGGGGAGGTTTAGATTGGATATTAGGAAAAATTTCTTCACTGAAAGGGTTCAAGCACTGGAACAGGCTGCCCAGGGAAGTGATTGAGTCACCATCCCTGGAGGTATTTAAAAGACTTGTGGATATGACACTTAGGGACATGGTTTAGTGGTGAACTTGGTAGTGTTAGGTTTACGGTTGGACTCTATGATCTTAAAGATCTTTTCTGACCTAAATGATTCTATGACTATTTCTCTGAGCCAGATGCAGATTCTTACAAGTTGGAGAGTCAGGCTGGAGCACAGCAATGTCTTCTTTCCTGCTTCTGGTTTCCATTCTCTGACAGAGGATTTTAACCTACCTGACAGATACTATGTGACAAATGGAAAAATACCTTAACTTTGAAAAACAGAAATTGGGGTTTCCTCCATTTTTACATGGACTATTTTCTTCCTTTGTTTCTCTTTCCATTTTGGAGAAACACTTTCAATGGAAAAAGAACATTGGAAAATGGTTGATGAACATTAAGTATGTCACATAAGCAGCATGAAATCTGCACTACATATTTTTAATAAGAAAGTAATACAGTAGGACACTATGTTTATGCACATTAATTTCTAATCTAGGTATGTGAACTAGGACCATATCTCCTGGTACAATCAGTTGGCACACAAAACCCTCTTTGCTATATTCACAGCCTAGGCACCTGCTTTAGGACCATTTTAGATGCCTTAAATCTGATGGTGTGAATATCCATTCTGTTGTAACAAGTTCCTCCATCAGGTGGGGATGCTGAGTGAAGGAAAATGGCACAGAGCACTTTACTCTGTAAAGCTCCTTTGAAAACATTAACACAACTTTCCATCATCTGCTCTGTGGTTTCGGGCTCCAGCCTGACGCAGATCTAAATGGGGAATAGAACTTCAATCTCAGACTGGATTTTCATCTATATTTTTCTTAGGGACCACTTCTAGTAAAAGGATATAGACTTCACATAGTGCCTCAAATCTATGAGCAACTACAAAATGAAATAAAGAACTCACTTTCATCCATAAACATCAGGTAAAAACACTTTGAGGTGTATTTATAGAGACAAGGACCGTAGGTACCTGTTATACATAAGGCTTCTCTATAAAGTATATGAAACATACAGGTACAGACTATATTAAAGCCACTTATGCTATTTCATTGCTTTGTCTACATTATACTTTAAAACAATTAGGCCATGAAATACAATTTGCGTTTTGAAATTTTTAATCGTCTGGAACAAAAAGATGGAATAGAATGAAGTACAAATAATGAAAGATGATATGAGCTACAATAATAAACACCATAGCTTCAATATTTTTTATCTTCTCAATAAGGAGGAGAAAATTTGGATAGACCAGCACTACGTTGAAAGCCTCTAACATTGGCTGAGATGGGCAGCATTAGGATTGTTTTCTGGTGTCACTGCAGCAGCCCTTGAACATTCCCTGCAGTGCCATGACAGGGCCAGAGAGATCATTTTTAATGACTGTACAACCAGAAATGTTTTTCATGATCTACATCTTAATTGCTCTTGTTCCCAAAGAACAGAACATCAAGTTTTACAACACACAACAGGGGACTGAAGACTCTCTTTAGAAAACTTATGATGTAAATATAGGACAACAAGGACTTTGAAACTCATTCATACAATTGCCTTTCAGAGTAACACTTCTGCTTCAGTTGCAGAAATACTCTTTTACTGTTATAATTCTTTAAATGAATTTTTTTTTAAGCTATGATATCCCTTCATCTAGAGAAAGGTTCCATATAGGCAGTCCCATGAATTAAATCATAAGAGACTCATATGAATAACACCTTCTTTTACTCATTAAAACAACTGAACAGCTGTTAAGGAATTGTCACTGTCCTCTACTTCTGTTTGATTATTTTTGTTTCGAAAGCATGAAAGTAGCTATGAAGTTTGCCAACAGCTTGCGTATGTACAAGGGGGTCACAGTAAGAATACTTAGATTTTCCACATCAAATTCAGTCTTTTAGGCTGCCTTTTAGGTTCTGACGAGTGAAGACTCCTGCTCAGTCTAGTTGGCCTATAGCACTACCATAATAAAGGCACATACATTTCTTCAGAGAGTGGCTGTAAAGACAGTAATACAGAGCTGGTTCCTTCACACGTTACTGGCAGCCAGTTTGCAATAACACTCTGAAACCTGTGCTTAATCCTTTTTGATAGAGATCCCAAGTAATCTGCCACCTTTTTCCTTTAGTCCAAACAAAAACCCACACTCACAAGACCATCAAAGAAATGATGAGCAATAGACTTGCCTGGGCCAAGGACCTGCTGGAAAGAAAAAAAAAAAAAAAAAAAAAAGGCTGATTTTCCAGGAGTATGGTAGTGGTATTTGTTATTGATCCAAGTCAGGATACATTTCAATCTCAGTGATTTTGCAGGTTTTTCTTTGCCTCTGCAGATGGTTCAAACTGTTGAAAACTTACTTCAAAATGGCTTATGCTACTTTTCTCTTTCTTATCCTGAGGTGTTCCAGTCATCATTAACTGGGCATCAAATCTCCTTCCTCTTATTTTTTTAGTCAGGACTCATCCTGACCAAGTGCTACCCTTTTCCAAAGGATATTGGAACAGAATGGTTAAAACATAGATACGTTTCAGTAACTGAGAAAAGAAAGTCTTCCAAAGAGGGAAATGAAGGGTCATTTGTCCTAAAAAGAAGGAAGAAGGGGCAGGCAAGTGAAGAAGAATACAAGGACCTCGTTAGGTCATGCAGGGAGGGAATTAGAAAGGCAAAAGCCCAACTAGAGCTCAACCTGGCCACGGTTGTGAGGGACAACAAAAAATGCTTCTATAAATACATTAACAACAAAAAGAGAGCCAAGGAGAATCTCCATCCTCTACTGGATGCGGGAGGGAACATTGTCACGAAGGATGAGGAAAAGGCTGAGGTACTTAATGCCTTCTTTGCCTCAGTCTTTAACAGCCACACCATGTATCCTCAGGGTATCCATCTCCCTGAGCTGGAAGACAGGGGTAGAGAGCAAAATAGGCTCCCCACGATCCAGGAGGAAGCAGTTAACGACCTGCTATGCCACCTGGACACTCACAAGTCTATGGGGCCTGATGGCATCCACCCAAGGGTGCTGAGGGAGCTGGCGGAGGAGCTTGCCAAGCCGCTCGCCATCATTTATCAACAGTCCTGGTTAACGGGGGAGGTCCCGGACAACTGGAGGATTGCCAATGTGACGCCCATCTACAAGAAGGGCCGGAAGGAGGATCCGGGGAACTACAGGCCTGTCAGCCTGACCTCGGTGCCAGGGAAGATTATGGAGAGGTTCATCTGGAGGGCGCTCACGGGACACATCCAGGATAACCGAGGAATCAGGCCCAGCCAGGACGGGTTCATGAAAAGCAGGTCCTGCTTGACCAACCTGATCTCTTTCTATGACCAGGTGACCCGCCTGGTGGATGAGGGGAAGGCTGTGGATGTTGTCTACCTGGACTTCAGCAAAGCCTTCGACACTGTCCCCCACAGTATTCTCCTGGAGAAGCTGGCGACTCATGGTTTAGACAGGTGCACTCTTCGCTGGGTTAAAAACTGGCTGGATGGCTGAGCCCAGAGAGCTGTTGTAAATGGGGTGAAATCCAGCTGGCGGCCGGTCACAAGCGGAGTCCCCCAGGGCTCAGTTTTGGGACCGGTCTTGTTTAATATCTTTATTGATGATCTGGATGAGGGGATAGAGTGCACCCTCAGCAAGTTTGCAGACGACACCAAGTTGGGCGGGAGTGTTGATCTGCTCGAGGGTAGGAAGGTTCTTCAGAGGGATCTGGACAGGCTGGATCCATGGGCTAAGGCCAATGGGATGAAGTTCAACAAGGCCAAGTGCCGGGTTCTACACTTCGGCCACAACAACCCCAGACAACGTTACAGGCTTGGGGATGAGTGGCTGGAAAGCTCCCCCGCAGAAAAGGACCTGGGGGTGTTGATTGACAGCTGGCTGAAGATGAGCCAGCAGTGTGCCCAGGTGGCCAAGAAGGCCAACGGCATCCTGGCCTGTATCAGAAATAGTGTGGCCAGCAGGAGTAGGGAGGTGATCATGCCTCTGTACTCGGCTCTCGTGAGGCCACACCTTGAATCCTGTGTTCAGTTTTGGGCCCCTCACTACAAGAAGGACATTGAGGTGCTGGAGCATGTCCAGAGAAGGGCGACGAAGCTGGTGAGGGGTCTGGAGCACAGGTCTTATGAGGAGCGGCTGAGGGAACTGGGGTTGTTCAGTCTGGAGAAGAGGAGGCTGAGGGTAGACGTTATTACTCTCTACAATTACCTGAAAGGGGGTTGCAGAGAGGTGGGTGCTGGTCTCTTCTCCCAAGTGACTAGTGACAGGACTAGAGGAAATGGCCTCAAGTTGCACCAGGGGAGATTCAAACTAGATATTAGGAAAAATTTCTTTACTGAAAGAGTGGTAACACAGTGGAATAGACTGCCCAGGGAGGTGGTGGAGTCACCCTCCCTGGAGGTATTCAAGGAGTGTGTGGATGTGGCACTGTGGGATGTGGCTTGATGGGCATGGTGCTGTGTGCTGTGGGTGGTTTTTTTTTGTTTTTTTTTTTTTTTTGTGTGGTGGTTTTCATGTGTGGGTGGGTGTGGTTTTTTTTTGGGGGGGGGTGTTTTTTGCGTGTGTTGTTTTTGGTTTGTGGGGTTTTTTGGGGGTTTTTTGTGGGTTTTTTTTTTTTTTTTTTTTGAGTAATGTTGGACTTGATGATCTTACAGGTCTTTTCCAACCTTAGTGATTCTGTGATTCTGTGAAAAAGATGATGTTATTGTTTATGCAGTGTATAGAATGCAATCTGATTTGTGAAACTCTATCAGCATTTCTTCAATCTAACTAAAAAGCCTGGTGAGTACTAAATAAGTATGTTTCCCTTTAGAATATCTTTCTCTTAGTTAAAGACTTTGTCTCAAAAATCTTGGAGTTTTATACAGATTCCTGTTGTATGCAATAATCCTCCATGTAAGAAAGTCTCTCTTTTAGATTTCAGTGAATTTAAATAAAGCCCATTACCATTCGTCCAGTTTTTCCTGTTCTGGGTTGGATCGTTATTATTTTTAGCCTAGTTTCTCAAATCGTTTTAGATATATAATATAAATATATTCCTTCATTAAATCTATATCCAGTCTCATTTGGGTTGCATTAATTCCCTTAAAGTCAAATCTTGCTTCATTTTTGAGATTAGTGGCATTGATTTCAGAGGCTGAAGCCAAAAAAATACCTGCACTTAATGGAACAATTGTACTAGTCCCACTCTGTCCATTAAGTTTATATCAATTGTAAAGACATCTTCCCCCACCCCCAGCCCCTGACTTTCCCTGCCTCCGCCCTTTGGTAAATGAATTAGCTATGTTGTTCTTCAGATAAGTACCTGCTTTTCAAATAAGTGCTTGGTCTCTGCCCCTCTTTAAGGCTGGTTTTATCTTCCTTTTTTTCTTAATTTGTTTCAAACTGAACTTTACTTGACCCCACATCTGCAGTGATTGAAGCCTTTATAAACTGAGTATGATGTTTAATTTTGTCTTGTTTTAAAGGGTTTACTCCTGCAAAGGATACTTAAGTGAAAGTTACAGGCATGACATGTTATCTTCCGGGCCAGTAGCTTGCTGTATGTGATTCTGAATGCTTGCTGGGATGCAAGAACAAGCAGCAACTGAGATGTAATATTATCAGGTACAAATAAATCCCTGTATTTCATCCATAATCCTAGTGGACTGGAAGTGAGTAACATGTAGTCCTCTACAACTTTATGCAACTGCAACAGTCCAGAAGGTTTGCAAAAAATTTGCCTTACCACCAAAGCCTGAAAACACCTCTATTACCCTTTCAGAAGCTTCAGAGCCAGTGGAACAACAGGAGCCAGAACTAATACGCCACAGAGAGGGAACAGGAGGGATTAAGAATATCGATATCCCAGGTCGTGCCAAGAATCTAGAAATTGCCAGGTAGCATTTCTAGCTGATCTTCAAAAATGATTCACACAAATATCACCCCCGCCCCCAGCCCCAATTTAACATTGACTTCATGAGAAAGAACATACCAGTGAAGCAAAAGAGATTTTTAATCATAGAATCCCAGGTTGTAAGAGACCTCAAGGATCATCTGGTCCAGCCTTTCTTGGCAAAAGCATGGTCTAGACCAGATGGCCCAGCACCCTGTCCAGCTGAATCTTAGAAGTGTCCAATGTTGGGGAATCTACCACTTCCCTAAGGAGATTATTCCAATGGCTGATTGTTCTCATGGTGAAAAAATTTCCTCTGTCCAGTCAGAATCTCCCCGGGAGTAAGTTGTGCCTATTACCCCTCATGTTTTCCATGTGACTCCTCGTAAAAAGGGAGTCTCCATCTTCTTTGTGGCCACCCTTTAAATACTGGAACATGGTGATAAGGCCTCCCCTAAGCATTCATTTCTCAAAGTTGAACAAACCCAGTTCTCCCAGCCTTTCCCCACATGGCAGGCTTCCCAGTCCTTTGATCGTCTTTGTGGCCCTTCTCTGGACCCTCTCCAGACTGTCCACATCTTTTTCATATAGCAGGGGCCAAAACTGAACACAGTATTCCAGGTGTGTCCTGGCAAGCACTGAGTAGAGTGGGATGATGACTTCTTCATCTGTGTTGGTGATGCCCCTGTTGATACAACCCAGCATCCTGTTGGCTTTCTTTGCCTCCAAGACTTTTAATAGTAGCTCCCCTCTTTCCCTATTTACAGTCCATATTACAAACTGCCAATGAAGGTGAAAAAAAGAAAAACTGAGAAGGCAAATCATGTACCACAGTGAAAAATAATTCTTTGCTGGCCTGAAAACATTTGATTAATATTCTGTAACATTGAAGCAAACAAATGGTGATCCAGTTTCTTTTCAGCTCACCTCCTGGGAGACACTAGCAATCCACAGGATACTTGAATATAAGTTTAATTTTCTACCTCCAGAAATTCCTTTCAATTGTTTATACAGAACAGAGTAAAAATTTGAATAGATGCAAGATGCAAGAAAAAACCTGAGAGATCATAATGTGGTTTTATGTATTATAATGATACATAAGACCACTCTGTTCATTATGTTTCATTCTAGCCATGACTGTAGTCATAAGTGAATTCCTGTGCATCTTGAGTTAAACACATGCGTAGTTATTTGCAGAATTATAATCCAGGTAGCCAGGTATAATCCAGGTTAATCTCCCTGGATTAATGCATCATCTAGGTGCATTATTTTCCATATGCAGAGTGGACTATACAATGTTTTTTGATCTATTTAAAAAATAAGTACAAACCTAAGAGGGATTTAAAAGTTTGTTAGTGTAAACACAAACTTTTAGTACTAGGTTGAGCAAAACATTTGTTGCTGACTATAAGAATTCTTGCACAAAAATACTTCCTATTATGTTGGAAAGAAATAAACCCTCAGTGAGATCAATTCTGACTATAAATCCAGAAACAAACTGACTTTGAGGCTTAGTTTTAAAGCAACAAAAATATTCCTGATTTAAACAGAAATTGAGTGTTCTCAGTATTTTTCAAGATGTTAAAAAGGTATAAATCAATATAAAGTATGAGAAACAGATGTAGAGAAAAACAGCAGTAATAAAAGTAATTATGCAAAGTTGTAAACAGCCTAATAAAAAGATGAAATATTTGTGAAGAATGAATGAATACACTGAAGCCATTAGAATTTCATGACTTTCTTAGTCCCTACTAACAACTGAATGGCACTAAAAGCAAACCTGAGCTATTTTGGCACCTTTTGACTAGCCCTCTGCACAAGATTTCTCATTATACATAGGGACAGGTGACTTTGACAGAGTAAGGTATGGAAGTAGGGTATCAGTTATATAATTGAAATGTTATGTTACAAAATCTTTTTCAAAAGAACTCATTTGACAAGAGAGGTAATTATTGGTGTTGTTGACGGAGAACCCATTTTGCAATAATTTTTATTATTACCTTTTTATTCATCTGTTGCTTTGTGAAGTTATCATTCATTGAAAAGACTGTGCAAGGAATTAAGAAGATGGTACTGTGAGACAAGGAAATGAACCTTTTGCTTCTTATAGGTCTTAAAAAGCTGGCTTTTGTGCATCAGCTAACTGAAGGTATGAATTTTTATGGAATTGACATACCAGTATTTCTATCCTCTAGTAATTATGTCTGCTTGGGTATAGAAGATAAGTGACAGCTTCCAGGCAATAAATCTGCTTAAAATTATTAATGAAAAAACAGAAAAGAAGAGGAGAAGGAGAAAAGAAAAAGAGAACATTGGTATTTGGGTATTTGATTGATAACTGCCAAATTAACATCAACATTAAATTAGAATCCAGTAGCACATTCAAACCATATGCCTACTTTCAAGGCACTTTTAAAATATCCAATAAAGCTCACTTACAGTTTTTAGGAGTGATAATTTAATTAACAATATTCTAGTTTGATAATGCTGATGAAATTGGCTCTGTCATCATTAGCACCTTTGTTGCATACTTTAGGATGGACTCTGCACTCAGCAGCTACCGGCTGATGTTGTTGATGATGCCAAGGAAAACATCTGCTTGGATAAATGTAACTTCTTGCCACAGTACCTTGTGGATAGATATTTTGCCAGGGCAAATCTGAGGGTATTCCTCTATATGAAAATGTACCAAAAATCCCCAATGGTCCCCTACAACACTGATTTGCACAGAGTTGATAGTTTTGTGTCAACCAGATAAATCAGACTGCTTGATGGGAAATCTGGTACCAGATCTTTGCCGTTTTAAAATTCAAGCAACGTAAAATTTAGAAAGTTAGAAGTTATTTTTAGTTGGATAGATAGGATTCAGTGGAAAGGATGCCTGATGAGAAAGATTCTGTAAGACAGTAGCATCTTTTCACTGACTTTTGTAAGCTTTAGGACAGGTCCAGAAAAGAGAAATTTGGAGGGAGAAAGGGAAATCAGTAGTCTTATACTAGCCCCTTTTCAATAGTATGTGAAAAGGAGCTTATGGAATCTATGCAAAACCTACCTTGGATTGTGTATATACTTCATATCAGCTGAAAGTTATGACTGATTCAGATTTTTTTTTGCATTGTATAAGACATGACAAAAACGTGTTCTTCAAAAAAATTAGTTTATCTTATAAACTACACATGAGCTAGATCTACTGATTTGTCACTGAGTATAGAATGACATCACTATTTACAAATTAACTTCACAAATTCTATGCATCACCATCTTCAACCTCACAATAATAAATATTTGGCAGTGGCATCCCCTCAGTTGTTCAAGTATCACAGAGATACCATCTAGGCTTGAAAAAAAAAACTTGAAAATTTGCAGCAAATAGGAACCCCCAGGGAAGGGGACATATATAACAGTGCAAAGCCATTTTCAATGAATACTTAAACTATTCTGCCATGCTTGTTTACTCCTAAAAGGCCTGAGAATGAATCCTTCAGCTGAATTATAGAGCACTCACACAAAGACTTTCCCAGCTTCAGTGGGGAAAGTGAATTTGCTTCAGTGATTTTGCAACATCACAGCTTGCTGCAACAAATAAACAGTTTACAACTGCCAGTGTTGGTGGAAGAGATGCCTCCATGAGCATATATGGTCCTCATATCCTCACTACAAAAATCTAGACAGATAGAAGCTGCTTAGCAAAATTATTATAATCTACTTTATGCTGTAGGGTTTAACTATAAGGTAACCCCCTTCAAGGCTCAATTCACAGAATCACAGAATCACGAAGGTTGGAAAAGACCTTTAAGATCATCAAGTCCAACCATCAACCCAACACCACCATGCCCACTAAACCATGTCCCAAAGTGCCACATCTACATGTTTTTTGAGCACCTCCAGTGATGGTGACTCCACCACCTCCCTGGGCAGCCTGTTCCAATGCTTCACCACTCTCAGTAAAGAAATTTTTCCTAATATCCAGCCTAAACTTCCCCTGGCACAACTTGAGGCCATTTCCTCTTATTCTACCATTGTTTTCTATAGTTTATCTCCATTAAGCAAATCTGCTATGCTGCTCAAATTCTCGTTAGATGAACTTACAGCATATTACCCTTGTACTGATTAAAAAAATAAACAAGATTCTCACTGGATCACCTGCAGACGCAGTGTGATGAAAGGAAAGCTCTGCCTCTCCCCACGCTCACACAGCTTTATGAAAAGCTCTAACATCACAATTTCTTCTGACAACTGATGGCACGTTGTGGTTATGATTACTGTGACAATGATACATTGGCCATCACAGAGGGGACTGATTCACAGGCCTCCAGAGCTGAAGGACTAGGTCTCTTCAGACTAAATTGCAAAGTGACTATCTGTAGTAGAGCTGTAAGAAACCCACAGTCTGCATGGACTGGCCAGAGAGAAAGATGTATGACATGCTGGGATTGAGGTGTTGCATTACTGACTGGCTTCAAACAGTTTACTGCAAAGCATCCTAAAACATAACATTCAACTCTTCCAGTCTCTTTCTTTCCTTGTTTATTCACCTACTTTTTAAAGTATTTATCTTTCAAAATGCGGTGCTGTCATGGACCACATGGACTGTGCTGATCCAATGCTCTAGCTGCTGGTTTTGGCATTGACAAATGTTACAGGACCTTCACCTCTCTGAACCTCAGTTTCTCCGTAAGAAAAAACACATGCCCTTTCCGAGATGCGTTCATGAAACTGCTAGATAAGTCCTTAAATAGATACTAAATACTAAACCAATATTTTTATAATCAAAAATTTCTATAGCACTTCTTACAAGTTATCCATAAGCTATAAAGTCTTGATGCTACTGCAATATGAACAAGAATTTCTCAAAATAATCTTCTTGAAGAGTTGCTTCTGGCACAATAGCTGCTCCTTCCAAAATGAAAGGCTTATTTAGTATTAAAAACAATTATTTTAAAACTAAAAAAACAATTATTCCCACAACACTTTTGAGAGTCAATTAAGATTTAGGCTTCTTAGATGTTTTAGTTTTTGTCATATAAAAGCCAAACACCTACTTTATTTCAACCTGTCTCTATGGAGACCTTCTGTGCCTGTTACTAGGCTGACATAGGGTTTGGGGTTTTTATTTTGGGTGTTTGGGATTTTTTTAATCTAATATATAAATTTGGAATTTACATAGGAACACCGGAGAGACTCTTGCTTTCAGTGTAGTAAAGAGCAATGAAGTGAAGCTAATGACTAGAGATAGGTCACTGTTAAAGAGAAACAAAGACACAGGTTATATAAATAAATGCATCTCATTTGTTGAGGAGGAGTATGACTCACAGAAAAATGGCAAAACTGCCACTACCCCCTGGCCCGTCCCCCCCTATAAAAACGAGCAAAGGACATTTATATATTTTAACTGAAGCATTTCTTAAAAAGTTAAATGAACTAACAGGTTGTGCCTGTAAAGAACGAACATACTTCTTCATCTGACTCCCCTCCAAAGGGAACAGTAATAGTAAACTCTGGCAGTTTGAGGGGGTGCAGAAGATTGTCATGACCTATTTTTCTCTTCCAGTATCCATTTGTGACAACATCCTTCTCTTATTCAAGTATTGGGAGAAACACAAGTCAGCTGTTTTAGCTGTCAACTTGATAGATAAAAGTAAATTTCCTAGTCATTCAGGAAAGATCAGAACCACTGGACAGTAAGAACAACCTCCCACATTGCAAGAGCTCAGGGAAAACCAATTAATACATATAGGGAAGAGAACTGTCATACTGCTATTTGGTTTTTTGATTTTGCTGCAATGTTATTTCCGTGCATTTTAGGAAAAAAAGTAGGATTTCAAAAACACTGCTGTTTAAGAAAACATGACCCAATGGTTGAGAAAAGAGGAAAGATAGCAATTCCAACCTTTCTAATGACAGAAAATAATCCTCAAGTTTTCAAAAGGAAGTTTCACTCCTTTATTGCTACTGGCAGGCTCATGCATAGCTGTCGATCTTGGACAATTCATAACCTAATAGCGTCCAAATATGTATAGGTCGGGGTTTTTGTGGGTGTTTGGGCTTTTTTTGGATTTGGTTGGTTGGTTGGTTTGGTTTTGTTTGGGTGGTTTTGTTGTTTTGCGGGTTTTGGGGGGGTTTTTGATAATGTATATGTATATGTAATGGTCCCAAGCAATCTGGACAGAGACCAAGGGTGATATTTAGCATCATTTTCCATGCTCGGGTAGCAGTGCTCTCACAGTCGTCTGAAACCTCCCCATTAGCAGTATGAGAAAGGGGCCTGTTACAAGCTCCATCACGTTCCTGTGACTTGTTACAGCCAGTCCCAGCTATCCTGGGCTGATCTCTGCCTTACACTTCTGCTGGTACCATGCAGACATACTATAAAAAGGGGGAGTTTTCTAATAAATCAGTTATTAAGTACAGTTTTTCCTCCTCTCTGTTGGTTCACTTCGTATCTGGAGTGATATCCAGTAGTCCCCTTTCTAATATTAATTCTCTGTCTTAGTTCACATTTATTGTGTTATTAAGAGACCAGTTATACTCTTCCCAACATCTTCAATCTCCTCTGTCCTCTTTGTTACCATTTCCCATTATTATGAACTGGAAGTCCCTGAAATACAAATAGACTCAGTGCTGTGATTTTGTCTATTCAAATGTCAGAAACCATAGAGCTGAAATGATACTTCTCTTCCTCAGTCGTCTTTTGCTATGTGACTTTCCAGCCACGTATTTGCATTCTTGTTTCTATGCCCTCTCAAGTCCTCTTTTCCCTCCAGATTCTCTGGCTTTTTGTTTGCTTCCCCCTCAACCAACTTTCAGATACAATAAATGATGCAGTGGGACTGGCAGGCTTCATGCATCATCTCAAATTGCTTTTGAGTTCAAATTTTCCACCTAAGTCCCGTACATGCCAGAATGCAGGGTGTATTGAAATATATCATATCTGAATAGAGTAACAGCTTCTTCTTTACAGATAAAACCTATAAGGATCCATGGGTGGACTGTGGGAAAATTACTTTGAGATGAGAAAGTAAAAGATGTTCTTTTCTTACTCGTAGCTACTCTGTCCCTAGCAGATGTAAAAACGGGTTTTCAGCTCACACTGGTTTGTTTTTTTGTTTGAGGTTTTTTGATTTTGTTTGTTTGTTTAGAGGCAATCAATCAGTACAGTTGGAAAAAATCAATCAGTGATTTACTAACGTTTGTTTTAACTTCCTCAGCTCTCAGTGCCACACAATTTATGGCAAAGTAAGAAAGGAAGAGGGAAAATCCTGGATAGAGTGAAAATAATTGGAAGGGGAAGGGGGCACAAATGTGCACCTGACAAGTTGGCTAAAGAATTTTCTCTATGTGAACAAATTTATGCAAAGTGCTCTCATAAGTATAACACAAAAAAGTGACTGATTTAATGGGCTACATTTTTTGAAAGGGACTGTAATATAAAATGTCAATTACCAAAACAGTAGAGATGAAATTTTCCTAGTATTAGCTTTTGCAAGAATTTAATAAACTTTATCTCCTAATAAGACGAAAAAGAAAAAAGGCTTAAAAACTTTTCAGTTGTAAAAAAGCCAACACCTTGGTTCACATTCAATTACTATGTTTTAATTTTGAACTTTTTTCTTATAACTACATTTGTTTTTCATTTTAAAGCATCACTTTGAACTGCAAATGTATATAATTGATTAAAAAATTATTTATTTCAATTCAACATATTCTATTTCCTGGTCATTAGAAAAAAGGATAAAAGCTCTAAAAATATGAAAAATAAAATTAAAAAGTGGTTTTGATAGAGTAGTGCTATCTGATGAAAAGAAAGTTTTTGTCCAGTAATTCTTGATTAACCCTAGAAGAAAGGGTGCTATTTAAAGATTTTATGGTAGGTGTCTTTGAAAGATGTCTGTAGCCTCTGAAAAAAGTGCAAAAAAAAAAAATCAAATGCATGAGCTGACAAGCAAAATGTGTTCGTCATGCCAAAGGACAAACAAAAGACTATATAATTTATCGCATTTTCATTAGCAGGGTTATATAATCATCTACAAGTCTCTTTCTATTGTAGAAAGACTGAGAAGTCCATTAAAGGTAACACACAAAGCCTAACTTTTCCTGAGTGTAAAAAATTCCTTGATCCAGAATAAAAAACAAACAGCAGTCTGCCACTCTAAAAGATAATTGCAGTCATACAATTTATAGAACCAAATTCCACTAGAATGTCTGAAGAAAACAACAAAGAAACTGAAAAGGTGGGAAGGAGATTTCCTGGGAATGACATGTTGAACAGCAAGGTATGAAAAAAATACATACAGGAGACTGAGGTCACTGAGAGGAACTGGCCAACATTTCACAATGCGCAAAGCTGGAGAAAACCACTTGCATATAATAGTAGTAGGAGCGTGGAAACACACACACACACTCACAAATGTAGCTGCATTCACATTCTATGTGGAAACGTAACAGTTTCAGAGACGCCTCTCTCAATTCTACATCATTCCACAGAGTAACCTTGTGTAGACAAACACACTTTTTTTTTTTTTTTTTAATTATAAAGCTTACATTTCCCTAAAGAGGAATCTAGTAAAATATGGTCAGCTTCTGTAATTTTTAAAATGGTCTTTTATGGGGAAAAATACAATTGCCATTTCTACTTTCTAGTGGAATCTCCTTCAACAGATGAAAAGGAGCAACTGTGCATATTACTTGGGTAGGCCCTAATTCAGTTACATAAACTAATTACATTTGCCAGCAATATACACTCTGAAATAGTGAAACAAGGTTTTAAGCAAGCATATGTCATAAGTATCTGGATTTAATATGTATCAGCTGAGCCAAAGTAATTTACTTGTATGTGTAAAATACTAAACTCCAGTGTAAAATAACACTGTAACTATCTTAAATATGGACACTATTTATTCTAGATTTAACAGTACAGTAAATCTATGCTAATAAAATAAATTATACAGTAACTTGCTTGCTTTAACTATCATGTTAAATACCAATTAAAATCAGAACATGCCTCACAAAATTAAATGTATTTATAATAAAATGAACCACTAAAAAAATAGGGGAAAATAAAAAGGAACCACCATGCTGTCTATGAAGACTCTAGCCAACAACATACTCTGGAATGTCTTGCATTTCTGTTCTGTTTAAGAATATTCTTAGCTAAAGCTACCACTTTAAGAATAAGACAACACCAATAACACTTAGTTTGAGGCTTAGAAAGAATCTTTCCAAGTGCTTCAAATAGTGTATTGGTTTCAAAGGGACTATCATGGAGCTTAAATTACCTTAGTTCATAAGCCTTTTGCTGCATCAAAATTTTTAATTATTTCCACAGAATAGTCCTACATATTAGTTCCCATTTCTGAGTCTGTCATCTTGAAGGTTCTAGGATGTTCTAGGCTAACAAGACATTTATCTCAAATAAGAATTAAATTTAAGAAACAATTTTCCATTCCATTTTGAAGGATTTCATTCATGTCATCGCTAATGCAAAGCATAAATCATCTCCTAGAACACTGTTTCTTCTTTAAGCCCATAAAAAGAAACATGTTAGTCTTCAAGGTAGCTTGGTACAGAGAATATATGACTATTAATTGCAGGAATTTTTTTCATCTTATATGGTCTAGACATACAATGAAAAAATGGTGAGCATTGGGACTTTTTTTCTTTCAGTTAAAAAAAATAAAATCAAATTCCCTCAGTTCCTGGCTCAGCATTCCAGAATCTGAGGACAACCATGTGGGCCCAACCCCAACCAACAAAGGCAGATTTTGAACAGCAATGGCCCTATCAAACACTGTTTATGTTGCAGGCTATTCTGGATGATACATTTTTAATGGAATTGGCAATATAAAATGTAAAAATATTTCAGATTTATACTAATAATCATTTTTTATTGTAAATCCCTTTCTATACCTTATTTTCTCAGCCTTTATGCTCCTCAGGACAGAGATTCGTGATCTTTGCTCATACAGTAGCTAAAAAAACGTGACCCTGAATCTCACCGATTCTGGCTGTTCCTGTTTTGCCATATATCACAGTATTTGTGGAATGTCCTTGCCTTTGTTTTCCCATTCTCCTAAGATTTCACCTGATCTCCAAAACCAGCCTTAGCTTTATTCTTCTCTATAGCAAACTTAAGGCAAATGAAACCAAAACAAGTCAAACTGCTCTGTAAAGACAGACATTAAAGATTTCTTTTGCTAATAGATTCCGAAACATGTTGAGAGAGGAATAAATATGAAGTTCTATCACTACTAATAATAATCCTGAATATTTTCCATGAATCAGAGGCACTTCAAATTGAAACTGATAATATACTGATGACAAAGATGGGTATTAGTGAACCCAAAGATAAAAATCTTGTACCAATATCCATGAGAACTACAGTCCATCTGGATCTTCAAGAGACAAAAAGGAAAGGAAACTAACCTTCGGTCAACAATCACATAAAGCTCTTCCAACTGTCCAGAACACTTTTTTTCTTGTTTCTATTGTCTGCTTCTATTTTTTCTTTCTTTGCATCATTCCAAAATTCAGTATAAAATTAGAGTTTATTGAATTCAAAGTTGTTTTAGAAGGAATAATTTTATCTTTTTTTTTCTTGCAGAGAATGTAAATTAAAACATATTAATGTTATTTATATATTTTACAGGATTAAAACCCGTCTGGACATGGTCCTGAACAGCCTGTTCTAGGTGGCCCTGCTTGAGCAGGGGGGTTGGACAAGATGACCTCCAGAAGTCCCTTCCAGCCTCAACTGTTCTGTAATTCTGTTGTTCACAATGTATAACAAGGACAGAAAGAATATCGTGAGAGTCAAGAAATCTCCTAAAGGAACATGGACTAAGAATAAAAATATACTGTAAACTTAATACAATTACATTTTAGATAATTTCCCTAAATGTCTGCTCTCAATTACTGCCATATACATTACACATCCTCTTGCAAGACGCATTTCCTCACACCTTCCTCCCTCCACCTTACTTATTGCCATGTATCATTGCACCATGTAGGTGTCTAGCCAATGGCATTTTGTTAAACTTAACAAAACTTTTGTTAAGCTTAACTTAAACTTAATTTTATTAAACATTATTGATAAAGTAATAGCTAATCAACAAGATTTCCAAGCGGACTTGGAAAAAAAAAAAAAAGACATTTTATTGTCAACACTTTCCAAATGCACTGGCAAGGGGTTTGACCCAGCTCCAGAATGTGCTTGACTGTAACATGAACTCCAAGTACCAAATGATTAACATGGTCCAGTCTGGGCAGCAGCACAGCAGCTATCTGATTCCAACAAGTCTTACTTTAAAAAAATAATAGTTCAATATTAAAACATCTTTGTGATCTAGGCTTTTGCCATTAAGAGAGAGAAAAAGCAAGCGAAAGCTCAAGAGTGAACAAAGCATGAGAGAGAGAGAGAGTGACCAAGAAAGAGAACATTCACTGAGATCTCAATACGGATATAGAAAAGTAGAAAAAACTAGACTGAGACAAACCAGAAATAATAATCTGCAGCTTCCTGGCAATGGGCCAAACCTAAGATACTCAAAAACAGTAAGGAAAAGATGCCTGGTGCAAATCCTTTGGGAGACTGGAATGGAGAAAAAGGCTGTGAAGCTGGCAAAGATGTTTGATTGTAATAAAAAAAAAGAGTTAAAGTGCCTGTTAATGCTACATGCCGTAAGTCCCACAGGTAGCAACCCTTATTCATACCTGCAAAAAGTGAATTTGCTCCAGAGATATCTGGGATGCCAGTCACTGCAAAGAGCTAAGTTACAGCCTCCCTCAATAACAGCTTCTATTTTTCCTTTTGTAAAAGTAATTATATTTGGTCTCACAAAGCAAGATCACTGACCACTACAGCAATAGGGAAAAAAAGCATTGAATTGTACTGCTTGTCCACCTACGCTGGTGGGATGAACCCACAGGATCTCACTAAAGATGAACAAGATATATATTTAACAGTCCCATATGAAAACATGCTCTTTCCTCATGTCTAAGAGGAAAAAGGCTGAAATTCAACAGTACTTACAAGGGTAACCAGTCTAACCAAATGTTTGAGCTCTAGGAATACTTTGTTTAGGATAAGCCAATGTTACGTACTCACTGAAGACAAACACATAACACACTTCCTTTCTTTCGGCGCTTGTTAATTTGCTTGTTGTTACATTAAAGGCTCTTTGGAATTATCAGGTCTGATCCAGAGTTGTACATAACTGCTACCTAAGAACATGGCAGTAACTGCTCATCTGCAATTCCCGTTCCTATTGAAGGACTTCTGCACATGGCAGAAAATCAGCATGCTCCTCAACTAGTCAGCAGAGCTGCTGTAATACTGACTCTCCAGCAGGGACCAAAAGTAGTTGCATGGCTATCATGTCAGCCAGCTATGATTAAAATCCTGACCCCAACCACATTGGACTCTGATTAGTTATGCTGATGTTGAGTGGATTTTTTCATCCGTGTCCTGATAATGTGTCAGCATCATGACAACTATCCCAACTTCTTATTTAAATGAGACAAAACAAACTACCGACTTCCACTTCCGCTATGAAAACTGGCTTTCGTATCTGTCCAGCACAGACTCAAAGTGTGTTTCATCTTACTGACCACTAAATATTTGCTAACAATGTATTTAGCTGTTCAATGGGTGACACATTGATATCTAAGCATTAAGCCCTGCAATGCATTTAATGCCATCACAATGAAACAGTACAAGTGTTATAAAAAGTCTTCTATCCACATACTATTTTCATACATTATAGTACACTGCGAGAATTTCACAGACCTTGTTAACATAATCTATGCATATTGGATATGTGGGTAGTGGTGCCAGAATTTTCAGAGTTGGCATGGTTTAGTTTCTCACTTACTATTTCATTTCTGAACTCTTTGGATCTTTTGTTTTTCCTTCAGTCTAGACATCGGCTTTGAATGTTAGAGACTGCAATTTGGGAAACTAATCTAATTATTGTTAAATCTCAGTGCACAAGTTCATTAACCCAAATGAACTAACCAGACTAAGAAAACAACCTAGCAGTTTTGTTTAGATATGGCACATTTGGAGACACCTGCAATAAGATTCTTCTTTTCATTATTTTCTTTAGTTATTATTTGTACTTATAGGTATATAACTATATACATACTCTGCCTAGAAAAGAATTAGACATTATTGCTAAAGCAAACAAGTAGTGTTGACATTACCGTCAAAAGGGATGTATTTGTACTTTCTCTCTGCCTTCCCCAAGGCAAGCTAAAGCTTTAATGCAAACTGTTTCTATGTGGATTATCACATAGGTTTACAGTCTTGACAGTATTTTAATAAATATTTTCAGTTTACATTCACATTGGCCTTATACAATCCCACTTGCTATCAGAGTCTACTTTATTGTTCTCCAGTAATCTTCTTAAATAGAATAAGAAAATTCAAAAAGTAGCCATCAATTATCAACTGTTGAAAATCCACAATGACTTTATACTTTTCAAAACCGGTTAATCATGTTGTCCATATTTACTCTGCATTTCAGCTTACCCTGAAATCTGTTCTCTTCATACACTTGTGTGTAAATGTCTTAACCCAAGAACAGATGTAAGTGTGCTGTTGGTCATTACGCAAATTTTTCCATTACTGATTATGATGCACATGAAGAAAATATATATTTTTTTTTTATTTCCAAGAAAGAGGATTAATAATGGACCTCTAAAACACATCGGATTTCTATATCATCATTTTGGCCAAGTATTTTTCAGAGCAAGATGCACTGTACATCAGTTCTTACAAAGACTACATTGAAGCACTATAAATAATCAAAAAATAAAGCTATCAAAATCATGATGTGCCTCAACATAAAAGACTTAAATTTGGCCAATGAGTTATGCACAATGAATAATTCAAGCAGCTCTATTCATATGCACAGTACTGTATAAAATTTAATTTAAGAATTTAAGTATTTGCCTCTTGTGTGATTTTTATGCCTCTAATTTAATAAAATTTCCTTTCTCAGAGAAATTACTGCAGCACATTTTGACATCTGTTCTTCAAAGAATTACAGGGAGGGTTCTTAAAAAATATACTTTACAGTGTTTTATGTAAACCTGCCCATTTCTATCAGACTCTACAATAATTATTTTATTGTAATTATTTTATTGAGGGATTGCTTTTCATTTCATTCATATTCATTAGCAGTGGGCAGATATCAGAAGTATGTGGGTGACTGAAGGGAGCTCCAAAATTGAGAATTAATGTCTACTATAAAGTGCTGCAGGGAACGGAAATGGAAAAAGTACAAGCATTCTGTATACCAAATAACTTTTAGGAAAGGAAACATAGCTTCTAGATATCTTGGAGCTGACTGTCCATTTTAGAAAACATCATAATTCAGCCTTCAGTACTAAACATGGAAACAAAATAAAAGGTTCGCTTTGCTAACAGAAGCAAAGAAAAATACATCAATAACAGTGTTAGAAATTATTAATTCTAATCACTAATTCTGATCATCAGTATTTCATAAAGCACTTTACAAGCAAGATAATTAATTTGTCTCCATTTGGCCAAAAGATAAACTGAGGTACAGAAACTAAGACAGTAAAACAAAAATTAAAACTTATTTCCTCCTCATATCCACTAATGAACAGTAAACCAGAGCAGTGACCCGCCCATAAGAAGTGTGTATATACCTCATTAATACTAGTACTTTAAAAGCTGAAAAATCAAAACTCTAAGAGCAAGTTTGAAACATTATCCAAAAGAAAAGCAACACATCCATGAACTGCTTCTAAAAAAAAGTGTCTGACAAATCAAACAGAAAGGAAAAAAGAAAATCAAATTTTATTACATTATTCACTACCCATAATACGATGTAGCAGAGGTGAAAGGCTACAATTTTGAATGTCAATGCTAAGGCATATAGACAACAAGGAGGTAATTGCTGACAGCCAACATGGCTTCACTAAGGGCAAATCATGCCTGACAAATTTAATGGCATTCTACTATGGGGTTACAGCATTGGTGGATAAGGAAAGAGCAACTGATGTCATCTATCTGGACTTGTGCAAAGCATTTGACACCTTCCCACGACATCCTTGTCTCTAAATTGGAGACATATGGATTTGACGGATGGACCACTCAGTGGATAAGGAATTGGCTGGATGGTCACACTCAGAGAGCTGTGGTTGGCGGCTCAATGTCCAAGCAGAGACCAGTGACGAGGGGCATTCCTCAGGGACTGGTATTGGGACCGGCGCTGTTTAACATCTTTGTTGGTGACATGGACAGTGGGATTGAGCGCACCCTCAGCATGTTTGCTGATGACACCAAGCTGTGTGGTGCAGTTGACGTGCTGGAGGGAAGGGATGCCATCCAGAGGGACCCTGACAGGCTTGAGGGGTGGGCCGTGCGAACCTCGTGAAGTTCAACAGGGCCAAGTGCAATGTCTTGCACATGGGTCAGGGCAATCCCAAGCACAAATACAGGCTGGGCGGAGAATGGATTGAGAGCAGCCCTGAGGAGAGGGGGTGTTAGTTGACAATAAAATAAACAACTTATGACATATTAATAATCATTAATACTATGGTAACAGATACTTCAAATATCATGAAAGCATTACAAATGTAGAGTAATGGGATTATACACTAAGCAATCTCTGAACAAGGGTGTTTTTTCTTAAGAAAAAATGGGTAATGATCTAGAAATTACAGAGATATTTTGCAATAATTGATTTTAACATACAAGAAACCAGAGAGGCACAAAGATCTTCTACAAAACCAGATGCCTCCAATATTTTAAGGCAGTCCTATTTATATATGACTTTTTTTGGAGGAGTATTCAAAATATGCTTTGGTAGATATACAGTCCAGTTCAGCATATTTATCAAACTCACATGCTACATTATTTCAGTAAGACACCAAAGGGGCATATTCTGCATTCAAGGCCAAGTCCTGCAAAATGCTGAGAACCACTAAAGATTTTCTTCCAACTCTAGAAGGAGTGGTTGGGGAAGTATGTAGTGTATTAATTTTATGTATTTTTGCTGTTTAAGGAAGTGCCCAGTCCTGCAAGACTCAAGCAGAAGTTGCCAGATGGAGAGTAGTAGATACAAAGTTTTATCATCATATATACTATCACTTAGCTGAATAAGGCTTCATCTATATCAAGAACCACATGGCAGCTCAACACCTTTCAATCAACAGCTATGATTTCCACTAGTTCCTGAGGTATTCTTTGGACTTGAGCTAAATCATTGAGGTGCAAAACTCCAACACAATCTTCTTTTTCCAGTGGAGCTAAAACAGGGAATACTACTTTTTTTTTTGTTTGTCCTTTGTATTCATAGTACAATCTCACTCATAGTGTTAAAAGTAATTACACCTTTTGGTTAGGACTTGCATACTAATAAATGATTTCTCAACATGCCCCTGAACAAAAGGAATTAAAGAAGCTGGATAATCTCAGAATTCAGAAGATAATATTTTATTTTTTCCCCCAGAATAGCAGCGTTTCTGGTACTCTATTCCCTTATTTCCTCAACTTTTAATTAATTTCATTCCAGTGTTTCAAAGTATGAATAGTCATTTTTGTCTCAGCAAAAGAATACTCAGTAATTAGACCCAAGTTCAAAATATTTTGAGCTGCTCTCCTATAGCCTTGTTCTTACATGAAGTGACTTTAAAAATATATTGCCCAGGTCTATTTTAAAACATTTCTTTTATGTAATGGTAGAAAATTCTGTAGAGTAATTTAACTGTAACTTTATTTCCCTGTATTGCATATTGAATGATCTTTAAACATGACATTTTGTTGAAACTAAAGGAAAACATTTGCATAACTTGCCATAAAATTAAGAAATAAACCATTTTCTGAACAAGCACTGGAAGAAATTCCACCTGATCCACATAGAGATGAGGAATACTGTCATAAACATATGCAGCCATATCAGACTGTCCTTGGGGAGCAGGCAAAATGGTCTGAGTTTTACTTCAATTTTGTTAATCAAAATCACCAAAAAGTATTTTAATTGAATAGAAGCAGAACAGCACAATAGAATTCCCTTTTTTCCCTGAAGGACACAGGAGAGGTATATATATTCTTCAATGATAGATTGTTGGGGTTTTTTTGTTTGCTGCTTTTCAAACTATCTTGAAGAGGAGACTTCCTGTGCCTATGAATGTCCTTCTGTAAAATTAAATATTGATCTCATAACGTTTTTTTTTTAATCTTCCTTCACGCTTTGCAGGAAGGCTTTACTCATATTACGGGAAAATATTTTTCAAAATCAGTCTAAGAAGGGTCTGATTTTCCCTTTCATTATTTACTGCTTTATATACTTTTAACACACGGGTATTTGGGGGTTTGATTTTTTTAAGGCTTCCCCCTCCTTCTGATCTGTTCTTTTTTGTGTTGTAGTTTTCCTTCTGAGTATATATCTTCATGCTGCAGAGGACTGCTCTGGAGATGCGGTATCAGGAAACTACCTGACACAGAAGATTAATGTAGAACACTGTATGAACTGTTATTGCATACAAAACAGAGTTCCTTGCCCTCCTTTCATCACTAATTCCAAGGCACAAAACTCTTTTACTCATGGGCAGTTTTAATCTTCATATAAATGTCTCCTTCTGTTTTTCTTCAAGAGATCTGCCTCAGTAGGTTTCGCTTGGATTCTTATGGTAGTTATGAATGTTTTTCTTTTAATCTATCTTTTCACTATTCATTCTCTTTTAATACATTTTCCTCCAGCCACCTATTTTAATTCTACTTAATATTTCTTTTTCTGACCTACTTTGCATGTAACAAAGGCCTCCCAGTTAGACAAGAGAGAAATAATAATTACAAAAACCTGGAATGGAAAGCCCCTAGACGTGTATCCCGTTTTGCCATGGTATTTTATTTATCAACAGAAAGAAGTAAAAACCTGACCATACTGGAATAGAAAATTGCAGATATAAGTTCATTATTAAAATCATGTCAATATCAGAATATCAGCCTGGTGAAAAGAACACCTACAATGCTTCACTTCAAAGTGACAGGTCAAAAAACTTCCTTTTTGATCAATCATTTTCACTCTTAGTCCTCTTGCATATCTCTGAAACTTATTCTTTCAATTCCCATTAAGTTTCTTCTAATTTAGACTTATTTATTACTCTCATCGTTTTATTTCTGTTGGTTAATACTTGACATCAGAGAGTGCCAGACAAAATTAAAATAGTTTTAGTGAATGCAGAGGTACAATAGGCTTTTCCTAGTTATTTTATTCTGATCTAGATACATCTTCTATCCCTAAGGAGAAAATTTAATCCCCCTTAGTTTGCTCGTATCTTTTAGTTTCTCAAGGTCATACTAAAATAAGTAATAGCCATTCCCAAAAAATAGCAAACATATTTAAATTAATTATATGAAAGATGTTACCTTCAACCAAAGAAGTTTCCAATGAAATTTTTGAAAGTATTCTACCTAATACACTGTAAAAATTACTTTTTATGTGGTTAATGATGCTGTTCTCTGTCTACATCAAGTGGAGATCTGCAATGTTTTATGTGTCCCAAGACAATTTCCTACAAATATTTTTACCAAATAAGTTTGGAATCAGAGCTGTCTCAGGTGAGAGATTAGCCCCTATACCATTAGGATACCTATCCCCCACTCCTTGCAGCTGTTCAGAACTTCAAAACTTGTCCATAACCTAAATGTCCCAATGTGAATATCTGGCCTAGTTACAAACTCTACTCCTCATTAGTGTATTTGTATGATCACCCCTTAATCTCTAATCTAATTAATTTATTTTATGGCTCAAGTTTACTAATCTCAGATCTTTTCAAATCACATTTCAGATTGTCCAAAATGCATATTTCTAGGCTTCCCAAAAAGCATGCCATTTATCCATCATATACATAGGTTTTCCCTATTTTTATACTCTACATTATATTCCCTGGTGTTTCAGTGATTTTCTTTTACTATCTTGTTCTTGTATGTATTTATTTAAATTACCCACAACTTCATTAATCTGTTACTGTCCTTATATACCTGTAGTTTACACTTTTGGCCCTCTAATATTTCAGTGAAGAAAAGTTCCTTAAATTTTAGCTATAGAAAGCCACGTAAACTTCTCAATTACTAAAAACGTAGTAACTGAGGGTTTGGATTTTTTTTCCTTTAGAGAAGGGCAAGCTCTTACATTCCTAGGAAATCAATGCAGCTGACAATTATAAGTATTTTTGCCGACTCAGTCTGGTTTCTTTAAAAATAACCATTGCATGAGTTTTCTAAGATTTATGAGTCAGAAAATCTGAAATATAGCAAGAAATAGTTTTAACATTGATAAAAATCTATTAATGTTAGAAAAATAGGGATTGCCAAGCAGCAAAATCCTTCTAACAAAGAATCACAAGTATCAGGCCAATTGCATTCAACAAAAGAGAGTTACAGGTGCTGAAATATTAGCATCAATACCACATCATGAGAAAGAAAAAGGCTAAACAGTCAAAGAATCAGGATCCAGCTAGGAACCTTTATAACAAATCAGGCTTATTGATATTTTCACTAAAACATCTGCATTCTATCTGTTTAAGATTAGTGAATCTTGATCTAAACCAGGAAGAATACTTATTTTGTCAGATCAGTGGCTGAAAGTACCAGTAGCTGGTACTAACAAAGTCTGGGCATTTTATGCTGAATTTTGAATTGAATAATGTATATATTTCTCCCAAGTCATTTTTTATCTCACCTAAGAAATACGATCTAGACAGCAGGGCAGTAACATCACAGAATTCTTCTCAAACAGGATTTCCCTGCTTGATTCTTGGGAGGCAGTGAAGTAGGAGAAAGAAAAGAGAAACCTGGTACATGAAGAATCAAACTCTGGTAAAAATGCCCTCGAATACAACTATGCAAACAATTCCAGCAAAAAGGCGGTATCTGAACATGTGAAAAAGATTTACAAAGGAAGGTTTAGAAACTTGATAGGCTCACAAAGTACATTTGAAAGAGCAGGTGTGTTTCCTTTGTTTTAGTTTTGTCTTCCCACCAGTGACACCCTCCAGCCTGGTGGCAGAGGAATTAAGATATCCTGTTATAGATTTGGACAAATGACTTTAAGTCATGCTCTTTACTTATGCAGAAGCCTAATCTGTACATTCAGTTGAAAGTGTCCATTTGCATTAGGGGACAAAATTAGACGTAGCTTGCTGGTTTTGGCTGGGATAGAGTTAATTTTCTCCAGCGTAGCTAGTATGGGGCTCTGTTTTGGATTTGTGCTGAAAACAGTGTTGATAATACAGGGATGTTTTTGTTGCTGCTGAGCAGGGCTTACATGGAGTCAAGGACTTTTCCGCTCCTCACCCCACCCCACCAGCGAGTAGGCTGGGGGTGCACAAGAAGTTGGGAGGGGACACAGCCGGGACAGCTGACCCCAGCTGACCAAAGGGATATCCCATAGCATATGACATCATGCTCAGCATATAAAGCTGGGGGAAGAAGAAGGAAGTGGGGGACATTCGGGGTGATGGTGTTTGTCTTCCAAAGTCACCGTTACACGTAATGGAACCCTGCTGTCCTGGAGATGGCTGAACACCTGCCTGCCGATGGGAAGTAGTGAATGAACTCCTTGTTTTGCTCTGCTTCGTGAGTGGCTTTTGCTTTACCTATTAAACTGTCTTTATCTCAACCCACAAGTTTTCTCACTTTCACCCTCCAATTCTCTCCCCCATCCCACTGTGCAGGACTGAGCGAGCAGCTGTGTGGTGCTTAATTGCTGGCTGGGGTTAAACCATGACACCTAGTTACAATTGTAGATATATAATTTCGTTTAGTAATACTAAGAATTGTGGTTTACTTAAGCTAACCAGATGAAGCAACTTTAATCTTCATGATCTTATCAATCTGATGTTCTCTCAGAAGAAAACTTGATGAGAAATTTGCATGTTAATCTTCATTGCATTCCTGTCCAGTACATGCATGCTTTTGGTTGGAGGCTGAGGAAATACACAGAAGGACTGTATTAGCACCAGCACTGTTTAATGTCTTCATCAGTGACACAGTGAGATCAAGTGCACCCTCAGCAAGTTTGCAGATGACACCAAGCTGAGTGGTACAGTTGACACACTGGCAGGACAGGATGCCATCCAGAGGAACCTGAACAATTTCAAGAAGTGGGCCCATGTGAACCTCATGAGGTTCAACAAGGCCAAGTGCAAGGTCCTGCACCTGGGTTGGGGCAACCCCCAGTATCAATACAGGCTGGGGGCTGAAGGGATTGAGAGCAGCCCTGAGAAGGACTTGGAGGTACTGGTGGATGAAAAACTAGACATGAGCCGGTAATGTGTGCTCACAGCCCAGAAAGTCAACCGTATCCTGGGCTGCAGCAAAAGAAGCATGGCCAGCAGGTCGAGGGAGGTGATTCTTCCCTGCTACTCTGCTCTCGTGAGACCCCACCTGGAGTACTGCATCCATCTCTGGAGTCCTTAGCACAGGAACATGGACCCATTGGAGCTGGTCCAGAGGAGAGCCACAAAAATGGTCAGAGGGATGGAACACCTCTCCTGTGAGGACAGGCTGAGAGAGTTGGGGTTGTTCAGCCTGGAAAAGAGAAGGCTCTGAGGAGACCTTATTGTGGCCTTTCAATACTTGAAAGGAGCTTATAAAAATATGGGGACAGACCTTTTAGCATGGCCTGTAGCTATAGGACAAGGGGTAATGGTTTTGAACTAAAAGAGGGTAGACTCAGAGCAGATATAAGGAAGAAATTTTTTATGGTGAAGGTGGTGAAACACTGGCACAGGTTGCCCAAACAGTTGTAGATGCCCTATCCGTTTTTACACAAGGTCCCATGTTTATCTGGCTTTTTTAGATATTGCTTCATTTACATCACAGAGTCCTTCAAATTTGTCGCAACATCTTAAGTCTTTAAGATGAGCTAAAAATAGCACTTAAACTTTGGTTTTCAGATAAATCACATCTTGCTGATTATTATGAACTTAACTAGTACATATTGCTTAAGAGTAATCTTAAAGATTTTTTTTCTTTCTAATTTTAAAATCTTGGAAAAATTTCAGCTCTGGTGCACAAAATCCCAAACTCAGGAATATCGTATTCCCCAGAAATTTACCCAAGTTAAAAGATTCCATGTATTCAGATTCTTTCCATTAAGAATTTTTTGTGACACCTAGATTTCCAATCACCTGAAAGTTGTGAGCACTCTACTTTGAGCCCAACTCAGCTACACCTAGTTCCAAAAGAAACAGTGTTAACAGATGTTCATATTTGAACAAGTGAAGAGGTGGTACTACACTATCTTCACTATGGAGATAGCATTTCTATGCCAAACTCAGACATTTGTTCAAACAACCTTGTAATTCACCTCTGTTAAAATTTGATCCTTCTGCAAGTGAAGAAAAAGAACATAAGTATGATCAAAGCAAAGCTACTTAGAAATTCAAACAAATGTTTACAGGGACTTTCTTTCCAAAATATTTTCCCAGCTATAATATTTACTCATAATGAAGGCTACTGTTATTTGCTGTACTTCGTTTTCCCAGTAGTCAAACAACAAACTATATGGAGAATAAGAAGTTAATGTGAGGAAAACCACAGCAATGTCACTAATACAGTAACATTGAAGTTCTGTTTTGTATATCTCTTCTTGCCCACTACTCTAGGTGGTGGGTGTTTATTTTGATTTCTGTAACTACAACACCTGAGGTTTTTTCCCTATTAGTCATGTTGGCAAAGAACAGCTGTGCATATTTTGTGATTTGGGTGGTAAAATTTTGTGGCAGTTTTGCAGTACTCACATAATGGCTGAAGAAACTCCACATGTGTGATGTTTATCATCTCTTTCAGGATACCACCTCTGGTTGCTCAATAAAAGGACTGAAATGAATAATTTCAGCCTGCTACACTTCAATCTATTCATGACCAATAAATATCTGTACAGTAGATCTGCTTCCCTCCTGCTACCCCAAAGTCATTCATTACTTAAACATTCCCATCTGGCCACTACATCTCCTTGCTCATTGAATCATCTGGCACATGGTTCTTTTCCCTCTTTGTCTGATAAGATATATTGTGATTATCTTCACTGTGCTCCTCCAATTTGTGGAGACAAATTGGAATAAAAAAAAAAAAAAAGAGAGAGAGATTTAAAACTTTGAAAATTGTAACCTCTCCTAGTCATGAGCTTCCAAAACATCAATACACCTTACGATGTTATTTTTCGAGCTGTTCTCAAACACTTCATGAATATGATAACAAATGTTGCCACCATGGTCAGATTTCAGTTGAACAATTACCTCTTACACACACTGCAAGCCAATATTGGTAAGCTGGAGTAAGCATTACAAGCAAGTCAAATCTAGCTGAATAGCTCTTCTTCTCCAGATGGAGGTGTCCATTTAGGTGCACTTCAAGCCTGACAGAACCATAGCAGCCCTTTCAGTTGTTACCTCTGATGTTATTATGTTGTGGGGGTAAAGGAAACCTTCACAAGGTGGGGAGTGGAGGGGGGGAAGAGGAGGGGAAGCATTGTATTTAATTATTTTTTTTTAAATCTCTCAAGTAATAAATTTGATTACACTACTAGAAGTGCAAACCTTTTAAAGAATCATGAAAAAAGATATAAATACTTTTCTCCCCCCTTGGGTATTTGCTCAAGGTCTCGTGGTTCAGAATTAGGATGCAAATATAGATTATAAAATAGACTATTTCAGTTGGAAGGGACCTAAAATGATCATCTAGTCCAACTGCCTGACCAATTCAGGGCTGACCAAAAGTTAAAGCATATTATTAAGGGCATTGTCCAAATGCCTCTTAAACACTGACAGGCATGGAGCATTGACCACCTCTCTAGGAAGCCTGTTGCAGTGTCTGACCACCCTCTTGGTAAAGAAATGCTTCCTAATATCAAGTCTGAACCTCTTCTGATGCAGCTTTGAACCTTTCCCATGTGTCCTATCACTGGCTACCATGGAGAAGAGATCAGCACCTCCCTTCTCCACTTTCCCTCCTCAGGAAGCTGTAGAGAGCAATGAGGTCGCGCCTCAGCCTCCTTTTCTCCAAACTAGACAAGACCAAAGTCCTTAGCTGCTCCTCATAGGACATGCCTTCCAGCCCTTCCACCAGCTTTGTTGTCTTCCTCTGGACACATTCAAGGACCTTCACATCCTTCTTAAATTGTGGGGCCCAGAACTGCACACAGTATTCAAGGTGAGGCCACATCAAGGTCCAACTTCTGATCCTATCAGGTCAACAAGAACTAACTTTGTCAAAATCAACAGAATTTCCAGCAGGTTAAAAAATAGCAAGTAAGATCAGTGTTATAGTTTCCATGCAAGGGGGAACATGGTAATTCACCAAACTGATTACTATTTTAATTAAGCACAGAACAGCAACAGCCTCACAACTGCTCTTGCATGCAATTGTAGCATTCACGGAGAAGTTTTCCAGAATCAGAAATGAGAGTTTAAGGTCTAAAGGAGATAGTTTAAAGTTCTACTGTAAGAGCAGAGCTGCTGGCTTTCAACATGTATTGCTTTCCCCTGGTAAACAGTTAGCAGAGCTGTTCTTTCCATTGAGACCTGTTCTCTCTGGGGCACACAATACGTGTGTGATCTGCTACTGTTGTTAGCCAAAGGAGAAACTGCAGTATGCTTAAGAAATGTAGGCCAGCCAGGAAAAGCATGGGAAAGGAGGGCATGACAAACCTCCACAACTCCCGTGAGGTACTTTGGTGCCTCCTCATTAGGCAGGCACTAATTAGGTTCAGACAGATCCATAATGAAATGTTTCTTGATTTGGTTCAATGAATTGTTTCATTTGATATGATTTGACCCAAAATACAACATATTGTTTACATCTCATCAAAAGGAAAAGCAAAGAATTTCGGTTTTACCCACGTGTGGCTACACTTTCCCCTGGGAGAGGGGGAAACAAGGAAAATTCTAGTGATAATCCTTTTTATTTCATTATATTATAACGCATAGCAATTTAAGGTTAAAACCACATTCAAGAATATCAGTGTCTTGTGATGAGTTATGAAGATAGAGCTTCAAATGAAATACTACCTCATGGTTCACCAGACCATGTTGACATTTTTCATGGTGTCAAATTTGAATAGACAAATCCAGATTGTGCTGGAGAATAGAATAAGGATCCAATTCAGTTTTCAACTCTGAATTTTATCAAAGTTTCATCTTGGTTGATATGCTTTTAAATCCCAGATCTTGAAATCATGTAATTATGACAGAATGCCATTTTTTACTTTTCTTAAAAAAAGTTGTCGTGAGGAAAAAACCTGAGTATGTGAACCATTATACTTAAAATAAAATAATTTCTACACTTTGATCTTTATTTTTAGATAAGTTATCCCCTTTATTTTAAGCAGTTATCACTGATAGTATTACTGCACAATAAGGAAAAACTTTTTTTAAAAGACGTTATATTAAGCATAGCATCATTTATCTTAAACTGTGGAAGAGACTGAAAAGAACTTCAGTCAAATAGAAGCCTTATGAAGTACTGACAATAGAGAAAATCCTCTTTTTTAATATATACATCTATAATACATATAATTAAATAAAATTATCCAGCCTCCTTTATACGATGACAGTTATTGATTTGCATTCTTCCTTTCTTTGAAATTATATGTCTGAAATAATGTATGCTTTTCCTGACTTCACTACCAATTATTTCCAGTACTGAAACCACTGTTAATCTATTGAGCTATTTCATGAACAATCTCTATTAAAATAAATAATTTTTATTGCTGCATTGTAAGAGGTTCCTAAGGAAAAAAATATGTACTTTTTCTCTCAGCTGGATAGACTATACCTTCCATTTACCTGTCTTCATATAGGAAAAAGAAGTCACCTATTCTTCTATGCAAAACACATGTGCAGTACCGTAAAAATTATTCCATTAGACACCCGAATACACCCGAGAACTCCGTTCTCAAGATCTCTGGGCTAGTAAATTTATACAATGTGCCTAGATGTCTTCTACTATTAGTATAAGCCACCATAGTTGTAGATTTTCCTGTTGAAATAAACACTTTGTGGTGTACTTAAAAGTTGGAGCTATACTTTCGTGCTTGTCAGATTTAAATTCAAAGTGCTTGCAAAGAACTTGACAGGTTGAGAACTCATAAGATCTACAGAATTTGCAAATACAATGCCTTGGTGGACAGAATTCATCTTAATAAAAATAATACTTTTTGCAGATACTGCTTTTGATCAGGAAAAAAATAAAGAAAAAAGAACTAGAAGTAGATATAGGGTAACACAAACTTGTTAAATATATGACCCCCAGCACGCACACTAACAAAATAAACAGTATGAGAGGCATAACTGTACAAAAGATATTCCAATCAGCGCTATAAACCAAGTGATCATTTACTTACCACGAAGAGTATTTTGCACATTTATCAGGCATACGACTCTTGTCAAATTCACACAGGTAACATTTCTTCAGCACTAAGGAGTTATTAATCTAAGGAAAATATTAAAAAGTGTTTCAGATGAAACACAATTCTACTTCCCCTGGACATGGTAATGACACCTCTGAAGAAAACCACCCCCAATAAGGTATACAAAAACTCTGCTCAGGGCCCTGAGACAGGAGATGAGAAACTCAGCTAAAAGTGACAAGGATCAACAAGGGAAATATGTCCCACACAAGAAAATTGATTCCTGAGTGGGGATTGCACACCTTGCAGAGCAACTACCCCTGCAAATTATGCTGCCTTGAAGCTTGTACTGGCTCTTCATGCTCTAGCCATGTAAAAATCAGAAGCAAAAGTTTCTGATATTGAACTGGCTTTAGAAGTGCTGTAGAAATCATATATTAATCTTAATGTTGCTGAATATTTGGGGAGAAGAAACACTGGCCCTTCTAAAGGACGACGGTCTTGCAAATTAAGACTGACATAGCCAGGAATTTATTCTGGGAAGATTAGATCCAAATAGCTGACCATTTAATGAGGCTTAGGCAGGCAACAAAGAAAGCATTGAAAGGAGTTGTAGCTTTCCTTTTTGACAAAGCATGGAATTACGACACCAGAAGTAGATATACTCCTTTTAAAAGCCAATCTAGATCTTGAAGGTACGCGACTCCCTGATTTTCTGCTTTCAAATGTAAGCTGCCCAAAGGGAATAGGTGTTTTCTCAGCTCTGTTCACTTTCAGCAAAATTCTATCATGTGTACCATGTGGTGATGCTAATGAACCTGCATTTTTTTCCAAAGGTCTGCTCCTATTTAATCAACTAATATTATTAAGACCAACAGAAAAAGATTGCTCTTTTTATACACTTGACTGTAGCTTAGTTCTTAGACATTTATTTTTACAAAATGCATCACACAATCCTGTCATACTTAATAAGACAAAATTTCTATAAGCTTGAAAGGAAAAAACTAAGTAATGACAATACTTTGGGGTCCAGTAAAGTAACTGGTAACATTATGTCTCATATTTGCACTGAGCAGCAGTACAGTTTGCAGTATCGTTATTCATCTTCATATTTTCCCATTAACATCTACCATATGCCTAGAATTTCTATTTAATACAAAACTGTAATTATTTTACCTAATTAACTGATACATTAAATCAAAGGCCGACTCTGCAAAGTAAGTTAAACCATACCAATTATGGATTGTGATGCTTATTTTCATTCTTACAATTGTCAGTGGAGTTTCTCTCTGACTATGATTAATGCAAACTGATTAACTTCTTTTTTTATAATTTTAATCTTCCTAAAATGTGTAAATATATTCTCGTATTAGCAGCAGGTCTTGAAATTACAGCTGAGGGAGTTAATTTTTCCTTTATTTTCTGAAGGCAATCACTATTAGCTCAACCCCATCAATGCAAAAAACCCCAAACTCTGTGTATGTGATGATAAAAAAATACCTCAATCTCTACTGCTGTTCTATTTTCCAGGCTTACCTTACCGAAAAATATTTAACCACATCATCTTTTCAGGATCTGCAGTTTGAATATTTGCCCAGCAGTCTAAAAAATTAGTTATAATGCCTAGGAACCCAGTCTGGATATACAGTCTTATTGCAAATGGTTAATGTCCCGTTGCCCTCCCTAAATGCACATTGTGTCAACTAGTTACTCATTAATGAGCTATTTTAATGTAAAATACACACAGATAGGTACAGTGATTAATAACAAGGGGTATGGAGCAAACATCATAACTTTATCATTTATTTTCTTCCTCATTTGCATTTGACTATACCACACTGAGTCAGCCCTTTTTCTTCCCTCTGACATTATTTCTTTAAATCTCAGAGTTTTTAACAAAGCGACTATTTTTAAGAAGCAAATCCCCAGTTCTGTTACAATTTCATTCATCTCCAGCAACATCACCAGTATAGTTTTCCTTTTGCCTCCTTGCCTGTCATCTTTGGTACTCTCTTTTTCTCCATCATCTTATCAGCTCATTGGTTAGATAGAGGATAGGAGGGAATTTAAACATTCATCTAGGAAAAACTGTCATGCAAAACATAAAAGCTACCTTCAAGCTCAGCTTTCCTTCCATTAATGAGCTGGCAAAATCCTGGACATCACTTAATAGAGAGAATAGTGGTGGTCTTCCATGTATTCAGCCCCCATGTATCTGTACCAATTACTTTGCGTTCAGTGCCAAAAATGCACAGTTTTATTGTAAAAATTAGGATGTAAACACAGATGAGGATTTTATTTTACTACTATGCCTCTATGTATATGCTGCAAAAGTACAATGTGTAAATAGCAATCACTTTCCCTGGACCACTTCTATGAGTAGAGCTAATCCACAAATCAAAAGCTACTCTTGTCCAGGCCTAAACTGCATCAATGCTGTAACTACTATCTCACTTCTATAACCTTCCCCAGTCCAAGATGAAACTAAAATTAAAGATGGCTACAAAAAAGAAAATATAACTCCATGGCATTTGCTGACTTATTTAAATTGAAATGTCACATGAAACAGTTTAATTTTGGCAGTGTCCGACAGAGCCAAACCCTGTTTCTATGGGAAACCATTTCCGTTCCTCTCACTAGCTTGCTTGTTTAGCTCCTGGCAGCTCACCTGGTGGGCTGAAAGCCTGGATGACCTGGAAGACTAAGCACGAGCTCCTGACATCGACAGCTCTTAAGCAGGCTGCCAGGTGAAGAGGTTCAAACCAGAACACCATTTTGTTTCCCAGAGAATTTCAAAATACTTGGGCCTCAAAAAAAATATGTTTGGACATAAAGTCTTCCACAAAACAGAACTACTGTTCTCCAGTTAACTCTGCCTAATATCCATTATTTTCTTTAATAAAGATTGGTTAAACATTTCAAAATTAGTGTGTGCTCTCTCTCTCATTCAATGCACTTGAAGTTCAAGAAGGTATAACAACAAACTCACATTTGAAGTGCTGTCCTTGTAGACGACAGCATATTTGTCTTAGTTTATGAACCAGTACTTACTTCACTTTATTGTGGCATGACTTTTAGTAATTACGAATTAAATATTGGCTAAATTGCAGGTTTCTCTGGAGGCATTGTGAGGCATACCTAATATGTGCCAATTCAGAAAGTAGTATCACTGTTTTCACAGGTGTAGCTGAGACTATTACAACAATTACTAAACTAGATTTGCCTCTCAGAACAGTGCAAATTAGAAGCAACTATGCTGAAATGAACAGAACTAAACATGTATTTTAAAAAAAGAGTACCTGGCTGACAAGACTGAAAAAGAAGTGTTTTAAAGAAAACAGTATATGTGCAGATATTTGACAGCTAAAAGCCTTGGATCACTCCTCACTTAAAATAGGTTTCAATAATAAATTTCATATTATTCCTTTTCATTTTTTGTCAGGTTAAGTTAAAACATAATTATCGTAAGAGATATCCAGGTGTTATCAATAAGATGACCAATGTTCAGCAGCATTGAACAATTTCAATAATTGTGTCAAGGCAAACCAGCAAATAATTCATATCTTCCAGTGCTAAGTGTTCTTCCAAAAAATGAGCACAAGTATATTATTTGTTCTTGTAGCACAGAACTGAGGCTACAAGTAGGAAATTCTTAAACATTCACCAGAAGGGAAGTCCAAGAAGAAACTCTAAATTGCATAGATACCATATAACTACTAGAGTGTCTGGCCAATTTTCTTCCCTTTAAAACTAAGCTAAGCACACCGCTCAACAGAGTAAATATCATGGTTTCTACCACTTTCCTTCAAAAGAAACTGCAGCTCTCTATTCTTAGACTTTTAAGCCTTTTTAAATACATAAGTAGCTCTCACAGATCTGGTATTAGGGCCAGATTTTCAAAAGAGTTTAGCTCTTATTTTAGCACCTAAATAAATCGGTAAATTATCAAGTAAATTCAGCTTGTTGTCATTAAGCATCTTAAGAGTGGGAGGGAGACAAAGCAAGGATGTCTTGAGCACTTTTTCAAAGCTTGACCCTTTAATTTTTCTCTCGCTAAAGAATGCTGGAATTTCTGGTTCCAATTTCAGGTGCCATGTAATTAAATCATTAAGGTCTTAAAAATCTCACCCTTAAACAGAATATCAACAATCCTATACTTACAGTAAATGGCACAGAGATCATGCTAAGCTAAATTTATCCTTATCTGATTATAATACAGTAGCTACCTCAGGTCTGTATGTTATGAACTTGCCTACAACATACCTTTCCCACTCCAAGGCAAGCTGAAATCTCACCTTCCAGGCTTGGGCTTTGATAGAAATCCCTCTATCTGGGCTATCCAGTACAGCCATCTGCTACATTGCATGCATCAGGCCAAGATCTTCTGCCTGTACAAAAGGGGCTTTTATGCTTTCCCCACATTTTCACACAGCACAAGGGATCTGGTTTGACAGGACCCTCCACCCATAAGCACAGAAAAAACAGCAGAAAATATTAAAAATGCCAATGGAAATTCACCTTGAGTGGAAATTCTGACCCACAGCAATTGCAAACAATTTATGGTATGGCACGTGATTCAGCAGAAAAGTTGCTTTTAATAAAAAAAAGCAACAAAATATAAAGGCACAGCAATGCGACAAAAGATGTAACACTGACTGCTCACTGAAAATGTTTGGCCTTGCACAATAAGCTGTTAAAACTGGTGGGGGGCTGAGAAAAGGCGAATAGGGAATTATGTGATGTAGATTGCCGAAGAATGGGACATTAAAATAAAAACCTAATATGCTATAATTTGGTCAAACTTCTACTTTCACTTACCATCTCCCTATACTGTGTACTCCTCTTCTTTAAAAAGGCTGCCTGCATGGCTTTTTATTGCCAATTTTGATTCTTTGAGTTTGGGATTTCTCCACAAACTTGACACTTTGCCAGCTGCTGACATGCTCTGCAGTGAAAGATTGCATAGAGAGGGCATTTCTTTGTCCCCAATTCAATTCATAAGATACGTGCTAAAGCACTTTTTTCAGGTTGTGATACATCTTGCTGATTTATGATAGCTGACATCTTCCACAAGAAGTGTAGGAATTGTTTTCTGGCTTTCTAAAGTAAACTGTTCCTGATCAGTGCTTTTCATTAGGTATTTGCTCAACAGATGGCTACCATTTATTTAATGGGATTCGGGGCAGGGAGGGTAGGGTTAAGTTGAAAGGCATTACTGATGAAGAACCATCATAATTTTTTTTTTTTTCTTTTCACAAATTCTATTCAAACTGTTCTAGATCTTTTTTTCCTATAGGAAAAGTTATAACTTAGAATGAAATACACTTCTATCATACTTAAGGCAAAATATGGATTGTCAAGTAGTCTGGAGATTACACTTGCTCACATTTGAAAACTGTATTCAACTGTTGATTAACTCATTACAGAAATAACTAGGTAAAGGTACCTATATAGTCAAACAGAACTATGTTAGCATAAAAACACAGTAGTATTTTAATATTTTATGAAATGCAAATTGCATAGATACAAACATAGCAACCCTTATTTCGTTAGCACTGTTCTGAAATTTTAGTACTAAATATATTCCAAGTAATGTTGCTCAAATGAAACCCATTTACAAAATGTTGGCCATTTTGCCAGTTTGCTACTGCTTTTAATTTCTCAGCTACTCTTTACTGCAACAATTAAAAATGGGCTTAATTAAAGCTTTCAAAACTGATAACAGCATGAGTTTGCTTAGTTCTATTTTTTAAAAAAAATAATTGCTCATTCAACACTTAAACTGAATCTGTTTAATCAGATAAGTATATCAATTTACAAGAATTATCTGAAGAATCTCTCTGGTACTTACAGATTTTGGTTGAATTAGACAGAAAAATATTGCAAGAGCTCTATTCTGGAAAGACTAGAGATGAACTGCATAGTATTCAGAGACCTAAACCAACAGGACCAATAATCATCAATGCTCATGCAGCTAGATGTTGGGAAAGCAGAATATTGAGAACTACTGGATAAACTAAGTTGCCCAAATCCTGAGTTTCTCCTTGCGATGTTAACCACAAGATCCACTGCCTGAGATAAACATCTTAGGCAGGTAATGTAGAACACTTGAACACTTGGCTCTAAACACAACTACAAAGCACTGGCTGGCCTCTTCTGAAATCTGGGATACAAGTATAAAGACACATGGAAAGACACAAACACCAACACTAGGAGAAGCCATATCTTCAAGATTTTCTGCAATTATTAGTGACAAATAATTTGTTGGGAGCCAAATTGCTCCAACTCACTCATTCAGTTGAATTTAGAGATTGTGAAGAGGTTAGCTTCTGGGCAATTGCTTACTTGTCCCTCTGCTAAAGCTTTTGTTAGAAGCTGCAGAGCAGGTAACATGTCTTCCCCAAGCCATGATGGTCATGCCACCACATACTAATGCCACTAAAATCTAATTAATGATAATATCACTTAATACATCAGCCTATGAACATGGAACTCCAAAATATCGCCTTTAAGATTATACCCTCACAGCTTGATTTTCAAAGGTCCTAGATTTTTCGAAAAATCTATATACCTTGCAAAGTAGCATCAGTTTAGTATCTAGAGAGAGGCACCCAGAATAGTAACCTTTAGAAATCAGACATGAGTCAACTATTAGCTCATGCGTCAGTAAATCAGATACTGAAAATCATGCATTTTCTAAAGCAGAGCTCTGAAGCAGGTAGTATGTAATCCTGCACAGGGTTTGAACATATGTACCCTTCACTATCTTAAAGAAGAAAAATCCTTAGTAAAGAAGATTTAAAGTAGTATACGATAATGAACACAATAAAAAAGAACCAAGTCCCTCAGCAATCAAAAAATGAATATTGTAACCCTTGAAGAATTTAAACCTCATTTGTATGGTGAAAGTGAGGTAGTAGGCCCTGAAGCACTAATCAGATGTATTAAAAATGAAAGAAAATATCAGACATGGGAAATGTTTGTAATTAAAATTTGAACACATACAAACACAACAGCTCCAACATTACCAAATGGAAATCAAACAATGGTATTTGGTGTTAGGGGACTGAATAATAAGCCACCATTTAATCACCCCCATCTGTTCTTGTAAGTGCATACTTCTCAAAGTATTATATTAATTCCAGGTATCAGAGAGTTAATTATCTCACAAAGGATGCCAGACTTGCCGGCATTACTCCAGAAGTCAAAGATTCTATTTTTTCAAAAACCACTTTGAAATTTGCTTTCATTCTGCATCAGAAATCAGCAGTGGGGGAGGGTGTGTGAAGGAATTTGTTTTTCCTTTAAAAAGATGTTTTAGAATTCTGCTTCCAAAAGCTTTTTTAAAAATCAATATTTTTATTAGTTTGACCTGATTTCATGAGCTATCAGCAATAGCAATCATTAGTATTACCAAAATCAGTAAGTAGCACTTGAAACAGTTTATCTTCTGTATTTAATTTTCAAGGGCACAACAGCTGCTACTCACAACATCTTTTCTAGATCAAAATGTTCCCCAGTTCTACTGTAATAGACTGACAGCTTGTTTAGGGTCAAGTTGTTTCTCATTCTGTCTTCTTATTTTCGTATTCTATGACAATCTTTAAAGTTCTCCCACAACAGCCTTAAAATGTTCTTTCTTGGTATCCATTTGAAAGAACAGCTATAGATGCAGAAAGTATCAGCCAGTTGCAACATAGTTGCACTATGTAGTTGGATTGTAGAAAGCTAAGGTACAACTGGGTAGGGTGCAGCATGTCATTTTTTTCCTATCCTTATTTCTCCCCTCCCACTGCTACGTACATCACTCCCACTTAGCTCATGGCAATAGAATATTCCATTTTCCAGTAAAGTAGTCCTACCAATTCCATTTTCCCATTATACACAAGATACATTCTTACATGAACTGCAAGGAGCATTTTTTTAATTAAATTGCAAAAGTTGCATGTGGCATTATAACAGCTGAGAAAAATAGAATTTAATAAAAAGTAGAGAATGGGCCATGCAAAGGTATTTGTCATAGAAATTACCTTGGTCATTTCCAAGTTTCAGTCTTGCATTCTCCTGATAGAGCCATCTCTTTGTCCTGTCACCATATCAGCTGCCTATCAGTTTCCTACAGATCTGACAGATCTTCATCCTTTTCTGTCCATTCCTTTAAGAAACCTTGCTAGGAAGCAAATATTTTCTTCTGAGTCAGGTTTAGTCTAGCAACCTTCTAGTGCTTTCCTCTTTATGTCTGATGCGAAGGGTAGTCAACAAAAACTGCTAGCATTGCTTGACTTTAATCACTATTTACTATTGACGAGTGGAAGTAAAAACACACTCTCTTGCTGTTGCTATAGCCTCAGAGACTATATAGGCTGTTTTACATGATCCACTAACAACAAAAGGGTTATGTGATAATTTTTGTATTTACAACTCCATGAATTTCTTTTATTAAATAACAACTTTTCTCATAATATCTGTCATCCTAACTACTTGATTTCCACAGGCTTTCACTTGACAGCTTGCCACATATCTACTACTTTACCTCAAGAATGAAAAATTACTTTTGAATGCTGGCATCCAGTCTCTTTTTCTGACTGAGAACAGAATGAACTGTAGTTGATATCCCTGGCCAAATGTCATCGATCTACTAAAAGGTAGTTCGCTTCAAATCTTCCAGGTGTTTTAAGAAACAGAAAGATAGCTTCCCATTATCTTCCTCTTTCCGCTCTCTGCCTCCCTTCCCCCCCAGCCACAACCTCCATTTAGAGGCACCAAACAGACCAAGGAGGGGGTAATTTTTTTTTAAATCACAGCCATAGTTCTTATCAAATCCATGATTAAATAGCAGAAAGTATTTTTATTTGACAACCTGAATCTGTCCATCACCTTGTTCAAATTTCTAGTTACAAATAAGCATTTGGATACTCCTAAAATTTTATATACATTACTTTCCTTTTTTGATAAAACCCACAGCAGAATAAAAAAGTCCTGTAAGTTTAGTTTACAGACTATCTAGATACAAATTCCACTTTTTTTTTAAAAAAAACCAAACAATGTTTCAGGAACGTCTTTGTTTTTTCTGGAACCACTGCTTGCAGAGATAGCTAAGATGGATGTTGGATGTTTTGTAGATCTCAACAGTTTGGGTACATAGTGCGACTCATTTCTTTTTCCACTCTGCTTTACATAAAGTCACAGATGATCTGTACTGCAACCATACAACCCGGTGTTTCCAACAGAAAAAAGTATTAGCTCCCATAAATTTTGCAAGCTTTGCCAAACCAGCTGCAGAATCCTGAAATTTGAATTGTGATCAAGAGTCTCACGAATATGTATTGGGATAGAATAGGAAGTTCTAGTGGCAGTTTAATGGCATACATATTTAATGACACATACACCACTGTTGGCTTACCTATCTGCTTTGATCAACACTGCTCCCAGTCCCCAGGGGAGTTCTACCATGCTTAGTTATCCTGAAGTATATATCCCTATCCTTCTGATTCACCTATTTCCTCCAGTTTATTCCATTATTATGTAAATCTTGCACTCTGAAATGTCATCCTTATGCAAATTTCAAGCAAACATCTCATATTTGTTTTACTTCTTTAAGACAACTGCAGTAGATAGTCAAAGAGCTTAGGAGAATCACCAGAAGATAATTAGGGATAAAAATGGCTCTCTAGAAAAAGATATGGCTACTTGGAGAAAGTAATCTAAGAAACCCAATATGACACAATACAGCTTGAAAAGGAAGGCCTCTTGTGTTGTGAGAAACACAGTGATGAATAAAAGTTCTGAATTAAGTATTGATACTAACTCTAGTTTCTAATCTGAACCTATAATCTTGAATCATCAGGGAGCACTTTACAGACACTCAGCATGTTCTCCAAGTGAAATTGGTTTGGACTCCCTTAAGTCCCATCCATGAACCCCAAAGCCAAATCTCCCAAATTCCAAGAAAGCCAAGAGTTAAAGAGAACAATAAAATTATTGAAAACATTCTTGAATAATAGTACCTTTTCTCCTCTAATAGATCTATTACTCAAACCATTTGTTTGCAATCGTGCTGTCATGATATTTTCTGCAAGAACACTCGGTCATTAGAAATTCGTTTGCCTGGCCACCGGTACTATTAACACACTACCTGTGACCAATAAAAGCAGCATTACACGTGCTAATTTTGTATTCGGAAGAGGGGAATAGAAAACTTACCATTTTTACACATGGTAAGCATCCAAGTATAGTACTAGTCTGTTGTCAAGCTACAGCAATCCTGAACTAATGAAAAATTTCAACTCACATTCTTTGAAGCATAAGACTATTGTTTCAAATGAAATGGGTATAAGCTATGTAATAGTCACTGTTTCTACACCTAGCATCTGCTTCAAAGCCTTTATTTCTTCTTATTTATACAAGAAGAAAATACAATACTTACTGTCTCAAACAAACAACATCTGCTACAAGTTTGTTAGTACGCACAGCAGTTGTAGAAACTTGCATCAATTCATTCAGATGGGATGGTTGAATGGGCAGTGAGAATGGGCTGTTCTACTCCAAGCTAAACATTTCAGTAGCATGATCTTCCATAAATCAGGTATTTTACTTCATGCTACCCGTGGGAACTAACGCCATCATGTTGATTCTAATCCACGTTTCCTTTATTTTCAAAATGAATGACATAGAAAGTCCATTATGAAACTAGAGTGACACACATCACATTATACGGCTGTCGTAGCACATGTCATTTTTCAGTGTCTATTCATTATTGAATACCATGGTGTAACTGCATGCTTCAGAAAATAATCCTAAAGAGATGACAGAACTCCACTACAGAGAGAGTTATACATTCCATAACAACAACATACATGAAAGAAATCGTACTTGGAGATTTGCTGAAGACTGATAAGGTGAGTTGATTCATGGCAACTTGGTCACTAAAATCTACACACACCTTAATATGACTGTTACCTTTCTAACTGTCAAGATGAAGAATATTCTTCCATTCTGTGAAATACTCTGGATATGAAGTAAAATTTGGACGTTTGATGTAACTCAGAACATATCAGTTTTATGATTTCTACATGTCCTTTTCCAAGAATCCTGATTTGTATCCAATACGTATCACTGATATTTCCCCCATCTTGATTTTTATCTGGCTAAAGTGATGCAATCTCTCCTTGTTGCATTAGCTGTGCTGGCATCTCTGAGCAGGGACCAAACATTTCCATAGCAACTTGATACTGCTACACCTCCTTGGTAACCAATTTAACATGATTATTTATGATATTTACCTGTATTAAAGCTCTAGGGCTGAATATTTTAGGAGTCTATCATTCTTAAATATATTTGCTAGTTTCACAAATAAATCACCTTATGAATAGGCATATTTTTATTGTTTTGTGTAATATCTAACAAAAACCCTTCCCAGATATACAATTAAGCTTCTTCAATCAGTAAATCCTGAAACTGCCTAACACCCCCCCCCCCCAAAAAAAACAAAAAACCAAAAAAACAACACCCAAACAGTCAAGCAGAACAAGTTTGTAAGGAGGCCAGGAAAAAAAAAAGTCCATTTTCATTAATGACCAAGATTTAAAGGAATTTAAAAATATTTTTATTTTCACACAATACTTCAGTTTAAGATTACTTTCCCAGCTTAAAAACCTGACTCAAAATCTCTAGACTCTGGTTTGATTCATCTTAACCACATACAAAATATATCTAACTTTTAATGAGAGGTAATAACAAAGTAAATGGTGTAATAAACACCCCAGATCCAACCCTTTTGAACTTCAGACCTGCTTTTCTAGTAGCTGCATCCAAGACAAGTTCAATCTTTGTGCTAACAACCATTACAGTACTACAGATTAAACTCTGAGGAGCTACTCACAGAAGTTACAGGCTCCTCTTCTTCATCTTCCATGACATCATTTTATTATTATTTTAAAAATCTTTTCCTCTTCATAAATTACAGTTAAACTGAAAATTATTAGGCCTTATTCAACTTTAAGTATTCCGCTTCTTTGGTCTCTAGTTGTAAGTGCGCTATGAAAAACACAATAGCACAAAGAAAACAATGCACAACCAAATGTACGAGAGATGCATAAGACATTTAAATATATTATATGACTGCGAGAGCAGGAATTGTGATGATATGCATTTCTGAGGCTGTGTGAAATAGTGTAAAAAATAACTTTTTTGATAAGATAAAAAGTTAGTTTTAGGGTTACAATAAGTCAGTAGGAAATTGGACTGCTATAAAACAATAGTTGTACAGCTCTCACTTTTTCTTAAAGATACTTTACACACTCCAAACAGCGTTATCTGCCTCTCTACACTAATTACTTGAGACAGTGAACACATATATACCTATGTTCATAACTACACACATTATCTTGAAAAGCACCAGAAAAGCATCTCTATGCAAAGATAACAATCACTTAATGACATTGATTTCTTGTAAAACAGTCTACACTAGGGAAATGGCAATTATTTTTTCACTGTCTGTTGAAAGCAGAGAACAGAGGCCTCAGCAAATGTAGTGAAAGCAAGAATTTGACACCTACAGTTCCAGTCTAAAGATACATTGTAGACACTGTATTTGTATGGTCCTTGCTGTATCATCAAAGCCTAAGTCATCAGTTCAATGCAAGGATATCTAGCAATAAGCAGCATGCCAGCTCTTACACTTCTGAAAGATCAGGTTCAAAGTTTGTTGGCAATCTATCTGAAAGTTAGCTATCTAGCAGATATATCTGAAATAAGGTAGAGGAATGCTGGCAAAATAGAAAAGAGGAGTCTTCTACTTCTTTAAGCTGGTCCCTGAAGTGCCTGAGGTGGCAGAAGGATAGACAGAAAAACACATGAGGAAAAGGCAGACGCAGAGCAAAAGATAAAGAAGCAGGAACATTGCAGCGCAAAGTCTAGAAGGCAGAAATCAGGAATATGATTTAAGGATGAATGAAGAATGCCTGATAAATGGTTTAATTCAAAACTCACTGAAGACAATGGGAAGACTTTCAAAATGGTTTGATATGAAGCTTGTAATCCTAAATGACTGCATTTAGAATCACTGCTTGACCAGCATATCAAAAAAACAGTGAGCGCTGCTTAAAAAGTGACTTCATAAAGCCTCTTCTGAGATGAAGATGCCACTGTTTCTTTGAAGATACAGTCATTAAAGGATGAAGCATGTGAACAGTCAGAATGAGTCCTCTGAAGTTTAACTATAATCTCCTTATTATTTCTTACTGAGTTTCTGAAATCTTCTCTGGTGAAAACAGGAAGCAAAACTGAGGCAACCAACTTTGTCTGGAAGTTACCTGTAGACTAACTTTATTTTCAGCTTTTTTGTGTGTGTGGGCATGTTCACGTGTGTGTGCCCAATTCTAACAGCATTTAAACTTTTTACTGTTGCATTTACTTGAACAAACATTGAAATGCAGTGCCATTTTCTACCTTACATTAGCTGCTTGTTACAGCTGCTTGTCACCCACTGATAGATATACATTTACTTTTGAAATTTCACTCTTCAATTAAGGACAGTTAGGAGATGCTCCTGTAAGGGAAGAATTCCTCTATCACAGGATAATTATTTATTTAAAAAAATCTTTATTGAAGCAAAGTGCTGCTGTGCTGGTTTTGGCTGGGATAGAGTTAATTTTATTCAGAGTAGCTAGTATGGGGCTATGGCTTGGATTTGTGCTGGAAATAGTGTTGATAATACAGGGATGTTTTTGTTATTGCAGCACTTACACCAAGTCAAGGCCTTTTCTGCTCCTCACTGCACCCCACCAGCGAGCAGGCTGGGGGTGCACAAGAAGTTGGGAGGGGACACAGCCGGGACAGCTGACCCCAACCGACCAAAGGGATATTCCACACCGTATGACATCATGCTCAGCATATAAAGCTGGGGGAAGAAGGAGGAAGGTGGGGGACGTTCGGAGTAATGGTGTTTGTCTTCCCAAGTAGCCGTTATGCGTGATGGAGCTCTGCTTTCCTGGGTATGGCCGAACACCTGCCTGCCCATGGGAAGCAGTGAATGAATTCCTTGTTTTGCTTTGCTTACCTGCACGGCTTTTGCTTTACCTATTAAACTGTCTTTATCTCAACCCACGAGTTTTCTCACTTTTACTCTTCCAATTCTCTCCCCCATCCCACCTGGGGGGAGTGAGCGAGTGGCTGTGTGGGGCTTGGTTGCCAGCTGGGCTTAAACCATGACAGGTACTTTTGTGATTCAGAAAAGCAGCCAATGACATTGACATAAAACAAGTTCTGTCTTAATGAAGTAAACGCAAATATGTACATAAGTACATTCAAATACATTCATATACACAATGTCTCGAAGTAGATATTAGACACTGAATGAGGCATTCCTGTCCCAGTGCAGAAAATTCTTCCTTATTTGTATGGTAGGGTTCTGAACAGAAGCAGGGCTGAAAAGGAATGCATTTGTACTTAACAACCAATATTCAATTGCTGAAAGCTCTGTTCTCTTTACACAGAAGGCTAAATAATACAGGCTGTGTGATCTTAAGTGTAACCCATGTTTTGTAGGTGTTTTTTTAACTTTAATTTTGAGTAATTGTGTGAAACAAGACATTGTTATGTTAGAGAAACAACAAATAGAAAATACAGTAAGAGTATGAGGCACCAGGAGAGAAAGGATATTTGTAGAACAGTTATCTAACTTGTGTATATGGAAGACAAGCAAATATGATACAGGTTTCAGGGGTGGTTTTGCCTGACTATAGATCGGACAGTCAAGACCAAATTTATTTCCAAGGGGACACGTTTTATACTGTCTCATATTGCTTTACTCTGCAAATGAGTACAGTCAAATCACTGAGCAGTTCCAGGAATGGTGCCAACTTTTTATGAAGAAGTATATCAGTCAATCATTCAGTCTCACAGATCAGGCATTTAGTTTACATATTTCATGACCTAACAGGAGCCAGATTGTCCACAAATTTACCAGTCTGAAAAGAAGTCAAGGTATCAGAATAAAAGAAAGAAAATTCCCCAAATAGATTTCAGTGAAAAATTAATAAAGAGGGCAGGAAATTCCAGGCAGGACCAACTTAAAATTAAGTTTTAAGTTTTCAAATACTCATTTGTAAAAATAACTGTGGTAGGTTGTGGGGTTTTTTGAGTGTTGTTTTTTTGTGGGCTTGCCTTTTTTTTGTTTGTTTTGGGTTTTTTTAAATGCAGGTGCTCTATTCATAAAATATTGTTTGCACTTTCTTTATATATAACAAGCTGCAAAAATCTACATTCTTTCAGCTGATGCCTCAAAGATTTCTCTACTTTGATATCACTTCCAACATTATGCCTTGGTAGTCAAAGAAAAATTGCCTATGAAAGTACTAAACACACTCCTAAAACCAGTTAAATGCCTTGGTAACAGACTTGATGGAATAGCAGCCCTGATCACATGGATCATAGCTTGAGCCTTAAAGGCAGCAAAACTCCATGTGTATTTCTGATACATCAAGACATAAACAGAGTTATCAGCACAAAATCTAATGGGAAGAAGCAGAATTGACACTACTCAAACTCAAGTTTGGGAAGAGAGGTAGGAAAATACCTACAAGCCTTGCTCGCAGTCTCATACGGGAAAATGTTTAGCACATTAAAACAACGAGGTCAAAACAAGTCATGCATCAGCACAGCTTCAGCTGAAATCAACAGGTATCAAATCACTACTTCCATTTAAGACACTTGAGATTCTCCCCTGACGGCCAAATGCTACAAGTCACCTATAGCATAGGTTGTTTTTCAACTTTCTGTCAGAAATCATTACTGAAATGAAGAAAGGGGGACACCTAGGGTCGTGTTTAATGAAGAACAACAAACAGAAAGGGTTGTTCTGGCTCAATACTGAAACTGATAGGAAGCAAAACCATAAAACTAATGAAAGGATTGACTACAGCTGATTCACATGTACTGGCTGGCTGTTAATTACTACCTCTTTCATCTAATAGTAGAAATAAAATGATCAATACTTATTGCGACGCGTGGCCATAAAGCAGCCGAAGTAAACGGAGAACACAGAGGTTTTTGTGCAAAAATGACAATCATCCTCCCACAAAAGAAACAACAATATTCCAAATCTGAGAACAAAACTTTAAAAATTTGTACTCTTACGTGTCAGGCAGCTGCATTTCTTGCTTCAGTAAACCTATTGTGCAAAGAAACAAAGCACTACTAAGGTAACAGAATCAAAGAATATAATCTTCCAAGAGTGAAAACTCCACAAGGGGAAACTATATATTGGTAGCGTAATTCCTGTTCCGAGATAAACATTGCAATCTACATTGATGTGCAACAATAATGTACTCTGAGTACAATGTCTCAGTATATAAACAGTTAGTTTTCCAGATGATGGATACAGTGGTTTCATTTGAACCACTGATTCCAGGCACATACAAACAGAAAATAAAATAATTATGTTTGCCCGATTCTTTATGGCAAGGGTGAAAAATACACTGATGATTTTGCACTCACAGTTGACTAGTCCAAACTGTGCATTGCTCCATGGACCAAATAAAGTCCTGAAACCAACAAGCAAAAAAACCCCAAAAGCCCTGAACATGTAAATAGGTTAAAAATCTATCTGCTGCAGCATTTATTCGGCACATGAACTGCAACATCAGAGTTAAAGTGTAGGTCCATAGGCAGAAAACTGAAAAGAAATAGAAGCCAGCTTTAGAAGCCAATTTCATAGTCCTTAACTTCACCAGGAAAAAAGACACTTAAAATTAATATTTATCATCTTCTAAACCACTAACAAGAATGTGAGAATTACCACATTTCTGTATTTTCTTTAAATTATCATCTCATTAGCAGAGAGCTATCATTAGTTACATTACAGGAGCAACAGCTTCCAAAAAGTCCTTATTTGGGTCTGTGCTGGAATAATCCATCACCAGAGAATTGAAATAAGAGGGGGACAAATGCACATTTCTGAAGTTCCCAATCCTGTAAAAAACATTTATGCTGAACTTTACTTATTGCAACAGCCTTATTGAAAAAGAATAGGTCTACATTTGTGCATAAAATTAACCATTTCCCTAAATTTTTTGAGGACTGAGGAAAGTCATATTCTTCTGCTTTCACAATTTAATGGCTTGCATTAAGGCATAAGGAGAATGAACATGGTATACAACATAAAAGTAGAAGAACAGACAGATCCAAACTTAGAGTAAACACAAACAAAAGTTCTCAGTCAATAATCTGAATATTTAATCAATCTTATTAAGACAAGGTAATATTGGCATCATTTACTGTAAGTCATCCCAGGAGACAGATGTTCCCTAGAGTCTCTATCAAAGCAAAATTCCAATGTCAGTTAATTATATGATTTATGATACTGCAGAAGTGCTATATTTTCCTTTGCTATCTTTAGTTATAATTGGCAAGAAAACAAACTTTTGCAAATTCTGATTCCTTATTTAATATGTAAGGTTTGTTTCAGTCTCCCTTTATATAAGGACAAAACCACCATCACTTTCAGGGTTATGGTTGCTAAAATCTGAAGGGCCTGAAATTCTCCTTCTTTCAGCTAAAGTCTAAGGTAAAACAAGTTGTTATCTGGAAAAGAAAACTTGATGTACATTGACATTTCTTAATAGTTTTCCTATGCACTTTTTCTTTTAAATTCTGCTGGCAGTTTGTTACCTTTCAAATTTTGGGGCTTCAATACCTTCTGAAAATGTAGAAGAACCACCAGCAGATACGATATGGTTATTTACGGCAGTGGCATTCACAGGGATTTGATTGCTGAAGCAGTGATACCAATATTTTGAAAGCACAGTACAGAACAAAATGTTTTTTTCTAAAAGATTTAGTCAGAAACTGAAATTTCTCTTGAATTCACTTAGCACAAAGGCCAATATGACGTGGAGAAAAAGGCAACTTATGAAAACATGAGAAAGTACAGGTATTCTCATCATGTAATGAGAAAATATACAAAACTTTTCTAGAAAGCAGTCTTATTTATCATCTGTTAAGTTAAACAAGCTAAGAGTCTTAATACATTGTTTCGATTTTGAACATTTATGTTCCAGAAAAAGGCAATTGTGAGCCATAAAAAAGTTCCATGGTGAAAAGTTTGATAGCTATTGAACATCAAATGGTTAGTAAAGTCTTTTGATTCAACTTTCAAAACATACCTCTGGGACTTTTTGAAAAACAAACATAATAAAATACAATTATTAATCTCTTATTTCTCCCATAAATTCATTCTAGATTGACTAGGTTGCAAAAGATCAGACTGCAAATCCCTTCATCCCATCAATATTCATATGAATAACTTCAGCTTCATAGTTTAATTGCACAAACTACCAATTACTACACACGTTCAAGTTCATAGTCTACTCCAGTTACCAATTCTCACCAAAATAAGTTCACAAAAGGTGCTCTTAACATCACAAAAAAAACTTCTCCACAAGACATCTGATATTTCACACTAACTTTTTGCATCATAATGACAACTGATCAATTATGAAACACTGGCAAGAACAACTGTTGTAATCCATTAACTTCTTAATGGTTAACTACTATTTTGCTCATCGGTGGAAACAGAAACTACAACTTCTATAATATTGCCATTGAAGAATTAACTCTAGCAATCACATCTATTCAACTTCCAGATTCTTTATGTAGTTGCTCCATTTGTGTGGATAAATGCTTGAAATCAATACCAAGAACAATTAATTACAAAGGTAAATTGCCTATTCTAAAAACAAGAAACCATTATTCCTCACCTTCACCAAAAAGCACCTGTTGTGCCTTCAGATGAAATAGGCACAGAGCTCTGTCTTTCTGAAAGCATAAGTAAAAAATAGTTGGACTAGCAATGAAAAGTATTTCTATCAACTCATGTCTCTGTAAGTGTGTTCAAGGTGCAGTAACAATATATTTTCCATCCTGAAAGCTGGACAGAATTCAGATCTTCAGTGAAAATCATATAAATTAAGGTAACACCTTACAGTACCATCTACTGCGAAAGCTACTAATTATTCTAATTTACATACAAACAGCAATGTTTTAGTACAAAAAGCCTCCTGAAATATAATTCATAAGTGAAGAAAGAGATGCTATGGCATGGCTAAGTATGTGATGTAACACAAATTATTGCCAAATCAATAGCTACATGGATTAGACAAAATTAATCCACGAAGGTAATTATCAAACTTGGATAAAGTATGAACAGTTTAATCTTCTCCACCCCCACTTTCTCTTCCTGGAATTTAATTCTGAGGAATCACACATCTTATTTCATGTATGTGCACACTAATCAAAGGCAATCCTTGGGGAGTAGCCTCTTTGCAATGACAGTGCCTGGGGTGAAAAGGTTGTAATAGACCTGACAGCACATTTCACCATTCTAAAAAGAGATACTTATGCTCTAGGTTGAACAATATTTTTCCCCATCTGGGACTCTGGTTTTATAAACAGTTTTGCAAATAAATATCTGAACTTTCATAACACACCACGAGTCTTGGGGCAATTACTAGGTTTGTGCTATGAAGTTCGGCATCTAGGAACAGGAAGGATGCGTGTATGTAACCCTCTCCAAAACCATGTTAGTCCCAAATGTAACCACACAATTAATGATTTGTTTTATTAATCTCAAAACACAGATCCAAGACCAGCGTCTAGATACCTTGAGAAATAATGCACCTCCCAAGTGTAGAGCTGGACATTCTGTAGGTGACACCACTCGTAAACCCACACAGAACCAGAAAAGGAGATGAGAGTGGCAAAGGGCATCGAAACAACAAAGAAGCCATTTTCCGAAGCTGCTATAAAATTGCCATCTTTTGATACTTGTGCTTCTGTTAAGACAATCATCCAGTAACTCTAATGCCATGTTTAACACAAGTTATAACACAAGTGGAGGCATGTCTCTAGCACTGTTACTAGACTTAGTGAGTTCTCTGATGTCACGCCAACAGAAAACCTCTACATCAAAATTTTGGTCATGTCTGTATAACATTTAGGTGCATGTTTTTATTTTGACCATTTAGAAAGGAACACAACTTACAGATCCAATTATGGCCTGTCTTGTCGGCGATGTTGCACATAACGTCTTCTGAGTACCTTCACCCACATTGCTATAAAAAATTCTGAAATAAACAAAAAAGACCTTGTCTGTAACAATACAGTAGGGAATCTGCAAATTCTTAGCATTCTGGGTATTCATCAAGAAAATATATGCAACAAAAAAGTGTCATCTATATAATCCAAGTAAAGTGGAAGACTGACGTGAAGAGGAACCTCAACATTTTGACGGTTTTCAACATCAAGACATACTTCTCAAATTGAGGGACTTTAAAATTTGTGTCATACGCATATATCCTACATCAACTGGAATTTAGGGTTTGACAAAAATTCAGCTACAAAAACTGAACTAATCTGTATTCAAAGTATATTAATTTTCATATGCGTTCAGCTGCCAGGCACTTGATCTGAGACTCATCATTCTCCCTGTAAGTACATTTTATGACTTCATTTAAAGGTTACAGAGATCATTTCCAAAATATATTGATTTGCTATTCACCTTGTCTTCCTCAGCTACACGAACTGTTTCTCCTCTGGAGCTGACAATCAGAACTTTAGACACCTGATAACATCAGCATCATTTTTTCTGGCATGTTTTAGCGCTGTTATTCATAACTATTTATGAATTTTCTAACTATTTATGAATTTCATTATTGCCAAAGTGCAAATTAATAAATGAATGATTACCATGTCAAATTGCAACTCTTGGCACATTTGTATATTTAATTTACATGTTTCTTATTCTAGTTTTATAATTTTATTTATTAATATCTCCAACATTGTGGCAGAAAATATAAAACAAATTAAAAGAAAGAGGGGCTACAATTGTTACTTTGATTAAAAGGGAGATAATTTCACAGCTTTTTTATGGTTACAGAATGACAATTAATCCATCACTGGGCAATCTTAGTAGGTTTGGTTTTGGTGGAGTTTTAAATGTGTTTAATGCTCTGATGATTCATGCGCCAGATTGACAGTATTGTCAGCACTAACAATTGTTTTGGGCACAATAATCGCTTATGCTAAATATAATCTTCTCTCTCATCGAAAGAAAATGTTCATACCAATTATCTTCAGAAAATGGATATTTGCAGAGTTGGATTGTCACTTTGCAGTTTTTCAGCTGACCCCTTGGGATGGAATAATACTGAGTTTCACATTTTGTGACACAGTTCAAGTATATAATCCTTAAGAGAACAATCCCAGTGAAGATTTTGTGCATCTCCCTGAATAAATCCAATAAGCACTCACATCTTCCCTGGTTCAAATATGCATCACGCAGCAGCTTGGTGTCTGCCTAGGAAACCTTATAAAACTTCACTGCTTTCAAGTAAAAAAAAAAAAAAAAAAAAAAAATTGGATTTTTTTTTTAAAGTAATGTTAACTGGAAACACTAATTTGCCAAAAGTGGGTTTTTTTTTTCTTATGAACAAAATAGCTTTGTTAACAACTCCACTGAGTAACATTTCTGATTTTTGCAGATGGTCAGCAAAACTGGAGAGGCAGTAGCCCTGCAATAACCGCTAAACTATTGATCAAAGGGCTCACCTAAACAGTGGGAGAGCCACATTCAGATCCCAGTTCTGCTTAGCCTTGTGTTCACCGGGCAGGTTTCTCTCCATAAGCCATAGGCTGCTTTGGGAACAGTCCCTCTCAATCTTTTCTGCTGGACTGATTTGACTTTAGATGAATAAATATTAATTGCAGCAGAGACAAACAAAGGTTTTCCACAGCCCACGTGAATATTATAACCACTGAGCTATAAAATCAGTGCTTCTCTGCTGCTCTCTAGCACAACAGATATTTAACTATTTAAACAGTCAATGAAAGTAATTAAGACACAAAAGAGGAACCACCTCAGTATCCCAACAATCAGGTCTCTGAAAGCTGGAAACCACTAGTTTCTCTGTGCCAATGAAAGATCTCTGTTCTTATACAGAACAGTGCATTTTTTAAGTCCCAGACATACTGCTAAAGATCCTTATTACCCAAGTGAATAAACAGCAACTTGTATATTCACTACAATTTAAGAGACAAGAAACATGAAACATAGATTGCTGTACTTGACACTGCATACAGAATAATATTGCTAATTCCTGCACTGCTCACAGCATACATTAATCTTCTACCTGATAGGTAATCTATGGTTGCTTATTTTACCATGGCTTCTAGAAAAGGGCTCTGGTATCATCATCATGTTTCAGAGGATATAACTGAGAGCAATCAACACCTAATGATGATGGACACCTGCAGTTTGGTCTCTTAGAGCAACAAAAGGTATCTTCCAAAATAACAGCTGAACTCTGGTCACACAACATATCATTGAGTATCCAAATTGCAGGATACTCAACACCAAAGGTGCGATTCCTTCTCTCCCTGCTAACCTGTATTCAAACTGGGCCTTCAGCTCTTGCAATAAAAACAATACAAAGGAACTACGACAACAATCTACTCTCAAAAATGGCTTCTACAGTTTAATTTCCCTGCAATGAATTTGATATATGCAATTGGAAAATAGCTTTCAGAAATAACTATTGCCTTTCTCATCCTTGCACTGGTGAGCAATATATTTATATTTGTGGCGCTGGAATATCTTTTTCTTTCAATTCGATAAAAATTTCATGATAGAATTAAAAAGGACCAAGCATTAAGCTTAGAATTACATAGTACTTAGTTGCAAAGGGATGTGTACAGAATGACACACTCGTTTATGCTTTCTTTCTTATGGCAGAGGATTCTTCATTTAGATAGGCTGCATGAAAAATAGATCTTCTGCTCTTGGTAAAATTAAAATGTTACTGATGCATGCATTTTTCTCGAAGTCTATTTTTGATGGATGTCTATTACATTGAATCATTCTGGTTTTTATCAAGCTTTGCACAACTAAATGTTGACTACAGGAGGAACATTTTAGATAAATATTTTTAGCCAGACTAGACTGTGGGGGCAGAAATCACTCAGTCGTTAAAATAATCCAGTTAACCTTGTACAGCTGCTCTAGTTCTTTAAAAATACAGCCTGCCTGATCTATTACACTAATCAAAAGTGAATAAACCTATGTAGCAAGCCTGGTTTATTACTTCATGGTGACTGTCACATGACTACTCGCTGACTGCACACAATTCAGACGAAAATAAAAACCACATTTAACCTTGGAGAAGTCCATGAGGTTCATTGACCTATTCCTGCAGACAGCCACTGAATTGGGATAGGCTGTTCTTCCTGCTTTTAACAGCTGGTCAAGCTTGATCTAAATTAAAGAAGAATTTGCAAGGCAGAATTCTTTATTTACAGTAAGGAATGTGAATGCTATACCAATGATTTCACCTAAATAGCAACATCAATCCTGAAGAGCCAACTACGGATTTAAGTAAGTGTATTTAATGGAAACTGTTATTTCTCTCAACCACACATATCTTGAGTTAATCTGCACCTGTCTCCACACATACAACATCACTAACTGTCCACACAGGAACCATAATCTGGAACTTAATTTATAGTTACACATATTTACTAATACAATGGAAGAAGGTATGAGTCAAATAAGAGTGAAATAACTGTCTACTGCAGCTGCCAAATGTACAGTTGACTCATGTTGTTTAAGTAATTTAGCTTCTGTACAAAAAACTGAACAAGAAAACAATATGTCTAGTAGCCACTCCTCACTTCCCAGCCTTATATGTGTATAATGTACAAGCTTTCAATTACAAGGAGGCTCAACTTTCAGCAGAAATCTTGAATGGTGTAAAACACGAAATTCTGTGGTCACTAAAATGCTTTAAAAACATTTCTCCCCAACTCTAATACTAAAATATATATTCGCTATATAAATACCACGTATGCAAAGATGGCAGACTATTTAATAAAAAGAGGAGCAACCAAATTAATTTAAAAAGATGGGGATGGGGGAAATAGATGTCTTTACAGAAGGGTTACAAAGCAAACTATTTCCAGAGAGCTCATGTATTTGCTGCAACAGATAAACAGAATTCTCATGGCTACAGGGTAATGTATTTTCAGAGATATGCCAAAAATCAAACCCCACCTAACTTGCATATTTTACATGGTCTTATTTCATAAAGATCTTTAGAACTGAGACCAAAACCCATAAGATTTACATGTGTACTCATTGCTTGTTCTGCCCCCTGAGCCATAAAATTCCTCAGTCTTGTTGTGTTATCATAGAACACGTACACTGTTCCACTCCAATAAGACACTGACTAAGTGGAGTCCAGACCATCACTACAAAAAAAAAAAAAGATGGGCCACAAAACCACTCCAATATTTGGAAATTCATTTGTCTCATTACTATTCATGCATGCAACAAAGCAGTTTAAAAGAATTAGATTAAAATGTAAAGTGCCAGAGAACAGTGGCCTAAACAGCTTTAGCTTTCTGTGACTGGCAATTATAACGCAGACAATCCATGCAGGCACTGCCTTTTGCAGCGTTACAGAGAAACTCTTTAAAAGCATTAAATGGCTTAAGAAATGGGAGACAGCAAAGAGGCAGGAGGCACTAGAAATCAAGAGTGTGTTCCTCATACCAATAGTGTCAGTTCCATCTGAAAAACAACACTGCATGAGCTCACCCACATGACAATATGCACCTCAGCAAAAGGCAGCTTGCATAAATAGTAATAACTATAACTTATTTAGGCACAAAGGCAATGCATGTTTAGCTACCAGCATTTAAAAGTAACTCAATTTTTATTTTGCTCAAATTGACACTTAGCATGTTAAGAACCTTGTTCAAAGCAGTATTTCCAGGATGAAAAAATACAGTCTTTCTTTGCTGCCTTCCACCTGAGGAGAGCTGTGTACCCCATTCATGGCTCTATTCTTCATTATGTATAGAGTACAGGGGCACAATATCCATCTGAAGGTAAATCCAGAACAAGTGCTCACATAAAACTAGTCTTGTAGAAAAACTGCTTGAAACTAGTGTCTCTCTTCCTATACAAGATTTTTTTGGGGTGGGGGTGGTGGGGTTTAATAGGTGCAAGATTCCCTCCATGCCAAGAAACCACTTTTTTAGTTTCATTGCTGTACAAACATGCTATTTTCTCTTTATTTATTACTGCTTTTTTTCTATTGGGAATATCATATGAATTCTTCATAAAGAATATTTATTTTCAGAGGAAAATAGAAAAACTTACAAATTGTCTAAATTTTTAGTTTATTATTTTACGACCTTTATTTTCCCTGTGCAAAGTTATAAACAAGAAAGAAATGATTAGACATTTCGTTTTGAAAACAAAGACATGCCAGAAATAAAAAAAAGTCCAAAATTACTAAATCACTGTTTTAACAATAAACCTTGAATTTAACTGACTCAGTTTGTAGCTGCTGCAGCCTTAATCACCTACCACACCACAATAATTTGTGGGCAAGAGGGGAGGGACAGTGTGGAAAGATAGCAGGCAACTTGCTCTTTGAGGTGATGAGTTAATGTGCTATGGAGGATAACTAAAACCATTGATAGGAAGAAAACATAGAACTAAAAGTAAGTTAGACAGGACTGGCAATCTGCTGTTAAAAATTTCAGGAGTATGGAAACAGCCTAAGCTGACACAATTGTCCTCTTTGCTGCACATCAAGCATACGTCTCCTTAAAGACTACATTCACTTCCCAGTGGGGTCATTATCACTGATTGATGGAAGCAAGCTTTGGTTATGGAAGGCAAATTGTATAGATATATGAAGCAGCGGTAACCATTCAGAGTAAGAGAAAGCCGAGAATGTGATTTATCCCATTGTAATAAGGAATCCTGGGAAACCTCTTGTGGAATTGATTGCAAGGCAAAGTCACTTGCTGAGCATTGTTTCTGACCCTGCATGAAGCATATGGTCATTCTTTATTTTATTGACTAGATAAATCACTCCCTGGTGTTACCTCTTATTATTGTTTTGTAATTTTGCAGTATAGACATCAGGTTACACTGCAAACATGTTTATTGGGAGAGCCTATCAAAATACTGAGAAGGAGAAAAGAGGTTGAACATTTGAAAGAGATAAGTCTATCAATATGAGGCCCTGATAAAAGTAAATTCTAAGATATCTACATTCTCTTAACAGACTGCCATTAACTCTATGGCATCTAACAGCCTACATATATTTTTTTTTTTAAATCATAAAACCCCCCTATAATTTTGTTTGTAGGTAAGTGGCTTGCTTTAAATACACTGGGTGTGGGAGCAGTGAGATTATTTAGTCATCTGTCTGGTAGTTGATATAAAACTATCAAACTGTTATTAAGAGAGATCTCACTTGAGATGGGTATTAAGTATCTACTTTCGGCAATGGCAGATACATACATGTAAAAATACACTAGCAAAATGAAATACCAAAATACCAGAAGTCAGAAATCATAGAATGGTTTGGGTTGGAAGGAACCTTAAAGATCATCTAGTTCTAACCCCCCTGCCATGGGCAGGGACACCTTCCACTAGACCAGCTTACTCAAAGCCCTGTCCAACCTGGCCTTGAACACTTCCAAGGATGGGGCATCCACAACTTCTCTGGGCAACCTGTTCCAGTGCCTCATCACCCTCACGGTGAAGAATTTCTTCCTTCTGTCTAATCTAAATCTACCCTCTTTCAGCTTAAAGTCATTACCCCTTTTCCTATTCACTACATGCCCTTGGAAAAAGTCCCTCTCCAGCTTTCTTGTAGGCCCCCTTCAGGTACTGGAAGGCTGCTGCAAGGTCTGCCCCGAGCCTTCTCTTCTCCAGGCTGAACAACCCCAACTCTCTCAGCCTGTCCTCATAACAGAGGTGCTCCAGCCCTCTGATCATCTTTGTGGCCCTCCTCTGGACTTGCTCCAACAGGTCCATGTCTTGCTTATGTTGGGGCCCCAGAGCTGGACGCAGTACTGCATGTGGGATTTCACAAGAGTGGAGTAGAGGGGGAGAATCACCTCCCTGGACCTGCTGGTCACGCTTCTTTTGTTGCAGCCCAGGATACGGCTGGCTTTCTGGGCTGCAAGTGTGCGTGGCCGGATCATGTTGAGCTTCTCATCAACCAACACCCCCTCTCCTCAGGGCTGCTCTCAAGCCATTCTCTGCCCAGCCTGTATTTGTGCTTGGGATTGCCCCAACCCATGTGCCGGACCTTGCACTTGGCCCTGTTGAACTTCACGAGGTTCGCACGGCCCACCCCTCAAGCCTGTCAGGGTCCCTCTGGATGGCATCCCTTCCCTCCAGCACGTCAACTGCACCACACAGCTTATCGTCATCAGCAAACATGCTGAGGGTGCGCTCAATCCCACTGTCCACGTCACCGACAAAGATGTTAAACAGCGACGGTCCCAATACCAATCCCTGAGGAACACCACTCATCACTGGTCGCCACTTGGACATTGAGCCGCCAGCCACAACTCTTTGAGTGTGACCATCCAGCCAATTCCCCATCCATTGAGAGGTCCTTCCATCAAACCCATGTCTCTCCAATTTAATGACAAGGACGTCATGCTGGATAGTGTCAAACAACTATTCTGGTAATATATAACCCCAGACAATCAGAGATACTGGAAGCCATTGAAATAGGTGAAAGATGCTGAGAGTGTAATGTTTGAAGAGAAGCACTGGAAAGTCCGTAATATTTTTTGTTTGCCTTGATAATATTTTTGCTGTTTTTCGATTTTAGCATAACAAAGGTGTGTAATCTGAGGGTTGTCAGCCAGTCTACCCCAGAAGGAAATTCTGTACTGTGACTTCCCCACAGCCCCAAGTCAGGTAATCTCCATTTCTCAAGGAATGAGCTGCTCAGCTAGTTAGCATGAATGCCATTGCTTGGCACTGTATACAGCTACTTGAAAACTGTGAGTTGAAATTGCTTTTCAGGGGAAAACTAGATTCTTCAAAAAGCAAATTTTGCATGAAATTGTTTTCAAAGTTTTTCCCAATCAGCTTTAACTTGAACAGCACCACCTTGAGCTGCTTATTATACTCCATAAGCAGCCAGGACAAAGATTACAACTTGCAGTTTTATAATTCCACTGACCTATGCTGTATCAGTATAGCTAACTTTGTAACCACTATGCTTTTTCCCCACAGGTTATGATTTCTTTCCTGGATATAACGAATGGCAATAACCAAGTGTGAAGGTTGTTAGTACATGGATTACAATAGACAGGTATATATCTGAAAGAGAAGGTAAAACTTTGGTCAAATGCTGTTAGACGAATATTTTATACAGCCATGACTATTCAGACAAACAGAGCTTGAGAAGGGTCAAAGAATCCTAGATCAGAAACATGCTTGGTTCTATTCATATCTTTATTCATCTCCTTGATAGCATTCTACCCATAAAAACAGGAAGGGCTCTGATAGCCTTTGAGGGCTGACACACTCTTGAGTTTTTGCAGAGTCTGTAAAGAGGACACAAGAAACTGGTGTTGTCTGCACTTCAGCCTGTACCTCCTCACCAGCACCCCAGCAGTCATGCAGAGCTTTTGAAGAACAGAAGCTTCTTTCTCTTCATCATTTGAAACCCGCAATGTGTAACGGAGTCAAAACACGTACTGTTTTTACCTCCCCAGCAGATTTACTTAGAGATAGAATTCACACTCTCTAAATAATTGTGAATATTGGATTTGTATAGGGATAAGCTCAGACTAGTGCATACTGCTGACTGGAAAATTGTGAACAGGTTGTGAGAGATCAAAACACATCCTATACTGGCTTACAAGAGAGGGAAATATCATGACTTTTTTTTTTGCCAACGACAGCAACATGTTAAGTAATAACAAAAAGGAGACAAACAGGCATCTTGATTCCTCTAGATGCTCAGTATTTCAAGTCAGAATAGAAATGGACCTCTTGCGTCGTTCCCCATGGTGGTGAAAAGCATTAAACTGGAATTTAACACCTGGTAATGAGCATGGTCTCCACTGGTTGTTTCATGTGTGCTTAAGCATCAGATAACTTTTTTCACCCCCCAACTACCTTAAACCTGTTATTCGGAGTGAAGCCAAAAGCTTCAATGGTCCAAAAAGCCTCCAAAGAAATTTTACTAAGGAAGGAAAGAACCATAAAGGTAATGCAGACATACTTTGTACAAAAACAGTATAGAGGTGCTGAGATCAAACCTATTATCTCAAGCCTATTGTTCCTGACCAATCTTTCTCCATGACAAATCAAGAATACTATTTTGGAAGTATCCCTACATCAAGAAGTTTTAAGAAATACTGTGTTGTTAATCATTCTGGTATCTTTCTTTTCTTTTCCTTCAGTTCAGAAATACAAAAGAATCAACATGTTTGGATATAGATTTCAAAAGACAAATTCAACCGGCTTTATTTGAAAGCATGAGGAAGAGTAATACTTGAAAAGTTAAGTGAAATGGCTATCACCTTCTCAGAAGAGGCATGATTCAGGTTCTGGAACAGCTAAGTATAAATACTGTATGTCTGAAAAAAGAAGCAACAACAACTATGTACTGCTTATTTTTCAGCCTTAGAGCTACTTTTTTTCAAAAGGAAAATGCATCTTGAAGCTAAATTTTGCTGCACACTTTTATAAACACACCAAATCCTAGGCAGAATTAATGTCTTGAAATTCACCAAGATGAAACTTGTGTAATCTTCCTTTAAAATGCCAGGAATCAAGAGACATAATTTATCCTCTCCATATAAGAACTTAATTGATTTCTATTAGCTTGATATCATTATTCATAAAACTTTATAATGCCATCCCAGTGTATATTAATGTCAGAATTAAGAAACCACTCCAACTTTCTTGTAGGCAGTTCACTTAAAAACAACGAGGAAAAAAAAACATTTTAAATGTGAACTTAATGTCTGAAGCAGTTACTTGTCTTTCCCTGGATAATTGTTTAGTTACATGGATATAAATAGACCCAAATAAATCAAGCTCCAGAATTTAATAAACATGGGAAATGTTACTTATCTTATATTCTTCCAAATCCACACAGAACTGAATTGTTTCATCACATTTCTGTAGCACTCAATGCAACCATCAGGGAGTCAGGGGCATCGGAAGGGGGGGCCGTGATAGAACAGCCTCAGATCTTTTAGTATTCTTTTCTCAAACTGGTTTTGTCTAATACGAGCTTAGTTAATGTCCACTTTATAATTCTGACAGATACATATATAAATCTGACTTTTTAAAGAAACTCTCTAATTGTACCATCTCACTTCCACAAAAGGAAAGGTTTCCTCTGTTCTTACTGGTTCAATATGTCCCTGGGCGGGGGGAAGATTCAGCAGGATGCTTGTTAACTAAGTAGAATATACCAGCAAATGAAACTGAAGCAATGAATGTTTAATACATTGTGAAATCTGTGATTAACCAGAGTGCTTGTATGAAACAATTTGAGCTGTTTCAGTCTTCAGAATGTCTGGAATGACAGATCCAACCTATAAGATAACAAAGGCCACAATCAACACTATGGGTGATGATGCAAGGCAACTAGACCCTTATAGGTAATTTTGGTCTATTTATGTGTGGTGTCAAGGCTTAACTGGCAAACTAGTCACCGAAACAAGTCAGAACCCATACTGAATCTAAGATAACCAAAACTGGAGCCAAGACTCCTCCCCCTGGGTTATTGCATCCGGGCAAGGTACCGTGGAGAAGCTTGCATGCTAGCATCATGTTGTGTTTATTCTGTGGATAAGGCTTGTTTTCAAAGATACCACCCAAACCCTTAATTCATGCTGAGAATTCATAGAGGAAAGAAAAGAATAGAAAGAAAAAGAAAGGCTATAAGATCTCTTTCAAATCTTCTAACTAATCATCAACAGGGACACAATTTTACCATTATTGTAAGATAAGAACACAATTAATTCTGCATCCACAAGAAGTTAGGAAGGTGTTAATACTGAATCCCAAATATCTTTGATCATCTGTGCCTGTTTCAGTAAACATTTGCAGATGGGGAAACAGGAAAAATGCCAGAGCAAAAAACAAAGAAGGAATAATGTATCAGTCTGACTTGAGATGTGCATTACAAAAAAAATGCAATAAGGTTGCCACCTTTTCTAAAATATTTCAGAAGGGTACTGGATCAGCAATGGTATTTATTTTAAAATATTTATGCTGGCTGCTCACTCCACACTGCATACAGAGAATACTCCCTTGCAAGGTATGTTGCAAACTATTTAGAAAGTGGATAACAAAAGCCCTAAAATAAGGAATTAGACCTCTTTAAAATGGAGTACCACCCGGTCACCATTGTAGTTTTTATTTCAGACATCTATTTCATTCAGCTACAATCCCATGCTGAAGGATATGCAGGCCATCAGAAGCTGTGGGCAGCTAGCTGTTCACTGACACTGTTCAGGTACCCCATACCTCCAAGATATCCACAGTACTGATTACGCACCTATAGATTTCTATACTTTATTTTGGTATTGGTTTCTTTTGACTTCAGTAAATAATGCGATAATATATAGAACATGAATTCGCAGGCTGACTGCAATGCTGCTTGCGGACATAAGTAACTATTACGAGACTGTACAAAATATAAAACCATCATTTACCCAAGTTTCAAAGCACTGTTCTTGGTATTGAGTGATAACAGTCACAGAAGTAGCAAACTGCTATCCAAGAGGGAAGTGGACACTCGACTAGTACATGACATGCTTCTACATCAAAGGATTAAAATAATTTACACATTCACAATGAGGACACATACTATATAGTATGCCTTTACTCTTCTAGCATAACAGGAGAAATACTGTCACAGCAAGTTTTTGTGTTAGGCCTACAGAGATTCTCTGAGTTAATATGCATCTTAAATATGGTTCCTAGTTTAAACTAATACATACATAATGTTTATCTTTTATAGGCAGAATAGAAATAAATGAAATTTTTATTCATAAGCTACATGGGGACTACACGTTCAGTCTATCAGAACAGACCCTTATTAAACTGTCATTTTAAACCCAATGATATCCTGCATTATATTCAGTACGCTTGAGAACAACATATTTGTAACCTTAACCACAGTTAAACTCAGTTCTGTTCAGGAATAAAATTACACTTACAGTAGCACATTAGGATCAAAGCTAAGTTAAAGTAGTCAGACTTAAGATGAAATACCATCTCTCAATATTCCATTTGTAAAATAATGCTTTATTCTTTCTCTTGTAAATTCTTCTCAAGAGGTGAGTTACTAACAAAGGAATTGGTGTTGAAAACAAGAAAACCCTGTAAGATATGTTGATTCACAAAACATTGAATGTGTTTAGAAATATAGATATTTCCCCCAAAACCCCAAAAACTGCAAGCAAACACTTATTCCTTGAAAGAAAAAGGATGTTTTGGAAAAACCTTAGAAAATAATTAGAATTAGTTCTCAGCTAAAATATAATTAACCACCTTCAGCACAGTTTTATGGAAGGTAACTCTTGCTGAACATAGCCATTTTCTTTCCTGGGCATGCAGGTATAATCAACATTATATCACATTTAGATTAAACCAATTGCATCAAGTGGACTAAATCCAAGTAAAAAACTGGCTGAGTAGCACACATCAGACTTGTTACTGAAGAATCATGAATGAGAAGGTTTATTTCTATTTGAAGCTATTGCTCTGAATAATTTAACAATATCTGACTGCAAAAAACCAAATCTAAATTCCACCTACAACCTTTAGAAAATACTATTTTCTAAAAAGTGTTTTCTACAAACATTTCAAATTAATTTAAACAGTAATTTTTAGATAAAATCTCATCCAAATTAGAATGAAAATTTTGCAATCTCAAAAGTAAAACCAGAATTTATTTTAAATCCATTAAGTCCTGGGTGTATAATTTAAGGTCAGCTCAGCCTTTCTCAGGTTCATAAGATAGATATTTGCCAGACTGGCATCCTGCCAGAGGACATTACCGAAGAGGAAGCAGATTAAACCAAAGCCACAGTTTTGAAAAGCTGGAATATTTTGATACAATGGAAGGTTTTTTTTCCAGCTTGTGCATTTATAATCCGTAAGCTTCAACTACATCTAAGATATTTTCTATATATTGAAATTTTTATTATAGAAGGTTTTTCTTCAGAAATACCTAGCACAAAAATTGTGAAACTGTAATACACCCCAGCTGTTAGTAACCTCTACAAGATGCAAAGAGAAAGAGCAGGACTTTTAGCAACACCCAATTAAGCTACTTATGTTTCTTACACTGCCAACTATCCCCTCTCCGCTTCTTCCTTTGTGAGCATTAACAGATACGAGTAATAAAATGGAGACATCTCCAGCAAGTGAAATCCTACGGGCCTGATTACACAGAAATAAAAATGTGAGAGATTTAAGTTAAATAGGAATAAAGCAGAACCCACAGTTTATACCCAGACTATAAGTCAGTTTCTTTTGCATTCAGACTCCAGGATTCCTTTAAGAATTTGGCACTCTGCATCCCTGTGCTTCTGTACTGATGTATCATACACCATAAAACGAGTGTCACAGTTTACTACTATTAGAAAGCCCACTTGATGGACATGGGGAAGTAGAAAGGCCAAATAATTCTGTTGAAAAGTAATGAAAAATTAGCAATTGCACTCTACAACACCAAATTTATATTGCCTAAATGTGATGCTAGAAAAAGGTGCTTAAAATCTTCATAATAAAACAGTCTATGAATTCACATGAATAAAGTGTCAATGCTGTATAACATGTTTGAAATGAGCAGTTACTTACAAATAATGCACTAACTGTTCTGGATATAATAGTAACAAAAGCCAAAATCCAAACTTGAGAAAGGTTTAATGCTGTAACATTTGGTCCACTCAATTTCGTTTTAGAGAGAGTTGGAAAAGATAGCCCAGAGCTACCCATCACCCTTAGTCGTCTTGGCACATAACAGCAGGTACAAGTCAGATTTCAGAGTGCTAAAGAGCCAGATTTTACTTATACATTAGTCAAATGAGATTGGTTTCCTCCACTTTTTTTTTTTACCCTTTTAAATGAAAAAAGGATTACACCTAGAGAATAACTAGCATTATAATAACAACTCAAACATTGAAATGCCACAAAGGCTCATATAATTTTGGATGGTAATTTTAAAGAGTTGATTAGTTCAAGGACATTTCACTAGAAATAATAACAGACCAAATTCTGCCATCCATTATATGTCTCAATACTATTGGCAACTGAAAGCATGATTTAGCAGAAAGTTAGAGGTAAGCAAAGTGTCTCACTAGAAGCTGCTTTTTTAAGATTAAATTTGAAGTGGGAAATATCTTTCATGTTTTGTTTTACATTTAATAATTACACTTAGTATCATTATTAATTTTAACTAACATTTTACTGTCAAAATGCACATTTTATTCACTGCTGCGTTCATTTTCACTGCTTTTGATTATGTTATATTGCAAGGTTGTTAATGTTTGCTCTTCTGAAACATGGCACATGCAGTAGAACCTCAATAAATTATTTACGTTTTTAAAGACCAAAAGCTTATTAACATTCGCCTGGAAGAGTGCATTTGTGTTTTGCTCTGAAGCTGAAAATGTAAATGAACATCTTCTGGCCTGATTCTTTTCTCACTCTGTCAGTGTTATTCTCAGTTAGAACGGTGCAAATGAAATGAATCAAGCCCAGAGCATGTAAAGACCTCCAAGAATAATCCCCTTAATGCCTTCAGAGCTCTCCACTGAACTTTAATTTTCAGTTGCTGCAAAAGAAAAATACTGCAGACGCTCACAACACTATCAATATTGAGAAAAAGGTCTCAATAAAAGAAATTCCTTCTTCACGATTTCAAAGTGTAGAGCTAGCATGTACATGGATGACCTCTTCAGCTTTATTGGTAACAAAGTGGGGCACATGAGGCAGACAGAAGATAAAGGTGAAGAAAGCAAAGAACATGCTGCTGAGGTTAGTGAAGCTTTATCAGTAGAGTAAAGGAATGTGAGCAGTAACTGATTTAATGTCCAAAATACAAGCAGAGAGATCCAGTGGCAAAAGGTTATTTATTAGTGTGGTTTTTTTTGGTTTTGGGAGGCAAGGGAGAATTAAAACATTTTTATTTTCTATAAGAATATATAATTTTCATATAACAAGACTTAAGAACAGCTTGGGATGGCACGAAATTTTAAGGTTTAGTAAAGTAACATGTAACCTAACAAGTATTCTAAGAGGTCATTGGTGTCCTAGCTCTTCAAAGAAGCTTAAATTTCATCACAGTCCATTCCTCTGCAAATACACATATTTAACAACAGTTAAGGCAACCATACTACTTTCATACTCCTGGCAAGTTAGGGAAGTTCCAACTTAAAAAGAGAACTGATACACCTTACACATACTTCAATGAAGAGGTGAAGTTGCTGTCAACAAGCATTGCCACCAAACAATACTTGTCTCTGCTATACCCACTCCACGTCAGCAAAAGCATTTCATAGTGATGGAGCAAACCGATCCAGGTTGGAAGTAACACATTTTTCAAGGGTAGTTTTAAGCTGCATTAGGTCTCTGGTCCAATTAACTAAGCAACTTCGCAAACACTTGTGCTGACATAACAGAAGTTCACATAAAGTAGTGAATGGCTGTGTGAGAAAAAGAGAACGCCAACTTTTGTCAGGTTTAAGAGTTTAAATATGACACCCCCAAGCACACATACCACCCAACACTTACAGTCAATGGAAGATCCGTTCCCATTCCATAGCTGACCACATTTAAGTGAGATGGAAGTTCCAGAGCTTTCAAGTAAGTAAGGGACTCCAAAGCCAATACATGGCAACAATGTCAAATCTTCTTTTTGCCGCAGGAAATGGGAATTTTATGTTAATTACTTTGTGAAATTACAGAAATAATGATTTTGCAACAATAGCCTTATAGAAAAAAAGATGACACCTGTTGCAAAATTCTCTTATTTTAGTCTGTTGGAAAATAGCTTTTCTCACAGTGTTCTAGTTCAGTAGTGTCCCTCCACTTACCATCCCAGCCATGAAAAAGAAAAATAATTTAGAAAAAGAAGAAAACACTAAAAAGAAATTTCCTGCTAAAAAAAAAAGGGGTGAAAAAAATCTGAGATCACACACCCAGATTTTCATTCACAAGATATAGTGATATAACTTTGTGATGTTAGAGTATTCCTAATCTCAATTATGGTCTTTCCATTGAAAATTTTGAATCGGGTTGCAAGGTAACATTAGAGGTGGAGCATCATAATTCACATTAATTTTAGGCATTTGTTAAGTGTCATTTGTTTCTCAGTCCTGCCTACTCAGTTGAGTCAGTTAAGTCACATTAGCGCTGTTTTGGTGTCCCTACACACATACTGTAAAGTCTGAGGCACAGGAATGACTTTTGCAACATTAATCTTTTCACTAGAAGTATTCTTTTGTTAAATTAACCCTAAGGAGTGGTACAGATGTCTTCCATGAAGGAGATCTACTCTCTGATCTAGATACCTCAGTGTCAGAATGGTTTGGTTTTGGTTTCAACTCTAACACCAAAGAATAAGTTCTTGCTACCTGCCAAAAGATTAAAAAAAAAAAAGGAAAAAGAGAGAGAAAGGAAAAAGATGCAGATAACAGAGTACTCCTGTATAAATACCCAAACAATTTTGGAAAGAAAAAAGATGTATCAGAAGACCTTTGGTGCTTATACTTGTAGCAGATATTTGTAGTACTGCCAGAAGCAGAAAGACAGAACACACACAAAAAAAAAGAGGATGGAGCAGGATGCTAGTGAGGGAATTGAGGCAAAAAGACGTGAAGAAGGGCTTACCTACATGGAAACAGCCTCTAGATTTAACACAGAAGTAGTAAAATTGTGGAAAGCCAAAAAATGTAACACAGGAGAAACAACTGAAATGAATGTACTGATTGAAAAAAAGCGATAAAAGGAAAGAATAAAATCTGAAAAAAAAAAGCAAACCAGAACTCACCTGACTGACCTGGCTTCTTGGTTAGGATTCTGATAAGACACAGAACCATCATTAAACTGTGAGAGCTATACTGAGGTCAGATATCAGAATGAGCACATTAAAACCATGTTCTTTCTTTTTTTTCCCCTTTAAAACATTTCTGCACAGACAACTGCATGCAGTCTAGTGCAATGCAGATCAATATGCTAGAAGGATGCAGCAATTTGAAGTAGAACAGAAAGTAGAAGAGAAAATTCCAATTTTGTATTTCCCTTCAAATACGTACTAGACTGTACCGGCTGCCCCATTCAGACTATTGAAATCTTAGACAAAAATTTTTAACACACAAGTATTCCTACTGCTGTTAATAACTGCCCAGATAAGTAAAATTTGAGCGTCTGTGGGTCTGACCAACACAAAGTGTAAGGTGATAATAAGGAACCGAAGTGTCTGACATAGGAGCAGAGACTGAGAGAACTGTGACTGTTCGGCCTGAAGAGAAGACTCAGGGAGATGCTAACTGTGTGTGTAAATGTCTGATTTGGGGAAGCAAAGATGATGGAGACAAACTCTTCTCAGGGACAGGACAAGAGGCAATTGGCACAAATTGAAATACAGGAAGTTCCATTCATATGCAAGAAGGAAGAAAATGGTTTTTACTCTGAGGGTAGTTGAACATTGGAAAAAGTCACCCAGAGAGGTTGTGGAGTCTCCATCTTTTGAGATAGTCAAAACCAGACTGGACACAGTTCTGGACAACCTGCTTTAGCTGGCACTGCTTGAGCAGAGGGATTGAATGAGGCAATCACCAGCAATGACTTCCAACCTCAACCAATGTCTGACTCTCTTCTTACACCACACCAGGGTCTTATTATAAGCAATGGTGAATGCCACCATTAAAGTAGTGGCAATTGGAAAGTTACATTCTCAGGGTCAAAATACCAGTAAGGATGGGGGGGTTCAGGGAGACAGGGGAAGAGGCAGTCTATCCAATATTAAGGAAAAACACGTTATTTTTTTAATAAACAGCCTTTATATCCTGCATGTATATAACACCAACCATGGTGAGGTCACTGCCTTTGAGCACTGCAATACAAAGACTAATCCACACTTCCCAAAAAAAGGCAAAACCAAAACACAAAACCAGAAAAACCCAAAACCACACACCAGAGATGAGGTAAACAGAATTTAGCCTGAGGACTGTTCTGTTATTAGTAGCATAAGATTGCCTTCTATCTGTTTAAATTACTCATAATTAAAGCTAAGTGAAGAACAGGGTTTTTTTTGTTTGTTTTTGTTTTGTTTTGGTTTTTTTTTTTTTTTTTTTTAACACAAGATTCAGTAAGACTACAACAGCATTCATGAGGCAGGTCTTCCAAAGGAAGAGCTTGTAATTCTTGGGCAAATCCAGGTCACAAGACTTCATTACAACAGCACAAATGTACTGGGCACGAGTCATACTTGATGTCCAGCTCTTCAAATTTGTGAAGTTACACAGCAAAGAAAAAATCCCTACATTTTTAGGAAGACATTAGAAATGCCGTTTTAAAGGGAATGGAGAAAAGAGCAAAGTGCCTACACTATCTAGGAACAGCATTGTGCATACAGGGAAAAACCTCATTGCAAGAATCCATCAGGTCCATTTGAGTCACATTACTTATTCACAATGATTTTTCATGTTAGTAATATCTCATTGAAAATCTGGACCAGAAGTTGAGAATTTCTGTTTCCATTCCCATGAGTACCACAAACTATATGACTTTAGGAAAGGTATTTAACCAATGGGAAAAACTTCTACTTCCTTCTATCAGCTTAGAATCTGATATCTGTTATTTGCTCAGTTAACCCACCCATTAGTTGGGTAAAGAAAGCAATAAATTGTCTATTTGTATTATTACATATATTATTTTATATATTATACATATTAGTATTATAATATGTATTATTATTATACTCTGATGTCTTTGCATAAGAAATTATGTATAAGAATAGGGATAGCATGACTTCCAAATTATCCAGACAGGATTCCTTGCACCACCCAAGCAGAACATGTTTAACCTTCCTGTTATACACCACATGCCTCTGAAGATACTAAAGGCAAACTCCTTCAATGTGTGTAAAGAAGATATTCATGACAAGTAAGCTCAACTTAAGAGAAAGTAAAAGATAAGAAGATAACCAACAAGAGACTGAAGGTGGAAGCTGGCATCTCAATACTTACCCATGATATAGGGAACTATTGATCTAATTCCTGAGACTTGAAACAAAAGGCAAGTCCCATACGCTTAGTACAACAAAGAAGGACAGATAGTGGAACAGCAGAGTAAATGGCAATACAGTGAAAATCAGCCACAAATACACTGTGTCACATGCATACAAGAAGAATGTCAAGCCTAGAAACAAGGATGTTGCATGGAATGAAAAAGCAAGAATCTGCTAAGAGTTTTAGCTGGATTTGTAAGCAGCTTACAAGTCTGCAGTTTAATTTGGGCTGGCAGAGGATACTACCTTGAAAGTAGCTGTAGAGGATGAGCAAAGGACTGAAGACAAAGCTCATGGACTAAATCTCAAATCCTGGAAAGAAAACTCCTGTTTATCTCATCCTATAAAGCACCAGAAAACCATAGTGAAGGAAAAGTTGCAAGATGCATTAAATGTTTACTGCAGCTTCCTGTCAGGGCACAGTTGGTGAAAACAGGATGCATTGCAGCTTTGACTAGAACACAAATAAAAATGGTTTAAGAACAACACTTGTGGTCATCTAAGAACTTAAAAAATAAAATTAAATAATGTATGTAAACAAACTTTTTTTATTTTGTTTCAAGAGTAAAGAAGTAATAAAGCAGATTTGCAGTTGTGAATGAAGACAGCCAAAGAAAAGGAGGTTGAGGGAACGCTAAAGGAAGAGATGGAGAGATAAAAAAGGCAAATAGAGGAAAAAGGAGAAAATTGTAAAAGCTATTGTAAGCGGTGAGTCATGCTGGATTCTGCCAATTTTCTCATAAAATACAAGAAAGATTCTGTGTGGAGAGTATGTATGAGGCAGTGATTTTATGTAGGTGAAGACTCCTGATGGAGCAAAGAAAGAGGAAGAGAAGTTTGTAATGCGGAGTAGGGTAGGGAAGACCTAAAAAGGGAAGAAGTACAAGAATATAAATAACAGTGTGGAAAACCAGAATAGTTTATATGGTTTACAACCCAGTTCCTGTCCAGTGTCTACATTTCATCACCCCATAGTTGAAAAGCTGTTACTGGAAGGATATGGAATAGGAGGAAGCTAGAACTACTGCTGCAGAACTTGTAATGAGGACCGGAAACAAATAAAAAACAACAACAACTACAATAAAAATTAAAAAAAAGTCACCCAGCAATACCCTTATATGATGTAGGAAATTCTTATCTCCATTCTTACCACTGTCTTTGACTAATAGTCTGAAGCTGATTTATTTTCTTTGCATCAAATATTATTGTGCTATGCAAAGTTCAACGGTCTATAGAATGTCCCAGATGAACACAGTATTACACGAATATGACAAAATAATCTCATCTTCTTTCTATACAAAAGAGGGAATAATTTCCTGTTGACAGGAAAATATTTTACTAAGTTGAAGGCAGCAGAGAATGGCCTTTAATGCAGAATGGGACTGGGGAAAACAGTTTAATAATCAGCATTTTATATGTCCTGACATGTGCTGTGTATAGTGAGCATTGAAGATAATTTATAGTCAAGAGTTACAAAGAGAATGAAGGCTGGAAATGACAGTGAAAACCAGCAGAGCTGCTGGCCATTGTCATCATGACAAAGTGGGGTTTTTTTGTTACAACAGAGAGATGGTGATTTTAATGTAAAAGCACTTGCTACCCTGTCATACTGTTCAGCCTGACCAAGCTTCCTCAAAAGAGTGCATACAATGCAGATCAAATCAGGTCAGTAAAGAAAAACTATTAGTTTGCATAACCTTTCTGGAACAGGGAGCTGAAGTAATTCATTTTACTGCAGCACTGTTAGCAAAAGGCTGACAGAGGAGTACATAGCTTTCTACTCCAAAGTACCATTACCTACATGTCTGCATAAACAGCAGTGAGCCAACCTAGGATAAGTCAGTCTGTTAGTATTTATCAGGTGCAAGAGAGACAGTTCAGCATTGGTAGACAGAAATAGAGACGTGTTTGCTGATGTGTTTTCTGAGGAGTGGATCTTGGAGAAGATAGTCTTTGCAGCACCAGACTGTACGACCAGATCTGTTCTCTCTGCTTCAGGGAGTGACTCATCACTGTGTCACCTGTTCATTCAGCAGTCTTCAAAGGCTCAGCGTTAGCAGTATCCTTACTTTCCAGAGATGTATAGAGTGACTTTTTTTTATGAACACCTCAAGAAAACAGCCAGTCTAGCAAACGAGCCTGAATCTTTCCTAGTTGATCTTCACTACTAGCAGGTTCCCCTGCTCTCTAGGGCAACATACAATTGGATTGCCTGTACTTCCCCCGTCTTCCCCCCTACCTGCCCCTCAGTCTCTCAGCAGAGAAATACAGAAAGCCTTTAAATCCCTCATCACTCATCAGCTAAATATCTGAACACAAGCATATTGATATTATATCTCAGCTCTTTGCCCTAAGGCCAGTCTTCAGCTGTTCATGAAGAGTCTGCTGGGAACATACTTCAAATACTGCTGTTCAGAAATGAATATATCATAGTAGAGTATACACAAATCCAGTGATGCACATATATTATGCTCTAAAAAATACAGGATATTGAAATATGCATCATGCACATGGTACATTATATATTAATGAGTTTTAGTGATGCAAACTATAGCAATATACCAGCAGAGGAATTTCCCAAATGTACAGAACAGTTCTCCTAGACTTAATACATTACACTTAAGGTAATTTATAAGCAGCACCTTCAAAACCAGAGTAGGGCCTCAGCTGAGTCCTTAAGCAGAAAGCTACTTTCTTCAGTTCAGTCTTGAAATAACTGAGCACTGAAACAAGTGCTTTAATCTTAAGTCCTAAAAGAAAATGGGACTTCAGCTTGCTGAATCAGAAGCATGGCTATAGCATGCCACATAGTGATCTCTGAACTAGTGCTAGAGAATCAGGCTCCGAGGCAGAAACAGTATTTGCTTCATTAGCTCTGTTCTGCACTGTGCAGAGTACAACTCTGCATCATCTTGAACATGGCTAAAAATATTTACCATCTCTCAAAGATACAGCATCCTGGTTCACATGAACTTATGGACATTAGCAGATTTTTGGGATTAAGATCAAAATATTAAACAGTGCTCAGCAGCGATAGAAATGGAATTTTTTGACCATTGGTGTGAAAACCAGTCCCAGAGCAGTGTAAGGCAGTTTTACAAATGTCAACAAAATGGTTTCTTTTTTGCATGCATATTCTGGTTTATGATTACTAAGATTTAGTATTTTATCACCTAAAACATTAGTAACAACAATTTAACTTCAGACACTTAAAGGAACAAAATTAACACTGAACTTCCTTGAAGAACTGTGACTGTTGTTTTGCATTACCCAGTGCCTTACGTTACGCCTTCAGTTTCAGGAAAGGAGAAACAGTAGAACAGTCTCTTCACATTTTAGTTCATTACCAGTACTAGTTTATTTACCTCATTCCTATACTTCAGCTACAACATGGCAGGCCATTCTTCTACACAGAATTTTAGGATCAGGTCTTAGCATGTACAAAGGCGGCTTCTCCCTTTAGCACAGTCCTAAAGCCAGTCACATCTGCAGCCCCAGTTCACAGTTTAGTCTGGAGAAGCCTTGTGACTGAGCAGTCCTAAGGATTTGACAGCCAGTACCAGGATGTAGTCAAGTGGCTGGACTCCCTTGTAGAAACAAGTTCAAGGCTGTGTTTAAGAATAAACTTACCAACTTTGCATATTACTTTCCTGCTAGAAAAGCTTGGAGACCACTGTTGTGATAGCACAGCACCTCCTTCCTGGTGGGTGCACACTCTCCTTCCATATATACCACCTGCCCTCACAGCTCTGCCACACAACTAACCATAGTTAGCCAAATCATCCCAAGATCCTTTCTACAAGGGGTCCCAACCACAAGTACAGATGGAACTTGCAGCATCCCAAATTCAAACTAAATTTAAGGTTACCTCAAGGATAACGCAGACAGCTTAAGCTAAATCTAAAGATCCCTCACCTATTAGGTAGGATCTAAAGATCCCTCACCTATTCTGGTACCTATTCCGTACCAGAATGTCTTCACCAAATTCTGATTTTAAGTGTCCCCAAAATCAACGCAGCTGATAGTCAGCCCAACCGTATCACTATCAGAAACACAGGTGTACTTCAACATCATTGATTCCTAGCCTCTGCCCAATCTTACCATGTTACAAGAGCCCACACATCACTAAGACATCCCCACACAATCACACGCACCCCCCACCCCCCGAATTCTGTCACCAGATAATGGCCTTTTCCACCTTAAAAAACAATGGCATTGCTATGCAGTACAGAAGTCAGATGCGGTCAGTGTCTGTTTATTATCTCTGCCATAACTCCTTGGCTTTACAGCGATACTTATTCCCAAGAGCTTAGCTTGAAGAGATAGGCTCTGCATATTTGTCTGTCTTTTCCCAGAAGTGCAAGTATTTCCCTGAAAGGCAGCATCCCAGCAATTCCCATGCTGAATCTGACTCTCTCTGCCTCTCCCTTGGCATTCCCTCTAGCTGTAAACATCCCCTTTCCCACTAATATCCACTATGAATGTCAGTCTCAAAAAGCAACATCCTTTTTTAAAAAATAAACCACATTATTCCCCATTTAATTGTATAGAAGTCACTGGACCTACACCACGAATAGGATCCCAAAATACATCACTAGGCTAGTCTACACAATCCTACAGTATCACAGAGGAGAAAATAACTATAGTTTCAGGGAATCATCACATTTAGATACTTGATATATACCACAAGCAAATCTTACTCTTACTTTACGCTAGCTAATGTTTTGTGTTTTTTCTTCTTGGTTTAGAACAGTAACTTTTTCTTTTTTCCTTTATTTCTTTGAAGGCTGACCTAGTGCCTCCATATCAATAACACGAGAAAGATGTCTTTGGCAGGTAGATTAAATAAAGTCTATAGACAGCAATTCAAGGAAGAAGAATAGAGCAGAACCAGGTGATCTGATGACTGCAAGGGAAACAACCTTAGCTGAGGAAATGTACTTCTGGTAAGGGAAATGGAAAGTATGTCAACAAGTGGATGGATAACATTCAAAAAGAAGTTGACAGCTATACGAAGAAAACTATGGATATCAACAGTCTTGCAAACAACAAGTGATAAAACTACATCTTGTAGGTTTCCTTTGGAAAGGGCCTTTGTCACTGGTGTATCCACTAAGAACATTTGGGGCAATATTCAAAGTAGTAATGCTTTTATTTTTACAGTGATAACTTCTTCAGGAAATCCAACTGTTATGTTTTACCTAAGTTGAAGTAGCTGACCTTTGCTCCCAATGGAGTGTTTGCACAGCGTCTGGTCTCAATCAAGAGCCAAAGCTAAGCAACCCAAGATCAAATTGTTTAGATGTCTGTACCGTGACATTTTTTTAGTGAAAAAACCGGTACAAAGAATGACATTCAGCAAAATATGATACCCTCTAAAATTCATCTCAGCTGGCATAAGACAGATTTAGGTACAAGACAGGATATCTTTGTAATACAGTAGTATTTACTTATGTAACCTTAGTGTAAGTAGTTAAGATAGATAGGATTTACTATTATTATTTTTACTTCTTTTTTTTTAGTTACAAAAACATGTATGCAGTCTGCTTGGAATGTTAACAATAAAAGCTTGTATCGTCTCTATTGTAAGTCAAAATATTTTCCCTGAGTAAAAAAAAAACAAACCACCAAACAAAAAACCTTGCTTAAAGGCATTTCAATTCTTGAAATATATTCCATAGCCAATAAAAAATAGTTGAGTTACGAAAAAAAAAAGCACCAATGAAAGTAACAGCAAAACACTCTCCAAAGACTGACTTAAGCCTGTTGCCAGACTGATGCCAGTCTTTTTTCAGTGGTGCCCAGTGACAGGACGAGAAGTAACAGGCACAAACTTGGTCACAGAAAGTGCCATCTAAACATGAGGAGCAACTTCTTTACTTTGGGGGTGGCAGAGCACTGGAACAAGCTGCCCAGAGAGGTTGTGGAGTGTCCTTCTCTGGAGATATTCAAAACTCGCCTGGACTCATTCCTGTGCAATCTGCTGTAGGTGAACCTGCTCTGCGGGGGGTTGGACTAGATGATCTCCAGAGGTCCCTTCCAACCCCTATCATTCTGTGAGTCTGTGATTATATTCCCAAGTCTGCAATAGGCCCACAAGGCTGAGTCAAATCATTCAACACTTCTCTACAACCATTCAGCAAAAGGTATGTTACAGAAAATAAGAAATGGTAATGGTATAAAGAACAAGGATGACTGAAGCATGATTTATAAATGAAGCCTTAATCCAAAGGAGGCCTGATAAATGGTTAGTAGAAGATTAACAAATGTTTTAAGTCTTCTCGTTATTATCATAAATAGTATGCTGTATATACATTTAAAAGAACGGCTGTAGGAGTCAGTTATTTATGAGAATAAGTATAGCCATGACTTGTGCACCCTATTGGGAAATATTAATAATAAATAATATCTCCTAATCACAAATTAATACTTAAAATAGCACCTTATAAATTATGACAGATATATATGCCTAAGAGTCTAATGGTGAAGCTGTAATATCGTTGAACACTCATCATTATTTGTTGATATTTGTCAACCCACAGTTTGACAACAGAGCAGCTATAAACAATACACCAAAATACACTTAGTGCTTCATACGATCACTTGTGTGCAGCCACCTGCCACAGAGTAACAGGACAAATCAATACCTTCGACTAGGCTTGCACTTCATGGAAGTATGTGGTGGACATAACATCAGCTGGTTTGAGATAAGAGCCTACACTATGTCATATAAAGTTTTGCAGGAGGGCATAAATGTCAAAAATAGACAACTGAGTTAGGATTAGATGACATTGTCTAGGATTACGTACTAGCAATAAAACCACATTAGATAAGTGCTTATTTCTTCAAAACAAGTGCTAATTTAGCAAATTAATCAAAGACATCTTCAAATAGACAAAAGTCTGAATACTTCCAAGGGCAGTGATACTATAGCTGTGATAGTCTAAGCAGATAAGACAAGCAAGGTTAGCGACTAGAAGTAATATTTTATTAGATTAGCTTTTTTATTTGGAAAAAATATAACTGAGTCTCACCTGGCTCCTCCTTCAGATATAATGTAAAAATATATACTTAAAAGTTAATTTAAAGCTCAGAATGTGTGTGCTGAGTTTAATCACATTTTAGTCCATTAAACCATCTCTTTTTCACAGTAACTTTTTCATGTTCCACGAGTAATAAATTACCTTTCCTTTTATTTCCCATTAGAGAAGGAAACCACCTTGAAATACCTTTCCACACCAAGGTGGTCCTCCTGCTCCACAGGCACCAATAGCTTCTTCTCTCAGATAGTTTAACTAGATACATTAACCAGTCAGACCAAGAACAGTTTCCTCATTTTTTTTTTTAGCTTTGAATTTTGCAGCTTTTATTTCAAACCTGAAGAGAGCTCGTGGAACCACAACACTCGACTATTTCCTGTCAACCACTTTGGTTGGTCTAACAAATGGTATTACTGCTACCGTACATATACACGCTTAATAAATAGTCTTGACACTGTGAAGGCCTAAACCAAAAACTTGGTTATAAGTCTGAATTGATGAATTTTCACATGCCATTACTGTAACATTCTGTCTGAATGTTGCATGAATCCAGTTAGCATGGAGCGGCTCTGAAGAATTCAGACCAAGTCTTCCTAACCATCAAGCCTTTTGCTTTGCAATCTGTAATGTGCATTGAGTACATAAAAGATGGCTTTAAAGAAAAAAGAAATAATCTTTATTTATTATCCATTACAGAAAAGAAGAGAAGTAACAGACTTCAGATTTCAGCAAGAAAGATTTGTGTTTGTAAGTAGGAAAAAACTTTCTGATGGCAAGAATAGCAAAGCAATGGAATAAGTTTCCTTCAAGCAGTGTGAAATCTCCATTGCTAGCATATTTAGGTACAAGTTAGGCAATCATTTGACATGAATAGCCATAGCTTGTCCTGTATTGCACAGGTGAGCGGACTAATCAGCCCTGTCAGATCCCTCAGAATTGCTGTTTGTTGCTATAACAGCACTTATTATAATGTCATATCTATTTGCTCTGACTCTCTCTGGCCTGGCGTGTTCAATCTGAGGCAGAAGCTAGATACAGCCCAAGAAGTTATTGAGACTGTCTGCAAGCTAAATAAAAAAAACCAAACAGATCCGCACTCAACAACAGGGAAAAAAAATAAGATGGCAAGCATTAATATTTTCAGAGAAGAATGAAAATAAATATAAAGAACTGTGTTAAAACCATAAAAATTCTGAAGAAGAAAAATGGTGGACAGAAATAATCTGTCAATCACAATAGTTTAAAAGGGTGTTTTTTTTAAAAAAACTAATTCTACCTCCAAACTGCTTTTACATCGTGCAGAATATGCCATCTGTCACACCCAAGCAATCCTTCACATGAGTGAATTTTATGCTAAGTAAACATTTGGAATGTAAAAACTCCAACCAAAAGTTGGCTACTTTTCCACATGAGGCGGGAGGCCTGGAAACAATAATATGTTGTAGCAATAATAGGCTTCACCACAGCTGTCTAACTACATTTTATATGAATATAATTAAACTGATCTCCAGGAAATGTTTTAGACAGTATACAATAGATCCAGGCCCTACCCTTATTAATGAAAACAACTCCGACAGTGTAGAAGGTAGAGATAAGTCATAGCAGGGTTGTCAAAGTGCTTAAACTGGGGACCAAATGGAGAGAAAACTATCACTAACTCAGGAAACAACTCACCTTTCTGAAGCAGGGATCAGCAGCAAATCAGGATGCTGTGCTAGATCATATTCTTTTTTCAGTTTAGAGATTATTACATGAGTAGAAATTCAGCAGGGCTTGGGAAAAGGAAAATATCATCAGTTATCACAGCCGTGCCTCTAAGACAGAGAGAGGTTCCTGACTTCCACCAAGTCTAGAGCATGTCAGGAACCAGCACATGGTTGCTGCTGTTGCTCACAGAATGAGAGTGCACAGAGGCATGACATTATTTGCATTTATAGTACAGATAAGGGAGAAAAGTGTCGGGTGAGCTATATTCCTCTTAAAATACAAATCTATCTATTTTTGGCATCTGTGCCAGGTGCTGATGATCCTGGCCTTATACTATCTTCCTACATACCACAAGTGAAACTAAAAATTTAAAAAAGCCATGTAACTCAAGAGGGAGCCAACACCTTCAAACTGAGAGCATCTTCCAAACACATCCCTCAAACCCAGCTTTTCCCAAGTTAACAGAATGAGACCTGAAAAAGAAATTCCACAATACAGAGCTGCCCCCCCCAAAAAATATGCCAGCTGGCAGGTATGCATCCTACTTTTTTTAACCATATTTACTATGTGGCTCATAATTGGTCATATCTACCACAGCTTTCAAATGTTCAGTGTGACATCTGGCACACAAGTAACCAATTTGCAGTTAAGTGGAATTAATTGCATCTGAATTTAATGTTAATTTGGACACAAACACAGTCCTGTCTATCCTGCACTATTCTTTACAAGTTGTTAATCCCAAAGGTATTACTCCTGCAAAGTGCTCATTAAAAACTGAGTGGCTGTCCTATCTTAATAACTGTGGAAGGTCAGACAGAACATTAAAATTATAACATTATCCAGTATTTTCAACTACTATGTTTAACTTACAGATGAATAAGTGTAAAATTTTACATTATCTGGCGAATATCTTGCAACAGGTAGATTGATTTGTTTCTGCCCAAGAGCATCATGTCATATGTTTGTAAACTTAATCTCTGAATCCATTCTTTTTGTAGTCAAAACTGCAAATGCTCTACTGTGCTCAGTTTGAAGAGCTACGTACTAAACCGTTTGATTATACACACTCTAATTCCTGGATCTTCACACAACATGGACACAAAAGTGTTTACTAACTACCTAAAAAAATATTTTAAGGAAGAGAATTTTAATCTGTTCCACTAGAACATGAATATAGAACGACCACAAGATTCTAGGCCATAGGGGTTTTAATGGGAGCACTCTATCAAAATGCTGCTATTAAGGTCTTTGATGAGGCTGCCCAGGCCTTTGTTTTAAACAGGGACTTGAATACTCCAGCCTTTGCTTCTGTCCTCTGTCTTTTAAGGTGTTGGACCTTATTCAGATTTTCTTATGCACAGCCTTTATTCAGTGAAAGTATATGTTATTTAAAGCTTTAAAATTAAGGCTTCAGAAGTTAAAAAGATTCTGTTATCAAGACCAGGACTCAAGTCATACTGATATGTCATTAGTCAACCTAATAAAAACCTTTAAATCAATGTCCTGAAAAATGGAAGATTAATCCAAAGCAAACTTTTCCACACAGGACTTATATCTGAATAACAATTTGAAGTTACTCCCTTAAACAAAATCTGCTTTAAAATACATGGGTGCTTGAAGAAAATTACATATTAGCTAGCCACTATATGCAATTTCCCCATGTTATTACAGGGTCAGTTTGTAAACCCAGTAAGAGTAATAGCACAACACTAAAAATTAGCAAGTCAAAATAGAAAGGTGAGTTTGGGACATTATTATTATTATTATGGATCTGTAGATATAGCTAAATAAATTAAGACTGTCATAACTATAAATTATATCAGAGATTGAGTAATGATGAATGAGAGTCCATCTTACGAAAAAAATAGACACACAGTATTGGTTCAAATTCTAAATTTTTAACAGTCTTGTCTCCTTCCAAATTCAATAATATTAAGCAGATGAGAACCACAGGGCAAAAAGTTCACTATTACTAATTTCTCTAATACTCTAGAGCATTCGCAGGAGAACAAGATAGTGCAGACACATTATAGGCTGTAGGAAATGGCATTTTTGAAGTCAAAATGGGCTAAAAATCTTTGCTGAGGTCAGCTACCCATTAATAAAGGAGAGCATGCCACAATCTAATGTCTGGATCAATGTAATTGCACTGAGAGAGATGAAAGGAAACTGCATGCATTACGAATATCACCATAAATTACACAGGTCCCCTTGTCTTACTCCCAACAGAAGTCAACAGCAAATATTCATCAGCTTCAATGGGATTCATGATGGGCCCTAAATTATCCTTGGGTGTACATCATAGGGCCTGTAATTTCCATCTTTTACTCTGAGGAGAGGTAACCTCACAAACATGTCGTTGGAGGTAGTATACCCTTATTTAAATCTAGAAGGAATCTAGAATGAAGACATTTCCCTTTATTGCCAACCTTTTCTGATCAAAATTAACACCACCTCAGAGTTATTATTGGTGAACTGCTCAGCCTTGCTGAAACTTGATATATGATGGGATAGATACGGAGTGAATTTTGACAGTTGATGGAAATATTTAACAGTACACATGTGAATCAAGTAATTTTGAGAGGGGTGGGGGCAGCATGGAATTAGACTGGTGCTCCTGGAGAATACATTTTAATGGGACTTCATGCTTATTCTGCTATTAACAGAAAAACCTATATCTTCACTATAGTCTTTTCCATTTTCATTTGCTAGTGGTAACGAACCACGGATTTTGTCAAATATATCTGGCATAGGAAGCCATGAAGGAGGTGAGATCGTGCACTTTATGTATATTTAATGCAGGCACAGCATCTAAGGAACAAAAAAGACAGGCTCCAAATTAGTGAGACTTAAGGTCAGCCCATGAGATTGGGCAAATCTTGCTCTTCCTTTAAAATACTTCTTCCCCTGCAGAGACCATATATACTAAGCAAAACATTATTAGACAAACTTCATTCTGATACACGTATACATGCATACGTTCCCTATGGACTACAGTGGGAAACAAAATTAAGCATCACTATTCCATTGTAAATGGCTTGTTTGATATATTATATACATAATTTAATATACAAAGTAGATGCACACATCTGCTAGGAGATTATTTGCTTTTCTGGACTCCTATGTGGCAAAATCACAGTGACTGAGAAATATACTCTGTCTTTTCTCGTTCTCTGGCTTTTTCAGCTAATCACCTCGAGGATCATCAGCTTTTTAAAGGCTTTTGCAATTTATGCTACTTCACCATCAGCAAGAAAAATTCTGCTGTTGAGGCAATTCTTCTAGATTGAGATATCCTGTGCTTATACTGACACCTGAACAGTGTCTACCAGGTTCTACTGGATTAAGGATCCCCACACTCAACAAGCACAAAAAGGTGGATATATGGGGATTAAGGAAGTATAAAACAATAAGACTTCCTAGGAGGATTGGATTCAGCATTCACAGTAATGCTTGAACCACATCACTCAAGTAGTACCTCCTCATGAAGCCTAACATGCAACAAGAAAAGCCACCATTACTCAAGTAATTGTTCGAAATCCCCTAAGAAATATCCTTCCTACCTAATTATCACAGCCATTTTGAATCTATATCATATTTGTGCTGCAAAAGGACTATAGGATATTTTGTAGAGCAAGGAAAGAATCTGTAATAAAAATACATTTTACACCTTGACACAGTTGGTGCTAAATGTCAGCCTTCTGCTTGTGCAGGCAGTTATTCTGCTGACAGCTACAGAAGTCATCCACAGGAATGAAGAATTTTAAAATACAAGGCTGAGCAAACAGAAAAGTCTTGGTGGTCTAGTTCAGACAACCCCTTTTGCTAATATCTAAAAGCTGGTACTTTTCTACCCTTTTTTGGGGGGGGCTGGTTACAACCCTGCCCTGGTAATAATACAATAAGAATCCTTCAGTGACCTGGAATGAAAATATGGATGCATGGCTTACAAGGGTAATATGGTTAGATGCCTGAGCTGAAAAGCAAGGAGTTGATGACTACAGATCTCATAGTGAAATACAGGAGACCATTAGAGACTAGTTGTAGCCCCTTTTACCAGCCATTATAAAGCACTTCATCATACAAGATGGGAGTATTAGATTTTTTTCAGTCACAAAGAACTTGCTTGCTAAAACTCCTGAAAAGTGCTAGGAAAGACATCATGTCTTTCCCTGATGGGAGGGAGACCAAAGCAAGCCAGAAATCAGCCTCAGAATGCACTTACGCATCCCACTTTCATTCTCTATTTTTGCTTAAGCTCTAATACATCAGAAAGAAAAACAAAAGAAGAAAGCAAGCAAACAAATGATAATTCAATATAAACCCTAGAAGCCAAGTTATATATCAAAAGGAGAGAGAGAAATCTTTTCTGATTGCTAGCAGATAACCAGCAGAAGCCCTTAAGTGTGAGTTAACAGTATACAAATACAATACCAACAACAACCTAATCACTCTTCACACCCTCCACCTGCTACCCTGTTTTACCAACACATCCAGCACCCAAGGGTTCATATCACAAAATTAATTTCCTTTCTTCAGTAACTCTGTCGGTTTGTCCCTTCCAAAAGCTTCATCAAGCTCCACCATTAGAAATGATTAGTCACTTTTTTTAAATAATAGAATTTGTAGAAATGTTAAAAACAACCTCCTAATTCCTAGTCTTCTTACAAAAAGTAGTTGTGAACATCCATCTGAACTTGCTCTCAAATCCTCCTTCAAGTTAAGTAGTTTTTCTTATCATTAAGATTTATGCCCTCTTCCCCCCTCGGATATTCATTATTCATGGGCTGCTACCAATACTTCTTTTTTCATTTAGAGTATCTTGCTTGCATATCCCAAATTCATGCTAACCTTTCAACCATTGCACTATATCAGTGACTCAGCTACCCCACCAACCATATCTGTTATCCTGTGTCATCTGAGAATTGCATTAGATACTTCAACAAGTGAAGGTCAGTATTCTTGAGTTTCATTTCTTGATTTTTGGTTTTAATGCAAATCCTTTCTGATAAGACACCTAGGAAGGATCAGAACATATTTCCAATAAAGATCAACTCAGCTAGTGAAACATTAATCCGTGCACAGCTTGCACTCCATCATTTTGGCACATCAGCATAAAAGGGGGAAAAAAACCAGTTACAAGCAACCCATTCCCTTATCTCATTTCCACTCTTCTTTTTTGTACACACACACACTGAATAATCCATTATACCCATTATCCAGCCATCAACAATAGGATAGTACAAAAGCAACTTAGATTTACAGTACGGTTTAAACCCAAACTGCTTGGAGCAGAATCTAACAGGATGATGTAGCAAGAGCTAGCAGAAATTTCATATTAAAAAATGAATAATGGAAATGATCGCTTTAAAAGCAAACACCCAGCATGTTCCTATACAAAATTTTCCACCCAAGCCCAGATACCCTGAAAGTGAGACTAACAGTAAAAAGGGAGGGGAAAAAAAAAAAAAAAAAAAGAGACTGATTTCAATTATTTCAGTCTTCTAAACTCGGGGCGGGGGGGGCGGGGCTGGGACAAAAGGAGGAAAAAAGAGAAGAATAGCATAAGTAGTGAAAAACCATTTTTTTGAAGTCTTCCAGCAGCAATCATTTAAGCTGCTATTGAAAGACATAGTAAACATACAAGGTACATATTCTTTAATTTCTTAGTTCCCTTTCAATGAAGCATTTAGTGGGGACATGAATATGGAACCAACCTGTAAAACTGAATACCTGTTTATGCAATAACCTTTAAATGCTTAGGCATTACATAATCTTTATCACTCTTTGCTAGTATTCTGCATTCCAAAGACATCAATGCAACAAGTTCAGAGCAAATCTTACACAAACCTGTAACTCTCTGAATGAGGACTTAGGGAGAGGGGGTGGGGAGGAAGAGTTTAATATATACCTGGGTTTTTGCAAGTATACAAGAGCTTCCAATAAGATAAAGCTATGATCTACTAAAAACAGAAAGGTGGATTAAATAAGATTTGGGAAAAGTTACATTCAGAAAAATAAAATAAAATTACAACTACCATGAAGTATGCCTTGCACATAAGAAGCTCGAGCATACCTTTAAGGACCTAAATTAAGAGTCAGCTTGACTACAGACTTTCTGTGTGCTGAGAAACTTCCACACGTCTTGCTGCATTCCTGTTTGCACTGCTCCTGTACTGTAAAACCCACAGGCTCCAACAGGCAATGTCCTTGAACTACTGCTTTTCTACTTAAAACAATGCTGTGAGTGGCTGACAGCTCCAGATAGCTGGGAACCCTCAGCACCTCTCCAAACGTATCGTGTCCAGAGATCAGTTACAGAATGTATTTCATCTTTACCTATCTATATTTATCTACAGTTCTGAATCCATACTGCCACCCAGAGAATGAAAACAGCTGAAATGTCTTCTCCCAGAACGCACGGGCAGCATGAGATAAGGTGTTTGGTTGGGGTGGTGGGGCAGTGGGTACATCTACACAGTGAAAGTTTAGCTGGTGCAGATTACTAAAAAAGTTCTTTTGGGGTGTGGTAGTGGAAACAATACCCCTAAAATTGTTTTGGAACTATAAAAAAAGTATTTTTTTCTTTGAATAAGTATAAAAAAATATTTTTCACTTCCAAGATATAGAAAGGCAAAATTAGGGTTGGTTTTGTTTTGTTTTTTTTGCCAAGTCACTTGTCCCCAGTTTTTGGGTAAACCATACTAAAATACCATATATACCAAATACCTCTAAGGCTATGTCCCCAGTGGATTTTTATGCAATATTAACACTTCTCTCACATAAGTATACACAACCTGCTCAAAATAGATTTTTCCCTTTATCCACTTGCATGTTTGGATAGTTGATTGATGGAGTACAAAGAAGAAATGTTGTAATTTCATTGGCTGCTTTTTGTGAGCAGATGGTTCTTCAGGTTATTCTGATTTACCTTTAAAACAAATATGAATTCAACCTGCAAACAGCACCATTTTAAAGTATAATTACAACGCAAAAGACCATTTTCAAAAATATACATGTATGGAACAATAGTTTTTATCTACGGAAGTGTTGAGTCTAGCTGTCTGAATAACTAATACAAAGCAGAAGGGAAACACAAGGGAACATTAGATTCATAGCACTATCATCAACAAAGTGTTGTTACAGTATTTCCCTTTTAATAAAGCTGGCAGCTGTGTGGTGTAAGCTGTCTTTTCTCTTCCCTTCAGCTATGCCTTGTAAAGGCTAGGAAGTCTGAGCTGGTTTGCAGCTCATTCACAGCAAGATAAAGATAGAGGACTAGTCCAATACAGCCTGGAAAAGAAATGTGTTCGTTCAGCGGAGAACAGGGCCACTTCTTGTTAAAGAGCTCTATAGCACTTCCAGCACCATTATACATAAGCAGGTGCACATCCTATGAAAGCAATCTTTTGCAAGTGAGCTATTTTTAGAAAACACTGATCTAAAGTTTTTAAGGGACTCTAATGTACTATACCCAATGCAAATGAGATAGATAACTGACTGGGAAACAAAGTCAGGTTTGGTAACTCAAACCAGTGAAGAGTTACTTCTTCACATTTCTTAGTTACTTCTTCACATTTCTTAAACACAACTACAACTTGGAAAGCCTGATGGTCCACAGTTAACAGCCATAAAATTTAAACAAATTTACACTGTCTGAAAATAGTCCTATCCTTCACACAATTCCAGCATCGTGGTCAGCACATCCACAACAATCCTCCTATTGAAGTTCAGCAACTAGATTCTGAACAAGTTGTGGGTCATAATTCTAAATCAATCCACTAATTCCACCCCAAAATTGCTACTCCCTTCCCTCCATCCAGTCTATACCTTTGCGTATGTATGCCAGCTCCCATTATCTTACCCAGAGGAATGCAGCTGGCATTGTATCCTAACTTTTGTCCAGTACTTTCAGCTAATTCCAAGCCCAATTATCCAAAATCTCTTAAAAAACTAGCAGACAGGGACTACAAACTTAGAGTAACTTGCAGAAAATAAACCGAAGCAAAATTTCCCATTTTTAAAGGTTACCAAAAAGTATCTTTGAGCAGATCAGGAGGAATTCAAAAAGTGGATAATTATTGGTGTCGGGGCTACTTATAGGAAAAAAAATAATAAAGCTGCAAACACATTCAGTTTCTCATCCATCCCTTTCTCTTCTATTAGAAATTTACTACATACCTGGAATACCACTTCAAATTCTAGAAAACAGTAGAAAATGCAGCTCTTGTACTGGAAACAACCACTGAGTCATTGAAAAATAGCATTCCTTCACCTAGGAAGAAGGTGTATTTACTCTAGCTTTCTGGTGGGGAATAGGGTCACTTTTTGTCAAAAACAAATCTTGTAGAAAGTGGCAAAACTTCCATCCATACAAGTTTCTCTGGCCCAGGTAAAGTTTTAAAGCAGAGACAATAAAAACAAAATCATTTCAATTAGCACTCTCTTCAGAACAGTCCATTCATTCCCACAATCCATATTTATATGAGCTCAGTACAGCTATTTGCTTATATAAACTTCAATTACAGAAATAACCTGATGAAATTATTTAGCCTAAATTATATTTTTTAACTTTTCAGTCTCTAAACCATTTATTTCATCATTACTAACCACAACTTTCCCAGCCCCTACTTCCCCTCATTATTTTAACAAGCCTCTCATGATATAAATTTTTATCTGTTCCTGGGAATCTTACTACATTAACTTACAAATGAAATAATATCTGATTTAAATAGCCCAAGCACATGTTCTACAAGAATTTATTCCTGGATTAATGTGCAATAAATATGGCAAGAACACAAAATATAATCCTATGCCGCTAATTTATTTAGAGATTAGACGAAGTTACTTGATCAAAACTTACAAGATTCCATGGCTATAAAATAGGGATGATGCCTCTTTTACAAAGATCTTTCAGTTACAATACATGTAAGATATAAAGCTCATTCTTTTTATTGGAAAAAGTTTTAAGCAGTAAACAAGTACTTATTCATCACAATTTTGCTTCTTAAAAAAATGAAGTAGAACTGTAACACAGTAATCAAATTAATTTCTTTGAAATTACTACTTAATTACTCCAAATCAAAATTCCATGGAAAACCACTGAGATTAAAGGTCAGACCATACTAAAGCCATTTATTAGAAATGGTAATCAGGCATAACAGTAGTTATGTCTTCAAAACATAAAGGAACCATGATTCAAGTACTAAAGTTTAAAACATATGACACCTTAATTTGCAGCAACAACGGCATTGGAACGTGTTGTGAAATCATCAAGTACATTTCCAACACACTCCATAAGTGAGTATAACAGAAATGAACATCCACCTTTTTCATAGCTATATTAATAATCCTGCTTAAGCTATCTAAGTTTGCCTCTGAAGTATTAAGACTAAGTATTCAGCTTCAGAGAAAATTATACAGAAAAACTGTATGCACCAGTCATCACCACCTGTGTACCCATACTTGTGTACATGTATCAACATACCCTAATCCTTGTTTTCTTCTGGATATTTAGTTACTTCTTAAAACAACATTCCAACGTATTTAAAAAATTATAACATGGAAAACATCACTAATAAGAATCTCAAGCCCAACTGTAGCTAAGGCCTAATAACAATAAAAAAATCCTTAAAAAAAAAAAAAGCAAACAGCAGTAAAAGACTCCCTCCATGCAATTCACACATGTAGAGTACAAAACCAGAGGTTTTCAATAAAGTAATATTTTTACCTTATAGAACAACCAGGATTGTCATCCTGCACAACACATACATTTGAATAGCAATGAACTGGAACATATATCAGATTAAATCCTCTCTTAAAAAAACAATCTGGCAAAAATATTTTGGTTCAGGGTTTTGGGTGGGTGCTTTTTTTTTAAATACTCATTCAAAAGAAGGCACCAGCAGCCAAATACATAGATGCAGGCCCCTTCCTTTTGTGGTGAATATCAGGGAACTACTTCAGTATGTCAAAAAGCTGTAGAGGTTAGGCACTAACCTTAACTGCTCAGTGAGCCTCAGGAAGAATGAAAAAAACCCAACCACCTCATTGCACTTAGCTCTAAGACTGATAAAACTACCTTGTATACTTGGGGAATACACTTCAGCTGGGCCAAACTGGAGCCCAGTGGTGACCAAGGGGGTAAAAAAGAGTTATCAGGTGAAGCAAATGATGTAATCAAGGATGTTCAGGGGTTCCTATTGATCAGCCCTGTGCTTGATTGCCACAGTTTGCAGCAGGGCAAACTCCACTGTTTCTGCTATACTGTGTCTGTCTTGCTTCCATGGTCAGGAAGAACTTGGTGTGTTGTCCCTGGGGTTGGTGAGGGACTGTGGGAATGTCCTTCCTCATGTTGGGGAGTGCTGCCTAACTCTTGTGTCCCTCCCTAACTTCCTTTAACAAAGGAGCATAACAATGCACATGAAAGGATATAGGTTAAATTGGTAGAATCCGGTAACCTTTCTCAGGTGAAGTTTCTGCAGTAAACCTTATAACCTCCAACTCCCCAGAGGAACTAGTCTGTCATATCAGACATACTGACTGTAGTACAGAACCTGACTTTGTAGAAGTTGATGTCTCTTCCTTTTTAAATGTATGCAGTCATGCTAAGCATCTTAAAAGTAAACTCCATTTAGTGTTTCAAATTAAATGTTTCAAGTAGAATGAGGTGTTCATAAAACACCTCCACAATTTTGCATCTGTACAGACTGAGAAACAAAAACATTTTGCCTTACAAGATTTTATGTCTTGATTATTTTATTATTATTATTATTGTCTCCCACCACAACTGCATTAATAGTGATTTTGCAATTAAGCAAACCAAAATTCAAGCTGTGAGCTTGAGAAACTGAGTGTTCCACACATTTTGCGGTGTGCTATAAACAAGGACGATGAAGAAAAGAAAGAAAGAAAGTCTTTATTTCAGCTGAACATTTCACAACGATGACAAGGGGCAACTCCTCATTTCCTGTATGGACTTCTGCCAAGTTGTCACAGCCCAAACACAGAAATCCTTCATGCTCCAAAGTCTTGACCCTTGTCCACTAGTCTTCATCTTCATACAAAGTTTATCATGTCAAAGATTAAGTTACTGTCATGCTTTTATTTTATTTTAAGGAAAAATATATCATGCACATCTCAGTGACTACCATGAGCACTGTATTCCAAATGTGCATTAAAAAGGACAGAGACCAGGTGTGGAAAATGTCAGCTCAAAATGGAAGTTAAGAGCATGTGGAATAGAGGAGATATAACAGAAAGTTTTACAACCTTGACTGTGATGGTTATTGCCACGGACAGCTGTAGCAAAAATGAGGCTAACAAGTGACATCACAGCTCTGTATCATAGGGCTGCTTGCTTCTAGGCAGAGGAACTGAAAAAAGCTGGAAGTTCTTTCTGAAAAAAAAAAGAGTACACATGTATTTTTAAAAGTCCTTTGCAGTCTTCATTCCTTCATTTTCATTTATCTTGCCTGCAGCTGCTAATTCTGAAGCCTGTTTACTTCATTGCAAACTGTCTGTCAGTGACAGTTTCCAGGACAGCTGAGATTCACAGATGTATGGCACCTGTGAAGTCAGTTATCCTTTATGGAACTTTAGGTTATTTGGTGAAAAATGTGCTAGGAAAAATTCTGTCTCAGATGTATATCCTTGTGCCAGGAATAAAGTTGCTGATCATGCTAAACTGACTAGATTAGTGTTCAAATTGCACACACTAATGAAGCACAAGCTGACACTAAGAAAAAGCCGATTTTATTTAGGTATCAGAAAGAAGTTCCTGACTACTGAGAGTTGGTATGGAAACAATTTTCACAGACATTACTGTTGACTGTTCCAGTCAATACTACAAAATACTTGTATAATAATTCTTCTTACCTGCTGCTTTAGCCATGCCACCTGATCTCCTCACAGAATCACAAAGTACTTCACTGTAATTATCCGCTAAGCTGTATACTTTAAGCATACCATCTAAACACAGTGACTAAAACCTGCAAATACACAGGTGCACAGATTTAATTTGTTCTGATTAGTGCCTACATTTTTTTCCTGGCAATCTAATCCTACATCATTAAGCTTTTACCTATATTTCTGATTAGTTTTACATCCTATACACCAGCCCTTCCCAAGCCCTAGATGTCAGCTTTGATACAGCTCCTTCTATCATGCATCACCTTTGCAAAAGTACTCATCAAGCTTTCATCTTCATTACTCCCCCTGATGACTCACATCTACCACAAAGCCACAGGGACGTAAAGAGAAAAATGATAACAAGCTTAAAACAAAAGAACATCCTTAACACATCCTTATTTATTCCCATACTTTACTGAAGAAATGCTTTATAAGCCTTTCTGGCTTTGATATTTAGTTGTATCAGCCAGAAGTTAAATGTTCCGTGGGATAAAGACCATGCCTTCATTCGTTAAGGAAGCGCAGAGCTTGAGTTCATTCAAACATTAAGAGAGTCAATGAAGTAATTTACTAATAAATTAGCTGTCAGAGAGCTCGGGACTAATGCTAGTCTGTACTAAACTAGCAGTACACATGTACCTCAGATTTAGTTGTTAAACAATGAGTTGAGAAATTCCTCCTTCTCCTGAGTGAACATTAGGGTAAATGACTGACACAGTATTAATTATGGCTTCTCAGCCATGATTTTATCCTTCACAAAAAAAATCACAATAAACCTAAACAATCAGGAGAGTGAGCATCAGGAAGAGTAGAAAGGATAGACAGGACACGAAGATAATAACACAGCTAAACAAATGCACAATGAAAAGAACTTTCATTCTACATAAATTTTCCATTTTAATGTTGTACAGATTCACCTTAATCCGTTATTATGTAATTTCTGTGGTATGTTAACAACTACCCAAAAACCTAGCTAAAATACCCTAATGATGACAAGAAAATACATGTATCACTATAATATAAATACTTTTGAGCTTCTAGGTAAGGGGGGGAAGGAAGAAAAAGTTATTTTTGTAAATGGGAATAAGTGGTCTTAAACAGAAGCAAGAGACAAGAAATCAAGACTAAAGTTTGAAATGTAACTACCAAGGTAAGTAAAACCAAGACAATCTTACCCGTGCTTTATTAGTGCATGAATTAGGGTGGGGGGGAGGCCAAGTAGATATCATTTTTGCAAATGCCAGACATACTAGATAGCAGTCTAAGAGACAATGAGCAGACAGGGCATGCGAATTTTCTACTAGAAAATGGCATTCAATTGGTGGTTGTATAGTTAATTAAATGCTGTTAATTAAATTTGAGCTCATCTTATCTGGTAATGGTTGTATTTTGCTATATGCAGTATATATTTTGTATAAACGTGCATTTATTCATTTTGGAATGAAAAGGAATCTAATAAATTTTTGATGAATCTGTGAAACTTCCAATTTTTTTTTACTTTAATTAATCAAACAATTAAAAAACCTAAATTGATCAATATGTTTGTTATTACCAGGCAATTCTGACTCAGAAAAGATGTCAAAACCCTTTAGAATTAAGAGTTCATTGAACAAGGTTACTGAAGGTTGTTTCTTTTTCTTGGTTTAAAAACAATGTTTTTAAATTTTATTTTTAAGACTTTAAAATATTTGTCAAAAAAAAAGATAAGACTCCTTTCAAATTCAAACATTGTTTTAGTAGTTTTTTCTGCTTCCACTATTTTAAGGGGGTTCTTTCATACAAACCCTTCAAAGTAGTCAAGAGCAAAATCCATTGTCTGTGAGAAATGATTGACATGTACAACTAGTTTAAAAATACTGCGAGTTAGACACAATTACGAACAAAAGGGCAATTCTGTATTGCCAAGCAATACTGTACAGTTAGCCTTACAACTGCACAGATTTAGCAGTACAATTACATATCTGAGCAATCCAAATCAATGTGATTAATATCCTGTAAGCAGGAAGTGAACTACCATCACTGTTTACTGAATGTTGTGGTATTACCCCCGTCTTCCCTAATTTTAACACCTAGGACCAAACCTGAAGAGTATCTTCTACCACTGCTGAAGTCAACAGAACATTCAGATAACTTACGTCTCCAAAACAGGGACTGTGCAGTACAGATCATCTTTTTGACATATTTTGTAGAATTGCACTTTCTCTAGATTACGTAATTCATTTATGCTTTCTTCTGCATTTATCCTCTCTATTTTTAATGATTATTACTTCGGTCAATTTTCCTGTGGAGAGAGGGAAATCAGTAACAGAGAAAAAAACCAAACAAACCAAAATGAAAATCCAGCACTCTGAGAAGTTTCATCTACACTTCTTAGAAAATAGAGGTGTGTCTGTATGGACACTCCTCTTTACCTATCACCCCGAGGCCAAGAACTCAAAGTACCTCTGCCCAGCACAGGGACTGCATTTGTCGTCTGAAACAGCACAGCTGGCAATTGGCCCGTGGATCCTGTTCAACATGCAGTAGAGCACTGTCTGGTTGGCACTTGTAAAAGTATGGACTTTTCCCATTTGATGCTATTGCTCCAAGTTTTTCTTAAAAGGTCAAAGTTCAGGGAGGCAGCAGTGGCTGGTATTAGCGAATACTTTTCTATGTGACCAAAATAAAGGATGATAACTGGTAAAGCATCCTACATTGCATTTTATTTCATGCACAGTTCTGACAATTACAAGAAAATATAATTTAGAATCCCCAATACTCTCAAGAAAGACATATAAAATTGCTTCTATAGCTTTCAGCAGGAAATAATTGTGTTAAAGCCAAGAAACAAAACAAATTTTTAGATCATGCAAGAAAATGCCACATGTGAATGAACAACATTATGTTGCAAATCAGCTTGTATCTTCATGGAAGGGAATTTATGAAGAAAAACAGATAATACTGTTACTAGTGATTAAGTATTACCTCTCCTGGCTAAGTAATATATTTTAGGTTGAACAAATTCTAGTCGCAGTAAAGCTTGATAGAGAGGGCTCACATATATTATGTCAATGGTGTCTATACTTCACATTATCAGCCTTGAATGAAAGGAATTCTCCACATAAAGTAGAATCAAGGCAATGGTAAGGACAGCATGCTTTCCTTCTTTTCTCTCAAAGACCTGTTGGGCAAGTCACATATTTTAAACATAGATTTGAAGAGTGTATGTGTGTTTAATTTTTCAGGTATTTCTATCTCCAGTGTATGCAATCAGTGTTTGGGCCTTGACAAGAAAGATAGCCAGAATCATCCCAAACTGTGTATGTCACAACTCTGAGGGACTGACAGGACCCTTTCTGGAATGCATGGAACATATGGCAAAGTCCTAAAAACATGTCAATTTGTTTAAATGTTATGAATTACACCTTGACGTAAGTGGTTCCTATTTTCTCTACAGCATCTGTCAACAGACCACACACACTTCAGCAGTTTCTTCTTGACATTAAGATTAAACATTTCAAAACTGAACTGAATTCAAAATTGTACTGAACTGTTCCATGGCCTCTCTATCCAGCCCACTGAGCAATTCTTAACAGCTACAAAACATCAGCACAAAAAGTGTTTTGGAATGATGAAAAGAGTAGCCTTCCACTCTGTATTAGCTAAGGATTTGGGAGATCATATGCTTATTGGGGCCTCTGTGGTCCCAGTAAGAGAAATTATGCATGAACAGAGCTATTTTGCATAAATATGTATTTTTGCACAGTATGTCTGATGCATCCCGACACCATGTATGATTTATTGCGTGTGACTACTAGACATTTTATGGACACCTGACAGTCTAGGCTTCCAAGTACCAGGAAAAGCCACCAAAAGCTATACAAATATAACATAAATTATATCTTGCATGCTTTTTTTATGGGTGACAGTATTTCATGGTAAATATGTGAAATCTCATATTATAACAGAGTGTCTGGATGCATTAGCAATCACTGCTGGATCAAACTGAACTTGGACCTTCTACCCTCATGACTTAGGAGGGCACTGTTTCCACCCACTGGCCAGGATGCTTCTGTCTCTTCCAGTAGTTCACAATGAAGGTATGTTGTGGAAGCAGTTTAAAAATGTTTTTATTGCTGCGTGACTTGTTCCTCAGAGAGACAGGATTTCAGCCAATGTGGCATCTTTTAGCAAATGTACTATACTGGTTCCCTCTATAACCTGGCCTTGAAAAGTAACTGCAGTTTGCTGGAAACACTTCCTAGAATCAGTTAAAGGGCTAACATTCATCCGCTTTAAATTAAAGTGAAATTAAATCAAGCCAAATTCCAACCAGCTCTGCCTGCCAAGAAATTTCAGAGAACTGGCATCTCTAGAAGAATTCAGATGGGCTACAATGATGGCATAGCTCTGACTGGAACCCAAATAAGTTTTATAGCAATGAGGATGTGTAGATAAGAAAGCGACAACTGAAGAATAACTACAGAATGTAACTCTTCAGGTCACAGACAGCAGTCTCACAGTATGACACAAACTAAAATTACATACTTTCCACAGATAATCCTCACAGATGTCAACAAAGAGATTGCACAAAGATCAAGAGAGAAATGCAGTCTTTCCTTATTGCCAACCTTAAGATAGAAAATTGACTTTTCTTGATCCCCATTTATTCCTCTTTGTTGCATCTCTTTAAATCATCATATTAATTATTCCTCCCAATTCCATTTTTTGTTTTGTTTTGTTTTGCCATTGACATTCACTCCCTGAATTCTCAGCCCAACTGGTTGATCTCATTAAAAATATCAACATGTAAATAGTTAACATGGAGACAGGTTCACCATTACTGGGATTTCACTAGTCTCTCATTATCAATGTAGGACATGATAATTCCCATTCAGGTTATTCCTTTATCTGATTGCATACTAAAGAAGATGTAATTTATTAATTTTGTGGTATTTTCTATCCATACCTTTCATACGTTTTTTTACGTTAAAGGGAAGTTTAAGTTATGCCTGATTAACTAAATATGCAGAACACATGTACTTTGTAATGGTTCTGCATTTGACACTCCTAAAATATTACAAGTGTTAAATTACAAGTGTAGATTATGGCTATGGATTTCAAAACTGGCTAGTACAATTATTTCTCTAATGTCACCCTAAGGTACTACTGAAATTAGTTTTACAGCATTTAATTTCTCCAGTAAGTATAGCATCAGCCATATAACTTATGAAAACAGTACTCATAGAAATATGATGAAGCAGAGATTCTTCCAACTCCAGTAGCTTCAAATATCCCCGTAGTATGATATATAGTGATTGCATGCAACAAGCAGAAAGCATGATCAACTTTTCATCTTGCATAATGTAAGCCATAGCAAGTAGCAGAAAACCATGCTGGCTACTGAGCACGTCCATCTCCTTGTACAGTTGGATCTGGTGATGGATCTTGGTGTCTTGAAAAATAACAAGGCCAGAAAACTGGATTCACAGCTCTCCAACTGAGGTAGTTTATTATCTGGCTCTGACGTAAAGAAAAGGAACTGCAGACTAAACAAAACGCATTTTAAAACCTGTAGTAGAATATATACATTTACTCCACCCCAGTGCTCTGCGGGGCTTTTTCTTACTTTCTTCCTAAAGAATAAAATATTCCTTCCAAAACTACTTGTGGCTGAATATTTTTATTTAAAAATAAAACATCTGTAGCAAATTATTAGTTTCATTACACAGGAAACTGGCTTTATAAAGCTGTTCTGCTGAGAGGATTTGTTGTGAGACATCATATAAAGTTGTGCCCTTTTGCTAATTTTCTTTATTAATGGAATGTTGCATGTCTACTACAACCAGTTAGAACTGATTAGAAATCATTGCTTGAGCTACGGTCCTTAAAATGGCTCCTTCAAGTTTTTATTTTGTGTTTATATGATCTCATGTTCTCTTTTATTTACTTTATATTGCAACAGTTTCTTTATTTTTTCTTTCAAACTCTGATGTTTCAGCTAAAAATAGAACATTTTTTTAATATCCAAAAATCCTAACAGTAAGTAAAATGTTCATCATCCTCCTAAATTACTATGCATTCATATAGCTACTTAGTCCTACTCTGTTAGAAGCAGGTCCAGTTTATCTGCTTCATTTCCGTATGGATCTATACCACGTCGCCTACAGAGCAGTAGGTTATGGTTTTGCACTTCCCTGAAATGAACTACATCTCTTAATAAAGGCAAAGGCCTTCTATGAAAACTGTGCCCCAATGTTCAAAGGATTCAAAGATGTAAATCTTGCTGATTCACACAAGTGGCTGCAGTGCCCTATTTATGACATTTTAAGATTAAGGCCTTGAACTAGCAAAGTTCTTAGGTACTTACTTAACTTTTAATTCAATAGAAGCATTCATTTGTTTGAAATGCTTAAATGCTTTGTTGAATTGTGACCCAAATAAAGTGAACAAGCAATGAAAAAGAGAAGCAATGAAAAAAAGAAGCAATGAAATTTACTTACGCAGTAAATACTCTGAAACCTATTTCAAGAAACTGCCCCATCCACCAGTAATGCAGCTGCAACGACCACAGACTGCAAGTGTACTCAAATTTGCTCATGCTAATAGTGAAACTGAAGCACTCAAATCTGTTTCCTCTTCTCTCTTTTCCCTTCCCCAAGGACATGCGTATCTGTCTTTCAGCCTGGATAGCCATCTATCTTGAGACACCTATGCTCACTTCACCTGTTCTTCTATGAAACCCTTGAGGGAACACATGGTGAAGAATCAAAAATGAAGTTCTGCCTCCTTTACAATGCTTCAGCGAAGATAATCATAATACAGGAAAAAGTTACAGTAATGCTCTAACTAGTACACCTGTCCAGTTAAAGAAAAGTTTCCAGGTAGCTTTTCTAAACAAACAGCTGTATGCAAAAGTATTCTGTAGATTTCCTGGATATTGTGCCCTTCTCCCATGAGTAAACTCTCAAATTGCAATTAACTCCACCTTTATCTGTGGTCTTCTCTCTTTTCTTTACTTTTCTACAGCCATTTGAAACTCTTCCATTTATCAAAATATTTTACTAGTGTTCGATATAAATAGGCTTGATCTTACCTCTTTAATCTTGATTTTGGCTTTCATTTTGAGTTACCTACTTTATTCTCATGTGTCACTTTAGATTAATTTGTTATGCTAAGTACTTGCCAAATAAATAATGAGCTTTCCAATGAGTCCATATGTAATAAGGCAAGGATTCAATTATTCCTAACACTATAAATATTTTACTACTGTATCAGGGTTATGGCTGAAAATATGACAGACACCTTTAGGATTTCCAACAGCCTCAGTCTCTTGCTTGCGAACCATTATTACTGCTAAGACAATGGCATCTAATGATCTGCAATAATGACAAAGAACGGGCAATTCTTTGTAGTGATCCCTGCAACCAGACACCCTTGATGTCACTTATTTCAGTACCAAACTGAAATTATTATAAAGTTCCTGCCTACTGCTGAAAACTATTATTTTGGAGACAAGAAAGAGAAACAAGAGTCTAAGATTACGTAAAAGATTTCTTTTTCTTCCTTTTTTTAAACAATAGATGACTTTGAGTTAATTTTGTTTCCTACCTGTTTTTCCTTAAAACCAAAACTTGCATGACAGCCACAGGTAAATTTATTAGCTGCATTTGGGGTCCCACTGTGTGGAAGACTCTGTGTGAATTAAAGGTAGTCTCCTGTACAGTCCGCATAGATGACAGTCCATGAGGGAAAGAGGAACAGAAGTACAAGCAGAGGAGGTGACACCATACCACCCACCAGAGGTATGTGGGAAAGGGATCCATGCATCCTATTCCCAGCCCCTGAAACTGCCTTTGCACATTATGAATACCAACATCTGGGCTAAGGCAGTTTGAGGTATATTCTTATTCAGTTTTCAAAATGTAGCCTGCCTCCTGGGATTGAGCCAGATCTTAAAATATTCTAAGATCACTCACAAATTCCTTTGAGAATTCTTTCAACACCACTGTAAAGAGATGGAATATTATTTTCTTGAACAAAAAATATGCAGTTCCAAGGATTTGATTTTTCCCAGTTTTTCTATAGCCACTTTGCTAACACAAATGAAACAGGGGGGTTTTGAAAGAACAAGATCAAAGAGAAAAACCTGTCATTTGCATATATATCAGAATTTACATCCATAATTAGATACTCAGCTCTCCTCCCTATTCTACCTGCATCATTTAGGAATGGATGAAAGGAAGCAGCCACTTGGATTGCAAAGTCCAGTCCTTTGTAATCCCTGAAAGCAAACAACGATCCAGCACGACTGATATCTACAAGTCCTTGCATACTGCCAGGAAGAAAGTATTTTCAACACCTTGGACTAAAAACTGAATGTCCAAAACACACAGCTATAAGGTGCCACAGTAGAGCAGGAAAGCTTGAGGGAATCATCAACATTCCAGGGTCTAACAGCAGGAAGGAACTTATGAAAGCTTTTGAGGCCACATTGCCATGATTAACCACTGTAAAGTACCCATCTGCTTCTGGAGATTTGGAATCTGAAAACTCAAAAACCATGTCCTGTACAGTAGCACAGCTCCAGTCCTACTATGTGAATGAATCCCTGCACTTACAGAGACCCTAGGGCCTAAAAGAGGTGACAAGTCTGTCAAAGAGGCCTGTGTATGTATGCTGGCACTGAACACCAATGTCTGACCAAGGCAGCAGTGAGCCAGAGTCCGTGTATTGGGTTTGCGTGGCAAGGTTTTGGTTGTGGGGGAGCTACAGGGGTGGCTTCTGTGAGAAGCTGCTAGAAGCTTCCCCTATGTCCGATAGAGCCAACGCCAGCCGGCTCCAAGGCAGACCTGCTGCTGGCCAAGGCTGAGCCCAGCAGCAACGGTGGTAGCAACTCTGTGATAACATATTTAAGAAGGGGGAAAAACAACTGCACAACAGCAGCTGGAGAAGAGAGGAGTGAGAAGATGTGAGAGAAACAGCTCTGCAGACCCCAAGGCCAGTGAAGAAGGAGGGGGAGGAGGTGCTCCGGGTGCCAGAGCAGAGATTCCCCTGCAGCCCCTGGTGAAGACCATGGTGAGGCAGGCTGTCCCCATGCAGCCCATGGAGGTCCATGGTGGAGCAGATATCCACCTGCAGCCCATGGAGGACCCCACACCAGAGCAGGTGGGTGCGTTTGAAGGTGGCTGTAACCCTGTGGGTAGCCGACACTGGAGCAGGCTCTGGAGCACTCAGACTGGTGAGTGATCTCCCTGTCCTTATCTCAACCCATGAGCCTTTTGTTATATTTTCTCTCCCCTGTCCAGCTGAGGACGGGGAGTGATAGAGAGGCTTTGGTGGGCACCTGGTGTCCAGCCAGGGTCAACCCACCACAGCCCTGCTTCAAGGCATGTGCTCTATTCTCTGCTTGCATAGAGGGATGTAAGAATATTGCCCAGTAGACCCGTATCACTGTTTACTCATCATGTAAAATGGCGATAATGATTCTGGTAGATAGAAGACAAGTCCTTAAAAATCTCTGAGGGGCTGTGCATTTCATATCTTCTATAAATTGTTTTTAACTGTGCTAAATAAACAAACAAAAAGCCATATAAAAGTACAGGATTATCACTATTCATCTTGGTACTGTGGAATAATGTTGTAAATCATATCATTGAGAAAACCTAGTGAAGAGTGAGGTTTTGCAACACCATCCCAAGTTCAGCTCTTTCTTGTTTGTGTATTAAATGCATTTTCTGACAAAAGTGACCTAAAAAGAAGCCGTATGCATTTCATTAAACTTAGACTCTAAATTCGAATGTTGTTCAGCTCACATATGTATGCATTAGATGTTTTTTACCTCTTCTGTCTTCCCCAAAAGTTCTTCTGTTTGCTTAGCTGGATAGTTTTCAGTAGTTTGAGTGGTGACAAAGCAGAATTATACTTGCAAATTCCCCCTTACCAGTAGCTGGCTGCATGCAGCCCTAGCCAGAATGCAGCCCTTGGCACTAACAACCTGACAGCAAGGGAATGAAATTTCCATTTGCAGTAAAAGAGTTAATGGGAAAAAAACACGTTTAGGGCAGTCATCTGAGGTCAAAGACCGTGAAATGGTTTGGGGGCCAAATTGCATTTCTGTGTAGGAAACAAACATCATTTCTCACATAATTTCAGAAGATGATGCTTAATTATTTTTCAGAAAATCCAAGAAGATGTAGTATAACTGAATTTCAATGTATTCATTAATGAGCAAACTAAATCTTCAAGTTAGTTTGTTAAGTATAATTATGCTTCATTCAATCATTTCTTTTTATTAGCCATTTTATGTTGCTGTAGTATTTATAGCCAAGTACATTTGCGTGTGGGTTGGCAATGGAAGATGTGTTCTTTGCAGAAGGTTTGTCACAGAAAAAGTGGACTTTAGAGAAACTGATACTACGTGATTGTTACTGACTGCACTTGGAAAGGTTGCAAGGAATAAACTAATTAACTTTAACATTCATAGATTTGTCCAAGAAAAAAATAGCTACACTGTGAAATGAGTGAGCAAATAAAAAATAGGAGAAGGAGATTTTGATTACTCAGAACTAGTCTGGAATACGTTAAGGAAGATAGAAGATTCATGTAGATTTGGTATGAGATTGCTTTGAAGCTTCATAGGTTATGTGTGAGTGCCTAGCAGTAATACGAGAATATTGTTGTGTCTGGGAAGAAGTACATCAAAAACTAAGAGCTATATAATGGTAGTGAAAAAGCTAAAGAACAGTTATTTCAGTCTCAGTAAGGGTCAATCTCTCAAGCTCTTGCTCAGTTATAGTCAGTCCTTACTCATGCAAATCTTCCACTAACTTCAAGAAGTTTTACCTGAACTGAAGCAAAACCAGTAACAATTGCTAGATGAAAATTTTTTAGCCCATCTGGCAAAAAATGTGATGCATTGCTGTGTGGGAAGAATCCATAGAAGATCATATAGATCATATAGAATCCATAGAAAATCAACAGTGCACAAAACATATTTCATAGAAGATCATATAGAATCCATAGAAAATCAACAGTGCACAAAACATATTTCAACCAAGTCAGCTGTTGTTTCAGAGGTAGTGTCTGAAATGGTGGGGTGAGGCAGAAAAAAAAGAGGCAGGAACTTCCCTTCTGCAATAAACTCTCAAGCAGAAAGGGCCAGTAGAAATGTAAAAGGCCTAGAAAGCTCACACGTTATTTATTACCATTAGCAATGCACCTATAATGGCAAAGTAATCATCCTAAATGGAATTGTTGTCAGAAGGGAAGCTGTGAGTGTCATGTCATCAAAGATACAGTGTGAGATGGAAAAGTCACATTAAGGAATGCAGGAGAATGAACTTAACAGATAGGGGTTAAAAAAAAAAAAGAAAAAGAAACTGCACTTCATAATCTTGCTTTCATACATCACAGACACTCAGGTAAAGTCAGCTCAGAGATGAAAATCACAGTCACAGCCCCCTTGGCTAGTGGCACATGGTGAGGGCAGCAGCTCCATGTAGCCTCAGCACCTGAGGAGCCAGATCCAGGCCCATGCTGCAGCTCAGGCACCTCTCACCCACAGCCACCATGGCTGTCCCACAGGGAAAGGCTTGTAGCCTCAGAGTCCAAGGCCTCACCTGAGCACTATCAAGCTCTCCAGCAATATGCAGGTCCTGGCAGGACAGGCATTACCAGTACTTTCCTGCTCTTCTTCATGGACACAGGAATCCATGCACTCCTTCATCTCAGCAGCACAGCCCCCATCTCCTCACAGAAAGCTAAGTACCACCTGCCTTGGTCCCTGGAAGACAGAATCATAGAATGGTTTGGGTTGGAAGGAACCTTAAAGATCATCTAGTTTCAAGCCCCCTGCCATGGGCAGGGACACCTTCCGCTAGACCAGCTTGCTCAAAGCCCCGTCCAACCTGGCTTTGAACACTACCAGGGTTGGGGCATCCACAACTCCTCTGGGCAACCTGTTCCAGTGCCTTGCCACCCTCATAGTGAAGAATTTCTTCCTTATATCTAATAGAAATCTACCCTCTTTCAGCTTAAAGCTGAAGGACCCCTTGTCCTATCACTACATGCCCTTGGAAAAAGTCCCTCTCCAGCTTTCTTGTAGGCCCCCTTCAAGTACTGGAGGGCTGCTGTAAGGTCTGCCCGGAGCCTTCTCTTGTTCAGGCTGAGCAACCCCAACTCTCTCAGCCTGTCCTCATAGCAGAGGTGCTCCAGCCCTCTGATCATCTTCGTGGCCCTCCTCTGGACTCGCTCCAGCAGGTCCATGTCCTTCTCATGTTGGGGGCCCCAGAGCTGGAGGCAGTACTCCAGGTAGGGGCTCACCAGGCCAGAGCAAAGGGGCAGAATCACCTCCCTCGACCTGCTGGCCATGCTTCTTTTGCTGCAGCCCAGGATATGGTTGGCTTCCTGGGCTGCAAGCTTGCACTGCTGGCTCATGTTGAACTTATTGTCAACCAACACCCCACAAGTCCTTCTCCTCAGGGCTGCTCTCAATCCATTCTCTGTTCAGCCTGTATTTGTGCTTGGGATTGCCCTGACCCATGTGCAAGACATTGCACTTGGCCCTGTTGAACTTCACGAGGTTCGCACGGCCCACCCCTCAAGCCTGTCAGGGTCCCTCTGGATGGCATCCCTTCCCTCCAGCATGTCAACTGCACCACACAGCTTGGTGTCATCAGCAAACATGCTGAGGGTGCGCTCAATCCCACTGTCCGTGTCACCAACAAAGATGTTAAACAGCACTGGTCCCAATACCAATCCCTGAGGAACACCACTCGTCACTGGTCACCACTTGAACATCGAGCTGCTTAATGCAACTCTTTGAGTGTGACCATCCAGCCAATTCCTTATCCACTGAGTGGTCCATCTGTCAAATCCATGTATCCCCAATTTAGAGACAAGAATGTCATGCAGGACAGTGTCAAATGCCTTGCACAAGTCCAGATAGATGACATCAGTTGCTCTTTCCTTATCCACCAATGCAGTAACCCCATCGTAGAAGGCCACCAAATTTGTCAGGCTCTATTTGTCCTTAGTAAAGCCATGTTGGCTGTCACCAATCACCTCATTTTCTATGTGCCTTAGAATAGTTTCCAGAAGGATCTGCTCCATGATCTTGTCAGGCATAGAGGTGAGACTCACTGGCCTGTAGTTCCCAGGTCTTCCTTCTTTCCCTTTTTAAAAATGGGGGTTATGTTTCCCCTTTTCCAGTCAGTGGGAACTTCACCAGACTGCCATGACTTCCCATATATGATGGATAGTGGCTTAGCAACTTCATCCGCCACTTCCCTCAGGACTCGCAGATGCATCTCACCAGGTCCCATGGACTTGTGCGCTTTCAGTTTCCTTAGATGGTCTCAAACCTGATCTTCTCCAGTGGGCAGTTCTTCATTGTCCCAGTCCCTGCCTTTGCCTTCTGTGACTTGGGCTTCAGAAAACACCTCAGAGAGGCAGGAAGGCAATGCTGCAGCTGCTTATGGCAGCAGTGAAGCAGCCGTTGCTCCTACTGCCCGGCTTTTGCTGAGGCACCGTGAGCACAGTCTAAACCCCCTGTCTCACCTGCTGAGGCCTGTGAAGACAGGACCAATGGCAGAGGTGAAGTGAAGCATGCACATGCCGGCTTCTGGGGCCAGAGTTTTTAGTTCTGGGTTTAAAAAAGAGAAAAAAAGCCTGTTAGCAAAAGTGGGTTTTGGGGAGAAAATGGAAATGAATGGTTCCAGTGAAAGAGAGACAAAAGCAAAAGAAAAGCCCATGAGGGAATTTCTACCACACTAGAGCTTTCTAAAATGAAAGCAAGAAAAAGAAAAGAAATTTAACAAGAAAGCTGTGCTTTATTTTGAAGGAATTATTTCTAGAGCAACACTATCCAAGCAGACATCAACTGACCAATTACGTTTTAAATGAAGATTCCTTCTCTCACACACTTCACGCACATAGATATAGTTATATATCGAGCATATTATGAGTGACTGAAATATAATGTGTTTTCAAGTTGTCTTGATGACTAGAAGCCCTAGTCAAAAAAAAGCAAAGTCATGAAAGACTGTAGAGTTTTGTGCTGTGGTTCCAGGTAGTGTGCAATCTATAGTTTTAATCATTCAGTTTCAATGAAAAAGATTACTTGAAAAAAATGTAGCAATATGACATTTTAATATGAGTATAATAAGCTAAGGAGCAGGTGATTCTGATCAATGCTTCTCACAAGACATAGTCCAGTAAACCTGGGGAGGATGTCTCTTATCTAACTGCAACTTTAGGCTTCTAAAAGTTAGATATTCAGCCAAAATTATCTGTCCCCTTTCTCATAGCCAAATGAGACAGGTAAATGCCTCCAGCATAATAATTATACCATGTATCTCAAAAGTCACATTTTGCATTATACGTCTGCTAATTTGATAATGAATTACCCCTCCAGGAAGCGTCAGTTTTCACTCTCCACTTCTGTCAGGCTTGTACTTCCATTGCCTCCTCTCTCCTATCTCTCGCATTTGTCTGACAGTGTGGTAAGCTGATTGTATTGGGTTTGCGTGGCAAGGTTTTGGTAGCGGGGGGGCTAGAAGGGTGGCTTCTGTGAGAAGCTGCTAGAAGGTTCCCCTATGTCCGATAGAGCCAATGCCAGCCGGCTCCAAGATGTACCCGCCATCAGTGATGGTGGTAGCACCTCTTTGATAACATATTTAAGAACTGGGAAAAATGACTGCACAACGGCAGCTGGAGAAGAGAAGAGTGAGAATATGTGAGAGAAACAACTCTGCAGACCCCAAGGACAGTGAAGGAGGAGGGGAGGAGGTGCTCCAGGCGCCAGAGCAGAGATTCCCCTGCAGCCCCTGGTGAAGACCATGGTGAGGCAGGCTGTGCCTCTGCAGCCATGGAGATCCACGGTGGAGCAGTTATCCACCTGCAGCCCATGGAGGACCCCACGCCGGAGCAGGTGGATGCCCAAAGGAGGCTGTGACCCCATGGAAAGTCCATGCTGGAGCAGGCTCCTGGCAGGACCTGTGGACCCGTGGAGAGAGGAGCCCATGCTGCAGCAGGTTTGCTGGCAGGACTTGTGACCCCGGTGGGGACCCACACTGGAGCAGTCTGTTCCTGAAGGACTGCACCCGGTGGAAAGGAGACGTGGAAAGGACCCACACTGTAGCAGTTCATGAAGAACTGCAGCCCATGGGAAGGACCCACGTTGGAGAATTTCATGGGGGACTGTCTCCTATAAGAGGTCCCCCACACTGGATCAGGGGAAGAGAGTGAGGAGGAAGGAGCGGCAGAAACAATGTGTGATGAACTGACCACAACCCCCATTCCCCGTCCCCCTGCACTGCTCTGGGGGAGGAGGTAGAGAAATCAGGAGTGAAGTTGAGCCCGGGAAGAAGGGAGGGGTGAGGGAATGGTGGTTTAAGATTTTTTTTTTTTATTTCTCATTACCCTACTCTGATCTGACTAGTAATAAATTAAATTAATTTCCCCAAGTTGATTCTAGTTTTTGCCCCTGATGATAATTGCTGAGTGATCTCCCTGTCCTTATCTCGACCCATGAGCCTTTCATCATATTTTTCTCCCCCTGTCCAGCTGAGGAGGGGGAGTGATAGAGTGGCTTGGTGGGCACCTGGTGTCCAGCCAAGGTTAACCCACCACACTGATTCAGGGAGCTATGACAGCAGAAAACTAATCCTCAAGAGAAAGTAAAAATAATTGTCTGCCTGTTTTAAGATGAAATAACATTTGGAGTGATCCTTCTCTATTTTGATTTAAGCAGGAATTTACAGTGGCTCTTCTGTTGTCTTGATTCTTAGAAGGCAAAAGTTTGGACAGTTTATTGATCCTAAGGCAACCTATTCCTTTTTAATGTTAGAGCAATTAAATCACACATAGTGTATTTCAGAGTTTGAAGGTATTCATCCAAGAGATCTAACGGAAGGTTAAGGGAGAAGCAGAAGTGGGAACTTTCTGTATACATAAGATATTTTCCTGTTGGGAAGTCAGAATTTTAAAGTTTTCTTACCAGTCTGATAGTAAGCAAATTGGATTACAGTTGAGGCCAAATTTTATAGAAGTTGGGATGTTACTTTTAATTAACATAGCCTGATTTATTTGTCCAAATAAATTCCCCACATTATATAATGAACTAGTTATCTATTTCTTAATGTCTCTGAATCAAAACAAATCTTGGAGGTCACTTACATTTGGAGGTTTTGTTCTGTCATTATACACTCATAAAAGTTAATAGACCTTGCTGCTTGCCTGAGTTCAACATTAAATTCTAAGACGAGTTAAGAGAATGTGTTAATTACTGTTCATTACCGTAAGAGTTCATGTGAAGCTACTTGGAAATTACAGTCAACAGAGCTGATGGAGAATATGCTGCATTTTTTTTTTGGGGGGGGGGGCATTAACAGAGAAGGTCAGCGTGTCAGTAAAAGCTGATCTGTCAAAAGTGAAACTTTTTTGTCAGTATCTGTCTTGTTCAATGAAAGTTTAATGGGAAAAGATTTCTTAGTCTCAAATAGGGATTGATTCCTGCTCACGTTGCAGAGAACATCAAGTCACTTCTTGAGATAAAGTGACTCACTGCAGTATGAGAGATTTTTGGTTGAATACCTCTGCTTGATTTGTGTTAGGTGTGGAATCTCTACCAGTTTTCCTCTGTGCTGGGAGTGCATGCAATCAGCAGCAGGTTTTGAGCTATTTTATAAAGTGCTATTTTCTCTCTGAAGTTTTCATTAAAATACTTCAGAAGGATCTGGGTTCCTCCCAATGAAGATAGATCTTGAAGAGATGACAAGGAGTTTAACAGTCTTTTTAAGGGCTGGTTGTAAACCTGAATGGGAGATGGATTTCCTAGCTCACAAATTTTCTTGAAAATTTTTTTTGGAAAAAAGAAAAGTATATGTCTTTCAGCAATATTAATATTTCATTGTAGCACGATCCTAGTCACCATCTGTCCATCTACCTATCTCTCTACATATGCACAAGATCTGAATTGCAGTTCAGGAACGTTTTGTGACTAGATGGACTAAGAAAATGGAATGTGACATCGATACTTCTTTTCTTGCATGGATTAGTTTAGCATGCTTAGCCAAGATATGGGAAATATCTCACCCAAGATATGAATCAACACTTGACTCTACCTATGGAGACTCAAACACCTATCTTCAAATTTCCTGGCCAGGGCTACAATACTATAAAGTGATTTGGGGTGGAGTAAAGAACTTCTTGCATGCACCACTGAAGCTGTTTAACTCTTTAAGAAACCTATCAAGATCTCTTTAGAGAGATGTGTGAACGGTGAGAGAAAGTATGGAGCTGGAGCCTGCATATTTTAAACGAAACATGCTCCTGCAGATTATTTCCACGTTTTACATCAAATAGTTGCTGGCTGCCTTATGCAGTCATTTTCTGTACATGAAGACTTCTGTTGGTTTTCAGCTTCACAGGTCAGCTGAAAATGAAGATCTCTCAAAATATGAATCAAATCCGATGGAGGTACCTAGGCCCCTCATTCAGGGTTATGAATTTTCATGACATGTTTATGTCTTTTTCAGGATGTGGATTTAAATTATTTGTGCATAATTTAAGACACAGGAAGAGAGGCAGGATGTCAGGATGTTCACATCAACTCCATCTAGCAGACTGTGGACAGAAAAATGCCTGTTCTGCCCTTACACTGACCAGCACCCCTGAAACTATTACTGTGTTGCTCAACCTTGTAACATATACTGAACTGAAGCTGTCTTATTTTCTCTTTAATCCAGATGCTTTCACCAGCCCAGTTCACGGTGCAAAAATATTTCTGAGTAAGCAGTGGTTCTGGTTTAATTTTTAAAGTAATTTACCAACAAAATAATTTACCACGAGCTTCATGGGTTAAAGAGGGAAGGTCTGCTGAGCTGATTAGTGTTCTGGTAAAGACACTTTAATTATCCCAGCTATCTGAAGCATGTCCAGTTCTCTACATTCAATACTTTTTCAGTTTTGATAATGTCTGTACCCAAGGTAACCTAGGATATATATCTTATATATATATAATAGATAAAAAATATTGCTCTTCCTGAGCATAGGAACAGTGGTTGATACTTCAGAGAAAGATATAACATTGGAAGAAAGCAAAAGTAAAGTAGCAGCCTGCTTGAATACACGGTCATGACTGTGTAGGATGTGGAACATGGAGTTAATTACAGGCCATTGTGAGTAGGTATGGGAACATCTCTCTTGAAACCTATGGCCTGTTGAAATCCTGGTATCACCAGTGCTGGTGACAAAACTTTCACTGACTTTGTGGGCTTTGAGACAGGCCTTCCAATAGAGGAACCTGATCTCAGTTGCAGCTTACTAGCTTCTAGAAATCAGACAGTACAAGCCAGGTGATATCATGCTATTGTAATATCTTTTATTTTTACTTTTTTCAAGTCAGTGAAAATTAGAGATAAATGAGATATTATAAAATCAGTTAGATAATACACATTGAAAGAGACTTTAATGGATATGAGAATGTTTAGAAGGAGAAAGACACACACTAGAAATACGTAATTTCCTTTCTTTTTTTCCTAAATTAATTTTCCCACATGAAAGTCTTTATAGATTACCTGGGGAATTAGAAGATCTGAAATAATGTTAACTTTTATCTAAGAATAAAAGGAAAATAAAGAAGCAGCATAATTATGAGCTAATCATTAGAAAGTTCTAGTGGTAATGTGCAGCAGAGGTCAGAATGCTCATGATTTATAATCAACATCAAGACAATAAAAGACTGCTAAGACGGGCTCCGCTTCAGAGAAGAGTTAGAATGCTGTACAGCTAATAGCATTTTCTTCATGCGGATGACTTTGTCAGTGAATACAATAAGCTGATCCATTAGACAGACCTATTCAATGTAAATCCACTTAATATTAATACCTAAAAGGTTTAAAACATTTTAGTGCGCAGAGCTATTGTTAAAAGGCAGAACTATGTTTGTCCTGTCTCACATTCAGACAAAGCTCAAGAACCAGGAATATGGAAAGGATGGACAGATGGCCTTTAATGCATAAAAGAGTATGATGGGACAATAGACGTGTCTGAGTATTGCTCATTGTGAAAAAACTATAAGCCTAATCCTGCAGAATGTTCAGCAGGCTAAAAAGCCATTCAAACAACAGGATTTGAAGATCGTTAACAGCTGGTAGGATGAGAAAGCAGTAAATATGAACCAATTGCAAAAGGTTCGTACTTGCATTTTAGATAGCCTCTTAGATCAATGATGTTGGAAACTATAAATTTCCCTGTATAAGAGAACCCCAAGTTATCAGAGCTATCTTGGACTCAGAAAGAAGGAAAGGTTAATTTTCATCCCTTGAAAACCACATGCCACTCCTCTACCAGTTAGCTGCTGAAATACATCTCCAAAGAGCTCCTCTTTACACACATGCTCTTACACAAACTGATCCAAATAGATTTGGGACTGATCCATTGAAACAATTTACAATGTTTCCCTGGCCCCATATTTTCAAGTGAGTAGACAAGTAAGTGTATGGTGAACAATATTCAGTAGCACAAACCCAGCTCAACAGTATTGCTCACCAGTTATTAAAAGCATCCTGCCTATGGAGCAAGTAGAAGAAAGCTGGACGAATGAAGCTGTTTCTAATATACACAATAAATTTCATTGGTTCAGCAAAAATAGGATGTGTCTACCTGAATTTCAGCACTATGTAATGGTAATTTGTCTATTGACTCTGCATATGTATACCTATACAAATATACATTCTGTCATACTCCTTGTAGATCAGCTATCAAAACCAAAGCAAACCCTCCTCTGAAGACTTGATGGACAGGATAGAGTCCGCTGTCTCAATGTTATCTTGTAATAGAGTTCTGGAACAGCAACTCATCAGAGTCCTCACTGTCCGGTCCTTGGATGTAATGTTAGGAGTGTGATGACAAAATTGGAGGGGAAATCCACAAGGCTGCTTAGCCATTATTAGCATCCTTCAGAGATCTCCAGTCATGGCCTGTTCAACTTGTATACCGATGGGGGACAGGAACAGGGATATAGAATCCTGTACAGACAGAATGAGCTCCACATGTTCCATTTGTACATGCTTATGTAAACTTTAGGAGTTAACAATGTTAACCTTCTTACCAAATGAGGCAGAGAGAGATAAGACATTTGGTAGAGTAATCTGTTGGGTTTTAGGTATTTTTTTGTATCACTGTAGGAACACCTAAAAGCAGAACACCTTAATGTGTGAGTCTGTTCTGTCAGGCAGGCACAATACAAACTATGAACAAAAAACTATTTAAATGGCTCAAATGTTTTCAAATTAATGTTGTGCTTTACTTGTAACTGGTGAGTGAAATTTTGTGGTTGTTGTTGCTGTTGTACATATGAGTGTTTCCACCATAATAATGGGGGGTACAGACATCCTTGTGTATATAGAGATTTTAAAGAAGTAAGAATACATGGTATTTCAATACATTGTACTGCAACAGGAGGGAGCAAACATAATAGATAGTGTCTCTGAATTAAATTCTCTGTTAATGCTAAAAGGCAATGTCTGTTAGATCTTTAAAAGAAAACAGCATAATTTTGAATTTTTACATTTTCTGAGTTATTTTCTTTGCTAATGGGCAGATTTCTGATTACCTACATACAAGAGCTTCAGTGGTGAAAACTGCAAGACTCTATAGTAATTATCTGTGAAATTGCTGGCTGCTGATTTTTCTTTTGTCTCTGAAATATTGAAATATGGTGGGCAACAGCAGGACAATTTCAATGAACTAGTACTAGGATGGTGAAAAAATGTAAGCAAAGACTCCATTTGAATAATATCTTGATTGCTACTAAAATCCACAATGAACGAGAAAATTGCGTTATGCAAATGTCCAGTGTTCTATAGTTAAAGCACTATATTAACCCTGCGCACAACAGATTATGGGTGATGGGCTGGTTGTTAGCAAATAGAAGAGCATTTACTAAACCAGGACTAGTTACAGTCATGCATCAGTTGCTTTTCTAGTCACACATTTAAAAATATTAATTTGAAGGTTCATCAAACAAGTGTGTCTTCTTGCCAGCCTAGGAAAAAGCCTTTCATTTCTATTGCAAGAGCCACATACTGTCCTTTCTCCCGCCTCTTCCCAGTGGCACCATTTGTCTTTTAGAAAGTTGCAAAGATTTCTTGCTCAAAGAGTTTAATACAATCAAAGGTCATCCCTGAGATTGCTAAAAACCTCAATGATTCTGTGATTCTGTGAAAAATAGCAAGATATCTTCCCATGTTTCAAAATCATACTTCTATTTTGCCATCCTAGGACTTGTTCTTCTTATCTTTGGGTACATCTACTGGCAAGCAAAATCACTGAATCGTTGAGGTTGCAAGGTGTCTCTGGAGATGGTTGAACACCAGCTGGCAACTAAGCACCACACAGCCACTTACTCTCTCCCCCATGGTGGGATGGAGGAGAGAACTGGAAGGGTAAAAGTAAGAAAACCTGTGGGTTGAGATACAGTTTAACAGGTAAAGCAAAAGCCATGCATGCAAGCAAAGCAAAGCAAAACAAGGGATTCATTCACTACTTCCCATGGGCAGGCAGGTGTTCAGCCATCTCCAGGAAAGCAGGGCTCCATCATGCGTAACGGCACCTTGGGAAGACAAATACCATTGTTCTGAATGTCCCCCCCTTCCTTCTTCTTCCCCCAGCTCTATATGCTGAGCATGACGTCATATGGTATGGAATATCCCTTTGGTCAAGTTGGGATCAGCTGTCCCGGCTGTGTCCCCTCCCAACTTCTTGTGCACCCCCAGCCTACTCGCTGGTGGGGTGCAGTGAGGAGCAGAAAAGGCCTTGACTCCATGTAAGCTCTGCTCAGCAGCAACAAAAACATCCCTGTATTATCAACACTGTTTTCAGCACAAATCCAAAACAGAGCCCCATACTAGCTACTCTGGAGAGAATTAACTCTATGCCAGCCAAAAGCAGCACAGTGGTACATCCACAAGGATCTTTAGCAGATGCATAGGAGAATATACTGTGATTCCCTTTTCCATCTCTCCCCATTAATCTTAACGTGAGCTGAAAAATGGACTGCACTACTACTTACAGGAAGGGGAGATTGGCAGATTCCTATATGAACCCCTAAGAGAAGAATAAGCTTATTCTAATTCTACTATTGCTTGGTTGAATTTCTTAGGACAATCTCAATGTGTCTGCTCTGTAAAAAAGTATATACATCACATTTTAAAAGGTGACAGCAAAAAACGAAGACCTTCTTCCAACTGAGTGCTAAGAAGGGAAGAATCACTTTCTCCTTCCTGCATGTTATGGGCTTTTTTTCTCTCAGAATAAGTAAGCTTTGCATTCAACAGCATTGAATGACTGACTTGCATTTAGTTTTCAGTCTGTTGTAACTCCAGTTTTTCTTGGTAGTGCTGCTGCCTCATGAAAAGGTTATTTAGATAATTTGTTTTGGTGCCTTTGATTCCAACTTCTTAAGTATAATAGTCTGCAGGTGCTCCAAGATTTTATCTTGGTGGTTTCAGATCTTTTTCTAACATATGACCATACTGAAATTTAACCCCTGATGCAGTCTAAACTTGATAATAGTCTTATTTTCCCATTTCTTCTAACAAAAAATTGCACAAACATTCTGAACAAAGTTGTCATATTTTCATCCCTGTTACTTATTTTTGTTTCATTGATTTGTAATGAATTAATTCTACATGAAGTATCATACTTTCATTTTGTATTGTATTTAACATGTTTGAAAGACTAATTCCTTTCTTAAATATATAATGAAACCTTAAATCAATGCAAAATTGCAGAGAACTGGAGTGTATGTAGGAATTAATTACATGGAGAAAAAAACTCACAAAGCCACAGTCACTCTTATTGTACTTGTGTGGAGTAAAGGTGTCCAGTAGATATGATAGCCTGGCAAAGTCTTTTTAGGAGCAGACTTATTGATCTTGTTAATCCTGCTGACATTTTTAAAAATGTGTATATTTATGTAAATAATATTTTAAAAAAATTTCTATAGCACAACATTCTTCTTCAGTTCATAGAAATATTTTCATTTACTTCAGTGGACTTTTGTTTAGATCCCTGGGCCAAACAAAAATGGGAAATACACTTCTTAAGAACCAAAGGAGAACACCTGCATATTAGAAATGGCTCCAAAATGGCCAACTTTTTTTTTTATTTGAATATCCATATAACAATGGATATTGTTAGCTTGAATTTATAGCTTTTCTTTGGGAATACTTTTAAAGAAATATCTATAGTATTCCCTATGTTAGAACTAGAAAGTTTTTGAGAATCATACATTGATTCCTAAATAATACCTTAGCAGAACTTTGTTGGCATAACACACTATTAACATCTTCAGGAATATTGACATAAAGTCCAAATCATAAAGAATAAAACCTCATTTTTTTCCCCAAAGACTTCAGGGTAAGTACTGCAATGCAGTGGTCTCCTCGACTTTGTGATATAAATTATCCTTAACTACTGTATTTGTTTTTCCTCAATTTGAAATTGGGCACCTCTCAGTTCTACTTAAGAATGTATTATATGGGAAAAAAGAAGAGACATACTTGTAATGCTGTGATTTTGAGATTCACACACTGCTTATCACCTTCTGTTTGCTTCTTTTCCATGTATAAATATATTAAGGTCATTAGTTAATTGAAGGGCACAGAATTATCAAGCTATTACCACAAACATCAAACACTTATGAATGTTGAAACCCTTCTGTGTTTCCCAACAGGGTCTTTTTTTTTTCTAATTGAAAAAGAGGTGTCAGACCTTTAGTGGAATTAAATAAGTAAATAGGTGGTAAGATGATTAGGACACATACAGATTCTTTGACAGAAAAAAATTGTGCATCCTTGCAAAATTGCTCTAAATCCTTGCACAACAGGGAAATGCCAAACAGAGGTACAAGGCAGAAAATCATAAATTGTTCCATTAAAGAAATCATAGCACAGGCCAAAACCAAAAACATCCACTGAAATGAAATACTTTATAGAGTGTTTTATGAAGAAAAATAATGATCCATGCTCAGAAGAAAAGTTTTACTAGTCATTGGCTTAAAGCCAGTTACTTGCTTTTAGAGTTGTTTGTAACTAAGTCCTTAAGACTTGTTTCTTATCTTCAATATCATCCTTGAAACGATTAATCTACTCATAGACATTATAGTCAGGTATTTCTGTAAAAGGAACAGCTACTCCACCACCAATCAATTGCCAGCACTGCGTTCTTCACAATTTTCCCAGCCTCTGTGGAAGACATGAATGATGGGCTTGGGATAAAGAGCCTGACATTGGTGATTCTAAAGACTTCTCTGTTTTCTTCCCAAAGGAGATCTTCCATCTCTCAACTCACAATTGCAAGGAACCTTCCTGAACTGGGGATTCACTACTAGCTCTTTGTTTGAGCCGTCTTCTAAAATGTTTTTTTTATTATACTCATAAAGATTCCTACTGTTTGCCCTCATGAGAAAGAAATGTAATTATCCTGTTGCAAGTCTTGGCACTGTCTAGAAGACAGTATAGGTCAGATGCTGACTCCCAGTTTTCCAGTGCATTAAAAGTAGACTACATACTTCATTTTTAAGGTTGTTCAAAAACCTACCCTATTCTACCTCTCGAAGCTTCCAGTTGCACCATTGTTCTGACAGTGGTACCAACTTTCATTTCCTGTTATTTCAGTTTTCTTTGGAGTATTTGTATTTTTCCTCCCATGCATAGGGACTCTCCATCAAAATACAGAAGTCACCTAAAGATGCATCTCATAATACCTACAAAACCCTTGATACATTGAGTGTGCTTATTTGTTGTACTTATCACGTTGCTGTCCATATATAGGTGATCTATCTATATTTTGACATTGATCAAATAATCATTGAAAGTGTTCTTTGGACTGCTGGATCTTTTTTGGTTGAGAATTACCTTACCTTCACGATGAGACTGTTCTCCATTAAGGAAGGTAGGAGCAACTGCAGCACAGGTCAGGGGTAAGCCATGATAGTAAATCCTTCCAAATTCTTAAATTTTGCGTCTGAATTTCCCAGACTTGTTCACAGTCCTGAAATTTTCTAGAGATAAAGTAATAAGCATACCTGTATTTTCAAGAGGGTGTTGGGTTAGCAAATAATAGCATTTCTAACAGTATTAGAGCAACATTCGAGTATTGTTTAGGGGTCATAGACAGCTTTGCTCTATGACATCTTATTCTTATAGGAAACTAAGCAGATTGTACATAACAGAGTGTACACACTATGCTGTACAAGATCTTTGCTCAATTGGTCATATACTTTAATACCTTGCACAAAGTTTGGGGAAGATAAGGGGGTGAAGTTCCTTCCCCTTGTTTGTGCAGAAGACAGAACTGCTAAAATACCCCACTACTGTTCATTCAAGTGAACTGAGTACTGAAGCATACTGAAGGTTAAATTTATTAGGTTGACTTTTATTCAAACCAACTTTAAAAAGGTAAAATGCTGTTAGGACTCTCTGCCTAGCACATTTTTGTATGGACCTTTGTGCATTTTTCATATCACCTCAATGAAACAGTGCTTTATTCCCATTATTGGACTTCAAGATGAACATATTTACTGTCTAGAGGCTTGGTAAACCTTCCCGCATTGGCTTCTATATGCAGCATACCCTTAAGGGTTCTATGAACACCATCATGACTATCCATTTTTAGAATGGCAACTCATATTCTGGAGTATTACTTAAAAGTATTGGGCTTTTTTATAGCTCATATATCACAAGGGATTTTAGGTTGATAGTTTCTAAAGTGATTTGATCAGAAAGAGGATATCTTTTCACTCAAAAGGGCAGGTGCACAACTGGTATTTGTCAATAAAAAAAGTGGTTAGGATTACTAACATGTGCCATCAAAGTTTCAAGTTTGGGGTTTTTTTTTCCATTTACAGAGTCATTTGATAAAAATTTACTAATGGATGGGCTGGGATAAATTGTTGAAAAAGTAGAAATTGAAAGATTTATTAAAGAATTAAAAAGCTTCCAGGGCTTGAGTGTAAGAGTAAAATGTTTTTACTTTAAATGTTATTACCTCAGACCTTAACTTTACTCCTGTTTAAGTCCATTGATGAATGAAAATTGAATCATTCTGCACTGAGAATTGTTAATACTTGATACCAGTTCAATCAAAAAGATGGTTTGCATTGTGAGGAAACAAAAGAGGAATGTGAATGTCATACAACTGGAAATTATAATTCAAAGAGGTGTAGACCTCTTTACCAGTACCTACATGATTCACAAATCAAGACTACATTTTGTTATGTTTTGCACATGTGAAAGGCAAAAAAGATTGCTCCTTCCTCAAAGGACAAGTAGAAAATATATACAGCCAGAGCTGGTGTGATGATAACAGACTTTGTAGCCCTTACTGGGGGGCACTTAAAATTTTTTGCTTGTAAGTCAAGGCTTTTGGCCTCAGTTAGGCCAAAAAGAGATATCAAAAAAAGAAGAAGAAAAGGAAATGGTTGTCGCTAGCTATGAAATAGCTAGTCACCCCTGGCAGTCAGACTGACAGGGCATAAGAGCCAATTGAAGTTTTGTTTTTCAGAAACAAGGTGATAAAATTATTTTCATGTTTTTGCCAAATTTATTGGAATGTAGTTAAATATGAGGGATTAGATGACAAAAGGTGTTCCTCTGGTACTGAGCTCAGTTCACATTGATGTTCCTTCTTGCACATACAGTGACACCCTTCTCAGTTTAAACCTCTGATTTCCTCTGATTAACAGATCATCTCTAAGTGAGTTTTAATCTCTCAAACATTCACATTTGATAAGGATTCTTTTCAGTTTAATGATTTTATAAAACTATAGTTACACTATATTTTTATTCACTTGCTGTATTTTCCGGCTAATATTTTTCTGTAGAGATCTTTAAAAAATAGTGCTTCAAAGTACCTAATTACTTCAGGGCAGATTTCTTCAACTTCTCTTGATTTACAACTCATGTTTGGGTCAGCAAATGCCAAGGGTATGCTTGGTGCTAGACCCCAAACAACTTGAGGCATGAAAAAGTTTAGCTAAATATATTCAGACATTCTTTAGAAATGCTGTTTCAAGACCATGGTACTTGTTATCTGGGTGTGCAGTATTGCAGAAATACCCTGTCATTACTGCTACCAAATTGCTTTTAACATCTTTCAGTTGACTTAATGCATATGCCCACAGCTGAAGTCCTGCCTTTTTTTTCCCCAAATGAAGTGCTAACTACTTTAATAGAATTTTTGAATTCACATTAATAACAGAAACTGAATGAAAATTGCTGCATTACAATATGGCGGATCCCTGTCAGGTTTTCCAGGAAAGGCTATTAAAAGCTTTAGGGCAGGGAGGTACAAGTGAGAAAAGCTAATTTGATCCAAATGTGGTAGATTAGGGGCTAAATGGTTTTAAAAGTTCATCCCAAAGGTACTGTTATTGGAGTATTCTGGCACATTCAAATGCTTAACAGCCTTTTTTTATTATTTTATAGTAAAACTGCTTGGATATTTTATCTGCTGTTGCACTAGGTTGGTCCTTCAGGTAGCTATGAAAAATTATTAAGTTGCCCTTATAACCTCATTTACTATATATGGGTGTCTGTGTGTAAAAAACCAAGTATTTGTTTATGTATTGAAAACTGTATTTCTTTGAAATATTACTGTGCTACTTGGTTTTATGTTTTTAATAAATATAGTTAGTAGCAGAGTAATAAGAATAATTATAAAATAGTAGAAGTGATTCTGAAATCTGGTAATCTATAGTAAAGTTTACAGCTTCAGCTTTGGGACTGTATATATTACTTACTAGTAATAAAGAATAAGTAAATCTATTAGTAAGGAGGGAGAAAAAAAGATTAGGGCATTAGTATGGTATATTGATTATCTATCTAGTACCAGTTATTCATGTATTTAGACACCTTAACTTTTATAAAAATATCACTTGTAATTTCCCAGTGGGTAATTTTCTACTGTGAAGAGCCTTTACCCTAAAAAGGTTGCTCCACAAAAAGTTCTCCCTAAATAATTGGATTTGTAAATTCTCTGAACTACCAGCTGAACAAAATATGCATGAACTTGCTGGTTTCCTTCGGACCACTTAAAACGCTGTCAGAGAACATGAATTTCCCAATGAGTCTCTGAGTTTCCTGTGTGGAGCCAAAAGAATGACAAGAAATCATATCATCATGAAAATGGATTGGCTTCTTCTGCCATTGTAGTTGAAAAAGTCATTCTTACAAGAAACATTTTCAGACACCAATTTGTTCAGCGAAGATCACCTCCTGAGTTCTACTTCAGCTGAACCTAAAGCTGATCTGTCTTTAAAGTTAGTCCTGCTCTGAGTGCCTCCAGGAGTGAATGTTTTTCTGTGATTTTATATGTGCGTGTTTTATTCAACTTTTTTTGTTTGTTTGTTTTTTAATTTTATTTTTTCTATTATAAGTCTACTGGTGCCTGTACAGTTTGGTAATTGTACATCTGTTTCCTGTGTCAAATTTTCTTAGAAATGGCACATCTTTCTTTTGAAGACCCTCTTTGCATCACCAATGCAACAATTATGCCAATCAAAACTGCAGCTGTACAGACTCTTTACTATGTCCCCAGTTGCAGAAACAGGATTCAGCCTGCTTATGAAGGATAAAGTTGAATGTCACCCTGATGTCACTATCTAAGAGGATAATTCTTGTTTCTCAAAATGAGTTTCTGGCAATGAGTAAAGCATGCAGGAGTCTGTCTGTCCATCCTGGATGCTCAATAGATATTTGCTGCCATATTGGCTGACCAGATTTTTTATTAAATTGAAGGTACTAGAAGTCTAAATCTTTGTGGTTTGAACTAGAGAACCAAGCTCTCTAACTCAGAGTTGTAATAGACATGTGTACAGTAGTATCAGATACAAAAAAGTACATACAAACAGCCCCAACATAGTAATTACATTCAATACATGAGTGATACCATTTATTCACAATAAATTTATTTGTCCTTAGGGGTTTGTGAGCTTGAATGCCTTGTTTTAAATGCAACAGTTAATAGAAGTTAGTCTTCTTTTGTTAAAGTAACAAACAAATGTAAATTTTTTTCCATACTACCATATTTTAAATGGTCAAAAGAGGTACTTATATAGGAATGAAACTAGCTCAGAGGATTTACAATCCTGGAGCTAATACTACTTTTAATGTATACTAACCAGAAATCTTCTTATGCTGTCTCCCACTGCACATCCTAGTAAAAAGCTGACTTTTTTTTAATTACCCCTCAGCAAAAGTTCACAAGACTCAGCACCTTTGCAAAGATTAAATTTGCTGTTTGAAATTTAAAGCAAATAGCTTTAAAGCCTCTGATATACTGCAACTTAAAAAAAAAAAAAAATCCCTTTTTATAAAGTTTCAGTAGAAAGCAGCTCAGAGTAAAAATCTTTTTAAGATATTTGTCAGAAGACAAGAATCTAAAACAAGTTCTTCTCTAAGGAATAGAAAGAACAGGTTAATGATAAATCTGATTAGTTCAACTTGAAGTGGCCAGGTAGAATAGAATTGATTTCACTCCCAGAAGTCATGTTTGGATGAAGGAGGAGACATCAAAGACCACATATGTGTCAAAACAGAGAAGAATGCTGTATAAATTTAGTGCATGACAACATTGTATGCAACAAAATTTGTGTTTTCCCAAATGAATAGTCAGCAATTAAATTGGTTAATCTAACTATTCTAAAAGCCATGGGTGGTTCAATGTTGAAAGTAATTGTCTCTGCTACTCTGCCTGTTGTATAGATGAGGGGAACAGACCTGCTATATCTTTTCCTTAACACGTGAGTCAGTGTGAAGCTTGTATCCAAACTATTATCAGAATCCCTGAGAAACAAGAGAAGTGGAATTAGTATTCAGGAAAGGACCATTTTATTTGTTTGTTTTGTTCACTAGATCATGAAAACTTTTGCTTTATGATCCAATTAGCCATGCTGTGTTTTTTGGTTAAAATTACTCCTCTGCCTTCCGCTGAGGTCTCCCACTATTCTGCCTGAGAACTGCAGTCCTGAAACATCCTCACTTTTACAAGTCAGCAAGATTACATTCCCCATTATTTTAACTTCTACTGATCAGTCTCTAGTCTTGATGGTATGATTCTTTGCAATCTGCTCTTGTAGTAAAATGCCCTGGAAAAGGCATAACTTTGAAAGTAAGAAAATCCTTTTTCTGAAAATTAATATAAATTATATTATTACTAGTATTTAATATTACTATTTCACTGTATGATTTTCTCAGAGTTAATCATTGCACTGATTGTCTTTTGCTGTGTACAAGGATTGTCTCCTGAAGTGTTTCCTATTATTATCCTACTTCTGCCCAGTTATTTAAGAGATTATGTAAATCTTTTTTCAATCTGAATAGAGATTGTTGCTGGGCAAACTCTATCTCACTCTGGCAAAATTAGTTTTGTTTACTTGCATATATTTGTTGCTTTAGTAAAATTCTATAAATCTTGAAATGTTTTTAAAATGTCCAAATTTGTAGTGACCTTGGAAGTAGGGTGTTAGGTACAAGCGTTACTGTTACGGATAGGTAATACCACCCGTCACCACCACCTCTGAACTGAGCACTCATTTGTTTTACAGAGCTCGTTTCCCGTAGGCATGGGAAGTGGCCACAGAAAATGAACAGCACATTCAAATTCTGGCTTCCACAGCAGTCTGCATGCAGCAGCAAGCAAACTCCTAGGGATTTAAGAAGTCAGTGTCTGGCTTGCCCTCCTGATTGAAGTTCTTTTAAGTGGTCAATGAAAAGTGGCCAAATGCAACTACAAGCTTTGTGTGCTACAGAACAGTGATACATTTTAGAAATGTCCTGAAGCAATAAGACATATTATTGATTAAAAAGACAAAACCTTTTATCAATTCCAGTTTCCTAGAGAAAGATAGTTCCTATATTGTGGTGATGGCGTCTTGTTTTGTTTTCCTTGTAGTTTCCAATAAATATGCAAATTAAAAAATGTGAAAGGTTGCTTCAAGTCCATTATGACACTGATAAGTGAATCTGTTAATAAGAATGGAAACTGCCCCCTCCTGAGTTCTACAAATCCACAGATCTGAGTTCCTAAGATACAAGGGATAGTAAAAACAAAGAGAGCTGGTCAGAAATATATACATTTAATGGAGATGCTGTTTCTTTAACAGACATAGATTTTAGTCAAATATGTTTATCAAAATGAACCTCAGTGGGGCAACTATGTTTTTTTCCTTTCATTAACGCCAGCAGTGATAGGAAAATTAGTATTTTTTACTTTCTGGCTCACCAGTAAAACTGCATTCAGACAACTTTTAGTAGTAAACTTTTTGAAAACAATCTCTTAACCTCTATCATTGGTCACAGTCATCATCAGTAATCCTGTAATGTCCCAGCACACTAAAATATCAAAAGCCTTTTTTTCCATGGTGCTACTAATTTACACTGCCTTGACAGATGGTATGATTTGGACTGAAGAATAAATGGAGGAAAAGAAAATTGTTTCCTTTCTGTGATGGGAGTTACAAGGCCCAAAGCGTAAAACACAGGTAAAATCAGGGAAGGCCAAGGAGCAGATAAGAAGGGACAAAATGTCAAAAAGAAAGAGAAAAACGCTGCTTGGATAAAATATTCTGTGTAGGGACCAAAAGAAGCATAATGAGCCTTGGAGGCAGATCAGGTAGATTGATACCTTTTTTGGAATATTTGTCTTGGATGGGGGTATATATAGGTAAAATGACCAATTCATGGCTCCCTGTTGTAATGTATTCTCATGGCAGAAAACACTTGAAGAAAATAACAGATGAAGGGGTTTTTTTTTGTTTTGAGATTTGAGGTTTTGTTTTTTGTGTTTGTTGGTGTTTTTCAGTGGTGTGGTGTTTTTTTTCATTATTGACATATGAATTCCTGCCAGCACTGTATGGGCAGGACTTTTCAAGGTTATTTTTATTCCATTTTATAATTCCAAAAATTCATATTTATTAATAATTCAAGTTATTTTTATATTAAACTAGCATTTAACTAAAATATAGATTTGTTATATGCATGCTCACAGACTAGTCAAAGCTTCAATGTGTTTTCCTTTGCAAAAAATTATTGTATAGTATACACTGAGTTTAGGTTGAATCACCTATTCCTTTTTAAATAATGTATTCTTTCCCTAAATATTAACATTTATTAAATTGAGAGTTTATTTCTTCCTTATTAGATAATTTTTTTCCAATATCTTCTTATTTGATTTCTCATTCATATCTTCCATTCTTGGAAGCCTGATCCGAACCCCATGAAATCTTCCGGAGTTTTAGTTGTGAGAAATATATGCAAGAAACTATTTTTTTACTCTGTTCTAGTTGTGTATTTCTCATGCTTATTTTCTCTTCAGGTTTGAGTATTTAATAGGATTTCTGTCTATTTGCTATGCTGCTTTTTCTGGCATTTCTTATTTCCTTTCCTGGCTTCTGTTCAGACTCCAAACCCCCAACCATTCAACACCTTCTCCCCAAATAATTATATTTACAAGGGTCCAGAACTCCTGCATGCTAAATTACATTTGACTCAGGCTGTCCTCCTGGAAGAAGGAGAGAAGGAAGAAAAAAAGCTTTAGTGTCTCTCTTGAAAAATCAGTTTGAAAAATAAAACATATGCTGCCAACAGCTGTTTTGCACCTTCAGAACTATACGCACACTCAGGCAGCTATTTGATATAAACATCAGAGTCATTCTCCCCTGCATATATATTCTTATTCTACTCTTTCTAAAAATATTCTTACATTTGTCATTATTTCTTCTGGTGCTGTAAAGGTGGCTAGATCAGGAACATTAATCAGCTTCCCAGATGCTTGAAGAATGGATTGAGAGCAGCCCTGAGGAGAAGGACTTGTGGGGTGTTGGTTTATGAGAACCTCACTGTGAGCCGACTATGTGTGCTTGCAGCCCAGAAAGCCAACAGCATCCTGGGCTGCATGAAAAGAAGCGTGGCCAGCAGGTTGAGGGAGGTGATTCTCCCCCTCTACACCACTCTCGTGAGATCCCACATGCAGTACTGCATTCAGCTCTGGGACCCCCAACACAAGAAGGACATGGACCTGTTGGAGCGAGTCCAGAGGAGGGCCACAAAGATGATCAGAGGGCTGGAGCAGCTCTCCTATGAGGACAGGCTGAGAGTTGGGGTTGTTCAGCCTGGAGAAGAGAAGGCTGCGAGGACACCTTACAGCAGCATTCCAGTACTTGAAGGGAGCCTACAAGAAAGCTGGAGAGAGACTTTTTCCAAGGGCATGTAGTGAATAGGAAAAGGGGTAATGACTTTAAGCTGAAAGAGGGTAGATTTAGATTAGACAGAAGGAAGACGCTCATCACCGTGAGGATGATGAGGCACTGGAACAGGTTGCCCAGAGAAGTTGTGGATGCCCCATCCTTGGAAATGTTCAAGACCAGGTTGGATGGGGCTTTGAGCAAGCTGGTCTAGTGGAAGGTGTCCCTGCCCATGGCAGGGGGGTTGGAACTAGGTGATCTTTAAGGTCCCTTCCAAAACCATTCTATGATTACTTTTAGTTCTATGATTCTTTTGTCATTCTTCTTTTCTCACAATAATTTTACTCTATCTATTCCTGATCAGTGAATGAAGCCAAAATCTGCTACTGCTTGTTGTGGCTCGATTCACACAGAATCACAGAATCACAGAATCACTAAGGTTGGAAACGACCTGTAAGATCATCAAGTCCAACCAAAAAAAAAAAAAAAAAAAAAAAAAAAACCACCAAAAAAAACCCCAAACAAACCACACCACACAACAACAACAAACCACAACACACCAAAAACCAACCCACCCAACACCACACAGCTCCATGCCCATTAAGCTACATCCCACAATGCCACATCCACATGCTCCTTGAATACCTCCAGGGAGGGTGACTCTACCACCTCCCTGGGCAGCCTCTTCCAATGTTTCACTACTCTCTCAGTAAAGAACTTTTTCCTGATATCTAGCCTGAACCTCCCCTGGCGCAACTTGAGGCCATTTCCTCTAGTCCTGTCACTAGTCACTTGGGAGAAGAGACCAGCACCCACCTCTCTGCAACCCCCTTTCAGGTAGTTGTAGAGAGCGATAAGGTCTCCCCTCAGCCTCCTCTTCTCCAGACTGAACAACCCCAGTTCCCTCAGCTGCTCCTCATAAGACTTGTGCTCCAGAGCCCTCACCAGCTTCGTCGCCCTTCTCTGAACACGCTCCAGCACCTCAATGTCTTTCTTGTAGTGAGGGGCCCAAAACTGAACACAGTATTCGAGGTGCGGCCTCACCAGAGCCGAGTACAGAGGCATGATCACCTCCCTGCTCCTGCTGGCCACACCATTTCTGATACAAGCCAGGATGCTGTTGGCCTTCTTGGCCACCTGGGCACACTGCTGGCTCATATTCAGCCGGGTGTCGATCAACACCCCCAGGTCCTTTTCTGCGGGGGAGCTTTCCAGCCACTCATCCCCAAGCCTGTAGCGTTGCCTGGGGTTGTTGTGGCCAAAGTGTAGAAACCGGCACTTGGCCTTATTGAACTTCATCCGGCTGGCCTCGGCCCATCGATCCAGCCTGTCCAGATCCCTCTGCAGAGCCTTCCTACCCTCAAGCAGATCAACACTCCCTCCCAACTTGGTGTCCAACTTGGTGTTGATTCCCTGTTGTCCAAGGTAGCTCACTGAGCTGACATGTGCTTTGGGCAATGTTGGTGGTTATATTGCTCTGCTGGACTTCATGGCTTCCAAAAAAATTGTTGTCCATAAGCTGTGGGGTCAATTTAGTTTCATGGTTAGACATCACCTATTGGTCATAAATGATTGTCCTCTTTTTTTGATCTCACACATAAGAGTGAATGGAGATAAGAGGTGATGTAAAGAAATAAATAGTAGTAAAGGGAAATTAAAGAAAAATTTTATCATCCTTTGTCCTTACAGTACTTTAAACCTTTTATGTTTAGGTTTAGTCATATTTCTGACAGACTAGAGTGAAGAATGTCTGCTATGGTTCTTCAGTAGTGCTTTTGTGTGAAATCCTCCGTGTCTTTTGATGCTGGAATATGACTGGCATTTTTTTTCTTGTCAACACATGGTACTTCCAGCATGGGTTTGGGCAGTGGTAAAGGGGAATGTGTTCTTGCATGCCTTCCCTCCACCTTCTCCAGTTTGATTTGTAGGTTGAAGAGAGTGCAAAACTGGGGAGTTTGCTTCCAGTAGGACTTCTTTGAGTCATGAACCCCGCCTCCAGGCAAACACCTCCTGAACGTTGCACAAAATGCTGCTGCACCTCTTCTGTCCAGCAATCCAGTGTTCATGGTTCCTGGTTTCCAAGGGCTGGATAAATTAACTGGAAGAATCCTAGTGGGAATGTCCATCTAGTTATGGGATTTGTTTGTGCTCACATTATAAAAACTATTTCTTGCTTACTTAAGAACGGTTGTAAAACTGTGTGAGCCCATTTAACTGATTTGCCTTTTTCAGCAAAAGGAAAGTCTTTATTAGTTGCCTATATTTGTGTCATCCATGTATTACAAAGGTAGCCATTAAAATTCAGTGCTTAGTTGGGTTTTTTGTTCAGTATGTGTTCTGTTTTGTTCTTTCGGTATGTGAGATCATATCTCACATTTAGTTCTTTTTTGCAAGTCTGGATGAGTATGGTAGCTTTAAAAGAGCAGAAGGTGAAAACTCTGCAAAACACTGAGCTCAAAATAATACAGTTAAACAGAAGTGATTTCTGGCTGCTGCTAATGAAAAACTGGCATTTTTATTAGAACTAATTTTAGTTAATAACACAACCACATTTCAGTAACTATCTTTTAACAGGAGGCAGTCAGTCTCAAATCCCTAATTTCTAATCCCTAATTTCTAATCTAAATCAGCAAATCGCAAACTTCTAATCTACCTTTTCCTTAGAGATCAGTTGATATACCAACAACTGAATCCATATCCACAAATGATAACTGGGAACGTCATCAGTGAATACTGCTTGTTCTGCAGAATGTTTGCTTATAAATATCTGTGTGATATGATGCTTACTAGGGACCATGCTATGTTTTTGGCATATTCTTTATAAGAAGTAAACAAACTCTTGCGTCCTCAGTAAGATCAGTTCAACAAGGGAAGAGTGATGTGACATTTTGCAGTGCTTTATTGACCATACAAAAAGAAACTCTGATTTTGTCCTTTGCACAGGTTCACAGGAGAGAAAAAACATTGCTCTGAGCGTCTTGGATCTTTCAGTAATACAGTGCTGTCAGATTAAAAAGTTAATTCTTAGCCCTGCAACCTTTTTGCTAACTAACATCGCACAATAAAAGGGTATATCTGAGGAAACATGGCTACAACATCTAGATAGCTTTGTATGTACTTGCAGTGTTACAGCACCTTCCCCCTCTTATCATATACCTCTTTTTACAGTTAATTAAAATACTCTATCACTGTTCTGACATAAATGGCAGCTTGTGATATAGCCTTTGCCTTCCAATACATAACATCTCATTTGTCAATCAGTAATAACTAAAGATACCCTCTACAAATTTCATAGCAGAAAATACAATGAACTGCCTATCAACCCTATCTTCAGATTACCCTTTCAATCAAATGCTTTCCAGAAGCAAAGTCATAAGGACAGGTCTTCTCTTCCAAATCCTTAATTCTGATAAAGGTTTTACATTTGTGACCTTAAATTCAAAGCGGAGGGGAGTGAATACAAAATGGACAAAAACTACCTAGCAGTCCTCTAACAAATAAATATGGAGCAAAGTCTTGGTTAGCAAAATTTAAAAGCAGATAATCTAGTTTATGATGGTTAATGACAATGGTTTATAAAAGAGAAAGGAAGGTACCTTCTCACAGATATGTTTTAGTGCTTCATTCTGACCCTGATTTTTTCCTTTGGAGCAAGTAAAATTCCTGGATGTAACAAGCAGAAGCTTTCTGTGATATGAAATCTGTTTACCACGGAAGCCTTTGTAGACTTTTGAAACCTGCACATTTTTAATGTTTACAGAAGGGTCTTTCTGATTTGAAACTAAAGACTGGATTATTTATATCTCATTTATGCCTGCCTATAGGCAGGAATCATTAATGGAATCAATAAAATGTATGACATCTGAAGCTACACTAAACTCTGACAATATTTGGTGCAGATAGATATCTAAAAGAAAAAAAATAACATATTTGGAATAGAGAGAGAGTTTATTCAGCAGTATCTAGGCATGAGTTTAAGTTATCACCCCTCAGTTAGACTTGCTGCATATTGTATTTAAGTGTTGAACCAGGGCGCAAAAATATAAAAGTGTTTTTACTCTATGCAGTACTGGTAATTACATGGAAACTGTGATGCATCTGTTAGTAACCACTCCTAGAAAGGTAGTGCAGCTGTTCCTCTTAGTGGGAACCTTTTGAGAGACTACGTGGTAGAAATGTTTGGCAAGACTGAAGATTATCCACTCACAAAGTTATGCCACTGAAGCAACTACATTATGGAGTAACATTTTAGGTGGAAATACAGATGCTGAAAATGTGTCGATATGTTGCATTTTATCATGGGGTCAAGAAGATTTGAAAAATATTTAAAGTTCCTGTCTTAATTTCTAGAACTACAGTGAGTTGTTTATTTGCATAGATAAGTACTTCAGGTTAGCTGATGTCAGGTGCTTCTACCAAATGCCAAACTCTTTAAATAGATTTTATAGACTTTAACAAGCTCTGCAGGCCTCCCAGCTCAGTCAATAAGGATGGGATCTGTGATGATATATAGTGAGCTACAGAGCCTAGGCCAAGAGAATTACGTTTTGAAATCAGATCTTGCCAGGAGTTTTCTACAACTGATTATTATTTAACTTTGTTATCTTCCTATATATAAAAAAGGTACCTTACTGGATACCCTCAGGAATTAAGATTACCTTCAAAAGTACACTTTTAAAGGCAGCTTGAGCATTTTTTGGATGATGAAGGGTTTTCCCTGTCAAAATATTTCTGAAACATTCAGCATTGAAGAGATGAGAAAATTTCTTCTGGTGGAATTCAGGGAATGCTATTTAATGTCTTTGTGTATTACTGTAATCTGCATGGTGTTGGTAAAACTGATAGAGTAGGAAAAGCAGAAATACCAGCTGTGTACTGGCCAATTTGTGAATGGAAACAGTACTAGCAGTGGAATGGAGCATCAGTGCTCATCTACTTGCTGCAGGATTTGATGCAACAGTCACAGGGAGCCTAGGCTGCTATTGTATCTCTCTGTATGGCAGTCTCACATCTGGCACGAAAATGTCAAGTTGTCAGTGGTTTTGTGCTAAACTTGTACAGCCCAAAACAACCCCTTTCTACTCAGCTACTGTAGGTTTTGTACTGTGCATTGCGAAGATCTTTCACTGAATGTAACAGGTACTTCAAATACAAAGAGCTGTGGAACTTATCTTCTGCCTTTTGACTAGCAAAACCTGTTTTGTTTTGTTTGTTTTAATTTGTACAGATTGAGCAACTTCCTACTGAGAAGAACACACATTCTGAAGCACATTCCTTAAAATCATGTTTTTTAAAAGAAAATAAAATGTTCTTTTAAGAATATTCATTCTTTTTGACATTGTTCTTCATGCAAAATGAATTCTTTCTCCTGATCTCTCTCCTAATCTGATATTGAAAAGATCTGAAGGTTCAAATCTCTTGCACAAGCAATGCTGCAACTCCAAATGTATTCTTGACCTGAAAAATGTTGAGAGAAAATGGGTAACTTCGGCCTTGGCAAAAAGCCCACTGAAGTCAGTAGAAAAGTTTCTGTCTTTTCAGATTCAAAGTTTTTTGTGCCAAACTGAATCCAAGTTAAACATCACAATTAGTATTTTCAGAAAATTTGAGTGGCAGAGGTTGACAATGTACCTCTATTATAGATATGCGGTGTGCTGGGCCCATGTGAAAATAGTGCTGATGTAATACGTTCTATAATGAAGTATGAAGAGAAAGTGGAAATGTGATCTGGGAAATAATCAAAACCACAGTCTTTTCACCTTCTACAATACTTTTACCTGAGCTTGTACCACGATTTCCTCTTGATACGTATTTGCCATGAAGTAGTTTTCTACTAGGGAACAGTATGGACTTTGTGAGGTGAATAAACAGTGGGGAGAAAGGAAACATAGAGGTACAATGTAGGAAAAAAGAAAACAAATGAAGAAACAGAGACCTTGTGCATTATTGAACAATTATTTTTGCAGCTAAAAGAAAAAAAAAAGGAAGAGTTTCAACCTATAGACTTTTTTACACACAAATCTTATAAGCCAGTTTGGACTCACTTGTCATAAAGGGAACTACATTTTCTCTTGGTACCTCAGAAAGGATATCTTTTTCTGCTGAGTAACTATGCAGTTCTAAATGCAATTGGTTGTTTGAAGGAAGTGAGTGGGAGAGAGGTATTAGAAAACACTGAAGCACAAGAAATACACAAAAGGAAGATTAATTATTTCCTCTCTGGAACTATTTTTGTGTGTATAATTAGACAAACAAAATTATCTTTTTTTTTTTTTTTAAATACAGTACCAGCTAATACAAATCTTTTCTTTTCTTTGTTGAGAAAATTCCATCCTAATATGTTCATGTCCACAGTCCTTTTCTCCTAAAGAGCTTTCTATTCTTCTAGAAAAGACAGTAGACGCTCCTCCACATTACTTGCAATGTGATTTAAAGGCAGGAATTATGATAAATATTTGATTAAACAACATAATTGTACATCCAATACTATTAACCCAAGACTGATGTTTCCCCAATTTCTGTAGACAGATACAAAATATCTACCGTTTATTTTATACAGACCATGGATCAAGGATGCCTTCACCATACAGAAAAAAAAAGAAAGAAGGTACTAATCAAAGTGTCTTTCTCTCAGATACATATCACACAAACAGTTCTTAGGGAGTTATCAGTTCCTCATAGAACTGGACCCCAGGTAGTATTATGACAATTACTGATTCATAAGGTGATGGGAATGTACAAAATGGTTATTGTCTAAATAAATTCTGAAGGCAGATATCTGACAGTATGGTGTCTCAAACCACTGTTTTAGATTTAACTACTTCCATCATATTTCTCTGTTTTATTTATTCTCTTTTTTAAAACTAATTATAAGATACTGTTGTTTGAAAACGGTGTGACTTATGGTCTGTTATTATTTACTCTGGCTAAAATGTCAGCTTTGCTACTTTACTCAGAAAACAGAAAAAAAACCCAAAACACCAAAAAAACCCCAAACAAAAACCCACCAGAACATAAAACTCTGTACATTAACAATGTCAAAGAATTTAATATATGGTCACAGATTTATTTTGATACAAGGTAAATATATGAGAACACAAAATACCTTGGAAGGCCCTTGCTAGTCCTAGCAAGGTAAGGATGAAGTTGTTAGTAAAGGATTAAAGTGGTTAAATTACCACTGCATTTAAATGTCTTTTCTCTCAGTCTTTTGGTGTGCAAACAGGAGAGAACTGCTGCTGTTTAGTTTGATGCTGTTTTATACGCCTCTGCTGATAAGCACAGTTTGTCTGTGTGAAAACATAGAAGAGGTTGTGCCTAATGAAACAGTTTAGATTCTTCAGAGATATTACTGCCATTACAGAAGAGGTAAATACAGTGGATGTGATGTACTTAAATTTCCAAGAAACATTTTATGACATATTTAGTCTGAAATTTCTGGCTTAGTTGGAATGCTATTGAATATTGGATAAACAAGATGCTGGATGTAATCGAAACAAGAAAAACTACCATATTAGTTGAGAGCTCACTGACCTAATTGAGCATCTAATACTCATATACATGAGGGTTATCTTGACACCATTCAGTGCCATATTATGACTATTCCACCCCACTGCCTTTCAGTCTAAAGGTTCTTAATTAAGAACACATCTCTTAAATTAGGTTATATTCTTGTCTTTGGTGTTCAGATGTGTTTTTCTCTAACAAGTTATGACCAAGTTATGGCCATAAAACTACAAATTGTATATCACAGCAGACCAGAAAAAGGAATATTGTCATCACAACATTCATGTTAGTTCATACTTTGTCATTTATACCACAAGTACTTGCTTATAAATGAATACTGAAATTGGGAAGTAATTCCCAATTCCAATGTCTGGAATAGATAATACACTGCAAACATCTGTCTGTTTGAGGGGACTAGTTCATTCTGTATTATTCTCATTGAAAAATCAGATTTGAAAACAAGGTTTTTTGCTTTTTTAATAAATCTTGATCTGTACTCAAAGTCTTTATAACTGACAGGCAATTTTTTTCTTCTGTGAAATTACTGAATTTAGTATGGGTTACACTGCTATCACTGGAGACAGAAGAGATACATGCATGTTGATTATGGCCATACCTTTTCCTAAGGGTTCCGACACTTTTTTAATTAACCCTTCTTAGTCAAATATGATTACCAATATGTAACTGTCTGAGGTTGTGACTGCCTCAAGATAATTTCTTAATGTTGCATAGCCAGTCAGATCAGGCAAAATACATGGGTTTGCCTTTTTCAAATAAAACAAAAAAACCCTGTGGTGATTTATCTTTAGAAGTTAATTTCAACTGCCCACTGTGTTTCAGAGCAGCATCATAAAAACTGTTGTTACCTATATTTGCCCAAGATTTTCTTTTTAAAAATACACAGGTTTAGGTGATCAGAGGCTTCTTGCAGGTCATCACCCAACAGTTCAGACGCCTAAAGTTTGCAGATGATACCAAGTTGGGCAGGAGTGTTGATCTACTTGAGGGTAGGAAGGCTCTGCAGAGGGATCTGGACAGGCTGGATCCATGGGCCCAGGCCAATTGTATGAGGTTCAACAAGGCCAAGTGCCCGGTCCTGCACTTGGGTCACAACAACCCCATGCAACGCTACAGGCTTGGGGACGAGTGGCTGGAAAGCTGCCTGGTGGAGAAAGACCTGGCGGTGTTGATCGACAGCCGGCTGAATATGAGCCAGCAGTGTGCCCAGGTGGCCAAGAAGGCCAACGGCATCCTGGCCTGTGTCAGAAACAGTGTGGCCAGCAGGAGTAGGGAGGTGATCGTGCCTCTGTACTCGGTGCCGGTGAGGCCACACCTCAAATCCTGTGCTCAGTTTTGGGCGCTTCACTACAAGGAGGACATTGAGGTGCTGGAGTGTGTCCAGAGAAGGGCGACGAAGCTGGTGAGGGGTCTGGAGCACAAGTCTTATGAGGAGCGGCTGAGGGAACTGGGGTTGTTCAGTCTGGAGAAGAGGAGGCTGAGGGGAGACCTTATCACTCTCTACAATTACCTGAAAGGGGGTTGCAGAGAGGTGGGTGTTGGTCTCTTCTCCCAAGTGACTAGTGACAGAACTAGAGGAAATGGCCTCAAGTTGTGCCAGGGGAGGTTTAGACTGGATATTAGGAAAAATTTCTTTACTGAGAGAGTGGTGAAGCATTGGAAGAGGCTGCCCAGGGAGGTGGTGGAGTCACCATCACTGGAGGTGTTCAAGGAACGTGTGGACATGGCATTGTGGGACATGGTTTAGTGGACATGGTGGTGTTGGGTTGATGGTTGGACTTGATGATCTTACAGGTCTTTTCCAACCTTAGTGATTCTGTGATTCTGTGATATGGGGATCTTGTGGAGCAAACTGGAGACAAGCTCATGGAATGAAAAAAGGGCATTTTTGCCTGTGATTTTGGCAACATTGTCCACCCTGGTTTTGACAGTCATTGTGAAAAAGGGGACCAGAACTGCATTAGAAAGAGTGCTGAGAAGAAAATATGACTTAGCCAAGGATTTAGATGTAAAATATGTTTGGGACTGTCTGTTGTAAGAGACTTGGGCTGAGGAACTGCAACTAACTGGATCAAGGTATGTTAGAGTTGGGAAACATGATTAGGAATGGAGTCTAGGTCTGGGAAGGGTTCAGGGAAGAGGAATGAAGAAAACTGCTATGCTGAATATGACAAGATGAGAGGGGATCATGCTTGAGGATCAGGGTTTGAGGAGAGAAATAAGAAAAGTAATCTATGTCTAAGAGTCTAGTTTTTTTATGAAGCTAGAGGCAGAACTCACATTTCCTCAGATGATTCTGTTGCTGTCCACAAAGTTACAAAACCAGTGACTGTATGGAGCTCTTGATATTCACTGAGAGAACTACAACCTACAGTGGCTATCATTTTTTCCATTAGTTCAAATGGCAGAAATCCACAAAACATCTCTAAAAGTTCAAACAGATCTATGAATCACATGGTTGTTAACATTGACCCAGGGAGTTGAATGGCTTTTTTTCCTATGGTTTTGGGGTGGTTGTTGTTTCTAAATCACTCATTAGAATGTGTGAGCTTAAACACAGTGAGATTTCACAAACACACTCATGAAAACTTGGGTTGCTAGCAACTATGTACAGTTTTATTCAGCACAAAATTACATGTTGATGCATTATGTTCTAATTGATTTGACTTTTACTTTCCTTTTATCTGAGATTCATGGCCTAACTGTCCATTACTCATAAGAAGCTTCAGATTTCTTCTGCAATCTGAAACCTCTGTTCACTTCAGCCTTCTGTTTTATTTAGTTTCTCAATGGGAGATTACAACATGAAAGTAGAATTAGAATTCAACATATGTGATACAAAATGGCAGGGACACATGCCTAGATCTTCAAGAACTGAGAAAATCTTTCATTTCTGTGAAGAATGTAATACAGCTTCTTTACAACACTTTGTACATGAACCTTTTCCCTGCTGTGGGTTACCATGATTCCTAAATGGCTGTTTCCTCATGATAATACAGAGTTCCTGCATTTCACAGTTCAGCTGTAAGACAGCTGGCAATGAACTGCACAACAAAGTGAAGCTTTTACTGTGAACTTAGCACACCCTTCTAGGATAGATCATCTTTGACATAATATCTCTAATTCCACAGATTATGTAAAACGTGGGCAAATTAATATTTGATCCTTGCAAGTAAGGGTAAAGCATTTATTACTACAAACAATAGATGCACAGGGATATGACTAGATAATTTCTCACTGTCCTTGCCAAACCTTTTAGTAGGAATCTGAGGTAGAGGATATCTACCACTCAGCCAAAGAAGATGACAGCAGTCTAGTAGCTGAGGATCTGCTCACCCCTGTCATAGCTTGCTTAAAACAATCATATAAAAACTTCTCAGAAGGTATTGGCAATGGCAGTGAAATACTGAAAATGAATCTTCAGGAGTCTGCTGTGCTTGAACTACTGTTTACTTTGTCCTCCCTTCTCAGTGGGCTGTTAAAATAAATATGTGGTTTTGTTAATGCATTGCAGTAGTTCCTCTGCAGAGAGCAGCTCTCTCATCAGTGCTACTAAACTAATTTTCAAACCTCTGCACTATTGCTAAGCACATAATAGCTATTGCCCTTGCCCATATCTTTCCACTACCACTTTGGGATACTTGGAATATAAATGCACTGAATGAAAACTGATACTTCAGATATAAGATCCTTCAAAGAAAGGAACTTCATGAATGTAAAGCATGATTGTTAAGCAACAACAACTGAGTTGCAGGCCGTTAACCCAGTCCATCATTAATCCCAGAGAAATCCTCTATGCTGAACTTATTATTATTATAAGCACAATACAAAGCAAAGAATCAATCCCACAGGTATATTGACTCTTTAGTGGGTGATACTGCTGCTGTTATATTGTATGCTATAATTACTGTGCACATTAGCTGGTCTGTTCTCATTGTAACACTAGTAATTGCCAGTAAAGGAGGAAAAGAAATGCTTCCTAAGTGTTAAATCCAAATATGAGAAATATTTGTAGTCCCCATGCTCTAAGCAAAGCTACATGAAATGAGTCTCTCTCCCCAAAGAGGTACTTCATCTGAATAACTGTTCCCTCTGTTAGGAACACTCTCCTGCCTCACAGTCCTCTCTCCCTGCATGCACCAGGAATACACTTCCTACCTTGGTTTAAAGACAGAGGAGGCAAGTGCCTTAACAAGATGCTCTGGGCCACAACCTTTCCAGCAGCAGGTCTTCACAGCTTGAGAAAAGGGGGGCCAAAGTGTCACATGCAGCGTGCCAGACATCTTGATACAGGACCACACCTCTGTTTCACCATTAGGATTATAGAGCTATAGGGAATGAGGTACAGTAAGCAAGCCCTCATTTTGGATGAAATTGCAGGCAGAGTTTTTATTGCTAAAATATAGGCCTGCATAGCAGAAAGAAAGGAAAGAGGAAGCAGCTGCAACACAATTACCTGCCACGGGTCTTCAGTGAACATCTGGATATCAGAGCACCATGTCTTCACTGCTATTGCTATCTGTGCTAGCTTCAGGTGAGCTTATGCACGCTGCAGTCTCACTTGCTATGTGAGCAATTCCCTGACTGTGCATTTCTTTAAACCACTCCTCCTTTGGTTTAGGATATTTTCTTTTTTTTTTCTCTCCCCCCCCCCCCCCCCTTAGACTTCAGTTGCAGTCTATTTATATCACCTCTGGTTCTTTGGGAAGAAATGTTCTCAAAGGAGATCTTGAAACAAGTTACTGCAATCTTCTAACTTTTTTGTCAATATTTAAAAATGAGGCAGGCAGAACTCTTTACTTGCTATTTCTCATTTTCATGAAAAGAAGAACAATTTGCAGCCATTCTGTGTGTTAGAGTGACAGTAAGATCTTTTCTATTTCTTCCGTCTTTTAATAAAGGGTTTGACAGGACCTGTTTTAGAGTCTCTCTCATTGACAGCAGGGTGGGTTTTTTTCCTGGCAATTTGCTTGACGCAAATATAGTTCAACTGAGAAAAGGAATGGGTTTTTCAAGGACAGTCCCCTTATTTGCACATTTTTAAACTTCAGCACTGACAGAGGCCCAGGGAGGTTTAGTGAAAAGTTCACATGGTAGGTCAATCACTGCCCAGAGGTCACTGATGCTATTACAAGTCACTGTACTTGCTGCACACATGTACGGGGCAACTTCCCATGAAGGACAGAAATTGGAAACCATTCAAAAGGCAATACCATCCACAAAAAATTCAGCTGCATGTATTCAAGTATCTAATTCTTATTACAAAATGCTTGTCTTTTGCCAAAGAAGCTGAGGGTCATGTAGCAATTTGTACCACAATGTAAGAATATTTCAGTAGAAGTAGCTTTATATCCAGGAAAAATCTTGATGCACTGTATTGAACAATTTCATTGATTCTGTTTAGCATAATTGTAAATGGAGTTGTATAATGTTCTTCTTTCTTTAAACCAACTTGTAAACAGCAATTTCGTTACGAAATTATCTTTTGTGAAAACTTAAGGAATAAGAGTATCAGCTGACTGTCGTGTATTATTATTTCCTTGATCACCAAAGTATCTTCATAGATTTTAAGTGTATAAGTTGTGTTAGACATCAAAGAATCAACACAGTAATCCCCGTAAACTTTATTACCTTTTAATCTTGACTGACAAGTGAAGCATTAATTGATTAAAGTCTACCCAAGGTTCAATGACATACATTATAGAATATGATGATTTATTATGGGCTTGTTGACTGTAATAATTGGTGCATTTTCTGCTGAGATTATTGATTTTTCAAGATTGTTCTCAGGAGTCTCACTGAAAATCTTTCAAGGCCAGTGGTGTCAACAGTGATGGGCTACAATGAGTTTCAATTTAATGTATTCCTTTGCTTAACTCCCTTGGTACTTTACACTTGAACAGATATGACAGATCTTCTGGCAACATTTATGTGAATATAAGATATATTAAATAATATGTAACATTTCAAACCTCCTTGGAGCAGTTTCCATGGAGACCAAAGGCATCCACTGGAGATTAAAATACAGAGGATCTCAACTTATGGGATGGAAATATTTGATACAAGGTTTTGAAATCTTGTTTCAGGAGGTAGGAATTCATATGCCTGGTTAATTAGGGCAATATTAATTCTCTATGCATGATCTTGTGAAAAATTTAGGAAGCAAATTAAACACTTTTTAAAAGGAATAAAATATTTTTTAAAGCTATGTGCTAGAAAGATTAAATTCACTGCTTTACTGAACAATGAGCAAATAATCAGGCTTAATGCAGAGACTTCTGTAAAAAACTGGAGGGAATGAGATCCAGTTTTCACAGGTAGCTCAGATGGAACAGAAGCACCGTCCTGCAGCTGCACAAACCCCAGCTGAAGCATGTGTAATGGCAGCTGCCTGCTAGTGAGCCCTGTCTGCTGAATGTTGGTCCTTCCTTCATTCTGGTCACTTTATACCTACTACAGAGGAATGCTTTCTATTATAGCAGGCAGCTCTGCTCCAGTTATATACCGCCCCAGCTTAAATTGTGCCTAAGTGATGCCCTGGAAATCAAGGCGTGGATGATTTTGCCCTGAAATGAACCTGCCTTAACAGAAAAAAACAAACAAAAAAAACCCTTATTGCCTGACACACATGAAACAATGGTATTAACTATTAAGGTGAATACACTTTAGGCCCAGGGTTCTTTGTTTAGAATTAATATATTATGCTTACTCTGCTGTGCAAAGAATTGCCTTAAAGTGGGACATAGCTCCCAGGAGCAGATTTCCATTTTGTTGGTCAGCTTTTGAAGATTGAAATGCCCAGTCTAATCTCTGATATCAAGTCTGTGTTTGTATTACTTTAAATCATATTTAGCTGTCAGAAATTGCATGTCACCAACCGTAGAGCTGCTTATCTCAATATCTAAATACTTCCAACTTGTTTTGATTTAAGATTGCCCAAGAGATGTGAGGAAAGTACCATAAGAAGAAAAAGAAAAGGAATAAAAATAAAATGGGCCTTCTGCTGTGGATTAAGAGTTTAGTTGTGGGGTGTGGATCTATATTCTATTTTCTTACCAAGATTAATCGTTATAACAAGTATGAGATCTAATGATTGGTCGACAGTCAAAATACTGCGTAATCACCAGCATGTGACACTATGGTCAGATCAAATAAAGGCAAACTGATAGTGATATAGTAATTTATGTAATTCTTTGAGATATTGCTGCAAGAAGGAAAAAAATGCTAATTAAGTATAAAAACAGATGGCAAAGAGACCTTTGCAAAGGTCAACATTAGAAAAATCTTAGCTCTGAATTATCAAAGTGGATCACACACATGTAATTTATCTGAGAGAATTAAAAAATAAAAGTAGAAACCACTTGATATTCAGAAGATAATGAACAACATTGCTAAAAGGAAGCACACAGTACTAATAGCAAGAAATGAAAGACTACTCAGTTTGGCCTCTGACGACTGGCTTATTAAATTCTAGGCTGATTCAGAAAGTGGGTGTGTGTATAGAAACTGTTTTATGGCTATATAATATTGACAGAATCTATATTTGATTAACTAGGAGAGAAAATATATTTGGCTCTTTCACCTTCTGCAAGTTGCTCTTTAGATTATAAAAGCCTAAACTCAGTTAAAGAGTTCTAGATCAAAGTAGCTAGCCTACTTTTGGTCTCCTTTAGCCATAGTCCAGTTTTTTTTTTCTTCTCCGGTCTACATAAGCTACCATTCTTCTTAGCATATCTTTTTGAAAGATATGTACTTCCTTCTGAATGGAATTATAAAAAGTAATCAGGAATTTAAGTGGGCTTTGGCGATCTCTTCCATCCCTAATGCATTAAATTATTGTAGTTCACCACTAGGAAAACATGTCCCATTCAATGGCACTAATATTACAAACTCCATTAAATTTTTTTTTAACTGCATAGCAGTAAATAGAAGGTTTTAGAGAGTTAAAAAAAAACTTCTGAGGGATATCCAGAAGAAGAAGAAGAAATCTTGACTTGTCAGTGTAATCCTGAGATTTTAAGAAATTCACAAAGCCTTCATGTTACATTTGTATAATATTTTCAAGCTTTTTTCCATTGTTATGAAGGCTGAAAACTCATACCTCTTCAACTTGATTTTTTTTCAAAGACATAAGAGCTGAGTTATCTAATAAATTGTCTGCAAATGCCACTAGAGGCCATGAGGAAAAAAAAGATGAGTATTGCAAAAATGTTGGTAAACATATTGGTGTTAGCAACATTACCTCAGTATTTTTTATGAAGCCAAAATGCATTAGTAGGAGCTTCAGCAGGATGAGTACAAGTGCAGCTGGCTCCCCTTTATCTCTCTTAAGGCTGCTTTCTTTCCTTTTCGATACAGTATAAAAACATAGTCACATATCAAACATCTGCAACTATGTTTCATTGCAAACAGAAGATCAAGCAGCATCTTGTTGCTTCATAGTCGTGAGGGGTTCTTGTTTGTAGTGGTTATACACCTTCATGAAGAAATGGGCTTTCTCCTCCAAGAAACTTCTCTTGTCCATGAAGTGATCCCTGAATTTTAAAGAAATGACAAGCAGTGAAAGTGTTGGCCAGATATTGTAAAGAAACAAATATTCCAGATATGTCTGATTTTCTCTGATATTCTATATGTCTTACCAATTCCAGGGGAGGGCAGCACAAGGAGAACCTCTGATGCTTTTTACAGTTTGCATGGACTTTCTGTTTAAAATATAGTATTAATTAGCAATTAATACTTGAAAAGGAGTTCTCATTTGTCTTATTCAAATCCACCCCTGGAAAGAATTGATTTTAATGTTTTTCACATGGTGCTAGTAGTTTAGCAGCACCATCTGACATTGATTATGCTGTTAAGAGAGTAGTTTTGAAAGCCAAGTAACATCAAGCATCAGCTTCTTTTATCCCAACTTTGTCCCTGGAAAAACTACTGTCTCAGTATCAAACTTCTGTGACTGAATTTGGTCATCCCTTCATCAACAGTTGATCTAACTTTGTTGCAAGTACAAAGTTGTTTTATATGTATGAAAAAAATCAAATTACCATAGCTGAAAATAAGAGAAAAGAACAATACATTTTTTCTGATGTATGTTTGTTAAGTAACGTGACATTTGAGGTGAGGTGAAGGGTATATTTTTGTTCTTTTTGTCACAGCTAAACTATTAGAGCAAAAAGCAGTGGAAGAGGAAGCAATATGGGGGAGGTTTGTTGGTTTTCGTTTTAAGTAAGAGGCAACTATAGAACGTGCACCTTTTTTCAGAAAAGTAAAAAAAAAAAAAGAGAAAGAAAAGGAGATCTACACCTTATTTCATTTATTTCAAAATAATAAGTCCAATCCTGCCATAATCTAACATGTATGGGCAGTCCCACAGAGCACTATGCAGACATTTGAACTCTTCTATATGGAATAATTTTTAATATCAAGGTCTTAGACTTCTGTGTTTCTCTTGATATTGAATGCAAGCATTCAAGGTGAACTTGAAGATTTACATGACTAAATACTATTTTTTGCATTCCTTTATTGTAATACATAGTATAACTCTCTAGTCTCTAATATGATAGCTGTCTTTTAACATAGACCTATACCTGAAAAAGGCTATGGCTTACCTCTATTTAGCAAACATATAGGCAGTAAGGAAAGGATTATTCAAATATAAAAGGGGAACTTGTTCTAGTCTAGCAAAACATTTGGCAAGTTCAACAGAGGCCTTGTCAGCCTTATTCAGAACAACTGTTCTTACACTGAAAAATGAATGGCTGCACATGACAACATCTGAGATAGATAGTTTACATTTTCAATGGAATAGTTTTCTGTCAAGAAATGCTGCTTTCTTGTATTTGAAGGATGTTGTAGGAGCGTGTCTGTTTCAATATGATACAGAAATAAAATATATTAATTTCAGGTATATTGGGCTTGAAATACCTTGCAGTATTCAAACCACTGTTTCCAAGTCATGAGGTTGGGAAATTGCTATTGCACAAAACAAACCCTTTCTCTCTACCTGGGGACAAAATTTATGTTAAAATGTCAGTATTTTCTGCAGGTATTAATTTAATAGTCAACCAGCTCTACTCATTGTAAAATCCAGACCAGTTCCATGTCCACTGGAAAAGTCTCCCAGGAAATTGATCTCACTTTCAGTGCTTTATGCATAAAAGACTTGGAACTCTGTGCCTTTCTTTCTGAACTAATAGTGAAGAAGCTGTGCTTATCCCTACCCCTCCCCATCACTTGTGAATGGTATTGTTGGGGTATTCCATCACATATGCTTTCCAGAAAGGGAACTGACAGAAGATGCTGACCCTAGCCAGCAGACCTCCTTATGCCCTCAAAGGGGCTTGAAGAGCTGATTCAGGCGGTTGAAATTCTTCCATTCTTTAACTATGTGTGTTATTCTTAAGAGAACAGCATATTTTCTTTCTGTTCTAAGAGAGACAGGGAGAGCCTCCTAGATGAGGGATGTGAAACTAATACAATGAACTTTGTGGCAAATACCATTCTTCCCCAAAACCTGTACAAATGTGTTGTTTTGAACTCTATTATGATAAGCATTGTGATGATGACCATATAATTAATGCATCTTTCTGCCATGAAAAAAGAAAGAAATGTGAGTGAAACAAACCTGAGGGTGCAACACAATAGGGGGTGAAGGTGGCTGCAGCTAAACACTCCGATAACAAAAGCAGGAGATTATTTTACTGGAGTTGACAGGTGTATAAGGTTACTGGACAACTCATGATGCTATTCGGCCCAGTCACTTGTGTTTCATTTCAATGTTGGTTGTATGTCCATATGGGGAAGATAGAAGTCTTTAGAGGAGACTTAGACAAATAATAATGATTTTCTGGGTTTCTGTTTTGTCATATGCTAAAGGGTTCTCATGGGAGAACATAAAATAGAGTCCTTCAAATGAAGGACTTCTCTGAAAATTAGGACAGGATGTTGTGTTTAATGGTGTCAAAGAGAAGGCAATAATGGTGAGCCTGAAGGAGGAGATTATATTATACTAGACACTAGCTAAGCAGTTTATCTTGTCAGACCCTTTTTAAAAGCTTCTGAAAAAGAGTTGAATGGCATATAATACAGGAAGACAGGATCAAGGCATGGACAAAAAAAGGTGGATATCTTTTTTAAATTGTGTAAGGGACTTAAATTTTCTGAAATTTATATGACTTGGGGTGATGTATTTATACGTCTTAAGGAGGAAGTGGAAGTTGGAGAACTAAATCATACCAATTTGTAGCAATAAACAATCTAATGTCCAGTTTTCCTAACAACTAACAATCAGCACATATACAGACACATATTTTTCTATTGCATATTATCTGTCCTGTGTTTAGCATTTGTCTCTTTCAGTCTCGTTTCATGTTCTTCCCCTTTGAAATACACCATTCCCACAGTAACCAATGTCATCAGTTCAGGCAACAATAGGTTACCCTGCTACAAGTGTACTAAGTCAGCATGTTGAAGGGGCTTAAATATATAAAGTGATTTGTGAACTTAGCAGGAATCTAAAGAGAGTAGCATTTTAATGATACTTCTCATATTAATGGCACATTTTAATATTGAAAAATATACCTTAATGTAAAAATGAAATATAATTCTGTGTATTGTACAAAAACTTTCTGAGAAACTATGACCATCATGCTGGTGCCTTCCAAGGCTTTTTAATAAACTGAGGATCAGATCAAGGCTGTGAGAGTAGTTCTTAGTGAAAACAGACTCTGAAAAAAAAATTAGTAACTTTTGTCACTTTATGGATATTCAGTCGTTCCTCTTAGCAAAATGATGGAAAAGTCCTCGATTTGTCTGTTTTTAAAAAGAATGCATGACACAGGAGTAATCCCGCTGTTAATTTTAAGGCTGTGAATATTATGAACTTGTGTTCTGGGTCATTGTTGAAATATCACCATGACTGCAAAAACAATAGAAAATTGCTCACTGGCAAGTGACATCTAAAGAAAAATCTTTGCATTTAGAGGAAGGAGACTTAGAAAATAGAAATTATTATTTAATTAATTCCTATTGTTTTATAAATGACCTAACAGAAAATTTTAGGGTTTCCACCTGAAAGTGTTGTTAGTTAAATATATGCTTGTGCTCTCCTAAGCTTTGGAGATCAGGAATTTTAATAGTTTTGTAACTTAAGCTTATTTTATGGTTGAAATGCACCTCTAGGAAGATGGTTATAGTTAAAAAAATATAACACATATCTCACAATAGTCTAATTTCCTGGTGCAGAATGTGAAGAAGCTCAGCTTCTGAAATGAAAACAAAAAATTTTAGTTTTAGTAGAGTATTAATATCTATAAGAAGATTTGTGTATATGTTGCACAATTAGAGTCAACTTTCTAGGAAAACTGGTAATCAGATAAATTTCAATCAATGCACTAACTTAGCTTAGATTCTAATTTTAAATAATCAGTGGGATCTTCTTACTTCTGTATAAGTTTTTCCAGTTACGAGTCATCTATTTTTTTTTTTTAGTGCAGGTATTTGTTTCTGATCAATACTTTTTTCAGATTGTACTCTTCTTTGCAGTAACTTCTTAGAAGTATGAAAAAAAAGTGTGCTTTCATACAGATTTCATACTTCTTACACTTGGGAAAACACTGATTTTTCCACTCTGATTTGGGAACTGAAATGAATGGGGCTTTAATTTTACCTTCCTTTCCTAAGAAAATGAAGCTCATATGATTGTTTCCCTGGCTTCACAAGCTAGACAGAGAGAGAGATATCTTAAAAGTAATTGAGTTCCTAAAGAATTTGTGTAAAATAATTAGTGACACAGAATTCGTTTTCTCACAAAGGAAGAGATTTCAGTGCAGGTGTCGATCAGGACATAGATACTTTGAGGTATCTACCACAGGTAGCTGATGCTATAGTGGATCTGAGAAAGGGAATTTAGCATATTGTGGTGGAACTTTATGGAACACAAATTCACACAAAATTTGGCTAAATTACTTTCACAGTTTTCTGAAACTCTCCATTGTTTCTAAAGCAATGAACCAAATGAACCAAGAGATATCCCCAGAAAAATGAGATAGGACTAGAATTCAAGCCAATGGTTAATAGATGACTTGCTATGAGTTTGTTAGAAGAAAGGGTAAAAGCACAAAAAGCTGTGGATTCAGCTAAGAGGGCTGGGTTTTTTAATTTTTTGGGTTTTTTTGTGGTCATAGTGCAGTAAAAGATCAGTATTCAGAGGACCTCATTCTTTCCCATTTGATTTAAAAAGCTACACTTCTGTATTGCTGCTTAAAGTAATTGGCCCCTTTCTCTTATTCTCTTTCATCTAGGAAGAACAGCACCTTCCTTTGACCTCACCAAAGTGACTTAAGATACAGCCTCCAGCCATAGGCTCTTGGGAGTCCCTAGCTGAAGCTAAAACACTACTAATCTCTCCTCCATTTGTGCATGGGATGATCTGAGTCATTTAGCTTCCTGACTTTCTCCTCATGTCCTAAAGGCAGGTAATTTCTTGGTTATTGCTCTAAAACTGGCTTTTCATCTTCCTTCCTTCCTCTTCTCCCCACAAGCACTCTGGCAGTAAAACTTCCAAAGAACTTTGCATTCTGATTTTAGGCTGAGGTTTGCTGTCCTATGGACTAACATACCTTCTACAGATTCAGACACCTATGTCTAAATCATAGACAGACTTTCAGGTACTTTCTGCTTTCTTATTTTCAAGTATAGCACAATTTGTCTTCCTTTCTTCCTGCCTCTCTATTTCTGCCTCTCTATTTCTTCTTCCGTTATGCAAAAAGTAAAATTTAGGTGCTACATGGAAGACTTTATTTTGAGTTTGGTCTTAGAGACCTTGAAAATCTCTGAGTTTAGGAGCCCTGAGTTTACTGGGGCCAGAAATTTACCTCCAGGATCCAGCACTACCCCAAAGTCTTTCTTTTTCAATTTTTTTCACTGTACCTCAACCTTACTCTCTGCCAGTCAAATCCCAGAGCATGGACTGATGCATTAAGTGAGGATTTTAAGGCACAAGCTGGGTAAAAAGTGAACAATGGATATGAGATTGTTTTGAAAGATGACCAAAAATTAAATAAATCCAAGCACAATAGTTTCTGGCAGAAAAGACGGGGAGGTGAGGGGGAAGGAGTACATTATCAGGTGTCTTTGAGAAGTTCCTGTATGTTAACGTTCATAGTTACTGCAGCTAATTAGTTCCCCGCTGAAAGTATATTTTCTTCTTATAAGAACCTTCGTAGTGAACATGAAAGATTGGCTTCAGTAAATATAATTGTGCATTAGAAGAAAGCCATTCCCCAAGGACATGACTCAGGTCGGTGTTCATAAACCGATCTGAGTTACATGGAAATATTTAAAAAATCAGCATAGATTTGGTAGCGCTGGTGATCGTTGGCTTTTTATAAAGAGAGTACCAGAAATCAGGTGCCTACATTGTACGCTATTCCTAGTTACAAATATTTTTTAGAAAAGTTACCAAAATAGCAGACAGCATAGAAAGAAAACAAAAACATAAAGGCATGAAACTGAACATATTCAAATGTGATTTTGTTCTAAAGAGATAAAAAGGAAAAAAGGAATTGAGAGGCAAAAAGAAATTTTTCATATTCTTGCTGTTGGGTTATTTCACATTTCATTTTCTTTGCTCTTTAAATATTTTGTTTCCTTTTGTTTGGATTATTTGTAATGTGACAACATCAGGTGTTCTGATCAGTCAGAAGACTTTAAAATTGCAGAGCTATTTGGAAAAGTGAGTCTTGGTAATAAAAAGCAACTTAAACTAATATAAATAAAGTAAATATTAGCAATAGGTTTGCGAAACCCCAGATAATGCCTTTCTGTGATTTTGTGAACAACATAGGATTTTAGATTCCTAGTAGAGTTTAACAAAACTTGATTTGAATCCTGAAGAAAATAAACATTGGAATAATATTCCATTCCAAAATTATTTTCCACAATCAAATCTCAGGCAGGACAGTAAACACAGTGTTTTAAATATATATATATTTAGATATACAAATGGTTTATAAACTGAAAAAAACTTGTTTATTCCCTAAGCTAATTATTTTTATTAACCATTTTTGTTGCTAAGTGTGTTATCCAACTCAAGAAAACATCTTTCAGCTAAAGAGAAACTGGAGGGGTTCTTATATAAGTATGATTCCCCAGGCTTTGTCAGATACGTTTATCAAGTATAGAAATGTTATGAATGAAAAAATGTGTTTTAACACAAAAACTGAGTGTCAGAGCAAGATCTTTGCAATTCTCAGCTGACGGCTGTGGGGCTGGTTGTACAAAACTCATTGCCATAAGTAGACCCCTTTATGGACCATTCTTGGCCTGAAGAAATATTACTATATCTCTTTTGAAATGAGTACTTGTCCTTTAAAATTATCATGGTACTTAGGCACCTGGGCACAAGGTGAATGAGATCTTCCACTTGGTATTCCCTTCATAGTCTTCTCTAAACTGCAGTTCTCGGCATGAGCTTTGGGCTGTACACAGGAACAGTGCCTCTGTGCATTTTTTAAAGCTCTTCTTCAACAAGTAAATTTACAGCACCTGCTTAATAGAGATATTAGTTAATGCTCCATTTGTCTCTTTGTGAGGTCTCAAAAGATGTCTCCGCTGGGGTGTTGAAACAAGACAGGCTTGGGAAAATGGTAGTTAGTCCTTTTCTGAAGGACATGCGACACAGCTGTCAGAAGCCATTCTCGCTGAGCACCTGGACTTTTTATTTTTCCTTCTCTGTCCAAGTGCTTTCCAAAGTGTTTTGAATTTATGTATCTTGGCATGCTTCCTTGGACACAACTAGCTATGTTGAATCATAATGTTAATGTGGAAACGGAACTTGCAGTTATGAAAGGTCCTGATCAAGGATAAGTAACAGCTTAAGGAATAAACATTACAGAGGTGCGTGATGCAAAACATCCATGAAATGGGCTGCTCAAGTAGTCAAGAAAGCAAAGTCTGATGAACATCAGTTCTTGAAGTGAAGGACATAAGTATAATTTAGCCAGATGTCATAAGTACTACTAAAATTCACTGGGGAAAACTACAATTACCTGAGAGAATATCTTCAACTGTGTGTTCCTGGGGCACCCATATTGTCATCAATTAGAAATAAATTCATATACACAAATGTAATTGCCAGTGTCAACTGTGAAGACATGATGACAGTGGCAGATTTTCTGTTGCAATTCTGGAACATTTCCCATTCCCTAATCAAAGAAGTTTACTGACCCAGAATTACATTAAAAACAACCAGTTTTCTATATTACTTTCCCACAGTGTGCTAGATAAGTTAATGTTTAAACATTTTCATCCCTAGTGTAAAAGCTTGTTTTATATTTTTGCCTCATCTGATAATAAAAAAAGAAATAGAACCCAAATCTCCAGGGGGAGAGTAAAACTTCTCTGAGAGTGAATGTAGTGTTCTTGGTGCATGCACTGGTGCTATCACATTGTCATGTTAACACTATTCCTTTTGTCTCATTTATATTAGATATTATGGCCAGTCTTTGTTTCATTGGTTTCAACTACAAGATATTTATGGCAGGGATTCTCTTGCTTGGTATAGTGCCTAACAAAGGTGTTTAATATAGCTTGTCTCTTGAGTACTCTCAAAATTTGCATGGATTAATAGCACAGTTAGGTTGTGTGGTGAGTGGAATGGTTCCTAGCCTTATCATAGGCAAGATTAATCACTAACATTCACTCTTTAATCTCCTTTATCACCTCTAAATACCTATTTCTTTCTCCTTACATTGCTTTTTCCCACCCTTGTCTTAATCTGAGTTTTAGTACCCTGTAAACCACCAGATGTCATTTTGGGCGGATCTTACTCCATTCTGCTACTTGGTTTTACCTTTGAAGCCTTACTAGGAGCTTTGTTGACAGAGGATACAACTGAGCTCAAGAAGCTTGTTTGCAGCTTCGTGAATGTCATTGCCTAATGCCTCAATCTGCTTAATTGCAAAGTGAGAGCAACGATTTTGCCATTTGTTATGATGAGTCTTGATACCTCTTAATGAAATGTGAAAATGAAAGTTAAATATTATAAATTTATTACTATAAACTGCAAGGAACATTTGGTTGGATAATGTAATATATTTAGTATTACTCTGCATCTATTCAAAGGCTCTTTAAAGTGACAGGGAGATCTTTCTATATGTGCATAGGAATCCTGAAATAACAAATGTTAACATATGTTGAATTACAGTGTAGCTACAGTATACACAATTCATCCCAGTTTTCATTCCCTCCATGAAATTAAAAGCATTAATTCATCTGAAGGGTTGAAGGAGCTTCAGTATCTAATATCTCATCGATAGGCTCTGCACCACATGGTGAGAGAGAAGATTCCAGCACTGTGTTTCTCTAGTGAAAAACCAGTAAGAGGTTCCTTTTATGTACATGGTTTTATATTGCTTCCATCCCGACTGCTCTCTCCTTTCCACCCACTCCCATCTGCACCTAAATTAAAAATATTTCACTTCTGCCTATTTTAGTGGCTTATATTTGGAGATCATCAGCTAAATCCGAAGGTAAAAGCATCCTCATGTAATCTGTCACCGCTACTACTGGTACTAGTGTCTGAGAACAGTTTCTGGAGAGACCAAGGACTAACAGGGATGCTAAAGAAACTGCCAGTACCTATTTTCTTACACATGCATTTGTGTATACTTGCAAAATTTTCATAGGTCTGAGAATACTTCTGGGGCATAGGGAATAATATTCCAGTCCAGTTTTATGTCTGAAGAAACCAAAGTGCAAACATAGATAATGATGCTCCAGATCATTCTGCAGCTAAGGGACAGAACTGGGAATAGTTACCATGAAAGCAGATTGTTTGCTATAGATGTACTACCATAGACTTGGCTGTTGCAATAACACACTTCTTATAGCAAATCATGTGATAAGATTTTTGAAGGCTGAAGCTCTGTTTTTCAAAAGTGACTCATAAGTCTATGGTACAATTCATGATATTAACATTTCAGAATCACTGATTCATGGACTGATAGTAATGTAGAGAGAAAAACACAGAGCAGAGTGTGATTTCACATCAGCTACTCATATGCTGCTGTATGCTGTACTTGATGACTATAATTACATGGGAAAATTCATCCAAGTCATATAGGTTTAAACCTGCATTAGTATGTCTCTCAAAATTGAAATCCCCCTTTTAGGTGTACAGGTTTCCCTTTAAGAACTCTGGACATGAAAGGTTTTATTAACTCGATCAATGAACTTAGATTCTTAAATCCTGTCATATTTGCCCTTGGACTTTACATCTAATGAGCTTTACACATATCAAAATAGATGTCTGTGTCTCTTGCACCACCTAAACTGGAAACATCAGCCTACCAAAATCTAGTCAGTTCCCACCTAGAGTGGCATTTTTTTTTTTTTTTCCAGCCTTCTGAAGTTCTGATCTGGGTAGCCTGGATATCTCATCATACTAGGCCAACTTGGAGTCTCTTGCTAGTCTTGGCAGGATCAATAATCTAGGTCTTTCATACCTATGCCATGCAAGGAGTTTAATTCAGTAGACATGCCCTGAGTGTGAGTTGTGGACAAGCCTGTGTGAAATGCAGGGAGAGAGGAACTATTATATTACTTAATACCTTGGGTATTCACAAACTGATTGGAAAAGCTGTATTCCAGTTCCCCCTCAAATGACTGTTTTAGTAAAACTTGCATAAATGTCTAAATTTGAGAAATCAAATTGTAACATAAATCTAGGAAATTGTAGTCAAGAAAATAGAAGTGGTTATGTGGTACTTACTTACAAAGTTTAAACAAGTGTATTTACCAGAATTGATCAATTTATTCTTCTCATGGACAATCCTGGGTAAATCTGATTTGTTCCCTTGGAAGGGTGAAATTTCTCTCTTTAGAGCAAAATCTTGACCCTACAGAGTCAATAGGGCTCTTTGGCTCCTTTCTGTTGACCTTAGTGCAGCCTAGCTACTTCTATTCAATTAGGATATTAAAAGTGTTTTGGAAGAGGACATCCAAATCGAATTATCTTTTGGAATTATTACATTTCCTACAAACTCGCTGTGTCTTTTCTTTTGTTTCTTTCTTGATTTTGTATTGAGCCACAAGTAAACTAAGATAATGATGTTATCATATTTGAATTACATAGAGAAGTTATTTATGTCTGGGCATTATTAATATATTTAGACGAATAAATCAAACCTGCATTTGCCAGACCAATGATAGCTTTTGTTTTAGGGAGGATTTCTGGTCTAATTGTGTTAAGACCCTGTATTCACTAATAAAACATAACACTACAAACATAGCAATTATCTGCAAAGCAGTGGACTGCTCTTGTAACTAAGTTATCTGCATGTAATAATGAAGAAATTGGTTCATTATACAGTCATTTCAGTGCTTCAGAAAATCAAACCTACAAATTAGTACATTTTTGTATTGTCCTGCAGAATTTTGCACAAATTCCAGTGCTCTAATTTTGAAAGATATTTTTGGGGACCAGTGCAGCAATGGGAATATTTCATGGTTGGGTCTACAGTTGTTTCTGGTTTTCAAATGTAGTTCGCACCACAAATTAAAGTAAATGAATGTTATGTAGCACTGTTTTTATAGTTCATTTAGGATGTTAATTATATTACTTAATACACAACTAAGAAGTGCTTAGATAATCTGGCAATGAGAGCATGATACAAAACAATTCAGTACAGTATGATATTTATAATTCAGCATGATGTCTTCGTTATTACTACTAGGTTTTGGTACCTAATTCATGATCAGACTTGCTTTCCGTTCTTTTGATGATCAGTACTGGAAAGTGCTCTGTGGAACTGCTGTCATTTTGAAAGACACATTGTATTTCTGCAGTACCTCTTCGATTAGGGTTCTGACCTACCAGTCGTGCTCCAAGGCACTGTTGTAGTATAAATAATCAACAGTTTGTTCAGTCTGGAAAAAGACATCTCCAAATGCTCACCTGTATCTGGCCACTGAATTTAAGCAGCACTGCAGTGTTTTGAGCTGGCAATCCAAACATCTTCATTTAGAAACACCACCATACAGTAGAATCAACTTGCCACAGTAATCTTCTTCACTGCAGTATCATTAAAGTATTGTAGCATAAAGAGGAAACTAAAATATGCTTGTCAATGAGAAGGCCAACAGCCTTCTTCATTTGAAGCTCTTTTTACTTATTTTGCTACTGTAATGTCTGAATTCTTCAGTCTTAATACCTTCTCCTAACACATCCCTGTCTCCCTTTACATTTTGAGCAGGATCTGAGTTACAGATATTCATGTTTGGAGAATCAACCATTGCAGACTCTCATCACCATCTCGAAGGGCTGCCTGACTCTCTAGCATCACATGAGTCTCTGGAGGAGCTAGAAACTGAACCTGGAAATTCCAGTCGAGTCCAGATAGCCAGAGAACTGCAGTCCCTGCTGTGGAATGTCTTCTTCCTCCATGGCACCATTTTGCTTCTGTGAAATTTCTGTTCTGCTAAGATTCAGACAGGAGCCAATGATTAGGATGGTGTACAAGTAGGTAGAAGGTATAGCAGATACTTTTCATTTGGACTTAAACCTTGAATAAATATCATTTGGTAATTAATTCCTTATTAATGCTTTCAGTATCCCCTCTGTGCTTGGGACTTTTTCCCTTACAGAACAATCTGAAGGATGGAAGCAGCTGAAATTTTTTTTTTTGTGACTTGTTGCTACTTAATATGTCAAGCAATTTGAGGGTAGGGAAATCCTTAAAGCTCATGCTCAGGATTCAGAATATGGAATTTTTTTTTCTCTGTCTTTTATAAAATGTTACTGAATCACCCCAGAAGAGGCTGGGGAGGGACCTTCTTTATAAATGGATTGATACAGACCAGCACAACCAACACTGGAATTACTTCACAAAAGAAACATCTTTATATACTGAGTCCAAAGGTGTTAAGAGTTCTTTGCTTTTTCAGCAATACAGTAAATCAGCTCTAGTCATGAGTGATTCTCCCTTCATAACACTGTAAGCCAATGTATGCAAAAATGCACAAAACTGATGTAGAATATTAACATGCCTTTTTAGGCTGTCTCCCACTGATGCAAGAAGACAGCAGCATTAGAAGCAAAGAAAACAGAATGGTATTTCTGCTTTGGGAAGCTCAGCTGAGATTCTGCACAACAGAAGGCACAGGAAATAGTTTTTGAGAGAATTGCGTGCTTTTAAATAGTCTGAAAGCTAAATTATTAGGTCAGTTCTACCAACCTTCCCATTAAAACTGCCATCTGTATTTCCTGCCAGACACTGTACAGACAAAGAGAAAACAATCAAACTCATTCTCACTGGTGCTAGACTCTGCTGTCCTTGTCATTAGTTGTTTCTCAAGACTAGGCATGAGTTAGGGTCAAACTGATAGAAACAAGCACAATATCAGGATGGAAACCCCTTTTTATTTGTTGTTATTCGTTTAGTTTTGGCATCTGTAGCAGGACAAAAGGTGTTTGCAAGAAAAAACATGCTTAAATGACAGCCTATGAATGACTACTGCAAGACAAATTGAAAATAGCTTTGATGAAATAATGTGTTTATTACTCAAGCACTGCAGCACTTTACTGTTTAAAAGTACTTGGTATATATAAATTAGCTCTCAACCCTACAAGACAGAAGGAAACACCGCATACTTTTATACATGAACCAGGAAAATAAAGAGGTAAAGGCATTAATCCTCGAAATTTTGAAGCTCAAGACATCAGAAAATCAAACTAAACAGCACTGATATCTGTTTGCAATTAAAAATCCAAGCCCATTATATAAACAGGCATTGGGGAAGAGAGAAAACACAAGTGGGGTGAGGTTTGATTTTGGTTTTTTGTTTTGTTTTTTTTTCTGGGGAGTGACAAGTGGGCAGAGATTGTTCTGAATAGTTTAGTCACTGAAGTTGAATTTGAAATTTGAACGATGTTTGTAAATGAACAATGTTGGAAGTCACTGGTTGCCAGTTCAGTATTTAGTCCCACATGTATCAAAGCACTCTAAAAACACTGGTTGCCAAAGAAAATATAAACCAAACATATTCTGTGTGTGATATGCATGATGCAGTGAAGTCTTTGAAATGACAGAAAAAAGTGCTTTCAGCAAATAGAAAGAGAAGCTGATTTTGCATTGCAGATACTGATGAAGGAAAAAGATATAGTGATAGGAAAAAATGTAGCTTGTAGCATGTATTTTCAAGCCTACAATGAGACTGTAGTTGTGAGAGTTCACAGGCTTCTCATAATAGCCATGAAGTTAATTTTCAGGGGGAGAAGAGATTGTGTGATGTTGAACCACTGTTACTTTTGTGTTTGGATCTAGATGGAAGATTTTTGTTTCTTTGGCTAGTCCCTGAGAACACACCAGCAGCATGGGAGAGCCAAAGGCACCAAAAAATTCAAGTTCTCCCTCCAGAATTGCAGTCACATCAAAAAGTTGAAGGTGTCTTATGTTTATTTTTATACAAACCTTACACAAATATGACCTGGATTTTGCAGTAATGTGTACCCATTCTAAAACCAGTGGAAAGCCTTTGAAGCCCATTCATTCAAAATAAATTTTGTAGCACATCATGGGACAAGGAAAAATAAGAAAACAAGTGGGTATAGTTTTTCTGCTCTTCCTGTCAGTTTGGTGAATCTATTCTGCTTTTTCCAGCTCACAAAAAATATTACCCCCAAATGGCTGTTTTATCCATCTCAAGAGCATGAAGCCCATGTTTGCTTTGTTGATCTAAGATTTCAGGTATGGATATATAATGAATTAATTACATAAAACTGATCCCAAGTAAATATCACTAATGGGTTTCTGAGAATATTTGCCATGAGGTATTTTCTTCTGACAAAATAGCATCCCTTTCATTTCATGTGAAAAGCTAAACAATAGATCTGTAGTGGCATTGATGTTTGTGAAAAATTAATTTCTAAATTACAAGCTTCAAGTATGGCAAAGCACATCCATATAATCCACCAGCGAGGAAGCTGGCACAACCGTGTTGCTTACCTGGCAAATCAAAGAAAGAAGGAATGTGTAGGTTTTAAATATCAACTGGCATCCACTTAGAAGTAATTCATTATTTGATTCATATAACAAATTGTGGAACAAATTCAAGTAATCATGAATATGTTTGAGAAAATATGACTGCTTACAGGAAAAGCTTTTTAATTATGTAAATGATCCTTTGCAGTTATTCAAAAAGATATGCTCAGAATGTTAGCATCCAAACTTGATTCACACAGCTATGCTTAAGGTTCAGCTATCCACTGAAATGAAAAATGGATCAAAGATATTAGATTTTTATAGTGAATTGTACCTTCTTATACAATTATTCATCTGCTCTTAGTAAAGATATGGAAAGTCTGGGAGTCTGTTCCTAATGATAGAAAAATCTCCCAGTAGGTTCAGGGAGACTTGAAATTAGATCTAAAATTTATTTATGAAGTAACACAGTGCAAGTTACTAAACACAGGTCTCACTTATGGAAATCGGGAAAATTGAACTGAATGAAAATGTTGGGGCAAATATTTAAAACTACTGAAAATAGTTTCAAGACAGCATCTGTATACATTTGTGTCAAAGATGACAGGCTTAATTTAAATAGTGGCTGAAAGGGCTTTTTATTTTACATGTAGATTTGTTGAAATGATCGTGAGCCACATTCCAGCTGGGTGCTATTTGGTACAAATGCAGTCCTATAGTCATTCACATTTAAATTTAAAATCTGGCTCATGATCTTCAACTTTTGAATTTGGAACTGTGCTTTCATTCCTTTGTACTGAAGAAAAAAGGATTACAGAGTTCCCAAGTTGCTCACCTGTAAATTCGAAAAGGTTTTATAGGTCTATCCCTTCCAAGAGGCAGGGATAAAAATTGCAGTTAGAGTGAATAATCCTGCATAATTTCTGGGTAAAACAGCTGGGGTTCATTTTCCTCTTCTCACTCCCTTTTAGAAGAAAGGCAGGCAGAAGAGAGGTTCCACAGAGACTGAAATAATCCATGGATTAAGAGTGATAACAGGGCTTGAGTGGCTTTTCCAAGCAAAAGCAGTTAAAAAGTTGTCATCTTCTGGAAAGGCATGCCAGCAAGAAGAGGTATCTTCTTCCTTCCTTCTAGACAATAACTGCCTACAAAATTCATGTGAATCTTAAGTATGAAAGGAAGCATGGCTATCTTATATGAGTAAAAACATTCATGCTTGCATGAAGCTCAGTAATTTACTAAAGATTTGGAACTGGGCAGCCCTAGGATGGAAGGAAACAAAAACTGCATGGGAGGCGTTTAGGCTATGCTAGAGGGGAGACGTTTAGGCTGTGCTAGGGGGAAGGCATGTAATGTGCTGACCAGTACAAGATCTTCCCATGCAGTTATGTTTCTTTCACAAACAAAGCAGATTAATGAAATAGCTGCTCTCAGACACAAAAAGCAAGATCTCTTCTCTTTGAAATAAAAGGCTGCACTGAGAAATTCCTAGAATATTCCATTTAAAACTTCACCCTTTTATTTCGGTATTCTGGAAACATTTTGTTCATTCATATGTGGCTCACTGGAGGACCACAGAAGAGTATAATATTCTCCCACATTGCAGATGTTACGTATGCTAGAGGTCTGTGGGGTTATTCCATTTATTACAAATATATTTCACTTCTGCTTGGAGAAATGTTGATCATGTGAAGAACCTGCATTACACGGATCTGTGATAAGAGCTTCAGGTGCATGTTCAAATGTCTAGATTTTTCAGAACATTTTGTACTGGGGATTTTAGTCTATCCCATTAAAGATGCGTGTCCTAATCCTACAAGCCTTCAGGCAGATGTATTTGCTTACTCAAGCAGACTGTATTAAATTCCAGTACATGAAAATACCTGTTAACCTCACTTTATTCATTTGCTTTACTGTTTTCTAGTGTTCAGACTCTAGATTGTACATATTTGGCTATATATTTGCATAGGTTTATTGCCTCACAGAACTGGGAAGCAGTGAAATTAAGCTGTTGGGTGTTTTGCTTTGGTTTTGTTTGTTCATTTCTTTTCAGTGGGAAAAAGAAGAAAGCAAGGTGGCAATAAAGAGTGAATCCATGTAGTAAGGAAAGTACTGCAGGAGCAGGGGACTTGCCAACCCATTACTTCTTAAAAGAAAATAAATGACATTTTTTCTTCAGGCTAAAGAGTGCTTCTTTTTACATAATACTTAGAACAGAATTCTTTTTTCAAAATAGGGAGAAATTATCTTCCCTGTGGTAGAATTGATGACAAAAATCCTATTCCAGTTTCTAAAACACTGGATGATAAAATACTTGTAGAATCAGGGTGCAGCATTGCTTAAGAGTACCAAAATCCATAATATCTTGAATAACTCTTTCTCATCAGAAGGTATTTTTCATTTTTTTCACTTCACAAAACTCTCCCTTTCATGAAAGTACCTAAATCAGTGATGTGACAGAGAAAAAACTCAAACAAACAAATAAACAAAACTGAGTTTAATGAACAGCCATTCCTAAAGAAGGGCTTCAGATACCACCTGCTTTAGTTCAGTGCTTTGGAGAAGCTGAAACATTTGGCTTACTTCTCCAGACTCGGGCAACGGTACTCGAACATACTGTGTGTTGAAAGATAGTGCAATGTATTGAATGTTAGTGGTAAAAGTTGTGTTATTTGTTATTTAGTTAGTGCCTGAGTGGTTAAGTAACAGGTGATTAAGAGTTATGTGTAACAATGGAATGGATATTCACTTCTTGAGTATTTTAAAATACAAACTTGCAGGACAGCTAGAAGTAGGTGGGATGGCCAATAAGGTCTCTGTTTTTCCCTAACTGCATCTCCAAACTGTTTCTGGATATAGCCTTTAAAATGGTATAGATAAGGGAATGTAAATAATTCCTGGCAAATATAATGGATAAATTTTCTTTCTTAATTGTGTATTTAAAATGAATGGATGATAATTCATCCATGTATGGTAGTTTGAAACTAAAATATTTCCTGGCCCTTCTTCTGCTTGTTAGGCATTCACTACAAGTGGTTTATATATAAAATGGTTGCAGTTCAACCAGATTAAACCCTGACATTCTGTTGTGTGAATTGAGAAATATAACTGTTAGAATAATTTAGCTTTCTGGCACAAACACTGTCTATTACTCATGTTAATACCCTCTTTCTGTGAATATTTTCTAAGATCTGCTTGAAATTCCTTCTTCTGGTAACCTTGACTATGCACTGTAACAGTGCTGCAGGCTTTTGACAGTAGGTGGAGTATGGTGGTATAAAAGAAGAATTGGCTGAGGGTGGGAAAAGCTAAGTGGGTCACTTCTCCCACTGATGCTTTGCCATTGCAGATTTTGCATTTTTTTTTCAGATGATCTCATCCTTTCTATCCCTCATGAGCTAAATTTGTTTCTCAGAATTGTGGAACCTCTCTAGATTCTGGCATCCCACTGGCGGGATCTAGAGTGAGGAGGAGGAGTTAGCGGAAAGATTTAGAATTTCCTCAGCCACCAAAAAAGCAGAGAGAAAATTTGTGTCTTGTTCACCTGTAGCTTTCTGCCCACAACTCAGCTGAAGTTGGAATGCTTCATTTACTGGCTCTGTCTTCACTAGTACAATTGTGTATGTATGTTTCTTTCCTTCCTTGTATTATTTTGCCATTGCATACCTTCTTGCAACATTATCTTTCTTCCCCTGCTTCCTCTTTAAATTTCTGTTTATCTCTTTTTATGAGTGTATACTGACCTTCTACAATTGTTTGCTGTCCTCCTTTGCTGATAGAATTAAGGTGTTTTCAGTCCTGGAACAGGACTATTTCCTAGAAATAGGAAACTGAATCCGAAAAACTGTGCAGATACACAGCTGACAAGTATTTCTGACAGAATTTTTGCACAGGATAATGCTGTTCTAATGAAAGAGGTTAGAGCCACAGTTCTAGAATATCAAAACTCCAGCTTGCTCTGAAATACCTTTTAAAAATGAAATACATATACTGACTAGAAAAAATGCAGCCTATACTTGAAAGAGAGAGTGTGCTCTGTGGAGAGCATTGTATACAACAGGAAGCAAAACCAAGGCAACTCCATGTGCAGTTTCTGATAGTGCAGATGTTTCCCAGTATCTCATAATTGCTTGGTTCTTTGATAGCAAATAAATGAGATACTTAAACATGATTAAAATATTTTGCTGTTTCATTAATGCAAATGTTGAGAAATTATGATTAACGTTTCACATCAAAAATGTACAGAATTCAACACTACCTTTCAAGTGGAGAGTTTTCCTGTCCATCTGATACAGTAGTTTGCCATCCAAAGTGGAATTATGAACTTTGTCTTAAATGCAGCAACTTAGAAAGTGACTTACTGTTCTGTTTCTTCATGTTTAAACAGAAACTTAGTGCGTCTGTTATCATGTGACAATCCCTATAGGCAGTGTAACTGCCATAGAGAACAAAATACGCTTATGTCCTTACCTGAAAAGTGACAAACTCTCAGTAGTGCATGTCTCAGTGAAGTTGAAGTTGCACTAAAGGTCAGTAAACATCAAGAGGCAAAGCTTTTAGCTTTGGCCATGTTCCATGGAGGAAATTTGAATCCATCATTATCTGTTTGGGTCCCTAAACTACACACATCTTCCTCTGTGGTTTGTAATGCATTTATTGTTTTCTGTGTCATGAAAGTTTTGGAGAATTCCCGCTACGGAGCTGATGACACATCTTCCACCTTACTCTAGTTTTTAAAATAAGTGGTGTCTGCCAGAACTACTTTTTCTTGTCTCTTTAATATATAAGATTGACTATTTGTAATAAAGAAGTGCAGACTCCAACAGATAATGTCTGCTTTGTAACAAAAAAATATCTGTGGATGCACATTTCCTTAGAGAACACTTCCTAACTTCTTGTACATCAGAAATATTTCAGATTTACATTTTCAATATAGACCTGATTTGAGAGAAACCAGATTGCCTCATTAAGGCCTACTTCATCAAGGAATTTATGAATGTGCCTTTACATGCAACAGCGTAGGGATTATACCAATGAGCTATTCCAAACCACAAGATCAACTGCTTGCATTTCATATTCTTTTGCAGATATGCATGATTTAAACAGAACTTCATCTCTTACATTATAATGATGACCAAGTGGAAGACAGGGTCTCGTTCTCAAACTTCTGAAACAAATACTGGTCTTAAATTCCACTATGTGTGTTGCCAAGGACATAATCCATTTCCTACTGAAATCAACAGAAATCAGCTCAGATTTTTAGTGGAATTGAGGGAGTGTCTTTCCATATAATTCAGTGGCAGTTAGATTAATGACAACAGATGTGGCTGCAAAGCATTATATTGTCTTATAGCGATATGATTCTAGCAGTTCAGTGAATCACTCTATTAAATTACATAAATGGTCATGTTGTGATTATGTTTTCATTATTTCTATAAAGGAACCAATCTAGACTGCATTTAAGGTGTTATAAAGGCTATTTTTTGGCCTCATTAATAAGTAATTTGTGTCATTTAGGAGTAATGACCATATTATTTATACCAAAATACCATGAAATACTCTTTATATAAAGAACTTATGTTCCTCAGGCACATTGCCACAACTTATGCAAATGAATAAGCAACTTCAAAACAAAAATGAGTCACATCATAAGTCTAAAAAAAGAATCATGTTTATGTATAATGCATAGAGACACAAAGTATGATGAAAATGTGACTTTGATCTTTAAACGGTATAAGTAACTTATCTACCTTGTTTTGTATAGAGGAAACACGAATGCTTAGCCATGTACTAATATAAAATTGTGGTGTATTTTCATATATATGTATATTTTGTAGGTGTGTGCATTCATACACACAGATTATATACATGGTGTGAATGTGCATTTGTATATCATATGCCTGTATGTATAACTTTTTTCTAACTGAAGGAAATAGACTATGAAGAAAATTTACTGTGAATTGAAAGCTTCAAGCACAGTATTTTAAAGTCAGAAAAAACATAGATATTAATCTTTGTCTAAATTAGGTGCCTAACACTTATTGAACATTATAGAGATTTAAGCATATAATATCTTTTGAAGAGTTGTCTGGAATCTTTTGTTCTTCATCTACTGTAGATTAGTGTCCACTCAAAATGACATCTCCTGGCTTAGAGTATATGAAATGTTATATACGCACTTTCCCTTGCAAGTTGGGTTATTACTCGAAGAAATGTTATTTAATACTTGTGTTCTACCAGATATTGTCACTGCTGTTGAGATGATCCCAATTTGACTTGAGGGTTCAGGAGTGGTCTCTGTTGCCTCATTCTATGACAGGATGTCCATCTGCTTAACACTGGAGGAGACATGTCTTCCTCTCATCAATCCTGTGGTACCAGCTCTCAAACTTGACTCAAGTATCTTCTAGGATGAAGGCTGTTATTTTATGCTCAGGAACTGGATAGCTGATAAATTCCCCATTTTGTAAGGGAGTGGTATCCCTTGATCTTACAAATCATACTGAATTTTAACCAGGTTAAGGTAAAAACCACAGTAAAGCTTTCACTTACAGTAGCTAACGTAAAAAAACATAGCTTAAAATGCAGAGTTATGAAAGTTGTGGTGAGGTCATGAAGGAAACTTATGCTTAATCCGCTGTTACCTGAAGGTTTGTCTGTCTCAGTCTGAAGCTGACTTGCGTGGCGCTGCTGGTAGGGTGTTCTGTCTTCCTGTATGGCACCTACCTCAGGCTCTCTCCCCTTTCTGATGGCTTAGTGTGCACATTTCAGTGTGATATGTCTTGTCTCACTATTGGTTGTGCTTTCACAGTCTTTGCTGATACAGACTCCTCAAAGGTATAAATACATGCGGCTTATTATTACTTCTTGACTGAAACCAGAGATTATGATAATCAAGTGGTTTGGGATAACTGCAGATACAAAGTGATTTATCTCCAAAATCTGACAAGACATGCTGTAATACTTATATCCAACATTACTTTGGTACAGGGTAAATTTGTGAATGAGTTACTAAAACAAGGAACTACCAAGTGATAGTCTGACGAAGTGCAACAGATTAATCAGACTAGCAGCTAAGCAAAAATTATTATGATGGATCAGTTCAGAGAACATGGTTTGCTCAGCAGCTCCAAAGTGCTTTGGACAGCTGGAAGCCTGGGAATTGCAAGATCCAGGCTACCGCGTGATACAGAGTGTGGGGAAGGGCTATACTTGCATTGAACATCCGTACGATGCCTAGCCAAAAGACTTTGAATTAAAAACAAAAAAGGACTTAAAGTGCAAGAACTGGACAGGAGGAAAAAGTTCTAAAGAAACTGCTATTCCTCTAGCCTTCTAAAAGCTTATTATCTTGGAATAACCAGTCACTGAAGTCTCTGGAGACTGTCTTAAATAAATAGATGCAATGTCTAGTCATTAATTACCTGCCTAGATTCAACCCAAACTGAGCAATGTTCTAATGCACATTATAGGCTTCTGGTTTTAATTGAAAACAAACTTGGGTAAACAATGAAACCACATGTTTATCAAGCGCCTATTTCCTGGCAATCAAGAGATATGGTAATTGCAGTAACACAAGGGCTGTTTATCAAGATGCTTCATTGTTGAGTGTTTAACTACATCTCGCCCCAGTCCTTGTTGCTATAAAACACCAACAGTGCTGGCAACAGTGCGAAAATGTCCCTCCTGAGGCCAGCAAGTCAGGGCAACAGTGGTAAAAATGTTCCTCTTGAAGACAGCAAGGCAGTCTGTTTCACAAGTCCTTACTGAATGAGAGGTGATTGGAAAAATGCTGCAGACTGGTCTCAGGGAAGTGGTTTCAGAGACTGAAAAAGAAAAACAGTAGTGGGAGCAAATTAGCATCTGATATATATTTGATATATATTTGATCAATCTAATAGCCTTCTATGATGGCATGACTGGATGGACAGATGAGGGGAGGGCAGTCAATGTTGTCTACCTTGACTTCAGCAAGGCTTTCGACACTGTCTCCCACAGCATCCTCATAGGCAAGCTTAGGAAGTGCGGGTTAGATGAACGGACAGTGGGGTGGATTGGAAACTGGCTGATAGATAGAGCTCAGAGGGTTGTGATGAGTGGCAGAGTCTAGCTGGAGGTCTGTAACAAGTGGTGTTCCCCAGGGGTCAGTACTGGGTCCCATCCTGTTCAGTACATTCATCAATGACCTGGATAAGGGATAGAGTGTGCCCTCAGCAAATTTCCTGATGACACAAAACTGGGAGGAATGGCTGACACAGCGGAAGGCTGCGCTGCCGTTCAGCGTGACCTGGACAGGCTGGAGAGTTGGGCAGAGAGGAACCTTACGAAATTCAACAAAGGCAAGTGTAGGGTACTACACCTGGGGCGGAATAACCCCAGGCATCAGCACAGGTGAGGGGCTGACCTGCTGGAGAGCAGCTCTGTGGAAAGGGACCTGGGAGTCCTGGTGGACAACAGGATGGCCATGAGCCACCAATGTGCCCTTGGGGCCAAGAAGGCCAACAGCATCCTGGGGTGCATCAAGAAGAGTATGGCAAGCAGGTCGAGGGAGGTTATCCTCCCCCTCTACTCTGCCCTGGTGAGGCAGTGTCTGGGGTACTGTGTCCAGTTCTGGGCTCCCCGGTTCAAGAAGGACAGGGAACTGCTGGAGAGGGTACAGCAAAGGGCTACAAAGATGGTTAGGGGACTGGAACATCTTTCTTATGAGGAAAGGCTGAGGGACTTGGGTCTTTTTAGTCTGGAGAAGACTGAGGGGGGATCTTATTAATACTTACAAATACTTAAGGGGTGGGTGCCAGGAGGATGGGGCCAGTCTTTTTCCAGTGGTGCCCAGTGACAGGACGAGAAGTAACAGGCACAAACTTGGTCATAGGAAGTGCCATCTAAACATGAGGAGGAACTTCTTTATTTTGAGGGTGGCAGAGCACTGGAACAAGCTGCCCAGAGAGGTTGTGGAGTGTCCTTCTCTGGAGATATTCAAAACTCGCCTGGATGCATTCCTGTGCAATCTGCTGTAGGTGAACCTGCTCTGGTGGGGGGGTTGGTCTAGATGATCTCCAGAGGTCCCTTCCAACCCCTATCATTCTGTGATTCTGTGTTATGTTAATAAACACAGATCAAATACCTCCTAATAAGCAAAAATCTATTTAAAACCCCCCAAAGAACCTATGGCCTTATTTTGATACACACATTCAAGTGTAAGCCACAGTACTGAGAAGGTCTCTGTGGTGGATGTTTCAGGAGAATATTTCTAGTCAAATATGCTAAAGCTTGCCAAGATGCACTTGATAGTGCTTTTACAGGTATATAGCTATCGTTTAGGGGAAAATGCTCTTTTTTAAAGCTTGGATATTTCAATACAGGAGTTGGAACTCTTTCCAAAACCTTTTCCTGAATGCGTCACTGCAGAGACATTTGCTAAAAGAAGCCAAATACATGATTAAGTAACAGGAAAACAAGCTTGATTACAGAGTAATGCACTTTGATAACTTTAGTGAGAGTGTCAGAAGGAATCACTGTGCATTAAGCTATGGCAGAACTGTGTTGGGTCCTCACCACGATCCTGTTCCTTTAAGAATTAGACTCTGTTAATTAGAAGGTTGTATCATTTAGCATCTCTTACATAGATAGCTAAGCTGCTATAAATGTACCCTATGTTGGTATGCTTATCTGTGTGCATGAAAAAGGAAATAATTATGCTGATAGAAAACGTCCTTTCAGTGGTTTAATGATGTTCAGGAATAATCATTGATCTGACATTGCTTTAAAAATTAAAAAAAAACATTGCCTCAATAAATATAATTCCACCAATAAATAGACATCATTTAGTCATTCTCCTGTCCCCTTCCCCCACCTATAGACTTAAAAATATCTAAAATATCTGTTTCCTGAAATTTTCCAATTAATTTTTTGACATTCTAGATGTGGAATAACATCTGTTCTTTTTATTTCTTCTCCCATTTCAAGAAATGCATTTGGTTTGCAACCAGATAATTTAATCTGCTTTTACCTTTACAAGTATCACTGACGAGATCTTTTGATGTCAAACCAGTGGCTTTCACACATGACTGACTGGAAAGCTAGAAAATTGATTGAATTTTTAAATTTCTTAACCAATCCTATCTTAATTTTTTCATTTTGTCAAATAATTATATAGATCATGTGTTTAACTGATATAAACCCATAACATTCCATTCTTCTTCCATGTGTCTTCATTGTTTTATATCTAATGAATATTTAGCCCTGCTGCTCTGGAAGAACAAAAGCTAATCTGTTTCTGTTTGTTAACCTGCTTGAGTATGCAGCAGCAGTACTGATGATATTAGCAGAAATGAGCACACCTTGGGAATAGCAGTTTTTACTTAATTACTGCTATATGACCATCTGGGGAAACTCAGTTTGTTTTTAATGTACTTCTAAAAGTTCTGTGCATGTGAGGAATGCTTAGGTATTTGGTAACATACACAATGCAAATATTAGGTTATATATTGTGAAGAAATAAATATACACAAAAAAGGTGAAAACCAGTCTACCAGAACAAACATTTTGACACCAAAGCGATGGGGTACCCCATACTTTGTACCCAACTGAGAACAGTTAAAGGAATGAGTGACAACTTCACAGAATAAAGTGAGATAATCCTCTAATGTAAGTAACAGCCAGTAACTGGCCATTGTCTCTGCCTGAGAGTTGCTTTTCTTAGGATTTCTACAGTTTTTGTAGACTGTCTTATAAAATATTTTTCCTTAGAGAATATTTTTTGCAAAGATCCACATTTACCTGAACCATGTTTACTTACTGTGTGTCCTAGGCAGATCAACTCTACATAGGGCTTGTTGAGGTCATCCAGACATCTCGGGAATACTATGCGCAGGGGCAATTCTTCAGGACATCTAAATATCCAGAAGCTTGCCAAAAGTAGCCTCCTCATCTAGCAGTAGCTCTTACAAAGCTGGGGATGCATATCTGGATGCCTGTATGATCTATAGGCCCCACAAAAATAGAAGTCACCTTTAAATAGAACCGATCTTGTTACTGTGGCCAACTCACATAATCTGTAATGTGCTATTCAGACAAGGCAGTACTGCTTTTCCTTGGACAAATGGATCAACAGCTTCTGTTTCAGAGTAATGAGCTGAGTTGCAGTGTCTCTAATGTGCAATGTTTACTATTTAATGCCTCCTACGTCCAACATGACATATATTGTAACAGAGAAAAAGTCCGTATTTACAGGTATCTACATTAATTCCTAAAGCTTCACGGTATGTACATTTTATATAAATACCTATTACTATTACTACCATCATTATTACCTTTATCCTTTTCATAGGTTTTCTGAAACTTGGGCAGAAAATAAATTTCTCAGACTGAAGCACAGTCAGTAGCAGTTCATTTTGGCAACAGACCTATTTTAATATTTTTTAAAACCCCATTGTCTTTCTCCTACCATCTTCATCAAAACTTTTATTTCTATTTTATTTTCATTCAAGTCCCAGTTTTAAAAAAGCTGAATCAGCAACTTGCTACAACTGTATTAAAAAAACCAAAGCTATTATTCCCTTTCTTACATTCTCTACAAAATTTTGTGAAATATTTTCATGACCAGGATTGATGAAATTTAAAAGCAATCTTCCTTGTGGTCTTTCATATGAAGAACCATGATCTGTCTCTGCTGATAAAGAAGTTAAATGAATTAAATGTAAAGCAGGCTCAGCTCTGGCCATGACTTATTGTAATTGTTTTCAAACATCCTGATTTAAGATTACTTGCCTGAGAGCAATGCAATATAAATGGCATTACTTTATTTTTGCGTAGTAACTTCACTTTATCTTATGACTGTCTGAATGAGCTAGGTATGGTTTTATATGATCAGCTGAAATATAAGTGCTTAAGTGAAAGACCATAAACATGAGGAAATATCTAGTGTTAGGAGCAGAGTTATACTGCGGTCAGGGAGTTTCCATTACCCTATCAGAGGTCTCACTCCGGATGGCTTTTGTTGTGTGCGAAAAGATTGTAATATTGTTTGTTTCTTTTTTCTGCATAATGTAGCCAGGATTTTTAAAAGATTTCAAAAAACAAGACATAAATTAATCAGATACATTTCTGGGGCATAAAATTAATAATAACTTTTAAAGTGACTTAAAAGTGACTTAAAAATTATGTTCTGCAGAGTCCATTAGAAGAGGTTCTAGTGGAGACAGCTAGATTATCTCTAATTTGTTATCTGAGATTCTGATGAGAATACAGACTTGGATTTTGTGTATCTTGCAAAGCTGTAAATTCATGGGGCCTATTTACTGTATCAGACTTATTTGGACTGAATTTGTCACTTGTCAGTAATGCCAGCTTCTCCAAGGCTCCAACTGCACAGGGGGGATGAAAATCTGTCTCATTGTCCACTGTTCCTTCAGAGTAGTTGTAGATGCATTCTGGGACATGCTGTAGCTCCCACAGATAGTTGTTCCTTAACTCAGAGGTTCTACCATATATTCAACTGAGCTGGAGTGAGTAGGTCCACTAGTCCAATGGAACAAATCCATTGGAATGCAGATCTAAATCGTTCACTTTCTATTATTCTTGAATCACCTAAGGTAAAGCATAGGATTCCATTCATGGACAGTCCTTGTTAGACTCTGGCTCATACAAAAGAGAATGGAAACAGGGAGAAAACTTGGAACCTTTGAATTAAAATTGTGTTGGTTATGCCTGGAAAATTAGTGAACAAATTAATCTGGGATTTGTTAAGACATAACAGTATCATAAAATCGAACATAACATAACAGGAACAATAAAATTATCATTTTTTAAAAGAACTGTGGTCTACCTTGTAGCAGGGAATACTAACATGGTACTTTATTGTGTCAGTGGCTAACTGATATATTGTTTCCTCGTTAATCATTGCAATTATTTTCAGTATAAAAGTGCATTGAACCCACTGGAAAAAAAATGTATCTAAGTTCCCTCAAAACTCTTTTGGCTGTATTCTGTTATCTTTTCAATATTTCAATAAGCACAAACAATATTAGCAAGGTGAAATTAGTAATTAGTCCCTCCCACCAGTCCACTTTAATCAGTAAACAGAACTGATCAATTAATGCATTAACAAGGAAAATTGTATTTTGTAATGATGATAGTTACCAAGTTTTGCTACAGCCTGGTAAAAGTTGCTTGATAGATAAGAGAGTTTCTTTCATGATATTTGGAAGCTAAGAAATTCTTGGATGCCTGTTTCTTCAGTCTTCGCTGTGAAGGTAAGTGGAGAATCTCTTTTATTTGAAGCCTTTTGAAAGAATAAATTGCAGGACTGGCGCTAATGTTTTATGCAGGCTTTGTGCTCTTATAGCACAAGCCCTATGGTACTTTTAGATGCAAGTGTTCAGAGGTATTCAGAACTCTTTCTCTCTTGCTGGCAGTTTCGCTGTTGGCATTATAAAATGCATTTTAAGAATATTACTTCTTTGACAAATCAGATGTTTCAAGTGATGTTTTAAAGCAGCATTAGAAGGATTTTTCATTAAAAAAAACAGCAACAGAGTTTCCTGCTTACTTTTACATTCTGAAGTTTGTGTTCAGTTACGGTATCTAAAAAGTTGTTTGTCTTTGAACCAAGACTGTTTTGGGGGTTCACTGATCTGAGTAGTGAGTAACGTGTTCCACATTCATTATTGCCATCAAGAAAATGTTCTCTTGCAACATTTTACAATACAAAATGAAGTCAGGGACAGTTAACAGTGCCAAGTTTATTAGTTGACTGTATGGAAAAACCAAAGTTACAGCTATGTCAGAATTATTAATAGAGTTACACACACCTCCATGTATCTGGTTCAGGTAAAACAGTGGCAGAATGAATAATTGAGGTTTTGTCTACCATAAAAGTTCAATATGTTTAAATTGCTGACTCTTCATTTTCCTGTACACATCACATTTCATCTTAGGTGATGTAATTTGTCATTAAAGAAAAAAAAAAAGGAACATGAAGAACAAAGAAGACACAATATATTTCTGCTATTCTAGGTCTGGCTCATTCACAGCATTGAAAGAATTAGTATTTTTGTTTTGAATGGAATGCCACCCTTGACTTTTTAAACAAAGGATAAAGATTAACAGAATCAGAGCCTCAGAAAAATACATTTGTAATATTTTGAACCACTTTTTTGAATTATTTTTTGCTTAGTTACAGTATGAAACAGTACTAATCTTGGTTATTCTTGACAGAGGTTTATTTATGACTTATATGCTTGAGTGCTGTTCAATTCCATCTGTCTGTAAGCACTTTATAGATCTTAAAATTTGCATCCCTGCCTCCTCAGAATATGAATCAGAAGAGGAGACTCTTCTTTGTGCATTTAACTAAGCTGCTAGTTCACACTGGATTACTTCTTCTTGATCTGGCATTCATGGTTTTTTACACGTATTCAACAGGGAACATTCTGAGGATGAATTTGTTGGAGAGTAATAAATGTGTTTGTTTACTTATTGCAATATGCCCTACTGACTCTGAAAGTCTTCTAAAACTTAACATATCTTTATTTTTATTATTGTTGAAATCCTAATAGTTACTTTCATAGATTTTTAGAAGTTACAAGAACAGGATCTATTTAAGAGTCTCGATCACTGTGCTCTTTTAAACTGGTGTATTGGGTTTGTGTGGCAGCGCTTTGGTAGCAGGGGGGGCTACAGGGGTGGCTTCTGTGAGAAGCTGCTAGAAGCTTCTCCTATGTCTGATAGAGCCAATGCCAGCCAACTTCAAGACGGATCTGCCACTGGCTAAGGCCGAGCTAATCAGCAACAGTGGTAGCGCCTCTGTGATAACATATTTAAGAAGGGGGGAAAAACCGGGAAGCGGCAGCCGGAGAAGAGAGGAGTGAGAATATGTGAGAGAAACAACTCTGCAGACCCCAAGGTCAGTGAAGAAGGAGGGGGAGGAGAGGCTCCAGGCGCCAGAGCAGAGATTCCCCTGCAGCCCCTGGTGAAGACCATGGTGAGGCAGGTTGTCCCCCTGCAGCCATGGAGGTCCACGGTGGAGCAGATATCCACCTGCAGCCCACGGAGGACCCCACGCTGGAGCTGGTGGATGCCTGAAGGAGGCTGTGATCCTGTGGGAAGCCCATACTGGAGCAGGCTCCTGGCAGGACCTGTGGAGCTGTGGAGAGAGGAGCCCACGCTGGAGAAGGTTTTCTGGCAGGACTTGTGACCCCGCGGGGGACCCACGCTGGAGCAGTCTGTTCCTGAAGGACTGCACCCCGTGGAACGGACCCATGCTGGAGCAGTTTGTGAAGAACTGCAGCCCGTGGGAAGAACCCACGTTGGAGAAGTTCGTGGAGAACCGTCTCCTGTGGGAGGGACCCCACGCTGGAGCAGGGGAAGAGTGTGAGGAGGAAGGAGCAGCAGAAACAACGTGTGATGAACTGACCGCAACCCCCATTCCCCGTCCCCCTGCGCCGCTCGGGGGGAAGAGGTAGAAAAATCAGGAGTGAAGTTGAGCCCGGGAAGAAGGGAGGGGTGGGGGGAAGGTGTTGTGGTTTTTTTTAAGATTTGGTTTTACTTCTCATTATCCTACTCTGATTTTGATTGGTAATAAATTAAACTAATTTCCCCAAGTCAAGTCTATTTTGCCCATGATGGTAATTGGTGAGTGATCTCCCTATGTCCTTATCTCGACCTACGAGCCTTTTCCTCATATGTTCTCTCTCCTGTCCAGCTGAGGAAGGGGAGTGAGTGAGCAGCTGTGTGGTGATTAGTCCGGCTGGGCTTAAACCACGACAACTGGGCACTTCAAAACTCTTACTTGGCTTTGTTAATCTTGGGGCTGGTTATTTTTTTCTTATTACTTCCATTACTCCTTTTTTTTAAATAACCATTTCTACTACTTGCTAGCATTACTGTCATAGATGGTTAAGTCATTAAAGTATGATTTTGCTCCTGGAAGAACTTCCTGACATTTGCAGGTTGGAATATTGAACTGTTTTTGATGCCGAGCATGTTCTGAAAAGAAATCACAAGAAGAGTATTTGCCAAAAGGTGTGTTGGAACTACAAATCTTAAACCACCTTGTGTCTGTGAGAACTTGCCAAAACCTTTCTGATTAATCTAATTTTCTGAAGCATTTTTTTCCGGCTATCTCAGCAAATATTCACCTTCTTGCAGAACTTCTCTGGTATTCTTGCATGGCTGTTGGGGAACATTATGAAGTTTGAATCTATTTCCCTTTTTTTCTCTTTGCAAATGCTGAAGAGTGAGTGTCATGGTTTAAGCCCAGCCGGACTAATCACCACACAGCTGCTCACTCACTCCCCTTCCTCAGCTGGACAGGAGAGAGAACATATGAGGAAAAGGCTCGTAGGTCGAGATAAGGACATAGGGAGATCACTCACCAACTACCATCATGGGCAAAATAGACTTGACTTGGGGAAATTCGTTTAATTTATTACCAATCAAAATCAGAGTAGGATAATGAGAAGTAAAACCAAATCTTAAAAAAAACCACAACACCTTCCCCCCACCCCTCCCTTCTTCCCGGGCTCAACTTCACTCCCGATTTTTCTACCTCTTCCCCCCGAGCGGCGCAGGGGGATGGGGAATGGGGGTTGCGGTCAGTTCATCACACGTTGTTTCTGCTGCTCCTTCCTCCTCACACTCTTCCCCTGCTCCAGCGTGGGGTCCCTCCCACAGGAGATGGTTCTCCACAAACTTCTCCAACGTGGGTTCTTCCCACGGGCTGCAGTTCACAAACTGCTCCAGCGTGGGTCCGTTCCACGGGGTGCAGTCCTTCAGGAACAGACTGCTCCAGCGTGGGTCCCCCGCGGGATCGCAAGTCCTGCCAGCAAACCTGCTCCAGCGTGGGCTCCTCTCTCCACAGCTCCACAGGTCCTGCCAGGAGCCTGCTCCAGCATGGGCTTCCCACAGGATCACAGCCTCCTTCAGGCATCCACCAGCTCCAGCGTGGGGTCCTCCATGGGCTGCAGGTGGATATCTACTCCACCGTGGACCTCCATGGGCTGCAGGGGGACAACCTGCTTCACCATGGTCTTCATCAGGGGCTGCAGGGGAATCTCTGCTCTGGCGCCTGGACCCTCTCCTCCTGCTCCTTCTTCACTGACTTTGGTGTCTGCAGAGTTGTTTCTCTCACATATTCTCACTCCTCTCTTCTCCGGCTGCCGCTTCCCGGTTTTTCCCCCCTTCTTAAATATGTTATCACAGAGGCGCTACCACTGTTGCTGATTAGCTCGGCCTTAGCCAGTGGCAGATCCGTCTTGAAGTCGACTGGCATTGGCTCTATCAGACATAGGAGAAGCTTCTAGCAGCTTCTCACAGAAGCCACCCCTGTAGCCCCCCCCTGCTACCAAAGCACTGCCATGCAAACCCAATACAGTGAGCAGGCACTTAGATGAGCCTATGTGTTTTTGAAAGTTTTTCTGTGTTTTTGAAAGGTTTTCTCTGTTTCTGCAAGTTTTGTAAGGCTCGTTGTTTAGGTCATGCATGAACTGGTTTCAGGTTCAGTTTTGCACTAGTAGAGGAGCTGAATTCCTGGTTCAGCATGGTTCCATACTTGCTGAGTGGTGGTACCCTGAAAACTGGTGATAAAGAATGGCCATTTACAGTAGTGGTACCCAGTAACATGTTATTAATTGTTGGTTTACCTTTACTTCTGAGAAAGCTTCCTTATCTCTTGTTCTCACCTTAAAAAAGACTAGCCTGGGTGGTGAAATGAAATTACCTAACAACAACTATCTCTTCCATGGAATAAACTAATTAAGCATTGTAATTGATTGCTTGAATTCTCTTAAACAGATTAGTATACTGAGGTACATGTTCTGTACGCAGTTTGGCACAGGTATGTGATTAGCATTCTTACTAGTGTGTGAACTGTGTTCAATTCCCTGGGCATTGTATTTCCATTGTATACTGTGCCCCCACTACCATGAGGTCTTCACTTCATGGTGATACTCCTCTGAAATAGTTGTAAAAATGCAGAAGCCGCTGTTTATTAATATCATAGTATCATGGGAATAATTGAATGAGTAGCATGGCAGTGTCTTTCTTACTCTCCTTTGACACTATACATTCACAACGAACATTGGGAAGTTGATTGTTATGAACCAGGAATGACATAAGAGCTGGCCAAATTCCTTCTAAAAGATTTCACTTTCAATTTTGGAAAACAAATAAAAAATCTATAATCTAAAGAAGTATCACAAGTTGCCCTTCAAAAAATGAAAAAACAAAGCTGTTTTTTCTCAAACACTTTCAAACCCAATTTTTTAAGGGGGGAACAATTTTTAAAATCAGGACTTCCTCTTTTGGCCAGACTATCTCACAAGAATTCAGCATTGCAGTGCTCTTCGTTCATTAACAAAATCTGAACACTTATGAAAATCCTACTCTGAAAGGGGCAAAGAACTGCTTCAGAATGTGACTCCACATGTACCTCTGACATGAGAATCTACCTACAGAACCATGCTATCTTTAAAGGTATTTTATAAAAGTATACATAAGATTATAATTATATATGCAACTGCAAAAGTCTTCAAATAGCATTCATTAATATTATTGTCTACTATTGTATTGTCTTTCCTTCCTAGGAAGAGAGGGTTTTTTATGTTGTTTTTATCATCTTTATGTTGTGTAGCCTTTCTGCTGGGTTAAAGGGCGGCTGTGTGTTTGACCCATGTGGCATTGCTTCAGAATGTATAAAATAATGTGTATGTGTAGTATAGTATTACCAGAATGAAGCTAGAGTTAAAGCTACGTGGATGCTGTTAGCTTACTCATTGAAAAAAAAATTTTTTTAGGACTAACTTTATGTCTGCGTCTGTGTGTGCATACATACAAATTCACATGGCCAAATTACAATCCAGTTAAAAAGAATGGAATTTTGAGGGATTAAGCTCCTTGGGACAACAGCCAGCATGTGAGATGTTGTGCACTCTGACTACATTAATGATAAGACCGAGCTCTGAAATGAGATCACAGTCAAAAACATCTTACTGCTTTGATATTTTTACTAGGTTGTTTGGTAGTTTGCAGGTTTGATCCCTAAAGTCATAAAATTGTTTTCTGAGCTTCTTCTTGTCTAGACATAGCTTTGTTCTAATTACAGTCTGGGATCTCTACCCTCTTTAACAGCTGCAGCTGGGACATAACTCTGAGGTTAGTTTTATTTCAAGACTCTTAATATTTTTCAATGTGGTCAACCACCAAGTAGAAATTCCCATTGCTGTTAACTAGCAAAACAGCACAATGAGAGTACAGTTTCAGTATTGTGGGGTGTTTCAAATTATGTTTAACATGTATTGTGGAAAGACACTTTGCAGCACCTTTTCTGACTTCAGCAAATTATTGCTATTCCATTTTTGAGAGGATTGGAGAGCGTTGTGGTACTGTGATGTTATATGATTTCTCAAAGTCATACAAAATGGCAGAACTCAGTTTCCATATTCCTACAGTTTTGCAGAGATAAGACTCTTCTTGTCTGTGTGCTGGATGTGTAAGTGATCCATGATGTAGATTCATGCTTTTTCTTAATTCACACAAAAACAAAACACACAGTTCTGTGTGCTAAGCACTAGAGAGGAAAGCCTACCCGGACATTTCCCCAAGAAAATGATAATTGCCTGCAAAGTGTAACAGCTCAGATAAGGTATTCATGAGCTTTGAAATGGATCATTTGGTAGACTTCTCTAAGTCTTTATGTCCTAAGGAATTTAAAGGGTCAACAGACTTACAAACTGCCGGGATGCAACTGGTGCCACAATTTTGTTCAATTCATAGTAAGCCCGTGCTTCAGTATGGCAGCAAGTCAAAGGGATAGAGGAATCTGGTAATGTTTATTATTTGTGTTACAGGAGTGCTTAGAGGCTTTGATTGGGAATGGCATCCTTTAGGCTAGTGGTTGTGCATGTCTACATGAAGCAAATCTCTGCTTGAAAAAGCATACAGTATGAGGCAGTAAATAAAATAAAGAGAAAGAAGGGCAAATAGAGATTTAAAGGGTTAGGAACTGGGAAACAATAAGTACATGTGCCTGTACAGGACCTCTATACAGTCACTGTTTTTTTTCCTAAAATCATAATTATAACAAAGTTGTTATAACAAAGCTGCTGTGAAAAAAAGAAATAATTTAATTCCTCATTCTGCTGCAGTCTCCCTGTTAGACTTTGGAAGACAGAGAATTTGAATTGGAGTGGGAAGAAAATATAGGTAAATATCCCATGAGAAGTAAAAATTACTTTCAGAATGACATATTCTTCCAGAGTCAGATAGTAAAGAATTATAGAAACTTTGATGAAGTTGCTTATGAATAATAAGTCTATTTAATTTTAAATCAGTCTTCAATGGATGAATCGAAAAGCATGGTGCATGATGGGATTAGCAAAACTGGATTTGACAATGAAATTCCACACACTGTGAGAGAGAAGTTATAGACAAAGAAAGAAATGAAAAATAGCGATGACCAGAAGACCGATAATATAACATTAATTAGAAGTGTGGTGAATGAAAATCAAATTTATTCAATGTGAATTTTCTGAGTTTATGCAATTCCCATTTAAAAAAGAGTTCTGTACCTCCACTAATAATGATTTTGACAGATTGGAAGACACTAGAGTTCTTTTTAAAATAAAATATATAGCAAGATCAGATGACAGAGTGAAGGGATACCAAAATTGTCTCATGAGACTAAAGGAGAAAGAAATTAGTCATTTACAAAGAAGGGATGATATAATATATAATGAAAATCTGGTAGAATTAATAGGAGTCTTTCATTTCAGAGCACATATTTATAATTGCTTTCCATGGGGAGGTGAGTGTGTATATATGTATTAATGTATTTATCTATCTATCTATACAGTATATGTAAAATTCAAAATTATTTCCTAGTTTATAAAAATAACTGCTGGGAATACCTGCCAAGCAGACAAATGTTTTTGCTGAAGAGGCCAAAAATATTCCCCCACAACACTCTCTACTGGGAGGAATAATGAGGTAGTAAAGCATGGTATAAAACAGAAAATCACGGCCCTCTCTTCATAGAAACTTTATTCTCATTTCAGGGATGCCCGAGGAGTTCCCAAGAGAAATATAACTTTGGAAACCCATGAAGGGTGTTAAAAAAAAATTAAATAACTTCTTTGCATTCTGTAGCATAGAATTAAACACATGATTCTTGACATAGTTATGCCAGTAGATGTGGGAAGCTGTCATTTCTACCATTGACTTTTTAATGTAGACCTTTGTGGAATAATGTAAGTAAGTGGTTTGTCCTGTATCTGAGAGAGACACTGAGGCTCTAGATGTCTAAAGTTTACACTTCCTTAATAGTCAGAATATATATCTAGTTGCATTTACGGGCAACTGTCTGATTTTGAAAAATCAGACCTCTTCAAAAAGCAATTACATTCCTAAATCACCTAGCTGGTATTACTGGAATGAAGGGGTGAATCAAAGTGGAAGTGTGTGATTTTTAAGTCAAGTATGGTGATTTGCAGTTCACATTTCACAACAGACTGGCACAGGGATTTTATCTTTACCTGCTACCCCAAGTCGGAATTTAAGTTATCATTTATTTCCTACTTAATTTAGGTGATATGAAGTAGGAACCATGGTGAAATAATAATCACACCTTGAACATGTTTGGGTTTTTCCCCCTTTTAATAGTGAAGCAATAATCTTATGTATTTATATGTATTTTCCCAATAGCTTTAATCAAGAGACGCTGCAGATATTTCACAAAGCCAGTGGCAGTACTAAGAGGCTATCTCGTAGCGATTCCCTTCCTTGTCTCTTCTTCACTCCCTAAAAGCAGATAACCAGTCATGTGGTAGTACTGAACATCAGTGGGAGTTTGTTACATATCCCCTCTCAGTGTCCTTCAAAGAGTATCATCTGCTCCCAAGCTACTCCAGAATTAATACAATTTATAAACTCATTGCTGCAATCTTAGATGGTCGCCGTAGTTTTGAGTAGTAAAAATTCAATGAGTTCACCTAAAATCTTCTGTTGTCATAGCAATGCATTGGGAAATGTGTCTCGCTGTGAAGGATTACCCACCTGCACTTCCATTACTTTGTGGAGATGTACCATGGCTGAAGCACATGCTTTCCTGAGAGATCAGGAAACACCTGTTAAACTCTGCTGGATGGAGGGTGGGGGTTTGTGTATTGATGGAAATTAATGCACAGTGAGATAATACACTGCAAAATCATACAATACTTTGCTGTGTACTGTATCTTCCCAAACCGCAGAAAGTCTTTGGATGCTATCTTGGTCCTAACTCATGAGGTTCAGAGATTAATTTCTCCCACCAATGCCACACGTGCCCCATCAGATCTCTCTTTACTGAAGACAGCTGTTACACTCCTTTGGTTTTTGGCATGCAGATGTCATAGATGATGGTATAGATGAGTTAATAGCTTTAGCAAGCTGTTTACACTTCAGACCAATTTAGTGCTTAGTCTGATCGAAGCATGAGTTTCTATCCGTGAGTGCCCTCTGTGAGCTGAAACACTCTGCTCGTTTTCCCAAATTTCTCTGTTACTGTCACAGAGAGTGACATTCTCAGCTTCCCATGGCTTGGCTTTTCAGTGTGGGGATGGGTCATTTTTCCTTCTCTGGCTAGATTATGTTAATAAATCTTTTAAACATGGCCCTCACTGTGACCATCTGCACCCTGGAGGCACTTTGTGTTGTTGCAGTGGCCTATTATGAAAAGGCTGCAGAAAATCACGTTGGAGTGTTTTGGCTAAAGCTGAAAACTCATGCCAGTTTCCTGCTTTATTTATCCTCTTGCATTTCAAGGTGAGGATTAGTTTGCATTTGCCACTTATTTCAGCTGTGCATGGAGATAGTTTTCAATGCACAGTACAACAACTTGGTGTGTCTTACCCACAGCTTCACAGCAGCAGTATCTCTTTTTATGGGAACCCATCATTATTCTTCTTCCATATACATATGTCAGCCACAACCATCATGGTCTGATCTCTGTTTCCTTAATTTCAAAGCAGAAAACAGTGATTTTTGCGTAGTGGTTCTTTCCTTATGGGAATGTTGCAAATGGAAGGGAGGTGATGTCTAACAATGTCTCTTGTATCAGCACACTGTTACACACAGAAGAACAGAGTGGGAACATTTTTTGAACTTCCTTTGCCCCTGGCATTTGATCAACAAGTGCCTGGTTCTCTCACATTACAAAGGTCAAGGCATCATACTCTGTCATGGTCCTCTGGGTAAAAAAAAGTGAAATGTCTCATCAGAAGTGTACACAGAAATGCACTATGCCAGAGCCCACAGAAATAAAAACATGATGATATGCTTTAGATACACATACACTACATAACAGACCATTATCTAAACCACATAATAAAGGGTGAGGAAATTACGACCTTCAACTCCAACCACAGTCTGCTACATCTCCAGTCAAATGAATAATCACTTGATTAGAAAGCCATTGGATTAGCCATTCAGATTATCCATTGCACCGCATGAAAATTACTGGCATTTAGACATATCTAGTAATAGGCAGTAGTACTACCTTAAATTCTACCAAATAAATTGCAGATTTATTATATATAATTAATAGCATTTATATCTATAACATTTCCCTTTTAGAAGGATATTACATTGATTTAATGACTATATAACACAGTTCTGGACATCAGAAATAGGAATGACCCATTAGGTCATCTAAGTCCGTTATTCTGCTGGTGCAGGTTTTATATCAGGATCACTTCACACATCACTGAACTGCAGCCACTTTGGTTGTCGTTAGGCAATTAATCTGCCATATACCTACCCATCATATCACTATTCTGTAAAAGGGCAAATTAAAGTATGGGAAAATCAGTATGTCCTTGGAAATTACCTCTAACTTTGGCAGTTTGATAGTCAGATAACCTGCTGAGGGAAGCCACCTTATAATTGCTTTCACACACTCTACATGAGCTGAAAAGCTGGCCAAGAGAATTTAGGGGTCATTTACACTAGAAGAAAATAACGGGAAAGTCCTTTCTACAACACAAGTCTATTTTGGCTTGTTCCCTTTTAGACTAATACATTCACTTTTGAGTCCAAAAAGAAATTGCTAAGCTTGATGCAAGCTGTTTAATGAATGATGTTGAAGGTATTGATTTCTGAATTATCTGTGTGCATTCACAATAGGCAACAGCAAAACTCATTTGATAATATTTATTGCAAAATACTGTAGGAAACAATGGGCTATTCTACAAATATTCATTATTATGAAATATTATTATGGGTAATATGAGGATTTTTCATTGAGATGGATTGAAAACTGGCTGAACAGCAGGCCCAGAGCATGCCTATCAGTGGAACAAAGCCTAGTTGGAGGCCACTAACTAGCAGTGTAACCTGGGGTCAATACTGGGTCCAATCCTGTTTAAAATCTTCATTAATAATCTGCATGATCACAGAGTCATAGAATGCTTTAGGTTGGAAAAGACCTTTAAGATCATCAAGTCCAACCGTAAACCTAACTCTGCTAAGTCCACCACTAAACCATGTCCCTAAGCACCTTATCTACATGTCTTTTAAATACCTCCAGGGATGGTGACTCAACCACCTCCCTGGATAACCTGTTCCAGTGTCTAAAACCCTTTCAGTGAAGAAGCTTTTCCTAATATCCATTCTAAACCTCTCCTGATGCAACTTGAGGCCATTTCCTCTTGTCCTATCACTTGTCACTTGGGAGAAGAGACCAGCACCCACTTCTCTGCAACCCCCTTTCAGGTAGTTGTAGAGAGCGATAAGGTCTCTCCTCAACCTCCTCTCCCTCGAGCCTGCACTCGATCTCCTCATGCGTATCATTGATAAAGATATTAAACAAGACCGGCCCCAGTACTGAGCCCTGGGGAACACCACTTATGACCAGCTGCCAACTGGATTTAACTCCTTTCACCACAACGCTTTGGGCCCAGCCATCCAGACAGTTTTTTACCCAGCAAAGAGTGTACCCTTCTAAGCCATAAGCAACCAGTTTCTCCAGGAGAATGCTGTGGGAAATGGTGTCAAAGGCTTTACTAAAGTCTAGGTAGACTATATCCAGAGCCTTTCCCTCATCCACTAAGTGGGTCACCTGGTCATAGAAGAAGATCAGGTTAGTCGAGCAGGACCTGCCTTTCATAAACCCATGCTGACTGGACCTGATCACCTGGTTGTCCTGCACGTGCCGCTTGACAGCAGTCAAGATGATCTGCTCCATAACCTTCCCTGGCACCGAGGTCAGGCTGACAGGCCTGTAGTTCCCTGGACCCTCCTTCCAGCCCTTCTTGAAGATGGGTGTCACATTCGCTAACCTCCCCGGTTAGCCAGGACTGCTGGTAGATGATGGAAAGTGGTTTGGTGAGCACTTCCGCCAGCTCCCTCCGTACCCTTGGGTGAATCCCATCCGGTCCCATAGACTTGTGCATTTCTAAGTGGTATGGCATGTCGCTAACCATTTCCCCTTGGATTGTGAAGGCTTAATTCTGCTCCCCGTCCCTATCTTCCAGCTCAGGGGGCTGGGTACCCCGAGAACAACTGGTCTTACTATTAAAGACTGAGGCAAAGAAGGCATTAATTACCTCAGCCTTTTCCTCATCCTTTTTCACTATGTTTCCCCCCATGTCCAGTAAAGATGAAGATTCTCCTTAGCCCTCCTTTTGTTGTTAATGTATTTATAGAAATATTTTTTATTGTCTTTTACGGCCGTTGCCAGGTTAAGCCCTAGTTGGGCTTTGGCCCTTCTAATTTTCTCCCTGCAAAACCTTACAATATCCTTATAGTCCTCCTGATTTGCCTGCCCCTTTCTCCAGAGGTCATAAACTCTCTTCTTTTTCCTGAGTTCCAGCCAAAGCTCTCTCTTCAGCCAGGCCGCTCTTCTTCCCCACCAGCTCGCCTTCCAGCACACGGGCATGGCCCGCTCCTATGCCTTTAAGATTTCCTTCTTGAAGAATGTCCATCCTTCCTGGACTCCTTTGCCTTTCAGGACTGCCTCCCAAGGGACTCTGTCCACCAGGCTTCTAAACAGGCTGAAGTCAGCCCTCCAGAAGTCCAAGGTAGCAGTTCTGCTGACCCCCTCCTTACTTCTCTGACAATCAAAACCTCTATCATTTCATGATCACTGTGCCCAAGACGGCCTCCCACCATCGCATCCCCCACAAGGCCTTCTCTGTTCACAAATAACAGGTCCAGCAGGGCGCCTTCCCTAGTTGGCTCACTCACCAGCTGTGTCAGGAAGTTATCTTCCACACACTTCAGGAACCTCTTAGACTGTTTTCTCTCTGCCATATTGTATTTCCAGCAGGCATCTGGTAAGGTGAAGTCCCCCATGAGAACAAGGGCTAGCGATCATGAGACTTCTCCCAGCTGCTTATAGACTATTTTGTCTGTCTCCTCATCCTGGTTGGGTGGTCTATAACAGACTCCCACCATGATATTTGCCTTGTTGACATTCTCCCTGATTCTTACCCACAGACACTCAACCCTATCATCACCATTGTTAACCTCTAGACAGTTGATACACTCCTTAACATACAGGGCTACCCCACCATCTCTCCTTCCTTGCCTGTCCCTTCTGAAGAGTTTGTAGCCATCCAGTGGAGCACTCCAATTGTGCAAGTCGTCCCACCATGTTTCCGTGATGACCACTATATCATAGTTTCCCTGCTGGACAATGGCTTCCAGCTCCTCCTGTTTGTTGCCCATGCTGTGTGCATTGGTATAGATGCACTTTAGCTGGTCTATTGATCCTGCCACCTTTTTGGGATAAGAAGGCCTAATTCCTTTGTGACTGATCTCAGGTACTTCCCTGGTTTCTAGCACGTCAACAACCCTTGCATCTTTGCTGCCGTGTGGATCTCCATCCCCTACCTTCGCTGAGACAGCAGTCCCAAGGTCCTTGCCAGCACACCTCCCCTCAAACACTATCATGCTACCCCCAGGCTTATCTTCAGCAAGCTGATTTTATCCCTTTCCCCCTTCAAATCTAGTTTAAAACTCTTTCAATGAGCCCTGCCACTCCTGTGCCAGGATCCTTCTCCCCCTCAGAGATGGGCATTCTCCACCTGTCGCCAGCAGGCCTGGTGCCATATAGAGCGACCCATGATCAAAGAATCCAAAATTCTGGTGGTGAGACCTGTCTTAGAGCCAGGTATTGATCAGTTGTCTCTTCCTGTTTCTTCCCTCGTCGTTCCCTGCCAATGGAAGGATGGAGGAGAGCACCACTTGTGCTCCTGATCCCTCAACGAGTTGTCCCAAGGCCCTGAAGTCTCTCTTGATCGCCCTCGGGCTTCTCGTTGCAACTTCATTGCTGCCTACCTGAAGAATCAATAATGGACAATAATCTGAGGGCTGTACCAGGGTAGGAAGTTTCCTTGTCACATCTTTAACCTGGGCCCCAGGGAGGCAGCAGACTTCCTTAAGAAGTGGGTCTGGTCTGCATATTGGGCCTTCTGTTCCCCTCAGAAGAGAGTCCCCCATGACAACAACCTATCTATTTTTCTTTATGGAAGCAGGTTTTTACGCAGGGCAAAAGCCAGCTTAGCCTTGGTGACACCTCCAAGCTAGATGAACCCTCGTCCTCGTCATTGTTCAGTTCCACTTGCAGAGCCTCATACCTATTATGCAAGAGGACCTGGGAAGATGCTGTAGTAACAGAGGGGCAGGAACCTGCTCTGGGCGCACCTCCCATAGGTGTGCTCGCTGCTGCCATTCAGTTCTGGTGTCAGAGCAGGGCAGACACTGCAGCCTGACGCCTGGGTGGCAGCGGGTACCCTCCAGAGCTCTGTCTGGGAGGCTGCATCAGTCATGGTGGGTGTAGAGCTTAGACAGGCCATGGTTTTCTGCCGGGTGGATACCATAGCTCCCTTGCTCAGCTTGCAGAGATTTCTGCGCCCTCCCCGCACTCCCTTCCGCACAAACTCCCATGCCACACCCTGACTGCTGTGCCACGCCCTGACTGCCCACCCTGTTCGCAGCACTCCTGGTCTCTAGTACTCCCTAAGTCTGTTTAAATCTCTCGTGGTTGCTCCTGCGGGGTCTCTCTGCTCTTCCTCGGGTTTCCCTGCCTCTGGGAACCCCCTTGCCCACCTCAGTCTAGCGCTCAGCCGTGAAACTTACCGTTGCCACCACTGCATCCCTCGCCAACTGAGTGATGAGACAAAGTGGACCCTCAGAAAGTTTGTAGATGACATAAAACGGGGACGACTGTCTGATACGCCAAAAGGTCATGCTGCCATCCTTAATCAGCTGGAGAAACGAGCTCACAGGAATCTCATGTAGTTCAACAAGGGGAAATGCCAAGTCCTGCACCTGGGGAGGAACAACCCCACGTATCGATACATGCTGGGGGCAACCCAGATGGAAAGTAGCTTTGCAGAAAAGGACCTGGGGGTCCCGGTGGACACCAAGTTAAACATGAGCCACAAAGCACCCTTGCCGCAAAGAAGGCCAATGTTACAGTGGGCTGCAATAGGAAAGCATTGCCAGCAGGTCAAGGGAGGTGATACTTCTCCTTTATTCAGCACTGGTGACGCCACCCCTGGAGTACTGTGTCTAGTTCTGGGGTCCTTAGTACAAGAGACACATGGAGATTAGTAAGGACTGGAGCATCTCTCCTTTGAGGAAAACTCTGAGAAAGCTGGGACTGTTTAGCCTAGAGAAAAGATGGCTCAGGGGGGATCTTATCGATGTAGGAGGAAGCAAAGAGGAGAGAGCCAGGGTCTTTTCAATGGTGCCAAGTGACAAGACAAGGGACAATGGGCACAAACTGAAACACACAAGGTTCCCTCTGAACATCAGGAAACACTTTTTTACTGTGAGGGTGACTGAGCCCTGGAACAGGTTGCCCAGAGAGGTTGTGTAGTCTCACACCTCGGAGATATTCTAAAGCTGTCTGGACATAGTCTTGGGCAACCTACTCTAGGTGGCCCTGCTTGAGCAATGGGGGTTGGACAAGATGACATCCGTGCTCCTGTGAACTCTGAAAGCTTGTTAGAGAGAGTCAAAGAGTTTAGCCAGAATCACACAGCAGAGGATAGTGGAGAGCATACTGTCCCAGACATCATTTAGAAGACTAATTTGCTTACTTTAGAAGAAGTCTGTGCTCCTTAAGTACAGACCATACAAAAATACTTTTGTATTTCAAAAATTCAGGGAATTGTATGCTTCTGCAAGACAGTGTGGCACTGAATCTTGTTTGGCCTCTCTCCCTGTTCTTTTTGCTTTCTTCACTACCTGATATAGGAGACAAAGCAGATACTATGTGTGCTTACTTGAAAGCCTGAGCACTGCCTCAAAACAAGGGTGCTGCAACCTTTTTCTCCTGCTTAGCTGTAGCACAGAAACCTTCATATGCTAATGCTCTTGTGTAAATTCTAGCACACTATTATCACATCTGCAGCAGTATGTGGGCATGGAGAGGCCAGACAAACCAAGCCAGAGACAGCAAACATTTGACCGAATGAGGACTAGAACCTTCTGCTGTGATTTTCCTTCTTGGACATAGAAGTTGTTTCTTTTTAAAACTAATTAGGGAAGAGATAACCAGAAACCATATCATTGTACTATTTTTCTATTTCACAGGCTGTATGTTTGATTATGTTTTTTTAATTTTACTGACAAAATATTAAAAGACTGTGTATGGTGTAACATTGTATAGAACTCTCATGGGAACATTTTTAATTCATGCAACATGCTTTTGATCTGCACATGATCATTGGCCATTTGTCTGGGATTTCTAGACATCTGCAGTCCTCTTAGAACTAGCTACTGCTCTGAGTACACTACTGATAATCCAGGAATCCTGGGCAAATGACCAAAGGCTTCTAATTCCATCTGGCAACATTTCTGGACAGAAAAGTAGAAGCCCATCTATATGGTAGCCCTAATATTCCTAAATGAAGTGGAGCAGAAGTTCAAGAAAAAGTGATTTTTAGGATTATTAACCACTGTTCCTTAAAAAACTGGGTCTCCTGTCAGGCCTTAAAAACAACATTTTTGAAAATTTGTCTAGTGTAGATAACAGATGAAAACAGAACACAGGTTATTGTCCATCTAATTTGAACTTGTACTTTACTAATACAATGTGAATCCTGATGGGGAGTTAAGAATGCATTTCCCTGAAACATTATCACTTCAGAATTCTGATGTAAAGTATTCTTTAATATTCAGTAACAGGAAACATAATCTCCATGTCATAATTTATTGATATATTTTCTTCACTTTAGAACAAAGAATAAATCTTTTGTAATTTTGATGTTATTTACTGATAAATGCCAAGGACTTCAGAAAATTATTCATGATGAAAGAAGGCTTTCATGGTAAGAAATTGTGCGGAAAACGAGTTTATTTTCTCTCCTATATGTTAAAGGGTGACATAACTTCATTTTTATTTTTTCTTTTTATTTTAACAATTATGTTGATTCTGTTAAATCATATACAAATACTGTCTAGAATATTGCTCTAAAGTGACTGGATTAGCCTTTTCATCTAACTTGGTCTAACTTGATATAATGGAATTTGTTATGAAACCATAGTCTTTGGTGGACATGTGGAAGAACTGTAAAGGATATTACTGAACACAGGAGGGCTTTTTAAGTGCTGTGTAAGCAGTGAATAGTGACAGCTCAGCATTCCCTAACAGGGATCCAAATTACAGCATTGCTATACTTGCTGTGTTGCTGAGGGTGGCAGTGAAGGTACATCAGTTAAGTTGCAAATAACATTCATCTTCAATCAAAATAGAATGAATGCTTCATGTCTGTTGAATGTGGAAAAAAAAAAGAGGAAGTCATTCTCATTTTAATGCAATAAAAGGCAGCTGAATAGGCAGATTTGGGCAGGCTGTGGACCACTTTGCTGATATTGCTTTATATATTAGGAATGGAAACAAGTGGTTAAAACAGGCAACCACTGGAGTTCTCATAGCAAAGTTCCTGAAGCAGGAACTTAAAATCAGTTCTCGAACTGGGAGGAGTGGAAGAGAGGATGTGAGTTTATGTCTGTTAAAGGTGGTTGTACAAAAGAGGGAGAAGTCAATGGTAGCATTTCATTTCTATGAATGAGAAGGTCTCTATTCCCTAATTTTCAGTAAGTTAGCTACTTAGCAGGACCTGAGAGCTGGAAGGTGTAATCTCTCATAAAGACAAGGTGACCCTGACTCATCTGACCTGTGGTGTTTTGGATATGGAAGTCATAGTTGTGGCTTTTACACTCCCCCTCCTCATAGTGCTTGCAGAAAGCAGTTATTCGCTTGTTGCAGCTCTCTGTGCAAGTTTCTCTGTTCCTGAAGGGTTTGCAGAGGCACCCATTTCCAACCGAAATTTACACTACACTAATGTTCAGAATTTTAAAAATGGAGGTGTGGAGCAGCTCTGCATATTTGTCTTCCTCAAGTGCCGATCCCCATCTTGATAATGTAGTGTTGTGTCTTTCCAACGCTTTTGGTTCATTACTCACTGTAGAAAAAAAAAAAAAGTTACGAATCCTTGACCCAGGTCCCTCCCTGTTCCCTCTGTTCTTGCATTTACCTCTAGCAATGGATTCCTAAATGTTTCCCTGATAACAGTCCTACCTAATTAATGTATGTATGTATCTAGAGATCAAGTTCTCATCCTCAAATACTGTGAAAGGAGTTTTGACAGGAGATTTTCTTTTCCTTAGATCATAATAATGTTCTCACACATCTGCTTTTTGAGGCCACGGTGAGAGTCATGAACCATCAGTTAAGAAATATGAGTTAGATTAATGAATTCTTATTTTCAGGAACAGTTTCAAGAAGCATGGGCAATGAGATCAGAAAAACTTCTGGAAACCATGAGAAAATGTGTTTTGAAATCAGACGTAGATGTAAACCTGTTTCATGACTCTCCACATTCCAGACTTTATGGAAAAAGCCTGATTCTGTGTCTTGTGCTGTTGATGAAAACATTGACTCTGGTATCATGTTAAATAGAGCTGCTGGTAGTAAGAGTGGATATATTTCATGAAGCGTCATCAGAAGGCAAGAGCTAGTCACCACAAGATACGTTGCAGCTGTAGAAAATCTCAGTGATTTTAATGTTTTCCAGGTGCATTGCTCAGCCTAGACTCCTAGTTTTAAGGTATGTCAATGCTTTGTGCCTCTTCATTTTCTATTACAATCACATTTCAGGGGGATCTTATGCTGGTTGTCCTCGAGCTACACATTGCTTTTAAAGGTCAGATCACCTCTAGGTTAAATGGATTGTATTTCTCTATGCTTCTGAGAACATATTCTTTTTGCACCGAGAAGTGCAAGCTCACACAGTTGATCTGAACACAAAGTAATCCTTTGATTTCATAAAACTTGAACATTATTAGAAGAAAGTACCAACATGATACCTCATGGCATTGCGGTCAAGAGGGGAAACGGCAAAAAACAATTCTGTGTAGCTTTGGCCTTTGACCAATCATGGCAAGCCATTGTATAGTGTGCTGTTTGCCTTGACCTCATAGCACTCCTGCTCTTCCATCAAGGCTGAAATCTTGCCTGTTCCCAGGTATACCATAATGCTACAGGGAGCCAGTTGGCTCTGAATGGGAGGTATGAGTAGTTATGCATGAAATGGGAGGCTTCATGATATGGGAGCTTGTGTCAGGCTAATAGAGTGCTGATGGAATAATAGCACTAAAACTCGCACAGACTATACAGCAACAAAAAGGAATTAGTTAATATCTAAAAAATACTGTACATCCACAATAGCACCTCATATAACTGCAGTTTTATAAGTATGGCTGGAGAAACTCTCCTAACACAGTAGTATTAAAAACAGCTAAAATACAACCAGTCAGAGAAATCTGAACAGCAAATGAGAACTTGGGCTTCTCCATCTGTTGACTTTTGGGTTTCCAGTCTCTAACCTGTACTCTGTGTCCCTTAGCTGAATAGCTGTCCTGATGGGATAAATATAAAAATAAGATCAATAGCCATAGCACCTGTCCCTTAGAATATATTTTTTGCCATGCTTGTAGATGGAAGTGTAGTTTAGGTGTTATTTTTGCATCTGAACCAAGCACTAGATTTCATCATAACTGAAATACAATGCTATTCGACTCTTGGTTTGAATTCTGCTGCTAGCACTTCCCATGGAAGTAATCAAACTCTGATCACTAGATCTAATAACTTATGAACTTGGGGTTTAAAAATTCAAGACTGTGCGGGGCTCTCAATCTTTCTCCAGGTTACTGTATTTAGTATGTCCTTTCTCTTTTTTTTTTTTTCTTTCCTGATTTCATGAGTGTGGCGGTGGTCATAGTGCTTTTTGTTAATATTGTGTAGGGTTAGTCTGTGTAGTTTCTGAAAGGGAAGGAAATTCTGCATAATTAAGTCCTGCCCGTCTTAGCAAGATGCACTTAGGGCACCTTTTCCGCAGACACAGAAAGGTGCTTGGGTTTTACAGACTCATCTGAGGAGACATAGAGAATCAATAAGATTCTTCAAGGCCAGTCTGAAAGAGTACACAGAGGAAGAAGCTAGTCAACCACCACGAGAAGGTGGACAGGGAAAACTAGAGTATAAAAATGGCTTCTGATGGGCCTAAGAAAGATTTGGAGCTGATTAATTTTAAAGATTCCAGTGAGGTTTCACTATCTCTTGGAGGTCGAAGGGAAACAGACGAATATGTGAAAGGTTGTCTCAGGCCTTTCCAGAGGATGCCATGGAACAGCACTGATTTTTTTCTACGAAAAACATCCAAAGAAATGTGAATGGTACTTGTCACTAAGCTAACCCCAGAATCACTGATGTGATGGGCCCACAGCAGAATGAGCAAATTTTCCTAGATTATGAATAACATAAGTATGAACAGTAAATAATGAAAATATTTGTTAATATAAAGAACAAAAAAATTCACTCTGAATTATGGATTATTGTTTTCCATCTTCACTTGCCTTATTCAATAAGGCCTTGGTGGCTATTTCCATATTATGATATTTCAGCGACTGGAACAGTTTCATAAGCATATTCATGGAATGGCAAGATAAGGAAAATAAGGCACGGAGAGCATGGTAACAGATTATTGTCAGCTTAAAGTGATCTGGATGAGTAGTTGCTCTGCAGTATTCTGATCTCCAACTCTGTGCTTAAGTACAAACTTACATCAGGACTACACAATGTCCTACCGAACTCAGTTTGTTAAGGTCAGGTTCATGAATTGTAGGTGTTACTGAATTTTTATACTGTTGTTGTTGTGACTTCTGCAGCAATATAACAGTACTAGCATGATTCCTGGGAGCTGGAATCTGCAAGAGAACAGATAGGAGTGTGATTTTTCCCGAAAAGTGTTGATTACAGATTTCTTCAATCAAATCTGCCTGAATTTTCACAGGAAAAACTGATCTCTCCTAATATAAGTGCCCTTCATGATGTGCTGTGATCTTTTCCCTGGGAAGCAGATTTGCCTCTTTCTCTCTTTATCTGTAATGAATCAATAATCCAACAGGATGCCAGTGGCCATTCTGCTGGCCTAAGTGTCATCTCTCAGGTGGGATACAAATTCTGGATTACTTAAAGAATTTGTGTCCCCTTTTGCAAAAGAGGGAGAGATGAATGTGTGGTTCTAGGTAATCATATTCTGTCTTCCAAATTTTCATGCTCTTCTCTTCTTATTTAAACTTCACAGAGTATTAGTTTGAGATTTCATGCTAAACTTTTCTGATTTTTGTTACAGATACAGCAAAACAGCTGCAGTGCTGCTTTCTGGAGGAAAGTGCATTTCATTAGTGACAGAATGAGCCAAATAGGTCCACTAGCTGCCACACAGGAGAACAAACAAGTTTCTTTCACTAGTGATTAAGAAACCATCCCTGCACCTTCATCTAAGACTTATATTCTTTTTAATCTAAAGAGTTTAAAAATAATATATTCCACAAAAACATGTGTTCTTCAATAACAGGTTTATAACAACTTGAAGAAAATGTGAGATCTTTGAACAATCACTGAATGCTTTTACAGCTTACATGAATTATTTTACAAATTAAAAATATAGAACATTCTCCTTCCAATTTTGCAGTTTTCACTGTGCTGAAAATCAATTGCTCTCAATAATTTCTAATTTACACTTAAAAGTGATTAAACCTGCCTTGTGACTCAAAATATTTTTTCCAAATAAAGTTACCTCGCAGGGTGTTATGAATATGTTGTCTCTTTATACAGCCAGCCTGTTGTTCAAGTATACATCTGCTAGATGCTTGTGTGGGCCTTACTGCTGTAGTATCCAAGTACAGCTATCAATGAATTATTTTCTCCAAACACCTATACAGGTCATAGATTTATCATACAGTGGAAAGGCAAGGTCAACAAAGCTAAACAGGAGGTCTGCAGCAAATCAAGAAATGAATCGAAATGTCCCAGTGTCCAGTCTTATCCTTTAAATAGTAGATAGTCTTGCTTTAAATAATTCTGTGTTTTCTTTGTTGCAAGGTGCAATTATACGGTACAAAGGCTTATAAGATTCTTCAAAGAGCACTCACATGGTGATTGGAGAGTAGTAATTCAAAACATACTAGAGTAGTAACATATTTGTAATTCAAAACCTATTTGAATAGTAACTCAAAACACATCAGAACTGGCTTTTAAGGAAGTTAAGCATTTACTGAATGTCTTTCTTTTATTTTAAAGAATTACCAATACAGAGCATTGAATATATTTGCCTTCTGGTGACTTGAAGTGATATTGTTTATGTATGCAGAATTTAGTGATTGCATCTCATTCAAACTAGAATATGATTTTAAAAGGACATGGAGTGGACACATATGCAGAGATGTGGATGGTGACAAAGAATCTTTGGTAGAACAGCTACTAAATACTAAATTTAGGGAAGGCCAACAAATTATGTTAATAAACCACTGAGGAGCATCCTGGCATCAGAAACCCTACAGAGAAATACTGTTTCCCATCTAACACACTGGAATCTGATACCATATGACACAAAAAGTAGCTTCTAAGGAATACTGCATTCTAAATACATTCTTAACACCAAAGCACAACTACTTCCAACAGTAAATATAGTTACTTCTTTATTTTCTGTGCTGGAGGACATCATTGTGCTTGAATGGGAATTGAAGTCACTTCTGATGTTTCGAGTCATGTATGCAGTTGATACCTTTTTCGCTACTACGATCTAGTAATAGACTTTTATCTTTTATTGGTTATTGTTTATAGTAGCTTCATGTTTGCATTTTGTATTTTCACTTGGAACAATCAAAACCAGTAAGAAAAATCTTGCATCTGAATTTCATTTCCTCTTCTCACCTATTAATATTCATGTTTCATGCCATGCACAAGCATTAAAGAGAAAATCCTCTTGGCTATGTTCAGTGAGACTTAGAGAAAGATCGAGGAAGATTCACTTCACGGCATTCTGCTTGGGTCATACAGAAGAGCAAAGTTAAGAATGCAGTAGCATAGCTTTTTGGCAGGAAGTCTGTTTTAAATTGTGTCAAATGCTATTCCAATACAAAATGCCTCGGTATTGCTGTTGCTAATTAAAGAAAAGTTGGTTGCTGGCAATCTTGCTGATCAAGGGGAAAAACAGACAGGATTGCAAGGAGCGAAGGAGCTATTTAGGGAGTTCCATGCTTAGGAAAATATGCTGGCGCTTAGGTAATGCAGGAGCCAGCACCTCAGCAAAGGCTGGAGGGAGGAGGAGGGAGCAGGCCAGGGGGGAGTGGAAGGAATGGCCAAAGGGACTAGCCAGTTTGCTGCAGCTCGGAGCTGCAGTCACTGAGTTGGCTGAAGCAGCTGCATTGCACAGATGTGTGGGCAGGAGAATGGTTTTATGTAACTCTTTTATTTCTATTCTGTCTTCCCCAGTAATCATCTGTTGTCCATTTAAAAAGTTAATTATTCAGGATTATATTTGAATAAAAGCTGTGGTTTCTTTTTAATGCAAAAGCCTTTTGGCCTCTGGGGAGTTCCTCTGCCTACGCTTACAGGAGAAGGTCTAGTCGGATCCACTGCAAAGCTTTCCCTGCTTCAAAGCCTTATCAAAGACATTTTACAGATCTGATGGGTGAGGCAGTAGCAATGAACTCTCTCAGGTATATTACCAGGGAGGTTTCATCTTTGTTTCTGGTCTAAATACGTTAATGATTAAGATGATAGTTATCTGTCAGAACACCTGTATTAAGAACACAGGTATTAAGTTTCTTAAGGTCTCTGATGTTGTATTTGAATAGCAGAATCTTGAACAAAATCTTTGCAGGGAGACTGAAGCTTTCCCTGCTCTGCCCTTCCTGATTATGTTTCCATTCTGTTCTTATGCAACATGATGCCTGCTACTATTACTTCATCTAAACTCCCTTCGCCAAATTCTGTTAGTTTTACCAGCCCTGACAAAGCCAAGGTGAAGTGCAAGCATTTTTTTGACATCCTATTTCAAGCAATTTCCTCTTCATCATCCTTTTTGTCTTATTCACATGGTTCCTTTTTCTGAGAGATGCACGCTCTTGTGAGCCAGTCCTTATATAATACTTAGTATAACCAACAGTTCCACATGAGCTGCTTAATCTTAGGGCCTGTTTCTTTTGAAAGAAGCGTGCTCATTTTATGTAGAATTTTCTGACAGTGAAATGAAGTGACAACTTTTTTTTGCCCCTTATTATCTTCTCCCTCTAGTGTGCCCATAGCCTTCCTTTATTTTGTGCTTTGTGAGTCTGTGTGTGTGCATGCCGCGCATCATCGTGTTAGGCAATGCAGAAAATAGTGCAGTTCCCTAAAAGCACAAAAGGAGAACACTCATAGAGGGAAATCTGAATAGCTTGTAAAATCATAACAATCATTTAGTCAGTTTTTTAGATTAATAGCAGATAAGCTCTCAGCTTACATACATAAAGATCCACAATAAAGGGCTATAATTCACATACTGGACTTCTAGTTGACTTGGTAAAATCAATCTTTTCCTTGCAGCTTTTTCATGGTATTTGAAGAAAATGAGGGATTAGGCATTTCTTATTCTGTATTGCCCCCTACAGAAAAACTTGAAGATGACAAGAAACTGAGTATAGAAGGAGAGGATATGTGACTGTACCGCAGACCGTCACAAGCCCAATTTTTACCTATTTAAAAGTTAGCTTCTGAGACTGAAAAATCATGTTGCCTATGTTAATGGCATTTTAGCTTAATTGTTTATTTTTAAATTCATCCATGGTCATATGAAAAGCAAAAATCAAAAAAGAAGAAAAGCAAGAAAAACAATACATCAGACTGTACTGATTTTCAGTCTAGCAATGGCAAGACATCTTGAATGCTGTCATTTTTCTTCAAGCCTTTTCATCCACTGCAAATAGAAAATATTAAATCATCTTTTCAACTTCTCATGAAATCTATGCAAACCAATATCCATCAACAGTTCATTCTAACATAAAGGAGAGTTAAAAATAAATAAATATAACTTGTTTGACAGGAAAAAATATCATGCAGAGAGAAACTTATTTATCAGTAAGACACCTTTAAAAACAGATGCTCTATATTTATATTGTATGAATATAGAAGAGTAAATTAAACATGAGAATGTGGGCACTCAGAGACTCTCACATACACAGAAAAGCACTTTTTTTTAACCTGCAATTACAAAAGAAACTAGCACAATAACTGCAGAAAGTAATGATCTCATAATGGTATAAGCATATATAATATCAGTAATTTTACATTAATTGTTCAGTATGAAATACTGTACTTAGGAGAAAACTTTGGCAAGCAAAGATTAATTGTAACTTGCTTTTCTAAATGCATAATGTGGTAAATATGGTTCCAGAGGATGATCACAATGTTCATTAAATTATGAGTGCTCATTTTATTTCAATTTGCATTAATGGTTCTGCAATTAGGTAAATGGTCCTGCAAAAACCTTCAATGGGTCTGTACTTTTTGGGTCACTCATAGGATGTTAGGAGACATCTTAGGAGACTAGAAATTTTGTCTGCCCTTCAGGGAACTTTGCCATGGCTGTGGCCTTGAGCTGCACTCCAGGGTGTGACAGAAATTCCTCAAATAGGAAGGAATTTTAATTCCATGGGAGTGTGCTAAAATGTGATGACATTACCCATGTCGGTCTGCCTTTATTCAGTAGCCAGCTGCAGCTGTGAAAATATGTCCTTGTGAACCAAGAATCCAGGATGCCAAAATTGTCTAATAAGCAAGAATAGATTTCCTGTGTTGTTATTTGACAAGTCCAGTCCAGAATATCTCATGACAGTCTCACAGGCAGCCAGCTGCCAGGAAAGCTCAAGAAACCACCTCTCTGCTTATTGACTACAGGTCGCTTCTCCATTACATGATGCTGCTTACATTATGGCTTTAGTACAACAGCAAAGGCCTCCTGTTATTGAAAGCTTACTAGTGATATTTTGCAGAACTGACACATTTTTTCCTGTGTTTCCAGGATGTATTTATTATAATACCAAGTTATTACCACAACAAATAAATTAGTATAACTGCTTAGGCTTTCTTCACTGTTATTTTGGTTTTTGTAACAAACATTATTTTGTCAAAGCAGTATGTTTTTGCAGAAATGTACTTTTTTAAACAGTATTTTCACTGAGGATGCTTCTTAGATTCAAAGTGTAATGCATTTATCAAAAAGGAAGAGCTTACACTGCCCAGGAGTTTTGCTATCCGCACCTGCATAGGATGTGAGAGACCCAAATTCAGATCCCTGACCTCATTTAAGTGCCTTTGGTCAACCACCACTGAACTGATTCAACTACTTGTAGGAGGAAAAGATTATGAAGGCAGTAAAAAATGGGTTTCTCAGGTCTTTCTGTATCCAAGATAAATTTACTCATTAGAGCTTCACCACAGAAATGACATTTTCTGGATTGAGAGAACCTGGAAACCAGACATACCCACACGAATATACCAGACAGTTCTACTTAAATCTTCAAAAAGCTTTTATAAAGGCATTTGAGGAAGGAGACCTGCTGTGCAAGGAAGAGCTGTTCTGGTCTGGGCAATATTAGTATCCAGATAATATTTCAGACACATTGGTCCAGCTTCTCAAAATCTTCAGACTCAATTAAAAACTCCTCTTTGGGGTATTCTTTCAGTGTTTCAATTTCTTGATTGAACATCTGGTTAGGAAAATGTGCAATTAAATCTGTTGCTTTCAAAGAAGGCTTTTTCCCAAGCTGCTTCGTTTCTTTCTCTGATTGTAATATGAGTTTTTTATCATGATAATAAAAATGTGTTTAAGTATATGTACATAGTACACATGTACACACACATATATATAATGTATGTATATAATAGTTACATACATTATATATCTTTATTAGTATATATTATATATGTATATATAGACCTGTATAAAATCTCACTGCTCGACATGCTAAAAGGCCAAACTTGTGGAAATTTTTAGTGCATTTCTTATCACATGGCATTATTTCATTTCACTTCTCTATATAAGAATGGGTTTTATCTGATATTCAGATTACTGAAATTTAAGAATGGGATGTTGGATGTTGCTCAGTATTTATCTAATATCCTTAGCTAATATCCTGAAATAGGTGGAGGGTGGTAGTGAGAGTTCCATTAGATACAAATTCTTTTCATGTGATTTTCTGGTAATAGGAATAATAGTGAGCTCAAATACAGTTATAATTTTAAAAAATACTGAGCTACTGGGAATAGGAGATAATAAGCTATTCCTAAAAAGCCATCAATTTTACGTGAGTTGTTTGGAGTGTTTTTTTTCTTTTGTGTTCAATCTTCATTTAAGCATAATTTTAAAATTACCTGACATTCATGACGTGATTATCATGAGATAATATTAGCTAGCGTATTTATGGCAATTTATTATAATTACCCCTGCACTGATTCAGTATTTTGAATCAGTACTAGGAAGAACACTTTCTGTGTCTGTTTTCATACTATTTCCTCTTTTTGCTTTCATTCTCAAAAAAATACCATGGTACCGAACAGACATAGTATATCTTTTAAATCACAACTATGTGAATAAACAATAAAATGCAATGACAAATTCTCTGTCTCTCTCACCCACTTTGTTAACTTTGACTTTAATATTTTTAGTGAGAAAGACAAAATTTTTAGCAATGACTTTTCTTAACCATTTTAACATTGTTAAAATTTCTAATAATTAAAAAGATATTTAGATAGCAGAAACCATTTGTATTATCTATTTTTTCTTTAGAGATAGTATATTTTTCTTCACAAAGAACATTGGTATTGTTTTATATGCTAGCTTCACAAGTTATGCTAGTGTAAATAATCATCATAATCAAAAATATGTCACTGTGCAGCTGGAGAGGACTCAATTTTGTCTGTAACATCAACTGTATATGGCAGGAAGAGCTGGAATAGTGTATGAGTGCCTAAGTTAAACACTAAGCTAAAGTTAGAAAACAATATTGTCTCCTTCAGTTTAAGAGAGCACATACAGTAAGTTATATGGTTGTGGAGACAGAATGGATAAGATAGCTCACATCATAAGTATACTTGGCTCCATTGAATGTGCTTTGATTTTCGAAGGCTCAACTGCAACTTTTTGAGATGTTTATATGATTTGATGAGTTCTTCAGAGAAAATTGTAGGTAGAAGTAGAGAGGAGCACTAGAACACCTTGCAACTAGATTATTACAGAATCACAGAATCACAGAGTCATTAAGGTTGGAAAAGACCTCTAAGATCATCAAGTCCAACCATCAACCCAACACCACCATGCCCACTAAACCATGTCCCACAATGCCACGTCCACACGTTCCTTGAACACCTCCAGTGATGGTGACTCCACCACCTCCCTGGGCAGCCTGTTCCAATGCGTCACCACTCTCTCAGTAAAGAAATTTTTCCTAATACCCAGTCTGTATCTCCCCTGGCGCCACTTGAGGCCATTTCCTCTTGTCCTGTCACTAGTCACTTGGGAGAAAAGGCCAACACCCACCTCTCTGCAACCCCCTTTCAGGTAGTTGTAGAGAGTGATAAGGTCTCCCCTCAGCGTCCTCTTCTCCAGACTGAACAACCACAGTTCCCTCAGCCACTCCTCATAAGACTTGTGCTCCAGACCCCTCACCAGCTTCGTTGCCCTTCTCTGGACACGCTCCAGCACCACAATGTCCTGCTTGTAGTGAGTAAGTTACTCTCTTAAATTATCCCTAACAAGCTACTCATCTATGTTGGTTTTGGCTGGGATAGAGTTAATTTTCTTCATAGTAGCTAGTATGGGGCTGTGTTTTGGATTTGTGCTGGAAACAGTGTTGATAATACAGGGTTGTTTTACTTACTGCTGAGCAGGGCTTACACAGAGTCAAGGCCTTTTCTGCTCCTCACCCCACCCCACCAGCGAGTAGGCTGGGGGTGCACAAGAAGTTGGGAGGGGACACAGCCAGGACAGCTGACCCCGACTGACCAAAGGGATATTCCATACCATATGACGTCATGCTCAGTATATAAACTAGGGGGAAAGCTGGCCAGGGGACCGCTGCCTGGGGACAGGCTGGGCATCAGTCGGAGGGTAGTGAGCAATTGTTTTCATTTGCATCACTTGTCTGTCTTGTTTGTTTTGTGTTGCTGATGTTGATATTTTCCTTTTAATTACAATTTTTTATTATTATTATCATTATTATTATTTTATTTCATTTCATTTCATTTATTAAACTGTTCTTATCTCAACCCACGAGCTTTCTCACTTTTAGTTTTCTGATTCTCTCCCCCATCCTGCTGGGGCAGGGGGGGAGTGAGCGAGCGGCTGTGTGGTGCTTAGTTGCCAGATGAGGTTAAACCACAACATCATCCTAACATTGGCTGCAACTGTGCTACAGGTTTTGACATAATATATGTTCCTGCATAACTAATAGAAGTGTTAATCTGGGAATACACTAAGCTACTTTAGGCTTTATTTATTGGTCATTCCAATTTTTAGCAGTCACTGTCTTTATGCAGTGTTCTGTGAAGACCCAAAGAATAGATCTTGTTTTCTATGAGCTAAAAGTTTGATGAAATAACATCAAAGAATCGCTTGCTGCTTTCTTTTTTCTATATTAATAGATTATACCATCTATTTATGAGACTTTCAGCTCACAGTGGAGTGAGTTTTGTGTGCTTATGGCAGTGTCACTTTCAAACAGGTAATATTCAATCACAGAAACTGCTTTATAAGTTACAATAGTTAAGGGGAATGATCAACTTCCTTTAAGAGCCCTTGTCAGTTTGGAGATGAGGACCCAGAAAACTACGTGAAATACCTGCAAATATTAAGTGTCTCTGCTGTAGTATAAGGGCTATTCAAATAGGAAAAATTCAGAGTGTCAAGACCCAGATGAGACCATAAAGGGAGGAGAGTTAATAGCTGGTTTTGAAAATCCAACCCTCGCAGCAATCTACAATCATAAGAACTCTATTTGTCTACATTACAGCCCTACTTCTGCAGTCTCCTGTTCATGGAAATGCTATATGTACATGATTTCCTTCCTGGAACGTGTTGAAGACAGCCCAACTAATACAGATTTCTGAAATGGTATAAGGGGGAATTAACAAAAAATTGAGAAAATATAGCAAGTTAACTAATTCTATTTTATGTTCCTGACAATCCATTACCAGACAATTTAAAAGACACATACCTCATCATGGGAGGAATTTGATATCACATTAGAAATAGAAAAATTATCTTTAATGTATTAAACTTATACCCTTCAATAAAACATATAATCACAGGAAAGATTACTCAGTGTTTTACTTAGTCTGTACACTGTAAAGGAGGTAAGAGGATTATGCTTAATTCCACTAGGATCTGTTTCTCTCTGAAAGAATGCACTTCAGTACTTCTGTTAACATGAATAATGGTCTTTTCCATTACACAGAGAGAGAAGATAAAGGGTATGGGTGGAAACCTTGCAAGTGAGGAGGCAAGAAACACTGCCCCTACTTCCCTTTAATGGAGGCAACAACCTTCTGAGGCCCTGTCTGCCTGGATTATCTGCAGTGACTGCTAAATAGAATCACTCCGCTCCTCTTTACCTTCTGTAACTTCCAGGAGATTTCACAGGCTGCAAATAGCATAAATGATCAGGCAGCATGACATATGCTAAATATGACAGTTACAACATTATGTTGGCCAAGATTAAAATATTTTTAATTTTTTTAATCTGGTGATTTTTGGTGCCTGTGACAAGAATTAGACTCTTAGACAATAAGATGCAGGCTTGTCTTTAGAATGAGTATTCTGTATGGCTGATGTTAATGATTTCATTTAGTGATTCAGAAAGGAAAATTTTATCTGCCATAATTAAAGTAAAATTGTGTTGTAGAAGTGATCATGCTTTTTATTTCTGGGTTGAAAATGCTTGCAAGGGTGACAATGAGGGTGCATATAACTGCCAGAGGCAAAACTCTGCACCTAATCCATGATGCAGTCGGGGTAGGAAATAGTTGCACATACTTTTTTCATATGACATGGCATGACATAAGACATGCAAAAAGGGATAGAGATTTTTCATTTTAGATCTAAAATCGTCTTTGCACCAATTTGAGTGGCTATTTTTTTTGTACTGGAGAAATGTCACGACTGAGGAAACTTGGCTTCTATTCTCTTTGAGATCGGCTTTTTTTTCTGAAGGAACACCATCTTCCCCACCTTTTGGCTCCATTTCCTTTCTTCTCGTGCTCTGTCTGTCTTATCTATGCAAATGGTAAAAAACTCCAAAAGTTTTGCTTCCCACTTCTCACATAAAGAGCACAGAGAACAAGAGAGCCTCTAGGTGGTACTGTGCTATAAAAAATAATTAGAAACAGCAAAAAGAATCATGCTATCTACTTAACCACAGTTCAAGATTTCACTTAGATTGTAAAGATAATATTTACAAAGGAGAGCCCTTTTCCTTCCAGGTGAAATTCACTCCAACAAGCTAACACTCAAAAAGTCTGCAGTGTTTTAGCTTGTCAAACTTCATTGCTTTGCATTTTCTATGTTTCTAACTGAGCTCTGCAGGATCCTGTTTTCTAATCATTTTCACTGAGTTTATATATTTAACACTACCAGCTCATAATTTCACTGCAGATTTTTTCTTGTTTAGATATAGCAGAAAGTCCCTCTGACAAATTTGATAAATTGCTTTCACATTAGCTAGCATATAACCAAACATCTTACAAGAGAAACAGAACACTAGCTTTCATGTAGGACTCTTTCCAGAGCATATATATCAGAGCCAAAATGCATGCAAGTGGAGGCACAAATATGCAGTATAGAACAAGGTAAATATTTCAGGTGACGTGCAATTTGTGGTTAACACCAAAGGAAAGAACAAGTCATTTTAGAAGAACCAAGTTCTCTTTAAGGAAAGAATTAGAAAATAAAATAGATAAAACTAACATTACTTTCTTTTTTTAGAGGAAAAGAGCCCAAGATTTTGAGAGAAGAAACGGTATCCCTTAGCTGCCTTGTGGATGTACATAGGCTCAGATTCTACCCTAGGACAACGAAAAAATTGTGAAAAGTCCCTTCAAATATAAATTCTGCTACTGAGTGTAGTTTCAAACAACTTTGATCAGTGTAACACAGAGATAATTTGAGCTTGGTTAAAACATTAAAATCTCACTATATTTTCTGCTGCCACACTGAAGAAGAAATATGTATATGGGTGCATGGGAACGAATACTGGATGATAATTCTATTTTTTATGCCTAACATTAGCATTTAAAATATCAGAGGTTGTTAATTTAGCCTTAAGCTGCAGGTGGCCCAGGGGAAAGACAGAGTCATTCTAAGAATCTAGGCTCTCTAACTCGGTAGCATGGTTTTACTCCCACAAATGCCAGCCTTCCAGTCTGCACTAAAACAAATTATGACATGACTTGGTATCTCAGCTGCTGTGGAATGCTGATAAGCTACAGAAGGGAGAAGAAAGTCCGTGTCATGAAGCTGTAGGACAAGCTGCATGTCTGTACCACAAGTACAGCAGCGAGCAATTCTCAGCAGACAGCCTGAGAGCTCCTGAGATGAGGGATAGGTCTCTGCAGGAACAGGGGATGGAGCAGTGCCCTGACACCTGCCTTTACCCTAAGCCTCACCCTGGGAAATAGGGCAGGACCAGTATCTGTTAAGCTGTGCTTAACTATTGCAAGGAAAGCTTCCTCACTTCTCTTTGGGCTCCTTTCACCTTTTTCAACCTTAAAATTAGTTCAAGAACAGAAACTACTCAAAAAACTACCTATGGCAGTTATTCCTGTGAGTGCAGGTCTTTCAGATTCTATCGGACTGGACCAGTTTGCAGCAGCACAGCAATGGTGAGCATCTGCTGCTTCTGACACCTCTTTGTCTTTTTTCAGCTCCTTCCATTTCTTTTATTCCTTTCTCTTCCTTTGCAGTGTGTTATCTCTTCTCCTCCCCCTCTTTCCAACCCTTCAACACGTTCTGCCTCTCTTGACCCTAATCCCACTCTGTCTTTTGTGCCAGAGGCTGCAATGATTGAGCTGATGATAGATTGATTATGGATCCTGTCTTCTCTGTTCAGTGGTTCTTGTCAGAAAACCTGTCAGAAACAGTGGCAGAATTGTCAGGGTGGATTAAGATAATGGGGCATACGATGCAGGTAGAGATGTACCACAGAAACATTTTCTCATTTGGCTTGTGTCTGCTGTGGGATTCAATTTGAAACAGCTACCAGCTTTCTACTCTCCCACCCAGAGAGCCATTAACTGCTCATTTCATGCACACAAAGTAAAAAGAGCAGATGGGGAGCATGACCAGTGGGAATTTCTAGCCTGTTCACAAAGAGTCCCCAGCAGATACACTGTAGTGTATCTGTAGTGTATACACTGTAGCCTTCTTTTACTTTCTGAACTTTGGTTTTACCAGTAAAATTCAACAGAGGTAAAAAACACTTCTTCATACTGCAGCCTTCTTGTCAGTAATCATATTTTCAATATAAAATTTTGCAGTCCTAGATTCTATATCCCTCTGCATAGAATATTGGTTCTGGTAAATAAGCTGATCAGATCTATTATTATAATTATACTTATTAATATATCCTCTGCCCAGGCACCTCAGGCTAGATTCAATAGCATGTGATTCCTGGTATAGAGTCTGTTTCACAGCAGTAGTGTATTATGGGACCTATTTTTTTAATCACAATTTTAGTGATCCCATCTATCAGGTAAAATACAGCTTTGGAAGTTGTGAAATGGAATGCAAAAAACACCATTTAGATTATATAATTCATTCTGGCAAGGCCAAAGAATCTGCGTTCAAATGTCTTTTCAGAGCAAGTAATTAGCTGAGTCCAATCATCCTATTTCATTACTTAATAACTTATCCTTACTACAACAGGTCATTGCATTAACTAAACGGCAGATGAACAATTCATGAAGTGTACTTATGCTGTGCCTTGATGCATTGCTGATGTGTTTTCATCTAAGTTCTTGGCCTCTACTTTATAAAAAGTGTAGATCAAAATTCACAAAGACAAGAGATCTACCTCACCCGGAGAACGTATAGTCTATTCTAGAGATCTTGTCAATGAAAATAGTATGTTGCCTCTTACATGTTTTATTTTTGTAACTTTTATTCTTGTACGCCTGTAATTGAAGTAGATGTACACAACTTGTCTGATGGATATTGGTGCTGTAAAGTGACAGTTATTCAGTCAAGCATTATTAATAGAATGCTTCTTAACTTGTACAAAGAACAGATCTAAAGACTGACTGGCTCATCAAAAACAGTTACCACAAAAAGTGTGTTTTCATTTTAAAAAATAAACTGTACTTATGTGAACTTCTGCCCTTGTTTCTCAATTGGTTAAAAGTTGTCACAAATGCTGGTAAACAGACAATTTCAAATTAGGGTACCTTATTTGCTTTTTAGGCTTTCAAACAACTCAGAATTGGTTTGGGGTTATTTTTCCCCGAAATAGCATGGAAGCGTTCAGCAGCTTTGGAAACAGTAGATTCTTTTATGTTCCTAAAATGTATTTCAGACTTTATTTGTAAGCATTCTCATTTTAAAATGCTAACCTTTAGTCTCCTTGAACTGTTACATGTAATGATGGCCAGCAATCAGTGATTAATCTGAAATTACCTAGGAATGCCTCTTTCCATTGAAAAGTAAGTAAAAAGAAGGATATGTGTCAGTCAAAACCAATTCATAAATGATATAATCAGCATACAGATTTGGATTTTTTTAAAAAAAAAAATCTGTCTACAAATCCACATAAATATATATCTACTATTTTCCTTTGTTTTTGAAGTAGTACGTTTCTACTGTACTGTTTGCTTTGTCCATGCCATCACCTGCTGTGGCTGGCTCAGCAGTATGCTGGCTCTCCCAGGAGAGGGCAGAGCAGTTATATGGAAAAATGCAGTGTGCAACCGCTGCAACCTATTCCTATACATACAGCGCTGCCATCTTTTGCTAAGACTGTTTTGTAAAGAACAGAAACATCAGATTATTTTAGAGTTTTTGAGTCAGTTCTAAGTGACTGGGGTGGAGACAGCTTCCCTGTGTTTTAACACTGGACGAGTTTGGGTTCCTAGTGGTTTTCTGTGTAGGGAAGTTGCAAGAAGCAACACTGGTTTGACGTGGCTCATGAGTAACTTATTCATGAGTAAGTCATGTTTTGGGATCCCCCTACTTATATACAGCAGTGGGTGCAAACCTGTGCGGATTTAGAAAGGTTGGATCTCTCCTTATGTATTCTGTTTAGTTTCTCTCTCAAAAAAAAAAGAGGCGAGACTTTGCTCTTACAAGCTGTAGAAATGCTTATGGCATGATACTAAGACCTGAATGTTTCATTTGGCTAGGCCTTCAGTACTGGGAGCTGAACATACTGTCCATCAGTTTGTCTCATGCATGCTCTTTTCTGCTTCAAGCACTCCGACATCCATTCAGCCAAGATACCTTGGGTTAAATTCCTCTTTCTTTTCATTTTTTCAATGAATAAAGTCCTATGAACTTGATATATTTATTCTGCATTTACACCTGGTAGCAAAACTAGTTGACTGGAGCCTTTGAATTTACTCTTTGTAAAGCAGCCAATATTCACAGATGAATAATTGCAGAGCTAGGAGGAATTGTTACAATAGAATCTACTGCAAGCCATGGACTTTGTTCACATTCATTCATCTAGGCCAATGTGCTGAACTGGAGAAACAGCCTTTAAAAGAAATAACGTCTTTACTTATGAAAACCCTAGAGTCGATAATGATTCTTTGGTCATTTGTTTTAATTACTCTCACCCTTGCTGACTGACTATTTTAAGCTTCACCAAGTTCAAGTTCCTTTGTTTAAATCTCAGATATATCTACACTACCCAGTGAAGTACATCACAAAGTTGCCTGAGAGAGCACTGAATGAGCTAGTTCAGGTAAGATCGCGTGTTTGCTAGTGGTAGAGCTTGAGCATTTCTGGGATACTTCATTGAATCATACTGACATTTTGTCTGACATTTATCGCCTATATGATTATGAGTTAAGGGGTCCCATTGCTACATTCATGCACACTTCAAAACAAAATTTTAAGTACACTGTACATTTCCTAACATGCTTTTTATAAAGTCTATCTGCTAGACACTGAGTACTATTCTCTAATAGCCTAAAGAATTTATGCATGGATTAAACTTTGTACAGTGAATAGCCCATTACTTGTTTAGCTAGCCTGAGGCCAGTATGCTCAGTTATTTGCAGGATAAAGCATTACTGATAAATGTCACCTTGCTATATATCTTGGTCTAATTTAGAGATATTTGCAGGCCATTTATCTTACCAAGACAGAGATTTTTCTTCTGGATGCCAAACAAATAGGTTTTAAAAGCAACATTACGGCACTAAACTCTTGGGATTTTTTTAATGAAACCTGCGAAGGATAGGTAACATTTAAATATGATCTTATAAATTGAGTCATCGTAAGTAATAGTTGGGAATTTTGCCTGCAGAAAAAGTTGGCTCATAAAAAGCTTGGAAATATGTGATTTTCAGTGTATTTAAATGGAAAATATTTGAAGATACAAAACTATTTTATTTTGATATTTTTGAAAAGGCAAGGCCCATGATTTTGGATTGGAAATTATTTTTTATTTTGAACTGAGAAACAAGTGTAGATAAGACAAAATTGTTCATACTACAATGCAACATTTCAGAATTAAAATATACGGCTATTTCTAGTGTAACAGATGAGGGTTCAGGGGAAGTTGGTTTTCCACTATGAATGCTTTGGAGTTTAAAATTGTATTGTATTTTTATGTGACCTTTTCCCCAAAAAAATCTCAAAAAGGCTAATGTCATAAGAAAACAATTTCCTGATAAGATCTACCTAAGTTCTTTTTTTCAAGTGTTGCAAGAAAACCACTGTAGAATATAGAATATAACATTGTACATAATGGTGATAATTTAAAAGAATCTTGAACATTATAAAGATGGAAATAATTAGAGGATAAATTAAAAATAAACAGAAATATATTTTTTTAAATGAAAGTTCATGGTTTTTAGAAAAACTTATGCCATCCATTTCAGTATAATTTGCATTAATTTCCCCTAGATTTTTCTTTAAGAGTTATGAATATGAAAACTATTCCAAACATTTATCAATTCATTTAACCCACAGAAGTATCATAGCAACACTTAGGCTTGCTTTGTAGCTAAAACAATTATCAAAGCCAAGGTTAACATTTAAAATGTATCTTCTATAACACAGTCCCACCATAAAGGAATCCATTAAATAATAAGAAGCACAATCAATAAACATGTAACAAGAAATCAAACTTAGTTGTCAATATATCTAAGTTTTATGGGGCATTCAATGAAGAAAGTCAACCTCGTATGTCAGTGTCCCCATATTACATAGCATGAGGTTAGATCCTTACAACGCATCTCCACAGAAGGGCCTGAAGAACCCAAACCTGTTCAAGAACTGTGAGACCTGTACTGTAAAGTCTGCTTTAATGTGTGATGGGACCTATTTATTTGGAAAAGTTCTAGGCTTAGTACTATCTGATAAAGACTTTCCCTGCTTGCTGTAAATGGAATGTGAATATAAACTCATGCGGAGCAGTAGTTCTCAATATTGGTGGAAGATCTGAACATTAACTAGTCGTTCATTGGTACTGGGCATAAATTGGGTGTAATCTGCAAAACAGTGATTATTCTTCTAAACAAAATGTCTTTATTGTAACTGAACTGCAGAACTTCAAAGTCAGTAAATCTTCTTGTAGTTCTTCATCTTGGCAAAATTACAGATAAAGTGCTCAGATCCAGAGCCTACATTTATCTTTATCTCTGTTTATCAAAAAGCCTGAATATTTTTTTTCCATTTAATACAAGAAGGGTGCACAATCTTTACAATATACATGCAGGAATCATGCGTACTGTATCTTTTGCTCAGCTGATGTAGCTGGGCAGCATCTTCTTCACAGTATTGTACTTTATATTATCAATTCATTCTAGATTTTTATAGCTTTAGGCAGATTTTTTCAATTCTTACTAATATTAATGGAAAAGAAGGTGAGTAAGTATTATAAGCCGATGAGTACTGTGTGTGGAAGTGCTAATAATTGGTGTCAGCATTTTTAAACCATAGCTAGGGATGAAATACTGGATTCAGGAGCATAAATCACTGCTGCGTTCAACATAATCTGGCTTTCATCCTAATTAGCTGGATTAGACAACTGCAGTTTACATGGCAAGGATGAAATACTGCTAACTTGACTCCTGTGAAAACATTCAATACAATCAGTACTCATGAAATCCAAACATGTTGAATTCGTCAACTTACTGAGGTTGTTGATTTTCTTTTTATGTGCTTTTGATGAGAAGATACGTGTGGGAAGGACTACAAGTTGTAACTTGATTTTTAGAATCCCTTTATATCTTTTCAGTCTCAACTATTGACCCCTCATTCTCGTGTGCCATGCAGACTGAACCACACAGGCATACCAATATAAAAGTATTTAAGAGCCTGTTGCTCAAAATTAGTATAAATGGGTGATTATAGTCCATGCAATAGATGAACATGTCCCAGGAACATTACTGCTAAGATTGTTCATTGAAAAGAAAAGCAGAATGTCAGCTTAACTTCCCTGTTTATTCATGCTGGACATTTATGTAGTAAAATGCAAACACACTCCCACAGCTGTAAGTGGCAGGAATAAGAAGGCACTCTGGTAGTCACTGAATTTTATAACCAGAACAACTGAAAATAAGGTAAGTCTTATAAAAACTCTAAAGGTGTGTAACGGCAGAGTAGTTCAGAGCATCATCGTCAGTGAACTGTGCAAAGCCACTGGTTCTGTCTATAGGAAAACTACCATAAGCATTAGCCTAAAATAAATTTTTAAAAGATAGGGAAGTTAAAGCCAGTTTCTGACTGATTTCCTGCTGCTTATCTGCACAATTACTCTGGCTGTCAAGCATATCTGAAGATTTGTGCATGGGTTTGGATGTTCCTCTGTTTTCTTTTCGAGAATCTTCATTCACAGTTTCTGTTTCTTGTTCAGTTTTTCTTCTTCCTAAAACCCTCATCCAGCTTTTTTTTTTTTTTTTTTTTACTCTAAAGGTGTAAGTTTGATCTTTATCCCTTAAAGACTTGTAAATCAAAGGAACTTCTATTCAGTTTGATATATAAGAATAAGACCAAGATGCCTGCCAGGCAAGTGGTCATATCAGAAAGCTATCAGATCCCAGCTCTCAATAGCAGGCAGTATGTTTGAAAGAAAATCTTCCTCCATGGATTTCACTAGCTCAGCTTCTGTAAACTAAGGTAGTATGAGCACAAAAAGAGAACAAGCCATGGGCTCAAACATGTAATGGCTGCACATTTCAATTGCAGTAATGCTATTAATTGCGTCCTTTAATGAACTGGGCAATAAACTTACAATAAACTACTTTGCTAGATTTCCTAGGCTTCATTTCTTAGCATTTATCATGATTTATTTTAGACACACAGCACTTTACATAAAGGTCAGTGGAAAAATCAGAAACATATTAGGTCCCTAACAATCAAGCTTCAAACACTTGTTCTTAGCCTATATCTCATGTTCATCCATGGATTTGAATTACTCATCTTTTGCACTTTCAGTTATAATCAGGTCAGGAAGGAACTGGAGTGATAAAATCAATGGAATTGCACAATCTAACTTGTATTGTTTGGGATAAAGTGACAAAGAGGCTCTTTTTCTTACATTATCTGAAGAGTCCAAGCCTTCCTCTGCATTTGCAGTGAAATTCATTTCAATAAGAAAAGATAGATATGAGCTTGTTTTGTCTATATGAAAGGTGACCCGACATATTGGCAATTGTGAGATACCGTCTATGGAACTGGCGTGTTGCGACTGGATCACTTACTCACCAACTGGTTTGGACTATTTTTATTTGTGCTATCAACATAGTAATTTTTTTGTTTATACTTAGACTCACAGTTTGCTGAATAGATAGGAATCCCTTCCATTTTTATTGCCTACTTCAAAAGCCACTCCTTACTTTGAAAGCATTATGAGTTTTACCTTCCTCAGAAGCACCACACAATAGCTCAGGGTGGACTGTTGAATGTATTTTCAACAGAAATCACGCAGAGAATCTTATTACTGTCTTTAATCTCCAGGCTGGCCATTGAACCCAACACTTGCATTCTAGTGAGAAGAGGACGCTTTAGTAAAAGTTCAAAGTCCATTAGTTTTATGTAACAGCCAAACCAGACCATCCAACATTGCTGACTGAGTGACAGTTAATAAAAAAGTCACAAATACACTACTTGTGGACATGAGTTTTCTTATGCTGGTACCCACAAAAAAAAAAAAAAAGCCAACTCTTTTTAAATTTTTTTAGCGTAATAAAAGATTGACATTCTGTTCCTTGTCATTTTATTGCTAAAAGCCTAACAGAAGGTTTTAATGACCATTCCAAGTTAAAATGATTGAAAATTTGCAGTTTGTGTGATGAACTTGGTTTGGGTAGGGAGTATTATGCTTATTCCTCTGTTGTCATTGAATTTATACTAATGTCAGTGTGATCAGAACTGGATCCCCATTAATATTGTCAGAGATATTTCATCATAGGGGTGGAGTGGGAGGAGTCAGCTGAGTCCTGGTGACTATGGCTTGTTAAAAAGGACAGATATTTTTGATGAATGGATCTGTTTCACACCCTATACTGCACATCATTAATGTTTCTGAATGTGCCGAGACTAAGAATAACTTCTCTGCAATGGACCCTCAGAAGACAAAATTTGTTTTCATATACATGAAGTAGGATTCAAACCACAGGCCAAGAGAACAATAATTTCTTCACTACTCCAGAACTCGGGTTTTTCCCGAAAACAGCTTTAAATATCTATTGTGCATGTGCCATATAAACCTTTCCTGACCCATGTGTTTCTTGTGTTTCACTACAGAACACATTTATTTTCTCAAGTGCAGACTGCTTTCCCTATACTAACCTGAAGTTATGTTCTTCAAAGATTGCTGTTTCCCCAACCACTTCTTGTGCTACATGAAATATGTTCCCATTGTTTTTATTATAGTAAATTCAGCAGTAAAGCAGCCTATTTAAAATAATTTTAGCTAAACATACATTACTGCTTCCACAAGCAGAGCCTGAAATTTTCAGAAGTGCTTTCCTCTCTTTTCAGTGCCAGAGGGAATGGAAGGTAAAACATAGTGCTTTAAAAGTAAGCCTCTTCCATCTGGTCAGCTACCCTTAAACCTACTTGAGTCTGCCGGGAATAGCCTAAAATTGTTTCTATTTTTCATCTCTAGTTAAAACGCTAAAAGGCATAATGAGAACAGGAGCTTTTATAAAATTACTGACTGCCAGAATGATGAATTTACTATCTTCTATTAAAATGCTGCTGTGTTTTGGGTTTGATGTAATTTTATGCTGTTTGGCTATTACTTGGCTTTTAAAGTAGCTGTATGAATTTTTTCTTAATATTATAGGAGCACTATTCCTGCTGCTACACTTCAGGGTCTCACAGACTTTTCATTATAATACTTTATTTTCAAGGTTTTGTGACTTCACTGCAAAAAAATCGTCCAGCCAAAAAATGGATCACGAAGTCTCAGCTTGGGAGTAAGTCAAGAATTGCTTGTTTAGGTTGATTTAAAAAAATAGGATGAATTTTGATGAAATTTATTTCAAGCTTTTTCTTAGAATATATTATTTATACACATGAAAAAGAATGCCTTTCAGAATTATTCTTTGTGTTTACATCAGCTCTCATTCTTTAAACTCTAGGCAAGCATGAAAGATTCGATACTGATTGTGTTTACCAGTACAATCCAGAGCTATTAAACAGGTTTACAGTCAAACCTGGCATTTTTTAAACTCGTATTTTTTTAATGCTGAGGGTTCTTTTTTATTTCAGGTACATTTTAGGTGTGTATGTGGTTATATACTTGAGTAACGACATAACCATTTTGTTTCATAAACTGGAAGTCTATTTATGTTGTACCAAAACATGGCACATCAAGTTCATGATCTCACAGCTCAAAAAAATCAATAAAATCAGGACAGCTAAGTAGGCTGCTGAATGTGATTCCAGAATCCTACACAGTTGTTGGGATTCTCCATCCTCCATCCTGTTAGCAGGAGTTCCGGGAGGAGGCCCTACATCACCTCTTCTCTTCTCTTCTCTTCTCTTCTCTTCTCTTCTCTTCTCTTCTCTTCTCTTCTCTTCTCTTCTCTTCTCTTCTCTCTTCTCTTCTCTTCTCTTCTCTTCTCTTCTCTTCTCTTCTCTTCTCTTCTCTTCTCTTCTCTTCTCTTCTCTTCTCTTCTCTTCTCTCTCTCCTCTCCTCTCCTCTCCTCTCCTCTCCTCTCCTCTCCTCTCCTCTCCTCTCCTCTCCTCTCCTCTCCTCTCCTCTCCTCTCCTCTCCTCTCCTCTCCTCTCCCCCCTCTCTTCTCCTCTCCCCTCTCCTCTTCCCTCCCCTCCCCTCCTCTCCCTTCCATTCCCCTCCTCTCCCCTGGCTATATTAGCTCCAGGAACAGTGACAACAGGACTTGTCAGGGACTCTGGTAGCTGTGGGAGAGGATAATGTTTTGCTGTAGTAAAAAAAGACTATCTCAGTGTTAGCCAGCTAGAAAGAGCTTTGATGCCTTTTCCTGCACAGGTTTGCTTCATGATAACATAAATCTTTCTATGAGTTACTTCCCCATCTCTGTATTAGTATCTGTTCAGGAGTGCTCTCTGGCTAAATATTTAAAAAAGGCTTCTTTTCGTTGGAGCTCTGATAATGCAATGATATGTACCCATGTAAGTACTGGAAAGAGGCCTTGCGATTTTGTTGATTTGCAGCAGCTCAGTGTCAGAGGACAGGATATATCTTGCTTCAGTTTTCCAGGCCTACTGCCTTAAAAGTTCAGTGAAGATGAATGGAGTTGTCTTGCTAAGCCCTGTGTCCTTTTTTCTTTCACTTATGGGCTGAAACTATGTCTTCTAATGGAATAAAATTGTTCTTTGCATGAATTGTAAATACTCTTTATGCTTACTTTTGTGCAGGACATGTTTGATTTTACTGAGGTCCATGTGAGCAGTATGGAATATTGCTAGTTTAAATGTGTTTACACTCATATCATATTCATGTTAATTTGTCGGGCTTTTTAAAATGTTGTGTCTGCTTACACATGTGCCTGAACAGGGCTTCATTTTAGAACCACGCAGACAACAATCTGCATACGCAAACTGTGCAGCCTTCCATCTGTGAAGGTCAATGATGCATAATCTAAGGAATAACCATTAATAGAATTCAATGCAATGCCTTTAAGATGAAGCTTCATCACTGTTTATCATCCTTACAGCAAATCTATTTATAGATATTGAAGCCTGAAGTGGAGATTTTCAGGATTAATTTAGGCAAGGAAAATAGGTGCATGAATTTACATAGCTAAACAATACTCCAGTTCCAAATACTGTCAATAGATTAAATCAACAAAATTCATGTTATGTCCAGATTCTACTCTTTCATGCACATCAGCATTTTGGAGGTTGATTTAGCTTTTTGATTTTAACTCTTGAATTTCCTCAATCAAAATTGTCTAACTTCTTAAAGTATCTGAAGTGGGGGGCATCTAATTTCTCATATACATCCATTACAGGGATATGCCTCTAACAACTCATCAAGTAATAAAAATTTCGTCAATTCTGACGTCCTGTTACACACTAAACATATCAACTGAGGAAGTGATAGTAAAGTGTTAACGGTCTTCATCTCCCTCTTCATCTCTACTGTCAAGTGCTGACATATCTTCCTTCAGGAAGATTTTCTTACTGAAAAAGATTACCTCAAATGTGCAAATATATCCAAATATTTTAAAATATTAAGCCTTTAGGAAAGCAGTCTGCAGTCTTGTTGCAGAACACAGCTTCTTATGCTTTGATGCTGGCTTGGACATGGAGGGTTGTTTTCAAAGGACTATGTTGTCTGTCTGTATTAGTCCTAGATTCCTGGGATTGAGGGTTGATGAAAGAGACAAGTGTGTATCTGCAAGAAGTTTAACCTACAGCACCTGAGAAAAGGAATACCATATTCCATTTTCTTGACTGATTTACTGTCGTGGTTTAACCCCAGCTGGCAACTAAGCACCACACAGCTGCTCGCTCACTCCCCCCAGGAGGGATGGGGGAGAGAATCAGAAGAGTGAAAGTGAGAAAACTCGTGGGTTGAGATAAAGACAGTTTAATAGGTAAAGCAAAAGCTGCGCAGGCAAGCAAAGCAAAACAAGGAATTCATTCACTACTTCCCATTGGCAGGCAGGTGTTCAGCCATCCCCAGGACAGCAGAGCTCCATCACGTGTAACAATTACTTAGGAAGACAAATGCCATCACTCCGAACGTCCCCCCACTTCCTTCTTCTTCCCCCAGCTTTATATGCTGAGCATGACATCATATGGTATGGAATATCCCTTTGGTCAGTTGGGGTCAGCTGTCCCGGCTGTGTCCCCTCCCAACTTCTTGTGCACCCCCAGCCTACTCGCTGGTGGGGTGGGGTGAGGAGCAGAAAAGGCCCTGACTCTGTGTGAGCAGTGCTCAGCAACAGCTAAAACATCCCTGTATTATCAACACTGTTTCCAGCACAAATCCAAGCCATAGCCCCATACTAGCTACTATAAAGAAAATTAACTCTACCCCAGCCAAAACCAGCACATTTACATAAACAACATATGATTTGTGATACTCCTTCCCAGAGGAATGTTCATTCCTCATTCCTAGAGTATGTTCAGTATTTTCGGTTTCAGGACTCTCTTCATGATTGACGGCCATTCCTGAGCTGCAGGGCTAAAACATTACATTCAAGTGTTAAGTCAGCTAGAAACCTTTTTATTTAATGTATTTTTTTGAGTTTCAGAGTAGATGAAAATGTCTGTGTAAACACTGAGGCTAAGGACTTTACTGCTTAAAATTGTCCTGGTGATACACATCAAAGGACGTGAGGCTGACCATTATCTCCTTAGTACCAGACATGCTGGAGTTGTTTAATTCTGTCACTATCCATTTACACACTTTTGGGAAGTCAGTTAATAAACAGAACATGTTAAAATATCAGTCTTTCTCACAATCCACCGAGTGACATTTTGTTTTAAAGTTGTATCTGTGAGAATCAAACAGTTCAATAATTGTAATTCATGTAATGATTTAATTCCACTAATATTAATAGAAGCCCACCTTATACAGAATCTTAAATTATTGCATAGGAAAAAAAGTGACAATAGCAGAGCTCCTTACCTCCTTCTTACTGTAAATTTCAAAGTAAAGAAGCTGCAACAGTAAAAAATCTGGCTCTGTAACACCCTCAGCCTTTGGTCCAGTAAGTCTAAGGACTTCTTGCTATGGGCACATCAACCTTATAAGAAGAACCGGTACTATGAATGGTACTATGGTTCTGAGCAAATGAAAGGGGCAACTGTAGGATTATCTGTAGTACCATATCTACAAAATTACATGGATGTAGCCACCCAGTACCTAAGCTCCTTTCTTTTGAACTGTGCATCGGTCCTATGATTATTATGCCAGAACTGTTTCACCTAAACAGGCAGAGAAAGTGCTTGATTGACTCTGCTCCATTTATCCATTGGGTTCTCTTAAGCTCTGAGTCTTTGTACCTTAATAGAGGCAACATGGTCAACATATAAAAATTTGAATATAGTTTTATGGCTGCAATTAAAATTTTAGGAATCTATTTTTCTTTCATACAGAATAAGCGTTAATTTTAGCAAGGAGCTCTTTACTTTTTCAAACATAATGTGCAAACTTTGCAATCCTTATTTTGCATATAGGTAACTGATAAGAAAAGCTTAGATTTTAAACATGTCAAACAACCTTAGAAGCCTGGTTGAATATGGATAATATAGTCGGAGGAAAAGAGAATGGAAATGGCCCAAGATTCAATTAAATTCAGTTAGTTTTCACTAGAAAAATTCCACTCCTGTTGGAAAGGGGCAGTCAGAGAGTTAACCTGGATCATTTTCGAATCAGTAGCACTGCAAAATTTGTGTTAGGAGAGAGTGATGAACAAAGTGATGTAATAAATAAGGATATCCTCTGTTGGCCAAGGCAAGCTTTGTATAGACTGATGGAGGACTCAGGGACTCTAAGCATGATCAGAGTAAATTAAATAAGAAATAATGTGGATACGTTTCATGCAGTTGCAGCAGCAAACTTAATTAAATTTTAAATTTAAAATCTAAGTTTCAGTGTTTTCAGTCCCTAGATCTAATTGAAATGTAGGCTTCCTGAGTGATAGCCTTCCTTTGCTGGTGAAGGGCATTGTGATAGAAGTGTATTAGCTTTGTGATATAATTATATTAGCTTTAAATAATTTTTTGTCATCATCATTATTATTATTATTACAAAACTTACAAGATACCTAATTGTTAAAGTGCCTGGGGTTATTTTTCCTATGTTGATAAAAAATAGAGATACATTATTTTTATCCATATTGACAATATCTTAAGGAAATGCAATTCTAACAGTGTTGACATTGCTAAAGACTAGGAAGCAGATGAGAGAAGAAGAGGAAGAAGGCATTTGAAATGTAATTGAGAACACAACCATAGAGTACAAAACTAGAGGGTGCTAATCCAAAGGGATTATTATCATTATTATTTTCTTAATGTGCTTGATTTTTTTACAGTTCGCTGTCTAAAATATTTAGGAATCCTCAATTTCAAAGTACTTGATACTCCTCAATACTTGCCTTAATCCATAAAAATTTTAAGTGTACCCATGGAAAATCTTTGACATATGTTTTCTGTTTGATTCAGCACAAAATTAGGATTTTGAATTTTCCATGAAATGGGAAAAAATCAGTCTGAAGGAAGTGAGCAATTTAATATTATTTCCTATTTGCTACTTTTTAATGTTGTTATTTGAATAGCATTCAAACATTGCATGATGAAATTTATTATTGTGAAATATCATTTGACAAAATTAGTCTAAAATTGTAAGATGCCTTATACAATGCCTGTTGTTTCTTGGTCCTAGGAGAACTGTACCTGGGAGAACTGTGTTATAAAGCTATAACTCACCGAGCCTAAAATCAGTTCTGCTTTAACTTGTCACAGGTACTTAAATATGTGTTTCATTACTGTAAAAAGCCAGTTGATTTTAAGTAGCTAGTAGCTAGATTTCAGAGATACAGTGAAGGAAAAACTCATTGATAACCTTACTTTAAAAAGACTGATAAATATTTGACAGTAATTTTACTGAAATAATGCATTGACTGTGAACTTTTAGGTTTAATATCTGCATCTGACAGATGACTATCAGGTACTACTAATTAGCCTTCAGCAAAGTTTTGTGAGAGGAGCAATTCACCTCAGTTTGTGTGGGAGAGCCCTCCAATCAGAGACTGTAAGTTGCTCCTAATGGAAGAGGCTAAATATCAAATGGCAGTGCAATTCAGGTGCAGCAGGTTATCTACTCAGCTTTTTTTTTTTTTTTTTTTTTTTTTTTTTAAAAATGACCCCACATCATGTGAACAGAATCTAGACCTTACAGGTTTCTCCTTGAATTCATGAGCCAAAAAGACATATATTGTGTGTGTAGACAGACTCTTGGTACCTATGTATGGTGGTTTTGCCTATGTTGAACATAGTGCCCTTAGAATGTGAGTCACTTTTAGGCTCTAAAGCTGCCTTCTAGAGGTACAATACATAGAAGAGATAAACCAACTCAGACCTGTTTTCTTACAGGTTAAAGATAGTTATGTGTGTGCATCCTCGTGGTCCTCAGTCTGCAGAGTTCTCTTTCTTGGTGAGTAAAATATAAATGAGTTAGAAGATATTATTTGATATGTTTTGATACTACCTGTTTAAAGCATCGTATGATGATTGATAACTTAGGTAGCACAAATCAACATTTTTAAAGTAAACTTCTAGCCTTATATTTTAAAGTTGTATTACACTATAGATGTTTTCTAACTTATCTTTAGCAGTCTTTTAGCACAATGCACAGGAGCTATTTCTTCAGGTAAGTTTAACAAGTGTAATAGAGGAAATATATGTTTAAAAAAACCCCCACCTTCTTGTGGATGCATGGCTTGTAAAGTCTTAAATGCATGACATGAAAAATTTCCAAAAAGGTCATTTTACTTGAACTTAGGTGTTATTTCTCACTCTGAAGCGTCTACTCTGAGATGAATTAGCTGCAAAAGAGTCTGAGATATAATCAGTCCTATGCATGGCTCATCTGCATTAAAAAATTACCTTAATGATGTAACTTAGAATTATCTAAACTTCTCCCTAGTGTCCTACTTTTGATTCAGATTCTGCAGTTATGGTCCAAATCCAGTTTGGACAAAAAGAAACATAAAATTTAAGAATACAGCTTTTGAGATACAGCAAACCCATCATGCTTTATGTAAACATTCAGCATTCCTGTGTTCATTATGATCCTTAAAGATATTTGTTGAATGATGGAATTTTATGAAGCTTTGGCAAGCCCTGAAATGTCATTGTTGCGATAGGTGGCCAGTTCTGCCTTTCACCTCTTTGTCTGTTGCCAGCTTGTGATTGCATCTATGTCTTCCAGTTCTTTGCACCAAACTTGGTCTTCAGTTTTGGTAATGTAAACACTACCAAAAGCAAGTGGAAGACAAAAGAAATGTACACAAATATTTGAGTAGGACTATGAACTTCCGTGAAACGACAATAAAAAGCCTGTCCTGGAGATCATTTTTATTAAAAAAAAAAGTGGAAATCTCTTTGATTAAGTATACCACTTAGCCTTGTAATTGATAGGCATTTTAAATCAAGACAGGGTCTGTAGGCTTATTTTAGGAAAAGGAAAGGAATGAGGATCTTTGAAGGGTAGGATTTCGTAGCTTAGTACAAAGAGTTGGAGAATGCTATGAAGCAGACTGAATTACTGAAGCATATAATAGGCAAAAACTTTCTGATAGGAGACAATTACTTTAAATCTAGGAAGCAGATAGTACCACAAAAGAGTTATTTTTCCTAATACGTTTTCAATCAAAGCTATTGTAATTGCTGCTGTATAAAGAATGGTTCCTATTAAATGGTGTTCCTAATGTTTCTTGGTTATTAATCACACAGCATCATTGCTAGGTAGTCTGAAGATCATTTTCAGAATGTATACTCCTTGGGAATCGGCTCTGGCATTTTCAAACCATTAATACTAGTTAGCTGCTTGAGGGCTATCTGGCCCCCTATTGAGGTAGATACTTTGTCGGTAGAATCATTCCTGATTCTGATTTGTTCTTTTACTGGTGTTTGTGACTTAAATGTGCCTTTGCCTCTGAAACTAGTATATTATGTGTTTAGATAATTTGCATGATACCAAAGAGAAAGCAAGTATTGAAGAAAAGATAATAGCTCCTATCAGGGACCAGTCTTATTTAATATATTTATCGATCTGGATGAGGGGATTGAGTGTTCCCTCAGCAAGTTTATAGAAGACACCAACTTGGGCGGGAGTGTTGATCTGCTTGAGGGTAGGAAGGCTCTGCAGAGGGATCTGGACAGGCTGGATCGATAGGCCCAGGCCAATTGTATGCGGTTCAACAAGGCCAAGTGCCGGGTCCTGCACTTGGGTCACAACAACCCCAGGCAACACTACAGGCTGGGGGACGAGTGGCTGGAAAGCTCCCCCGCAGAAAAGGACCTGGGGGTGTTGGTCGACAGCTGGCTGAATATGAGCCAGCAGTGTGCCCAGGTGGCCAAGAAGGCCAATGGCATCCTGGCCTGTATCAGAAATAGTGTGGCCAGCAGGAGCAGGGAGGTGATCATGCCCCTGTACTCAGCGCTGGTGAGGCCGCACCTCAAATACTGTGTTCACTTTTGGGCCCCTCACTGCAAGAAGGACATTGAGGTGCTGGAACGTGTCCAGAGAAGGGCGACGAAGCTGGTGAGGGGTCTGGAGCACAAGTCTTATGAGGAGTGGCTGAGGGAACTGGGGTTGTTCCATCTGGAGAAGAGGAGGCTCAGGGGAGACCTTATTGCTTTCTACAACTGCCTGAAAGGGGATCGCAGAGAGGTGGGTGTTGGTCTCTTCTCCCAAGTGACTAGCGAGAGGACAAGAGGAAATGGCCTCAAGTTGTGCCAGGGGAGGCTTAGGCTGGATATTAGGAAAAAATCTCTTTCCTGAGAGAGTGGTGAAGCATTGGAAGAGGCTGCCCAGGGAGGTGGTGGAGTCACCATCACTGGGGGTGTTCAAGGAACGTGTAGACATGGCATTGTGGGACATGGCTTAGCGGGCATGGTGGTGTTGGGTTGATGGTTGGACTTGATGATCTTACAGGTATTTTCCAACCTTAGTGATTCTGTGATCTTTCTCTTAAAGGTCCCTTTCTCTTGATTGTAAGTTGGCATATTTTTGCATGCTTATCTAGTTTTGTGATGGTATGTTCTTCACTTTCAGTCCATGACTAAACAACTTTTCATCTATAAAGTTACTGTTAAGAAACAATATTAATAAGAAAAAGAAGTGGGGTTTTTTCTTGGTTTCTTTTGGTAAGACACTGGAACAAGTACTGAAAAAAGCATTGTCCTCTTCCACAGAGAAGAGGAACAGTTGATCTTACTGACTTGCAACTGAATAAGGACTAAGGTGGAACTGGGTAGGAGAAACTTCAGAAAAGGTTTGTAAGGAATATACTGCTTTAGCTTTGAAATTAAGAGGGAGGAGAGAAGGGAAAAGGCCATAACTACAGCAGTATGTTGGAAAATCTGAAGTATTTGTACTGGGAAGGGAAAGAAGCATAGAGACACACAAGTCAGTGCAAAACTTCCTATGTTCTCTAAACAGCCTTAGTTGCTTTTTGTTTTCACTAAGCACTTTCTGTTGATGAAATTTCAATATCTAAGTCAAATCTCATTTCTGTCAAAAGCAGATAATATAATTGACTCAGAAAAGAGCCAGAAGGCAAGTGTTATGTCAATGTAAAACCTTAATTGTAGGAAATTGATGATCTGGAATTGAATAAAAATGTTTCTTTCTGTTCATCTTATTTTCCTTCAAGTAATCACTACAAATGTTCCTGGCTAAAATTATAAATTAATTGTTCTCAGGAACATTTAATGTTCTAATTCTTCTAACTTATTTTGAGAGTAAAAGTATGCTTGTGACTTGCTGGGAACTGAAAGCCTTATTTCCGTTATTAAATGAAATGAACTAAATCTATTTGAATTGTAAAGATTTACTGTGTTTATTTTGAAATGGCTACATTTTAGCATATTAAAATGTTAATAACTCACATGAACAAAAATAATCAAGTTAACCTTTACTTTACAAATGTCAAAGGGTTTTCCAAGGGTTCAGCTTGCAAGAATGATTTGGACAGGATTTCAAAACACTGCTTATCCAAATTATGAAAAGAAGTCATTGAACAGAAACTTTAGTCAATTTTTATGTCACATATTGAAATTTAGTATCAGTATAGCAAATTTTAAAAAGTTTGCACATAAAAGAAAATACATCAGCTGTTCAGATAGTGTGATCTTTGTAGCTTAAGGTGAATGGAACAATGGTGATTTATGCCAGCTTTGGATGTAAGAGTATTTTAGCTAACTGCCCTTAGGATAAGCTCTCCCCTGACCTTCTCTTACAAACAACCTGAAGGACAAATGGATTTATCTGGCTTATATCCTTGCAGAAAATTATATAGTCAAAACATAATATTTATGTAAGGAGTTTTGTGGTAATGAGACTCCTGTTTAGGTGGTAGCACTAGCTTTCAGGCCAAGCTGAATACTCATATCTCTTAAAGGAAAATTAACATCTCTGGAGCTTAAACTATTTTCTGTTTTTGCTTTTTATTCTCTAGCTGAGCTCGCTCTTCCTGAGGTGACTGGCAGTGGCACAAATGCACATATTTCTAAGGGGGAGGAGGATGTGGTATCTTGTTTACGAAAGCAGCTATCTCAAAGATGAGATTTGTAGAGCAAGCTTGAATAAAGATTTGTTTATTTTTTTCTTCACAACAGTGTTCATGGGGAGAGCTGTAAACTTTTTGTGGTGATTAAGTCCTCTAGGATACTACTTTATGGAGTCTGGTCTAAATTGTGCCAGCATAATTTTTGTTTTTCTTAAAAGGAATAAGTGCAGAGACTTGCTTCAGAAATTGTGGATCCTCTGTGTCATGAAAAGTTTCAGACAAGTTTGATGGAAGACTCTTACCTGATTGGTTGTCTTCTAGTCCCCAAACCCTGAAGGCTTTCTCAGATCACACTTCCTAAATGGAAGTCAATAGAAGTGAATGTGGTGCTGTATTAACTTCTTTTTTTCTTCCTCTAAGGTTTAGAATAATAGAATTGAGATATTTGTTCATCTGATGTACCATGAAAGGCATTCTGAACTTGGTTTTCAAGTTAATATATCAAGCAAGAAACCCTCTATTCCATAAACTATATGGCATATTTCAGTACCAAGTATGTCTCTCCAAAAAATCTAGGCAGAAAAGTTTCTATTAGGCTTTGAAGCTAGTGAATAAGAGCAAGCTAATTTTGCTAGTTCTTCAGAAAGTTTTTATGACTTCTTTTAGATGATTCAAGTGTAAGCTCAACACGTGTTTCAAACATTAGAGAACTCATTCCATTGAAAAATGGTGATGTGAAACTTATTCTGAAGAACTGACTGGGAGGATTAGGGTCAATATGTATCTTCTATTAATCTGCTAAAGTTTATGCTTTTAAAAAGGAAGGTGTGAACTTTGCTAAAATTTATATATCGGTAGACTAAAAAAGTAGTATCACATGTACCATAGAAAATTTTGGGAATAGAACAGTAGCAGTAAAACTAGTATCAACAGGAAATAAAGACATTCACCATCACCAACAGTTTTGAACTGTTCATTACAATAGGGAACACTTATCTAACTTGCCTGCTATCTAAATGCAGGAGAACAGTCAACTGAAGAAGAATTCCAACTGAAAAAGTAGGGAAGTTCTAGGAGCAATACCAGCTGCATGTAGTGTATTACATACACAGTTGCAATTGGAGGAAGTCAAATCTCAATGTTCTGTGGCATTTTTAAGGATGATTTTAGAAAAAAAATACCATAGGTATGCTATGATATTTCTTGCAGTACTATTTAAGTAACAGCCAAGGCTAATGTTAAGACTAGCATGAATAAGTTAATCTGTCTTTTCAGGAGGTATTGGTGTGAAAAAAATATTTTTTTTTACTGGAACTTAAAATCAGAAATTATCTGCCTGATGTGGCAATAAAATGAGACATTGTGATAAATCCTAAGCTTGCTTTTACTTCAATGTCTTGGGTGAAAAGTAGAAGCTCATGACTTACTCTGAAGAAACAGTCATTTTTCTGCACTGACTTGTTCAACCTGCTGCAAAATCATTACACTATCCTTATATTTGAGAGGGTGTGTTGCTGGGTGGTGTTTGCATGTACTTGGTAGGAGTTGCAGTGCATGATTATCCTGCAGTCTTGCGCTCTGTTGGCAGCAACAAGAAGTTATCCTGCCCTCTAATGCTACCAACTGCAATCTGCTGCAGGGGATTTTCATTTACGGGGACAGAACAAATCTTGCCAAACAGATTCCAGCAGCAAATGGAAGCCTCTCTGTGAGAGGAATAGGATGCATTCTAATGTGGGAGTACTTGTGTCATTATTAGTCTCATGCCCAGCAACTCTTTGGCCTTACAGGCTCACTGATGTAGAATGGGTGCTATGGACCGTAGAAGCCTCAGTCAATCACAAAGTTGTCACGGGGTACCTGTCTACCTACTCCTCCCTTCAGCAGTTTGGCACTCTGTATTCTTGCCTACACGTTTTGCTGAGTACCTGTATTGGGTTTGCATGGCAAGGTTTTAGTAGCGGGGGGGGCTACAGGGGTGGCTTCTGTGAGAAGCTGCTAGAAGCTTCCCCTATGTCCGATAGAGCCAATGCCAGACAGCTCCAAGGCAGACCTGCTGCTGGCCAAGGCCGAGCCCATCAGTGACGGTGGTAGCGCCTCTGGGATAACAGATTTAAGAAGGGGGAAAAACACCTGCACAACAGCAGCTGGAGAAGAGATAAGTGAGAAGATGTGAGAGAAAGAACTCTGCAGACCCCAAGGCCAGTGAAGGAGGGGGAGGAGGTGCTCCAGGCGCTGGAGCAGAGGTTCCCCTGCAGCCCCTGGTGAAGACCATGGTGAGGCAGGCTGTGCCCCTGCAGCCATGGAGGTCCACGGTGGAGCAGATATCCACCTGCAGCCCATGGAGGACCCCACACCAGAGCAGGTGGATGCCCAAAGGAGGCAGTTACCCCATGGGAAGCCCACGCTGGAGCAGGCTCCTGGCAGGACCTGTGGAGCCGTGGAGAGAGGAGCCCACGCTGGAGCAGGTTTGCTGGCAGGACTTGTGACCCCACAGGGGACTCACACTGGAGCAGTCTGTTCCTGAAGGACTGCACCCTGTGGAAGGGACCCATGCTGGAACAGTTCATGAAGATCTGTAACCTTCTGGGAAGGACTCACATTGGAGAAGTTTGTGGAGAACCATCTCCTGTGGGAGGGACCCCACCCTGGAGCAGAGGAAGAGTGTGAGGAGGAAGGAGTGGCAGAAACAATGTGTGATGAACAGACCACAACCCCCATTCCCTGTCCCCCTGTGCTGCTGGCAGGGAAGAGGTAGAGAAAATCAGGGGTAAAGTTAAGCCCGGGAAGAAGGGATGGTGGGGGGAAGGTGTTTTTAAGATTTAGTTTTTATTTCTCATTATCCTACTCTGATTTGATTGGTAATAATTTTTTTTTTTCCAAAGTCAAGTCTGTTTTGCCTGTGATGGTAATTGGTGAATGATCTCTCCCTGTCCTTATCTTGACCCACAAGCCTTTTGTTACCTTTTCTCTCCCCTGTCCAGCTGAGGAGGGGAGTGATAGAGTGGCTTTGGTGGGCACCTGGTGTATAGCCAGGGTCAACCCACCACAGTACCTTAAAGAGTACTACTTTGGGGAGACAGTGATCACAAGAAGTATTTCCTATTTCTTTTATTTAGTAATCATATTAGTCAAAGTTGTTTATAAAGGGAGCTCTGACCATTCTTTATTACTTACTAGATAAGGTTACAAAGCATTTAGTTCGAGGAGCTCAAATTCATACTTTTAAATGCCACGATGTAAAAAAAGTGGTCATGGGATCCCAAATGCCAAGGTATTCATGATGTGGTTCCGCATGTTTACTGCGGGGAATACTGTTACTTATGTACCTTACCTACCTTGTGTGAGAAGTTAGATAAAATGTTGGATAGTTTTACCTGCTCAAGGTGGAACACTTAGATATCTGTGTGGCCAGAAATGCCTGTTTAGATTTTCTTAATCATGCAAAAAATATACAGGAATGATTAAGAGCCTTTGCCTTTTATTTCATGTTCCATTTTAGTTGTTACCGGTGTTCAATGTCCAAAAAGGACATCAGTTTTAAATCTAATGAATTTAAATCATTATTGTGATTTCAATTTTCTGCCTCTTTTGTACTGCCATGTTTCATAACCCTCATAGGTGGGGTGGGGGTGGGGGGGAAGCATTTCAGGTTTAATAATGGAAGAAAACACATTCTATTTGTCCTGTACTCAAGGCTATGAGAGTGGGGAGAAATTAATAGTTTCTTTTGCTGGTTGATGGCAAAAGAAGTGTGAATGGATATTTTAAATTTGGTTGAAGGTTTCTTAAAGAAGTTCACTTTTAATAGAGGAAAGGACTTTTCAGGTGGTACTTAGGTAAACTATAACATTCACTGATACGTTTTTTCCAGGACAGGGCCTGTCCTAATGTGAATCTAGACATATTATCATTTTCTTTCTTAGCGTATTTTATATTCTAGTATAAGTACCACTATGTCCTCACATTGCTTCACCTGTTTCACAAAGTCTACAAACGTGTATTTCAGCCAAAAGACTCTTATCGAATGGGACTTGAAGAGACCTCATGTTATGTGCATAACAAGCCATTTGAAGTCAGATATTCTTTTTCTATTACGTTTTTGGGTTTGTGTTTGATTGTTTTTAGTGTTGTCATGTCTGTTCCCCCACCTTCCCTCCCAACTGCTGTCGAAAATACCAGAGATCCAGTATGTTCTGCCAAATAATGTGGGTTTCTTTGAAATTTTTTATTTTTAAATATTTTTTATTTTTAAATTATCATGTGATAACAATCATCATGGATGCATTTACTGGACAGATTTTAGGAACTTTTAACTCCTATACTTGTACTTTCTCTGTGCTTGTAACTTGTTGAGTAACACCCATTGTTGTAGCAAAAGCAAGCTGTATGCTGCTAAAGGGTTTCAGTCTAGGAACTTCCTTATCCCCTACAAGTGCCAAAAGCCTTCAAATCTGAAAACTAAAACTTAAGAGATGGGACAAATGAAGCTGTGGAATTCTGAGCTTGACATCCCTTGATTTACTGCCAAAAATAAAGCCATGTTCCCTAACAACTTGATATCAGGCTGGCTAGAAAGTCATTAGGCTTCTTCCCATCACCAGCTTCACTCCCACCAAGCTTTTATGTAATCCCACTGATATCCAGGGAATTACTTCTGGTATAAGATAGATCATCATAAATAGGCAGTAAGAAAAGAAGCTGAATTAAATACCATGTAGGGGTTGGGGCTTTTTTGGGAGGGAGAGTGAGAAAATACCACACGTGGCATTTAGTAACACCATTGATTTTAACTCCTTATCTTTTGTAAAGCTTTAGGATAGTAACTGGGGAAACCTCATGTCTTAAATTCAGGTCAAGCGTTTGGTACCCAAATGCGTTAGGTTTTAGGGTTGTTTGTTTTTAAACTGCCTGAGGATGAACAGGAGTATTTTCTCATTAATATTCACACAGTGGCATGAAAGCACTCTATCTTCAGCCACTGACATGTATTTGCCCACAAATGGTTACAGTAAACTCAAAAGCAAGGGGAATACAAAGAAGCAATGAAATAAAACAAAAAGCTGCTTAGCTGTGCTGGGGATTGTCGTTCTTGGATTCCTTCCCAACTAGATTTCAGCGTACAAGTAACTTCAGCAGGCAGTCTGTGTTTGCATAAGTTACAAATCCAGGATAGCTGGAGTGTACCACAGGCAGCCTGACATCACTTTGCTTAATTATCTCGTCTTTAACCAGTTGGGACTTCAGTGTTCAGTCATTGCCTTCTGCAATGCATGGTCAGTGTAAAGGATGATTCTGGGTCAAAAAGGCGGCAGCAGAGTGAAAGACAATATTGACTACCTCCAGGTTTACCTCTTTCATATGCCTAATTCTAGTTTAACATACTTTAGGTTTGCACCAGCAATATAAAGTACATAAGGAAAACATTCGAGGGCGAAACAAGAAACTTATGCCTATAGGTTTGTTGGTTGACCAGAATTGTGCAGTACTGTCTATAATATCTAAGCTCATAGGAAACTATTCATTCTCCTTTTTAGGATGAGATTAGCTTTAATTAGGTTTAATTTGAAACTAAAACAAAATTGCCTTGCAGCTACTTAAGCCCTTGAAAAGAATTTTTCTGGTGTGTGTGCTTTCCTGGAGTGTTCTCAGCTACATTAATGCATCTGCTGTGTGTTTGCATGATAAATAAGGCACACTGTGGCTGCAAATATTCTATGATAAAATATTATGGAACACGTGCTTAAAACAGTACGGATTTTTCCAGGCCTCTCTTCTACAAAAGATGTGGCTGTACATACAGAGAGATTCATGTCAGGTGGCCCTGAAAAACAGTAATTTCTCTGCTTCTTATTTACATCTCCAAAGTCTGTTGTATGATTCATTGTGCATTGAATCATTGTGCATATGCTACATACATTTGTTATTGGTTTTAGTCATAACTGCAGGCAATTAAAAAAGACATTCTGAAGCTTTGCTTGAGAAGGCAAAATGCATCATTCCTCCATGAAATGAGTATTCTCTTCTTTCTCGTGCAGAAGCTAAAGCAGTGACAGATGTACACACTTTACTTTCTCCCCACACAGACAACATTATAAAGGAACCATTCTGATTCAGCTGTTCCAGTTTACAGAACCAGCACATTTGATCCCAATATATAGAATATGGTTGTGACCATTCAGCTGGTCAACAGAAGCTAGTGAGTAACATGTAAGATATACTCAGTTATTGGTAGAATTTAGCTGTCCTAAAGCTTTATATATCATGTGTGTAACATTTCTATATATAATAAGTGATATAACTGTGTTTATAATGTTTATATTTTAATATATGTAAATGTTACAATTTTTATATTAAATCTATATTAGCATTTTAAAACCCCAAGTAGGCGTGATTAGTCTTGAAATAAGCTCACTGAATTATGGGTTGGTAATGTTAAAGCAAATAGCTCCATTGACTACACTAAGACCATTGGCATGAATAGGGTTAGCAGGACTAGGTCTTAAAGCAAATTTAAGTAGGTAAGGCATTAGCATTACCATGTGTTGTGAATATTGCTTTCATATATTCATTTAATCAAAATAATTTAGAATGTTCATGCGAGATTTTGATTTTTTTTTTTTTTTTTCCTTCCAATGGATATTTCTGAAGGGATCCTGGAATGTATTCAGTGTTTTGATTCATGAAGGAGATGTGGAATTCAACAGCCTGTGAATAGTACAAATGTCTATGTAATAATAATGAAGAAAAGCAATTCTGATCTCTGCAGTGCACTCTTAATAGAGGAAATGACATCTGAAATATCATCAGCTGCAAAAAAATGACTTAAGAATATTGGTCTAAACATAATTTTTAACAATTGATTCTTTTCAAAAGTCAAAGCATTACATTGCATTCCTCATGCTAAATGACCCATTTTACTTACAGGATCATTTCATGTATGAAAAAGCTTGTCATGTTTTTACTCATTCAAAGTAGTGCATTACCAGTAATTCCACTATAACCAACTTTAGAAGCAAAGTATGTTACTAGTTAGGAAGGGTTAATGCTGTCTACTTTGGCCCACAGTATTCTGAAATCCAGGGCAGGGTAGGTTGGTTAATCATAATGAATCATTCTCTAGGGAACACTACTAGTGTGTGCGCTCTCTCTTTTTCAAATATTCCCTCTGTGTTGGTAAAAACAATCATTTTGCAAAGACCCTGCATTGAAAAGAAGTGTAGAGATTTAAGTGAGAAATTGTTAGCTTCCTAACAAACAGATCCAGCCTTTAGCAGTTATTTATGGAAGGGAGGGCTCCTTTGTGCCTCTTTTCTCCAGCAGAAACTGGAAAACAACTTAAGTCTGGATTTTTCTGTGATGATTTGTAATAGGACAACTTTAAGGGATGTCATAAAATCTACCTGCAGGCACACTGTAAATAGTCTTAGTTTCCATAGATTTCTGTGAATCCCAGTAACAGTGATCTGAGCCACAGAAGTACCATTTCCTCTCTAGTTTTCTTTGACTGGTATTCCCTCTAATTTCTGTAATACATATTGGAAAAAAAGTAATAAAACACTGAGAGAGGCCTTAAATTTTGAAGATGTTCTAAACCTTTTTCTGCTACTTCACTCTCTAACTCCTTGAACTTCACATAGGGACTATAGACCTCGGTATTTATCATTTGGCCTTTCCAAACTTGAATGGGGACTGCACTGGTTCTTTTAATCACTTGCTCATTTCTCCTAATCTCCTACCAGAACTTGAACCTATATTACCAAAGTCAAAGGTGATATAGAAAATAACTGAGTATACAAAGCTGCGAGATGCTCAGCATCTTCTGAGAAGTGCTTGTTATACTCTGTTCCCTTAGATCATTCAGCACCAGGCAGGATCAAAACAGATGGAAAAAGTTATTTAGACTCAAGAGCATAGAAAAATCATTAGAATTTAGATTGACTTTTAAATTTAGTAGATATATTCTTAATTATTTTTTTCATCCTGATAAAATTACCACTCTTCTGTACAGAATAGCTTCCACTACTTTGTTTTTAATATGTTTAATTTACCTTTCAGAAGGCTCTTCCTCTCAGGCCTTTCACTGACTATATTTTTCCTGAAGGGTACAAATTGTGAATACTTGCACAGTTTATAGGTGTTTTCCTTAAGCATTTCCCCATGCTAGGTCTGCCTTGCATCCAGATATGCATTCCAAGGAAATTTGTAATTGTCCATAACAACTGAGCAGTACAATTGCATGGGGCGTAGTGGCAATCACGTTGAGTTGCTTTGGAAGCCTTGCCTTAGGTGAATGATAAAAAGTGTCAGATGTTGGACAATAGTTGTCCCGAAGGTTTCATATGGTATGCAATCCAATTACTAACAGTGCTTGAAAATGAGCACGTGCAGACTCACAAAACAGTAGGAGAGTTCTTTAAAAGATGATGCCAGGTCAGAATTATCTGTGTTGTCCAGACATTCAAGACAGCTGCAGTATATACATCTTAATCATGTTTTTCTTCATTTAGCCAACTGCAGCTTACTACAGGTGTAAACTAAGACAATTAGGTGATCTGTATACTTGGAGGACATACAAATTTATAAGGTCATAGGCAGAAGATTAATGAAAGGGGAAAGCAGTGGAGTGGGCCAAGAACATGCAGTGTGGGAGAGCTCCCTATAAGAATCTAATATATCAAATGAGTGCTGGGATTTTGTGCTGAATGATGCATTGGTGAAAAAGTTGATGGCACTTTAAGAACTGAACAGCAAGCTAGTAATACATAAAAACCTGCTTAGCCCTACTTTTGAATGATAGTCCAACAAGATGATTTCAGCATAACTGCATTGTTCTCTTAAGGGTCAAATCATGTCATCTTTGCCCAATATGGAATCACACAAAAAATGAATGGATAAAACTTCTGCCACACTTGCTCATGTGGCATCAAATTTTAATGTATTGCTCATCATAATATCCTGCCTGATAAATAGTTCCATAGAAACCAGAAGGGCTTTTTCTCTATAGTGGCATGATATTCTCTGGCTAGTTTTGGCAGATCATGCTACAGAAATTGATGTGGATAGTCCAGATCCTTCCTTGTGAATAGAGTAGGGTTTTACAGTGAAATTCTTCTTAATCAGAAAATGCTATTTTATCTATTAATTTGAAAAGTTAAAATACATGTTTAAAGGTTGTGCTGATTGGCAAACTGGAAGGACATGAAAAGCAGGGAAGTAAGAAAGGGGATGTATCCATTAAGGGAGGAGGAGAAGGAAGTGGGCACCAAAAAGCACTGTGGTGGGTTGACCCTGGCTGGATGCCAGGTACCCACCAAGCTGCTCTATCACTTCCCTCCTCAGCTCGACAGGGGAGAGAAAATATGCCAAAAGGTTTGTGGGTTGAGATAAGGACAGGGAGATCACTCAGCAATTACTATCATGGGCAAAAGAGACTCAACTTGGGGAAATTAATTTAATGTATTGCCAATCTAAATCAGAGCAGGAAATGAGAAATAAGAACAATCTCAAAAAACCTCCCCCCCACCCCTCACTTCTTCCTGGGCTCAACTTCACTCCTGATTTCTCTAGTTCCTCCCCTAAGGTGGTGCAGGGAGATGGGGAATGGGGATTGCAGTCAGTTCATTACAGGTTGTCTCTGCCCCTCCTTCCTCCTCATGCTCTTCCCCTGCTCCAGCATGGAGTCCCACCCATTGGAGACAGTCCTCCACAAACTTCCTTCATGAACTGCTCCAGGGTGGGTCCTTTCCACGGGGTGCAGTCCTTCAGGAACAGACTGCTCCAGCGTGGGTCCCCTGTGGGGTCACAGGTCCTGCCAGGAGCCTGCTCCAGTACAGGTTCTCCACGGCATCACAGCCTCTTTCAGTCACATCCACCTGCTCTGGTGTGGGGTCCCCCAGGGGCTGCAGGTGGATATCTGCTCCACTGTGGACCTCCATGGCTGCAGGGGCACAGCCTGCCTCACCATGGTCTTCACCAGGGGCTGCAGGGGAATCTCTGCTCCGGTGCCTGGAGCACCTCCTTCCCCTCCTTCTTCACTGACCTTTGGGTCTGCAGAGTTCTTTCTCTCACATCTTCTCACTCCTCTCTTCTGGCAGCTGTTGCACAGCACTTTTTTCCCCTTCTTAAATATGTTATCCCAGAGGCACTACTACTGTCACTGGTGGGCTCAGCCTTGGTCAGCAGTGGGTTCATCTTGGAGCTGGCTGGCATTGGCTCTGTTGGACATAGAGGAAGCTTCTAGCAGCTTCTCACAGAAGATGTCTACACTGTAGACATCTGAGCTAATTGTCTACACTGTCTGTATGGTCAAAGCAGAGAAACAGACGTCTAATGGTAGTGAAGATAGCACTCGCTGAAAGTATCCAGTAAGTTTTTAGTATGTGCTGGAGCCCATATTTATTTGCAGATGGTTAAGAAAGCAACTGGGAATAGTTGTGTAGAAATGCTGTTAGATGTTGTGGTGAATCTCATACTCAAAATAACTCAACAATGTTACCTGTCTCACAACAGCCTAAAAACATACCTGGAATGCTTCAACAGCATTGTAATGCTTCTACTCAACTTGGCTAAAAAGCCAATATTGGGCCTTGGTTTTCACAGTACTTCAAGAAAAATATAGATAAACTGGAGAAATCCAGAGGAAAAAATTAGAATGATCAAAAAGGCTGGATAACATGACCTATGAGGAAAGAATGGAAAAAAATTGGCAAGTTTTAGTTGAAAAGGGAAGGGATGGAATGGTGGCATGTCTGTGGATTTCAAAGAAAGGAATAAGCTTTTCTTTCTGTTGACAGTGGATGGAACAAAAATACCTTGAGTTTAAATTTTAACAGGAGAATTTTAATTTAGACTTTGGGAAAACTTGTGCAACACTAACGTAATTGAGCATTTGGAGGTACTTGCCCAGCGAGACTCTGATTTAGTTGTGTTAACAGACTGTAATTCCAGATGATTCAAGTTTGTTAGGAATGATGTAGGGATGCTTTAGGGATGCTCCTTTCCTAAAGTATCTGCTACTGTATCAGCATCTCCTCATAAAGCACTATTCAATGTGTAAAATGCAGATGTTGTATTGAGTATTAAGATTCTCTCTGTACCTTTTTCTCTCACCATTGGGCAGACAGTCAAGTATGTGTGCATATGTTTTGCATGTATCAAATGTGCTTCTGCCAATTGCACATGTACAGAAGTCTGTCTTACACTGTTTGCATACTCCACATTCTTCTTAGAATAAATATAATGATGGCAATAGAAAGTTGTTTAAAAAATCTAATTAGGAAGAGAACAAAAAGAGAATCAAAAGGAGAGTATTTTGTGTAACAACAGTCATTTTAACTTTACGGTGATTACAGTGAGAAGTTGAAAGGCCTCAGCTAACAACCCTTTCTAAAAGAAGCAGAACAAACAAAGCAAGAAATATTGTCAGTGTGAGTTACTCTGGAAAGGGTTAGAATGCTGTTAAAAATAAGATATTAGTATGGGGTGTTTCAGCAGCTGTTACAATCAAATTAGTGTAGTCTCTGGACAAAATCTCCATGTAGATTTGTATTTTCATCTGTGCGAATGTCATCTTGCAAACACTTCTGAGCTGGACTATAATGCTACAGTCTGAGAAAAAGAGAGTACACAGCCACCCCAGGCGGTCACCAGAGAACAACTCATCATCTCACCTGCATCCTACTTGTTCTTGGAATTTTAGCTTTCATCATACTTCTCATAATAATGGCTGTTTCCTCCTAAAACACCGCTGATCACAAAGAGTCAGGTAGTTATCCAAAAATAATGGTCTTAATTTAAAAAAGAAAAAAGTAGGCTTATAATCTATTTATTGTTATGATCTTTAGATGTTCAAAAAAGAAATTGGAAGAAAAAAACCCAGAATAGCAGACTTCTGCTAAAGGGTGAACAAAGGCATGGAAATTGCAAAGCTAAGTCTCATGAAAATTGTGTTTGGGGGAAAAAGCAAAGAATTAGAAACAAAAAATAAAAATAAAATTCTTTTAAGTAGTAATACCAGATATACAACTCCTTGTTTTAAATAGCTGGGGTGATCTGTCCTGATCTTTGTTAGGAATTATCGGAATGATAATGATTTTTCAGGATTACTACTTTGGTATCAATGATCTCAATTGCCATCCCTTTGGGAACAGATGGAATGAAAAGATACAAAATTCTAGGTTTTATGTGCAACCAGAGGAAAGAAAGTATGTGTCTACATGTGTGTGCATGATAGCTGTACACACATGTAAAAAAAAAAAAGTACAAGTGGTGGTGGTGGGGGCAGCATTAGTCCTGCTGAATTTATGGTGCTATCAATGGTACAGCTTAAATGTCATTGTACTGAATCAAATGGGATTATAACATGACTCAAATGCTGACACATTACTACTGTAGAAGAGAAGCACCATGTTACTGACCATTGTACAAATCAAGGCTATGAGCTGATAGACTGAAATATGCGTGTAGCTTTCAGCACTGGAATGGTTCTGGGCACTGCTTGCTCCTGAGCAAAGACAGAAAGTAGTTGCTCAAGCCTATCTAGGTGGGTTTTACTATCCTGAATTCCCTAACATCAAATGGAAATTACTAGTTGAGTCAAACTTGACTCTGTTTTTTTGTTTGTGTTTCAGTATAAACAACGAAAGGAAAGGAAGCAGATGATCTGTCTCTTTTCTAGTTAGAAGCTCCATCAGTGGAGGTTATGCAATGAGTGTCCTTAGTCTCAGCATGGTTTCTGATTCCTCCTTATCATGGGTAGAACATAAGGGACGTCATTCACTTATCTATAGCCTGGTGTCTTGTTTTTCCACCGTTTCCATTCAGCTGTATTGTGTGCTTCAAGCACCTACGACATTTGCTTGTTCACCTTTCTTTGTATGTAACAGATGAACACCAGAAAGCTCTATTCTACACTGTAGGTAACTGCCTAGGCCACCAAAGCAGTCAAGTAACACACACACGTTTCCAATTTTCCTGTGTGTACTATATGTCATGCTTTGAAAATAGCCTATTACACCTCCTAGTTACCATGTGCTATTACAGTCATGGGTGATGACTTGGTTGATAACATAGCAGAGGGTGCTTTCAGAAACAACATGCCAAAGCATTACTACTCTAGATATTCTTCAGATTTGGGATGATAACTGAAGGTGTAAAACCTGCAGGTGGAAATCAGAACACTTATACTCTGTATTGTACATCTCCAAAGGCCAAACAATTTCTCTACTTATTTTTCCTTTTTCATTCATTTAGCAGTTTACAAAGGCTCATAAAGGTACAGATTGCACTGTAATATTGGTATCTGCCCACAGAATCACTAAGGTTGGAAAAGACCTGCAAGATCATCAAGTTGAACCATTACACAGAAAAAAAAAAAAAACCAAACAAACCAACACACAAAAAACACCCCACACACACAAAAAAAAAAACCCCACAACCCCCCCACACACACACGAAAACCACAAAACAAAACAAAAAAACACAACAACAACAAAAACCCCACCCACACCACACAGCACCATGCCAATCAAGCCACGTCCCACGACGTGCGGCCTCACCAGCACTGAGTACAGGGGCACGATCACCTCCCTGCTCCTGCTGGCCACACTATTTCTGATACAGGCCAGGATGCCGTTGGCCTTCTTGGCCACCTGGGCACACTGCTGGCTCATATTCAGCTGGCTGTCGACCAACACCCCCAGGTCCTTTTCTGTGGGGGAGCTTTCCAGCCACTTGTCCCCAAGCCTGTAGCGTTGCATGGGGTTGTTGTGACCCAAGTGCAGGACCCGGCACTTGGCCTTGTTGAACCGCATACAATTGGCCTGGGCCTATCGATCCAGCCTGTCCAGATCCCTCTGCAGAGCCTTCCGACCCTCAACACTCCCGCCCAACTTGGTGTCGTCAGCAAACTTGCTGAGGGTGCACTCTATCCCCTCATCCAGATCATCAATAAATATATTAAACAAGACCGGTCCCAAAACTGAGCCCTGGGGGACTCCGCTTGTGACCGGCCGCCAGCTGGATTTCGCCCCGTTTACCACAACTCTCTGAGCTCGGCCATCCAGCCAGTTTTTAACCCAGCGAAGAGTGTACCTGTCTAAGCCACAAGTCGCCAGCTTCTCCAGGAGAATACTGTGGGAGACAGTGTCGAAGGCTTTGCTGAAGTCCAGGTAGACAACAACAACAGCCTTACCCTCATCCACTAGGCGGGTCACCTGGTCATAGAAGGAGATCAGGTTGGTCAAGCAGGACCTGCCTTTCATGAACCCGTGCTGGCTGGGCCTGATCCCTTGGTTATCCTGCACGTGTCCCGTGAGCGCCCTCCAGATGAACCTCTCCATAATCTTCCCTGGCACCGAGGTCAGGCTGACAGGCCTGTAGTTCCCTGGATCCTCCGTACGGCCCTTCTTGTAGATGGGCGTCACATTGGCAATCCTACTGCCAAACGTGAAGCCCATTTTAAGCCTTGAATGCTATGGACCCAATTTTTCCAGCCACTTTTCCAGCGCTGTTAAAGTGGCTAAAAATCAAACAGTAGAGTTTCAATCTCTCATTGTATAGCTGCAAGTGATTAAACAGTAGTCTAAGTACAAGCTAGTAGGGCCCAAGCTCTAAACTCCAGCAAGTTCCATTTTTATGATAAATAATACATGTGGTTCATTTTCACTTATGTAGTTTATTTGCTTTTTATATAAAGCAATCATAGACATGAAGTGTATTTCTCAGATCTGAATAAATTATTTCAAATAAGACACTAAAATCCATAATTAATTACATTATAATGCTTAGATCAGATTCTGCTTTGTGGCTGGTCAAAAATACAATTTCATTACAAGATTAGAAACCTTTTAAAATTAAGTAGCAATGGGCATCCGTAGATGCACAAGCTAACAATAATGCAATTAAGGATGTATGATTACTAAACGATATCTTCAGAGGGTTATTCCTTGGCCACAAAGCTCTATCTTGTTTTATGTTGCACAGAATTGAATCTTAAGTCACAAGGTGAACTTAGTTTTTATTTTCTTTTTGTAAAATTATGAAGATATTTTCCCAGAATTTTATCATTTCGTTTGAAGGGCTGAATTTGCAAACATTTGGCCCATGATTTTCTCTTGAAATATCTTAAGCCACTTTTTTATTTTCCCTCAGTTTTAGTGATTTGTATAGGCAGATCCAAGATGAGCAGTTAGGATATAAGAAAATCCTGTGCTGGCTGTTTAACTTTGAATCTGTCTATTAATGTTCTGCATGAAGACTTTGGTATCATTCTTTTTTAGGAGCATTGCAGAAAGACTTCCTGTTTTCAGTGGACAAATCAGTGACTTTCATGTAGAAATGTCTCTTAATTTTATTTTTGGCTTTCCATTCATATTTTAATATTAAAAGTAATTAAATAATACTAGCCCAAATCTTGGTAATACTGTTTTGCTTTATTAAATCATATGATGCATAGACTACATAAAAAGCTTTTATTCTCTACAGGCAATGATTTTTAAAATACACTTACTATAAATCTCCCAAGATGATGCAATGGAATCCAAATTTGGTACTAACAGGCATTACTATTCTAATTTATCTTTAAATCCTTGGAAATGTAAGCATTACTATTACACTGTACTTCATTATATGTTTCTAAGGTGTACATGGCACGAAAGCGGTTAATACAAGAAACAATCAAAGAACAATTGACAATGGGCACAATGTCAGAGGTAAAGGCTAGGAATATTTAAAAAAAAAAAAGTCTTTCCTGGATGGAGTGGAGTTGGTGGGACTTGGTCTTCAACTAGTAGTTAGACAAGGCTCCAGAATTTGCTGTGCTGAAGGTAGACTTAGAAGGACTTGTACTAAAATGTGACGCATGGGAAAACAGCTGTGTTATAGTGACATCTTAGCTGGGGGAGATGCTTGTTTAACAGGAATGGTCTTTGCAGGTATCCTTATAGTATCAATCTACAAGAACTGGTTGGTAATCAATAGGTTTAAGAAGTTTCAGCTTCTTCTCAATATGTGAAAGTTTGTTACGTGCTATGAAGATGCATTGAATTTATGATATATCAAATATGAGGGGGTTTTGTATCTGGCATAATTGAAGCTATGTAATTTAACCTACTTTTTTATCCATTGAGACGGTGTTCAGTGTTCAGTATCTTACTGCAGAGAAACATCTGACTGTGATGAAGAAAATCTAGAATATAAGTGGAAGCCAGAATTTACTATAACATATGTGTCGCAGAAAGAAAACAGTCAGGTTGCTTGAACAGAAACTTGTCTGATTTGCTAAAATGTTTCAACTTCTGCAATGTGGACTATAACAGCTACCTAGAAAGTGGTCATCTGTGGGCATTGCCTGTACTGTATTATAACTGTGGTTTATAATTACTACAGAAACTATAGAGTCCCATCTTTTTGTTTTACTGAGTGGGCTGACTGGTACCTGAAACATGCTGAAGCCTTGTCCAAAGACTCAGGTCTTACATAGACTCTGGGCAGTCTTCAGTGTGTGGCTCAAGCCAGATATTTCCAGGTTAGCTACAGCTGTTTTGATGCACAAAGTTCTCTAGGCCAAAACTCTTTTCCTGAAAACATATATCTGAGCTAGGCACTCATGTCCATAGGTAAGGGAATGTTGCATTTAGCAGGGGAGCTTTGATACAGATTTAACCTAACTCAGGATATTTCCATTCTTCTGAACAAAGTGGATATTTTGCAGACGTCATTTTTTACCACTTACCTAATCAGTAGACCAGGTCTTCAGCTATGTGAATTAGTCTTGGCTCATCTCAGTTTAATTACCAACACTGCTTTACACCAACTGCGAATTTGCTCCTCTCTATTTCATTTGTCTTCTGTCCTGTTTCTTTCTTGTTCTCATCTAATGGTCATATCCTATCCATGTATCTTCCTGGTTACAGTCTAGTGTCTATGCAGAATGAATTAAAACTGTAACAGAAGTTATACTCATGAACCACATTCTTTATGGGCCCTGGCCAAGTGGCACTCAATGCATGATCAAATTTGGGGGCAAGACATAAAATGGCTTCTATATCAACTTCACATCTCTGATTCTACAGCTGGCTGAGTGCTGAGTGGACCCTACAGCCCAGATTAAATCAGCCAGCTGCATCAGAAAGAACCAATTCCAGAAAGTGTCTAGAATGTGTGACTTCTTATTTTCTTCTTTTTCCAGATAAGTACTTTTTACTCCCCAGAGAGTACTGTGGCAGTTATTCCACCTTTTTCTACTAGGCGAAGCCTGAGAGAACTAGCACAATCAGCTTTTCAGCTGGAAAGACACAAAATGCCAAAAGAGCTGATTTTTTGCTAGATCTTTCTTGGTGTCTAATAGGAATGATAAGCCTCTATTCCATATCCTTTGGAAACTAGGTCTCATTTTGCTCCTTTGTACTTAGCTCCTCAATAATAAGACGATTCTTATACCTTAAAACTCAAACCAATATGCTGGCCCTCCTTCAGCTGACAAAACTAGTTTTTTGCAGGAGCTTCTCGTTGGAATCAAATACGCTATTAATGTAGCATGGAGGCATAGGCACATAGAGATGTGTATGTATTTTTTGTTGATGCTCATCATGAGTGTCCATCTGGTTGTACATTGATGAAAAGAGCTAGTGATGTTACACTAGTCTCCAGCTGAAGTAAGATCTGTTTATTGGTCTAAACGTAGGTAGGGAAGAGTGGACTAAGCAGTCACAACATGACTGGATTTAAACTAGAGCTAGGTTCGAATGTAAAGCTGACATGGGGAAGACGTTCCCAGGCCTAAAAGATCACCTCAGACAAGTTGTCTCCTTTCTGTTTCTCTCTTACTTTCTGTAAAGAGATAATAAATTACTTCCACATTGCCTTTTTCATCTGTAGCAGTACAAGTACTGTTACATTTTTCGGAAATAAGTCAACTGAAACCCAGGGAAGTGTGTTGCGGAGGGTAGAGTTTCATTTCCCTGACAATATCAGACATCTTCATGCCAGTGGTGAGTAAGCTTGCCACCGTTATGATTCTTTTTTTTCCTTTGTTCTTTCTTCCTTCCTTCATTTGACCCCATTAACCTTCAGTCCTTTCTTATTTGCTTGTGCATGTTCTGAAATTCAGGAACAGCCAAGACGCTTTCAAGAATCTCTTCAACTTGCAGCTAATAAAACCCCTCTGAAGAAAACCTCCTATGGAAATCAGTTGAAAGATCTCTCCATTTAACCTGAAAGTCTCTGAGATGCAGCTACAAAGTAAGCCAGTAGGTTTGAGAAACCTACTCAGATAAGTAACTTCAAATTTTTACTGCAGGATGTATCTTTAGCTCAAGGACTCCTTGAATCAAAGATGTCTTGAATATTTACAGTATTTGATCAAAATTAACACTTAGGTAGAAAGCTCCTTTAAAAGTTTCCTTTGAATTAAATATCTGCTTGATTTTTACAATATATTGTCTTGATTACTTAGGACACAACTGAATAATTTACTGTTGGCTTGTACTGCTTATTTTTTTTCCGAAAAATCTGTCTTCAGATGGCACTAATTCAAAACAATCTGTTCTTAAAACAACAAAACCACCAACTTCATGTTCCTTTAATTTCAGTGACTAGTTATTTTTAGCTATGAAGCAGTTCTGATGTAAAAATAAAACTATCTCATTATGGTGTGCGAACAAAAAATAATTAACACTTTCTGTGGCTTTCATAAATAGGTTTTCATAATTCAGCTCTTCAATCTGATATGGTCATATCAACATGTTTTTCAGTATGCTGTGTGCTGTAACTATCTGCTTTTAGGGGGGTACTTTTGAAAGTATCTTACAATCTACATGACATTTTGAATTTTTTTTTCCTTTTTTCTTCTAAGCTAAAGGTTGTTTGTAGGAAAAAGTGTTATAAACTACAATCAATTTATACTCCCTGTGTGCTTGGTTCTACCTGTTATCTATCTACCAGTAACAGACCACCTCTTACAAAATTGGAAAGGAAACACAAGCTCCTCCCTTCCTAGACTATCATAAAAAGGTAGTTGTACCACTTCCCCTCCATTAGTGAGGTCAGAATATACTGAGGTTTGTGGGTTTTTTGCTCCCCAGTGGCTCCCTTCTGTGTGATCACAAACAGAAAAGCAAGACCGACACATTGTGAACTTTTGGTTGTAGGGGTGAGAAGAGTTGGAGTGATATTAGGAGATACTATGGGTAGCCCTTACAGACACACAGGAAGGATCAATGTTTGCTTTTCAGGTCTCATTGATTGCTGGACTGCATCCCCCCGCTAGGATGGAATAAGACACCTTCTGGAACTGCCTGCTTGCTTCTCACTTCTGTAGAAGGAGGCTATCTGAACACAAATGTCCTGCTCTCGCACTTTGTTAGCATAATGAAAGCCAGTATATTCCTGTACCATTGCATAGTAAACCTACAAATGTAGTAAGGTGAATTCTCAAACAGAAATGCAACGGTGTTCTGCAAGACCTACTTTTAAAAGTATTTAGAAATTAACCTTTCTGCAGTTTTAGTAGTTTTATATAATTTCTAATTTTTAGCTGTTATTTGGAAAATTTGCTTTTTGTGTGCGTTTTTAAATAAAAATAACTGATCATTCTCCATTAGTTTTATGAATAGTTTTGTATGAAATTAGGCAATAAATTAATAGGTGGTATACTTCAACACTACAGCAAAGACTGATGTAATTATAGCTACCAGAAGGCTTTATTACAGTAGCACTGACTAAAGAAAATGGCAACATGTGAGACTTATACTGTGCTGAGTGAACACAAATCCACAAATCGGAATATAATTTTTGTTGATTTTGCAAATTAGGCAAGAGATGGTATAGAATTTTTTTTTTTTGGTTCTGCAGGGACACCTGTTAATGTCTTTGTCATTATATGTTGGATTAATGTAACTGAAGTTGGATATTTTCTTTGTGGTGCACACAATGCCTTCTGCTTTGCTTATAACTACCAAGCCTCAGTGTCCTTTACTTTGATGCCTGGGTTTTTGGAGCAGAGAATGAGGCAATGGGAGGAGGCAGCAGCATGTGTTGTTTGCCTTGTCGGAATGTACCCTTGGTAGCTAAGCCCAGTCCTTTTGTTCCTAATTAACTCTGGCCAGAAATGTTCTTTCCAGTTCCATAAAATGGACAGAAAATGCTAATTCAGAAGGTCTGCCTCCTTGGCTTCTATTTATCTTGAGCTCCTGACTGACATTGGCATAGCAACAGAGGGACTAAGAACAAAATTAAATGAGTGGTAGTTGATATTGCTGTCCAGCCGGTAACACCTATAGCCGTGGAAGTGGTGGATGAAGACAGACATCACTTAAGGATTTATTTTTTTTTTTTAAATTATTTAAACTATTTATTTAGATTTTCCTTGGAGGTTAGGAAGTGAGGGAATCCACAGTGTGTTCTCCACCTCCAAGAGTTTCCACTGTTGCAGGAAGATATGATTTTGAAAAGACATCCGGACTCTTTCTACCCTCAATATATGCACAGTCTTCCCTGTATGGTGATCTAAGGCTTCTTTCTCTTAATCACCACTGAGACTGCTGGTGTTGCTCTTACTAGTAAGTGGTACGCATGCTCTACAGGCCGATAGTCCTAACTGTTGTCTTATATCCCCTTCTTGTAACTGTAACTCAGATTCAGATATGGTTTAGTCTGTGGCACTTAATTTGTTAAATTGAGTAATTGATTAAATTGGGTTCTTTGATCATATTCCATCTCTCGTTATTGCACAAGCAGGGCCATATCTATATACAGACTGTGCTGGAAAACAACAATCAGGATTAGTTTAAATGAAGGCATAATCTCACTGAAGCAAATGAGAAAAGACTGCTAGATCAAACTAAAGCTAGTTTTTTTCTCAATAGTTTTTTGGTTCTTTTTTTAAGTTTTCAAGTGAGATATACTCTTCCTGGTCTTGTATGGTCTGCTATCTTTAGCAGACCTGGCATTTGTCATTAAACAATCTGTCATAGGTTATAAATGAGGTGGTGCTGGGGTATGGGATGGTGGTGCTGGGGTGTGTTATCAATAAGATTCAGGGTTAGCAGGGCAAGATCGTTGGTATGGGAAAACCACAGAGGGTTGAAGCCTCTGCAGAATCTGTCTTTTTGTCAGCATCTTGCACTCTTATCCTAGATATTCTGAGTCCTCAAAGGTGGGCCCAGTGAGAGTTCTGCCTTGCCTGTTAGTTTGTGGGTAGGCTGAGATTTTTTTTATGGCATTTCCTATGCTCTGCTACTATTCTTGACTATTTTGTATCACTTGGAATTTACAGAGGAAAAACTACAAAATTCTGTCTCGTTTAGGTAAGATCATGCCTGTTCATGAATGGTTTAGAAAGGCAGTACAGGGGTCATTGGCTCATCTTGTTTTCATTTCCCCCTAATAAAAGTGCTATGCCTGAGCAGAGATCTCCACAAACAAGACGCTATTGCTGTTGTGAGTGCCACTTTGACTGTGATAAGAAAATTGTATCAAATAGTAACAGTTTATTTTATTTCTTAATAGTGATCAGATCCTGAAAAAAAATAAATACCGACTCAGTGATTGAGTTTAAACCAAAAAATATGAGCATTTAGGCTGTGGCTTTGTGCTGTACTAAACTTCAGCTCCCTAAAATGAAAAAAAAGTCATGTGGTGCATCTGTGTTCCCTACACACTGCCAGGGGAATAGCCTAATTTAACCAAAAGAGGACGTCCACTGCTTTAGAACCTGTTTGTTTCTCCTCAGCCATAAGGTAGTCTCAGGCACTTTATGGATACTTACATTTCTCTGACAATAAACACGAGAAGATTACTTTGTTACATAGTGCAAATGTGCTTCCTTCTGCACAATGTTTCTTTAAGTTACATCTCAACTGGAAAAAGCAACTTATCAGAAAGTCATGACATATTCTAGAAGCAAGAGGAAAAAAACCAAATATACAGTCTCACTGGATGTCAATCGATAAGAACCCAGCTAGAACAGTCTGTTGTCCATACCCTGGGAAGCTTTAAATTTAGTCTACAACATCATGATGATTTACAGGAATTGTCTTGCCTTTAATTTACTGAACATGTCATGCATCCTAATATATTTTTGATTGTTTTCAGATCCTTCCTTCTGATAGAGAAGTCATATCTTGAACCTGGGTTTTTTCTTTCTGAATTTCTCAACATTGAAAGAGCTAGTGTAACTTTATTATGGGTGGTTATGCTATTGTGTTTTAATATATATATATATACTGGGATAAAGGGGGAATGCAGAGAAATAAAGTTTCTCTTTCTCTGACTATACATAATATTTTTATACATGCACTAAAATTCAGACTTATAAATTAAGTTGATTTCATTGAAATAAAAACAAAGAAAAACCACCCCCCAAAAAACCCCAAACAACAACTGAGTTAGAAAGAAGAAATGGCCTAGAGTGGTTAGGGCAAAATATCTGAATTCAGGGATGTATCTCCTGCCACCTAAATCTATTTATTCTTGATGGCATTTTAGACTTCTATTTTTTAAATCAGTGAGATCATTTGAAGGCAGTTTTCACTGAGCATGAGTAAGAGAACGTGGCCATATGAACTGATGACTGAAAGACAGTTCCCTCAAATTTTTTTTAGACCTTTGAGAAAAAGTGTTGGTTTCTCTGAGCTAAAGATTTGGGGTGGCTATATTTTTTTTTTTTTTCCTTTGAATGTAAAGACTTTGGGATGGATTTAAAGGATATGCAACTGTGAAGTGAATACAGCAAACTTTTGAAACATAAGGAAAGAAAGTAAAGTAATAAAAGAAGTTAAGAGGGTGAAGCTGAAAGAAAGAGCTCCCAGATGAAGTACCTGAGTTTGGGAAGGCACCTGACTTCAGGAACATCTGTAGGTACTTCTTAAAATCTTCCCTAGGCTTTATAGATCCTTGAGTGCCTTTGAACAGTCCAGCCTTCATTGACTAGAATATACTGAATATAGCGGTCAAACGGGGAAAAATATTGCCAGGAGCAATCTTCTACATATATGGGCAAAAAGTGCCAACATAATATATGCTGCCTCAAGATACATTATTGTCTATATGGAGAATTTTTATAGGGTTATGGCTTGCATGAGTTTCAGTAATCAAAGTACCCCAAGATACTGAAGTACTTGCTCTGATGATTAGTATGAGATCAGCTCCCATGCTGCTCCATCTTTGTGGCTGTTACCCCCGTTGGCAAGATAAAACCAAAATGAACATAATAGCATATGCTGTAGGCATATGCCGGAATTAACTTTTTGCAGTGCTCAGCGAGTTTTTTGGTCATTTTTCTGTGCCATTGAAAAAGCTCTCTCTCATACACTCAAGCGTCATTGTTTTGGGGGCTGGGGTGTTTGTGGGATTTTGGGGGTATGTTTTTTGCCTCTGGTTTATCAAAGCAATATATTGAAATCAGGATCGCTGAGGAAGTTCTCATGCACTGGAGACTAAGGTATAAATCAGTACAACTGTACATAAGGTAGTAAAGTAATACTAAGTGTATATATTTTATTAGTCTGGGCAGAGCATCTCATCATTACAGCTGTACTATTTTGAACCCAAGCTTAGGTTCAAAGCTGGCTGGGGTGGTTCTCTGTGACCTTCATCAGATAGTAAGTTTCAGAGAGTCATTCACACATTGAGAGAAAGACCATTGTGTCTAATTTGGTGTATAATCTTTTATCCTTTCTGTTGTATACCTGCTGAGTGCACTGAATAAACCTAAAAGCAATTTAATAGTTATTCATGATGTGATGTCAAGCAGACCTCAGGGAAAGAGGCTTGTATTTTTCAGGCTAACCAACTTGCCATGCTGTTACTTCCCAGCTTATGTACAATGTGTCATGTCACATTTCTAAGCTCTTGGTGGCAGATCTAGCTGTGCTCCTCCTACAGTCTAGTCAGCTCTCCTTGTCTTAATCCACATTCCATTAGGTATGATAGCTGAGATGAGCGATTTTACAGAAAGTAATTTTCTTCCAACTGAGATAACAAATTCATAGGTCTGTGATAACTATCTACAGTGCTTGAGATAACAATACCCCCCACTTGAACAAATTATCCAGCCTGCAAAACTACCTGTAACAAAAGATTTAGGTTGTGGCTTTTCTGGACCTGCTGCGTCAAAGTGTAAGGAGATTCTACACAGTCAAACTCTATGAAAGTGTCCCAGAAAACAGGACTCTGGCAGACGGCTTCCAATAAAGTAAGAACACCCCATTAAAATGGAAGTGTAAATACCTATATGTCCTTCTGAGGAAGCATATGCTACAAAATAAATGACCTGGCAGGTGTCAGGACCAACTGATGAGCCTGGTGCACCTGAATGAAAAGCCATAGGACTGAACTGGGTGGTTCTTACTGATCAGTCACCTGTTCCAATATATACTTTTTCCATTATTGCTGTCAGCCCAGAAACTGAAAAAGGTTTTGTAACAGAATTGTGATGGACTTCAAAATTGGATTTCCATTGTATTTTTCTAGGTCATACAGTAAATGTGGCTAACGAACCTGTGACTGAATTGCATTTATTGGAAGGTCACAGCAAAATTGAGTCCCCTGAACTGACGAAGTGGTAACCCATTATGTGAGACAAATTATTTTTCATTCCTTGAGAATGCATTATAATATCATTAATCATGATGAAATCTTTATGTATTAATACTAAATATTAATGTGCTGTGCTGTATAATTTCAGAAGATTTTCAATTTATTCTAGCACTGTTCAACATCCACCATAAACTATGTATCCCAATGTTAGTGGCTTATGTGAACAGAAGATGAGTAATATTTCTGCTTTGATTATAAAATGAGTTCTCCATTTACAAAAGTAAAACAAAGTGCTGCTTATTATTTTAGGTTAAAACTGTAGACAATAGCATGAATATTGTTATACCACTAAAAAATTGGAATAACTCAGTACAGCCAAATGAATTTTACGTGGACAGCCATATTTTCCATTTCCTTCTATCTTTTTCATTGTCCATACCCCAGACTTTTTTTTTTGAGAACTTTGAAATGCTTCATAGGTAACTTCAAATGTTATAGATTAAATGTTCTTCCTTAATTAAAAGACAATAACTTACCCAGCCTTCTGAGAGAGGAAAAATCTACCATTTTAGATTTGTTGCTATTAGAATGTCAACATTTGTCTATGTATCTTGGAGTAGATTATCAGCAGTGTTCCTGTTCTTCTGGGTGATAATTTCTTTTGAATATACAGTCAAATACTGTGTTATCATAGGATGCCACAGTGTGGTAGCTGTTAGTAAATGCTGGGATTTTTTGGTTTGTTTTTTTCCTTTTTTTTAAGAATTACTTCTTTAAATGTGTTTCCATGTGTTTGCTTATTATCTTATTGAGTTTTAAAATAGTACCTCCCTTTCCCCAAAATATGGACCCTTTTTCTGAGAGTGAATTTTAAGAGTTTTTACTACATTGTGATTGCTTTTGTTTTGTGATTTTTTTTTGGGCTGCCTTTGCAATGGCCTTCATAATGTGTTATTTATGGACACACAAGTTCAGTATAAAACATTGCTATGAGATGGGAGTGGAGACTTCAGTTATATACCAAACCAGATTTTTTTCTACACCAGGAGTCCTTCCGCAACAGATTGTGGACTACAGTTCCTTGATTTTGCAATCTGAACGATGTTTATACGACCAACAGTGTGCTTCTCATAGTCACTCTGGATCTTACAGTATTGGAAGAATAGTAGAGGCACAGATGGAAGTGACAGTACCAGGTACATAAGCAGTGAGGGATCAGATGCTGTGCATCTGCTTTATACAGAGTAGTATACAAATATAAATGCAATATCCACATATTCATTACTGTGCTTCTGGGAATTCAAAATTGCAACAATTAAAGTGCTGGTAGCTAACAAGAAGCTTGCAGGAAGTCTAGGATCTCCTTACCTCTGTTTCCCAATAAAAGATTTGCTGCTGTAGTTATCTTGATGCCAATATTTATTTCTGTTGCAGAGACAAAGATTTTTTTTCATTTCATATCTTTGGATAGTAGGGCAAGGAAAAACAAAATAAAAGGGGTCTTTATATCCCTCTGGTTGAGGAAGGCTTAGGATATAGAGTTAATTTATTTATTATCCTGACAATCTGTTTTCTGTGTTTAAAACTGCTTAATTTCTGGTTATGGTCCGTTACCCTGACTGATCATTTCCATCTCAGACCCTGGGTAATGGAGAGAAATGAAACTGTGCTTTGTCAAAAGAGTCATCTCCTCCTTCTTCAGGAGATGGAAAACATGTTATAGGTTGTGATTCAAGTGCTGCAGAAGAGAATGGCATTATCCCCATCGTAACAGATGACGACAAGTCAGATTTATCCTTTCTTGTGTTGTTCCTCTGAAGCTAGTAGTAATACACTTGGAACAAACCTTTTTCACTCCCCAAGGCTCTGGTAGGATAACAGAAAGCAAATTCTGTCCTGCCCATTACGTATGAGTTTTGGGCAAAGATGACCATTGTAGAGCCACAGTACCTGAGGTGATACCTTAACATGTGAACTAGAGGTCTTACTAGGCTGCCCTTTGTAAGCAGAACTATTTCCCTTTCAGTGAAACAATTGCAGGGACGGTGCTTGAATTAAATAGTGGGATCACACTGTACTTAACTGCTTGCTTTGTTTGACTAAGAACTCACGGAGGGAATTTTACCAAGGCAGACCTCTTCCATTGCCCCCAAGATTGTAAGTAAGTCTAGGCCAAAACACTGTCTGCCTTCTGGGTTTTTTGTGGGTTTGTTTTTCGTTGTTTTTTTTTTTTCTCCTTTTCTTGCTGCTGCTTCCCACACAGCCTGTCAGTGTTCTGCATGAAGTGAGACAAAAGAATGGAAAAATAAATGAAATGTGTTCTCAATACAATAAAAGCAAGAAAGTGACAGGCCCTGACTGAGAATTAGAGCTAAAAATACTCCTCTCTATTCTGAAGGTGAATCTTGAGATAGGACTCATTTTGCTAATATAAAGCAGCACAAACAGCTACTTTGACAAGTACAAAAAACTGATGTCCCATTTCAATAGAGACTCAATGCAGCATATTCTGCCAGGACTTCCCACTCCCATGTGGGTTTTGGGTTTGTTTAGAAAAACATCGAGCACGCTTGAGCATTTGTGAGCAAAGCAGTACTGGCAGTTCAGTCTTCTTTCAACTATTTGTTACCACTGCCTCAGGTAAATTGATAACACATGGTAAAGAAGAATAACATTTTTAACAGCCCCGAAATGTGATGTTTGGCTCTATTCACACTCAATATCTTGTTCTGCTGACTTACAGGTGGGATGATTGACCCAACAGTAACCACATGCAAAGATAAACATCAGTGCTTCCTTCTGAAATATGTCACAGTTCTGAGGACACAAAAAAAAGACTATTTTTAAGATTTTTGCATAAGCCTTTTGGAACTGACTGTTGTATTACATGAGAACAGACTGATAGAAGAGGCCTCTGAGCTCTTTGGTTCTGACTAATTTTTGAACAACACATAATGCCAAGAGTAAAACCAACTCAGAAAAATACTGACAGTAAAAATGGCACAGTGAAAAGTGCTGTCAGTGAATCACTCTTAAACTGCAGCAGATGATTGCAAAGCAGAATTCTCTTTTTTGTCTGAAATCAATGGATGACAAGCAAAATAAATAAGAAAAAGTAGTTTTATTTCTTAATTTTTATATTGCTTGAACAATGAAGCCAAGACAACTGAAACCATTAACTCAGAGAAAGTGAGCTAAAAGACTGCAGTATGGAAAAGGAAAATTAGGGGGCTTTTGTGGGTTTGTGAACTCTCTTATGTTCTATATAAGAATGTACAAGGAACCATTGGAATATAAGAAAAATGTGCAATTTTATGATTCATCAGCCGCTTACCAAGTTTCAAGGTAGAAATTCCTGAGAAGAGCATAATATGATTGTGGTCTGGAACAAAGCACCTGAAAATACTGAAAAATACAGAATGTGCTGAAGCAGTTCATCTGCTATGCAAACCGATATGGTGTATGGTGAGAACATACTACTCTTACACTATCCATTTTGGATTTTTCTAATCATAATTCAAGAAAATAAAACAACTCAAAAGGGGTTGCATCACCTGAAGTTATAGCTGCAGCAGGGAAAAATGTTGTGTTACAGCAACCACCAAAAAATACCCAGAATAAGAGGGGCAGGGCAGGGCTATAATCCTTCCAAGCCAGCACACTTTGCCACGAGGGCTAGGCGAGGGATATACTCTGAATAGAAGGAATCTGCCCACAGCAATATAAACCCAGGTGGTTTATTCTGGTACTCAGGACAGGGAAAGGGGAAATAGTTTTTAAAAGGGTTTCTTAAGAGATAGTTTACACTGCTTGATATCATAGGATGAATGGATGCTTGTTGTCCAATACTGTCTCAATCCCAGCTGATCAATTTATGAAGCAGGAATGCACTGTATTCCCATATTGTGAGTGATTACTCAACAGCAGATACCTACATAGTCTTCAAAAGATGGTTGTTCAGTCCAGTGTGTGTCAGTGCTTACTGAGAAATACATTCATCGTTTGTATACTTGGTAACATTGTATCAGAGAATAACAGAATAATTTAATTCAGGAGGGATCTCTGGAGGTCTCTAATCCACTCTCTGTTCAAAGCAGATCAAATTTCAAAGTCAGAGGAGGTTGCAGTTGTGAATACCTCCAAGGGTGGAGATTCCTGAGCACCTCTTGGCTTTTGTCCAGTGCTTTACCACTGCCATGGTGAAGAAGTCTATTTTTTTTCCTCATTTCCACTGAAAATTTTCTGTTGAGTAACTTGTAACTGTTGCCTCTTTTCTTTTCAAAGTATATCTGTAAGTTAGAGAGTTGTACCTGGATGGTGATAAGAACCTCAAACTGTTTAAGTATGAAGTCAGTTTCTGGAAGTACTGGGTTTCTGAGAAAATGAGAAAATAGATATATTTGAATTTTATAAGTATAATATTTGAGGCATTCAACATAATATATTTTGTAATAATCTCTTTCAGTCATAGCAATACAATTGACCTCTCCCACCTCTTGGATCCAACTGTCAAATCATTTTTATACTTCAGAAACTCTTGCAACCAAACAAATGTATTGAAAAGTTTTCCTTACATGTATTCTTTTTGATCAGAATTGTGTGAAAAATGGATATCTTTGCTATTTCTCCTTTTGTACGTGCCCACAAAGATGCTCAGATAGGAAGGCAATATGAAGCACTGAACACCATCAACCTCAGCCTGAGGCTTTATGGGGAAAAAAAAAGGGAAAACTGCTATTTTAGCTTGTGAAATGTGTAAATGGTTTCTTTCACCCTGAGCAACAAATCAGGAAAGATGATGCTTCAAGGGTGCAGATGGAGCTGTACAATAAGTGAAAGAGATGCATAGTGCTATGGTCTAACTGTTAGTTTTAATAAACTTACCTGTGAGCTGGAAGAAAGGGACTTGTTCTGTTATTCTTTTGTTATTGGTACCCAAGAAAGTCCTTCAGAAGGCACTATGATAAATTATTTTTTTATCCTGAGAAACTTTAATTTGTTGCAAGAGATAGGAAAGCTGAGAAGGGATGACTTTGGAGAATAAAAAGGGAATAGATTGGCTCAGTCATGAAAGACAGATCTCCAAAAATATTTAAGCAACTAAAGATGCGCTTACGCTTATAAAAGAAACCATAAAAGCTACTTGTGCTGGGACATGCATAGCAAGCTGATACAAGTGGTGTGATTGTTTTCAGAAGGGATTTTTGTGCTATTCACTGCATAAATACTTTCCTTTGGGGAAAAAGAAATGTTGAGGGATGGAGGGATTTCAGAACCTAATTCCGCTGAAAGAGATTGTCCTTGACCTTAGATACAGTAAGTCTTGAATTAGACCCAGTGCAGCCAAAAGGTCCCAGAGCCTGATATAGAGTAAAAGAGAAAATTCTTTGAAGTTCAAGTATGTTGACTGCCGTTTCTCAAGCCAGGCAGAGCTCTAAATGCTTTAGAAGAAAGAAGCAGACCTGACTCAGGAGAAGGTGAATTGTTTCATGAATATTCTTTTGCATCCACTGAGCCCCATCCACTGCTGTTCTGAAAAGAAAATAATAATGTGCTTCCATAGCCGCCTTTGATGAGAACCTGAACACCCTTAGACTTTTGATTACCAAATCACAGAAGACTATCAGGGGGAAAAAAAAATCTTAAATTGCTGCGTAAATGTAATGTGTTCGTCAAAGGCATGCTATCAGCCACAGTTTCACTGTTAAGTCGTGTATTGTTAGTAATTCTTATACTTGTTTTACTACATATTCTAGTTTTATTATATTATTTCATTTATGGTGAATGCACAAATGGTAAAACAAAGAAAGGTACCAGTTGGAAAGATAATAAATTTCTTAGTGAACTGAAAGAATTTTATTTTTTAAAAGTAGATAAAAATCTAATTTCTTTCATTATTTAAGAACATAGATGTTAGTGTATAGCTCAAGGGAAATAGTAGAAATACTTTTACTGTAGGCCACTTTCCATCAAGCAAAAGAACAAAAAGCTGTGACAGTCTTGAAAACTAATTATATTTCCATTTACTCTTTGGACCCTTAAAGACCCATATCTCTTGGTTTTGCTGTGGTATAAAATTTCAGCAATAACTCTTATTGGTGTGATTGTTATAAAATATAACAGGATGTGGTTACTGACTTCATGCAAATATCTGGGTTTTTCAGCCTTAATAAGGTCTCAGAAGACTGCTTTAGCTTGAAAAAGCATTCTCACATATGACTTTTCAATTAAATTTTTTGAAACTTGCACGAGGTCTTAAAAGACTTTGTCTCACATAATCTTCTAAATTCTATCATGTTTATTACAGCAATAGAATGTTTCCAGTGATAAATGAGCCAAACATTTTCCTGTCATTTATTCTAATTGTCTTATGCTCAAAAGGCATATGGGTCACTTCCAAACACATTTTATAACTTGTCTTTGATTGCATGTTTTGGATATTCTTATCTAGGTAACTTGCCTACTGAAAAATATCATACTGTTATTAAATTAGTCATAGTTAAAATTTTTAAAAGGTCTTGATGCTAGATAGATTTTGAGTGACTGATGTTGAGTAATTTGCTTTTGAAATGTTACTACCAAAATAGGCTGTGCACTTGTTAAGTCTTCAACAGTTTTGTTCAATGGAGTGGAACAACATTGTCCAACACTTTTGGACAATGGAATGCTTCAAAGAAAACGAAAAATGTAATCTTCTCAACAACGTTGTGATTATATTCATTGCTTTTAGTGTTTTACCTAGTAGGTCATATCAACTTCATACTGCAGCAGCTTAATGAGGTTCAGCTTTCATCAAGATGGTGTGTAGTTCAATAATTTTCACTCTTTTAAAAGAAAAATGGTCTACTCATGTAAACTCAGGTCAACATTTGGGTCAAAAGACTCTTCTATTCACCATTTTGAGACTTGGATATGTTCCTAATTACAGTGAGTCTGCTTGGGATAATCCAGGCTCTTTGCTAATTCCATATCTTCCACCTGAGGAGCATCCAGCTCAGCTTTTTCATTAATCTACTCACTCTCATCTGTATGAACCAAAATGGTTTTCACATAATCTGACAAACTATTAGTTCTGGTGTGTAAGACAGTTGTATCTTAGGAAGTGCACCATGCCCTTTCTGATGAGGGGCTGAACTGAATTTTACTGAGCCAGAACCCTTGCTAAGGAACCAGAGCCCAAAGACAGTGAGAATGGATGCCTGGATGCACTGTGCCAGCAAAAGTCAGGAATACTCAGAGCTTCCTAAAAATTCTATGGGGATCATATCCTATTTTAAAAACAGCATATATAGTGGAGCTGTTCAGTACAGAAGGCAAATTGTATCTGTGCCTTCATGAGATGTTCCGTGCTGTGCTCAACAAATGCAAGTATCGCAACACTGAGCTGCCTCAGACACCAGCAGCTATGATAAATTTAGACAATTTTTGATCAGTTTCATTCATCAATACTGAAAAAGAGACTTGAATACTGAATTATGAGTGAAAACGTTCTGCAAAACATGTTGGGTGTTAAATAATTTTTATAGCACTCAAATTGGTTTTAAAACTTTACTGCTCTTTAGCAAAGAATCACATTTTTAAAATGTTCTCACTGCATTTGAGGAGCTCTGCTCACAGCAATAATGTCAGGAAGATAATATATGTAATTGAGAGTAGACCTTATGATATAGTTTTAAAAATTTCTTCTACTAAAGCATCTGTTCTGAAGGAACTATAATAGATTTCGCTGTGGCTGAAGTTCTCTTTCTATTGAAGCTGACAGAATTCTGTGGCTGATTTTAATGGGGGTCAGAATATTACCTCAAGTGAATTTATAGGTAATTTTACAAAAATATCTTTTCCTTGGAAGTTAAAAAGATTTTACTTAATTTTCAAACTCCAGTAATCTACTACGTCTGTCTTGTTTGTACATCTCTGTTCAGAAAAGTCTGAGAACAGGTGGAGCATCCACTGTGACATGGATAGAGCTGCTGCCTGCTGTCAGCCATCGTATGGCATGGCGGTTGTTATCGTATGGCATGGCGGTTGTTAGAGGTACCCCCTTCTGGAGGCTGTGTAAACTGGCAACCTCAAGCCTCTGAGCTGAAATCCAGAATAGTTTGCAGTCGCAACAAATGTATTTATTATGTGATCATAGATTGTTGTGTGTGAAATGAAGTGTTGTGCACTTCCAAGTTGAGGCCAAAAATATTATTCTGACAATTGCCCTCATTCTGGAATTGTCAGTAGAATGTTGAAGGATGTTTTGAGCACGAAAACAATGAGTAGATTTTCCTTCAGGTTTTAATTAACTCTTTCTAATGAAATGACAATTCTTGTTGGCAAGGGAAGTGAGGAATCATTTGCATTTCTTTCATGGACAAGGTGTCAGGGAGCAGCAAAAGAGGGGCTCTGCCAAGAAGGGTGAGCCAGGAGCCAAGGGCAGCAGCAAGGCAGGCAGGACAGTGCCCTCAGCAAAACGGGGTGCAGCTGGCAGCCCAGAAAATGCTAGAGAAGGCTAATGATGAGGCACATCTGAATTCAGGTCAAGAAGCCAAAGAGAAAGGCAGGTAGCTGCCTATACCTACAGCATAGCTGAGGCAAGGGCCAAGGACAAGGGCAGCTCCTGAGACGTTGGATGGACGGTGGTGGCATGGGGGCCCCAGATGAGGCTTCTTGTTGCTCTTTCTCACAATTTCACTCTTCTGATCTGATCAGAGGTTACAGGACTGTCATACTGGAGCAGACTTTGAGAACCAGCTGCTGAGCTTCTGGGGCTGGGATGGACGAGGTTGCAGAGGCTAGGGGGGCTACAGGTCCCTTAGGGCAGTCAGTCTGTTGGTGCACTCCTGACGTGAGAAACGTGTCAGACCCTTACCTTATTAGCTGTAGCTCCATTAGGAATAAAATAGTCCTTATTTAAATTAAGTGAGCTGTTAGGGTGTATTCACCTGTTACCATGATTCTTATACATTGCTGCAATTCTGATGCTTCTTCAGAGCACTTGGACCCAATTAAAAACAGAAAGGCACCTGTTACAAATAACAGCAGCTATTCAACAGAATTTGGGGGATAAGGAAAAAAAAATATGCTCTAGCTGTTTGAATTTGAAAATCATAACAGTTTTCTGATGGGGGAGTTACTAAAAATGGATTGTGAAGGTTGAAGTATAGGAATGACAGTCTTAAAAAAAATCAAGGTGAAGTTAAGATGTACCTATTACTATAATATACAGTACAGGTTAGTGCAATGAGATGGGTTAAATACAGTTTCACTGAGAAGTCCCCCAATCATTTAATGGTGTCGGATCCCCAGTGTACACCAGTCTTTATTGGAATCTCAATTTTCTTTCAGTAGAACACTGTCTTTAATAACATACCAAAAATGGAAGTACTTTTCAATCTTGACCAGAATTGAAAAAAAAATTTGACCTTTCTCAGATTAGCTTTTTGGGATTTACTGCTGTGCCCACAATACTTTTTTATTTTTTTTTAAACTCAATCTGTAGACTGAACAAAGTAGGGAAAAAGCTAACTGTTTACAGTAAAGTACAGTCACTGCATAATAACTCTGTTCAGTCTCCATTTTCCTATAAGAATATTAAATATAATAACTCTATCTAAAGTTTCAAGTGGATGACGATAAAAATGATTCATAAGTGTCCTGCCGGAATATTTCTATTTTGGCATACAAATCAAAGTCATGTCAGATTTGCAGGAGGCATCTGTGGGTAGTTAATTATTAGCAGCTTGCTTTTAATCAGTCTGAGTAGTTCCTTGACCACATGTCAGGCTTCTGTAAGCACTGAAGGAAAATAATTTCTTGCAAGAGGTGTAGCATCCACTCTGTTAAAGTTCCATTCCAGTTGAAATGAAAAGCTTTTTTTTTAACATGTAGAAGACTGCATGTAAAAATAAGGCTGACTTTAATACCTCTTAAAATCATTGAGTTTAACACTGGACAGGGTGAGCCATAGTACCTTCTTTTATCAGCAGAAGATAAAAGATTCAGAAATTAAGTAGTCTTAATGGGAAAGTAATACTTTTGGGGTTTTGTTTTGTGGTGTAGGTATTGCCATTTATTATTCAACTCTTTCAGTTTAAGAGTAAAACCTGAGAAAAGTGTCAAAGAAGAGCATTTTGCTTTATCTGTGTAAATGATGCACAGGTTTTTAAAAATTATGACAGGAGGGGAAAAAATATCCTTGGCAGAAAAACAAAACAATGGCTTACAAATACTTGTGTGGTAGAAGCTGTAAGAAGTAAAGGACTCTTCTGTAAATAGGCTGAAGATCGATCTGTTCGCTATAAAATTAATCATTGGGCACCAACAATGATAATGAATACTACTTGCATCTGCTGAGAGTCCTGACTGTGTATTGTACACATTTCTTCTGATATCCTGGGTCCTGAAGGATAACCATTCCAAAACTGGAATAATGGAATACAAAAGTCATTAGATATATTCAGTTTTGTTATAGACATAGGTGGTCATTAATGATTTTTCCTGAACTGCAATTTTCATCTGATACATAATCAGATGATCAGAAAATAACACTCTGGGAACTTTGACTATTATTGAGAAATGTTGTACTTTTTTTCTGCTTTGTTCCTTCGAGAAAAAGATGAGATTTTCAAACCTCCAACTCTTACTTAATTTGATGGATCTTCCATTGAATTTGATGTGCCCTTTCCAGAGGTTCAAAGTGTAGAAACATGCTTTCCTTGAACTCTATGAAGCTGATTCTTGAATTCAAATTGTTCTCACCTATGTGTGGCAACATGACTGTATATCTGCTGTCCTCAACAGTCATTTGTCTGTTACAGCCACAGAGCAGGCATAGACTGTCAGCAACGCAAATTGTATGATTGCCTAGGAATAAGGTGGCAGCTCTTTTTCCATATGTACTCAATCATTTTTGACTGACTGCCACAGTGATGTCTTACACTTCTGTTAGGGAAGGGGAGCAAAACATATTGACCCTACTGCCCGAAGCACTCTAGGGAACTATGACTATCTCTGATCACACAAGTAAAAGTACAATGAACACAATTACATAAAGTCTGTGTTTAAAAACAAGGCCAGCAAGATGGCACATCTCCAGTCTGGTGTCCCTGTGGACACTAGCCTGGCCTCAGAAGAGGGACAGCAAAGCTTGCTAACTAGCTTGAGTTGAGTGCTGTGTAAGGAAGGCTCACCCACTTTTTTCCGAGCGCTAACACCTGGGGTAATACCAGGCTCCTTGGTGCAATGGTACCCAAGAAGTTCCGTTTTAACCACCTGGACTATTTCCTTTTTTTAAAATATCCAAAGACATTTGCAAGATTATAGCCCAAATTTAGACTGTAAACTGTCTGGACAGAGGCACTTTTATCTCACTTTATCATGGTACAGGGTGTAGCATGATATGATCTTGTTCAGCCTCTGACTGCAGCTGTCACATAAATAAGGAAGTTCTGTGCTGGAGTTATTCAGATTACTCCTAAATGTTCAGTATAGGCTAACTCAAACAAAATAGGTCTCCAACTGACATTTTCTTCCCATCATTCTACTTTAAAAAGAGAACAGGAAGCTAGAAAGGGCATAAACTTTATTACTAATGTTTCAAGCTCTCTCTAACAGTGCCTAACAAAATCTCCTCAATGTAAGTAATGTTCAGTCTTTCCAAACACAAATGTACAGTGGAAAGCAAAGAGAGTAACATATACATTTCTTTCTCTATTTCCTCTGAAATAAAATCTTGTTAACTCTCAGGAGAAACTGTAAAAGGACGTCACTGTATTATTTCATTAACCTCTGTTTATAGCTCATTTTGCCTTAATGGGAACATGTGAACTTTTCTTCAATTTAGATGTCATTCTCCCAGCATATGGAATATTGTTCATAGGATTCTTACTGGCTCAGTAGATATTTCTTCTGTCAATGGTATTTGCAAAAGCAAAATCTTACTGCCAAGAAAAAGGGTGCTGTAACATCTTTAATATGCAAACTTATGTTTGTCTTAATATTGCCCTTGTTGCTAATAGCTGCAAGCTAACATCTGCTTCTGTTCGCAAGCCTTATCTAGGTCTCCAACAGCTATTTGAACAGAAAAACCTGTGCTTAGATGCAGAATTAAAACTATGAAGAAATTTTAGCTACTTGATCTAGAAATCCTTGAGAAAATGTTTATTCAAAATACAAAATCTTCCTGGAAATAATTTGAGTAGCTTGGACCAGTCTAGCAATATGATACAGAATATAGAGCTGCATTTCTAGAAACTCATGTTGAGTCACAGTTTTCAGTGTAGTATTTTCCAAACTCATTGTGGGAATGTTTCAGTTGAACATGATTAGTGAGTTTAATCACTGGATTGCCCAATTAGTTTGCTTCTCTAGTGTGTCAGGGATGCATGCAGCTGAAACTCCTTTGCTCCACTCAAATAAATACTAGTTAACTGCTAAGGGCAGCCAGAGTGAGGCCATCACTTCACAGATATCCTTGCTGGCAACTATGTCAATACAGTTCCAGTGCCCATTGGCTCCGATCCCATTTCCACACTGCTTTCTCAGTTGTGTGTTGCCTCAAATGCCTGGATTAAAGTACAGTACAGCACAATAGACCAGACAAAAGCTTTCTGTTCTGCTCTTTCGGAATGCCATTTTATTCTTGGACCTACACAGTTGAGGAGGAGGCAGGATACAGAAAGGGGGAGAAGAAAGAAAGGATGGTATAGAAGGTTTCTGTCTAGAAATGGACAGCAGTACTTACACTTCCTTTAGCAACTGCTTCTATAGAAGTTTAGGTTACAAATGCTTGCTACAGTCTAAGGAGACAAATCTATCCTCTATTGTACTAATCCACAGGCAATATTGCGTTGATGTTAGGCTTGCAGTTGCTGCAGGTTCAGACAGCCCCATTCTTTTTCTCCTCTCAGGCACCAGAGGGATATTCTGTTTGTTATGATTAGCACTGAATAGCTTTGCAAAGACTTGCAATTGCTAAAGTTATGCCTCTATCTCCAGATGCACTGCAATAGTAGTGGGTGAAGGTTGTAAAGTTCACTAAGCATTCCCTCTCTAAGTACAAGCATTACCTTCCTGCTGCAGGTATGGCAGTCTTCTAGATTGGCTATTGTCTCAATGAGGACTTCAGTTAATCTTTATCTTGCACTGGAATTCAGTGTTTTTCATGAGGTCTGAATGAATTTTGTGTCTTGCTAGCCTGGATGAAGCCTGTCTCAGCTGTTCTCAACTAATGTGTAGTCCCCATAGTTGCTCCACTTACACTATTTAATAGTATATGTCATCATAATAGTACCTGTGCTGGTTTTGGCTGGGATACAGTTAATTTTCTTCACAGTAGCTAGTAAGGGGCTATGGTTTGGATTTGTGCTGGAAACAGTGTTGATAATACAGGGATGTTTTAGCTATTGCTGAGCAGTGCTTACATGGAGTCAAGGGCTTTTCTGCTCCTCACCCCACCCCACCAGCGAGTAGGCTGGGGGTGCACAAGAAGTTGGGAGGGGACACAGCCGGGACAGCTGACCCCAACTGACCAAAGGGATATTCCATACCATATGATGTCATGCTCAGCATATAAAACTGGGGGAAGAAGAAGGAAGGGGGGGACGTTTGGGGTGATGGCGTTTGTCTTCCCAAGTACCTGTTAGGTGTGATGGAGCTCTGCTGTCCTGGGGATGTCTGAACACCTGCCTGCCCATGGGAAGTGGTGAATGAGTTCCTTGTTTTGCTTTGCTTGTGTGCGTGGCTTTTGCTTTACCTATTAAACTGTCTTTATCTCAGCCCACGAGTTTTCTCACTTTTAGTTTTCTGATTGTCTCCCCATCCCGTTGGGGCAGGGGTGGGAGTGAGCGAGTGGCTGTATAGAGCTTAGCAGCCTACCGGGGTTAACCCACAACATTACCTTAGGCAGTGAGGATTTCCTCTATATATATCTTTCAGAGGTTTTTTTCAATATCAGCATTTCAAGTAGCCTTTGATAATCCTGCCATGACATCAGAGAAAAAGATCGTGTCAATAGTTCAACTTACATTTCTATTTTTTTACACTTGTAAAGGAATACTGATAATTCACCTCTCTCCTACATTGAACTAGTTAAAATATGCCTCTGTGGACACCATGCTGTCGTCTGCAAACTGATGAATATGAAATTTATAGCAGTATTGCCAGAAAGAAGCTAGCTGTTCCTTTACACTAAGCTGCATGTTTTCTGTTTGCAGATCCCAAAATTCCTGCAGTTTCTACAATATTTTTCTCAAATAACAACAACTACTGATATTGAGACCAAATCTGGGTGGGCTGCATCTCCTAAGAAGTAGCGTGAGTGAGGGGCAGGGTTTGCCACCCTGTGCTAGAACACAGCCTTTTTAAGGAAATTGATTATTTGAGGGAAGAGCAGACAAGATGACAAATGGACCAAGTATTAATTAGCTATGAGTGACTCCAGAGGGAGGACAGAGAGCTGGAAAAGAATCTGTAGGCTTAGTATGTGAAACTGTTTCCCCTCACAAGTGCTCCAAAGCAGAGCTGTGGCCTGGGAGAAGGAGGAGGTGGGCAAGCTGCTCGACTGGGCATGACACCATCTGAAGATGAACTGCAGCTAATGTAAAGTTCTCCCTGCATTTGACTCTGTTCATTATGCCAGGTTAATGAATGCAAAGCCAAATTTTATCAACATTTTCACGACTAGTAGCAAATTCTTAGAATTTACAGGAATCTGTTATTTATTCCTAATAGCACTAACTGTCCCAGTTCAAAGCACACACTAATGTAAGTGAGGTTTGCAGTCCATAAAAGGATTTAACTGTAGACTGAGTGAAGATAGCTATATATTTTCACACTACTTGTATTTAGAGAAATAATGAGCTTGTAGCATGTTCCTGATGTTTTGGATATGTGCCACCCTGGCACGTGACTAGAGGCAAAGGATGTTAAGCATGTTTTGTAACCGGGGGTCATGAGAGAGTCTAAATACCAAATGTAATGATGTATTTTGCAGTGAAGTTCTGCTACTAATATATTTATCTTCATCTTGCTCCTGAGGGTATTTTATTTTAAAAAAATATTAATAAACTGAAAAAGCCACAGTATTCCACTTGCTAAATAAAATTAGGACAATTCTGACCACACAGTGATCAGCAGTGTCTTCACAAGGTAGTACAAAGTGCGCACTGTTAGATACGGTGACCTGCTTCAATGCAATTCTGCTAGAAAAAGGAAAGATACAAACTTCAGTGTGCTCATTTGATCAGTACAGTGGAACATTATGTATATTCAATATTTATTCCAATTTATTTCTTGTTTAAATCCATTTTTCTAGTCTAGTTCCTCTTTAAAATACCATATGGAGGTTTGTTTTAGTTCCTCCCACCCTTGCACAGAGCCCAGATCACTGTGCTCAGATATTTGGACTATTGTGGTGAGTTTGGGAATAAGGCCAGTAATTTCAGTGGATTGTGGCCCCCATTGGGGGCTCCAAGTTGTGCTGATACTTTAAGGAGGAATTTTGCAATAAGGCTAGGAGTACTTTAAAATGAAGTTATTTGGTAAACAAGGAAGATGAGATTTTCCTAGTAATCTTGTTTACTATGTAACACTAAAAATAGACCTGCTGATGCTCCAAATCTCGTTTGTGAAGTGTCCCATTCTAGTATTTAGGAATCGTGCAAATAAGTTGTGAATTAATATTTTTTTCCTCTTTTGCAACTTGGGTTATCTGATTAGACTGGTTCTTCCATTAGGAATTTGGACCTGAAGGGCAAAACCAACATACAATAGTATCCCTGACTGAAAGGAGGAACACACCAATCAGTGGAAGGTGCAAGAAAACTGGAATCACAATAATGCCCAGTGGCAGCCATCCCAAAGCACCCCCAGAGTTTTGAAAAATCTCTTTTACAGAAAGAAACTGTTTGAAAACCCAGTATTTTATCAACAATTTTGATGAAAAAAAACCCCAAACTGGACAACTTTGAGTATGTCCAGTGACAGAGATTAAGGAAAAATGAAAAAAAACACTTTTTTCTAATTTAAGAAGTGGCAGAGCTATGTCTACCTGATTACTTTCAGTAACAGCTTCTGAAATGTACTGTCACAGAGGGAAATTGCTGTTGATTGTGTTCTTTTATTGTTGAACATAAGTATGCAGGGGTCCAAAAAAAAATTCTCAAAGAGGTAATTGAAATTTCTAATGTCTATGATGGATGGAGGAAAGGGGAAAAAGTATAACAGCTTACGGTTAAGTAAATCATAATATTGGGAAGAAACTGAGGTTGCGTATGACCTGTAATTTTCTGGAGCATAGTGGGAAAGAGGGTCGTATTCTTCTGAAGAGATAGAACCTTACCTGGTGGCTGATATGCAGCTTAAACTCTCTGCTCTAGAATCTAAATTAGGTAGAAATATTCTTCTCTCAAGGTCTCCTGCCTTAATTATTCCCTTGAGTACTGAAAGTACTATATATTCATGTACTGTACTGTAGTGACCCAATATGTTGTCCAGCTTCTCCTAGTTATCTTTGAAGGACAAAATCTTTTTTACCAGTGTTGTTAGTTCAGGCTCCTTTGTCTTAAATTAGTAAGACTCCCAGAAAGTCTTTGTATTGACTAGCATAAAGCAAGGCTTCAAAGTCTGTGAGCAATAATTTAACATTTGTCAGAGCTTTAGTATGGAAATTTAATTCTTTTACTTCAATATGTGTTAATTTTATGTACTTATTTAATTGCATTTATTTTATACATAATATCTCTATGACACTATTTTAGTGTGAAAATTAGCCTCTCTGAAGAAAGTAACTTTTAGTCACCTGTACCATTTAGTCCTTAAGTAGTACTCAGGTTCCCAAGTCCAGATTTCAAGAGGAGCCCTGCTTATGCAGTTTTGTGTGTTGCCTGATAGTGTCCTATCAGTAGGGTATCCTTCTTGCTTGATGCATGAGAAACTGAAGAATCAAGATCTCCTTTAAGATTTTACATGCTTTTGCCTTTGCTCCCTTCAAGGCTAATTTCTAATATTCCCCCTCACAAGTATTGACTGATCCCTTAGTTACTTCCAGTGCAGTGGGCAAACCTCTTTTCATTTACTAGAATTAGCAAGGTGAGCTAATTTATAAAACCTGAATCAGGCAACTTAGAGGACATGACTTTGAAATAAAGAAGCTTGATTATGCTTTAGGATTTTATAGTTAATCTGAACTTCATAATTAGCATATGGGCCTATAGTAATCTGAATTTAATCTCTTCAAATTCAATGTCAATGTCTCTCTCAACAAAATGCCATTTGAGGGCTCCCTTTCACTTTATTTTAATTTAAACCTTCTTATGAAGCTGATTTATCAAAGTCTAGAATAATTCCCTTTTAAATTAAAAATAATACCTTTCTGTCTTAACCAGAAATTGATGGGTTTATAGTCTTCTTCCAAATCTCTGAGAAATAGAAAAGTGCCTTTTTATGTTAGCTTCCTAGATGGTATAATTTTTCTAAGAAGAAAATACCTGCAAACAACTTGTTGTTCCATAGAGGACGTATACATGCTGGGCTTCAGTTCAAAAAGAGCTGCTACGAATGTCAAAACAAAACAATTAGAGAAAGATTAATTGCATTTTTCAGGTAGCTAATCTTTGTTTAAAAAAAAAAAAGACTGCAAGATTTTTCCTCTCTAAGTATTGTTTGGGGCTGTTTAGTTTTTAGAGTGGGTTTTTTCATATTAACTTCGGCTATCTCACTTGCAGAAAGTGAGATAAGTAGTATACGGAGCAGGGGATTGTAGAAGGAAAAAAGGACAGTCCTATGATTGAGGTAATACAATTATGTAGAGATTTTTTTTTTTCCCTTCCTCTGCAGGTTTTCTGGCAATGCCAGGGTGGCCTTATTGTGAGCAGTCCTCATTATGTGGGTCTGCAGGCTCTCTCTAAGTCACATTTTCAGAACATTCAGGCTCCGTGAAGGTCCTCTGAGTATCACCTGCAGGCAAGGATGAGCTTAGACCCAGCTAGACATGCACCATCTCTGCTCCAGATGCAAACGGTCATATTAACACTGTGTTATGCCGCTACAGTACCTTGCTTGCACAAGATGCCTGTTAGAACAGGCATGTTGCTTCTGCACCAGGGTTGCTCACATACACCAAAGTCTTTCTTCACCAGATGAGCCTAGCTCTATCAGGATTTGTCCAAAAGTTAGTATTAAAAAGCTACTTTTTCTGACAAAGATAGCTTAAGCAGCTCAAGCTACTGATTATTGCAAAGCCAATAAATACTTAACACCCCTTGCCTCAGTCTTGCATCCTTAAAATGTGTGAGTAACTTCACTCTTTACCTTTCCAGTGTGTGAAATTGAAAATGGGAAGGGAGATTTTCACCCTAGAGAAAACTCAGAAGCTTGTTTCATAGCATACAGTGAAACAAGTTCCATGGGTACATCATGGGCAAAGAGGAGCTCTGGAAAAAAAAAAAAAAAATTGCTGATAAGTATTTCCACTAGCTGGGCCTTGTCCTATTCGTGGGTGCTGGTCTCTTCTCCCAAGTGACTAGCGACAGGACAAGAGGAAATGGCCTCAAGGAGAGGGTCAGGCTGGGTAATTGGAAAAATTTCTTTGCTGGGAGAGTGGTGAAGCATTGGAACAGGCTGCCCAGGGAGGTGGTGGAGTCACCATCACTGGAGGTGTTCAAGGAACATGTGGACATGGTATTGTGGGACATGGTTTAATGGGCATGGTGGTGTTGGGTTGATGGTTGGACTTGATGATCTTACAGGTCTTTTCCAACCTTAGTGATTCTGTGATTCTGTGATTCCTGCTGGTGACCAGCGATAGGACAGAAAGAAATGGAATGAAGCTGCATCAGGGGAAGTTCAGATTGGGCATTAGGAAAAAGTTCTCCACTGGGGGATTGGTCAGTCACTGGAACAGGCTCCCCAGAGAAGTGGTCACGACACTGAGCCTGTCAGAGTTCAAGGAGCATCTGGAGGACACTCCTTGTCATAAGGCTTAGTTTTAGGTAGGCCTGCAAGGAGCAGGGGGTTGGACTCGATGATCCTTATGGGTCCCTTCCAACTTGAGATATTCTGTGATTCTATGATTCTATGCTGCAATTAAAATGACAGATTTTAATATCTACAGTGTACATAGATACTCTTGTGGTCCCTGGTCTCATGAAGTCCATGCATACAGCAGGGTGTAATGCTAGCTAAGTTCACTGTGGGAAGGAACAGACACTTCCCTGGGCTTTCAATGGTAATGACATTCAAAGTATATGTTATACAGAGGGCATAAAAAGTATAAAGGACTGGTTGTGGTTTTGTTTCATTTTTCTTCCAGCAAATGACAATTTAATTTAGGAAGGTAAAAAAGAGTATGCAGAAAGTGAAGAAATTCTTCCTATTGCAGAGTACAAAATTAGGATGCTGTGTTTGTTTTTCATATTTGTTAACAGTTTCCTGACTTTTTCTTTATGGCAGAAATTTAAAGAAAGTCTGTTCACTTGATTTAAACTGGATATAAAACTTGGCAAATTATAGTGATTCAAGTATGTCCTGTTCATCAATTCTTCTGATGGAGACAGATCCTCCACACTAGTCTGGTACCCTATAGTAGTACATTGACACTATTTCAAAGTAGTGGGATTCTCCAGAGGCACAGGCCTCCAATATCATGCATCTAATTGCAGAATTGAGGCCTTGAGGATTTCTGTCCATCTAATGAATTTCCTTGTGACCTCATTTTCTAAAGCAGCAGCAGTTTATTTCTCCTTACTTCTTGCCAATAAGAACTGGGCTGCAGGAAAGTTACTTGTATGACTTTGAACTATTGAATCATTCATTTATTCACAGAAAGAATTAAGAGATGTGGTTTCACGTGAATTGTTTTGCTGTTGCACTAGATAGATAGCAATTTTATCCAGATTTTAAATCAACTGCAAAAGTTAACAAAAAAAAGCCAACCAACCAAAAATAAAGTAGGCTTTCTTCTTAACATTGAAAGCTAATTTCTCTTTTATGTTCGATGACTAAGTACCTACCAGCAGAAATAAAATCTTTGCGTACAAAACAGCTAAGCATAATGTCTGTTAAATATGGAAAAGACAAAAAAAACCACACCCCAAAAAAAAGCCGCATTGCTGGAATTGCAATTGAGACACTACCCCATGCGTTAGGAGACTTCTGCAGCATCATGTTGGTGCAGAGGTATTTCAAAGAATCCATAAACCTCTGTACTGGTCCTTTTAGCTTTGCCTGGATAGGGAAAGGCAACACGTAGGAAATTAAATTAGCCTTCTGCTGAGGTCAGAAAGATGTTTTAACCCAAGGTCTGTCTTACAGTGGGTCTGCACCGCTAGATCCTTTACCTCCCCCCCTAAGATGGGCTGGATGAGGGTGGTGAGAGCCGCTCTGAGAAGTGTTGCCCTCTCTTCAGGGCAGTAGCAGGGTGCAGCGCTTTAAAACAAATACTCCGGAGCCTGGAGTAAGGAGGATCTCAAAAAACATTATGAAAGCAAAGTTTTAATTTCACTGGTTCATCTCTTAAGCTATATGATGTTCAGGTTTTAAAAAGCTTTGGTATATGTGTTATGCAAATTGTATAATAATTAAGAGCCTTCTTTAATTTTTTCGAGGGTGTATTGAAAGGTAGGCAGAGGGTGGGAGGCGCAGCGCTTACCCAGAGAGGTGTCCCTGCCTGGGTTGGAGGAAGAGAACACAGCCCGTTGACTGGTCCATCAGGTATCGAGGTTCTTGTCTCCCACTTTAACAATCATTTTCTCCATCTTTTATACCCAAGACTATGAGGTTCCCCCCCATATGTGACGTGTAGCATGATATGGGTGGAGAGATGACTGCTGTAGTCATATATGTTTAACATGATCTCTATAATCTTCATTAGCATATGCAGGGTATGAGTTGCAATATGCATTTCACCAGTAATGAGGCAAAGGTCAGTTACTGTACATGAAGCCTTTCGAAGAAACAAAGAACCCCTCAGATTCCTGTTATTTTACTGTCTTTGCTGATTGCAAGCAGGGCTGTCCTGCCTCCACAGGGCCCCCTCATTCTCTGCACCCTGGGTTAGCTCCCCGGGGTCGCACAAGAGATAGCAAGGGCAGTCTTCATGGTTCTTGGTGCACAGGAATCCCACCTCATTATCCAAATTCCACACCTCTCCCAACTTCTTGTGCACCCCCAGCCTACTCACTGGTGGGGTGGGGTGAGGAGCAGAAAAGGCCTTGACTCTGTGTAAGCCCTGCTCAGCAGTAACTAAAACATCCCTGCTTTATCAACACTGTCTCCAGCACAAATCCAAAACACAGCCCCATACTAGCTACTCTGAAGAAAATTAACTCTATCCCAGCCAAAACCAGCACACTGTCTTTAATTGTCATTACTGCCAATGATGCTTTGAAATGCAACTCTAAGTTTATCATATAGCATTTGGTATCAGCTGTAAAATTGTCCAATGTTCAATTAAATGGCAAATTTTATTATCCTCCTAAAAGGTTTTAATTAAGATCTTTGGAGGCCAAACAGCTGTGCATGGAAATGATTACTTCAGCTGAAAAATCAAACTTTAGAACCCTTAGTTTCAAATATTTATGTGCCATATCTTCTGCTTGTTATACAACACCAAATTAATTGAACTAGTAGAAATCGCAGATGCACTTCTGCTGGTACAAACTTGGGAGCTGGAAATGAAAATGAGCATGGGTGTCATCTCTTTATATTTGTAGAACATCAGATTACTACACCTTGGCATGAGTGAGTCTTTACAAGAGAGGATCGAGCCTGGGACACTGACAACTAAGGCTGGAAAAACAGGAAGACTTGAAGTAGTGCATGACTCTGGGTGTTTGGTTGAAATTAAAGATTGCTTGTGTCACTTTTTTCCTATGATTTTCTAGGAATGTTCTTTCTTGTATCCATAATAACCATGTGTAGGGCATCTTGTGATCTCTCACAATGATCTTTTTGGAAAGTAGGCTATTTTTTTGTTAAGGCTGTGTCTGTCTCTCAGTCAGTTTTTTATTTATAACTGAAGCTGCAGGTTCTGAATACCAATATTTAGGAACTTATTTGTTGGGGGGGGGGGGCAGGGAGGGAGATTGTTTTTGTAGTTTGTTGTGGTTTTTTTTAAATCCCAGTCAGCAAACTCTACTGCCACCCTCAAAAATGCACTCTGTGTGTGTGTGTGTGTGTGTGTGTTCAAGCATACATGTTAGGGAGCTGATTTTGTTTAGCGTTCAAGGGGTTTTGGGTGAAAATCTCATAATATGTAGTTCTGGCAGCATGTACTAAAATTTCCAAAGCAGAACAATCCTCTTCTGCCTGTACCGTGATCTGCAGCAGGCTGAGGGGTCCTAGGAGCCCTGGCAACTGTTGGAATAAATTGCTTTAATTTTTTCTACTTTACTGACTGAATAGGTTTGAAAATTGGAAGTAGCCTTGAAGATTGAGTGGAGAAATGCAGTATTGTGAGCCCACCAAAGGAGGTAGAGGTATCCAAGGCCTGGGGATTGAACAGCCTTTTAGTGCCTGTCATGTTGCAAGGGCAAGATACTGCTAGGCTGTGATGGTGAATGTAGGTAGTGAAATAGTCATGGGGACCCTTTTCCCTGTGCTTTTCATCCTCTCTGTGCCTATTTCACCTCTTTCTCTTCCTTTCCTGAAACAAATTCCTAAAATGTATCTGAAGAGCTGGGTATGTTACCTCTGTAAATTAAAAAATAATAGATGGCCTATTTTAAAAGCCTCTTCCCTAGCAGACACATCTCATCTGTCATAGGAATCTAATTCAGAGGCACAGTAGGTTTCCAGCCATTAGCAGATGTTGTAGGTTACGTTCCATTCACTAACCTTGGAAAAAGTACCCTGTACATATTTTGACAAAGGAGAACTGTTCCTTTTGGGAAGAGGCTTGCCATGCTATAGCACTCTTGCTTTAAAATGTTTTCCAAAAAGGAAGAGATGTGGGAGACCTTCATATAGTAGAAGGGCAAGAAAGCAAATGTTCACACAGTGTTCACGTTCCAATATGCAAGAGCAGCTTCCCAAAGTAAAACAAAAATTAAATCAGAGCAGAACTTCAGTGGCAATAAAATATAATATGTTTTGTGCCAGTGTCTTTCAATTGTGTTTCAGGCTGTGCTTTCTTTCTTGCCTGCTGCACTCCCCTGCCACTGATACAGCACTGGTTGATACCTTGGAGATAGAATAGAAATCAAATTTATGGGGGTATCATCTCCTCATCTTCCTCTCCTGTGTCTCATGTAGCTCTGATGTGGTCCCTAGAAGATGGAGGGGAGGATTCCCCTTCAGTGCCCTTGAATTCAGGAGGTAATGATAGAATTTACCACTATGTTCAAGAAACAGCTAAACAGTAATATCCAGGAGTCTGAAGGTAAACTGTCAGTCAAGAGAAGTGTCAGTCTTGCTCTTCTGCACTGTGTAGCTAAGGGCAGCAGAGATCAGGGAAGGAACTGCATCATGGCAAGAGTACAGCTCTGTTTGACAGCCCTCTTCAAGCTTGTGAAAGGAACAACCATGCCACAGTATAAAGGTGTCCTCACTTGCAACATAGTTACCCATACTTGGAGCTGCCAGGTTTCCTTGCACCAATGCACTAATTTTAGGCCACACAAGGGTGAGGTAAGAATAAAACACTGCAAACTGTAGCATCTGTAGCTCTGCTAAGCTGTTGGGAATTGCTAGAGGGCATGCTATATTGTTGGGAGTCCCAGAGGAGCCTCACTAACGTAACAGAATCCATTATATGCAAGCAATATTTCTAAATACTTGCAGCAGAAGTCTCAACTCAGCAATAACTGAGAATTACCACCCTCGGGGCGGAAAGCAAAATGTTCTGTTGTTATGGCAGGAAGTAATGGATGTCGTGTCAACTAACTATTACGCTCCATGATCCAGCTCTTCTGTGCCTGGATCACCTCAGCACAGATGAGAAGGAAGCCCTCTGTGGCTGATCGATGCACTCAGAGAAAGGGTTCTGGCCCTTGCTTCCCTCGGTAGCACAGGTATGTTGTTCGTGGAGCACCTGCCAGAGAGCTGGGGGCAATCTGGTCCCCTTTCTTTGTCTCTGTGCCCTGATGTAGCACGTGCTCTTGTTCTAGTTCTGCAGATTCAGTGGTCTGGGCTTGATCTTAGGAATTCACGATGATGTGAAGAATGACTAGAAGACGATGGTTGTGTAAAATTACATGTTGTGATACTTTGTCAGGATTATAGTTATTGCACAATATCCAGATAAGGATTATGCAATAAGGTACTTATCAGAACAGACTGATATTCCAGGTTTCTAAAGGTTTATAGATCAGCTAAGATAATGCAGCTAAAATATCTTAATTTGAAAAAAAAATTAACTTCTTATTTTCCTATATTTGCAGAATTTAAGGTATAAATCAATAATACACTTCTAAAAAATAGGATTTTCAAACCCAGGGAAAGCCATGTAAATGAGATTCATTTTCATTTTGATTGTCTGGCAGGTTGAATAGTAACTGAAAACTATCCATTTCTGAAAGAGGTGGGACAAAAATATTGGAACAGACTTGTCATTATCCTGAAGTTCGTATGTGTGACTGCATTGAACTGCTCTTCTTACAGAAGATAAAAGGCTGTTGATTTGTTCAAGGTGTTCATCTGAACATTAAAAACAAAAACAAAAAAAAATTGAAAGTGGAAAACCAGCCAAAATATCATATTTTACAATTAAAATGACAGGGTGAGATCCAGTGAGCAGACCTCAACGGAACTATTTAAGAGCCACAGATAGCTTGGTAAGTGCTAACAGCAGTAAGAGATAACAAACTGCTCCTGTGGTATTCAATTTTGTGTCCAACTTCTCAAATTTGAAACTGAGGTAGACCAGTGATTAATGTAGAAGAAACTAATATTTGAGGCCAAAATGTCTTTTTTGTCCCTTTTTTGATGAAAGTTAATTAGCAGTATCCAAAATCAGCTGCACATATTGGATATGGATGGTTTCAGGTTTCCTACGGAATTAATACATTCAGTACTTTGTTTTACGAATGTTTATTTTCTGAGGTTATTCAGAAGCAAAGACCTATTTTTGAGTGAGTAAAAACTTCTGCTAAACAAAGGAAATACCAGCTTTTCATTTCTCCCTTTCATCTACAGGAAAGCTTACTATTGCAGTGGCCCAATTCAAGTAATAAGAAATTTTGAGGTGGTCTATATTTGAGATTATATAAAGTCTAAAATTAGAGCTTAGACAGTTTCCAAAGATCTGGAATTTTTTAAAATTCATTTTTAAGAAATCTGTGCCCAAGCCCTCAAACCTACAGAATATCTGAAGAGTTACTTTTTGTACAAGGATAGTCTTTGTTATCTAGGTAGTCTTCCGTCCCCAGTAATAGGAAGTAGACAAATATCCTGTATGTTACAGGATTAGGCCTTTCAAATTATAGGTAATTTCAGCCTCACCTGTGAGGCTATGAGTTACAAGTTGCTTCTTTTAAGGCTTATCCATTGATAGTCCAACTCTTTATAGTTTTGTCTGCAGTACTCTTAGAAAGAAATAAAAAATCTTCATAATGTGAAAGAAACTTGAATTGTCCAGCAGCCTTGGCTCTGCTGGATGACAGCAGCTAATGAAATCAGATGGCTGGCTGCTTCCTGGGAGTGGTGGAGTCCCTGTGCTGCCTGCAAAAGCCACATCCACAGTCTGTGAGGTAGCAAGTGATTGTTTCAGCTGGGTACAGTCAATAGGTTTCTTTTGAATGATCTCATCTCATTTGTGCCTTTGTGAAAGGGCTAAAACATGTGCACTTACAACATCTTCATGCTTCAGTACCAGCATCTGGATATATTTGGATATAACAACAGTGGTGAGACTTGCTGATTCTGTGGTATTGCTCCTGTTAGGGCTCTTAGAATAACAGTTTTAAAGTAAATTGACATGGAAGCAGCGAAATGTAAGATTTAGCTTAGCCTGCCCAACCTATAATAATCATCATCATATGTCTGTTGAACAATTTTAAGCACAATTCTATTTAAAAAGCTATAATGTCTACTCCTGATAATGTTCACTTTTATTGGAAACTATGAAGACTGACATATAACATGCTTGTTTGGCTGAATAGCATTTTCCCCAAGTTTATTACAGTTTAAGATAGACTATATTTACATTTCAGAGGATGTGCCTTTATTATTAGTTACAATAAGAAGTATATTCTGGATGCAGTTAGTATAACGATTACAATTTCTCACTGATGTGTGTATTTACCCTACCCACAGTTTGTAATTGCTGCTGTTCCTCCTTAATGTGGTATTTCTCTCGATGGACAGAATGCTGCTGTGGATACCAAAATAGCTCATAGTCAGGGAAGATCCTCCAAGATTAATGATGAAAACATACTCTGAAAGCAGAAGCACTGGGGCAAGTGCTGTCAACAATATAGGGACAGGTGTGAGTGTTTCCATGCTCATGTATTCTTAAAGCTGAAAAAACTCATATTCTGTGCTTTAGCCCCCTGATCATCTTGGTTGTGCTGCACTCACTCCATTGTGTCCATGTCTGTCTTGTACTGAGAAGCCCAACTCTGGACAAAATATTCCAGATATAGTCTCATAAGTATGAGACAGAAGGTAATAACACTCAATATATCAGCCACTACCACCCATTTTGTGTCATCTGCAAACTTGCAGAGGGTGTTCTCTTGCTTGCCATCCAGGTTCTTAATAAAAACCTTGAGAAATATTGGGCCCAGTGGTGAAGTATCAATCCCTGAGGTGCCACTAACACCTGGCTACCAGCTGGACTTTGGCTTTTCCCTGTCACTTTCCTTGTTTCTTTTCTTGTGGCTAGAAATAGCTTTGAGGAGGACTTGCTCCGTAATTTTCCCATAGACTGAGGTACCCCAGAACCTCCTTGTTGCTTTTCTTGAAGATGGGTTATGTGCCTTTCTCCAGCCATCAGGAAAGCCCCATGACCTATCAAAGTCAGCTTCCTCAGGACCTTCAGCTTCGTCGCATTTGGTTGCATGGACTGGTATATTGTTCAGTCCTGCCAATGGCCTTCATAATTATAGAAATACAAGAATTATAGCAAGACAGAAATGCACTGATCCAAAACTTTTTTGGAGCTTCTGCTGCTGCAAATTGGAATTTTTATTATTTTTTCTTAAATCAGTTGTGCTACATGAGCTTATACCAGCTGATGCTTTGGCAGATGGTTGAGCATCCCATAAGACTAAAAAACAATATTGGGGATATGTTTTTATTGATACCATCTCAATATATTTAATGCCTAGAAAACAACTTTCTGTTGCCACTATCCCTTGGTAAAGGTCAGGGTTGGTTTATTCAAATCCTGTAATGCTGTTGCTGATAGAAATGTGTGAATGACTACTCTTTGTAATGGGTAAGATAAATAAAATTTAATGTGTGGCTAGCTGGCAGACATAAGAAATCTAGCTCTTCTGAATTCTCGAGCAATGCTTTTTCATAGGAAGTATTTGCTGCCTGTTTTGAATGGAAGTCTGATTGGCCCAGAGAGCTGGTAATGATATTCCCAAACTTTTTCCTTAAATCACTACTTACAGACCGGAACGGCAAAGCAGTAACCATAAGGTTTTGCTCTCTAAAGACTGATTGATCGCCTATGTGAAATAAGTTTGTTCTCTCAGTAAAGTTACTAGTGGAAGAGATTCGTATCATAAAAACTAGCACCATAATGTATTGCCTCTCTGGAAATTCCAGCAAGAAATTGAGGACTGATAGAGGTTGGAAATTCATTACCTTTCTGCACCTAGAGGATCTTCTGTCAAAACATAGAATGGTGGGAAGGCGTCAGTGACACCTTACTGATCATCGCTGTGTTTGTAACAGGATAACCAGCAGAATATTTTTTACTCTTTCTTCTGTCCTTAAAAACCATGTTAGTGATGATAAATTCATCCAAATTACAATATCAAAGGGAGAAAATTGCACCATATGAAGAGGAAGTTAATGAACAAATGCCTGTATTCATTGCATGCGTTATTTTTAGAGCTGAGTTGGGAGGGGGGGTTGTTTGTTTCAGGGGATTTTTTTCTTAATTCCTATTATCATCAGTAGACATCAAATTAGATAGAAAAGATGAGAGGTGTATTATCCCTGTAACGTTGCCCAATGTCCATCCTATATCTCAAAAAGTTGCATCCCTGCACACAAAATTCCAGCCCTTCCATGACTATTGCAGCTGACTTCGGACAAAAATGTCTATATTCAAGTCCATTGTGTGCATTGATGACAGGTCCATGTTACGCTTCTGTTGCAATGGAATGTGATTCATCGCTGTGCCTTCAGGATGTTACAAATGTACTGCTGTAAAAAGGGGAAACAGTCCTGAATCCTCTCTCTCTGCTGCAAGCCCTAATGTACCATATGCTGAATGATACTGCACTTTAAGTTAATAATGAGGTACAGCATCATAAGGTCAAAGCAGTGATGATCAAACTGAACATACGCTGTGGCTGTCCACTCCTACTAGATGTAGACCTCCAACTATTGATGGTGGTGTTACCAAGGCAGAAATATTTTTTGCAGGAGATATTCCTAACATGCTGTAAAAAAATCTTCCATGCAGACCAAGGAAAGTAGGTATCAAATGATCTGGAAATGTCTTAAGTGTTAATTAACATTTTCATCGATAAAGTGGAAAAGGGGTGAAACAGCAGGCTAATGAAGTCCAATAATTTGTTAGGAGGAGTCTCATAAACATTTCTGGGAAACAATGCAACTTAATGGGGGAATGGATAACAATGTAAAAAGAATTCCAGAAAAATACTAAGTTAGAGAAAGAGAAGTATGTCAAGAACCTATTGGTGGAGAGACATGATTTTTTTCCCTTTTTTTTGTAATCATAACCTCTTCACTGAAATAGAATATGAGTGAACATTGCTTCTTTGATCACTGCTGAATGTCTCTTTGTTACATTCCCTGTCTTCAGGGGGTAAATGCAAGAAGAAACAATGTGAGATCTAAAAAGGGAGATGGAAACTGTTTACCCAAACAGCATTATATCAGTTATATTTGATTGTTTGACAGTTGGCCATCTTATTAGAATAATTTTGGTTCAGCAAAGCCCTAATTCTATTAGCTACCATGGATATTTTAAAGCAGTTTGGCTCCACCAGTGCTATCTGATAGGGAATGCAGTGTGGAAAGAACCCTTCTTCACAGGGCAATTTCCTCAGGAAAGACTTCACTGCTTGCTGCACATATTCAGTCAGGTGTCTTTTCACTGGATCTTTCTAAATTTATTCATGCTAGTGCATTAGACCCAAAGCTTTCCCTGTAAGGTCTTCAGCCAAAGAGCACAGGGTATTGTAGAGGACTACATAAAAGCAGGCAAACAGGAAAACCCATATAAATTCCATGTTGACTTACAGCAAAATTAATTACATTTCTTATGTAGGTAAGAATTACCCCTCAGTTAGGATTCTGTAATTGAAGAGTTGAAGGACAGGACAATTACAGTGATTTGAGTTGAAAATAAACAGGAATTGCTTCTAAATTACTAGAATGTTTAGGGATTTGGTGTCACAGATTTGAGTCATAGAGTGCACTTTGCTCATAAAAGAGAAGTAACAATATATTTTATTGATATAAAATACTGAGTTAACAAAGTTTGATAGTAAATGCGACAGTGGTTTAACAAGATTCGATGGGCAAGCTGCACTTGATTATTTACTGCATAGAGGACAGGGTCAGACAAAACTGTCAGGGAGACCCTTCCGTTGAGTGGTGAGGTTCAGAAAGGACCTCCTTGCTTTCTAATCTTCTTCTCAGAGAGGAGTCTACGTGTGAATGGATCCAGACTTGGTCAACGGTTTATGTCTAAAGGATTATATATACGCAATCAATCCTTATATCACTTAGCTAAGGTTTCAAATTTTTAGCGTGCAATAGCACTTACCGAGACTTTGTTGCGGCTAGGAATCTCTCAACCTCAAGGAGTAACCTTGAGAGGTGTCCCCACTCAAGGGGAGATCCTGGCGTGCAGCCAGCTGCCGTGCAGGAAAGCTCAAAGGGCTCTTGGGCTGCTCACTGTTTATGGGGGTAAGATGATTGACTCATAGTCATATCTGCATAACAGCTACAGATTTTAGTTTCTTCCAAATCTGTCTTGAGTTGGACATTGACCAGCACCGTGGTTAGGTGGACGCATTGCCATAAATTAGCACTTGGTTATGGTGTTGTTATCTGTCTCCTCTGAATCCACTCTGAGTCAAATGCATCACGACCAGATGCATCCATCATGACCACCACTGGTGGTTATTTCTGGAGCAGGGTTATGGAAAAAGGTCAGGTCAGGAAGCGGGGGGAGCACACCGTCACATTTGGCCAACTTCAAAATGGTTGTGGGATAATGTTTGACTAAGCTAAGCAATGAAAAAAGTTTCTACAAATTTCTTAGCTATATATAATATTAACATTCATTTCTTAAATGTATTTTATTTTCAATAGAAGTGATATGTACATATATCAGTTGGCAATATTTTTAATATATACTTGTTTTGCTTCCTTTAAGTCAAAGTCAACATTCACAATCAGATTCCTTTCAGTTATCTAAAGTTTGTCTGTAAATACATTGCTTTAAATCTGAGGTAGGTAGAGGTGGTAGGCAGGCACTAAAGATAAATTTAACTGCAAATTTTTGAAGTCCAGCACACGGTCTGGAACTGGTTCTTCTCACATGTGCCTGTATACGTATACATATACATTCTCCCAAAATGCCAAGTGACATTTCACTGTTTGAAATTTCAGAGTCCTTCAGATTAGAAGTGCCTTTCAGGTGGAGATGCTTTTTCATGCTGTTCTTTGCTAAAATACAGTGTTGTGAATTGTCATATTTGGTTATGCTACATTGCCTTGTGTCAGGAAAGCAGGCTGTTGGAGCAGTAGAACTGATGAATGATGAACAGCCCTGCTACCCTTGAAATGACATTACTATCTGCATGTGTGGTGGATAATTAGCAGGTTAAGTACCTGCATGATAGTGGTTCCCTAGAGCTTTTATCTTTGAATTCCTTGCTGTGTTTGTGTCCTGTATCTCATAGTTTGGGGTTTAAAAGATAATTCCCATCCTGTATTCATATACTGTATTAGTCATTGCCTTATTCAAATATATCTTATAATATTGCATAAATCAATGTAACAAAAAGCATGGATGTATATTCACAAGCGATTGTGTTGGAAAATTAATATTCATTAACTTGAGCCACAGCTGTTTCATTGTTGTCATCCCTTGCCAATTCCAAAATAAAACATCAAGAGGGAAAATATGTTTCTGTCAGTTCCAAAGGCTCAGATGCTTAAAAAATGCATTAAGACATCAGTACTCAATAGCTTTCAGTCATCTCTGTACGACACTCAACATATATCCACTGTTTTTCTCACGTTCACCCAGAGCTCGCGTGTTTTAGGGGAATTCATGCACATGCCTGTTTATGGTGTTAGAAATAAGATGTTCCCATTAAGTTTCCTAATATTTGTTATGCTTCTCTGTCCCCATGACAGGGGGACAGGTAATTTCTGCCTTCTACTTAGGTCTGTCTAATTTTGTTGCATCATGAATATGAGACATTTTATATAATATGTCCTAAAACCATTAGCTGGTGATGTTTCATTTTTAAATTCTGGCATACATGTTTAGGGTGGAGTGCATGGTTAAAACTGTGGGACATACTATGAAACAAGAACCCAATTGCATGTCTGTTTTGATTTTAATGCATTGATTGCTATCTTTTCATCAGGTTAACAAGGCAGCATAGTACCCTTTTCTCTGCTTACTGTAAATAGTAACATTATATGTGGTTTTCCTAACTTTTCTGAATCTATAGGTAGAGGAAGAGCTAAAGTGATGGTATCTTTCACTTTTTCTTACCTTTGTATTATCTAATGGTTTTGTCTGCAAATATAGAGGACTTTATTGCTAACTCCTTTCTGAAAGAACTATCTCCAAACCTAGCAGAGGCTGATGCTCTCTGTTGATGCACTTTACATCCAACTACAACAGCAGCAGTAGGGCTTGCTGATTCGGCTTCCATAGCTTATCTCAAGGCACCTATCAGAGATCATTTCCCTTGAGACAGCTCACTCTCCCGTTTATATTGATCAGTTTACTCCATGGAGATAGACTGAACTTTGTCATTTTTTACAGATATGCTTGCCTTTCAAAACAAAACCAAAAAAAAGGATTAATGGGTAAATCAAAGAAAAGACGTAGGACTCAAGGCAACGTACAAAATAGAAAGAAAAGGGCTACAAAACCCTATAAATTCAATTCTAAACCATGCTTAACTATTGCTAGATATTCTAACAGAGAATAACAATGAGTTCAACCTGTCACAGCTGAGAATGAAATGTTACTGATGCACTTGAAGGTGGAGTGTACCCATCTTTCCAGTGTTACCCTCGTATGTAGATCTGAAACTAGCTGTGGGAGCTCGTGACTTAGTTAATCCTATTGAGGGCAGCCCTCTGCGGGTTTATTTACATTCCTTTCCAAACATGTCTGAGCTGCCACAACTTGCAGCATAGAACAGGAGGGTATCTGAAATAAGTTCTGATTTAACTTAATGTCCTTAGCTATAAATTTTGCAGTTCAGCAGCTGCTCTACAGAGAGCTGAGCTCCAACAGAGAGGGTGGGAGGGGAACTTCCAAAGAGAGTGGGAGAAGCACTTCAAGGCAGCAACTACTACAGATATCTGAAGGTATTTCATTGAAACAGAGCCTTTAGAGTGGCAGTGCTCAAACTCTGCATTCAACATCGCTAGGAATCTTGTCCTCCCAATTTCCTCCACCATCCCAACAGATTGCTCTTTCTGACCTGTGTCAACTGCTGCTTGCTATAGTTTCTTTGAAAACATGTCACTTGACAACACCTCTGTCACATTTTCAGAATACATTGTGACATTGCACTGTATCCAAGAATGCACTATATCAAAGAATCCATTAAATGAAAGGTAAAGAGGTGTACATAAAAAAGTACATCATACTAAAGGTATGATGTACTCTGCTATAATTGAGACATATTATGACCAGTTGTGGAAATTTACAAATGTTGTTATGTGTTATCTCCGTCTGACACCAAAATTTAAGCCATTGTCTTTTTTATAAAAGTCAATCACATTTGAGACTTGCTTCAGTGGTTTGTGGGGGTTTTTTTGTTTGTTTTGGCTTTCCCCCCCATGTACATTAACGTAATATTTTAAAGAATAACTTTTGTAGCCTAACACCTTGTACATTATACAAGCCTTGAATGATTTTTTAAATTTTTTTTCTTTATGGTCAAGAAATAAAACTTTGAAAGTAAAGGTTAACAGTGTAGAAGTAAATCCTTCCAATACAGCATCAGCAGCAATTTGAGTCATAAGTGACCTTCAATCTAACTTCTATTGACATCAGAGAATTCTTCTAGAGAGCAAGGACAGCACATGGTCTTGTAAATGTTAGTCTCAAATAAATTCACCTTTGCTGCAAGTATTTATATACTAACATCCAGAGTAAGCAAATGTTAGTGCTTTGAGGATTATAAGATTTTAGAAAGATGTATTTGACAAAGTGTGCAGTGAAGAAATGATTAGTTTCTTGGATTTCTTTTTCCTTTTTGCTTTCTCTGATGTTTTCTTGGTGACAAATTGTGAAAGAAGGATTTCAGTTCAGTAATTGTATTTGTCCTTAATATACATTTACTGTATTCCAGGCAATTTACTGAATTGGTGTCTCTCCTTGTGTTATGTACACATTTAAAATAATTCCATGTGAATTGTTGCCTGCTTATATGTTTAAATATAATTATGTTTTCTCTTTGTATCCTCAGCTGAACTAATAAAAGTCTTGCTTCACTTTTTTAGCGTAAGAATGTAAAGTTGTTGCCACTAGACACTGGAGAGTTTTTGAGGTGGGAAGCTGTGTTATTCCTGAGCACTGTTTTTGATAATTCTGTGAGCATGGAGTTCTGATAGACTCTTGAAGTCCTTAAGCCACAGATTTCTGAAGATGCAGTGACAGCAGAGTCAGAGATGGGAGGGATGCAGTAGTTCACCCATTGTAGAACAATGCATATAGCGATCTCAATGCTCAAGTTTTAAGTCCAGGAGTTAGCTGGGTTTTCAGAATAATAAATTCTTTCTTCTTGTACCAGATTTTTTTTTTAAGAAAAAAACCCTCAAACTGGAAGGACATGAGACTGGGTCAGACCTCCTGTCTAAACCACCTAGTCGCTCCTTTATTAGGATTAGTACTTTGTATTGGGCTAAAGCATGAATACTAAATAGAGCCTATGTTCATTTTAAGGTGCCCAAGGAAGAATTTACAACTCTCCCTGGAAGATTATTTCAAATTTGAAGACACAACCCATTTAAACATTTACCTTAAACCTAACTTAAATTTAACTAGGTTCAACTTCCAAGGCTTACTTCTGGATTTACTGTTTTCCAAATTCAGTCCTATCTATGTGGCTTACTTTCCCTTTTTCCAACTGTATACCATTTCCTCTAGCCAAATTAAAATGGTCACAGCCTAACCACTGATCCAAGCCAATCTATGCAGAAGCTTTGTTATCACTCCTCATCACTATGCTATCTTCAAAGACATTAAATAGCATAAAAGTGATGTGGATCCCCCCAGAACCCTAATATATACATCCTCAATCACTGCTGATTTCTTTTTAGGTGACTGTTATCCTGCTCTTTCAGTTCATTCAGTGCTAAGTGAATTTTAGAGTGGACTTGAATGAAGAAAATTTGGTTATTTGGAAAAGAGGTTACTTTGGTACTATCTTGTTCTACACCTACATTAGAAACCCCTGCTGTGGTCATCATGGAACAAGGCTGTATAAACAGCTGAACCTTTTTTTTTCGTTATGAATAGTTAATATGATGTAGCTCTCAGGGTGCATTCAAATATGCATTTTGTATGGGAAAAGGTAATGTCTAGCTAAAAAAAGAGTACTGCTGAGCAGTTACCAACATTAGGTAGCTCTTCCTAATGGAACAATGGAATTTCTTGGCTGTCAGCAATTCTGTTCAACAAATGAAAAATGGAAAAGCACCCAATATAGGAAGAAAATCAAAAGAAAGGCAACAACACGTGCTGTTAAAACATATTTCATTGTACAGATCCTACTAACGGGAGAAAGAATACAGGAGGAGGAAGATAGAAAGGCCAGAGTTTCCACAGAGAGTTGGATCAAAATTCTGTGTCTAGTGAAAACTAATGAGATCAGACAAAGTTTTCTGGTTGACTACAGACTCAGTCGCTTGTGTTTAGGAGTTTAATATTTTCTCTAGCTGTAACATTTTTATGCACTCTCAAAAAGATAAATGAATTGCATATAAGGTGTAATTTAGTTCCTGAAAAATTAAGAACTTTTCAGAGAAAAAAGGTCAAAACAGTAAATGATACTTCTTTCAGGTTTTTTTCCTCTGTATATTTTAAGAAAACCTTAAAGGAAAGCAGAGACTACTTTTTGTTTTGGGAGCTGTATTGGCAGGTAGGAGAACAGAGAAGTCCTTTTAGATCACCTAAAACCAGACTTGACTCTAAGGCAAGAGAGAAGCTTTGTTTGTTTTCCCAAGCTGACTGGAAAAAGTTGATTAAGATTATGTGGAGGACAAGCAGAATCACTTGTTTAAAGCAATAAGATATTCTGAGGGTCTGCATGGATAATTCATAACTAAGGAAGAGATAGTATTAATGTTCATTCATAAGTTGTAAGAGAGTTCGATAGACATTATTCACTGACACAAAAATAAATCAATTGTGTAAGCATTTAATCTGTTGGAACAATAAGTAGGATAAAGCACCTGGAATAAAATTTGCCATGCTTTTTACTCAGAGGCAGAGGATATAGCACTTTTTTTGCTGAGCATCAATTGCTTTAGAGCCAAGAGGTTAAAACATCATTGAATAAGTACCCAGGCTTGCTTTTTGGGAAGTTGTTAAGCACACAACCTATACTTGAATCACATGGTCTGTTCCATAAATTATTTGGATTCTCCTCTGCCCAATACTTCCAGTTCTTTACCTAGCTAAAAGGAAAAACTCAATCCAGCAACTCTTATATTTGAGAATAGAACTACTCACTATGAAATGCTTCTGTCAATGTCAGATCTTGTAGAAAACATACTGACATTGTTGGTTTTTTCCTTTTATGTCAAAATTCAGTTTGAAAATATCCAATTAAGAGTATGTGATATGGTATCAAGATTAAACTAAAACCAAAACATGGAGATTGATCATACAGGCTATAAATTCTTCAGAAGGGACAAAATCATAGAATCATAAAATCATTTAGGTTGAAAAAGAACCTTTCCCCTGATTTTTAGCCATAAACACTCAACACTTTCATCACCATCATCAAGGTCTAGATAGTCAAAACACTCTCTAACACACAGGGCTACCACACTGCCTCTCCTTCCTTGCTGTCGTGGTTTAACCCCAGCCAGCAACCAAGTCCCACACAGCCGCTCACTCACTCCCTCCCGGTGGGATGAGGGAGAGAATCAGAAGAGTGAAAGTGAGAAAACTCATGTGTTGAGACAAAGACAATTTAATAAGTAAAGCAAAGGCCATACACGCAAGCAAAGCAAAACAAGGAATTCATTCACTGATTCCCTTTAGCAGGCAGGTGTTCAGCCATCTCCAGGACAGCAGGGCTCCATCATGAGTAACAGTTACTTCGGAAGACAAACACCATCACCCCAAACGTCTCCCACTTCCTACTTCTTCCCCCAGCTTTATATGCTGAGCATGACATCATATGGTATGGAATATCCCTTTGGTCAGTTGGGGTCAGCTGTCCTGGCTGTGTCCCCTCCCAACTTCTTGTGCACCCCCAGCCTACTCGCTGGTGGGGTGGGGTGAGGAGCAGAAAAGCCCTTGACTCCATGTAAGCACTGCTCAGCAATAACAAAAACATCCCTGTGTTATCAACACTGTTTCCAGCACAAATCCAAACCACAGCCCCCTACTAGCTACTATGAAGAAAATTAACTCTACCCAGGCCACAACCAGCACACTTTCCTATCCTTCCTTCCTAGCTTTGGCTGGAACTCAGGAAAAAAAAGAGAGTTTATGGTCTTTCGAAGAAGGGGCAGGCAACTCAGGAGAACTACAAGGATGTCATGAGGTTATGCAGGGAAAAAACTGGAAGGGCCAAAGCCCAACTAGAACTTAGTCTGGCTACTGCCGTAAAAGACAATAAAAAATGTTTCTGTAAATACATTAGCAATAAAAGAAGAACTAAAGAGAATCTCCATCCTTTATTGGATGCAGGGGGAAACAGTGACAAAGGATGGGGAAAAAGCTGAGGTACTTAATGCCTTATTTGCCTCAGTCTTTAACAGCAAGATCAGTTGTTCTTGGGGTTACCCAGCCCCCTGACCTGGAAGATAGGGACGGGGAATAGAATAAAGACTCTGTAGTCCACGGAGAAATGCTTAGCAACCTGCTACACCATTCAGACTCCCACAAGTCTATGGGGCTAGATGGGATCCACCCAAGGGTACTGAGGGAGCTGGCGGAAGTGCTCACCAAGCCACTTCCCTTCACCTACCAGCAGTCCTGGCTAACCGGGGAGGTCCCAGTTGGCTGGAGGTTAGTAAATGTGACGCCCCTCTATAAGAAAGGCCTATCAGTCTGACCTCGGTGCCAGGGAAGGTTATGGAGCAGATCATTCTGAGTGCCATCAGGCAGCATGTACAGGACAACCAGGCAATCAGGCCCAGTTAGCATGGGTTTATGAAAAGCAGGTCCTGCTTGACTAACCTGATCTCCTTCTATGACAAGGTGACCTGCCTAGTGAATGAGGGAAAGGCTGTGGGTGTTGTTTACCTGGACTTTAGTAAAACCTTTGACACCGTTTCCCATGGCTATCTCCTGGAGAAACTGGTTGCTCATGGCTTGGATGGGCATACTCTTTGCTGGGTAAAAAACTGACTGGATGGCTGGGCCCAAAGAGTTATGGTGAAAGGAGTTAAATCCAGTCGGCGTGCAGTCATAAGTGCTGTTCCCCAGGGTTCAGTACTGGGGCCAGTTCTGTTTCATATCTTTATCAATGATCTGGATGAGGGGATCAAGTGTACCCTCAGCAAGTTTGCAGACGATACCAAGTTGGGTGGGTGTGTTGATCTGCTCGAGGGTAGGAAGGCTCTGCAGAGGAATCTGGACAGGCTGCATCAATGGGCTGATGCCAGCTGTATGAGGTTCAACAAGGCCAAGTGCCGGGTCCTGCATTTGGGTAACAACATCCCCATGCTACAGGCTGGGGACAAGTGGCTTGAAAGCTGCCCTGCAGAAAAGGACCTGGGGGTGTTGATCAACAGCCAGCTGAATATGAGCCAGCAGTGTGCCCAGGTGGCCAAGAAGGCCAACAGCATCCTGGCTTGTATCAGAAACAGTGTGGCCAGCAGGAGCAGGGAGGTGATCGTGCCCCTGTACTCGGCTCTGGTGAGGCCGCACCTCGAATGCTGTGTTCAGTTTTGGGCCCCTCACTACAAGAAGGACATTGAGGTGCTGGAGTGTGTCCAGAGAAGGGCGACGAAGCTGGTGAGGGGTCTGGAGCACAAGTCTTGTGAGGAGCGGCTGAGGGAACTGGGGTTGTTCAGTCTGGAGAAGAGGAGGCTGAGGGGAGACCTCATCGCTCTCTACAACTACCTGAAAAGGGGTTGTAGCAAGGTGGGTGTCGGTCTCTTTTCCCAGATAACAAGTGATAGGATGAGAGTGTCACAAATGAGCGATTTGATTTAGATCACTTAAAGAACCACTGTCAAAGGTATTAGCAAAAGCAGTTTTAATATGATGTTATAAAAGTGCGGCTTAATGAAGTTCAATGGCAAGGTTCACTCTGTTACTGTACTGCACAATCATTTGAACAATGATTCAAAACTACCAAGGCAGATTCAAAGTTACCAAGACAAAAATCAAAGTTACCGAGACAAAAATCAAAATTACCAAGACAAAAAACAAAGTTACCAAGACAAAAATAAAAGTTACTGTAATACAAGGTTATGCACGATATTGGTCGCTTACCAAAGATCTGCCGTTGGTCTCTCTGCCTCAAGGAGCAACCTTGAGAAGTGTCCCCGCTCAAGGGGAGATCACCGCCATGCAGCCAGGCTGCTTAGCAGAAGGAGCTCAAAGAAGGCTCACTTAGGCTGTCCTATTTATCGAATAAAGTGGTTGGCTTGTAGTCATATTGCACGCAATGGAAAAAGTATGCCTGAGACTCCTTGTACCCACAACTTTCTTTGTTCCTTGGTAAATGAGTCTTGGAAAAGCCACCTGCTATTGATGTGTTAATCGCATGATTGATGTTCCAAGCTCATATGCATCGATGCTCACTGTGTCACTCTGGTCCTCTGTGGGTTTTCAGAGAACACATTGGAACTAGAGAAGTTCTTGGCCCAGTTACAGCTTAGGCCTTTACCTCCTTTGAAGCCTGATCAAACTACTGCTAGTTTGGTTAAGGAGTCTAGTGGATCCATTACAGAGAGGAAATGGCTTCAATTTGCACCAGGGGACATTTAGATTAAAAATTTAGAAAAATTTCTTCACTGAAAGGGTTATCAAGCACTGAAACAGGCTACCAAGGGAAGTGGTTGAGTCACCATCCCTGGAGGTGTTTAAAAGATGTGTAGATATGGTACTTAGCAACATGGTTTAGTGGTGGACTTCACAGTGTTAGATTTACGGTTAAACTCGATGATTTTAAGGATCTTTTCCAACCTAAATGATTCTATGATTCTACGATAAAACAAACGGCCTAGTCTGGGAAAGTATTTGATTTGGATATGCAGGAGACCCCTTTTCTAGGGTATGAGCAGATACTCGTGTGATTCTTAATTTCGGCATTCAGGTGGTATGTTTTTTATTCAACTGAAATATTTTAATACTTCCAAAACTTATTTTTATTGCTAACTTTTCTATTGAATTCATGGAAACTTAGTAAAATCTTCACGAGGGACTGAAGCTATTTCAGGGTTCACAGACAGGACAACATTTAGCAGAGTTCCTTGCTTCAGCATTTGCCATCAGAATACCAATGAGAAAAAGACAACATTTTGTTTTCTCCTTGAACTCTAACTGCTGTGTAAATGTGGATGATTTTGATACCAGGATCTTCCTTCTTTAAATGTATACATATATATATATATGGGGGGGGGTATAAATGTAAAAAAAAAATTTGCTATGTTGTCCTGACCCATTGTCATGTCCCCTGGTGTTTCATGATTCAGTAGTCGTGGAATAATTTATCTGCAGTGAACTGACTTACTTGCTGAAGAATGTGACTTACTTGCTGAGGAATGTGTAGGAGGGGGAAGAAATTAGCATATATTGTCGCTTTATACAGTGCTAAGCCTGAATTTCAAACAGATGTTAGTGGATTCATTCTTTTTTTTTATTGATATTCATTCCAGACAGCAATGTCATTGTTTGTAAATGATGTCACTCAACAAATCATGCGGGTGCTTCATTCAGTAAAAGAGCAGTCTAGGAGACATGAAGATATTATTAAGAAGGTCTTAAATGCTTAGCATACAGATATTGCCAGAAAAACATATACGTCTGGTCATGTGAACATGGAACTAATGAGATGATTAGTCATATTGTGCAGACCAGATATTTTTATAGCTAAATGACTGACCACTCAAAGGGGTTGATATTTTTTTTTTTAATACGGGAAGCAGCAACAGTAAATGATGATGTTTAGAAGCAATGTTGTCTTTCCCACTGAAATTCATTTATCTGTCTGTCTTTATTTCTTTCCTCAGCAACTGCTTTACAGTTTAATTTGCCTTGTTTTGTTATTTGCACCCCAATGAGGCATAGATGCAATGAAAACATGATTTATTGCTGAAGATAAACATGAGCTAAGAAAAGCTTTTAGGTCATCATGAAAGGGAAAACTTAACGATAAAAAAGTTGAGGTACCATTCCCATTATTCATGTTAGGGCAGTAGCTCAAACAAGATGGTGTCCCTCTTGCAAATTTATTTTTTATTTAAGAACACAAACACAAAGAGGTAGACAATGCCCTTTCTGAAGCGCTTTTGCTCTAATTGAAATAAGAATGGGTGAGAAAATGGGATAGCCTCATTTTATGGATAAGGAACTGAGAATAAAGATAAATCAGTGCTTGGTTCAGTGTCTATATGAGCACGTGTTTGCTTTTAGAGTGAGTAGTTCCATTTCAATTCACCAGTGTATTCAGCGTGATTTATACCAGCTGAGGAACCAGCCCAAGGAGTTCTCCTTTTATCAGTTTGTCTAGTCCTTGAAGAATAACATCATCCTTCAGCTGCTTTTTGCTATGCAAATGAAATACTGTAGATTTTAAACATAGAAGTGAGTTTTTATCAGTCTGCCATATTTTTCCATAGATAACTACATGGTCTAATTGGTTTGATTCAAACTACTGACACCAATATGCAAATCTGGTTGAATAGAGTGTGTTTATATGGCAGCTTCCTTCTGAACCATTGACTGAAATATGAGTGCTTAAAATAGATCTGTGTGGAATATTTTAGTAGTTTGCAATTATGCACATTCTCTTTTGTCTATGCCGAGCCCTGTGAAGCTAATGACAGTACTGGTCAACTGCTCTTCCCTAACCTAGCGCAATATATTTTAGAAGATCTTAGTGCTTGCAAGTTTTTTAAAATTGAGTTAGAGCAGAAGCAGCATATTTTAAATAGCTGTTTATGTAGCACAGTTGTTAGAAATGCATATATATGCTTGTGTGAGGTTAATGTTATATTATTCCAGCTCTGAAGAGATTTTACTGGAGCATGGGTCTTTCTGACACTTTTTAAGGTATTAGTTTCTTTCTCTTTTTCTTTTTTTTTTTTTAAATAGTGTGTGGTTATGGTCTTGTAATAACGTCTCTGACTAGTTTCTTGTCTGTACTCTTTGCCCCTTTTTTTTCTTTCAACGTCCTTCCACAATCTGTTCAGGCCAGATATCAGGTGGGCCATGCCATCATGTCAATTATTTCCATTGGAAGGACTGCCAGTACAACCTTCTACTGTTCATTTTTTCATTAGCATGAAACATCCCATTTCTGTGCAAAAGTCAAAAACTGTTTATGCTTGCATCTCTGGATTGCTACAAAAATATGTAGGCTCAGTATGTAATCGTAAGTGACTACAAAATTTCTAGTCTTACTGGAGGGTGTCTGAATTCAAAATAACTGTTTTGTAGGGAAGCAAAAATATGCATATGCTAAGCAAAATTTGAAATACATTAACTCCATTTTCAGAAGTTTTGCTGGCCGGTTAGTATGATTTGATAATATAACAGCTGCACACTGGTTTCTGGCTGTTCTTTATTCAAGCAACAGTAATTATAAACAAGCAAAAGAGTTTCTTGTAAACAAGCAAATATAGATTATATTTATTAGCTCACATCATATAACCGTGTTATGCTCTGATAGCAATTCAGTATCATTATACTAAATAGATTTTTATTAATAGGAATCTTGTATTGATTTCTTGACTTGGTTCTTTTTATTATGTGGAGAAGCCCATACTTCCAAGAGCCCCATTGTTGCAAAAATAAGCATCTTTCATGTATCCACCAAATTACAAATCGACAACACACAAGCTAATGACTACACTTCTGGTTATTGCAAGCCCCTTAAAAGCTGCTGGTATTTTTAAGTACCAGTTTCAAGGAGTAAGCTATTGGACAAGAGTCTCACCTGCTCTTTCAAGAAAAATAAAGGAACTTGCATAGTGGAAAAGACTTAAAAAACATAATTCCTAAGGGCCAAGTAATCAAACGGTAGATGAAACCAGTCAAGTGAATGGCCAGCAATTTAGGATTGTAGAACCCTACCTAAATATGCTTTATAAAGGTGTCTTCAGTTAGGAGCTTGTTTAAGTACTCCTTTGCATAGCTGCAAGAGACAGCTGGATAGAGGGTCTTCCTAAAATGTGCAAAATAGTGTGATATCTAGTTATGTCTTTTATTGCAAATTTACAATGTCGGTTATGTTCTGCCAATCACAAAAAAATAAGATGAAAAAAAAAGTACCCCTGGCCCCATGGAAGTCACTGAGAATGCAACCTGTCATTTCCAAGGAGACAGGATTTTATCCCTGCTACTTTCATCCTCCTTTCTTCATGTTCCTGTTATTCAGATTGAGTCACTGGTGAGGAGTAGGTTACATGAGTAGGGGCACTGAGGTTGCTGGGACTGTTAGTCTGAATAAGATCAGCAGCGTGGGTATTCTGGAGAGCAGAAGTCTCTCTGATACAAACAGCAAACACAGTCTTCCAGCCGGCTTTCACTGCCAGCCTCAGGGTTTGTTCCAGGAGCTGTGTTGCTTTCTCAGTGGGAGTACTCAGCTATCCTCATTCAGCAAGATTCTTCTACATGCTCTTAACTTTCAGACTGCAACTAGTACTGTTCAGCTTCCAGTTGAGAACCTATAAGTACTCTGATGGAAAAAGAAAATGAGATTGAAAATTCCGTGCAACTCCACCAGAAGTAATTTTTAGATGTGGTGAAAAGGAACAATGACTGGCAAATACCGCATTAGAAACTGCTGTGCTTCAGATAAGGCAAAGCTACTTACTATACGCGTTACCAAGTTCGGAACTATTTGCTTATGCAGCTGCTTCCCTATGGGTGGATCCACTGGGGTACAGGGTCAGTTAATTAGGGACAACATCTAAGATTACTGGTCAGAGAGAACTCTATGCAACCTGAGGAGGAGAAATGCAAATGATTCTACAGGAAATAGTATAACAGCATATTGAATTTAAGAAAATCTGTGTACGCCTAGTACAAAATGCTTTTTGGTTGAAAGAGTTTATAATAAGATTAACATATACAGTTTTCCTTAGGACTTTTCCTTAATGACAATACACAGCTGTGGTTCAAGATGTTTACAGAAGTAAACACCATTTCCAGGGATATAAATATGTAGTAAAATTATTCACGCAGAGAAAAATTTAGATTTAAACATACACACATAAAGTTGTATCACTACCAAATTTCTAATGGATTTTTGGCCCCCTAGGATAAAAATGATTAGGACTTAATCTTGTGAGCATGTATTCACCTGCTTAATTTTGTTTCTTTGAATCACTCTATGGAAGTTACATGTATTGTCTTAAACTACAGCTTTCTGTGATGACAACATCCTGGCTTTAAAGGGACAAGAACCAAGAACCCTATCAATCACTTATACCATCAAGTGGAAAAGACAGCAGTATTATGAGACTTTGGATAAAAGACTGATTTCATCACAAAAGGTACCTGTTTGCAAATCTTTAAAAATTGAAATTGTGGGAGGAATAAATTGATCTGTGTGATAGTGGGTGAAAGGACAAAAATATTCAAGAAATATACTAGTTCTTTGGAGTAGCATACAGCTTTGTGATTGTGCTTTCAGGTTCCTAATTTCAAGACACTATAAGCTGCTGGTTTTATAAATATATATATGATATATATATATATTACAGAGAGAGACACCCTACTTCTGCAATGATATCTATTTACACTGGCAAATGGCTAATGTACAGACTTGGAGGATCTCAACATGGGTATAAGATAAAAGAAACAAACATCCATTACAAAAATTGACACCCACATATTCCTTCTTATTCCAGGGACAGGACACAGTTCTGTAGAACACCCAACAAACTCCTTTGAAGTTAGCTTTGCTTTTATGAAGCTCTGCATCTCACTCTCAGCAATAATTTTGCATTAATTAGTAGCCTTACTGAGGAAATCTACTCCAACTCATGCAATTAGATGTTTTTTTAAATTGAAAAGCACAGGATAATTGCAGATGGATTATAAATCTGAGAACAATTTTGAGATTCAGGATTAACATTTTTAGGTTACATGCAAAGTAATCCTTCAGATAACAAATAAAATTACTATGTAACTAGCATATCAAAGCTAATATGTTTCTTCATTACTTTATATCACTTTCTATAAATTTCTATGTATAAGGAATATGGTAAATTCAGACCTGAAGAGAAAAAACTTATTTGTTTTAATTTACACTTGTAAAAATATCTCTCTCTCTCTCTCTCTCTCTCCCTCTCTACAATCACCTTACTGCATTGCCACTTTGTCAGTATGAATGTGCGTACTTCTAGATGTTGAAACTAGTGCTATAAATTGGGTCACAAGGTGTTCAGGCCGTCTGACTAACCAGCAAATACAGCTCACTTTGCAAAAGTGTATTTATAAATCTTGAGTTGCAGGCTGAGTTGCTATGTTTTAGCTAATTGCAACATGTCTTTATAAATATTTGTATAAAACTGTTGAAAGTGTATATTTTCTGGATAAAAATAATTGCATATTTTCTTTAACTCAGCTGAAAGTGTCCATGCTTAATTAGTACTCTGTCCCTGATTTCTCTTTCCCATTTCAGACTTCATATGCACAACAGCCGACTCCTATATACTCTGCTTTTCTTCCCAAATCTGTCTTTGATGAACCTCCTTGCTGGGAGACAGAACTGGGAAGTTGTGATGTAAGACATTAAGAAATGAGAGCAATTTATAGAGAATTACTTGTTAAGATATTATCTTTAAGGACTTGAGGGAAATGCTCTTGATGAGCAAATGAGCAGTAAAAACATAGCTTTTCTCTGGATTTACTCTTTTACACCTTGCAAAATTATTCCAAAGACCAGCCAGTATATCCTAAGGAGATAGAAATCAAGGACATTCATAAGTGATAGAACTTGAGCCAGAGAAGAGCATGTCAAGGTCAGAGCTGTTTTCATTTTGTTGTTAGCTGCTGGTCTCAGTGCTCTCTGGGACAAGATCTGGGACAATGCTCTCTGAGACAAGACCTGGGAATTCTTCCTAGTCCAAGGAGAGCATTTGAAACCACTAATGGTGGTAGATGCTCTGCAGCTTTCAGGATCTTATGTAGAGTGTAATTGGTTGCATGATATGGGACAAAGATCCGTACATGAATCTCAGCATATGTAAATATTTTGCATTTTTTTGTTTTAGCATAGATCTCTGAGGGTCAATAGTAAGATATAAGGTTGAAGAAAAGATAACATGAGGGACTGAAAATGAAAATTGGAATAATGTTGTGGTTGATAGGGACACCCTACTCCAGGAGGACCGTGCAGATTTCTGGGGTAGATTTTAAAGGCCTTCTTTACAGGAACACTTGCAGACACAGGTTTGCTTTTGAGCAGATGTGCTTTTGAGTGGATGTGGCTCTCATGTACAGCACTTTGAATTACATGATTGAGAACAAGCATCTGGGTGAAATCTGGTTATTCATCTACCCCAGCATTTCTGAACACAACATCTATTAAAAAAGGCAAAACAAAATATATAAATTAGGGCCTTGAGACACAGTGTAAATAGAGATACAAAGAGACTTTTGAACACTCAGATTCCCAGCATGACTCTCATAAGAGGCAAACCATTAGGGACCACAATTGTAATTGAATGAGTTTTTGTAGCATGGCCAAGGAAAACACTACATAACCACCCTTACAGATTCTTAAACAAAGGCCAGTTCAATGAGTTAGTAATTTTCTAATACTTAAAAGAAAGTAAATTAATGGATGTACTTCGCCTATCTTGTACAGACAGGCGCAAAGCAACTGTGTAATGATACTAACTCGGTTCAAAGATGGGAGGTTTTGTTAGGAGTTCTTGGTATGCATTGTCCAGACTGACCACTGGAAGAAGCACTGAACCAGTAAACTGTCTCACATAGGAAAACAAATAAAGAAAGAATTATTTCTATTATCAGGACATTTTCCAGCTGAGAAACAAACTTTATATGGTATGGAAAAAATTAAGATTGTGGGAGAACGTATATCAGTGTGGCATTCCGTGTAACAATGTTTTGTTATTGTCATAAAGGTGCTGGCATAGTATCAAAATTTTTCATACCACAAGGTTGTGCAGGGGATTAAAATAGAACTGCCAGCTTCAAAATTTGCAAAGATTTTCACCTTCAAAGAATCAGCTTTATTCTGTTGCTCTATGCCATGGCAACAAATGCATCCATGGTAAGGCAGCAGTTAGGTTTGGCTTTTTGGTAGTTTTGTTACAGAACATCTCAAAACACAAGGTCAAAAATAAGTGAAAAGGAATGGAAAGAATGTAAAAAAGATACTTCGTAATGAACGCACCTGGTATTTAGACATATTAAAGATAAAAACTGTCTCCGCTAACTTTCCACCAACTGACAATAACAATTAACACAAGGACGAATTTTAGAAAAATAGAACAGAGTGCCAAAATTAGTGTCCTAAGGTTGACCTGACTCATTATAATCTCATTATAATGTGAAAACCACACCTCCTAGCTAGAAAACACCCCCAACCCAAATAAGCCCCCTACTCTCTGGACATGAGTAGTGAATTTAAAGAGAACTGTATCTTTAAGATGAAGTAAGAAAGGTACTAACCAATAGTTAATTAAGGGGTAGGATCAGTAGGCGTAACTAACTTTGTTAACTGTTTTAAATACCTGTCATGATTTCAACCCGGTGTGCATGGTAGGAGGAGACATCCCCCATGCACCCAGCGCTGCAATAAACCGATTTCGGCTTTCTAAACTATCATTCGGTTTGGAGAGTTTTCTTCATTACAATTTTTGGTAACAGTTTGGGGTGTTTTTTTGTCACGAGCTGGTTTGACCTTTTTTAGAAACACAATGATTTAGAGTATGAAAACAAGGATATGTGCATACTGGGAGAGCACACACTGAGGAACAGGAATGTTGGTTGCCTCCTCTTTGGTGATTGAAAAGTGTAAGTCTTATGCAAGTGTTTCAGCTATGGTCTGGAGAGTTTTGGGGATATAGGCACGGGAAGCTGAGAGATCTGTTTCCATGAATGGATGAGTTACAAAGCTGCCTGCTCTGCTTGCAAAAATGCTTGCTCTGCACAGATGAGTAGAGGTTGGAAGACCAGAGAAGCAAATTCGTTTTTTTTAATCATTAAGTGGAAAAAACTATCAATTGGATTGGATTACTGTATGCATTTGAGAGGATTTTAACCCACTGATGACTCAAAACATTGCTGGAACTGATCTACACAATTTTTTAGTTGTAAAATACTAGTTATCGAGTTTATTTCTGATTTTGAATGACTAAGGAGAAACTGTTGGTTGTTGGACGGGACAAGCGGCATGGGACGGGATGCACGGTCACTGTTCCAGCCAGCATGCTTCCAGGAGTTGCTGATCAGTCAGGCTGCTCTTGTCCACCCAAGCACGGAGCACGGCTGTGTGTCCGTCTGAGCACCTTGCCTGAAAGTTGCCGGGAGATGGCGCCCAGTATTGTGCTGTGGTGCCAGGGGCTGCAAACACTTGGGAACAGCAAATGGCTTCCTCGGTACATCAAGGAATGAGGAAAAGGTAGAAGGAGCTTATCAGCAGCTCATCCCTGCTGCAGGGTAAAGGGTGTTTAGAGGGCTTCGGCTTTTTCAGTAGGAGCTTCTCTATCTTTAGGAGTTCAGCTTAGTTAGTTAGTTCAGTTAGTGACTAGTGACAGGACTAGAGAAAATGGCCTCAAGTTGCGCCAGGGGAGGTTCAGGCTGGATATTAGGAAAAAGTTCTTTACTGAGAGAGTGGTGAAACACTGGAACAGGCTGCCCAGGGAGGTAGTGGAGTCACCCTCCCTGGAGGTATTCAAGGAGCGTGTGGATATGGCATTGTGGGATGTGGCTTGATGGGCATGGTGCTGTGTGGTGTGGGTGGGTTGTTTTTGGTGTGGGTTGTGGTGCGTTTTGTGGTTTGTGGGTGGTTTGTGTTTTTTGGGTTGGGGTTTGGTTTTGGGTTTTTTTTATGGTTGGACTTGATGATCTTACAGGTCTTTTCCAACCTTAGTGATTCTGTGATTCTGTGATTAGTTAAACTTATTTTTTCCAAAAAGTAGCTTTTTTTTTTTTTTTAATTCTTCCATTCTTTTAGAGTACTGTTAAATACATGGGAAGAGGAATTGAAATTTAACATGCAGTTCTTATTAGAGGCTTTGTTAGAGAAAAAACTTCTCTGATCGGTAAGAATAGAAGTGCAGTGTTTAATTTTGCTATTTTGTATAATAATATTTTTTAAAGCAAAAAGGAGGCAGAGCTGTCTACTTCACTAGAAGGAGGAGGAGGAAACAGGGAGGCAGAGCTTTCTACGACCTGAAGCCTTGGCTCCTTGGTTAGCTGTAGTGCATTCACCTCACACTACTGTAGAGATTGGATTCCGTCGTAGTTGTTATAGCTGAAGAATACTCAATTTGCTTTAACTTTCTTGCTGCTGCTTTCGAGTTCAAATATCTACATTAGCACATTATTAACAAACATTATTCGTGGTGCCCAGTATACCTGTGTCTAGGAACGGAGTATCATTTTAAAGCCAAATTTGATCTCAATGTGCAAATGTAACATTTAATTAAGCCAGTCGTAAATGTAACTGACCTCCAAAGATTTAAATGAAAAGATCAGAAGTTCATTACCAGACCACTGATAACTAAAAGTGAAACCACTGTCACCAGTTAGTCATGCTCTCAGACACAAAAATGCCTCTCTCAGAGCAATGCTTTACGTGCCGTTAAGTCACTGGCAAACACATTTTTATAAGCCTAATCACATCCACAAGTAAATGAATTGGTTCACAGGTAAAATCTCTCTATTTGCCCTGGTAGGTTCAGTTTTTTCAATATTTTTGCTAGTAGAGATGGGAATTAATTTCTCAAGCAACTTTTTATGATTATCATAATGCCTGACCTGAGAAGAATGCTGAAAAGTATTAACATCAATGATTCAGCAAACAGAAAGTGTTTTCGCTTTATGACCATCTTCTTAGTTCATATGAACCTATGAAGAAAGGAAAAAATAACGTCTTAGCGTGAGGTTTCTTTCAGGGTTACAAATATACCTCTTTATATAATACTATCGGACCAAATAAATGTTTTAATGTAAATTAGTTTCATGCCTTTTGTGAAAGCAGAAAAAAGTAAAAGAGAAAAAAGAAGCCAATAGAGCTGGTAAGCCATGATATCTTTTTTCCCCAGACTTCCACAGCACTGTGAATTTCATAGGCAAAATTACTCATAAAATTTTATGTTTTCCTGGTATAGTTATACTGAATAATTCTTTTTCCCCTGTAATCCTGAACTGATTTTTCTAATGAGTGACTTTTCCTGTCATTTCCTTAATTTGCTTGAAATTTATAATGTTGTGGTTTCCTCCCTACTAACAAGTTTTAATTTTCATTTGGAAATGGAATTTTTGGTTTCCATATCACCAACATCCTGTCCACAGAGAAGTGGCTTTCTGGGAACTAGAATTTAATTCACAAGATCATGCTATGCTCTCCTGACCCTTCTCCCAAAAACAGCTGAATCTCCTGCCCAGTCTGACCACAAAGTTAGTGTTCTTAAACTAGACAAATTTCACATGGCTCTATAAAACTAAAGGTGCAGATTAAATGAGAAAAGAACTAAAAACTAATTTCTTCCACTGATGGAAAAGCGGAAAGCAATGATTTTTTTTGTTGGTTAGTTCATTCTCCTCACCGCTGCATAAAGATAAGTTCACAAATAAAAAAGTTTCAGGGTAATTTCATTTTTTTCTTTGTGTTAGAAAACGGAATTTTCAAAAAAATATTGTCTACAAAAATGTTCTAGGGTTTTGGTTGGGAGAAACAGAATGGGATGGGCGAGAGGAGAAGTACATCTCGGTTGCACACACAGGAAGGCAACACTGACCACCAAAGCTGGTATCTGGTCTATAGTCCATTAGCAACACAAAAAAACCCCAGCTTTTATGATAATAATAACTTCCCAATGAACTGCAAAACCTTTCATATTAATGCATGGCATTATCCAAATCAGCTCCCTCTTCTTTGAGCAACTAATGTAGTCTGCTCTGCCGGGAAAGACTGAAAAGACTCCCAAGGCAATGGTAAACATTATCGGAATTATATTACGAATGATCTAGGACTTAAAATTGTATCTTCTGTGCTCCTGTGAAGTGTTATCTCTGACTATGCTTCAAGCCAGAGCTGCATTAAAGATGCAACATGGAGATGCAGCAGACTTCAATGAATTCTGTAGGGAAAGTGAATAGGGAACAGAGTTGTCACATACAGTAATTTAATTGGATGCCTCCAAAATTATCAGACAGGAGATACTTCTTCACATAACACTTAACTTTCATATGGAAAGCATTGCCATGGGAAGTCTTAGAAGTCAAAATTATAAATAAATTCAAAGCAAGAGGTTAGACAGATTAGTGGAGGATAGATCATTCAGAAACTGTACAATAAAGTAGTCCAGGTACAATCTCCAGTTGCAGATGTCTCTAAAGTTTAAGTTTGTCAGCTGAGACGTCATCCGAAATGAAGGACCACTTTACTCATGCATCTTTTGATTTTCCCCTAACAACCATTGTGTTAGAGACAAAACTGAACTAAAACTTCTCTCTTATAGTACAATTCTTGTGCTCTTAAGTGAATATATTTCCATGCTGTTCCTATACTATTCATGTTTGTGACATTGAGAAAGCAAAATCATACTGTGATGCTATTATAAAATGCATTCCAAAAATATAGTTAGTCTAAGGCAAGTAATTGAACATTTGTGTTCAATACCAATGTGAAGCAGTACTTTAGAAGTTTAATTACACCAGAAATGAAAATATAAATCAACTTATATTAGTGTTATTCCAAAACTTAGGACTTGTTCCAAATGTTGACATATATATTTAAGGTATAAGTTTACAAGACTGACACAACTTGTTAGGTATGTTAGCTGTGTAATGAAGTTCACTTTACTGTATGGAGTATTTATTTACTTATAGAGAGGTTCATCTTGAGGGTCCTCACAGGGCATGTGCAGGACAACCAAGGGATCAGGCCCAGCCAGCACGGGTTCGTGAAGGGCAGGTCCTGCTTGACCAACCTGATCTCCTTCTATGACCAGGTGACCCGCCTAGTGGATGAGGGTAAGGCTGTGGATGTTGTCTACCTGGACTTCAGTAAAGCCTTTGACACCATTTCCCACAGTATTCTCCTGGAGAAACTGGTTGCTTATAGCTTAGAAGGGTACACTCTTTGCTGGGTAAAAAACTGTCTGGATGGCCGGGCCCAAAGGGTCGTGGTGAATGGAGCGAAATCCAGTTGGCAGCCAGTCACAAGTGGTGTCCCCCAGGACTCAGATCGATGATCTGGATAAGGGGATCGAGTGTACCCTCAGCAAGTTTGCAGACAACACCAAGTTGGGTGGGAGTGTTGATCTGCTCGAGGGTAGGAAGGCTCTGCAGAGGAATCTGGACAGGCTGGATCCATGGGCCGAGGCCAACTGTATGAGGTTCAACAAGGCCAAGTACCGGGTCCTGCACTTGGGTCACAACAACCCCATGCAACGCTACAGGCTTGGGGACGAGTGGCTGGAAAACTGCCCTGCAGAAAAGGACCTGGGGCTGTTGATTGACAGCTGGCTGAAGATGAGCCAGCAGTGTGCCCAGGTGGCCAAGAAGGCCAACAGCATCCTGGCTTGTATCAGGACTAGCGTGGCCAGCAGGAGTAGGGAGGTGATGATCCCCCTGTACTCGGCACTGGTGGGGCCGCACCTCAAATCCTGTGTTCAGTTTTGGGCCCCTCACTGCAAGGACATTGAGGTGCTGGAGCGTGTCCAGAGAAGGGCGACGAAGCTGGTGAGGGGTCTGGAGCACAAGTCTTATGAGGAGTGTCTGAGGGAACTGGGGTTGTTGTGTCTGGAGAAGAGGAGGCTGAGGGGAGACCTCATCGCTCTCTACAATTACCTGAAAGGGGGTTGCAGAGAGGTAGGTGTTGGTCTCTTCTCCCAAGTGACTAGCGAGAGGACAAGAGGAAATGGCCTCAAGTTGTGCCAGGGGAGGTTCAGGCTGGATATTATGAGAAATTTCTTTCCTGAGAGAGTGGTCAAACACTGGAACAGGCTGCCCAGGGAAGTGGTGGAGTCACCCTCACTGGAGGTATTCAAGGAACATGTGGAGATGGCACTTCAGGACATGGTTTAGTGGGCATGGTGGTATTGGATTGATGGTTGGACTTGATGATCTTACAGGTCTTTTCCAACCTTAATGATTCTGTGGTTCTGTGATTCTGTATTGTAAAGCTAAGTAATTCTGTATTGGCTATAGTTACTAATAAGAATTTAATTGCCTTTTTTGGTCATCTCACTGCTTTGACTCAGATCCTCAGAGTTACAGTGGTTTCCTGTCTCCCCAGAAGTTTTGGAGACTAGTTAATGCTTGCAAAGATGTTTAAAGGCAGGAAGTGCTGTTTCCATGGTAGTAAATATGGTCAATTAATGCTTGTATTGCATTTACTTTGCTACAAAGTAATATATTTGAATTAGAGATAAGGCATCAAGACATGTTCTTGATCAGTAACCCAATGAGCTGTGGCATTCAGTTTTGAGAACCTGACCTGACTTTTTTCATTTTACTATTTCAGCATAAAAGCTTCTTAATTTCTTCATAATTTTAATATATAACAGTTTTATATAAAGTTTAATTTTGTCCAACAAGAAAATTTCAATTAACTTGGAAAGGAAGTATTAACTGACGCAAAACTGAGATCAGTATTTTTCTTTAGAGTCGCTAACCCTCTGAACCTATGTTCACTGAAACAAGGAGTCAGTGAAGTGCAATTATACATTCTAATCATCATAGGAGAAGCTAACTGAGATTCTGCCTGCTTATGTAAATGGAGATTGTGATTTTCCTTTACAAAGTACAAATCTCGAGTTTGAAACTGTGGGGTGGAAAGGTGCAAGAGGAGGAGGAGGAAGAAGAAAAGGAAGATTTTTCCTGATTCTACACATGTCTAAACAGTGAAAGTGTCATCTAGTTGCAATAAAGAGAAATAGGCATGTTTTAATTTCAATACTTAGCTGCAATACTGCAACTGTAATAACATCAGTAATATGAAAAGAACATAAATTGGCATGAACATTTGCAAAATAATACAAACTACAAAGAATCTGGTCTGTCACCTGCCAGTCACAGTGTGAATCTAGTTCATAATGGTAGACCATATTCATCCCCACTCACTATGTCATTTTTTTTAATCACTGTCTTTGTTATGTCTCAGCATTTGGCTGTCACATCTTTAAGAAAAATCATCCAACTGTTTTGCCACTTGCTCTAAGAAATAAGTTGCTCTCAGCATATGGAGGTTTTCACAAACAATATGCTTTCAGTTTTCTGTGCTTTGGATTTCGCCATAGAAGATTGGTAAAGCTACTATGAGATTAACTAAAAATGCTGCTGTCCACTAAACAGAGCCTGCAAGGACTCCTGCTATACAGGAGCTTGTTAAGGAGATGGATTTATTGCACATCCTGCTTTAACTGAAGTTTCTATAGTTGAGCAGTAAAGGAATAAGAACAACTGTACTGAAAGGAAACACTTGATAATGAAGAGATGCCATTAGTAAATCTGGGTTTCATATTTGTGCCATATAACATGCTGTTTAATTATCTGTTTGTCATTTCTTGGTCAGTGCATGGACTAACCACTAAATGAGGAGAATATCCATTGACTGCCAACGGATTTCCAATAGTAAAGGTTGTTAAGACTTGGGCCCTGCTCAAAATATTTCTTTGTTACCCTGGCAATCTTTAACATGACTTTATTGGCTCCTCCTTTGCTTTCTCTTATTCTTCCTACCCAATGTCTTTCTATTTCTGGAAAGGCCATGTAGTAGAGAGAGTCTCCATGTTCCTGTGTTTGCTGGCTGGAGGCTCCTGGTGTGCAAGGTGGAAAGCAGAGGGAATTCCGATTGCCTGCCACAGCTCTGCAGCAGAGCACGGACATGAGTTGGTATTGGTGGTGGGCATTGCCTGTAGAAGATCAGTAATGTAGTGCATTTTCTTTCTCATAAAAACAAAACGCCAACAGCTACCAAAGGTATGGCTATCCCAGCGTCTTACCTCCAATAGTTACCAAAAGCAAATGCCAAGGGAAGAGTGTAAGTACAGGACAAACATCTAGTGATACTCTTCCAGCATACTCTACAGACTATCTCCAGTGATTGGCTGCCTAGGCACTTCCCAAATCAGAGGTAATGGTTCTGCACTAGTAACTCTGGACAGATATTTCTATAAACAGGTTCAACTGCTTCTTGAAATCATAAAAATATTTTGCATCCAAAATATCCTGAAAAGTTTCACAGTGTAACATTCTGTAAAGAAATACCTCCTTCTTATTGAGAGCCTGTCACACACTGACTTCATCCAGTACACTTTAGTACTTGTATGACAGTAATTTTTTGCTTTCTGTTACCCTGTAGATGCAAATACTTGAATGTTTTTCATTTCTGTTCCTGCTTATGTGAAAAAAGATTTAAAAGGGGAAAACAGGAATAGTTCCTGTTTTAAGATATTTCCCTGTTTAGGCTCATTTTGCAATCTGATCACTAATCTATTTCCATCAAAGAAATTAAAAATATTATTTAGTACGAATTGCTTTGATTTTTAACTGCTTCTGATATTTCTTGACAGTGAGAGAGGCTGCTTTGCTTGAAAAGCACCAGTAACAGTATCAGTTCTCATTCTCCAAGCTGATAGATTTTCTTCATAAATGTCAGCTCTGCTGTTTTCATTTTATTTACTATATCGTCTTTTAATTTGCTTTGGCTTGGTATAAATTTTTGTTTGGCAATATTTTGTTGTATATTTCTACCCATAATTTTATTTCTTTTCAAATACTATTGTCTGGCAATAATGCTTATAGAGCATAAGTCTGTGTAAGCTTCACACAGTTGAATTTTCTGATAACTTAAATATGCCATTTTGCAATTCTAAACAAACATGAACTTTTCATATTGCAAGTTTTAGATGTTTCTTTTAAGTAGTCACACGAAATCTCATCTTCATTTTTAATAAGCCAGAAAAAGAATAGCCTGGAAAACAGATGTAGTTCTTAAAACTCTCTGCAAGAGAAATGTTCTGTCTTGAAAAATGTCTGACATCTCAAGGTATAGTGTGACATTTTTCATACAAGTATATGAGTAAATGGCCATGATTTGCTACCCTTCTGTTGCTTTTTCATTTAAACTTATTAATTTCAAAGGGAGCATGTCTTGACTAAGTTCCAACCAAAAAAAGGCTAATGGGAAAGACTCAAAATGGTGATAAAATGGAGATACAGGCAGATATATTATTTGTAGAAGGTACATTTCTTGTCAACTCAGTGTTCAGTGAATATCTTCACCTTCCTCTAGAAATTCCCAGACAGAAGCCTGATACGAGCTCAACTTGGTTACTGACAAACTGGATTTCCCTGGATCTCATCTGAGATGAATACCCAGACGCTTAAAGTTAAATAGATAAAAATAATACCCAGAGTTCACATTACAAACTCATGCTTCTTTGTTTAAATCAGTCCATCTGTGGCAGGGAACAGAAAGATTTCTGAGAATGGACTAATTTTCCATGTTTTCCTGTGCTGTGGTTCTGATACCTTTTTCTGACATTTTTGATTCCAATCCATATGAAAGATAATATCTGATTAGAGGTGCTATGTGAAGATGAAAATATGAAAGAGAGAGTTCTTTGATTAAAGTAAGGAGTGCTTAGGCATTAATTTCTTCAGTTGTGGAACTGAATTTAACAAGAATGACTTGAGGAAAACTCATTGTGGCATGAAGTGAAGTGGAAACCAGTTACGGCAGAAGTGAAAGGAGGTTTTCTAATAGCAGGGTGTGACAGGATGACTGACGGTGTTATGAAGTCCCTTGCAACCTTCAGGGTATCACTAGGTGGACGGTCTTTTCCGTCAACAGCTGAAAAGAACATAATCAGTCGGGAGGAGGGGAAGTATTTTGTGTTGGAACTGAATCACTATATAAAATGGCTGTAGGAAACAAAGGGTATAATGGCATGTCTGTGTTATAGAAGTGCATCTAGTAAAGCAAGAGTCTAACAACCCTCACCCAAAAGCTTTTAGAGCACAAAGCCAATCAAGTTAGAAGAATAATATTTCAGCCTTAGTACCCTGGGTCTGCCCTCATTCTTGTTCCAGACAAGACTGAATTTTCTAATTGAAACTTGATGTTGCTCTTCTTCCTCCATCTTTGACTGAATTATACTGTTTGCTCACTGGCTGTGAAGTAGATTCAAAAGGAGGGCACTGATAACATTGGGCTTGCTCTAGCTTCAGGCTCATGACACTGAGAGCAAAAATGGGCAGGCATCAACCAAGTTTAGGGAGGAAGAGATCTGCAAAGTCACCATGTAGTGGTAAGTAGATATCCTTAGCGTGCTTCAGAAGAGGCAAAATCCAGTTGGAGTTGAAGAAAGAAGGGTAAGTAAGCCACCCAAGTGAGTATGAAAAAACGCTCTCTTAGGATGCACACTCGATGTTAGCTTTAATAGGAATTTTGAGAATTCGCTGTTATTTCAACAACCAGTTCAGGTGAATGAAATCCCTCATAGCTCTGACCAAGAGAAGAGTGGGACTCCTACTGTGCTGTGTGAAATATACTTTTATTTTATTCTTAGGTGCCCTGTATTCTTAATTTCTTTGAATTTTCTTGTAGAATTGCTATCAGATGGAAAAGGCATATGATGCAAAGAACACAGATAGTGAGCCTCACTTCAGTCCATAGCCTGAGTTTTTCAAGCATAGAGAATGCATGGGGAGGGTGTGTAGGGTGTTTTTAGGGGGGTTTAATTATGGAAGGAACTCTTGGCAGCCCAGAGAAGAACTGTACAATGGAGAAGACCTGTTCTTCAGTGTTAAGTTCCGTTTTGGCCATGCCAGCTCCAATATACATATTACTTGAGTTTGTAATGCCACATACATATTTCTACATAGCAAAAGGCCTACTCTGAAGACCTATTTCAGTTCTTGCCAGGAACTCAAGATAGTCTAATTGGACTTAACGTCACAGATAGTTTGATATAAATTCATCTGAATCCAACTTTGGTCTTATGCCTCATTTCTTTACCTTTGCTGATCAAAGCAGTATGTTTGGTCTGTGAGTTTAATGTTGCTGATTGCTGTCTTGTAAAGTGGTTTTTATGTTTCTTTTAAGGAGAATGCCTTTGTTCTAGAAGCTGTTAGAAAAACTATAGGAAAACAACAAGCCATTTTAGTAAAAATAGGCAGGACAATATATTTTCCTTTTAAAAGGGAACTTTGACATTATTGGCAACACAGAAGCCAATAAGGTTATTGCCTAACCAGTGGTATTTACAGTTAAACAGAAAACATTCATTTATTTGAATCTGGAGACTACTAAAATGATAGTGAATTAAAGCTGTGCTATGAGAGCTGCTCAGTATTTCTGTGACAGGTTAAATGCCAGGATTTCAAAGTTGCATGTCATCCCCTGTGAATCTGTCAGCCCTAATAGTGATGTGTGTTTATTCTTCCAAATATGCACAGCCCACAAAATTACATAATCAAACCAGTAATTTTGTACTCTCATCTGGTCTTAAAAATCTGTGAGCAGCTCACTGCCCAAATCTGGCATTTCATCTAGCTCCGAAGTACCTTTTAAGTGGGAAAAGTTTTATAGAACTTTGACAAATGCCTTAGTTTAGATAGACTGTACTGTGGTATCTCTTAAAATCTAATGCTATTATATACCATTTATATGTTTTGCAACACAAGTTACTAGTGTTCCTTCTGGACTCATGAAATTATCTGTCTTCTAAATCTGTCAGTAACAGAACTGTAAATGGTAAATCATCTTTGGAAATATAATTAGTAAGTTTTTAAGGGTTTGACATTTTCCATCTTCTGCTATTTAAATTGATTTTTATATAAAGCAATTAAGGACATCCTTTTTCCATTAAGGAAATTATATTTAACTTCTGTTGTGATAATGTATGTTATATATAGAAGAGAGAAGGTACCTGAGCTTCACTTTTTTCCCCACAAGGTCATTATCATTGCAGGTGGTAGTGGTGGTGTAATTTTCCAGAATAAATATATTAATAGGTGGTCCTCTTAGAATGAAATCAATCAAGACTTCAAATATAAATATTTATTTTGACATAATTACTGTCATGAATGAGAAATTATTTTACTTTATTAAATAACTTTATGCTTTTGACAGGTTAATAAGCAGTACGGAAAATGTCACTTGAAAACCATAACACGAGCACTCCGCTTTCTTGGCTGATATTATTATTTATTGCTGATATTTTCCATGACACTTCATTAGGATGGTGGCAGACATAAATAAATATATACATATATGATGAAGCACTTTTGAAAGTGTGTGTGTTAGCCCTTTCATCAGACATTCAGCTGTTTGGAACAGAGCAGTGTGAGAGTGGCGAAGGGAAACTCTGGTCAAAGAGAAGAAAATAGGCCTGCTCATGATGACTGGTTTTCCTGCAAAAATGCTTGAGGAATTACTTTTTTTTCTTATTTCCTCTTTGCTTATATCTGTATCTTTTTTTAAAACATGGTGTTTACTCTTTGCCCATCACTCCAAGGCAAAGCACTAACATCAGTTCTGTAATGACTACAATTAATTGCAAAAGTTACTGACAGTATAGCCTCCAACCAGGTTTTGCACAACAGTCCAAGCTTGATATTTTTGTTCTGCAGCTTAGTCAGAAATGTAAGTGAGAACATAATTTCTTAAGATTTCTCCTCTGTGATTTGCTTCAGGAGAGAAATGGTAAGGAACTTACAATAATGGTTATTGCTAACAAATGGTATTCAACATTTATATATGCCTTTTCAAGTTCAGAAGATTTTATAAGTACTAACTGATGATTATTAGTTAACTTTAATGATGTCATATTTAGATATAAAATATAAATGGAGAGGGCACATGACTTTTCCACAAATATATCGGGGTAAATAACAGATAAAGCTATGTAAACTAAAGAACAAGGTTATCACAAGAGCAAATAGGTATTAACTGGGCACACATAAATTCAGACTGTAAATTAGAAGTTTTCTAATTGTCAGAGGAATAGAGTAGGTTTTGCTAGGTTGTTATTTTAATCATATTCTATGTCTAATCTTTGTCATCTGAAAATTTTCAGCATTGAAACTACACTGGTCCTGTGGCCTGAACAGCAATTAGTGATAAGCATCTTACTTAGGCTTCTGGAATATATCTTTTAATTCAGCCTCATCCATGGGCTCAAAGATTTCTTTGCTATGTGAACCAAAACATAGTTGGTTTGCTAGATTTGATCTAAAAGTTCACTCAAAAGCTAAAACACTACAGTGGCTGGTTGGGTGGTCCATCATTGGCTAGGGGAATGATTTTTATTGATCAAAGGTTTTTCCATAGTTTTTGTATCCATCCTCTTACCTAACTTCTATATTGTCTTATCATACAATTAAGTAGTACGTTCTCTTTCATTAAAGAAAAAAATTGTTGTTAGGATGATACTCTTCTACATCTCTCCTATATCCAGAATACTATTTGTGTAACTGAAGAAGAGACATCTAAGAGCCATAAACAAAATTTTACTTAAATTTATATTTTTTTGAGTTTGCTAAATTTTAGATAACTCCATAGACACACTAACAGTGTGCATAGCTGACTCTGCCTGACACATACACAGGAATATTTTTCCCTGTCTCAGTCTAGATTAAAATATTCCGAAGTATTCCTTAACACACTACTGGACAAAGTCCTAAACTACATCATCTGAATTAGGTATTAAGCAGGAGGGGGTTGGCTAGGTGATCTCCTGAGGTACCTTCTAACCTGAAACATTCTAGGATTCTGAGATGTTGTATGATTATTGTTATGAGAAAAATGTCTATATTCCTAATACAGATTGCCCAATTGTTTTCTCAACATGCTGTTTTGGAGTAGTAAGTGAAGATATATATATTTTAGTAGCTTTTAAACACTGCGACGTATTTCGTCTCGGCTGTACAGTTTGACTGAGCAGCAGTGAAATTATCTTTTGAAGAGCTGAGGTCAGCATGAACATCTTACCCCTTTGCTTGACCTGAAGAGGATGTCTGTACATTGCACTAGTGAGCACCCAAGAGCATTAGAAACTATGTTGGGGGGGGGGGGGGGGTATCAGGTTTTTTCCCTTTCTTAGAGGTTTTTTACTATCTGTTCTTGTTATCTCAGAATTCACAGAATAACAGTTTCTATCGCACTGGGGCAGTTTTAGAGACATACTCTCAATGAAATTGTGTCTTATTTACAGTAAAAATAATTTGCAAGGGGTCTGATCAGAGATTCTTTTCGATGTTCCAATACTATAATACATTCTGATACCTGGGAGAAGTTTCATATCCTTGAAAATAACTTACAAAAATCCTGACTTGTCACGTTCTGCCACGCCAACTATTATGATATATATTTAAGATGAATTTCCATAAGAATACATGTTCATCAGTAGATGAACCTGCAAGTAGTGTGTTGCAGCTCTTTTCAAAGACAAGGTTACTGTTAGTAGAGAAAAAAATGTTTAAGCAGTGTTCAGTTCATCAGACTTCTATACTAGGTATGCAAATTTCCACTCCATTAAGGTACATTGCACAACCTTCCTGAGGAAAAAAATATTATAAGCATAATTTAAAATGCTCTGTGACTGCCACAGAATCCCAGAGTAGCTTATTCTAATCCCAAATGGCTTATTCAGCATTCTCCTTTAAATGGTTTTGTGGCTTGATAGTGCACTTAGTTATTTTAAAATATCTGCGGACAAGAGCATCTTCTTTGAAGACAGTCAGAAGATAATATTGGATTATCTTCTCGATAATAGTGCCAGTGCCTCAGTTATGTTAGTAGATGTTTTTCTTTATTCTTCTTAATTGATCCAGTTTTTTTGGCCTCCTACTCAGCCACAGAGGCAGATGGAAGACTGTTTTCTTTTTATGTGATTATATGACCCTTGAGTCTCAATTTTTTGGAGAGGGCTGGAATACCATTAACAATCTCTAATTTTAGCAATGTTAGGAAGAGTGCGGCTACATTTATGCTACTGGCACTTTATTTGAAGTAAAAGGAATATTTTGTTGAGGTCCCAGACATCATCTTTTCTAATAGTAGGATGGTAACATTAACTTGTTACAACTGTTATTGGTTTTAATAACAGGAATCAATTTAATATATCAATTTAATATAATTCTTTTTTCCTTTAAAAAAAGGTTTAGATGCTGCTGATTTATATTTAACTTTTATCATATTAGACTTTAATCTTCAAAGCATTTCACAGAAGTGTGCATTTAAATTCAGTGAATTCAGTGAAGTGGGACTGGGGTTTTCAGCATACCATGTCTATGAATACATACATTGATAATTAATTATCAAAATATCTCTGTGAATTAGACAAGTCATTCTGATTCAGTATCATAAATGCTACTTAGTAGAGGTCTGTGCTTCTGTTTTCAAAATTGTTTGCCTTGGATGGTCAAGAAGACAAGAAACAATGAAAATTCACATGGGGAAAAAAAGAGTTCAGTTTAAAATTGGAAAAAGAAAATATGTTTCTCTTTAACCACACAATGTACAATTAGTGTTGAACTCTGGTATTGGAAGATGTTGAGGGCAAAAAAATATCAAGATGCAAAAATGTAGATGAAAAATAGGAGTATTCAGAGTAAATCTAACACTAAGAAAAATATAGAAGCAATATTAAACCTCCAGCTGCAACCTTTAACGGCTTTTGTAGATGGATAAATTGAGTAAGATGATTGTTTCATGTCTGGTTGCTTCCCTTTTTTTCTCTAGTGTTGGGTGCTGGTGGAGATGATGAAGTAGGTAGGCCTTGCCTCAGTCTAGTATGACAGTATTTCTGTTCCTAACAAAAATCTTAGGCAAAGAAATAGGTGGCCTAGTTTCAGAGGAATGAAATAACTACAGTAAGGACTAAGCATAAACAAGGATGTTTAAGCATAAACAAGGATCTTACTCAGCACAGAACCTAAGCTTGCAACTGCCCTGAAACTTCTAAATAAGCCATTTGGTTTTTTACGTCTTTTCAGGCTGGCAAATGATCAAGTACTTTGTAGAACTGGTCTGTGAATACCTCAGCAGAAATGTGGTTGCCTAACTTTGGACATGGAAAATTAGGTAGATAATTTAGTCAGGTGGTTTTCTTACTGCTACAGTTATAGCGGAGATATAACCTGTCTTCCTTCTATCATACATAATAAAGCACTGGAGTACATCCTTGTCCGACACAAAAGCCATCATTGTGTTTTCCCTGCACATCATTTGATAGCTGTGCATTAATAGAAGAACATACTGTAGCAGCAAAATGTATTGGTACAAAATAAAATTGGGAGCATGCATCTTGAAAAATACAAAAAACTATTTCATCTTAGTGTCTCATCATTCTTCATGGAGGTTGTTCTCTATTTTGAATTAACAGCACTCTGTTCTGACTAGACAGATGAAGAATGAGAGTTATAGATGGGTTTAATTTCATTGAGAGAGAGAGGTGCTGACTGCATTTTATTAGCATGTGGAACACTGGGGAAAACATGTTTGTTAATTCATTTCATCAGGGCAAAACTTGAAGAAGGTCATGTAGTTTGGATTAACCCTGATACTGTTGTCACTTCTCCCAAGAAGCTACCACAGATTTTTCTACAACTGTGTGTAAAAATTACTGAAAAAAGAAATTTACCTTCAATCCAATGGAACTTCAAAATATGTAAACCAAACACCTTCGTAGTTCTGTCATTTGGCCTTAATATTTGCAGTTCTCCAGAAAATTTTCCCTATGTTTCCCCCTATTCTTGAAAGAGAGAGGCTGTTGTTAATTAAAATAAGTTTCGTTATTAGTTCCTGCCTCTAAAATAACTAGATGAAGTCTCATTTCCTTGGATCATTCAGCAGGTGAAGATGAATGTCATTGTTTTTCCATTTATTTTCTTTAAAAAGTTTAATAATTCATTGATCTTTTATATAAGTTTGGTTTAATGCCATAAGCTTTCAATAAATAATAAATAAATAAATACATCCAATAAATAAATAAATAAATAAATGAATAAATAAATAAATTGTGACTATTGGACTATCCAAACGAACATTTTAAAAGTCTGTGCAAGATATAGAATAAAGATTTTCACCCTGTTGCAAAATCTAAATACTAATTACAATTGCCTGACTGGCTAAGGGTTTTTTATCAGTTTAAAGTTGCAACGTTTTCTATTAATCTTAGTTCAGTGTCATGAAAATATGAAATCAATTAACTTGGGATTCTGTTTATTGAACAAGTCAAATGAAGGAATGCATCCACTACACGACAATTAGCTGAAATATTTATATTTCAATAGGAAGAGAATAAACCAGGAGATTTAGTAAAGGAGTAAAATGCTTCCCTGTTCCCTTATTCTTTGATTTACAAAGCTCCTCTTTTTCGTGGAACTGGGATTCCATATGGTATTGTTAATGAACATGAAGAGCCTTAAGCATTCTAGGTAAAGAACAAAAAAAAAGCCCCAAATCCCAAGGTCAGATTTAACCTTCAATTTTGGAGACTAGAGATAAGTATAAGCCCTTTGTTTTCTGAGCTCTCATTTTAAGTATGATATAAATCAACTATTTAGTGACCCAGCTGGCCTGCAGCTAATCACCATTGTCATTAGCACAGATTAGAAAATTACCAGGTTGATTAGTCCTGCTGGTGTCAGCTGCTATAAGGAGAGAGTGGGTTTTTTTTCTTTTAAATTGGAGGATGAAATTAACTTTTCTGAAGTCCATAAAGTTGTCCTATAACATTTATACAAAATGTCGTACCTTACTGAAATGAGCTCAAGGTCTAAATACTGTTGGGAATTGCACAGGCTGCAGTATCTGTGGATATGGAAAATTACTGAACTGAAATTGAAGTCTGCATAGATGTCTGTGCTTGATTGTAAATTCCTCTGTTGGGCAGAGTGCTGGGGACCATGGGTTTTTTGCTAAGATTTAACTGTATTGAACTAATTAAGCCAACGTTTCTCATCACTTCTATTTCTGACAAACATGTAGAAATGATCCCAGTTAAGACGGGGGAATCTTCCTCTTGACAAGAACTAGGCACAAGCTCTACCTTTGCAAAACACTTCATCAGTTATTTGACATTCCCTTGCTCCCCTCTCACAGTTTAAAAAGAAACTATTTAGTGGAAACTGAGAGGGTAGCCTAATAATACAACTAATAAGAGAAGAAAGAAGATAACAATTTGCAAGATGTATTATGAGAAACTTAGGTAACTATTAAATATATTGAGCAAAGATAAGCAGATAAATAATTTGTGGCAAGTTCTCAGACTGATGGAATAAGCTTCAAATATTGATTTTGATGAAAGTTTCATCAATCCCTGCAAAAAGCATCTTAAATAGTCTCCTCCCTGAAGTACAGGAAGTAAAATCCTGGCCTTGTTATGATCAATACAGCATCTCCTGTTGACTTCTCTGGACCAGAATGTCATACCAAATTTTCATGAAATGTGCAGTCTGAGTAGTCGAAAAATTCAAGCTTGCAGGAGAGATTAATAGTAAATAAAGTTTTTGCCACTAGCATCCATGGCTAGTTTATTATGGTAGTCATACTTAAACTAGGAAGTGTTTTCATAGTATATTACATAATAACAAATTTTAAGTAAGAAATTAGATAATTATTTTCATTAACCTGTACATACTCTTACCTAAGTTTATTCATATATTGCTGGATAATATGTTTGATGCTACGATTTAATATTTTCCCACAATAGGGAAACCACCTTGCCTCATTTGTAAAGATCTAGCTCACTTGCATAAGATATGTCTTCTCTGAAATGTAATTTGAGATATTGAAATGTACTTCCTCCTTTTAAAAGGATAAAGGTGTGGGGCATAATGAGACATTCTGGTAATATTCTGCACATTAAAGGTAATTTCTTGTATGGAAATGGTTAATGCAGACTCTATTATTAAATAGAGGCTAAAAATAATCTCTCATTTTTCCTTACCATTAATGACTAGTTTATAAACATGTTCCTCTGCATCAAGATCTTGCACATGAGCATGCTTATGTGTTTGATCCTGATGGACAAGGTTTATGAATTCATAGTTATCAACATTATTAATTGCCAGTGGCAAGACTGATTGGTATTTTTTTTCTAGAGAGATTCCTGGTAAAGCAAGAGTACAAGAGTATGCGAGAGAAAGCAAATGGACTTTTCAAAGTTATTCCATTCTGAGTCCTGATAACAGTACAAAGCTCCCAGTGGCTTCAAACTGAGTGTGATTGCCAGTGTAATTTGCCATTGAATGTGTGTTTAATTAAACATTCATTGGACCACAGATGAGAATGAAAGATTAAGAATGAAAAACTGAGTTTATAGGCTGGTTGTTATGACACTCAGCTGGGACATGGGAGAGACAAGCCCAAGAAATTATTTATTTGCAGCACCATAACAACTCTTTCCCAAAGAGATTTGCCTATTGAATATTTGAATTCTGCATTGCTGGGTAGATGGCTAGTTGCCTTAATCACATACTGTGTTGGACTGAAAAGTATGCAAAGCATTTTATAGGAATAAATAAAAACTCATTTTCTAAGCAGTTACTCCTGATAGTAGTCTCAAGGAATTCAGATATGACCATTTTTGTGAGACTGGAGTCATGGACTGGGAGAGAAGCCTTTGTATCAGCAAACTTGTAAGTAATTAACTTCTGTATCTGAAGACAGTAAGTTTCTATAGATCTTTATAAAAAGGGACTTGAGTGGCTGCACACACTGTGTGTTGCATATTTCCAATTTATTAAAGATACAAATTTACAAATCTGCAAGCTCAATACAGTTCAGATAATAGTGAGTGCATGTGATACCCACATTCTTGGCTGTCATGCAAAGAACTGAAACATTGTATGACTTTTTACTGTAGAAATTCTCAAAATTGCCTGCTGGAAACCTTGCCTCTGGGATTTCAGGAATCAAGAGCCAGGGCTGGGGTTGCAGTTGCCAACCTGACTTCTTTGACTTAACTGCTGACTGACTTGTGGTCTGATTTGCAGTGTAGCAGGTCATTCAGGGCTGCAGTCTCTTGCAAGGAACAGGCGGTCTTTGGTTTCATCTAATGCAAAGGAATTTCTGTGTTTCGATTACAATAGAGCAACAGCTTCTGTGAATCATGCATACCTGGGGACATGCCATCCTCATGAAAAGAGTAGGTAGTGCTAGTGTGTGAGACACAGTCTCATCAGTTTGTAAATCTCCACCAAGTGCATCCTAGGCAGAGCAGGTAACTCCCTCTGAAGGAAACGGTTCAAAAGAAAGTGAACTCCATGGATCAATTCCGTTAAACCGCAGCTGTTTTCTCACTATCCGTGTTTCTCTCCCTCCTTCTGACTCAGTGTATGTGTACGCACGCACACATTTGCAGAAAGGCTTGGGGTGGGAGCCAGTGCTATAATTACTGTTCTGTTCAGTGTTGTACTGCTTGTTTTCCCAATGTACAACAGCGGATATGGGCCTGCTGATGTAATAAATGGGTACACAAGGTTAAATCTTGTTCAGCATATGGGGAGAAATTTTAGATAGGAGGAGGGTGCAGCCCCTTTGCCAAAAATCTGATTCATGCAAGAAGAGGGGGGAGGAGGGATAGAGGAGAGAAAGGCTGCTGTTACTCTTTAACAAAAGACACTAGAAGCACAATCAGGAGATTCTGGCTTGACTGGAATTACATTGTTTTGAGCATATAATTGTTGGAAAAAATTGTCTGGAAGCAGCTAATGATTACTTGTGCTTTCCAGAGCATCTGTAACTAGTTGCATTTCACACTAGCAATCTTAACCTTTTAAAAACCTGACAAATTCACTCTATGGTTATAAAATGAAACAATTAAAAAAGAGTCTGAAAATATGGAAATTTGCCTTTTTCCCTCAATTAACTTTTGGTGTAATTTTTTTGGTCAGTTCTTAAATGACTGACATTTTGACAGGTTGTATTATACAGCTTCTCCTGCGGTTTCAGGGAGTTCAGTGATATTTGAGTTCAGCTCATACCTAAACCCCAGAACCTTTTATAGTCTCGACTGACTGATTTAGTTCCTTCAGTGCCAGGGATGGAAAGGGAGATCCCTAACACACAGCATCTCCGGTGTATCACTTAAATTCGTAGAATGAAAGACAGAGGATAAGACAAGTGTCAGGAAAATTTCCTTTACAGCTCTGAAATTGTTCCTTTGTCTTACTGGACTCTTCTTTTCACATGAAAATATTATCTGTTTCACAGAAAATCTATATATTTACCCCTGATTACACTGGTACGAATTAGGAGGCTAACCCAGAAAGGAGCGTCAGGTTGCCCTCCCAGTAAAGAAGCAAAAGCAGTGCTGAAGTGAGAGGCAGAAAAGAAAGCTGCTGTTGCACAGTATGGCTCAGCAAAGACCATCTTATAAAAAAAAGAAACTGAGGACTGAAATTCAACAATAAAAAATAAATCTAGCAAATAACACGAAGGTCAGAGATAAATATAACCATGAGGGGAGGGAGAAGGAAAGTGGGGAAGAAACAGCAGAAAACCTTAGCAGAAGTGCAGCTGCAAATTGAAGTGACTAAGGAACATGAAAGAAGAGGCGGGGTAGCTGGATCCCTCAGTGGTAAGTGACTTAGCAATTGCATGAGTAGATACAGCCAGCTCTACAGGACACAACATTTGGTTGTCATTCAAGAGGAACTGCTATTTAATTCAAAGTGAGAAGAACAACAGAAAGAGACAGTTCAGGAAAGTTACTCTGGGAAGATTAAAATGGAAATTTCAGTCCAAGTGACTGTGGTGGTGACTATGTTAGCTACCTAACACAGCACTTTGCGTTTTCACTGTTTTTCAGATTTGACAGGAAGACAATGATATAAAGGGCAATATTTTTAAAAGTGCCTGTGTCCTATTTGAGAAGTTGCTTAGACTTAGTTTAGAATCACAGAATCATAGAATGGGTTGAGTTGGAAAGGACCTTAAAGATCATCTAGTTCCAACCCCCCTGCCATGGGCAGGGACATCTTCCACTAGACCAGGTTGCTCAAAGCCTCATGCAACCTGGCCTTGGACCTGGACTTCTGGGAAGGGGCCATCCACAAATTCTCTGGGCAACCTGTTCCAGTGCTTCACCAGCCTCACAGTAAAGAATTTCTTCCTAATATCTAATATAAATCTACCCTTTTTCACCTTAAAACCATTACCACTCATCCTATCACTACACTCCCTGATAAAGAGTCCCTCCCCATCTTTCCTGTAGGCCCCCTTCAGGTACTGGAAGGCTGTTATAAGGTCTCCCCGCAGCCTTCTCTTCACTATGCTGAACAACCCCAACTCTCTCAGCCTGTCCTCATAGGAGAGGTGCTCCAGCCCCCGATCATCTTCGTGGCCCTCCTCTGGACCCGCTGGGGGCCCCAGAGCTGGACGTAGTACTGCAGGTGGGGTCTCACGAGAGCGGAGCAGAGGGGGAGAATCACCTCCCTCGACCTGCTGGTCACACTTCTTTCGATGCAGCCCAGGATGCGACCAAAAAAATCAGGTATTTTGTAGAGTGGTCACAGAGGTGCTCTCTTATTTTGGGAAAGGAGAGAGAGAAAAAAAGGAAGAATCACCCAGAAGGATGAGCCTCCCACTACCTCCTTTCATTAACCATAGAGGGAATCTAGACAGTTCCCGTAGACCAGATACTTTCATGCTGGTAAATTCAGGTGAAATCAGCTGCTGTCACTGGGCACTTCAGATCCAACATTTTGTTGCCATATGTTAGTGTAGCGCTGGCTGTAAGGTACTTCTGATAGTTCTATCCAAGGTCAGTAAGGAGCAGTACTGGAAGCTATCAGACTTGGTATTATTCAGACTGTCTGTTCTGCAGACTATATTAACATTTTAGCAACTGGGAGGGGAAAATCAATTTCTAAAAGAAAAGAAAATAATAAAAAAATATTTTTGAAATAGTGAAGTATAATGGTCTGTTATACATAAAATCTAAATGGGTAGTGATGCTGATCGACCCAAGGTATTTCATTTAAATTAATCTTAGCAATAAGCTGCCTTCCTATGTAGTTTGATGTACTTTTATCATATTACAATTAATACTTGATGAAAATGTAGATCTAGTCATGGTTTTTCCTCCTGATCTAATGGGATCCTATTTCTTTTAGTCCATCTGAGACGTTTCTATGAAGCATAGCAGAGCTTGGCTGCAAGAAAAATGATGCAATGCTTCATGAAAAATGTCTTCTGAGGACTTTGACAAGCTAAACAAGGGAGACAAAATCACATATTAGAAGATGTAGCATTAAAAATTGGTATTTGATACTTGGTTAATCTGACTGAAGTGAGGTATTTTGAGGCAGTTAGGTAGGCAAAATATCCTAGTCAATTAGACTCCCAGTAAAATACTATGTTTTTATTCATCTCCGGTGGAGAATCAACATCTTCCCAGAGAATTTTTGTTCCTTCAGAAACTGAAGTTCATGTCAGAAAATCATTATGATAGAAGATTCCCAACTCATGTTATTTAGATGCTGATATGATCTGTCAACTGCTCCTAGAACTGCTTCATAACTGTCTTAAAATTTATGACCTCTGTTCTTCCTTTGGAAACAGAATATGTTGAATCGTTCTCCTATTCTGGTAAGAACAGCACTGCCAACAAATAAGTGTATTATCCATTCTCTTACCACTCAAAGGTTTAATTAACCTCATGTTTATTTTCACCTTTTGGTCATCTGTCAGTTGTTCTGTGATAATAATTCATTTTGATTGTCTTAACACAAGTTAAATCTGCACAAAGTGAATTTGGCTGAACCTCAGCTGTATATGCCAGATGACATTTTATTTTATTTGTCTTTATTGTGGTGAAAATTGCATGGAATCTGTCTGTTGTACATTCAGCCATCCTTAATACTGACCAAGATGGTATTGACTGGATTGGTGGGCATTATACAAAACAGATCTTCAGGAAATTTGTAAATCAGAAACTGGGGGTAGATATGGTGAACTCCTCAGAAGTATGGTAGGTAAATTATTTCAGAAGAGGAATAACATGCTTTAGAACCAAAAAGGACATTTTTTTAGGAAGCTCTTAAGTGCTATCATAATTTACCTGTTTCTTTCACATTACATTTTTGACAGTAATTGCTGTCCAAATATCTAAGTTTTATGAGTCAGTTGTCATGGAGTGTACGTATTACATTGAGTATACAAACCAGGTAATGACAAGAAGGAATTACCATGGAAAGCTGTGAACCATGAAACTCTAGCTGTTTAGAGAGTGAGGATTTATTTTTCCTGCCATTGGTTATTTTGGTGTGCATGGGGTGTGAGATCAGAACGAGACAGGGGAGTTAAAAGTTTCATGTTGGTTACATGTGATCGGAGAATTACTTTGAGGGATTAGAACTAGAGAACTTCCTAGAAAATGTCTGCTATTTTCTTCCATAGTCTCTCACACTACATGTTGGTGTCCGTGACAGCAGTCAGAAGCTGTGCACCCAGCACTGTGGCGCTTTGTGGAAGCTATTGTTCTGCTGAAGTTCCTCACCCAAGAAAAGAATAGGGTGCAAAGAGTGAATTAAAGCTTCTTTGAGGAAATAGAAATCCTTTTTACTTTTCCCCCTTCTGGTAAACTTTCCTGTTTTGGGCCTATACACTTCCCCAAAAGCAATAAATTGGGATTTATATGGGTTTTTTTGCTGAAAATATATTTTACTTTCAAAACCATTTAGTTAAAAAAAAAAAAAAGCCTTTGTTCTAAGCCCTGATACACACACACACACTTGTGAGTTTCTTCAAACATGCTGTGTTTCATGTACATTTAGGTTTCTCTATTTTTCAAAACTGAAGATCACACATGAAAGGTCTTTTCTGTACACACAATAAAAACAAAACGTTACTATATCACATATTACTGATGTTATGAAGAGGCATTTATTTTTTATTTATATCTCTCATTAAGTACCATAACAGATCCACCTAAAGTTGTTCTCTTAGTTCTGAGTTTACTCTGAATAATTTAGAAATAGTTTTCAGTGCTGCTTTGACCACTGTCGTGCCACCTAGATTTTAAAGTGTAAGGGAATAAACCTCGGAATAAGCCTTTTCGCAACAGGCAATCTTTTTGGTGTTCAGTAAGTCTATCTTCCCTTTCTTTCTCCTTGCTAGCCCAGCCAGTCTTCACATTAGCTGAGATATATTTGCTTTGTAATTGAATTTCAGTTTAATGTATTACTGGAAATTACTTTAAAAAAAAATCGTAAGGGAAGAGGCCTCAGTACCACTTTCCCAATCTGAAAAATAACTTCCCCTGCATATACACCATCCGGATTTATTAGCTCTGTCTTTCTAACACAGAATACAGGCTGCTGGCAAAAAAGTATAACTGATAGTTAAACTCTTGGGCTAGAGAAAAGATTCAGCTTTCACTCTCTTTTGAGTTTGTTTTCTTTTCTGCTTGTGGCAAAACAGTTGAAAATGAGAAAATGTAAGGAGCGTGTTTTCTTCACGTATAGATGCACAACAGTTGGTACTAGCAGGGCATGTGGCAGTAATAAATGGTATCTGGAACATAACTGTGTTCAATAGTCCCTGTTCTTTCTATTCTTGGTACAGGTGGATGCAGAGTCTTATTGTTTCTAAATGCCATCAAATTCTAACTGGCTCTGAAATATAGACTTATGTTCATCCTGGAGTCATTGCAATATCATTTGTGAAACAGGATTTAAAATCTGCAGACGTAATATTGATAGCAATGTCAGTTAGGCACTGTCTGGTTTTGCTTCTCATTTAATGGCACACCTATGCATTTAATATTTACATGGTAGTCTGAAAAGCTTTCTCTATGTAGGCAAATTTACGCCTTTTTTTTTCTTTATGGGAGCAAGTCATATTCCTCTGATACCTGTTTCCATGCCAAGTTATTTCCAACTAGGGAAAAAAAGCAATAATCCCCAGGCAACTCTGTTATTCTTATTCGTAATTAAACCATCACACCTGAAACACACAGCAGGCTACTTGTGAAATTTCTGGCATATGGGGTGAAGCTACATTACTATCTCTGTGCTACATGCCAGCATACAAAGGTGTCTGAGCTATGAAGTTACCAAATACTTTATAGGATGGAGAAATGCATTCCCTGATTAAGAAATAATTGAACATGCAGCTCAGGGAAAAAGTGAATAGTAGGACTAAAAGTTGCCTTTGTCCCCCTATAAACTGAATCTGTGGTTTAGATGTGAGTTCTGTTTTGTGAAAAATATGGATTATTTATTTTAATGCAGCTTCTGCATGATTTATTACTGTATTGCATTTCAAAGAAAATGTCTGTAGGGGAGCTATTGCTGCTTTCATATTCTTGATGTTTGCATTAGGGACAGTTCTCCTAAGACATACCTAATACAATCAAGGGCACAGACAAATAAATTCCAACCTGTGGCTCTTGAGGCAAGAAACTCTTATTTTATTTTGGCCAGAGTTATTAATGGTTCAAGTATGAGAACGAGACTTTGTTTGTAGGGAATGAAATTACTGTACAGAGTTTTCACTTTGATACTTATAAAAGCAAACCATTAGCATATGCAAATTTGCAAATTAATTTAGGTATGACAATCATAAACATTTCAATATTTAAACAGGACCTTAAGGCACCCAACTATATATCTCATGAGATGAAGCAAAACAAGGGAAATCTGAAGGTAGTGGATCATTAACTAATAAAGACATTTCCTTTTTCTTGTAACTTAAGACAAAAAGGTGAAAAAAGGTCTCATCATGTTGGAAGCTGAAAGTAACTTTGTGTGCTCACACAATGGATAAAGACCAAGATGCTGTGGAGAAGAGAAGAGTAAAAAAACCCAGTGTAGCTTTTCAGGGACCATTTCTAGAAGCCAGTTTGTATGCAAATACTCTGCTTTGAGATCTATGAGTTTTACCAAGTTTTCTAGTGCTGTTCTTTGCATGAGGCATCTGTGCTTGAGAATATTAACCCTGAGAAAAAAAATAAGTAAGCCTTATTTTTACATTCAAAATAGCGTCTTCAAGGCAATGCCTTCAGATAAGTCCTTGTTTTTCCAAAAAGCTGGTATCACAGAAAAAAATGTGCTGAAAACCTTCCTTTTCATATTTTTCCTGGAAAACCACTAATAATCATGTCCAGTTCCTGCAAATTCTATGGAATTGCTTATTCAAGTCTTTCCTAAGACTTATAACCTGCTTGTATAGCTCCAGTGTTATGTTATCTATAACTGTTGTATAAATCTGTATCTTATTACAGTAACTGAGTCACCAGCTATTTTTGCCCCACCTTCTTTTACTGAGAACAGAAGTTGTGTTTATTCACTCAGATCTGACAGTGTTGAATGTATATACATTTGAAATCTTCCTTCGAATGATGAATTTCAGTTTGGTTTTAATTTGGATAGGTGGATGGATGAAACTGTAGCTTGGGAGTTGTTTATTTATAGATACATATTACTAACTGAAAGCAATGCACATTAGAAGAAAAACATCTGATGATGTTAAATAACCTTCAGTGTGATGGTTTAGGTAGAAAGTGAAATTTTTATTTATGATCAGCTACAAAGTATGTTGTTCCTCAGGGTTGGATCCTGGTAGGTAATACAGAGTAGGTGCTACAGGGGTCAGGGTAGGTACTACAGGATGGAAAGTATTTACTACTGTGCATATGAAATCTATTAATTGTACTTATATCAAAGTGACAGACACTCCAGAGACATTTGTTGAAGGCAAGTTATTCTCTTGTCTCTCCAACCCCAAATGCCCTTACCAAGAAAAGGAGGGTTGTCTTTTCAAGTAATTTGTCAGACAGGATGGCCTTTATTGCATTTCAGATCTTGAATTTGCTAAGAAGTTTAGAAAAAATAAAAATGAAGAGCCAGTAATCAGAATTTGTTTTTTCTTCTTGCATAGGCTGATATTGAAGATATAAGGAAGTGTTAATGGGAAGTTTTGTCCTTTTTTCAGCTATCACTGATAGCCTTTTAAAGGTAGTACATAGAGTGGTTGTGACATAGGAAACAATTAAAAGCATTTTCCTTTTCCACAAATGAAGGAAGCTGAAATTTTTGCTCTTATTGCATGGATAGTATCTTGTGCTGTAGCTGTGAATGGACGAAAACGTTCAAATGGTTCCCTTGTGATTAAATTCATATTCCATTCAACTATACATATCATGATGTATGGTTGCTATGTATGATGTAGTTTGAGTTACAGGGAAAGGAAGCCTGCTTTACTATAAAGTTGCTGCCATACACTATCTGTGTGGAGTATAAGGAACACAGAGATATTCGCATAATCTAATCTGGATTCTGGTATGTTGTAGATGATTTAAGTTCATCCACTTAAAACAATAATTAATACCTGAATGATTATTTCAGATTCAAGCAAGTCACAAGAATCTACTGTTTCCTTTATCCCTCACTGTTCCAAATCAAACCAAAATGGCTTTGTGCTTGAATTCAAACTGAAATTTTTCTGGCTTCAGCTTCCAGTCATAGTTTCTAATTATCCTTTTTCCCTGAGATTAAGGAGCCTATAAAGCCTGTATTTACTTCCAATCTAATCAAGGCACAGCTCTTTTTGATAAAATAAACAGGTTGGGCATCGTGCTATATGAGCTGTTTCTCCACTCATTAAAGAATGTTGCTGGATTTTCTTGTTTTTTTTTTTCTTTTTTTTTTTTCCTGTAATGCAAGAGAGAGGATTTAGACAGACATTTGTTTACTATTTTGCATAGGGAGCCTGGTGTTTGGTGATTTGTTTAGATAATGTCCCGAGTCCTGCATAGCTTTCTTGGAGAGAATAGAAATGCAAAAACTGTGCATTGTAAAGATCAGAGCTGTGTGGAAGCTGAAATTCCAGTGGAAAATTTGGGAGTTCTTATTGACCAAATTTCCCTATCCCTTTTTTTCCCTCACCTGTCAAACACAAAAGAAAATAAAAAGAAAATCTAAGCTTATTATCAGAAGCCCAGTGGAGAAGAAAACTAAGGAAAGTTTGCCTTTTTTTAAGGAAAAGTTTGGCAACATATGTGGATCCTCTATTCAATCTATTTTTAATAAGTCCTCAGTGAGACCTTGTAGTGGTACATCCTCCTGCTTAAGTCCTGAACTTCATGGCAAAAGCTCCTCTTTCATTTTCTTGGGTATAGGATCCATTACCTATTCTAAAGAGAGAGAGTTATTGAGCATGCAGGTCAGTGGACGGAAGTCAGATGATCTGAATTGTATTTCCCAGTCACCTAATCAGCTACAGTATGTCCTGCACAATTCAGTTCTACTCTCTCTTTAACAGTTTTGTAATCAGAAGATGAAAATGAGCACATAGAGGATGTTATGAATAATTCCCAAGGTTGAGGTCAACTCCATTCATTACTACAAGAACTAAAAGACAAGTAAAATTAAGTCTGCTGACCAGACAAAGATGCTATATCTTTGATGATAGATTAAAAAACAAATAAAAGAATTAGCAATTAAGAACAGAATATAGATCTATATCAGCAAGTTGTGAAAGGAATGATGAGAGAGATGATGAGCACAATTAATCATATATAATTACCTAATAAAATTTGCCTGATTCTCCTTCTGTCTGCAAAACTTCTTATGGAGTCAGAAACTGTGTGAGTGCTATTTAGATATATGTTGTATTGTCAAATCTGCTTACACTGTCATTACTGGAATCACTGGCTTACAGAGATCTTTAAAAAACCCGTGAATCTTATATTATTGCAACACATCTGGACTCCTTAAGTTGATGGTAAATCTCCTAATAATATCAGTTAGGCCAAGATTTTATTGTTCAGATATTTTATATTAGGGTACTATTCTATAAGTACACTGCTATGTAAAAGGAACTCAAGTATGTATTGCATTTTATCCTGTTAATAAAATGGAAATAGTAATTGGCTTAGAAAATTTAAAGCAAGTCCACGTTAAAGGCCCAAGGTCAACTTGAGGTCTGGTCAGTTAAAAAGCTGAAAACTAGTTTCAAATATTACATCTGCTTTTGATTCTCCTGCCACTTTGTAGCTTCATAAATCTGTTTCTCCGAAAAGTTGCTTCTCTTTTCTAGAGCTGTTACAGAGAGATGCAGAAGCTGGGAGAGTCTATCAACTGCCCTGGGGAACCATTGAAGCTGCCTCAACAATAACAGGCAGGAAGAGAACAGATTGAAGTGTGATTTTTTTTTTTTCTTATAGTATTCCTTTAAATAAAATCTATTTCCAAGTAGAACATCTCACTGGAGAAGAATATAATTAAAACTCCTTTCTTCTTTCATGTGTTGCTGAGAACCCAGAGGTTTTAAAGTTACCTGGTAGCTGAAAAATCAATGGGTCAGTGGATTTAACTGGTCTCTACCGGATGGAAAATATATGTGATTTCCTCAGTACCACTGTCCTTTTAGGAAAGAAGAGAACATGTTGATTTTAAAAAATGTCTTTTCTTAGAACAGGTTTTGAAAGAGGAATAGCCAAGTAATCAAAAACAAGAAAATGGAGAAGTGAGAGAGGAAAACAAACAACCATCCTATCAATGCGTAAAGCTGGGGAGAACATTTGAAAGATATTTTTAGTTGTTTTGCTAAAGTGCCTGTTGAAATATTTTTATTTCCTCCATCTCTGGCTTCAGAAGAAGGGTTTGTAATAGTAAAGGCATCTTCCTCCTAGCAACCAATGATACGCCTATTAGAGCAGCTGCATCTATGTTTTTATTCTTTTTTTTTCTTGTGCCTTGTATTATCAGCGACAGGTTTCGTATTTCCCCTCACCCATTTCCTAAATATAATTATAAAAGACAGAAATCTTTGTGCAACCCTGACTTATAACTATTGGACAGGTTATAACTGTAGCCTGAAGTAATTGGCTTTTGCAGGAAAACACCATTAACCTGGAATAACAGTGTCTTTAACTTAGGGTCATTAAATTGTATTCTTGGTAACAGTGAAAATTCTAACCTTTGTCACATGTGTCCTTGCATAATGGTGTTAAGGGAATTGTCCAAGTCTTCAAACACATTTTACATAAAATCAAGAAAAAGAGTAAAAGCATCCATGTTTATGAATGCACCGTGGATCTGTGGAAATGTTTGTGCTTTAAGAGATGCACATGCAGCATGGGCAAAAATGGGATAAAAACCATCCTTACATTGGAGTTTTCAATGCATGGATTGTTACACAGAAATCTGTGTGTGGTTGCAATACATTGTTAGTGCAAGAACTTGTATTTGTACAGCAAAGCTAGTATCAGTACTATTATAAATGAAGCACGAGTTTTGGAGACTACAAAATTGGATTGGATCCCAATTACATTGGGATACCTACCATCAACTTTGGATTTAATGCCTGGATTCTTCCTACTTAACTGTAATTTCCAGCTGAAGCACCAGAAGTGCTCACCTTAGGCTGTGTGCACGGAGCGGAGGCAGCTGCAGAGGCCAATTCATACCAGGCAGTGTCTGGAACGCAGCCTGGAGCATCCCTCCCTCCCAAAAAGCTGTGGGGAGAGCTGAGAGTGATGAGGCCTCTGATTTAGGCAGGTCAGCTAGATGCCCAAAGCTGGAGGAAATGCAAGTATGCTGAAGTCCCATATTGGATTTTATCATTAATAACCTTTGTCAGAACAATTCAGAGAACTGCTTGATCTCTTCTTTATGATTAATGTTCTTTATGATTAATGATGCCTTCCCCAGCCCAGCGCTATGCAAATGGATGTTTCTTACCGTCTGCAAAACATGGATGTGTGCAGGGTTTAAATTCCCACGATCACTGCAACTAAGCAAACTCTGCTCTCCTATTTTATATGTGGGGAAATTGCACTATAGAAAAAAATTAACTAACTTGCCTAAAAGATACCCTATGGCTCAACAGATTAAACATTAATGTAGGATTTCATTGAGCATAATTCTGCTGTGGGATTTCTGTTTGTTCATTTGCTTTGTTTGGCAATTGTTTGAAGTTTTGATGCTCTTTTCCTCAGTTTTGCTAAAAGGAATTTTTATGTTACCTCTGATTCAGAATGCTTGAGGGTGGCTTTAAAATTCTGGTCGGAATAGGAAAATCTTCTCTATATTGGATTGGGTCATTCCAAAGCCAGAAAAGCTGCTTTAGTCAGTGATCAAGTGCTTACAGCACCTCTTCCATCATCTCCGCCAGCCTGCCTGGTTTAACTCATTCAGTGTCCTGAAGTTATTGGAAAGCCTAGAAAAAGAAGCATTTCACTTGATGTGTCACTACTCCATTGCCTCTGACTTGCTGGCCACAAGCCTTGAAATATCTTATTCTTCTTAATCTAAGCTATAACTTTAATTAAACCATCAAAATTTAGTAGGCCATTTAACACATTTTTCATTTGATTATTTAACTATACCTACCTTATGGCAACATAAACTGAATAGTACACTGATTTTGCCAATTTCTGAACCTTATACATTTTTGCAAGAAACTGTTACAGATCACCATTTTGATTGGCAGAGTAGAATTGAACCACTGCCTTCTTAAGCTGAAATTACAAACTAAATTGTTCATAATAACACTTTCTATGTGAGTTTATAACAGAAAATCTTTAGTTTGAGGATTTATTCGGTCATATATGCATGCATACTCTTATTTTTGGGTACACTTACCTGAGTAGTTGCATATTATTAAAATGAAAGTCATTTTTTCTTAATTTCTGTGGAACAGAGATTTACAGAGTAGAGCCATTGTTTTTAAGGGTTTTTAATTCTTTAATATTCTGTAACTTTGCAAAGTTGTAATGAATTTTTTTACCTTTGCTCAGTTGTTTTGCATAATTTATTCTGAACTGAGAGAGAGCATAACATCAAATTGTACTAGTTCTGTCCAGTAGTGAATAGCTCTTGAGACAGAGATGAGGATTTTCTGAAGCTCTCATTATTGACTTACCTCTGCTTCCATCAAAATCAATGGAGATTTTACAGATATTTAAAGAAAACAATCCCCAGTCAAAGTTTCATAGTATTTGAATTGACAATGAACGGAAGAAAAACATCATGAAATAAAAATAGCCAAAATAATGAAAAACAATTAAACTGAAAATGGGAAACTATAGCAATTTTGATATAAATACAGACAGGGAACCTCAATCTATTTACTTTTTCTGATTTATATTACTTATGTATCTACAGAAAAACAGGCTCTTCTTTACCTGCCCTCTGGGCAAAAACAGTGAACTAGATAAGTTATTCTCTCCACCTCTTTCCAAACTACTTTAATTGGGTAGTTAGATAAAAATCTCTGTTTAGATAGAGAAACTGAATATGTTGCATCTGTATGAGTGAATACGCACAATGGGAAATATCCTAAGGAAATTGCAGCTCTTTACAGGGATAAAGATTTTTCTCACAGAAGTGTGGATTTTTCCTAACATTGTCTTATTGCCTTGTACTTTTCCTTCTTTCTATTGTCTGTTTTCATAAGAGTCTACCTGACTGAGGACTTCCTTTTCACCTTAAGAAAAAAGAGCAATGTACCATGAATGATATGGTTAGAGAGGACAAATTAAAAATGAACAATTAGAGCGAATGAGAAATACATGGGTAAAAAGAAAAGACAATAGAAATGCTCCCAGAGAAGATATTAAACTGAATTTCTGAAAACATTTATCTGTTGATTTGTCTTTGTAGGCCAAGTCATGGTCCATTAAGAGGACTTTTTCAGTTCACTGCTACAGACCAGGATTAAGACCCGTGACAGTAATGATAGAGGAGGAGCATGAGCAAGTGGTAATTACCTAGTCAAAGTCTGCAGTGTTTACCTTATTTTGTGTTAACTTTATTTGTATTCTCATGCCCTGCAGCTAATAAATCTTGGAAGAACAATACCATTTAGAAAAAGACAATTCTGAAGAAGGAAAATTTATAGTTTTGTAGATGCCACTAGAAAGCTTGGAGAAGAAAATTTGAGCTGTATTTTTCCGGTTTTAGGCACATAAGGATGCCATTAGGTATCTAATGGTTCTAAAAAGCACTTTTCATCTGTCTGCATGTCTTCCTGCTGTCTATTGCACGCCTAAAAGTCTCTGCACATTTGGAAACCCCGAGCAGGTCTTGTCTTATCAGAAATACTTGATGAAAGGGGAGATTTGACAAAGAACAATAACCTGATAGAAAAGTATTAATAGAGAAGGAAGCGGTTGAAGACCAGTAATTTTTCAGTTCACTTTAGAATTATAGAAAGAATTGAAAGCAAAATACCATTCCTGTATTATATCCAATGCAAAATTATGCCCTAAAGGATAATACTTAAAATTAGCTTGCCCACGCAGTTGTAAAATGTCACCTCATAATGCTGCTTTCATGGGTGCACGTGCCCTTGTTGTTTAACAGAACGCATAATTAAAAAATATTTCACTATATTCAAAATTAATTTTCCTTTTCATAGCTTTAATTCAGAACTAACTATAACCTTTTGGCCTTCCAGTTAGCCATTAACTTATTCTTCTTTGTTTCAGTCTGCAAAGAACGAGGAATCTTGCCCACAGTCAGAAAGTCTCAGGCACAGACTGATTTGTAGAAGCTGTGAATTCTCGGCTTTTCTTCATGTGAAGATGGATCCAAATATTGTCATGGAAATTTTCATTTGCTATAATTGCATACAATCCTGCAATTTTACGTTTATTTCAGTATTATGTCTAAGGAAATAAGTAGAATAACCAGACAGAAAATGCCAACTGAAGTCTGAGAGCTGACTGGTCCTCTTCTGCCTGAGAATCTCACTGGGAGGTATGTCTGAGGGAAGCACGGAGACTTAATTTTTCTTAGGTGTAGTGATAGGTTATTTCTTTAAAGTCTTTATCTGCTTTTAGAACTACAGTAAAATCTGATCCTAAAAAGATGCCTCATTCAAGTAAAAATATTTTTCTTAGTATTTATAGTCATCGTCTGTTTCAGTAAGACAAATGGATTTCTTTTGTTCTTCAGTGAAATAGTGTGTTTAGATAGTTACATGGATTCCCCTCCCCTCCATTATACTTAGTTCATGGGGCAACTAAAATGTTGCTGAAATACAGAAGGTATCAATAATTGTACTAAACTCTTATGGTCTTGTTAGATTGAAAGAACAAGTGCCCAAGGAATAATAGTCCAAGTTTAAAGTAGCTGATGAGGCCATTGCCCATTTATGTAACGCGCGCTTGTCTTAAAAATGTGGTTTTGTCTATATAGGACTAATGCTCTTCAAATCCAACCTGTTTGAGGTCTGCATGCAATATTCTCTGATAGCTTGAGAAAGGAACTATGGTTAATCACCTTTTATTGCTCACCTGCTTCAGAAAAGCACTAGACTTCATGATGTAAACAGTTTCATGAAACACAGAAATGCTCAAAAAAAAAAGGGTTTTTTCATATTGTAAGATTTCATACCTACTGTTGCAAAAAGAACGTTGTTTTATTTATTTTCCCACAGGGAATATTTATATATCATTAGGAGTTCACACTAGTTCTTCCCTCTGGTAAAACTGTGTCTGATTTCCAAAACAAGCTGAGTACATTAGATTTCTTTTGTTTGTTGGTTGTTTGTTTTTAACCGTCACTCTAAATATGGTGTGGTGTTTCCGTGAATAGGAACTCTTGATCTTTAACAACTCAAAAAATTGTCAGATGTTCCAGTTTTTACTTTGATCCCTCTACTCAGACATAGCAGCTTTCATAGAATGGATACACTAGAGGATGATGCCCTCATGGTAATATCATCAAAGGACTGCTGAGTTCTCCCCAGCAGATGGGTGCTGCTTGCTAGGGAAGGGTGTTAGGTACTGGTAACAGTGCAGAGTACACTGGGACAGAACAGGGAGCCCAGCAGTGAGTTCAGCTGGGCACACCAGCCCAAGGCAAGGTGTGGGAGGCAGATGTGAGGAGCTGAAGCAAAGCCAAACTCGCTGAGGGGGAGGAGGAGGGAGTAAATGCAATGTGGAGGTGGAAAAGAAGGGAACAGTAGGAGTTGTGGAAGATATACCTGAGCATGGAGTCAAAAGCAGAGGTCTGGAAGCAAGAAAAGGGGGCACAAATCTGAGGAAGAGAATGAATGAGTGAATTGGCTTGGGAGTGGGAGGGGGGAAGCAGCAGCAAGTGTCCCAGGGCTGGAGAGCCCAGGAGGCAGCCCAGAGGGCTGGAGGAGGTGGCAAATCAAGCAGGTTGAAGATGCCAGGGAAGAAAACCAGGCAACAGAAAGTTTGGAAAATACTAACCTCGATGATGGTAGGTGTGAATGATATAGCTACACCCCAAAAGGATAGATTTGTCAAAGTCTAAAGAAAAAGAAATCTTTTTTACTTTTTGAAAACTGAAATGTGAATATCACCATTTATATCAAATACTTTAATTTCTAGTTGTGCTGTTTGAAAAACCTGGCAAAATTATTTCCTCATCTGTTCCTCTGACTTCGTACTGTTTTGAAGTGAACAAATATTTTAATGAACTCATTTCTCTTTCAAATCATTAAATATATTCATGCTTGATAACATGCATCAGTTCTTTCTGTGGGGGGAGATTATTACTAGGAATAATGCAGTGCATTAGAATTGCATTAGAATGTAGATTTAGGCCATATTTAATTTCCTCCTGAGCTCCATGTTGTGCAAGAAGTGTACAAAATAGATGTAGTCAAAGGTAAAAATTGACAGAATCAGCTTGTGCCTGCAGGGGTCAGCAAAGAAGTTGCACAAGTTCTGCCCCTCTCAATCTGCTCCGATTTCATTTGCTCTGTAGAGCACAGTATGCTCTGATAGAACCAGCACACACATTCTGAATTAATCAGTCAGCTCAGCATTAATAATTCAGTGCAAATTATAATAAGCTGATCTGCAGATGTACCTTAGAAAGTCAATGGTAGAGCTCGCTCTCACATTCAAGCTGCAAAATCTAAATCTTACTGAAAAAGGCTTGGAAATCCCTGACACCTATGTTGTTATACTCAGAGTCAAACTCAAAGCGTGACCTTTTCTGTTTTAATGAGTCAGCAGGCTGATGAAGAGAGGATACAGAAGAGGATCTTTTACCAAAAAAGGGTGTCTAGCAGTGTTGGGGTGTCTGAGCTTCATGTGGGATACCCTGCATGCATGAGGATTTAAAGATAGACCTCTAGCTCTGGGAGATGGTAAGTAACATTAGTCATGATGGAAGATTTCTTTTTTTCCTCAACAAGAAAAATCTGAGGATCTTCGGTTTCATTTCAAATGCTTTCTCACTACTAAATGGATTTTCCTTTAACTGGAGAATTTCTGCAAAAGAAAAATCTATGTCAGTAAAATTGTCTGTCAGGAAATCATTTGTTTCTGACCCACCTTAGCTTTTGTCTGTTTGAGCCAACAGTAAGTAACAGGAACTGAAATCTGGCCAAAGAGGGACACAGTTTTGTGGTTCCCACTGGGCAGCAAAGTGGATGAGATGGGCCAGCTCAGCTAATGGCCGTCTGAAATTAAACATTTCATTTCAGGTCAGCAAAGTAGAATCAAATATTTCAGTATTTCCACATGCATTTTTAATGTTATTTTATGCATAGAATGGATACAGCAATAACAGTTATTTCATGTTCTATTAAAAACGTGTCAAATTCCAGGCTGATGTGACAGATTTCTTTTTTGGTCATCTCTGTATTAAATGCAAAACAATAAATCAGAAGGTAAATTATTTGTAGTATTCCCAAATACAGTTAGCAATGGCATTTTGTAGAAAAATGTACACATTCTGGTCATTTTTAAAATAAAGAGAATATCTATATTGAGGAATAAGAAAATTACTCTAGGCACCATTGTCCTTATCTTTCCTGAAGTGCAGTTCTCAACATGAATCACAGCTGATACTGTGGTCCCAGCCTGTGAAGGGGGAGGCTTTTGTCCCATATTCAACAGAGAATATGCGCACTTATGCATCCTCCTTTGACTTTTTCCTTTTTTATTCAATAGCTTGGAGGCTGTGAGTTATTACAGTTCCTAGCTTCCTTTCAGCATTACCGTTGCCTAGTGAATTGTTCCCTATCCAGTATTTTTGCAGTTTATTCTTCCTGCCCAAGTGTTAAACTTTACACCTGTCCTTATAGAATGGCATCTTTTTTTCTTCTGGAGTATTTTCTCGGTTTGTGAAAATAATTGTGAATTGTAAACCTGTCCTCCAACATGCTTGCAGCCCTTCTCTGCTTAGAATCACTTGTGATTTTAATAAGTGTATTTTCTATGCCATCATGCAGTTTGGTAATGGTTTTTATAATCAAGGTGAATGTCAAAGTAATTCATTATAGTCCTTTAAAAAAAAAAAAAAACAAAAAACGAAAAAACAGACAAGGGAAGTTATTATTAGTTTGGAATAACACATTCAGATGGTCAGCAACACCTATTTTAAACTGAGAAATAATTTTTTCATTCAGGACCCTCAACTTTCTCTAAGACTTTCAGATGCCACGTAGCCTAGAGCAATGGAGAATAGAGAGCTCCCAGGTTAATTTGCTGTGTTGAGCAACGTGAGCCACATAGACAAAGACCCAGCCTTGGCTGTCCCACAGGAATATTTGATAATGAACAGAATTTGTGACACTAATAGCAACTAAACATCTAAAAGAAAATGAAATTTGCTTGCCTTCAATTCCAGGAATACAGAGAGATTTGTTTACCTGAGCCACACAACTTCTGGTCCCTAAGAATGAATCTAAGAATTTAACACCTTTGGGCCCGGACTCCAACGCACTAAATCTTACCAAAGGCTCTGTGCCCTGTGTGACTTACATTCAGCATGCTTAGCCAACGGGAATTAGAAGGACTTAATGGATTCAAAACCAATATACAATCAATGCCAGAGGGCATTTCTTCCTCTCCTAGGAGAGACTCATTGACTGAAGAGGGAGCCAGGATAGCTGGTATAAAAAAGCGGGTGGTCACACCTAGCTGAAATAAATCTCAACACACCATGTCTCTTTGCATATTCTCCTGTCATAATGTATTTCTAAATCCATGGGTACTTAGATTTACCACTAGATAGCATACAGCAGTGGTTTTCAAGCCTCAGTTCTTTTGGTACTAATGGAGAAGTGGATTGAGAGTATAGCAAATAAATTAAATTAATTATGTAGGAGGCAGTGAAATATGACTAAATGCAGCGGGATCTTGTTGTTCCTGATGATACATCTGAATCATTTGAGTCTTCCGAGCTGTTCAGCTTCCTGGTGGACACACTCCTATGAGAGAGTTCAGTTCAGAACTACCTACAAAAAAGTATATGCTTGTATAAATCTAATTTAGAAAACATTAGCAATTATTATGGAAGCCTTGGATTATATTTAGACTGTTGTTATCATTCACTCAATTTATAATGCCTTTGGACAGGGACTGGATTTATTTTATGGGAATTCTGGGACTACAACAGCTGTAATCAGAGTTGCTAGCCTTTGTTTTTGTACTACAGGTAACAATAGCTATGAAAGGACACTCTTTAGAGGGAAAATAGTAAAGGGAGGTTTCACATACTCAAAGCAAGTCCCTAAAAAACAAACAAACCAAAAAGTATAGGTGAAAAAGAGGTATGAATGTTAAGAATTTACCATTAAATATCATGCATTGGAATTTAAAACTCTCACAAAGGTAAAAATAGCTGCCAGTAGTAACCTCAGACAAAAAGTCTGTGTAGTAGTTGCACCTAATGTCATCATTTTCTGTGACACCTGAAGGATTTGTCACACTGTATTTAACTTGTGGGAGTAGTAATGTCTCAAAGTTAACAGGTAACTGATCTCCTACATGCATAACTGCACTGAGGAGGACAACAAACATGTAATCCCAGTGTAAACTCCAGATTTCTGTGAGCAGAATAATGTTTCTTTCTACAATGACACCCGTGTTCTTAGACCTATCCAAAGGCAGGCAATGACCTGATGTAAATCAAGGTCATTCTGCTTACTTCAGTGAGCTACCAACAGCTCAGACCAGAAAAGCTTGGTCTTAGTGCTGTCATTCTTGGACTTGACTTAATTGTGTCACCATGTCTAATATTGCCACAAAATGTTGAATGTAAGCTAAACACTTAGTAATGTGCAGTTTTTAGGCACCAGACCACTAAACCTTTTTGATTTCAGATTTTTCCCTGCGTGACACTCTTCCATCTCTCATGGCTCCTCCTGCACACTTTTGGCATAGACTTCTGACCTGGTACAGGCTCCTCCGATGACTTTTGGTCCCACAGACTGCATATTTCCTTGGGTGCTAACAGTTTGTCTCTTACAGGCCATCTAGTAATTGAAATAATGCAGATGTCAGAAAAAAAACCAAAATAGACTGTTCTTTGCATTAATTAGTTCAAGAGAAATAGGAAGATGGATGAAACACTATAAACAGGCTTGCAAACAATTTTCAGAGCCTGTTTTCTCATCACTCAAATGTTCTTTGGACAGAATCTTTGTGTCCCGGGTGTGACTATTCTGGATTAGGGTCTTCCACACATGCTCATAGTCATGGCTGCTCTTTTCTTAAACCACTGTCATCTTCTGGGGCCTTTTCTCTGAGATTGTATCAGTCTTTCACCCTGCCTCTCCTTTAAAAGACTGGCTTCTACAGATTTTCTTGTTCTTTTTTTTTTTTTTTTGGTGTGATTTCAGATAATCTGACATGTTTAAATTTCATCCATCTTGTCATCCTAATGCATTTTCAGTCAGATGAACACTTAAAGGTATTTTTTTTATCCTCTATTGTTCCTGCTCTGGTAAAAATCCAACTTGACACTCTTGGCAATGTTTTTACACGTGCACACCGATGTATTCAAAACACAGCCAATAATTCTTAAATTTTACACAGACATTTTTTGTGAACAGTCATTAGCTGCAAAGATCCAAGAAGCAGATGAAGGCACTGTGAACCTCTGAGAGACTGGCAAAGAAATAATTTAATAATCTGCTTCTGCAAAACTGCTTTCAGGTAGGTTTTTCCTGAAAGAATTTTCTCAGCTGATTAAGGTTACTTCTTGGTTGCAAAAGCATCATAGTAAGGTTCAGGTAGCATAAAACTTCGAAACATTTCTCTGGTTTCTAAAAGTCATCGTAATTATTTATAATGTGCAGAATTATTACATTCTTTACTGTTAAAATGGATGCTATTTTAAGCAGTAACTGAACAGCAAAGTAATTTAAATTCTGTTATGTTACTTCTTACCCATCTGTGTGTATCGTGCTTGCTCTACATCCAAAGACATTTATAGATCTAGAATAATTTTGCTGTAGTGCTTTCAATTCATTGTTCAATTTTTGAACCTATAACATTTTTTCTGCTAGCTACACAGATTCACAGTTCTTTCTTTGCTGATGTTCATCTCACTCTGAAGTGTAATTATATTGTATTTCCTTACTGTTTGCAAGTGTAGAAAGTCTTTATTGACCTTAGTATGATAGAAACCTATCTTTGGTACAGTAACCTATAAATCTTGGAGTTGAAATATCTCTGCTTTAATCTTCACTGTAATCAATTAAGCTTTGAGGTTAGAACTGCTAAGATTTAACTCAGACAGCTGTTTGCAGAAGTCTCCAAGCTGTCTTTTCTGAGGAATTGGTTGTGATATTAGGATGCATTAGTAGAATAGTAAATCTATATACAAGACCTAAATTTGGGCACAAGCTGTAAAATGATGGTTGAAGTATACAGTCGGGTAATGTATCATGTCTGCTTTTTGGTCAAAAGTCAATAATTGATAAGGCTTAAGAATGTAAGTGATTTCTAGTTTGTACGGAAAACTTGTATACATATATTACTAAAATTCCACTGAACTTGGGGTTTGATTTTTTTTAAGCAATTATTTTTAATATGAATAATGACTCATGCATTAGTCAGACTTTTGATTTGAAGGTCATTTCCAAATGCCATGTAGTAACACAGTTCCTACTACTACTTCTACTTGTGTTATTCTTTTCTTTTTTTCCCTTCTATGTAATCTTCAGAAGTTCAGCTGTGTAATCTCTGTCTGGCACAGAAATAACAGTCAGACTGCAGATACTGTTTAGCTATCAAGACACTTAATCTCAGAGCCTCAGGAAAACACAAAACACTTCCTCAGAGTGGTAAATGTTATGGTATCATTGATTTAGCCATTCAAGAAAAACACCCATGAGCTAGATTGCACCATGGACTTACAAGAACCCCAGAGCCTACAGAGGATATATTTTCCAAGGGCCTTATGAAACACTACCGGAGGATGCATTAGCCAAAATGGTTACCAACATCATGGCAAAGTTCAGCAGTGGCAAGACTCAAATCCTCCAAGGCCTTACTGTGATAGTGGCAGTCCTCCCCATGCAAGCTTATTGCCTGTGACTCCTGCTAGGGGTAGGTGGAGCGGCTGTGATAGAACCTCTGCCAGCAGACAGCAGCCTGGAGTGTTATCCACCTTCCCCACATACTTTGCAGTTCCTCTTCAATCCCTTCTTCTCTTCTCCAGCACAAGCCCTGGCTGTTGCGAGGCTGTGTTATTTTCCATCACAGGCTACGCTCTGCGCTCACTGAGTTGACCTGTGTGGAGCAGCGTGTGTGGAAATCTTTCTTCCTGATGAGCTGGTCCCTCACAAGTTTTCTGTATCTGTTTCAAAACCAGAATAAGAAGAGTTCTTTTCTTGTCTGTCTTCCCCATTTGCTTTTTTTTTTTACCTTGGCTACAGCCAAAATGGTGCGGAGGATGCTGCTGCTGTGGGAAATAAACTTCTCTTTCCCTGTGAAATATGAAAACACTCCGGGTGTTCATTTTTTCTACCCTCCATACAAGCCAGGCTTTGTCAATCCTGAGCAATAAACAGCATCTCCTGTTTTTCAGAACAAGGTGGTATTTCTTTCTTTTCCTGACTGAGTGGCTTTTCATCAGAAAGCAAAGATCGATTTAAACTGAAAATCTTTTGTGGCAATATATTAGTTTCATCAAAAGTTCCCTAGTGGGGAACATTGAAAAAAACGGGCAGGGCCCATCCTTCCCCCAGGCAGCCGGGACCGTAGGGTTATGGCACTTACCTGACTTGTGAGAAGTGTGGGTCCAGCTTCACGCTTTACCTAACTTAGAAGAGAGACTGGAACCGAAGTCTTCCAGCACGGTGGGTGCATGACCTTAGTGTCAGACTGCTCAGAACATTTTTCGGTGCCTCACAGGATTTTTCTAAGACCTTTACATGGTCCTGGTTTTAGCTTGAACATTTTTGCAAGGTACAAAAATAGTTTATTTTGCTGCATGCTCTAGCATTGTATCTCATCAGGAAGAGATTCAAAAGAATGAAAAGTTCTGAGAACAGTGAGTTGCTGAGAAATACAAGCTCACAACTTGATGATTTCTGTACACATTTTCTTAATTGTAATTTCTACAGACAGAAACACTGGAGGAGGGACCTATTGGATCATGAAGTCAAGGGAGGAGTAAAACATAGAAGAAACAGTTTGAGGTAGGAAACAACACTAAACTCTTAAAACTTGCTGATGGCGTGCCACTTGTTTCCCACTCCAGATTAATCCCTTCTATCTACTGGCAGAAGCACACACCTTCCTCAGTGAAACTCCCCCCCTCTCCCAGGTCGCTTTTCAGCTGGTGCATTTCCTCAACCTGGTTTATCGTTCAGCTGCATGCATGCTTGAACCAGTTCTCTAAGGGCAGCAATGTACAGATAATATAGGAGTTGCAGGACCCCTCTTTCAGCAATGATATTGTGCGTGCGAGCTTAAACTGAGCATGAAACAATAGCAGAAAGATCTGGAGGAGATCTGTTACTGTTTAAATCATTTGTCTATCAAGAATAGCACTTCAGAGACTCATGGTGGCTGGTTGAAGTCCTAGCTCTAGTGAGAAGCTCATTGGACCCTTAATAAGAATTTCAGTAGAGCCAAGGATTCAAAGGCATGGCCTTGAAAAAGTTTCAACCTTACCTGCAAAAAGCTGCCTGCGTATGTTCCCAGGTGCAGTCTCAAAAGCATTCCAGGTGGTAAGTCTATACCAACATCCAATCAGGAATCAACAAAGACAGAATTTAAGAGCAATAAAAATCACGCAGGAACAAAGTAAAGAGTAGCATGAGTAGGAACTGCCTGCTAAGGTTGCATTGCTGCCTCCTATTGTTTTTCAAATGTATACCTCTTTGGCTTGGTTTCTAGAACATGCCATAGGGTCATCTTGCTGACTTGTGCCCTGGATAAGCATTCTTTGTGTACTGTGAAGAGACCTGTGTGTTGAAGAGGAGTATATCTTACTTAAAACGAACAGAAAAGCAAAAGGGTATGTGTTAGCAGGGAAACACAATAGGGGAATTTGCATTTGTTATTTTTCAGAAACAACTGAAAAAAAAAAAAAAAACTTCTTTTCTCTGTTGAGATTCCACTGCTCATAAAGTTTCTATAGTTGCAGGGTAAATTGGGGTTTTTTGTGACAGGTGTGAATACATGCATTACCTGGGAAAAGAGAGTGATAAAATTATTAATGTACACTCACAGTAAATTTCATGTTTGATTTTAAAAAGACATTAATAATGATAATAATGTTAAGTGCCTGTTTATTCTTACAAGCAATATTACCATCAGATAGAATCTAAAGCACTTACGTGTATGCAAAGATTTTATTGTGGCTACTTCCAGGTTCGGTGAACTTACCCTGCACGTCCTGTTACTCTGTTGTTGGCTAAAGTGACTGAGATGCCTCAGGTCGCACTTAGGGAGCAGGTGACACAGGCAGCACAAACTTCGTCCTCTCTGTGTTGACAGAAACACTGGGCACAGAAAGCTTTACTTCTTGTTGACAGACATCTTCTGTTAGTCTGAAGATTAGATCCATAAATAAGCTAAAAATAAGTCATAGATGGAGAAGATGTAATTTTCAAGTTGTTTTTGTTTCTGAAATAGCTAAAATATCTCATTTGAGAGCAAAACCTAAAAGCTTGTTAAATAGCATTTTTAAAGGGTGCGTTCTAGTTGAGATTTTGAGACATTTTCTGGCAGCATATTTTACTCCTGGGAAATACTGATTTGGAAATGTGATAGTCTGGACATTCTTTTTTTAGGAGAAAAAAGAAACAGATCCCATTTCGTTGTGAAATGCCTTTTTAAAGTTCTATCTTATTTAATATGCTAAAAAGCCTCATTAAAAATTCCACCAGAATTGCAATATTTTGGGATGGAGGTATAAGAACAGTGGCTTGTTTTCTAGGGAAATCTCTAAAACCTTTGTTAATTTTTCTTCTTAGCACACAGAAAGAAGAACTACTTTAAATCACAAATAAACCTTCAGTATGTTCAAGCCTGTTTATATGCCACCGTATATGTGAGGTGAGTTCTAGGAGACAAGAATTCAAAGTCAACCATACCGTGTAATTTGACTGTATTTTCATAATAATACTCCAAAACCTGCTTTGTCCCTGTTGTTATTATTTCTCTTTTTTTTCCCCAGAACATCACAGAAGAAAGAGTTTGAACCTTTTTTTTTGGAGTCTGATTCATTCTACTGATTTTAAGAGACATTGAATCAGGCCACTAGTTAATATTGCACATTGGCCTTCATTTCTGATATTCAAAGGTGTCTGTGTATATACCCCATTTTCCAACAGCTACCAGTAGCTGGCTGATCTAATTTCAATGCATGATTATAAAAACACAAAAGTAGCACATTTCTTAGCTGGATAGACATGTTGCTATTTATGGCTTTTTAGTCATGTATATTTATGAGCTTCTAAAATTGTATGTCCATTTTCAGAACTTCCTTAGTGTCCAAATCTCATGAATTATAAAGTAAATGTTTTAATATACATGATTATTAACTGTACATAAGAAAAATTACAAGTAATATTATGACTAATTTCCTGTGGGAACTGATAAATTGCCTGTATATTTATTTCTTGTGGAAAATTCTGACTTTGTGATTTCCCGATTCCCAGGCAGAATATTTGTACCTTTGACAAATAAGACAAAACATATTTGACACTTTTAAAACCCATTTACTTGCCATTTTGAGACCTTGGTCTGCATTAACAGAAAAATACAAACATTTTTTTCAGCAAACAAGGTAATTGACCTGTCACTTAAAAAAGATAAAAATCTCCTTGCTATTATTTCCACACCTTTCATGTTTTCCTTTATAGACTGATTAGTATGCCTTGCTTTCATGCATCTTCACCCAGACTCATCTTTAGCTCAAGCTGCAATGGTATCATTTAACTAGGAGAAACAGATGAACACTTTCTAATACTCCGTTGTACCCTCTGTTGAAATTTTCTGAACTTATTTATCATGCACTTAAAAATACTGGCTCTATATAAGCATTTTAAATGTTGTATATGAATTAAGGAATTTCTGTATGTGTTGGCTTCTGTTTTGTTATTTCTAAAAGAACAAAGCTATGTCCTTACTAGTTATTTAAAGAGACACTCAGGTTGTATTTCTTTCCGGGTAGAGTCTCTAGTGTCTAATAAGGGATAGACTCATGCTGCAGCCTTAGTATAATTCAGTTTAAAATTCACTCGGCCGTGAGACACAAACCCCTTGGGAATCATATGCTGTTAGTTTCAGGACTATTTGTTTGAAAAATACACTGATTATTAAAGCAAAGGATGAAAAGGGGGGACAAGAAGTGAGATGGACTGAGAGTGGACCAGCAGCATGGGAGAGAAAGATGCGACAGCCATGGGAAGTGAAGCAGGGGCAGGAGGGAGAGCCACTCTGGGGAAAAGGGGACTGGGAGGGCATGATGTGGAGCTGTCTAAGGGGTCCAGCTGGGGATGAGAGATATAAAATGGATAGAAACTTTCAAGGTCTGAAGAAAATAAAATACCATCAGGGTGAGAATCATTACACAAAGTGTTACAGTAGTAACAGCCTCAGATGAGTGGCAGGTAAAGGTCTGGGTTTTTTCTTCTAAAAAGACAATTTAAAAAGAAGCTTAAAAAGTCACTGCTGCTTATTTTGCAAAATGGGACTTAAAAGTGGTATTGTAAGCAAGGTGTTCTCCAGGTAAATATAATGGCACAGAAACCACTCCCTGTGAGCCTCCAGCCCCACAATCTCTAGATTATCAGCCCAAATATCCTGAAGAACATTAATCATTCTAATATTCTTAAGTTTTCGGGTAGGGAAAGAGTTGTTCTGATAAATACAGACTTGGATAACTGCTAAGACCAAGTCTTGCTCTGATTTCAATAGGAAAGGTCTACCTTTTTCTCTGCTTAAACTGAACTGTTAAGGCATTTTTACACATGTTATAGAATATACAAAAGTTTCGGGTAATTTGATTTAAAAGACTTCCAGGTAAGAGCAATCTGCAAAGCACTACCTTGTCAAAACCTTGGTTGTGGTATGGAAGGTAATACAGGTAAACACAATTTACCCATCATTAAACTGGGCAACAAAGAGCAATTGAGTTTGTGTTTACCATTGCACTGCTTCATTGGCACATAAACTATGGTCCCCTAATTAGTAGTAGTGTAATGATAGTAACGTAAAGGTTAGGGAAACACGTAGTAATAAAACTGCTTGTAGAAAGGCTGCTATAAAAAAATCTGCAATGAGTTCTAAAGTTATTTAATTATCTCCAAATTAGATGTGGGGAAAATAACATTTAAACCAGGTATTCTTTGTAGCATTATGGATTGCATGTCTGAGAAAGGTTTTAGCAGCCTAGGCTTGCAAGTAAAGAAATGATTGTGAAAGCAGTGACAGCTGCAAACATGAATACTTAGCTTGCCAGGTTCCTATCTTTACTGAAGAGCTATATTTTAAAGATGTCTGCAGTTGACTGGAAACTTGAGTTGCAGCAAGCAATTGCTCTTACTGAAGCACTCTACAGTAAAACATATGTTGAATAAAATATAGACTTGGGTTAGTCTGAATGCAGACTAGAAATTTTAAGGTTTAAAGTTCTATTAAAATCCTAACAAAATTTTATATTATTTTATATTTTATGACCTGTCATCTTTGGTAATCATTAATCAAAGTAAAGGTAATTTTTAAATAGACTAGAATATCAATGTATACTTAAATATTACAGGTTTTAAAATGATTTTTTTAAAAGCAAAGCAATAATCATATCCAAACATTTTCACAAGCTGACTTAGAAACTTGTGAGTTTGCTGAGACCCTTGTGCTCACATGAAATACTCATCCTGATTCAGTAATTCTAAGGGTAGCACATGTGATTTGAAACATGTTTCACCATACTGCTCTGTGCTATAAGAGAAACAGTCCTTAGAAGATCCACGCAGTATGAAGAAAGCATTCTAGTGAAATAAATGGAAACATGAACATAGAATTCATAGTTTTCCAAGGTGGAAAACTTAACCACACAATCAAGTGAAGTTTTTTATTTCTTTACATGACAGATCATTTCTTGTGCAATCTAGCAGTTTCTACTAATAACTAGGCAGTTTACATACACAGAATCAAGGGAAGAACCTAAAATATTAACTCAGATCAGCCCTATTTCTTTGGTTCTAGTGGCATATTCCTACTGCATTTGCTGAGTACAAGCCCCGTTATATCATCTGCTTGAATGGTGTAACTCTCCTGTCCTCCTTTGAGATATTTCTCTGGGTAGATTGTAGATCTCTAAGTTGTTTTAGTCTCTTTTCTTCTATAAGTACAATCACTTCTTTAATGTCAGCTGGAAGAAAATGGTTATTAAGGCATTAGTGATTGAGTCTGACATGGGGGAAAAAAGTGCATGTAAAAGTCTTTAATGAGGCGCATCCATTGTTTTTGTGTGACTGACTCACTGCAGGTTTATCATATAATTGTGTTGATCTTCAATCTTATTTTGGGAACAGCTGTGATGTGGAAAAATCTCTTTCCCAAATCTAGTGCACAACTTAAAATGCGCAGAATTGTTTTCCCCACTATTAGCTAAATTTCCTGTCACAGACACATGTTAAATACGGTAAATGTCATGGAAATTTCTGGGCTTGGGAAGTGTTAATGGTGAGAGAGAACTGGCAGAAGTAGGAAGAGGCCTGGCTCTGATTCAGCTACTGCACTGCTTTCTCCATAAAAGACTTCACACAGACCTTAGTTCTGCCCTAGCTTTGATTGAGAGCAAAACGGGCTTCTGGGAGCACTGCAGACAGAGAGTTATCCCACAGCCTGCTCAGCCATGGCTTTAGCTGTTCTGTCTGAATCCAAAACTGAGGGTCTGACAGCATGATTTTAGTCACTGTCAGGTTTGAGCAGAAAGAAGGCTTGAATTCAGGCACTGTATTTAAATTTTGAGGGCAATGATATTTCCAAACTTCGTATCTGGCTCTGAAGAACTGTAGAATTCTCTAGAATTTTTTAACGTGTAAAAAAAAAAGTACTGGGGGTTTCTCAGTCTTATAACCTTCTGTTTGTTAGAGGTTAAAATTAAAAATCATCATCCTAGAGAGTTACTGAATGGGAGCAATGCATGCCTTAGGTTTATCAGAAACGTGTTTCACTATCCGAGTGACACAGGTAGAATCTGGACCTAAAATTATTCTAGAAGGTCACACTGCCAGTCAGCTAATTGCACAGCAGCTGAGCCTCTCTTATTCTCTGTGCATATGCACTTTACCTTCAGGAAAACCAAGTAATTCAACTTAGCTTTGCAATGAAAGAGGGTTTAGGAAGACTATATGGTGTTTGATTCCTTGAGGGTACCATAGTTTGCTGTAGACCAAGAATAATTACAGTTACTACGGATGAGATGAAAAGAGGTTTGCTCTTAGGTATGGTAGCTTGACAGTCAGCGTGAGTTGTAATAATGAGTTTGAGAAGTGATTTGGGACCATCCAGTTTGTCCTTCCTTTCTCAAAGAAAGCAGCTGTGGTGATGAACCCAGTGAACAAGCATGAAACTTGAAGAGAAGCTCATGCTTAAAAGAAAAATCCATCAACCAAACATGATCTTGTTCCTTCCTTTTGAATCACATGTAAGATGTGAAGGTCAATCTTATCAATGGTGTTACTTTAGTTCTGTAATCCACAATGCCAACCATCCATTAGTCTCCAGCCACAAGCATGCAAATTGTGCCACTGTTGGAGGATGTTGTCTTTTTGTCATCCCACCTGTAGCTGCACAGCTGGTGACATCTCACCTTAAATCACATATGTCAAGGCACTATCGCAGTATGTCAGGAAGATGCAAATGTTTTAGAGGAAGTGAAAGTGGGTAACGAGGCATGTGTGCTAAAAATTGCATCTAATACAGTGGGGGAAAAGATATGGATAACACCACAGGAGAAACAAACCAACAAAATTGGAGCCAATCTCAAAAAAGTTCATCTCACACATACATATATAAAAATCATTATTTTATGAATTAAGGCTGCCATAAGAGAATAGTAGTATGTATGTGGTATTGAAATTACTGGAGAGGGAGTGTGAAAGGCTTCTGTTGTCAATGGTGCCCATAAAAAAATAACAAACCACCATGTAATGGCATAATTTACTTTGTCCAGGGGAAAGCAGAAACAGGCTTATTCAAAAAGCTTGAAACAAGCTGCTGGTTCACATCCTTCAGTAAATAGATGTCTTGGCAGAAGACACAAAACCTGTGGTGGTAGATGTCGAGACATTTTGGGAGAAAGCAGAGGTGCTTGCCTTCCTTGAAGTGCAAGGAAAGGCCAGAGCTGCATACCTTAAGTGCAAAGACTGTCAAACTGTGGGCTGGGTGAGCAGTCATGAACTGAGTCACTTCAGCTGTTTATTCATCCCATCTGTAAGAGCCAGGTACTTGGAGTGAGGGCTAGGCTGACTGGCTGGAAAAGTCACACTTTTCTACTGGAAGACGATGATACAATTACCAGGGGACTAAAACTTTTCCTGTTCTGTTTCTTCTGGCCAAGCTCAAATCTGGGATGCTTGACTCCTTTTAAAATCTTTGTATGTGACCTTTTGCTTGTTTGTTTTCAGAGGCTAAAATCTGAAAACTATATTGCAGGATTATTTTCAGTACCGAGTTTAATTTTGGAAGCCTAATAGCAAAGCCACATTCTGAGAAAAACCTTTGTCCCAGGTTGCAGCCTGCAATCACAGGGTGTCTTTGTTGTCACACCTGGAGAAGCTCGTTGGTCCCATGAATGTAGCTTTGATACTTATACTCCAGAACTCACCAGATCCTGCCCCAGAGAAAACGATTTGAACTACTGTTGCTATGTTCACTGGAAACTGTGTGAGGATCAGGTGGAGTGACTCTTCAAGGGAGAGCAGAGAGCACTCTGGATTTCACAAGTGATAGGCTACGTTCAAATTTTTATTGATTTTTTTCAAATACACATTTGTCCTACTTCTGGCATCTACAACAAATCTCTTTGAAGTAGGAAACTCTTTTGCCTGATCTGGCATGCCTAAAAGAAAACCCAAATTTTTCTCCTTTATTCTTCTAGTGGATACAAGTTATAATTTGCAAAACAGTCACATGGCATACTGCCATGTCAATCAAGCTTTTTAAAATGAGATTTGATTTAAACACTGCTTGCTTAAATCCTGTGTCTACACAGGCCTACACATCTATGCGCTTGATGAAATGAATAGTTGTCAAAAGAACAAAACATATATTATCTATACCTTATGCTGATTTAAGCAATAATGAATAGCATTACAAAGGAAGACTCTAGCAGATATGACAGACTTGGGATTTTGTTTTTTTAAAATCACATCAGGAACACCAGATATTAGTTAAAACATGGTAGTGTTTTTGGAGGGAATCAAATGTCTAGCAGAATTAGAATCACCTGTTGTAATTGATCTTTATTGCCATAATGTTGGGAGAAGAGGGGTGCATAGGGGAGGGTTTTCTCATCATGAAATAAGGTTTTGTACGAAAACAAAATATATTTGAAATTGTCAGAAAGCTTCAACCATGAAAGAAGACTTTAAATATATGGGTAAATAATTTTGCGTTTTCCAATACAATTTTTCCAAGACCTATTGTAGAAAATCATTTCTCCCAGGAGTACTAAGGGATAAGCACGTCCCACTTCAATGTACCACCACCATCCAACCTTTTGCTGACCCTTTTGCCTGATCCACAGGCTCATGAAGTCAGCTGGAGCTTTTCTATTACCCTTTGTGATGTTCTCACTGATGTTTCCAATTCCCAGCTGGCTTCTGCCTGTACTTATTGCTGAGAAATCCTGTGCTGGGTTATAGTGCTAAATCATTTTTCTTGTAAACCAGAATCCTTAAAAATATTGTATTTAAAAAGGAATTGCCAAGGACAAACTTATCTTAATGATGGTGATATTTCTCTGGTAATATTTTTCATCGGTGATTTATATTACATTTTTAATGGATATGTATTTTTCTCCCACCCAATAACAATCATCTGATATATTGTTGCATCCCACCTCTGGTACCTCTGTACCAGGACATTGCCTAATGAAACTCCGTGCCTACAGACGAGGTAGTGCTATGGTTGGAATTTTCTTTTATTTTGCTTTTTAAAGGGGCTTGGAAAAAACAAATCTGAAATAGTGATGGGAGCTTCCAGTTTTGTCCATCTCGTAGTGTGTTATCTTTTCTGACATCTCTGATTACCTAGAGGACAAAATATAACAGAGCTTAAACAACTTGGACTGAAGTGCCTTTTTGTCAAATGGCAAACAAGCACCATTACATTCTGTGCTGCTTCTGCATATGGCATCTCTCATTTCTTCCTAGCCCCAGCTGTAAGTCACAGGTCTGGGTTACAGTCTAGTGTGTACAATTTATCTAGTAATAAAAGGAATTATGGAAACAGTTGGTGTCGAATGGTGCTGCAGACACTAGAGAATCCCCTGCACATAACCTGCTCTGCATGACTTGTAAAAACCAACAGGAAATAAGTATGGCTGCTGTAATACAGAGCTAGAACAGAATCATACCAAATATATAAAAGGGAAAGATGAAGCCTTTTCTTCTGTCCTTAAAAAAAATAATGCAATGCGAAGTTTGTAGGCATAGAAAACATCTTCATTGGTCCAACTAACTGCTATTCAAATCCACCTTCTGTTACCTAAATAAGATTTGTGCCTCTAAAAGTGTGCCCCAAAGTTGCCCTTTTTTTCCAGTTGCATCCTTTGTTCTAAGAAAGTATATTATCTCTTCTCTGAAAACCTTGCCTCGCTTCTGGCCTCAGGCTGCATCAGCTGCTGGAACAACCCTATTAAATAAACTGTACACAGATAAAGATCTTTTGCAGATACATTTTGAAAACATATGCAAGCAGCTATGTTTCTGTCTGTATTACTGGTGAAGCAATCTCCATCTCTGTCAGGAGTACAAGGTAAGGTAGTAAGTGCTTGTCAGGGGGAGTTGTGTTGTATGAGCATCCTGCCATGGAAGAGAAATAGTTGATGTATTTCTGTTTGTCAGTGGTAGGCACCCAATTTGTAGGGTGATAAATGCCTGCATATGTAGGTCATATTTATATCAGCTACCCCACTTCCATGTTTACAGGGTCCTTCTATCACTATCAAACAATCAGCTTTAAATCCAAGCCTCTTTTGTCCCTGCATATCTTGTCCCTCCTATCTCTCCTATGTGTTCTTCACCTCTCTCTTGCCTCCCCATTTACTTTGCAGTACGCACTTTCTGCCAGACCTGCAGGAGAGAGACTTTTTACCAAGGCCTGTAGTGACAGGACAAGGAGCAACTGTTTTGAACTGAAGGAGGGTAGATTTAGATTGGACATAAGGATATTTTTACAATGGGTGGTAAGACACTGGAACAGGTTGCCCAGAGATGTTGGGCACCATTGCCCGTCACTTGCCCCATCATTGGAAGCGTTCAAGGTCAGGTTAGACAGGGCTTTGAGCAACCTGATCTAGTGAAAGATGTCCCTGCCTATGGCAGAGGGGTTGGACTAGATGATCTTTAAAGGTCCCAAACCATTCTATGATTCTGTGACCTGTCCAGTGGGAAGAGGCAATTTTTCATGTTTTATGTTTTGAGATCATACCCGTTCCTGCATCTACATCTAGGGGCATTGGTTCTGTCCCTGGAAACAACCTATCTAGTTCACCATACTTAAACTTAGTCTTTATACTAGTTCCAAAACACAGTCCCTCCTGTCCTTGGCTTCATGACAGCTCTTGATCTTATAGAGTCAAAGGCACCCTTTAATTTTTCCTTGCTATTTATTTATTTAATACCCAGTACTATATCTACAACCAGCTTTTGACCTCAGTGCTTACTATTTCACAACATCTCTACTTCCTGGATGGAGTCATCAGAGCTCATGAAGGAATGGGGCTAATGAGCCTTGAAAACAAAGCTTCCCTTACAAGTAGATGCAATGGGTTCTCCAGGTAATGTTTCTCTCAAATACTTGATTCCTCAACCAGCTACAAAGAAATTATAAAAAATAACAAAAGATGTAGAAGAGGAGTATCTTCAGAGACTTCTGGATTATAGTTATGACTTCTCGAGGTCAATCTTCTAAAAACTTGAAATCCATGTTTTGACAAGGAGGTAGTGTTAGTCCATGCATGTTTTCCTTGATTTGAATGGAAGATACAAAATCAAGGTTGAATATATACTCAGTTTGTCCTTCACTTTTACATATTCTGACCACATAACTTCTCTCCTTTCCTTTCTCCCTCCCACCTCCTGCTTCTTTGCATTGCTCTTGCTGCATAGTAAACCTTTCAGAAATATTCAACATTAATTGATCACTGTCCTGTCTTGCCTATGTTATGTCAAGCAAGCACAAGAAGGAGTCTTGTTTCTGAAATAGCCCATGTTACTTGGCTCATTTACTTTCTTATTGAGTTCAGATGGAGGATGAAGGATGCTATTTTAAAAAAAAATCAATACAAGGACACAACAGAAAATGGCATTGTCATTACAGCACCTTATCCAATCAAGGTATTAAAAGTTTTCTAAGTTCTAAAAAGCAGACTGTGTTGCAGACTGGAATTTTTCTCTCAGCTTTGGGTTCAGCTTCAATACTGCTATCTTCTTTCTGTTCTAATTTTCTTAACTCTTCAGAGCTGTAATTCAGCTGCTACAGGTGTTTCCCTTTTTTCCTCTTATCAGATCAGTTTTAAATATAAATACTGCTACCATATTTGATGCTATCTCAAACTTTTTTTTATTTCTTTTTAGTGGTTTATCTTTTTTGCTAAAATCTTTGGAGAATTAAGAGTCAGTACAAAGATAAATTATTTGAGGCACCTGGGCTTGACTTGCATTGGGCAGATATAAAACTCGGTTCCATTTGGGTGGAAAAAAGTTACGTTTCATAGACTCATAGAATCATTTAGGTTGGAAAAGACCTGTAAGATCATCGAGTCCAACCATAAACGTAATGCTGCCAAGAACACCACTAAACCATATCCCTAAGCGCCACATCTATACGTCTTTCAAATACCTCCAGGGATGGTGACTCCACCACCTCCCCAGGCAGCCTGTTCTAATGCTTCACCACTCTCTCAGTAAAGAAATTTCTCCTAATATCCAGCCTGAACCTCCCCTGGCGCAACTTGAGGCCATTTCCTCTAGTCCTGTCGCTAGTCACTTGGGAGAAGACACCAACACCCACCTCACCATAACCCCCTTTCAGGTAGTTGTAGAGAGCGATAAGGTCTCCCCTCAGCCTCCTTTTCTCCAGACTGAACAACCCCAGTTCCCTCAGCCGCTCCTCATAAGACTTGTGCTCCAGACCCCTCACCAGCTTCGTTGCCCTTCTCTGGACACACTCCAGCACCTCAATGTCCTTGTAGTGAGGGGCCCAAAACTGAACACAGGATTTGAGGTGCGGCCTCACTAGTGCCAAGTACAGGGGCACGATCACCTCCCTGCTCCTGCTGGCCACACTGTTTCTGATGTCATTGGGCTCAGACAATTCAGTCACAGAGGTACTACTGTTGACATTTGTGAGCATAAGATGCCATGTTCTGGCTCATCTAAAGCTTATTGGAGCCAGTATGTTTTCCATGGCTTTCAGAGAGTTAGACATAAAACCACACAAGCACAAACAAAATCGGAACACTGAATTGTTCTGGAAACAATTACAGATGAGTTTATTCATAACTACAGAGTGATGTTCTTCCTTTACCTACATCTGAATATTCAGCACTAATCCTCTTACTGCTTATATTTTCCTTAAAACTATGTTGGAATATGTGAATATTGAATTATGAATGCATGAATATTATGCTAAAAATTAACTTTGGGCAACTTGTCTGTGAAAATGTGTCATGAATATAAGCTGATGAGAAGCTTAATTAACATCAGTACAAAATGTGAAAGATGAAAAAAATAGGTCAGGAAAGGAAGTAAAATAAAAAAATAAATAAACTGAAATCCTGTTAGATCATTTCACAGCAACTAACCTTAGCTGAACCACTGCTCAGATCTGTTAATCTTGAGTAGGTGAAAATTGTTGGTACCAGCTGTCAACTAACCAGGGGTCCAGCTGGATTCTTGTCCTGCTTAGACATTCACAATGCAGCCTCTGTATGTCTTGAGCACAAAGCATAAGTGTTTTCCTCCTCCCTTTTTCTCCTCAAAGGCAGAAGTAGACATCCTTTATTCCACTGCACTTGAGATTCCGTTCTGAATTTGGCTGAGGGTGCTTTTGGCTTAGCACGTCAGAAATGAGACTTCTTTGGTCAGTCCATTCAATTTTGCTCTAACATTTCTCTCTATCGTGATCACAAATGAAAAGAGGCCACATAGTACCTGGATGTTTTCCAGGTGCTATGGAAATCCTTTGTAATCCCTTCTATAAGGCAGAAAGGAAATATTGAAAGGAAATACACTGAAATGTCTACAACCACACCTGTTTAAAAGGAACTGCTGACAAGCTTTATTAATATAACTGGAAAATTTGAGAGATGTAAACAATAGGTCAGGAAAGAAGTTAAGAATGAAAGTATATACAAAATTAAAAAATCTTGTCATACCATTTCATCGTATTTCACAAACGACTAGGAGGGAGAGCTCAAAATCATCAATCTATTTTTTTAGGAATAACACAAATCCTTCGTTATCCTCCCTATCGCAACTTCTTTTGTGGCAGTTCTGCTATCTATAGGGAGGTGGCAGAGCTTTCTTTCTGAAGGTAGAATCTGAGTTCTGTAACTTTTTCGCCTTTCTTCCATATTCTTGCTTTACAATATTCCTTATCAGCTTTCACAAAATGGTCATTTCTTCTGCATGTTATCCACTAAGACAATTTTAATAGCACACCATTGATTTATCCTTACTCCATTCCTTGTAGTCACCTGAGATTCTGTATTTATTAAGAGTCTCAAGAGAATAATTGCAAAGGCCTATGTTTTTGTGATTTTATTATTATTACAGAATTGATAGTACTGTGCATGTAGTTTTAGTCTATACATAAAGTCTTCAATGTTCCTTGCCCTATCAGTACAAAATGTAGTGTAATAAAGTAAGCATAATAATAAATAAAGCATGCCTACAAATCTGGTTCAGTCTAATTTGCCAAGTTAGAAAAATCTCAGTCTTAGTAAAGAGCCCTGCATTACAGAGTATTGTAATAAATCAAAATCTGTCAAGAAAAAAACCAAACTACTTATTGCCGAAAGTTGCTTTGATGCCAATTCTTCTTTTACTTCTCATGAGAGGATTAGCTCAGGGTCTTGAAAGTGCAAAGGGATCAAATCTGTCAACTAAAAAGTCTTTTTCAATGTGCAAATAAATAGATGAATTTCCTTATAAAGCCAATGTGTCACCACCAGATGATGAGTCTCACATTTCCTCTAGCTCCCTGTGAGTGGTAGATGTCTTTTTTGACATTTCTTTTTACAAACAAAACTCAGCCATTTTTTTGTATTAGGAGGACCATTATGAACTCTGTCCTTGGATAATAAGGACCTGTGCACATTTTTTTTTCTATTCTGTAAAGAATTCTAGGAGACTAACTAGGGTGGTAACTTTTTTTTTTTAATCAGTTCTGATGAGTTCTTATTCCGTATTGGAACAAGGAGTATGACATTCATTTTAAAACCAGAAATACTGTGAGGTTACTGCTTTTTTAATATTTTCAGAGAAGGGTTTCTAAAAAGATGCAGACTGATTTATCTGTGAAAATGTTTTGCAAAGAACCCTGCTATTAGACACTTGTTTAAATTTGTGGCTGACTAGGTTCCTCAGTGACCATGAAAATACATTTTTGCATACAGAGTATTTTTCTGCCAAGGGAAGGTCATGTGAATTAAGGTACCTACATGTGGTGGTGTGTCCTTATCAGAAGATACAACATTTTCATGTTCTGCAAAGCCAAAGACTAAATCCATGTCTGCAGTCTTTAGAAGAAGTTTTGAACCCTTCCCAGCATTAGTCTTTGAATTTCCCCAATAGAATGAATATGTCTAAAACACCCATTTAACAAAGACAAAGATAAGTTCACATCTGAGATAGTTGCCTTCAGTTGTATAAACATATATCTTTTTTTAAAGTAAAAGGCAGAAAGCTTTTAACTTAGCTGCCTGGATCCCCCCCTGCTTTTGGGGGCAGGGAATACCCAGATACTAGCTTCTGGACAAGCAGGAGTGATAATGTTTGGTACTGAAAGTGGTAAATGCAAGGACTCTGCTCTCTAAAGATTTCTTAAAGTTCACATTGAGATGGATCTCTTACTACATTGCTGGGTCAGAGGGGGGTCAGGACTAGGACTCATAAAACGTTTCCTTTTACAAAGAGATTTCTTCACAGACAGTTATGAAGATTTTGTAAAGTTATGTCAAATGGAAGTTTAGAGCTTTATTTTGTTTGCTTCTAAATTTAAGCATGTAAATACCTGCAGAACTGAAAACAAGTAAAACAAGTGACAAGATAATATACTTAAACAGCTAAGAACAATATAAAACATACTGCAGTATTGATGGAAATTATGCATGTGAGCTTCTCTATACTGGTTGCTCCAAGGACTGTTATCATTTCATCTCCATCCATTAATAGTCACTTCATTTCCATGGAGTCTTAGAACATTGTATTTTCTTTCCAAATTTCTTCATGTATCAATATCAAAAATATTTCTTTTTGTCTCTCCATCAATTACTGAGAAATAAGAAAAAGACACCACAAAAACCTGAGGGACAAGAAAACACAGTTATTTTTTCTGGTTTATCAAGCTATCTTTACCATGTGGTGTTATAGGAAATAACATAATGGTTTTTAGATTTGCCCAGCATGGCAGCAATTGTTCTCTGAACTGCCAAACCAATCTTAACAAGTCTTATGAGGAGCGGCTGAGGGAGCTGGGGTTGTTTAGCCTGGAGAAAAGGAGGCTGAGGGGAGACCTTATCGCTCTTTACAACTACCTGAAGGGGGGTTGCACAGAGGTGGGTGTTGGTCTCTTCTCCCAAGTGACTAGTGACAGGACTAGAGGAAATGGCCTCAAGTTGCGCCAGGGGAGGTTCAGGCTAGATATTAGGAAAAAGTTCTTTACCGAGAGAGTAGTGAAACATTGGAATAGGCTGCCCAGGGAGGTGGTAGAGTCACCCTCCCTGGAGGTATTCAAGGAGCGTGTGGATGTGGCATTGTGGGATGTAGCTTGATGGGCATGGTGCTGTGTGGTGTTGGGTGGGTTGGGTTTTGGTGTGTTGTGCCTTGTTGTTGTTGTGTGGTGGTTGGCTTGCGTGGGTTGTTTGTGTGTTGGGTTTTTTTTTGGGTTTTTTTTTGGTTTTTTTTTCAGGTTGGACTTGATGATCTTACAGGTCTTTTCCAACCGTAGTGATTCTGTGATTCTGTGATTAACATATTGTCTCCTAAATGTATTGTCATACTCCATTAAAAGCAGTAGACTACACTGTGTCTGGATCTTCCAAGAGTTCCTAAGGGCCTTAGCTGCCTCTCAAGCCCAGTGAGCATTACCTCTTAACAACACTGGGTTTCCCTTCAAAGCTCTAGAAGGTTATTCCTACAGAAGAACACAGAGAAGGTAATTTAATCTAAATGCAGTGGTATTCTTCCCAGCGTATACATTCAGTTAAGAATCACAGAATCACTAAGGTTGGAAAAGACCTGTAAGATCATCAAGTCCAACCATTAAAAAAAAAAAAAAAAAACAAAAAAACAAAAAACTCAAAACCCAAAAAACACACCACACAAAAAACCACCCACACCACACACTACCACCATGCCCATCAAGCCACGTCCCACAATGCCACATCCACACGCTCCTTGAATACCTCCAGGGATGGTGACTCCACCACCTCCCTGGGCAGCTTATTCCAGTGTTTTACCACTCTCTCAGTAAAGAAATTTTTCCTAATATCCAGCCTGAACCTCCCCTGGCGCAACTTGAGGTCACTTCCTCTAGTCCTGTCACTCATCACTTGGCAGAAGAGACCAACACCCACCTCTCTGCAACCCCCTTTCAGGTAATTGTAGAGAGTGATAAGGTCTCCCCTCAGCCTCCTCTTCTCCAGACTGAACAACCCCAGTTCCCTCAGCCGCTCCTCACAAGACTTGTGCTCCAGACCCCTCACCAGCTTCGTCGCCCTTCTCTGGACACGCTCCAGCACCTCAATGTCCTTCTTGTAGTGAGGGGCCCAAAACTGCACACAGCATTCGAGGTGCGGCCTCACCAGCACCGAGTACAGAGGCACGATCACCTCCCTGCTCCTGCTGGCCACACTGTTTCTGATACAGGCCAGGATGCCGTTGGCCGCCTTGGCCACCTGGGCACACTGCTGGCTCATATTCAGCCAGCTGTCAATCAACACCCCCAGGTCCTTTTCTGTGGGGGAGCTTTCCAGCCACTCGTCCCCAAGTCTGTAGCGTTGCATGGGGTTGTTGTGACCCAAGTGCAGGACCCAGCACTTGGCCTTATTAAACCTCATACAATTGGCCTCGGCCCACCAATCCAGCCTTTTTGTGTGTCAATTTTCATATCCATTAACTCCTTTGTTTCATTCACTTGTTTACTGCTTCTTCAACATTTTTCCAACACCCAGCTAAGTCATATGTACCATATTATCATCTGCCAGTTAAAATTATTGTTTCTACTAATCTTCAGAACTGTTAGCTTTCTATTTCTTTTCTACCCTCCCTCCACCCAGACATTCGCTGCTGGTTCTTTTTAAATTACAATCATTCTTTGTGCAACTGTTCCATCTTTCTTAGAATATCTGGCTTCAGGCCCGTACAAGTTTTATTTGTCATTCATTTCTGGGTATTAACCATTCCATTAATATTGCATTCTTAATGGTGGGTGCAGAGATGATGTTAATGTATCCTGTAACTTTTTTATGATTGGGGAACATTTACAGTGATAAACTATGCCTAGAGGGAATGTTTAAAAAGAATTTAAAACAGTTTAGTAAATTAAATACATAAAAACTTCCAAACATATTGAAAACATAATTTGCCTATTAATTATGGCGACCTTTGGGTTATTCTACTTTAAGATCTTTTTTCTTTAAGACTTTATATCCTTTAAGCTGCATGGAAGGAAATTGCTCACTGTTGAAAATATCCGCACAGCAAGCATTTGTTTTAGCCCATATCTGGAATTGCCTCATGTTTCAATCAAGCTGGTGAGCAGACTACAAATCACCTGTGTGCAGAGAGCAGCACAAAAGGGACTCAGGAAGGGCACACCTGCCTTCCACTGAAAATTTTCCTCTGATTTATTCACAGATAGAGGAGAAATACTTCGAACATGTCTAAGTCCTAGAAAGACCTTGTCAGTTCTGTAATCTATCAGTGTCCTCAGAACAGTGATGAAGATCATCATGTGCACAACTCCTATATTTACGTGCAGGAAGTCACCTAAAAGATGACAGATATAACTTTATCACAGTAGGTCGTTTGCCTTATGTGATGAATTGAATTCCCTTTTGCTTCCAATTCTCATCTTTTGTCCTTTCTAAACTTCAGTAAACAAAACTGTCAGTTGCTTCCCGGAATATATTTCTCAGATTTCTGTTTAAATTTTCTTATTTTTTTTCTCTTCCCTTTTTGTTTTAGAGACTAACTGACATGTAACTGGATGCTGTGAACTTGTATTTCTACTGCGTTGCTTCTTATAATAATAGCATAATGGGATTGGGCAGGAATGGTAAAACACAAGACAGATGCATAGAGTGGGGAAGACCTGGGTTCATACTCCCTATGTTCCCTGGGAAAAACCACTGAATATCTTTGAGTGTGGTAAATTAGGAATTTCCTTTCTGTTGAACCTCAAATCACTGAATAAATGTCTGTGAGAAAGGTATTTGGACACCTGTATGTCTGCTACTGGTAATATAATTATCTCTTTAAAACAGGATGAGCTCATCTGCCCTGTGACAGTGGCTCTACTGCTTTGATTTTCTCAGCCTAATATTTTTATTTTTAACACAAAATTATTTTGGTTTGTTTTATTTTCTTCTACTGATAGCTTTGTCTCAAAATTAAGAAAAGATATGGCATCATTTCTTTGCATTTTTTCTTGTAACACCGGTAGTATGTAATTGCAATTTATTGAAGAAAAGTAATTTTATTTTCTTTATTTCCCTTTCCTTGGTTTGTAATTTCCTTAGATATGTTGTGGAGCCAGTTCAATATTCAGCAGCTAATGTAAATGCATGTGACAAGCTTGATTTATGACAATTTGAGCAAAATTTCAATGTCAGGATTGTATACAATATTTCACGTTTTAGTTTAGTATGGCAGGGCTGAATTATTCTCCAGAGTGCCTTGCAGTTGTTTGTTGTGTGTTTGTTTTTAGATAGACATGAACAACACTAGATAAACAAGGAAAAAATGAACTCGCCTTAGTTCAGATGTCTGCGCATCTTGAACTGGATCCTGTGTGTTTGAGATGCTTTATTTTTTTTCTAATAGTACATTCAAGGAAAAGATAACACATATTTTTAGATGCTTTTGGAGCTTCCAAATTCACAAGAGGGTATATTTCCCCCCTCACTGCTTCTACATATATACTCTGATTAATGCAGATGTGAGTTATGCATTAGCATCAAGGGCAGAATTTTACGGCAGCTGCTGCTGAGGCACAGCAAGCCTGAGTGGGTGGTGAGGAGAGAATAAACAGTGACTTTCCAGTGGGAGTTTCAAAAGGCTGATGAGGAATCTGTCTAGAGAAAGACATCTCGTCTGTTCTGCTGTATTCAGACTCCTAGACACCTAAAATAATACACATCATCAGAAGTCTGTTGAAGGATCCAGCACTGCCCTTATCTGCTATAAGGGAGATAGGCATTGATTTTTGTTTGTAGATAGGAGAATTCTGCAGACTTAAAATGCAAAGCAGTATGCAGTCTGGAAGAGTGAGTAAAGTAACTGCAACAGCCACTGAAGTCAAAGAGAAACAAGAGAAACTACTTTGGACAGAGAGGCCTGCGTTTGAGACTTGGACGGCAAATGGCAGCTTAAAACGTAGGGCAGAAATATTTGGAAATATTTGGGTTTACTGTCAGGAAGAATTATTTGACATTCTTGCTTACTTTTTTCCACTTGCTTTTTTCCCCACTATTTGGAACTTTCTGAAAGCACGAAATGTGTGTGCAAACTTTCCAGGAGCGACTTCCATAACTTCTTCCTTCAATACACTTCTCTACGTTTTTAATCAGCTCTAATGCATAGCAACTGCTACTGTGGGCAAGTGCATAGCAGTGGGGGACTAAGGAGTGTGAGATACAGTGGAAAAAAAGGAAAAGGAAAGCAAATTTTTAAAAAGAGAAAAAAGAGAGTAAAGGATATATTCAGAAGTCTTACTGGTTAGTACGCATGGAAAAGTTTTACATCTGATTAAGAGTGGATGAGGGGTCAGTTTTCATAGAAACATGGAAATTCCTGGCTCGTAAAGTCTAATGCTCTGCTACTGGAAGAAACTGGCTTGCTTATATGTTCCTCAAGCTTCACTGTGTAGTGAATAAGTCATCTGGTAGCTATACCAAGAAAGTATCCTTCTGGATCATCGTGACTGGAATTATTTATCCACCCAGTATCTGGAGGATGAGACCACTAGTGAATACAACCTTTTCTGCTGCCCATCTCCTTCCAATGACACTGCTCGCACAGTGGCCGGAGCTGCTCATGGAGGCAGGACTGGCAGGAAAGGAGGTAGGCTTAAACCTAGAAGGTTGTCTATGTTTCAGGCTATACCTGTGGGTGCACCTGGATGCATGTAGAGAGACTTAAAGTGTCCCTGTATACCCATATATCCCTTGGAGGGGACCTTCAGGAAACCCTGCAAGAAGTATTATAGTCATAACCCAAGACGTAGATTTTAACGAGTAGTTAGCAGTACAATCAAGTGTCTTCCTAAAACCAACAACCTTTTAACATTATTAACAGGGGTTTAACATACAAACCTCAGGTAAGATTTTGATAGGAAAACAGAAAATAGAATAATTGTTCTCTTTAGCATTAAACAGTATTCTTCAACAGCATCTCAATTAAATTAAAGAAAAGAGGGCAAAAAAATCAACATCCTCATTTTCAGATGGGAAAGCCAAGGCACAGAAAAGTGAAACAGCTTGTCCTAGTTTGTGCAGAAATCTGAGTGATCCCTAGTGATCATTAAGAAGAATCCAGCCTATTCTTGGCTAATGAGGCCGAGATATAAGATGTTCTGAATGTGGCTGAGACGAGATCAGACACACTTTGTGAAAGTGAAACGTTTACTAGATATTATACCATGTTCCAGTCAGTGATGTGATGGAACAAAGGCAAGAAAAGAAATCCTTGATTTGGGGATATTAGATTAGGACTGTGTGTTACTTTCAATAATTAATGGTTGGGATATATTAGAAAAAATTGCAGTTAATTTACAATCAGTCTAATCTAACAGTTCAAACTTAAGTTTATGCACCAGTCTAGACAGATTTATTGTAAGATTGTTTAATTAATGTAGAGGGGTGGGGTTTTTTTGAAGTATTTCAGTATTCTCCATATCTGAACTTGGTAGAATTAGTAAAGGATTATATTAAGTTGTGACTTTACTAATGTGATTTGATGGCTCAACATCTCAGTGTGCCTAGTTTTCACTATTTGTTCTGCTTTAAGATTTGACATGATCAGTCAGATCTGAGAACTATAATTACGCAGTGTAGAAATAGACTTCAAGATTTCGAGTCCCCACAGAAAAAGCCAGTGGGTATGTAATTAAGAACAAGGAAAAAGGTTGACCTACTTTTTCCATCTAGTCTAAACTTCTGATTGATCTATCTTTATTTCTTTCTATTGATCTATTTATCTGCCTATACAGTCTGTCACTAATAATCTTGACCTTATTTTGCATTGATTGATCATTTAAACTAATTTCTAGCCTGAATGCTGGTAATTTAATAATGTGAGCCAATTAGGAGTTAAATAGAATCAATAAACCATTCTGTGCCATCAGTGAGAGAAACATTGAAGTACCACTGTCTCATTATGCCTTTCAGCATTTTATATTAATATTTTTAGAGTTGAAGTCAACCAAAGATACTACTGAAACTAGGAAAATAATTCATAACGTTGTAACATTTTAGCTATGAAATTTTTCCAGCTTCAGATAATAAAAACCAGAAAAAGCCATTATTTGTTCAACCTCAGCAGGTACTCTTCGTCTAATCAACAGCTGGTATGGGAAAAGACGTGTTTTACTTCTCACTCCCACATTCGTCATACCTGTAATCTTTATTTTCCAGCTGTTCTGCCTTTCATGCCTATTTCAGTAGTAAAAAGAGCCTGATCTCTTCTTAGACAACCATCTCACAACTCAGATCAGTGTAATTCAGGGAGAAATCACCATTTTGCTGAGAGATTGAAATGGTTCCCACAGAGAAAATTTGGAAAAGCAGCATTTCTGATACTGGAAATATCAGAGAAGGAGTTGGTTGGAAGAGAGTAAAACTGATGATTCATGATAACTGCACCTAATCATATGCTTCCTCCACTTGAGGTATGGTTATCATCATGATTTCATCTCACAGGTACATACAAATATTGGATTCATTAAAAAAACAAGTGGAGCTGATCCAGCAGTCAGGTGCCTTCAGCTAGCTCATGTGCCTTCATAAGATTTCGGCTTTCAAAGTGTGTGTTGGTTACACCATCTTTTATGCAACACCTTTTGGCAACCTCTGGTTCCTCCAGCGAGACCAAAAGCAAACCAAATACCTAGAAAACAGTTTCATATCCTGAAAGAAGCAAGATTGTGAGGTACGTTTGGGGGTATTTGTAAGAATGTCCTCCTAAGCCTGGTATGTATCATGGGGAAAGGGACGGTGGCAGTTGCTTGCACAGAGATCCATCCCTCTTCCTTACTGAATACCTTTGTGGAAAAGCTATTTTCTTATCTATTCCCTTTGTATTTAAATGAGCAAATAAATATACAACAATATATGAAAACTTAGCAGAATCTGAGATCTCTTAGGTTTTCTCTTGCACTTTTTATCTCCCTTTTATTCCTAGATTAAAAGTTTCTTTGTCTATTCATTGCTTGTGTTAGATGAATTATAACTATGGTTTCCCACAGGCTTGAGTACAATTTGTCATTCCTGTCTCTGGACGGTGACAGACACATTCTGCTAGGCCAAGAGCTGGACCGTATGTAAGTGTTAATCATGCATTAGCACTGTGTTGTAAGCTTCTTGTTTACTTTCTTGTAAGCCCTATCAGATGTTGCTCTTTTGTTTTGGAGTTTATTTTGCTTCATTTTATTGCCTTCCTGACAAATCGGTCCTAGAAACAAAACACAGATTATTATGGTTTTAGACATAAGCTTCTGTGAAGGTGCTAGATACCGTCCATGTGCCATTGAGCAGCCAATATAATCCTTCCTCTAAAATCTTTGTAATTCTTTGTAATCCTCTCCCTAAATTCTACTTTTCCAGCTGGATGGACAGTGTAGTGGTACTGACCTGCTCCTCACCAGATTCTGATTAGGGTTGTTAGCTCTATTCTTCACATGTCCTTTCTCTGTGCCAGAACAGATTAGCTCTACTGGCTGCTATGTAAATCCAGATGTTTGCCACATGAATAATTCTTAGTCTGTCTGAAAGCCCATGACACATAAGGGGAAGGATGCTACATGCCAAATAACAGCCTATGGGAAACCCACTTGCCAATTACTTCATTTTGGGGGAAGAAGGTAATGTGCAGCAGCCAGGCCTACAGATATTTGCACACCAGTCCTCACATCAGTGTCTGCACAATACAGCCACCTCCTGACTTCAATTCTCTCACGTTGGACCTTTTCTGAGTTTCAGCTGCCTGATTTGTGGATGGGATGAATAGAATAAGCGAGAGACACAGCAGTGGCATAGCAGTCTGAGCCAAAGTAATACACACCTTTCCCACCCTCAAAAAACCCAAACCACCAAATCCCTCGACAGCAAGCAATTAAGGCAACATTTTAACAGGCATCTGCAGTCAGAAAGGCAAAGACAGCGCTGGACTGCGTGAGGGGATGAGAGAGAAGAATATAGGGCTATTATATGCTGTTATAGAACCAGACGACATGTCCTCATTTTAGATTAAAGGCACACAGTATTTTTTTTTAAATCTGTTCTAAAAACAAAAAAGTAAGTTGTATCAAGGGGCAATAAACAGTTCATTGATATTGTTAGTGGAGGATTGGGAACAATCTCCAAAAAAGTAGTATAGGATGACGGGGAGGATTTGGTCTGATAATAAAAAGCTATATGAGAATGCCATTAAAACTAAACAGCACAGTCTATCTGACCTCCTCCTTTCCTAGTTCAATGACAAGGAAGAGAGCTTTTTAAAGAAAACAGGAAAATTCTTCTCCCTCTTTCCCCCATCTGTGCAGTTCATTAATACCCAGCTGCAGAGTATCTGGGAAAATAGCCTAACCTTTTCACGAGTGTTGTCATTCTTGTGCTAGAATCACATGTACAGTTGGACTTACTATGACCAAACTAAGAGCTTCTCGCCCTCAGGTTTCTGGGATACAGGTTGGTCCAGAGGAAATTAGACAGTACACAGCAGTGTTTGACACTGTTTTCTAAAGCTTCTGGATTGATAGTTGCACAGTATATACCCATTGTGAAAACTGGTTTTCATGGTGTCCTAGGGGATTGCCACACTGACCTTGGAGGAAATAATAACAAAAACAATAACAATAATATTAATAAATAATCCTGATTGATGAACAAGCTAGTTGGCAAGAAATGGTGACATCAAGGAGATCTGGTATTGAAGAGACAAATTTTCATGACAAAACCTTTCAAATAAATTACATCTCTAATTTCCTCTATGCACACATTTGCCTTCTTAAGCTCTCTTGAACCACAGGATGGTCAGTATTCACCATCTGAGGGAAGAACTCCAGTAAGCTGCAGTTTTCTGAGACTATTGCATAGTCAGCTGAGTTTACATATTCACACACAAAAAATTTGTTTCATATTTCTTATAGCATTCTCTAATAATCAACCATCCTGCAAAGCATCCCAGATTCAGATTCAAAGCAAGAAAAGAGGTTCGAAAGTAGTAAAGGGGGATGGAAATGAAGGTTGTGGAGGGAATACAAATTCTAAAGATGGAAAACCTGGAAAAGTACAGCAGAAGAGTAACAGTAAGTAGATGGTAGTTCCCCTTGCATAGGAATGAGAAAAGGGGAAGTGGAATCTTTACCTGTGTTGCAAAGATACACCACTTTTTCTTTTCTTGTTTTTGGGGGGTTTATTTGATTTTAGTTTTGTTTGCTTTTTGGTGGTTTTTTTTTTTTAATCATGGCGCAAAAAAAGCTCAATAAATTAAAGTATACATAACTTAATTTTGGGGGGTTTGTTGGGTTCTTTGTTTTTTAATCACAGCCTATTCCACAAATTGAAAATCAATGCCACTCAAAATGAGCCCTCCATTTGCAGATCTATAATTGAGATATTTTTACTTTTTGTCTGTCTCTAAAAGCTATGGAATAGATTTCCTTGAAGACCAAATGAGGGTTGTCCATTTCCCTTCCTCCCAAATCAGTTATTATTTTCATTTCTTTTTCATGTAAGCTTCTTTCTGAATTATTTCTAAACCTTGCTGTGAGTAGATCTGCAAAAAGTGAAATAAAGTATCTGGAGACTCTGTTAATGGAGTCCGTTCATTAATGATAAAAAACATTGGATTAAGACTCTTACATCAGTGAAGTTTCCTAATAATATTCAAGATTTCTTCCAAACATCCCTTTTTTTGATATTTTTGTCTAGAATTAATGTTTGTATTAAAAAACCCTTTGATTTAATTTCATTTTGTTACTGTTCCATAATTCTCTTTTTGTCCTTAATTTTGAACTTTAGTTTTCTCTACATTAAAGTTAAAAGAAAACCACACTTATTTAACTGCCAGCTCTTCAGAGCTTAGAGACTAAATTGCCTTGGAAACTAGAAGTTTAGGTAAGGATAATGGATTTCTGTTATTTGACAACTCAGCAATCTAATTATATAGTGACAGATATAGTTCTGATTACATCTAAATTTATGATTGGTTAAAATTTCATTTTACAAGAATAGATTAATGATTAAGTGTCAAATTACCTGTAGATTTTTGTATTTTGATTTGTTCATCATTCTGTAGATACAGATAATAAAATGAAAATCATTGCAAGAACTTGTTTAAAAATTAAAAGAAAATTACATATTGAAAACCAATCCTGAATTTTGCATGGGACATGTTTAAACTGGGTTATAAAACATTACATATTTAATCTCTCAGAGAAAAAGCTCCTGGTGGTTAAACCCGGGTTATTCAAACTCAGTATTCAAAGATGATATAAAAGCATTCGGAGTACCTATGTCAACTAAAAGGATAATATAACTCCTCCACACAGCATGGGCACAATCATCGGTATCAGCTTTGTATAGAAATTCGCCTGTTGTTCTCCATCCCTTGAGTCAGTGCTTTGTGGAGGATCTATAAGACTTCCCCAGGCTGTACGCGCTGGGCTGCAGCGTGCTGAGGGATATCAGTGGTGCATCTAAGAAATCCATTTTCTCTCCTGCGAAGTCAAAGCACTCCTCTTGACAGGTGCTGTGAGAAGGAACAAGCTGGGCTGCTTTCATGCTGCAAAGATGCAATTCTTTCATGTTAACCAGGGAAAGAAGCAATAGGACTGACAAGTCAGCAAACTAAGCTGGGAACCTTGGGGGAAAAAAAGAGCAAAAATGGTTCTTTCTAATATACAAGGAAACAAATAGGCAGTTCCTAGACCAGCATTTGGATTTTTGTATTTTCAGTGTCCTGTTTGATCTTATCTGATTTGACCAAGCCATGAGTTCCTTTTAAGGGAATACCTGTGACTGAAGGTGCAGCTTGTGCCCAGGTTTGATGCTGGCTTTGCACTTTAAAATTTTCCACCACACTGCCATAATTTTGAAGTTTATTGGTCCTGCCAGGGCCCACTTCCCCCAAGATGCAGTGATTACCAAAAATATTTATGCAGTGATAATCCTTCTAGATTTATGCTCTCAACATGCAGTTCACCACCTGGGCTGAGGATTATAAAAGGATTAAAGCAAATTTCAGATAAAATTATAATGTAATTTAAAACCTGCAGTTTCTGATATGGGTATGTTTTCCTTGTTGCTGTCTATTCCTAGCAACCCTCTCTTTCCCCAGTTACAAATGTAAGCGTGTGTGTTATTTTATTTTGTTTTCTATGTTTCAATATGGTACTATTAATGTTGTAAGTTTTAATTAAAAGGTGAGTAGTTTGTGCAAGGGAAAATGTCTTGGAAAGTATCACTTTAATTCACACAACTTGCACTCTACTGGAGTCCTTTCCGATATCAATTCTATCTAGTTCTTTGTCATAAATATGCATGGAAAGCACTCCTTCTTTGCTTTAAAACCTGCCCCCAGGATCCATCAGCCTTACTGTCTCACTAACGCTATTGGAAGGGGATTTTTATCTTTGTAATCCTGAAGAGCACTGTCATGGTAATGCTGGTTTCTAAATAGTAAGAGTCAGTCATCTACTGAAATGAACACCAGAATATGTGGGTTTTACGTTCTTTCGCAAACCAGATACCTGAGGGTGTTTTGCTCAAACTTTCTGAAAAACATTACCTTTTAACAGAAACGACCATTGATAATTTTAAAATAAAGGAGCTGTTGTTTAGAAAATCTTGAGCAGGGACTTCCAAGTTTTGCTCACAAATGGATGCTTAAAAATGAGAAACCAGGTTAAAAGTGCTATATAACAAAATTAATCTTCAATGCAATGCCTAAATTAAATCACAGAATCACAGAATCACTAAGGTTGGAAAAGACCTGTAAGATCATCAAGTCCAACCACCAACCCAACACCACCATGCCCACTAAACCATGTCCCGCAATGCCTCGTCCACACATTCCTTGAACACCTCCAGTGATGGTGACTCCACCACTTCCCTGGGCAGCCTGTTCCAATGCTTCACCACTCTCTCAGTAAAGAAATTTTCCCTAATATCCAGCCTGAACCTCCCCTGGTGCAACTTGAGGCCGTATCGTCTTGTCCTGTCGCTAGTCACTTGGGAGAAGAGACCAACACCCACCTCTCTGCAACCCCCTTTCAGGTAATTGTAGAGAGCGAGAAGGTCTCCCCTCAGCTTCCTGCGATGTCTTAAACAAGGACTTCCTTTGCAAGCCTTCTACAAATTCTTTGCAGGTTGTGTGTGACTTTTGGGAGCATCTGGGAAGCCCTGGTTCAGAGCACATGGAAACAAAGGTAACTGATATTATTTGGTTTTGCTATACTGTGTATTATTTTCAATGAAGTTGAAGATGTGGCAATAGCATAGACAAGATAAAGAAAAGCTCTTAACAAATCCCCTTGTCAATACACTTTTCTTTGTTAAAATTCACAATGGCAAATGATGTGGAAGGACTTAGCTCAGATGCACTGTCAGATAAACCTGACATGGGCTGTCCGCATGCCAGCTGGAATGGAAATTAGACACTTTTCAATCACTGTCTGTAAAGGAAACCTCTGTTTTTCCATTACTCAGATTACGTCTTATTTGGGGTATTTCATGCATTTATCACCTGGAGGTTGCATGTAGAGCAGTAATGAAAAATACACCAGCTATCAAGGTAGTATGCCAAAAACAGAAGTCTGAACTCAGCTGCAGCCTTTTGTCTGTCCTGCTTGCCTGACCCCTGCAAGCATGTTACTCACTGGGAGATGGGGGATTAGTCAAAAAAACAGTAATCATAAAATGAACTGGGTACAGATTTTGCAAACACTTGCTCATGATTCATATCTAGTACTAGGTAGTTGGAGAATTCTTTGAGGCCAGTATCAAGAAGGCATGATATGTAATGCCAGCATAGACACACAAATCTTGATTTCCATGTGAAAAAATTATAGCATAATAAAGATTATTACAGTATTACTACAGCCCAGTAAGCTTTCTCACTTCTACTCAGGTCAGACTGATTCTAAGGAGAGAGCTCCCTATGCGTTGTTATCTCTCTGTTGTAGAAACCATAAACATTCAAAGGAACGTTAAATTCAAAAACAAACAGTATCATTAAGTAAATTTAAAGGGCTAGTAAAAGTCAGGGAAGCAAGCTAGACTCACTTTTTGTACTTGACTTACCCAGCTGATGTTAGGCATCATGTTTGTTGCTAAAAACTGCATCATCTACCCTACATCAGGAGCAAAGCTTACTTCGGTGAATGCACTGAATGTAAGTGTCTCTGGGCTTTTGGGTTGAAATCAGCCATTAGCACTGCCTTTTATTTTATCTGATTAACATTTATACGCTCAGGAAGGGAATACTTTCTTAGCCTAGCAATAGGGGTTTGTATTTTCCTCTTTACCTCCTCAAGTACAGACAATAACCCCCTAATGAGAGTTGAGGGGTTTTTTTTCATTTGATACGTTCTTAGGGAAGAGAGTTCTGAGGGAAGAGATTTTGGTCGGAAAAAGTGATTGGTGATGGGTGATTGTTGTTTCTTTCTTGAAATTTTACTGGAAGTCTGAAGAGGCAAATAAGTGTCAAAAGATGTCACGTTCCTCAAGCAGCTGTTTATCTCCTGTGCTATGAGAGACAAGTGCTACCATACACAAATGAAGATCACAATGGTATTTTAATTATAAATTTACACATGTCCTTTAGCTTAAGCTGTATGCTGCCATAAGTAAGCTAATACAGAATAAGTTTTAAAGGAATTTAATGCACCAGAGAATGAAGCAAGACCTTATTCAGCTTGATGAACTAACATGTTACATTCAATGTGAAATATGGACTATCTTGGGAACACAACTGGATACTTTATGGACCAGGGTCTTGAACTAGAGCCAGAGAGATTAAACTAGCCTAACTAATAGTAATGATTCTCTTCTTGTAGAAATAGTCACTGGAATTACTTCATGTTCTCCCAGGTGTCTGCCTGGCTCTAGTGCCCTTGGCTATACCCCCCTTGGGAGTCTTAGAAGGAAGGAGAGAACAGGCCAGCCCCACTCCCTGTCACAGGCTCTCTTTTCAACTCTCAACAGATCAAGCATTCTGGGCAGTTGCTATGAAACACAGGCAATTGTCACTGTGTCTCAGTGCCACGTTTGCCAGATAGGTTTAAAACCACCTCTTTCACAGAATCACAGAATCACTAAGGTTGGAAAAGACCTGTAAGATCATCAAGTCCAACCGTCAACCCAACCCCACCATGCCCACTAAACCATGTCCCACAATGCCTCATCCACACGTTCCTTGAACACCTCCAGTGAGGGTGACTCCACCACTTCCCTGGGCAGCCTGTTCCAGTGTTTGACCACTCTCTCAGTAAAGAAATTTTCCCTAATACCCAGCCTAAACCTCCTCTGGCGCAACTTGAGGCCATTTCCTCTCGTTCTATCACTAGTGACCTGGGAGAAGAGACACCCACCTCTCTGCAACCTCCTTTCAGGTAATTGTAGGGAGAATTTCACAGGAATGTACTCAGATATGTTGTGAGGAACATATTGCAGATCAGACAAACAAGGAAGAAATATCAGATGCGCAAAGATTTTAAAAAAAACTCCAAACCCTATACTCAGTTTTATCACTGATAAGAAGCCTAAGATTGCAGTTTTCACAAACTTTCTAATTCCCTTAGGAAGATTACTGGAACGTGGTCCTCCAGAGTTGCTTATGTGGCAACACCAATAACAAAACAAAAATAAAGCTTCAGTTCTCCCTGAAGTTCTTGTAAGTTAAAGCTATAGCTATAGTTCCCCATATCTGATGAATAGAGAATGTGGCAGTATTCTCAAATTTCTTAGGTTTTATAGAGACAATGATTCACCCTTAGAGCCACTGGTAGTTGTGTGATAACTGAAGATAAATCTGAGATTCTGTGAAACGATGAAGAAGCAAATACTCTTGAGCATCTTTTAAAATAGAGATTTTTTTCCCCCTGAGTAATTTGTTCTCGGCAAATGCAGATTTAGATGTTTGTGTTGGGGATTGCAATCTGTATACCGTTTATTTTAGGGAGAAGTCTTCTCACAGCTTCTTCCTTGTAAATACTCAGAAATGGTAGATCAGACGATGCTCGACTTTTATCAGAGTTTGTATATATCCACATTTTGCAAAGTGAGCCTTCTCATTTTACTACAGGTCACACAACTTTTCCCGTTTTTTCACACCCATAAAGTGGTGACATCTCTAGTAGTGCATCTCATGCTTCACAGCACTGACAGATGCAGCCTCAGTATAAGTGAAAGGTGGGGAGGCTTGGACGTTACATGAACGTGAAAACGAACGTGTGTTACATGAATGTCCCTTCCCACTCCCAACTTTGTCTTCTGGGGTAGTTTGCACAGTGCTAATTATCTTGAGCCAAACCTATACAAGTATGTAAGTACCTAAAAATGAGAATACTTGTATTTACAAAAGTGTAAGTAATTAGGCAAATCCTCTAAAGGTTTTGACCCAAAGTTCCCAATTATTTCTGCTGATGTCTCTTTTATAAGGGCTCCTTGGATGCTTTTGTGAATATTACACTTTTAAATATATAACTGTGGCCTTCCTGTATGTTAGGGTGTTGGGTGAACTGCTGTTATGGATGTGCAATGCGAGAATATGGCACATATATTAATAATCAACATGCTGTGCCATAGATTCTCCATTAATAACCATTAAGTACTCAAGCTTGAGTACATCCATTTTTCTATTTGCCCAGTTACACGTCGGAGACTCCCGGTAGGCCTTGTGCAGTCTCCATTGGCAGCACAACCCTGCCAGTTGCAGAACAGAACAGCTTGAACTTTTCACAGCTGCAAATCGGATTTCTCTATCGGAGCAGCAATTTTTTTAAAAAGCAATATTTTCCTTTTTGCATAATTCTGTTGCTCTCTGTGTAATGGATAGAAGCAAATGAAATATCCTGGTTTTATCCTTGGATTTTCAGCTGAGGAGAAAATAAACATCCAGGCACTCTTCTGTGACGATGGCTCCCTGGGGAAAAAGATATACACACACTTTTTTTTTTCCTGTTCCGCAAAAGATCCTCAAGTAATTTGTCCAGGTCATTTTATACAGTCAGCATAGCTCCTGACACGTGTTCCTTTACCCCTAGAGCACGGGACACAATAACCATTATTACTGTAGGACTCTTCCCCAGTGATTTAGTCAAGTTGCTGTCTGACTCCCTGATTAATTCACACAGCTTCCTCAAAAACTCTTACTTAATAAAATGACAGAGTTCTGGCTCGGCAGGTTCCCACTCTCTAGTAGAATAATCATGTGACCTTCTGCAGCACGCAGGCTGCTTGGAAAAGCTTCTGGATCTGGACAAGCTGTTTGAAAAGTGACTTGGCTGCAAGACAAAGCCATGCTGGCTGAACCTCCATGCTATCTCCCAAGGAGATTGCCATGGTAGTGCAGATAGCCTATTAACAACCTTCTCTGTTTGCTTCTGTCTCACTAGGCAGCAAAAATACTCATGTAAAGGCAAACACAAAGGCTGTCAAACAGAAAGGGAAAACAAACAGCTGAGGTCTGATAGCACATCCCAAGTCATGGATCAGTGGCCAAGTGCATATGTGCAAATCAGCACATGCTTAAGAGCTACTCATACACAAATGCCACCTTCCAGAAGCAGCCACTTGTCCTGGTCTTCATACTCTGCACCTTGGTTTCGTTAGACCAGGGGTCTTCATGCCACTGTATCACTTCATGCACAACTGCTAACCCATTTTGCTCTTTGCTCTTCCCTACCTTCTTCTAGATTATGTGTTTTCACCTTTTGCCTAGCTGTCAGTAGGCATCTCAGCATATTGCTTTGAATTTTCTGTTCTTTATCAGCAGCATTCTCCCTCATGGCTAATTTCTATTTCATGGTAATGTGCAGAAAGTGGATATATAGGTAAAAGAGCTAATTAAGAACTCTGAATTGAGTCTCAGAAGACCCAAGTTCTGTGGTTAGATTTAAAAAAATACTTTTTGTCTCCTGAATATAAATCTGACAATATATTAACTTTCATAGCATCTTAGATCAGAGCACAGAAAGAATCTGTTCCCTGTAAATACAACAGAGTTATTTATACCTGTTGTAAAAAGGGGATTGGACAAGATGACCTTCAGAGGTCCTTTCCAACCTCAATCATTCTGTAACATTTATACATCTGAGCAAGAAAAGTCACTTCACAGAATCACTAAGGTTGGAAAAGACCTGTAAGATCATCAAGTCCAACCATAAAAAAAAAAGGATCTTCTTCTAAGGATCTCTTATCTTACTACTGTAATAACCTGACAAAATCATCTCTACAGTTTCATGTTGTAAATATATCTGAGAGAAGGCAAATTAGAAAGTTTGTGTGTTCCACAAAATGAACAAACTAAGCCATAACTGTGAAGTGGGACTGGGAATGCTGTAAATCAACAGAATGTAGGGAGTGGGCCTTGCACCTATTTATTAGCTAATTCAGAAGAAGTCTTTTGAGAAACCATAACAGACACGAATGCCCTGTGGTGCAAACTCAGTATTTGTTCTTACTCCTCTTTTACAGAGAATGTGCAAAAGGGAGTGGTTTGTAGTTTGGAAATGGCCATCCTAGCAGGTAAAGATTTCCTTCTACAGTGTAACAGTATGTCCCAGAGAATCTTTTCAATAGTTGTGAACATCAGTTAGGAACTTGAGACCCCTTTCTTCCTGTTAGATTAATTATTTTTATAATGTAATCATGGACAGGCACGGGCAGGGATCAGGTCTTCATTCTTCTGAAAACATATAAGAGAAGAATAATGTCTTAAAAACCTTCTAGTTATATAAAGCATAAGAAATAGACTTAGTAACACACTTGAATGTGAAGTAACAGCACAATATTTGTAGTTAAAGAACACTGTTGTGTTCTTTATGGACTTTTCAGTTCAGTGGCTGATCCAAAAAATTATGGGAACAATCCTTTGGAAATGTCCCCTCCAAAAATATTTTGCTAAAAAACAATATTTCTTCTGTTTGGGGTGGTTTTTAACCCAATTTGTAATTAAAATATTTTCATTTTCTAATTGAAACGCTTCTAAAATTGAAGAGTGAAATGCTCTACTTATAACACGCTAACGTCAAGGGATTGCAATTATCCAGTGACACCCTCTCCATGGCTATTATTGCTTTAACCATAATTGCCATCAAATATTTTGTAGGCAGCATGGTGCAGGATATTTAATACTTTAGTAAACTGTGCCTTCTCTTCCATGTACTTATTGCAGGAACACTATCGGATGATAGTCACTAGTATAAGCCAGCCAAAAGATTTGTCTATTGTTCCTTCATACATTTACCCCATCATGTGACTTCCTACATTTTAACAATGTCTCTGATGATGAATAAGTTAACAACATATCTGTAATGTCAGAATAAAAATGGAAGTAATTGTAAAACAATAGAGGCTTTTGTGAAAGTTTAATTTGTATGATTTATACTTCAATTATAATAAAAGTATATTAGAGAGGGTGGGGGTGGCATTGGGATTGCTTTGTCTGCAGGCTTCTGCTATCTGGAGCCCACAGAGAGTCAGTTTTGAGATAGAGTGGGAAGGAAAATAAAAATACAGCTAACTATAAAAGATTATTCATGTATTCTCTTTATAGTTATCATCAGTATTTTCCTGAGCTCCGATTCTGAAATTATTTTTGTCTGGATTTAGATTTATACTAGGCTTCCCTGCCCCAAGTTGCTGTCCTGATTTCAGTGGTTTGGATACATCTAAATAACCTCAGGTACATGTCTTTCTGGGATAGAAACTGTGTTTGTCTAGCTGGAGATTTGTCTCCAAAGGCTTTGGATGAAAGCATAGAATACCTTGGGTAGTGTAACAAGCTCTGCAGAACATTCATACTTCATTTATATTGCATATGAAATTTAATTTTCTAGGGCTGGTATTGGAGGTGCTAGTGGCTGCAGGCAGAGGTAATTTCATGTCTCTTATATGAACAACGAAGACCTAGATAGATAAATATTGTGTTCTCAAACAGGACAAGTTATATTCTAAAGTCCAAACAGTTTCTCTTCCATGTGAGCTGTTATGCCCCAATCATTACAATAAAATTGGAGTTCCATCCTGAAATGCTTATCATTAATGAAATGTATCATACCTTGTTTACTCACTCTCCTTGTCATTTTGTGAAGGGGTAGCAGTGATTACGCAGCTATTAGTTTATCTGCTATAATGCATTTATTTTAGAGAAGGTCACGTCGATGAAATGCACGTAGGAGTTCAAGAAAAAGATGGGAATATTTGTGAGGAACTGCATTCCAGGGAGAATTTCACACTGCAGACTTACTTCTGCTCCCATACGACTTCTTTTGGCATGGTTGTAGTTTCTTTGTTGTAACGCCATGTCTTTCTGCAAAGGGGCTGAAGAGTCCAGGATCTGGGAAGGTGATGGAGCCCACAAAGATTAGGACCAAGACCTTGAACTCAATTGAAGATAGTGGGAAGTAAGCATTAGCACTCAATTTCTGCCTCCTGTACTTTCAGGTGAGAGTGTCATTCTTCAGCACCTGTGGATTTATTTCAGTTGCAGGATCTAGTCTTTATCTGCATGCAGCCACACACAGCACAGATTCTATTCTTGTAGCAAAACTTTACTTAGCTTCCCCACCTACTTACAAAGTATGACATTGGGCAGTATTTCGCTAGAGCTATGGTAGGTCAGCCAGGTTTGTTCCATGATGGTGCACTGCAATGGCTGGGTGAATGGAGGGTGATGCAAGATGTTGTTCTGTATCATTTCTGGTCTCAGGTCCTAGTATTATTCTGCTTTCTTGCAGTACAGATGCTGTAACTGGGAGCCTTTCCATTAACGTTTGCACTAATGCAGCAGAAAATAAAGCATTTTCTTTTCTTTGCAACAGTATTTCTTGAACTGCTGTGAGCATGACCCATTTATGAGCTCCAGTCTCTTCTCATAACTCTTCTTTCCTCTCCCTCTTTCCTGCTCTGAAAACTCCTGCAGCACCTGCACATTTAATTCCTGGCAGCAACTGTGCTTATATAGGGCAGAGGGATGAGAATTAGTTAAAATTACTGAGGCCAGTTGTAGGAGGACAGAGCTGTGCCCAGCAAGTCTAAGCTAGTGTGATTTTTGTGACTCATTTATGAGCACTAAAGGGCTGTAAGCCACAGTTTGAGAAACATTGCCTAGGAACTCGACTGGTCATTTACTCCAGAAACGAAGGTAAGTTATACTTGGTTAAATCCAGTATAAATAAACTCAGACTTGGGGCCAAGTCTGAAAAATCTTTATTCAACACATTTTTAAGCTAAAATGCTAGTAAATGTCACTAAAATGTTACACTGAAATGTCACCTGTTCTTTCATTACCATCACCATTTTGTGTCAGGTTGTGTTGACTTTCATATCTCGGCAACAATGCAGATGCCATTCTCATTTGTCTCCAAGGCAAGAGAAAAAAAGAAATAGAAGCAAGACAGATAAAAGCATATTCCCTGCATGGAACAGGGTAAAGAGCCAAACAGAAAATAGGCATTTTTAAAATGAATGTTTACATTTGATTGGAAAAGGCTGACCTTTAATGCATAGGTATGTATTTTTCCTAATCTGCAAGAAAGCAGAACAGTGACTGGAGAGAGAAAGAAGATCTAATGTGTCAGAGAATTTACATATAATTTGCATATAATGTTTTTCCTCTTTATTGTTTATTTTTCTTGCTTCTATTTTGCAACCTGCGGTTCATTTCATTTCATCTTTCTGTATTCTGTCTGATGAGACAGAATTTGAGTTACTTAGTCATTTTCAGGTAATCTACTGCTTCAGCACATCAGAGACATGTCATGGAAGAAACTTGGGTATAGTAAGAAGTAAAACAATTGCAGATGGTTTGGGGAGATAAAGGAAAACACAAGATCTAGTTCTTCTTATTTCTTCAGTAGTTTAACCCTATTTCTTGCAGCAAAGCGAATTATTTAACATTAAACTGTATGTATGCACTTCCTCTAAGATTAAATAAGTGTTATTAGGAATTAAAATTAATATATCAAAGTACACATTCAATGTGCGTATATGCCCGTTTTGTGTGCATACATGCACCTGTGTGCAAAAGTGCAAATGGGTGCTCTTTTATCAAGCAAGTTAAAGCAACATGCACCAGAAGCGCTTCCTTGGGGAAACAGAAATCAGAAATTGAAAGATAAATTTTCTTTTACTAAAAAAAAAAATTCAAACACCCAAATCTTTCAGCTCTGTGTCTCGGCACTTTGCCTAGCTTACTTTTGAAAGATGAAGAGCTGGACAAATTACTTCAACAGTGTCTTTGAAGTAAGAACTGCAATTCATCATATTAAGTCACAGATGACTCCTGTGCTCCCTTCAATCTATATCCATCTGTAGTTTCTTTCCTTATACTGTTATCGTAAGCTCTACTGGGGCATGAAGTAAGTTTTGTTCTCTGGTTGAGTATATTCCCCACAGTGGTTTTCTAATCTGTAACTAGAACTGTTGTTGTCATGATATTATACTGCACACAGCAAAATATTTTGCTGTGATATGAGGCAGAGACATGCTTTTCCTCATTTACCCAACACTACCCAGTCACCAGTAGTCTACTCCCTAAATCTATGGAAGCAAAGACATTTCTGGAGTAGCCTTCCCTGCTCAAGTGAAGATCAGAAGACAGATAAAGACAGATAGACAGTAGTAATGCTCCTGAGGGAGAGACCAAAAGGTACACCCAGCTGAATGAATAGATCTCAAAACTTAAGGTAATGACTTAAAAGGGAAGACATCCTCCCTCAAGCTACCCATATGTGAAAGCATAAGTAAAGGAAGTTCCCAGTGGATTGTGTAATTCACAGGGTATCAGAACTGCCAATCCAGGAGAAAGCAATTGAATTTCAATGATAAGATTAAATATAGAGATATTAAAATAAAGAACAGACATGACCAGCTCATCAGCGTATTTATTCTGAAAGAAGTCTACAGGCCCGTATGGGCATTAAATCTCAAGAGACTTATTAATGAATTCTTTTCCTTCGATATTTTAGCCTAATTGGTTGCATATTTTTCAGGCTGCACAGTCCACCATTATGCTCATGGGATTCATGTTCTGAGACTGTCTGCTTAAAAAAAGTAAAAGACAACGTCTTCATGTTATCAAACACACCATGAGCAATCACTCTAAGATGGCAGCTCCCTCATATTTAGTCTCTCCAAAATATTACAAAGGTGCAGTCTAAGTCTGATTGCTGTTAAAATAAAGGGAGGGAAATGTCCTTCCTCCATTACATTTTTAGGCAGCTGAAACAGTTTTCAGACTTGTTCGTCAGTGACCCTGAAACCAGGGAGCCTGATGCAATCAAAACTGTGCAATTGGGAATGTGTGATTAAAAAGAGGCAAAACAGTAGATGATGGCAATGAGGATAGAAAGTGTCAATAGGGACAGCCTTAGTTCACCCTTGGGAGTAATTGAACAACAAAAACATGATAAACATGATAGAGAAAATGGATTGATTTTAAGTTTAACAGCGGATGTCACAGAGTAGCAAAAAGCCATTAGGATGATTAAGGTATTGGAGCATCTGTCATAGAAGGAGAGGCTGAGAGAGGTGGGACTGGGAGAAGAGGATGTTCGTGGGGATCTTTTCCATGTGTATAAATACCTGATGGAGGGAGAAAAGAAGATGGAGCCAGACTTTTTCCAGTGTTGCCCAGTGAGAGGACAAGAGGCAATGGGCAAAAACTGAAATACAGGAAATTGCATTTAAACATAAGAAAACACTTTCTCACTGTGAGGATACTCACACACTGGAACAGGATGCCCAGGGAGACTGTGGAGTCTCCATTCTTGGAGACATTCAAAATCCAACTGGGCACGTCCCTGGACAGCCTGTTCTAGCTGCTCCTGCTCTGAGCAGGACTTGGACTGGATGGTCTCCAGAAGTGCTTTCTCACATCAGGCCATCCTGTGGTTCTCTGAGCTGACTCATTTGCTTAAAATCAATTAGTTTTGCAGCATTTTTTGGTCAATGATGTCAGTTGGTCAATTTTCCTACGGCTACATTTGCGTGAGTTGCCTCATAAGCAGGGAAACGACTCATAAAACCTTATAGCTACCACACAAGTTTTTTCTGAGCCATCTTTTAGGAACATCACTGTGGCAAAGCTATCAAAAGATTGAAAAAAGTTAGGTAGGTTTTGTTTACTTTCAGATGATGCTTCTTGGAAGTTGTAGCTAAGCCTGCTTCTGACTCCTTTTTATTTTAGGCCAATTTCAAGTTCAATTGTTTTCTAACAAAAATGTATTCTTCATTAAAAAAATAGGTTTTAGAAAACTTAATTTTCCTTTGAGAATATTTCTGATCGATCATTTTTAGCCTGCCTTTAGTATGTTTTTCTGCTTTCTGGCCTGTACTTCCCTATTTTCTCTTGTCTTACAGGATAAAGTCTGAAACTAACTTTCTCCAGTGTATGTTCATCCAATGTCTAGCATGAAGTGCCCAGTACCCCTACCTGCTTTCATAGAGCAAATTAATAGTGGTGGCAGTGATAAAGCTGATGTTTAAAAGGTAAATTTTCCAAAATACCAACATTTATTTGCCAGAGTTTTTGTAAATATGTAGTTTTACCTGCCCTATCTGCTGTCTTGTTGTATACCCTTGTGTGTTTAATGCAGTCTTAATAAGACAAACTATAAAATTTTATTTCTGGAGGACCTTAGAAATAGGAGCAAGTCTTAATTCTACTAATTCATGGGAGAGAGAAAACAGGTCCTATTGTTCCTACAGTTCCCAGTCTGGGAAGAAGCACTGGCCTTTTCAGAAGCTTTCCGTTGCTATTTTCTTTGCTAGCCTGCCCTCCATGTACTTCTCTGGTTTTCCTGCAACATTTCTCCTTCTCCTTGTGTATTATGTGAACATAACCTGCCATCAGGGCAATGGGAGGTCACCTTACCCCTACTCTCTTAGAAAAATCCTTATGAACTGTCTGAAGACAAAAATATGGTAGAACCAACCACTTTTGATCATAGTCCTTCCAAGTGTGTGTCATCAGTTGTTGCTTACAGACATACAGACACATCAGGAAAGTGGGAGATTGTGAAGCAGAGACTGTGAGCTTGGATTACTGTAATATTAGAGTATGATCAGTACATGTGCACTACTTCCACATGTAATCTTGAGTAAAAAGTATAGCTCATCTTTATTGCTGCCTGAGGGGATGGGTGGGGAGAAAAAAAGGAAACAAAAAGAAAGGAGTAAGAAAAGTACAGTTAAAATATAGTTAATGCATAAAGTGGATTGTATAAAAGGTATGGAGAGGCAAAAAACATATTTAACAATCAGAGTGCTTAAGTTTTGCGTAATAATCTGGCCTTATTTTTAAAGCACTTTTTTTGCTGGATTCAGCATTGTCTACCTTTGCTTCCAGGGATCTGCAGTAGTCTATTCAGAAACACCCACAGCACATGCTAAAATATATACTAAAAACTAACAGCTTGACATTTATATGGCTTATTTGACTTCTACAGATGTCCATGAAATCACAGCAACCTGGGGTGAAATTCAACCTTATTGATCAGCCCTCTTTAAGTCCTTTTTTAACTTGACTGGCCAATAAATTTTTGCTAGGTTCCCTGAAGATGGATGAATTTTTCTCGTAATGATTAGAAATCAGCAAGGCTGTGAAATTTCCATGTGTACTTTGTCAATGCAAGGCAAGCATTGCAGTGAAATTATCTTTGGGATTTTCTATCCTGTTAGCAGAATGTAGTAAGGATACCTGATCAATTGTACTCTACTATATATCTATGAAAGCAACAACATTCTCATCAATTTGAGAGAGTACTAAATTATACCACCTACTATCTGAGATGTCCTGGGTACCACAGAAAATTAAATACTGTATTTGTATGTGAATCAATAATTAAAACATCACTGTCATTGGCATTAAGTGCGAACTAATGTGAAATAGAAAACTGATGGCCAAAGGTAGCTGAGCACTTGAGGTTAGGACATGTCCTATCCGTTCTACCTCTGAAATGTACAGCACACTTAAATCAGACTTAAGGTTCCCTTAAGGGACAGCAGAGAAGAGCTCATTAGCATGAACTGCCCATTCCCAATAGACTTTCTGCAGCAAGCATCCATGGCTGTGAATATCAATATCATCCAAGTGTGCTTTCAGTTGTATTACCCAGTTAGGTATGAGTGAGCTCTGCAGAGTACCATGAATCACTTCTGGTGGAATGAGCTCCAGGAACATGAAGAGCTGTATGTTTATGAGAAGGGGCACGAATGAAGAAGGAGGAGCTTAGGTACTTTCTACTACTTTCATAGTTGTAGTGGAGTCCATGGGCACTTGTTATTTATATTTGTTTGAATTATTTTCATTATGCTGGAAAAATATTGTACTTGGAGATTTTAAAATGCCAAGAAGGAAGCAAACTGAGCAGCTAGGAGAGAAGAATTAGTATCTGGGCACTATTATTTCATCCTCTAGAAGATCTGTGCTTGGCTGACATCTACAGGATTTAAATAGTGCAGGTTTCAATCTTTGGTAAAAAATTAAAATGTATGGATTTGTGTCCTGGCACAAGTGCATATGTTCTCCCTTTGATCCATTGTCCTCCACCAAGAGTATGATAGATGTGAATCCTAATGACCCACAGGAAATAAGATCAATGCTGCTAAGTCATTATAAAGTTTTTTTTGGGCGGAATGCAATGTTTGCACTTCTAAGTAACAACAGCCCTGATACTAAGTCTAGGTTAGCAAAAACGGTGAAAGGTGCTTGAATATAGTAGGTATGAGGACCTGATTTTGGTTTTATTTGCAGAATAATGACTAACTTGTGGCTCTTGGAGCACACCTGGCTCACAAAGAGATGAATTGTGGCTCTCAAACTTTGCCTATGAATTTTCCAGGAGTTCACTCATCCTTCAGGTATGTAATATATATCCAGTGTCCTTTAGCTATGTCAAGCATGGAGTCTTCAGCATCAAGATTAGTGGACATCTTTGCATTAACTAAGTACTTTGCCCTGTAATTTTTGTGATGCAGTCTCCCTTGTAGTAGTCATGTAGCCTGAGTCCAAAGAAACTGTAAAATATATCATCCTCCCTAAGAATTAGAGGCAATATGCAATTCTCTGGCTGATAATTTTCACATCTGTCTGTGATAGTTTCCAATGGCCTGGAATTTGTAGGTGATAGGACTAGCTTACACATAGATTCCACTTGAATGCCCTTGAAATGGGAGAAGAGTTTTGTTCAGTCACACAGAAGCTTTAAGACCAAAGACCTAAACTACTTTTAAATTATTTATCCAAGGAAAATCTAATTTAGTTTTGATATCTAATCTCTCTGTAGAAAATAAAGAGGCTAATCTCTGGAATCTGAGCAGAAAACAGAGGTGAGCTGGACCTTGAACCTGACTGTTATGTTCCTTGATTTTAATAACTTTTGTTTTCCAGTAAAACAAATCTGTTAGAAAAGGATTGGACAGGCACTCCACTGCTTGCCTAGAGTGGCTTATAATAATGTCAGGGTTTGCATGAAGATGATCTTTTCTTCAAGAGCAAATCTGCCAGTGGCTCTCAGTGTGGTAGATGATATGTGCACTGGCAAGAATGGCTCAGTAGCAAGCCTTTGACTGTATTACCACATTTATTTCACATGATGAATAAATTTTTATTAGGAACAGGGACTATAGATTATGCCTATTACTAGTAGTTCATCATGGAGATGTGTTTTATGCTGTGTTTCAGTGGGGGCATAGATATGTCTCTGATGATTTCAGAGACACTGAATAGTGGTCCTTATTTTTATCAAATGTAACTTGGGTTTTTTTCTGGTTATTTTTTGCTGAGAATTCTGGACTGAAGGAGCTGGATACTTCTATCTTACAGAACTATTCAAAATATGTGCATTTTACACATAGATATTTTTACTAGCTCCTCATCTACTTTTCTTGTAAAAAGGTGAATTTTTTAAAAAATTGATTTGGAGGCTTATGGACCAGGGAATTTGATTAAAGTTTTTCTTTAATTTATGGTTGTCTTCCCCCTGATAACCCTAAAGTATAACCTTGTGAAAGAGCATCAATTTTATATCTCATCCAATTACTTTTATGCAACTGAGAGTATAATGATGACAATAATATTTTACTGATTTGGGCAAGACGTTAAAACCTTGTTACAGGTGTAACAACATTTCAGAGAGAAAACATCGAAGGCTTCTATTTATATTTATACACTTAACCATGACCTCAGTTCAAGAAAGCACCTCGGCAAGACAGAATATAAGGATATGCTCAACATTAACCATGTTTTTGAAATCATACTAACACCAGAGCTTTCCAACAGAAGAGGCTAAGTTTTTTCATTTTCAGAAGTTGCAGGGAGTGGAAGTTTCTGCACTTTCATCATTTTTTTTCTTTAATTCAAGCTGGCATTTGCACTGTGAGTTCAGATATTTGGCTTTCATCTTTTAACATCAAAGAATGTCCATTATGCCTAAAAAAAGTTGAAATGGCTCTTTAACATCTGTGCACCCTAGTATGATGGCAGGGGTTTTATATTCCCTATTGTACCAGAACAAGTAACCTCATCAGTGATCTAGGACAATTATATATTGTTTAATTTTCATCCAAAAAAGTGAAAAGTAAAATTATATTTGATAATGACTATACCTGGAAGATACTGTGGAAGGTGGCTTAATTAGATCTATCATTATAGCAGCTAAGCTGTAATGAAATGTGGGGGAAATTGAATTTGCCAATTTTGGTTACATGCAGCTTAATTATAATTGATTCAGTGCTAATGCTGTATATCTCATGCAGAAGGCTGACTGGTAAAGGATTTCTTAAAATTCACCGAAGCTCTTTTTCTCCTCCAGTTTTACATTGCATATAGTATACTTTTAAATGCAGATACTTAGATTATTATAGCTGTACCATGAGTATTGTCCAAGTACCACATGAAATGTTGCCTTATGTCTACAGATCTCCCTTTTTCCCTCTCTTCATCAGATCTGACTGTCAAAACTGGCCAAGTAATTGGGACAATTAAGGTGCCCCTGAGATATTATTATCCTTTATAATTTCTCTATATGTTTAAGAAAAATGATGATTGGCCCACAAAAACAGGTTCCCTACGGCACAATGAGAAAGAGGATATGGAAATTAACAAATTAGCTTTAATCTCTTGCACTTAAATAGTCCCTGAAATAATTTAAGCCCGAACTCTTCCTTCTGTGCCAGTAACTTACACCACAAAGCAACACTTTAAGTATGTGTAGACAAATAAATGAGGATCATCTCTGTTCAAAGTATCCTTTGGTGTATTAGGATCCTGGTAATGACTCCCAGTCGCTAGCGTGAAGAAGATAAATGTGACAGCTGTTTTCCCATGCCCCACTGACTCACTATTCATCTAGCTAAGTACATAGGCAGTCCTCCGAGTACCCTCCAGCCTCACAGCTCCTCTACAGCTGAGCAGCCTTATTCCCACTTTCATAGAGGAAGAACTGATTTAGACAAGCAGAATGTTTTATCCTCATTATTTGAGCAGTTTATGGGGGAGAGGCTGGATGCTTCCCCCCACCATATAACTGCTAGACCAGTACACTCACAAGGCTGGGGGGGCAGGATCGTGCCTATCACGAAATCACCAGCATTTGCACCAATTCACAGAACTGGCCCTTGACCGCAAATGTTTGAGGCTTCGCAGACATGTCATTGTCCAGCCTGGAAATTTTATTCTTCCTCCCCCTGTACCTCCAGCTGATTATAAAATTGAAATAAAAGATTTTACTTCATTTTGTGAGGAAAATTTAGATTAATAACATGCAGCATTATCACTGCTATGACTGAATGAAGAGCTGGTTGTAAAATGTTTTTAAACACCAGTGTACTAACAGAGCACTCTTTTATGTCCAGACTTCAAAATACAAATAGAATACTATGGAGTTAATATTCCCCTCGGGAAATTGAGGTGCACCATTTACTTCAGTTTCCAAAGAATGCATACATTTAAAAGGATATATATGACACAATGGTACAGGAATAGGTGTATTCATGAGAAAAAATGTTTATACCACATCTATTCCCTCCCCTAGGCAAGAACATACTCCTTCCCACCACCACAACTCAGCTGTGTGTTTCTACAAATCCTCATTTATACAATTACATTCCTGAGAAAAAAGGAGCAGTCATTGCTTTAAATTCATCTCCTTTCATCCCAGAAACAGTCCTTACACTTTCTTTGCAATGGCTATGAAATCATTGAAGACCCTGTCATGAAATAAATTATTTTTTAAAACACAGAACCCTACAGAAAAAATCAGCCTTTAAAATCAAAATATGGTACTATCCTCTCATAGGGGTAGGTTGGAAAGAATCAGCGAAACAGAAATCAGAATTTGGAGAGATAATTGTTAATTGCAGTCTCTACCTAGACCTAATTTGCTTTCTACATACCCTAAGTGCCATATCTGTGCAGATTAAAGATTTCAGGAAGAATTTACTGTTGCTTAGCACCTCGCGTATTCACATACATTCAGCAAAGTTTGTGAATATGCAGTTTACCCTCTCCCAGCTGAATGAGATGGTATTTTACATTTGCTTTGCGTTCTCCTTGGCTGACTGACAACATGTATCAGAAGGCAGTTTAAAATCCAGCACTCCAGCACATATGTTACCGTCTAATAAGCAAGTGGAGCAAATAGTAACTACTTCTTTCATCCCTTTCTCACCTGGAAATTGTGTATGCCTGGGTCTGTTGAGTGAGACCAATTTACTGTACCAGCAGAAAAGAAAAGCGGTCTCTTGACAGCAGAAGAAAACAATGTGTTTTAGGTACTGAAGAAGAGTTATGTCCAGATTCAGCCAGCCTTAGCCAACCTAAGACTTTGTTCCTCATGACTCTTGGATACATAGGTCTACAATCATCTGGTTGAAACCATGCGGCCCAAATCGGCTGATCTGAGCCTTTCCCATCTCTGCCAGCCCTTAAGCACACGTAGGGCCAAGAGTTCATCCCCATTTTCCTTGGCAACTTTGGCCTTGAAACTCCTTGTCACCACCTACATACATCTACTCACTTCCAGAAAGCCTCAGGGATTTTTGAAGTTTGGTTCTGGAAGAAAGAAAAGAATATGTGTTTCTCCTTTGTATTTTCATTTTCTCTGTGCACTTTCCTGGTTGCTTCTCATTTGCTTGCTGCCCCTGGATTGAACTGGCTGCAAATATAAAAGGGAAAAGAAATGCAGCTGACTATATTGGCAGGCATGGGCGAGAATGTGAAAGAGGGTTGCTTGTGTAGTCAGCAAGGCTCAGATTCTTCAAACTTTGATTGTCATTGTCCCTATATTAAATGTGTGTCATACAATTCATAGCTGATTTCACCATTTGCTTACCCAGATTAAACATTAAAATATTAAAGGAGGCTCTGAGATGTGTTTACTTCCTCTGGAGAAGCCATTCCCTTTGTTCCCGTTTGTACAACGTATTTATCTTGCTCTGAGCCTGTCCCAGCCCTCCTATCACTCTGTCACCATCAACTCCCCTTGGGCAAATTTGACCCATTGTGCTGGTAATACAATGACATTTACATTGTAAAAAATACATTAAGCTGCGTCAGAGGACTGTGCTCATCTTCATATAAAATATTAACTTTCCATTTGCCTGTGGGAAAGGAAATACCTCAGAGTAATTTCTTGGGTCTCATAGCAAAATAGCAAGAAAAAAGCCAGAATGACATTTCCCCTGAGAAATGCTCCAAATTGGTGAAAGAAATGTCCCCCAATGGCCAACCCCACAGGATTTCTATAGCCACAGGAAAAAAGATTATACTGAGGTATGTGTCCTGCTCACCTGAACTCTGTCTTCATATATTTTGCATTGTCTTACTGAAGTTTTGTGAGGAATATTATTCAGAAAGGTTTCTAAAGCCTTTCTTATGAACTGGCTTTTGTCAGAGGTGACGTCAGTCAGTACAAGATGTGCAAATGTGTTGGCTGAGCAGGGATTTTGAGATGTTTATAGTTCCATTTTTAAAACTTACATATATATAAAGAATTTTACATTAGTATGGACAGGTTTTATTCTATTCCTGTTTTCATTCCATTGGCAGAGGCTGAAGGTGAGCTGAAATAGACATTGCAGTCAGTTCTCCCGGTTTAAAAGTTATTTCTTTCATTTATTTATGGCAGCTTGCAGAGTCCTCAGAGCTCATGGAGATGTGGATAGGAAAAGCCAAAGGCAAGAACTGGTGCTACACCCAACAACAGGACTTATGGAAACCCACATCATCCCTTCCTCCCATTATCATTTCTCAGTTCTTTTGCTCCCCACTTACAATTAAAAAAAAAAAGTAGAATCTATTATAAAAAAAGTTATTCCTTTCTTACATTTTTATGTAAACTACTTTTTTTAGCCTTTATGAGTGATTTGCAAAATATACAAGCAATTTTGGTGAAAAGAAAATAGAAATTCATGGTTTTCATTTATTTTCAGTTTTATCACCTTTCCCTTTGTATGTCTGCTCTTCCTTTCTACTGATTTCTCTCTGGAAGAGGAATGGGAGCAAGGCATGGAATGATATGCATTTTAAAAGCTTATTTTCAACAGTTTTAGTGAAAACTTCATTTTTAATAAGAGGTTGAGCTTTCAAATGATCTTTTGGAATGCCTAAATATAAAGAGTCTTAACCAACTGCTTGGACATATGTGTTAGTAACACAGTAGTCATAGTACATAGCACCGAGTGGTAGTACCTGGGCTTATTGTTTTTGCTATATATCTAAAATTCGCAACAATTCAGTACAACACAGTTGAAATATTACATTTTTGTTTAGATCTTGAGATATTTCAAATACTATGGTATTTTTGAGTGGCAGGAGTGAAAAGAAAAGATAAAATTACCTTATTGTTATCTATCTTGAACTGAAAGTATTTCCTTAGAACTAGCCTGGTAATTGTCTTTAGTAATTGCAAGGCAGCTAGGTACTTGCTGTATTATTTAAAATCCTGGGTCATCTTGCTGTAATTTTGATCATGATGGTTTTCACTCTGACGTGGTTTTCACATTCTAAGTACTACATGGTCAGTGCTGCAAAGCATAAAATGTTGCACATTGTATTATCTGAGTGCTACTAAAATGTATAATGAAAAAGTTGTGCATTAACAAATTGTATCTTACAAATAAATGTTTAAAGGAACACCCAGGGGTTCAATGCCCCACAAATAATGTATTACAGATTCCTGCTCTGCCTTGATTTGGTCGGCGCAGGTAAAGAGGAAATACATGAGATTAAGATAAGATTTTTTTTTAATCTTGTGAGATGTAATCCGTGTAACACATGGGTTTCTCGGTATAGGTACAATTATTTTGTTTCCTGCTTTACAGTGGGATTTAATTCTGAAATGTCAGTTATCTACTGAATCAAACGTACAGTACAGGAAACTAGTAAACTTTAAATAGCAAATGCATACCCTTGGGCTTTTTTTTCCCCCTAGAGATTTGGTCATTGTGGGAAACCTAGTTTTCAAGATATTTATATGAATACTGTTCTTGGTTATTACTGGGAACCCCAATTAATGTCACTGTTTGCACTGAGTATTATATATGTCATGAATTTTTACAGTGATGATTAATAAAAGCAGAGTCTCAAGTATGCATTAAAAAAATACATTAATTGTATATTTCTACCCTAGAAAAAGTCTCTGCAGTTGAAAATAGACTAGTCCTTCACCTCTGCTATTCAGGCCTGAACAGCAATTAGAGATCATCTAAGCTTGTAAAACTTTTAAGCAAGTGTTTGGTTGTCCATACTTTGAGTCTCATGAACTTCCGTAACTAGCACAGTGCAAAGCAAGTATGACCATCTTTGCAGAAATGAGGAGCAAATACAACGTCCAACAGATGCATAAAAATAAAAGTAGTACTAGTTCAGCAGAAACTGATAGAAAAAACCCTATAGGGCTATTTGGTCTTAACTTAGCCTGTTTGAGTTGAGGATGATTCCAAACAATTGGCTTAAGTCTAAACTTTTCATGCTTTTGTATTTGATAGTCCTTGTAACATGAGTTAGGACATTCTAGTCCATTTCTCTGAGGTATGTAAAAGGTAGCAGGTTGTATCTTCACTTTTGGCTGCATGCGTTTATTTGAAAACTAACAATGGAAGTGTCTGTGAGGCAGAAGTATCTTTCAGCAGTTTGGGAGCTCTTCAGCAGATTTCTGGGAAGCATTGGATGCCATCATACTCACTGAAAAAGCTTGCACAGCCTTAAATGTCCTATATGAATCCTGACTTTCTTGGAAGGTTACTTTATATATTAACAAAGTCTTTTGTCTCTTTTCCCCTACTTGTTCAATAAATGAACGAACCACTGAAAAGCCTGTAGGTGATAAAAGTGTTCCTTGAAATCATCTCAAACAGAATGTAGCCACAAGGTAAAAATCTTCCAAGAGCAAAAACTGGTCATGCACGATTACTTTCTGACACACAAAATAGCTAGCTCAGAGTTTATATTGTCATTAAATAAATGGGAACTAACAAAAACTCCTTTTTTCTTTCTCTGTCCTTATTACTGCGGACTATGTCTTGACAATGCTTTCTGAGTCAATTTGGACCCAGCTCAACCTTGCTCTCATTCTGTATAATGATTTACAGTAATGCAAAGAGGCTATATAATGCTGCATTTTGGATTTCATGGTGCTTTTTTCCCACTTTGGTAGGCATGTACAGAAGAAGTGAAGGGGATGGGAGGTAAGTCTCAGTGGTGACCAAGAGAAGCTCCTCTACAATAACGTGGAAGGAATGCTGTATTGTAGTGTGGCTTACCCTCACTGCTAGATCTGTCGTTGATGGACCAGATAAACTTGACAAAAACTCTAGACCTGTCTTTATTCCTCATTATTAATAAGAGTAGACTGCCTTCTGATTTACTATGGGCAACATTCTGCTAACATTAGCCATGTTGAATAATACCTTCCTCCCACATAAAGTCAGTGAAGCTCATTGCAGCTTTATCTGATAGGACCCAGGATTTCTGAATTGTCTCCTTTTCAGGAAGCCATTTCTGAGGGCAGGCAGCTCACTCTGTCGCTTACCAGAATATACACAAAGTCTTTGGCAACAATGGCAGCTAATGACAGCCTGTAATGCTACTGCTTTTCCTTTCAGTCCTGCCACTGTGATCCATTATATCGTTGTGTGACTAAGAGCAAATTGGTGCACGTTAAAAAAAGAAAAACATCGACAAAGGCATTGCTCTTTACTGATCTTTCTCAGGTCATCAGCACAAATTTACTAAGTGGTTTAGTGAGCATTAGTCCCTCCTTCCTGTTATCAGCAGTCCAGCTTTCCTGTCCACATCACATCACAGCCCCATGGCCCTGCTGCTCTCCCTGTCTCCATACCAGCTACATCCTCCCGCTCCGGGACAGTCAATCACTGCTCTCCACAGTCAGTCCCTTTTAAGTTAATTACCCCACTCCTGAAAGAAGATTCTACTGAAAATAAAAAAAAAAGGTACAAAGTTCAAAAAATATAAGCTGTATGACTCAGTGGTCAAAGGGAATGGAGATAAATGCTGATCTGTAAACGTTTAACAACCAGAGCATTAATCAAATGATGTAAGGTCATCATCCTCCTCTAAGACTGACCACAGAGCAATGAATAACAAATGCAATATTTTCCACATGTAAAAAAGAAAAAATAAGACTGAAATCCAGATTCTGATTTGGCTTTCACCCTTTTGATCAGAGATTAGTAGTCCTACACTTCACTAAAATCTCTGAAAATGCCAGATGAGCTCTAAAAGGGAAGCAGAGCACTTTAGAGATGAAACCGTTACCAATCCTGCCCTTCTGTGCATGCAGTATTTGAAAAGAGTATCTTCACCCCCCAAATAAGAACAGGTAAACATTCAAATAATAATTTTACAGCTGCTTGATATTAATTTTTGATTGTGTTGTTATAACCCATTTGGCCGAACAAAGAGGTGTTTATGGGAGAGAAATTGCCTTTCCTTAGGCTGCTGCTCAGTCATGCTGTCACTGAGCCTTTTGGACATACAGGGACTCAGATAGAAGGCAGGTCAAAGAAGCAAAGACTTGGATAATTCCTTCTTTGTATCCATGACAGGGAGTAAGTTATTTAACAAGCAGGTGTGAAGTTACTCGCTCCTTGTGCAAGCAAGGAGCAGGGAAAAAACACTGACCGAGTCACGATTTGTACCCTGGTCCGGCTGTATCGACGGTTTCACGGTGCACTGGGGATCAAAGCAGCCCGGTGTCAGCCAGCAGCTAGCTGAACTGCACAGGCAGGGGAAATGCTGAAATGCATCACATCCACTTTTCCTTCTGACTGTGAGATGAACTGTAATATTGAGAGTAAGACTAGCTACGAGGCACTGGTTCAAAGTCAAATTATAAAACCCAGAAACATATTCTGTTCCCAGCATGACACTAATGGAATATCTCAGTAGTGAGTGGTTGTTTGAGAGCTGGTATATGAAAGAGCATAGATACAAGTGATACTTATGTGCTGCAAACTTCAAGAGAAATGACAAATGCACTGTAGTTCCCGTTACGATGATTAGCTATGAGTGGAATGCGCAGGTCAGTTTGGATATTTTTTGCTTATTGAAAATACTCATCACATAATGGGGAGGCGAGGGGCGGGGGGCAGGCGGGCGTCCCATATTTACTTCTTTGTGTTTTCCTTTAAAGCTGAAGATACCACAAAATGAGAAGTCATCTGAGAAAGTAAGTTGCTTGGGTTAGACACCATCGCTGGTGTCTTTGTACAGAACATGGCAGGGCTCCTGGGTCTGGGACCGTGTCCTCCCAGCCACCACCAAACAAGTTCTTTCCGGGGGGCTGCAGTGCCAGGCATGTGGTTGCCTTATTCTTGTTCAAAGAACTATGAACTCTGTTTAAGGCAACTAGCTCTGTTTAAGACAGCTAGCTCTGTTTAAGACAACGTCCATAACGGCTTGCTAGCTTCTTTAAAACTGAAGTCTCTGACTGTTGTGCCAAGCCTTTCGTCTGACCCTTGACTTGTTTTCAGTCTCCTGTCTCTGGATGCTAACACATGGAAAACAGCTCTTCCAGAGGCTGAGTTGCCGCTCCTGGACCTCTTTACCATACCTAGACAGACTCATCTGATATATTACAATACAACTGAACTAAAATCAAAGACTTCCATTAATTTACTAGAAAGAAAATCTAGGTGAATATATTTTGTACTCTTCCTATATAGACACATGGTTTTCTGTACAGAATGCAGTGTTCCAATGCACTTTTTTCATAAGGCCATTGACAGTCTTTGTATCTAGACTGTGAAAGAAAAATACTGGTAAAACTTACTAGATTTCAATATGATCTACAGTATTCTACTTTATGAAATTAAACTACCTGTGCATTAATTTTGATAAGTAAATTGGCTGTGGAATAAAGGCAATATTCTTTTCTATAGCGAATTATTGCAAACCTGATTTTTCACTTCTTTCTCAGGAGATCACAAGAGCAGATCAAATAATACATGATCCAGTAAAAAATATTTCTTCTCTCTCTCTTTCTCTCTCCCTCTCCTCCCCCCCCCCCCCCCCTTCATCACTAGGAGAAAAAGTTTCATGAGAAGAATATATATACACACTTGTATTCTGCTGTATTTTGCTCTATTTTACTTCACCTTTGGGTAAAGATAGATTTTTCCCCCCAAGGAGGAACCCAGTCACCTCATGGCCATGACTTCTATTATCTTCTTGCCTGGAGAGCTTATATCTATTCAACTGTGAAATAACTTGTCCCTATATTATGCAACCTTGATAATTCTCTGTTTGGCATTACTCACAGATCCTCTAGGAAAAGAAGGTAGGAAGTTGAATGTGCCACCAGAACTTTAAAATGGGAGGTAGAAGGGGAAAAAAAAAGAGGTTCATGTATCTTAGGAAAGTGCAAAATAAGAAAACTGTAAAATTATCTTTGAAAATTGAAAAACTGTCTTTGAATAGTGTGGGATATTTTTGAAGAGCAAATCCCAGCTGTTTGTGGAATTTTCCATTATGCAACTGAGAATTTCATGCCAGCAGAGAAATTTTTTCTACTGTCTAGACTCAGTAAGAAGTTTAGTTTGTATATACATTTATACACATGCTCACACATTATGTAGACATCAGAAACAACGCCACAGTTAAAGATGGTTTGTTGAAATGTATGGTTAAAGCAGTACTAAAATCCTTTTTCTTCACATTTCAGTGGCTGAATTTGGTATACAACTTTGACAATCTAACTCTTTAGAAACAAATTTAATTCTGGCTTTGTTTTTGGTAAATAACTTACTGGCTTTCAGAGGAAATCTCCTCCTCCTTCCCTTGCTTGCTCTATGGTTACCAGTTGGAATAAAACTTTCAAAAACTTCGGGTTTAATTATCATTTAAGACTTATGTAGGAGATACGTGGTCCTTTCCACAGCCAAAAGCAACGGTAGGATATCACAAAAATTTCAATATTCTGTGCTTCAGGATTTCTTCTCTGTGTTGTACTATTTTGGGAAGGGGTATATGTGAATGTGTCTGTGCAGATGACAGGCTGCTCACATGGAAGAGTGAGGCAGCAGATGTTTTTGTACAGCCTGAGCAACACCTGGGTTTGACCTTGACAACAGATTAAAGAAGTAGATTTTTGAGGTAACATGGCAGCTGAACAAAGTTTGGAGCTGTAAACATAAAAACCAGCTTCACTTGATTCTCTGTGTGCTCAAGAAGGTGTGATTTTGTACATTTTTATAAATAAACAGAAATGCAACATTTCCACCATTTTTTTCTGCTTAACCAGAATACTCCCCAAAACATTAAATATTGATTCTGCTACTTGGATCAAAAACGATACTACAGACCATATCCTTCCAGGAATTCTCCAGCTAAAATAGTATTTTCTCCTCCTACTCTCCTCTTGATATAATACCAATAATCTAATAATATCTTGAACTCAGTCCAATTCTGACATTTTAAAAGTGAATAGATTTAGATTCTGTTTTTCAGAACACTTTATAGTGAACCGCACAGAGATTAATCAGTAAGGCTGCTCCAATATCCAGCTACTTTTATTTTACCTTGTTTCAAACAAACTTTTTAGGCCAGGCCATAGGAGAAAGCAAAGAGAATGTATGTGAGTGCTTAGAGTGACTGGAAGATGAAAAGTGGGCATAGTTTTTAGGGACTGATGAAATTTTGCAGAAGAAAAGTTAAACAGCAGGGACTTCAAGAGGTGTGTGAAGCAAAGGCAAATTGGCATTTGCATGGAGGCTGCAGCTAAGGTAGATTCCACTTTTTTGAGGAGAAATATCTATGTGATTCCTTCCCCACCTCCCACCTGGATGTCAGTTGGGCATTCCTGAGTGCAAAAATGCCAGTGGACATATCCAGAGCTCCAAGTCCTTTCTGATTTTCATCCTGTTCTTTTTCAGGAGCAATACTATATTCTTTAAAATTGTTTAAATGTCAGATGATGTTGTCTCAGGTGTTTCTGTAGAAAATAATTTTATTATCTACAGTATTTTTTCATTCCCTCAATAATTCAGTTACAGATTGTTTTGACTGTCTTTCTGCTAAAAGAAAGCACTATAGCAGGTAAAATATAAATTTGACAGACAAAAACATTTTAAAAGAATGTAGTTTGCCTCTGCTGCATCACACAGCATTGTTAGTAATTATAAACACCAACTCTAAACACTCTGAAAGCTTTTCAAGGAATTTGACGGTTTAGAAAGGTTCATCCACATAAAAGCAGCATAATTTTTTGAAATGACTGATTCAGACTGATATGGAAATACCTGATACCCAATACTTTTGTCAATGAACTTTGGGACTCTGACGGATCCACTCGACTCCTTAACCAAATTAGCGGTAGTTTGGTACAGGCTCCAAAGGAGGTAAAGGCCTAAGCTGTAACTGGGCCAAGAACTTCTCTAGTTCCAATGTGTTCTCTGAAAACCCACAGAGGACCAGAGTGACACAGTGAGCATCGATCCATATGAGCTTGGAACATCAATCATGCGATTAACACATCAATAGCAGGTGGCTTTTCCAAGACTCATTTACCAAGGAACAAAGAAAGTTGTGGGTACAGAGTCTCATGCATACCTTTTCCATTGCGTGCAATATGACTACAAGCCAACCACTTTATTCAATAAATAGGACAGCCTAAGTGAGCCTTCTTTGAGCTCCCTCTGCTAAGCAGCCTGGCTGCATGGCGGTGATCTCCCCTTGAGCGGGGACACTTCTCAAGGTTGCTCCTTGAGGCAGAGACCAACGGCAGATCTTTGGTAAGCGACCAATATCGTGCATAACCTTGTATTACAGTAACTTTTATTTTTGTCTTGGTAACTTTGTTTTTTGTCTTGGTAATTTTGATTTTTGTCTCGGTAACTTTGATTTTTGTCTTGGTAACTTTGAATCTGCCTTGGTAGTTTTGAATCATTGTTCAAATGATTGTGCAGTACAGTAACAGAGTGAACCTTGCCATTGAACTTTGTTAAGTCGCACTTTTACAACATCGTATTTCAATAAAACCACTTTTGCTAATACCTTTGACAGTGGTTCTTTAGGCAAAGTAAATCACCCATTTGAGACAAGTTGGTGTAGCCAGCAGGATGACAAGTAGTATCACTGATTACTTACAGAAGCACAGAATAAGTCCAAGTCCGAAATTCTCAGAAGGGGCTCGTGACCACTGGCATAACTGGGGTGCAATTGAAGAACAATTAAAATTAGCAAGAGGAAATATTAAAGACAGTAAAAGAAAAGGAATTATTTGTAAGATGTTAGGCACCTGTCTAGAAGCCGCCTGTCAGGATAGGAAAAACCATAATAGAGAGAGACAAGATCTAAGAGAGGAAATAGAAGGCAGGAAGGCAGCTGAGTTATTACTGTCCCTGCAAATTGAACAGCTACAGAAGCAGTTACAGGAAGAAAAGGAGAAAAAACAAAAGTTGGAAGAAAAGATGGAGATGATGCTCATGCAAGATCCACAGTCCCCTAGCCCCATGTAAATTAGAAAACTAATAGTGTCCCCAGAGGATTGGGATGGTGATATTTGGGGTGATCCTGATGACCATGTGAAGGAAATGTTAACTCCCGGCGCTGTTCAGACTCCCCTGAATGTAAGACTAGACTGATCATTAAAGCAGAATACTCTGAAGAACCTTGGGGACATGATCAGCAATATACTATGCAAAGCACTCCATGGGATGCATTACAATTGGCAAACTTACAAGAGAACTACAGCAGAAAGCCAGGTGAAACCGAAACTGAGTATCTGTGGTGTGTATGTCTCAGTGGTGGTGATAGAATAATGTTGAGTGGAGATGAAGCAAATGGTTATTGGGGTCCAAGAGCTTTCTTAAACCTAGGACCTGACCTGGTAGGTGAAGCCCATTCTATCACGAGTAGGGTAGCCTACTGGGCTGGAGGAACAGATGCCTCAGATCGAGGTGAATCTTCTATGATTCCCATCTGTTCCCTAAGTGAGCTCTCCACTGCCGTCACCAAAGTTGCCTGTATACAAGCTATGCACAAACAGGGAGAACCCAGTGATTCCCCAATATCCACTACTGTAGATTATACTATGTTAAAGCCACTGATTAGGGGAGTCCAGGTAGTTTAGCTCCCCCGCAGAAAAGGATCTGGGGGTGTTGATTGACAGCCAGCTGAATATGAGCCAGCAGTGTGCCCAGGTGGCCAAGAAGGCCAACGGCATCCTGGCCTGTATCAGAAATGGTGTGGCCAGCAGGAGCAGGGAGGTGATCGTGCCCCTGTACTCGGCGCTGGTGAGGCCGCGCCTCGAATGCTGTGTTCAGTTCTGGGCCCCTCACTACAAGAAGGACATAGAGGTGCTGGAGTGTGTCCAGAGAAGGGTGACGAAGCTGGTGAGGGGTCTGGAGCACAAGCCTTATGAGGAGCGGCTGAGGGAACTGGGGTTGTTCAGTCTGGAGAAGAGGAGGCTGAGGGGAGACCTTATCGCTCTCTACAACTACCTGAAAGGGGGTTGCAGAGAGGTGGGTGTTGGTCTCTTCTCCCAAGTGACTAATGACAGGACAAGAGGAAATGGCCTCAAGTTGCTCCAGGGGAGGTTCAGGCTGGATATTAGGAAAAAGTTCTTTACTGAGAGAGTAGTGAAACATTGGAATAGGCTGCCCAGGGAGGTGGTAGAGTCACCCTCCCTGGAGGTATTCAAGGAGCGTGTGGATGTGGCATTGTGGGATGTGGCTTGATGGGCATGGTGCTGTGTGGTGTGGGTGGGTTTTTTGATGTGGGTTGTGGTGTGTTTTGTGGTTTGCGGGTGGTTTTGGGTTTTTTGTGTGTGTGTGTGTGGTTTTTGTTTTTTGGGTTTTTTTATGGTGCTCTAGACCATTAACAACAGAGGCAGAGGATATTGTTATTGTGGAAGCAATGTGCTTGTGTACCTATATGTGCATGAGGCAGAGGGAGCCCACACCTCTACTTGTCTGTAGTGCAGACTTGGGAAAAGCTGGAGAGAGAAAAAAATCACGAGAGGAATTTTCAGCCTGGCAGACCAGCACATAGAAACAGAAGCTGTGAGCAAAGACACTGCTGCTTCTTGTTTGATTCCTCCAGCATTCAGAGACACAGGTCTGTGTTCTCTAAAAAAAAATCATAGGTCTGCTTCAAAGAACCACTGGCCTTCATCACGTATTTCTCCTAAGCAGAACACCCTGCAAAATCCTGACTGTGTGGCTGAATGCTCAGATCAAAGGAGCAACTGTTGCTTCCAAGTTGTCTTGTCATCTAAGCGGCATTACTGAGACCAAGGCCTCTGAAGGATTCTGGCATCAGGGGACCTCCCACGGGTCTTGTGAAGAAATCAGAGTCATCCAATGAGGACTATAATCATATTTCCCCTTCAGAAATGAACACCTCCCTCCTGACCTCCTGGCTGCTCAGAATAATTCCAGCATTGTTGTAACACATTCAATTTGCCCTCAGGTGAAAGAAGGTGCCTTCACCAGAACATTTCCACCCAGGGACAAGAATTACAAGCAGATTGGGGTTGTGAGTGAAAGCTATGTGTTAGAAAGCTTCTCATCTACAACCTTCCCTCTTCTCTGGGCATAAATATCGCTTCTCCGGCAGGGTCCTCAAAGCACTAAATCCTGCGGGGCTGCGTCAGAATGTCACAGCGATGAGCTACAGCCAAGTGTGTGACACACTGGGCTGATCTGGCGCTGGCCTGTGGAACTGCTCTGCCACAACCCAGCTGTCCTGAAATGATATAATGCATAATAAAACCAAGACAGGTACTGAAGAAAAGTTTCTCTTAGGAAATATGTGCAGGACTATTTCTTTGGAACTTCTTCACTTCCTTAACAAATGGAAAATATGTCGAAACTCTAAGAGAAATAAGTAGCAATTTCAAAAATTACCATTTTTCTGATTAAAGACAGTTATTGACAATCTCTACTTTTATATGGATCTATACTTTTATGTAGGCTTTTGTCTGTCTTACAGGACCTGGATAAATAAATGACAGATATGTGACAATGGAATATAAATTGGAAATCTTCATACAGATTACTTTCCTTGATAACACATAAATCATAGACTTTATGGTGGATGAGTCATCTCCTGCCCAGTCTTCATTAAAAATAATTCTACTTTCTTGCCTAAGAGAGAAGCAGAGCGAGGCTGGAACTAGTTTGACACTCACAGTCTGAGGCTTGCCTTTAGTACCACGCAGGAGGCAACTGAACTGGCACTTTTGTGGGTACGTCCCTGCTCAGTGATGACTTCTGAGCTATTTGCCAAGGAATTTGGGAAAACAGAGTCAAAATGTCACTCAGTCCGTGCCAGCCAGGACAAGAGAGGAGGTTGGAATGCCTGCTTCCCTTCCCCCAGGGGCTCCAGCAAAGAGGTCCACCTATTCAGGACCATACAGGAGCTGCTCAGCACCTTGTAAGCGTACACTGCTGAGCTCTAGACATCCTGTTTAGATCATCTTGTCAAGAATTTGCAATGAATCAACCACAAAAGTCTGTTCATGCACAGTTTGAGGAGGTCTCAAGTTCTGAGCCCACCCACCTCTCTTTTTTTAGTTTTTGCTAAGTGTATAACAGTGTTTTGAAGTAGAAAATCACATTCTGCTTCTACCAGGACTGCTTTTCTTTATTTTGGTCAAAACTGAAGCAAACTGAAAGCTAATTATTTCCTCCTTCAAGCACAATAGAGTGTTTATTGGAATGTTCCCTATAATGCTATCTGAAGTATTATAGCAGCTCAGTAATAAATGAGCTGCCAATTAATTAAATGCAGCTCTCCATATAGACAGATCACTCCAGAAACTCTTTCTTTTTTCTTCCTCCTGCATCAACATCAGTTGTTACAAAGCAGGCAGAAGGTATTCACTGGAGTTTAATACAAAACATCATGATTGCAGAATGTTTCACTCATGGTGAAATTCAGCCTTAGTGAAATAATGTTAAAAACTAAATAGAAATATTATTAACTCCACTGTTAAAATGTAATTTATTTAGGTAGAGGTTTTGCACTTGCACATTTTTTTTATTTAAGCATTCTAAAATTGGTAATGTAAAATTGGAACTTCTGTCATTTTTAATAGGATTTTTAATAGCATTTCTCTCTAATTGCATTTAAATTACATTTTACAGAATTATCATTCATTCTTGATCAAGACAATGTGAAATACAACAACAGTTATTTGTGTGTCAGAAGAAAAGAGGATGATCTTTTTTTTCAAATGTGTAGTGGGATGAGAGGGGTAGTTTTAAACCATCTAGGTATTTGAGCCAGTTTACTACAAGTGTTTTGATGCCAGGAGAGTTGCTTTGAAAAAAATCAAAGTGGACACTTTTCTGCTTTACTTGGTTAAATACTCCATGCATTTGCAAGACACAAAAATTAGGCTGCAGGACACTCCAAAGAAAACTGGCCTAAGTGCATTCATTCCGCTACAGCGCTAGGGAGTTGCTAAGGAGTAAGTTTAAAGCATATCAACTGCTCCATGAAGACGCCCCTTTGGTGTGCTCTGTGGTACACACACTGTGGGGAAGATGTGAAAGAGAAGTGAACTCTCTGGGTTCATTCTGGGACACTGGCTGTGGAGTTAACAAGTGTGCTATGTGGTTATATCTCAGCTACCTCGTATACTAGGAAAGGCACTTTATTGTAATATTTATGCGTGGGTGCAAATAGGTAAAAAGAGTGGACTAGGGCAGACATTCTTGAGTCATCTGTGCTTCAGGTCTCCTGGTTTCTAGGAAACTGCTGGCTTATGTATCTATATGCAGTGTAGAAGCTTGATAGCATCTACTGAGATCCGGATGAATAAAGGCTCAAGCACCTTAGGAATGGTGAAAGAAAAAAAAAAAAATGTTCCTTTGCTACCTCAGAACATGTTTGGTACAGAAAAATCAAAGACAAAAGAAAGGATAGATGTGGGGTGGGAGTCAGGGTTGGGGATGTTATACCTGAGCTACAAAATTCAGGATACTGTCAATGCTAATTGGTACAACACCCCCTGCTTCAGGCCATACTGAGCCTTAACAATAACTTGGGGCATGATTTTGGATTCATAAGGTAGGCAAAAGCCCAAGTGATCCCTGAAGGAGATCGTGCTGGAAATAAGAAATAAAATTTATGTGTGACAAAAGTTTCCAGGGACTTACAAACAAGGCAGAGCAAAAAAGGCATTCCTACCACACAAATTAAAAACATGTCTCCTCAACAGACTGACACTAGTGAAACAGTTGAAATCCCACCAGCACAAAGCCAGACAGCAAAGGTGCCTTTTAGAATAACACCAAGTGCATCAAGGAAGCAACACTGAATGACCAGGGAAACAAAAATCCATTCCTTTTGTCTTGGTGCTACAGGCTTTCCGGAGCCAGTGAAGTACCGACAGAATTGCAGCCTGTGATCTTTGAGCTAGGAAAAGGGAGGAGGTTGGACAGAAAGGCTGACAATGGCCACAGGAGAAGTAAACACTCTCGCAGGCTGCTCTGCTCTCCTCGATGGCCTGCGGAGCTGGAGGGCTGCAAGAGGCAGGTACTTCTTATCCTCGCCCAAGGGAAGTGTGATGCTGAACACATCCAGCATTCTGGGCAGAACAGCTAAACCCCATGGTCTGATGCACCAGCATCTGCATTTTATCCTCACAGTCATCTGGGTGTGCGTGTGACTTTGAAGCTGAAGTTGCTGCATGCAAAGTCATTGTTAAAACATTTTCATCCTGGACTTGTGTCGGTGCCTGCTTTGACATGGAAAAGCTACAAAGGCTGAGCGGGTCTGCTTAAAAACCTAGGTCTGTCTACCTTTATCTCCATTCATAGCAAACTCACCTTGAGCTCCAGTCTCAGCAGCTGGTATGTTTTTGTTCTTTCCAAAAAGTGTCAGTTTCTCCACCTGAAACAGTGTGCACAGCCCTTGCTTTGAAGCTTATCGCTGGTAAGAAATCACTCTTATTGAAATCTCTCACTGGGGCACCAACTTGCCTCATCAAATGTTCTTTGCAAGTATTCTTTATGATTTTCTTCCCCTATAATTTATACTGGAGAACATAATTCAGAACAAAAATTAGTAATAGTAGCCCCTGAAGACAGTGTGGTCAAACTGATCCAGATTTTTGTTAGTGGCCCTTGCAGCTGACTTACCATTGTGCCTGATTGCCTTCCGCATTTATGTGTGTAGCCTCTGCTGTTTGTACAGCCGGGAAATCTCATATTTGTTTAGAGCGGCAGAGTTGGAAGAACAAATCTCTTGGTTAAATTCACAGAGAGCAAAACTTGGTAGCAAAACTAAGAACTGGATTTAAAATTTAATCTAGGCTTTTAAGTACATATTCTGTCTACTGTTTGGTACAAGTGACAGTTGTTGATTGCCTGAACTTTTACTAATGTTGGAGTAACATGGGAAAAATTACTAGATTGCTTTCTCAGATGAAAGCTGAGTCGTTTGTGGGCATGTTCATATTCTTACTACATTTGCTTTCTACGATCGTGCCAGGTAAAAATAGGAAGTCATAAATATTTATGCAGAATAGAGCTCAGGGAGGCACAGCCAGAGCATTACACAGGCATTTGTATCTACACGAGTTTGGGGCATATTCATCTCATAAAAGGCTGATGCTCGTGAGCCACAAGAGGAGGCTTAGCCTCAGCAGTTCTTCAGGTCCCCATTATCCAAGTGTTTCTTTAATTCAGAAACCACAGTTAGCAGGAACGATTATACTGTTGCCACAGAAATTATTAGTCATACACAGGTATTAGTCATACACATAAAATAAAAAGACCTTTATTAAAAGCTGTTAGTGAGCAACTAAGTTTTGGGGAATTCATTGTATTTTTTTTTTTTTTTAAAATAAAGGCCCAATTGAAATAGATGGTGCTTTTAGAGGTTATGGCTCAGTTGCAATGCAGTCATATCAGCCAGGCCATAATCGAGAATGACATTTGGTTTAGAGAAGAGCTGGTACTGCAGTAATTGTTCATCCATATGGATTTTCATTTTAGTGACTATATATATTTGCACAACTATTTCGATTTTAAATGTTCTGTCCAGAAGATTGCAAATGCTGATGATATTTAATATGGCATTTTAAAGACAAAAGGTACTCATGGTAGGGAGAAGTGGTGGATTAAGAGAATGACACCAGGGTGACACCAATTAGTTAAAGGTTATGAAATAAGAGCTATTTTGTAATGGACATGTGCAGAATAACAAGGATACTTGTTACCTTCTGAATAACCGGGTTCATAGATTATACAGCGAGATTATAAGGTCTGATCTGAGACATAAATCAGAGGGTTTTGCTGAATTGATTTTTGTTTGAATTACAGCATGTCTTCCAAGACTTAAATTCTCTACCATGAATGTGTGGGGAGAGCTAGAGATAAAACTGATAGAAAGGGACCGGCTGGACAATAAATGTGTAGGGCTCCAAACCTCCAGAGTGGGCAGTAGTTAGAAGTATCTTCCAATGGACCATAATTTTTTTTAATCACTTTCACTAAGTCCCCCGTGCAGCCTTATAATTAAAAAGTAGGTTATTATCCCTTTCAAAAACTTATCAGGGGTAGCAGGAAGAGATACTATTACTTATTAGATAGAATAGATACATTAGGAAAAAACAGAAACACATCTCGAAGCTGCTTTTCAGGTCTTAATGAATGTGAATAGGGATTTTGGTGACTTGGCAGAGTTGAGTTCTGAAAGTCAGTATAAAAACTTCGAGGTGATCTTTCTGTTTTAATTCTTTTGGATATTTTGTAGATCTGACATAGTACTGAGGCTAAAAAAAGCTGAAATATTTAAAAACAAACAACATCATACAATTCAAAGCCATGCAAAAACAATTGGGTCTTTCCTAGGTCCACCCAGTTGTGTTAGCCCTAGCGCTGCCTTCCTTACTTCTAAACTGTTTCAATGACACTGTGAAGACCAACAGGAAGGTCTGACTTGTACTGGGATAAAGCTCTACATTAATCAAAGTTGTGTTTCATTACTAGAAACTAACCCTAGGAATGACTAGAAATAACTGTAACATTGCGTTTAATTTTGTCGTATGAAATTCATTGTATGAATTTGAAAAACTAGTGTGTTGATTACATATATTAAAGTGTTGATTACTGAGAAAGCAGATGTAAATGCTACTTCATTACTTTCTTAAGCCTTGGTAATACAAAGTCAACATTGAGTGCAAACAAGTGCAAGTAATAGCATGGCTGTCCTTCTTATCAAAAAAGTGAAACCTCCAAAACTCTGGCATCAAAGCAGTCCCTGGCTGCCCAATGTCAATGATTCCGCCCTTTGAACATAAAATACAAAGTAAATGGGATTGAAAACAACTGGGCGCTGAACGTACACGACAGGTCCATGACCCAGATGAAGAAGTACGTGCATGCCAATGTGGCCCATAGCATTTCTCTACAGGTCTTTGCAGTTGTCATAGTTCTATACGTTTCAATGATTAGAATAAAAGGACAAAAAGCCTAAGTTTTGTGATCATGAGTTTTAAAATGTTTTAGACCTGAAACGCTTTTATTTGAAGGGGCACACTGCTGCAACACTTTCATTTTTGTGATACTTTGCCCAGTGTTATTTGGACATCAAATGATTTTATATTCTCAAAATATTTTTCAGTGATCCAGCTTGAAGCTTCCAGATGATGTTCAGATATTTTTTTCCTCTAGCATGTGGCAATTATGATGAATCAGAGTTTATTCTGTGTTCTGTCAATCACCATAGTAACCTGTACTCTCTGTATTTATTGGGAAACAAAAATTTATTTACTTGACAGGGATGGAGTTCTGGGAAGTATTGGTTTATGAACGTTGGCAAAATATTTTAATGGGACTATTTGCCTCTCAGGTTGTTACGTGTACAAGTAATTTGATCTTCATCTGTCATGCAGATTTCAAAAGAAGAAACTGATTGTAGTCAAAATGTATTCATTAGGATTAGAGCTATTTTCTACTCTCATGGGTTGTTTTACAAAGCTAGACAGTGCCCTATTCAGTCCAGATTTTTTATGTATATGTAAAGTATAGTAAAGGTACTTTGCTAGCTATTGGTCTTGTTTTGTACTTTCAGGAACTAAAGGGATTCCCAAATTGCAAACAAGACATAGCAATTGTTTATTGTTACTGAATGAGATCATTGCTGTTTAGTATCAGATCTCTTAAGGTCTATATTTTCACACCCAAACTGTGAGATTGTCCATCAGATTTTAATAGTTCCTTTGGTGGTGCAAAATTGATTTGTTTTATTTTATGAAATTACTTACTTTTAGTGTGTTAATTGATCTTTCTGACTGGTTACTCTTAACAGGGATCAATCCATTGATCTGCCTCATAAAAGTGGCCCCACAAAACGGAGAGACGGCACAGGGGCAATAACTGGTATCCAGTGTGGGGCAGAGAAAGCTGTGGGAAGCTAAAGAGCTCTTTCTGCCCAGTCCCTTGCTCTGTGGGACTCAGACAAAAAATTTGCCTTCTTATTGAACTTTTCCTTAAGCAAATTTTAGTCTTAGAGGGCAAACTGTAGAGAAGCCAGGGTGATTGCCCATGCAGTTTTTCTTTATGAAGAGAGTTTCTGCACTTTCAGTACCCTGGTGGAAACATCCCATGATATGACATACTCTCAGAAATGTTTATAAAGCAATCCATCTGGAAAAGATGTGGTCATTACATTTCTGACCTCCTCTACCTGCAATGAATGCTTCTTTATTGAAATTCATTATTATATATCTATAAACCACTTAATTTTTTTCTACCTTTACAACTTACGTAAACCATAATTACAAGCATACATTATTGAAGTAGTCTCCAGTCCCTCAAGCATTTGTGTATTCTACCTATCTTTTGTTAAACATTTTATCATGCTGCAGTGAACCATATTTTACAGTGCATACAAATTTAAAGCTTGAATTTCACCAGTTCTGTAGGGAATGTTTTACCCAGAGGGTGAATTTATTTCTTCTAATTCAGGAAGAATTTTGATTAAAATCTACTGAAAAAATAATGGAAAACACATCTATTAATTCAGAACTTTTATTTTATTGGAAACACAGAGCTAATATTTAATATACTTATTTTATACACTTAGATATACATTATATCTTCTGCAGAAGCAGATGCAATCAATACCAAGCATCAAACAGTATGTGTATATTGATTGTACAAAAAAAACCTTTCACATTCATATTACCAAATAGGTTTCCTAACCTCTATTCTTAGGAATGCAGTTTGGAGGATGTGCATATGTATGTGTAAAACAAACTATTATTATCACTTCAGCTGTGTGTGTTGGCACTGCAGGCTACCAGTTTTGCTGAAGTAATAATTTGGTCATATCAAGGGATGGAAAATCGGATCGTCAAAGCACTATTCAGAAGGAATTGCTGAGTAAGTGCATTGTGTTATTTCTTTCCTGCTAAGAGATTAAACATCGTACCTGGATATTATCTCATAAATACCACACACAGAGTACTTATGAAATAGATAAGGGAAGACTGGTAGCACAAGCAAAAATCAGAGGCATTAGGAGTTAGGAAATGTTACCTATGATAGATGCATTTATTTTAGCATAATGAGCTTGCTGGGAATGCAGTGGTTTTGCTCTACAAAACCGTTAATCAAAATACTAGCTATGCTTTTTCATTCTAAAACCTGCAGAAGACAGCGGCCTGGGGATGGTATGCTCAATTGTTGAACTTTGCAGACTAGGTTCAGGTTTCTGAGTGGCTTTATAGCAAGCTAATACTGCATCACCTCCACTCTAAATGTTCACAGATACAGAAGTCTCATTTTCAAATTTATTTAAGGCAAGTCTATATAGGCAGGTGCACAAAGAGACAGACTTTCACTACTCACACTCTGAAATGGCCAACACAAACTAGTTCTGAGCGGGAACTATATAACTATGCCCAAGCTATTGAGCCCAACTGAGATTTCCTAACAGTCAGGATCAGTCCAAGTGCTTTAGCCGAGTGCAGGATCACAAGATTCATGCCTAACTCAGAGCACAGACAGGTAAAATTTGCATTTGCCTTTGCAGCTTTATCTGCAAAATGGGTATACAAATATTTACCTTTCACAAAGGTGTGGTATGTTTAAATAATGTAATACTGGATACCATAAGAAGATCTTGGATGGGAAACTGCATAAATGCAAAGCATTAGATCATTAATGCCCACAGTTTATATTCCACATTTTGATGATCAATGTATGCTTGTACCCTTTTTTCAGAAAATAAAAGAATTATTTCTGAGGTAAAGGTGAACAGCTTGTAGAGAACTTATATATATGAGTTATACATAATTTATGCATTGAAGAATTTGCATAGATATTTCATTTCCTTCGTAAAAGTCATTAGTAGAGAACACTGGTGAGAGATATCACATACAATCCACCTTTTGTTAATTTACATAGAGGCATAGTATTCAGGTCACACATACCAAACAGAAGACTTTTTAGCTCAAGAAGAGAAATATAATTGTAGAATGGATTTTCTTGCACAAATGCATGGAAGATTTCAAATAAGGCAAGAAGGTAATATTGATTTTGATGTAGCCACCCCTAAAAATACAAGCTTTACAGAGTCAATACTGTCCTGATTTAGGTTCTAACCCAACCCAAAAGTCTCAGATTCAGCTCCGTCCACTTATTATTGATTTGTCTGGCATGCTGGGTTGTTTTTTTTCCAGAAATGCTTTTCTGCTTTCAAATTTTAGCTAGCTCTCCTAAAAGAATGTCTAATACAGTCACAAAGAGCAATTATATTCCTTACAACTGAGCTATTGACGATCATAATAAAAAGGAAAGACAGAAGTCATGTCAGCTTAGCTTCTGACAGGACCTTACAGTGCTCTTTCATTCAAAAACACTTATGTAATCAGCAAGGAATGAGTAATGAGTTGCAAAATATCAGCAGCCCTTAATTTTCTGTCAGGTATGATAAAAACTTTATAAAGCTGTGCTACTTTTAAGGAATAAAAGACCTTATAACTATCACCAAGACATCAGTTCTTTGCTATTTTACTATAATACCTCTTCTTTTTTTTTTTTGTTTTCTCTTCTGCTACCTGACATCTAAATGCCTATAATTTTTGACATCAGGACCACATACCAGCAAAAAAATCTACAGGCAGAAAGCTGAAAGTTATTATTTTTGCCATTTGTAGACAGTAGTTTCACCTGATATGTATCTTCAGCACCTTCTTCATCTTTTCTTGGGGAGGGGGGCAAGATGAAGGAGCACAAAGAGACAGCACAGCTTCTTTAATAAGCCTTAACAATTTTGCTTTGATTAAATTTGCACAGTGAAATGTAAATCCTTTGAGTAGGGGTAAAAAAGCTCTGTTGATGAATCATAGAGGAAATCAAGAGAGGAAAAAAAGCCATGCTTAGAAGGCATGAAGTTTTCAATAGAAGTAGCATGTAGGAAATAGAAAGAGACATAAGTGATTGGCTGGGGTGACAATGTATGTGGGGGTAGGAGGAAAGGGAAGGGTAAATTTGTCTGGGGAGTAAATCCATTTAGGTCATTATAGTTCGATATAGCCATGATCCAGAAAAACATTTGAGCTTATGTTTGGTTTTAACATGTGAGTCGCTCTCAAAATCTGAGCTCTGCTCACTTGCTCAGGCTTAGGTTTAAGTGATTTCATCATAGCCGGGATCTTTTCTTGAATGATATCGCCCCACTCCAAAGCCCATAAGCCAACTGAAATGGCTTTGGATTGGGTATCTACTTGAAGAATCCTTTTTCTGAACACAGAAAAGTGCACACGCTGCTTTTCAGTGTGGCATGTGCTTAGAAATGGAAATGTATTTTTGCATACACAGAGGCTGAAGGAAGAGGAATGATGATGGCAGCCAGAGGGGATGCGACATCGTGACTCTAAAAGCTTTTAATTTCCGGAAAACTGTTAATATTTTGTGAGAGGTGGTACATGATAATCAGATTTAACTTGGCCAAAATTACTATGCACTTAATACTTATTTGTGTGGTTCAACTAGCGGTGCCTGTGCTTGCAGGCTGCAGGGCCACAGTGGAGAAGGACCGGCTCTGGGCAGACAGCTCTGCCACAGGCATGCCCAAGGACGAGGCAGAGCAACTCCTCCTCTCACCCCAGGAGCACAAGCAGGGCTCTCCAAAGAGTCTCTGCAAAGACAGGTTATGCTGCAGTCGTTAAGTGCTGATAACAAGAAATGGATTGTTTGATTGTTCTTTCTACCCCAAGTTTTGGTAGGATTCCTGGCCAGGGCAGAGGAATGACTTTGGGAGAAGTCTGACTAAGTCTATGGTTCTGAGCCATTAATTTGGGCTGATTAGCTTGTGAAAAGACCACAAGTTCAAATCTTACATATTTTGCCCCGTCTTCTCATCCCTAGGAGTCCATTCTGCAGCTTCTCTAAGTTCCAATCTTCTATTTTCTAGAGCTGAAAGAAATATCATTTTGGCTTTTCAGAAATGAAGAAGGTAGAAAAGATAGATAGATATACAATGCATGTCAGTGTTACCAGGTACCACAATATTTATTTTTCTTAACTCTGTTTCCTGAGAAATGGGAATAGAAGAATCACAGCTTTCATTGAACAGTAAAGTTAATTTCTAGTTCTCAAGGTTTTACAGAAAAGCATTAAAACATCATTCTTGCAATGTCACCACAAATATCACTTGGACTTCTTGAATTTTCCTTGCATCTGAGCTTGCTCTCTAAGGATGCAACAATTCACTTATACAAGCAATTTTCAGAATAGAGGGACCTGTTTATCTAATATGCCACAGACTTCTTTTTCTCCTGGGAAGCCATGATGATGCACAAGAGCAAACATCTATATTTTTATATGACCAAAATGTTCACAAGATTTTTTTTAATTGCTGCATTTTATTAATATGCTACTAGTTAAAAGGTTTCTTTGAAACAATTCAGAAGTTGAAATGAAAAACTGTGTGTCTTTTTCAGCACCTTTATATTTCATTTATTGTCAAACTCTCAGTCAGCACGATGAGGTGGCTGATAATTATTCAGGGTTGCCAATTAACCTACTTAACAGGTCGCACAGGTAACTGGCATAGATTGTGTCAAATCTCATTACTGGGGTAATAATTTAATCACCCAGTGCATTGACTGAAGGCCAGAGAATCTGGAGAATAAATTAAATAGGAAAATAAAATCAGTACCTAGCCAGACTTTATATTCAAATACATGAAAACAGTTTGTCACACAAAATTATAAAGCATACTACTTACTAGTAGAAACACGGTAAAGTCCGGGGTGGGGGTTGGTGGTATTGAGGGTGGAGGGGTTTCAATCATAATATCCAGCATGAGTATAAAAAAAGTGTTATATGTCGCCTTGCTTTTATAATGAAAGATAGTTTTACATGAAGAATTCGTGAGCATGTGTGTTATCCTTCAGCATTTAGACAGACATGCAATGCAATTGTCTTTAATGTAGTGTTACAGACCAGAACTTCCCGGACACATCTTCTCTGTGATCTACGTGGAACAATCCTAGCCTCTCCTTTCCTATATATCCCAGCCTTGTTCAGTTCTTCATGCCTGGCTTTAGAGCAAAGACAAAGGAACGTCAAGCAAGAAGGTCACATAATGGATAAAATAATATTGCTGGATGTTTCTAGATGGACAGGAGAGAAGAAAAATTACAGTAAGTGCAATCGTCAAAGTCATAGAGTCAGTGAAAAAGCTGTGCTTTCTCTGTACATTTACAAGGTGACTGAGGAAATAGGAGGTAGGAAGAGTAGAGTCTGTCTGGAAGAAGAAAAACATTTTCTGGGCAGAGAGAGAAAAAAATATTAGGAGGAACAATAACATCTTTAAAAATGGGTTGGAGTATGAAATACATATTTATATTTGCTTTAAAGAGAGGCACAAACATTATCAGAAATGATCAGAGTTTTAATATTCAAAATACAGACTGGAGAAAAAATACCACTACTAATGACAGGATCTAGTTGGTCCTGAATGTGTGAGGTGTGAGGAGTCTCACTGCGCAGACAAAAGTCCATGCAAGACTCAGGAAAAGACCAGCGTATGGTGAACATGCCCTTGTCTTCATAGTCTATATCAATGGTTTACTGTCTACAGGAACAAGAGGGCTATAAAAGAAGCCATCACTCCTCCGAGTAGAGGATCATTCAGTTTAAACATTTCTCATAGGTCTTATGGCCAAGAATTACAGCATACTGAGCACAGCTCCAGGACTTGTAATTTATTCACTCAGTAGGAAAAAAGTGACTACCATATCAGCTCATGATAGGCCTGTAAAATAAAAACAGCCGGCATGTGAAAATAGCCAGCATGCCAGGAATAAATGCTGGGTTCTTAACTAGCTTTGGGTTTTTTTATAACAATGAGCAAGAATACATGCTTAAGTTACTAGATGTGGCCTAGACAACTCATCTATGCTGTCAAATATATTATTTTGAATCATAAATTGTCTTGCTACTGAAACAGCATACGTTATAGCAGAAAGGCTGAGCATATCTATTCCAATTCTAGAATTACAGAAACAACATGCAGCTCTTAAGTGTCTATTTTAACTGTGCCCACAGAATATAAATGCTGTAGTAGTCAATAACTTCTTAGATCTTTTTTAAGAAAAGACGAAAGCAGGATAGCACTATTCATGGATGCTGCCCACTAGTTCAGGAGTGCCAGAGAACAGAAACTGCTTGAAGAGGAAAAAATACTTTCACCTAATTAGTAGAAAACTTAACGTTGATGAGTTAAACTTTCTCATTAAAATTTTCCCTGATAAAAAAGCAACAAGCTTAAAATAATAGCTTTTTTTTTTTGACATAAAGCAAGAGCTCAAAAGTACTGGATAAATTCAGCTCATGCAAATGAAGTTACTCTTTGCTAGAAGGTTGGAGGCTAGACTCCAGCTGCCAGCAGTTACTAATTTCTGTGGACAGAAGGCCCACAGCTCCCAGTCTGCTTCTCTGGGTCTTGTGAATATTTCCAGTGTTTTCAGCTTGCTGGTAATTTTTATAAGTTATGTACTAAAGGTATAAATGGCTAATCAAATTACATAGGCTACAGTCATGGTAAAGAGTGACAGTAGACTAAGAAACTCCATTAGAATACTGAATATTTCACTATCTAGCTATCTAGATAAATCTGTTTTCATAAATGCTTTGTCAAGGCAAAAGCATTATCAACTCACTTCCATGATGGTCTAGAGAGCCATCATTTCAGAGGTTAGCTTAGGGCAATAACATACAGCCCAGGCAGCGTGATTCCCATACTATGGAGTCAGGACGTATTCTAAGGGGGTTTTCAAGTCTGGATGGAGATAAGCCCAACAGCAAGCACCAATATGGATCTACAGACGTGTACTCTGCTGTAGCTGTGAGGGACTGTTGCAGAGACTGAACATATGCTAATTGCATCTTCATCAAAGAAAGGTTGTTCTGCATGAGAGCTGCTCTGAGTGATCTCTGGAAAAAGGATCAATCACAAACTTTTTGCTACCCTTTCATTTATTAGTTTTCCATTTTTCTGTTGTTTATAATCACAGTCTGTAACTGTCATGAACAGTAACCCCATTATATTGCTGTCATAGCACCATTTTACAACTCTTCATTTTAAAAAGTGCTTTCCAATGACAACGTTACCTCTTCAGTTGACAACAATCACCTGTGTATTTGTTAACTACAAATTTAATGGGAAGAACTACTAGCTGATATTAAAGTACCGTAATACAATGCGATAGTGTTTTGGACAGGTCTGGACCAGTTAAAATTTTATTCAGCCCCCCCAGCAGTGTCCAGGCTTGAATATTCCTGTTCAGTGCTAATCTTTTTCATTCCTTTCCTTACTCAGACTAACACTGACTTAGTGCCTGTTCCCCTATACAGGTGATGCTAATTGCTAGTATGCTTGCAGCAAATTGAACCATATACCCCCCGGGACAGTTTGGGGGATGGGGGGAAACAACTTCTTTTCCCTCTGGTGAAAATTACGACTGCTCACAGCTGCCAATTTCCACTGAAAGGAAAAAGCAGGCAGGTTTTAATCAGAAGAGAAGGAGATGGGGGAAGGCAGGCTCTGAGCCTCCCCAAGGTTATAGCAATTCCACAAGGAAGGCACTGCAATGCTTTCCCGGGTCTGCCCCCCAACCCCAAACCAGAGCCAAACATGCTGCAGTGTGGCCCCTTTGCCTCGCTCCCCCTCCGGCTGTCACCCTCACTCTCTCCACGCAGAGTGCTGTCTCATGGGGGAGGTTAGTTACAACCTATTGGAACCCTTATCGGAGCATCCAGCTAAATGCCAGGGCTGGGAGAGCAAAGGGTAGACCGCATTTTTTTTCCCCATCACAATTGCCTGTTTTTCTGGACAGCAGAAGTGGTTTTAAATCACTGCAAGCTGCGAAGAGCCTGGACCGCTCTATCCCACTCCCTAGGCAAGCATTTTATCACTAGGTTGTATTTTTTACAAATAGATACTATATATTACACTCAACACAGAGCACAGTAATCCCACTTCAAGCCCTGGTGAGAAGAGCAGTGTTGGAAACTTGGTATAGGACACAAATTAGTCCCATATAACTTCCCATGCGGAAGGTTTCACTGGCTGCCTGCATCTGCGCTGGGCAATTCTGGCTCAGGAAGCGACAAGTCTTTTGGTTTAGGACGGCAGAATATGGATGGTTTTTGTTTGCCTCTGTGGCTTTCCCACTGCTCACAGAAGAAAGCCTTTATCTTTCAGTAAATGCACAGCTGAACTAATAGATTGTCAGGGATTCACTGCAAAAGGACAGTTCAAGATAACTCTAAAGATTCGCAAGTGTAAGAGTCTGCAACAAAATGTAAAACATTTTAAATGTAATGCAGTGATTAACCATGGGCTTTCCATAATAATCATCGTTTAGCGAATGTATAAATAGAATAAAAGCAATATTGAAGCAAATAAATGACCTCTGACACAAAAAATGGCTTGCATTTCATATTACTTTACTTAACTGCCTCCTCCTTCCCCCACCAAACAGAAGCTTTATTGACAAAATGTGCTCTGGTAATTTAGTCTGTAGACATAAGAATGTGCAGCTCTGGAAAAAACTGAATTACGGGTTCTATTTGTAAGATGAGGAATGGCATGTAATAACTTAATGAACTGGAAGTTTATTAGTTGTGAAAGAAAGAACTAATGGAAAGCCTTGTCTATCAATCTTTTTTTTTAACCAGAAAATGTTCAGGTGGGTAAGTGTCGCATTCATTATGCATTTATTATCTTATTAATACAAGTATGTGCTAGAATCTCAAGAAGCTACAAAAATATATCTCAGCTTCTAATTTAATGTGGATTTTATTAGTCAGTTTTGGAGGCTCTATTCTAAACCCAAGTCATTAGAATTTCATTTGGCCAGCAAAAAGTTCACTTGAACACAGGAGCTACCAACTTACATCATCTAAGGTTATAGCCCTCTGCTCCCTGTACAGACTGTATTCATCAAAATGGTGGAGTGAAATAAATGCACACACAGTCATGATGACAGCCTCATTTCAATAGCTATTTATTGCTCTGTAGACACATAAATACAAAAGGACAGTAATATAATGATTTTAACAAGAAACAGGTAGAGAAACCTGTCTAACATAAAATGTAAGACTCAAATCCTTGCCTGTTAAAGAGTTTTCTCCCCTGTGTGAGGTATAGGGATTTACCTCAGCTACAGTTTCACATGGACATATTTATTTTGCGCAATTGAATGATTTGCCTCAAAATTTTTTGGATCATGATATGCATGTGTGAATATGCAGAATAATAGCAATAATAAAGTACTCTAAAATCTATTAGGATGCTTCCCCCAGTCTTAGCTGATGTTATGTCTTAAAAATGCAGTGTAACAAATAGAATTTAGCCCTAAATAAATACATAAAACATATGTGCAAATAACAAAAAAACAACAGAGACTAGGAAATTCAAAGTTCAAGTCAATGCATATGAAGGTTTAAGTAGAACAAAGCAGATGCTACTCTTTCAGCCCCAATATTTCATGTGCTGCATAGATCCTTGGGTAATTTTAATTTTAACCCTGCAATTGATGATCTGTTTGCTTTGATTTTCTATTCCAGAGATAAAAATAAGCAAGGAAGGAAAACCTGCATTAATTTATGCCTCTAGTAGGCTCCTGTGGGTGGGCCTTTTTTGTTTTATTGGGGTTTTTTTTCACGTGGCCAGTCTAGCAGCAGATGTCTTACCTAGATTTAGCTGTTTAGAAGACCAGTCATAGCCATTCCACTTAATCAGGCAGTAGCATACTATTAACAGACCAATTCAATACATTTGTTTTCTTTATCAATTTACGTTTCATCTCAGAGGTCCAATACAAGGGGATTTTGAACCATTTGTGCTGAGCACAATCGAAGGGCCAGTAATGGAATTATTTGATTTTCTTGCTGAAGAGAACAGAAGAAAGGGAAAGCCATCTTTCCCTCGCTCCCTCGAGTGAGCTGCAGGCCTGCATTAGGCTTTAAGCTTCCTCTGTAAAACATACCCCAAGGGCAGCAGAAGGCCACTTAAATATAGCTTGGAGGGCAAAAGTGGAACATGGCTGTGGCACATTGGCTTTCTGCCCAGGAAAAAATTCCAACCATTAGCACGAAATGCTCATCCTGAAGCTCTCATACTGAAATTAAATGCAATCTATCAAATGAATAAACAATAATAAATTAAAGCAGCATGAGTAAATTAAAAAAATAAATCGCAGTAATATATACTGTGGATCATCCGTTCTGGATTGCTTTTCCAGACTGCACACCTCAGATTATCTTTCAGCCTGTTTTTTTCATGATTGTATTTTTGGACAAGCAAAATGGACCTCGATGCACTAATTGAGTTTATTCATGGTCTACTCTACATGTTAATAAAAATATAGTTTTAAATAGTGCTTGCTTTCCCCATGCAAATAACTTTGTTTACTCGTGCTAGTCAGCAGAATCTGACCTATTTGGTAAACAGGTTGAGTTTACGTGAATTGTATCTAAACAAGAATTCAGACAAGAACAATTAAGCATACAAAAATGTAGCTTTAGATACCTCAGGTAGAACCGCACATTCTTGTTTAGGCAGTCAAGGATAATTTCAGCAGGCTTCAGAATTCGGATAGCTGTGAAGTTAAAATGAATCAGTCCTTTTACAGGGCTCACAGGAAAAGCAGATTGTGTTCTGGGACGGATTTTAAAAGGGGAATTTTCAGTAAGCATAATTTAATTACCTAACTGGAATTTTGCCATGATGCCCTGGCTAAACCTTCACTTTTTGTGAAGTAGCAAAAAAACCTCAGTGAAACTCTTATGCTCTATCTGAACCATACCTATTATAGCAATAAATTCAGCCTTGTGCTGGCATGGGACAGCATTAAGAAGGAGAGCAAAGGGAAACATCTCACCTACTGAATATTAGTCTCATTTCCTGAAACAAGCTGACTCTTCCCGGGAGCTTCTTTCCCAAAACTTCCTTAGGGTATGAAATAATTGGCTATTAACCAGTGTGTTCTCGACCCAAAGAATGGAGCAGAAAACATGGAAGACTTGTCTGGATTATGAGGAGAGATAAAAGAGAAATTAGAGCTGATACGTACTGACTGAGCCTGCGGCTCCCTTGAATTTGCTAGTTGAGACTCAGAGGGTTTTACCTGCATTTGTACCAAGGCAAAAGACCTGAGGACAAGAGCAGGCAGAAAATGGGGGAAGGGAAAGCAGAATGGCACAACTTTCTCCCTTTTCAGAACTTTTTTCCTGCCTGTTTGCCCTGCCTTTAGCATGGGGCTGTGAAAAAGAAAAGCTGTCAGCTCCATAGCATCGTATTGTCAGCGTAGCGGACAGCCTGTCTCACCTCAAGGCAAAATAGAAGTTATGAAAGAGGTGTCTGCACGCTAAGGAAAAAAAAAATGCAAAATCTTACTTATCACCAATCCTGTACACAGTCTTCTGAACAAGTGACAGTTTCCTTTTTGTTCCCTTGTAAATGTGATCATCTGTAACCTACCAAAACTTCTGCAGGTCCCCTGAGGGCTGCCCTGGAGCCCCAAGTGCTGGCAGCCAGCATGCCAGGCGAAGCCGCTGCCGTGCAGGCTCCAAACGCCACGTGAGGAACGGCTGAGGACACCGGCACGCGCAGAGGCAGTTCCCATGCCCTGGAATGATGAAAACAAGTTGTTAGTATGCAACACGCAGCATCAAAGGCTGAGCCCGCTGCTAATGAGTGCTATGCAGAGGGCTCAGGTCATGGTTTTGCTAAATTCTGTGCACTTGGTACACCTGTGAAACACACCACCAAAACGCAGCTCAGCTCACATAGCTGTCCGAGTGCAGCAGGTTGGAACCGAGGTGCCGGGGCAGGTGTCTCTGAGCCGCTGGTGAGATACCTGCCCCTCAATGTCAAGTGGTTTGTTAGGACTGGAAAGTGCTGTGCGAGTAACGAAGTCTCTCTGGGGCTGGTAGGCCTCCATTGCACTCGCTCTGCCGCTGGGACAGGGGCCTCTGGGCAGGGTGCAACGCCTTACTGCCGGTTCAGAGTGGTTCATAATGGTTCCCAGCAAGTGCCTGTACACTACGGCACGCAGCATGGGGACAAACAGGAGGCATGAGAGGTCCTGGGCTGGGCTGTGATCTTGCGGGGATCACAGCAATGCAGTGCACTAGCTCTGGTGGGGTGGACGGTCAGCTGCCATGGAGGGCTGCCATGGATGGATCCAGCTCTTCAGGAAGGACAGGCCAGGAGAGCAAGGAGGGAGAGCTGCCCTTGATGTGAGAGCACGACTGGGGTGCATGGAGCTGTGCCTTGGGACAGGTGACGAGCCACCTGACAGTTTATGTGTAGGAGGTGTGTGTTTAAATAAAGCTCCCCCATGTTTCCAGGTTAGACTGCACTCTATTTCAAAAGCCTTCACCTGCCGTATATCCCAAAGTGTCTGAATAGAAAGAAAGGGGATTGGAAAAACTTTGCTAAGTACTGTAAAAGGAAGAATTACTACAACATATGTGTTTCAGCAGCTTATATGATTCATAAGTTCTCACCCTTATTGAGTGAAGGAGGCCTTCAGGAGAGACATAAGTGGTGCTCAGCTGTAAGACAATAGGTTTTCACTGGTGATGAAAGACAAGGCTGAAGCTTAATGGGAAAGAGTAGCATTCCCAGCACTGTGCTTCCTCATTCCTACTTCTGTGGCAGGAATTTCTCTGATTTTGTTACAGCCAGTTTTGCCTCAGTATAGGAACAGTCTTTACATGCTCTTATGGTGATGTGCTAATTCCCTCAGGATCTCTGAAAAGATCACACAGCAATCAGAAAGTCCCGTGGGATGTTCTAGGGATGTGGGACCATTTCCAGAGAATTTGAAGGAGGAATTTTAATATATTGGGAACAGCTAGCAAGGATGTAATTTAGCTGCAGGAGTCTTCCCTCCTCTGCTCTTTATAGCCTATAACTTCAAACAGAAATTAGGACCCTTCATTTTCTTTAAACTGTACGGCAAACTGTTCAGATTCAGTGAGTGCCTCAGGATCTCGCCTTGCTACACTCTTACACACACCTACATAACGTCAATGCTTTGCTTATTCCGTATTTCAGTAACTTAATTACATGATGAATTCTCTCATGCTGCAAATTTATCTTCATTGAGCTAACTTTTGATCTCGGGCATTAACTCTGATCAGCGCTAAGGCAGAGACAGTCTATCCAATTAGCAGGTGGCAGCCTCAGAAGCTCAGCACCTCTGTTACTCTGCTTTCCAGGAGCTTTGACCTCAACAAACACACTCGATGAACCTGACCATGGCATTTTGGCTGCCTACCTCAGCTCATCTGCTTGGATGGCATTTTGCCTGTTAGCAAGGTAATATACTACTTTCAGGAGATGCCAGAAAAGGATGGGTTTAGATCCATAACTTGCTAAGCTCTGTTGAAATAGCTTTCTTCCGACAGTGAGCAATTACATAAGGCATCTTGACTTTCTCTGCATAAAAGCGACGCATTATCAGACACTCCCTTGTAGGGAATCCAAAAACTTGTTTTGCAACATCAGCAAAAACAAGTATCTATTTCAAAGGAGATTGGTTTTGTGCTCTTTGGAGGCCGTTCTAATATTGATGACATCAAGGAATCTCTGTTTCATTTGATAGTTGCACTTGGGGCAATGACCATCTTATTCTGTCTTTTCCCACATCTAGAGCAAGGAGCATCTGAGCCATAATCAAGGTTCCTGAGCACTGCACTGATACCAACTGTAGTATTGCATTAAAAGTCTGATAAGCCCAGCACTTTGTTTTGTCGGCAGTTTCAAAGCCACAGGGGGAATCCATGCTTCAGCTTCCATTAAAAGCCACTAGTTAGTTGTGAACACCCCTACCTCACTGCTTTGTACCTCCAGTTTAGTCTGTTTGTATCTGTTTGTGTCAGCTGATGCCTGTTTGCTTTGACATGGCAGAATCCCAAAGGTATGCAAACAAGAATGCCAAGATTTGAGAGTGCGCTGTAAGTTGGCTGAAATCAATCACTTTCCAGATGTTCCTGGATGCCTGAGGATGTGTCAAATGAGGCTCTGTTAAAGAACTCTTAGATGACATCAGATGTGAAATACCTAAGTGTGAAGGAAATACTGCAGCAGAACCACGCATTGACCCTGTTTGCAAGCTCTTTGTAGCTACTTGGCATTTGACTCTAAGGATCCAAAGCAAAGCTGATCACAACACAGTATAGGAGACTGAAGTCTTGCATGCTCAGAAGAGCCTTTCAGTCTGCCTCTTTGGCACACCAAATCTGTGCTTGCAAAATATAGGCTAGAATGGAAAAGTGAAACTCCCAGCTCTAGTAGTGGTCAAGATAATTTCTGAAGCTAAGCCTGATTGACTGTATGACTGTATTCATTCAGCATCTCAAGTAGATCATTAGCTCTGAAACCTATGGGGGATGATGTAAATAGAGCACTAGAACATCAAGAAAAATGCAGGAACCTGTGTTCTTACATTAGCTTCCACTCGCTTGCCTTTGGCCAGTTGGGAATCACCACACTGCGGCTTCAAGGGTCCTTAACAGGACAGTACATGGGGCTTAATCATGGCGGAAGACTGGGTCAAACTACCACTAGGGCCAGAGGAGTAGAACAAAAGAAGCATTGGTATCTCCTAGTTTTCAACAGCCCAATATATACAAAAGAGAGAACAATCCTGTGACTGCCCTTCTGCCATATGCTGCAGAGATCCTCAACCTATTCTAAGAAACAAAGCGAAGTGCAGCATGCAGTAGCTCATAAACACCACGGAGATATCAGCTCGCCTCAGCATCGCACCAGGAGAATTAGTTTCAGCACTGTTTTACACTGACATGGCTTCCAGTTCCAGCATTTGATTATTTTTGATAACCCCCGGATCTCCAAACTGGGCTCCTAAAATGGACTTCACGCCATTTTAATTTTGCACTCCCACATCAGGCCCTCCTCTGTGCCTCTTCCAGTTTGACTACTTTTTTTTTTTTGTAACACAGTTGTTCAGAAGTCTGTTTTGCCAGTCTCTGTTCAGTCCTGCTCTTGCCACGCATTTTACATTCAGCAGATCTAAAACCTAGAGCTGAGATGAGAAGAAAGAAATCATAGGAACAGAAAAATGGATCAGGAAGAAAATCCTGCAATCCACCAAGAACATTGCTCCTTCATGACTGAAGTGTGTTGTACAGCAACAGTAAAGAAGCCACAGAAATCTGCTTTAACATGGAGCAAGGAACTTCATTAGAATGAGAAGAGCCATATGATGGCTGAAATTACAGTGCCTTTCTTGAACTTCCTCAAGCCACCTCATGCCTGGATTATTGCTAAGGGTTTAGAGAACTGAATACACAGTGCTCTTTAAATGGATGTGGGGGAAAGGTCTGGAAGTGAATGTAGCACAAGGAAACTTGGAATGGGGAGGAGGACTACGAATGCAACTTTCCTCATCTGCAAGATCAATTCAACTAAAATTGAGTAAAAGAACAAGATGATGTCTCCCTCCTACATTCCATTCCATTCTTCATGTATACTGACATAAAAAGGGTAAGCATGAAAAATAGCTCTATTTTCAGCCATGCAACAATGAAAGAAGTTTGGGGATACATGCAAAAGAAGTTATAAGACTGACTCCAGCCAACAGATTTCTACTACCTCAAACCTTGCATGGTCTCCTGGCAGCATGAGACAGGCTTTGAGACCCCTCTTTGGGGGCACAGAAGTCATTTTTCTACTGGCATATGGGCAGGTCGCTTAACTATTTTTCCTATATTGATACAAGAAGGACGTTTTAATGCAGCAAAAAGCAACCTTCCAAAAAGAGCTGAAAAGAAGATTATTTACCTTTCTGAATCAACAGTAGGGTCCACAACAGGTACGTAATGGGAGCCTGAAAAAAAACTTGGTTGCTGAAACCGCCACCCCCACCGAAGAATTTTTGAATGGTCATGCCCTAAACTATTCCTTCCTTTATTTTCCAAACACAATGTAGCCAACAGAAAACCAAATTCTCATTTACTGCCTAAGCAGTGAATAATGTTAGCGCTCAGTTAAACATAAAGATTAACTGCATGGCTCATATCAATATATAGGAAGATCTGATGCATAAATTTTAACACAATGTACCAGCACTGTGTTCATTTTTGTTTAAAATAAGAATTAGTAGAATCTGTCTATCAAAAGGGTTTTTAATAAACTCAGAAGTATATGGTATTTCTCCTATAAAGGAAAAAGTGTATATGAATACACCAACAGAGATGAAGGTAATTAAAAAGGCTCTTAAAAATAGGGAAAAAGATAGGGAAAACAACTTCAGTTAATTCTCCTTTTCAGGATCTAATTAACCTTAAAAACTGTGAGTTTCCAGCCTTTCCCATGCATTTCAATTCAATGGAGAATGTCCCTTGCTACAAACTACAGGTCTGATTTAATGGAGTTTTGATTGAGGATAAAGACAGAAGAGTCAGTCTGTGGTACCCTCTCTTCACACTGAAAAGTGTCCAATTCCAAAGGCAAATGCACTCAGCTCAGTCATCCCAATTAAGGGGTCAGCTGCTATTCAGCATAAGCAAAGATAGCACAAAGAATGCAAAAGAATCAGCCATTACGGCATATTTACAAAGGCAGCGTGGAAATTGATGTTGGCTGGGGACAGCAAAGGAAAAGACATGCTATTTAAACAAACAGATGTACGTACATATATGTATATATTTATACATACAGAGCTCCCACATGCACATGTATCACATAATAAAATTATATAAAAAGGAAGAAAAACCCTTTGCTCTCTTCAGGTCATTCTCTTGAATCTTCTGTCCGTATGAAAATAAGTGGAACTACAGCTGAAGCTGCAATATCTGGGTGTTGAAACAGTATCTTCTTGCTGCAAGTAGGAAGTGTTAAAAATAAATAAATTTTCAAAGACTTTTTTTTTCACGGGTGTCTATAACAACTCATCTAGTATGCACAGCACACAGAAACCCTGATCTTATGCTGATGTCAGCCTGCCATAACCCCTCATGCCTCTAGAGGAATTTCTGTGCTGAGATCAGGATCCAGCTCGATGCCAACCGGGTCATACCCTGCAGTAGTGCCAGGCACAGATCTCCTACTGACATCTCTGGAGCTTTTGCATCAGTGCTAGTGGCAGTCCTTTAAATTCAGGTCAAGTCACCTGAAATGCTCCAGCTTCCTTGCTTCCCAAATGCCTACCAGTTACTATATTTTTATCAGAAAGAATAAGAGACAGGGTTCCCTGCCAAAGGTTATCTCCAAGTTCATACTGTGTGTCCTTACGCTGCCACATCCAATAAATCGTTAACGCCGTCTGTTCCAAGCAGGCTTCGCTGGGACCAGTTTTGTAGGGCCAGCACGAATTTGTGCAGGCTGCTGCAATGTGGAGGACAAGCTGGGCTGGTACCACAGCTCTTTGTGGACATGGTCAGCCTTCAAATGTTTGTGAAATGATCTTTGGAGGTTCAGCTTTCAACTGCTACTGTTGTTTTCAAGAACAAAAGAGACACAGGCAATCAGTCTGCTCAGCAAGAACAAAGCTCACCCAGAGCAGCAGGCACCTCCCCAAAGTCCTCTGTGCTGGCCTGAAATGCCCCAGAGAAGGGCGAGGGATGCTCTGCTCCTCTCAGCCTCCCTGAATAGCACCAGTACTGGTGCTGCAGCCCACTGAAGTAACCATCCCAGGGGTTTCGGACTAGGTGGATGTTCATGCTCACACAGAAGGAGCTTCAACCACTTCTGCTTACCCATGTGGATCAAGATTACTGGGAGGCCTGCAGTGTAATGCTGTGGTTTCCCAGTAGTGGGGGCGGAGGTCACACAGAATCACAGAATCACAGAATCACTAAGGTTGGAAAAGACCTGTAAGATCATCAAGTCCAACCATCAACCAAAAAACCACCACCACACCCATTAAACCATGTCCCACAATGCCACGTCCACACGTTCCTTGAATACCTCCAGGGAGGGTGACTCCACCACTTCCCTGGGCAGCTTATTCCAGGTCATTTCTGACTCTTCTTATTTGAGAGGAAATTCACTGCCAAAAGCTAACACAAAACATTGGTAAAAGTCCTTCTTAAGCCCTTGAAGATCCACCCCAATTTCCTATGCAACAGCTGGCATCGATTTACAATACATGGGAATAAACTCATACATAGCCCATGGTCTTCTACTTGGTACAGTGATGGACTTTGCACCCTTTTAACCCTTTGTAAAGCCAGATGACCCAGGCTAACAGCAGCAGGATGCCACCCTGAAGCGTAATTATTTTATAGCTTCTATTTATTTTCTGGAATATCAAAATTTATGACAATCACTAAAGCAGATTGATTAAACCCTAAGCATAAACACACCACGATAGAGAAGTTGTTTTGCTGTCATCCCAAGAAAGCATCTATTTGCAAAGTACATGGCAATATCAAAGAGCTCTCTATTGATTACACTTTGAAAATAAAATTGCACCACTTATCATATGCTGTTTGCAAAAATGCCAATCATTATAATACTCACATAAGCATACTATGTCTTCCCCCTGAACTCGTTAAATCTATTACTGAGACTCTATCCTGAGCTGCCTACATGTGGAAAAAATATCTTTCAGATAACACATTAACATTCATAACCAGTATTTAAAGCTGTGCATGATGCCATCTCAAAAGATAAGGGTCTTGTCAGCATTTCAAGTATAAGCCTCATTTCAGGGGATGGAGGGAGGGAGTGGCAACACTGTATTTCAGCTGTTTTAAATGACACCAGCAAGAAGCCTGACATACAAGTTGTCAATCTAATTGCACCTGTCTTTCAGAGCTAGGTGTATCTTTCACCTCCACATTCAGTTTAAAAAATAGTGAAATTCTCAGTACATCATTGTAAACTACCTGCCGAGTGCTATCATTCTGTTTGTGCATACAGCAGCCCGCACAATTATAATTCTACATCTAAACCTTCATATTACAAAAGCTTTTAAGGTATTGAACAAAAATGATATGACCACTTTCTCACAGGTATACTTGCACTCTACAGAAGAAAGAAAGAGATAAGCAAAACAATAGCTAACGATACAACAATGAGGGCTTGGTCCATGACTCATGTTATCAGATGTTCCTGCAGTATCAAAATACTAATAATACTCAGTACAAAAGTTAATGACAAAAAGGGTAAAAAATAACAACTAAAAATGTTTTTTGTGGGGAGAAATTTGTAGGTGCAATGCATCTGCCTTTGAGCCCAATTCTGCCACAGATACAGCATAAGTTGTGATTTGCAAAATGAGACCCATTAGCTGTTGATGTTAAAGTATTCTGTCAAAGGAAAATTTATTTGTATTAGTAAAAAAAAAAAAATCAGAAGTAAACAAGCAGTTGTCATAAGGCAAGAGAGGCTTCAGAAATCCACAACAGCCTAAAAAAGAAATTATTGCAATGCTTATACTTGAGATGATCAGGACCACTGACCAGTTCATAGCCAAATAGCTATAAAGAAATGATCCCATGCCTATATAATTCCAAGTGCATCAGTATCACCAGCTAGAAATAATATAGCCAAACACTTCTATCTGTAGAAGCAAAAACAAGATTTCTAGTTAGAAAGATGAAATGCTAACGAGTATAGTGGTTGCAAAGCAAAAATACTCTGGAGTAAATACGTGTGCAAATAACTGGTGTTGCCCACAGTTTTCAAGATTCCAAGCCAGAGCTGATTACCAAAGCTGATTGAGCTGTCCTCTTCTACCAGCTTCACTTGCTGCTCAGTCATGAAGTAGATATTAGAATCTCCTGCTGTGCAAAGGATTTTATTGCTTTACAGGAAAAAGGCTGATAGATGGTAAAAAAAGATGTCATATAAAGGATGGGCAGTTATTCATAAATTATATGCTTTGTAATGGAAAGAAATGCCACAAGTGTTATGGAATACATACACACACTTTAGAACAAGGCCAAATGCTCACTCCCTCTTGCCAAAGCTGTTCCACTCCACATGGAATCTAATGGACTAGAAAGACACCCCACAAAGAACAAGATCCCCCACATGTGGCAGTTAGGACACATACTTATCCGCTGACTATTCAACAGATTCAGGTGTCCCCTGGTATCCCCTGGCATTCAGGCTGGAAGGGAGATGACTAAATACCTTCAGTATCCTGGACCATGATGACTACAATATAAAGCAGAAGTATAACTTCTCCCCTTCCTGTTGTCCTTTCAGTTAATGCACCACATTTGGTGCATCCCTACTTTGCTTTGAAATGTGTCTATCAAGACAGAGATGGCTCTGAGGATGCCCAGGAAAACAACTTCAAGCCACAGTGAACTGTAATGTTAAAAACTGAGATATCAAGTGATTTTAAGCACCATCAAAATTTGGTCACTGTCAATAAGGAAGGAGATTCTGAGTATGCCTATTTTCTACCTGAGCATCTAAATTTCACCATAAAATGTCATATTAGATACTCAAGATTTGTGTGTGTTTGTGTAAGCTCCCCGGAGTAGAAGTCAGCTGAAATCCTAGCCCCATGAAGTCAAAGGGAGATTTGTCAGCGGCTGAAGTCTAGGTCAGGATTTTATGTATGTCTGTGTTGTGCTTTGTGCAATAACAACTCAGGGAGCTACTTCAGATGCCAAATAAATTTTAAGGTTTCCCTGGAGTTTAGAATTCTTTATTCTAAGTGATTCTCCCCAACATATTAATGTAACCACCATTCTCATAAGTTCTAATTGTCTCATCAATTTCTTTTCATGCCACTTTGAGTTATACATCATGCTTCAAAGTCATTAGTTGCAATCAAATGGCCTCCACAAAGAGAAATATTATAGGGTATTTTTCAGGTTAATGATTACTGCTCAGAGACAGCAAAGTTTCTGGCTAAAGCGATGTAGGAAAGACTGCAGGAAAGCAGGGAATACTTTTCCTTAGTCAAAAAAAAAAAAAAAAGTCTTTATTTCTCAGAGACTTAACTTTTCTATCCATGGAAAACCAGAACAGAAACTATTTCTTCCGAAAAGCAAAGCTACATAATTTTTCTTTTTTGTTTGTTTGTTTGTTCTGAATTGCTATACCCCCTTTTCAGAGATAAACTGCTTGTCTTTTCAGTGTAATTTCTTCTTTCCTGTTGATTCAAGGTGGCTTCTTGGCCTGCACTGTGTTGAGTGACTAGCCATAAACTAGCTTCACCTCTGACACCAGAAACCACCATCTCAACCCCTCAACCTCTTTTGCACTTATGTAACTTTACACAGTGAAGTACTCACGTTGGGCCTATGCAGAAACAAGACCTTGAAACAGCCCTGCAAATAATGGTGAGCGTCTGATCGGAAATGAAAACATTGTCAAACCATAGGGCTATTCCAATCCACTATTACTTGACATTGCAGGAACCTGCAAACAACAAGGCAAATGCTTAAGAACACGTCCCCCTCCCTGCTCCTGACAAGTGGTTGGGTGAGCAGCCAAAAAATGAATTTTCAATTTTGAGCCAAACTCTGACGTAGATTTTTCTGATACATAACCGGGGATGAGGCCAGGCTGCAACCTTTCCTCTGGTTAGGGCAATTCTCAGTCACTTATTTCCACTGAAGAAGTAGGAAACTAAAATATCGAATGGCCACCGCCTTTCATCAAATCTGGCTCAAAATATTTGTGAAGGAAGGGGACCTTGACTGACAGCCAGACAGATATACATGCCATGCACATACATAAAGCACAATTACATTTCTGTTAGAAGCCAGGTGAAAAACACAAAAGCCGATGATTGCCCAAATTTTTCTTTGGTCAGCAACTGTCCACAAACATCTCATGGAATGAACTTAATGGAAGGAATTTTTGGGAACACATGAAGTCTGGAAAAATACTGGGTTTTTTCTACTCATCATGGAGCGAAACGAGAAATATGTGACCTCTGTGCATAATGACAACTCAATGACACGGCTCTCATTCTCAATGTGGACTATGAAATGCTCACTGTGAACTGCTCAAAAATAATCCTCAGGCCATGATTATTCATAGAAATTATTTGGTGAGTAATTTCAATTAAATAAATTCAAGGAATCAAGAAAAAGAGGCTAAACTAATAGAATGCATTATTTATGATGAATAATTCATTTGGAGGAACTTTCCCCCCCACACCGTTGCAGAAAGCCAGCTCAAGGCATAGAGCACTGGAGTCCCACTTAAGCCCTGTTTTGAGGTCTTAATTGGGCCTTTCATGATGAATCACTCTGGGCTGGCCCTCTGCCCAGGACTGAATTTCACCCATTGCTCCTGCTCCTCACATATTGCTAGATATATCATTAGCATAGTGAGATTTGGGTTCTTTCAACTTTACGGCCATAAAAATAATGATATGGAGAGATTTCATTATGTTTCTTTTACTACTAATAAATAAAGGGAAGAAACCTCTCACATCAACCTACCAGACGTTCAACAGTGAACATTCATCATACCCACACATCAACTGCATTATGCAAATATGGGCCCCATTACTAAGGCATGTCCATTCAGTAAAGCAAGAAGACCTGATAATTTCAACAAGACTCTCTGAATGACTAAAAACACTTGTGTGCACTTGTGCTTGTATGATGGGACATCGCCAGTTAAAAACATTCATAGTACGTAACACGTAGGTTATGACTCTGAGGTAATTCGAAAAATTGCACATATAAATGGTAGTGGCAAATATTACTGTAGATATACACTTATTTGAAATGAAAGGAACAAGACATTGTTGAAACATTGTTAAAACATTGTTAAATGTTGTTAAACATTGTTAAAACATTGTTTTAAGGATGGGAAAAGCCATTTTTTTATGTTCTTGATTCTCAGCAATGTCATCACAGAATATCTACCATCTCGCTGTTCCTATGAGAGAAAAAGAACCCATTGACATGATGAAACAAAGCACTTCCAAAAATATTTAACCCACTCAGTAAGACCTACGTGCATGCTTTTAAATTAAACACTTGTTCAAAGATCTGATCCAAATCCCACTGAAATCAGCCGGAGTCCTTCCACTGACATCAAAGCACTTTGGATCAGGCATACTACTTTGCTGAATAGGATGAACACATCCATAAATATCAACTGTCTTACAGTTGGGTCCTGGGTCCTACGCTAAAAGGTGTGTGTGAAAAAATTTGGGCTAAAGCTAAAATAAAGTGCAGTGTTAATTACACAGTGGTGAGTCTGTCAGTATCCCCAGTGCACTTACTATCTGGGATGCTTTCTGACAGACAGCTTCTATACCACATTTCCTGCTGAAAACAATATTACTGGTATTATAACTCACAAAATTCGCTTCTTATTTTTAAGAAAGTGAGGATTCCACATTAATGATACAAAAAATCAAAAATTGATAGTTTTACTGCTGCGTTTTGCACCACCAGTGTAAGATCATGCTGTGCTGTTACAAGCCAGATTACCCCAGATGTACTGAAACAAATCATGGCGAAATCTCTTTGCAAAAAATAACCTTGAAATTAGATAATGGGTATCAACAAAGCATATCCTTGGATGGGATCTGAGTCCTCGCAGGAAGCAGCAACTGAGGAAAGAATGACAAAGCATGTTGATTTTAAGTCGTAGTTCTTCAGATTCTTTTATTTGCACAGTAGGTAGCCATAAAGTGTCAGTAAACAATATTCTGAAGTAGCCCATGGCTCTCCAGATGCTTGAGTGGTTGGGGGAAATGGAGCTAAAAAATGCATCTGGAAACCAAGGAAATTCATTACAGGTAATAGCAAACAGCCAGTCAGTAGACGCCACACATTCAGAAGCCACTGTCACTCAGGAGTGCCCCTCTGCCCACAGACTGGTGCATCCACCGGCTCTCCTTCCACAGACTTCATCACAAACATCTCTCTCCTCTGCCTCTCTTGGGCGTGCATTGCACCAGTTCGCTGTTGCTGGGCAGCACGGGTGAGCAGGGATGGATGCCAGGACCAAGGAGGGCAGAGCCTGCCAGCTCCTTCCTCCCTGTCTTTGATGCTCACCCTCCTTCACTCATCCCTTGCCCGTTGCTTGCCCAAAGAAAGCAAGTGAAAGCCAGAGCCTCCTCTTTCACCCTCTCCTTTACAGCATACTTTCCATTGCTGCTGGATGAGATAAAACCTTGGATTACAAGTAACAATTATTTTGCATACTGCTCACTGCTAAATCTGGAAACTGTTTCTTTCCTTAATAATTAAGTGAAGCACAAAAATATCCCACTTACAGTACAGGAAAGATTCCAAAAATGTACGTACTCATGGAGGGAGAATGTCTCCAGCTACAAATAGGCACACATACACACCCACGGGCATACAGAGAAATATCCCCTTGGAAGGCAAGAATATAGGGTACTTGTTGAACAGTAATGATGATTATCTCAGAAACCTAAAAGCTGACATGGAGTAAGCATCTCGTATTATGCAGTTCAGGATCACAGGATGAGGAACACATGAGATCACTAAATAACTAAATTTACAAATTCCCATTGTTTAACCACATCAGTCATCATGTTTTGTTCACAAAAATCAATATTGGCATCTATTTATGATCAATAAATCCTCCTTTACCCACCATCAGCATCCAGGCTACCTTGGTAGTTTCTAATGAACACTAAAACTTAAATCCTGCCCTCCCTCCAATTCAGAGATTTCTGCTTAGTTTCTTGCTGCATTCTTTTCTTTATTCCATGAGACTTGGTGGATATGTTTGTTCCTTCTTCATTTATATACAGAGAAACAGAAACAGATAAACTGATGAGTAAAGATGTGTAAGTGGTGTTTAAGCATCCATCTGCAGATACAATGTGGAGAAAGAAAATGATCTCCACGTTTCCAGGCTTATTCGGCTCCTTGATATTTACACTCACAGAAGGACAACAGCATGATGTGCGCTAGGCAGGAAGGGTAATGATCTGTGCCAAATTTTATGTGCTTATGCTTCATGCCATGGTCTGGCTTTATTTTTTTACCTGCCAGCAGATAGATGTGGTGGCTTTAGGACCATGCAGGATCCAAGAGTGCTGTGTTGTATTTACCAGCATAGGACTAACACAGACTGTTGGAAGTTGGTTAAGGCTGGTACCAGGCAAATATTTAGCCCATACTTGCTCTGCAGCAGACTGGGAGTGCTCCCATGGGAAACAGGTACGGGATAATTAAGGGCTTTTAAGCCAGCAGACAAGGATATTACAAGGATAAAAATTTCAAACTGAAGGTAGCCAGATGCAGAGTTGTAGAGAAAGCACTATTTTTTACCTGTGGGAGACGAAAGCTACTGGAACAATCTACCAAACATTATGGCAGATTTTCATCATAGGCAATTGCAAAAATACGCCTGGATATGTTATTGGTTTTTCAGTTTTTTTGGTTTTGTTTTCCTTTTTCCTAGGAAGTATGATCTACTTTAAACAGGAATTAATTCCAATTTAGCTGATGGCCTGGGTTATGCAAGATCCAAAAGCCACAATGGTTCCATTAAGCCTTATAATCTATGAATCTGTAAGTTTATGGATCTGTACTCAGTCTTCATAACTTTGCTCCAAAAAGGAAGATGAGGGAACACAGCAAAGTATTTGGGAAAAAAAGAAACCTTCACAATGCTTACAAATCAGGCGTAACACTGAGTTTTCCCAATCCCTCATAGGCTGCTGTATCAGCCAGCCTCCTGGCCTTCCATTCCTGGAGGCTCCCAGATAGTCACAGCCTAAAAACGTTCCCACATTCAACATGCAAAATAAAAAGGCAGTAAAACAGGTGGGGGAAAAAAGCTGTTCTTTTATACTCTGTGTTTTTAATTGAAGGGATTATAAAACACTTTGGGCATGCTGAGAAATCATGACTTTGTTCCTAAATAAAAAGCTGTAGCTATTTTTTTTTAAATCCTTGTTCCTCCTCCTACAACAGTGGTTATTATATGCATGCATTTGCAGTGTAATAGAATCAGTATCATCTCTGTGTCTTATTACTGTTGCAATCCCCTAACATGCTGTTCCTTCCATCCCATATGGATCTGGTAATTACTGCTGAGGCATGCCATGCGTGCACTTTCCCTTCCCAGGCAGCATCAGCAGGCACCACAAACACATTTCCTACGTACTAGTAAACACAGGCAAGTGGGACAGTATATATTGCCCCAAGAGCCGATTCCAGGACATGATCCTTGCTCACCAGAAAGCTGCGTGTCACTGAAACTCACGGACATGAAATAAATTTACCCTCTAAGATGAGAGGAAAACGCATCGGACTTACTTTTGCCTTCAGCTATTGCTGTGTGTTGGAGCCAGCCCTGTGAGTGCTGGCAACGCTGTGCAGGGCTGCCCAGGTGAGACGCGTTGAAGGTAGGTTACAGGAACATGTGTGTGCCTCTGTGTGTGTGTCAGTGTGGGCAGGTCTGTGTATGGATATGCTCCCTTCAGAAAAACAAAACAAAAAATCTACCTGGGTCTACTTTTACCTTCACTTTTTAGGCTCAGGGCCCCAGTCTGTTAGAAAGATCTGAAAATAAGATTTGCTATGGTCTGTAACTAGTCCAATTTTGCTCCCCAAACACCATATTCTAATGTTTAAAGCAGAAACCAAGCAAAAAAATCTCACAGAAAAATTATGTCTGCTGGTGTATTAGTGTTGTAAAACCCCAGATCTGCTACATGCATCTTTCCTGATCTTAGCAATTTTTGCTCCTGAATTCAGCTGCATCAAAAGCGTTGGAATGGAGCAGCTCTGAGTGCATTTCAGAATCCCAATCTTGTTGAAATTCATGCAGCACCACACCAAAAGCATGCTCCAGTGCGGGATGCTCCTGCTTCTTCCACAACCTCTCCAAATTTTACGTAGGGAAGTTTCAGCTGCTCCAATCCCGAATGCAAACTCCAGCACTATTCCTGCCCAGCAGCACTGAAAAGGCACCTGTGCTGGCTGCTGCAGGGTGCTGCTACCTTTTCCGTTCTCAGGTCCCCCGTAACAACAGACATTGCTGCTGCTCCTAAAATGTGGGCTCTGGTACTTAATGGCTAAAGAACAACACAAGGTGACAGTACCGCTTTTGCCAAGTCCAGCACTCTTTTGGCAGAAAACATCTATGTTCTAAAGACCAAGTAAAGTGCGTATAGCTCCCTATAAAAAACTGGTAACAATGCACCCTGCCGTATTAGCACTTTAAAAATTCATTGTGGAGTGTCTTTTTTTTTTTTCCCCAGTGTGAACCCAAAGTTTTCCCTTCCAGACAGAGATGAAGAGCAGTCATCCTTTCCCATCAAACAGATCTGTGCCCAGTGCATGGTGCTTAAGCGAAGTCACAGTAACCCCCGTCCAACATCTTCTTTTTAAAGGCAGCCAAACGCTATACCAAAACATCGCAATTTGGCAGTGGGACTAGTCTAGCCAGTGTGAATGATCACGTTAGATGTGGTCTTAGCGGCTCAGCGCTCGGGTGAGCTTTCCAGAGCGTGCAGGGATGGGGCAGGCGACTGCCGTTACCTGCCAGCCCGCTTCGCGGGAAGGTGTTGAACTTCCCGAAGGGGCAGCAAACGCCGACGCGCAGGGCAGAGCTGGGCACGGCCGTTTGGGGAAGGGAGCTGCTGCAGCCGGGGTGGGGGAGAGATGCTGATGCCAGATCCGGGTTTTGCAGCACCCCTGCTCCGAGAGCCAGATTGTGCGTGTGCGGTGCGTGTGTGTGCGCGCGTGTGTGTGTGCGCGTGTGGTGCGTGCGCGCTTGCCGGGTGGCTTGTGCCGAAGAAGCTGCTTGACTCGCTCTCGATTTTGAGGGCACGGATTTAGGGACTCGGGGCCAAAATTCCTCCGGACCCAGGTAAATCCGCTTGTTACCTTATTCCGCTCCCTGGCTCCGGCTCCCCGCGCTGTCCGGGGCGCGGCTGCAGGTGCTGTCAGAGCGCTCCCGCGATGAGCAGCCGAGCCGCGAGCGGAGCCGCCCGCCAGAACCACCGCGGGGGGGGGGGAGGTGGAGGGGGGGGGCTGGGAAAAACGTGTCCCCCCCCGCCCCCGGCGTGACGTCAGCGCGGCTCCGTGCGGGGCAGCGGGCAAAAGCCCCGCGCCGCGCCGCGCCCCGCGCAGAGCCGTCCCCGCTCCCGTAGCGGCGCCGCCGCCGCTCCTCGCGCCGCGCCCGGCCCAACTTCCCGCCGAGCCGGGGACGGGACGGGACGGGACGGGACGGCGGCGCCTCGCCGGGCTCCTCCTGAGGCGTGAGGCGGGCGATGCCTCTCGCCGCCGGGCGCCTGGCTCCCGGGGCGCGGCGGCGGCGCTCGGCGGCGGCCCCTGCCCCTGCTGCCCCCTCGGGCGCCCCGAGAGCAGGTACGAGCCGAGGAGCGCGGGGGGAGGCGCGGGGAGCGCGGGTCGGAGGCGCCCTGCTGCCGGCAGCGGGGCGGGGAGGGTTTGCGATCGTTGATTCTCCCCCCCCAGTTTTAAGTGCTGACAGTGAAGGGCAGCCGGGAGCGGGGGTTGCCCCCGGCCGGGCAGCACCGCGGCGCGAGGGGACGGGGCCGCGCTGCTGGCGGCCGCCGGGGGGGAAGCGGCTGCTGCGGCGGGCGGAGGGGCCGGGCGGGGGCAGCGCTGGAGGCTCCGGTTTTTGGAGAGCTCCCCGACGGGGCTTTCCCCGCAGCAGCTCTGCAGGCGCCTTCCGAGAGGAGAAGGAGGCGTGGAGGAGGGGGGATTTCGGAGGAGTTTTGCAAGTCGCTGCCTTGCCGCCGCCCTCCCTGCCAACCCTGCAACCTGCTTTGCCCTCCCCTTGCAGCCTCTGCTCCTTGCCGTTTTCACTGGGGATTTCTTCTTTCTCTCCTTACCTGTCTTAAAAGGTTTGACTGTAGGTACTGAAGCGGGGATCGACGGCGCATAAAGATGCTGAAGGGTGTTTGGTTGCTCAGTTTGTTAACAGTGGCTGGGATCTCGCGGACAGAGAGTCGCAAACCTGCCAAAGACATTTGCAGCAAGAGCCGCTGCCCTTGCGAGGAGAAGGAGAACGTGCTGAACATTAATTGTGAAAACAAAGGATTTACAACCGTCAGCCTCCTCCTGCCGCCACCATCCAAGATCTACCAGCTGTTTCTCAATGGGAACGCGCTGACCCGCCTGTTCCCCAATGAGTTCGTCAACTACTCCAACGCTGTGACCCTCCACTTGGGCAACAACGACATGCAGGAGATCCGCACAGGGGCCTTCAGCGGCCTCCGCACCCTCAAGAGGCTGCACCTCAATAACAACAAGCTGGAAGTGCTGAAGGAAGACACGTTCCTGGGCTTGGAGAGTCTGGAGTACCTGCAGGCCGATTACAATTACATCAGTGCCATTGAGGCGGGAGCCTTCAGCAAGCTAAACAAGCTCAAGGTGCTGATTCTCAATGACAACCTCCTGCTGTCCCTGCCCAGCAATGTCTTCCGCTTTGTGCTCCTCACTCACCTGGACCTGCGGGGGAACCGGCTGAAGATGATGCCTTTTGCTGGTGTGCTGGAGCACATCGGAGGCATCATGGAAATCCAGCTGGAGGAAAACCCTTGGAACTGCACCTGCGACTTGCTGCCACTCAAGGCCTGGCTAGACACCATCACCGTGTTCGTGGGCGAGATAGTCTGCGAAACCCCCTTCAGGCTTCACGGGAAAGATGTGACCCAGCTCACCAGACAAGATCTCTGCCCTAGGAAAAGCTCCAGTGATTCAAACCAGAGGGAAAAACACCCCGTCCTCTCAGACCCACACATCTCCAAGCTATCGCCCACAGCCAACTCTGCCATCAATCCCACCAGAGCCCCAAAAGCCAGCCGGCCACCCAAAACCAGGAACCGCCCCACACCCCGTGTCACTGTGTCAAAAGACAGACAAATATTTGGACCTATCATGGTTTACCAGACAAAGTCTCCTGTGCCCATCACCTGCCCAGCTGGCTGCATCTGTACTTCGCAGAGCTCAGACAACGGCTTAAATGTGAACTGCCAAGAGAAAAAGATAAGTAACATCTCCGATCTCCACCCTAGGCCGACCAGTCCAAAGAAACTTTACCTTACCAGTAACTATCTGCAAGTCATTTATAGAACCGATCTCGTAGAGTACAGCTCTCTGGATCTGTTACACCTAGGAAATAACAGAATTGCAGTGATACAAGAAGGTGCCTTTACAAACCTCACAAGTTTACGCAGACTTTATCTTAATGGCAACTATCTTGAGATTCTGTACCCATCTATGTTCGACGGGCTGCATAGCCTGCAATATCTCTACCTAGAGTACAATGTCATTAAGGAGATCCTGCCACGCAGCTTTGATGCTCTGAGTAATCTTCATCTGTTATTTCTCAATAACAACCTGCTCAGATCCTTGCCTGACAACGTCTTTGGCGGCACTTCCCTCACCAGACTCAACCTTAGAAACAACCATTTCTCCCACCTGCCTGTGAGAGGAGTCTTGGACCAGCTCTCGGCTCTAATTCAGATAGACCTCCAGGAGAACCCTTGGGACTGCACATGTGACATCCTGGGGCTGAGGAACTGGATAGAGCAAGTCACTGACCAGAACAACCAGCAGTCAAATCCCCCCGTAGTCATCAACGAAGTCATATGCGAGTCTCCCACCAAGCACTCTGGAGAGCATCTGAAATTCCTGAGCAAAGAAGCCATCTGCCCAGAGAACCCCAACTTGTCAGATTCGTCTCTCGTCTCCATAAATCAGAACACAGATACACCCCATCTCCTTGGTGTCTCACCCAGCTCCTACCCAGAAATTCACACTGAAGTTCCGCTGTCTGTCTTAATTTTAGGCTTGCTGGTTGTGTTTATTTTGTCAGTCTGTTTTGGGGCAGGCCTGTTTGTCTTTGTCCTTAAGCGCCGGAAGGGGGTGCAAAGCATGCCCAGCAGCGCAAACAACTTAGATATAAGTTCATTTCAGCTCCAGTACGGGTCTTACAATGCTGAGACCCATGATAAAACTGAAGGACATGTTTATAACTACATTCCCCCTCCTGTTGGACAGATGTGCCAAAACCCAATCTACATGCAAAAGGAAGGGGATCCAGTTGCCTATTACAGGAATCTCCACGAGTTTAGCTATAGCAATCTTGACCACAAAAAGGAAGACCCCACCAGTCTTGCATTTACAATCAGTGCAGCTGAATTACTGGAAAAGCAATCCTCACCAAGGGAACCAGAGCTTCTGTATCAAAACATTGCAGAAAGGGTCAAGGAACTCCCCACCGGAGGATTAGTTCATTATAACTTTTGCACCTTACCCAAAAGGCAGTTTGCCCCTTCATATGAATCAAGACGCCAAAACCAGGACAGGATAAATAAAACTGTTTTATATGGAACTCCCAGGAAATATTTTGCAGAACAGTCTAAACCTGAGCATCCTTTACTCCAAGGAAAGCTACAGACAGAACCAGACTACCTCGAAGTTCTGGAAAAACAAACTGCAATCAGTCAGCTGTGAGGGGGGAGGTGGGAGACAAAGGAAAATTTTTAAATGAGCTCAGCATCACATTTGATTGAGTCCGAACTCAGTGCTGATGTCATCTGTCGCATTCCCAACATTTCCACTTTTGAAATTAGAGGGAGTGAGAGAGAAATGGAACCCTTGCAGCATAGGAGGGATATGGTGTTGCTTTTTGCAACGTTCCCTTTAAGTTATTTCTATATCTCTCTCCTTTTGACCCTTCTGTAGGAACTGTCACTGCAAATGTGTGTTTCTGTAATAGATCTTGCATAATTCTTTTTGATTTGGAAGGAAATGAGGAACGGGGTCTTTGGGTTTTCTGTTGTTTTTTTTTTTTTTTCTTTTCATTTCAAAGTGGAAACATAATGTATTATGTAGAAGATCTCCAAAGATCTTTTCTCCTGGACTATAACTTTCTTTTGTAAATAATAATATGCAGTACTGCTGTTTCAATTACCAAGTATAGCCACTGGGCGTCACTTTTTTGTGTTAAAGTGCCTTTGCACTTTAAGTACATTATTACTTAATTGTTGCTCTTAGCTTTGATAAATTGAACCTATTTTAATGTGTTGTATTTTTGAAATTAAAAAAAAATTGTAAAATAGATCGATATGTCAGCTGCATTAAATCAGAGAGTTTGATTTATAGAAGAGCTGCCCTTCTTTAAATGAATCTAGTTCTAGGACCTTACAGACTCAAATGTAAATTATTGGGCTATTTTTTCCTTCTGGGTTTGTTTAGAGTGATTCACTAAAATCAACTGAGAGGATTTAGCAATGGAGTAGAGGTTATCAAATGCCTCAGCTGGGAGTAACAGCTCATTAATAAAAGACGTTTAACACAGTATCATAGTGAACGGAACAATTAATGTCCTTCTTAATACATTGCATTGCAGCTCTAACTCTGTAATGTTCAGTGGTTTAAGATTATTTTCATACTGAAGAGAACATTACTCATAATATTTTATGCATTAAATTAGGTATTTTTATACATTTTATGACAGAGTTTATATTTGTAACTTTTGGCCTGACATTAACATGTCCTTTTCCTGCCAGATACATATTTTTTTATAAGCAGGGACACCAGCAGGGGTCATCCCACACCTCATTAAATTTATTAACATACAGGCAAATGAATCAATGCCAAAGGTAAAATTTGAACCTGGATCTCTGGAGTCTTCCAAATCAAGGTAGCAGAGATGAATATGTGCACCACACTAACTTTCAGTAGTCTGACCTGTGTCAAGTTTTCAGTCTCTAAAGCAAAAGTAATAGTGCAATAATTCTAATCTACTAGAGAAAACTACTATTAAGTTCATTACCTTCAATTTTATAAAATGTTTTAAGTTAACTGAATTCCATTCTGAACATTGGTTTTCTTAAGCCCATCAGTGAACAAACGCAATGTCTTCTCCTTTCCCATTCACTCAGGCCTGTTTTACTTCAAGCTTTATGTTACCACCTTCAATTTACATTTCCTTCCTGGAGAATATTGAAACCATTTTTATTAACAAGTATACAGTCAAACTTTATTAAGCCTTATTAGCTTCTAAATAATTTTTAGATGCAAACATTATTGTGTGATTTAAACAAACAGCCCTTATTTACAACAAAAACAGTTTTGTTTTGTCTATTGTAAATCCTTATGCAACTGGGATGGTGATCTGCATATAAAGTAGGCCAGGCTTTTCAATTCCTTATTAAAGCAATTGATGGAGTCTGAAAGAAGCACACTGTTTCCTTTTCATAAATAGGTTACTGCACATAATAATCCTTTATTATCATGCGGAGATTGAAGTGGCCTCTGCTGACTGATTTTTAGAGCTTTACTATAGTTAATAATACAGTATCTACAAGTTTGAGAAATTTTCAGCAATAGCATTTCAGCTATAAATAACTACAATCAATGTTGTTCTAATCAGGACTTTGCCAAAAGGAAGTTGCTTTATATTTAAGAGCTGAAGAGGCTTTGCGTGTATATTGCCAGATATCTGAGTCATTCAGTAAACTGTTTTCTAATGATTTATGTGACATCTGAGTACATTAATATGCTAACATGCCAATTCTTTATGTTTAGAGTCCATAGCATCCCTGGCTGCTCATTAGATCAGGTTTAAAACTGAAATGCTACAATGAACTACTGAAGAATCAGTCTTCAAAATGGTCTCACTTCAAGAAGGAGGCGAAATGGTACCACATTAGTTGAACTTGGAACATTTGACCGGAATAGCATCCATCTTTGAGTGAGGTACTTGTTTGAAAGCTTCCAGCAGTGGTTGTCTTATTATGGTTCCTTTCCCTGGGTAATTAAAAGCATTTTTTGCTGAAACCCTAAGAAAAGTATAAGGATTATTTTAAAGTCAAGTTGTTACCTCTTTCCAGGTATGATTTTAGTATTGCCTGCAAAAGAAGTACCGTGTTATATCTGGCACTCCAGCGGCTAGGATATTATTAGTTATTATTCTTTAGTGAACCAGAACCAATGACAGGTTTTTTCTCAGAAAAATACTAAATTTTCCTACAAAAATGTTTTCAATTTTCTAGTGTTTGCAAACAACAGAGATAGGGAATTTATTCTTTTAGTAACTTTATCTTGTTTGCTTTTACTGTTTCAGTCTCAGACTGCCTTAACATGTTTGCTTTGGTAGCACAGCCATATTTTACAGAGGTTGCTGTTGCTTTACATTTCCGTAGCTTTCCTAGCAGAATTTATTTAGGGACTAGATTTTATTTAGCATCACCAGTACCAACTCAAAAATCGTTATTGCTGTAGATCTTTTGGGTTTGTTTTTATACCCTTCAGCTGACATCTAGTAGGCAATTCTTTTCATCGTGTGTATAGGTGAGAGAGAAGGAGATTTTTTTTCAGTTACGCTTAAAGAGATTTGTTTAACAGGGAAAGTGTGTCGGCAGCTGCTGTGTAGAAGGTCTCTACATTTCTTTAGCTGTGCAGCCCTGGAAGCTGCTGCTTGTTAGGGGAGAGCTGCTTGCCTAAGTAATGGCGTGATAATAAGCCTGAAAAAATTTACCTTCATAGTTTGAAAAGTTGAACTGTGAAAATTATGTAAACAGGTTAGAAAAGGATTTTTTTTTGTCAGGAAAATGGAATGCAAATAGTTTTCTTTCTTCATAAGTTTTCTTTTGTGAAAGTGGACATAATGACCTTTACAGAAACAGTAATGGTGCAGACAGAAGCACTGTTAAAACGATGCGGTTATCTCCAGTGAAAACAAGGAGCAGTACACTTACAATGCATGAACATGTTTTTGAAGAGATCTTTCTGTGTAAGCATAAAGTCAAGTTTAGCAATGATCTTAGAAACTGGATTTCAACAGCAAAATGGAGAGAGATGCTAACCTTACACTACTGTGCCCGGATTGCCCCATGGGTCCTAGGCAGACATCTATCTCTGGGACGATGCTATGACTTTGCTAGCAACAGAACACACCCAGAGGATGACAGGGTGTCTTCCCTTTTTCTCCTCACAAAACAAATGCCACTTTTTGCAAAAGGGTCCGTACTTTCCACCTGGGTTCTCACTTCTGCTGCAGAGCCACTCCAATGCCTGTTGGTAGTCCTTCTTTCTGCAGTCTCTCTCTTCCATCAGATTTCATCCTTTCGGGTTCCAGCATTTCCTCAGTTCCTACCTCACCTCCATTACCTGCTTCCCAAGCCCTCACTGTGTAATCCCCCAACCTTTCCCCTCATATCTGTCCCCCTGGGCTCTCCTTTTCTTCCCTAGCTAGCTCTGGAGGACCTATTTCACCCTTGAAGGGAATTGATGTCCCTGCTCCACAGAGAGCTCAGCCCTTACCTCCTTCCGTGACATTGCTGAGTAGCCCCATGTGAAATGAGACACCTGATCCCTGTGGTATTCCCGGGGGCCACGCTGGAGGAAGGTCTGCATAGCTGTTCCCTCTTGCATTCCTTGAGCAGAGGAGAGAAGAGTAAGATCAAATAGTGTTTCAGCTTCCACGCAGGATTTCCCATGTGCCAACCCTGGCTATGCAAGCAGCATTGCTGTGTAAGAACAAATGGATTAGCTATCTGAAACTACTGGCATCACATCACACTTTGCTGTAATTTTAGCAAGTTGTCTTCAACATGGGTTAATCTTGCCAAAATTAGCTACTAAAATTTAAGACTCAGTCTGGTTGTGTAGGGTCTCTAGATTAAATAGCAAAAAACCAGGCCATTCAAAGGTGATTTTTTTCCCTCTCAAAATATATGGCATGAATTGGACTACAGATACGCCTGCTTTTTTCCAGTAACTGTAGAGAGGATAGATGATGAGCACTGATTAGATAGCTAATTCCCATGTAGCTGCAGCCAGCCCAGACTGATCATTTACTAGCATACCCACATGCAACATATATGCTCTGCGGAGTATCTGCCAGCCTCTACCCCAAGACATTTCCATTCTGTCCATGAGAGAAATGTTCCCCGTGGAGTTTGTAGCCTTCTTCGGTCAAAGACACTGGCTTTTTATAACACCTTCTTGTGCTGTACAGTAGGGTTTAGTTTGGTTCCCTTTTTCTTCTCATCAACACTTGAGTTTGTAAAATAAAAATCAAACTTTTTCAAGTTAGAAGCTGTAATTAGTAGTGTCAAAATAAGGATACCAACAAGTTAAATTGCCTAAATAAAAGTCTTAAAGAATACTGATCTTATATAGGAATACAAATGCCATAATTTTTAACTGCTCATGAGTGAAATGAGATACTGGAAATGTTAATGAAACTTCTTAGGCTCTTACAGGCTAATCACTGATACAGTTTGTGATTTTTCATATTACTGCTTTTGCAGACAGTAAATGTCATTTAACAGAGAGAGAGAAGAAAAAAAAACCCTATTTCCCGATGTCCCTCCCCCAACTGTACAACTCCAAACCAACAGATAAGTTAACTTACGCAGATGATGTGACATGTCTTGTATTTTTCCCTTCACTTTTTCAAAGTGTTCTGTAGGAGAAGTACAAAAGTTATTCTTTTGTAAGAGGATCATTAAGCCTGTTTGGATTATTGATCTCATAGCTTTTCTGGGCACAAGGCCAGTCATTTTGACTAAGGTTTTTAATCCTAGCTAATGAGGGAGGTGGATTAATGAGAAGGTTTTTGTTGTTTTTTGTTATTGGAGGGTTGGTTGGATTTTTTGAACCAGCAGATTGACATGTTTATGAATACAGATGAATAGATCATTTTGAATGAAAGAAATGTTGGAGCTGCAATCGGAGATGCAGTCATTCTAAAGACCAAATAGAGTCAAGAGGATGAGTGAAGTTTGAAAAACAAGACATCATAAAACTGGTTTTCTTCCTGAGATCATAAACACAGAGGGCCCCCATGTGTGTACAGCAGTGGCTTTTGTTACACACTGTTAAACATTTGGAGGGATGAAATTAGAGGCCAGATACACCTCCATTATCTTTAAGGATGTTCAGGTAACTGAAGTGTTCAGAATTCGGTTCTCATCTCGGATTGTTACCTTATTTGTGCATGCATCTGTATTACCACTGGTAATGCACTACACTTGAAAAAGTAATCAAGGTGAAGTTTGGAAGCGTAGAGCTAGTTGCAATATTTCTGAATCTTTTTTATCTCTATTTTTAAAAATACAACGAATTAACCATTTGTGTAATTATCGCCATAGTGTTTTAACTTGTAAGGTCCTTTGTAAAAACTAATTTTTCAGCCAACTGTTCAGATCAATATATGTGGCTAGTTACGAAACAAAAGCAACGCAAACATTATTGCTGATCTTAAAAAGGAAGGTGGCACTAACATTTAGAAATCGAGATAATGTAAATCCATATTTGCAGTACAACAGAAATTACACCACCATTGCGAAGTGTCTGCAACCTGACCTCAGGATTCTTTATGGCGACAGAACAAGTATAGATTTGCGTCTTAGCAACACAGATTCCTTGTATCTTCTCACCCTGCGTGTGCATTGCTCCCCAGAGCCAGAAGTGTTAGGCACCAATTATCTGCTGAGTAGGAGGCAGTACAGCCATTTTAAGAATGCTGTCTGCATTGGAAAAGGCACAGCTAATGTGGATAGACCTGTTGCAGTTATCTCCTCTTGAGATAAGACCTATTTCCATACAAAAAAGCCTGGGAAAAAATCCCCTTGAGATCACTGATAATATGACAGAGTCTATTTTAAGACATCTTGATTTTTGTTCTGAGAGCCTCTTGTCTGAGAGGCAGAGGAATTGGGAGTTGAGGCAGTTTTTTCCCATGCTATAAACTTTTTTCCTTCTCCCCAGGGATTTGTTACTGACTTGGTCCATGCCAGTATCTTAGCTGGACAGCTAAAATGAAAATTTTGAGAGAACTGTGAAAAAGTAATGACTACGTAAATTCTCTTCTAATCACAAAAGAACGAACAATATAATACCGAAGCAAAGCTGTCACAGAGGCTTTTAAAGGTTTCAGGGTACAATCAAATCTGAGTGATTCAGGTGTAGATGCAGAGTACCTTTGTTAGCTTTACACCTGAGTGGCTCCAGCGGAGTCCCCTGGGATTGGCACCAGTGACAAGAATCTCATCAAATACGAGCAGTCACTGAACTCACCGAAGTGTGCGTGGCAGAGGAGAGAGGAAAATGGTTGTGTCCTCTTACCATCACTTAAAAAATGCCGTTTGGGAGTTTTCCAGACTGAAGGCTCATTCACATCAATCAATCGGAAATCAGCATACTCCGAGTTTATACCTGAGTCACTAAGTATCAGATTTTCAGTTATGTTGAGGACTCGATGATGTGACCTTTTGGCTTAAAGTGTGGCCAAAATCTTAACTGCTATCACCTCTCCTGCTCCTGGGACGGTGAGGTTTTGCTTGGAATCTCAAGTTTATTATATCTCTGCTAAATTTTAATTCTTGATTATTCCTGACTGTATTCTTGCTATAGAGGGCAAATGGAATACGTTCAGCTAAGTCTTTGTTTTTCCTTTATCTTCTTTCACAAGTAGCCAAGTTCCTCAAGTACCAGGGCAGCTGAGACTTGAGCCGCTCAGCAGAGTTTCTGAAAAACTCAGCCATCTACTCAAGTGAGCAAAGCTTTACCAAAGCTTTACTCCTCCAATTGCATCTGCTGTGTTCTGCTGAGCTGTTGCTTCTATTCAGATGCATTCCAACTTGAAACACATACACACTAATAAGTGTCTGTGGAAAACCTTACAATATTCAGCTTACAATCTTACTTACACTAGAAAAAAGAGAAGGGGTTAGAGGTTGGGAAAAGCCTTTCAAATTTTCTGGGCTTTTTTTTCTGAAGGTTTCAGAGGGGCTGAATCATAATAAGTTTATTAGTGGATCAAAAGGAAATATAACAACACTGGGGGGGGGGGGTTGCCTTTTTATGCAAGATAGTGGAAAAAAGAAAAGAGGAAAAAAAGGTAGATTATAATTGTCTTAACTGTCAAGTTGTTAAAAGGAGACTACGAGAAAGCTAAGGACTTCAGAGCTCATAATTCAGAAAGCTTACACAAATGCCTATTTTTTGTAGAACTTCTAAAGCAAAATGGTACACAGACTGCTTTCCTAATGGCTAAGGGAACTGGACAGGCAATTCTCTTGGACAGTTGAGAAATCCCAGCCTTAAAGTTATACCAGATTTCCTGCAATTCAGACATACGCAAGACAATGATAGTGGCGAAAATGCTTAATACTGCAGTTCACACTTTAATTAGCGGTGTAGTTTTTAGCTTGTGTTTTCTGAGACCATATTTACCATCCCATCTAACTCATAAGCAACGTACCAGAACTGAGTGGATAGTTCTTATTTATTAATGTGGCCTTCTTTTCCATAATGCAATGTTTACAAATTTGTTTGCTGGTGGCTTACGTTTTCCATGGCTTCTCTTTGTGTTCCACATAATGCATGGGAATAATTCCTAGCTGTAGAGTCCTAATGGATAATTCATAGTGAATGCCTACAATTGAACTACCAAGGACTTTGTTTATACTATTGCATTTATTTATTTATTTGCTCTAGATAGGGAGGTAGTGGGCCTAGTTAAGAGCTCATTTGCTGGGAACTGAGAAATTAGTGTTCTCTTTTCAATTCTGCCAGTGACCTTGCACAAGGCATACCTGTGTCCCCATGCTTTAATTTCTGCATCATTAAATGAGGAGGATGATACTTTCTGCCTTAGTCTAGTGAGATTTACTGATGAGAAATGTTAAGTATAATTGTTTTTCAAAGCCAGTGCTTATGGCTTTATGGCTTCATCCAAATACAGCGATAGTCTGCTGCTTCTTTCCCTGGCATATGTTACTCTGATCTAAGAATGTGGTGTGTACATTTCAGATTTAGTTTGGTTTTCTGTTTTTACAGTTAAAAGCAGACCATGAAGATTACCTTGTACAGGGAAAAAATACTATCTCCTTGTAAAAGGAGATGACATACATGGAATGAAATGGGGAAAAAAAAGCCACAGTTTGTTTTTAAACTGTTGAAAATGCACAGGATCCCATCTCCTAAATTTTCTCTCCCTGGTTGAGTTGAATCACCTCGTCTGTTTCTGTGCTATAGAATTCTTTCAACAATAGTTCTTAGCATACCAGTTATTTTTTATTCACCTTTTTTTCTGCATGAAGTCAGTTTGGCTACTGCAGACAGCTTTTATTCTAGTAAGTGAGCCAAAAGAGGCTCTGAGTGGCAGACAGCTGCTGAAAGAAGAACCTGGCACTCTGGGGAGAGAAAGAAATTCATTCAACTTTCCTTTTCTATCTCTTCCCTGTACTCTGTAACCTCTCCTTTTTTCAGCTCCATAGTTACTGTAATAATTCTCTTGCCCATTGAATGCAGAGCATGGGCATATTTTTCCGTATTACAGCCCAGCTACATACTGTAAAATCCAACTATTTGTGTTGGAAAGCCCACCATTTTCCACAGACGGTCTTCCAGAATGTATGTGGTCAAGTCATGCCTAGCAATCTGAGGATGCTTCCATGCAACAGAGAGCTGATTTGTAAATGTAGGACTACATGCTACAAAAATCTGTGGCAGCATATTCTATCAATGCAACTGAACCACAATTTCACTTCCACTTTTAGATTGGCTTTTGATTAACTGACTAAAATTATTTCATTGGATAGGCGTGTTATTCTGGTTTAGATTTTGGGCCCATCTACCTTTTGAGACTGCTAAAACTGATGCTCTCACTTTCCTTGCTGATTCATAAAATGGGACACATGAACAATTGTTCCTGGTTTCGAGACTGTAAATGACATGGGCTTTTTTTGGCTGGATGTGGTAAGTGCTCTGATCCCATGAACAGTTTTATAATTCTAGATAATTGGCAGTTGTTCAGAGGCTATTTATATAGAACATAAGATATATGGTACACCACAGACTATTTCTAGCACTGCAGTGTAAACCATCTGTCCTGGACCAGCAAAAGTATATCAAAAGCAGTAGTTCAAATGGTCCTTCAAAAGACTTGCTCTCTTTAAGTTCTGGGAAAAATCTAGATCAAGGAATGTAAACATTCAATGATCCTTTTAATGTGTTCATCTTAGGGATTTTAAGTGTTAACTTTTCCATCCTAAGAATAACAGAGGTTATTATTTAAGTAAGGGTATCCAGATTCTCAGCTGCTGTAGTGTTTAGCTCCATAAATATCCCTGTAATGGCCTGTAGTAGCTGAGGATGCAGCCACTTTGTTTTGTAGACCTCTTAACCTAAGCAATCAACATGTATCGATAATGGATCAGCACTATAAGCAACTCAGTATGTTGTTCACTTCAATTTCGCTGCTTTAGAATCAATACAATTTGCTGCTGTTTTGGAATTTTTAGTCACATTTTAAAAAAGAGATCTTTGAAAATTCACCATCTAGTCCATTTTGGGATGCAAATGAATAATTCATGCAATAAAACTCTTTGGTTGATACATTTATACATTTGGTGCTTTACAAACCCTTTTAATTCTTCAGTCTTACAGTTTGTAATACATAGTGAGATACAAAGACCTATTTTTGTGTTCTCCATTTGGGACTCCTTACTGATTCTGAAAGATCAAAGCTACTTAACGACTCTTGCATACCTATTCTGCCACCCTCAGAGTTTGGATGCGAGTCTGTAATCGATGGCAATTGCACTGTAACAGTAAATTTACTTTCAAAGAAAACTAGTTGCAGAGTCTTGGGACATGCACAAAGTCACATTTAGAAAGTCATGTTTTCCCAATTTTGGCCACAGCTGTTTCATCTTCTTTGTGAGCAATACATTGTCTTAATCTAAAATATATAACCTTATTATCATGCAAATAATTATGCCACATGAGAATCAAGCTTGCTCTTTTCACAATAGATAAGCTTCCTGTATTATTACAGATAACAACAATCCAATTTCTGAAAATGTTCTGTTATTGTTTCTTTTTTCCTCTGCTTTTTATTAGTGAAGAATGTGTCATTATTTGCTCTTATTCAGACTTTCCAGAGGAAGAACTGAAGTCATATTTCCCACACATTGGGATTCTGATCACTGAAATTCACTTCTTTCTATTCTTTCTATTGCCTTTAAATAAAGGAATGTACTAGGGAAAAAGACTCAGCTCAGTCTGGAATGATACAAGTGCAAGTCAGGAATAATTGAAAATAGTTTTGATCACCCTTTGAAATCCTAGATTAAGCAGTTTTGCTAACTCTCAAAGAAATTCACTGGAACCTTTTGATTTATTGCACAATAGGTAGAAAGCTTCTTTTCTTCTTCTTCAGGCTCCTACCCTGCCAATGGATATTTGTGCTGTAAGTAGCACTGACATGAAAAGTCTGAAGTTGTCCACTTTTCTCCCTTTGACCAACATTCCCTTGGTAAACAGAGTACCATGAGGAGAGCTGTGTTAATCCTCTAAGTTTAGCTTTGTGAAAAAGCCACACTGAAAGCTGTGAAAGCTTTGAGTAAAATTAACAAAACTTTGCAAGCCTTGCCAGCATCTTTCCAGAACACTTTATATGAGATTCCAATTTAATAGTACCCATAACAGTTTCTTCCAAATTAATAAAATATGAATGTGGCAATAACAGGGGCTATATGCTTAGCTGAAGTAACTCTATTTAGCAACATGGATTGCAATGTTGTTTGCAATGCTAGTTCTCCGATCTGTTGAATTTTGCTTATTAATTGAATTGATAAATTGAATTTTGCTGCCTTGGGGCTGAGCAGTCAGACTGAGTAAGGGCCAGGCTGATTCTGCAAAGAGGAAGTAAGGGACAGGAGTGGAACTGCAACAGAGACACAAAACCACAGCCCCGAAAAGAAGGTCGAGGCCACCACGAAGGAGAGCACTGCCCTTCTAGGAGGCACCCCCTCACTCATGCATAGAGACAGGCTCCTCCATCACGACATGCCGTCTTGCATTCCACAGTCAGGCTTTGGTGGGCTTTGGCACAACCAAACCAGACAGTGGGCACCTGGCCTTTTTGCTTCCCCAGCAACTGCTTGCAGGGCATACACGTTCAGCCAGTTGCACTGGGTTGACATCTACGCAGCCAAAGCTGTTTGCATTCTCTTAAACTTGGCTACTTTGGTAAGAAATCCAATGGGCTGGTAGAAAACCCAGGGCTAAGGAATTGATTCTGGAGTGCTCTGTGTTTCAGCTGACTGGAAAAGTGTGAACAGCATACACAACTCTCCTTGAGAGAGTCCTAGGAGTCTGCCCCAACCCTCCTGATCTCATTGCACTGAATAAGCTGTCACTATTATTAAAGAAAAGATAAAATAAGTGAGATGTCTCAACAAGGGCACAGAGGAAGATAAATATTAAAATGGTTATATAAGACGAAGTACTTGGTGTTGGAGGTCAAACAGGAATGCAATGGTGGAGCCGCTAAGATACAAACTGGTATCCCAGAGTATAGTCTCTTGAATGGTACGTGTTGGTGCTCTGTCTGTGACAACAGATACTGCTGCCACCAGAAAAGCACATATCAGAGGTCTCCCCCAGTTTCCAAAAGGTGTTTTTTTTTCATCGTTACTCATGCTGAGTTGGAGTTTACCCACTGAAATCAGTCACGCTGTGCATAGGGTACATATAAACATGAGAGGCAAGATCTGGCACTGCCTTCTATTTAACTGACCTGACTGGCCAAACAAGTAAGACTCCCACTTTGTCATATTTGTCACTGAATTTGAAGATACTGGGAGGAGGCATGGGGTGAAGGTCTACTGGATGAACAGACATTATTCTGAATGCAGTCCCCAACCCCAGTGGAGGAAAACGTATTGCCAATACCATGTTAATTAGGTAAGCATTGTTTCCCATGGGACGGCAAACACTGGGGACAACTACTTTAAATAATTTAGCTCTCCTCCTCTGTTAGTACTCCAACACATGCTACTGTATTCCAATGGGGTTTGTCTCCTCTACGATAAACAATATCATGTTCAGAAATCAACCTGTTTTTAAATGGGGGGGGCGGGGTATAAAGAAGATGGGGAATACCACAGAACCAGCCTTGCATTTCTAGACTGAGATAAATTTTCACCTGTCCCAAATATATGAACAGGACCATCCTGAACAGGAGACTTACAGAAATGGAATTCCCCAATGACCTCAAAAGTGAAAGAACAGAGTAGCCCTGTCTTCTTTATTAACTGACCCTGGCTCCAAGTGCTTTCTGATAGCATGGATGACAGAAAGAACACTGGACTCTCTCTGCCCTTGGAATAAAGTGGGTCACATAGCACCATCAATTTTTAAGCAAAGCTGCTCCCTTGGAATCAGTGCTTGACTTGTTCTTAAAAATTGTGCACTGATCTACGCTTTTAATGTAGAAAAATTATGATCTCTATACCAAACAGGGCAGTACTGTACTCTCTAGTGCAGTGACAGCAAGAGATTTAAACTCTGGTGATAATAGGAGAGGGTCCTTTGACAGATGAACTGTAAGCATTACTGCCTCCACAGATGGTTCTCTATAATAAATGCTGCTTTTTTTGCTGTTTGATTTTATCATTCATGTGGGATTCATGTCATTTAACGGTAGCTACCTAAGCATGAAGTGTCTTGTCTAGTTTAATCATCAGTGTTCTTTTTATAGTTAACAGAAGAAATCAACCCCACCACAAGTTGATTCATCTCACCCACCTCAGCAAATTGTCATTGTCTGCACACTATTTATGTCTTTGTGAGTTAGTTAGACTAGTCTTCTCTCCAGTTTAAATTAAGAACTGAAAGTCCTATTGAACAGGAAATGGATGAAGCAGGTTTTGTTTTCAAGTCACATCCATATGGATCTTTAAGCTTCTTGTAGAAACAAATGAATTGTCCATGCTTTAAAGGCAAGGTGAAACTCTTGTCAAGAGAAAAAAAAGAATCAAGGGAAAGAAGAAAGAAATGTTCTCATATAAAATCATTTCTATGAGAAGGGCATACAGTTAGTGGTATGCAGCCCCCTACAACTATTTCCTTCATGCCCATAGTGCTCCCTGAGCCTTAAATTTCCTCCACCCTTCTTGAAGATCCTTGGCTCAGACAATGCTGTACCAAATTTTCTGTGCCTATGCCCAGATTGCTCATGTGAAACACCATCTTTTTAGCAACACTGAGCTAATCCTGGAATCCCACATAGATAACTAAGATATGGGTCCTCGTCTCCCTCCTTCCCTACTTACAGGCAATAGGCAATAGGGCTTTTTCAGACATGTGACTTGAGATTTGTAGTCCTTTTAAAACACAGGTGCCCTAACCACAAATGAGGTTTTGTAGCAGATAAATCCTTCAGTGGCACCACATGTCACAACAGCAGGAAAATTATATATTCTCCAGCTATTGAAGGCCACATTTGGATATACTTACACAAAGAGAAAGATCCAGCAGTCTTAGGAGTAGCAAAGATACTCGTGCATCTCATGTATTCAACTAGATTTAAGAGAAGTACAAGGGAGATGGAAAGTCATTTGGGAGATGCCTTACTACCATGGGAGTAAGGGAGTGGTTTTGTTCTGAACAGTGAGCAAGCAAGAGATTCCACCAAGTGCTGCAAATCTTCGTGTTGATGACTCTGAGGCAGCGGCAGCCGTATGCAGTTGCTGTGAGTATCTAGCAATGTATTTAAAATTATACTGCTTAGCCAACCATGGCTTTATGATCTCCTGTCTATCATAACAGTTGCTGCTTATAGAGAGTAACCTTACTTTGCTATTATTTCACTGAGATAAATCACTCCATCTTTTTTTACATGTCCTTTTGTAAATGAAAATGCTTGGGAGGAAAAGGTAGCATTTTCAAAGGCTTACTGGTGTCTAAGTGTTGAGCCAAACCATAAATTACCTCTGGAACAGCCTGTCATAAAAGAAATACAAAGTATTTTTAAGCAGCTAATGCTCGTTTGTTTCTCAAGCTCTGAGCAGGTCTAGAAGATGCCTAAATGTCCACTTTAGTCTAGCAGTGCAAACATGAAGAACTATTGTTACCCAGCCAAATCATGTGAGTTTATAAAATTTGGTGATTTATCTCTTTTTTCAGTTGCTGGTATTTTGTCACATTTGTCCAGATAAACGGTGCCTCAGGCAATTAAGGAACACTCAGTTTGGGAAGGACACACAATCCTCATGATCCTCTGAGGCCTCTGTCCCAGCTCCCAAGGTGAAAACCAAGTCTGAGTAGCTGTTGCAGCCTTTCCAAGATACTCACATAAGGAAAAAGGTGCCCCTGCAGCCATCCCGGTTTGTATTGTACGACTTCTAGTCATCCCTTTTGCAGAAGTTGAGATGTCTAGACCCCCCTCCCCAAATAGGCTTGCCTCCATCCACCTCTTGTGAGCCATATTGACAAAATGTGTAATACAATGCCTAAAACACTGACTGGGCTTTTTAACATCTTACAGATTTAACACCATTAATCTTCATTTGGAAAGCCATGGATATTAATTTCTAGAGCAAGTAAATAATAATTCTTTTTTATTACTTGCTCTCTGTAATAATAAAGAAGCATATTTTCCTCTTCTGTTTTGTACTAAGGAGACAGAAAGACAAGGCAGGCTGTACTCTTGCTTTAGGTGAGCCCTTTTTGTTTCCCAGTTTATACATATCCACACTTCTCTCCTTTATAAAATAAGTAAACCAGCAATAACTACCTCTCTTATTCATTTGCATTGGCTCCACTAAAAGAACATATTTGGATATCAACTGATCAAATAGGGCAGTTCATCCATGCAATAATTGTATAATTGTGGGCTTATCTGGAAGAAATGTAAGGAAGATAAGGATTTCCTCATGGGAAATTCAAACACAAGTAGAATGTAAATTTGGTAAATGCACAAAAATGCATGTCATTCATTTCCTTCTACAGCAAGAATCTCAAATGGAGAAATCAAGTAACTTAAAACAGTTCTTTAAAAGTCATACAGATGAGTCATATTAATTACAGAATTACTCCCTTCTTTGCAAAAAGGGGATGTGTATTTTTTTCACAAGTCATTAGATTCCATCAGCTAGTATTTAGAGTTCTGAGAGTCCCAGGTAGAAAGAGCTATTGAAGTGTAAAATATGTATTGTTATTGTTGCTCATTGTTATTTGATACCCTTCACTTTCCACTCTAAGGCATGCTAAGTATAAAAGAAAATTTCAGGCTGTAGGGACAACTCTTCTAAAAATATCAGCTTATTATCTACTTTTTTTTCTTTCTTATGGAGAAAGGATGAAATACACCCATCAAATATATTATAAGCCAGTTGCACCCTTTTGACGCAATCGTGTATCACTGAAGTCCATGTAAATTCAGTAGGAGCGGGATTAAAGACTTTACTGAACAGCAGTGGTGTATTATAGGAAGCTTTCACATAATTGAAAATCCTCCCAGCAACAAAGTTATTTGTAAGGAGACACTGAGTTTGTGGCTGAAAAGAGAATTTTAAACCATGCAGCATGTGCCAAGCCACTAGTTTCTGGTCCTGCATCTTTCCCATGGAAGAAGACTGCTTAGTACTGCCATATTTCTCAGTCTGGGAATAACTCTGCCTTACCACTCCATCTTGCTATGAACAGCTTCACAGTGAGATCACATCACACCTGCAAAAACTAGCGATCTTAATGAGCGTCCTAGATATGACACCTTAGCACAGCAGACCTTCCTCTGCTGCTCAGCAAATCTCTGCTGCTAAAAGATTTTGCTGTTCAGTTCACGAACCTAAAGACAGTTGAGTTTACAACTGCTTTTTAAGAAGCTCCTTAAGTCTTAGAGCCAGATTAAGTGAATACACAAAAGTTTCATGAGATACACGCACATTTCCTACTTTTCCAAAGAAAAAATGTACTTAATAAGAGCCTAATTTAACAGCAATATTATAAGTGGAAATTTTGCCATTGGACACAGCAAGATGGGCATCATCCCACCACACTACGTCCCAGAGTAATGCACATATTATATAGACTGGAATGACAGCCCTCTGTGCCTCTGTCGTGCTCTCCTCTTTGAAGCAGAGGAATCACTCTCCCTCTCTCTCCTGTTAGGGTCTTGGGGTTGAACAAGAGCTTTACCTATATAAAATAAGTGACCCTCTCTTTAATAACCTGTTGCTATCAAACATTTATATCCATTGATTATCCCATAAGATGATCAACATAAAAGCCACCGTATCTTTTATTGCAAAGGAAATGGCTCAAATGACACATAGCTGTTTCTGTATTAGTAGAGACTGTACTGCACAATGAAGCTTGAATAATTTCCCTCTGAAATGGAAGCCATAACATCCCATTTTATGCCATGGCCAGTCAAGCATCTGCATTTTGGTGGTTATGGCACCTTGTGTCTGTACTTGTGGGAAATATACAAAACCTTTTTGGCATTGACTGACTTTAATTGTGGCAAAATAAATACATGAAGTTTGCCATTCAGCAAGTCCATTCAGTTATTTCCCATTTATTTAGTCTTCTTTTAAAGCCTTTACTCTTCTTACAAGATTTCCATTAGACTAGGAGGTTTAAAAAGTACTGCTGAGCCAACGCAACAAAATTTGTATTAAACAAAATGATAAAGAAAATAATATCAACATGCCTCTGAGATAATTATCTCTGATCTCAATGCAATTATTTTTATTTTTTAATCGTACTCACAGAATGAAGCTGTCTGAACACTGAGAAACAGTTAATTCTGCTTTTTATAATTTTTCTAGTCAGGGTAAAACTTCCTAATACACAAACACACACATTTCAAGCAAATGCGACAGAATGAGGGCATTATGGTTATGGTGCTCTGTGTATATTTGGAACTGTGGGTAAATTTAGTAGGACTGCTGCAGTTGCTTGAAATACATATGGCCAATGCCATCTTCTGAATAAGAAAGGAAAAAGCAGGAGTCACTTGTTAGTTAAAGACATAATCAGGAGTGAGAGACTCTCTGGAAACTGGATGTACAATTCAGAATCCCAATCAGCTGCAGTGAAAACCCAGCCTTCACACCACCTTGCCTTCACACTGTCGGTGCTGCGTACCTGCCTGGTGCCTCATACGGATCTTTCCTGAGCACCTGTACACTGATTTGAATGGACTTCGGATCTGGCTCCTGTTTCTGAACCTCTTTGCTCAAAAGAGAGATTGGAAATGCAGAGCTGAGTCTCTGTGCCTGGGAAAAGACTCTCTAATGTCACATCTCACGCCTGGCACAGGAATAAACAGGATGCTGCATGAGTCAGGATCAGGAATGGATGTAAAAGCTGCAATCCTGTATCCTACGATGGGTTACAGAGGTTAGCTTACGCTGATGTGACTCTTCTTATATGTTTCCTAATAGGATGAGTTTGAACCTAATTAGTTGAACCTAGTTCTTTTAATTAAGAACCTAATTATTATTATGTATTTGATAAGGCCTATTCTATGTCCTTAAAGGGGCAACAGTTATTTAATTAATCTGCCTAGACAACAGGTTGGCAGGTATGTTCAGGGTCATCAGAATGGCAGCAGTGTTGGGTTGTCTTAGTCCAAAGACATAGAGAAAGCAAAGTAATCCAGGGAACATGACCAGGGTGAGCAGACCGCCTGCCTTTCCTAGGGCCCTCCAGGTTTTTCTAAGACCAAAAGTTTGTCTGCTTTTTCCATATATATTAACGATGTAAGGAAGATATTATTTTTTCTTACAAAGCTCGAATCTTTCTAAGTACACAGAAGGAGACTATAACTTCTCATTAATATACGGGATTATAATGAAGCAAGCTAACTGTAAGTTTCCTATAACTGACTTTGATTATACTTATCACATCAAGAACTGTTCTACAGAGAAGTAAGTTCTGTGAAACAAATGTACAACATTTCCAGAATAAAAGGAGAATCAGGCTTACACGTTGTTTTTAAAGCATATTTTAAGAAGCAAGCAGACCTGATCAAATGTCAAAAACCAATTTGCTCATGTGAGATTTGCCACAGGTTGGCTCTAAAAGTCAGCAAGAGCTTAGTTTCTATTTCACAAGTCCTGATCATATCAGTTAGCTTCATACTGTTAGATTAACTTGCACACTGAACTTCCCAGAGACAAAGGGAAGAAAAAGATAAGGGAGAAAAAAGTGAAGAGAAGCCTAAAAGAAAGGCAAAGAAAATAAAAATAAGCTGGAGATGGGATATAAGAGTGTAAAGAGCTGTAAAGAATATAGAATTGCCAGGATTAATAAAAAGGAGGGGGAGGATATGCCAAAAGATGGGAGGGGAAGACAAATGTTCCTGATTAACAAGAAAAGAAAACGAGAATTTACTGAGACTGCCAGATGGAAGGCAAAGCACTGAGTATTTCATTGTCTCTAGCTGAGGGGATAAGACAAACACCAATGCATTATTTTGCCCTCAGAGCTGAGTAGTGATTGTTTCCATTCCATCTAAGTGTTTTACAATATCCTTTACTCATTCACGGAGGTTGTGATCTTTCTGCTTCTGCATCGTCCTGTGGAAAATACTGTTACAAATGTAGTAGCATCTACTCTCTGCTAAGTCGTATTTACTTTCTTTATGAAATTAATAAAAAAAGTGTCACAAGGTCAAAGGGAAATTCTATGTTCAAGCTAGCTTGAATCACAAAATTAATGCTAAAATTATTAAGATCCCTATGGAGCTACGCTAATTTACACCAGCAGGGAATTTGGACTGTGTCCGTTCAAGAACAGCCTAAAGCAGATACCTAATAAAACTATTAAAATTAAAAGTCACATAATTTCATTGAATTGAGCATTTTGTACTGTACTGAGGCCAAAGGAGTGCAGTTATATTAACCAGGTCCTATATTGCTTTGCACTAATTATTAACTTCAGTATACCTTTTTTCTTACACCAAATTTAAAAAATGTTTGTATCTTTCATTTAAGAGCACACAGCAAATTTCCTGTACTTTAATAGTATTCTTCTTCAGTTTCTTTTTTATTTTTGTAGCATTTTGCTTTGATCTGTGAGACACCTTTTAATGCACATTGCCCAGACCTTAGTTCCGTCAAAAGAGCTCATGTCTAAATACTGCCCCATGTATAAATGTTTAATTTTCACCTAGCATAGGCAAAGGGCAAGAATATAAGAACACTACACTAGCTTGATCCTGTGGTTCACTTAGCCTTATAATCCTATATCTTTTTCTAATAGGAGCCAGCACAACATTTTTTACAGCTTGCGGTATAATCTGTCCTCCCCATTGAATATTTCCTTACTGGTGTAAGCATGGAAATGAAACACCCAGTTTATTACCTCTTTCAAAAATAATTTTGAATATTCTTCTTATTGTTATTCTTGTTATTAATTGACTAGACTCCTTATGAATAATGTTGTTAAATTTTTCGTCTGAATGGTTGGGGGGGTTTTGCAAATAAAGATGTGAGTTTTATTCAGTTATCAAAATTATCCATTGCTGAGGGAACATTTCCCAATCAGGTCTAATTATAGTATTTTACATGCTATTCCCCATCCTATTCCTTATGCTTCTTAATGTCTTTTTGGACTTCTGGCCATAGCTAAAGTCTTCATTAAGCTGTCTGTAACAAAATCCAAATCTCTTTCCTGAACTGAATAATTAATTCCAAATCCTTTCAACTTTCATAGATGTTTTAATACTTTGCATGTATTGATGGTGAGTCTGCTGTCATGATCCTGGTGAAGCTCATCCATCAGCACACAGTACTGAATAAAACCATGGGGCCGCTAAGTCTGGAAGCACTTCACCACATAATCGATGTTTAAACCGGAAAAAACAGTATGAACATCTTCTTTCTATTCCCACACACCATAAATCAGTCTTCCTTAGAGATGACTAACCCATATGCCTGCACCCTCTGGAAATTTTGCTGCCTTCCTATTCATCATCTTTTTCAGGAATTACTAAATACATTAAGCAATGTTGCACCTAATACAGAAAGTTAAACTATTTTTTTTTATATTTTACTTGTCAGGAAGAAACTCTTAATTTCCTGTCTCTTCGCACATGGAGGCCCAAGCTCAATGTTTACATATTCTGGAAGCCACCTTATCACAATATAAATGCTACAAAAGTCAAGGAAAACGTGTTCTAGAATTTTTAGATACATTTTTTTCTTGATTCTCATAAAATATGAATCAGGATCATGAGGAATTTATGAATTCATTTTTTGTCCCCAGTAAGAGAATATGTTCCTGTAAAGAATAAATTTAGACTAAGGTATTATAAAATGCACTGAGATGCAGTATGGAACAATTCAAATGCTTTCAGAAATAGAAAACAGTGGGTTACAGTGCAGTACCAAGGTGGTGAGGACTCACTGTTTCACTGTGCTCTGAATTTGTTTTAACTCTCCACTGGTTTTACTTTTTTCCACCTTTGGGGGGGGAAAAAAAAAAAAAAGAGTAAATTGTAGTTACAGGTAATAAAGAGAGAATCTGACTTTCAGATATGAGCTTTAATAATTTAGGCCCCTTTTTAGCAATCATAACCTGCAGCCAGAAGAGCAGAACAGAGAATCTTCCACAGAACTGTGGCACTTCTTCAGCACTTCTCCACCATTTCTTTCATTCCTAGAAGCCCGGTCACTTGACTTGTATCTGTAAGAGATTCTGGCATTTTGGCATATGCCGAGGGAAAACGGGAGACTCAACTCATCCACACTTCATACCATACACATTTCTAGGCTCTGCCAGCATTGCAGAAGATAATCAGGTGGTTGTTCCTGAGCCTTAGAGCTTCCAAGATCCCTTATCCAACATTGCTACAAGGAGAAGACAACATACATCATGCAAATGAGGAGAGGGAATCTCAGCCAGGCTGCATCAAACATGAGAACAATAATAAAAAGTTTTTGTAAATTGAGTCTAAAATGTGGTGAGAGGTCTGAACACTTTCACAATATTTCAAAACTCTAGCATCACACTAAACATGCATATGGAAACTATGAGACTTCCTACAGTTTCGGTGTGCAACTCCCACAGATGAGATGGCATTTGGAACAGGAAGAACAATGTTATAGTAAAATATTAATCAATAGAAAGATCAGATTTCCCTTACCATATTTGACAATCCAGGAAATCAAATGGATTTAATTTACAGATATATCAACAATTTAGAGCATTTGAGGAAGATTTATTATCTGGTTTCCATGAAAAAAGTAAAGAATGCATCTGTAAATACGTGTAAGGAAATGTTTAATCCAGGCATCTACAGGGCATGACAATGCTTCCCTGGGAATGATTCACAGGTTTCTGTATTAACTGTGTGTATTGGTATTATAGGACTAAGTAAAAATGCAGGGAGACCATTCACAAATAATGCAGGATTGCATGCTATTTACAGCTTGCTGAGTTCAAGAGATGTGAATAATTAGCAGAGTTCTGGGAACAGTAAAAAACATTCATTTTTTAATATTAAGCCATAATTTCCATTGACCAAAAGCCAAGGGCTAGACTGCACCCAGTCTTTCACGAGAAGCCTCCTCACGTCCTGCAGTTCAGAGCCATGCTTGAGAAGTAGCCACGTGGGAATCAACAGGCCACTCACAAAGGTACTATGCAGAGTTATTGATGGGGGCACACCAGGCCTTGCTAGAATGACAGGTAATTTACAGCTGAACATGAATTTTTTAGAAATTTTTAAAAATCACCCTTCACAGTATGCAGTTAAAAATGCCCTTATTCTTCCCTGACCTCCATGTAGTTTAACTCTGGTTCATACACAGTCTGAGGGAAATGCGCAATGGTGGTGTTTGCAAACAAAAGAATCCATACATTGGCTGTAACCTTCCTTAATTTGTACTAAGAAGATAATTCAAGTAAATTTTACATAAGTTGACAAAGCAGACTTATGGCACATTTGTAAAGTGAAATGTCTTTGCTGATGAATTAAAGTCTATAAAGACTGCTAGTAACCCCATTTGTGTATACCTGGGTTTGTTGAGGTGAAAGAGTCGCCTCAGTCTGCAAAATTCAGAGTGATGGATAGGATTAGTGCAAACTCAAACCACGTGTACGTAAATTAAGCCATCCTTTAGAGGCAAGTGACCATTCACAGTGTATTCTTTTTCCATTTGCACTGAATTGTTTGCCGCTACCCATTATCAAGCATCAATTGTTTTTTAAGGCTGAAAATTTTTAAATGCTCTGTCTACCTGCCAAAACCACCCAGCTACAGAATTTCTTTCAAATAAGTGCTACTGACTTTTATATAAAAGATTTGTAAATATAGGGAATGAGTGAGTGAAATAGCAATTTTTGCCCTAGATTCTGAACTGTCCAGTGGGTGTGCTTCACATTTAAAAAGCTTTCCTTCTGCCAGTAACGCTGAGTCCTCATACATGTTCCACAGCCTCTGTTTTGCTATGCACAATGCTAATTGCAAATATGAGAATGGTAGGTGGGAAAAGGACATTTGTTTTGGTTTAGCAGCCAGCAAACCATGTTTATTTTGCATATTGAAACTAAACTGCGCTAAATCACTGAAAGAAAAAAGTGCGGTACAAATGAGATACATGACCAAAGATCAGATTTACTGCTAAGCCACATAAAATAGAGTTGGTTAACATTCAACTCTAGCTATCCCGTAAAAAAAAACTGAAAGAAAGATGTATCCCACTGACTGTTGCCATGCTTCTGTGGTGAGATCCTTTGGACAGACAGATGATAGAACTCTTTTTACAAAAACTAAACCACCATTAACTGTCACCATATGTTAACACATATTTCTATCTATTTACAGCCAATTAATAACTGCATTATTCAGTTATTTTCCCTTTATGCTAGCTGGTGTGTTAAAAAAAGAAATTAGTTAAAAAGAAGCACTTAAGCTGACACTAGTTCAGCAAACCTCAGCCACGCTCACTGCTAGCTGACGTTAGCTATCCTACCATTTCAAATCTGGGGAACTCAGAAGGGATATTCCTATCCCTCCTGGATGGCACAATTACAGACTGAATCCTCTTATTAAGCAGAATTGAAGGGATTCATAGAGTAGAAAGACATTGGTAAGCATGAAGACTGTGGATTCTTACAGTATCTGCTTAAAAGTAATAAGCATCACAGGTTGAATATACAAAAAAGCCTTTTCTATCAGAACAAAGATCACCATTTCCTTGCATCCTTTCCCTCAAATGGCCAAGAACAGAGGACTTGATGATCTTAAAGGTCTTTTCCAACCTAACCAATTCTATGATTCTGTGATTCTAAAGGATTATATGAACAAGTCAACAGTGTTGTGATACTTCCTCAGGGTATTTTCTCAGCCTCCAAAAATTTGTATCTCAGAGTTTTCCTAAGCCACAAATACAGAAAGTCGGTGACTTCCAGAACTAGGTCTGATAAGAAATGCAGGGCAACCCCCCCCCAATTTAAGAGAGGGTCATTAATGTAAATGTAATGGCAGTGGATTATGTTACTGAGTCGGTTGTAGAAAATAGAAACAAAAATCATTGACTTCAATAGGCTGTGCCAGAATGCTACAGGCACTAATATCAGCTGAAACATCGAGGTCAACAGGCATGAGCAAAGGGAACCACAGACTAACAAGCAGTGTTATTTAAGCACAACAGAAAAGTCAATGTCAATGCTGCGAAAATGGCATCAGTTAGGTTGGAAACAGTGGCTGAATATGTTGGGGGGACTGACATGCAGCAGAAAGCCATGATGTTTACACTGAAGAAATATTAATAACTACTCACCTTATCTACTAATTACAGTGTCCAAAGTATGTAAACCAACATGTATTCAAACACCACTGCAAAAGGCCAAAGGTGCTGCATTTTCCCATCAGTTTTATAACCACTGCTCATGTGAACAAGACCTGTCAATTGTCATGCATCCAGCTCTGTCACTGAATTAATGTGTATGTCTTTAGGAAAAGACCTTATTGCTGAATTTTTCATTTTCACACCTTAAGTTTTGATCTATTAATTAACCATGAGAAACAAACAAAAATGTCCGAGAGAAGAATCCATCGAAGACCCTATGTCAGTTTTTGGAGCTTCCCATTTCACACCGTCTATAAGGAACATGATTTCTGTTTTCATTATTGTCTCCAGAAACAAGGATCAGCTCCTCTCAATTGCTGTCAGCTGGACTCAGTGTTGTCTGAACATTCATACCAGTGAATTACAACAGCTTTTCTTTCCTGTGCTTACACAGGGATGCTTTTCCAGGGAATGGCTTTATTTACACTTGCTTTCTAAGTGAAAGGTTTAAATTTCCGCTTTACACTGTTGTAGAATATCTAATCAGATGGAGAATTCAAGTCTTAGTATGATTCCACTTACAGACCAAATTTGAAAAAAACATTACAGGGCATTTGGATTGTCAACTCAAACAGACAGATTGTTGTTATTTGCATGTAATCCCATTTCAGATTTTTATTTTATACAGGCAATCAATTCAGACAAAAGTGGGAGAAAAAGACAAAGAACCTCCTACTCCATGCCATTGACCAGAACTAATCTCTTCACTCTTCCTACTCGTTTGGACTTCGGCTTACATATAAGTACAAACATTTCAAGCACTACAGGAAATTTATCAGGTGCTACTGTGCTGAAACCAGCTATAATACCCAGCTCCTCTGGTCTCTACTTCCTTGCTTTTCACAGTCTGTGTGGAGCCATCTGGTTTATGCATAAAGTGCATCAGATTGCTTCTTATTTGGAGAAGTTCCTTTCTATTCCATGGTCGTTCAGACCTACATGTTATCAACATTATAACATTACAAATTGCTAAAAAAATCATGTTGCTTGAAAAAAATAATTTCCACTGCAATGCACAAAGTGTGTTTGCTGCTGTGAACAGATTTGATAGGCAGGGCATAGGAAATGGTTAGAAATGAAGACTCCAACAGCGGGTGAGAGCCATAACTGAGTTATAACTAGTTTGTGTTATTTTCATTTTAATATTGTTAACATAGAAAGTATCATCCACAGCGGGACATATAATTTGAATGGGAAGGAAATGGGTTATTAATATAATATCAAAAGCTTGACAATAAAGCATAGTCTTTGTTCTACACTTAGAAAAACAATTTCAGAACAGCATTTCCATGAGGCACAGACCAAAAGGAACAGGTCATTTTATTTTTAGCTTATATTTGCTTTTAAAGCTCAGTATTTTCATCGTAATAGATCTTTCTTTCATGTTTTTTGTGCTGAACTTTTTCTTCCCCATTTTGTAATAAAATCCCTGAGTTAGCTTTTGTAATGGCTTAGCTCTGTTTTCTTGCTCCGTTTCATTCTTTTAATTTGCTTGGAAATGCAGCCTTTTGTTCTAGCCCCTGAATGAGTGGTATCATTGTAGATGTAAGTTATTTCTTGGTAGGCTTCCAGCTAGACGAGTTTTAAATATGATGTACCTTGACCAATATAGTACGATACAGCAACACGTTTGTAGGGCGTTTCCAACCTGTTGCAGGAGGGTCTCTGAAGTCTAGGAGTATGTACTCTAGACTCAAGATAAGTTTTGATTTTGCAGCCTGGAGATTTGTGCTTACTACAAAATGAGGCAGAGGTTTAGCTTTTCCTCTTGGATCATTCTGGTGTCGATGCATTCAAGAATAAGAACAACATTTGGAAGCTCCTAACTCTTCCCACTGACTTTTCATGGGATCTAGAAGTCGAATGTTTAATATCAATTCTTAAGCTCTTGTCCTCACTCAGCTTTTTAAATAGGTCTAATATAAATCAGCAGAGAACAACTGACTCCTCTGGAAGCAACAGCAAAGGAACCTCAAAATGCACTATTGGCATAGACTGTGAGGCAAAGGGGAGCTCCTGGATTCTTTTTGTATTGTTTCTGGTTACAGTCTCTAGATGTTTTGTTGTATTACATGTCTCCTTCAAAGTCTTCTGCTGGTCTCCTCCAAAGGATCACTATACCCTAGTCCTCATGGATTTCTGCTGGCTATTCACTAAACTGCTCAGACCTTTCCAGTGCTTAAAGCAGAAGTCTTACCAGAAAATAAAAATTTCACCTGCGGATACACTGCAGAGGATAGAAAAGATAGTCAGATAAAGAAAAACAACAGCTAAAGAGAGAGCATAGGTTTGAGGAAGAGGTCCCACGTAAGCATTCCCAGAAGGTATTAAGGAAGACATTTATCCCAGACAGCAGACAGTCACACCACCATGCAGGCATGGTGGTTTCACTTAGATTTCACTAAGGTTTCACTTAGATTGTCCTGAATGTAGAATAGATTTCCCTATGAGCATGTATTTGCAGCTAAGTGTAAATCCAGGTCTTCCTGCTTACACCACTGATGTTTTGGGAATACAGGGGTTTTGCTACCAGACACTCTACAGATGACACTCCATTTATATTTAGTGTTTCTTAATCCCTCACAATAAAATGCATTATCAAGTAGCAAGTTCATTTTCTTCATGACATTTTAACACAGCTGCTTAATAATCGATCTGAATTTTTAAAGCATGATGATCCATTCCATTCTTCTAACCCCACTTACCATTCAGACATGTGGAGAGTCAGAATTTTTTTAATTACTCTATGAAAATAATACACTCTTAGATAGAAGTGCTACCTTGAAAGATCTAGAGCTGGCATGAAGGTTAAATGAAGAATCAGAAAGATTGTCCCTTTCCAGAGGGCAAGTGATCATGCTCAAGGAGAGAAGCTCACAAGGGCAAATTGGGACATAAAGAGAGGAAGAGGAACGGTTCTGGCTAGCAAGGGTCCTTCAGCATAAGCAGAGATGAGGAGACGGCTGAGAAGAGTAGAAGTTAGATACACAGCCAGATCTTCCAGGTAATGAAGAAAAAGAAGCTTTTCTTGCAGAATCTCATAGATTTTGCTGCCACACTAGAAGAACTCTTGGGTTATTGGGGTGCTAATCCCAAGGACAAAGGGTAGACAGATACAATTTGAAGATGTGGATGACCGAGGGTCCTGTAACTGAGAGAAAAGGTGGATTAGCACTGCAGGAATGCACTGAAAGCCATTTCTAGAATATTAAAGGAGTAAAATATGTGGATTGTAAAGTCTGAGATATTTTCCAAAAGCTGTGAATGTAATCTAGCACAATTTGTAGCTTTCTGGATTTGGCAACTTAACTGTGACCTTAAACAATAAGGTAGACACTTTCTAAAAATACTATTGTGTATATTTAATACTGATATTAAAAATATTTCCTGGCAGCAGGCAGTTTTAGAAGGAAGTTATTCTGATTTCTCTTAAGTGTGATTTAATAGTATTTAAATGTCATTTTCTTTCCAGCAAGAGACATAGCTTAGTCACACCAGTAAAGGTCTTGTTCTGTTTCCTAACTAGCTCAGCTTTGGCGCAAATGAATGTACAGCACTTAGTCCCTTGGTAAAAGAAAAAATGCAGGCTTTAAAAAAGCTGGTGGTGGGAACTGTTCTCAGAGACAAGTGTCAGTCTCCAGCTACAGAGGCAGGAAAACTCAGGCTGAGTTTTTCTGCTGCCACGCATGCTATGGTTCTGGCTACATGAGGCATTCCACTGGGAAGAGAAAACAAAAATAGCAAACAAAATAGACTGATGTTCTATATCTCTGATTTTTCTTTTTAAATGAAAAAAGCAAGCTCATCTTAGCAGAGCTACATTTCTCTTCCGGAAAATGGTTGAGTCATTTCAACAGTACCTTGGACTGGATGGAAAAAAAGGAGGAAAAAAAAAAAGAACTCTGCAAATCTCTTGCAGCTGATTTGTAGCGCACTGGCCAGCACAGTGTAAGGGTAAATAAAACGGGCTAACAATTGCCAATGTGTGTAAAAATTAAAATGCGGATGGTTGTGACTTAGAAGAAATAAACAACAAGGGCTGAAAACCCTCTGGGTTTCAAATCGCTGAGCCAACATGGGTCATGTGAGAGCAGGCTAAAATGAACTAAGAATTATTCCCAGAAGAAGAAGAAATTTTTGGTAAAGAGAATCGTGCTTCTAGTAAAATTCATGCCACCTGCTTCTCCTGACAAGATGTGTGTTATAAAATAAAAGTGAAGGCCCCTGTGGACAGTTGCTTACTCTGAAAAAAGTATGTTAATGAAGGTATAAAGCCCTCATCCTGTGATTTACATCCTGTCATTTACATCAGATGGAAATAAGGAATAAAGTATGACTTTCCCCTTGTAATGATTATTGTGTGCTTTTAGTTATCTGTTGTGAACACAGTGATAGGCAAATGCTAAATATCCTATTGATATCTAGTAAATCATTCATGGTTTTTTATAACCAGTAAGCCAGCATTTACATTTGAACTTCTTCCAGCTAATACTGAATATGATCCATTTGTACTAAACAAAATCTCAAGGACTGGAAGATATTCAGAATCTGCCGGCAAGGTCACGTTGGCTGAAGAATGTATTAGATTTACACCATAATGAAAAATTAGCTTCTCTCTCTCATCTCAGTGAAGTAGGTGAATAAAATGCAGCTTTTAAATAACTGTTTTGTACTCTCTTGTGCACTAGAGTCCTTACAGAGAACTTGAATACCCATAAGTAGGAAGCAAAATTTATACTAACTGTGGTGTCATACAACCTGTCACTTAAACCCTTATCAGCACCTGAGGAATAGAAGGCAGCAAATGCAACCCTAGCCTTTGAGAGGGACTCCACCAGGTACACAAGAAACTATAGATAAGTAATTGCGACTTTCAGGCAAATAGCTAAAAATCAGAATGAAAACTAGAACTGGCAGATACTCAGATAACCATAAAGGAAGAAGTCATGCAGCTTCTATAGGCAGAAAGTATGTCCTTCAAGCCTCTTACAGTTCTTTGAAGGAGTCAACAAGCATGTGGATAGGTGTAGTGTGGTCAATACATTGTCCTTGGATTTTTAAAAGACAGAGTTCTTGAAGAAGGAAAGCTTTCACAGAATAAAAGAGAACAGTTCTCTTGCAGATCGGTAACACATTAAAAACTAAGAAACAGGATAAAAAGAGATAGACAGTATTCACAATGGAGGATGGTTGCCACAGAGGTCCAGTGGGATCTGTTTTGTAAACACATGCTATTCAGCATATTTATGAATGAATTGGAAAAGAGAGTGAACAGTGAGATAAAACATTTCCAGGTGATACAAATTATTCAGGATAAAATAGCAGATGAAATGCAATGTTGATTATTGCAATCAATAATAATAACCCCAGCATTTACAATACGGGATTCAATTTTTTTTACCAGGAGAAAAAATATTTGAGTAATTTCAGATAGTTCTCTGAAAATACCTGCTATAGGTCCAGAAAGGCAAGTAATGTTAAACACTAGAGAAAAAAAATGAGAACAAATAAGAAAACATAGTACATCCCTGGTGTTGCTTCTATTTTGAATGTTGAATGAAATTCTGATAACACCAACTTAAAGAGGAACACAGCAGAACTAGAAAAGATACAGAAAAAGAATTAGGAAGATGATAAGAAGTACGGAACTGCCTTCACTTTAAGAGAATAGTCTATGACTTCAGGTTTGAAAAGAGATGGTATATGACAGGCCACAATAAAATCTTGAAAGACAGGGATTTGCTAGTTTGCATGATACAAGGAGTACTGCCTACCCATATAAATGATCAGGCAGCAGATTGAAAATAAATTTAAAATTTCAGAATGCCGCACAGTATTGTGGAGGCCACAAGTACAGCTGAGCCTAAGGAGTACTGAAGAACAAATTAAACTCAGAGGTTTGTAATCATCTGGTCTGCCTCGTCCTGCTCCTGAACTCTCTAAATTTATGACTGCTGGAAGAAGGAAAGCATCACTCTGCATATGTCCACTGTTACTCTCATCCCTATATATCCACTCCTGACCGATAATCGCTGTAGACCACTGAACTATTAGGTATTGTAGTTCTGAAAGATCTTTAGAAAAAGACTCATATTAATTTTGGCAAATCAAGCACTTGAAAGTTATGATACAGCAGCATTCAGGATGCCCTCATAACCGTATTTCTGCCCTCTTGTACTCTGTACTACTTTTTCCAAATGCCTCCGGCCTCATTCAGGCTTGGGGTGGCTCACACTCCCCAGATGAAGTAAATAGTCAATATTACATCATATCCCCATCATTCAGCGAGCAGCCAATACAGTTCATTTACTATATACCATCAAACACATGCCCTGAATACAGAATTGTTCTTTTCCCAGTGGGTATGGGAACCTGATCGCCCCTCAATTTCTCTCTCTGACTCTTCAGTGAAGTCAGAAAATATTATTAGAGAAGACAGGAGAAAAAATTATTAATTCAGATTCCCAGCTATCACAAACATTTTTTCACATCATCATTTTCATTAGTTTCTCAAGCTCTAGTTTGAACGTGGTTATGTGTTTTTCCCTACAACTTTCCCTGGAAGGTTATTCCAGAATCTGATTGCTCTTATAGTTCAAAACTTTTTTATAATTTATTAACGGCTAGTTTATATCCACTTTTTCTCAACCCAATGTGTGTTTAATTGGCTATCTCTCTGCCAGGGTGTTCCACAACACTCTTCATGTCTCCTCCTTTTTCCTTTGTACATATTCATAGGTTACAGTTTTTCTCCCTTCTTCTCCCATCCCTCTTTTTATAAGGTTCAACAAGCCAGGCTCATCTAGTCTCTTCCCTTAAGACAGGTACTTTGTTCCTCTAAGCATCCTAGTTATCATCCTCTGAACCTGTTCTGTTCTGAGTTCATCTTTCTTGAAGTCAAATGACCAGAGCTGTATGCAATATGGTGACACAGAAGTCATTAATGTTTCTTTACCCCTTGGGATGGAATTTGATATTTTTTACTGACACACAACTTCTTCAGCTTAACTAATGATCTTCTTTGGGGTATTCATTAGCTTAACTAATGATTTTCTTGGGTTCCTTTTCCTTATTAAAACAAAATCTAGATATTACTTGTGCTGTAAGCAAAAATAAGAGAATTGAGAGCATCCCAAAATATTTCATAATGCCATTGACAGAAAAAACAAATAATTTACACCATTTCTCTTCTAAAACCCAAAAACTTTTCATGTAAAAAATAAAAAAATGAAACAGATTTTTGTACTATCTATCTTCTCAATTTTCATGTGCACAAGGAGTTAATTGACTTATATGGTTCCTAAATTACTTTACCATTTCATTAATGAGAAATACAAATCTCAGAAGAGTGAGGAAAAATATTTCTCTTAGAGTGCTCGGAGTTATCTTGACCTACAATCACAGCCATAGTATGTTCAGAAGGACATGACTAAACTACACTAATTAAGAGAGAATGATTTATGCTCTTTGTGAGTATGTTCCAACCTTTTTTGCCTTACTTACCTAGCAATATTTGTGAATTGGTCTGTTTTATATCAGAAACATATCAATAATGATAACGCAGAAGCTTGAGGTTAGGTAAAATATAGGTTGCTGAGGTGTTTTAGACTTGTAGTGGAATGAAAGCTGGTCTTAAATTCACAGAATCACAGAATCATTAAGGTTGGAAAAGACCTGTAAGATCATCAAGTCCAACCATCAACTAACACCACCATGCCCACTAAACCATGTCCCACAATGACACGTCCACACGTTCCTTGAACACCTCCAGTGATGGTGGCTCCACCACTTCCCAGGGCAGCTTATTCCAGTGTTTCACCATTCTCTCAGTAAAGAAATTTCTCCTAATATCCAGCCTGAACCTCCCCTGGCGCAACTTGAGGCCATTTCCTCTTGTCCTATCGCTAGTCGCTTGGGAGAAGAGACCAACACCCACCTCACCACAACCACCCTTCAGGTAATTGTAGAGAGCGATAAGGTCTCCCCGCAGCCTCCTCTTCTCCAGGCTAAACAACCCCAGTTCCCTCAGCCGCTCCTCATAAGACTTGTGCTCCAGACCCCTCACCAGCTTCGTCGCCCTTCTCTGGACACGCTCCAGCACCTCAATGTCTTTCTTATAGTGAGGGGCCCAGAACTGAACACAGGATTCGAGGTGCAGCCTCACCAGTACAGAGGCACGATCACCTCCCTGCTCCTGCTGGCCACACTGTTTCTGACACAGGCCAGGATGCCGTTGGCCTTCTTGGCCACCTGGGCACACTGCCGGCTCATATTCAGCCGGCTGTCAATCAACACCCCCAGGTCCTTTTCTGCTGCGCAGCTTTCCAGCCACTCGTCCCCAAGCCTGTAGCGTTGCATGGGGTTGTTGTGACCCAAGTGCAGGACCCAGCACTTGGCCTTATTAAACCTCATACAACTGACCTCGGACCATCGATCCAGCCTATCCAGATCTCTCTGCAGATCTTGCTAAATTACTTAGCTTGAGTATTGCTACTGTAGTTTAATCATATCTACACATAGAGTTTGGTGCTATTTTGTATGGTCATATGTACAGGAAGCAGTTGTAACATGACAAATTGGTGTTTCTGTCATAATAACGTCATGATGGTAGGAATTTTGACTTGATAGTGAAATAGAAATGGGAAAGGGTTGTAAAGAAACAATCATCACTGTCAGTTATTTTAAACTCTCTGATATTTTAAACCCTAGTTGTGTAGAATCTTAGGAATCTTGAAGGCAAATTCCATGAACAACTCTCTATTCTGGTATTGTATAGAGGGTATTAAAATTAACTGTATAACCAACGTAATGGTGAGATTGTGAATGGTAGCACAAAGGATGCCTAAAAAACTGTTTGTGTTCTAAATCTGGAAGTACATACTTAGTGGGATTGCTAAGCATAGGTATGTTAGTTATTTAATCACTGTTACAATGGTAGTTAGGGTAACAGCAATAATTAGGGTTGCATTTACAAAACTGCCTCAATTTTTAAGAAGCTAGGTATCTTTGTCGACTTATTTTGTTACCATTTTTGCAATGCTGGCTTCCCAGGGGAGCTGAGTTGAGCATCTTGAAATGGCTGTAACTTTAGAAGCATACAAAACCTATTCACAAAATTCTAAGCAATGAGGTTTTTATACATATGGACATATTGCCTGTTCATGAAAACAAGGAGAAACGATTATTAGTACACTGACACATAGCTGTTCTATCAGTAAATCTGCTTCTACTATACCTAAAAACTTCCAGAACTTAGGGGAAAAAAAACTTATCTTCTTGTTTTTGATGGCTTGATATTAACTAAAATATTCTACAGTGCTTTGATGTTTTATGTAATATCACCAGTCAGAGGCTTGAAAATTAAAAGAAAATCAAAGTAGTCAGCAAAGTAATTAGGTGGTATTTAACACCATGGATTCAGTAACTACAATATAACATACAGCTCTGGACACTGAAAAGTTATTAATTCCTTTATATAAATTTAAAAATAACACTAAAATGAATGTACGTACTGGAAAAGATGAATTCTGCAATCATAGAAGTGGGCCTTTTTATTTCAAAAAACCCTTAAGTTGTGATCTAGGTGGCCTCACATTTGTGCTAGTCCAAATCCCAGACCTTAAAACAAAGTGTAGTTGAACTATTTGAGTTTCATTTGCCTTTGTCTCAACATTAGGGTAAGCTGCAATTTCTCGAGTGATTCTTTGCAACTCTGAAAACTCTGTCCTTGTTGACTAGAAAGGTTTTATTAATCTGTCAGTAAACACTGTATGATTTTTCAAGTTTGCAGTGAATTGGAAACTAGGAGAGTTTTCTGAACACTACAATGTAGTCAAAGTCAGGACTCATATTCTGGCTCTAGGTGCTCATTTACAAATGAGCAATTCATCATGTGAAATAGAAAGGAAATAGCTCCAGGTTTATGTCATACTGTTGCGGTGTGAAGTGGTTCACATTGACATGACTCTGCTGTAGACTGAGTACCAGCAAGACTGACAAAGCTGAGAAAGCAGGAGCTGAATTTTGCTCTAACTTTCCACATTTTTCTGGTTAGAATGGGGAGACTGTGAAAAGCATCTAAATGTGTTTAAACCATCCCAAGCAGAAAAGAGGCATATCCCAGGACAATGAATACTAAGGAGGGAGAAGACTTCTTTATGATGGTACCAAATAATTGCTATTCTCAAAAGACTCAGCAATAAATGAGGAAGAATGCCTAACCTGAGTCTACTGTGCTGTGCAGATGGCTCTTGGGAAAAGAAACAAAAGTCTCTTTGATCATTTGAGAGCAGGCAAAGAAGTCAAATATACTAATACAGCTGTAATCCCATATTGGCAGGTCAAGGTAACCTAGCTTGTCTTCTCCATGTAACATCAATATTCTGTTAGGGTATTGAAGATACTACTTTAAGAAACCTTGTAACTGGAACAGATTGTGTTGTTGGTTTTCAGCTGAGACAAACTGTTTCTAAATTTATGAAACCCAATGGAGAAGACAATCGTTCAGGGCCTTGCAGAGGTTTCTGGTTGGATTTAGTTTTCCTATACTGAGGCTGTTAATATCTGTAAAAAGGATAAAGAGTATCTCAAAAGAGACTGCCTGACAAGTGAAAGAGAATGCCTATTTGTATTGGGTTCATATTGGGTTTGCGTGGCAAGGTTTTAGTAGCAGAGGGGCTACAGGGGTGGCTTCTGTGAGAAGCTGATAGAAGCTTCCCCTATGTCCGATAGAGCCAACACCAACGGACCCGCCACTGGCCAAGGCCGAGCCCATCAGCGATGGTGGTAGCGCCTCTGTGGTAACATATTTAAGAAGGGGGAAAAACAACTGTGCAATGGCAGCCAGAGAAGAGAGGAATGAGAATATGTGAGAGAAAGAACTCTGCAGACCCCAAGGCCAGTGAAGGAGGAGGGGAGGAGGTGCTCCAGGTGCCAGAGCAGAGATTCCCCTGCAGCCCCTGGTGAAGACCATGGTGAGGCAGGCTGTGCCCCTGCAGCCATGGGGGTCCACGGTGGAGCAGATATCCACCTGCAGCCCACGGAGGACCCCACACCAGAGCAGGTGGATGCCCAAAGGAGGCTGTGACCCCAGCTGGAGCAGGCTCCTGGCAGGACCTGTGGACCCAGGGAGAGAGGAGCCCACGCTGGAGCAGGTTTGCTGGCAGGACTTGTGACCCCGTGGGGTACCCACGCTGGAGCAGTCTGTTCCTGAAGGACTGCACCCCGTGGAAGGGACCCACGCTGGAGCAGTTCATGAAGAACTGTAGCCTGTGGGAAGGATCCATGTTGGAGAAGTTCATGGAGAACTGTCTCCTGTGGGAGGGACCCCACGGTGGAGCAGGGGAAGAGTGTGAGGAGGAAGGAGCAGCAGAAATGACGTGTGATGAACTGACCACAACCCCCATTCCCCGTCCACCTGTGCCGCTCAGGGGGAGGAGGTAGAGGAAATTGGGAGTGAAGTTGAGCCCGGGAAGAAGGGAGGGGTGGGGGGAAGGTGTTTTGAGATTTGGTTTTATTTCTCATTATCCTACTCTGATTTTGATTGGTAATAAATTAAACTAATTTCCCCAAGTCGAGTCTGTTTTGCCCGTGACAGTAATGGTGAGGGATGTCCCTGTCCTTATCTTGACCCACGAGCCTTTTGTTATATATTCTCTCCCCTGTCCAGCTGAGGAAAGGGAGTGATAGAGTGGCTTTGGTGGGTACCTGGTGTCAAGCCAGGGTCAACCCACCACACTATTAAAAACATAAAAAGGTCAGAGAAAGAAGCTGTGTGTCTTGTTTCAAAAGTATACAGCATTATTTTAAAAATAAGATGAACAAATTATATCTAATTCCTGGCATGTAGCCCTGCAATACACATGAATTTAATAATATGAAGAAATACTCAGGGTTCTTTTTAACAAAATCAAAGTATTGATTGAATTCAGAGACATTCAAAATATATCTTTGACTTTGTTAGATGTTAATCCATCACATTCTGCATACGCTGTGTATTCTGTGATAGAAATGGAATGTTCTTTACAATCCTAGTATGTCTAGTCTCTTATCATATACACACAAAATAAATTTTATAATAAGAGGTTTTCTTCTATTGAGTAGTCAATTACAAAAGATTTCAAACAAACAGTAACATATCCTAAAATCTAGTTCTTTACAACAGAATTAGTAAATCTAAAGTCTATTCCCCTCATTTTTTGTGAGCTGGGGCACAAACTTGTGCCTTAGTACTATCTAAATTCTGTCTGCATAAGTCGTGGCAATAAGGTATACTGTTATATGCAACTAAGGATGCACCTCTTTCCCTTATGCCGCACTATGCAATAAACCTCCAGTTGTTAATTTTATTCTATAGTTGCCACAATAAATTATGTCCCTGATGGCAGTTCAGTAATGCATTCCAATAAAAGCTAATATAAAATCAATAGAAAACAAAAGAATGACTGCTGTTAATTTTGGCAGACCTTGGCTCAGATCAGCTCTAATTTTTATATTTTTAAATAGAAAAAAAAAGAAATAACTGTAAGATACTGCCTAGGTATTTATTTTATAATGGTGTATGTATATAGAGGATATATTTTTAAAGTTTGGAAGCAAAAACCTAGCATATCAATTTTTTCATTAATGCAAGTTATGGATATGGATCACTAGAAGCATTATACTTGGGTAGTGGCAGCCAATAGTTTAATTCATCCAAAATAATGGAATAGCCACTTTCCCCCTCTATTACTCCCACTGGCATTAGGTCTAGACAAAGTCATATCAAAAAGCAGCAGTTAACACCAGGGCAATCTGACACAAACCTGGAGCTATTTCCCTTTTCCTTCACATGATGAATTGTTCATTTGCAAATGAACACCTTGAGCCAAAATACTGATGTAGAGTTTGCCTGCATCCTACTGTTTGGAAGAATTACTATAATGCCAATACCTATTGATAATACATAGGTGCCTGATGCGATTTGTCACCGAATAATTTAATTTGTTACTAGTTAATATTCACAGACTACAGTCTTCCAAATTAAATCACATTTCAAGATGCTCAAATTCTATTAACCTTTGTGTTTGTTAATATAGACTCTTACTCAGAAAACCATATATTTTGCCAAGTCGGAGCAAATTTCTGGGAAAGGGGAAGAGATTCTGATGAACAGAAGCAGAGCAAAGCCTATGCTTTTACTGTTCAATAACAGTCATTTCACACAAAGGAAAGTATGGTTTAAGATTGGGAATGTCTCAATGGTTACCATTTTTGTACCTGTATTTTCTGCTGCAATGGGAAAGACTTGCAACGTCAACACTGTGGCTTCAGGTACAAGTGTGGCACACGGGTGGGCGCATAATTGCAGCTCCACAGGACTTACATAGAGAAAGGGGATATCTGAAACACTGTACCCATACTATCACTCTCCTTTGAGGAGCACCCACCCCTACAGGGTGCTGAAATAATGATTTGCAGCTGACAAAGGCTGCCACCTTGAGAGTGATGGTTAGGAAGGAAAGAAATAGGCACAATGTTAATTCCATTTCTGTAGAGCATAGTCCATGTTATAAAGCAAGAAAGATATTCAACATATCCCCATCAAAGCTGGCTGGAGTGAAACGTTGCAAGGCACAAAAATCCTTTCAGCACTCAGAACGTTAATCTTTTGGTTTATTATCCTTGAATATTAAGACAGAATTATCTAAATTAAGGACTTGACCTGAAAATCTTTTCCTCATCACTGTACACTAGTATATGTCAGAAGGATGTATTTATACCTGCCTGCAAAAAATTGCTAATACTTGTAATGCACCTTCAATATCTCAATCAAATAATGCAGCTCCTGAATACTTTTGTTTGTTTTGCCTGTGGTAATCCCTCTCATGCCAGAGCTGATGCTGATTTTGTCACAGCTAATAAGGCTGTGGTTTTGCCTCTTTTGCAGGAATGAATGCTTGATTTGGTTTTAACACAATTTCCAGGCCTAGATGAGCAATAAAAGTGTTTTGAAAAATGACACCCAATGTATGAGCTTTAGATTTGGTTACAGGGCACTATACTCGTGATTATAATGTATCACAACTGTGAAGGTCATGCTTTCACAGTCTGCTAAGTGGAATCTCTTCAGAGCTATCGCAAAAAATATTATCTAAGAGTGTGCAGGGAAGAACACCTGATGATTATGCTCTATACCACAGGTAAACCGGTTCATTTTTCTCTATGCTATAACGAAAAAACTGTGTAAGCATCACAATACCTCCACAGATACTTTAATAAAAAGGCTAAATAAGTATTTTTAATAACTTTAGATGTTCAAAGTGAAAGACCAGGGAATGCTGGGAGCTCTGTTTTATCATGAACTTTGCAAGCAAGAGACAGCATTCTACAAGCTATAAATTGACATTCCCAAAGGAGTAGGAAAAAAACTTCTTGCACTATGCATAAAACAGGTCAGGGATGTCAATTACAATTTTATACCAGTCTTCCCAGTGCTGCAAGGTATTTCGAACTGCCTGAAAATAAAAATCTCCTTCAGAAGCTAACACCTAAGTGTTTTATTAGCACTTTGTCTCAAATGGTAATGCTCACTCCCTTTCACTTCTTGCATCTTCATTTGCATTTCGGTGGTTCAGGTTTCTCTTTTTTGCCCTGAGAACATTTTGATTATAAGGATAGATTCCTTGGAGCCTGACAGGAGAAATTAAAAAAAAATACATTCTAATTAAAGATGGCCAGCACAATTTGTATTTGTTAGTTGACCTGGAGCTTAACAAGATGTTTTATTCTATGTAGTCAAGCTATTAAACAATTTCTTTTGATTAAAAAATGTTGAAATCAACAAGAACACATAGATGACAGAAATAAGGATAAAAAGTGTTCTCCTTCAGTGAAAATGTCTGCTTTCCTAATAAGTTAATCTATTTAGTGATGCTTCTAGGGGAAGAGATTTCTATGAAACTCTTCAGCAAATCACCCCTTGTTCCATTCATTTGACCCTTTCATGTGTCATTATTGCTTAGTTTTTAAAGATCATACAAATACCATTGTCCTGCCTTTTTAATAGCATAAGGAAATTTTCAAACCATAGCTCATTTTCTATTTTTTCATTATATATTTTTCTAGTAAAAAAAGAACTAGTGCTTGTCAGGTAAGAGAGAAGTCTACCGATAACTGTAACATAGAATTTTCTCCTCTACTCTCCATTCCTGAGTTGCTGATGTATCACTGAATAAAATTGTCTTTACACTTTCTCTGTCAGTACTTATCCTAGAAGCGCGAATTTGACATTCAGAGGGTGTACCAAGGAAACTAATCTTCCTCAAAGTACCACCAAATTCACTCTAAATGTTTTTGTGATTGCTTCACTGAGGCATGTCTTTATTAGTGTGTTTATAGGTTTAGATACCAAAGATGGTTTTCTAAAACACAATATCAAAAGGTAGGCGTGATAAAATTTCAGTAGCTAAAAGAAAAAAACCCTCAGAGCTGGGATGAGGACCTGAAAACATCTTCTTCGTGGCCCAAGAAAGTCAATAATAGCTTTCATTTCACTACCTTAATCTTTAAAAGGCCCAGACATAGACCAGATCCAACAGCTATTAGAAAGCAATATCATCAAAATGCCATTAACCTCAGTGCCAGTAATGAGCTTCAGCACAGTACACTACAGAAAATTGGGGTTTCCAAGTGCCTACATTCGATAGAGTTGGTAAAAAGTAACCACACACCATATGAAAACTCCAAGGGTGGGAAAGCAGCGTTTAGTCAGCAATCTACATTTCTTAACATATCCTGGATTATATAACCTCGTCACAGCCACCACAAATGGTTAGCCCTCATCATTCCAGAATAGTTTTTTTAAAATAAGCAGCTGTTTTCTGATGTGCTGTATCTAGTCAGAAGGCACAAAATCTATGAAAGAAAAGGTTTTTTATAAAAGAATCAAGCACCAGTCCCTTCTAAAAACTCAGATCATGAGTCTGATTGTCTAATAAAATGAGATCTATGCAATTGTTTTATTTTGTCTGTCCTTCTGTCAGCAGTAACTTACAACAACGTAGCTGATTTCAAGAACATTGGAAAAGAGGAAAGGTTTCAAAGATATTAAGTTCCTTCAAATTTGAATGACCAGTGGCTGTGCAGAGGAATCAACAGCTCTGCCATTGAGTTACTTACTAATATTTCCAGCAAGCTTGCCTTTCTTCCTCATCCATCACGCCACAAAGTTTGAACGTATTCAAACACAGATTTGCAGCCAGATAACAAGGGCACAGACCTTTTTTGAAGGCAGTAGCTTGTAGTTTCACCAGTTCTATGTGCAACCAGAAGTCTACACAATCCTTCACATTAGTTGCAAAAAACAATGAATGGTAATTACCGATCCTCTTCTCATATACTATCTTCCTTAATGGGCATATGACAAAACAAACATGTCTTCTACCCCCATTGGTATATTACAGCTTTTCCAATATTAGTACAGTACTCATGAAGAAGAGACATCATGTAAAGCTGCTGGCCAGTGACCACCATTAACCAGAAGGAAAGAGCTCACCAGCTAGATAATGGCTTAACAACACTAAATCCAAAAATTAACAACAGTGAGTGCTTCCCACATTTTCTGTTTGTTTTGATGGATTGATTTCCATTTCTGGAGAGGAACAAAAGACTTGTAGCAATATAAAAATCTGAACTTTAATTTTCTTCTGACCCCAAGGAGAAACACCGTTCCTTGTAAGAATCCTCAGAGTCTGTTGCTGTATTTTCAATTTCAGTATTTTATGCATCAGCCTTAGTAGATTGTCTGCTTAGCAGCAAAATGAAGAATGACTCAAACCAGCTGTCTGAACATCTAGAAAACTACATTTAGACTGTTTTTTCACAAATAATATTACATTATATGCAATACTCATGCTTAGATAAAGCATCAATTGTCCCCTAACTGAAAAAAAAATTTTATATATGATCCTAGAAATCTTACAGGTGCAGACAACACTTTAAGGAGGTTATGTGCATGTCTGCTTTATGCATTCCTTTATTTTTCTAATAACTGAGATTTGTTATACCTCTGAGAATAAAAATGCAAGTAGTCAACACATACGGGTGTCACACAGTCATTTAGTACTCATTTTAAGCCCAAGTCCCTGACTTCTGACAGAGTTTCTTGCTTGTACAGGAAACATATTTCTAACTCATAATTGTACATATAGAAATTTCTATGAGTACCAATACATATTCTATCTCTATACCATGTACATAATTGCTTTCCCTAATTGTAGATATTCCTAATAGTCCAGCCCACAGGTACAACATTTGCATCTCTCCAAATCTTATTAGCCTTAATTCCCTAGTTTTAGGGTTGATTCAAAGCTGAAAAGAGCCCGCTTCATTTTTCTGCAGCTTCACTCAGCTTCTATTCTGTGGGAGTCTGAGATGATTTTGCTTCCATAACAGGCTGAGACTGCCTCATGTCAGCAAGTAGAGCTAAACAGTACATCAAAGAAAGTTCCTACATAAAATGCCCAAAAGCCGAGTGTGTGAGTGGGCAGTTCTATTTTAAAGCAGCTACATATTTTACAGGTGGAAAAAGACCTTTAATAAACACGTGGTGAAGAGAGCACTGTCATTCGTTAATATTAGAAGTCAAAATCTACAACAGTGCCCTAAGCTAGCCTGACACTCAAACCAGAGATTACGATGTCCTATTACACTGAGAGACCCACTAGAAGGAGGAAAGGCAGGATCTAAGCACACAACAAAGCTCTAGGAGTGCTCCCCTTTGTAGTCTCACTACCTCTCCTCTATGGCAAGAAGGTCCCAGCAAAACTCTACTCAAGCATGGTTCAGGTGCCCTTTGTAAAGAAATTTATTCCTAATGAAGACAGCACCTGGGAGAAAACTGAAGCTTCTCAGGGGACTCCATCACCAGCGTAAGAGGTGTGGCAAACTAGAACCTTGATTCTTCAACACCAGGGAATGGAAATGCTCTTGGATCCAACACCATGAGAAAAGCATTGCAGCCCCAGATGCAGGCAGAAAGGGTGAGGAAAGGCTGCAAGGAACCATATCAACAGCCATCTCTTGGAGATTAAAATAATGTGTTTACATTCCAAGGTGTTGACATAGTCTTCTCCCTTTCCCCCATAGTCCATGTTTTCACATAACAAGGAAGAGTTTTCTCCCAGGACCACCTACACAAGGACCTTCCACAGTCTAAATGCTCAAGTACTTGCTCTTTGTGATACTCATATTTGTAAAATATTGTTTTCCATTAACTCCTGATATAACAGAATCATTGCACTCCAGGCCTACAGAGCATGCTTAGTAATCTCTCTAGATTGCATGGACATCTCTTTATATTACTAAAGATGCTTTGCAGTCACTTTCATAGACGACTTTGCTTTCATTCAGTTTACCGAATTAGTTACAAGATTTGGGTTGTATTTCATGTTCCAAATCTCATACATTCTGGATGCAGCATGTGAGGCGTCTAGATAAGGGGCTTCCATCTTGGAGTGTCAAGGGTGCAAATTTTCTCATGACTACAAAATCAGCCTTTTAAATGTGAAGGCAGCTCTTTTTAATGTGCTTTCAGTTAATTACAGCTGCCACCAGTAAAAGTTAGCACTGCAATGCACTTTGCGTGCCAGAAATTACCTCCCCATGGATAAGCAATGTCAGTGCAACAATACAATATGGGTGATGATAAGCAACAAGGAAAGGCAGCTTTGGCTTCATAAAACAAAGCAGATTTAATCCCAGTTCCAAAGGCTATGAGATCATAAGTATCCCATTTACATGAAAAGAATGTGGAAGAGAATGAACCCCTTCAGCTGGGAAAGGAAAAGATCAAATATATATATATAAAGAGAATCCTGTGGTAGTCTGATGCTTCAGCTGGGGCTGATAAGGTGAGAACCACACTGAAGACAAAGGACAAGTGGATTAATAGAGTCTGGTTTGGGGGAGACTGAAGAGGGACTACTGACCCTGTGATGGCAGCAGAAGTTGATAGCAATGGAGGCATTTCACACTCACGTTATAAAATACAAACAGATAGCTCAATTGTAAAGAAGTGGAGAAAAAACGTGCAACACACACATGTCCCTAATGGTAAACCATTTCTAGCACACAGTTTTTAATAATGGTGACTTTTACTGATACCCACAATCTTGCCTACACATAAAAATTGCTGTCTTTTTAAGTTTTAAAACAATATAACTCCCCCTAGTGTCAGCATTTTAGTGATGATAGCATAAAGGAGTTTATACCTGTGTAGATTATACATTTACTAATAGGTGAATAAAATACCCTGGCACTTTGACTGCAAAATAACTGCAACTACTCAAGGGACAGTACAAACACAACTATAGCAGTAAAGAAGAAAGCGAATCACAACCTCATCAAAGAACAAAACTGGTAGACCAGTCCTAAGCCTCTCAAGCACACTAAACATAATTGTTTGCAGAACACAGAAAGCTCATAACACAGAAAGCTCATATAGCTGAGTTGTGCAAGAACAGAAGGATTTGTAAACTCCACATGGGATACGTGTGTTTGGAGAGATTTGTTCAGAGGGAGACTGTTGTCACAGAATGAAGCATTCATTCATTTAAGGATGGAGGCTGAAAGGCCATTGATTGAATCCCTGAGTCTAGATAATAACCATCCTGTGGGTTATGTCAACTGCCAGGTGAATTATATGAACAGTAGGTGTAAGTCCGAATAACTTCAGATAATATGGGCACAGGCACAGAGCAAAGGCAGAGCAAAATCTAGCAGTTCCAAAAACCTTTTCAGTAACCTTTCTTGTAGGCAAAGGATGTTTACCCATGTACTTCAGAGTAACATCACTGCAAACACAAAAAGCTCAGTGTATCATATATATGCATGGGTCAGTGGACTCCTTTAAATACTTACATTTGCCTAGGAGGCTGATAAGCAGCTTTTGAGAAAGAAGACACATGAATTGTTTTCACTTCCAGTAGTCTGTAGGGTTCTAGGGAGACAGCTGACATCTCTTTGACCTCAGAAATAAATAATATGAAATACTCCCAATAGGAATGCTCACAGTACTCCTAGTTTGAATATGGCTATGAGACACCATTCTTCACTTAGGCATGTTGGGCTACAAACAGCATGTCATGCTGTCATGAATGGCAACAGAAATTACGTCCCATTAAAGACAGATTACGTCCCATTAAAGACAGTATCAGCCAGAGATGCGAATTTAGCTGAAGAACACTCTACAGTTGGCTAGTAGACTATAAACTGTTACAGTTGAGAAAGCTGTGAGGTAATATTGTACAACACACAATTACAAAAGAGGAAGATTAGAACCAGTGAACTCAAGGGGCATATGAAATAGATCTTATTGTCTCAATATATTATCTTTTACTATCTCTCATATGTAACTATCTTGTTGTGTAAGATGCACTGTACAGAAGAATGAAGGGAACAACTAGGTTAGGGACTGGACTGGATGATGCAGAAATCCTGCAAGTGGATTTTGCAAGATTTTGGTTCCAAATGGTGAAAATCCTATATGATCCTCACAAAAGGTGGCAGAGGATATTAAGCCTTACAAAAAGCTCTTCGGCAGTTCCGTTTTGCATAAAAATATACTGTTTGGGGGCTGTATTTATTTTTATTTTAATTTTTGGTTAAGGAATGCACATGTCTTAGCAATAAAAAAAATTCTGGCATATGGGTTGTTTTTATTCATTCTCATTAACTGGAAATATCACTGAGAGTTATTTCAGAGTCATTTCTAAAATCATTGAAGTAATTAGCTTGAACTTTGCAGAACTTTACAGCTAGCTCTTCTTTCCTCTAGATTTATTCAAAGGTGGCAAGCACAATGCTGTATTACTAAACATCACCTTACAGATTTGTGACATTATTTTGTTCATAAATTATTGGCTGCTTGGATTAATGAAGCAAAACAGCCAGCTCCTAAAGCAGTTTGTGATCAGTTTTCTACCTGCATAGAAAGTTCTTTGAACAGTACAAAGGACCTAAATCTGGCTAAGAACATTAATTAGCTTAAGAGTTCTCTCAGCTATTTGGAACTCACCAGTAGTATAAAAATAGAGGATTCTCATCCTCTGCTATTTATCCCTCCCCCTCACTTCAAGACTGGGGATGCATTAAAGTTGGGCAAAGTGTTGTCACACTCTGACAGCTCACAATATATACATGGGTCCTTGCAAACAACAGTCAGACAGTCATAAATTAGACCAGTGTATAGGTTGCTCTAAATTACTGTACATTTAAAGAAGTTTAATGATGAGAGAATGACAGCCAATTCTTTCGGAGAACCCCCATTCCTGAGCTGAAAAGACCTTGGCACAAGAGAGAATCTCGCTCTTTTTCAGTGCTTCTACACTATTTTTAGGAGTCATCATTCTTCCATGCTGAGAGATCATTTTCTAAGTCCTCTGTGTTGCCATAGCAAAAGTCAGATTTTTTTTCCCCACAATGCCTAACAAAGAGTCTGTGCAATATTATAGAGAAAAGAGTATAAACAACAGTTTTAAAATGACTGCAAATATTTTCCTGTATTACATGGCTTCACTTTCTGAGCTGCATTAAAGTAGAGTTTAATCTTATCAAGGGTGTAAAAATATGTCTGAATTCTTTCATTTGTCCTCAGGCTTGGGGAATCTGAAAAGGGCTAATCTTGCCTCATGACTTTGAAAGTTTTGTGAACTGGAAGAGAATGGCTGGTGCAGAGGAGGGCACACTTTCTCAGGCAGACATTCTCAGGGACAGTTTCTATCGATTATAGCTGTGGTTAACAGAAAATCAGGACAGCTAGCAATCACAAAGAAAGATTACTACACTAAAGTGATCAGAAAAGAAATCACAACTTTCTCTACTTGTAAGAGCCTAAGTATTGGAAAGTCATACCTAGAACTGCCTAACACAAATGTAAGATCTTACACTTTAAATTTGCCCCAAAATACTTCGGAGAGTAAAAAAAAAAGCACACTTGCAATTGTATTAAGTTTTAGACTAAACTTAGATCACTGAGTCCTGAATGCACCTGGGCTGAACACTAGAATTTCGCCCCATATTATTAAAGTGCACTATAATAAGGCCTCAGTCACTGAGCTCAGTATGTAATTAAATATTCAGCAGCATCGGATGTTAGTAACACAAAAGGGGACAGAATGCTGTAGCAGACACACAAACACTACAGCTTTTAGTATATACCAATTTGCATTCTAAATAGGCCCTTGACTTTTCCTCTGTGACAGTCTCACAGTTGCTCAGATAAATATTTTGCAGTAAGCCACCAAAATGTAGGGGCATAAATCAAAGTGTCATTTTAGAGACTGAGAAATTCTTTAAACAACTAAAAAAGAAATACTGTTGTTTGAAATAATCCATTACTTCCAAAGTTGTAAAGTCTTGATCAAGCTCTAGCTCTGTGAACACTACAACTTGGCTGACCATTTTCCACAACCAATCTTTCATTCTTACATTTTTCAGACATGAGTGTCCATATGGCATATCTAGAAAGTGGAATTTCTTGATACTCTAAAACCTACTGAAAAGTACTAATTTCTGACTACGTACAGAACAAAACAATAGAAGTAATATATGTTAAGTATAAGTAAAGGGGGAAAAAATGGTTATTTAACTATCTTGCACGTGTCCACAAATGTAGCTCAGATAATAATAAAAAAATTCCCATGTACCAAAATGTAGGCCTGTAAAAACAAGGAAGAATTTGTTTAATATTAGACTGTGGGTGAAATGAAGGTGGCCATAAAATAGTAACCTGACTACAGTCCTCATTTCTCTTACCCACTTTCAACAGTCCACATACGGCTAGCCAGTATTTCAGACCTTGCACACAACAAACTTTGCTGCCAAAACATTCCATTAGCAGAAGAGCAGGCTTGAGTGAGGACATAGTAGTTCTTCCTCCCTAAGCCCTGGGCACGTGGGGACACAAAACATGCAGCATCTGTTAAAGAGGTTTAAAGAAAATTGTTTCTCTCTCTCATGCATTGAGGAGATTAGGAGGTATGGCATCTTGTAACAGTGACTAGCTGCTGCCCTTGGCTGTACAACTCTACAGTCCCTATTCAGAAAATCTGTCCCTCAACATTTAGTTGCATTGCACAGTAAATAAGGTCTTTGAATAAATAATTTAGTCTCGTTTGCATTCCCTCTTGTGGTTTATTGTAAAGTTTGCTATGTTTTCACAGAATCACAGAATGGTTGAGGTTGGAAGGGACCTTTGGAGGTCACCTTGCCCCACCCCCCTGCTCAAGCAGGATCACCTAGAGCAGGTTGCCCAGGACTATGTCCAGACAACTTTTGAATATCTCCAAGGAGGGAGACTCCACGATCTCTCTGGGCAAACTGTACCAGTGCTCAGTCATCCTCACAGTAAAAAGTGAGTCCTATCTCTCTCAGCCCATCCTCATAGGAGAGATGCTCCAATCTCTTCATCATCTTGGCGGCTCCTCAGCGGGCTCTCTCCAGTAGCTCTCTTATCTCTCTTGCGCTGGCGAGCCCCCAGCTGTACAGAGTACGCCATTACTCAGCAAAGAGAGGTCTTTTAAAATTTAAAACTTGAATCCTGACTAAAGTTTAACTGCTTAGTAAGTGTGCTTTTTAGGAAGCTTGTAATTTGTAAGCTATTAGTTGTATGTCAATTAATTGCAAGAAATTTCTAATGTAATTGATTATTTAATCTGTTTTAAGAGGTACTGAATGTTTTAAGCAGACAATAAAAAACATTCTTATCACTTAGAGGGTTTAGGAATTTGAATAGACTACCCAAGGCTGTCATTAGTAGCTGAGTTTGTGGTTGGCAATGACACAGACTCATTGATGGCAGAAAAAGAAAATGTACATTGCCATTTTTCCAAAACTACTGTGGATTTTCAATTGCTGAGTTGGGGGTTTTTTGTTTTGTTTTTTCCCTTAAATCTCCCAACATAAATAAAACAATTGAAGGCCAAGTTTTTTTGACGATGATAACCCATACCCATGCAAATTGCATTTCTTACAAAGTTATTGTTTAGAAAGAACTGGCCTAGTCCGACTCCCCTGCCCAGTTCAGACTGAATTGGCATTACTCACCAACACCATTTATTCACTAAGGAAACTGTATTGCCACAGTTGTTTAAGGTTTGCAGATGGAGTGGAAAAGCAGCTCAAGGAAAAAAAAAAAAATATATATATATATATATATGGATCTTTTCCTTCCATTGCATATAAACACAACAGTAGATGAACTTGGACAGCTTCAATTTACATTATGTGACCTTCACTTATTTGGCATATTTGGGATGTCACTGAGATAGCATACTAGTAATTTATGAGTTGGTTTAGCATGAAAAATGAATTGTCTGGGAGCTGATGCTTCTAAACACTAAAAATAAACAAGCCCACTTTTCAAGCTATGCTAAATACTGTCTCTGAATGGAAAGCTGTGTTTATCTGAGAGCTGAAATCCAAGACTGAAATGGACTAAAATAGTGTGCTGATTGTTTTCCTTATGTTGCACACAACAAACAATATCTGCTTATTTGTTTGTGTTTATTTTGCCCTTATTAGTAGGTATTGCATAGAAAAACAGCAAGGCACCTGATTTTGCTTGGGAGGCATCAGTCACCCATAGGCTGTGGTAGCTCTGTCAGGAAGAACTAAATGCAGCTCCTCCCCAGGGTATGTCTCTTTTAGGCAACGAGAGTGGATCACGCTCAGCACCAGGGTTGGCCCCACAGACAGAGCTGTCCTGACCATGCTGCTCCTCCTCCTGCCCTTAGTCGCTTCCCCGTGCCTCTTGCCAGCTGGTAGCATCATCTGAGTGGCCCTTCTTATTTCCAACCACTGTGTGTCTTTTTCATTTCATTACAACCCATCTCTAGGAAAGACTTTGGGGGCAGACTCACGAAACTTTTCCCATAACATCTGTGCACAGAGTGTGCACATATCTGTGCACATAATATCTGTGAACAGAATGTGTAGGGTTTCCTTGATGAGAGAGAGGTATGGAAATAAAACTTGTGGAAACGAAATTCCACTTGTAGAAAAGTTCAGGATATTGGAGAGCACCTTGCAAAATCAAGCCTGTCTTTGTTACTCCATTATACATGAGCCAGAAATACAAACTTGGACTCCTCCAAACATCACTGAATTCAAGAGGTTGACTTCCCAAATCAGACCTTTTGCATGCCACATTGATGCAAGGTTGGCCAATTTTATGTCTGTCTGAATCACTTAATCTTCCACTAGTATTCCAAAGCATGAGCAGAGCAATACTCATAATTAACAATTGTGTCACAGCCTATAAAAAGCTCTCTGCTCAGGAAGCTGATAACTGCACAGAAATGAGCCAAACACATGCTGTTAAGGGCCCATTGTTCTTATGCTGAACAAATATGAACAAAAGCTGGAAAACTTTTGGAAAAAAAACCCAAAAAATGAAGTTGTAAAAGCCTAATGATAGCTGATAGAAGCTTGGCACATTCAGATCCGACTTCTGATTCATCCGTGTATAAATGCCATATTTAACTTCTAAAGAGACCCAAACTGTAGCTTTACCTCTATGTTAGTGACAGTCATAGGTCTAACACTCAGCTTTATCTATTAATACATGCTTCCAGAAAAGCACTCCCATCCCAGTCTTTGACCCTAATTTAAGGCATGGCTGCTATTTTCAGATATTAGGTACTTCAGATTTTGTCCCCTAGTCACGCAGAACATGACTCAGATATTCACAATCTTGACTGAGAGGATCAGCACTACTGTCTTACAATTAAAATTAAAACTCTTATGCACTTAAAGGAATTAAATAAAATACTATCTGTTTGTCTATCTCATGGGGCTAATGACACATGAGTGTCACTAGTGACACATTTAGACAAGTGACTGTTTCAGTCCTACATTTCATCTCTTTTCATATTATTAACCACTATTTTTCCCCACGGTGGCTGGTCATAGGGATGTTGCTACCTCTGAATCCCAAGTGCCTGACACTTAGTGTGATTTGCATGTATCCACAACTGGAGCTTTGATTATGAGATCAGGAAGGGAGAATAGCATTTTTTTCTTCAACCATCATTAGTGCTTCAGCAGAAAGTAGGTATCTTAAATATGAGAAATACGTATATGAAACCCATGTGTAGCTTGACTTCTTACGGCTACACTAACAGCAATTGTGTCACTCGTAAGATCAATTGTGCCTTTTAGTAAACCACTGTAGAGTAGGTAAATATTTCAAAAGATACTAAAGGACAACAACTTTAACTGTGCAGTTGTACGGTTCTTCCCTGTTTATTACAGGATTACCTCTATTATTTATATCCCTTCAGACCACAGGAAACCACTGAAGTTAACAGAGTTAAACAAAAGTGAAAGGAAAAATGACCTCACCAGGCAACCTTGGAGCCCATTAATGAGGTACTTGCTTCTGCTGTGGAAAACATTCAGGCTCAGTCACAACTTGCCTGTCCACAGTCTAACAGAAGGGACAATTATCAAACAGCAACAACAGGAACCAGGTGGGCCAGTACTGTGAGAAGCTGCTGTATTCCTGTCCTAATCCACAGTGATCGTCTTCTCCTAAACCATTCCTAAAAACTATTTAATTAATACATTCTTTAGAACTATCCATTCCACAGTCCATTTATTCCAATACTTAACTATTCCTACAGTTAGAAAATTCTAGGTATGTAATCTGAAATTTCCCTTTTACATTTGATTCCCATGACCCATTTATGGTCTAACATTGTCCCTACCAGTACTTATTTTTCACAACTAATAAAGAAGCATAAAGATAATAGGACCATAGTTACGCTCCTTATTCAAGTACCTAAAATCAGGAAATACTAATTCAGGTGACAATGCTTACAATATTTTGTTGATATATAAGTGGATGAGTAACTGTAATGCACAAATTCAGGTAGCCCATTTAAAAGGCCAGTCACCTTAGACTCTGTGCATCAAAGGAAAGAGAGCCTTTTTCAGAGAGTGATTCAGAGAAGCCCTAGCTTCGCTGCTCTGAATTACTCTCTGGTGAAACCCTTTTCTGTTGACTGTACAGAATTAGGTCAGCAAAGTAAGCCATACATCTACCTTTTGGTATTCCTGTGTTTTTCTGGGAACTGAAGGTAAGCTGACTGATGTAAAATTTCCCAGATCTATTACTCTTTAAAAAAAAAAGGCCCTGTGTTTAGTCCCTTTTAGGTATTGGCACTTCAACTGGCTTTTCCATTACAAAGTACCTGCAATTGCTTCAGACAGTTTTCCAAGGAACACAAAGCTGTCTTACATCAAGTCTAGCTCAGCTGAAGACACATAAAATGACCAAGCACTCTAATCCGTGCCCTTACCTCTTTGCCCTGAAGATAGTCACATTTGTCATCTGACACTTTAATGTTTATGGAAACAGGAGGCACTCAGTGCAGGACATCTCAACACTGTCTGTTAGTAACTTCCACTCTCCAATGTGTGTCTTTAAATGAAAACTGAAACACAATTTCAAATTGAGCAGTCGTTGCTCAGAGAACACTGTTCCATTCACAGGAGCTCTTCATACTCCAGTTACTCAAACAGAAACGTAGGTTGTTCCATTAAGCTCTATCACACATCAAAGCTATGTAGTAATAGGCACAGTAGCTTTTTTTTTCCAATGGATTTGGCAAACCCAAATAGTAATACTTAGTGCTACCAAGAAAGTCACTAAAGAAAACACCAAATTGGTTCACCATTACCTCCTTATTAAAGTGAACTTGCTGTCCCCCCCCCCCCCCCCCCTCATTCCAAACTGAGTACATTTGACTGTGGAATGCTTATAATTCAGAGTAAGAGAACTTCTGAATACAGAGTTTGTCCTACATAGTAATAGAGTTTTACAAAATGTTTCTGTACTCAATCAAGACCTCTCTCGATCATGTCACTTTTATGTAAAGCCTAGGAGATCATAGTTACTCAATTTACTTAAAAATGAATCTCAGTGAAATTTGGAAAGCATAGTCTAGAGGTTTTCAAAGCAGAATAATTCTTCTATTCACTTAAATACTTTAATGAACAGTGATGTTTGGATAAAACTAGATGTGGTTTCATTGCCAGAAGCATGGCAAGTCACAACTCTCAGAACTACTGTTGTCTGCAAACTTAGGATGGTGTTATTTTTGTATGCAAGGTATTTTCCTGTAACTCAGTTCACATCTGCAAATGATAATGACATTTCTTCATTTTGCATAAAGCGTATGTCTACTTTGTCTAGAAACACCAGTTATTTTTACATACACAGTGTCCTAATATGCACACATTTAACCCACCCACATATGCTATCTAGCCTTAATCTAAAGACAGGGATTGTCTCTTTACCATATTTTAGTTGACTCTTTGGAAATCACTGAGGTTAGCTCCAATGTCCTTGGTTCCATGCTTGGTATTTCATCCAGTCTGGCTTCTGTCACCAGATGGGATTCATTTGTTGTTTGAACTACTATGGACCGAAAAAGTTTAGGTCATATGCAGAGAGGCATTCCCAAAATTTCTGGACAGTGGTGTATACATTCACCTTCTCTGCACCATCTCTGACCTTCAAGGTTTGAGTTATAGCACCTAGGCAGAGAGCTTAGCTCCACTATTCAAGCTGTAGAAACTTTTAGTCTTTCCACAGCATCAGGCAAAATGAAAGCCCTCTCACACATCATGCCTAGTATGGCAGAGTCATGATTGAGTTGGTCCTACTACAGTGAAAGCTAATTATACAAGTAGGATTTACTTCAAACTTCAGAAACACTACATTGCTCAAGTCAGCAATTTATGCTCCCTTCATTCTGAATGAGAACTACAACAATATAGCTCTACGATAGCAAACTTGATGATTGTATGCAAACAACTACAGCAGAAAATTTACAGAACCATACATATATAAAATAGATGAAAAACTTACAAGAGTATATCCCTTTGAAAATGAAGTTAAGGCATAAAATGTAATCATGAATATAATGAAAATGGTTATCTTTTTTAACACTACTATCATTAACTGACAGCACAGACATTTGAGAGTTGCCTGTAATTTAGTTTCCATAAGAGATGAATTTTTTGTATTCTGCATGGCTGATTCAACAAATAGAAATATCTGCAAGGTATTTGGCCAGCTAAAGATATTGCAGGCTGTCAATGAACTGATGGAAGGACTACCGTGACTGGGAGATGAGATAGTCTCTATTTCACAGCCTGAAGTCCAAACCACAGACTTCCTTATTTTTATTCCACTCTCTCACCATTACATTTGCATTAGTTCAGCTCTGGTGATGTCTGTTGTGATGAGAAGGCTAGCCCTGGCAGTCCCCTGGGACTCTTGCTGCTTATAGGGCCAAGTCATCATATCTACGGACAAAGACATTAAAATTACAGTCACCTGTTCTACCTGACCAGTGCTGCTTTCCCCCACACAAATGTCCTTGCGATCACTGCAGCAGTGAGGAATTTGAAGAAAGCAAAAATGTACATCTCAGAAAATGCAATTCTACAATGAACGTAGAAGTCTTTCCTGAAAAACAGCCCAGTAGAAATCTACAATGAGGAGGATTTTGGTGGATATTGTGGTTTTGATGTTTTTTTTCAAAAGGCAAAAATGTTCTTTAACAAGGGCAGTTTCACAGTTTCTTGCCAAGATATACAGAAAAATCTAGACTACAGCACATAAAATAGGAGCAGAGGTGTGTATGCGAGGGACGGAACGGAGCGTATTAGGAATGAAGGATTCACTTTCACAGCCCTGCCTCCAGACTCAGTCTTAAGTTGGACATACACTCCTCTCATAAATTTTCCTTCAACCAATTTTAAGCTGCATCAAGGAGTTGCATGTCAGCATAAACCATTGCTAGGGTTAGAATTCACAAATATCAAGAGTTACTGAATCTGCAGACCTCAGGGAAGTAGATTACATTCTATTTATACTCATGGTCAGATTCTAACCTCTGCTTTAACAGCCTCAAATTACAGTGTTTGCTGGCACAAGTAATTTCTCTGTTTACACCAGTTTATGTGAGGTCAGAGTGCATATGAGAGAGGAAGAATGAATGGATTAGTGTAAATTTATACTACAGTTTCAAGATATTGAAGCAGAATGTGAAAACTCCCAAATTAAAACTGTTCCAAACAGAGCTGATTTATTTATGATGCTTGCGACAAGAGAAGGAATCAAAAAATGGCTGCAAGACAAAATTTTCCTGCATAACATCTAATATTGTCTCAGATCAACATTTATAATTTCATTTTTCCTTATGATATTTTAACCCATATTTAAATTGCCACCTGAGAGAATTTCTAAGGTTCCAGGAATAAGTCAGCCATCCTTTAGTTATAAGAAACCCCTTGTAAGTACTGTCCATTTACATACATATAAAGCATATGAAGTTTCAAGGGTATGGCATACAAGTAAGTAATTTTAGATCAAGCTAATTAGCTTATCAAGTCTGAATCAAGCTTTTGGTTACAGAAAAAGTGTTTGCAAACTCACAACATACAAGATCATGTCAACACACCAGCCAGCTGTGTGTCTAACAAATAATTGACAGAACAACACTCTTAACTTATTGTAATTTCACATTCTGTATTTTTAGGATTTTTAAAAATCAATCTACATGGGAGCATCAAAGAAACTGGGAGAGAACATGCATTTTCCATCGCTCAACAGCAATCTTTAAATAACTGATTTACTCCTTTTCTTTAGCAAATAATCACTTCAATAAAATTCAATGCAGGATCTTGGTGGATTAGTGGATTGTTTGAATCCAGATTTCGGTGCTACATATGGTTTGCTCAGAAGGGACTAAAGGCAGAGCTGTTGCAGGAAACAAAAATACCACCCAGTTCCCAAGAGAAAGATACCAGCTTTCCTATGGTCTGTGTTGGGATGAAAATATCTTGAGACAAGAGGACCACAGTTAAATAGGCTTTTCTTTCCCTGATTGTTGCTTCCTGAACATTTAGAAATACAAACCTTAGAAAACAGATAAAAACTGAGGGCTTGCACAGCACCCAGCTGAATTACGAGCACTTCAGTATGTACTTGTTCGTCTTTGTTGCTGTGTGGGAGCTAGTCTCAGCAGAGGATTAGTATTCACAGTGAAACTCCTGCAGCCATTGGCTTTCCACTGTTACAATATAGGAATTATTTCCTTTAATGATTAAATGATAGTGGCCCCTAAAGAAAAAGATAGTTGTCACCTGTACTGCCAAAAGCTGATGAAAGTGATGTCCCTACTTCTTCCTGATAAACACTGCATGACAGGTACCAGCTGTGCGGTAACATCCCCAATACGTCCCAGCAGCCACACTGCTGGCTCACGTCAAAAATGTCCTATATGCTGAAAAATAAATGACCAAACACCCCTTTTTAAGATAATGCCTACTTTGTAACACTTTGTCCTGCAATGGCACCCTGCTGTGTGTGTAATGCAGGATATTAATTGTTCATAAACTCTTAAGTATGTGGATGATATGTTTCAGAGCTGTTGTCTCTAATCGGCCCCATCAAGCCTGGCAATGGATAGTCTCTTCAGTAAAGACATAATGCAGCTATTCTGATGTAATTCTAGCTGTATCTACCTCTGAAAAGGACTAGAGAAATACATAAAACTGTTAATCAAACTGTTAGCTCAATTTTCTATCCTCTAAAGAAAAGAAGGTGTAAGATATCAATCCCAAGAAATTTCACTAAACACCAACAGATGTTTCAAGCAATTCAGAAAACATTTGATACTAAGTAGAAAAAATGAATTCTCTACCATAAAAAGATTCAGGTAATTGTTCTGACCTATACTGCCAGTTTCAGAAGTTTGACTTCACTGTTATTTTGAAAAATGAGGAGCTGATTTCTTAGTTGTGAGCTATGAGAACAAACGCCAATCTCCCGCTGTACAACCGAATACTACAATTCCACTACAATTTCTTCAGAGCTTAGCAAAATGAATAAACTGAAATGTAGTGCACATTATTCTTACCGAACATTCATGTTCTAACTGAAATTAGCAGATAAGCTTAACAAGTAAAAGCTAATGTTTTACAGTATGTACATTAACTTCTAACTGTAGGTTGTTTTGTCATAGATATTAACATAAATTTCTGCTGAACCAAATCTTAGATATTATGACCAAGGTTCTCCTGACAGAAATCTTGCGCATCTGTTCTGCTTCTCTTTTACACCTCTTGACAAGGCATTAACATTCTCAATTTGAACACTTGTCCCACTCTGGCTTCTGTATGGTGCTGTGGTGCTCAGGAGTGGCTGGAATGTGGTTACCACACCCTCACTACTCATAGCACATCCCAAGGCAAGTCCTTCTGGATGAATAAGGGTTCCCAAGACGCATCCTTAAGTGCTCAAATCTTTGATGTCACATAAAAGAGCAGAACATTTTCACTTTGCATAAACAATTAGTTTAATGGTACCTTCTTCTTCCCCTTTCCACAAGGAGGAATTTTAATGAGGCCTTCAACATTTAAAATAAAGATGTACTAGAACTCTAGCTAATTACAGTAGCCGATTAGTCCAATTAGCTATCTATTAGAATAAATGATACTACAGTTAATTTCAATGCCTCATTAAAAAAAATAAAGAAAAGAAATCTTGCAATTGATGATGAAAATCATAAAATAAGAATGGCTGAAATGATGACCTGCATGGAGGTTTTTTAAACTGTCCTCCTTTTAACTGTTTTCTTTACTGCCCCTCTATCAGACAGCACACTTAAGCTATCAGAACAAATGCTCTTTGTATAGGCTTTCAACTCTGTTTACCATCATTTGTCTAATCAAAGCAGCTTTGTCTATGCCATTTTAAGAGAAGTGCCTTTGAAATAGTATCAGATCTAACTCCAAGGAGTAATACATGCAGAATGGAGGAAATCCGTATTTTTTTTTTTTAGTATAATTTCCTTTAGTATGAGTACAAAGACAGATCTCATAAATTTGGATGCACTTATTTTCTTCTATTTGCTATACAAATTACTACTTCTTTATATTGTATTATGTAAAAAAAAATTCCTTTCCATTTAATAGTATCCATCCTAAAACGATGAATGGGACACTAACTGCATCAGTCATTAGAAATGGTTAGAGAAAAATTGTATGGCAATTCTCCATTACTTTAAACTTAAAGTGCTATTTTCTAAAATGAGCAATCTAAACATAATCACATTTTATGACAGGCAAAACATGTTCAAATTCATTTTGAAAACATCACATGCTTTAAAAGAAAAAAATTATCGTAGTATTTTATTTAGCACCGTTCCCAACCTGATCTTAATATTCATAATTTACATTATAAATATGCATGAAGTATTGGTCAAAGCTCCTGTAAGAGTGGTCTGGTGTGATTTGGTGAAGGAGGACATACTAAAGTGAGTTCTTATTTCTCCACAAGTGAATGTAAAAAAGGTGACTGCAGTGAAACAACATGGCTCAGCTGCTCACGAGGTTAAGCCAAGCTATTACTCTCACTGAAAACTCTGGCCCAGCACAGTCCACATGCTTTAAAGAACTGGAAAAATAAAACTCTCATATCTAACCAAAGGTGTTATGCACTGATATCAAATCCACATCCCCGTTTCTGAAAAATGGATTCAGCTTTCTTCTGGAGGTTCAGTGTTAGACCAAGGAGACTTTGGAAAGAAAGTATAGAATGTTTGAATTGAATATTAAGACTACAAGAGGTATTTCTTTACTTTTTTTTTTTCCCCTCGAACTCTTCTGAAACTGTACCAAAAAGGAAAATAGTGTCATCAAAGTTGATTGTATCAGGATAACAACTTTAGTACATACTGGAAGATGAGAAGCTAACAACAATGCAACTTCTTACTAACTCAAGTCTCAGATTTTACACCTTCTCAATGTAAGGCTGTTCCTATATTTATTACTTACTTGTAAGACAAATAGTCTAACAGGAACTTAATCTTCAACAAAAGTTCCTGCAAATTACTATTAATAACAACACATTTTTTCCCTAATGAATCTCCCCAAAACTTGCTTAAAATACATCATGGACTTGAATATTCAAATATGATGAGATAAATGTTCCCAAAGCTATTTCTAATCACATAAAATATTAAGTCCTTAATTTAAAAGGAAATTCCTGGATTATTTTTTGAGGAATACAAGGATTTTCAATGTTACTAGCGATTTGTATATCTTGCATGAAAGTAAGATTCTTTCTGCATATTCTTTACTGCAATGAAAGACTTGAGGCAAAACTTTCAGTAAACAAAGACTCAATCAGATTTTTAATTTTAAATGCTAATACTTTTTTTTTCCCTTTGAGTCATGATTAATAGACATATACCACCCTGTAACACCTTGTGTAATTACGGTTTAGGGCAACAATGATGAGTAAATGGATGAAGGTTCAGGCAGAATTCTTTTTCTCCCTCTTCATCCTTTGAATGCAGAGTTCAGATAAGGTAATAATAATAATTTTAAAAAGTAAAGTTGTCCAAAGAATTGCAACATCCCTACACAATACTTTCCACATTGTCTTTCTTACACCCGTGATAAGATGGAAGACAAAGAGACAGAAAAGCAAAATGCCTTAATTTATTAGTTGATAAAAAGGAGAATCCAGAAACGCAAAAGTAATTCTTCATTACTCCCTTAGTAGCATATTGGAGCCAGCACAAGGTGCAATTACTGAAGACCCACTTTCTAAATAAGAAAAACTCTTGAATTCAAAATTGATTTCAGTGTCTTTGGAGGTGTGAATAAGCCACACACAAATTAACCACAGTAACTCTCAATTCCACGGAGAGGATTATTTGAAAAAGAAGCAGCTTTCTGAAAGCAAACAAAAAGCTAAAAGGGTAAAAACGCTTATCCATGATAGGAAGATATTATTTGAAGCTCACAGTAACTGTATAAAAATTTTCAAGACTATATTAAAGGAAGGGGAAAAAAGATGTTCCTTTTAAACTGCAGAATAAAAGAGACTATTAGAAGTAAAAAGCCTCTTGCACAAAGATGTAGTTATCTCTTAATTAAAAAAAAAAAGAGGGGAAATAATGCTAACGAGCTGTATTTAAAACAATAAAACAAGATTCTGAGGCTTAGCATGCTGTCTACATACAAAAATGAACACACACACACCCCCACACACCCACCCCCCCCAAAAAAAAACCCACTTTCTGAATCATATCAAAAGGAACCCACCAAAGAAACTTTAGGGTCCGTAGATCCCTGAGCTGTAAACAGGGTGCTGATGCCACAAAACAAAAGGGTACAATACAGGAGCCTTCTGTCAAGCAGAACATTTTCTTGGACAGGGTATCTACAGGCACCTTTCCTTGATTCTACCCATTTCCATATCTTCCTGCCAGCTCACTGTTATCACCAAAATGCAATATGTATCTAGCACTATGTATTAAAAAACACTTAAAGATTATCACCTTATAATCTCATTTAGGATACCTTAAATCTTCCATGCAGAAGGGTGGGACACCAGTGAATCCACCAGATACCTTCCTTTGTTGAGCATTTTCAAACCCTACTAACAGTTTTGACATAGCTCTTGAGGAACTAATACTTCAGAAAATCAGCTCATAAGCTAGAGGCCACATTCTCCATTTGTTGTGGCTTTAGCATGCCCTTCAGCAATGTTGGACTGACATACTTCCATCAACTGATGCATCCCAGTGCATCTGGCCCTCCATCAGCTCCCTTGCTTACTTAAAGATGAAAACATGTCAATAAACACAATAGAAGTAGCTTTCAGGTTCCCAGCTTCATTGCCTCTCCTTGAACATTTCCAGTCCTTCTCATTTCTTTATTTACATTTTGGTGTATTAAAAATGTGAAATTTTCAAAATAAAATCAGAATATTTGTAAAGTCTTTTTTGGTCTTGCTTTATTCCAGCTAAATTGTGGATCTGCCTACTCAAATGGACACATTTAGAAAATATAAATGTAGCAGATGCTTACAAATATGCTCTACTTTTACAGTCATCTTTTCTTTATGCATTTTCATTAGCTAGTAACAAGCAGAGCTTCCATGCAGCTTTTGAGGTAAAAAAGACTTTTTTTCTGAAAAGCAAACACAGCCTTCTAATAAGCAACTATGTTTTCAAACGGAGTTGGTGTATGTAGCGCAAAGGGCTCCATTGAGAAATATTTGAAGAAAGATTTTTATATCCAATTCTCATGGATCTGTGATTACATGGTGATGAAATCTAATTTATTACATTATTCACCAGAGAAAAGTTCTGGTACTTTTGGCAGGTTTCTCAGCATGCAAACAAACAAATGACTGCCTACATTGCCCAGTGTGGAATTTGCTGTTCTCTGTTTTTGCCATAAATGTCTACACTTTATAGTTGCTCTGGGCCAGTGATTCAAACAAAATAAGAAAGAAAGCGGAAGTCAGTGGAACAAGGGAAGGAAGAGTCGTAACCAGAAGAGCAAAATATTTGTGATGAATGAAGGCTTCTGGTAGCACAGAGCTTACAGTAGTAATTATACAGCATCAAGTATGGTTTCAAAAGTAATAGCAATGTACTATCACTCTGTGGAAATACACTCCAAAGATTTACTTCTAATATTACAAAGACTTAGTGAGAACACATGGAAGATAGGAAGATCTCAATATACATCACTGAGATTAGCATCTTGTCTTTAATTCAGTAGATGGGAGAGACAGAGCAAATCTAAGTTGTTTTACCGAAGTGTAGGTAAGTTACTGATGAAGTCCAGAAACATTATGCAAGCACTCAGCAAAACACAGCAAGTTAGCTTATCCTTAAACTATATACCATAACCTTTGTTTGGTTAGCATATATTAGCATAATGACTTCAGCTTTTTATTTTAAAAAAGACCATAATTACAATGGCAGTTTATCTACCCCAATAAAATAATGATATAAACACTGGAGAGAAGATGCTGCTAGCAGGCACCGTCCAGGAAGTCTGGTTTATTTACCAAGTTGCATAAGTGATCGTATTTCATACAATAACATAGGACTGTCCATAAGAGAGATCCAGAGCAAGTGTGAGGCAGAAGATTTTGAGTATGGAGGGATTTAAGGGGTGGAAATGGTATTATGGTAACAAATCAGATCACAGAGGGTAGTTAGCGTGAAGCTGGATATAAGAACACAGGAGAAAAATCTACAGGAAACTAAATTTACTTAGCTCTGTTGCTTGTGGAACAGTATGTTACATATTACATCATGTTCTTTCATTTTCCTCGTGATCAGGTATTTTTCATGGAGTATCCTTTCACACGAACAAATCTGAGGGTATACGTACAAAGTCCATTAGCACTTGAAAGGTCCGACCTGCTTCGCAATATGCATGTACCATACTGGCTAGCACCTGAAGGAGGGCTGTTAACTTTCTGAGGGCTAGCTGGGGTTACCTTTTACTAGCAACATCAGAGAAAGGAAAGAATTAAAGAATATGAGTTTCCTGAAGGAAACTCTTACCTCAATCCAGCTGGGATCTGCTCAGATCACTTAGCTCAGTACAGCTTTTGTAAGACAAGAATGTGGCATCTTTTCTAAACCACACACAAACAGTACAAAGTCTACTTAAGAAAAACATTTGATTCTAATAGCCTTTGCTGGCTAAGATGAAGATGCCATCTCTTCTATTAATTCTGACAAGTTCAGCTTAATTGTTTTCAGTATTCTGTCAGTAGCATTGTTCATTTTAAATAGGTACATCAATTGGAAGTGGCATTAGCACATTAGTTAAAGGTTAGTTGTTCAAGCAGCATGGTGTATTGAAAAGAAGGATATCCTAATTTCGTTAAAGAAGACAGACACCTAAACAATGTATGAGTACACCAGGACTCAACTAGCATTGCAATTGGCAGGATTTTGATGGCTGAAAGTGTAACTTGAAATTCCTCCTGTAAATCTTAATTGCATCTTCTTCATTACAATCTTATTTCTCCCTCATTTTGTCATTAAATTTCCATGTATTTTGTGTGAACCACTTCCTTGGTTATGCCTTCAGTTTGTGCTTCACTGACTCTTGTGACTTCTTTGCTTGTTGTAAAAGGTTGACAGGGAACAGGATGTATTTTAATAAATAAAAATAACAATTTCTCCAAAACAACTGCAGCAGAAATTTGCAATAAATACATCACACATGATTTGAAGTCATTAAAAAACACAATTCAGCACAAAATGTGATAATGCCTTTAGATGTGTTAAATTAGCATTTAATTTTAATTTAACAAGGCTGTTGTTGTATAGAATTTAATAGCAATCAACTGTGAGAGAAGCATATCTGTGAGCTTCATGAGGATACATTTACTATAATTCAAACCTAGTTCATTTATTGTCATGTCAACATCCTTTACTTTTTTTTTTTTTTTTGACAGTCAAGTCTGGCTGCCCTTAGTATTTTCAATAACAGTTCAGTAAAAACATATTTGTGCATTGGTTAATTCGAGGCTTGCACAGTGGCTAGTTATATGTATACACCACTTATGCGTCACTTAAAGACCACAGAGTGTTGGTGTTCAGAACTGGGCATATCTCAGAGAAAATAATGCAGCAGCCTCTTAGGAGTCTGATCACAAAACTTGTTCCACCTGGCTGGTCAATAGAAAACATTTTGTAAATTTCAAATACTTTTCTTTTAAAAAAACATCGAAAATGCTGGAGCTTTTTCAAGACCAAAATATTTTTGAAAGGTTTTGCATTTGGTGGTATTGCCTTTGTTCTAAAAAACTATTTCCCAAATATGTAAGGATTAATTTCTCTCTTAAATACTTGAAATTTAATTTAAAATGCTGTGATTTTGCTTTAAAGATTACTTCCTGATTTACTTTTGGTACATATTTAGGAACTACTGCACAATATACGTAAGAGGCAAACTTGTTATGTGAAACAGGAAACATCTTTACAAAAGTTTGATGATAGAGCCAATACCAAGAAGCAACTACTCTTAAATCTTCTTTAGAAAGACAACAGCTTTTTTGTACTGTTATGCTACAGTATAACATTAATGGAGCATATTTTGAGGAAATTTAAAAACTGGCGAATAGAATGAGATAGAAAACATGGAAGAATTTTCAAATAGTAGAATTTCCCATAAAATTCCTATTCCCTTGCAATGCAAAATTCAATTTTCAATGTACTATGGCATTTACTGATTTATTTCTCTGTTTATCAAGCTAGCAAGAAATTTAAGGTTGAGACTCTTTCTGTGCAGTGGTCATATGTTCTCTAAAGCTTGTCCTTATGCTGCCTACACTACAAGCATCAGACAGGAAACCTGGGAGCAGATGGGATCATTTACTGGCCTTTGTTATATTGATACCCAAGAATCACAATGAGAAAAACCTACTGCCAATCCTTGAGCTCACATAAATGCAACTGCATTAAATGACGATAAAAGACATCCCTTCTAATTAAGCCTCATTAAGTACCTTTTTAGCAATCAGATGGTATTGAATTAACTGAGAATAGCTGACCTATAAAATCTAATTCAGACCTAGCTAAAATCTATTTTGCCTCAGGCTCTCTTTCTTTTTTGTCATACGTCACAAATGATCTATTGATAAAAACAGAACTTGCCTTAAATAGCACAGCCATTGGGATTTGCAGAGTCTGACACTTAAATATTTCACCCATTTGAGACACATAAATTGTTATCCAAACTTCTGTGGTCAAATTTTACTGCATTCACATTATATAAAAGAACACAACCACTGAGGCACTCTTACAACACTGCATCTCACAGGTGGCCGAAACCCACTGGGCCATACTCTTTCCCAGCATTGGACTGACGTAGCACAGCTGATCTCATCCACCCCCTCCCAGATTCTGTCATTCCCCTCCAATAAATCAACTATGCTGGAGAGAAAGGGGAAACTCAACGCTGTCAAATTCTGTCCAGCCATCAGTTTCTCTATGCCACAGGGAATTTGCAGCCAGATTATGACCGCTCTATGTCATCTAAGTGATGCAAATGATCCTATTAGAAAATCTGACCAAATATAATGAGGCAATTAAGGACTTAGTTAAATCTGATTAAGGGCATGGGAAAATTCTCATGCATAGGGAGACTGCAAAAAAGGCTTGTTTACCTGAAGACAGACCTGAATGGGGAGAAACTTGACTAAAGAATGAAAATGCCAACAGATCTGGAACAGCAGGATCAGAAACACTTTCCATCTCTGACACAGAAGCATGAGGATCATGGGGTGGGACTCAAAACTGTCACATATAAAACAAAATCATAGGAAGATATAACTACACAGGAACTAATGAGTACACATAGTCCTACAGCAGCTTTGCCAGATTTGCCTAGTTCTTTGTTCAGTATAATTCTTTTAAGGAGGAAAAAAGTACCATTTTTAATTTGAAGAGGCTGTGTATAGCTTTTTTCTTCAATTTTGCACCTTTCCCTGATCCCTAGAATTATATCAGTTAAATATATTTATTGCGCATGTCCCCAACCTTTCTATTTTGCAGTCTAGGTAATCAGCATTCTTTTCCTAAGTACTGTATGGGAGCTGCTTTTTGGGATCTTCATGCCTGAAAAGAAATTTTGACAGTATTTACCCACTCTAGCTAGATATTATGATAAGGAAGGTCATATAAATAAGTCCCTCCATCTTTGAAATATTTGTCCTCCTTATATGCTTCTGAGATCGAGTTACATGCCTGTGAAGAGAAACATTCCTATTATTCCCAATTTACAAGTGGGGAGCTGAAGTATGAGATTAGCCAAAGTTCCAGGTAGAAGAATATTTAAATCCCACAGGAGAGACTCATTTGATATGACACTTCACTCAGTGACAGAAATGCTTGTTGCTGGATACTAATCCAATCACTAGCTTTGCCTTCTCTTCAGCTGCTTATTACTAGCAGCTAGGAGCAGATTGGTCCAGAACTACTATACAAGCATCTTCTGTGGATGAGACTACTTCTTTGAGAACTTGCCACAGTAAGACAGGTGGATTTCTGGTGACAAGTGAATGTCCGTCTTCCCCATGGAAGGAATATACAGAGAGAAATAAAATCACCCCAAATAACTTCAAATTAAAGAAAAACAAACAACCAAATCAGCAGAAATAAACTATTTACAATCTAGAGTGGTAAGTGGCTAACTACAGAAATAACAGAAAGCAATAAAATAAGCTACTTGCTTTTCAGAGCACTATCCTTAGCAATTAAAACATCTCTATGAAAGAACACAACCTCAGCAAATGCCTAGCAATTGTTGTCAGCCACTCAGTACAGCCATTCTTAATGTTTATACTTTAATTGGTTTCCATAAACCTCTTTACCAGCTCATAACTCCATAGTTCCGCTACATTCCACCAATTAAATGTAATGGCACTAATACCAACTTATGTCGGTTTTTTCATTTGCTATGGTAACTTTTTCTGTTTCTGCAAATCCAGTCTAATGATTGAGAATTTGCTGCCTTCTACTGCACTTCGGCTTTGAATTTATCTGACTTCCTCATAAAGTCTCCTTGGTAAATGCTGCCAGCTGGAATTGTCATGTCATGGGCATTTTAACATTAGTTCCGTGTTATTATTTGAGAATAATTTAATGGCAGCTCTGTCATTGACTTCAGTGGTACTGGAATAAAGCTACTCACAAGGTAAGTGAAAAGAGAATTAGTTCACATTTGGTCTCATGAGAAGCTCCATCTTGATGAGACAAATTGGCATAGCTTTATACATAAATGCCTTCTTTACTTGGATAATAACCTTTCAGAGGATATTAGAATTCTACTGCACTTTTAAAAACAACTTTTACTGAGATTCATTCCAGCTGAGACTTGCTGTTTGATACTGCTTAGTACTACCATAAAACAGTACCAACATTTTCCACTTTATTCTCTTGGAATTCTCTAAGTTTTGTTTCTTTAAAACTATCTTGTTATGTGAATAAGGAGGAGAAAGACTGCAACAATGTCTGTGCCTAATACTCCTGGTCTCAGCTGCTTCTGAGCTGAGCAGATCTTCACTGCTAATGCATTTGTACGTCACATCTATTGCGGTATTATTAAAGGCAGTGGGTGCTGAATGCTCTTCAGTTACATAAGACAAGGAAGTTTTGGCCCCAAACTACTTACAGCCTCCTGCCTCTTATCTAAATTGCCAATAAAAAAAAAAATAACCAAAACGCAGTGTTTTACCTCCAAAAAAAGAGAACTGCATAGTAGGAATGCACACAACCTCCTGTTAGAAACCTAACAAAGCATTCCATTCAGAAGAAGCCAAGGCTTCCTTTAATTCCTTTATATTGTTTGAGAAATCTGCTCCATTTGCTTATTATGTAGCCTGGAAGCACTAACCATAGACCAGGACCTTATTGTGCTAAGTGCAGTGCCAATGACCAAGTCTCTGGTTTCAAGAACTTCTACTGAAGAAATAAGAGAAAACAGACAGCTACAAAGAAACTGTGTTCTAAGGAAATGGTGTGACAGTATTGGTCACAATGGAAGAAACTGGTGTCATTACATCAACAGTTTAACTGATGTCAGATGATACAGGGATACAGGGATAAAGTCAAGTTTGTAAATTAATTCTGTTATCTGTGACATGGGGCTTTTGGACAGTGACTTCCTAAGGGGTCCCCTCAGTTTTCCTTACTGAAGACCCAGAAGTTAAGAATTTGTAGCCTCAGAAAAGGCATTGTTAAAAGGACGTTGAATATGCAGTCAAATGTCCAAGTGTAAATGGGTTCTTCCTATGCAGTTTTCTGAATATTCCAGCAACCATTGTTAGCATATCGCTGTCTACAATCAGAGCTATGCAAACAGAAGAATGCTCTTCTCACTATCTTCCTTGAAAAGCAGAAAACAAGCTTGATCCACCCAAACACCATCCTGATTTTAAATTGCAAATGTATATCTGGCTGTCTGGTTTTGTTTTCTGAAGAGTTACAATTAATTTAGTCCTTGTAACTTCTTTTTCGACCTCTTGTATACAATGAAAATTTAAAGAAAAAAATAAAGCTATTAAAGATGTCCTTGATTCATTAAAATTGGACTTACAGCAATTTCAGTGATTAACAGACCTTGAGGGCAAAGTCTTCTTTAAACGGTTTGTTGAAACCCAAAAATTCTTATAGCAATATGAAGCTCAGATTCTTTTCACCAGTGATATCTTCTACAATATTCACCAGATTTTCAAAGACCTAACTATAGAAAGGAATTCATGCATTTCAAGCACATAAGAAAAGACAGTTGCTCCTAATTAAATTTTGCATCCTTTACTATCTTTAAATATAAAGACAGAAAAAAAGATGCCCTGCTTTTTCCTCATGAGGTACATTAGACGCCAAGGTAAAAAGAACTGCCTCCTTTTTACGGTGTGTAAGATCACTAGATTAGGGAGAGGCTTTGCAGCCACAGACAGACAGAAGAAAGTGGTCAGTGTTTGAAATACCTACTTAGATTTCTACAGTTACTATTACAGATTTAACCAGATTTCATGGAATTAACCTTTGTGTAACAGTCATTGGAACCACTTATAAAAGAATACTTCCCTAACTACATTTTCTTTCTATTTATATTCACCCACCCAGCATGGAAACTGGAAATTGCTCGTTTGATTCCACCGCAACTTCTGAATGTCAGGTTGCACAGGGCTTGTCAGGGCACAGAATCTGGTGCACTCAGTCAACAGGAAGAGTTACGTAGCACAAAGCACATGTGATAGCCTAATTGGGAAATTCAGATTGCTCTTTTGTATCTAAAAAACCACACAGGGTATGCTGTGACTCTGTGATTTGCCTTCTTTGCCACTCCTGATATTTTTGTTACACTGGGAGCCTACAGCTGCAGAGCTTGACATTCCTTCTCTAACAACAGCAGATTCTGAGTGTGTTATCACACCGACAATCCTCCAGCTCACACTACTGCAGCAGATGGTACACAGAAACCCAGGGTATATTTCTGTGGTGAAAAAGTAAATAAAATTATATGACACTAAAATGCTGACATCAGTGGAAATGCTAATGAAAAGTTATTAGTTTTAATGGTGCAAAAAATTATATTACCAGAATTCATTACATATCTGTATAGGAAAAAACCCCACCACTTTTAGTATAGTTCCTATGTAGTGACCTCTAAAGAGACAAAAAAGGAGCTAGAATGACTCTAGATGCATAGGAAGAATGCATAAAAATACATATATATGTGGATAGCACATTTTTTTCCCCTGATCCGCAGTCCCGTATTCCCCAGAGGTACCACGATGATACACAGAAGGAGGGGACAATGCTGCTATCTGCATCGCTAGCCATGATCAGCAGCCTCCTAAAACTTTGCATTCCAGAGCACATGTTCGCACTATTTTCACAGAATCACAGAATGACTAAGGTTGGAAAAGACCTGTAAGATCATCAAGTCCAACCATTACAAAAAAAAAAAAAAAACCAAAAAAAACCACCACAAAAAACACAAAACAAAACAAAAAAAACACCACACAAAATAACCCCGCCCACACACGAAAACCACCACACACACAAAAAAAAACCCAACACAACACACAGCACCATGCCCATCAAGCCACATCCCACAATGCCACATCCACACGCTCCTTGAATACCTCCAGGGAGGGTGACTCTACCACCTCCCTGGGCAGTCTATTCCACTGTGTTACCACTCTCTCAGTAAAGAACTTTTTCCTAATATCCAGTCTGAATCTCCCCTGGCGCAACTTGAGGCCATTTCCTCTAGTCCTGTCACTAGTCACTTGGGAGAAGAGACCAACACCCACCTCTCTGCAACCTCCTTTCAGGTAGTTGTAGAGAGCGATGAGGTCTCCCCTCAGCCTCCTCTTCTCCAGACTGAACAACCCCAGTTCCCTCAGCCGCTCCTCATAAGACCTGTGCTCCAGACCCCTCACCAGCTCCGTCGCCCTTCTCTGGACACGCTCCAGCACCTCAATGTCTTTCTTGTAGTGAGGGGCCCAAAACTGAACACAGTGTTCGAGGTATTTTCTCCTAAGTTTTCTCCTTCTTATCACCAATTTGTCCAAAGTGGGACTGTTAAATCTATTTTAAATCTCTTCTGCTGGATTCTAGTTACGTTGATGTTCACTGTATTGTTTTGACTTCTTTTTCAGGACTGAAACATTTCCTAAGGTTTGCAAATCAGAGCAGGGTTTTCATTTGGTGTGAGGCCAATATATAACAAGAAACAGTCCTTTTTACAGATCTGGTTGTGTGCCTACAATGCAATAATTTATGAGCACTGCATCTATCCAGTTCTAACACCTCCAGGGTAGTTCTGGGTCCATGTGAACAGCATCTCTACTGCTGAAGGACAAGTGCCCTGGCACCAGCTACTTTTGGTGACATGTATTATCTGTATCGGTTTAGTATAATACTTGGTGTAGGTTTAGTATAATACTTGCTGTAAAGGTGCCACTTGGCCCACAAAAGCAACAAAACATATGCCATTTGGTAATCTAAATAAGTCAGACAAAAAAGACAAGACAAGGGCAGTGACTTTCCTCAGCTCAGCCAACACATCACAGTCAGAGTCAGGAACAGGACCAATATCTCCTAAATACCTCCTGAATTCTCTTGGTGTTTGCAGGATGAGTAGCTCTCATAATTCCTGATAAAGAGAGCAGCTATGCAATGCCTCTTTAAAGTCCTGCAGGTGATCTAAGGAAAGAAGCATGAGCAATACACAGGCTGCTTACTCATTCCACAGCAAACTAGTAATATCAAGTAAACTCTGCTCAAAATTACCCTGGAAAATGGCAGAAGTGGAGTATGGCCTTCTTCCTCCCATCAGTAAAAAATAAAAATAAAAACTAGGGTTCCTGACAAACTAGGAGATACTGCTGAATTTAAATACATTTTCATGTTCATCTTCTGTCAATAGCAACTTGGAGAGACCTCGGACATTCCTCACTGAGCCACTAAACAGAAAGAAAATACACCAGCGACATAAAAAAATAGGAAACAAAACCATCAAGTTCCAGCTCTGAGAGAAGAAAATATAATCTAAAAATACTGTAAGCACTTTCCAAGGAATAACAATTCAGTTACTTGACATCCTAATAATCAGCTCTTTCCTCATCTACTTGTGTAGGTTTAACAGCAAAGTCATGCTGTACGTCCTTCACTCTGTTATCCTCTAAAAAGAGACTTTAATCACTCTTTATTCCACGTTGGGTACACTACATGCATAGGCACAAGGAGATTAGTAAAATCAAATCTCTTTGTATTTTAATATATACAGCAGTGCAAAATAAAAGCACAGAAATGAGAGGAAAACACAAGGAATGTGAAAAACTGAGGAGAGAATCTCAGACCAGGCAGAAAAACCCTCAAGGATTTATAAAAACCAAACCTCTTCAATGAGCCAATCTGTGGAGTCAACTGCATCAAGTGAATTATCCCATCCCTCAGTCCCAAACCCAGCAACAGGTTGTGCAGCAACGATAAAAGTTTTCCTCATCTGCTTCTTCATTTACTGTCCACTGATACCTTCCCTGACAACTGAAAAGAAAGTAAGGAAAATGGAAGGGAAGGACGCAAAGAGAACCAGCTTTTAGCAGAGGCAGAAGCAGATGCTACCTCAGGGATCAACCTGTCAACCTTACCTTTGCCTCTCCTTCTGCAGGGTATGTGCAAGCAATACCTACAGCAGCCATGAAGTTTATTTCAAAGTAGTTTCAATTTTCCTAGGGGGGGTTGAGTATATTTTGTATTTTCTTCTGTGACTCTCAGCCATGCTCAGCGTCTCCACTGATTTGTATCACAGTGTGGAGTCCAAGTTCTATGTGACCACACAAGCACTCATGCACCAGAATAATAGAATAATTATTCCAAACACCGATTTCAGTTGTTTTCTTATGACGTAACTTCTGTGTTGCAAGCAGTGAAATTTCACACTTTCCACAGTCCTTTATTTGAATCATTCGGAAAATGAACATCATTTCACTCCCAAATCTGTTGAATTCAAATAATTACATAGCTCATAACAGCTGAACTCCAGGCAGGCAAAAGAATCAACACATCTCTTTCATCACTGTGTCAAAAGCCACACAGCTTTAAGACTTGACCAAGTGCTACATAGGACTAAGAATAAAAACCCTGATTTTTACTGGCTTGATTAACACACAAAAAAACCTGTTCAAGTCAGGATAACAACCTTAAAAACCACAGGTGCTCTAAGAACAAATCAGTTCATACTCAGCCACATCACTGAGCAATGCAATTTGCAAAGCACTGAGCACAACAGGCCCCTTTGACTTAACTATATCTATATAGCTCAGACCTGCTTCAGCAGAAAGTGAAAGAGCGTATTATAAGGAATTCCTATAAGGAACTTCTGTCCATAAATTTATTAGTTTGTTTAACTTTCTTCTCGCACCATCAATCACTCAGGTGAGCTTTCTTACTTTCTTACTTGGAACAACTCAAAGTCTAACAAGTTATAACCTACATGAGTGGGATGCTTTTCATGACACTTTTTTCTTTAGCTCAACTTAGTTGCCTAAACACTTTCTACTGCAGTACCAGACTTGCCATTTTCTTTACACTACCTCTGGCCAACAGGGAATGTCATTAGTTAGAGCAGTCAGTTTTTCTGTTCCCTACAGAAATCAAAAGTGTCATCTCTACAGTGCTCTCAGCCTCTGTAAGCCACAGAAAAACAGTCATCATATCCCTTTTCAAACCAAGCAGGTTCTACTCATAACACTGAATCTATGTTAGGGAGCTAGTTTATTGTTAATTACAATTTCTCAGTTTTTTGAGCTGAAAAAAATTAATGTGGATGTTAAGCAAAGAGACTATGAGCTTTCACAGAGAGGAAGCCTGATGTTAAAATGTGTGATTCCAGCATTTGAAGAGACCAGGCATTTCAAGTTGCCTGTAACAGGAGATACTGAGGATTTAGCACTGATAAAAATCAGGTTACTCTTTAGGATGAGATTTTTGAAACTCTTGCTGTAAATACCTTCTGGGATTTGGGGGATTTTTTTCTGTTAAATGAAAGAACTCAGCTTGTTAACGCTTAGGAAACTCATCCTACAAATTATTTGATATTTACCAAATATATCATGCTTCTTTTTTTAAACAACCCTGCCCCCCCAGACATGCCCATTAACCCAGCTGAGAGCAATAGACATCCATTTGGATGGAACTACTTATTTTACAGTTTTTCATATTCTATATCTACCGTTTCCTCTTGTAAGCTCTATTCAAATGATCTGCTGGGGTTTTTTGTTGTTGCATTTTTAAAGGACTTACCTTGTCACTCATTAGAACCTTTCCAGAGCAGCTCTGCCCAAGGGTTCTAACCTACATAGCATTCCTGCAGTTGCTCGGGCACAGAAATCCTGCACTCACCTGATGAAAGACAGATCAAAGAGTTTGGGCCAAAGCTCTAGCTGGTGTAAAACTGCAGGGCACCATTATTTAAAAGAAATCTCTAAAGTAGATCTCTCTTCCCAAAATGTGCATTACTTGCAGCTGGGGACACAAACAGCAATGTGTTTGGAACTTTCCTACTCCCTAAACCAGGTGCTAAAAGCACAGCATGTGCGCTATGCTAAGTCACTATCCTATTCCCTGAGGTGACTTACTGATTTTGAGGTTACACCTCAAATCATGAATTTGCACATAATCTAAGCTATCTAGCTGACCTACATGATGTTCCATTAATGTCTATTCCATAATTAAATTCACCTCAAAAGCAAAGTTGCAGAATTTAGCCCAGCACACAGAACAACCAGGCTTTGATATGTTTTTGTCAGTGAAGATTATAACGTTTATGCTACTTTTCACTTGTCATAACAGATTTATTGCTTATTTTCTACAGCTTTTCCTGAGGACCTGCATATTCTTGCCATTCTAATGTCACAGTTTAGTTTTCAAGGGTATCTTCTTAATATTTTAAGTTTTGCTCATATGAAGATGCAACAAGGAGCTGAAATACAGATTTTGACAAACTTCGTCTCATTGGTATCAGTTCTGCAATGATCTTTTGGGAAGAAGCACAGGTTAGTGGGTAGATCAGAAGCCAGGTAGAAGCCAGGTTCTGAAATCTGGCCTGCTAAATGTCCCTAGGAAACAAGCTTCTTTAGCTTTTTTGGGTTTCAGATTTAAATGGACATGGTAATGTGTTATGTCTAGAGTTTTCAGATCCTAATATTAATTTTTTAGTACCAGGAAACCTTCACATTGTTACCAGAGATTAGAATCATTCACTTCACGAAATCTCAAGGTATTTAGTGGGTTGTTTTGGATGAGAAGACAGTGTTAAGAAGGAGAGAGTAGAACGTGAGTACTTCAGTGAAAAGTATATTAAACACATGTGAAAATCAGTTGGATTAGGACTATTGAAAGGGAACTAAACCATCTCTCATAAGTGCTACTTCAAAATACTGACCTAATTATTTATGATGGAGCTTGATGGCAAGCAGATCAAGGAAACATGGCAAAAGGCATCACAATGTCCAATAACCAGAAGCCTGGATGCGAAATGCCAGCAGCCAGGTTTTAAGCCATCACCCAATATCCCCAGGAGGTCAGAACTGAAAAAACTCAAGCTCTAAGTGAATGAAAGACATTGCTGTGTAAATGTCAGATACATTAAGGCACTTTTTAGAGTTTCAGGGGTGTTAAGTTTTTCACATACACAGAGCCAATGAGATTTTTCTCAAACTTCAAGCTCTAAATACTTAATCATCAGTGAACAGTTACAACTTTTCTAAAAACCCCCTAATGTTTTTAGAGCATCACTCCAAATTAAATTATCTGTATTTAAAGCTCAAGACTGTAATACAATGGCATATGAAACAGCCCTATTTTTCAGCTCTTATCAGTTTTCCAAGTGATTGTCTAATTCTTCTAAATGTAAGGTATCCTATTAATTGGGAGTAAAACAAGGTTGTGCTGAACTGAGGGGTTATGGCTACATATTTCAGTACACTGATTGCATTGACTCACACATTGATGCATTGTTCAAACACCTAACATTCAGCAAAGGATGAATAAACATATAGAAGGCAAACTCCTTTTGCAGAGGTAGCATCATGGAGCAGAGAGGAATCTGAGCAAGTATTTCATGTGCACAGTTCTTCTGTGCACTTTACCATCATGCTCAATTTTCCATTGCTGCACTTTGCTTTCCACGCAGATGGATATTTTGAGGAATCTGCTAAGGACTTTACAAGGCCAGAACAGAGCATGAGCATGAATCTAATCTGGTTTGTGTGGATGGTACCAAAAGTTTGAGCAAAAACTTTCTTTTTTTCTTTCCAGATTCTGTTTCTTCAAGTCCATTTAGAATAAATAATTTCTGTTGTCTACATATCTCATCTGGTATGGAGCTCTGAACTACTGTCTAACTCTAGATTTTCTACAGTAAGCCTTTTCTGGATAGGAAATTCTTCCAATACAAGCTCATAGAAATTTCTACCAGCTCCAGACTTTATTCCACACACGGTAGTCAGTCTAGTGCCAGGAATACTTATGCCACTATTTATATCAAATCAGAACAAATTAGTAATGGGCACTTCCAGTACAAAAGATCTGATTTTTTTTCATCCCCTTTATCAAGTAAAGCTTGGCTTCAGCTCGTCTTAAGCTTTAAGTTGACCTAAAATTCAAAACAGTCAGGGGTAGCAAATCCTCAAGCACTAAAATAACAAATAAAAATAACTTCACATTAGGAAAAGGGAAATTGCCTCCTCCTAACACAGTTAAAATATTAATGGTTATTCTCCCGAGATCCACATCTTACACAGGAACTTACACAAAGCTCAAACCTGGTTAAGAAGCACTTACTATATGGAATTTATGACAATGACTCCAATTAAGCTTTAATGTTCAAATTTCATTGATGGAGAAATGCCAAGGGAGTGGCAAATTACAATTTTTTCTTACTGCTTCTCTCTCCCATGGGATACATTTCCTTTCTGCTTAGCAGATTGCCCAGTTACATATCTACTTACTCTTTAATGGTTGTATTATGACAGCAGAGAAATGTGGGGGAAAAAAAGGTTGGAAAGAGAGAATTATAGCAGAACGTAAACACATTGCATACAGGCTCTAACGCAGTAAGGTCAGGAGTTTTTTTCATTTCTTCCTTATATTGAGAATATTTATTTTCTGGATATTAACAAACTGCATCATGGCAGTTCTTGTAGCAGCACTCCCTTGGTTTATTGCATCCTCTCAGGTTAAGAAGTTGGAACATACATTGTCATTGGTGTCTCAATGGAAAGGATTTGTTCTGTTCTGCTAAACAGTTAGGAGATCAGGACAGTTTTTACTGAGATGGAATCTGATGGAAAGATTGCTTAACACAATCAAATCAATTGATTGTGCAATTCTAACACAGTCCAATACCCGAACAGCTCACGTACTACACTAGTGTTATTATCAGTTTATGTAAAAAAAGGCTAAGACCCATAGTCTAAGTAAGAAAATTTAAAACAAACATGAATTTCTTTTAAAGCTGTAAAAAACTGTGCTCACATGCAACTAGAACTACAGTCCCTCAAATGGACTATGATATGTTATCTTGCTTTCTGCAAGGCAATATTATAAAGCCACCCACACATATTCAGCAGTATTTTTTGCCCTGTGGCATAAGTCACAGATGAATCAATCCAAAGCATCTCCCATTCGAGGAAGTCAGTGGCTCTCCTAGTCAAAGAAATAGAGTAGCCACAGAAGTCATAGCAAGACCCATTGCAGACCTTGTTACAGCCAGTTTGTGCTTTTCAATATTGGTGAAAATAACTGGAGCAAAATAAAGGGAGATAATACCAGATCGATTTGATGCTCCTTTTCATCGGGGCAGCCGTGAAAGGCTGCTCTTCTCTCTCTCTAAATGCCATTTTAATGTTGCTACAGTTCACCGCCATGAACTTTGATAAGAACATGCAATTTACTTAAAAGCTTATTAACAGACAAGGAAATCCAGATCTATTTATGAGAATGAAGGTAAGAAATCAAGCATATAAAATCTGAGGCTATCCAAAAGGGTCGCACTACTCTGACTTGGTCCATGTTTCACGTCTTTCATGTATTATTGTTTGATTTAGTGACACAAACTTTATAAACCGTGCAGTTCAGGAGGAATTTGCAATAATAATACTACAAAGACAGATACACCTCTGCTAGTTAATGCTTCAACAGACATGCATTTTTTAAAATATTCTGACATTGGAGTGCCAGTTTTATATCTTTGCAGATGTCATCAGTCATGTTCTTTCTACTTTTAAATTACCTCAGTTTCTTTTAGTAGTACCATTGCTTTAAGACAAGGAAACCAAACCATATTATTTTAAAATCCTGAAGAACCATTTGTATTATCACAAAGTGTCCTGTCTTAAAAATTACTTAAAATGTTATCAAGGTTGCATTCAAAAATCTTGAAACTGTCTCCAAAAGCAGCAATGTTTGTGATAAATTGTGAATTACCCTGTGTGGGAAACCGGGCTTGTTAGCTAAAAAGTAACTGGAATCGGACTTGAGACAAGTCAAGTGGCATGCTTATCTTGCACCGATAAGCACTGGCCTTGAGCAAGAAAGGGAGTTGAACAACTTGTCTTGCAAAGACGTGAGGGCTTGCAGTCTGATTCTTGAACAAAAACCCTGTACCAACTGAGTGACACCTGGGACGAGGCGGAGGCCTCACAGCCCGATGCTGCTTCAGTGAAGCCCGAATGCCTTTCTCCCCCCCACCCCGCCTCCTTGATCGACAATGCAACAAGCCTTGTTAAGAGCCAATAGCACATGATAATTGACTCAGTCCCACCTTGCCAAGAGCATAAATCTGGCGTTTAGAATCCTCCATCTGGAGGATAAGAACTTTAACTACTGGATGGGTCTGGATGTCAATCTCCCTCCTTCCTAAGCAGGGACACCTCTTTGGTAAGAATCACACCTCCGACTATGTCGGATGTTACCTGGGAAAATATTACTAACAAGCGCTGAATTACTAACTTGAGCTTGACTTTTGCAGTAAGTGTATTTGTCAATGGCAATTCTGAATTTGTTATATCTGTTACCTTAATAAATCAACTATTTTTTTCAACTTTGTGAAACTGTTTCAGTGAAAGTCCTTGAGAGGGCTCTGACAGGCAAATGTTGACTCTGGTAAGTGGCTACGCACATAAACCTTTAGATATAAACTGTTGACCAAGTCTGGGACTAAGGCTGGATCCAGCTGCACCTAAGCTCCCCTCTGAGGAGGAGTTTAGAAAGCAAGGGGGTACATCCTCAACCCTGTGACTCCACAGGGGGGTTTCCCTCAGCCAGATTTGTATTGTGTCAGATTTGTGCTCTTAACACAACGCCCTGTCCTTTTCCAGATGGCATCTAATATCCTAGCTTGTGCTGGCCAATGGTCTGGATGGCTCCCATTGCGTAAAGTGGGTATCTCACGCTTATTTGCTTGCACAAATACAGTGTGTCCATCTTACCCACAGACAATCCACAGAGTTTTTAGCAATGGAGTGCCAGGAGTGTAATTCCTTGTGCAAATGAGAAAGACTGAGGACAAACCACCTCTTAATGCATCAGTGCTTCTATTCCAGTCTTATAAATGAGAATATCTTACCTAACACTTCCTAAGCTTATAGAGACACCATGAGAACAAACTAATCTCTGGGCAATACTTAAAACAGTAATTTAATCATGTGCTTGTCCTCTATTTTAGAATGGGTCTGATTTACTCATACTTTGGAAGTTTTATTTGATGATGTTTGTGAGATGCTGCCTTTACAGTGCTGAAGCCATCAAGGACTAAGTCCCAGACTATCGAGTATGTTTAGCTACCTATTTCCCAAATAATTTTAAGATCTTTTAAATTAAATACAGAAACTCAGGATGATTTTAGAGAACACCAGCCCTGAATAGCTCCTTACCCAGTGCGACAGTACCGTATTAAGAGGGCAGATAATGAGGAAGTCTTCCTTCTACGTCGGGAAGGTGAAAGGATTTAAAATTTTGAGTACTCCTAGATGGTTGTTGGGATTATTTCTGAGCGCACATACTGGGTCGTATTTCCTAAGTGAAGTAGTATGCAGAGAAATGCCCAGTCTGTGAATCCTCACCAGGACATGTGTATAAGGTAGATGCTAAGCTGTCAAAGTCTAAGATTCCTACAATTACACTGTAGCAGAAATGTAGGTGCCTAGAAAGTTGTACAGGCACTTAGACCCTATATGCATACAACTTAGATGGAAAGAAAGGGGCTTGTGCCCATCATGGTCCTTAAGTGCTTTAGAGCTGGCAAGTTCCCTCCCCCACAAGAATTTAAAATACACCTTCTATATTCCTGTGACCTCCATTTCACTCTTCTGCTGTAGAAGATACCCCCCAATTTCAAATATAATTTCCATCCAAATTTTCTGACATTGGTTTCTCCTCTGTCATGAGTGCTTGAGGTTACTGTGTCCTCTTCCTTTATATTTACAGCATGAAACTTCTTTGGTTCAATTTCCATTGCATGAAATATAAATGCAGCAGCAAATAAGAAGTAATCTAAGGTTAACAGAGAAGCAGGCAGTGTAACAAAATTTTTTAAGGCTCTGAAACAAATGAAATGAAGCAGCTCATATAAACAGCAAGTTTATCTTATTTCAGTGGCTTTTCTTAATTAACCCTTTAGAAAATAGACAAATGCGTTACATAAATCACATACTCATCAGACACGGTTCTCAAGAACAGAACTATCTAGAGACCCTCAATGTTTGCAGATGCACTGGGAAAAGTACTGCCAAATTTCACCATCTTTTTGGCTGTATAAATACTTCCAAAACCACAGGGAAAATATTGCCTTGTGTTAACTATTGATATCTGCTCCTGTACAGTGAATCATCCTCCAAAGTAGCATTAGGGTAGATGTATATTAAAAACTGTCATTGCAAAACGTCATTCCTTTATATATGCAACATAAACAATGCTGAATATACTGCCGTGTAACAGTTAGAGCACAGAAGGAAGAACTCTACTTCTTCAGTGGAATGTGTTCTCAGCACGTAAAAACCCTATTAATAAGAAGGGCTCAATTTTTCCCTCACGTTTTGTTCTCTTTATTTGCTCTTGTTGTTCCTCCTAGTTTTTAAGTCTCCTTAGACATCAGTAGAAAAAATATTACCCATAAAGATCTGAAGTGGCCACAGCAATTGCTGCAAGATCTAGGTCTGGATGCCAGGCTGTTCCTTACTTTTTGAACCATCTAATGCTGCAAGCAAGCACACCAAATGTAAGGCACTGCAATGTGTTAATCTAGCCGCTGCCCTGATTTAATTGGCCCAGAAAATTGCTTGAGGTGTTTGGGACTGCAATTAAGGCTAGGAGAGTCTGGAAAAACAGTCTTTGGTGGTGGAGGGATTTTATTATTATTTTTAAGAAACCAAACCCCCTCTCAGCTAAAACTCATGGGCCTAATTAGAGATTAATTAAAGTTACTTGCTGCTGCTTAGTTGAATTACAGCTCAGTAGATGTATTTTAAGTGGCAGGTATAAAATTTAGCATTTTCTATCTCTCCTTTTTGTCTCTGCTTCCAACAACTAGAACTTCCCCAATCAGCAAATTCATTCAATTCAAATTAGAATAATTGTCCGTCTTTGCCCTCAACCTCACAACTTGTAGATTCCCACTGTAATTTGGCTTAAGGAGACAAAATTAATTTTGAGAAAATAATGACCCTTGTCTGCCATTGGTACCATGCTGTGGCTTGTGATCCTGCTGTTGGATGTAACAGTTACTATACACCGGGAATATCCAGCTACATGTACAGAGCTAAAAATAGGGAGATGACTGCACCAAAACAACAGGCAAATTAGCTAGTTTGGGCTACAAATCTGAGATAAAATTTTATATGAAAAAAGCAGATAACAATAATTCATGTAGCAGCTACGGGCGAGACACAGAGGTCCATTTCTATTTAGACACCCAAATAGCCAACAGATTTTTCAGAAGTGCTCAGCCTGTAACAGAGCTCTGCACAAGCCATGGTTAAGAAGCACAGAGCTTGTCTGCAGTCATCTAATGTTTGCTTTGCAAGATACCCATGCATCATGGAACAGTAGGTCAAACACATTCCTCAATAAAACTTAATAAAACACACACTTAACGGTTTATCTACCTTAACAAATCCTCAGCAACACTGTCTTTAATTTTAGTTATCTATTTCTGGTTTTAATACTTTTCTAGACAACAGCAGCAGGCACAATTTCAATACTTACATGGTTGGTTTTCATTAAGCTGGAATGCCGTCATATTCTTATTGTCTGGTTATTTGAGTTTAGTAGGACCAGCAGAATGTTCTTTTGTTGGTTTTGGTGTTTATTTTTGGGAGAGGTTGTTTTGTTTTAATCAGACTGTTCTCCAATCCTGTTGTCACAGCAACAGTGGACATAACTAGTTGACACAATTTTTTCCTCCAAACCTTCAGTGCCATTTAGATTGCAGATTGAATTTAATAAGCCAATTTAACAGCCTACCTGAATCCTAATTGCAAGATTTCCTAATAATATGACATTATAATTTTCAGTACATTCTGAAAGATTTCAGTAAATTATTTTCCTATAGACTAGAGTAGTGTGGGTTTTTTTCCTTAAATATATGTTAGGTGCTTTTCTCCCCTTAATTTTAGATAAGTATTCAACCTTGTAAATTTAGATAATTTATTGACATTTTAAAAGATTTTTCAGCCTGGAAATATTTAGAGCTATTCTGTGTTTTACAGAGACAGGGCTGGATTTCTGATATTATACAGTAAGGACATATGCCTTTGGGTTTTTTTAAGGAAGAAAAACGATTCAATCTACCAGATTTCCCACTGACTTTATAGATTCAATTTCCAAGCAGCGAACATATTCTAAGTACAAACATATTCACCTCAAAACAAAAAAACTTAGTGCAGTGCACTCCCCTGAAAAGAGCAGAGCAGTTTCAAGCTGGCCAGCCCACTCTATCATACCAATATAATCTGAATTAAAACGTCTCTCTTAAAAGGTTTCTGGCACTAGGTGGTAACAGCTCCACAGCATTCTCAAAGATAAGCACGACACTGAGGTATAGCACTGCCATAATTGATACAGATGGATCATTCAATGCCACTATCACACCGTTCTTCATAACAACACAAGATTAGAAAGTAATATTCATTACAAGACCCCTTATTTTACATTCTTGTAACTTTTACAGAAGCAATTTTTCCATAGTGAAAACCAGAATAAAGTACACTGAATTCTTTTCCCTGTAAAAGAAATACATGTTGAATAAATTCACTTTTTTGCTTGGATGCATCACTGGTGTCACAAGGAACAATGTTATTCTTTCTGATCCCAATCTAAAATTCCTAGCCTGTAAGCTTGGAAGTTAGCCATCTCAGCTGCAAAAAATAAACAAGGATCTCAGGCAATTCTAAGAAATAACTTTTAAATTATTTTCTTTCAAGTTAAGAGAAAAATAATAGACCAGGTTTTCATACGGCGTGCAGAAGGCTGGTGGCAGTGATGATAAGTTGGTTTACATCAGCTGCAGATCTGATCACTTCACTTCACTATACTGCAGCGGACATGCAGTGTAACATTTCAGTGCTGTCAAAGCCAGAGACTATTGTAGGGCACATGCCAGGTAGTCTTTGCTGGACAAGCACTCTTTTGTACCACCACAAATACAGCCCAGGAGACCGAGAGCTGGAATGCAGCAATCACAAGTACTGCAGTAACTCACAATGATGGGGAGTCCCTCATAGAGCTGGACTGTAGATGAATTACGACTTTTGAGAGAGAATTTCAGTCACAATCTATCTGGAAAATTGAAATAACTGTTCTCATAAATTCACCCAATTCAGCAGGTTAACGTCTGTTTACTATGTGAACTATTTTTATTTTGCATTGAATTTAACTTATGCATACTTAAATAATATATGTATTCTATGTTCTGTCCCTTGCTGTAGTTGATCTCAGAAAAGAGGAGGTAGCCAGAGATAAAGGAGACAACAGCAAAGAGAAAAAAATCATCTCCACATTTTCAGTTCTGTGGATTTAATTACATCTCTAACATTAACTTAATTTAAGTCATGATACTGATATTTGGTATTAAGTTGTCTGTAATCCTTAACCATCATTTTGAAGCTCTTTAACACTATTGTAGACTGAGTTCAACCATCTGATTGGTTTAATGTCTAGATAATGGTGACACTGTTCAATTAAGGTCTGATTACTTTGTATGCCTTACTAATCACCAACCTCCAGAGGAGGGATTGGTAAGAGCAACTTCAAGGAGACATCTTGTACAAGGAAGATAACAAGGATAGAAGAATGCCACTGGCATGCAGTCGGCAAAAACCACAGTAACTGGAGTAAAGGTAAAGGCGGCAGGGGGAAATCACTACCACCGACTCAATTGAAGGTCTATGCAAATTGCCTCCCACACACTTGTCAAGAGCATGTGTGCTGATTTACATGGCAAGCAAAGTTAATTTAAATATAACAAACCAATAGCAAGTGATATGGTGATCACAAATGAATGTAAATTTGGGTGGGTTTTCCATTGTTTTGGCTAATCATGTAACAGGATAAATACGTTGTAATTCCTTTGTGTGGCGTGCCAGCTTTGTGGAATTACCCCCTAGCACCCACCTTTGCGCAAACAGGAAATAAATAAATACCTCTGCTCTGTGTGTAAGCTTGGCCTATTGCACACTGGGTACTGGACCCCGCTTGTGGGACAACACTATCATAGATGAAGAAATCAAGTTTTTGCATTAACCATTATTTTACCATAATGACACCCAGCAAGTGTAGTCATGAACAAGGCTGCTACAGTAACAGGCACAGTGCAGATAGGGAACAAAACACCCAGTCTTTTCTCCAAGACCTTAACATGTAAGCAAAAGGCAAGGCTGGGGAAAAGATGGTAGAGCACAAAGAGAGAGAGACACACATTATCGGTCAGGACCACACAGTACAACACAACTCTGCAACAGCCTAATTTGTCAAGAGACAAAGGAGATTTTAAGGAGCTAGTGAAGTGTTTGGACAGATGTTTACAATGAGCTCCTCCCATCTTGTGGGCACTCAAAAATCTAGGAAACAAAGGCTGGCAGCTAGCTCTTGATGCCAAATAGAACATTGCCTAACTCATTGCACCTAACGAGAGAGCATCCCAGGGTACCAAAGGCACCTTGCAGTCTTCCGATGCATAACAAGTAAATCTAAAACCTAAGCTCCCACAAACTCTTTGCATTGACCTCACATACGTGAAAACAAGAGCCTGTTTTGTCCTCACTTGACTGTTACATCTCACTAATTACCTTGTGTAGAAAATAGATGTTTTCCTAACAGAAATACTACTTGGCTACATCATTCCTTTTAATTTCCTGTGAGTACTACGAACATTGAATAATCCTCCTGAAAGTGGCTTCACAACAGGGGCAGGTAAGGTCTGTTTTGTCAATGACCCATTGACTAGAAAAAGGAACTTCTAAGTCCTCTATCAGCACTAAGGGGTAATGCTCCAGTTCATTGTATAAATGATTCTACAAAAAGTAGTTCCTATAGTCACTGACTAGATAGTGTGTTCATTTCTGCATACTATAAACCTTAATATTTTGTTTCCTCTTCAAACAAACCAAAACTCAATCAGATTAATGGATTATTTACCCTCTAGCTTTTCCTGAATGGCTACACGTAAAGTGTGTGCGTGCATGTGTGTGTGTGTGTATATATGGTTAGAGAAGAGACTACAGTTTAGAGCTTAAAAAACTACTAAAAACTCAAAAAGCTATTAAAAACTTTGGTTAAATTTGTCCTACAAAAAAGCATCTTCCACATTTGATGTGCAGTGTACTATATGGGATTTTGTAACAATAAGGAAAGCAGCAAACAGCATGGTCTCAAACCAGTTTATCATTCAAAGTCTAAATAAATTTGACATTTTCTTGTGAGTTTCTTTTTTTTGAAGTCTGTGAAGTTTGTAAATTTTTTTCTACCCATGATTTTTTCTCAAAACTGCGGTTTATTTGTTGTAATAAATATTTAGTCACATAGAGCCACCCACTACACTGTGAGCATGTAAATTTTGTTTTACTAATATTACCAGTATTTAAATTTATTTGAAAGGTCCTTTTGTAATTTTCTATGAAAATTATGTTATATAGACTTTTCCAATTACAGCAAGAGTGTGTTATGGGTTTGCTAACCAGAGCCTGCAATGATAAAGTGCTATTCTGAACAAAAGGAATAATGGCCTTGAACAGAAGCAGCCAAAAATTCTATAAGTATTCTGCCCTTTCAAGGAAAAATGATTATGCCATATACCTCTAAGGCATCAGAATTTGACAACAAGGATTATTTTTTTCTTTATTTCAATGACCAAATCAATGGTTAATAACAGAAGATCACGTGATCTTCAATAAGTTTCTTGGCCTTGATACGAATTTTTTTAAAGCAATGTAGCCTTTTCCTTCAAATACTCATGTTGGCAAAGATGAATGTTTCAAACTCTGTTTTGAAACAAATCTACAGTTAAGCTCCAAGGAAATCGCTGAACATAAATCAAACCAGACTTGCATCCACTTAGTGTATTTTATGAGAACTCCAGAGTAAATATACAGTGATACTGCTAACAGGAGTGACAGCCTGTGTGGTCATAACTGCAAGCATAGGTGCATGCTCAAACTTGACAAACCGTTTCTTCTCAAAGGCACAAGAGTCAACAGCAAGGTTGTGTACAGTATTTATGATGGGATCCCACAGACCTTTCACATATCCGCACAGAAGTAATGTAGGACTTTACTGAAGAACAGTTTTAGGATGAACAGATGATGACATTTATTGCTAAATAAATTCCCTTTATTAATTCCTAAACTAGGACCGTGTGATTTCTGGTAAGCTCTCATCAATCTGTCCTTTGAAGACAGAACTAAGGAATGCAGATGTCCACAGGTAAGCACTCATTTTAGAAGCAAGGAGGTGCTTAAAATCAAATCATGCTGGTTTGGGAAAGAGTTGAAAATCCTTCCACTTTTTAAAATCATGACTATTGTCACTTTCAGTATCATTAAGTGACAAACACACTCCAGGACAATTTGATCAGTTAAGGAGATCATTCTATTGACCGAAATATTGGCTTTGTGATATGAATATACTTTCAGATTGAGGTTCTGATTAAATATTACTAAGGTGAAGTTTTTGGGGTGGCAGGGGGGCTTGCTTGCTTGTTTGTTTTGGTACTCAGTAGATTTCATAGAGTAAGCCTTTAAGACCTACCTTTTCTGTCATTTGTACTGGGGCAAATAAGAAGTAAGAAGTTTCACGGAGCTCAGTTGCTAGAGTTACGGAATTCATTTGAGTAAGAGAAAATAGACTTATTTTCTAGCATTCTGTTGCTCAGTCCCATAACAGTTCTTCTATAAATTTGCAAGACAAAATCTGTGTATAACTGCTGAAAACTCTTTTTCATATGATTCAGTGATAAACTGAGTCAGAAAAATGACAGAAATAGTTAAAACTGTGTCAAGAAAGACCTTGGGGTGATGAACTCACCCTCTGAGAAAACCAATAGAAGATAGACAAATTTTGCTATTTTACTTGTAAAACTTTTTAAAGAGGTTTATTAAGTTTACTTACTTCATAGTCTCAGAAGGGAATGCTTCATTACCTTTGCTATCATACTGCTTGCAGTCACTGTAATATAAGCCTGTATTTTCCTATGGCATGATTAAACACAATATTTGAGACTTAAATGAATCCATTAATATGACAAATGCAAAAATATCAGCTGTCTTTTTTTTTTATAAAAAACGTTTTCAAACAACATCTAGTATATAATAACACATCAGGAAAATTTGTTTTACTTTATAATATTAGAAGCTAACTCATTGGAAAAAAATCATTATTGAAAATTATTCTGAAGTAGAGTATGTCCCTCAAACCACATAAATGGAATAGCAAGGCACAAAATCAGTGAGGCTTCATTTAGATATAAATTATCCCTCAATGTTTTCAAGGTGCTGGAATGACAGTAAATGAAATGCTGGTTACGTATTTATGCAGCACATATCTCAGAAGTGACATAGCTTTTTCTTTTCCCTAGAAAAACTTCAGCTACTCTGAGGAGTAAGTGTAATTAAGGATTTCTTTTGCAAATCCACTACATACACTTTATTCTACATGTGGTTTCATAGCTGTATTCCTTGGATTGGATGGAAAGTATGTGATAACTGGATATAAAGACTAGATTGTCCATTTGAAACCTAAACATAATTATGCTAATTTTCCACAAGTTAAACATTCACAGCCTACTTTACAAGTTTAGATGCAATAATGTGGATCCACTGTTAATGCAGATTTGACTTCTCTTGTCCTGAATTGCAATTCTTATTATCTTTACTCAGATACTTACTAATCGTAATTTGTAAATCAAAGTCCCCAAACAGTCTGCAGGTTCTGCTTCTGGCCAAGCAGGACTTCGAACCAACTCAGCAACTCAGCACACATATGCCCTCGAGTGCCATAAACTAATGCTACTCCAGTGCCCCAGGAAAAAATAAATTTGCTAGCTATGCACCAAGCTGATTCTAAACATAGTATATTTTAGATAATATGTCAAGAACTTGATGAAGATGTAAACACTTTCTGCCATCCAGTCCCACTCACTGTGACTCAAGAGTCAGGCAAAAATTAGGGAAGTTGTATATTCCAGATCTAATCCCACTGCTTAGAAAGCCCTACACCTAATGACATAATCTTTCTCAGCCTCTCTCAAATAGAAAATAAAATGCATGCATCTTAACTGATCTTTCTAATGTAAGAGATCATCAATAATCATATACTGGAGCATGAAAACAATGAGAATACTTTCATATACTCAACATGAATGCTATTTCTAACAACAGTAAAACCTGTTAAAAGCTCATATTAGATCTAGCACAAAGTTATTGATTACTGTCAATACAACTGCAGAGCCTTTTGTCCAAGGCTATGAATTAATTTGCAGCAGTATGCCTTTCCTTCCTGATCCTATATTATGACAGTCCCTAGGAAAATCACACTTTCAAAAAACCAAATCAATTCATCTGGAAAAACAAGCAGACTCAATATTTTTAAAATGAGATACAAGCACAAAAAAGAAATCAAGTGGTTTTTGCTGAGTTAAAACATCTCATGTTTGGCCAGAACTTTTTGTCTTTGGTTTGTTGTTTCAGAAGAAAATCCCCAAACAAGCAGTTAATATTTTTCATTCCAACTGATGAAAAGTTATTTTGTCTTATTTGTGGTTCAGCTTCTGAAAAGAAATTCAGTTTTTCACACAGCTTTAACCAACTTATGTCACACTGTTAAGATGTGTCTAAAGATTGATTTGTATGAAAAACCTGGAAAAGCAACTTCTTAGCAATGAAGCTTTAGAAGATCAAAAATCTGTCTCTGAGATTTACTGTAGGGCCTTTGCACAGTACTGGTCAATCACAGAGGTCAATCTCTCCCATATGGGGTATCTAATATTAGATTTTTAAATCTATATTTAGAAACCGAAATCTTTGGCCTGATTTTCAACAAGACAAGCATTTCTTGCCTAACTGCAGAAACTCATGTTCAAACAATTTGCCTTACACTCTCTTTTCTCCAATGTCAGGAAAATGAGAAATACACATAAATGTAAAATGGGAAATAGAAGACTTCTGAGCTTCCCAAATGCACTGTGAGGATAGTGTCAAGTCTGAGGAATCCTCCTATGATGTACATTGTGAAAAGCTTATCAATAAAATATCAGGAAAGAATTAGAGGTAATGTCACTGTAACAAAGTGGCTTCAAATAGTCCTAACTGCTTTGAAAAACACCTTTCCTTCTCCATCTGCAATATCTTCTGATACCCAACCAACCACCATCTCTCATGCACATATCATTACTTTCCTCAAGTAACAGAACTATAGACAAAGTATTACTGCTTTTCATAATATTTTTTGCATTAATTGACTAAAACTCTAAGGGAAATGTCACTGCTATGTGGAAGAGCTGTGGAGCTATGAGCTAAAACAAGCCCACTGGCTTCGCAAATCACAATGAGACTAAAACTACAGTTCCTCAGCATCACCATTAAAATCTATCTATCCCATCCACTCACTTTTGTTCTAAAATATGTCCTTTTGATATCTAAGATCTTATCTAGGAAACACTAATCAATCCATGTAAACAGACCCAGTTTCTGTAGCATCACCACCCACAACTTGGGTTTGGCCTGCAAAATATTCTTCAGTACTTGCTGTCTCTGATGTGAACCAGTTTTGGTTTCCAGTAGCTGAGCTATAACTAATCCAGCAAAAGAGAGCAATTAAGAATAAAAGTTACCAGGATACTAAAGATGACATGTGAGTGTCAAGGCTACTGATCGTTAAATGAAGTGAGGAATTGGCAGGTAGGATAAAGTGACAGACATATGGCTACCTTAAAGGTTACTAAATTTCCTTCTCTCCCTCCTACCCTTGTTCTAAGCTGCTGCAAATGATGTGAAAGAATTATTTTGACAGACTTATTTTCCCCCTAGACCAGATGTGTTGATTTCCTTCAGGTTCTTTAAGCAGATTTTAATCTTCCTGTGCCCACTGTAGCAGCTGTACAAACACTTCATTATCATAAGAATGGTGGTAAGTATGTGCTATTAAAATGGGGGGGGCGGTGTTCTCCTGTATCCTTCTTTATAATTCATTGAATTTTATGCTATGAGTAGGTGCTAAATTGGGAATGAATAAATGCATTTCAAACCCGCACTTGGCATCCAATGTATGCTTATTCTCTCACAGATGAACCAAATTTTTAGCTTGAGAATTTTTGTATCTATCCAGTGCCAAGGCAAGGGAGCTGTATAACATGTATTTGAGAAAGATTTAGCAAGAAAAAGGAATTTTTCTGCCAAAAAAATTCCATATTTTTACAATGCTTTTTATTGCAGTTTTCATGTGCATAGAACTCAGGCTATGGCATGTAGCATCTGTTAACTCTGCTACAATTATGTCAACATGGTGAATTTTTTTCTCTTTCAGAAGGATTATGAGTTACTTTTCTCTTTGAGGTGATGCAATTCTTAGACAACTTAAAACTCAGCTGCCTTCCTTAGGTTTCTCTTGATACTTCCCTTCACTACAGATGCCATTACTGAGAATTTACTGAGTCACTCTCAGTAAATGGTGAGTGCAGGATTATTTTTTTATGAAGAGGAGAACTGAGACAGTTGATCTTTTGCATATTTAAGAATTTATTTGATGTCAAATTAAGAATAAAAGCATACTTTGCCAAGCATGGAAATCGTCACAAGATAAGGTCTACTCTGTCTGCTGCTCATTAGGGATACAGACATTGTCCCCACTCTTCTAAAGTACTAAGACATAAAATTGAACTGGAAAACTAGCATCTCATCAGTTTGCTTGGTTTCTTCCTTTTCATATACAGACATGCACACATAAAGCATTTGCTGTATGCATATATGTACGTATATATATCTCCATGTATATATTCATATATATAGATACATTTCTATATATATGTATTTATAAATAAGTGGTTCTTCCCTGCACCAGCTGTCACCTCTGAAGCATACGCCTGGCTAGGAAAGCGGACAAATGCTTTTTGAAGCAGATACATCTTCTATTTCCATAGTGTGTTGGCAGGAGGTGGTAGTAAGGATTAAGAAATTGGTTCTATTCTTGCTAAGAGCCAACTGGCTGGGAGGATGCTTTGGGGCACTGTGGATGTGATACGTTGGTAGTTCCTGAACTGAAGAGAAAAAATGAATTTGTATGTGGGTATCTGAAATCTGTCTATTCCATGCTCATCACACAGCTACCTAGGCTTGCTATTTGCAAGGATGCTGCAAATCATGTCTGAAGGCTCCGAGCCAAAATCTGACACGTTTTTCTTTACACTACCTCTCTGACATATGTACTGCAACATCCAGGCTTTTTGCAGCTTCTTCAAAATTCAGAAGGTCAAATTTTGCTCTCATATGTCAGCACACAACTCTCATTGCCCTAATTTTAATCTTACTATGGTTTAACTTCTGCACAACCTCTTTGCAAATAGCAATGTGTCACAGAGAAGGAAATTAAAAGTTAGATAGAGCCTTTTAGCCAAGCACCTGTAACTTCATTAAATTACATTGCCTATACTAAGATAGGGAAATAAGAAGGAACAACAGACACTTTGAATTTTTACTAGTATCTCTCATCCTCATTTCCATTCTCCATGGGAACTGGGTTCTGGATTTGCAGTAGCTCAGTAAACATAAAGACCTTTGTAAGTGTGCTAATGTTCCACCTGGTACCTCCTGCAGACTAAAGGCTGATCTAGCACACTCATGTTTGTTCAAGACCACGGTTTGGTCTTTAGCCTGAGCCTTCCATTAACTGAAGTATTTCCTGTTCTGTAAAGAAGTGATTATCTATATCCCAAAATGGAATTACTTTAGTCCCTAATGACTGTATGATTAAGTTATGGTTAAGTCCTGACCTAAGCCCTACATATTCCTGTTCCCACTGCCTTTAGGGGTATGTAACTTCAGTTGCTAACACAAGCAGACTAAAGTAGTGGGCTGGACTGTATCTGACAATGACTGCATATACTGCTAAACCAGCTCTTTGCAAACAGAGTAGGCTTCAGCTGCATCCAAGCCTGGAGCTGTCCAAGTGTGTATTTAACCCCCTGCACGAAACACCAGAAACATGGAGTATCTTCTGTGCTATAGATTACATATATCTGGACCATATCTAATGCTACAAATAACCCAGGCACAGACGAGGGGAATTTTTGAAAGATGCAGAGGAAAGACAGAATAGAAAATGATCTGCCTCTGTCCCCAGTCTGGAAGCACATGTCTCCAAATCAATCCTGCTATGACTGGCCAGTATAAGCACTGGGTGTATCAGCTGCCTGCAGACAGCTCTACCAGCACATGTCAAGATCTTGCTTCTCCAAAGAGTGGTACGAAAGCCCTGTTCACATCTTGACTACATCCCAAAGTCCCGGATAATCATAAGAGCCTGTAGCCAATGTCCCTCCTCCCACTGTGGATAGCCTGAGATCTATCTGAATTCACCTTTGTGGATGGCTAGGACTTACTTTGAATCACTCTAGGCAATCTGGTTTCGACCATCATCACAGAATCACAGAATCACTAAGGTTGGAAAAGACCTGTAAGATCATCACACGACTTTGCCCCAAAACTTATGGGAATGTTTGAGGTAGCACAACATGTCAAGAGCCATCCACCTGGCAGGTAAGTGCCACTATGAGGACTGGCTTACTTCAGCTACAGGAGCATCAGTTGGATTATCCAATGCCACTGTGCTTCTGCAGGCAAGCAATAATATGAACAGGTGGCAAAATCTGGCATCAAACCCCACCGTGTGGGAGTTCCTGCTCACCACAATGCACCAGCCCTGAAGTTCAGTTACGCTGTCTCCAAATTTGCAGCACTGTAATTGAAAGCAGTATCAGGCACTGTCACAACTGATCCTTGTTGACAGTGATCAGAATTAATGCATGAACCATTATTGTTTGAACTAAACAGACAGTATCTATACCTGAGAACTGAAACAATTTCAGATGTACAACAGAGTGGGCAAAACGGGTAGGACAGGCATAATGACTACTAGTGAGTGGGTTCCACATATGTATTCATTTGTCAGAGCTTTCAAATGTCATAACAAAATAGAAGACATTGACATTTTCCCAAAAGCAGATAGACAGTTCTTAGCCTCCAATTATTGCAGAGCTAAGCTAAAAATGGGGAGAGCAGTGAACTTTAGCTAACTTTTTTTCCTTATAAATTAACTTTCAACTGTTCCTGAAAGAGGACAGGCATCAGTTTTCAGAATTGGCAGTGCTTTGTTTGTTTTATTTGTGTTTAATTCACCAAAAATGTACATAGGCAGGAGCTCTGAGAGTTACCATGGCCTTTTGCTGCAGGTAGAAAAAATGTCCCTGCATCCATTACCAGTCAAACGTGACACAAAGTGTTCTTTTCTGCTGAGAAGAATTGGTTGTAGCTTGAAAACAAATTACAACTTAAAAATTCCTGCACAGTGAGCAGTACTCTGCAGAGAAAGAACATGTTCATGAAATCAGAAACATGTAGAGATCAAACAAAATCTCCACCTTTGAGAGAAACCGATAGGATGAAACAGAGCTATGTAGTTCCTCTGATCTACACTGACAACAGAGAAATTCCTTCCTTCCTTCCTTCCCTCCTTCTCTCCTTCCTTTCTTCCTCCCTTCCTTCTTTTCCCTTCCCTCTCTCTTTTTTTTTCTCCCTCAGAATATATTGTGCATGAAAACTGGAAAAACTTGATCCCATGCTCCAGATCTAACATCTATTCAGATGAGGATAGGAAAATATGAATCAAAACTTTGCAGCTCAGAAATTATCTCCTATGAAACATTACATAAACTGAAGGCCATAGGTTGAGATTTGCATTAATCTCCATGAAAAGATGACACCCAAGTGGAAAGGTATTCTGCTGTGGACACCCTCTCCTAGGCTGTAATTCTGGCATTGCTTCTTCCTTGAAACTAACAGGTATATATTTATGACATCACAACACATTCTCATCCCTTACCTGTGGTCATTCAGGTGAACGAAAAGTAGAGCTCAAATTGTAACTGAACCTACAGTATAAGCAAAAAAGGATTGAGGATTTCCATGGGGTTAAGAAGGAAGAAGAAGATTCCACAGGACGAACACATGGGAAGCTGTTTCAAGATCTTTTTTTTTTCTTTTGTGGGACGGGGTGGGGAGTTGTTGGGTTTGGGATTTGCGTGGGTTTTTTAATGTTTCTATTTAACAGCTCCTTAATAACACAATACGAAAAAACCCCCTAGGAATTCAGGACCGGAATCTAGAAACTTTCTTGTGCTCCACTGAAGTGCTAGAGTCACACATACTTCTTGAACCAATGAATTCAGAAGCATCTTCTAAACAGCAGGGTTGTCTCCTAAAAGGCAACATGAAGGTTTAATCCAAGGTGGTTGCCGTACAAGACACAGCTGGCTATTCCACTTTTCAGAGAATGCTCAAATCACCATGCTGTAGGGAAGTAACAGAACTCTGCTCTTCTGCTAACCATTCTTGAATGAAAGCAGTGGTATTCTCTGCAAGATGACAAATCCTACAAAGGCTCCTCCTATACTGACTAGGAGACTGGGGTCCTCAAGGAACAGAGGTGGTAGAAAACCTTTTTTTTGCACCTAATAGGGCCTATGCATAGTCTCATGCCAAGTACTCAGTCAAGTCTGAGACAGCTCTAACTTTCCACAAGAAGTAGACCGAGTGATGCAGAATTGAGTGTTTCATGCAAATGAAAGGAGACTCAGGGGTCCAACAACTCTATATGCAAAGTTAATTCAAATATGCAGTCTACTAGCCTGTATCCATATCCTCCAGATAGCCCTGTGCAATGTAATAGGATCCTGGAAAACCAAGATCCATTACTGCTGGGGATACGATGAGAAGGCAGAAAGCAAAAAGTGACCTGCTAAGGGAAATTTTAGAAGCACAGCTTGTAGCCAAAAATTCACATGAAGTTTTAAATAGAGTTTCAGACTGAGGCTGTGTAGATCATTACAATATTTGCTACCTGGTACCTCCCAACCTTTTGGTGACCTTCTGGAATATGCATTCTGCTGAAATGAAAACTATTACAGAAAACATTACATAAACATTGAAACACTTTCAAAGGCACTGCATACACACCCTGGTCAGGCAAAAAGAAAACCAGGAGTCTACGGTTTAAATTCCTTTTCACTTGAAGCAGCAGAGATACAACCTTGCATTATCTTTAAAGACTGCAATAAAACACACTTTGAAAGGCAATCCTTCAAGGGGACACTAAAGCAATGAAACGTTGGCAGAAATAATTATGCAGAAACATTTTTGCAGATAATGAGAAATATCTACTTTCATCTCACCATTTCCTGGCATGGATATTTATAAGAAACTCCTGTTCATTTCACTGCAATTTCTGTGCATGATCCAGTGGTTAGAACAGAACTTGCAGAGGATATGAAAAATTGCTTATTTAAGTTTCAGATATTTTCTGATCAATGAAAACTTTTTTCAGGACTTTGGTTTTAATCACTCTCCTTCTACCAATGCATCTTTCCTCATTGCTTCTATGCTATTATAAATATGCAAAAAAACAGACATTGCTCCCTGGTGTTAGACATTATACATGAAAAATTCCAAAATGTTTCTCTCAAACTGTTAATTTACTTTGCCTTTTAGCAAATTAACAGTTACAATTTTTGCCATCACAGCCACCCCTTTTTCTACAGAATACACCTCTCAGAGCACCCATGGAAAACAAGTTGACGAAGTCTAGACAATTTATTTTCCTCCAACTGAGTATTGTCAACTACGCAGTTTTTGAGTCCTTTCTATCACTAACCAAGTTTCATGTTTACTGCGTGGCTGCCAATTCTATACTCTTTACAAAGGCCTTGTTTGGCTCTTAACATTTCTGCTAGGTATCAAGGAAATTTAAAGTCATATATATAAATCTTCTAGAAGTTTTCTTAATGAAAAGCCTAGCAAAAGGATAGGAGCTGGCTACTGAACTACCACCTAGATAGCAATATCCTTCAGAGTGCCAAGTATGCCACAGTAAGCAATGTGGTAAACCCTATGACTTTTTGAGATTGTAAATGAGACTGACTGTTTCTCAGTCCTTGTTAAAGGAAATTGTCCACACTCTGGACAGGCACAAAACAGAATGGGGATTCACAAGGAGAGAGGGAATATATTCCTACAGCTTCCAGATTGAATGACAGATTTTTACCACCTACATGCTGAGAATGGTGGCCCAAATTCCTGATTCCAACAGAAGCGAGGACATTGATGAGTTTATTTTAGTGATTAGAGTTGTTTCTTGCATTACTAAAAGCATATCATAGAGGTATTGTAGGTTACTTGAAACACATATGATGTTAAAATGTATTTTATTCTCCCAAGCTTTAATTGGTCTGCAGTGGTCATTTTTGTTCTTTCACTTAAAAAAGTAAAGCTATCAACAATGTAAGTTAAACAAATACATGAATTGGGTCTGGGAATGGTCTTGAGAGAAGAAACACTAATGATAGGAGTGTATAAAATATCAAGCAATGATGCTTATACACTTTACATTGCTTTACTGGGTAACAACTCCTCCAACCTAAATTCACTGCTTAAAATCCAGTTAGGACTGTGGCACCTAGCACCTTCTTTAGAGGACTGAAGAGCAGGTTTGGGGGGGGGGGGGGGGGGGTCCAAACCCAGCCAAAGAAGATAGATGCTGTGGGCCTGTGTTTTACAATAGCATTCACCTAGGATGTAGATATCTGATATTTAATTACTGCTTCTGACAGAGGATTCACACCCCCACTTCTCAGTTCCTTAGAAACTGCTCTAACCAACCACTCCTAATGCTGCCACTGTATTTTATTTATTATCTTTGTTTGCATGCATTATGCCCTTCTCTTCTCAGTTTTATCTGATGTTATCTACCTTGCACACAGGCTGTAAGAGCCTGTCTCTAACACAACGCATTTGCTATTCACTGCAGGCTAGAGAACCCTTTTCATCCGAGAGCTGCCTGGCATTCGCAGTACCTGAGGCTCAGTCCTCTGTCCACAGGCAGAACTCCAAATTCAGAAATCACAGTCTCCTGGCATCCCTGCAGTGTGCCACCAGGGACAATCGATGAATAGTAGAAAAGTCAGTATTTGTGGGACTGGGGCTGTAATTTTCTGTCAGAAACTCCAGGTTTGCATGCAAAGGGTATACAAGAAATGAAATACAAAAGCAGAAAAAAATTTTCGATTTTAAAATCCTGTGTGAACATTTACTAATCCCATCATTCACAAAAAATGTCTCCCAGGTATTAGCCCACACAGAGACAACAGCAAGGAATCAAGCTAGTGCAGCTTAAGAGCCTCCCGACCTCTCAGCTGCAATCTTTGCAGTTGATGCGGCCATTCAATTTACACCTACATTAACCATCGCAGTATAAAGTAAGTCAGCGTAAGCCCAATTTGGTTGCAATACACAAAATCAATTTAGCTACAGAGGGTTGCTGGGACAGAGCCTGGGCTGCTGCTTATTCCTCCCAAACATAGCATGAATTATGCATACACTACCTAATAGTCCAGCAGGTCTCTCTTGGCTTGAGGCCTCAGGCCTTTTTCCTGATTGCTGTTCCATAAAATTATCTCTGGCTGTACATACATGTAGAAAGAGAAAGCCCATGTCCCACGAGTTTACAATCTAAACAGGAATGAAAGACAAGAGGTGAGAGCTACTTTTAGGAAGAAGGGCCTGAGGGCAACTTTTGAAGCCTCAAGCAAGGAAGGGAGCGGACAGGCTAGGACAGGCGACAAGGCAAGTCACTCAACAGGGAGGAAGGAAGTCTCTGAAATTTGGTTTTGACCTGTCTCCCAAATCATAATGAGAGCTGTATCTTAGAGCAATGGGGTGCTACTGGTAATTTGTGTGTTCCGGGTATTCCTGTATGAGATGACAAGGAGATAACGTAAAGTCTTAAGACACCGTAAAGTTCAGGCACAGAAAAGAGGCTTTAGAAGTAATTCCACTCCATCATTGCTTAGTTATCATCAACATAAAAATCCAGCCCAGTTTTGAAAGGAAGTCTGACATTTGCATCACTTCTTTTCAAAACTATTTTGCATTGTAATCAACATAAAAGATGCTGCTAAGGTCTTACGAAATAATACTGATTTGCCCTAGGTAAAAAGCCAAGCTTCTTCACCAGCACCAGTTTTTGAAAATTTAGGTTTATATAATAAATACTTTGGACAGTTTGCCCCAGAAAAGAACAAACACCACTTATTTCTTATTTTTCTTTATATAAATTGTTTTCCTATGATGTCGAGAAGTTGCCAAACTCAAACTACTGAGTGCCACACAGCAACAAAAGAAGCCTTAACAGGACTGAAATTATTTTTTCTTGATTGCAGCACCTCAAAAGCCTCAATGCTTCCTCTTAACTAAATATGCTTTTAAAATGTTCTCTCAATTTTGAAAGGAAACATGTATGTGAGAAGTAGTGAGGGAGGAGTCATATAGGGAATATTCTCTTCCTGGATTTAATGTCTTCTGGAAGATGCCTGAGATGGTGGATGACAAAATTCAATGGTTTTTACGGCCTTATATTCCTAAATAGCTCAAATCTCAACTTTATAGCTCAGAGAAAATGTGTCAAATTCATCAGACTTTATAATAGACCCTGAAAACTTTTATTTCCTTAATACACTTATTAGCTTCAAGGTAAAATCATGATTTACCTTGAACTTACTCTACATTGAACTCATTTTAGACTAAGGGCTCAAACACAGTATTGAGTGTTAGCAAGTAACAGCACCAGCCATATCTATGTGCATCCTCTGAGTTGCTGGCAAACAAAGAGTAATGCAATCACAAGTTGCTTCTGATGACCTAAACTGTGATGCTATCGCAAAGCCTAGCATTAGTTCCAGCTAACCCAGCTGGCTTCTAATTTCTACAGCAAAAAAGAAGCAGCATAAACTTGTGGCTGTAAAATGAAAGGCTCTGAAATTACAGTTTTGTCTTAGCCTACAATGCAGGAGGGTTAAGATAAATCAAACTGCCTTGCAACACATGTTACAAAGCGGTGTTTTAATCTGAAGTTATCAACTGCAGCGTCACCAGATACAATTACTCAGTCATATGACTGTTGATCACATACTATTGCAAAGTGATAATTAAATGCTACAGCTTACCAAGTTTACATAATTAAGAGATGACAGTGCTTGATGTACTATAGAATGGCCCATGACATCTGTGTGAACTTTGGCCATTATACAGGGTCCGGACAGTAACTTACACATTACAGCCACAGCAGGTCCTTTTCCATAGGTACTCATACCATTATCACCCAGGAACCTGTGACTCAGCAGCAGAATGCGTATATTAACCAGGTGTCACCAAAGAAAATGCAACTCTACCTGAACCTTTCTGCAGTTTCTACCTCTAAGAGCAGCACAGCTTTCCTTCAATTTTCTTCAGGTAGAGATTCTTCCACATATTCACCTCTATACCATACACCAATTATATAGCATAAGAAGCTGTTCTGCAACAAGCCTGGATCAGAGGAGGCCTGCTGATATTCAGAAGAGGTTTATTAATACCCACTGTGACTACAGCTGAACATATGAGTAGCTTGGTCTTTTGTCATCATTTAGCAAGGTGACTATACTACTGAAACCTCACTTACACATCACGCGTAGTCATGCACACAACATATAAAATGCATGCACACACAAAATGACATTGCAGAATGGACACAGTCATACTTAATAAAAGATGATCTTAGTAATAGTTATTAAAATTATTTTATGGTGTTATGTTGTCACAAATGTAGTGGTAGCATTTGAGAAATTGACAATTATTTTTAGGCTGCTTAGCAAAATAACAGATGCTTATCTAATAAAATGAAATATTCTAGCCAAGGGTATTTCTAAGAAATCTGTCTTCTGTCATATACTGTCAAGTTTCCAGTGTCAAAAAAACCCTACCTTTAGCCATAAAACTTCTAAGTATGTTCATAGCAATTTTGCAATTCTGAGATTGCATCTGAAGTCACTCTTCTTTACTGATTGTGTACTGTTTAGTCTTTCTATCCTAATTTTGTCACTTACTGCTCTTTAAAACTGATTATTTTGCTCACCTCTGATCCCAGGATCCCATAACACTTAACAAATAATTCTATTTTCCTAAGAAACACAAATCACACATCTGAATGACCTGAGTCATAGTTGTCGAAAATATTGAAATGAACATTTAGTACTTGACAATTTGAAACATTTCTTTTAGCACCTATGGAGGCATATACATGACTGTAAATAGAATTTACATTTTAATCATAAATTGGTATTTTTATTCTTCACAAATGGAATCTTACCATGCACACAGCACTTCACATCATGAAAAACAACCCAGTGTGATCAGTGTTATCAGAATCCCCATATGAGTCTTTTGAGGCATTATCTCAAAGGATCCCCCGGCATCACCACTCGGCAAGCCTTTCTACAACATGTATGACAAGAACAGTTATGCAGTTGTATAACGCTGGTGCACCTGCAGAACAACGCCTTTCTGAAAGGTTTCAGAATAACACTAAAGTTCTCTTGTGCTGCCTGCTTGCAAGTCGAGCTTAAGTTTCTGATAGCTAGAGAAAAGGCATTCTTTAGTGCATTGAAGAATGTTAGACAAAATGGTGACCATCCTTAATTTAACTCATAATCTAATCATGCCTGTTAAGATCTTTGATCTATATAAGCTGGCTTTCAAGTTTTCCTATAACCATAATTTCTACAAGTTTTTTGTGGTGGTTTCCCTTTTTTTTTTTTTAATAAAATCACTCTCTGGTGTAATTCTCTTGAAATAACAAAATGAAAATTAACTTGATTTATCTCACAAAAATCCTTAACTCCAAACATAAATTGTGTTGATTGCAAATACCCCACTGAGGAGAAGAGAGAGAGTGGGAAAAAGTAAAATGAAAATGCATTCAATTCTATGCATGAATGCAGCGAGCTAATACATCTTCCTATAACTGCACAAATATCTTGTTGTGAGGGCATTGTTTTGTTTTAGTTTCATTTTTCAAATTGACCTTTTTTCTGTCATCAGACATGTCTGTTTTTCCTATATCAGGGCATCTTCCCATCCGGTTTATTCTACAACTTGTTTTTCCGTTAACAGCATGCCTGTGGAGCCTATGCAATGGTGTGATAAGCTTCTGCTACTATGCGGAGCAGTTACAGGTTTAGTGAGGACCAACACAACACTGGAATAAAAACAAAACCAAACAAAGCAAAAGAAACCCAGCTCAGTTCTCTCTCCAACTTTTTTTTAATTTAATAATTAAATCTAGCATAAATTTTGTTTGTGTTGCCATGAGGCTTTACCAAACATAAGCACTGTCATCTCTAACAAGCAAGGGAAGAAATTTTGCTAAAAATGTGATCTCCCACAAATGATAAGACATTTAGCTATATCCTTCTCTTTCATCAAGTACAATACTTGGCAACTTTGACAATATGTTTCTAACAATAAATCCGTTCCTTCTCTGGGCTTTTTATGGAAAGACACTTAAAGGTCTGATGAATTTTTAGGTGAAGAAAAGGCAAAGAGAAAGCACATTTTAAAAAACCAAACAACACATTAAAAATCATGTAATAACCTGAAAAATTATTGGTTTGACCCTGCCATTTGAGACTACCTCTAGTGACTTTTTCTTGTGCTCCTACATTGATCCAGAGAGATTCTGGATCTGAGGAACTGTAAGACCACAAGCATTTCCCTCCCTTCCTGCAGATCAGCTGAATCCTGTGCAACTCTGAGAAGCTGAAAATTTGGACAAATGCAATATAAGAAGATTTGCTGCAACTTTTTTTCCACAGTGTGCACTTGGAACGGTGGGAATATGAAACTGGAGCTGTGAGGAAAAAGTTTCAGTATTCTTTAAGAAAACCAGCTGGAAAAATTGTACCTAGTTTCCAAGCTGGAAAGTAAAACCATCTCCAGGAACCACCTCCTGGGAGGTGGGCTACTGATGCTCACTCCTCCCTGTCCCTGCTCAACATTGTAATTCAGATGTCCCTCCTCTGGGGCTTCCCACAGGACTGACTATTACTACTTTGGCAGAACATCCTTTATGACAACAGATACTGGAGCATTTCGAAGATGGCTTTGAAACAGGGTCCTATCTGAATCAGTAAGAATTCATTTTTTGTACTGTTGGCACAACGTTCTGTATTAAAAGACAAATCGTTAGGGACAGGAGCTGGTGTTCCACTAGACCACCTTCTTGAAGCTGGCTTTTTTAAAGACTGATAAAACTCCTTCCCACAAGAAAAAAAATTGTCTCCCACACACTCCCTGTACATGTTGGAGAGAGCAATGAATACATGAGACATAAATCATAAGAGCAGGCCAAGACAGAGAGCCAGAACTCCATTCCTCTGATAATTACATCAAACACCAGAAAAGAAACCTTGTTTAACAAGAGCCTGTAAATTCCCAAGCAAGAGAATAGAATGGATAGTGAAGCGAAAGCATAATTTTTAAAAGAATGACACTGAAATCTAGTATAGAAACTGAGCTCACTTCAGGACAGTTTCAAGCTCTTCCTCACCTATGCACAGAACTCCAGATTCCTCCATCATTTTCTCTGTTACTGTGGGTACTCAGACCTGCCCACTCAGCTGCTTTACCCTTCCAGTCTCCACGTGTAGCTAGTTCACCTCTGCATATATTCTACATTTCTCTTTTGAGTGACTTCTTTACAATCCAGAAGAGCAAGAGAAACATCCTAGTGATTTCCCAGCATCTTTATGTCACATCCTCTGAGCAATGTTAGTTCTTCATGCATCTTTCAATACATCAAACTACAGAAGTATTCTGTACTTTATTCTCCCACCAGCACCCCTTGGAGCCCTATGGTCATATGTCTAATGCACCTTTGTGGCATTACCAGGGTGAGAGTCAGTACTTGGTAAAGGCAGATCTCTTCCATATCCCATACCTTCTCTCAACCAGTATAGGATCAGACTTGTTTCTCTTTTTTGCTCCCTTAGGAAAGTATGTTTATATGGGCAAACTTTAGTTGTTGTGATTAAAAAGCACCAGAAATCAAGCACACATGCAACTTTCCAGCATGATGTTTTGTAAAAGAGATATTGCCTGACTTGCAAATAAGCCCTGGAAACCCAGTGATGGGCTGCAAGGTTTGTTTTGTAATAGTGGTTAAATCGGTCTGTTCTGCTTTGCTGCAGTTATCATCCTGCTCAGCCCAAGGATATCCTTTTGTTGAGGTCCTGCTGTTCAATAACCCCAACCCTTTAACGTGATAATGTAATATATTCTATCTACAAGTTTTCTCATTATTATGGAGTACCACATCAACAATGATTCAATGAAGGGAAATAATTAGCTTTTGCTGCATGGTCTTCTCATCTATGACAGGGAAGACTAAAGCATAAACAAGTGGACAACTTATGGTCAAAAAATACCATATGTATCAAATAACTGTGTTCACCTGTTATAGTATGCAAAGTCTCATGCAAATACCTACTTTAGACCTAACAAGGCAATGGTGGTGTTATTGAGATGCTGATTCAGGAACAAAGAAAAAATTTTCACAGGTGATATGCTAGCTCAGCTTTGAAGAGCTTTCAGTGACAATTAACAACTTACCTGGGTTAGTGATTCTAAGAACTCTCCCAGGTTTATGAGAGAATCAATTTAAAAAGAAAAGTATCTGGTTTAGGTGTTAAAGAGTTGTTTATTTGTGTGGAAGAAAATATTTGTAGTGGCACGAATATGTTTGGTATTTCCTGGTAGGAACACTTTATCTTTCAGAAGATCAAAAAATAAGCAAATCACATTTATGTGTCTGCTTACCAAAACATAATCTGAGGTTTTACAAGTGTGGAGGAAGAGATGTATTGCTCTGTGGCATGACTCAGGCACTTCAGTGAACATTTACAACTGCTGTTTAATAAATATACAAAATGTCCTCTCAGACCTCCTGTGGATACCGGATTTTCAAAGTCACATTTTGATGGAATCTGATCCCTTACCACAGACACGGAACAGATATTTCCAATAAATGGTTTAATATTTTACCCTAAACAACAGACGTTTGGGAAAAGTGGAATATGTGTAAAGATTTACTTCCCAAATTCTTACTTTAAAGAAAATTTATATGAAATGGCAGTTCTTCTTTAAAAGTTTTGGTTTTGCTTATTGGCATGTGCATCTTCTGTTTCAGATTTCATATAACTCAAAACCTTAATATTTTGGCTCATCTGGACCAGGGAAGGCCTGAGTTGACAGCAAAGCAGGTGCAACACAGGGTCATGTTCTCAGTCGAGGGAGAGCGTTCCTGCCTCTTCTTTCGCATCTGCCACGTTACTGCTCATCTGCCACAGAGACTGCAGATTGTAGCTACTTTCAGATGAAGCAGGACAGCATTTTGGGCAGGAATTACACGTGTGTATGTTTTGTTGTGGCTGGGATTTGGGAAGTAAAACTATAATAAAACCCAGATGAAACAGGTTCCATAGTTATATTTCCTTACACCAAAAATATCTCTGTCATTGTAAAGTGCCTAGTAAAACAGGACATGGCAAAATATATGAACAAATATATATTGCTATGAGAAAATAAGCAAGTGGAAAAAAAGGTTATCACCCAACCAACCTACCAAAGAAATGGAAAAAATCACTTATATCAGAGACCCAAAACCTTAGCTTAGTGTCATCCCAAACAACTAACAAACAAGCATCCAGCTGTGCCAAAAATGATCACTGTATTTTGTTTTCAAGACACACAAGTCTGAACTCTTGACATATAACTAAATTACTGGCCAAGCCAAAAACAGTGCCCAAGGGTATCTGAAATACTACGAAGTAGTCTGTCCCATCACTGATTAGTAATATATGCTGTTATAATAGGGCTCTTGCAAAAAGAGGTATGCATGAATTCAAATGCACTCAAATGTACTTGGAGTAGAGTCATACCCTACCTGCGAAGTGGCTTGATGGACTAATTACGTACAAGATACTAAGTGCTGAAGAAAATAAATGGTATTTGTGCAAGACTGAAAGGACTTCCCAAAAGCACTAAAGCATAAGTTATTTCTTCAACTCATAGTTTCCCTCCCTTCACAAAAACTAAATTTCTACAGCAACCGATCAGCCACAACAGAAGGACAAACTCCTCATTTCATTGCCGCACCAGGCAGCAAAAAGGAAAAGATGCGTCACTAATTCAGAGATAGATTTCACTAATGCTATGCTCTTAGCAAATACCAGGAGCACAGGATGAAGCAGTAGAAAACAAATGGAAGAAATCCATTAAAAAATATTTAGTAATCTATTGAAATAATAGTGCACTACTCTTTCAACAGCAAAAGACCACCAACACTGCAGCAAATTTTCTAAGAAGCACTACAAAGCTAAACAAAGATTGTTACTGTTTTAGATAACCCCATTTTCTCGGGAAACTTATTTCAGTGGTGATCAGTCAATTCTTTTTTTTTTTTTTAATTTTTTTTAAAGATCCTATGCAAAGTGCACGCTCATTGTTCTTCTTCATAAAGCAAGTCAAGTTTTCCAACTTTCTTTGCAGTTGCTGAAGCAAAAGGTGCTAATATACAGAAAGCAGCAATACATTTTTTAATCATGTCTTAGATCAACTTGTCTTTATGAAACAATCCCCTCAGCAGCGAGAAGGATGTGACAGAAGTATGTAACACTGCAACAGACAGATCACTTACTTAGGGTAAAACTGAAACTCCATTAGGTGGTAACATCAGCAACAGTGACAGCAAAAGCATCCTTTATGCCCACTGACCCTAAAAGAGAATATAGCATCTGCTTTCCCTGTGAGTTACAATTGCCCATGCCCATAAGCAAATGGTTTTCCATTAAGATCACCTTCCAAGCATGTCACAGCTGATGTCTCACACCTTGCTCTCTTCTGGCTGCAGCCCAGCTAGAAGCGGTCTAGAACTGGGGGGATGCACACATATCCCTAATCTGTATGTATTATGCATGCTGCCTACAAAACTCGGTCTCCATTAAACAAATGGGCAGATTCCAGTTTACAAATATAAATGAAAAATTTTTGCAAGCCATCAGCCATGCAATTATTCCTTTGGTAGAAAGCGAGCAAAAACAAGACAGGAGAAACACCTGTATTTTGCAAGAAGCAATGTTGCAGGGAATGACAAATATGCACTCAAATTGTTCAGAATAAAACAACATTTTAGTTACAAAATGGCAGGTCCTCATCTTCACAAACTGACTTTTGATACATTCAGCAACAAATTTGAAGTGGAACAGAAAAAGAATTCAATTTTGCAGACATACCAGCTACAATATAACCCAATAATGTAACTGTACCACAGGTGTTCAATTTTATTTTTTGCAGTCTGAACACCACATTTTTTGCTTTCAATTTCAATATAGAGAGACAGTGATGGATTATTACAATTGTAACTCTATACTACACACATCCTGTGGGGTAGCATGCAATAAAGTTTTTTTTTTTCTTTTTTTTTTGTATATGTGCGGCTCCATGCCCAATTATTTGTGTCAAAATGACAGTACAGTGAGTTTCTTACAGTATTATCTATGCTGCAAAATCCTCTAGTACAAGTGATTTTTATGCTCTTTGAAACCTTGTGGTTGGTTTAGGGATATGGTAAAAATGCATGACTGAAAAATGCTTTCAGAGATTTATAATCTATTACTTGGCTGCTGAGGCACATCTCAGTGGCAGAAATAGGGCATCTGATGCCCTTCAGCTACTCTGAGATCACACAGAGCTCCTGCCTGAACATATCCATAAGGCTCAGAACTGACTTTGTGAAATAAAGAGCAAGCAGAATTAATATGGAGTCTGCCTCTTCTGCCTTGTCTAATGCTGTAGTGGAGAATTTCTTTGACTTCATCTCTCTGCAGATAACTAGCCAGTAGTATAAATCACTGTGGTTTCATCAGTAACGATGCATATATGTCTACGGTCCATACAATGAAAACTGAAAATATGCTTTTTGGGATTTGTTCCATGCCTTCCTCACATGCATTTTTGGTTCTGTGAAGATCTTTTCTACGAAAGAGAATACACAGGGAAAGATTAATTAGACTATGACTAAGACTTCACCATTGCCAAACATGTTCTAAGACAGTAAGATTCGATCAGATTTTATGGGATTGGAAAGAAAATTAAAATCTCCCCCAAACTAGAAGTTCTGTCTTTCAACCATTACAGCATTAATACTATTTCACTTTAAGTCATTCTCTGTGTGTAATTAATTTCGGTGTCAGCATACTTCAGACACAGACTAAAACTTTACACATACATGCATTAGGAATTTTAGTATCAGTGCTCATGTGATAGCAACAGGAAAAATATTTATATTCAAATTCAGATGCTTGTATAAGAGAGACTGAACTATAATCACACCCTACCACAGACATTCATCAGTAATTACATTTTTAAAAGTTTTCTAAAACGCATGCTATGAAAATCAAAAGCACATAATTAAGACCAACATGTAAACAAGGGGCTTTATTTATATCTAGTCAACATTTCTGTCACAGATAATTGCAGACCTTAATGAAAACAATTTGATCTATTAAAAATGTATAAAATAAGCATAATAGATATGCAAAGTCAATTTCATTTCTTTCAAAAGAAGAAAATGTATTAAAAAATCAATTAGGGAAGGGACTGGTTGGTATAGGGAGACAATAATAAGATGCATCAGTACAGAACTGTTCATTAAAAATAATATTCCTTTTCATTTAGTCCCTTACTTATTGAATCTTTCATAAATGAATACTGTTCTTTTTTAATCAAACGTACTTGTTATTTGCAAGCATTTTACAAACTGTTAAAATAATGATATACCATAGAAATTTGAATTATCTGATTTTTGCTATGCACTAATTCTGTTTAGTTTGGATACACTGTATTGTTTCTGCTTCTTTCCCTATTTGCCATAAGCATTTTTAAACAGGGACACAATGAAAGGTAAATAGTGGACAGGAATATATTTCGCTGAAGTTTCATACAAACACCTCACAAAAATGTTTTAATTAAACAGAAGCTCCAGATGGCTGTATTTTGATCAGAAAAGCTCTCATTTCAGACTTTTGTCTCCACCAAACCCGGTCAGGAAAATGAGCTGTCTTTGCTTTTAGAACTTGGCAATAAATATAATGTTTCACCATACGACCCTAAAGTATCTCACAGATTTCGTTCAACATTGTAGTCACAAGCTGAACACTACTATAATGAGCTGCTACAAACTACTGGGTGTTTTCTGATTCATGTAAAAAATAAAAATAAAATCTGAAAAAAAAAATCATATATTTTCTTGCAGACCAGTGTCTACAAAAATAGTAGTAGAACATTTTTGGTTTTCATTGTGTAAAGAGGCCAAAAGATCAATGGATACGCAGGACTAGCAGGAAAGGCAGTCTTCCTCAGATGCACATGAAACACACTAGAGAGTATGTGTAAAAGAGGTAGGGCCTGAACTAGCCATTTAGAAGATTTCAGGTGAGAGGACAAAAAATTGTCATCCCTTCTCTTTCCTTGTTCTGCCCTCCATTTCCAAAGGCATCACTGAATTTTCATCAATCTAGGATCTACATATCTACAAATTATATCCTCTCTGACAGCTATGAAAGCCCCACCACTGGCAGTTGTATCTCAATGGAATATAAACCACTGTTGGGGAATATGCAAGAGTTAAAAAATATAAAGCCCAAAAGCAAGCCACCAGCTCTTTTTTCTCCTCAGTTAAACAAAAAACAAAATCCAAACGATATTTTGTTTCCAAATAACATGTCTGAAGACATATAAGGAGATTATTTTTTTCAGTAAGGGGATGCCATTTTTACGAAGTGATTTTTCAGCAAAGTATCGCACAGGTTGTTTCTTCTAATTCATGCTCTCTGGCTAAGTTTGACAAATTCCTTGCTGCTGTCATTTTTCAACTGTATGTTTATCGAATGTAGAGGTCAATGGTTAGAGGGATGAATAACCTTGAACAGCTTTCACTGCTGTCAAATATCACAGTAGAAGGAGGTGTTTCTAAATTCCTGTGATCATCCAAGAATTTTAGCCCAAATTAACTCCTCCTCCTCCTCCACTCAAAAAAAAAAAAAAAAAAAAAAAGGAGGGGGTTGTAACACAAACTTGTTATTTTTCAAACTCACAATTTTCTGGGGAGAAAAGGGATACTGGGGAAAGGAGGACAACTCTTTTTTTTTTTTTTTTTTTTTAATCATGAGGTTGGAAATGCTGAGTCACCTCTGTTCCATATGTCTGGGACTGCAAGCAGAGCACATGCTCATGTGCTGTGAATTTCACAAGGAGGACACAAAGAATTTTTATACTGAGAGATGCTGAAGCACCTCATTCTATTCATATTAGTCTCAAAATTGGAAAGGGATGATCTGGAGTAGCAATGCTGTTTACAGGTATCTGACCTTAGATCCGGAGAGAGTCCAGTCACAAAGGTTTGGCATGGTTCCAAAGCTAATAATCTTTTGACAAGAATCAAAGCTTCTTAATTTAGGCTTGATACCAAGTTAATTTGGCTGGATTGTATCTTGTCCTGATCAGAAAATTCCATGCAGCGTTGATTCGTGTGAATTTATAAGCCTGGATCATCTCACCTAGCTTGAACATCTCTGCATTGAACTCCATTTCATGGCACGCACTTTCACCAGAGTCTGTTTACTTACTGGAAGCATATAGGAACTGGAAAACTGTTATCGGTTGAGGAAAGCAAAGGATGGAGCGGTTTTAAGCACAAAACAGCATTGCTCTGTCAGATGCCTGCAGAATTACAGCAAAATATAGTCCATCCTGATTTCTTTTTTTTTTGGACACACGCATGGCCTATTTTCTTCTTAAACCCATAAGCAGGCTGAGTTCTGGCACTAGCTTTGAAAAGGACAGAATTTCAAAAACTATTCCAAGCATTTTACAGAAAAGGAGCCTTTGGTAGGATGTTCTCCATAGGAGTTCCTCAAGTTTGATACTTTATTGCATTTCTGCAGTACTATTGTAGACCCTTTCTTGGTCAGATATTTGGTCTGGTAGTGTGGAGGAAAAGACAGCTGTACTGGTCTCTACAGGAGGACAGTGTTTGTGCCACTTGCTATCCTTTTTTATTATTTTTCCTGTTTTCTGCTGTTTTATTTTCAATATCATTTTAATATTTCACCAGGGAGGCTGAAGCCATTACTAAGATAGGAATTTCTCAGTGTATTTATATCTATTATGTAGATTATCTGGAAATACACAGTTCTTTGATCTAACTTAAGCTAGTCAAAGAGATAAGAGAAACAGGATTGATATTGAGCTATTCTGAAGCTCGAGAAAATGAAACAGATATAAATCTAAGAATGAATATTGTCCAGGTTCCTCTGCTATTCTGGCTTCTGTAGGAGTCTCTCTCACGCATTATCCAGGAAATGTATGTTACAGGTATATGCTCTGTATTTACTTGAAATTTTCTAATTAAATACCACTGGTAAAAATAGCAATAAGCACTGAGGAATAATATAGCTATATCTGACTCTACTGAACAGTACTTTATTTCTCAGTCTCTTCTTCTCATAACAAGGAGGGTTCTTAAAGGGTCCTGGGTCATGAGACCGATTCTGGGAGACGGAACATCCAGATACTGAACTTACAAAGCTGTGATTTAAAAAATAGAAATGAAAGCAATGAAAAGAAAAAACCACCTTGTTTTAGAGACTGATGAATAAAGTGCATAATACATTTGGAGTCCTGAGTCAGGGACACCTCTTTATTCACCACTAATTTAAGTGTTTCTGTTTATGTGAACAAACACATACAAATGATATGAGATAAACAAACAGGTAACAGTGATTGAATTCTTGTTCTAGAGACCTTGGATCAAACTTGAGTATAGCTGACAGTAATCTTAGATTTAATTCTTCTCTTGCAGTTGTTAATGCAACCCAGAATGCAAGAGCTGCTAACAAATATCAGCATCCTATCTAAAAAAACTGAGCTATGCGAAACCAAAAAAGCCACTGTATATGTGGTTTCCACAAATGGTATACATTACTTGCTTATATGAGAGGAAAAAATCACCATTTTTGCACATCACATCCTCTATTGAAGAGTATGGTGCTGTATCAAGTTCACAATACCCACAAGACATGACATTCTATATTATCACGGTCAGACTCACCATTGCAGAAAGCAAATGTAGGGTGAAACTAAGAGAGATTACTTAGGATACTGAAATGGAAGTTGTAACTCCATCTCTGTTGGTGCTCAGGTATTCAATCCTCCATCCTAGTGTAGCAAGAGAACCAGGTAGGAACTGGCCCTGGGCAAAATTAGTTTGGAAATTCTTTTGTCATAATAATGACATTCTGACACAATATTCTAATAGGAGTAACAAATAAAGGCATCTAAAGACTTTAAGCTGAGGTCTGCTAAACTCGGGAAAGGATTAGATATGTCATCTGTGCTAGCTAAGGACTAGACTTGGCAATGATCATGGCTCTTCAGTCTTATGTTCTCCTTTGGAAGAATCATCCAGCCATAAGTAAGAGGAAAAAACGTAACAGTTGCAACAAGCAAGCTATAAGAAAATAAAACTGTATGGGTAAGACACTGGAAGAACCATCTCTAGAAGAAACATTGTCATATTTTGTAATTTTTCATGAATATTCGGTGCAGTAAGAAATTCAGTAAGAAATGACTCAGTGGTGCTGTGGGAATACAGAAATAGTTCTGTAAGTATTCTATGAGAAGAATAATTTGGCATACATTATGTAAAAGAAACTTCAAGTAATCTTTAAGTCTGACACTACTGGCAGAGTTCCAAGGATCAAATATTTGGGTAAAACTGTGTACCGAGGGACTGATCAAGGGTATACTTTTAATTACAAAATCTGATTATTGTGAAGACTAATCACTATAGGTTACAAAAAATATAATAAACCAAGTATTGCCAGGGTGTGAAAGAAGAAGCTAAAGATTTATCAGTTTCTGCAAAGGACATTATTATTCCTTTTTTGGACATTAATTTAGGAAAAATATTGCTGTATACTTGCAAGGAGATAAAATAAGAACTCTGGTGCAGGCTGTGAAATTATAATGCTACCTGACACATAGGACTATACTGCATTCTGGGAGCTGCTAGTGACAGAACAAGTGACATCATGAGAAAAAGCATAGTGTTATCCTTACAGAGAGCCTGGCTTTCTAGTTTATAAGAAAGAATACAATGGTATTGACACACATCATGAGAAAAGGAGAACATCTTTGCCATTATGCCTCAAATACAGCATCATCATCTTTAACCACAAGAGTTTCTAGTAAATCAGTTAATGATTGCCTTTTTAGGGAATAGTGAGACAAACAAATTACAAGGAGTTTGCGAGCCAGAATGATCCTGGTACCCAAAGTACTTAAATTCTACTTTTTTCTTTAAGAAAAGAAAAAAAGCCACAATATTCGACCCACTCTAGAATGTAAGTGATTTTAATCCTGCTCCTTCTCAATTCTCAGTAGTAACAAAAATAACACTAAATACATACTAAATCCTGCAACTTATGTCTACTGGAAAGAATCAAGGTCCAGGCAAAACAGTCCCTATAAAATATCCCCCGCCAGTTCCCCAGAGACTCCTCTGGCAGTGTACACTGAGCAGCCCTTAACAGAAAGATTTAGCCAACTGGGGATCCTTCCACAGATGGAAAAAGAGATGGAACTGGACCCCTTGAAAAGAATCAAGACTGGCATATGTGGTAGTCATGAAATGTCACAGGAGAGGCGACAGAATTAAATCAGACGTGAAGTTGAATTATTCATGAGATTAAAGTAATCTTGGTGTTATAAGAACTGCTGTGCAGTGTCAGGCCAAAGGGCCAAACAACTGTGAGAGTGGCCAATGGGGCATGTCCAGGGAAGAGCATGGCAATGACAATGTCTTTGATGTATGCTCGTGATTATTGTAAGTCTGAGCAGCTGATTACATGTGGAGCTAAAAAAGGTTAATGGGCACAGGACTATGCCTCTCCTAAGGTTAAAACAGGCATGTAAAATCCCCCAAGACCTTAAATCCCTGCCTTTCTCCCATGCTTCATAAATACAGACCTGACAAAAACACAACCTGCAGGTAAGAAGACTCCTGAGTAATCTGGTATGTCATATTGTATTTGTGACATATTGCACTACAATACGGCACTTGTAATGAAGACTCCACAGAAAGGTGGGTACTACCAACTCCTGATGGAGGGGAACATGCATTAGTTCACAGGTGGCCCAATGTGCTAATTAGTCACTGTGTCTCCAGGCGGGAGCAGCTGGACATAAGTCCTTTTTGATGACAAACTGCTAGAATTTGTATGAGCCAAACTATAAAAAGGTTGGGATCAAAGCTTTGTATTTAAAGGGACACATGATCATTTTCCAGTTTGAGGACTGTCATTTAAGTTTTCATATTTCTTGTACTTTGTTTTGTAGTGTCCAACAGAATACTGCATATCACAACTAGGGTATAAATAGACCCTGTTAGTCCTTCAAAATCAGGCAGCCTTGCCAACTGGGCAAAGAATTTTGAATTACATTTCCACAGATCTACAACATCACCAGACAAAAATGAAAAAAAAATGCAAATAATATATTTAGTACTCAGGAAGACAGACGGCAGAATTTGTCTTAGTGCATTCTGATATAGCGGTAGCACAAGAAGCCAGCTCTTTCTCCTGACAAAATTCTTCATCATAGCCAAGGTGGAACAACCTGGTAATTTTGGCAAAACTTGATAGATGGATTTTTTTTTTCTTTAATAAATTTTGGATATATCAATATTTATTACAAACCACCTCTCAGTGTTGGCGAAGAGTGGAAGAACCACTCTGTGTTTTGAAAGAGTCAAAATGGACTGAGACTCTATTAGAATGAAATATATTGATTTCTTAATCCAAAACGTCTTTTCATTTTGAAAATATCCTTCCTTTTCAATTAAATTGTCCCCTTAAGTTTTTGATTTTCAAACAGTGAGGAAAAAAATATACTAGGTGGAACCCTTTGGTCTTGGTTCTTCACCAAATAATACAACATTTAAACATGCTTGGTAGACAAATAGCTGTTATTTTGACAGTTCTGTTAAGAGGATGAGGTCCAAAACTAGGCCAAAGTATCTTTTTTGTATATTAATAGTTAGTATGTTTCCCATAAGAATTATGCTTGGATCTGTTAACTGTATTTTGCAATAAATTAACATGGTAATGAACATATGTCTTAGCTATTGGGCTATCACAGTAGTTCTCGCCTAGCTGTACCTATTGACAAAGAAAACTGTGAGACTGACAAAATCAAACTAGAGAAAAAAAAGTCAGTCCTTAAAGTAAACTGTGCTTCCCTAATATAATGCCTCACTCTTGGGGCATTTATAATCAGAGAATCACTGCATAACAATGCCAAAGAAAATGACTACATACGTGAATATCTGATGCTGAAAAGAAAACTGACGAGAATAATATTGAGACTTAAATATCACCTAATCACAATCAGTAACTTTTAGTCTGTAATCTACCTGCACAACCAAATGCATGTGAAAAAAAAGACACAATTGCACTAGTTCATTCACAGGAACATAGAGCTGAGAATCAAAACACATGATGGCAAAAGTTTCAGTGCACATTTCTTTAAATATTAAATAGCTGAAAATTAAAGTATCAAAAATCCAGACAAAGGGGTATTATGCTCCACAAGGTCTGCATTTGAACTTTATGTGACAGAATGGTTTGCTTTCGGATCTTTGTGAAAAGTTTTTCCTCTACCAGCCACTAAAAACTCTGAAATAGTTTCTACTGCTTCACTGCTGGTCAAATGTCGAATACTCACACTGGAGAACCAGAGAACTGAAGCTCATCCCTATCATCTTGGTCACACCAAAATCTTCTCTAACTACTTTTCACCATTCTGTAATAAGTAGGTAACAACACTTACCTGCCTTTTGAAGATACTTCCCAAGTAGGAAATGCTGAGATACAACACTGATGAGTGGCATCAACAGAAATACAGTTAAAAATCCATCCTTTTATTGTCCTAATAAATGGACAAATTTCAAATGCAAACATTTTATTCTAATTAATAAAACACATTGATGCCTGCATGTGGCTCTTTTAACCTCCCTATGCTGAGAAGTCCAAATGCTGCACAAAGACTGTGTCAACATCATCTTTTTTCTAGACAGAGCTCCTTTTAAACAAGCTGCCTCAGAGGCTGAAGGGCATGGAGTTCAGTGTGGGCAACACAGCTTCCCAAATGCCAGGATATGCTGTCAACAATACCTGGGAGAACTAGCAGCGAGGTAGATAGACACATCTGCACACGCTTTGGTCACATCTGAACGGCATGAGCTGTCACAGATATGCTTGCAACTGCTACTTCTCTGAGCATCAGATTTGTCCTGTCCAGCACTAAAAAGACAAAAAATCAAATCCAAGAGTAAGTTGTAAAGGGCAAAATATGTGGGACTGGTAACAGCCATAAACCGCTTGTTTAAGGACCAAAAATGTGTGTATGGTCTATGGCACTTTCTGGAAGAAGCATTCATAGTTGTTAATTGCCTTTGATTGTTTTAACAGCCTGAATGTATTTGGGCTTGGGACTAAAAAATTCCAGCAAATAAGGAATGAAAGTGCTATTCAAAGCAATAAAACAACATGAAGAATGTGTCCTTTGCAAAGGACATCACCTTCAGAAAAGGCAAAAAGGGAATCAGAGATACACAAATTGATTTTATGATCATTATTTAATGTAGGAGGACATGAGGGTCCTTTGAAGCTGAAAATTATTCTAATCAAGCTATTATTACCTATTTTCATCCTAAATCAATTTCCCTCCTAGGCTTTAGCTGAAATCAGTAAGGTAATAAATGTCAGTCTTGTAAATTCAATGTGAGAGAAAGTTCATAAGCATCTGTTCCTTAAAAAGATTTATGTACAAACTTTGGCATTTTTTCCCGAAAGCCTGATGATGGATGTGTAAAGGTTCATAACTGTGCCTGACAGGGGTGGACACTTTGTAAAACATAAGAAACAGCTCCCTTGTAGATGAAAGGCAAACAGTTAGCCAAGCTTAACCTCTTGGGAAATGGTTACACCTCATGTACAAACAGAGCTACAATTTACTTTGCTACCGTATTAAAAGGTTAGTAAAACTACTGAATGGTATCCAGTTTCCCCAGGGAAAGCATAGCAGACTGACAGATCCTGGGTTATAACAGAAGCCTCCAGAGCAATGTGACAATCCAGAGAGGCAAACTTCACACTTGCTGTACAATAATTCCTCCTGAGGTAAAGCAGAATAATTTGGGGTTTTGTTTACTGTAAAAAACCCACATTTAATAGTGAGCAGGATAAACTTTTTGTATCTAACTGCAATTGAGCGTGCAGAAATGCACCAGGACACGGAGCGGAATCCATGGCAGATCCCCACTAGCTCTTTCATAATCTGCAGGCACAGTTTTAAATGACCTTGTTTATAACTATAGCCGCCTTTCTAGCAGAAGAGTTTAGAGTTCTGCTGGTTTCCCTGGCAACTATTAGTAATGCAAGCAAGACACAACATAGAAAAAATAATATTTCACCCAATCCTATTTCCAATAATTGTGCTAATCTCCCTCTCATGTCAAAGGGAATTTTACAATAAAATTTTCCCTCCCATATCAAGGGTGGCAAGAATAACAGATAACACAACAAGTCTACCACAGTAAAGGCCTTTTAATACCTCTAACCATCACATATGAATCTACCTAGAGTTGTACAAAACAAATGCTAACCTTTTCAAGAAGTTTTCCAAAAACAGCTTTTAATCTGCGGAGGTTAGCTCTGTTGTGTTTCTGGAGGGACCAAGGCAGGGAGGTTAAGCAAAACGCAGACACTTCTTTCTGTTCAGCTCTATACCTTTTTCTCAACATACTCCTCTCCTGTTCTGTAACACATGGCCTATCCACAGCGGTGCACATAAACCACACTCCAGAAGAGGCAATTCAGCCTAATTCAGCAGGACTTCTCTCTGTTTATTCCTCCTCATTATTAATCTAACACCAATTGAATTTAGTTTCTGCAGAAGTGCCACACTGATATCTTCTTTTCCCCCAGTCCTGGCCCTCACAGCCTGCCTTTGCTGCTTACACAGATTCACCTTCTCAACATGAATGTCACATTCAAAAGGGAGACGATTGCTGAGCTGTAAAATCTGTGTCAGTTTATCCTCTGTTTGGCAGAGTCGGCATTTACATGGACAAGTAATACTTGGTCACATTGCAAAGCTTTCACCGGAACTCAGAAACGAGCAGAGGATGACCTTGAAATGTACAGATGAAAGGAAACATTATGTGGCAACCACAGCTGTGAAAAGCAGGGGAAATCCACCCCCAAATAAATAAAATCAGATTGGCCGAGAGGAAGAGGAAAGAGTTAAAGATAATAGAGAATGTGAAGATTAAGTGAGTCTGTGGCAGGAAATGGAATTTCAGCCCTTTATTGGCAGATCTGGAGGAAAAAAAATAGTATTTATATTTCTGAAAGACTGTGTTTACAGCAAGGAGAAAGAGGCAGGATTCAGAACTGAAGTGCGCTTTTAAGTGGGGAACAAAAGTAACAATAAGATAGAGAAGTTCATTAGGAATTTATATAAAATGATTTACATTCTCTATATTGTTTTTCAGCTATGAACTATAGATTTACACTTCAATATTCCTTCTATAGCTTCAAAATAATTTTCGTATTTTTACAGAATACACGGACAATTCTCTACTCAAATTGCTTTTACAGGAAAAAAAGGGTTCTCAGAGAACAAAAACAAATGAAGACTCTAGCCTATTTAAAATCCTGCGTCTTCACCCACAGGCTTTTCTGTCTGTGCAAGCTCATCTCATTAACATAATTTTATCTCCAGACTAATTGAGTCAAGCCAGATGCAGTTGACAACAGGGTAACACATCTACTCTTTCCAGGCATTTCTAGCAAATCAGATGCATGAAGCTTGGAATATTATTAGCATTCTTTAACAAAATGCACCAAGGAAAACTGTGTTGCTTAGTGATGTTAATCAGAATCACAGAATCACTAAGGTTGGAAAAGACCTGTAAGATCATCAAGTCCAACCATCAGCTAACACCACCATGCCCATTAAACCATGTCCCACAATGCCTCGTCCACACGTTCCTTGAAGCTCCAGTTTTCAAAAGGTAAATCCAGAGAGAGCGTAAAATTACTTCATAGACACAGAGGGAGTTAAAACAGAAGCGCGAAGAGACAAATTATACCAAACTGACCTTCTGTGTACCAAGTCAAGTGACAACCAAATCCTATAAGCATGTCTGCCACTCTCAGAAAGGATGTTTGCTTTGTCTCCCCTTTTAACCTAGGACCTGCAGTTGTCTTCATACACCTACTGGTGCAGAGATGCCTGAGCCAGCTACAAACAAGCAAGCCCTGAAACTTGCTCTGGAATAAATACAGCAGTGAGGTGCTAATTAGCACAGCCAGCACAAACACACTGCTTCCAGGTGCTGGTGTCACTGTAGGACACCCTTCTGTGTCAGGTAGAAGTACCGACTTACTGATTGTTAGGTTAGACTCTTAACCCAGGGTCAAACTGTGCTATAAAAGCCTGTGCTATGTGGAAATTCTTAACAGACACGTGCTATTTGGTTTTTTTCTTAAAAAGACCCACCACTGCAAGCAAGGGCCCATGAAAGACTCTCACCTTTCATCTTCCTTTTCCTGAAGCAACGTCTGGCTTTAATGTTCACTGAAAAATCAACCTTGAAACATAATCTGAGTGACTCAGAAACCCAGAAACCAAATGAAGAAAACCACCGGGAGGAAAAAACCCCAAAACCCTCAATCATCCAATTCACGGAATTTGAGCATTCGTATCTGAATCTGTATTGTACCTCCTGTAAATTCAGCTCTTCACAGAAGGAGGGTATAGTGTAGACACTATTCCCAGCACATGTTTTGGAACTTTACTGGTTTGAAAATGCTGTTCAATAGCTTCAGTAATTGCTGTCAGCTCAGAGACGCAGTCAATCTTACATCAATGGGGAGCACATACAGAAGGTAAGCTATGCATCCATTCCCGCTTCCTCTAACTAGATTCTCCAGTTTTAAACTTAGCCTAGTAATGTTCCTGTCACGGCGAGGGTTGTGGACAATTGCCTCATGAAGACAGATTTAGGGTAATTTCCACTGTCTTAATCCAGCAAGCAGAAATGACTGTTCCAATGATCAGATTGGATTTGATTTTTAGCTCTCACTAAAAAGTGCTGCCCTTTTAACAGCCATAATTTGCAGGTCAAAAACGACTACAAGTGTACTTTTGTAGCCTCTAACTGGATAAGAAGTCATTATAGTTGGGTTTCTGATTACACTTATTCAGATGTCCAAATGACAAGCTCCATTTGGAAGTAATTGTGATAACAAAAAGGGACTAAATCACAGAAACTTGCTCAGTATTTGGTATTATCCCCAGTGCCGTATCATTTTACTATGGCAATGGTGTCCAAGAAGGGAAGAACCCCCATTTTGGTTAACTAAGTTAACTAACTAAAGAAGCTCTCTGATAAATTTTCATTCAATGACAACACTTTCACAGTCTGTTCTCCGCATATGCCTCTCTTCTTTTGCAATTGTGGCTTATGCAAATATCTGACAGGGCAGAACCAAGGACTTACAAATCAGTTCCTCAACCACACTCCTCTGCTCTTGCAACTGTACACAGAAAAGGACAATTCAGTCTCTACTCTGGATTTTCTCTCTCCTTTTCTTTGGGAAAACACATATACTTCTTTTTGGTGCCATACATACATAATGCTTATTATAATGAAAAACAGCAATTCTAATTAGCCTCATTAAGTCATAGAATCATGGAGATATTTAGGTTGGAAAAGACCTTTAAGATCATCGAGTCCAACCATAAAATGGCACAGACCAGAAAAGACAGTATAGATATAAAACCAAACATAGCTCTACTTGAATGATCTTACAGGTCTTTTCCAACCTTAGTGATTCTGTGAAAGGGCATACCTCCACAGATGCTAGAGTACAGTATAGAGACCTCCAACTAACTCCGAAAACAGAAACAGCCTAATTGCATTTTCCTCCCTTGGAGAGGCAATTCTTTGGAGCAAAGAACGTTCCTGCTTTGCTATTTGAAAAGTTCTTACAAAAAATGGTTCCTAGTAAAGGCTACAATTTTGTCATAGTAGTCAAAAAGCTCAGGAAAAACATAATCAAGGTATTTAAGCTTTCAAAAGGTCCCTAAGGCAGAGAAAAAACAGTATTGGATTATGGGTGTTGCAGAACACAGACTTTTATAAAATAATGGAGACATCAGCCTTACAAACTGCTGAGTCTACAGGATAAAGAACCCATACAAGGAAATTCATTCAGCAATATTTTTGTTCAGCTGTTGTAATCATTCTTGCAAGAAATAACATTTTTCTTGACCTTTGCCTTTACCTTTACTAAAAATAGCCACTTCAGGACTGCAACTTTAGTTACTACTTTATAATTATTAATAACAATTATGATGATACTTAGAGCAAACCAGCAATTTTCAAAGTATAAAAAGATTAAACCTTGGGTAAAAACTATTTACATCACGGCACTAGGATTTTATCCCTGGAATCAATATCAAGCATTTGGCTCAACTTGAGTAATTTTGTTTCTCCTAGGAACAGGAAGTGTTTCCATGAATTTAACTTTGATATGTGGAGACAAGCCTTGTTCTGAATGTTATTCAATGCATCTGGAAGACTACCAATGAAAAAAAAAAAAAAAAGGAAAAAAAAAAAAAAGAGGCATTTACTAGTGCCCTAGATATTGCTCATCCTCTTGAACTGACAAAGCTAAAAATGCTGAATATATTGAGACTGTTGAAGATTTAAAAGAAATTGCTCACAGAACAGGAAGAAAACAGAAACTGCCAGATTATGTTAAAGAGTATTCACAAGGTAGGACAGCAGTACAGTGGACAGCAAAGAGAAAGACACCAGACATAAACATAACCAGGCATACAATGAGCAATGGATATCAAACACTGCTCATTCTCAGTATATTCCTGACCCAAAAACTTTCTTTTGGGGACCCCTGGAATATGAAATTATTCATTCTCTGCCTGGTGAGTGAATTTAAATATGGGCAGTTTCCACTTAATATGTGCATCTGGCAAAAACATTGACATTCCAGATACCATTTATTGAACAGCTCAGCAATGTTCAGCAGAATTACAAACCAAGACATGGGGAGTCAAGGGTTAAATTTAGACTGTTAATTTTGGTGCCTTAGAGTCAAAATCCCTATACAGTTATTGAAGGAACTGAACCAGAGAAAAGGGTTATTCAGAGGATCTAGGCTATGGGCCTAGAGCTCTCTCCACTCGCTATGCAAGATGTGTAAGATAGAAGGCTAGTATCATTTTGTGTCAATACTCTCTACAGCATGTGTATACTTTTGTTGGTTGGAAGTGTGTCTGTGTGTAAAAAAAAAAAGTGACCTCCACACTTTGGAGTTTACATCAAATAACGCATTGTTAACATTTGCAGTGAAGAAGCTGTTAACCTGCTGTGTAGATGAAGGCAGTAGGAAACGTAAAAACCAACTGGTTTTGATCTGTTTGGAGATACTGTTACTGTGAAGAGATAGTGTGAAGCTGTTTCTGTAGATATTTGCATAGTGTCTGAATTCAGTGGCTCTTCCAGCTCCTAACTCCAATTCTGCCCTAATTGGGTAGAAGGCTTACACATGCCCAGGAAGAGGCAGACAAACGGCAGGTCTGGATGTGCTGCATGTTTCCCTTGTCACACATCAGAGACTGCAGCAAAGGGAGTTTAGGCAAAGTGCCCAAAGTCAAGGAGAGGGAGATAGGAACTGAAATGGGGGTGAACACTCACCCGTTAGCTTGCTGAAAGCTAACTTCCTTATGTTCCCTGTCATTAGCCTTACTGGGCTAAAGGTATCATTTTTAACACAAATATCTCTTACTCCTTTAACCAAAAAACAAGGCTTCATTTAAAATTACGGATCCTGTTTTGCTCTGAGACACACAGGTCCACTGGTAGAAGTAGAAAGAATAAAGGTCACAGGAGACTTAATTAGAAATTATGTATCAGCTATCTAGGGTAGTGTCATTATCCCAATTTCAGTAGGGAAGGAAGGAAGTAGCAGGAACAACTTCTAACAGGTAAGCTATAGAGTCTTCAGTGCAGCTACAGTGAGAAAGAGCAGTGCAGTCACCATCACTAAAAATGATTTGGTAAATGAAGATGCAAAATTTTCAAAATGCTCGATGAGAAGGTTTCACACAAAGTACATTATGGAAGGAGATATCAAGGTGCTAACTTTGGCATTACAGTTAAAACCAAAACAAGCAGAATTTTACTTTTAGCCCTAAAAAACCAGGTAAATAAGATAAGAGTTATCACAGCATATATCATGACTGAGTTAATTCCTTAAATAACATCTACAATAACCAGGAAACATATTCAGATAAATGTAAAAAGACAACTCCTAAAGAAATCTTTAAGAATGGTCTGTAATAGGGAAGAAACACATAAGTAAAAAGAAAAATAAGAAAAACTCTCATTGGACAAGTTTTCCTGAGTACTGCATATAGTACATTGATTCATAAAATTTCAGATTATGTACCAAATTTGATGTTTCGTCCTTTAGAAGATGAAACAAATCAAAGCAAACAAAAAGTCAGTCGCTTCAGGTAGTGGTGCATTTTACCCAGAAGAAAGAATGTGATAGAGATGCCCTATAACTTTATTACACAGTCAAATATTTGTAGATGTGTTTGAGGTAAAAAACAGCCATGAAATTTAGTCATGGAAGTGCTAGCATAAGACTGCTATCATAAGAATTCATCTTTTCATCAAAAGCCTACTCAGAAGCACCTTCTGCACTAACGCAGCACTGTATCTATGGGCTTATTGCATTAACTCAAGTCACTGTCGTAATAAGCATTCAGTTTAGTCTCTATAAATTCTGACACTAACTTAGACTGTAAAGAATTTTTGCCACATTAAAATAGAAAATCCACCATTAATCACCAGATTATGCAAAATTATGCTCATGGAAATATTTCCATAGTTTAGCAAGCAAATTATCAATGGAAATTGCATGAAACAGAGATTAATATTATATTCAAACTGTTTAATATTTACTACTAAATTTAATATTTACTTACTAAAATTCCCATTATAAATGCTTATAAATAACTGATTATGTGAAAGTGCAAATATACGCCCTGTTATTCTGAAGATACATCTTGCTGCCTATGTTTTATAAAAGCGTTTCCAGTAAAGTGTTTTGCACAATATTAATTAAAATACAAAACAGGAATTTTTCCTCTTAACTGAGCTTCTTTAAGAGAGTAGCTTCAAAGCTATGAGACATGATTTTCACCAGTGAAAAAACAATACTCCTTATGAATAAGTAGCTAAAAATTTGCACACGAATCAGTCGAATTTCAGAACTACCTCAACAAAATAAGTCACTCAAAATGACATCAAAACACTGAAAATTTACTGCAAACAACAAAACAGCATTAAAGGAGACTGTGGGACACATGTCACACTATATGCATAGGTGATAATACAATTTGCTCAGACTGAACCTTGATTCATCCCCTTCCAAGGTGATGATGAGCTTCAAAATACTGAAGTTTAAGTTGAACAGTAGAGAATTGTCCCTGTTTGATCACAGTGGAGAAGTTCAGATAGAGTGCTACTGCTCTCAGTGGCAAAAATCATGAGGTGAAGTGTTTTAAATATAAACAAGCTGGCAGAACAGCGAGTTCTACATCCAGACTTAACTTCCACGTGAATCAGGAGACAGGAACAGGACAGACTTTGGTCTGGCAAAACCACTGGGGAGGAATCAAACTAGTTCAGTATGGAGAAGAAACTGAAGCTCTCATGTGGAAGAGATGCGTAGCAGATCTCTAATAGCAAGAAGATCTCTGCTCTGAGATGCACAGAGCTCTCCCTCTGTGGGAGAGGTTTGCAGAGTCATGAAAAATTACTAATAAAGTTCTCTCACTGCCCAACTTTTAAAGGGAAACAGCAGGCTATATCACTGTTTCTTGGTTTTTTTCCTGAATTCTTAAATATTTAGATTTCATTTGATATTGAGAATCCATTTGTAAATAGTTTATAACAAAGCTAACAAATGATGAATATGTTTGGAGCAGTCAGGTGATCTTGGTATGAACTGTTAATGAGTTCAACTGGCAAACAGCTTGCTAAAATCCCAGCTAACAATTATAACAAAACTTTCTGTTGATATGTTTGTTAATTATTCACAATATTACTAGGCTTTGTAATGTGTATAACTTCTAATAATAAATGTTTTGACCCATTATAATTTATGAAGCCATGGCATAATGAATAAAAATTTAAAGTATGACTAACATTTGCTTTCAAGATAATAAATTTTAGATTTACATTGGACTACTGATATATGAGTACTGGAAAATTTACCAGTTAATCAAACACCGGATTTAAATGCAGAAAAATTATTTTTCTATATACTTTTCAGGGAATGTAAAATCTGAGGTGAAGAAATAACAGCAAAAATTGTGATAAATTAGTGAATAATATTCATTGTAAAATACTGCTGTAAAAATTAATTTCCCATACCTCACTGAATATACAAAACCAATCTTCAGGTCTTCAGTATTAGGAAGGAACAATACTTTTTAAAAAAATACTTTTAGAAATATTTACATTGTACACAAGGTTATCTCAAAGCTATAATTTAAGGTTTTACCCAGTTATAGGTACTTTCTTCTTATTATGCTGCAAGATGGGAAACTGGTAACCAACAAAGCTAAAGGTAAGATACAGATCTTCCTGTTGATTTCCATCATATATTTCACGAACTGCATGAACCCTGAAGAGAAAGCTGAACCAGGATGGATCCTGCACACTAGTAACAGAAGGGAATTTCCACCACATGAGCAGTTCTCTCCCTTCCCAGGTTCCACAGCTGTTTGCTCCACTTCAAACATGCTAGTTTCTTATCAGCTGTTCTGAATGAGGCCCAAGTAGTATTTTTTCCATTAATCTCACTTCTCAATTCACTTAAATATTCTGGTATCTTTGTTTCTTACTTTGCTTCCTTATTGAAAATAGCTGAATTGACAAATTTCACCTTTATTAGTCAGGTTATGGCTTATCAAGTCAAAATCCATAGTGCTACTCCCCTATCTTATGCTTCATAACTACACATTAAAAACTACACATTAAAAAAGCCTGCTATCCTTTAAAGCTCTGATTTAAATTTCTGCTTAAAGTAACTTTGAGATCTAGACTGTTGGAAAATGCTGGAAATATAACACTTCCATTTTTTTCCATGATTTTCCAATAATCTGTTAAAAAAAAAAGTATATACTCAAAAAAGTAATTTACAACTTGGTATTGAAACAAACTTCCCATTACAACTGAAGACTGATTCATGCAATATTTTTTCCAATAGAAATGGGTGAATATTCTGAGAGTGATTTCTGTCAGAGTTTTAGACATAAAATCATTTTTGGACATCTTAAGTTTTCAATGCATAGAGAAGTCATTTTCTCTCTCAGTTCTAGCCATACTTCTTTGAAGTCATATTTCTTTGAATGAATGAGATTTCAGAAAGCCACAGAAACCTGAATGAGTAAGGCAAATGAGACTTAACCCTAAGCTTAACTATCCATAAGTTTAATTTTACATCAACAGTACTTTCTGTTGACTCAAAAAAGAATATTATTTGAAAAATCACATATGATTACATGATTGATGTCCGTATTTGCAGTATATTGCGATGAATGAAAATCCATACTATATTTTATTGAGATAAAGTACTGTATTTTCACTTGAATGGTTCACAAGTTATATGCAATTTAGCAGCATATCAAATACTTCTATATGCAGTCTACAAAGACAAATTTACCCTGGTCTCCTATTACTTGCCTCTCATAACCCAATATACCCCATGGTCTTCTCCTGTAATGCGGTGTGACTTACCAGAGAATCCATCTTCAATCTCCGGTAATTTGAGATGCAATTTCTGGAGGTATAGGTTATATAGTGAACATATGGTATTTGTAACAAAGAATATAATTACTGTCAGTAGACTAAATTATGACTGCACAGTAATTTATAATAAAAAAATGTATTTACTAATGAAATACCAAAATGCCTTAACCTCTACCACAAAAGAGTGGAAGATTCAAAGCTTGTTAAAATTAGATGCTCTGATATATTTTTTTCAAACAGATCTATAATTTGATATTCTACTGTTAAAGAAAATGAGAGAAGAAAGTGGACTTATTTTTTCTTTGATGATAAAGAAAGATAACCCTGGGGTGGAATTCAAAGGTTCACTTGAAAAGGTCCCTTTTTCATTCATATCAGGTTTCTTTTTTATATTTTTCTTCTTGGAGGTAATTTCAAGCTATAATTTGTTCTTGTCCACAGTTTGTAGGTACTTTGATAAAAAGCAGGAAAAAAAAGAAACCTCGCTGGTAAGATCAACTAAGGTTGCTTTGGAGCAAAAGCAGGATTGCCACATTTCTGTCCAGAATTTCAGATAGTGTACATAAACATGCTCAATGCAGCAACCCCTCATTTCACATAGATGGATCAAAACATACCGGACCTCTTGTGCATGAGCTATAAATTCTACCTAGACATGTTGATCCCACATGTTTGTGGAATTTCTGGGCATCTAGCTAATCTCAAACACATACGACCCTTCTATCATGCTTCACTCTGCAGGATGTATGAGCCCTCTCTGTCCTTCTAGAAGTTTCCTCGTTCAGTCTCCTCCTCTCTTCTATTCTGTCTATCAGCCCAGCTCTTCTCTAGACCCATTTCAATACTAATTCTTTTTTGAAGCTGTATAACTTCTTGAATAACAAGGTCTTAGCAGGCTCTTAAGCAACAATATTGATACTTTCCTATTTCACCTGGAAACACCTTCCCTAACATATTCCAAAATTATATGTAGTGTCCCAACAACTACACTGTACTGACAACTCTGGTCATTCTGTCATCAAAATTATCTCCTTGACCTACCGAACCGTTTGCAACTGAAAAGCCTCCTTCTCTAGAGGAAATAGTGATTACTTTCCCATGTACATGATGCTCATGCATTACTGCATTTTAACCTAATTCATCACTCCATTCTTCAAAGTAATCCAGGACTTTTCACAAAATGATGGTTCTTCCTCTACACGTAATTTCCAAATTTGTGCTCACTGCAGCTTTAACACTTCATACTTTGTGCTACAGTTTTACGAAGAAAATACTGAACAGTTTTGACCTCATGAAAAATTCTTCAAAAATTTCACTAATAATTCTACTATCTTTCAAGTAAATGAGATTTAAACTCCCTCTCAGATACTAATTCAGATTAATAGACAGGTTTAGATTACCTTTTGTACTACGTGTAATTTTAATTATTTGCCATTCTGTGCAAGACCTGATGCATCACTGGCAGCAATACTTGTGTTCTGCATTACTGAATCCAGTTTCTCCTTTTGCAACAAAAAGGCTGACCTCACATTAAATCCTCAGGAACTTAAAATGAAAGAAGACTTTTGATAATTAAAAAAAATCAGTAATTAAGGAGTTAACATATCAGAAAGAGCAGGGGAGAAACAAGAAAAGGAGAACGAGAATATGAGACTTAAACATAAGCAATCAGGAGAACAACATTATTACTACATACCCTTGCAAAAGAAGATACACGTAGTAGAAAAATAAGTCAGTTCTACCATATTCTTCCGTATGGCTTCAGCTTGCAGTCCAAAGTTCATAATAGACATACGATGCATTACAATTGTGGTTGTTATCTTAATCATCATTCTCTAAAATATTTCAGCTGTGGATTTATTTCATCTTTGCAATGTGCTTTGTCCTCACAGTTTCTTTTTAGCTTACTACAGTACTTATTTTATAGCTGTCTCTCTGATATGCCTGTGACAGGCAGCACTTACAGAATTAATGATAGGCTTGTTTGCCATTTCAGCAGTCAGTGGCTGACTGATGTTGAGACCCGTCTTCTGAATTTTTGTCTCCAATGAATTATAGTCAGATTTGCTGATAAGATGTTTAATTTCGATGCCAGTATCAACCCCACCAAATGTCTTCCAAATTATGAAGCCATCTAAACCACTAAAATTGTGTTTTCTCTTCTCCCACTAAACCCCTGCCCCATTTCTAGCACACGTATACACTAAGTAGATCTATCTGCACAAATTATGATTTTTCATAAAAAAGGCCAAAGCAGGTCAATCAAAAAGATTTTAGTTCCATAAAAAACAGCTTAATGGGTTTTTTTTCTAAAAGGTGGATAACCATTTATGATTTAAATCACTGATAAAAACAAGGGCAGTTTAGCATAGCCCTTGCAAACCCAGATACTCAGATACAACTGGACTAGCCAAAAGTTCATGTTTCTTTCTAATCACTGAGGAAATTGAAGTACAGGGAAGATATTGTCTTTTGAGACAATAGCTGAGACTGTAATTTCTTGCTTTGAGTCAGTCTTGGAGTAGATTTCTGTCGTCTCAACCTGATGCTCAAAGTCAGAGGTAAGATTGAACATTAATATATTTTTTTCCAGGCTAAGCACTAAGGATTATTTTAGCAAATCTATGTTTCTGAGAGACAAAATAAGTAGGGTTAGACCTACAAATGTATAATTTAGCCACCAATCTTCAAATATGATGGAAACAAGGAACCTAAAATCATGTGCATCTGGCCTAACCATTTAAAGATAAAGTGTATGACAATAAGAACAAGCGAAAACCAAACAGAACTAAAAAAGTTGCAGATATGTAGTCCCAGCACTTTAAAAGGATGAGACAGGAAATCATTTATCCAACACCGTTTGACTTTAGACATGCCCTTCAAATACTGAAAATACAAGTAGAAACTAAATCAGAATAGCTTCCCGCACTGCATTAGTTATAGGGACAATATTGGAATTACTGGTAGAAATCTGGCCTGTATTACGCAGAAGGTCAGACTACAAGATTATAATGGTCCCTTCTGATTTTCAGATCTATGAAGCTATGAATAATTCAAATAACTTTGCAGGACAAACAGAGGAACTGGAGTTTAACAGCTGAGCAGGCAAAAAAATTTTTTCACCTTACCCACCAAAGGAAGTTAAGCAAGATTTGCAAATATCTGCAGAAAGTAACATTTAAACAGTGAATAGCTGTCTTCACAGCCATACCATGGCCACTATAGCTGGTTTTGGTGTTTCATCCTACATACTACAGAGACGCATTCAGGAGTACAGCTGTATGGAAACCTGATTAAAACAGGAAATTCCACTTGGCTGAAGATTTTTCCACTGTTTGCAAATGAACACAGTAAAATGAACTGTGAAATAGCTTATTTGGTAATTGACTTACAGATCCTTGGCCCTGAGAACACAAGGCCATGGTTACATGTCCACTTTAATCTGGCATTAGCCCAGGATGCTGCTGAAGAGGAGCATCCGTCCAGACACCCAAACAAGTACGCGGTTCCCATCCCTTGAGAGGAGCGATGCAGCTCACCAAGTGGCCGCACAAGTGCTAGTGTCAGCACAATGGAGTCAGGGAGATCACGTAGCTGTGGCAATTGGAAAGACAGGACTGAATTTATGTCAGATTTAAGTAATGCCATAATCACAGTCTGGGTGTCTACCAGTTCAGTTGACTGAAAAGCCTAAGATGATAACTCAAAGCACAAGCATGCTTACTTTCTAACTCATATTAACTCATACTTTGCAACTTGTACAGTGGATTTTTAGGTCATTACTTTTGTACTTGCAACCCAAAGATTTATTCAGTTTAGCAATTCCTTCATTACAATTCACACTGCATCGTTGCACAGACTCAGAAAGCAAGCTGCTGAATACAAACTTTTGAATTAAAAAAAAACAAAGTCTGTCAATAAAGCCTTTATATGCAAACACAAAGAGAAAATAAACACTCCTGTCTTTGGCCTCCAAAGGAACTCTGTCTTGTGCATTATTAGAGATAGAAATATCGTAAGAATTCTATCAAATGACATGTGATTTTTAACTATATTCATATCACAATAAAAAAGAATAATGTCCTCTGTGGGGAGACAAACGCTTAAAAAGCAGGGACTTTTGAAAAGGAAACCTTGAAAGATAATGTACAAAAGAGTAAAGATTAAGATAATTTTCTCCCCTCAGCCTTTAAAGGACATATGGGAAGGGAAATAGTTTTCTCAGGATCCAAATTCTCTGCATGTAGGAACCTATCATCTACACTAGTGATTACTACTATCGAAGAGCACGTCATGAAAGACTTTCAGGATCCTCATAAACCATTTAAAGTCTTTTAAACTACAAAGCTGAAAAACATCTGGCAAAACCAGCTACAGGCGAGCTGCACCAATGTGTCCATCAGATCATTAGAGGGTTTTTACATCCTTGTGTTCCATCTAACTTACTAAGAAGCTGTGTGGCTTCACAGCTGCAGTCCCTCCTTTTGGAGCCTTTCTTGAGACAGTGAAGAAGTATCATCCCTGATCTGAAAAGGCTCTTAGTTCACTATTACTATTTGCATGACCAAAATATTTACAAGCCCTTGGCCACTATACTAGTTGCTGTAAAGAACAGAAGCCAAGGTCCTGATATTGCACTGAGTCTCCAGAATCTCTTGTTTTCACAGTCTTTTTATGTCTCCACAAGCTCCTCTAGACCTCCCTACTCCATGTTTGTTAGATCATATATTACTAGGTGATCAAATAAAACTAGATGCTGATTCCCACAGCCCTGGTTTTTCACAAAATTTATTTTGACATCCATACCTAGGATAAAACTATCTGGGAGCCTAAACAAAAATAAAAGCCCCTTTTTGGTCCACAAATATAACTTAAAAAAAATTATTTTTAACGGGAATCAGCAATATTTCTTCAGCTGCAGAAAAGTAAAAATGTACCCATGAGTCTGCTCGTTTGAAACTAGGAAACTGCTTGCTAGAGTCTTTCATCTATGTCTATTCATAGTTGTTAATTTTTAAAGAGACCAAAATAGCAAGAGTCAATTGACAGTCAGTCTTGTCAAATCCAGAGAAAAAATACACTAGTCACCTCCTGAACTGTGGGTCCTTATTCCAGCCCTCCTATAGTTTATTTAGCAAAGTCAGTGTTCTGGTTTTTTTCTTTGGCCCAGATGCTGTGCCTCCCACTCCATCTCAGCTAACTGTGCTCGTGCTTCGACTTGCCAGAGAGAAGCAAAAGAGGAATACCATCCCTAATGCTCCACTCCACCACAAAACTCAATCTTCCTAGCCACAAACTGATTTTGTAGCCCTTCCCGTTATAGCTCTTACTTAGGGATTCATTTGCTCTGTGAACGTGGACACACAGAGGAATAACAGCCATGGACTTGCTATCCCAGCGTTAACTTTGTGACAAATGCTGCATAAAAATTCAGCTGTAAACCCCATAACTCACCCCATCCTGCAGAGTGCTGATAGGTGATCTAGGACATCTTTCTACTCATTAGTAGTAGGTTTACTTTCATGAGTAGAGTTTCAGAAACAGATTTTCTTGAGCCTCATTTTCATCTTTCATATTCAGGAGTTCCCCATGAATGCATTAATGCTTATAGCCAATTATACAGATTTTTATAACTCAGGAAACTTTATGTTCAATAAAGGTACTAAAAAGACTGGAATGCCCAGACTTTGGTACAGCATTTTTCTAATGAACTACAATGGGCCTTTTTTTCAGTACTTTCCCATTTCCCATTGTTTATGATTATAAGCATGGTTTTGATAACAAAAGAGCTTTCCCATAGGTTCGATCTCCTAGATATGCTATCTTTGTAATGAAACAGTATCTCTTTCTCCCTCCCTCTCAAGTGCCTGTTCCACATGATATGAAGTCTGTCCTCCTGTCTTTCCCTACTTTCTTCCAAATTCTTCACTTGGCAGTGGCCCCCCTGTACTGTTCCAAGGTCTTTCTCCCCTTGAGGGTTTACTATTTCTTGACTAATTACTGTGATAAAGAAGAATGTCCCTGCAGAAATTTGCACACTGGAAGACTAGATACTTCATAATACCAGAACTAACAAAATGCATCAAAATATATTGACTCATAAATGACAAAGCATTAATATTTGGAAGTGTATGTGGGTCTCTACAAGAAAAAAAGAAAATTAAATATATTTAATGCATAGAAATTGTAATGTAATATGGAAATAGTGTAACAGAACTACTGTTACAAAATTTGGAGTTGAAACAATATCTTCGATACACTTAAACCACAATCCAATAAACTTCCTGATGTGGAATACTATCTTACTCATTTACTGTACAGAATTATGCAGAGAGTAGAAGATTACTTTGTGAAAATAAATATATTAAAGAAATGTATACTGAACCTTTTCATTTGCAACCTGTTTAATTCAAGCAGAAAATATTTGCATCCTGTCAAAATATTCATAGTGGAATAAATTTGCAATAAAATGGAAATATACTACAGGATGAACCATGGGGGGAAAATCAAAGTAAAGATTTTTTTAACTACCGGTTTCAAGGTGAGAAACATTCTAATTGCTCTGTTACTAAATTAGTCATTACGTGAGATCACATGAGAGAATGACACCTTGGCTGAAAGGGTACAACAATTTAATGCTCAAAAGATGACCTGTCAGAACAAAGAACAATACAGCATTCCAGTTTCATAAAAATACCACAGAAAGGAACCAATAGTTTGAAAATAATTGCATTCTAGCTGAAAAATAAGGCTGGAAACAAGCAAAACAGAAGGAAATTTTAACCCCTTAGACAATAAAAGTAGAAAGTAATTTTTTTTCAGCAATTACATGATTAATATGCATGACAAGAAAAGCCTACATCATAAATTATCTTTATATCTGACTCAACCTTCTGTCCTTCTTTTGGCCTGATAGATCCCATTTTATATCTATTCCAGAAACTGCAAGGTAGAGGTGTGTGATAGACTGCCTAGTTATATTTAATTTGTTTGGCCCAGCCTAGCTGTAAAGATCTGACATGGTGGTATCTGTCATGACCCATGGGAGACCATGGGATAGTCTCTCAACAGCCACAAGTTCTTTTTCTCAGCGCTAGCAAGGTTTTGTCTTGGGTCTACAGTGCAGATGAAAAATATCATCACCAATTTATTTAGGCAGGCTTCAGAAGGACAACAGAGAGTTTTTCCTTTGCCTTAAATACCCCTAGTTCATCGAGCAGCGGAAGCTAGGCTGTCGTGCCTGAATGAAACAGATTGCACACACCAGCCATATATATATGTTTGCTCCTTTTCCAGGATAGGTACATGTAGTTTAAAATAATCAGCCTTTACGGATGGATTTATGGAAGAGAGACAAGGAGATACAGACATTGAGTTCCCTCTCTCTCCCTGCCCAGACTGCAGATGTAGGATCTCCCTGTTTAGCATCCCCAGTTCTCTCCTGTTTCCCAGTCCTTATGTAAAGAGAGTAACAAAGTTGATGTTAGGTGGGGATGCTTGTCTCTCCCAGCCAAAGGGGCCTCAATATAGTAGTCACATACCTGAGCATGACAGCAAAATTATGGTGCTGTCATTCACAGCCAGGCTGCAGCCACTTAATTTTTACTAAGAATATAGCCAAATTTGTATTTCATTAATGCTACATCCTCTGATAAGCAATGAGTCTCCAAGACCCCAGTGTACACTATAAATCAGCACTGGAAAGACACTACACAAGCTTCATTAGGAACATAATATTTCTTATACCCTTGAAATTAGCTGTAAATTAGCTGTAAAACTTTTACTAACAAGCAGCATTGCAAGTATTCTAGTACAAATAACGACTAGGGGTGCGCTCTTTGATTGCTGCTTCCACAAACAGAGCATCATTTGGTCTCTGTCTGCTCTTTTATTCTAAGTGACCACTGTAGCAAAAAGAATTTTTCCCCTTAGTTGAAATAGATGATAAGGATTGCTGCTGTTAGAGAACAGTCATATTATGACTGCATAATTAAATCTCACTGAAAATCTCTCCCAGTTTGCTGCATCCTACTACCTAAAATTCAACCCCTAGAAACAGTAGTATCAAAGACTTTCAGCTAAAAGGCAATGTAGACATACACTTTCTGAGGAGCATCTTCTGCAAAGATCATATATTAGTTACCCACATATTCCTCTTCTTCCATTTTTTTTCCCGGGTGTATTTCAAAAATGACAATTTTCACACAGCCTTACAGTTTGGCTACTAGCTTGCTAAGTGACCATCTTGTTCCACACATTACTTTTTTTCTGTTGAGATGATCTAAACACTCTTGCCAATTGTCCTCAAGTTTGTGCAGAACTGTCAATATTAGAAACTCATTTGTTATCCATGGTTAATTAGACATAAGGCAGTTTCATCAGAGACATAGCTTTTCTCTATTTCTTGGCTTTCTCAGTGCAGAGACATGGATAAGCCAAGTTACTAATGTGATTTGAGAACGGTTTCTTTGCATGGAATGCTGTGATATTACAGATGGTGGCATGACATGAAATAACATAACAGAACAGCCTTTTATTTTTTTAATAGAATGTTTTCCCAACTGTATTCTCTTTGGTAATTGGATATACTGAATGTAAAAAGCTCCACTGTATAAACACAATTAATTAATTGGATTTACTGTTTACTAGAACTCAAAAATGAGGCAAAGATTGTGAAAGATATTTTAGGATTAGCATCTGTATGTTAGATGGTCCAAATGCAAATCAAGACATTATGTTCATGCAAAATTTCATACTCAGTTACGAGATTTCTGCCTGTGCTATTTGCTAAATTGACTTACAACTCTACTTGCTATACAGTATCAGAATGGAAGTTATTTCTCATTAACTCAAAAATTGGAGACCCCTCCACGTACAAAGCCCTTGCAACTTTTGCAACACACAAAGAACTACTACTTTTCTTTCCTAGAAAGGCACTGTTCCACCAATTAAATGACTACTGATATCTATGGAGGTGAGATAAAGTTACAGAAATAGGTATTATTGTTTTAATACAACACAGTATTGTATTATCTGTTCTGAAAAACAGACACAAACTAAGAAACTCTAGGTTATATACTTCCACTACTACATGCATACAGCTTTCAAATGGGTAAAACGCAATTCCATTCCACTGGACCCAGAGATAGACGCCACCTTAGAGAATCACAGGCAGATTTTGGAAGACAAAAAACTCTTTCAATTACCAGTATATATGTATTTGTACTTTTTAACCAATGCACCCCTATCATGGACATAATTATACCTGTAGAAACTTAGCTTATCTTCTTTTAGTTATCATAGTTAATTTCCTTCCCAAATGAATAAAAACTATCATTAATACACTTTTATTCTTGCCATCTTTGCAACTACACAATGATTGTGAGAGACAAAATGTTGTGTCCTTTTTGTTTTAAGCATATACTTAAACTTCAATGAGAATATGTTTATTCAGGTACCAGTAATTACTTTTCCTATTCAAAATGCTTGAGTTGTTGATACTAGCTCACTGTGTTCAGCGCCGGTTTCCTCACCAGTTATCTCATTCTTTGCTATGTGTAGTTGGGCTACCTTTTTGGTAGGCTCAGCATATTAGGTACCATGTGTCAATGCTATAGCAGATTCTTATTTCTCTCAATCTTTAACAAAATAAGATAGTATATGACATTTCAAAGGTGATTCTACAGGGACAGACTAAAGAGCTGTAGTGTCTAATACTCAGTGCAACAGATTTTAATTATTCAAAGCTATGTAAAACCATAACATATGGCAATTCTTTAAAACATACCCTTTTTATATCATTATCAACAAAAAGTAATAAGAATTTCTTGAGCATTGGAAATTTTCAACAACATTCTTTTCTTTTCCCACTCTCTTCAAGCCACTCCTCCTTTCAATTGAAGAGAGGACACATTTTCATTTGGTTTTACATTTCTATGTAATAAAATGTTTTGAGTTTATTGAAACTGCCTTAAAAATATACTGTAACAAATAAATAATAGAATATTCTTTCCTAGTGCAATTACAATTTGGTAAAATAATTTAGTACTATTTAGATCATATTTTTTCCTCAGGACAAAATAAATATGTATATTTAATATCATTTCATCAATATCCATTGTCGCCCTTACAGCAGAACATTTTGGTAAGTTTTCTAGCATGCAATTTAAGTCATGGCTCTGTGAGCTGTACACCATTTAAACTAGAAATTGTTATGGTGCTGACCCAAAATGCAATGCAGTCAGTGAAATGTGCTGACTTCAACACTCGTTAGACTTTTTTTTTTCTAAGGCACACCTCCAGTATTAGAAGCTAGATTAACTCATGCATGCACTGAATACATCTTGCATTAGTTTAAAAAGGGTTTGCAAGCAGTAATACTTGTCTGTTTCAGATTTCTTCCGTTCGTATAAGAGTGAAAGCAATAGGCTGAGGACAGGCACATAAAAGAACCTATCCATTGATATTATTTTAATCACTGTTCACTCCTGCTCCTGTTTTTCTGTGTGAATCCAAACTAGTTTCTGCAGTCACACAGTGGTCCTTTTCAAAGAGCACTCTGTTTCTAACAAGCTTTCCATCAAAACAGTTACATCTGTTTAATGCAAAAAACTATTTGACACTTCGGATGAAACCATTTAACACGTGAAGAAAACTTAATTAAATACTTGAGTACTGCATTCAATTCTGGGGCCCCCAGCATAAGAAGCACATGGACCTGTTGGAGCAAGTCCAGAGGAGGGCCACGAAGATGATCAGAGGGCTGGAGCACCTCTGCTGTGAGGACAGGCTGAGAGAGTTGGGGTTGTTCAGCCTGGAGAACTCTCCACGCAGACCTTATAGCAGCCTTCTAGGGACTTTTTCCAAGGGCATGTAGTGATAGGACAAGGGGTAACAGCTTTAAGCTGAAAGAGGGTAGATTTAGATTAGACAGAAGGAAGAAATTCTTCACCTTGAGGGTGATGAGGCACTGGAACAGGTTGCCCAGAGAAGCTGTGGATGCCCCATCCCTGGAAGTGTTCAAGGCCAGGTTGGACGGGGCTTTGAGCAAGCTGGTCTAGTGGAAGGTGTCCCTGCCCATGGCAGGGGGGTTGGAACTAGATGATCTTTAAGGTCCCTTCCAACCTAAACCATTCTATGATTCTATGAAATAGGACTGATCTGCACACCAGTTGAAAAATAGTAGGGCACTTTTGTGGACACATTTGTCCAGAAAGTTCTCTTTGAGCTTCAGTCTGCTCACTTTACTTTGTGATCAGTTGTTGCTGATGTTAATGTGAGTTTTGACTGAGTAGAGAGGTCAAGACTCAGATTTTTAAGGGTGAAAGTTTACCATGGACTCACGACACTAAAAACTGTCTAGGTCATGTTGACACAGAAATCAGCCTTTAGCAATGACCACTTAAGGAGATGAATGAAACAATCAGATTTCTTCAAAAGCCCCTAAACGTTGATCATCCACTCTTCTATTTGGAGCTATTGGATGTTCAGTAGTTTAAGAGAGTAAACTTTTTGCTTAAAGGTGGAAGTGGGAGCTCCACAGTTTTGAAAGTTTAGTCCTCTCTTGTGTGTGCTAGAGGTACTGACACAGCTATCTAGCCAGATTCAACAAAGGTCTAATTAAGAGCCCAAACAATTAAAACATTTCCATGTCTAACTTTGAGCTAGCTTAGCAAACAACCTATCCAATCAAAAATTAAAGAACTGGGCAGAATTGGTTCAAGGTTTTCCTTTAGGCATACAGGCAAAATTAATACTATACTCATCCTCAGGGTAGAAAAATCAATTTTGCAGTATCAGCAAAGGAGGTTCCTGTTTGGAAGAGAAATGAAATAAAGATCTTGCAATATGATGTCTGTTTACACTTATCTAATGAAAACCTCATTAAAATCCTAAAATTCAGTGATATCTGAATGAGCCCTAGAGTCTCCAGGGATCCAATAGTCTTCCTATTGGGAGAGTGCAATAAAATAGGACAAAAATGAACTGCCTGAGGGGATCCTATGGTTTTCATATTCACAGAATCGTTCCACAGAATTTAAAAAGGGGATGAAATAATAATTCTTTAGGTAGCCTTCAGTTCATTTGTATTTCCGGTAAATGAAAAAAGCCTCAGACCTTCATAAGCCATTCTCACTGTAGGCAGGTATTACCAGGAATGTCAGAGCACTCAACTTTTATTGACCTAAAGATGTCTTTACCTTCTAGACATTTCACCAGATAATCTTTAGGCTTGTGTCCCTATTTTTTCCTCATAGAATGTCCCTTCACCCACAGGCTATTTTTAATACATATTTCCTATCTCAATTACTAAAGCATTTTGCATGCAGTGATCTTGCCTTCTTACCATTTCCAGGGTCGGTAAGCTTTTTCTGTAACTTGGAAAATATAAATTGTGTCTTGCAGACAGATCTTTAAGAAAAGAATGAATGCATTTTATAAAGTCAGAGCCTTCAGCATACTCTGGAAGGCCAATTATTTTCATGTTTGATCTTCTGTGATGATTCTCCAGATTGTCAGCTTTTTCAAGGAGATAAAATATTTCCCTGTTATGTTATTCTTTATCCTTCTTAAAGCCTGAAATACCATCTTCTGAATTACTAATCCTTTCCTCTACAGCACTTGCTCAAACATGTATTTTATTTGTCAAATACTATGTCCTCTCAACCTTCCTTTTCTCTGGTACCACTAAGACTGAACCTATGTAGAAACATCTCTACATAAAGAACAAAAATTATGCAGACCTGCAGTGTGATTATCTACAATAAAGAAAGAATATGGGGATCAGATTTATTATTTTTTTAAACCCATGATTTTTTCCCAAATGTGTTATAAATCCACAACTTTAATTCTATGACTTATTAGCAGTATTATCATTAGAGAGAGAAATGCTGGCCAGGGAAAATTCAGAGCATGTCTGTGAGACTGGAGAACAAGAGTAGATGATGCTTTCTGACAGAAGATGCAAAAAGCCTGCTGAAAGGGGAAAAAAGGTTAGGATAGGTTATTAATTGGTATTTTTAGTCCTGAAACTGGCTTCATTTGAGAAATTCCATAATTATTTAAAGTGAGGGCTCTAGTTTACTGCCCCCTTGAAGACCCACCAACTGCTTTTAATTCATACTGCTAGGTGCTTTTCATAGCTAAACATTTTGAAAGAACAAGAAATATCATTCAGGTTATGCCATTTTATGTTTTCTTAGGAAAAACAGTGACAGCAATTCCTTGTCTTTAGAAAAATGCTTAAAGTGATTTGAAGCACGTCATATTCTGTGAAGAAAGGAATATTACAGTGCCTTACTCAATTGATTGGTGTAAAGAGCAAGGTTCATATTTTTTGTTATTTGTCTGTACAGTGAAGGAATAATCAACATTGTCAAATCATTCTGTTAAGAGTACTTTCTAGAAAATGTATTGGTTCTAACATTAGAAACAGCTTTCTAAATACGAAAATGAATCCAAGGATTTATTAAACCCAATAAAATAGTTTATTAGTCATTATTTTGTGTCTCCTCTTTGAACATGACAAATAGCTCATTAAGTAAATGTGAACACTGTACAAGCTTTGAGACACTTTCAGCTAAGTTTTGCCTCAAATTTTGTAACTCGTGTCCTCCCATACCCTACCCCACCCATAAAATAACGGATGTTCTTTGGAGCTGCAAAATTATGAACCATTTCTTTAACACTAGTTAAAGTTAAGGCTGATTTCTGTGTGGGCACTAGTACTAGGCTGCAAATCAATATCTAACATTGCTATTATGAAAGGCAAAGGGTGTGCATGTGTATAGGGTCCTATTACCATAACAGGTATGGAAAGATTAGTATCATGCATACAGACTCTACAGGCATAGAAAATACGAATCCCTAACTTTGCTTCTTTTATAACAGGAGTAGAAGTAGGACAAGTGTGGATCCACCGTGATCTTACAATAAAAGTAAATAATTATTTTCAGTTTGAACATTTTCTTTGATGAGAAGAACATGGCAATGAAACCTACCTGAATATTGCACCCCAGCCAGAATTTGAGACAGACATAGTTCACCTACATTGTGCATCTACATTGATTTCTAACTCTACTGTTGTGAGAGATGAGTACTTTAAAAGACCTACATTCTGTGGCAAAGTTCCCTAGATTTTGCAACACCTCACTGGAACAAGCTAGAAAACAGAAATTGCTATTAAGATAATGCTGTCGTCAATTCAGGACCCAATTGTTCTCAATATTCAGGAATGCTATTAGGCATCATGTTTTTTTCCACCATGAGAGGTCACACTAACATCTGTTTATAATGAAGCTTGGGGGGGAAAAGAACCATTAAATAAAAAGATATTATGCACTTTTACTGTTCATTGATCTAGTTTAGGACAACTGGTTACTGCATTCATTCGCTATAGTTCAGTATTACTATGATAATTCTCTCAAAAACAAATGATTTACTGTCTTTCCTTTAAAAAAACAAAAACCCCAAATCTCACATATCAAGGCAGTTGTTTAAAATATTAATTTGACACTGTGTAGGTTTAATTGTGGCCCATCACAATAATAAACTGTTAACTCCTTTCTTTGTTGCAATATGAAGAAAAAAAGAGAGTATACTGAACCCAAGGGGAAATAGACTTTTGTTATTATATCTACAAGACTAGTTGCTATACAGTATGTCTTTGTACTCATTACACTCTGCACAACATTCTAAACCACAATTATACTGTAGTGTTAAAGTATAAAAACATAGCTGAAACTTGCAGTTTCATGTTTTATTGTCTTTTTAAATGAGTGGTAGTATTAAATGCAATGATAACACAGAAAAGAGAGTATTTAATGTTGTGATTTTAATTTAGCATTTGGAAACACACACAGATGGTGTAGGGTGGCAATGCTGCCATTATTTGAGCAACAGTGTCTGCAGGTAAGAGGATATAAAAATCAAATGAAATTTGGAACAGTCTATTAAAGATCATGAAATAAGAGCAATGTATCAATAATCTCATCTTGTAAATTAGGCAAACAGTTATCTTTCTTATTGCTGGGCTGCATGATATGTAAAATGGCTTCTGTGGTCCACTAAATGAGATTCTACTAGACACCAAAAGTATGACAACTCCTTCCTTCTGTCAACCAAGAAACTGATCATGATACTTCAGTTCAATTGAACACAAATTTGGCAAATAAGTATTCATGGCTTTTCTGTTCCTGTAAAATAATTACCCTACCTCACCCAAAAGAGCAATAAAAGCTGTTGATTTTAATAAATCAAAAGCTTTTCAATTTTCCTGCCTACTTCCAGACAAAAATAAAACCTTACTTACTGTGTATTTTGCACTAATGTCTTACATCATTCCAGATTTAGATCAGTGAGTAATTTTCATCATGGACCACAATGAAAAGCATGTCCAGTCATTACATGACCATTACCAGGGTTACACTTCTTTCTCTAAAGATAAGTTGTAATAGCAAAGACAGACACTAGTGCTGGTAGCATCCAGGATTTTCTCTTTAATGCATGATTCCTAATACATAATATTTTCAGGGTTTGGTTTTTAAAGGTCAGATGATTATATACCTAGTTTGAACATGCAGTTGTTATAGCTCCATACAGAAATTGAGCATTTCCATAACAGTAACCTATGACTGATTTGTTAGTCCTAATATTGAAAGGAAAAAGAAAAACAAAAACAAAAACATCACCAAGCTAGTAAAGTGATAATATTTCCAAAAAGGAAATGGCCCTGCCACTTCCCTTTATAAGATGACTTCAAAGCACAGTGTCAGACCTCACTCCTGAAAGCGTTACAATTACAAGTTACCCAGAATACTTAATAAGGACTGCACCTCTTCATCCTCCCACTTCACCTCACAGTACTTTTGGTCTGTAACTTTCAACAGCCAGTGAACACGGCCTTTATTCTCCCATTTCTATCAATCTCTCAAGAGTTTCAAGAAAGCCATTTACCTGATGAACAATTATTTCTAGATAGATCTTCACAGAGAGGGCAGCCACATAGGACACCTCTGAGGAATCTTGTACTTGGTCGGGGGATTACAATATATGCACCAGAAGTCTATTAATGAGACATCTAGATGCTTAAATGAACCTTTGAACATTTAGGTACCAATCCTGCTGAACATTCCTCTCTTCTGTTATTGTCACTGTAAAAGTGAAGATCCATCAACAATGACCGAAAATACCCACCTGCTAATTCAAGCATTCAAATCACACTCTAAGATTTCTATTCAGATGCCTTTATTTTAGAAGTGATTTTTCAATCCCTCCTTCTCAACTTCTCCATAACATTTCCAGGAAAAAGCCTTTCATTTCTACTCACTCTTGCAGATTTTATACGCATATGTATGTATATGTATGTATATGTATGTGTTCACCTTAAATTGTTTTACCCACAGAACAGCACAAGTATCTAGTTGCTTCAAACAGAATTCAGGAGGAACTGAGTAGATTATGAGCTTGGTTCTGAACACTTTTGATGTGGGGGAATTCTTACAGATATACCCATCTCAACTCTTTTTCTTAAGCCCCCACTATAATTTAGAAACCTACATGCAAAGGTTGTGTCAGGTCAGCATATATAGCACATATGCTTGTGTTACAGAGTTCATGGATTCTGCCTGTGGAGGAATGGATAAACCAAACAGATGGAATCAAAGGCTATTATGAAAGGCAAAACTCTCAGTGTGCAAGTTCAAGCTGATGAAACAAAATCATCTATTCTCTGACTGGAGAATCTTTTAATAAATGGCATTCTGCAAGAAAACAGGATGCAAGGGAGCATAGAAATAAAATGTCTAAAACCTGAAAAACAGCCAACTGATGTTTCAAAGTCCACATGCAACATGATTCCTGCTTTGATTCAAAACCCACTGACCTTTTGTGTAAAAATATGTCAACCTCTGTCTTTGAAATGGCTATCCCCTGCACTCACAGCAGCTCAGGTTCAGTATCTGAAGGGGTGGTTGTGTTTCCCCTTTTCTGAATCAGTTCACAGAAATAATTTGATTTGTATTCTTCAAGGCCTAAATTATTAATCAGTTAGTGACCTGACAAAAAGAATTTAATTAGGACAAAACCACAGGTTGGCTCATCTCCATCAAAGACACAGGACTTGCCTTGTGAAGATAAGAGTGTCCTGGAATTCCTCTGACTTATGTCTATCCATAATACTTAGATTTAAATGTTGATTAATTAAAAAACCCAAGGTACCTACCTTAGTCATCTCTTCAGCTTTATGCATTTAATTCTCCTACCCACTGGCACAAAAACAAGGGAATCTAAATAAGAAATTAAAAGGTCAAATTATCAATTATAAGTAAGCAACCAAATCTCAGCTTCACTGAGTGGATTAATATGGTACATTTGGCTTCAAAGGTTTGGTCTTTCCTGTAAGGGAAATTCCTACCTCTAATGTGGGAACACAGATGTCTTATTGCATCAGATCAGTAGTCTTACTTGGCCATTGTCCCATTATCTGACTATTATTTGGTTCTTGAAACATAAGGGGAAAGAGAAAGAATTCTACACTAGAAAATTATTGGCTGACCTGCTTACATATCGTGAATCATGAAGATTAATACAGCAGACAAAACTCCAAAAAATTATTTTACTGTGCTCTGGTTATTTAGGGTTTCATGTATATATGTATATCTAAAAGTATTAACTTACTGATTTGGACAATATCCTGTAGCAGTGAGCTCCATAGCTGAAAAAATTTTGTTTGTTTTAACTTGTTTGTTAGTTTTCTATGGATGCTCTTTTTTTTGCATTCTGGCAAAGGCTGGTCCACAAATAAGAAAATGTTATCACCATTAGGCTAGTATATTAGTCAGTCAAGTTTTTTATTCTGCCTACTAAAATGTTAATCTTCGTTTTTGCTTGTGCTGATACGTAAGTTTCATCCAAAGAAAATATGACACTTCTCTTTTTCTGGGTTGAAACCTGAAGTTCAGAACAGTGATATGACATTTTAAAGTTCAGAACATTTTGTTACAGTAGCAAATAACAGAAGATCAAATATAACCAGAGTACATTTTGGAATTCATTTGCCTTGCAGAAATGCCCATGGGAGGAGAGATTGGTAACCACTCTTGGATACTGTAGTAAAGCAGCTCTTCAGCAATTGTGATGGCTTACAGAGTTGCTAGTTTTCTCAAATAAAGGTGTTCTAAAATGTTACGCTACAGAATCCTTCCTGGATGCTAGCACGGTAGCCACAACCACCTTTGCTCTTTTAGTCCTGTATTTGGCTACGTTGCATCCATTACCCATATTTATGTATACACTGTATATGAATTTCATTAGTTAGCAGGAAACTAAGTTTGTTGTAGCAAAGAACATATTGAAAAAGCACACAGATGTAACTACATTTGTTCATCTTCTGAAACTTCTAAGAGACAGGAATGAAGCACTGAGTAACTCCCAGGGACTGAATTCACACAGGGATGAATGTCACTCTGAGCGTGGCTTTTCTGCCCTTTCTTTGGCAATGGTTTTGAATCCCTTCCTACGGGGTTACATATTCTTCTTCTCTGTTGGATGGGCACCAGTTCCTCTGCATTGATATCGAACTGCTTTGAGGGTTACACAGATATAATGATTCCAACACTACTTGTAGTGCCTAACAAGAGCAAAGATGTCCTTTTGAAATGGAAATACATTTCTTCTAAGGACAGTTCAAAGTACTGAATACTTTGATCATTGGTTGGTCTTGGTAGATTACTTGTGTAAATGCCGCTCAATATATAAATATACATGAATAATCTCAATTCCATTATTACTATTACTTTTACATTGTTTTTGTAAATGCGTTTTAGGAAAAATGAGCAGCTTTTCATCTTACTAAAAAGCACTGAACAGAAAAGATACAGTAGTGGAGTAAACCATTATTTTGGCAGAATTAGCATTGTCTCTGACAATACCTGCTCCCCAAAGTTTAAAATGAAGATGTGAACATGACTCAGTACATTCAGCTCTCAAACCTGTATCACTGGTATTCTTGGGAGATGAAGCATGAAATCTGATTTCAAAGCCTGTAAAAACACTATACAGCCCTGTCTAAAACTCATTCACCTCTTGATTACACAACGTAGTCCCAAAATGACTAAAAATTTGGGGTCAAAGTCACTGAAGTTCTACATTTTCTACAACACTTCAATTTCTGAGCACTTGTTTTCCAATATGATGTTCAACATCATAAAAACATGGACAAGACCAGACAGACACCAAACAGCTGAAAATAGGTTAGCCAGTGCTTTGTAATTCTCAGACATACCCTTTTGTATCCTTAGATCTGAAAAATGTAACTTTACATACAGACAGAAAATGAATGAAAACCAGGAGATATCCCAAAAGTAGGCTGAGGAACAGAGCACCCCAACCTTTTCTCTTCCCCATTCAACTAGAAAAACAGAAATTCCTTTTTACAGCTAATGTTTTAGTGTTGCACAAAAAATTTTCTTCCTCAAGGGCATGATCATACTTTACTGAACTAATAATGCATTCTTTTCTTTGGTACTACTTGTCCTCTTCTTTTTGCACAAATCTTAAAAGTACTGAGAGCCTTCAGTACAATCTTCATGGGGGAGCCTTGGTCAGTGCCTTAATTCCGTAAAGGTCTCATACTGCATTCACATTGCCAGTAATCAAATACCAAAATTTAATTTTAAGGCCTTAATGCTGCTCCGTGTGAACTTTCCAAGAACAACCCATCTCTTCCTGCCACTTCATGCATAAATTACCCCATCAAAGAGCTGGTGTTTATTCTGAGCTCTTTGAAATTCTAATCACTTGTACACACCTCCTCAGGCCAGTCTGTGCTTTGAAATTTGGATTACTTACAATTGGGCTATTCATAACGTAAGGCTATAGAATGCAACTTGCCACCTATTTACAAACCTCTGTACATCCAACATATCATCGAGGATTTCTAATTGACACACTTCTTCAAAATTATTTTCCCGATGTAAGCTTAATATCAACTATTTAAATCACAGCACAGTTAAAAATCGTTTTAAGAAAGCGTGAAACACATGTGAGTGTAATGTTAAGTTAGTCTTTCTACGTACGACTCAAAAGAACACTTGCAGTATTTACTTATTTGGTGTGAATTCTGGCTATGTAGGTGGAGAAGCTGCTATTATATCTGAGCTCTGGCAGAAAGTGGTCAGCTAAATTGCTTATTCCAAATTATATTTCATCCTACACCACTAAACCGTAAAATGAAGTTATTGCCAAGAATGATACAAACTCAGTCATACAAGGTTTCTGTGAGACCTGATAGGGACATCTTAGAGCTTTTGTTAGCTAATTTCCCACAGGCTGACAGGAGAATGATTTCACACTGAAGGTCATCAACAGCTCTCTAGAGATTCCCTCCACCCCTCTCCTGGTATAAAGGACTGTGACTTTATACAGGCACCTGTATAAAGTGGTAATTTGTGACTAAAGCATTGTCAGTTCTGTTTGCCTACACATAGTTATTCCTTACAGCTATAAACAAGTCACCAAGGCTTTTATCTACACACCAAGGAAATCAGTAGTAGTCATTCAACACAGCAGGTGCAGATTTGAGTGAAAATCCAAGTCCTTGTAAATTGGTGAAAACAATTCAAAAAAAAAAATACCTTTACTGCAATTCCACTTGCAATTACATGCTATATTGTCTCTGTTTCATTATTTTTAATATGGTGCCAAAAAAAAAAAAATCACTGGAGGTATATCTAATACACCTGTATCTGATATCCTTTAAAGGAATATAATACTTTTTAATTCAGCCTGGAATGTGGTAGCGGCAGCTTCCTCCAGGTTGTCTTCTGCACTCCCAAGGTATTTCTCAGCAATCTTCTGGTTTTGTCATGGTCTGCAGATTTTGGTAGAAAGGAAATCACTGTGTCTGTTATTGATGTGAATATGTCAAGGCTGTATCTTTACAAATATTCAGTTCCTGGGAGTTCCTAATACTTTACTCCAGTTGGAGTGAGAAAGAATAGAGAAAAACTACACACTTCTATCCTTTCAGTCTCTTATTATATATCACTGGTATGATCACACGTATCATCATGTATGTTCGATGTTTCATTATCCTAGGTTTATGTTTTGGGACTTATACAAATTGAACAGAAATGGTAAATTATAAAGAACAGCAAAAAATGCACAGATACACTTCCAGTTTTATGTACCATGGTTCAAATTCACACAGCTTTCCTAAGCAGCTTCTAGGCTCAGATGAAGGGTGAAAACATTTTACAGGACTGCATTCTACCTTATGAAAGAGAGTACTAAAAAATGGAATATTAACCAGAATTACCCTTCATGACAGTATATTCCTTGCCTTCACAAACATGTATCAGTGAGACACATGACGGTGGGAGTTCTGGCAGAGTAATAAGGTGTACAAGACCGCATAAAGGGAAATAGTAAATGTACTGGCAGGAAGCCCAGTGGGTTTAATCACATTTTCGCACTCGTGTAGTGTTTATATAACCAAATGTGGAGATAATGACAGAGAACCCCTCTCTTTCCCATTATATGATTATTCACACAGCTTACAATATTTCATTTATGGATTACACATCTGTTATTGTGTACCATCAAACACTGCCTTGACTCTCTCTGTCTTAGACGCAGCTCCACTGGTTGAGTTCCTAACACTACTAAACAAACTGCCAGTCCCACACGCAGCCAGTGTTTGCATTACTTACCACTTACCTACTTGCATAAACAGCATTCCATAGATTCAGTCCATAATTCAGTGATAAAAATTAAAGTGAAAAAGCAAAAAATCTGTGGTTAATAAATACTAGATCATTTATTGCAAAGAGAATCTTCATGAAAACTTCTGTGCACATTAATCAAGCTGAACAAGGAAGAGTACTCTTATCATTGCTATGAAGTATACTTTCTGAATGTCACCAAGAAATAAGATTTAGGGGTTTTTTTTAATGGGATGTCAGAACTTTTTTCCATATATATTTATATCATTTTATTATTTTTCTTCTTTTTATTTTCATTTCAATGGAGTTGTGGAAACTTTCACCAGTGGACAATCTGATGCAAGGTCAAATATATAGAGTTAGGTTTTTAATTGTAAAGGAAGTTGAATTTGATACATAGCACAACTGGGAACTAAAGAAAGTGTTTGAATAGGGTGGCATGATTAGAGAGGCCTTTAGGAAGAGCTTGGTAAGATAGGTTACAGGATAACCATAAGAAGGACTGTAGCTCACTTTACAAAGGATGCACTTCATTCCTGTGATTGACATAGTGTTGAAAATGTGGATAAAAAGGGTGCTGATGCTTTTGTTGCTTGGATCAAGCATCCTACCTAGGAAAAAAACTGTGGGGTTTTTTGGCCTACATTTAAAACCTAAAAGTCAGATATACGACTGGAAATGGGAGGTATCTATAATCTTCCGCAATCTTACAACATAATACAAATCAACCTAACTAGGCTTTCGTTTATTCTGCAAAGATCAACTGCTCTGTAAGTCTATAATCTTATGGCTTGTCACAAAAGACATACAGATTTTTTTAAAGTAAGGTAGGGTAGCATTATTATTTAGACTTCCCTGTTTAAAAAAAGAAAAAGTCCTGCCTATTCCTGCTCTTTCTCCAATTACAGTATGAAGAGTTATGTGAGACAGGCAATGATGGAAGACAGACCACAGTAGTTAAGGGCAATATACATTAATGTAAAAATGAGATTTGTCAGGACATGATCTAAATACCTTTCAGACATTAGTCAGAAAATGCAGAACTATGGGAAGATTAAGGCCATATTCCTGCAAAGCCTCAATTTCGCAGAGAATTTCACCCATAGTTTAGAGGATTGTCCTAGAGGGTGATTTCTCTTTGATTCCAAACCCATTATCTGACAGAGCAGTTAAATAGGTCAGCTTATACCACCCACCAGGCAATGTATTTTTTTTCTTTAAAAAGTAGAGAGATGCATATTTCTCTTACAGCTTATTATTATGCAGCATTATAAGTTTATTTTCATGCCTTTATTAGCTCAATGTCAAGCTTAAAATGTAGTTTTACACAAAAGATTAAACAAGGGTGAACAAAGTTAACAATACTGCAAGAGCAAGGAGCTTATCAATGTTCCTACATTCTGATGGGGAATCACTACGCACAGACAAACTCTGGAGCTCAGCCTAGTTAGATACTGCTCTGCAGAAAGAATAATGGGCATTTTTTAATGTTCCAACTGCAATTTTTTTTTTAAGCGAAGTCCCTATCATTTTTCTGTAGAAAAGGTATTTAGGAATGTAGTTCAAGGGTTTGCCCCAAGTATTAAGCCTGCACAGTATTTTCATTTGTGATTTGGGTTTTTAACCTCTTGACCTACTGACAATAAAGTATTTGAATAAGTAGTTTGTAACCCAGTTGAACTTGGGACATGCCACTCTGTGAATGTGATTGAGATACTTAGAACAAAACACTGGAGCAGAACAGCATGCTGGAAAAGCCCAGCATCACAAGAGCATTCTCAGTTTCTGAAACTAGTGAGAGTCCTTCCCAACCAATTTTTTTGGACTTTGGAGCATGCTTCACACTGGCAAGGGCAATAAGAAGGGGTCATAACTTACTCTTTCATATGATCTAAATCTATATATTCCAAGACTATTTTAACATAGTGAAACCATAAGGAACATGCAACCACAGTTCCTTAAAATAAACTAAAACTATTCCCATTTAAATTTACCATTTACTTCAAAAAATGAATTATTACAATAAAATATCCCTACAAAGAAAAGTAATTTCAATCAACCACAGGTTTACGGAATGAGAACTAAAAAAAGCTAAACCCCTGCTTTCTGCCCCTGCCTGAAGTTCAATCCAAATAGATTTGTTTTTACACATGGCTGCAACTGGAAAACATTTATCAGGGGTGTCTGCTAAGGAAACTGGAATCTTAAATCTTCAACAACAAAAATGAATCTAATTAAAAGTTACTTCTTTGCTAAAATGTGTAGAATATTAGAATGAACTCACAGTAAGGGTCTCTTTCTTCACTGAGGCACAAGCAGCTCTGTGTATCCAATGAGCTTAATGGAAGCACATCAGAAGTCACCAGCGATTAACTGCCAAACTACCAGATCCTCTGCTGCTTCATAATCCCGTTTATGACTCTATACTGTTGTATAAATACACAATTAAAAGAAAACCTCCCTTGTACTAGCCTAAATTTTTTCATCAGCTTTTCAAGAAAGAACTTAAAAAGAGAATGTTAATAAACTTGAAAACAACACTGTGCACAACTCATTCAGAAAACAAAACTAAATTTTAAGCAAAATTGAGGGACACAGGGCTTATAGTACACTGTTTTAACTAAGTTAAAGTACTAATTTTGTTACATTATTGCTTACACACCAAAGTCACAGATTGGCAATATGTCAGTTCTTAATACAACTGGGCATATTCACTCTGCATTTCTTAACTGCTTTGTTTTCATGGCTGGGAAAAGAAAGGGGAGAATTCTTCCCCAATGGGGCAGGAAAAGAGTTGTAGAGGTTGTTTAAATGCACTAAAGAAGAAAGATGAGTCATGCAGAGAAGACCTGACACTGCTTTCTCCTCCTGTCAGGGATCAGAGATGCCAACGTGTACAAACTGGGCATACATGCACACTGAAGTGAACATGATGACTAAATATCATTTATCAATGAGTCTCCTTTCCAATGAAAATATTCAGGGTTACAGGGTGTATACACAGGGGGGGGTGTGTGTGTATATATCTCCCTGTATACACAGACACACATAGATATATTACAGGCTGGAGCTTTTTGGGCATGCCTGGGCATTTTCCTGCGGTAGCTTTTCCACACAAATGAGACCACACGCTCTTTTAGCAGCTCCTCTCCTTTCTCATTATAGCTGAGATCTTCACAGAATCACAGAATCACTAAGGTTGGAAAAGACCTGTAAGATCATCAAGTCCAACCATCTTATTCCCTTTCCACTCAAAGCTTTCCAGCTGCTATAGCATCTCTGTTTCTTTTCCCTTTAGGGTGCTACCCTTTTCCATAGCTGCCACCCCTCTGGCTGAGCCAAGGACCAGAGGTAGGACAACCAGCAGGGCCAAGATCCAACCATCCCCTTCTGCAGCGTCCCTCTTTCCTCCTTTAGCTTCTGCTCTGCCTCTGGCTTGCAGCAGTCATCTCTGGCTGAAATCACCGGAGATTTATCTAGCTAATGAACACCACTCACTTGAATTCCTACCAGGATTTTGTGGGGAGTTCACTAATGACCGTCTCTAGACATCTTTAATAGGCAATGTGACTCCCGCACTGCATTCACTCCTCAACCGAAGCATTTTCAGTAGAAACTTGATGCAAATAGTCTAAACTCAAACAACCCCATACATCCTCAGTTCCAAGACCAGAGCTAGAGACCTCTGCCCACTGCCCTCTGAATATAACTCACACAGGCAACAGTTTTATCTCCATTTTCCTCAAAAAAGACAGATCTTTTACCACTAAAGCATAAACCCACAATGCTTGCAGAAGTGAAAGTTCAAAATTAAAACTATTTTACAAAACCAAACCTAAAAAATTGCTTTGTTTATTTTTAATAATCTGGCAAAAATTTTAGTGTTCAAGAGTTTAGAGACTACCTTGCTGGAGAACAAAAGTTACTTAATCAGAGCTAGCAGCCTACCTCTGGCAATGGCCCACTCTTACAATTTCTAATCATCAGGAGGGAAGAGTAGCTTATCTAGCCAGTTGCACCAAGTTACATTGCAGAATATCTTCATAATCCTAGCAAGAAATCAGTTCATGCTCTGAAGCATTAGGATTGATAGCCCTTGTAATTTTGAATCTTGGCAGAATACTGACAAATGATATTTTTGTTCTTTTGGAGCTCCAAATATCAGGTTTAAATAAGAGTCACTAATACAAAATGTGGTCACATTGTTCCTTCTCAGTAATACCCCTCTTCAGTTTTAGGGGAAATATCTTAATACTAGTGCTTAGAATCCTTTAAATCTAAAAAAAATAACCGGTTGTTTTTTTTCAAGATGGCCCATATCAGTGGTTCCTTCCTCCAGTAAACATCTTTAAATTAAAAAAAAAATGCTTTTTAGCCTTTCATGAGTTCAAAGGAGAAAGAAGAAAAAACTGGAATATTTCAAAATCCTACAGAATGCAGAGCAGTCTGTTACAATCTCACATATCCACTACGTATTCTTCATTAACCATAGGGGTGTGAAGGAGGGAGATAAAGTCCTTTCCAGTGTAATACAACAGGAACCCATGTAAGTTAATGCGTACTGCAGCATTTACAGATGAAAAAACTGTCATCACACAAGATGCAAATGCAGCGCGGAATTTTTTTGTCTTCCAAAGTGAATGGAAATTTTACCTGGTTTTAGTCACAGCTTTATATATAGAAGGTTTGGTTTTGTTTGCTTTTTCCTTATCCAAATCTTCTTCCTTGCTCATATTAACTAAGTGACTATAGACTTCTAACCTCAATGCAAACCAAGCAAAATAATTTTTTGGGTTTCTATAATGGCCAGACCTGGGAATGCCACCCTGGACTCTCTTTGAAATAACAGTCTTTAATCCAGAATGCTACGGTCTAAAGTACAGACGGAAAGCAAGAGCTAGTCAAGATAGACAGGGTCGGAAAACTGAAAGACAACAAAACAAATTGGGTTTGGCAGAAAAACAGAAGCCTCAATTTGTCATTTGCCCAAGCAATAAAGGACAGCAGTGATAACTCATAAGGAAGTCTTGAAAGGCAGATAAGTACTGACTGACTGGGAGTGCTGCTGCAGTGGGAGAGAGCTATCTGTCCCAGACTAGTCATGGAGTTTGCAGACCCCAAGTTGTAACTGAGCAATTTTCCTAATCTTGGTGATTTATTTTCATTGCTGTTTCAACTCAGATGTCTACAGAAGTTCATGTCCAGCTTTATCTCCTTTCACACATAAAATCCTTAAGTGTGCATTTATTTGTCCTTTGCACTCAGTCTCTTTTACAGGTGGGAATACATTTATAAACTTGAGCTGTCCTACAGGTTTATCTTTCCCTGATATCCAAAACAAAATTGGTAAGTACTCCACGAGACTGGAAAATCATAAATCACAGGTTGTCTGGCCATTCATGGAAAGGCTCAGAGACACTAACTGGAATAACTGGAACACTGGTTCTGCATTCCTGTATGAACTTTCAACCCTAAAGCATTAGATCCTGAAGTATTACACTTCCAGTTAACTGTGCAGTGCAAGCAGTAAGCACTTAAACTGATACTGTTTTAAGAATAGCTGCTCAACTATGACCCTCCTACAGAAAAGTTTTTGGTCCTCACTCTGAGCATAAAAATTCTCAATACATGGGCTACCCCTCAGCATCCTATGATTATAAATAGAGCGAAATTATGAAGATTCACAAGTACCATCAATGGCTTCTCACAGTCTTTCAGTGTTACCTTAGTCTCTTTGCGTCATCCCTGGCTGTGTTCTGTCTAAATTAAAGTCTGACTTGACAAACGTTCATTGAAAGAAGGCTCTGCCAAGCGAAGCAGTCCTGGATGGCAGTACTTTTAGGATCAGTCCTTCTTAGTCTTAATTTTTACCTGTGGAGGAACAGAAGGAATGCCAGATACAAAGTAAAGAGAAGCCTGTTCTGAAGCAGGCAAAGCCCATAACCAAGCTACTATGAAAGAAATTCAGACACTCCACTAACATATTCTGGGATTCCAGGTAGATTCATACTGCTGTCTTGGCCTGTGTGCTAAGCAAAGAGGTACTGCTCTTGGCAGAAAGGGTCTGATAAGCAAAGCCCAAACTGTGCCCCAGCTGCAGCTCAACATAATTCAACTATTCCAATTCAGTGCAAAGTCAAAAGGTGAGCATTGAAAGCAACAGCACTGAAAACAGCTGAGTGTCCAAATCTAGAAACCCCTGCAGAATGCACCTCAAGGCACTTTGACATACGTGACCCAAACTTTGTAATTTTCACCCAGATTCTAAACTGGTGGTTATCAGCCTTGATGACATTACAGCAAATTTTGCCAGTTGGGAATCTGCTCCGCCGCAGCTATGTGTTTTGTAATCGCCAAGTCAGAATCTGTGATACATTAAGGTTCTTTTGCAGAACTTCTGCCATACTGTTCTCTTTACGATGCATGATTTTCATTACCCAGTGCCTATAACTTCAACATATGTTTATGGGAAGAGCCTGCTATTTATTACACTCAAAGCAGTGTCTCATGCTGCACATCACGGTGACAGGCAATTAGTTCCCACTGAGTAATTAATTATTAATACAAATATTTATTTAAGAACTATTCCTAGTAAAGGTTATAAATATTTTTATTCCAAAGATATAAATAACACAAACAATTACTGCCATTTTGTTTTTAAAATATTATCTATGCAGCCACTCTAAAAAATGACAATGTATCAGTAATATAATATCTCTTGAATAAAGCCAAACAGCTACCAATTTCTTGTTCAGGTAGTAAGGCCAGTGGGTGATTCCAGGCCTTCTTTAGGAATGAAAGTGAAGATCAAGGAGGGGAAAGAGTTGTGCAGGCAACTCCAGGTAGAACAGTGGAACAGGATTTACAAAGAAAAACTAAGAAACTTTTGCAGTCTCAAAATTATACTGAATATACCTCTGTTGCACACAAAATACTCAAGTGCATGAACAAAGTAGAGCCATCAAGGGAGTCACTGATGCTGCCAGGCAGCTTGGGGGGTCGCAGCAAGAGGAGGCACAGGGGCAGAACTGAGCTCTCCTTGGGAGAGTTGGGGGTGAGGAGCGCTCTCTCTGTGGGCGCTGCTGGAAGGTGGCACAAAACTGCTCCTAGGCCTCGGGCTCAAAATCCATTTGAATGCCAAGTCTAGCAACTGAATTTAAAATATTTTGCACTAAGGCAGCTAGAAATATAACAGTTGGGGAAGAAGGTTAGGAATCGGCTCCCTCCCTGCTCAGCACCCGCTCTCAGCTAAGTGTGGCTCGGAAAGCAACCTAGCACACATGTGGCATGTTGGCAACAGAAGACGCACAGAAGGATGCAGAGTTCATCCTAGCCATGTGAAACAAAAGCAACACACTTTCAGCACAGGTCCAGAGGTCAAATTCTCCATCTTTTAACCCTAGTTCTACAGTAGAAATGGAGAGGAAATTACTATTGATTCAGATGGGTTTAAGCGGAAGAAAAATGGGTGCAGATAACTGATCAAAGGGTCTTTATAGGTTTTTTATGAGAAGTAGGCTTTTGAAGGAAATGAATAATGTTGATGAAATTTTCCTTCCTTCTGAATCTTTAGCTGGAAAAAATAGGATTTTTTTTTAAAGGTTTCAGGTTAACTAACATTGCAGGGAAAAAATATTTATTTTTCTTCAAAACTATTTGCTAAATACCCAAAGAATACAATATTTGTACGTCCATAACATGCAAAAAAAAAAAAATCCATTGCTTTGTCATAATTTTCTTCTTCCAGCACACAAACAAATATATATCTTTTGAAATTTCCTACAAAACAACTGTCATTTTTAACGTCTTTGGTTAGAGGGCAATTTGTAGAGTTACAGCCTTTCAAAAGAGCAGATGTTCTGTTTTCCAGAGGGAAATCATACGGCTATTAGAGTAGCTACAGAGGGATAAACTGTTTGTACATAGGCCTGGCTTCTCTTCAGTGTCTCTGTGCCAGTCTACTCTTTCAAGGGCTGGGCTGTAGTGATTGAGAAAGCAAAGATGCCAGACATACCTCCTCTTTATATAAACACCACAGAACACATCAGAATTGTGTGACAGAAACAGCTTAACTTTTTCCCTTTTGGTTTGCTAACACCGACATCAACAGTGGCTGAGCTCAAACCTGGAAAAACCACAGGATCATCTTATTCATGGGAAGGAGCCATGGTGTATCTATGGAGCAGTGGAAGCTATTCCTTCTGAACATTTATCTGAATATCTTTACCTTTTTGTGCATGTAAAACCAAAATAAAATAAAATGAAATGAAGTTAAATGCCTCCCTGCAGATGCTGTACTCTAATTACATACAGCCTCACTTCTCAGCAATGTATATTCTTTACAAGCACTATCAAACTGACAGCACTTCTGCAGAAGACAGATCTCCTCTGTTACTCTACAGCAATGGTGCTTTAAACAACTCCAGAGCAAGTATTCACAACTCCACTGCAAATGTCTGCATGGCTGAAACTTCATGCAGAGCTGTTTAAGCACTTGTGAATAGGTGCAAAAATCTGTTTTGAGAATTTCTAAGCATGATTACATTAGTTACCTGACATCATCATCTGGAACAATGATCAGGGCATGCCCTGAATTTTGAGAGGTCAATCTTAACCATCTATCAAGGTTATCCCTGTAAATGAATTGTCTAAATAAAGAGACAAAAAGGCTGTCATTAACTAAAAGTGTGATGGTTAAGAAAAGTCCTTTAAATTTAAGTGGCTTATTTTATTTTACTGTAACATGAACAAACTAATGCTGCTTCACTTCTCAACCAGCAAATCTTTCCCCTTCATTCAGAAAAGGTTTGATGCATCTTGGCTAACGCACACTCTTAACATGGCTCAGCATTTCTGAATTTCACCATATGGACACATGAATCGGCACCTCACTGCACCACCTCTCCCCCACTGAGGGGCACAGAGGAAATAAAACTGAAAACATATTGTTCAAAAAGTTGGTGTTTGATAAGCTCTTGCATTGCAAACTACCCAGAATGTCCTTCCCTCCCACACATATCATCAAATTTTGTATCATACCACACCTCTGGGAACCAAACTCAGCAGAGGAATTCCAGTGGACTTCAACATAAGCATTATGAAATAATGCCATCACACAATAAGCTCCTTTAGTTTATATTCAAGTATATTTTACACTCATTTTCTTCTTTCCACCACACGGATTAAAAAGTTAGAGTGATATCTCCAGCTAGCTCAAAAAGCAAACGATGTGTGTTGGTTTTGGCTGGGGTAGAGTTAATTTTCTTCATAGTAGCTAGTAGGGGGCTGTGGTTTGGATTTGTGCTGGAAACAGTGTTGATAACACAGGGATGTTTTCATCATTGCTGAGCACTGCTCACACAGAGTCAGGGCCTTTTCTGCTCCTCACCCCACCCCACCAGCGAGTAGGCTGGGGGTGCACAAGAATTTGGGAGGGGACACAGCCGGGACAGTTGACCCCAACTGACCAAAGGGATATTCCATACCATATGATGTCATGCTCAGCATATAAAGCTGGGGGAAGAAGGAAGGAAGGCGGGGGATGTTTGGAGTAATTGCATTTGTCTTCCCAAGTACCCGTTAGACATGATGGAGCTCTGCTTTCCTGGAGATGGCTGAACACCTGCCTGCCCATGGGAATCAGTGAATGAATTCCTTGTTTTGCTTTGCTTGCCTGCATGGCTTTTGCTTTACCTATTAAACTGTCTTTATCTCAGCCCACGAGTTTTCTCACTTTCACTCTTCCGATTCTCTCCCCCATCCCGCTGTGGGGGAGTGAGAGAGCAGCTGTGTGGGGCTTAGCTGCCGGCTGGGCTTAAACCACAACACTATGAGACAAGAATCAAAGCCGAACATAACTTGAACAGACTCCAGCAGTATTTGGCAGTGCTCACCTGACTTGTATTAGGACACCTTACCTTAAAAAAACTGCAGGTTTCCAATTAGCTAGGAAATCTGACTCATCTTTCAGTAACTTTAGCTATTAATCGTCTTTGAAAAATCACAGTTACCAACTGTGATTAAGCTACTACTTAAATAAAAAATAAATCAGTAGTGGCCAAGTGCTACTCTAAGCTTATATTCACTCATTATTGAAAGCTCCTTTAACATTTCCCGAGTTCCTCTTTCTTCTGCTGCTGGTATGTCACAGAAATCATCCTGGCATTGTTGAAAGGTCAAGTTCATTTTAGGAAACCCAAGATGTAAGCAGCTACAAGCTCCCCTGCTGCTGTGCATGCCTTTCTTCTGTTCTCCTTTAAAAAAACATTGTTCTATAAAAGTAAAATAAAATTTGTAGTGACCCTACAATTACTACCTTCATATGATGCTGTAGTGTGCATATTCTCTACTTATGGTGTGCCACAGAAGAGAAAAGGATAGGGATATACTTCAGCTCTGATGAGTTTCTGCTGTCAAGTGTGTCTTTAATTCCAGGAGACTCAATAAAGTCCAACTTTTATTATTGATTATTTTTTTTCCCAAGAGCCATTTCACCACATGGGAAAATAGATATTATGCCATATTTATTTCTTACTCAGTTTCCATCACTTATGAAAGTAAGACTTATATTTTTTCCCCTTGTCTACAATAAAACCAGGCATTTTAAAACAACTTTGTAAGCATTTCAGAAGCACCATTCTCCAAATGGTTTTTTGAGCAGTTCCATTTTCATAGTCACCTTGGACAAATAATGCCAAGCTAAATGTTTTTAGTACTTTGAGTAAATTAAAAACGAATTATTTAGGAGAGCTCAGGAGGAAGGAAACAGTGATTCATTAATTAATGTTGACTTAGCTGATTTGTGAGTGGTTAAATCAAGTGACAGCAGCTTGGAGCCACAGGCTACCAGCTGAGCTAGATATAACAGGAGGAAGCTGAATCAAAAACGTTGAAGCAGCAAAATAAAATGCAGCCAGTGACACTCTAGGGCAGAGTCCCTGTACATGACAAACCCTATTTGTGACCCAAGGTTGTAAGCTTTCAAACCAGCACTAAGCAGAAGATTTAAATGCATGTTTGAAGGCTGCATACCAATAAATCCAATGCAATCAGGCATCAGCTAGGAGACTCCATTCATCTACCTGCTGTGCAGGTGCTTCAGCAAGTTCAGTGTGCAGGAGAGAGTGGTGAATGCGTATAACCAAATGAGATATTTGCTTTCTACCTTTAGAACTTGACAATCTGCCAGGTAAGTGAACAAACATTACTTTTCCGAACTTAGTAGGTTTGCCAACCTCAGATCATAACATAATTCCAAAAATTAACTCAAGAGAAAATAAATCAGAGACAAAAAGGTCTAATTTTATACACACAAACTTTTATGAAGATTAGAAGTACTCTATCATTTGTCAGCATGGACTTTCAACCTTTCAAGCACTTCTTGCCTGTTATCTGCAGGTTAATCATTTAGATTTACTTCTCAAAAAACATATTTATATCATAATGAAAATAAAATCCGGACTCTTTCCGGATGCTTAAGAGGAATAATGAAAACATTTCAAATACAGGCTTCATGATAACACTTCAATCCCTTTCTCAAAAATAACTCCACAGCAATAACCTGAGGTATCCGGTAGCCGTTTGACTAAAGTGGGATTCATCGGCCTAAGTAAGGTCTTATGATCTTTAAAAATAATTCCTTCCCCAGTAGAGATGACTATAAAAAAGTTACAACTGGTCTCTCCCCTGAAAAATCCCTCTGACTTCATGACAATTTTCATGAGAACGCTTACAGATTTAATTTGTCATGGTAGTTGCCAAGAGTCAAAGTGTTCACTGGTGAGGGAGGAAGAAATTTTGTGTGACCTGGTTTATTTAAAAAAAAAAACAAAACCAAAACCAAAAAACCAAAACCTTCCATAAAAAAAAAAAAGGATACTGATACAGAAACTTTTTTTTAGGGTTCTCCAGAGAAAAAGTAAAATACAAGCAGTTCCCCAATCAATTATATTAAGTCAGGTAGAACTGAAGTATTCATAGCCTTGCCTGAAAACAATGCAATTCTCTGCTTAACTTTGCTCATGTGATTTCTGCTTACAGCAACAGTGAAAAGAACATCACCCACCACCAGTGAGCCAGAGCGTTACCACAGGACTTAAGAATTTTAACAGCTTTCTAGTACATGCCAGTCTCCCATTAGATACAAAGTCTAGAAAGAGGACAGAAGGTTAAATCCAGCAGCAATAATGTGAAAAAACAGCACCATTGCTTAAAGCGGCTCTTTACAGGCAATTCGCTATCGAAGATGAGACAATTTGAAAGGTATTCTTGCATTTCTTTTTTTAACATTTCTTCTCTGAATGTTGGTCAACACTCAAACATTAGGTAACCACTAAATACAGAGTTCATTATTTAAGGTTGCTAAATGGTGAGCTTCTTATTAGTAATAGTAAATGCATAGAATGGACAGGTAGGACCTTCCTTGAAATCTTTGACCACCCCATTAATGCTATGGGAAAAAAAAATATAAACATGATCTAGTAAGGTAGGTGGTACTTAACAAGAAGAATGAAGTCTAATATTTAAATATGTTTATCAGATGCGACAATGTATTCAGAAAATTTTAAGCTTTCAGCTCTGAGAATTAGCTATGCTTTAATAGCATTCAGGAAAACAATGAGCCAATGTAGAAGCTGTCTGGTGAGTCACTGAACGTTGATTCAGTCTGAATGCATTCACCGCAATGTACCGAGCTACCAGTTGGGAATGAGTGGGAGTTCATTAACATACAGAGAAAGAAACAAGCATGCTGGTGCATTGTATCATCTGTTTCACAGCTTCATATTTTACCTATAGGAATTGTGGCAAATGAATAACTTTTAAGGGACCTTAGCAACAATCAGCAGTCACACTCTGCCTACAAAGAAAACAGCAAATTGGTTTAAAATCACTTCTTAGCATATGCAGTGAAAACCATTACATGCTGTCAACACGTTCAAGTCATCGTGCTAATGAGATGAGACAGGTTGTGTGACAAAGAAAGCAGCATGTTTCTCAGTGGTGAGAAGTAATGAGTCCATTGACCGGTACAGAGAACCTGAATCCTCGACTGTTCTCAAATTAGGTACTCCCCCATTTGGCAAGATGCTCATCTCTGCATTTAGGCTTTCTGTTATCTTTTAGGTTTGTGGGGTTTTTTTGATCTATGTTTGGCTGAAACAGAAGGGCATATTCTTTCTGACAGTTGGGGCAGAGATCACATGAGCTTATCCACACCAATGGGCTAGAAATACCTAGCTAGGCTTTATAGGTCAGTCATCTTACACTAAAGAGTGTCAATGATGATCTTGCGTCTGTTTCATCAACCATCTTAGCTCTATTCTCTACTATCAGACAGCTAGCTTTGATAAAGAAACTGGCCAACCGAACTTCGTAGGCAAGATAGATAGAGAAATAAATGTCCTTTAAGATTGTGCCTCTTTCATGCTGTGATTAATTAAGAAATTGAAAGTATGATTGGACTTTTTAAAGATGTCATAGGATATGGCAACTTCCTGTTATCCAGAATAAATTAAGAAAATATCATCAGTCATTTTATAAAGGACTGCAGCTGCAGGACAAAACATTATATACCTCAGAAACTGGAGAAGTTTTCTGTTCTCAAATATCACTGCAAAGCAGGATGAGTCAGGTGGACATGTCAAAGCTGTGATCATAAATATTTTGACTATTTCTACATTGCATCAGCAATTCATGTTGCTAGATCAATAGACTTCAACACTAATGATTTAGCCCTTCAACATGGAGCTGTACTCCCACAAACCCTAGTGTCTTCTCATCAGCAAAACCGACATGGAAGTCAACAGGAGATTGCTTGTTCATGTGAGCTTGTGTCCCCAAATCAGATTAAATACAGGAGAGAACCAGACAAGACAAAAGCTAAGAAACTAGTATAAAACTTAAAAAAAAAAAAAAAAAAAAGACTCTTTGAACATAACAAATTTTCTTTAAACTCTCAGACTGAATGCAAAGTTACACCTCTCGGATATTCTCTCAGCTTTTGAAAAAATAACCCAAGTTTTCTGTCACTTAGCTATTAAACAAAGGCTCAGCAACCTTCACCTCACTTGAGAGGCTTTAGGCTTATAACAGGAAAATCAAACCCTAGTACTTTGTCCTGGCTGCTCTTGAGATATTTTGAAATTGTGACTTATCCCTCAGACCAAGCAGAAACACAATTCTGTCAAGCTATCTTTGGCTTTCAAGTATTTCAAGCTTTCGAAGTCACTCTTTTCTCACCACTATCTGTTGCAATGACAGTATGTCTCTAGCATATCTTTCAACGAAGAGAACTATAATGAGAACAAGATAAATGGAGTAATATGATCAACAGTTTCAACAAAATTCCATGTCAATCCCACTTCTCTTCCAAGTTATTACCCTATGATTACTGCAACTTGGAGAAGGAAATCACTTATTCATCAGGAAGTTCATATTTATTATTTCACCACCTGATTTAGTGATGTCCCACTAGAGCTTTGAAAATGCTAATTAATGAATTTACCACGGGAAAAAAGACTTGTTGTCCTTATTTCTGGCTTCCTACATAGTTTGGCAATAATCACTATTTCAGATAAAGCACAACTGTTTGCAAACACTACGATGAGGAAGGACAGACTGCAAAAAATCTTCACAATCTATTGCTTTTTATCATTTTATTTTGCAATAAGCATTAAACAGTAAGTGCTTTATACACTGAAAATCAATTGTGAAGAAGCAAAAAGATAACAGGGCAGGTAATTTAGAAAAAAAATCAATGACATATTTAGAATGAACACAATTAATCCATACAACCCACTTAATCCAAAAATGTCATGAAACAAATTGACCGACCGTTTTTAAAGTAGGTGGTAGCATATTAACAATATGGATGTGCCAAGTTTACTGGAAACAATTCACTTACCTCACACAAGTGCTACTCTAGCCAGACCATCACTTAGCATGTCAAACATCTATAACTATCTGATGCACTTAAATGGCTTAGGAAAATATAGAGAGTGGAATAATCAATTTTCAGGGGCAGAGAAGTATTCACTGTGAACAGCATTTTGCAGTCCTTATTGAAATGCATAGTTTTTCTATAGCTACTTGTATGGAAGAATATTTAGAACCTGTCTGAATGTACATAACTGGATTATCGCTTAAAAATCCACAGGAAGTCATAGCATAATACAGAGAAAACCTCACAAATACAAAACTAACATCTTCAGCTAGCTGCATCCTTCATGTGACACATTACAGGGTCCCACCATCAACACTGATTCTTCAGCTTCACCTAGACCATTACAATTCCCTGGATTTTTTATTTTGCAAAAGTAGGAGTACCATCTATTTCCTGGTCTTTGTACCCCTTAATAGCAAATATTCATCTTTCCTCTTAAAAACATAACACGTTTCATCTCTCCATCCTGCCATAATTTATCACCACAAGAGACAGTTACCTGAAATGGCTGTAAAATAAATGACAGCTCTCTTAGTTCTTTTGTTACTATGTCAGAGTAAAAGACAGCCAGTCCTGTGAGTATGGTTGAAGAACATATAGTTCTAGTCTGCATACAGAGCTGGGAATCAGCATACAATTAAAGCAATCTAAAGTTTTCTGGATGGTTTCAATACAGAAAGACGAAAATACAAATAGAAAATAGAAAATGTTCTGTTCGGCATTTTAATACAAATCCAAATTAGTTCATTAAATGCAAGCTGTGAAACTTAACTTTGATCTGTAAGTCGCTAGAGAAAAGGATAGTAAAGAAAAGCTGTGATAAACAACTACATTTTCTAGTTTTCTCTCCTTAGAGCTCTCTCAGAGGAGATCCCACCATTCCTTTGGAAGTTCTTTTTTTTCTAACACCTAGTCCATGGATCTGTTCCTAACCATAGATAAAAGGACAAGTTTTCATTAGGGTGCAATTAGGCATGCAACTTCATTACTATTAACAATGTAAAGAAGAATAATAAGGCAGAAATAAGAACATTAACGTTTTTTAGAGATAACAGATCATTCTTAATGGAAACTGTGTGCCTTAATTCCCTATACATGGTAATACAAATATAACTCATTTTGTCAGTTCATGGGGAGAAAAAGGACAAACCTAAAAAAAAAAAAGAGATGCTCCATCCCACCCTGCTCACAACTAACCAAAGCAAGAATGAAATGTTGGACTTCTGAAAATCAGTGGGAATTTTCCTTCTACTTCAGTTGGGGAAAACTTCATCTCATGACTACTTATTTACTGATTTCAAACATTTGAGTAAGTACAGATTTACATACAAATCTATACTATCCAGAAACAGGCCAGAAACGTGAAAGTAATCTTGATCATAGCTAAAATAAGACTTGATCCAATATCAAATGAAGAGCATGAGCATTTTTTTATTGACTTCAGGAGGTTTTGGATGGAGTCCATTTGGAGACTGCACTGAAGAGGATTTCTATGCTAACCACAGTGTTTTCTTTGCCAGAGGAAGATAAAAATGTATTTAAAATAATGGCATTTTATCAATTTGAAAGCAAAATGTCTGGTCTCCAGCTCTGGAGTAGAAAGAAAAGTTTTATTTTATTTGTTATAACTAAACCCATACATCATTACAAAAAAAACCCCAAAACCAAGCACACCACCCAACACACCTTGTTATTATTATTAAAACAGAACAGGGAAAAAATTTTCTCTGTAATTATATTTTGGTTTATGCATTTACCATATTTCCTACTGCAAAAGGTATATAATTCACAGCAGCTGCTATGAACCACAAGTTGACAACCTAACTAGAAAGCTGACAAAATATTTGATTAGTTGTGCCTGGTGATAGAGATAGCCATTTATCCAACAAAATTAAACAAAGCACCTTCAGTCCAACCCTATGAGGCTTTTTTTGTGTGAACTCCAGCCGACCTAATGAAAAGCTTGATATACAGGAAAATTTAGGAAGACAGAATTATAGAAGATGATATGCTGGATTAGGCCAATGGTCATAGATTTAACTGAGTATCAGTCACAGAGGTCAGTAATAAAGCTTATAAAATCAGGGTAAAACCGATATAATAGAACCGTATGTCCGCAGGTAATCTCTCTCACACAAATTAGTTGAAGGCTGGCTTGTTATAGGAAGTATAAGGGCTTTTAACAGTTTTGAACCACACCCACTTTTATAAAAAATTCCAATTTGCATGGCTGCACAATTCTATTCTCGCTCTTCTTACAAGTGGCCAAGCCCTTTCTTAAATAGTGCCAAGCATTTGGCTTCAATAATTGGAAAATACCTGTGTAAGGCTTATATAGAAAGCACAGGGGCCTCATACTCCCGCTACAACAAGTATTTTCAAATCTTTGCCAAAAAAAAGAATTACACAGCTAAAGAAAGTGCATGTTGTGCTACTTATTAACAATGCTTTGGGTTTCATTGTTTATTTTGCTTTTATCTAGTTTGCTTTGGCAAACTTGTTCGTTACTCTTCCCTTCATTCACATACATAGCATGCTGAACGTATTCTGAAATGGCTTTTCTTTATACCTTTCTTTATGGCAAGGTATCAACTGTTTTATTAAAAGGCTTCCATTTCAGCACATATCTCAGAAAATACTGTGGAAAATAAGTATGTGCCAATGTCAATATGATTTTTTAAAGTTTTAGTATCCATTTCTTTTCTCTTTATGCTCTTTTTATTGCTGCCATGATGCTGAGGAATGTTAAATTGCCCTCTTGGACTGCTATGAAAACTGGAATCATGCATCTCACAGCTTTTTTCTTGAGCTGCAGAACTCTAAAATGTGAAGGATGGATTCTCTGTCTGTTTCTCCATCTCGGATGGAGACATAAGAGAAGGTTTCAACCATACAGCTGGGGATCACTTTGAAAATCCTTCTGGCACATACACTGCTGCATTTCAGTGTTTTTTTCTTAGGAAATATTCCTGTTATGTTCTCTGTCCATCAAAACCTGTCATTTATTTTTATCTTTTTTTTTTCTTTTTAATAAAAGGTAAAAGGTGAAGTCATTCATGACACAAGTCCCTTTAAAGCAAAAAAAGAACAACTTCTCCCTTGCTTCAGCTTTAGTTGTGCACTTTAGGAGTGCTTCATGTAGAACTTGTGCAATATTGAGGTGAGCAAATTACTGCTGTACTATATAAACTGTGGTTAATCAGTCTGGATTCACCTCTTTACAAAAAGAGTGGCTTCTTAAATTGCTGTTACTGCTATCACTTCACAGGTCTGATTGTGGAAGGATCCCTTTAGCTACATCAGTACGTAGCTCAGCAGCAATACTCCAATTGGTTTTCCGTATTTTCCCAATATTTCTGATGGTACTTATTTGCCAAAGTATTAGGCGTTTCAAGTCACTGAAACTGTAAATCATTGAGACAAGGGAAACCTATGACTCATTCACAGAGATTCAAGTCCTGCTTGTCTTAATATGGACAGCCATCTCAATTTCTCTTGGCCTACAGCCAGGATGACTTCACATAGGTACGTAAAACTAGAGCTGGTTTTATTGCATGCATTTACAGTAAAATATCAATGGCTCAGGCAGGACGCTCGTTCAGCATCAGGCACAACTACAGAATTACCCTTTCAGGAATACAACAAAATAATGTTCAGTCACTGTGTATGAGGTGGATGTGGGAACTTGCCTCCTGTACTTCCCTCCACAGTGTGTTGGCCGTACCACATACTTTAACATGATTTAACAGTGGTTCAGCTCAAAAACTAGAAGGCTGCTCTGCCTGGGGGTCTAGGCAAGGCCTTCATTATAGCTGGAAGACCCACAGAGGCTGTAACAGCAATACTCAGGTCTCCCCTCTCTCCAGACTGGCAGTAAAGTGGCCAGTATGCAAAAGGAAAGGCAACTTGAATCCTTAGGACAAGACAGTAAAATAAAAACAAAAAACCCAGCCTCCTCTGCACTTCTAAACCCTGACAACTTACCACTTCCCACATCCAATCCTGAACCAGAGCTCATACTGTGCAGCGATGCTCACAGGGCTCTGCCTCCAACGGCTTCCTGGCACAGCTAGTATCAGTGGAGCAGAGTACTCCACGTGAGGTCCCAAGAAGGGCAGTTGGTATTTGATGACAAGAAGTTGGTGGGGGGTGTTGTTTGTTTTGTTTTGAAGTGTGCATGTGTGTGTATACCTGCATACATATGTATGGATATACCTATACGTACATGCATTTATATCCTTTGAAATCACAAGATTCAATTTTACAGACTTTCTACTTTAAGTCATAGCTTCGGCCAACTGATCTGGTGAAATAAGGCCTAGAGGTCTGCAGTCCTCCAGATTCCTCCCGGCATGTTTTTTGAAGACCACTCTCTTTGCTCCCATGTCATCTCTTGGCTTGTCAGGATGAAAACATGTGCTTTGGAAATGTACTCAACCACTTTGTCAAATCCCTTCCAATCTTTTGGTTCTGGACCATTTCACTCCAGTGACTTGTCACAATATATCAGTTCTTTCTAACTAGACTGAAAAATACTTTTCACCAGCTCTGCTGGCAACACATACTTTATTCACAGCTTCCTACAGCTGTAGTTTAAATCATGAAGTGCCAGGTACCTGACAGGCAGCCATGGTGCCACAGACACATGAAAATACACTGTGAGGAACTACACAAAAAGCTAAAGGCAATTTATGAGTTTTGGACACTGTACTTGGACTTTCAGTGTGGGTGGCATTCTCTACTGCCTTTGGTAACACGGAGAAATACTACACAACGTAAGTGTGTGTCTAAGCTCACTCCTGTATGAGATATCCTTCTAAATTATTTAGTCCCTGCTTGGAAAACAATCTGGTTCTACAGTCTTTAGAGTAAGGAGTCTGCTTGCCAAAGGGGAAAAACACATGTGCTAAAGCAAACTGAAGAAAACACTAAGCTATGCAATACTCTCAATGTGCTACACAAAGTGAAAATGAGTTTTCTTGAAGACACCATTAATCTCCTTTATTCCTCACTATGAGTCTCAGGCAAAGCACCATCAGCAAACTCAGATCTTCTCTTATCTGTGCAAAAATCTGAATTGTTTCTGAAATGGACCATAGGGTCATCACTGCCCTGGACATTGAGCCCTAGATCCAGGGTCGGGATATGCTGCGCTTTACCATTACAGAGCAGAAACACGATATCATATTGATTTTGTAAAATATATTCATTTGTCCTTATTCTATTCTTATTATCCTTCTTATTCTATTTGCCAAGGAATTACAGCTATAAATCCCCACTATGCCTCATAACATTCACTTATCAAAGGTAGAATCATTAAGTGCATAAAATTCTTCAGTCTCAATCTCCTTCCTTCTCTTTCTCTCCTTGGGAAAACATGGCATTCCGAACTTGTTTTACTGCTTAAAATCTGCTTTCTAATAAGCCTATGATAAGCTAAGGAGCATTTCTGTTTAATTTTCTGTTTGTATCATGATTCACAGTGAATTTTTGGAAAGGAAAGGAAATGTTTCAAAACCTGTTGCCTCATTAAGTAGAAGTCAGCGATCAGATCCTTACATAGAGGTAGGGGCAGATGCAACACCCTGAGAAAGGAGGGAGGAGAACAGCGGATTGGACTGCAAGCTGTAGCCGTTTCACATGACCCAGATAGGTCTTGCCCCTTCCTGGCTATATTCAGTCAATGCTGGAGGCACATGTGCTCGCACTGTGCCATGTGAACAGGGAAGGGCAGGGGTAAGATGAGAAATTATAGCTAAGAGAAAGCACCCACTTTCTAGACTGCTGCTGTGTGGCACTGGCAGCTTTTCTCCTGCTCTGATCACCCACAGAGCCGACACAGAGTCAGCGGCTCAGCAGCTGCAACTGGCAGGTAGGGCTGAAGAGCTTAAATCATGAAATTAAGCTGGGGTGGCTGATTTGCAGCACTATGTTAAGGGAGTAGAAGGACAGGGATAACTGGGGAATGAAAGAACACGTTGCCCCTTCTTGTAATTTCATTACTGTGTAAAACACTGAGCAAACTGGACATCCTAAAAAAAAAAAATCTCTTTTTTCTTCCATTGTAATATTCCGAAAGGCCCCTGATTATCATTCTTTAAGCTGAGGTAGCCCTACGGTGACCAGTCATAATAAAGGCTATATTGCACTGGGGCTGTAAACTCATACTACAAAAAGATGATATTTAGCCCCAAAGGATTTGAAGAGTGCAATGACAATTTAACTAGGCTGAGGGAGCAGTATTCACTTTCATTACAAACAACTTCCCTTAAAATTATACATGCATATATATACACACACATATATAAATAAAAAAGTAGGGATGGTCTGTATTGAAGTTCTCATTGCTTCAACATTTGCTTTCAGACTGTGATGCAAAAAATCAGTCTCAAAGCGTACATTTTACAGAAAAGCTCTAACCTCCATAAAATTGCAAGGATAATCAAAATACTTCATTTACAAGCAATATGTAACCTGAATGTTTTTCCATACTCTGATGAGAGAGGCTGGGGTTTTGTCTTTTATTCATTTTCTTAAGAATGAGACATAATTTCTCTTTATAAAATCTGGCTGGAACCTTCAAGCATCTGCAGCAAATCTCCCTACTAACATAGATTCTGGCTTCTGTTCTCCAATGATAGCTGTCATGGGTTTTCCAGAATATTAAACCTTCTGTGTTACTTCACATGTAGAGCAAAATGCACTTGTGAGAATATGGTAATTTTAAATATAAAACCAATTTTCACTTTCCAGTTTGCCACCATAACATAAGAGAATCATCCTACTTTGTCTTCATGATAACTTTAGTGACTTTCATATCAAAACAGGGTTTATACAGGGCTGAAATATTGGGAACTGATGGGCAGTCTAACTCTGGAGAGATTACTCCTGTAACAACAGGGTATTTTGAGACCTAGACTACAGGTGCGGATGCAGAATACATTAATGAAGGATTTGCTTCCAGAACAGCCTCCCTGGAAGACACAATCCAGGTTCATAGTGGGGACAACTGACCAGTTATTTAAGATTAAATCCTTCAGATATCTTATTCAAGAGTGTGAAGAATCCAGTCATCATTTGGCTGCCTCCTCAGAATACAGGATGAAAAAGACTTTACGTATTATGGATCTGGAATTGTTTTACAAGACACAGGCAGATATGAACACTTTTATTTGACAGAAGTGCTTGAAACACAGAAAGTTTCGGTGACATATACCCCAGATAAAATGATAGCTGAGACGAGAAACAATTGCCTGCCTCTAGCACCCACTGCTCTATGGATGCCTACCTGGCTCAAATAAAATCCTAGCACCTCTTTCTATTTACAGATGACAAACTGGGACCAATAGAAAGCTGCCAGAGTACCTGGCATGCTTTGCTCTGTAGTAAGTGCCCTATTCCTGCAGGGCAGCCTGTGTGATTACTGCTTAAGAACTGCTTTTTGCCAAGGGTTGACATTTGCAAGAAGAAAAGTCACAGCTGCCAAAGGAAGAGTAACGATGCAGCTCTGTGCTAAACATAATGAACAAAAAAACAAGGGAGAAGGGGAAGAATAGCTGCTCAAGAGCACCACTGGAGAAGCTGGCCATTGCTTCCAGATCTGTAGTTTCCCTGGGGTTCAGACAGATTATTCATTACAAATATTTACCTGGCAAGTGTTGGCATTTTTCTTTAAGATCTATATTGCTTGAGAATATTACTGACACAGAATGTATTTTTTTCAATGTAAAATATTGATTTTCAGGTAAAGTTGCCAGTGTGAAGGCTAAAATGGAAAAGGTGAATTACAGACAAACCTTCTCAGGTCCTTCATTCTTTTGATATAAAATATAACACACTAAACTGATCTTTTTAGGCCAGGCTATTCTTTCATTTTTCTCTGACTAGAAATCAGATGAATTTTCTCAGCCAACAGAAAAATGGAAGAATATTTCTGCTTTTAACAGAAAAAGCAGAAACATTTCTCTGACTCTGAGGTTTGCCAAGTCTTACAGACTCAGATGCAATCTTCCTGAGAGGTTTGGCCTAGTCAGATTAAATTCTTTAATCACATGCTTCTCTGAAATGTGGACTTGTGCTCCTCTGTTTTCTAGAGCTGCTATGTAAAGTTGTATTTTACTTTTGGAAATAACAAGAGCAGGAAACTTGTTTCATAAGGGAGGATATTTGGCTAGGTATTTGAGCACAGGAAGTAATCCCATTGAATATTTTACTTAGCAATGATTTTCCATTCTGGCAGCCTGTAGGACGGAATCCATTCCATTATACTGAGAGCAGTTTAAGATAATCCACCAACAAAACCTACCCACATTGAAGCCCCACATTTATACACACACATTCATACGTATACACTTTGTACAAACTGAGTAGTTCATTTGCTTTCGGTGGACCTTCCCATACCATGACCTCAACTAATCAAGGGGTCCTAGATCTTTTATCAAATCTCAGTCTATTCAAAGTGCATAATTTGGTGATTTACACATAATAACAGAAATTATCATTCCGGATAGATTGGGGAACAGCTGTGTGTGCCATTGTAGCACATCATGTCCTTAACCCTGGGGCACTGCCCCAGGTAAGTCATTCCTCAAGTTCTCAGTCAAAAAGTAATCTGTACACTTTACGCTGCAACACTCAATTGAAATTATTTGATATACAACATACCAGATTAGTTGCTGACATTGTGCAGTTTCTCCAAAGCTAGAACCAAGGTGATTAGAGAACAGATGGGTATTTTTTGAGCCAAACCGTAAAATTTTCAAAGAAAACAGGGACACACAGTGAAAGAAAAAACTGTACAAAAGTGAATAATATTTTCATACATAGGACTTCTGCAGCTCATGATCCCTCTTCTAGTCTTGTATATGCCAGTGTTCAAACCCAACAGAATACAAACATGTAGTTACATACATCCAGAGAAGAAAATGACCGTGCTGCTGAGGCACATGACAGTGACGAGTCAGACCTATGGCTCGAGTATGTTTGAAAGCAGACAGATAATAGAGAAGAATAGCAGTAAGTTGCAATAAACTGCAGCAGCAGCCTTGTCAGACTTGTGCTGTTTCCTTTTATTCCAGTATATTGCTAAAACTCCCTTCAGGAAGAACATAAACACGAAATTACTTTGAGCTGTTGCATCCAGATCAGAGATGGCTAGTGAGAACTCTCAAAGCTCAGAAGCTGTGCATGATAAGAGGGGTGGAGAAGAGAAAAAGTTTCTAGTCATTTACGTTTCCTTCAAGCAGAAGAGCTCTTCTGCCAGCATGATCTGGTGGAAACTTAATCTCTCTTGATTTGATTACTTCTTTGATTTCACAATGGGTGGGACCCTCCTGTCAGTAAAGTCAACAGGAATTTCCACTGTGACAGTAATGGGCTTTATCCTGTTCATTTGAGATCATTCCTTTAAGTCAGGAGTTGTTCCACTTTTTATTAAACAAAATTAATACTGCTTTTTTTTTATAATAGGTGTTCCACATAATAGCTTCAGTCTCATTGATTCCAACTGCTAAGTACTGACATGTTTGCAAAAATAGTGTGTCGTTGACAGACAGGAAAAGCATTTAATTTTCTTCTAATCAAAATGTAAAAAGATTCTACTCCCTTCATTGAAACAGTAGACACAATGGACTCAATTTCCTTTTACAGGTTGTATAGGTCTTTTCCCTAAATGATCCCCGCACACACACATTTATTTATTCTAATATTCTTGCAATGCATACCTGACAACCTTCTTTGGTTGCCCTTCAATGGCAGACATAACCTAGGATTAGTACTACAGTCTTACCTTTGCTGTCTTGTCTTCTCTTCAGAACCATCAGCATACATGACTTGCACTGTACTGGCTAACAAGTTATGCCACCAGCTGCACTCTGCAGAAATAAAAGCATTCGGTAACTTTAGAGCTGTGATAAAATTCTTCTCTCTTCCAACACTTTTCCAAGCTATCTAATAGTATTGCCATTTTAGAGATTAAAAGTTTTACAGTTCCATGATTAAACCCAAGGTGAAAGATCAGCAGAAAAAAAATCAGATTTCTCCTCAGCCTGTTAGAGTCAGTGTTTCAATAGCCATCATATAGTAGCTGCTTGTACTTAAAGCCCCCAGGTACCCTCCAGCCCCTAGTTTGTTCAAATAAAGTTATGATAAGACAAAAAACCAAACCAAATATATGGCAGGTCTAGTTCTGTCTGATCTTTATTTCAGAGCAGTTTGTATTTCCCAAGATATGCTGTATATCAGGCTATCAAAAGATATTTTTATTAGTTTTTGAATTTCAGCTTTACATCATTATTCCTTACATTGAATCTAGCATGCTTTTTTACTCAAAGCATCAACCTTCATCCATATTCATGTTTTGACAAGACTAGGGATATTACTTTCTCTTACCTTTGTGCTTGATTATTAGACTTACATGACTTACACTGATATTTATCAGCAAAACTGAAGAAGCTACTCTGCCTTTTCTCAGGCATCTGCATTACTGTTTTATGTAGTGGCTTATAGGTAATAGAATTACACTAAGACTCCAGCACTATGGTTATTGTATTTGATCAAATTTGTTTGCAAATGGAAATATTACATTCAAGCTGCATTAAAATAAATCATCTCCAGAGATCTGCAGATAGTATATTACTCACGGCGAAGGTTTCTGTACATATTAATAGTTACTCAGTTCTTCCAGGTACTCATTTTACTTAATACTTTCAAGATGATACATGTAATACCTCCCATTCAAACATATGAATGAATTAACTGTACAGCAGCCTTTTGCAGGGTTGTATTTCTGGAAAGGACAAACACACTGCTAGTACCAGGCTCCAGTTCAGTTTATTTTAAAGTATACTTATTCTGATTCCAAACTGTAGCTTTATTATAAAATAGCAATCAATACTAATAAAGGTAAAAAAGCATGAATTAAAACACAGCTGCATAAAACATTGCCTTCATATAGTATGACCACACGCTTACTTATGCTTCAGAAACCATGAACTATTTATCTCACAAGAAACAGCATTTAATAGTCCCATGAAAAAATGTGGATAATTACAGAAGTGCAATAAAAGAGCAGTATCATATAAATGTCAAAAATTATTTGAGATACAGGCTATGTGATTAATGTCTTATGAAGCTAATACAGCTTTGAGTCAAGATCAGATTCCTACAGAAGTCCAAGACCATTTCACATTAAAAAGCTCATCTTTATACCTGTATGTTTAATGGATTTGGAGGATGATGTAGAATGATACCGATTGTATTTGGAAGACTTAGACTGGCGGGTGCTGCCTTACAGAGCCTTACCCTCCTGCTTATGCAATGCTAGTTTTTCCTGAGACTGTCTACTTGGAAAGCATTATCTGAGTATACAACAGTCATAACAACCACCTACATTTGACAGTGGTATTTCTCAAGAATCAGACCATTAGTTATGAGCACGTATCTAGAGTATCACCTCTCTGGAACATTCTGGATGAGTAGATACCCCTCCATCTTCTGCACATGAATGAAATTTAGCTTACACCTCTTTCTTATTGTTAACTGATACCCACCCCACCCCCCACCCCCAAAAAAAAGACCCCAAAGAAAACAGATTATAGAAAAGAGTTAGCGTTTTATGGCAATACAACCCTTTCTTTGTTTTCCTTTCCAAAGCAAAGATATCTCACTTTTCTTATCTTCTTCCCAAATAAGCTTTACAATAGCTACTTTAGAGGAAGTCAAATCAAGTGATTAGTGCTGTTCTGCCTCCACAAAGTAGATCAAAAACATGAATAATAAAAGCTGCTGTTAATGTTTCTATATGAAGTTACTGCCAAGGATGAGCTTAGTATTCAGGGAGATATTCTTTGCTTGCTCATTGGCTTGGAAAAATGTTAATGAAATTACTTGGTTTTAAAAGGGAAAAAAAGTTGAGGGTTTTTTTTAGTCTGGGAGCAACTGACATTGTAATGTATTTTCTGCACTATTGTATTGGGTCTGGCTGAGATGGAGTTTATTTTCCCCATAGCAGCCCTCATAGTGCTGTGCTTTGTAGTAGTAGCTAGAAAGGTGTTGATAACACTCCAGTGTTTTGGCTACTGCTGAGCAGGGCTCCCACAGCACCAAGGCTGTCTCTCCAACATTCCCCCCGCACCAGCAGGCTGGGGGTGGGCAAGAGCTTGCGAGGGGACATAGCCAGGACAGCTGACCCAAACTGACTAAAGGCATATTCCATACCATATGACATCTGCTCAGCAATAAAAGCTAAGAGAAAGAAGGAGGAAGAGGGGGGCGTTCGTTATTTACGGTGTTTGTCTTCCAGAGCAACCGCTACACCTACTGAAGCCCTGCTTCCCGGGAAGTGGCTGGACATCACCTGCTGCTGATGGGAAGCAGAGAATAACTCTCTTGTTTTCCTTTGCTTCCATGTGCGGCCTTTGCTTTTGCTGTATTAAACTGCCTTTATCTTGACCCACGATGGGTTTTTTATCTTATTTTCTCCCCCCGTGTCCTGCTGAGGAGAGGAGTAATAGAGCGGCTTGGTGGCACCCGGCATCCAGCCGAGGTCAACCCACCCCAACTGTGTGTAACACCTGGCAGTATCTCCTTGTAGAGCTATAAAAGAGAGTTGCTTGTACAACTTGGAAAGGAGGCAATTTACTGAAATTAGGTAATTCACCACTTGGGAAAAAGTGCTCTGTGCTCTCCTTGGAAAACCCCACAGTATCTCTACGGAAAGGCAAGTGCATACTATTCCTTCTGCTGCTCATTAGCCAAATTGCAGACACAGCTATTCATTTGGTGAAATTTAAGAACAGCTAAACTAGATCTCACAGCTCTGTGCTATTTCTTCCAGTATGCTGTTTCCAACTGTAACTAATACGAGATGTTTCAAAGAAAGGTAGGAGATCCCCAAGTGACCACATAGCGGATGATGTTTTAGCAGCCTGTGCATGAAGAAGGATCTTCTCCAGACCAGTAGCATGAAGATTTTGCAACGGTTATTGACAGACCTCAAACCAAATAACTTCCAAGTGGGACAAGACTTTTTTTTGCTTTCTTTTGCTTTGCTTTCTGCCAAAGCTAAACTTTTTGCAGGAAAATTTGCAGGTTTAAGTTTTGGTGGTAGACTAAGAGCTATTTGCAATAGCTTCCTTCCCAGAGATTGCTTCTAAACTCCATCTGCTTCTCTTCAAGCTTGGCTTACTTCCAGCAGGCACAGTCCCAGTGCATTCAGAGAAAATGTTGGACTTAATGGTTGGACTTGATTATTATTGTTGGACTTCGTTATTATTGTTGGACTTGATGATCTCACAGGTCTTTTCCAACCATAGTGATTCTGTGTGTGATTCTGTGAAAAATGAGAGGGCTCTGCACAAACACCCTGCCCCTGCTCTCCTGCCTCCACGCCACACCAGGAGATGCAGGTGGGCCCACAGCATGTGACTGCAGCCAAGGAAAACCCTTTTTTTTGGCCTGAGGACTATGCAGTGCCAAAACATTTCTGCAGCTTCAGAGGAGCAGTACTGCTGGGTAGCAGCCAGGGATCCTGCAAGCTGCCAGCACTGTGGGCAAGAGAAGAACAGAAGAGACTTATTGGGGGGGCTTAAAACCCTCCTAGTTTTCCCAATGAAATCTAAGCCCAGTTTTAAGGTACAGCTCCAGCTTTCTGTTACTGATATCACCAACATACGCTATTATCTGACCTGAATGTTCCCAGCACTTCTCAGCTTCCTTTCAGACTTATTTTAAATAATGCCCCTCAATATCATGATTTGTCTGACCAAGAATCTAGTCCCATTTTGGTTTTGAGAAGTCCAGCTCCCTTCTGCAAATGTTCTTCCTACTTCACTTTAAATATAAAACTAGAATTAATTCTGAAAAAGTTACTGAATATTTTCTTTTAGTACCCTACTGCATTTCCATAATTCTTACTTTTTTCTGAATTAATGGTAACAGCAGGTATTACAACTGCATGATCTTCCCAAGAAGCAAAATCTGTTAAGGGCTAATTTATCAGTTACCCATCACTCACACACCTTTGCTAGGGAGGCAAAGTCAATACCAGTTTTCAAGGTGATCACTACCTCCATGATCAGTTATGCTTCCTCCGCCAGCCTCCTGACTGAATTGCAAGGCAGTATGAATACAAGTGAAGAGCATTGGAGAATATAATTTTCACTCCTGTAAGGAGGCTTTCAAATACTATCAGCTTAGTATCCCAAAAAATGTAATTTGATTTGCAATGGAAAATGCATTCTTCATGGATACTTTGCATGTATTATAACCAATTTTGCTTAAAACTGCATTCTGTGCTTCCTGGGTGTAGAAGACCAAAATGACCCTCATGACACAGTATTGACAGAAATATTTTCATGTTTTAAGTAAAAATAATTTGATTGCAAAATGCCTGCCTATCAGTTATACATATGCTAAACATGGAATCCACTCAGAATTACTATGCTTCTTATGTCTTACCTTTACCATTAAGCATAATTCCTTTTGCACCCTGGTCTGAGTTTAAACTTGAAATTCTCACTTTATAACCAGATGCATCAGCAGGCATATTTCATTCTGCCAATTCAGAATATATGCTCTATCCTCTATTTGACTTTTCAGTGTCAGCATGAATGACTATCCATTGGAAGATTTAAAAATCTTAACTTCTTCATCACTCAAGTGTTTTCAACATTCACCTACAGCTCACTTAAGTTTGGAGGGTGCAACAGATTTTAACATACACATACTAGCAGCTCTCTACAAGGCAAGCAAAATGAGTATCATTTATTCTCCTTAAGGCTTCAGCAGAATCTAAGCATTTCCACTTAGAGCAAAGTGATCTGGTCTGAATTTTGAGAACTCCATTTGCAGTGCTTCATGTTTGTGCAATGCTTCATGCTTGTGCAACTCCAGACTTTTGAATGAGACTTAAACAATCCCAGGAGTTTACTTCTTTTTCCTCTCAGGCATTATGAATTCTTGAATGCCTCGCTACCTCAATCAGACTGGATTTACCCTTATAGTTTGCAGGGACTGATAGATCCTACAAGTCTTAAGCTCTCCATCTTTAGAGAAGCTTACTAAACCATCTCCAAGGGTCCCATAACAAGGGACAAAAAAATTTAAAGCCTCAAAGATTAGTCAGCTTAACTTGGCAATTCCCATAGGAACCATTTTCCATTGAGATCCCATATTTTAAGAGTTAGATTTCTTAATATGTCACCTGATAGTTGACCTCCCTCTTCAGAAATAAATGATGCATTGTGCATGAAGGGAACCAGGTATAGTTCTACTCAGTCTTGTTCTTTGTAAAGTTTTCAAAGCACCTGGGTCTGGCAAACTCCATCCCAAAGTGTTTAAAGAGCTGACACCACTACCTTTAAAAATATGTGAGGTATGTACACAGTAAAAAGACCATTAAAGATTAAACGTAGCATTTATCTACAAAACTGGTAAAGAAATGGAGCCCTAGAATAGGTGTCTTAAAGAGACTGTGTAGTCTCCAGCTTGGAGGTCTTCAGGATTAGGTTTCTGATCTCTGCTAATATATAGACTTCTGCTGAGACTTTTCCAAAAGTTAAGGTGTACATTGTGTCTCTCTTCCATTTAGATTTTCTGATCTCTAATAAATAGTGTGATCTTACATTGCAGTCTTCCCCTCAAAGACAATATCTAGATCCTCTGACAAATGGGCTATCACATTACTCAACTAAAATATAGAAGTCATCCTCTTCTAGTCAACTAATTTTGTGTGACATGTGGGTACTTAATATCTTTAAGAGCATTCAAGAGCTTAAGCTTACCAGAAGTCTGCCAACAGGTCAAAGAGTTAATAGAATACAGACAGTCATATTCACACTGAGGAAAATCACATGCACTTCATTTCATTATGAAAAGAGGCTAAAACATGAAGTTTTCCTACGTTAGGGAAAGGAATTAAGACCTGATCGTATACTCAGCCACTTCTGCCTCACCCTTGCAGTTTGAAGCAATAACCACAGACACTGCTTCATGCTCACGATATATCAGAAATGTAAATCGACTCTGTTCCCCCAACTCCTTACTAAAACAAACTACTTCTCTCTGGTTAATGTAACTTTCATACTTCCTTACAACATTTTAAAGAGACTGAACTGTTTTCTGTTCTAAATAAAGAAAACATTTTCTATACAGATCAATGGCCAAAAAAAGTCTTTTGATTTGGGGTCAGTCAAAACTTGTATCATGTTTCACTTACAAACATACAGTATTTTGATAATATGTGCTCCAGCTGGAGTAAATAACAAAACCAAAAGCATTCAATTCCAGTGCCTCATTTGTTTTCACCTCAAATAGGTAAATATACTATCTTTCAGACCATAGAAACCTCTCTTCTACTTCATGATCTACAACAGAGAGGATGAAGAACCCAGCTTCCAATAAAGTACGTAGCCTTGTGAACAACCTGATGGAAATCATGAATGAATTCACATATACCTTGACCCTCTTTAAACAGTGAAAGGTACCGAGAACTCCTTGACAGCCCAGTAGCCCATGCACTAAGGCTAAATCCCTGCCAGTCCACGGTTAATCCCTGGGGCAAGATACCAAAATGCTGGAGCGTGTTACCCAAACCCCTGTGATGCCATGAGGCACTGGAAGTTAAAGGGCTATCCAGACAGTCTGTCCTAACTCGGACAGGCCTCCTCAGTCATATTTGCAAACTCATTTAACTATTTCTCACAGGCTTGGAGCGCCCTGTAAAATCTGAGACTGTGTTCACTATGGGTCACCCAGAAAAAACACATCAGATTTTCATTTAACTTTTAAATGAGTTAAGTGTTCTCTTTTCTTTTCCTAGAACATCTGCTTTTGTGATGCTTTTCATGGCTTATAGGGTGTTGTAACAGTAATGTATAGTTACATGTGTACTGCATTTGTCTGCCATTAATACCAAATGACATTTAGAGCAATGGTGATGCACAGTGTCTCTGCTCCCTCTCTGCATCTTTTTCAGAAAGATAACAAAAAGCAGTAGCAAAAAGGAAAGCTGTAGCATGCAAAATCCAGTTCACAGGTTCAGCTGATAGACGTGAAGTCATACCCAGAAAGTGACTTTTTCCCCCTTAAAAAACAGAATAAGAAAATTCAGTGTAACAGACAAAGCAATGAATGCAAGTGTGTGTGTACTTCTGGGGCACACTTCATACAGCTTGTCACAAAATGTTAATTGAAAATATAAATCCAGGATGACTTGTCTTGAATGCAGCACAGATAAGGGAAGCAAAGAGTGAGTAATAACAGCAGTACAGCAAGCTGGTGAGGGATACTGAAGGAGAAACAATACTGCATGGGAAATATGTTTGGCCACTTCATATATTCATTAGATAGGTGGCCCAAATAAATTTTGCATTTATTTTGCCTGTAGAAAAATTGGAATTTGTCTCTTCAGAAACATTCAAAGCAAAAAGAATTGATCAGGAAAGAAACATCGTTGAGAAACGGAATTAGATTCAGCTTGAGAAAAGGTAAAACATAAGTAAGGGAATGACTCTGCTGCTAAGATCATCCTCCTGACTTGGTTCATTTTCTTAGACAATTCCAGCTGCTCCTGTTACCAAAAGAGCCAAGACCCTCAAGGTTTTTTTCTTCTTTTTTTTTTTTTTTTTAATTTACTTTGTCATTGCTCCTTTGAGGCAAATTATAAAATATTATTTTACAGGTGGGAAATGAGCCCAAAACTACTACATTTACTTAAATACATACAAAACAAAAAGCAGGGACTGAATCTAGGTTTCTGGAGTCTCTATGTAGCATGCTAAACGCTAAAACCTTACATTGTTATGGTCACGTATGCCTCTTTCTACAGACCGTCCATCTAGCCTGTGACTAACAATATACATAGGGAATCTTAAGACCACAGGTGTTAAGGGTGAGCATCATTGTTGGAGTATTGATCCTTTCTCTTCTGAGTTGTCTGAATACAGATTACACAGTTCAATTTTAAGGACACAGTTTCAAATTACGGAGCATTAGAGGCCTCTCTTCCCTAGATGCTGAATAAAGTGACTCAATAATTTCTTCTTAGAATGATTCCCTGCAGAAATGCCTTTTTCACAAAATAGAAATTTACAGGAAAGTTTTAGTTTTACCCAAAACATTTCATTCTCTTTTGAGAAATTCTTAATGGTATCTGATCCTTTTCTTCTGCAGGCAAAAAGGAAGATTAAAAAACATTTGGGAGGCAGGCAGCTTGCAAGTTGAGGGTGGGGTTTTTTGGTTTTATTGTGGGTTTTTTTTTCGCTTCCTGGAAATTCCTTCTCATAAAATCCAATCAAGCATATATTTTTTCAAATCTCAAATTTAAGATAAACTTTTATCACCCCCTTCGTTCTTTTAATTTCTCTTTCCATTTCAAGATTTCTGATCAGCATTACTGAAAACAGAACCCAACATCTGTCTACAGGTGTGAGAAGGTTGCAGACAACAAGAAGTGTTGGTGAGACAGATCCAAGAGCGTGATAGCACTAGGCAAATAAAAACTCGATGTCCCAATGGCAGACACATGAAACAGAAGCACAGTCTAGCTATTAATGTCAAGTATTTAAAATTGAATTGAACAATAACAGAGAGAACAATTTTATGTTGACAATGGGATATATTTTAGTTAACATGTATATATAACAGGGTAGTGTCATTGCAAATTTTTTCTCTCTTTCCATAAGCAATGAAAGTGGTCTGGTTGCGTGGGGGTCTGAGTACAGGCTAATAATTTTTTTAAAGTCCTGGCTGAAAATTTGACAGAAAGATACAGTCTTGGAAAATATTAAGTTCTAAACAATATCAAAACAGAGGTGCTAGGGAGAAGAAATGGACTCAAATTCATATCTCCATAAGGGAAAATCTGAAGTATGATCTCAGGTACAATATTAAGTTCTAGCAAATCAACATGAAAGAGAGGCGTTATGAATGCCCCAAATGAAATAAAAGCTTCAAAGTTTCCAAAGTATTAGACATGAGATTATCTAACACAAAGGTACAGGGAACCAGGCCCTGTTCTACTGCTCACAAAAGTACTTGTCACATACAAAAAGTGATCCAACTGGGCTGTGCGTGCCACGTGAGTCACACTTCAAAAGCATGTACCAAAGCTTGTGAGAAGGGGAAATACAAAGACTAGGCCATGCCAACCTTTTAAACTTTTATACAGGACCTTGAAATTGTCATTTTAACATATTTTGAGGTAGCAATTAGCTTGCTTTTGCTATACTTTTCTTTTAGTAAATGTCCATATCATTTCTTTGCATTAGTGTGCCTCGCTGCACAGTGTTTGGTATGAAGAAATGTTAACTCTGTTTGCCATAATCAATAATTGATATCAATGTTGCATGGTTTAAATCATAAAAAAGGTCAATTTCCACAGAAATAAAAAAAGATGACTGTTGCTTTCCAAAGCTTCCTCATGCTGATTTCACTTAGAAAGGAATATCCCTAAATTCACTTACACAGAACAAGGTAAACACCTGGAGAATAATTCTGGTCTGTTTTGGACAAATATAATAATAATAATATAATATATAATAATATAATGTTATATATATTTATGATAATATAAAATACATAATAATATAATGATAATTTGGACAATGGAAATTATAGCAAATTTTTTTTTTTTAGTACTTTACTGACTTTTTGCAGATAGTCTAACTGCTGATCCTGGGGGACTGACATCCACTATTCCCCAGTCAGCCACCACAGCTGACAGCAGCTGGTCGACTGCTAGTTATAAGAGTCAAAATGTTTGGATAGACAATTGTGTCTGAAACAGCAAGTGTGGGTCTGCATCACAGGAAGAGAGGCAAATGAAAAGTCCGGTCAGCTTTCTTATTTGGACATTTTTCTCATGTAGCTTTGCCAGTATTCACTTAAAAAGTACTGATTAAAGTTGTATGAAAAGTGTGACATTTTCATGTCAAAGCAAAACATTAAAATAGAGATGAATTAATGTATATATATAAACTTTACAGCCTTATATATTTAATATGAGGGAACAAGATCTATTGGCACATCCAAGATTACAAGAACACCAAGTTCCTCACCAAGATTTCACAGAAATATTATTTCTGATGTAACAAACTATTCCTTGGGAAGTCCAGCCAGTTATGTCTGGGATGCAGTGTTTGCCGAGAAAACAATATAGACTGAAATTTGAAAAGATGGGGGAGTTGGTTTTTTTTTAAACTCAGTGAAGACTTGGTTCCCAGTCCTGTAGTCCTTCAAAACTATTTGTAAGTTGGAAGTGTCTCAGTGAATGCTTTCATCTTCACTTGGATAATTCGCAAAGGTGATAAATGACATACCTTAGTTGTTGCACTAAAGACAAAATTATTTGTCTTATCTGAGTCTCTTTCCAAGGCTTTCCAGAGCCAGAAGATTTGTAAATGAGCTCTTCATCGTATCAGAACTCTCTAACAAGCCTTCATTCTATTTTAGTATTTCAAGCCTTGTGGTGATGCTGTTAAACAATAAAGTAAATTTTTATATTTACCTCACTGTAATGCAGGCAGAATCCATGAGACTGTGCAAATTGTGACCTATTTTAAGTATCTCCATCAAATTCTATAAGAAACTAGAACACAGGTATTACCACCATTTATCAGGGATGAAAGGCACTATTAAAAATGTATAAGAAAAAATAGTTAAATAATCATGAAGTTCATAAATCTACAGTTTTCTTTTTCAAAATTATAGTTGCAAGCAAAAACAGACCTCTTTTTTATACAGATCAAAGCAGCAACTTGTCATTAGCATTGTCAAATAACAGAAGACTGAACTAATGGAATAAGCTGTCTTAACTGGCTGCTCAACACTGATCTCCTTCAGCATGTTAACTAGTTAGAACTCTTGCCCCTTAATTTGGCTTTTGCTTTTAATTTTCGATGAAAATTCATTTGTAAACATCTTGTTCCTGATGCATACTTCACCATACAACACAATTAAAAAATCTGACCATTTCATAGCCTGTTCTTCCCAAGACACAGACAAGAATATGCTTACGCATTGCACCTTGCTGTTTCCCTTCCTACTGCAGTAAAAAGGGAACTTATTCAAAACCTATTGAAACCCAAATCATTTCTTAATTCATATGAAAATAACATAAACGAACACTTACTATTTCAGTCTACAAATTCTACATCCAGTATCTACCTTACACTAGTTGATAATGCTGATTTACAGTTGATAACAGAGCATTGATATTTTCACTGTAGAGATGGGGGTGGAGGAATCAAAGGGAAAGAGGTTGCATAAAGCTTTAGAAAAATGCACACACAACAAAAAAAGCTTCTCCTTAGGATTCACTCAAGTTACAGCATAAAATATCCATTTATGTCATTTGCTTCCTCATAAAAGTCAAGTCAGAAAAAGGAAACAGCATAAACTGTATTTAGAACACTTTACTATGAGCTTACACTTTGCCTACAGAGGTCTAAGACCTGGTGCAAAGATAGAAGTGTAGCCATTTAAGAAAAATCCTAAAATAGGTCTGTTTTTTGGGGGTGGCTAAAGGATATAAGAATCTGACCAAAAATCAATTTATTTTTTTTTAATAAAATCTAGGGTAAATGAAGACATTGTCTTGCAGATAGGATGCAAGCAGATGTGAAAATTATTTCCTATGGATAAAATTCATGAAAATGCAGGGATAAAACAGAAATTTCCATTAGCGATCCTCTCCAATGAAGTTACAAATCACACAGTATACCTGACTGGACAAGTGAGAGCTGGAGGCATTCCTTTCTTGCCAAATATAACGAAAGGCAAAGGTTAAGTGCTTTAAGACATAGCTGCTTAACGCTTACTCTGCAGTAGGAACCTTTCAACAATAATATTGGATTACAGCAGGTATGCTAGAGATATACAGAAAATGAATTAGATGTTTAAAACTCTTTTCTCAAGGGCCCAACTTGCACAGCTGGTCAAAGAGACATCTTTCTATCCCAGAAGAACGTCCAGCATCCCTTATTCATATTTATCCTATAGCACTGAGTGCTTATAAATATTTTACAATTCACCTGATCATACTATCAGATTTTTATAGAGCCTTATGAATATCTGGGATGCACATTTTTTCACCAGCATGGGAGTGGTGTTTTTCTGAAAAAAATAATTCACTCTGGTATCAATCCTGTCTTCAGCAGGTACCTGCTGAAACTCTGTACAAATTGTGAATTAAAGACCCAAAATGCTAGGGTGAAAACAAAAATGCAGTGCAATTATTGTGGTGCTGGACATGACACAGCACTTATAATTCTTCTGAAACTCTCAAAAAGACAGAATTGAATATAAAAAGAACATGAGATAGATAAGATAAAAGAATCTAAAACTCTTGTAAAAAACTGTTTTCTGAAATCATCCTGGGAGATTCTTAGATGATTGTAGCAGCTGAAACAACTACTCATGCCCCGCATGTCAGTGGCTAAAGTGAATGGTTGTACCGAAAAAATACTGAAAGATTAATAAGCAGTTTTTAATCAGCCTGCAGTAAAGAAATGCTGTGGACAGGCCCCTCTCATTCTGAATAGAGGGCGTTCTCAGAATTATGCTTTTCTCCTCATGCAAGGGAATGAGGTTCCCTTTGTTTTGTAAAATGAAACAGCCATCTCCAAAGTAAGTTTCAGATAAATCCTTCTCATACAGGCATGCAACTTCATTAGCAAAAAGGGTACCAGTGATAATCCCGGCTGCATGTGCCCTGGGAGATGGGGGGGTACTGTTGCAAGGACAGTTGCACAAAAATGTAAACTACCCCAGGGTTTTAGAGAAGGGCCGGCATGGGCCTTCACTGGGACTGAGTGTCGTGGAATGAGGATGCTTTCAAAAGAGGGAGGTAGGACACGTTAAAATATCTCTTACTGAAGAGCTGAGGATGGGCAACAACTATCTACCTCCAGCCTATGCTGCCTTCATAAAGCTCCTGCGTGCTGGCTCAGAGTGCGCAGCAGGGGTTGGTTTGGCAACACCACCTTTCCCGGCACAGCTCCCTGCGAACCGGCTCGTGTCACCTGAAATTGCTCATGAGGCAGCGAGCAGCCCAGCGAAGCGCCCTGACCTCTGCGAGTCAGGGTGAGGGGGTAGGTGAGCAAGCTGAGCAATCTCCTCTTCAGCTGGCACAGCTTCTAAAAGATGTGATCATGGCTTCAGTACATCAGCGGTAGCAAATTTGTGCTTTACTTATTCTCAAACTATTATGTAGGCAAATAGCATTACGATTTCTGTTGTTCATCCTTCACTGGTACGCAGAGCAATACCATTAGGCACCAGATTCGGCACGTAAGAGCCTACACTAGCAAAACTGAAGGAAGTAGTGTAGCTGCTTCCAGTTCAGCTACAAACATCCTGCAAATTTAATTCAGCCATGGAAGTTCACACAGATGCTGGAACTATGACCAGCTCATTCCTCTGTTGCAACTGTAACAAAGAATATGCTTGAGCATTCATTTTATATTAGCTTTTAAAATGACAAACCAGTGACAAAGCTTTTATCATCAGGAATCTAATATCTCAGAAAAGCAGTCAGGTATATATTTTTTTTCTTTTGAGATAATGGCAAGCTTGTATTACATGCACTGGAATTTATCTAAAACTTCTACACCTTGTTAGGAATGTATTACAGCGTGGGAATGTACAAAGTAAAGCTAGACATTTCTATTAGCATACTTGATTACAAATGTTAAGAATTCCAGTAGAGAGTAGAATTGTAGCAGCTGTATCAAAAACTGTCTGCTTTGCTTGGAAGAAATGATCTCTAGTTGGGGAAGTTACTGAAGAGTACGCTGGGAGGATTAATTTCCAGCGGGCTTCCTGCAGAGGATGAGAGCAGTGAAAAAGTAATGTAACCACACTCTTAGATAAGAACTTAAGTAATTTTAAAATATCTGTGGCTAAAAGACAACCAGACTCATGTATCTTTTTCTTTCCTTTTTTTTTTACGTAGTGAAGATCGTTTTCTCAATTATTAAATTAATTAATTAAATGAACTCACGAATCCCACAATCTTCACCATCTTTAATTGTCTGGTAAAACAGGACCCTACCTAACAGTACAATCTTTTGTCACTACTATTATTCAAAGAAGTATTTAAGAGACAATAGCGGCCTTTCAGGAATTTCAAGTAACCGTTTTCTAGAGAGAAAACATTACTTGTGTGTGTACTGGGCACAGACACACCCAGACAAATATGCATCAAGCTGAGAAGCAGAAACACTCGCTAGTGCATTGCAGAGATGCCTGAATGCATTAGCCCAGTAGCTGCACAGAATTAAGTGTGGTTCTTCCATTTTTGGCACTGCAGAGACTTCTGCAGTGCTTTGGGGCTGCACCAAGTTGGGTTGGTATGAGTTTCATCCTATGAGATATAGCATCTGTCCATTCCTAGGATGGAGATTATATGAACTGTTACATTTAATTAAACCATAGGTTCAGGTTCCATGTTCACCGCTGGGTACATAAAGTATGAGAAATGCATGCAGCATGCTATGCCTTGGAATGAAGAGAAGGAAAGCAGCAATGCAGGCAGGCATACTGTGCTTTCATAACAGCCAGTCTGAAAGAATACTGCAGACAACATTATTCTACTCAGAAGGAGCTTTCCCTCAACTGCATTTGCTGCTTGCATTAAGAAAGTCAAATCATAACTAGCAGTTCTGAAATCATAACTAGCAGTTCTCCCTACCAAAGCTTTCGTTTGATAATGGTCAGTCAAATGTAAAATTTAAGAATGTTAAAATGTTTTTCTTGAAATAGCAATTCACTCCTGGAATTTCAACTTACGAAAGGAAATTGTGCCAAAACGTTTGTGTTTGAAGTTTGTGCTGATTCATCCAGCTGAAGGTTTGGCCACTGGTTGGAGAAGTAGTATACCAGACAATGCATAAAGGGTGATAAATGCAAACAGGACATACACGGGATAAAAGCTGGAAGAACACCAAGCATCTCCTTAGACAACAGACTGTACTATCACTGCCACTTGCAACGATTTTGACACGGCTTATTGTGCAGAACGTTGAGATGTTCTTTATATAATCAATATATAATGACAGATAAAGAGCATCTAACTTAAAATTGAGCCTAGATAGCCAAGCAACATCTGCTCCACCCAAATTATCACAGAGATGGACAGAGGAAAATGAAACAAGGCCAGACTAAAATGTCTTCGATCCATGCAAAAACTTTACAGGTCTGACAGTAAACCCCTCAGGTCACCTAGGCAATTGGATAGCAGCAATGAGGAGAGGATACCAGTGGTTTGCAACTACCCGTCCTTCAGAATATAACCAGTAGCTCAGCATTTGTTGGAAACAGCAGCATGCTCAAATACTTCCCACTCCTTCCTTCAGCAGGCAGGTCCTACAGACATTTGGCACTGGACAGGGAGGCAGAGGGAACTCAGCAGGTTTTGTCCTTCTGCACAGCTGAGTGACAGATTTCAACTGCGTGAGTCTTGTAATTTATCCCAGAATTTGCCCAAAGTAATTTTTTTCCCTCTTCATGTGAATGTTCATAAACACACGCAATTTTCATCTCTTGGTGCTCCTCCCAAATCCTCATATACTCTTCAGAAAGAAAATATATCATATTACTGTACTCTAAATAACCCAAGCTCCTGAAAACAGCTCCCAGGTAAATCAGAAAAGACAGTGTCAAAACAAATAATTTCACAATTAGAAAACATTTTTGATTCCAGAACACGTCTTCTATTTGCTAAAGAATGGCGATGGCCAATTTGTAACGCCAATGTTCTGATCGTTATATACTACTTTCAAATGATTGCTTGAGAGTAGACTTGCAAAAGGCTATCACTGGAGAAAAATATTCCAAAGCCAAGTTAGGGTTCTGATTCCCAGTCAGGATGACTGATAGGGTTATGGCCTCCGGATATACCCCCAGCCTTGCTGTACAGACAGCTGAGGAGAATTGCAAAGTACAGCCCAGTGCTTTAAGGTAAACTAGTACTTTGAAACATCAGGCTGTAAGAGCAGCTCTTTCAGAAGCACCTTTGCTGTTTATGCAGTTAGGGTAAGCGCAAACTGGAAGGGATCGTAACCTCACAAGCTACCCCAAAGGAATGCATTTTTGTTGTGGCTCAGAGCTCCAGAGCACGATGGGCTAAAGCTGTGTACCCAGGTGATCAGTACTCGCAGCAGGACAGGCAGCGAGGCAGGCGGGCAGACACAGAATTAGGTCATCTGTTACAGCAGCCTCGAGGATGCCGTAACCTACGCCAGAAGCAGCTTTCACTGAGTCATTTACAGCATACTCCTCACTAGCTGCTCCAGCGGAATAAAAACCTTCACAGTTAGTGCCCACCTGGGAGGTCAGTGTGGAGCAGCCAGTGAGCTGTAAATTCACATCCTAACTGATGGTGCAGTAACTTTCACATGTACATACCCCCAAGGGTCCCAGACTGACTTAATGGCTACAGCCTTGGACTAGGAAAAGAAGCTGCTGTTCCTCAGTTCGGGGGGTACTTTTCTTTCCCTTCAGTCTGTCCCAGCCTTTTGATTGTAAATTCCTTGGGGCAGGGAGTGTCTTATATTTAAACAGGTGAGAGTCTGCTTGTGCGAGGATTTTGTAGCTGCTACTGCAAGAATAGTAAGCATGAAAAGCAGAACTGGCAACACAAAAGCTTAAGAAAACCACAAATCATCATCATTTCCAATTCCAAACTACCAAAATAGGGTCAGGCAAGTACTTTGAGGATTTTCGTCCAAGTAGTTCTTCAAAGCCTAGAAATACGTGCTGCCTCTACTTCATAAACCAATTGAGTATTTCCTTTTATTTGCAACCCCAAGCACCCTTCTCCAGAAAAACCCAAGGCGCCAATGGGGACCTCCCAAAACCCAAGAATAAATTTGTGAGCTTGCTCAACCACATCTGAAGAAAAGTGTCATACAACTCAAAAATGCAGGGCAAAAAATGAAACAAGAAAAATTTCTGAGTACAAATACCTACATACTTGATAGGCTTGGGTATCCGTAATCTGTAGCCAATGCACCTCTGCCTGGATAATATAACAGCTGCACTAATGTGAAAAAGACTCAACATGTACGTATGGGACACTGCATAGCCAGATATAGTAGCAGTCTCTGCAGCTAGCTAATACGTCTACATACAACTACAGTTATTACTTTACTTGTCAGTATTAACACAGATACTCTTACACATGCACAATGATGAAAACAGGGAGCTACATATTGCCTTAATGTAAAATGCACAATGCTAATGATTGTAAGTGATCATCTGCTTCATCTTTCTTCCCATAGTCGAATATGGATGGATGAATTGTTACCTTATTTATTATTTACATTGAAATAATGACCTGAGACCAAACCCATGTAATTTTCTGCTAGAGTAGACAATATTTGTGAATGTGTCCTTAGTAGATCATTGTTTTACAGGCTTTTGTAAAATGTTTAGTGTGAAGCTAAAAGACAACTGAGAATGGCTGGGACCTCAGTTACTGAACCCACTATGTACTGTGCTTTCCAGTAGCACCTTATTCCTCTCTGTACTCCACCTGCCAATAATCATCTGATAGCTCTCATTTCGTGAACACATTTTTAATCTTCTTGGGGCAGGGATTATCTCTTAGTTCTTTATATAGCACAACAGTTTCTGCCCATGACCAGGGCACCTCAAAGCCATAGAAATAGCAACAACAAGGCCAAATGCAGTATGAGCACGAAGAATATGCAGATGAATAGTTAATACCTTCACCTATGGCTAAATCCAGGGTTGAAGGCAGTCTTAGTATACTTGCTCGTTAAGCTACAAAACTTTTAAGTCACGAGGCTATCTATATTTCTAGAGGAGAAAATTAATTAGCTTTGCATGGAGGACACAACTTAGCATATATACCAACAATTGTGCTGACAGTACAATACAGCAGTGAAAGAGCCAGGGATTAAAACTCAGGCAAAAACTAGTGTTGGATGATAAAGTTTACAGTAACTACTAGACATTTGCAGTAAATCAAAATCATAAGAAACATACAATTTATGTGTTAGGTGTGCTTTAAAAAAAAAAAATGGAAGAAAATCAGACTTAGATCTGGTAAGATGAAGAGCTAATCTAACCATCCTGGAATTGGTTTGACAAGCAGCCACTGATTACTCCTTATGGAAATAAAAGAAAAAAGGGATATTTCTAAATTTATGAAATGAAACCAGATGTATTTTGGTGGTTTCTCAAGCTGGCTGAAAGAATGCAACAGAAACATTTCATAGGATCATGTCTGTTTTGATGGCAAAGTGTCAAAACACACTTTGACAGTTCCATTTTGACTAGTTTAAGGCACTTCCTTCTGAAATGTTGACATTTACATTTTATCTCAATTGTGTATTATGTCAAAAAAACCTTTTGTTGTATAAAAATTGTTTTTTTTCCAGTTCTCCCTTTTGTGAAAAATTCAGTTTCACAACCTTATTAAATGTAAAATCGCTTTTCAAAATTTCAGAACATTCACCTATTCACTATTTTCATTTGACAATTCTCGAGATGCAAGCTTTGATTCCGCATGTTTGCTCACATGGGCATAGAGGTCATGTATGACCACTTCAGGATGAGGGGTTTTGAAGTTTGTGTATGTTCATGTGGTTGGATAAACTGGAATGACTGAAATTAAGGGACATATCCACTAAAATATCCACTGGACATTTCCAGCTTTCAGCAAAGTAAAAGAGTTTTCACTGCAAATACTGCTTTAAATCAGCACAGAAAAATCAGAAGAAAGTATTACTTATACTTCTATTTTATTTCTGGATTCAAAGTACTTAGGATATATCTTGGTTTAGGATATATTAAGCATCTACTTATGCAAAATATTTTTAACAAAAATGTCCAGTGCATAAAGGGGGGGAAATGAATAGAAAAGCTTTTGTGTGGTGATAGCTATTATTTAAGGATGCTAAAATAAAAGGATAATTACTTTTCGAATGGAAGTTAAGTTCCTGATATACTTCAAAGGAGAGGGCAGGCAGGTGAAGTGCTTTTGACAATATTTTTCCCATGCTTTGAGCACATACTGCTAACAATCTAATGAGGTGCCTTTCTAGTATGAACTGTAGGTCAGAAAAATCCATGATAAAAGTAATGATTCTTTTTTTGAAAATCCATGGGTCAGAGAGGAGGCATGACATGACTACATAACAAGTTTGTTCTGTAATGGTAATTTTGGCTATTTTCCTGCCTTTCCAACTCCAAAGTGGTACACCTTCAATCTCCTCACACATCATCTATGACAGTAATTTGCTTGCCTGATAGCAGATGAAAATCTTTCTGTTATAAGCTATATTTAATATAATCATCTATCTCTGCCTCTTGGGACCATTTTTAGCAATTGAAATGTATTTACTATGCTAAAAAATGTGGTGCCTCAAGCTGAGGGCTATTGTCATCCTCACACTCATTTGAAACCAGTGCTGACAATATACATGCAATAGAATCATAGAATGGTAGAATGGTTTGGGTTGGTAGGGACTTTAAAGATCATCTAGTTCCAACCCGCTACCATGGGCAGGGACACCTTCCACTAGACCAGCTTGCTCAAAGCCCTATCCAACCTGGCCTTGAACACTTCCAGGGATCGGGCATCCACAGCTCCTCTGGGCAACCTGTTCCAGTGCCTCACCACCCTCATGGTGAAGAATTTCTTCCTTCTATCTAATCTAAATCTACCCTCTTTCAGCTTAAAGCCATTACCCCTTGTCCTATTGCTACATGCCCTTGGAAAAAGTCCCTGGAAGGCTGCTATAAGGTCTGCGTGGAGACTTCTCCAGGCTCAACAATCCCAACTCTCTCAGCCTGTCTTCACAGAAGAGGTGCTCCAGCCCTCTGATCATCTTCGCAGCCCTCCTCTGGACTCTCTCCAATAGGTCCCTGTCCTGCTTATGTTGGGGGCCTCAATATATCTGTCAAATGTGCAGGTAAGGCTACCAGCACACAAAGGGCTCTGACCACACCAAGAAGAGAATCCATGCCATACAGCTTCCAGCCTCAGTCTGGCATCCCATCCCAAAAGCTAGCATTTCTTACCTTTTTCAGCCATAAACTCCTGTTTGAAAATACGATAACATATTACATCACATTCACATTTACTACGGAAAAAGTATGTCTTTATATCACTGCTAATCCTGTACAGGTTGTTTATGTGTTCTGACAGGTTAACCAAATACTCTGTAGAGTATAGAAAATACATTTGTTCTAATGAAAAAGTTACCACAACACTTTAAAAGTTACTACTCCATCTTTCTCCTCTCCCACACAGAACATGCAATACTTTTAGCTAAAATACTAAGAGACATGATTACATATGATCTACATCTTCACTGAGTGTCCCAGACACTTGGGTATATTTGCATCTATACTCCTCCAGTTTGTTTGGTTTTGCTCTTTTAAGCTGAAATGTCTCATATTTTCCTTTCAGAGCAAATAAAGGTGTTTGAAGTCACAAGAATCTCAAGGGTCAAGAAAACTATTTTCTACCAAACTATCCTCTCAACCTGCTTGGCAAGAAATGTCAACCTGTCAGCTGTAAAACCCCACAGCAAAGCATGCTGCCTCTCACTGGCGGTATCATGAACACAACCCACAGTGCTGCCGCTCTTTAATTTACTCTTCCCCGTCTATTTTCTCCACCTGTGTTCCAACCAGACAGTTGTTTCTCTGTGAATTTGGAAAGGCAAGATTAAATCAAGGCCAAATTCAGTTGTTACGTCTGACAGTTGCCCAAGAAAGCAGAATGTTTTCTTAAATTGAGCTTTGACATTGGATTCCCATGCCAGCTGCACAAGTTGTTCTGTCCTGGTAGTTGTTGACTGTAGCTATAAAAAGCATAATATATTAATTTTCAAAACTGTACTTATGAATCAGGCTTCCATGACAGCTGGACCAGACATTTTCCTGTCCTAATTGCAGTGTGCTTAGGGAGGAATAGGAGAAGGAAGAAACAAAAGCAAGCACTTTTTTTCACTTCAGTTCTACTTTTGGGTCACCTGCTCTCTAACCTTACTTCTCTCATTCCAAATTAAGTGATAAAAGGGATGACATGTGGCAGCACCACTGACTGAAAAGATGGCCATCAACTTGAAGAAGGAGGAAGAAACCTCAGAGTCTGGTTTTCCAAGTAAAAGACACCAACATTTGTCTTGTGAACAATTGGGCTGGAACTACTTTACTTATGCCTGTATTTGTAAAGCAAAACCAAGCAGAACAGTTCAGGAACTTAATAAAGAAAGAGGGATTTTGATCAAAGAATTGATAAGAAACAGACTTTTCACAGACAAATTCTAGTTCTGATGAAGTTTTTTTTGTAAGAAAGCCTTTCTCTGTCAGTAGACAGGTTAAAACATGGAGAGGAAAAAAAACAACTAAAATAACCAATAGGCTTGTCACTGGATCAATTACCTGGGAGAAGAGGTATCCAGATTCAAATCTCTGCTTAGAGATTGTAAATTCCTTACCTGGGTTTTCTTCTATTTTAAAGAGTAGCTTTTTCACTTACTCTCATGAAAAATTTAGAGGATCTCAGTTTCTTCTCACTTCAGAATGGAATTGTCCCTGCAGATTTGAAGAGCAGCATCTCATTTAGCTTATGGACAGCCAGATCCAATATGTACCAGGAAGCTGATTAATAGATCCAGCTGGGTGGCAGAACGCATTTCTCTTATCCAGTAAGTAGGCCATAACAGTTGATGATTTATAATCTCTTCTATGTGACAGAGATCAGCCCCTTCCTTTTCAAAATAGTCTTGAAGACAAGGCTATTGAAAAGTAACAACAGCTCCATGACTGGCACATTTGTTTCTCACTCCCTTATATCTGATGGTTTAACTTTTAACACCGACATCCTCAAGGGAGATAATGGGAAGCTCTTTAATATTCCAACTTAGCACATCTCTTTGTTCGAGGCCTGCATAAGGAGGCATTAGAAGGCTTCACAAAAAGACAAACGTAACAAAAAGACAAACGTAACAACACAGGAAATAGAGTGAGGATGATGCACTTTCCCTTGAGCAGTGGCCTTTTGCTCTGAGCATTAGATTCCCAGCTTCTACTGAATGATCAAGAAGGAGTAGTATAGAAACCAGCTTTCTTTTTGTCTGCAGGAGGCCAGGAGATTATCTGCTGTATCTTCTGTAATCATCAGTGTAATTGTGATCTTGAGCTAATGCCAATACAGCACTTCATACTTGGATTTAACTATATCCAAGTTTCTGGAAACTGAAGCAACATCAGCTATTCTATATCTCAAGCGGCATATTTAAGCACAAGCACACATCTCAGCTGGTCTATAATTTTCCTAAAGCAATTCTTTTGTTCCAGTAAAAGCCTCATATACACCTCCTATATTTTAAGGTGCAGAATCATGATGAAGGTAATGAGAAGAAGGTTGCAAGAAGTTAATGTTAATTTTCTCCTTGCCAGGCCATTGTTATTCAAGTTGGTGTTGGATGAGCTAATTCATAATTTTATATTTAAATGCCATCAAGGGTGCGTAGATCCTTATTTACTTGCGCATGTAAGTAAATAATGTAAGCTCGTTCATCAACTAATTGCCCTGAAATGATGGCTTTAAAATTCCTAGCTGTATCAAAATGCATGCCTTTCCACACCACAACTTCAGAGCCTGTTGGCAGGTAACTATATAGCTGTCAGCTACCTGAGCTGCTTCTGTGTGCTGCAGAGCACTGCAGATGTTGAATTGATGTCCCAAGTGCTGAACAAAATGACTAAATATAGCAGCAAAACTCAGCTGCATTCCAATCTCAACAATGGTTGTAAGACAAACAATTACAAATGCTCAGCTACATATAACCAGCTAAATGCCTTACCTCAGTGGGATCATTTTCCTTGTTTGAGAATCAGTGAGTTACAAACTGTCTCATCTAGAGTTGCTGGGACTCAGTTTCTAAATTAAGTTTCCTGTCTGTGCTATGGAGCAGTAACTGTAATTTAGTTAACTCAAATGTCAAAGATGAAAACATTCCTCTGAAATCCATTCGCATGTTGTTTGCATGCTAAATGCGAAGTGCTTAATCTGCTGCCATCACAGAAGCCTTTGCATATGCTGGAATTATTTATTCATGTTCCAAATGCCCTAATTAAGAATAGGAGATCTATGATAAAAATCATAATTCCTAGAATTAATAGAATGTCTGATACTTGCAGAGTCATGCAAATACTAACAAATTAACAAATTAATGCATGTAACTATTCAGTGAGGTAGAGAAAAGTACTATGGTCCCAAAACAAATGGCAGGGGAAAAAAAAGACGATACAAAGAAGCCAATATTTGGATAAGACAATATTGTTAATAAATTATTAGTAGGAGTCCAGTCCAACCCGAGTATTACCAAATCACTGACATTCTAGTGGCTCAACATTTTGCCTTAGAATATCATCTTTGTTGCATTTTTTAACCTAGTTTTCACAGATCTTGTTTATAGCAATCACTGAAACAGAAAATCATGATGTTAACACTGTTATTACAAGGAAAAAAAAACCACTTAGGATGGCTGAAGGCTCTGGAACAGCAAAAAGTATGATCAAAAATATGGAAATATTACATGGGAAAGAGATTAAATTAGTTAATTGTATTGGGTCTGGCTGAGATGGGGTTTATTTTCGCCATAGCAGCCCTCATAGTGCTGTGCTTTGTAGTAGTAGCTAGAAAGGTGTTGAAAACACTCCAGTGTTTTGGCTACTGCTGAGCAGGGCTCCCACAGCACCAAGGCTGTCTCTCCAACATTCTCCCCGCACCAGCAGGCTGGGGGTGGGCAAGAGCTTGCGAGGGGACATAGCCAGGACAGTTGACCCAAACTGACCAAAGGCATATTCCATACCATATGACATCTGCTCAGCAATAAAAGCTAAGACAAAGAAGGAGGAAGGGGGGGGCGTTCGTTATTTACGGTGTTTGTCTTCCAGAGCAACCGCTACACCTACTGAAGCCCTGCTTCCCGGGAAGTGGCTGGACATCACCTGCTGCTGATGGGAAGTAGAGAATAACTCTTTTGTTTTCCTTTGCTTCCATGTGCGGCCTTTGCTTTTGCTGTATTAAACTGCCTTTATCTTGACCCACGATGGGTTTTTTCATCTTACTTTCTCCCCCCGTGTCCTGCTGAGGAGAGGAGTGACAGAGCGGCTTGGTGGCACCCGGCATCCAGCCAAGGTCAACCAACCACATTTATTTATCAAAAAAAGTCAGTAGGGGAACTGATCACAGTCTAGACTACTAACACGAGGATGGTCTCTGACAGTAGACCCCTTATTCATACAGCCAACAAGAAGATAACAAGATCTAAGAAAGTTTGAACTGAGAACTGAAATACTGAAATTGGATGCATATAGAATTTTTCTGTCCCCCAGAAAGGAAATTTTATATGACTTTTTTATGTTGAAATAACATTTAATGGATTTTTAGACTGTTCTAGCCATCACTTGTTCTTGACCCAGTCAAAACCAACCCACTGCCACCAGTAGTTTTCCTGCAGCCAGACATCACAAACAACAGAGTTATTGCCATGCATTTTTATCTAATTCAATAAGTGAAGTTAAAGTCCTGATATTTATTTTTCTATTGGGAACAACCATGTACTTATAAGCCAGCCCAACCTAAAAAAAACCCCATATCTGGGATCAGGTTGCCCAAAAACTTCAATTTTTTCCTAAATTTGTATTTCATAATTTTGTATGTTAAATCAAATTCAAGGCAAGTTTACAAAGTTTAAATATTAGGGTGCTTAGACCCTGCATAACATGCAGACTTAGAACTTTTGGCTTTTCTCCATCATCCAAGGTTTGGACCTTCAAAAGTCATGTGATTAATGTAGAAAAAAAACCCCAGTGATGTAGCAAAGTCAACAGCTTTTTCTAGTACTGACAGGCCATAAAAGTTATTGTGGAGAGAAGAAAAAACAACACTGCATCATTAAGTTTAAGAGATGTCTTCTAGCAGCCTTCTATTTAATAGGATTTCCTACAGAAAATACTTAGTACATGGCAACTTTGAATATTTCAGTGTGTTAGTCCTTAAATGATTTAGCTACAATAGCTGTGGACTACAGATGCAGCAAACCCCAGCAGTTTAGGTAGGCTGCAACTACGTTTAGACACACAGCTAGTTAGGTTCTTATTTAGACTCCATATGAAAGACCAAAGTACCAACTAAAGAGATCAAATTTCCAAGGCCAAAGCAGCTGCCAAGGAGTCGTTACCCAGTTTCTGTTGCCTCTTGCGGTCCTGTGCTATTAAGGGATTAGAAAATTTGCACACGGTTGCAACAGTGGAGACATTATAGAAAATTACTGCAAAAAGCAGTCATGGGACTTGATTGGTGTTGCTATGAAAATATAGGAAGTAGGAGGAAGCTGAAAATGGGCTTCTAAAGTGCTGCTTCATGGGCCCTGAGATTTCTGTAAGAAGGTTTTAAATTCTGGTGAAAAAGGACTTCTGGATGATTTGTAGTATGCAGCTAACATTTACGAAAACCTTGAAAGAATTAGCCTCAATGATTTAATCAAACTGCTAATATTAAAAATACCAAAAATTCATTTACAGCACTTGTTTTATTTTCAGATATGCAATTAAAACAGTTGTGTACTTCAAAAGAAAGAAATCAGGAGTCAACAAAACTTGTACTGAATGTGGCCTTTCTCTGGTCTTGAAGGATTCAGCAGCAGGAGGGCAGACTTCCCAGGAGTCAGCATAAATGCAATGGTAGCCCAAAAATGGTAAAACGCTTTTGGGCTTCAGTTTGAACAAGCAGGTTGTCTACTGTGAAAAAAAAAAGCTTTTTTTTTTTTTTAAAAAAAAAAAAAGAAAAATAATGAGTCAAGATACTTGTGCCACAGCCAGCCTGTGGACCAGGCATCTTTGCTAACGTTCACCATTTGGAATGCATTTCCCTCATCCACTGGAAACATTCTGAGTCTTTATTGTTCTGATGTACTTTGAAACACTAGAAAACACATAATTTCTGCGTTTAAGAAGCAAAGACAAAGTTTTTCCTTACCGATAAGATTTCCAGGAGCAATGCTGGGTTGCTAGACCTGCATGCTTTCCCACCTAAAGGGGAGGCAATGCATAAATGAATAATGTGTGTACAGCGTCGAGCATACAGTGAATAGCAGGATCTACTCTGTTCTTTTTGCACACCTTCTCACCATAACAGACCTGACAGAAAAGGCATCTGCTAATGTTTACTCCCAACACACTTTCCTGTTTGTTCCTCATAAATGGCAACACTTGTGACAGTTATCTGACCCAAAAAAGCTGTTTTAATACCGCTCTGCAGTCCACTAACACTCTGAAAGGAACCATTTTCCTCATGGGGATATTTACTTCTTTCTGAAAAATTCCCAGTGATAACATTACGTATTAATTTATGGCGCACACTATTCCCCTATATCTTAGACCTTTAAAATGGAAGGATCAATAGAAGGTGGAGCTTTTTTACCCTCCAAGAAGCTTACAAGCAGTAAATTCTCACCCTTGCAGCACCCCAGTAAGAAAGTAATGACTGCTCTTCAAGTTACTTAGATAAGTAGTGACAGGAGGGTCAGAACATTTTCAGGAGTGCCCAGGTGTACGGGGTTCTCAGTTTAAGGCAATGAAAGCTTAATTTTCAGATAGTCAACTGAATAGTTGCAGAAGACATGGTACAGAAGGGGGGAAAAGAAGGAATCAAGCATTTATGCCAAGATCAAAAGGCAAAAAACCCACAAAAATTAAAGCTTTGGAAAGGAATGATCCCTTTTGAAATCATCTTCTGAAGACATTTTCAAAACACGGATGGAGGTAATGCAGGACTGAGCTGCTTCTGGCTGCCAGGCCTTATTACTCACTCTAATCGTGTAAAGGGATCAAATCAAATATTGCAAATTGAACAAAAAAAAAAAATTTAATTTTCTACGGAAACTAAAAATCATACTATGCTGAACAGCTCTGCCTTATGCCGCAGCTGAAGTGTAAGAGTCTTCACCCAGTGGAGGTGACAGAGGAACAGTATTACTTGGTTGAAGAGATGACAGTTTATCTATGGCAGCTTACCTATGTTGTAAGTTTGACAAGTTGTCTTGTAAAATAATGTCATAGCACAGTTATTAGGCATTCCCATAGGTATTTGATCAGCTTCATCTTTTTATATAATAAAAAAGAAGAAGAAACCTGAATGTAGGCTGTCCCGTGGGCTTACTTTTGTTGAACATGGTGGGAAGGAGGAGGGAGAGAGGAAGAAATCACATTCTATAAAAAATGCCAACCCACTCATTTCTATTTTAAGCATAACTTCTGTAAAAAGAATCATCTGAGCACCAATTCGTATTTAATACAAGTTTCGTGATTCAAAACCAGATTGATAAAAATAGATTCAAAGTACATAATTTAATAAATTTTTACATTGCTATATGTCTTTGCCGTATAATTAGCTTTGATGTAAAATTGTTTTTATCACAAGTCTTCCCACCCGGGTAAGTGAACAGATGCATAAAGCACTTGCCTTTCTGACCAACTGTAAATCAGCTTCAGTGAGGGAGTGTCTGGACCTCAACTGTTGTCTCTGCAAGTGATTTTACCCGTTTTTCTCCCAAGTGCACATGAATATCCTCTAAAACCACACTGCAAACAACTAAATCTAAAAATAGTCATTCCAGCCATAAAAAGACAATATTCTACTTGCTGGAAAAACCTAGTAATAAAATCATGACAAGCTGAACACTGCAGATTTCATTGTGGGAGCTCCACCTCATCACAGCAAAATACACTGTCACAACAATACACAACACAGTTGAAGTCTTACCAAATATAAAATCAGCTATTACAAATAGATATAAAGTATAGTGCAAAAATAACAGGGACAATCTTGCAGAGGAAGGAAGACTGACAACACAGGGGTTTTTTTATTCCCCCTTACATGTCCAAAATATTAAGCAGAATGAGTAAGAGATACTTCAAATTGCACCCGAAAATTCTTTCCATTACAGAGTAAGTTAAGAAAACTGTATACCCCAGGGAAAGGGCAGGGGGAGAGAGACTGAAGTAACATCTTCATGACTCATGACATGTAGATACAGCTCGCCAAATATGAAATGGAGAATAATGCAAAATATAGAATAAAACTTATATGCCTTGACAACAGCAATAAGAAGAGTGTAGAAGAAAGGACGTGAGGGACATTACTGATACCTAGTTAGAGGAACACAGTAGGACTAACCTCTAGACTGATTCTTTAAACTCTAGTTGCCTTGTGTCGACAGGCTGGGGTGTAGGGAGGGAAGGGGTGCAGAGCATAAATCAACACAGGGTGAATGTTTTAAGGAAGCTAAAACTTTTAAATCAATACCATGCATCTAGCACTCAAAATGCTGAAGGAGGTGGGGTTTTTTTCATTATAAAACTGTTTTATTCTGCATCAAGCATTTTACTTTGTTAAAGTATCCATAAAAGAATGATATGTACATAACTTTATAGTCCAATAAAATAAAAAATAATACACATGCTGCTTAGAAAGATAACATCACTAATAATCCTCTCATTGAGACTGATGAAGATGAGGATTTTACCATGGATACGACCTGAAGCTAAAATAAAATACAGGATTAAAAATAAAATACAGAACAAGATTTCTTTTTAATTGTCACACGCCACCCCCATTCAATTGATGTATGTGGGAAAGCTGCATTAAGCCTACAATGTTCTTATCCAGAAAAGAGTCAGACCTGAAAAAGTGTTTCTCCTAAGTAGGTAGGTAGGACAGTATATTACTGAAAGTTGAGAGGACCTGCTCTATTTTAGGCACACACACACTAAACCTCTCTCTTAAACAAAAATAAGAACACACATACACATCACTGCCTGTTCATTTCTTTAAAACAAAGAAAACAATTATGGATAGCAATGCATGTGAAAAATTGCATTGTCATACTCACCTAAACCAGACTCAGACCTACTATTCAAAACAATTTAAGAAAATTCAGTGTAAACTTGCACAGAAGTTCCTAGTGTTAGTCTCTCATATAGAGATTGAGTATGAGCAAAATGCAAGATTAAGCCTCAGAATCCCTGCCTATGCAGAAAAAAGTTACAATTTACTTAAAATTTCACCTTCTTAAATAGCTGTAATCAAGCCTAAAAAAATCACATCATATAAAATTATAGCATAGCTGCTATTCATTTAGAATATGGAAGAATGGAGAGTTACTTGTTCTAGAAGTGGTCAGATGAAGACTCAGCTATATCTTTTTATTCTTTGGGACTTCTCTTCTATGAACTTTCACAGTCTTCCTTCAATCTATGTAAACTTTTATTATTCACAATGGCTGGATAATATATTAACAACTGTTTTTCCACAGTTTCACCAGAGCAACCAGGCTTTCCAGTTCTGAGATGGACTATCCCAAATCCTCAGTGGAGCTGCTGCTTCTATGGACCAGATGGACACACATGACTCATAGTGATCACGTCAGAAACACAGGGTCTATAGCTCACAGGATCTACTTTGCTTTCTTGAATCCATCTTGAAAGGATGGACAAAGTCTTACTAAATTGCTAAAGAATTGGCCCATCGACTAAAATGGTAACTGTAGTACAGGTGTGATGAAAGCGATCCACAGGAATTATCTCTAAGACATGGGGATGTCTTCTGAGATTGTTAAGAGTGAGAAACACTGGGAAAACTGCTACTGGAAGCAGCTATTGCCACAGGCTATACTGGGTCGTTTCTGATTAGTGAAAGCTCCCCAGTCAAACACACCTAAATGAGATGTCATTACCACGTTGTTTGTTCGGGGGAGAAAGGAAAATTCTAGGGTAATACTAAAATATTTATAGAATGAAGAAAAACAAACCCTCTTACTTCATATCAGTTGAACTGCAAGCTAACCACAGGATCAATAGGCCATCTTCAGGTCTTGATGCTTGCACTGTACCAACCCCTAATTGCTTATCAGATAAATAGAATATTTTCCCTTAGTTTATCTTCAGTAAGTATACTTCAAAAAGAGACAGTAGGCCATATCCTACCCCATTAAACTTTACAAGTTTAACCACTTTCAGCAAAAGGGAACAGGGAGGAAAAATAAGGCATGGAGATACATCTTGTCATTTGAGATCCCATTTTTATTACGGCAGCTCAGGCACTGAGCGTCTCTGCATCTGAGTCTGACAGCATCATATTAAACAAAAAGTGTGTGGAGAGCTGTGCTTTTGTAAAATTATAGATCAAAACTGAAAACATTTGCAGAAGGAGAAGCAGAGGCAAATACATGAGGAATTGGGGGAGCCAGAGCAGAAACTGGCTCCAAGCCACAGTCAAGATTTTTCTCACTTTAAAGCAGAGGAAACAAGTGGGCTGATAGAAGCACGATCTGTTGCTGGCAGCAGCATCTGCGCAGACTACTGTGGGTTACACTGGTCTGCCTGGCTACCACGTCTGAGTGCATGAATCAGAAGCCCTCTCAGGATTAAATCATTTCCAGTAATGAATTCTGTTTTCTAATTTTCAAACAGTGTGATATTAGAGCTTGGGCCAACAAACCATCACAGTCACAGCATGGCCTTTGCTGCTGGCACTGTAGCAGAAAGCAACGGTAGTGACACAAATGACATTGTGAGCAGCATTAGCAGTAGAGATTTATTTTGTGGAATTGGTCAGCTAATATCCACTGTTCTAGAGTGTCGGTGGGCCTGAGACCCATGGTGTGGATGGAAAGAAGTCACCTACGGATGCAGCACTTGACCTTTTACCAGAGCAAAAGTTTGTTAGTGGATAGTAGCAACCAGATGGTAACAAAAAAGTTCGTGGTCTCTAGAGTAAAATCATGTTTCTCAAGCTTTTTAATGCAAAAACCTATCACAACTTGTTGTGGGAGAGGAAGAAGTCATCCACAGACTCTCTATATATCGTAATCACAAATGTCTTTACGTTATAAAAGGATAAATATTGTACAAACTCTTGAAAGTGTATTATTTTTATTTTATTTTCTGTGATTTTGTGTGAATATATTTTCTCTCCCTCTGTGTTGTCTTTCCATTAGTTCTGTAGATCCCTTCTGATATATTATGGACCACTGGCTGAGAAACTCAGGAGATGGGTCCAGATGGATTTGGAGACTACATGTTTGCTCCTTCTAGTCCTAGGATACGTGAACTGAATTCTTCCTAACAACCCACACAGTAATTTTGATGGCAAATTTGGGAGAAATACTGGCCAGATTTATCACCCAGTTTTGCATACCAAACCTTTTACAAGTTCCCCCCCTTTTTTTGAGGGGGGGGGGTATAAATTGACATTTATGTTGAAAAATGCCTCCTGCAAATCCTAACACAAGAAGAAAAAAAGCTGGTCAGAAACATCCCCTGCTCTTGTCAGTTCCTTCAACCTCAGGAATTTGGTTTATATTTTAAAAAAAAAAAAGAACAGATGTCTTATGGGTTCTAGTGTTTAATGTTGATAGATTTGCTGGTTGGTTAGAGGTTACCTTCTAGCAGATGTCGTTTTCGATGCTTCATATTGCTGGATTCTTACCCTTCGGTATCAAGGCAACACTTACTAGAAAAATCATAACCTTTTCATCAGTCACAATGGCACTGTAGGGCCAGGATCCAGCAAATGATGGTTATGAAAAATATACTCAGGTCTGTCAGTCCACAGACTGGGAGAGATGAGCTCCAAGTCACCCACCCACAGGCATAACTTCACCCCTTCCGAAGACATTTCAGCCTCAAGATATCAAAATGCAGAGCTTGCAACAGACTGAAATTGAAACTTCAGTCTTCCCAGAGAACGGTTTCTGTTTTTACAGGCAAATTACATAAATTTCCCCTCAAGTTTTGCTACTCTGTAATTCAAGTTGAAAAACAATATTATTATTGCCACATGGTATCTAGGAGAAAAGGTAGACAATTTGGATCAGGACTACATGCTTTCTTCCTCTAAAAATCATCATTTTCAGGTTTGATTTTTATTTGCAGCTCTATTTGTGTCACACTGGAGATCGTTTTGTAATGAGAAAATGACTTTGCTAGTATGACAAAGCCCTGTGCTATATTTTGTGATCAAAGGCATTTTAAGAGAAGGGGAAAAGTTTCTGTGCATATATGCTGGAAAGTGGTACCTGATGCTGCTGTTGGACTCCTTTGTTGTAGATTAATGTGTTGATGTTAAGCTACTTCAGATAAACCCGTTCCCTACCAGCCATCAGTAACTACTGACTTCAAGACAGAAGCTTTTGCCTCACTGGTTTAAAAGCAGGCATTTGGCTTTGTCAGCCAAAATGAACAAGAACACTCAGTAGCAGACAGATTATAGCTAAATGCCAAACCTCTGTTATTAAAAGTTACCACGTAACATCAGTTTCTATCACCGCAGAGTTCACTGAAATTTACACCGCCGCTCAGTAGAAGGCCAGAGATGTGCAAAGCATGGAGCAAAAGTGAGGGCCCTTTTCCTTGCCCTACAGCATTTTTATATATCCATTCCTTTTTCATTTTGGAAAACTGGAAGACATGACCCTGCCATGAGGCAGTAGGTGGCAGAGAAGGTAACGACTTTCAGATGTAGCTTGGCATGGTAGGGAAGAACCCATTTCATCTAGCTCCATCCATTACTGGCCATGGTTCATGGTCTGAGCCAGGTGATGAGTTCACTATCTGAAAGTTGGTTTTGCTCAAGAATATGTTCCTAATTTTTGCTTCCCTTCTAAGCCTTTTGAAGGCAAATCAAATGAGTTTTAAGCTCAGATCAAGGTAGGTATACATTTACCACTGTGTGTAGAGAAGCAAAGATCACAAGAAAGACAAGGACAAAACGTAATCCTTGCTGATAATGTAAACAAAGTACTCTGAGGCAAATCAGTTGTTTTGACAATAACCAACACCAAAAGAAGTCAGCTATGTGTTTTGTTCGTTTATTTCAAAATAAAACCTAGCCATTTCACACAGATCTAATCAAGCAAGGTGACAGATTGGCTTTTGGCTATATATTTAGCTATGAATTTGGTGGATGTCTCTACTACATGCATGACTGTAATAAACACATGAGAATAAAACTAGCTGTCTTACATATATTCATATCTATTGTCTGGTTTTGAAACCCTGGAGGAAAAAATGTGAGTTGTCATCTCCTTTTTCTCCCCCCAAGTCAAATGGCTTTGAATCAGTAGTGAATACCAGAATTAACAGCTCTGGATTAGCCCAAAGATATGAATAAACTCAATGGTAATGTTACAAGCCACAGCTTACAAAACAGATACAGAAGACACCTCATTCCCACCAGCAAATTGTGCCTTAAAAGCACAAAGTGATTCTGAGGGATTTTACTTAAGAGTAGCTCCTATAGATTCCACAGAAAGAAAAAAAAAAACAGGATGTCCAAAGAGACAACTACGTAACTTACCAAAGCAATATGACTTCCCATCTTTGACATACTACTTACACATAAGAATGTAAAATCATTTTAACTTTAAGTTATTGTATTTCAAGGAACTTTACCTGACAAGTAAGATTGTTTAAAAGGAGCTTTTGAGTTCCTCAAGTTAGTTTTTCACTATAGCCTTATTAGGCCAGTTGCTTCAGAGCAAGTTTTAACTTATATCTCTTTTTTGTATTTTAAGATCAGTAAGGTTTTTAGTCTCTTGCAGCTAGCATTGTGTAAACTGTATCACATAGCTAACTGTAACACAAAACCAGGTATTTTCTCCAAGAGTCACTGGTAAGATACAAGTTTGTTTTGTTTTGTCTTGCTTTAAGAAATGCTACCCTGTAGTCGATCCATTTTGCACACAAAGCTGGGATACTTGCAAGCACACAGCTACTTAATGGTCACGTACAAAGTAATGCAACAATGGAGTGCACAAGATAAACCATACTTTGGAAGAGATGATAGTCATGTCACCATACAAGCAGCAATAAAATATGTCAACAGACCAGTACTAGCAAGGTTATTTATTTCTGGGCAGTTAATCCTGAGGCTTTTTACTACATTAAATTAACTATTAAATTAACTATTATTAAATTGGCCATTAAATTCATCAGTAGGTTACCATAAAACTATGTTACAAGGTAGAACAAATTTAAGAATCTACTTGCTTTCTGTCATACACAGACATAACCATTTATAGCGAAACAAGTTTATAACAATTTTAACAAACTGGACATGTATAGTAAAATAAATTCAGGTTCAGTGGTAAGAAAGCATATTTATTCTCCATAAGGTAATACATACTTTGTTAATTGTAGGAAAAAGACTACAAGGCTAATAAATTTGGCGCTTTTGTGATACTTAATTCACATGGTTTACTAAAGCTATTGGAGTTAAGCTAGTAGTATTTTTTTTTTTCTTCTGAAAATAAAGAGCGTTTTTTTCTCATTTAGATAAATTAATGATTCCTTAAAGAATTTGTTTATGCAATAGTACATTGCAATTTGTGACTGAGTGCACAAATATTACATAAAAGTGTTAAGTGATTATGAGGGGAAAAAAAAATCCCTGAACTCTTCTTCAGATGAATATCACTATGACTCCTTGGTATCCTAATTCAGAGCTATCAAGTGATGGCTTCACAAAGCATGGTGTTAATCTATTCTATATCATTCCATATTTACTAGACTCAGGTCCCACTAGAAAATTACTTCAGAGTCTCCTTAAAGCAACATGATTAAAGCAAGCAGTTTCACAAGCAGTAGAATTAATGAAAACTGGTTTCTTACAGGCTCCTATCTCACAGCTAGATTCTTCACGGTCTAATACAGAGCAAGACTTAACTGATGCCTTCTTAAATTGGTTGCTCTCTCTCTTGATATTCTAGAGTGTAATATAATGTGAGCCCATGGCTAATAAAGTTTTCCTTCTCTACCAATCCACCTACATTCATTTAATCTGTAGGATAGATTTGAAACTCTTGTCAAGTTTGGCTGAAATTGTTTGACATGTTAAAAAGGTAAAGGTGGGGTGGCTGTACATTGTGGTAGAAGGTCACCAACAGGACTCCTGCTTACTGAAGGAGTTTGGATATATCACTCATTTAAGCCCAAACTCTCCAAGGAAACTAGCCCTTCACTGCCAATTAACTTCCCTGATTCCCAGGTCCCCAGCGCATTAGATGTACTGTCTATGTAATGATATCAGGTACATTGAAGAAATATCCAATTATTACAGCAATGAATCTGTCGCTTCAGCACTTCACAGGCTATTTATATTCATTTAGTGGCAACCAGACCTATCAGCTACTGTATGAGTTACACCACTGTCACAAGATCTGGCCTTCTGTTGAAGCTGGGTTTCCCCTACGCTTGAGCCTCAGAAACTTCAATTACATGGCCCTTATAGCAGTGACTTTCAGATGTGGATGTGCGTCAGGGAGCTGATACAGATGAAACGATTTCTTTTCTTTACCCCCACATTGAAAATGTTCCTTTTCTTAGGGACTAATACAAAAGTTAAGTTTTGATTCCTTGGTCTAAAGAGGCAGATAAGACATATTCTTGATCTTCAAAAACCTCTGGAAGTTTGCTGTAGATTTCTATAAATATTTTAGCAAAGAAGTGATGCTTCTTGCCCTTTCCCTTTTTAACCTAAGGACTTGCTCAGATTAAACACCTTGTGAAAGCCTCTTTTGTGTATATGTAGTCAATCTTGCATAGTGTTAAGAAAAGGCTTTAATTTCATTTAACACTACTTCTTAAGATTGCATTCTTGCATTTTCATGTACAACAGATATAAGATGTGTCAGTCACCTCATCACAACCAAATTTACAATTAAAATGAAAAAAGGGCAAACCACACACTTACATCGGTTAGTCTTAGCCTTACTACTGCTTCAACCAAAACACTGTAGCCTTGCCAAAAATCAGAGATATTATTTCCTAGCTATTTCTTGGTGCTTCAAGCTGACTTTGACAACCAAAATGATCCAAAGATCTGCAGGCATACATCAGCTTTACAAAAATGAATCATCCCTGCACAAACAATACACTCAGGTGGAAGAATCAAGAATCTGAAGAGGATTCCTCATGAAAATAAACCTGGGCAGTTCATGAGATGACAGCTTAGAACAATTGGGAAAGCAGAATTCAAGTGTGGACCACACAGGGTCACACCATTTTCCATTTAAAGGGTAGAGCAAGCAGAAGTATGATTTCATTACAAAGGGATAAGCACGGTGTAAACGTTGATGTAGTTGAAGGGACAAATCTCACCCGTGAAGCTTTCACCCCAGATTTTGAGGCCTGGTGGGAGCAGCTAACATGCTTTGGTATTGTTCTAAATCACCTGGAGAGTAACCCACAATTCACGAGTTCATTCTCATGAACTACCACCGTGGACAGAATCCTAGTTAAGAGCAGTTTAAGGTTTTCTTTGCAATCCTTCATCAACATGGCACATTTCCTACTGCATGACAAAGAACCATTGCCACAGGCCCTAATTTATTGACATGAGTTCATATTTGAAAATTTCTCTTTGAATTAAAAGCCAGCAAATTTTATTATTTTCAGTGTTGTCTCTGCAAGGAAAAGAGAAGCAACTGGATGTGCCTTGTACAGAGGCTTCCCTAGCAAATTTACAGGAGTTACTGCTATTAAAGTGCAATCTCATGCTGAGGTGCCCAGAACAGTACAATTCCATGTTTGCTACAGTTCTGAAAGGAGACGAAAACTTTTTGATCAATTTTATTGATTTCTGAGCTCACAATGTCTCTGTAAAATTCTGTCACATCTTGGTGTTTAGCTGTGTTATTATGTTGCTATTTTAGGTGATTTTTCATTGGTACCTGTTCTGGACTGTCACTGTTTTGCAGGGACAGTGGCTGTAGAAGGATTGTGACCCTGTCAGTCAAGTGCTACCCACAGCGCATGAAGTTGGCTATGGACACCCTCCCCTTTCCCATTTTGCTATTCCTTTCCTATTAAATTTTACTGCTATTTTGCCTATAGTAACAGGAACAAAACAAACCCAGACACTTGACCAGGAAGGGGCGTAATGGCTCTTTTTGTTGGCAACATTTTCCCCATCCATATTCTATTACATATTACCTAATTCAGGTTCAAAGGAAGGCTTCATTGGTCATATCCTCCATATGGTTTGAGGCAAAGACAATCTAAAGAAAATCTGCACATTTTATTCTAAACATATATGGGTTCATATCTTTTCCCAAAAAAATAAGAAGTCTCCTTGCTATTCTAAAATCCTTATGGAATATTTTCCTTCTCTCTTTTTGAAATTTTTTCTTAAAAGAAAAAATACAATTGTTTCAAAAACAGCTTTTAAAATCTATTTTAGCACTTCAAGGAAATTAAGGAAGATGAAACTTCAAGAGAGGATATCTCCCCACCAACAGATAAAAAATAATTGGGAAAATGCTAAATTTAAGTGTATTTTTCAAGGGTTTCAAAAAGAAAGAGCTACAGAGACCATCATGGATACCTGTCTTACAATACATTACTTACTAACTAAACCAAATTCCCACAAAAACTTTATATCCCCGACTTATGAAAAATCAAAGTCACTTAGCAGTCTCATTTTTACAGTGAAAATCTGCTGTCACTGGACATGTTTGGCACACAGCAATTTAATCTGTTTGCTAATGCCAGTCCCATAGGTAACTTTGAGCATATGGTCAGAGATTTTAAATTAGATTCTGTATTCAACCAAAACCCACTATTGGAGGGTAGAGCACAAAGAACTGAGATCATAAAGATCTGTGTTTGCTGAGCAGCTAAGCCCATGACTAGCACTGTGCTGAAGCATCTCTCAAATATTCAATAGCCAGACACAACAGCCAAAATCCCAACTTGATCAAAGGCAACTGTGATTTGCTATTGACTGCAACAACAGTACCTGGCTTCTCCCAAAGACTTGCTGCTTCTCCCCTACCGGGCACCAGTTTGAACCCCAGGGCAGAAGAAATATATGTCAGCACAAACCACAAAGATCTGTGATATGTACTGAGAATTATTATTTCAATTATTGTCTGTTAGTATTTTAAGCCCAAATGCCATACAGTAACTGCTTCAAACATCAGCCCTACAGCTATAAGCTTAATAAAAAAAAGCAAACAAATTACAGCTTCCCCCATTCAATTCTATCTAGTGATAAAAGTAACAGAATTTCTGTCCTACTTTGAACAAATACTGATTCTCCATCCCTTGAATAGATCACAATAATCCAGAAATGAAGGTTCAGAAACATAATAAGAGGCATAGGAAAAAAAACCCTGACAATTATAATCTTTGCTGTTCCTCATCTACTTTGATACACTTGGTTGTTTTTAATTCACCTGACTGATACCAAACCATAAAGCTAAGACCCCAAAGTTGTGTCAGATATCTGACTAGTCAAGAAAAATGGCTTTCCTACAGAGTGACCACTGGCAGACTTACTATATGCTAGACCACTGACATCTTCAGTAGTTCTGTATCATCGAGAGAATCATAAGCTGTGAAGTTAACATGTAGGTCAGATTCTTTTCTGGGACAATTTGTTTTATGGTTTTGTGATATTTTGCCCAACCATGAGACGAGGGAAAGCCACTATTCCCATTTCTAGCTATACAGTTATGTAGGGCAGGAACCCCCTTGCACACTTACAGTATTAACAGGGATGCTGTGGATCAGTTCTACAGATCTCTGACCCTTAATGCAATAATGTCATCAGCAGTGAAGATGTGTGCAAGGTGACCTGTGCATTTAGTAACACAACAGAACCACTGTCTTAGGCACAACAAATATTCGGGACTGTAAACTTTACAAGTGGAAAAAAAATATATATAACGTCAACCTGGAAAAGACTTCGCAACACAACAACTGAAATAACTGCTACACAATAAAGTGGATTTTTATTCATCCTACCACTCACTTGTCAAATAACAACTCTATTAATATCCCTTTTGGCATTCACTGTTCTTAAGTATCTGCGACTAGATGGATGTGCACTGAAAAACTGAACTCTAACTCAACATAGAAAGATATTTGTAACGATAGGTTTATCTTTACAGAAAGCAGTAAAATCCAGTCCCTGAAAACTCTTCATCTTTGCAATATTACAGAATAGAAATAAACTACTTCTGAATAAAATGCAGAACTATTTCCAACTTCATACAAAGCTCAATTACACAAAAGAAATACAAACCATTTAGTAACTCCGTGAAATTGTTCTGAATAAATCTACTCCACATTCTGAAGCATTTAGTACTTTTGAGTAGCTAATAAAGAAACAAGTACATACTGTGCAGTAACTCATGCTTCTGTAAGTGCCACTTACCATTGTTAATCAGTCTTTTACAAGTCCAGCCTAGGGACATCAGCAGAACAATATCGCTATACTACTGAACAGGTGAGAAAATTCTCCTTATTCAAAGCCTAAATTGTGTTTAGTATTCCATTTTCTTGATCAAATAACTACGCTCATCTCTTTCATACTACAATTGAAGGCTGTTCGCCTTACACCTAATAGTTACGTCGACATACTTTGTTTTATGATATGTAAAAGGTTAAGTAGTTGGCACATCTATATATTTTATAAAACACACTTTTTGTTTTGTATTTGTATCTTCCAAAATATACTTTAAATTAGGCAACGATTAAAGAGTTTTAAAATTCACTTCAAACTCCAGTGAAGTCAACAGAAAGACTCTACCCAGTTGTTGACTGTCAACAGATGTTGACTTGGACCCACACCATAAATTCAGAATCCCGGCACAGAAACATCTCTTCTGAATAGCCAAAGTTGTATTCTTACATACCTACAAACAATTCTCCATACAGTTACTATTCTATTAAAGATGACTCAGACAAAGACCTAATATGACAAGTGTCTTTGTGAAGAAAATATTTACTATGGCCTCAGGATTTACCTTCAATATTTGACAAACAATTGATTTCTAGAACTGGAAATAGCTTAATCCAATGTAGCAATTGTTCCATGCAATGATCTATAAAATGAACACTAAAATATAAGCTGGCAGGTGTCATTCAGATATAGTCTTGGAAGACACGTCATTTGACAGTTTCAGATATCCATGGTTATCATGGGGGTTAGTGAGGTTGCTCACTGTTTAAATAATAACCGTCTTACAAAAATCTCATGAAAATATGTTTTCATTTGATTTTAACAGTGAACATTGTAACTTGCTTTTAAAAACCATCTAGAATTAAGGTGACAATCCTCTACATTTCTAGCATTGATAAATTAAAAGATTATGGCTTTTATTTATTCTACTTCATACAGAATATCAAGTTTAGTCATCTCTTTAATCCTTCCTTAGCAAGCATGGAACCTCAATGATATAAATCCTTATTAATTAAAAAAATAAGATTTTTTAAATGCTTACCAAAACAAAATACGAGAGAGAGGGGATGTTTGATTTGTAGCCCACAACAACCAAGGGAAAGAATTCCACTATTTCAGGAACAGATACATGGTCTATTTTGGCCAAACTGAATAAAACAATGGTGTCAAATCCTACAAGTCCATATTCCCACCATGATTTTTAAAGACCTTTAGCATATGTAAAAAGAAAATGAAAAAACACCATTCCCATTAGAGAGGGAATAATGGGAAAAGATTCCCATTACCTTGTACTTTAATCACGTAGAACCTGGGAAAGGATTAGACTCTTTAACAAGAGACCTGAATATATTCCTGATAGAGCTAGGCATTGCTCCACACCAAACTGAGGAAAAAAAGAGGACGTACTCCAAAGATGTCATCTTTCGAAGCATAGGGGAGAGAAACTTTTGTTTCAACAGGCACTGAGGGGCTCCTGTCCCTTTGAAACATTCAGAATATAAAGTTCAAAAACTGACCAGATACTCAGAGTATCTACAGAACAACTGAAGGCTGGCACTTTTCCTTCAGCTGAATTATTAATCCCATTTCTTCATTATTTCCCATGGCTCCAGCCATGGGTAACTCCAGTAGTATCCCACTGTATCTCATCATTGATTTCCATACAGGTTTACTTCAGTTTGCTACAGACACCAACTGCCTTTAGAGAGAAATGACACAAGGTGAGAGCAAGAATCCTCAGCTATGAGAGCTTAGATATGTCATGTCTCTACAGAATTCCTCTGTAGCTCATATTCAGGTGTTTGCAGAGTGACAGGGGAGAGAGAAGGGGAAGGGGAATACAATGTTTTCCCTCCAGCAAAATCATTTCTTCCATAATGAAAATACAAATCCTGATCTCAGATCCTTTATCATGCCTGGGGAAGGAAAAGGAGAGGAAAGAATATCTGCAGGAAATAGATGAGATCTTTGGCAGTCAAATCAGAGTATTTATGTTACGCACCGCACTGACAGCCAAGTGCATTGCAAATTTGAGAAAGTGAATCATCACAAACATTTAGGGTTAAATCCATATATTTCAAGTGAACGGTTGACAATGGACTTCTCTGCTAGTGCTAAATCAGGTCTTACGGCACTGTGGCACTCAGGCAGAGAACTGGAGTATTAATCAAAATATTTTGCACTCTGCTTCTCATTAAATTTTCTGTGGGTTTTTGAACAGCTGTATTGGATTTACTATTCCAAGAGAGTAGCAGAAGAACCTTCAAAGACTTACAAATCACAGTGCCTGTATGTCACTGGGCGGTAGAAGGAAGTGAAAATATTGAAAACATAATCTGAAATTTTCCTATATAGAGCATATCAAATTTATTATGTTCTAGTTACTAAGAATCAAGAAAGGTTTATGAGAGGAAAATAGTATTTCCTTTCTACCAAGTTAGGCTTTCTAAAACTGATAATAGTATGAGTGTTGCATCCTCAACAGTTTTTTATTCTTCTTATTGTTTCCCCTTTTCCCCTGCAAGGAGGCTATGAGAAAAATAAACCCATGGGATAAATTGTTTAAAATACAGTAGCTAGTTTGAAAAAGGGTATATCTTATTTTTTACAATATTTGGCATACAGAAGTTGCATCATTTCTGCAGCCGTTTTTAATGCAACAAGAAAGATATTTCATTTAAAGATGAAAGGATGAGAAAGAAGACACTAGATGTAATCAAAATAGTGAGTAAGATGAAGATGACAGACAGCCTTATATTATTTACCCTCCAAAAAACTCACATAATGGTGATCAAGGGACCGATTTCTTAAAACAGAGGAACATTAATAAGCACTAGATTAAATATTTCTAAATACTTTGAGATCAGAATTGTGCAGATGAAAGACAGCATATCAAGGTATTGCTTCGAACAGTTTAAAGTAACCATTTCTTTTTAACACTTGCTTATATAGTAAATACATCTGTTCACACAGTACATGCATGTCACTACAAGGTTTATGTCAGAGAATACTTAATTATGACAATTTAAGACATTTATTTTTACATTTGAAAAGATGCAATTTATACAGCAGGATAATTTTTTTTATCCTTTGGGGTTTATTTCACAACATAAACTTGGTAACTTTTGTTTAGTCTACATCTCTAGCTTTATTAATGCCTAGATGTAATAAAGGCTCTTCATTAGTATCTTTGAAAGCACTTAAAATTGTGAAAATGTTCTGGGACTATGAAAGTTGTACAAAAATAGAGCAAACCACAGACACCAACTAGCACAAATTGCTTTTAATGCATCACTAAAAAGGCAGTTTCCAGAGTTTAACAAGAAAAATAGGAACTTCTCTAAATTCTTTCAAGCACTCCCACAGTTATTAGCATTTTCATAAAATTAACATGTAAAAGATTCCTCTAGTAAAATTAGAATGCTTTTTTCTGCAGCAGTAAAAGCCTATTAGGGATATTGATAAAACGAAAGACCTCACTTCTGAACTATTATTCAGCAGTGCTAATAGCTTCCATATCTGAAGAGTAGCTACAATGAAGTATCCACGAGCATTTCAAATGCAGCTCTGTGCTCACAATTCAAGGTAAGGGTAATTTCATTCATTTATGAAATAGATGAAGCATAGGTAGATAGGTATGAGTTACACTGCACACAACACATGAAATTAACATAATTATTAGCAAGATGTAAATATCTGAAGCAAATATGAATAACAAACCACTGATAACATCAGCCACTTTCATAAAATAGAGGGTTTCGTGCATAATCCGGACACAAGCAATATCGACTCCTGCATAACAGAAGGCAGACCACTAGTTTTCCCTCTCAGCCATCTGAAAGGATAAGCATGAGAAGGCTACAAGCCTACTTTCCTGCTGTCTGGATTCCAAGCATATTAGGCACACATCTAAAAGGTGAATAAAATCGGTGTGAGTACTTATTTACTTAAATATCTTTATCAAAAGCCATAAATCTCTTCCAGTGTACCATCTTTGCAAGTTGCCACTGAACCAACTCTGTCTTCACTGACAGCATCCCTAATGTTTTAGTTCTGGGATTATTCTAGAAGTACATCTTTACGCAAGAAAGTGGAGTTTCCTTCTTTTGGAGCTTCCCACCTTTCTCATACAGAACCAGATTGAACGTGCACAGCCAGAAACATAGCCTTTGTAGAGGCTGTCTTCTGCAGTTTCCTTTATTACAGGACAGATTTCAGGGATCCTTATTAGTTCTGGGTTTGTTGGCTAAGCCTGTCTTGCCACGCACACTGAGCTCACCTCAGAAGAGCTATTCTATAGCAGCAACATTTCCTGTTCTTCAAACTATAAGGCCATTTTACCTTCCTGTATAGGCAAGTCACAATAGTTCTCCACTGTTGCTGCCTCTTATACCCACAGAAATGAGGCAAAACTGCCATCAGCTACTTCATGGTACTGAATATTAGCTCAGTTACAATACTGCTGGTGTGCTGTCTCACACAGACTGAGTTTCACTGCAGCTTTCCTCACATACATGGTAAGATACGTGAGAAAGGCTTGCATTTGTTTTTTTGCTTGGTGAATCAAAGTTGTCCAGCACTGGGCTTTGCAAAGGTACATCTAGCTCCTTCAGCCACAGTTTGACAAATTTCAGTACAAAAATTCAAACTACAGTTCAGAGTACAAATCATCCTCCAGCTGCAAAAAATTTATGCAGTGTGATCACCAGTTAAGTTCTGGTCATCAAACTTCTTGCAACTTCTCCAAATTGCCTAATGTAACTCCCTATATATGGTGTGCACACAACCTGCAGGGACCACTGGTGTTACCTAATCCGCCAGTTCCAAACACAACAGTGTCTATGATTTTCCTCTTTCTCTTTCCTGTTTAGGTTCAGGAAGGGCATCTCTGGGGAGAGGGAATCAAAAGAACCTGTTCCCAGCTCCTTTGCTGTCTCAGGGAAGTGACCAGACAAAACTATTTCTACTTCATGCTGTCATTGTATTGTAATGAAACCCAAAGCTCATTCTAAAAGACAAAACTGAAGTTATGTGAAAATGCGTAAAATTCCAACACTCAGTTTTTTAATACATCTATTGCATTGCAAAAAAAGGCCCTCGGCCCATTCATTGCAAGCTGTTGAAACACCTAAAAGTCTTTGGACCTACTCTATTTATTGTGTATCCTGACAGTGTGGTAATCCTTGGATTTTATATAATCTGATGCAATGAATGCAGTTGGTGTAGACTATTTCAAAACTATTTGAAATAACATTTCCATTTCTGAGAGTGCAGGGGAGAAGCATGACTAATAGAGCCCTTATATAAATGTGACTTCAGCTAAAACAGATGCAGCAAACCTCAGTGGGTAAAGGTAGTAATAACAAAGCAATATTTTTGCCAACAGCCAAACGCTGCTTAGAGAATTCTCTTTCTAAAGAAAGAAACTTTTGGAATAGAAAGAATGTCTCAATCATTGAGATGAAAAAGCATTTCAGTGAGCCAGAACGAATTCCAGTAATTGTTAACTTCTTACAACCATAGGTAATGTGCAAGTCAGTTCTTTATTTTATTTTATTTTTATTTAGGCAATGCAGATATTTAAAGATAGAAACTGATAAAATTTTGCTATAGATTCTTTAAAAATGCCATAGGAAAGCAAGCTCCAGAAAGAGGCAGATACACCAAGCCAGGTATATATAACAGTTCAGGCTCTTTAAGCCTCACCTAGCAAGGTCACTGAATTTCCTTTTGCCTATAAATAATGAGTCAAATGACATTTTCATGTCTCTTTCCATTAGACTATTGAGAAAACTAAACATTTCTGCTCATCCTCTCTTCCACAAGCTGGTAGCACACTGGCAGAACAAATGAGGAAATGTAAGTGCGACTTTTTCCATTTTAGTTTTCTCAGGCAAGTAGAGCATTTATCTTTCTCTCCCCTTCAGGGTAGAATAGAAAACAAATGTGTACTAGAGTAAATGACTCATGATAGCAAGGGAGTAATATAAACACCTATCTCTATTCCAATGGCTGCTCCAGCCCTTTTCTTTATCGGCAAGATGAACAGGGCAAATGAGGGAAGACGTGGAAAAGTCACCTCTGAAACTGCCACTAGCATTCTGCAAAGATTCCCTCCCAAAAGAAATGAACTGAAGGAAAGTAGAGACAGTATCAGGGCAATCTTCCACTGCACGGATTCCTCTGTCCCCATGTCACTATAGAAGGATGGCACTACAGCCAACATGACTCGTGATTTTATGGGACTCACAGCAAGACAAAGATCTCTCTTTCCTCCTTTCACATACAACTGACTGGATTCTCCACCATTTTATCAATGCCGGCAGTTGCACATTTAATATTAAATAGAGAAGATCCAGATTAAAGCGTCTGTTTTTGAATTTACTAAAAACAAGGCACGAAATTAGAACATTTTACAGCTTTTGCATTGCAGAGCTTTTGTGGGAGTTCAGCATGAGGAAACAAGCAAAGACAGAATCTTGATTTATGTGTACTGGCAAGTTTCCCAGCGCAGCAGTAGAAACAGCAGAAGTTGAAACTTAAGACATGTAACTACGCAAGAAGCCTCACCTGGGGAAAGGAGGGAAAAAAAAAGAACAAAGGAAAGCGAGACAACTTACCTTAGCAACGTTAGGGAAAAGATGGCTAATTCACTTTGGCAGTGACCAAGCTAAAAGAAAGTCACACTCAGTGAAAGACCTTTTAGTTCTTAGGATAGTAAATTACTTTAACAATAGTAGACATCTAGTTTGCCTTAAATCCTTCTGTTAAGAACCTAAGGAAAAATTCAATAAGAGAAAACAATTATATTGATTTTTTTTTTCCATCTTTACGGCTAATGGCTCTAAATAGAACCCTTAAATATTTGTTGGTTTGTTTGTGGTATGTCTTTACTTTCAAACATGAACTAAAAGTCTTCAGCCTCAGTATATAGGTGCTTAAAGTGTCTCAATAATATACTATGAACGAAGCTCATTTCCAGGTTGTGAACTGAGGATTCATACTGGAAGACCAGAAAATTTCATCATTGAGACATTGCCAGATAATATGGCAATCTGCCTACTACACTGGCTTTTGGTACTAGAACACAGTTAAGGTTGTGCTGCGAAATACAACAGAAACCTAAATCTTCTCCTCCGTTTTTTAATGCAGTAAGGCTTTTTAGAACAAAGAGCTGCTTTTTACAATAGGATTTGAGTTTTGGGAACATGATTTCATTCCACATTGAAAAGAGAGCAAGACTTTGAAAATCTAGCCCCCTGCCAAAGCATGAAAGTCTGCCCCTCACTGAAGAGGGGACTCTTCTAGGAAATCGCAGACTCAGCTATATGTCCCTCTTCTGACTGAGGAATCAAATTCAAAGTTATGCCTCCTAAATCCATGGAAAGCAATCAAATTATTAGCTATAAGAAGTTGAATTAGGCTGTCATTTCTCCTCACGCAATATATTTCAAGGTACCAAGGGAACTCTGTTTTCACATTTGAAACATGGTGGGGGGGTGTGGTGATGACTGGTGGTAGAACCAGATGGGAAAGTCATGCATTTCTTTATTATTTGATTTAGAGACAAATAGCTTTTCTGTGTAATGAAGAAGATGCATCATTCCGATCATTAAAAAGAGCTAAACAACAATCGTAATACACTGGAAAAACTTCTGCAAGAACTACATACTACATTTATTTTTTTGGTTAGAGTTAATAAACTTCAAGCCTTGTACCATTTCTCTTAATGCAGGCCAAAGCAGAACTCTTTTGAAGGTAAAAGTACGTCAGTGCTTTACAAAAATCATAACCCAAAGTAAAAATTATACAATACATAAATCCAAGAAGAAATTCTAATAAAATATATCAACATTCATTGTCTTCCTCACCAGTATTTTGCAATATATGTATTCCTAATTGTGGTCCTGAACAAATGTATGTTAGCATTTGAAAAATACACATGAAGTACTTACTTGTAGTTATTACTGTGGCCTTACAAAATAGTTTCTTTAATCACAGAGAGACTGTAAATATGCATCCAATCCCAAAATAGTAGCATTTTTCCCCATTAGAGAGTAAGTCAAGCATTATTTAACTATATTTGTAACCCCTCCCCTTTTCTTCCTGCCCATTCACTGCCCTCAAAGGAAAATAGTACAACATTAACTTGGACCTTTTATGTAAAGAGCCAGTTTACAGAGCTGATATACAGCAAACTTATCTCCACCAGCTTCAAACAGTGTTCTTCAAAGCTTGCTGAAAAGGCCCTATAAGAAAAATACAGGTTTTGTTTTGCAGAAGAAAACCTTTCCTTCCTACCATTTTGAGGGTCAGACAAAAGTAACAAAATGAAGTTTGCAAGGAAGGCTACACATCATAGAAAGAATAATGCTTTCTCTGCCAGGAATAACATATGGCCTTGTATTGGGTTTGCATGGCAAGATTTTAGTAGCAGAGGGGCTACAGGGGTGGCTTCTGTGAGAAGATGCCAGAAGCTTCCCCCATGTCCAACAGAGCCAACACCAGCCGGCTCCAAGACAGACCCGCTGCTGGCCAAGGCCAAGCCCATCAGCAATGGCGGTAGCACCTCTGAGACAACATATTTAAGAAGGGGGAAAAACAACTGTGCAACAGCGGCTGGAGAGAGGAGTGAGAATATGTGAGAGGAACAGCTCTGCAGACCCCAAGGTCAGTGAAGAAGGAGGGGAGGAGGTGCTCCAGGCACCGGAGCAGAGATTCCCCTGCAGCCCCTGGTGAAGACCATGGTGAGGCAGGCTGTGCCCCTGCATCCATGGGGGTCCACGGTGGAGCAGATATCCACCTGCAGCCCATGGAAGACCCCACGCCAGAGCAGGTGGATGCCTGAAGGAGGCTGTGACCCCATGGGAAGCCCACGTTGGAGCAGGCTCCTGGCAGGACCTGTGGACCCATGGAGAGAGGAGCCCACGCTGGAGCAGGTTTGCTGGCAGGACTTGTGACTCCATGGGGTACCCACGCTGGAGCAGTCTGTTCCTGAAGCACTGCACCCCATGCAAAGGGCCCACGCTGGAACAGTTTGTGAAGAACTGTAGACTGTGGGAAGGACTCACATTGGGGAAGTTTGTGGAGGACTGTCTCCCATGGGAGGGACCCCACGCTGGAGCAGGGGAAGAGTGTGAGGAGTCCTCCCCCTGAGGAGGAAGGAGCGGCAGAGACAACATGTGATGAACTGACCACAACCCCCATTCCCCGTCCCCCTGCGCCACTGGCGGGGAGGAGGTAGAGAGAAATGGGAGTAAAGTTGAGCCCAGGAAGAAGGGAGGGGTGGGGGGAAGGTGTTTTGAGATCTAATTTTTTTTTCCTCATTATCGTACTCTGATTTTGGTTGGTAATAAATTAAACTAATTTCCCCAAGTCGAGTCTGTTTTGGCCATGATGGTAATTGCTGTGTGATCTCCCTGTCCTCATCCTGACCCACGAGCCTTTTGATGATTTTCTCTCCCCTGTCCAGCTGAGGAGGGGAGTAATAGAGTAGCTTTGGTGGGCACTTGGCGTCCAGACAGGGTCAACCCACCAAAGGCCTGTACATCTCTAAACAGTATCTATGCTTGTGTCCAGCAGACAGGAATTGCCACTGTTCTTGTCCTGAGCTCCACCCAGATTTGTTCTAGGGTGCAGCGAGGGAGCGTTACACCAGCAGCAGTTGTTCCTAGCAGCGCAGAAATGATGCCACCTGTTACACATATTAGAGCCTGCTCTGTTTTACCATAACACATTCTTCAACACAGTGCTAAATACATGGACAGATACCTATGTCTCAACCCAGTCCACAGGTGTTTTAAATGGCAGAGGCCTCTGGATTTTAATTACTGTGGAAAAGACAAATCTTTCCAGTTCAACTTTTTACTATATGTGTTGCTGTAAAAAAACCAGCCTTTGAAGGAAGACAGGTTTTACATCCCTTTGGGAAGTAACTCACCAATTCTGAGGTATAAAAGAAATGCAGCTGAACTCAGGTGAGAGCAGAAATGGAATATGGGATATTGCAAAAGAAGCTCCGCATCAGCGGTGCAATCCTGAATCCAAAATATTGCAGAAGTATTACAAAGCATCTTAAGTTAGCACACCAAGAAAAAGAGCTATTGTAAATTAATCTTATGCACACAACCAATTGTTCCTGTTTCTGTATCAGCCTTTAACAATTACAATTCAAAATTCACTAAATAATTAGATAATCTTCATATACGCAAACTGTTGCTTACCTTGGCAGTGCACAAACATCCCACTATCCCTGTTTTAAAAGAGTAATTAGCTTCTCAACCACATATTGCAAAGAAGTTGCTAAGGATGATAAATCAGTTTCTACGCAAGCAGCAGCAGTTACATTGGTTACACAACTCGTCCACAGACAGGCTGATCTACAGAGCTACAAAGAGTATCATGAAGACTTGGCATGAATTTCTTGACTCTTCATTTAGGTTCAAGACTATTGGAGACCAAATGTCAATATACCCCTGAAAATGGAGCATAGTAAAATAGTGATATCCATGGCCTGATGAACAGAGCACAAGAACAAAGTAAACTGAGTTGCAGCAGTTGAAGAAAGGAAGAGAGAAGAGGCAAGAATAATGAATGGTTGCTCTCAGTTCCCTGCAATCCCTCTGGCTGCTCTGCAATCTGACTCTAATTTTCAATTGTGAAACCTTGGACCTGCACCCTACGACCAGGTGAGCTGCATTTTGGATGCTATAAAAATTTCACAGCTGTTCCCAGCATACTTACTACATGCAGTCTTAAGTGAAGTACTGTGGTACAAGGACTATAGAACATTCCCAAAAGGTCACTCTCAAAGCAGATGCAGAACCAGGAAAAAAGGCAAAACAGACCTTTTATGATCCCAGGCGGCACCTCAATTACAAGGCTATGTTTTCTTGTGACTGCAACAAGCTTCTTTTGAAGGATTATATTTTTTGACACACCTGCACACCTTTTGCAGTGAAATTAAATGGCAATAGTCAGAGATATTTGTATATAATTACTCAACCATTTTAACCACCTGCCACAATTTTGCTGCAAGTGTCAAAGGTGCATTTTAGCATAAAAACCTGTGATAAACATGAAACTAGCTTTCATTACTTTGACTTAGAATGTCTTTCAAAATGAAACTTTTACATTTATGGAAAACATCTATACAATTAACTGTGACATAGTGGCTTTTTGACCTGCCATACATGTAAGCCTCTAGAAGCAAGTACAGAACTCAGCTGCCTGACTCTGTTCATTCCAGCTACAAAAGACACGGTAAGCATACAAACTAAAAACCTGCATTTTCACTTCCTGCAGGGCTTAATGAATTTTACACGACACTGATACAGATCATAAAATCAGAATTTCACATATCCGATGTGTCAGCCCTATCGTTCAGCAGCATATAGCTAAAAACAACACTTACAACTGCAGAGTAAGGCTGAGACTCAAAAGTTTGCTTTTAATTTTGGATTTCATCTCTGAAAGTGGGAGAATTTAATGCAAAACTATTCACCAAGCAACAATCCCCTGGAAGGGTCAAGCCATCTGCTGAACATGAACCAGAGTTCAAGTCTACAGTGAAACATGAAACTTGGCAGGTAGCTGTGGTTGTTCTCCCTCAATAAGAAGTAAATACCAACACACTCTGCAACAAGTGATTCCCATCTCTGTGTTCTGAACAGAGCCTTTGTACTCTGAACTTTAAGTGCTTTATCTAAATTGGTTAGGGAGGTGATTCTTTTGTTTCTGTAGCTACCCACAAAGAAAAGAATTCAAATTTAAATGGTAAAGCTTAGTCATGCCAGCGTACAATTCAACTCTTCATTTTTTATTAAAGACAATTATCAGGCACTCGGTACAGCTAGAAGGGTTTTAGCACCAGGTTTTAACAATAGCTTTAGAACAGTTGGCAAGGAGAAAATGATCACGTAACATGATTTTTCTCATGACTTCCTAAGTCTCCCCTTCCTTCCTCCCTCCCCCGTCATTCTTTCACCTCACTACTACTTTTCATATCCTTATTTATAAGCATCTACCACTTTTCCACTGCTCTTGACCACTGTAAGTGCCTTATATATGTTTCTTTCTGGAAAGCTTATATTTATCCAAACCACATTAAAGACCATGTGAACAGTGAGAGACATCACAGTAGGATAAGGCCACACGACAATTGCTAACTTAGGACTTGGCATGTGAAACCACCTATAAAATAACAGAAAGTTGACATGAAAACACAGAAAAGCATTTCAATGCCTTACAGGTCACACACAGAAATCGTAGCATCTACCAAGAAACCTGCTCAAAATACGTGCAATGGCAAGGGTACCCATAGATTTAGATATTTTTTGCAAAAAAAAGCCTGACAGTTTTAACTTATGCAGATACAGCTTCTGCTTTTCACCTACAAAAACTGATTCATCTTTTATTGCTGAAACTGTCAAAAATACTGCAGGCAAGCTAGTCTTAACAGAGAAAACAGATTCTTACTGATATGCAAAAACATGTTAAAAAGAAAGGAAGAAAGGTTAGTCTAGAACTCTGCAGAAGATAGGAAAGAAAGTGCAATGACAAAGAATTCCACATTGAAAAGCAAGTTGTGTACTTGACTAAAATAGTTATGCATTCAGAAAGATACTAAGGCTTAATCATATGTACTGTGTTCATGTTCTTGTCAAATGGGACAGAAGAATTCAAGTGAATGCAGTGATCACACATTTAAAATGTTTACCTTGACATGCTATGGAGCAGTATTCATTAGAGCATACACACGGAAACTGAACACTGAGCAGAAAAGAAGCCCAGCTTGCTAAATACTTCCAGATACCATTGTCAAGACAGGTGAAAGATATTACAAGATTAGGTGGCAAGAACAAAGCCAGCTGGATGTAAGACCAGGTTACATAACGACCTATTTATAGGCACAACTCCATTAGGGAATAGGTATTCCTATCATAATATAACTTGTAGCTTTTAATTTGCTTATGAAATTGTTTTTCCACAGTTTTCTGTATAGAGAATACAAAGTAAATTTAAATCTCTAACACAAATTACTTTTAATTTTTTCAAACTAACAAGGCATGAAGGATGGTATTTCTTGCATGAAGAAGACACACACCATCCCCCCCACCCCCAAATTAAAAAGCACTTGGCTGAAATGGAATAGGCCCTGAGATTAGAATACAGTTATAACCATAAAGCTATGGTAATGCTTTCTCCCACACCTTTAAGAGCTGTTTGATTTTGCACCAATATGAGGAAACAGTAGCAGTGATGTCAGGTAAGTTCTGAAATATGTTTCCTAACGAAACAGTGGAATCCGGTTCATATGTAGAGACGAAAAAGAATTCAGATTTTGTACACAAAAGCTGCATCCTTTTATCTAAAACTACTGCTGCTCAGAACAGCTATCCCCAAATCAAGACCAAACCTATCCCTATTCTTACGCGTGCCTGAGACCAACTTAGAGGAAGGAAGGACAGTGAGTTTCAGCTTTAGTCTCCTAAAACCACTATTGAATAATCTTGGACCAAGGCCTCTCACATCTGAAGTGCAATGATATATTAACAATACAGGCAGATATTCCCTTCATACAAAAGCAACATCAGAGAAGGAGACCTACTCATCACAACAAAAAAAGAGACCATTTTGAAATCTCAGTTTTTCTATGGCCTATGTAAATCCTTAAAAAAAAAAGAAGAAAAATAAAAGAAAGAGAAAGAGATACATTTCAGTTGAAAGGGATTCTCACTCCCTTTCATCCCCTTCCAAGAAAGGGACAGCCAGCTGGAGGTACTGGATAAGTACAAGTTGCAAACCTTAGCTTTTGCTAGTCAGTACTTTCATTACACGCCCACGTATTTCTAAAAGGTTGATTATAACAAATAATAGTTCAGTCACCAGTTCTCATACCTGACTTTAAAGTTCTTGCAAAAGTCAAGATGATGTCAAATCACCTTTATCAGTTCATAATGAGATGACACTCTCATACCTGAGATGTACAAACCTGACTACCCAAAACACTGTAATACTGTGCAAGGTTCATAGATTGCTCCATTATTCTGCTCTACATTAATTTCACTGTTTAGCAAAATCAAGTGCTTGGAGAGTCAAATTTAACGTATTTTAATTACTTCATGTTCTGCTCTGGTGAGCTGTTACATCAGAAAGTGAAAAAATGAGGAAACTTCTTCTAAGAAGAGTATTTCCAGACTAGGCAAGTTTCTGTGCTTCATAACTTGTTTAAAATGTAGGTTGTGTAAAATTCTGTATAGGAACCTTTTTGCACAACATGATTCATAAACATGAATAATGCTCAGCAATAATCCTGATGTTATTTTTGCTCCCCCGCATACACTAAGTAGCTTATTGTTGATATTGCTTTGCCCCTGGCGAAAAATAAGAAGTGTTTTGTCATTTTCCTCCTACATTTTTGTGTATGTAAAATCAGATTCCTTGTATTATGTCATAATATTGAGTGAACTTAAACTTAAGAAATTGTCACATACAAATCTGATGTTTCTATTTTTATTTATATATATATATATATACACACTTGGAATGTTTTCAGTAAAAGACCTTAACATTCCAAAAAGCTGGTTTCCACAGATATTGCCAGTTTCAGTTACATTAATGAGGGCATTTTTATTTACACTCAAGAACAGTCAGATAGATAAAGCAACAGCACCTATATGCAGATGGATGATACCCAGACAAAGTTGAAAAAAATAAGCAAAGATTAACCAGCTCTGATCTTGGTTTTGTCAAAAGTAAGGTTATCTGGCACTTTCTGAAAGAGGTTAGACAAGCATATACAGATTTCAGGACTGTCATCTGTCATACTCTGAAGTACAGCCAGCACAAAACGTTATAAAATTTGTTTTATTATATAATACAATTTCCTTCAGTCCTGAAAACCTCAGCTTAGACAAGCAGAAAGAATGGTGATCATGGCAAAGATTTAAGAGGTAGATATATATTGGCATTGAATAAAAAGTTTTCATAACTTACAAAGAGTTGCATTATTATTCAGAATAGTTAAGCAAATAGACCTTAACTTTGATAGAGACAAAGTATTTGGTATGTCATGAAATTCATCATTATTTCTACAATACATGCAAAGTAGCAGAATGATAGAGGACTTTGTCATGATTTACAACCACTTCCATTCACAAACATGGGACCTGAGTGCTCTTATGATAACCTTCCAGTAACATTTACACAAAAAACTTGTCTTAAACTTCTTTCTCTAGGTCCAAGAATTCTAGCCCCTAGAATATGTAATATGCCACTTCCCAGTAATACGCCTTTAGCAGTAAGGTATGTTCCTCTAGCAGAGGGATATGCTGTACCATTTTTGATGCCAGCAAGTCAGAAGTCCTAAGAGAAAACAAAAGGGAACATGATTTTCAAGTATAGGATGAGGACACTCCGTGCATACAGAGGATCTCAGCAAATAGAAACCAAGATTATTCCATAGAAGCACAATGTCCTAAACTCTTTAGCGACAGGATCATGCTTCTTCATCAGATCAAGCTGTCCTTCATTCGAAGTTACATGTTTAAGTTTTATACCTGTCCCAGAGATTTGGTTTAGGATAGAGATAGTTTCCAGCACTGTTTGAGGCAGGTATAGGAAAAGAGTGACAGCATCATTTCTACAAGTGTCTTATTCAAGACAAAGCAAACTTAAGTTAGAAACCAATGAACACCTTAAAAAACATCATACTACAGAAAAATAAATTATGAAATCAATCTGATGTCTACTTTCAAGAGTTTATTGCTAAGATGCACAATCAGGTCATATCCTTGGAAAAGGTATTTTCATGCCTGGTCCAACTCAGGACGAAGCAATTTAAATTTGCCAGCTAGAAAGCTAAAGACTTTCCTTACTTCTGTTATCTCCCTAACCTTGTACTATCCTGTGCCCTTGCTATGTATTTCCCTGCTGTGAACGGCCTACTATTTAGCCTAATTTTTCCAACTTCTGAATTTAATAATTTAAAACACATATGACAGCAAAAAAAAAAGCAGAAGACATATGCACACTGTAATTTAGATCAGATTAATATTAGTTTTTTAGCCTACATAAGTGACAAAGGCTGCATCATACTGAAGGCTGCTGGCCTTGGTGTTGATTGCCCTAAGTCTCTCAGACTTTCATGCCCTAAATGGTACTTCTCAATGGTACCAAAACCACACAAGCTGCTGATGGCAGCAGTTGAATCAAAGATCAAATTCTTAGTTCTTTGGGCATCAAGAGAAATAGAAGCACTGAACTTTGTGAGCTGCATTTATCAGCACTGTTAAATACCAGGTAGGGTAAGATGTTCTCTGTCTCTTTTGCTATCCACCTCCATTCTTTGTTGGAAATGGAATACTGAATACTTTTTTATCAGAGACACTTACTCAGGGAGGGCACTGCTGTTCTTGATGCTAAGTGTGACTTGCTCCTTAACTCTTCCAACCAACAACAAAAAACCCCAAAACCCACCACTGAGTCACAGTCCCTTTTTCTTTGTTTCTGATCAAGTCCATACTGTCATTTGATTGCAGCCTCCTGTGGATTCTTAATTCTATAGAGTAGAGCACTCTTTTTTTTCTACCGAAAACTGTATTGTGTAGTTTGGAGAAAGTCTTTGTCCTCAATATCAGGAGGATAAGAGAAGGCAATTTTACTTGGTTTCATTTCATCCTTGTAGGATTGCCATGAAAGAAAAAAAAAGTTAGCCAAAAGGAAGAAAAAATCATTACCGTAGAAAACCTGAAAAAGACAAAAGAAATGAGACCTACTCATCATAGACATTTTATTGACCTTAGTGTACTTTTTACTATTGTTTTGCTGGATGCTGCAATTTCAGCCAATTCGCCATATTTTCCTCAGCAACTTTCTTATCATTATTCAGTGAAGCTGAAAAACTTTGACCTATTAATGAATATATAACTACCAAAAGAAATGCACTATCTCCTTCTTGTAAATTCTTTTATTATGCATAGAACTATTTATTTATGTACTATAACTAGGACACTAACTGGTAATTAATAATGACCGATGTCTTCAAATTTGCTGCTTAAGTGTTCTGTTGTATGTAAGCCAGTTAAGCATTGAATGTTTCAGTTGTGAAGTCATAAATTACTGAAAAATATTTTTAAAGTAGATTTGAAATTGAATAGAAACATCTATATTGGCACTTACAGGCTTAAGAATCCTGTGCTGTTGCTGTTGTTTCTTTTGAATAAGGATATAAGTTGAATTTTCAAAGCAACAATCCTGGGTTTTTTACTTTTAAATTGTATTAGATTTTTATATAGTAAGTCACAGTATTGGAATATATTTAAAACAACTTATAGACAAATGTTTTGGGGTATCTTTTCAAATCACACATTTTAAGTAGTAAATAGCATTACTATATTATCATACATCTAAGATACATCTTTTAAAAAACAGTGCTTCTTAGACATAAGACTTTATAATCAAAATGCTGAGATAACACAGGATTCAGTGCAGTTTTATCCCTTCTGACAGAAGGAGATTTCCAAGCTGTTGACAAAGAGTTCTTACGTTAGTAGCATCGGTACAGAGGTAAAGGAGATGGACAACTAGACATGATTTGTTCTTTATTAATTGGGAAACCTGGACAGGTAAGTCATTCCAGACCTTCCAGGTCCTTTCCAGAAATCAATGCATTTTCTGGAAAAGCCTGCCTCCTCCTCAAACAGCCAGAAAAATCATCAGCCATTCAGGTTATTTGTCAGCTTGCCCCATACAGCTCTCCTCTCCTTCTCTGCCATCTGAGATTAATGACATTCTTCTATTGCCATCTCCCTTCAAATCTATTCTGTTCTTCCCCCCATCTCCTACATCAAAGTCTCCTTGATAAGACTCTGAGAAGTTTATCTATCGCTGCCTTTATTCTAACTGCCAGGTACTTCCCTATGGCCTTCCAGCCGAGTGACCACACAGTTCCTCAGCTGGAACAGTAATTCTGGATCAGTAGGCATCTGCTCAGCTACCTCTATCACAGCCAAGCGTCCTGCTCTGTCCAAAGAGCAAATCCAGAATTTCAGTGTGCAAATATAGAAGACACTTCATCCTTTAATTTTCTTCCTGATAAAATTAAAGTATTATGGATCAGGTTTGCATTTGCAGTTATTTAGAAAAGTTCCTTTCAAATCAGGCCTTACCATTTCAAGAGATGAGCAGTTATAATAATTATGTCCCTAACAAACTGAACTGACAAGAAGAATACAGAGTCGTTTTTTCTTTCCCTCAAGGAAATGATTTTCAATGTTTTGAATTTTATATCAAAACTTGATGAAACAGTTTTATCAACATACAAGATATAGTTCTAAATGCTGGTTTTTGGACTCAGTTATAAGGCTGCATCCATCACAATTTTGAATTTCATGTGTTTTGCATAAATATGGAAATATGTTATTGAATGAGCCACAAAGAAAAGGCAATTTTAGATAATCATACATCTTGAGTCTCTGAAGAGTTTTTGTAAAAGGGAGAAGTATTGGCAAAGATCAAGTATGTCCTTTTTTTTCCTGCTTCTTTCAAACATACAGCACATCATTTTTATCAGCCGTTTAATAAACTAAAGAACGTATGGAAATGGTGCACTGTTGACTGCAGTAATAGTACAGAAAAGACCATTTGTACTAAATTCTTCTCCTATTGTATTACAACTGTATGCAGCTTTGAACACATTGTACGTTAGGCAGAGGAAATGGAAAAAAGTAATAATTTCTTACATGATGGATGTTATGGCATTTGCAGGAGTACATTGTCAGACACAAAAACATTTTAAAACAATTTCAGTGGCACAGCAGCACACAAAAACTTCTCATGAGCAAAATGTTTCTTTGACAGGGAAATCTATCGCAGATAATCCAGTGCAGTGTATGTGTTGAATCATCCTGTTTAAATGCTTATCAACAGGGCATTCAAAATAGGCCGCTTACATTTTTTTCCTGATTAGTCAAAATGGGATTACAAACATCCCAGTGGGCAGAAAATGTTTGCATGTTCCACTTACGAAGCTGAAAATCAGATAAGAAATTCAGAAGGGTACACATTCTTAAATCCTCAAAGCTCTGCCATTGCGTAAATAGAGAGTTTGCATTCAGGCTCTTTCAAGCCAGATGCTTTACAATGTTTCTGTTTGCCAGCACTTTAAACTACTGATACAAGCTGTAATATTAGTCAAGAATTTGTGCATATGTTGAAGTATTTTCTCATCTAGTAAAAGACTTATACACAGGCTTATTTTTGTTCACAGATTGATATGCTTTGCTGAGTCTGGGCTACAATGGTCTGCTGAATAGGAAACACTTTGAAAGCTTCCAGTGTCTTACCCAATAGATTTTATTTAAGGGAACATAGCTGGACTAAAGACTGTTATAAAAATTAATTTCTGACATTTCAGTTCCATAAACTGATAATAGCCTTTTGTTCATTCTTTACAATTCTTCAGAAACCTAGAAGGTAGGTGCCTGGATAGACAAAACATCTACCATTTTAATGTAGTCAACTTTCCTCAGAAACCATACCCTTTTTATTTTTAAATACATTATGCTGCTTTTATTTACTATCAAGGTGAGTCCACAGCCTGGTGTCAAATGGAGAGCAGTCATAGTATTTAAGACTCTTGAAAATAGGGGAGTTAATTTTATGAAGAAAAAATATCAATTAGTTCTATTGAATTTCACCTACAGTAAATCCCATACAAATTCCAAGTGTACATCATCATGAAAAACCTGGAATAGATTTGCATACAAATAGGCTAACAATCCAAAGCATTATTTCACAATTTTTAAAAATGTAAATTAGAAATGCATTGCCATAAGAGACAAAAAAGCCAATACTCCTAAACACAAATTTACCATTTTCCTTAGCATTATACTTGCTTGCCATGTTCAGATTAATTAGTTCTTTATCTCAAGCAGATTCAAAGGATGTTAAGGCAAATTAATTTTCTGAAACAGGCCAAGATAACTGAAGGCTCCAGCCACCCATTGTGTCAAATCAGAAAAGAGGGAAAGGGCGGCAAGAGAAAAAGGAAGGCCCGATGAGTTACTTAATCTGGAAACAGAAAGCTGATACCTAAACCCAAAGCAATTTTTTGCAGGTGGTGTATCAGCTGTAATGTATTCCTTGCTCTTGACTTCAGTGGTGGTAAAATAGCTCACAGAGCTCATCACTGGCAGTGGCCAGGCACTCTGCATACTTGAATTCTACTGGTAAATTCCCAAATCCTAAACATTGTTGTTTATGAGAAAGGTCAACAAAACCCAGGAAATTAAGTCTGACTCTTTTTTATTAAAAAAAATGTCTCCTTTGAGCTTCAGTCACATCCCTGCATTTACTCTTTTGTCCTTTGCTGGTTTGTGTCAAAAGATTTTAATTCAGGTGCTCTTGTATTTACAGTGCAAATTGTTTCGCCAGAGGCCACACAGAAACAGAAACACACCCAGATGAAAACAATATAATATTAAAATGCTGTTACCTAGGGCGGGAGAAGTCAGGGTAAAACACGTCCCTCCAAGCAGAGCTGTTAGTAGAATGGCTTTCCCATGCATTCTGCCCCCTTTCTATACTTTATCTCAGATTCTGAATTCAATCTTAACATCACAGATGTGGCAAGACAGCCACTGAGTCGTTGTATTCTTATTTCGGTCTCAGTTTTTCCTCAATGCAAATTGCAAGAAGACTTAAGAAAGTATATTTTATTCCTAACTTAGTCTATGATGCTGACTATGATGCCATGCTATTATGGCATAATCAGGTATTATCGGCAATAAACATTTTCAGAGCATAGAGTTGTTTCATTTGTTTCCAGGCTAACATTTGACCTTGGTTCCTTAAAATTGTACCACTTTGCTTAGTCAGCCATCACTAATTTGGCCGGGGGGGGAGTGGTGTAGGAATGGATTGCTCTTCGTTCTGTACAGTTCTTCCTTAACTGATCAATCTCTGTTTCTCACAAAGGCATACACATATGCATGCATACACAGCTGAGTTTAGAAAGGTGGTAATGGCCATCTGGCAGTTGCAAAATGCTCATTTTGAGCAAGGAGAGGATGCATAAACCTCTGCAATGTCCTTTAACAACTGCTGGTGGTATTCTGCTGGGAGAATGTTGGCTACACTAATAACCCTGTTAATGGCCAGCACTTACATGTGCATTCACCAACATCAAAAGCATCAGCAGCAAACGAAGTATGACACACACTGGGACTCTACAGACTAAGCTGGTATGTATGCTTATGTCCAGCAATTACAAGAGTATTCACGTCCATCATAATGTATGCAACTAGGATTTCTAAGCATTTTTTTTTAAATTAGATAATTACTAAAAATCAAAATGGTGCCAATTATTTGGAAAGTATTTTTAATCACTTTACCTGGAACAATTTTATTTCCTAAAGAGAACAGATTTTACGAGATTTCAGTAAATTCCTCATGCCCCTAACTTAAATTTACCAACACTGAAATGGTACAACAAATAGGTTAGCTTTGCAGCCATTTAAAAACATTACAGTGTTAATAATCCTACTATTAAAGACTTCAGGCTCAACCTTTTAGCACTGAACTACAGGATCACTGTTCTCTGCACATTTGTTTTGACAACAAGACCAACTTAACATCCAGTCCCTAGTCACCATTTTGCACCACCATGCTATAGTGCACCTTCTCTCTACTCCTGATGATACTTGTGAACACATGCTGTAAACCAGTTACCAAAATGATGCATCAAAAATAAGGCCTGCACCTACACTTGGGTGGGAGGTCATTAAATTCTGTGAAACAAAAGGTTTCTAGAAGATGAGAAGCAAAAATACTCTTCACAGAACACAGAAGGTATACCCTTTCCTAAGCCATCTAGAAAAACACAAGCAGCACCTACAGCAGGCTGAATATCCAGTGAAGATGCTCGTAAGTAAGCACATTTTACTTTGCACTAACATAGTGGAGGAGCACTGACTCAATCAAATCACTTCTTGGCATTTTGGTTAAGGTCAAGTGTAGTGTAATTGCAGCCCCTCAGCTCAGGAAACAACACCAGAGGGATGGTAACTTCCTAATCTATGTATTACTAGAGGAAGGAAAGAAGTTTCTGTTGACCTCACTAACTATCCCCTTGAACACAAGAATTCTACTTAGCAATCAATCTATTCAGATTTCCCCGGGAATAACTAATGGGTGGAATAAAACATTGTCCTTAACTACACAAAATATGTTTCTGGTTTGTTTCCAGCCAAGTTGAAGCATTAAATACTTGTAAAATCTGCTTGACAAAGATCTTGCACTATATAAGGTAAATCAAACATGTCTCACTGGTACTCCATCTCCTAATAAATCCCTGTAAAGTTATAAACAGCTTTCACACATTTAATTGACCATATACCAAATTGTCACCTCAACAATAAAATAAGTGGGGGTTTTGGGGAAAAAAGCATTAAGCATATTGCAATGCAATAGTTTGAAACATGTTCTGTGAAAACACGAAGTAGCTATGCGAGAAAGCAGGACAAAGTGTCAGAATGCTTTAGTTCCAAGACCTCATTCAGTGCTGGAATAATGACAGAACTCACTGGGGCTGAACAGCAAATGCTCGAGATACAGATCTAGTAATTCTCTTAAATAGAAAAAGAATGGGAAAAACAGATTTCTAGTTACAACATCTGAAGTTACAATTAACAGAACAGTACAGAGAAGTGTAAGGATCTCTTATTGAAATTCAAATTGGCAGCATACAGTTTCATGCATGCTTCCCATATGTATGAGTATCACAAAGTTTGGAGTTCCTCTATTAAGCATGTAAAAAATTAAGATACATAAAGATGATTATAAGTTAGTGAAAAGCTGCACGTCAATAAGGAATCATAACAACTTAATTACAAACCTGAGATTCTTCCAAGTATCTGCTATTTCTAATAATTAAATCACAGTCTATAGATGCTTAGTGAGTGATAAAATTATATTTAACTTGTAGAACAACAGACATCAGTTATTTCTAAATAAGAAATAAACAGTCTTACAGAAGAAAGCAAATAATTACAATCTAGTTGCACCTAGACGATAACTGCTAGATTTTGTGAAATGTGGAAACTGCCTCAGATGAACAGTTCTACTTTCATATCCAATACATTTTGAATACTCTTCAGTGTGCTGAACATTTCAAAACGAATGGGGAAGAAATAACTGAAAGTCTGTAGGTGAGGGTGTTCTCCTGAGAGCTGAATGTCTAAATCATCTTGACTGAGAGAGGAATTTACTAGTAAAGTCTTGAAAATTAATACAACTTGATTTTCCTTTGCCTTCCATATCTTGGCATCATAAAACTCCACCTCACCAGAGTGTAGAATTTTCTACCCTACTCGCGCAAGCGGAAGTTGTTCCAACTTCAGAAAAGCTTTCCAAGGTCTATTTTCCAAGCTACCTACCATCATATTTTCCTGAAGCTTCTAATAACAAAAGGAAAGAAGAAAACTAACTGTGTTCAATTTTTTTCCTGTTTATTTTTAGGCTGGCCGGTGCTGATTTTTATGCAGTAAGATTTACTAAGTATAGTCAATACCATTTTCATTACTCTACCTACAAGATAAATTCCAGGGAATATTCAATGCTGGCCAAAAGCAATGCTGCATGTGCTATTATAGCCAACAGTATTCAGCTAAGTAAATTGTCCTTTATTGCAGCTATTACTGGATTATGAAAATCTTATTACTAATTGATTATTAACTCAGAATAATGTAATATGTTTTCAGAGAATGCAAACAGCCACCAAACACAATGTTAAATCAATACTTACTTCTTACCTGTGTCATTCCTCATCTTCAAGTCCCACTACACCAAATACAAAAGGTTAAAAAACCCTCTTTCCAGCAGTAGATAGAGATGGAAGACTAAATAAATCAATATAAGAGTAAATAAAAAAGAACTGGAGAACAGAAGACTAATCATAATTTTAAAGTAGAACAGGTGAGAGAATCCAAACATTTACAGACATTTCTTCAGCCAGCCTCCACTCCTTCTCAATAGCAGGTTTTGCTCATCTAAGTCTGATTTTATGCCTTTAATTATTTTGTGTTGTTAAGATGTACTATAATATGCAGCGCATTACCCTGCAGTTTTCTTGTTCAATCCCTACATATTAAGGGAAATTTTTCTGGGAACGTTTATTTCTCTATCCTGAACATGGTTCTCATAAAATGATTCAGGTTACTTAAATGGTTGTAATTCCACCCAACCTAAATCACTTTTTGAACCATATTGGAGAGCAATTACATGTACATGCTGGTACAGTTTGTGGGCGGTAACCTCCACTGATGGCAGCACGGTATCAAGATGAGGGTTTGAACACAGTTTGGACTGAGTTTGAACACAGGCTACTCTAAATTTTGGTGTGAAATTAAAAAGCCCCACAGATAAGGATAAAAAAAGACCTACCAGAGACTACACAGCCTTGTATGCAGATACATACACTATTTCAGGAGAGTTCTGCAAAGCTTAGTTCCATAATTTTCAGGAAGTCCTTTGAGTTTATTGGCTGACATATACTATAAGGACCTCAGAGATTACATTTATTTTACAGAAGTATAACATTACCTCTAGTAACAAGCCTTCATTTAAACAGCTACCCAAGTCTTTCTGTATAAACAAAGGACTTTTGTTTTATTTTGAGGAGCCAGACTATTCTGATGTCTGAATAAATCATGTACCTTTTTTTCCACAATTTAAGTTCCACAAAGAATACTTATCCATTATGATTTGAAACTAACTTTAGAAATAAGAAAAGGGATAATTTTGTTTAGTTTATACCTGCAAATTACACATGATTTTACCAACATAAAGGAGGATGCATAGAAAAAAACATCCAGAACTAAAAGATGCACTGCCCAAAGTGCCAAAGATTCCAAATGAGAAAATGAAAATGAATTTGGGAAATTTCTACAGTTCCCATAGCTCCAAATATTCCAGAATTCAAAGATTCCCTTGGATTATCTGCTGGATCCACAGACCAGAATCTTTGCCTTTGTAAATTTTCAGGTTATTAAACACTGTTTTTGTATTTCCAAGTTAAGCAAGCACTAACTACTTGAAACTAGAAGCTCCCATTTTAGAAGAACAACAAATGCTTTTTTATTTGATTTGCTCAGGTTATGGACAGAAAAAGACATCCAATTAATAGTTTATAGCAGACAACCAAGGTCAATGCATCTATATTGATCATCTGATGTTTGCCCTGCTCTTTCGCCAAGCACAGAAAGAGTCTCTCAGTTAAGAAACAATGACAGTTTTTCTTTGACTTACAATGATTTCCAGTATTCATAAATTCAACTCTTTCCCTCCTCAGCAATTGCCAAACCACAGCTTTACACCACTTCCTTACTTCAAAGAAATACTTTGAAAATTAAGTTTAAAAGGGAATAATTCAATGTTTTCTAACCCACTTTACACATACCAGCATGAATAAAACAGGAGAATATGATACAACCAATATTGCTCCCAAATATATAAGTACAATAAATAAGTTTATAAATATCTTTTACACAGTCATTCAAATTTAAGTGCTTATAAATTAAAGCTGTGGGCTACCCTACCTACAACACAGCAGGGGTAAGGAGGTTTCTACCCTCATCTTGATACCGTGCTGCCATCAGTGGAGGTTACCGCCCACAAACTGTACCAGCATGTACATGTAATTGCTCTCCAATATGGTTCAAAAAGTGATTTAGGTTGGGTGGAATTACAACCATTTAAGTAACCTGAATCATTTTATGAGAACCATGTTCAGGAGAGGCTATAAAGGAATTCAATGTAGCAAATCTGAGAGAATGGCTCAGCAGTGAGCAGCTGAGGTCGTCTCTTCTTCATGTAACTGAGTCACTTTGTGACTTTAGTCCTTCAGGCAATAAATTGATTGCGAGGTAGAAGTGAACAGTCTGTAAAGTCATAGACACTATATATGTCCGAAGTAACTACACCCCAACTCTAAAATTACAATTGTTTATTTTAATAAATTCCCTTTCCTAAGAAATTCCTTTTCGTGCCCAAGGATAAAGGTGAACTGTTCTTATTTGAAAAGCTCCAAGTAAAAAAAGGACAGAAAAACAATGGACAAGGTTTTGCTGCCCAATGTACAAGCACAATGTGGGCTGATTCTAGTTAAGGTTGATTCAATTGTTAAAAATTACTAGAAGAGAATAAAGCTATCTACTTGAAATGAAGGATATCTGAATTCTTGGAAAGACTGAGTCTCTTAAGCTGAAATAAACTCCTTGCAAGTACAGCATCATATATGAAAATTAAGTCAGCTACTCCTGTTCAGTTTAAATTGATACTGAATATGTTTTGCCAAATTATATGCAAAGAGAGTAGGTTCACAAAGGTCAACTTTAGCCAAGGGAAATCTAACTCTCTAGGCTCCCCCAAGGATAATTTAGAACATCTATAGTTAGCCTCCAGCTTTGAATTGCTCTTACACTAATGAGCTAGAGAGGCACTGAATGGGTGAGAGCCTTGAAAAATTCACATTGTGTGCAGCAGCAGAAGAGCTCGAAGAGACTGCTATAACTTAGGGCAATCACTTTGCAAATGGGTCTGTTGCAGTGTGTGCAGACATCCAGACTAGATTTAATTTGGCTAACTTGGATGCCATTAACAAAGTTGCAACAACACAGATTTCAGCATGAAGAGAGAGGTACAACTGCAAAGTTCAATTTACGAACCTATCCAAGTGGTCTAACTAGACAAAGTGGTTAATCCTTACATCTGTCTGTAGATGACTGACAAGATAGACTTAGCTTCATGAGAACTCAGAGCAGGATCCTAAGCTAAGGTCTCTCCATTCATCGTAAATCCATAATACTAGTCCTGAAAAAACATACACAGATGTAAAAAGTCTCAGAGTTGTGCCCTTTAGACAGAAAAATGAAGTTGCAACGGTGTATTACTGCTGTAGGAACACAGCAAGCTGACTCAGCTGCCTCTATCAGTCTCACCAGCTGGTTAATCCTGTTAGATAAGCTCTCAAGTCTGTCTAAATTACTAAATGAAGTGAAATATAAGTGATGATGTGAGCCTCTCTAGCCACACAGAAATGATGTCAGGAAGGTCTTTACCATTCCTGGGTATGACTTGAAGTTTATACATCAAAAATTTGAATTGATTTTTCATTTTCTTAAGGATGCAAACAAGTGCAAAGTATGCAATTTAAGCTGTGGGAAATACTTCGGTTTCCTGTTTTGTTATTTCTGTTTCTCATGATGCCACAAAAAAGATAAAGAGGTACTCAGGCATCTTCTGAGTCAGTGTGTACTCCCTGCACTAAATACTGGAGTGGAGCTTGGAGGATCTACTCACAGGGAGATGGCTTAGGCTTGCTTAGCTAATGAGGGTGGATGGGATCGTATCATAAAGCAAGAGCGCTAAAGGCATATTCTTACAGGATTTAGTTTTACACCACTATAACATATGAGCATAGAGCTCACAACACTGGATTTTGAGCTAATACCATACTTCAGAAGTCAGGCTGTCGGCATAAATCACCACATACCAAGTACATCAAACCAACTGATGATCTTGACCACTAACTTTTGGTAGAATCCACTAGCATGGGGACATCTACACCATGTTAATGTTTTTTCCCATTTGTGAGTGGTCACTTCGCTGCCTTAGAAGCCTATATAGTCACGTAAATTCTTAGAGATGACACATAATTTCTGAAAGCTACACAAGACATGGGAGTGATACATACTCCATATTTTTAATTCCATATTTCACCTTTGTGTTCTTTTAATCTACAGACTTATGGGATACTGCAAAGACCTGCAATAATATTATGTTTGTAAGTTATTTAGGTAAGTAGCTCATGCTTTAATGCTTAAATAAAAGAACAAATAATGACAAATGGAGGTTATTTAATAAAACAATATGGTTTACACAACAAATTCTGAATGTTTTATTCTAAGTTCATGCCTATTTGGAAGATCAAAAGTAACAATCATAGTGCTTTAGAACTATCTTTCAGCAGACACGACAGTTTTAGTGTACAGTATTTTACAAGCACTCACAGCTGGAAGAAAAAAAAAAAAATCCATATTTTAGCACTACTCAACAATAGAATTCTTCCAGTCTATCTTTTTGTGAAATTCAATAAAATAGCAATTCTGCAAAACATATTACACCCTAGAACTTTATTTAACAGAAAGGTATTTTAAAGCCTTAAGTCAAGTAATAACCTTATACTTAATATAAAAAGCCTTTTTCCTGCCTTTGAGGATCACCCAAATAGAAGGAAAGCCTGCTTATTACTATTTAGCAGGTTTGCCCTGAACTGCAAATTGAGTTGAAAGAACACAAAAACCCCCAAGCAAACAGTCTGAACCTATGTAACATCATTTCCCGAAAATCTATAATGATACAGTGTTTTACTATCATGGAACTTGTCAAAACATTGGGGTCATGCTAACAATGACACGAAAGATAAACATTTAAAAAACCATTCAATATCACAGACAAACAACTTAAGGTAGATGCCCATATCACATAGGAGAGCATCCACTCTACCTACCTTAAAGTCGAGTCAAAGGTGGTCACCCAGTTTCTCTTCAGTAGTCCACGAAGACAAACAGCCATTTCTAAAGGCAATGTGCTTCACATAGCTTAAAAAGGGACTGACCACTTCCTAGAGGTTTTTTACTGACTAAAAGGAAGCCTAAGCAATTTGCTTAGATTAGACATTTTTACAGCTATAGCAGATAAGTCACATCCACAGTGTTTACAGTAGAAGGTGGAAAATCTCGGGTTGTTTGAAAACCCTGGTCTAAAAAATATCTTCCCAGGGACTGTACAACTTCACAAAGTAGCTCCATCAATTGGCCAATTCAAACCCAACTCCACACTTGGGTAAACATTAAAAACTACTCCTCTTTTAAATGTAAGTTTGCTGTGACTGGCCCTTTAGCCTTAGGAACTGTGACTGCATATGCTAATAATTTTAGTGTGAGAAATTGCCTTCGTTTCAATTTTCATTCTGTACTGTCAAGAGGGGACAGTAACATAAACCTTTGCATATTATCAGGAAAATGCCTTTCCCCACGCCCACTCCAAAAAAAACCCCAAAACCCACAATAAAGTTTAAAAGCGTAATCTCAGTCTGGCACCTTATCTAATCTGTTTAAGTCAAGTATATATGAAGAGCTACAGTTATGAAACTGCTGTTACTTTCCTAAATAAATGAACAGGAGCCACATAATTCAGTGTGGAACTTAAAAGGCCATTGTCCCAGATCTATTTGGCATTTCTCACATTTTATTGACAAGGACATCGGCCAGCGGAAGAATGATGGTGAAGATACCTTGCCTTACAACAAAATGGCACAAGCCAAATGGGATCAAATCCACAGAATTCTGGAATGGTGCTAATGGGCTTAAAGAACATTGCCTAACAAATCAAAAAATCTACAGGCTCAGAGAGAATGGAATAGTAAGTGCTGAATGAAGGCCAGTGTAGCCAAAATATCCCACTGAATGTTTCAGAAAATTAAGCATGGCATTTAGCATTAACAGCACTGAAGCAATCACTGAAGTTTTATTCAGATAATACATGGCACCTAAATTGGACAAGTTCTGATTTTCTTCCTGGTAGCATTTGTTTATACCTAATTGAACCATTCATTCTTTTTTTCCTCTCCTATCAGCAAAGACCATTTGTCATTAAGATGAAATTCCTGTCCAAAAAAAACCCAACAGACAACCTTCCTTCTCCCAAAACCCACTTTTTTCCTGACCTTTACAGAGGTAGCTTGAATGAAGGAGATGAAGTAATTGCAAACCTTTCAGAAAAGAATAATAGAAACGTTAACAGCAATCTAGTTTATTCATACAAGTCCTTCCTCTAATTGTTCTCCAGCATGGCCTTGGATTATATCCAACTGAAAGCTGAATTAAATACATACATTATTAGCATCACTACATTACAGTGTGGAAAAGATGTGCAGTTTCTGCCTTACATCCAAAACTAATGCAAACCAATTAGCATCTTTTAATTATGGTTGGTCAAACCTGAACACACCCGAGTAAGTGTCACGATTCAATTTTGTCCCCTTCTCACTCCATTGAAGTTCATTTAAATTTCTAAAAGATTATTCTTCCCCATAGTCTATTTTTTATGCCTAAGCAAAGTTTAAAGAAAACCCCACAACCCGGAAACCCACGGAAGCCCCTGACTATTTACAAGACAAAGTAATCATTAACACACCAAGTGGTCTTTCTGGCTACTTTTTGTTGAGCTTTGGGGGAAGGATTAGATTCAATGAGGTAACTAAACAAGTGCAAGCCCTTAACATAGATACGCTGCAGCAGAAGCTATGCTTACCCTAGTCACACACAGAAGCAAGCTGTACTGGACTTGGTGATTGATTTGTTGGGGATTTTTTTTGTGCTGTGTCAGAACAACATTATGGTTTGATGCTAATTACTAGTTGATGTGCAAATTAGGACCCTAGATCATCGCAAATCACTACACAAGATCCTGTTCTTCCGTACCTATGCGCACTGTTCAGAAGGCAATTTTATTTATACTGGTGCAGAGCAGCACAGGATCCAGAAGAGAGTTTTCAACAAAGCAAGAACAGAACTGGAAGCTTTTTGTTAACCTGTCTTTTCAAAATTAAAAATGTCATGGGGACAGCTATAACTCCTTCGTACTACAGGAAAGTACATATTGATATTGGAGAACAATCACAGAAATATATTCCTATCTCTCTAGAATAAGAGATCTGGAAATTCCTAGAAGTCTCTATATTTTTTTATAAAAAAAGTAAATTTAAATATGTATCTGGTAACTAGTTACATAATAGGAATAAGCAAAACAAGAATCAGACTCAATTCTTACTCATTACACAAAAGATCAGTGACTTCGCCTAACTGTGGTGCTGAATAAAATTAACTGAGACAAATTGGTCAAGGGTATTACAGAAAATATTAAGATGATTGTAAAATCTGTGTTCTGACTAAATTACTACATAATCTTGTAAATTTCTGTTCTGTTTTCTAAATTATTAAAGAAATTAACCTCGTCTCCTCATTTAGCCTATCTTTCAGGCCTCAGAGTGACACTATTAATAAACCAGGGACAGAATGAGATTTATGGTCCAGTATACGGATCCAAATGGATTTGTTTTAACAATCAGGTCTGCTGAAAAGTAACCAAAATTATTAATCTCTAACATTTAGTGATGCAAGCTACATGCCTTGTATCCAGAGGCAATACAGCCCTAAAAACCCTAGGGAACGGTGACAAGAGCAGCATGTCAAGGCACCTGCATTCTTCTGTCAGTCATGACTGTCTGCATTACAAAAAAAGCTTTTACACCTCCGTATACTTTCTAAATTGTCAAACGTTGCCCTGTGAATATTTTATTTAAAATATTTTACTATAAATGTGTCACTTAATGAAGTTAAACATCATGCTCAGGAACAGGTAGAGAGGTTCTTTTTACATCATTGTAGGGACCAGCAGTTACTTTCATAGGATATAATTCAAATACATATTTATGTTTTCTCCCTGTTGGAAGGAATTAAGGACAATCATACTATCATAGGTCAGTCCATGTTTTCATGATACGCTGCCTGCATTGCACCAAGTATCAACTACTAATCTGATGCAGTCATACCTGTGGCTTGACAGAATCCAAACCCTGCAGAACCATCATTAGAAATGGAGGTTTGATTTTGCAAGGTTCTTGAATGCCATCAAACAGCACATGCTGGAAAATCAGGTGATCAGGCCCAGTCAGTGTGGGTTTATGAAATGCAGGTCCTGCCTGACCAACCTGATCTCCTTCTATGACCAGGTGACCCACTTAGTGGACGAGGGAAAGGCTGTGGATATAGTCTACCTAGACTTTAGTAAAGCCTTTGACACCATTTCCCACAACATTCTCCTGGAGAAACTGACTGCTCATGGCTTGGATGGGCACACTCTCCACTGGGCAAAAAACTGGCTGGATGGCCAGGCCCAAAGAGTTCTGGGGAATGGATTTAAGTCCAGTTGGTGGCCCATCACAAGTGGTGTTCCCCAGGGTTCAGTATTGGGGCCAGTACTGTTTGATATCTTTATCAATGATCTGGACAAGGGGATCGAGTCCACCCTCAGTAAGTTTGCAGACGACACCAAGCTGGGCGGGAGTGTTGATCTGCTCGAGGGTAGGAAGGCTCTGCAGAGGGATCTGGACAGGCTGGATCATTGAACCGAGGCCAATTGTATGTGGTTCAACAAGGCCAAGTGCCAGGTCCTGCACTTGGGTCACAACAACCCCATGCAACGCTACAGGCTTGGGGATGAGTGGCTGGAAAGCTGCCCTGCAGAAAAGGACCTGGGGGTGTTGGTTGACAGCCGGCTGAACACGAGCCAGCAGTGTGCCCAGGTGGCCAAGAAGGCCAACGGCATCCTGGCCTGTGTCAGAAATAATATGGCCCCAGCAGAAGTAGGGAGGTGATCGTGCTCCTGTGCTCGGCTCTGGTGAGGCCGCACCTCGAATCCTGTGTTCACTTTTGGGCCCCTCACTACAAGGAGGACATTGAGGTGCTGGAGCATGTCCAGAGAAGGGCGACGAAGCTGGTGAGGGGTCTGGAGCACAAGTCTTATGAGGAGCAGCTGAGGGAACTGGGGTTGTTCAGTCTGGAGAAGAGGAGGCTGAGGGGAGACCTTATCACTCTCTACAACTACCTGAAAGGAGGGTGTAGCAAGGTAGGTGTCAGTCTCTTTTCCCAAGTAACAAGTGATAGGATGAGAGGAAATGGCCTCAAGTTGCATCAGGGGAGGTTTAGATTGGATATTAGGAAAAATTTCTTCACTGAAAGGGTTGTCAGCCTCTGGAACAGGCTGCCCAGGGAAGTGGTTGAGTCACCATCCCTGGAGGTGTTTAAAAGACGTGTAGATGTGGTCCTTAGGGACATGGTTTAGTGGTGGACTTGGCAGTGTCAGTTTTACGGTTGGACTCAATGATCTTAAAGGTCTTTTCCAACCTAAATGATTCTATGATTCTATGAAAAATGCTAAATGCCCAAGTAACAGGAAAAATATATATCAAAGCTAAATCTGCTTTCACCTCATGACAACCCCTGTAGAAAACTTGGGCAGATTTATGCAGTACTTTAATTGTTACACCTCTCCGAGCTTTATGAGCAGATTTTGTTTTCCCTAGTTACTTGGCTTTCTAGCTGAAACTTATAGTGGACCCAGTAGACTAACAGAGACTCAGATGCCACAAAATAGACTACCACAGCTTTGTTTCATGGGCTAACATTCCTCTCCTATTCATCACATATGAGACCACATCTGGAGCATGCATCTGGAGTCCTGTTTTGAGCTCCCCAGCACAAGACAAACTGGAGTGAGTCCAGCACAGGGCCACCACAATGTTCAGGGGCCTGGAGCACAGGACATACAAATATAGACCAAGAGTGCTGGGTTTCTCCAGTGTTCAGAAAATAATTATTATGGAGGCAATCTTAATGCTGTTTTCAGCTATCTAAAAGCAGGTTGCAGAGTGGATGAATACTTATTTTAGAGGTGCAAAGTTAAAATGAAAGGTGAGAACAAACACAATTAAACTAATGATACTCTGATTAGATATTAGGAAAAAACTTTCAATGGTGAAACAGATCTCCCAGAGATGTCATGCAACCTCCATCCCTGGAGATACTAAACCCACAGCTCTGCATGACCCTAAGCAACCTAATATAAATTTGAAGTTTGATCTAACTTCAAAGTTGGCTCTGCTTTAAGCAAGGGGTGAGATCAACTGCATCCCAAGGGTTCTTCCAGCCCAGTTATTCCCTAATTCTAGTCTATTTAAATGCTTTGATTTGTTAAAAATATTACAGTCATTTAGTGGATTTACTTTTTATACACACATAGATCTTATTATTTGTGAAGCTTTATGTTACGCAAAAACACATACACGCAGGAAAAAAAAATCTCAACAAGGCAATCCCCAAACCCTACCCCCCTTCATAGAAACTTCGTGGGAGATCTGTTTTTTCTTCTTTCACTGTGGCTTTTAAGTAATATAAAAGCCAAGGAGATCATGGTGACCATTACATGCCTGAATAATCTAGTGAAACAACACTGCAAATATTTGTTTGTATCTTGTTGGTTGTCTTCCTGTGTTTTAAATTGTCACACTGTTTTTCAGACATCTCTGAAAGAAGCCCAGTAGTTAACTATTGATTCTTCTAAGACTGTTTCTTGTCAGGCTTAAGGCATTTCTCTGCAAGTACCCTCTGTACCAGGATTACTGACTTTGGCATTGAGTTACACTGTTCGCATTTGTCATGATTTTATCCCTGCCTAGAAAAACTCTTCTCATTAGAAGTGCTATGTTAAAAACTAAAACTTCCTGGTCTCAGTCAGATGACATCTCTGACATCTAAAAAAAAAACAACCCTATTTTCTCCTGATAAATTCCACTCCTGATCCCAGGAAAGATCATTTACGGCTAGGTAACAGACACAGCACCTTTCATCCTAGAGCACTGGCTAGAATGCTAAACAAAGTTTTCCTCTACTAGCATTCAACGATCCCATCTGATTTTGAAAATGTAAGAAAGGTCAGAGCATGGTGGTTTGTATTTCTCACATACAAGTTCGAGGATTGCCCCACCTTCTAGACAGAACATGGTTTCTCGTTAACACTGCACAGTCTATATGAACTGCAAAAGTTATCTTTTTAGTCAAAGACAGTAAAAAAATAGTAAGGCAGTGAACAGAATTTCCAGACCTGTCTCCTGCAACCAAACAACACATTGACAAACTACGGAGTTTGAAGTATGCTCATCAAATATTGCAGACATGTAATTCCCCGTCTAGAAAAGTCAGAGTCAGCAACAGAAGCTATTTGGAACAAAGAGAAAGAAGAAAGCATTCTGATTAGGAGTTATATATAAACAGGAATGGTCAAAGGGAGGAGGAGTTATGTATAATGGGATCAGGGTGGTACAATCAAAGACTGAGAATAGATACTTCAGCAAATAAAAGTGAAATCAAGAGATTTCTACACAATATAAAGAAAAAGTAGCCAGGCATTGCCATCTGATCCTGAAAGTCCTGCTTCAGCCCATATAAGACCAGAAAAATCAAATTTACTTTTGCAAATAATTCTGATATTGAAAATGCTGATTTTATTTCAAAATCAGAACTGCTGCAGACTAGAAACATCAACATTCTCTATTTTTATCTCTAAATACCTCACCAAATGCATGGCACATTACTTAATGTCAAAAAAAACTTTCAAAAGATACCACAATCACATTTTGGTGATGTTAAAAAAAAAAATTCTGCAATTTTGCTGACTACAAGGAATCCACATGGGAAATATATCTTAATTTCAGGAGAGACTTCAGCTGAAGTTCATAAAATTGGAGGTCCTGAAGCTTGTGCTGTACAATACAAGGAGACAGAAAAACAAGTTTCTTCAGCTCTGCTGCTGCTCAGGGAAGTTCTTGCCCTTTCTGGTTTTGCATTTTAATCACTGAACCAAGTAACTAAAGATTCCCACACCTCTAGTAGTTAAGCTCACAATTACAGTCTCTGCTCATTTGAATGTCTAGTCAAAAATGAATTACCTTTTCCACAATATGTGCTGCAATCATTTTGCCTGTTACAAAGATCTATGACTTAAAAAAAAAATGCATCCTTTTCTCAACATTTTCAAGAGCTGCAAACAATCTGTTTGGGCTATATCATTGCAAGGTAATCTCAGAAAAATATATTGGACTTGAAAACACTGCGATAAAAAAAAAGCCTTTAAAACATCCTGACATCATAATAACACAGGCCATGGGCCATTAACAATTCTACCATTGCTATCCCAGGAACCTCTGAACACTGTTTCTAAAACCAAAATAATAAAAATTTTAAAAGGGATATGATACAAGATAGGGGAAAATGATGCTGTTTTCAGGAAATCATCTTTATTCATGAGGGCATTTTTGATTCTCATATTTAACTTAGATTTAGCTACACACCCAGAAAATCTTTGCAGCATTCCTTTCATCTCCTGACTTAGAATGAACATGCTAGGCACTGCTACTCTCATTTTTACTGTTAATATATTTATTTTTTTTTTACATTTCTGCAGATCTAAAAAGCATGAAATGGTTTAGGAAAGATCAAAAAGTGCAAGAATAAGGAGTAATATTGAGATTTCCCAATCTTTAGAACTCCATCCTCACCATTCCTGAGTACTAGCTCCCCAAAACATGCACTCACATAACCAAATCAATCCAATCAAAACCAAAACAACCAAACAAAAACCCCCAGCCATTACCATCTACGTGGTAGCTGTGAAACATCCTCTTCAGAGCCAAAGAGGTCAGTGGAGCCCACATGGCATCTTGCAGACACCTAGCAACTTACAGCCCATCCCAGGAGGCAGCCAGGAAGACCTACAGCCAGCATTGGGATGACAAAGAAGAGCCTTCCGACAGCCATATGGCATTAATGAGGTCAACCCGGTGTAAGTAAATAGCAGGAATGTTGAGAAGCTGAAATGGCAGCAATCACCTGTTTCTCTGGAGGGTCAGATGTAAGTCAACAATAGGTTCAATTCAATCAAAAGGGACTGGTGAACTATAAATGAAAATTTGTGTGAAAGCATCAAGAGAAAAAACAGAGCAAGGGTTAACAGATTATCAGATTCACTGCTGTCAATCATGTGGGTTGGATTAGGCTGAGCAATGCCAGCACGGATGACTCAGCAGCAGAAGTCCTGCACTTTTGTAACATTAGGATGTCAATGAGGTTATATCACATTGTATGCACCACTTTCGTTTCTGTTAACCCAGAAGATAGGTTATAGACCTAAAGATACCCTAAATGAGGAAACAAAGGCACAGATTGCCTTTTGTCTCATAAGCACATCTCTCACAGTGGAGGGCAATTCTTTGCTAGAGATTTCTACACTATACTGGAACAATGTTATCTATTCACTTCAGGCATTTCTGTGCTGAGACTATAAAGCAGTCCAAAATCATATGAACACAAACATGTAATCCTAAATGAAACACAGATGTATCTACCTCTTCAGAAAAATATTTCACACAAGTTACCCAGAATTTGAACAATTATGACATTTTTTAATATTAAAAGTTCTCTGTACAGTCCTCATAACTGTATTTCCAGTTCCCAAAATTCTCTCAATAAAAATGTAGTGTAGCAATTACAGAAAGTCAATTAACATTGAAGGGTCTTGGACAGAATCCCATAATGCTTTGCAAGCTGATAATAGGCAGATTCTGTGCGGCAAAAATTGTCTAGCAGAAATATTTTCATACAAATGAAAGCTAGTGACAGCTTTATTTAGTTCACTACTTAGCTCATTCTTCTTTTCTACTGCATATAGTGTCTACAGCACATGTTCAAATTAACACATTTCTTAACGGTTCTGTTAGGAATCCAACCTCAGTTCACCTCTCCAGTTCTCCACACTATATATATGGTGTTGGGTATTTTGGTTTGGTTTTTTTTTTAATATGAAGAGCTTCTTCCATTAGATTGCCACCTGGCACAAGAGGTAGCACCACTCAGTCACTTGTTTAGATTGCATAGTTCAAATACTCAGCTGTTGTAACTCATCACATGCTTATTTCTGTTACAGATTTTTATCACGCGCAGGTCAAAACTTGTATGTGAATAAAAGGTATAATGAAGGTTTTTATGAAGACACAAAAATGCATGAGAACAAGCAGATAACCTCTAATTACAAGTAGAAATAAAGTATTCATCAAATTATAGGTAAGATTGTAAAAAAAATTATTCTCCTGTCATGTCTCAGTACGCCTCATTTATATCCTGTCTCATTAAGAGACAGAGCAGCATGAGAGCTAAAGGACTAACTTGCTTCTTTTTGCAAGTTCCTTATCCATCAAGCCTTAGGTTGTTTTTTTGTTTGTTTTCCTGTTTTGGTAGAATGGACACTCAGTTTGTCTTACACTCCCCTTATAGGGAAAGCAAGTAAGGGTAACATTCAGGTAATTCTCTCTGATTAAGTCATGTCATGAGAGTTTAATGATGTGAATGCTCATCAGGAACACTCATTCTGATATGCCAGCTACCAGCAAATTATGAGTTGCCAAACATAATCAAGAAAATGAATTACAAGAGCTATCAGCAGCGTCAAGCTGGATAAGGAAATGTGTGCTTATTACACAGCCATAGTTGAGATTCACAGTACAGTGAAGTGCAGAAGGCTCTAATTAATAGAAGCTGTGGAAATATCAAACAAATTTTTGCCCCAACAAGATTATGAATTTCAAATAAAAACAAATACTAAAACTATTCAACCTGATTGCATTTTCCAGTTTTTTAAATGATCTTATAGTATTTTCATATATTGTTCACTACTCCAGTACCTGGAGTACTGAACATAAAAGTTCAGGCTACCTAACATCTCTAGTATTAATACTTTTCTATTAGAAGACAAAGAGAAATACTCCTAGCTTTTGCTAGCAAGCACTCTGCTCAAAACATTGGAAAACACTTCAAGAAAGGGCTACTTAGGATAATGGGAGAACTGGGGACAAAAACTCCAGGAATGTTCCCCTGCAGAATTTTCCTGAAATATTACCAAAATGTTAAGATATCTGTAAGAAGTTAAGGCCTTTCACCCTCTGGTCAGATACCTTCTGTTGAGAGCATTTTCACTTCGGATATGTCTCATGGAAACAGCATCAGCAGATAATCAGCTACAAGTTTAATCACCTTAAATGCCCAGTGTAGAACAACAAAAAGAAAATGAAATTCAAGCCTAGGGAATTAATTTTCTTTACTCAGCAAATAAATTTTAGGCAGCCTGCCACAATAGCACTAACTCAGGGTGCAAATATTCAATTAACAACAAAAGGAGGGCTAAGGAGAATCTTCATCCTTTACTGGACACAGGGGGAAACACAGTGACAAAGGATGAGGAAAAGGCTGAGGTACTTAACGCCTTATTTGCCTCAGTCTTTAATAGTAAGACCAATTGTTCTCGGGGTACCCAGCCCCCTGAGCTGGAAGAGAGGGACGGGGAGCAGAAAGAAGCTGCCATGATCCAAGGGGAAACGGTTAGTGACCTGCTACACCACTTAGACATAAACAAGTCTAGGGCTCAGTATTGGGGCCAGTTCTGTTTAATATCAATGATCTGGACAAGGGGATCGAGTCCACCCTCAGTAAGTTTGCAGACGACACCAGCTGGGGCGGGAATGTTGATCTGCTCGAGGGTAGGAAGGCTCTGCAGAGGGATCTGGACAGGCTGGATCATCGAACCGAGGCCAACTGTATGAGGTTCAACAAGGCCAAGTGCCCGGTCCTGCACTTGGGTCACAACAACCCCATGCAACGCTACAGGCTTGGGGACGAGTGGCTGGAAAGCTGCCCTGCAGAAAAGGACCTGGGGGTGTTGGTTGACAGCCGGCTGAAGATGAGCCAGCAGTGTGCCCAGGTGGCCAAGAAGGCCAACGGCATCCTGACCTGTATCAGAAATAGTGTGGCCAGCAGGAGTAGGGGAGGTGATCGTGCCCCTGTACTCGGCGCTGGTGAGGCCGCACCTCGAATCCTGTGTTCAGTTTTGGGCCCCTCACTACAAGGAGGACATTGAGGTGCTGGAGCAAGTCCAGAGAAGGGTGACGAAGCTGGTGAGGGGTCTGGAGCACAAGTCTTATGAGGAGCAGCTGAGGGAACTGGGGTTGTTCAGTCTGGAGAAGAGGAGGCTGAGGCGAGACCTTATTGCTCTCTATAACCACCTGAAAGGAGGGTGTAGAGATGTGGGTGCTGGTCTCTTCTCTCAAGTGACAAGTGATAGGACAAGAGGAAATGGCCTCAAGTTGCATCAGGGGAGGTTTAGATTGGGTATTAGGAAAAATTTCTTCACTGAAAGGATTGTCAGACATTGGAACAGGCTGCCCAGGAAGGTGGTTAGGTCACCATCCCTGGAGGCATTTAAAAGGTGTGTGGATGAGGCACTTAGGGACATGGTTGAGTGGTGGACTTAATACCGATTGTTTTACGGTTGGACTCGATGATCTTAAAGGTCTTTTCCAACCTAAACAATTCTATGATTCTATTAATTCATGTAGGCATTGAGACTCACAAAGGTTAACATATTGATCAAAGAATCATCTGTATCAGCCAGCTGGGAATACTCAGGTAGGAATCTGTTGATCCCTCTTCCTGTAACTGAATCTCTGTAGGATACATACTATTTATGATACCAGTGAGAATTACTGAATACCCTAGTGGTTAGAGTTCTTACCAGAGAGATACCAATTCTAGGCTCTAGTCACATATTTGAAGAAATGCTTAAATATTTTGAAAGAAACTGAGGTATTCCCTCTCTTAGGAAGAGCCTCTAATCAATAAACTAAAGGCATGCTTTCTCACTCAATGTGAGTGTTAATTATCCCTAGAAAGATAAAGGCTTCAAAAAGAGGGATTTAAAGACTCCCACTTCCTCTACATTCATCTCTACTCTGCCTGTGGTTCCACAACCAAGGAATGCTTTAATCCAAATAAAACAGAATGGTAACTCTTCCTTCATTCATATTTTGTGGAGAATTAGCTATGTTCGGTGGCTCTGCACTGAGTGATCTGTGAGTTAGCTAATGCACAGCTTGCACCTATGCTGGCAAAAAGGCTATGTTTAGCTAGTAAATCCATCTGGAATTTAGGAGATAAGCTGGGTATTCAGCTGATAAATACCATCAAAAGGCTGGTATTTCTATACATACCCAATACTGACCTCACTGAATATTTAAATAACTAGGAAATTTCTCTAGGGAAACCTAGGTGGCTGGAATTAATAGACGGCAACTGAGCATAGATTTCTGGAGGTTTACATTTTGGGTTTAAGAGGCTGAAGTAGCAAGTATGAACCTTTTGTTGGTTTACACCTTGCCCTACTTCCCTCCTGGGTTAGATCCCAAGCCGGAAGGGTACCAAAGGACAGAAGATGGGAGCATGTGACAAGATATGGGCACAGAATCAGGCAGACGACAGAATGATCAGGAGAGACCTGGTTTTAAGCAGGAGGAGGTGCTCCCAATTCTTCAGCTCTCTAACCATCATCCCCTGGACATAAGACAAATCAAGCAAGATCAGGAGTAGTGAGGTACATGACCAGACACAGGCATCGCTAACAACATGGCTCAGGCAGGGACCTGCACTGAAATGCAGTCCCAAATGCAAGGGAGAGAGGCTCTGAGCCCTTTGGAATGTGGCCCAGCTGTGCACATTGTGATAAGATTAAGATATTTGTATCCCTTTCCAGACACTACTGCATTCTTTGTTTTATTTGTGGTCTAATAATTCATCAGACTTGACAGGCAATCAATCAGACAAACAGTAAAAACGAAACACACAAAAGCTGAAAACATCTACCAAACCTCCAATTTTCCAAACAGTTCTCATTTTAATTCATAGTTAGTCAATCATTATTGACTGTGAAATGCTCCAGTGAGCCAAAAGATTCCTTATTATCAGCTGTGATACCTTTAACATATACCCATTCACATGATATGTTTATAGCATTCCTTAATTTTTATGTTCCCATACACCATTTCTGCATAGTGTTTTAATACACAGGCTCTCTCCAACTCATGGTAGGAACAAAATTATTGTCACACTTCAAAATCACTTATATTCTCTTGGCATTCATACATCTCTTAATGAAATCTTGGAACTAAATAGTGTGAAAATAAAAATGGAAGTAGAAGGAAGAAAAATAACTGGCATACATATTACCTTGACTTCTCTAAGTACTAGAAGACATTATGAGAAATGCAGTTTTGGAATAATATAACTGTATCCAAGACAGAAGATCTAGGAAATTCTGAAGAAATTTCTGAGGTTTTTTCCTTCTTTTTTTGTCTCCTATTAAATGCCATCCCCTCACCAAAACCTCAGAACAAAAACTGCAAACCATTGTATCGGGTTTGCGTGGCAAGATTTTGCTAGCCGGGGGGCTACAGGGGTGGCTTCTGTGAGAAGATGCCAGAAGCTTCCCCTATGTACAACAGAGCCAACACCAGCCGGATCCAAGACGGACCTGCCACTGGCCAAAGCCGAGCCCATCAGCAATGGTGTAGTGCCTCTGGGATAACAGATTTAAGAAGGGCTGGGGAAAAAACTGCTGCGCAACAGCAGCCGGAGAGAGGAGTGAGATGTGAGAGAAACAGCTCTGCAGACCCCAAGGCCAGTGAAGAAGGAGGGGAGGAGGTGCTCCAGGCACCGGAGCAGAGATTCCCCTGCAGCCCCTGGTGAAGACCATGGTGAGGCAGGCTGTGCCCCTGCAGCCATGGAGATCCACGGTGGAGCAGATATCCACCTGCAGCCCCTGGAGGACCCCACGCCAGAGCAGATGGATGCACCCTAAGGAGGCTGTGACCCCGTGGGAAGCCCATGCTGGAGCAGGCTCCTGGCAGGACCTGTGGACCCGTGGAGAGAGGAGCCCACGCTGGAGCAGGTTTGCTGGCAGGACTTGTGACCCCGTGGGGGACCCACACTGGAGCAGTCTGTTCCTGAAGGACTGTACCTGTGGAAAGGGCCCACGCTGGAACAGTTTATGAAGAACTGTAGACTGTGGGAAGGACTCACATTGGGGAAGTTCATGGAGGACTGCCTCCCATGGGAGGGACCCCACGCTGGAGCAGGGGAAGACTGTGAGGCATCCTCCCCCTGAGGAGGAAGGAGCGGCAGAGACAACATGTGGTGAACTGACTGCAACCCCCACTCCCCATCTCCTTGTGCCGCTGGCGGGGAGGAGGTAGAGAAATCAGGAGTGACGTTGAGCCTGGGAAGAAGGGAGGAGTGTGGGGAAGGTGTTTTGAGATCTAATTTTTTCTTTTCTCATTATCCTACTCTGATTTTGATTGGTAATACATTAAACTAGTTTCCCCAAGTCGAGTCTGTTTTGCCCATGACGGTAATTGCTGAGTGATCTCCCTGTCCTCATCCTGACCCACGAGCCTCTCGTTACATTTCCTCTCCCCTGTCCAGCTGAGGAGGGGAGTGATAGAGCAGCTTTGGTGGGCAACTGGCGTCCAGCCAGGGTCAACCCACAACCATTTACTCTGCTCAATGTTTGCAAAACAACTCCTGAGCTAGCAGCATAGACATCTTTATGGTTCATGAAATGACAGGAACTTCTAAGTATGATTCAATATATTCTGAAGTGCAACAGGCCAAACGAATTGGAATTCAAAATGTGCCTCCACTGAAAATAAAGGAAGTCCAGAGAACTATTTCAGATACAGCTGCAATTATAGCTAAATTTATCTGAAGTCAGGCATGGTGAATCCCATGACTATTGCCACTGTCATACATTCATCTGGGAGAAAGAATCATAGCTAAATGACAGCTCAAATATATATACTTACTTAATTAATTTTGACAGTTGTTTTCATTCCCTGGTCACTAGTCTACATTTTTTAGAGAGAAAGTTTAGTTACAAAAGTATGCTGAATGAAGAAATGGAATAACTACTTCAAAAGCAGCTGAATCAGGATTTAAATCAGATTATGCACTAGATTTTATATTTAAACTCCATTAGCATCTTCGCAATTCCACAAGGGTAAATAAGGCTCATTATTACAATCACACCCTGCACTTTGTAATGTATTATCTTCACTTCTGCGACGTGTATAAATAACCATTGGAGTTATATCAGCATCGCAAAATTTGTCATAATAAAAAGTACCATAAAAGTTCAATGATTTAATTTACAGGTGGGAAACTAATTCAACGTTGTATAGTCTGTTTCATCCAAGAAGCTCAAATTCAGATGAACATTCTCTGAGAATTGTAATTCAAAACTGGATCTTATTTTTAGACTGACTTACTACTTTCCATCTTCAAACCAAAAACCAGAGGCCTGAAACAATTTCTTCACTCCCCTACAATTCTTTACTTATTTTTCTAGTGCAGAGATGAAATCTCTTCTTTAGTAAAGATGAGCAAAGCCTGTGAATTTCCTGTGTATAAACTTCATGGTCACAGACTCACCTCACCAGGGATTGCTGATATCCTATTACCGTGGTCTTTTGAATAGAGAAAAATATATTAATTTCAGGAAAACATCTGTTTTCCTATGATAAACCTAGTTTTCTCCATGGAGCTAGAAATGGAAACTTAACTCTGGCAAATTATTTTATAAATACTGCAGTAGTAAGTGATGCGAGGGTTGCAATTCCTTTAGGTTTCATTATATATAGTTCCTGCTTAACATTTTAGCTGTTTTGCTGTTAAGCAAAAGGAGGCAGAAAATTAAGTGTATTTCCAAGTGTGAATATCTCCCAGGACTTCCAGAAGCAGAATCATTAACACATCTGCCTATCACTGAGTACCATAAACAAAATACAAACCAGTTACTTTTCTAAAGTTGTGGGTGCAGTTTTTTCTGCACTTAAAAGCAGTATATTTTAAAGGAAAGCATTCACTCGAAGGAAAAATTCACTCAGTTAAAGTATCTTCATGAAAAAACCACCATACAGCATTTGTGGCATTATTCTAAGCCCAATTCAACAACTTTTGGCTAGCTATGGAGATACTGTTTTCAAATTGAACCTGCAATTCTGTACATTTATCTGTTACTCACATTTTCTGTAGATAAACCTGAGTCATTTCACTTGCTAGGAAAATAAAGCTCCTGGAGAAGAGGTGATCACATAAGAATGCCTTGAAAGAATAACTGAAAACCAAGGGCACCTTAGGTAGAGAAGGCAGAATGGAACTACCTAAATTGAAAAATTACTGTGGGACTGAGATTTTCTGCTATAGCTGAAGATAAGCATATTCAATTCTTTCAGAGTATCTAAATTCTCTCTGGTTTACTGTTCAATCGGGAGTAAAATGTTAGTCCTCAAAACCCTTTTGGTATCTATTATCCCTAGACAGATGATGGGAGAAGAAATTTTAGTTTTATTTACATATTTTACACCTTTCGTCAATGCCATAGTCTTTCTTCTATTTCATTACTATCGCTAAGAAATAAATTTTTCCCGTGGGAAATTTACTCTTTTGATAGGAACAGAACCAGTGTGAATATAATCAGTAAATAAAACTGTTAATGTGTGGTTGCATGACTGTATTTCAGAAAATGCAAATGTTGTAAGTAAAAGGTACAAAAAAGTCACAAAGACTGACAAGCTATTGATTAAACACCCTTAGAAAGAAATATGTTCTGGGAATGCTACTTATACACATCTGAATGGCAACAGTTGCACTTAACTGCACTTGCTGTTTGCTGATAAATCTTAACTTTTACATGCAACTGCTTTTTTAATTAACTAACTGCTTTACAGGCACCTGCTGAAAGGTGTCCAACCTTTTAATCTCTTATCGAGTACATCTTTTGTTATCAGAGTGCCATGCAATTTCTATAGATTGATTAAAATGCAAAAGATTTAATAATTTACTGAGGCAGAAAATGTGTCTAATTTTCTTCTTAAAAAAAAAAAATTAAAAGGCATAAAAAAAGAATTTAAAACTATAACATTTCTACTAGAACACATAGCAACTCCACCAGAATTTGGAACGCGTTTCCAGAACATTGCATTCTTGGGAAAAAATAATTCCATGGAAGTGCACAAAAGCACAGCAAAAATAAACAAATGACTTAGCAGAAGTCTTTGAATAGTGGGAAACACCAGCAGCAATGCAAACAGTTGTTCACAGGCTTTCTTTAATCCAAATAGTCTTGCTAAAGCCAACTGAATCTGTCTCTAGAGCTGTAGATAGATTATTTGCCCAGTCCACAGGTGGTTCAATACCTACAGTGGCTGTAATTCACATTCACTGCATTCTTGCGTGACAGCACTGCAGTAAGTGTTAAAAACCACAAATATTTGAGGACATTAATTGAACAGATTATACCCTTGAGATGGCTCCGAGTGCTCTTGTTTGGTAGATTTATGTACACAGAAAATAATCCATACTTGGTAAACTTTGAAGTCAGCAATGACACGTTTCTCCGAGGGTTGGTTTGCGGGGAGGGTAGCGGGGTGGTGATGTGTGTGTTTGGTTTTTGTTTGGTTTGTTTTTTTGTTTTTAATCACCCTCAAATGTAAGCAGCTGTCTGGATTAGGGAAACTTTCTTTGGTAGGTCTGCAAAGATATCTCCCCTCTACAGTAGTAAGATGCATTGAGCAGGGATTCTGTAAAGATTTTATTCTGTAAAGATTTTCTATGTTCCTTCTGCTCCTTCTGTCAGTCATATGTTATGACAAGAACCATTTAACTAGAAGTGCGTGTGGTTCAATAATTGGTTTAAGTCTTTGACTTTTGAGTTTGCAGGGATTCAAGTCTTAGGCAAAGCAAACAACCTTTTCCAGTTTGTAACCATTTGCATCCATCTTGTTCATGCTGCTTTGTGAGTCATTTTAAAAAGTTCTTTCTCCAGACAGGTGTAATGCAGTATAACTTTCTCAGCTGGAAGCCAGAGAAATTAGGTGTCCCAGTCAAATTCTAATGGGAAATTATATTATACTTATTTAATGCTCCTTCTCTAGCATATGTTACCTTGCAGAAACTACAGTATTATTCCCCCCTCCTCATGATCTGTTGTGCTGCTATTTGGTATTAAATATCTCTTCTTGTACATCTCAGAAAAAATGCCTAAGTTTCAGTAGAAAATATCTAGTGAAAAAAGCAAACTACCAAGTTGCAGAACTATCTGCACTTAGAATGGTGTTTGTTTACTATTCATTTCTAGCATTTGGGATGCGCAAAGGTGCTAAAAGGGGGAATTACCAAAGGATGCTCACTGCTAAAATGTCTCTCACTGATCCAAGGTCACATTTCTTTTCTCATTTTAACAACTCAGTATAGGAACTGTTGTAAAGCTGACTTGCTTGCTTTTCTTATTGATACTCTAGATATGTATTTAGGTTCACAATTCCTTTTTCCTTCACAAATATGTTTTGAAAGAACAAAATATATAGTTGACATCCCTCATTTTAAAAGGCATTATTATCCATCAGCATTGATAAAATGGCTTCCTCATATACTTTTCAAAACATAGAAGATCCAAGTAATTTCTGTGAATAAAATTTCATTTATTTCTCCTCATTATTTGAGAATACATCTCAAATAATACTTGAGATACCTTCTCAGACAATTTAATGTCTGACATTTCCTCTCCTGCACCATCTTTCAGTTCTGCATTGAAGAGATGTGTTTGGATAACGTACCTTGACATTAACCTCTGATGGGCAATTTATTAAATGTGTTTGCTAAGAAGGTTTGCTATGAAGGAGTAATTGCAATTGTGTGTTACTGTCTGTCTTACTTTCACATTTAGCAAACAAGATTAGAATGAAGAGCATTAGGATACATTAATTATTTTCCTTGTCCTGGTCAAGAGATCTTCGTCATTCTGGGCTTCTGCAAACTTTCCATCAGTCTAAGTTCATTAAAATTCATGCACGTGCCTTTACATGTAGCTCCAGTGACAGATAAAGTTCATCAGAACATTTTGAAAGCCTAAATTTATTCAAATGTTATTAACTGACAAACAAGGCATTATTGTTTATGTTCTTTAAGCTAGAGAACAATCTTACTTAAAAAAAAAAAGTTGCCTGAAGTGGGTTTTGTGGAAAGTTGTCTAGAACAGAACAAGGTATTGCAAATGAGGACAGAGGCTGTACTTTATCACTCTGCCATTAACTAGAATTGCATTTCTCTGCCCCAATTAGAAAATAATTTATGCACTTAATTGAAGATAGTTCTATGCAAGAAGCCATCCAAATTTTCAATCACAGGGCTACAGATGTGCAACCTGCCTCACCAATTCTGAAAGCTCCACTGTGTTCATCATGCAGTGACCCTGTGAGGACTGTAGTACTTACAGGTTACCAAAAGACAGACTGCAAAACTGCAGGTCACTCATGTAATTACATGCTTTGAGTCTTTTCTTTTTCTTTCATGTCCTGTGTCCCACCCCCCCTGCCCCAAATTAGTGCTGTTCTTAAACATGAGTAGTTCTGTGGTTTTGTTTAAGTCCAAAATCCCTCCCTCCTCTGCAAAGTGCATCAGTATAAAAAACCGTAGTTCTTGCCAGTAGTCACACCTTAGTTTTAGGTAAAATGTCTATTGGTGAATGGTAAAATATAAAAATTATATGGCAAAGAAATGACAAAATATTAAAACCTTGTATCATTGACAACTTCATGCCAATTTTTTCAGATTCAGTTTGACATCCATAATGGAATGAAGCGGCATCAAGGGAAGTTCAGATTGGACATTAGGAAAAGGTTCTTCACTGAGAGATTAGTTGGTCACTGGAACAGGCTCCCCAGGGAGTGGCCATGGCACTGAGCCTGTCAGAGTTCAAGGAGTGTCTGGATGATGCTCTTAGTCATATGGTTTAGTTTTAGGTAGTCCTGCGTGGAGCAGGGAGTTGGACTCAATGACCCTTCTGGGTCCCTTCCAACTCAAGTTATTCTATGATTCTCATAGTAAAGACTTCTAAAAGTTACACAGCCTCTTCTACTAGTGGATGCGTCTTATGACTTTGCTGAAGAGATACATAACTTTGTTATTATTTCTTTTTTTTTCTAATTGGGTCAGAGGTTCAATCCAACCCTCATAAAATTCTACTTTGCTGAACTCGTTGTTATTCCTTTGGATCATTCTGAAGAGCATTCACACATTTCAAACTTCCTGTAAAAAAACTGCCCAATTGATCAAAACATCTGGGCAACACTTCACATTTGGGGAGGCTTTGTAACTTTCATTGCTCATTTACTGTTTTACACTGTCATTTCAATCACTTCTAATTCCTTTGGCCTGTCTGAGTGTTAAGCAAAAGAACAACCAAGTTTCTCCACTGACAGAGATAAAGAAGTGCACACTATAATTTAGGCAATCTGAAGCATTTGAAAAATTCTGAAAATAAAGATATATTGACTTAAGACAATGCACTACCAGATGGATCTTATAGATAGCTCTAGGATATGTATATTTAAAAAGGGACTGGTTCTACATGCAGTTTTGAACTTTCATGTATTTTTTTTCACCTTAGTAATACAATTCTCCAGAGCAGATACTACAAGAATATCTCTTCAGTGCAACTGGTGTTCACAGTCTCTCAGCACCTGATTCTTGATTTACAGGTCAGTAATAACTACAGTTAGAAAAACTATCGGTATATCATTGTTATATGCCTTGAGATATGAATTCACAATAAACATTTCTTTACGTGCAAGTCACATGCTAAAAGTCTATGTCTAAAGCAAAAATCCTAGGATAATTTGTCTTAATGCTGAAAACTTGGGTTCTACAGACATCCTGAAGAATAAACAGAAAAAGAGAACTGCTGACTCTCCTTATATAATAACTAAGCTTAAATTCTAGAAAGATACTTTCCCCTTATAAATTTAGGGGAAACACATTGCTGTTTTATACATTCCAATTTTGATTTAATAACAAAATGTGACTAAGAAATAGAAATACTATAATGATAAAGCTTAGGCTTATTGGATTTTCCTCTACATCCGCAAAACAGCTGCAACAAGATGTTTCCTCTCCTATAATTTCATGAATCATTTTAGTGTGGCTGCAACAGACACAATGAGGTAGTATCTATATTATAAATCAATTCTGAGATAAGAAACAGAAGTAATTTTACTTCTTATAGCCATCTGTAATAAGAGCTTAATTCTACCAGCATGTCATGCACTAACATAATGAGAAAAAGAAAGGAACACATGCAAAGAAGTTCTAATCATGTTGGGTTTACTTCTCTGAAGAACTTAAGGAAACATTTTTCCCTACATTTGTAATAAGCTACTCATCACTGCATTCTGGTTTTATCTTGTTTCTTAAAAAATTTACATCTGCAAATGGAATTAACCCCACCAGGACTCAAACTGATTAAATCTCATCAAAAGTTCTTGTAAATATAATTTTTGATGAAAGTTAATTTAAATGTAACCCAATTTGTTTAATTTCTGTGTCTTCAGTGAACACCTTATAAATACCTTTCAGGATATAAAAACTATGAAGATTGGTACCAAATTTCTCTACTTACATTTTTCAGTTGTCTCTTTTTTCTTTTTTTAATAATAAACTTGAACACCTGAAAAAAATTCAAATGCCAAATGTTCTCCATTCAAGAAAATTTTTTCACTTGGCCAAAAAGCATTCTCTGGGCAACTCCAGATCCAATTCCACAGTGCCAACAGCCATCATACTCCCTCTGTAATTGAAAAGAAGTATCTGGCTCCCCAAGGCTCTTAAAATCTCAGGCAATCTTTAACTCAAAATTGCATCCAGATAACTTGGGAAGTTCTGCTCTCACACTGGCGACTGATACATTCACTGCATTAATGATGGCTGAAAACTTTAGTCAGGAAAAAAAAAGTACAGAATCTTTAATAGCAGGATTGTGCATGCATAACCCAAATCATAGCTAAGATCAGGACACCATCATAGAAGTCCAAGATAAGATCTCAACAGGATTTGATAAAAGCATGTCTCTATATTGATAACCAAAAAACCCCAGAGATTCAGATTGCAACAGTTTGTGAAATATGTGGGGAACCCTTCAAAAATGACAGGAACTACATCAGTATCTGATGGTACTATTTTTTCAGCATAAGCAAGAATGTTTTCAATAGTGAATGCCTCTGAATCCTGATACTTTAGAATAAACAATAAACATGACTCCCTGGTAGCTTGTCTTGGTGCAGAAAACAATCCCCATTTGCTATTAAAAAAAGGTTTTGAATCAGCATCTAAAAGCCTTGATCTATCTAACCATCCTGAAAGTGAATAACATCAGGCTAAGCATGGTGCCAATTAAATTACTGCCAGTGTAGTAAACCAAGTGTTGACAATGTAATATGTCACCTGCAGAAGCATCAAGCAAATGGCAGCTGAGTCCCTGGTATCTTTTCATCTCCAAACAATAAACTACCACCAGATTACACCAGGAACAGCAAAATAAGAACATTCAAATGAACCATGAAATGTTGTTGACAGCAGTTTTTTGAATGATCCAAGATATTCCTTTAGGAAAAAAAAGAGACTTTAATTAAACTCTTCTAAATTAGGAGTTCAGTGATTCACAGCTGTGCCAAAAAAGAAAGCTAAATGGCAGAAGTGCCTGAAAAAGCAGTATCCTCTCTTCAGTGTGTCTTGCAGAGTAAAACAGTTGCAAGTCACAAAAAAATAATTTTAATCACAGTGCATTATGCTTACTGAGAGAAATCTGAGGAGATGAGTATTTTTTGTTAGTTTTCTTTCAGTTTAAGCTCTGCAGTGAAGGGCCACTGTACAAACAATATTGCAACACATGCATAAGTAAAAGAAATTAGTTAATGACAAAGCACTTATTAGAAGAACTAGACAGGTCAAGAATGTCACAAAGTCATTAAGTTAGACATGTCATCACTAGGAGATTATTCTGAAAAGTTCTAAGGATTTTCAGGAATCTCTGGGAATCACAGGAAATTTCTGTGAAGAAAATATCCAGAACTGGGACAAAACAAAGCAGTCTACCTGGTTTGATCTTAGCAACCACTTTTACAAGAACAGGAAACAATATGGGGTCCTGACCTATCTTGCAATTGAAAGTATCTCAACTGTTACAAAGGGCATTTATATCACACACATCTGTTATATATTCTGACATTTTAAATCATCATTTGCAGTTCACAACAGAGGATAGAAAAGGATCTTCAGAGTGTCAAATGAAATAAATCCTGCATCAGACTCATCTTTGATTCATGGAGTCTAGTAATACGGTTCTCAAAAACTTGCAAGGCCATGTAAGTGGCCACAGATTTGACAACTGCAATATTATCGTATTAGGTGAATTTAATGAGTACATACTATAAAGCCCCTGGCAGCCACATCTGAGAGTCACTGTCCTGGACCAAAGAGGTGTAATACATCTCACACAGCATCAGGAATGTAAACCATTGTATCGACAGTTGCACACCACAAATTGCACCAGTGTGAATAGCAGAAAGATTTATTGCTATGTGCTCATATCTTTCTAGAGAAGAATTTCAGGAACATTTGTCCCAAATCCTCACTCAGAAACAAAGGGCATTTCTACACATGACTAAAATGAGTGATACAAAGTCTGGTTTAATTGTGTGCATTTCCTTCCACAACAAAAACGTAAGATATAAACAAAGCTCATTTAATGTTACTTTTTACACAACTTTTATTTCTCATAGACTTCGTAACTAAAATAAGCTACTTGCAGTTCCTTAGCTGAAGCTAGTGGCTAGATTCACAGAAATATTAGGTCACAAATAAAGAACCACTTAAAAAAATGTCAAGGAAAAAAGACTGATTTAAAAAGTGGGCTAGATTATAAGTTATTTATATTCTTCATAAACTATTAATAGTTTTGAATCATAAAAACCCTCAATTGTTTATTTTTGCTAGGAAAAATGTATATAAATTACTGTCTTAGGTAAAGGATCCAAATAAACTGGAAGTATTAGAGACAAAGATTTAATACTCAGATATACAAAACAGAAGTAAATACACTAATACATTTACAATTGATGTGAGATAAGAATCCAACCCTATACATTTATCAAGAGAAAAGAAAAGAAATAAAGAAGTTCTTTGCTTTTATGGTCTTTTCCAGCTTGAGGAGGTGACATATGGTATCATCTACCTATGTATTCTGTTTAACAGATTAAAAAAACCCCTGGGGTCCTTCAGGGCTATTCTAGGCTTCTAAAAACTCAGGTGAGATCCACGAGGTACCTCGACCAGATGCAGCTGGATTTTTGGCATACGATTCAGTTGTGTAAACCAAAGCTTCTTGCACCTGAGGCTGAGACACCCTATGCAGGGTTAGCAGATAGTGCTAACTTGCAGGAGACCCACTCCTTTCTGAAGAGGTATCTGGAGGCCTGGTCGAAGGCCCTGGAACACCTCAAGCCATTCTAAATACCTGCTGAATCCTGCCTTAGATGTCCTATTTCCCACTCCTGATAAAAGAGCTCCTTCCTTAAGTAACCTGCCTAACCCCCACCCAGGTGGAATAATCAGGCTATCAACATTTGCCTAGACTCTACTGGAATATCAAGTGAGGTAAAACTGCAACTAAATCTTTCAAAAACCCACTCCTGTATGAGTACTCAAAGCACCTACCTTTACAGTCACCAACAGGATTTGCATCCCTGCCTGCGCCTCAAATGTATGCATAGCCACTTTATCTATACAGCACAGCCAGCTGCACTTGCGGGGAAGGAGGCACACTCAGACTCCGTCAAAGTAGAGCTGCTGGGCACAAGGCTGCCATTATGATGACCTGTCACCATCCAAAACCAGTGAGTCTTGCTCCAAGAGCAGTTTATCTTCAGGACAGGACTCCCACATCTAGATCTTCAGCAGAAAGAGATTTCTGCTTGGCCTAGGGACCTGCATTCCAGAGAGAAAAGGAGTTCAGATATATCCTCTGCTTAGTAGTTCCTACAAGCTGGCCCCAGGAGCCTCCCTTTCACAGGACTCCATCCTTGCAGCACACAAATTACTTGACTCTAAACTTTGGAACTTATTCCCAAGGAAAGAGAACTTGAAAATTGGGTATTGCAGTGCTGATGTTGGCTTATCTCTGTCTTAAGGCATAAAAATTGACCTGTAACACGTTCCCACCAGGGAATATAGAATATTATTCAATATTCATACAGAATAGAGAATTCTATAGCATCTAGAGAATTCTATATTCATACAGAGAATTCTATATTCATACATCATTCCTTTGATTAGCATGATCTTAAGCACCAGAGGCTACACGACTTAAAATGAACAATAATTCATTTTGTATGACTGCAAATTTGGCTGACACTCCCAGGATTGAAACAGGGACTACCAGAGCCAAAAGGAAAGAGTTCTGCAGAAAATTACCAAAGAAATTTGGCCAGGTATCTAAGACCGTGACAGACTTATCCTATATGGGGCCACCTCTCTAGCATGGAAGAGAGGATGATCCTTCCATATTCTAGCATTCTAACAACAACCATTCTCAGTCAAGGACAACAGCTATCCAATAACTGATAGTCATAATTATTCATGGTGGTTCTCTCTCACTGCCCCAAGATGATTTTATTTTTCATGAGTACACTCACACGTTCTCCCCTGCACCTATGTCTTCAGTTCTCTTGCTGGGCTATTCCACCACTGCTTTGTATGCAGTGTCCTGTTTTCATTGATGTTGTCTTGCACTTTCATGTCTTCAGTGCATTTTCATCTGCTATTCTTCAAAAGCCATTACGAACAGATGGTATCCCTGTATGAATGTTCATTCAATCTGCCATGATGGTGTCTGCTTAGTACTGGACAAATTGTTTTGCTAGCAAAGTTTTTGGTTTGACATTGGCAGTCACATTAATTTGGGTGCCAAGCTTTCACAATGCATTTTGTTAATGCCTTGTATCAAGCAGCTTTTTTAATATTGCTAAATAGTTCTGCATTTCAGGGATTACACATACCCCTTAACCTTTAGCCTGTCAGTCAGGATTTCCTATTGCTCTACCCTACATACAGTAACGATGAAAAGAAGTTTCTAGGATGCTGAGAATTATACGTTGATAGATTCAAAAACAGACAAGATGAAGATTTTGCTTTCTGTCAATGATTTAGCTCCTTTGGAACCTAAAAATCAGAATTATTACAGTAATTTTTCCAAAGCTAAAAAATGCATCTAACTCTAAACAAAAGGATTACACCACCCAGTAAACATAAGCCAACTTCACCTTTCCATATTTCAGCAAATGATCTGAGATATCTTCCAAGCTGGTAAGGCCTGAGTCACTAAAACTTGAATTTGTTTATAAATCATGGGTAGATGCTAAGGGACAAGTATTTGATTGGCCTGCGTTCCAGCGACAACAGGTTTCTACTGGTTGGCCCTGGGCACTCACAGGTAACTAACTACCCAACAGAAGATGCTAGGCTCAGTGACCTGGAGTTTAGGATGGCTGATTCTGGCTCTATTCTGTTTTCGTTTTGTTTTTTTAAATATGGTTATAAATACATTTTAAAAAATAGAAATAACTGCAATGAACCTAGTCAAATATTGTGTCGGTCAGCTTCTTATTAAAATGTGCCTTCTCTATTTGCATACTGCAAATGGTACATTGATGTAGAGAATCTTTTCTATATAACACAATGCAGAAGCATAGTGTGCAGATAACGATATCATGCACGTTTTAAAATTAAAATTTACATGAATTTTATACAATTGAAATTAAATATTCTGCACAATTCCAAACCTGTCCTTTATCAGTGCTGATCTGTCCAGATTTCTTGAAAACTCTTTGGCAAAAACACAACATTACATGATTTTCAAAGGAGCAATCTTGATTGCTGCAGTAATTTCATCTATTCTCGTTAGGGAAATTGAAAAGCTTGGAAAAGCTAGAGACTTTCTAAATCGTATTTGATTTTTTTCCCCCTACATTTTAGTTCGAGAACATGGCCTTCATTGACTAGTAATTAAAAAAGGAAGAAATAGGCAACCTGAGATCTTAAAGTGCTGATAGTCATTTGCAGTAAGTACTGCTAAACTCTGGTAACCTTGCCATATTTACTTTTTCAGAGACTTTTAACACCTTCCATTCCATGGAAAATTACAAATTTTCCGATTTTTGTAGAGGGACAGATCAGACATGAAGTTTAGGGAGGGGGAAACCCAAGATTAATTTTAAAAACTCCTAGAAATTTTATTTTAAAGGGTTCTCAGACACAGTGATGCCACTGAAGTCAGCAACGAAACCATTATCATGCTACTCAATAAATCCGTGATACGCTCACAACCTAAATACTGTGGGTGGTTCTATCCCTCTTCCTTCCTTTAGTGAAGGGAAACATCAGAACTGAAAAAACTACAGAGAGCAGGAAATGATGAACAAAGTTATGGAACAGCTCCCACACAAAAAGAAACTAAATAGATCAGACTCAGGTCTGGAAAATGGTCCAGCCACAATTATTTAAGCTTCTGGATAATTCTCTGATGCAATGAAAAAACATACTGACATATACTAGGCAGAGAGGTGCAGCTACTGACAGAGAAGTCCTCTGAAACTTTCCAAATATACTGCCATCTAGTTACATTTGGTAACAGAAAATTAGCTAAGCCTTGGGTCAAATCTAAATTTGTCACTAGCAGAGTTATAATTATCTCATTTCTGTAATAACACAGATTTAAGAAGCAATCCCCTTTACGTTGATAAAAACTGTACAGCAACAAGGAACCAAATAAAAGGAAGTTGTATTATGCTACATTTAATATCTTGTTTAACATATTCAGATCTTTTTCCTGGCAGAAAAGCAAAGTATCCATGAAAGTACAGTAGCAGCTGGCCACTGTACATGCCAATATCTAGCTTCTCTAAGGAAAAATGTTGCATCTAACACAAGTTTGGCTTCCTGTGTTTCCTTACAAACCACTCCAAAATTTTTTACAAAATAAATAAGAATATTGTAATGCAGGGGAATAACAGAGATGAACAAAACAGATGTTATGAGTCAGATCCTCAGTTTCAATAAATCAACACATTTAATAAAGCCAAGAAGTAATTTGTATCATTTAATAACATGTCTGCATATGAAAGGTATTTCTCCGTGAAGCTCCTGAACTCCAACAAGTACAGAGGGCCAAGCAAAGAAACATCCAAGCAAGTCCCGACCAAAGTACTTCAAGGCAGCGTAGCCTCTGCCCCGTACAGCCCAGCACGCAGTCAGAGCTCATTAGCCCTTCCCATGGCACTGCTTCACAGATCTCTGGCTCTACCTTTGAAAGGCTGGACTTGCAGCAGAGCAATGCAGCACTTCTCCTGGAGGTAGACCCAGGATTTCTAACACAATGTTGTATCTTAATGAAAAGGCTTGAGCATCTGGGTGGTTTGACCCTTATGAGACAACTTTCAGGACTTTTGCAGTTACATATATAGTTAACTTCTTTTGAAGATTTGAGTGCTTCCAGCCCCCCCCATGGACTCCTTCTCCTTTGCCTATAAGCAAAGGGACAGAAAAAGAAAGGACCAAACATTTTTGTTGCCTCTCGGACCTCGAAGATCTTTCTGTGGTTCTGTCTTTTTATTCATTTGTGGTATCATTTCACAATTCACTTGTGAGCAATACTCACATTGGTAAGTTTCTGCTGTGGAATGCTGCAGTATTCTTTCTGGAAATAAAATCATTAATTTAAGAAAATGCATCACTGTAATGTGAGATACAATGTCACTGGTTCTCACTCAAAGAGTCTACAGATGTTCCAGATTACCAATGTAATAAATGTTTATATGTTCTTCAAACGGAGAAACTATAGGAAAAGAATACAGTACATACTTTGCATCAACCATACCATTTTTGTCTGACAGTTGGTGTACTTATTTTAACTGTCAAATTACGATCTCTGTCAAAATATATTGCCTTCTTTCTATCACCATATGCCAAGCTAAACCTTCACATTCTCACTTGGATGTCATGACTGCTTCAGCATTTTGTACTGAATATTTCTCAAGTGTAGAACAATCTTTGAAGTAATACATTACATTACTAATAAAGTAACACAAAACAAAGTGTCTGTCATTGTCATCAATTTCCACATCAACTATTATGTGGCATTGTGACTATGGCAGGAAATGGTCTGTTTGCTGATAATTAAATGCTGTAAATATATCTGCACCTGTCATAAATGTAAAGGACAAGACTTAAAGAGTGTAAGGGGATGAAGTACCACCTAATTAAATGGGAAATTTAAGTCCTGTTTTCAAAATCTGACAGAAGAGTATGGACGCCTATGTCTCATTCCATCTCATAAAAATTCTCCTCCAAAAATTGTGATTCAAGTGAGAACTGTTTGTCTTTTGTCGTTGGTTCTAAATGCAAAGTGTGTGCCTAAGTGCACTCTTCAACAGTGAAAACTACTCCTTCATCTGCTGGTAGGTTTGCCATAGCTCTTGGAGGACTTCAGATTAGAATTTCACAGTGAAAAACAAAATATAGTTTATTATCAATATGGCTGATGTGGAAAAATAATAAAAATCTAAATGTCAAAAAAATGTTTTTTTAAAAAAAAATCCTTTCTCAAGCTCAGAGATGGTCAGGAGCTGTGTGAAAAGAAACAGTTTACCAGAATTTTTTTTTAAATTACCCAAACCCAAAGTAATTGGAGAAAAAAATTAAACTTGATCAACAATTTACTGATGTACCATTAGCTTGGTCTGTGCTCTGGAGTCCACAGCTGTGGTGTCACCTATCCCAGGTTTGGGAACTCCAGAGAAACCCTATTCTAGCCTGTCTCCAGGTTGGAAACTTGACATTTTGGGAATCCCACTTTACATTAGGATATGCTCACTTGAGTATTTGTTCATGAGAATACAGTTTAGAAGTCCTAGCATAAATTTTTAGTGTTCACTTCTCAGGGGAAACGTGTCTTCACAGTATATGAATAATCCCATACAGAATTCACACCCCCTAATAAGTAGTAACAGAATAATAGAGTTTAAGTCCTATTTGGGATCCTGACCTAAGACAGTATACACAAATGTCTATCGACTCTACAAGTATTTAAAGGAGTCTACCTGTTCAGGTGCTTAAGAGATGAAAAACACAAACTGTTTAAGTTTCCATAGATCCTTTATTTCTGGTGCCTTGTTCTTTATCAAAAGAGACATCACACACATGCAGCATGGTCTTAAGATTCTTTATATCCATTATGATATAATACTGATTTTTTTTGTTCCCCCTATATAAAATTAATTTGATAAATTAACAGCATGGTTTCAACCTTTCACTTGCATCTTCATAGTAAAGGTAAACACTACTTAAGAATAAAATATAGTAATAATTGAATTTCCTGCCTTCAACTTTTTTGGCCCTCAAATGAGATGAAAGAGTTTTGAAAAGTAGCTAGCTTGCATACAATCCTACAGCCCCAATCCTATTCAGACCATGCCTGCTAAGTTTCTCATTCACAATACCTTTATACAGAAGGTTTTGCTTTTAAGACAACTCTCAAAATTGTAAACCAGGCATGACCACAATCTGTAAAAATTCACAAGATAAGGAAGCTAACAGGTTAAGGTGTCAAAAAAATAATCTATTTACTTTAAAAGATAGCTGGAGTAAACTTCAGTACAAAAGTTGTTCCAAGCCAGTAAAAGAGCTCATCAAAAAATACAGGCTGGATAAACCAATAGAAGTGAAATCATTTTTATATCAAATCCATAGTCACACAGAGTGTTTTTAACCAGCAGGACTACAACTTCTTTATGACAGTTGGAAGCTGAATAATAAGTTAATCAAGTTTTAATCATATCTGCTTTACACTTTTTTCAGGTTTAGTTCTAGTCCATATTCACAAAATAACCTCCCCTGACATGGCCTCACAATTCATTAGCTGCAGGCTCCATTAGGTAATGCTTCTAAAAGCTAGGATTATGTATTTTATATACTTCTGGCCTGGTTTTTGGAGATACTATTGAAGAGGAATTTTGAAAAAAAATGTAGTTTTCAAATCAGGAACTTTGCACTTACCAATTTTTTTTTAAGTTATAATTTTCTCTGCCATATTTTTTACAGTAATAAGAGAATATCAATTTCCAACAGCTCATGGTACGTTCTCCCTGTAGCTGCAGATTAAAAGAATCAGAAAAAGAAGACAAATTCAGCACGACACCTAAGTCAGCTGGCCATAACAGCTTTGCAAAGTATTCTAATTTGGCCTTGAAATACTACCTAGCTATTTGAAATTCTAAAAGATTATCATCTCACATGTATATTATTTTACAAATAACCTCAGTTTCATAAGGATGTTACAAATACTCAAATGTTATTCAGAGAAAGATGAAAAAAGCTTTGTATAGAAAAAGTAAAAATAAACCCTCTTAAAGACTTTTTCAATGTAAAAAAAAAAGGACTTTTGCCATAAAAAATAATTTGCCACAAAAATACTTGAGAAGCTTTAAATGGAGGGAGACTTACTGAATTAACTGCAGACACAGGATTTGATCTAATTGTAGCTGTTTGCCTGTGTGAAAGAGAAGCAGCAGAGAAAAACAGGAGCAGAAACGGAAGACAGCAGGGAAGCAACAGCACGGCCAAAACACGCTTACGGCTTGTCCCTCACAGAATTCAAGTGAACACTGAGTAAAATGCTGTTTGGAAAGAGGTTTAAATTTGCAAGCTCTTTCCTGTTTGAATCTTTCATGTTCAAAGAAGCAACAGTTTATGCACCTTCTAACCAAGCTAGCTTTCAAAAAACAGCGTTTACCTATGCAGAACAACCCCAAAAGGAACAATTTGGCAAACCATTGAGGTGACAGGGCAAGCCAGGCAAAAACTCAGGAAGAAAATATTACAGGTATCAATTCTCATCAGTGCTGCCATTAATCCCAGACTCTAGTCCGAGACATAGGGAGTAACATTTCCATGTCGTACACTTTAAGAGCCCTGATGTTCAAGAGCCTGAATCACATGAAAAACTCTTCGGAAGCAAAAGGCTGATCTTCCCTTCACAGATTGTGGCTGCACCCCCTCCCAATAGTCACTCTGATCAAAACTATTATTTTATTTCACATACCTAAGGAATTTAATGCAAACTCTCCTACTCCGAGTCTTCAATGTCACTTTCTGGACATAGACCAGTGGCTTAAAGACCTTTCAATGTCCCTAACACACCAAATCCTTGGCCCTGAAAGGTAATCTTGGAGGTAAAACTTGAAATCACTTCTCATCACAGATAGCTTCTGAATTTTTCACAGCCTTGAGCAGTCCACTTATTCTATAGATGGGGAATTAATGATCCCTTTCACACAGAAATATTGAGATATTTGAAAGTGTTCAATTGCAGGGCAGGGTATTTTAGAAATTTACTCTGGCAATTCTCTCACAGCCTTAATAATAATTAACTTTCATTATAATACAAAGCCTCTCCACTTAATAGTACAATCACCCACCACCGAAGGGCAATGTTCAGCCCCATGATACTAAATAGCTGAGGTACCAATGATTATCTGGACATCCTTCATTTTTACGATCCAAAGCAACACAAAGGACGAGAAAACATGCAGCAGTTTGGAGAACAAGACTACACTGGCAAAAGGCTGGATTAGATGGTGGTGTTTTTCTCTTCATGAAGCTACTACAGTTAAACTCTAAACAGTGCAACGTAATTCCAAAATTGCTTTCTTAGTCTCTCCATGTGCTGATACAGATACCATTCTTAAGATCTTCCTTTGTTCCACTGTCCCATCCTTGCTCGTCTTTCTAGTATCTCTTCCCTTTGTTTCTGCCAAACAAGGTACTTGTGAAGGAGTTCAGGTTTCATGAACTACAGTGGAAATTTATAGACTTGTCAAATTCAAATCCACAGGAACCACTAGAACACTTAGAATGAATTCTAGAATATTACAAGCTTAGCTACCTCTGCATTTAGCCTAATTGCTTAACTTTGGTTAAGGATATCTTCTGGAAAGGCATTCAGTTTTGTCTTACATATCACAAGGAATGAAGAATCCATTTAGCTCTTCAGAGCTAATCATTTTTTCCATCAAGGTTTCTCATGCACTGTAATAAAACTTCATTTTAATCCACTTTCTGATAAGCTTAAGAAATGGAGATCTTAAAATCTCTCTGATGCAAGTTGTTCTTTTTCAAGTATTTTTTGTGGCTCTTTACTTACTATCAATCCTTAACAAGTGGGAACATCAGAGGAAAAAATGCTGAACTTTTCTCTCAAAAAAACTTTTGCGTTTACTTCCCCTTCCCTGTCTACCTATACAAGAATGACATCAACTTTGTTCTAGCACATCATCCTACAGTTAAACTCACAATGAATTCCTTCCATACTATGACTATGAAATACTTTGCAGATACATCAGTTTTCAGAATAATCTATTCCATACCATGGAGTATTCCTGCATTTTTTAGATCCTAGGCACAGATCTAAAATATTTTCTGAACGGACTCTCCTCTGCATACAATTCAGAAAATTGTATCACTGTACTGTAACTGATACAATTTTAATTCTTACCATCTCTAAATGAAAAATTTAATAGGCAGTCTTTGTACACTTAGTCCAAAAATCATTGGTGAAAATAAAGACACAGGGCTTCATATGAACGCCTTCAAAAACTCACCAGAAATATGCACAATAACTAGTTTTCCTTAAACCATTCTTACCATCAAAAGAGTTGATTTACACATTTTTGAAATCCTCTTAGGAAATGCTTCATTGACTTTTAACTATGTTATAGAATTCTTAGTCATATTTATGAAAACAATTAATTGCATTTACAAACTTACAGGCTAACCACATTTATATCACAGAAACACAGAATCACTGAATCACTAAGGTTGGAAAAGACCTGTAAGATCATCAAGTCCAACCATCAACAAAAAACCAAAACCAAACAAACAAAAAAAAACCCCAAAACAGCCACAAACAAAAAACCACACCACACACCACCCTGCCCATCAAGCCACGTTCCACAATGCCACGTCCACACGTTCCTTCAATACCTCCAGGGAGGGTGACTCCACCACCTCCCTGGGCAGTTTATTCCAGTGTCTCACCACTCTCTCAGTAAAGAAATTTTTCCTAATATCCAGCCTGAACCTCCCCTGGCGCAACTTGAGGCCATTTCCTCTAGTCCTGTCACTAGTCACTTGGGAGAAGAGACCAACACCCACCTCTCTGCAACCCCCTTTCAGGTAGTTGTAGAGAGCAATGAGGTCTCCCCTCAGCCTCCTCTTCTCCAGGCTGAACAACCCCAGTTCCCTCAGCCGCTCCTCATCAGACTTGTGCTCCAGACCCCTCACCAGCTTCGTCGCCCTTCTCTGGACACACTCCAGCACCTCAATGTCCTTCTTGTAGTGAGGGGCCCAAAACTAAACACAGTATTCGAGATGCAGACTCACCAGCGCCGAGTACAGGGGCATATCATAATTTTTAAAAAAATTAAGCCAATTTTTTAAACATGACTTATGTTGATAACGCTTCCCAAAGCCAGTCAATTGGAAAACAAGCCTACAAAAGTAAAAGTTGCAGACGAATGGACAGGGGAAGTAGACTTTCTAGTTGGTTTTGCAATCTGGGTCTCGGGAATAAGGACAATACAGAAGTAGAAAACTCTGGGTAGGAAGAAAAGGCAAAAGCCACCAAATCATGATTCAGATCTGCTTTTCCATACTTTGCCTCCCAGAACTAGAAAGATGGAAGTTGCACTTCATCACGGTGATTTAAAAGACCTGTTAATAAACTTAATATTACACTAATGCGTCAGTGATTTGTTGAATGGGCATGAGAGCTCATTTATTTCAATAGGCTATGCACATAGTAAGTTCCTATTCAGGAATAGTAGATAACCTTGCTTAGCAGGGAATAACTTTCAAAAACCAAGAATAAACCCACTATATTCTTCATTTCTTTCTAGTAATTCTGAGTGAATTCATTTAATAATGTTTGATGACTGAATATCTGGTTTCCAAAGTTATTAAATTATAACACAAAATGGCTCATATCTCTTATTAAGTACAACTGTATAATGGATTACATCAAAAAGAATATCTTACAATTACTGTGATATTCTGAAATAAACAAGTCTGAAAACAATTATTTCCCTCTAGAGTGGATAACACTTCCAGTTTAACAGTCACTAGCAAAGTAATTTGTGTAGTTTATTAAGATTATGGCTTTACAGGCTCTGATTTATTGAGACAAAGCCTCATTTATGCAGAAACATTAAGACATACTACTGACTCATTTTATATCAAATATTCTTCCTGGAAGAAATTTTTCACATAATTACTTCAAATAAATGAGGTGTTTATAGTCAATGAACCGGCTCCCTTTAATCTGTTTCTGAAACAATACATACTTACAGAAAAATAGCATGTTTTTTCATACTGAAAAATAACTTGATAGTGAAACATATCATGTAGCTGGTATTTCTAAAGAACTCGTTTTACTTGACTAAACATATCCCTACATAATTTAAACCATTCCTGTTATAAATACATAATGGTTAGGTCTCAAATTGCTAACTCATTTCTCAGATTGTTGTATAGAGAACAGTTATTGTCATAGCAAATTCTCAAATTGTTGAAAAGGGTTTTTTTAATCCGTTTTCACTGGACTGGACCAGACCTACTGTGAATGTCCAAGTCCACACCTAAGTGAAAGACCAACCACCGAATCCAGTGAATGTTATCACAATCTGCAACATCTAAGCGTCTGCTCCTGTTTATTTAAATTAGGGGAATCTTGAATAAATCTTGCAGTGTAGATATATGAGCTAAGCTCTCTTCACAGTCTACTCAGCCCTGCTAAGAGGTCTGCTTAATCAGCAGTCAGATGAAGCTACATGCCTCCTGTGATAAACAGACTACACGGTTCCTGAGTCAGGTTGGATAATCTCATCATACCTACGCACCATACTACTGCATGGCATGGAAGTGGAGTTCTCTGGATAAGGGAAACAGAAGAATATCAAAAGAGTTGCTAGCACACCATTGCCTCATTGCTTTAATGATGAGGTACTTTATTCTCACAATAACATTTTCAGCATATTGTTTTAAGAGGTCTTCAGTGCTTTGTCATCCCCAGTAAAAAAAATTAATTCTTTATGTTCCTGTGTTTCAGCTTGTGCCTGTTGCCGCCTGTGGTGTCTTGTCACTGAACACCACTGAAAAGAGTCTGCTCCATTTTCTTTACATCCTCCCTTCAGATATTTCCACATATTCATGAGATCCCCCTGAACCTTCTGTTCTCCAGGATAAACAGTCCCAGCTCTCTCAGCCTTTCCTCATATGTGAGGTGCTCCCATCCCTTAACCATCTTAGCAGCCCTTTGCCTAATATCCTAAGAAAATAAAAATCTTCCCCATAGCTGGGGGTAGATTGAGCCCCCCCGCCTGGGCTGAGATTTGGCTGCTTAAGCATTCCAGTTGCTGCCTTCCTAAACAGGCAGCCCAGTGTAGAACAAGCTGGTATTTTATGATAGTGAGAAATTCTTCTGTAGTCATCTGAAGATTTATAATGGCAAACAGGGTGAAACATGTTGCATTGAGTTCAACTGGTAGGACTCTGCTAATCTTCAGTGTACAAGTCCATAAACCAAACTCATTTCTGTATCTACTGACTGTCTCAGATGGCAGATGTATTCATAATGTACCAGCACCCTGGAGGATTTTCTGTATTGTTATGTTAATCCAGTAAATGGATAACATATGTGATTTACATAAAGACTACATAAATTCTAAAATTACATAAATTCTAAAAGCTCTGCAAAACCAGCTTTCACGCTCAAGGGTTTGGTTGTTCTGGGTTTTGGTTGGGATTTTTTTTTCTTTTTTTTTATTTAAGAAAACTCCAATAAATGCATTTTACTAGGGTTTAGAACATGAGAATGAAAGAAAGAAAACAGAAGTGTCACAAACTCTCTGGGAATACAGTAAGTTCAGTGCTTGGAAGATCAGTGAATATAATTACAATTAAAATACTCTGGCTTCTGTTCTACTACTGACTCACATTGCTTCTTTTTAACAGAATATTAACTGACTTCTGTTAAACTAACAAATACTGCAAATGCATACATGTTACTCTCTTTGGAAGTCAGTATTCAAGAATCTACTCTAAGCCTTGTTTTCCTCAACAAGACAAACATCATCTTGTAGTAATAACCAGCTGTATTGGGCACAAAGACCTAGGAGTTTATCACTGTGGAGGTAAGTCTTCCTTTCATCATTCATACATGGATGCGTACACATGTGCACTGTGGAACAGCATATTCTTCAGATTTACTGCAACAGGAGCAAAAATGGTTAACAGAGTGCCTCTGCTTCCCAGTGGAAGAAAATTTAATAAAAATATTATTTAGAAGGACATTCTATAAGAGTCGGTTAGAGAAATTATTTTCCAGCATACAAAACTAAATGTTCCACCATTCACTTCACTTCCAAAGATATAAAACTATTTTTATTTTCTCAATAATGAGTGACATAAACCTGTAGATTCTTCATATCATCATCACGATGACTTTGGATTTTTTTCTCTTATTTCTAACCAGGAAACCCATTTAGGTTTCTGCCGACTCCCATATATTATTTGATACGATAAACTGAACTGATACAATACTTGGCTAAAAACAAATACAGGTACCAATACGGAAGCTAGCCGTATTTTGTATGTTCAAACCCAGTCCTCAGCAAGCTCAAAACATACAATCACTTTCAAATTTATACTTATAAAATCTATTTGTGAACCTAGAAAACAACAGCATTTCAAAACACTATTTGCCCAAGAGCAGCAACTGTGTTGAAATAAGAACAACATACATTGTCAGGTCTTTAAGTACAGGAAAATTTGTAGCACAGCCAGCATGCCGCAGAATAAATTGCCACCTTTAAATGACAGGAATTTGTTTTACTTAAAAACATAGCCTTGATCTCTTTCTTCTGTGTGAGGCTTGTTTTTTCTGGATAGCTGATCAGTTATTATCCATGTCCTTTCTTACTGAGCCCAAATAATGATCATGTAAAGATAAGCATAGATAGTTAATATATTTTTGTTTGGTATATTGGTTAATTCAAAAACATCTCAGCAAGAAACAGGGTGAACAAAGCTATGCTGGTCCAGTGGGTGGTAAAGATCAAAAGTGAAATAAATCAAAGAGGATGTGCAACAGTTGCAAGTGCTATTATATCAACTCATTTATGATGTGATAGTTGAGGTTTTAACTATCAGTTTCGTTAGATGTTACTATTCCTCAATGTAGACAGCTTTGAAGTGAAAACTCCCTTGAGGTACAACCTCGGAAATAAGAGTTCTCAGCTAAAAGAAAACACCTCCTCCCACATGACAAGCCTGTGCTTTTGGTTACATTTCTTCCTTAAAAAGATGTAGTTTAAAAAAAATTATCATAGTTTATCATTAGTGTGCTTGCTTCTAACAAGTTGGCAAGAAGTCTTCATCCCTTGTTGCTGTTCACCATCACCCACAGAAGACTCTTCACAGGCAACTATTTTTAATAAGGGGCATCATTTATTCTACACAGAAAAAGTAAAGCTTTTTTTCCAAAAAAGCATGCTGTGCCTTTGTATTCCTCGTATTCCTTTTACATAAGTTGTACACCTGAAATTCACCACCAATTAAACTAATGCAATGGACTTGATAGCATTGTACCTCTTAGAGCAAGCAATTGTATTTGGTGACTCTCACATTCTGCTCCTAGGGAGGAACTATGCAACTTTTTATTTTCTACAATGCAAGTTTAAGGAACTAAATCTAGGGGTCCAGCCTTTCCGGCAGGCAACTGGGAGGCACAAATTAAGATCCTATTCTGAGCCACCCACTAGAGCAGCTTCTCTGTATGCTCCAATGGTAGAGTCCACTTTGCCTAAGCAGGTATCACTGTCCTTATTTGCTCACATAGGAATGAAGATCCCGCAGTCCGTAATGTGCAAGAGGAGGCATTTAAAGTGTTCCCACGGTCCTGGCCTTTGGGGACACACCACACATCCCCCATGGCACATCAGGAACACAGCAGGGGCCAGAGGGGGAGAAGACATACCATGCCACATAAACCTCACTTCTGTTTCCCAGCACAGAAATGGTCGCCCCTGAGATGCCACGGCTGCTGCCCTGATCATTGCAGGAAAGAAAGTAAGTACTACTACTCTGTGCCTTTTCACTAAGAGCAGGCAGTATGGAATAGTGGCAGCACAGTTCTTTGCCAAGAGCCAGCTTGACCGCACGGCTGGGAATTAGCTGCTCAAAGAGAGGAAACAACTTATTCCTCACTGATACCAAATGTTAAAGCAGAAAAGTACTAGGACTTTTCTGTTCTTCCTGGGATAATAGAATTACCTAGGAAACTCAGAGCAGTTTCTAAAATTCCATTTCAGTCCTGTGTAATTTTAATTAACTTCTATGTTCCTTAGTTGCTCCTCTGTGTATAATACTGTTTTATTGACATGTAAATTTGGGGGGCAAAAAGAAATCCTCAGATGTTCAATATCTTTTGCAGCAGACCACGAAAAGTAAAGGAGAGGTCATGCAGCAATTCAATGCAAGGGAGTCACAAACTAATATATTTTGCATACACGTTCCCAGAACTCTGCTTAGGTGACTGCTGCACATATAAGAAAATCAAACACAAATGAATGTCAACTAGAAATTGCCTTTTCCTGTACCTCATCTTCAGAAACACAGGGAGATCATTTCTAATGAAACTTGCCCTTTCTCATTTGAAAAATTAATCTGCAGGCAAAACTAAAAAGTCTTTTTCCATCTCTCTCCCACCCAGAAAATATTAATAATTTTGGTTCAAATACAAATGGATCATTTTAAGCTCAAAACTCTTCCTCCTTTCCCAATGCCTACATTTACAGTTCTCCCTCAATACCACTATCTAGCTGTTTGATATGTTGCTGTAGTTAATTTCAAACCCATCAATGTGCAGAACTTCTTTGAACTATTCATTCTTCTCTATACTACAGGTTCCATTGCTCATCAGTGACTTATTTTTCTTTAAGCTATCAGAGTATTTCTACCTTATTGGTTTCTACCAGCCAATTTCTATCACCTGTGAGGAAGAAATCAAGAAACAATTAATGTATACTAAAAATACCTACAAAGTCAGAAATCATAAACCATGTTCTGTTTGATTTCTCAGGTCACCGTATTTTGTGAATACATGGAATTAACTGCCATACCTCTATACTAAAATTTTACCCCACTGCCTTTTCAAACTTCATTTAGCCATCAATGTCTCACCACAATCTCATGACAAACAGTGCTCAGACACGCACACAAATCACGATTCATGTTTCAGCCAGATGACAGGATGGCATTTTGCTCCGCATATCCCATTGAAATGAGAGACCTGTATGTTCTTGTAGAGTCAAAACCAACAGACTTGCAATGTTTTGGCATCTCTGCACAGTGGCAGTCCTTAACAGGTCTTTCAGCCACAGCTCCTTGACTTGAATGCCATTGCTGCTGACTTTCAGAGTGACGTAAAACCATACTATTTATCTCCTCTGCATATCAGGATATGTCCAATGCTAGAAGGTTGGGTTTTTTTCACTGCTCAATCTGTGAGTTAACTCTCCAAAATAGTGCAAAGCTCCATTTATTTGGCAATTACTTGGCTGGAGTAAGGGGATGTGGGAAAACATCCTTTGAGAGCTACAGAGGGTTTAAAGTAGGGAAATATTAAAGAACAAACACATAAGTAACAGAAACTTAACAAACTCCTTTAATCCAAGGCTCTAGTTTTATCAGAGATCTGCTTCTACCTTATTTCTAGCAGATAATTTCCAACTCATCTTACTTGTCTTCTTGGACACTTGTATTGGCAGCAGTCTCCTTAATGTGCAGTTAACCACAGATGGCAGGGCTCCAGCCTTGGATGTAAAATTTTGAGATATAATGTATAAATAAACCTTCCAGTACCCTAAAGCAGAGCTGTGAAAACTTGTTTTTATAGTGAGTCCTACTTTATATATTTAGCTTGAAAGGCAATGCCACTCCAAATAAGGATGCAGGAAAGGACAACAAGATTGTACATTGAAGCAACAAGTCTTTCCATACACGATTTATCTCTGTACTTATTCCCAATGACATCAACCTCAACTTTCTCAGCATCCATCAGTAAGATTATTATGATTCATATATTTAAAAATCAAGTTTTAAAATACGATACTTTCAGTTTTTCTTTGTAAGAACATTTATTATCAAAAGAATGACTCAATGTCTCCAAAATCAATCAAAAACAAATATCAGAGTACACTGTCTAAATACACAAAACCTAGATTAGAGGAGTTATTTGACTGAAAAGGACAAAGCCATAATGAAATATTTTCTCCTGGGCATACCAAACCCTTTCATTTAAATAAAAAAATGAAACATTGTGTTTTTACGTGAAATCGTATTAGGCTCCTACACAGGGCTCCCTTTACAAATCTGCAGATAATAAGATTCCCCATCTGCTTTTACTGTTATTTTGCTTAAAAACATGCACTTAATTTTTCTCTAGAAAACAACTCCACAAATTAGAAGAAAATGTGCTTATGTTAAGGACTTCATATTTATGAATCACAGTAAGGAAAACAGTCAACTAGCTCACTGTTTATGTGGCACATTAGTAACTAGCAAAGAAAGAACAACAGTGGACAATGAAATCAGTTTGCAATCCATTACAGAAAATATTTGACACTGATTATATTTAAGAAGCTTCATCGCTTCGAGTATTTAGAAGTGAAAGTTTGTCATATACAACGGAGTTTCACCAAAGCAACTTGAAGTCTCCCTTCTACTCTCTTTCTCTCACCAGTACCACCTTGGGTGACAAACAGAGGTTTATTTCCTGGGAGACTTCCTTGCTATTAGAGGGAGGAATTTAGGAATTTTTTTTTAGGAGGGCTGAGCATTAACATGAACACATCTAAGAGCTGTTACAGGAAAACTCATATGCTGGGACAGAAGCTTACTTAAGAACCACCAACAGCTGTCAAGCACATATCCAGGTTACAAGAATACTATTTCAGCTGCAGAAAAATCTGCAAGATTTCTACGCAAAACAATTTTCCAAGTGTGATATACCTGGTCTTGTATATTCAACAATAAATGGCAGCAATATGTAAAAATTCAGCACAAATTGGGAATTTGGTCAGAAGACTTTACTCTCCACGTTGGAAAACTCAAGGAATGCAATTATAGCGGCATACAACCCAGATTTTATAACTTTTTAAAATATTTCTCTTAAAATATGAGGAGCAATCAGTTTAGTCTTATCGTCATGAAGCCCTTCCACATTCTCATTCAGTGAAGAATACCTTAAACATGGTCTACTCTGCAGACAGTCATGATCTCATGATGGTCTCATTTGCACTTGCGGTTAATTCTGGTGGATTGAGAATGTACCAGTTACACTGCTGTTAATTTATTCTTCCTATTTGGTTGGATCATAGATCAGCATCACTGGTGTCCTGCCAGACAGCAGAAGAGCAACAATATCTGGCGACTGAAGAGATTTAAAATAATTGGTGGAAATATACCAGCTCCAAAATGACTCAAGGTCTGGCTCCTGTTCAGTTGTCAAATGAAGTGTTATCTTAATTACAGGGTTTGGGCTTTTCTCTGAGCACAGAAGGATATTTTTTTTTTCCTCCTTTTTCTGTATGGCTACTGAATCCCAACTGTTACAGGATTACCTTTTCATATCTTAATACTCCAGGCAACAGTCATAGAGAAGCTGCCACTTGAGAAAAAGGAATACAGAAAGGATGATTTCCAGAGGTAAACAACATAATGAGCTCCAATTCTGCAAGTAATACAGAGAACGCTCCCATGAACTGAGAACATTGGTGTTCTCTTTTCTGTATGCATCATTTCAGTTTATATAATTGCTAAATTTGTTAATTAAAATCAGCCCATAATAAAACTAAGGAAGTAAGAAGATGTAGACTGTAGTGGTTCATGAATCAAATAGGACACTGTACTAATGCAGGTATTTAATTCCAGTTTCCCCTGTCGCAGTCTGTTACACCGGTTTTGTATCACTGCCATCTTGCTAGCATCTACAGACACACTTGAGATTGCCACCAATGTGCATAGAACAGAGTAGATGGAAGGGAGGAATTTTCAAAATTGTAATACATTCATGTGAGGATTTCAAACACAGACCTTCTGTGCTTACTTATGCATATTTTCCTGCAAATTAAACTGGAGGGAATTCATAGAGGGAACATGTATGCCATTCTCTCAGCTTTTGTCTCCTCTCTGAAAAATCCTACTTCCTGTTATCAGGCCTAGCAGAGCTGTGTGATTTCAAAGATACTCCCAGTGCTTCTCTTTAGTTAATCTGAAGATAAAATTTTGCATATCCTTCAGGATGGAAAATCTCCAACAGTAGTAACTCAAAACCATTCTTAGCAGGACAAAATGCTTTGCTACATGCAAATTATTTTAGTCTAACCTGTGTTAATGTCATAAAACCTCCTATATAACTAAGCTTTCCTATGTTCTCTAAAGCAATTTCATTGGGGATGGGGAGGGAGAAAGTGGTCAGGAAGGGCTGAAATTAGCAAATCAGACTTCTCAATACAGAAGGATTAAAGGGAGTTCCAGTCACAGTGAGTTAGCTAAAAATCATGAATGAAAGTAGTAATAAAAAAATACATTCTATTACTTTATTCCATAAATCATGGACACTCACTGGAACTACAAATCCTGAAGAGCATTGCCACAAGACAGAATCACAGAATCACTAAGGTTGGAAAAGATCTGTAAGATCATCAAGTCCAACCATCAACCAAAAAACACCACCATGCCCACTAAACCATGTCCCGCAATGCCTCGTCCACACGTTCCTTGAACACCTCCAGGGAGGGTGACTCCACCACCTCCCTGGGCAGTTTATTCCAGTGTCTCACCACTCTCTCAGTAAAGAAATTTTTCCTAATATCGAGTCTAAACCTCCCCTGGTGCAACTTGAGGCCATTTCCTCTTGTCCTGTCACTCATCACTTGGGAGAAGAGGCCAACACTCACCTCTCTGCAACCCCCTTTCAGGTAGTTGTAGAGAGCAATGAGGTCTCCCCTCAGCCTCCTCTTCTCCAGACTGAACAACCCCAGTTCCCTCAGCCACTCCTCACAAGACTTGTGCTCCAGACCCCTCACCAGCTTCGTCGCCCTTCTCTGGACACGTTCCAGCACCTCAATGTCCTTCTTGTAGTGAGGGGCCCAAAACTGAACACAGGATTCGAGGTGCGGCCTCACCAGCGCTGAGTACAGGGGCACGATCACTTCCCTACTCCTGCTGGCCACACTATTTCTGATACAGGCCAGGATGCCGTTGGCCTTCTTGGCCACCTGGGCACACTGCTGGCTCATATTCAGCCGGCTGTCAACCAACACCCCCAGGTCCTTTTCTGCAGGGCAGCTTTCCAGCCCCTCGTCCCCAGGCCTGTAGTGTTGCATGGGGTTGTTGTGACCCAAGTGCAGGACCTGGCACTTGGCCTACGTGTAACACGCCAAACCAACTTTGTGTAAATTAAGAACAAAACAACTTTTACTTCCTGCTTAAAACTGGAAAAAGTACAAGAAAAATTGGTCCTATGAGACCAAATAGAACCACTGTAATTGTATTACTAGTTCAACAGCATAATAGAAACAGTAGAGATTTATAGATGAACTATAAGCTCTGCTTTAGAAAGATCACCCTGATGTAATGATTTCAGGTGATACAGAACTTTGGTAAATTGTTCATACAGTTACTGTTAAAGATTTGGGCCCTATTTCCCACTTGACTTTGTCCAGCCATTGAATCTTTTATTGCTTCTATCTGCTAGATTAAAGCATCCCAAAGGAATTCCCTTGATTTGAGAAAATTAGGAATAAGTGGAAGATGATGATCGGAATATCTCAGCTCAGCTTTCTCTTTGAGCAGAACACATAGTATGGAAATGTAGAAAATACTTATCCCCCCTTTGGAATGCCAATTAATTTGATCAGCACAAGAGACAAATTGTCAGTGATCTCCTATATGCTACTCAGCACCACTAATACCAGCAGCACTGATTGTTCAATGATAACGAATCACCTATTCAGCCTAAACACCTGCCCTACAGAAAATCTGAGTAATAACTGTTCCACTAACGCCTGCACCGCACCATCTTTTCTTCAAGATCCACTTCTTTCTAGTAAACTTTGTGAATGACTACTTCTTAGTTCTGTATCTATGAAATGCGTATTACTCACGCTATTCATGGTTACAGCAACTAGATTTGTGATAAACATGAAGTTCATTCTGGAACAGTTCACAAAAGCTGAAGCACAAGCAGTTGAAAAGGAAAAGTAACAGTGAGCAGAAGAATAAGTAATAAAATTAGTTCCTTGTACACTGTTGGCTTTCCCGTGTACAACTTCATCTGAACACCACTTCTCTGTGTCTTCTTGGCCTTTCTGCATCTCAGACAAGCACACCTAAAACTTGACTTTTATAAAAACCACACTGCTTTGATTAAAATAGCTACAACTTCAATAGAGGGTGACTTCTCCCTCATCTTAAAGCCACTGACATACTATTATGCAGTGCTGATATCCCACTGAGCTCTATAAAGTCATGTCATATCACGTAAAATGATTTCACCAACCTATATGGCATATTATGTGTAATGTGTTGCACTGTCTTCTTGCAAAATGCTACATTTTTAATATGTCCATAGGCACAAAGAAAGCAAATTATTTTACCTGAGGGACAGTAGGCTCTGTGCTTCACTGCCAGAATTGTAAGCAGTCATGCACACTTATGAAATACATTTTTCCTGTTTCTCCCTTCTTGGGGGTAAAAAAATAAATTAATAAAAAATGCCAGCTGCTACAGCCTGCAAAAATTTCTTTTTCAAACTTCAATTCATGTTATCTTTTCAGTTCTCGAAGTCAGGATTCCCCATCAAGCAGGGTTAAGTACTGTCCAAGTACATCACATTGCATGGTAGTATGTAACCCAAAGTCAAGAAATGCAAAGTAAATATCACATCATACCATCGACTTCAAAAGCTGTAGTTTCTTTCAGGTGAGAAGTCCAGACTATTAATTTAACAGCCTGATTCATAAAATCAGAGGCATGCTTAATACCTTTAGTACTTGAAAAGCCCATAAGAATACAATCCCTCTAAGGAAATAGTCTTAGTCTTCATTATAATGCATAACAAGCACTACTTGCAACCCTCCTCCTCTTCTCCCTCCATATATATGCCACAATGCATGTTAAAGCATTAGAAGGGAGATCTGGTAAATAGGTTGTCTCATGCCTTAGATAAGGGACAGGCATCCTCAGGGACCAGCCTACAGGTATGGACAAGTACCAAGTACAGCAGCAGCAAGTTGTGTGGAGCTGACCTCAGGGAATCTAGCCTCACTGGCAAGTATTCCTCGTTTCAAGGCAGAACACATCCACTACCTCCACAAAGCAGGTTAGTAGCCAACCCTTCAATCTTTATTTATACAAATCTCACATTAAACATACAGAAATGGAAGGAAAAAACCACACAGATACATTAGTGGTCTCCGTTCCTTTATGAACCTTCTGTAAGACTCCCTCCCCAACAGCACCCAAGTGTACTGCGGTTCCTTCCACTTCTGGTTATGCAACATTTTCCATGATCTAATACATGAGAAAAAGAACACTAAACTTCAGAAGGTGATCAGTTTCAATCCTTATCTTAAAATCCTACTCTCACAGTTTTCTGTAAGTCATTAAAAAAATATTAAGTTGTCTTCACCACAAAGCAGAATTTTACCATGTAGAAATATATTGTGCTAGGTCCTACGCTGTATTTGGACTCAAACCTGAAATGACTTTAAGACAACTGCATTACAGCCCATTCAGTACACCTCTTGCCAAAGAATTAAGCCTTATTCCCAGACTCAAGACTCCAAGTAGAATTTGCGGTTTATTTGCTTAATACTAAAATCAATAAAATAATCTGTCTTCAGGCTGAGATTTATTAAAACAGAAAATAAGAGGCTTTCTATGGAACATCTTTTACAAGTTATCTCTAACAAAACCAAACAGATATCCAGTCTACCTTAAATATACCGTAGGACTTGGACAGACTATGGTTAAACCATAGCAAAACAGAACTTAGAGGCAAGAAAATTAAAGAATTGAGGAAATACTGCTAAATACCCCTCGGCAGTAAAATGTGGCCAGAATTCATTCATAGGCTATGTACCTATTCTGACCTCCACAGAGGAAAATCTGGTACACAAGGTCAATAAAGGCCTTCACTCAAGTAAAACTTAATTTTACAGATCAGAAGTGGCAAGAGGAAAGAGTGGCTTGCTAGAGGAAAAATTACATATTCTTTTAGCTGAAAAAGAAATTAATTATTTGGAACTTTATGTTCCAAAAAATGTTCTTTTTACCCTTAGGTTCAGTTGAAATGCATTGTATGTCCTCCCTTCATACTTGGAAGGCACCCCAAACGCTTTGACGTTCATCAGCATAATGAGGAAGTCCATATAGCTCAGACAACTGCTGCATACTTAGCAGCTCTTAAAAAGGAGAACCATTTATAAACCTGCCTCATTGGACTCTGAGCACAAGATTTAAATATAACATGGAAAGGTATTACAGAAGTCTTTGTTTTGATTCACTGCAGCAATGAACATGGTATATTTTCAGCAAAAACAAAGCTACCGCTTTTATCAAAGTTTTGCGATCTTGGCATCAGATGCGTGCAATTACTGCACTATCTGAATGCTTTAAGGATTTCAACATGACTTTAGCAGCCTGAATAAAGAAGTGCACTTTTTAAACAATCTACCAAGGTTTTAACAAAAATAAGCCATATTTACTGTATTATATGTTTCGCCTTATATAGAATTTGATCACCTATTGAATGCCATAGGCTTAGACAAAGTTCCATGACTGAAAAATGAGTCAGAGTTTTCTATTGATACTGAAACACACTGCAGATAATATCTGTGTCTGGGAAGCGGTACTCATGACCTGTAAACCAGTTACTCCCTTAAACTCTGAATTTCATTTTCTAATCTGAAAGTACAAGAAACACTTATTTACATCACCGGGTTGTTCTAGTAAATTAATTAATTTGGATCACATGAGGGGAAGGGAAAGTATGTTTTCATGCTGCATACCTTCATGAAGTACTTTTGCTGCCTGCATATCCACCAACACTTACATTTTCGTTGCTTGGTTTTTCTGCGCTCCTAATTCCACTGTAGCTGAATTTCTTAAGAGAAAAAGAATTTGGAAGAAACAGACCTCTCAGAGACAAGGGCAGCAATTAAGCTAGAAATGCCTGCCTTTTCTTCAGCATAAATTGAAGCATAATTATGCAAGTGATGTTTCTACGATACCACTTCATTATCTGTGTGCCAACACAGAGGGTTTCTATTCCTGTTGGATGGAGGTACCCTAGTCAATCTAGGCTGTGCCAGCATGGAAGATTTGAAGTTGCCAAGTAATTGCAAATGCAAATATAAAGAACTGAAAATCAAAAATGGAGTATTTATAGATATGCCTGTTTTCTGAATACCCAAGATTATCTGGAGAGAAAGGCTAGCAGAAGTACCCCAAAACTCATTTACAGGATGCAATTTCTTTCTGATAACTTTAGAGTGTGTTGCCTTTCTGCTTCCTATGGCGCACATAAAACTAAACTCTGAAGTTTGCAGACCATGACAGAGGAATGCTAAAATAAGGTACTGAAATCAAGTGTATTAAAGGGCAAGGAAGGGAATGAGATAAAAAGTCACTCCAATTGGCCCATTGATGTCAACAATCTTTCAGCTAGGTTCAGAGTGCCTACGCAGCAGAGCGTGGGATACACTAAGAAAACACTCAAGCAGCAGTAGTAAGCTGCACAGTAGCCACCTCCACTCACACAGGCTATTCTATTCAGGAGCACTTCAAGTCATGTGGTTAGGTTATCTAGTGCAATATATAAATATATATTTTGTTCTGGTGCAATGTAAATGTGTATCCATGTGTGAGAATATACATATATATATATATATATATGAATTGATACCCAAAAATAATCTTGATAAAATATGGCTGATGCTGCTGTTTTATTGTAAACAGGTGAACATAAAGCAGTAAAGGCCTGCCTGGGATTAAACATGGCCCTGAGGAGGAACAGAACCTTCCCATTCTGAGACATATGTGAACCTGGTTAGAAAGCAGTAGATTGCCAGTAGCTCCCCAGAGTGCTCTGAGACAACAGAAATAAAGTGATAATTTCAATAACTGTAATATGTATAACTCAAGAGGCTTCAAGCATATGTGCAACTTGTCATTACATTTTAAGCCATCCAGACAGAATTAGATTGTGAGACTGGATCAGGCATTTCAAAAAACCCACTCCTGCTGTCTCCCAGATAAAGTGCATTAGACAACACATAAAACTTACCCAAAAAAAAGCTTTTCACTATAAATCAAAATTAAATCTTAAATATTTTCAAAGTAACTTCAACTTCTTTCCTTTGATCTTGAACGATTACTGTTAATATTACAATATTAAGTTTCTAAGATAGAATTAGGTATTCATGACCGAATGAGGGAGTGAATTCTAACTTGCTTGTATTTTCCTATATATTTCAATTGTTTTCTCATTTTTATGTGTGAGCATAGGTACATGCTTTCTTAGAATGTGAAATGATACTAAGAACACTAACCCATGATGTTAAACCCATGTTTACTGCAAAGTAAACTGTAGGAATTTTTAACAAAAACTGTAGGACTTTTTTTTTTAAAGTTTGTCTTGGCTTTTTGCTGCCTTCCTCTCAATTTGCATGTTAAACATGTAATTAAAGTCACAGCATTCCACAGATGCCACCATGTAAAACAACTAGAGGAAATAAAAGGGGAAGAGAAAACAAGGAAATTTAGTTTTACATACACAAATAAATAGGTGGCAAATATGACCATGAAAGTAGATAAGCAAATAGCAAAAGCACGGGGAATAAAAAGTAAAGAACACCATCTGGGTATCCTGGATGGCATGAATGTTCTATCCCCTTTGTCCAGCTGGCCAGGGGCTGGGACACAGTACAGCTAACACTGTTAATGTATTTGAGAAGCTTAGCCAGCTCTTTGCTGCACAGCAATCTGCATGTCTGGCTGCAGCAGGAATGAGGGCGTTGGCACTTTATGTGGCAAAAAAGCAGTTTCTGTGAATCAAGATCACTTCCCTATTCACTTTAATCAGCATCAGATCAAGCCCTCCATCATTTTGAATTAACTTCTCTTTGGATTGGTCACTTCTTTAAAAGACTAACTTCATATAGGAGAAGATTGAAGGAAAACATAAGAATAATTTTCCATATTTGCTACTGCAAAGAAAATGTCAATAAGCTGTTCTCTGTGTCCATTAAGTACAGAGTAGACATAAGGGAATTAAAGTACAGTAAGGGGAATTTATATTGGATTTTGCCACATTTTCTAACAATTAGGGCAGTGAACATCAACACAAATCGCCTAGGGACAATATGCGAGACTTATCATTGCAAGTTTCCAAGAACAGCTTAGAGAACTTTTGAGAGAATGCTTTAGATACAGTCAATTCTGATTCAGGAAAAGATGATGGAACAGTTGGAATAAGACAAGCTCTCAAAATCCCTCCTGGCTCAAATTCTTACGACTGTGACCTCCTGGAGTAAAAAAAGATGATGGATATTTGGTGAGATGACTACATTTTCTATAGTGTAACACAACACACAAAAATACAGCCATGTATGGATGCAAGTTTCAGCATTTTTGCTTGAAGTTATAATGTAGCTTGCTGTCTTCATCCTTCAGTAACAATTTTCTGTTCTGCTTCTTAATTATCTCGTAGAATAATTACCATGTCATGGCTTGCAGTCTTTCTTCAGTTGTAATCACTGCTAATTTGTCTGAGAAAAAGACAGCAAGTTCAAATTTTGCAAGAATCTGAGAACTATGATGACCGCCTCCAGAGAAAACAGCAGCATAGGATGTAGAGGTATTTTATCTCAAGTGATTCTTAAACTTTAAAATTAGTCACAGTTAAACTGTTAGCATTCTAAACATGATAGCATACTCCCAGATAGACTATGCCCTGCCTGAGCATTTTGCCAAGTCAAGAATGGCGCAAAGATGGTGCTGTTGCTATATACAGCTGCAAGGGTGGAAGTAGGTGATACTCTGTTCAAAGAAAACTACTCTTGCGTTTATTTTTCTGTACTGTTCATGCACCCATGAATTACGCCCTACTATTTGCCATAGCGACATCCCAGAGAAGAAATAGACAGAGCAGTAACCCTTTGTACTCAACCTGTGCTGACCAAGATCAAGCTAGTTCATAAACAGAAAGAGGAAATATTTTTTTCCTGCTGCAGTACACAACAGTTCACAGTAGACGTGTTACTCAAGAAGGAAGAGCTTCCTTTCTAACACTGAAATACATATTATAGAAATTGTATCATTTTGCCCATAACGTTTTCTTGTGTTCAGCTATAGCCCCATAAAATGTACATGTGACCCAAACACGCCAAAATATTATTTCTGAGAAATGTGTGACTTTATTAAATATTCCTGAAACATAATGTGCAGGTATAATTGAACCCGTAGCTTCTTCCAGACAGAATTCAGGAAACATTGCCAAATGATATGGCAATTGATATGATCAGGAACAATAATTCCAAAGATAATATCATACAACTGTCACCATTAAAAAGTTATTTGGTGCCAAATGCTATTGAAATGCTTTTTAAAAAGTCAGTTTAACATAGATGTTAATATGCAAGATATGTTGGCACCCTGTAACAAACTTCCAGTTTGAGGTTGTCAGTGTGAAAGGTCAAAGAGAGGTTAGTGCAAATTCCAGGCTGCCAAGAAGTATCTGACAAATAATAAAAAGCAAAACTCTGCAGCCCATCTTAATTTGACATTAATGAGGGCTTTTACCTTAGAAAGGACCAAGAAAATTATGCAAGATTTGTGCTGGGAGGTGCAACAGTAAGACATTTAAGGCTAGATTCAGAAAACATAGCAGGAATTTAGGTATTGTGCTACCAAATTGGTATTTACAGTGGGGTAGCCAAGAGCCTTATAAATGCATGTACCATGAGACACCTTAAAACAAAAAGTGGTTCTTGAAAAGCACAAGACTGAGCAGAAAGCTCCTAAACTAGCCAAAAGGCTATGCTGAGATGAGCAGAAGAACTTTAGGTTTCAAGAAGATGTACTGCTATTCCTCAGCTTTTTAAGGTTGAGAACATCAAATTCAAATGCCGAAGCTGCACGATGCCATTGAATTTACTTTAAAGAAAAATCTAGCAATGATAATTCTACACAAAGCCATGGAGAACCCCTGCCACCTGAAGAATAATGTTAATTCGATATTACAGAGAATAGATGTTGTTTGGTTAGACTAAGGTATAACTGTCAAAGCCTCTTTCTCGTCCCTCAGTTTATTTGTTTTATTCCTTTTCATGTGATCTCAAGTCAAAAGTCTGACAGTGTAGGGCCAGAAGTAGCTTGGTTTTCCCAGTTGTTGGTCACTTCTTTCCTCAAAGTCATGATGTTTTTCTCATTATTATACCATCTAGAGGTCATAAGTGGAAGTAATGCCATTTTAAGCACTGGATAACTCCTCTATTGAGAACTATTTAACATGTTTCTTTTTCATCTATTTTTCATGTAACTCTCCTTTGCTAATAATACTACAGAACATAGTCCCTTTCGGGAGTTTTGTTTCAGTACAATTCCAATGAAGTCACTGAAAGAAAACTGAAGTTAGCAGCTCTCCAAGAACAAAGTCATAGTCTTTTAGCCCCATTTTATGACTCCTGTGAGCTTGAGTGGGTGTTTAATCAGGCCTTCTAATACTAAAATCTCCAGAGGCATAGTTATTTATGACAGTTGTGTTGTCCTTGTCACACTAGAATTTCTAGTAGTTATCTGCTGGTAACTGAGCGTGCCACTTTACCATAAGGAGTTTAATTATTACCTGCGCGTGTTTGAAAATCCTGGCAGCTGGAATCAGGTTATGCCCTTTGGATTTAAGCTTTCATTAAGAAAAATTTTCCATCTCTACACTTGAAGTACAGAAAAAAGCTTGAAAGACACAAACCATCCAGCACCCAAAACCAAGAATAAAGTTCTACTAACATAATATCTTAAATCTAATTTTTTTTTAATCTGATGCCTTCTGAATGCCTCAATTTGACATTGCCAAAAAAAGTATCAGAAAAAAAAAGTAAGAGTCTGCCTAGCATTTACCATCAGCAGCATAATCCTTCATAGAGACTACACTTTTTCTTGTAGTACTACAACATTGTAACTTATTTTTAGCATATGCATATTTTCCTTAACATAAATCATTGAGCTTCTCAACGAAGGCTTTTCTCTCTGTGAAATGTATTAAGAGACCAATGTATGCTCATGGACAGGTGCCCATCACAGGGACCTAGGAGATGGCTCTCTTAGTTGAATCCAGCTGCCAGAAATAGCTTTAGCTGAGATTAATAGCAATTCTGGTGTCCAGCTAATTAATGCCTAATCTGTATCTGTCAAACACTGCACCTCTGTCATTGAACGGAGATCTTGTCACGTATACAGGATGAGATTTCTATGAGATTAAGTCTATGACAATGCAAATGAAGCCCATGTAATTCCAAGCTTGAAAAGCAAAGCTGGGCTGTACATACCTCTTTGGGACTGTTCCATAGCTTTATAGTAAAAAAACCCTAGAAATTCATATGATCTGGTTTGAATTTGTAAGAAGAAAAAAATGCCTTAGAAAATATCCTTTGATTTTGCCATCACCACTCGTTAACAACTGGAGAGAGCTCAGTAGAGCTCCAAGCCTTATTTATTTGCCACAGAAATTATTCAGAAAATTTTGTGTGGTCCATAACTTTCCATTTGGGGCCTAAAGGCTTCTCGTTTAAAAAGTATCTCTTCCTTTGCTAACAAATGTTCATCCTGCACTTATAACTGTTACGATCTATTGACTAATTACCAGTGCCACTGGGCCTAACTGATACCCTATAAACACCGGATGCAAAATAATGTAGTTAACAACAGTACCAATTTTACTTTCAGTAAATAAATTGTTTCTATAACACTCAACTACATAATACCCCATAACCAACAATCCCCATGCACCTTCCCTAATGGGCAAGATTATTATTTCTATTTCAAAATAAAGTCACCTAGAGAAGATGCAACTAGATCCAGAGAAGACACGTTCTAAGTGTATGCAATTGGGTCTCTCTCTTTATCACCCATTTCATCCTTTCATGGTGTTAGCTCAGAAAAGAGTTAAGCAGACAATCTCATAATCTCATACCTATTGGTCCACTGCACTAAGATATCTTCTCTTTATTTTGCTTATAAATAGCAAGAGCTTGTTATAGTCGAGATTTTATTTTTTTAAGCTTAAAAAGTCTTCCTAGACTGCTACTTTAAGACAGCACAGTCAGCTCAAGATGTCACTGGCACCACGCCATTCAGAGGTATTCAAACCTCCCATGAGCTACTTTGGCATACGTACAGTATGCAGTGTTTTTGTTTGATAAGTTCTTCTTAGCTCAAAAACGTAAAAATGAGGTGCTTTAGAGTATTAGAATTTACAAAAAGGTTCTAAGCAGCTAATCCAAATAACTTCAGGATTATAAAATTTATCTCTCCCAACGTTGAAGTGGTAAAATGAGCAATAGCTCATAAAGTAATAGTAGTGTTGGAATCTATTCATTCTCCAATGACCTTCTACTGGCATTGAACTTCACTTGGCGCTGAAATGCAGAAGGGTACCAACAGTGCTTACTGATGAAATACATAATGAATGCAACCTGCTTTTTGGAATATCTTGTACCTCATACAAGCGTTCTGCTTTTCTGATAGCTCACGAATTTGTCTATTGCTTCTCTGCTAGTGGCGAAAACTGATTTTTAATAATTTGAGCAGCTTTTTGTATTGCCTTAAAGCTCTCTTTATAGCTTGCTTAAAGCTTAAAAAATGATCATGGTCCTGATAGAAATTCCACAGCTGTTAATATCCAAAAAACTAATTTAAAACTATAGAAGTCATTTTGACCTGCTACACAGTGAAAGCTATTATAACAGGTAACAAATTATGCCTTACAAAACTTCATCTATTTTGTAGCCTACTGTACCTGAATAGTCTTATATTAAAAAATTTAACTCAGTCAAAAAAAAATTTAAGTGGTCCATGCTCATTTACTGCCTAGTGTAATTAGATTTCTTTTTTTAAGTTCAATTACATTTTCAAAATAATGTTTGTTTTCTTTCACTGATGTAATGAAATAGGAATAAAGATCACCTAACATTCTTGCCAGAGGGCTCTTCTAATGCTTATAAGATGAAGAGCACACAGATGACACAAAAAGAAAGAAAGAGAAAAGATGGCTTTTTGTACTGCCATGAAATACGCCAAATATATGACTAAGAATGTGTTAAAAAAAGCAAAGACAGACTGATAAAATAAATGGGGTTTGAGGCTATGTGAGTGTGTGTTCCACTATGAACATCCTTAGTATTTTCAGGAATAGAAAACAATATTGTGAGCTTTGAAAATGAACAAAACAAATGCTATTGAACAGGAAGATATTCTTAATCTCTAAAGGCTTTAATCCATATCCAGTAATTCAATAGGGTCTACCAGGCTCTGTTTCCAGATACTGAGCCAAATCTGGTTCACGACACAGTTCATTGTATCCACGAGAAGCACAGATGGGATTCATTTTACTTGTCAATTTTATTCCTTTTACCAAATTCAGATAACATGCTTGTAGTGAATCAGTTTACTAATTTGAAATGCTACATCACTGAGTTTGTAACATTACCAGACAGAAGTCTACTGTCTTTGAGTTATGTAAAGGTAAGAGACACGCCAAAATGTTTACTGGTTACTTAGCAGTCCACGAATAGGAAAAGACAATAGTCCTGCCCACAGCGTTGTTTTTTGTCATCTATTTTCTATCTTTATTCGAATAGAGAACAGCTTTGTGAGCTGAACATAAATGTGAACACTTGAAGTTTTCAGTATTATGCTCATTTTATCTTAATGTCAGTTTAGAATTTAGTTGCTGGTCATATAATCAACTAAGGGAACTAAAACTTAAAACTAGATACTGCTGTTTAGCATGGAGTGCGTCATTCTGGTAAGAGTCAAATGGAAATGGCCAATATGATAGAGAGGGCAAATGTCTTTTAAAAAGGCAGTAATGTAACTCCCACAATCTGAATAATTATCTGTAAAATTAAAAACATTTGATTAAAATATTTTCCTTTAAATGATACCACTGAGAAATTAATAGTTTTAGAACTTCAGTGATTTTCAGAGACAGCTGTGCCTGTGATCTTGCCCTTTTATGGACAATATTAACCAACTTAATTTCTGACGAAAAATATCTGGGAGACAATTAAAATGTTTCAGCCCTTTCTAACGTATATTTACAGAAAAATCCACTCCACAAACGAGTATGTATCTGAGAAGAAAATCAAGACAGTGTTGTACCAAGTAAGCACCACTCTACAGTTTCTGAAAAATCATACCTGAGTGACATGGGCAGGGCGATCCTCCCTCCATCAGTACCCTTCCCCACCTTATGGTCCACAACTGAAGTTGACCTGCATCCTGTGGGCTTATTTACTTCTGATCCTACTTCTTCCCTGCACTTCATCTGTATGTGCAGATTCCATCCAACTTCACTGATTCACAGCAGTTTATGACACCCTTTCTTGTATTCTAATCTCTTCCTCTTAGCCCTGAATCACCAGGAGCCACCTCTTGGTATAATCACCCATATGATGGGCCTAGCAATTAATGAGGTCCGTCAACACTTTTTCAAGTAAGAACAGTTGGTTTAACTGCATTTTCCGCTTCTTGGCTTCTTCACTTTGTTTGCCTACATCAGAAACGTTTTAAGTAGAAACTAGAAGGACAATGAAATGCCTTTTCAGATACATACAGAGAAGTTCTGAATATGTAATTATGGTCCTGATATGTAATTTTCAGGGTTGTTCAGAAAATTGGATCCTAGGAGCTTGTTTTTATAGGATTACTCCCCCTACTCTCACTCAAAAACACCCTACATACTCATGTCTGATCATCTCACCTGTATTACTAAAAATCTAGAAAAAGAAAAAAAGTGAACCATTTCTCTGATGAAAAATTCAAGAGTTCAAAAACCAAAAAGACTATCATAATATCTCAGAGATAAATATTTTTTCCTCTAGAAATCTGTTTCAAAAACTAGTCAAAAGACCCTTCACTGTTCCTAGCTTTTTATCTGCTTTGTTTGTGCTTGGGTTTTCTATATCTCTCTATGGCCAAGGGTTCAGCTTTTGAAAATTGTCCATACGCTCCTGTGTTAATTCTGCTATGGATACGCCAACTCCTAATGGGTAGGTTTCCTTATGTGCACCTTTCCCCACCTGTAACAAAGGAGACTTTTCATCAGAGCTGACTTAAGACAGCCCAATTATCACAAGGTATTAGACAGACATAGATGCAGAAGCATATAGTCCAGCATATAGTCTGGTTTATCTGTAAACTTGCCACTGCACTGGTGTTCACTTTCTGAATAATCACTTTGTAAGTCAACAGTCCATACTGTAAGTATGGTTTACAGTACGTAAGCCATACTTAATCTTCAGAACCCTGTAATAATTTGTAAAACTAAGTTTGAGCATTTACTCATGTCCTAAGTTCAGGAGGTATAAAGCAATGTGAAGTAAATCTGGAACGACTTGCAAGAAAGCAAAGACATCCTCACATACCTCATACAGCAGAAGAAGATCCAATTGAAAAAGTCCTTTTTCTTCCAGGCACCACACACACAGTTATATATAACAACAGTTTTTTTCTGAAGACATGTATTCTATTTAGTGGGTTACAACAATGTAGCTCCTACCTCTAAAAAAGCAGCAAGTTTTGCAGATCTGTTGAGGGTGAACAAGCTTGTTAAGACTTACATCTGATTTTGTATCTGTAGTTAATTTGACAAAGCTGCTGGAGTAAAAGCCAAACTGACAAACTGCTACCTAGTGAAATTACTCATTATTATGACTCAACAAACTCAACATTCTACTGCTATCAAGGAACTGTCATTGGTGCCAAGAAACAGATCTCCTTTCTAATGGACAGTCCTGTTAATTTACTTGTAGGAAGAAAAGTCTTCAGTAACTTGAGACAAGATACATACTATAAGATCAACTAAGGGGAAAAAAGCAGTAATACCACCACTACTGTGGCAGCATTTCCATTGCCATAGAAAGCTAAATACAAAACAAAGGAAACTAAACAAAACAGACTGAGGTATTCTCTCCAGGAGAGGACAAACACTAGAGGTTGAAGATATCACTCCCAAACATTAATGTATTTGCATCTAGATCTCTCTCATCCATAAAGCAAGGGTTATTTGCTAGACAAAGTTGAAGAGCAGGGTCTATTTTGAGGTGCAATCACTCCCCTCTTCCTAACCCATAAATGTACAAGCAGTCAGAAAAAAAGATTATATTACTTTCCTGCTTGATGGTCAACTCTGCTGCTGGTCTTCTGATCTGAGTCACAAAAGCACCAGAACTGTATATTGTGCAGTAGTATCCACATCTATCCCAATAAGGATATAAAAAGATATTCAGAATTTCCTTGACTTCTTGGTAGACATAAGAATACAGATACCTTTATTAAAAATTGCAAATCACTGGTCACAGCTTGTACCATCATCTAGCCTGGAATACCGTGTCATGGACATACCTAAATGTCTCGTGGCCTTTAGGAACCCATACGTATTGAAGTTACTTCCCTGTGGACTAGCTTCATGAAATCTAAAAAAATGTGGGAAATACTCTGCCACACTGTTTTCTTTCCACTCTGTATCAAAAACTAGCTGCAAATGATTATTTTTGTTTGGACAACCTGAAAAGCCATTTATATTACTAATAAATTTTGTCTATGCCATTTTGTAATAGCAGAATCCCTATTCTATAGGCCAAACACCTCAAGGATAGATTGTTTATTCCAGTTTATAATCTTAATTAATATTTTCCATCTTAATGTAATTTCCTGTGAACTAGAATGGAACTCAGATCTTTCTTGTACCTGTCAAAAAAAACTCAAGATGCACACTGATTTCTGTCTCTCTCCCAACAGGATCAAAGTTGTCTACTCATTTAACCAAGATGCTCTAGTTTTCTAGTCATGTTCGCTGAGCCAAAATTTTTTACTTGCCTTTTAAGTTTTTAGTTTAACACAAAAACTTTTGATGAATACTAGGATTCTTCACTTTTCAAAGGTTGAACATAGCAAAATACATATGGCAAAGTCTAATAGTAGCATAATACTACTAAAAGAACACAATAAAACTTCCATTTTACTTGTAAAAGTTTCATTTAAATACTAAGTCCATTTGAAGAGGTGGAAAGAGCATGATATTAAATGTTTATGTTAATGTATTTTGCCTGATAACCCTGTTTATCATTATCTACAGTTCAGCAGCATTATTAGCAGTAGACAAACATCATAAACTGATGATAAGACTTGAGTGCTTTAGCACAAATAAGAATAAGGCTTCACACCGCACTGAATTTATATTAAAATCTCTCGATGATTTCAAGAAAAGTGCACACACAGGCAGAATAAGTCCTAAATTAGCTCTGTGAATTCTATGTACCTTACTCTTCATAATGCACTACACCAATAATCATGCTGGTGCCAAAGCTCCCATTGTCTTTAATAAGGTTTTTCATTTACAAAGCAAATGCAGCCTCATACAGGCAGGAAGAAGGTAAAAACAGAATACTTAATGGAAAGTATTAGTTCTGATGCATCAAAGCTACTTCTGGGTCCACAGGAGAAACCAGTACTGCAATGGCCAAAACATGATAATTTATATCATAATCTAAAAGCTAACTGGTAGGAAAAGTTCAATAAGCTTTACCTCTTAATAAAAACTTCATTAGCTTGACTTGGTTTCTATTGTCAACGTCATTTTCACAATTCATAATTCACAATCTTAACAAGTCATTGGTCTTTCACTGTCTTGTCTGGGTTACATACTACATTACAGTTTCACTGTGAGATCTCAACAGAAATGAGGAAGCCCTTGCATCTCAAGGACAGTACATAGGCTTTTTCTAATAAATCAGTCTTTAACTGATGAAATTATTATACCATTTGTATGTAATGTTTGAGACATTCACAAAGAACAGCAGCGTTATTTGTTCACAAACTAGACTATTTGATCACTAGGCAATATCAAAGTGATTTGGGGGTACTTAGTGCTGTGTCAAAAACCTGGTACCAAAATTTATCACAAAGTCTGGTTCATCAGTTTTGCAAATAAAATATTTGTGGCAGTGTTTGTTCATGCAATCTAAAGTTCTGAGTATACCTACTTAGCTGCAGGTTTAAGAAAAATTTTGGGGTATCTGCAGGGGGTTTACATGGCTAGGTTTTGGTAGCAGGAGGGCTACAGGGGTGGTTTCTGTGAGAAGATGCCAGAAGCTTCCCCCATGTCCAATAGAGCCAGTTCCAGCTGGCTCCAAGGCGGACCTGCCACTGGCCGAAGCTGAGCCCATGAGTGATGGTAGTGCCCATGGTGGTAGCACTTCTGGGATAACATATTTAAGAAGGGGAAAAAAACACTGCACAAGAGCAGCCAGAGAGAAGAGTGAGAATATATGAGAGAAAGAACTCTGCAGACCCCAAGGCCAGTGAAGAAGGAGGAGAGGAGGTGCTCCAGGCGCCAGAGCAGAGGTTCCCCTGCAGCCCCTGGTGAAGACCATGGTGAGGAAGGCTGTGCCCCTGCAGCCATGGAGATCCATGGTGGAGCAGATATCCACCTGCAGCCCACAGCAGAGCAGGTGGATGCCCGAAGGAGGCTGTGACCCCGTGGAAAGCCCGTGCTGGAGCAGGCTCCTGGCAGGACCTGTGGACCCATGGAGAGAGAGAGGAGTCCACGCTGGAGCCGGTTTGCTGGCAGGACTTGTGACCCCGTGGGGGACCCACACTGGAACAGTTCATGAAGAACTGTAGACTGTGGGAAGGACTCGCGTTGAAGAAGTTTGTGGAGAACTGTCTCCCATGGGAGGGACCCCACGCTGGAGCAGGGGAAGGAGCAGCAGAGACAACATGTGGTGAACTGACCACAGCCTCCATTCCCCATCCCCCTGCAATGCTTGTGTGGAGGAGACAGAGAAATTGGGAGTCAAGTTGAGCCCGGGAAGAAGCGAGGGGTTGGGGGGAAGGTGTTTTTAGACTTCTTATTTCTCATTATCCTACTCTGATTTTGATTGGTAATAAATTAAACTAATTTCCCCAAGTCAAGTCTGTTTTGCCCATGACAGTAATTGCTGAGGGACCTCCCTGTCCTTATCCCAACCCATGAGCCTTTCAGCATATTTTCTCTCCCCCTGTCCAATTAAGGAAGGGAAGTGATAAAGCAGTTTGGTGGGCACCTGGCAGCAACGTCAACCCACCACAGTGTGATTCAATGTCTCTTTCTTCTTTCCCTTCCTTAAATGGACTAATTTACAAACTAAAGATGTAAGTTAATATTCACACATTCATTGCAACTGAAAGAAATCTTAATTTTGCAACTGAACACAAGATTCTCACCTAAACAATAACGATTTTGAGCAAGGAATGAATAGAAAAAAAAATCAGGTTATATGTGGCTGGCATTAACTTCCTATGTTTGTAGAGACATTCTTGCTGCATTAAGTTATAAACCAGAATCCAATTCCCGTTTTGGGAATCACCCATTCTCTTGGGTTCTCTATAGCAGAACACACATTTATTCAGCATCAGAATAAGGTCCTTGTCACACCAGACCCATTCTCAGCTACCTGCCACAACTTTGGTATCGTCATGCTCCATTGTAGTGCAAGATAAAAGACCTACATCAGCAGCTGCCTCCTGAAAAGGAGCCTAACTCTTTTCAAAATTAAAAACCAATCAGCTAACACCTATCACAGAGATGATTTTGGAGAAAAGTCAATCAACACATTCAAAGATAAAATAAAATTTGAGAACTTGATGATCAGGAATATGCCATCAACCAGAAAGAAATTGCTGCTGACAAAATAGAAAAAATACTGTTATTATACACTGTCATATCATTTTGTTGGGCTTTTTTCCCCCCCTTACTTCTTAGTTTTTTTCTGTGCTTCTGAATTAGAAAGGAATGTTACAGCTAGAAATACACACAAAAAAAAAATCCATCTACAGACTGCTTTAAGCATTTTCTGCAATTTAAATGGAATTAAGAATACTTAAAAACTCTATTTTGATTTCTTTATTATTATAATGCTCTACACCAAGTCTGCACGACTGATGCTTCTATTGGAATAATTATCCTGTAATAGTGAGTTAAATGACAGAAAATTTGTATTAGAGAAGGAATGTTGATATCAGGCAATATTTACTATAGCAAAAATCACTTAAAACAATGGTTGCGACAAATTAGGAGTAACTAATTATACATTCTGCCTCCCCTGATTTCAGATATATTGAGACACAACTGAACTCTGTCAGGAGAGATGTGAGTACATTTCCTAACAGCCAGCGAGGTAATATGGTCTTCCCCAAAATTACCCAACCATTCACTGTATCCTTACATCCTCCCATATCATGGGAAACCTGATGTATACCGTGGAAGAGAGGCTTTTGCATTGGTGTTGATTTTGTTTTCCAGTTACCAAATTTGATTTGGGATTTTTTGCTTTTGGATACTTTTACATTGCCTTTCAAAATACTGTAAAAGAACTTAAGAATGTACAAGCTCCATTGCAAACATTATGGGACTTTATCAACTTGTTTTCCTGTCATGAAAGATAGAAGATACACAAAAATACAGGTAATAAAGTACAGTTGTAACTGAAGTTCATTTTTTTCCATCATTTTTATAAGTCACATTGATAGTGATCCTTCCTTCCTTCCAAGTATTTGGAAGCTTATGCTTTAAAAGTGGATTTAATGTTCAAAGATGGCAGTTCTGGCAAAGGAAAGCAAAACAGGTAAGTTGTGAGTGGTAACACTGTCAGGAGTCTTTCGTGAGTGGACTACAACTAAGGAAAATACACTGAGACCATCTAGTTGAGAATACTGGGAATTATATGTGATTATGATACAAACTTTGTAGAAATAATGTTTCAGCCACAGACATTTTTTCATACAAACATAATTAATTGATGAACTGAACTGCACAGAAGTCCAAGAAGCAATTTCAGAAAGGACAAAACAAAAGGAGACGTAAGAAAGCCCGTCTACTATCCACATGATTTCTATGTTACCTGAAGGTTCAACATGACCAAAACCATTCCTTGCAATAAAAAGCTGTTGTGGTTTCAGGAACATTGAATCATTTATATTACTAACCGTGCACCAATTAGCAAGCTGTTTTCCCCTTAATGCAGTCAACGAGCAATTGAACAGAAAAGGCGTCAACAAACTACTCAGAAAGCGCATTGTTACTGATCTTAAATCACTTAAGCCTATCAGTCAAATAAGGTCTACAAATAGACAAGATTACTAAATAATTCTTACTTTATGCTATATCAGAGGAGTCATACTGACTTCAGCCAGCCAGGTAGATGCAGGCGTTGACATGTGGGCACTGAATGCATTAAAAGGATTACGTGCAATATACTCTGCTGATGCAGTGATTGCAGAATTTGAGAGTGTAGAGGGCAGAGCCAAAATTACTTAAAAATAGATTTTTCTACACATAGTTTAAGCTTTCTGTATTATCAGCTAATGCGTGGAAAATACAAGTTCAAACAATTGGCATGAGAGCATGCAATTACATAAAAGTAAAAAGTGTCAGGATCGCATCTTTCTGAAAAGCACTTGCTGCATAACAGCTTATTCTAGAATTTAAGTCATGCTTTCTCAGGCTCAAGAAATGTTAAGGCTTTACGAAGAAAGAAAGAATCTTAGAAACATGCAATATCTTTATAAGTACATGAAACTCAAAAATGAGGGTCACAAACACTTTAAGAATAGTCTGTATTAACAAAACCTCTGTAAAACACCAATTCATAAACACAAATAACTTCTAATAGCTAAGGGACCATCTGCTTCCAAAATTAAGGATGTTTAATTGGGGGGGGGGGGATTGAAAAAAATTAAAAGAATGAAAATTGTGAGATTAACGGTATTTTTTCAGAGCTCTGAGGATAATTTATGGAATGTAGCAGCTTTTATTTTTCATTCAGTGCACTTCAGATCAGGTCTTGTGGCCTACAGTAGCAAAGGAAAAAAAAATTTCTACACAGACATCTCAGTAATTCAGTTATCAGAAAATGCCAATTGCTGACTCTCATATCTCAGATGGGACACACAAACTCAGGCACTCAGAATAGCTTGGCAGACTTGAAATTTCATGCCTCTGTGTTTAGTTCTATATTAAGCTGATTAACACTATGAAGAGATAACCAAACTGGTATCGGATGTTCCAGTTATATTTCTAAGATTTCATTTAACAGCTATAAGGTACCATTCCAGTGCAATCTCTTACTCATATTCCTCTAAGCCATATGCCATTTTCGTCACACCACATAGATACCGTATGAATATTGTTTTATTTGGTTGCATTTAATTTGTAGCCTTTGTCCATATGAGTTGTATGCATAAATGCAAACATCTAAGGAGAAGTGATGAATGCAGACCTGGTACAATCCAGACTCAAATGAGCAATCACCAGGGCAACAGCATCTGCTTACATCCTTCACTGTAGCAGTTTCTCTGGAATGAAGGGATACAGCATAATTTATCTGACTCATAGGTATTTATATCTGCTCATTACCCACAAAAGTCTACATCCTGCTTTTACTATGGAAAATAATGGGGGGTAAAACACAGTCACCGATGAAAGACAAAATTGCAAATTTTGGTTTTGCTTTAATAAAATATCAAATGAGGAAGTGAGATACATGAAAGAAACTATTTTCAAGTCCTCAGAAACAATATTTCATATTTTATATAACGACTTACACGCTGAATGTTTTAATGTGGTTTGTTCTACACCTATGAACTCCTAAGATGATCAAAAACACTGATTTGTAAATTACTAGTAGACATAGTTAATGATTTTGAAAATTAATTTCATTTAATTCATCAACTTTCAGACTGTTCAGTATGCATTCAAGTAAAATTCTTCTTTAAACTATAGTCTGTGAGCTAATGTTTGTCTTCTGCTCTTAATTACACTATAGGATCATTTTTGACAGTTCTATACACAGCTCAGACACTAATCCATCCTTCATTTTCCTTAGGCACTCACCCACCCTCTGCTTTCGCTTTTTTTACCATATGTAAACATCTTTCTTGACAATGATGTCAATGATGGTTATTTTATTGTTAATGTCATTTTTTCATAATCTTCTAATTTCTTTTGCAAAAGTCTCTCCAAAAAATTGTACCAGTATAAAAGATAAAAGAAATGATCGATTTTTTGGGAAGTATTTAACTTCTTAGTTACTTTTAGTATTCCTTAACATCATTCCTTCTGATTCAGGTCATCACACTGCTGCTCTCTGCTGTCTGTAAGAAGAATTCACATGAAATTATTACAGAACTGGCATTCATTTTAGGGTCTGTAACAGGGATGTGTTCACTTTGAATTTTTTCATTTCTAATTTTGCCTTCTTACAAGAATCAATTCTAATTTTATCTGGCAATAAAATGCATGCAATGGCAAATATCACAAGGTAACAAACATGAGAAGCGTCAAAATGTTTTGCAAAGCAGTTGCGCTCACATTTGAATTGTGTGTGGACTGCTATATATGCCTTTGTGTGGCTCAGCTTTTAGCCCCTAATTCTTTATTCCTGTTTTACCACAACCTCCTACAAATTCAACCAACAATACTTTTCAATATGTAATGAATGCAGAATTAGGTCCAAATTTCCACATCAGATCTCACAAATGATCTCTACACGGGCTGACTTTGAAAAAGTTCAGAGAAAATAATGGTCACTTAACAGTACTTTGCATATTTTCCATCATGACAAGACAGACAATGAAATATTAGGAGACATTCCTCTTGGAGAAACAGTAGACTTGGTTTTGTTAGCAGAAAACTTTAAAAGCACAGGAAATGCCTAGACAGCTCGAAGATGTAACAATAGAAAATGCAAAATGCTACTGTTCTTGGGTGATTTTTAAAATGGATCATTTGAAGTCGTTAGAATGAATAGTCCCCCAGGGAAATAATTCTCTTAAAGGGAGAAATCTGTCACAGTAAGAGTTTATACTGACCTGAATGCTCCTTCTTATGTTTTAAGAAGATATGCTATACAAGAAACAGAAAACAATTCTTGTCGACTGATGACACAATCCATGATATATCTAGTTATGAGAATATATATATTAGGTACAGGTCCAAAACTTTTACACATAGAGCAACATTTATGTGAGAACCTGGACTTAGCCTGTAATAAGAAAGACGATGCAACTGGAAACTTGAAACTTTACATGAAGTGGGGCATAGGTGTTCCCGATTCTTACGGATTTATTCTCCTGAGACTCAATTTATGCCATGCCTTTTTCTCTCATCATTTATCATCTCTCTGCTATGGTACCACCTATGGCCTTCTGAGTAACACACTTCAGAATCCTGGAAATCTGACACAGTTATGCCTAATTATATGTGTAACACAAACCAGAAGCACAGCTACAATAAAAGTTGTGAATCTAGTTTTGCATGGGTAAATTAGAGATGCTCTCTATTTTATAGTTTGGATGGAAACGCAGCTAGCCTATTCAGATTTTGGCCTCCTGCTCCAAAATCTCTTCATCTATTTTACTCAGGATCCTTCTTCTGTTCCAGTTCCTGATACGATAGAAGAAAAGGCCCTCTATAAATGCCTCAAAAACATACCAATGAAAACAACTCACAAATACAAAATTCCTGCATTGTGAGTCAACAATAGCAGCTGGATTGTCCCCAACACATGGATAGGATTAGTCAGTCTTCCAGGTGCTCATGGCTACAAGCCATAAACAAAATTGTCTTAATTACGATGTAGCATAAATTAGGATTAGCATATATAGGAAGGCTTAGTCAGTTATCAGCAGCATGTGTTTTACCTAAACTAGCATTTTGTGTACTGTTAGTTATATAGTCCATTTATCTCCTCCCATAGGTTGACTCTTACACAAAAGCATTTCATTATAGGTAAGGCAGGATTTCTCAAATGCTGTATATAATCTAAACCTAAAAGCGTTACTACCCAAGCAGCCAGGTAATTTGTCCAGCACATGGGAGTAGATTAAAAAAAACCCAAAAATCATAAGTTACTTTTCCTTAAGAGAAAGGACAGTAAACCAAAGTACAAAATCTTAAAACTTAACCCTTTCATACCAAAGCCAACTAGATTTGGAAATACTGCTCTAATTATTTAATTAAAATGTCTAAAGAAAATATTGCTACTTTGAAGAAAATACCCCCCAAGTAGTTGTCAAGACCTGTGGCTACTTCACAGAAGCAGTCTATTCTCATTTTGCTTCTATGTAACATTCTTATGATAGCCATAATAGTTTCACATAAGATTTCCACAGCATGTACTTTTTCAAAGTGCTGCATTCATGTTCAAAATATTAAGGAAATGAAAAAAGGTCTTCTCTACCATTCTAATCACTCCTAACTGACTAACCAAGACAAATATCAGTGTATGTTTCTGTAAGATCTGCTTGAAAATTTTCAACATTTTCTTTTCTTTTTTTCTTGTTTTTAAAGAAGGAAGTGTTAATTCACTGAACTTAAAATTATTGTGGAAAAATATTTTGATAGGTCTTAGAATAGATAGGTCTCTGGTCAATCCAGAGAACAGAGACCCACAATATCAAAGTCCCAACAGTGCAGGAGGACATGGAAAATTAAGAATTTAAACTCATTCTGTCCCTAATTCTGACCAAAAACTCAGCTTTGGGTCACTAAAAAAAGGGGTTCCCCTCACTAAGGTTAGCAATTTGATTTGCAGTTTCCACGTTCTTGCCAGATTTAGCCAAAATATCATGGAGTGTTTTGGCAGAGTTGCCATGACCAGGATGTTAACATTTCCACATCAATATCAGCAGCTCCAGCCCTCTCACAACGTAGAGCTACAGAGGAGAACAGAAATTCTCCATGGAGAATTCAGACCACACATTGCAATTCTACATCAGGATTTGCATATAAGACCTTGCACTTTAGGAACAAAATATTCCCATGTGTGAGGTTGGATTTAAAAGATACTCTGAAGTTTTTATGTCCAGATATGTTTTATACAAATAAAACATGTTTTGCAATTTGTGCTGGTTTTGGCTGGGGTAGAGTTAATTTTCTTCATAGTGGCTAGTATGGGGCTCTGTTTTGAATTTGTGCTGGAAACAGTGTTGATAATACAGGGATGTTTTGGATACTGCTGAGCAGCGCTTATGCGGAGGAAAGGGCTTTTCTGCTCCTCACCCCACCCCACCAGCGAGTAGGCTGGGGGTGCCCAAGAAGTTGGGGGGGACCAAAGGGATATTCCATACCATATGATGTCATGCTCAGTATATAAACAAGGGAAAAAGCTGGCCGAGGAACCACTGCTTGTGCTGGCCATCGGTCGGAGGGTGGTGAGCAATTGTTTTCATTTGCATCACTTGCCTTTCGTGTTTGTTGTTGTTGTTATTTTCCTTTTCATTACAATTTTTATTATTAGTATCATTATTATTGTATTTTATTTCATTTCACTTATTAAACTGTTCTTATCTCAACCCATCAGCTTTCTCACTTTTACTTTTCCTATTCTCTCTCCCATCCCACCTGGGGGGAGTGAGTGAGTGGCTGTGTGGTGCTTAGTTGCCGGCTGGGCTTAAACAACAACAGTCCTTTTTGGCGCCCAACGTGGGGCTTGAAAGGTTTGAGATAATAACAGATTCAACAGAACTTTAGAACGGGTTTCTATCTGTTAAAAGTTACAGGTCACAATATTGATTCATCTGTTCTTGACATTTGTTTATTTAATCCGCGCCACGCTCTTTATTTTGCTGTACCTGTTAAAGATTGGTGCTGGCTTTTTCGGTTTGCTGTGCTCTGTAGTGATTAGTGATGTTTTGCCTGGGAGATTTGTTATTAAAACACTGACCTTGAGCTGAATCTGGTATTTGGTCTCTGTACTGAATCCATTACTGTACTTCGGGTACCATCTCATGGAGACATTTAACAATGATACTTTTTCCTCTGAGAGGTTTTTTGTGGAGGAAATACAGAACGGCACCCTTGCTACCTTCTTCTGTGATGCTGTCTCCCTCGTTACGACTTCTCAGTATCTGGGACATCCTTGGGTAGTTACAATACTTCTATTGGTATTTCTTAGAAATATTGCTTCAGTTTTGTCTAAGGTTAACAAGCAATTTAGGAATATGACCCAGGCTCCGCGAGAGTGTGATCATGGGTGGCACGGCATGTGGGAGAATACGGGCAGGTATCTAGAGAACTTCTCACCTCCAATGGTCTGGAACTTCACTCCTGAACAACTACAGGATCCTGATGAAGTGATAGAACGTTTGGAAAAAAAAAATGCCGTGGCTACTCCAAAAAGGCAGAACTTACTGCACTGTGCTGGGCCCTGGCCAGTATCTACCAAACACTGCTCGATATCATACAGCACCCCCAGGAAGAAGAGAGGGAAAACAAACCAACAGACACTGTGGCTAAACCAGGCACTGTATCAGTCGCCCCTATAACTAGAAAGAAACAGTGGAAGCGGAAGTCAGCTCATTTAGTAAGGGATGAAGAAGCTTCTCCTAAGAGGGAGCAGGAGAAAGAATCAGAAGAGGCAGCCTGTTCTGTGGCAGAGCAGCCACAAGAACAGGAGGAGGAAGAGACTGAGATAATCAATGAGACAGAAATCACCCACTCCCTATCCCTAAGTGAGCTGCGAGATATGTGAAAAGATTTTAGCCGTCAACCAGGTGAGCTAATTCTCAGCTGGTTGCTTTGATGCTGGGATATTGGGGCCAGTAGTCAGGAATTAGAGGGTAAGGAAGCCCGGCAGCTGGGATCCCTTGCTAAGGATAAGGCCATTGACAAAGGGATTGGAAAAAAGGCAGGAGTCCTCAGTCTTTGGCAGCGACTCCTGTCAAGTGTGAAGGACAGGTATCCCTTCAAGGAAGAACTCACAAATTCTCGAAGGAAATGGACCAACATCAAGGGGGGCATCCAGTATCTGAGGGAATTAGCCGTGTTGGAGGTGATCTATAATGACCAGGCATGCAAAGACCCGGATGAAATCCGGTGCACACGGTCCCTGTGGCGAAAGTTTGTACGAAATGCAGCGACGTCATACACCCACACCCTGGCAATAACGAGCTGGACAGACATTGAGGCACCAACTATAGATGAACTGGCCAGGCAACTCCAAGAATATGAAGATAATCTTGCTCCCTCCATGTGTGCTTGTGTCTCGGCTATGGACAGACACAGACTGACCCAAAACATGTTCGAGCAAGCTGAGAAGGGTAGGTTTTCCACATGCACTCCAACCAAAGCCTCAGCTATTAAGAGTCAGCTTTTTCTTGTTCAAGCGAAAGGGTACCGGTGGCGCACACCACATGCAACCCTGTGGTTCTTCCTGCGTGACCAAGGGGAGGACATGAGGAAGTGGGATGGTCAACCTACCTGGAGACTAGAAGCTCAGGTGCAGGGACTGCAAGGAAAAACAACAGCCAAAAAGCATCCATCCAGGAAAACTACTGCTCCAGTGTTTCTTGGGCAGAGTAGAAGGGCTGACTGTACTTTTGATCCTGACGAAGGGACTTCTGTTTTGTGCTTACAAAAACCAAGTAATGAAGATTCAGACCAGGAATAGAGGGGCCCTGCCTTCAGTCAGGCAGAGGAAAGGGACAATTGGTTTTACTGGACTGTGTGGATTCAGTGGCCTGGCACATCAGCCTCACGGGAGCATAAAGCTCTAGTGGACACCGGTGCACAGTGTACTCTAATTCCATCAGATTACAAAGGCGCGGAATCCATCTGTATTTCTGGAGTGACAGGGGGATCCCAAGAACTGTCTCTGTTGGAGACTGAAGTAAGCCTAACTGGGAATGAGTGGCAAAAGCACCCTATTGTGACTGGTCCAGAGGCTCCATGCATCCTTGGCATAGACTGTCTCAGGAGAGGGCACTTCAAAGACCCAAAAGGGTACCGGTGGGCTTTTGGTATAGCTGCTTTGAATACGGAGGAAATTAAACAGCTGTCTAGCTTGCCTGGTCTCTCAGATGATCCTTCTGTGGTGGGGTTGCTGCAAGTTAAAGAACAGCAGGTGCCAATTGCTACCATGACAGTGCACCGGCGACAATATCGCACCAATCGAGACTCCCTGGTTCCCATCCATCACTGGAAAGTCAAGGAGTGATCAGTAAGACTCATGCACCCTTTAATAGTCCCATATGGCCCGTGCAAAAATCTAACAAAGAGTGGCGGTTAACAGTAGACTATCGAGGCCTGAATGAAGTCACACCGCCGCTGAGTGCTGCCGTACCAGACATGCTAGAACTTCAATATGAACTGGAGTCAAAGGCTGCTACATGGTATGCAACAATAGATATCACCAACACATTTTTTTTCGATCCCTCTGGCAGCAGAGTGCAAGCCACAATTTGCTTTCACTTGGAGGGGTATCCAGTACACCTGGAATCAACTGCCCCAGGGTGGAAACACAGTCCTACCATTTGTCATGGATTGATACAGAGTGCACTGGAACAAGGTGAAGCTCCTGAACACCTGCAGTATATTGATGACATCCTTGTGTGGGGCAACACAGCGGAGGAAGTGTTTGAGAAGGGGAGAAGAATAATCCAGATTCTCCTGAAAGCTGGTTTTGCTATACAACAAAGTAAGGTCAAAGGGCCTGCACAGGAAATTCAGTTTTTAGGAATAAAATGGCAGGATGGGCATCATCATATCCCAATGGATGTGACCAATAAAATAACAGCTGTGTCTCCACCAACTAACAACAAAGTAACACAAGCCTCCTTAGGTGTTGCGGGTTTCTGGAGAATGCATGTTCCAGGTTATAGTCTGATCGTAAGCCCTCTCTATCGAGTGACCCGGAAGAAGAACGACTTTGAATGGGGCCCTGAGCAGCAGCAAGCCTTTGAACAAATTGAACGGGAGATAGTCCATGCAATAGCGCTTGGGCCAGTCCGGACAGGACAAGATGTGAAAAACGTGCTTTACACCTCAGCTGGGGATAATGGGCCCACCTGGAACCTCTGGCAGAAAACACCTGGAGAGACTCAAGGTCGACCTCTAAGGTTTTGGAGCTGGGGATATAGGGGATCTGAAGCCTGTTACACTCCAACTGAAAAAGAAATATTAGCAGCATATGAAGGAATTCGAGCTGCTTCAGAAGTAGTTGGTACTGAAGCACAGCTCCTTTTGGCCCCTTGATTGCCTGTGCTGGGCTGGATGTTCAAAGTGAAGGTCCCCTCTACACATCACGCAACTGATGCTACATGGAGTAAGTGGGTCGCACTGATAACGCAGCGGGCTCGGATGGGAAACCCCGACCGCCCGGGAATCCTGGAAGTGATCATGGACTGGCCAGAGGGACGAAACTTCGGAGTGTCACCAGAGGAGGTGACTTGTGCTGAAGAGGCCCCTCTGTATAATAAATTATCAGAGACTGAGAAGCAATATGCCCTGTTTACAGATGGATCCTGTCGTATTATGGGAAAACATCGAAGGTGGAAAGCTGCTGTGTAGAGTCCTATGCGACAAGTTGCAGAAACTGCTGAAGGACAAGGTGAATCGAGTCAGTTTGCAGAGGTGAAAGCCGTTCAGCTGGCTTTAGATATTGCTGAACAAGAAAAACGGCCAGTACTTTATCTCTATACTGACTCCTGGATGGTGGCAAATGCTCTGTGGGGGTGGCTACAGCAATGGAAGCAGAGCAACTGGCAGCGCAGAGGTAAACCCATCTGGGCTGCTGAATTATGGCAAGATATTGCTGCTCGGATAGAGAACCTGGTTGTAAAAGTACGTCATGTAGATGCTCACATACCCAAGGGTCGTGCCACTGAAGAACATCAAAACAATGAGCAGGTGGACCAGGCTGCTAGAATTGAAATGGCTCAGGTGGATCTGGATTGGGAACATAAGGGTGAGCTATTTATAGCTCGATGGGCCCATGACACATCAGGACATTTAGGAAAGGATGCAACATACAAATGGGCTAGTGACCAAGGGGTGGTCTTGACTACTGATGCCATTGCACAGGTTATCCATGAATGTGAAACATGTGCCATAATCAAACAAGCTAAGTGGCTAAAGCCTTTTTGGTATAGGAGAAGATGGCTGAAATATCAATATGGGGAAGCCTGGCAGGTTGATTATATCACACTACCACGAACACGCCACGGGAAGCAGCATGTGCTTACAACGGTGGAAGCAACTACTGGATGGTTGGGAAGATACCCCGTGACCCATGCCACTGCCCGGAACACTATCTTGGGCCTTGAAAAGCAAGTTTTATGGCAACACGGCACCCCTGAAAGAATTGAATCAGACAATGGAACTCATTTCCGAAACAATCTCATTAACACCTGGGCCAAGGAGCATGGCATTGACTGGGTGTATCACATCCCCTACCATGCACCAGCCTCCAGGAAAATTGAACGATACAACGCACTGTTAAAAACTGCACTGAAAGCAATGAGTGCTGGGACATTCAAGCATTGGGATACACATTTAGCAGAAGCCACTTGGCTAGTTAACACTAGAGGCTCTGCCAATAGACCTGGCCCTGCCCAATCAAAACCCCTGAACACTGTGGAAAGAGATAAGATTCCCGTAGTACATATAAAGAACTTGCTGGGAAAAGCAGTCTGGGTTCTTCCTTCCTCAGGAAAAAGTAAACCTCTTCACAGGGTTGTTTTTGCTCAAGAACCTGGGTGCACTTGGTGGGTAATGCAGAAGGATGGGGGAGTCCAGTGCGTACCTCAAGGTGATTTAATTCTGAGTGAAACTAATCCAGGATTTGAGTTACATGTTGAATTGCAGTTACAGGAATTACTATAGCAAGAACCACCTGAACCAATGGAGGACAAGCCTTACAAGAAGCAGTGCAAGTGCAGCAGTGACCTGAGCTAGCTGTGGTGCCCAGTAACTCCATGCAATACAACACCTCTTCTGTCCTGAGAGACCACCATAACAGATGGAGCCCAAAGTCATGGACTAAATGAACTCAATGGACATTTTGTGGACATTTGTGGATATTTATGGACTCTTTACAGACATTTCACAGGGGTGATCCATAGACTAAGGGAATGATATCTGTGTACTATATCAAAGGATGGGAAGGGTGAGGGTAGGTAGAGAATGTATTGGACGGTGTGCTACCTGAGTATGACATAAATGGTGTGGAATAAGGGGTGGAGAATATGCTGGCTTTGGCTGGGATAGAGTTAATTTTCTTCATAGTAGCTAGTATGGGGCTGTGTTTTGGATTTGTGCTGGAAACAGTGTTGATAATACAGGGATGTTTTGGTTACTGCTGAGCAGTGCTTACACAGAGTCAAGGGCTTTTCTGCTCCTCACCCCACCCCACCAGCAAGTAGGCTGGGGGTGCACAAGATGTTGGGAGGGGACGCAGCTGGGACAGCTGACCCCAACTGACCAAAGGGATATTCCATACCATATGACGTCATGCTCAGTATATAAACAAGGGAAAAAGCTGGCCGAGGAACCACTGCTTGGGCTGGGCATTGGTCGGAGGGTGGTGAGCAATTGTTTTCATTTGCATCACTTGCCTTTCTTGTTTGTTCACAGAATCACACAGAATCACTAAGGTTGAAAAAGACCTGTAAGATCATCAAGTCCAACCATTACAAAAAAAAAACAAAACCCAAAAAAAAACAAACAAAAAAAACCCAAAAAACATCCCCCCCCAAAAAAAAAAAACACCACACAAACAAAAAAAACCATACCACCATGTCCATCAAGCCACATCCCACAATGCCACATCCACACGCTCCTTGAACATCTCCAGGGAGGGTGACTCCATCACCTCCCTGGGCAGTCTATTCCATTGCGATACCACTCTCTCAGTAAAGAAATTTTTCCTAATATCCAGCCTGAATCTCCCCTGGCGCAACTTGAGGCCATTTCCCCTTGTCCTGTCACTAGTCACTTGGGAGAAGAGGCCAACACCCACCTCCCCACAACCCCCTTTCAGGTAGGTTGTTCAGTTCCAGACTGAACAACCCCAGTTCCCTCAGCCACTCCTCATAAGACTTGTGCTCCAGACCCCTCACCAGCTTCGTCACCCTTCTCTGGACGCGTTCCAGCACCTCAATGTCCTTCTTGTAGTGAGGGGCCCAAAACTGAACACAGGATTCGAGGTGCGGCCTCACCAGCGCTGAGTACAGAGGCACGATCACCTCCCTGCTCCTGCTGGCCACACCATTTCTGACACAGGCCAGGATGCCGTTGGCCTTCTTGGCCACCTGGGCACACTGCTGGCTCATATTCAGCCGGCTGTCGACCAACAACCCCAGGTCCTTTTCTGCCGGGCAGCTTTCCAGCCACTCGTCCCCAAGCCTGTAGCATTGCATGGGGTTGTTGTGACCCAAGTGTAGAACCCGTCACTTGGCCTTGTTGAACTTCATCCAATTGGCCTCGGCCCATCAATCCAGCCTGTCCAGATCTCTCTGCAGAGCCTTCCGACCCTCGAGCAGATCAACACTCCCTCCCAACTTGGTGCCGTCTGCAAACTTGCTGAGGGTGCATTCTATCCCCACATCCAGATCATCGATAAATATATTAAACAAGACCGGCCCCAAAACTGAGCCCTGGGGGACTCCACTTGTGACCAGCTGCCAACTGGATTTCGCCCCATTTACCACAACTCTCTGGGCTCGGCCATCCAGCCAGTTTTTAACCCAGCAAAGAGTGTACCTGTCTAAGCCACGAGTCGCCAGCTTCTCCAGGAGAATACTGTGGGGGACAGTGTCGAAGGCTTTGCTGAAGTCCAGGTAGACAACGTCAACAGCCTTTCCCTCATCCACCAGGCGGGTCACCTGGTCATAGAAGGAGATCAGGTTGGTCAAGCAGGACCTGCCTTTCATGAACCCATGCTGATTGGGCCTGATCCCTCGGTTGTCCTGCACATGCCCCGTCAGCGCCCTCAAGATGAACCTCTCCACAATCTTCCCTGGCACCGAGGTCAGGCTGACAGGCCTGTAGTTCCCTGGATCCTCCTTCCGGCCCTTCTTGTAGATGGGCGTCAAGTTGGCAATCCTCCAGTCATCCGGGACCTCCCCCGTTAACCAGGACTGTTGATAAATGATGGAGAGCAGCTTGGCAAGCTCCTCCGCCAGCTCCCTCAGCACCCTTGGGTGGATGCCATCAGGCCCCATAGACTTGTGGGTGTCCAGGTGGCATAGCAGGTCATGAACTGCTTCCTCCTGGATCACGGGGAGTTTCTTCTGCTCTTCATCCTTGTCTTCCAGCTCAGGGAGCTGGATACCCTCAGGGTATCTGGTCTGGCTGTTAAAGACTGAGGCAAAGACGACATTAAGTACCTCAGCCTTTTCCTCATCTTTCGTGACAATGTTCCCCTACCGCATCCAGTAGAGGATGGAGATTCTCCTTGTCTCTCTTTTTGTTGTTAATGTATTTATAGAAGCATTTCTGGTTATCCCTCATGACCGTGGCCAGGTTGAGCTCTAGCTGGGCTTTCGCCTTTCTCATTCCCTCTCTGCATGACCTAACAATGTCCTTGTACTCTTCTTCAGCTGCCTGCCCCTTCTTCCAAAGGTGATAAATTCTCTTTTTTTCCCTGAGTCTCAGCAAAAGCTCCTTGTTCAGCCAGGCGGGTCATCTTCCCCGCCGGCTCTTCTTATGGCACGTGGGACTGCCGGCTCCTGCACCTTCAAGATTTCCTTCTTCAAGAACGTCCAGTTTTCCTGGGCCCCTTTGCCCTTCAGGACCATCTCCCAAGGGACCCTCTCAACCAGTGTCCTGAACAGGCCGAAATCTGCCCTCCGGAAGTCCATCGTAGTGGTTTTGCTGACCCCCCTCCTTACTTGGCCAAGAATTGAGAATTCAATCATTTCATGGTCGCATTTCATATTGTTGTTGTTATTTTCCTTTTCATTACAATTTTTATTATTAGTATCATTATTATTGTATTTTATTTCATTTCATTTATTAAACTGTTCTTATCTCAACCCACATGTTTTCTTGCTTTTACTTTTCCTATTCTCTCCCCCATCCCACCTGGGGGGAGTGAGTGAGTGGCTGTGTGGTGCTTAGTTGCCAGCTGGGCATAAACCATGACACAATTCCTTCAGATACTGATAGATATTCCAGGAAATTGCCAGAAAAGGATTTGATGCCAGCGTATGACTTCTCATGGCAATACGCTAACGAATCCGTAAAATTATTTATTGTGTGATAATTCTTTCGTATTAGAAAACCAGGACAAATGTGTTGTAAAATCTCTGTGAAAAAAAATCAGAAATACTAAAAATCAATACCTAATTCTGGTATGGCTGGAAAATGTTTTCAATATTATATAAAAAAAATGTATTATCAGAGGAATCAATAAACTTCAAAGGTAGTTTTCTGATGTAAAAGAATGAAATAATAAAATAGAAGTTTTTTTAAAAAGAACATTCATTTTTATGATATTTTAGGTTGAAGTTAGTTTCAGACTGTGAACTATTCCCAAAGTTACATTCACAAAGGTAGCCTGACACATACTCTTAAAATACCTAAATTTGTCAAAAAGCTTTGCATCAGTACAATCCCTTCGCTATCCACACTTCTTCCACTTGCATGTACAGAACCAGCCAAACAAAACACAACTCATAGTTAAGCTATTTGCTTTTTCTTAGCTACACTTAGATGAACTCCGCAAGGAAGACACACAACTGCATTTGCCGAACTACTTTCCAACAGTCACGGTTTCCATAGGTTGTGCCTGGCTACACCAACAGCAGCCCCCGCACCGTGCCCCCCTGCCTTCAGCAGCCAGCCTTGAGAGCCTGGTGGCACCCACAGCTGCAGGGGACTTAGGATGGTGTGGAGGTGAAGGCCTGGCAGCTTTGGACCCCTGCCTTGCATCACCAATTTTATTCCAGAAAAAATATGTCCCAGGTATCCCTTTTTTTTAAAACAGCGCTATATAACTATAAAAAAAAATTGTTTACCAGAAGTCTTAGCATGCAAGAAAGTACTCAGCCAGCGATTAAAAGGTTTCTACCTTCTCGTTATTCTCTCCACTATCAATGTGCCATACAGTTCCTATTGTACTAATCCCTGATCCAATGTTAAGCACCTGATTTTCAAGAGACCACTGAAGTACTTAGACCTATACTTATGCAGCTAACTAAATGAGGATTTCAGTGCTCTCTCTCAAGCAGCTGACCTAAGAGGTTTAAGCAAAGAGGGTGACAGCAGAGCAGGAAGAATAAAGCAAGCAATATACACCCGTTCAGTTTGGGAGATGAGAATTCCAGTAACTGTAATTGATGCACAACACCTATGGGAAGGGTCAATTTCCTTTGTTATTTAAGATCACGTATCATAGTAACTAAAAGGAAACTACTGAATTGCTTCTGCCAGATGTAATGAATTAATAGTTTGCCCTTCCCCCTTTGGATTCAGAATTAATTCTTGACCTATATTGGCATTTCTCTCACTGGAAAATTTAATTTGCATCATTAAAGCCCTGAGTCTATCACATTTGCAACTGACACAGATGTGCACCAGAAAAAAACTGTATAATTTTGTTAAAGTTGTTAATATGATGATTTTTAGTATTATTTTAAATTCTACTTAAACATCAATAAGCTGCTTTAGTTAAAGAAAATCTTATATTAACGCCAACAGACACAAAAATGTATTTCACTGATAAGAGATCTGACAACTCACTTAGATTCTGATTACGTTCAAGCACATTTAATGTTAAGGGAATTAAGTGCTTTGCTGAACATAGACCTTCTTTCTTGATCCAGCAGTTCCATGGTAGCATTATGACTGATCTTACAGAGCACAGAACCAATACCTACCACTCTCCAGATTCATTGCCTCTGAGAATCCCAGCAGTCAATTATCAAAAAAAAAAAAATTTCTAACTTAATACACTTGACACTCAGATTTGTCTTTAAAACAAAAAAAAAAAAAATCAAGGGCATTTTCTTGATGTCAATAGTAAAAATGTGAGCATTTCATTAAAAATTTGATCATGCCCTTAAAACAAATTACTGTGAGGAAAGAAAGAGACTGTAGTAGTATTCTGTTTGATATACTGCTTGATACTAACACACAGCTCTGGTGGTAATCACTGCTCAACAACTGCACCAAAAAGGATTTTTTCCTGCATCCATTTATATATATTTCAAAAGAATGACTATGAGAAGGTACACAAACAACAGGCTGAGGGTGCATAATACATTTCAGATACCTTGCGCCAAATATAAAAATATCTAGATGTACGACAGTCTTCCTAAAGAATTAACAAGCTGACATGCAGGTAAGCCATCTACACTAGAAGCTGGAGTGGTTTTATGCACGAGTAGGTGATATGAGGCTATCCTACATTTAATAGAAGGCCACATTTTTATTTACACCTGAAAAGAACCAATTAAATTAATGTCTTGGAAACAACCACATGTAATAGTCCACTGTAAATCTTTATGCGCTATTGCATATATTTTAAAGACTTTTTTTCTCCTTTGTTCTTCCCCAATGTCATCACAACAATTTACACCCTCCCTCTCACAGTTCAGACATTGGCTGCAGCTTCAGGACAAAGGTATGATGCTGAATAGTAAAACCTGTAATTTGAAATGATCATAACTGTCCATGCCCTTGAGAACATTTGCTCCAGGACACCAACAGGAAGTTGCTCTTTTCCCCTTCCCCAAAACTGGAAGTATTTTCCCTTCCAAATGGCTGTTGAAAGACCGCAACAAAAATACGCAGAGCAGAGTGTGCTAAATATCCACTGTAAATCCTCCTTAAACTCGAAACAAAAGACTCAATGCAATAAGGACATGCACCACTTCACATGAGAAAAAAAAAAATTAGTGTTAGTCCCGAGAACTACCATCACTCCAAACTTACAAACTTTCAGTTTTATTCACATTTACAGAACCTTAGAGATTCATGAATAAAATCTTAACTTCAGTTTAAAAGGATGCCATCAATTTGAAAGCGACATTGGTTTGGGTATTTCACCTAATACCAATGAACGCAACTATAAAATTATTATTACTGAAAGCGATTGCAGTTTTCTCCAATTTCCAATTCTTTATTCTGCTCATGTGACTGCACTCTGTACTGCTGTCCTGGCTAATAAAGATTAACTTTTCTCTAAGACTTCCCAGGAAGTTTACTGGCACTAGCTGCTGAAAGCAAGGGAAGAAAGTTGCATGTATTGAGAGATTATCTGCAGTGACAATTCTGGATTTCGTTCCTCATTTCCATATAATTATTTTCTTCTGAAATAAGGAACAGAGTTCTAGAATCCTCATAACAATACTGACATGAAAGACTGAACTGGTAGTACTCCCTGGATGACCCTGGTCAGTCACCTGTTACTGCAGTCAAACTCAAAGAATAGCCCTTACAAACAAATCGGGATCTATCCTAACAAAAAAAAAAGTGTTAGGGTTTTTGCATTCACTGCTCCCCAAAGTCTCCGTCCTCAAGTGGTTAAAAACTGCCCCTTTTTTTTTTGCTCCAATCCACCGAAAATGTACTATATACTGTAGTGAGGATACACTGTAATATAGCAAATGGAAAACAGCATTACAAAATTAAGATCTATTAATTTTCTTCCTACTTTGACTAGGCCCCTTTAGTAAACATTACTAAGCTCTTATTTATGAAGAGGCTTCCTCTGGCCTTCACCTCCTGCTAAATTCTCTCAGCAATATCATAAATCCAAGGTCCGTGACAGTAACAATCAAGCTACAAGTGAGTGATAATAATAGAAGTGGTACTGCAGGTATTTTCACACCAGATATAGAAACTATTGTACTGACTGACAATCAACACCCACATGTTCTCAAATGGGTTATCTTTATCAAACCTTGTCACCTTGTCAAGTTCTTTATTACTGGGAAAGCATTTTAAAGAAAACAATCAAGCTCTATCTGGACTCTAAAGGTGCTGAATGAAGTGCTTTAACACTGGCAAAGTCAGGACTATGAAAGATGTGGGAAAAAATGAGGGAGGATGTTTTAGAACATATAAACGAACTGCAGAGGAGCACTTTGTATGTAATATCTGAAGGAGGAATGTATTTCAAACATGAGAAAGCAAATTTTTTTATAGCTGAGTATCGGAATCTGTGCACTTTTAAAAAAATTGTAACTATTTCATTACTTACATGCTAAGGTCTGCCTAGACTTACTGCCTATGAATCATAAAATTTAGCTGATTTTCTCTAACTTCCAATTCAGCACAGGTTTTGGTATCTTTCAAATTTGTGTCTTTTAACAGACAAATGGCAAAATATTTCCATATACTTAAAAAATTAACATGGTTACAAATCAATAGTACCATTACCTGGGTTTTAAGTCAAAAGGAATGGGCTAAAAAGTTTAATTAATTAGCAAGGAAAGTTTTAAATAATACAGATCAAAGTATCAGCTACTTTTTAAGTGGAAGCTATTGGCTGAGGAAAAGAGTTGTGTAAATAACAGATTTACTTTTGTTCTGTAACAAGAAAAAATTTATTAGACATCAGAAACAAGACATCTATCTTCAATGCTATGGTTATTTAGCCTCATACTTAAAAAATAATGTTAATTATTTTATCTGCATTACAGTAGTGCGAGGCAGTCCGAATCAAGGACTTTTTTACAAACCTGCAAAATATGGAGTGTCTTGTCCTGATGCTCTAATAATTTAATCTCTCAATCCCATACGATTGATTCAACTAGGTAAGTTATGTGAGCACACATTTGCATCTCAGCCACTTCCCTCAGTAAAGCATATGGGTATAATGCTGATCCCAATGGAGACTTTGGGAGCTTTACTACTCGGTTCTTTGGTACTCAAATAATTGTTGGTCGTAAAAAACAAAAGCTAAACATATGTAATTCAAGGGTCTGCTTGGCAAGAAACACTTGACCAACTATCAGTCTACTAGGGTATCTATCCAACACCTGAGAGTGCCATGCACATAAACAGTAATATATTAATAATATAGTATTGGTTAGAAAGGGTCAGGTTGTTATGTTTTACTCTTTTTATTCAGCAGAGACAAAACACAGAAAAAGTGCTACTTAAAAGTAGCAAAGTGTCAAAAAGAACCCTAAAGTACAATTTGACAAAGCAGAATTTGTTTAGCTATTATCTCATCCATTACATTTTATGGAAAATATGCTATTTCCATCAAAAGATTATGTAAAAATACCAAACATAAAACACAGCTATTGACAAAGCCATCAGATAACAAAATGCATTTCACCCACTAACCATTATTAACAACTACTATTTCCATTTAGTAAGCATGGACTACCAAATCCATTCTGGGGAAAAAATACATTTTGTTTAATTAAATGAGAGATGATTTTTGCTGCTAAGAAATCAAATGCACTCTGGAACTATTACAAACCTTACTCTGAACAGTTTTCTGCCTTAGAGAGTGAATTAAAAAATGGATTGTACAGACAGCTACCATTCAGCATGGCTGTTACTATCTTAAGTAATCCAAACAGATACTAAGCAAATTACAGCTCTAATTAATGCTTATTGGTAGAATAACATTAACATGATGTATTTCCATTGCCATACTGTTTAGGAGCCACAGCCATTAGAAAAGGACACTTCGCTAGGTAACAGACAGATAGAACAGAACGGAGCTTATAAAATCTTTGAGGTAGTAACCCAAGTGGAAAGCTTAAAAGATAGCTTAAAAACAGAAGTTTTTCATTGATTTAGTCTGGGACCAAAAGACAGCAGCAAAAAGAAGGCTATGGAAAAGATTTTCTTATTCTATTCTACCTTTGCCACTTACATGAAGTTTGCATCATCAGACACCTGATAAAAGAGGAGACAATGAGATAGGAAATGATCACAACCGATGTGCCACAAAGAAAGTGTGGCACCTCATTCTTGTGTATTGGCTGCTCCTTAGACAGGATCATGATCATGAGCCTCCACATAGCAATAGATATTCATGTCCAGTTTGCTTTAAAAGCTCAGGCAGTTCAGGCACGTTCTTATTTCAGGTTCTGGGTCTGTGGCCAAAATATGTCCGAGTGCACATTCAAAATAAAAAGGCAGGACAGCTCTCTTATCCAAAGGACTTCCTAGCTGAATTTATTATAGATATGAGCTATTCTGTTAAGGAATGAAGTATATAAAAGAAACACCTAAAGTGTATCAAAGGAGGATGCATTTTGCAGTTCTGGACTACTTGAGAATTCAGTTTTATTCCAATCCTTTCAGAAAGACAAGGTTTGCTATTGAAAACAAACATACATGATTCCAAAAAAACCTTCTAGACAAAGAGGACCTATGAACCGTATAGCTGAACACCACAACAAAACAAACTAAGCATACTAAAAATGCAATTTCAATTGAATCCAATAAACAGGATAAACTGTAAATTGTTAAAAGTAAACCTACACTCATTTTAGAGATAATTCTCTGTTTCCTCATGTTTCAAGAGGAATTAATACTATGTAGCTGGTATTGGTGAATAAAAAAGGAGATTGTTGTAATTACTATTGTTTCAGATCAAAAATTAATCTGCACTTTCCTCTATGCATTAAAAGTCCATGATTAAGGGAATTTTAGAATCATCTTTTTCTTAGCTAGAAGTGTCCACACTTCCTTATCTTACACTGTTGGCACTTAAAATAAATGGATTTTATCTACTAGATACAGCAGCCATAATAAATGTTTAAGATAACTATTTAAATTTTGGCTGTATTAACATTATAATGTAAAGAATCCTGATTTTATTGGCCTTGATAAATTTAAGATTAAACTTGCACAGACATTTTATCTTGCTTGCCCTTACAACAGTTAAAGAAATTCACTTTAAACATAATGAATTATATTTCTCAATTTTATGAGCTTTGTTCATTTCCATAGATTTAATTTGGAAATAATATTATTTCTAGTACTTACTGGAACACTGATAATGAAACTATTGAATGCATTTTTCTGTGTCTACAGTTAAAAATCATTTGAACTCATTTGGAGGGGTTGGATTCTTAGTTTTGCATAAATGAGATACTGCTTCAATTTATGTTCATTGCTATGGCACAGAGCGATAGGAATCATCATGGACACCCAATTACAAAATAAGGTTCAGAAATCTACAGTTTGTCACAAATTCTCAGTACTGATCCCTTGAAACATCATGCATAGATTTTATTGAAGTATATTTCAAGACTCAACTTCACAATGAAATTTTGCAAGATTTCTTTCCAATTCCTGCAAGCCTTTTTAATTCAATGACAATTAATTATTTCACTCACACAGATACTATTTCCAAAATACAATCTCTATGACATGGTCAAGACAGTCTCTGTAGAGCCATCAGAAGTGCTTCAAGCCACAAAATGGAGAAGTCTAGTGGATAAGCTTGGTGGTGGTACAAAATGGCACATTTCAGTGGAACCGCACAGCAGAGAGCCACGCCAGTTTGAGCAGGAACACAGTGTACAGGACAGCACATAAACAGGCTTTATTTTTTCTTTGGTAGGTGCAACACATAGAGGGAATAGGCAAGAGGAGTTAATAAAGCAGCATTGGAGGGAATAAACATTTGCTGACTCTGCTAACATAGAAAAGGTAATAGCAAGGTAGTTGTTGTGCCACTCCAGAGCTTGTAAAGAGATGGGTGGCTGCCTTTAATACTGGCAATATTTACTGCCTCAGAAACTAAAACTCCTTTGACCTGAATAGAAGAAAAAAAAAATACCACAATCAGTATAGTTGTATAAATATGACAGTCAAATATTTCAGTTCAGACATTGTGGAACTTCTTTAGTACCTGAACAGTCCTACTTAAAGTAACAAGATTACTCATAACAAGAAGAAACACAACCAGAACTAAAATAAACTTGCAGAACCTGTATGTTTAAAGTTGTTCGTGACAACTTTTAATGGACCTGAATCAAAGCTCATTCAAGTCAATTGGAGTCTCTGAAATTGGTATTTGCGTCATCACCTAAAACCCCATCTTATTTACAAAGATAATTCATGTTATAGTAAGTTTTACCCAAGTAATTTCTGCAAGATGAGAACATCTAGACACGTTCGGTACTTCACTTACTAGACTACGTTAGATACCTAATAATAGCATAAGTTCTGAGCACACTGCAGTATTTACAAAGTATATACAAAGTGAAACTGAAACACAGAATGGATGTGCCACTTTTTAAAACTTACTAAATATTCAGTTCCTCTAAGCACTGAATGCCTAACTACTGTTAAAAATCTGGGTATACGTCTTAGACTAAGCCACTGAGAAAAACAAATTTGTGACAGAAGTGATCTAAATCTGAAGCTTTAAAGTCATGAACTATATAGAACTACTACTGCTGCCTATCTGCTTTTTCTGTCTCTGGTGAGGTCTAATTTAAAAAATATTTTAAAAAAATAACCCAGTCAAACATCCTTCTTTCATGTCTAGTTGAAATATGGTGATCAGTGTCTCCTTGTTACACTCATCAAGCTATTCAAAGTTTGCCAAAACTATATATCAAGTCACTTCCGCCTAACTTCGCATAAAATCCTGAATATTCTAACATACACAAACCTTAAACAATGAACTGAATTTTCTTCATGCTTCAATCATTCACTTCCATTGTACGATCCAAAGATGTAAAAGTAAATAAAATGGAACAGTTTACTTGCTCTGCAGCATCAACTTCTAATAGTTTGAGATGTCCTTTTTTAAAATACAGTTTAACACAGAAATATCAACCCAGCAAAGTACCTCTCAGAATATATTCACCTGCAGTTTTAAGAAAATGTGTGGGTTAAAGCAGAGAGAAATCTCTGCTTTTCTGATGGAAAGCTGTAAGCTTTACATAATCTTAAAGCACAGACTTCAGCTAATCTTAAAGCACAGAGGAACTACATATTCAGATAGTTTCAATGAATATGTATACATTAGTCTTTTCTTTATTTTTCTTCAGGGAAAATATTACATCAAAGCAAAGCCAGTTTGGCCTATTACAGAAATTATTTGTTGTGTATACTTCAGTGTGTTTCAGAAACAGGTTTTCTTACTAATAAATACTTCCTACAAGGAGGAAGACATTCTCAGTTCATTATTTTCCAAATAAGTTAAAGAAAGAAAAAAAGGCCAAAATCTTATCTTTATTTGGTTAAACTTTTGTGTTTTAAACCGAGCAGTGATAAAATAAAATCCCTTCAACAGAGTAAACCAGAATGTTTTCTAGGGTAGCTTTTTACATAACTAGCCATGGGACCATGCATGCAAAAGAATCAGCAATGTCTGAATCTTGCGCTACCTTCACACTTCTAGTTCTCACATACTCCACAACTCCAAGACTGTTCTAAAGTATTGTCTCCTTTGTCGTTTTATTCCTTTACATCTTTGCAAAGGATACTTCACATTTCAGCTTCTGGGAGATACTACAGAATAGATTAATAGTTGCTCAACACCAAGTTGAATACATCTTATTACTCACTATGACAAGCAAGATTTAAGAACTGTTCACAGTATGTTTTAGACTTGTGTCCATTCTTTCCTTTTCATGTCCAGCTGTGACTTCCATTATCCTCCTTCTTCTGTTGTATATTTCCTTACTGAAGATTTCCCTCTTGTTTTTATTATAGCAGATGTTCTGCCACTTAAAGTTATTTCTATAGTAAACTACAAGGAAAAAATACCAAACCAGAAAAAGTAGAGTGAAACCATAGCATAAAACATTTCAAGTGTAAGTTCATAAAATTAGTTCTGTGTATTGACAACCAATCAGATACTAATATTATTACACTGAACTGCTTCAGAGGCCTAGAAACCTGAAATTGTTGGAAAACAGCATATAAATTATTGTATTATTGAGAGAAGCAAATAAGAGAACCTCCTAAATTGCACATTGTCTCTTACGAGAGATAGCTAATCATTCCCCCCAGGTTAGCTTAGAGGAAGGTGCTGAACCAATCTGCTGAGATGCCTCAAGCGACCTGTAAAAAATTAAAGCTTAATTTAATTTGGTGGGAGTGGAGACAAGAGGGTTCCTGTCTTGAGGAGGAGAAGGGCCACTGTCTAATTAGGCTGCCTTCTGAGACACCACTGTTGTGCCTTGCTAGCTGCTGGGAACTTCACATCCTGTCATTAACGCTAGTAATTTCTGTAGAGATCTTGTCACAAACTAATGTAAAAACCAAAGTAATGTAACTGAACAACTGAAGTAGGAATCAGTAGGAATGTAGTTGAAAATTTCTGGGTATCTTTCTAGAGAACTTAAAAACTACTTTTTCCCTATTGAACTTGTTTCTAAAGATTTAGGTTTTCTTTCCATTAAAGAGACAGAAATCTCCCATAAAAAAACCCCCGAATTTCTAACCCTGCAGTTAATTTGGATCTATCTTAATTTCATCTGTAACAGCTCTCTGCTTTTCTTCTCCGTTATCTTATCTAATGGATGTCAAAGCACATTTTCTATGTAAGCAAGAGCAGTTCCAGCCTCTGCATACACTACTGAAGGAGTAGCCCCAGAAGGGGCTGGGGTTTGCATATACTGCTTATCTTCTCATAATTAAAAATATTGAAAAGTCAGAATCTGAACTAAATACTTTGAAGTAATGGAAAGTAAACCTCTTGATTGCCCAAAACTAACATCTTGCATAGCCACACTTTTAGGTTAGCTTTTTAGAGAGAAACAGACATGGAAAGAGAGCCTAATCTCTGTCTTTATTAAAATCACCACAATCAAAGCTAGCAAACCTCTCAACTAAAACTTCCACTAAAGTTATACTTAATAAAATTCTTTCCTCAACTGCTCCCCTCCCTTCTTAAAGAAAAATCTTCCTCTCCTGCCAATCCCAGTTAAAAAGATGGGGTAAAAGTGCTTTGGAGCTAACATTTCCCCTTGGGTATGTTTCAGTGACACAGTAATAAATTGGAGCTATTTCTGCTGGACTCCCAGGTCTGACATTCTGCAGGCTGTCAGCTACTGCTGCTTTGGATGCACCCCCTGCTTCTTCCAGCCCAAACCACATCCATATCTAAGGCACAACCAAGATGTAAGTACATTAATAGACACAATCTTAAGTTTTGCTCAAGTACAAAGACATTCTGAAATTCTATAGAATCTCTCAGCATTTATTTGCAACATAAAAAAATCAAATTGTTCTGGATTTTAACCTAGGGGCTTTGCTCACAACTGCTGCTAAACTGGAGACTAATTAAACATGACACAAGGTGGTGTCAGGTTGTATTAGCTTTAACAACAATATCAACAAAAAGCTTCTCTGTTCATGTTAATGGCAATCCTTTGTACTATGGCATTGCTTATGTAACCTCAAGAATTAGTATCAACGAACTTGAAGCAATAGGGGCAAACCCAACTGAGTTATAGCAGGTATGATTTCACCATTCTATAAAAAGCAAATATCCATAAATTAACATTTACTAGCTATTCCCCCCCTGCTGTTTTTTGAGTGACAAAGTAATTCAAAAGTAAAATAAGGAAAAGATTGAATTTTCTAACCACAAATATTCCTTCTCACCTTCAATGAAATTACTAGAGACAAGGAACTATAATGTTGCAGCAACTACAAATGCCAAAATACACTTTCAGATAATCCTGCTAAATCTGCTCATAAGCCCATCCATCAGTGTTTGGAAATACTATGCTCTTCTCTCAGGCAAGTAGTCCAAATGAAGTCACCTCCAGTTTCAAACCAAGTACTGGGCATTCACGTAACTTCTGTCATCATGCACTGAATGTAGAAATCGGCAGTTTAGATGAAGTCACAAAAACACAAATTGAAGTTTACACTACAACAGCCAGTAACTGTCATTTACTTTAAACTCCAAGTGTGTAGCATTTTGCTTGCAGCACTGGGCAGGATCCCTATTTTATTTCTGTAAAATCATAGATACATTAATTACACAGAACCAAACGCAATTTATATAATATTCCTACCTGCAGCTCAACTTCTCGTATTTGGGGTTCACATGAAAAAAAAATATGGTAGAATCAGCTCAGCTTCATGGATAAAAAACCCAATAAGCATAATATGGTTTTTTACACCACAAATCTGTCTGACATCGAAGACAGAAGAACAATTGCTGTATGATTAGAGCTTAATATGTAAGGGCTTTTAATATAAAATCTTGAACAGTGTCTAAGACAGTAAAATAGTAGTGAGTAGCAGTAGTTCCAGCAGCAAGCAGTTATATGGCTCATGACAGTCACCTCTGGTTTGCTATCCCCTAGTTATGTTCACATTTGAGGGCAATCACAAAAAACTTGGAAGGAGTAGAGCTCCACACACTCATCCAACTCCAACCCAGTTTTTCATGAGAACACCTTTTTAACTCTAAACATGTGTGCAATTAGAAAAACAAAAGGAAAAAAGATGATCTAACCCTGAATGAAGTGCAACATTCATAAACATCCAGAGATAAACTAGCATACATCAGAACAATCACTAATAAAATTACATTTAAGTTTTATTTACTAAGAGGCATTGCTTTAGAAATAGACTGCCTGAGCAACACTGGCCTGAAAATCTAGCCCTAGACTGGAATGCTGTATTGTTGCAAGATTTGGTACAACAGAATTTACATCCCAAATGCTATTTTTTTGGTTTTCTGTTGAAGTCCATACTTTTGGTCTGTTCTGCAAAGTTTCATTAGCTAGATGGCTTCACTGTTTACCTTTTCACAGTTCAGAAAAGGCATTCGCTGTCTGAACAAGAAGCTTTTCCCCAAACCCAAAATTTATTTATGGAATAAAATACTACCATGAAAGCTTTAGGCTATCACAAGTATGAACGCAGTACACAAGTAACTTCTTAAATATGGGTATAAGAAAATCTGCTTTAATAAATTAAACATTTCAGAACATACATGAATACATTGTTCCTAAGCAGAAACAGTTGCCATCAGTATACATGTCAAACATTTGTCAGGAAACAAACTTTCCATTCATCTAAAAACTAAATACAGACCTAGAAATACTCAGAGACACGTTCCTGGAAGTAGAAATCCCTAGCTAGCCAGTCACAAGCACAATTGAGTTTCCTGTTATTTCCTCGCAGAGGTACCATTTTTTTCAGTTAACTCTAAACTAGAACATCAGCTTACAGGAAAAGAAATACATTGGTAAATATTCAATTTAAATATAGCTAGCAAGATAGTATTTCTACCAAGAGAAAATACTCCTCAAAGCATATTAAAGTTTTGTCCTTCTGTCTACTTCAAAATCCAGAGTGAATGGTAGTTATCTGAACAACCCACAAGCTAGTGGAAAAGTAGGTATTTTATTTTTTTGATGCGTTTAATGCATCATAATTGTACATGATGCATTAAAAATTCAAAACAAGATATTCTGCAAACCTCAGTAACAACTCAAAAATACCACTGTTCTTCAATTACTTTTGAGAGCTGAAGCAGGAAGAAGCAGGTAATTGTCCTCATTTTCACAGCTTTGAGTTTTTCTGGTGTCCAAGAAATATGAAAAGAGGTATTTCAAAAAGCTTACTTCTGTGTTACAAAACTACAGAAACAAAAATACTACCACACAGAATCTTTTGAAGCAAATAGTACTACATAGTATACCAAAGCAAGGTAACATTTATGTTTACTTTCACAGACAGATTTCCTAGAAACTGATGTAGGATATGGCATTCTTTCTTTAATTAGATTTATTTTATCCAGACATTACATGATGAACTCCTATAAGAATTACTTAACAAATAAATAACCCTATCCCTGCCCTTACTGTAGTCAGTATTGCCTTCTAATTAAATCCTCATTTAATTTGTAATTCATTTTTACTGAAACATAAGGCACATCAGTCTCTGCAGAGATTCAGTTTAGGTATTAGGAAATCAGGGAGAATAGTTTGAGAAAGTCATGTTTAATTTTGAAGATCTATTACATTTATGAAATTGGGACCCATCAATGCAAAGTAAACCTAAAGCAATTTGGCAACATTCTGATCTGCTATGAACAGGCTGTTCAGTGAATAAGCAACTATTTCAAGGGTAACATTTGAAAATGTGCCAGAACAACAGATTTATTGATTTGTAACAATAAAAAGGCCATATTTAGATAACTGATAGATCCAAAGCCCTTTAAAGCCATAAAAAGTGTTGTGCTTGGCTTTGGTGGGCTCTGCTTAAGGACATAGTTAAAAATAATACAAGGTTATTCATTGCAGGACCATGTAAGACCAAAAAGTTAAACACAACCACTGTCTTAAGAGGACAGATGTGGTATGGCTAATATTGACTTTTTCCACTCAACATGCAGAGTAGAGAGTAGTATAAGCTGACATTTATTGTGATACTGAAATTAGAAAGACTATATGAGATAATTTTCTCCTGAAGTCACATAAAACAGATGTGGAAGAGAAATATCTTCAAAGATGCTCCAGCTTTTCACCCACATTCTTACCACTTAAAGAAGGGAAGTAGATTCTTTTCTACTCCACAGAAAAGATGCCTATCTGACTTGAATGTAACAAGGATTACTGAAGATATTGTGTTAGTCTTTCTCAGGATTTTTATCCGAAAACATTATTAATATTGGTATTCGAAAACCCCACCAACCAAAATTATTGAGAAAAATTCAGTTGTAATTAAAATAGATTGCAAACAGCAAAATAGAGGCTAAAGACAAGTACAAGTTATACAAATTAATTTATATTTAGGATCCGGAATTTAGTGCTTCAGGTTCTGCAAAATCTCATTCTGTGAGACAATCCATGCCAAACATTTCTAACACAAAGAGACAGGACAAGTAGACTTGTCAGGGAAAACAAAGGCAAAGCAACTTGCTCAGTGTCACACAGCAAGAGAGCGGAAAAGGGCTTCTAAGACTTAATTCCTAGTATGTAAAAAATGTTTTATTCATTGATCACAGGTGTGCTGGTTTTGGCTGGGATAGAGTTAATTTTCTTCAGAGTAGCTAGTAGGGGGCTATGGTTTGGATTTGTGCTGAAAACAGTGTTGATAATACAGCAATGTTTTGGTTACTGCTGAGCAGCACTTACACAGAGTCAAGGGCTTTTCTGCTCCTCACCCCACCCCACCAGCAAGTAGGCTGGGGGTGCACAAGAAGTTGGGAGGGAACACCACTGGGACAGCTGACCCCAACTGACCAAAGGGATATTCCATACCATATGACATTGTGCTGAGCATATAAAGCTGGGGGAAGAAGGAGGAAAGGGGGGGAATGTTATGGCATTTGTCTCCCCAAGTAGCCGTCATGTGTGATGGAGCCCTTCTTTCCTGAGGATGGCTGAACACCTACCTGCCGATGGGAAGCAGTGAATGAATTCCTTGTTTTGCTTTGCTTGCCTGTGCGGCTTTTGCTTTACCTATTGAACGGTCTTTATCTCAACCCACGAGTTTTCTCACTTAGACTGTTCCAATTCTCTCCCCCATCCCGCTGTGGGGGAGTGAGCGAGCAGCTGTGTGGTGCTTAGTTGCTGGCTGGGGTTAAACCATGACAACAGGCCTAAAACAGATGACACATGTATACATATGCAGGTTCAAAAAATAACTACTGGACTGAAAAGTTTTCATTTCTTGTCATTGTCTTATATCAAACTAATCTAATCATGCTCATTCTTTTATGATAAACACTTAAAAATTTCACCTGCTTGGCACTCAGTCTACTTTGTCCTTCTTAGGAGGAGACTTCACCCATGCATAGAGTTGCACTGACACAGCTCTACAGCTTCTGGTCCTCAAACGGTTTTATTCAGAGTTGGTGTTTCTTCCTGCATGTGTCATGTAGACCTACCACTGCATCTAGAGAAGTAAGCCAGCTTGAGTAGGTTCACATCAGATGAGTAACAGTGACAGGAATAGAAATCAGGTCTCCATGTCCCAGAGTAACATCCATTCTGTCAATTACATAGCTACCAACCAGCAAGGAAGTTGTTAATAGCTAAATATCCTGATTGAGGCAAGGATTTGGAACACTTTGTCAATAAAAACAACGATATGGATCTACATGTGGTTTAAATTAATTAGCTACCAGAAGACTTTGATTTTATCCCCATATAAGCAATATGCAGCATATTTACCATGCCTGCTGTCTATTTCAACACCACTGCTGTGGCAGAGAACGCTTTTCACAGAAATACACTTCAAAAAAAAAAGATAGAAAAGCCTCCATCACCTACTCAGGATTATAAGGAAAAACAAATACATAGCCCAGTACAGCTGATGCACTTACCAATGCTAAAGCTCAGCTACAGTAAGTTCTCATCCAATCTATTCAAAGCTCCTCTCTCCTGACTTTGCAGGAAAAGCCCTTTAGGAGGAGAATGTGTGGTGTTAGATGTCTTCTCTTCTTTTCCTCTAGTTTTGCAAGTTTTTACCCTCACCTTCAAGTAGGTAAGCCTCCTACAGCTTCCAATGAAACATCAGGGCAGGAGGACAAGATAATTTCAAAAATCTTGAAATGAGTTGATCAAAAAAATGATGATCCAAATAAATTACCATAGGGTTTTCTTGAAAAACTTTAGTTTTCTCCCTCCTGTTACTAAAGGTAATAAAATACACTACATAGTTCAAGAGATTAGCAACTTTCTAGCACAGTCAGATAGAAATTTTTTTTCCCCATATTTAATCTCCTTGAATGTTCCAGTATTAGAAGAGTTCCAAACATCATAGATAAGTCTCCAATGAATTGTCTTCACCTAATATACTTGTAATGCCAAAGTCTCTATGCACATAAAAGGGTATCTAACACTAAATTCTTTAAAAGACAAGAATTTTCTTGAGTTTCAGAAATGATTTACTATCCAAGTACTCATTGAAGCATCTGAAATAAAATTGAGTCAATGGGGATCATTAGCTTTGCTACCCTTTTAATGAGGAACTTCATAATATAATTTGACATTTAGTTCACTCCACTTCAGTAAAACTTCTTGTGTGGCAACAACTAACCAACATATTTAATAGCTCCACAATACCCAGCTTTACTGATAGCACCTTAAGGAGAAGTAACACAAGCAGATCTGCTTTCACTGATGCCCTACAGTTAGAAAAGCACAACCATTAAAATGAGAGAAATTAAAATTAGACATTATTCAAATTGAACACCATCATTGTTAAAAATTAGCTGTTGCCTTGGACTATTTCAGTAATTTATATTTTTCTCCATTTTCTTTTTAAAAGCTACATGTTATTCTATTAGATTTTTATTGATATTCAATCAATGCTGTAATAATTTGAGTACATCTGTTTTTTCTATTTTATTTCTGCCTTAGAGCTTGAGTCATACAGAATTTCTCAGAAATCATAAATATGCATTTCAAAGTTAGTACACGATTCAGATCTCAAGGACATAAAGAAAGATGGTTTGTTTTGCAAGGTTGTTTTCCATTCTGTCGCTAGAAGTTAAAGTAGCATCATTTCACTTTTTGAGGAGAATAAGGTCTTCCTACTGACACAAAACACTGATAGAACTGAGACAAGGTAGAGATGTAGTTCTGTAGGGAGAGAAACCAAGTACAGCAGTATGAAAGGACACTTGAGTTATCTGTCAAGTATGAAAGTGTCTAAAATCATCTATGGTACAGTTTAAAGTTACTTTCTTCGTGGTTCATAAGTGGTGTTCATTACAAGAACAGAACGAAGCTGCATAACAGATGTGCAGAAAGATTTACAGATAATTGTGCCATAATTATATCTATGTTAATTGGATGGATTACGGTAGCATTTTCTTGCTGTGGTTACTTTTTCTCTTATTACCTCAGAAAATTTTGATCACAAGGCCAAAGCAGGCAGGTTGCTAATTACTTTTACCTTCCCATCTGTGTTCTTTGAAAATTACACCAAGTTAGTATTAGGGTGGGAAGGTTTCAGTGTTCTGTAACACAATTCAAGAACTGGAGATTCACAAAGAATTGCTGGCCAAAGAGAAAAACAATAATCATTGCTGTTAGCAGTCAGTGCTTTAGATTTCAAAGCAAAGCATAAGCCACAGCATATTCTGGCTTAATGACAATCACAGTGGTTCTAACACACTCTGAACATGTGAACGTGCTATCACTTATTGCAGCAGTCTAGCCCATTGAGTGTTTAATTATTTCACAGAATCACAGAATCACTAAGGTTGAAAAAGACCTGTAAGATCATCAAGTCCAACGATTACAAAAACAAACAAACAAAAAAAACCAAACCACCCACACGACACAACACCATGCCCATCAAGTCACGTCCCACAATGCCACGTCCACACGCTCCTTGAACACCTCCAGGGAGGGTGACTCTACCACCTCCCTGGGCAGTCTATTCCATTGCGATACCACTCTCTCAGTAAAGAAATTTTTCCTAATATCCAGCCTGAATCTCCCCTGGCGCAACTTGAGGCCATTTCCTCTAGTCCTGTCACTAGTCACTTGGGAGAAGAGGCCAACACCCACCTCCCCACAACCCCCTTTCAGGTAGTTGTAGAGAGCGATGAGGTCTCCCCTCAGCCTCCTCTTCTCCAGACTGAACAACCCCAGTTCCCTCAGCTGCTCCTCATAAGACTTGTGCTCCAGACCCCTCACCAGCTTCATCACCCTTCTCTGGATGCGTTCCAGCACCTCAATGTCCTTCTTGTAGTTAGGGGCCCAAAACTGAACACAGGATTCGAGGTGCGGCCTCACCAGCGCCGAGTACAGAGCCACGATCACCTCCCTGCTCCTGCTGGCCACACTGTTTCTGATACAGGCCAGGATGCTGTTGGCCTTCTTGGCCACCTGGGCACACTGCTGGCTCATCTTCAGACAGCTGTCGACCAACACCCCCAGGTCCTTTTCTGCAGGGCAGCTTTCCAGCCACTCGTCCCCAAGCCTGTAGCGTTGCCTGGGGTTGTTGTGGCCAAAGTGCAGAACCCATCACTTGGCCTTGTTGAACTTCATCCCATTGGCCTCGGCCCATCGATCCAGCCTGTCCAGATCTCTCTGCAGAGCCTTCCGACCCTCGAGCAGATCAACACTCCCTCCCAACTTGGTGTCGTCTGCAAACTTGCTGAGGGTGCATTCTATCCCCACATCCAGATCATCGATAAATATATTAAACAAGACCGGCCCCAAAACTGAGCCCTGGGGGACTCCACTTGTGACCAGCTGCCAACTGGATTTCGCCCCATTTACCACAACTCTCTGGGCTCGGCCATCCAGCCAGTTTTTAACCCAGCAAAGAGTGTACCTGTCTAAGCCACGAGTCGCCAGCTTCTCCAGGAGAATACTGTGGGGGACAGTGTCGAAGGCTTTGCTGAAGTCCAGGTAGACAACGTCAACAGCCTTTCCCTCATCCACCAGGCGGGTCACCTGGTCATAGAAGGAGATCAGGTTGGTCAAGCAGGACCTGCCCTTCATGAACCCATGCTGGCTGGGCCTGATCCATCAGTTGTCCTGCACGTGCCCTGTGATTGGCCCCAGGATGAACCTCTCCACAATCTTCCCTGGCACTGAGGTCAGGCTGACAGGCCTGTAGTTCCCCGGATCCTCCTTCCGGCCCTTCTTGTAGATGGGCGTCAAGTTGGCAATCCTCCAGTCATCCGGGACCTCCCCCGTTAACCAGGACTGTTGATAAATCATGGAGAGCAGCTTGGTAAGCTCCTCCGCCAGCTCCCTCAGCACCCTTGGGTGGATGCCATCAGGCCCCATAGACTTGTGGGTGTCCAGGTGGCATAGCAGGTCATGAACTGCTTCCTCCTGGATCACGGGGAGTTTCTTCTGCTCTCCATCCTTGTCTTACAGCTCAGGGAGCTGGATACCCTCAGGGTATCTGGTCTGGCTGTTAAAGACTGAGGCAAAGACGACATTAAGTACCTCAGCTTTTTTCTCATCCTTCGTGACAATGTTCCCCTACCGCATCCAGTAGAGGATGGAGATTCTCCTTGTCTCTCTTTTTGTTGTTGATGTATTTATAGAAGCATTTCTGGTTATCCCTCATGACCGTGGCCAGGTTGAGCTCTAGCTGGGCTTTCGCCTTTCTCATTCCCTCTCTGCATGACCTAACGAGGTCCTTGTACTCTTCTTCAGTTGCCATTTCCTTTTTTAGGGCAACAGAGCTGTTTTGTGTATGCTTTTAGCTGGTCTCAACTACTTTCACTATGGAAACACTCATGATTCCTAATCAATGGAACTCAGAGCAATGTCTCAGGGCTAATTCTACTGTCACATGGTGCTATAAAAGGCTTTACTCAGAGATGCTTTGCCCATGGATGATAAGACTCAGAATTACATAAAGATGAAACAGTTAAATCACTCTGCTTTGTAAGTTATAGCCTATGGCTTATTACTCTCAATGAAGCAAGAATCTTTAAAATTGAAATAGCCCAAGGTAATATATTGCTACACTTAGTGGGGAACCAAACATAAGCCTTCTATCCAGGAGCATAGTTTATTTAAATATGCTAGAATCTCAAACCCTGACTCTCCACCCACTCTCACTAATTTTGCTTTGGTGCAGCCAATGGATTTCCAAGATGTCACCACCAATCTACACCAGCATCAAGAGTATTTGATCATCTTAGAGTGTAGGGAAAAGAAAACCAACAAATCCAGACAGCAAGAGGATGAGCATTTAAAAACAGGACATGCTGTTTAAAATGAAAAAGAATGCCCTGAAGAGCGAGATTCTAAAGTGCATCTATGAAAACCAAAGCAACCCCAAATTAGACATATATATCAAAGCACAGCAGGCACGTCCAAACAGAGTCATAATCAGGTAGTACAGCTATGAAGGCTAGGTCATTTATCCAGACTTAGAAAACCTTTAACAGGCATTTGCAAGGTCAATACATTGCATGGAGTTACCTGAATGCATTCAGAACTCAAAGATGTGAAAACAATGCATTTTACATTGCTGGTAATAGTAAGTCTGAACAGAAAAATCCATTTTTAGCAAGGTACCATAATTGAAAAAAAAAAAAAAATCACTACTCAAAGAAGCTGTTGTGATCCGTTAAAAAAAGTTTAGAAATTAGCTTGCTCTCCAAAAGTCCAAATAAATTCTTTGAGGCCAGATATCATGTGTTTCCATGAAAGGCTCTACTTTATTTTATCCTTTTATTGTAGATAAAAATTGATTAACAAATCAGAAAACTAAACCACCTCAGCAATAAATAAATGAAAATGACAAACACTTGCTTTTGACTTTTCTTTATAATTACTTTTGTACATTAGGAACATTGCCTGTGACATGGGATACAAGCCAGATGAGGCAGAGAGAAAAATAGCAAAGCAAGATCAAGGCCTAACTATACAACATGCCCTTCTTAAGTTTCTTACAAATAGAAGTGTTCTTTACTGAGCAATCCCTCTCATACTGGAAGCTTTGGTGTTTATTCCTGCATTCAGCCTCTGAACCTCAGAGGAAAAGAATAAACCAGCTACTGTTAAAACAATAGCTAGGCACAGTCAAGCAGTTCAAGAAACATGTCCCAGGTCAGATTTCTCATCTGACCACTGCGGCAAGCTCATTCCTGTTTTACACTGGCATAATGCAAGCAGAATCAGGCAAATAGACTTTTGCAGCTTGAAGACAGATCTTATGTTTTGCTGTGTCTCCAGTATAATTTTACAAAATAATTGATGAAATTAGAAGAAAATATCCCTACGTGTCCCATAATATACCCCTTTCTTAAGCTGCCATTCTCACTTGTTCCTAATGACCTACTAATACTCTATTTTAAGGATTCAAATGCAATTAACTTTTCTCCCCAGCCTCCTTATTACCATCCTGCAATCAGTGACCTCATGTACTTTGTCCACTTCAGACACAACTTGTTCATCTAACACATTTCCTATCATCAGAGACTACTCTAACTCTGTTTTTTCCCTTGGTTATATTTATGATATTCAACTCTTGGTACACAAGGTGTTATATACACTTTTACATTTTTACTGCTTACATTGCATTGAGCACAACATAATTTTGCTTTCAAAATTTGTAAACTGCTTTTAAACCAATGGGTTATGCACTGTGCTTAGTTACCTAGAGGTTATTTATTACGCTTCTGCACATATCTGTCAAGTCTTTCATCATGCAACATTTGCATGCTCCAAAGAAAAAACATTAACTGGTATTGAAAAAGTAAGGATGCAAATTTGGTAGAATTGTCCGGGAGGCTGCATAGACAATGCAATGCATTTGCTGCACATCAGAAACATCTTTAACAACTTCAAAGTGATTTAATTTCCCTACATAAAATGTACTGAAATATATTTCTTGACAAATATGTTATTCTAGAATAATAATAGTGATGGTAAAACTTCACAACAGTTATAAATCAGAGGTTGCATATGATAATACTGGTTTTCAGACCAAACATCCTTTCTTATGCTCAATAGCTTTAAAAAAGTCCTTATTAGAAATACATACACACATATCTCTGAAAAAGGCCTACCGTTTCCCATACCTGCTTTACCTCTGTGTGCAAAAGCTGAAGTGTGAAAGACTGCATCAAGAATTATGGTAATCCAGTATTGCAGAGGCACCATTCCCTATCACCACCAGTAAAATTTTCAAACTCAGCTTGGCAAACAAAAATAAAAGAACAAAATTCTCTAAAAGAAGAGCACCTGACTCGGTCTTTCCTGTGTTCTCTCATTCAATACCACAAGTACTTCTGGATTACATGATCTAGTACTGCTGTAAGATCTAAGGCCTTCTTAACACCAAAGTATGTACTAATAATTCACATTGAGATCAGCCAATTAGCACTAATGAAATTCTTCCTCATCTCCTTGTTATTTACCTGAGGACCTCTTCCATCCTTTCCATCCAACTTTTAAACACCTACATATTGTACAAATGCCACCTCCAAAATCCAACTTTGAGATTGGGCACCGAAACAAGGTAAACTTCATTCATTTCTTACTGTCCAGAAGATGATCGATGACCAGCTTTCAAGTGCAGAAGTGTTATAACAATAAGTCTCCTGCTCCTCAATCAATATATGACTTATTTATCCATGGCAGACAAGCACAGTACTATTTTACACTTACTCCAATGCTAATAATTCTATTATTGCACCTAACGAATCTACTTGATTTGTGGTTTAACCAGAATTAAGTTATAGTTCAAAGCAAAGAAATCCAGTTGTACAGTGTGTGCACCTGGCCACTGCCTAATGACCAGATTACTGGGTGCCCAAATACCTTTCTTAATGCCTGTAGCTGCCTACTGGGATTTTATACAAAAGCGAGTTACCTAGAGGAAGCTAGGCAGCTAATGTTCAGTGAAATCTCATAATACCTGGCTAAAAGTGTATCTATGCCTGTCCCTAGTACACTTCCCAGATATTCCCACAGTGGACAACTGGTTTTAAATACCGTTGACGGGGAGGCAGGGAGAAATTCCACATTTTTGGGTGTGGGGATGGCACTACACGTTTAACAAATACTGCATGAGATTACATGAGACCCTGTAAGATTAATGATGCCACGTTTTAAAATCCAGCATTGTATTTTTAAATATTTATGATTTGCTGCCTTTTAATTACATATTTTAAAACCTGATGAGTATAATCGAATATCATTGTATACACAATTTACACATACATATAATTATCATATATATTGAGTTTTGTTTAGAATACAAAAGTTGAAAGCCTAATCAGTATCCAGAAAGTGTTAATTACACATTGTAAGTTTATATTTTACACATAACATTTTGAAAAGCACCTGATTCACAATGCAATGAAAATTGAATGCACAAACTGACTTTCAAGTAATGTATCTAGTATCCATTGCATTTTTGAGGCACTTCTGAGTGTATTCTTTTGAATACACTTCCTCATGGGTGGGGGTGTGTGCGTGTGTGTAAGATACTGAATTAACGTATAAAATAACACCAAAATTTCTCTGAAGGGAACTTTTTGGAACCTTGGAAGAAGCAATTTTTTCAAAAGTTTAAAATTGTCACAGTCGGTCTGAATGAAAATCATGTGCAATCCCAGACGAAATTTAGGTTTTAACAGAATTCTCAGATTTGATAAGAATAGAGGAGTGTGACACTACATCCCCAATGATTTCCACCACTGCAGAACATCTCAGTATTTTTGCCACTTATAAAAGCAAACAGTTCCTTTTTAGTGAAAGGCCACTGAGAAAAGGGCACATAAGCCAAAGACTATGTGGAGAAGATCACACAATAAAGAGAATTTCTAAAAAACCTGCGTTCTCTCATCCTTAATGTACCTCGTGCATATTATCAATGCCACTGCTAACAGATCTTATTTGATGTTTACATACCTTTAACATGAACCATTAAACACCATAAAACTTCAAAATTAACATGAGACAAAACTTAGCAGTTATTTTCTAAAAGCAGTACACTCTTGAAAACCAATGAGCTCAGATCCGTCCTTATATCAAAATGACAAATAAATATATTGATCATTTAATTACATCAGGTTTACCTTCATGTACCTTACTCCATACCAAAGTTTGGTATAAAGTTTCTATTTCTATTGATCTCCCCAACCACATGTAATTATTTAAGTCTCTTTGTTTCCCTGCTAAACAGACTTTGTCACACATCTGAATTTCTCATTAGAATAATGACCTTGAAGTCTGATGAACTTTAAATTAGCATTCTTCTACGCATATTAAGTGAACAAGCAAATACCTTGAAAAATGTTAAATTTATGAGTATTAAAATTTGCACTTTTCTAACGTAACATTCTATTTGAAAAGTTCAGTACTTTTTCTCTTCTACTACCTGATGATACTTATAATAGAAAATATTTTAAAAATTTGCCACTAATTACTTAGTGTATAGGCAAATAACTTCTAAGATAACTAAAAGCTGTAAATATTGTTAGGGAACTTCATATGGTTATTCTCTTGTTGTTGTACCGCAATGATCTAATAGTGAAAAAACATGAAGTAATGGATGGAATACATACCCAAGACAATTATAATTCAACTATGTGGATAGAACAGCTGATAATAGAGCTTGCTAGATTAAATATCAAGATCTTATGTTACCTTACATGGTGGTATGACCCTGGCTGGATGCCAGGTACCCACCAAGCTGCTCTATCACTCCCCTCCTCAGCTGGACAGGGGGAGGAAAATACAAGGAAAGGCTTGTGGGTTAAGATAAGGACAAAGAGATTACTCACCAATTACTGTCATGAAGCAAAACAGACTTGACTTAGGGACATTAGTTTATTAACAATCAAAATCAGAGTAGGATAATGAGAAACAAAACCAAATCTCAAAACACCTTCCACCCACCCCTCCCTTCTTCACAGGCTCAACTTCACTCCCAATTTTATCTACACGTCCTACCCCCGAGCGGCCCAGTGGGGCGGGGAATGGGGGTTGTGGTCAGTTCATCACACGTTGTGTCTGCCACTCCTTCCTCCTCACACTCTTCCCCTGTTCCAGCGTGGGGTCCCTCCCATGGGAGACAGTCCTCCATGAACTTCCCCAATGTGAATCCTTCCCAGGGGCTACAGTTCTTCATAAACTGTTCCAGCGTGGGCCCTTTCCACAGGTACAGTCCTTCAGGAACAGACTGTTCCAGTCTGGGTACCCCACGGGGTCACAAGTCCTGCCAGCAAACCTGCTCCAGCGTGGGCTCCTCTCTCCACGGGTCCACAGGTCCTGCCAGGAACCTGCTCCAGCATGGGCTTCTGGAGCACCTCCTCCCCTCCTTCTTCACTGACCTTGGGGTCTGCAGAGTTCTTTCTCTCACATATTCTCACTCCTCTCTTCTCCAGCTGCCATCATGCCGTTCCCCCCCCCCCTCCCCCCCCTTCTTAAATATGTTATCTCAGAGGCACTACCATCATCGCTGATGGGCTCGGCCTTGGCCAGTGGTGGGTCTGTTTTGGAGCCAGCTGGCATTGGCTCTATTGTACATAGGGGAAGCTTCTAGCAGCTTCTCACAGAAGCCACCCCTGTAGCCCCCCGGCTACCAAAACCTTGCCACACAAACCCAATACATCTCATGTTACGGATAACAGGCATTCTCTTTCTCCCTTTGGATAATACATTCCCTGATTATTTTTTGTTGGTATACAGTGGCAGTACTGCAACATTTTAATAAAGTGTCAGAGGCTGATTATAGAGATTGGGAAAATCTTTACTCTTGTAAATCAGCATAATTCCAGTGTCTTCAACTCTGTCACTACCAGATGAGCCCTCTCAAAGTAGGGCTGTAGTCCATCATGATACAATTGATTAGCCAGGCTGACATCACTTGCTGAGCAGAAAAAGATGTGCATATACTGCACTATTTTAGTAAACATTAATCCACTAAAGACAAATTGTGCTCTGCTGTTCCTTAGTGAAAAATACTATAGTTCACTAAGGGCAAGGAGTCTATTTTTATCCACCCCAAAATACAAGTTCTTGTTATTACCACAAGAAAACCTTTCCGGAACTCCGAAATACTACAACAAGTAAATACTGATAAATCTTATTTTACCCAATCTCTTTTTCAACATGTTAAACATGCAGCACATAACTCATGTTTTTAATATAATCTTAGACTACTAAATACTACCAGTAATAGTAGTGTGCTTACTGTTTTGATCCACTTCAATGACTTCTTTATAGGGGTGAATGGCATATCATAGGAAATTCTAAGCAGAATGTTTAAAACTTGGCAAAATCACATCGTGGTTACGTTAAAAAAAACCCTAAATAAAGTATAAAATAGCTAAATACCAGCACAATATGGAAACACTGATTATAAAGCACCATCAATAAGGCATTCTGCCTTTACAATCCTATCAAGCAGAAATCAAACTATGTACCTCTACAATATAATGCTAGAAAGGAACAAATTGCCCTAGGCTAGTATTAAACATATTGCCACCTGGTTAAAAACAAACAAGAAAATCCATTCCACTAAATCCACTAAAACTCTTGGAAGCAACTTCTCATAATCACAGAACTACAACATAATTCAGAACACTAAAATTCAGAGATGATAATTAAAGACCTAAGCTGACACGTCTTGTTAAACTTAAAGGTTAAAAAGAAATCTAACAATTTTGCTTTATCACTGTGCTGGTTTTGGCTGGGGTAGAGTTAACTTTCTTCATAGTAGCTAGTATGGGGCTGTGTTTTGGATTTGTGCTGGAAACAGTGTTGATAAAGCAGGGATGTTTTAGTTACTGCTGAGCAGTGCTTACACAGAGTCGATGCCTTTTCTGTTCCTCACACCACCCCAACAGCGAGTAGGCTGGGGGTGCACAAGAAGTTGGGAGGGGACACAGCCGGGACAGCTGACCCCAACTGACCAAAGGGATATTCCATACCATGTGATGTCATGCTCAGCATATAAAGCTGGGGGAAGAAGGAGGAAAGGGGGGGAACGTTACGGCATTTGTCTTCCCAAGTAGCCGTCATGTGTGATGGAGCCCTTCTTTCCTGCAGATAGCTGAACACCTACCTGCCGATGGGAAGCAGCGAATGAATTCCTTGTTTTGCTTTGCTTGTGTGCACAGCTTTTGCTTTACCTATTAAACTCTCTTTACCTCAACCCATGAGTTTTCTCACTTCCACTCTTCTGTTTCTCTCCCCCATCCCACCGGGAGGGAGGGAGCGAGCAGCTGCGTGGTGCTTTGCTGCTGGCTGGGGTTAAACCACGACAATCAGCCAAAAGGAGATGTTCCAACAAAAGTAATAGCATGTGCACATTTGTAATTAATTCCTTTAAAAATAGAAGCAGTTCCATGAAAAAACCCATGTGTTCAAATAACACATACATATTACCTTAATGATACATGAAGTTTTTCCTTTGTAACAAACTTCTAGTGGCCTAAAGCTTTCAGAATCAGACACTGAATTACTGCACGGTAATCCACACAGTGACCAAGTAAATAAACTGTGACCAATCTGCCACCGTTACATACTTGCTATTACACAGATGCTATTTATACAAGGATAGAAGTAAACACAAATTACTCGTGCATACAATATGAAAAAGGCAAAAAAGCAAGACAGCACAGCTTATTACCAGAGGGGAAAAGAAAAAAGTAGTTAGGTGCCTCCTGCTTATTATCAGACAATTAGAAAACTTGATGGACCCAGTTCATATGCAGGCCTCTGAAAAGTTCTTAGTGCGCAAAAACATTGTGCAGTTCTTCCAGGTTTCAATCAAGAAAAGCTGCAGTTAGGTTAGTGTGCAGCCTATGCTAAGACAAGAAAGGAAAAAGCTGACCCTTGGGTTGCAAGCTTGTTATAAAATGTTTCAGGTGTTTAAGATGTATGCAACTTTTACAGATACTGTGAATTTAAATGTGGTGTTTTCAGAGTCATACCAGCATCCTAAAGACAAAGTCTCAGTTCATTTCTTCAATTGATGACTGCGTGAAATCCTTCTTACACATCAGACAACCACCCATTTACAGACTCCCTTTGAGAAATGTCTCCATTTATACACCACAAAAATCAACTGCTTAATACCTTTTACTACCTAATCCACCCCACCACCCTCCCCCCTAAAGCGTTCATTTCAGCACTTCCAAAATACTGCTTTAGAACAAAAACTAATTTAAAACTTGAGATTGAGATATGACAAGCACCTGCAATGACTAAACAGAACACAGCACGTCACTAGATCAGATGCACAGTAAGTAAGTACATAACTAGTGGGTAATTAAAAATAAACATGCAACATCTTAACCAGTAAAATGGAGTTCCAAAGTATGCTTTATGAGATTTCTTCATTCAACCCTTTTAATATTCCCTCTCCCAGTTTTTCCAGCAGGTAGTCTCCTACCTTTTGTATGATTTAAAGTAGGCCAGAAACATGAGCCACTTTCAACTAGACAATATTTATATAGGCATGTGCACAACATTTTATGAAGCCTGGAAGCAGGTCAAATGGCATGAGAAGAATGAAAATAAGGAATGCATAAGAAGTAGCCGTTTGTGTCTCACTGCACAAGTTGCAGATATTTCATACTCCAGCCATTTAAGAATAAATTCAGCTTGAGTATATTGAAAGGCCCCTGGATATGATTATTGTGTATACGATGGCCTCTGCCTCACAAACATTGAATGGGGACTTAGCAGGACTAAGTATGCAAACTGAACCAATTAAGATGTGTTTAATTAGCACTGGGATGTCCACAGCTGGGAGTGGAATTGTAAATAGATCAGCAGCACAAAATAGAAAAAAGTGGGTGGCATGCCAAATGTAGCTTTTTTTAAGTGTTGAAGGCTAGTATTTACAAACACATTAAACAATACGCAAGTTTCCTGGACACTGGTAGCTTTTTTGGTATGACTTTAGTGAGAAAACCACACAGAAACCACACAGTTGATTTCTTAAACCCTAAGCAACAACACAATGAATAGGATTCAAATTTCAGATTTCTTTCAATATAGTCTTCAGCCTTGCTTTCTCTGAATTTTCAACATCTGAATTAATTCTTATCAGCCAAAGCTTGGAACCAGTATTCACCTGCACCTCCTTTGAGGTAGGTCAGCTGTCTCCAACATCATAACTGGTAATTCATGACTGACTCTAGACATTATAATTGTACAAAAGCAAGCAAAATTCCACATTACCCTTAATGTTCTACTCCTGATTTTAAGTTATTCTGCTCTGATAAGATATTGGTAAATTCAATAACTGATTTAGGGTGCTCCATTTCACATAATGCAGTATTGCAGCACTGTATTTTGCACCAACTTCAGTGACATTTCTGCATGCTGACCAATTCTGGAATTCAAGTCCTAAGCCTTTTGAACTTTTACTCCTATATTTTCTTGGTAACTTCTGATTTTAAAATGAAAGTGCCAACATTTAAAGATGCAAGCTTTCCATTTTGTTCCTGCTTACCTGGAGATAGACAGGAGCACAGTAATGCTGCACCAGCAGAAATTTCCAAATACTTCAAATCAGAAACCCTCCTGGAACAAATTAAGTGACATTTCCTGTATGTTTCCTTCTGCAACTGTAAAACAACCACACTTTCTAAACCAAGCCTTTAAAAGACCTGCTTGTCAATGTGAGATTCCTTCCGTCAGCTGATATAAGCATAATTCTATATTACAGGGCAAAGTAAAAAAATGAAATGATTGTCATGTCTACATCCATTAATCTGCAAGTGCAAGGAAAAGTGTTCAGCTTTTCCAAGATGAAATTCACTATCTTCTGTAGTTCACTAGCTCTGTAAAAGTAGTCTGAAAGAATTTGCATGCTACTGCACTTGCACTGTATTAATTATAAATCAAAGCACTTCCATAGTATCTTCCACTGTAGAAGCTTTTTACTAGCTAGTGGTTTCACTGTATGCACGATATTCGGGGAATAAGAACTATCAAATTTCAGAGACCTCATCTGGAGGAATAGAGGTTATTTTTACCTACTTTCATTGCTTTTCGGTAATGACTTTCTAATGATTTAAAAGTCTTCTAGCTTTGTTTGACAGAAATGCAAAGCTGCTGCTATATTTGATCACCCGCCTGTCTCTGGCAGGAATCCAATAAAAGGTTTCTTTACAAGCCCTGGTAAAATTCTGTTTGCTTTTATGACTAAACCATGAAAAAAGTTTCTAAACTAGGCCAACTTAGTGCTAATTTGTTTAAAGCTTTGTCTTTCATTCCTTTACAGTCCTTAAGCCAATGATGTAGAATGATCAGTGTTAACCTTACACTAGGCTCATTTCAGAGACTGAAAAATTCATAAATGCGTTTTCAATTTGATTCATCACTGGCCTGCACATTACATACTTGCTCACATTTAGGCATAATGGTTGTTAAACTCTACAGTTCTGCATGTTCAGGGCAATAAAGTTACTTAATTTCACACTTGTGACAAAATACAGTTGGTGTTTCTTTTATCTTTTCTATGCGTGTGTGGATCTTCAAAACATTAAGAACTTTAATTGCACATTATCCCAATGTCTTATCTAGTTACAGTTCTATCATTAACACAGAGTTATACTGAATATTTCAAATATAATGAGGCTGTAAAAGTCACCATGATTCTGTAACATGGAGAAAATTTTTCTGGACCTCAGCTGGCTTGTAGATTATAACCTCAAACATAATACTCAATAATTCATTCAACTCTGTACGCATGAGTATAAACGTCAACGTTATTTTATTCATATATATCTATACTCTTAATCTTAAAGAATTTTTAACATTAACTATATTGAGTGTCAAAGAATTACAAAACTTAATTTTGCACTAAAATTTTGAATAAGTGCTTCATTTAACACTGGGTTGCTTGTGAAGTGGTCCAGATCGTGGGTTTTAGTTTCAGATGCTTTCCTCTGCATATTGGGCAAGAAAAGCCTTTCTGTCCATTCATTAATTTATAACTGTTGGTCATTATGACTCTAAGGCAATGAATTCCCACTTCAAATTTAACTTCCAGATTTTCATACTTTCCTAATATTCAACATGGTTCTGATCTAGATTTCATTCCTTCTCATTTCCAAAAGAAAGTTTAGCAAAGGGTGTTGATACTCACAGGTAGGAATTAGGTGACTGCATTTTAAGAAAGCTTTGCCTATGAAAAGAGGGGGGAGGGAAGCAAAAGCTTAAACCCAGAGTAAAGGTAATAAACTAATGAAAAACTTCGTAACCTGAGGGAACTCAATGCCTCAGTAAGAACAGGTACACACAAGAAGCAATTCCTTTAGAGAATACTTATGGAGGAAATAATGACTTTTCACCCATTCTGTGCAAGTTACTTTGCACAGATACTGTGTATCTGAGCGTAATATACTCAGATACTGTGTATCTGAGCGTAAAAGGCACATGTGCAAAGCTAAATGTATTTTGAGCAGAAAACCATTCAGCTACATTTGGGCTGAAGCAGGTACTGGTTATGATACAGTGTCTAAAAAAGCATGGTATAATGGGCTGAAGCAGGTACTAGTTATGATACAGTGTCTAAAAAAGCATGGTAGAATGGGGTATTCTATAGAAAAGTAGATAATGATAACACAATAGTCATCATTCATAAGGATTTAAAAAAAATAAATTGCTAAAACATCTCCAAAACACTAACTCAGGAACTATAAGTAATGGAGAGACATTAAGTAGCTTATTAAAATTTAAGTTAAGCTTAAATACAGTGCCACAATTACTGGACATGTAGGGTATAGGACATTTAATAGTGACTATCCTTTTGTTCTGGTCATTTTTCAAACTTATATTTCAGCCATTTATAGGAGGACGCAAAGGGTATCCAGGTTACATGGATCCTAATGTGCTTGCACTTATTTGGTCAACTGTCAGAGGACTGCAAAAGAGTTAAAAACCTATGCAAGCTTTGTCCACAAGCCCAAAATAGATGCATTAGCAGTGAAATAGCAATCCCTGACAGCGAGATTGTCACAATCAGATTTCAAAACTAATATTCCACTGACAGATCAGAACTAATCTTGAACTTGCTTTCTGCCTGAATATTGAACATATGAATATAGTATAAAATACAGATAGATTTGAGAAACTATTTTTGAGAAACAATTCTGGCCATATGAAAAGGATTGATATTGATTACACTGTATCAGTTTTATGCTGTTTGTGTACGATAATTCATGTACAGAAAATTATCACATTTGGCGAGACAAAACCATTTTCAGAAAATGAAGCCACATATTAGTTTAAATGTAAGTAGTTACAGTAGTTATAGTAAGGAGTCCATAGCTAAAATTTGCTGTAGCATCCTTTATTAATATTGCACATACTTTAATATTTATAAGTAAAAGCTTCCATATGTATTTCTGGGTACACTACATAATGAGATCCCAGAAAGAATGTAAGGATTCTTCTTTTCTTTTGGCTTTTCTGGCATGTCAAAGCCAAGTGTACCATGTCATCCCTAGCTTTCAACAGAATGCAAGTATTTCAGACAAAGAGACACCATTTTGCAAAAAGCCCATAGTCAGACCTGTAGGGATAGCACAAGGGTGAGGTCCTCCTTCCACCCAAATAAGCCAACATCCTTCATGGCTCTCTGAAAGCTCTTATGACTTCGCTTCTCAGATCACAGTTATTTTAGTTTTTGGAAGGATTCCCACTGGGGACATTTAGACTAGAAATAGGGATCTCATTACACCAGAGAACAGAATACATCTTGTCTGTGGAAACAATATACATACAATATAATGCAGCATTGGTAATAATCCCTGTTTCTGAAGGGTGGAGTGGCAGACTCAGGCAGCAGCACTTCTGCTTTTATGGTCTGTGCAACCTTGCTCAGTACCAGTAGATGTGTCTCTGCAACTTGATCAACCCACAACTATAGGGAGTTTTAATATTGCACCCCAAAGTGGCAATATCATGGGCTCATTTTGGTCCAGATCACATGCTGTGGCTTCTGACCTTTGATTTCCTTACACTACTTTGGAATAATTTCTGACTTTAGCCTTCATTACTTCTAAGAAAATCTGTAGGTGATTAAAACAATTAGCACATTTTGATTTTTCAAAACTCTGTAGCTACTTCTAAGCTAAATATGATCTTTCTATCATTAACTTGCACTTCAGTTGCAACTGAAATGCAATCTCAGCCTCAATAATCATAGCCACAAGATTACAAGCAATTAGAAATCAGACGAGTTACAATTAAAAAATTCAGATTCACAGAAGATTCATACATGGTATTACCATGCTCTTTACTAGGAATGGAAATTGCTATCCAAATGCCTACAGTGGAATACAGGGGTTTAGGCTGTACAGTCACTTCTCTTTAAGGCACCTGTCTAATTTTATTATAGGTAACACTGCTGCTAGGTAAGTTTATTTTGCTCATATAGTTAAGCCTTGTAGTTTGGAGTAGGAGGTTACAAGCTAGAACAACCTGGCTGATGAAGGTAAATTTTGCCCTAACATAAAAGTACTCTTCCTATTCTATCCATTAATTGCCATTAGATATGCTTCCCTAATGATTCACTAAAACAAATCCTTTTTTATTTCTCCTTGCTGCAGATGAAGAGAGCAGATATCTGCTGCAATTCTCTGAAGCAACACATTTACATATGTAGCAACTCTCATTAATTTTCATTTTTCATGATTCAAGACAAACTGACATTTTTCTCTTCACTAGTTAAGTAAATTCTTTTCACAGTATTATTCCAAACACTGTTTTTAGCCCATGTGTTTGTCAGCACATTAAAGGTTTTCTGGTGTTTGAAGTTGGCAAGTATTAGTATCCAGACATTTACATTGCAATCAAGCAATTCATAATAAAGTTTCAAATAAAACTCCAAAGCAGTAACAGTGTAATTTTTATCACCAAGCCAGACTTACACAATCAGATTTCAAGGCCTAGTGTAACTAAGGTCCCCCTGACTCAGATTCAGCAGACCTCTACCAAATATCTCAAGAAGATGTAAAAAGATAGAAAAAAATAAATTCGAGCAGTTATGATTTGAACGTAGGCTGCAAAACAACGCAGATAGAGAGCAGGCCTAACACATCTAGCATCAAAGAGGACACTCAAATGTATCTCCCAAACTGGAGTCTTTTAATGTATGAGTTACCTTGGGTAAAAATTGTATCTCTTGCAAGCCCTGAGAGAGAGAACCAACTCGTCTTTTATTGTTCCTACAGCTTCTCTATACTCTATTCCCCTCTGTATTCAGGCATCTATCAGAGACCTCAGACTTCTCCAATAAATTTAAAAGTACTGTTGGCCACAGTTTATTAGACTGTGATAGTTTTTCTAAATCAAAAGGCCATGCTCTGAGTGAAATATGAATAAGGAAGAATTCCATGTCATTCCTCCTCTTAAATGAAAACCAAATCTGTAAGCTTTTCTCATTAACCAAAGGAGGTTTTAATTTAAAACCTTGGAGACAGTAAGAAATACTTAAAGCCAAACTCTTTTCCTGATTTCTCTTGGGATTTAAGGCAGGCTGTGTAATCCAGCTGCTCTAATTAGCACAGCAAACTGCAGTTTTGCTTGTAAGAAGAAACAAATTAAAACTTTATTCTTCTGTTTCTCAGTAAACTGTATTCCCCAAATAAAATAAATTCCCAGAAGAGGTATAAAGGTAGAATACATTACACATAACTTTAGTTTGACAGAGACAGGAAAAACGTTTCCAACTTTTCTTAATATATCAGCTTGCTTCTTCAATGACATTAATTTTCTGTTAATTTTAATCAAACATACATGTGAACACATGACAAATCGTACCGGTAACTGAAAGGTCTAAAAGAAATAGGTGACTGAGAATAGAGGGGAGAAAGCCTTCTACAACCTCACCAGCATCATTTAGGTCTGTATATACGTACAAAGCTTAGGGAATTTAAATGAAGTCATCAGCAACCTCAAACTCGGGTCCAATATCTCTCCAGAGTTCACAAGAATCAGACTGACTTTAAAGCAGATACAGCTACTTTCACACCTGTAAAAATATTTCCATTTAGAAAAATAAGAATAACCAAATATTATGTACTTCTCAAGCCTGTTCAGCTCATGGTGTACGGCTGGTGCTTTGTTTAAGATAACTGGTTCCTGACATATAGCAATGGTTTTAATGAATCTAAAGTTGAAGTACACCTCATAACTCTAGAGGTTGAAATTGTTTTAAAAATTACACTATAGCCTACTTTGTACCCAATAGTTTCTATTTAGCTAATTCAAAGTGAAACCATATTAATTCTGGAATCCTAAATGTGTTACTGTTCACACAGCTTTTGACATGCAGTCCTATATTAGATAAAAATATGTAAGATAAAAAGAAAATGTGACATTCAGCGGGGATGTAAAAGGCAGAGACTTCAACATCTAGGACCCATTCACATGGTGCTGCTGGATAACAGCCACCATGAAAAGAGAACTAAACGACTCATTTTTCTACAGTACTGGAACAGTAGTGGCTAACTAACTATCTCTCTCACTCTGTGTGTGTATATATATGCGCACACACATACATACACAATCAGGTAGAGTGGGAGTACCATTTCCCAATTCTCTTCTCACTGAGGAAAGTGAAAGTAATCAAACAATATCATCTGAAAACAAGCATTTGATTTGAAAATGATGATGCTTGTGAAATACTTTTTCATCAGTCATCTAGAAATAGCTGTTAAACAAAGCCTACAAGAGAAAGACACATTAAACATTCAGCTGAATGTCATGCCCTGACAAAACCAAGAAAAAGTCGAAGTAAATTTATAGATTCAACTTTCCTCTAAATCCTTTCTTCAAAGAAAATGTCAGCTTTTGATTATGTATTGAAAATACAAGAAGGAATCTGTCAATACAACAGAGAAAATGTGACTATGCCAGCCTCAAGCAAGATATCTAACAGGCTTTTTGACAGTGCCTAATGGGTAGAAATGCCCAGCTGCTGCTTGTCATCCTCACCAACACCTTTCCTCCTTTCTCTGTTGTACCTATTTTTCTTTACCTTCTTATATTGAATGCAAAGGCTAGATCCAATAAAGGATTTAGGGTCTTAAAAGTTAAGTTCTCTAATACTTACTATTTTAGTCCCACAGCACCCAAAAGGGAAGGCAGAGCCCTGGGCCAAGTGCTTGCATGCGGTCCTGGAAAGCATCTGCAGTACATGAATTCAGCCCAGCCAGGAAGATGGACAGAAAGCCACTTCAGAGTCAGCTAGCTGCCTACAGCATGCATATGACCATATTCAGATAACCAAGAGGTGAGCTGTGTTTAAAATTTGCATGTTCGCACACCTCACTCAGAACTGCAGTCTTTCAGATCGGCAGACCTAAACTCTCTCAGAGCATTACCAAGAGGCAGTTGCTGTTGTTGACACTGCTCATGCATCACCCCAGCCGCCAAGGTGCTTGCACATCCTCTGGCTTCACGTCTGGCATTAGCCAGCTGGCCTCAGCAAGCAGGAAATCTCTGAAGCAGAGTGGACTAACTCAGTCAGGGACAGTGTGGATGTGTGGTTAAGGCCACACAGCTGCAGAAAAACTCACACTTAGCACAGTCACCAAAGGAACTGAAGGCTTAGCCACCATGTGCAGAGAAGTGGGTCATGAAAGAATCTACTGATCACAACAAAAAAACCTGAGACACCTACATGCAGCATCTTCCTCTACCTGACACTTTCTCAAACCTTCATCACCTATCACTCAGAACAGTGCCAACCATCTATTGCCCAGAAACTGGATGGAAACACTATCCATCTTTCCCACTGGAGCCAATAGCGGCTCTGGAAGCCTGAATACTGGGTGTAAGAAGTTAGGAGGAATGAGTCTTAAGTTAGCATTTCTACTCCCAGGGCTGTTTCTCCAGCTTAAATTGCATTAGATTTCACCCTAAATCTAAAACCTGAGACTGCCATCTCCTAGAAAACATAAATTTGAGTGATATTCTGACTGATCTAGAATATTTTTATTCCAGCAGCTTTGTGTCAGACTGAAATTTATTATCAGAATGGGTATTTTATTAGATTCATAGGTACTACCACATTAATGCATGCCAGGAGGGAAGCCCATATAGTTAAAATGCTATGAATAGAAAATTAGTAGAAACACAATTATTTGTTTTCTGTTGAAGTACTTCATAACACGTAAAAACAGCATGAACAGTCTGATAGAAAAATAGTATTCACTTAACAACAATTATTTTATTAATGATATAACATGGCAGACATCAGTCTCTCAAGTAGTGTGATTTAGATTCACCATCTAATAAATTATTTGTCAATGTAGGAAGATTGTTTCTTAATTCAAAAGCAAATTTATAGAATAGCCCCACTGAAGATCAGTGGAAGCAAGAGTAAACTTAGCCCACTATATAATCTTTACTGCAAGCAATATGCATCCTGCAATATGAATGCAGTATGAAGGTGGCAGTAATTTTACACCAGTTAGAAAAGCTTTCTAGACAGGTATTTAAAACAAATCTCAGCCAAGAAAATAAGGATTCCTCTGTACCACCAGGAGGAAGAAAAAAATGAAAATAAAAGATGATGACTATCTGGGAAAGATTAACAACATTTAACCATCATTTGTTCCAGCTGACCTATAAACAATTCTCTATATAAGGAAAAGCAGCACAAACTCAGGTGGTAACTATTTGCTGAACTCCATCCCTACAACAAAGCTCAACACAACAAAAATAATACCAAAGGTATGGATTTGAGATTCTCCTCACTTAACTCCTTTGTTAACAGTTTTACTATATTATCTTATATTCTTCTAATAAACATGGATGCTATTAATGATTGAAATAAAAAAATCCTTCTGTTTATCCTACACTAATACAAGTCATCATCCTTACTTGAGTGTTACACCAAATTAAAGCAGCATACCAGAAATTCCAAACCTATTGCATCCTTTTTTTTTTTGATCTTTCCTTTCTGTTCTCTCTCCCTCTCTCCAATTGGAAAAATGAATGAGAAAATATGGCCTACACTGTCATTGATTTTCATCTGACCAATTCTGATCTTTTTGGCTACTAAAGCCTAACCTAAATTCCACCTAAATCAATAGTAATCTGTCCAGTCACATGCACTGGAGCTTAATATATCAACTGTTTCATTCAGCTATGGTTAAACTGTTGATACATGAGATACTGGGAAACTGCAGACTTAACTCTAGTAATTTGTGACATTTTCTGGTTTTAAATGCACTTGTTCTGCTGATAAGATTGATTTGATGAGATCTTATTACACAGCAGCTAATGGAGTAGTAGAAATAGCAACTTTCTCATTTCCTTATTGATTTTTCCTCTTTCAGCTCTCAAGCAAGTGCTTCAAAGGATGTTGGATTTCCATATTTGGAAAGTCAATTGCCATCTACCTTCTTGTTCTTTACGTTAAAGCACTAACAGTGGGGAAGCACAAAAGTTTTGGTGTTTTTCTTTCTTACACAACTATCTTGATAAAAAATAGTCAGCCAGTGTTGGCAAGGATATGATCAAAATCTGAACTGAATTTTAAATCAGTATAGGCAGAGCGTACTGTATATATTTCATTTACTTCTACACATCAAGAACCATTAGTCAAAACACTGGTATCCAACTATATGCTACACTAGTACTATACAAGTGGTATATACTGCCACTGCAGACAGAGGTAAAAAAAGGATCAGCAGAAATTTTAGAGGATCTATTTTTCCCTTTCAATTCCTGCCCCTACATACACACATAATTTCTCTTGTAAACCTGTGTTCACTACTCAGTTTAAAAAAAGAATGCCAAGACAAACATACCTCAAGGAAGACTTTTAATCTAAATGCTAGCACTAAGTATTTTATCAATTGTAATAAATAATTTTAAGAGCAGGAATAGACTTTTAAATTTTAAGAGTACTGCAAATTAGACCAAACAACATATTTTATGTGTAGGCTCAAATTAAGTTTAACTCATATGGCAAAATTTGAGATACAAATAAATGATAGATATTTTTACTGTCAGATACAACTCAGGTAAGTATTTCTTGTTCCATCAGAAAAAAAAAGAATTTTGCTACCACTAAGGAAAAATATTTATCTTATAAAGAGTCTACATTTTTGGCTGTATAATTGAATTGTTGCATTCATTATTTAAAACGCCCAGGTCTCAAACTAAGCATATTTCATAACAAGGGAAGTTACCTGTATCATGGAGTTTGCTAGTTACCCACATATCCAAACCCTCTCTGTTCTCCATTTTTGTTTTATTTAGAGAAATGAAGAAAAGATTTAGGATTGCACAAACACATTATCATTCCCTGCCTCCCCAGGTTTTCACTTATCTGAATAATAATTAAATGTAACAGTCATTCAAACAAGTCTAACTAACCATGATCTAATCTTGCAAATGTTAGCCTGAACAGAACCTTTCAATCTTTCTTTCACCCCAAGAAAAGGTGGAAGAGAACCAGGTTTTGATCAAACTAATTTTTATATTTGGGAATCTCTTACACATACAGGCTAAAAAACTAAAGACATCTTTACTTTACAGCTTGGCACTTAGGGAATGACTGGATATGTGCAATATACAGGTTCAAATCCCTTCACTATTTGGATTTAGTTTAACTAAAATTTTTCTGAACAGGTTTTGTTAAAAAGGTTATTAAAAACAGAGCATATTTAAAGAAACCATAAAACATATTTTGGAAGAAATCAACTTTCTCTCTTTTTTTTGTCCCACGAAGCCTTCTGACCCCACAGTGGTCACCAAAATTGCTTTTCTACTCTACTCCTAATTTCAGTAATCAAGTCTCCCATAAAGAACAGTTCATTGATATATTTCATTATCTGAAGAAAGGAAATGGCACATGGAAAGCAAGGTGGGAGATGCAAAGACGGATAACAAAGATGATGTGCTCAAATATCTTCTCAAAACCAGGTCCAGCTGGACCACAGCTATCTTGTCCAGTTTCCTTCTCTATGACCATTTCATTTTTTGAATAGCTCCTTTGGAATACTACTGTTTGGAAAAAATGTTGCCTCTTCAGTTTGCAAGCAGAAAGCACCTAGTCTGGCCCACTTAAAAGTTTTGTCACTGACTGAGAATGTTCTTCATTAAAGCCTTTCTGATCACATCCTCTATATCGAATGCATCTCTCAAACAATGCACCCTATCACACGTTTGCAGGTTTGAGCTCATAAAACACATCATAAATGATTTAACCTTGATTGAGTAATTCAGAATTTATCTGCACCTCATAAAAAAGAGCTGCACTGACTGCAAAGCACATCATTCCAAATTATTTGTACTATTTTTTCATCGTTAGTTTCAATTTTACATCCATTGATTCAGAGAACAAAAAAACTAGTCTAAGAAATCATAGAAAAGCAGAAGGACTTTAAATTATAAAACGAGCAGTCCTTGTCTATATTTATCTAAAAGTTGCTGCTACCAAATGCCATTGAAGCTTATGGTTTATTTAGAAATAAAGTGTCTTGAATAAAGACCGTCAGCTTCAAGAATGAACTACGCAAAACCTTAAACAGAGGTTCTGAGAGTGCTCTTGTGGCAGCTTTGACAATTTCTCAACTACGCACATTAAATACTGCCACTGAGGCTAGGTTATCTATTCCATTCTTCTGTGCAGACATTACATTGAAAAAAACATCTGAACTTTCTCTGCAGAATTCACAGAACTCAAAGAATCACTAAGGTTGGAAAAGATCTGTAAGACCATCAAGTCCAACCATCAACTAACAAACACCACCATGCCCATTAAACCATGTCCCACAATGCCTCATCCACACGTTCCTTGAACACCTCCAGTGATGGTGACTCCACCACTTCCCTGGGCAGCTTATTCCAGTGTCTCAACACTCCCTCAGTAAAGAAATTTTTCCCAACATCCAGCCTGAACCTCCCCTGGCGCAACTTGAGGCCATTTCCTCTTGTCCTGTCACTCATCACTTGGCAGAAGAGACCAACACCCACCTCTCTGCAACCCCCTTTCAGGTAGTTGTAGAGAGCAATGAGGTCTCCCCTCAGCCTCCTCTTCTCCAGACTGAACAACCCCAGCTCCCTCAGCCGCTCCTCATCAGACTTGTGCTCCAGACCCCTCACCAGCTTCGTCGCCCTTCTCTGGACACGCTCCAGCACCTCAATGTCCTTCTTGTAGTGAGGGGCCCAAAAGTGAACACAGTATTCAGACACAATGAAGCCTTGTTAAATGAGGTGCTTCATTTGAGTGATTAGTCACACATCTGCCCTAAATGGAATTACTGAAAACCAGACAGTTCATAAGCTTTGCAAAGTTGGGACATACTTGTGTAGTTGTACACTGTATGGCATTACAAGTCTTCCTGATGTGCATTTGAGTTCTGACCTTCTGAAGTGAACAGGTAGATTTGCACCAGCACTGACTTGTCTGGGTTTTGGAGTTGGATCTAAATAGCATACCCACAATAATGAGAATGGAATGAGAGCACAATTTAAAAATAAAAAATAAATTAAAAAAAGAAAAAAAAATATCACACAACACATGGCGTTCTTCAGAAACGATAATGATTTTTGAGGATTTCCCCAATCATATGCCCAGACTGGTAAATGTGGAGTGTTCAAAGCCCCTGAAAAACACACCATTCTTACACAGGTGCCAAATGATAGGTTTGGGAGGCAAGCTATCGGCTCCCCATTTTGAAGCTTTGGCTGACAGAGACCAAACTGCATTTTCATAGTATGAAAAAATACATAATCTGTCACAATATTTACAAAGGATTTCCTGACACAGTGCTCTCTTCCCCACTCCATAAAACAGATGCTGCTGCCTGAAAGCTGAAGCTAGTAATGGGGGGATAGAAAAACACAAACCACGAAACAGAAACAACACCCAAGCAAATTGGCACACAGATTGTAAAGATAATGTGGCCTGCTCGTCTTCTTTGCAAAAATCACTGTCTCTTGAGTGCCAAAATTATTTCTAACCTTTGATGAAAAGCTTTTTTGAGACAGCATGATCACACTGTTGTTTCTTATGGGCAGCTGATTTAAATAGTTCCTTGATGAAAATTTGTAAGGCATTGCATCTCTTTCTGTATTGAAAAACATGACCTCTGATGACAAGTAACTCTAATTACATTTGTTAACCTGACTCAGAACTGAATAAAAGAGGTATTTATGACAAACTCCACACTGCCAAACAAGCTATATTATATATCATTAGTGAAAGTAAAACTGGTACAGTTCAAATGGTGCAAACTTTGGAAAGAGTGCTGAGCTTTCCAAACGGTAGCAGCTTGTGTCCTTTGTGCTGTGTATCTAATCAATAATTTGTGGACTTTGTGTTTTTCTCACAGCTGGTATATGGACAGAAGATCAAAAACTGTAGGTGTAAACAGCACAAGATTTGTTAGAAATGAGGTTCCAGCAAAACTACCTCTGCAAAAGGAAAACTAAAAGCTTATATTGCAGTTTCTGTTTGGAAGGTAAGTCCTGCTGAATCTGCATTAATTCATTAAAACCCATACTACAGAATACTGATTTATCCCTCACTGGGCATTCTTTACATATTTCCAAATTAAACACCATCTTTCAAGTGTACAAAAAACCCCTGCCATCAAACAAGTTTCTTTTTATGCTGCTTGGGAAATAGCTCGGGAAATTTCTGCGGTTCCAAACTAGGCCTTATGTTCTCTAGTTAGACAGCTCTGTTCTTTCGTGTTAAAGTCCCTAATTCAATGCTCCTTTGATCAGTCTTCACATCTAGAAATAACTGAGACAACAAGAGTACAGAGGCAGATATGGAAAAAACCTGAAACCAGAGGAATATAGCAGACCATCCCCAAGGCCTGAATGCGGTCACACAAAGCATGGAACACAACACAGCAGCAACGGAAGAAAGCAGTAATGATATCCAGTCTGTAGGATCTCCAGGAAATGTCTTGAAAAAAGAGTAAGTTGCATACCTTGTGTTCAGTAAACAGGATTTCATGTTTCCCTAAATTAGTAGTTGCAGATTTTAGAACTCAAGAGAACATGAGACAGTTTAGATTGTTTTGATAATTCTCTTGATTGCAAAATGGCAGCAGAGCTGTTTTTAACCAAATATCTAGCAATCTACTCCTGCCTGAGCTCCTGGACTGCAATATAATAAGCATAGTTAATCCATCCTAACGCATTTACAGTTCTGCTCTTATTCCTGTAAAAGTACTTTGCTTCAGTACTGTAGAAAGAACGTTAAGGTGCTGCACACTCCCCCCACCCCCCCGCAACTTTCTGAACTGGTATCAAATGACAGTTATTTCACTACAACTTTTTTCCTTAATTCCAGCTGTTAAGTAAGCACTTTGTAACGACTCAAGTAATTCTAAGACTTTCCATCACTTTATTGTTAAGTCCATGAGATCTCTCATCTCACTGTCCTGTATTTTCATATAGTATTATAATATATATATTATTAACCCCCCAAGTTTCCTTTGGAAGTAGCTGAGAACATTAATCTCATTAGGGAAAAAGTTGTAATAACCAGAAACACCAGAAGAGCCTTTCTGTTTGCCAAACACCGCTCAAATTCTCATCCTATGTGTGCAGATCAGGACAAAGACAGCTGATAGTAACTGGCAAGTCAGCTAGGCAGACAGCTCATGTAATGTTGAACGCAACAGAACCGTTCAAGAGTCATATATAATGCTTGGTTAACCACAAAGTTTTGCCTAACAATGAACTTTTCCTAACTTTTCCACATAATATAAGTGTACAAGTAGTTTATACTTTCAAGGTTAGGATTTTAAGAATGCAAGCAATCCTAAATCTGCAGAAGGCACATACGAATTACATATACCAGTAAGAAAGTACAAAAAAGATTATTTCTCAAATCTATAATAACCATAACCTGGCCATTCACTGAATCTGAACATTATGAGAAAACCTGTATTACTCAGAGATATTTTTAGAGACATGCTGTTACTAATGTAACTGAATTTTCAGTCTTTCAATGTGCTTTTTCAATATGGCTATTAGTAGTAAATTTAGTATTATAATAAAGGTTTTCACCTCCACAATGTGATTTAAACTTTGGCTTATAATCAAAAACTTTTGCTGTCTTAGTATCCTGTTGCTATGTTTTATGAAAGACAATAACGTACATGATGATATCAAGAGTTTGATGCTAAGTACTATAAAACTCACACGAAAATAATTTCTTTTACAAAATAATACCAGTTAATACAGTTTTTTTTAGTAAGCTTCAGTTACGACATTGAAAATGAATGATTGCAATTGTAATATGGATTTTGATCTGCTGTTATTAGATATTAGTACAACTACTCCTTGATGAAACCATGCTTATTATAATTTGCTGTCAATAATATTAAAGTTTCCCAAGCACTAAGATACATGGAATCAGTAGAACAGAGGAATCCTGACCGTGGCATTCATCAATTTAATCAGCATTCCACTGTTGCATTTTATAAATCTCTATTTCTCCATTTATATCAACTTTATTGATAATTGTTAATTTCCATAAACATTACTCAATAGGCTTAACAAAGGAGCGAAAACCTAATGAGTTTACTGATTTAAGAACCTTCCCATTCACTTTCATCAGAAATCCTGGAATCCCATCCGCTCTTGTAACCTTTAAACCGCATTTCCCCCATACCACACAGTCTGACAGATGTCAGTCAGCTCAAGATGAAAACAGAGATGTTTAAACCACGGATGAAATATTTTCACAGGTCTGCCTCCTGAAGACTACATGGTACCTGTTTCACTGAAGCCAGCACTATTAAGGTACCAAATACTGAGCTACATCCATGCTTTCCAAAAAACAGTTTTGAAGTTAGCATATGGTCTGGTGGATTTCAAAAACAAATAGTCATCTGATTCTGTCCTGGTACCTGCATGTTCCCACACTGAGAATTAAGTCCAGCTGTGCACTGGAAGGACACAGTTTTACAAGTTATAGCTCAGTTCTTCCAACACTGATAGGGAGAAGTGTTAATTAGCCAACCTGTCAATTGTCTTTATCCTGTTTTGCCACTGAAGCTGATATTTCCCCTATGGCCAAGTTCTCGGTTGTGAATAAGAAATACTGATTCTGTGCTTAATATCTGTATTTAGGCTTATCTCATCTACATACCCTATAATGAAACACTGAAAAATGGCCATGAAAAAACCAAAAGTTTGAGATGTGCACAGAGATCAATCAGCACCTTTACTTGGTACTGATCCTTCTTAAATGATTCTTTCTCTTTTGCTACTTTTCCAAAACTATTTTTGACATTTGGGCTGCAAATGCCTAAAGACAGTTTTTTGGGTTTAGTTCTGCATCCATCCTATACCTAGCAAGAGACAGTACCTGTGATTTACTGGAGTATATTTAAGTGACTGCCACACTGCTACTTACTAAAAGGAACGGACGAAGGAAAGAATACATTAGACAAAAGTATCAGAAATTACTAAGGCAGAAATGACTAAGACATAATTTATTCTGCCTTATGGCAGAAGAATAGAACAGCAGACCTGAAAATCTGTTTTCTATAATTCTATAACATTTTCCATGCTAGAAAAAGAGCTCTCCTTCTATAGAAATGCTTCTATGAAGTGGATATACCATACATGGGACCTATTTCTGTGAGTCCCAGAATCAAAAGATTCTTCTTAGGCTTAAAGACATCAGTCCAATGCTACAATTTGCAATGAAACAAAAATTGAATGAATGAAACAAAATTCCATCTAATGCCTAATGCTCAAGTTTAAGTCCACTCTTAAGCATTATGAGAACTAACCATGCTCTTCAAATTAATTCCTGATGAATACAGTCTTATTTTAAAGATTTACAGCACACAGCTATATATCTTATAGCTGAATTCACAATTGCAAGTAATTAGTAAAAGAATATAACACTGGAGCTGAAAGTAATTCGGGATACCTCATCAATCCAACCCAAACCATTCTACAATTCTATGAATAGGTAATTAGTAAATTGTTCTGTAACATCTTAATAAGTAATTAGGATGTTATTTCATCACAAACATACCTTACAAGCCTACAACACATTGTCTTCGCGACTTAAAGTTATCTCAGTAAGAACCACTGACACAAATCACAATTTGATTTAGAGTTTCGTTAAACATTTAACTACAGAGCTCTGAAACAGAACAAATATTTAGTCTTCAAAAAATATGACCACACATCATTATGGAAAATGAAATAAAGTAGAAGAGCAAAGAATATTTTTCACATACAAATGGTAACAAGGAAAGTGGTGTAAGTTTTCCTATGTTTTACTACAATTCTTTGGCTAATGAAATTCATACAGCTACACCCTTGGAAATTACAGATTAACATTGGCAATATGTTAGGAAGGCCTAAATAATGTGTCCTTATCTATAGAAAGATGCCTGCTGTCTCTACCTTTTCTAGATGCCCAGTGACTGTGACTTAACTCTAAGAGAGGATTTACTTTGATGGTGAAGAATAGTCAGTTGATCAATAATCAGTACTGCTGCTTGAGAAAATAAAAGCCAAGAAATATTCTAATATCCTTCATTAAGGCATATATCAGACACTCCATTTTTAAATAAGAGCATATATTCTAAAATAAACTTCTACGTATGACACATGCTGAATTCACAGACACTATGATTCACATTTCTTTTGAATTAAAAGAAACATACATTTCTCTAAGGAATACACAAACTGTTTTCACCCCAACTCAATTCCCTACTAGCTGTCAACCTCATGTATCCTTTAGCTGGCACACATGCTTAACTTCCGAAAATAAGAGTTTGTCTTTGTGAAGTTCTTCAGGAAAATATAATTACATTATATATAATTACATTTATATAATTTTATATAATTAGATTTCTGACAACTCATTTATGTTATAATACGGCACTCACACTGCAGAATCAATGCAGCTCACAAACTAGTAATGAATTTCATCTTCACAATGCCTTGCCAAAGCATTATATACAGGAGAAACTGAAGGAAAGTATCACTTAAATGACTTGCTACAACAGCACAGGAAGTCTGTAATCGATCCACAAATGTAATTGAAATCCCAAGTCAATAGTCAGTGTCCAAACTTCAAATACATATTTCTTTCATACTAGATAAAACAGGAAAGAATTTGGCCCCTAGACCCACTTTCCTCCAAATCAAACAGATTAAATGCATCACAATCGAGCTCCTCTTCAGTAGGGCAATTCCTACAAGTTTACGCCCCAGTAAGTTTGCCTTACTCTAGATGTAATTACAAATAAAAACAGCATAACAAATAATAGCAATCGGTTTGGACAACTGCTATTTATTAGTGAAAGCTTTACAGCTTTAAAGATTTAGAGATCTTCGTAATGATTTAACACCAGACGAGTTGCTATCAGCATTAGCTCAATTACTGCTGCTCTGTAATTACCTCCGGTTTGATAAAAACTTCCATTCAGATTTAGATACATCAAAGAGTTCTGAATTAAGTAAATCTTTATCAAACTTCTCTGACATCACCAATTAATTATATTAACATAAATAGCCTATTTCTTTCAAACATCCTGAAAGTGAGCTATATATGTGTTTTTCATCTGATTGTCAATGCAAAATTCTCAATACAGACACCATCAGGGAAGGAACATCAGCTAAAAATCACAACTCTAACAAATTATTAAACTTATTACAAAAGGAGGTAAAAAATAATAAAAGTAAATTTACAGCAAAGACAGATTATCTTTAGCCCTTTATAAGACGCTAGTAAGTCTCCAGACCTAAATGAACAAAAAAAAGGACACATAATATAATATATCCAGCAATAGCTCAGAATTCTTTTAAAGCCTTCCTGAGTAGTTTCTATAAAAATCAAAGCTCCTCAAAGTGAAAAGCTCAAACTTCTGGAGGAAGGATAGATGTAACAACCAAGGAAAAGGCAAAATACTTTAGCCTTTAAAAAGCTCACCTCACCACATACAAAACTGAAAATTCCTTAAATATGTTCCTTTGCAAGAAGCAGAAGCAATCCCATGAGAGTCTTGCCAAAACTCTTCCACAATCTGATCAGAACACCACCTCCCCCACATTAAGTACATCTGCTTTCCAAACTTAAAAAAAGTATTTCCCTTGACTTCGCACACTAGATGGAAATTATAGGGGAATGCGGAAGCTGTGCAGAACAAGTTACCGTTTTTTCCTCTTTGTTTTTATTTAAGTAAATACAGCATTTGGATTCTTCCTCTGCAGACTCTAAGTTTGGATCCTTTTCTTGGCACCTTTCTTAGCTCTTCTGCTATTAGTCTGTGATTAATCTATTAGTCCTTCCCTGTAAGCAGTCTAGCTAGACCCTTCTCTTCAGTCTTAAGCCTGCTTCTCTAAATGCACTATTTTGTATTTTAAACTTTCCCACATTTTCTCAGAAGCATCTCAAAGCTCCATGACTGACCATATTCTCTTCATCTCTCTTTTCCTTCAAGGGCTTCTTGTTGCTGGATTTGACTTTGAATGTAACTATCGTTTGGATACTGCACAGATTTGTCTCTCAGCTCATTTACCGGCTCTGGTTTATTTGTCTGTTTTGTCAGCTGCTGGATACACCACAGCTTTCACTAATGTTCTAGAACATAAAGGAATACTTCTACAAACAAAGTCCTTCCTCTGGGTAAAGTATCCTTTGTTGCATTTCTGTGGTTCCGACAGCATTCTTCTCAGGTCCAAATTTTGCTTTTATTTATCCCAAATCTTGTTCTACCCTTGCCTATAACTTTGCTTCCCACTCTCACTGAATTAACATCCAAATGTTACTTCCTTTACCCGAGATTCTGCTGTATCTTCCTCATGTCTTAAGGACAAAAAATAAAATCTGTTATATCATCTTAAACCTTTATAATTTTACAAATCCAAACAATTTTGCTTAGTCATAATGTCATCCCAGAAAGCAGAAATTTGGCCTTTCCCTTTATAACCTGCAATATCTTTCTGTCCACTACTAAATTTACACATTTTCTAGTGTCCACTAGATTTCAAACTACAGAAAGATTACCACTACTCAGTGCAGATCCACTCATCTGACTCCTCTCAGTTTCATTTATGGGTGTGTTCCAGTATCTTCGTCCTGACAGATCCTTGGCTTTTCATTTTGTCTCCTAGCTCAGACAGAAACTTTTTCTATCATCCTTTCTGAAACACTTACTCACTTAAAACCTTGTTTCAGTCATCCCTTTTCCTCTAGCTTAACCCTCTAGAGAATTCAGCAAGTATTAAAGACACCATGGGAAAAAAAAAGACACTGAATTGTAAAACTGCAAACTTTAAAACACACACATTAAGACAAAAGCTATTGCTGATAAACAAGAAATTTGCATTTTTCATGCTTTTTCCACACCATTATATTATAAGCTGTAATAGCAAATATGTTCAACTTAGCAAGAAAGCACAACTTGAGCAATTGGCTATTGTCCACATGATTCCATCACTTCGTTTTCAGTTTAATATATTTGCTCTAAGAAATTTCACACTAAGAAAAAGAGGCTATTTAAAAAAGAGAACAAAGACTTCAGGCAGTTACTTTGTTTTTTCCCTCTGTAATGAGATTTTCACCTTAAATAAAAAGCTTTACAAATACTTCTTCCTCTGGTGCATACTTTTATGAGGAAAAGCTAACTACAAAGCTAAATTTTATACTATTGCACAAGATTTGCTTTGTATCTGTATAAAAAGTAACACTAAAAGTGTTTTGATTAAATGCACACCATATATTTAAGGATAAATCTTTATCATACTTCTGTTACACTCTTTGAAAATGCCTTTACTGAGATTGATTGCCCTCAACAGCATAAAAGCAGAGAGCCATGGACCAATGACCGTTATCTACTGGTAAGAAAAACAGTACTCATCAACAATAGCATCACCTAAGCCTGCATTAAAGCCACCTATACATTCATTCTTGGCAGACCAAACACAACACAGGACAAGAAAGACCTGTTAAGCACAACATGGACAAGTAACAAGCAAACATTAGGGTATAGCACTTGTCTCTCTGTTTCTAGCAAACAGCTAGAAGAGAAGAAGCATGCAAACTTCATGATATTGAGGTCAACTAGAGGCAGCTGTCACTTGGACACAGCTCATATCATCCTCACACTCTCAGTGTCCCTCTCTGTGTAACTCTTCCTCATTTGAGTCATCAGCAGGATTTGAACTTAAGGTGTCCTGTCCCTTAACACAAAATATCCCCGGGTGAATAGAGGTTAAAGCTTAAGTTAGCAAGTGACAGTCAGATGGCTAAAATGGTTTGACTACTCATAAAACATTTGTCTGTTCCCCAGGAATAAACTTGGAGCTAATACTTTGAATTCCCAAGCACTAGAACCCATCTGTAGCCTTAGCTGAGCCATAAGAAGTAGAAAAACAAACCAAAACAACAAAAAAACCCAACAATGGTGAACTACTTAAGACTCAAAGGCCAAAAAAACTGTCGTAAACACACAAGTACACAAGCACATAAACCCTGTTCCACCCCTCTAAAGACAGCTGACCTACAGAACAGTTTTCTGCAGTCTCTCACACGTAATAAAATCTTGGAGGGGGTAAGAAAAGCTATGCAAGTGCAATAGAAGTAGAAATAATGTAGTTATCTACATAGAAAGTAGATTCTGTTTCCACTGGTAAATTTGTGCCAGATTCCAGCTGTGCTTATGTATATTGAAAACTCATCATGTTTTTCACCCTTTGCTCCTGATCTTCCAAATGGCCCAGAGGAGTGAGACTACATGAAGGATCCTCAGTTAAGTACAACAGAGCTCCTGCTAGGCTTAGTTAATGAGATTTCTCCTTTAGCACTCTGGGAAGAAGCAGAGAAAGACAGACCAGCCAGGCTCTTGTATTCATCACTTATCATTGTTCATTTATCAGAGGTGTAACAGACACTTCCACAAGTGTATTTGCTCATAAAGGTTGAAGACCATATTTTTATGCAAAGTAAAGGCATGACACCCAATCAATTTGTAGTTGACATGATTCTACAGAAAACATCACTGGTCAGAAAACACTGGATTATTAACATCCACCTCATTAAGTAGGATTTACATTTTCAAATACAAAGAGTACTAAGACCATCTGTAGAAAGTAATACTGTGAGGAAAAAGTTCTCCAGATCTGAAACGTAGTAAGAAAAACCTCTAAAAAATATGGGAAAAGGACCAGGAAGAGACAAAACAATGCACTTTCTTCTTATAGAGCCCAAATCTGAAGAAAGGAACCATCCTTAGAAATTGCATGATTTGAAAGGCAGATGAGTGCAAAGGATACACTTAAGATAGCCAAATACTCTCCCTAGTGTTGGTTTGAAGTCAGCAATTACATTTCAGCACAGGTAATGAGTACAGGGACTCAATACATGGCAGATGCTGCTGCTGTAGGCTCCGAAGGCTAGCTTTCACATGGCTGCTGAGACCTCTCTAATGTCACCACCCAGCAGAGGCAAAAATCCAAGATACAGTTGGTTTGACAGAGTGGCAAAATATCAGGGTTAAAAAAAGAGGGGAAAAACCTTGTTACAAAGTCATCAGTTTACCTCAACCTGCTCTCAACTTTGGGCAATACGACTAACAGGACAATCAGTTATATTCCATTGTAAACAGATGCTCCCAAGCCTTTTATTTCCTTCTACGTCCCAGTATTTGTCTGGCAAATGAGGATTTTAAGACTACTAGGGCTTATTGCATGTTCAGGTAAAGGCCTGGCACACCTCAGCCTGAAACATTGTCACAACAAAGCTTGGAAGTCACATTTAAGAGTCACAGCAAAGTGATTACAACATGGCATCCAGGAAGAGAGCTGGCTTCACTCAGAACACTTTAACAAGGCCTGACAACCTACAGAATACCTTTTAGGACCTTTTTCTCCTAATAAGCATAGGAAGAAACAGCGATTTGAGATGTGTTACTTTTCTTCCATAAAGGTTTGCTAGAGTTGGCTTGGAGGTCCTAATGCATAAGGAAGGCCTCCATACATAAAAATAAACATGAAAATTCAAGAGTACGTAGATTTTTAGTTTACAGCCCCAAAATGCACTGTGTGCAATGGGATGCATTAAGCCTTGTCTTAAAAGTGAGTTAGAGAATCAAGTTTAACACAAATTTATCACTTGTGCAAGTAAAATACTAAACCAATTGCCACTAAATGCAGCATTTTGTGAAAAGGTTTGCCTAACATAAATGGTTTTAAGCACTTTTTGACATCAAAACTGAAACCAGTGATGAATAGACAGGTTTTCTTGTACAGTTTGAGTAGCTGATATTTACAAAATTTTGGCAGAAATAAGACGGCAAAAGTGCTAGGACAACTTCTAAGATATTATCGTCTATTGAAAAGGACAAGCTGAAGTGTCATAGGCTTGATCAAAACATTTCCATCAAACTTTGTAGGCTGGTTTATTCAGCAGTGACTAATTCTCCTCAGGGGTTTGCAGTGCTAGATCACAAGCAGTATTTTCATATGATTAGAAAACACAGAATGTCCCTTAGTCTATACGTTAAGCACTTCATCTTCCCAATTACAAATGCTTTTATATATAAAAGGATGGAGCTTAAGGCTATGCAGTTGCTTCCTGCTTGATATCCCTTGGTAATTAGCTACCAGACTGACATCACTGTAATAATTTCTGATAATGTACTACTATTTGGCTGTTTGGCCACAATGTGACTTTGAAATTAATACGATTTGGAGACTGCCAGCAAGCTGCAGTATGGCCCTCCTATCTATAAACCCTGCTTTAGCAGAATTTTTGTTAGTTCTGCCTCCTGAGTATGCTCCCTAATATATGAAAAGCTGGTGCCAATGTTAGTTCCTAGTCTAAATAAACAGGGATTTTTTTTATGCGGTACTTAAAACACCGCTACCTGTAAAAACGAATCAAATCCACTCTCATGCTTTGTTTTTCCCACATTAGATAGGCAAACCATTGGTCTCCCCATAAGATGAAACTGATTATGGTCCTTGCCCATCTCTATTTCAGTTCTACTTTATGCTCATTTTTCATTAAAAAGGATGCCCAGAAAATGACTACTCAGGGCTTATGTCATTAACACTTATGTCAAAAAAGAAACATAGCGCTGATACTTCCTGGGGCTGCATTTGCATTTTCATGGGTAGATAACCTGCTGACCTTGAATAATTTACAAAGATCTTTTTATTCCCTGCCTGATCACCTCAGCTTAACGCAGAAATTTTACTGTCTAAGTGCAGTGCCATTGAGGTTTTTTTTGCCTGGTGGTGGGTTGCTGGAGTTTGGGGGGGGGTTCGGAGGGTGAGGCGGGGTGGGGTTGGTTTGTTTTCTTTTTTTTTTAATGGTTCTTAGAATGATCCAATTTTGCCTGCACAGTATTCCAATCTTTTGCCTAATTAAGAGGAAGAGCTTTGACCTGTACTAGAGCAGTAAGTCCAGCCTGGGAAGCCCCAGCAGTAGCTCAGTCCGTCTAACCACGTTACCTCCTCTTTGCACCTTCTTCACTGATCCAAAGCACTCTCCTGCAGTGATATCTTTACAGGTGGGATCTCTTTAGTGTTAGGTCACTGTGTTTGGTATAACCAGAAGGATTGTGCGGTCCCAGCCAGCTCAGCAACCACCAAAGGGGCCCTCAGGCCTGCAGCCAACTAGAGCAGCGTAGCGGCTGCTCCTGGAAAGGCTCATTTCTCCTGTGCGCTAGCGACACCGGAGCACAAAACCAAAACAACAAGCCTGTACAACACTCCCACAGCAAGCACAAAAATGCATCAAAGAGCTTGGAATCACTGGGTAAACAAAAAGGCAGCAATCTGAAATTGAAAGTTTGATCATTGTATTTATGGAGCATTTACATTACACCATGGAAAGTGAATTACATTTATCACATGCCTAGTACATTGGCAAACGGTCAAACTGAAATAAAAAAAAATCGTGGTTTTGAATTGTTTAGCCACTCTGATTCTTTCCTGTAAAATGAAGCCTCTCAAAATTGCCATTTCTTAAAAGTGTTTTTGCTAAACAAAGCCCATGCCTGTCACAAGATCTCTTTCATTGTGACAATGAGTATTATTCAAATGGACACAAATTAATGTTATTGCCTTAACAGAGAGTATGAAAGGAGAATGGAGAACATGATATGACATTGTCAGTGATGCAACAACCTTCCACTGCAAAAATAAGCAGCAAATTAGTAACACACAGGTGGCCAGACAATGTCATCCTGCAAAGGCACATTCCAACCCTGTTACTATCCACGTGGTTCAGGTGCACTCACATTGCATCGATTCACAGAGTTTGTGCAACCTTAAATACTTACAGTACCTCAAATCAAAACTTTACTTCAGTTTCAGGGAAATACAAAGGCGAGAGAACGTAAGAGAGATGAAAGCTATTCAAATCAATCCGTAGTTTTAAACCAAGCTCTTTAGCAAAATAGAGGGTATTTTAAAACTCTAAGGAAGATAAAAAGAACTTTACTTTCTATGCACATTACAGAAACATTGTTTGATTTTTAACAATTATAGATGAGCATTTCCAAGTTTTAAATACAAGACTGTACCAGCTTCTTAAGCTGAGATAGGACGTTTGCATAAATACCAACATGAAGATCCAAGTTTTACATTTCCCAGCTATAGTTACTAGTCATCATTGCTCAAAAATTAAGTTTCTCACATTTGGAAATAGTCTGCCATTTAAACTGCCATTGAATTTATGAAAGAATTCCTGTCTTAAGTGGGCAATTAGTCCTGCTTTCTGCAATGTTCAGGAGTTAACATTTTTTTTTTTTCATCATTTTTCTCTCAAGTATGAGCATTCTGCTTTGAGTCCAAAAAAAGCCAAAGAGCAACAGAAAGCATTGAATTATAAACAAACAAAGGCAAAAGAAAATGGGAATGGAAATAAAAAGCCAGTAACTTTCTTCTTCTGTTCTTGTCTCACCCACCAATTAAAATATCAGATTTCCTACTACACTAGAAGAGCTACGGAACTGAACTTAAGAGAGGTTGTTGGAAATCCGTGGAAGAAATATGAACAATTCTCTCTTAAAAGACAAAAGCTACCCAACAGGAACAGCTGACGCAGCTTCTTTTCTAAACTTCAAAGATCAGAAGTTGGCTTCCTAAGGACTACCATGAGACAAGACAAAAGAAACAGCAGCAGGTGGAATTCTGCAGCTCTAGAAGAGAAGAATATGCATTAGAGCTAGAATTAAATGAAGATCAAGGAAACAAAATTATTTATGCTATGTGTGTACCTAATGGATAGATACAGAAAATATTTTTTTTCCTCTCATTGTTTGGAAACTGCTGTTACCCTCAGAATATTTTATTATTATTAGTTTAGGAATGTAACTATATACTTAGCTGAATACTTTTGAGTGCCATTCCGTAAAACACCTGAAATGTACAAAATGTACTTCAGGACATTACATTTTGTTTAACTACTACATTTGGCATATTTAGGAGTGACAGTAGGATCATGAAACAAATAATGACCCAATGTTCTTTTTCCTTCAAAAATGTCTCAGCTCGACAAGGGTCTTGATTATTTACAGCATTTCATTTCTAGTTTCTCTCGTTCACAGCTAGAGGTAGTTACTGGATCAAAGAATTGGAGCACTTCATCTGACCAGCCATTACACTACACCATTTAAGAGTTTTGCAGAGTTTCAGACTAAACCAGACACAATAAACAATAAAGGAAATGCACAGTCAGAGCTACAGCCATGTTTACCTCATGTAATCTCTTTAATAACAACTGATCAAAGAAAAGGAAGAGCAAAGGTGGGGAAAAAAATCTCAGAGCTACAGAGTGGGTTTGGGTTTTTTTAAATGAAAAGTACACATTAAATACTGTCTTTATTTTTGTTTTTGCTGCTCATATTTTGACCATCATACCTTAGGATTTTTCAGAGTAGAAGACAATCATTGTCCAGTAGGAAGCAGTAATCTACATGGCATTTTGACATTTCAGTTATAACAGTTAAAGTTCCCAATGGGCATAATTACAAATAGAGTAAAAATTGGAGTAAAATAAATGGCCAGTCAGCTTTGTGCATTAATATTTGGAGAAATTAAGTCCTACCAGCAAGGGTATAACTAGTCTTCAGAAGGATCAAACAGAAGAAAGCCCCAGACAAATTAGACAACTAATCTCTTAACAGAAATGGTCAAATAAATTACTTGAGACTTGTGAAAGTAAATTAATTTAACCTAGACCCTAGACTAAAATGATAAAGATTTCCTGGTGACAGATGGGAAGATAAATAAACTACTAAAAAGCAGACTTGCTGAATTACTGAATATATTGTTGGGAAAGAAAACTCACTGACATTAGCAATAGAATAGAACATAGAAACGGGGTAAGTGCTTGCTGAGAAGTGAAAGAGTTGGACTTACCACTTCAAGAGATCACCTTTAAGTCCTGTGATTTTACCTGAAGCAGTAACTGGTGTCAGCTTTGCCAAAATGTGGTTACACTCGTATCATTTGAAGCTGCCTTACTGCATATAGAGCATATGGATAGCCAGATCTGACCTAAGAACAAAACACCAAATAAAAAAAAAATAGTAAAAAAAAAATCCAAGTTTGGCTGAAGAATCTCTAACTGAAATTATTTTTTGAGTCAGTAACAGGTCAGTCTTGTGATTAATTAGGATCATGATATAATTTCCCTTACAGGCTCAGACCATCTGTTCAGGAAAGTCCTAGTAGCTATTCTGAAGTAACATTGTTTTCAGTCTTCGTATTTATCACTAGTCTGGGTCTCCCTCTAATTCTAGCTTTCAAATATTAAGTGCATAGATAAATGAAAATTTCACCAGCATGTTAAAAGACTGAACAAAAAACAGAAAGGAAATTGAAACCACAATTCATTTGGTCAAATGAAACAGCAAAACAAAAGTGTACAACAGCTATAAATAAAACTACAAAATGATTCATCCACATTGCTTTGAGTTGCACACATCATGTTTCTGCACTCTGAGATCCTCTATGTTGTTCGTGGTTTAAGTCAAAGATGTTTTCAAGTTCCTTTTTCACCCTCAATATTGTGTGTTAAATGTTACTATGGTGTATCAACTTTTTGCTAAACCAAGATTACATGAACTGATTGATGATACTGAATACTAATAAGTCTGTTTCAATGAAACATTACGCAGTTTTCCAAGACAACTTTATTTGTAAAACATGCCAGTTTTGGGTTTTTTCATATTGATTCCCTCTACCAGGTATGACAGACAAGCAGAAGCAAGTGTTTTCTGGGACCTTTGTTTACCATATGAGAATTCCATTGTGCTGAATACTTTGTTATTAAAAAGTGATCTTTAAGGGGTGGGTTTGTTTTTAAAGAGTATACAATAAGCTACTAACTCACTGCAACAACTTTCTAAACACAAATTTCTTGTTTACTTTCTTACACATATCTACAGTTCCCATTTATCTAGGCTGGAGAGAAATCTTCAGGGTGTTGTCAGATCTGGAGAACGTATTTTAAAGATACTAATTTCTTTTCCCCCTGTTCTCATGTCTCTTTGATCTTATGTTGCTATATTTGAATTTCCATATTTCTGCTTCAAAAACAATTCACACTAAATGCAAGTCTAACTATTTAATGCATCTTTTATAGACAGAGTATCTATGCCAAAAGTTATCACCTAATTTAACATCATTCTTATGCTCCAAAATTGTTCCTTTTCCCTCTTCAAGGAAAGTTTAAGGTTAACATCTAAGATTTTTTCACAGAAACCAACACAGATGGTTGGAAATCAACACAGATGCAAGAGTTGCACACCTACAAGTTATATTTCGTGTAGCAAACAATCATAGATGGTCTTTTGTTCACTCAACCCATCTTCCTTTTAATTATGATTGCTCTTGAAATTTTTCCTGTCCTTTGCTCCTGTTAGAATAGCCCCCACTTGAAGGCTACGATGTTAAGAATCTGTTACTGCCGTATGCTACCAAAACAGGCATTAGTTTAAACAGTTCTTGCCTAGGACGCTAAGCAGGTGGTCAGCATGGTCATGCACTGTGCATGGTGGTCCCAAACACAAGTCACCAGTATTGCACTGCCCTGTCCCTGCAAGTGGAGCAGCAGGACAGAGCTTTGAGAGCATAGGCTGGGGGAGAGGAAGGACTTATGGTTCCAACCTCGTTGCTAGCAAAAGCAAAGTCAGTACATTTGAGGCTATTTGCTGTTTATGAGATGAGAAAAAGGAATCTTCATTGCTGAATGGCCAATAATACAATAGAAAATATGAAGAAGTTGTAAAATGCAGTTTTATAAAAAGAAGTTGGGTAACTTAAGAGATACCTTTTTATTTGCACACTACCAAGATCTGATCTTTCCTTATGGATAACACACAGTGGTTTTAGTTTCAGTAATAATTCTTGATTACCAGCATGCAAGCCAAAATGCAGCGGTTGTATGGAGAATGAAACAGACGAATACTTTTATAAGGATTAAAAAGGAGAAAATGCTATTTTCAAGTTTTCTGTAGCAGTTGTCAACTGATACTGCACAGTATTGTCACAGATGTTATCCCATCTTCCCAATCTTCCTCCAGTTATTTCAATAAATACGTTCAGTACAGCCAATATCACCAGTAAGCACCTAATTCAACTGCACTGTATGAACACTAAGCATTTTGGATACAGGAGAGGAAACCAAAACTACACCAAGGAGTAGTTTTTATGCTTATCAGGGTGTATCAGCTTTCTTCATCTGAATTTAAGCACCTGCAAAACATCAGTATGCCTAAGAACAGTTGGAAAAGCTTGTATTTAATCTAAACTTTTGAAACAGAACTAATATTGTACTGAAGAAGCCCTTCTTCCTTCCCCCACAGGACATGAACACTGGTTGCTTACGGACCAAGACTTAATGACTTCCAAATACTTCCAGATATTGAGTATATTTCAAGGGAACGGCTTCACATTGTTTTAATCTCTGAATCTGTGTATCACAGAAGAGGGATAAGGAAATAAAGCTTTGCAGCCACAGAGATTGCTTGTGTTAGTTATGGAAAAGTCTCAAGAAATAAAAACTAACACTTCACTTACATAAAAAGTATTATCAACATGAGAAAGACCTTGTTCCACTACTTTCTCCAGCTTTTGCAGAACCTACTAAATTACATAGGTAGCAATACTAGGTAGTAATACTATGTGCTGCCTAGAATAACTTTGCAGAATAACAAACAGTTCTGCTGTCCAACACCTAAGGACCTGACCACAGCAGTTGTTTCAGCAGCTTGGATTAAATATCCTTGGTTTATGTATACCAAAGTGAAAAGTAGACCCAATTAAGGTTAGTTTTGAAACACCATCACTGAAAAGTGTTTGGAAATAATCAGAAAATGTATGAGAACCTGGACCAAACTGATACAATGTTGCACTAATATTACCAAAGACCTATTATTCAGCATGGCTCAATTTCCCCATTACCACCTCTGTGGCTCATCAACACTGAAAGTTATTATTTAGTGAGCACAGTTACATTGAGCTAGAAACAACATCACTGCAGGACCAACAGCTGTCACCTCACTGATGGTCTTCCTATGGTAGGTCTTTTTTTTAATAGCTGCCATTTTGGAGTTCTAAGCCAGCAAGAACTACCTAGTATTAGGGTTTACTCAAGAAAAAAAAAATTGAAAAAATTAATAAATCCAGAAAACACACCACCAAATTTCATTCTCTTCAAGGTGATCCAATGTGATACCTGTCTCAGGAAAGATTTCCACTGCTTCAAGATGCACCTTAAGTGATAAATGCCAGAGCACAAGGTGGTTTCCCCTGCCCCCCCCCCCCCCCCCCCCAGCAATTATCTTTTTATTGTTCTTTTAAATGTCAGTTAAACTTTCACGGAAGAGTTTTCAACATCTGGAGTCCATTTTGTTATTGAAACACCCTCCAACCCAAACAGCTGCCTTGTTCAGCTACCGAAAGCTCAAAGGAGAATATCCTAAGCCTTCTCATCTGAAACCTAGACACATTAGGCTTATTCTGCTAATAGAAAAAGAATGACAAAACCGGTTAGCCTAGGTACAGGGTACTGCTTCACTGCCACATACAGTGCTTGTTTATATTCTAATCAGCAAGAAATAGGGAGAAGTCATACATAAACCCAAATTCCCCTCACTATGAACTGTCTTAAGGGATATCTTTGTTGCCCTGTGTGGGGTTTTTTTCTTTATTTGGTTGCATGTAACACTCAGAAAACCAATCCCTAACCATAAAAAAGGAACTAGAAGTTGATTGCTGTTACATAACATTACCTTCAACACAGGGTTATGAGTGATGCAACAGAAGCTGTACTTACATTTTAATTTATAACATCACCACAAATTTGCATCTCAATTACACCTCAAATTATCAGGATTTCCCACATCAAACATGCCCTCTTAAAGATATGAAACAGCAGATTGTTACCAATTGGGCTCTTATACCAAAAGCAACTCAAGGATAATATGTAATCTAACTAATTTTCTTGCACAATATTTTGTGGCGCTCTACTTTTGTGAGCTTCGTGGCACTATAGGGATTAAATGTATACTGACGTCACATGAGTTCAGTGCAAAAACCAGAAATGCTTTGCTTGAACTAGGGAAAAAAAGTTATGGCTGGCAGCTGGTCATTATTCATTTTGGTTTTCCAGGTGTTAAAGCTTGACTAGTTTTTAACTTTGTTCTTTGCAGTGCTGCTGACAGTCTTTGTCTAACATTGTCATTAAGGTATGTTCACTACTGGAACCATTCTTTCATCTTAGTTTCTCTGCCTATTCGTCAGAATTATGCTGTACGCCAAACAAAAGCCAAGAATGTGAGATGCAAATCTCTTTTTTTTAGAGGTTTTCATATAAGCTGTCAATTTCTTAATTTTCCCATTTTACACAGCACCAATCAGAAATAAGTACAAGGGCAGAATATTTAGTTGTCAACATACTCCTCTTGGTGAATGGTCACACTGCTCAAAAAAAATTAAGGTATCACAGAGGTTGGGAGGATTATTTTTTGAAGATTCTCTTCCCCTTTCTTTGTACATTTTCAATCTATACAGCTAAAAGCAATTTTACTTGACTAAATTCATAGGACAAAGACTTTGAAAAACAGGAGCTGTAAGCTCAAGCTGTGGTGGCTGTGTCACTGCTTCCTGAGTTAGAATTTCTTTTCCACGTAGATATATGGAAGGTTTATTTCCTTGGCACTTACTATTTGAAAAAATAAAGCACAGGGAAGACATATTGTCCCTTCCAGAGGTAAGACTGGTTTTGGAAGAAAAGCAAGGTCAGAAATAAAACAGCATAATTAGCATTCAGGATTCCAACCAGAAATTGTTGACTTCAGTTACAGCTATTTATTTTACCCAGTAATATCTGGGCAGTTTCAATATTTAGGTTTCAAAGTGACTGAAAATCATAATGCTATTTCCATTTTCTCTAAAAATGCGTTTTGTTGGACTGTAAGACCCATGCTTAAAGCCTGACCCCAGCACTCATCACCAGTATTATGCTATCTATCTTCAGAGCAACATCTGTGCATGGCACCAACTTCAGCTACCTGCACAGCAAAGACACTGCAGAAAATTTGCAGGCTCAGGCTTGGCAGCACATGCTCAGCATCACGCAGGAGGAAAGAAAAGGCTCAAGAGACCACAAGGTATTTGCATGTGCTCAGAAATGCTGTTTTAATTTTGATCAAAATATCGGGGACTTAAGATAATGTGTGAGAGGCAGATTTGTACTTGAGATAAAATCAAGATTTCTTTAAATAGGTCCAATGTTTCATTACATTCTAAAAGTATGGTAGCTGCAGCTTTCCAATTAGACACAAAATGTGAGGTAAAAAGCTTCATACACACATCAGTGACTTTTCTGAGGCTATAATTGCACAGCATTGCATGAAATTGGCTTGTGCTGAACATTGGTCCAAAAAGACTTAGCTCTATTATGAAGTTCTCTTTTTCTTTCTTTATACAGACTACAGGTACTATTATCAGCAAAATAAAAAGTAGCAAGGTCACATTGTCTTTTCCACTAGAAATACCATGCTTTGCAGAAATAATTTGCAGAAATTTATGTTTAGCATCTTTCAAATTGCTGGTAGTTGTAACAACACGTACATTCAGGAAACATTAGGTGCAAGAAAATACATCTAAACTTTAAATTAACACTGTCACATTCCCACATAGAACATTCATTAAAGTAACTCTTATGTTATGAGCAGCTGGCATGTTCATGTCCTCTGGACAAGAGGAAATGGCCTCAAGTTGCATCAGGGGAGGTTCAGACTGGATATTAGGAAAAATTTCTTTCCTGAGAGAGTGGTGAAGCATTGGAACAGGCTGCCCAGGGAGGTGGTGGAGTCACCATCACTGGGAGGTGTTCAAGGAACGTGTGGACGTGGCATTGTGGGACATGGTTTAGTGGGCATGGTGGTGTTGGGTTGATGGTTGGACTTGATGATCTTACAGGTCTTTTCCAACCTTAGTGATTCTGTGATTCTCCAGTAACACAGCATATAATATTTTAAGTAAATAGTATCTAGAGTTTAGTGCTGGAGCTGTTATATAGCACTCACTATAGTAACATTCCAAACTAATTTAGAATACAATAAACTTGAGCTTGCTGTTATGTTTTTAGTAGTTGGCATCTTTAGATTAGTTTATAGGAAAATGCTCACAATGGCTTCATGTGTTTCAGGTTTTTTTAATATATATTTTTATACCTAGACATCTGTAACTGGATATAGATATACATGCCAACTATAAAGAATGGAAGATGGAAATGATTTTGTAAAATGTTTTGCCTGACAGAAGTTACCTTAAAATGAATTAACATTTCAATAAAAAAATTTGGCTGCACACAATATTATGATAAACATAATGGCTGAATTCACCAATTATCCGCATCTAAGGCACTCATTGCTAGCTACTTATAGAGCTGTATCCATGCAAAACTAAAATATATCCATATCTTACAACACACAGATGCTTCAATACAGACTCAAGTTTGACAAAAAGTGCTTAATAGAAAAAGATTGTTGTTATACTGATTTTTTAAGAGGATAGCAAATGGCAGTTCCAGGTAAGGGTACCTTGCATTGTCTCTCTTTTTTTCTAGATAGTAAAATATTTTCTTTTAGAATAAATTAAATGCTTGGTAACCAACTTGTCTCTAATGGATATGAACTGTATGTTTTTGAGCCAAACCCTACAGCAGGACATTCAACTGAACATTATGCCATTTGCTGCTGTTACTGAAGAACCACTTTTTCATATGATAATTACGTGAAATCTTGTTCCTTTGACCTCTAATACCAGGCATCAGTCACCACAGCTTTCCATTTTGAACTACTCATTATGACACATGAACCATATACCACTTTAACAGCTTTCCATCTCACTTGTTAACTTGACTTCCACATTTTTTTATTCCAAATATTGTAAAAGGTCAAGAACTTTAATCCCCACTGCCTTGCACATACTGCATTCATTTATTTGTGAGACAAGTGTAAGCTTTCCAGTCTCATTTAACTGTATTTTCAGATAGATTTTTTTCATAGGTATAATTGCTGCAGATGCCAAAGGTGCAGAACAGCGTAAGAGTCAACCCAACATTAATTCAATAGACTTTCAAAAAGAGTACCTATTTGACATTTCTTTGAAGGTGACTGATCTTCCTAACAACTTCAGATAAGGTCTAGAATAAGGTGTTAGAAGAGAAAACATAGCATGACATGGCCATAAGACTGACCAAGAAGAAAAACCCACTACTAAGAGTTATTACAATAGAAGAAGTCTAACCAACACCCTATGGGGTAAAAGGGGAAAGAAAAAAAAAGAACACACAGGTAAGATAAAATATGAGAAAATTAAGTTAATAGAATCACAGAATAATTCATACTGGCAGAGACAACTGGAGGTTATGTGGTCTGACCCCTGCTCAAAGCAGAGCTCACATTAATTAGAGCACATTGTTCACAGCCTGAACCCATCAGTCTATAATGCTTCCAAGGATGGTGATTTCATACAGAATTGCTAATCCCACATCAGAAAAAAAAAAATTGCATGGATTAGAAGAACAAGGTACCTACCCTTGCTTACATCTATTGACAGACAGCAGCATGACAGCAGATGGTGCAGGCAACAGTTGGTCAACTCCCTTCAGGAACAGAGGGGGGGGTGGGGGAAGACTCTGCTCCGCCTCTTAAAGAGCTGCGCTCCTATGATACACTTCACTATTCCAGGCCAGAGACTGGCACTTTCAAGGGCAACGTGCCAGCTTGTGTTCTTCTTCCTTAAACCGCAGGGTAAGCCTACTAGAATGTTTCCCAAATCCTGTGGAACTGAGCCCAGAGATCATCAGAAATTACCTTGTGTCCATGCCTGGCGGCAATACCCAGCTCCTGTAGATGCTGGAATTCACCAGGACTGAATCAGTACCCCCATTCAAAACACATCACCAACTTCTATTGAGCAGGAACAAGCCAAACTGTCCTTTCTCTATTTAGGGATCTTTCTGTACTCAGGCTCTGCCTGAGCCATACGGCAACCTACAGGAGCAATGGATGCCTATCCTCAACCCTCCTGTAACACAGCATCATTCAGAAGTATTCAATCAGATTGCTAACCATTTGAGTTTCCTAAAATCCAATGCACATATGGGAGATTCTTCCCTCATTAGAAGTGTAAAACTAATTGTGAAAGACGGCTTTACAGTTTATGAAGAATTAGAATTCTAACTTAATAACCTCACCAACTAATGATCAAAGACATGGGAGCTAAGCTAGCTCTGAAAAGTCTGATTCAAACCTGTGGCTGTCATGGTATCCTGAATTGCAACAGACATTCTTTGTAACATGACTATATTTTGCACGTTCACCAAAATGCAGATCTTGTCTTAAAGGTCCACAATTATATGCATTGTGCAGCAAATCACACCCCAGACAGAAAACTAGCAGCAAGTTCTGGTAAGTCTCTTTTCTCCAAGAGTTAGTGTTATCTCCACCATACTGTTAAACTTTACAATACAGATTAATTTTTGTGCAATTCTTTTTAATTTTATGTTAAAGAAAAATATCTACATGACCATAATTTTCATCTAACAGCAAAAATTCTACCATATTTTCCATCCTCAGCTAACTCAAAAGCATAAAGTACTTATTACAAGAAGTTGGGTATATATTCATAGGTTCTCATTTCTAAAGTCACACCTGCTTCCCAAGCCAGTTAAGTATAAATCCTAATACAGTGTCTGGACTAAATATGCTAAAGTAACACTTTATGAAGCACAAATTTATGTTTGGAGAGACAAAATACTTCACACTGCTGGAATGGTAGTGGCAGTAATATTTAGAGATATTTTTACTTTTGCTTTGTGTAGGTATGCTTAAAAAGGACAGCACTTGTATGAATGCAGAGCAATAAGCAATTAAAGAGATAGAAGAGTGCAAAGTTATCATCATAGAATTAAGGCTTTCAAACTAACAGAAAAGTATTCACAAAGAGAAAAAGATTAAAGGATCATTTCATACATTTCCAAACATTTCTACAAGTAGGCTTTTATGTGAAAAATGACTGCATCGCTATGATGACTTGGAGAGGAAATGGATGAGTTCCTGTTTTAAAAGCATATATTAAGAACAATAAAGCAATGACAGAAAGTGTATCAAGCAAGTTGCAAGGGCTTCTATAACCATGTACAGGATAAGGAACAGTGGGAAATCTGTGAAAAAGAACAAGTCCAGATTTTTCAAAGATCTATGCTCTTGTTTAACAAAGTCCTCTCTGGACTGCATAGATAATATTCCTGTCGTAATTTAAAACTCCACAAGCTGCCACACAGCATACATCCTGAAAGATTGAAAACGAGGACTGTGACAGCAAAGGTGTTTGTTTATTCACCTAAGCAGAAGTTTTGGCTAACATTTACCTAGAAGAAAGTAAATGTTTAAATACTAAAATAAGTTTAACAGTTATGGAGGTGGGGGTTTTTTGTTGTTTGTTTTTTGGTTTGTTGGCATTTTTTGTTTGTTTTGGTTTTTGTTTGGGGGATTTTGTTTGGGTTTTTTAAACAACATTCAAAACAACCCCAAATCCCAGCAGGATGGATTCAGGCTTTTAATGCCTCCTCATTGCCCCACCTAATTTAGCACAGGACCTGAAGAAGCATTTCCTTTATTCAGGACATGTATTTGTTCTGGGTTTTGGTGGTTTGGATTTTTTTAAGGAAGCATGATACATTTTTCTTTTTAGAAATGAACTGCGCTGGGAAATACAAACAGCACGATTTTCTCCCTCGCATTCATAGCAACCAGAGAGCAACCTCAAAAATGTAAGGTTTTTTCTTTGTTATTTACTGAAAGTAAGGAAAAAAAAAAAAGCAGCTTTGACCACATCAAAACTAGTGCAGACATTTCTAACCATTTGAAAACAGCAGAACAAAAGATCGTGTGAAGATGTAAGGCATGCATTTCCAAAAAGTTTTGTGCCTCTTCTGTCTAGGAAGGTAGCAGCAAAAGAGGAGCAGCATTTGTTTTCTTTCAATACCCTATTCCCAAGGATGAAAAGTTCATCTCCAAGAACATATGTAATTGATAAAACTAACAGTGAGAAAAGAAAACATCTTTTGTTGAAGGAAATACAGATAATATTGTTCAAACCAGTGGGGACAGCAGACACAAACTCTTCTCCAGTACCTTACACCTTAGTAAAGGTAAGGTTTTGCTTCAGATCTTATCTGTTACTGTCCAAGTACAAATGAAAAAAGTTCTCAGTAGCCACTTGTGTGCTCGTAGAAGGAAGTTGTGTTTCTCAGTCAGATTAAGCTGACCCTAAACTTTGCCTCCATATTTAAGCTACCATGCTCTGAGAAGAAGCTGCCTTTGGTTTTTTTTGTCTCATACAGTCAATGTTTAATACTGTGCTCAGTGAAAGCTAATCATCCAAATTACCACAGCTGACTTTCAGCCCTCAGTTTCCCTTTAAAACTGGAAGGTCAGGAAAAAAACCAAAAACCGAAACAGATCAACAGCAAGCTATTTCATTACTAGGGAAACCCAGCTAAGCAATTCACATTAAGGCCACAGTCACTACTGCCTACAGTTGACAAGTGTGGCTACCAGTCTTCTGGGCAAAATACTGTAGGGTCTGCACAAAAGGAAGCTTTCTCATTTCAAAAAGTAACAGCTCCAAGAGATAAGCCCTGTACATAAGAATGCAAGTAAACACTTGAGTAGACGTTTCACAGAAAAAAATAAATCTACCATCCAGAAACAATCCAGTCTGCTTTTGCTTGCTACTCTCACTAGGTTAAGGCTGTTTCCACAGTCTTCAGGTGTAAAGAAGTAGTTTATGTATTATCATGCATTCACATGTTACGGATCTATGAGTTAGACTCCAGAGAAATCACTGTGGACAGAGTAACAGATTCCACAATTCAAAAAAAAAATTCAGACTGGAGACAAAGTCTCTCATTCTCGGAAGTGTAAGTATTACACAGGGGGTCCGGTCAATCTGATTTCAAATTTCTTTAACATTAGTAAGAATGTGAGACCTCGGATTTTGCTCTTCCTTGGGAAAAGTGGGACAGAAAAAAATGAGCAGCTGAAGTGGAAGACTGGTTCAGTAGCTATGCATGAGCTACTAGCAGCCTTGCTGTCCCTAACCCACAATGGAGGATATCTGGTTTCAAAGTTGACTTTTTTTTCTTTCCTTTTCTGTGTGAGAAAAAAAACACAGATCTAACCTACAGGTACCTAGTGATAATATTTAAAACCATTCAACTATTGAAACAAAGCAACCTTTTTCCACAGCGCATGAAAAAAGAAGCTTCTGTTCTGGGTTCTCAGGCTCCACAGTGGAGAAAGCAGAAGCCTTATTAGCATTTACCAGAGGACAGAAAGAAGTTGCTTGTTTATAATAGGCAACTCACACAACACCTATCATTGCTACACACAACCTACTCCTATAGTGTCCTGGAACAGGTAAAAGGAAAACACCCTCCAAGCTTTCAGAGGGCATCTCTAGAAAATAAAAGGAGGGAAGGAGGAAAGGAGAGAGAAGACCATATTGCAGATATGTTGCTAGCAGTGAAGTAAGTGTGATTGAAACTACTGTCATTTTAGAGAAGACAGCTCAACTGTAGCTATTTTTATGGGCAGAATACTATTAACTAGTTCACACTGCACAGAAAAAACACTGCTAAAAAAAAGAAGAGAAATAGGCATCTATGCTAGGAAAAATACAGTTTGAGAATAAATGAAGGATTCCTCTAATGGAAATGGTACCAGATGTCTCATTTCAGTTTGAAAACACCTGTTTTATCTGTATTTTAAGTTTCTTCACAAAAAAATTGGCTAAATGTTTGCAAGCCTTTGAAATCAGATCTTCAAGTTTTTCAACAGTTATCATAGAATCATGGAATCATTTAAGTTTCAGAAGACATTTAAGACAATCAAGTCCAACCATAAAACTGACACTGCCAAGTCCACCACTAAACCATGTCCTTAAGCACCTCATCCACACATCTTTTAAACACCTCCAGGGATGGTGACTCAACCACCTCCTTGCGCAGCCTGTTCCAGTGCTTGATAACCCTTTCGGTGAAGAAATTTTTTCCTAATATCCAATCTAAACCTCCGCTGGCGCAACTTGAGGCCACTTCCTCTTGTCGTATCACTTGTCACTTGAGAGAAGAGACCAACACCCACCTCTCTGCAACCCCCTTTCAGGTAGTTGTAGAGAGGGATAAGGTCTCCCCTCAGCCTCCTCTTCTCCAGACTGAACAACCCCAGTTCCCTCAGCCACTCCTCATAAGACTTGTGCTCCAGACCCCTCACCAGCTTCGTCGTCCTTCTCTGGACATGCTCCAGCACCTCAATGTCCTTCTTGTAGTGAGGGGCCCAAAACTGAACACAGCATTCGAGGTGCGGCCTCACCAGCGCTGAGTACAGAGGCACGATCACCTCCCTGCTCCTGCTGGCCACACCATTTCTGATACAAGCCAGGATGCCGTTGGCCTTCTTGGCCACCTGGGCACACTGCTGGCTCATATTCAGCCGGCTGTCAACCAACACCCCCAGGTCCTTTTCTGCGGGGGAGCTTTCCAGCCACTCGTCCCCAAGCCTGTAGCGTTGCATGGGGTTGTTGTGACCCAAGTGCAGGACCCGGCACTTGGCCTTGTTGAACCTCATACAATTGGCCTCGGCCCATCGATCCAGCCTGTCCAGATCCCTCTGCAGAGCCTTCCTACCCTCGAGCAGATCAACACTCCCGCCCAACTTGGTGTCATCTGCAAACTTACTGAGGGTGCACTCGATCCCCTCATCCAGGTCATTGATAAAGTTATTAAACAAAACTGGCACCAGTACTGAGCCCTGGGGAACACCACTTGTGACCACCCGCCGGCTGGTTTGCACAACTCTCCACATCAGTTCTTAAAACAGAGGGGAGCCAATTTCCATTCTCATTGTTTTTTTTATCAAGTCTGCAGCCAACAAAACTAGTTTTTTTTACCCACTCAACAAAACACTCTGGTGCAACCCCACAGAGGATCACCAACTTGCAAGATGGCTGTCAATAACACCTCAAAATCCAGCTGAATGCCTGGTTTATTTAAGTTTTTCCTTTTCACGCTTTAAATTACGTGATCCTTTTACAGCACATTTGAAGGGACATATACACACAAACTTGCTTATGCTTTACAGTTTTTCCTCTGAGTAGGTATATTCAAGACTTTTTATATGGTATTTTGCCTTCAACTGATAACACTGACCTTATATCTTACATGTTGCAATTTAACACAAGCTTATTTAAGCAACAGATTCAAGTATGATTTAATGAGAAGATGCTAAGAAAATAGTCAAGATTACTGATTCTCTTGAACAATTACACAGCAAGAGAGAAGTTTGACCCAATAGACCAGTTCGGCTCTAGCTTTTCCATTCTGCTGAATGATTTAATCTAAGGCAATAGTCAGGGTAAGGCCAGCCTAATGACGTTGTTTCACACAGAATTAAGCCTTTCTGGCCCATCAGTTCAGCTAACCCAGCTAAGAACTGTCATTTCTTACACTTGTCTGCTGGTGTATACAGTATCACATGCAGAATCAAAGGTTAAGTACACTTAATAAGTCTGTATATGTTTAAAATTAAGTCAAATCAAATTGCCTAGTATTTTTCCTTTCTCCTGAAGTTATGAGATAAATGTTAAACTATTTTCATGGTAAAGCACAATCTCTGATTGCAAGGAAGAATGATTATATGCGACATCAACAGTCTATCTAACAGTCATTCAATTAACTTTCTATTTCTGCCACTGAAGTATGAGAAAAAAGTCTAGTTACAAAATTATTATGCAGTAGTCATCTTCATGTTGAAGGCCATTCCAGGAAATCCAGAATAGTCTTTCATTCTCTCCAATGGTATTTGAATCTGAACATTTGGATTGTATCATTCTCAGATACTGAAACAGTTGTACGTTAGTAAAGGGGTTCGACTAACTCAGGTCATTAGTAAAGTTATTTGTTTGCATGACACCTATCTATAACTCAGCTGTTAACCTGACATTTACAATTTACTCAGAAAAAAAACTTCTTAATCTGCTTTTATTACAGACCTTCAGTTTAGAAATTATTTTTCAAGCATTTATATGAAGGATGGTATACCAGCATTCCTACCAACGAGTCACAAAAAATATCCATTTTTGTCTACTTAAAGGGAATTACATGACTGAACGAAGCTTAGAGTCCCACTTTACCACCATCCACAGCTAGAAAAAGAACAGTTTATGACATCCTTTTGCCAAGGCATCTTACAGGAATAGGCACCTATTGGTAACTGCTATAGTTCCTGGGAAACTTTCCCAGAGCCTTTTGGGAGGAAGGTGAAGAGAAGTTGCAGGTGATGTAGTGAAGGAGGAAGGTAACCCATACCGCAGTAGTTTTCCAACAGTTTGTCATCAGGATGTCCTCTACTGATGCTTTCAGTAGAGGCATTCTTATATTAACTTAGTTATGCGCTCTTCTCAAATGTCATATCAATGGCATGGAAAGAAGTAAGTTGTATATGTGTTCCTTTTTCTAAGCAGCATAGCCTCTCTCTAAATTTCTCAAAACATCACACTTTCACTTCTTTTAACAAACTAATGGCAAATGTAAAAAAGAAGTAAGTCTGTATCCTCTGTCATAAATTTTCTCTCTCCACTGCTTGGTCATTGCAGTACATAAAGTATCAGGCTACAGTAAATGATTTAGGGACTGAAGAAATGAATTTAAGAGAACCTGAAAGAAAAAACCTACAGACATCCTACAAAGATTTATTTAGGACATCTCATTCATATAGTATACACTTAGTCTTTGAATCAGATGTTTACATTAGTCAAGTATGTACATGATCTTGTGATTACCTTACTGAAAACTCTTGAGTCACATATGGAGACCCAGTGTCTCCAGAGAGTTCAGACAATCATATAGTCCTGACCTGCAAAGGTCTCTGAACCTGAAATAAGGTAAATCTCTGTGCTTGATCCCAAAGCACAAACATGTTACCCTGGCAATGTCTACTGCATGATTGAAAGTGTACTGTCTTGATGAGGAACTCTGTCCTCCTCAACACAAAAAGTTCATGCCAAGGACTGTATGTAAAAACACAAATTAAAACAGTGCTTCCTGCCCCTGCATTTGGCCTTTCTAAAATAATTGTGATGAGAACAGCAACTGCATTTCTAACTCTTCATCCTAACGTTCCTTCCGGCATGAATGTAACCAAGTCAGTCCTGAACAGAGGCTTGGAGCCTTCACTGTGGTTATTAGGTAGAAAGCTCGCTCACCAAATCACTCCTGCATCTCCCATCACCACAGCTGTAGGCCATTACAAAAAGGCCATAGCTGATTTATTCCTCAAAAGGACTATCAAAAAAGACAACTTCAGGTACAGTTTCATAGTAAACTACATAAACATAGTACCATTTCATGATCTTTAAGAGTCTCATTAAATGGCATTCTAGACCAATATAATTACTCTACAGCAGAACTTGAATAATGATGGAATGCTTTCCACGTTGCCCTTTCAGTCCTAAAATTCTTCTTTTGCTACATACTATCCAAGTGTCTTCCTATAAAACAATTGTCAGTAACACAAGAAAACATTGCTCTTTTTGCTTAAAACACACTGGTAAAATTCTAAGCAAAAGAATCATCTGTATGGCATAAATTCATTATTATTCTCAAGTGTCAACACTCAATTGTAGGCAATATTGCAGGGTTTAATTTCTTTATGTAGCCAGTGCATAAAATTAAGGTAACATGAAAAATTCACCTTACAAATAGAGAAACAAAATGCTAGTTACAGTTCAGCATTTGTATTAAACAGTATTCCTTGCAAATTCATAGATACAGAAGGTAAGGTACCTGAAATGCCAGAGGTCAAGGATTAAAGCTGCAACTTATGTTCTGACCAAGGGTGTAATATAAATATGACAACAATAAAAATGGTAGATGTGTAATCTTTTCATTTTGAGGGAAATCAAATGCATTTTAAAGAAAATTGACATTGTAAACTTACTGATGAGTCACAAAAAATGAAAAAGTAATCCACGTCAGAATTTATAAAGACATGGGAGTAGTTATGGGGAAAAACACTGATACTTTTCAAATTTACTGCATCTCCCGGTTGCCCAGCAACTTCATATCACCACATGATCGCTCAAGGCTCCAGACTAGATGCAGCAAAAGACTTGGAAAGCCTGAACTTAAAGCACTTAATTATGAAGCACTTCAGCCTCAGAACAGAATTCAGAAATACATTATCATCCTTATTCAATTCCTGGGGGAAACAAGGCTCCAGGGAACACAGTTCTAAACAGCCAACAAAACCTTACGGTGAGATGCAAATATAGGAACTATATGTAATCCTGCATCTCTCTGGGGAAATGGTGTAGTGCCAAAAGCAAAGGCTTCTGTTCATTTGGTACCTACAGTAGAGAATCCGCTTGTGGGTAGGGCAGCCAGCAAATACTCTTTTAGGGACCATGATCATGCTCAGTAGAAAAGGAGGTGATGATCATTGTACCTCCTGCAAACCATTCTTGCTGAAGGAAAGCATGCAGAAAGAATATAAAAAAATGTATTAAAAACATTATGCCAGCAGATGGCTCCTGTTCAAAGTTGGTATGATTTGTAAACAGAGAAAATTCAAACTTTCAAAAAAGCATTCTCCTAATTTAAACTTGGAACCTAGATCTTATTTCATACTTCTAATATCACATTGATGGTAAAAGGGTTCTTTATTCTTAACTGTATGATGGAAAACACCCTGGCCTGTGTGTGTCAACACTCAATTTTCAGGGCAAGTCCATAAAGGTTATGTTAAGGTAATTATTAACAAACATTTTTTGAAGTTATCATAATAGAAATACAAGAACATAACACAGCTACTGTGATTTTGACAAGGTCAACACTCAGGACTAATTTAAAGAAATAAGTCAAGTTTCATGTTAACATAGGAACTAATTAAACTTGGTTTGAACACAAGCAGCAGTTCTTCCAACATTGCTGCTTTTCTCTTTTGCTATGGTATGAATGAAAAACAAAGGCTTTCTACTCTCTACAAGAGGTAAGCTGAACATAAAAATTAAGAGAACAAATCCCTTATGACAAAAAGCTATAAGCCAGACCACCTCATAGGTGACCAAATTTAAAAATCCCAGCACTCATGTCAACTCTGGAGATCAAAAAGGCGTTCTTATCTCACAGGGAGAACATTCCTTCCACGTTACAGCAAAAGCATATGAGCACAGCAAACTTGTATTTCTGCAGCTTGGGTTTGCTTGTCATCAAGAAGTGGGAACACCCTGTGCTCATTGACTATTTTGGTTTGCTATTTTATATTTGTTAACAGTGAATTCAGGATATTCCTCAGTAAGAACAGAAATCTGACAATCATATCAATTTTCAAGGCTCTGCTTAGTATTCACCAACTTACTGGCTTCAACTAGAAATTTCTGCACTGTTACATCTCATTACAATAAGGAAGATACCAACTGTGTTAAGAATAAATGCCACTTGTGGCCCCTTTTCATTCTCTCACTCATAAGCACATCATGGCTTGAAATTTAAAAGTAAAACAAACAAAAGCTTCCTACTGCATTTTGTTTCATTTAATTTATATCTTCAACTGATTTTGTAAGTTTTGCAGTAAACAGCAATAACTGGAAACAGCAGATGCTTCTATTTGGGTTTCGCCTAGCTAAGTATTGCAACAGAACAAGGATAAGTCCAGTATAACCATTACTTTTTATGTCTTTGAGCCCTGGACCGACCAATTAAGTTAGCCTGCATACCAAGATAGCTTAATTACACATATTTGACTAAGCATACTTACGTAAGTATCCAATTATAGCTTAAAACAACACTCAACTGTTTGAAGTGCAACAATGCATTACCTTGACAATTTAAAACACAAATTTACAAGACAATCTGCCAATATTCTCTAAATATCCCATACCATCAATGTGAAATTTTTTTTTTAAACTAACAACTACAGATAATACTAGAACTAACCACTTGGCTACACATAAGCAAAACAAAGTGGTTTGAAATTCTTCTACCTTTTCTTTTCAAAATATTGTTCAAAGTAATTTTCATACTAGGATAAACTATCAGCATTTCTGCAACTGAAAGATAAAACGATGTTTATGTCTCAGGAGGATAGGAGTCAATCAGTAGAGTAAGAAAAGATAAATGCATGATGAGATACATTTAAAAAGCTCTGTAATGACACACTGTTTTACAGTGGAAGACATTAAAAACCCTACAATAGGCACTAGTTCTGACTACAGAACTGTGATACTGCTTTTACCAGAGTCAGATACTGTACCAGATGCAATTACCTGAGGAACTTAACGTTAAGTTGCTGATGACAACCACAGTACACGTACCCCAAGACTTGACCATCACTAGCATATATACCCACATTATCTGTGACTATAACTGCTATATTTTATTTTAAAAAAGGATTTCTCCTTTTACGACACAATTTCCTCCCTTAGCTAAGTGCTCTGGGGTCTACAAACTGACATCAACAAAGTATTCATGTTATTATATCAAAAATCTTTTGGTGTACACTTTCCTGCATCTTTCAGACTTTTTTGTTTTGAAGGAAGTCTTTTTTCCTAATGATAATTTTAATCATGCCTGTAGATTCAAAGAGCAGACATTTTCAGTTTGAAAATAGCAAATGATAGCACTACCTTTTCTATTGAGGCGAACTGTTCTTACTGTAGCTTTCAGTTTGAGGAATTATAATCAGAAGTAGGAAACAAATTGAGAAAACAACTAATAAAAGAAAAATAACTTTTTTAGTAAGATTCTAAAGCAATCACAAAGCAGAAATAGTAGAAGTAGAAATACCTACTTCATTCTCTATAAATGTTTAAATAAGTCCGCTTTCTTTCTCATTAGGCTGCTTAACAAATGAGGGTCCATTATTCCTTACTTGAATAAATGATGGTAATATGGTGAAAATCTATTTTACTGAAGGATAGAGCATATCTCCATACACTTGCTGCATGCCAGATTCATTCAAATCTGCCTCACTAAGCCTGCATAAACAACTGGGTGGAGAGCACAGCATCACTTCACAAGGGTAGCCAGATCTTGTATCAGATTGAATTTGCCAGGCTAGAGCTCATTACAGCAAGCACATGGACTTCGAAGAAACACTCATGAATTACCATTAAACTGGGTAAGTCCAAGTGTGAGTACCGATTTTTAGAAATTCTTATGTTTATGGGCAAGAAGAAGGTGTTAAAATGCCTTCAAGTGTTTGGAACACATTCAGATTTTATCATCTAAATAACAACATGCATCAATTTACAATCCTTCCCATCATATTTGCTCATATGAAAGAGTTACTGCAACAATAACCTAAGGTTTAAATTAACACTGTATTGCTATAACTCCTTTGAAAGAAACAACAGCTACCTTGTAAGACAGTGCAGAGTGACAGGACACACAAGGAGAGTCGGTGTCAAGTAGTCACTACTATTTCCTACTGCACATCAGCTTTTACCAGTACAAAAGCTGGAAACAGAATGGGATTCAAGGCAGCAAAACCCCAGGTCACGAGAAGTCATAAAGTGAACTTTTTTTCTGATTTAGCGCTAAATCAAACCTTTCTGACATGGGGATAGACAGATTTCAATAAAGCAAATACTTAATTCAAAAGTTTACATTAATTCCTTTTTATCACTTTAAAGCAAACAAAACATACCTTCAAAACTAGTTCAAAATAGGAAAAAAGCAATTTTAGAACAGTTTCACTTAAAATCCCTTGCTATCACAGGAACCTAGGGCATCAATATTTGGGGGGGGGGGGGGGGGGGGGCAGTGTGGGGAAGGCAGATTTTTTAGCAGATTTTTCATTGGTTCCACTAAAGCTTTTGATTAAAACACAAGAAGCTGTTTTCTGGTTGAGACACAGGCACAGGAACTGCCTGAATTCTGAGCTAATTATCTGCTACACGACTACCTGTAAACAAAGTATTGACTTAATGACATATGATTCCTTCCAGTTGTACACTCACCATTTCTTGGAATGAAACTGCATTAAATTCAACAATTTGGTATGGAAAGTTTGTTTAGCTGCTATAATGTTTTCTTAAATTTTTTTCAAATTCAGCACTGGTTTTAAACCAAACCATACAAAAAAATTAGTTTTCTAGAACTTAAGAGGTCAATCTTTTTAGTACTTAGAAGAGCAAAAAAAAAACCAAACACTGATTTGTTTTTGTTAATTAAAACTACTGGCCTTTTTCTCAGGGTTTTGCAACCTGATAACCAGTTTCTTTCTAGCACATCCAATAAAGCTGCACGCAAAAATCCCAACTGCATGCTAGGTTTCTCCTCTTCCAATACCCACCCATAACAATTTTCCTTCTTTCAATTAGGAGATTATTTGCTCTAATGGTTTCCATTTCTATCTCAGCCAACTAATAAATAATGCTTCAGAAAACTTGCAAGCACTGAAATGCAAGAAAAGTGAACCTCTTTGCTCTGGTGCACAAGATTATCTCTACCGCTTGGTAGAAAATTTGTTTTTACCAGCAAAAAAAGGTTTCAAGATTATCATATTAACTTTCTGATTTAACATTTCAAGAACGCTAAAAATTATCTGGCAAAAACTCAACAGTTTAAGAGTTCTAATTTGCAAAGCCCTTTTGTAAGGAATTTTATATTATTTTTAAACTAGTTCTGCATAATTTTGACTTATCAGGAAGCTGCATCTTTCACGAATCTTCATTTTATGAGGACATAGAGAGATATGTTAGATTCTGAGGCGAGATTGCACTTAGTTTGGATAGCTGTAGGATGAAAATGAAAAGCAGTTTGATGTGGAAAGCCTTTATTTGTAAATGTACAGCGGTTTTGACATCTGGGTACTAAGTGATGAAAATTGATTTTGGCTTTACTTTTACTGCTGCTTGACTAGCAATTGCCTCAATTTTAATGGCTGTGTTTGCAGGAAATTCACTTAAGGAGCCTTACTAGCCATTAACAATGTTCTTATAGGAATATACAAAAAAGAGACAGTGTCATAGAATAGAATCATGGAATCATTTAGGTTGGAAAAGACCTGTAAGATCATCGAGTGCAACCATAAAACTGACACTGCCAAGTCCACCACTAAACCATGTCCCTAAGCGCCACATCCACACATCTTCTTAAAAAACTCCAGGGATGGTGACTCAACCACTTCCCTGGGCAGCCTGTTCCAGTGCTTGATAACCCTTTCAGTGAAGAAATTTTTCCTAATATCCAATCTAAACCTCCTCTGGCACAACTTGCGGCCATTTCCTCTCACCCTATCACTTGTCACTTGGGAAAAGAGACCGACAAACACCCACCTCTCTACAACCTCCTTTCAGGTAATTGTAGAGAGCGATGAGGTCTCCCCTCAGCCTCCTCTTCTCCAAACTGAACAACCCCAGTTCCCTCAGCCGCTCCTCATAAGACTTGTGCTCCAGACCCCTCACCAGCTTCATCGCCCTTCTCTGGACACGCTCCAGCACCTCAATGTCTTTCCTATAGTGAGGGGCCCAAAACTGAACACAGGATTCGAGGTGCAGCCTCACCAGAGCCGAGTACAGAGGCATGATCACCTCCCTGCTCCTGCTGGCCACACTGTTTCTGATACAGGCCAGGATGCTGTTGGCCTTCTCGGCCACCTGGGCACACTGACAAATCATATTCATCTGGCTGTCGACCAACACTTTCAGTTCCTTTTCCACCGGGCAGATTTCCAGGCACTTGTCCCCAAGCCTGCAGCATTGCATGCAGTTGTTGTGACCCAAGTTCAGGACCCCACACTTAACCTTGCTGAATCCCATACAATTGGCCTCTTGTTCAATAAGGTAAAATAATACAACCTACACATCTAACTCAGCTTATATATATATATATTTTTAAGACTAAACAGAAGTGAATAAAGGCACTAGTCCTGTGTTAAGAGAGCTTATGCTCATGTAGATTCAAAGAGCAGAGGCTTCAGCTGCTATAAGATGATTCTTCAGTTCTAATGGGTCTCTGACAGACTTCAGCAACTGAGTACATTGCGCCAAATGGCAAGTGGTCAACGTACAACTTGAACTTGTACTTAGCTATCACATGACAATGCTGTTAAAAAGCCTTTTATCTCATTTGTATTTGTACAGTGACATGAGGGTGCAGATAATGATCACTGGCCTAAGAGTCATCCCCTTACGAAGTGTTGTCAAATTTTTCCCATTGTAGAAAAGCAGTGTTACCCCAGCTTTTACCAAGATGCATCACGCTGATTTCCAAAGTGTTTCAGAAGATCAGTCATACCACAAGGGCTACAGAATGGGAGTACAAGGAGAGCAGGAGAGCAAACTCTACAAATTCACTCAACTTGCAAAGTTTGGTTGTGATTTTACAGCTTTGGAGCTCATACAACACCTGTCAAAAAGATACATCACCTGTGGCCACTCTTCCCATGCTCATATGATATGGCATTCTTTTTCCACTCATTCTTCCAAAGGATGGATTTGGTTTTTAGGCTCACCGAACTTCGTGGTTACTATTCTAATCATCCATTTGTATTAATTCCGACAGGCATCGTGGCGCTGTCTTGAAGCCTCAGTAGAGATTTGAGTTCCCTTATGTTAGGCAATTCGCTACCTTATACACTGTTGAGATACAACCTAAACCATAGGAGAGAGAATACTGCTAGAAAGTATTTAGGCGTTTTTTTCAAAGTGACTTGGCCAGAATCAGGAGTGAGGCAATATCGATAACCAGAAACAAGTCTGAGATGCAGTCCAACATCTAGAGAACAAGATCATCCTTATTCCTCTATCCTAACTTTTTTCTGCATGTTGCACATCCTTTATTATACTGCAGTAGGTTATTTTAGGGGGAATACAAAACCAGTGCTGAAGTAGAAAAATACTGTCTTCTACCCCCCAACACTTCTGCCATGCACTAAACTTATGCACTTCATGGTTTAAGTGATTATATCCTTGGAGTCTAGCTTGCAGAACTTAATCTTTATACTTGGTAGCTAGTTATACTCTAAGATACTTCCAACAGAGGTAATTTCCTCATCAGCAGAAGCATAATATTTGCAGGCCTTCCAACATGCCAAACTCAAAAGAAACTGTCCTGCTCAAAGACAACTGGAGTTAAAAAGTGACCTCTAGAACGGAGCTAGAGAAAGATATTACTGAAGTAGTCAGCAAACAGGTAAGAAAGCCACTGAAAAACATGTTGTACAACTGTATAAATGGAAAAGCAGATGATTCTCAGACACTGACTATTCTTTGCAAAACTGAAATTAATTCATACTGCCTAATTTGCTTTCAGTACAGTTTTACACATTTCTCTGTTCAATGATACTTGCACACGAGTACTATGAAATGCAATTCCTAGTCATTTTAGGAAAATTGGTCCAGGGCAGCCATTATTTCCATTCAAAATATGTTATTCTATCATGAAACTATAACATCTATCCAAAAAATGTGATTATTTAGGGATATCACAATCATAACACAATTTCCTCTTGGAAATACATTATGTAGATACTCACTGTAGCTTTAAGTCTTTTTTTAAATATTAAAAGCAAAAAACATCAGAGGTGCAATAAAATTGCCAACTTGGAAACTAAAGCCAAGGAACTACAGCCGTTAATCCAAGTAGGTTAGCACTGAGATCATGCCTTCCTATCCTGTGATTTTACCCATATCTTCACACTCTTGCCGCAAAGCGGAGTTCATGTGAGCACATAAGGCACACATACACAGATGGAGCTCTCGCCCTCCAGCTTCAACCACCAGCTCTCCCTTTGTCTAGTTCTTGTCCAACCAATCACCATTCCCTATTTCTGTTTCTCGCTTAATCCTGGTATTAGGTATCCTCAATACCTAACCTTAATGAGGTATGTCACCTAATTTGGCTATGTTCCTATCTTGATACACAAGCATTTGAACTTCTGCAGTCTTCTTCAGTTTGCCTGAGAAACAAAACTGTACTCCAAACAGTTCAAATTCCAGAATGCTGTTAAGAAGCTAAAGTGCAGTGGAAAAGTAGAAAAACTTAGTAACAATGGTACTACCAGCAAAATCTGTTTTAGACTGGTTCCCCACATAACAGATGCGCTGAACATCGCATTTTCTTTTACACATGATGTGGAGCAGACACTAGCAGTTTTCACTCAGGTGGCATTACACCGATAGGGAAAATTAACCTAAATTCCAGAGATATCTAGCACCACTTCCTTTAAAGGTAATATAAATCTTACACCCAAACCAGGCTTCTATTTTAACATTTTCTCATCACCACAGCATCCAAAAACACAAACAGGAATTATGCTCACTCAATGCCAGTCATGTCTGCCAAGAATTTGCATTTACAACAAGATGCTAGAGATCAAGTGAAATACCAACAGCATGACTGGATTTGGCAGTGGCATATTCTCATATTCCCTTGACAATATTAAAGGTTGACAGCAAAAAGAAAACTAGATCAAGAACTGAACCATGAATGAACTCGCATCTGATATGACCTAAAGCAAAAAGTCAGCATGCCATACATAATACTTTAACATTATTTTCATTGTTCCAACATAAATTGAGCAGATGCAAGGCTGTGTAAATGTTTCAGCTAGCAGGATAGCACAGCTTTGACTGCTTTCCCTGTACCACTTACAGGGATTCTTCAGCTTCAGAATTTTTGGTCAAGTTCAAGGCCTACCTTAACAGCTCGAAGACAACATTCACCTATATTCACATTCTCACTTAAATCCACTAAAGCAAAAAAGTCAGCTGGAAGGACAACCACTCTTCAAATATGAGTACTCCCTGTATTTTGTGAGAATTGTGAAAAAAAAAGATTACTTGAGTGCTACAATGGCGAGACTACTCTTTCCAGTTCCCTTAATTTCCTCTGCATATTTTGGTACCAGCCAGAGATTTCAAGGAAGGGGTCATATAGCTCAAAACTTTCGAATGTGAAACAGTGAGAGTTAAAAGTTTCCACTCCAAACCAGCTAGAAATCCCCAGGCATACATGAATCACATTCCTTTTACATACTTCAGTGCACCAGAAGAATGATTTGAGAAATAATAAAAAGATAACATTTAATTGTTATCCACCCAGCCAATGCTATATTCTTTAGTTAATGTTTTGTTCTGAACACAGTTAACAAGTTGTCAGAAAAAAGCTTGTTATAAGAGCTGCTCCAGGAACACACACCCCGAAACAAAATTTCATTCCAAAAGAAGCTGGAACCTTTTTCATAAAATCAGTTTATGGAAATATGGCCATTTTCACAGTCAGAAAGAGAGGCATAAAAACTGACTCCTGAAATCACACCAAAGCTCTTGGGGAAGCCCAAGAATTAAAACTCTGATTTTCCTAAATTTAAGTTGAGCACCTTAATTTTAAATTAATGCTGCCTCCCCAGGTTGTTTCTTAATTGATGCTTTGCAATTGATGCTTTGCAAAAAAGAAAAACTATCAGTGAAATATAAATGGATAAATATTTTAAAACAAGATTTTCTATTTGTATCATAAAAAAAGTAAAGAGCACATTTTGTATGCATCCTACACAAAGCTATCACAGCTAGACTGATCTTTCTATTTGAAAATAGTATTTTGGCATCACATGTATATTTCAGAGTTTAATAAAGCATTCACATTTCAGTCCCAATTTAGAACTATTTGCAACTATAACTAATCCACATTGCAAAGGGAGAAATTCAAAAGTTGAAAATGAAACATGAAAATAGGAAATTGATCCAACAGTTACAGAGTATCCTCTGACACTATATTTCAGTTGGAAGGCTAGAGGAAAGTAATTTGTCCCTGCAGTAAGAAAAAGGTTTGTGTTTCTCCCCCCAACACCTCTGTAAAGTCAAGAGGCAGTTGTGACACAGCCACTACTGGTGAAAGGAGGGGTGGAGGGGAAGGGAAACAAGACAATAAAAATATGTTTTAAATATGTATTAAGCATTAATCCATAAATAATAAGGAAAATTGTATTTATAAATCACAGTAGGTAATCCCTTTTCCACGCTACCTACATACTGAAGGGCACTAAGATACCTTATACTAGGTAGCATGGTGGAGGTGCTGTTTTGGATTCTGTATGCCACTGGACTCAAGTTTTCAAAGGTATTCAAAAGCCTATGTCTGAAATTTAATGAAAGCATTCAATCTCTTTGAAACCTAATTTCAGTTCAAGATATTCCCTTCAAAGGGCAGGACCCTTCCAAAAATATGTAGAAAACTGTCCACAGGGGAACAAGAAGAATCATTAGATAAAGAATACCTCCTGGCATGCAAGGAAAGACCTGAAGAGTGAAGAATACCCTGTTACCAATACGCAAAGAAATTATGTAAGCAGAGTATCATGGTCAGATGTAATGTATTTATGCTGCAACAAGGAGGTTTAAAATTAGGCATCTAGAAATGCTAGAAAAGCATTCAATGGATTGCTTACGGACCTTGTAGAACCTCATCCCCAGTTTCAAAAAAACATTTTAGACAAAGGTTTAACAAACACGTTAAAAACAAAGTATACTGTGGTCAGTCCAGAAGTGCAGGGAGTGGATAAGACTTTTCAATGCATATATCACTCTTCTTCCCCCCACCCCACCCCCAAGAACTATTCTTTTCTATTACATTTGCTAGCTGATCTGGCAGAGTATGTATTTGTTAAATAGGCTAGGCTCTGCTAGCCCTTACTGACAAAGTATGCAGGATCAGTAGGAGGCACTAAAACCAAAAGCCAGCAGCCTTCTCTAATACAGAACCACCTGAAGTATAAGCACTAAAGAGCCTGCATCAACCTGAGTTTGTTCTCTAGACACAGTTATCTCCACGGTCTCTTGGGCTCCCACTTCCTGCGTGCAACATACTTTACCAGCAGTCATCATCAGTGAAATATTTTAATTAGGGTTTGAGGATTTTTAGTGTTCTTGTTTGTTATCATTTTGTTTTTCACAGAAATAGATTGGATTTTTGGAAGAAAGTTTCACTTCTATCCTCATGTTAAAGTTTCTTGGGAGTTACATTTTCTCATTTAATGATTCAACACAGATAAGGGAAGCATATATGATGCAAAATTGTTAAATATTCAGCATCTTTTATTAAACAAATCAAAATCTGCAAGCTTGAAAGCTTCTGTATGATAATACCCTATTGAATGACCTTTTCTATTTATTCTCTAGAAACCATGCATTAGACTTAATAACCATACTTCCTCATTATCATTTATTCTGACCTAAAGACTGATTTTGCAGTCCACAGGGGAAAACTTTTCCTGATAATTAGTTCTCCTTGGTTGTAGTCCAAGAGAAATGACAAATTTCACCTTGTTTAAGACGCCTCCTGATAACAGTTTAAGCCAGAGGAAGCATGCAAAATTTATTTTTTTTCTTAGACATGCACATGTTTTTCTCCTGAGGTTGCACCACTATTTTGTCCAATCACTTGTTATTTTACTCCCCTCTGATAACTGTGGTCTACAGAACAAACAGCCAGCTTTTCTTCCCTTCTGTCTGGGAAGCTTAAATTTTGACAGGATGCAACATACTAGTAAAATAAAGTCCTTGACAAAACATCCATTGCTTCCAGTATTACAGGCAAAGATATTTTTTTGACAGACTTATATACCCGCTGCTACCCCTTACCCCCCCAAAAACCCACACATGGTCTGACTGCATACAATGACAATGCGGGGGGGGAGAGGGGGGGGGCGGGGGGGATAAGAAAAATCAGCAGTCGAAATGGGCCTGAGTAGTCCTGATTCTAGGTAGACCAAGTCTTTTTTCATTTCCCTGAGGAATCAGGATATGCATTCTCTGGCTAAGCACCTCCAGAAGATAGAGAAACAGAAGTGCGTACATAGAACTGAAAACTGAAAGACAGTAACATGGATCTTAGAGCCCAAGTCTGAAAGCAATATACTCCTTAGGGGAAAACAAGCATCTTTTTTGTAAAGGAAGGACTTCACTGTTTCTTTACTGTTGAACAATTCCCAACCTGAAACCACCAGAAAATAGAATAGTCCACAACTATGCTTGGAGAAGTAGATCCTAAAGTTTACTTTGCTGGGAATCTACAAACACTGATCTCCTGGGGAGGGGAAGAAACTAACTATGGGCAGTGATCAAAGCAGAGATTAATGTACAAGTGCATAGAAGGCTTTGATGTTTGAATTTAATGCATCTGTTCAAATTACTGTGTAATTTAAAAAATAGCTTTTTAATGTACAGACATTTGGCAATATTTCACTACTTTTTTGTGGCTTAAAAACTGGAATAAAGTATTTTTGTACTTGAAAATATCTATTAGTATTAGCATACTTTTCTGTTCTAACCACCTAAAATTCCATAAAAATTATTAACAATTTAACATGAGAATAGTGTTCGCAACAACTTAGCATTTGAAAAGCATGTTTTTTCTCCCTCTTCTTTGACAATCTGATGTTCTATGTTAAAAAATTCATGATGGGTTTTTCAAAGCAGTCTTACACTGGCTGACCTTCTCATCAGCTTTTTAAATACTGTAGGTGTTTCTAAATTAATTCATAAATTATATTGGAATAAACTATGTCATTGCCAGTGCAGCTGGAAACCAAGCCACTGCAGCAAATAATTTATTCAGATTTATCCTTTACTTTGTTCATGGAATATTTCGTCAGCAAGTTAATCTTTTCCATAACTCCCCCAGGCCTCCCCTCCCACCCTCCCCAATGGTCTACAAACTGCTTACTGCAAATGAATGTATTGTAACACTTAGCAAGGCTGATCATAAGTAGCATAAAAGCACCTTGATTCCCAAACTGGAGAAACATAACTTTAAGCAGGTAGGACTAAAGAGACCAGGAGAATTCAGAATTTTAAACTCTGCATTTGAGATGTATCTGATAAAATGCCTTTCCTGCTCCCAGGTGTTTGTATCCAGAATCCCTGCAAAACAACTGGGCTCCTGTAGGATTTGTTTTGCATCAGTAGAATTGAAATTTATTATCCCCATACCTTGGCATCCTGTACATGTGTCAGTGGGCAAGGGTGGACAGAACATGAATGGCTGACCCATTTAGTTATCATTTTGCCATGGAAACACATCATTGTATTGACCTAACAGTGGACTTCAACTATGTCAAAACAGTTACAGTCAAGACGGGAACAAGTTCTTCTCTGTATCAGCTGTAGTTAGGATGGTGCAAGACAGCCTGAAGTTAAAACAGGAAAGACTCAGGTTATGAATCAAGATATTTACCATAATTACCTAATAGTCAAGACAGCTCTGGAGCAGACAGTGGAGGAACCAGTGGACTATCCCTGGATATTTTCAAGAACAGTTTCGACAAAGCTTTGTCATGAATATGTGCAAGTTGATTTGCCTGGGGGAAAACCAACAAGATGGGACAGACCTAGAAAATAGGACTGGATGTTATATTATTCTAGTTTGGGGTTCTTATTTACTAATATGTATATTTGTTTATATAAACACTAGTACATACTAGACATACAGTGGGTATATTTCTTTATACATATTTTTCTACTATGTTTTCATACCTATCCATCCCTTTTTCTATTTTTCTTCTGCTTCTATTACATATAGATGTGTATATATATTTAGACATACACATAGTGTATCCTTTATTTAATTTTCTTTAGTAAGAATCATTACAGAGTCATAAACAATTCTAAGAAGCCTCAATTTCTTCTTCATTTAACAGCAACATTCCTAGTTTTGGCCTATAGTACATAATAGAAACTGAAATCTTTGATGACCCCTTATTTCTACTACAGTCTTCTCCCTCCCAAATCTTCTGTTATACAACTGAACCATAAATCAAAAGTTAAACTAGAAACCAAATTAATTTTGTTTCACCTTCTTTCTGTGTCATTTGTCATTATCAGATGACCCGCACAGTTACAGATAGACTAGTATATTATAATTAGAAATGCCTATTTTCATGTTACTTGATATATTTGTGCAAATTCAATAAATGTGAATAATAAATGAGAGGCATTAGATTTGTATTCTGTATTTAAAATACTAGCATAGATGATTTATGGTTGTCAACAAGTTAATGTATGAGAAAGAAGGAAAGAATCATGAGCTTCCATGAAACGACAAAATTCAAGATATTGAAGTCAGGAAAGTCATAGCAATATTTCCATCTACTGGAGGCTGGAGATAATCAGCTACTCACAGCTGCCATATTCACTTTTTCCTTTGAAAGTCAAATTGATTAAGTATAAATACCTCTCTTACTGGATTGATCATGCAATCTGGCTCCATCATTTCATATTTTTCATATATGTCCACAACATTAGGACATAAAAAGCAGATATTCTGTTAAAAGCTGTGGGCCCTCTTATCTTAAAGGACTAGGAAAAAACTAAGGCAACATATAGAGGCTGTCCCAGAATGTACTTGAGTCAGCCACATCTTCTCCATAAAAATAAGACTTCTAGAATCTATTCATCAATTTGTCCAACAGTGGATTCATCACATGAAAAATAAGCTTGATTCAAAGAGGAAGATCCTGATGCTTAAGGAAACAATGATGTCAAAGTTATGGCTTTATTTTTGTCACTCTAGTATACTGTAAAAGTAGCACTTCGTGTTTCACATGCAAGATCTCTATTTCTCCACGTCTACACAATTTTAAAACAATCTCTTATTTCTAAGTGGCATTTTACGAAAAGCCTAAAAAAGTGAACAATGTGTCACTGCTAAACAGCAAATAACCAGCCCCAAACCTGTTCCACTTCTATGTGGCAGGAACCAAGGGCTAAGCCCTGATAGTCTAAGAGAACACACGTTATTGAAAGACAGCCTACAGCACTAGACCAAACAAACAATTTCATTTACTCATAAGGCTGTTCAGATGGGCAATTTTGATTTCTGAGACCACTGATTTTTGAGAGTATCACAGATTTCAGAAAGCAAGCTTTTTTTTGTTTAAGAAAATAAGCTTCAGTAAAATAACTTGTTAAAGCCCATACAAGATAAGGATTCATAAAATCTTTTACAGCATCTGCTGAAGGTTAATGTAAACAAACCAATATCATGCATTGCTTTTGCAGTTACTTCACAGCATGTCACTGGCAGTTCCAAAGTAAAATCCATACACAAACACAAGACACAGGAATGGCAGCACCAGCTTTGACCTCAATTACCCAGACATACTGGGCTTCTGACTGACAGAAGAATTTGACTCTCTGTATTTATGAATCCTCACGCTCCCTTAGATATATATGATTGAAAGCCAACTCAGAGCAATTCCAACATCCACAATGACATTGCCATTACAAAAAATATTATTGCTTCCCTCCTGTAGCATGCTGTTGTCAAGTAAAGCCTTTCAAATGTTTGTGTAGAACAATTTAGCCCACTACTTTTTTGTTCATGGATAAATCAGCAGACACAGGCAGTTAGTCTTTGTGATTTCAAATTGTGCAGACATGTTATGTAAGCATATTTCAGCACCTGCTTCTGTTCTTTTCTTTGTGGCTTGTGGGAGGTCACCCAACTAATATGGCAGCATTTATGCTCTTCCCTTTGATAGCAACCCTTACAAAGGGGAGATAAAAGCTTGCAACACAACTACATTTGTTCAAACCTCAGAGTCCACAGAAACCTCAAAATCTACACAAACAACTATTGCATACATGTACGCTAACTGAAAGACGACAAAGGAAGTATTCGAGGAGAAATCAAAAATCAATGAAGAGCTTGCAAAAGGATTTTACTCCTCATTATTTAAGAGGTACTGCAAAGTATGGCACATAAGACAGTTGCAGCTAGTTTCCACACAGTGAAGTGTAAAAAAAATGATTTCTGTGGCATATTTGTTAATCACCAGTAAATATTAACTTGTTTTTAAGCAGTAGTCAACCAAGAGACAAAAGTTCCATTATATTCCTTGACACTAGTCACAATAAAAAAGACACTACCTGAATTGGGAATAGCAAATACTACGTCAAAAAAACACATTCATTCTGAGAATACATCTGCATCACTTTGCATCTGCTCACCTTCCACTTAAACCAACTTTCTCCAATGAACTTGAACCTCCACACATGCTAGATGGGGTGAGTTATTTACCAAGCTCTGACTGATGTGTCATGGGTCACAGAGGCCTGATGCAATGCACGTACTTCAGTGTTTATTTAGAATAGAAAGCACATTTATACAATTCATCAATAGGCTGCCTCATGAGAAACACTTCAAGTGACACTTAACAGGTAACAAATATAAAGCAGAAAGCCTTGGCCCTGTATCACTGAAGTCTATGCAAGCTCTGTTTTCAAAGGGAATAGGTTCAGGCACTGAAAAAAATCCTTCCAACACCAAAGTAAATGAGCATCAAGAAACCAATAAACCAGCTTCTTAAAGAAGGGTTCTGAAATAGTTAGACAAAAGGAGTCAGTAAGATTTATCTTTATAATTTTTTATCAGACTACCTGAAATCAAGAGAATTTGGAATATGAATTCTAAACACTAAAAGAACCTTCCACTGCTTAATTTATATCCTTCCTTAAATACATAAATTCCTGGTGCATGGTGGCGAGCCTACCTAAATCATCATGGATAAAGAAACAGTAACTGCCAGCAAGCAATTGCTTTTTCAGGGGAAGCACCCACTTCTCTGTCTCTTAGCATTTTCACTACACTGATCAGCAGCACTGTCATGGAGTAAAACACTACTGCACTTAAAATGCTACAAGTAGCCCTGGAAATGGAAAGTTATCATGGCAACTACCTAATGCTCAGGAAAGACTTTCCTTTTGAAAGCATCTCCCAAAAACAGTGCATAAAACAAGCCATTGTGAGCAGTTGTCATGTTGATAGCGGAGACAATTCAGCAATTTTTTACTCACAGATTAATGGAAAAATATATGGAACAGAGCCTTTGGGCCCAATCCTATGAAAAATGCTTACTTTTCTCTGATTTCAAAATCCCTGGTGAAAATAATCAAGAAAGCCAGTTGACAGAGCTGCAGGTAATATTCAGACAAACTGTAAAGAACTAAAGACTCAAAGAATCAAAGATTTTGAAAGCAAGCAAGCTGTTATTTTTTCAAATTCCAGCCTTCTCCTATTCAATTTTATGTTTTTACATCTTCTTTCTCTCCCATTCTTAATTTCTTTTTCATTCTTAACACAGAAAGATGGAAAGTGACAAATGTAAGAGAAGCCAGTAATTCCACTTCATGTATAACGTTTCAATTTTCAACTTTGCTAAGCAGAAAAAAGTATCTTCAGGCTTTTAGACCAGTAATCTGCATAAAAACTATGAATCTTCTTTTCATCTTCCTTACACATATAATAGCCCCCTCCATTCTATGAAGATTGTTGTTATCATGCCACATGGAGTAGCATCCAGTATGAGAGACTGTAATACACAATCACAAACTGCTTTCCTTAGAAAAATCCTTCCTTCACTTAGTTACTTTTGGCTTGAAAGTCCACATTTCAGAGAATTCAAGGGAGATGTATGTCCAAACCTTCATCAACTATTTTCTTTCCCTTACAAAGTAAAGGTGTGCTATAGTATGTTAAAAAGTTTTTCATTGTTTAATAAGCTATTAATTTTTTCCTAAGCTCACTTTCAGAAACACCTGAGCTATTGTCAGAAACTTTTCTAGAACTCAGCTTGAGCCAGACCTCTAGCACAGGGTTAATTAAAGCAACTTAGCAAATAAAAACATGCCTGTTAAAGGCAACGATAAAGCAATCTTAATAATGATTTACAGGACAGCTTAAGAGTGTGAAGAAGCCCAAATGAAAAGCGTTGCCTAGTTCTCACATTTTATAGCACACTTTGTCTTTTAAAAAGTACTGTAGTAAAAGATCAAAATGAAGTGGTACAATCAAAATGACAGTGAGTCAATGATAGTCATTGAATACAACTTGTAGTTTTATGAAGGATTTGGCATGTGAGCTGGTTGCAACTTGACTATGAAGATAGCTCATTTCTCATCAGGTCTCATGTCAGTTGCTGAAAAAGTAGATCTTTGCTAAATAAAATGCAAGCACAATAAGTTATCATCTCTGTAGTTTATACTTCTGAATTTATTCAGCTGCTGTCAAATAAAAGATCTCTTTCAGAGCAGTTTTGTACAAGTCATGCCTGCAAAGCTCTACAAAAAACAAAGAAAAGTCCTGAAAAAAAAAAAGAGGCAAAATTTTGTCTCATACACAATTACTTCTCTCACCTGCTAGGAATCCAAAGGGAAATATCAACTGGCTCAGCCAACACACTGTAGGAAAGCTGGGTCAGATCACATAATGAGAAAATTAGGAAGTGACCCCCCCTCCTACAGAGGCAATATCAATCATGCTGCATAATTCATTCTCTGAACGAACTTTAAACTTTTTAACACCATCTTTAAGAAGGATTTTGTTCTTTCCTGCTCTTCCTGGAAGGTCACTTCAGAACCTTTCTTCCCAGATCCACCCTGTGGAAGTCTTATTTGCAGCCTACTGACATTTGCTAATTTTCATCATTGTAGCTTCCCCACACTCAACATATGTCCTCTTTTCATACCAAAAATTTGGGTGAAATCAGTAACTGCAGAATATTCAAAGTAATTTTTTTACTCAAACAGAAGTATTTGCAATCCAAATCTGATTTATCTATGTAACAGAACCGACACACTGAAACCTCTAAGTCAAATTTCAGTAACAGCTCACATTTCAGATACCAAACACTGAGTACAGTCCAAGAAATAACTGTAGTAGTCAGTCTTTTATTTTTTAATAATTTGGTAAAAACGTGAAGCTTATACAGTCAAAATCTGCATTTGTACACGCATCTTTAGCAACACTGAGCCTACGGGTCAAGCCCCAAGAAAAAGATGCTCAATTAGTACACCCACTGACAAAGCACTTTAAATCCATTCCAAAACCTACTTGTTGCTACCATATTACACATTTCAAAACCATAATATAAGTACAAGCTGTTCACAAGGAAAACCAGAAATATTCACCAGACAAAAGCATTCTTTTCTGAGTAGAAGTTGTGTTTTCTGCAATGTAAGTAACCCCTAAAAGTCTTATACCCTCCCTCTTAAACACAGAGCCAGAAGATTTAGGCAGAAGAATGAAAGAAGAAAAATATATGCAGAAACTCACATAATGACTTGGTGTGTGAAAGCATGGAGAATGTTTGTGGAAAGCACTAAAGAAAACCTAATTAAAATTCAAGCTAAAGGAAAATCTTTCTTGCTTTTCCAAGAAAATTGTTATTTCACCTAAGATTTAATTTTCACAAAAAAAACACAAAAAATGCATCTGTATCCATGGAAAAAGTCAGCATTTGATTAAAATCAGAACAGGGAGATCAAAGCACTTACACTTGGAAGCACTGGCACAGCAGCCTAACCGTGAGTGCCTGGAGCTACAACTCTCAATAGCCTGGTTTCTGAACCATGACATCGACAAGAACAAGCAAAGACTCCTATGCTTCACCATGATTGCTCAGCAGAAGGAATCATGATAGAACATAAAAGATAGAGCCTAGTCAGGCCATAACCAAGAACAAGGGCATAAAAAAAGTCAAGATGACAGTTATTTTGAAATCCAAAATGCTTCATTTTCAAAGTGCAATGCAAAGCTTTCAACTTTTCAGTGCAAATAAAAATTTGTTGCAGAAAAAAAGAATATTTTCCTATCAGCTGAGGTTAGAAATTAAAATCCTTCACTTTTTTCTTCTATTTTTCTATGCAGGTATCCAAAGATATAACCTAAAAGGCAATGAATTCAGAGCTAGCCACTTACCCATTCCTTCAGTCCTCTGCCAATAGTATACCTATCCTTTCAACCCTCCAGTCAGAGAAGAGCAATGAATTAAAGATACACTTCACAGATCTCCTCTTTCCTTCTTCAAGGGAGAGGGAGATTAAAGGTGTTACTATACTGTGATCTTAAGAATTTGTGGCAAAGGTCAACCATGCTCACTTCATTCTCAGTCCAAAGCTGCCAATCAACTGTTAAAACAAGCTAAAAAGCCATAGATACTAAAACACTGATTCAACAGAACTTAAAAACATTGCCAGCTTTCACTATGCATCACTATTTTAGAGTATAAAAATTCTCTTAAGGCCCTGATTCCTACTGAATTCTAAATCTCACAGCAGAAATATCATCCTGAAGACTTCAGTAACGCAAAAAGCTAACCACCGTTTTTAAGGCATCAGGATTCTTGAGAACTTAAACTGGGATATACCCAACACACACTTTCTTCTCCTTAAGTGTTTTTTAAATCTATTCTCATCCTACAAAGCACTTTGTCCTGCTGATTTTAAATGCCCCCTGTATAGCAATTGATTAAGTAGACAAGGTCTCCCACAAATAGTTTATTTTTAGTGTATCTGATGATTCTCTGAGGAATCTAAGGCACCAGAAGGGACAACTGTTAGGCTTCAAAGCAGCACAGAGCTAACAGCAAAGCACTGCAGAAGAATAGCGAGAGGTAACACAGGGATCAAAAAGAAAATGAGTGTGTCACAGTTCAGTCCACTTAGAACCAAATTCTTCTGAAGAGACTTGGTCTCTGAGTATGGGATGTGGTCAGGGAATAAACAGTGACCTGTCCCACTTTGGGGTCCCTCTGCAAGCTCATGGAAAGCACTTCTTCACCCAAGAACTCTGTCATGGCTCTTCCTTTATAACTAACTTTGACCCTTCAGGCTCTCCCGCCACAGTTGAATACAATTCCACAAAGCCCCTGTAGCTGAACTTCCCAGGAACATGCAACAGCAAAACAAACATGTGAGGTGGATTATTCCCCCTCCCTCCCCCAAGTAATTCATTGTTCTTTACAGACCAGCCACATCAAAAGATAGTGTATGATTTCATCTTAAACAGGTTAGATGCCTACCTACACGACAATGAGTTTCCCCATAACCTATTGAAGAAGATTCACCCAATCAAGAAGGTATAAATACATTACATGTGTTTTACAACTAGCAGTCCAGCCCCCATCATATAAAACAAACAACTTCTCATAAAAGAGCAATCCATGCAATTTCTTCTTGATAGGAAGTTATTACTTAGAACTATTGCGTATCAGTGGCAGGCAGCTATCTATTGCTGTTCCTATGCCATTTCTCCTTACAAATTTCTACCTGTGGTAGAAATAAAAACAGTAGGAAGGTAAAGACCAGTTATAAACAACCTATACTACAACTCTCTGCCAATATACCTTTTGTAGAGGATGAGCTTAGAGGACGAAGGGGAAGCAAGGCATGCAGGTAGGCAATCCCGTGGCTCCTGGCAGCCACACAGGGAAACCCCTGAATATAGACACTTCACCAGAAGCCTTTGACTTCACTTTTACCTTCTGAAGAGGAGATTTAACTTCTAAGCCGAAAAAGTCTTTCTGCCAATATCATGTGCATACATACTACAAGACAATTGTGCCAGTATGCCTGTAGTGGTGACACCTCTCCTACACACCTGCTTGTATAGCAGAAAAGGGTACTTCCAGACACATACTGAGTTCATGTTCTTAAAACATAAGTTTCTTGATCTACACATAGATACCCCAGACTGTCAGTAAGACTATAGCTTGCATTATCTAGTCTTTATACAGGGTTGTGTTTGTTGTATTTCATTCTACTAGGACTGCACTCAGTCGTAAAACACAAACATTTCCTCCTAAATCCAGACCTCTTATTTTAGAAAGGAAGAATTCCCAGGTGTGATTGTTATTCAGAGCATCTTTTCCACTTGAAGATTTCACAAATCCAGCAGATATGATATGGCCTGTCCCACGATCAATAAAACTGTTTTATCTTTTGCTACTGACATTACAATGTTTCCTTTCCATGCCTTTCTCTACAAAGGGAGTTAACTAAATTCAATACTAATATAAGCACTTACAATCCCAAGACTAATATGACCCCCTAAAGGGACTGGTAATAAGCACTATGTTCACATTGCTATAAGATGCATGTCAGACTAAGCAAGTACAGCTCTATTGCTCTTACACTATACTAGACTATTGCATCCTGGTTTCTCAGTCCTTATATAGCTCAAGAGTGAGAAAAACCCTTGAGGATTTGTGAGCGGAACAGAACTGTTCTTTCAACCGACACAAATATACATCAAGCTCCCTCTAAGGATGCTCTGTTAAGCTGATGCATCTTCTCCCTCCTTTTCTTTCTGGACTGCAATCAGGTTCAGCCAATCTCATGAAACTACTGAAAAAGTATGCATTTCTCATTCGACTTCAACAATGGCATGTCACGTTGGCTTTCAGTTCAGCTGGAAGCACAATCTGCGCAACAATACACCAGAAAGAAGAACACGCAGATAGTGGCCAAAGGAGCCACAGAGTGTCTGGCCTCAGCTGGCATCTTCTTTCCTTCTTACCTATTCCAGTGAATTTCCTTCAAGTCTCCCATGAGTTACTACCAGACATTCAAAGGAGAGATCAGGCATCAGAAAAGGCAAAAAAGCATTTTATTAAAATAAAAGCTACAATTTAGTCAATGCCCTGAAGGCTTCTGGAGTATGTGGAGGTTAGAGTACCAAAGAAGTTCAAAAGAGGAGCTAAATGTTAAGCATGCATGGCACATCATCATAATTTATACAACAAAAAAGTTTGCTCAGAATTCTGTCTTGCAGTATACCATAGTATCCATATATCATAATCTTGTAGTATAGCATAGTAGGGCAGACTTACTTGACCCAACTCACTAAAGACCTAGGACCACGTGTCCTTCAGATACAATGCAAGTACACACTTATTTTCTTGTATTATTTTCAGCTAGTCTGAGGAGGTGAACAGAGACCAAAGAAACAGCAATTGGCAAGAACCAAACCTACCTTCTCCCCACTAAGTCTTTTCTTGTAAACAATCCCTTTTTCACAGACACTAATTAAATAGCAGCAGCATCAAATACTGCTTCCAAGCTCACGGAAAAGAGCAAAATCCAAAGAAAATAGTACTTGAGTCCTGCAGTCCACAGTTGAAAAAGTAGAACATACCTCCCAGGAGAGAATGATGGATGACAAAGAAAAGACATACATGTGATGGAAGTACCAGGGCTGCTCACCTCTGACACTATATCAAGGTCTTCATCTACTTCCCTGCATGTGTAGAGGTCATGGATCATACGTATTGTCCCAGTTCCTCCCCTTCGCCAAAACCACTAAGAGCAACTCACTTTGAAAATGAAACCAAATCTTTCCCTAAAAGTTATTTTGTGCTGGATGCTCCTCCTCTAAAGTGGGAGGAAGGAAAGAGCAAAGAGACTTAAAAATCCTTAACTGTGTGGCTCACCGGCAGTCCTTTTGCTGAGAGTTTTTGTGGCGGGGAAACCTCAGCCTTTGCCACAATAGCCTTTATTCTCCCAGGAGCTTTCAGGAATCAGTCCCTACACAGTCATCCTGACCATAATACATGATCAAGAAGCAACCTCAACAGGGAATCCTTGCTGAAATAGCTTCTCTTTCTTAGTTTCCAGTTAGAGAAGTATTTTTAGAAATGCAATTTTACTCCCTCCCTGTAAATTAACCACAGTAAATAACATATATAAATTCAACAAAAATGCTATATAAATTTATGAACAAAAGCTTGACGTTCTCCCATTTACACTGTGTTTACTAATTCCTTCCACTTCGAAGATGCTGGCAGTGCTTCAAATTCTCCGAGAAGTCTACAGACATCTTTGCAGCATTGGGGCAGTAACACTTATCTGATGCACTGCTCTGCTTTCCTGAAGTTCCATGGTGGCAGATCTGGCTACAGGCAGTGTTTTCTTCATCCTTTCATTTTGCTGCAAAAATTTATTGATGCTTTCTCTGAAGTGGAAGAAGAATAACCAGTTTGTACAGGAATGGGCTAAAGGGAAATACAAATTTATCTCATCTAGCTGTTTCCAAGAGAGCTTAATTTTTCTGTGGCTTGATTCCCTCAAGCAGTTTTTATTGCCTTACTATCAACATCACAACATCCCTCCCTAAAGCGCATACATACGCTACTTGGGTAAGTGGTACAACAAAGACTTTTCCCAAAGGACCCTGAAGCACTAGGCAATAAATTGGACTTCTGAAACATCATTTTTTCTAAATAACCACAACTCGAACCTCTGAACATAAACCCCTGTAGAGCAGCAATCTAACAATGAAAGCAATTTGACTGGACTGTGTTATTTGACAGATATTTTACACTGGCTAAAAACATGAAGGTCCACTGCAGTAAAAAGACTCCCTCATTTTTACTTACTCTTTCCATTTAAAGTATTGCTAAGTCTGCACTCAAGGTACAGATTTCATTTATATTTCATGCTGCTCAACTATCTGGTCTTTCACTAGAGGACAAAGAGAAAGTGTTTTTGTTTACCTTGTAAAAATCTAAACAGAATCAGGTAATGTACATCTTATGCCAAAACAAACAAGGTCTCACAAATATTCCCAAATACAAACAAGTTCTTCTAATACATGCCTGTGAGTACCCAATTTACAATTATGCTAAGGGATTAAACCATGGAATGAAATATGTGTAGAATCTGAATTTTGAAAGTACATCTTCGCTCAAAGGACAATGGTGGTTTTAATGGTAGCTTGTCAGCTCTTGTGAAACTGCATTTGTTTGAACTCGAAATACTTCCCTGGCTGAGGAAAACAGTTTTTTCCACTGATACACTCTCAGGCTAGTTTGAAGCCTAGTTCTAGCAGGTTCAATTTGATACTTAGGCATGCGTTGAAGTTTAAGCATCTGGATAATCCCTGTGGACACTACTGCACAACATGTACTTGGCACCAGCTCACTAAGTTGAGGCCTGTTACATTTCGTTTGTGGGATCTGCTACCACTGAGGCAAGTTCAAAATGATAAGGTGCAGTCCGTTTAACTTACAAATAAAAAGAATACTAATACTCATGAGGAAAAATGTAATCAGCTTCGACAAACTCCAATCAAGCAAGCTGTAATTAAAAAGCATCTCTCCAGATCTGATGAATTACATCAACATCTATTAACTTTCTCATCTTGCTTCCCTTCCTCCTCAAGAAGTACATTATATTCTTCACTCTCTTGCATAATAGAGTAATAACCTGGGGCAGCGTAGTTGTCTTCACCATAGAATTAACATCTGCAGAATCAAACAGTATCCAACTAAAAAGAGAAGGGTAGGAAAAGAAAGGTATTTTTATCATGCTTTGGATTGGAAGGAGTTCAAACATAATAGAGCCAGTGAATTCAGGCCAACATTGCATAATACACTGTTCATATGTGAACTTCCCTCAAATTCCCATCCATTATAAATTCATATCTCCAAGAGGAGGTCCTGCAGTTGTTACTGTCATATTACTCAGGTTCCTCTCACAAATAATAGAGAGAAAACTAAGGCATCTGGGAAGGCCCATATATTAAATATGGTTCTTGCTGCTTTACTGAAACAAAAAGTCCCTTTAAACAGGTACAGAGAGCATTCTACCACTAAAAAGCCAGTAAAGACAGGAGTAAAAGTACCTTTACTTTTTCTTTTTTTTTAAAACCCCAAAAGCATGCTCTCAACTACAGCTTTTTAACTAAGCCAGAGGACAGATTATATATTAAACTCTAACTATACTTGACTGAAGTCTAAATAGGGCAAGGATAACTGTGTAGACTAGACTAAAAACAATGCCTCCATATCCCAATCTAGTACTTGTAAAACAAGCTGCTGCAAGGACTGGGATCATTGGGCACATGAGTGACAGATGGAGCAAACCACTTCAAAAGTTCACACATCTAATTCAGAGGGAGAAAAATCTTATGAACTGTACTGTATTAAACTTTTTCTACCTCCAAACCACTTTATCATGGCTCAGGGACTATTATAAACAAGTGTTTGTGCCTAAAACCAAAACCAACCTAACTACATTTGCTGTTGTGTCTCTAATTCTCACCAGCTATGAATTTTCCAGCCCATTCATTTTGTGGTCAGAAAAGCTATGAACATAAATTCTATATACATGGAAGCAAACCTCAAGAAAAAAAAGATTCAAAGTGTCTTATGCAGCTAGGAATTCAAACTAGGACCCTACTATGACATAAGCACTTTTGCTTACTCAAATGGGGAATAAAAATCTCTACCGAAATTAAGCGATCCATCTTTAACTTCTGAATACTTGCAATGAACTGCTATGAACAATTGTGATTTAGTAGTGCAGTTAGCAGGTCATTTCCACTGATTCACATTCAAGCATATGCTACATGACTTGTGTACAATTTGCAAACAGAAGATCACAAATTTGTTACAGTAAGCTTGATTCAGCTTGACCCGACCATGTTACATTTTAGGAGCTAACTTAATTGCTCTCCCTTACCACTCCCCTTCCAACTCTACTGTGGAATATAAATAAAACAAAATAATAATACGAACTTCTCCAGTCCATCATAAAGTGACTTCTTCATAACATGAAGAAGTTGGAAAACAGTAACATTCATAAATGGTGTATATCCCGTATGTGCACCATACCAATTTGTTACCACCTTCAGATATACCTGTCTTGGTACTGAAACAATCAGACTTCAGTCTGGGATTTGGCTATGCATAACCTGGCACATATCAATCCCCAAGTACCCTGAAAAAATTTTAGCATTTAGGTTTCTCCTTCATGAACATTCACTAGCACATACCACACTGCAAGAGATCCAGGCCAAACTGCTCAGGAGATCAAGTATTTCAACACAAAAGTCCATGTGTTGTCTAATTTGACCTTAAGTGCATTTGATTTTTTTACCATCAAGAAAAATATCAAACATGGCACAGCCTCCTTGCATACAATATGTAGCCCAGATTGTCCTCTAGGTAGACCATTAAGATTGTCCAGCTGCCCAAGTCCTTCTTGACTACATACTGATCACCATTCACACAGAAGTACTACCATCCAAACATATTTTATTTGCACCACGAAAGTAACCAGAGTACCAACACAGTTGTGATGGAAGCATCTCAGATTCAGCTGTAAATCTGACAACTCTTTTTTGCCAAATAGGACATTCCTATTATGCAATAAATTGTCACACAATAAAGTTTTCTTTCAGCAAATGTTGAGATGTTCACAAAAGCCATCTAGTACAGTTCAAAGTAGGAAAGTTTGACTTTGTGCTCTGTTTTGCATCTGCTTAAACAAAAGCAATCAAAACTCAAGATAATGTATTTGAAAAAGTTTTTTCATGCTACAAGAACAAGTATGTCCTCTCATCTGATGATAAACTTTGTTAACTTCTGTGTCTTTTTTTTTTTACAGAGTTGAATGAACTGGATTTATTTAAAATTAGAAATTACAACCTAAGTTATTCAGAGCTGATTGGTTTTGCTCTTGGACAGCGAACAGGAATTTAGACTCGTTAATAAGGGACATCTTTAAAGAAGTCAAGCAGAAACTTCCCAATTTTCAGCTGTTTGACAGCTTATATAATTGTGGCTCAAATTAGCCCCAGACTAATAATGACTTGATTCTTTCTATACCACATTATTTGAAAATGAAACTTTCATTACAGTGGGAAATAATGAAAGAAAAATAATTCAACCACCACCAATGACAGGACTTACAAACAACTATATTGCTGTGCAAGTTTCTCATCTTCTCAAGTTCTCCAAACAGCATTTGCTGTTTCCTCTAGAAAATGACGGACCAGCTGTCCTGTCTCATTTACAAATGCATTGATCACTTCCTCTTAAGTAATATGCCTAAAAACCCTAAAAACTCACAAGTGTTGGGTCCTGTTGCATTTTTTCCTATACTTATGCTAGCAAGATTTTTAAAAAACTACACAAAAAACCCCCAAAAACACAAGTTAAGAACAAAAAACCACACATATACTTAAGTCCTTATATCCTGCTATCATCTAAAATCCTTAGTCATTAGGAATAAAAAAATTATCTCCCTTATAAGGTAGGAGACATTTTAAATCTGTAGTAGAAACAGAAGAGACAGCACAGGGATGCAGTTACTGGGTTACATATAAGAAAGATAGGCAGCCCTTCAAAGCTGCACTGTAGCTCTACAAAGCCATCCCTCCCTAACACTGCAAGGGACTCAAGACCTTCATGGCAGCACATAACTCAGCTGTGGCTTGCAACCTGCCACTGGCCACCAGAAGAGCTTATACATTAAAGCATTATACTGAGAAAGCATGAAGCAGTGAACAGAGCCATAGCCTTTAACACAATCAAAACAGAGATTATTTAGCACATTTGCCCCTCTTTACCTAAAGTGAAAACAAAAATACTATTTATATCACAGGGGTACCCTGATGAGCATCTTTAACAGGATAAAATTCACCAAGCTTCTGCATGCCTGGAGGTGAAGTGTATCCTAGACTTACCTGGAGAACTGCCCTTTGAAAATATTTGCAGTCAGCCCAAACCAAGACAATCAGCTGGATTTTCTGCGGCAGGAGTGGCTGGGGATGGCAATTTGCATTACACAAACTCATTCCATGTTCCTATGTAAACTGAGCTGATTGTGGTGCAGGAAGTAACCCCCAAGTATTATTTTTACCAAATTTGAAAGAACTTTCCTCCCACTTCCTATTAGTGAAAATAAACTCATTCCCTCACCCAAGTCTTTTCATTTGTATTGCCCTTACAGTTCAATGAATCCAGTTAAAACTAACTCATTTTTAAATTTAAGCTAATACTTGCCCTGTCTCTTCCTAATATTCACCAAATTCTATTTAATATATAAAACCATAATATAATTTTTGTCCTTATCCAATACTGAAACTTACTGTATTTACCGACCTAGTCTAAAGTTTACTGAAATGAGTGAAAACATACATTACTTTGGCTGAGGCTGTTACTTCAAAAATTGCAGAGTAAAGTGCTGTCAGCAATTATATCTACTCAACTCCGAGGAAAAAAGGGAGAATATGGCCCTTGTACCTACATTTAAAATATTTATATTGGCCATTTAAATATTTATATATTTGTCACTTTAAAATATTAATATAACTATTCAAGCACTTTATATATTGGAGAGTGAACTTACATAATGCAAATAAATTATGTATTAAATATTTACCATAGCTTAATATTTTATGAAATTTACTGTACACACAGTAGGAACTAAACTGGCAAGCGATGAGGAACTCAAGAGACTACTTTTGCACTTTCAGCACAAAACAACAGGCATCACTTACTCCTGCCCTGCTTTTAACAGATTTTATAGGCTTGCTAAGAGAGCACCTCTGTTTAGAAATTATGTAATTAAACATCTAGGGATAATTTATCCTTGGGCAGAATTCCACCAAAGTTTGTGGAATTAGTCACAAATAAAGTTGATCCTGCAATTTATATGCTAGCAGATCAAAGAAGGAATTAAAAAAGTGAGTATTTTGAAATATTAATGATCAAACTTCTAAAACTGCTTTTGACTCCTGTGCCCTCAATATGAGCTTCTAACAGCCTATTCAAACAGCAAAGCAAAGCTAACTATTTCCTTTGTCCTGCAGATTTAGGCATGAACAGAACCTCTCAACACAACAAAAACCCATACACCATGTAGCAGATTTGAAAAACAAATGAACAAACATGTCTTCTGCTATAGCTCTGAAGGCTTTAACATTTTCTCAGCCCTTAACTGAACTCCGGTTTTAACCATCAGGTCGTAACTTGTCCCTGTGTCAAATTTAAAATAGCCCCAGCCTATCTGAATCTTTAAAAAAAGATGCTGTGAATTAAGAACCAAAATAAAACAAAGCAACAATCCCAAGGATCTTTTGTTCACTGTTCTCTGTGCTCTGGGACACACAGGGATGAGTTCAGGATCTCAGAAGCAACCTCAGATAACTACGAAGGCATCCTATTGCTGGCATAGCCACTGTCCAAATGAGAGTCGTCTAGCAACAACCTATAAGAAATTAATGCCAAAAGGATATTGCAGTACCAATACAGTCCTCATTTACATTTTTATGACAAGTTGATATACCAGCAGTAAGTTCATACCAAAGGGCTATATGAGTAGAAGAGTCCTTATGGCACTGAAATTTCCTCAGAGCTTTTTAATTCCTTCATAACTTTTTAACTTTGATTAACAGTCATAATAAACTCTAAATTTACTCACAACCTCCAAGCGTTAGACTTTATTAATCTACATAACATGCCAATTAAGTTAATATACTTCGATTCTGTCTGGATCTGAAAGATGTTTTAATCTTACAGCAAATACGAAACCAAACCAGCACACAAGTCTCCTTGCTCAGTTTCTGAACAATTGACCTTATTTTGCTGCATTCTAATAAATTAACTTCCCGGTGGGAAACACATACTTCAAGAACTAGGAATTGTTCTTGCTGCTAGCAAACATAGCAAGATTCCTGTCCTTGCACTGACCATGTAAGAAAGATACAGGAGATAGATTTGCTCCAGAGGTAGAATGTGTCCTCTGGTCCAAGTGAAATCCCTGTCTGCATCCCAGGCTCTCTCCTCTGTCCCTTCCGCATCCTCCATGCTGCTCTATCAGTCCCATCTCCTTTGCCTCCCTGATTCTGCCTTCTGAGGCAGGAGACTGTGCTTTCCTGTGCACTGCAGCACAGCATTGCCTTGTGCTGCTCTTGTGGGTTGCTACAAGCCATAATCTCCTTCAGCTCCATCATAGTCCATGTAGCCTCCCACCAGCAAGTTAGCAATCCTCAGTACAGTTTATAACCATGACACACAGCCTGATTTTGACCGTTAAAAATTAAAAGTAACAGCTGACTGGGTGATACGCATTCCATTACAAGCAGTTCACTGCCATCTTACTAAGAAATATTTATAGTCTCTGCCTTGACAGAGTTCTTCAATGGCCCTTGTTTAAATTCAAATAGGGGACTAACAGGACACCCAGAGCTCTCAAGCTTACTGAACCATTAGTTTTGATAGATTGCTGTTATTATACCTGTCCATGTTTAATTGTTTTCTACTCCAGTTACCTATAAGCCAATTAGGAAATGCCTGCTGCTTCTTATTTTCACATAAATGGCACCATCCTGATTACAGGGCTGCCAACAAAGAAGAAAAAGGCTTCTTCCAAAAATACATATATTCAAGTCAATCGTCCATCCTGCTGCGACTGCCTCTACCTGAAGAAATGCTAACTATTAAAAAATATGCACTGCGCTCTTCTCAGGTGAGGTGACATGTTGATTCACAGGTGGGTATTTGCTTCACATGTTAGTTCTCTATGACTGTGCCAGGCTAATATCTTCAAACAGTTTAGGAAGTACAGCTCTGGCCAGGAGCAGCTGAGGTGTGATGGCCAAGGCATAAAGGAAACAGGTCTTTCAGAAATTACACTTTGTTGAAGGCAAGCTACCACCTACCCGCCACAGAGAGAGAGAGCGCGCATACAATCAACAGACACTTCAAGAAGGTGACCTGCCATCGATTCATGTCCAACTTTACTCAGACCAGCTTATCTGCCTATTTCCCAAGTACAACATGGAACTCTATCAGGGTATTCATAGTACAATCCATTGCTGCTCTTATAGCAAGATTTTAAGAGAAGACAAAGCTTCAAAGAAGAGAGGGAGGGCAGTGGTGAAAAGCATAGACACAGTCCTTCTGGGGACCAGCATGCATTGTAATTAATAGTACAGGAATACAAAAACCCCATTAATTTACTATGGAGAAAAAAGGGAACAGAAGCATGATGACCATAGGAAATTCAGCACAAAAAGTCACGAGAACGTTCAGCTACGGACCTTCCTTAATGAAATTATGATTGCAGATGAAATAACGTTTGACAAAAATGCTCCCCAATTAATTTCTCAAGCAATTCTTTCACTGCAAAAATCAATCATGTTTTGAATACTTTCTTTTTGCACCAAGTACATTATTCATGAATCAACAGATTATGTAGAGGCCTTGATACAGAAGTGAAGTCTTAGTTTCACACATCCATTTGAACTTCTATGTATTTGGTTCCATCACACGCAGAAAAGCACTGGGAATTAGTTCAGCTATATCCTTAATCATGATAAGTCAAAGCAAGGCTAGCGCCATATTTCTGATCCCCTACTCGCAAGGTGAAAATTTTCAGGTGATGAGATACCAGTCTAAGGCTCACACCGAACAGCAGATTACAATGCATTTTTCAAGTTCATTTAAAAATCTCATTTCAGCATAGCTTGGAAAGGTTAAATTGTAGTGAAGCAAACTGATAGTCACTTACCATCTGTGTCAGACTTGAAGATTTTAATCCGAAATAGCCCTGCTTAATAAAACCAATTGTCCTTCTCCCCCATCCCCAAAAGAAAACAGAATCTCAATGCTGAACATCAGTCATGTTGCGATACGAGCAATGAAAGCAAAATGAGGGCTGTATAACAGCAATAAAAGTCAGAAGCTTCTTAACGTAGGTACTTAATGAATTATGTTAAAAGGCTGTTTTACAAACATAAACAAATAAAAACTATCTAATACTAGTAATAGTGACCTCTGGATTGAGAGAATTAATGTACACAAGTACTACGGATAAACTTACACTCAAGAGTTACTTCAGTATTCTCCTTAGACATTGGTTTGGGAAGAAATGCAGAGATATGAACAAAAGACATCTTCAGCTCCACAGAGCCAAAAAAGCCATTGCAGAGGTGTGGTGAGAGTTATACTTGCTGACATCTCTCATTTTTCTCTGTTTTCTTAACTTCCCTTTTGCTCTTGGCAGAATCATTAAACAGCATTTTGAAGTGAAACATTCACACAGTTTTAAGCAAAGCCTGTGAAAGAACGCCTTTTACAAGACTTGGGACTTCAGCAGGGCAGCTACAGCCATGGTCCATGCAGAAGTCCTGAGAAGCTGGCCAGACTGCATGTTCAGGATGGCAGTCACTGGAAATATTTTCTAATCATAAAGGCCCTTTCTTCGACAATTTAGAACATGGAACAGAGGAATAGCTCAAGAGGTAGGCAAGGGCAGCAAACTACCAAAAGCAGCAGATCATTCTTGCTCGAACTGCTTACTGTGCCCTGCCTCCAGGGCAGCTGGGGACACTGCTGCCATCATAGCCAGCACGCTTTCACCTGCCTGTCCGCCCCACCACTTGTGGCAGCAACAGCAGCAAGCCCAGCTCCTCTCCTTTCCCACTTCCCTTCTCCTTCCGTGCCAGAAAGGTTGACATCCCAACTCTCATTGTTGACTAGCAATATTTAAGTTTTTACAAAAAGCTAGGTAGCTCTGGGACAGGTCCAATATAAATTTACATTTTAAATCTTTTAATGATGCTCACATTTCATCTTCCATGCCTGTTTACCCAAGTGTCATACAGTATGAGCTAGTTCACAGTAAAGTCAAATTTTGTGACTTTGTAACAGTTTTTAGAACTGTTAGGCTTTGCTCTCAGACTGTTTATTTGGTGAATATTCAAGTGAGCTTGTTTCTCCTGGTATGACTTGTTCCCCAAATATAAAGTTCACATACTGAATAATTTATATTCAAGAAGACCATGTATCAACACAGCACAGAAAGACACTCTCTCCAGAGACCAGTGTAGGTATCACCAAGAAAATAAAGGGGAAGGGAACCACAACCAGACCCTGCTCACGCTGCTCAATGGGAATCATACATGCATGACTCCATGTCAACATGAAATACCACTAAACATCTTATTCAAAGCAACCTGTGGACCCTTCCCAATAACATCCACACGTCAGGCATTGCATATGTCTCCACCACATTCTTTTTAAGTACTGCACTGACATAATCCCATCATCTGACTCCCTTCTGTGAAATGGGGATAATACAGTAACTCTGTGCACACAAATAACGAAGCATACTACTCAAGTCCTGCGCTAGGGCCCCCACCCAATAACACACTGTTTCGTCCTACACACTCTTAACACAGTCAGTGAACATCCCTGGAGTTTGACTTGGAAAGCCATTTCTTGGAGGAAGGTTTGCTTGGTCTGGGAAAAAAAGGGGTTTAAGTTCTATAGTAAATCTTATTTTCTACAAAAGATCAAGTAGCTGCATTTGCAGCACAAGTACTTGCCTGCTTATATTCATCCATGTGAACTGCACAATTAGGCACAACCAACTCAAAAATCAGAGATGTCATTTGGTTTTATTCATGGAATGACACTGCTTTCTACTGGTATTACTAACTTCTTTGAAGTGGAAAGACTAATACTAAAAAGCATGTCACACCTTTGCTCTTTACTGAATGTCACTTTCAAAAAAAAACCCAAAAAAACCCCCAAAACAAACAAAAACCCCCCAAACAAAACAGAAAAAACCAAACCCCAGACAAAGCCACTTACCAATTCATAGAAATGCCTACAGTATTTTTCTTACTATCTCCTCAACTCTTAAAAACTCGTAAATAGAGTCCTCCCAAACCTAGAGAGCTTAGTATTCCACACAATTTAGTTTCCAGGCACAATCAATCTTTGACTGATACACTAAACTCAAGCTGCTTATAAAGTGATTCAGTTCTGGTTAATGGAGAGGAAGATTATGATATAAACCAAAATATTTTACAGGGTAGGCGCATGAAATCAATGAGTCACTTAGATTTTATAGTCAACCTGGTCGCAACCTTGTCCTTTTCACATCCCAAGGATCACAAGTGTGCGTTTCTTCACATTTTTCTTCTTTAATCTCCTAACTCACAGTCCTGCCATCCTACATTTTTACACTTTCATTTGCCAGTTACAGCAGGGAGATTACGAGTTATGAACGTTTTCAAGATCAATATGCCTGTAAGGAGATGGAATTCGTATTGATCTTCAGTCATGCAGCACATATGCCTTACTTGTTATAATCCTTTCGCTATAAACAGAAGCACTGCTCCTGCATGCTGGATTTTTTTTTCCTTATTACTGCTTCAGTAGTGCTCTTCCTGCTCCTACATCCCATTCTCAGACTGCTCCTAGAGCAGTATGTAATCTATGCTCCCAGGCTTTAAAAACTAAAAACTAACGGCAGCAACAACTGGGTCTAGTGTTTCATGGCAGAAAAACAGAATTCTATTGTTGTCCAAAAGATCCAATCTGATTAATTAGTCCTTTGTAAATTAGAGCAAGGACAACAGCTATTAGTGTAACTTAAGTTCCAATATCCCTGTACAGACTGTATTTCACAGCTACACTAGGAAGGCACAAGGCATTGTGGTAAGCATTTTCTGACCATAGTGTCTGAGGCAAAGAGCATAAAGAACTATTTGCACAGGGAACCATCACAGCATTTCCAGTAAAATGTTCTATTTGATTATTTCTGTTTATTCAGGTTGTAAAAAAAAAATCTCTCCTCCTTGTATAGATGTTCTTCTCCTCCCAAGAAGTTTATACTTTTTCACATTTGATCAAGCTTTCCAAAGCAGAAGGGACATTTTTTGACCACCTCTGCTACGTGCATTCTTACCAGGAGTTGCTTAGAAGTTGAACCCTTACCGTTGCTGTTATCAGCCCTCCTTTTTCACACCATTGCTGCAAAGCTTCCCAAGTCTTGCTGGGCACGTGGTGAGCCACTGGAGAGCCACAGCAAGACAACAGGCTGAGCTTTGTGCAGCATGCAATTGCAGGCATTCATTATGGATGAACACACATAGTGCTTGAAGAAGCACATAGCCCACAAATATGGTCTGTTTGTCTCGAACAGTAGTATCCAGAGAGACCATGAGGACCTTAAAAAAAAAAAAATCACACTTTGAAGCTAACCTTTACAACCTAGCAGGCAGACTGCCATTCTGAATACCTGACATACTCCAAAATCCCTATGCTGTGCACAATTCAGAGTAGGAACTTAAAATCTAAATGCCCAACATCCCAACTCCATGAGCCCCAACTGCTGGATGTTTTTAGTGCTGTTTCTGCATTCCTCATAAATAGTGCATCTTTAAATAAAAAAACCCAAAGAAAATACACTCTGACTTTGAAAGGCTCCAGTTTTATTCTGTTGTTGAACAGGAAAATTTGTCAGTTATTATATGTCAGTTATTTGAAAGTTATTTTCCCACACATATAATCTAATGCTCTGATGTATTATAATACTGTCTTAAAGCACTATTTTTAGCTGAGCCAAATGTGATGAATACTGAAACAAGTGTATTACCTTATTTGTTTCATCTTGTTTGCAGGAAGATTTATAAAAATTCATGTGAGGACAACGATTTAGCATTTTTCCTATGAACATCTGCAATCATATCCCCTACAAGAGCTGACACATCTACTTACATTGATAGCTTTACTTGCAATCATTCCGATTTTCAGCAGCTTGTAAAACTGACCCATAATGAGATTTTTTTGCTATGCATCAGATGGCGGCTTTTAGCCTGCATTAATGAATGTCTACCCATTCATTTACAGTATAAAGACACTTTCAGAGTTTTCTCTTCTTCCAGAAATATTAACTCTTGGCGATTTTTGGAATATGTTTTCCCCCCCGCAAATTACTCAGTTTAAAAGCAAAGTAATCCTATGTATGCAAACAACTGACAACAAAATACTACACATGTCAAAACAAACATATAGATGGAAAACAAAAGGTCCTTAAAGATTATAAACTGAGTTAAACCATGCAGATTCTGCCACCTGCCCAGGCATACCTCAAAGATCAGCCCAGCACTACTCAGTCTCAGCAAGGCAAGTCTGCCACCAAGAAAGAATGGTTCAATGAAGGAAATAAAATTAAAATTATACTTCCAGTCTTGCAACAGCCCAGAAGTCATACCTTTTAAAGTCAATGCCTCCTGCTGTGTTATATTGATTCTGTAAACATCAAAGAGAACTTCAAGTATACAGAAGTCCCCTTCCACAGTTTACACTAGTTTAAAAAAAACAGAATACAAACTAGTTCTCCCCAGAAAGCTATTTAAAAATCCCAAGTTTTTTTTCTTTTCTTAAAGCTAGTGCATTACTCACTTAAACAGACTTCTCCATTGCCATGGGGCCTACAGCATGGAGCCACATGATGCAGAGACATCTTCACACATTGAAACACATGACAGCAGCACACCCCCTCCCCGAGTTAAATGAGAAGAGCACATCCAGTCACGCAACAAGGCAGACAACTGGCAGAGACTGCAGCCACAGGCCTGACAGCACCTCTGGCCACATGGCAACACCAACACGACAAAAACCGTGAGATATTAGTTCCTTATTTGAAAATGTCTAATTTTGACAATCCAAAGCTAGCATTGGTATTTAATCAATTTTCAGCTAGTACATAGTGGGGAACAAAGTATTGCTCTCTTCTCAGAGTAAAAATCTAACTATAAAAGAAATCTGTTGTGTGGTATAAGAGAGGCTGATCTACATCCTCAGCAGAACTTCAACCACTTCAAAAATATGCAACATTTGCATATGAATATCTTCAATGGCAATTAAGCACCTTTTGAGTTTCTACATATGACAGAGCAGTATTAATGAATTCATACCACTGTTAATGTAAACCAGTAAAATTTAGAAAGATTTAACAGAATAGCCTGTGAAAAAGTAGTCCAGAAACACTCCTGTAGAAATTAAGATAATGAATTAGACAAAATTATCTTTTCCCCCTCCCCACTTGTTTAACCTGTGATTTCATGTACATACACACCAGGAGCAACACCACATCTGTTATATTCAGAAAACACAGGGTGCAGAAAAGTGGAAGTATATCAAAAAGTAGTTGCCTTGCAAGAGCCTGGACAGGCAGAACTGACAGCAACTAAAGCATTTCTTTGAGCAGTCTAAGAAATGACATTCAGAATTTCGTCCACCACACAGCTGGATGAGCTATCCCACTAACTGCAAGAGAGTTTAGCACAGAAAACCTACCCAGGAGAGGGTCTGCGGTCAGCCTCTCATCTCTTTGTATAATGCAGCCAGTAGTTTCTTCATATAGGACCTGACCTTTCATCAGGTTAAGTGTTAAGACTTCTGCTTGCATCATATCATCAGACATCTCAATTTGTAGATACCATGCACTAAGAATTAAGAAATCTGCTGTACATGCAGCAGAAAAGGCATACAAGCAAAGACACCGAGTACAGCCTAGCACTGCAATTCTTACAGCAGCCAAGGACTCTAAGTTTTAAATGAGTGTATCTTAGTCATTATGCTTTAAAAAGTAAGAGAGTTCAGTATGAAAAAAATACTAAAGTAAAAAATTATTGCCATTTATTTTTAAAATGGATTTCTATTGATTTTCCTAACTCCAATTCAGAATTATCTTACATCTTAAAAAAAGGAAAAGGTAGCAGTTACAAGCTCTCCTAATTTCCAGTTTTATTTTTTAATTTTTAGCATGGATGCCAAAAAACTCCCAAAACTAAGCAATGTGCTTCCCTCTTTAAAGGCAGTAGTAAAGATGAGTAGCATAAATTAAGATTCTCCCCCTTTACAAGAAATGCAATAAAACATATTCCCTTCCCAATTTCAGTGCACACATCAGCTCCCTCCACTGACAGAAGCAAGAAGAGGCGGCACTGCTGACCTCAGACTTCAGTCACAGTATGTCTTTATTGCACTACAGCGACTAAAGAAAGCATGCACTGCTAAAACAGCCTTTGGAAAAACATCTTAGCATATGGAGTTTGTCTGGCATAGGCTTGACTGAACATCCACTGCAGAAGGTGCCTATGGCAGGAGTACAGTGTTCTGGATAACCTTTTGAGTAGCAGCTCTAACCCTGGTGTAAGCTGGACAGTGAGAAAGCCACCAACTGTCTCAAAGATATAGGAAGAAGTGGCCTTTTCTTCCCTATTACATTTCCTGAATCAAGAGAAGAAAAGAGATAAAAGGAAAATCCAGCTCTTTGTGCTTCATATGTGAAATAGAGTTAACCAGCAGATCTGCAGCTCTCACAAGCCCCTTGATCTGCTTTCCCGCTTCTACCCACTCACTGCAGTTTCATTGATGATCTCTGAACTGTCCCCATCTGCAGTAACAGACAGGCGAGGAAGGTACGCTGGTGTGGGGGGCTGCGGGGGGAGAGCCATCAAGCAAAAACGCTGCCAGAGGAAGAGAACAACAAAGAGGTAAGAGATTGTTTGATTTAGATACGTATTTGAAGAGGACCCAGGAGGATGCTGAAAATAGTTGCAGAATCGAAGAACATTTAGAAGTGGGAAACAAACTTCAATTTCATCTCAATAAGCTAGCTCAGGGCAAACACGAAAAACATTACTTCCCTTCCACAGCATGGCAAGTCAGGTTTCCATGCGATGCGTCCACAGCTGTGGACCAATCTGTTGCTACTTTTTCCAGTCACGCCGTCTCCCATGACGCGCTGGGCCACAGTCCCACAGTATCAGAGACGGGGTGTACGCATGGCAAGGCCAGTCAGGCTGCTTTGCACACCCTACCTCACGCACAGCGAGTCAAGGGACCTGAACCCACTGCGCATGCAGTGAAACATATGGGGAAATAGAGAAGGGGGTCTTCGTATTGCTTTGTAAAAAAAATCTATAGGCTTTAGCCTTTGGCACAGCAAGGCAGCTCACCTCCATACCTCTGGTACAGCTTTTGGAGCTGAACCACACATCAGCTCAGTGCATCAGCAACAATAACATAACACACAAAGGAAGAAGGAAAGTCTAGAGCTTCTTTGGTTTGGGTTTTTAAGATTAACTGATGTCATTGGGGAGAAAAACCAGGCAAGCTTCTGGGTACAGAAGCCCCTCACTTGTACTCACCTCACCTGAGGAGAGGAGCTGGGCTGGGCCACCCCCCAAACAGGTGAACCAGAACAGACAGTGACCCCAAAATCTGAGTGTTTACTGTACAAACTGTTGCCAGAGACAGGCCAGGGGCTACATGAGGCTCTGCCACACTTCTGGAACCACTCAGGGGAGGAAGTTATAAAGGCGGCTGCTAGCGCAGAGACCCAGGCAAAGGTAACTTGTAAGGTTACCAGGCGAGGTGAAAGGCCGGCACAGTGCTGGCTCCACACGCCTTCCTCACAGAAAAAAAGAAGAGACCACCTGTGGGTACCTCTGACCCCCCTGACCGCTCCAGCGGCTCAGCCCAGCCATGAAGCACTCGCCGGCACCAGCTTCTCCCCTCTCCCTGCCGCGGGCACGCAGCCCCGTCAGCCCAGCCCAGGGAAAGCCAAACCCCCACCCGCCCCCGCCCCCGTCCCCACCTTCGGCTGGAGCAGCCGCCCCTGCGCCGAGGCGCCCGCGGTCGGGCGAGGCGGGAAAACGGCAGGAACCCGCTGGCAGGAAAACCGCCTGCCCCCGCCCCGCGGATTTATAGCCCCTCGCACCCCCTCCTGTGGCAGGAATGAGGCAAAGCAAGGGGCGGCGGGGCAGCGCCGGTCGCGAAGGTGAAACGCTTCAGGAGGGCGTTTGCGGCCTCGGTGGTGGCGGCGGCGGGGGCCGAGCGCGGGGGCCGGGGCAGGGGGGCCGGGCACGACACGCCGTACCCATCGGCCTCCATGTTGTAAGATTTCTCTGTAGAAAAGGAGCTGAAACTATCATGAGGGAAGAACACTGCAGCTCCTTTATGGTCCCTGGTGCCTGCTGTGGCCTTCAGCCCTCGGGACATCCCGGATCTGGAGGAGCACGGCTGTCACTTCAAAGACCAACGGTGACGCTGACAGCCCACGCGTTACCGTTATGGGTTCACGGTTTTGAAGGTTTGGGTTTTGTAGCAGTCCCATCAGATCCTTGGAAAAAATAAGTGAGCATCAGAAACGTAAAAGCAAGAATTAATCCAAGTCCTCTGGGATTTAACACGTTCCCTGCAGGAATCCTCTGTTGGGCGATCTGCACTGGCTGAGGTAGCGTGGCCGGTGATGGAGGACTTCTGAAACAGCAACACAACATTAACAAAGCCCAAAAGCATTAAAGCACTGAGACAGTTTTCAGTATAAAACCTGAGATATATACTCTTATATCAACAAAATGCATTTATTACATAAAATCATTTTCCCTTCTCTTTAAGCAGAGTGGGGGAAGGGAGGCTTAAAATATAACTCAAATGGCTTAAAACATAGCTCATACTTCCAGTGCTCATTACCAGAATTATACATTTTGTGTCTGGCTGTATGGTACGATAGATGGAATTTTTTTCCTACTTCCTGCAAAACAACATTTGCTTATTCAACTGCCTTGTAGCAATGGGTATAATCATAATCCCAAGTGACATATGCAGTGAGAGCAACCGACTACTTTCTCTCTTTCCAGCACTTTATTTCTAGAGATGCTGTGTTTAATTAGCTCCACAGTAGGCAGAGGAGCAAACAGGTCACCTCTATGTCAAATCTCTGATAGCCATCTTCCTCACCACCACCCCCATCCCTTCATTTATTTTACTGTTTTGCTTTTGTTTTGCATGCTACAAGTAAGGTCATTAGTGTCAGATAGCTTTTTTTTGTGTGTGTTATGTTCCTGAATATCTGCACCTTGGGGAAGGGAGTGAAATAAACTGTGAACTCCAGGGAGGGAACATTTCATACAAATTCTATATTCAAACTGAATGTCGCCGGAATTCTCTGAACAGATGATGTCGTAAGTGTTGCAAAACACTGAGAATTAGGAACCAATATATATTTTATTTTCGTCTGGATTCCAAAATCTGTAGGGTTACCCAAAGCCGCCTCCTGTACCAACTCATCTTCTTTTTTCTCTTTCTGCAGGTAGACATTGTTTTTGCCACATCCTGCGAGAATCTGTTGTTGGACTAACATTCCAGCAGTGCCACGAGACTACACCAAAGTCTATAGCCTTTAAAATAGACCTGCCACAAATGTTGAGTCACAGGGAAGCATGTACAAGGGGCAACTACATGCACAATACTGTTCTTCCATACTCTGTCTGAAACAGGGCAAGCAGGCAGGCAGAGGACAGGAACAGCATGCATTTCCAAATTTAAGCTGCGCGTAAGCCACAGAACTGCTTCCTTCTGCGGGAAGCAGTTCGCAATCACTGACATTGTGGCAAGGCCCAAGTGACTCAAGTCCAATCTGGAATATGACCAGGGTCATGCCTCTTTGCCTGTGTTTCTACTGCCCAATTTTCTAATTTAGATAACAATCCTTTTGGCAATCCTCTTGTACAGTGGGGATCCGCCTGCAAAGCTATTACTGTTTTGAAATCAGCTGTTACTCTTGAAAGAAAAGCAGTCACCAATGTCTTTTTCAGTTTCAGTATTCTTTGATCATCATTACAGACCATGATAGGCATATCCCACATCTTACAGTTTTGCATGTTATGTCTGTAATTTCACTACCACTATATTATGTAGAAGTTAAGTTTGGTAAGTATTTCTAAAAACAGCTGAGAAAGGTATGCAAATATTTCCTATTTTTATATACTTTTTTAAGTGGGTTTCAAGGTTTGACAGTCTTGGAAATAAACAACCACCCTCAGCTGCTGGTATAGACAGATATCCACTGATCTCAAGGCAGCTACACTAATTTATGCAAGCTGACTCGGGCTCATGTGCCTCTCTTTATCCAGTGAACAGTAACTGCATAGGCCATAGCAACTATAAACGGCTCCTGCAGTGCCTAATATGCCTCATTTAGTAAGTCATATCTGAAAGCTTTTCACAAAATGTAGGGCATATTCCCTCTCAGATGATGCTATGACCTTTTTATATGCTGTTCAGTGAACCATCTCCAGCAGAATTTCCTGGACTTGGGGATTTTTTGTTTTCCATCAAGGAAGGTCAGTCTTTCTGCACTGTGTTAACTTATAATTTGACTCCTTTTTTCCCATCTCTTTGAAGCTGTGTTTGTTCTACTGTCATAAAACTCAGTCTGTATTTTTCACTATTAAATAAAATAGAAGTTATTTGTCTCTGTTGTATGGCAATAAGAACCATCATGTTTCTTCCTGTGAAAGTTCCATGTTACAACATGGTTGGGATGCTTCTTGCCTGAAAGAGAGCTAATGCATGGTACATCTGATAACAGCTGTATGGGACTGCTGGTATATATATACCCAAGTACCCAAGGGCTATAACCTCTACCCAAGGATGATCAGTACCCAAGGACTCTGGCCTTTTCCAGCATACTGACGTTTATATGTAAGATAAATTAAGACCTCAGGAACCCAGGGACTTCTCTAAGATTCAGCATTCAAGGAAAGCAGAAGGTTTTAAAAGGGTTTAAGTCAGATAATGAACTTCCTGTGCAATGCCAATCCTATAAAAATGCACGATGATGTCTTTGAATCATTACTGTTTGTGGGTTTTTTTCACATCCTTCCAGCTCACGTAGGTGGATGTGATACGCACATGAAATGTACTGGCAAGCAGCAGGAAATATCCCTTTATGATGGTCCATGATAGGTACAAATCATTCCAGCTCAGGCTCAGATAACCTCGATGGCAGGCAAAACTCTAGAAAATAATTCTTCTAGCTCTGGTGGTCCGTGCTTTGTTAAGCAGGACAGTCATTGCACACAGTCATCATACTAAACTACACCAGGAAAGAAGGTTTGACATGCCAAAAAGAATGACAAGATTCACACCGCAGCCTTGGAGGTTTAATGGATTAGTCCAGGTGATATTGGGGCTGCAACTTTAGACTACTGTTAGTAGGCAAATTATTGAATTTAAAATTATTTATGCATATAGTGTAAGAAGGCAGTCAATGCAATAAGGATGTACTACTCTAAAAAAGACCATCTGAACAGGAGGCTCAGAGAGTGCAAGTGACATGAACAAAGAATTATTTCAAAAATTAGCAGCTGTTCTGCTTCATTCTTAGCTGAAAGTAATTGTACCAGTGACTACCAAGTAGGGAAAGGCCAAGCTCAATACAGTCATATTTGCGGACACCTTGCCAACCTTTCTTAATGCCAGCAGTTGAAGTGGTGACATTTTTAAACATAAAATGCATATTGTTTACAAGCTTGGTGGGGTCAAACGGTGGGGTCAAACGGTTTCAGCAGTTGTTTAATGCTTCTCAGCTGAAGCTCCAGCTACAACCAGAAACATTATTCAGTATTTAAATCTTGGTATTCCTAACATTTTAGAGATGCTGTTTTACATTCTGTGTATTTAACCTTCTGCTCTGCAAATAATTCACCAGTTGGCAGGCCTATTTATACCAAGTACAAAAAAAAAAGATAAGGTTTTTTTTCTGTTTTTTCCTGTTCTATTTAGAAACAGTCCATTACAAAACATGTTTTTTTCTTTAAGGAGTGAAATTAAAAGTAAGGCATGAATTGCGTTAAACTGACTATCCAAGGTTCTCTTTCTTAGTGCAGTGTGCTTGTGAATCAAGCTACAACTGTGTCAAAATCTGTGGAGTCATACTTCCCAAAAAGATGGCCAAAACCAGTAGGTTTAAAGGTAAGCAAGATAAATTTATGTATTTGCGTTCAAGTCACTTGAGAGCTGAAGATTTATTTCAGAGGAGGAACAGGAGCCGTAGAATTAGTTCTACAGGGCAAGTTGTCCTTCCAGCCCAACTGAAGTGAACATTTTCTTAAAATATTTATTTTTTCTGAATTTCAGGTGCAAGGTATGTTTTGTAGATGGGAGCAAAAGCGAAGTAATTTGCAGTCATTTGTCACTGTTAGTTGTTTTCAGAGGACAAACACGGTGCAGCAGCCGAAGCGTTAAACCAGGACCCAGAATGCCAGTGCTCTCTTCCTGGCTGTTTCACAAGGATTTGCAGGCACAGATACCTCTCACATCTACCAGAATTCCCTGGGGTAGTGTGGTGAAGTCTGGTCTAGAAAAAGAGACAACTAACTGGGCAGAGATTGCAAAACCACTTAGGGATAGAGGGCTCTCTCCCTCTGCCCCAACCCGTATCAAGCTAGTTAAAGAAAATATGAAATAGAAAGGAGCTGTGTAGTGAGAAGAAAATAAGCATATGTTTTGGTCAGTAATTTATAGAAGGTTCCCATTACATCTAGTCAAGGTCTGGATGTCCCTTTCTCTCACATTCATGTGAAATCACTTTATTTACTACTTAACTTAGCCTAGAATGGCACTTCTGTCATAACCTAAAGCTCTGGCAATTGCCCCTGATTCTTCAAAACTGTCTTTAAATTAAAGTTTAATGAACTGTCCATGATGCAGGAAAGGGCAGAAGGGAAGTATCAACATGCTGAACTGTTGCATGATATGTAACTCTCTTCAGGGCACAGGAGTAGAAATGAATGGAGATGAAGAAGAGAACAGTGATCTGCCAAGCACTCCTCTGTTAGGAAATGGGATTCAGGGCTTCTTTTACTGCATAACTACACAGTGCCTCACATAGAAAGGCACTGGCCTGAGGTTGGGACTCTCAGCAGTGCTGAAATTTTAAAAAACGCAGTTTTTTTTAATTATTTCATAGAACCATCTGTTGCAATCAGAGATGAAAGATAATAATGATTTCATAGAATTATCTCTTACAATCAGAGATGTTCCAAATATAGCTCCAGCTGAGATCCAGATCAGGGAGACGAGCAGTGTATCTCCTTTTACAGATTCTTGTAATTGGAAGCCACTGTGATCATGTAGCCTGACTTCCAGAACAAAAAATGTCTACTACTAATTTCCACATCAATGGCATCTACCCATAACTTCAGACCTTAAGTTAAGCAATAATATTTTTCCAGTGAATGATTGACCTCAGCATATCAGGGTGGGATAGAAAACTGGTCAAGAAGGTTATGATGTTATATTCCAAGACATAGATAATAAAAGCATCCGAGATCTTGAGCATGTGTATTAATGTTGTACATTACCAAATGGAAAACAAAAGAGAGGATGCTTCAAAGAAGTGTATTTCATTCCTGGAATTTTCCTTCTCTTTTAGACTGACTTGTCTCAGCCCATTTGAGTAGAAAAAAGATGAACAAATCTTGATGAGGCAAGGACCCCTGCAGAGACAAGGCTATTATGAAAAAAGTCAAGTGAAAAAAACAGAATCAAAAGAGATTAAAGTAATTACTTCAACCAAATTGTCCAAATCATATTAAGGCCTGATCCTACAACTTCCCACCTGCAGTAGGTTTCTGTGCTTTATGTCACTTTGCAGGCATGCAAAAAAGAATTCAGAAGATTTCTGCTTTTATCCCCATGGTAAATAACTGGAAATGTGAGAGAACAGAGCGCATCAGTATCTTAACTAAACATCTATATGTATAGGATAAAACTTGTAGTTAAATTTTTGCATTTTAATCAATTGTAGTTATTCATGAATACTGTTCGTATATACATATATGTTTATAAAATAGCAAACGAATGCTGTTTCCTTCCTTTCTTTTTAGTAAGATACCTATGAACAAGTTACTTTTGACATGCATGTGTTATAGCAGATGGCAAGTATTATTATCCCTACGCATCTAAAAGTTATAGAAAGGGAAAAAAGTCATCTGTACATCAAACTGTGTTTTGTTTTAAATATAAAGATAATGAAAAAATTAGGAAAATTAATCTGTTACCCCTTTTGAGCAATGGAAAATACTATCTTCCATCCAGTCATGTGAAGAACGCAGAGCTATCAGGTTCTACGTTTTTAAAATGAGTGTAAAAGAAGTGCACTGAATTCCTTCACATAGAACAAAACTACCAACAAAATAACACTATGTCTGAAATCAGGGCAACATCCCAAAAAGTGCAAGTAGCTGCCTTGAAAGTCGTTGTTAAAGAAAAACAGAAATGAATAAGATTGACCCTAAGTTCTGGAAAGAGCACATTGTTTTTTTTTAAATAGCCTGCTAACACAGCTTTTTAATATCTACAGCTACTTGAGGCATTTGAATGATCTTTCTATTTGGCATTTTATTAATGTAAAAGCTCTTGGAGGAATAAAAATATTTTGAGGTGGGGTACTATTTTCATAAAATATAAGTCTGGCTGATAGGTCTAGAGGAATCTTTTCTCATAGTCTATATAAAACATACCCCAGAATTTCACTAAAGGATTCTTGAATTAACGTGAAGTTGATATTGTTCACTACAATACAGTACTTTTTTTTATGAAAGAGATTAAATGGGCTGAAATTTAAGCAATTAAGACTTTTCTTTTTTTTTTTCTTTTTTTAAGAGGAATGACCACTTTCTCTTCCTTAAAGTTTTAATACATCGTCGATGTTATGGATACTATTCTTAGCAACTTCATTCTTGTTTACTACAAGATGAACCATAGGTAATGTCACTTAAGTACTTGGGTTTCTACCAGGGATATCAAATTCATTTCCAGTTATCGCTATTGCAGTTCCCCAATATCTTGCAACATGTGAGACTGGGTCCAGATCAATAACCATGTTCACCCAGTGCTGGGACCAGAGCTGGTATGCCGACAGAAAACTGTGCTATTCTATATAAATTTGCCAGTTTGGGCTGCCACAAACTTCTTCATGCGTACCCTTTTGTGGGAAACATGGTCTGCATGAACCTTTCCCAAGGACTAGAGTTAATGCACAAACTAGACGTTTGCCAGTGACTGACTGTATTCTGTGCTTGTGTGGACACCAAAATTAGATCTGGCCTTATCGCTCTCTACAATTACCTGAAAGGGGTTGCAGAGAGGTGGGTGTTGGTCTCTTCTCCCAAGTGACTAGTGACAGGACAAGAGGAAACGGCCTCAAGTTGCACCAGGGGAGGTTCAGGCTGGATATTAGGAAAAATTTCTTTCCTGAGAGAGTGATGAAGCATTGGAACAGGCTGCCCAGGGAAGTGGTGGAGTCACCATCACTGGAGGTGTTCAAGGAACACATAGACGTGGCACTGCAGGACATGGTTTAGTGGGCATGGTGGTGTTGGGTTGATGGTTGGACTTAATGAACTTACAGGTCTTTTCCAACCTTAGTGATTCTGTGATTCTGTGATCTGCGGTGGCTGAAGTTTGGATTTCACTTCGTAGGCTTCTCTACTCTCAACCACATTGAGGAGACTGGTACGCATTTTATACAGAAACCCAGTCAGGACATACGAACACTCTTGCATTTGGCTACAAAGGTGAATAGGAGGCATTGGTAATGGAAGTGGAAAATAGCCCAGAGCAGACTTCTCTGGAAGTGGAAAATAGCCCAGAGACATAGGAATACTGCTCCAGGTACCAAAATTAATCTACCATAAAATTTCATTGACACTTATAAATATCCAGCAGCGCAGTATAATTTGGTTCAGTGTGTTTCTTTTCCCAGACAACAAAAGGAAAGTTTGGTAGAAACAGTCTATGACACAATTAACATTTCAGAAGGCTGGTAACATTAAAGGACTTTGTATTTTTATTGGCTCAACAAACAAAAGATTCCCTTTGAGTTTCATGGGAGCTCTGGGTTATCAGTCCAAAACTGAGTTAAATTAGAAGTGATTGGGAGCTGTTACCATCTGTTGAGTGTGTGGTGGCTTGTGCGACAAGTTAATATATTTTAGCAGACAGATGGGCAGAAATGTGAATGCCTTAGTCATTCAGCACCCTTGTTAGCAATCTGAATAGAGAGATCAGGAACATGGAAGGCATAGGAGTGAATTTCTTTTTAATTCCATGACAAAGTCCTCTGCATCATGCTTTTGGCCTTTTTCAAGGATGTTTCTACAACTGCTTCCTCTGTCATATATATTGTGTAGTTAAGAAAAGCATTATTCTTTCCAGTTGCTGTCAGTCTTGGTCCTTTCTCTTGCTCTAAAATAAAAATTTTAAAAAAAACAAATCACATTTCTGTTCATACCCTCAGGTGTTAAAACCCACACAATTTTCTTTTCATGGACTGAATGTCACAGCAGTTAAATAATGATGATGTGAAAGAACACTGCCATATCAACTATGATTTAACTCTCTCTCTTTTCCCTCTTTCCTCCTACCCAACCCAGCTTTCCAGGTCTAAAGTCACCGATTCTCCTACAATGCAAATAAAACAATCTGTACTGATAAGGAAACTGTTGTTTAATGGACAGCTGCACTGAAAATTAATATGTTTCCTGTAAAGACTGCTTAATTGTAAGGAATATTATCTATCTTACTTCATGCTCAGAAAAATCCCTTTCTTATACTAGGTAGTCTAATGAAAAGGCACTGTTTTAAGCAAGGAAAGAGGAAAAGGGACTAGAGCACTGCACAGGGATTGAGGAGGCACCAGTGCAGTTTTGTAGTTAACCTCAGCTTTTGTGTGCTCCTGCCCTCTCTGTGCATCAGTTTCCCCATCTACAATTGGCAATCATTAATACATACAAGCCATCATCAAATTCCCGGAGCCAATGCCATATCTTTTGGGTTTCCAAACATCTCTTTCTTATCAGTTACTTGCATTTCATCATGCCTCAAATTAGACAGTAAGATTTTGGAGCAAGGAGATTACATTTTAATCATCAAAACATTTACTACATTTTCAGAAAAATATATATAAAGTTTCATAAAAATTTCTACATCAGAGAAATGTCAAGGTTGTGAAATCAGTCACTCAACATTATGAACTGCCAACATAAAGTCTTCACATGCCCTTTGCATACCCATATTTTTTAATCACGTCCAGCTTTCCTGAATCATGTGTCTGTACTTTAATAAAGACAAGAAAATGTGATCTCTTCCTGAAATCCTTCTTCATTGCTCATCCTGAAAGTGTGTATAGTAGGTATACCAAAAAACAAGCATGATAAGAGTAATTGAAGGCTTCAGCACTATGCATATGTGCTGGTTTTGGCTGGGATAGAGTTAATTTTCTTCAGAGTAGCTAGTATAGGGCTGTGTTTTGGATTTGTGCTGGAAACAGTGTTGATAAAGCAGGGATGTTTTCGTTACTGCTGAGCAGTGCTCACACAGAGTCAGGGCCTTTTCTGCTCCTCACCCCACCCCACCAGCGAGTAGGCTGGGGGTGCACAAGAAGGTGGGAGGGGACACAGCCGGGACAGCTGACCCCAACTGACCAAAGGGATATTCCATACCATGTGATGTCATGCTCAGCATATAAAGCTGGGGGAAGAAGAAGGAAAGGGGGACATTCGGAGTGATGGCGTTTGTCTTCCCAAGTCACCACTACATGTGATGGAGCCCTGCTGTCCTGGAGAAGGCTGAACACCTGCCTGCCAATGGGAAGCGGTGAATTAATTCCTTGTTTTGCTTTGCTTGTGTGCACGGCTTTTCCTTTACCTATTAAACTGTCTTTATCTCAACCCACGGGTTTTCTCACTTGTACTCTTCCGATTCTCTCCCCCATCCCACCTGGGGGGAGTGAGCGAGCAGCTGTGTGGGGCTTAGTTGCCAGTTGGGGTTAAACCACAACAGCATAAAACAAGGGCACAGCTTCAATAGTTCTTTACAAAATTTTCACATGGAAATCGGCTCTGTATTTCTGACCAACACAACTCTCAGTGCAGTACAATCAGAAGAAAATATGCCACATAATCAATGTACCAGACCTTAGGAACTGGAGCTACAGAACCTTTTAATGTATCTGAAATAAAAGGGTTTTTTTCGTTGTCATTTTGAGATTAATATATCTTACTGAATGACCAGCATAAATAATGCATAAAACATCTCTTGTCTACCAGTTCAGCAAGGTAATGCAAAATATCTGCAAATTTTAAAACTGACAGAAGACCCTGGACTAATGGTATTAAAGTCCCTCTGAAGACTCTTCTGCTTTCTGGGAGATGGGCAACAGAAAACAGAAGATTAGGATGAAGTTTAGTAGAACAGGGTGCAGGGGTTGGTTTAATAGCTTTAAAAAGTGTATAGCTTTATAGTGAATACTGATTTCGACCGTGGTGAGACTCTTAACTCTGCACACGTTCAAGAAAATACAACATGAAATGGCATTCATGAAGGTGACAGATGAATGAACTAATGCCCCATCATGGTGCTCAGAGCTCATGAACTGTCTTTCATCTGAAATCTAAAACAAAAGCACAGACTGGTTATGCCATTTAATCTCAATAGTACTTGTCTCTAAAGGAAAGCTTTAGCCCATAAAGCTCAAGCCAGATTCCACTCTGAGTAATTATATTCTGCCTACAGTAATTATGTTCCCTTTGCAGTTTCACATGAAACTAATGTCCACCCACTTGCTGCACTGAACTATTTTATTGCTGTGCAATTGCTGCGAGTAGCTGAAGAGTTGCTGGAGTGGGAGAGGTAACCTGGGGCCAGAGACAGCTGCCATGCACCGTTGTCTGCGTGGTGGCAAAGCATTCCCTGCCAACTGACCCAGAGACTGTACTGTGGCAGGACACGCTGCTGAAGGAAGGGTTATAGTACCTGAGCCCACAACAAGTCTTCCTTGGAGATAATTCAATTTATCAATATCTCACTAAGTGCTGAGGGATCTTACAGAAAGAAAGGCACTATACAAAGTGTAATGAGGTCAGTAGTTACTCATTAAATGTAGCAGCGGACTCCTTTGTTGTACAGAGCAATGAGACACAGGACACTAAACACGCAGAAAGCTTGAAAACACAACAAAATGGCAGTGGCTTCTCTATTCTTAATGTGGGCTTCCATCGTCATTAAAAGCTTAGACCAGCAGCAATTCAAGTTAATGGATGTTTTTCATGGACTTCAGCAGTTATCAGAGCAACCTTAAGCACTGTCATTCTGCCTCATGAATTTAGTATAGTCTGAAAAAGGCTCAGCTGAAGCATTGGACCAACATGAAATTCAGAAAGTGCATTAAACATAAGCCCTAAAAGGATGTTACCATTCTGCTTTAGCTGTGGAAACTGAATGACTGGACAGTCTCAGTATGGGTTAATACAACTGCATGTGCAACAAGCAACACTCCTGTCTTCCACAAAAAAAAAATACCACCTGCTCCGCAGACATTTCCTAAGTAAGGAAGTTTTTAAATTTCATAAAGAAAGAGAAGAAATCTTTCACTCAGAAAATGATCTGGTACCTGTAATAAGGACTCCCGAAATACCACTTTGTAAAATGCAGCAGTGACCGACCTGTTCAAAGTAATCTATGAGCTCCTTCCAGTGCTTTTCTGAACAGCATTTGGACACAAATCATGTAGAGGATCAGTGCTTTAAGAACACACTGAATGCGTGGGTTCACTCACTATTACATCTAACTCAATAACTCTGTCCTCCTTTTCATGTTCCTCAACAGGTTATGTCAGTTCTCTCACAGATTTCTGTCTTGCTTTTACAACTCTGATTGTTGCTTCGAGTCCCGTCTACCTAACTACTAGTTACTCATTAAAAGTGCTCTGCGCTATCTTTCATTAAGCACTGAAATTTTTTGTTTTATCCTTGAAAAACACTATAGGACTTTGCCTAAAATTATGTAAATAAATATATATAAAAACCTTGAATTTAATCATTAACTGTCTGTAACTGACTTTCTACAATTAAAATATTTTCCTTTCTCTGTTCATTATGTCCAGTTATCTATAGCTGACCAATTGTAATATTCTGGTTTGTTCCTGGTTTTTTGGTGCTTGCTGCAAGCTGAGGCTGTTTTGAGTACTCATTATGTAAATAGCCTGACAGAATTCAGTCGTGCCCAAGTATTCAGACAAAACCCCATGGTTTAGCACCTCCCTGGTCTGAGTGCTCTTCCTGTACGTATTCAATACATCAACAAAGGTTTTCATTAGCTTTTGTCCCAAGATATTTTTGCTGCTAATGAAGACAGATCTACATTTGTCTATTGTGTCAATGGGATCTAAGAATAAAACCTAATTTTAGCAGTACAAGATAACAAGAGACAGAAATCAGCCAAAGCTGAATAAGAAGCTGAGTAGTAGATACAAGTAAAAAAAAGAGATTAAAAAGAGAATCACATGAATCAGATCTATTTGTTATTTCAGCAGCTGTCTCCAATTTACCACCATGAATAATAAATCAAACGCAAAAACTAATGTCAAAATTTTTTATTAAATAGTACCTATCACAAGTTACTGAATATTATTCTATTACAATTAATAGCTATTATAAGACATTATAAAGTCCCTCTATAGACATTGCCCATGTTGGCTACATAGGAGCACAAGAATTGAAAGATAATGCTTATATAATGATAATGCATTATATCAATGCATAGATGAGTACATCTAAAGAAACCATGCCCAGCCTTCTAAAGGAAGGAAATATCTTTTTTTTTGGTGCGCAGTAGGGTCCATCCTAGCAAACTTCATATGTGAAGCACTTCCATGTTACCTGGAGTCCCCCAGACAGGTTAACGGCCTTCGCTGCCTCTTCCCCCACAGCCACTCCTTAGCAGTTGGGACCGTCCTCTCACTGGTACCCATTCATCTCTGCGTGTGGCTGAACGTGCGCTGAACATTTCCTAAGTGAAATGATCTGATTGAAAACAAACAAGATACTTGGGAGAAGTGTCGAAAAGCCGTTCCACAGATCCTCTTTAGCACAGAGCCACATGGCCAGGTGAGTCAGTCCGGTTGAGGAGGTGGTAGGAAATTAGGAAGAATTTCTTTAACCAGCCCTGCCCTAAATGATTCACAACATGGTGGTGCAGGCAGGGCCTTTCCTAAGCCTTCACAGATCCCCCCCTGCCCACTGTGCACTGTGCTGCCTGTCCTGCATTTGTGATGGGGCTACATCCTGATGAAACTCCAGCATCAGATCAAACCGGGAAACAAGAGCCAAACCATGACGAAGGAGAGCAGGTATGATTTGACAAATTGTTTTGTTTCTGCAGGGAAAGAATGGTATTCTTTGAGAAATGTGAATCATAACAAATTAACACAAACCCTTGTTTGGTCTGCTTTTCAAACTGAGGGCTTCGACACGTAAACAAGTCATTGCAGAGGAACAACACAGCACAAGTGAACTGCAAAGCAGCAACTCTCCATTTATTGTGAGGCAACGGACACTAGTTTATTCTTCTTCCCTCGTTTTTCTCCTTTTGAAATTCTTCATCTAAATCACCAGCTGGGTTCTTCCCCTTTTCCTATTCCTGGTCCCACTTCCTTTTCAAGGCTGTTAATACTCCGAGTAGCTGATCTGCTCTTCTGTCTTGCAGTGGGACTTCAATATTGGCTGCTGAGCCACGTTACTGCTGGTCTTTTAAATTACTTGCTGCTCTGGGGCTGTGCAGGAAAAATTCGCATCTCCTATGGTTAACTTTCATGTAGTTAAGAGCCTGTATTAAATTGGTCCAGTTTTGCATATGCCTTTAGCTAGCGCTGCTTATAGATTCTTGTAAGTAATTTCTTCTGACAGTAACAGGCAGGGAGGTGATCTGTTTTTCTACTTCTTTAAGTGGTTTTAAATGAAGCTTTTTGTCCACAGGCACCAATTGTATGGGATGTATAGGAGCCTCTTCATTTCCCAGCTCTGGTTTTCTCCAGGCTCTGTGTCCTGAGCCCCGAAGATCAGTCTTGGTGCCCACAAGCTGATGGACACTCATCAGCTAATAGAATTTGAAGGCAGAATATACATGTATTCCTGAAACACATTGTGAATATAATCTCCATATAAGCCTCTTAAAGCTTTCAACATTTGTTCTGTTGACTGACATTTTCCCCGATGCTGTATGTTTCACAAATAAATCCCGAGTAGGTTATTAATGGAGGAGTGTAAGCGATGTCTTTTAATGCTGATTGTGTACTTTAAAAGGGTGCTTATACAAAGGAACGTTACTCTGTATTTTAAGACCACTTGTTAGCCAAGAATATTTTGTGGTTTTCCCTTACCTGAAAACACTAGCTCATCCCTTTTATTGTTCATTTCCTGACCTCGGTCATTTTTGCTACTGTAAAGTGCTTCCAAGAAAAATCCTGACCTCACTGAGCACATAGAAAAATTATATTGATTCCAGCATGGCCAGGGTTTCAGGCTTGATCTCTGGATTATTTGTGACATAACTGTTTTGCAGTCAGTAGTTGGATAAGCATCCACATTGGATAAGCATTAGCCACATTAGTTATGTTTGCAATCCATATTAATTCTTAGAAAAGAATCAACAAAAAAATAACCTGTTTGTGAAAAAGGAGCTAAGTACACAATTCAGAAAAACCTCTTCCCATCAGAAGATTTTTCTTTGCTGATTACTTACATTTAGGGACTGCTGCCAATGCATACAGGCCTTCTCATGGGACGTTTTTCTGGCTCACCTTTTTTGACTGGTCCTTTAAATTCCATAATGTCCAGAGAAGAGATTCTTTTAAAGAAGCTATTTTGCAAATGGTTTCTGCTTCTCCGTTTCTGCCAGCAGGTAGGACATTTCTTCCAGTGTCTTTTCGTCCTTTTTCTACTTCTGAAAGGGATGGCATGTTACCAAAAGTGTCTTTCCACGTAGCTGCATATTAAAGTACTTAACACAAATTTTATGTTTAAAGTTAGGAGAAAAAAGGATTGTTTATTTTATGTATTAAAGTCATAAAACTTCTCACTGAAGGATTTATTATAAGAAAGGTTTCCCAGCTGAAGTCCATTAGCTCTGGTAACAGAACAAGCAAGATGAAGTAAACGCTTTAAATAACAGATTTTATTTTGTGCCCTTTCCCAAAGCCTTACTCCTCTGGTTCAGTCACTGGACCTTTGTATTTCACACCGTTTCAGCTGTTTCCTGGCTCTGTGAATGCTATGGCACACATGCCTACAGGACTTAAACCAAATTTGTGTCTGCCTGTCTTTGAGCAGCAGCTGTTTGAAGGGATGTAAGATAATTTTATCAAGAAAATGGATCTAGTGTTTATTCACCCACAGGTTCACAGCAAGCAGCAACTGCAGCCCAGATCACAAAGGACTGAATAAATCTGGTCTGAGGTAAACTTTGGCCTTTCCTGGGACAGCTGAGGAGAGTCAGAGAGTGGCTGCTTTGAGCAGGGTCTTCCTACCCGGCAGGCTGGGACCAGCCGGCTGCCTCGGCTGCGCACTCTCCTTTCCACTGGGATAAACATGGAAACTGAGTAACAGGCACAGAAAGGAAGAGAGATTTGCCTCTCTTCCATAACAGCTCCAGCATTTTGATACACTGTCTCATGCTTTTACAAGCAAACAGTAGCCTTTTCCTAATTATGTTTGGCAAAATTCCCAATATTTTTATTTCCATCTCTCTAGCACTGTCCATTTGCGACAGCAGGAGTTTAGGGTTGTGCCCAATTTCTATTGAGCAACTTTATAAAGGATTGGGGTACTTCAAAATTTTTCTGCCAGCCCTGGTGCATGACTCAGCATAGCAGAAAACAACTCACATCCTCAGCTACCATTGCTGACCTTAGAGATAAACGCAATCAGTACCAGTAGGAGGTATTTATCCCTCACAGCATCAGCAATGTGTTTATGCAGGTATTATAAATATAGGCTGTATCGAGTATTCACAAAACTGGAGATTATAACAGAATCTTTAGAGTCACAAATGTGAGCTTTTCTTCGCAGCTAGGGAGCTACAAAATAACCTTTAAAAATAAGTGCATAAATGTTAACAGTTTGACCATAACCCCATATTTTCAGATGCTGAAGCTTGGAGTACAACATCAAATATTATGAGCTTCATGATAAAAACGCAAGACTTGGCAACACTGGAATTGTGACAGCCCATTAAATTGCAGCATTTTATAATCAGGCATCTGGCATTCTTAAATATCCCACCCCTAGGCCCTGAACACTTCAACCTCAGTAGCATCCCACAGACATGAAAGGGACTCTGCCCAGGCATGGTAGCCTGCCTGCACGGACCACGGTACACGAGCATGGTGATGCTGAGTTGGAGGTTAAATTAACCAGCTTGGACAGAGGCTGTGCCAGCACTGCCACTGTACGGACTAGCCAGCATATGTCAAATCAAGACAATATTGGTCACTGAGCCACAAGGCCAGCTGCTCTGCATTCAGCACATCGTCTGTTTTACAAGGATTAACAGCCCAGGATTACTAGAATGGCTGTTTATAGAGAAGTACTCACTAAATTGCAGCTCCGATAAAACTGCTGTTAACATTTGGCTTCCTAGCTTGTGTGTTTGACAAAAAGCATCTTCATTAGATGATCTAAAAGCAAAACCAGAATCTGCGGAAATGAGGAATTTGACGGAAAATCCAGAGAAATTTTAAGAGATAAGCAGACTGAAATTAACCACATTTTATTAACAGAAACTCATCTTTAAGTGTGTTTAAAAAGCTGTAAGTGCTTACCTCAAGAAGCCTTTCTATTCACTTTTTATTCTTTGGTAATATTCGCAACAGCGAAATGTAAGATTTGAAATTGTGCGTGTATGTGCATATAGCAGATCAGATGCTCAGTTGGTACAAACCCCTGACATCCGTAGAGCTCTGCTGATACACCCCAGCTACATGTCTGCTCTCATATGTCTCCAGGCCGCTCATGTGAGGAGGTTGCTTTTCACCGTTTGACCACAAATGCCTAGAGCTGCCCAGTGATGGCCTCCCAGCGCAGGAGTCAGTGCCACTGAGGTACCCTCTGTGCATCTGCTCAAGCCCCTTCTGTTAATCCTTTCATTAGTACAACGATGGTCAGACTATTACAGTGTTCGAGGCAAGAATTCAGTGGGATTTTAACTGGTTTAAGCACTTACAGACATAGAAGAGGGGTAAAATAATCCGTGCTCTCTGAGTTCAGGTCATTGGCAACCACTTGGGGTTTAAGAAGAATCTTTTCCTCCAAAGCAGTTTGTTCTGTAAGATATTTTATCATGAGGTTTCCCTGACATACATGGTGGTGGCCACCTCTGAAGGAAGGATAACAAACTCACTAGACCTTCAAGTATGATCTAATATGACAATTTTGACATTTCTATCAAATATTGAGCGGTGCAGAGCATGAAAACTGTACAGGTACCTCTCTTCTGATCATTTATTCTTACTAATGGATCCTAGGGATAATGAATACTTTAGCTCCTGTTTGTAATAGATAAATATTCTACAATACTGCCTCTCACTAAGAAAACATGATTTTAACTATGTAAGTGATTAAAAATAACTAGAGAAATACTGTGACAGATGGCGCCGCTCATGCCGCCTTAACATTTGGGCATGTTCTGTTTAATGTTTCTTTCATTCTCCTGATTCAGAACGGAAAATCCAATTAAATTAAGCATGTTGTAACATTTCTGACATTCTTTTCTTGTTTTGTTCCTTCTTTTGCTGATGAAACCAGTGTGAATTTAATGCCCAGTTTAGATGAGGAATAGGAGGCCGGGGAAGTAATGTACTATGAGCAGACATAATGAAAGTTTTTCTGCCACACTGTGAACTACTGCAGAGGGGGCAGCATGTACTTCAGGCTCTGTGTTTTTTCAGTCCTCTACCTCTTGCAGAAATGCCGTGAGTTGCATCAAATTCGTGCTTATTTTTCTTATGAAATATGGCTAAGATTTCCTGGGGGGGAAAGAGCTACACAACACTGAATTTACCTAATATTTTCCTGTGGTTTTCCCCATTTTGGAGGTCTTATGTCTGCCTCTTTGGAAAGTACAGGGGAGATGATAGCCCACTCCCAAATTTCTGTTCAAGCTGAGTTGAGGACAGAGAAGTCAGACAAAAAGGGAGACCCAGTTGTACTATCAGTAGATATGTTTTAACCATGTCTGTCACAGGTTTCTAGTAGACATGAGGTTTAATTGTTTCCATCAACCTTAAAATATTGCCTTCTCGCTTTCCTCTTTTCAACCCAAGTTTAAGTTTCTGTTGGAAGAAGGAGAACATATCACAAAGCTCCATTTCAGTGTGCTATAGCTCTGATTGTTGATGGGTCTAGACACAGAGTCTTAACCTCTCAGAAATGTCTCTGTTTCACAGGAGTGAGGCTACACCAGAGAAGCACCAAAGGTTGGGAGGACACAGTGGCCACCACTGGTCTGCCTTTGGTCACTGCTCAGTTGTGAGCTGGGGGTCAGCAAGCCAGAGTAGCTCTTATGGCTCTTTGGAGAAACTCATCTTCTCAGTCTTTTTACCAAATTAATTCCTATTTCAGGCTGGTTTAACTATTCTAGGACTGTATCGGAGTCATCCTCTGGCAGTGCTTAGCTCGCTCTTAGATGCCTACATTTTAGATCACATTTGGGATCTACAAACATGCTCAAGATAAGCAGGACCAACCTAGCAGGGGTTTTTAAAGAAAACTCTGGTCCTGCTCTTTCTCAGTATGAAGAATGTTCTTTTCTATACATTTTGTACATGTTCTTTCCTATAGGTTTTGGAAAGGGGATGAGTAGGAGGAATCTGAGTTCTTCCCACTCGGACTCACAGGCCAGCACCGGACAAGTCTGCAGGTGGGAACCCTATATGAGGGTTCTTACACATTGCATTTTACTTCCATATGTCAGCTCTACCAAACTGGCTTTTCCATGGGCATGACCATGTAATTCTTTCTCGTGCCACTGAACTCTCACTCCTTTGAACTAATCCCACAGGTGTCCGAGGGCTACTAAAGGGAGTTAAGTTAATGCTTTCTCTAGCTGGTGCCTTAACGCTGCTACGTGGAAACCACCTCTCTGCCGAAAAGGAAATTTCTAACTGTGATTCAGTCCAGTTGTGTAAAGCAATCACTTGGCTGCCTGCACCTTTTTCATATGGAGAAATTAAGAAAAATCTACGCACACAACACAGAAAGGGTCTGTAATTAGTGCCATTCCCGAGAGGCCCATGAACTGGCAATGCACAACTTCTCTCTCATATTCAAGTCCTCCAGGATCAGCCTGAGGAAACAGGCAATTAAAGGCTCTATGACCCAGCTGCAGTTTTCGTTGTGCGACGATCAGAAACTCACCCCAAGGCAACAGCTGCAATTTCCAGCAAAGTTTGCTACTGTAAAGTAACATCTGAAGACACTTTGGTCATTTCAATCATTTTTAAATGTTTTGTCTCTACCACTTCCAAAGGAGAGTGAAATTTCATTCAGTTGCTTGAAGAAGAGAAAAAATACGCAATAAATCATTTCCACAGGGAAGAAATAATCCTACATCTATAACTTCAGTTTTGGTCCCTAAATGTATCCAGCTCACTTTTAAAGAAAATATTACTCACCATGAGTGAGTCTCTTCTGATTGCTGTTAAAACAAATGCAACTGAAGGCTTCGTAACCATATGAAAACTAAATGCAAATTGTATTATAACTGGGCCATCTTCACCTTTTATGCTTTTGCTAGGTGCATTTATGTATGTATTCCTTAACAAACTGATAGCAGCACACCTCAGAAAACTCCTTTCTTACAACTTGCAACAACCAAAAGAAAAGGAGGGGAGCTAGGCTTAAAAAAGATCCAGTTAAGTGTTTTCTTTTGCTATTGCTATTGCAGAAATTCTTTATTCTCCAGACTTCCAAAACATTTGTGTGACATCTCCATGCAGCAGATTCTTTGGTTTTCTATTTTTTTTATTCTATCAAATCAAATGAAAAGGCATCCTGCAGAAATCTAAAAATATATGGTCCCCCTCATATAAATATGAAATTATTTCAAGTGGGTACGAGCTGCTTTCATCCCTCTGTCCCTCTCTGCATTTTCAGTGTTTTCATTTTTCTTCCCTAGATTGCTTTTGGAGGAAGAGGTAACTTTTTTTAAGATTATACAGCTGATTTGCCTGTGGGTTTGTCTGTTTGTTGCATGGGTGCCTTTCCTGGCGGTTGGGCAGGGCTGGGTTTCTATAGCATGAGAGGCTAATGATTTTTTTATAATGTCCACAAAGGAAGACTGATGTATGAGGAGAGAGTCATAAAAGAAGAGACAGGCACAAAAGACCATGGGACTATGGGGTATCTCATAAAAGTCTAGGGAAGTAAGAATCCTGTCTTCCTGCAGGGAAACTGTATGGAATCATAGAATCACATATTCTTTTGGCTGCCAGGGCACACTGTTGACTCGTATTCAACTTGCCATCAACCCAAACCTCCAAGGTTTGCAAGGGGAAGACAGAAAACAATCTCTGCCCTGAACTAGAGAGGACTCCTCACCACCGTACCTGCAGATATGCCAAATTCCTCTCTCCCACACAGGGAGAGCTGCAGCCAGAAGACCTTCTGCCACTCTGCTCTGCATATGAATTTTCAATTAATACCACATCAGAGAGAATCCTCAGCCGGGCTGCAGAGCTGAAGCCCCTGCTTATCAGTGCTGTTTCTCTGAGCCCTGGCTGTCCATTGGCAGCCACTGTCTCCCTCGTGCCCAGGGAGTAATCTCTGGGGCAAGGGCAGGCGTTTCGTCCTGTGGTTCGGACAGCACCTGAGGCACAGAGGAGAGCAGCTGGCAAACTCGTAATAGCCCCTATTCTCCCCAAGGCTTTTCAGTTTGCTATACTATTGATACCAGCTGAAAATATTCCTCACTGCATTTGTGTGTTCTTTGCTTATCCTCTTCCATAGCTCTGGCTTCAGAAGCAATGATAGCGTGACTGGTACCCTAACATCTCCTCTTTGAATAATTACCTTTCTGGGAAGTGTGGGTTTAGGGGAACAGCCATGTCTCACTCAGCCACTCATATATTTTCCTGAATAAGAGCTTCAGTCTGAGAGAGTATTTTGCATAAGCAGAATTAATCAGCTTGGTCCTGCTCTTGTGGTCATGGGGAGCCAAGCTCTTACATGGCTTTCATGCAATGTACAGAACCTTCGCTATGAAAAAACAGTAAGAGAGCACGTGGCTAAGACTTCTTTAAAGAAGCAAATGTTAGATAGCAAATCAGCGGTGGTACCTTCACTAACTACTGTGCATTCTGTCAATCATTATTTTCTCCAAGCAAAAAAGCAAACCGTTTCTCATCTGAGTCTGTTTTGCTTTTAGGAGACTATTATATTTTTCAACCATATTTCACAATTGTTATATGTGCCAAACAGGTCAGCATCAATGATATCAACCCTCCCAATGAAGGAGCTCTAAAATTCTGCAAAATGCCAAAGATTTTCTGGCAACCAAAAGTGATCAGGTATAGGGGACTGGGAGGAAGGGGTATTTTCACTGAAGATTCAGCCAGGAGCATATCCCTCCTTCATTTCAATGGTATTTCTTTTATAGTTGCTGAGATGTTTTGAAACATAAGGCTTAATTATTACAGATACTTATGCATTGCACACCTCTATGACAAACAATTGTCAAAGCCGTCAGCTTCTGCTGCCAATTTATTCAAAATAAAAACATCAGGTGAAATAGACCTTCACATGTCTGAGTAATTGTCTCTTTGAAAAGGATTCTTAAAAAAATAGATGTCAGATTCTTAGTGAATCTCATTGTTTACTCTGGGCTACAACATCTGATGTTAGATTTTGTATCTGACTGCTGTCACAGTGATTGAAGTCAAAACATCCTGTTCTATCTTTTGTTTATGTATTGCAATCAGTTCCACAAACCTGTGCAACTTGAAGCACAGCTAAAAACTGCTTTAGATCTGTGCTCCCTGGCATAATTTTCTTTCTCTAAGATGGACTATACTGGTAATTTTAACCGACAGAAAGCAAGCTAGCATTAGGTTTGCAACCAAGTGCTCAAAAAGCCAGAGGAAATACTTATTTATAAAACAAAAATCCTTAGAAAATTTGCCAACTAGTGCTTCAACCATTAGGATGGTGGTTCTGCAAGGAGGCATCTCAGATTGCACTCAGAGCTTATGTTTGGGAAAAAAATCAGCATGCAGTCAGCTAGGGAGGAAAACTGCCTTTCACTACCACCTCCGCTCTGATGCCTTCTCTGGCACGCACAGCGCACGTGAGAGCTTTCCGAGAGGGGAGTGAGGAGGCTCAGCCTCCGTGGGTAATTGGAGCAACAATTAGAGCTGAAGTGCGCTGCAGTGTCCTGCACAGCGGTGCACACCTGCACCCTGACACTGTGGGGGTGCTCGGGTATTCCCAAGGCGAACATTTCCCTGGAGAGCTGGTGCTTTCCTGGGGCTGGTGCTGGCCTTTCCCTGTACCTTACTTGGGGACCTTGGAGCTACTCTTCAGAGGCCTGTAAGTCTTACCATTGACTCAGTTTGGAAACCAAGAAGAAATTTGGTATTTCAAAGTGATTACATCTACATGAGATAAATTCACTGTCCTTTTAATATAAAATTAAGTAGCCAATTATAATTTGAGCTGCTTACTTTTAACGCATGAAGGAGCTGGGAGAGCAGTCTGCTGTTACAAAGCAGGAGGAGAACTGTCAAAGGAAGCAGAGGTTTCTGTGCTGATAACCACATTCCTTCAAGCTGCACCCAGAGCGCTCCCACTTGGCAGAGGCACTAAGAGGATTTGATCCTGCTAAGTGCCGATCAGAAGGGGAATGAGGAGTATGGCCAGCCAGATCCTGTCCTTGGACCCACCGAAGGGATGTTCATTCATCTTATTTTTCTCTCCCACACTTTCTTTCTCATCTGCAGGTGACTGATGCTCTCATTCCCACTTCAAATAAGAGTGTTAGTAACCTGATGTTATCCTGTGTATTGGTTTTCAAGTGTATGGGATGTAGGTGCAGGATATATTTTAAAGGGGGAGAAACACACACATTCTTTTCTGTCTGATTGCTTGTCACTACTAGAACTTGAATGCTGTTTTCATGGTGGAGCTTGCAGTGTCTCTGTAGCTATCTGCATGCGTAGCTGCCACATCTGCAGGTATGTACTAGATTGCTTATCCTTCTTTTGAAGTCTCTGGACTCCCAGCTGTTACACAGACTGATATTCATGGCTGTTTATTTGGACAACAGTTTATGGATAGACATCCAAACACATGGCAGCCACGTACTTGCTACACAGCTTCCGCCTCTACCTTATTATAACAGCAACAGGCTCTGGAAGTGGGTACCATTTTATTAACTCTAGTTCCTGCATCTTAGGAAGTCTTACCTAGCTAATACAAATTGGGGGGAGAGGAGAGGGACAGCCAAGGGTTGCATACAGGCAGTTGAGCTAAATGATGACCTGGGAAAGTTATAAACCCAGGCAAGTATATAAAAGGAGTATTTGTGTACAAGACTGAACATCTGATTTGAAAGTGGCATGCAAATTCCTGACAAGAAAATAATACTTGCCTGTAAAATGCTCTTCCCAAGGAAATTAGAGGCCGTATTATTTGTGCAAGGATTACTCACTGTTTTCCTTAAAAAGAACAAGATGGGAACCAGGATTCTGCTAAAAAACTTTATTCTTGTTGGTGAGCACAAGTTCCAGTGGGAAATGCTGTCTTTCATAACATTTGTAATTTAGGGATGATGTAGGTCTTCACTATGCCACAACAACTAAGACTTCAGAGAGCAGAGTGAAATTTGTATGTAATATTGGTATATAGATGCTTCTCATCTCAGTCTTTGTTCCTGGTTTAACATTCATATGAAAGCCCACTGTTAACTCATTTAGCATTTTGGCCTCATAAAGAATCTTTGTTACTTGTTAAAGTGCTACTACATTTTCTGTCTACCCTGATCATTCTCTGGTTTATTGTGCTCAGCCTTCTATGATAAGGCTGTCCGCTTTAGCACAATGTGCAACCAGCAATTTTAATGTATAAAGATCACTTCGGCTGACTTACCCTTTGAATGAATAAAAGCTTTGTTCTTGTGTCTGGGAACTTTTTTAAAAGCTTATGTGCATGTCTAAATGTTTCCAGTATCATAGCATTTTGGTTTTATGTTCCATGCAACAATTCTAATTGGAGTAGACTTTATGTTCAAGTTTAAAATTATGGTGTTGGAAGATAATAATATCGACATTATCATTTAATTATCCAGCTGAATTTCTTAAAAATAATGAGTTCAAATTTTTGTAACAAGTGAGTTCTCTGAGGTCTCACACTGAGAATCCTTACACTGAGTAGATATGTTAGTCAGACTTAACAAAAGGGAAACCATTAATAAAACTGAACAGGGACATTCTGCTAAGCTAAAGCTACATCCAGATAGTACTCCTGATATTTCAAAAGCCATTTCCACCACTTTACTTTGTTCCTACTTTACAGAGTAGATGACAACTGATGACATTAACTGTAAAACCTGAGAAGATGGCCCCTGGCTTGCACAGCTGTTCATCCAGCAGACGCTAGTCACGGATGTAGAAGGAGCGAAGAACAAGCCAAAATTTTCAGCCGCTTCAAAGGAGTCTGTGCTGCAAGTCCCCAAGAGTTCACAAGACGTCTCTGCAGCAAGATTAGTGCCATAATATAGGGAGCGCAGAAATTCACAAGATAACTAATCCAGTATCGTTTGCAGAGACAAGCTATTACTCTATTCTAGGCTTTAAAAATTAAAATGTCTTCTCATCTTCATGTGGCTCCTTGATTCCTATTAACAAGTAAAAATGTTAATTATCTAGAGTGTCTAGATATCATGTTGCAAATCTAACACTATGAGATCAGCATATGTTGAAAAAAATTGCTTTAGAGTTCACAGAAGACTACTGAGAGCTAGAAGACCCTCAGACAGAGAAGATGGCTGCAAAGAGGAAAGACCTCCATTTTATTCTTGCCCACCATGCACAGGACAAAAAATAATGGACTTAAACTGTTACAGAGAAGATTTAAATTTAATATAAGGAAAATGTTGTCATGCTAAGAATATTAAGAACGGGATTAGACTGTAAGGTTGTAGCCTTACCATCATTTCAGGTTTTTAAGAACAGCTTAGAATGACAAATTATTCTTGACAATTCTTTAGGTATTTTTCATTCTGCCTATGGGAGAAGAGATGGACTCAATGACTTCTCAGGGTCCCTTCTGGAGTTATTTTGTATGATCTTATGATACCATAGCTGCAGATCTCTAGAGTTTCTTTCAAATTCAGAAAATATCTATATTTGAAAGTGTTCATCAGAAAAGAGACCATTATGTAAGATTTTGGGGGGAAAAGGCTTTATCAGCTCTATACAGCAACTAGAACCAAAACATTCTTGCAGAAGTTTTGTTTCTATTGTACTGAGAGCATAAATAATAAAGTGAGATATGAGGAAAGGAATGGAGAGAACTCCATTACACAAATTCCATTCCACTACAAACCACACATGATTTTGGACAGGGCAGCAAATGCTCTGAAAATTATCTGGTCCTGAAGAAATATATGGCATGAGACCAAGATACCTCAAAATGAGACATTCTTGCAAGTATCTGATTAGTCTCTAGCACCACGTCTTTCAAGCTGAGATTTAATTCCTGCTGAATGAGTTTATTTCAGTTAAAGAGTAATGTATTTAACCTTTCGGCTGTTAAATCACTACGGAAAAATAAAGAGGTCCTATATATACATTTTCTTTTAACTGTCTGGCAATTTTAGTTTAGTTCCTGGACTACAATTTATAGGGTATAATCAGCTATAAAAGTTCCTAAGTAAAAACAATTACAAGAAATACTATGGTTAAATCAAAAGCTTTTAAACAAGGAGTTTGAGTTTTCAGGGCATGTAATTTAATCCTTCCTATTTCAGACACTGTACTATCAACAGACTTAGTCATTTTTCAGAACCTGTAATATTTCTAATTTAACAATTTCTAGTCCATTTCTAGTACAGATCTATCTCGGATTTCCACTTACTGAAAGTTTTCCAAATAAAAAACTTTTGCCAGAGTAGCATTTAGAATACCATTCATTTTTGCAGTAAATATTTCAAATATTTATTTTCTCTTTGCATTTAGATGGAACCACCATTTAGATGGATACTAGTTTTATTTATTCTGATAGCACTTTTAGTAGTCATTTTCAGAAATATATGCTTCTTCTTTTCTTAAAAGAAGTACACACACTTATGCTGGTGTTTGAGGGAGGGAAAATATCACTTCATGAATGTCTTGGTTATAGTTTGGGGAATCAAACAAAAAACCTCATCTGGTTGACTAAAAGCCCATGGGCCACAGTAGATCTGTGCATCTGACAGCTCCAGAGTTTTCCCCACCAGCTTTGGATAAAGGGAAAAAAAGCTCTTGAAACACCTCTAAATGGAGCTTGAGGAAATCAGTTCTCAAAAATAAGTTATTTCATAACGGAAGACAATAGAATTTGTGGCTGTCAGGCAGGTGATATAAACTCCATGATAGTCAAAGAGATTCTTTCCTTGGCTGGAATGATGTAAACGAGACCCAAAGTCAGCAAGGAAAGTTCCACCTGCAGGCTCCTCTGACAGATGGGTTTGGGCAGAGCATTCCTAAAACAAAACCAGACCCTTAGATTTTGCAGTTCATATTTTGATCTTTATCAGACAGTTGCTCGTGAATAATTGCTTCTGGTGTTCAATGGATGTTTCCGAAAACATGCCTCTACACACCACCTTGGACAATGAAACACTCTCTTGGGTAGTGCCCAGCTACCCAGATTTGGGTCACTGGATAATAACCAAATATCATTCAGAACACCAAATCTTCTTTTAAAGGCTTGTATCAAAACTCACGTCATCGTGAACTCCAACACATCTCATTAAAAAATGTTGTTACAATTTGCAGTGTATGAATCTCTGCTGGACACTTCATAAAGGAAAAGAATGGGCACTATCTATCTCAGCTTCTGTCTGGGAACATTATGGTGAGGGAACATGTTCTTATTTCCACTCAGTATAAAACTGTCACGACGCACTAGCTATCGCTGCAGTGTGCTAGGAATTGACAGAGCTCAAGTCAGGGATAGAGAGTGCATTTTTGTGGGAGGGTTATTGCTGGCAACACAGGAACAATAAATTAGAGTCAGGAATAAAAGAAGACATTAAGGCCCCCATGGCACCATCTTAAAAGAATTTAATATTCTGAGTTATTTCACTTTCTACTGTATCCACATGCCATTTATAATCCAGACAAAGCAATATCCAGAAAACAAATGAGGTGTAATTTTCATGCTAATTATGCTAGATACATTTATCCCTTTGTCATATTTATTTTTATATTGTGCCTTTAAAATATAAAAAGACAATAACATTAAAACACACAAATTAAATTTTAACATTGTTTTGCCTTCTGCATTCCTTCTATTTTGCATAATAATTCCCAGTTGACATTTCATCCTGTCTTCTCACTTATATTCCCAGATGACAGAGTTATTTATTCTCTTGGCCAAACCCTGGGGGTTTCTTTTCAATCCTTGCTCAACGAAACCTTGAATGAAATGTGCGGGTGTTCTGAGCAAGGGCAGGAAGGGAAATTATAAGGTCTAATATTGTTTCGCTTATGATTGTGTAAATCAGGGGCAATATAAATGAAGTTAAGGAATTCACCATTTTTACAGTGATGTATGTGACGGTAAAGAATTTAATTGATTGGTAGCATTCATACAATATCATGTGACATTGACCAATCCTTTTTCATGCTGCTATGTTTTTCTGAGGCAAACTAAATTATAGATTAAACCCACCAATCAGTTTGTGAGTCAGAATATAGTTACAGCCATTTTAATAACATGTTTCATAAAGGGACTCAAGTTGAAAATGTTGTAATTTATTTATCCATGTTCTTTAATATTTCAGGCAGTTCAGATGATCATTTTTATTTATTTATGTATTTGAGGATTTATTAAATATGCCCATCATCCTTTCTGGGTGAGTCTACAAAAATGACATCACAAGGAACTTAAGCTGATCTGATGTATCTCACTACCAAATCTTCTTTCCCAGTCTGTCCCAGTAATACACCCACCACATACTGCTCCTTTGCAGTCACGACATTCAGACCCTGTCTGGGAGCAGGGAAAGCAAATTTCAGGACTCAAAAAACTACAAACTCTTGAACTGCATTTCCCAAAGGATCTATATCTAGCAGTGGAGAACAGGAGGATGGGGAAATTCCTACTCTAGCTGGAACTTTATATCATCTTGGACCTAATAGGCTAAGAAAAACATGGGGAATTGATCCACATCCACACAATCCTGAAAAAGTGCTGAACCTCAGCCAGACACCTGGCTTATATCCTGCTTACATCTAAGAATAATCCTTGGCTTCATCTCATAAAGGAAAAAATAATGCAAGAGTTTATGTCAGTATATCTGCTGTTTATCCCATAATCTTTTTTTCTCAAAAAGTGCTATCAAATCCTGAATCGACCAGTTTCCCCGTTTAGATGGACTGGTGCTGCATCTGCTGGGACAACTGCAAGTTTTGCTACTATTTTCCTAAATACGGTTCTTTAGAGACATGTGCTGAAAAATCAGTAGTCATAGAAATTAGGCTAATTAGACTAGATTAAAATTACACTCCCAGAATTATTGCTGAGCCAAAGTTTGATGCAAATTTCTATTTCTGTTTTTTATATGCCCCGTCTCAGCATCATGCCAATTTTCACATCTGCTCATGTTAAGACAGCAAGACTATTAACACATCCTTCCCTTATTCTGCAAATAACCTACTTGAGACACAGCCTAATCCACAGAAGAACCAGAGCAAGCCATGATGAGGAGCCCCACACAGTGTCAAAGGTTCAGATGAGCAAAGCCAAATGAGCATAGCCCATGACACGTCCCATATTATAGTTATCCTCATGTTTCATAGCACTTTGAAATAGCGCACAAGACAGCTGGCAGGGATGATATTGAGACTTGCTCATCTAACCAGTGAGCTACAAACAGATGTTGTGCATGAAATAGGAACCACTGCCATTGACACATCTCACATGCCAGACAGTGGGGGAAAGTGACTCAACCTGACATGAAGGGGAAATTGTGTGTGACGTGTCCTTCATTTCAATGAGTAACATGTCACTTCTGGCCCAACTTTTCATCTGAAACGTCAAATGCTATTTGAAAGGACATACATGTGATTTCTGGGGTGGTGAAAGTCTGCTTATATATATGCACATACCAAGTATAATGAGAGGCACAGTGACTATGCAGCAGGAAAACAGAATCTCTGCACTTGAATGTATTATTGAAATCCCTTATCAGGATTTTAGACTATATTTTGTTTTATTACACTAAGTTGGACTAATATTTCTCATAAATACTGTCCACAAGCAACAACAATCCTATTCTAGAGGGGTAATTGCCAATGTTTAATTCTTTCTTACAAATCATTGGTTTGCTTCCAACAGTGCTGTTTCAAACTGACTGGACTGAAAACATTGTTCTACATTGATGGGCACGTAAGATATAATGAGAAACTGTGTGAGAATTGAGGAGAGACAGTGAATTGTGCAGGTGTATGGTTGTGACAACACAAGATTTGGAAGTCTCCCCTGGTCCTTGGTCAGATGCTTCTGAACAACAGTGCTTGCTCATGTATCTGGTTACACAGTGACGGCTTTCTTTTCCAAACTCAAGACTCCTAATCTGAGAGGAAATTGGCATTTTACAGTAATGATAAAATCATAGAGCTCAGAGACAGCTGGAAGTATTTCATAACTTCCTTTCACAATACAATTTCTCCAGGTAAACAAGTGCTCTAGTCGCCATGGGCAAAGTTATAATGATGTGAATGAGAACAGATTCCCCGTGTAATCATGCATAGGTATAGATGGGCTCATCCTTTCACTCCTAACTTGTGAGTCTATAAGATCGTTTGATAAGATGTGTACAGCACTGTGAAACAGGCTGACAACCGGTGAGCAAGATCAGGAGCTCAGTGCACCAGAACGTCGCAGCACTGTATACAGCTCCTTGCAGGCAGCGTCTAGCTTAGCGTTACATGTTCTGGAAGAGACTCACCTGTGAACACTTCCAAGTGAAAACAAGTATCATTTTCTTTAAATTGTAGGCAATGTTCTAACCTCACACAAAGAATTTAATCCTAGTGACCTTGCCTGTGTGATAGATTTCTTCATTCGGTTAAGATCACTAGAGACAGTAAAGAAAGAGGAATTGCCCCAGAACTTCTATCCAGAACAGCCCTGGCTCTGAAACACAGACACTCATCCAGCAAAGTACTTGATCATGTACTGAAATTCAAATAATTAAGAGCCCACTGGTAGCCTCGGTAGTCTTCTGTAGTTTACACAAAGCTTTGTGGGCTTTGCTAGACTTTATGTGAATAAAAAAAGCTCTTAAAAAGGTGCACTTGCTCCTAGCTTCTCAAATTAGAGGTTAGGAGAGAACAGAATGATTTCAGTTGGGAAGGATGAACATCTTGGCCAAGAGTAAGTTGCAAAATACCCACCCACCTCCCTGTTGCTCACTTAGGGGTATAAAAGGCCTACAATAAACAGAGAAATCTGGGAAAGGAGGTCTCATAGCAGTGTAGCACCTCAAATAGTTTGTACTCAATAATTAACATTTTTTCTTGATGCTTTGAATTACCAGATATTCCCGAAGCATATGCAGTAGAGAGCAAAGCAGATTTACTATGCTAACAGGAGTTTTATTAGTGGCAACATTGGCAATATGCATGTAGGCAGAAAGCCAATGGGTACCAAAAACTGGGTGAGGCTTTTTGTTGAATTAGTCATGCTCCAGTGTTCATCAAGGTTTTATTTCTGATATTCAAGTTTGCAGGCCCTGGTCCAGCTGCCAGGATTCAGGGCTTCAGTTCAGGTATCAGAAAGTAATGGATATTGACTGCAGTAAACCTAAGAGTTGACTCTGAAGAGACCTCGTAGCTCTGCCAACATGTTCAGAGACTGCACTAACTCCTGTTAGCTGGTGCCCCAGCTGTGGCACCTCTCCACAGGCAAGTGTTCCCCAAGCTCCACAGCTGCTTTAAGCATGTTCTTGTTGTAAGCTCCATCTGAGAGGAGATATATGGGACAGACAACCCAGTTGTGTGGGCCAACCCTAGTGTTGGCTGCTAGCGTCTCTGCTACTGATGATTCCCAAATCAGACGGCTTTTGTGGCCACTAGCAAAAAATAACAGGGAAACTGGAAACAACATAATTTTCAGTCAGAAAGTGCAAGACCCAGAAACTGTGTATCATTTTCAAATCACCAGGTGTCAGTGTTTCAGAAAAAATTGTTTGAAGTTTTTCTGATTCATGGGGAACTGAAAACATCAACATTGCAATCTGATACCAAATCTAATACTAAAAAATGTAGATACCAAATGAGTCAGAAATCAAAGCCATGAGACAGCTCTCCAGTTTTAACTTGCTCAATGCCAGTTACAGAATTTGGATTTGCGAATAGTCATGTTATTGCCTCCATATCATTCAGAAATAAGAGCATCATGACCATGCAGACAGGTCATTAAGTCATACAACTCTCCTTTGCTTTCTGTCCGTTATTTATTTACAAAATAAAGAAATATTTGAAATAATTAGATGTGGTGTCCTATGGACATACACTTTATCATACACTTGATCACAGCTTCTTAGACACCAACATCAATATTTGTATTGAAGTATTTTTATGCAATGGGGGACATTAACAGCTGTTTATGTTGATTCTCTGGTGTCTAATGATAATCATACTGCAGACTTTCTCTTTGTTTGGCCAATTCTGTGACCTGTCTTCTCTATTTAGTCCTCTACTTTGACAAAACCTGTGGCAATATGATTATATGGACCTGTATCCCTCGGCCAAATTTAGCTGAAATTTGCTCCTGGGTTAAAAAAATTACTGGGAGGAAGAGGAAACACAAACAGATACACAGATGGCCCGATTGCTTAAGTCTTCTTTCCTCCTGAAGATAAGCTTTAGAACTAGTGATAGACTAATGTCGACCAATATGCCATGGGAATGGGTCTAAGTGCTTGAAACATGAAAATGTATTCCTCTAAAATCTTACAAGTGGAGTCAATGTTCCAGAGCATTTTCCCAAACAGGAAAGTAGTCTGTGAAATACGTTAAAAACATGTGCTCCTTGAAATTCAACTGTAGCTTTTAAAAAGAGATAGTCTAGAAAAATGAAGGGTAAATACAGTAAGTAGTACAAAATAGGAACCATTTGCCAACTGGAAATAGCACAAAGGGAGCATCAGCCTATGCCAGTCTGGCTGGGTCACTGCTTCCTGCAGTGAAATACAGCAGCTATTTACATATGTCACCATTTATAGAACATATTAAACTACAAAATAGTCTTGAGGTAATGTGTAATGATTTCCCTCCCCTGTTAAAATTGGCTTTAAACAGCTGCCATATAGTTATTAAAACATCCTATAAGCAACAGATTAGAAATTACCCATGCGCAGGAATAATTCTGCAAGTTGAGAAGTTATTTTATCTTTCTAAATTAGCAATGAAATGGTAACAGAAACTTCTCAGTACTGTAACAGTGCACTGGCTTTGGCTGGGATGGGGTTAATTTTCTTCATAGCAGCTTGTAGGGTGCTAGTTTTTGTATTTGTGACCAAAACAGTGTTGATAACACACCAATGTTTTGGCTACTGCTGAACAGCATCAAGGCCTTTTCTGTTTCTCATGCTGCCCTGCCAGCGAGTAGGCTGGGGGTGCACAAGATGTTGGGAGGGGACACAGCCGGGACAGCTGACCCCAACTGACCAAAGGGATATTCCACACCATACGACGTCATGCTCAGCATATAAAGCTGGGGGAAGAAGGAAGAAGAGGGAACATCTGGAGTTACAGTGTTTGTCTTCCCAAGTTACGCGTGATGGAGCCCTGCTTTCCTGGAAATGGCTAAACACCTGCCTGCCGATGGGAAGTAGTGAATGAATTCCATAGTGAATTAATTCCTTATTTTGCTCTGCTTGCACGTGCAGCTTTTCCTTTACCTATTAAACCATTTTTATCTTCACCCACAAGTTTTCTCACTTTTCCCTTCCAGTTATCTCCCCCATGCCGGTGCAGGGGGAGCAAGCGGCTGTGTGAGGCTGAGCTGCCCACTGGGTGGGTTAACGCACAACAAGCAGTTTTCAGTCCATTCATCTTGCTGAATTGACTCAGCAGCGTGTTTTCAGCTGCCTTAGAAACAATTGTTTGATTATATCGAACAAATAATGAAAGAGCTGGAATATGTAATCAAGGTGTGCCATGAAGTGGTCCTTGAAAGAAGCTGGACTGTTTCACCTAATTCCTGCTACATGTTAAGTCAGATCCATGGAAGATTCATAAATAAACCATGCCTCATAATGCCTTCAGCAACTGGTGGCTGATGCTTCTATTTTGCTTATCCTAATGAAATATCCCGCAATGTTAATAAATGCATCCAATTAATAAAATACACAAAGAGATATCTTCAAGACATGGGTGAAAAGGTTACTCCACCTGCATTTGATTGCTCAGCAGTAAGTACTGCTTGTTAGGGGAAGAGGTGCAGTATAGTATATTAAGAAAGCAATATATATGCTCTGATGAAAAAGATCAGAGACAGACGTGATGAAAGTCACTTTAAACAGACAGGGGCTCATGTCATGCTGGGTTCCCAAACCCTACTGAATGTTCTAGACATCAAACAAAAGCAAGGACATAAGTTGCCCTTTGAATTTCTTTTTTTTCAATGTGGCCTCCTTCAGTAAGTCTACATTGGACATGACTGACCCTTTAGACCGTGGAAGAGGAAGAGTGTTCGGCTGGTGAATCCCACAGCTGCTCCCTGCAGTCTGCTGCTTCTTGCAGGCTGAGTAGCAGAATTGGAGGCAACTCAGGGAACGAGAGAATCATGGATTTGGGAGGATAAATGGTCTCAGGAACTTGAGCAGAAATATTTGGGCTTTGTTCTCTCAGCACTGGGACATCTGCATTTTAGGTCTTCTAAGAAACAGTCCCGGAGACATTTCCTGAACAGCAGGGAACCTGGCTCCCTCTTGGGTTTTCTGAGCTGTAATTCTTTCTTTCTTGGCATCTTTTCAATAAGAATGGAGGCTTTCACCCAAACTATCACCTCGTGGCAAGGACACTCTCTGGATGTAGGAGCTGCCACTGCAGACACCCTTAACTTGAGGAATACCTGAGATAGAGGCCACCCACTGAATGAACACATTTTCAAATGAAAGGAGGACAAAAATCACTGTCTACACATAAAGTTCAGCCTTTGAGCTCTGCTGCAGCTCTAGATAGACATGGAAGATAAATACAGGCTTCTCCATACATCTCTCCCTCTGACACTTCCTATTGCCGGAGATCTACTCCATCTGCTATGAAACCCTATGGAGAACAACCTCCACCCCCAAATCTCTATTCATCTAAATTAGCACTGCGAACTCCCTGGTGGAGCAGGGCACCGAATGTGGGGTCAGTCCTATCAGACTTCTTTCCAGATCCTTTTCAGTCCTCCTGGCAACCACTCTTGCTCTACTTCTAGGATGTGTTTATTTCATAGCCATTTATCATTTGGCTTTTCCATTTTGCTTCCTAAATAGGATAGAAAATTGTCAGATTGCACTTAGCTGGAAAAAAAGATGGAAGTGAAACTTTGCTGGATTGTCCTGGACTCACAGCAGAGAGAGCATAAAGTCCTCAGTGATTCGGTATCCTCCCTGTCAGCAATCTGGGGAAGCACTCAAGAGTAGCTCCTGTTCTAGTAGCTATAGTGGTTTCAAGCGTAACTTTGGGCAGAAGCCTCCTTTATCATTTTTGCCTTCTCTTTTTATTTGTACTTGCCAAAATGCCTGTGATATTGTTACCAAGACTTTACAGTGCTCCCCAAGGGCAGGAGCTAATACAGCCATAGTCATTTTATGCTGGTGAACGGCCAATTGTTCACACTAGAGATTTTTTTAGCCCTCACTAATAACAGCCAAAAGCATTTAAAAAAGAAAAAAGCACTTGAAAGCTTGTCATTTTCTGCCAAATACTTTACACAGAAAAATAGATTTTGTTAATACCCATATTCCCAGGTGTCTCAATTACCTGAAAACACTGCTTAGTTTAAATGCTACAAGCAAATGTAAGAGAGAAATAAACAGTGAAAGCTTCCAAATCTAAAACTGAGAAATCTTATTATAACTTATGGATAGCTCACCCAGTCCCTAATGCTTGAGCCTAGGGAGGAACATCTGGACACCATAAGCACTTGTGCTGCACTTGTTCATGATTGTTACCTGTTCCCAGCTTGTTCACAGCCCTGAAAGCACTCACTGCAGGGCCACTGCTCAGATAAGTAATGTTGGGCATGTACGTGTTTGCGTAAACAGAGGCTGGTGCTTAACAAGTACTTTAATTTGGTAGGTCGGATACTGGCAAAAGGGAAGCCTTCATTTCCCTTTGAGCACGGGTGATTCTCATCACATCCAATCACCTGCGAGGACTACCCACCAGTTTGGACCTGGTTCCTCTGGCACTGTTTTTCGCAAAGGTTCAGATGAAGGCTTGGACTCTCTTCCCTTCCCGGTCAAGCCATAACAAAGCCATCACTGATCCCTGTGATGACTGCACACACTGCCACAATCAATCACTATCATCTCCTTGAAGAATTCTTTAACAGCTGCTCACAACAGCAAGGACAAAGGTTGCCAAAGGTCAACATGTTAAGCCCCTTGCATCAGTTTACTTTGGTTTTACGTCACACACGAGGTCCAAGACATAGGGTCAGTAATCGGAGATGAGACCTGCCTGCAACATGGGAAAGTACTCTAGCCACAGGTACACTTCTGTAATAGAAGCGAGTCCAATACTGTAAGTGTAATGAAAGCAGACTATGACTCCCATAGGGAGTTCTCATGTAGGCAACAAGAATACCTTCCTTGCAAGAGCCAAATCTTGCTTACTTTTTGACTTGTGTAATTCCATTTAATTAATAAATTGAGTAGGATTAGTGCCTTGGTATTACAAAACAGACCTTGTATTTCATTGACATATGCCTGTAACAGCAGCCACAAATCATCTGCCAGTTATTAGGCATTCTCATGGATCTCCCATCACAAAACTGGCATACTTCAGAGAAGGATGAAGCTAATGATCAACATAGTATGCATTTATGAGAAACAAATCCTACTGCTTTGCTTTTTAACCAAGAAGGTATTTTCATTATTAATTTTAAATGTTACAGATTGAATCAGTTATTTCTGGATAAAAATTCAATCTAACCCGCAGCCTAAGCAGGGTGATTTTCTCAGACTGATAAAAGCAGTGGAGCTCTGGAGCCTTCTACAAGGAGGATTCCACAGCTTTCGAAGATCCAAAGTTTGTCGCTTAGACACAGGTTTAAGCCTTCAGGCTATAGGATAAAACAGCCTGGCAAACTAATTTTCTGTGGTTCTGTGATGGGCTTGTTTTAAATGCAGTCATGCCCCACCGCTGCAGTTCCAAGGAGTGGCACAAGGCCAGTCTGCCTCCCAGATCTGAAAATCAAGTGCTCGTTCGCAGGTTAGGGGGTGGGGTGTCAACTGTGAATACCCACACCTGAATTTACTCTGTGGGATTCATAGCAATTCCACATTCTCATTTGTTCAGCTGAGTTAATTTAATCTTAATGTGCCTCATTATTAGCTTTTATTACAGTGGGCTATTAAGGAAGTACAATAGCAAGGGATAGAAAAGCTCACATTTTAGGCAAGTACAGTTTGTCCAACATGCTGAAATTTGCTTTCCCTTTCCTGGTTTTGACAAATGAATGTCAAATCTAGTCGCTGGATGGTATTTGGCTCTTACACTAAGGCAGCTGTACTAGTTACATACTAATACAGAACATGTAGCACCTGCAGTACTCTGTTTACACTGTTATGAAATATAAAGCAAAAACACCTACGTATGTTACATGCAAAAGTAAAACTATCAATCATAGGCAGGTCTCCTGCTGAATATTTATAGAGACCAATTTGGCTTTCTAAAGTTTTTTACATTAGTAATAACAGGGTCAATAACTTTTCTATGTATATTTAGTATAAGCAAAATGCTTACCTAAGAACAGGACCAACAAAAACTTGTGTGGGCTGCTCAAATCCTGTGCAAAACCTAGCTTCAGAATTAAGAGTTGGTGAGGAGGAGTGGTATATTGAGCCTCTGCAAAGGGTGAGTGTAGCTGTAGGGATGTCTGTGCAACACTGAGAGCATTTGTTGCAGCCTGTGAGGGCGTACTTGAGCATCATCTCATCCCCCTCAATGCGTACCGATGACAATGAAGTCATGGAAACAGTGGCTTCAGTACCAGCTAGATGAAGCAGATGGGCACTGGCTACTTACTCTAGCAGCTATATCACACGATAAAGGCTGTGCTGCTGGGTCTTGGCTGCTTGGTTCTCACCAAACTAGCTGGATTGACACATACATGGGAGCTGTAATCATCTCTTCGGTTGCAATATAACTTTTGGTGATGTGCTATGCCTTTGTGCCAGACATGGGATATTCTCTGACTCTACCCAGCCACAGGCATGGGAATCAGCTCATTTTCATTGCTATGATAAGAAAGCAAGAACTGAGGCACTGGCCCATATCCCCCTCGCTGTTGAGTCAGATCACCTACTCATGGAGGGAGCTTCTGTCACACGGTCCAACACAGTCTGTATAATATTAAAAAAATTTTGTAATCTGGATACCATCTTGCAGCTGTATTCTCAGAGAAGACAAAGTGTGTACAAATAATATAGTCATTCTGAGTTCTCACTAGCTCTTATACCGCAAAAGGCAAAGTGTTCTGCTTGTTTAGCTTGGACGTAAGGAAAAATGGAGAATGCTGGCATTTCAGTCTCATGGAACTGAAGATCCTTATGCAGCTCAAAGCCCGGTGATTTAACTTTTGCTCCAGAAGAAATGCCTTTTGTATTCTTCTACCCAGTATAGGGGAGAAATGGAGAACCAGGCTAAGTAATACACTATTTCATAGTGGCTTATCATTATTCTTCAGGTTCTTAGAGTCTACACGGCTGAGCAATAGCCTCCTACTTCATGCAAACTTATTGTGGAGGAAGGATTAGTGGTGGTAACCATCCTCACTTGCATTCTTCATGCCAAACCCTAAGTTCATACAGAAAATTAGAACAGGTTAATCCTCCCCCATCCTCTTTTTCACAACAAAATTGTTGTTGTGAATCATACATCAGTTTATGATGGGATCATACATCAGTTTATGAATTGAATTATAGGATAGGATTGCCCACAATAATGAGGGACTGGATTTGATGACCGAATAAGCCTTTCCCACTCTTTGCTTACTTTCCTGCTCAACGATTTAGCCCACGCACTGTCTAGTCTGAATTCCATGGGATTTCTCCACATACTCAGTTTACGTGAGAAGCTGTATATACTGAATGAAAGGTTCATTAAACATCGGAACTTCCTGGCCTTTTCTTTGCCTTCACCCTTTCCCTTTGATAGCTGAATGTGCTGCCTTACTAAAGAAAACTAAAGTGCCCTGGCAGGAGAGAGGCATAACACAAGCACGTGCCCTGAATACGGAGAGTTGTGAGTGCAGCTCTGGCAGCGCATCTCATTCCCGACCCTCAGCACCTTTGCCATGGGCTTGTCTGCAGGGCTCATCAGGACAGACTCAGCATGCATAGCCAACACCCCATACAACGGTGCAACTATGCAAAAATTATCTACTGAGGGGAAAATCTTAGAGCAGTAAGCTCCTTCTCTGCTTAATTGGAATGTGAGGGCATGGGTCTTACAAAAGAAAATGCTAATAGTCTGTCTCACTCTGGTCCTTCCCTCTTCAGCCTCTTTTCCTGCCTCTTGATGATACCTGTTTATACATGTTCGGCGAACTCGGCAGTCTTGCACATTCTGCTTTAGATTCATTTCTTGGCTGAGGAGAGCAATGTGAATAAAGCTTTGTGCGTAGATCTAGGGGAATCTGAAGGTTGATTTTAAACTTGAAGCTAGGTTACAAGGATAAAATGACAATGTAAAATCTTGTGTTCTCTCTGGTTTAGAATGGAGCTCTCGTGCATCCACTGAAGCATTTTGCTTCAGTGCTTTCAAGTGAAGAAATTCTGCATCATATGCTGGGAATTTATGACTATGCACACACATACACCCACACACACAGTATTTCAACCAATAATAAAAGCTTCTTATTACTAAAAGAGCTATCAAAAGTCACAAAGCTAAATGGTATATTCAGGTCAGCATCAACTAAGGCTCTCTGTTTCTCCACTTCCCCAGCACCTCTTTCACACTGTGCTTAACAATGTGATATTTTCATGCAAGTTTTGCTGTAGCTGTAACAGGGCCAAAAATATCAAAACATAACTAAAAACCCCTTGGATCCTCATCATGTACAGCGGTATCATAATAGTGATTTTTTTACGTGCAATTCTTCATCTATTGTATTTTAGGAATGGTTCCTTGATGCTGTTAAAGCACCTTTGTAAATTTAATGGATTCACTGTGAATTATTAAGCTTGAAGATTTTAAATGCTTTTTACAAAGATTGTTTCTCGTTGGTGCTTTAATAATTTTAAAACACAATGACAAATATAAAGCTGAACTTAATATCTCATGTCATCTCTTCGTAAAATAATGCTTTTGCCTAACAGCATTAACACTGTGTGAGACGAGTGTGTTGTGCCAGCCTACGTGCAAGAGTTGAGCCCGTCTAATTTTTCTGCCACATCAGAACATTTTACATTAATGTTGGGAAGTTTTGCTACCCGTGTATTATATTGTGTTGCAACTTTTTGGTACATCCTCTGACTTTAAGTGGGGTCATAAGCTTTTAACACGAACACTGAAGGAATACAAGCTTTGTTTTCAAAGCTTGTGTTCTGGGTAATATCTACAAGCTGGGGTGCAGCATGATACAATTTGCATTTCTCTACACAGGAGAAAGGATTCAGTCCCAGATAGGACACTTGGAGATGCTGCTTGGATCCTGCAGGCATTGTCACCAGCAGAGTCAGCACAAGTCCCAGCTGGTTTCATCCTGCTGAGCAGTCTTGCATTGGCTGGTCCTGACATTTCCATGAGACAGGAGCTTGCCATCCTCTTCCTTCTTTGCCTGCATGAATCTACCACCACTAGGAATCCAGCTGCACCAGACCTTCTCTGCAAATTAAATAGTATTGCTGCTGCAACCACAGCAAAAAGGGAATTAGTGAAACTTCTATTGCTGGTTTCCTTTAAAAGGCTTGTAAAATGTAGGCTTTTTAGTGAAATTACAGAAAGACGTAACATGTCTTTTCACCCGTTCTCAACCACTGCCAAAATCACTAGAGCACAGAAGATGCTTTCTGATTTGGTACACATGTGTGAACTCTCTCTGTGGGTTACAGGTTATCCTGTTAAGCAGTAACATGCCCATGTCCACTTAGAGTGCTGTAATCACTACATCTGGTTAGAAAGCAGAACCTTTATCTTTTCTGCATCTTTTTTTAAACTTCTGGCTCTGTTTTCTTTTATTATCAGTACTGAACACCAAGATTTTTTTTCATGTGAACAAACAAAATGTTTTGATTAGACAAAAAAATATGTTTCATTTTGGGTCGGTTCATTGTTCTAAAAATTACTTCTAATTTTGCAGTTAAATGACCAAACCAAAATGAAGTACTCACACAGTTCTTCTAAAGACCTCACTGACGTGCTAGAAGGCTTACTTAAATAGTATTTGTGAAGCAACTTGCTGACTACGATGCATTTATGGCCACTTCTCCTTTTTCCACATACCACCTCATTGACAGGGGGATGTCTGCCTTGTCACTTCCCTAGCACTAAACTATGCACCAAAGAACACTAAGGCAACTGTCTCCTTGGGTTTCCTTGTATCCAGCTGTGGTTATTAAGGCTGATGTGATGCAAAAAAAGTGCAACACAAAACCAATAAAAATTCCTATTATAAACCAGCTTAACCGTCACAAATTCAGCATCCATGTGTACCTTTGCCTGTTCATCTCAAAAGCCTGAGCCCCAGATCTTTGGATATGAAAACTTTGCCTACGTAGGTTCAGTTTTTAACCTGAACTAACAAACTCGCAAACCTTCCCACTTCCAGTAAAGCTGAAGGTCCCGGGGCATTGGCCAGTGTTTCAGTAAGGTTTCAGTAAGATTCACAGGTGGAAATACACTTCCGACAAAAATGTGCCCGATAAAATCAATGATTTTAAGAATGCTGATCCAGAGGTGGGGACTGCATTTGTACTGAGCCAGGTGTTGAAGACTTCTGTGTTTGTAACACAGCCTCCAGCAGAGGACACTTAGATGGTTCCTGGCTGAATTTTTCTCAGCATTGTGCCACTTCTTGTCCACAGAGATACGTGGTGGTCGAACATGTGAACCTTCCTAATGGTTTGGCTGCACAGTTGTCTGTAGAGTACTTACATTAACATTTTAGCAGTGTAATATATTGTTTAAAAGTCTTGTCCTGTACAGTGTAAGTATTATCTAACAGTATTTTTTTTAAAGCCTGGATGAACCTCTCTGTCCCTCCCTGTGGAGCAGGTACTAGCTACAACCCAACACAGCACTGTCCTATCACTGCACTTACAACTTCACTGCAGTTTTATTCACTTTTTGGCTCTTCAGTGGAAAAAATATATCTGTAAATGAAAAGCAACAAGTGCTATTTAGCACTTGCTGCTGCTGTTTCATGTTGCTAGGAAACAGATGCTGTCACGGCAGTGCAGCTTGGGTGTCACAGTCATGTTTGAGAATTTTCCCTTGGGATTCTCAGTTGGTCACTTCCTTTCAGCTGGCTGTCTGGCAGGACAGTCTAGCTGCTAGGGTTCAGGTGAAAAATTTACTCACACTGAGAAAAAAGAATTTAAAATGGAGCATTGCTCATTGGAAACTCCATGTGATTCTGTTCTGAACAAGGGAGTCAATGTGTCAGGCTCAACTTATTAATAATGTCTAGCATGTGACAAAAGATCACCTAGTGATGCTGCCTTTGGACCTTCCATAGAAGAAATGTGTTTACAAACTTTGACCAAGCAACCCTGGTCAGAAAGACAGCATCTGAATTCATCTGAGGAGAGCTCTAACAAAGGTGATGCCTCTACATGCCTTGGCTTCCTGAAGCAGCTCTGGAACACTCTTGGAAGTGATCGGTTTGAGTCCATTTGGTGGGGTAACAACAGAAAGTGTGTAGCGATTCATGAAGAATTGTTCAAAGAGGACGTACTAGCAAGGAGAGGACGTCTGAGAATTTTTGAAAGTGAGAGCACAAAAAGCTTCACTCATCACCTCCATCTGGACAGATTCACCAGAAAGCTGTAGCGTTTTCCAAAATCGGGCTTGCGCAATGTCTTGCTAGCAGAAGAAACAGCTAGGGAGGTATGCTGGAACCTCTATGTGCAAACTAACTCAGAATATTCTAGTGGGACACATCTCTGTTCTAATGAAATGTCTTTACTACATAGGAGATAAGGATAAATGTTCTGATTGTCATTTGTTTCTCGGCTCATGTTCAGGAGTTTTTTGAGGTAGCATTTCTGAGCAGTAGAAATGCTGATAAAATGTACATTGGTCATTTCCAATTACTTTGAACACATAAAATGGAAAGATACTCTCATCGTATCGGGGGTTTTTTTGGTATTTGCTATGTGTCTTGCTGTACCAGACGTGCAGTTTTCTTGTGGCATTTGCTGAAGGCTGAGAAGTTACATGTCAGCATCATACCTACATGTTCATTCCACGCTAAAGTTGCTGAAAAGTTATGGTATTTGGGTTTCTAAATCAGTTTGTATGCTTTTGAAAATCCTACGCTTCTCTGCTACCACGTGGCAAAAACACAAGGCTGGTTACCACTTAACAGGACTGTATCGCACCATTTTATTCAGCTTAAAGTTCGGGTTTAGAATGCCCCTGACAGTCCTTTTTAACATCCACATTTCTCTTTTGCAATTAAAATTCTTAGTTCTTGTATCTTCGTGGTTTCCAGTTTCAAGGTGGTGGCAACTCACTCTCTTCCTTTGCATTTTTTAGTTTCACTTCTTCTACAATGCAAATTTTAAAGACGTTTTCTGAATCTGCTAACAAAGTATAAGCGAAGCTTTGGTCCAAAAAATCAACGACCAGCAGCATTTTCGCCAAACATGGATTTGCATGCACGCTGCTGGAAAAGAAAACCAGATGTTGAGCTTGTGTGGGAAACCACTTCTGAGGAGGAGAGTGGTCTGTTCACAGCAGGTCCAAGGGAGAACATGCTCACCTCTGCACCCAGGAAGATTGCACCTGCCAAGTGATGTGCTTCAACATCTGCACGCACTGCTGCTCTGACAAATTCAGGCCCTGGGGTAGCAGTAGGCAGTGAGGAGCTCAATCCTCTGGCCTCCCCCCTTTTGCTGCAGCACAGCAGCCCTGGCCCGGCTGGAGTCCAGGGTGCTGCTTCTGCTGCAGCTGCTGCTTCACCAGGTCCTGCCACACTGGCCATGCCCAACAGTCATTTTCCACCAGGGCTGGCACCTCCCACCTCTCCAGCTGTGCTGGCAGGGGCTGCTGCTCTGTCTGTGGCCAAGGCCACCTCAGGGCCAAACTCCACTGTCCTGCCACAAAGAGCAGACCTGCAGGCAATGGCCTTGGACCCCAACCTGGTGCATGCTAGGTATCTTCCACAGCTCTTGTAGAAGTTGCATAGTCCAGGGAAACAGAGGCTCCTAAGTGTTCCAATAAACTATCCGAATACAAAGCCTCTGCCAGTTGCCCTGTCCTGTTTTTACAGTGGAATCCCACTCAAGCCCTAACACGAGAGCACAGCAACAGGCCGAAATCAAGGGAGACTGATTCCTTTTCATTGAAGAGAAGGTGTGGCCTTGCTGACCAGCAAACAGAAATGGAAAAGGATTTAGAATTTACTGTGTCGTATAAAGTGTCTGGAAAAAGTCACTCCAGTTCCAGGGTCCTTTGCTGACAAGCAACCCTTCAAATAAAATATCAAGCACTGAAACCATTTACTTCATTTTCCTGATGAATTCAAGTGTGGAACTGTGGAGGTCGGCAATGGGATTAGGTTCCAACTGATCTGAGAGAGGAATCAAACTATTAGGTTTTGACATATTGGGAAAAGATACCCTTTTAGAAGTAGGAAGTAACATAGAGTTTCACCTAGAAATAAACAGCCTTATAGCATTATTCCTCTGTTTCATGTGGGAAATGGGTTCAAGATGACTGTGTGAGTTGTATACGCTGCAATTGCTCACCAATTCTGCTTCACAGTGGTGATCTGCAATGCCAAATTTGAAGACACCACTTCCCCAAAATATCTTTTTGCATCTGTTAGCTTTAGAAAGGCCTGGCTTCACCCTCTTATCTAGCTTTTTCCTAGAAACACCGGATTAACATCAGTCAAGGACCAAAACATATTCAATCCTCTCTCAGACAAAAATCTTGCTGGCCTCCAGGAGACTGTCGTTGGCATGGGGTGTGCAGCCCCCCTCCCTTGTTGTGTGATAAAGAGCCCCACTTTACATTCATAGTAAAATGTAATAAAATAAAAAGTCTCTAAACAATCCAGAAGTGTTTTCAACATCAGAGGAGAGTGGAATTAAATTTTGTGTCATGAACAGCGTGTCGATATCCAGCTGCACACTTTGCAGGTTTAGGTACACAGGAAACTACTGCAGACAACTTCAATCTGAACCTTTGGTATGAAATAAAATGAGGGGCTGATGGGTCAGGCTCAAAGAGTTACAGTAAATGGGGTTACATCAGGCTGGTGGCCAGTCACCGGCGGGGTTCCCCAGGACTCAATTTTAGGGCCAGCACTCTTTAATGGTTTTATAAATGATCTGGATGCGGGAACGGAATGAGCATTAAGTAAGTTTGCCGATGATACTAAACTAGGAGGAGCTGTGGACTCCCTCGAGGGTAGAGAGGCCTTACAGGGATACCTGGGTAGACTAGAGAGCTGAGCAATCACCAGCCATGTGAAATTTAACAAGAGCAAGTGCCGGATTCTGCACCTGGGATGGGCTAATCCTGGTTATACATACAAATTGGGGGACGAGAGGCTGGAGAGCAGCCCTGTGGAAAGAGATCGGGGGGGTTGGGTTGATGGCAAGTTGAATATGAGTCAACAGGGCGCCCTGGCAGCCAAAAGGGCCAACCGTGTCCTGGGGTGCATCAAGCATAGCATAGCTACCTGGTCGAGGGAGGCGATTGCCCCAGCCTACACTGCACTGTGTGCAGTTTTGGGCACCTCACTATAAGAAGGACATCAAACTATTTGAGTGTGTCCAGAGGAGGGTGACAAAGGTGGTGAAAGGCCTCCAGGGCAAGAATTCTGAGGAGCGGCTGAGGTCACTTGGTTTGTTCAGCTTGGAGAAGAGAAGGCTGAGGGGTGACCTCACTGCAGTCTACAACTTCCTCGAGGGGGGCAGCGGAGCGGGAGGTGCTCGTCTCTCTCTCTGATGACCAGCGATAGGACATGAGGAAAAGGAATTAAGCTGTGCCAGGGGGAGTTCAGACTGGACATTATCTTCAGTGAGAGAGTGGTCGGTCACTGGAACAGCCTTCCCAGGGAAGTGGCCATGGCACCAATTCTGTCAGAGTTCAAGGAGCATGTGGTCAACGCTCTTAGTCATATGGTTGAGTTTTAGGTAGTCCTGTGAGGAGCAGGGAGTTGGACTCGATGATCCTTATGGGTCCCTTCCAACTCAAGATATTCTATGATTCTGTGAGATGACCTTGAATCGAGAAGTGTGAAATATAACTCAATTCTATAGGCAATTTAAAGACCAGAGGGTTAAGTGCAGAATTGTTCATTGAGTCCACACTGATGCAGACTCCAACCACAGAGTGGTAGTGCCTGTGCCACCGCCATGGGGGCACTAAAAGACCTTAACAGCCCTGCCCAGCCTCACCTGTCACTTCCACACCCTGCCCATGGCGCAGGAGCCCTGTTTAAGCTCGGCTCTGGGCCTGCAGTCCCAGCTGGAGCTTGAAGAGGACCAGTCTCCAGCAGAGCTGGATCTGGCTGCCCCAGCTTCAGACCCGCTCCTGACCTGCAGGCTGACTTTGTCGTGTGACCTCAGACCTGCTTGAACACCAGCGACTCGTCTGATGATCTGGACTCTGGGCTGACCCTGGCCACGCTCTCTGGGTCAGCTTCTTTCAGGTGCCGGGGGGTGGGTGCTGTTGAGGCCCCTGCCCTGCCAGCCCTGTTATCCCCCAGCTCCCCAGCCTGCATGGAGCAGCCAGCCCTTGCTTTGCCCTGACACCTTCTTAGAAGGTATTTGTACCCTTGCATGGCTTGGTTTTGCTTCATGTCAGTAAAAGACTGATGTTTAGCCTTTTTCCCCATGTTAATTCATGGATGGCCAAGTTTACTACCTCCACTTCGGAGGGATGGAAATTTTATCTTCTGTACCAGTTTCGGTACAAAAACACGGCTTTTTTCAGCTCAAAGGGCAAGTTGGGGGTGCAGCTGAAGCACTAGTTTGGGGATAAAAAGGACATCCAAAGTCACCTGCTTCTTATCTCCCTCTTTGAGGTGGTGAACTAATTGTAAGAAAAGAAAATACCTTAGTTTATCTGCGACTGGTAAAGCTGCCCTTTCCTGTCCTGCAGCGAGTTGGCTATAGCCATCCAGGCCCATGACAGCTCTCGCCTGGATTATTTTTCTTTATTTGTGCCACAGTAAGAAGCTCAGTTATATCAGCTTTGATGGAGATGAGAGATGGCAGACAGTTATGAGGTAGGACAAGCCAAGGGGAGCCTATTATGTCAGTACTCTGCAGTTTCTTCTGATTACTTACAGTCAGCTCTACAACAGGGTTTTGATGCTCTTCTTAATAGGGTAAATGTGTGGGGCATTTAAAAATCATCTCCTTCCAGAAAACCCTAGGAAAAGATGTGAGCATCCTGCATGCTGTAACCCCAAGAGCTATCCTGCATGTAGCAAGAATGCAGCCTTCCCAAGTTCTGAGACAGCTTCTTTCCTAAACAAGGAGAACCTAATATATAAGGCTGTGTTGATTTGGGAAAGCCTGGTTGTTCTTTTTCCTCTGAAAACGAAATAGTTTTGTCACTTATTTTTTCCAGTTATTTAAAACTCCTCCTTGTATTTTTGAAGGTTTTTATCAAATTACTAGAAATCAAATTTTCCTCTGCCTTCAGCAGTCAAAACACACACAAAAAAAGTTATTGCCAAAGACAAGGGGAAAATTGCTCTGTCTTATTTGTCAGCCTCTTAAGCTAGATACTGTTTTTTTCCATAAAACTTTCCACCCTATTAAAAGCTATTTTCTCTTCAAAGTTTTGATGATAAAATGTCCATGCACTTTGTTCGATGGTAAATTTCACAGTATCTCCTACCATCTGCTTCACTGCAAAAGATTTTCCCCTCTATGAAGACTAAATATATAAACACAGAAATGCAGATTTCATGTCAGCAAGTTCTCCTCCAGAGATTAGGAACTATTTGCATGAGCAGGGACTGTTAGCTTGATTGTATCTTAATATTAAACAGTCCCTAAATTGCTGGTTAAATAAAGCCAGACAAGATACAGATACACTGATTTTTATTTATATAATGTATATAATTAAGATAATACAGAATCTGAAGGAGCTGTAAGAATACAAATCTATGTAAATAAAAAATCATATCTATGCAAATAACTGAATTGGGGCATGACGAAAGGAGTTTCTGGTTAAATTAAATAAACTGTTTGACCTGATAGATCTTGTTTTGGAGGGTTTTAACACTTCCTTAAACTTTCATGTATGAATGAACTTTTTTAAAGAAAATAGTAAGCCCAAAACTTTATTGATCTGCCGATATTTTCATCTAAAACTCTTTCAAGTTGACCTAAATTTTATTTTTCCTTTTATTCCTCCTTAAATACCATTTATTTGCTCTGGCACCTAACTTATTGGCTTGAAAACAACTTGCTGCAGGAATGAGAGGTGGAATATTGTGAGCTCGATGCATCTCACTCTAACCAAAAAGGCCGAGGACTTGCACTGTAATATGCACATGAGCCGGGAGTCAGTGCAGAAAGAGTAGGGCAGGGAAGATGTGATTTAGTCCCAAACAGAAGTCTGGCTGACATGGAAACATAGTATTTGGAGGAAGGCAAGTGTTGTCTTATCTGAGCTTCAGTGACAGTTGCAGAACAGCCTTGTAATATTTTCCAGAGTCTAAAACCTGACCAAGTGCAGCTGACGTATGCTGAGCAAAAGAGAGTGGTTTCAAAAGTGACCCATCACACTACACACCTCACCTGGGTCTCAAGAATCTTCTGTTTGCTCAGTGCCCAAGAGCAAGTTAGAGACTTATTTAGTCAGTTACATGAAAACTTGGACTTTAGGCCTCAGACTAGCAACACTGCTACAATTGCTGAACTTTATTCCTGTGGCTAATTGTCTTGCTTGTTTTTGGATTGCTCAAGATCGTGAAGTCAAGGATGTGTTTGCAGAACTGAAGCTCAACAATGCAGAAGCTGCATTGATTGGCAGGAGAGGAAGAAATGAAGCTTCATCTTTTTACCTATGAAACTACTCAGAAATCATGTATGCTTGATGGAATATGCGGTACTTAAAATGCAAGTGCTGTATTGAACTGTTTCTCTGGAGGAAAATAACTTCTCAGTCTGAGACACTTGCCATATTAATATCTGCTACTTACAGAGTCTCTCCTCCTTTTCTACTTTGTCCTTTTGCTGAAGTAGTGACTTACAACAGAGGTAGACAACTCAAATCTCTTGATTTGAGAGTATTCCAACTTTGATATATCCACATATACCAGAGATATGAGACAGTAGTCATGAGGAAAGTTAATAAAATTTATTAGCCCATCTTTTAGGATGCCCTAAGGAATGGCTAGTGTGTGAAAGCCTGTCTGCTATTTTTGATTTAACAATTGATTTACCTGCTTTTGGAAACTTTCAAAGGTTTGCTGCCATAATAGGCTACATCAAGTTGTTGGTTTTCAGTACCCTTAAAAGCAGAACTCATGGTGCAATTACTTGGCTTGAGTTGGTGTGGTAGTAAGTAGAAGTGGTAATAACCACTAACCAAAACAGCCCACCCCCAGCATTGCACCTCTGCTGTTCCGATGTCTGACTTTGCACTGTGCTGCTTGCTCTCTCACCAAGGTTGCAGAGTAGAGTGCCTTGCCCTTAGGGGAAACTCAAACTGCAAAACTGAGCTAACCTTGTCGCTGAACCTGTTTGTAGTAGTGCTGCAGTCCTTTAGAAACCTGGAGAATCATGCTAACAAATCCCGTCTGACTACCAAATATTCAGGATGAGAATAGATGTTAATTCTACACAAAGCCACTTCCTGGTGCTCCAGAAACAGGCTGGTCACACAGGGAGCCAGAAGCAAGAAACATCCTTCCTCTACCTCCACCGTGATAGCTAGATGACTTACGGGGTAGAGGTCTGCATCTATCACTGCTGAAGGAATGGAAAGAGACTTACTGAATGCAGTATGTATCTTAGTATGATTAACACGCTCTTCCTAACTAGCATATAGAAAGGAATAAAATACTGAACAGCTCATCCTATCTGCTACAGCCCCCCCAAACCAAACTTTTCCACAGGCAAAGGAGGAGCTGCTTATGAGCATGTAGAGCAGCTGAAAGAAGTTGTGTGGTTTCTGTTAATGAAACCTGCCTCTGAAAAGAAGCAATGGTTGGAACACTACATACTAAAGTGCAAAATATTTCTCATTCTATGCAGGTACTCCACAAAAAACCATGATAATATTTTTCAGTGAAAGAAGAGATAGTGGATTAAGAAAAAGAACAGAAGATATGGAATGGAAGAGGTAAACACCAAAATTCCAATGTTGACCTTTTGCAGACAAAGATAAGCATCTAAAGAGTTTCAGTGATGTGTATTTTCTATGGGCTCCTTTAAAAACACTAAATGCAGAGTCTTTTGTGTTTATACCAATGTTTGGAAGAAGCACAAGGTATTGTTTTATGATGAATCATGATCAGAAAATAACTGAATCTGAGAGGCTTGTGAACATTGCTGTTTGAGATATAAAGAAACACTGATATGTTTTCCCCAGACTTTATCAGCTTTATTGCAGAAGTGATGAACTTGCATTGGAGCAAAGGGAGATTTTTCATTTCTAGGAAAAAAGCATCTTTAATTTATAGCAGTGTTTCTCAAAAAGGTCGCAGATTTTTCCTAGGGTAAAATCCATGTGCTTCCATGGGAAATCTTCAGTGCTTCTGTGGTCTTGTGTGTGACTTTATAATTATGTTCACTCTTCTGCCTTTTTGAGAGAGCAGTAGTCACTGATCTAGACTTACTAATGCTCATTTGCATTCATTCTGTTTTCGGGGTATCTTTCTCCTACTTCCACAACCACGCTATTTGAATTCTGCTATGCAACAATGTTTTTTACTTTGGCAGGAGGATCACTGAGGCCCAAAATGAAAAATCAGAGCATCGGGTGATATGGATTCCCCTATCTTTCGTTCCTGTTCTAACAGGCTTGCTTGTGCTGTTTAATTGCTTCTCTGTGGTGTTCTGCACCAATCAAACTTTCTATAGAACTAATTTCAAAGTACATGAGGCCTGATCCCTGAACTGAGCTCCTGTTGCACCACTGAATCATGCTCTACATTAATTTATATAAGCTGAATTATGTCTGTTTGGGATTGGGGGAGGGAAGAGCAAACAAGCAGTGTATCTCATCCTTGCTAGGGGCCTGAATCTAGATTGCTCCATTTATGAAGACTAACTCCATATAGTGATTTTTTGGAATGTGCCCATTACTATCTCTTTCACATAACAAAAAAGAAGAGGAAGGATCATAGGGCGATGATCATTAGCACTTCTCAAAGTAAAATGCCTGTATGAAAGGTATTTGTGGAGGTGTTGCCATCTGTAGCTAAACAAATACAGGTAACTAGAGTTCCAGGTAATGTGAAGTTCAGGCATGGCAAAATGCCATCATAGACTCCGAAACTGAATTTCAAGCTCGAAACTAATAGTTGCTGTTGTAACAGTTCCCAGCACACAAAGTTATAGTCCAAAATAACGTGCACTTGAAACCATAAAGGAAATGTCACACTAGAAGCAGTGACCAACAGAAGTATTTGGAGAAAACAAGGACTAGGACCTGGGGTAAAATGAGTTATATCGTGTGATGAAGATCCTCTTGAAGAGAGGACCCAGGCTCAACCGAAGATAGACCATGGAAAAAGAAAACTGATTCCTAAAAGCCATGAGTTTGTCTTACAGGAAAGATGCATTTTGTTGCTTTTGCAAGCTGTTTGCCATTCCAGCGGTGTTTCTCTTAACAATACCTTTTTAATAAATCTGCTGTTATGTAGTAAAAGTAACACACGTTGTTCAAAAAGAAAAAAAAAAAAAGGCAGGTCTTGCAGGACATTTAACAAAGCAAGGAAATTATTTTCTCCCGTTAAAGTACATTGCAGAGAGTTACAACAGGCACTCAAAATCCAGAAAATTTAAAGCCTAAGAAGGAGGCATGAGTTTGACAGGGTACAGGTAATACCACCCTAAACAAAATCTGCTTTTCAACCTAGGTGTTGAAACTTTGTTTGACAGCTCAATTTGCCTCTGATTTGCAGGGAGAAGAGCAAACCTAATTTGTATTGCGCTGGCTACCTGGGCTTCTGTTTACAGATCAGACCTGCACATAGCACAAATAATTGGAAGACTCTTAGTGGGGCTGGATTTGCTTTGTTGCCACTTATCAGTTCACAGGTAAAGCACTAAGACTTGCTCTTTGATACCCCAAGCTATGTCCTGCTTCTATGGCTCCTGCTGCAATGACCTGCACCACCCCACTGCAGTATAAGGGATAACGGAAAGCCAGAGACCATGTCAAGCCCTAAGCATTTTCAGACAGAAGGTACTGGATAACTCAAGCCCCTAGACAGATCACAAAAACAAGGGGTTATTTTCCAGCATGGAGCTGCTAGACGTTTGTTCCACATATACATCAACCACTTCAAGTCCTTGCCCTAAGCAAGGCTCTTCTGTATGAGTCTTGTTTAGTCTTGTTCCTATTTTCCAGGTTGCTTGATCAAGGTCTGTTATGATAGTCTACCTTCTTCCCATATCTTCTCTTAGCTTCTTACCAGCTTTCAGAAATGATCATCAAAATGTCACCTGATTGCCAGCCTTTAAGCCTCAACTGGGCTGAAGTGGGCAGCCATAGCTGTGGGTTGGGTCATCCTTTCTCTGACAGAAAGGACTCTCCAAACTCCAGGTGGGCTAATGCATGCTAATAGGAAGTGTTACTGGTCATGCTTCGAACGAAGCATAGATTTCTCTTTGTAACTTCAAAACCCAATTCTTAACTACATATCAACCCTGGAACTTTTTTCCTCAGCCAGTCTGAGTTTAGCAGCAAACAAAAAAACAAGTGACTGTGGTATAAAGCCTTACACAATCTCATTTCTCTCTAACCACAAAACTTGCTTTCTGTTTTGTTGTTCCAAAGCATCTAAATTACTTTTTTTGAGACTTCTAATGAATTCACCCTGGACATGGAAAGTTCAGCCTCAAATGGTAAGATTTTAAGAAAATTAGAAGGATTCAAGACAGACAAAACAGACCAAGCCTTTACTGCAGATTTCTTGAAGCAAAAAATATAGTTCCCAATTCGATAGAGCTCTTCAGCTTCAAGCATGAGTACACTCATGACTGGAACATATATAAAAAAGGATAAATGTTGTCATTGATGTATCTACTCACAGGTTTAAGGCCCATAGCATACTTGCATCTTTTCCTTAATAATGGGAGGAAAACTTGTAAGATATACAGATATTCTTAGATTATTTTTGGTGCTTTGAAGACATAAAGTGTCCTAAGAATTGTTACTGTGTCTTACTGCTTATAAATTATCATAACAGAAGAAGACTGTAGGTTACTTGGAAAAAGATGGGAAAATACTTCAAATAATGTCCTAAATAGGTACCATCAAAGCTAGCTTTTGGCTTTCTATCTTGTGAAGCTGGATGCTAATCACACAAGCAGGTGTAGATCTTTAGTAACTTCTCTGAAATCTGCTAAAACTATTTATCCTGGTATGATTTAGGAAAGACAATTTCTTGCAGTATGCATTTTTCTTTCTTTCACCTGAGGAAGTTTTTCACCTACACGTAGAAAGGTGCTACTTTATTCTGGAAAGAAAAATCTATTTTTTATTTGAAGATTTCTTTGGCAGAAGAGAAACTCAGTTGTAGAGTTGCTCTTAGGATCCTGTGGGAAATAAAGGAACAGAGTATGCTGAAAGGGGTAAAAAAAAAAAAGGAAAGGAAATGTCTTCAAATATGTGTCACTATATTATTCTGATCTATAGAGGCCTTTCACAGTGTAATGCAATACCATTTATTTTAGGTGGGATAGCACCCCCATGAGGCACAATTTTGAACTCTATCAGTTCAATGTCAAAATGGGGGGGGGAAGCATAAAGAGCATAGAAGGGAACTGCTGCTTGCTTCTGGCACGTGTTTATATAAAAATCAATTTGCTGTGAATAATAGTGGCTTTGGAAGCAGAGTAGAGGGAAGCGTGAAACAAAAGACGGAACAGTGCAGTGATTTTGGGCGCTGTCTTCACACGCCTATGTGCATAGTCATGTCAGGAGAAGATTACAATTCATGTAAATAATTGTTGTAATAAATATAAGGATTAATGCTATTAAACTAAGAGCCTTTCTGAATTCTAGAGATGTCTGAATACCAAAGCCTGCTGGTAGTAGGAAGGGAATTAGGAAGTTCTTTTCAACGGTCACCTAGCCCTTCAGTGAATAATCAGTAAGAGGCAATGCACAGTGTTTAAAATTAATACCTTTAGCTCTCTTTCCTTGGAGAAGACTAAAACCCAGCAGGAAATTCAGGATGATATGCAATTTGTATGCATAAAACCATGGACATAAAGGCTGGATAAATGTCCTTAGCTTGGATCACCCTGAAGTCCACAATGCCCCTACTGCCTTGGAAAACAGAGCTGGATGTTTGTTACACATGATGTGGTAGCCAATCCGTAAGACATATTTAACTTTATATTTCTGAATACAGTGCTACTTTCTGCCTTCTAGGGCATGCTCAACGTTTCATGCAGTAGAAGATATTTTGGATTTGCAGATAAGCAAGCCGTTTAGTGCCTGAAACGTCTCTGCGTTATAGGTCAATAGGAACTCTTTAGTCAGCTTTTTCCCTTTTCTGTGTACAGAGAAATTTCAAAACATGTCACTCAGCCTAAGAAACAAGCTGCTGCTCTGACTAGTTATTTTTAAATTTGGGTCTTCACAAACAGAATATCTAACAGACTTCTTAATTTGTTATGCCACTCATTGGCCTCAAATCTATAGCACTATTTAGCAACAAGACCAGTTTTGCTGTCACTCTTGCTACCTGCCATGTTGTACTACTCTACTACCTGCAACCTGCAGTACTTGATGACAGCCTGTATGTTTTAACTAGAAGCAGCTTCAATTATAGTTTAAGCAAACTCCGTTTATTTTTGTATAGTGGATTAGCATGCTTACAGTGCATGCATTTTACTACCTACCACATATGAGCTTAGGAGTTCTTAGGTTTTTTATCACTCTAATTTGATTCCACACAAACATGAAGTCCTACATCTCTAATACAGGGGGGAAAGGTCTTACAGCTACATAGTGAAATGGTAACAGTAACAGTAGAAGAGTTCTAGACCTCACTTTCCAGTATATTTCTTGGGTTACCTGTGAGAATTTCTCTATTATGCTCAAAAGGGGCTCCTTCAATCTTGGACTGCTCAAATTAACATGTCTGTACTGTAATCTTTGAGACACTGCCAATAATTATCTGAAGCTGGAGCCTGAGGCGTTGAAAGCACCTTAAAACTTTGACTCCACATGCCTCAAACTTGGCTTCAGTATTGGTTACAAAGTTCAAGACACAGACATTAGCTTACCAATGTCTCTATCTACCTATGTCCGTCTGTCAGGAAAACACTGAAGAGTGTCTTAGTGAATGCTGACAACTATGTGGAAAGCATTAAGGTGGTTTGTAGGTTTTGTTCTTTTTCATTTGTCTTTTCTGATGAAATACCCTGCTTCTATCAATGACTTCCACAAGTACCATACTCAGCCTCAAGGTCTCTTCACGCATGCCTTGGTCTGTGTTCTACAACTGTGAAAAGTGATACATAGGTTTTCTATTATCTGCCTCCTTTAGCAGCTCCTTTTTTCCCACTTTCTATTTAATTTAACTGTCTTACTCAGACTCAGAACTCCTTCTTTTCAAGTTATGGCATAAATTTGATAAATGTCGAAATCGTGTAGTTTAACATTGCTTATCCTCTAAAACCATTTTGCCTATGCATGTTGTCAGTGGTTTGGAGCAAGGACAAGCCTACTACTCTAACTGTACCATGCCAACCAAGTGAGCTCTCACTCTAGGCTCTATCCAATGCATTAATGCAGCAAATGTAGTAAGAGGAAACTGCAGTGAAAGTCACTGTGAAGCTGGTTGCTAGACAACTGAAAGAACAAAAGAGAAAATAAAGGCAATACTTTTGCAGGTAAAATTCAAAGAAGTCAGAAATAGATTTCTTTAATAGAATAGTAAAAATTGAATGGTAGAGCAAAGAAAGCAGCAGAAATCAAGAACCTGACAAGGGCAGTCAGTATTTTAAACCTGACGTATTTGCTGAAAATTTCCTATTCTTGCAGATATTCTAGACACAGTCTAGTACTGATTATTTCTATTTCTTTGATTCTTCTGATTATTTTATTTCTTTGGCTCTTACATTCTTCCTACCAAGCAGGGCTTGTTGTTTTATTATGAGAACAGCTTTCTCTTTTCTAAGCCACAACCTCAACCATGCACTCAGAAAACCAAGTTGGTATGCGATGCAACAGATTCTGGTGTTACCAGCACAGCAAAGGACCACCACCCATACCATATAATTCTTTTCCAACCCAGTCTCCTATGTACTTCAGAGGAATGATAACAGACTCAAGCCTTCAGGTAGGATCAAACAGATCAACCAGTAGCGCCCTTAAAACAAAAGAATCCCAGATATGGATGCAGTCTGCAAAGTGAAATCTCAAAACTAATGGCACTCAAAATACCTGCAATGCAAACTTAGAATAAAAAGGAAGATTATTTTTCTAATGGCAATATCTAAACACAAGTAGTCTAAAAAAGTTGGGCTTTCTCACTGTGTGTTAAACCCCAACAATACACGCTGACTACAACAATGCTATTAATATAACCATTCTTATTTGCACATTTTTACCACAGGAAGCAAGATGTTATTGTTTCTAATCTCTAACATATTGAATAATATTTTCAATAAGATAATTTCAAACACGTTTTCTCTTCTAGCTGTTTTATTACATTTCCTACAGATAATGCTTATAAAATTATCTCACTTATTGTTATTACTGTAGCCTCTGGTTCAGGAGCCAAACTCTAATAAAAAGAAAAATTCTGTTTTACATTTCTTAGTCCTAACAGGGAAAAAATGTTCCTGTGTTTAGCCTCTATTATCAAAGCTTACAGTGGGAAGTGACCAAAAATCCATAAATTAATCCAACTTCTAAAAAAGTCCCCAAACCTCTAAGCATCAATCACCCCTAGCCTATCAAAGGGGACAAAATACCTTCAGCATTGCTTCCAAATAACTTATAATTATTCTGTTCCATGTGAGTGAAAGATGAGAAGGCTCATGCAGTATTTTAGGGAAAAAAGGAAAAATAAATTGAATAATCACTTGTTAATGACAGGCTTTCAGACCAAGATAGGAAAACCAATGTTTTTGCACTATGGTGCATCTGAAACTATGGTATGATAAGGAAAAAGGGAACTAATGTAAGCTGTTCTGTTTTATGGTACTGACCAAAAAGAAAATTTAATCCTGTTTTCTAGCTGAAAAAGCTTTTCTTTGTAGCTTTGCACAAGAATAGCTGGTCAAGCAAGCAGGAGACAGCAAACAACTGTAACAAAATACAAATTTCCCAGAAAAGCATTTGATAATCTTCTGTATAGTAACTGGAGAGTTAAAAATGAGTAACTATTATTCTTTCATTAAGACTGTCATCTGATAAGCACTCATTTTTCAAGAGACCAAGAATACTGGTTAGTAACTAAGGCTTCATGTTTTAACAGACACACTACTGTATTTACTCAGCTTGGATAAAATCTTAATGGTGATTAATTTGACATAGATCAAGTAAAGTTTTCAAGGAGCTCAGATTTTTATTAACATGTATCTCACTAACACTAGCCTTTGAAGAACACCATACTGATTTTCTTCCATCTGTATAGATTCGGATCCTAAAAAAAAAAATAAAATTAAAAAAAAAAAACAAGAGGCAAAGTTCTGCTCTTTTATGTGGTAAAGTTTGAGTATTTTTCTGCCTGTTTTCTCAGAGTCTTTCTAGTTTCCATCTAAATCATTATGAAATTTGCCTTCATGTCTGTGCAAACCAAGAAAGATCTTTAATTGTTGAGAGCCTTGAATGGCTTGCACAGCATGTGCTTCAGGCTCTAAGAGAGCTGGGAAATGTCTCTTACTGGTGGACAGGCCAAGAAGAATGCTACTCCCCTCACTGTTTACTTAATTTAGACTGAAAACAGACTTGACAAGAAATACCTCAGTTGTAGTTCCTTATTTGTCTTCCTAATGCCCTAAATAATTTTTATTTGAACATAGATACTCACTCTTCTCCTCAGAGAATTCTTGCTTTGTTCTGATGTACAATTTTGTTATCCACAGGGGCACATACAGCCTCTCAGTCACCTTTTTCTCATTAAATATTATCTCTGAATGACTTATTTTAATCACTCTTTTTCACGTTGGGAAGCTGTCAAAGCTAAAATCAAATCAAATGAACACATCAGCAATAGCTAATTACAATATATCCAAGCTTTGCTGAGATTTGATAGACCTGTTTCATGCACAGAGCATTGTTGGGTCCACCCTGCTCCTATTCAGGTAACAAACAAAACTGTTCTTGACTTTAATAGGAATCATTCTTACTTGATATTCATCTTACTGGAGTGCTTAATTAAGACTGCTGGCCTATTACAGTAGACGTCAGAGATAAAGGAGAAAGACACTGTGCCACACAGCCTGCCCATCCTTCCCGTCCTCCATCAGGATCACACTCAGTGGCTTTTCCTCCTGTCCTCCCCCACGCTCTTGCACAACAGAGGGCAGGGAGAAGGTGGAAACAGGCTTTATGTCATTGCTCTTTTCAGTGCGTATCTGGGCTTTTCCAGTTCAGCTTCATCATCAACATACTGTTTGCTCATAAAGCTGCTTGCTTACCAGTAAGCAATTCTCTTCATATCCAGGATCACATTTTCATCTGCTTCAGTGACATCTCCTCCTTGGCCTTTCATCCTCCTCTCCTTAATTTTTCTTCCTGTCTTCTCTACAAAACTCTTATTATCATTCTGATAATAGTCATCTTCCCTAACGCCTTAACCCAGAGGTTGAGATTTATTTATTCTTTGTCCAATCAATAACAAATAGTTGAGAAGTTACCTGATGAGCAATATTGTTTCATATCCTCTCCTCAAGTAACCACAGTCCTGCTGTTCTTCCTTGGGCTGTTGTAAAAAGCGTAATGGGTTTCCAATGGGCCTAAAGCTTTAACTAGCTTTATTTTCTTCTCTTCCATGAGTGACACAACTAAAGCCATTGATAGCCTTTACAGTTTACTATAGAAACATTTCCATTCATATGAATTGATAAAACAACTTGTATTTATACCATTTGGAAGCTGCTTTATGAAACTGCCACACTACTTCATTAAGACAAATTCCTTCAGGGTTTAAGATGCCTATCATCATAATGTCATATAAGAACAATTGGTCTCTTGTGATTCTGACTGATAATGCTTGTCTCTTCCTGGGAAATGTAAGACAGTCATTTCAGAGACATTTTCCTTCTATTCAGAGATGCTTTTTCTCAGCTGTTGGTTAACTGTGTCTTCTGTTATTTTACCCCTCCATGTTCATCAGCCACCTTTTGGCAATACCTGACTTCCCTATAAAGCCTGTGTGGCAGAACCCGTGTCCACATCACAACCTTTCTCTGGTATAGTTTCCAACTCGGAGATCTGCTGCAATGCACTTTGTAGCCCATGAGCTTTAACAAGGCACTGAAAGAGTCAATAAAGAAGAAAAATATTGTTTCCTAAGCTTTATTTTTAACCACAGATGTGACATTTTAATATTTAATGAAAACTGACCACATGGACATCTCTTCTTGTTCCATCAAATAGCATGACTATCTGAACAGGCTTGAAATGCAGAATTACTGCACCATAACAGAATCATAGAATAATTTAGGTTGGAAGGTATGTCTGAAGGTCATGCAGTGCAACTCTGTTCGTAGCTGGGCAACTCAGATCCTGAAGAGTGAAGTGGTAGATGACAGGAGAAATCCTGACCTCACTGAAACCAGTAGCAAAGCTCCTGGGTACTTCTGTTCAGCAGAGCACGTCACCAAAATGAATCTTGTCACAGGACCTCAGTATTTATGGTGTGGTTTAGTTTGTGATACAGGGTGAGAAAATAACTTGTGATTCCTAGTGATGTCTTTTTGCATGTCACCAACCCAAGCTGTCATTTTGTATGCAGACTAGGCGATGCCAAGTAGCCTACACTCTCAGGCAACCAACAGAAAAACAGCCACCTGCAACTGGTGCAGAGGCACAACATCTCTGCAAGAAAGGCCATGTCTTTCACTCACTGAAATCTGTACCTTTCCTTCCACAGTTGAAACATTTCTTCCACCACCTCCCAGATTCAGCAGTCTGTTGTTCCAAGAGATTCAAAGAGCACTCATAAAATAAATTTACACTTTTTTCCATCTCTTCTGAAAAACGTTAGATGTACAAAAGGAAAAATCATGTATAGAGTGAATGACACCTCTTTAAAATGCAAATCAATAATCATGTCTGACATCAAAACACTGGAGTTCTGCCAAATCTTGTATAAATGTGTGAATTGCTAATCTAACTTAGTACAGGACTAGATGTTTTGACAATAATGTTCACAAAAGCAGAAGATGTATAAAGCGGGGAGACAAATGAGTTTTGCTAAAACATACGGTAATCACAAGCTAAAAGACCACAAAATCATCTACTTAGTCTCATGATCTTTTCTTTTCTTAGGGCGGGGAGTGGGTGGGGGAACAGACACCATGTTGTGTCCATGGCATTGAATCCCTGTCACACAAGTTGTGATGCAAAAGCCTTTCAAACTGTGTTTTCAAAAACAGAACATACATTTTTGCCTACAGTAGAACATGTAAATATAAGAATGAATTATCAGTGAAGTTAATTTATATTTTCTTATTGGCGAATATACCATATAAATTTGGGGCTGAATTCCCTTCAGGTACAATACCATAATTTATAAAGGAAATAATTGTAATTATATTAAATTAGGCCCAGCAGTGCTTCTGCTTACTGTCTGGTATTTTCCATAGTGGCAGAGAAAAGACCAGTCAATGGAGTCAAATACTTTATTGATACTTACACATACAAGAACCTGGCTCCCTACTAACAAGATGATACATCTGCATCAGATTTATGTTAGTCTTTCAGGTGCTTTGCTATTGAAGAAGTACTGATTAATACCGGATAATCTACCTAGATGTATCTTTGTGAATAAAAGCAGACTGATTATTGTAGTAATGATTTATCTAAACTCAAGCTTATTCAAGTCTAAGATGAAAGATATGTCATCAATATTTTCATACCCAGATTAAGAGATTTTAGGAAAATGTTCTCTATGACACTTCAGTAAAACTAGTTCATACTGGTTTTAAGAATATCTAAGTAAGTGTTGCTTGTATTGAACACGGGCCTAGAGCCTTTGATTGTTACATGACCTGAAGTGATTGTATAACTTGATACAGAATGGTAGGAATATTCATGATTATAAATTACCATTTAGCTTCATTATCATTGTAAGTAGAATATCACCTTCTTTTACAGTATCAAAATGTGTCTTACTTTTTGTGGATCCATATTTGGTTGAACCATCAGAAACTATTTGCACTTCTTGGGTTTTTTTTAAAAGTAATGGGAAAATGTCCTGGTTTTGTCTATCTATAAAGCCAGGGCCTTGGCTTTATACCATATTCTTCTATAATCAAGAGTCACCTCTTCTGCAGTCAAAATTAGGCCATTCTAATGGGTTACTGAAGCTAATTTTTACACATATATTTATTCACCTGAGTGTCCTGATTTAAAATTTTCTGAACATTAAGTAGACTATCTTTCTAAAGATACAACCTTAATTTTTCTGTTGTTTTGTAAAGACAGGTTTTTCTAACTTGCCATTAAAAGGTAGTTTAAAAGTTTTGAATAAGTTTCCATTCCTTGTTTGATAGTCCCATTTTTCTGAGATTAAATTATAGGGGATGTTCCTTTAGCAGCCTTCCATTTAATATCATGATGGTTTTGCTGAAAATCTCATTTGATTTGGTTCAGCAATACATTATTGAAGTGGAGCTTTTTAAAGAGTAAAGAGTACAGCACCGAAATCCTTCCTGTAGAATAAGAACATTTAGTTGACTTTTCATTATAATCCAAGAGAGCACAACCTCACCCTCCGCTTTCAGTACATATGGTTTTCTTTGAAAGTCTGTGAAAATGAAAAAGAACTCTACGCTGGAAAGCACAGGACCATTAAAGTAGAATAAGTGTAGTCTAGTTAAAGGGTTCATAAGGGAACTTCAAGATTCAACGCATGTACTGCATAAGTGTTTCATAGTCTTCTGAGTGGATGAAAGTAACGGAAGAACAATCTAGATCATGGTATACAAGAAAGTTCTCAAAATTAAAATACATTTAGCAATAATAAAAAATAATCCTTTGTAAGTGTTTAAAATTACTACTAAAAAAAATAATAACAAAAGGCATTATATGTTCTTAGCATTTAATTTGGTTCAAATATGGTTCCTGGGTTTATGTGAATTACTGTTAGTCCTAACATAGTCTGTAGTCAGTATTTAAGGAGCTAATAGCATGTCTTCTTTCAAAATTACAGTGAAATGTACATCTTAAAGCATAATTAAATATACAGCACACATCAGTATTCTGAAGATGAATTTGTATCATCTCGTTTTCCACAAAAGACGAACTGTCTTTGGGGGTCCTCTTGTGGTAAGACTTAATTATTGCACTTAAAATCTTCGTGGTGTTCAGACAATCTTTAAACTGATCTGTCTTCAAACATTATTTTCTGCAGTTTGTGAAGCTACAAAAAATGCAAGTTAATATTAAGTGATTTTTGAAACTCACAGGAAAAAAAGGAAAGGTAAAAGTATAGCTATGCCAAATATGTCCAGGATATAAACCTATGAATGGTATGTCAAAGGCTTTTTTTCAAACTAGTAAAGGATGAAATATTAGCTCTTGAGACAAAAATGTCGGCTATGTTAGCTGAAAAAAAAAATCAGAAAGCAGGACTAAAAGACTATTATTAGAGGCTGATTGCTTCCTTTGCTTTTTTTTCCCTCCACACTGTTCACCTATAAGATTACAGCGTTGTTTTCTATAAAAATTTAGTGGAAAAATACAAATCTTTTAAGTTATATATGCTTGTAATAGGAATTTAAATATCACAGTCTGTCAGGATTATGACATTTTATATAGTACTTCCATAGCACTCCCCATCAGGGTCAATACAAATAATGTTAAGGCCATATAAATGTACTGGCATATATAGCTTTTGAAATATAGACCTATTGCTACCTGACATCAGTGGAAATTCTGCTATGGACTGGGAAGAGTCATGTGATCTTTTCAGATTAATCTCAGCAAAAACTGCAGTATGTTCAAAAGAGGCAGTCATCAACCTTCATAAATCTCCAGTAGTGAAGCATCCTGCTCATACACACAACAAAATGAATGCGCTGCTAAAATCACTACCTTATGATTGTTCAATTGATCTACCATGGGTGCTAGAAAAACACGCTTGCATTCTGTGTTATAGAATTAGATGTGAAATAGTCTAGAAATGTGTATCTATTGTACAAATAACTTTATGTTCTAGATTGACTAGAAATGTAGACCCTATAAGCTCACGAGTTCCATCTTTGACATTGATGCTGATGAATGCTGCCCTTTAACAAATATATAGGAGCTGGCTGAAAACTCAACAAAGGCTCATAATGTAGAATTCATCTAACTAAGTGTAGATGTCTACAGTGTAGCTGTCTTCATCTGAATTGTTATCTAAGGTTCTGCTTATGGCCACTGAAATGTAGGGCTGTACTTGCCTCAGTCTCAAGATGGTCAAGTGAATCACAGCCATTTTGATGCCAGTAACTTTTGGATATGATTCTTAATTCTACGAACCAAAGCCATCCCTGCTGATTTTACTCCTAATGCACCAATTTTTTCTTTTCTAAATGGCAACATTAATGCCTATACTCATGAAGATCATAGAATATTAAGCTTTATAGCTTCCAGAGATACAAACTATTATTTAAGTGCTATAGTTCATACTAAAACTCACTTAACTGAAATGAGGACTACTATATGGATTATCATACAGTATTCATACATAGCCATCCAGCATGCATATTGTAGGGGAGCATCTGTATGTTTACGGTTATGAATGCTGTTCAACCACATGAAAAGAATAGAACATTTCTCTCGCATTGCATTCGAACCAGTTGTATTCCAAATTTTCTGTAATTTTTTTCTGGTTTAGTTCATTCATTTTCAAGACCCACCTAATTCAGGGAATCTTTTCACTTTCATCTCAGATGTAATTTGATCAATGATTAATTAAAAAAAATTAGCTGAATAAACTAACGTGCAGTTTTACACATGAATGAAAGCATCATCTATTAGCATGGACTGTTTACAATACCAATATACTTCTGCAGATGAAATAACATGCAGGCTTAATATACTAATAAATACATTTGTGGAGTTACAAGAGAAATGGATAGAAACTCATGAGTGGGAGATGAAACTCAATAATTAAGCAGCAAAATGCTACATGGTATGTCTTCAAATTCACTACTGATATTCAAAAAGAAAAAAGGAAATGTGTTACTGAGAGTTGTGGACCAACAACAGGATATACAGATACTGTTCTGGAAGAATGCAGAAATTACTGTTAATTTTAAATTACACCCATTATTCCAACAAATAACATAACATGGAGCAAATAAAAAAGACATTACGCACTGAGGCAATTATTTCACAGGTGAGTTGAATGACAATGACAGTTGTTTTTTGGATGACCAAACTGAGCTAGAGAGTTAGTACGTAGTATTATAAAAATATGTATTTTTAGAAGATTATATTTTTGTAAGTTATGAAGTTTAATAACCTTCTGAAGTTTAGATTCCAGTGTTTACTTCTTTAACTCTTCTCTGTGAAACTGGGAAGCTTCTGTACTGCAGGCGCAAAGTAGACTTAAATCCCTCAGGCTTCCTTCCATATTCAGGTCAGGAAGATACAGTATACTGTAGAAACTGAAAACCACTAGTGGAAACATTTATCTACACTAAAGTAGAATCTGTGACAAAATGAACCTTGTATGCCTATCTATTCCGATCTTACTATACAGAAAACTATACATTTGGAGGAGGAGAAGGTGGACTTATAAAAGAAACAAAGAAACAGTCAAGTTTAATTGAAGGTCAGCTTAAGTAATTATGATAGAAAATCAAAAGAGATTAGCTGGCTCTTCTCACTAATATATTTTTACAAGATCAAAGAAGATTACCCACCAGTCTAACACATGCAATGAAGGATTTTTGGTTTTAATCATTTTACAATATTCAGTTTTGTCTTTTTGTAATGGTTATACTTTCATTGCCCTTCCTTTGAGAGTATTTTATTGAGACTCCCAGAGAAAGTTCACATTAACTATTTAAAGAACCAAATGAACAGACATAGCATAATCTGATTTCTTGTACACACACAGTACCACTTGCAAACCTTCCCTAGTATAGTTCAGCTTCTCTTTACAAGTTCTGGGAATACTTGATGTTCTACACCCTGATTTGGATATATGTCATTTCTGGGTATCACTTTAGTCAAGGACAAGCTAATAAAACTGCAACACTTTGGTTATATTTAACCTTCAGCTATTATTGATTAATCATAAAGCAACTTTGTCTAAGAAGTTTTTCATCTTTGTATCTCTATTGATTGTAACTGCTTCTTCCAATTGCTGACCTGGTTATTACAACATCACCATTTCAGTTAGATTACTGAAAGGTACTTTACTGAGACTACACTGTAAACAAGAAAAGAGCATCTGACCACCTTTAAACTAGTGGGATAGTCTCCTGCCCTCCAAAAATTTTGGCTACAGCTATAATCAGATAAGACAACAGCCTGAACTGTTTGGTCTAATTGAAATAACTCAAAATCCTATGTATCTCAGACGAATGAAGTGTCTTCTTTTCTCAGTATGAAATACAGTGTCAGAAATAAGATACATATATTGCGAATACCAGGCTTAGATGGAAATACATAAGTCTAAATATCACCTGTATGACATGCTGAAAACCATGATGCAAGGGAAAAGAAGTCATTCACAAGAGGCTCCTGTCTGAAGTGATGCACAAGGAAAACCAGCAGATAAAAATTTGAAAGGTTGAATTAAAATCTCTATGAACCTCAGCAAGACTGAGCTGAAGCCCAAAATGGGTGTGTAAATAAGGAAAATTGTATAAAATTCCATTAAGAGACTTTGATAGTTAATCGGATTACCATCTTTTAAAACGAATGTTTCATGAGTAACTCTTATTTGTAGTTCCTGACCAAGCCTTAAGGTAAATAGCACAAGGTGGGAAAAATACTCCATTGTTCCTGCTACTCTTAACCCAGTGTCTTTCACAAATCAATTCATGAGCAATTCATGATGCTGGGAAAGGCTCTAATTGTTACTATTGTTCTGAAAGGCTGGTGTTGATGACTATGTCTTAAATGCTTAACTCCTTCAATGTACTGAATCAAAGCTAGCATTTCCTGGTGAAGATCAATAGAAAAAGAACTGGAATGCCTAAGATACAAATGCTAGGGAAATAGTATTAGCTAAACTGGTACCGATGATCAAGGATACAGGACTCTGATATGCCCTGAGGAGTGCCATTTACCTCAGCTCTCTGTCCTTCAACTTTCCTAAGAAGGACAAGGTGGGAGGAGACCTTTTGCTTATATTCTCTACAAATATTTAAGAAAGCATTTGAGTTAATCCAATAGTGAATAAAGGTCAAAGTTGTTTTTTGGTTTTTAAATTATTTTGATGATGAAAAGAGATAATCCAAATGCCAAGTGCCTGCAATACCTTCCAGTTAGCAGATCAGCCTCCAAACACTAAACAGTGTAGATCTGAGTAAGAAATAGAAGCACTGACCATCTGTAGGACCAAACCCAAGACTTGGAACAGGTGAGTTGAGATTGTTGGGGACTATGAAAAAATTCAGGGGTGTAGAGGGGTGGGGAATTTTGGTTGAATTATAATCCCACAGCCACTGCATAGTGTAATTGAACACTGGGATTATATATAAGAAGTCTAACATTTTAATGAAATAACATTTTACCTTTAATATTAAAAGACTTTAATGGAATTACTGAGATGTATTTTTATAGTGTCACTGCGTTTGAAATATAAACACATTTAAAAGGATCTAGTTTACGTCTACATAAGAACTAGTTACTTAATTTGTGAATATATTTCAGAAGGGATGGACAGTTCAGTCTGAAGATAGTTCAAAGTAAAATAGCAAAACCAGTAAGTCATTTGGAAAATAAGAGGAAAGGTTAAGAGTCGATCAGCAGAAAAACTAGATAGTGTACTCTGGAAATATGTAAATTCTCTCATTAAGTAGACAAGGATTAGAACATTCACCAGTCAGGACAAAAATAAAAAATGTTGAATTTAAGCAATGGCAAGGAAAATTTAAGTTAAGCATTAGGGAAGATTATACAGTACAGCAGCTTTTAGCTTAGGGAAAGTGGTGAAATCATCACTGGAAGTCAGAGCTAAATTAGACACCTTTATATTCTGTCTGCTCAGAGATAATCTGCCTGTGTCACAGCAACCTAACGAGAATAATTATGACAAATAATTAATGCAAAATAAACTTCAGCTAACTTGGTTTTAGAGCTGGGTATCATCTATCCCAGTAAATTGTTGAAAATTTGAGTTGAACCATTTATAAGGTTTCTAATTTTTTAAAAAGTATTTCTAACATAAGTAAGTCACAAGAGAGGTCTATTTTACCTGATTTTTCTTTATGGCAACTCTGTAAGATCTAATCTCTGATGTGTTTCTATTCATACACAAATCTCGTGCTCCTCGTCTTTAAATTTTTCCTCCTTCAGTCCTCTTGGACTCCTTGCCACCTCCAAGCAAGTCAGTCCTGTGACTGCCTGTTTAATGAGCACAGCAGGCTGTCAAACTAGATCATTAGATTGAACTGACCCTTCATCATACTCAAAAATTTGCTGAAAAGAGTATCCAAATCTGATGAAAACAGAATCAAACACCTTCCCTTCAAGGTACATTGCATAGCAATCATACTGTTAACTTTACTTCAGTACTGTGTATGCATACAATAAATGTCACAATAAGCAGGTGAACACATAGTATACAGACATTGCTACAGGCAACTCTCAGTCTCTTGCGCATTAAAAAACTAAACAGAAAGGAAAAGTTTTGGTGGTTAACAAGAAACACCATGCACCCTTTCATAGCCTAAATGTAAAATGCAGCATGCTGAGAAACACTAATTTGCAAGGTTTGAAACACAATAATGTAAAAAACAAGAGGAAAGATTAAATCATAGGCTTACTGATTTCAAGAGTTTTGAAAATTCATCAGTAGGTGCAGAAGTTCACCCCATGACTTATATAAGGAGAGAATCGCACACTTACTCCGAAAAATCACAGGCATGGTAATACATTGTGATTTTTGAGAGTAATGGTAGAACTATTTTTTTTCTTCTCTTATTCTTCGTAGTTACTAGGAAAAAAACCACACAGGAAGATCATGGTAATGTTTGTGCAGGTCTAACGAAAGCCTGAACAAGCAGTTTTTGTGCCAGTATACTTTCAGTTGTAAATGCTCATCATGGTACAGCTGCTCTTTGGGATATTCACCACCAGGTTCCACGGTGAACCGTATGCACAGTTATACTTTGCTGTCAGAAAAATTTAGGAGTTGGAAAGTCCATGAGTGTTTAAATGCAGCTAAAATAATAGTATGTGTTACATGGCAAACTTGTTAGTTTGTTGACGAAGCTTAATTCTCACATAGAGATGTAGAAGGACTAGTACATCAGCCTTCCAGGCCAACTGCTCTGTTCATCTTGCATTACACCCCTTAGAAGGTGTTCAGGTCTTCAGTGTAACCACAATAGCCAGACCATTCATTAGTGCAGAACCCGTTAAAAACTTACACAACAATTTACATTTTCTTGCTCGCTCTAGGCCATAACCAGGGAGGCAGAGACCACTGCATGGTTGAGCTTACTTCCCCCTGCCATGGCAGCATGTCTCCCAGCGTCCCTGAGGGACTTGAGCGAGGTCCCCACAGGCCCAGGCCTACTCCCTCCCCTACCCATCCCGGCAGCTCCCACACTCTCTTGGCCCCATCATTCCCATCGCCTCGCCCTGGGCTCCTGCAATATCGCTCCCAAGAGCCGTTACCCTGTCCCCTTTGTTCACCCAGGGGGACCCAGCGCTGCCCCCCCGGGCCCCCCTCAGCCCAGGTCTCCCCCCCACCGCGGGCAGGCCGGTGTAAAGACACGGACACCCCCAGCCCCGCCTTCGCCACAAGGGCCTGGCGGAGCAGGCCGCCCGCCCCGCCCCTCTGTGGTCAAAACACACGGTGCAGCGCGCAATCTGATTGGCCAGCGGGGCAGTCACTCAGGCGCGCGCCGGGAGGGGAGGCGGGCTCTCAGTCACAACTGCCGGGTTCGATTGCCTCTTGCCGGTGCGGCTGCGCGCGCGCGCGCGTGCGCGCGGGAGGGGCGCAGAGCGGCGCAGAGCGGCGCGCGGCCCGGCCGTTAGGCGGTGGGCGAGCGGCGCGCGCTGGCTGGGGCCCGCTCCCTGCCCCGCCCCCCCGCGACCCGTCACGTGACGCGGATTTAGCGTTTACATTCGAAACGGGCGCCCCCGCGGCCCCCCCCCCCTCCCGCGCGCGCCGCCCGGCGGTGACCGTTTCGCTTTCATTTCCGGGCGGCCGAGGGCGAGGAGCGGAGGCGCGGAGCGTCCCCGCAGTGCCCCCCCCACGTCCCGCGGCCCTCCCCTCCGCCCCTCGCGCGGCCCCACCCCCTCGGGCTCGGAGTGAACCGAGATTCCCCTTCCCCTCCCCCGCCCCGGCACACACACCCCTCCTCCTCTTCCCCCTCCTGCGCCGAGAGAGAGAAAGGGAAGGGAGGAGGCGCCGGGCCTGGGTCTCCCGCACCGAGCCGCCGCGGCACAACATGGAGGAGCTGGTGGTGGAGGTGCGGGGCTCCAACGGGGCCTTCTACAAGGTACCGGGTGCTCGCGGCTGGGTCGGGCTGGGCCTCAGGGGAGGGAGTGGGGCCTGGGACGGGAGGAGGAGGAGGCGGCGGCGGTGGCGGCTCCTCCTCCCCGCTCTGAGGGAAAGCGGGGGCCCCGGGGCAGGTAGGAGAGGAGGAGGAAGAGTGAGGCAGGGGTGGAGGCCTCGGCGGGTCCCTCTCGGTGTCTGGGGAGAGGGAGCCGGGCCTCTGGGGTAAGAGGAGCCGGGGGCCGCCGCCGCCCCAGGGCTGAGGGGACTCGAGGCCCGATGGGGAGAGAGAGGGGGAAGATGAGAGAGAGGGCCCCGGCGTCCGAGGAGGCCTTGGGCCTTCCCCCTATTGTGGGAAGGGGAGGCCCTCGCGCTGCCGGTGTGTGAGAGGAGGCGAGGAGAGCCCTGGGCCGCCGCCTCCTTGGCGCTGAAGCGAGGATCAGGGATGGGGATGGGGCATTAATTGCTAAATCCTCAGCTTTTGTCGCTACTTAAGGAAAGTCTTTCTCGCTCTCCAGGTTTCCAGGAGAGCTGCGCTGCTAGTGCACGGCGTTTAAGGCGCGGGAGGGGGGGGGCGCCTTGTTAAATACACGTTCATGATAAAATGCTGTAGTGGATTCCTGCTCTTAATGCTATGGCAGGGGACACTACCTACTGTTATTAAACAGAGCATTGCTTGACCAAATGTGTATGTGCTGAGTTGCTAAATACATTTAATTATCGAATGTGTTTCTTACTGAAGCTACTTAATGGCATTCCATGTTTGTTTCCAAGCCCTTGTGCTGGTGCTGAATAAAGCCATCACTGAGCCTTGAACATACATGCTGAGTACTCTAATTTTTTTACTACTGTGTAGTAATGCTGTGGCTTTGCATGAGTCGGGTTGTATTAATCAGCATATTAATAGGGTATAATTTGTGGCTTTACCCTATTCACAGAAAAATAAAATTTGGACAAGGTGGATTTGGGCCTACTATCATTGACATGTTATCAGCATACCAGAAACAGTCATGGATTGGTTTCTGCAAGTTTACCATCATTTAAATGTTCCTAGTACTTTAAAAATTGGGCCTAGTTATTGTGCAACATCCAATATTTATGTTAGCAATGAAGGAACAGGTAGAATTTCACACTCTGATGTTAGTGTGGTAGGGCAGGTTGGTATCCAAATGATACAGCTCCAACAGCTCTGAGTATTTCTAAGAAAAAAAGACTTCTTAAAAGCCCATTTTTAAAATATGTGTGATAATCTCTTATTCTGGAAATATTTTTTTTTAAAAAGTATGTATGTAGTTTTTAAATATGGCAAATAAGCATCCTGTGGGTTTGCAGTGTTGTAGCCAAAGTCCTAGATCTGTATGTTGCTCTCTGGAATTAAATTATTTAACACTTCCAAAAATCAGTTTTACATTTTTAAAGATACAGCATTCGCTCAGAAAGAAACAGACGTAAATATTTTGCGTAAGAGAACTTTTAATGAGGCTTTCATCAAATTATATGAGAGTATTTATACAATCATGCAAAATAAATGTTGATAAAAATGACATTATGCATTCTTCAGTGACAAATATTATGAAAGAAACCTGGGAGAATTGAAAGCTTTGTAACTTTTTTTGTTACATTCAATTTTGACATCATGGGGTCCTGTACCCCTTTCATCCATAACATACAGACATTTCTGGTTGTAGGTAGTTTAGGCTAAAATTTCATTTGAGCATATATTCATGGGGGCTTATTCGTTAAACATGACTTAGTGCATCCAAGTTATAACACAGACATTGCTTCCTCCAAGTTGCATATTATGTTTGCCTTTTAACTTTTAGAAATTTAAACATAGGAATTTTTTTGCCTCTTCTTAATCTCTGACCAAGAGGACTTGGTTAATTTATCTAAGGGGATAAACAGGGCACACAGATTTATTCGTCTTCACCTGTATTACCTGTCTAGATGGAGCATCACACTTAAAATAAATGCAGCAACTATTTTTTTTTAAACTAAAAGAAGGTTTTTAAAAAAAAAAAAACAAAACAAACATTTGTGCAATAATGTTCAATGTAAATCAGCAGTTTTTCTCTAGCCAGATTTACTTGAATTTTAGGTACAATTTTTTCTTTCATCATAATGTCCGAGTATCACTCTGTTATTAAGTAATTTATCTAAATGTTTTCTTGTGAGTTTTATGCCCATCTTGCAGATGGGGAATTTGATTATAAAATGAATTGGTTGACCCAGCATAACAAGAAGTATGATGATGTCAAGTGCGGACTTAATTGCAAGACAATTTTATTTTTTTCATTTAAAAAGTTTCTTTAAGCACCCTCTTGAGAAATGTTTTACAACAGTAATGCTGCAAACAAATCAAAAGCAAAACAATTCTTTTATTCAATCTCATGGTTTACTGATAACTTGTGATAATTTCTTTGGCTTTGAATCATTCTGAAGATCTTCATCAGAATATGTAAATGTTTTGGAAAAATACACCTCTATCTTGATATTAAGACATGGAGGGGAGGAATATGAGGCTTTTAGAGTCAGGAAGGGACTAAGTGGCCCAAGTAGGCACCTAATTGCCACTTCAGGTTTTCATATCCTCCTTGTAGCAATCTTTGAGGACTTTATAAATTCAAGCACTTAGTTTCATTTTTGAGTGTACCCAGCAGCATCTTGATCTCGACAGTACAAAATTGGTGCCTAATTGTCACCTAAGCCCGACTGAGAGTAATAAACCAGTCTTTGCTTGTATTACCTGTGGGACTTGATCCAGAACACATTCTGAGATACATTTAGAGGGATGGTGTTCCACACAAAACATAGGAGAAGGTTTGAGAATGCATTCATACTCAACTGGAAGATTTTAATTAAAATTTCATACTGGTCAGATGCACTACGTTTCACAGAGTATTGGAGTGTGTTGGTGTGATTGCTGTAGTAGAGACTAGTTCTTTCTGAATGGAATTAAAATACTGTTTGGTGAATGCTTTGTACTTTCATGAATTTTTTCTCCTTGGCTAAGAGGAATTACTCCATGGAAAGTGCAGTGCAATGAATGAGCATGATTCAGGGATAATTGACAATCTAGTACCTAGAGATGCTTAGTCATGATTTGGTGTGTTGCTGGCCCCAGAATCCTTGGAAAGAAAATAGTAGATTCCCTTATTTATTTTAAGAAGATTGGTCCAACAAGCCACCAGGACTGTGAATCCTAAGGGCAGGGAACTGCCTTTTTGCAGCTCACAGCCAAGTAACTAAATCTTGAACATGTGTGCTATTAGGGCATAGCTTTTAATGTCTTTTCTTATGTAGGTGTAGTAAATTGGGTTCTGAAGTTCTTATTTCATTCTCAGAGGACTAATAGGCAGTCCTTTGTCTCATCTTTCCAGGACTAACTTTAGATATTCTTTCCCTCTAAGAGGGGACATGCTGGATGCCTTTCCAGCATGGGATTGATTTTTGTTTTCCAGTTTGGGAGTGATTCTCTGTTGTATCCTCTGATAAAGGTGGAAAGCATCCTATTTATGAGACAGATAGTTTTGGAATGATGTTTGCTGTTAACATCTATCTATATGCTGTCTGTAACCAATTTTTACCACTTCTTGCTCTATAACCTTGTTAAAAATCTTCTTTTATCCCAGTAGCTTCAGCACATTGCCATTGTTTCCTGGGTTTTATAGATACTTCACATTTTTTGGTTGAAGCTACAATTGACAAAGTAATTCATCTTTCTTAGTACTTTATTACTTCAGGTCTCACTATTAACAACTGTTCCCTTGGCCTCCTGTTGCATTCCGTTTCAATTTTTTCTTTTCTTTCACTGTTCCACACAGAGATACCTTCAGCAAATACCTTCAGTCTCTTCGTACGTTCACAAGCCTGTCTAATCAGTCCTTCTGAGGATGATAGCCTGTACCCTTTTTCCTCTTTTGGTTACCATTTCTGTGACTATTCTTCTTTGCTTATTCTGTATTTTTGTGTGCCCAGTCTTTCTCAGATTTGATTAGCCATGGGAGTCCCCTCTTGAGTTTCTCCTTCCAACAGGTATGAAGTGTTACAGAACTGTTATGCAAACAGTAGATACACATTTGTATCAACATACCATTTTTTTAATCTTAAAAAGCATATTTTCCCTACTTTCACTCCTTACCGTTAATTATTCTCATTTATTAAAGTGGTTGACAATGCTCACATCTGATGATGTGAGCAGACTTTGGAAAAAAGCAACAAAACTTCACGGCAGCTGGAGCCTTTATTTGTTCCTTTGAAGTATCTGTCATTCCATTTAGCACAAAAATAACAAATATAGAGGTGTTTCCAATAATTCTTATTTAGTATCAAATAATCTGTAAAATTTAGACCATATCTTCAGCATATAACCCTTCCTAGAATGTGAATGCTCATGTGTTTGAGAAATGCCATGACATGTCAGTGTTGGATTGTAAACTTAATTATCTCTAAGGCATGGAGAGAAACATTAATGGTTTATGTGACTGAAAGTCAAATTTGGTGTAGAAAATGTAACACATTTTGTTTTTTCCCACATGAGAGAAGAGGAATCAACCTTAGCCATTGTAAAATGTACTTCTGTTCACAGATGTAAGAGCAAACCTTTTTCATGGATTCTAGTTTCTTTTTGTGGACTCTTATTTGGTATCGCTATTAGTGATAGTGAAACTAGACGAAAGTAAAATGAGGGAACAGGACAGTGAAAGGCTACAACAGCTGGGATATTGCAATGTTTTTAATGCTTTTCATCTGTGTTCACATTCATCATAGCCAGTGTTCTGTCCCATCTTGGGTGTGCATTTCAAACTCGCATATATGCACCTTTATGTTTGGATTTCCATGCCCAACTTACACTCTTTATTTCAAAAAAAGACTGATGAATGCTTATTGTACTTTTCATAATACTTCGTATGAAATCAGTACCTCTTTTCTGCCTTTATTGATACCTGAGGCTGGCTTTTCCTGTGTCTGTGAATTTGACTTACAGTGTTAAAGGTGTCATTTCTTTTTAGCACTGTATATAATTTTACGCATATCACAGAATAAAGAAAACCAAACAGTTCTGATAAGCTTTAATTTTGGTTTTCCAAAGGCATTAATGGTTAGTATTTTTATTTTTTACAAAAACTTAGAAATGTTTCAACACATTTCTATTTGTACTTAGAAGTGTACAAATACATAGCACTGTAGAGTCCAAATACATTTTACTTACTACAGATCTGTTTAAATATTCATACCAGAGGAAAATTGACATAATGCTGTGATACAGACTATGAAAAACTGATGTGATCAAGTATCTCTGACATTCTTCTGCGTCACAAGAAACTGAAGAACAAGGAAAAACACCTTTCTGTGCATAGATGGGATTAGACAACCAAATACTTAGGCTATTAATATATTTTGTCTGGTTCATTGTTTTTAAACATAAATCTCACATGGAGGTAGGTAGAAGTGTTGTATAAATTGCGTATTTGAAATTAGGTATTTGGTAAGGCATCATTCACTTTGTAATTAATTAAATATTCCTTACAATGAATTTTTGTACTTTTGCAAGGCTGGAAGTTAAAAGGCAAACAACAGTGTTACGACATCAACATTTTTGGCCAGGCTGGAGTAAAATCCAGGTATTCCATCTGTTTCTGTGGTTGAGTCTTCTGAACTTAGTATAAACTAAAAAATTATGTCAGCTCTATAATTTTCACTAGCGATGTTTGTATTGATGTTATCTGTATATGGGCAACAGTTATCCTTAATGTTCCTGGTTCAGGTTCCTTCAGGTTTCTGCTTTGTGACCAAAGCAATGTTGAAGACCTGTTTAAGGAGAGCTTTTGTAGTAACTGGAAAGCAACAAGACCCTGAAGTAATTAATTGACTTGAAAACCTTGCACATTGTTGGAATCCTCTTCAGCCTAATGAAGTTCATCACTCTTTTTATGGTGACAGACACAGTAACAATGATGAGAGCGTTCTATCCCCTGTACTAGATCTTCAGTCTTTAAATTAGACGTGATGCAAATTGAAGACAATAATTGCCCATAGTTCAATACTCTTTCAACTAGCTATGTGTCCCAAGTTTTATTTTTTCCTGATAACAGAAGTACTAGACTGTTTAAAGGTCTTAGGCTAGTCTTCAACTTGATAACTTACATTTATTTGTGTTGCCATCTGGTTTACTTACTAATGGTAGGTTTTAGCATTATTGCCACTAGTTAGGTATATTGCTGTAGTCACTAGGATTCTACTCAAGATGACTTGGATGTTATGAGCTATCAGATCTGAATGAGATGTAGTCTTGCTCTTTGCTGATGTGCTTGCGTATTTTTCTGTGATTTCCTGTATTTTTATGGAATGTTATTTAGAGCATCTTTTGGTGTTTTGGTCACCATAGAGGGGAGAAATTCTCCAAAAGTGTCTTTCATAGCAGGAGAACTGATTGTTTTGCTATTTTATGAACATGAGAAAACTAAGTATCAACAGATTCTTTCTCAGGGCATTGTCTTGTGTTACTCTTAGATGTTTTCCTCAAGGTTATAAAGTGGTTTTGGTGCCATTTCTGTTGGATTTGATTTATAAAATAATCTCTGCTTTTGCATACTTAAGTGTTACTAATAATACTAAGTCCTATCCTTTTCCAGTCTGTGGTGTGAAGGAGTCATACCAAATACTTGATAGCGATGACAGTATTTTTCAGGTGTTAAAGGCGTCCATTTCTGCTACATCTATAAGAGTAGGTGCTTCAGAGCTGCACATGACAAACATTGGAAGAAATGTGGGTGGAGCCTTTGAAGATGATGTGTGTAATGTTGCGAAATGAGTCAGGACTACCATAGTATTTTTCAAGTGCATATCCAGTTCTGAGATTTTCTTACCGAAGACACAGCAATAGGAAACATTAGATGAATGTTCAGTATCAGTAATGGATCAACTGGGAGTTCTGTTGCCTCTCTATGTAAATAGCATTTCTGTACTACCATCAACATGATCCTGAGATGTGGTCTTAAATAATGTCATTAAAAAATATGAACTATGCTTGTAATCCCCTTGGAAGGAATAGCTTGGAATTTTGACATATGTAATTATGTAAATACTATTAGAGACTGTTTTAAATCTCCTTTAGATGCTAGCAATAAAACTTTCCAGTAACCTTATTCTTACAGTATTGAGAGGTGAGCAAGGTATAAAACCGTTTTTTGCTGTTGTCACTGTGGCTTTGCTTTGACACTTCAAGGTGGCATTAGTTTTCAGACTAACTAGCATTGCACTTCTTTCATGTACTGAATGTCTCTGAGTAATGACACTTGTGCACATGTACTGCTTAATTTTAGTATAACTGGTTCTTGGAGCTCTGTATCAGTTATCAGATACTGCTCTTGTTTGATACCGAGATACTGCTGCAACTCAGGAAATACTTTGGAATTCTTTATAATGGAAAAATATCAGAAGACTTTTTAAAAACCATTTAGATTCCCAATGAGAAAGAAATTCTTACCTTCTTGTAAGAGATAAGAGCTGTTCTTGTCTTGGAAACTTGAAAAGCGAGGAGAATAAAATGTTCCACAGTTTATTAACTAACTCTTCTTCAGAAGCAGTAGTTACTGCTAAATTATTTTCAATTTACTGAGAATTTTTCTATCTACTAAGATGGATCTCCATTGGTAGAACAAACTTTTATACTCAGTCTTGCTCATGGGCTTTTCTCTACCTACCTTGCAGGGATATGCTATATATGGACAAATATTAGTGGAATACTCAGTGCTTCACCAATGTTTGTATGTTTCAGAAGTTCATAGAGATATTTTTAAAAAGAAACAAACAAACAAAAAAAAATCTTCCCTGGTTGCCCCGTGACCTCCATCATTTGAGGCTATGAAAAATACTTTCATTGGTAAATCCCAAAATTCTTTGAGTATTGATCTTGCTGTTCTGTAGATGGGGGGGGGAAAGTTCAGGCTTAAAGCTGAAAATTGATGAAAGGTCAGTCAGTTGAGTAGCATGAGTCAGGAAAAGCCCTCTTGGTGTTGAATCTTAGTTCTGTACTCTGCTCTGTGCTTGCATGGGAGACAGCACAACTGCTATCCATCCCCAGAAGAAAACTGAAGGAAGGCTGCAGGGCATTTATCTTAAGTTTGTATACATGGAAGTGTGATGAAGTAAATAAGGGGAAAACTGTGCTGAAATGGTTATAGATGAGTTTTGCTAGTGCAATATTCAAACTTACCTTGAGGTAAAAGAGAGAAGAGACAGGTTTGGTTTTTTTAAGGAGTACTGACGTGGTTTAATTTGTACACCTGCCAAAATACACAAAATGTGATTATAAAATCAAACATTTTAAACTTTAGTTATAAAACTATTCAGAATGATCTTGTCATTTGTTAGTAACCTTTCCCATTACTTCTAAAAAGCAGGAATAATGCATGTATAGCTTGGGCGTTCTGTCTGTGTGTCAGTCATCTGACAGTCGTGAACCCAAGGAGGTTATCAGCTTTCAGTATGCGTTTTATGTAAGTCTATTGCAAAATTAAAAAGGCTGACTTGAAAGCATACCTAAATTTTGAGTTTCATCAATATCTGTGAAAGGAAGGCATTGTATGAGTTTAAAATTAGTTTTTAAAATATCCATAAGCAGACCATAATTATACCTTTTTTCTTCACAGGCGTTTGTAAAGGATGTGCATGAAGATTCTATAACAGTTGCATTTGAAAACAAGTAAGTATATTGCTGATGTTATATCTATAAATGATGCAGAGTATCAATCTTGCATTTCATTAACCTAATGAAATGCAACTTAATAATGTAGCGTGTTCTAGATACTCTTAAGCTTGCTGCTAGCATGTTTTAGAATTATGTTTGATATTTACTATGTTGTGACATTTCTGTATAAATGCTTTTAATTGTTTAAATCTTTTTAAGTACAAAACTGTAGTAACGTGGGTTTTGTTGGGACGATAAGCATGTTGTACTGAATTTACATGGTGACAACCCATGTTTGAATAAGTCAGCAGTGGTACCATGACTGCCTCTTTCTCATGTGAATGTCTTTTTAGATTTAGCAGATTACATTATTACAAAATCTGGGTTTTAGTTAAGTGATAAGTACCAGTTTTCTAAGCTAGAAATGAAATTATGTTCCTTTCCCATCATTTAAGGGCATAAAAAGTTAACCTTCCATTATACCATTAGTTCAGGATTCACTTCCTTCAGGAAGGAAATAACACACTGCTATATACTTTTTCCTGTGCATCTTTGTTATGGCATCATCTGTTGTGTTTTGGAAATTGTTTTCTAGTTTCTTTTAAAATAATCTTCTCTTGTCATGCTCATTTTATCCAGCCTCTGTTAAAGAAACTGAAAATTAAAACTGATCAAGTTTTCATAATCTGTAGTAGAACCAAAGAAAAAGAAGAAACAGGCTTGTTTCGAAGGAAGTGTCCAAATGCGTAATGTTTTTTAACCTGTGCTTCTAATGTTGAGGTTAAAACCTATAACTGTAAATAGAATAAAAACTGCTGCTGGGAGGTTTCAAAACAGTGCAGGTAGCATCAGGGATTCATTTAAGATGTTTAATGGTCATTTAGGTGTGTTTCTTATATATACGTTGGATCACATTACCTTTAATACAAATATGTACAAAAGCGCCACAAAATTTAAAAATGCAAAATTAATGGATTGAAAATTTTTCTGATTTCCGTTTACAAAGAAGGAGAAAAAGTTTAGGACATTCACTGTATTTTTATTTCTAGCTGGCAACCAGAGAGACAAATACCATTCCATGATGTGAGGTTTCCACCACCTGCAGGCTATAATAAAGATATAAATGAAAGTGATGAAGTAGAGGTATGTATGCTCCATTAACAACATTTGTTGTGAGAAATGAGAGAACTCGGGTGAAAAACATCAGCCAAGGCAGTGGAAGACTTGCTCCCATGCTATATGCTGTCAACTTTTTTGACTCCAAACACTACATGAAACACAATGTCAAGCATGTCATCAAAAAGAGATTTTGAGAATTGTACACCGTACAGCTATTTTGGAATTCCATGTACTGTGACTTCCATGCTGATTTAAAAACATGATCAGCGTTTCTTTGATTACAGATCAGTTCTTTATCAGAACTGAATTAATCTAGAAATCGATGCTGGACTGTAGTTCTTCAGCTGTAAGTTAATAATGTCTATATTGCCAAAACTTCAAGCTGAATGAGATAATTTGCATTATATGTCTGTGTACATAAAATATAAAAATACACGTGTATATGTGGGAGAGACTGTCTTTAATATAACACATTGCTAAAACGTCCTTATTTTATAAAATTATAGAATTGATTTTTATAATTACTTTCAAAAAAGAGAACTTTCAAGATTTACGTTTTGCTTGCTTGCTATTTAAGTTTATTTTGATTTAAAGATAAGAAAATGACACAACTTCTTTTGGTGTGGATGTCGCCAATATCATATGTGTGCTAAAGAAGTGTAGATACATGTCCTCTCCCGCCCACTGGTAGGACCTCATCAGACCTACACACAATTAGAAATATTGTTGATTAAATATTAATAGATGTAAAAGGCTGAATTATCTCTCTTCTGACTGTATGCAAGACTGAAGCAACTCATGCCAGTAGATTGGGTACAACATTATTTATCTGTACAATCTTATATACATAATTGTATATGCTACCTGTATTTGAAGTAGACATTGCAGCTGTTTCATGCTTGCTACGTAGTGCTTAGATTAGAGACTTTGTGTACCAATGTATTTTGCTGGATTTTGTTCCTATAGCAGAGTTCCTGATCATACTAGTTAGTGTCAGCTCCTGCGATATCTTAAGAATGCTACAGATGTATAATGTATGTATTTTCTTTAGGTTTATTCCAGGGCAAATGAAAAAGAACCCTGCTGTTGGTGGTTGGCTAAAGTGAGAATGATAAAGGGTGAGGTAGGAATATGCATATATACATATATATATATTTATATTTATTTATACTTTATTTTGCTTATGTTGTTTTTTTATATTGATGTGCACCATGTTTTTAAATTGTCCCTCTTCATTTTCAAAAATGTTTCTTGATTAGGACTGTTGCAATTACCATTAACCTCAGCCTGAAAATTTCAAATTTGACTTGGACAGTTAACAAAAGTGCCTTTCACTTAGTAGTATAATGCTTACTCTTGTCATAAAATGTGTGGCTTGGATGATTTTATTATTTTTATATCAGTTCTACGTAATAGAATATGCAGCCTGTGATGCTACATACAACGAAATTGTCACAATTGAGCGTTTGAGATCTGTGAACCCCAATAAACCTGCAACAAAAGATACTTTTCATAAAATCAAACTGGCAGTTCCAGAAGATTTAAGGCAAATGTAAGTACAAGCATTTCTTTGTAACTTGTTTCAAAATGTGGGTAACTTGAGCCTGAGGCAAGAAGGAATAAAAATGCTTTTTAGCGCTCTAAATTAACTTCTAAAATTTTCATGTAAGAGTGTAGAAAATATAAATGTGAACAGTAGAAAATACAAATGTGAACATGCTCATACTTCAGAAACAGAAAAGATGATTTTTGAAATGCAGTTTAGTCCTGGAGGAGGAGATACTTTCTTCAAGGTTTTAAGGTTTTTGTGCAGTATAAGATTTTTATTCTTACAGCTGTTCAGTGATGTGCACAGATTAATCTGAATCCCTTCTGTGGACAACTTTACTGATAATTTTGAAGTTGGTATTTAATGATGAAAGAAAACGCTGCCTTATATTGTAGGGCATAAGGTGTTTTGATGATGGCTGTGGGAATAGTTGTGCAATAATCAAACTTCCCATGCTATGATACAGAAACAGCTAGTTTTCTCCTAGAACACAGACATGTCGTTCTCATGTAAATATAGCTCTAAAACTTAGATTAATACTGACTCCCCTTTTTTAGCTTCAGGTCACTCTGCTTTTTTGAGATACATGTTATTGCCTCAATGTGGAATAAGCTATAAATTCAGGTTAAACTAAATTTCTGAAGTTAATGTTATAGTTCATAAGTTCACTAAGTAGCAGGTGGACAGAAGAAGCTTGGAGAAGCAAAATACATCATGCGATGAACATAAGGTCATTAGAATGCTGCAGTGGTTACAGTGAAGTCACACATCATCCTGGTTCCTGGTGTGTTAGAAATTTTGGACTTGCTGATTGTAATTATTATGGCTTTTTAATGTAGCTTTACTTAACTGGTTTGTCATTTCATAGATGTACATACAGAAAATCTATGAAATATTTGTAATCCTATTCATGTGAAAACAAATGAAAGAAAAATGAGTAAAATAAATTACGATAACAGAATAAAATAACACCTGCATTAAAAGGGAGAACTTGGATATATTTATTTAGATTCTTTGTATGAAGAAATTAATCTTTATGGCTGTGAACCATAAATGCAGTAGTTATTATTTTTAACTTTGTAGCGTTTTTATTCCTAGGTGTGCCAAAGAATCTGCACATAAGGACTTCAAAAAGGCAGTTGGAGCTTTTTCTGTAACATATGATTCTGAAAGCCACCAGCTTATTATTTTGGTAAGTACAAATGTCTAACCATACCATTGGTGGTGATTTGTTTCAAAAATTCGTGTGTAAACCACTGTGTTTTCTTTTGTTAATAATTTAGTCAATCAATGATGTAACAACAAAGCGGGCAAATATGCTGATTGATATGCACTTTCGAAGTCTTCGTACCAAGTTATCCCTGATACTGAGAAATGAAGAAGCTAGCAAACAGCTGGAGGTATGTTGTTTGTTTTCCCTGAAGAAATTTGAGTTAAAAAAAAAAAAACCAACAAAAAAAACCTTTTGCTTTTGTTAGCTGGTAGGACTTGCATTGGGGTGAAAGTAATGATTATGTACTGATACTGTTCTTGGTATTAAAGAGGCAGCTGGAGATGTAACCCAACAAAGAAGTTTACGGTTAAAGGGCCTGTTCTTGCAAAGACTCGGTTTTTTTTATCCAATCCCATTTTATTCAGCAGGATTTTGTGTGGGATTAAATACAAAAATATATATATATGCACACACACACACGTATTTCTTCCATGGTTTGAAGCATGAAGTAATTAGCTATTGTTGCACGAATAGTGCCACATATTTGATAGCTCTGAATTACTGTTTTTAAAAATAGATGGGAGTGAATGTGGCATGATACTGAGATGGACTAGAACTGGATCTTGCAAAACAACACAGTGAAAATGAGAGATGGAACGGGTGAGACTGATGTTGGTAGGATGTATGAAGGGATGGGTTTGTCTATAGATAAAATGTTAAGAAATCATCTTACAGAAGATACAGCTTCTGATGTTCCTGTGACTGGAGAGTGGGTGTTGACTGGCAAGAAGCTTGACTCATACTTGTCCATGGGAGAAAAAAAAAAAGAAAGAGTAGGCTAGGAAATAAGGGGATCTTTATACAGTAGAATTAACATTTCTTCATGGTTTTTCTCCTGTCTACAAATCAGAAAAAATAGCAACATTTTTGAAAACTTCTTTTTAGATTCACTGTCAAGAACTAGAAGTACCACTTGAACTATTGTAATTGTTTTACATGGATGTATACCAGCTCTGTTACTTTAGAGCCAGGTTTCATTCCCTACCACCCCAAAGGTTACATCTGTTTGGTTTTAGCTTGAAGTGGGATGTGCTGTAGTAGTTCAGGCCTGTTGTATCCAGTAGGTGTACTCACTGTTACAAGAAGTTCTCTCTTCTGTTGTTCTCTTCTTAGTCTCTTGATTGCTATATTTCAGAGCTGTAATCCAAGTTTGTTTGGGTAGATTTTTTTTTTTTCCTCAAGACCAGGAAAGGACCAGTTTCTTCTCATTGGTGTTCATTCTTGAGCACCCCGCTGTAGCTCTTCAGTAATCCATTCTTTATCTTCCTCCAGAACTGACAATTGTGTGGGCAGTTTACCTCTTGAAGTGCAAAGTATTATTTTGGAGGTGGGAAGAACAACAGCCTCTTTAGAGCTAATTCTCTTTATATGCCCCCACAAATGCATGCACCAACACCTGTTGTCATTGACTCCTTTCCCAAACTAATCTTGGATTCTTGATGTCATTGTAAGGCTGAACCTTTTTGCTGCTGTGAAGAACTTGAGAACTTGATTTGGTTCTCACTAGAAAACCATTATTTGGTTCTCACTAGAAAACCATTATTGGACTTTGGTTTCTACCTGAGCAGTACTTCAGTGAAGGTTGTTGTGAGATAAATATATATGTTTATAATTTGCATGACAAAAGTTGGCTGGTATTTTTCATGTTGGCATTTGTGCTTCCTCTACTTAAAATAAATACAAAACCAGTTTCAACCAAACCTGAAAATAAAAGCTTCAGATAGTAAAAATCATACTCATGATTTCTGTTGAGACAGACATACAAATAGACCACACATCTGCTGAGGAAATATTTAGTGAACACTTTGGGCTTTACTGCGTTATTATTAATAGTTCATTGTTTCCATCAAATAAACTGTTCTGTGCCTTATACTCTGTGAACTTTAAATGTCTGCCACTTTTTTCTTCTAGCAGTTTTATCTTTCCTGCTTTCTGAGCCAGAATCACTAGACCAGCTTATTTTTTGTTTGTTTTCTTTCCATTTGTTGTGTCTTGTACCTTCTTTCTTGTCTGCATCTTAGCTTCCTGACTTGCATTGTTCTACTTCTCAAACATGGCTTTTAGAGCATCAAGTAAAATGACCAATTATTTTTTGTTTGCGTTCTTTCCCAGCAGGTGTGGCTTAGTTGTTATTTTGACATACCAAAAATCCTGAATTTACAAGTGTACTTTTGCATTCTGGTTTGTATTTTATTCTGTCTAAATGCAATTCAGTCATGGCCTCTAAGTAGGTATTAATACATTATTTGCATAGTTGTTTCTTACTAATTTATTGGAAGGAAGTAGAATACAGGATTGTATTTAAATAAAATATATCTTGTAAGGCATAATTTACAGAAAAGCTAATGATATTTTAGTGCGAGCAATATAACTACAGTTTGACTGTCATAGCCAAGGTCCCCAGTGATGATGTAGCTTCACCTTTTCTACATATTGTAGATAGTTGTGTTAAAAACTGATCATGGACTTGATCATCCTGGTTTCCACTCTCATGTGGTGGTCTATAACAGATGTCAACTAGTAAATCAGCATTTGGATTATCTGTTAGAATGTAGATCTGTAAGCATTTAAAATTATACTTGCTTTCTGAGTTGTCTGTAATCTAGTTAATAAAATGCTTGCTAGAGCTCCATGAGTATATGAAGTATTTCATGACACTTGGGTACTCATACCACTATCTACTGTAGCCAATTGTCTGTGACAGTGATTTAGCACAGGGTATTTATCAACAGCTTTAAGCAGGAGCAGGTCAGATAACAGTAGCTGTTTAGCTGGGACAGAGTAGTGCTTACTGTGGGCACTTTCTTGGTGTTTTCTCAACCTCTGTCTCATGTTGCTGAGGTTAAACTGCTAATTTAATGTGTGCTTGTGTATGTCTTCACAGTAGTTACAGCTTTGATTGCGATGCAGAAACATGTATAGGATTATGTATCTTGGCTCTGGAAAGAGAATATACAGCTTTATCTTTACTTCTTTCTTGCAAAACACTCTTTCCATTTTACTTCGAGAATTTCCAACTATGGTAATCTATTATCTTCTCTCGATGCATTAAACTATTGTTACTTTCCTGTGTTCTGTTATGCTCAGACACTTGTGGACAGTGTCCACATTTTTATGTAGGAATTTTACTTGCTATGGTAAATAATGACTTCTTTACACATTTTATATTTGCTCTTTGTAGATTTAAGTACTATAACTTCCTTTAAATGTATGAAAACTTCATTCTCATAAAAAATATATATTTTTTTCTGTATGTTTATCTTGCTGATTTCTCTCTGTATGTTTCTTTTAGTTCTCAGGGTGACCAGACTTAGTGATCTTCCTGTTTCATATAGCACAAGCATCCTATAAGAAAACTGTCTTCAGCAGCCTCTTCATACTTTCAAAACTTATCAGTTACTGTCTTAGTCTTTTTAAACGTGTGGGTTTGTTTTTGAAAAAAATGTGTCCACTTATCGTTTTTTCCCCACTTGCTTGACAGGTTCTGAACTGCATGCAATTCAGCATTTCCCAGGTGTTTTTTCCTTGCACTCAAGAGGTCTGTTCATGCTAATAATCTGAGCCACTTGGGATTGACAGAGGCTGTTCATATCAATGCAGGATTGTATGGGTGTTGATGAAATCTAGGTTTCCTGCACGTTTGAGTATTTTCAGCAACATCCACAGTGTGCTACAAGATGTTTCTCAAAAGCTTCCCTCTGTTCCCAGCTCTCTTCTGCATGCTTGCTGTGTGGTGGAAGCTTTATACAATTAAGAAAACATTGAAACTATATTTTACGTATGGGCTTGTATATGCATACTTGTGCATCAAATCAGAGCTCGCTAACATAGTTCTCTTGGAAGCTCAGGACTGCTTTAGGAAATTGTTTACTCATTGGAGTTATAGTTTGTTTCGGGTTTTCCCTGTTTTGTACGTTTTTTGCAAGTTTTATCCAGGTTTCTAGTGATACTTCTTCAGTTATTTTGAAAACTCTCTTCCAGATCCAAAAGCTGGTTAGTTTTTTGTTGGTTTTTCTTGGTATCTTATTTCATACGGGAGATCCTCATTAAGATTCTGCAAGCCATTTTGTATTGTTTGGCTATACCAAAGCAGTTGTATGCAAAAGTGATGAGAGTTGCAAAACAGTAACCAGGTGTTTAATTCGAGAGTGACTGAGCCTCAAACATGTGATTGAAAGTCGTTTCAATAGTATAGTCTTTAGTCATTGTTACTGCCCTGTTGAAGCAAGGAATTTTGTCTTGATAGCATGTAACAGTCTCAAGTTCTCAGACTGACCCTTCTGTCTTGGTAGAAATGTGATTCCTGGATGAAATTGTTAACATACTTCTCTGAATTCAGACGATATATTGTAGTTATACCTTAATTTTGTGTTGTCTTGCATAGGCATGGATTCTTCATTTTATTTTAAGTGCAGTAGATACATAAAAACCAGAGTAACTGGATAATTTTTTTTCTCCGGTGACTGAGTTCTTGCGAAATGGGTGCATGTTTTTTCTCAGAGATCATAGGGTTTGCTTTAACAATCAACACAGCTCCTATTTCACTAACCTACGCAATTCCTGTCTTACCTAGTAATACTTGATAGCTGTAGATACTCTGTGGTAATTCAAAATATAGAGGTGTCAACACAACTAGAGGCTAGACTTATGTTAACATTTAAAAGGCAATATTAGGACTTCTGAAGAAGACTCTTCAGTGTTTTTGAAGTGAAAATAAGTGCATTAAAAGGATTGATTAAAATAAAAAGCAGGCTAAGTACCTGATTAAAGAATTGACTCTAAACTTATGTTGATTTCTTTCTCCGGTGTACTAAAAATCAAAGTAAGCTAACATTATATCTCTCTTCAGAGTTCTAGACAACTTGCATCACGATTTCATGAACAGTTCGTTGTACGTGAAGACCTAATGGGTTTGGCCATTGGCACTCATGGTGCTAATATTCAGCAAGCCAGAAAAGTCCCTGGAGTGACTGCTATTGATCTTGATGAAGATACTTGCACATTCCATATTTATGGAGAGGTAAGTTCCCTTCTTTAGCCTTTCCAAAAAAACCCCAAACAAACAAACAAAAAAAAAACAACCAAAAAAAAACCCCAAACCAAACTTGTGAAAATGGAACTCGTTTCTCTCATACATCTATTTTAGGATCAAGATGCAGTGAAAAAGGCAAGAAGTTACCTTGAATTTGCTGAAGATGTCATACAAGTCCCAAGAAATTTAGTAGGTATGTCAATTCTGGAGGCTGATGGTGTGATAGTAACGAAAAATGCCTTCTGAGAACAGTTTTTTACTTTTAGAAGGGTGGCAGGGTAAAAGCTGGAAGAAGTTCCCTTTGTGAAAGGGTTCTAGGTGGTACAAAGTTTTGGGGTTTGGGGCTTTTTTGTCTTGTTTTCCAGCTCCATGCAGAATTTTTATGGAGACATTTAGCTTCAGTACATTGTAAGAAATTAGCTCCTGGTTTGCAGTTCAGGGATGTCTTAAACTAGCAGCAGTATGCTGATGTTTAAATACAAAGTAGAATACCTTCTGAACTGAGCCAAAGAATTAAATGACTTCCTCCAAAGATGTCCAGAGATTAGTTCAGCTATACAACAGATGAATCTACAGTCTCATATTTTCCTTCTATATTTTGAATCATTTCTTTGACTTGTATTTGTCTTTTTTTCCTGTCCTTTTACATCTGAAATACAGTTTGTTTAGAAGCAGCCCTGTGGGATGAACTGAACGCCTAGTTAAGGTACCCAATGATCAAGAAAATACCCCGAGATGACAATAGATATCCATTATGAAGCACCCTAAAAAAAGTCCTCAAGAATGCATGCAGCCCTTGTGTGTGGGGGGAAATCTTTTAATGAGCTTTTGATGCTACAAAGCAACATAAAAATACATGACTTAATTTAGTATATAAGAGAAGAACAGGGAAGATACTATACGGTATAACATAACTTCTGAAAGCAAAATACTTTAATAGGTTGTCAAGCAGTGTATGAAAGTTGGTGTTGAAGCAGTATGAAATTCTGCAATGGGACACGTACTTAGAAATTTGGCACCTCAGCTCTGGAATTGATTTAAATACAGTAGTTTTCCCTTCCTCACTCCCTCCTGATTCTACTGGTGATAAGTAAAAATTATAAGCTGCCATCATTATTTTAACTTGAGGTTTTAATTTCTTTGTTTCTGTTTTCTTTTTAGAACTTTGCAATTATTTCTATTTTGGCAGTTTTTCATTTCTACTCTGCTGCTTGGCCTGGATCCTTTAGAATATAAAATTGGCTGAACCATATGTTATATCCAAAATAAGCTATGTTTGATAATTTGCTTTTTTGAATTTCTAATAATTTGCCAGAAAACTAAATAATTAGCTTTAAAAAGGCAGAAAGCTTTTTTGCTTTTACTACATTATTGATATGCTGATTTTTTTATTTACAGAAAATGCAAATATCTGGCTTTTTCTACTTAATTATCCTTTAAAAAATTTCAAACAGAACAAAAACAAAACAACAACAAAAAAAACACCCAGGTAGATGCTTTTTTAAAGGCTGTATGGATATTTATAACCTGAAACATAGGTTAAAAATATATTCATACAGCCCTTAATTATTTTTCAAGATTTTTATGTATGTTTCTGGATTCTAACTGAAACCAAATATTTAAAAATATGTATTTCTTTTATTGGCACAACCAATGTAAGGTTCTTTCTTTTATTTTTTCTTTTTCTTTTTGTTTGGTTTACTTGACTTTTTTAAATGACTACCAAGGCTTTTTTACATTTATTAGTAAGCTGCTGTTACATTTGCCAGTGATGTGTAATGGAAAAAAGTACTCAAAAGTTTTTGACTCCCAAAGCAGCCTTTGTCATCAAGGAAGAACTTACTGGCCATCTTTTTGTCATGTTTTCTACAAATATGTAGGATTTGAAAATTCATGGTAGAAAAATTGAAACACAAAAATGAAAATTTATTTAGCTTTGAACAATAGCAACAATGTCCCATGGGATTAAAAGTGGGGTTTAATTTGCTCTTATGGATTAATTGTATCAGCAAAACAATACCTGTCATGTGCTCAGTATTTTTTCCCTTTATTTCAGTGATGTGCCTGTGAAAAAGGTTATGTTGCAAGTTTTCCAGCAGTTTTGTTAAAAAAATAAATCTTTATTTCTGTTACATGCAGAAAACATTTTTTACATCACTCTTTTAAGCTTTTCTTTAATGCTGTGATTGAAGGATAGGGCCTTTCCTTATTACCTCCCAAGCAGCTCAGTTTTCCTGTCAGTTTTCAGCAAGTTATTTTGCTTAGGTTGGAGAGAACTAAAGTTTTCATTTTCACTGCCTCAAATGAGAGTGTTTGGTTCCTAAGGTAAATATATGCATTACTGGCATTAGAGTGTAATTTATTTCCATTTTTATCTTTTGACTTTTTAATTAATTATAAACTGTTTTCAGATATCTCTAAAAAAAACTCAGTTTCAGAGAAGAGAATTTTACATCTGGCTCAAACAGTATCTTTGGTAGCATCAGAAAACTTTATCAGCTAAAATTTTTTGTGAAGGAACTAAGAGTTTTGCTTTGTTCTCTACCCAAAAGGTAGTTACAGCAACTGTTAGGGCATTCCAAAAGGGTGTTTTGTTTTGTGGTGGGTTGTTTTTTTGAATGCAACCAGTGATGTTTATTTGTAAATCACTGAAGTTATTTTAAACCTACCAAGGCAAAGCCAAATAAGCATGCAAGGCACTGAATATTTCTGTAATCGAGATGTGTAATTTCAAATAATTCTATACAAAGGTAAGGCATTTGTGATTGAATTTCCTTTGTTCTCTTATAGGAGCTTTGAAAAAGAAGGAAGGTACACTCAGTAACAAACTTTCATAATAAAGTACCTCTCTTCCCGTATGCTGCAGTGGTTGCTTTGGAACATTATCAAAGTTAACGCCCCAAGCTTACTTAGACATTTTAGTTCATGGCTTGTTAACTGAATCGTTGTTGTGGAGTATTAAGTCATTTTTTACAAGTTCTTGCACTGGTACTAAATACTCTTGTTTAATTAGAGTATAGTAATACTCTCAGGTTTGAGAGAAAACCCTAAAGGTGGAATGTTCTGTATGTTCTTTTTGTAGGAAAAGTAATAGGAAAAAATGGAAAACTGATTCAGGAGATAGTGGACAAATCTGGTGTTGTAAGAGTGAGAATTGAGGCTGAAAATGATAAAAATATTCCACAAGAAGAGGTATGTTTTCAGTTAATGTGATTTCTGTATGTGTTAATTGGTGGTTATTCTACACAGTGATAAAATAAATTCTTCCTTGTATCTTCATAGTGGTAAGATACAGTTTTGATTAATGTGTTTTTCCGATGGAATCTGTATTTCCCTATTAATGCTGAGGAGCATTTTTATATAAATTTGTTTTGTTATCTGTGTTTGAAAAATACTTTGTGGAATTTCTTGGTGATGCACCTTCTTAGAGATTTCGGTTTATTCCTGTTAAAAGCAGTGATGCTGTTTCCCAGCACTTGCTAAGCCGTAAATCAGTATATGTGAAACTTACTGTTTTCATTCATTAATTTGCTTTGAGTTTGATCTCTTAGGGTTTTACCTGGTTTAAATTTTTATTAGTAATTTCTTATATTTTATTGTAAAGCTTGTGCTTTATGTGTAAACCTCTCTTTTTAAAAAAAAAAAAATCTAAATTCACAATAGCCTGTAAATTGTATCCTAAAGAACAAACAAGCATGAACAATGTGATACTCCAGGTTTGCCCAGGAAGGCTATCAGCCTTGTAAAGGGCCTTAATGAAGTCTTGAACTTTGTAATTTGAGGTGCTCTTCTTTGGGGCTGTGTTGAGGGGAAGGGTTGCAGGTTTGCAAGGAAAGCTTCAGGCATGAAGCTTTTAACATCTCAATGCAAAAAGATTCCCTGCAATTTCAATGTGAAATGTGTTTAAAGAAAACTGACCTGTCTTTAATCTACCTGGAAATCTAAATATGTACCAGGTAAGAAACTTTGAATAAGACATGAAATACATTTCTGGAACCCTTACATTCTTGCTTGAGTAGTTATTTCATCTTCTGTATTATCACTGTAAAACTATTACTGAAGACCCACAATCCGATTTACCTCTTTCTGTAAATGGTGGCTAGGCAATTAAGTAAGGGGGGTTTTTTATTACTTCAGTAGTTTCACATCTATCTGAAAAGGTAAAATAGTCAATGTTTAAATTTAAAGGATTCAGTTCTCTGTCATATTTCATTTCTAATGGTAAATTCTTGCAGCATAAAATTCTTGAACTAGCTTAATAAGCAAGAGGGTGCTATTATTGCTGCAGGCTAAAACTGTCAACATTTTTAATGTGTCAGCCTACAGAATAATAGAAGGGTAAAAGAGCAAGTAGTCGTGGCTGCAAATGGTATGTCAAGTTTTCTTTTTTCTTCTGGCTTGAAAAAGCTTATATGTTGATGTTCTCCAATCCAAAATGTAGCTTTTAAAGATCACCTTGAAAGCTTTTTTTACCTGCCAAGCTCTGCATTCATACTTCTGTTTTACCTGTTAATGACATTGCTAACACTGGCATTGCTTACACTGCTTCACGTGTTAGTTGTGTCGTACCAGGAGCAACACAGAAACCTGAGATCAAATCTTGGCGGGTAAGAGTTAGTTCTTGTAAGTTTATCGGTATTTCATATTTGAAATAAATATGCATTAATCTTCCCATGTGTGAACTTGGATATTGCAGCCCTTCTTTTTGTAATGAACAGTAGTTCAGTTTTAAATTTTAATGCAGCATTGGGTTCTTTTTCTTATGACTGAGGTGTTAGAATGCTGCCCATAAATTTTAGGTGCAATTTCATAACTCCCATAATTTTATAACAGGATCCTTCAGGCTTTTTCATCTTTTTAAAATGAGACAGGTACTGTTTGTTATAGTAGTATATATTATTTTTATCTCTAAATTTCTTATGCACGTAAGGTCTGCTCAGTTTTTACTAGTGAAACTAAGTTGAAGATCGGTACTTTTGCTTTGAAGACAGAAATAAGGTTCGATAAATAAGCACTTTGATGCTTTTGTATGGCTAAAATTGCTTGACATTGTTACCAGCTCATATTCTTAATAGCTATATCTTATATCCACTGCTAAAAGCAACAACAAGCTGTTTCCTTAAATGCCTTTTTAAGTCAGTTGTCTTGTGATCTTTTAATAATTGATACTATGTGCTAGTTAATGCCAGTTTAGTAGAAATTTCATTGTTCTTTATAAGGTTGTATTAAATATTTATGAAACTTAAAATACCACAGATAATAAAACATTTCAGTCAACGATGCCTGTGGCTAAAGGATTGCTAATGCTCGTGAAAGTTAGTGTTAGTATTGAGGTTTTCTAGGATTACAGGATTATGTAAATTTTTTCCTTGCTATTTAATGTGAATGTGTAAGATCTAAGAAAAGTTGTTTGTATGTAAAAGGAAAAAAAAAAAAACACCAGACAAACCCAAAAGCAGAGACAAATTATAGACTTGCCACCCTTAGGGAACCTCAGAATACTGTGCATGTATTAAGACATTTGTGTCTCAAATCACTTCACTTTTGCAAAAAAACACCCCTGGTTGGAATGCAGTCCTGTAAAGCTTATGTGTACAGTGAAAATTAAAGGTGTCTTTAGAGGTCATGATGAGATAACAAAATTTAAATTAATTCAGTAGGTGTAGCCAAGCTCTGGGTCTGCAATGGCATGGGTTTCAGCAGCTGAGTGTTTGAGACTTTCAGCTTGACTTCTGCAGTCCACAGTGAAGCTTATACTGCCATGGTGAGGCTGCAGCTGGTACAAGAGTCAAGTTGTTTAAAGCTAGCTCATTGGGTCTGCGTGGGTTGCAATCACACCTCTGAAATGCTGCATAGACCTACTTTAGTGTCAGGAGTTTTGGTGTGGGAATCATCCTTGTATCTGCTAAAGTTAAGTTGTTTTCAGCACTCTGGGGGGGGCTTCTAGGTAGATTTCTTAGCCTGCTTTGGCTGCATAAGTTAGTCTTTAGATATTTTATCTCTAAATGTCGTAATTTCAGGCATTGGAATTTCCAGCTTTACATTTTCCAGGTATTTGTTGAATCACTTAAAATGCTTGAAAGGTAAAAGAAATGTAAGTTAGCAATTGTTACCTGAAGTACTAACTCTATTTCTTGAATATTTTTTTGTTTGTCTTTTACAAATTGAGAGATCCTCAAGAAGGATCGAGTATTGTTTTATGACACACTGTTAATTCGGTTAACTTTTTTAAAAGATCAAAGGTTTCTCCACTGACAGGTAGCCTAAAAGAACTTGGTGTGAGAGAATAAACTTGGTCAGCAAAGGTGGTATTAATTTTGAAGGGAGGAAACCTGAAGTGTTTTGAACTGACTCTTTATTTTTTTCAGAAAAAGTAAAAAAATGTTGGCATTGTGATGCATGCGATCTAAATTTTCTTATTAAAAAAAAAAAGCTCTTTGCATAAAGGGAATTAGTGTACATGATCTAGTCAACATCAAAATTCAGATATACTATTGTCTTATTTTTTTAATTTATGCTTGTCAAGTGTTTTAAAAATTGTTTTCAAGTTTTACAGCAATGTGTTTGGTTCTCTTCAGTGTTTGATGCCTAATCAATAACCACAGGATTACTGTTACTGTGTTTTAGGGAATGGTACCATTTGTGTTTGTGGGAACCAAGGATAGCATCACTAATGCAACTGTTCTTCTGGATTATCACCTTAATTATTTAAAGGTGAGGATAATGATGCTGCTTTATCACTGAAATTTTTCTATCAATACTTACGATGGTAACAATAAGATGATGATCAAAATCTATTCGGGCCCCAAAGGCCAGTTGCTAATAGTAGGGACTACTTTGATTTCCTTTAATTAAATATATTCTTGCATCTCTCTTGAAACCTCCAGACCATTCATGATTTGATACATGTCCAGTCTGTGCAGTAGCTGTCATTGAATCTTCTAGAATGCTAAAATTTCTGTACATAGCTAAAAGAAACTTCACAATACAGGTATCAGAGGAATTAGAAGAAGAAACTACTTTTGTTCCCTTACTTACCTACTCAATAACGGTACTTTTTAATCCTGCTTGAGGAGCACTTGGATTTATCAGTGTTTTGGAGCAGAGGTACAGTGGCTCTGCAGCTATCAGGTAGTAGAGGCAGAGAAGGAAAACACAAAAACTAGTACTAAAAATCAACCTCCTTTCTTGCATGCTCACTATAATTTCAGAAGATATTTCTGGTTTTACAGCTTTGGCTGCCTTAAATGGGACTGACATGTGAGTTGAATGTGCTTAAGAGCCCAGCAATTTTTTTAGATTTTTCAGTTCATTGTCAATTAGGGTCACTTTCTCTTAGTACTGCCCTTCTGACCTTTCTGAACAGAAGGACACACAACAGTGTTCATCAGTCTGTATAACAACAAGAGGATATATTCTTACCTTGGAGGTTTTGATCTCTGCCTTCTCATCCCATTTAACATACATGCGCGTGCGCACACACACAGAAAATTATCATCTTGGTGGCCTGTTGCCTTGTGGTTCAGTTTCAGAATATGTCCTCCAGTTCACTGACAAGAAGTGGAGCTGACTTGTTCCTTTATTTTCTGTGTTTCTATGCCTCCAGGCAAAGTTTATTAAGGAAACTTTTACAAAAAGTTACATGATAGGTCATCAACATCAAATGTACTTTATGAACTCAAAGTAGTGAATTTTTCTATAAAAGGAGGAAGCAGACTTGGCTGGAATGACTGTTATGTAGTGAGGTTTCAAGATCCCGAGAGGAAAGACTAAATCACGGCCCCAGACTTCAGGAGAGTGGACTTTGGCCTGTTCAGGCATCTGCTTGGAAGAATCCAATGGGATGCATTCCTGGAAAGAAAACAGATCCAGGAGAGCTGACTGATATTTAAAGAACCACCTTCTCCAAGCTCAAGAATCTTGATATACAGGCAGTCACACAAAATTAACAGGAGGCCTGCATGGATGAACAAGGAGCTTCTGGCAAAATTCAAATGTAAAAAGGAAGCATACAAGGGGTGGAAGTAAGGACAGGTGACCCAGGAGGAATATAAAGACACAGTCTGAGTGTGCAGGGGTGAGTTTGGGAAAGCCAAAGTCCATCTGGAGTTGAATATGGCAAGGGATGTGAAGGGCAACAAGAAGGGCTTCCACAGGTATACTGGCAGCAAAGGGAACACTACAGAAATTGTAGGCCTGCTGCTGAATGGAGTAGGGAACTTGGTCACAAAGGAAAAGGATGAGATGCTGAATGTTATCTTCACTTTGTTTTTTGTTTTTTTTATTGGTAAGATTTGTCCTAAGGAATGACAGGCCCCTGAAACCAATGGGAGAGTCTGGAGTGATGAAGACTTACCCTTCCTAAAGGAAAATTGAGTTAGGGAACATCTCTGGTGTGGGGGAGGGGCGGCGTGGTGGAACAGGGAAAGGATATACAGAAGTCAGCAGGACCTTATGGGATGCATCCCTGAGTGCCAAGGGATCTTGCCACAGTCCTAGCTGGACTAGGGGATCTCCAGAGGTTCCTTCCAATATCACACTGAAACTTTCACAAATAGCTTTCTCCTTAATTTTAAAAAAAAAAAAAAGGTGGTTGCCACTTTTTGATGTTCGCTAGACAACATCTCAAACTGACAAAAGTACTCTCTCAATATGGGTTGCTGTAGATAATTGTTTGTGTTTATCTCTTTTAGTAGTTATGTGTGGTAAGAATTCTGTGCGCTGGCTGTCTTTCTGTGCCAGAGTTACAGCACTTTGCTCTCTATGCTTTTATGCTTCTTCACTTCCCTGGTATTATTCATGATAATTAAGTAGAATTTAACAGCAGTGTAACCTCTAGCCCTTTTTATGAAACAATACTATTACGTCATAATTGTTTAATAACTTTAATATTTGTTATGTGCAACACTGTAAGAAGCTTGTGTTGGAATCTAAAAAGTTTAAATTATGCCATTGTTGGAATGCTATAAATGGATGATATTACTGTATTTAAAAATAAAGGAATGTTAATTTCTTTGTTTAAAGAATGTTTGACTTCCTTAAGGGTAAAGATCTCATAAATTTAATACTGAAGTATAGTTAATTGTATCTCCTGAAAAGAGTTGATCTGAGTGGTTTTCCTTGATACACCTATTTTAAACGAACCTAAAATTTCCAACTGTGCCACAGGGAGAATTGTATTGGTAACAGATTTGAACATTTGAAAGTTTTTTGGTAAACAAATTATTTTCAAAGCTGAGTTACTATTTAAGTATTAAATAGATTATTAGTTGCAATACTTGAGTGCTCTTTCTGAGAACTGCATGTCTGTGCATTCAGTTGATTAAATAGTGGTTACATATGACTTGCTATGCTTGTGTTTGTGTAGGAAGTGGACCAGCTGCGTTTAGAAAGATTGCAAATTGATGAGCAGCTTCGACAGATTGGAGCTACTTCTAGGCCACCACCAAATCGTACGGATAAGGAAAAAGGTTATATGACTGATGATGGTCCAGGACTTGGACGCGGTAGTCGACCTTACAGAAACAGAGGGCATAGCAGACGTGGTCCAGGCTATGCTTCAGGTAGGTAACTAGAAGTACACTTACAGTTTTAAGAGTGGCCTGTTGGTCTTTTGATTTCTTGAAAAAGACTGGACTTGGAAACAGAGCTGTTAAAACAGAAATTCAGTTAGTATTGATTATTAATAATTGAAGATTATATAGAGCTTTACACTGTAGAAAATATTCTTAAGTAAAATGTAGTGCTTATATAATTTAAACTATTTCCGTGCAGTTCCTGTCTCTTACAGCATGCTTATGTCTTCTACATTATGAACTCTTTAGGGCAAGTATTGTTATTTTATCTATATTTTGAACAATTCCTAATAATAAAGCCTCAGTTTTCATTTGATCTTGTAAGAGGCTATCTTAATATAAATATTTGAGCTACACAGTATTTTCAGTTAATTCACAAGAAAAGCTATTGAACTTTTATGTTTTTACTAGAATAGCATACTCACGAAAACAGTGTTCCTCTTTAAAACCTTGTGTAATTCATTAATGAATAATTTTCAGGATTGTGCTTTTTCAGAGGAATTATTACTTCATTATCCATAACATAGGTCAGGTGGTGTTTGTTGTGACTGCAAGGCCTGTAGTATGAGCTTGATAAAGACAGTCTTACCTTATGTTCTACGTAATACAAAATTAATGTTTTTGTACTGAGGCCCTTTTACTATTTTAGAAGATGTGAGGCTCACTGGGCTAATAACAGGGTTATAGGAAGAAAAGAACCAGCTTTTATCAGTGAAGGTGATCTGTTAACCGAAAAAATTGTAATGGCCAGTTATTTTGGATTTGATACATTTCTAGCCTTCTAACTTTGTTCTCTGCTTTTGTAGTGTGTGTTACAGGCTGTTTCATGATGGAAATTTTTTGTTTTCATAGAGGAGTTGCGGTGGTGAGGGAAGACAGGACAGGTTATATTCAGAACTTTCAGTTTTAGAAATATGAAAGGAAGTCTAGCCTGTTAGACTTCTTACGTTTTACTAGACTTACTACCTTTGCATAGTATATTCAATATTATATTGATAGGCCGATAACACCAAGTAACTATAGACATGTGGTACACTTAATTATTTAACCTTAAATACACTTTTAACTTTTTTATTTATGTTTGTCTTGACTTTTTAAAGAAGTCATGTATATTACACATTTCTGCATTATGTATGTTATAGATGTTGGGAGGCAAAAAATCCCAGAATTGTTTATTAAGAGAGAAAAAAAAAATTTTTTTAAATATATACTTTTTTCATTCCACTATAGTATTTTCATGCTAAGCTACACTGGCATGTTTGGAATTTTTTTTTATCCTCTTGATAGGAACTAATTCTGAAGCATCAAATGCTTCTGAAACAGAATCTGATCACAGAGATGAACTTAGCGATTGGTCAGCAGCCCCAGCAGAAGAGGAGCGAGACAACTACCTTCGTAGAGGAGATGGGCGAAGACGTGGAGGTGGTGCCAGAGGGCAAGGAGGGAGGGGTCGTGGAGGATTCAAAGGTAAATGTAGGCTTAATTTTGAAAGAGGTCTGTGCTGGAATCCTTAAGCATACTCACTTCTGTCAGCCTCTTGTTCTGTCAACCTGCTCCAGCCTCCTAGCCATCCTGGTGGCCCTTTCCTGAATTCTCTCCACTTTGTCAGTCTTTTAAATTGAATATTTTATTTCAGATGTGTTGAGGAGAGGGGAATAATCCCTTCTTTTGACCTGCTGGCCACACTCCTACTAACACTACCCATTATTCAGTCAGCTGTCACTGTTGCAAGAGCACACACATTCAAGTTGTCCATCAGGACAGTTCCTTTTGTGTGGAGCTGCTGCGTACACAGTTCACAGCGTGTGCTATTGCATGGGGTCATTCTGTTGAAGCTGTGATACTTGGAATTCATCTTTAAAGCTAATGAGTTTTCTATCAGCCCATTCCTTCAGGTTGTTGAGGTCCTTGTGCTTAGCAGCCCTGACCTCCAGTGTATCAAACCACTTCCCGCAGTTTGGTGTGATCTGCAGAATTGCTGAGGAGGCATTCCATCCCAGTGTCTCTTCATACATTATATAAAGCCTCTCTTCTGTGTATAAATTGGGATAGCATTCTAAATCATTGGCTTTCCTAATACACATCTTGACTCAAGTTTGTAGGCTGTGCCATCACACATGGAGGTCAAGGAATCAAGTTCTAGTTTGCCAATGGATATAGAAAAATCTTTTATATTCTGTCCTACTCATTTAACTATGCATATTCCCATCTTCTTGTATTTGATTTTCAAGCAACGGGATTATATAAGGTTGTAATTTATGTGTTCAGTGGAAAGGACCAGGCAAAAGTAAGATGGGAGAAACTAAGTAAGTTAAATACATATATTTTTTAATGTGGTATTTCATTATATTTATTTGTTTAAGTATTTTTGTCTACAACTCTGCTTATTTCTTGAAAAATTTTTTTCAGAATATGGGTATTGCTTAATTTAATAAGATTTTTTTTAAAAAAAGGTTGAGTGGAACTTAGCTCATAAGCCATTAGAAAAAAATGTGAACATCTTAAACCTTACTAAAGTTGACTGTACTTTTCTACTGTGATTAATCATTTTGAGAGGTGTTTTTTCTTCAGTCAGTAGGCAGTCTCTTTTAAATTGTGGTGCTTTTAAACACTGTGGTTTTGTCCACTGTAATATCTGAGAACATTTTCTTTAGTGATTCTTGGCCCATAGTTCAAGAACTGTTGTTATGTGTTATTAAGAATATTTGTTTAATATTCTTGAGCATGCAAATTTTGAGGTAGTTTCCTATTATGCTTCCATAAATTTTAAGTAAAAAAGATCATATGTCCTTGTCAAACAACTTAGTTGATTAATTCTTCTTACAGGAAATGATGAACAGTCACGAACAGATAACCGTCAACGTAACTCAAGAGATGCAAAAGGGAGAACAGCAGATGGATCTCTTGAGGTAATTTTTCTCTTATTGGAACTCTGCACTGTTTTTAAAATTGCATAAGTGTCATACACTATTAGAGTCTTCAAAGCCCCAAGCAACACAGTAGCCTTGTGGTTTCTTATTCCGTAATCAGATCTACAACAGTTCTGTGTCATTTTGTAACATATATGCAAGAATCTCAATATATCAAGTTGTGTAAAGATGCAACTTCGTAATGTTACCTTAGCTCTTCCTTTGGTTAGAACTCTGATCGTGAGTCCCGAGGATTTACTAACCGGCTTGATGTCAGTCTTTGTTCTTACTAGCTTTTTGTTTTTAGCTTTTCTTTCTTGCTGCGTTGTGTATTGTTGTCTGTCGCCTATATACCTGAGGGAGGAGAATCCTTAACGCTTTATATAAAGAGAGAGTGTCTTGTAGCCAGAATCTTCAGAGTAAGAAAGATTAAACTTCAGAAACTACCTTCACTACTAAATGCAGAAACATTTGCAATTGAAGGCTATGCAATCTAGAAAGTAAGTTAAAAATGCACATCAAGAAACTGTTCAAGTCATATCGAAATATTTTATAACCTTAAATATTTTATAGCCTTTTATAAAGATACTTCTACAGGCTTTTTCAAATATGTTTTGTTGCATAAAGTTATTCAGGCTGATATTTTATGTATATATGTTAAGTTTCCCCACATAGAAACTGTTCTTGCTTCAAACAACATGCAAACCTTCTACCATCTCTTACCACGTAGGATGAGTTATGTTGGGAGAAAGAAATAGTGAGCAGCTGTAAGCTGCCGCCTTCCGTGTGGCGTTACCAGGAGTCATGGTTGCAATGGGAGGTTGAGATGACTCTTGGTTTGGTTTTAGAAAGCCTGTTTAAGAAAAGCAGGTGAAAAAAGTGGAACAAGTGACCAAATGCTTAGCTTTCCCAAGTGGGAGTGCTAAACTTGAAGGTGTAGTACCTGAATATGCATCTGAAATGCAAACAATTAACATGCCAAGTAAAATTTTTTATAGCCACGCAACTTTATAGGTTAATTACGAATTTTGCTTTCAAAATGCTTTCTTGAAATTTTTATGACAACTTAAAAATGCCGCAGAAGTCTTTGGTGGATTAAATGAAACTTTTTTCAGATTCAAAAGGTGACTGAGTAGATTTTTTTTTTGAGTGTTTAGTATCAGTTCATGGCAGCTTTTCTATGTTCATTTTTTTCCAGAATATGTTTGCATACAACAAGTAGAAAGTTGAATTATTGAAAGTGAAATGATGTTTCAAAGTTCCATCTGCTATTAGTTCTTCAACTTTCTCTTGCACAAATTCACTGGGAAAAAATTTTTTTCGCTTCCAGTGCTAGGTAGATGGGAGGTTTTTTGGTTTTGTTTTTTTTTTAGGTCACAATTATATGGCATTTTTGAACAGAAAAGAGTTCACACACTCTCCATTTCAGCTGGATACATTTAACAAAGCCATGAGGGTGTGGTACTATTTGTGTATTCTGACTGTTTTTTAAATAGTGCTCCTCCCAGGCTGCTAAGGTAGCAAATGCGTAAGGGGTGGATGAAAGGAAGAGAATGCTTTATATAACTCTGACTTGTTCCAGATCAGAATTGACTGCAATAATGAAAGGAGTGTCCACACTAAAACATTACAGAATACCTCCAATGAAGGTAGTCGGCTGCGCACGGGTAAAGAACGTAATCAGAAGAAAGAGAAAACGGACAGCGCAGATGGTCAACAGCCGCTGGTGAATGGAGTACCCTAAACTGCATAACTTTAAAGTCATATTTCCTATACTGTTTCAGTAATTCCTATTCCATGTTAGAGAAACTTGTTAGGCCAAAGACAAATAGTAGGCAAGATGGCGCAGGGCATGAAATGAACATATGTTCTCTGTTAGCCTTTTTTAACATCAACAGTATGCAGTTGTTTTCAGAATAAGAAGTTATTCAAATATTTGCATAAAAATATCTGAATTTCTGAAAATCGCTTTCAAGTACATATTGCAGTTCAAACAATGAAAGATTCTCTTTTGTTTGTTTTAAAAATACTGAGCTGTGCATTGGTAAACTTTCTGTTCAGTTGTACCATTTTAACACATCGGGTCAAATTCACTGCTCAATTTCAATTTTCAGAATAAATAGTGTTTGCAGTAATCAAATTGGCTTCTGTTTTCAATCTAACTTACAAGTTCTTCATGAAATGCTATGTCGTTTTATGTCCTGTGTCAGTTCACATTCTGGTCCACCTTTTTCAATATTTTAGTGGACCCTGAAATATGTGTGATGTAACAATTGTCATTTTCATTAGCAAAAAAGTTGTATGATCTGTGCCTTTTTTATATCTTGGCAGGTAGGAATATTATATTTGGATGCAGAAATCAGGGAAGATGAGTTGGTAACACTAAATGTAAAATATATGTAGCAATCCTTGTCAGACGTTAGTACTTTATAGACAAGTGCATGCTTTCCATAATTTTTTCCTTACATAAACATTGAGTTAGGCAGTTATAAGAATAGGAAATTTATTTTGCACTGAAGATTTGGCAAATAGTGTTATTGAAAAAGGGGTGTAATTTTTTTTCTTTGTAGGCAGTACAGAAGCTTTTTTTTTAAAAAAGAAAAATTTAAAAAAAAAACTTTCCATTGTGGAAAACTAAAAAACTCATTGTTACTGAGGGAACAAGTGTAATGTGTTCACAAACTAGTAATGTGTGCCTGCTATTTGGCCAGATGACCAGTTTAAAGCACTGATGTTTTTCATCCTCCCAAATTTTTTGAATTCCTTATTTTAATTCGGGGACTATCTCAGGAGAGGTAGGAAGAAAATCACCACATGTAAAGCCCTGGAAAATACAGCTATAGTAGTCAGAGATATTGGAGGTAAAACAAAAATTCATCATATTTTGAGGTACAAAGTCTGAATTACCAGCCAATTTGAAGGTGTCACAGAACTTGATCCAAAGTGCAGTCGTACACCAGGGAAGGGTGGGAAGTGGTGGGAGGAGCTGTGCTTTCTTTTATTTCTGATCACACATTAAACTTATTGGTCAAAACTGTAGAAGGACCTTCATTTTAATCCATTTTTATTCAGATTACTCCAGAAGGAGAGCCACTGTTTATGTACAGAATTGTACAAACTTGACCTTGCCTCTGATGTATCTTGTGAGTTTTGTTTCTTTTGCTTTTTTCATTCTTTTTTTTTCTTGCATACAGGTGAGCATACTAAAAATGGCAATGAACTGCACATGATTTAACAAATATAAAAATGTCTTAAAAAGTATTGCCAAACATTAATGTTGATTTCTAGTTATTTATTTTGGGAATGTATAGTATTTGAAAACAGAAATTGGTACCTTGCACACATCATCTGTAAGCTGTTTGGTTTAAAATACTGTAGATAATTAACCAAGGTAGACTGACCTTGTAATGTAACTGCTCTTGGGCAATATTCTCTGTACATATTAGCTACAACAGATTGGATTTTATGTTGACATTTGTTTGGTTATAGTGCAATATATTTTGTATGCAAGCAGTTTCAATAAAGTTTGATCTTCCTCTGCTAACTGATGTTGATGCAATCCTTATAAATGATTGCTTTTAAAAATCTCAAAAGTAGAGAGAAAGTATTTCTTTGTTTAGACTTCAACTGTAGCCATTGTTTATTTACACATTTTAGAAGACTTCTAAAATATTACCAGTTTTCAAAAATATGGCACATAATGCTCAAGAAAATTATGAAATGGTACGGTACCTGTTGAGTGGTCACGCTACATGCACTATATTTCTGAAATTCAGTGGTTGAGTTCACTAAGGTGCTAACTAGGTTAAATGTGAAATTACTAAACTACAGTCTAATTAGCTGCATTATATTTTCAAGTGCATTTTGGGGTTATGACCTTTTTCAGTATTTGTGTGCTTAATTGTATCCCTTTCAATTCAAATTCCAGTGTTTTTAAATGTTATTAAATTTCAACAAATTAAACTGTGAATCTAAATGTACAATTTTATTTTGAAAAGTCATGTTGTTACAAAACTTAAAAGTGCAACAAATGTCTGATGCTTGAGTTCAGGTCCATCCTATTGGTAACTTATAAAATATGGTCTAATGAATTAAAATTATTTTTAAAATAAAGTTCTTTAAAAAGAGTGAGAGGTATTTGTGAATTATGCCAAAGTCTAAATTCAGTAGGGTTAAGCTCAAAGCCTATGATTAACAACTGCTTATGAAAATAGAAAGTTTGTGTTTCCTTTCTTTACTAAATGCATTTTTATTAATGGTTGTGGGAAGCTAAGATTTTCAGAGTTGGTATAAAACTGTATCAAGGAAAAAAGATCTTTTTATACAGCTTTTTTGAAACAGATAAAAATCTCTTCTTCATGAGCATTCATGAGTTCAAGAAGCAAATGGGTATGGTTTCTTGAATACAGAAATTATTTAAATTACTTATTTATAGATGAGCTTTTTCAGCCCTTTGTGTCTCTAATATCAAATATTATGTACCATGATTTCCTTCAACAAGCCAGAAATGAAATTAAGTACTGCAAGTACGATACCGAGTGTAGACTCTGCATTCTTTGTAGGAGCACTTATTGTGAAAGATAACTTATATTCCTGAACTGCAGTATGTGTCTCTGCAAAACTGTTCAGTATTGAATATTAAAAGGGAATAGATTAATTAGCTTCCAGTGAGTATTCCTCAGTCACTTCAGGAACCCTGCTGTGTGGTTCTGGTAAGTGGCATTCTGTATTAATCTGCAAGAAGAAAGGTGGGTCTTAATTTTTTTAGTCTGTGTATTGTTAAAGGTTTTGTCTATTTTCAGAAACAGTAAGACTTGTAGTAGAATACCTATATTGAGGGGTGGGAGGAGATGGTGATACTGGTTCTGGTGGCTACTTTAAAGAATTTTTTAAAAAGTGACAAGGCTTCGCTTGATGTAATTTCTGCAGTAGCGTGTAAAAGCTTGTTCGTCGTCCGCTTGAACTTAACAGTACTTAAATTTTCATCCTAAAAGACACTAGTCAAAGAATGTTTTCTAGCCACATTCACATCCATGAAAATCAGGGTGACTAGAAGAACTTTTAATACCTTAACAGTGTAAGACAGCTTTATATATGCTATGAAAGTTGGGGTTGGTTCTTCTGACTTAAGTGTTCTGAATAGATTCCAGTTTGATCTGTAAGGTTCTCCATGCCAGAGTGTCACTAGGCTCAAGTGCAGTGTAGCTTTCACGTCACATTTTATGCTGTTTTCATCACTGAAGGGGTTAGATTTACTACAACAGCTCTTTACTCTTCAGCAGTATGAGTCTCTCACAGCAGCCTGTGGATCTTTTGCCTTCCATCAGGGGATGAATCTTTTTTTTTTTTTTTCCTCCTGGTAATTTAGATGTATCCCACATCTGTCACCCCTGCTTTTATGGTTATGAAGATCACCCATCTTGAGCAATTCATGATGGAGATAAATAGTTGCTACTAAACCATGAATATGAATTAGTTGCCACTGTTACTTTTTTATGTTGTTTAAAAATTTCTTTACAATAGGCTTCAAAGCAGTAATTTTTGTGTGCTTTGAGTGCTGTATGGAAGTGGATAATAAAAAAGCAACAATCATAGATGATTGTTCTGTGTTTCTCTGAGAGTTCAATAGGACAAGACTTTTTCTTACATTTTTGCACTGAATATAAGAAACTGTTTTCCATTAAAAGCAATTCATTTAAAGAAAAAAAAATCTTATGGATGTAGTCTGAATAAATGACTAGGAACTTGACTGTTGCAGAAGTGGTGTAACAAAGAATTGTTGGGGGTATTGGATGTGCTTTTTTGGCTAGTGGACTCAGGTTGAGCCTTAGGTATTAGGCTGCAGTTACAGCAAGGAGAGTCAACAGTCCCAAATTTAATAAAATAATTTAGTGGTCAGCATAAAATGTGGGGGCAGTTTTCTCGGATTCTCAGCAGTCTGAAAAGTCAGATATTTGTGCATCAGAAGTGCATCACACTATGTGCAGTGTTCTCTGAGAGTCATCAATGTGGAAAATATTAATTGCATTTGAAATCATATGCTTCAGAAAATGAAGAACGGTTGTTCTGTATTAGACATTTCTAAGTATCTCCTCACTGGTACTATTGAGAGTGGCTGTGCCTAGTCTGTGTCTAGAATGAAACAATGAAATTGAGGATATTGTATATTGTTGCTTATATTAACAAGCTAATGCTGCATACAAATTAGGTTAAAAAGAGTCACTCTTTAAACTCATTACTCAGCTAACTGAAATGAAAAAACCCCACAACATTTGCATGTGAATATAAACTTTTTTCAAGATCACTTATCTGTTCAGATGGCTGTTGTAGCATATGTTTTTTTCTAAAACAACAAACTGCTTTGGGCAGCTCAACTGTTTGGAGAACTATTGATTTTGGGGCATCTGCATTTACTTTAGGTTTCTATAGTTTTTAAAATACTGTTCCTAGTCTATTCAAAGAGCCTTTCGTTAATAAAAAGAATGGAAATGTCTAAGAAAGATGTGTGTCAGACTGTGCTTTTGCTTAAAGTATGCAGATATCTGGTGAACCTATGGGATGATCCTGTTACATAATTAATTGACATTTAATGGATTATTGGGAAGGTCTAACTTAAGCACTTTGACCAAACTTCGTCTGTTCTGAGAGGAGTGTATTTTGATGTCCTGAGGTATCTGTTACCTGGTCTGCATAATTAGGTGGTGTTTCTGTGTTGCACACTGACTGTGATTGGTAATTGCATAAACTTGGTTTTAACTTAGTGAATTAGCAGACTAAGAGGCTTTGTAACAGCCGGGGCGGGGGGGGGGGCTGACTCTTTTCAAACTGCGTGTGCAGCTTTTTTCTGGCCCCTCTGATGCATTTATCACATCTGTACTGTTCATTCCGAGCTGCGTCATAGTAACAGGGACCCCATTGTGATGAGCTTTGATTCCACTTCATCGTGCGTAGCAAGTCTGTAGTTGCTGTACTCTGGATAGCTGTTATCTTCCTGTTCCAAGAGTAGCAGAGAAAATGGCAAAAATAGTATGTAATGGGGAAAACCGGAATTGGCTCTTTATCTCCCTTGTTTTCCTTCTCCCAGGAAGTGTTTTCCCAATTTGTCCTGCGTAGCATTAGATTTTAATAGGTATCTTGGAAAACCCAATTCCTGTCCTCTTAAGAAACAATTTCAGATTTAACTGCCAAAGCAAAGTTTCTCTGTGGGACAGAATGTGTTTGTAATTACTCGACAGAACGGGTATATTCTAATAGCAGGAAATCTTCCCTCATTTAGCAGCAGGAGCACAGAGAGAACAGATCCTTCAAAGGCCAATACCTGTGTAAAATGCAACCTTTCTTTTCTGTGTTACAGCACTTCAGATAATGGGGTTCTCTTCCCTTACCAATGCTAACAAAATAATCTCTAGGTTTAAGCTGTCTTAACAACTAAATATGTGTGGTAATGAAAAAGACCTTTTTAGGCTAACAACAGGAGCAGCAGGCAAAGTGAAATATAGCATCTTGCAACGCAATCTTCAGGAGTTGGTTGGAGGTAAAAAAACCCAGCTTAAACCTGCTATTAAATTACTATGAATGACTTGGGAATTTCTGAAAGTATTTTTATCCATAATATCATTTTGAACCACTTTTTAAAAATGTTTTTGTCCAAAGCATCTCGTATACTCTGATTTTGAAAAGACTGACAAATTCAATGAGCTTGTTGTAAGGTTCCAACAATTTTTAGCTCTACAGTCCTGATCCTGTTTGTTAAACCTGGATTAAAATTTTTAGCTAAAAGTGATCTTTTTAAGGTGTCAGGTGTCCAGATCTGGGACATCTAGAGATCATTTTTTGGCTAGTCTCTGTTAACAAGATGCCTCCCTTCAAGCTCTCTCTACGTAAGTAATTTCTTCCAAAAAAACTTAACTGCAAAAAGACTTTTTACTGGGTTTGGCTGCCTCCTTATTGCAAAACAAGGCAGTCCTGGTCTGTGCAGCAATCTGCCGTCATGTTTGTTCTAATCCATAAATGCGAAGTTAATATTTTTTAATGCATAACCAAATACCTATTATTACTGTTGGTTTTATTACAGTAATGCTGCTAATTGGCACCCATCTAGCATGGAACTATGTGGTACTGATACTGCTTTATAGCGTCAATTCAAGTGAGTATTGCAAGGAGAAAAGCAATTTCATAGAAGAAGCAAGTACTTCTACTAGCAAGAAGTTAAGTTTACAATTTTGTTGTCTGGGTAATGATGGAAAAATACTGTTAAAAATGTTACGAACAGTTAATTGTTCCAGATGGGGTTGATCAGTCCTGACACTTAAATATAGCAAATATGCGGGGGTTTCTCCTAATTATAGTTCCCATTTCCATCTTTGTGCATCTGTATGAGAAGCACGTGCTGCTTGTTTCATCCCTGGCAGTGTATCTTGCTTTTATTTTACCTCTATTCTTCTATTTTTCGTCATTTTGACCTTTTTTTTTTTCCAGTGTACAGTTAAAGGTGTTTCTATAATCTGTTGTGATTTGATGTATTTGCTTACTACAGCAGGTGGCTGAAAATAGCTAGGAAGGATTTTTGGCTGGTAACTTGCACTCGCATCAGAAGTTAAATCTGTGTAAAGGATCAACCCACACATTAAGCTTGCATTTGATCCTTTATGTGTTGAGAAACCAGACTTCAGAGACTACCTTTTCAGATCTATGTGAAGGTCTGTCAGTTGCCGCGTCATTGTAAAATGCTTTGGCAGTATCTAGATGACGAAGTCGTTCTGTTAAAAAAAAAAAGACTTTTTTCCAGGGTGCGTATGCGTGTGAACTCTAACGTAGATATAAATGTGATTCGTAAGTATGTGATGCAGCTTATTGATTGGCAGTGCCTATTAAACCTATGTATATGGCTTGTGTCTCGTTGGACTCTTACATGAGAGAGTAATGTGTAGGACAACCATGGTCTTATTTTCAGATAATTCTTACCAAACTGATAGTCGGATACCTCATCTCATGAACTTCCTGTGAAATCATTACAAAATCTTTAAAATTTTCTGTTCTTCTGTCTTGATCACTGGTGGGGAAGGGGACCATGTTGTAACTGTTAGCGTGAGCTTTGCTGGTCACATTTCTGTTATACGTTAGTTTCAGATTATCTGTTTTGACATACGTTCAATTCTCCCTACTCCACTTCTTTTTCCAAAGGGAGTTTTGTATGGCACAGAAGAGGCAAATTGTGCCTGAGGGCACATATTGAATTTATACACCTGGGGCTCCTGATGTTGCTAGCTGAAGAATCATCCAAAAGACTGACATTGTTCAATACCTTAGTTTTTGGTTAGGCCATGATCTCACCTCTGTTCACAAGGAACTAGAAAACCATGAAATGGCTTTCAATAAACTCCATCACTGAAAGCTATTAAGGCTGTCGTGGTGTAAATTTCTCTCATGGATAGAAAAAAGGCAAGCAAATAGGAATACTGGGTTTCTTTTTTTTCCTTATTATGGAGTCGTTGATTGCCAGTGGAGTCCCACTGTGATTTGCACTTTCGGTTTAATGAAGAGATGTAGTGAGGCAACAAGGTTTACTGATGCCACATTTTTTGGAGCAGTGTAAATGAAAGGTGATCGAGAAGTTCTAGAGCCACAAATCGCTAGGGTTTGGGAAAATACCCCAGTACTTCTGTATTCAGGGATGTTTTGCTCTTTTCTACACAACTTCTGTAGGTCAGTGTCTGAAATAAGATGGGATAGATGCATGGTTGGTTGTATCTGATAAAGCTGCCTTTCACCACATTTCTGTGTTTCGGTTGGGGTCTGATCTTTATCTAAAATAAAGGCCAAAAGTTCTGCTTGCATACATAAAAGAAATACATCTATAGATATAACACAGAGTTTTCATGTAACCTCCACCTTATAGGTGAATGGTAGGGCTTTTTGTCTTGGCAATTTCCGCCTGAATGGATTCTTCAATTTAAATTTCACAGCTTTAGTTCTTTACTCATTGTGGTTCATGAAGCAATTTGAAGTAATATAATTGAATACAACAGAAAGACATCTATGCTTAACCTTGCTAGCCATCAGTAGTCACAATTCATAATGACTATAAATGCCTTCATAATGAAAGATAATCAGTATGAAAATGTCATTGCATTTAATTAATTATGGATATTTTGGTGGTAATGAGCTAATCATTATGAGCTTTCAGGTTTTGCACCACAAACTCAGCATGTTTTAGAAAAAAGTGAAGTGGCATCCAGCAAACTTAACATGAAACTGAGAAATGCATATGAATCTCTCTTAAACTTCTTCAGGCCAGTGAGTAAGTGTCACTTCATCACTGCAGCATTGTTTCTTTCTTCCCTTGTCCCCTTCTCCTGCCTCACTTCCAGTCCACCCTCCCACCCCTACCTGTCAGCATTTAGTGTTTTTAAAACCCTCAGTCTGATACTGTAAAGCTCACCAGAGCTCTTCAAAATGCTATTGTTAAATGCCCCTTCGGAACAATCACAAACTTGCTTCCACTGCGTTACTACCCTCCTACAAAACCTGTCATCGTCAGTGATGTGATTGTGTTAGAAATGCTGAACAGTTGGGCACAGCATTCACCTTGCCTAGCATTGTTGTATCTGATCTGAATTTGGTTTCTAATCTTCCCATGTACGCATAGGAAGAAAAGAGCGATTTGGCACATCCTAAGATAGAGAAGGATTTTGCCCCACAGTGGTGTCTCTCCCACTGGCTAAGGAAGGCTCCAGGGCCATTAGCTCAGATTGAACCACTCATCCTTTGGACTGCTGAAGTTAAACGACCAGAACTACCTTATTTCATAAAATTACTGAGAAGGAAACAGCAATGCTAATTTGCTAATATCGATAAGAAAGATAATATCTATGAATACAGAAAGGGCTTGGCATGTACAAAAATTGCAAGCCTGGTTCCATAATTGGATCACAGACAAAGAGAAAGGAGGAGCAGGAATACCACTTTTCACTTAGTATGTTTCTGCATTCCCCCACTGCTATTACTACCACCTAGCCCTGAGTAAACACAGAGGTCTCGAAGTGCCTGATCCCCCCATTTAATAAACTGAATTTGGCTACAAGTAATGTCTGATAAACATGACACTGACAATGCAGCCAATCTTGGGAGTGTTGTCGGAACCAAATGATGCTTTGCAGCTGCTGTGAAAGTGTCACTTAAGGGATGTGATACCAAGCTTTACAGGAATTAAATTATATATAGGAGACATCTGCTGTTTATAACTATTTTATACATTTAAGCCCTTCCTATGGAGGATCTCACGATTATCAATAAATCTGTTATTAAATAGCAAATTTTAAAAATTGCTTAAATGTTGTGTTCAGTAACTGGATTTTGGATATCTTGGGGCTTTGTTCCTATCAGCTGACTTTCAACTGCTTGTAGAAAGATGCATGTTAGTGCCAAACAGAGAGATGGTTAGTTGCAATATATTCTATGCTGGGCCCTTCAGAAAAAAAAAAAAAGAATTGTCTTAAATTTCTGTTTTCTTTTATTAATTAGAAACAGTCCAGTCAGAAAATTTAGTTTGTCTGTCTTACTTACTTTACAAACCTAAGGACAAAAAGGTGGCACAATGGTGTTTAGATCCAGTTTTGTAAATGTTTCTTACTGAAATAAAGCAAATAAGATTCTGTATGACATGATTTTAGCTTTTCTGCTAATTTTAATATAAAGATTGATTAGTTTTGGGGAAAGAATATACATGAAAGTCAGCGTTACTGTTTCCTGGCAGACTTATCCTATCAAAACATACTAGGGACACCAACATGATAACTTCCCTCTACTTGAGCATTGTTCCTAGAATAGAGATCTTACATATTATTTCTTTTTTTAAAGCATGCCGTCACAAAGGCGAACAAACCTTAATTCCTTGTGATGTAGGAGAGGGCCTTAACACAACTGAATGCTTGGAAAATAAGTGTTGTCCGTCCAAAACCAGCCATGAACTGAAATGTTACAAGCCATTTAAAGACAGTAAGTATACTGTAGATTACTGCCTCATGGCCAAATGCTGCTCTGGTCAGACAATGCGATTTTCATTTCTGTTTCTTTCTTTAGTTTTTCAGGTCAGCCCTCTTCTCAAAGTAAGTGTAAGCTTGCATTTATTTCTGCATATATACGTTAATACAGAAAACAATTCAGTGATAACAGAATTGTCTGGATATCTTGTCAACCCCAGCACAACCAAAGAACAAGTGATGTCATACAAATAAACGTAGTCACGTATGTTAGTACAAAGAACGCAGTGAAGGCTTTATTTGTGGAAAAAGGGTGTTTAATCCAAAGTAGTAGTGACTCTGTGAAAGTGCTATGAAGAAAAGGTGAAGAAACTGGATGTATTTAATCTGGTGAAGAGGAGGCTGACTCGTTATTTAATGGCTGCTGAAGCCTGTTTAGAAGGACAGTTACTAAGATGAGGGAGCCACAAATTCTTGGTAGAACCAGGTGATATAACAAGTGGGAATTGCCACTAATTGATGCTTGGGAAATTTAGCTCAGATGTTAGAGGAAAAAAATTCATTAGGCAAGCAGTTAAACTCTAGGACAAGTCATCAGAAAGGTGGTGGAGTCACCATCCTTGGAGGTTTTCAAGACTTGGCTAGACAAAGACACAACTTACTTGACCTCATGTTGGTGGTAGCCTTGCTTCAGGAAAAAGGTTGGTCTACATGATGTGCAGAAGTCTCTTATGACCAAAATTTCTGTGGTTCTGTGTTCTCAAATTCTAGCCTTAATGTAATATTTTTTACCTTCCTTTTTTTTTTTACTTTGAGCATAGGCTCGGTGTGAATGATTTTTTTTTTCTCTCTCATATGAAAGAATGCAGCAAACTACTTCTGTACATCCTGCCTTTGCTCATAACTCCACGGTAATCTCTGCTTTATTGAAAGGGTTGAATCAAATTTTAATTTTTGTCATACCTTTTTTCCTGTTCGTACAGCTTTGTAGAAACAGTTGTTGCTTTTCACGGTGAAGTTGCTTCAACAAACTGAAAAACGCAAAAAAGTTAGAGGCTTTTTATTAGCCACAGAATTACTGGGTTTGGAAGGGACCTCTCATGAACGTATAGTCCAATTCTCCCTGCTCAAGGAGGGTCAGCTACAACAGGTTTCCCAGGGCTGTGTCCAGTCAAGTTTGGAATATGTCCGAGAACAGAGAGTTCACAACCTCTCCGGGCATCCTGTTCCAGTGTTTACTGTTTGAACTCTCACAGTTTAAAAAAAAACAAAAAACAAAAAACAAACAAACAAAAAAAAAAACCCCCAAAAAAAAAACCCCAAAAAACACCCAACTTATGTTCCAAAGGAATTTTGTATCTTAATTTGTGTCCTTTGCCTCATGCCCTGATACTAGACATGTGTATCGTGGTTTTCTGTCAAGAACAATGTTAAGATATTAGAGTGATATTTGGAGATTCATCATAGACTTAAATAGAAACAGAGCTGAGTATTACCATGTTTATTCTAACACAGCAATTCCTGTTACGTTGTATATTTCTTTACCAACAACTAAGCAGGAAGAGTTTTCAGACACAGGCAATCTTGTCAGCCATGGATGTTAAGTTAGTAAGAAGAAACCATCGTCTAGAACTTAATGGTTTAGGTTTTCCTGATATAATTCAGCATGCCTCCATTGATTTCAGAGATGATACCCAATTATCAGGAAGAGCTGAGTTAATACAGATATGAAAGCCCAAGGGTATTACTTGTAAGCTAACATGAATTCACTTTCTCCTTGTTTATGCTTGCTCAGAAGCAAGCAGAGGTCAGGATCAAACTTTGAAATTTTTCTTGTAGTTGAGCAGCTCCACATTCCAGTGCTAGAGCGGTTGTAATTACTACTAGCTAGATAACTTTTGATAGAAGAAAGTACCACTCAGGTGAGGCCGTCAGAATCTGTTTGTTAGTTAGGGGCATGCTGCAGAAATAAAATGTTTTAATAATATTCATTCCCCACTTGCGCCTTTATATTATGTATAAAAGACACTTCACTATAGCAAGAAAAGCTGTGCGTTGAAAATTATAGCTCTTCTGCTCATTTTTAGGGCACATACTCAAGCAAATGTTAAAATTAAATACGCCTATTGAGCTGTGACTGCTTGATTCCTCATTCCAGTTAAGCTTTTATTGTTTGGACATAAATATCAAGGGCTGACTATTTTACAGAATTATTTGTTCATAGATTAATTAGCTACTTTAATGCTCCTGGATGTACAACATATGTCCAAAGAAAATACAAACACTTACTGCCCTGGGAGCACATGCTGTTTGCCTCATAGCAATCTGTTGACAAAATAGAAGCACTTAGCAGATATTAGACTCGTGGCACTTGAGTTTCTGTAAGATGCAGGCTGCATACTTGAATGGCTCTTATCTGGGAGTTCTGTCTTGAATTTCACTAGGAATAAAACAAGGCTTTAAGAAAATGCTGCAAAAGTTATGATCTGAAATAGATAAATAGCATTCATTTGCATGATTTTGTCTCCATTCTTAAGGGAGTTTCTAAAGAACTTTGATTTTCATCATCTTTTTTTTTTTTTGTCATGCACTAGGCTCTCCCAAACCCCAGTTGCTTCTGAGACTAAGCAAACACTTGGGCTATTCAAACTCAGGTCAAATTTGAGACTTGACCTTTCTCACCTGAGCTCATTTCTAACACCTACTTTTTTTCCATTGTGTTGCTGGCTGAGATACGTGTCTGTCTTAGGCTAATCTCTGTCATCTGTACCTCAACATATATCTTGGAATGATTCATAACTAATGCATACTTTTGCTGACTCTACAGATATGCAACTGACATTTCGATTGCTTGTGCTTGTGGCAGGAGGATTTTTGATTTTGGGATGTCTACCATTCTGTTGCTTTGCCTGTTTGCGGAGAAGGTAAGCATTAGAGCACAACCAGACCACGTTTCTGATGTACTGCTTCTAAACATAGAAAATACGGACAACTGACATGTTTGCAGTCAGTGAGGGGAGAAAAGACTGGGGAAAAAAGGCAAGAAACCAATGTGGAAACATAAAAAATGAGTCCTTCTATTTTGAAGCTACATGAAACAGAGAGTCAATTTGGCTTAGGGGGAAAAAAGTTTGTTAATGCCTCAGTACTCTTTCTAAAGACCCAGTTATAAAGGACTTGGACTTAATCTGACTTCCCTTGCTTGGGAAGTTGCGTGTAAAACATGAAGGCACACTGCCTGCAGGTTAGAACAGAAGTCTGCACATAAAGCCCTGAATGGAGCTTGAGCAGTGGTGCCTGAACTTGAGTTCAGCTCCGCAGGAGGCGGATCCTCTCCTGGGCTGATACGCTGAGGTATGGAAGACCAGGCTTTTGCTGCCTTGACTCTCTGGTTATCTCCCCCACTTTCTGCCCCTGCTCCCCACCAAAGGCTAGTATATCCATATATGTTAAAGGAACTTGGTTTCCATTCTTCTCTTTGGCAGGAAGGCAACACCAACAACTGCCAGTTGTGAGCAAAAAAGGTGGTAAATAAGACTTAAGAGCAAACAAAGCTACCAGGCAGCCTGCAACACTGCACACAGCCATCCTGTTCAACCCCGGATAGGTTTTTAGGACAGTGTCCTGTGTGCAAAGAAAACCCAGCACATCTAAAAAAGAAAAGGAAAGTTTTGAGGAAAAGTTAATTTCACTTTGTAACAGAAGTTTAAACAGAAGCAAGTGAGAAAATTTCCTACTACTTGCCTTAGCTATCAAAAATCACAGGGAGAAGGGAGACAAAAATGGTTCTTTTACCACTGCCTTCGAAGGCACTTCTACAAAAGAGTGATGCTGCCTATAGTAAACAATTGACTGCTGCACAGGAAATGGCATGTGCAAGCAGGAATGAATTATCTGAAAGATAATAGGGAAGAAATGAATGAGAAAAAGTAGTTTGTAAAGAACAACAAGTAGAAATGTGTCTGTGTGGGATAGAGCTAGAGTTATGCAGTAAGACGCAGAAGGAAAGAACATAGTAGTAGGTCTGAATAAAGAAAAATGGGCTTGGAGTGTGCTTGGGAGAAAAGCAAATTAATTACCTCTAATGCTTCTAATGTGCAGTGTGGTTTTTAATGTATAGGGCACATTACAGCCCCTGAGTGCTGTCCAAGCAGTTTAGTGTTTGATATTATGAAGAGTTTTGACCTGTGTATATCTTCTTCTGATAATGGGAAAATGTAAGCTCCACAACATCAAAATCATTAAACTAAGATGGAATGTATTAACATAACTGTGCTTTATTTTTCTAAGGTGGTAGTTCGTATTGAATAGCTAATGCTATAGCTTGGTTAATATGACAGAATTGTCTTTTTGGGTGAAGATTTTTTCCCCAAAGTGTTAAACTTTTGCTTTGCTAAGATATTAGTAGTCTGTATGGGATCATACACGTGCACGTACACACACACATAGACTTTACTAATGCGTCTGCTTAGCAGATGGCTATTTACTATGGAGTTCCACATTTAGACAAAACCTGCTGTGAAAATCTCCACATTACATCTTAGACTGTGCTGAACAGCTGATGTTCAGCATACAGATAGCTGCACTGAGTCATCAGTGACTCTGAAAAGAGGAGGCAAAGAATTAACATGAAATTATCATAAATTTTCTGGAAAATGAAGTAATATGTGTTCATTTTGAGAGACTTCACATTAATGTTTAAATGATCATTTCTGTGTTTTTTCATAGCCAGTGAAACTAGGAACATTGCTGTTCTGCTATGACTTGTTTCTTGCTTTGTTTTTTAATGCAGTGATTAACCAGATGCTAAATGGTTTTAATTTCCAACATCATATATTTGAGTTCTAGGAAAGGAGCAATCCTATAACATTGTAACTTTGAGGTTTACGAGTTCTAGAGACAGTTGATAGAGGATATGGCTTTGAAAAGCATTCCTTTAATGAGCCTAAAACCTTTTCTCTGGATGAAAATTCTTTTTTTTTCCAATGTTGTATGGTCATTGTTGAGAGAGTCCTACATACAATGCCAAAACTGTACTGCAATGGACATGCACAAAAGTAAAAATTGTTCTCTAGAGTTATCAAAAAATAAGAGGGCTTTTGCTGATGAAATTTGGGATAATTGATTAGTTCCACTGTGCCTCTTCTAGAGTGAATTCCAAGGTTTCCCATAGGAGTCTGTATTTATGTGAGGAAAAAAAAATTTAAAAAAAGAAAAGAAAAAAGAAAAAGAGACACACCAAACCTGGGCAACTAGCCCTGGAAAGCTTTGTGCTATGTAGCTGGGGGTGGCTGTTTGTCAAGAGATGCCCAGGACTAGGACAGCAGAGGTAATTCCATAATGTGGCCAGACCAAGAACATGTAGGAACATGTAATTCCTGTAAAATTGATAGAAGGATCTGAGTACTCCTCCCCTTGCCACACTTGATCAGCACTAGTAATTTCCCAAGTCAGTCAGGCTTTGTTACTTCTGCATCCCCTGAGATGAACTGTGTATTTGCCTCCTTCCAATGGTATTTTTCATGCAGGAAGCAGAATCTACACGTGCCTGTTCCCTGGTAATTGACAGTTTCTCTCGTGTGCTATCAACATAATATCTCGTTTCTTGAGCTGTGTTCTCTGATGCTTTTGCTATGTCCACAACTGTGCTATCCTATCTTATTTCTCTCAGTTTTGTTAGTCTCCATTAACAACCATATGCAATGATGTGTAGGTTAAAACACTAAAGGTTAGGAAAATGCAGGTGCACTTAACTAGTGCTATATTTGAATAATGCTGTGTAGATTTTAAAAATAGAGTAAGAATTAGACAAGTCCTCATTTCCTTCTGCTGAGTTCCTAGTACAGCTGTGGGAAGCAGGCCATAGAATTTGATTGACTAGTTACTGGGGAAATTTCTGGTCATGGTTGCATTATATGAATCAGAATGTGAGCTGAAATTCATGAAGAAAATATAAGCGATGGGAAAAGCTTATTGAAATGCTTTTCCTAGCCTTAACCTGGCTGTGTTCTAGCAATGAAATCTTGTGATGGCCCCTGAAATCAACCGTAGCTTTGCAGGTGTTTTTTCACTGGAGCTAGGATTTCACGGCTAAAGTCTAGCTGATCTTCTCTAAATTCCTTCTTTAGAAGTCAACCAATATCAGCTGTTGTTTTAATATGTTGCAGTCAATGTGTCAATCCTTTACGAAGGGCAAACAACGAAGTAGAGCAAGTTGTGTGGAAGAAAAGAGCACATAGTGAAGATGTTTATGGCCCTTTACTGGATTGACTTAAGAAAGACTAAGGACCATAAGAACAACAAAAAAAGGTAAACTAACCTTGGAGTATTCTTTTGTTCTTTCAGTTTAGGACTGTTATCTTATATCAATTCTGTATAGAATACTAAACATATGCAGTACTAAATGCCTGTTGCTTCGCAGTCCAGTAGACTTTGTCAAAAGGCACTGTTTGTCAGGGTTCACCTTCCGTTTCTGTTGTGGGAGAAGTAATGAGTGTGCAAGAATTTGATTGCTGTCCTGGGATGCTAAATGACAGCAGACCAAGCCATGGACAATATTACAGTCCCAAGTTTAAGCTTTCTGTGCCATTTCAGTGTTTCTTATCCCATGCACAAACTGTGTTGCATGGAAAAGTGGAAAAGCAAAGTAAGGTTTTGTTGCTTTCAGGAGATGTGGATCCATTTACAGGTACTGAGGAATTTGTCCTTCCGTATGGATAGGGGTGTTTTACAGCTGACACATTCACATAGCTCTGCGTCTTGGCATTCTTCCTCAATGCTGAAGAGCAGTTGACTACTGAAATAAAAGTAATCTGAGAGTGAAATGCTATTTACTCCACATAAGCATGCCAAACGATAGCCTATGAAAGGTGACAATGAAATAAAAAAGTGTCAGTGAGGTCATTAGACAATACAGAAGTATTTCAGGGAGAGTGTTGCTTTGGCAAAAATGTAAAGATGTCCCTAATTCTATTTATACTCCTGTATTTTTTTTTCCCCTTGGTGTAGAGGAACATGCACCTGATCTTGAAGACCTCGAGCAGAAGGACACCAGAATTACTTGAGTATGCCTGAGAAAATAAGATGTTTTGTTTTAGTATTAAAGTAATACAATGTTGTCAACCCTGGATGATGCTATTGATTTTGCAATAGAAAGTCTTCGTTTCTGGTTTTTCATGCTCATTTCATACCTCCTGTACAAAAACGGTGGTAACACTGAAAGGCAAAACTGCTTGTGGCAACCCCTGAATAATAAAGCCAGTCTTCTCTTATTAATATAGCATCTCTGTGGAGGGATATAAGAAACCAGTTAAGTGCCTGTCTCAGTTTAGAGGCCAGTCTTAGAATATTATCTGGATTAAGAAGAGAGTGTTGTCATTCATTAAATTGGTAGCGAGTGGCAAGCTTACTCTGTTTCAGTATTGGATGGCATCATAGCACAATAGTGTTACTCTTACTGAGGAGGATGGCTAATTCCTTACCAGGCTACAGAGGATTTGAGAAATCTGTTGTTGGGCAGTTGCTTTAAAGATATGCTTGGCAAAAATGCTAAGTACTGAAGGATAGTGAGGTAGTGTTTTCTCTGGCATTGTTTCTCTCCACGGTATATCGCTGCACCACAGAACTTTCTTTGATCTTTGGATGACCTGTCTCCCAAGGTAGGTGATTTCAAAATGCAATTTCTTTTGGTTTTCCTGTAGTGTAACAAAAATAAAAGAAACAAATGTGTAACAGTTTTCAGCAGCTGAGTGCAAAGTAAAAGTGAGCACCTAAAAGAATGTCAGTAGAAATCAGTATCACCCATAATAATGCAATGACTGGTCATTTTTCTTTGGGTCTGTGAAGTCCGTGTAGCAGAATTTCCAAGAGCTACAGCTGGGAGGAATGGAGATTTGTTCCTAAGCTGGAGAGAGAATAAACACTGTAAGTGATTCTTAGAAACTCTGTATACTTTCAGGATTCCCCCTTTAATAAATTTGTCTTAATTTCATCAGTGCTAAGAAAGGCATCACATAATATCCAAGTGTAATAGGGGTGGAATATGCATACAGGCAATCTCATGAAATTGTTGGATTACTTACTGATGATCAGACATAACTATATGCAGGAGCTTTAAAGCCTAATATTGCAACCATTGCCGGTAACATTGTATTACAGATGATTTGGTTATAATTTTGTAAGCAAAAGTATTATGATGTTTTTGATGTGGAGCAGCAGAATGATGGAGACTGAATAGGGCTCTGTTTGCCTTCCAAATCTGATGGGTATTTGCTGTTTCTTGATATTATGTTTATGAATGATGAAGTATGTATATAGGCATTTTGACAAAGGTAAAAACAGTTTCCTGGTACATGAATTTAGGGGCACTGTCACAGCTGAAATGTGCGTGTGACAAACAGTATGGATCCTTGTGGCTCATGGTGATTATGGAGAGAAGGCTGTGCTCTGGAGAAAGTTAGGCTTTCATATGGTGCTTCATGATTTTGATGTGAAGGGTAATAAATTCCTTCTGTTTCCATGTCATTGACAGCACAACTGCTTTCAATGTCACATAACATTGTGACAAAGGGACACATATTGATAAAACAACTGTATTTAAAAGTAAGCAATCAGTGCATCTGCAGTAGCTGTATCTGGCAGCACCAGAACAAGATGAGCATAAGCAAAATATATGCACTGTAAGAGGAGGAGGTGAGATGAAAAAGACACCGCAAGGGTTATATTCCCCCTAGTGGGACAGTAGTCAAGAGCACAGGGCATGGATCTGGGACCTGTCCCTTTTCCAGGTAGCAGCTTCATTCTGAAGAGGTTCTAAAAAGCTGGAAGTTTTGCTTTTCAGTTGGAGAAGACAAAGCTGTGATTTTAAATTTTAATTTCTATAGTAGCGTAACAGTTCACTGAATCAGTAACTGTCAAGCATGGGTATTGTATAAATAACTGCTATCTGTGCTTAAAATGTCATAATAACTATTTCATTGTTATTGAAGGTCAAGATTATCACCTTAGGGTCAAATCACAGATACTCATTCACAGGCCTGTGTGTGATGCTAACTGTACTGACATTGTCACATAAACACGGATGTTTTGATCAGCTGATCGGCTGCTTACTTCCACTAGTAAATATTCAGATCCCTTTGATAATTCTTTGTTCATTTTTGTACTCCTGGACCTTAGCATACTACAGAACAATTCCCATATGGGCTTACTCCAGATCTACCTGGAACATGTCTTTTCCCCAGTGCCTGAACTGCTGGTGTGTATCTTGTATATCAAGCCGCATGTTGCTGAGCCAAACTCAATTTTCCTTTGTCCTTTCTATCCCTTCAAAGATCTCAGTGAGAACCCAGGTCAGCTAGAAGAAGGCACAAGCATTCTTACAAGGCTCCTCATAGTGCCTTTGTGGCTAGCGAAAGAAGCTGCTCAGGGCTGGGTGGGGTTCCCAAGTCTGCAGAGCAGACCTTCCACCTTCCAGGCCCAGGGAGAGGGAGAGGCACCTTCAGTACTAAAATCAGGGACCACAAGATGGTGCTGCAGGAAAAGATTTTTCCCTCAGTGGTTTTGGTTTCTGGAGAACTTTATTGATTTCTACCTTTTACAGTGTGGTTCATCAAGTCACAAAAAGGCAGATAGTGTACAAAAGAGCAATGGTCACTCAGTAAAAAAGACAACATAATACAGCATATGATGACAAGGCTTTAGAAGACTTACAAGATATACAAACCATTGCTTGTGGCTTTAGATCTGCTTTCTCTCCTATTGAACTGATACGGAGTGAAACAAAAGAGCTCTCAGTGGAACATCCCTCTTTATCTTCACGAAGATTAAATAAATACAAGGCTAAACAACCTGCCCCAATGCACAATAGCTGTGTCCAACAGTGGATGCTGCTACCGTAGAGACAGGAACTATGATAGGGCTTCAGCAGCAGTACAGCTCTTTCATCACATCACCCAGAGCCTGCACGATGTCTAACGGCAAAGGGTTTGTCTCACTTTGTTCCCTCTGAAACCTAACCCGCACCCTTAACCACATTCTGTAAGATGAAGAGAAAGAGTTGAGATGATTTTTGGAAAGCTTTAAAGCAATATGAAATGACTGCACTACTCTGCAGGCAATTGTGGCAATATCTGGTACTTCTCTCCATCTGACCTTTAGAAAGCTTTCAAAGTCATGAGAATTGAACTTAAAAAATAAATACAATAGAATGAAACCCAAGCTTCTCAGAGTTACAGTGAGAGAACAGATTTGAACCCTAAAGCTCAAAAATCCAAAGCCAAATACAAATTTGTATTTAAGCAAAATCCCTGTGATTGGGGAACTCATATTTTTGAAGGCTTGAGGTTCAGTTCTGAGGCCTATTTTACCCAGCTGAGATTCATGCAATGCCAGGTAGTGCAGATATAGCAGGAGAATATACTTCCTTGCTCAACAAATATTTTCCCAGCTTGTCTCCATGTAAGAGATGCAATTTTGCAATGTTATGGTTCTTCTGATCCTTTGCCAACCTAGGCTTGGATGCACAGCTAAAATGAAGTGCAAAGGTCTCCCTGGAAGAAGTGTTTCATGTTCTCCTGCAAGGTCCCAGTGGAGCAACTGGCTCTGTCCAACTCAGTTTTGCTTCTGATCTTTGTGCTCCAAAACTTTTTTGTTCTCACAAAACGCTGGAAAAAATAAAAAATGCTTTCTGCCAGATGAAAGTGAAAAACTGTCCACAGCTGTGCTATTCTAGCCTTCTAAGTTTCATTGTACTGCTTCCAAGTCCCTTCACAAAAGGCATGTTTCTTGCTGCACTGCTTCCTCGCAGAATCCACTATTCTACATATATCTCCTATCCAAGGGGATAAATCTTTGAGTGTGTGTGTTCTATTCTGTGTGCAGGTAAGTGGAATAGAGCTTCACTCTGCAACAGCTGTTCCTCTGTAGTATCAACCACCATCGCTATCTGGGTAGCTTTGCATGTTTCGTAGTGTCAGCTGGCATTCAGGCAATGTGGGAAAGATGATGGCAATTCTACAAAGAGCTGCCCTCTAAAAGGAAGCATGGCTACAGATGTTATAGACCTGCTGCATCCTATCTCCCTGATTTTCAAGTAAGTGATTTTTCAGTCTGTAAGGCTAGAGCTGTTCAACAGTCCACCTAGTGTAGATCATCGGCTCAGTTGAAGTGAAATGATTAAAATAACTTTCCTTTAGAAAAGGAGTTTTCTGATGCATCTGCTTGGCCTGCCGTTTAGCACTGCACTCTTGCCCAGGCTCCTGTTAAGATTTTTACTGACTCCCCAAGCTTTTACCATTTTCTTATTCAAGGTACTTGATCCACCACTAACATGCATGATCTAAATGTGGGATGGAGGCATTAAGCCAACTAAAAGGACAGATAACATCCTGTGGTTAGGACTTACTGCACAGCTAGGAGATCTGGGGAGATAATGCACAGATATAAAATGCTCTTGCATACATTTCCTAATAGGAAAGCCCTACTTCAGTTAAATGCACCAGGTAGGTAGCAGCATTACTGAAAAGCAATTTCTCCAATTAAACATGGCCTTATGAATTGCAGTAGCTAAGCATGAGAATTGTGCTTGGCTGCGTGATGCATCTTTTCCCATCATTTTCAAGGAAGGGCAGGAAAAAGTTCATTCCCATTCCTAACATTGGGTGCAATGTTAGCTGATATTTCAAGTTAGATTTCTCAGATACCAAACTGATAACTTTAAAGAATGGCAGAGCTCAGTTTGAAGGAGAGGGAGCTCTTATGGTCTGTATGAACAACTATCAGAAGGAAGGAAACCTGAGAGCCTGGGGAAAAACAGTTACTGGGATGGTGTTGACCAGTTATTTTTGATGACACAGTAGGTGATGGAGATCTAGCTTTTGAATAGCGGATAAGCGTGGCAAATTACTGTTATAGTCCTCTTCATTCATAACAGTCCTAGAATGCTATAAAATGACTATGGTTAAACCGTGAAACATCTGGGGCTGGGGCACATCAACTAAAGAGCAGGCTGTGCAAACTGGAAAGGAAGAGAAGGAAGATCATGGGAAAAATGACCTTGTGAAAAATGACATGGAACATTTTACCAGAATGCAACAGAATCTTATTCCCATTTAGCTTTTGCAATTTATTTTTGTTAGTGTGGTCACATATAAAAGTCTGTCACAGCAACTGCTACAAGCATTTGTCTTATTTTTTATCGATAAACTATTTTTTTAAAAAAGCATAACTACAATGAATCACAACTCATCAGTGCAGCTAGCTAGGAAGCAAAAGGTTAACAGCAAATTTTGTTTTACTGGTTAAAGATGCTACTATAGCAGCATTTGCTCAAATGGTTGTTTTACACATGCGGTGGCGTCATCCAGTTTAAATCCTGCTGTGTTTCTTTGCCAACAACTGCTAGTGAACATTTGCCCACCTTCCCTGCTGCTGAGTAGTATCAGGATTAGATGCAGGGAGGCGAGCAGGCTTACAACTTCATCTGTTGGCACCACAGGAATGCAGGAGCAGAACAGCATGGCAATAGGGAAAACTTTCAAAATCATCAATTTTAAGGTCTTGCTTCAAAATGGCTATTTCCTGGTTGGGGGGAAGGGTATCTTTCCCCAAATGTGCAAGGAAAAAGAAAAAAGCAGCAAGAAGAAAATCTTTCTCAAATAAAGACATGATGGGCATTTATTTGGTACCTAACCTAGCAGGCAGGTGGATCTCTGCAACACTGTCCTGGGAAGTAGATTTTGACGTGGGAGGAGTGCCTGTCAAGAAAACACTGGTCTTATCTGGCTCTGTTGGGAATAAAAATTTAGGGAGCTTTAGTACATCTTAGACTTTTTTAAGATGATGGATAGCTTGCAGCAACACGCATTTTCCTCCCTCACCAAAGGAAGCCACTTTTCCCTCAGTACTTAGCAAAAGTCTCTTTGAATGACATGATTATAGAGACTCACATTCTGAGCAAAGAGACTGGTAGAAACAGACAGCTGGGTTTTCTGAACATTTATGTTAGCTTTTGCCTGCACTTAAGAACAGCTGGAATCTACTTCCTGAACTCCATGTATTTCTTACCTGCAAAGTTATGCACCTATATCTGACCTCAACCACTTTTCTGTACTTACAGGGCAGAGGGGAGGGAATGTAATGGGCCAAAGGGCCAAAAGACGGGAAAAGAAAAAGCTGGCATCACTCTTTCCCCTGAGTTCCTGTGCTGGAGCTCTCAATACGCTGGCTAGATCCAAACTTGTTGCTACAGTGGGTGAGCTGGGCTGCACCCCCTTTCCCAGCAGAGCTTTCTCACCTGGCTGGCAGCAGACAGTTGAGCTGGGAAGTGGGGGTAGCAAGCAGATATTGCTTTTAACTATAAATGTAGCATTAATGGTTCCTCCTGGGTTTTTAAATTAGCTGAGTACAGAGTTAAACAGGGAAATAATCTGTCTCCCATCCTATCTTTTCTCATTGTTTGTCCTCTGTAAACACATGGCAAACGTCTCTGTTATTAACTTTGAATTTGAGTCCTCTGTGATTTGTCTGATGATAGTGATGGCTGTTCTTCACAGTTGCTTTAGTATTTCACCTCTCCTGCTCAAACAATGCTCAACTATGGCACCAAACAATCAGCTTAAATTGCGCGTTGGCAACTACAAAGTAATTGAGACTTTTTTCAGATTAAAACAGATTGTGACAAACTAGGCTGACAGCTCTAAAGCAGCTGTTACAGTCTACAGTAACAATGGCATGCATTAAATAGCTCTTGACCACATATTTATGCAATAGACCTAATAGCTCTAAATGAGTTGTTATGATCTATCAATTAAGAAATATATACTGTTCAGAATGCAAGGATAAACCCAAAGGAATTATTGTTATCTACTGCAGCAATTTTCATATTCTTATACTTCAACAAACTTCTTTTTCTTAGTACAATTGCTTTTCTATTTGCTTAATGCCATTAATAAGAAGCATACCGCCAACACTGAATGACATGCTTAGAATTTGCGAAGACTGCACAAAATACTACGGTAAGTTTAAAACATCTGTAGCTCATCTTGACAGGTTAGAGTTGTTATAACATGAATCTCACATTTATGCATTTATTTGGAATAGCAGCAAGAGACATAACAAGTAACTGAATTTTCCTTGTTTTGTGGTCATGTCTTTACCATCCAGAGGATTGTTCGCTTTACTGTGATCTCCACATGGGCTGATGTTCATGGCAGGATGTTCGGGTCCTAGCACTGGTTTTGTGCGTAGAATACCTACTCTAACACTTAGCTGCTCCAGCTGTTTTGCTGTTTCAGCACTATTTCTAGTTTTAGAGTTGACCTGGTGCTACATGCAAGACCAGTCCTGTGGGTTTCCAAATGTTTCGGTTATGTGCCCCTACTATTAAAATATTTTTGAGCATGTACCCCTACTACTGTACTAATATATTATGTACCCTATAAAACATACCCAAAAATAAAAATTAAAAAAGGATGAGATAAAGATGGAATAAACACTGTTTTTAATTCTTTTTCATTTTATTAATGGTATGCAAAATATTTTCTTCCTTCTAATGGATTGTCTTGTGTACCTCCTTGAATGCATGTACCCCACTTAGGAGACCACTGCTTTAGTGTAGTGCAAGGACAAACCTCATTTCCCCCCTTCTTCAAATATCATCTCTGTGCTTTAATTATCTTTCAATTACTCGACTCTCCCCACATAGACATCCTAGTCATATAGGAAACAATGCCCAATGAGACAGGTATATGACTTTTTCTTTCCTGTTCACTCTTCACCTGGTTATTAAGCCTGTTACAGATCTAGCAACTTAATGACTACTATGAATAAGATGGGTAGATCATAATTATTCTTAGTACGTTATGTGGTCAGCCTGCTTCAGTAAGCCCTTATAATCTGTAATAAAATTTGGTTTTACTCATCATTACAGGGTAGGGAAGGTGTTCTCTAGTCCTGGCCTGAAGTTACATATGCAGTCAGCTGCAGTCTCGTAGTTTGCTCTTCCACTTCTTTATTTTAAGGAGAATTTTGTCATGCTTCCCAGTGTAATGGGAATGGCACTTGCTTGAACCAGGTAGCACGCTGGCAGGCATCATACATCCCTCCAACCAGTGCCTTTCACATCTGCACCTAGCTGTTAATTGTCTTCTTATGCATGAGCTAGTTCATCTGCACAGATGATCACCGAACATTAGCCTCCTCCTAGCTGTGACCTTCCTGAGCTCAATGACTGCAGTTAAATGAAAATGCTCAGGCACTTGAGAGACCGGTGGTTCATGTCACAGGCTAAAGTGAAGAGAGGTAGAGCTTCATCTACAGCCAAGGCTCCTAAAGTGGAAAAGCTACTCAGACCTGTTTTACTCATATTTACTTCTGCTGAGCAAGGGGAGAATTCTGCCTATCTGTCTGAGTTCAGCCTCAGAGGAAAGAATAATTATTTCTTGATTCATTCAGACAACTAGCTGAAAAGGGTTTTGTCTCCTTTCAGATTTGATTGTCTCCTTACAAATGCTGTAGACCTGTTGACAGCAGTGTAGGCAAACCTGCTATTAATACATTTCTCTGGGTTTGTGATAGCCTCCTCCTTTTATCCCAGTCATGGTTTGATAGATTGGAAGAGTACAGTTTGAAACTCAGTGATGCTTTGGAGGAAAAGAAACTAAATGCCAGCTCCAGAAAAGGCCAGTATTGAATTAAGGCTTTATGGAATTTTGTGGAATTTCTGGATACTACGTATACTCTTGGGTTCCTCAATATATTCTCCCTTTTTGCATTCTGTTTGAATATAACAGGCTGTGGGTTTTCTGTATTAATCCTTGCTACCTTGTCTTTGAAGGTATATTGATTATGTAAAAGTATTCTTCAAAGAAGAGGTTTTAAGAAATAGCTTGGAGGAAGAGATTGAGATCGCTGCATGGAAAACATTTGCCAGCAGCCATTTACCATTTAGTGGCTGATCCAGGTAAAGATGATGAACCTGATGATTAGGCTACTGCACCTGAGTGAAAAGAAGCTAAAGAACAAGATACGAGAGCAGAAACAGTATGGATTGTGCAGACCTGGTAAGGAAGACAAGTAATATAAAGTGATGGTCAAGGTAAGGGGAGCAAAAGAAATTGATCTAGGGAGCTGATAGCAGTATGTTCTTCTGTATCTCCTAAAGTTTGAAACATATGTTTAGGAGTGGCTAAAGCATAGCTGATGAAGAGGGGAGACAACAGGGCTGTTTCTTCTGCTTGGTGATTAGACTATGAGGAGGAGGAGAGTAAACTGCATGAGCTTATATTGCCTAGTTTAGCCATGTGCTTCCCTATAGTCTCTTCATTCTTTGTGGTGTAGCTTGTTACTTGCTTTATCCCCTTCACCATTTCACAAAGAGAGAAGGGCAGCTTGGTTAGTATTAGCTAGTTTGTGTGGCTGGCCTCCTTGACAGAGCAAGTAACAGTGGGAAGAGAATTAACCCTTGGTGGGAAGAGTGAGAGAATCCCCCGTGCTGGAGGATGTGGCCAGGAAAGAGGTGTACCAGGGAATACAGAGGACAGACTGTTGTGGTGTTGGCTTCTGTGTGGGGTAGACCTCTGGGAGAAGACATCTCTTGGCTCACTGGAGTGGAAAGTTGGAGTGTTAGGTCTATGTTACAGAGATTTCTTTCTCATGGGTAAAAGGGGAATGTTGCTTGTGTATCTAGAGAACAATGAGCAGATTTGGGGGTGCTTGGAGTTCTGCTTTTGGTTCCCTTGAGTCAGTTAGTGAGCTCTATGGTGTAACACAAAGCAGTTTGTGACTACAGCAAACAGGGGTTGGGAAAGTCAGCTGTTGTCATCTGTGATTCAGGATTTCTTACCATTTCTCTAAGTGGCCTTCCAAGATACCTGATACTTCCTGGATTGTGAATATAACTCTGAGACTAAAATCAATTAAGGGGGAATCTGAGAAGGTATTATATGAGGAGGGATAGAAGTATTTGCATTTCTATCATAATCTAAGCAAAAATAGTAGACCGTAGGTAAAGGTTTATGAATATTTGTTTCTGCTGTTAGTCATTACCATCAGTCCCTTTGTTTAAAAAGATGGGATCTTGGCTCTGAGACTGCAAGAGTCTGTGTTCAAACCATGTGAACAACTTGACCAGTATCATCCTCAAGTATTAAATTCTGCAACAACATATGTCATTCATCTAACTGGGAGAGGGTTTCGTAAAGACTATTCTTGCATGTGATTCCACAGAAAAAAATATAAATGTAGACCATCAAAGCTGTTGCAATTAGGGTTTGGCTCTAGATCCAAAATATTTATGAATTGACACTGATGTTGTAAGTCTCTTATGAAACATTCATTCACAAGTTTGATTACTAAAGAAATGTCATTTACAGAAGAAATAAGTTATGAAGGAATCAAATTTCATATAAGAAACCCTGGAAAACAAGACCACAAATGACAAAACATACTATTTAGAGCCCAGATGGCTGCATAAAATAAATAGCCGTTTCCTCAGTGGAAGCATAGGCAATTTGGCTGTGTGAAGCTACAATTCCAGCAGAGATCCTTGAAACAGATGTTAATATTGCTTGTGCATGGAAACTTTAGTAAAAAGCAAGATGTTCAGGTAACATGAATATAATGACTGACAACATCAGATTTCTTTGTCTGTAGGAGATATGAACTTAAAACCATAATGTGTTGTAGAACCTGGAACATAAATATCTGTATGCATGTTATGAGCTAACACATGCGGCTGCCTAGGATGTTTGAGACATTTTGGTAATTTTCCTTTTGCTGTAACTGGTAGTCCAGTGAAATATTTTTAAACCAATGTACTGGGTTTGCGTGGCAAGGTTTTGGTAGCCAGGGGGCTACGGGAGTCGCTTCTGTGAAAAGCTGCTAGAAGCTTCCCCTGTGTCCAATAGAGCCAATGCCAGACAGCTCCAAGATGGACCCGCCGCTGACCAAGGCCGAGCCCATCAGTGACGGTGGTAGAGCCTCTGTGATAACATATTTAAGAAGGGGGAAAAACTGCTGTGCAACAGCAGCTGGAGAAGAGAGGAGTGAGAATATGTGAGAGAAAGAACTCTGAAGACCCCAAGGTCAATGAAGAAGGAGGGGGAGGAGGTGCTCCCGGCGCCGGAGCAGAGGTTCCCCTGCAGCCCCTGGTGAAGACCATGGTGAGGCAGGCTGTGCTCCTGCAGCCATGGAGATCCACGGTAGAGCAGATATCCACCTGCAGCCCGTGGAGGACCCCACACCAGAGCAGGTGGATGCACCCTAAGGAGACGGTGACCCCACGGGAAGCCCACACTGGAGCAGGCTCCTGGCAGGACCTGTGGCCCCTTGGAGAGCGAAGCCAATGCTGGAGCAGGTTTGCTGGCAGGACTTGTGACCCTGTGGGGGACTCACGCTGAAGCAGTCTGTTCCTGAAGGACTGCAGCCTGTGGAAAGGACTCACATTGGAGAAGTTTGTGGAGAACTGTCTCCTGTGGGAGGGACCCCACGCTGGAGCAGGGGAAGAGTGTGAGGAGGAAGGAGCAGCAAAAACAACGTGATGGACTGACTGCAACCCCCATTCCCCATCCCCCTGTGATGCTTGTGGGGAGGAGGTAGAGAAAATCGGGAGTGAAGTTGAGCCTGTGAAGAAGGGAGGGGTGGGAGGAAGGTGGTTTTTTAAGATTTGGTTTTACTTCTCATTATCCTACTCTGATTTTGATTGGTAATAAATTAAACTAATTTCCCCAAGTCGAGTCTGTGTTGGCCATGATGGTAATTGCTGAGTGATCTCCCTGTCCTCATCCTGACCCATGAGCCTTTCATTACATTTCCTCTCCCCTGTCCAGCGGAGGAGGGGATTGATAGAGTGGTTTTGGTGGGCACCTGGGGTCCAGCCAGGGTCAACCCACCACAACCAAGAAGAAAAATTCAAGCTGAACCTAAATATAGGTAGATAGGGATATGTAGATATAGGCATAGATAGATATAAAGGTATAATGTCTTTACCTGTGTAGAGCAGAAACAAGAAATTAATCACTTTTTCATGCCAGTTTAACTTAAAAATTGTCCTTGTCTATCTTTAACGAGTCTGTATTATCGTTTCTGATGTACCTGGTCAGGCTAAGTAACCCCCTAATTTTAGCAGGAGCAGCCCTACTCATCTTTTCCTTGGATGGTTACATTCTTGACTCAAGCTTATCCTAAGAAATGTGAATGACAGAAGTACATATTCTGAAGGCAATTCTAAGATTTTTCTCAGTGGAATGTGTTTTCTCCATATAGTAAGAAAGAAGAGTGGCAATTTCGCAAAAACTGTGCTTCCAGTTCTTCTTCAAAAGTTCTCATGATTTCTGTTTAGGAAGTGTGGCACAATAATCTCCCAATTGACAGTAGCAAGGCACATCTCTTATGGTTTGCACTTGTGTAACATTGAATCCTATTCCATGGAGACCCTAAATACAGAACCTGCGCAATGGCTTAGTGTGTCCTTGAGTGGCTAATGGGAGTGCTGTCATTAGCTCTAGTGCATACAAGATCAGGTGGCAAGGTCCTTGTTTTGAAGCAGTAATGAGCTGCAGAGCTTACAGCACCTACTGCACAAGCAAAAACTTATCATGGCTACATTAATAGTGCTGGTACTAAGGGAAAGACTGCCATTTATTCCATAAATCTAGGGTGAGCTCTTTGGAGACCACTGGGTAGTGGTGAAGTCTGACAACAGGTAGTTTTTCCCCTTCCCCTGTTTGAAAACACATCCAGAAGGAGAGGCCCTGAGGACAGGGCTTTACACAACAGCCAGCGGTCAGAGCACTTACCTAGACTATGAGAGATTTGCATTCAGTTTCTTGCTCAGCCTGAGGTGATTCAAGTCCCAGCAGGCTATTCTGAAACATGGGCGTTCTGGGGAAATCCATCATCTGCACAGCTGTGTTCACAATTTCATGAGGAGACACTAGAGTTCATTGCAGTAGGGTGAGCAGTCATGCTGGTTGTTAAAATGCAGCCTACTCCAAGGTTTAGTCAGTAAGAATTTAGTGTTCTTGGATGTGTATTTACGCAGGAAGCCATGGTATCCATGTCAGTAGCTCAGTATGTTCATTGTCATGGGTGTCTGAGGCTTTCTGTTAACCTCCCAAGATTTGGGCTGATCTCAAGAGGTCCCTGAGGCAAAGCAAATGAAAAGCATTTAGCAGTTGTCTGGGTAAGACAGGAGATTCCATGCTGCTTCTCCCCTCAAAAAGAAGACTATGAAATTCTAAATCCAAATTTTGATTCGCTTGTACTGGTACAATTTCAGTAGAAGATAATTTTGTCTTTACTATGTGGTTCAGAGCAGCAGATTTGTTACTCGAGTGTGTTTACTGACTTCAAGATACCCTAGTAATCTCCCACATCAGATTAAGTTAACTTATAAAAAGGCAAAAGAGAAAATACTCTATTAATCTCTCTTCAACTATCAAGGTCTTTTCACCCTTAATCTTTACAGAGTATGTAAGCCATTGCAAGGGATTTGATAACGTGTATGGCAGAGAGCTACTGTTATCTCTGCTGGATGGCGTTGGAACTGCTCAACCCGAAACCATATCCTCTGTTTGTGCTGAGCAGCCTCTCCCCTGAACAAGCAGTAGACATACGCTCTCTTGATAAAGTAGGTTCTGGAATCTCTCCCCAGCCTTACAGCCTGGTTCTGAGTCACCTTGTTCAGCTCAGTGGCAATGACTGAGCTCTCAAAGGATTATCACTTATTGCAACAGTAAAAAGCCTTTGTCTTCCAAGGCTTAGTGTCTCTTGGTTAGAGCGGGGGAATGGGAGTAGAGCATCATAATTCAGAATTCTGAATCATTCACTTGGCCGCTCTCCTTCTGAGTAGCTCCATCTCTGCTACATTTTCCCCATCTGTAATAACAGGCATATGCCTGTGCAGGAAACTGATATCTTCAGCTAAAAGGCTAGTATAAAATATACATTTTCTAAGAAAGCATCAGAAATCTTTCCAAAAAGAAATAGCTTTACTTTATGCTAAATTGCAGTGCCTCTACTGTCATATGATACTGCTTCTCTAACACACCTAAGTCAACTGAGTCAACAAGCTAAACACTGCACATCTCAGTATTAATTTCAGCAATCTTGACACCTCTGTATCATAGTGTTACACTTCTTAACTCAGCTGTCAGCATGCAGTAAATGTGGTCGTACTGTCAGCCCACACAGTCTAGGGCTTAGTATCACAAGGAGAGTGGTTTGTACAGTCACTCTGAGAAATCCCATTTTTATACTCTTTCTACATTTACAGTAACAATGGGCTGGGTTTGCCACTCTCATCAATTAACGCTTAGTTCTAATACTGTAATAAACAAATACTTGTTTGCTGATTCTTTCTCTCTGAAAAATCCTTTTGTTCGACATAGAACCAAAAAGGTCTGAAGCCATTCCTTCAGTTTCAGAGGAAACATGCATCTACTGGTGACTCTTGCAACCGGGACACCTGTTAGTCTGACCGATGAGACAATAAAATCAGACTCAAATTGCTTTATTCAGTAATGATAAGTAGATAAAATCACAGAAAATAAAATCACAGTAAAGTAAATTCTTGCTCCATTCACAGCTGTTAGTTTAATGGAATTGCCTTTCTCGTGAAAAGCACAGCTGCTCCAGCCCTGCCTGCAGCATACACGTCTGCATGGGCCGGGAGGGTGCTCCGGGGCTGCAGCAAGACTTGTCCTAATCAGCCAGGGCTGCCTTCAGAAACGACCTTGATTACAACGTGCACCTAGAACTAAAGCAAGCTACTGAGCATTTTGACCAAACTGTGCTGGTGCCCATTTGGTTGGAAGCTCAGCTGAGGGCTTGGTTTGTAAATCGCTCGGCACGTGTTTGCCGGCAGATCACTGTCGATCCGGCGGTGGTAGATCTCGTGCAACTTCCTGTATTCTGCCCCTTAGTAACATCAATACATATCCTTGCTACAAGCGAGCGTGTGTCCTCACAAGCGGGTAGAGCTTTGCAAACCAGACTGTTAGCCTTGGTGTACAAGTGTTATTGGCAGCTTGTGTTTGCAGATAATAGGCCCACATCTTTGCAGGTTCGATTGGTTGTGTGTAGAAATGCAGTGTTAGACACGGATCCAATTCTCCAGTTTGTGAATGTGGTCAGTAGTTAAACACATAGGGCTTTTTTTTCCCTCCTGTACTCACTTGGCTTTTACTTTAGAACTCCTCCTTCAGCTTATGCCACACACAAAATAGGACTCTATACTTTAGTTTCTAAATGAGACTAATAAACCCCCTTATCTCACAGGGAAATTGTGAAAATAAGTCAATAAGTGTATTGGAAATGGTCTGATACTGCACTGGCAAACACAGAAACAATGCTGGGTTTAGAACTTGGTCTAAATAGTATGCAAAAAATAAGGCTCTAGACCAGTAATGAACAGTGACAGAAGGAGAAATTATTGAATCGTTGCTCATTTAGTGAACGTGATTCCTACTGTGCATTGGATGAAATTGGCCCTGTGGGGAAAATAGAAAGACTAGGATAATTCTTACAAAAAGAGGAATTAATTATAGTTTGCAGAGACAAGCTTAAATTTAGCGTTTCCTCACTTTTGAGTGGTAAGTGTGGCCATCCAAAGACATTTCAGAAAATGGTGTGGGGGTATTTGATTTGGGTGATTTTCTAGCTTTTGAAAAGAGAACTGAATAAGCAGCAATTCTGTCCTGAGGCATTGTCCTAATACCTGCTGGAGGTGTCAGTTGATTGAAAGTGCCGAAATGCCTAAATCCACAGAGATCTCCCTCACTTCAGCTGAGAGAAGCTGCCCAGATGGTATGCTATCACCTTCTGCATGGGGGAAATGTCATGGGGAAATATGAGCTTTGTCACGAGAAAATGGAGCTTCTAACCTGGTGGAAGAGGGAGCCTATAGTGGAAGTCATTGTACCTGGGTGGACAGTCGGCAGTATTCCATCCTGATTCTTTCTCACTTTTCGCTTGGTGCAATCAAGGAATGAAGCTGAAAGACTTAGTCCACCTTTGATGAATAGATTGGGTTGTGAAAAACAGAATGGGTTATAACTTCCTAAATGCCAATGGATTTTCATAGGGACAGCATGAAGTAGGCTTCTCTTAGACTTCAAACCTTTTCCAAAATGTGTTTTCTGGAATGGATTACTTTGGTTTTTTTTAATGTTCACGAAGCAATTGCTAGAATTTCTTGACACAGATAAAATACTTTATTTTCCCTTATCTCGTCATTGGAAAAGGCAGAAATGTTTTGGCTGAAATTCTCTAAAATGCCCACTGTGAAAACTTCAGCCCAAATAGTTATAACTGAGATAAATTGTAAACAATTGAATGCAGGATCTTCTAATGAGAGGTGTCAAGGAATATTAATAATAGATGTTATCTCCAGCCATGCCTGTAATAATACATGATAGGATATTCAAGGTAAAGAGATGCAAGTGCAAAGTGAGGCAAATGTATGTACTCATCTTTTACATTTTAATGGAACTAATTAATGAGGCTGGCATGCTTTTGAAAATGCTTTAATTTATTCTTTGATTAAAAAGTAGAAGTCTCTCATTAGTACAAAAATATCTTTTCTGAGTTATACTTCTGGAGTGTATAAAACAGATCAGTGCTGATATAAACTGGGAATTTCAAAATTATTGTTTACATTGCATACTATTTCTGCATCATTCATTGTGGATTTACATCATAATTAGTTTGCTCTGTTTTCCCTGCAGTAAGCTTGACTTGAAATGGGAAACTCCTCTGGATTTAACTGTTGCACCTGATTGCTTTTTTATTTTCAGACGTTGTCCGTAAGGCTTTTTTTTTTTTTTTAATTTCTATGAGAAGGAGAAAAAAATCTGCTTCTGTATTTGATTTATCAAATGACTTCTTTTCAGTTTTGCTCGCTTTTATGTAAGGTGACCTTTGCATTTGTGGAATGGCATTTTGATTATAAAATGCTGCTTTGGCTAGCTCAGAATTTTGTGCATATACCTTAATTTACATTATTCCCCTGCAGACCTCATTTGGGGAAAAAGGATCTAGTGTAGCAGTTCCTCTTTAATGCCAGGTTCTGCAATTAGTATCCTCCTTCTACTTGCTCACAATTTTGATAAAATATTAATTGATATTAAATAGCATGAGTGTGTGTGTGTAGGGGGGAGGTGTTCCCTAGCTGAAGCTGCATTCATGGAAATAACAGGGCATGGCTCCAGAGGGGGAATGTAGTTGCTCCTTTGGATAAATGCATGATTCTGATCCTTCTCTGCCTCACTTTGATGGATGAAATTCTCCCCAGGCTAAAGGGTTTATGAGGTCTTTACATTACTAAAACATCCTTGAGCTAAAGCTAAAATCCTGCCAGCTTTCAAGAATTTCGTCTAGGTAGTAAAGAATTTGAATGTGTCACATTGGCATGGAGCAGTCCTGTAGCTCCTACAGCGGCCCCTTGTCCTTCTCCCGCAGCCAGAGCAGGGCAGTCCTCGGTCATGGCTTGCTGTTCCAGCCCTTCTACTACCAGCCCTCACCTTTCCTCTCTGCCTGACGTGTGCAAAGGTGTGGGGGAGGGAAATCGGGGTGTAGACCAAAGGGTTCCTGCTTTCTGCCAACCTGCTCAGGTTCTGTGTGTTGTCCTTTCTTGTATCCCTTGAAACTGGCAGAGAAGTGAGGAGGAGGATGGTGTGGTTACCTGCTAAAGAGCGCTAGGCTCAACCTCAAATCAGCCAAAACTGCTGCAAACCGAACAGTGGCTTATTGCTTTTAAGCAGTCCTTTTTCAGCTTTCTGCTACAAAAGGTGCAGGCTCTGAAGTGAAGTTGGAGCCTTCCCCGCCCTTGCTTACCCCTGCTGTGTGGCTGGGAAGATGGCTGTGACATGGGAGGAAGATTTTCCTTCTAGAAAAGCAGGATAAGATCCAGAGCATCTTGTTGGCTAAGTAGAACAGATGGGAAGCATACCACTTTGCCCTCCTCAGCAGGTTAGAATCTGGCGGCTTGTGTATGAGATTTAATGTGGATATGAATAAATAATAGAGAGAAGGGAAAGAAATATTTGCTCAAAATAGAGTTTACAGAATGATGTGCTCTACTGATAAATCAGTCCAAAAATACTTCCTCGTCGAGACTCATTTTTCAGCTCCTTTGACAGCAGCTAGTGTCCCAATTTGAAGGGCTCTCTGTGGGTTTCACTCCCACTATTCCTCCCTTTCCCAGCAATGTTACATCTCCCAGTTTTACTAATACAGAGCTTTTCCTCGTGTAAGGAAAATAAATCAGCAATTTATAAAGGTTGACCAGAGGCAACTCATCAAAGAAGAGTCCAGAGCTGTCTGAGTGGCAGCACTATCTTACAAGTTCTATAAATACTTGGTGTCACCCCATGCACATCTTCCTTGGATTTTGCATTTATTTCTCCCTGCATTATACACCAACATGGGTAGCAAAATATGAAAAAGAGGAGACAGCAGAGATTAGGGGCTGGAAACATTTTCACAGCAGTATCTTGTCAGCTTTCCAGCACACTCTGACTTATCGAGATCCAAACACTCACAGCTGGTGCATATTTTAATGCCAAATGACTGGCATGGCTGAAATTGGAATTCACAGTCTCTCAATGCACCGCACTAGCGCATTTAGTCAGCACATTGCTTTTGTGTGACTCTTTTAAAGTTAAGTTACATTTCAATGAGGGTATTTTTATGGAGGCACTGTGAACTTGCACGGAAGAGTGTGTGGCTTGGTGTGCCAAGTGGCTGTATGTCTGATTAAAATTAGAAGTAAAACAACATGAAAAACCCTGCTAATTTACTGCCCTAAAATTGTCAATTAAAGCAGTGCCAAGCAGTCTGGCAAGAGCTCCAGTTCTTCCAAAAGGCAGAAGAGCAGTGCCAACTCTGAAGCAAAGGAAAGTGGAGGAAATATTTGTCAACTCTATCCAATAACTGGTCACGTAATAATTGGGCAGTAAATTCTCCAACCTGAGTTGTTTGGCTGATGGTTGGAACCATGCCTGGTTTTGTGGGGGTTTTTTGGTTTTGTTTTTTGTTTTTATATTTTTTAAATCTTCCATCAGTGTGTTATTTTCTCATTGGTATTGTTGGTATTGGTGACTCAGTGCTGAGCTGCATGTTCTACATAGCCACATTTCCTGAATAGCTCAGTATATAATGTTGCACTGTCTATGAAATTTGAAATAATCCTCAATTTCTGACAATGACACTAGAGGAAAGAAGTGTTTTGGGACAAGCTGCTTCAACAGGGTGATAGCTGGTGTCTATCAGTCCTCTGAAATTCAGTGGCCAGAAAGATGAAGGCCATTTCCCTTTTAGGAAGTGCAGTTCAATTCTGTAGTAAGATCTTTCCTGGATTTTGATTCCCTGAACACAGCTGAGAGTACCACTGTGGGGTAGGGGTCCACCCAAGAAGGGGTCCTCTAGCACAGCTATTGAGACTGTCAGCTGTAGGGGGGCACCTTTGGGATCATCCTTCTAACGGTATTGCTGGAAAGGGTTGTGTCACGCAGTGCTGAGGTGCTGGGGGGTAGACTCTCACAGCTTAAGAAGGTCCCAAACTGTCTAAATTATTCTAGAGTCACGGAGCAACTCAGATTTAATTCGTTAAAATTCTTACTAGACTATGAAATGAATTGAATCCAATTCAGTTCAATGGAAGCAAGATCCCATGATGAGAGATGCTTTTGAACTCTCCAGACCTACAAGAGTTTTCAGTTTTTTTCATGTGATCCATGTGTTTGCAAGCAGTTATCACACTGGATTAATTTGACACAGAGGGAGGCAACAAATCAGCCAGTACTTCTATTATAACCCAGATTTTGTGGGACTGTATTTTGTGACCTGCTTTCTCTGCTTTTTCTTTTTTTTTTTTCCCCCAATACTAGATTTCGGTTTATTTTAATGACTGCAATAGATTCAGACTTTAAGGATGAACAAAACAATATACAGTATATGCGCCAGCGTTAAAAATCGGTTCATTAATCTTAGCAGAAAAAGTTGGGGGGAACAATACAGACAGTAAGTTATGACTCTATCAAGAAGCAGAGCTCAGTCTGGGCAGTTATTGAAGAACATGTGGAAAACAAAATGAGCAACAGGTGGCACAGGACCCTAAGTAAGTGGAACGACAGAGCTATCCAGGCCAACACTCTCACATGCTGCACTGGACAGGGTGAATAATCCCTGCCATTAACTTCTTTCCCTCCTCATGCAAATCTGTGCCAGGACAGAAAGAGATGTTTCAAAGAGTGATGGGAAGATATGGTCAAATGCTGAAGTAAGTAGGAAGGGGCGACAAAGGGAAAGGGCTTCAACTTGTCTCAGAAAAGTAGTTGGGTTTTGTTTTGGTTTGCTTTATTTTTTCTCGGAGGCCGGTCTGAGATAAACGAGAACCAGGTCGGCTGGCATTTGTGCCTGGTCTATGTCAAGAGCTCTTGTCTCAGGAACTAGCGAGGTTCAAAGCTAGGACCTCAGCAAGGCCTGAAGTCTGACTACTCTGTAACCTGAAAGAAAAAAACCAAAACCCAGCATCTAATTTTTTTTCCCTGAGGTTCAGAGCATGTACACCTCCCAGTGATCTTGAAAGGAGTTTCACTACTACCTTCAGTGGAAGCAAGATCAGATTGTGATCAGTGTATTTTACTGTTATTATCAAATGTACTACATCTATACCATAGGGAAAAGAAAAATGCCTATGCCATAGTATGTGGTACTTAGCCTACATTACAGGCTTAGACTGGTGTTTTCCAGTGTTATGGAACAATTTGTTAATGTATGAAATTGTGAAAGAAATTGATGAATTATTTTGCACCCAGTAGTTGTAATTAAAAAAAAATGCCAAGTTTAAGAACAAGTTTGAGTTCTTTCACAAAGACATCTGTGGTTGTCAAGAAAAGCTGAAGTACCACAGGACAAAATTGTCTGTATGTTCTCCACTTGCAGCCAGCATGTTTAGCTCTTGCAAGTCCCATCCTGGTTGAGTGTGGAAAGAATTATTTATGTTCAAAAGACCAGGCCCCTACCAAATCATCTGGGACAGCTGCATGTTTTGGTATTAAAGTCAGTGGGAGCAGGAATAGGGCCATGATGGGTCAATATAAAGTGAAATGATCTTTTGGCTCAAGCATTTGCATTTTACTTTTCATTTCAAACTCATGTTGCCTTCTTAAGGCTCTCATTCCTGCACTGATTCAAAGATAGGATATATGCCAACTGCAGTTCTTTCAATGTCTCTGGTATTGCAGATATTTAATGAGTTTTAACATAATTTATTACCAGTAGAGAGCAGTCTGAGATTAGAATTAATATCGGGCATTGCATGAGGAAAATATCATGGTTGAGCCATACATACAATACACGGTGCAGAATTAAATGGATTAATTTTTAAGCATACATCATATGTACTTCTAGATGTAGCTTATTTTTGCCAGTTGGGTCTTTAAGGACCAAACATTTGAAACTTTTGAATATAGCCTAAAATGAAAGAAAACATGGTAGTGTTCTTTCCAATTTAAATTTTAAAGGTGTGACTGCTGGCGGTCATATTTCTCTTTCCCTTGTTTAAAAACAGATCTGTTGTGAATAGTATTTAGGGTTCATGGTTTTCCTTAGTTTCTAAGCTTGAAACTTGCCTTGATGAACAGTGAGTAGAGCATTACATTTTTGCCTTCATTTCAGTTTGCTTAAATAATTTTTATTAATTTTCAAATTACAAACATAAAGCCTCTTTTTCATCAGTAACTTCATGCAGAGTGTTTCTTTCATACTGTTTAAAGATGTAAGAAATACAAATCATCGCCAAAATCAATAAACCGAAGTATTGACTTTCAATCCTGTACTGTTTAGAAGGCACTGATCTACATAGTAAAGCATGTCATCATTACAATTCTCTCCATCTTGCAGTTTCCATCATTTTTCGTACCATGTCTTCTAATTACACTACTCTTTTTGTACTTAAAGGGTTTGTTTCAAATGCTGTTTTGTTTTTTGTTTCACCCTATAACATAGTCAATGCTCTAATTTTACTGCATGGTCCGACAGACAGATGGGGCTATTAAGGGTAAATCTCCAAAATCTTTAACTCTTGAGTTTAGTTTTTCTGGAGGTAAGAGCAGCAGCTTACCCAGCCATATCCAAAGACAGATATATTTCTGCTATACAGTATGCCTCAGTGCCTGGAGCTGGATCTAAACAGATTTATTTTATTTTATTTTATTTTATTTTATTTTATTTTATTTTATTTTATTTTATTTTTCTTAGGCTCCCACTGTCTCATGACTGCACGTCACCTCTTGTGCACTTTTCTTGTGGTTGCATGGCTCGACATCCATGCAGTTCATTGTGCCAGGATGCTCTGTCATCCTCAATTGGGCAAGAAGTCTCCTGCTCTCTGCAATGAAACAGTGGGCAAGGAACTGCAGGGCTCTGCTCAACCCGCCTCTTCCCTGCACAGGGCAGAGATATCCCATGAAGCTAAAGTACAGCTGAGACTTACTCCCATATACCTAACACAGGTGCAAAACAGAAATAAGTGCGTGGATGAGAGGTTTATATATGGATGGTCAGGTGGTTCAGGCAAAAGAAAGCATGTAGGAACAGAGCTGAATCAAGAGTGTAAACACCTGTCTCTGGAGAGATGAAACAGTAGGTGTGGACTGTATATATCCATTAGTGTAGGAAGAAATAAGCGCGTGACCCATCCCTCCAAATGTCTAATCCAAGTCAATTCCTTTCATCACTGAAGAGCCTTTTAAGACCTCTCAAACAAAGTTCAGCTTACTTTCACCTTCACTAGGCATCAACAGACCAATGTGGGTCTACAGGAATCTTTCTAAGCGTAAAAACTTACTGATGATGACAACTTCATTAAAATGGAACTGTTTAGTCCTTAAAGCCGTGGCAGGTGTGCATAGCCTGCCAAGCACTAGTGCACAGTTGTCTTTACAGGACTCTGGTGGGGTAAAGGGAGATTGGGCTGTTTAATTCATGTACTTGGTAGTGTTGAAATGGTAGGGGAAATCATTCCAAAATGTGAAAAAGATTCATGCAGTGGTTGTGTATAGAACCCCAGCACATCAGTTAGAGGAATAGCATAGATTAGAGACGTGTTGAATTGTACTCTTTTATTTTACTTTTTGTGTATGCTTTTAGGAAAAACAATTGGGCAGCGGCTTAATTTTAAGGGAGCAATGCAATGAAGTTCTAAAGGAGAACAGTTATGGTGAAAACTCAAATGTTAAGGGAAGTTACAAGGCTTTGGTTTCAGGCTGAATCAAAATCCATCGTTTGGCTCCACCATCATTTTGTACTTTGTTGCTGTGCACCCAGGATGTACTGTGCTTGATTTTCTTGTCTGTGTTAAATTTATACATATGCAAATACAAACTTGTGATGGTAAGACCTTTTTGCCTTACCGCCAAAAGTACAGGTGGGAGAGAGATACCAAGACTGAAAATTTTACACATTTTAACTGTGTCCATAGGCTTGCACTAATATGCTTATTAGCCTTTAGTCAGAAACTGGTTTTATCACAGTTTAAACTTTCCTTACCAAATGTACTTGGTATGCTAGTTTTTAAATCTGTACAGAGGATTAAACAGATAATTGCCAACTGCTTTTGATTCCAGACTTCTTGTTTATATATTAGTAGGTTTTCCTATTTGAATGATATAAACAACCAAGGCAGAGACCCAGCTTGCAAGAGCCTATCTGGGTCGTTATCGCTGAACAGAAGCTGTCACTTCATGGGTGTGGTTTGCTTGTTTCTTTCATGTATTTCTTGCTCTAGCGTCAGCCAAGCCTCATCCCATGAGAACTTGTGGTTGCTGTTTTTCTCAGTGCTTCCTTATCTCAGGTTCCAGGGTTGTCTTTTTTTAGCTCTCTTGTTGTGTTGCAATCTCTCCATAGACTCCCTGAAATACAGTGCAACAGGGCAGTTGGGGGGCATTGTTTGACTCTGTATCTTGGCTCAGATATGTTTTACCTCTCTGGTTTTGTGGAGGAATTGATAATTAAAGAGGAGAGTCTTGTTGCTACATCGTAATGTAGGCATACTTTAGAATCAGAAAGCAAACATCACAGTACTCAAGAGGAAATGAAAGTTCAAGAATGTCCGCATTATTAATCACTCGCATTGTTTCTCTCTGTGACAAAAATAATCTGTATTTTCTATGGCTCTGCATGAATATTTACATTTTAAAAAAAAATCAGTGTATTCTTTTAACACAGTTCCCTCTTAATGGCACTGTTACGCTCTAGACACCTATAGGAATCTCACTTCAGGAAAAAAGGTTTATATCTAAATTCTCCATCAATAAAATAAGAATATCTGTTTGAAAACATTTGCCTAAATTTTATGTGTAACCTGTAGATTATTAATTCTTGGAGATAGAGATTGCCTTTTATTCTGTGCCAGTAGGGACCTAGAACAATAGTGTCATAGTAAGTGACTGTAGGTGAATAGGTATTGAAACCTAATATTTCAACAGCAACAGTACTCAAAATGTGTTTTGAAAGATGATATATAAAGTCTCTATTGCAAGTCTGTAGTTCATAAACAATATAAAAATAAAAAATATGACACTTCCCTTGCCTCTCCTGTGCCACATAGTCAAAGAAAACATGAAACGCTAAACCTAGGGAAACCAGTATTACAAAATACTCTGCTAACAAGTAATAGTATGTAGTAACCTAGCTTTACCCTTGTGTATGCGCATCTTAATCCAGCCTTCAGTTAAGGCTGAATATGATATTTCCTCACTTGTAAAACAACGCTGAAGCATGTTTAGCGTAGTTTTATTTAAATATGGTATATAAACAGTGCATGTAAAACCAAGGCTAATGGGAGAAACTGCTGTTCAGAGGCCTGGGTAACAGAAACAGTTTTGGAGATGGGGTAGTGGACTTGGTTCTCAAGCCTACGCTAGGAGACAAATATTGCACCTAATGGCTGAACACAGCTAACTCCTCTGCTGCCTTTGCTCCTTCGGTGCCAGCGTCCCATTTGCAGATCACTAACGTACAACCTTGGAGGAAAGCAGAGGAGGAAGTGGAAGCAGGTTACAAAGTTGCTTCCATGGCAAAAGCTCCTTTTCCCCTGTGTACCCACCTGAATAGCGCAAGCAGAAGCATTGGCTAGCTCAAGAGATCATGTCAGGGCTGAGCTGAAGAGCAGCTGCTATGTGCAGCCTGCCTCTCTGGCAGCATGGAGAAAATCCAGGAAGAAACACATGCTGGATTTATTGCAGCAGTTCCCCCACTTCCCTTCTGTGGCATCTGTCCTTGTCAAAGATGGCCAGCCCCTTTCACGGTCGATTGGCCTCAAGGGAACTACTTGTCTCTGGAGAATTCTGTCTGTCTCCTTCATCTCTCTCCAACTCACACTCATCCATTAGCATGCCAATAAGTTTTTTCTCTTTGCGGGATATTATCTTTATGGACTGCCCTTTTGTGTATGGCCCTTCCCCCTTCCTCTGGCCCTACAGGCGTCCCCCTATGCATACTTTCTCCTTCCTTCCTAAGGAGTTTCCCTAAACAATGAATAGAAACAGGAAGCCACTTACGGCCTCTTTTCCCTTCCCTTTTGCTGAAAAGCATTAGGGCTTTTAACACAGTGACCTTGAAGTAGCCTTCCTTTCCCAGCTCAGACTGGTAGTGGTGATTGATGTACCTTTGAGGGGGGGTCAAAGGCAAAGAGGAGGTGAAATAATAAAAATGAAATAAAATAAAGAAAAAGAGAAGAAAAAATCTGGCCCAGACTGAGGAACTCAGAGATGAAAAGGAAAAAAAAAGGAAAAAAAAAAAACCCACCCAGAGAAGGAAGGAAGGAACCCAGTTCACCTGTATAGGCTCGAATGTCTCTGAATAGCTACCCCATGGAGGTGTGATTGCTCTGTATTATGCTCTGTAGGTCAGAGTCACTGGGTGACTGAGAGCTCGCTGTCAGATGCCTGGGGCTTCCTCTTCCCACAAAAGCAGTAGGGAAAGAAACAAGTTTTTTTTTAAAAACCAGAAAATTACAGTTTTCTTCTACAGGCTTATCTTAAAATGTTACTCCTATCAGTATCAATAGAAGAGGCTTGAGTAAATTATGGCCATTTTCAGGAGTGCACACTTATCCAAAGGTGTTCAGCTTCACTTTTTTGTTGAGTTCCTGCTGACAAAACTGCACTGTGTAACGGCTGAGTGTCAATCACCAGCGGACGCTGTCGTGTTCGGTGGAAAGCAGTGAGCAGCTCTAAGAGGGGGTGTTTAAAACATGAGCAGCCCCAAGGAATAACCGGTGTGTGTTGCTCATTGTGATTTTGACTTTGCTTTTCTACTTTATTTGCTTGTTAATTCCACCCTCTAAATTGCACTGTTTAAAAACATGTTTAATAAAATACCTGTTTAAATGTTATGGTAATGAGCACATTATACAGTTTCAGAGCATGTCAAGTATCAACATATAAGTCAGGTAGTTCGCTGTGTCTTTGAGACACTAAAAGATTATTTCTCTTACACAGGTGAGGACAATGCTGCCTAAAGGACCTGCCAAAGTCCTCAGGTGTGTCTGGCAGAACTGTCTTGTGAGCTTGCCTCATAATTGGTTCATCACCCTGGCATGAATATCAATTAAATATAGTATTTTCCATTTCCTACAAACAATGCCATTTGAACTTTCCTGATTTCATGGAGTTGGGCTCATTTATCCTTTTTCAGTTCTACAATAATGTGCTTTGCTGGGTCTGTGATGGCTCTCTTCTCCTTTTGTGTAATCAGCTGCATTCTGGAAGCAAGCAAGGAAGGAATGGTCCTTTTTACCCCCAAAACCACAGAGATACCAAATCAACTGCCCCCAAAAGTTTGCAAGTGAAATACATTTAATTCCTTCTCCTTGCCTTTGCTGTTCTTGACCTGACTCCACACTGGTTTTATTAATTTACTCTGGATTCTTGATTCACCTGTTGTAAGTCCTAGCTCTTCTATAAAGGAACTATGGCTGACCCTGCAAAGCTCTTGCTGGAGACGGTTGTCTGCAAGTCTCAGACCAGCATCCTGGATTTAAAAGCATGCAGGACAAGAGCTCTGATTATCTTCCTGATCTTAAATACAATCTGGGCTGTTCACATGCCTATTACCAGCATGAAGAATTTATCTGAGTTACTGAAACTGGCTCCTTTTGAAATGCAAGGAACATTCATGTTTGCTATGAGGCACTCTCTTGTCTTCCCACCAAAGCTTGTATTTTTGAAACCTGCTTGATTATGTGTGCTCTATGGAGAACCCTTTGGAGAACACTTATATATTATCTAAGGTATCATGACAAATGCTGGATACAATAACTCCTAACTCATAAAAAGCATGAATGCCTCCTTTCTTGATGCCTTGTATTTCTTGCGGCTTTACATCCAGATGGATTTCCTCATTGTCACTGCACATTAAGTTCAGACCCGTAGGGATTTTTCCATTAGACTCTTAACTCTTTCTGGGTCAGTTCAGCAGGTATTGCCCTCCTGCAGCTTTCCCAGTTCCACCAGAGGTGTTTGTCCTTCATCAGTTCTGTTAATTCAGATTCCTTACGTGGGATCCAAACAAAACAATTTTTGCTCTTTCCATTCTAGCCAATCTATTCTCATGGTGATACTTCTCTGAAATCGGTAGTGAGCAGACCTCTCGGCATTTTACAGAGATTAATGAATTCGTCTTCTCAATGTCCCCCAGAGGCAAGAAAGCTTTGCACAAAAAAGGAAACTGGGAATCCAGAGAGATTAATGGATTTGGTGAAAATTACAAGGGAGATAGTGGCACAGAGGTGACAACTCTGACTTAGCTCACAGTCCTGTCCTCACATCAGGAGTCATCTTGCCAGGAAAAACTGCAGTTTCTATTCTTAGTAGTAAGTTTGCTATTTAACACAGAATATAACCCATGTGGCTTTTTATAGAGAAAAATAAGAAACTTTCTATCCATTCATGAAGAAATGGGTAATTTAAGGCAATAGCAAATACCAAACACAGGAGATGTCTATATCTACGGGTGTCCAGGGAGAGAAGATAGGGCAAAAAAGCCCAAATCCTGAGTTCGTCTTGCAAGCTGACTCATAATAATGGACAAAAAGTCTGGTGCCCAGACCATATGGAGAGCTGCCTATATGGAAATTACTGATTTACTAGTTCCTTGTTCAGTATTGTATACATCGGACCAAACGTTACATGTAAATGTAATACCTCCAGTGTGATATCTTTTGTTGAAGTTGAGGATAAGGCCAAATTCTGCTGTGCACTTGCATACCCTTGAGCTACTGGAAAAGAAGAGATTTCTTTCCCTCCCAGTGCATCAGGTTTGTCCCAGGTAGATGTTCAAGTAAATCAGAAAAGATTCTTGTAGTAATACAGAGAAGCAGACCAGTTATTATTCATACATCACTGACCATGTATTACTTGGAAAGTATTTTTTCACAGAATGGGACTCTGTGTTTTATCAGGTCTCAGCTAGCACTGTGTTGAATACAATTTAGTACCCCATATAGAGAAGGAATGTGGTGTTGAAACTTATCTCTGGTTATAATCTGCTCTGACCTGTCAGTACATATTGTGACCCTCCTTATTTACACAACATTTTTTCTTTTTAAGGCCTTCAGGCAGCTTAGGAACACCATTGCTGTCCCTGAAGGCAGGATTAGGCCCAAGTGATACAGTCTACTTTGTAGTGATTTTTAAATGACCTTTTCAAATACATCCAATTAATGAAATTTATTTCAACTTATCCTGTATCACTGATTGAAGTGAAGAACTTTATTTTTGCCTTGAAGGTGGAATATGTACTGAATAGTCTTTGCTGAAAGCTTTAATCAAATTTAGGCAGGATCGCCTTCCTTCTGTACTGGCACTTTTTTTTCTCTTTAACCTTCCAAATGTCCTCAGCTTTCAACTTCTTGTGACTGTCCTTTTCTGGGGCCTCCTGGAAATTCATGATGTAGAGTGGTAGGTTTCTATGGCATACACTAGGCCATTTTTCCAAAGACAGAAGCCTGTCAAACAAATTAAAGACCTCACTGAATTAAAATACAGAATTTAGAAATTAGTTATGTAACATTCAGTGTGTCCTTGGCAATTGAACAATCATGAAGAAGTAAAATTTCTCCATGCTTAGACTATAAAATAAGTGACATTAGCTCTCTAGACTCTACAAGTGGCTACTCTAGTAGTGATGTTTTCTTGTCAGATGCAGTGTACTTAAATCAAGCCTGTTTTATATAGTAGTAAATATTAAGTCTGTTAACTTTCCTGAAATGTAGATATGGATGTAGGTATCCTCATCTGAAAATACCATTAAGTAAGTTCCTCTGTTTTGTCCATCTCATTACGATTTATCAAAAACAAATGATGCCTGTGTTCAGAGGCAATTGCTTTATTTCCTATGCCAGAGGCAGCTTCTCTGATGCTAGATGAGGTCACTTATGATGTTGTTCATATCATCATCCCACACAGCTTTGCATGAGCAACTTCTGCAATATTAATCTCCTTTGGAATTCCATCAACATTTAGGTTTCAGGTACTTTTATGCACAATGAATTCTTCCTCCATTGATGCAATTCCTGTACTGCTTCTTACACCAGGGATGCAAATCACCACCACACCCCACAGTCTGCATATTCTCCAAGTTTTCTAATTCTGCTACTATCTTGTTTTTCTCAGATTTTTTTTTTGTTGGGAATTTTGGTTAGCTTAATCAACTTGTCAGACTTTATTACAGCTTACTTTAGTGATAAAATGTGATCTGATCCAGATGGAGCTTTCATTTACTAGCTCTGCTGTCCAGCGCAGTTAATTTCTCAACCACAGTCTACCCTGTTTTCAACTGAGATTATAGATTTTTTTTTTTCAGCAAGTGCATCTTGCCATGAAGTACTACTGTACTTTCCCTCCAGCTGTCTCGTGGTTTGTCCCCATGCCCTGTTGTTGCTTCCTCTAAAAAAGGCACAAGCAAACTGTGTGGCAGTCCTTGTGCCAGAGTGAGAAGCAAAAAAGCAAGTATCGACTTTCATTTTATGTTTTCCTTCAGTTTTGTCTCCCTGACGTTTCTTTCTCTTTGTTGTTCATTTTTCACCTGTGTTGTTCGGTATTTCAGTTTTTCACATGTGTCTCATGACAGGAATGAAAAATGTGTTTTCTGAGCGAGGCCACAGCTGAAACCAGCTGTGCAGATACTGCCTAAACCACTGAACACACAGGAGCAAGGCAAAATTATTACCCAGCCTTCTCCCACTCCTCCTACTTGCTCCATGCCCCTTGCGGGGAAACTTGGGGGCGAAAGGCTGATGACACATAAAAAGTAGTCATGGTCGTGGCATGACTTCTGGCTAGCTCCTGCCAGGCTGGTCATTGTCACACAGCCGTGCGCGCACACACACAACAGGCGTGTGCACAGCCGCGCAGGCCGGATGGCGCCGCGGGAGCTGGCCGAGGTGCTGAAGCGGGGCGCCGCGGCGGGCGCGCCTCCCTCGCGGGGCTCCGCCGCAGCAGCTCCCCGGGGACAGTGACCCCTCTTCCCTGCCCTGAGACAGCCGTGGGCACCTATAGCGGAGCCGTATTTAGCACGCATGACAAATTGTGCCATCACGTCTTTCTTTTTGATACAGGTGGAGGTTTTTTGCTGTACCGCAGTGGTCCAACTGTAATGTTAAATTAGTTCTCGTCATAGAAAATGTACATCTGAGACACCAGAGATATTAAGGTATTGGCACTTTTTAATCATATTTTTCTTAACCTGTTTAGAGAGACTCTTTATGCAGAAGACGAACAGGTGATGTATTAGATATTTTACTTGAAAATATTTCTTGTAACTAGTTTTCAGACTTAGTGAAATTACAGACTTTTTTTTCAAAAAGGATAAATCTTTAAAAATTTCTGAGCATATAAAGATATTCAAAACATGCAGTACCTTAACTGACTATGAAATTGATCTAAGCAGTTGCTTTCAGAAAACATTTATTATATATTTGGTGCCTGTCGTGGTTTAAGCCCAGCTGGCAACTAAGCACCACACAGCCACTCACTCACTCCCCCCAGGTGGGGTGGGGGAGAGAACCAGAAGAGTAAAAGTGAGAAAACTCGTGGGCTGAGATAAAAACAGTTTAATAGGTAGAGCAAAAGAACACTGCGCGGAGAAGCAAAGCGAAAGAAGGAATTAATTCACCACTTCCCGTCGGCAGGCAGGTGTTCAGCTATCTGCAGGGAAGCAGGGCTCTATCACGCGTAGCGGTTGCTCGGGAAGACAAACGCCATTACTCCGAATGTCCCCACCTTCCTTCTTCCTCCCCCGGCTTTATATACTGAGCATGATGTCATATGGTATGGAATATCCCTTTGGTCAGTTGGGGTCAGCTGTCCCGGCTGTGTTCCCTCCCAACTTCCCGTGCACCCCCAGCCCACTCGCTGGTGGGGTGGGGTGAGGAGCAGAAAAGGCCTTGGTGCTGTATGAGCCCTGCTCAGCAGTAACTAAAACATTCCTGCTTTATCAACATTGTTTCCAGCCCAAATCCAAAACACAGCCCCATACAATCCAAAACACAGCCCCATACTAGCTGCTATGAAGAAAGTTAACCCCATCCCAGCCAAAACCAGCACAGTGCCTTATTTTTTTCAAGTATTAGAAGACTATTTGTACTAATATAAATCTAGCTGTACAAAGCAGAAACCTAGCAGTAGAAAGTACTAAGCTGGATCTTCTCTTGCTCTGTGAAATAGTCCTGCCATCGCATCTAAGCAGAATGCTGCCATCTGTAAATGCTTAAGGTCACAAAATAATTCCATAATACTTTGGAACAAGAACTTAGCATCCTGAAGTATGTTGAATATTCAGAGCAATATTGTTCCATCATTCCTGTATGTGCTGTATAACTGGGCTTTTCAATCCAAGAAGTTAAAAATCAGCTTGCCAACATTCCATTTATACATCTCTCAGCCAACCTGAAAGACGGGTATTTATTATACTGATCTTGCATGAAGTTGTGATGGTGACAGAAGGGTGATGCAATGACCTCCTTGTCAAGAAGTGGTGCTAGTGGAGTTTGAACACCTCTATTTCACCCCCATCTTAGGTAATATTCTCCAATTACTTTAAAATACACAACAATATGACCACAGTGCATCAGTAGCAAAATGAGAAATAGAAGCCTGACTCTGAGATTCTTCTGCTATACTAATTGCATTTTCACTTCATAATAAAGAATGTACATGAGGGAACTGTAACTTCCCCAGTCTAGCCAACAATTTTTATTCTTGATGAGTGTATTTATTCAGCTATGATTCTGTCCTGAGTTTTTATAATTTTATTTATTGCTATGCTTATTTGTAAAAATGAGGAAATCAATAGAGTATTGGGGGAAGGGAAGGAAAGGAAAAGGAAAAGTCACTCAGAAGCACTACAGTAAATTTACTGCAGGATAGAAAACTCCAGAGACAAAAAGTAGATAAATGCCTGATGATAAAGACTGAAGGCAAAATATGAATCACCCATTGATTCATCATGTCTTTTCTTCAGTATTTATAGAGAGCCAAACAAATAAGATAAAGGGAAGAGATAATCCCAGTAGCCTAATGAGAATTTTACAGTCACCATGAAGACCTACCTTCTGAGGACTGAACACAGTGATGTGCTCTATAGATTTGTATTTAATGATGGGCTAGAGGGTGTGTGGACTCATCTGGGCATTAGATTAGCTTAGCTGTCTTGAGAAACCTCATCAGTTGCAGCCTGAGCTAACTCCACCATCTTGGTTTTTTCTAGGATTTTTAAGCCTTATTTCTTTTAGAAATGGGGTGATGTGATCATGCCACAGGACCCCCCCTTCTATCCCCACTCTGTGGTGGGTTGACCCTGGCTGGACGCCAGATGCCCACCAAAGCTGCTCTATCACACCCCTCCTCAGCTGGACAGGGGAGAGAAAATGTAATGAGAGGCTCGTGGGTCAAGATAAGGACAGGGAGATCACTCAGCAACTACCATCATGGCCAAAACAGACTCATCTTGGGGATATTAGTTTAATTTAATGCCAATCAAAATCAGAGTAGGATAATGAGAAATAAAACCAAATCTTAAAACACCTTCCCCCCACCCCCACCCCCGCCCCGCCTTCTTCACAGGCAAAGCTTCACTCATGATTTTCTCTACCTTCTCCCTGCAAGGAGTGCAGGGGGACAGGGAATGAGGGTTGTGGTCAGTTCATCACACATTGTTTTTGCCGCTCCTTCCTCCTCAGTCTCTTCCCCTGCTCCAGCGTGGGGTCCCTCCCATGGGAGACAGTCCTCCATGAACTCCTCCAACGTGACTCCTTCCCATAGGTTACAATTCTTTATAAACTGCTCCAGTGTGGGTCCCCCACAGGGTCACAAGTCCTGCCAGCAAACCAGCTCCAGTGTGGGCTCCTCTCTATGGGTCCACAGGTCCTGCCAGGACCCTGCTTCAGGGCAAGCTTCCCATGGGGTCACAGCCTCCTTTGGGCATCCGCCTGCTCTGGCGTGGGGTCCTCCATGGACTGCAGATGGATATCTGCTCCCCTGTGGACCTCCATGGCTGCAGGAGCACAGCCTGCCTCACCATGGTCTTCACCAGGGGCTGCAGGGGAATCTCTGCTCCAGTGCCTGGAGCACCTCCTCCCCTCCTTCTTCACTGACCTTGGGGTCTTCAGAGCTGTTTCTCTCACATATTCTCACTCGCCTCTTCTCCGGCTGCTGTTGCACGGTTGTTTTGTCCCCCTTTTTAAATATATTATTGCAGCGGCGCTACGACTGTCACTGATGGGCTTGGCCTTGGTCAGCGGCGGGTCCATTGGCTGGCTGGCATTGGATCTATCGGATATGGGGGAAGCTTCCAGCAGCTTCTCACAGAAGCCATCCCTGTAGCCCCCCCTGCTACCAAAACCTTGCCACACAAACCCGATACACCCTTCTATTAGCTGGGTGTATTGATTATTATAATGAAATAGAATAGAAAAGCAGAGACTTCCATGAGGTATGGTTACAAGTTTCATGAAAGTACATGGTGAGGAAGACCATGATGATTATCCCACTTAAAATAGGATCTGGATTCTGAGTTTCAATTACATATTTTCCAGAGAGAAGAGGGATGTGGATGCCCCATTCCTCGATGAGACAGTTTTAGTTAAAGTCTACATCTGTCTAAAGATGACAAATGCACAGGAAGTCAGTCTTCTTTAGCTCTGCAAAACTAACAGTTACAGTACTATCTGGGAGGATTTGGGGGGGGGGGGGGGTGTATGTGTGTTATTTTTGTTTGTGTTAAGAGAGGAACTTGTGTATTTTCATTTTTTAAGACTACTTTGTCATTTAGGGAATCATACTTTTCAAGAAGGCCAAAAGTCAATATTTATTTGTACACATACTTTGCATTCCTTTTCACTGAGGTGGCATATGTGGTCATCAAAGTAGTAGACAATCCTTGGCCTGAATAGCTTGCAGACTGCAGAGACAGACAGCCAAAGTAAAGAGGAAAGGATAGGCTCCAAGATATATAACCACTATGGTAACTGGCAAGGTTCTGTTGGTGTTTATTGTTTGCAATGGACCACTGCCAAGTTACAGTTTTTGCTTGTGAACAAAACAAGAAATGAAAATTTTTTTCCTGGCTGGTGCAGAAGTGGGACTTTCCAAGATGAAAAAGGCTGAGAATATTTGACTGAAGTCCTCCATACTGTAAATCTTTTCTTAGCTCTTCTATTGGTGTTCTGCTGTTTTCACTTCCTTGCAGTGCATTCTTTTTCCCAGGTCTTCACAGAGTATCTCTTAGGTGCTTGACAAGTTATGATGAGCGCTGCTGAGCAACACCAGTAAGCATATTCTGATGCTGCCATGCTGGCTTCAGTCTGAGCTGCTGTCTCCTCACAGCCCTTGGCCCAAAGCAGTGTAAGAGGAAGGCATATCAGTTTCTCTAGAAAGGCTACTGTTTTGCATGGAGTAGTTGGTCACACTGAGCAAACCTCTTGGTCTCCCAAGGATTTCTTTTTTTCTTTATTCTTAACATATTCTTTTTCTCATTATCTGTGCTTGGCTTTTATATAATAAACTGTTACTAGTTTAGGGACTGGATCTAAAAGACTGCTTATTTTCCTTGCTTATGCACCCTGATTCTACAGCTGAACCAAAGCTCTTACTTTCCACAAGATTTAAATTGGATTTTTATTCAACAGCCAAATAATTTAGAGGGTTTCTCTAATCTCTGCTACTCTGGCTCATTAAGTGCAAAAGAATTGTCACTTCCACTCACCCTCATTGAAAAAACAGCCTGTAGTAACTTTGCATATAGCTTGAAGGCTGCTTTTGTTCCCCAAAATTAGTTTACGTTTAGCCTATATTAGTTATTCCCCTAGCTACTGTGTCCCAGACAGCCCGGTATTCAAGAGTCCTTGCAAATACAGAAGAATAACACCAAAGACTCTCTACAAAGACCTCATTGTAAGACTAAAAGGATTTCCTGTGAATAAGAGCTACACATGGACTTAACACTGCTGGGAGCAAGAACATACAAGGAGAAACCAACTACATAGTGAAGCCAAGACACTACTGTTTTTTAATGATTTCTTTGTAGATAGGGAGAAGAGGTCTTTTCCCAAGGAGCTCATGATAATACCGTGTAGCCAAGAACACAAGGGAGAATGTTGTATGGAAGGAAAAAAGGGCGCCTTGAAGGAAGAGAGGAAGCTCTGAGCTTTCTCTCTCTTTCTGTTCTTTCCTACTCATTTAGATGAGGTGTGAATGTAACTGATAGGCAATGCACACTGCCTCTTCTGCAGAAAGGGATTCCAGTGGGATATAATGATTTCTTAGTCCTACATTACGGTGGCAGTCCAAAGGGATAGCAGAGCACACCTTGAAGTAACATCATTCTTAAGGCATATGCCATAGGACTGCTCACTAGAGTAGAGAATGAATGCCCATAAGGAATCTCTAGTAACCATTTCCAGAACTACATGAAAGGTGGTATGTATTTTACACAAACTATTTCTTAAGAAATAAAAAAAAAAATCATGATCAAAGGGAATAGAAATAATAGAGGAAAACAGTAGAAACTCAGGAGTAGATGTTGATTTTGCTAAGTTAGACTGAAAAATGTCTTCACACACACACACACACACACACACACAAAAGCCATTTACCTAAAGCATTTTTTCATCATACAAATGTTCTCCTATGTTGGATAGCTTTAAATAAACTCACACTTGTATAGACAGGGAACTTCATTGTTATCATACATTAGGGCAAGCTAGGAGTAACTTCAGCCTGAAAATACATAAGGGACAGGAAATTTTGGGGTCAGCCTTTCTCATATTAAATATTACTAAGCTTATGCAATTTTGGAAAGAATTAATATTCAGTTCATTGTATCTCAGATGGTAGAGGGAGATTGATGCTCTTTCTGTAGTTTTAAACAAGAAACAAAAATTAGCATTGTATGCTCTGTGCAATATAGGCTTAGTTGCTCAGTTCCATGAATAAGGTTCGCCAGGGGATGGTTTCTTAACCAGAGAGTACCTAGGAGTGGTCTATTGCTCCTGGAGTATGGCAGGATCTGATACTCATTTTGCTGAATAAAGACACAGAGCGGTGGGCTTGTTTGTGCTACCCTTACTGCTTCCTTTTGCAACAAAATATAACGTGTTTGCTTCAGACTTAAGACCAGCTTACCTTTTATCCTATCTCTGACCACAAGCAGTAAGAAATGCTTGGAGGAGGATGAGAACAACTACACTCTACTCTTTCATTTTTAACAGCGTGCAGCTCATGAAAGAGAGGGCAGTGTCTACTAGCCTGGATTTTGACCACCTCTCCATTGCTGATCCATAGGATCATCACCTCAGTTTTATCTCAAATGCATTTGGCTGGCACTGGCTCTGGAGTTGGCATGTAAGTGTTTCTGCAGTGTAGAAAAGCAAACTTTGTTACATGTGTCTGTATGAGGTGTTTATTCTGGGCTGCACTCACCAGTTGGTGGAGAAATTTCCACAGTATTTAGAAAGGAAGAGAAGCTCTGAAGATGCCTACTTCTTCTCTGTCAGACTAAGGGTAGGACTGTCAGGCCTTTTCATACCTTTTTGTTCTTTTCTGTTTTATCTAATGACACCTTGTTCATGTTTCCGCTCCCCTAAAGCCTTAGTGATGAATCTTGTAGCTGTTGGACCAACCTGATTACATGCTGAACCACACTGATGTAATCTTGCTCTTTCTCTTTCCTTGACCTTTCCACCTCTTTCCTCCATGCATTCAGCCTCTCATTTTTATAAGAAAAACCAAAAGCTACTCATACTCTAATCATAGTGACCTCGGAGTCTCAGTTGGTGAGAAGCTACCTCATTTGGCATTCTAAGCCATAATTAGTGTCAGTCAATGTCAATGGCATGAGAAACAGTTACACACGAGAAAGGTCAGAGGCTGACTGTTCCTTAGGCTGAGCACACAGTGGGATAGGTGGGTGTCCACTAACTGAAATTTGTGTATAAGAGTAATCTAACAGGATACTCGACCTCACCATATAGTTGCCAGGTACAATTTCAGTTCATAGTTTTTTCACGTTACAGTATTAGTTTTGATAACCATGCAGAGACAGATGGCGTTTTGTCGGCTTTCCAAAGCAGAGGAATAATTTGCCGAGCTGTAGCTAGTGTAATGAGAAGCCAAGTAAGTCGAAGATGAGGTAAAACCAAAGCATCTGTCGGTCCTCGTGTGCCAACTTTTAGATGCTACAGACAAACTAATATTTCCACACAAAAAAGTAGTGACTGTTACAGATTTGTGTAAAAAAGATGGCATTTGATAACAATGCCACAACAGATGTCGTTGAGTCCATGCTTGATTTTTACTACTGCTCTGTGCATTTTTGGAAGAGATACTTGCTCTGCACAGCTTGTATGGAGTATGTTCATTATAAAATTTTATTTTTCAGGAAACAATGAGATGGAAAATTTGTAGCTAATCTGATATTGTCCTTCTTTATCATGCTTCCTTAGTGGTTAGGGAGGAAGAGTTTATTCGTTTGATTCCTTTTCAATCCTTTTTATGTGAGAGAAGTGTCTATACATATAACTATATACTGTATATAATATAAAAATCTTAAAAGAGAGCTCTCTATTAAAATACAATGAAAAATTTGAGGTTACTTGCATTATCCAATATTACATTTTCCAGCATGTGCCATGGAAAATGTGTAATTATATCTCCCCTATTCAAAGGAATCCTTCTCTTCACCTTAATCCTATTCTTTCTCATCTTCTTTGATGAGAGAGAACAATGTTTCAAAAGTTCTCCTTTAAGAGCAAAGCTTGTAAAAAGAAACCCTAAAAAAAAAATACTATAGCCTACTTGACTCTTTCTCCTTGGTAATATATGTGGCAACTTAATAAAAGCAGCTTCTATCTAGGTCAAAATTGTTTGAGGCATGCATACTTCACCTAAAATATATATATTTTTATTAAATACCTGCTATGATGTGGTATCCTCTGCACAGTCTGCATTGTGTGTTGAGAGTGTGAAGGGCCCAGTGGGAGTGGGTGAAGGGGAGCACTTACTCCTCAAAGGTGTGGACCTGACAAAATCTAAACACTTATGTCCAAGCCCTTCTCAGAAATAGAAGCAGCAGGTCCATGGGTCAGTGAGAGGGAAGTTGGGGAGAGAAAAACAGCACTTGGGAGAGGGTGGAGAAGGGAAGCAGGCTCCCTCAGGCGCCAGAGCATCCCACCGCAGGCCTGTGTGTCGCTGGGTGTAAACTTCAAACAAAAGGATCCAACGCTAAACAGCTGCTTACTTTTATTGTGCTCCTGCTGCTTTTTGTTTGTCGGTTGTGAACAGTGGTGCAAATGTTGCTTTGGTGGGTGCAGCGGTGGGGAGGCGGGAACGCAGGTGTAGCTCTCTGTTCAGCGGGCTCTCTTGCTCCCAGGGAGCAGCACTGGCCCACTCTTGCCAAAGTCTATTGGTAGGACTGAACCATAGCCAAGAGTTACAAGTCCAGTTTGATGCAAAAATGGCAACAGGTAAACTGGACAGAGGTTGAATCTGAGGGGCAAAGATATGACCTGTTGATTAGAGAAACATATAGCAGTGTTTGATTGATTCTTTCTGCTACCTGAAGCCCAGAAGCAAGGAAGAGTGAAACCCTGAGATTATAAAGTGCTTCCACCGTGGGTTAGCAGATGCTCTCAGCCAAGGGAGTACTCTTAGACCTTGCCAATTCTTCAAAACACTTTCGTCTGCCAACCAGCATTACCTCTGCCTTATCCACGCTGAACTGAAGTCTAACATGTTTTCATCCAGTACCAGATTTTTGCCAAGTATTTTAAGAGCAGACATTTTTCTCGCAGTAGATTTAATTCACTGATTTGCTCTCCATTTCATAGCATTCGAAAGGGTGCTTAAAATACACAGTTAGAGACTAAAATTACCATATTTTGTACAATTATCATTGAGTTTAAATTGATTATCCTAATGGAGATCTGCCATTTCCAAAATTCTGCTGTCTCTCTGGTTTTATAGTGCATTTTGTAGATTGCTGATGCCTTATAGCTCTTACATATTCTGTTTTCATTGTATTTGTTTCCTTATGAGTGTGAAATGCTATCTCATGGTTTTGGGTTTTTAAACCAAGCCCTCTTAACGACTGTGTTCAGCAGCAAATATTAGTACACAGGAAGTCCACTAGTATGCAAGAATGGAATAAATCGACTTGAGCTAGAGAAAGAAAGAAAACCAGCATCTAACTTTTTACTTCTGCACCTGTACAGGAAAATCTGGCTCATTCAATGTTCTTTACTGTGCTTGAATGTTCATTTTTTCAATATACCATCTACAACAACTTTGCTTCCTCCCAGACACTCCACACAAAAAGCTTCATCTGATAAAATTAATGCTGATACTATCTTTGGATGTTACCCTTGGAGACAGTTTGGGTTTCTTTATATGAAATAATAGTATAAGGCTAGAAATCACAACGGCTTAGAATATTTGTGTCTTTGCAATGTGAAAACTGAAGTTAAATGGGAAGATGAGTAGGGGTGTTCATGGTGGTCTAGAGGAAGAAATGATACTGTGTGTTGAGACACAACAAACTTGGGTTCAGCTCCCAAGCTGTCCAAGGACTTCTTGAAAAATATTCAACTTTATTTTCTCTTTTATTTTATCTCTCTGTGTTGTGTGATTTTGTATGTGTGTGTGTTTAATTGCAAATGTTTTATATTTTTCTTTATGGCACAGTGAAAGGCTTCAAAACTGCTGGAAGTTCTGAAAGACTTGGATCCAACAGGAAAAACCAAGCCTGTACTATAACAAAATGCACTGCAACCTCTATCTTCCTGGTATTATCCACATTGCAGGTTACTTTTTAAAAAAAATAACTAAAACATAAAGGCAAAGGCAGCAAAATTAGCTTATCATGCTGGAAATAAGTGGTAATAATTGGAATCTTAAATACAAAAATTCTAGCAAATCAAAATACAGATTTAAAATTTACAAGTTTAATTGGTATAAGAATATTTTTAGAAGGTAAGAAGAGGAGCACATAAATATCATACTTTAAATCTGGTATCATTAAAGATGATCAAGAAGCTAATATAATTTTGTTCTGCATCACTTTCCTTAAGTACTATTTTGCTTTACTACTGAGTATAATAGATGACTACACCTTTGGTATATCATAGATTACATTTGTTAGAATAATGTTCTGATGAGCCACTTGTACAGTGCCAGCTTGAAGTAGATTTAATCCTTTTTCTTGAACTATCTGTTATTCTTCTGCATGTGCGCTGTGCTGTGGTTTCCAGTGACCCCTGTTTGCTAATGATACATTTTATTAGTGCCAGTTAGAATAAATTGGTCTGTTAGGTTTAGAGCAAAAATGTTAATAATGTTTTCAACCTTAATACAATGAATATCATGCAAATCACTATGCATACACTTCAAAATACAGGGTCACTTCAATCTATGCAGTTACTGTGATTTGTGAGTTTGGTGCAATATTTTATAAGAATACCATTCACAAACCATTTTGTCATCCAGGATGCATTATTTCCTCTTTCAGGTGATGAATTTCAATCAGAGGAGCATCCTTTTGCACCAAGGACTAGTTAAAAAAACCCCAACAAATAACCCAAAGATAATAGTTATGGGCTCCAGGGGTCTTTTTGCTTCAGCAGGTGCTTGCATGGCAACCAAAGCAAACACTGACACATGGAGAAAGAGTAAAATCTAGCTCCCTCTACTCACATATTCATGAAGTTGAGCAGTAATATATGAGGATGAGGACTAGGTCCACATCTTGCATCACTCTACTTAACACAGTAAAATTATTGTCAGTTGATACAAATGCATATATAGCATGAAAATTCTGCCCATAGCTTCAGAGGCTCAAAATAAAATCAGGAGTTCTGTTTTTACTTAAAAAAAAAAAAAGTAGATCTACTATAGTATTTATACTTTAATACTATATAATAATTTATAGTATCTGCCCAACAAAATAGGATTTGGCTCATATCTGGTATTTCTTTCCCCAATGGACTAAATTGCTTTTACAGGCACTCCACGGAGGTGCCATTGCACCTGACAGCTGATCAGTTAATGGTCTGAAGGACCAGAGGAAAGCATTAGCCTATTTTAAAGCACTGGACGTAGCTGTCAGCTGTTGTAAATTGGCATCAGCTGAGTTATTTCTGTTCAGTGACGTCTGATCCACAGGTCGCAGTTCTACTGTTTAGAAATGTTCCAGTTATCATTTTTTCTGGTTTGAGGTGTAGTTCATGGCTTTCATACGAAAGGTATTTAGTTGGGAAGCAAGCTAAGTTCTGGCATCTCCTTTCACCTCTTGGTATATCCATCCGGGGATTGTGCTAGGTGTACCATCTCTCTGGCTCACGCTCCTTTCCCTGATCATCTCCCCTCCTGGTAGGACCATGATCTCCCAAGCACAGAGGATACTTTTTGATTTTCAGAGTTGTTTTAGGCCTAAGAATTCTGTAGGTGTGCACTCTGTGTTCATTACTCTGGGATGACCCAGAAATATGCCCTTGTGGCAAAGAAGGCCAACAGCCTGCACAAGGAGGAGCAATGCCAGCAGCTCAAGGGAGGTCGCCTTCCCATCTACTCAGCACTAGTGAGGCCACATCTGGTGTGTTGTGTCCAGGTCTGGGCTCCCCAGTAGAAGACATGGACTTACTGGAGAGAGTCCAGTGAAGGACCATGAAGATGATTAAGGGTTTGGAGCATCCACCATAGGAGGAGATGCCAAGAGAGCTGGGACTGAAGGAGAAGAGGAAGCTCAGGAGGACCTTATCAGTCTGTATGAATACCTGATGGGGGAGTAAAGAAGACGGAGCCAGACTCTTCTCAGTGGTGCCCAGTGACAGGATGAGAGGCAATGGGCACAAACTGAAATACAGGAGATTCCATTCAAGCATAAGAAAAACTTTTTTATTGTGAAGTTGGTCAGACAGAACAGATTGCTCAGAGAGGCTGTGGAGTCTCCATCCTTGGAGACACTCAAAACCCAACTGGACACAGCCTGCTCTAGCTGATCCTACTCTGAACAGGGGTTGGGACTGGCTGATCTCCAGAGGTGTCTTCCCACCTCAGCTGTCCTGCAATGAGACCCCAGACTCTGCTACTTTAAGTTTGTTGCAAATGCAATACTAGATCTCTGGCATCCTATCTGCTCTCATGCCCATCTGCTGGAATGGCATTATGCCCACTTAGAAGGTGCTATGCCAGTTTCAACAAGGCACGGGTGCCAACCAAACATAGATTTAGAAAGATACCCTACACAAGATCCTCCTGGTAGTAAGTAATGCCAAATTGGGCCCACATGCTTCATTATGAGGGATCACATCTGTTGAGGCTTGTGGGCATTGCACCATCAATTACAGCCTTTATCCTCTCTTTCTCTTTCCTGAAAGCTTTAGTGAATGGAAAGCAAAATCTATGAGCCAATCAAGTGCCTTGAGAAAATCTGGGTTTTTCCCTAGTGATCTCCATCTTGAAATCTCAAATTTCAAGCTGCTTGTGTTTATATCCCTCTGTTAGACATACTTCAATACACACGAGGTTTGTTTGTGAAGGCAACAAAAGAAAAGATACTGAAAAAGATATTCTTTCATGTTGTTTAATACCACAAGAGAAAGATTATGTGCAATTCGTTTGATACCTGTTAGACCCTGAAGCATTATTTGCACTGATACCTTCATTTAGTAGAAGAAAATACGCTATTTGGTTGTTACGTGTTCTCAGGTTTCACTTAGGCATCCAAAAGATCACAAGCCTCGGTCCGCTGGCCACCATGGTACCTGTTTTATGTTGTCAATTGTTGTGTGTGAGACCTGAAGAAATTATATTGCTCAACACACGCTATGAGAAGAACCGATGACCCAGGAAGAACTATTAAGCCTTCTTGCTTCAAGAAAATTGGGCCTGTGTAGGTAAAGATGGGTGGCAAAGTGTTGACTTAGTGCTGCTTAGCTCACTCGAGAGCAATTATCTGTGCCTGCTGATATTTGTCCTTCATGTCGCATAGGCTAACTTGGGAGTTTGCTATGGCAGGAAGCCACCTCCTCAGTCTTCTCCCTGTTGGCTCTGAGTTATCTTGACCTCTGTTCAGTGGGTTTCCTTCAGGACCTCCCTAAACTAGAGCCTGTGATTTAACATGAGTTAAATAATTTAAGCAGGACTGACTAATGCTAGAGTGGGGGTGAAGAACGCGATGCAAGAAACTGTCTAAAGCAGAGCAGTCTAGATAACATGATTAGGACTGACAGCCTGGACTCTCCATAGTGTTCCATGATTTACCTTAGGGTGTAGCTGAAGGGAGGGGGGCACTCCTCTGTACCTGTCTATACCTCATATTTACCTATACATCATATTTACCCTGATGGGAATTGGCTTGCATTAATTGGCAGTCTGCTTAATTTGTGTTACACCAGCCATAAAAGCACAAGCCCAAACAAAGCCCTGTGATCTGTCAGTGTGTGCTTGTTCCTACTTCAGCCAGGAAGCTTGCAAGGAAAGGCAGCGCTGCCTCCCACCCCCTGCCTGCACAGGCAGCGTGGGGGGCCCGCTGGAGGTTCAGGCGCTGGGGTCCCAGTGGTGTCGTGTTGTTCTAACTGTGCCTCATGCCGCTTCGGCTGATGGGCAAACCAGCTGTAGCACACGCCAGTAATATAAAGCATCATAATTTTGATGATGTTTATTCCATGCTTATATCATTAAGAGAAATACGTTTTAAAATATTGGCAAGTCCTACAGACTGAATTTTATTCTCATAATGATACAAATATTGATATCCGAACAGTCCATTATTTATGCACCATTAGGTATTCTGCTCGCGGCCTTTTCCCACATCTTTCCATCTGAACCTGGAGAACATGTGCTGTCATATGGTTTGCCTATTCTTTAAGAGTTAAAACAATAAAAATAGCACAGCAGGGTCTTGTCCATAAACAATGGAAACATTGCTCTAAATTCAGTACTATTTCTGTTTTTATTATGTGATCGCTTCTTTGTTGTTAATCACTTGCCCTACTTAATTCATTCATTATACTCGAAAGCTTTGAGATTAAACCCCCAGGCAGGATAGCTTCATATGAATCCTTTCTTTTTTATCTGTTCCAAGTTAGATTAAGTCTAGGTCCTGTTTAATGAGGTGCCACTTGCTGGCTTTTCATGCAGAAAGAATTCCTCATACTCAGCGGTATGTATATACCATATAAATTATAAAATATTATACATTTTTTCTGAATTTCTAACTAATATGTCCTGCAGAAAACACTGTTATTACAAGTTCCCTGGGATAGGGGTGGTTGACTACTTCTGATTTGATTTGTTTTTTCTTTTAGTGATGAATCTTGCTGTTAATTTTTCAATTATTTAATTTATTTTCATTTATTTTTTATTTAAATTATGTCATTTCATAGCAATTTTTTTATTAACGACTTCTTATTTGTCTATGCCTGCAACTCAGTAAGTCAATTATTGGAATGTCTTCACCTGCCATACAATGTTAACAGCCTGCGCACTCCTAGTAATGCTTTGGTGTTTATGGCCTGATAGGGCCAATGTGGCTTAGGCATGGCAAGTTTATGGCCAGCAATAGCTCAGGGAGCGTGATGGGGCTCTCACTTCACAGTCTGAGTGATGAAGTACTTTATATGACCGTGTTGACAGGGATTAGGCTTCAGCATGGATCTAACGTTGGAATTTGTACCTCTGCATCTTTACTGAGATGTCTTTCTTGCACTGCTGTTGGGCTCCTTCGCAGCCTCTGTCCTGTGGTTAACAAATCTGTTCCATATTGGCAGATTCCTGTTACTAATGGCACTTCCTCTAGATTCATGGAACTGCTTGTACTGATCCAACTTTGACTGGTGATTCCATGCTGGACTCATATCCATGCTTTTGGCTTTTGCACATTCTTTCCAACACCAGAAAACTTTTTAGTTGAAAATGCCATGCACAGCTCTAATGTCATACCCTATGTGTATGTCACACGTATTGCAGGCGGCATGTTTCTTTATGCTAACCATGAGTGTTGAGATACATATACAGGGAGAGTCTGATTATACTGCCAAATCCTACCTTTCTGAAAACTGGGGACATATCTGTTTTCACATGTTTTTATTTCAAGACAGGGAATCAGAAAACAAAACTGGAGTTCAGTTATTTTTGTAAAAGCCTGCTACAGATAAGTGGTAGGTTATGTTAGCGATGAAACAGCAGCTTTGTCCTGCTGAGAGAAAGTGATCACAAATAGTCTCTATCGAAAAATGGCTCCTAAAAACCTTTTCTTCAGAATGTAAGACTGAATGCCTCACAGAAATGGAAGGCAGCAATGATGTCAGTACCAGGCCTTGTACTCAGCGCTGGTGAGGCCGCACCTCAAATCCTGTGTTCAGTCTTGGGCCCCTCACTACAAGAAGGACATTGAGGTGCTGGAGCGTGTCCAGAGAAGGGCGACAAAGCTGGTGAGGGGTCTGGAGCACAAGTCTTATGAGGAGCGGCTGAGGGAACTGGGGTTGTTCAGTCTGGAGAAGAGGAGGCTGAGGGGAGACCTCATCGCTCTCTGCAATTACCTGAAGGGGGGTTGTGGTGAGGTGGGTGTTGGTCTCTTCTCCCATGTCACTAGCGATAGGACAAGAGGAAGTGGCCTCAAGTTGCACCAGGGAAGGTTCAGGCTGGATATTATGAAAAATTTCTTTACTGAGAGAGTGGTGAGACACTGGAATAAGCTGCCCAGGGAGGTGGTGGAGTCACCATCCCTGGAGGTGTTCAAGGAACGTGTGGACATGGCACTGCGGGACATGGTTTAGTGGGCACGGTGGGGTTGGGTTGATGGTTGGACTTGATGATCTTACAGGTCTTTTCCAACCTTAGTGATTCTGTGATTCTGTGATTCTATGTCCATCCAGGACGGATCATGTTCCACGGTCTCTGGGGAGTTCTTGTCCTCACTTTTGCCTGCTGAGTTTAAGAGTTTGGTTACCTTACTCCAAAATAAAGCTTCTCGTGAAAGGTTATTCTAGTTATGTTAGTTATGCTGAACTAAGCATTAGTTATGCTGAACTAGTTATGTTGAATTAAGCCAATTTAGGCAGTGGTTTTTCTTACGGAGTTTCTGAATGTTTCTGCCAATTTATAGGGAAGATATACTGTATTCCTCAACCTGGGTTTCTGGTGACTCTTGAACAGTTCACCTGGACTAATGTAGTCAGTTATACAAGGTCCTTGGCTTTTGGCCCTTCTTCAGTACTGGTTAACTCTGTTCTGTTGTGAAACTCTTGCAAGAACTCTTCTCAACACCTTTGTGTAAGTGAAAATTGTGGCTTGCTCTGTGTGCCTCCTGGGTTCTTCCATCTTGTCATGCTCCTTGATGCAAAGTTTTTGACTTAAAGACAGTTGAGAGTCTAGTGTTAAGGAATTTGTATACAGCAAAAATAATAACCCATGAACTGGTAGCTTTTTCTTTTAACTGTGATCCAGATTAGTTCTGTGGGTAGGAAATGTTTTTATTGTTGCCAGTACTACTACTGACATTCCAGGTTAGGATTAACATAAAGCTTCATATTGAAGATTAATATTCAGGAGAAAGAGGAGAGGGGCATTAATTTTTTTTTCAGTTCTTAACCTGTAGGTGACTGATTTTGAGAACACTGATGGATACTTAGATAGCAAAGAATGGAAGAACAGAGTTAAACTACACCTAAATATTTGGTGTAAGCAATGGCTTATAATTTATTCTGTCTTCTGAAGGAGTTGCCAGTCAAAAAGTGTCAATACTAATCACAGTAGAAAGGATACTTGACTCAGACAGAATAGTAAACTTAAGCACATTTTCGCTAATGCTTTATAGACTCTAAGGTTGCAAACTCCTTAATACTTTTTTTATATATATGTGAAGAATATGCAGAAGAAGCAGATGGCTCAACATAGGTAAAAATTGAATAATTTTACTTTTCTGAAATACCTATGGATATTCAAGCATTATGAATGCAAGTACTGGTACATAAATATCATATCCTAATAGGTGATTGACAGTCCTCCACTTTGTGAATCAATGAAAAAAAACCTTCTTTGTTCACGTCCTTTAAAAAGTTCAAAGTAAAAAACAAATTAACCGGTTGTTTTCTTTTCTTCTGCCCTCTGTTGCTAGGTTGTACCACTTATCACTTGTGAGACATCCAGACCTGGAACGGAAATAACAAAGGGAATTGCAGCGCTTTCAGTTCAAGGGACTGGTGGTGGTTCACAGTAGGCTTGCCCCCCACAGCCAGCTTTAGAGAAGAGATCGGTAGCTTTTCAACTGCATAGTGTGATGTTATCAAATATTTTGAACTGTAATCTTGCAATTACTATTAATGTTGCATTAAAAGATTATTTAATGAAGGAGATCATGCAGAGAACAAGCAATATAATGGCTCCAAGCAGCTTGCCTCCCACATACCTGGAAAAACTCCCTACTGCTACAGAGGGAGGAAGAACAGTTAGTGCCAGTTCTAAACAATAGGTTTCACACTATATCTGTTAAGACCTGTTGCTTTTGGCAACAAAAACTGACTCAAAGGCACGAATTTAAATTTTAAAAAGTGGTGCTCAGTGATTAAAGACAAACACAGAATATTCTAGTTTCTGCTGTGTATTGTTTAGTATTCAAAGGCAGTTGTGGAGGTGTTGGCTGTCTGGGCGTTCCTTTCTACCATGTATTGTTTAACCTCTATGCATTTCAGGGCCAGATCATGTTCTGACAAAAATGCGGGTAATTCTGAAGCAGATGCAGTTGTTCTGGTGTAAAACTTGTTGAAGTAACAGAAGAGCTAAGGCTTTAGTTCTGCTTTAGAACTGAAATGTATTTCATGCTGCAAATTTATGTGTCTGTTGCTTTAGTGCTCTGTTGGCAGGACCCTAATATAGCATATCTCACTTTGGTATCTATGATCATGGCTGCCTGGTGTTTCCTTAAGCCTTCACTTCACGTATCTGATTTTCTCTTTGCAACACATGGAAAGCTGAGTAAAGTGTGATGATGTTAATGCGTGGCTAAATCCAGACAAGCCAGTAGTTCCCCAGGAAGTTCTATATTACAGATACTTTCAGAAATTGGTCCACATTACAGAACATGTGAAACATGGACATGTTATAAACAAAGTAACAGTCCTGCACCAGTTAAAAAAATAATAAGTGAAAGAAAAAGTTACTAGATCTGGTGAAATTACAGCTATGATGGTCTCAGGACACAGGCAGGGCAAGACTTGTAGGAAGATGACTCTTTCTTTATTTAAAAAAAGTTTTTTTTAATCCTCCAATACAGCAAACCTGGACAAATGTTCCATACAAACTCTTCCTTGTGTCATGCTTTGTGGATGTACTTAAAGAAAATCCTCCATGCTGTTCCACCCTCTAATGAAACGGGTGTTAGACCACAACACCATGGTTTTGGCTTAGCAATAACCTTACAGAGGGTTGAGCCTGAAACAGCATCGTGCTCTAACACCAGGTGTCAGGGTTTGTTTCCCGTAAACTAAAGAACATCACCAGGCTGCGACAATGATGTGAACTCTTTCATATATTAATTGAATTCCTACTATCTTGCTTGTCGGTACCTCACTCTATAAAGCCTGATCAGATATCTGCAAAATAGTGCCATAACAACGGAGTTGAGAGTCTACCTACTTTTGGATACCCATCCCTTTGTGTTTCAAATCAGTTGGGTTTTGGGTAATTAATATCTGGAGTTTCTCCATCCTGACAATTGTAGGTTGCTCTGTCCTGACTTTGTCTTTTCCTTGCATCATGGAATTTGGGCACAGGATGTCCAAAACAGCACATTTCAATCTATACACAGGAAAGGCCAGGGATTTAACTAGCCTTTCATTCTTACCTAGAGGGAAGTTGGACCTGCTCTGCTGGTGTGCAAATACCCAGTAGTAGTTGTAACCCAAGACCTAGCCTGGATTTCACCCTCACAGATCTCAGTGGGGTTGCTGGTGAACACTCATCCTGTACAGAGTTAATAGGAAAACTCAATAAAAAATAAGCACCTTCACCTCTATTTTTCACAGCGTTGTTCTTTTTTATCTTGTATTCTGTTCACTGTGAGTAAAGAAACTGTGTGTAAAGCTATATACACATATTTATTACTAAGCAAAAGAAAATCCTACCTCTGACAAAATCTAATTGTTAGACTGGAGATATGAGTGTTCATATCCATTTCTTTACATTTAAAGTTCACTGTTTCCATCCAATTCATTAAACAGCAAGCCTGCTTTTCTGTCATCCTTATTTGTGATTGCATTTACAAACCATGAATAATTAGAAATAATATTTGAAACAAAGGCCTTTGGGGCTATATTAATCAAGGAGGAAAGTGTTACTCATGAAATTTTATGGGATAAGCACGACTATCAATAGAAGATTATTCCTGCTGCACTCTTCGTTTTTTCCTAGGACTCCTAGTCACATTAGAAATGCAATATTTTGCTGGAAAAGTACAATATTTTCACAATGCATGATATATTTTTTAAATTAAAATAATATTGTGTTTAACCTCACAATGTCTTTGCAGGAAAGGTTGGTTTATTTCAACCCCTTTTACATATGAGAAAATTGCCTAAGTGATTTTCAGGGCATATGGCCTAGAAATGGAACTGCATGTCTTGAATGAGTTCCAGCAAATTTCATGTGCTCTTCTTTCACTGCATCTTTGTTGATACAGAGGACAAATTAATTCAGTCTTCCAAGTAAATAACCCTGAGAAGATTGAAAGACTGCCTGTCCCTTCCTCTATAATCATGATTTTCCATGGTATCTGTATTCCACCGGGCATTGAAAGCTTCAAAAATAGCCATAAATTCATGAGCGCATGAGGGAGTTTTCCCGAGAACTGGCCAAACCTTTGGAATACTTGCTAGAGGGAGGAAAACGTGATCATGGATTTCAATACATTGAAAACCATAACCAAATTTCTTTTTGATTATTCTTTTCTATGATACATTTTTCTCAGTAAACCACTGCTGGCCATGTGTTATCTCCCCTCATTCTTTCCCTCACCTTTACAGATCAAACAAATAGAACAGAAGAAATAAGTGGGAGAGAGCAGCAGAAACCTGTAGCAGAGCAACAGTTTCCACCATCTGTTTACCAATTCTCAAACTTAAGCAGAACACATAAAGTACATAGCAAACAGCAGAGTAGTCCATTCTGGGAGGTGCTACTGAGCTTACTCAACATCAGCCTTTCAAATACAATCCTCTTTCTTTTCTTCATGAGCTTTGGAAGGTAAGCATTTGGGTTTACAGATCTACAATCAGAGTTTTATGAGTCTATGATACTGCAGTATTTCTTTCTCTATCAACTCAACTAGGAGGAAGAGCTAGGCTTTTAAAAATGACTGTCCACAATGCATTCAGCTTCCAGACACTGATGTATTTTGTCTTTGTTTCTAAGCACCATACAGTCTTCTAAATGCTTTTACAAATTAAACTTGAATGCTAGCTTTCACCGCTATCTAAGTGCAACTTATTATTTCTAATGATCTCGGCTCCTTTTTGAAATGCCACTCAACTTCTCTTTACTGTAACCATTAAATATAGCTAAACAAAATAAATAAATGAGACAACTATTTCTAGCATGCAAACCTTGACAAATTTATCAGTTATATTTCAACAATTTTTTAGTTGGTAATGAAATACTCATCTCTGTTCTCTTTATGCTACTATGCTGTATCTCATGATGAAACTTCATGAAGTTTCTTTTAACACTGTTGGTGGTGGTGTTACAGGGAATCTGTGTTAACTAATGAATGCTACATTTATAATTTATTCTAAGCAATCTAAACTGTTGTTGGAAATAGTCAGTGCCTGCTGAAGCTTTATGAATGTAGTTGCATGTATATGAATAAATTGTAACTGTATTTTCACTGATTTAGACAAAAGTAATGGAAATCTTGATAGTAGTTCTTACTGGAGTGACACCTGTTAAAAACATCACTTTCTTTTTGAACCAGTTGTGGTATAGACAGTCAGTGTTTTTCCATGACTGTTCAACAGAAATCCTGTTTCATAGTGAAGTGTCTCTCCTCCAAATCCAAAAGCAGCAAAATGTATCCTTTCTTCTATTCCTTAAATAAAAATATGCTAATCATATGTTAATTAATTGCATTAAAAATTAAGAGGAAACATGCAATTATAGTATACAGGTGCAAAATTACTAGCCAAATTTTCAGTATTAGGTACAACTTGAAAACTGAACCTCTCATCATTATTTATTATTGGCAACCATGGAGTACATGAATGCTTACAGTTTGCATAATGTAGTAATGAATAAGGAAAAACTTTACATTCTGTTGCTGGTTTAATCATTTTTCTTTATTTTAATCTGTGATCTGGCTACATCCTCTGTTTTACACAGAGGCTTTGTTCTCAGTTTTTATTCTCAAGAGTTGTGGAGCTGAGATGCATAACTTCCAGCTATTACTGAGAAGCATAGCTTGGCAAGTGAGTTTCTCAAAGTTCAGAGCAGTGTTGTTATGTCAAAAGAAAGTATTTAGCACCATTTAAGTTCAGGCACACTGAATCAGGAATCTGATATTTGTACAGGAGTTTACATATACAGATTTAATGGATGCTGCTCTCATTTCTATACTAAGTCCTAATGCAGTAATCACAAATACTATACTCAGATCACCAGTCTAATAGTCAGTGAGATGGCATGGAGTAGGAAAGTTTTATGAATGATGTCAAACAAGTTTAGGTACACATGTTGTCACTTTTGCTGTCTCCTCATGTCTGTAGAAAACTCAAGTACGTAAGAGGACATGAACGGCATAGAAACCTATGCAGTTCCATCACCTGCTTTTAGTGTTCTCTGAAATCCACAGACAGGGTCCTATTGCAAAGAGTTGAAATAAATTCAGGTATAGTCATTAAAAATAATGACTGTAAAACAGGCTTGCTTCAAAAACCACGTCTACTAGGACTCAGACTGATCTTGCCATAACTCTGAAGTGATGCTATTTATTCCAGTCCTGGAATAAATAGACATCCAGAGATGTCCATGCGGCAGAGTGGTGAATCACGGACAAGCCTTCTTTTACTTGGCTTAGCATGTCTTGCACATTTCTGTAAAAGAGTGAGAATCTGGAGAATCACTGACTGTCAGTGTGGGCAAGTGTGCAAATGTGCGTGTTTAAACCGACACCTGAAACTTTCATTTCTTCCAACATGACTTTTGGGAAGATCTACACACTTCTAAGTGGAGTTTATTGCAATCTTTGTTTTGGTGCAGTCAGTAAATGTGATTGTTCTTCCCTTTGTGAATGGGTGAAAAGCTGGAAGAGTCAGGTATTGCTGCTTGGGTGGTTCTGCTTTCCATTGGCATGCTCTGTGCAGCTTTTGTTTTCTATGGGCTCTTGCAGCGTTTCCTGCCAGTCTTCGAGATTTACGTGAGGGAGTACAGACCTGAGTGGTACCCAGCTGGAGTCCCCCCCTAAACAGACTTTCAGTATGAAACATTTAATTTTCCTGAGAAAGTGAGTGAAATTTTGTATGACAAAAGTTGTTATAATATCAGCCTAAAACTGGGCTTTGGCCTCTTCTCAGCAGTCCTAGATGAAATTGTGAGAGTGTAGTTTACACTTTTGGAAAGAATATTGACCAGTCTGTTTGCTGGTGTTTAACTCATTGCCTTATTATTCCAGAACCTGGGGTCTGCAAAATCCCTGTGCTTTCTGATCCACCTTGTTACGTCTGCCATAAAAAAGTTAAAAGCTGCTTTTTTGCCCCCCTCATAGCTCACTCGCAAGATTTCTTTTACGTTTCTCCTACTATTTCTTCATCACTTAATGGCCTAAGGTGCATTTAATTGCAACTAAGTAGCTTGCATTCCCCTTGCACGCATTAAAGAGTAAATTCTGAATGATTGGACATAACTAGTACTTATCATAGTAAATAGCATATTCACCTCTTCCACAGTCAGACAATTTCATACTGTGCAACTTTTCTGCTTTCTGAAATGTCACTACTTAAACTGTGGCATGATTTTCCCATGAGGACACATTGAAAAGGCCTTTCCTGAAACACAGCTTGGAAATGTAACCTGCATGTTATATTTAAACCAATTTTAGAGCACTCAAAAATTGGATGAACACGTACAATGCCCACACAGTAGAGACAGTGTGCTTTTTATTCTTTTTTTTTCCCTAGGAACTGGTACTGGGTTTCATGAGTTTCTTCAGTTTTGAATTTGATTTTTATTTTGAAGTCACTTGCCTGTTTTGTGAAAGCATTTCTCTATTATTAGGCTTTGCAACTCCAGAAATAGTTCCTTTCAGTTATCTCTCTGAGGTGATATACATCACAACGAAAACTCAGGTACTGCACATATCATTTCCTAACCTTGAACTGAATGGCACCAAAACCAGCTTGACGTTTAATAGTTTCTTGGCTCATGACTTTGCTGGGGAGAGCTCTTCTTTTACTGGTGAAAGATGGTGGGGTGTTCTTTTTAGAAAGAACTCTATGAATATGGAAAAGGGGGAAAGTGAATAATTGTGTTTAATCTGAAATGTGTTTGATGCATTTGTTTCAGTTTTTAAACGAACGACACAGCAATGTGTCTGCAGGTAGACACATGCACTACCATACACAGCAGAGATGTCCTGAAAAGCCTCCTTTCATTCTTAGTGCGGTATTTCATAAATCCCAGAGAAACTACCGGAAAGAGGCTTGAAGAACTCACCAGGAGGAAAAAAAAATTATGAATTAATTAAAAACCACAGATCGAGTTAAAAATACAAATTGCTCAATTTCTGTCAGCTTCGAATGTGGCCATTAGAAGGATCAGCACCAGACCCCCCAGCACGGCCACTGCCGTTCCGCGGGGACGCCTGGGGAGAAGCTGGCACAACCTGGACAAAGCATGGCCTTGGCCGCTGCCCAGTAAGGCCGGTGGGGGATTTCTCTTGAAATGCCTAGTGAATGTCAGATCATGCCAATAAAGAGTTTCAGCCCAGAACTATCCATCATATGCGGGGCTTTGTGATGCAGTTGAGTATATTTCTCCTGTGTAATAAAATACAGAAAGCACACACATTTCAATGATTTTTCTTTGTAATTAATGGAATCGAGCCACCATGTTATTTTTCTATAGCACTAAAAAGGAAGAATGAACCTGCTTTCTCTGCAGTATTTGTAAACTTTCAACTAGATTAATGATTAGCAACCAATTGTTACACACAAAAATATGACTTAGTTTGGACTGATCTGTCAGCTTGTTGATTTGGGTTCTGGTTTGGTTTTGGGCGCCAGTGTCAGACAAAGGAAAAGCGTTGTTTTGTGAAGCCATATATGAAGTTGCTATTGTTCCTTATTTGACGATGAGTATCATGTCATGGTATACATAAGCAAAAAGGGAACAAATTGTGCATTTGTATCATGTATAAGTTATAAAAGCATGGTTACATAAGTAATGGTCTTTTATTAAGTCTAAATTCTACCTAACATTTGGAGACCTACAAAGGATAAAACTGTTTGTGTGTGGTTTAGATTAACAGTTTTCCCAGACTGCTGCAAGTCAATATGCTAAAACTGGCTGCTGGCTTGTACCTCCGAACCCAGTGCTGCGCAGAAAAACCTGCCCCGGCAGCTGGGCTGCACCGAGGGGCTGTGAGCTGGGGACACTTGTGGGACCTGACCCAAATAGCTGATCACTGAAAGACCACTACAGTGTCACCCGGGGGTGTAGTATGCATAAGGCCATGCGCTGCCGGTGCAGTGCAGGTTCGCTCCGGAGCGCCCTGGAGGAGTGCCAGGCTGGGGCACCCGGCGTCATCTGGAGCCGGCTCTCATTTTGCCTGTTTCCTTGGGTAGCTTGGAGTGCTTCATGCTTGACCTCTGATGTTAAGTCTCTATCTCCTCGGTAAAACCCAGGGAAAAGTCAGATTAATGACTTTTGCCTGTTCGTCCATTTTTGACAGGAAGCAATTATAGCTGGCAAATAATACGTGGCGTCCTATGTGTGCTTTTACTCTGTGTTTATGGTTACCAAAGGAGATTTCCTCTCAGCACACTTCCTTTCACTAAAGGAAGAACAGTCTGATGTGCCGTTAGTCCTTGCTGGTTTAGTCATTTAACCACTGCGATATAGCACTTATTCATTTTATCTGGATTTATTTCTTCTCTCCTTTGTGCCAATAGCTGAATACCTCCAGTTGTGTGGTTATGTTTCATTAACTGGAGTTCAAGCTATTAGTGTTCATGGCTTTAATGGAGAATCCAGTACTGAAAACAAAGGAATGCATGATCTCCTTAGGAGCCTGGGGCTGGGAGAATCCAGAGGTAGCAAAGAGCTTTGTGCAGGAATTTGTAGGAGCTGTTCTCTAGCCACAGCGTTGGAAGCAGGTCTATATGCCGGCGAAGTAGAAATTAGGGGTGGGGTTTCCAGAAACACTAGATCCTGCTCAAAGCAAAAGGTATTTATATTTTTAAGACTCTATCTGCCATGAAAACTGTGTAGCTATTGCCAGCATGACATTGAACCTGAATTAGTATGCCTTTGGCTGACACTGAACACCCACAGCTATATAGCTTCTCAGCACCCAGGAGTGGTTTGTCTGCAAGAGATTGTGATGATGCATGGTATGTTGTCTTGCACCCTTGGGAATCTTACAAGCTCTGTAAAGTCCATGGAAACTTTGCAAACCAAAATTTCCAAAGGTTCCTAGGACTGCCAAAGCCTCCATCTCATTCTCCAGAAAACATGCAGTAAGATGAGAAGAGGTTTGCACTGTATTAATTTTTGTTATTAACCACACTACTCACCCAATAACGTCAATAACTGTCTTAGAAACACGGTGCTGAATTAAATCAAGGACACTGCTACTTTCTGTACCTTCTCAAGCCCTTTCAGGAAGCATGTTCTCCACTCTTATGTGTGATACCTACTGCAACTGAACCTGGTCTGTAGAGTCCAGGACCTGCAAACCTATATGGATGCATAACCACACCTCTGTGCCTATGTAAATGAGTACCTATGTGTGCACCTATATTCACATATAAAAGTGAGCTGAATGTGTGTTAAACACTTGAGCTGGTCTTGCAGTGCAGACAGCCGAGCCAGAATTTCAGCGATTGCATCAATGGTTGTAATCTAAGCAACAGGCTCCACTCCTTCAGTCTCCACTGTATTTTTGTTTCCTTGCCTATGCATAGGTCAGCTAACCTATTATAAAAGTGGTAGTTTTTTAATTCATATGACTTTTCCCCCCCCCCCCTTGTCTTACCTGAATGTTATAAACAGTGCTGAAAACAGCAGTGAGAGTGCCAGTTTACTCTGGTTGCAAATCCACTTTGCAAATTACTGGGAGTCTTTTAAACAGAAAGAACAATGTTACTCCTCACTGCAAATCTGTACTCGGGAGACAAAAAAGAAAGAGGGTGGAAACATGTGGGACTGATCCTGCTTTCAGTGTCACCCTTAGCAAAATCCTAAAGGAGCTTGACGCCGGCAGCCTGCATAAAGTGCGCTGTATTTGAAGCAATTGAGTTAATGTTTGAGACTCTGACGATTGCAAAAGTAGGTTGGCATAATTATATTAAGATATCTCAGAGTGTCACGTACTTTGCAAGACTGAATTTTAAACTGTTGATTTAAATTAATAAAGATTCAAGAGTTTATAATTTGTTTATTTATTGAAATCAAATGCAGTCCATGTTTCTAACTAATTGAAAAGTATACTTGTGATAGAGAAAGTATTTAATTTGGGCAGGCAAGCTACCAGACTTCCAAATAAAGATGATGAATTGCAAATTCTCAATCTTAATCCCTGTAGGCTGACAGTTACCCCTTTAAAAGCAGCATTTGAGTGATATACTATAGCTGGTAATAGCACACAGCTGCAGAGTAGGAAATCCCATTGCTATTTTGCAAAGCTTTTATTTTGCCTCATTCATTTATTTTTCAAAATGATACTTTCCCTATTTAGAATAAAGAACTTTTTGCCATTGAGAGTGGACTGGACCTTTAACAAACAGTTGCCCATTTGTCTGCCGTATGTAAAAACGCCTGGAGATCAGTTCAGAATTTACTTCACTTGCATGTAGCATTTTCATGAGCATAAATGCATTTGCGATTTTGCAACCTCTTCTCCCTCCAAGTGTAAAGAACACATTTCTGTTATATATCCTAACAGTCAGCATACGAGATCAAATACAAAGGGGTTTTTTCTGTCTTTAATGTATAAAGCATGTGTCCAACAACAGCAACAAAATCAGTGCCAGAAGAAGCAGTCCATGGGGAAGCAGTAATTTGTGTGTCTGCACATTATTCTGTGTCTATGCACATATTAACCCTGGTATACAGTAAATTGTGTTACCATGGCAGCCCTCACATGGAAAGTTATATACTAGTAGGGTATCTCTAACAACCACCAATGGGGAATACGCCTGTTCTGGCAAATGCAGAAGGGTGTAGTTTTTTCTGGGAGGAAACAATGCACTATAATTAAGGATGGGAAAACAGGGTTGCAGAAAGGCACAAACAACTCAGTATTTGCCCCAAATGCAAGAGGTGAACAAAAGCCCTCAGAAGAACTCCCTCTCTCCCTTTTCCCATGCATCAGCACCAACACGACTCCCAAGGGCTGGAGTGCTGTAGCCTTTTTTCAGATAAAGCTGCCATTAAAATCCTGTCTTATGGTTTTCATTCTGTATACTTTTCATTGAGGCTTTTACAGGGCAGTTTGCTTACATTAGCTTTTGTGTCCAATTTTGAGATTTAACTTCTTTCTTTATGATGAAGCTAGTTTGTCAAGGGTGAGCTGTTATCAGTGATGCTTACAGTTCCTCAACACTGCATGTTATCATATGCTGTGTTATATTTATAGTTGTATATACAACTTTGCCAAACTTCAGCTTTATGGCTGACATTTTGAAACAGATGTTATTTGCCTGAGTTTTTTTTTTTTTTTTAATGTTTAAACAAAAAAGATTCAACCACTTAGAGGAGTCAGATTAGAGGAAAAATATTTTTTAACCCCATTAGAAATGTTTTTGACAGTTCTCCTGGAATGTTTAGCACCTGCTGGTTTGAATTGGAGTCTTAACATTAGTGATACATAAATTAGAGCATCACTCAAAGAGAAAGTACAATAGACATGAGAGACTGTGTCAGTGTTTTACGATGCAAAAGCCAACAGTGAGTAGAGTGAATGTAGGGTCAGCACTTTGGGTGAGTCATCAGTGGTTTAGAAAGAAGAAGCAAAGAAAAAAGACATGACAAGACAGACACTCCCAAGAGCTACAGGCTTGTTGTGTTGGCTGAAGTTTAATGGAAAAGTGGTGCTCCTGTCAGCTGGTGTACTACATAATAATGTTAACACCACTACAAACAGGTTGTGGTTTATTGCTTCAATTCCTTATATACTGGCAAGAGAATTAACAAGATTGATGCATTAGGATCTTAGATCTCAGTCAAATTAGGTGACTAAGAGGGTGATGAAAAAATGCTTGTTCTTTGAAGGAGCACAACTCCATCAGAAACTTGTTACATCCTAGCATCAGACCATTTGATGAGCTGCTGATTTAACAGCACACTTAGCAGGCAGTAGTTACGCTGATAGGGGCAACTACTTAATCAGTGCTTTAAAGATATTATGTTCAGAGTGATTTAAAGGGATATTGTGCTTTAGTAAGTGTGCCGTGAGTATGAATATGTTCTGCATGAAGTGAATGCAAAAATGAGGTTGCAAGTGTCATTTATACTGTCAGCTTCTTTATTTGGGCATATGTTAAAAGAAGAAAAAGCCAGTAAATACAAAACAATTACTAGCATTTTGAAAATGTTCCTTACTGGAAGGAAATAACGATTAGTGGAGGAGAACAGGGAAAGAAAATAGCAGCTATCACACTCTATGGATTTGCACAGTAGAGAAAGAGAGAAAATAATGAAGCGCTGTAAAATATAGGAGGGGAGATTTTTGAAGATGCAACAGTGAGCAAAGTGCTTGAGTTCCACCGTCTGGCTTGTATGACTTGGAGGATTTCCCTTATCATCGTGAATGTATCCAGGAATGCTGACTGCCTTTCAATACCTGCCTTGTACAACAAGTGGCTCAAAGAATAAATCCTGCATACCTCACCAAACCAGGGCAAACCAGCTTGGTACGGAGCGATCTGTCAGCACTTGTAGATCTGATATACTGCGTTTTGTATCTGATAAATATCTGTGGAGAATCAGCATGAGAATTGCTTTCTGAAGTCTCATAGACAACATTTAAAATAACAAACAGCAAAAAAAGTGAGGAGGTGGTATCAGTGTATTTGAAATATCTGATGTTGGAGGATGGCTGAGGTAGAGGGTGTTTCATGCCAAGTGACTGATCCAAGTCTGAAATGACTGCAGCTCTTACCTAGACTTTGTCTTCAGTTTTGGGCTGGTGACTGTACTCTGTAGGTTACCTGCCTTGGTTTACAGGGGTCTGCCGATTACATCCCTCTCTTGCCCTGGAGTCCACATGTCCGATGCTCTGCTTAAAATTCCCACAACAGGTTGCAGTTAGGCAGAGGGGCCAGAAATTAGCCACCCTCATGCTGGCTGGTTCTTCCCAGTAATATCCAGTTGCTGCTGGGGCAATGCAGCGCAGGCAGCAGAGCCTGGAGCCCAGCACTAGGGTCCCATGGATAGCTGCAGTATTGCGGCATCCCAGGTTGATGGCATGGAGCTTTTCCTCAGCATTGAATTAATTAACTTTAGAAAATGGCCAGATCTTTAAGGTCCATCACAGCAAGCACAAAAATAACGGAGGGAAAATAAAAACAGGCTTTGCTTAGGGCAGGGGAGCTATTCATTTTGTTGAGGAGAAAATGAGGCAAGGCAGAGTCATTAGAAAGGCTCCTTATGAAAGCAGGAGTTGCTTGGGAAATTACAGTGCCATTGACTAGAATACATCGAGTACAAAAGGGAGATATAATAAGAGGAAAGCAGTTAGGCACCTAAGCCCTGAAATGTAGCATTACATCCATCCTGAGAGGTAATCATTCCTGTCATTACTAAGCTGTAAGATCACTCAGTCCTAGCATGGCAGAAATCCAGGAGCTCAACACATCAGTCAGGTAGCTTTTCATAACCCTCTGCTTCTGTGGCTCAGCTGGAGTTCAAAAAAACCCCGTATAGTGGCAGTCACTCTCATGGTTGCTAACAAACCTTGTAAGTAATAACTCATAAACCTCCTTAATTGAAATAAATTAAATTTTCTCTTCATTACTGCTTTGCAGAGTCATTTTAAAGTGCAGTGATTCTTGCTCAGGAACTGATACATTGGTACTTGCAATTGTGGCTCCAGAACAGAAAATCTGGGGACAAATGATATGTTATAACTCAGATTTCTATCTTTTAAGTCACCATCGGTGTTCCCCTTAATTGCTACAGTTGTGTTTTCTTTGTTTGTTTGTAGATATGATCCGTATCACATAACTGAACCACGCGTGTGTAATTAGTGTAAGAGAAGTGGCAGGGATCACACTACCAGAATGGTGACAAAAGTAGCCAGGGGCGATGGCTGTCTGAGCAGAGTCCAGAGGTGTGACGTACTGTCTACACTAGAGACTGGCAGTAGAATAGAAATCCTGAGCACAGAATGACTGTTTGACCACCATACTGCCTATGTGCAGCCACTAATAACTTTACCAGTCTTACTCATTGAAATTATGTCTTGTTCAGTGCCGTAGAAACCATTCAGATTGTTCCTAGTACCACCTTACAGATCCAGGACATGATACACTGACTTGGAGGAAAGGTCCTGCACTCTATTTGTGAAGCAGCCAGAGAAACAGGAAAGTAAATGTTTGAGTTACTTACCACAAAGTTTGACAAAATACAGAACCTTCTGACATCCTTAGAGGATAAAAAACTCTGACAATCCCAGCCAAAAAGACAGTTGTGGAGAATGAGATGGAAAATCATATGTTTTGTTGAAAGATTCGAAGTAAAACTATGACAGAAAAAATGCTGCATAGTGGTGCAAATAGTTGAGGATTTCTCCTAAGAGATGCATGGGTTCTCAAAAATGGCTTGAACCGTTCCAATGACCTTAAGATTACTGGTACCACAGAGCCATAGACTTGCCCCCGTTCATTTCTGTGTCCAGTCTTTGCTCTCATATTGTCTGAGAGCACATCCTGGAGAACAGACAATCTATATTTAAAGAATTCAGGTGCTGAGGAATTCATTCCAACAGTGGATATACAGTTGTATCGCTCCATGATTATCACTGTTTATTACCAAAAATACAAAAGCTTCTTTCCTCTCTACACAAAAATCTATTTTCTGTGTTTTCATTAATGCCTCTTTCCTAATAAGGATTATTCCTCCTTACTTATGGACCATGAGTGAATCACCCGTTAACCTGCTCTGGTATAACCTAAACAGCCAGAGTTTCTGGAGTCTCCAACTGCAGGATGGGTTCTGCAGTCTTGAAATCTTTGCAAAAGTGTTTCTGGATCATTTCCAGCTTGTCAACAAGCTCCTAAAATGTGTGGATTGAATACTTAGGACTTAACACAGTGTCTGAGCGCAATTTACTAATTTCCTATTTTATGTCATATTCTCAGGGGAAGCATTAATGAATATCCTGGCTGTATCTGTCCTTATCTGCTGGGATGCACGCAGTATATATAGTTCAGTTTCCCAGTCACCAGAACATGTAGATCAGGCAGGCATCTGCTCAAAACATTTTGGAGTTTCTGTTCAGTCCTTGCACCCCAAAGCATCTGTACTTAGGAACCAGATGTGCCTGCCCATCCGGTAATAGACGCATAGGGCCTGTTGTTTTCGAGTGAGACTCCTGTCCATCTTATGCCATTGACTAGGGAGAGAGAACACATTTGCATTTTGCTTTCTGATTTGTAGCTTGAAAACACTAAAAAGACTGCTCGCCTGGAGAAGGAAACTGTACTGAAGCTTAGCTCTATAAATGGTATCAGTCTTGGATGCTTGTCATCACTGCAGCTGGCTTTTAAGGACCTGACTATCTGTGGAAGCTGTGAATCTGAATTAAAGGCTTTAAACTACTTTGTATGGGCAAAGATGGGCACCTCAGAAGGCTTTTCATTGAGCAAAAGCTACCTATGCCAGCCCTCAACCAAGACTGCAAAGAGCACGTCTTAGCTCCCTAAGGTGATGGAAAGCGCTCCATGCTTCAAGCGAGTCCTGTATCATTTTTTCTCTATCTTCTCCAAAGATAATCTAATGTAAAATGTCTGAAAAATTTTGGGAGTGCAGACTAGAAGTCCTACCCCAGTTTAGGGTATCTGAGTCATGCACGTTGTAGTTTTCTTCCTCTGGAACTGGGAACTGGAAATGTTTTTCTGCACAGTGCTGCAACTTCAGTTTTAAGAGTGGTGAGTCCCAGAGCCCAGAAGAGCCACTGGTACTCTTACAAGATAGGAGAGAGGGTTTTAAACTCCCTTTCCTGAAAGGCTGTTTAGCCCGGACCTCCTACATACTGAGCAGAGCCAGTATAGACAAGATGGACACCGCCACCCAACTGAATGAAAGCTGCCCTCACTGCTATGCTTTTGTGCACAACTCATCCGCATCTGTGCACGCTAAGCTTGGTTTGGGTGTCTGGCTCTGGCTCCTGCAGTGATTTGGACTGTGGTTTGACAAACTGGAGAGCCCCTGAGCAGGTGAGGCACCAACTTACTGAGCTGTTCTGGGAGGGCAACACTTCTTGACAGGCAAGTTAAATGCCTACGGACTTTAGAAATGCAAATTTAGATATCTGGGGACTCCAGCTAGGCTTTATGTAGGGCATTTTAGGAATTATGCTCTTCTACATAAGTGCCTAAATTCCACCCATGTTCCACTTCAGGCTTATTAGTCTCTCTGTGGATTTGGGCCTGGGAAAATAAAAGGCAGGATGCAAGAACCACTAGACTGTACTTAATAGTGAATCTCTGAGCAGAGAACACACAGGCTTTGGTTTGAGGTCCAGCCAAAGCTGGAGTCAAATAAGAAGAGAAAACACATGTCTTTGGGGATTGCAGATCAACAAATTGGTGCTGAATAGAAAGAGAGCAATAGAAGAAGCTGAGAGAGAAGACAAACCTGGGACTTAAAAAGAAAATTGTCCATTCTCTCAAAAACATTGCCTACATTTTCTACAAGTGTGGACTATTAAAATACACACACTCAAAGAAGCTCCATTTTGTTTGGTTCGGTAGCAGTCTCGAAATTGCAATTTTTAGGCATGATGAATGCTTAGTTAGAAACTGCCATATAACGTTGAAATCTTTCACACCTGGATTTCATATGTATTTCTTTATACAGCTGCTTTCCTCCAAAATGGCTAATGAGTTGAAAACTTAGAACCTCCTCTCAGGTTAGTTTTATATTGTACAAGGAAGAGAGGTTCCCATTTCAATGGAAAGAGCAGGCCACGGTCACAATAAGGTCACAGGCAATGTTCACCCACTGTTTGGCATGAAGTAGATACAGTCCAACCACAAATGCCCAGCTGAAGTTTTCCAGCTGGAAATTGCCATCCAGTGTGTACTTCTACCCGCTCTATACTGTTCCTGAACACTGTTGCCTGCAATTATGGCAGTAGCCTGCTTGTGCTGAATTGGGGCTGGGAACAGCTAGCTCAAGAGTGACCTTCCCGCCAATCCCCATCTCCCTTACCCTTTTTAATCTAGTGAAACAATAATCATAATAGTAACGGTATTAGTAATAATGTAATCACCAAACAAAGAACTCTGTTCATCACTACATGGAAGTTCAGACGATGTTCTAGTTCATGCTGAAAAATGCTTTAAGCTACAAATGAACTTGAATGAGGGTAATTGTACAGAAGGTGATTACTCAGACTGTAAACCCTGTGGGACAGCCACCATCTCTGCTCTGCGTTTGCATAACACTTAGATGCACCAAGGTCCAAGCCTCCTCTGGGGGTTCACCATCTGTGCTAAGATAAACTCTAACTAATCTCTGAGGCTTAATGCCATCAGCACTATAGAGTCTGTTTTCTCTCTTGATTTCTCCTCCACCATTAATCAAAGATCTTAAGCAGAAGCAGTGAGAGTAACAAGCATATAAGGTTATGCAGAAGAACTCTTTATGGTTTTGGGGGAGGTTGACACAAAGGGGGAATCATCTTTAGCGCTATGCTTTCCATCCTCATCAATTTTCTGCCATTGGCAGAAACCTGAGAGAACCTACGATAGCTGGGCAACTCTTTCCCTCCGTGACTTTGAAATTTAAGAGATCAGAAAAATATCAGAGAAATAATTTCATAGCTAAGTTCTAAAAAACAAGCAGAAATGTCAAAGATGTCTCAGGAAATAAAATGTTAGTTGTTTTGGTCACTGGAGAATAATTTAAAATCTATTTTGTTTTATGATGACTGACTGTCATGTGTTTTTCAGTGACTGATAGAATGACTCTTTATGAGAAAGACTGTGTTTTTTTACAACAATGCCACATTTTATTCCATTTAACCAATGAAGAGGAGTATGAGTATTGGAGGCATTGGCTCCTTTCAGTGTTTGGGGTACTTCTGCTTTTTGCTTTGTAACTCTTCTACTATGGTCATAGATCCACGCCATAATGCCAGAATACTGTGAAATTCAAATTCATAGTAGTTTCATAGTTGTCCTCATAAATTCGAGTTATGGCAGCATGCACATGTTCTAGGGAGGATTGGAACTAAATTGCTCTGGGTGCTGAACAAACATAGGAAAGGTGATTCCTCATTCTCAGTATGAACCTATCGAAAGAGGGGATAGAAATACTTCCCTATGATTAAAATGACCAATGGACCAACAGAGTTTAAATTTCAGATATTGTGTTTTGCAACTGATCCTCATAATAAAAGAATGTAAACAAGTTAATATATATACATATTGTCAAGTTAATTCAATTGAATAATTGGAGAAAATCACAACCTGTTTACATATACTCTATGAACAGAAAGTGAAGCTATATTAAATCATGTAAATTATTCTCTGTGAGCTGTTTACTCTTTTCCAGTAATGATGTTATTTGTCACCCCAAGCCCCTGTATGTGGATGTAAACCAAAGCACGTGTTAGGAAAAGGAAATAACTATACACAACATGAGCTTTAGAAGTCTAGTGCTGCCCATTTACATTGTGGCCTTAATTAAGCAGTGATTGATGCTTATTTGGAAAGCTAAAGATAATTACTACCTTTTCCGATGTGAACTGTCTATTCATTTGACCTCAGTATTTTAGCCAAAGGACATTGTGGGGAGTACAATTCCTTTTTAATGCCAAAGAAAAAGTGCTGTTTTCTTTCTTGTCTTTGGTAAGTTTTGCTCCTCAGAACAAGACTCCTTCCCCCTGCCAGGTGGGTTTCCTGGCTCTTATGGGACACTACAGGAGGAAAAGGTGCTTCAGGATGATACCGTCTTAAGATGAAGGAAGAACCACCCTACAGCTTGCTCCCCTTTCAAGAGGGGAGCGAAGGAACATCTCAGTTGTTGCCTGTTGCTTCTGCCATGTGTTTGGGTGGCTACAAGGGCAGACAGAGACTGCACATGCAATTTCTTCACAAGTGGCTTTCAAATTTTTTAAAAGCTAAAGCATTATCCCCATTTCCTTCAAAGGAACCTTGTTAAACCTCCTTACCGTTGCTGGATTTTTTTTTTTTGCATTAATACACAGGTGTATTAATGTCCCAATTTTACGGCAAAAAGGAATGAGAAAAAGATGAGGAGCATGCTTTCTGCCATCTACCTCTGTCCATCTCTTTGCTTGCTGTCAGCAAGAAAATAAACTCTCAAATACAAGCTTTTCCTTTTTCCTCATTCTTTTCCTTTGTTGTTTTCCATATTGACATGATGTGGGGCCCTACAATGGCGATCTCCAAAACCGTTGAGCTCCCCATCTTATCTTGGTTCACATTACATACAGCTAGGTGGGCTTTGTTTTAAAACAGCCATCTGGAGAGATTTAACCACCTCCAACAGGCTTCATGCTTCAAATAAAATATGGCAGATACCTGGGCCAATGATCATTCCAGTGGGCATTTCCCGTTCTGATAACAACAACTTCACAAATGCCATCATGCCACCGAGAGTGAAGAAAAAATTAATTTCCATTCTGTCCAAGACAATGGATTGGGTTTTTGTATGACAAGCCATAAGCATGTTAATTGACTTCTGGATACCTTACAGAGACATGAGAAATCTTTGTGCTAGGTATTTTACTTCAGCGTGTGGTTCCCATGCTCCCCTCCACAGCAGCACCTGCTTGCTTTTCTGAAGTGCTGCACTGACAGTCTAAGAAAACACCTCTTTTCAAAACCACCTGGGGAGATTTCAAATAGTGTGATAAAACAACGGTGTGATAGAAATTAGAAATCATACAGTAAGTACTCAACTGGGGGTTTTTAAAAAACCATGGAAGTCTGTGTGTGTATGTATACGGCATCATTAGGAACTATTTGAGTCCCTTTCTGATTTTTCTTATTTTTTTTAAGTTCTACATTCCTCATTGTATTCCTGAAACAAACAAATGGGACCAAGAGCAGCAGATCCCATCCACAATTAGGGAAATGCCAGTCGCGGCCCCATCTCACGTAAGTAGAGGATGGCAATTGCATTTTACAAGCAATTAGAGGAACTTCTGGAGTTTCCACACGCACTCTGTGATTTGGCAGCATAGCAGAAGCGGAGAGATTTTAATGTTACTGCTGTAAAATCATGCCTTGCGATGTAGAAAATGGAAGTTCCTTTGAAAGCTGCATTAATGAGCTCGTTTTACTAAACTTCATTAAACCAGCCATATAATCTGTGCAAACTTAGTCTGCTTCTCAATTACATGGAAATGGAGTGCGCTCTGACAAGTTAGGAGCCAGTGGCCGTTACTGATCGTGTCATGCCAGGGAGGCTAAACTATTGCTGGTCTTTTATAATTTTTTGAAGCTGTAGGTGAAGAAGAATTTGGCTGAGAAGTGCAGCACATGGTTGTGGGTTGATAAAAGACCTGCGGGACACACGGCTGTTGGGCATGTGGGCTGTAGAGACAGACCGGCAGATACAGAGGCACCATGTTTTGGTCGGTGGTTGCGCTGGCTCACAGAGCACTGCTTCTAGGGGTACGGATGCAAACGGATGTTTCCAGTACTGGTCAGAAATGAGCTTAGACCTGTGAAGGGACAAGGAAGCTCCTCAAAGAGGATAGGATGATCCAATCTATCACTGAAAAAAACAAGATGTGCGAAAAACTTTGATTTAGCTGAACACATTGCTGTTTATCTCCCTCCTACCCTAAAATCTCTGCTTTTGTCTCCTGGTGTGTTGGCCAGGGACCGAGTGGTGTCTGCACTGTGCATCCCCGTGCAAGAGAATCGTGGTCCTGCCGCCGCTGTTCTCTGCTTTACGGAGGACTGTATAGTGTAGATGTTTTCCATAAAGTGTTTTGTTTCATTTCACATCCTTGAGAGATGCCAATCTATCAAATTGGCCTATTGGAACAGGCTGCCCAGGGCGGTGGTGGACTCACCTTCCCTGGACGTTTTTAAAAGACATGTGGATGAGGCACTAAGGGACATGGTTTAGTGGTGGACTTAGCAGGGTTAGGTTACGGTTGGACTTGATGATATTAAAGGTCTTTTCCAACCTAAACGATTCCATGATTCTATAAATCCAAAATGTTTTGGAAAGAAATTCAGTTTTATGGAATTTCAGAACTCAAAACATTCCTGTCAAAATATGTTCTTTTCCCCTACTACTAATGATCTTCTATTGGGAAATTTGAGGGATTAACTTAAACTTAGAAGTCAAATGGAAGAAAAGAAAAGAAAGGACTGAAATCAAAATATTGAAGTAACCTGAACCAGCTTCATGGTTTTCTGTTTTCAGTTAGCAAACAGTTCTGACAGTTTAACTTTTCATCCCATTTCAGGGATTTATTTGAAACCTGTGACGTTGGAAACATTGGAAAGAAAGCATTGGAAAGATCAGGTGCTTTATGTGTTGCAGCCCTGTGCCCATTGGCGAGGCAGGCTAAATTTTTGCCTTGCACCTTTTGATGGACTTTTGTTTAATTATCTGTTTCTTCAAACTCCGTTCCAAACATATCATATATATTAATTCCTAATCAAAGAGTCCAGTTGTCAGGAGCAGATGTGGCTCGCTTGCCTGCTTTCCCTTTTATTGTATCAACCTGTCCTTGGAGTGTCCCAGTGTTTATCTTTTAATTATGTACCAGTTGTGCCATATTCTGTCTTGTGGGATACAATGTGCTGTAACAATTAAGACCAGAACATCAAAGCTGACTCAGCTTTTATTGCTGAGGGGAAAGTAATGTAAGTGGTAAAACAGCACTTCTGGGATACCACAGACCTCCTCCAACCACAGTCGGTGAAAACAGAGGATATAAAAGAGAGATGGCGACTTGGTCTTTTTCTCAATGTCTTTTAATGTGACTTAAATAATAATTTTAAATCTGATACAAGTGTTTCAAAATATATACATTTTAGAAATTACTTAATTTGTATAAATCAGCTATTGGTTTAGAGATCCTAACCTGAGACACTCAAAAAGGGGGGCAGTTTTCAGAAAGTGTTAAGTATCTGTCCATCAAAAAATTTGCCGTCACTACCGTGCTGAAACGATGTGTGCCCTGACTGTGGTTAGAAACATTGAAGAGTGGCGGATGATTTACAGTCCTGGTGGCTGCTGCCACTCCACCAAACCACGGGCAGATTTACCAGAACGCCACCAGCCAAAACAAATTACATATTTGAACTGGCCATGATGGCTGGATAATGTATTTACAACCTCCCTATCAAGGCTTATAGCTCCTATGCTGCATACGGTCCCTCATTATATCATAAAAACATCCTGTAAATGTAGTTTGATCTGATGCAAACGTTTGAGAGAGAGCTTGTGATGAGGTTATGTAAATGAACTGGCTATGCCTGTTTTGCCTGCATGTGGGATGATTGGTTCGAGGCAGCGTTATTTCCAGAGGAAAGGTCATATCTTACAGAAAGTTTGCGAACAAGGATGTGTTTAAGGCCTATCTGCAAAGTCCTGCGTGTTGTTCTACAAGCCCAGGAGATGCATATCATTATAGTCTAATGTTGTGGCATTAATCTAATATTAACGTTAGGACAGCAACAGCAAAACTGACTTTGGAAACACCACGATGCTAACAGACAAGAGGAACCACGTCATGGATGAACAGGACCATTTTCAAAGCCTATTGCAAGCGGGTTCCTGCGCGTGGCTCTGTGCACGGAGGAGGTTTAGGAAGACCGTCTGGGGGAAAGGGATGGAACGGAAAGGCTGAGACCTGGCTCTCAGGGTAGGATGGCAGAAATGAGGCAACAGCGACTCTTCCTTAAATCATTCCGAAGTTTGCGCTGGGCCTGGCACAGAGTGGTGTATGAAATGGGGAAACTGTAACTGGTTGCTGCTATTCCCCCAGGCCTCCAGGCTGAGCAGATCTTGTTCAGAAGAGGTTCTCGTTGAAGGCAGTAATTATCTGGTAATTAAATAATGCTGTTGCATATGGTAGATTTCCAAAGTGGGATTGTCCTGGATTAATACAAGCCTGTATATGAAGAAGGTGAGCAAAGTCTTGCCCTAAGATTTCCATGCATTTTTTTTCTGTGTGCTTTCTGTAATATAAAGCCAATGTTAAACGAAACTATGAAGTTAAACTATCAGCTATTTGGCAGTGGTTCAGGCAAGAAATACTTTTTAAAAACAAATTATATTATAAGCATGAAACATCTTTTCTGAATGGCTGTGTTCAAGGAAAAACAATAGTTGTAAAGCTAATAGCAATTGCGTAAGAGGCAAAACAGCATGTATAGCTAAGGGTTCAGTGTGAGTAAACTTCGGAAGCTGATATGGTAAGATCTAGTGGTTGAGGAGTGTTAATAAGATATTAAGAACCATCAGAAAACTCTTTCTCCATCTGTAATTTCTCCAGTGCTCTCCTGCAATATTTTTTTTTGCAGCAGCAGCGATAGCAGAAGCGTTTGCATAGGTTAGTCTACAGACCAAGACATGTTAAGATTCAGGGTAGCAATTATTTTCGAACACAGAATGTAAATTTTCTCAAGGCAATGAGATGTTCAAAGGCTGGCCTCAACCTGCCATTTTTGGGTGCTTTCTAATTTTTACTTATTGCAGAAAGCAAGTAAAATTTACATTGAGGATCCATATTATGTTTCCTTTTGTGTCCTTTCTGCATAAATAGTGCACCTAAGTGAATCTTCAAAAAAATTTTTTTTTTAACATCTGCGTTTATGGTTCTTTTGTCAACCTGAAATATTGACAGCATTTCCATCATTGTTGGATCATTTTTTTACCTTCAAGAAAATCTGTGTGTACAGTGGGGGCAGGGTGTGATCAGGAAATCTAAAATACTGTCCTGGTGGGGTCTGAATCAGTGTGCGGAAAATTCTGTTCCAATCTGAGGACTTAGATGAAATGTTTTCCCTGAGGCCAGAAGCCTTTCAGTGATGGGTCAGTTCTAAAGATGAGTCACTGGGGTTGAGAAAAGGCTGACCAAAGAACAGCCAAATCATGCTGCTGATGCAAAAGTGTGTAGGGAGTGATGACAATTTGGGTCAAGAAATTAAGAAGTACTTTTCTCCGATCCAATTTTATTCCCAAAAGCCACACTAAAAATAAAACAAAAACTTTCTCAAGAGGTTTATTCTGCTGTTCCTATCCAAAACAAATTAGATAGGTTGCTACTGAATAAAACCTCTTTTTTCTACATTCTCCAGTGCAGTTTTAGTTTCCCAATCAATACAGCCCACGTTCAGAAAAGGTATAATTTCTTCAGGTGTTGGCCATAGTTGCTTTGTTCCTTATCATCTGTGGAGCACAATCCTACTTCAAAGAGACAAAAACAGTCCTCTGCAAGCCATGGGGTGCATTCTTGCAGCTTCCTCTCTGTCATCATGCAGAATTTATGAAGGCCTGGTTTTTTGTACTCTAATGTGATAGGATATGGAATATGGCCAGGTTTTCAGAGTATTCTGCAACGCCCATGCCCATGGCCCCCAGCCTGCACGGTGTCTGTTGATAACCCGTGTTGGCTGCACCAAAGGGGAAATGGGGTGAGGGCAGGAGGAGGCCTGAGCTCTGCTCCCTAGCAACAACAGAACTCCATCACAACTCTAAAATCAAATTAAATACACCTCCCGTTTGTATTCAAATTGTTGTTCACTTGGATTGCAATGGCAATTGATTGATTCTCACTGAAAGCCTTCCTTTCAACCATCTTGTTTAAAGTCAAAATGCTTGTCTTATGGATCAGCAAAGCTTGAAGTTGGATATTCATCAAAGCATACTTGCACAGCTCTGGTAGGATCAGAAAGCTCCAGAAAAGCTTCCCTGACCGTCCAGAGGGGTGGATCGAACAGGGCGGGACGTGAATTGTAAAGAGGAGGGGGGTCTGAGTTGTGCTCAGCCTTCTGTCAGAGAAATTATGGTTTCCCTGGAGATTTAGGGAGATGAATTAAACTCTCTGTATTCCAAACTTCATTTTAAGACTACTTCCTGATAGTCTGGTTTTGCTTGAAGAGTGAATCTGTACAATTAATTCTGGTGCAATATTTTTTGTTGCTCTATTTTCACTAGTGTAGCTTAAAAAATCTAGCTCTGTAATAAATAACTGCTCAGTAAGCCCTGAGCTCCCTGTCAGTGAATCTCTTTTAGTGCCATCTGATTCATTTCTAAGGCTCCAGTTTCTCATTGTGGCTTATTACATTTTACTGTTCTGAAAGATGATGTAGGTAATTGCAGTGGTCCCTTAGCTAACTATAGATTCTTTTTAGTTTCTTAATAATAATGAAATTGCCATAGATGCCTTATAATATTTTTCTTCAGAAATAAACATTTAAGTAGAGGTTCACACAAAGTAATCCTGGGCTGCCCAGTGGCAACAATTATAATTAAAATATAACTGTTTGATTATATAATTGAAATTGCTTCCATTTGATTAGCTTGGATCCTTTCCATGACCATACCCCTCTTTTTGAATAACTCAGCCTTTGTACTCTGTGCTGCAGGAACATTAATGTAGATGCAGTCATGGGCTGAAAAATACATGCCTGTTTCAATCCACAGGTAAAGAAAACACTTGACTGTAATACTAATTGAAAAAATCTGGTTTCTGTGTAATTAGATGGCTGCACAGTCCTGCTAGAAATACAGGGCCAGTGCTTAAAAAAAAAAAAACAAAACAGACAGTGAAGAGCAGAGCTCAAGTCTCTCCTCTCCACCAATGACCAGTCTAACAACATGCTCGTGGAGTCACGCTCACCCTTGCTCATGGGTGTTTTTTGCTCTTGTGCATATTTATCATCAAAATAGGTCTAGAGATGATCTTGAGAGCCCACCTTGTCCATCACTCTGTCCAAATGGGAGAAAATGTGGGCTGCCTGTATTTCTTTCAGGTCTGCCCTGAGAACACTGGTATGATACAACATGGTACGGCGTGGCATGGCATGGCATGGCATGGGATTTCCCCTGCAAGGGAGCCAGAGACAGACATCTGCTTTGTGCACCCCGGGGAAATTTAGGGAAGAAAGAAACACAAATATATTCAGTTCTGGGAAGACTGAGGCATTGCTGGCCGTGGAGCACTTTCCCAGTGAAGCCCAAGTAGGCGTTACATTCCTTCTCAACAGCTATGGTGAAATGTGGTGGTGAAAGCATGTAAGGTTTAGATATAGGGGCCTGAAATGGCAATTTGGCATATATAACTCACCCAAAACCATCCCTGGGAGTAGCACCAAAGGGCAACTGGCATTCTTTTGCCACAATACGAGTCAGCTCAGAAGCTGTGAAAGGCCATGGCACGTAGAGAGTAATTGATTATTTAATTTACAGAGTTTGCAATCAAGTTGGGTTTATCTGGTAGCAGAAACATAGAGCAGCTCTAAATATTGCTAGAAAAGAACAGAAGAAATAAAATAAATTTGACAGTATAATTACAGCTTCCTTTTATGATTCCATCAACATTATTTAAGTGCACATGAACCTGTGCTTTTACAAAAAAGCTTTATGAAAATCCCAAATCATATTGAAATTTGGGAGAATGAGGGAAAAAAAGTCGAATTCCACATGTTTGATTGTTTTATAGTGAAAACACACAGAGTCCTGTTGTAGTGCACTGCATACAAAGCATGACATTCAATTAAAGCGTTGGTTAATGATTTCTTCATTTAGTGACAATCATGTAAACAGCAAAGTTGGAACATAACAAATTAAGAAAAGAACTGTGGAATAAATTTCAATTCAGGTTGAAAGTTAATGAATTGAAATGTCAAGTCAATCATTTAAAAAATTAGAATTCAATAGTTTAAAATCGTTTAATCATTTTTATAATTATTTTGTGACATGGAAGGAGCAAAGGGTCAAAATACAAAACTGCGAGCATATTTTGGCTAATGTGAATATTGGAATGAATGGTTTAGTTGCGTTTCACCTGGACTACATTAACAACCTTCAGAATGATTATTTTGCTTGCTTTCAAGGAAATTAAATAATCAACCAGCCAAGACAGTTCTAAAATAAGCAATTGACCTGTCACAGGATAGAGAGATTGATTATTCTATAGTCTTCATTTCACTTTACTAAATACACATCAGAGCAGACTTTCAGAGGTGTCTAAAGGTTAGCCCAGCCATTTCGAGCCCCAGCCTCAAGGCTGTGAGTACATTCAGTTCCCGCTGAACTTTATGAAAGTGAACCGTGGTTGATTAAGCATCAATCCTTAATCACCTTCAGACAGTGGATGCTATGTAGCACAGCGGTCTATGTTGAGGTGGGACAGGAAGAACGTGTCAGGAGCACCTAAGTCCCTTGCTTTAGAAACCCAAATATTAACAGTTTACAGCCATGCTATGAAGTACAAATATGCCAAACTGCTACAAGAGTCATCGGGTTGCTTATTTTGTGGTTACTATCTTCTAAATATGACAGGTGACTAATGGAGGAATGAAAAGGTTGGCTAATCTTCAGTGCAAAAGTATGGGAGAAACACCATGTCAGCAGGTTGAACAACCATTATGTGATGATGGTTTCCTGATGTTATGCTCAGTAAGAGCTGAAGCGCTATTTTTAGAGAGGACATCGATACCACTGCAAAACTTCTAGAAGCTTATTTGTGCTTTGTCAAAAGCATGGGGAGAATTTATTCTTGGTAGGTGCCTGTACAAGAAGAAAGGGTCAGCCACAGTGGGATATGCTTGGTCTGTGCTCTGCGTGCTGGACTTCCAGGGAATCCAGAGGGAGTTCTGTGAGGGGCTGATTGTCCAGCTGAGATTTTTCCCTGTTAGGGTTCTCTTTGTCCTCCAGGATTTACAGAATAAACACCAGAGAACATTAAAACCATGCTTTGGTTTTGTTCTGTTTGTTTTTTTAGCAAAAAGAAAATGAGATTGTTTTCTAAGTAATATGATTTCTGACTACAGTACTTAGTGCTGGTGGTGATACTGGGTTTTTGTTAATAGTGGACAGCGGGGAAAATAGTCTGCTTGCTTCCTGGGTACTGTATGATATAATTAAGGATATAACCACACAAAATAATTGTCCTTAAGGACAATTGGGTAAAGCCAGCCTGGTAGCATCAGTACCCAAGCACAGGAAAGCAGAAATGACCACCTGAGACAGCAAATGAGATGAACAATCTGAGAAAGTCTATCAGATACTACTCCATGTGCCATCCTCCTGCCCCAGACAGTCTCCAGAGTCCCAGAAGAAGATTAAATTCTGTTGTACAAACCCACACTGACCAATAGTCCCAGAACAGCTTGTATTTGTCTTGCTGTGGTCAGCTTTTGGTAATTCACGTATCTTCCGCAAATGCTTGTGACGTGTGACAGCTTACAGACTGCACCCAGGAATGACAGGAATTACAGATGGAAAGGAACTGTTAACCTTGGCCCCACGGGACTGCTCTCCACTTCATACTTTAATGCAATGTGCAGTTGGCCCATTCCAGATGATCTGATATAGATGTTACTGTCACTTTCCCTCTTAGTCAGAAGAGCTCATCAGTGACAATGGAATAGATTATGTTGCTGCCAATGGGAGAAATGCCTGCTGAAAATCTGAGCCCCAACTCTATAGGTTCTTTTGAAGGAAAACGACTTAATTATAAGGCTAGAAAATTACCATGGAATAATTAATATGCTTGGTATTTACACTTAGGAAAGTGATTGTAATGCGTAAAATACAGTATTAAATTGGAATTAGCTACACTTATTTCAGTTACTAATATAGCCGCCCTCCACACCACCTCTTGTGGGACCTCTCCAACATCTGTTTGAAAAAATGAAACCAAATCAGCCCACAGTTTCTGCATGATCTAATTGTAAATCTCCAGTAACTTCTTGGGCTCTATCCAAAACAACATGAGTTCCAATTTTTCCAGTTTTTCCTTATGCTGGGAAGTCAACCACCCATGTTATTACTGGGAAACATGACCCTGTGTTATGTTCCCTCACTGAGGTCCTTGAGTCAATAATCCCAGCAGTGCCTCAGCTTTTTTAGAAGTCCTGTTCTCTTCTTTCAACACGCTTTACTCTCGACACAGAGCCAAATGTTACAACAAGTTTTTAAAGGTGCCAGAGTTATGATAATTAATGCTAAGAGAGGAGAAAGGATGTAAAAGCTCATACCTCAGGGTTTCAAACACTTTCCCACTCTTAGAGATTAAGATGAACCCATCAAGGGGGGTAGATTATTCCCTTTTTGCCAAAAACTGAGATTTCTTATGCTTTTGTCCAAGGCATCTGGTTCTGGCTGCTATCAGAGACAGGAAACCAGACTAGGTGGACTGTAGCTCTGATCTAGTCTGGCAATTCAGATGTTGGAAAAAAAAAGGGGACAGGCTTGTTCTGTCACTAGCTTGTGCTTTTAATGCACGCTGGCACAAAGACGGCCATGGCAGCTGCTTCCACGGAAAGGGAAGGGGACAGAGCAAGGCTGTACCAGGCCATCGAGATTTCCAAAATGAAACTTTCAGTTTCACTTCAAAGTGTGCAGACCAGTACTTCTGAATTCCTGTTTTAGCCACATGTTTTGCATGTTTAAAAGGTTTCACTCAGAAGACAGCAACCAGAAGTAATTCTGTGAGAAAACAAACCCTGGCTGGATTTTGCACAAGTCAAGATCCTGTACCCCTTTTCCTAAGCCGTACTTGCGATGCTTTTTTTCCTGAAACCTCCGGTGCCTGCCCGCACAGGAGTCAGGGCGATATTCCCTCACCAGGAGTTTGCTGCCTTCAGAAACAGGGTTAACACACATTTTGTGTTTGTATTTCCACTTTCTGCCTGTCTTGCCAAGCATCGAGCCCCAGAGCAGGTCCTGGTGAGGATGCCGCCCTTCGCAGGGTTTTGATGAGAAAGCGCCCCGGCGTGCCGCACTGGCCTGGCCCGCTCACGCCCCGGCCATGGGCAGCGCGTGGCACGAAGGGAGCCTCCATCATGGGCCGAGGGGGGTTAATCTCTTTGGAAGACTTTCATTTTATTAGAGGGTGAGTTCCAAGAGTTTTTCAGCATTGAGAAAGAGGTTGTGACCCTCTGACAAAATTTTGGCTGCAAAATGAAATTTCCTCTCCATGCAGGAAACCACTGGAGAGAATATTTCAATAATACTTCCATTCAAATAAATCCAGGTATTCCAGTAATTGTATGGTCTCCAGTAAAAATATCAAATAAACCTGTCATAGACTTTTCTCCCAGATGCTTAGATACTGTCTCCTTTCACTGCTTACCCATGTAACACAGCCTGAAACGCTAACGGACATCCAAGGTTATGTTCCTGCAATTCAGGCTCCGTGGCTTGTCCTGGAAGGAGACAATGGTTTCACTATGCTCCGGGGTCTGCGGCTCGGCAGCGCTCCTGCTTGCCCAGCAAATGAGGTCAGAGCAGCACACTCTGCTAATATCTTGAATAACGTGGCCTCTTGGAGAGAGCAGTTTGAACGTGATGCAATCAAAGCTCATAACTATATAATTTATTAACTTGCTCTGTAAGGCAAAAATGGCATGGCATAGAAAAGGTGTACTCCATAAGGAACATACAGCAGCCACAACTGTGTAACTGTCTAATAAAATGTTTGTGCTGTTGGAAAGGTTTGCTGCAGAGGAAGATAAAAGACAAAGATCAATAAAATGCAAAAACCTTTTACTTGGAAGCCTTCCGTCTTACGAGGAGACAGGTCTGCTTAGCCAGTGTGTGGAGGGCGCGTATTCTCATGGCTGCCTTTATACTAAGCCTCAGATCTGACTGCTTCTGCTCCCTTCAGGTCCGCAAAAGCTTGACTTCACCCATGCCAAGGCCTTCCAGTGTCACCCCTTGATAGAGCTGTCTTCTGATACAGAAACATTTAAATAACTGTTGGTCATTTACATCAATTTGCCTCCACAGCAGACCTCTCTGCTCATCCGCCCGGCTGCAGGAGGGCATTTTCAGCCTTTTACATGCAGCTCACAACCTCAGCACAGAACCATAGGCTCAAGTCCCCCAAACATTTTAAACAAACCAGAGATGAAACACTAACACAAGTAGTAAATCTCAAAGACAGCTCAGCGATAGCATGTGCCGCTTTAGCTATGACATGCAGTAGCTTAAAAAATTAGAATTAGTTACGAATAGTAGATTTCTCACACTGCCAGACTGTATCATTTATCTTACATAATTTACTATATCATTTTCTCTTATAAACAGCTCAGAAGCCCAAGACTCGGTTAAAAACAAAACAAAACAAAAACCAGAAATGGATTTAATATTTAACTGTTCCCAGGGGATCAAACTCGTTCCTGGTAGAAATGAATGAGTTTGACCCACTCTGGGCAATTCCCATCAGCTTTAATAGACTTTCCTCAGGGTTGGGCTCCACCCAATCTGGTTTTTAGCTCTTGTCTGGATGACTCTCTATTAAAATTAGAGTACCTTGACCTCCACTGGCAAGAGACAAAAGCCCAATGTATTTTTCTTACTAATTGGCACATCCATAATGACTTTCATTTCAATGCAAGCACTTTGGAAATATGAATTGATGGGTAGCAAAGTTCATTGATTAGAGCTTGTATACAGGCACCTTCCCTCCTGGTATGGTTTTTGCACATAATCACTCAGTGGTAGCCAGCACTTACTTATCAAAGAGAAATCCAGAAACCTATGGCTGAACATCTACACGCAGGAAACATTTATCCAACCACATACTTGAGCATTAATTTTACATACAGGAAGAGGGATTTCCCTTTTGATGGTGATAGTTCCTGTAACAAAGTGAAGGAATGGTCTGAATGGTTTATACTATTTATTATTACAAAATGGGCAGGAGAAATTGAGTGACCTTCTGGGTTAATAAGAATTTTGAGCAATGGTTTCATTGAGATATAATTCAGTGTTCAGGAGGCATAAGTCTTCTAACTTAATTAATAATATATAGATATTTTAAAATAACATTTTAGAAGTATTAAATCTATTATCACAATAAGACACTTCAGCATGTGAACTAGTGTGAATTAATTCACACCTAGTTGTATGGATGGCTCTCAGCCCTTTGGCCCCATACTTGACAATATGCTAGGCTTGAATTAATGCACTGTAATTCACAGCTTGTCATGTCTTATTGCTGAAGCATATCCCTGAAGTGGCTTCACCAATATATAGGCTGGCTTCACACTTCCTCATAGAAGAATGGTTTCAGCTCTTCCCAATCACAGCTACTCTCCAACTCCGTGACCTCTGAGAAAGGTGTCACACTTCCCACTGCCATCAGCTGGTGTTCCCCGTTCACGGAACGACTACTGCTACCTATACAGCCTCGGTGCCTGAAGCACAACACAGATCAGGAGCAGATCTTCCTGCAAAAAAATAAAGTACATTCAGCTTCCTTGCTTCCAAACATGGGTATGCTGTTTGGAGAACCGCAGACTTACTGAGAGACACCTTACTATAACGTGAGTGCGACTGTGGAGTGGAACGCTGTATTGCATCAGCACAGTACTGGCAAATATGAGGGCTTACATACAGTGGAGAATAAGATTTCTCCTCCATTCTTGCTGAACAGAAATAATTCTGAATAAACCATCCAAGACAGACAGTGACTCATCTACTGCAGGAATTGCTCAAGAGAACTTCATTTCAGCGCGTGGGAAAATACTACCCCTGTAATATTGCTACAGACTGCATCATCTTGATTTATCCTCGTTCTAGAAGCGCAAGTGTTATTTGTTGCATCCACCTGGATTGTGGCCTCACATAACCTGCTTAGTTTTTTGCTTATTCATTTGTTTGGTCAGCTGGCTGGTTGTTTTTCAGATGCATTTGATCCCATTTGACATTCCCAGTTCGGAGCTTTATGTGGGAATACCAGAGGTGCTCCAGCACTCCAAAAGGGTATAAAGAGCCCCAGTTTTGTAGTGAGCCCTCAGAAAAAGAGCTGAGGCAATGAAGTCTGGCAAGTGAAAAAAAAAAAAAAAAAAAGAAAAAAAACATGTAAAAGCAAAGAGCTTGATAGGTGCGGTGATAAATCTGAATAAATAAATGAGAGTTACTGCAAGACACGGAGGTAGCAGTTTTGCTGAGCTGTGTTGGAAGAAAGCCCTGATTGTGTGCCAAAGCAAGAGAGCAGCTGTGAAACGCTGGGTGTGGGTACTCAGCAGTAATCTGTTTTAACCCTGTACATAATGATATAATGCAATGTCCAGCCCATGCCCAGTAAGTGGTAAAGCACACTAAGTAGGTGCCACACAGGTATAAAATATGCATAACCTGTTTCTTGCATTCTGCAGTAATCCCCATGAAGACAGTACTCATTCTTCTGTCCATCTCAGGAATCATGAAAAGATGAGGCTGAAGTCTTGGTGTGATCAAAACCTCTCTCCAGACCAGGTCACAGGACTGTATTCTTTCCTGGTGTCATCTTAGTGCTCTTCTCAACATCCCTTCACATCAATTGCCAAAGCTACCCTTCAGTGTCAGTGAAGACAGCTCGAAAATTGTAATACAACTACAACAACAACAGGGTTTATTGAGCTGCAAATTCTACAGAAATGTGTGTTTTCCCAGAAAAAATCTGGACTATCTCAGTGGAATTATTCAAATATAAGGACATTCCCAAGGGCAAATCCCAAGGTGGATTTTTTTCACAGTTGTTAAGATCTGTTTTCAAATGTGGGTCCCTAAAATAATTTATCAGCACCTTAATATAGACAGCATTTTTTTCCTCACCTGCCATAGATGTCACCTATTCAGAAAACAAAGACCTATTTTGTTAACAAAATTAACTATGTATTTAGGAAGATGGTATCAGGTATTTCGGTTTGAAAATGTTGTCAACATCGGTTTTGTTTCAAGGCACACCTCTGGTAATACAGCATGCATATACAAAAGCTGGTAAGTGACTATATACATCATGTCTGAATATATACAGAAGTTCAATATTTCTATTTACAGGGTAAAGTAATGGAGTCAGTCTGATCTGAGAGAGGTTCTGCATGCAATTTGAGGGAATCTATGTTTAATTTAATAGGTCATGTATCTGTCTCAAGTGGGGATTACAGTATCTGGTTTAAAGTGATCTACAGTATCAGGCTTATTATGTAGCTTTTATTTTTAGCAAGGAATGGATTTAACAGTTGACACTCCTACTTAAGTATGAAATACATCAAATTTACAACCCAGGCCAGCCTGCTGGCAGTACCAGACATTCCAGTTCACAAACAACCTGGGGACTTGCGCTCGTTGGGTAGTTAGGGGCAGTGCGAAGTGCCAGGCTGGAGGCATAAAATCATCATGATCCTGCAGCAACCTGGGCTGATCTATGGAGCAGTATTGTTGGTGAGGTTGTAAAGCTGATTGGAGGATGGGTTGATCACTGCACTGGGAAAAGTTATGGAGCAAAACAGGGTAGAGGGAATCCAGAGTGAAAAATAGTTCATGCTTGAATAGCCTGAAAAAGTGTATCGCACGCTCTGCTTTATACTTGATGAGTGCTAATACAGCCAGACAGTGGGACCAGCAGAGCTAGTCTGCTGTGAAGGAGAGAAAAACAAACAAGCAATAAAGAAATAACATGAGCATAAGATTTCTGAGGGCTGAAGGGGAATATATAAATGGCTGCAACACACGCTGAGGCAGAATGATTTTTTTTTTTTGTTTTCACATGATACTGTTGTTGTCGGTTGCAATGTTTAAATGATTTGGATACAGCAAGAGATCAAAAGATTGTCATATTTCCTGTGACGATTGGCTGCTCCCTTGGTATCTTCTTGTCTGTACCCGCCTATTCGTCACTACATCCATCACTGTAGCTGGTTTCCAGTTAGAAACCAGTAGCAGGAAGCTGAGTGCCAGTATAGGTTCTAGCATAACGAGATGGCTTTCATTTTGCTTGTGTAATAAGAGTGGCAAAACAGAGGAAAGTCATAAAAAGCTTATCTGTATTCTAATTAACTCAACTTTTGCTTCTGGCCTGGTCTGTAGGTTTTCTTGGCACAGGAGTGAATCCTCTCAGGTGCAGAGAAAGAGGAGTGTAATATCTAGTCATCATAATTGCACCAGTGAAAGCTGCTATATAAACAGAATTATTCTGCTAAAATTGCACTTCTCCTAGGAAGCCTATTCTACTTCTGCAAGTGGCTTTACTGGAGTGATACAAAACTTTCCTTGTATGGCCTGGCTACACAAAGACGGCTGTGCCAGAACTGAGCAGTACTAGCTTGCCTATATGAGCACAAGGCTTCTACAGCAGACATCGCTTGGGTCACTGAGATAAAGCTTAGGATTTTTTTCCCCTTTATTTTAACTCATTTATATCTAGCTGTAAAATCAATATCTCATGACCAGAAGTGCAGCTATAAAAATTCCAATAAATCCATTTTCAAGTGCAAGTTTTGCTCCTGAAAACGATGCTGTAACAGAGTCATCACACAGTTCCACGTCCACCGCTGAACGAACTTGTTTCATTTGCAATTAAAAGTTAGCTTTTCTAACTGCCAGCTCTAGTAGCTCTCTACTAAGTACTGGCAGCCCAGCCAGGGTCAGCCTTCCTCACCCATCTTTACCAGCCGCAATGACTTGACCAGCTGAGTTCTGCCCTGCCTTACACTGGATTCTCACACGGATGCATTGAAACAGCGCGGATGGACGGGGGCATAATTTCGCCTTTCACATCAGTTTTGTACAAAAGGGAAGGAACCTGGTTAAGGTGACAGTACAGGCTGAGTTCGCTTCTCTGGCCTTTTAAGATTTATTCACTTACATATTTACTCGAGCACAGTCTCTCCCTGGCGTTGACTCTTTGGGATACCACAGACAAGGACGCCAGGCTACTTCCACAGGGCTTGACAAGGTCAGCAATGGAAACAACTGAAACCTTCTTTCTTTTGTCTTCCTCTTCTGCTCTCCTAAAGGATACAGCCCTGAACTAAACTCCGCTTTCCCAGCCACTGCACAGCAAGTTGGTTATTTCTGTAGGCAAGATGGCAGGTTAGTGGCAGGAGGACACTGCCAAGCAGATGATGTCCAGGAAAGTTTAATTGGCTCCCCACAGGTCCTATACTTCCAATATTGCTTTTGTAATAAATCCAAAACGTCACTTGTTAAATCACCCGAGACCTTTCTTGTAATCACACAGGATTACATTAGAACATTAAATCAGACATAATTGGACTGTCCCATTTAGACATAATTTTAAGGTAAAAATAATAAAAAAACTCAGACAGTAGTGTATTATATGTAATGAGAAATTTATTGCAGTTCCAAAAATATCTTCACTGAAAGTATAAAAGAATTTATGGGCTAATTTTTTTCCCTGAATATAAAAAGGACTAACAACTGGAGTGTTTTAATCTGCAGCCACTGAAGTAAGCACCCTTTCTGACACAAAGGGTTTGCTTTTACTAACAGTAGTTAGATCATTAGTCACCTGTAGAAGAAAATATTCAAATGCTCTGTTCTTTGCTGGTCTTATCTCTTTAAATTACACTTTCTACCTCTTCTTGAAATAGAATCAACATAACTTCATTGGCTTGGATATTTTGACATGTAATCAACCTCACAACTGATTTCTCAAATGAAGAGCTTAGAATTAAACTGGTGTCTGTTGAACTGAGATGTATAAAAATACTCATTTCTTTTCTGTAAAGTTTATTATTATTTATAGTCAAATATATTCACTATCAGAATGCTTCGCTGTAAAAGAGGTTGAGAAAAGGCAGCACTACTGTCAGCATTGCCACTTCCCTGGAAATTTATGTTCTGCAGGTATGTTCAGAGAAGTTTTGTACAGAGATTTCCCACCCCAGAAAGCGAGGAAAACGATTAGGAAACTACCCCGGCCGCACAGACATCGTGCCCACAGGGCAAGCCCAGCGGCCCGCGTGTGCGCACACAGAATGTGGGTGCGTGGCGAAGCACACGCAGGATGTACGCAGCCACGCCACCCCAGTGATCCTTCCTCGCGAGGCTGTTACCACGCGCCAGAGCCCTCCTCTGCCAGGCAGCCCCGCATCAGAGCAGGGTGGGCACCGGGTTCCTCAGATGGTTCGCGCTCCTTCGCAGCATGTTTCCACGCCCTGCTGGGGTTCTGCCTTTTTACAACTGTAAAACTAATATATGTGCGGGAGGCTTCGCTTAAGCTCTGATGAAAATTAAACATGATCTTGGCATTTTTGTATAGCGGCCAGTCTCTGCCTTCAAACAATTTTGTGCTAATACCGCTCTCAGAGAAAACTTGTGCTTCAGGAAGAGCTCTGAGACTTCAATCTTTATTTCTCATGCTCTCTCTTTTTGGTGTGTTTTGCATGTGTTTTAAACGAGATGGTTTGGAACTTATGGATGGTGTGCTTCCATCTGCGTTTTATAGTCTCAAGATTTCTAAACGCATACACTTCATATTTATACCATAGAGAACTCTAATAACCTTGTGTTATTATCGTTTATTTCAGCTTGACATAAATCAGGAGCCAAACAAAAGGGAGGACAGGTTTTTCTGTGTTTAACTAGGTTGGTTCACGTTGCTTGACATTCTCCATGACTTTATTTAAAAGCTTCCCTCCAGCTTCATTAAACTGCCTTTGACAGGCAGCAGCTTAATATACACGTGCACACACACATATGTATATATGTATTCATTTGAATTTGGGCTCTTTCCCTCCGGTCTCCGGTAATTATGATTTGTGTCTGGAGGGATGAACTGTCTAAAAAATAATAAATAAGAGGCCATGAGAATTGAAAGCCAGCGTTCAGGTTCATCTAGAAAGAAATTAAGCAAATCAAGTTCAGGTTTATAAAGGGAAGCAAATTACCCTGGGGTCTCCACACACTGGATCAGAACTGACTTGACATATTTAATTATATTGCAGGTTCCTGCCCTTCTAAAGAAAATTGCAGCCCTTTTACTACAGCCACCCAGGGAGGTGACAACGAGGTTATCAGGCAGTCTAGAACTGCTGCAACAGCTCCTTAAATACGCCCAGCCAGGGAGGGCTCCTCCTGCTAACAACACCTCCTTATACCAACAAATTAATGCCCAGCTGGCCACTAACCATCCCCACCGGCTGAAAGCTTCAGCCTTTGGCAGCTGTGGGCAGGAGGGAGGGAAGTGCCTCCTGAGGAGATAAAGGAAGAAGAGGCGGCTGGGAGCTGGCAGTGGAGAAGCTGTTGAGCATACAAAATGTGCCTTCAAAGTAGCAGTGGGCTGGCATGGAGGTCACCTCTGCCTGCTCGGCTGGGTGGCAGTGGCTGCTGGATTTGCAGTCCGCTTGCGGATGCAGCTCTCGGTATGCTGAGAATGCTGTGTACCGCAGAGGTATGCAAAAGAGATGACTCAACACCGCTCTGATCATGATCCTACAAGCAGTTTGGGGATTTGGTTTTGATGGTGAGCTGATTATTATTTTATCTCTTACCAAACTGCATAATTCACAGCAGTCTAATGTTTGCATGTGTTCTTTGTACGCCACTCTTGCTATTTCATTAGTAGCTGTGTTAAAAGAGAAAAATGCCTTTCCCCCCACAAAACTATTTACTCTCTTTCATGTAGACTGTTCCTAGCCTTTCTACCTCCCCGCAGAACCCTGAGCCCACTTGAAGGGTTATATTTTTGTAATCACTAAACAATCTATTTCAGCTGGATGCAGAAAACCATCTTTGATTTCAATTTCCCCTTAAGTGATTTAACAAGGCTCCTGGTTGAGAACAGACTTTGAGAGGGGTCTGGAGTGGTTTCTGAATTCAGCCACCCAGATGAGAAGGCCAAATTTGAAGATGTCTATGAGTGTGCACAATGCACCCTCGTGCACCTGCAGCCACAGGCTGCAATGACGCGTTGATTGCCAACCTGTGCGCGTGTGTGTCACGACTGGGGGGCTCAGGACCTCTGCAGTGTCTTCCCGACTGACCATTGAGGTTTTGAGCTTGCTTTGCCAAGAACTTGACTGAAGTAAATACGTAAGTAAGTAAATTATCGGTACAGTAGGTCTTTGCATAGTTACCTAGAGTGAAATTCAGATTCTGGTTATTTAAGGGTTTGAGTCTTATATAGATTTTTTTAGGGGTGTTTTCAAATTATGACCTAATGTGTTACCTGAAACAATGCAAATACGACCACTCAGGCAATGACTTGCTTGTCTTGCTTCAAGGAGAGGAAGGGATAGGACAAGGTATGAACCTACGCGTTCTCAGGCTATCCAGGCTGCATTGTCACATTTCTCCTTCCTTCAGTTAGCGATTCTGATAATCTGATGACACCTTATTTAGGCTGTGAATGTCCACATTGATAAACAGCAACTGGTAGTTATTTTGGCAGTGTTACCAGCAGCTGAGGCCATGTAACACTCAGCAGGAAGGTCCCTGTCCTGCGGGATGCTTTGGCACAAGACAGAGTGGGGGTTTTGCTGCAGTTGTTGCCTGTTATTGGAGCTCTGTAGAGCAAACAATAGTAGTTCATAATTTTACATCCAAAAATGCAGGCTCAAAAGCTACTGGCTGCAGTAGAGGTGGCAGGGTCTGTACAAAAGGAGGAATGGTGAAGAAGCATGGCCACCAACTTTTGCTGGTCAACATGCTTCTGGTAGAGCCAGACTGTGAGCACAACTTGTGGATCACAGTTGCTTTGAAGGGGCTTTCAGACAAACTGCATTGTGACACTGCATATGTTGTGGGCAGAACCATACTTTTCTTGGCCTGCCTGGATTCTGGATCTTAAGGTCACTCTTAAAAGGTGTGCAAAAACTCTCAGCCAACCTATCCAAAGGTTATTAAATCTGCTTATACAAGAATATACATGGAAATACTTTTTCTAAAGCAGAATGGTAGCGTCCAGACAGAACCAGCAGTTTCAAACAACCTTAAATATCTCAGGGAAGTCATCAAAACTCTGTCTCCATCACTGAATAGAAGCTGCCTTCAGTTTCAGGGCTTGGGTCACGGCAAGCCATGGGGTTTGCTGTTGAGCCCAACTGAAGGCTGCAGTTTGAAGAGACTAACCCAAGTACGCACAGTGAAGCTGTACAGGTACAACACGGTCAGAAAATTGTGAGCAGGTTCACCAGGTTAGCTAAGTGCATGCAAGAGGATGAAGAAGTAGATTCAACAGGGATGTTCATTTTAGGCCATGAACACCAGCTGCAGCAAAACCACAAATCTTGGCCTACAGAACATCCCTCATTATTAATAATGATAATCCATTATACGGATAGTGCTGGACTCCTTGTACCTTTGGAAGTATGAACAGATGCCTTTATAGATTCACCTAGAAACACGTGAGTTGATGCTGCCTCCGCAACCCGTGCAGTCTATTCCTATGGCAACATGCAGCAACAAAGATGGTTCCCACACTGTGCACTGGGGCAATGAACAAAATAACAAAGTGCCAACCAGTAGGCGATACTGATGGGGCATCGGATAAGAGGTTGGAGGGAAAAGGGTAAGGGGAGCGTGCTGCTTGAGCAGCACACCCTGAGACACAGCTCATCTAATGTGGTCCTGAGGTCAGGCCAAATCCTGCTCACCCTCATCCTGTGATTAGAAACAATAACTGACAGCAGAGGAAAAGGCATGGGACTTAGAAAGCAACTCATACCAGGCTTAATGGGAATGCCATTTGGCTGAAGGACACTCAGCTGCTGCGGAAGGATTTGGAAAGCAGTGCTGTGAATGCACCGAATGCCAGTGAGAGGGGAAATCGGAGGCTCAGTCTGAAAATGGGGCTGCTCTTTGCTACCTTCTTCAAGTAGTTGACTTCAGTTTCATTTGTTTGTAGAGGAGTATTCCTGCATTTGTTTCTTTAAAAATAAAAACACAAAAGTAGTAAAATACTTGCATCACATTGGTAAGAACCATGTTCTGCTCAGCTTGCTCTTTCAACTGGCCCCTTAAAATTTGTATTTACTCTATCCCCTATCAAATGTGTTTAAACTGTTGCTTTGGTTTTGGAGGGTTTTTTGTTCTGAACATTGCATATTTCTGTGCATACAGCTTGTGACAGTTACTAGGCGTTCCTACTTTACTAACAAACAAGACTTTCACTTTCAAATTCTTTACCAAATTGTGCAATACACATACTTTATGAGACACTGAGTTAGCATTTTAAAAAAAGATTTTTGGCAGTGGAAAGACTGTTATAGTTGTGTGACAAAATTCAGATTGGAAGGAAATAGCTCACAAAAGCATGAATTAAACATCTAATTAAAAGTGTTAAGTCTCATTTTAATTTTCTTTAAAACACCAAAGACAGAAAAGCAGCTGCGTGCCTGAAGAATGCAGTATGATAGGATTCAGTTGGGTACAAACATGGAACTGATATGGAGAACTCAAGGAAAGATGTATTTATGGAAAATGTGGATTTTTGGGCTACTTGAAGACATGATTTATCACAGAGTAGATGTTTGTAAGGACTGCTTATGAAATGGGATCTGAAATGGGGGAGGCAGAATGATGTTTTTCCCTAATTTGTGGTGAGCAAATATATATTTAATTAGCTTCATTTTTTTTCAATTAGCAGATGATATTCCTATGCATGATCTTGCACCATGCCTCTAGTTTGGGACTAATGGGTTCACAGGGGTCTGACATAAATGGGCTAGTATTTTTAAGTGACTGCTTTGAGCTGAGACAACTACATATCTTCAGGGTTGCAGTGTCCTGCAAGCTGTGGTTTGAAAGTATTAAGAAATAATTTGGCTCCTTCTCCAGTTAGAATTACAATTCTAAACCAGAACAATTTTATACAAAAAAACCCTGTAATTTTAGAAGAATACTTTTTTTAATCTTCCATATTACATATCTACTTAAAAAGAACATACAGCGTGACCTAGAATTGTTATCTATTGTTCAATAATGTAACTGGGCAGTCTAATATTTGCTCTATGAATATGGAAATTGGAACGCTAAATTGCTTGGGCCATTTCATGTGATTATGGGCAAAAAAGCTCCTTGCCTAATTACAATTGTAATTCAAAATGTATTTTAAAATATTAAAAAGTTATCTGTGCTTGCAAAACTCAATCTAACCAGAAAGAAATGTGTTGTACTTGTACCCGTCCCTGTGGGCTGTATTCTGTCAGATGCTGTGCAGAGGAGTCTGGTTCAGAGAGCTGAGCAGTGGTACTGTACAAAATGCAACTCCCTCCTTGTTTCAGCCCCAAACTGTGCAAAAAGTCTCCCTGCCCAGCCCAGACAGAGTCCAGGTGCTTCTGCGAGTTGAAAAACTGGACTTGGATCTGCCCTCTAAATTAGAGTGGTTTTACACTGGGGCGACTGGAACGGAGCTCCTGACTTACACCGGTTACTAAGAATTAAGAAATGGTCTTTTGAAATTAAAGTGTTTTTCTTTTCAAGTCTGCCCTGATGCTGGGATGGCCCCTGTGCAGAGCTTCCTGCTGAAATAACTGATGCTTCTAAGGAAGCAACACCAGCGGAGGGCTGTGCACAGCTTTGCTGAGAGCCAAAGCATACATGCAGGCTTACATGGGTGCTGCTGTAGTTGTGTGTGGTCTTTCTGTGCGGTAGGAAGTTTCTTTTTTGGTTTGAAAATGCTCATGTTTTACTGTTTCTATTTTGGAGACACTAAAGAAGCCTGTCACCAAAGTGCTGTGCAGGTTGTTGGGCATATCTGAGGGAAGCAGTTTGGTCTCAGCTTGAAAGAACGCATAAGCTTATTTTGCTTTTATGTAATGAGAAGTTATAAGGCTTTATTTTTTTATCTTCAGAAAACATCTGGGTTCTGATTAAATGCACATAAATTGATACGCAATTACCGCAGTAGCTCTAGGTGTATTTTATTCTGGGTTTGCAGGCACTGAAACCCAACGGGCCAGGTTCTTGGGTTTATGCCTTGCATGTCTGAAAAGCTGTGACCAACAGTGAAACCACACAGTGGAACAGTTCTGCCCCAGTTCTTCCTCTCCCTGAGACAGTGATGCAGCCGCCTATGGCTGAGTGTTCTGCGTGTGGCTTGGGGAATCAAGCAGAGCAATACATGAATTTCAATAAGTATGCCCCCTCTCCACCCACAGTCCCACATGCCTTTCTCAATTTTGTTTCTGGATGGAACAATTAACGTGCACGGGCTGTGTGAAGCCATGGGCAGCTAGAATATGGGTGTAATTTAGCACTGCAGACACAGTACTTGTAGACAGGCACGTCGGGCAGAGAGTCAAATTCGGTTCTTTTGTTATAAAGTTCCTGGGTGCTAGTCTATACAGGTAGAATATGTGCATTAAAATGCATTTAACATAACTGTGGGCCATTCTTTCTAGATCTAGACCTGATCAGAGTATTTATAATGAATGCCTTCCAGTATAGCCAGGAATCATCGTGCATGCCTTGGATTAAGAGAGGAGGGGGGTATTGTTCTAAGAAAAATCAATGAAATATTTAAGCAGAAAAAAATATTTTTGTCACTTTGATTTCATCTGGTAGCAACTGAAAATACATTTTAGGAGCCTTTAAAGTACATCTAATTTTTCATTCACTGCCAAAAAAAGAAATTTCTCCAGTTATTCATAAATACAAGAGCAGTATGAAGTGGTTACTCATTTATTCAATATATTATTGCACAACAGTGTTCTAAAGTAAGAGGTTTAAAGGGGCTGGAAATACAAAGCATTGAAGCATAGCAATGGTAATATTTAATTTGTAGAGGGCAGCTGTATATGACTGTAACAACTGAAAACTGGAGAGGGGGAAATGGGCAGGATAACAAGATCAGGAACTCATAAACCCAAGATTTCTCCCCCAACCCCTGACACACACCACCACCCACCCCCAAAAAGAAACCCCAAACCAAAAACCCTCCACAAAACAAAGAAATCTGAGAAGCTGCTGAAATTAAATAAAACATCAAACCATAAGCAAGAGAGGGGTGAGAGAGGAGAATTGTTTAAGTCATGGCTGGGAGAAAGGGAAATGAGCTATGAGACAATGGCTGGGAAGTTAACTCTACAGTGAAAAGAGCTTTCTAATTAAAAAAAGTTAGTCACTAAAAGACTCAAGCTCCCAGCCTAAAACCCAGAAATATTTTTCTGCATAGAAAAGGGTACTTGTATGCACATGCTGAATTCTCTGCCCACACACAATGCCCATGAAGCTTTATAACTATTGCAGCAAAGGTTGAGCAAACAGCTGGTGCTGAGGACCTGGTGTCAGCGTTGTCCGGACTTCGGGCATTTGTGTTTCAGATCGGCTCTAGCCTGGTCAGGCTTCATGTCCTGGCTTGCACTGTGGAGCCAGCCTGGAGTAGGCAAACAGGCTTCCTTTTGGTGGAAACTAAACTGAGAGGTGGCCCAGTTTGATGCAGAGTCACTTCAAAAGAGCTGTCTTGACCTGAGCTGCCAGCACAGACACCCCCAGCCTGTGAGCACGGGGTGCACTGCGGAAGCTCTTGTGCCCAGGTGCAGTTGCTTGGGGTTTTGGTACTTGTAACCTTGTCCAAAGTTGATCAACAAGATCATTGCTTGCAGCTGATGAGTCTTCTGCACATCCTGTGTTTTGGGTAATACTTACTTTTGGCAGAATGATCATGTGCTTCTGCAGAAGCAAATGATGATTGCTGGGGACTGCTTGTACTTGATGGGGAGTTTACCTATATATTTTCATGTTGATGAAGTCAGATGAGCCTGATAATCCTGCCTTTCCTCCCCGTCTTTATACAAAGAGCAATGACCGGTCCCAGTTATTAAACACCACACAGATGACAACAGAATTGATTTTAGGCCAATTTGCTTTAACTTCTTGTGCATCCGTACCTCTGCGTTTTGTCTTGGTCATTACCTAGAGGACACTACTCATAAATTGCACCGCATTTGTGAGCAAGGTATTACTTTTGTCAAGAGTTGTGTACCCCATCAGAATTTTAATTTGTTTTAAGGTCCCGTTTGTGATTAAGAAAAACAGGAGCAAACCAAAATGTACTGGAAAAGGTTAGCATCAGTGCATTCAATGTTGTGTAGGAAACAACCACATCTTTGCAGTGCTCTCCAGCCATTTCATATCTGTTCAGAAAAGGCGGTACAGGAGGCTCTGTATCATTTGGCACTCTTTTTATGTAAATGAGCACAGCTGAGGATTGTAGCTGTTAATATATTATTAATTGAGAATACATTGACTAGGCAAAAAGAGAGATGTTTACTCTACAGAAATGCTACCAGCAGTCTTCTCTCCACAGAGCATCAACCAGGAAAAAAAAATAAATGGTGGCATAACGGTTTCATAACTTAAAGATACATTTTGAAGCAGACCATAAAATTCAGGGCAGGATAATAAAAGCAGAAGTTTCTATTGCATTGTTTTGCTCAGGCTGTCCCAAAGAGAATAGTGTAGGTGCTAGCCTGGCATGGAGAGCAAGGGTGCCCAGAAGAATCTCACAGTGTACATGTCCCTTGTTGTCATACTGCTTTAGTTTGCTCCCCAGCAGTAGCACCTTGTGCTAGCCCCTGCCTTCAAGAATGCAAAAAGCCAAATATCCTTAAATAGTGTATGGGGAGCAACAGTAACTTAAATTACACCTGATCTAAAGGAGTGTGGAGTTACTGGGCCAAAACCTGCTCCCAGTTCCACCAGTGAAAACACCAGCATCAATTGGCTGTGCTGACAGTGCTTTATCACCGCTAATAAACCTTAATGAGCACTGCTGAGCCACCTCACGCATGCGGCTGGGGCCCCCGGGATCTGGCTTCCCTGTGCCAGGCTGGGCTCCTCTGCTTTGCCATGTGTTTCATGGGGCATGTACACCTGAGGTCAGGCTTTATGCCTGTGGATAAAATTGAGAAGGATTTCTCGATAGTCATTCTACTTATGGAATTATATCAGTCTGTTTAAAGGGAGTTAAACATATTATATATTGAATTTTTATATCAATAAATATGAAAATAAAATCTTGATAACCACTCATTATCTATGTGTCCTAGGTCTTCTCTAGCATGAAGAAGACATTACTGTTATTACTTTTTTAAAGTATATTTTATTCTTAAAACTGTAGATTACTCTGAGTCATTTTAGTTTTTAAACCATGAGAGTTTTATAAGATTATATTTTCCAGCCTAGAAAAAGGAGGTTGAGTTTTCTCAGTACAAAATTAAGTTACAGATAGAGCCACCCCAAAACATTGGCTCTTAACTTGCTTAATTTGCTTTGAACTATAGGAAAAGCAGAATTCCTGGTGAAATTGGGGTGGCAAGAGGTGTAGACTTGATATTTGGATGTAGGGGTTTTCCACATCCACATGTAGGGTAGGGAGCAGACTGCTAGTGGAAGGTATTTGTACCACAAGATCAGAAAACATAAGCAAAGAAGCACTCTCATTTCCCAGTGAAACAAATATTCTCCCTGAATACTTTAAAAATTAGGCTCCGAGTGTGGAAAGAAAGGATAAATGTTCATAGCGGATTCTCAAGCTTCAAGGTCACCATTGTGACAGGTACAGTATAAGAGTAGGGGAAATGATAGAAAGCAGGACAAAAAATAAGCTTTTCTTTATAAAATTCTCATGTTTATTCCTGAAACCTCCCACAACACTACGAGGGCCATCATATCTTGGTTTATTTCCCTAAATGGATGGACTTGCTTTCCAGATAAGGTGGTGGCAAAATGCATGTTTCAAACTAGTACTGGCCCTATGATTCTCAGGAGGTCAAACTACCTACAACCCAAGGTTGTTGGAGGCCCTGGACTGCATTTTGGCATGTGTGGATAAATGTCCTCCCCCAGCGTTGGGGTGGCTGCCTCCAAAATGCTGTGAGTTTTGGGAGCAGTTTGATCTAGGGAATCAGCGCTAACTGTAGGAGACAAGTGTGATAAATCAGCCCATATAATTCTTATAAGGAAAGTGTTTATCCCAAGGGTAACTTCCACCTTCCATTGTTGGAGAGACTGGTGATGCTGGGAAGTACTGAGCTAGCTACAAAGGGGGACAGGACAGAGTGCTTGGTACAATGTTCAACACTGAATATCCGATAGAACTGAAAATTAGTGCTTTGCTATGAATTGCATGGCCCAAAATCAGAATAGCATGAAATAGAGGTACTCAAGGGATACTGAAGTGGGACTTGAAGGAAGTAGAAAACTCCAGCTATGGAATAAAACATAATTAAGTAGAAGAGTTTTGCATCGATGTAAAGGATAATTTCTAAATTGCCACAATATTTTCTTTAAGTGAGACTAGGCCCATTAGCACGAGGGAAGAAAAAATCCTGGGTTTGTCAATTAATTCCCAAACTGTGAGATTTTTAAGGAGGAAAAAAAGGACTGAACTTGAATGGGGGAGGGGGATGAAGAAGGAAAGTATTTATACCATTTGGGGACTGCTCTGTATCTACAGCAGAAAAGTAGCCTCAATTTTATACCATTTGCCATTTGTTGCCTGGGTGGTGGTGGTTTAAAATACGGTCATATCTGCACTTCTTTGGCCTTTTATAAAGCGCTATCATTTCAATTTGCACTTCTGTTTTTAAAAAAGTCTTGTTACTTTTTCTCAGTTCAAACTCTTTGTCCTCCTGGAACTGATTTGTCCCCTCTGATTCTCATACTGTCAGAAATGAATTTCCTGCATATCATTTGTGGCCTTTAATTATCTCTGGGTTAATCTGCCTTCTTACAAGGAGGCCATCTAGCTTACCCAAACCAGTCCGTGGGGAACAGAAAGTCCTGTTCGTGTGACCCACGCCTTAGGGCTCTGCTGGCCGGAGATGCATTAGCAGCGCTGGTGAGGGGCTTTTCCGCCGGGACACGGGACCTTACGGCAGCAGCGGCACCACTACCCAATTCACCCCCTCTGACTTTCCTAGTCAGATGCATCCCCATGCACTGTCACTCATCATCACCACAGACATTCTACTACTCTGTACCTATATTCTGGTCTAAAATGGCAGAAGGCAAGGTAAATGAGTTGTTAATTTTACCCAATGCTATGTGACTGTGCAGCTAAAGAATTTATTCACTGGAGATGCCGTGAGCTAAAGGTCCTTTTTGGCTCTTTCTTTTCCATGAGCTGAATTTTAACACTCTGCTCAGTTTAATTCTGTGTAATAACTGCTGTACTATTGGATGGTCCTGGATAAGGCTATATGGGGAGAAGCCACTTGCAATTAAAAAAGGTTCAAGATGCTGAGTAGGCTGTGATGGAACAAAGTTGCCTTGTAAAGGATTGGTTTTCTTCCCCAGAATTCTAATCTGGAAAATATTACCTGAGTTTGGTTTTCATATATTTATCTATTAACTGTTTTTAAAGGTAATGATCTCCTGAAGCAATAAAACGGTAATGTCTGTACAATTAACAATAGGAACATATGAAATGACATAGCAGTGCTTGTCTGATGAAATGCAATTTGGTGTCTCTGCTACTGTGTACCTTATGACAGATAAAGGTAGGCATGATGTTATGAAAACAGTAAGTTGATTTGCGCTTTGCCATAAAAGCTTTATCTGTAGTAGTATAGCATCTTAAAAGTACAGCGGAATTATGAAACCCACACATTGCATACAGTGAAAATGATGACTGTGACCTTACTGACATAACTGGTGGTAATGTAGCTTCATCTCCCTAGAAGCAAAGAATTAAGTCAAGAAGCAAGATACTTGAAAAGTCAATCAAAATTAATTAAGACATTACAAATCAATCAATAATACCCCAAAAAGTCTTGTTATGACCTCAGTTACTTGTTTAAGCATAAACAGGATAATCAGCTACATTTCCTGTCTAGAAATAAGATCATTGCCAATTAACTTAGGACTTAATTAACTCTCTAAGGCACTGAACTTTAGATGTATCAGAGACTGTGTCTTAACATTATTAGTTATTGCAGTGACTCTAGTACATTCTTGATTTATTATTATTATATAACTATTACATTTACACTTATGATGCTATTAAAAAACAAAGCCTTCAATATTACATTAAAGTTAATGCCACATAAAAGACAGAGGCATTAAATAAAAGCAGAATTAAACAGATAATATAAGTTTACATTGGAAACCCACTAGTCCAGCTTCTGTTCTTTGCTTGGAGGCATCAGCATAAGAGTTTATACATTTAGAGGTATCAATTTTCCATTGCCCAGCTATAATTGCTCTTTATTTCTGGTCATGAGCTCTTGGATTTGCCAGCCCTTTGGCAGCTCAGAGAAGTCACGGTATAGCACTGTGATGTAATCTCTACGTTCTTTTGAAGATCCTTCCTGCTTGTCTCTTCTATAACAAAACTAGGGACAATCTTGATTATTTTTTTTTCTTTTCTCTCGTGACATCCCAGCAATTTCTTTTTTCTGACACCTCAGTGACCTAGTTTTCTTCTTTTGCTTCTCTTTCTGTTTTAATAACTACAAGCTGCTCTTTTTCAAGGGCTGAGAAGAATTTGTTCCATGTTTGCCAGGAATAAACAGCCCAGCGGAACAAGTGTTCTGTCTGCTGAACAGAGAAGTGAAGAGAGGAAAAAGTTGGATCCTCGCAGACATTTAAAGCTGTTCCTTTGCTCACAGTGGATGTTAACGTTAGTTGTTTTGCGGTGTATGATAAATGTTTCCAGAACACTAAGTGTCTGGAAATAAACCTAGACTATAAGTAATATGCAAGTGTAGCTATTGCCTGGCAAGATGGCAATAACAACACCAGCACGCATCTTTTGTAAATGGGTATTTTGTCTTTTTTACGACCCTAAAAAAGTCACTACAGATGTATTCCACTCTTTTATTTCAGAAATACTGTCACCTTGTCTATAAGTCAAATCCTTTTTGGGTGCCTTCATGTGCTCTTTCCACCAGGTAGAACAGTACGATCGAGTCTTCACCTTTGGCTTTATCAGTTTTAGCTGGCATCTAGGCTTTGGCTTCTTTACCATTTTACGACTGAGCTGGACAAATGGGGCTAGGAAAGCCAATGTAGCTTTTGGCACTGATTATATTTACAGCAAGAGTGGACTAACAGCAATATTTTGTTTCATGAAAAAATGGTTTCAGCATTAAGAAAAGCTCACAGCTCCCATGTGTATTATCTTGCGGTTTTGGATTTGTTTGGGGTTTTTTTGTTTGTTTGCTATGTCCAAACTTGCTTAGGAAGTAAAACAATCTGGTATCTGCTTCAAATCTGGCAACCTAGACATAGGTGGATTTAGGATTTGCAGGGCTTGTTTTGAGAAAGAAAGAGGCTCACAGAGAACCCTTTGATAGGACTGACCCCACTCTGTTACAGTGTCTGAAGATCAGGAGCTTCCTTGTCCAAAGCACTCCTGGGTACCTGTTTTGTGACCAACTTGCTAATGATATACGCATGTACGTGGTGGTGTTGCCACAAGCTGAACTGAAGCTTCTGCATCTCTCCATCCACTGGTCCTAGGCTGGGACTGCAGTTAAGATCTCCAACTCCACAGCATCTCTGACAGGTGCTATATATAGATATTCAGTACTTCACGCACACGTTTTCCTTTAATTCATGTCTAGATTGGTCACACAGCGTTTTACCTGGATCCAAGAATAAGTCCCTTACAATAAAGGGGTGTCTACTCAGGGAAGTAGATTTGGCAGAGTCTGCCAAACATAACAGGTGAGCTATTGTTTCTAAAAAGGCTAAAGGAATCCAAAATGAGACACTTTTGTTCTAGAATAGAAATATCCATACTGGGAGTGTCCTTTTTGGAAGCGTGCCAGGAATAACTCCCTGGAATAATGCCCCATGAGGGCTCACCTCTTTCTGGTGTCACATGGGCTTTTTCCTTCAAAATGTGAAGCAGTCACACAAAAAAACTAGTGCTACATACAGAGATGTGCTTGATTATCTCAGCATATAATTTTTTTCTCAGTTGCTCTTGGACTCTCTACTAAACACTGTTTCACAAAACTCCTGGTGTTACCCAAATTCATTTATGGAGCACATTTTCTACAGAGGCCATGTTGTTATTTCTTTGTAGGAAAAGAGCAAGCAATGAAGAATGCTTTTTTTCTTTTAAGGTGTAGTCCTAGCTGCCAAGGATATATGGCTAATTAGAGGAACGTTATCATAGGACAAATGGATCACTTCTCACATATGTGTCTGCCTTGGTTTGTGTGCCTGGGCTTGCTAGCAGAAACACGGCTGGGAGGAGATTGAGGAGAACCCGTGGTGCTCATGCAGAACTCATTTCTTTAGTATTATGACTCTTGCTCTGGTGCCTTTCTTCTAGGCCCTTCGCCCCTTCCTCGCCATTCTTCATTTCCCAGGGTAAAACCAAATCTAACTCTGGGGTAATCCTGTCCGTTGTTAATGTCAAGGATCACATCAGCCTCTGTTCTCACGCTCTGTGGTTCAGCCGCTGCTTTGCCTCTGCTTGGCCCCAAAGCCGGGCTGAGGAGGGAAGCGGCTTCTGCAATGCACTTCTCTGGGTTGGCTTGTCAGTGGCTTCCGATGCGCAGGGAGAAAATGATGATGTTATTGCTATCACTGGGTAGTGCAGAAGTACTAATATCTTTACAGGCATTAAAGAATTGAGTTATGCCTGGGCATTTGCTAGTTGTGTACTTGCTCACAGTCACGCAAAGAGCCTGTTCAGAGTCAGAATAGGGCATATCTACTCTGCCTTCCTTTCCTGTCATTTAAAGGACACTCCTAATCATGACTTTATTATGTCTGCCACAGACCGCTTATATTTCTGAAAGGAGCTTGACTGAGAGTACTGGCATTTCTTAATGATATTTTGATCATTTTCCTGTAAATTAGCGAATGTGCCATGAGGAGTAGAGGAAGGAATGGAGAATTTTACTTTCAGACAGACTTAGATGAGTAAACCTTGCCAGTCCTGGGTGCTCAAGGTCTTTCTAAGATGCGCTTAAGATATTAGGGGCCACATTTGAAGCTTCTACTGAATTTAAGTAGGCTTGGGTTAGACCCTTGGACACTTAACCATTTTTTTTTTATACAGACTGTCACCATACCACTTTTGTAGTCTTCAGCTCACCAAGTTCTCATAGCCTCACATGCAAAAGTAATGTCACCATTTCTGTTGCTCAGGACCGATTATTGTATCGGGTACAGGAACACAGAGCTAGGAGATTAACCTCCCCATGCCGAGCGAGGAGGGAGGCAGCCTGTGATGGGAGGTCAGGCTGGTGGCAGTTAATGGCCTTTTCATCATATTCAAGTACTTTGCTCTATTCTGGTAGCTGGTGGCTTAGGCAGGAGAGATTAAACTTCTGCGAGATAAAATATAAGGGAGGGAGAAGGAAAGGGGAGGAAAAATATGAAATGTGCGACACATTGCAATGATGCCGTTATCTTGGCAGTCCATGAATGACACAGCAAATCCCAGATGCTACGAACAGTGTTAATTCTGCGGGCTGTGATACAGACTCCTCATGTTCAACCTACCCAGATCAGAGGATCTATCATCAGTAATTGTCACAGACGGAAGCCTATGCTGTTAAAAACAATCTGACATCAATGGCAGGTGGGACTGGAGCTTGCAGCAGCTTTGGAAGGTTTGTTTTATTTACGTTTTGTTCCACGATGTGTGGCACTGTGCACGGACCAGAATCTCAGGGTCCATTCACAGATTTACCCCCTCCCCTACCCAGCAGTCTTTAATTCTGGTGCAAAGGGACTTCTCATCTGCAAGGGAGAGAAACTGCCACTGACAGAAATGACTTTGCAAACTGGAGGGCAAGGGCTAAGAGGGTCCTTTATCAATAACACATACTGGATGTTAGCAAAACCATGAGCCTATCTGAAATAAGTCAAGATAATCTTTTTCAAAACCTCCTTCAGCATCACCCTGAGACTGGGATTTTATTGTTAACTTAATAAAATGGTCTTCTGTTTTCATGACATGATTTACAGGACAGACTGCACAAGTTCACCAGGCTTTTGGTTGCAGCCTGCATGGCCAAGTCTTCATTGCTTCCAGCCCTTGAGTAACCAGGCAAAATCTGATCAAACATGTTGACCCATACTGCAGCTCCACTTCTGATTACACTATGGGTCAGCACTTAGAGTATGAAATAGTTTGCTTTACCTGGTGAGTTCTTAAAAGAAGCAGCAACAACAACTTAAACCTTGACCTTTAAGTTCTACTTCCAGATGCTTTTATACAACTAGCCAGCCCAGGCAATCCTACCAAAGTCATGTCCGCTTAATGGCGTTTAATTCGGCTGCTTTGTTGTTGTTGTTTCCCTCCATAAGAAAACACTAAAGCTTTCCATGTCTTCCGTGAGCGTGTTTTTGCAGAGCTCAATTCTGAACTATAAACCACAAAAAGCTACAGCCAACTGCAAATCTAAGGAGCAGCTGGAAAATATAAAATGTAACTTCTGAACTTCCTAATGGATAACATAAGCATATCACACCTGCAATTGCTTTATACCTAGTGAATGTACCTATTGCCATTCGCAAGAAGTCATTTAGCCCTTCTGCTTCAAAATTCATCAGGCACGCAGACAACACACTCAAACTCAGGTTATCTGAAATAAATATTGCCCCTCCTTTTTTTTCCCTCTAAAATCTTTGAAGATTTTAAAATCTTTTAAAATCCCTCTAAAATCTTTGAAGATTTTAGACACATGTAAAATAGAGCTTAGCAGAATACATACCACTATTGGTGACTAGAGCTAAGCAATCAATCTTAGAATCATCCCCGGAGTGCACTAGCATTTCCTTGCACATGGGTGCTTTCAGAAAGCAAGTAAATTACCTGTTTAGAGAGATTAAGTGAGTTGGCATACCAACCTGCAAACTATAATTTAAGGAGTCAAAAGCTTTTCTCTCCCTACCCCCTTCCACAGAAATTAACAACTCCAGTAGCATAATGTTTTTTGTACTGCCGCTCTCTCTACAGTAAAATATACTTTATTACTATTTGGAGGCTTTATCCCTTTATGACAACCAGTATCAAGAGTAATATTACACCAATAACTTGGTTTGCTAAGTATTAATACAAGGGAAATTATGCTAAGAGCACTGTGTGAGTTTAATTGCAATTCACACTTTAATATTTTGATGCAGCTGTAAAAATGTAGAATGAGAAACATTACAATTCTATTAGATACTAATAAATTGTGTTGTGGAGGAGGATATGAGCTGTACTTGCCATAATGAAGCACGTTCTACTTCCCATCTCTCTGTTTTGATCTTGCATGTGTATGATTTCATAGAAAGGTTCAGCAAAGGTGCTACAGAACAAGTAAGAAATTAATGCAGGGTTATATATTTTTATTTCCAATAATCAAAACAAAGTGAAAATAATATAAATCATCTTGCTTATGAAGTGTTTATGTCAAACACTTCATTTCCGTTATGTAAAATGTAAGATTGTTTAGAATGAATCCTATCCTGTTTAATTTTTTTCTTTTCTAGGCTTAAGCTTTCCAGGTTTGGATGCATCTAATAAAATGACATTCTGAGAAATAATCAGAGATTCATCCTCTTCCATTTTTTTCCTACTAGAAATGACATTTCTAAACTGCTATGCTTTTCTCTGCTATTTCTACTCGTAAATGAGGGACACACTGTGGCAGCGACGCTTCCACGGAGCCAGATCTTGCTGGCCCGCTCAGTTAGTTCCACTGCATTTCTCTGCGTATTCGTTTGCTGAAGGCAAATGTGTATTTGGCCCTGGACTGTAACTTCAGCGCACAATATCTGAGGCTGTCCCGTAAGAGCCCTCAGAAGGAGAACGTAATCCGCGGTGCATATAGCACAAAATTACATGCGAGATATTTGAGTTGTTGACCCCTTTATGGTGTTTCCAAGTACCTCTTTTTTGATCTTTTTTTGCCTGTGTGTGACAGTAACTAGTTATGCTTCAGTAACTCACTTGCGTTCAATCAGTTGTCTGTGCCCTGGATCAGTTGCTACAAAAGACACTAGTTCTCATGTTCAATAATTACAGCTCTCTGAGAATACAGCCAGGATCAAGGGCTCTTATGCTGGGTGCTGTAGATAGCTACAAAAAGATATGGTCCCCAGTTAAAGATCTTTCAATTAAGGCAAGTAAATGACTGAAGAAGGTAGGCTGCACTCAAAGATCCCCAACTTCCATACCTTGCGTGTTCTGAAGTAACTTGTGGATGTTCAAAGCATAAATCCTGTGGGGTTTCCTGGTATCAGCAGCAACTGAAAGGAGACTGAGCTAACACTTTAGTCTTATGATCTGACATCCGGACTAAAATACGTAGAACTACGTGACTTCAGGCAAATCACTCAAGATCCTCTTGGCTTCTGTTTCGGTAGCTGGGAAGCAGAAATAAAAATGTCTCTCTCCATCCCCAGAATATTTATCTGATTAAATAAGGAAGTTACTTGTTTCCATTTTCCCCCTAGATTACTCTATTTTCAGAGAAGTGCACATACAAGTGGGAATGACCCCACTTCTATGCCACTGATAGAGAGGGAGCATAGCATCATGTAGCAACACCTTCCTTAATTTATCAGGAACAAGGACAAGATTAGCCACAAAATATTTTGGTATCAGCGCTTTGGTGTCACACTGCTGACAGCAATACAAAACTTCGTGGAAGAGCTGATAAAAACCCAACACACCTCCTCAGGGAGGACAGCAGAGTACCACTTGAACGGATCTGCTGACCATCTACATGTAGCTGATATTAAATAGTGGTTTACTGTGATTTTTTTTCTCCTTTGAATGTACGTGAATCATTGTGTGCAGGTTGGGGATGGTGCAAGATTGCTGGTTAATTTGTTCTCCTTTAAAGCAGATATTCAGAGTGAAACCAAGGCTTGTAGTAGCAACGTTTACCTTTTCTTATCAGGCTTGATTCTCAAAGGTCAGTGTAGTTTTCCACTGGCCTCGGTGGATTTTTTTCTTTGGGCGTGAGAACGATTTAAGGGAACGGGTGTTTGTACCCCACATTGCCAGCCCAAGTATTCTCACCAGCAAGTTATGTCCTTTCACGTCTCCTAGCTTGTAACACCTTGCCTTTCCCCCTGCAAGTCCTTCTGCCCCCGCCCCGATCCGGGTATTTTCCTGTATCTGGTTCTCTGCCTTCTGCCTGTGCTCCCGGTCTGAGCGCAGCCAACAGCACATTTCTCCCATTCCCGAATCTAAACCCATCTATGTGTCTTGAATGAGCAACTTACACAGGGATCTTCTCAATTAAAATGTTCACAGAGTCATTAAACTAACTAATGGTGGAAACTTCAGTAGAAATAATGCTGTAATGAGACAAGCTTTCATCATCTTGCTGAGGAAAACATATTTCACTTGATTCAGATAAATTATATGCCCTCACATATTATGATCAATATTTTAGCAAGACTTAGCATTTAACTATGTCATTTTTTGAGTAATGAATAATCACGTTGAGTATATGAAAAATGAGTAATGACAGATATCACTGGACTGATACGTTTTCTACTTCTCAAAATGATGTTTAAATTTTTACCAAAATGTTGTATAAAGGATTCAATGACTCAAACTTGTTCCTTCTAATGGGTATCTATCATTTAATACTGTGACTGCACTCAAAGTACAGGTTAACATAACTAATTCTAAAATACATTTAAATAGTTCTGTATTTTGACTGAGGAAAATGGAACCCAGTTGTCAGGAAATGTATGTGATAAAACCGGATTTCAGAAACCGAAGGCCTGAGCAGACCACTAAAATTACTCTCTCATGTTGCATAATGGCAGTAGTACTTAGTAGTTCATGGCTACTTCATGGCTTTGCTATTATAGGAAACATGAGGGGTGTAAAGTACTTTTATCAGAAAGAATATCTAAAATAAATAATGATTTTTAAATAATGTGCAGAAAACTACAGCAGCTGTCCTGACCTAGGCATGCTTTAATTTGTTTATCTACTTGCCTCTGCTTACTGTATCTCATTTCTTTTGCGTACAGCCTTCCCAATGGCTCCTGCCCTGATTTTTAAAATGTTTATGCTTGAAACTACATTCTTAAAAGCACAAACAAGGACCAAAGGAACTGTTTTGATTTTCCTCTAAAAATGCCAATGCGATTTCAAGCACCTACTTAAGAAAATCTTTGCCTCTTCTAAGGCCTGTTGAATCAGTAAATGTGTGCAGGTCTTAGAAAGATCAGGAAGCATTTGTCACTGTAATCCAGAAAGAAATCTCTCTATCCATAGGATACTAATTTTTTCTCAGTCAAGTAATCAGTTACTTGATTACATTGATCTGTGGTTGACTTTTTTTTCTTCCAATAACTGATCTGTCATGCAGTTTTAATGTTGCAGTTGGGGTGATAGATATTGTTCTATATTTCAGTATCCTTAGGCCCTAGTTGGCTATTCTGCTCTTGATTTACTACTTTTTTTCATGATGTCTAGCAGGTGCCTAAAACTAATTTGCAAGTATGACCACTGACATGGTGACTTGCTCTTGTAGCTCAGTTTAGTGGTGCAGTATTGTACTTCTATTTTTAAAAAAATAAATAGGTATGGCATACATGAGTATACCATATTTCAACTGCATTAAAGAGATGCATCATTGGCCTCGATTGTTATTTCTGGGCTTTTAAAATTAAAACAGAGTGAACAACCAACAGAAGGGTCCATGATTGCTTAGGTCAACGCTTCCATCAAGCAGCTCCTTACAGAGGTTTGCACTGTTATCTGTAACAAGCACTGTTTGGTTTTAGTCACCTATAATATATAAAGAGGTTTCTATTCCTAACGGAGTGGACAAAAGGCTTTTCAGGTGCCGCTTCAGTGTAGCTAGCTCTAAGGTTTCCTTTTAGTATTTAGTTATTTTCGCATAGTCCAGATAAATTTCTAATGTTTCCGTCATTTCATGGAAGAATAACGTCAAGGAGATCAGCTATAATCTTCTCATTATATTTACATAAATACTATTCTGCTTTTAAACGCCTTGCCAAGTGTGGCTTTTTCACTCAAAGTGAAATTCTCCCTTTGTCAATATCAGTGTTTTCCTTAGGGATGAAACCGCTAATAATCTATACTATGTAATAGGAAAATTCACATTAATACTATCACAAGGATGATGATTACTGACTCTTATAGGACTAGTTTTCCACAATGACAGAAAGGCATTCTAAAATGCATTTTCATAAATTAGGTCATTTAAATCAGTTCAGTATGTAAGTCACGGTAGCAAATATTTCACTTGGCAGCTCTTCATTATGTAGCTTGGATTAATTCTGATTTAAGAATTCTGTTCAGTTATTCACTTTTTTCCTCAAAACCTCATTTTCAGTAAATGTGGTGACATCACAACATGCTATAACATTATCTGGTGCCACCCGCCTCTTCTAGCTGTGGAGATGACTTCACAAGACACAGTCACTGTAAACAGTAGAATCACAAGTGAACCAGATAAGTGACAAGGCAGCAGTTTTTCACGGGAGATAAGGGAAAAAAGAAACTGGGAGCAGAATTGCACCCCAAGCCCAATGGTGGGAGTGAGTGGAAGTTACACTACTTGCTTTTAGAAATAGATTTTAAGAGCATAAGTCATTTAACCACTTTTAAAGACTTTACTCTGGGGTGCCTCAGTGCTAGAGCTGTACAAACACATGGTAAAAGACAGTCCATGCCCCAGTGAGCTTAATAGCCCTCTTGTTTTCCCCCTGGCAATGCCATTATGCTCAGACCCTCTTGTCTTGTGTAGGATGAAGGCCTCTGCCTCCTCCTCCTGATTATTTTAACAGACCTCTGGTTAGCGCACGGAGCGAACCCTCTAGACTTTGCCGTCAGCACTGCAATCCTTTCAAAGCTCACCTGGCAGGTTTCCCAGAAAAGCAAGACACGGTCGTTTAAGCTGGTTGCCAGGAAAAAGGCTGAATAATGCTCATTCTAGCTATTTGTTTGGGATACTGGTTCTCACTTTATGAAATAAATATGCCAGACATTAATCTCTTGAATGAAAAGAAATTGCTACAATGGTATTGCACTGTTCTCGGCAGAACCTTTCCAAGACCGAAGGTCTTTGACGGACCATCTCGGATGCTCCAATCCTATTGCTATTTCTTTATGGATTATCAGTTTCACCAGGTCTTCCAGGGCTCGGATGGAGTTCAGCTGGGGAGGGTTCTCTTTCATTGTCTGGTAGGTGGGCCTGAATATCTTTTTTTCAAGTCAGAACTGGCTTTTGTTTCTTGTAAAAAGCTGGGGGTGTGTGAACACCCCAACCCATTAACTTTCATGCAGTGCTCTGTGCTTGCCAAAGAATGGGTATGTGGGATGGTACTCTAAAGGCATATTCGATACCATAACGTTTGTTACGTCATAGCAAACTAGGATGTAATAAGTTTATAGGATCCATCCATTAACGGCGGAAGTGTCTGGATGACTGGCTGTGTCTGCCCACGGAAAGCAGACGCTTCTGTTTTTCTCACAACGCAGCCAGGAAGAAGTCTACTCACTCAAGTCTATCGGCCTCCCCACACACCAGTAAAATGCTCCTGAAATCCTGTGAAATTTGTGAACAAAAACTCCAGATACCTTCAGCTGCGTATGCATTTATGAAAACACAGTGATCCTGCAATTAAGTTGACATAACTTATTAACGCTTTTTACTAGAAAAGAAACTCTTTGTTAGTATTTATCAACCTCCTCTTGGGGGAAAGTCTCTCCTTGAATGAATTTCAGTATTGTCTGACCTCTTGATGGTATACATGGAATATTTCATATATGTGGATGCCATTTGCACTTCTTAATGTTTCATATTTATCATCAAATTCCTTTGTTTGGTATTGGACATCTAAACAAATACTCAAGCTGTTGCTTGGATTATGTTGCTTCCTTATAGTTAATCCTGAATGGCTACAGGATCTGCTTTCAACATATTTGTTAGAGATATTTAATATTAGTAGTATCTGTGCTTGCCAAAGACTGGATATGTGGGATGGTACTCTAAATACCATAACATTTGTTACATCACAGCAAACTAGGATGTAGTAAGTTTATACAATCCATCCATTAGTGGCCGAAGTGTCTGGTATACTAAGCTGATACACGCTTTAATATTAGTAGAAGACAGGAAAGTCTATTTTCCTAACATAGGGTAACCAGACAACTGAGGTTGAAGGAGATGAACATAACAGAGGGATCTTCTCAGAATAACAGAAGAAAGGGGAGAAAGAGAAAGCGAACACAAGATCGACTTTTCTTGTCGGATAGTCCATCTCTGTGCTAATGCTATCTGCCATACATTATTCTTTTTGTTTCCTTCATAAAAAGGAAGCTTTGTCTAGTCTTACGTTTCTGCAAAGTGCATTAGAGAATGTCATCATAAAAATCACTGAAGACAAGACAGTACTTCGGCAGCTTATATATAGACATCATTGCTGTAAAGTGCTTCTGTCTTTTGAATGCAACATGGCAGAAAGCAGGAAACTTGATGTGAAAAGCCTTTTTACCATGCTTTTGCACTTCAATTTTCTGGCTGTGTTTGTGTTTCAAAGTTGGTACGGTAGTTTTGTTTTGCGCTGTGCGTTAGCTTTGGTTCCACTCATAAGGAACATATGGTCATGCAATCAGTTAAAAAGCTACTACAGGGATTGCTTCCGCGTGCCAGGCTAGGAGAGGGTAAGAGCCACGCTAAGGCTGTAAGCAATTGGTTTGGTTAAAGAAAGGGATTGCAACAGATGGCCTCCTCTTTAGCTGCTCACTTCGGCCCATCGTTGACAATCAGTTGGTAAGCATGGAATAAAATTTTCTTCCTTAAATCTTAGAAGAAGGTAGCCAGCTGCTTTAAAACCTGCAAAACAAAGTGTTGGTCATAAACCTAAAAACAAGAAAAGAAGAAAGGAAAAAGAGGGGGGCAGATGGGAGAGAAAGATCAAATTGTGATGATCCTAATTAATTAAAGAAATGTCTATTTGAAAGGTGAATTGCTTTTGTTTTGGTTTTTTTTTATAGAGCCTTTGTACTTTTGACCGCTGGTGCTCTCCAAATTCCTAGTTGTGTGACCCTCCCTCTTGCTTTTCGCAATTGATTTGCATCTGTTTTCCAGTAGATCTTTTCGGTTACTTGTTTCTGAAAAGTGACTTTCTCATAGCTTTTGAATACGGCGTCTGTCTTGCCTAGTTTTGAAAGTTTAGACTATTCTGACAGTGGTTTAAGAGTTGCCTGGCTAACGTGCAGAGTGACAGTAACAAATAGGAATCTCCTTATTATTGCCTTTTTTCCCCTTGATTTTTTTTTCTGACAGTGGCAAAACATCACGGTGAAGCTGCGCCTCGGTCAGGGAGGGTCACACAGTGTCGCGGTTTAAGCACCGCAATTCCTCTAACATGCTTGCTGGGTTACTGGCATGCATCTCTTGAAAGCATTAGTTTGCAACATGTATTCGGGAGGACTTTCTCACCACCTGAATGGCATTCCTGGGGCTTTTGCTGACAGTGTGGTCAACATACGGAGAGGTACCAAAAGAGGGAGCTGAAATCCCCTATGACCAATCCACATCCAACTATTGTGGGACCTTATAACATCCACTGGGCACCTTGGATGAGCAAAGCGTGATGAAACTCGGTGTGTTCTTGCAGCTAGCTCTGGACACGTCTTAACATACGATATGTAAGAGCATGCCATTGCAAACTCTAATATAATAAAAATACCGAAACACGGTGTTTCCTAAAGGAGTCTAGAAAAACTTACTGAAGGAAGGATTATTCAGCAGGATGCGAAAACGTTCCCCCTTCTCACAGTAAGAAAACTTTATCAATATATTTTCAGAAGCGATTATTGTACTAAATTATTCTTGTTTCATAAAATAGGAGTAACAACGCTAGTAAGAGAATAGCTCTGCACAGTTAAATAAATCACTCAGGCAGCACAGAGATGATAATTACAATTAAGATGGCAGGACAATAAAGATTACCTATACATATGCACTTGAAACTGAGTAACAACATACTTTCAGTAACTAAAATTCTTATGTACTTCCAAATGGGAAATTTAGCCACAGAGGCATCACATGATGGGTTCCTACTTTATATATGCAGCTCTCAATGGTGATTTTTTTTTTTTCTGATATGGCAGCTTTAGGATATATAAGATTTCTGCACTCATGCCGATGGCCTGTTCTCACGGAGCTGGGCTAAATGTTCTTGTGCTACCCTCAAGCAGATGCTAATGTTAACTTAATTTTCAATGTATTAATGTAATCTGTGTGCTTTATCTACGGTGTTATAAGTTTGTTCTCTATACATGTTTAGTGCAGTATGAATGAGACACAGAAAGAAAAATCAATCATTGCTTCACAGAGAAATATGAACTCTGTTAGCTTCATTTTTCACACTGTGAAAATGACTTGACCTTCCTTTCCTCAGAAATCCAAATATCCCCAATCTGTATTCAACAGCATAGCTGGGCACAAATTTTCCATTAACATTTTCTGGATAGAAAACTGTGATTTCATTCTTGTTGTTTTGTGAAAAAATAGGGTTTTCTTCGGATCAGATGGAGTATTCTCCGCAGAAAAGGTTTCCGTGCTGTCTCACAGGGGTTGCCGTTCAGTTACCTTTTGCTTTTACGGCTGTGGACCGCTGGCCCTGGTCTCTCTTGCCCGACGCACCATGGCCCCAGTCCTGCCACTCCTCCTTCAGGAACAGGGACAACAGGGCGGCTGGTGGCGGCTGCAGCCCGGCTGCTGAGCCCTGCCTTTGGAGCACAGCGCTGAACAGGCCCTCGGTACTGCTCCTCCACGTCTTCCTTGTTGCCTTTGTATCTCCCTTTGCGTATCCAGCACATGTGTGCAAAGCCTTTGGGTAACGAGGTTAGCATGGGATGTATGTAGGTTTGAAAGAGAAAGGGTGAGGCTGGGATGGCCCTTCCCTGCTTCAAACTCCGTACCCCACCGTTTGCTGCTGAACCTGAAGGAGCAGGTGGGAAGTCCGACCATTTTGGTGCAACCTCAGCAGCGCCCTTGGTTGTACGGTGCTTTCAGCCTTGTGCTTCCACCCACGGCTGCGCAGTCTCGACCGCAGCAGCAGCCGCCCAAGGGGGCCAGGCATTTGCGCCTTCATCAGAAGGGCGCTCTGGCAGGCCTCCTCCTCCTCTAACCCTGAACGGGGACAACCGCCAAAGCCACCCACCAGGAGCATCTTGCCAGAAAGCCGGCTCTGGGCTTGTAGAGCAGGATGGGCTGGGGAAGGGCTGGCTGGCACAGGGCAGGGGCGGGTGAAATGGCAGCAGGACTCATAGCTTGCAGCCTCGTCGGCAAAACTGGAGCCTGACCCGTGCTGAGCCAGCGTTCCCCTTTGTAGCAGACTGCGGGGCCGGGCAGTGGTGAACAGGGCCGGGAGACCTTGCTGATCTTATTATCCCTGTCCTGAGCTGTTGCAGGTGCTGGGAACCATGGTTGCATTTTCCACTGTAACTGTAAAAGAGGTCACGCCGAGGGCAGTTGAACTTTCCATTCCTGGCAGTTCGGGTAAATGAACCCTTTGCTATTTGAAGCCGGAGCTGGGACAGCCTCATGCTTGTGCTTGCCCCTGAGCTGGCAGTTTACAGAGGCTGCTTGCTCCCCGCTGCCGGCAGCCACGGACTACAGGAGCACGTACCGACCTGACACGCTCCCCGCGGCCCTTTGCTCCTGTAGTCCACGGCTGTGGCGAGCAAGCAGTGATCTCTGCCAGCTCTTGCTCCGGCTGGTGTGCATTGAGGTCATGTGGGGTCAAGCGTGGCTGCTGGCAGCAGTGCTGTGTCCCTGGGGTGAGGGGTGGTGAAGGCACCCTCCCGCCAGCCCCCGTGGCAGCAGACAATGTGTCCGGCGCTGGGCCCCGGTGGAGCCTTGGCTGGGTGTCTGCAAGGTTAACACTCAGACGCGTCCTTGGGCGGTTTGAAACCTGACTGCAAAAAGCCGGTTCATGCACAAGCTTTCTCGTGCAGCTGAGGGTGCGGGGTGTTTGGGGAGCTCCGGGTGCCGAACACGTAACTTCTGGGGAGAGGGATTATCTCTGCTATTGCCCTTCATGGGAACAGCAGGTTTGCTTGCTCGTGCAGGATCTCCCACCCCTTATCTTTGCTAGAAGGAGCTCTGAAGGCCTTTTCAGGAACTGTTTTGTGCAGGTTTTGCTAGTTTCTGAAGAATTGAAAAGGGTTTTCTTTCAGAAAGTGAAGGTACTAATAACTGGGAAGTGTTTTTCCTTTCTGCTGTTGCAGACCCTGTCGGCGTTGCCGGCTGGCAGCCCCCAGACCCCTCTCTAAAAACAGGGGGAGCAGAACTGCCAACTCCTGCAAGTCCCAGCGTGGAATGCTTTTAGTAAGTCATTTAGCTGAGTTTAATGGTTCAACCTCAAGATACTGAAAATAGGTGAGTTATTGAATGTAAGTGATTAGGTGACAGACTAGGCTTTTACTTTTATTAATAGTAATTTTTTTAAAAAAACCCTTTGTACCTGTTTCTGGAGAAAAGTTCTGAAACCCATGTTGGTTCAAAGTATTGGCCACAAGTTATGATTATGAACGGGGCTTTTAAAACCAACGACGATGCTCAAATAAGAAACAGAAGAAAGAGTGGCCTGACTCGTGATATTTTAAAGCTCGAGGCCCAGAGCAGTGTGTTTGAGTCTGTTTGTGGAGAAAACTAGGAAGGAAATGCTGCATGCACCTGCTTGCCCGCAGCGTGGAGAGGAGCAGTGCTTTGGGTTTTGCTGGGGGCGAGCGCAGACTGGCAGCGGTGCAGCCTTGCCTGCGCTCCCTCCCTTTTGGGGGCCCACAAGACACACGATGCACATGCAAACCTTGCAGTGAAGCCCAAGCTAAGATGATGAAGTCTGTCACGTTTGACTTCCGCTGATATGTTCCCCAGCTTTTCCTCAGCAGCATTTTTAACCCAATAGCGCTTATAGAACAACTGTGTACTCCTTAGGAAGGCAAAAATTGTGGATTACATTAGCTGCTCTGCCACTGATCTACTTTATAATCTTGGATTTGTGTCTCAGTTCTCAGGAAGCCCATAAAGATGCTTCTGTTAGAGGGTTCACTGGAGCCTGGTCTCGGTGGTGGCAGAGCTGGCCGCTGTGACTGGCTGTATGTCCTCCTGCGGCTGGGGCGTGGCTGTAGAGACGGGACCCCACCAAAGCAAGGGTAGTTTCGGGCTTTGCCAACACCAAGTCCCCGAGACTCACTGGCACGTGGGGAAGTTTCAGGGTGCGAGAGCTCCTGTGGAAAACCGGAGTGAAAATGAGCACAGCTTTGGTCTTGTCTTTGCAATACCAATGTACATACTTGTTTGCTCGGTGGGTGTATGTATTTGGAGTTTTATATTTATTCAATGGATGTGGGAAATCGTATTAGTTACTATTTAGAAGGCAGCTGGATACAAAAGCATGTGGGCAGGGTGTGTGAACCTGGGTAGAAAATAATTTTAGGGGATGGAGGGCGCAGTGGGCCCCTTTCCCCTTCTCTCGCAGCCTGGGACTCCTGCCTGGCCTCTGCCTGGGGGAGGTGGGGGCGTGGGACGGTCCCTGCAGGAGCGCGGCAGGATGCCCCTGTCCTGCCTGATGCCCGCAGGTGAGCTGTGCCGCTTCCCAGCGCTCTCGAAGCAGGCAGGCAGCGGGCAGGGCTGCCACCGCAGCTGGCGAGCAGACGCTGCTCAGCTGGAGCCAAACCCCAGGAGCGCTCGGGAGGACCCTTCTCGTCCAGCCCCCCAGGGCTGCCCGGGCCCGGGCGCTCCTCTGCCCCCCTCCCCTGCCGCCGTGCGTCTCCCAGGCAGGCTGACCCGCAGCGTTGTCCGAGCCATGTCCACGCCACCCCTCGTGTCAGTGGGAGTCAGGTTTGTTCCCTCACAGGAGTTGGCTTTGGCAATTAAATGATAGGTGCCTCTTCTCTTCCCCCCCCCCCCCCCCCCCCCCCGCTTCTTTCTGCCCCTCTCCGGGCCCAGCCGGGACGCCCTCAGATCACCCCGGGGCGCGGAGCCGCGCTGCCCCCCGCCGCCTCTCCTTGTCGGCAAAACTTCCCCGCGCGCCCCGGGCGGGGGCTGCCAGGCTCCGCCAGATCCCGGCGGTGCTGCCGCGGCGGCTCCATGCCGCGGCTTCGGGCCGCCCCGGCTCCTCCCCTCGCGGTGTGCGAGTGTGTGTGCGAGTGTGTGTGTGTGCCTGCGCCAGGGCCGCCGCCGCCGCCGTGCCTGCCTCTCCCAGCCAGGCAGCCAGCCGCGCCGCGCCGCGCTGCTGGCGGCGGCCGGAGCGGGCGGCGGCGGCGGCGCTCCGCGAGCCCCGGGCGGCTCCGCGCGGCCCCGCGGCGGCCGCCGCTCCCCGCGGCGCCGCTGCCCATGCCGGCCGGGCAGCCCTAGCCGCGCCGGCTCGGCTCGGCTCTCCTCGGCTCGGCGCGGGGCGGGGAGGGGGCACCACTTCTCTGAGTCTCCCCACCAGATCGTTATGGACCTATTCGACTTTTTCAGGGACTGGGACTTAGAGCAGCAGTGGTAGGTTTTTTTTGGGTGTGCTTTTTTGGTTTTGGTTCCCCCCCCCCCCGCCTCTCCACCCCTCTTCTTCTAACAGCTGCCTCCTTCCTCTCCTCCCTGCTCGCTCCCCCGGTGCCTTAGCCTTTGTTGAGGGGCGAAGCGCCCGGTGCCCGCCGGGGAGCGGGTCGGCGCTGCGCCCGCGGGGAGTCGCGCCGGGGCAGCCGCCGCCGGGGCCCGCCGGCTCCGACCACGCTCCGCGGCCGCGCCGCCGGCTCCGGCTGGCGGGGAGCCCCTCGCGGTCCGCCGGCCGCGGGGAGCCAAGTTGGCCGGAGGGGGGGAGAGGCAGGGGAAGCGCTGCAGTGTGCCGGGGTGCCGGCTGAGACACCTCCAGCAGCAGCGAAGCCCCGCGCCGAGCAGGGAAGCGGTGTGGCGAGGCGATGTTTTTCCCCGGGATCGCGGTTCGCTGATGTTGTGTTTACTGCTGTCAGTGACAATATCCCTTTCACGGGGAGAAACGCAACTGTAGTTGTGCGGCGTGGCACAGTTCAGCTGTAGCCCTGTCCAGTGTGGGGGTTTCTGTTGCTGGTTTTGCTGCTTTCCTATTCTGGATGAAGCGTTATTGAAGTTAGTTTTGGAAGTGGGAAGATCAGTCCCCGTGATATTGTAACAGGTTTTTTTTTTTTTTTTTTTTCTCCTCTCTGCCTCTTCCTTTTCTTTTTTTTATTTTAAGAGTGGAATTTTAGTTTTATATCGCTCTGCAAATAGGTGCACACCTTGAAAAGGTCGGTGCATCTGATTGAGTGTATTGTAAACTTGGTACCAAAGTGAATGTTAAGGAATTTTCAATGGGTGACGAGTAGCTGGGAAAGTTAGAATTTGGGTAGGCATTTAGTTCACTTAATGAGATTAAGCTTATTCTTTGCCTGTTTTTATTGGTGCTTTCTTTACTTTTCAATTTAGCAAATACAGTTATAATTCTTTAACTATGCACGGTGAAATTCAGTGGTTGGTTACTGCTTTGTTAAATGCTTTTAGGCTGGAGTGTAGTTTGCCAGGAAAGAAAGAGGCTAAAATACTGTATTTTGTGATCCTGATCTCTAAATGTCACACAGATTATACGTGCGTATGCATGTGCGTTTGTACCCCATGTTTTGCAGAGGGCTTACTGTACTTTGTTGATAATATAAAGGTATGTCTAGGAAAAAGATCATATGCTTAGTTAATAACTATCATTTTGCCAAACACAGTCTAACAGCTATGGTTGCAAATCCAAGATAATCAGAACCAAATACCTGTCACATTCTATTTTACAGCAATTTGGAGTAAATCCTTGGAACTGTAAATTACACTATATCAATATTAATCTGTGAGCAGGCGTTTTGGATCATGTGCATGTTTTATCAGCTCTGCATAAACCATCGTATTACAGCTTTTAATAACCATTCTGTTGTTATTTAAAAGTAATAATCACAATAAAATTAGTGCTCAATTAAATATTATGCTTCTACCACACTATCTTTACTCTGCTACGTTAATTTATTTTGCAGACAACTGATAACCACCATATTACTACTCAAATAATATTTGCATACAATTTGCCTAATTTATAGTGTGGGTAACATCATTAATTTAATAGAAGCTGTTACAACCCAATATGTGGGTGTAGTTCAAATACTAAGTGCATTACTTAGGTATTGAGTTTTAATGTTTGCTTAATAACTTACTTTCATTTGACTATGGTTTTCTGTGGATTTAGAGATGTGCATCAGAAAGAAGGGAACTCTTGTGCCTCTGTTGTTCCATAAAATATTAACATACTGCCACTCGTTCTAGAAATTCCATTTGCTTGCTTTTGTACAGTGAAATTTATTGGTGTTAGTGTTTTTAGGGTCCATGAGGAAAGAACATTTTTACTTCGACTGTTTCAAAGTGTTTGATATCTGCGCAAACTCTCTATATGGCACAGGCATTCACACACAATTACTTATTGCAGAGAGCAAGTTGGACGTAGCTTTTAATAATCCTATATGCATGTCCACATGTATGTAATATGTAGGTACGTAATCTGCATGTATACACAAACATTACATATATTTTATTGTACATGTAAAGATTTCTGTCTCTGACAAGGAGTTGCATTGCTAAGGAGAGATGAATTTAGCTCATCTATCCATAAATACGTGTATGTGTATATATGTAATATGTTATACATGCATCATCTCTACACACCCAGAAATATGCATGCTCACCCATCAAGATGTATTAATTTTTGTCTGTGTGTCCAAGATGGTGTGGTTACTTCATAGTAGTTACAAATAAATATATATAACATGATGTGTGAATTGCTGCTTCTTATTTTGAAGCTGTCCTCTTTCCTTCTCTGTCTGTAAGCTGGCCTTTGTAAAACGTGTTTCACAAGCATTTATAAGGCAATTAGAGACCCTCTTCTGCATTCCTTGCAAACCCAAAACTTCTCCTAATCTGTGCTGCAATCGCCAAGAAGGCAAGCTCAGGCCTACAGCGCGTGTGTGGGTGTTTGTATGTGTTATCTGTATGCAAAGTACAACAGAAACATAGTTAGCCTGAGAAATATATATGTATATACAAAAAAATTATAGCTCGAGCAGAGATTTTTTTTTTCGATCTGATGAAAAGGTGTAAAGGTAACGCTTTCTATGTGTCGCCATTATATCAGGAAATGACTCCCCAAAAGTTTTGGGCTGATGGGAAAAATACAGTTAATTTCCGCCCCCCTCCAATGGAGGTACGTCTTTGTGTCACTTCTTGAAATGTATTTTGTCAAGAACTGTCAGAGCTACAGCGCGCACTGCCGCTACATGTGTTCTTAAATTCTCGCCTGGCATTCCGGATGATTAGTGGGATCTTTGTCTTGATACAAGCTGCAGAATCAGCCCTTTAGTTTCCCATATTAGGAGAGATCACCGTAGTGTAAGAATGAGGTGTTTCATTGAACCTTCCTCAAGAATGTGGTTGGGAGGTTTGGTGTGGGTTTTTTTGTTAACACTTGGGTAGAATGTTTAAAATAAGGCCACAGATATCCCAGTGGATGTTTTGCCAGACTTAAAAAGCTGGAAAAAAACCCCAAACAATTTAAATGAATCTAAACTCTGGCTGAGGTGAAAGGGCCAAAGCTAAAGTCTGCTGTGATTCCTGGATGAATAAGAAATGTTCACCTGCACTTGCATTTAATATGAGCCGTTCTATGAGGGAGACAGGAAGGGAGATGGATATAATGAAAAGCTTGAATGCCTGGGTGCACCAAGGGGACCACTTGCTGTTAAAAATCAAATTTCATCTTTTAAATCACTTTCCACGCTTGTCTGTGGTAACCAAGTAAATGAAATCTTGGAGTGTCCTGGGACCATGTGGTTAGATTTGAACCTGCTTACGCAGTAAGGTGGTGCCATTAATCAGCAGCTGGGAAACAACAAAACCCAACAAAAACCCAACCACCGCAGAATATATAGCTCCTCACTAACACAGAAAAGGCAGAGAGATTCATGGTTTATGGTATATTTATTGCCGTTGGTATTAATATTTTTTAAGTTCTCCAATCTTTGAAAAAAGTGGAAGTGGAGAAAATACTTAGCGGGAAAATGCATATTGAGGTATCTAAAATAAAACCGGGGAAAGGGAAATAAGATCAGCAGGTAAGAGTGTCGTTGTAGCTGAGTGGTTGTGATGGGGAAGAAGACTTCTCACTGCAGAGGAACAAGCCACTTGTTTTTTTCTTTTTTATATTACGTATCACAAGTAGCCTAATTACAGCAAAACCAGCAAACTGCCAGTTGTACAGGAAGAGGCTTAAACTCACTAAACTGTTATATAAATAGAAAGTTCAAAGGTCTGTTTGTGGCTGACAAAGCTGAGAACAGGCCGTCTGTGGGCCCGGTTCCTCTCCTGTATGAATGCAAAAACATACCGCACGCCACAGCAGCGTGTACTTTCAACACAGTCCTCAGCCTGGAGGGGTGATCCTGCTCTCCAGACAAAGGTGAACTGTTTCACTTCCAGCCTTGGGTATTTCCCCTCCTTCACCCACCTTCCCCCTTCCCTCTTTGCCTTGTGCCTCTGCAGAAGACCTTCTCGGTTACTGTTCTTTCGCCGGGGTTTGTAATAGTTTGCGAAATGAAAAGTCCTCTGAACGTGGAAACAGTGTTGTGTTTCTGATGGGAATGTGTGAAACAGAGTAAATGGGCTCTTTGGGAATTAGATTGATTTTTTTTTTTCTTTTAATTTTTTTTTTGGTGATGGTGAGAGTATTAGATAGGAGAAAATCACATTTGAATGGATTTCTGTAAGGTTTTTTTCCCCCCTCCCCTTCTTCTCCTTAAGAAATATTACAGCTGAATTGCAGTTACTTTTTGGATTTGTATTACAGACATCCCCGAGTAATTATTTGAAAACATTTCATTTTCAATTTGCTTTGAAAGTGTAAATGGATAGATTGTGTGGCTGCTAGTGGGTGGGTGAGGGGGATTAGATGCTGTCAAAACAAGCAGCTGAGAAAGACCAAAAATAGTCTTGGGCCAAAACCTGTACTTGAAGTACATCCTGATTTAGTAATTCTTCCCTGGTTGATATTGAACTCCATGGAGTGTAAATCTTAAAAGAATTTGGCCGTTTGCAAACATTAAGCTCACATCTATCCTATGAGGCAAAATTACAATCAGTTTAACAGCATTTGAATTGTTTTCCTGATGATTCATTCAAGAATTTAATGACTTTTAAAATATACAAATTGGGATGGAGAGTAGATACTTCAGATACTGTTCAGCTCTTCTGAAGCCAGGCAGAACTTCAGAGCATTTAAGCACTTTGTACGTGAATGCCAATTATATTGTTCGGGATTTTCTTTTTGAGTAAGATAGTGTTATGATGCAGGTCCTTCAGTCAAGAAGAATTATTCCTTTTATCTGACAAGACTCTCGCTGCAACCTGGAATTTAACTAAATAATTTAAGGGGAAAATGTGACATTCTCTAAAGTATTAAGTGAAATAAATATACTAAATGATCTCTGAAAAAATGGGTGGACACTGCTGGTCTTTTTGAGCTTCTTAGGACTGAGACAGTATGCTCCAGCATCGTGGAAGGAGCGTTGTGATGCTTTTTGCGTTATGAGGCCCAAATTCGGTTTTTATCTGAGTCAAGCAAAATTCCCATCATGCGAGATGGGACAAAACTGTCTCTAAGATTAGAAAAAGCGCGTGGGCCTTAATGTAGCCGGGTCGATAGGCAGGTATGTAGTTTTAAGCACACAAGCAGTCCTATTGAAACAGCGCTGATTTCAAGTTAAGTTTTACTGAACTGGGTTTTTGATCACTCCCAAAATGCGAAATGTGTTTTACTAATGACTAAACCCCAGTTCTCCATGTATTTGGTAATGGAAACTGATGTTATTTTTGTGACTGTACACATCCTTTTGCCCGAAATCCATCAGCAGTTTTTCATGATTGCAGAAAAAACTGGGCAGCCAGAAAGAATGCAAATATTAAATCTCATTAAAAAAAAAAATCTGGAAGAATTGTAGGAAGGATTTTGTACACTGAACCCATGAAGTATGTGGAATAAGCATCTAAACAGATAGACCCCATCCTCTATTTCCCTGGTTGCCTTTAGTTTGGGGGAATGGAGTTTCTTTGTGTAGAGGACTTGAAGGATTGGGCTCTTCGATGCTTGTTAAATGTATATGATCAATAAATACCGTAAAGTACCCATGTCTTCCTCCAGCCTGAGCCGGTAGTCAGTGATGTCAATGGAGATGCTCCCAATTGACTTCACAGAGTACTGGATTTGACCCTGTTTTGGTCAAAAGGCAGACTTCATGAAATGTGGAGCAACTCTCTAATGACCAAGATCACCAAGACGCTTTGCACACACCTAACGCTATGCATGTGGAAAAACTCTACAGAGCCCAATTCTGAACCTGTCTAATTCAAATTTACTGCCTTTCTTTTCAGAAGAAAGAAAAGAAAAACGGGGAGGAAAGCTTGAATCTTTTCTCTCGGTTGCAGTTAACAGAATAGATTTTATAAAGTCATCAAACATCTATTAACACTGAAAACTGAAACTGTGCCACAACTGTGGGTTTTGCAATGTTATGAATTCTTTCTTAAGCATTGAAAAAGAAGATAGTAAATCCAGTAATACGTCAAGTTAGTATAACCTTCCAGACCACTCATCATATAATGTAGTCAGGAAGTCACAAGAGTGACTCAGAAAGACAGCTCCTTCATCCTTTTATTGTTACTAAATGTTCTATATTGATGCTTTGTAATCAAAATATTTATTTAAATTGTTCTAATGGCTTTGGTCAGAGGTCAGAAGGTATGTTACTCGTGACTAATGGACAACTGTAGAGATAAAAAATGGGAGGAAGGACAGCAATGGGCACGTCAGTAGCTTTTACGCTCCATTTTGAATAACTTCACCGAAGATTCTCACAAAGGGCATGTGATAGTCAATCTGCATTTGTGAGTGAAGATTTTGGGGAATGAGCTCGGGGGTTTGTTTTCAAAAACTCTGTATTGGAGCCTACTCTCGCAGAAACTTGAAAAGAATTGCGAGTTGCTCCTTAATTTCAGCAGGACTGCTGTTGAGTGCAGCCGGTACGATGGGTTTACAAGGCTGGGCTCGTAGTGATGAAAAAATAATATGGAACTAGAAGGCTGAGGTAAGGGAATAAACCAAAACTTCCTGCAGTTGACTTCCCAGCTGTTACAAACTGTTTTATCATGAAGAGGCTGTTTTTAAATTCGTGCGTAGCAGATCCACACCATAAATTATTACAACTGTTAAACAAAGGTCTAGTCAGTAGTCTCTTCTTCTGTAAAACTTGTATGTCACATTTTAGTGACATTTTATTAATGTGTTCAAATCAAGCCACTGAGAGAAGAAAACTCCTAGTTGCGGATTTTTTTTTCTTTCTGTGACCTCAGCAGTTAATCTGTGTCTTTTTATTGGAGATTATTGATGAGTCCTTATTCCAGGTGATTTGAGATGGTGAGGTTTAAGGAGAGTTGGAGATGATACCACAACTGGAAGCTGATTTTCGTTGTAGGTGACAGAGAATGGGGGAATGCCATTTACTACATACAGTCTGTAAGTCATGTTTAGTGAGGAGCTGTAGTCAGCAATTCAGATTCCTGACTCAGATGCTGCATGGTGCTACCGGTTATAGTAAGACATGAATAGCCCACTCGTAATTATGTTTTTATAGTGGTGGGGTATTAACAACTAGCAAAGAAGAAAATGAGATAGAGCACCAAGTTAAAAATCACTCAGTTGTTCCTTTGGCGAGTATTATAATAGCTATTTTTTTATTGTTGTGGGTGTACATGGTGTTGTGGTAGAAGTAAATTCTGTAGCTCTACATTGCTTTCAGTGCCTGGGCCTCAAACCTGCAGATGTCTTACTACTGAGAGTAGTGCTTTTTCCTTATGGCACTTTGCATGGACTATTGTCAGGGTTCGACCGTAGTTTAAAAGTTTTCTTATTGGTCATTCAAGTGTAGGCCCTTATGGTAGGTGATGGTATCTGCATCCTACAAAGTGATAGACACCTAAAAGTAAGACTGGGTAAAAACGGAGCAGTACTTTGTGGCTTGTGATCTGTGCTGAGAAGGTGGCTTCGCAACAGAATGTTTTTCATTTAAAATATTTCTAGGTCTGAGGGTAACAGTCCATTATGTAGGTCTACTTAGTCTTTTTTCATCCTTTAGCTTATCACTGGTTTAGGTCAAGATTTCACTTGTGAGGAAAAATGCAAACAACTGTTGGTAGAGAAAGCAAATGCAAAGCTTTAAATATAAAATCAGGAAATACAAAATGTCCTTAAGGTTGCCAGTCCCCATTTATTTTAGCCTCATGTCATGAGGGAAACTAAGATCCTGCAGTAATGTGGTGCTTAGGTGAATCTGTTTCTATGTCAGTAGCCATGCTTATATTTGAGAATGTAGTATTCAAGACTTGGAAAAATCTATGTCTGTTGATTACAGACCTCTTTGCATAGAGGCCAGTGTGAGAGATGATTTCAGGGGGCTTAATTTCAGAAGGTTGCGGACTTTTTAGGTCCCTGTCCTGAACTCTCAGGTGAGAGACACCCATAGCTTGGGGTAGCCAATTCATGTAATAAAAACTTCGGGCTGCTCTTCTGAATGTGGGGGTGATTTTTCTTCCAGTTTCTTTCCTGTAGAACAATGGCACGACATTCTTCCTGGTGTTTCCTATGAAGAATAATGATGAGGAATTATCTTCTCTGTCTACAAGTGTTTAAAAACTCATTAGTTAGGGTCCCTGAAAGAATTCCAATACAAGTCAGGGGGTGTGGTGAAGCTGATTGTAACGGGAAGCGGACTGGGCCCTGGGGCTGGTGGTCAGCAGGGAGGCAGAGCTGTAAAGAATACTGTGCATATGCTATAGTAAGCGTTTTCATAGATCTCCTCTGTGGGAGAGGACAACGGCTTTGGAGCTCATATTTACTCAAAAAGCAGCCCTTTGATTTTCATGGCTTTATGCTTCGTTGCACATTGGAAGGCCCATTTGTCTTCGCCAAGCCTTTGAAGAGGGATAGGTGAAGGGATTGAGGCGTTGGCCGATGGCTGAGGGTAGCAGTTGCTTGGAGAAGGAGCTAAGTTGCCTTGCTTTTTTTGGTAATACTTGGCAGAGTTGCTGTCGTCCTTTTAAAGTTTGCTAAATCAAGGTGAATATATATTTATGAATAGAACATGGATTCTCTTACCAGCTCTGCCACTAGCTGCTTTACTGCCTTTGGAAAGCCACGTTGTGTCTGTCACAGTGGGGTAATGATATTTACATCTTTGCTTTGGGTTTTTTGTTCAGGTGGAAGGCATGAGAGAGAAGGGCCAGCTGTGTAGTCACCTTTAGCTGGTGTTTCTGTTCACTTTTTCATCTTCCTGGAGGTCAGCTGGGAACTGGTTTTGACATTTTCTTTACTCTGAACCTCACTGTAGCTATATAGTCCTTCGCTAGCTTGCTTGTACTGCATTACCTACAAGAAGAGCAAACAGCGTTGACGCAGGTTGTCTATGGCATAGCTTATGCATTGAGATCCTGTGTTGGATGCAACTTTTGTGCTGATGATACCAGACATGTTTAGAAAAATGGGGTGACGTTTCTGGTCACAGACCTTTCAAGCAATGTTGATTTATGTCTCTCTGCTTTACCTCCTTTTGTTAAATGAGAAGAATAACATCTCAGAATTTTACTGGTAGACTGAGGCATTTTGCAGAGAAGTCATTGCCATTACCCCTTCTTATACACGGGGGAATGGAAAGAGAGGAGTGAAGGAACTTGCAGAAGGACTCGGCGTTGGTCAGGACTGCTGTCAGCTGAGTTCCAGTTCACTGCCTGCCCACTCCGATGGGTATATTTTCCTATTCCACAGGGGTGTGATGAGGTTAAGTCCCTTAATGTTTATGAATGTTTATGGTGATAGAGCAAGACAGGAACCTAGGCAGATATATTAGTAGGGGAAAGGCAAGCCTGTAAAGAGAAATGGTAGGATTTGGGCAGAGCATATCTGGAAGAAAAGGTAATTAAAGCAGAGAAACTCTTCTGAAGGGCAGAATTTATTTACAGTGTGCATATTTGATATAATTTACCCTGCTCTCAGCTGGCCAGCGAAGGCCATGGACCTTTCAGAGACAGAACGGTCTTGTTACTCCAGAAGACTTGTCATTTCCCGGGTCTTATAGCGAAGCTTTGTATATGCAGCTGTAGCTTAAGTAAACGTCATGTCTTGGATGCTTCACTGAATAGTACATCCACACTTTTTCAGAAGCATTGTTGCTCTTTGAGCCAGCTGCCTTTGTTTCTAGCAGACCGCCACTTTGTTGGTTAACCCTGGGCATGAGTGTTCTTCACATATGTCATTAGACTGAACATATTTTCTATTTATACCACTTGGGGATGCAAATTACTGTGTTGCGTTTAGCAAGCACTAGGAAAAGTACATCTTTGTGAGGTTAAAAAAAAATAAATAACAGAGGCAAAATTTTATTCGAGGGTCCTTTCTTTCAAGGTTCAGGGGAAAATAGGCAGCAAAAACAATTAATGGTCTTTATTTTTATGTCCCAGAAAAGCAGGAGGTATTTGCACATATGTGGTTTATGTTGGCAGAATTTGGTTCTGAAATTAACAATGGGCTTTTGAAGAAGGGAAGGAATTTTGATGCAATCCTGTGTATCATTTTAAGGCAATTAGGGAGATTATTAGCAGCGTACATACTTTTGTCAAAGCCACATTGTCTTCGTGGCTTTGATAATTGTCTGTGGGCCAGTAAAGTTGCACTAGAGCGCTGAGCCGAAGACTACTGCAGCCGGTTGAAGTTTTTCATTGATTTAGTAAACTCTGAAACGTACTTAGCTAGAGCTTCCTTTGCTTTCTCACTCCATTTCTGGAGATGACCTTTACCTACTCTGTGGTAGAGCTCCGAAAACATTATGCAATGTATTGCAATATTTTTGTTACTGCTCAGTCTTCCCTTCTCTCTTTAAAAAGCCCTTGCCCAAACTGGCTGTACTTTAATGTGCACATAGAGGGGTCATAGGTAAGGGAACATAATTAAACAGGGTTTTGATATTTGTGTAGGAAAACACCTGTGTGCTCATTCAGGATCATACAGCTCCATCAGCAGGCCATTGAGCGCATTTGGATTGTAGACCACGACTAGGTGTTATCCTCATCAGGATAAATAATACACTTCCCTGTCACTTCACTCTGCCTGTTTTTTTCCCCCATTACCCAAGACAAACTGTTGCGTGAGAATTTTGCCTGGTTGTAGACTGCTCGTGAATCTTGCAGTACATGACATGCAGACATCTAACAAACATGACTAGGAACTGCATAAAATACACAGGCGTAACACAAAAGTCCTGTGTTTGAAAACACATTGGAGCTCCACAAATAACCTGATAACTAGAAGGCTTTTTTCTCCCGTATATCCATAACCATGAGTATTCTGCTAGCTGCATTTCAACCTGATTGGGATTATTTTAGATTTTGTAATGATTCTCACCTGTGTAAACTCACACAATCTGCCTGCAAATTCAACTTCAATGACAAAAGGTCTCATCAAAAAATTGAGGCAGGCTAGAATGTTTGGTTAAGATTTAATACCTTTCTAATTAATTATAGTGTAGTGTCAATATATGCTTTAATATCTGTGGAAAGAAAAGGAACATAAATGATACCGTTCCGTTGTACTAGGTCTTTTGTAAACAATTAACAGTTAGGTGGAAGTCTGAAGCAAGGGCGAGAGAATTGATAAACCTATTCCAAAGGGCTTGAAAAGTTGAAGTGAATTCTAAATGTAGATTAGGAGCAAATGATGACAGCCAAGCCAGCATTACCTCAGTTGATTAATTTATAAGGATACTGGTCAATGATTTTAACCAATAGCTATGCGTAGTAGAATCCTAATGGGATCTGTCTGTTAAGATTACATAAAGTAGAGCATTTGATTTATTTCATAGCTTTCCAACGCTCCACTTTAACTTCATACAAATAATGCATTAGTCACACTGGATAAAATGGCGTATTGAATAAAGTTGTGATTTTGTCTGCTTCTTATAATCTGATTTTTATAAAGGATTAAATCTGTTTTAGTAGTTTATTCATATCATAAAAGAGATTGTCAGTTGAATGAAAACTTTACATCTGCCACTTTCTATCTCATTAGAAAAGACAGTAACATAAAGTTCTTCATTTCCTCCCAGTCTGTTTTATCCCCTTTTGTGTCTGAGTGTGTATATCTTCTGTATATGTTTGTGTATTATAATGTCAATGTGTTTTCAAAGTTGTGGTTAAGACTGCCTCACAGCTTGGAGGGGGGGGTGGTGTTAATACGAGGGGTTATAAACGTTCTGGCAAAGAAAATACCCAGCCAGGAACAAACGGGTGGGTGCAGCAAGGGGTGACTGTCAAAAATCTGACAAAGATGGCTTTTAGTGGCATGGCCACGTGTGTATGCATTGCCAGATTCAGCACGGTATTTAAGTACGCGCAGTACTTTACTGGGAGCATGCCTGCGTCAGTGGACGCAACTGCACGGTAATGATAAGTGCATGTTGACTTCTGGCTGATTTAAGAGGACGTGAAGGTTGAGCGTTCCTCTGAACTTAAATGTGAATTGTCAGTTGTGATCAAACTGTCCAACTGTCATTCGTCTGTCACGGTTCCAGTGGTTTTTAAAACATTCTTGTAATTCAAATGCATGGTTGTTGGTTTTATTAAGCTAAATATGTAATGCAAAATTACAAATTTAGGCATTTTTATCCATTATTGCTGGAACGTTGGCTTATTGTTTGTGTATTTTATTCCTTTTGTTTAAATGTGTGTCATTGACAGGATGCTACTGTTACAATTGGCAGTTGTTTTCACGTAGACCTTTAAAGAGCAGCGGATGATCTTTTCATAGATGTTTTCTTACTTGTTTTTAAGGTCCTTGCCGTTTCTGTTTAATCCCATCAAGTGTTTAGGGCCAGACTTGGTCTTCTGAACATGCGGTTCTCTTGGCTTCTGGTGTTGAGCAGAGAGGTCGTATCCGGCTCTTTTAGTTGCCTTTTTAGTCAGAACAGCCTATTCCGAGGATCTCGGTTCTCCCTTCTGAGGACTTGCTGAGGATAAAACTTCTTCATTCACATTTTCATTTGTTGATACATGTTGCAGTTTTACTGGCTCTGGCATTTCAATCTTGGCTCCTTTTCCCACATACTTTGAATCAGTAGGAGTGTTTTGATAGAAAGTGTGTAGTCAGCCTCTTCTCTAAAGCAGGGAGCCGCTTGCAAGCTTTGGTTGGAAAGGCAGCGGGAGCAGCCGCGGTGCCTGGGTGGGCAGGGAGGCTGGCGCTGGCCCTGCCCTTGCGGAGGGCCTCGGCTTGCTCAAGCCTTGATACAGGATTATACCCATTTGACTCCCCGCACAGGACTGGGCCTGCCTCTGACTTCAGCAACCTTCTTGAACAAGACTTTAAGAATCACGTATCGTTCATCAGCCCACTTTGTTTTAGGAGAAGTGACAATGGGACCTCGCTCTTCGCTCCGCGCTGGCCATTTTCTCTGCAGCCGCGGTGCACTCGCTGACTGAGCTGTACAGTCACAGCTGAGTCATTTTTTGCTTAAATTGTGTTCGTTACTGAAATTGAGGAAAAAAACCCTTTACTTGTCATGAAAGCGTGTTTGGTCGTGAGTACATTCCCATGACGCAGAACGGTCCTCGGAAGGGCAGTAACGTTTGCTGAGGTGGAGGTATACCCTGCGTTGTAGTTTTTGGGGCCGAATCCGGGGAGTGTGAGGGCAAGTAGTTTCCATTTGGCGTTACTGAATGAACAGTGCCCTCTTTCTCAGCTAAATTTAAGTATCCTCTGCAGCAGGTTTACCTACGCGCATGAGGCACCTCTAGTATCTCTGACCTTGCTTTAAAAATGGATAGTCGTAAGAAGCAGATGCGGCTCCAGCGTGTGCTGGTGTGCGGCTCCAGCGGCACTGGGGGAGGTGGGCATTGCGGGTGTCTCGGGAGCCGAGGGAGCCTTCCCCAGCCACCCCTCTCCCAGCAAACCTGGCCTGTCGGAGGGGTCAGCCTGGAGCTGCGCGTGGCTGGAGCACACATCCATCGCTGCTGCGGGAGAATGTCCAAACCTGGCAACTTCTGTATGCACAACAGTTTAAATGAAACTGTTGGTCAGCTTTCTCATATATGTAGTAGCGTAATTTCAGGGGTGGAAAGCGTGTGCTGGTTACGTAGGTTCTAGTTGCTGTTCGAGAACGTGAGCTGGTGCTGGACCCACAGTCTCGTAATACGCTGAGGACTAATGCAACCTTCCAGTACTCGGTTAACAAATCATCCTGTGAGATGGTTACAGCAATAAGACGCAGCATAAGTATTTAAATATGAAAGAGCAGTGCCACACTTCATTTTCTGTGAGGAGTACTGACTATCTCTGAATAAACAGACAACAGCCTTTTATGGGAGATTTTTGTTGTATTTTATTTGGCAGCTGTTTGTCTTAATAGGAATTCTTCAATAGTATTTATTGTATTTTGTGCTGGTAGGGGGGAGAGCCAAAGCAGAATCTGAGCAGTTTTACTTGCTTTACTCATGAACAATAAGAAAATATTGCTGTATTAATTACTGTTGTGCTTTATTGGCAAAAATAAAGAGATCTTATAATATGAAATTGCTAATATAAGAAAGGCTTTGATTTTCTCATTAGCACAGGATATTTTGCATCTGTTCTGGTTCATGAGTGCATTGTCGGCACTTAAATAATAATAATGACTCAGTAATGAATAAGAATAACAACAAATAGGCATGTGAGTATGCAGGCAGTCAGGCACCCTCCGGTGTTTATCAGTAGGTTGGTTTTGGAGGTCTTGCAAAATGAGCTCTTCCCATATGCCCATTCGGATTTTCTTACATCATTGCACAGCCCGGAGATTCATTTCGCTGCTGGCATGGCTGGGTTATATACAAGCACTTTTTTCATTGTGTGTCAGGAGTAAAGTGTTAAAGTTCTCACTTGAAATGGAAAATGTATCTTTCTTCCACTTAGAAACATTTAAGTCTCCATTTTTCCTCTGTTCTATTTTTTCTTTCTTTTTTTGTGTGAATAGAGTCTTAAGTATATCATTGTTTTGAATTTGTGAAAATATCAGAGCTCTGGATTGTTCTGCCAGTCTTTCAAGTATGTTCTTAAAAATGTAGCCTGGAAACACCTTCACTACTGTTCAACTCAGTCTGTATCAAATTGTCCCTGCTTCTGTAGTTCTGTTACAAAAACAAATAATGTTAAACTAATGTTAGCAGTCTGTCTTGAACATCGAAAAGCCTAGGAATCTCAAATTAAGGTTCAAATTCTGATTTGACTTCTAGTTTATAGCACTGACTTTTATAAAGTCACCTGCCTGCCTGTATAATATGCCACACAGTACAGTTTAGGGATTTCATTTTTTTCCAGGTATTATCTAATGCTGAATAGTTAAGCACAGTACTCCCTTTATTGTTAAAGCAGTGGCTAATTTCATCAAAGAATGTTAACTTTTAGCCTTATTCTCAAAATAATTTGGACTAATGGTGTGGCTTACTGGTTCTGAGTTTAAGAGAAAAGGAAAATGCTTAGTTCAAGTTGGGGGGAAAAAAATCAGCAATTATGCTTTGAGTTACTATTTTCTTAAAACAGTACTCTGCCTTGTAAATTATACCCTTATGACCCTGCAGCTCAAAAGAAAGTCACAAAAAAGCGCGTGTGTGTATAAACAATGACCTGGAATTTGACAGTTCTGGTCAAAATGCTTAAAGTTCTGGGCTGACAGGCGAGAGGGCATTTTCTGTGTGAAGGGTCTAAATTGTACCTGCCATTTAATGCCATTAAAAGACTACCTTAAAAAAATTACCAAAAAAGTGGCCTTATTGATTGCTCCAAGTGATGCTTGCTTTATGAAGTCTGTATGTGTTAATGTGCACTTTAACAATATCTGTGAAGCAAAGGAAAGCAGAAGTGGAATTTTTTTTTTTCCTTATTGATTAAAATTAGTTTTTGCTCCAACAGCCCGTAACTATAATGGCACAAACCTTACAACACATGGATGGTTAAAATAAAACAGCAAGGGAGGAAAAAAAAAAGAAAGCCAAACCCAACCTCCCCCTCCAGCTAAAACAGTTTAGCCCTGGATAAGCCAAAAGAAATTGGTAAAGCAAGTAGTTTATCAGCACATGACCTGTAAAGTACTTAAAGTGATCTGTGAATGGAAGCTACCCTAAGTCTGCTACTTGTCACAGTAATTTGTCTGGCTTAAGGGCAAAGTAAGAGGGTCTCCTTGGCAGTAGGAGAGCAAGTAGATCACCAGGTAAGATCAGATAGGAGTCTCTGGTGGTAACAACAGAACTACAACAAAGCTCTTCTTTTGACACCATTTTTGCCGCTGTTACTGCTGTTAATAAGTGTGCTAATTATCATGAACCTGATAAGGCTTACATTAATTGACTGAACTAAATGTAAATTCTGGTTAAAGAGGGAATAGTTTAGCAGACTTGACAGGTGCTGGTTTGCTTAGCCACTGCGTTCAGAGTAAAGGCATGCTTCAAAACGAAAGAAATATCTGTATTTTAACCCTTAGATTTTGGGAAGGCTTAGAATGTTCAGATTTGACCCCTAAAACAGAAAAGCTTAAGGTTTTCAGAGTATCTTCTGCCTTTCTCCCCTGTTCTGAGATACTTTGTGCAATTAGTTCTTAGACTTTTTGTACTGCAGTAAAATCCCTGTGTAGTCATTTGTCACATATTTGCATGGCACAGAGTAGTGTGGCCTAACTGTTTAGTCTCCAGACGCTATTACAGTAGAAAATGTTGGATAATAAATAGCAACAACAACCAATCCGATGGCCATAGACTAGATGTGGAGTTCCAGTTAGAGGGCACTCTGTGTTGGGCTTTTGGGCAGGTCATCTCTCTCTTATCTCACTCTGCACGTCTGCAAAATGGATACTGTAGCGTATACTTGGTTTAGGGGCGGTTTAGGGCATGCCTAGTAGTTGTGAAGATACTTTGAGGTCTTTTAAGTATCTTATATATGTCCAAGCAAAACAGTATCAGTATTAAAGAGCTCTTCTTTTGCCTGGGAGGAGGGCATTTCCTGACTTAGAGAAGCATTTAAATGCTCCATATTGTAAGTGTAGACATGGAAATGGACATGGAAGAAACAAACATGATACCATTGGTGGGAAATGTCACAGACATTCTTTGGAGATGCTGGAATATTTTAGTATATTTTATGTATTCCATAATTAGGCATTGCCATTAGTGCACACGACCTCTTCTTTTTAATTGTCAGGAGAGCTGTCACACAATAACACACGCAGCAGCACGCTGCAGGAGCAATCGGCTTTTGTCATTTCTCAGCTACGTTTTATTACTTTTTAAAATGTTTTAATTCTTCTCCCCTTCTCCATCCAATAAACATAACGTTCATGTGTAAGGCAGAGAGCTCTGGGAACTGGTGTCCTCTGCCTACCAAGAGCCCTTGGCAGAGCGAGGTTCTTCCTCTGCGCTCAGGTCTGGCCGCTTCCAGAAGGAGGGGGGTGTTTCACTCCCCTGTTCCTCTGCTTGATGCCCACCGTAATCTGAATCACGCTTGCTAGGGACTGACTTCTGTATTCATTCTTGCTATATAATACTCTCCCTCAAAAACCACTCCCAAAGCAATCTCCCACCAAGCCGACAAAAGGCAAACCTCTCGTGAGGCTTGTGCAGAGGTTCAGGACTCTGTAATCTCGCTGTGAATGGGGCTGGAGTGCTACCTCAGAGTTAGTTTTGATGCACGTGGGATAAAAATAGCTTTGTGCTTTCTGCCCTCTGCGTGCCACCTGTTCCAGTGAAAAGAGGAAGCCTTAGTTGCTTATAATGGTCACGAAACTAGTTGCATTTTACTGAGACATACAGGTGCAAATAACCCCCTATTTTAAAATATATAAGGTAATAAATTGGCTATTGAGAAATTAGAACGCAGCTGGACTCGTTTGCAGGGTGAGGGTGGCTTATTTCTCTGGGTGCTCCCTTTTCTATCAATGCATGGTAATTACCAGATGTTACACTTTATTTTGGATTACAAGATCATCACGTGCGTTTACTACATGCAGTGTTTTATTGAAGCTATCCTGCATTATGACTACAAAGTTTAAAAAAAATAAAAAAGGGAAAAAATTACAGTTAGTTCCTGCCTGAGAAACATGCTGCAGGGCTTTGCTTTTTTTGCCTTTTTTTTTTTAAGTTCTGTATTCACTAATTTACTGTTTGTTCTAGAGCAGCAGTGAGTGGGAGTTAAAGTTTAAGTGCACATTTGGCTCTTTAAAAAGACATTTAGTGTACAATTACTGCTGTTTACCATCTTATAATTGTTGTGTGTTTAGGCTTAGTCAGGCTTAGGAAGATGGGTATCTGTAATCTTTGAGGGCTACAACTCCCTGTCCTAGTTTTTACAAAAGAGAAAGTAAGTATAGATATTGAGATAGATACAGAGATAACACAACATTTTGTGCTGTTATATTTTAGTGATTGGGGTAAAATAAACACATAGACAAAGAGAGAGGTTGTGGTAAAAGATGCTGTATGTGGCTGCAGTTTCAGACAATGATATTCAATGTGATGCTCAATTTAGATCTGGGAGTCAAGACTGCTCTTCGTGGAGTCCCCGGATTTGCTGTTCTGTTGTTACACAGGTGCACAGTTTGCAAAATGCCGGGTTTAAGTAAGGGGCCGTATTTGCAGTAACAACTATACGTTAAACCACATCAGAGTAAAACTAACCAACTGCAGTCATGCCTCGATTGGCAGCCTGATGAACAGGGGTGTCAGCACCTCCAGTGACATAGAGGAGAAATATCTCCATCAGCCTTTTTTGTGGACATCTTTGTTAGATAGGAGTAGTAGAAAGGTGGATGAGTACGTATTTGGGAAGACCCAGATCTGTATCAGGATCTCGACAGTGCTTAAAGTGCAATTTATGGGAACAACCAAGCTGCAGGTTTCCCAGTTTGAGGTCCATCGCAGGAAAAGGACAATTGCATGTTCCAACCTGCCGTGTAGCTTGTTGCTCAGTAAAACAGTTTGTCTTTTCAATAATGCATGCCCAAAGCACTTGAGAAATAGGGCTGAATCCAGGTGTAAAATACGTAGACAGTGGTATTTCCATTTTGCAGGCCCTGAAATGAGGTCTTTGTGCATTGGCAAATGTTAACTCTGCTAACCTACGTTGTCTGGGTTTTCTTCACGAGGGAATACATCTCTGAGGAACGGACTGAGATGGGGATGTGATGTCTACAGTGAAAATGTAGATTAAGTTGTATGGGTTGATTTTGCTTTGAAGTGGGGTTGAAAAGATAGTTGTGTGAAAACAAAATGTAACAAATGTGTAACTGAAAATGCCATAGTACTTGAAAGGCGTGAGAGAGAGGTAGTTAAAAAGCATCATTAGCTAAAAAAGTATCTTCTTCCTTTAATTCAATTTTATGACCCACTGTAATTGGAAGACATAGCTCCACTGCTTCTCTTTAAAGAGAAGAATATCAGGCCAGTCATCTGAAAGTTTTTACTTATAAATGTAATAAATGTTTTCAGCTGTATTTGTAAGAAATGTTTTTAGATTACAGATGCTCTAGAGAAACAAATCTGTTTGAGGGCTATTTTGTAACTGAAAGCCTTTGAGAAAATGTTCCTATCATTCAAAAAAGATCTGAAGCTCTGAGTATGTATTGTGACTGTCATATTAGCTTTCATACTCAGAATGCAAAGGACAACTAATCCTTCCTGCCTTGGTAGGAGTCATATGCTGCTTTTTAACTTTCTTCACCATGTTTTATTTTTAATGTAATTTTAATGAAGAGGTGGATCTGGCATTATAAAGTGCTTGGTTGTTGCTTCTCTTCTGATGTCACAGTGATAGGAGTTCCAGCAGTGTTACTTTTTTTTGGAATAATATTATATATATTCTGCACTTCAACTTTGATCTTGTGTTTAGTCCTACGAGTTGAAATCCATGACGCTTTCTTCGGGCTTTATCTGTAAGCCTTTTAAAATTAACTGGTATTTTTTTAACAGACTGTAATGGTCTCTGGATTGAGACCACAGAGCTTGAGTACTTGGGTGTTACAAAGGTGGACTATGGGGAGGGAGGTGGTGAAAATCAAATCCACTCTCCCATTTAAAGGGTGGAGGTAAAGCCTAATATGGTACCCCACCTCTCCTTGATAAGGCTGCTCTGTCTGTGTTAATGCTGTTCCTCCTCACCGTGGTGAACTTCACCCACGGACATTAAATCCTCTCTCATAAGCGATTGGTGTACAAGCCTACTCTGTGATTTCCAGGCGTGTCAAGGGATTTAGCTGTACAAGCTTTTTCCTGTATTTGAAATGCAATTTTTTGATAGTAATGGGAAGCATGGATCAAAATGTGTGATTCATCCTTTTTTGTAGCCGTAAAATCCTGTAACAATAGCCAAGCTAATTAATCTAGTTAATTAATTTGTTCAGACTACTAACTGGGGGGGGGAACCCACAAACCAGAAATCCTAAAGCCTATCTACTTTAAAAAAAAAAATAATTTTTTTTTATGTGAATTCGAATTTTTTTTTAAAGACTGAACTTTTATATGGGAAAATATATTTTCCCATAAAGTAGGAAATTTCAGCAATTTTACATCAGTACTGGTGGAAAATTTCTTAATTTAGAAAAGGTTCATTTTTGTCAGTGGAGGAGGAAAATTGTTTTGCTTTAAGAAATAAATCTGAGCATCTCTTAATAAACACTAGCATTACTGTGTGTTTTATCTGTATGTGCTTTCATAAAAGGTTCTTTTTAGTGCAATACACATTTGGTTAAATCCTGCAATACCTTAATGCCTTTCATGCTACTGCATCCCAAGGCACTTTACAGTCTGTAAAGTTAACATTAGAAATGCAGCACATAAAATTCCCTAAGACAATCCTTTTTAAAATGCTGAATAAAACATCTAAACTGTTAAGTTTGGATTAAATAGCCCAGCAGTTGGTGCATTTTTTCTTTCTGTGGAAAATATGTTTGAAACAAATGACTGAAATGAATAAAGGCTCTGTAAATAATATGACTTCAAATGATATTCATGAAGGCCAAAATGTGCCATTCTGCAAGAGGAAGTCTAGACATGTACAAAGTTCAGCTCTGTTAATTAAGAGGGAGCAATACGCTGCAGTGAGTCAGAGCAATTTTATAATCCAAATGCTGCTAAAAGGGACTCTTGTCAACCTCAAAATCTTATTTGTTTTGTAATCACCGGGTAAGGAGACTTGCTGGCTGAGATGATACGTGTCTCTCTTAGGTTTGAATGCAGTCCAGCCTAGTAGTGACCAAAAGCTGTTACCATCTGATAACTGTTTGTTAGGCTCTGCGAAATAATTGTAGTCTCCAAACAGTTCCCAGTGTCAACGTCAAAAAAGCCACCCCCACGCTTGGCACTAATTGTTGCCCTCGCTGGCAGCCCCGGCGAGGAGGCCAAGGTTTGACTGTTATTTCCCCTTTCAGTGCTTGCAGTGGTCCTGCTGAGAGTGTGTGTGTCTGGTTTGTGGTTAAATGGTGTATGCTCTGCTCTCTGCAGGGCTGCCAGCCTGGCATCTTTTATAAGTACTGATTTTTATCATTAAGAAAACAAGATCCTTCATCGTCTTCTCACTCCACCTTTAGGTCTGCTGTGAGCTGATTTTTTTACGCTGATGCAGGTTTTTTCTAAAAAAACAAGAAACCCAGCAAACCAGCAGAACAAAACAAAAGCAGTGGCAGGTATGAATTTGTTGTGCAGCATAAGATGAGGCCGGAAAGAATTGGTGCTTTCAAAAATTGGGTTTTTTTTTTTTTTCAAATTAAAAGAAATAAAATGTACGCTGCAAAATAAAAACAAGAATAACAGCCAGCTGATAGCAGTGGAATACATAACAGAAAAAAACCCCAGCATTATGCAGCCTCAGAAAGAGCCAACAGATGTTCAGGGCGGGTTAGAAAAACAACATGATCAACGGTATGAAAGCTGCAACAGATCTAAACGAAACCCCAAAATAGATGCTATTCTAGAATAAGCCTGAAAAAGAGAAAATCATTATAGGCTTTCCTCAGCACAGCCGCCAGTCTCTGATAAAACAAGATTGAAACTTCTCAAAAAGGAAATTTATACCGACGAGGGTTTGCAGCTTCATTGCTAGAGACTTCTCATGCACCTCTGGAGCGGGTAAATTGCGAAGAGGATAAAAATAAGCCCTCTGTTCCTCAGGCAGGAAAGGTGCCTGAAGTAAGAGCTAATTGCTGAACCTGTAACGGAGTGGCACTTTCTTAGGAATTGGGAACGTAATTGTTGTATCACTTAAAATAGTTTTTTTCATTTTACTGGACAACTTGGGCTGGAAGGAGGTCCACAGAGAGCACGTCGTCGTGCAAAATCACCTCTCTTGCCCTTGATGCGGTGGCGTGCGTTCCCATAAAATGAAGGAAATCTGAAGCGCGGGTGCAACCAGCTCAGCGTGCAGTAGTGTCAGAGATGCTGGTGTCCCTCGCTGTGGATCACAGCCGCTGCTCCGAGGCTCAGGTCAGTGTTACCGCCTGACTTAACCGTCCTCCTCCCTCAGCACCGGAGAAATCGCCTGTTGGGGCAGACCTGAGGGCAGGCCGTTTCAGGGGGTTTCGGGCTGCTACGAGCCCGGTTGTGCTCTCATTGAGGTCCATAGCAGCTTTCCCTCAGGCACTGGTGAGACGGGAGTGAGGCTCCCTGTGATGTATTTAATGGTCTGAGGCCCTTTCGCTCCTACTTCAAATTGTTTCTCACCTGAGGTGCCACTTAATGGGCCGGATGCTCCCACCCTGGGAGGAGTAAAGCCAGAGACTCCTGACCCTGCCTCTGGGAAGAGGGGATGCCTGGCCTGGGCGGCAGTCCTGGCCTGGGCGGCAGTCCTGGCCTGGGCGGCAGTCCTGGCCTGGGTGGCAGTCCTGGCCTGGGCGGCAGTCCTGGCCTGGGCAGGAGTCCGTCGGTCAGAGCGGCTGCATGCAGCCCCACAGGCATGACGGGGCCTCGTGGATGAGGGGTTTGGGGCCGGCCTGGGCCCTGGTACCACAGCGGGGAGCCGGATTGGGGGCAAAGGTGGAGACCGAGTGGCTTTTTATCAGGAAACCTCCTTTATTGGGGTGCTGTCTGCTGCCCACCCCAAAGCGAGACCACAGCTGCTGGAACCAGCCCATGCCTCTTACCTGTGACTAAAAAGTGCCATTTTGAAAAGGCAAGTATGTACGCATTTGGTTAAGTTACTCTGAATTTTCATAAGCTAGAATATTGCTCTATCTTTATCATAACATTGGAGAAGCACCAGAGTGAAATATCTTGAGTTGGTGTTACGGAAGGGGCGCGATGCCCAGGCGGGTGCCTGCTGCCTGGCCTGTGGGGGAGGCCGGCTCCGGTGGCACGGGCGCCATGTCGGGCGAGGTGCGCTGCTGCTGCTCACACCAGCCTTCTCTGGGCTCCAGGAAACCCTCTCCAAATGCTAATTATTGAATCGACATTAATTTGTATAAATTATGCAAATCAAGTAGCAGTTGCGCACCGCTGTGGTTTAGGTGGATCTCATGCTGTACTTACAACTTCACGTTGGACTGACACGGGTTTTATTCACTCCAATAAATGGTTTTGCTGTAGAGTGTTTGGAAAGCAGCCAGTGGTGGTAATTGGTTGTAGGTGACACTGGTGCACTCTGTTAAGGTTTATTTAATAATATATTCTTCAATGGAGAAATCCAGAAGGTCAGTGGGCTTAACTCACTGATGTACGCAGTTCAAACTGGCAGTACTTGGGCCATTTTGCTGTTGGGGCATGTTCATGGAAACATTAAAGTGATCGTGTGCTCTATTAAAAATAGGTAATTTATTTGTCTTTCCTCAGGTTTGGGAAACTGTGAAATTAGCGTTGAATCGTACAGAAGCGGGGCAGTTTTCAATAGTTGCCTTTGTACCTTGGTTTTCAGTGTTGCCTCGCTTTGCCAGCCCTGTGCCACTGCCTGCTGTCCCCTCCTGTCATCCGGTGACGTCCCGCGTCTTCCTGCGGCAGCACGCGGAGCAGAGCTGAGCTCTGGGCATGTGTTTCCAGAAGGAATCCAGCTCTAGCTTTTCAGATGAAAAGGTTAAAGACTTTGACACTAGATAATTATAAAAGGAAAATGAATCTTTTCTTGGATCAAAAATTATTGTGTAAAAGAGTGTGTAAATTATGGCGTGCAAGTTAAGTAATGGCTTTCATACTGAAATCTGGAATTACTGTGATGAAGGAGATGGTGTCAAACTGTGGTAATTTATTTCGTTTTGGTTTCCCAGATCTGCAATGAATTTAGGAAATTCAAATTTATAGCAAGTGGGTCTTTGTAAGAATTTCTCTGCGAGAATGAGGATACTTTATGGAACTTCCATTGGGGTCATATTCATACCATTATTCTAGCTAGGACTTCCAGTTAGAAAGTTCCCGTGTATGATTTGTTCCACTGCCTTCTGTAAGTGGATTTTTCAAACTTTAAATGTTACTTCCATTTTCTCATTTAACTTGCATCGCTGCTCTTCAGTGTTTGAACAGGGATATGGTGATGAGCATAATGCAGTATTTTGCTAATGAACCATAAAACCTTCCAAGCACTGTTTACCTTTTTTTTTCTTTTTTTTTTTTGTGTGTGGAAGGTTTGGAAGTTGGTAGATTTCTTTCCAAACCATGCATAATTGTAGTTTTTGTTATTACACTAGAGTGTTAAGAGCCCAATTTGCAGTTTCCATGGAAAGAAAATTAAAGTTCTTAAAGTTGTATTTTTGGGAGATTCAGTGAGGTTAACTACAAGGGCTCAATTTTATTCCCAGTGGAGGATGGTTATGAACTGGTCATAAGCATAATTCACTTTTGAGTCGCAGCACTTCATACAGAAAAGTATTGTTGATGCTGCAGAGCATATAGTCTGCCTTGCAGTAAATCAAAACCTAGGATGTAGAGTCTTTCCGTGTGTGTTTAAAGAAAGAAGAGCAGGCTATATATCTGCTGTATCTAAACTGTGCTCTTTTGTAAACAGAACGGCTATTTTTGAACCTCTAGCAGGATGTTTCTGGTGAAGGGATAATGCCGATGGATCCTTGCGTGCGCACAAGCGCGCACCCATGTTTATCACTCGGTGAAGGGACTATGCGTATCATTCATTTAACTGGCAATTCTTTTGTGGTGTCAGTATCATTTCCTAGCAAAATTGGCTAAAGGAATTGTTTCAAACACAAAAGATGTTTTGAACTGGCCTAATTACTTGCTCAACAGCCAATAACTTTGGGAATTGTTTTCTATGTGAATTCTAGATACAAATTGGGATATCTTTCCATTTGTTTAAAAAAGATTAGGCCAATAGGAGAAAAAAGGATCTTTACCCATTTTCACTGAGCAGTGAAGTTTGAATATACAGCTTGCAACTGAAACTATTTTTTTTCCAAAGCCTTTGAGGGCTGTTTCTCAGTCTAGTGTAAACAATTTATTGTTAAAGTCCTAGAATATTTGCATTTTAATTAAAGACAATTTTAATTAAATACAAAACTTTAATCAGAAAAGCAGAGTTTAGGCAGATAGTGTACTTGCATGCTAAGCAAGCTTACTCTGAGGGGACCTGTACTCTGTGTAAAACTGGTTTGTGTGGTAGTTTAAGCAGGAGCGTTGTAAATGCATCTTTCTTGCCTAACTTACCTACAGATAGCAATCTCCCTCCTGCATCTTTTACCTTGCAGTAAGATATTCTTCCTACAGGCAATTAAGGAAAAGAGAGGGTAATGCAGAAATCTTAAAGGGGCAGTGAGCAGAAAAAAGTTTACTTTGCGCTCATAAGGATGCCTATAAAAGTAAATGTTAAAACTACTGTTGCATTTTTTTAAATGTTCTGTTTCAATGATGTGTTCAAAGTCAATTTTTTTAAAAAAGCATAGGCAATACTGTGACCATTTGATTTCAGATAATAAATGTCACCTCTGGATTTGCCTGTGCTTGGTAATGCTGATGCTATAACAGCATCTTGATTTATGACCCATTGGTTTTGCCCTGTTTGTAGATGAAGCTCTCTGTGTGCAATCATAGAATAAATTAGGTCCCTAACAGGCACATGTGTAATAGAAAGTTGAGGTCTACTATGTTGTTGTTAAGTAAATTCTGAGGTCTAACAGGTACATGCTTTTGTGGAGCTTTCCTCCTTCGTTCTGACAGGAATTTGCTTAGGCCAAGACTGCGTACTTGGACATTGGGAGTAAATCCTTCCATGGTGAGCTATGAACTTATCTTCTGAGAAATACAATGATAGCCTGACTGAGAGGTTTTGATTTGTGGTTGTTGTATGACTTTATTTTTGTACGTAAGGTTTTAGTATCCTAAGGTAGACAAGAAGCAGGTGATCTTCTGTACCCCTTCTATCTGTCTGTTGGAATTCTCTTAATCCTTTGCAAAATAACAGCTAAGAACTAAAATGATAAACAGTCAAGATATGAAAAGAGGGTATTTCATGTTTACCCATAGCTACATATTTTGAAAGCAGTACTTCTCATTAAGGTCTCATCATTGACAAACTGCTCATAAAAAAATTAGAATGCAGGTGTCACTCAAGATCTGTGTAAGACTGAGACTTCAGCTGTGATTTAGTGTAATATCCGCATCGTGTTTTAATTCAAAATGGATATCTAGTACACATACAAAAATATTTTCTCTTAGGCCTGAAGTTACTTGCAGTAATGGCAAAGCAGTTAATATATTACCTTTGCTAACAGGAAAAGTGCTGCATATAAATATTTTTAGTCAATAATGTATTTTAAAAAAGGTTTCTCAGTGGGATCAGATTTATGTTGTCAGAAAAATTTATTCAGCTGACAAGCGCAGATGCCCGGCACGTCGTGTATTCTGAGATTTACAAAGCAGTTTCTTACTGGACGTCAGTTGAATGTGGTTATGGCAGGGTTATGTAGAGAACTGGGGAATCAGTCCAGGAATCCTTTTGTGCAAAATCCTGCCTTAGATTGGTATGATCCAATAAACCTGTGCCTCTACATGTCCGTAGCAGCTTCTGGTAGCATTAGATACACTCAGGTCAAGAAGGGGCAGAGCACTGGAGTCAGGATCTGTGGTATGGATCTGAGAACAGAATTTTGCCTGCAGCATTTGAGATTTTCCTTGTATATTAAATGGGCCATTTTCCTCCCCCTATTACTTGTGTGTTGCTGCCAGCTGCAGTTCAGCTAGGTAGAAGTTGGAGCTTGCTCCTTTGGTTTCCACAGATAAAAAGTAGAGGATAATAGTACTTGTGCATTGGATTTTGCCAAGTGTGCATGTTTCAACCACTATTAAAGTGGTTAAAGAGCCCGCATATTGTTTGTTGTACAAAATACGTATATAATGAGAAAAATATGCTTGAACAGAGATTCCATGTTGCATAGAGTAGCCAAACCATATAATGAGTAAAAAAGAACAATGCTGCTTAAATCCAGTTTAAAACTAATAATCACAAAATAATTGAAATTCAACTCCTTTGAAAATTAAAAGCCTTTAAAGTATTTAAAAAGTCATAATTCCCATTTGTTTTTACAGTTCCAAGATCAGTTTATGAACTTGTTGCATCAGTCTTCATACCTTTTGTTGGAGCTGTATTCAGTTACACTGAATTTGTTCCAAAAATGTTAATTGGTTGAACGGAATCTGTTCTCCCAAGATAGAGGTAGCTAAAGCCAAGGAGGTTTTTAGCTGCTTAATTAGTCCGGCTTGTGAAATAATTTGGTGTAGGGGATGTTAGGAAGAGTTTGACATATCTGTGCTGACTTTGAGGTAATCCATCAATTTTATCAAATAAAGAGCTGGAATTTGGGGGTTTTTTTGATCAATAGGTGTGAAGTAAGGAGAATTTTTTCCCCTTCATTTTATGTCCTTTCTGAGTAATTCTACTTACCTAATCAGCATAAAATTTGCACTACAGTTAAATAGCAATGCATGATTATACCTGATGATATACTTCTTTTTTAAAAGAAAAAGGATCTAATAACAGGATTCTGTATTGATTGTGGTGCTAATTCTGCCTCATAGCACAGACTGGCAGAAGGCAGGTAGCTGAATTGTATTTAACAGTTTTATTGTGATGTGACTAAGATGGATGTGACATGGTCCTCTATTATTCGTTTGAGAGTGTGGACACTAATGAAGCCATTAGCTGAGCTAAGGCAAGTGAGGAAAATAGGGAAATTACCATTATTCTGAAGCCATTAAGTTGTAATCTGCCACTTTCTCTCCTTACTCAAAAAGGCATCTTCTTTTTAAGGCCTCCCTGACTGTCCTTTAAAGATTCATTAATTCATTAACTTTCCAAAGGAGATGGAGGAAACACAATTGAAATTTTAATCAGCTCAGCGTGTCATATTATTAACATTTTGAGTGTATCTGTATTCACTGTTGCACCACATCAGGTTAAGGTTAAATAAACTACATTACAGCAAATAATGTTCTGTTTCATACCATAAAACATAAAATGTTGAAGGCAGAAATTGGTTTCATGGTTAAATTAAATTACGATACAGAGCTCTTATTATAAATTCTGTTATTCAAATGTATATTCTTTGGAGGAAATACAATACTATCTCCATGTTATCAACATTAATATTTTCAAAATATTCATGATCAGTCTATTCTGTATGAAAGGATATAGAAAGCACTACAAAACTTTTTTATAAATGTCTGCTTTTACTATATACTCACTTATGATCAATGCTTTTATCTTTTGTGAAGTGACTGACTTATTTTAATGCCTGTCTTGTAACGGGTCATTCAGACATTATGTACAATTACAGCTGCAAAATTTTCTCTTCGTTATTACTTTCGTTTAGATACTGTGGAGTGCTTTTTTTATCCATCTCTACTTTCTTAGAAAAAAAATTCCCTTTCGTCTGAGTTGTACCGGAGCGTCGTGGAGCACAGTGAGCAGCTCTTGGCCTGTGCTGTTGGAACTGATTGAGATACAGCTCAAAATGGATGAGTGCTCTTTCTTAACAATTAAAATACCCCAAATGTACAGAGGGGGTGACCTCAAACCTGAGCGTGGGAACCAACAGGAACTTTTTTTGGGGGAAAAAAGCCAGTTCATTTTGGGCTTTCTAAGAGTGGTTTTGCTAATGCCTCCATTAAAAGAAGCCTTGGGTTCAGACACTTTGTGGGAGGTGCATGTTTTAAGGGCTTCCTTGAAATCCTTTGAAACGGTTCCAGGGATAGGGCTCACACATACACAAGGGTATGGTGGAAAAAAAGGTGTAGGAACAAAAATTAGAGGGGTGCTGACAGCCTGCAGGTTGTAGGTAAGATGAGGCACAAAGATGAAGGGAAGGTCACGGAGACCTGAATGTGCTGTTGCTTCTGTGAACTTAAAGTTCCTTTCCAGGTTCATCAGATTTCTTCCTCCTCTTCCTATAATTTTATGTTTGGAAACACTTTCTGTTTGGTTCTGGACTGTTTTGCCCTTGTGCTGTATCACAGAACTTTTAAGCAGCGATATAACAAAGCCTGCGTAGCTTGATGTTAGTATTTATGCTAGGCAGGCAAGCCCGGTATAAATCTGAGGTGTTTTTCTTTTCTTTTTTTTTTTTTTTCTTTTTTTTTTTTCCCCCCTAGCTGTGATAGTGTCAGTTTGATATATCACCTTTCATGTTGTGTTTGTACTTGAGGTCAGGAAACTTCTGAGTTGTGCGTATCATCAGCGTTGTAAATACAAAGTAGCCTTTGGCACCTTAGTGTGGTGCCTTGCAGTGGATTTGTCAAAACAAAACAAAATCCCCTCTCTTGTTTTCCCCTGGAGTCAATTACACTCAGGATGAAGCAGTTAGTGACACCAAGGATAGCAGTTGAAGCATTACAGATTAACCTGCTTATCGGAAATGCTGGCATCGGTATTTTCTAGTATCGCTGACCGGCTTTACTGGTCCATTGAGAACTTCTGCTTTCAGCAGGGCTTGCAAAACTCACTAAAACTTCTTCGCATGTTTTTGAGCTTCCAAAAAGTACCCACCTAAATAAACCGATTCTGCTGTGTTGGTGCTGGCAGTCTTTCAGGGCAGGACCTTTCCCCTTTTGCCTGTGAACAAACCCTTTGATTCAGGGAAGTGGAGCAGTTGTGCCTTCCGGCCCTGTCCTGCATGCCCTGCTGCGGGGACAGGGAAGACATGTGCCAGGCCCACTGCCCTGCCCTGCCCGGTAGCTCTGGGGACATACTGGCTTCTCCACTGCTGAGTGCATTCTGCACAATTATCTAGGGTACACCGCCCATAAACAAGTCCTGAGCGTGTGCTAGGAAGAGTTCTTGGGCTTTAGAGAAATCATATATAGCTGGGCATATACGTGTATACACCCCTTCGTAGGTGCTGGTATTGTTTATATGCTGTATGATAATACAGGAGCTATATATGCATTATGTGTACATATATGCATGGTGTATGGCATGTATATTATGTGTGTACAGTATACCAGTATGTTCTTAAGATGCTTCTTTGCAGCATCACACAGGATGTTGTAGTTGCAGCTGGTTTCTCCACACACTTGGAAAATGGGCTGGTGAGCTGTGGTTTTCCTAGGTTCAGTACAGCCATGGCAGAGTAATTTAACAGCAATTGGTTTTCTGTGTCTTGGATTTCAAAATGCCCTCTGCTATGCTTAAGTATATATAACTTTATGATATGAAATAATCTAAATAGAGCTATTTCTCAACAAAGCTTTTGCTGTTGTGCAGGAAAAGTTTGTTTTGACTCCCTTCTCAGATAGGTCAGCTCATTAATTTTGTTGCAGCTGCAATGGCACAGTAACTGTGGCTCAGGTGTTTCCATATCACTGTTGCATGTCAGATAGAAGATGGCTTTTGTAAGTAGTTTCCGTATGTAGGATTAGATTTTAGCCATGTTCTGAAAAGAAAAAGGAATTCAAAATCCAAGGGAGAAAAATCACTGCATCCCTCAGAAGCAGCAGAATGTAAATCGTGTATTGTTGTTTTGATGATGAGATCAGTAGCTGTTCATTACACATCAGTAGATTAAGAAACTACTATTGGTTTGGGATGGGGTTTCCAGATCTATCTGCTGATAAGCAAGGTTTGGGACCCAGTCACATCTGCTGTGATGTCCTTTGCTTGAACAGAGCTTTCTTCCCATCTCCTTTCACTGGCTGGAGATTAGCGTAATATATTTGAGTACAGTAAAAGGTCCAGACATCCTGGCCAACAACCAAAATACGCTCTATGCTTAATACTGCCTCAAATTTCTCATAAATGGTCTGTGATTATTCCAGTCACAAATAACATAGGGAGGCTTTGAGATAGACTTTATGTCATATGGTTATGAGTTCTTTTGTAAATAAAGCCAATCCTCAGGAGTGAGCATGAGTAATGGCTGATCCTGAAAAATGAGGACTAGGACTGTGTTTTGAAGCTGGGTGAAAAAACCCACATGTTGTAATTTATTTATTTACTTGCATTACTCTGCACTTCTCCAAGCACTGAAACACAACCAGAACATAAGAACTTATTGCAGATCTGCAAAGCCCTGTACAGCGGGGACTGCTCTTAGTTATTGCTATCAGCAGCAATAAATGTAATAAACATAAACCTCTCACGACAGCCTCATACATCCCTCAGTCTGTGACTTCCCCAGCAGGCAAAAAATAGATGAACTTTGCAGCAGGCCTGAAAGGGGTTATCAGCAAACCCTGGGTCTGCAGACTTGAGGAGAAGATCAGGTTTCAGTGTCCCATGTTCTTCACGGAAAATACTCTGTCATCGGGACCTTCTAAATTTTTGGGGGGCTCTGGTCATAATTGTTGCCATCTTCCATATGAGAAGTAGGAGACTTTTTAGTAGGCAAAATCCAAACTAGCAGGAGTGTTAGGAGCTAAACTCAGTGTCTAAAAGCCTCCATCAAAATTAGCCAGCCACCCGTACAGACTTTGGAGCACCAGTAGTACTTGTGAAGTGGGACTACAGAAATAGGTAGCCCCAAGAATGTACGCCAGTATCTTATTTTGAGGTGCATAACACAGCGCATGGCTGAATCTGAAAAAATCTCAGTTACAGCTTTCCTGAGTCTTTCCTAAGATCCTTATGAAAACTCAGATCCTGCTTGTCTTCAAATGGTGTGTCCTTGCTGACCCCACCATTCCTGACTATGCTTCAGCATCCCTCGATGAAAGAGAGTTCTGAGATTTGGTTTTGTTCCCCCCCCTCCTGTAAGCACGTGTAGGCAGGGATCTCAGTGCTGTGGAGTGGGTCACCTGAGTATCTTGAACTTAGGAAATGCACTCCATGTGAGCTTGGTTTGTGATGGAAATATATGTGAATAAACAATGTGTATGATTCAATTCTCCCTCTCGTGGTCAGATGAGGTCCTTCTCACAGCCTTCAAGTACAGACATATTAGATGTTTCTGTTTGTTTGATGTAACCTGCATCTTTTGGAAGACTCCCATGTTCATAGTACAACCAGGATTTAGTGGGGAAGTTACTGATAGTTCTTGAAATACATATATTGACTTTTTGCCACGCTGTGAGTGGACAGATTGGAGATCTGAACTGAACTGCAACATACCGTGGAATTGTATTAACCTTACTTATACACACCTCCCCTAAGTGTTTCTAATTTGTCTCTGTTTAGGTGTTAAAGTACTTCTGAAACATGGCTCTGTTTATCATCCTCCTGGCACTCCTGTTGACTCCAGTGGGTGATACAGTGTAAACTCTGTTGCTTTTAAAGGATGCTGCAGCATCGTTGACTTTGACAGGAGCACTCCTCTAAATAAGGAGAGTAGGACTTGCCTCTCTGTTATAAATCCCACTGTTTGTTAACAAAAATCCTGAGGGTTTTGTTCAATGATATTTAAGTTTCCCCAGAGCAAAAAACCCCAAACCCTAACTTAAAAGAAATTGCACAAAACGTGCAGGATTAAGCATTCCAAAATCAACTCTTAATTATTGTTTAATTGATTTCAGATATAAAAAGGAAGCAAAATGAAGAAAATTTTCAGCGATATTCTTTATACAGGGCTTAAAGCCATTTTCTGTCAAAGTGGATATTAGAACAATACCAAAATTCTGTCATGGACAAAGCCACTCTACCCAACATGCCTTTTGTTCGGTTTTATCACTGAGAAGCAGAAGTTTTACTTTATTAGTTTTTCTGGTTTATTTCACAAATATTTTGTGTTGCATGCGTAATTTTTAAGTGCTGCTAACACTTATTTTCATCCACTAGCGTGAGAAAATAATTGACACTGTTTTTAAAACTCCAGTTAAATTCTGAAGCAGTAAGTTTAATTGCTTATTATGTATTTCTAAGTAGTTAGTTTCCTCTAAGAATTGGTTAAAGATTTTCCTCACACAGATCTTGACTCAAAGATTGTCCTTTAGCTAGAAAATATTGATTTGCTTTTGTTTGGCCCCCGTGGAGAGCGCCTTATCTCTAAGACTGGGTTTCATTACAATGAGAGTTGACAGAATTCAGATTTAGCCAGGTGAAGTCTGTCACGGTCAGTAAAAACATTAAAGAATCACGCTAATAAAATATGATATTAATCTTGTGATGATTTTTTTTTTTAAAAATCAAAGGCAGTTTTTAATGATGCAGAGATTTTGGGGAGTTCGGGCTTATTGAAGTAATTCATGCTAATTGTCTCATCTGCTTAGTATGTCATTTGTCTTCTATGAATATCAATGCCTACATTCATTTAATCCAAAATAATTAATACCCAAACAATTAATAATGAGAGATAGAATCGGAATTGAAAAGAACTTTAAAAGATGTTTAAATATATTCATGATTGTTAAGCCAGAAGATAAATATTGCATTACATTTCAGATTATTTTATCAGAAAAATTATGTGAACAACTAATACAAAATTGTATGCATCTTTTTGTTATGCATGTCAATATTATTATTAGCAAGTATATCGTGGCAGGTCAGGGATCAGACTTATGTACCATAGTTTAGGCATTGTGCAAGCTTAGGAAAAGGGTACTGGCTGTAGACGGACAGGCCAGACTATTATGTGAAGTGCAGTGGCTGCCTAGCTGATGTAAGCAGGGAGATAGGTGCCTTTGAAGAGTGATTCAGCAGCTCTCGGTGCTGACTAATCACTAGATTTAGCCACTAGCAAATGCAGGATCCACCGTGATGTCTGAGCTCCTGCCTTTTAGGGCTGGCATAAGGCTCTGACTCAGGGTAGTATCTGCCCACTAATGATCTGGTGCCTACAGCCCTCTTCTGATGTGAGATTTCTGAGCCCATCTTGTTTCCTTAAAACTAGCAAAACCCTCAACGAAACGTTTCTGCCTTAATAGTACTTTATGGCTTTTCTGTAGTAGCCTGGTGACAGGGAAAGCATGGCTTCGGGGCTCTCGGCACCCTGAGGGGGCAGAGCCTGCTGCCCTCGCCTGGGAGAGGGTATCCTGGAGAAACCGACCTCTATGCACCCGCCTGAAGATGAGCTACAACACAACTGAAAATGCAGCAGTCACAGCACCAGAAGTAAGTCTGTAAGTCCTGGAGCCTTGTGGCCTGGGATTCACCTGAAGGGGGGGTGGTTGGGTCTTTGGTCTGAAGTGTTTCTATGTTTTCTAGTAGGTAGGAATTGGACAAAATAACCAGAATCACTACTTCTAGTCTTGGCTGACAGACGTGAGCTGCTGTTGTAACATGGGAGTGTATGCGTTGCCTGTGAAGTTCAGCAGGACTTATGTGACCGTGACTTCCACACCACGGTGGGGTGCTTTGTGTCCAAAGCACTAGTTGCTTCCCAATGTCATTTGCTGCTTTTGGTTTTAGCGGATCTTTCATGCTGCTGAGGAAAGGATGTTAAAACTGTGAAGGTGGATTACGTAGATGTGGAGGCAGTAGCTGAGAACCTGTCTCTGGCTCCCAAAACCTGCTGAGCTCAACCTGTGCTCTCAGGCGCACTTGTGACATGGTGATGTGGAGGGTTACCCAGGCGTGGCTAGCGGTGGAATATGACCTGCCACACAATTGAACTGCCTTGTCTCTTAGTGCTGACATCTTTCTTCAGTCAACAGGGGACAGTGCACCCTTGGTCACCTCTTCTCTGAATGTTTTAGGACATTGGCCTGTGATGTTCTTCCTCAGCAGCTTTCTGGCAGTCTCTATACTTCAGGGAATTATCCCACCAAGCAAACTGGTGGACTCCATGACTGTGTTCTGTGGATGTTATTTGAATTAATTTTACTTACCTACAGGTATGCCTGCAGGCTGTAACAGAGCTGGCATAGTTTGGCCATTCCAGTCCTATAGTAATAGCCTGATGTGCTACTGCTGCCTGGCAGGGAGGACATTGTAATGCTGTTAGTTGTTACAGTGATACGTTTTATATGTGGTTATCTGAGGTAGAGGTAGTTTGGATTTCCAAAGGTGAGAGTTGGAAAGCTTGAAAAGACAAAGGGGATAATGAACCTTCGATATTTTTTTTAAGCATCTGTAAAATATCCTCAGCCTGGACACTGTCAATTGTAGGTGTGTTTCTTCATTCACTTTAAATCTGACACATACGCAGGCTGCCAGGACAAATGCTGTCCTGCCTTCCAGTCTGACCCCAGCTATGCATTTGTTCTGTCTGCCTTGTGCTGGTATTGGCTTTTAGGATGTCATGTTGTGAATCAGATCAAGAAAATGATCCTGCTGAAAGCATTCTCTGTTTTTTTTGGGTGTTTTTTTTTTTTGGGGGGGGGGGGAGGAGGTGGGCTGGGAGGGAGGGAAATTGCTTTGCAGCCAGATTAATTTCCTGGTCTATCTCCCTGTGCAGTTGCATGAATGCCACTGCCAACACAAGGAGGGGAGCAAAATTACTGCTAAATTAAAATGTTTGTGGACTGCCATCTTTAGATATGAAAGAATAAGTATGATTACTTTGTTAATATTACTTTGCTCGAGGTTTTGTCTAGACACACTATATGCTAGGACCATATGTCTGTAATCATTATTCACTCTTGAAATATAGACTAGTCATCAGGCATGTTTTGTGGCTTCTGTGAGTATATATCTGTATGTATGTGTACTGTGGTATTCTTTGTTTACTAGATGAAATACATTTATTGGTAGAAAAACATAACTTGACTTTGCACCGCAATAGCCTTAGCATGAATGATTATGCTGTATCTGCTTGATGGTGTTAGTGTCTTTTGAACACATGTTGTTCTGAAGATGTTTTATCTAATTCTCACTGTTGCAGCTCTGCTGTTTGCAAAGGGTAAAGATGCCGAATAACTCAGTGGTCTGTGCTGGCCCAGTGGCCGTGGCTTCTAATCTTGCCATTGACTTTTACTGTGTATTTTTTCAGTTTCTGCATATGGATTTACCAAGCACTACACTGAAGAGTCTAACAGTTTTACAAAGTGATTTACATTAATATAGCACACCAATTCCATGTTAATGTTGCTATTATAGAAATCCTGTGGTAGAATTCTGATTGGTCTTTAATCAATGACCTGCATATCAAAAGTAAAGAATGAGCAATTCTGGTATGTGTGTATATATATATATTTTAATTCTCTAAACATAATAATAGTAGCTGGGTTGTAGAATTCCTGAAGCAGACAATTGCTTCAAATACAGCTTATGTTGAAGTAAAGTGAATATACTCTGGATAGATGTCTATCCATTATAAATTACCAGCTTCAGATAGATATAGTGAAATACTTACATTCATTCTGTTCCCATATTTTCTTCGTTTATTAAGGCAGTATGACTTCAGTGGATGTGGGAGGCAGTAGGGGAAAAATCTTAAATGCATGTGAATAAACAGGTTTCCAGACAGGAGACAATTTTTAGTTCCCTTGTAGTATGTATGTCAAAGTATTAATTCACAAAGTACTTAATAACCTTGTAAATGCAGTTAGTGTTTGATATGCAAGATTCTACTTCTTTTCCTTTTTTAAGCCTTTTACACGGAATTCACTCAGTTTCCATGTATCTCTCTGCATAAATACCAATAATGCTTTAATTTATGGGTGTTTGCTGTTGGGCTTTGTTTAAATGAGTTCCATCCAAAAGGAATCAGAGCCTTCTATTCTTGCAGAAATGAATAAACCACATGAGGTGAATTTTCATACAACCCATTTCAAACCTGGAGTTTTCAGGGTATAATTTAGATATTGCATTGGTGGTTTATGACCATATAAAGTGTAGGTGTGTAGGTAGGAGGTTAGATAGATGTACTTGTAAATGGCTAGAAGCAAGGAGGCTGAGTATGGTCTCCAGCAGTGCATATTTCAGCTCACAGTTTCACATCTCTGTCCTAAGGCATTAGATGTTACTAATTCTCCAAAAGCCAAAGATTTGTTTTACAGAAGAAAATTCTGATTTGATTAAGATATTGCTTCAAGACCTAATGTTACTTTAGCAAATCATGCCACGACTGGAAACGTACATGATTGGAAATAAACTGCATGTTATCTGAGAAAAAGAGAAAGCGCCTCATGATTTGGAATGATCCTGCAGAAGCAGCGTTTAGTGTAATGACAGTACACTTAGATTAATTATAGCGCTGCTTGCAGGCGCCACTATATACTTACTGTTGTGTCAGCACTTTTGCTGTTAACCCTGTGTTGCAAAAGTTTTTAATTTGGCTCTAAAAAATGAATAAATCTTCTGGTTTGAATTCAGGCTTTGTGCTGCATGCACAGAATCAACTTTTAGTTAGGGCCTGAATTTTATTTTTGTATCCTTAACCCTTCAAAGTGTATAGCTATAGAAATAATTGTATCTACTCTATATTGTGTATGTTTTCTGCTCTGCCCACTTTTGATGGAAAATTTAATTTCAGTAAATGCCTAGACTGTGTTTTGACCACTTCAGATGGTCTGAAATAAAGCACTGAGATATTTGACCTTGAAAATTGGAAGGTGTAAGTATGAAGCCACCATTGTTCTACTCAGTACATGAGTTAAACTTAAATTTGGCTTAATGTGGATTTGTATGATTAGCTGCAATGGCTCTGAAGGATTGTTAAGGTATGAAATAAGCCTTGAACATGGCTTAAAAGGCTGTTTACACAAAAAATTGGAAATACTTTATAAAGAAGCTATTATAATTAGTCATGTAAACACTACAGAGTGGTTTTAAAAATAAACATTCAAAATATACTATAGTCATAGAAGCGTCAGTGAAATTCAGTAACTTTTTGACTAAGTCATCAGAATGCTCTTTATCCTCATTTTATTGTTGATGAGACAGTAATAAATGCTGAGCAAATAAACTTGCTTGTATCTAGAACATCTCATCCTGCAAATACAGGAATCTCTGCACATTTTTCTAGCAGTTCTTAGTCTCTTATCCTCTCTTCTTTCTAATTTCCACTCTTAGATTGTATTTTACTTTTTTCTGAGTAGTGCTGGCAAGTGGCTCTTATCAAGAACAAATGATGCCATAAATCAGGACCAAAATCAATGATGCTGTGGGGCTGTAATAGCGAGATGCGGTTATGTGGGCCTGAGTGTTTTACCTGCCTCTGAAGCCAAGAGTGAGGCCCCGGGTACTGTTCCAACCCTTGGCTTCTAATTTACTGGCAAGTATATATATATACAGCTGTTCTGTCTCAGTCTTAGAGTGGAGGTATCAATATTAAACTCCTGATTTAATATGCCTTTCCTCATAAAACAAACAGTAAAAAGCAAGTGGACATTCATATTCAAGTAGAATTGCCTAGGAATACAGAAAACACTTAATTCCTCCACCCTTAATACTCCTAGAGTAGGATTTAAGACTGGCAGGACTGGCTGAGGTGCCTGGCAGTGTATTGGCTCCCTTTTTCTTTCGAGCATGTGTTCTCTGTAGGTGCAGAGGATACTGGGTGTTCAAATAGTACGACCGGTTCCTTCAGTTGGAGGAAGGTTTATTTGCCCAAAGCAACAGGGTCCTTAACATCACGACTGGCCGTTTTCGGCTGTAGTTACTGCTCTTCTCCGTGATAGGTGGTAGTATAAACAAGGAATGATTTGTACCGCTGGAATAAGGCCATGTGTGTTATGCCAAATATAAAATGAGAGGGCTGATATGAGTGCCTCTTGGACATGTCTTTCATTACCCTTTACGCTTCTCTTTCCTAATAGAATTTGGAGGAACCAAACACATGCTGTATGCAGGGTTTTATTAGAGTGCTTTGCCTCGGGCCCTTAACTCCTTTAGCTGGTCATTACCTGACCAGTAAAGACCTCTAAACGGGTCATTAATGCTTAAGTAATAAACTGTTTCACAAGACTGTCTAGTACAGAACCTCTTCTATCATTTTTACAGTTACTGTTTTATAGATAAATCAATGACCAACAACTGGATATTCTTGTTTTGCTACATAATCTCCTAATAGCGGCCACAGCAAATAGGCAGTGGGTTCCGTTAACTGTGTTCAGGAGAGCTGGAGATGGCCACACACAAGTGGCACCTGGAGTTATATGTAGGGTAAACAGGGAATAAGGTAAAGAATGAAGGTGCGTTCTGCGGTTAGCAAGATAAAGAGGGTCTGCCTGTAAAGGGTTTTGTTCTTTTTCTTTCCCTTCTAGAATTTGTGTAATTTTAATAAGGTGGCTTTTCTTCCCCCACTGCCATATTAGGAACCAGTGGGCCTCAGTGTAGTGTAATGTTGGCAGAGAGACATTTCCTACTTTCACAGCTTTTCTGAACTAACAATTGGTTCATAATGTAAGTCTTGCACTCTTCTATACCGTACATCTGTTGGCTTTGAGTTTGACATGTATTAAATGCTTTCTGGGTATGACAGTAAAAGTTAGCTGGGGCACACATTTTTCTCCTCATTCTCGACATGAAATTTTCGGGCCCCCCCTTTGACCAGCATATCGCTTAAAATAGGTTTCTGTGCATGAAGATGTACAGAGCTCTTTCTCCCTGGAGAGACAGAGAGAGAAAATGTATAGTAGGTACCATACAATTTTTGGCAGATCACCAGGCATTTGATATTTGGAAATCCTTGTTAATATCAGTGTATCACTGATTGGCAGCTGAGCACTGGAGTAAGTAATCCAGTCATATACCTCTTTTCTCATGTTAGTCCTTGACAAGTGCCAGCCTGTGCTGGGACTGTTGAGGTTTGTTCGTTTGTTTGATTTTTGACTTCGCTTTTATTCTTTTCTCATAATGCATGAATGTTCCAAAGCAGAATGAAATTTGATGCTGAAAATGGTTCTTTGTAGACACACAATATTTTTCTATGGTAAAATGGAACAAAACCTCTGCAAATTGATGACTTCTAGTGTGATTAGTGGCCATGGAGCAAACACTTGGTAATTATTCTTCTAAGAAATTGAAAGTATGTTAGTTATGGGATAAGTTATCTCTGACAATGTAAAACAAATAATATCGAACAGCTGTTTCTATGATGGGACTAACTGTTTTGCAAAAAATATAACATTGGCATGTATGTTTATTCAGTTCTTCTACATTGCATTAGGAGTTTTGCATTTGGAGCTGCCATCTTGACTCTAACAAGAAAAAAGATTAAAAAATATAAGATAAGTCACTTATTGAAAGAAAGAAACGATACAAGAAGTACTTTTTTATTTTCCTTCTCTTTCTGAGAACAAATATCTTTGTGAGCCTTAACCAGACCCACCAAGGGCTTTGAGGTGACTTCAATCCTGCACATTATTGTGCCAGATCCTCAAAGGCGATGCTAAAAGTCATAACATTATATATAGTGGTACAAAAATTGAGTGCTGACTTACAGTTTAAGTAGGGATGAATCTGACACAGCACTTTGTTCAGTTTACAACTCTCATAATATTCTTAGCACCTGCAGAAGGATTTTAATTCTTTTAAAGCAAAAATGCACCATAGGATTAGAGAACAAGTAACACTTCACAGATTACAACTCCACTATTGTCCCATTGTCATCTTTGCTGATAAGCAGACAATGTTGGTGCAGTAGCAAAACCAGTATTTGTACTGAATGCTTCCTTCAGACTCGCTGGACAGAAGCTGTCCTGTGTGTCACTTTGCTGTGTTTGAACGACATCAGGAATCAATTTGGTCCCATCTGCAATCGCCTAATATAATCAACCTCTATTCTGTTTAGTTCAACTCACTACCTACAGTAAGTGATTTGTGTGTGCATGAATATTAAAACTTTCCAAGTAAACGTGTGAGTAAATATGAGTTGACTATAAAAGAAAGTTATTTATGTGTGCTGAAAATGAATGCCTGTTACTGTTTTTATAAAAAAGCATTATGTTGCATCATCATGGTGTGAATAATGATTATTGCTTCCTTTTTCTCTGGTAGGAGAGAACAGTAGATCCCAAATAACATCTTTGTATTACTGCTTTCACTTCTGGCTAGTATAGCCTCTGTTAGTCTATTTGTTGTAAAGCTTTTTCTTCTCTAATTTTTTAAAGTCAAGCCTCTGTTAGAGAAATTTTTCATGGCTCAACAGCTTTTAGTTTTTTTTAATATAACTGAGTGCAAGTATATTTGCCTAGTGATTACAACAAGGCAGATACAATATTTACAAGCCTTAGCAATTCCTGTGCAAATGCAGTCTCCAGAGAAGGGCACAGTAACAAAGCAAGCAAACATCACAGTTATCTAAATAATAAGAAGTTGCAGGCATTGGGGTGGTGACTCACAACGTGGATGGGAACCCTGGAGTTTTAGAGTAATTTATGGGGATGCTGAGGAGATGGATTTCATTTAAATACAGTAACTGCTGAAATATTTCTAAGTTAAAAAGTCAACTAGTGGTTAAGTAAATATCCTCTTGACCCCTTTTAACTCTTGTGATGTACCGTTGTTTTAAAGTATTTACTTTGAAATGCTTGAGTCATAAAATGACCCAGGAGAGATGGATTGACCACAGATAGTTAATGCATAGGATTGAGTTGCTTAAAATTTAAACCCCGTGCTCATTTTTTATCTAATCTATTGTTGTTTAATTGGATGAATGAGGTTATAAATGGAGGGCTGTGGAGTCTAAAAAAAAAAAAAAATTGGTTTCATACAGTACTGCAACAAGCATTAGAAGAAAAAATTTAGAGAAGAAGAGATTCCTCCTTGTTTCTATAGAAACCAATAGTGATCAGGAGGGGAGAGGATTTCTTTCAAGTGTACATTTTAGCGAGGCTAGCTCAGCAGCTCAGCACTCTGGAGCGCCAGTGTAAAAAAAAAAAAACCAACCTCCAGCGGCTTGAGATGTGGTGTTCATGCCCCTGTGATACCAGCTGGAATGAGCATAACACATCGCTGGGAGTTTTTGGTTCGTACTGCTGTGGGTGAAGGGAGCTCTTCACACTGCCACATCCCCCAGGGAGCACAGCCTGGCGGGAGGGCTCCGGCGGCTCAGTACCACGCATCCCGCATCCCGGAGACGGGGAAACCGCCCGCAACGGGAACTTGCACGAGTCGGATGTTAAAAAGGGGGAGAGGATAAAAGAAGGGGAAAATACTGAAGGAGAAGTGTGCTGTCCTGTGTCAAAATTAACTATGCTAATTGCTTTGAAGCAATAATCTTCTTTGGTTTTAGCCCGACAGAATCATGGCCACTGAAATACCGTGTGTCAAAATGATTACAGCCAGGACTCAGTGACTTGGCTTTTGAATCATGATCTTCTTCCTAGTATACTACATAATACATAATCCCCTCCACAACAGAATTATATTCTTAATTATCTTCTGTTTTCCTAGTATCACCTAAGTGTTGCCATAAAGAGCAGTCCAGGGAAACATTTGAAAACCAAATTCTAAAGCAAATCTAAGTCTTAATCAATACTGAACCTTTAAAATAATTGCAGGATTCCTCTAAATGAAGTTCAGGTCAAATGCAATGTCAAAAATAAGGCAGTTCAATTTGCTGCAACCTGAGATATCCAAGAAGTGGCTGAGGAATATCTAGTAACTGGCAAAGACACCTCTGTTTGACATTTACTTTCGCATGTAAACAATGGTGCACTGCATATTGGCATCTGAATGTATTAGCTGGTGGTGATCCAAACCCTGGTATGAATTTAGACGGTTTTCCTTTCTGTTTATAAATACATAGTCTTGATAACAAGGGAACATTTACTGCAATCTTGCTCTGCAGTTGTCAGAGCAGAATGAATCATTTTGAAACATAAACCTCCTCAGATCTCAAAAATATCAAGAAAAACATAAAACATAAGGGAAAAGGATTATAAAATACAAATAAAAAAGGTTCTTAACATATTTAGAGGCCTATGGGCTGTAAACACTGTAGATTATCATTAATGAAACTCTCTGCCAAGTACACAAACCACAGTTTGGTAGCAGCTGTTAAGCAAGCATTGTTCAAAGCTGGATAATCCCTTGAACATTATACATCGTGGCTCTGTACCTCTTCCTATTAGTAATCAGATAATTGCCTTGCATTTTCTGTTACACATTTTTCTTTTAAAATTCAGTTTCATTCCTCTTTATGTCAAAAGGCTTTATCTTGCAATAATCACTTAGGCAAAAATCCCACAGAGGTCAACAGGCAGGTCTGTGGTCTCTTTTATTTTCTGGAAATCTGGTGTAATACAATTCAGTCCTGTGGTGTTACTTTGGCTTTACAGTGGTAAAACAGAGAAGAATCCCACTCTGCATACAAGGTGCTTGAATTCTATTGTAACTTAGTTACGATTTTTCCTATAAAATGGAGTCTTCTAAATAATTGGGGAATTAATTAAAAATACTTTCTGCCATTGTATTTTACTTCAAAAATAAGTTTGCTGTTACATGTTGGGAGGAGGAGGAGGAGAAGGTGGGCACTTTCTAATTCCATTTGTCCAAGAGTTCAGGCCTCATAGGAAGGCTTCCCAGGACATGATATGTAAGTATCGTGCAGAAAGAAATTTGGAGATGTTGGCGAGTATTTTTTTACTGCATTAAAATATCCTTAAGTCTTAACAACACAGAAATAGTGAGCCATAGCCCTGGTAATTGTGAGTTCCCTTGAGCTCCATTGGCTATTAGGGTTGAACGGAGAGAGTAGCTTATCTTGCACTTCTGGAATTTCTCATAACCCTACAACAAAGCGCTATTGATTTTTCTCAGCCGCTGGAGGGGAGGAGGGATTGAAGAAGGTCATATGTAAATGTGCTAAGTTTGATAAACAGCTGGACCAAATATTACTGAGTCTAGAACCTCACCTGTGTTAAGTAAACCCATTTTCTAACCCCTGAATTATGCACCTGCTGTTTCCTCTCAGTTAGCACATCCTGTCTCTGCAGTGGAGTGTTTAGCCTAACAATACTGACACGGGCCATTCGCTTTAAAACCGCCACATCTTTTTGATGGGCACTGGCTTCACAAGCTGTTGGCATCAACTTTCTTAGTCCAAGATCTGGTTCCAATCCCAAAAATCAAAGCAGATGGAGACATAATTCAGACAGCAGAAAGTATGATTCATCCTTAAACCTGCAGGGTTGCAGGGACTGTTTCTGTCTGGTACTTAAAATTATTTTACATCACATGGCATAAGCAGAGGTTTGAGAGATGGTGTCACACCCCCCCCATGGGCAAGGCATAATAGATGTTTTCCAGCTAACATATCTCTGTACACATGTAAGAAGAAGAAATTGCCTTTAAAAAAAAAATTTTGCAACATTTTGTTTTCAAGAGAATCCAACACTTTCTGTTCATTGCAGATGCAATATTATTAAATGCCAGTCAGCAGGAAAAATTAGAAGAAGGATGGTCTGAAAGACAAAAAGAAATGCATTTCCCCCATTTTCCAAAAAATGAATTACCAATAAAGCAGGAGCTCTCTTTAGGCAAGGTTTCAGGAGGCAGATTAGATAGCAAAACTATTTCCTCATTCTAGTGAGAGGCAGTTTTCATTGAAGACAGGAATTTAGGAGTATTTCTAAGGGAACAGGTCTTGCAGCAAAACTGCAAATTGGGCAGCACTGTGCATATATCAGCTAACTCACTGATCCTCCCAGCAAAGTAATACCAATTAAAAAGACATCCATAACTAACAAAGTACAAATATACTTGTCTCAGTTGCTGTGAAAGGAAGACATGTATGAAACAATATTATTACTCTAAGGTGCAACTAAAAGGTTTGGAGAAAGCATTCCTCAGTTGCTTTGTTATAAGAAGCCCCACTCTGTGCAGAGTATCTGCTGACATTTCTTCTAGCATATGCATTAATTTCTAGGCTATTCTAGAAAAAAAAAAACAGCTCTGCAAAGATTCTAACTTCTGCATGAATTTACTGACACTAGGATGTTAATGTTGTACATTTCCAGCAAAGCATTTCGACCTCTGTAAGAAGGTTGTGACAGTAAGCAGTTTCTGTACCCTGTTTGGATAGAGCCATAGGGCTTCCTGGAGTGATCGTGGGCTTCAGCTGAAAGATTTTCTTGCCCTTAATCATCTTTAGAGTTGCATAAAACTCTTGCATTGTCTTGGCAGTTGTGTGTTGGTTTGGATTTGCATTCCTTTAGAATGCAGAATGCGTCAGAATCTGCCAAACTGGCTCAGCAGCACTGCTACCCAGGAAGGCTAAATAGTCCCTGATTAACTCCACATGTATAGAGGGTTTAGTGTGCCAGTGGTATGCAGCGGTTGGGGGAGTTTGCAGGTAACTGTTGGCTACAAAACATCAGCTCCAGTGCTAATACCGCTGAACGTTAATTTCTGTCTTATTGTTAGAGAGAACGTTGGCCAACTACAAAGGTTGTCCTGTGGTCTGATGCTCTCATTTTAACTTACAAGACCCCATTAGTCATAGATGGTCTCTGAAGTTCAGATAGATGAACAGTTTTGAGGAATGTTAAACTTTGGGTATTGGGCATGAATATGAAAATAAACCACTTTGCTTCCATATTCTATTAATTATTGGCATTTTGCCTTTTATGCAAGTGCAAAGGGAAGAAGAGGTATGGAAAACGGGGAAGGGAGAAACTGGGATAGAGTCAGATCCCGTAAGTAATCCCATTGTAGTTTTTGGAGAAGCTGCAAAGCAATTGAGTAGAGTAAGGGGTTGAACAGTGGTTTCCACCCCCCCAAGCCCACTTCTCTTTACTTGACCATATTCTGGGATAAAACATTGTTTCTGGGAAGTCTAATACACAGCTGACCTGGTTGCCAGGCAAACAGAGAGTCTGAGACTTTTCTTACATTTTAAAAAAAAAAACCAAACCCCAACTGTTCACAGTTCCCCTCAAGTGGAATTCAGGAATGCCTTCAGCATTTGACTCCAGCTGATGGAAGGCTCACTGCTTCGACTAGAACCTAGTCAGCTGCCGTTTGTGACTTGGGCAGTCTGGTCTGGGTGAAATGAAAGGACTGAAAATCATCATCTTACTTGAGGGGGAAAAACCCACCCTTCCTGTCATTGACCAAATGTGGGGACTCTGAGCATAGAATTCTTATTAAAGGATTATTCAAATAAAATAAACAAAACGCTCTGACTTCCCTACTGGAGAAAATTTGTAAAAGCAAATAGCTGTCATTGAATCAGGTAGAACATACACTTTGGAAGTAAAAGTGGAGAAGATCCACAGTAAAATTAAGATGCTGTTGTAGGAAGGTGCGATTATTAAAGAAAAAAACCCACAAAACTATGGAAAAAATAAATCTAAAAGGAAATGGGAGGGGAAAAGCAGTGCTTTCCTACTAATTTGCCCCCTTCGTTCTGTGTTTAATTTAGTAAAGCAGTCATAAACCTTGCTAAACAGTCAAAAAATTAAATGTTGCTGTATAATTTATGGTGGTTACAGGATACATGAGAGTGCACTTTAATTAGCAAATTGCATGTTTATTTTATTTGCTTAGCATATAATTTAGATTGGATAAATGCGCTTTGACTGGCTACAGCACCTTGGTATTCTCGTTTGGTATAATTTTTAATCACATTGTTTTGGAATTTTATTGCAACATTATACAGTTGATATAACAGTGCACAATTAAGTATGCTCAGTTCACACCTTGCTCTTGAGGAAATTACTTTTTATCCGTATTTGGATGGAGTACTTGGTATGGCAAGTGAGAACTTGGGAGTAATAAAGAATGCGCACTGTGAGCGCTAGAGCTCCAATCTGAATAGTAAATAATAATAGTAATGATGGTGCCCTGTTAGTGAAATGTGTTTGGGAGGAAGATAAAAAAACCGCAAACAAACCATGGAAGTAGGCAACTGGAAAATATTAGTGTATGTAATGGTACATTAGCCGTGTTATAACAGTATCTTGACGTTCCAGCTAAACTGAGGGAGAATGAGGATTGTGCTAGGTGCTGTACGTAGTCAGAGGGGGAGAGATTTTCATCCAGCAAACATTGGGAGAGGAGGCAGATGTTGAGAGAGGGTAAGGAGGTGATACAGGCTGTGGGAGATTATCAAACAAAACTGCCATCTCAGTCCTGGGTCCTGCTTCTGCACCGCTGCTACCCTGTGATCTGTGTCAGGATGCAGACCAGCTTGTAAAGTGTTCTGAGTGTGAGGAGTACTGTAAAGAGACAATACACTGGGAGAGGCAGGCACAGGCATGGTGTGTGTTCCCGTGATTCTGAGACTTAAAAATATTTCTGCATTTCTTGGTTTTTTTACTATTGTGTATTTGATCATGCTTAGGGAGTGTCAGTCTGGGATCTGTTCATGGTATTCTGACTTTGATAGGCTTTGAATCTGGAGCTCTGTTTCTCCTGTTGTTCATTTGGCTTTTTTATGTGGTGACAGGACTAAAAGAAGGCTGTATCCATGCTTTAGGGAAATTCAGATTCACCTTACCAACTGCATTTAAATCCCCACTTAAGGTAAAAGGTCAGCAGCGTGTTCAGATATTCTGTAGATATTACTGGAGAATGTAATAGGGCTGCAACTTGGAAGATCTGGAAAGAAAAAATAAATAGGTTGGTTTGGGTTTTTTTAAAAGAAAAATATTCCCTAAGCACATAGATGTTAATAGAGAATATTATTTTTGCAGCTAAAACATGGAAGGAATATAGAGCATTTAATTGAGATCTAGAATATATCTCAGCAGTGGCATTTTATGTAGTGGTTTGTCTTAAAAAATTCTGCAGAAAAGCTATCTTTTTCTCTTACATTCTATGGACTTTTTCCATAAGGGCTGTGTGAGTGTTACATATATGCCAGTCTGAGATCCCAGGCGACTCTGTGTCAGGAAGATTGATGCTGGGACAGATTATGCTTTCAGTCACACAGGTATAAATCTGGGGTAACTCTATTGTCTTGCTTCCACTGAGGAGAGGATCTGGCCCACTTTCCTTTCTTCTCTGCCTTTGAGTAATTGGCCCCGTAATGTGCCCGTGCTGCTCTCGTGTGATTGGCGCTGATCGTTTTGCTGTGACAGGACGACTGCGGTGGTATGTACCGCTTGAACGCTGACATTCCTTACTTTGTTACAGTGTGTTTTGATAACGTTATCTATAAAGAATGTTCCTTGCACTGATTATGGTTATTAAAACATACAGAGATCAAGAGATATGGCAAACAGCTGCTTAGTCACAGCTGATGTGAGAAATTTTATTTAATCTAAGTTTCACAATTTGAAACTATATCCTCTAGAAAAACACAGGCGATTAATCCCTACTGCATGCACGCTAGTTGACTTTGTTTAAAATAGGATTATATCAGGATGATAAACAGAGACTAGAATTAAAGCACCTTTTGGAAGATTGTTGAAATATAGAAGAAGAAAAGCAAAGAGGAGAGTTTTTCTGGTTTTGGGGTCTTTCTTTTTTTTTTTCTTACTGATGTACTGGAGTGTTTAAATAATATTTATGGGACCTATCATGCAGATGTCGTAGGGCTGTAAGAAAATATCTGTGGTATTTAGACCCAGCGATGCAGTCCTTTTAAATATCTGTATTGCTCTGTAACGGCAGACAGTGCTTCCCAGCATTCCTTATGGAACGCAGGGAGAATGGCATGGACCTCTTGAATAATTAATATGGTTTTCAGAGCAGTAGTCATGGAAACCCCGGCGGTGTCACGTATATGGATTTTAGGAATTAGGCACGTTTTGAATTGCACATTTAGCCAAAAAAGAGCATGCCGTAAGTCCCAAAGATCAGAAGCATTTTCTCAGTGAGTCTCTTGTTTACACTGACAAATACATGTATCTTATCTATTTTTGGATTTAAATAATATTTGTATGCCTAAAAATTTACATGGTAGCTATCTAAAGGGCTGTTAAAGGCCCTAACAGACATAAGTAATCTTTTAGATGTCTTACTCTTTTTATCTTTCTTTCTTTTCTTTCTTTTTTTTCTTTCTTTTTTTCTTTCTTCTCCATCCCAGACCCCTGAAGATATTAGGATGTAGGTTTTAAACTGTATAGCCAATTGCTATTCACTTAAAGGACCGCGGCTTTACCACTAAGTTGCTAGGCCCTTTCTATTAGTTCAGCTGTGTGGCTTTTTTATCTGTCTCAAAAAATGTCTCTTCAGGATCGATATCGTCATTACCTTGGGTGTGTATGTGGAAGAAGTCAACCAGGCAGCAGTGAAAAGCTATCATCCAGTCCTCAGTAATATTGTACGTGTAAAGAATAAAAATACATGGAAGTTATTTATAGACCATAAACCCTCTGGTTTCATAAACCATTTTATACTATTATTTGTCCAAGTCTACAGAGTCTCTCCTGAGTTCACGACACACTCAAAAGCCTCTGTTCTTTATTTCTGGCTGTTTGAATTGGGAAATTAATTAGAAATACACTTAGCAACTTATGGACATGAAAAAGCCATTTGGCCCAATAAGCCTGCTTTCTTTTACCTTTTTCATCCTCATTTTGTTTTGTCGCTCTCTTTCAATCTACTCTCTACTAATAAAAATATCAATCTGTTTCATAAACTCATTGAGATGCTGTGGCAATAATATTACTTGGCAGCATAATATGGCATATTCATTACTCTCTAAGCAAAATGATTTTTCTTTACATTTTGTGATCCAGATTTCTCAATTAGATGCACACTTGCAGCTTTCATTAGAGTCCATGAGAGTTTTATAGCTGTAACTGATAGCAGGTACTGGCTCTTTATTTCCAAATGTGATTTGATGCCCACAGTTTTGTTCTGTTTTTTATTTAAATAAGTAATGAACAGGTTCTCCCCCTCTCCCACATCTCTGTGCTGTATTTAAAATTTTCCTAATATGAAACGAAATATTTCTGTTCAGTCATTTCAAAGTTATCTCTTTCCTAGCAATAACAAATTCAGTTGCATTGGCCTGTCTTGACAACAGATCTTTAAGGATCCAAGTTGGTTCAAGGTTTCTAAAGTTGCACCCCTTCTACAGTAAAACTAACTTACCTGTGTGATGCTTAAAACTGTGGGTAGAATTCCAGTTGTGAAGTAGTTATTAGAGGAATCATCTCACTTGCTATGATTTGTATTTCAGCCCTTTGTTGATGCATCTCTGTGTCCTTGTTGCTTTTTCTTTTACTGCAGCTATACACAGAACAAATGGCTTCAGAGATTTTTCTACGCTAAACTCTAAATACCTTCTCAGTTGCTCTGAGCACTGTTTGGCTGTTCTTTTTCATGTGTATTCCCTCTTTCCTGGCTTATTACGCTACAGCACTCCCAGCTGTAAGTTGATCATCTGTAGACCTTTTAAAAAGACGTATGTTAGTGATGGAAATAGTCATAAAATCAAAGACGACCAACTCAGAAAGGTGTGTAAGTATCTGCTGCCTATTGGAAACATCTCATAATTACCTAAGGACTTTCAAGACTCAGCCCTAGAAATCCTATGCAGTTGATAATCTCAACTGTAGTGTTTTCTGGGAAGAGGTGCAGGGAGTTAATTAAAATGCTGGGTGTCCTTCAGACTTTTAGAGCGATCAGAGAAGTTAAAGGGGGGACAAGAACATGGTCCAGGACTGTAGCTGTGTGCAAGACAATTTACTGATGAGTCAAACTGACATTCCCACAAAAGCAGCTTGGGTCACGTAGGAATTATAACCAAACGAAGAGCTTGTCTTCTGGGCATGTTTGGCTCTCCTCATTTTCTGCTGCCTTTCAGGTAGGATTCCAGTATGTTAGTGCTACATACCTTCCTCCTTCCATTGTGAACTGATACATTCATGTATCAGTACTATCCTAAGCCCATTCCCACTCAGGGTTGTTACGCTTCCGTCGTCACAGAAGAAGTCATCTTAATGACAACTTTTGCAAAAATGCACTTGTCTCCCGGTTTTAATGCAGGAAGTAATTTAGCAGTTACTCAGTTTCCTTTTCACAGAACTATACGTGTATTCTTATATACAGAGATAGACACAAACACTTAATATTATAGTCTCAAACAATTGATGCTGCTGTCATATCTGCAAGTAATCTGCAGTACCATCATTGCTGCAACCTTTCAGACCGCTGAATGTAAATCAGATTCTTACCCTCTGGTGGTCTCTGTGGCAAACTAAAATTACTCACAGATTGTGTTCAAACAGCGCCTATCAAGTCAGATGACAATGCAAGAAGCATATCATCATTCTGGTTGCACTGGCATATTTCCAATGCTACACCAACTGCAGTGTTTTACAATGCAATCTGTGGTTTGTTGAGGGAAGTGTGCGTGCACCTCTGCTAGCTGTCACGTGCTTACTCATAACCATTGTGTTCTCCCTGACTTCTACCCCTTATTGATGGAAATCCCTATTCTTGTTCTTAAGCCATCAAATCTCTGAAAACGTTATTGGCTTTGTGGATTTGGGCTTTTTAAATTGACATGTTACAATAACATCATGACACGTAATCGGTGGAAGATACTTGACATACCATATTCTGCCAAATTTGCATCTTTCTTTACAGGGAGATTTTGAAGTCCAGGCAGGTGTTTTAGCACTTGGAAATTTTAAGTAGGGTGCAATACCAGGCCCCTGGAAAGAGAAGGCGGTGTGAAAATAGGCAAGCGCGGAGTAGCGGGGTATTTCGGGAGATTCTCCTTGTGGGCTATTAATATCATCAGCTCCTGGCATGATCCTGTGGAAAGGTTCTCTCCTGCAGAAAGCAAAGTGACCATGATCACAAGTTTCATTCATTGCTAAAGAAAGGCTATGATTAGACTGAGGGAATAAGAGGATCAATAAATATGATTTCTGCAGAAATTGGTAGGTAGATGAATGAAGAGCACTGTTTTTTAGTTCATCCACTGGTGCTTCGCATGTGACTATAACAGCAGCCGTCTTTATCGTATCTCACCATTGTTAGACCCTTCAACTTTATAATTTGTCAGTTTTCACCAAAAGATCAAACAAGGGGGAAAATATTTATGTAAGGCAATCTAGATTTTGACCTCTAGAGCCTTGATTCTCAGAGCGTTCACGCGGGGCGGGTGGGCTTGAACTGCAATTCTTATAATGGCGTTCACCGCGTTGGGCTTTCTCCGGGATCCCTCTCTCCTCCCAGACATGCAGTGGAGAAAATCAGGTGGGATATTGATAGTCCATCCCTTTTCTCCTTCTCTGAAATTCTGCATTTATGTGGCTACAGAAATATCGAAACTTAACACATTTATTTCTGGCTTAACAGAAGAAAAAATGTGTTTGTTTGGATATCTTGGTGTTCATAGTCTGTTTTCATCATCTGTCCAGGATTGTGTAAAAGGGGCTGGTATGAAGCTAGATTAAAGAGGCTCAGGGCACAGCTGATCTGTCTTTTAATACATTGTCAGTAGAAGAGACTGTCTGAATGCTGCAGTGGGCTTTAGATCTTGGTTCCATCAGCTCACAGTGGAGACCAGGTGAGCCACTGTACCTCACAGAGCGAAAGAAACCGAAACCGTGGATCTTTGCCACAAATCTATGTGGCACATGGCCAGTTAAGAGCTGAAATAGGTTGGTATTAGTGGCAGGGAGGTCTGAAAATGCTCTAATCATACCTATCCCAGCAGGGCTTTTAGTGCAATGACAGGACGATCGTCTTGACAGACTTTGAGAACTTTCTTCTTTAAACACATACAAAATGGGGGGGCTGAAAAGGGGAGGAGCAAGAGGGGAAGACAGAAAAAGCTTTAACTCTGCTGATGTGGCTTCTTTAATTTGCTGTCAGTGATGCCACTGATGTTAATTCTGGCAGGGTTAATTATGAGAAATTAAAAAGCGGCTCAGAACAGACTGTACCCTTCGTACTCCAATAAAGAGGCAGCTCTGGCGTGAGAAAATTTCTTCATTAATATACATCCCCAAAGGGCTACGGCGTACAGCTTTCTGAATATGAATCATAAACTCCCAGGGACCCTGCAGGAAGCAAGGGAGATAGGATTCAGAGGAGATTGACTGTGTTACTTTTACTGCTTCAGGAGAATGACGCTCGGGCTGGCAGGAAATCACCATGCCGGTGACATTTGGAAAGAAGAATTTATTAATTTGCATGTTGGCATGTTACAAGCTTTGAAATATGGTTTTAAATACGTTCTGTACAGACACTGCTGTATCAATGTTCGGTATGTCAGTCTGTAATACATGCAGCTGTTAACATGGAGCTTAGCATAAGCATTGTAATTGTTTACCGTTTAGTATTTTGCAAAAATGGCTTTAGGGCATGCATTTATTTCTCAGGAAAATTTCACTGGCTTTGCACAAACTAGGCACTATATACCGTTAACCTAATGCATTATACTAAATGGCAGTGTGGTTATACCAGATACAGTGTAGAAAGTAAACTGAGAAGAATACCACATACAAATTGTGCTGCTCTTAAAATATAAGCTGAGAAAAGAATGTGTCCCAAACCAATAATCTATAATTTATATTAGTATAACTTGGCAAAGCCACATTACCAAGCAAATATAAGTGCAAATGAAGCTAGATAAAAGTGAAATACCTCAGTGATACTAACTTTCAGCAGAAATAAAGGCCTATTGTTAAAAAATTATGCACTTAGACCATTTGCAGTGTACCTCTCTGCTGACAGAGTGTTCCAAAGTGCTGGTGCAATTTTGAAGTCTCTTCCCAGGAAAGGTATTATGGTCTGTAAGTCATGACTACAAAGAAAGCAGTTAAACAAAGTTAACTTACAGCACAGAGGTCTAAAAGGAGGCCAGAGAATTGATTTTTGTAAGAAAACATGTTTTTTTTTTTCTCCTCTAATATACAGTGAAGCACTGATACATAGCATGTAGCCTTTAATTCAAGAATCTCAGTAGTCTTCAGAAACATTAATTAATTAAACCTTAATAGCAGCTATAGTCCAGGAATACTATTTTGAACCTTGTTGTAAATGGTCATTCAGAGGACTGATAACAATCGGTTGAGATGGACCTCTAAGAAAAATGAAACATTACTTACAGCAATTGAGAGTACTTGGGGACAACCTCTTAGGAGAAGGTTATTTAAGCAGATTGCTTTCTCAGGCAGGTTACATTGTATATTGCTGTTGTGATTAGCAGTGTAACTTTGGGCAGGAACAGCCTGGAATATGATGTTAGGACTTGTGGGAACCTTCTGTGCATCTGCAGTCCCAGCGTGCTGGGATATCTGTTTTGACAACTCTTGGTATACCAAGTTCACCCTGCTTATCAATATAATTTTATTTTTCTAGTGGCTTTGTTAACACGGAGCTAGAGGTACAGGTTGACTAAGTGGCACACACAAGGCCACAACACAATGTGATGCAGTACCTCTGTGACTGAGGAACAAAGTCAGAAAACCTGATGGCCATTTTCTTTGTCTGAACTCTGGAATCCCACTTTCTACCTACATAACTAAACATCTGCTATCAGAACTAAGGGAAAGATTAGGTATGTGCTATAAAAATGGCATTTCCTTTGCCACTGAAAAATGACTTTAACATTTCCAGGAATAAAGACCTCCTTTGTTTTCTCTGATTCTAATCCCTGTCTCCAATTTCACCTTAGAAGTGTGTGTCCCTCCCAAACCCTGAATCCCTGCTGTCACCAGCTGTGCATTTCTTGGCAGAAACCCACTTATCAATGTTAAGGATGAACTTTGAGGCTCATTGAATCATTCATTGTAATCCTCATGTAACAAACATAACATTTCAGCAAGATTTCTAATTACCTTTTGACTGTTTTTTTCATAATGCCCTGTTGCTATTGGAATGGCTCTCATGGCATACACAGAAATAACATTAGACTGTAAATCTATCAACTGGAGCAGTGGTAGGAAGAAAAAATGTAGAAGGGGAGAAGGTCATTTTTATAATTAGTGTAATATATCAACATGCTAGGAAGCTGAAATGGAAGAAGTTGTTAGAAATGGAAATTTGACTGAAAGTGAAAGTTCATCTGTGAGTCTCTTCTTCCCCACTTCCCTTCTGTTACTTTACTCCCCAAAGCAACCTTTCTGACAGCTCCTGGGTGCACTGTTCTCACAGTCTGAATCTGCAACCCAATACACGGGCAGGGTTAGCTGCTTGTACCCTCCTGGAGGACGAATGCTTTAAAATATTCACGTAGTAGAGATGGGCACTGTTCTCAAATGGCTCCAAACCACTGCTTCCAAAGCCCTGAGGGGAGTAAAGCAGCAGACCAGTGCAGGACTGGGTTATGCAGCTGTGTCTTTCAGACCTGTCATTCAGGGCTGCATAGGTCAATTAGAAAGCCCTGTTCGTGCCCAGACCTTGCTAAATGGTGACCACCGGATCCCCAGTAGTTCCCAGCATTAAAGGGAGGAATAGCAGCATGTGTGAATCTGAGATCCATGGTGAGGATGGTCAAAGCCTAGTCAGATGAGATAACCCTTATGTTATCAATTGGGGATCAATATATAGAGGCTACTGTGATTGGGAATGGCTGCCCTAAAACCCTTTCAAAATCTTCTGATTTCTAACAGTCTTTCCCAGACATCAGCATATTATTTAGGCAACGATCATGAAAACTGCTCTGTTTTCAACTGGATTTTTCATCTAAAATGCAGCTCACTCGCAACTTGTTACTGTCTAAAGAGAATGCTAACACTGCCACATTTCCTCATTAGCTTTGCATAAGACAGACTCCTGTGTCACAGCTGATGGAGCCTTTATGAGCCTTTTAGCCAAATGACTGATGTTTCCCTCGTTATGTCAGATCTGAGGGCACTGCTGGCATCTTTCTTTATTCGCTGTCTAACACCATCAATCGAGCAGCTGCCATGCACCCATGATCAGGCTGATTATTAAAATGTGCTCAGGAGGCTGCCGACACCAATTTTCTTTCATCTGAAGAGGCCAATATACACTGGCTCAAGCCGACAGTTATGTACATGGAATATTTAGTGCAGGAACCAGCAGGTAAGACTGAGGCTGATTCCTTAAAATCTGGATCCAGTCCATTGGGATTATCATTAAGATGTTGTAGAAACAATGGTGATGTTTGGGGTTTTTTCCTCTCCTTTTTTAAATAGGGAAGTTGTTCTTTTTGTGGGGGAGCACTTTCTCAAAAACATAGTCCTTCCTCTTATACCTAGATGTCCCTGGTGATGAGGGGTCACAGCCATTGAAGAGCTCATTAAACTTGAGTCCTGCTAAAAATGGGCTCTTGCAGAGTTGCTCACCCCTAAGGTTTGTAATACTAGTTTTGCTCTGCTGTCTCTTCATTCACTGATGTGTCAGTCTCTTTCAAAGGGAGACAGCCCTTGCCTTTTTTCTGATGCTAATAGTAAAAAAAATCCTTCTGCAAACACTGTAGTTCAGAGCCATGGGCTGACACAGCATGTCAGGGATTGATCAGGAGCTCAGACTCACCTGGAGTTTCCCTACCAACAGCAAACAAAACAGCTTGGCCGCGTGTTCAGGTGTGCAGCTAGGAACTCTCTTGTTAACCCACTTCTCCCTTTGGGGTCTCTAATCTTGAATGTTTTAATCTCCAAATAGTAAGTTAAAATCTTTATTTCTAATTCACTTGTCATTTTGATATTTAAGGATGACCTCTGGAGGTTTGATTGATTGGTTTTTTCTAACCCCAGGGTCATATGTTTTTTAAAGGAGTATTTTAAGTTTAATGGTTATCGGATGTAGTTTTGTCTTAGTGCACCAATGTGGTTGTGTATGACTAAAAGGAATACCCAAATGCATGTCATATAGAGGTTTTATACATAGGCTCATGTACATATTATGAGTAGGGCATAGCACAAGAGAGAAGGAGGGGGAAAACCTCTGCAGATGTCTGAACAAATCAGGCTGCAGAGCAAGGGCGGCTATTACTGACTTTCACCAAGCTCTTGTTGGAAAAAAGGGGACCAATGTGGTGGATCCCCTCCTCTTGCTCTTTTCCTGCCCAGTCTGTTGTTGTGCTCAGGCTTCCTTTTCTCTGTGTTGTCTTTTAAATAGACCAGTATGCTTCAGAAATGGTTTCTGTCTTTGTGAGACTGCTCATTCTCTGCAGTTGCTGCAGTGTTTAGACCCAATCTGTAAGTTAGTTGGAGACGAATTCTAGGAGCTGTGCCGCTCCCTCACTTTGAGTAATGTTACACTGTCTACTCTGGTCCTACAGGAAATGCAAACCCGAGCTGTATCACACTATATAGATACACACATTTTTCCGCAATTCAGTTTTTATTAAAGAAAAAAACTCACAGTATCAAGCTGCCTGTATTCCTTGGGGATGGGGATCCCTCATAGACCCCACAATAATCAAAACCACCCTTAAACTCTTAGTACTGCTAATTAGCTACATAACACTGCAGAGCAGTTAACACTTTTATTGTCTGTCTCAAGTTCACACCCAAGAGGTTATTTCTCTTAAAGAAAGCCCTCTCCTTTGGGAGAGACTAGAAAGGACCAGATGAGAGTGACTGAATTATCAAGAAGCTGAGAGTGGAGCCCCGGTTACTTTGAAACCTGTTTTATTCCTGATGTAGCAGTAGGAGGGTTTGCTGCGAGAGTTGGTGTAGGGACTTGTCATAAAGAAGACAATCACAGAAAGAAGAATGTTTGATTATGGCCTTAAATCTCCAAACAGCTGTGTCTCTACATTGCCTTTAAAACAGTAATTCTGTGTGGCTGAGTGTGCCTCTGTGTATATATGGTGTGTGTGCTGAAAAGTCAAAGACTATGGTGTCCTGTGCAGTCTTTAAACTCCTATTCTGTAAATGCTACAGAATCAACACAAATTCTAATAGGATGATATTCTATGGTATTAAGTGAATACATTTTTTTCATGGCCCACCTGCTAGTGTAACTAATTAACAGCCATTCTCATTAATTACATTGATCAGGATCATAAAATAATTTCAAATTGCTCAACATGATCAACAGGAGTAAAATGGTTTCACTTTAATCCCTTAATGATTTTTTCATGATTAATCAAACAAAATATATGTAGTTATTTGATCCATTTTTTTCTTCTTGGAACTGCAACTCAGAGCAATTACAGTAGACATAAAGTTGACGCAAACAGAACTACATTTCATCCGGTAGCTAATTAAGCAATAAGGCACAATAGGATAGGGGGTGTGTGAGTGTTGAGAGAAAATCACCCCCCTGAGGATTTAAAAAAAAAAAGTACACATGAGGACCTCTGCTCTCCCAGGAATCTGATTATCTTCGCATATAACCACATACCCTGCAATTGCCTTCTTGCTATCAGGAAGTTCTTTAAGATTTTATATGAAAGTGAGTTAGGGGGGAGAAAAATCTGGCCAGAGTCTGATCAGAGACATGGTGAGCTGCAGTCTCAGTGTCTAACTGGGAGGCTCACCAAATCAGATGTCACTTACAACTCGTAAATACCCAGTCACCAGCTTTTCTCTATAAAACCAGCGTTTACTGACAGTTCTTTGGATGTTGGGTAGATCTGTCTTTGACACTATGTAGCTCTTTTTTGATGTGCAAACAAATGTGGCCTTTGTACACATTAGCTTCAGACAGTTGATAAACCCTGAACTCAGGCTATTGAACTGGGATGTTAAATATTGGTGGGTAAACTATAATGAAGCTTTGGTATATGTATGTGCACAAAATAACATATGAAGCCAAAAAAGGTTTACAGTGATGTTTGTCGTAATTTATTATACTGTTATTACTCCTCATTATCCCAAATTACTGAGACGTTAACAGTGTTTTGCATGGTCACAGAGCTAGAATGGTTTATAGCCATACTGAGATACCAGCGTGTTTCTGTACATGGTAATTCATAGATATTAAACATATATATATATCTATCTAAAAAAACCGAGTGGCATAATTTCTGATAGTTACATGCACATGAGCAGAGTTACCCAGACTCAGAGATCGTAATGTTCAGGTACCTCCTACAGACTAAAGATTAGCATCTCCTCTCACAGAGAAGCATACCTGGTATCTAGCAGTCTGACGGTATCTGGAGCAGATGTGGTAGGCTGCTATCGCGCTCCCTCAGACGAGAGCTTGAAAGACCATGTGGTAGGAGCACCTTGTACCCCAGCTGCCCTCTCCAGCCGGGGACGTGGCAGTTGGAGGTGGCAGCAGCCCGTTGATCCTCTGAGCAGTGCTGCTGGTGAGTGGGGTGGGTGGCCCTTGGCTTGCTGTGCCCTCGTGTGCGCCAGGGAGAAAAGGGGTGTGTGATGGACGACGTTGCTACTGGCCCTGAACAACCAGGCAAATTCAGTAATGTGTTCCCGTGAAAACTCTACCAGGCAAACGTTTTGTACTTAAGGCTTGGAGATTTTTTCCTGATTTGATAGCTTGCGGTTGGACTTACTGTGGCTTACCCAGCAACAGAAATACAATAACATAGTCTGTCATGATAATGCTTTCTGTGTGGTCATAAAGATCCACAGTATTTAACCTAGTTTTGCATGAAATAACTAGATTTAGATCAATCACAGTCATTTTGCAGAAGAGAGAGAGAATATTAACTTGGTCTTGAAATGTGATTAATTCCAATTTGCTGTTTTCAAAGATAAGCGATGCTCACAATCCTGTTAATTAAAAAATTTGGAGTTTTCCATTTTACTTCATGCACTATTTTTTAATGAAATAAGTTTGTCTTTTTGCTTCTTATTATGACTGATGCCTGGCTCAACATGCCACAGGCTTCCTGAAGGAAAAGTAGCGTGTACTTGTTGTGACCCTATGAAATGAAGATAAATGGTCTCATGCAAGATACATTATGGACTTTATGGCACGCATAAATATACAGTAGATTGTATCCTTTCCATAAAAATGTTCTTAGATTCCTAATATTGTGTTTTAATGCAGTTTTGTTAACAGGATGACAAATCATAAAAATATGTAGGTATTAAAATAGGATCCCAGATTTGTGTGCTGTTCATTCAACTGTCAGCAACTGCTGCTTCTCAAAGAGCAGTCTGACTTTGACCTTGCTAAATATTCATTTCATGTCTCCACCATTGCTTGGTTAACTCAGGCAACTTTTTGTGTGTAGCTGTACTTGGCATGAGTCTGACTGCCATGTGGAAACACTTTTTTGGTCAAAGTTAGGAATGAGCAAGACCTTGTTAAATACTAAACAAGCACAGGAGTTGGGAGATTTGCATCATCTAGAAACACTGGTTTCTTATGAGAACTACTGGTTTCACATCTTATCTTTAGTGTGCAGCAGCTGTCAGGCCTGCATTATATATTAAGAAGAGGAAATGTCAGTTATTAACGTACTTTGAGTGGCCTAGCTATGAATACAAAATGACCTATAAACTAAAAACTGCAAAAAAGGGGAGGGGAAGTAAAACAGATTTATTTAATAATTGGCTTTAGTATTTTTATTGAGAGTGTTTGGCATTTGGATTTTACATCTTGCTTATGCTGCTGAACTCAGCTACTAATAAAAACAATGATGACAAAATCAGTAATTGTCCTTAAAAAAAGTTTTACCACGCTGTGAGTGTGTATGGGGGTGGTGTGTGTGCAGTGTGTTTTCTGTCTATGCCCACATTGCTCAGTCATTGCCTCTAAAGCCCTGATTGAAAACCACTGTTGCCAACAAGCCGCACTGTCCTGAAGCGTAAGTCACCCATTAATTGACAGGTTGTGGGGCAGATTCTGAATGTGCAGAAAGTTGTGCATCAAGTACTCTGCAGTATTCAGTTGAGTCATGTTATTTGACATGAGCTTAGTGTCTGATCCTGTATCTTATTTGGAAAATAAATCTTAGTGCAAATTGTGTGTTTTTAAAATTGGATTGTCTAATTATTGTTGTTATTCAGGCAGGCAACAGGGTGTAGGAATGTTTATACCTGTAAATATCCAGGTGTTTTGCTCTTTTGAAGTAAGCAGCAGTCAGAGTTGATAAATGTCTTGGCTGGAATTTAGCAACACAATGAACCTCTGTATAGATATCCCACATGGTATCAATTGAAGCTCCATTTAAGACCTAATCGTTGGCCCATACAAGCAGAGGAAAGCTTGGCTAGACAGATGGAAAGAGCTGCTTTAAGAAGGGATCAGAAAAGGCATTGCTACTCGGCTGGCCTAAATCCACTAATCTGATGTTATTATTAGCGATAAGGAGCAGCGACCAGGATAAAATCTCATTCTCTGCAAATGTCATTTAAATAGGACTCTGATATTTTCCAGTCAAGTAGACAGGCTTTAGTCAAATAGTGAGCACTTTATTTGTAAATGCAGGAGGAAAAGAAAAGCTTTAGTTCAGCAAGTTCTTAAGATGTCAGCTTACCAGTATTGATTAATCGTTCAGCAGTGGCAGCTGCTTCTTTATTAAAAGCGTAGCTCTCCATACAAAAGATATCAGATGTAGGAAATGTTTGTTGACAATTTACCTTTTCTCACAATGTGGCAAGAGCTCTGTCTGTTATACATTCCCCTGCTTTCTGGCCCTGCAACTCACATAATACCCATGAAGGAATGTATTAGTCCATCTGTATGAGGTAGATTGTGGCAGCTGGACTCCGCTGGAAACATCGCTCTGTTTGAAACAGACCTGCAGCATTGGTTCCCAGCATGGGAATTAATTCATGGAGAGCTAGTGCTGCTTAGGAAAAACCTTTCGTTTGGCTGTGTATGGAGTATACACAATAATATGGCCCGATGAAGCCAGAGCGAAGAATGAGACAAATGCCTGAATTTCGCACAATGAAGGATATGACCTAAGGTGTATCATTGTGCATTTGCATCTTCAATGTTTTAAAACCTCTGATTCCACTCACTGCTGAATTAAATGGTTGGTCTAGTAATTTGTCACATCACACAGTCACCTGGAGGTGTGTATGGACATGGGGACTTATGCAGGTATGCGCAGAAAGATGTTCCAAGATGAGTGTTTTCTTCTATCTCTTTGAATACATTTCTCCTTAGACTTAGGACATGGCTCCTCTTGCTGAATTTTGAATATCTGATCATGTGGACTCCCTCCATGGACAAAGGTAGGCAATTAGATGCATTTCAGGCTGAAATGATTCACCTTTGGAGTCCCCCCTTTGCTGTTTAGTACAAGGGAAGCCTATGTGTTTAGTGTAGACTGCTGTCACCTCATTTCTTGAGTGTATTTCTAGAACTAATAAAGTTGAATCCCACTATTAACTGATTATGGAACAGAGGAAGCAAATATTGCACGGTGTACAAGGAGCACAAGCCAGGCTTATCCTATTGCTTATACCTTCTTTTCTTGCCAAATGCATAGCTGAAGAAAGAGAGAGTTGCTTTTCCAAGGGATTAGAAGGGATCTTAAGTCACATCAGCATACATAATGTCTTTTCTGATAATGTAAGTACAGTTAATAACCATATATTATTCTGGAAATTTGAATAGTTTCTTTGCTGTACACCACCCTTGACTGAATCTCCTGTCTCCTGTTTCCTCTTTTGGCTTCCGCTTTCAATCTGAGCTCTCCTGCCGTGTTCTTCAGAAGTAAAGCAGTTTGACTGATACCCTCTGAATTTGGCCTCAGCTTTCATGGAGGCAGGGGAATTAAAATGGATTAAAAACCACAAACTCTTGTCTCACCTTCAGCAAATACATAGCTATAGAAAGAAAAAAGAAAGATGCTTTTAAATCCTTGTAATTATTGAATGCTGAGCACTCCTATTCTTGGGTTAGTATGCAGGGTTTTTTGTATGTCAAATACATCTCATGCTAGTGCATGCTTGATAAGAACATGTGCAGCAGAGCCAGTCATACTAAGTGGAGTTGAAAATATTCGGTATCTGACCTATGGCTGAATAAACCAATTAAGGACTTATCCAAATCTTCACTGTCATGTTCAAGTCTTTGGGACACAGTAAATTATTTGATACCTTGTCCTTTTCGTTTATATGATTTTGTTTTATACAGCAAGTTGGCTTCTAGTAGACACTAGATGTATGAGCTTACTCCTTGAAATCCCAATTTCTAGTTTCTAAGAGCTTCTGTTCAGATGAAAATCCAAATTAATTTTTGAGCTCTTTGAGGTGTTTACTTGTGACTAATTGTCTTAAACAGTTTTGCAGTAGGTGGTGAAAGATTCATTATTAGTCCCTGATCTGATAACTGCGAATTTTCATGAAGATTCTGTGGTAGTATTTATACTTTTAAGGTTTCAAAAATGAAGTGTCCGTGTCAAACACTTAAGCAGACCAGATTTCACTTGTCTTCTCTTGTTACTGAGACTGTGACATTCTGTTTGTCTTAAATGCCTGTAGGTATAGTTTGGGTTTTAGGTGTTCTGAATTAGTAATTTATGGAGTCACCCAGCAGTAAATTTACCCATTGACCTTTGTTTGTGCTGGCTGGCTATTTATGGTTAAGAACCCAACTGGGGCGATCTGGTGGATAATGTGTGTTACTGTGGTGTGTCAGGCATTTCTTTTCATTTAGAAGTCAAGATTCATTTGTAAATAGTGTTTGGAAAATGGCATCTTCTACACTTAATAACTCCATTTACTTACTAACCTGTTATATAGAGATCAGTAGGTGACTGTACCATATATTTTTGTCCAAGATTTATATTTTAAAAAGAAAAATAATATTACTCAAAATGTCAATAAAACTTTTCACTATTGATACTATGCTAAATTGAATAGGCAATTCCCTAGAGCTGACATTTCTTTACTTCTTACAGTAACTCTTTGAAAGCATATATAGACTCATGGAAGCCAGGGTTTGATATAACTTGATATAGATATGGCTCAACATTGGCCATATAAATTTCCTATTTGTCTTGCAAATACCGTTGCTGCTCTGTTGTTAGCTGCTTTGAGCAGAAACTGATATTAAATCTCTGTAGTGGATATACAATACTGCCAGTGGTAGTGGGGCAGCCTGATCCCAGACAGTAGAGTGTATTTTCAGTTGTGATTTGCCATCTCCAGCTGGGGTAAAGCTCCAGACTCCCCAGATAAAAACCATATTTCACTTTGCTCCATTATACTGTTCGTATAACCCTTACAGAAAGACCCCAAAACAACAACAACCACAAAAAACCCCCAAACCCAAAGGAACAAAACCCAAAAGCCCCCACCAAAAAACCCTAAACAAACAAAAACCCCTCAACCCTCCCAAAGCCCCCAACCAAAGTAAAACCAAACCCCATCACTCCCCCCAAAGTACCCAAACCTACAGTGACTTATTTAAAATGCCGAGGTTGGAAGAATCAAAGTTGCTCTAAGTTCCCATCTGTAAGTAATGATGAGGTAAAAGATCTGTTCGTGTCTTTGTGGGGAAGTCAGCAGGATTTGAGGGCGTTCATTTGTATTTGAATGGCACAACACAGAAAATGAACTAATCACTTGATCAGGACAATAGTATATATGCCGAAGTTCTGTTCTCTGGCATACACAAAAGTCCTTTGTTACTAGCAATACTTGCCCATAGGTGACTGAGGGCAGCACTCAGTCTGTTGTTTTAGCAAGAGTTAGATATGAGTCAGCTTGATATCCATCCCTCCCCTCCAAATTTCACTCCTAATACAACCTGATCGTTTTAAATTGTTAAGAACAGTCATTACTGACACCAGTTACCTGTTTTTCAATATGCAATATTGTAAGTACTAAGGTAATGAAATGGTGGAGGAGGGAAATGCAGCCACAAAATATTTGCTCATCGTTTTTATGTGGCACCCCCAAATACCATGTGTGAGCTCACCTTTAGTAACTGTCTGCTGAGTCAAGAATTACTGAAGTTTTGGGAACCTTCTTGTCCTTTTAATTAAGAAACAGTGTTTAAAATATATGGTGTGACAGCCACATTTTATTGGCTTGGGCACAATCTGGCAAATACCTTCTGCGAGCAATGCCACTTTCTAATGGGAGGCACTCCACAGTGTCCAGTAGGAAATGACTGCAGGTTTAGACTGATGTGAGAACACAGAGGGATCCTTTGCAACCCATGCGGTTGGATTTTAAAGACGCAATGGTGTATTATTTTCTAAAACACATCTAGAACATAAGATGGTTTTGGTGTTAGCTCCTAGGGACCACAGGAATGCAAATTGAGAGTGCTGTATTTATAAAATAAAAATAGGTGCTGGTCTGAAGCTGTCTGCTAGAGTAGAAATGAATTTTAAATTACATGTGCCTGAGGCTTTATCTTACTTGCCGTGGGCAAGGCAGATCCTCCAGCCATGGCACTGTATGCACAACTGTGCTACTAACAAAACACTGCTTTGGGAATAACTGAACCTATACATTTTGTAAAGCTTTTCCTTCTGCTGAAAAAATATTACCAGATGATTTTTTTTTTTTGCCGTCCTTCCTGCATTTTTACTCTGTCATGCTCAAGTTAATGCACAGTTAAACACAAGGCTGAACTTCCACTCCGGCTGAAAGCAGTGCTCTGCTAATGCCATCTATGAATCTGAAGCTATGAGCCAGATTAATGGAAATGAGATGTTCCACTTTTCCACCAGCCCTAAAAATGATTCCCTGCCTGGCGGGGTGAGTGCAGAGGAGACTTGCTTTCTGCTTAGTGTAATTATAAAATCCAACCAGACCAGCAGCACTTGAAAATATCAGCTTCCAGCATCAGCAGAATCAAAATATCAGCCCAGCCTTGCACATCCTTCTTTTTATTTTTCTTGAAGCTCTTTTGTGATGCTTGTATTTTTGAGAGAAGGATTAAAAAGAAGTTTTCGTATGCTGATTACATAGGTTTTTAATCAGTAGTTGTATGTGGAACCATGTAAGCAGGGGGAAAAAAAATACAAGTCTTTAAGTATTTTTTTTTTTTTTTGCTTACATGCTTTTCAATGCCTGGTAAGAAGTATCTCTGCTTATAATTGGAAAGATGCTGCGTATGCCGAGTAGAGCTGTTGGCTTGAGTGGGATTGCTCATGTGAGTAAGGGCAAGTTCAGGCCTTGTTTGTGTTACTTGTGCTTCTGCTTCCTAGGAATATAAAATGTCTTTTGGCAATGGTAGTATCAAATGATGAAACTAACACTGGAGAGTTTAGCATTTACAAAAACTCAGTAAAATAAAGAGCTCTAGAGATTTCATTCCTAAGTCCTGAAAGCAAGTATAAAAACCTCCCACATCCATGAATGTATGTTGAGCAGAAATGAAACATTTAGATTTTGCTTCTCTTTTTCTATTTGTGCCTTTAGGGGGCTGTAGTAGAAATGGAATACATAATGTATTGACAGGAGATATATATTCCACTTGTGAGTAAGGCTCTGAATCCTTTTGGCTTCACTGTTTCTGAATCATCATGCTTTTCCTCAGTGGAGAGATAAATATGGCATTCACTTCAACCCATTTAGGCCATTATTCATTTATATAAAGCAGGACCAATTAAGACATTCTTTTGTGTATTTGCACATTCTACATATGGAGCAAAAGGGAGTTAAAAATATCTGTTGCAGCAAGTGTGACAGGACGCGCTCTGAATACTGAACATGTTACTCCTGCAACTCCTCTGAGCAGTAAACTGACATTCGGGAACTGTTGAAATATACAAATAGACACTTGTTTGGTTTTGTGTTTGCTCTGTGTCTGATGTATAAGATTCATAGTCACCCACTCACTTAGCTAAAAAAGTGCATTCCTCTCCACTTTCACAGCTGCCTGCTGCTGAGTAGAGAGCGTATAGGCACAGCTCTTCAGCCATGGACAGAGACAGAAGTGACCAAATAGTTGCTGAGGCAGATGTCCGTATGCCAGGAGGGATCCTTTTTAGGTAGCACTGGTGTATCAGAATGAATTATTTTATTGGTGTGGCTGCTTTCTTTCAGAACATATGTTTTGACTTTTTGTTCAATCTCTGAGAGTTTGAGAAGAGAATGAAGTTAAAAATAAAATAATAAAAAACCCCTAAGAAATTCCTGCTATTGCAGGCTTAAGGAAATAAGCCAAAATACACATTTTCTATTCCAACAACATTTCAGAGTGGTATAAGTCTCTGTTGGCTTAAGTGTTTCTTGGCACAAAATGCTGATTATATATGTCTCAAGGAGACAATCAGTATGTTCATACAAAAGTCTCAATCCCTAAAACATAATAACATGTGGTTGCCACTAAAGATTTGCTGTCGAAATAGATAAGAAAAGTTCTTCTGGATTACAATATGGGGCTTTACATTGAAAAAGCTTTGTTTTGCATTAAAAGGTAGTTTGTGGCATTGTGAAGTGATGAAATGGTATGCAGCATAATATAGTTTGAATGGGAAGGAAATACAGTAAGATATAAACCGGTGTGATGGTATTTTTCCTAGCAGCTCAGTAATATTTAACTATTGCATTGCTGTCTGAAACAAGTCAGTCCAGTCCTTACTGAGGAAGATGTGGTGGAGTGCAAAGCTTTTCCGCAAGGCATCATGTACTGGCACCGCGGCCCAGTTGCAGATGGGCAACTGCTGCTTTTGCAGACGGGGCTGTCTGGGGGAAGGCAGCGGAATGGCCCAATGTATTTTGGTGGGTCAGAACGTATATGAGTGACGCCTGTCTTGTGGACCAGTGTAACAGTGATGGATTCAGGTGCATCGCTTTGTATCTTTGATGTCTGCCAGGCTGAGTTCTAGGTTTTTCACCTAAGATCCTTTCCAAATCTCTCTCTGTCTTGTGGCTTAGAACTTCAACATGTTTCTACGTACAAGTCAGCGTGAACATACGCTGGAAACTTCTAGTCATGCAGTTTTATTGTGTTCCTGTGACGTGTGTCGTGGGGTCAGAAGAGGCCATTTACGAACAGGTATGACTTTCCCAGTAGCTGAGGCCCCAGGAGCGCACCCACAGAGTGTCGAGCGAGGAGCCCACCCGCTGGGCCATGGAGGGCAAGGGCAGAGGAGAGCTGTGCTGCTTGGCTGGAGAAGGTGTCATTTCATCCCTTCTTCCAGGGCCTATGCCGAACCCCCTGTGCTGCAGTGTCTCTTTAAGAAAGACTTCCAATGCCTGTTTAAAGGCTACAAATGGCAGTGAATCCCTTGTTTTTCTAGTTAAGTTGTTAAAGTAGTTGTTATTTTGTTATCGTTGAACACTGATGTTGCATAAACTGGTTTGAATTTGATTGGCTTCAGCTTCCAAGCACTGCATCTTGTTACACCTTTTTCTGCTAGATTAAATCTAGCTAGATCTTTTCTCAGCAGTCTCTTTCCTATGTAAGTATTTGTAGTCTGTGATCAGGTTGCATCTTAACCTTCTCCTTTATGAACTAAATAGACCGAGCTTTAGTCTCTCCTTGTAAGGCAAGTTTTTCCAGGTGCTCTAATCACTCTTGTAGCTCTCGTCTGAATCCTTTCCAAGTGTTAGAGAGGTAGGGAATAAACCAGCTAAGCAGGGGAGGCCCACTTTTGTTTGATTGAGCAGTTCGGTATCAGGAATTGCTCATTCCTATTGAGAAGACTGAGAGGTACATCATGATGAAGAACAACAAAGCAGTGTGTTTTGTCTGGCAAAAGGAGGGAAATCCATGCCTCTGTGTCAAGCACTGCTTTTCTGAAAAGCCCTGTCTTTTCAGTCATTAGCAGAAATTCAAACTAAACCTGTAGTTGGTTTTCCTTCTTGGTCCCTTGAACATATATATTTCCCAACACGTCCCAGTGTTGACCTGTGTGGATCAGGTCTCATGACCTCTGATCCTACCCAATGCCTGGGGTAAAGTTTCTATATTTGCTTTGTATAATGCCAAAATAAGCATTAAAATGACCACAAGAGGTTCCCAATAAAAGCACCTTGATAATTGCATCATTTGAATTATTTTAAAATAGTATCTATATTATTCGTTACGTTCAATATAGGTAATGGACCACTGACGTATTCGTGCAAAACAAGGCGTCTGTATGCACAGCTTAGCTGACCTACCAATATGGCTTTTCTGGCCAACTTCAGGGCACAAGGCAGTCACAGGTTATTATTTGATATAACTGTAAAACAGTGAGTTAAGAGGGAATGTCTGTCTCCCTCTTTCTGTTTCTTATTTTCTAAATAGCAAAATAACTACCTATAGGCAGATTTGACTATATCCTCATGCCGTACAATTAAATAAATTTTTATTGTATTGAGATTCTATTTAGTATAAACAACAAATGTGAATAATTGAAGATCTTAGTGCGGTCTTCAATTCGATTGCATTGCCAGTGGTTTGTTTGTGCTGAGCATTTGGGATTCAATAGAAATATGTTGTAAATATGTTCTACTTTAATGCTGCTCACATTTAAACATGGTATATTGTTAGGATGAAGCTTGAATTATTGAAGAATCAGAACAACTAATCCTTGATAAAATCAGAATGCTTTAAAAAGTTTAAGCGAATCCTTTGTCCTTCAGGTTATATGACCTGAAAATAAAAGTATGCAAAAGGATTTAATAAAACATAGGCTACCCTGTGTGAGAGCTCTCTCAAGGCTTTTCAAGGAGTAAATGGTTACCATTACCAGAGGTAATGTACTTCATTTGCTTTCCTAAGAAGCTACTTTGATATTAAGAGAAACTCCTGAGCTAGGATTGGAATTTAAACTCCTGTAGGGTATTTCATCTTGCGCCCTAACAGATCAGCAGCTTGTTTGATTCTGAGGTCAACTGTATTACTGGGCATCAAACTGGCTTTAATAATTTCAGTGTTATTTCTCAATTTTGAAATTTTTTTTTAGTTTGTGCAGCTTCAGTAATGATTTTGAGCTGTTATGTGCTGTGGTTACAGAGTAGCTGATGATGGCTCTGTTCAGAGTTTAGCATTAAAAAAAAATCCTACCTATATCAATAATATTTTTCTCTCTCACCAGTTCTGCATTTTAAGTGCAAAATTTTTTTTATTGTAAATATGAAACCATACTTTTTTTTTTATTATAACATAGCTGTAGTTGGCTCCCTAGAGTACTTCTCTGAGCAGAGTTTCCCAATGGAATAGTAGTACATGGGTGCTTTAAGGGTGAAGAGATTTCCCCTCCCGCCCCTTTCTTAATAATTATTCAGTGGAAATATCTGTGTAAAGAAGGTACTATATATGTGTGTGTATGTTTAAAAATAATTTATGCTTGGGTGTTACATTATGTTTTTTGATAAGTACTGTCTATCTGTTTGCAAAGTAAAGCCATCATTCTAATGCACTAGGGCCTGATTTAGTGTTCGCTGAGGTCAGCAGAGAGCTTCCACTTCATTTTGAAGGGATTTGGTTCTGATGCACGAAGAGGGAGAGCTGATCGTAAGACTGTTGAGCTGTGCTTGGGATAGAAAGAGTAGAAACTGCAGGCTGGAATGTGGTACTTGCCTTTAGGCACCTGGAGGAGATGATGACCCAATGGAACTAGAAACAAATATATTCTTGCTGGTTTTGCAGTTTCAATTTCCATGTTGTATGAGAAAATTGTAGCCCATTAAACTCATTGCTTCATCTGTGAGCCACTTTTCCTCTCCTTGCTTTAAAACGCTGCAACGGTTTCAAGACGAAAGATACCTATTTGCCTCCTGGGTTTCTCAAGCACTTACATGTACGATTTTTACATGATGTGTTTCTTTTAAATTTCCCCCTCTGGTAGCCCAGGTGGTGGGAAGTGTAAGCTGGGGGCATTTAAGAAACTGGTGCAGTGTAAACACGTCTACACATTACATGCCTGCTCTGAAATCTGGCTCAATTTAACCAAAAAAACCCTCAGCAAAGACATCCGCTTTGGTGTTTAACACCGGAGCCTTGTGTTGACAAGCGAAGGTATGAACACTGAACGTAAACATCACCTCTCCTCCCCTTGCTTTTGGCACTAAGAAACGCTGTCATCTTAACGTACAAAATTCTTACGTTTGGCATGGCAGATGAGGGAGGAATATGGCTGCTTTTTGTTGTAGACATGCATTGATTTCATTTATTTGTAAGTGTAAAACAGAGATTGGAATTTCATCAGGTACCATACACCGTTGGGTTTGTTTAATTGGACTTGCTGTAAGGACTGGCAGGTAAATGCATTAAGTATTCATATAGGATGCTGGTCTCAGGTAAAAACAAAAACTATTCAACTCCCAGTTTGTCATGGTCAAGCAATATACAAGAAAGCTTACTTCTAGTTGATGAGTGAGGGATTATATTCTGACCTGCCTATTGGTTATCAGTTACTTAGCTGACAGTAGGTATGCTCCAGTATTTCACATTCTATGCTACTGCTGCACAAATAATAATAGTATTTCCAGTTCTCACAAATTATGATTATTACCCAACTGCTGATGACTGTTCTGTTTTCCTAGTCTTTTCCCTGGAAAGCTCTTTTTTGCTGCCATAGGTCTCTGCATGCTTTCCTACAATCCTGCTGCTCTCCAGTAGGGTTCTGTCAGTGTTTGCTGGATTAGCAGGATAATTTGCTTTCCTGGCATGTTTTGCTTGTCCATAGGGACAGGCTGCTCAAAAGAAGAGAGACCTAACCTGGTGCATCAAGATGCAGAGACTAGTAACTATCATTAGTTCTGAGTTCGAACCTCCCGGCACTGAACTGCACAGTCTTCAAGAATAGTAAGATTGATGTGTCTGTTGCTAGTTTAACATGCCAGCCTAGCCTGCTTCCAAACTGAGTTGTAGCATTATTATCCTTCAGTGGCAGATATGTGCAGTGATGGTGATCTTTGACCTGCGTAAAATAAGTCAAAGGAACAAAGCAAAACTTCAAAGAACACGAGTGTGCCCAACACTTTCAAGCTTATGAGAACAATATACTGTTAGTGTGAGTATTGCAGAGATTTAATCGTTTCATCTGTACCTTAGCACGTTTTTGTAATTAGAAATCAGACAATCTTTTTAATTTTAGAGCTACAATTTCTTTCTCTCCTTTTTCTTTGTTTTTCTCAGAAATCAATCCTATGCTTTGATTTTCTTTTCACATTTTGCATATCACATACTCTGATTTAAATGTATGTTGCATATGCAACTAGTAAAGAGCACTTATGATCCTGTTTTTGACAGAACAAGTCATTTGAACCAGCTGCAGTAAAATTTTCCCAATTCAGACTAATGATCAGGAGAGTGATTGCAAATTCCAGAATTTTCTGATGTAGGGAGCCAGCAAACAGCTATAAAACCCAGAACAAATGCATCCTATAATGTACTTTGTTCATTTATTTCTTATCATAAGGATAGTTTTGTTTTAATTATTTATGATAATAAACTTCTGAGTAAAGGCATTCTGCTATATTTTGTAATGATAATCAAACTTGAGTGATGCAGGGCCTCTCCACAGCATCCTGATAGTATACATGTCTTGCAGACAAAATAAGGAGTTGGTCATATGCTCTTGTAGGGTGTTTTTGCTATTTAAGTAGGGGTTGAAAGCTTGTTTTCTCCTTCTCTCCCGTCTTTCCCTCCCGCTCAAGATAAAACAGGGGTCTAATGCTGTTTCATGTATCAGAAATTCACACTGTTAAAAAGAAGCTCTTAATTAAGGCTCAGTATCCTGCACTTTTTAATGTATGAGAGCTCGTGGAAAGCATCATAAAGAACCTATCCAAACATTCTCTGCAAGCTTATAGGGAGCATCACGAATCTTGCCCACTGGCTGCCTTTATTATCATGCTAAGGGAAAAAAAAAGGAGGAGTCGGAAATACAATTAAAAAGGCCTTTGCAAGTCACCTGTAAAATCTTTATGTGCAAATTATGGCAGATGCAACTCAGAGGCTCTACAGTAGTTCACTTCTAGTGGCGTGATTTTTTTTCTTTCACTGGTGATCTATTTAAGCAAAATCTATTGAAGCAAAAGGCATTTCTTGGGAAATTAATGATTGGATGGGAGGAGTTGATAACCTAAAGTACAAGTGAGGGCCATCTATCCCAGCCCATCATTAGTCTCCAGAAAATGCCCTGTATGGAGCTGACTGATTTACTGGTTTGTTTTTTTTTTCCTGTTAAAGTAAAAAGGGTAAAGTAAAAAGAATAAAGAGCAGTACCAATTTCTGTCTGCATTTTTAACGATGCTCAAATATTGTGCTTATATTTGATCTGTTTTAACCTGGTAGATTGATAGGATGACATACTATGCCGTGCTTAAGAACTTGATAAGTAATAATGTATGGAGCATTTATCAAGAATTAATGCGTCTCTACTAGCCATTTGGAGTACTTTAAAATTTGTTAGTGTTTTATTAATGTGATAATTAGCCTCCCGAGTGCTAAAATTGAAGTCTTACTTTGCTGGTGGTGGCTGTGGTGGTATTACAACTAGAAAGAGACAAACACTGTAAATAGAGTATTAATGATAACATTCAGTTTAGGTTTTAGCCCCTACAACATGTTACATGGCGAGTATATTTTCTGGTAGGTAGTGCAAATAGAGATGCTGTAACAGTAGCTCCTTACCATTAAAAAGGGAGGTTAATTGAGCTGTAGGTAATGTGACTAAGACATAGGCAGTGGGAAGTGGTTCCACTCCCGCTGCTGCCACTGGTTCATCCTGTGGCCATGAGCAAGTCCCTTAAGCTCTCCATGCCTGAGTTTCTCGATTTGGAATGCATGTTGCTAATGGCAGTTAACTGCTTAACTAGTGTTTACACATTGTTCTAAATTAATAGCTGTCAGGAGAGCCTTTGTTCCCTGTTATTGTTACCAAATTTGTAAATATTAACAATGGGAAAAAAGGAGCGACTTACCTGATGAATCACAGGTTCTCATCGTTCGGTGTAGCGGGCAGTCCCATCTTCTCCCTTCGCCTGGTGATTTCTGTCTGCATTATGAGATGGAGGTCTGCAAAATGGTCAATCTTCTAGATCAGATTTGGCTACAAAATCCTATTTAGATTAATGCTCTGGTGTGATTGTGCTATAATCCAGTGAATTAACAGGATGATTTTTAAAAAGTGGGCAAACTGTATTTTATTCAAGGAAATACTTAGTCAGAATCTGTGCAGAACTGAGGAATGTAGTTGGTACAGTTTCTTCCAGAGGGTTCACCCTTGACGAGTTGATCTGGCAGAAACCCATGAAATCAGTAAGTATTGATAGACCTGCTCTCCATAAGGGCAAGCTGAGGTATGGAGGGACCAAGACTATCTCTGTTCAGGTAGTGAAACACCAACACAGAGGAGAAAAGAATCCAAGGAGTCATACAAGCAGATGCTTTTATATTTATAGAGTATATTCTCCTGATACTAATTTGGTACGATACCAGTTAAAAGAACATAAAGCTGTAGTTCTGTCTTCTGGCTGCTGCTTAATGTGTTTAATACCTGGCCCTTAATGGTGAAGAGATCCACACGGCTGCAGCCAGATGACCTCCTTGAAGCTGAAATCATTAATTAAAATGTTTAAATCATCAAAATAAGTAAAGGTAGATGTGAAATGTGGCTGTACATGTGCAGTCACGGGGCTCGTAGCTAATGATATGCAGATTGCTGTAGAGGCTGTTAGTGCGAGGCGCTGGGCTCTCCCCGCTGACGTGCTGAAAAGCCGCATTTGGCCGTGGCCGCCCGATCCCGGGGGTGTTGGCTGGCGGCTGCCCGTGCGCAGGGCGGCAGCCTCGCCGGGCCCTCCTTTTCTGAGGGTTTGGGCTGTGCTGGCCATGGAGATGAGCTACCTTAGAGTAAAGGTTGGCCCTTCCTGGTGGGACTTTTTACTTGGTGTTTAACTTCGTGTTAGGCTTGGTTCATCTTGCTCCTTCCATCAGCTCTTTTAGGGTGTGTTGTCTGATGTGGGCATCTGTGGCTCAGGAGGCCAGGCTCGATCTGTCAAAGCCCTTGGTTTTGTCTCTCAGGCTTGTGTTAACCATAGGTGGGTGTTATGTGGCTATAAAACCCACTGTGTAGGATTTTTTTGCTTGAACAGATGTTACATTGGCTTTAGAGCTGTAATTATTCTTTATTTATGTCTCATTGCTTGAAACTGGCATTTAAAGAATGACAGGTTCTGGGGTAATACAGAAATGGCGGGGGGGGGGGTTTGAATTGCATACAGTATGTTAAGTTAATGTGAGGAGAATAATCCACATTGTAAAAAACAGAGAATCCTTCCTAGACCGACAGTAATATATACATTTTTCTTTTAGGCTTTCAGCGTAGCAGTGCAAGACTTTCAAGTGGAAAATTGTTAATTTGCTATAATGAATTGAAATGTGAAAAAACAAATATTTAGTTAATTGCCTCATAAATCTGTCTGTTACTATCAGTGGAATTAAATTGATAAACAGTTCTTTAAAATTAATTTCCACATGGCAGTGTGCAGATTTTATTTTATTTTATTCAAACCCCATTAGGTATTTGTATGAAAGAAAACATAAATTTGTATTTCTGTCACGTTAAAGAGCGTGTGTGACAAAACACACATTTCCTACCGTGGTTACTGAGGTTTCAATACATTTGGCATAATGAGGAGAATTCAGCGTTAGTTATTTTCGAAGGCAATACCAGCTGAAAAGTGGAAGTACATCATACCTTCGTGATTGTATCATGTCACTTTACTGTCAATACAGCTTAACTCAGAGTCCTTTTGCTGTTGGGGTCAGAGAACCGTGGACATGACACTTCAAGGTCACATGCGGTTTTGGGCTGTTGCCAGCGCTGAAAGGGTTTCAAGAGGCCGAGGGGAAGGCGGGCTCTCTCAGGGGGACTGTGAAGCTTATTGCTGGTCACTGCCAGGATGGGAGTTCCTGGTGAGAGGAGGAGGTCGGTGTTTTACGTTACTGGGCCCGTATTGCCTCCGCAGCCATAACGTTTCCCAGTTTCAGGCCTGTTGCAAGTACTACACTTGCGGGCCCTTGGAATGAAAGGGGGTGGGAAGCTGAGTGCTCTTGTACTTTAATCACCTAATGACATATATCAGTTTGTCAAAGTAAGTGGGGCACTACACAAAATTAAATCATTCGATACACTCCATCCTTCCAGCAAATGTAATAAGAACATCCTTGCCAACCTCTCCCAGTGACATTCAGCAGGAGAAAACTCGTCTCGCGTTGTATGACCCAATGTTCTGGAAGTGCACGTGAAGATAATTCCTTCTTGCTATATGGTATTGTTAGACAGTCTTAAATTTCAACTTGATGGTTGTCATCTCAGAATTTAGTGGTGGATGAATGGTTGCAAGTTGCAGCTGGTCTTACGGTGAAGTTTAACATCTGAGAGTTGGGACTCCTCAGTGTTCTTCCCGCAGCCATCTCTTCTTGAGTGACCATCATCAACTCGCTTAAACTTTCATTCCCTCAGTTGTTTTGCTTGACAGTAGTTGCTCCTTCCTAGAGGTGTAATCAGAAATGACTTGCTCTGATTTGTAAAGAGCTTTGAGATCCCTCAAGGAAGCCAGCTACAGGGACAAAATATGAGTTATAGTGGTGACCTATAAGACTTCAGAGGAAGGAGGTTGCAAACGCATTTTCATTTAGCTTTAATAATACTTTAATAATCAAAGGAAGAAATGTAATGTTTAATATTTAAACAAAATTGCATTCACTTTCTTCTCATGTTAAGTGAGTATTAAAGCAGGGTGGAAGCTAGTTGACGTATTTTTACACTAGACTTTTATTATTAGCTACTGAAATGTACTGGAGTTGGCCAGCCTCCAATGACTATGACTCAACTTACATTGCATTTTAGTATTTGTATGTTACATAGTATAATATTTCTATTAGACAAATGGTTGATGGTAGGGAATTTTAAAAGTATGCACTTCTATTAAATAACACATTGTGTTCATGTTATGAAAATAAGTGATATTCATTTGCTGATTGACAGCAGAAGGAACAAAAATATAAAAGGTTTGGAGTGTAAGTAACTGTTGTTCAGGATGCAGTAATCCATGTGTCTGGTCTTGAAAATGCATGGTATAGTTAGTGCCATGGGACGTGTGCCTGAGGTTCTCCAGAGACTGAAGAGCACAGGAGCTTCCTGTCTGTTTGCCTGTAGTAAGTGTAGGTGCCCCAAAAAAATGCATGTGAATTCTCTTCTAACTTACTCAATAAAATACAGTCTTGTTAAATCAATCATGTTTTCAGACCTATATGAGTGGTAAACCTAGTTTGAGATAAGGCGATAATTTTCAGATGAGTTGTGAAACTCCTTGCCACAGAGTATTCTGTTTGAGAGCATTCTTTGAAGAAGAGTCTTCTAGAGATGTTAAATATGAACTACCAGATCCTTTGTACTCAACATAGAGCTTATGTGCCAAAAATTTCTCAGGGCAATGTCAGTATTTTGGGGAGCGCTTTGTTCTGTTCCTGGGGGCTTTACTGGACATTTGCTTTTGGCCGTTGTCAGGGGCAGGACGGGTTAAATAGAGCTTTGCTCTTTCTTTCTTCTGGGAATTTAGCCTTAAACAGCCGTGTTTTCTTCATTGTGATATTTCTGTCATTCATGAAGTCAGTTATACTTGTAAGATTTCAAACACATTCAAAACATAATTGGGGAAACAGATATAGTTTCTGTTTGGCTCTGGAAACTGCACTACTGGGATAATTATTTGCATCACACCCACCTTAAAAATTCAAATAATTTCAGACATGAGGGCGTAGTTTTGGCCAGTCTAAATAAGATTGTGTTATGATTTTTTTCTGTCTAAAGAAGTGAAATTATTTTACTTTTTTTTTTTTTTTTAAGTGCTCATTTTTAGCTTTCAAATCCCGGGGCATGTTTCAAGCTTGTGTCAGTAACACCTACATGCCATATCCCTAATAGCGCAGCATTCCCATGTTGAGTTAAATTTAAGGGTGTTGTTTTTTCAGGGAGCATGTTGAGTTTAATTTAAGGGTGTTGTTTTTTCAGGGAGCATGGTACATTTGCTTTACTTTTTCTCAGTGACAAGGTCTGTGATCTGCTGCCTGGTGTATGTGTGTATGTGTAAATACTTCCTGTGGGATGGAGGCAAATTTGTTTATTCCCCAGTCAGTTGGTTGAGATGTCATTTGTACAATCTATAATATCACTAAAAAAAAATGAAAATTGTGCTTTAGCTCTAAGTGACAGTGGCCTGTGGGGTAGGTTGGGAAGCTTATTTGGTATCTCACTTTTTTTTTAAGAAATTCTTAAATTTCATTTAATTTGCATTTGTCAACCAGGAAATCTATACAGTCACTATCTGTTGTAAATAACAACCACAGAAGCTCTGTAGCTCTGGCATGTGCTGGTTTGTACTTAAGACTTCTTAAACTCTTGCCAGTGGATAAAAAATTTCTCTTAGCATGAAGAATGTAACAGAAAAGTTAGTTTATACCAATGAGTTGCCGCTGCTTAGAGCTGGCTGTTATGAGACCTGGCTTTTTTGTCATTATTAAATGGCTAGGTCCCATCCAACCTTCATTGAATTCACTGGGAAGATTGCCAGTAGCATCAGTTGAAGTTGAACTATGCCCTTAGAGAGGATGTAAACCTCAGCAATGCTGATGAACTTTGTGCTGCTTTGGTTAAATTATTTTGTCATACTTCATACTCTGTTTATAAATGAGGAATAAACATTTTATGTTTGCTGAAGACACGAGCAGTATTTGTTATAGATTATCTTCCTCACTAGAAGCCAGTGATGATGATAATCCATTGACCTGCTGACTCTGAATCTGTTTAGGAAAAATAAATACAAAATATTATTATTCTTTCCTAAGCTGTGTGTAACAGCACCTTGTTGCTGTGAGGCACTTTAAGACCTAGCGGAAGAAGGCTTAAAATTTGGAGTTTGAAATGTTCTAGGTTCTTTCCAAGCTGATGACCATTAAGCCTCATGAAGCTACAAAATCATTGCATCTCCTGCAATTTGCTGGTGCTCAAGATGGGCAATATATTTCACAACAGAACTGAAAAGGGATGCGTGCTTACTTAAATTTGAAAGCAGAGCACCTTGCATTTATTTGATCATCTCTTTGCTTTGCAGTAGATACTACTACAACAAATGGAGGCAATTGCATAGGCTTTCAACTGAGAGAAGAATAATTTATTTAGAAGATAATTTCTCCAGCCAAACAGTGTCCTAAATAACAATAACTTAAATTATATTAGGTTAATGGTACTATTTTTCTGTGCATTGGGGTCTCTGAATCAGTCTGTAAGTGTGCACTGCACACAGAGACCTGCGTGCACTTCTCCTTCAATCTAAAATTGATGAATGAAATAGTCATCTTACTGAATTCTTAATTTTCCTGTGGTGGTATTTTTCAGCACACGTTAAGTTTAAGAACATGTGGTTAAAGAGCTGCACAGCATGTGAAAATGCTCAAGGGAGTAGAGGTGCCTGTTAGTAAATGAGTGCATTTATTAGAGCTGTAGGAGTAGCACGGAAGCACTTCTGTGATAAAATACTCAAGCAGTTGAGTCTGCTGATTCATCTGTCTCCAAAAGGTTGTGTTAATCAATGGTTGTTTTGTAACGTTTTTTAAAAGGCTGGATTTATTTTTGTTAGCTGTCTATTGTGTATCATTGCCAATATTTCAAGAAAATACAAATGAGTGGACTCCATTTTTAAGGAAGCATCCTAGAGGTGCCCAGGAAATTTTTGAGTAGCAATATTAAAGAAATATTTTAATTATAAATATGAAAAAAGGTAAAGATGAAAGTAGAGTTCCAAAATGGTTTTCAGCTCAGATGTAGGAATGCAATCCCTACACATTAAGTGATAATAAATTAAAGATTTTGTGTTTCCATATATGAAAATACATTTTAATCTTTGAAAATGGTACATGTACAAAAAGAAACTTGGACATTTTCAATAAATTTTTCATAATTTGAGGTATCCAGGTGAAGGAAAAACAGACTATAACAAGCATTTTCAGAAGATCTTTAATTGCATCAAATTAGTGTTATGCCTTGGGAGTTGTATATGTACAAATGTACACTTTGTAGCAGTACTATGTCATCTTTGCTGTTGATGTGTATAAAGAATAATGCACAGCATGCAACTAAACACAACTATATTAATCTGTAACACATTAATACATAGAATGCTGGTACTGATGGGCACGTGAAGTATGATGGCAGCTAGGAAGACGTTAGGAGATATGCTCTGAAATATGTTTGAATTATAGTATATACTTTGGCAAAGACTTAATAGCTTCATTGCCATCAGTGAATTTTGCGGAAACTTCAAATGCCAGGAGAGATCAACAGAATAAAAAAAAAAAACACCTTAAAAAAAAGAAGAAACTGTCATATCCTGTTAAACTCATAAGGGCAATGAAATTTGGAATTTAGGTTGAACCCCCTTGTAGCAATCAGAGTCCCCTTAGAGTCACAGCACATTACCCATCCTATAAGACTTCCTAATCCAGCTCCTGTGTCCTGAATGTGTAATTCATTTGATGCCAAAAACGGTCATAAATTTCACATTTATGTAAGTTTGTTACAGTTCATCAGTGGTTTAGTGTAAGTCATAACTAGAATACTGGGTTCCAGGTGTTTCTGGGAAGATGATATCAATGCCTTAACGTGCATTCATTTATTAAAAGAAAAAGAATTGCAACAAAAATAACCCCATAATGTTACCTTAACTAGCTCTTTTATTTACATATCACATGTTTACTCTAGAAATATCGCATGTTGGAAAGCTATTCTATGTGACATGTTTTAATGACAATTTGTCTTTTAATACCCTTTTGGAGCTGTGGTTAGAACCATTTTTCTCTTTAGTTTTCTTTTTTTTTTTCCCTCTTTTCCTTCAGTTTTGCTTTTGTTTCTCATACTGCAAATTTGAACTGACAAGAAGACTGTAATAGGACTCCAAAACATACCTTGAACACACATTGTTAACCAAATTACAATTGCTGATGTCATTTACACGTGTTGCCTTTCAAAGGATGAACATGTTCATTTAATTTGCTTTTTAAATATCCATAACAGTGTCCCCAAGCATTTTAATAAAACAGAAACAGTTAATTATTGCCGGATAAGGATATCCAAATATAGTGGTCTGCAGCTTGCATTTAAATATATCTGACAGCACTTCTCTCTTGAAGAGAAAATTGTGTAAATTGCCAGTTATTATAATTTTTAGTAAATAAGTCTTATCTTGACTCTGTTTCTCTCTTTCTTTCCCACCCCTCTGCAATACTGTTCAACAACCATACTTTCAGCGGGACCATTTCTATTACAGAGTGATTGCGCTCTGATTTACACATCAATTACCCAACTTCATGGAGATTTTCATGCTCCCCTAGCTGACATCAATGAAGCATAACTGCGTAAGCGCTTTATTTCATCCCAGTTTTTGATAACTCAGACTGATAACTAATCATATTGAAAGACAATGTGCTATGATACAGGAAACAGTAAATGCTCCCCTTTGAAACCTCATCTATTCTTTATACGCTTACTATTCAGGAGCTTATCTCTGTCATCCATTCCCCCAGAATTGTTCCTTCCAAATTCCCGTTAAGGAAAGGTTTGGGTCTGCATAATACCAAAAAGAGGAGAAAATTGAATGAAAATAACATTTTCTAGGTACTTGGGGGGGGGGGATAACTAAAAACAATGAAGAATATGACAAATATAAGCCAAACCCTTAGCCTCCTAGCTTAAATTTCCATAAATTGCCCAGGGGTCTCTTGGGTGTTATTTTGTTCAGAGGCTTTAATCTTCTGTATTCTCTCTCAAATGTGGTACAGGAATGGCATTGTTTTTAATGCAAATTGTTAAGAGATTTAGCTCATGTGGATAGATAACCAGTGACCATCTCAAGTGTTTCTATACAGAACTGTTGAACATCAAAGACAGAATATTCTATATTTTAAAATAAATAATTTATCTTGAAGTGCAGTGCTAGATATGTTCTGTGCTAGATACTTTCAGTAACTATTCATGCTGTGAAGAAGAACACAACATTAAAGTAAATGTTAAATATGAAAGACAGTGAGAAGTTGTAAAGCTATTTTATCATGGCTTGATTAATCTCTGTCGAGTAGTAAAATTACCAGGACAAAGATGCAAGTTCAGTGGTGATAAACAGAGGAAGAGGAATTTTTCTATTTTAAGTGTAGTACTGCTTATGATGCTTATCATTAAGTGAAACAAAGACTTCAGATGAGCAGGGAAGATGTGTTAAGTTGGCCATATTTCTGCTTAAGGATCAGATTTTGAAATTCCCCTCACTTACTGAATACATTTTAAGACCTGCAATGACATTTAAGACCTGAGGCTGCTTTTTTTTTTTTTCTTTTTTTTCAGTTGGAATAAATGTATTGAAATATCAGAGTGTATACTGGGAGAATCTGAATATACCAAGGAAGCTGGTTCTCCTTCCTTTGCACAATATTGTGGTACTCTGCTTTTACATTAAATCAGTGGAGTTATGGTGAGATAAATCTGGAGTTACGTAGAGGTGAATTCCCATTGTAATGTAGTTGCTAGAAGTAGTCTTTTACCTACTTTGATTATCAGGTGAAATGCTTTTTGCCTTACGTTTGTACTCGCACTGAAAAAGAATTGCCCTGGGGTGGAAAAACAAGCATGTATTTCAAGCATGGGAATAGTCTCATTGGCCTGAGTTGGATTTCTCATGTAAGTCAAATACGTTCATGAGTGGGTTTTGATTTGGGATGTTTAATACCTTGTCCAGGCATATGAGTTAGTTTTCAAGGAAGCCCAGTTTCTGAGTTTACTTCACCGACTTCCTGAGTGCTTGTGGCAGAGCAACGATTCTGTCCCAAAGTCAGAACTATGAAGAAATAACCTTAGGAGAGGACTTTCGGTTCTCAAATTTATATCGTTTTATATCCACTGTGTCTTAGTTTAGAAGCTTGAGTTTATTTCTTGTTTCCACAAATGACAACCATTTCCATTTGAGAATTTCTTTCATCATTTAGGCATATCCGATATTTTAAAGGGGGTGGAACTAGTACAGGGGGGTATTTGATTTGATCATAGTGTGCATTTTTGTGAATTCAGACATGTTATTGAGAACAGCAACTACTTCTTTCCTAACTTGTGGATAGATGCTGTTTTTCTTGAATGTTGTTCATTTATCCTCATAGATGTATTCTGTCGCTACTATAAAGCCTCTCTGCTCCAGTTTTTCTATTGATTCTTTCCCTATTGGGCTTTTGTTGTTTTGGCTGAATCAACAGAGCAGAGTTCTGTTCTCATTCATGATTCTTCTGCAACATTAGGTGTTTGATCGTTTTTTTCTCTTTTACTTTTTCTTCATATCACACTGACTACTCCTTCAAACTTGCCTGGTCTGACTTCTTTCTTCTACTCTCTCTCCTGTCTTTCAGGCTCTTGTCTGCCTTGCCTAGTCTTCCGCGCTTTGGGAGACTACTTCCGTGGCTTTAGTTAGCACATCTTTGAAAATAAACCCCAAATGCTCAGTCTCGGCCTTTAGCTGTTGGTCTTATTTCTTCAGCTTTCCTTTAACTCTTCCCTCTAACCTCTTGCTCTGTTGCAGCCTGTCCGAAAAGTTTTTTTCTTTTCCCTCCAGATCTTTTGCACCACATCCTCTTTCTTTCACCACAGATTATTGCACTGTCCTTTCCAGTGCCCCAAGTTTTATTCTTCTTGTAGTTCGCCTTTTTGTAGGCAGTGCACGTCTAACTTCCATCTCTTATTGCCAGATCTGCATTTTTAGCTTCCAGTCCAAAACCTACCTGCATGCCTCTCTATCTTTTCCCTTGATAAGACCTCCTCCTGCCTCAGCCACCTTCTCCCCTCTCCATTCCCTGCTTGACGCGGATCGTCCCCGCAGCCGTCGTGGCCCGCAGCGGGTGGGAAGGGTGCAGCTCCCCGGGCCTTGCTGGCACTCTGCAGATTCCTGCAGGCTGAGCACCTGGCCTGTCACAGTGCATCAGCTCACCGCTGGCCCGTAGGGTGTCCGTAGCCGAGAAGAATGATGAATGGATGTATGCTGGTCTGATTTTAAAGGGCTAAGTATCAAATGCTATTATTCAAAATGCATTTGCAGCCTGCCTTAGTGTTGAACATACCGAAACAATAATACACTTATGGTTACTATTCTTACTGCCATATCCAGCACACTGGTAATTGGTAGATCAGTGGTCTCATGTGCTCTTGTAGCATTCTTACTGCTCACCGTTCCTGATCTTCTCAGATTTATGTACAGGCTTCCCCATTCAAATTCCATTATTAATCTAATAAGTGGTAACAAAACAATAAAGTTCATGTATTTAAACTACATTGTCACGTAATAGCTGTGTCTAGGGAACTGGCCCTCTCGGATACAGCGAGTATCATGGCCTGCAGCTGTTTTCTTCTAAATTTCTTTTTTTTAAATGTTTGCAAAAGTCTATATTTGTGATTTCCTACTCTCCTGGCTTTAGAGGAGTCATGAAGTATTTCTCATACTAATGAGACAGATTGAACTCTGGTGTTCCTCATGGTATCTGACTATAGTTTTCACTGACACCTTCACCACTAATCACATATCTGTATTTCACAGAACATTAATTAAGCTAAATATTAAACATAAGTCCCAGAGATTGCATTGTGGCCGCATTAAGAGTTTCTGGAGAGCATCCCATTAGGTTCTCAGTGCACTGCAGCCTTAAGATCTAATCAGCATCCCTCTTTGGATTACAAGGAACCCAAAGAAGTTGTTATCCTAATCTGTGTATGATCTTATAATATTTGACTTTCTGTAGCCACAATCAGTGCCCTGCCAAGCATTCCCATAGCAAAAGTACGTTTGCAGAGAAATAAGCCAAGTAATTGACCTGACAGGATGAGCAACCACTTCCTTTTGAATAGCTACTTTGTAGACTTAAGGCTGCGATATGACTCGGTGAGTGGAAAGTTCAAAATGAACCTTCAATTTTAATTTTTTTTTGTTGTTGTTCTCACAAGAGACTACATGAGAGAGAGATTTGGATTGATGCAGAGGTAGCAATTCACTTAGGGCTTTGCTTGTCTTGTAAAATGGATGCTCACAGCTTGGTAGTTTGTAAACATCGTTGGGGTCCAGGGCATGAGATACGCCTTTGTGCTCACCTCTTGGGTGCACGGAATAGATGTCTTTCTCTTTTAGTGCATGTGGTTATGAAATACTTCAGTATGTTGTGTTGGAAAATACTGTTTTTTCAATCTTCTGTTGTTAACATTGTAAATACTGACTTAGCTTAAGTTAATGTCTTTTAAAGTGATTATGCCATTTTGAATCGCTGCTGTTTTCATAATTTTTTAATTTGTGGTTTTATAATGTGTCACAAAACATATCTAAATAGTATTAGAGCCTTTGCTGCTTTTCCTCAGATAGGATATGGCATAATGCCTCACTTGGTTCCCTAAATACTTTGCGTGCTTGAGATCAGAGCCAGCTTCTAGATAACAAAGTGCTGGAACCTCACATGAAGGGTGAGATCTGTTCTGGGCTGTAATCTGTGATCTGTGTGTTCAGTGGCCAGATTCAGTTTGATTTGAATGGGCCCAGGATTTCCCCCTCAAACTCCAGGCCAAGGTTGCCATTGGGAAGCTGTAAAATGCAGCTCTAACTTTCATGAGTAATTCTTTCTGAAGTGAATGCTGGCAGTGCTTGGCACAGGACTGCTCCCATAAGCAAAGGTTACATACACAGGGTATAAAATCCTGCTTATACTAGATCCACTCTGCTGGCATCGAGGCTGGGCTTATAACTTCATACTGATCTGATCTGGCTGCAGGAGTCATACAATCTATGGGTCAAACTGCCAAAGAAACACCTGGAAAGATCTCCCATGGGAGGGGTGAATACAGTGTGTTCCTACTGCTCCTGGGCTGGATTATTCCTGGGCTAAACCAGCCCCCGACTCCAGAAGAGCTGTGGAGAGAGATGGGAAACAGTTTGTACTCACTTATTCCCATACCTGTGGATTTTAATCTTGATTTAGGACATGAAAGGAAGGGAGACTCGTCCCCCCTTTCACCTTTTAGTGAACAGGTCTTTTGTGGTTTGCAGTATTGTGTCAGCAATATGGTCACGTATAGTATAGTAAAGTGACTATTACTTACAACAATTTCCCTTCCGTCTCCCTCAGGAAACCAGCAAATAGTACTATAGCTTCTGCAAAAATACCAAGAATGATTGTAACAGTGTTCTGGAGCTTGATGTTGGTGCCGGTGATGTCACTACATCAGGAGGTGTTATAAATAAATAAATAAAATGTGGCATCTTTTCAGCCTTGTGACTTGTAAAAGGAAAATGTGGATGGAGATCATTCAGTTCAGCCTATGTAGGTGGGTTTGCACTCTGTTTACAAGCCATACTCAAGCCTTATTCAATCCAAGCCTGAGTGATCTTGAATTGCTTAAACCAATTATTAATTCATATTTTTTATTTAGGCATCTCATAGTGGTATTAGTCTCTCTTTTTTTCTTTTCTTCCCTGTACAAAAACAAGTATATGAGTGTAAGGATACATGGAGTCGTCAGGCAACAGACATATGCTTTCTTGTGCTCTCTGCAGGGCTTGCAGGTTCAAACACAACCTGCCTGAATCATAAGAACTTTAATTGAGTAGTTAAAGAGGTCCTCATAATTATAAACTGCAGTAGGTATAACAAGAGGCTAAATACATAGCTGTGGTTTTAATTAGCTGGTGCTTCAAATTAGTAATTGTGGTTTCACTCAGAAATCAGTGACTTTATACACTGTTAAAGCCTCATCACTGTGCAGTTCATTCCTCATTATATCTCTCGGTGTGAAGCTTTCAATACAACATCATGCTGAGCTAAAAAGGCAAAAGTTGTAGATATTTGGTTATCTTCCAAGTGCAGTGGAGCTCTATGGAGATTTAATTCATTCTCGCCAGAGATAGGAGAATTAACTGTTCTTTGTTACACATGTAATATGTATGCTTGTATGTATTTGTACATAGAGGGTGTGCATGCATGTCCGGAATCTATCAGGGAGATACTGCTTACAACAGATAACATCAGTGCATATACTGAATCTGCTATTCAAATTGTTGTCTGGAATTTGGTAGCTAATTAACTGACAGAAAGCAGATCCAAAAGCCTCATAACAAAACAAATATGGGCTGAAAGCACAGAAGTGTCCCTTAATGCTTGTCACATGAGAGGTTGTCAGTGCAAGTTGAAGCATGCATCTTTTCCTTTCCTCTTTCCTTTCCTATTTTTCCCCCTCCTTCAGGGTTTTAATTATCTTTTCCCTCAGAGGAGCAGGAGGTAGTTTGCAAAGCCAAGAGACCAAAGCACTTCAGTACTATTCAGGGGAGATGTGAATGTGGTCTCTCAGCTTGTCATCTAGGTCTGGCAGGTGCACAAAGTAAGCTGCCATACAGATAAGTGCCACTCGCCATCGCTACACTGAGGCGCTGGATCCTTTTCTGTTTGTTTGTTTGTGTGTAGAATTATCTGATACTGGAATCAACTATCCTAAAGTCTCTTCCAGGAGCCTGCTACAAAAACACTTTTGAAAACCCCCTTGACACCCACAATGAAGCTGTACATAAATTTTAACAAGTACGTGGGGCAGAATTAGGTGGTCTAAATCACACGAGGCTGAACTGGAGCATTGGGAAGGATGGAGACAAGTGTTACACAGTTAAATGGATTTGAAGATGTTGCTGTTCTTCCTTGACTTCATGTTTGCTTTCTCTGCGCAGACACATTCTTTGTGGGCACGTGTGTGTGTTTTTGTGTGTGTGTGCGTGCACGTGCATTTTACAGACTATTCATACAAACGTGTCAAAATGTATTTTATTCTTCTGCATAACGCTTTGTTAATTTGAAAAGAACATTTTTGTCTGTTTTCATTTTAGAAGTGTACTGACTGTCCTGCTGCCCAATTTCATATAGTATTATGATTCCAAATTTACATTTGGGAAAATTATTCAGTGGCTGCTTCTTTCTTTCAGAATTGTCCTCAGGAGTTGCATTGTTTCTGATGTTTTGCTGCTTTTACTGATAGTAATGAACATATAACTAAATTATGGGGAAAATAATGCATTGTCTTTTTTTGTCTTTCTCTTCTTCAGTCACTATGAGCAAGACCGGAGTGCACTTAAGCGGAAAGAATGGGAGAGAAGAAACCAGGAAGTCCAGCAAGATGAAGATCTCTTTGCTTCAGGTTTTAACCTGTTTGGGGAACCCTACAAGGTAAATTGCATTGTTATGCTTTACATTTTCAGAACGTCTTTTGCCTGAATGCATTTTACAAATACAAATAAAGCTTCTCATCACCTGTACAAAATGCACACATCGCATCTGCCTTGGTACTTATACTCTTGAATACACTGATTATCTAAATCAGCATATGGCAGCAGAGCAAACTCAATGCTCTGCCCAATATTGCATGCTCACATTGACAGAATCAGGAATTTTGGTTACAGTCGAGTTCAAGATTTCTTCCTCTAAACACACAGCAAAGTCCTGCAATAGAAGTATGTGCAACTGATACCTCTACAAGTGGGTTCGTACCTACAAAGCTAGCACATAGTCCTTTTATTTTTAAGAAGAAAATATACCTGCGTTGTTAAAACCAATGTCCTCTCTATAGATAATGAGTCCATAAGCTTTCTTGTGCAATCGTAGCCATCCAAAGAAGCCTTTTGGGAGACTATCTGAATCTTTGGGGAGCATAAGAAGGGTATGAAAGGGACTTATGACTAGTCTTATTCTCTCTAAGGAGCTTTGCTGCCTGAGATTTTCATCACCAAGGGATGTCCCCCTTTATGATTTCTGCTGCTTTGATTTTCAGTAAGACATTCCCTGAAGAATTCATCAGAATGTAAATTTCCATATCTCTTTCTCCTCCCAATCAGTGACATCCATTGAAAGGCCACCGCTTCATCTTTCCATTTTACATTGTTAGCAGCTGTAGGGAGGATGAGGGCTCTTTGAAAATCGCCCGAAAAGGAGGAGGAAAGACTGGCATTATTATCAGATGGTGTCTAATAATTATAGGCTGGGAGAGTGTGATGGATACACTTGACTCGTAGCTGTACTTTGGTTAAGGCTGACTAAGGAGCAACAGGCCTCGTGTCCTTGGGGTGAACTTGCAAGCTGGAAAGCCCCTGGCTCATGTACAAGGGAGTGAAGGTGTCTTGAAAAATATTTCGAAAGGTGGTTTCGAAACCCAAAAGTGCAAGATAACAGAAGTACAGAACAAGATATCAGAGCTAAAACGACATCTATCTTGTCTGTACTATTGACTAGCAGCCAACTACTTCATCCTATAAATATTACCATGAGAATGGGCCCAATTTGAGCTCTCCCTGAATTGCAGCTGAACTGCATGCCAGGTAACTCTCCCCTTGAGCAGGGACACCTCTCAAGGGTAGAGATTCCTTACCTGAGACTCAGAGATCCTTCCTTAGCCAAGGCGGAGAGATCCCTTACCCACGACAAATCCTCAGTAAGTAACTGATAGCATGCTGAATTAATACTATGAAACATCACTCATCCATGTAGCTACTCAATATTATTGTAAATATTGTATGTATAATTCCATTAGACATAAACTGTTGACCAGGTCTGAGACTAAGGTTGGATCCAGCCGCACCTAGACTCCAAAAGGAGTTTAGAAAGCAAGGGGATCCACTCGGAACCTCATGACTCAACAGGAGGGTCCTCCTTACCCTTTGTGTCTCTGGTCTCTGTGTGAATCATTCTAACTTGATTCTAACTCAATTTTCCTTTGTATGTTTCTTCCATGCAGTAATTAATAAGGTGAGCCTTGCCATCAAACTTACTGAACCTTGTCAAACCTCTGTTAAACTGTGTTAACTTCATCAAACTTACTGAACTCTGTCAAATTATTATTTTACCTCAATAAAACATACTGCTGCTTTTCTCTTTTGAGTGAGGTGCATTCCACTCATCCGTGTGTGAGGCTTATTCAGCCAAATAAGGACTATGCACTAGGACAGTTTGTTCATCTTTTTGTTTTGTTTTTATAAAAATCTAATCAATGCACTATTTCTGCACTGGACCACATTTTAGCACCTTTATTTATGGGAATAATAACTTACTATGAACTGATTTTGTTGAGACTTCCTGCAGGTTGTGCAGACGTTTTTGTTCATGTAAGTGGTCATTTGGATTTCGTTAGGTAGACCAGTATGCAAATCACTGCAAAGTTTTGTGTCAGGAACTAAAAAAAACACCCCTCCAATATCTATTGTACCATAAGAATGATAATATCTGATTTTATATCTGTTTAGTGTGCATGTATTTGCACCAAGCCTACACAGAGCATATGTTTTGTCAAAAACTGAACAACTAAAAAGCAAAAACTTATGCTGGTGATTTTCCTGAGCAAATTTTTTTCTAATTGAATGTATTACTATCCTAAAAAAGCATTGTAATTATAAATTGCGAAAGATAAAAATTAAAAGGAAATTGCTTGCAAAAATTACAGTTACATCTGTCTTAAATTTGCAAAACAAAGAGAACCAAGACTGAATAGGAAAGCTAGGTCTTGCCTACATTTTGCACTGTGGGTTAAAAAGAAGGATAAGGTGATAGACTGGTATTTCTTTTGTAAGTTCTGCATTGCTAACAACCAGTCACAGTCCAGTTCCCTAAGAACTAATGAAAGCTGGATCTAACTCTTAATGGATATGTAGTTGACTTGTACTCTTAAGCAAGCAAGCCCTGAATTTGTTGAGGAAATAAAATAAAAACATTAATGTTATGCTTTATGTCTTAAATGCAGGTAATACACTACGCACCTGAGCTTGTTCAGGTTGTGATGCACAAGTCTGGTCTTAGTTGTGTGTGCTCTAGTTTTATTTAAGTATAAGCCAAATTACCACTCGCATTCACTATGTGTTTTTTGCTTTGCAATCTGGTCCATTGAAGAGAGTAATAATCCTTCCATTGACTTCAAGAACTATTGGATATGAGCTTTAGAGCACTTAAAATATGCTAAGGATGTTTAAATTAATTTAATCTCCATACTCTTCAGGAAATATATTTTTTTTAATGCTCCCAGTAAATGACTACAAATAATAATACCTAACATTTATAGAGTGTCTTTTATCCCCAGGATGTGAACATTCTGCGTAAAGCAGAGTTAATATCAAGCAAAATTATATTTATCATTGTGTGACATGTAAAAGAAAATAAGTTGAGAGAATCAGATACCTCCAACACAGAAATGATTGAAAAGCTCTACATTCAAATTAAAGTATTGATTCCCTCTGTGAGGATCTAGACAAGAGCCTTTTAATGTACTGTGATGTTGAAGTGTTACAGTGATGATACGTTGTCAGTACTTTTCTTTTTTTTTAAAAAAACATTTGCTTTCTGGAAAGTAAGCTAAACGCACCCTGGAAGTGTAGCTGAACCAGAGGTGAAGGTTGGTGGTCAGGCTTTTTTCGATACTTGATTGTTTCCCATGTGCTATCCCGTAAGGAGTTAAAGTGTTTGGGGAAGGAGGAAGCAGAACAAGTATGTAAGTGTTTAGACTTCGCATCATAATTCCTGCTGGGCCCTTAAGCACAATGGAATCTCCTTGTTTTAAATTTGGGGGTTGAACAGAGAGAGCCTGGTTTTGGCTGCTGCCCAAACAGCTCATTGTGCAACTCGGTTCAAGGAGACTGCTCTTATACAAAGAGCTTATTCTTGGCTTAGCTAGAATATAATTTTTGCCACTAAAATGACCAACCTAGGGACTTAGTGAATAAAAGTGATTCGTGGCTCTCCGCAACTGGGATTATTAACTGTGTCAGTTAGGAGCACTGGCAAAATGTGTATAGATGAGAACAACATAGAACAGTTAATTTTTAAATCACTGCCTCAGTGCAGTGGTAATATGTGTTTCAATCCCTGAGAATGAGCAAAAGGAAATTTGCATTTATTATCTTCTTTTTCAACATTTTTTATGGCATGTGCAGTACTAAGGGGAAAAAAAAATCTTTCTACAATATTCTTCTCATCTCCTGACTAGTTCAGCAGTGGGTAATATAAGCAGATATTTCAGGAGAAATCCATGCATGGATTTTTTTCATCACTCAAACTTCTGCTTAATACTTGAGGAAAATGGAATCAGTGGCATGGTAGGATCCCTCGTCGAGGAATGAAGCGGGACACTCTTTAACGAAGCACAAGCTCATAGTGCTGCCTTTCCCCATCTTCATGGCCTGGTGTTAAGGCATCTTTGGACTGTGGCACTACTTGTTGTATTGAGTGAAAAAAACCCCAACCATAAGTAAAAGTATAGTTGGCTGTATCCTGAAGTATCTTACATACACTGCAACTTCGTCATTGAATTCCAGACTGTAGAAGTTAACCATCTGCTTGAACAGGAGCTATAGTTGGGCTTTGTTTTTATCCTTTGCGTCTTGTAAAGTAATAAGCATGGGGAATAAGATGTTTTAGTTCTCTGCTGGTCATTTCAATGGAACATAAAGGTCAGTAAGAAGGCTGGTACTTTGGGTCTCTGTGGGGTGAGTTAGAACAGCAAGAGAGAGGAAATTGGCTGCGTATTAATGATAGCTTCCGGCTTATTTGTCCAGCTTTTTACAAGTGAAAGGGAAAAGGAAAAAGAGTCGAAACCACCCACTTCATGCTTCTGAAGAAAAAGTATAATAGCAGTGAAACACAGATCAGTCAGTATTTATTTAATAATTACTGGAATTCAAAGAAAAGCAGAATTCACAAATACAACCAGCCCGCAGACAACAGAAGAATCCCAATACTTAAGAACGTGGCAATCATGTCTATTTATGTTCTATAAGAAAATATTTTTGAATGATCTTTTATTTGAAGCTACTGTAGCATTTGAGTAGGTAGAAGCTTTTCCTTTTCCGTATTTGGATGGTAGATACCTCAGGTCAAACGGAACCCTCTATAGAAAAGTAATTGGAGTTACACTGGAGTGAAGAGTTTGGTGCTATATGTTTATTACATACTACCCAGTTTCTATTTATGGCAGGACTATGGGTCAAGGGGCTGACAGAGCAATAACATACTTAAATAAACTGTGTGATTGCGATTCAAATGCTCAGTAGCCAGTAATTGCACGTTCATGTTTTGCACGATATGAAATGTACAAGCTCAACATCTCTGACATAAAACTAGCCTATTTTGCTCCTAACATCCATAACTGATGCAATTTAAACACTTCTCTGAGAGCATATTTAAGAAAATGGGAAGCAATGTGCAAGTGTTAGGCATGCAAGCCTGTTTCAAGAGATTCTTTGCACAAAGTTATTGATAGGTTTTTTGTACATAACATATGCAAAATGTAATTGAAATTAAATTAAATGTCAGCATGACACCATTAAACAGCTAACATTTGCCATCTTCTAAGACAACTATTCTGAAGCAGTAACTTCGTAATCAGGAATTTACTCACTCTTTTCTATTTATTTTTTTTTAAATTTATGTATTTTAGACAAATAAAGGTGATGCCCTTGCAAACCGTGTCCAGAACACATTGGGAAATTATGATGAGATGAAGGACCTGTTAACCAACCATTCCAACCAGAGCCACCTTGTAGGAATCCCAAAGAATTCTGTCCCGCAGACACCCATTGACAAAAATGAACAGACCTTTTTCCCAGAACCAAGAAACAGGATGATCCCATCTCATCAGATCAGTGGCCACTCATCAACATCAATGCCTCCGCCTTCTTCGTTGTCATCTAATTCTACTTTGCTACACAGTCACCAGAGCAGCAGGAAGTCGAGGACAGACTGGTCACGTGGTGGTCACAACTCTAACGGGGCCCAGCCAAGCCAATCCAGTAGTCAGCAGAGTCGGACAAAGCATAGCTCTTCTCATGACCAGCCACAGGGCAGGTATGAAGACCTCTATAGTTGTCAGAGTGAGCAGCATAAAAGTGGGGGAACTGAGGAAGCAAATTCTATGCCAGCATCTTCGCATTCGAGGAGGCATACTCATTCAAAGTCAGCAGCTGGAGAACACACTTACAAAGAAAACAGTCATTCGAAGTCACCCACAGAGCTTGAGTTTGTAGGTCATGGTCCTGGATCTCCACTTCCTTCCACATCTTTGTTATCTGCGAACAATGGTCTTTCGACCCAGAATTTCCCACCAGGACTTCACTGTAAAAACAGCATGGTCCAGCAAAAGCCTACAGCGTATGTCAGGCCTATGGATGGTCAGGACCAGGTACCCAATGACTCACCTGAACTGAAACCTCCGATAGAAATTGAGAGTGGATATGGAAATCAGTCCTTTGGAACACTGCTGGAAGGAAAAGTGAACACACCTAGTTCGAAGAACAAAGTACCAAAGCTCAACATTCCTCCTGTTACTGAAGTAAGTAGTTCAAAATATCTTCTCTCTCATACCGCTTGAGTATTTCATGCACTGAATATTTTCCTCTGGAAAAATGCAGTTCCATTTCCTGGAATTATGGTCTAAAACATTCCTTTTTTCTAGAATGTGCATGACTACTTTTGGCAAAGTTTGTTGTGATAGTCCCAGTAGCAATATTTAATGAAGTTTTAAAAACACATTTTGGAATACTAACATTGCTTGTTTCCAATTAATATTAAAAGGCTAGATCTCTGTTGGATGTAACACATTTATACCAGCTAGAATTCTGGACAGAATATCTCAATTCATCTGCAATTTTCACTTTTCTTGCATTTTCAGTTTAGGAGCTAGTTTGATGGAAAGATTGCTGGTTTAAACTCTAAGGAAAAATGGCAGTGTTCAAATTTCAGTGGTACTAAATAGTTCTACCAGTAGGGAGTTTATTTGCAGAGTTTGCTAAATTCCCATTGCTTTTAATGGAATTAATGTGGCCTAAGTTCTGAGTAATGCTTATGAAAATGTGCCCCATTAAAGCTTTTATGCCTTCTGAAGAGCTCTTAATATTGGGATTCAGTCCCAATCACTGCTACCAACAGTTTAAGCTGTTGAATTTTGTATTGCTGGTCAGTACAGTAGTCCTGTGAGGAACGTTTTAGTTGGTTCATATTTGTGTCCATTCCAAGCACAGATGTATAATAAGGAAACCAATTGAACGATTTATACTCTGTATACTTTTTCTCTTATTCCGAGTTTCTCTAAAGCAGTAACCTTTGCAAGGTAGGTTTATAGTGTACGTATGTGCAGAATCGCAATATGGATTTTTCATAGCTTTCTGTTTTCCCCAAAATATTTCCCTGCTTGGTAATATTTTTATACCAGGAATGAAGAGCAATGCATTCTTAAACCACTTTATTGCAAAAGGTCAGCTTTTTCTATTGGAATAATTGTTTCAAGCCAATAATTTGTTTGACTATTTAAAAACTTGATGTTATTTATTAACATTCCAGGCAGCAACAAAGACTGATGTGTTTTGCAGTAGAGCTTGGAATAATTTTCTGGGAACTGCATCTGAAAACAGTAAAAGGCCTATTTATATCAAGTGGAAGCTGAGGGTTGCTTGCAGATGGTGTTTTATTAGAAAATGTATTTGTTAATAAACGTAGCTTTGTACAAGATTACTTTACAGATGTTTCTGTTTATTTTTACCTTAGGTTAAAAATCTGCTGATGTAGATGGCTTCATAGTCTGTTGCGATTTGTCGCTAGCATTGTTTGGCAAGTAAATAATTGCATGCAAAGGAAATAATGATGTTACAAAAGCAAATACATTTTTTCACTTTTGCCATCTATTAACACTGCGAGTCAATAGAGGCACTTTAAAGTGCAGCATTAATACGAAGTATTTTTGGAAATAGAATGTACCTTTTGCAACTTGTATCAACTATTAAGAATGTATTTTTCTTTAACTTTTGAGTGAAATCCTGGCACTGTTGAAATCAATTGAGCTGTTAGCAATGTTTTTTGGGTGCAGGATTTCACCCACAGTCTTTTAGCGTAGCTCTAAGAACCTCTGATGTGAACTGTTGTTTTTGGCAAGAGTCCTAGTCACACAGATGAAAAACTACATTGTGAATTTGTTGCTATAGCTGCTTTAGTTTATATCCTGTGTGGTGAAAAGTATAGGTGTATAATTAGTTTCATTTATGATCAGATAAATGGTAAATTCTAGGCACTTTAGAAATGAATGCAGATAATAATCTTTAGTCAGTCTGTGTTATAAGAGTGAACAATAATTTGAAGAGGGAAAGAAAACCCAAACCTGCGTTAAGGTGACGAGTAACTTCCCTTTCCGATACAGAACATATGACAATAGCCAGGCTGATGGATCTTTTACAGGCAAATCTCCTCCTGAGTTTGGAGGGTTGGATTTTTTTTTTTTGCTTGTGTCAGGACTGTGAACTTTGGCCCTCTGTGTTTTTCCACAGATGTGTATCCTGAATTTGATTTACCCTGCATTCAGCAATAAAACTCCTTCCAATCCAACATTATAGATAACTGGTTTAGTTTAAGCTTAATCAGAACTGACAGTGCACACCTGTGAAACCCATAACCTTTTCAGAATGACTGCAGCGAGTGGCTCTGTTGTAATCTTTATACAATTGATGTGGAGGCTTATGATCCTTCAGTGGTGCTTATCAATTTACGAACCTTCCCTAGCCACCTCGAGCTGTAGTGATCTGGTTGAAACAATTTTGCTCCTGCTCCGCGGGGTTTCCATCCTAACACTGTTCCAGGTGGTGGTGGTGATCTTCTTCAAGCTAGCAGTGGGAGAGTTACTTCTTGGGGGCCATTTCTCCGTAATTTGTTCTGTGGCTCTCCTGTATCTTTGAGTCCATTTTTTCAAGTTGCTGAGTATACGTGTAGAGATTGCACACCAAAAGTTTTTCAGGGATTTCTCTCAAAATTTTGCATGCTTCCTCATCGAAGATGAGGGATTCTGTGAAGAAATAAAATTCCTAGGTGATGGTCCTGCAATAATGGCATCTGTTAAGATGTGCAAAGTTGGAAAAGAAAAAGACAGGTTTTGCTATCTTAAGGAGGGGGAGGGGAATAAGTAACCAAATATTTGAACAAGCAGATTTAAAAGATGAGTTCAGACTGATGTGGAAATATGGTCTCATTTATCATGGCTTAATGGAATAGGACGTTGAGTGCCCTGGAAGCATTCTGCCATGTGTAAGGAAGTGATCAATTTTATAACATAATTTGTGTCACTTGAGGTGTTGCTTTAAGAATTTTTGCTCATTCGCTGGGCCCAATTCTGCCCTCAGAGATGCCTATCCATCTTTCAGCTCCTCTGGAGTGGACAACATTGTTAATGCCTTGCTGCTGGCATGTCTCCACTGTGCGATGGATTGTGGTTTAGTGATTTCTGAGCTTGTAGAGATTCCTGGTAAGTTCACACAGACTTACCAGACTGGGTCAGGATGTAGTGTTAGCAGCACTTATGCACCCATGGACTAATCCCTGCCTCTGCGTGGATGCTGTTGTGTGATTTCCAGACCTTGACTCACCCACGCAGAGCTAGTTCAGACCTGTCTGCACCATGCGTGGCCGTTTCTCGTAGAGAAACAGGAACAGCAGAGCCTCTGTAGACTTTTAGATATGTCCTGTAAGGATTTCTTTATGATCTTGTGATCCTTTTGATTTCTTTTACCTTTCTCCTTCATTTTACTCATCAGTATTGTTTTCTCAGGGTAAAGGTAAAAAATTTTATGGTTTGGTGCCTTGAGCAAAACCCAGTGTAGCTGCTAGCACCCAGGCTTGCCAGCCTCTGAGATTCAGAAATTGTGAAGTAGCCCTTTCAGAACTGGGAGGCCATAAGGCCATCGTGTGACTTCAGGGGAACATGCAGAAATGCACTAGATATCATGACACAGAATTGATAACAATGGTCCTGGACCTCAAACTGATGGCAAAATTGATAGAAAGCCTCAAGCTGTAAACATTATTATTAACGTTCTTACTAACTTTCATCTCTTTACATACTTATATACATATTTATATTAATTCTGAGCTTGCATTTAACATTTGGTAAATTGCGGTAAGCCTGGGACATCGCAAAGAGCTTTTGTATTGCATAGAATTCCACCTACTTAATTTGTATGATGGCAGATGATTGTTACTTACCACTCAAAGAAAACCACGAAGTTAAATCCTATGCATTTCTTCAAAAAAGTAGAGGTTAGAGACCACAATAACAGCTGATCCTCTCTCTGCCGCATTAGAATCCAGAATCTTGATACGTGTATGTATATTTAAACCTCTAGGAATGAGATGCTTACAAATTATTTCAAATCGACTAACTCAGCAGGAGATAGCTGAAAGCAAGCCTGTACTTTTCAGATTGGGCTCGAACACAAATTACTGTGAGTACTGAGTAAAGCAAAGGGTTTTAAGGTCTGTGGGAACATCAGAAGATGCGTTCCTGGAAAATCTTCCACGCAGTTCTCCAGAACAATGCATGGGTTTCCAATCAATGTTTAGGGACGGGAAATCAAGAGCAATTGAGATAAGGTTTGATTCTCAAGGCAGAGTTTTTAAATCTCACTGCAAAATTGGCCTCACGTTCCTACAAAGTAGCAAATGCTCATATACCAAATTTTCCCAAAAATACAAAGCTAGGAACAAATCCAAAAGGCCAACAACATCTATGTCACCACCCACTTAAGTAATAAAAAATGGAGAACTTCTATTTTCACTTTACTTCTAGGAAAATATTTTGATGGGTTCAGTATACTGGAAAGTGATAAGCTTCTGTTACGTGTTTCAAATCATTCTGTTATTGCTGCATGTATTGATTAGCTTAGTACTTTCTGAGCTAGCTATAAAAAAGGCTGCTCTCTTTCTGCATTAAAGAGCAAGAAAAATTGACAGGTAGATAACCATATTGATTGAACCTAAATAGTAAATGCAAGAAGCTTATATATGACTTATAAAACTCTTTACAGGAACCAAAGCCAGTTTAATATCTTTTTTTTTTTTAATTAAATGGAAAGTAGATGTCTTTAATTAACCACCCCCACACCCTTTAGATATACATGCTACTCTAGCTGCCAACTATAGTACATTAGCCTAGTTGTGGGCAAATCACTTTTTTTCAGATACAAGCTTTAGCTGTCCCCCAGACTGAGCTCTGAAGGAGAATGGACTGAATCGCGCATTAAGCTGAAATCCCTTTGCTTGGTTCATATTTCAAAAGTCTGAGGCCAGAAACAAACCCAAAGAGCAGTATTTCTTGCAGTATTACAGGTTACAGCCATATGTTTTTCATTTGTAAATACTGTGAGAAGTAATGTTCTTGTGATACTTCTAAATGAGGACCATATGACACCACTCGACTGAAGACCTCTTATTGTGGCCTTTCTAAGGCTACTGTCCGATTGCTTGGACAATTGCTAGTGAAGCTGTTTTGCAGGGGTAGCAAGAGGACAGCTTGCTTATTTTAAATCAAACATAAATAAGCGTATTTAGGGCCTGATTTTGAACCGCTGTGACCAACGGGAACTTTGCATTTCACATCAGACTGCAGAACAGGGCACTTAATTTAAGTCAGTCAGTAGGTGTGGTTGAAAGAACTGACCGTGCCTATTTGGTTTGGGGAAGGAAGGGTTGGATAGCTTCTTTCCCATTGTGCATTTGTTCATGTTTTTTTGGTTTTGTTTTTTAAGCTACTTTTAATCTTTTCTTTCTCAGTGAAATTAGAGTACCTCTATTTGTGAAAGTCAGTCTTATGGGGTTGTAAAAAGTGATTTTTTATTTTTTTTTTAACCTTATAAGTGGCTTGTTATTAGTCCAAGTTAAGTGTAAGAAATACTGTTATTCAAATGGTGTAATATGAAACGTCACAAAGTAAAATGACCTCAAAGGCTTTGGGGAGAGCAGTAGTAGAATTTGTTTTGCTTGAGGAGAGATGCGGAGGCATCATTTAGTGGCTGCAGAGGGACTGTAGGGTGTATTCATAACTCTGCCAATAGATTCTGTGTGTGACTATGGGACAGTCACTTTGGTACTTCTCAAACTCATTATAGCCACTTTAATTTGTAGAGGTTTTTTAATCAAACAGAAGGCAGAAATCTTTATCAATCCTGTTTCTCGTTTTGATGAGTGGTCCTTAGTGCTTTGGTGCATCTGACTAGGAAAGGGAGTTACAATATTTACTCTTCACCCTTAGAAGAATATTGTTCAGATAGCTGATGAAAAAGCATTTTTATGGCTGCTTTTCCATAACTAAAACTGCATCTTTTCTGCTTCCTTCCATTAATTTAAGGAAAACATCACAAGCCATATAAAACCAGTGTTTAGTGTTGTGATATCTTCATGTTGACTGGTAATGTACTTTTTGAATAATGACCAGGAGTTGGTAGAGCTAATTTTTCAGCATCTTGTTTCCATCCATCTGGTATGCGAATGCATAAGGAAGGATGCTCTTGGATGTTGATAGTCTGCTTAGCTGTCAGCTAACAAGGGCGTTCTAGGACCAGTCCAGCAGGTGGGACCAAGTTGGAGCCTTTGCACTATTTGTTAATCCTTTTCTGGAACATGACCTGCTTTAATAAATATATTCTCTGTGAACTGTAAAAAAAAAAAAAAGAATGCTCATGTAAGAAAAGATGAGTACATGCCATTTTCAGGTATTTGAATTTTTTATGATGTGTGTTTTCACTCTGGGCTGTGATCAGCCCTTGAGTGAACAGTATGCATGCTTCTTACTGAGCACAGGATTGGCAGGTATTCGGGTATCAGCGTTTGGCCTTCTGTGCTAGAATGAATGGCCATTTGTAAAGTTTACTGTCAGCTATGTTAAATATTATTTTATCTGATGCAAACCTTTAAAGTAACACACAGTGAGTTTGAAAGAACTTACCTACATACTCACTGCTCTTTTCTATCATAACTTTCGGATATTTTTTCCACAAATTCTTCTGTTCTTTTCTTGTAGAGAGCAGAGGACTTAAGGTTTTAAATAGTCTGAGAACACAGAAGTCACATGCTTTTTAAAGTACAGGCAAGAGGGTATGCACGCATTTTTGCATGGACAATGACAGCTGCTGTGAATCATCGCTGGGACTGAACCTGGGGCTTCTCAGGACAGCCTCTGCTTCTTGAACAAGAGCGGGGACTCTTGCTAGCAGCTATAATTGACTTTCTCCCAGGGCCACTCATTTAGTGAATATGATGAAAACATTACATCCAACATGCACCATTTAAATGTATAAAAAGAGGCATAAGGAAAATACAAGAAAATCAGTGGGCATAAACGTACACTCGGAGAAGAAAGTTCTACTCCTGATGAAAATGGTAGTCAGGTAGAAAATTGGACTTTGCTTTATCTGGTGGGCGTAGATCAGTAAGAAACAACTGGAATACTCTCTTGCAAATTCCCGGAATCTGGGCAGCTGAATAGCACAGAAAGTGTGATTAGATATTGTGGAGGTAATAGCAAACCAAACGCAAACCACTGTTCAGATGCAATGTTAGCAGGTGAGACTGAAATACAGCAAGTGAAAGGTAAAGGAGGTGGGATAGTACCATATATTGTCAAGCTGAACGAAGATTTACAAAGAATATTGCAACAAGTAAAATAAGGCTTAGGAAAAGAATAAGAAGAAAAGGTTACTTACGCAACAGAGGTGTGGTAGACATGAAGGAGATGTATGTGTTATCTGAACATACAGTGAACCTTTGCTTCAGCTTTCGGTAGGAACACGCTGACCGTGAAGAAGAGGATGGACAGTGGAAGTGAGGACAGGGAAACTGGACTTGCCATAGGGGAAAGAGGAACTGCAGTACTCAGGTGCGGGTGGCTTTCTGGTGGGAACCGCAAGAGCAGAAGTGCTTAACTGCTCTTAAGCTCATGAAACTCCATCTTGTGAAAAGCTGTATGCGATATGCAAGCAATTAACCCATGATCCAGAAGGCAGCCTCCTCCTGCTCTGTGTTCTTGCATTTTTACATGCGTAAGAAGCTTACTTGCATGCATACCTCTAGGTATTTTGTATGCTTAGTTCGTTGACATGCAGAATTATACTCAGATTTTAAACCATTAGAGCAATACCATATGAATCATATTTATAACATACCTTCAAAGTGTGAAAATCAGAGGAGGGTCTTATATGAGCATTTCTGGCTTTATGGCCAGAGCCAGCCCACTATAAGCTAGTTGTCTCCGATTCAAGTATGGAAAAGCATTTAGGAGCTGCAGGTGAAAACATCATATGGGAATACTTTAATAAAAAAAACAGAGTGAAAGAAAGTTGAACATATAACTTGGCAACTCTCCATGAACTGCAGATACAGGTTAAAGTTATTTAGTTGGCAGGCGATTGCTAGTGTATTAGCAATGTTGGAAAAAAAAATAAATCTAATTTCTGTATTTTGGCTTGTGCAGTAAAGAAATTCCTCCCACATAAATATGTTCATTTCACCTTCTGGGAAGTAAAGAAAGGAAACTGTAGCTGCAGTCTGTTATTTAATCTTCCTGAAATTAGCATTTGGTGCTCAGGAAGATTGAAAGATTTAATGCCAATGCCTTCCTCAAAAGAAAGAAATGACACACCACATATGTTTTAGCACTGGTTAGGCTGTTAAATGGAATTAATCAAAATCCATGTTAAAATATTTCCATGTGTTAATTAGCAACGGTTTGGAACATTAAAATACATATTGGCTTGGGAATAAATTAGTGAAGAAATATCAGATTGAGTTTGTGGGCTTTTAATTGCAACATAATATACTGTGTGTTTTAGAAAGGTAGATGTAAATACACTCCTATGAAATGCTATGGCAATGTGCATTTAAAAGTTGTGTAATAAAACAATCTACAACAGGCTTTCATTATGGCAGAGAGGCTGATACCATTTCCCATTTTAAAAGAAACATTAAATCGTTCCCTCATATAATAAAGCAAGAGAAAAACAGTTTAAAAATGCCAAGAGTTTCATCTCAGGCCAAAGGAAGTTTTAAAATTTCTCCTTTGAAAATCATGATGATGTAGCAAGTACCAACACCAGGTCTCCTGTTGCGAGTAGAAGAATTTACTTTTGCCTTTCAATTCCTGCTGGATCACTGCAAAGTTTGTTTCCCATTCCCTCATGCTGAGTCTTGAGAGCAGCAGAATAGCATAAATTTAGTTAAGCATGTAAATGAGACCAGACAAATGGGTACATTCATACTCTTAAATTACTACACACATGGGAGGTAGAGATATCTATGGTAGTATTGTAGATACCTAACTCCTAACTGAGGGTAGAGACCTGGGTGGCCCACAGGGTAGGGAGGACCCATTTCTTTTCCAAGGGAGGGCGTGACCATTCTCTTCCATGACAAAAGAATATGTAGGAACCACCTCCAAGAGATTTCCTGAAGTTGCATCCTGGGGTTGATCTCCCACGATCACATTGGTGGGGATGATTTTGTGTACATCCAGTGAGGGAAGCTTAAGAAGAAGGTAGTGTTGATTTCAATTTTTTCTGTGGTTCCTGTTCAAGTAGCCATTTGTAAAATAACATTGAGCATAAAGAAAAGGGTTGGGGAGCAGAGGGACAAAGAGGCAAGGTAAGCACAGATTCAGTCACTTTCCAGGCTAATGCACCTATTTTTGCCTGGATTTGCAAAGATCTTTGAGAGGAGTCAGTGATCATAGGTGTAAGCCTCAATCCCCATTGATACTGCCAATTAATACTGCCAGTCTAAACATATTTCAGTTAATACATGCTGCTTTCCCTTGCACGCTTCCTCAGAATAATTTCCTATTGTTATATCCCCCAGATGTGTAAACTTGTCGGGTTATATTTCACTGAGCTGCAAGCTGTGACACTTAAATCCACAAGACAAGCTGGCAATTACTTCTGCTGTTTGTAAATATCCAGGCACCCATTTACATTTGCCAGTGTTTTAAATATAAACGTTGAGATAATTCTTTCTTAAATATGTTAAAATACTGACACGTACCCTTTGTAAACTTAGAAAACCATAAAGATCCTCCCAGGATTTGGATTTTATTACTTAAGAGTTCACCCTGAATGAAGGCTTCACATCCTGGCCAGTAACCTGCATCTGTGGGGTTTAATCCTTTTTGGTGCCAAGGAACCCTAACTTCCATGTCATCAGAAACTAAAAACATCTCGAAAAATATATAATTTCTACTAGCACATGCTAATGACACTTGAATACGCTTAATTTCGAACCTCTCTTTCCATCCAGGAGTAGCTTGCTTAAGCAGCTTCCTTGTGAAGTAAAACTTCACAGTGTATTTTGCATTGGGAAGAAAGAGAGACTGTAACATCTTCCCTTCCCGCCAACACATGCAGTTACACATTGACATGAAATATGGCACAAATTTAGCTAGGGAAATATTAAAAAGAGTAATTTTTATTCAAAGCAATTATCCTAGCAACCACATCATTTGCTGCACAATACCATGATCACAAAGGTCACCATTTAACATGGTTTCATGGCAAGGACCACGCACTGTGGTGTCATGGACCACAAATAGTTTGCAGATCCAAGTTTGGAAATCGGGGATTTAGGGCTTTGCCAATATTTCTGAAAGCAAAACTTTACCATTAAAGTTTCCTAAGGTCTGTGGAGTCACAAAAAGCCAGTGAGGGGATATGCACTGTCCGTGCCAACAGTTGACATTTTTTCATTGTCATAAATTATTTCTTCCACCACCAGATAGAAAATGACTGTGCAGAGTGGAATGGAGGTGGGGCTGCATTCAAAAAGTTTCTGCATGTGAATACAAAGAAATACATTTAAATCCCACTAAATTTGTACTTAAAACTGCGATCGCTTTTTCCCCTCCATGTAGTAATAAACTAGTTCTTGCCAGTTCCTTAAAACATAAAATACCCCATTCGCTGTACTCCAGATAAACAAAATAAAGCAGACTGAGGAGCAGACCCTTCTCTAAGGGGCGTAGACGTGATTGTAAAATACAGCCAGGTTAGACCTGTCTTACCCTTTGATGTTGGCGTTGCTGTGCAAGTAATCCCACTAATTCCATATGAGGGCTAAGGCTTTCTGATTTTGAATAGAAGCAGCAAAAGTGGGCCATAAATGATCAGCCTGAATAAGACTTATTTAGGACTAACAGCAAGAGTAGGATGTAGCAGGGATATAGAGAGTTATTGCTCTTCAGAGGAGAAGAAAAATTAAAATTTGCAAAGGCTGGTTTTGTAAACGTGTTTTATTAAGATGTAACCGCACCTGCATTTCATCAAGAAAATTGTTTGCTACAGTTTTTAATATACTTTGATATATTGAATATATTTGATTTATTTTGATAATAATGTTTTTCTGCTTTTATTAGTATTCTACATATTTTAAGTCCCTAGTCCCAAATATCAGATCTTGTGAGAGATGGCCTATTAACTTATAATTGTCATCCCACTTTTTCAGAACCAGTGTTTTAGCTATAATGAAGACTTCAGATAAGCAACCAGATTTCAGATGTTTAGCTAAATCAGGAATATCATGTTACTATTGACTTTGCTTGGTTACAAGAGCCAGGTGCTAGAAAGAAAAGGGTGAACTGCTGTGAGCATTTTAGTTTATCTTAGGAGCACACTTTGGAAACAAATCTGATCTTCCCCAGTTGCTGCTCTTTGGTTCATTGGGGAGTGGTCTCAGGATACGTGAACTAAATTTCTTTAGGTTGAAAGGAAAACAAGAGAAGCTCTGCAGGGATGCCTGTAACGTGCTCCAGATGCTCCCTGGTGCTCAGGAAAAGTCAGACTAGGGCCACGCAGCCCCTTCTCTCGCCTCCCGTCCCCCAAGACACACACGCTGTGTTCACTGGCTTCTTGGCACTAACTCTTTCTCTCCACAGGTTGACTCCTATTGTGCTGCACTTCTTACTAATGTAGATACAGCTTAATTCTCAGACACTAGGACAGATAGTGACCTGGGATAAAATTAACTGTCATAGTGTTACAGAAAGGGTGACTGACTTCTATAGCTTGCCTATTAAGAACTGTAAACACCTATATGTGCAGGTGGCAAGAATGGAGAAGACTCTGCCTTCTCCTCATAACGGGCTGCATCTCTACAGGGACAGCCTAAGTCTAGCTCTTTGAGAAGGGAAAACTGTAAGCAATGGAGGCAACTTCCATAACTAGGCATGTTAAAAGGCAGCTGATTTTTACAGCCTAGCATGGGAGATTTTCCATAACAAATCTTGAATGCGGTTTCAGAAGTGGGAGCCCAGAACAATTCTCCATGTTCTTGGCTGCTCCAGTCATTTTGGTTTCGAGGGTGAGGCACATGTCAGGTCACTGAAGGACAGAAGGGAACAGAGGCATGAACAGAGAGAGGGATTTCCCCTTTCGTTAGCCACAATAAATATGTTTGTTCAAGAACAAATAGCTGGAATAAGAAGACGTGCAGCTCTGATGCTGAAGAAAAGGCTATGTCAAATATATAGGAAATACTGTTCGTAGATAAACCATTTTAAGGATTGTCGTTTAACGAGGCCAAGTTTACTTGGGCTCCTGACTAAGTAAAGGCCCCGTGTTTCATTCTTTTTCCCGTTAGCTAGCATGGGGCACTGCATGGTGAGGCAGTGAGCTGGGCTTTAAACTATTTCAGTAGAGTATAGTGCTTTACTGCAAACTGCCTTGGACTTTGGTGCTGTCAGAAATCCTTACTGAGTGGGATTTCCACGTTTAAAGTCAGCAGAGAGGGGCAGAAAGAAGATGCTATCTCTGTGGCATGCCATTAATAAAAGGTTTGCTTGAACATAACTCCCTTATGATAGCAAACTTGCGTATAATGGCGAGAGTATTTACTTGGCACTCTCCAGGATTACCCGTGGTATTTTGTTGTAATGGTGGAGAGAGAGGGAGAAGTCCAGAGAGAGACCAAACCTGTGGCAGTGGAGCATAGCAGGGGTACTTCCATGGCTGTCCCAGGCAGAGAGGTGGCACAGGGGCAGCTGGGCATAGAAGGATAAATGGGTTTGCTTTCACCAGTGCCCAGGCTGAAAGCAACTCTGCAAGTAAAAATGTGGCAGTTTGTGTTGGCAAAACAGGAGACTTGATCAAGAGCAGCTGGCACTGAAGGCATGAGCTCCAGTATGAGGCTGTGGCAGAGGTCATGGGGGAGTGCCTAAAATATGTTGAGGGTGCGTTACCCGACTTTCCCAACTGCTACAGCCTCTGTCTTGGCTTCTCCAGAACCAGGCCATTTCTTCTTTGCAGAGTTCTTGCAGGTCTCATCTTACTTCCCTTCCTGTGGGTGCCTGGTTCTTCAAAGTACTGGAAGTAAAGCTGACTTCTGCACTGCGTTTGTGAACTTGAGCTTTTGCGGACTTCATAGATGATTATTTTTCTGGCAGTGATGTCATCGGTTTGTTTTCTCTCTGTATGTGCATATGTACAAATCCAGATGTAAAATTGTAGATAAACAGTAGATAGACAGTCATATGACCGCTTAGATCTACATCCACACTTTCAATACAGAGACTGAAAAAGCTTTCCCTGGCACAGTGCTGTGGTTTCACAATAGATCACACATGACGAAAGTGGAAAGGAATTACATGTTTTGTTGCCTCCTCTCCTGTGACATAAAGCCACATGGAGATCTTCACTGCATCTGGTTTCTTATTTTGGCCCTGAATACAGACAAGTATCACAGGCCCTAACAATTGTTGTTTCTGGTCCTCCCTCCAAAAGTGAGACCCAAGGGAATTCGTTTTCAACTGAATTCTCTCCGTTATCTTCAGTGCTTAAATTTACTGGCATTGCTTGTTTGTCTCTTGCTGAGTGGGATCATACAATTACTTCTTCAATTCCTCTTTGTTCCCACAGCTACTTTCACACTTAGTCCTTCTCAAAACGAAGCGAGATCAGCTTTGCCCACAGTGCTGGTGTCCCATGGCTCCCAGCACTTACTGTTTCCCCTGCCGTGGGGAAGGGTGCGGGTCTGTGTTGTCGGAGCCGGAGGAGGGAAGGAGGAGAAAACTTTGGCTTGTTGCCCACGGTATAGGGAGCAGAGCTGTGTGCCTCAGGAGCCGGAGGTGGGGAGAGGAAGACACTGCAATCCCTAGGTAGAAGAGCAGAAAAGTGAAGGCATCGGTGCATGCTTTAGTGGACATGACAGAAAGATAAGGGCCTGAGAAGGGGAAAGTGCAAGGGAAGAGCACGGCAGGTATTCACCCAGGTGCAGGATGCTGGACTCTGGCTGCCCGGCGGAGGCAGCAGCAGGAGTGCCCACCTGGACAAATGGAAAACCTGGAGGATATTCTCTCGTCTGACTTCGCAACTGCCTTAGCCTCTTCCTGTGACTTGTCTGCAGCATTTGCAGGGAGTATAAGTGACTGCAATAATGTGTTTTTCGATCAGATCACTAATCCATCCATTCTAAGGAGGGGTAAGCTGCCCATGAGACTTCTGCCCACTTCTTCCAGTTTCCTTTTATATACCATCAGATGATACCACCAGCAAATAGCTGTGGCTGTGATAGCAGCACAACCTGTACTCTGTTGTCATAGAAAACAACATTTTAAGTGAGCGCTTAGTACCTGAGAAACAATCCAGTATCTTCTGTTAGGAAGCTGTGAGTTAGCAAGCTGCTCTTAAACCTTGAGGTGATTATAGTACACGTGTTTAAGGTGTAGAACCAAAGCTTCTGTATTTGTGTATGTGTATAACAGAAGGTATTCAAATGTGTTCTCCCACCATTTTTCATGTATTTTTACGGTGGTGATGGCTGGACTTTGCATATGGATTATTGTAATCCTACATCCTTGTAGCGAAGTCTCACCTTGGATTGAGTGTCACATTGGGCAAAGAACATAGCAGATATTTTGGAACAGTTTTCCTTCATGAATGATTGCTTTCTCTCTGCTCTGAGGAAGGAAAAAAAAAAGAAGCCACAGGACTGCATTTACCACAGCTCTATGTCTGAGCTAATAAACTCTGCTGAGAGCTTCAGCTCAGGCTTACACGTTTTTTTCCAGCCTGAAACGCAGGCTGAGGGAACTCAGGTCTGCCCACAATAGACAGCACAAATATTCCTTGAAAGGGTTCCAAATGTTTCGAGGCCTGGATAGCCACGGCAAGAGTTTGTATGTGTGCATAAAAATATATACCATATAGGATGTGTATAAAGCCATAAAAAAATCAAGTAAAATGTGCACACAGGTCTATTGAGATTGCTCTTGGAAAATTATATTTGTAAAATCACAGAGTCCGGGGGCGGGGGGGGGGGGAGAATGCGTTTGGGTTTGGGTGTGGGTTTTTTTTAAAACACAATGAAAAGCCAACACTGGCACTTTTTGGCATTTTTGCATGTGGCTGTTACCCAAGTCTCCTTAGGGATTACCTTTGACACCAGGCTCTTGAAGTTGCAGCATCTTGCATAGCGTGCTTGCACAACAAGCACTGCGCTTCATAGGCAGCAGGTTTAGACCCAAGGCAGTAAGCAGCGATCACTGCCACTGACATTGTCTGCAGCATTTTGTAAGAATGTTCTGAACCATTCCAAAAGTGAAGGATAGAAGATGGAGTAAAGGAGACTGTTGGGAAAAAGAAAAAAAAAATCCCCACAGCACATAAGTCTTGCACATTGGCTTTAAATAAAAGAGATATAAGCAATTATTTCAAAATCTGGTGTCTAAGCTTTTGAGTTTATTTACTGAAAAGGAAAAATCAATGCATTTTCTCCAGGAGGATCAATTAGTGCTCCTGCCAAAGTCAGTGTCATTTTTATTTTTGGCCCTTTATAATTAAGGTTAATAGATGAAAAGTGTTCTCCATTTCCCCCCCCGCCCCGCCATACATCTATACTTACTCCATAATATGCCAAACAGTGAGACCCAGATGAGAACCTACTCTTCTGCAGAGATTTTATTTTTAAGGACTGAATTCCAAACCTACTGTTGCTTATAGAAAACTTGTCATTGACTTCAGTAGTGTTTGGATCGAGACCTGTAAAAATAAATTCAGACAGAACCACTCTGAAATTAGCACGTACAGATGACGACTGCATTATAGATTGGACTGGACTGAGTATTTGTGCTATCCTCTTATGTAGCACTTCAAAACACCACAACTTTCACTGAAACAAGCTCTTGGGAAAATAAATGGAGACATTTCCAAATACTATAGCTGCTTCAGTATTCATACATAATAAACCCAGCTTCTGTAAATAACTCATTTTATCTGTCAAACATTGTGGGCACATATGCCACATTAACTGTCACTGGGGTCGTAAATAAACAATGTATCTGTCTACACATTACTTATGTCTGGGGGGAAATGAACAAGTACACAAGAAGAACAGTAAGGAACATATTTTAATTGTAAAATAAAATGTTGGTGTTGCTATTGCTGATTATTTTAAATACATCTGAATTTAAAAATATAGGTCATAATTCAATGCAAGATGCAAAAGGGTAATATTCAAAAAAAATCGAGTTAAGGCGTTTAGTATATATTTCTTAAACACTTTACTACTCCCAGTACTTGAATGTACAACTGTGGGCACACTTTGACTCTTTATTCTTAACACAGCAATAGAAAACAGGCCCCCCCCGCGTGCTCCCTCCCCCCGGCGAAACTGCAAAAGCAGAGTTTGGAGCCGCAGCAGTGTCTGTAACTGATGCTCTAATGATGCTTGACTTTGTAGCCAGAATCTTCTCAAAATGGCATTTGCAGATTTGGCTCAATTCCATCAGAATCAACAGTGTTTTCTGTATATAACCATATATAATTTACATTTGGGTTTAGAGTGTAGGTCCTGACTCTGGTTTACTGTGTATCAATGCGCTGAACTTACTTACATCTCTTTAACATTGCCACAATGGACTCTCCTTTCTAATAGTCTGTTTGCATGATTTCTGCTTAGCAGCCTGTGCTGTACCACTTGTTTGTGATCATGTTTAGGCACCAGAGATAGTAGGAGACTTCTAATGAGATGCCAAAATATCAGGAGTCTGCCTTTGCCCACTGGAGTATCTTCATTGTTGAGAGAGATTCTGCACACTTTTATTTGTTTTCTGCAGGCACCGTTGTCACTTAAAAGACCAATTTCTGAGCCTTTCTTAGAAAAATTTGTTCCTTGATGTATGTTTGAAAACAAACAAATCCAAAACCAATAAACACACAGATTCTCTTCAGCCTCTTCTAAATTTGTTGTACTTTTGGTGAAAAAAAAAAAAAAAAGTTCATCAACCAACTGTGTATGGATGGGGATAACAGGCTTGATTTATGATAGAGTAAAATTAAGATAAACTCTGTCTGAGCCAAAGTGATAGTAGATCTTATATTTATATTGTTAGATGATATTATCATTATTAATTATAGAATTATTATGATTTAGTGTCTGCATTAATACTGCAAGAGAGACAATGTTTTAAAACAAAACCAAAGCCTTTATAAATTCTGTTGGTTGGCTAAACTACACCTTTTGTATTAATAGTCTTTTACCTAAGCTAATGAGCCAGAATATTAAGATTTAAGACATTAGTGCTATTAATGTAATAGTAAATGATGATGAAATTCAGCCTTTAGATATTGCCATGGATCTCTTGGAACTTATGAATGGGCAGAATTTGACCCTACATGCTTTGCTAAAACACCAAAATACCACAATAAAGGACTAAGGTACATTTAAACCTGGGATGATTAAGTCGCAAGGTAGCTATGTCTTAGAAAAGAAATGTATTTACTTCTGCTTGGCATGCATATAGCAAGAATCCATTGTGTGCATCCATGTTATTTTCCTTTGACATAGTTAAATATCTGATAAGTTGTTTTCTGCCACGCACAACATTGCAAGTGGCATGCTAGAAAGCATATACGATCTATAAGGAGCTCTTGTTGCTGGATTTAAACAGCACAGCTATGACAAGAATTCCAGTGCAGACACCTCTTGTTAACAGCCCTTCCATAGATGCTTAAGTTCAAATTAACTGTTCTGAAACCCAAATTAGAGTCAAATCTGATGTGAGCCAATTTACTCTGCACAACAATCATGGGCAATGAAAAGTGTTCTGCTAGATTGCTGTTTAAATCGGATCACTATAGCTCCCTCGGTGGGAAAGCAGTGCAGAATAACAATGGCCAGCGGCTAAATGTAATTTAATTATTGGGTTTACATATTGGTTAGTTCTTGCATTGTTTAAAAAGAAACATTTTCCAGCCAGGTGTACGATGTCTGGCCAGTGTTAGAATCGTTATAAAAAGCTGGAGGAATAATAGACTGGTGATCTAACACATTTAAATTAAGCAAGGTCTGATTGTTGAATGCTGAAGGGTGGTGAGTTCATTTCCATGGAGGGCTGACATTTTGTACTTTTTGTATATTGCATTGTTAGTGGTATAATGCGTACAGAAATATGATGATGAAAAGCCTGAAGACTCGGAGTTTGAAAATAAAGCTTCCTTAGGGTTGAAATATCTGTTGTTTCACACAGCAGTTTTTCTGGTTGAAATCAGATGGTAAATTTGAGACCCTCCATTTAGTATTTACAAACCAAAGGAAAAGAGAACTAATAAGATGTCAGTCCATCTTTCTTTCATCTGTTCATTAGACTTGCTCATAACTGAAAGATACTCCAGGTTGCTGAATGTAAGGTGGTTTAGGGCATCCTTGTTATAGTACTGCACTTTTTTCTCCAAGTTCCTTCTTTTGTATCGTAACAGCAAAATTCCATATCACATCGCTGTTTGATATGTAATTGCTTGATAGGGTGTGATGACACATTCATGTTATGTTAGCAGCATAATTTAACTGCTCCATTTTTTTAAACCATTTGCAAAAGTGCCTGAAATGTGTGCATTATAAAATAGGGTCATTACTGCTATGGGTGAATTGGCATTTCAGTAATAAACCCTTTGTAGAGGGTTAGATGTTAATGCAAATCTTTTATCATTATAAATATGAATCAGTCAGCAACAATATGGAGTGACTTCAATAAATGGACACCGGAAAATCTGATTTGCTGGATGCTGATACTGCGGCTCTCAAAACCCTGATACCATGCCACCAAAATGTTTGCCGGGGTAGTACAAGTCGAGAACGTAGTTTGTTGGTTGTTCAAGGGAGGAATGCTACTCCTGGATCAGCCGGCACCGTAGGTCAGGAGTGGCTGGCATCTACTGTGTTTGGAGGGAAGGAGGTTGAAGTGGATTGCTGTCTTCTAAATGTAGCCTCAATTTCTGCCTGTATTTCATACAGGCACCAAAGCCCATCTCATTATGTGCCTCTGTGGCATCATGGATCCATTCCTCTGTCTTTACTCAAGTGAAGCCTGCTGCAATAAATATGAGTGCCTCCCAGTAAAACTGATACAGCCCTTTGCACTCCGTTTCAGAAGAATGTTTTTCATACTGTGTTGAGAATACTATGTTGCACATAGAGAACCGAACAAAAAGATTGTGTGCCAGAGCTTCTTGTCTTATTCTTTTCCTGACCTTTCTTTCCAAGGAAGGTACTTCAGATGTGCTTCTCTGAGGGATAAAAGACATCCCCACGGGAAAGTGAGAGCATCTCCTGTTGCAAAGAGGAGGCTAAATGCTGATCTCAGGTTTGGATTTGAAGTAGGTTAGTGGACACCTGAAGAATCCTTCCAGGTGTGGCTCTCCGAGAGCAGAACCTCATGTATAGTCCCATATACATTTCCCTCCTCTTCATTCTGAGGCAAGGGATGGAAGGAGGAGTTACCTCAGCTTCAGCACCAAAGCTTAAGGTCCTTACTTAAGGAATTTAATTGGCTGCATTGACTTAGGTTTTATCAGGATTTAGACCTGTGGAGGTTCATCTCTGGAGTACCTGTTAGGAGCTCAGGAAGGATGCCAGCACGGCTGGAGATCTGAACACAAGCTCACAAAAGATGTGGCTGCGCCGGTGGAGTGGAGAAAGGGGGTGGCCGTGGATCCTGCCTACAAAGGGTCATGTATAACTAAGATCAATAGACATTAGTATGAATGCTCCCGCCATTAAGAAGTAGTATCACATATATACGCCTGTCAGGAATTACACAGTTTATGTTGTCACTTAGGACATGGGGCTCCTTTTCTGCTGTTTCACTAATTCCGTTTTATACTCTGTCCATGACACCAGCTAGTAAACTCATGAAAGCATGTTTTTACTGCTAAACTTTTTCTGTGTACTTCTTTGTCATTTAGTAGTGCCTTTTGTAATCCATGCCATATTCTTCTGTCTTCCGTAGTGTGATGCCATAGCACTGGATGTGGTAAGACTCATGGGACGAACTACTAATGTCATCAGTAGAGGCCTTGACCGCTCATAGGCTTAATGATTTTCTGCATCTTTGGCAAACAATGGTGTTATCTCCAGTTATAAAACCACCAATAAACATGACTTTTTACTGTGTGATAAATTTAATGTCACTTAGTGTGTTGGGACTAAAGAGGACATTTATGAATGAACCATGAATAAGCAAGGTCCATTCCCTACTCTATGTCCATTATAGAATGAAATGGTAGAATTTGGTCTGTTTGGACACTCTATGATTTATGAAAAATTTAACTTGAAAATATCTAGCTTTTGTTATTGGAAATGCTTTGTAGTGGAAGCACATACCGTAAGTGGGTACCAGGTGAAAATGCAAATGGCATTTCTCAATTTCAGTTCATTTTGTTTAAATTTAGAATAGTGTTGGATGGCTTTTTTAATGTTTGCTCACTCAATAGGCACATAAAAGTCCTATCTGCCTGCATGGTCTATTTACTTTTTAGGTCAGATTTGACACATATATGTGTTATTTCAGGAGTGTAATCATTCAACTTGTTGCCAGTTTCAGGGAATTCTTTTATACTTAGGTCCTCGTGAATTGAATTAAATGGCTAAAAGATTAATTTGTTGTGGAAAATAAATAAATAAATAGATTGATGGATATTATGCCTCTAATTAAACAGTGTGAACCAGAGAGACGGTTCTTTGTTATATTTCTGTCTGGAAGGCCAAATGTTCCAAGCGCTTGAGCCAACCCTCATGTCTTAAATTTTAAGAAGCTGAAATTAATAAGGTCCTTCTGCTGGTGGAGATATGCCTGACCTCTGAGGTATTTGCAGTTTGTGAGTCAGTATTATTGAAACCTGTAGTTTAAATGCCATAATTTCCCATGATGAAAAGGAACAGAGTATTTCCAAAATTATAATATTGTAGTGCATATATGCAAAATCTATAGGTGTTCTTGATGAATAACAACGCACTCTGACAGCAAAGAATCAACACAGAAAAATTAGGTCACAGCAGCTTGCTTGCTCTTTACACTGTCATGGTTGATTGGTTATTCTCATCACCCTTTGTTTAAAATCATTTCAGAATTAATTGGCGTTCATTAACGCAAGTCTTTGTAGCAGAATTGCAGAAACAGTCATTAATGTAGCTAATAAACATAAAAAAGAAAAAAGGATCCTATTACCAGGTCCCTACAGGCTGTTAACTAACATTTTGAATAAGAATACATAAACATAAATTAAACATTTTTACAAACTGCTAAGGATGTGGGAATTTAGCGTGGTGGTCTGTAGTAATGCTTTGAACCAATTTGTTAGATTATGTCAATTTTTTAAGTTTCTGCTGTAAAGATAGTGGTCCTGATTAGCTTAGATTTTCCCTGCAGTTATGCAGGTTTCTTAAGAGGTCTGTCTGCCTCTGCCAGCTACTATGGAGGATCCTTCTCCCCTGCATTCAGTGAGTGTTTTTCTGGAGGAGTGTAGAGGTTCAGGTTCCTTTTGTGATGTTTTGAGAAGAAACAGAGCCAACTTAGAAGCCAGAAGTTTCGGTTATGGGTCCAACAGCAGATACTGACTGGTGCAACCATCACCTGCCTCATTTGTGTGGGTGAAGGTTGGTGGCTGATTTTATCTGGGTGCTCTGCCATCTGATTTTCCTGTGAGGGCGAGTTAGACCGACTCAGTAAAATGCGCTCTCAAATTTGCTGTGTGTTAATTACAGGTTTTCCCTCGTTTGGGCTGTTGCCCTGATTTGATGGAACATGCAATTTAGAAGGCACTGCTGTATCTCTTAAACAACCTCCCCAGCCATTTTTGCTACTGGATCTCCCAAGGTTCAGGGTCGTTAGTGGTCAAGTAGAACACACATCGGAAAGTCACCTCTGCCGTGTACCCTGGCACGTGTGGGAGGAGCAGGGAGATACGATGGTGCATGCGCAGCTGCGGGTCTTGGAGCATGTTTCTACCTGAACCCTTGCAGGTCTGTGGGGATGCAGCAGGTCCCAGCGCTCTCGCACAGGCTCTGGGGTTGAGCTGTTCAAGGAAGACAGGGTCATTCCTGTGCTCACAGGTACTTGTTACCCAAAATAGAGCGAGATGATGCTTGTACTGCCTACTTCTACATGGAAGGGAACTGCGGCTCTTCAAAGGGTGATAAAAGCAGCCGTGGTGTTGGGCACGCAGCAGAAGCTCCCAGCGCAAGCTCTGGCTGGAACTCCTTCCAGCCGCATGATAGCTCCTCACGCTGCCCGTCCCTTTGGCTGCAGTGCGGGGAGCGGGCGGTGGAGCTGGGCGAGGCGGCCAGGCCGCCGGCATTCAGCCGGCCGTTCTGCACCTGCACCGCGCCGGCACAGCTGCCTCCTGGGCACCGTTCTGCGCCCCTGAGAGTTGGTAGGACACCTGAGTCCCTGATTTGCAGGCGTGATGGAGCACGCAAATGCAGTCTTGGCATACACAGGAAGTTACAAAAACATTTCAAATACAAAATCAACTAGACAAATATATTGCTTTGTGTGCCTGACTCTTGATACACGGTGTCTGTATACATTCTGACATACACAGAGAAACAGGAAGGCTTGCCAGTGATCCATATACATTACTTTTTATAGCATACAATTTCAAAGAATTCAAACCTCAAGTAGGATACACTTGGTAAAGGGACAAAGAAATATATTTACCCCTACAATTAAAATATAATAACAGAAAGACTAAAAATTGTTTTTGTCTAACTTTTGCTTATTGACTAAAACATATAAATGGCTTTAGGCACTACTAAACAATAAAAAAAAAAAAAAGTGGCTCACTATTGGGTCTTTTATCCATTTTAATTTATTTTGATGCTGCATGCAGTTTCTGAATATCTTTTGTGGGTTGTAATAAAATAGCCGCAGTGCAATTTTGCATGTATGTCAAGCGGTGCGTGACCTGATATGCAAATTTAATACCAAGGTGCCAAAACTGAATTCATAATGTTTCACATCTACAGAGCTGTTTAAGGCAGTTTAGAAATCAATGAATATGTAATATGAAGGTGATAAGACCTAAATAAAAACCCTATTTATCTACTATGAAAAGTATTTATACACAGAATATTTAGCACAAGCAGAAAATGGACAGAGTTTCCAATTATATGGTTTGCATAAACAAATGTTGAACCATGTGCTTAGAATAGATAATAACATAGCTAGTTCCTTTGCATTATACTTTAGAAATGTTTACAGATGTCTCTCTCTCAGTGTATATATAAAATGAAACACTAAACTGAAGCAGCTTTTGAAGAAAACCTCTTTGAGGTCTCTTATTTATTTTTAATTTACAGTATATGGGGTGCTTCATTATAGGTTTCTGTTACTGGTTTTCAGGTTATTAAAGATCAGTGAAATAAGATACACTTTTGTGAAGTCTTGTAGTTTATGGTGAAATAAGGGACATAAATTTAACTGGTAATAAATAAGAATCAAATGTTTTCCATCTGCTTACCTTTAAAAGCAGAGAAGATCTAATTTTGGAAGCATTTTGACTCTTGAGATCTTTTCCTGAATCGATGAACTGATTATTTGTATTGCTTTGTCCAAAAAGTTAATCTAATAAAGTTTCGGGAGTTTACCAAATGATACTCGTGAATTAGATTGGCCTTTCACTCAGCATGCTTGTATGTGGAGATGGACTGGGAATCAGTCCCAGCTATACCACTGCAAATACATACTGTCTCCCCACGGAGGAAGAGAGAGTATATGTGTTTGACTGGCCGGCTGCGTTGTTTTACAGCACCCTGCCAGTCAGCACAGAGAGACATTTATATCTCTTGGCTTGAAATAAGTTGCTACAGTAATGACTACCAATGTGTTGAGCAATCAAGAAAAGTGTAGGGGTGCAGCAGGTTTTGAAAAACATCCATCACGCCATATGTGTACTGCTGATATTTGGAAGAGATTTTGCATCCACCTTGCTAGAGGTCCGTCATTGGAAAAGTCAGAGCATTAGACTGACAGATGAAATAATGATTTGAAACAGATACTAATAGATCTTTGTTCTTGTGTACGAAACTAGAGAAAACTCAAACCCCAGAAGTGGATGTTTTTTTTCACACCTGACCCTAAACCAGCTCGGGTGTAGTTTTCCACTAGTTTTCAACTGCCTGTTGACTTAAACCCTTGTTGAGGTTCAAGATATTAAAGTCCGCAGTAAATTTGAACACCTTCTTTCTCTGACCAGATACAGATGAGCAGAACTGGGAGGCAGATAATAATGAAGAAAACCTTAGTTTTTGTCCCTTGTGTGGCTACTGCCCCGTGAAATTGCTGCCTCCCTCTGAGAAATGAATGATGGGGTCATTTTTTGTTTCTGCATGAGGACTTGTCTACATTTCTTCAGCAACTACTAGAACCATTCATTTTTATGAAGTTTTCTTTGGCTCGTGCCACTATTTATTAATAAGAGATTGTATTAAAAAAAAAAAAAGTAGCCAGCATACTGTGAGTGTCGTACTTTTCTGGGCCTCAGTTACGTGCAAAAGCCTCAGGTTAATTCTCTGTACCAAATATGCTGCGTTAACCTTCCTCGACTGAGGGGATGGGGCCACATTCCTTGGAGGGGAGGACATCCGAGTTTCCCTTGCTCAGAGGTGCCCCATAAGAGGTTTGTTTTAAAAGGATCCATATGGATCCTTCCATATGGAAATGGAAAGATCCCTGAGGTTCCCCTCACAAAATTCTCTTTTCATTGTCTTCCTGGTCCTAAGGTGTGCTGAGCTCTCATAGCAGACCATGTCCTTTCCGGTCCTGAAAGAAACCTGCAGTAAAGGACCAGATTGTGATGAACCCTGGAACTGTACTGTGGAGAGATTGACCTTCCTCCTCCGCTGGGACACGGTGTGCTTGTAGGAACTGTGCTGTTGTGTTCCCCTTTGGTTGTTCAGACAGCCACTGAAGGCACTGAAAGGCCAAAACTTAAGAATTGGTATAGTAAATAAATGAGCTGGAATATATGTGGTTTAGTAAATAAGTGAAATGGAATATATTGTTTTTTTCCAAATTGAAATGAAACATATGGCATTCTCAGGAAGGAATATTTCTAGTTCTTAAATCTCTTTCTGGAGCATAATATCATAGTATTTATGAATTTATCTTTAAAATTAATGGATGTTGTTGATTTCCCTGGAATTTTCATTTTGATCTTGGCTATGTTTTTCCCTTTCTGACTTAGAGACAATTTTTTTTTCTTTTTTAAATAGCAGAGTTTTCTATGGAGTGCAAACTCTGGTTCCTAACCAAGTCACAGAGCACAGGATAATGTTATAGTAAGCAGTTTGGGTTATTTTTCTCCAGAATCATCGTTTCCCTCTCCACTCCAGCCTCTTTCACAGAGCATGGAGGAGAACGGCAGGAAGGGTTGATGGTGCAGAAGGAACTGGATGGGGCAGGAGAACACCACTTTCCTTTGTGCAAATTCTGGGTTCCCACCAGAGTCTCTGGGCGGTGATAGAGACTTGAGCTTTAACTGTTCCCGGATTCAGCTTTGAGGTTAGATGAAAACTCCACCCTCACACCAAAACAAAGTGCTTTTGTGTTGAGCTGAGCTACTTGACCTTTCTTTATGCAAACTGTAAAGCAGCTGTATTAGTGTGGCTTTGAATTTTTCATAAATTTTGGACAAGCAGTTGGACATGGACCTACACTGCAATGACTCGTTAGTCAATGCCTCTAAAAATAAATGGCAAGTCTTAGTCTATCTATGATCTGACACTAGGCTTCCCTTGGGATTTCTTCTTGTGCAGAAGAGTGTAATGCACCTTTATACTAATGTTGGCACAAAGACTCGAGCCGCCAGTTCAGGGAAGCCTATACTCAGAAAATACATTTCTGTGAAGTTCATTTTGTCATCTTGGATTGTTGTCTGCTTCATTATTCAGCAGTTATCTAAACTAAGAACTAGGGAGACCGATCTCCTTTGGAAAACATTCCTAAAATCAGGAGTATTTTTGTGTTACAGATTTGTTTTAGTGACAGTTTTGCTGCTTTGGAGAATATCCATCCAGGACAACTATATTAATAAAGAAAGCATTCAGTACTTAAAACCCTAATTTTCTTGGCAGCTTTAATGTCTTTATTTGTGATTTCTCTGTCCCTGTCTTTTAATCAGTGTCATGCTGTGAAATCTGCCATTTTTGCCATGACCAACCCATGAAATTTGTCATTGCTGTTTCTGTGATTTGCATGGGGCTTGCTTTATGATTAGCAAGCGGAGTTCACAAGTGTGTGTTTTATTTGCCTGGATCTCTGCTCTCCAAAAAATGTATGGCCTCTCAGTCTGGCCCCCAAACTAGCCTGTAACCTGAGGCTTAATATTTCTAATATTAAGGGATAGTTATTTCAAGTGATAGTTATGCTCCTTTCTGGAAGTGGTTGTTAGGTTGGGCAATGTGGGACTGTCAGTGGAGCTTACCTTAAATGCTCGGGTTCATCACCTTTATTTTGCATCTTGCTCATATTTACTCAGTTTGGCATACAGGGAAGCAACACAAGCTCTCTGCAGAAAGGAATTCAGACACTTCAAGAGTGTGTCATGCAGCAAAGCAGATTACCGTAACAGGCTCAGCTAAGGGTTGGATCCCCCATTTGGAGTGCAAAATCTGTAGGAGAAAGTGAGGCTCTTACTATTTGATATATAGTAATTATATAATGAATTATATTTTTAACACTGAAGCACTGTCTTATGAATCTTTTGGCCCAGCAAAAGATGGTATGTTTAGTTTAACAATGAGATGATATTTTGACATTTATTAAAAAAAAAAAAAAAAAATTAGGTTTGGCTTTATTTTAAGTGTGTGGTCAGAATGAATTCATTTGCTCTTACTGGAAGAATAGTTATCATAATGGATTCATGTGGTATCCATGTGCTTGTCACATGTTCTTTTTTATACACATCCCTCTAATTCCATTTCAATGCCACTTTAATTTAGCATTAGTTAATGGACTCCACATAAAGGTTGCTCATTTTTTATCTGGATTCTCCAACTAAATTTCTGGTATTTAAAACTGCTAAGCTGGAGAGGAGAGCACTAAATATTAATAGCAGCACTTTGAAAAATTAACAGAATTCTCTTCCTTTTTGTCTGTTGATTCCCTTTTACTACTTTATAAATTAATAAGCAAAACAATAAGGGCTAGAGATTAGTCATGAAAAATTAAATACATTGTTGGAAGAGAACATGCAGCTTACCTACCCATACCAGTCATCAATGACTCTTGGGCAGCATGGGAAGATGTGCACATCACCACTGGTGGGCATGGTAGAACAAGAGTGAATAGAGTCACCAGTTCAATAGAGGAAAGGTGTTTATATTAGGAGCCCACCTCTATGTGCTTGCTCTAGTTGACAGAAGTAACCACTTGCTGAGGCTGAATTAGGAGCCAAACTGCCCAAATTATATGATCTCATTTCTGGAGTCCTCTGCTTACCTTGGACACCCACCTAAAGCTAAGGTGGGTGGTGGGAATATCTCCTAATATATCAAATCCATAGAGGTCCACGGGAGTTACGCAGTTTAATGTAGTTGCAATCTAGGTTTCACCCAGAGACTGAAGACCTGAAATCGTTGAGAAGTTTTTCCATTGACTTCACTAGGGTTTTGCTTAGGTTGGATGGGCCCACAGCATGGTGTGAGACAGCCCTACACAAGCCAAGGTAGAAAAGATCCATTATGATAGCCAGTCAGGAAAAGAAAATACTTCAATGACTAAATTGGCTCCAGTTGTTTATTATCTATTATTTATTATCCCATAAAAAGGCTTTATCCAATAAGACTGGAGTTGAATTTTCATAGGGCGTTTTAAACAAAAGTGGCTTCATGTCAAATTTATGCTGGAAAGGTCAACATTAGTTTACATCAAAGGTTTGGGTTGTTGAGAAACAATAACATAAGGTCATAATTTCAGCTTGTTTGAAGAGCTGCAATGAGCTGTTTGCCAGAGATTCGATCTCTGGTAAACAGGCCCCTCTAGGCTCACTTGGAAAAGCTTGCAAATGCACTGACGCTCTTTGCCCATTAGGTTCAGGATGAAAAGCAAGCCTGAAAGCTGCCAGTGTTTATATACAGAATTTGGTTCTTGTTTCTTTTCTTTTCTGGGTTCTTTGGGGTTTTTTTTTGTTAATCTTTAGAGTGAAATCACTTAGAGAAAAACAAAAGCTGATGGAAGGTGGAAAGAAGTGGAGTAGGTAAGAGGGAAAGGTTCACGACGTTTAGACCCCAGCTTAATCTAGCTTTACAAGTGCATGGAGCAACTGAAAGTTGCAATAAAAGTTGTTGATCCTGAGGGGCCTTTTTAAAAATATGTTATAAACTACAGGCTGGAGCCCCTTTACGTCAGGTGGAAAACGGGTCGGAATTGAAAGCTTCCCTCCGTAAGGGAGGAGGAAACCCTTGCTTGGCTGAGGGAGGGCTCTCTGAAGTGCCAGCCCAGCACCTCTTCCCAAAGCTGGAAAGAGCCAGCTTGGGCTTTTCTGAAGGCTGCCCGCAGCTGGCTGGTGCAAGCTGGAGTACCCTGGCCTGCGGTAACCCTTTTTTTGAAGGGTGGAGTGGACATGCTTTGCCGGAGATTTGCCTCTGTGCTGCCGTTGCTCACGGGCTGGGGGAACTGGGGTGGCCTGAGTGCTCAGGCAGGAGCAGGTGAAGGCACTGCCCTTTCGTTACATGGTCAAGGTCTCTTTCCATCCCCTGAAGGGTAACATTTCCCTCCCCTCTGATTACCTCTGCTTGGAGACCATTGAAATGTCAAAAGAACCTTGTCTGACACAAATACTGCAGCTGTTTGTCGGGCTTTAGGAATCCATGGGTCCTTGCACATTTGGTTATTGCAGTGATGTAATTTCCATGCTTTCACACACATGGAAACTATAATATCTCATTACAGATGGAGGAGTCCAATGATTAACATACAAAAGAAGGTTGTCTCATTCCATGCAGTTTAAGAACTACCTTTAAAAAAAGAAAGCAAGAACAATAGAGTTGTGATGCTGTCTTTAACTCCGAGTGAACTTTGTGAGCCTCATTTATTGGGGTGGAATATGGGGCCTCTGGGGCTTGTTGAAGCCCTGGAGTCCCTTAGGATCAAGTGACAGACCTTATATTGGGAGTATCCAGTAATTACCCAAGTCCTTTGAGTACTGTTACTCACAGTTCTGATTTTTACTCTAACATTGCTAGTGGTACTAATTTTTAAGTTTCTTCACAGACTTCTATTCATTACCCCTCAGTGATGTGCTAATTAAAGCAGCCAAATGCTACAAATGAGTCTGTGTTTGCAATTTTTCAAGGACTGGAGTCTAATCATTTTCTCCACCACTATAAAGATGTCATGAGGTAATGTGTAAAGTTACGCTGTGGGAAACCAAACAGAGAGGGAGATAAAGCATTCAAGGGTGTCTGATTTAACTCCACTGAATACAGTCATGCTCATGCACGCTGGGTTGGAATAGTTGGTGTGCACAGGGTGCTCTGCAGCCTTGCACTTTCAGTTGCATCAGTGTTTTTTCCGTCCTAAGGAAGAGACATATTTTAATACTCATAAACATTTATTTAATCATTTGAGTCTGGAAAGGGGCACCTCCAGAAAGGCTCCACACACGTCTGTTCTTCAGAATAGGCAATAAACAAAGTCTGCTGTTAGTCTGCCAAAACCCAAGATCCACCTAACTAGACAAAAATCTATGAATAGGGAAATGCCCAAAGAAAATACATGAATTCAGTCTCTCTTCCCCTAAAATACCTTCCACAATAAAGCAAAAATAATCTGTTTTCTTTTACAAACAAGCACTCCAGAGCAGAGACACTTTTCTTGCAAGCCTGGCACTAGTGTTTTGAAGCAGCTGAGTGCAGCATGGCAGCTCTGTGACACATGGCAATTCCATCAGACTTGGGAAGGCACAGGATAAGGACATTCTGCTATCTGAAATTAGATTGAAATCCTCACAGTGTGCTTCATCCCACCAGATTTTAGTCACTTAAAATGTAAGGCATTTTGTCTAAGATTAGGTTGTCTTCTGTAATCAGGTGAGACGAGTAGGTGAGAGATCTCACCTGCTTTGTCAGTCTAGCTTGAAACTACATTTCAATGTATATTGACCTACTACTATGCTTTCCAATAAGGGTTTAACGTTTCAGGTGTGTTTACTCATGGGAAGTGGCATCTTTGTTCAACACATGCCGTTACCTGTGCTGCATGAAGAAGGGTGGCGGATCTGGCCCCCAAAAGGCTATCACTAGCACTTTGTTAGTGGGATTTATCTGTGGTCAACCTAATGGCACAGAGCAGCTTTGTACATGTATTAAGTTTTGAATTTTTTAGCAGAGAAATGATCCAATGCCTCAACACAGCATGCAGACTTCACATTTAATGCATATGGAGGCTTGCTTTAAATGCATTTACCCCATGCTAGAGTATCACACATAACGCACACCAGAGGCAAAAGTAAAAACTATTTGCTCATCCGCTCGAGGACTGAATAAAACCATGCTGAAAAAAAGTCCTCCTGTTTTTCTTGAACACAGTGGCAAAAATTGCTCTCTTCAGCAGTTTAGGATTGAAAACTCTCCTCTCCACTGCCCTTTTTTGTGTGTTCCTTGATGCTTTATAAAAGGGTTCAAAATCTGTTCTATAACACTATTTGACTAGATCTATGATGATGTATGCCAGAACATGTCAAAATAATTGTGTGGTGACTATTCTGGGTTAAGGAGAATCATATTTAATGTTACTAATTTTCACATTATTTCACCCATAAAAATCTTTCTAGCAGCAAAAGTTTTATTGCACTGTATTTCAGAGTCTCTAATTTATTCATGGGATAAATGTTTCATATAATGAATTTTCTAGTAAATGTATTCTGAAATTCATGCAGAAGCAGGACCACTGTAAAACTGCACACAGTTGTGCTAAAAGAGATGATTTCCCCCACTGGAAAGTTTGGAGGGCAAATCCTGTAGCTTTCTGCCCTTATAGCCCTAGTTTCTTCTTTTATTAAGGTTTTGCAGAGCTTTAACAGCTTTATTGTAAAAATTATACTGCCACATAATATGCAAGTTAGATTCTGAGTTGGTGTGTATGTGCAGTCCTTGGCACTAACAGAAATTATTAAGCCTGATTTTTTTCTTGATCATGAGGCTTAACCATACTTTTAGCGTTTACACTGAATTGTCTTTGTTCCTGTTTCACATCTGGGCGCGCACAGGTCGGGAGCAAGAGGTCTTGAAAGCTCATATTATTTTTCTAGAATAAGGCACTCTGTTATAGACATGCATAGTGTTTGGAGAAGACGCAGAGAAGAGCTCTGTAGAGATTGATTCTACTGTCTTTTGCTGATGTCTTGTTTTTCCTATGCTAAAAATGGCACCTGTGTGAAGAAACCTGTACAGAGCAGCACGGAGATCATAAGGGCATCACCACAAACAATATATTAGTGATCTTAGGTTACTCCCTGAGTCAGTGTAAAGCCATTTGGCTGTAAACTGTCTCATGCTGCATACACCAGGTACCAAACCCAGTATTTCTAGCAATCTAAAAACCTCACATTCCTACAGCAGAGAAGTAAGCGACAGATGTTCTGCAAATGCCTCACCCTTTGACACCAGACAAAATTCCTTACCTTAGAGATTAAGCCTCTCAGGTGTTACTAAAAAGGCAGTTCTAGCCATGTTGTGCTGCTTTGGTGAAAAATTGGTGGATAAAACTGGTCTTGAATAACAAAATTATGTCACGGGGCACTTATCCTCAAGCTGAGTAAGTTCAGGGACAAATTCACTGCCAATCAAATTGGTTATTGACAACTTGCAGCGAAGCAGATCTACCCTACTGCCATGTCATATAAAATATACACAGGGATCAACATTGACATAGTCATTAGCTATAGTTACCTCTCTATGCAGAAGAAACACCCATGTATTTCTGACTTTAGGTATGAGAAAATACTGAAGTGGCACTATTTTTTAAATGCTGTCTATTTAACAGGGATCAAAATAATAAAAAATGAGGGATCAGATCCTAAACTAGAGTTAATTAACGTCAGTGATACTAGTTCAGTTTATCAAAAAGTCTACAGTCCACTGTTCCTAATTAGTTACAGTGCTGCACCATAATCTTCAATATGGTCAAAGCAAACATTTAGCAGTAATCAGAAAAAAAGAAGCATTACCAGTCTTTGTGGTGAATGGAGTGGAGTAATCTGAACGGGTATAGTCTCTCGATGTCATTTCTTTAAGGCTGCATCTTAAATAAATGAGGTAACCTTAGCCCATTCCAGAGCTCTGTTTTAATATTCGTTTTAGGGTATGGAGATCTTAGGATGTGAATCTCTGAGTGACCAGATGCATAGGAGCAGGTATTAAACTGCTACAATCTAATTGATATATGCTGCCATCAGTTCTGACCCAGGTAATAGCACAGCTAAAACAATTCTGAGTGGGTCGAAACATCCCTGGAGTACTTACTGCAGTGATATAAAAATCTTGAAGCAATGTGTCGTAAGTCCCATAAATCATGTTAGACTTAATGAAACCTTCTGCAAGAGTATTCTCTATCTATGATGCATTCAGCTGCAGTCTGTTGACATTTTGTATCTGGTTTTAAGAATTATGTAAACTTTTGATGATGTGCTATAGCTGATAGGATTGAAAAATAAGGATTGCTTTTTAATGGTTCATTTTTGTGGAGATCGTAATAATTGCAGAGGAAATTCCTGAGATCCAATGTATTTCATCCTCATGTTTTGATTTCTTTTGCCCAGAGGAATTTTTCCTTATGAAAACTTTGAAAGCAGAGATGTGTCCGTTGTGTACACAGTATCTGCTTCAGCTGGTTTGATACAACTGAGTCCAACCAACTTCATACTCATGTTGCTTCAGTACATAAACTTTATCTGCCTTATATTTACCAGTGAGCTGTAAATGTTGTCCTTTGGAAGGCAAGTTGCTAGATAATGACGAGAGAAAGATAACAGGTGAGATTGCAAACACATAGGCATACATTCTTCCCTCCATATGCACACATAAATCCTTTTGACGTTAACGAGGACAACATGCATGTAGTGAAAAGCAGACAAGACTCCATAATAGAAGTTATGCAATGTGAAGCACTTAAAATGCCGTATCAGACGCTCTGTTTTCAAGTATTTTCTTATCATTATTACTGTACTTAACACATACAAAGGTCTTAATGTCTTATAAATTAGGGTTGTGCTATGGATTTTCCTTATTTATCCTTCCATAGTGTTTTTTATTGGTAGGAACTTATTGCTGAAAGAGAAGCAAATCCTGCTGTTATTCCAGAACATACCTGGAGTAGGCGAATTCAGCAATTCCAGGGAACATTGTTTTGTTCGGAGTTTCAGAGGTGTGTGGCTGAGAGCTGTACTCCACTCTAAGGCATGCTTCTATCCAGTGTATTCAGATACACTGGGCAATTTCAAATGCTTGTTTTAGGAGGGAGTGCAACAAGCTAAGGGACCCTAAAAAGAGCCTGAGTTTCACAGAAAACATTCAGCAATTTTGAAATTCAAGTTGGACTTCCTCTAATTAAGCCGCACAGATCAATAATCATTTTGGAAAATGTGGTTTGTAATGCCAAAAGTCCTAGCCTGCATTTACAGCCAACCATTTATCAAACTGGATGTTGTCGCCGACAAGCATTTAAAAAAAAAAAAAAAAAGAGAGACAGACAGAGGTTCTTTCTCAAAAAATCATGAGACTGGCATAGTTATAATGACATTTAAAAAAGTAATAAGGTCTTATGTGCTCTTACTTGCTTTCTGGTTTCCAAACAAATAAGGGTAACATTCTGAAGCTTTTCTCTGGGACTATGTAAGCTAGAAAGCTCTTAAATAAATTGAAACTAAGTTCTTCATGTGAATAAATGATGTAGTAGCTTAGGCTTTAGGAAAAGCAGCAAATGTTTCAGAACTCTGTGTAAAGCTGGTGGGCTAGCACTTTCTTCAAAGTTGGTAGATTTATTCTAATGCTTGCTAGGTAAAGCTAAATACCTTTTAAAAAAAGTAATGTTGTTGCTATCTTAAAAACGAAAAGGTCATTACTCCTGTAGTTGATTTGATAGCAAACAGATACTGCTTGATTCCATAAATAAGATGTTTTGTTTCATAAAGGCTCTCAGAATGCATCTTTTCTTCTGTAATTAACACTACATTCACTAAGATTAAGGTGTTTTACCATGTAACCCAAAAGCTGTTGTACACTGGGCTGTTGTGAAAGGAACTGGCATGCGTGTACAGAGTGGACTTCAGAGGGCAAGGTATGGAAAGAAACTGCCATTTCATGGAAACAAACATTTTGAGTATAAAGCTTTCCAGTCCTATAAATACTACGCTTCATAAAAACAGAGCCTATACTTAGTTCTTCAGTGTCTCACTGAATTGTGTCTTTTTAAACCCTTTAGAAACATTAAACTAGTAGTCCACATAACTCTGACTTCTTGTCAGAAGTTTTTCTCTTGAGTTCTGCTCATGGGCTTTAAAACCAGGGCCCTGGCTGTGCCTTGTTGAATCTGGAAGGGTCAGAAGGGGGAAGCAGAAGCAGCAAAGCCCTCTGTGTTGTAATGCAAGAGGGAGCACACCACAGATACCTGCTGCCCTTGTTGATAAGACTGTAAGAAATGCTGACAGCTCCCACCACTCCATGCTGTCTGGAACTTCTCCTCTGCGTAGGCTTTATTGTCATATTACCTTCATTATTGTTGTTAATCGAGTCGGTAAATTATTACAAGTCTTGAGCTACCAGTAGTGTACCAGCTAAGTCAGAGAAAGAAAAGGTCAGTTTGGTTTTCCTGGGTCAGTGGAGAGCTGAGCTCTGCTGGTTTCTCTCTCTTGCACTGCTCTGCGGCCGGAGAGCCTGGCCCGGGCTCTGCATCTTCTCTCGTCCCTGGGCAGGGCAATGGCTGTCCTTCAGCCGGTGGCTCTCCTTAGGTGATATCCGGCAGTGCTCTGGCTCATGCAATGAGTTCTCCATGTAATGGTGCTTGTTTGGCATCGTGGGGGAGTTAGGGCGCTGGGTCTTCTGCCGTGGGTCCGCGCCCAGCTGCGACTCTAGTTACGAGACAGCCTTTATTTGTAAACAAAAGTATAGTTTGTTTTAATAGTATGTGAAAATGCTTAGAGAGGGGTTTAGAACAATCCACATGCATTTCCATCTCACCACGGGGCTTCTTATTCCCTTGGAGCAATCCTGGCTGGTCTAATTCCTTTAGTCACCTTCTGTATATGTAAAAGTCAATACAGAAATCTGATTCCCCTGAGCAGTTCCCACTCTGAAGAGAAAGCCTTCTTCTAAGCAGCAATGGTTTTATGTTCCTGGCCGTTCTGGGTGAAACCTGTCAAGTGTGCTTACTAGAGATAAAACTGTTGGCTCTCAGCACATCAGCGCACTGTGCTGCCATGGCTGACCTTGAGCATTTTCCTTTCTTCCTTGCTTCTCCTGTGTGTTGACATCACCTTACGCAACTTGAATCGGTGTGATCATACCATAAAAATTGTGGTTGAACAATCTGGTCAACTTACAATATCCTTTACATTTCCCTGAAGTTTAGGTACTCAATAGATGTTCTTGGGTGAGCAGATCTTTTTTGAAAATCCCGCCAGACCTTCCCAGTGAAATGTGCTGATGCTGAATGCTTTTGAAAATCTGACCCTTAGGAGAAACACACAGGCCCTAGAGTAGAAGTACTCTGTGGTATGGTGATGATGTAGTGAGTAGTTTCTTTTGCTGTCCAGACCACCAGGTCACACCATGAGCACAGGTGTAACTAAATTCCTTAGCACTGTCCTACAGGACACCTGGCTAGCCACTGAGTTTTACAGCTTCTGGTTCAAGCTAAATAAAGGATCCATCCCAAATACAGTTAGATGTGAGAGGTGTCAACAGCCATGCTGAAAGCAGTGAGACTTTCTGGATAAATTCCACCTTATTTTAGATCTTTGTCAGTCAACGCTGTTGATAGCTAAGGTTGCTCTCCAGGCATTTCTCGCCAAAGGCAGCTGTACCCATTAATTAATAGCAGGGATTTACAAATCCTCCAGTCACTCCCTTCTGAGTGCTGCTCCTTATCTGCAGAACATCCTTTCTGCCTCGTCTGCCCCGAGTCCCTCCCAGGCTCGCAGTGGGGCGACCCGGTGGGCACCATTCAGCACAGGTGGAGGCAACCAAAATCTCACTCCCCATAGATGCAGAAAAATGGTTTGAAGATGTTGGTGCTAGGGGTAGTACCTGCCTCAAAACAGAGTAACGCTGTGCTCTCTTCCCTCACTTGAGACATCCTGTGGAATATAATCACCAATTGAAAGAGTAAATCCTCCCTAAAGCCCATTCCAAAGGAAGTCTGTCACACTCGGACAGTGTAAACGCTAACCTCCTTATCCCAACCCTCCCTATGTACCCCCTCCATGTCTCCATCCTCTTCTCCGCTTATGATATCCATTTTTATCTTTCCTGTTACATCACTCCCACCACACTGTATTAATCATCTGGCCACTATCACATTGCACTTAATAAATGAACAAGATCTAATACAAAAATCCCTCCAAACCAGATGACTTAATACTCTTTTATGCTTAACTCTTTCTTTATTTTATTCCACAGATGTGTTGCAAACACTCATGAGTGTTCTGTAGTGGATGAAATGCTTTTAACAAAGATAGTTTAAAATATATGTAATTTATATAAGCTATTTTAAATACCACCGTTCTCTTCTGTTAGATGGACTATTGTACATCGTGTCTTCATTGTAAAAAGAGAGAAAATTGCTATTTTTGTGTGCAAAAAAGGGCAAACCCCACTAAGTTATAAGCCTAGTTTAACATGTGGCTCTAAGGTTAGGAGATGTTCTTGGGGCAGCCCATGTCAGAGCTGGGACAGGCACCACTAATCATAGCCACAATATTCCTTTTTCACTGAAATACCTTGTTTTCAGGGGCAAAATGAATCACCTTCAAGAGCGCAAGTTCAGCTTTGCTGGGAGCCACCAGCCCCTGACTGAGCCTCCGTTTTGTCTGCTTTTGTGCTCCTTGACACAGTGTCACCTTCTCATGTGTGTTTTGTGTCTCATGCAAAGTTGAATTTGCTTTTGGTATTTCTTGGCCCTGCAGAGCTGCTGTGCCCAGATGAGATTGCCACCCGCAAAGCCGAACCCTGGGCTTTGACAGATGGATCTGCTATGCCATTCCCCCTGCAAGACCTTGCAGTTGAGCTCTGCAGCCACTTTCTGACCCGTTTTCTTTCCATGGTGCTCCAGTCGTTCATGCACGCTCCCAATGCTTGTTCTCTGTGAGCACTCTGCTTTAGAACTTTTCTTTCCAGGAGTGCCCCAGGTGAGTGGAACATCCTCGAGGCACGGCTGCGCAGCCCAGTGCAGTGTGTCAGCTACCTGTGCGTGACGCAGTGTGGTACCTCCCTGCCCCAGGAGGTAGCGGAGGTGCTGGGCGCTGTGTAGTTGTACGAGCAGCGTGCTTTGCCTGGGCTGAGGTACCCACTGCTCCAAGGAGCCGATGCATACAGGTGGCATTAGCAGGTATCTCTCCCTAGTCTTTTATTGTGCTCTGTAGATACACATCATCGATACCACAGGTGCTTTTCAGTGTTAAGTCCAACTCACCACCCCTTGCAGTTTCATCCCGAAATGGGTGTAGAAAGAAGCCTGAGATGATAGAGCTTTTGGTCTGAACTAGATACACAGAGAAGGCCCCAAATACCTAAAAGTACCAATGCGCCCTATCTGGACATGTTCTGTGGGCTGTGACACATCACCTGTGGTATGGGAAATAAGCCGTTAATGAGAAGATGCCGAGGAGAGAGGCGTAATAGGGTTTTCTGAGCAGGACTTTGATTGGGTTATAATAGGTGACTAAAAAACCCCTCCAATAATCCCCTTTATTTACTCACAGAAGAATCTTTACTTTCATTTTCAAGAAAGAGGATGGTGATTTAAGAGAGACTCACCAATTTTCACTCTTAGGTTTGCCTGGGATGTCCTTATATTTGGCTGTCATTTGCTAAAATAGACATGATTTTTTAACTTCCGGATTGCAATTTTTTTCAGCCAAAAACATTCAACAGAACACATTAGGTTTCTAAATTGAAATAGTAATGACCCTTGTATGACTGTGAAAGATGACGCTCTGGGCTTTGAACACATCAGAGGCTTAAAAACACTGGTAAGTAGGTACAGCATTAGGTGATGAAGAGAAGGAGGTTGAACTTTGCATCTGGTGTAGCTACCATAAAGCTTTCCTGGAAAATGTAAACCAAATTACCTGAGTACTGGAAAATTGCATTTGAAAATAATAACGGTTTCATTTAGTTTTATCCTGCAGACTGACAGCTGGAGGAGACTCGGTCCGTTGCTGAACCCCCAAATCAACATGTTTTGTCTCTTGACACACACGGGGGTGGGAGAAGCTGCTCATTTAAGACCAGTAAACAGCCACTGCTGTGAATTTCTAATCCTTTCATTAAGTCTCGCTCTCTGTCATTGCTGGCTACGTTCACTTTCCTTTCTTTTAATTCACTATCTCCTAAATTATAATAATTGAAAACACATTAGGACCAAGAAGGGGAATGGAAAAAGCTAAGTAGACAATCACCTTGTAAACATCTTGTGATGGTGATGGCTATTAAACAGGAACGTTCAGTACCAACTGAGGCACAGGCGAGCTTATCCAAGCAAATCAATGCAAGTTAATCTTTTAGTGTCAGCTGGCTGAGTTTTGGACTAGTGATGAATGCCTTGACTGGAAAGATGAAATGCTGGAATGCCAGGCACTGCTCTGACAGCTACAGATGGTGCCAATTACTGCCAGTAGAGCCTGTCCTGCTGTGAGCCCAAGATGTCTGATTTGTGGTCACAGAAAAATGAAAAAGAGGTTTCCCAGCTGGGCCTGTCACCTGTCCTATATTGCTCCATAGCAAAAATGGTTTTCGTGTTCTAAAATCAAATTTCTTTGTATATTTATGCTAATGATCCCACGATGCTAATTACCAGACATATGCCTTGGAAAGATGCAGACACTATTAGAAAATAGAATTTTCCTTTCCCTTGATTAAAATAAACTTCAGAAATTATACAAAAGTTAAAATAAAACGCAGTGTTGAAATAAAGGGGAAGGAGGTGAAAGGAGGAGGAACAAGTAATTCAATAGCGCAGGCAGACATTCTGTGCTTAATTTTTCTCCATGCAGTTGAAAGGGATTTGCAGGCTGTAAATCAGAACAGAATCTAGCCCAATGTCTCCAGTCTTACCGTACCGAGCTTGAATGTTAATATAAGCCTTTATTTTTCCTTTGTACGTTTGAGCCTTTTTGTGTTTGTTTTTCATGTGCCGTCTTATTCCACCACTACCCAAGCTATACAAATTGTCATTTATTGCACTTTCACGTTATTTCCTGCCTCTGTGATATTTAAAAGGATTAGTCTAGACATCTGTGATCTGTAATTGGCTTTTTCCATGAAAGGGGATCAGCTGTAAGAACTTAAGCAACCCAGACTTACTTACTTGTGATACTTGAAAGCCTTCTGGACAGAGCACCTTTGCTGCAATGATTTAACACCAGGTTATTCAGTGTGCAAATGCAGCTTCAGCCAGCCCTTTGTCATTGAATCCACTGTTATTTTATCCACCTGAAAATAGCCCTTGTGTTTTAATTAAAATACATTTTGAAGTAACTGGTTCCAGGTTTGGCTTGCTTCAGCATTGTGCTGTGAAAGGGGACCTGATCGAATACTCGAACTCTGAAATATATTCCCATCCTGCTTTTATTTATATATTAAATTAATGATAACATAGTAATTATTCTTATTGGAGCATGAAATACAAATCTGCCCCTTTTTCCCCTGTCCTTGGATCTCACTTACCACAATATGCCTAATTTTTAAGAGCTAGTAGGTGGGGGCTGGGGGACAGATGACTTATTTTCATTTTATTAGACTCAAGCTTTGCTAATGAAGCTATTTTCCCCTCAACTTCAAACATAAATGTTTAAGCAAATTTTAGAATTCGTTTAACAATAGTAGTAAATCAGTAGACAAACTATACTATAAAAATAACTCTTACAGCAGCCGTGGAGTGGAGTGGGCCAAAGTACCTTTAGGTCCTGGCTTGAATCACAGAGTATTTGGTGCTTTCAGAAAACCGCTCAGTTGCCAGTTGTAATTCTACCATATAGCCTGGGAGAACTGGCACTGTGAGTTCCCAATGGCTGTGAATGATAAATGATAAGCTTTCAAGTGATCATTTCTTTAAGTATTTGGGAATTAAATGACGATGATAAAAATGAGAGATGGGAAGAAACCACAACTTCCTTAATTTCTATCTTTTCATCTTTTGTCAAGCGATGAGGAAGGTTAGGACACCAGGGAAGTTTGGGAAGACTTTCAGTATGTTCATAAATTGCTGTAGCTTTCACGTGTTGTTTGAGAGTGCCGTTAGGTTGCAATCTTTATTTGTTACTGGGTTCACTTTCCCATACCCGTAGTTATTTAACAGTTAAAACCAAATATACAGGTTTTGCTGCCAAAGGTCTCAGCTTCTTGTAGAGCCTCTTGTTTTAGCACACGCCAGGGAAGTCACTTGCTTCTACTGGTTCCCTTATTCTGCGTAGGTCGCCTGTATTTAAAGACATTATCATTAATATAAATGCAGAGAGTTTGCTGGACTAGTAGTGGGAAGAATCACATAAAAAGCCATTACCAGAGTAGGTAAGATCCATAGGCTCATTCTCAAGTACAGCTATGAGGATTATAGATTTGATAACGTAAGATACAAAAGTCTCTCAAGCTCCTTTTTTATCAGCAAAGCGAAGGTGGTAAAACAGAGAGACGCTGCATTTAAGCCTTAATCCTGCAGCTACTTGACGTGCAAAAGCTGTGCTGCGGCCCCCTCGCAGGGCAGCGTGGCCGTCGGAGGACACCCAGAGCTGTGGGCGCGCTGCTCAGCGGGGCGAGCCCAGGGCAGCTTTCACGCGGCTGTTGTCAGAGAGTGCCATTAAGCTGCAACCTCCTATTTGTTGCCGGGTTTTCTTTCCCCTACCCCTAATTATGTAGCAGTTAAACCCAGATATATAGGTTTTGCTGACAAGGGTCTCAGCTTCTCGTAGAGAAATATTTCAGTTGTCTTCTGAACCACTTTTTCATTTCCTGACTGCTGGGAGAAGAAGGATAAAACTAGAGAAAGCCACAGCGGTGGGCCCCCCGAGTACAGCGTTTTTGGGGGCAGATATGCTGTTTTGTGTAACATTAAACCTGGGGAGATACTTAACCACTTTGCCTCAGTTCAGCATGTCTAATACTTGGCACAAATCAGCGTATTCGTGTTTCATTCAGCTTGGCCAACAGCCAGCATAGAGACTCTATTTTCATTTTTGAATTTCACTTGGCAGATTCTTAAAAGTCACTGGAGAACTTTGCCTGGGTAATAAAAAGCAACTTTTTTATTGAGAACTAATTATTTTTTCAGCTCCATGTGCCAGCTGTTTAAAAATGTTGTGGTCACGTTAGCGCATACTTTAATTACAGAGTTCTAGAAAAATGCAGATCCTATTGTGAAATGTTCCTCATAGCAGTTAATAAGCCACTTATTTTTGGCCACGTCCAAACTGTTAAAATACACAGATAGATTTTTCCGGCTATAATTAAGTATCAATTAACACTGAATGCACAAATAGCAGGATAAAGCATCTGCCTGTTTTGGGTGCAGAAGTGTGAGGCTAGAAGACCAAGCCTGTGCGTATGTGTAGGGATGTGGATAATACTGAGTGAGGTTTTCAGAAATGCTCAGGACTTTCCCAGTCACTAGGAACACCAGACTCAAGGTACTTTTGAAATTTCTTCTGTTCCTAAGGAAAGTCCCTTTAGGCATCCCTATGCATCCTTAGGCACCTAAACGCTTTTGCAAATCAAGCGTGAAAAGACTCCGAGGATGCTGTAATGGGCTCTGCTAGCTCAGGACACAGCGCTTGGCTTGGGAGGAGCTGGACCGTTCGGTGCAGCGACACAAGCCACAGTGCCAGCGACCCGGTTTCTTGGCAGTTGTGTCCCTGGGTTGGATGGGGTTAGGTCTCAGGAAAAGAATAGGGGCGAGAACAAGAGGATCAGCACGGAGGGCAAGTGCTACATGAACCAAAACAGGAGGTCTTTTCTCCTTTGAAGTGAGCTCCACAGGGATGGTGGGAGCTGGGTCCCTCCATGCAGCTGCAACTTCCAGCTTTCCTGCATTCCCTCTTCCTGTGTGACCCGGCTTCCTCCGCGAAGGAAGCGTTTCTTCCAACATGCTGTGTCGCATGAGACTTCATCTTTCATAGTGCCAGCGTTTGCAGAGCATTTGGCCTGCCAGATGCTGCTTCAAATTAAGGATGGGTCTGAGCCAAAATCTTGGGTTCAAACACCTTCAAACTTTGGGAAAGTTTGCATCCCAATTTTATGGCTTTGCTCTATCCCTGCTTTATTTCAGTCTTACCTAGTTATAGTTTTTATATTCTCCTGCAATCAGAAGCTGCAAAGAAATGTAAGGGGAACAGAGTGGGTGGATGTTCTATGGGAGCACAGTAAAACTTTGCCTGGCTGGAGGCATGCTCACTTTCCTTCGTCAATTATTGAACGTCTAAAAAGGATTATTCAATGGACAAAAGCAGTCCTGCATCCCTACCTTTTTTACACTCTATTTTTGGTCATACCCTTCATATAAAAATAAAGTACCTTTTGCCTATTATATTTGATTCGTTCTGTAAAAAAGTGTATATATATAAGCAGAATTTTTATGTAACTATATAAATACTAAGGGAAAATGGCAAAACAGACGGCAAGTAATAAAGCCATTTAAAGGTCTTGCTGGACATGCAATACCAGACATGTATGTTTCTTCTCCGTAACTTTTTTAATTACCCTTTGAGTTTGTTTAGATTGCATCTGGCATCATTTTTGCTTTCACCTATATTCTCACATTTTAAGTGTAAGCATGTGGTAGTAGAGTATGTTACCACAGCAAACTGTGTCGGTACAATATTTGGTTATATTAAGTTATATCTAGTTTTTGTCGTTAGAGACAACTGTAGCTGTTATAAGTAGCCTGTCCTAGAAAGAAACAAAATAAAATGGAAACATCAAATCATTCTGAAGAGGTGAATTTCAAAACCATTTCTTTGACCACAGAATGTGTCAGAATAATACAGCGAAGGATGTCTTAAAAAACGGAAAAACCCGAACTACAGTGGCTGTTTTGATACTGTGCAATTTGACATTTTCTCCCAGGAAATGGTGAAAACCAAGGAGACGAACCAGTTTAAGGTGGAGAGGGAAGAAACAAAAAGTACATTTTAATGAGACATTTACAAATTGTTCAGTACAGAGAGAGGCACATTATGCTAGCACTTTGTCACTGTAAATTTTGCAGATGTCGTTCCTCTGAGTTTGTCCTGGAGCATTATTAGAACAAAATATACAAACATAAGGCCAAATCTTTTTGTGTTGATATTAATGCCTTTGACTCAATCAGGATGGAGCAGGGAATCCAGATCTGCCCCACAATCAAATAATCATTAGGGCCTAAGACTAATTGCTGCGACGATTAATTCTCTGCAGACACCCGTACTGGTGTGGTAGGTATCATTTGGCTGTTGGTGGGCTTTGTCTGCAACACAGGGGACAAAAAGCAAAATCCTGGTGGAGCCGTGACCCATGTTAGGTGCTAACTGTGGATCCCCGTGTGCCTTACCCAGCCCAGCACACTGCGAGCAGCGGGGAAAGCCGGCAGGTACGCCGAGGCTTTCCCGCGGGAGCCCTTACAGGGGGACAGGCTGATCCTGACTCGCTGGCCGAGGGGCGGCTTGAGGGCAGCCGGCCAGGAACAGCCGTACGTTCAACAGCCACACTCCTACCGGCGCAGCACCGGTATCTCTCACGCCCCCGAGACTGGCTGCTGTTGCAGTCATGCAGCTGGCTCTATTGATCTTGTCCAAAAGGAAGTTTTCATCTGCTGCTTGTCAAATGTCCCTGGCCTGGCACGGCGGGCAGACGAACCCCGCTGAGCATCTGGGCTGACCAGGCAAGGTGCATGGCCGCCGGTGGGCTCCGCCTGGCCGGCTGCGGAGAGGGGGCTCCGCAGGCAGGGAGAGCAAGTTACGAAGTAAGAGACTCGCATGGGACCTAGCAGAAAAGAGGACAAAAGAGAATTGGCTCAAGCAAGGCCTCACATAAATGAGAAGGGTGGTTCTTGCTGGGGAACCGATCTTTACAAGCAAACATGTCTTCAGCATCCCATCACTCCGCAAAACAGCTCAGTGCCTTACACACCCCCCATCCATGACTTGATTCATTTATTTCAGGGTCCTTCCACACTTCATTACCAGGTCTTTTACTAGATATTTTAATTAAACAGAAAAGCCTGACAGATTTTGTTGTTCTTATCACCCTGGAGCCACCAGTCCCCTTTGCCTGTTTGTTTCATGGCTGTACTGGTTCAACTGGATTCAAGCGCTGTTGAAAAATGTGCAGGTGGAGGCATAAGCAGGCAAACCAGGAGCGAGGACAGCGGATCTGCTGGCTTTGTTTCTGCTGGTTGCTTGGCTGGCTGTGTTTGGCATAACGTAGTGCTCTTTAATGTGGTCTAGGGAAGCACACTTGGTTTGGGGTGAACTTCCACCTGAACTTTCTCAGGTGGTGCATGTCCATGAGGTCCTGTGGCGGATGTCCCGCAGGCAGCGTCACCGGCTTCCCCCACGGTAGGTGGCAAAGCTCCAGCTGAGTTTTACAAGGGTGAGACGGGTCCTTAAGAGAAAAACATAATGGTTTTGTTGTGTTCCTTCTTACCAGATACTGATGGTTCCAGTGAGAGCTATCAAAACCAGAGCGTTCCTGGATGTTTCAAAAGCTCTATTTCCCTCTTCAGATTTTGCCAGGAAGCACAATCATTTTTCTTCATGCTATATTTAAAAAATGCAGTTGAGCAAAAAGTTCATATTTTCTTAAAACTCGATCATTCTTTACAAATTACTAATGTTTAATTTTGTTTGGCTGCTAGGCTTTTTTGGAAAGCTGCCATCTTCTTAATGTATCAGTGTGTATGTGTGCACTCCCTACCACCAGTGAATGTAATTAATGTTTGAAAATTGTGGCTTTCAGTCTTGCAAGCATAAAGAAATGTTTTAATTTGACAGTATGGCTGACAAAATACTAATTTGTTTTGGGACAGACCCTCACCTAGTTGCATGGAGACAAGCGCAAATAGGAAGCACAGCCTTTCCAGAGTCTCCAGCAGGAGTAAATATCAGATTGGAACCTGTGTTTAGAAAACATCCACATCCATTATAATTATGCATTTGTAATATTAGCAATTTCCAGTAGTATAATTTGATAAAACACTCATGGTACAATTAACTATTAGGAAAGGAAACTAAAATTAAGAACAGCCTTTGAGAAGCATTAGCTTCTTTTATTTCAGACAGTTTGGTGTGCCTATGAAAAATGAATGTATATTCTGTTTATAGTACAATGGACAAAAGTAGAAAGGCTATGGACGTGCAAACAGAGAAAAATACAAATTTTATGAATAAGATATGATGGACTACTTTCAGGAGCCAAGGTAATTGTAAACGATCTATCTGGGCTAATGTGACTGCTTTATATTTTTGTCATGCCTTTGTAACATCGGAGATCATTAGGAACTGTCTCCAGGGAAAGGGACCTGTGTCTAAAATCAGTTTGGGCCCATTATCTTCGGTAAGAGACTGTCTATACCCCAGGCATCCTGAATCCTCTATTTACTGGGGGAGGAAGCACATTATGTAATGGATATTAATACAGTGGGACCCCACATTTCTAGAGCTCATTAATCTGAATGACTTGGAGAGTTGAACGTCAGTCTGTTACTACCTCTGCTGTGCCTGCTGCTCCTGCTGCTCTGTGGGGTTTTTGTGTTTCCTGTCCTCGCGTCAGTTATTGTTTCTTCTGTTTTGTCTTGTCCTGAAATACTCATTCACCATGAAAAATCTTTAGCATGCAACTTAAAGGATGCGTACTGGCACAAGCAGGCGCCGTGGGATGAACTTCGGCGACAGTGTCCCCAGGTTTTGCTGTTAATGAGGTTCCTCTGCTGTTGGACGCATTACACGGAGGAGAGGCTGAAGCCGATAAAGGCACACGCCTTCCTGATGCTGCCAGCCAACGAGCTTCTTTAGGTGTTGAATTTGAGGGTACCAGCAGCCTAATTTGTTTTGTGTTCATGGGGCCAACTTTCTTCCTTTGCAGTAAGCTGTCCTTAAACACATTATTTTTAAGCCGTTCCTCTAAACGCAGTGGTAAGGCTGAAATAATGTAGCACACAGATATACTCTAATGTAATCTAAAGTAAAAGATGACTATGAGATGCTAGCAGAAATGTAAAATTAACATTTTGAAAGTATTATTTTGAAAATTTATATAGCATCTGAGGCTTTTTACCTCCCTCAAAATACAATTTAGACATGCAAACGAACAAAAGCGAGAGGTGACTTACAGATCAGACTTTTCAACTATCTGTTAGAAATTTTGTGGTTTTCAAACAGCTGAGAATGTCTTCTGCTTTTCTTTTGAGGCTGAAAAGACTATGAATTACCAGGTAAAATACTATTGGTCCCTTGTTCACTAATCAAAATCTGTAAGAATTGGCACAGTGTTATAGAATCAACATTTAAAAAACATAAACTTTGAAAGACTTTTTTTAACAATCTTAAATATATTTCTTCTTTATGTGCCTCTAAACAGTTTTTAATAGCTGTGGAAATAGACCTTTAAATGTCATGATGTCTTTAAAAACTACAGGTTACATCATCTGGCACATTACGCGAAGGTGTAGATAACATTAAACATACGAGCTTTATAATGACTACACAAATAGGTACAAATGATACAACTTGAGATCACACAAAAATTATATGTATAAGCATTAGATAGATGTTATCTCTAGTCCAAAAATTACCCTAAATCTGGTTAAATAGTTATTCGCCAGAAGTACAATAAATAACTCCTGGGTTTATCTGTTACAAAGATCTCTTCTGAGGTCATCTGTACAGATGTCTGTGCTTTCTCTTGTAACTTGATGACTGCATCTCCATAGGCAGAGTCCTGGGAAGTCTTCGGTGTCCTTCTGACAGGTGCTGAGGAATTGCAGGATTAGCGAAGCCTCAGTACATTGAAATGTTGGCGATGTCGCTAAATTCACTCAAAACAAAAAGAAATTATGAAGCTAAAAAGTATGCCTCTAGATCATTTTAATGCTGGAATATGCATCCATGTGATCATATTTCTTTCTTTAATTCCTCACCCAAATGATGCTGATAGTAGCAAAATGAAAATCAACAGATACAGATGTCCGCATGCTAGGCACTCAGGCGTATTCTAACCCTTGTGTGATTTTTAACATTTCAATTAAACTGGTAAAAGAGATAGGTGAGTGTGTTCGGCTAAGTCATGGGGCGCAGTCCAGCCAGTATCTGGGCTGTGGTTTGCCAGCACACAAGCTACTATATTAAATGCCACCCAGATTTTGGATTATTGAGCTAGTCTGCTCTAGCAAGTACGTTGTGAAAGAACAAGCGGCCAAAAAGGACATTCTGATTTCAGTAACAGCTTAGTGCTGGTAGCTCCTACACTGTACGTGCCGATCAGGAATGTGAAGTCCGATCTTTAAAACGCAGTGCTCCGAGCTGATTTCTTCTCTGCTCTAAGAAAGGCGGGGCTCAGTAACTTCCATTTCTCTTTCTTAGCTTTCAGTTCAAGTCTAAATAAAACTCAAAACTGATCTCTTTGGACTTATTCTACACTACTGACCTCATGTCCATCTGCTCAGATACCCTCCCCCAGCATGGCCACCTCCCTGTGGCAGTTTTCCTTCTTGGTATATTAGCTGGGGCACTGAGGAGAGGCATTTTTCCTCTTGAGATACCCTACAAGTATGGGACATGGTCTAGCCACCCCCTTCAACTACAGAACAAGATCTTTTCTTTAAACACCATCTTCATTTCCTTTTTGTTTGCAGGTATTTCTACTTTTCCCCCTTTCTTTCTGCACTGTGTCTGTGAGACTGTCTCTCCTGAATACTATATAAAATAAAGTGTGTTGTATTGTAATGTTGTAAAGAAAGTTGCTGCTTGAATGAGGTGCTTCCCAAGGAGTAACAGTATTTGTTGAGCAGATGTTATTCCATTCTGAATAATGGAAACCATTTGGTGTCCTTCAAAATCATCATGAGGGCAGTAGATGGGAATAAAAAAGATTCAGCAGAGATGTAACAGCTGGAGAATTTCTTCCCCCCTCTCTCCGTACCAGGAATAGTAGCTATTGCAGATGTTTCAAAATGGCCGAGGTGCTGTTCAGGAGAAAAGCTCCACAGCTTTCTGCACCATGTGAAGCCATGCAACTGGCTCCTGCACCCCGCTGAGCTATTCAGTAGAAAGCTCAGCTGGGTCATGGAGTTCCTGCCAAGGGGCCAGAGGGCAATTCCTGTAGAGAGCATCGAAATCAGGGCAGGAAACTCTATTCCCTGCGCTCCTCTGAGTCTAATGCAAAATGTCCCACAGTGGGCAGTTTTGTTTTTATTAGACAGAAATTCTTCTCTGTGCCAGGAGATCATCAGTTAGGTAATTTAGCAGGTATGGTTACACTTCGTTTGCCAAGCTTATTAAAGGCAAAAAAAATAAGTTTTGTTCCCTGCCATGGATCAGAGGAAATGCAATTTGCATTATTCTTACTTTAAGAAGCTCTTAAAATATTTAAAACTACAGAGCTGATTGGCAGCTTTCCGCCAGCCAGATACTTGCATGCTTTCCTGAACAGGTATTTGTGAAATCTGGAACTGTTGGACTGTTTTTCTAAGGCATACTCTGAGGCTCTGCGGTTGTGTCTAGCTCTATCTGATGGAAAGGGATCAGAAAGTGCTGTAAAATAAACTGAGGCTGATAGCTGGCGTGATTTATATCAGGAGTCCCATAAGAGTGGTCGGATCTGGTTACCCTCAGTGTTCATACACCAGCTGAATTTGCAAAGATTAACTTGGTTGCGTGTAATAAGCAATATATTTGCAAACCAACTTCATACCTACTGCCTTCTGTCCAGGAGTTTGACATATGTATATAGAAGGAAGTCATAATACAAATTTGTGAAACCAGCTGTTGTACAGGGACCTTTTGGTCTCCTGCAACTCAGTTGTCTGAAGAATCTCCAGGCTCTAATGAAGTGCATCAATTTTACCAGTGTCTTTTATGTTATAGGGCAGTACTGAAATAACACACGTTTGCACACCACTAACTACGGGATCACAAAAAACCTCCTCAATTAAGAAGTGGTAGAGCAGCTATAATGTAAGAAGTATCAATCTTTAGGAGGTAATGTCAGAAGAAATGGCTGCTTTATTAGCAAAAGTTTGATGATACTACAGCCACTCAAGGAGAATATTCATCTACTTTAGATCTATTCTTAATTAATTCTTGAATACTTGAAAGGCTTTTTAATTTAAAATTCTGTTTTCTCCCTTTGAATATCCGTCCTTGTTTGTACATTGGTACTTAATTTTCTTACAGCTCAGCCTAACCTTTCTTTTCAACCCTTTTTCTTTTTTGAATGACTACTTTATATCATCAGAATCTCACACAAAAGTTCCAATGTGGTTTGAAAGTAAAATAAGAAACTGATGTTGCTTCACAGCAGAGAACAGCACTTCTGACACAGTGGGTTTCATTGCATCAGCCAGACTAGATAGAGTCCAGCTCATTTTCGTCTTAGGAAAAAGACTTGAAGCCTGGACAAGTGTGATTATTTTCCAAAGTCAGTCTTAAGATAGTCTTTGAGAATTCCATTTCCAAGTTATGGTGGAAGAACCAGTTTAGGTAAGATCAAAGAAGGATCTAACCCAACCTTTTTTGATGGCTGAAGAAGTTGAAGATATCTTTGCTTACTTTTCCTGAGGGAGAGATGAGATACTGTTGGACCCTCTGGAAGGCCCGACCGACTGGAGCAGTTGTGTGGTGTCTTTGGTAGCACACATTTGGTATTAACCAGCAGACCAATGCGTATGTAGCTCCAGGGTAGTCCGTGCACAGTACTGTAGGTGCCCTGTCTGGCCAGGGTGAGTGTGGGGGTACTGGATTATTCTGCTGTGCAAGGACCGGGGGCCACAAACGCAGCCCTTGGTATTTCCACAGCTTGTGGAACACTTACTCTGATTGAATAAAAAGTTTTGAACAAAGAAAGGACCTCCTTTCAAAAATAGCGGAAAAGCTAGGCTGGATGCGTTTCCAAAACACCGTTTTGTCTTTTTTGTCCTGTGTCTCTGTTCGCACGTATGTGCATGGCTTCCTTGTGTTCCCAGGGCAATCTGTCCTTCACTGTAAATTCAGAGATCCCAACCTCAAGTGTTGGGCAGCTGGGGGCAGGGACATTCACGCTGCTGAGCCTCGCCCCCCTAATTTAGTGGCTAATTTAGGAAGAGAGTCTCCTTGGCTCCCAGAGATCAGTATCAACAGAGATGGGTATCTCTGCAGTGCCAACTGGAGCAGCTAATTCAGCTCCTGATCCAAATTAATCCCTGGAGGGGCCTCTCTCTTTCTGCAACTCTCTAGGGAAGGTGGGGAGACCAGTGCCAAACCAAGGCACCAAAGTGTGGTCTTTAGGGACACTTTAGATGAACACTCCCACACCGTAATAGCACCCCAATGTTACATTGCAGCCAAGCACACAGCTGCCTACGCCTTCAATAGAGCTACACACGCACGGAGTGGGTGAAGTTGGCCTTTAGAGGGGAAATGATAAGCAACCCCTATTTGTAGGCGTGTACGAACTGTGTCACCAGGGCTTTTGAGACGTCCCTGTTCTCAGTCACATCCCACCTTCAGCCCTAAACCAGCAAAACTTCGGTAACATGGCCCCAGGTTAAGCTCCCCATGTTTGTTCAGAATGAACACGATTGACTCGGAATCCTAACAGGTGACTTTGATTTTCTGATTCGTTCTTCCAAAGACAGGGAAATTTCCCTAATAATTCTTACCGAGTCTCCCAGCCTGTTGTTTATGGCTTTTGCTGTCATTTTCATTAACAGCAAATTGTTCAATATGATGCTAAACTGAGCTATATTAGATCAGCTAGAAATCTTTGTAGGCTCTCAAAGCATGGGCATTACATATTCAAAACAGGACCTAATGTTTCAGAGATTCATATTCTACTATAATTATATGGTTCAATGCAAGTGATTATATCTCTTCTTCAGTATCGGACTAAAAAGTTTTGGTTTGCTGGCTTCCTCATAATTTACTGCCGAGGCATAATAGGCCAGTCTTGCGGAAAAAAAGATGATAAATGACGCTGGCAAGGATTCATAGATTTATTAAATTTCTATCAAACAGTGCAACAAAAAAAATCTGCTTAAGTTAGAAATGGGCTCAAATTTTTTAATCAAAATTCATGAGTCCTGATGCTTGGTTCAGTAGGTCCAAGGAAGGCTTGAATTGAGGACTGATTAAAGAAAATAAAAGGCTTATTTGAAGTAATTTTTCAATGACGGCTTTTAATTGGATGTTAAATCAAATTCTTATCTGCTTTTCTGCAGATAGCACATTATATAAAATACAGTTAGTGGCACTACCACTGTAACTGATACACTGAATAACAATTGACTTCTTACTTTACACCAAGAGGATAGAAGGACTGCAGTTGTCAACCTGTCAGAAATTAAGTATGTAAATTAATGCTTAAGTATATGAATATGAATATGATTTACAAGAGGCTCTGAGTGCTGTCGGTAAAAATACTGATTTCTTCCCCCTCCAAGGTTAACAATTACTCACTGACCTTTGCAAATTTGGGCTATATTTTTTCCTTTTTCTTGTTTTCTTTTTTTCTTTTTTTTTACTGGTATGATGTTCCAGAGGTCTCAATAATGCTGAAATAATCTGAAGTAATCTGTCATTTTACTAAGTATCTTACTAATACCTATTATATTTCTTGTGTATAAGGCAATACATTGCTAAAGATAATAGACTTATTATTTACTTCGATGGTTACAGTATCTGTGAAATTTGTTGCTTACTTTCTTTGTAGGCTGAGTTGTAGGGTAGCGCTATTTATGATGGGGATGTATTCTTAATAGGCTATCCATTAATTTTGTAATGTTTTACTGCTGAGCATAACATCTGACTTCTTGGGCTTAGGAAAAACCCCTCTATCTCACCTAGACTAATCAGGACCTATAAAGAAAAGTAAAATATGCCGTAGAATTTATGCAGTCCAGAGTGTGGGAGAAAGAGGAAAACCAGCAAGGTTTAAGCTTCAGTGTTCCACTTACTTTTTCTTCAGTAGGAGAAATGCGTATGTGTGGGTTTTCTCTGCTGGAGTTTGCATCGTGCACAGTATAATCACTGTTCTGAACATTATGATTATTTGTACCACTGGAATTTGCATCTAGTTCTTATGTATTCCTCTGCCTATTCTTCCACAGAAGGGTTCCCACAGGAAATAAAAGTCCATATTAGGAGATCCTCCATGAGATTTGATTTTAAATTCAGAGAAACTATCCTCCAAAACCAGATCAAAAGCTTCCCTGAACAATTGAACTTTACAATGTATAACAGCATTTTTCCACGAAGAGGCAGTATGGAACACAAGGTAGCGTATCTGAATTGCAGGATTCCCAGGCCCAGGATGGAAAACTAGACTCCCCTCATGGTTTCCTTGTGGTTTCTCATGTTCCCCCCATCTCAGGTAGCCAGCACATTGGGATCCCTAACTTCTCTGGCTGGGGCAAGAGCACTAAGAAAGAAGGGAAAGCACGCTGTAAAATTATTGCATGCTAAAATGAGGTTAAGCGATTGCAACTTCTCCCAGTGCCTTGTAAAACAGACCCCCTGAGCAGAGACAAACCATCTTCAAAAGATTCTGAAATTTGGTTTGGATAATAATCAAGAAATTCCGCTTCATCAAAGCTTTGAAGTCCCTTATTAGTCATGCCCCAGAGCACACGGACCTTCAATGGCTTGTGGGCTTCTATAGGTACTTCACACATTGCGGCGTGTAACGGATCTTCCCACCTGGTCTGGCAATGATCGGAGAGTGCCACCGTGCTCCGGGCAGCTCCGGGGTAGTTCTGCCAGGGTCCAGGTGAAAGGAGAATCTGCTCATTTCCATCAGAGGGCCACGCATGGCTGCCGTCTCTGTCGGCACCAGCCCCTCTCATGTGAGCCCGCGGGAGACTGCTCAGAGGAGCAGGTAGAAAGGTCCTCTCCGACTGCTGATGCTGCTTGCAGTTCTGGAAGTCCCTGATTTAGTTACTTGCTCAACCACCTGGTTAACTCTTAAGTGCCGTGCTCAATCACGGCTTCACTGCTTCCCAAAGAGAGAGGTTTGTCATGGAAGTAATTTGCATTTGGTTTTAAATGTTCTTCTTACATGTTTTGCTATATCATGGAAAGCCCCTGTTTAAAGCTTGTGTTCACTAACTGGGAAGTGTGAACTTTATTTTTGAGGCAAATTCTTGTCATTTTACTACTTCCGTGGTTTCCGCATCATAATGCATGATATGGATGCCCTATTTCATTTTCTATAGATGAAATTTGGGCTCCCTATAGCACTTCTGGCAGGTTTCCCATGTTCTACTTTAAATTCTGGGGTGTTTATCAAGTGGTGGAAAATAAGCTGTGTCAGATTAAACTGCTCAGAACTCTGATACCTTAATGGGAGCAGGCCTGAGTTTGCATAATCGGAAGGGGCACCCCAGTCATTGTCCCTGTGAAATAACATAAATGTATGGATCTGTAAGCCTACTTATTTGTGGGAGGTAAATGAGTATCAGAGAAGAATCTTTCAAGGTACATAGGTGTATGCAATTTTTTACTTAATCTTTATGGTAGCAAAATTCATCTTCTTGCTAAATCTGTATTATTTGGTAAATACCCCAATAAACACTGGCAACAGTTCATGGGGAATTTTTCTTCTAACGGCCTGGAAGACAAATAGTATGTTGCTCAACCAGATATGGTTCTAATTATAGCGTTTGCATTATACTGTTTTAATTGTCCTCTTAAATGCAGTTTTTGACATCCTGCCAAGAACTTCTCAATGATTTCTTCATTGAATAGAGGACTTTTAGTCATCCACTATATTTCTTAAGGCCATAATTTTCAACAGCATTAAAATCCACTTTTTCTTCCTTGCCTTGTGCTGCAGTTAATATCATTCATCTCAAGAACAATTGTCCTGTCACCCGTTTACCTGGGAAGCACAGTCTCCTTTTTTTTATTAATCCGCAACAGGTAGAGATGGAGTAGTTCAGGGAATGAGTAACTCTGCCATCTTGCTTGGCTTACATCAGGGAGGTGGTGGTGATGTAGCTTTTTGCTCCTGGGATAATAAGAATTTAATAAGTAGGAAATCGACAAAATTCATTTGTTTCCACAGTTTTCATACTATGCATTTTTAATTATATTTTTTGTATGCAGAAGTCATGGAAGATACTCTTTACTTCTTGTTTTATAAAAAAGAGCTGCCTTAGGGTGACACTATTTTAAATTCTCCAGGAGAAACTATGAGTAGAAACTATTTCGCTAGTTGTTATAGCTCTGTGGCTGCTTTGTAGTTCATGTTTTTTGCACAGAAAATTACACACTATGGGGTAAATTTTAAGTGTGGTTATAAATTGCCAGAGGAAACTGCTGCTGCAAATAATAAGAATGAATTTAAGAGGCAACTCAGTAGTTCAGAGCAGGGGGCAATGCTGTAGAATTAGGAAGAGGCATTTAAGGTCATTCAGAAGCAATCAACCTTCGTCAGTCCCAGGTACTTTTGTTGTGGTGGTTTTTTCCCTCAAAATATATTTAGGAAGTAGGGGCAACATGTCAATGTTATTCCCATTACATTCATATCAATCCAGAGGTACTCTCTTGAACAGAAGTGCCTGCTCTTGAATTACGGGTTGACGGAGGGCTCTATAGAAGACTGGATTTTATCTTGTCATACAAATTGACTAACACATTTGTTAAAGTTTGAATTATTATTTATCTATTCATGTCCTCAAAAACCAAACATTTGCAAAATGAAAAAATACATGTTAGACCCCTCTCCAATCAAACACTTGACATAAATGCTTAACTTGGAGTATTTAAGCTGTTGAGTTGAACTCAAGCAAACGATATTTTTTTTAAAAAGTCTGCAAGTACTTGCCAAATCAAGGTCCTAACATAGGGACCACATCTATTTGGAAGAGCACTCAAGCCTGTATTTAAATGCTTTCCTGAATCAAGACCTCATTTCCGAAGACTGTGTTTTCTAACAGATAAATCTCAATGAATTCTAATGGCCATTCTGACTAGGCAAGAGCTCAGGCAATCAGGTGTGCAGGAGAAGGTAGGAAGTATCCTGAAGTTGCTCCCACTGTTCATTTTTTAATGATGTTTATAATGATTCAGAGATATTTCGGTTTAAGAATGTACATTATACATTTATGGTAGACATTTTTACTAATGTGTTTCTTTTATTCACCAGTTCAATCATTTTATTGCATGCTCTCCAGGAAAGCACATGCAGCCAATACTCATCTGCAGATGGATGTAGTCCAACCCATTTCAATAAAACTCATTAATTTATTAGGAATATTTGGACTTGTAGGTAGAATTCTACAATACATATCCTTTCTGTTTCCTCAATCTGCAGAATGTTTTTCTGGTAGCAGTAAGCATCTGACTGTTTTTAAAAGATTAACTAAAACAAAATTAATAGGTAAATTTACCTATTACTCCCAAACTATTGCTGCAGTTCTGTTGCTGTTTGATAACTAAAGTACTGCTGCAGTGATTTATAAAGTGTTTGTCTGCATACAGACATCTCCAGCTGGATTATTTCAGCAATGAACGATTAATTGGAGTTTGATCACTGAAATTCATTAATTGTAGCCTAATTTGCCACTAGTGAAAGCTGGCAGAGATCTGTGAGATTAGCAGAGTTCTGGCAGTTTATACCAACAGTGAATTTGACCCATTATCTTTTGTTGTTAAAGCTTTATTTCTTTTGAAGTAGTTGTATCCTTTGTCCATAGTTAATTATGATATTAAATTGCAGAGGAATGTTTCCATTTTCTCCAACTGCCTAATCTGAGCCTTTGGTCTGACACATCAGATTAGTTGAGATTTAAACCAATGACCTCCTGGCTCTGGATAATGTCATGTTGGTTCCTATACAAAATAACAGGGCTGTCCCTGTTCAGGTTACACTAAATCACAAGCTGATGAGAGGTGACGGGTTCTGCAGCAACTCTGAATCACATGTTGTTTGATTTCTGCCTCTCTGGGCCAAATTCTTCCAGATAAAAGGTACAGAAGGTCACCCCCTGTCCAGAAACACTGTGCTGAGATCACAGCAATATTCCAGCAGTGTATTTTTGTTTTGGCAAGTAAAGCAGCAATGTTCTTATAAATAAAAAAAATTGAAAATAGCAGCACCAACCCAAACAATGCTTTTGTGTGCATCCCATCTCTCATTTATAAATAACGGAATGAAGTGATGAGATGTTGTGTAAAAACACTTTTAGGCTTAGTTTTCTCAATGCCATAGAATAGTCAGAAGATGCTGTTAAATATATTCTGAAGACAGTGGCCAGTCAGAAGTACTTATGTGCCAGCTTGCAGCTTTGACATGCTCAGAATTCAGCATCTAAGACAGCAGTTAGGACAGATCAAGTTGGAAGTCTAAATGTCAGTGAGTGGTAAGTGTCTAAATCTTGATCTCTCAAGTCGTTAGGTTGTTTATTTGAGTGGCTGCCCCCTGAGGTGGACAGAAATGTCAGGAGAAAGCTGTTCAAAGAGACGTTGCACCACTGAGCTATTGGATAATAGTTAGCCCTGTTGAGTCTTGACTGTGACCGTAAAGTTGCCATAAGCATTTTTTAATTTTATTTTTTAGTATTCAAATAAAAATGGTATTTTTTAGTTTTCTAATGAATCCTAGAGATTTCATATTTTGAAAATTAGGTGCAATCATTTGTTCTTTGTGAGTCTTGCAGCAGATAGGTGTGTATGGCTGTTCCTGTGGAGAGACGGGAGGGAAATGAGGTCTGGGAGGAGATAGCAGCTGAGAGGATGAGCTAGAAACAGAGTCTGGATGGAAGGCCAGACTTCAGCAACTGCAGAAAAGGAACTGCCGCAACGTCTGCATGCTTCAGTGAAGCCTTCAAAGTTTCAAGTCTTATTAGTCAAACTTCTTTAAAAAAGGAGGGGTTCATGTATGTGGTTGTGCCCATATGTATCAAGGCTTTTGATTTTGTCAGGCAATTTCAACCAAATGTCAGTGAAGCTGTTGAATACTGTTAAAGTTGCTGTAAGTTTTGTGAAAGCAGTGGGATAAAAGACTGTTTACCAGCCCTACTTACTAGCAGTAGGGCTGGAATATGAACTCAGTTTATGTTAGACATATGAGAAGCCCCTCTGAGCTGTGCCTGGAGACCTAACTCCACAGCCATCTAGCCCCCACTTGTCATGGGTTTGGAGGAAAAACATGTTGTTCCAGGATGCAAATGCAAGCAAGGTTAGACACAGTGGTCTTGACAATATTTGAATCATACCTCTGCCAAAGCATATCCTCTTGCTACCCTCCAGAAGAGCCGGTGGGTCACGTCCCATTTTGGTGAAAGCCAGGACTAGCCTATGGTCTTGAAGTTTTCCCTGCGATGCAGGCCCTGCAAAACTCCGGATTTAAGTAGTTTTAGATGCATGTAAGTGTGAGACTCCACTCAAAGTCTGGACAAATACAGCAGAATTACCCGCCCACTATTTCTATCTTACCTTCTTCCCGGGATGCCCACACAGTGTTGATATGCTCGATGACAGAAATCTCTCTAGACTATCCCCAAAACCTTGGCTTCCAGACAGGAAAATATCAGGGAGATAAGTTCCATGTTAGTCACAGATAGAATTATCTTTCTCTCCATGTTAAATCTCCTGTTCTGCCTACGGGGTATCATTCAGTATTTTCAGTGTGCTCAGGTTCAAAGCCCATAAAGGTCATGTTTCCTTAGGAGTAAAGGGAGCAATTAGGGCAACAAGTTTTATTTCATTTGATAAAAGTTCACATACTTTAATATTCAAGTAATAATTACAGTAATCTGTAAATTAGTCAGCTAAAATATTAATTCATTTGGCACAGTCCTAGCGTACACTGTCATAACAGTGCTTGACAGGACTAGCTGAAATCCTGTAGTTACCTTTTTAAATACCACAGAATTTCCTCATTGTTGTGATAAAATACAGATGTGGCTTCGAACGAAACTTGCATGGTGAGCAGAAATAGAATATATAATTAGAACAAAGAGGGCTTAAATCAAATTAATCTTTATCTGACAGGAACATTTACATTTACATTTACATCACTGAGTGCGAAGTCATAGCCAAAATTGAAATTAGAAACAGATAATTATGATAAGAGAGGACACTTATGCTGACTTTTCTCATGCATAATTGGAAAGCACACAAAATGCACTGCTTGTTATAATTAGAATTAGTGTTAAAAATACGCCACTTTTGATGAATGCTGGTTTGTTGCAATAAAAAGTTGCCTAAATGCTTGTCTGGTAGAAGCACAAGTTGGTTCTGATTAGAAGATCACAAAGAGGGCAGATGGTTTAATAGCTTTTCAAAAACAGTAATAGAAATGTTCTTGGTAACATTTTGTCTAGTGTGTTCTAGATCTTTGAAAATATAGATTTTTTGATGGAGGGCCTAAGTCCATGCATGTAATCACTGTCGTTTAAAAACTGGAGGTGTGCATTACGAAGGGTTCACCAGTCACTGAGCAAAGCATTTGCCACACCAGGATTTGATCTTGAAAAGAGCAAGCTTCAATTTTGTCAGTCTGGAGTAGCAAATTAAAGGTGCCCAGCACCTGGGAGGATTGTGCCCATCTAATACCCATGTAACCTACTTTTAGTTTACTTTTCAATACGTCTACCTTCAAAGCATTTTACATATAGAAACCTGTCCCCTTTGCGAGGAAGATCCTGCTCGTTTAGCTTACTGGGAGTTTTGCCCCTGGCTTTGCTGTGAATGCAGGGTTCGCTGCTTCTCAAGTCCCAGGGAAGAAAATACGTTTTATGAGGTTGCTGTAAGAAAGAACTAGCTTGAAACTACGGAGGGTGTCAGTATCAGAACAAAAATCAGCACTGAAAATTTTAATTCATTGGTTCTCAACTACATCCTTGCTTTCCAGATCACTCCTCCTTTTACGTATGGTTGCAAATTGTCGGGCTGGATTCTCAGTTGCTGTAAATCCAGTATGACTTGCTTGACATCGTCAAATTTGACTGATTTACCAGGCAGCTGAGGATCAGAGCCTGTGTATATCTAATGCTATGGATACACACACATTATGTTTGGAAACAACACTATAATTGCCCCCAGCTGTAAAAAAATCCAGATGTTCAGATTTTTAGATTTCAAAAGAGGTATAGCTGGAGCTCTAACAATGTTTGTCTGCTTAACACCTCCTTGGCATAAGGGCAGCCGTTTCCATGATGTTGAGGATGATGGGAAGAGCTAGGATATGAAGTCCAGCCTTTGGGTGGATTCTCACAGGCTGTGAGCAGTTCCTCCTTTGGCTTTCCCTTGCAACTTTTATTAATGAAACAGATCCAGAGGGTCTCTGGGAATTCACCACCACAATAGTTCAGCATGCTGTCAGAAAGTAGCTTGTCAGATGGCTCTATTGTACTGGGATGTGATTTTTAGTAACATGTAGGATTAGGGAAGTGATTCATGTATTGTGCACTGTTGAAAAGAAGGGTAATTTGAGGTAGCAGAAAGGATTTTCAATGCCAAAACAATAATGATAATTCATCCTGTGGTAAGGAATTGTTATGACACGTTTTCTATTATTAATCTGGTTAGAGGGTCTAGGTTAAATGACTGCAGTCGATTAAAAGATACATAGATAGAAAAGCTTTATGTATTTATTACCTGCTTAAAGAAAAGGAAATTTATCTGAGAAAATTACAACATGGAAGAGTGCACAACTGTGATTTAATGAGCTGCCTTTACATGAACATCTGGAATTATTATTATTGTTATCATGATGATTATTATTATTTTACATAAAAACAAAATAGTGACAACTATCAATGAGAAGTGAGTTTTTTACGTTAGCTGTAACAAAAATAACCAGTGTGGCTAAAATAAATCTAAACTGTAGCATTTCTATGGGCCTTGTGCTACCACAACTGCTGTAAATTAGTGCTTTTTCTCCTGGGGAGTGTCCCACTTAAATTAGGGAGTGCAAAGGCACTTGGTGCAGTGTTTGTACAATGTAGTCCCTAAATGATAAATATGAGCTGCTGTAATTTTGAAGAAAACATTGCTAAAGGAAATAATCTAGCAGCTAGGAATTTCATTCAGCTGATGGTCTGTTCAAGGAGGTCAGCTCAAAGTATACACAGTGGTATTAGCTCACCTAAAGTCTGGCTTTTGTCAGGCACAGTGAAGCATAGTCCTGGCGCTGGTCTTCTGCCTGAAACCAAAATTCACTCTTGCATACATAATGATTTGCCCAAAGCCTAGAAATGGCCCCATGTAAATACATACAGTTGCTTGAAGAAGGGCTGTTCTTTCAATTAATGCCCATTTCCTTGTATTTTCCTCCCAAATACAGAACTTTACTGGAGCTACAAAACCTAAGTTAAGTCTATATCTAGGTATACTTGTTGGTGATACTAATCAGTTAATTTTCAGTGCCTTTTATTGTTACACTAAGTAGAGGAGTTGAATCATAAGATTTCAAGTGATCCTGAAGTACTTGGTGTAGAACAGAACTGTAGAGACAACAATGTACTTCTGATAAAACAGTCATCTTGCAATTTTCTAAAGCATAAGCCTAGTTACAAATGATACCCGAAATGTATATATCCTTATGCCAGCAAAAGAGTTCATTGGTCAGATTGGTCTATTAAGTACCTACTTTTCTTTAAAGCAGAACTCTTAAGTTTGTTGGCTTTTTACATTAACCTTGCCGGGAACCCATATTGTAAGGTATTCTATAAAGAGCTGAGGAAGATAAGACAAATTTAAATGAAACATAGCTAGAGTAAATATGAATGTTAAACCAAAGCACCTTTCTCTCTATACTCATTGGCTTCGCCCTGTATAGTAAGCTATTGTGAACACAATTCTTTTTATTTGGAAGACCGGACAAACATCCACTAGGTTAATCTAATATCCAGCAAATATCCCTTAAGGAAAAATTATATGAATCTTTGTTACAGTATTTCACAAATCAAATTAGCGACTCAACATTAATAGAATTTGATTGACACATCTGATATTAACCATTAGTGTCTCTATGGACTTTAGCTCTTTCTCATTAAGTGAATTATAAAATTCCACCTTTTGATCAGAAGAAGAGTCTGTTTTGTCTTTTTTGAATGGAACCAAGGGCAGATCTTCAGGTGACATAAATCAGCCCACCTCTGTTGATGTCAGCTTAGGTACTCCAGTTCACATCTGCCTCAACAATAAACTCTTTATTTCCGATGGAATTCATTTTGCAGGACAGGACTTTCTGATAGCACAAGTAAATTTCTTGGGATTACAGTTTATCATTTACAGGTAAAATTGTGGCAAACCAGAGGTGTTGTTACCCCCCTGCTCGCACTCCTCTGGGCGATTCTGACCATTCAGTGTCAGATTGGAGACTCCAGCCGCTGATGCCACTTTGGTGTTATGCATCAGCAAAGTGACAGCCACCCGTTTGAAGGAATTCATTGACCAGAAGATTAGCGTGCTCTCAGAAAGTACAAGGGATTTCCACTGTAACACATGTCCCTGTCTGGACAGGAGAGGGCCACCATTTTGGTGGAGAATGGTGAGGAACCATACCCCATCCAGCAATCAAAGCACGCACTTCCGATGTGGATGGCAAAGCTTCTTGCTCCCACTCTCTTGAACTCAACTCAGAGGCTTGAACCTTAATCTGTCACATACCTTGTCAGTATTGTAAGCACCAGGGTGGTCTTGGTTATTCTGGTGCAAGTCTGTCTTCGCTGAGTGTGTTGGAACCATTCTTCTCCATGCAGGATAATTAAATGTCAGCTCGGCTGGAAATCTGAAATCAGTTGCCTAACTTGTAGGCGACTATTTTAGCACCATTGACTGGTCGTGTGTGAGTATGAAGGAGCAAGTTTCTTGGCTTTGTCCTGTGCAACTTGAAAATGTTTAATTGCCAGCTTCTCTAGAAAGGCACTTCAAAAATACTTCGAGAAAAAAGAAAACCAGAAGAATTAATAGCAATCAGGGCTCATTTTGGAAAAGTGAATCTTGTTTCGATGCTACCTACTGGTTTGTGGAACTAAAGCCTGAAAGCCGTGAATCTTTTAAAGAGAAAAGATGACATAGGTAGGGAGAGAATCAATACCTAATTTCTTCTCTGGTATTGCTTAAGAAAAAGAAGGAACACGGAGAATAGTGTTGCTATCATCATAACTGTATTAAGTGTGCTTTTCTTAACAACCATGTATGCAGATATAGATATGCATAGGAAAGCAAACAATAGATACTGGATTTGCTAAGCCTTCATTTGTTGGGCTTCTGTGTTACACAAAGTGTGTTTCCTTGAAGAAAATGATTTTTTCTTTTGATTTAGTTAGTGTTTGCCCAACACTCTCACCTCTATGATGATTATGAAGGTGACTTACTCCCTTAGGAATAATGTCTTATATGACACCTGATGTGTCCTACAAATTAAGGTAGATAAGTGGGCAATTTATCTCCACAGATATCTCTGCAGAATCATTTTACTTTACTGACCAATACTTTAAACTTCTCCTGCACTGGGTGGGAGGCTTCTCAATTTCTTTTGCTGTGAGCAACATACCGGTTAACCCAAAACAAATGTATATGATAGATGAGACTAATTCTCCAAAAAGGAGCTTGGCCTCACACCTGCTGCAGACAGGTTTGTGGCCAACCTTCCTTGACAGAGCTGGTGTGAATTCAAATTCAACAAAGAGACTGGAACATCTCTGTGCCTCCTTTAATGACTGTTATTTTTAGAACAGTTAAAAGCCAGCTATGCAGCGTGAAGGATATAAAGGAGCATGGAGTATGTTAGATAAGAATAAAAATATAATAACTTGGAAGGAGGCAGAGGTGGGGTTTTGTGTGTTACCTGCAAAGCTGCCTAGTCCAGGGTGAAAGCATCTGTATATAGATGTTTTTCTCAGATTATACGCTCTTTCCCTGATGGATAACTTGATCAGATCATGTTTTTAATAATGTAAATACATGTAAAACTGAAATGCTTTGGCTCTGGTTCTTTACCCAAATGCCTGGATTTTACACCATTAACTCTGGTGACTTAGCATGAGTTTCTCATTATTTATTGCTGTGTTGGATAGATTGCAGTCCATTTCTGTGCCCCCTTCAAGAGTGAGACCCTTCACAGTGGTCATCTGGCCTAGCTCTGTTGAAGTGACTGGAGTTAGGACCGTTGACACAGCAGCTCCATAAATCAGAAATACATCTGCTTCCCACACTAATACTGTTACAGCACTCTGGTGAAACTGTTTACAGGCCATCGGTGTTTCTGCCTCAGTTCTGCACACCTGTATGAATGCAATACTTCTGTTTAAAAATTTGCAAGTTTAATTACAGACTCAGTTCTACTGGGATTGCTGTGAAAGAACTCTGGTGGCTTCCATTTAATGACTTCTGATTAGATCTCTGGTGCAAGTGAAAGCAGAATCAAGCCCAGTATAACCCAAAAGGTTATTCTGAGTGATCCCAAAGGACAGGCATTCTGAGAAGTCTCAACAATATGTGTATATTTTAGCATGTGACGTAGAGCAGATTTTTTTTCAACCCATTCATTGCACTGAGTACAAATGAGGCAAAATATCATCTAAACTGGTTAAATGAAGTCCTTCAAATATTAGAGGTGCTTAACGGAAATGAAGTGGTTTAAATCAATCAAAAGGAACGTCAGTCAGAAGTTAGTCGCAGCCAACCAAAGTTGCATGCTAATTTTTTTTTTTTTTAAATAACTTCAAGTTAGTGTTAGAAAATTTCACAAAACAAGAATTTCAGGACATTTACAAGATTTTTATCGGTCTTCATAGACAGCTGGGTCAGATCTCGAGTTGGATCATTGACTCCAATACAGCTTTACCCTACTAAGGCTGGGGTACTTTGTGTAAGATGACAGAGAGACTAATAGTATTATAAAATGCTCAGTAAAACAGCAGGGTAATGGTGCTCTTTGTGGATTTTCTGTTGCTTATTTTCTGTGTCTTATTTGCTGTTTAACCGCTCATACATGGTGTGTTCTTCTGCATAATTTTGAAGAGATGTTTGTGTGTGTCGTTTGTGTAAGTGTCGAGTAAACAGTGTGTACGGAAGGTAAGAAGACAGTAACATTGCAGGAATGAAAAGGATAGATTTGATGTTTATTTGAAAAAGACACCTGCAGAATTCATGCTAGATTGGCCATTGCCATGAGCCTGTTGGCCCTACAAATGTGTTTTTTGACCCATAATAGGTTACAGCTTGATTTAATAGGTCACATTTCACTGCCTTTATGGACACCTTTACATCTTCTTTTCAGGGTAATTATCTTTACACACATCTGATGTGGCAACGTAATTGACTCCTGCTTTTGTACGGCTATAGGTTAATGAACCAAACTGATAATTTTTTTAAAGGGAATAAATCACTTGTGTATTGTTTTTGAAATGATAGTGAAGCTGTATGTTTAGAGGGCTGCTTTTGATTTAGCAAGAACACTTTGCAGAGAGACAGCTACCATCTGGGGTTTTATGCTGCACGGTGCACAATGCACAGAAGGGTCCTGGAATGGTACTCTTGTCTCCGATGGGCTAGATCCTGCAGAGGCTAAAACCCTGAAAGCTGATCTGAAGTAAATAAAATTACGGCAATTTGCGTCCACACAGGTGCTGACCTAAAGACTGGATGGAAAAAAGATTCCAAAAATCAGGAATTCATTTTTCTGAAACAAAACCACAGCACTCCTTAAAAAAAAACCCAACACATCCCTTTTATTCCAAAGCCAACATTTTTCCTGAAAATATGCACCAATGTGAGTTCAGTCATTTTTCAGTTCCTCATGTAATAAAGTGTTCATAGATGGCAGTTCACCATTTTCGATGCTGGTTTGTTTTCATACAATTTGAAAGGAATCTTTGATGAACAGTGGTCATTTGGCATCGTTTCTTAGCTATTTTAAAAATCTGTTTGAACAGTGGAAGCACTAGAGCAGGAAAAGCCAAGTTTGCAGGTGTCTTTAGCACTTTTCGGGATCTTAATGGGCACTGCACAATGTCATTGCGCCTTTTTTTTTGCTATGGCCTGAACAGAATCCAGGAAATCCTATTTGTTTTTTTATGAGAGGGGAAGGATGTATTTTCTGAGAACGGGCTGCAGCCCCAAAACTTGGGTGATGTCCATGTATGTTAATTTTTTAACTGGCAAAATCTCCCTATGTAGTTTTACTTGTACATTACTTACTGCTCTTTGTCTCTGGTTTAAGGCTCAATTCTGCGTCAAGTGTAGGCCACAACCTGTGCACAGGGTGTCAGGAAGCTGCTTAAAACTGTCCAGATGCACTTTAATACAGGTTTTCCGCAGAATTATTTGTGTTTGTTAAAACAGTACCTCTCTTTCCACCTCAAAGTATTTTGGGAGTTTTGATTTTTGCAGAGGAGCGGCAGACAGGGAATTTGAGGCTAGAACACGCTTTTACAAATGTTATTCACATGAACGGGCCTATTAACTTTAGACTACCTGTGTGAGAAAAGACAACTCATGTGAGCAAGGACCCTGCTGAGGGCCCTAATTAGTTAATGTGTGAATGCAGAGAATGTGCTCCAGAAGCCCATTCTCGTTACTATTCAGGACATGTTGGTCTGTCTTAATAAAGATGTCACTTCCACTTTACTATCCCTGATTTACTTTATTACTGATTAATAAATATCTGATAGATGGATTGTACATAGAGTGCCAGAGCTTGTCTCGCCTTTTGATCATTTTGTGTCAGAAAGAAGATGCAAAAGGGTCATAAAGCTCTGGGTCTGCCCAGCGGAGGACGTGGGGATGCACCCAGGTTGCAGTATTTAGTACCTTAATAGCCCTTGGGAGCGAGGGGCTTCCAGGAGTTCTGAGCTTCCCTGAGGATGAAAATGAATGGAGTCACCAATGGCTCATTTCCACCTCTCCCAGCTGCTTACCGGGGCATAGCTGAAAACATGGACACCAGTGCATTCAGTCTGCTAAACATCCCATTCTTAAACCACGCTGAGTCACCAAATCCCCACTACCTGCTGGTAGGAATGGGGCGTATGCAATTGGGGCGGTCCCAGTGTGGCTATTTGCTCACCCAGCACCTCTTGAACAATTTCCACCAAATTTGGACGAGATGGTAGCACTCTCAAAGTTGAAAGTTTTGTGAAAACTAGCAGTCAGCTGGGAAAGAGAGAGCCGGGCGAGGCTACGGTTGGAAAAAGGGACATAGTATGAGCCCAACTCTTATCAGACATTAGAGAATCCAGTCACAGAAGAGAGGACAGACAGATGCAGACACAGCACAGAGCTGCAGGAAAGCAACCTTACTTGCACTGATCAAAGAACCACTTGCTTAAAGCTTTGAATAGGCTCTTCAACCTTAGGTTTTGTACTGTGGGATATCATTACATACAGGACTTAGGAAGAGTGTACTGTAAAGCTTTGGTACTTGGTATTTTGGAAAGTAAAACTTGGAAAATATTCTCCAGAAAAAGTGTCCAAATGCAAATCCAACCACTTTCTGCAGTCCTTCCTCACGCCCTGGTCCATGTTACAATTCAGCTCTCTGAGCAGACACAGCAGCAAGCCAACAACTTCATGCACAAGAGCAGACCTGCTGAGTTCAAAGGAGCTGGGCATATATATATGTAAATGTTTGCAGGATCAGGATCCTAGATATTGCATGGAATTTGGCCTGGCTTTCTGCTTCCCTGTAGGATATGACCTATTGTTTTTAAACACCACCGTAATCGGTGCATTTTAATATTGCTGTGAAGTTATCCTGAAAGGCAACTGGGAATTTGCATACTGTATTTCATTATTTCATGACTTTTTATATATTCATATTTAGACTGAGCAATGTTAAAAAGAATATTTTATTTCATTATGCGATTTTTAGTGAGCTTATTATCAGTAATATGTTTAGCATAAAATTTATTAGTGACATGCCCTTTAATTTAGCCTGTCTAATTGGTGCTAATTTAGTTAGATTGCATTAAATTACACCCTTTAATGTAGCTATGTGTGGGTCAAGAAATCCATTCCAACAGGTTAGGTAATTTTTCATGCAGCTGAACAGTAAAAATGGTATTAAGGTAGCTGAAAAATGCAATCATGTTCCAAAATAATAGTTTTCCTGGATATGATTATCAGGGAAACAGGATTTCTGTTACAAGTCCTCTTCCTTTGAAGACTTGCAGGGTTCATCTTCCATCTAAACTCATGTCCCCAATCTCCACAACAAAGACAAAGGGTGGGAATTAAGATCATTACTCTTACGTGAGGGGGAATTATTAAGAATGATCTTTATTTCAGCCTTCATTCCTTCTTTATCATGCTCAGCACAAAGATAACAGTGAAAAATATGTTGTCCCTTCTTTTATCTGAGTTTCTGCTTTCTGCTCCATTAGAATTACTTTGGTCAGATGGTTGGAGTGGAAAGTAATTGATTTGATCTCAGCAGTGTACAAAGAAGCAATCTAAGCCTGACAAAACAAAACAAAAAATCTGACCTGTAAGAGTCATCGATCTCTAGCAGCAAGAGCAGAGGGCGGCAAGGCAGGACTCCTGGGGGCAGGTCTTCAGCTGGTGTAAATTGTCATAGCTGTTATGAGTCAATCGTGTTTGAAGTCACTGACAATTTCACCAGTGGAGGTGTCAGACCCTGGATTCGGTTCCCAGTTTCCCATACAACCTCCAGAGAACTCTTGGTCCTCTCCGGTCCCTGAGCGTGTCGCTGTCTCCGCTCTACGGATCAGCAATCGTGGCACTCCCGTGCCTCCAAGCTCTCCCTCTGTCCCGACTTGTCTGCCGGGAATCTAGTCCAAGCGCAAGGCAAACTTCTTCAGTCTTTGGAGGTGTCTTAATACATAATTCCTGTGCATCAGGAAGCCCCTTCACATCTTGGTGCTGTCTGTAGCAATGGTTCCAAGAAAAGGTGGGGAAAAGAAAAGACATTAAGGCTTCCTCTCAATGAATATCAGTGTCAGTCCTAGCGTGGAGAGGGCATGGTCTCAAAGCCATGGGAGAGCAATAAATAATCCCCCCCCAATCCCCTTTTTTTTACCCAGAGAACTTGAATCTTGTATAAAAGGGTCTGACAGGTTTTGAGCGTGCTTCTAGGTACGGCTCTTGTAGCATAATGGTTCACTGACCTGTTTTTGCGATTGTTTGCTGAGGTTATGGTGTGGTGTTGTCATCACTGCTGAAGGAGTTGTTGTTAAACTGCACTTTCCAGTTCTATTGTCATCATCCTGTTCTTCATGAGCTTAGTTTCACTATAGACTGCCTGAATAAATAATAGCACTTGCTTTGTTTTCCCATATAACCCACTCCTGACATCGCAGTATTTCTAAAGGTTTGAGGTTGTAATCTCGGATTACCCACATCCTCGGAGAGCATCTACACAAGCAAATGCACGGGAGCTGGGTGAGAAGGAGCAGACTCCTGGCCTGTCCCATATTTAAGCAGTTGCAGTTTTCCCCTGCAGCACCAACGAGAAAAATGACTTGGAGGAACAATATTCATAGCAATTTTCTCCTCCTACTAAGTGCTAATCCATAGGGTATCTCCTTGGCAAAAAAGAGCCAGTTATACCAAAATATCAACCTGAGTTTTATAACAGCCAACTGAGCATTGAGAACAGAGCTAAATGCCTGTTAGGTCTGATCCAGAAGGCCTTTTAATTCCTTGGAAAAGGCTCCCATTCAGATGCTAGAGCAGTTGTAGGGGATTTAACCGCTAGAAGGCATAGGAAGAGAGCCCCTTTTTGAGAGCAGTTGTCTGGGCTAGGCTGACCTGTTTGATTTTTGGAAGGATGCGAGATCAACTTTGCCTAACAACCCAGCTGTAAAACTGGCAGAAAAAGAGAGCAGCAGCAGCTCAATTGCAAACATCACGCTGAGTATTATGTTTTGGGTAAATAAATATAAAAAAGAATAAGTGGAAATCTTCCTCTAATAGGAAAATACATCAATGATACTGTAATTAGAACCAACATTATTCAACTGTAATAAAGTATTTATTTTACTGTGATTACAACAGTTGTTTATTCTTGGGAGCTGTATCCAGAAGCAGAATATCCAGACTGGAAAGGATACAGCAGCTGCCTAAACCAAGTTTCTTAAATCTGTGTTTAGTGGCTCACTTGATACTTGTCAGTAGAGCCTCAAGACAACAGACTGGGCAAGTACGCCAATCCAGCTGGGTCACAACACACATACAACCCTGTGCCTCGGAGTGTGTACCTGGATTTTAATGAAACTGCAGCTCAAGCAGTATGGAAGGAACAGGCAGAAGCACGGTACAGCTGCACAAGAAATTAGGCTGTTCAAGCACTGCTGTGGTCCTGCCATGCATGCAGCGATGACAGACAGATTTTATCCCAGAAACAAAACTTAATAGTCTGGGTGGGTTTTCAGGGCTTTAAGAAAAGAGTGGATTTTTTAAAAGATGTGTGTTTATATATTGGCTTTCGATTTAGAACAATAAACACTCTATGCACACTGGTGCTGAGCATCCTTCCAGCTATTTAAACATTCCCAAACTAAACGCACGGTTGAGTCCACTCCTGTGCTCTGTCATCAGGAGAAAATGATCAGCTCCAGCAGCAAAGCCAAGTTTAGAGCCAGACTGATGGGGCTGATCCCAGGCAACTTGCTGCATCCTGCTCAGCAGCCTTTCCGAAGAGGCGACGGCAGAGGAGGATGCAGCAGCTGGACAGACTGTCCAGGTCAGGGGATCTCTGCTGAGAAAGGGAGAGAGCAAGTATCTCTGTTTCATGGACTCCTGCCTGCAGTCTGGAGGCCCTGATAATCCCCAGTGATTCAAAATACTCAGAAACATCACCAGGATGTTGTATGTAAATTAACTGTATAATAAAATGTTGTAGGTTAATTCTGAGGTTTCATGTTGATGTAAGGGAAATTAGCTCTTCCATTCTCCCCGTGTACTCCCCCTCTGCCCTGCCGTGGGGCTGGTGAATGGGCTGGTCACTCCAGGCCTTGTTCTTTGTGTTCAAAGCGAGAGGAGAAGCGGTGCCAGCCCTGCCTGTTGTTCTGATAAATGCAGAGCGTGCTAGATCTGGTGCCAGTGCTGCACTTGCCAGCACTTAACTGCATAAAGGAGGACACTGGGAGGTGATGCAGGGTTGTGCTGGGATACTTCTGTTACAGAGATCTAGGCCACCGTTAGTGTCCTTGATCTCTCACGACATATTAGACTTGTAGCTTTTGGTTTCTTGCTGCAAATCCAAAGCTCTCACACGGGAAATGCTCTATGGCTGGCTGTGTGCCTGCAACCGAGGTGCTGGTGTAGGGAATCGTGAAATGGCTTCCCCCTGTCAGGTGTAATGTGGTCTTCCTAGAGTCCCTGTGCCATCGTCCCGGCCTTCGGGTAGAAGCCGAGGGTCAGACAGAGAGCGCGCTCTCCTGAGCTTGCATGAGAAGCATCTGGCAGAGCAGCGAGCTGAACTGAGGTCTTCCAAGAAGTCCGTGACACATGCCACAGCCGTTCTGGCAGTGTGTCAGGCTTTGGGAAAAGATGCAAGTTGTCCTGAATTGGTTCCCGTTGCCTGCAAGTAGCAGGCACCAGCTCTGGCATTAGCTCGTTGTTTTGAGTGCTGTTAGGTGGGACACTGCCGGGGGGATGCAAGCCAATACTTTGTATGGTAATATTTAGAAAGAGATAAGAAGAACCTGCTTTTCATCTCGTCTCATTCTTCCCTGCCAGCCTGTGCTTTCTTTCAGCTCAGGAGACTGAAATCTTCTGTTCTCTTGTAAAAAGAAGTCACTCTGTGAGCAGAGGAGCTAATGAAGCCTGGCTTGTAATGTCTCTCCCTCATGCGGATCCTCTGATATCTTACAAAGGGTGAGCTTTATTAGCTTTTCCTGTAATGGGACAGCAATAGGGTCCCTCTCCTCTCCCCCACTGCCTTCTTTTCAAACTCCGAAGAGTTTCCATATCTATTGACCTTGATGCTGGTCAGCAGGGGTGAGTTGAACACCCTTTTTGTATGAGAGCACAAACACATGCATTATTTCAGGCTCCCATGACTGCAACCTGTGGGTGTCTCATTTCTGTCAGGAATCAGGCTAAAAATAAAACAAACAAATCCCCTGAAATTAAAAAGAAGCATCAATGTGCAAAGGACTTTATTGTATAAACTGGGGAGTCATCTAAAAAAATCGAAAATAAGGGCTATACTGGCTAAGCTGAAATCCACCCACTCATAGCAACAGGAGTTGATACTTTATTGGAAGAGTGGGACGTTGCTCCCAAAACTTATATTCTGTCTGTTAACATATACACAAGACAACCCCATCATGTGGTTTCTCTTTTTAGTCCATGGGTCAGCTTTCCGTTTTCTCATGGTTAGAATTGGTGAGGCAGGAAACGAATGGTTCATCCCTGCCACTAACACGCCCAGGGAGACAAGGGAAGCTGAATGGGTTAAAATCAGTGCTGGATTCAAACATCAGATTTCCCTTGTCAGTTTGTCACAAATGCAACCATATTTAAATTCAGCTGCTTGGGTAACACCCAGAAGCTATCATTGCACTAATGCAATTATGATAGTGCATCAATTGCTGTAAATCACAAAGCTATAGATAGGGTGTAGTTGTCATGTTCTTTGTGATTAGAAGATGTAGAATCTCTAATCACTGCAACGAGAGAGGCTGTCATCGATAAAGGGAATCTGGAGCTGGAGAGCAGTATTGATCGTGCCGAGGAATTTGCAAACTCTATTTCTCAGTTTTTGCACACTTTGAACAGCCTTTCAAGATGCCCCATCAGCTTCACACACGCTCCCTCTCCCCCCCTCCCTCCCCACCCCAGGGCTGGGGTAATAAATGAATAGGTTAACATCTACCTTGCTCAAGTTCTCTAGGAAAAGGGTGTTCAGGAGATGCCAATTTTTTAGCAATTTCTTGTCCAAAAGGGCATGCTATTTGGTAGATCAAAATGGTACGCTGTATTTCCACCTTGGAGGGAGTAGTGGCCAATCCTGAGCATAGTCTTACATCATGCTTGTGATGGGGATCTCGGTTCCCCCAGTTGCGCTGGTGCCAAACCAGTGTGAGCTCTGTGCGGCTGGCAGAGGCTAACTGCAGAGCCAGCGGCACGGCCCCTGTGCTGAGCCCAGCCACAGCACAAGCCAGCATTTTCTCCATTGTGGCTTTAAATACCTCCTTGAACTTTTTTGCAAATGATGCAACTTCTCTACCTGTGACTGAGAATCAGGGTTTCCCTTGCTCCAAGAAGATGTCCGTGCTCATCATCTGTGTTCCTCTTCTTAAAAAAAAAAACAAAAAAAAAACCAAACCAAAAAGCCACCCCAATTTATGGCCAATAATCAGAAATTATTTACATTCAAACTGTGGAATTGTAGGCAAAAATTAATATTAAATAACCAATTATGATGAAAATGGAAGGATAGCACTTGCTTGGATGTTTTTCATGCATTTGTCTGTTTGTTTGCTTTTCCCTCAAGAATCTCCATGGATCAACATACAAAGAATTTATGTGATTTTTTTATTAATATGTAGCATATGGTTTGAAAGCTTTTATACATTTATAGCTTTCACCCACAATCACATAGTTCCTTGTATTGCTGTGTTTGCATATAGATGTATGTACACAATATCTGTATGTGCATGTGTTTAAACTAATATTCTTTGTATAGAAATACTATACCCTCATGTTGCAGTTTCTCTGGTTTTCACCACTCTCTTCTTTATGCTTGGGTGGTCATATTTTGAAATTTCCCCAGGACCAGTTTTTCATGCAGTCACGTTTCTCATCACATCTGAAGGATGTTGTGCTTCGCATGGTAATTAGGTCCTCTTTGTTTCATCTGCTGAACTGCTCTCTGTTACTTCCTGCAGCACACTCACGACTGGAGGCTATTGCTGAAATGTTAGAGCAGTGGAGATTCTCTAGGAGTAAACAGCTTCACATTAACTTGCTTTTTTTTTTTTCTTTAATGCTGATTTACATCCTGTTTAAACCTTGTGCAATTATATTTATTCTTGTTGCTTTCTTAGAGTAATGCCATTTATTGGAATAATTTATTTCTGCATTGTGTGGCTGGTGGGTGTGTATGGAAATCATCTGAGTATTTACAAATACATATGACTTTATATATAAAAACACACAAGTATCTGTCTGTCTCCCTAAGGCTTGAAGATGCTGATGGCTTAGCTGGGAGTGCAAGTTGCTGTCAAGCTTTACAGAGTTTAAGCTTTCGTGGCCTAAAAGGAAGCTCTGATTGTTAGTTTTTCTGGCCCCGCGTGAAGGCAGGCTGAGGGCGGCTTCAGGCTGAGTTTGGTGGTTGTGGGGCCAAGCAGGGGCTGGGCCGGGGTGGCAGTTTGCTGTGGGAGCCCCTCTCTGCAGGTGCTGGATGGGGACCCAGGCATGGCGCAGCAGGGACCCACAGCCAGCGCTCCTGCAAGCCTGGCCAGGCCATTCTCTAAGAAAGGGGTCTCTTCCAGCACAATTTTCTACCTCCCGCCTAGCTGTCAAGTTACAACGGAGAATCAAGCCCTAAGTTTTTTACCTTTGTTGTTTAGACGGAAACTTTCCAAACCTGCACAACCCCTTCAGCTGGTGCAGCCAGCTCCTGCATCTTAGGGCTCGCAGGTCGCTCAAGCTGGAGCCAAAGGGCAATTCGTTGGAGGCGGCTCAGGTTGTACTGCTGCGCTTGGCGAACCCTGATGGCGCTGGGGAAGACAACAGGAACCACGTCAGGTTTGCCCTGAGGCTGCTGGGGAACCCCTGCCTGGGGTCCCTGCAGGGAGGGGGTCAGGGCAGGAGCACCGAAAATGCCTGCAGACATCTCAAGAAGTGGGAAGTGATCTAGGCACTGACCCTGAATTCCCTTTTAGTTGGCACGAAGCTCTGGAATGACTTTTTCAAAACATAAACCAGTGTTGTTGTAATGGGGACCATCACACCGTCTGAAATGCCTTCCCGCTGGGGGCAGCTGGAGGGGTGGGCAGCAGGAGCTCTCCCAGCGGCTTGCGGTGGCAGGGCAGGGTGGCAGCAGGGGTGTTTTTTCACCCTGATAGGTTGAATAATACCCTCAGACTGATACATGTTGGGTACGCTGCCGGCCCAGGCGGTGCAGGCATATATACGTGGAACTGCGCATAGGCATCGGAGAGGGAGGGATGCAAACACTGATGACAGACAGCAAACACTTTTGCCAACACGTGGAATTCCTACTGGTTGTTTATCTATTTTTTTCCTCTTGTAGTTAATAATGCTGTGATTACTCTGATTATAATGATTGCATATCCCTTTAAGTGGTATCTAGATTGAGGTTTACACGGCTTTTTTTCCTTGTTTGTGTGTTCTGCAAACATATTAAGAAAGTCTCTAAAATAATATTACCAAACGTCAAGTAAAATCCTGTCTCCTGAAGGGCTGATGAGATCATACGCGTATGACTGTGTGTTATCTTGCTCTGACACATGGAATTAAGTCTTGGACTACCCTCACCTAGGAAGACATCATTCTGCCAGCATTTTCTCTCTTCAGATACAACAGCTTTTTTCCCTTCGGCCAATTAACGCGGGGCTGTTCTCTGTAAAAGCCAATGAGAAAAATTTGGCAGTTTGATAATTTCTGAGAGTTTCTTCATTTCATTTTGTTGAGCTTACTGGGAGCACGCAAACAGTCATTTGTGTCAAAAAACCCCCACCTTAGCCCTGTAGCAGTTCAGTGATTTTAATGAACTGAGTTGTATGCGGAAGGGAAGCTGGATTTTCTGTTATCCCACTGGCAAAGCTGTGGGTGAGGGAAGTCTGAAATTCAGCCATGCAGCTCTGCAACTTGGGGGACACAGTTTAAGCAGCACCGCCACTTCTATTTTTATTTTTTTTTTTTAATTTTATTGGGTTTTACAAATTCTGGGAAATTGTGAAAATCAGAAGCAGACATTTAGGCATTTCCCTAATTGGCATTTCCATTTTTTAAAACAAATTCTATGTTGTTTCTTTCTGGAGCTCCTGCCATGGTTTTGTTTTGTTTTCATAATGAAAGTGTTTTACCAGGTTGGAATCAGTAGGAGACACCTCCATTTTTGTCACAGTGAAGTTTTTTTGCATCAACACAAAATGAACAATTTCAAATTTTCAGCTTTCTGAAAAGTTTTTTAAATGTTGTTTCAAGTCCAAATCAAAGCAATTCCCCTTCGTCCCTCCAATTCAAAATCATCACTAGACAACAAATTGCTCATTGTCTAGCTTGACAAGACTGGTTGGCTCTCAGTCTTGCATTCGGATCCCCAAGCCACTGTCTGATGGGGAATTTATTCCCCATCTGTTTCCATTTCTACACTGCGAGTTCAGCCTGGCACATGAGCTGCAACGCAATTGTGGGTTTTGTGATCCATATTTAATTCACCTAACTTTCAGTCTTTAACTGAGATGCCCCGATTAAGCAGAGTGGTGACCCTGGCCTCTCTGTGTAGTCAGTGCAGGAGCGGGTTCATCCAGAAGGTGACTTTGCCCATGGAAGATCTCAATTAAATGCCTAAAGAATAACTTCTCTAAGATCAAGCTGCTATATGCTTTAAGCAGTTCCACTAAAAGAAATCTCGTTGGCTTATGGAGACGTGCTGATAATGGGCTCATTGGCTTGTTAGGTCAGCCAGCAAACAGATGCTGGGAGGTCCTTGGGGCTTAAGTACCAAGACAGCATTGTATTTCTGGGGAGATCATTGCATTTCAAGGGTGTGATGTGAGACACGGGACTGCAAAGTCATCCCCAAGCTGCGTTTATTCCCCTGAAATGCTCAGTGTGTCAGACCTGATTTCAGTTATAAAATGGAAATAATAGATAAAAAAAGGTCAAACCATTTATTGAGGATTGACATTTACAGCAGTCAGGAATCTCCAGTTGTATACAGCTTTGTGTATATATGTCACTCCTATATGACACCATTCTGCTGAGGATCTCCAAACCACTGCTTTCCTGCTATAACTAGGTGGTGGCTAGTTAAATATTGCTTATTGTGTTTTTACAGATGCACAAACAAAGAAACACAGAAGTTAATTAACTTGCCCAAAGTTGTAGTACACCTCTAGCAAAATGAAAATATAAATTCCCAAATCCTCTCTGTCTCTGTGGTTTCAAAATTCTTTTATTTTCTACTTTAATAAATTTTGTTGGAATATTTACTGTAAAGCTTGAAAAGTAAAACTGAGATTAACTACGTTTTCTATGAAAGGTGACTGTTAAAGGGCCTGTGTCCTTGATCCCATTGTAGGCAATGGCAGTTGTGCGTTGGATCATTGACAGGCTATGTGGATTGAGTACAGCGCAGCAAACTGTAGATTGAAGGTAATAGTCCAGCCAGGGATCCAGGGAGTGATTGCTGCCTGTGCTGCATCAGGACCTGGACACAAACAGATCCACCGTAGGAGGGGTCACACGGTGTACGTGAAATAACACTAGCAGCAGTCTATAGATTAGTAGATCATCTTTGCCATTAAGATCTAAGTAGGAAGAAAGGGCAGGAGAAATACATATACACTCAATTACATGCACATACACCCGTGTGCATATACACCCATGCAAAGTAGAAGACAGACATCCCGGACAGGGCTGGTAACAGCAAAGTAATTAAAGGTGCTGAAGCAGTAAGTGCCAAGAAACCCTCTCCAAGGGTACAGAAGGTTTGCTAATGTCACTGTTGATGTCCCTAAGGTATCATGCAATTCTGGTATTTGTCTCAGATGCCCTTCTGCGAGATTTGCATTGCCTAGGAGTCGGTCTGTTTTGTCCTTGCCTTAATGGTCTGACTTTGAGAGCTGAGCCTTAAGATCGCTGCGCCTCAAGGAGACCCAACACACACCCAGTTAATGTGGTCTTCAGGGCTGTTTTCTTCTCATTGCTCATGCATTGCTGCAGCATTATTTCTCAGTGCTTTGAATTAAGGGGCTAATATCCTGGCACTAAGGATTTAAGGGACCTTGTGCAGATATAGACAGTATAATTTATAGAGAAAATACAATAGTAGTCTTGAAAACATTGAAAAAACGACCTATCATTGCATAACAGTTATTAGATCTCATGTTCCCTGTTCCCCCTTCCTGCTCCCAAAAAGGAAACTTTTTAGCCTCTGGATAAGATGCCAAGAATTACTAGTCAGCCCCAACTGTAAAAATGAAGAAAAAAGACATTTAGATTTTAATGAAACATGTCTTCCAAGTTAACTTAAATGCTTGTTTTGATAGCTTTTGAGATTAGTCTAAGAATAATAAACTGTTATTTATAGGGAACTTCCTGGCCAAAGACCTCTGGGCAGCTCCAGAATACCAGAACAAAGGATTTACAGCCCACTGACTACTTAAAATGGTGGTGTTATTTTCAAATTCGAAAATCCTTTTTCCTTTATGACAACCTGTTGGTGAAGAGGCAAAGCTGTCCACCGATCCTTCAGATTCTGGAGTTACTCTTGATAGCGTAATACACATGGGTCAGTTTATTTAGCTTGAGTCTGGAGCTTTTACAGATCTGCGTTGTCTTCTGTGCAGATTTGTTTTTCTGCTTATGGCATCAGACAGAATAAATGGAGGGATGGGATCTGCCCCGGCTGCTGTAGGGGATTTCTCTGAAGTGTCCCCAGTCTCGTAATAAATCAATGTCTTTCCTAGTCCATTTCTGATGGGATCCGGCAGCAGGTTGGCATCCTTAGGTAAAGAAAGGCTTCCTGAAGTGCACAACAGTCATCGAAAGTAAATTAATGGAAGTCGGCATCTGCTGATCTCTTTGACAATACGGAATTTCACTGCCAACATTTAGAAACCATTGGAAATGGTCTCCATTGGAAACCCGATTTCGACTTTCTGCCCTGGGCTGCCAGAAGTATTTCAGCATAAAACGCTAAAGTAAGTTGAACTTTCAATTATAATTTCAATGACTGTCTAGTGAAATGGATTAATGCTCTGGCACTGCACCTTTGAGGCTTTGGCTCGACTCTTGTAGGATAAAAATCTGTCTGCTTTGACAGTTGAAAAGGTCAGAAGTGAAATAATGTCAGGTGGTCTTAGCCCGATTCAATGTCTCGATTAAGAAGTAGATGTAAAAGTTGTTGATGTGGGATATCATATTAAGTCCTTTGCAAAAATATAAATAATATTTTATTTATATTTTATCAGCAAAATTAGATGCAGACAGCTGTGCTCTGGAGAGGTGGAGCTTAGTTCAGACTTCAGGAACACTGAAGGATTTCAGTGAGCAACATACAGGTTACAATATGTGGTATCTTTAGCTCAAAAGCTTGTATCCGTCATGAAATTGATTTCATGATATTTGACTGTGTCAAGCATAGTTCTCACTTAAATATTTTTTAAAGTTGAATTTGGGAATTTTTATTAGCTGTGAGTGTACAGAACACGTTTTTCTCACTGTTCAGGCAAGACAAGGGGTCTCTTCAATTTACTGCTGCAATTCAATTCCTAAGCTTATTAAATAGGATTGTGGTTAAAGAGCAAAATACGGATACTTGAATAATGCATTTTTCTCTTATTTGGATACATACTTACATAATTTTGTATGATAATAATATATAAATATAAATTGCTTCTCCAGACTTCCCTGCGGAAAGGTCACTACGGCAAAAATTTCTAGCAAGAGTAACAGGAATTTCTGTTGGGAAAAAGGAACAAGTAAGGGTTTGGGGCTGTGTGTCTCAGTGATGGGGACGGTGGCTAACAGAGCTGCGCAGCACTTTAGCTGCCTTTGATTTGTCCCAGCCTCGCTTCTCACCAGCCCTCTTCACGTGTCAGGCAGCCTTGGCACTGCTCCTGCGAGTGAGGTTGCAGAGTTTCTTTCCTTATTTCAATACGAAACACACGTACAAGATAGTGCAAATTGGAAATCAGCTGTCATGGTATGCTACATAAATTATCCGGTTCTGGTTGGTAATCTATTGCAGACGATTAAATAAGTGAGCAGTTATGTCCTTTTCAGTGCTGGTAGGCATCTTTGTTTTATTTAATTCCCTCTTCCTTCTCTGTGTGTGCATATGTGGTGTGTCGTGGGTTTTTTTCAAGTTGTGTTTCTGTCTTAAGGCAAAGAAACCACAGTCTCCATGTGATCATGATGCAATGCAAGAGCTGATGGAACTGTACATATGTTGTAAAGATTAATTGGCATTCAGTTAGGCCCCATAAAGCGTGGCATGCCATGCATTATCCTCTATTTTGCCTTCAATTTACAGTGCGGTTCAGTGCACATAGTGGGCACAGACTGAAAAGAAGTGTATTTCTGAAGTATAAAATGTGTACTTTTTAGTAGGCTGATCTTCCCAGTGACAAAACCTTAGAAAAGCTTCGGCGATTCAGACACGCCTTAATTGTGGGGCAGTCGTAACAGGGTCTTGCTTTTTTCTGCTGAGATCTACTAAGTGGGGCCCAGGGGACCGTTGAAACCACAGGATTATTTTCTATGTGTTCTATAGATTTTTCTGACCAAAAGAAAGGGTGACACATCGCCATCCTCGCGCTTAGAAGACGTGGCGTTTAACGGCGGTGCGAAACCAGAGGCGGGTGGCTGCGAGGGCAGTCTGGTGCGCGGTGCCGTCGTCTGCTGACCGCCGGTGGGTGCGGCGGCGCGGCCCTTGCCGGGCTGCCGGGGAGGTCAGAGAGGCCAAGCACCCTGATTGCGAACCGTTATTTATAACAGAACAAAGTGGTAATTTTGCAACTATCACGGCTCAAATATGGGAGCATTTCCCTGGTAATAAAACTATTATTCTGTAACTGTTTACTTATCAGGAGACCATTATGTGATTGATGACCTGAAAATGGAGGTTATCTTTCAATTCATTTGAAATGCAAACTGACTGGAAAATCTATAGTTATTGCGGCATATTTTTAAGCAAAATCAGGCACCTACATTGACCTCCTATTTACATTTCTTTGAGAAGAAAAATCACATAAAAGCTATCAAGAAACACATTTCACAGCAGGCAAATTAATTGGTTTTACTGTATTTGAATGGAGGGTTTGTCAAATAAAACATGCCATGACAGTTAATAGTGTCATTTAGAGGCAGAAAATTATTGGCTTATTTGTTATTGGATAAAAGGAAGGCAAACATTTTGTATTAGGAAGTTTTAATGTGTTTAAAATCCTCATTAGGGATTTATGGACATTCTTGCTTAGCATAGCGCCTCATTAATTTGAGGCTAAACAGTTACTTCTGTGTTTCAATTCCAATTTTTTTTTCCCTTTTCTTTAATTAGATCTCACATTAGAGTTTGGTCTCTACACCACTGGAGATGTAGAATTAATTAATGTGATTTATAAATCTAATGGAAGTGAGTTATTCTTAGATATCTTTTCATTTTAGTGAGCGGTTTACTGCACGCAGTGTAAGTGCACACAGATCTAAGAGATTTTGGGAGCTCAGGAAAAGTGTGCGACTTCTGCATTGAATACATTTAGCAGCATCCCTTGGCATTAATAGATCAAAGCATTTTAATTAGAAATGTAACTAAAAGGGAGGTCATAAAGATCCCACTCAAAATCAGACTTTCTTTGTTCTAAGTTCTGTACTGTCCAAAAAAAGTGGTCTTTTACCTCCCCTTTTGTATGATAACCATGACATTCCGTGGCAGTTGGGATAATCATGTGTTTTACTATTTAATGAGCATAAGATCTGGCTCTTAATGTAGTCTGAATTTGGATCTGATCCCAATATAGACATAATCATTAATTGTGCTATTGTGTTATTATTAGTAAAAGGAAAATGGCTTTTATTTCATGTAGGAATTTCATTTAGTTGATTGAAGCTTATGTAAAAAATGTACTCGTGTGAACTAGTTATGCTAACGGGTAGTGTTGGTGTTTATACCCTAAGGTTTTTTCAAAATACATTTGTTTCTTTTCCCTGGGCAAGACAATGTCCTTGCCCTTTGAATTCTGGCCCTCTGTTTTGAAGACAGTCTGAGGATGCGATTTGCAAGATGGGACTGTGGTGGAGGGAAACAACTCATTTGCAAACAGGCTCTGAGCAATTAATTTGGGTCCCAGCATTGACCTTGAAGCTGTGCGAACTACCGTGGAAATAAAAGGAGTACATTTTTCAGTGAGGACATTCATACCTGCTTTAAAAAAAGAGGTGGAACAGATAACCGGCACAGTCACTCACTGTATTCTTGTAGCTACAGTAAAGGTATTGTCAGGTGTAAATAGATGCTTTCAAAGGTTCCTTTTTAAAACCTCAAAAGCAATGTTACAGTCTGGATTCGTGAGGTCAAATAATGCTTCAGGTTACACTTATGCAACTTCACTGACATCAGCAGAGTTTTAGTCGTGTCACCAAGGCCACAGTCTGACCTGGGAACTGTGCCGCTGTTCCAGCAGGGAGTTACACCGCTCCTGCCCGATGCCGCTCTCGTGCTGGCGGGTGCTGGGGACAGACACAAATTCCACTAACGTAAAATAGATTTAAAGGAGAGCCAATTCCAAGCTGTATTAAATGGAGACAGGTAGACAGCTATGTCTGGATAGTAAAGGGATTTTGAATGATTTCCAAGAGGTTCTACTCAAAGTGTTACACTGAGAATAAATATGATGTCTGATTTACATCCCTCTAACTGAGGGCAAGTGGTCTTGGAAGCCGAACTCCCTTCGTGCTCCTTTTGTACTTATACTGCTTCATTGTCTTCGGAGGAGTTAGCTTTCGTTCACACTGGTAAAAGTAAGACAAGAAACAGACACTTGATCTTTAGTTTTGCCACACCATATATCTCACCACACCAGAGGGTTGCATAGTCTGTTAGTCAGGCTTTGATGTTTCAAGTGGACAAGTGCACGGTGGCATTTTAGGTCAGGGTGCCTTTTATCATCAATTTAATGGAAAAAAGTATAAGGTAACCTCTTCCAGAATGAGGCACATATGAAAATATACTTATTTTATATAAGTAAGTAAGTAAGTACTTGCAGTCATTGGAGGAGGAGGCACAGAGAGAAAGGAAGGAAGAAAGGAAGAAAGAAAAAAAGAAAATTTGAAGTTCCACATTCCCCTGCCCTTTGTCAGTATTAAATGGCTGTATCAGCCTTTATACAAGCCAATGTTTTGGTCACAAATTAAGTACTGCAAATGCCACTTTTGTTGGGGCCTGGCTGAATACTGACATTACCAGTTACTCTGGTATTATCATCATGGTGAGCTTCTAAAATACTACATTCAGAATATTCCGTAAGTAAAATGTGCAGCCTTACCTACATTAAAAAACTCCCAGGAGACCTTGAAGTGAGAGATCACTTTATCAGGCTTCTCTCTCTAATAGAGCTTGGCAATTTGCTGCATGAAAATAATGGAGAACCATTGAGTTTAAATTGAACATCAGCATATTGTGCTTTCATGGAGACTATTTCATGCTGATCAACATTGAAATGGTATTGTTAAAAGAAAACATCAAAGACATTAAAAAGAAAAAATGGGCTGAATACAGCATGCACTGGGAAGAACAAGAAAAATATAATTGTCACATCCAGGTCAGTCTGGTTTAAAAGTTGCTGTAGCAGAACTAAATGCCAGTGAAAAAACGTTGTCCTTGCAGTTGGGGTTGGTCTGACTGGGAGGTCGTTGTAAGGTGAGTTCATTGTAGGGAAATCAAACTATAATTCATTCCGATTTGTGGGCTAGCGCCCAAACGCCCCAACCTGGTGTGACTGCACCCGTTTGTCTAGCTCTTAGGTGCCTGGGGAGGAGCATATTAGAGTCACGGGCTTTTGTGTGAAACTAAAGGTACCCACTGGGGGCAGTTTTAGCTTCTGAACTGGAGACCTTTTGGGAAGTTCACTAAAGTCAGTGGGAGTCTGATTCAGTCATGTTTCGGACCACACTAGTAAGTTGTTTTTCCTAGCTAACGTGCTTTACTCGAGGGAAGAGGCATAAACTTCTCCATCCACCGCTGGAAGAGCAGCACTGACTGCAGGCCAGGCTGTCTTAGCTTAACAAATGAATTAACTCGGTCTAGTCCTTAAAACCTTTCCCTGTTTTCAGGTTCTCCAGTAAATGTGTATTTGACACAACTGCTTGTTCAGTATTTGTATTAAGGGCGAACAGAGGGCCAGCTCTCTGCATTTTGTTTTAGGCAGTAGTTTTTCTTTCTCTCTTTAATTTTTATACATATACAAAGTATGTATTTTCACAGACCTTTTAATAAGCCCCAGGAGATATTTTTGGGGTTGAAATAATGGGAAATGTAGTCTTCTCATGGTATTTTGGTTCCAGGATGGTGGAGGTACTAAAAGAAAACAGTGGATATACATTATTTGGGACCCACAAATGGCTCCCTTGAGAATTAATAACCCTGTGAAAAACACATACATGTATTTGAATACCAAGGGAGCAATTTTATTTGGGTTTTTTTGAATATTACCATGTTTGACTTCATTCACTTTCCTCCAGAGCCCAAACATACAGTCCTAATATATGTTGGTGATAACCTCATGAATATCAAATGCACCAGAAAAAAAATACCACTCGGGTTGCAATATTCATTCCTTGCTCTTTTGCTGCTCCCATTCTTACCCATTTGCACTAAAATTAGTGAGGAAGAGCCAAGATCCTCCCAGCTAGTGAGATTAGTTTGACATCTATTTCAGGTGTCTTTAACATGAATGACCCTTTTGGGACAAAATATTAGTGAGATAGGAAACAGACAAAGCATGAACTGTGAAACAACCCAAGGAGGCTTGAGCAGTGGGCTCTGAGCAGTGGTGTGAAGTTTATCTCAAGCAAATGTAGAACAGCAGGCTGCTGCCTGCTAAGGAGCAAGTCCAGAAGAGATGTAGGGAATGGCTGAAGAGGGGAAATGAAGCCTGAGCATGCAAGGAAATACTGATGGCATTCAAAGGAAAGCTGGTGTTGGCAAGGCGTGGGTGCATACTCCATTCAAGTCCAGGTGAAGTGTTGCATCTTCTTAGATTTGTAGTGAGCTTATTGCAAAAATTGAATCATAGGTTCATATAGGTTGGAAGGACGTTGAAAGGTCATCCAGTCCAACGTCTTGTATCTGGAAACCCTGCTATTCTAAGTATTGCCCGATCTGTTTCCCACTTGTATTAATCAAAAAAAGAAGCACCCTCTGTTAATAGGAAGCCTGGCAGGAGCTGAAGGCGTTCATAGGACGAGGCTTCCCTGACAGTCCTGGTTTTGCTGCTTCTGGTTTTCTAAGTGTTTTCCTCTTATCACTGTGTAGTGCACACTGGAAATGATCAATCAAGGCTCATGCACAGGATCTTTTCATGCTAGCAAGTGAAAAATCAATTTGTGTTCGAAGGAGTAAACAGTAGTATGAGCTTCATCTCCCCAGAGTCAAAATGGGTTCCTTGATAAAGGAGATGACAGTGAAAGCTGAGCTCTTGATATATAAGCACATAGGTGCTCATATGCAAGAAATGAGAGTGGGTTCCTACATTCATTTAACATGCTACATTTATCTTTCCAATAAAACAAAGATAGGAAGAAGAGATTACTTGTTGAATGCCAATTGTGCGTCAATAAAGCCAAAGGGATTGTTCACGAACAGTTTATCCAGATGAAAACGTAGTCAGTCAGTTCTGGCAAAGACATTATTCATTGTGTATTTCTGCTTTCTGACACTACATTTGAATTTTCAGAACTATTCTGACAAGTCTGTTGGAAGATTTTGTTGCTAACATTTCTGAGAAATGCCTGCTGTCGGATGTAAATTACAGGGAAGACTTCATATGATTTTTCTGTGCCGCAAAAACAAAATCTGATCTCATGAAGGTTATAAATTGTCCAGGAGGTAAGAGTGGTCAAGGAACTGTTGAATGAATAAATGAAAGGTTAGATCAACATGACTCATCAGATATTGTAACCATTCACCCAATGTCATTTGATCTGCAGAACATTAAAGGCTACTATTCCCTCACTCTTAGATTTCTGCCCTCCTTCCTTCCCTTTAAAGTTTAGCACTGAGCCACCCAAGCCATACATTAAACCTTTGGTTCCACATCATTTAAGTTCTGTTCTCTCTCTTGTGAGACTGAAATGTGAAGAGAGCCTTCTAATACTGGCTTGGAATTAGGTGGAATATTTTGACCATCTGACCTTTCCTTTTTTCTTCTTTCTTTTTTTTTTTAGCAAGCAATATTGAAAAGTAAACATGAAGCATTTTGATGCAAAAGAGTTTTACCAGATTAAAATGAAATTGGAAGATGAGTTCAATGTAGCATGTAGCTGTTGTGAAATCTTTTTGTTTTGATAAAAGTTTTATTACCTCAGGACGTCTGTCTGCAGCTTATGTAATATTCACTGTTCTTCAGTCTGGGGTTCATGAATGCACTGCCGGCCGAGAGAAGAGCTCATGATGTGAAATGCAACTACTTGGTCCTAGAAGCCAAATTCCTGGAATCTGTGCTTTCGGCTGAGTTAGACCATGCTGCTCACACAGGAAGAAAAGCACCAAAAGCATGCACAAATGCAAGCTGTGCCCTCCTTTTTAGAATCTGATTTCTGATGAAAGCTGGAGAGGGGGTGGAGAATCACATAATGGACCCTAAACTACTTGATTTTTATTCGATAAGGAAAGTAGTAGTATGGGATGGATGTCCAATCTTCACTAAGCTGCAGGAGGAACGTGGCATTTTATTAATGGCAATTCTAATAACAGTTTGTTATAGCACTAGTACTCGAGAAGGTGATGAATATTCTATCTGCTCTGTTTCCTTCTGTCCTGATGAATCTATGCTTGGATGCCATGGTGTGCCATGTGGGCCTGCTTGCACTTGTTAGCTGAATGCAAGTGTTTATGGACAATTAAACTTGCAATTTTTGATTCACATTTTGAAAGGTTGAGAGGGTGTTTTTTTCTTTTTTTCCCAGGATAGACTAAGTTTCTAATAGAACTGTGCCTTTCAAGTCTCTTAGAATGTGCAACTGTAGCGTGAATTTAGAAAAATGGTCTCATTTCTTTAGAAATCCATTAATAGTAATGTACTGAAAGACTCTTACATTGATCTTCTCTCTGATAGCCATGTTGTAATAATTATTCTTTTAATGTTTGCATCAATCTAAATGTTTTCCTCTTTGTGCTAGCTCCTACTTGCATCTCCCTATATGACAATCACAGCACTTCGACATCTTGCTTTACTTTAATACTAGTGATTCAAAACAAAGCAATGCCAAAGGGAACAAAAGTTCTGTCAAGCCATTAAAATCTTCTTTGCCATTAACACAATTAAATTGATGCATGAGCATTTAAAGTTATTAGCAAGTGCTGCCAGCAGAAGCTGGTTGTGATTGCATAATATACAGTGGGCTTTATTAAAGTAAAATGGTATGTTTATTGTTATTATCATCATTAGTTCTGAAGTAACACAAACTTAAACAGGGCTGTGAATTGGGAAAGGACTGTGAAACAAGTAAGAACACACTCTGCCCTCTGTTAATAGTCAGGGACGCAATTATCACAATTATGACATTTCTAAACAAAGGAATACACATGGTGTCTCGGCTAACCATTTAAAATGCCATGTGTAATGGTAGGGAGGGGTGTTAAATAAAGAGAGGACTTCTGTATCTGCCGCCCTCACTCTTCCCAGTTTGACTCACTCGGCTGGATTTTGGGTTGCTCCTGTTACTGCTGTGAGAGATTTTGTGGTTGGTGTGTACACTGCAAGCTTATTCGGGAAGTATTTGTTTTGTTTTCTCGTATTCCAACATACTAATTTTTCAATGAAAAAAGTCAGGAGTGTATTAGAGACGTATGTACTCCCACTATCCCACTGCACGTTGCAGTAATACCCATGCTTGCTAATCTTTTGGTTGAAGTTAACTATATTTGTCTCTGAATGGAGACTTGGTATGAGGTATGGAAAACACAGATTAGCAAAGAACTTACAGGTATTGAGAGGGGAAAAAGTGATTTAAGTGAAAGGTAGGGGAGGAAGGAAGGGCAATGAAGTGCTGGAATATCAAGTCATGCCGTGTGAGGGTGGACTGCGTGCAGTTGCAGTTAACGCTGACCATCCACGGGAAGTTCTCAGCCTAGGTTTGTTAGGTAGAATTTGAGCTGAGGAGAAACTGAGGACAAAAGGTAAGGCTCTTTTTTTGGTCAGTCGAATGTTTTTAAGTGATACTACAGAAAATTACAAGCTATGGTTGCTAAAGTAGATAAAAATCACCAGTATCCCTGCAGTGTAGTCATACTCACTTGATTACTTCTTTACCAAGATATTGATGAACTGTTGGAAATTCAGAGAACAGTGATGAAATAAGCCAAAGGGATGGAAAATCCTGTTTATCGGGAAAGAAGGTAAAAGCTGAACATACAGCATTTGAGAAAAGTGGAGTATAATTCTACATGTCTGTGCGTGGTGTAAGTGTGAAGGGAAGTAATGAATTACTTAGATTAGTGGCAAGAGCTCTACAAAAAGACTGAGGTGAGGTGACACTGAAAGCAAAATTTTAACAATTATCACAAAAAAGGGCCAAATAGTTGACTACACTGCTCCGCATTTTATTAAAGGAAGGGATGGGAGACCCATTTCCCTACAGTTTTTGGGTCAGACTAGCCGCAGTACTAGAAGATACGGGCAAAATGTGCTACATTAGCAGAGCGTGAACTTGGTGATCTAATAGGTCTTTCTGGTCTTTGACTTTGTAGCTGTGTGGATTTATTCTTGAAGCTTAGTGCTGGCTGAAATACAGGATGAAAGCCATGGTTGCTGCTTTCGGTCAAGCTCTATAGCAGATTAGGATGACAGGGATTAAGTTTAGTCATGAATGTCTTTTACCAAACTAGTTACCAAGGGCAGTAAGGTAGAAGCGTCAGGCAGAAAAGTCTCACTGAGTATTTATGGTACAAAGCACTTACCTGTTTTTTGGTACCTTCCTGAATATTGTCTCTTACTCTTCTGCTGCACCCCTGAGATAAGAACCCATCATAACTTTCTGCAAGTGCTACGAAATGGTTGTATGTACGGGTCACGACTGCCTGTTGTTTATGTAGTTTTTCACAGTATTTAGAGGTTTTGTGCTCTTTCATGTCCTTGGAATGAGGGATTGTGGCAAAAGCTTTAAGTACCATTTAAACGAGTATTTTCAATTGGAAGACGTTAAGGGCACTACTGTGTGTGTGCATGGGTATGGTTGTGTGCATAGACACATCGCATCTTTCTAAGGCGAGAAGGAATATCTGTCAGGCCTCTCAAGGTGGATTCCTGTGTACTGTTCAGAGGATACTTAACCTGCAACAGGCTGATGAAGTGAGAGACAACAAAATCAGCAGCCACCCTTATAGTCCAACCAGTATTTTACTACAGTATGTGTTTAAGTTTTAAGAGCTGTCTTGGCTGTTAGCCTATTAAGCTGTAGGATAAGATAGTTGATGATAACAGCTTTCTCCTAACTGTTATCACCTCTGTCCTTCTCTGCAGCGTGCGGCAAGTTAAACCAAACCTCACCTTCTCTCTGAAGGCTGCCGACAGGAGTAACAGTGGGACCTTCTTCAATTACAGAAGTTTCAGGCAATTCTAGTGCCAGTTCTCAGCTGTGAGGAAATCAGAGTACTTTATTGCTTCAAAAGTGTTATTAGTAGCACAAAGCAGCATGGAAGAAAAAAACAACTTTTGACAAAATGGGTCCTGCTGATGATTTATGTTGATCTGAACTAGAAAATTTGGTAGGCAGCAAGCATGGATACAGCAGTCTTCAAACAGAGGCAGTTGCTTGTTAGCTGTTCACCTGTGTGGTTGTAGTCGCTGAACTTTGCATCCCGCACCTGACTAAACATTTCTTTTTTTCTTTAAACCTAGGTTACCCTTCCCAATGACTCCAGCTGTGTGGAAGAAATATTACGGGTGAGTAATACCCTTTGCTTTTGTATCTTTTGTATAATTGTAGTGCTGTTATTTCATCTTTCATGGAGAAGAGTTATATGGCTGTCTTTAACACTCTGCTTAAATAACAACATATTAATGGGTCTGTATTACAGAGACACAGCCAAGTGGTGGCCCCAGGGTGCTCCTTAGTGAGTAAGGTCAGTTCACCTAATACTCTGCATCTGCCAGCTTGTCTTGGCCAGGATTTACACACATTCCTGTTCTTTTCTAAGCTCTCAGTCTCTGTGAGTCTCTCCAGGACACATTTCTCTCCTACCCTGAGGTGGAGTTGCCTTAATTCTCCCACTCCCAGACTGACCTACAGCCTTCTTCCTTCTTCCCCCAAACTACAGTTGCTTATCATTCATGGTTTTGTTAAAGACCTAAGGACATATTTTTTTCTGGGAGCTCTGGTCAGTGTTTGAATACAAAAAATTGAAACAACAACTCCAAACTGGGTTTAGTTTCAACCTTCAAAGTGAGCAGGGTTTTATTACCTATAGAACACTAAACCTATAGAACACTAAGGGAGCAAAAGCAAAGAAAAGGTTGAAAGTCTGCACGAAATACTTGGTACGTTTTAGGTGTCTTCTTCCCCTGTTTATATATTTCAATTAGGTTCATTACTATAGTTGGAATGAATGACTTGTTAGCTGGGGAAAGCAGTTGTTTTCAGTAAACAGCATCAAAAGGAAATGTGATGTAGCGAATTTCAGGGATCAGTCACCCAGGAGACAGTTTTAATGCGGGAACAGTGCATATAAATCACAAGAAGCAGAAATGTCTTTTTTCTGATCAAGAGGAGGTGATCCTGTTTCCTACCCCATGACTGTAATTTGAGTCAGCAGAGGCAGAATGTCCTGGGCTTCCTTCTGAAACCTGCTGAGATCAGTGCAGGACTTTCCGTCACCTTCAGAGGATGCGGAGGAACTGCAGAGTCCCTGTGGCCGCAGCAGCCCCTCCTGCCACCAGTAGACTGTTGAACTCGGGGGGACTCTTGGGGTGCACAGAGCAGGGATTTGGCAGGTTTCCATGTCCCTGGGGATCTGTCTCACAAGGGCATGTAATGGGCACCCGAAAAAGGGATACAAACAGGCAGATGTCTCTTGACTGCCAGTGCGGATGCCTGGAGCACTCCCCATGCCCAGCCTTGCCATCCAGCCGTGGAGCAATCCTGTCAACCGTAGCCGCAGGCACAGCCAAAAGCTATCCTGAGCATATGAAACTGCCCGTGCTGGGGAGCAGGTATAGGCTTGGCGTGCTGCAGGCGAGCGTGGGACCTCGGCCATGGCTCATCTGGGGCGCGCAGTCCCTCCGCCACATGCGCCGCTGGGTAGGTTTGTGTGCTGTTACACGGTGAGGGTGGCTTAGTGTGACATCGACATGGCGTTAGGCAGCTCTGGGTCCTGACAGGCTTTCTGCAGCCTTCTTGTAACCTGTCTGCAAGCAGGCTGCAGGCTGCCAGCAAGGCCCTGAGTGTATGAAGGCAACAGATCACAGAGCTGCTTCTGGGGCTGCCCATCAAAGGCTCGGCAAACCCCAGTCCCAATCGGTTGCCTTCAGTGGCAGCGGTTTAGGCTTTCTAATTCATATGGTGCCGAAGCAGACATGGAAGTAGAGGTATCTGAGTTTTGTCAATGACTTTGTTGTTCTCAAATTTATAATGCAGAATAAGCTAGCGGGAGATGTGTTTTGGCTGCATGCAGAGTATCGTATTCTACATGATAGGCAACGGCGAGAAAATAAGTAAGAGAATGTGATGCCCAGCAGTGGTCAAAATGCAGTCTTTGCGCTCCCCGTGGAAGCCCTGTGTCAGGAGATTCAGGCAGTCTGCTCCAGATGAAAGGATGACCCTTGCTTTCAGCAGCGATTTGTGCTTTGAGAACCTGGATTAAGTTCCCAGCCCTGACAGACACTTTCTGGCCTTTTGGGGCCATTTACGTAGGCTCTGAAGAGTCTTTGGGAGTGTAGGCCTCAGCTCCCTGACGGCAGCTTCCCCAGGTAAAAAAATAGGCTATTAACATTTCCGTCCTGTCAGGGATGTTGCAGAGGTAAACAGGAAGGATTACAAGACAGTCAAGTCCCGAAGGTAGACAGATGGGGTGTAATAGTGTGCATTTTGGCCAACCAAACCATTGGCAACAACTGGCAGTTTCTGCTCTGGGCCATGTCCGCTGCTGAGCTGCGCGCCCCAAAGTGCCGGAGGAAGGGTGCTGCTGCCTGCCTCGCCCCGTCCCTGCCAAGTCTCCCTTGAGAGCATTTCATGCCTTGAAGTTTGCCTTTTTTTTTTTTAAGTCCAGGAATTAACTCACTTAATTCAGTTTCACCCCTCAGAAAGACACAGTAACTCTTGTAGGTTTTTTTGCTAGACTTTAGAAGGCAGAGGGACTCAAGCTAAGATCTGTGACCTCTGATTTTACTGAGCTCTTTTTTTAAGCTGAACTTGATTAATGGTTTTTGTAATTGTAGAGGTTTGCAATTCCTAATCTCTGTCTTCTTTTTTTTTTTTTTTTTCCTAGAAAAAAAGGTTTAATTGAGTTTGTGGTCAAAAATTTCCAACCGAGTGAGGGGAAAGGTCTTGAGTCCGTTCAGACCCCTGAGTCTTCAGAGACAAAATTTCACAGTCCTTCACATTTCCTGAAACACTTAGCCACTTATGTCATCTTGTGTAAATGCTTTAAGGACTGTTCCTGATACTACAACCAAAGGTTAATGGCAGACCAGTCTCCTGTTGATTTTGCTTTACTAACCAGGGTAGCTGAGAAGGTTGTTAAAAATAATAATAATAAATAAAAAAAAAATCTCGTGTACAACTAAGGCCATGCTGTAAAGGTAGTACATGAGATTTGCATTTAATACAGGTTGCTAATACCAAATTGAAAGATGAAGGCAAATACACTGGTGGTCGGTGCACTTTTTTCTGTTCCAAAATGTGGCTTTTTTTTTTTTAAACCAACGTAATGGCTTTGAAAGTGTGGATAACATGGAAGACAGGCAATCAACAGTGTGTGTGTGTGTGTGTGTAATTCACGTTTTATTAATATGGGTTTAAATTAAGTTGTCACTTACTATGTGCAGCCATTGATAAATGAGTTCATTGAAATGTTGTGATACAAAGTGCAGATGGGGCGGGAGAACTGACATTTTAAACCAATATTCTGAAGCTGTTACTTGTGCCACTTGTACCAGTGCTTTACATCAGTGTGCCTTGCTGTCATTGCACGTTATGTGGGCCGTCGTGCTGGTTCAGGCATAGCGGGGTGTGTAGGTGTGACACTGCGTGCGAACTAGCAGCGATCCTTTTTCTGCCTGTAGAGAGCACAGAAGGAACCTCCCTTAGTATTGGTTTACCTCTGAGTAAGGAGGTGATAAGCATACAACATTACACGGGAAAGAAAGGAAATTTTATTTAACTAAATTTTCTTGAGGACTTGTAGTGTAAATTGAAACTTTGGGCTAGGTGTTTAGGCAATCGATTAGACATAATCCCACAGAAGTGAGGCTCTGGTCTGTACACATCAAGCTTTCGTGTCTGTGTTGCTAACCATCTGGGCAGGCACTTCTATCTAAAAATCTGTCCCTGCTTAGAGGAACAAAAGAATTCTTGTAGGTGCATATCCGCTGTAGTAAGGCATCAAGTAACTAGATGCAATTCTGATGTTATGTGGATAGCTGTGATATCAATTAAAAGCTTTCTAGTCTGGAAGCAAAACAAATCCTAAATATAATTCAGATTGTAATTAGTGTAAAAATGACTGGAGTTAAATGAGCAAAGTCTATCATTTGTATGGTCTTCTATTCTTCTGATGACTAGCTCATGTCTAATGACATTGGAGAATATGTAAATTGATCAGCAGGTGAAAATGCCCTTGACTGGGCAAATTATGTGTAGTATTACCTTCCTCATGCCGATTGAAAGCACTAATGGATTTAATATGTATCATCCATAGCTGAGGTGAGCTGTTCACAGAGCAAAATTAGACTGTAACAGATATAGCCCATTATTTGCCCCTCAGTAATTGTTTTCTCTTCTAAAATACAAACCAACATTGAAGAATGATGCTAAACCTAATTATAATAATTGTAATTTGAAAAATACAGGTACGCTGTCCAGTGTGGTTACAAATGCACTTAGTAGCTGACAGGCAGTTTAAATATTTTCATGTGGAATCTGGGGGCTTGCTGCAGAGGACATGATGTGAATTTAAAATGATTATCCAGACGTCATTGGACAAGTGAATAACGAGCTGACTGGCCTAGTAAATCATGTGAACCTGTCAAATGTGGGAACACGTTGGGGAGGAGATGATGTCAAGTAACAGTAACTTAGCAACCTGGCATTTAGCTGTCCGGAGAATGAGTAAGAGTAGCCACTTTTAAATAGCTGAGTAAATAAATGAATCCCTATATGTCTTAGGTGTGCTATGAAAATAGCCCAGCACCGTATGTTTTGTGTCAAGCTGCTTCTTTCTCCAGGATAAGGTGATTTATTATTTCTATTGAAATGAAAAAATGGATTGAAAAGTTAACCCACATGTAAATGTATATCAGCGGCCTTTGTCCCTTGTCTGGCGTGTAGCCTTTGGAAGCATGTAAGGAACGGGTAATAGCCTGCTTTGAAAAAGGCACTGTGTTACAACTGTAGGGGTTTTTTTTCCTTTAGACTTTGCTTATGTACATGAAGATTTGGATGGATAAAACCAATTAATTTCTTAGCAATTTCCAAACCATTGCATTTTCAGCTTTTTATCAGCATTTTCTCAATGGAGGCAGAACCAGTTTCTGCTCTCACATCAAAATAAATCAAGGGATAATTCCACTGACCTCTGATCTCATTTGAGTTCATTGAATTCTTCTTCCTCCCACACTGGTACAAATTGGCAGCAGTTCCGCTTACGTTGCTGCTGCTGTTATTAAATAAAAAGGAGTTACCCCTGCATTACTTTAGGTATACATAAAAGCAGCAAGACTAGGCCTTTGCTCTGATGACTCTCTAGATGTAGTCTCACTCCAGAAAATGGAAATGCTGAGTAGTTCTTTGAGAACAGCTCATTCCTGGTTTGGTAGGTGATCACCTCAGTTCTTGTCTCAGTACCACCGCAAGCATTCAGCAACAATTCCAGGAAGGTCAAAAGAGGCCATTTCCCAGCATTTCGTGCATTGTCCAGCCGTATACACAGGCATGGTGAGACCAATAGTTGGAGTCATTTGAGGGCAGCCTGGTGTAGGCTTGAAGTGCAAAAGGCTCTTTGGGAGTTGGAGAATGCAGCCTTAGGTCGTAGAATCGTCACAGAATCATAGAATCGTTTAGGTTGGAAAAGACCTTTAAGATCATCAAGTCCAACCGTAAACCTAGCAGTGCTAAGTCCACCACTAAACCACGTCCCTAAGCGCCTCATCCACATGTCTTGTAAATACCTGCAGGGATGGTGACTCAACCACCTCCCTGGGCAGCCTGTTCCAGTGTCTGACAATCTTTTCAGTGAATATTTTTCTAATATCCAATCTAAACGTCCCTTGACGCAACTTGTGGCCATTTCCTCTTGTCCTGTCATTTGTCACTTGGGAGAAGAGACCAACACCCACCTCACCACAGCCCCTGTTCACGTAGTTGTAGAGAGCGATAAGGTCTCCCGTCAGCCTCCTCTTCCCCAGGCTAAACAACTCTAGCTTTCTCAACCGCTCCTCATAAGACTTGTGCTCCAGGTCTTCCCGCTCTGGAGCAGACCCTTAACACAGAGGCTCACCCTTGTAACGCACCTGAACACAGCAGAACAGGACTATTCAAGTTTTTGGCCATTCACCTTTACAGTGACAACATTATGATGCCACCCATGAGAAAGGCACCTCAGGTGCATTATCCCAAAGCTGTCTATATTAACTTGAAGGTACGTAATATAGAAAACTCAGAGCTAACTTTAGGCTAGGTGAGTAGGAGGTTGGCATGAGTCAATGCTCAATTACTTAGCTTCTGCGCCTGGTTTTGTGGGCCACCGTTGCACTGCTGGCATGGCAGATTAGGTATGAGAGAGGAGGTCACTTGTGATGTAGATATATACTATAAATCTGCTTTGTGCTTCCAGATCAACGCAAAGCAGACTTCATGCTGTTGGGGAGGTGACGGGGAGAAAAGGTTGACTGTCTGATCTGACAAATGCGTGTGGGTGTGCAGTGTTTCCTGTATTCGAAAGGTGGTGTTTTGCACCCGCCTGTTACAGGGATAAATGCCTCTTCAAGATGTAAGGCAGCAAAAGATTAGACCTTTGTCAGGACAGACAAGCAAGGTCTGATTCCAGCCTGCAGGCACATTTATCACATAAAGGTTTTATTTTCATAGCAGTATTAAAGAAATTATTTAGCAAAGAACTTTGAAATGTAAAATCTGATCATTATGTGGGTCTTTTGCAGCCTGTCTACAGTGTAACAATAAAAAAAGATTACAAAAGGCATTCAGGAAAAGAGAGAGAGATTGCAGTGCACCTGTTTCGAACTCACTATCCAATTCTGTTTTCTTATCTCCTTAACCATAATATTTTAACATATATTTTTGTACTGCCAAATTGAAATATTGCTGATTTCAGTAGTATTATATAATTCTGCTATCAATGCCAGATTTACCATTGCTATTAAAATTACTGTCAAGTGGGCTGACATCACAGGAGTTCAGACATGTATTACCGCTCTTGAAGAGAATGAAAGCACTCTCATGAGAAATGAATGACTAAATGAAAAAGTGTTAATTCTTATGCGTTTTCCAAGCTCTTCAGCATCTTTTTTGCACCAAAACGACCACTTTGAGTTTCTCTTCCTCATTGACAGTCACCTCAGAAATAATCCACTATGTATTGCAACATGTTGCATGCTCGGCATCCTCACTCTGATTGAGTACTCTGTTACGATAAAAGAAATTATATTTTACAAGAATATACAAAATATTTTTTAAAAAGCCAGTTCAAACAGGAAAGTAATTCAAGCAAAGTCATTGTCTTGGAGGAAAAAATAATAGGAAGTTTTGCAACTTCTGAAGAAGATCAGGTGCACCCACTGCGGCACTTAAAAGTTTTGGTCACTTCATATACTACTTTTTCAAATACATCTAAGTTCTGTAGTTTCAGAAATAACTGGAAGTGAAAGACACAAAAAATGTGGGAAAACAAGTTGATGGGGTCTTGTAGTTGAGTGGGGAGTATCATAAAACTAAGATTCCTGCTCTAGATTTGCAGACCCATGGGACCTGACTTTCCGTCCCTTTTCATCATTGTAAATAAAGAGTAACTCCCTTATCTTTGAGTGAAAGTGTGAAAGAAAACAGACCCAAAGAATCTGGGATATCAGATCAACTTTGAGCTTTTGTATGCCCGAATGAACAAAAACCGCCCCAAGTGCTGAACTCGATGGAAAATTTTAAACACTTCTATGCTGTTACAGCGTTTGGCTCTAGCTGTACCAGGTATCCTCCCTTAAGGTCCTTGTGGGCTGCACAAATCTGCATTGTATAAAAACACGATTAGGAAGTTCAGAGCCTGTTGTATGCCTGTCCTGGAGTACTGCTGCCGATTCCAAAATGACCGGTAACAACAACTTCTGGCACATTATGCAGTGCAGTCAAGTAGAAAAGCCATCTGAAGTTTCTATACTCCACTTACACTTCTTACTGCCAAAGTATTAAACAAAAAAATCTAGTCCTATTTTGAAATATAGGTAGTAGAATATTCCTCTGGTCTCAGATTAATCATTTCTGTTATTTCATCTTGTCCTGTCAAAGTGAAACATGGTTAAATATGGGCATTGAGTGTTTAAACTGCTAGCAATGTTACCTTTCATTTAAGTAGATTAATAATGTGTACTCTACATAACAAATTGCTTTAGGCACAGAATGAAGACATTGAAAACGTATTAAAATCGAGTTAGGCTTTCTGAAATGAATGCATGCTTTAGAAACAATTCTGGTCTGAAATGACAAATTTTATGGTGTTTTCTGTGGCTCTTTATCTCACAAAAGGAAAGGGCTCCATTTTTGCAGCCCTGAGGACAAGTGTTGGGGGTTTTAAGTCCTGGTGGGAAGCCTCCCCATAAGTCAGCACTGCTGGAGAAGCTGGTGGGGCCCATGAAAGATAAGTTGGCCATATGTGGTTAGTCAAGAGAAACAGCTAGGAAGATGTAACTAAATTAATCTTCAGAAAGAGTTTCAAGAGCTCTCCTCTTTGAAATTCTCCTCTGAAGTTTCAGCTGGCCATGACAATCAAAACCTAAAAAAATTGGTTGATTGTTAAAAAAATATATGTAAGGAAAGAACTAGACAAATGGAAAAAAAATGGACCAAAAAGAGGCCAGATATTTGAGGCATGCTCAGTTTCGCTGCTTTAACTATACCCGCCATGTTGCAACGGGTGATGCTTCACTGCTCTCAGCTCTTAGAAGGAAAGTAAAGAAAACAGGACAAAGATGACACCTGGAGTAAACCTGGTTAGAACTTTGAATGTCATTGTTGCTCTCAGAGGAAGTGTTCTGTTACAGCAGATACCAGGAATATTTGTGGCCATTTTCTTCATGTACTGCAGTCTAAATTTAACCCAAGTCACTCCTAATCTCTTCTTAAGGCAAGAATACCAACTGAGTTAGGGGCCAAGAAGTATTTCTTCCTGAGAGACCCCCTGGACGAGCAGGTGGACTTTTCCTTTGGAGGAGCGATGTGATGACATGCTATCAGCCTTGTCCACCTCCATGGGGTTTGTGGAAGCAGCCTAACGTGGGAAGGCAGTCTTGCAATCATCATCTGTCTTAAGTCCAAGTTCTTCCACATTCTGTAGGGAGAATAGTTCTGGAAGCTGCCTTTTTGGGGGGAGCAATTTGTGTCTTTGCTACTTGCCGTTGATCTGTAGGCTTTAAGACTGTCATGCAGCGTAGTCAGTGGAGCCCTTTCTGAAGGTGTCTTGCTTCTTACCTGTGGAGATTGTTTCAGCTGTCAAAGTCTTCAGAATACACGACTTCACACCTGCCAGTAAAAGACTGATGCGGTCCATCTTCCCATCTCTTTGAACATCCTCTCAAGAAATGTTTGAATACGTAGAGTCGGACATAACACCCTACCTTTAATGTTCCTGTATGACCGTGAGATGCCCCTTCACTCCACAGTGTCTCCTTCTATGAAATGAGGAAATAGAACCTCACCCACACTGCCATTGCACTGCGAAGTTAAATTAGTTGCTAGCAAAATGCATTGAGGTCCTCAGCTGGAATTATTGGTGTGATAATTGTGCAAAAGCAAGGCTCAATCAGATATTTAAAATTATACTACATACTGTGGCTTATCCATTTCTATAGAGAATTTCTAACCTTTAAAGAAAGCATGTCATGGAATTTAATGTTCTGAGAAACCTTATGAACTTCCAATCTATTTTAGCCATATATTTCAAATTGTGCTTATAATTGTGTTTTTTATTGAATATGTAAGTTCCTTTCAGTTTCTTCATACAGTACATGGGTGTTAATACACATTTGAGAAGAATGCACACTGTGGATGGGAGGCACTTTTGAGCATTTTCAAATTGTCACAGTAAAATTGTCACATTTGTTTAATTAGCCTGTAGATCCTGCCACATTGATTTATGTCAGCTGTGTTACAATTTCTTTGGATAGCTAGAAAATCTGACCAGAATGCTTTTTTTTTTTCCTCTTTTTTCCTTTTTTTTTCTTTCCCAAGGAATTTCTCACATTTCTTTTTGATTTAAAAGCAGTCATACGAGCACCCAGCCTTGTAGAAGTCAGATGAAGAAAATGTCAGGCTGTAGCATTAGAAAGGAAGATGGTTTTATTAGTTCAAGGCGTTGAGGTGTTTGTTGACCATTGTTCAGAGGCGAGAGATAAAAACTGACTACAAACATGAATCTGAAGTTCAGACCTAAGTGCCCAGATTAGTGTTTGTTCAACATTCTGCAGGCACTGTTTGTTCTACCTGCTGCAAGTGTTACTGTATTGCCTTCCAGGGCTCCTAGGGCGAGGGCTTTGGTGTGGGTGTCACTAGAAACCCTGGTCTCAACAGTTTACAGCTCTTCTTTAAGTATTTCCTCCATTCCAAAATTTCTGTGCAATGTCTAAGCAAATATTTTGGGGGGGGACGTGGAAATACTGCCTACTAGTACTTTGCAGGGTGAAACAGGAACAACATGGACACAAAGGGACTTAGGAGACTTGCATGGGTTGCTAAATGGGAAGAAAAAAAAAAAGGGCAAGGTAGTGTTCATTGCATTTGCTGCTGGTTGAGTGGGTGATTTAAGGCATGGACCGAATTTCACCTCTGGAGCCAAGCTGGAAAATGGCAGGTACTGATCTCTTGTGAGGAATGCTTTGAGATCTTCTGATGGAATTTATTGCACAAGCACTGAGTGTTAAAGGCCCCTTTGGGCTTTGTAGTCCATTAATTTCTTTGCTATGAGTATATCCTGCTAAAGAATACGTTGTTTGTGTACCCCAAGGTACCGTAACCTTTAAAAAATATTCTTCTGAGCCTCAGAAAAAAAACTTGGTGTTTGGTTTGTAGGAGAACATTTCCAGTAGTGATTTTTAAATTTTTTTTAAATCAAGCCAATTAATCCCTTCCCACTTACTCTAGTATTTTATAATTTCTAACCTCTTGAGTCCCTAATCTTTTCAATAAGAGGTCTGAGCTGCCAGTTTATCTGAAAAAAGAGTGTTGTACCAGTCAGATGAAAACTGGTACTCAGATTTTTTTGAAGAGCAGCCCCTTGTCATTCCCGAGTTCAGACAAAAACAAAGAACACAGCTTCGACAGTGAGGAGTTCACTGGAGGCTTCTTTCCATGAAAATAGTTATCACTGCTTTTTTCCTTGGCAATTGAGTCATTGTTGCTTTTAAAAGAAGTTGTCATGATCTCCTCATTACCATTTTTCTTAATATGATAAGTGTAAACTAGAAGAAAGCTATCATGTTTGAAAGGATACAGGAACCCTAAGGAATGTTAGACTAACTGCTTGTGCTCTTTGGAAAGGCTTAAGACTGGGAATGTGACTAAAGGTATCATTCTGTCTCTTTTTGCAGCAGCATAGTCATTTTATAGCGTCTTTCACTTGTAACACAAGTTACCCTTCAAAAAGAATGCCGCGTTACTGCATCTAGCCTTTGCTGCATCTCTCCAGCAAAGTGAGATCAACAACTCCTTTTTGTAATTGCTTGAACATGATAATACATTGCACTTTGTACTAAAAAAAAAATAAAAAATTCTTTGGCAGGTTTATTCCAGTTCATCTTTGTATGATAACTGGTAATTGTCAGTGTTTGACACCAGCTGGAGTTGCAAATAGCTCTAACTGCTTAGAGCTAACTAGCAACCGTGGGTCTACTGGGTGGTCTTTTCTTGGCCTTGCTCCAAGTTGTTCCAGATTGCTCATATGACCCCTGATAAACTATTACTAATTAATAGTTTGCTGTTCCTTTTTGGCCCTCTAGAAGCAACAAAGACAATACATGTCATCGTCTAGTAATGTGGATAGATAATTTTTAAATGCTGGAGCACCAAACTTAACTGCATTTTAGTGCTGTGACTTTTGTGTCCTATTCACTGGTTTTCCTGTGGGAAAAAAAGTAGTGTAGTGTTTGGAGACAAAAAGGTTGTGGACTTTGCCCTTTTTCAGCCCTGTTTTTGGGAGTTAGTTTGTTTCAATGTAGTTTGTTGTCAGAAGGTTTTAAAAAATGTAGGCTTGGGAGGAGAATATATTAATCTGGTGTATAGTCTGAACATGCTGATTTCAGATGTTAGGTCCGCTCTGTGTGGGACCAAGGATCCTCAGCTGTCATATGTCTTAGTGGCAGTTCTAAGTATTTCATGTTTTCAACCTCAGACTTCTTAGCTTTGTAAGAAAGAGCGAGCTGGGAAATGAGGAATCAAATGCATGTATGTGACAGTGGGAATCTGTCTACCAGAAATACTCTGAAGCCTCCATACCTTAAGGGAGATCAAAAAAGACCTCAGCATGTTTTGGCTTTGGTTTTCTTTACTCTTTAAGCTGGCTTATTTGGGTAAGGCTGACATGCCAAAAAACTATATGTTGTATCAAAACATCTTCTATAACATACATCCATTTTTTCTACACCTGTTAGCTTAGCAGGAGTGGATCAAAGGGGAGTGTTGGCATGATTTACAGGACACACAGATGCAGGAACAGACCTGTTTCAAGGCACAAGTGAGGAAAAGGAAATCCAGACTGAAATGTTTGTTCTTTTCCAAAGGCTAAAATTACTATAATAAATGCCAGGTCGCATGGTAGGGTTTCAGGTGGCTGCTTAGGTCTTTCTGTAAGAGAAGAGAATTAAAGGGTTGAGTGTGAGAGGCAGCAAAGACTGTCCCTCTCTGTTACAGGCCAGAACCCATAGTATATTTTTTGGCAAACATACTAAGCTTTCATCCTCACAAAAAAACAGGGTGCCAAATTAGAGGATCCAATGATCAGGCTTCAGTTTGAAGTTTTCTGTCCATCCAGGGCTCGCTGAATGCTGATCAAGCTGGCTATGTTGTCCACCCAGGATTTTCCAGCCGATACTCACTGTTCCCAATTTCCAGACAATATTCAGAAGTTCCATCACTGCCCTAGGCATTGCATAAGACAAAAAATGAGACAGTCTTTGCCCTTGAAACATTCACAGTCTCTGATGTAGACACTGGGAAGATAATCATACTCCGTAGGGGAGAGTGCATTCTTCATACACTAAGGGAGAAGCAAGTTTTCAACTGGGACACGTGGTAGGGAGAGCATCACATAGATGAAGAAAAGAAAATGGTAGAAAAGGTCAGGTTTGAGCTTTTCTGGGTGTTCACTGTGTCTTCGCTTCAGCCTCGGACCGCTGTTTTAATGGCATTACAGTTGACGTGTTGATGACACCATGTAAGAGGGAAATACTCAACATTAAAAAGGAATGCTACCCTGGCACACCCACTCAGGAAAACCCATGCTGCAATACTGCTTGTGTGGTAAGCAGAATAAAAGAGATCTGGCAGAGTCTTGGTTTTGAAGGCAAAAAACCAGCTTTTGTAAAATAATTCAATGTGTATTATACAGCAGCGTGTGGTAGCTTCATTTCTTTGTATTTGATGAGTAACAACTTGGAGTCCAATTTTAATGAAAGCAAATCATGGCTTACACAAAAGAATTCAGCTTTAAAGTCAAAGAAGTTGCCTAACCTAGTTTCTTGATTTCCCCTTATAGGCTATTTCGGATAATTAATGCTCCTGTTTTAAGAATAAAGCTGGTGTCTTCTGGCACAACTTGATGCTTTCAAATTCCTGATGATTTTTAGACTCAATTTCATCATATTGTCAGGATGTAGGTTATAATCTGGTTATATGGGTCTAAACCTTAGTGCGCAATGTGAAACTTAAACAGTTTCTGTGCTAAGCCTACAGAACGAGAAGTTTTGTAGTTTAGTAATTTAATTTTGCCTGATATTGAATTTGGAGATTTTATTTTTTCACAACGTTGGCATAAGTGGCTCCAGAAATTAAATGCATTTTGTAATAAATTACATGGATAAGGTCTTGTCATGTGACTACATAATTCACTGTAGTATTTTGTATGAAAAAACATGAATTGATTACATCTGGCAACGTAAAGGAGATGGTGTAATGTATTGTATAAATGTGCACAGTGGAGTGCCTCAGGGTAGGTGCAGTCTTGTTTTGTAACTGTAAATTATAATTCTGCTCTCCTCTTGGTGTGAACCCTAAGTTTCAGAGAAGAAAACAGGCGATTCAAGACATGCTTTTTTGCTTGTGAAGCTCAGGATGGATGGAACAAATTACCAGATTCCCTTAAAGAAGTGCCAGCAGTGAATAGTTTCAAAACACAGTTGCTTATTTACTTGGAGAAATGTTGCCAATGTTTTTTAAATTGCAGAGATGAAATTATATGTTGGTATTAGTAACTTTTGAAAGAATTAGCTTTTTATTACTTATTGTGCCTTTGTTTATATTATACTGTTGTACTGCCAGAATGTTATGTTGTATTTAACAGTTCAATGCATACTTCCTATCTCTTGGGACTCTCATGAAAATTAGATGTGCCATCCCTGGAGATGGTTACCAACGAGTATCGTTTTGAATAAATAAAATCAATGGGATATGGCTGCGCATCTCAGTGGGGATGAGAAGCTGCCAAGACAGGAGGTATTGCGTTGGCCATACTGTCCACAGCAAGACTCTGGTACTGTGTATTGGGCAACAAAGTCATTAGTTTAGTTACCGAGAGTGACAGATGAAGGATGCCTAGCTTTGGAAGTAGGTTTAGTACACGTGTTAACTGAATATCCAGTTCTGGATGCAGTATTAAACAGATAGGATCTCAGCACGGATGAGAATTACTAAGTATGGAGGATCAGGATTTTACCCTCATGACTGCTCTGGTGTTCTTGAAGGGCTCTGTGAAAGACACAGCACCAACCACTGTCTGCCAGCATCCCAGATGAGCGGGACCTCAAGTCTAACCCATTCTTAGGACGCTTAGGGGGGTTGTGCTGCGTGTTCCTGAAAACGCCAAGAATGTGTGAGAAGGTGCTCAAGGGCACAAAACCTGCTTGGGTTGGGATTGAATTGAAGGACTGTCCTGGGCAGTGTGAGCCACATTCAGGAAAGTTTTTGACCATATAATCTTCCTGAGGTGGACCCTGAGGAAAATTATCCTGATCCACCTTGGAGAGAAGTATCCAACCTGTTTCACAGAGGGGCCTTGGGAATGAACTGTTATATGCAGAGTGTGGACCATTTGGGGCCCAGGACCCAGCAGGCAGCTAAACCATTTGACGGGTAGACACACTATTATATAGGCTGTGCTTACTTTTAGGATTGTGTCAGACTTGTTAAATTGGAAGCTTCATTACTCTCCCCCTAAAACAGCCTCTTGAGCTGAGATACCTTCTCACTGTAATGGAGCATTGCTTTTCCTCACATACACAAGATTGGTAAGAGCAATGAGTACATCAATCATGATTTGCTATTTTTTTATTATCTTCTAAATGCTCTAAGCAAAGAATGTGAGTGTTATTAGTTATAAAAGCTACTGTATGAGGAAAATATATTGAAAAGTGTGAGGTATACGGGAGTCAGAGAGTATTGAGAAGCTCAACAGAAAAAGAAAATGTCCATATTGCTATCACTTTCTTTGTGGATTTCCAAATGTTGAAGTAGGAAAGGAAAACATATATTGTAAAGTTTATAGTCAACCCCTATTGATTTCTAAAGCAATTTCTATATTAATTTTCACTGAATATCATTTTTGTCTGTTCTTCCCCTTCTTGTTAATATGCAAAGGACTATTAATTTACCATGGGAGGATATGGAATGCATCCTGTTCCCCATTTGGGCAAAGGGAACTTCCTTGTTGTCACTGGTAAAACCCACAAGGTGAATACTGCGGTTTTAGATTATGGTCAGGGAAATGGTTGCTTTTTGTAGAATAAACTCTAGCTTTTCAATAATAAACTCATGCGTGTGTGCACTGTATTTCCAAATGGCTTTCTCGTAGGCTTTGGTACAGTAGCAAGATAAATTCTAGTATGACAAAGGCATCATTGCAGATGCCGCCACATTGTTCCTCCAAAAATGGGTACTGGCCAGTAGCCACTGGTAATAAAGTTGCTAAAACATTTGCATGAGTAAAAAGTTTCCTGCCTTAACATTCATACCAGGAAAACTGACTTTCTTTTGGAAGCCATCAGGCCATCACTGAAGGTTGGTTGGTTTTTTTTCCCCTTACAGGAAAAAAGATGTGGTATCCCTTTGATGATGAGAATTTTTTCAAGTGCTGAAACGTGATAATCAAATGCATATCCATGAATGTATCTATCATGTCCCTGTCAATACTGACAACATATCAAAATCCCTTCCTCAGGAAGCCTTTGGCCCAGTATAAAGCAGGCCAGATTACTGGTCAGGATATTCCCAACTGCTCGTGCAAATTTTCCATTCCTTCATAAGGAATATGAATGAAAAACAACCCGTAGGTTTATTGCCTTTGTGTTCCTGTAGGCTTTAGTGTCATTTGCTTGTACATGTATATATTTGCTTGTCCATATATATTCATTTTTTCCTTAGCCTTTTCCCCAAAGATGCAACAGGTTGAGATGTTTTTTAATTCATTAGGCATCACACATAAAATGTGACTGCCCCTCATGCATTACTGGCTTCCTAGCAGAGAGAGTTTGATCAGGTTTGTAAAAATGCAGAAACCAGAAAGATACTGTGAAACAAGACACGCTTTTTATTAAGGTTGCATTTATAAATAGTTAATAAAACATTAATAAATCATTAATAGAGGCTTTAATAAATGGTAAATCACTTGGTTATCTTTATTCCATCAAGGCAGTACGTTGCTTAGCACCAGTTGTAACATCAAGTTTGTAATAAGCTTAGAACATCTATTCATCATGTATTAATTTTTTCTGAATACAACTTTAACATACTGTGTAACCAAAAATTGGAGAAAGTTTAAAGCAACAGATTTAGGTAGGAGTTAAAAGGACTGAGACGGGCGGTTGACAGAGAGAACGCCACAGATAAGGTCTCTTTAGCAGCAGTGGCCTCAGCTTGCATTTATTGCTAGCAATGTGTGCAGGGCTGCTCCTCCTCCTGCTCCTCTGGCTGCCCTCTAATGATGTGGGCAAAGTGTCGGTCCTGAAACTGCCTTTGTGGACTCTAATGCCACAGAAGAAAAACACCAGGATTGTTGCTTTCTTCTTCTGCCTTTTTGTGGATCTACTTTCCACAAGAGATGCAGGAAGGGTAGCGTTTGGCCAACAGAGATCTATCAAACTACAGAAGAAGAAAAAAGGGCTGGAAAGGGTCTTAGAAATCTCATCATCTACTACACATCCCTGTCCCAATGCAGGAGTCAATTCTGCCTAAACCATTCCTGACTGATGTGTGCTAATCTGTTCTTAAGTGTGTTCCTCCAAAGATGGAGTCTGCGTAGCTCTCTGAGCAATCTGTTTCAGTGCCGCACGGTCCTTACCATCAGACAGCTTTTTCTTATGTCTAACCGGAATCTTTCTGGCTGCAGTTTAAGTTCATATCCACCATAAAACTGGAGAACAGATTATTCTCTCCTTTAGCAACAGCTCTTTCTGTAATTGAAGACGGTTCTCATGTCTCCCCTCAATTTTCCCAAGGGAAGGAGCATGAGCCCTATATCTTGGGAGACTTCGAATTAGCTCGGGCTAAGCAGTTTAGAGTGCACTGTAGGAAGGGAAGCTGCCTTAGTAGGGACGCAGAGTACACAGTCTAGCTCCTTTTTTCCAAAATGACCTCTTAGAGCCTGGCTCAGTGCTTTTATCTGTATTTAAAAACACTGCACACTTTCTTTTGAACAAGAAGGAAATGATGGAAAAATGAAATACAGAGAAAGGAAATAAATCTTGAAGGCGGCTATCAATTTTAGGGACTGGTTTTGTAAAGCTATTTACCATCTGCCCCATATTCCCTGTACTCAATTCTCTCGCTCTGACCTTTCCCTTAGAAACTTGCAAGTTTAAATCCTTCCCCAGTCCTCTCTTTCCATTTAAATCGTGATTTGGCCTTGTACCTCTGCAGCCCTTAAGAAGTTTGCTTGGAGTATTTGTATTTTTGGTGATTCATTAGATCGTGTCTGCATGTGTCCTTCTTAGTTACTTACCTGAGGGCTTTTATAGCTGAAAAAAGCAGACTTAGCTGAAGAGACGAGCGTGCCTAGCTCTAATAAATAAAGCACATGGAGTCAATTAAAACAATGTTTAAATAATTTTCAGAAAGGAGGATGCTTGATGTTACTACATCAGAGGACCACGGTGACTTTTAAGCCAGCAAACTGTGCAGGTTTACGTTCTCATTTAATCTCCAGGTCTATAAAAAAATGCATGCTTCCATAGCAGTCATCTACCCACTCCAACAGTTAACATGATTTTGGAATTATTTTAAGTCCACACCATGTGAAAATAAATCCTAACTCAATTTTGTGGGATTACTTTGTTTCCATTAAATTCCTCTTTAAAGCATTTCATATGCTTGGTTTTATTATTGTTACTTCCAGGAATTTCTAAATACTTCCAAATTTGGATTGATTAAAGTTTTTCAACTTTTCCTGGAAAAAAAAATGAATGCAATTCCCTGCCTGCTTTCCTAGGTATTTACAAATCAAGATATTTATGTATACATCTTAATGGATGCATACACAACACACACCCTGTCTGTGTGATTCTTTATAGTCATAACATATTAGAAGGTAGATATATCCAATTTCACAAGTTAAACAACATAGAGCTTAGTGAGTACTTAAAGATGAGGGACCTCCAAAAGAGACTGGGGCATAGGAAAGAATGGTGAAGTCACGTGGATGATTAAACAAATGACATCCTTTCTTCTGATTCTCCAAAGTAATGGGCACATGCTCAAGGAACGGAGTAGGAGAGAGTTAAGCAGATGGTCACACCTCTGCAGGATGTGGGGTTGGGGTTTTGACCCTTCACTGAAAACAGTGCAGTGCCACTTTGGCACGTTATTCTGTAGCTCAGTAGTGCTCTGCGTGGGTATAATATGCAGCTGTGTGGTGGTTGGTGTGGGGCTGCTGCCCACACGTTTTGAAGTGACGTTCTTCAGATGAGTAAACTCAAAACTTTCTTTACGATCATTCAAGGTTCTTTGGTCAACAGTGCTGTGGCACCTATCTGTAGGTAGATGTAGGTATGTTTCTTTAAGTAACTATACACTTCCTCACCACTTTCACACACAGTGTTTGTTTCTTAAATACTTGTTTTGCATGTGTGATCCTCTCTGGAATTTTTATCCAATAATTTTTATTACAGTGATAATTGAAGTGAAATGCTTCAATGTAGCTAGCTTGTACCTTTGTAATAGACTTTGATGCTCACAAGGTCACTCTGTAAACACATAGATTGGATAGCCATAACCTCACTGAAGTTGACTTTTGCCTCTGACCTCAGTGGAGTTAGGATTTCTTACCTTGTAATTGAATTTCCTCAAATAATAGCAGACTTATTGTTCCTTTTCCTGCTGTTTTACGTTCAGGTGTCCCCTAACAGGGAGATGATTAGATTTGCTTACACTTCAGCCCAGCAAGTTGGTACGCAGCGGACACTAGATGCATTTTGACAGTGAATATTCTGAAATATTTGCTGGCATCACCTTCCCATGAATCCTAGGCTCTCTGTCCAGCCTTTTATGCGTGGGCAGGAGGAGACCGAGGTCAAGCCTATAATTGCAGTTCTAGAATATGCTTCATTTCTGCCTTCAATCAGGCTGCCTGTCCCTCTTTTAATTATGTGATATAGTCTCTGTTTCATCATTTTGCTATGAAGAGATTTGCCACAAAGCAACCTCTGTGGCATAGGATTTGGCAGAGGCATGCAGGATTTGGATTATATTATCTCAGAGAAAAGTTCACCAGATGCTTAAATCTTTTTCTGCCTTCCTCTGTGCAGAGGTCAAACAATCAATGCAATGTAATAGCGTACTTCTCGTCATTGCACTGAGCTGCCATAGCCTCACCCACCCGGCGGGATGAGTACATCTCACAAGTTGCCTCTTTCCTCCTCATTGCCACTGTTTGGCTTTGTGCAATGAAAACAGGCCCTGAGCTCCACAGGCCAAAACCCAAAAGGTCTTTCAGGAGTGCACCCTCCCCTGTCCCTGGGTCATCTGCACAAGGAACAAGCAAAGCTTGGCCCCGGGCTGCCCTCTCTATAGCTATGTGGCCCTTTAGATAAGCCGCAAGCGTGTCCACGGTGCGCTGCGCTGGCGGAAGTAGAGCGGCAGAGCCCAGCGGGGCCGAGCTGCCGGGCCCACCCTGCCCTCCTGCCTCCGCCAGGACAGGGTGGGGGCTTCTCTCCGTAGTGGTCATTCCTGGGCTCTGTCCCTTGCGGGGCTCAGCCAGACCTTGTGCAGTAGCAGCGTTGCTAAAGGTGGAAATTTGATGGGCTTCAATAAAATACCAGTGCCTAACAGGAGACTGGGGGAAGCTCACATGTCCGCCTGTCCCATTGACTGCGGACCATGTTGCGTAGTTTTCCTTTCCCTCTCCTAACCTCCTGTATGACACGTGATTTGTGAGGGACAACTGGAGACCTGAAACTTGCTGGTTGTATCTTCAGTGAATTATACGTTAGCACCCAGCTGTAGCCACCCAGGCCATGTCTTTAGCCCAAATGCACCCACCACACTGCCCTTTTGACAACAGTTATATTTTCTTTAATCAATTGTATTATGTTTTATTTTTATTTGTGGAGTGTTTGCAGTGGTTCTCGTGTTACCTACCGAAACTTGTGTGTTCATAAGCTTTGTTGTGACTGGCCCTGGGCTTGACCAGTGTCAAGTAACAGCTGGAAAGTTTAGTTTACTGCGGTCAGGATTATGGCCATTGCACACAGAATTTTCTAGATCAGACCCTCTTTTGCTCTTTGTCTCCCATATCTCAAGAAAGAATCCTTTCTGAGCTTTGTAGGCAAAGAAAAACAACCAAGACAAAGATACAACAGATTCCGAGACAAGTATTACTGCCTGTCTGAATATTTATTAAATTAAAAACAAAGATAAGAGAGAACAGAGCAGCATCTACCATAAAACACACTCATTAGAAGGGCATTTACAAGCTCTGCCTAAAACAACACTTTTGCAGTTTTGCTCTCTTACTGATTTTTCCCCCTCCTCTGAACATAAGCCCCAGTCTGCTCCCACCGAGCCTGGTGGGGCGGCGGTTCTAGGCCTCAGTATGAAAAAGCAGGGTGTGCACTGTCTCTTCTGCTTGTATTTCATTGCCATGGGCACCCAGGGGATTTCTTTGAAGATAGTTGGAACATGCTTGTACAAATGATGAATTAACAGACTGATACAGAAAATGGGCGTGTTGCTTGGATGGTCTGGTAGCCAGGTCTTCACCAAAGACTTGGATTTCCTAGTTAAGTACGGGCTTTCTGTGTAACCCTGTGCAAATCACCTAATCTCTCAGTCCCCCATTTCAAAATGGAATCGATAGTGCTCTGATGCTGTGACATTGCATACCACAGTAAGTGCCTATGGCCAGTGCTATGAGAAGATGCTTTGGTGCGTAAGACACTGTCCCCACTCTCTTCTACACCAGGCATTCATGCTGCAAGCCCACTCCAGCTTTTTCTAGACCTGCCTCTGGTTTATTTTGCCACTATGCAATCTTGAGTAGGGTTGCATTTTGCCACCATGCAATCCTCTATAGGGTTGCATCCAGTACGATATAGAAGGGATCTCCTTCCTGCTTGGGCTTTGCAGGTAAAACACGGTTCTATACCTATGACAATGGCTTCATTCATACAGCTTGGTGGCTGTCCACAGAGGTGGAGTCAGCTGCCACCTGATGAACACACAGATGGTCAAAATTTTCAAGAGTAAAAGCTGTCCTCACCCTTGTTCCCAGGAAGTGCTGCCTGTTGAGTAGTTAAGGTGTTCATCCACCACATAAGGATGGGTAGTGATGCTTCCTTAAGCAATTGCATCTCCAGGCTCGGAGGAGAATACATGATAATTTTTTCCTCTCTTTCTTCTTTATGTACCTGAATTTGTTTTCAAAAACATGGTTTTTTTTCCTCCCTAGGAGATGACCCATTCCTGGCCGCCTCCTCTTACTGCTATTCACACTCCTGGAAAGGCTGAGCAGACCAAGTTTTCTATCCCAAGCAAGGTACAAGTAGGCTATTACTGGTGACCTGATTAACATTCTCTTCTGTTGAGTGTTCTTTGCTGGAGAGTTCATTCTTGTAATTGGTTCCATTTTCAAATATTTCTAAGACTAGTTTTAGTTGGAAATTCCCAATCGGACTGTTATTACTAGTAGGACTGCTTATTTAAAGCTGCAGAAGCTACAGTGAAGGCAAAGTGGACTTTATCTCTGTTGTTGTAAGAGTCTTTCTACATCAGATACAATATATTTTATGTGTTTATTTTTCTTCCATTATTATTTGTGCAATGCAATGGCTGAAATGGTCATTTGTTCATTCTTAGTGATTGATGGCATGATGAGGTTTAGGCTGCGTGGCCAAATTACAGCGACTTAAAATGTTCCTGCATGTGAACAGTGCTATGGCATCTGTCTGTGTGCACACTCCAAGGGCACACGAATTTGCGCAGTGCGATCCTCAGTATTGGCCTTGTTAAAAGCACGCACTGAGCACTTGCCATGTCACAAGCATATGCCTGGAGAGTACCTGCAGTTCACCTAACACGCAGTGAATCGTTAAGTTGTATGATTTGTATACGCCTTTAGCCCAAATTCTCTGTTGCCTTCTAGCTATGATTCTGGTAGCACTGTTAGAGATCGAGCTCGTACCCAGGGCAATTATTGCCAGAGGTATCTTTTGCTGGGACCTGAACAACTGTGAGCTGATGATGTTTGGGGAAGGGGAGAACTTCCCCAGGGTGGGAAATCTACATCAGTCTGACATGGAGCTACGTAGAAGTTTCTAAAGGCAGGACCTTGGAAGATAGCTTATAAAACTGGTACAGCTTGATATTATGGTTCAAGCAATCATATCCTGTTTTAGAAGCTGGAATGTGATTTTCCTCTTACTGATTTTATCTGTTTGGCAGATATTCCCCTGTCTGAAATGCAGCTGCCATACTTAATTGGAAATCATATGAAATTAGCAGTATCTGTGGCTCCTTAAAAAAACAAAGCCAGTGCCCAGAGTGCCTTATTTTAATGGAATGTGATTGTTACTGCTTTAGCACTGCCATTGTCGCTGCAGTTAACTGCTGCAACATTAAGCATCAGAAGTCGTAATCATACAAGAGTATAATCCTCATTGCAAATTAGGTTAAATTCGGTTGAACCTATTTAAGTGAAAGTGGAGTCTGACCTGTGTGAATCCAGTGAGAATAGAGGCTTTTGGCCACTGGAAGCTGTATTTTTTTAGCTTATACCATCTCTTAATTTAGCGCTCTGTTTTTGATGGGCCCTACACAAATTGGTGTAAGTCCTGCAGACTGCCGCTATCTCCATTGGCAGCAGTATAAGCATAGGTTCAGAGAAGCTAAAATTTTGGCTTGTTTTTCTGTTTCTATTAAGTTTGCTTTGAACTTTTAAGATCCACATCAAAGTTAATTTCTAGGCATGCTGAATGTCGATCCTAAAATTCTTGACCATATCCCTTCAATACAAAATATAAATTAAACTCTTTTTTTTTGAGCTAGCATTTCAGGAAATAGTCAAGCACATAAATGTTTCCAAGTTTGCTAGTTTTACTTTAAAAAATACAACAGAAACGTCTCTTCAGAACATCCCATTAAATCAATTATAGCTAGCCAAATTCTAGATCTTAGACATAATGTGGCTAGATTGTGCAGCCATATAAATCAGAGAAGGGCACTATTAGAAGTTCTCAATTTAACTATTAAAAAAAAAGTATCCTCATGAGAAACATATATAAAAAAGTGTGATAAAAAAGGTGGAGCTTATCAGAACAATTTATCCCTTTGCCATTCAAATTTAAAGTGCCCTGTTTACTCTTAGGGCATGATTTACTTCACAAGAGACTGACTGACAGCACGGTATAATATTAGGAACTAATAATGCCCTAAGAGAAAATGCAGTGAGGGCTTTAATGACTTTAACATCCTACAGAACTAACACTTCCAGCAAAGTAGTGCCTGGCTGTAAGATGAGGTTGTAAATAACACCTTAATTTCAAATGATCAAACTCTGCTTGGAAGGAAAGCTGATTACAATCACTGTGGACTATAAAGCCTAGAGAAAAACTAAGCAAGAATCACAGAATCACAGAATCACTAAGGTTGGAAAAGACCTGTAGGATCACCAAGTCCAACAAACACCACTATGCCCACTAAACCATGTCCCACAATGCCTCGTCCACACGTTCCTTGAACACCTCCAGTGATGGTGACTCCACCACTTCCCTGGGCAGCTTATTCCAGTGTCTCACCACTCTCTCAGGAAAGAAAGAAAACACTGTGACGTTAAGGAAGCAGCTTAGTTATTGTGAGCCAACAAGAATCCTGGCATTAGCATGCTCAGTGTTACAAGCCAGATTCTTTGCTGGTTTAAAGTTGTTGTACTTCCATTGATTTCATTGGATTTGCACCAGTTTCCATCAGGTGAAGATCCGCCTCCTGTGTCTTTATCAAATCCTGTGTGTCACAGTCCAAATAAAAACAGTGGCTATCAATAAAAGGTTACTGTATTTCCAAGCAGTGAGATCAAAAAAAGAAAGGCTGTGGTGCTGAATTTAATGCATAGTTGCATTCACGCTGTGGTCTAAATTGTACATCATAGATGGCTCATACACACATCCATGGCCAAGCCTGGAAAAGGCTAGGACCACTGCGAGTGTAAATCTGTGCAGTGTCTCCGTAAAGGGGGGATGTAGATTTACAGCAGCTGAGGACAAGCTCTTGTCTGAACTGTGACAGGGTCCCTCAGTGGTGCTCTGTTTCCACAGTTAATGTTTTTTTAAACTAATGTCACTGGTGCTGCCTTAACAATCACATGATCCCTTCCCTGTACCATTTCCTTCCCTGTTTGTGTAATGCCAGTGTCCTTAATCTAGCAAGCTAAGATAGATCTTACCTTCTTCATCTTATTTAACTAATGCTGACATTTTGTGTGTTCTTCTTTGTAGGACTCCCAACATCTGACCTCAGGATACAATGTACAAAGTAGGTCTTTATCATCCTAGTCCTAACAGTCAGGGTTGGGTTTTTCGTTTTTTCCTGCTTAACATCATTAAAACAGAGGCTAAAAAATTAATTTTTATGGTGCTAAAGCAGATCAGTTCCATTTTTTATGACATGTTATGCATTGTGGCATGTTGTGAAACCAAGTATAATTAGATGGGCTGACAGCTTTGGGTGCATTTTAATTCTACAGTAATCTTTTGACATTTGAAAATGTGTTTCCTTTGTTTGCAGAGTGGAGTGATCCAGCAGGGAAAGTTGCAACTAAGTCAGTGCCACAGAAGTCGTAAGTATTATTATTTCCAGCTTTAAATCTCATTTTAAATTTATCATAAAGAATGAGCTTACTTCTCCAAAGGTAACTAAAATCTAGCTCTGCTCATAATCTTGTCCTGGTGTTCAGGTGTTCTCAGTAGTCCTTAAAAATTAGCCATAAACTAGTTTTATGTTTTCAGTGCTTATTACTGTTTCTTCTTTTTAAGCATTAGCTAACAGAGGTATGTGTGAAAGATGAGTTTATTAAGCAGAAATAATGCTGATTTTAGTTGTACAGCCTGCCAAAATTAAATCACGTTTATGCTTCCCTCATCAGATACTAAGCCTCTTACAACAGAAAATGCAACTCAATGAACAGATGATGCAGGAATTTTAACATTCATACAGTGAGAGAGAGTAAAACACATCATACGGAATGATTCTACTAGCTGGTGTTGAAAAGCTGGTCTTGAGTTTCACACACTTTGAAACAGCTGAAAATCACAGATGATCTATAAATACGACAGTTGAAAAATGTGGAAGAGCTAATTCTCCATTGTGTTAAACCATTTTTCTTTGGTGCTTCTCTGGTGTAAGGCTGCAATAATGTAGCAGTGAGTTGAGACTGAACTGGTTTTTTACTTTTACCCCAGGATCTCAAAGTAATTTGCAAACAGGAATTAAATAATAACTTTGAAAAGTAGGTTGTTGTTTTTACACTTACGAAAATGTGTGGGTCTGATTTCAGTTCAGAGCTGCTATTTTTTTTAGTGTTCAAGTGTTTAAAACTACTGAATGCAGAACTGCACTAGCTTAACTGACATTTGTGTAAATACAATATGTTCATTTAAAATTACTTCAAAATTATTCTAGTTGTTCCCCTTAATCTATTAAGGATGCAATTTTAAGTAAATCCCTATAGGAGAAGATAAATCAATGTGGAGATACCTACATAGTTTTTAAAATTAATTTAAATATATTGATTCTTAGTGCAAGTTTGTGTACAGGAGAGGACTTGGCGGAGTTCAGTGATTTGTCTGTGACCATGTAAGAGAGGCAGGGCTAGACAAGATGTGGGTGCCAAATCCATTGATGTACTCACCAGGCTCTGAAGGTCCAGTTCTTTACTCATAAACTCAAGTCATGGAAGTACTCATTCAAATAAAGTTTGTTGAGTAAAGCTTTACAAAATATGGTTAAACAACTAATTCAATTGTAAAGTGAAATGGTTTTTTCATCAGATTAAATGAGAATTGCATAGGAATGCTAATGATAAATAGATTCATTTGCATGAATAGCATTTGTTTATGAAGCTTAGTAACAAATCAGTTTTTGCCTTTTGCTATTTGATTTCCAGTAATGGCTTGGGTTTTTTAAAGAATCTAGCCAACTATACCCAGTGTTCTTGTAACAGAATGGGTGCATTCATGTTTCAGAACATCTAAGTGATCCAAACCTAACATCAAGCACATTTTGTAGCAAAAAAAAGTAAAAAAATATTATTACATCTTAAAATTATTTTTTTCCTAAAGCGAGTGTATTTGGATTCCACTGTGAAAAATATTTTAGTAAGTATACCATAAAATACAATATTTCACTAGTTTGTAACCAACAGTAATAGACTTGTCAATCATGGTTTATAGTTATAAGCTGAATTTCAAAAGAACAGTGCTTCAGAGCTCGGTGGTATATAGTCCATTTAATGGGACCAAAGCTCTCTATAGGAAGCCTGATATAAAACCTGAAGACACTGAGTACATTTTATGAACCGGTTGCTCTCTGTTCTGCTGCTTGATCTAAAGTTCCAGTACTATCAATCAGATTTCTGCTGCAATGAACTGCCTTCTTATGGTAGGTGATAGATTTTACACATGAGAGATCAGAGCTGCAATAAAGCTACTTTTATTTTTAGCTTCCAAATGAAGATCAGCTAACCCATTACTATCACTTTTTCTCTTTTACTGCAGAAAAATTGTTAAGGCAGCTTCTAAGAATTTCCATAGGGCTTTGGGAGGTTAGAAGGCAGTCCACTGTGAGACTTGGTATTACGAGGCCAATTTGTTTCTTTAGATCTGTGTGTGCAGTTACCACCACTTTCACTGGGAATTACAGTACTTGAGGACATAATGAAATTAAAGCAGGGAGTGGGGCAGAAAGACATAGTGGTATCAAGTAGAGCTGGATGGTGTGATCCAAATAAACCCTGATAGATTGACAGCTCCTGTAGTCATCATGTATTTTAATAATATAGTATTTATTAGATTGCAGTTGTATGAAGAAGGATTTAATCTTTCTAACATTGGTCAGTTTCAGCGATATTGGAGTGTATGAGTGAAATTACAGTCCAACTTATCCCCAGTAACATTTGTTGCTACACTGTCAACCACACAGCATGATCTTACTGACTTAAGAACTGTATCCCCCACCAATTCCTTATATATTTTGTCAATGGGATCTGTTATCTGTATTTCAGTTTGATCAAATCTGACCGAATTTTGGTTTGTTCATCTGTATGCTGTGTTAGAGACCTTTTAACCTGGACATGTGCTTGCATTCACCATATCACTGAGTTATACCATGACTAGTTGAGCAATGCACGCAGAACAAAGGTACTTTACCTTCATGATGCTGTATTCTGCTCCAGCAGCCAAGCTGCCTGTATGTCATTACAAAATTCAGGCGCAGAAACATCGGCATCATGGAAGATCAGACCAAAGGGATGTGTGATCTTTGCAAGATAATCTTTCAGGTGTGTGCTTCTAGGGGGAAGAATGTAGGCAATATACTGCAAGATGGATTAATTGACCAATGTCTTGCTTTTGCAGGGGGATGCAAGATGCATGACTTCTTGTCTAAGTAAAGGTTTCTGAAATATGAATTTCATCCTTTTTATACTATTTCAATGTACTTTATAACATCCACATGCTGGAGAAGCCCAATCCCCAATGCTTTGCAGCAGGTAAAATAGAAGATAGAGTAGTAGGGATTGGGTCTAAATTCTGCACCTATGTTGTACATGAGTACGTGTATCAGAGAATCACTAAGGTTGGAAAAGACCTGTAAGATCATCAAGTCCAAAAATCAACCCAGCACCACCATGCCCACTAAACCGTGTCCCACAATGCCACGTCTTCACATTCCTTGAACACCTCCAGTGATGGTGACTCCACCACCTCCCTGGGCAGCTTATTCCAGTGTCTCACCACTCTCAGTAAAGGAATTTTTCGTAATATCCAGCCTAAACCTCCCCTGGCGCAACTTGAGGCCATTTCCTCTCCTTCTATCGCTAGGTACATGGGAGAAGAGACCAACACCCACCTCACCACAACCCCCCTTCAGGTACTTGTAGAGAGCGATAAGGTCTCCCCTGAGCCTCCTCTTCTCCAGACTGAACAACCCCAGTTCCCTCAGCCGCTCCTCATAAGACTTGTGCTCCAGACCCCTCACCAGTTTTGTTGCTCTTGTCTGGACATGCTCCAGCACCTCAGTGTCCTTCTTGTAGTGAGGGGCCCAAGACTGAACACAGGATTCGAGGTGCGGCCTCACCAGCGCCAAGTACAGGGGCACGATCACCTCCCTGCTCCTGCTGGCCACACTGTTCCTGATACAAGCCAGGATGCTGTTGGCCTTCTTGGCCACCTGGGCACACTGCTGGCTCATATTCAGCCGGCTGTCAACCAACACCCCCAGGTCCTTTTCTGCAGGGCAGCTTTCCAGCTACTCATCCCCCAGCCTGTAGCATTGCATGGGGTTCTTGTGACCCAAGTGCAGGACCCGGCACTTGGCCTTGTTGAACCTCATACAGTTGGCCTCGGCCCATGGATCCAGCCTGTCCAGATCCCTCTGCAGAGCCTTCCTACCCTCGAGCAGATCAACACTCCCTCCCAACTTGGTGTCGTCTGCAAACTTGCTGAGGGTGCACTCATGTAACTAACCTCAGATCCTGATTTCTACTCAAAAATCTTGAAAATGGAATTTTGAACACTGATGTGTGCGTGTGTTTGTGTGTACCATGGTGAATTTTTATAGCTGAAATCAGGCTATGTAAAACTACAGCACTTGGCTTCCCTTTTTTTACATTTCAAATTCACTGTAAATCTCCACTGGGTATTGTGCAGTCAGTTTTCAGCCAGTCTACTCTGATTAGTTTATTATGAAGCATAGTAAGCAGGAACAGATAAGGTGCAACCACTTGCACTGAGAAGGATTTTCTGTCAACTTCCATGAATTTGAGGGTACGAACTCAGCTCACGACTTAGGTTTCTGTTATATAATTACCATTGCAAGTATGTCATCCTCAAACATCCAGTCCTTTTGTTCTGTTTTGGTTGTTAGCATTTGGCCTCTGTCCAGTTGGAAACTACCCAGAAGCTTTTTAATCAAGCACATCCTGTGTTTCGAAATCATACTGCAGAGTAGTCTTGGGTAGTTTCCATAAAAGCCTAGCTAAAAAGAAGAATGTAATCATAATGGTATTCTTCCCCTGTCATAAAATTACTTCCTATACTTACTGTATTAATACGGTATTAAAAGGTCCTTCTCATGGGCTCAGTGAACTACCGGAAACCATTTAAAAGTTAGAGCAGCAAATTTTTATGGATCAGTCAAAACCAACTTATTTTATCTTCACAGAGTTTTTGTTATCCATCATACTTAATGATACACAACCTGTGGGGGGCTAGAGAAAAGCTAAACACAGTGGGCTCAAAAACAAAACAAGCAGCTGAAAGTCTTTATGTGATATTTCAGCAAGGATTTTTCAAAGGGAGCTCACCACTGGTTTCAGTTGGGCCAGGATTTCACTTCACGGTTCTAAAAAAATTTCAGAAAATACCAGTACTTTTCTAATCCCAAACATTATCATAGTACTTGATGGAAGCCTATTTGAAAATGGAAATGTGCTTCTTGACATCTAACTACTTTTTGTAAGTATCTAATGGCTTTTTGGAAGTTCTCCACTGTGTCAGGGACAGCCACCTGGGAGCATGGAAAACAAAATTTGGCAGCATGTTCAAGCTATGAATTAAAGGTAATTCACAGCTTGAAATGAACCAGCATGAGGTCCTTATGAAGAGTAATCTGACATCAAGAGGATTTTACACCAAGGATTGTATATTGGATAATGCGACAAGTAATGTTGTTATTCAGAACGTTCAAATCAAGAAGCACTGATGAATTCTTAACCTTGAAAGGAATCAGTTTTAAAAAACTGGGTTTCATTCAATTTTGATACATCATTTCCAGTTCAATCACATGAACCAAAAATGTAAAGTTCATTTCCAACTGGAATAGGAAGAATGTTTCTACTTAGGTATCCGACTCTATCTGAGTTCCAGTCACAATCCAGCCCAGGTGTAATACACTGAAGAAGCTGAAATTTTAGTATATCTAATTACAGTTTTTAATCGATCACGTTAAAGCATAAGAGCATCAATTGATCCCACAGTGTTGATAGCCTGCTTTCTCTTATGGCATACATTCATTTTCACTTAGCAAGTGTGGCAAGCTTTAGTCATTAGAGTAAGTACTGCCTGTTTGTTAGAAGTAGAAAGTTCCAAAGATATTCCCTCTGGGTAAACTGGGAAAGTCATGAATGCAAGGGACTTACATTGCCATGTACAAATTATGATAAGTGAAACAACAGTGGCATGTAATTGGAACTCCATTAATCTTTAGAGAGCTCCAGTGCACTTTATTAAAGGGACAAATAGCAAATGAAAATAGAAGGGTCTGTTTTGATGTCATTCATCTTTCATATTTACTGTTTTGTTAGTTAGAAGTTTGCTCTGCATCCTTTTGCCTCATAAGTTCTTGGGTTTGGAGCAATGACAGTCAGTCAAGACTGTATCATTTTGTTCCTCACTGCCGCAGGCTTTCCCTTTTCAGCAAAGTACTAAGTAATTGGGACTAAAACATACAAGCATTTCCTATGGACAGCTGCCTATAGAAGCAAACTTGCAAAATATTTCAGCTGCTGTGAATGAAATACGTTAAAATCCAGTGTCATAATTAAAAGCCCTGTATCCTTGAAGATAAGCCCATTATTCAAAATAATTTCTAAATTAGACTTTTAATTTGTTTTCATTATTCAGCTGGCTCACATACAGTTTAACCTCCCTGTCAAACTAAAGTTATTTCCTAATACATTCTTTTCCATGATCTCTTTCTCCTGACATGTTTATAAATCAGTTTAAAAGATTGTGGGAACAGAACTAAATTAATTCTCCTGTATTTTGCTGATCAATGTTGAATAATTTTTCTTGACTATTAGAGACTTACATAATTACTGCCTTTAAGAATGCCTGAAACAAGCTAACCAACTGCATTCTTGCCAGCGTTGCTGCTTGCAACTCAAGTGAGCACTGAACCATTTGAATTTCCTCTGATACTGTATAACCCCCATTAAAAATTCAACGTTTATTTGCCCTGACTAACGAGTAGCAGTTGAAATACTTTGTTCTCAAGTAGGATGCGCTACTGCATCACTGTCAAATGTATGCAACCACTGAACTGCTACCACTGAAGTGTCAGTATTAATAGAGACAGGTAAACGACCCACATTAACATGTTTGGATTTGGGATGTATTTCCCTGTCTGCTACGTATCAGTTCCCATTTTGGAAACTGGTTAGACTGCAAATCTGCCACAGGTTTCCCTGTATTTAAAGAACTTTTCCACAGGAAGCAGCATATGTTGTGCCTTCATGGCTTAAGGCCAGTCTCAAACCGACCTCCCAGTTTACATTTCTGTGGGATGGAATCACTTCCGAACTTCAGTGCAACTTCAAACATTCATTTTGAAAAACAAATGTACTCAGTAAGTCTGAAAATGTAAATCGGGGTAGAGCACCACACTCAGTACCTCTCCCACCCATTTGTTTTGTGAGCGGCATGCTTGTTGATAAAATGCATATAAACTAACTTCTTGCTTTGCTTTCTGGCCACCATAATTTGGACATCGTTCTGCTCCTTTTTGTCTTAAGTCTGACCTGTCAGTAAATTTCAGGTTCAGAACCAAGCCATTTCTCTCTCTGGCTTTTTCTCCCTGATACTCCTTGCTCTGGTCCTTTTCATTCTTATTGTCGTATCTTACTGGCTGCGTAGACTTCAGTAGCATGAGACAAACTGAAAAAATTGTCACCCAGATTCATCTGCACCATGCTGCAAAATGGTCATAATCAGAAGTGGGTGATAAGCTTGAAAGAAGAATGGATTTTGCCAGGAAGCTTGGCATTCGTAATACCAGAGAGGGTGTGAAACTTCCAATTTGTGTCCTAAATATCCTAGGTGAGACTAATAGCCACTTTTGTTAATATCACAACTTAATCCTTTGCATCTTTCCTCTGAATCCCTCTGACAACTCTAGTAATCCACCACATTTTTCTCAGCTTTACACTCTCCATCCAGAGGAACTGGAACTTATATTGCTACCATTATCCTTTGGGCTGAGGGCTCAGCAGGCCTCCAAAGCCTGTCAATTTTCTGGCCGGAGGGCTTACTTTTTATGAAGTGAAGTTCTCACGACACCCCATGGGGCTAGGCCACGCTCACTGCATTATCCTCTGTCTTGGATAGCCCTTGGAGCCACAGATCCAGAATAGCTTTACCTTACAAATACATCCTCCCAAACAGTGAAAAAGGAAAATATTCCCCACTGCTGGGCTACTTACTGTTCTAAATTTGTGCAGGAAGAAGTGCTTCCCTCACTTGTGTCCATGCATCTCGGAAAAATGCATTTTGAGACTTGGCTTCCTGGGAAAATGATGTAGCCCTGGAGGAGGAGGAGGGAGATGTCCGTAGCCTTACTCCAGCAGGTGCAAACCAATCGTTTAATTAAAATCCATGTTACGGAAAACACAGGAGGGGGCCTAGAAAATTGGCAAATAAAAAGTTATTTCCTGATTTCCACAGGAGCTTTTTATCCTTCCAGATAAAAATAGTAAACAAAATCTGAAGGTAGTTTAGCTTTCAGGAAATTGTCCCTTATTGGAAAGTCTTGTTTAGTTGAAATGCTTCACAAAAAGATCTTTACAGGTTCTGAAAGAAAGATGTTGACTCGTCTACCTCATATTGACAAGAAAGACTTAAATGCAGCTGTCAGGCTCATCTGAGTCTGCAAAAGTAGTAAGTATCTCCAGTAAGGAGGGGATTGCTTTCACAGCTCTTCCCCTGTTAGACTCTACTGAAGTATTTGCTTTTTTGGGTATCCCTGATAAGTTGCATGCACGTAACTGTGTTTTAAGGACATATATGTGCTTTTCTGCAGAGAGAGAGGAATGCGAATCAGTGCTGCCCATATTTGATTTAGCATGAATTTCAATAGTTCCAGACAAATTTGAAAGCCTATACAAATCTTACAGCTTCAAGTCTGGCTGTGTGCTAGACTGGAATTTTTTGTTAGGTCAGACCTTTATCTCAGCTTCTTTTTGTGGCTCTTTATGGGGAGATTGAAGAGGAACTGAAACTGGTGACCTGTCTTGACCTTTAGTACTGGATTAAAATTCCAGCTTGCTGCCATGGCAACGGGGCCTTGAAAATTAGATCCTGACAGAAGCAGGGAGAAACTTAAAACTGCAACTGCTGCACTGAACTGAAGAAAGGTTGCTTACAATTGTCAGTGACAGGCTCTTAATTGAAATAATCTGCCTTTCCCTGTGCTTAAAAAAAAAAAGGAAGAGAGAAATGAAAAAAAAAAAAAACCAAACCAGAAAACTGTGTCTTGATTTTTTTTTTTTTAGGCAAAAATCTGTTGCAATTCAAAGTAAAGCACATGCTGCAGAATCCAGCACAGACTCTGATATTAGAGGTGGCAGCAAGCGAACCTGCATGGTGAGAAGGGAGCCAGACATGCACTCGCAAAGGCCTAAACCACCCAGACCAGACTGGTGGCAGGACCCAGACAGTGGCCAGTGTTAAATCACAGGTTAACTTTTTTTTTTTCTCCTTTAACCTGACACCAGGGATCAAAAGAGACATCATAGTGTCGTGTCTGACTCCCAGGTTCCATGCAATTATCTCTTCTGTGGATAAACATAAGCTAGATAGTGCTATTTCAGATCAAGTGTGATAAAAGTTACTCATTTTCCAATCTAATCAATGCAACAGTCAGAAGGAGATAATAGTGCGAGCCTTTCACTGCTAACGGAGGTTAAGTTGGTTTTTTCCCCGTGGAGAGCAGAATGCAGTTGTAACCTGAAGGCAGAAGGTGCTGAGGGTCACATAAAGGATTTTGTACTCTTTTCCAATTTATCCAGGAATCCCCCTCATCCCAAAATCAAATAACAACACCATCTCATGTTAACCTGTGGCTTTCCCCAAACACCTGCGGGTGCTCTGAGGGCCCTGCTCCCCTTCCCAAGGCAAGGAAGGACCAGAATGACCCCCCCATCACACAGGGGGGTGCTGCCTCCTAGCAGCCACTAGCCCCCCTTTCTAAAGTCTCTGTAGGGGTTGCTGTCTTCTTCACAAAAAAAAAAAATCATAGAAATGTATAGATTTTACATATCAGATAAAGGAGGTTTCTTAATGGACAAATAGATACCATTGAATTGGATTAGATGCTCTGTACAACTAGATAACTGCTGCAGAATCGGATTGATTTGTAGGTACTATATGTAGCTAGATGAAAGTTTAACAACTGTAGGTAGATGGCATTAAATTTTTGGAAGAGAGAGTTCTGTCAAGGCTTAATGTCCAAACTTACTGCAAAATCCTAAGACCACGTTTGGAGTTTGAGTTCAAGTAGAAGGTGTGCATAGAAAAATGCTGCCTTTAGTTTTCTTTAGACTGTACTACCAAAGTATTGGATTTGTTATGTATTGGTGTATTGTATAATTATAGGATCAGAGGAAATATTATGGATGTTCACACACACAATATTTTGGGTAATGTGTTTTGTATCATTCACTGCACAGTGTAGAGATAATGTTTGTCACTAATACTGTCCATTATCAAGGGCAAGTAAGCACTAAGCAAGTGCCAGTTGCATTGAAGTAATGCATTGTATTGTCTTAACAAAACACTGATTTCTGGAGTAGACGACTTGATCACACGGCAGAAAAGTGAGTGAGTAGATGAGCAGTTTTCTAACAAAGGAAAACAAAATCCACTTAACATTTCTCAGGCTCTGAGTTACATGCTTCACTAATGTCAGACAGTTAAAAATAGAGGCCATTACTGGAAATTTCAAGTGTCACATTAATTCCTAGATTAAGTTAGTTATTTCAGAGGAGTTGCTGTCAGAGGTGAATTTGGCCCATCCTGTTGTACACTTGCCACTGTTACCATTTCCTGCAAAGCACCACTAATTCTGCCTTGATTGCTGTCAGACTGGACTATGGAGCCCTGGAGTATCTGGCCATAAACTTGTGTTTTGCTGGGAGGGAAGGTAAAGAAGCATTTAAATAGGTTTTTAAAATAAGCATGAAATCTCTGAAGATGTACTGTTGTAGTGCATGCTGTATATCAAAATATATAAGCATCTAGTTGTAACAATGGCTTTGTAAACACATTACTGAGCAAACTATGAAAAGTAATCCACCAAGGGGCTGTTTCCCTAACTCATAAGCACTAAGTTAAGAGACCAGTGCCATAAAGTAGATATGTGCTGTTAAAAAATACTTCCTTTTATGTGAGATTATTTTGTGTTAAGCCCAATAGATGATTCCTTTTTTATTTTTAGATGCATATCTTTTAATGCTTGGAAATATTTGTGTTTAAGGCAAAAGTCAGCCATCCTCAGAAAAGCCATGAATAATTCATTAATATGTGAACATGGGGCAAACAATGCTTAAGGGTGGCATGAAAGTGCCCACACGCACCTCACGTGGGCAGAGTGCAGCAGTGTCATGCAGTCCTCCTACAGCTATCCGCTAGATTTTGTGGAATTACCATATTGCAACGTATAATGAGAAAAGCCTTCAGCACTGCCATTCCTTTCAGCAGCCTGCAGGCATGGCCTGAGGGGCGGGTGGAACCCACCTCCCCGGGCCCTGCGGTGGCTGGGTGAGCTTGCAGGTGCTCCAGGGCAGCCGCAGCGCAGCGGGGCTGGAGGCTGCTTACCTAGGAGGAGCACAGTGTCTTATAGCCATTTTGGAGGCCACAGTTTCCAACTAATCTTGGCACAGCTGTCAATCACATGTGCATATCACTTGCCTCCATGTCCCCACCCCAAACCAGTTCGGAGCAGCCTGCTGCAAAATAGAAAAGGCATGAGGTAAACCATGCCATGGTATGAATAGTTCTGATCTTGTGTTGGCATCTTGCCTGGCTGGGGAGCCTTCCCACCATTCAGCGTTCATGGATAATGTCAAGAAGGAAAGGGAGATCACAACCAGACGATGATCTGAATCCTGGGTTGATAAGCTTTTCTGTATTCACCCATCATTTCTTTCAAAGCAAACAGCAATGTTACTGGTGACTACAGGGGGAGTTTGCTCAGATAGCGTGCAGCTCACTCTCAGAGGGATTTTATTCAGGAAATTGCAAAACTTGAGTAAGAAAGGGTGTTAAGTGAATTATATACAAACTGGATATTGAATTAATGTGCCATAGCCAAAACCCAGTAAGAGCTCATGTATTGCCACTTGCTGACATTTCTTGCAGTTCTGTAAATTGTGCAGCTACGCAAACACTGAGCTAAAAATCCAACATCACCTTCGTTCTCCAAAATACAGAACTTTCTATGCTATTTTGCTTTAGCCAAGGTGTTGTTGTTGTTATTATTATTATTATTATTATTATTATTATTATTATTATTATTTGATTGTCATTAATTAAAAACACTACACAAGGATTGATATTGGTTGGATCCTTGGTAATATATGGTACACAGCTCAGACTGATTAATACCAGTGAGAAAGCATTCATTGATTTTGTTTGCTTTGTCTCAACCAATAGAAAAAGTACCTATTTGGGGGATTGGAGAAAATTTATATAGTTGAAATCTCAGCTATGACTGGCTGTGGTGCTCTTCTTAGAAGTAATGGGAGATTGAGACTTTTCAGAAGAAAGAGCAATATGCCTGGTTATGAAGATTTTGCAGGACTCATTCATTAGTATAACGATATGGTGTTTCAGCATTGTTATGGTTTTAAAGACTGAAGGCTTGAATAAACAGCTGTTGTTCATCTGTAGTAAGTTTTTTAAAAGTCCATTCTGATAGGTAAAATTACTTCACATGTCGTCTACAGAACACGCACCATGCATCATATTAAAAAAAGAATAAAGCAAACACAATGAATCTGTTAAATCATAATGGCTCCCAATCGTGACAAATTTGCAGATTAAAGCTCATTGAATACACATTTAAATGATAAATGATAATGGCTTGGAAAGAGCCATTATGATCTATTTCATCAATAATCCACATTTTTTGCCTTGTAACTACACCAAGGATGAACATAATGGATACTGCCTGATGAAAAAAATATTTTGTTTATGAAAGAGAATCAGAGAAAAGACGTTCTCAGATTAACAAATTTAAGTGGTTGTTACTGTTTGTTTATATTGTTTATACATGACAGATTTTTCCCATTATTAATATTAATCATTTACAGCTTCAGAGCTTGTACTCTAAAAAAAAGCATGTTTAGTCTTAGTATCCCTCAAACTGCAGTTGATTCCACTGAGTTTTGGAAAGCATAAGTAAGCAGAATGAAGCAGGGATTTAGAATTAAACATTCGAGGTTTTCGACTGCAGATCGTTCAGCACTCGTGAGCACCCAGTCCCACAAAGTCTGCGAGCAGCATTCAGTGGGTTTGTCACAAACCTGTCATGCAAAAACACGTGCACATTTTCTTAATTTACTGTGCGCTGGGATTTTCCGCGCCTGACCAGGACAGCCGTCAGGGTAGTCCAGCAATTCCCAAGTGCATTCAGTTCAGTCCAGATGATGCTGATGTGTTTTGGTGCTCATGGGCATGCACCTGTAGAAGACCTGGTGGGGCTTTGTCGACAAAATCCTCAACTTGTGCTGAAACAAAATTTCCTGCTGAAGAAATAGGAAGGGTGAGGGTAGACCCAAGTGTGCTGTGTTGCCAGCTCTTGGTTGTAATCTCATGTGCACGTGCACGTGATCTCATGCCTCATCGGGTTAGCACTTCAGTGGCGAGTGCCTTTAGGGCTGCGTTCTTGAAGGCCGTTTATAAAGCAGCAGCGAAACTCTGTTTAGTATGAGGGGTGACAAAGTGCATTGTTGTGGGATATTCTGACTGGAAATTAGCAGTTAACTTAAAGCTGAAATTTTTAAATTGAGTGTGTATTTTCATACGCGACACCCAAAAGCTAAATCTGCTACAAGTATGAATTGGGGTGGATTCATTTGCCTTACTACGTTGCTGGATAAATGCCGTGAGTTAACAGTGGGACAGGATCCCAGCACACTTAGTCATTATAGTCATCTCAGTGAAGTTACCAGAGCCATTCATCTGAAGGACATGGAGGTCCTTTTTAAGACCCACGTTTACCAAGTACTTCTGGGCATTTTATGTTTTCTGGTAACACACCATTGCAGATTAGCACCGTGGAGCCATTTAACAATAAACAAGACTGTTGGAATGTCATCTGAGAAAAAAGAGCAAGATCCAGTTCTAGGGCCTAGGTAGCCCTCTTAAAAACATGCACGATTTAGGTAGTTCTTTTCAAAAAAAATTACTTGTTATTTCGCTCTTTGATGTTGCGTAGTGCACGACTCCCACCCTTCACCTCAGATGTTTTCCCTGGGAGCGAAACACTTCAAGTGGCTGTTGTCTCAGGCAGTCGGTATCTGTAGCAATTCAGTATTAATAGCATCCCGTACTACCACAATGTTTTGAATTTGAAGAGAGTGTGGAGGGCTTTTTAACTTTGAACACATGCTTTATGTAAATACTCAAGTAAAACATAAGCTTGCAATGAATTTTTGTAGCCCTTCTCCTGAAGGCCGTATGCCAAGATATCCCTAATGCCTGTGGCTGAGCGTCTGAGGCTGGGGTGATGTGGAAAGTGCCTGCGAGGATGAGAGCCGTGGGGTCAGCTGTGGTGTCACCCTGCCTTAGAGCTCCCCAAGCCCACGCTGAGGAGCTGGCACGTCCACTCAGCCCGCCATGGCCTCAGACAGCAGCGCTGTGGCATTGCCGCGGCGGCGTAACGCTCCACTGAGTGTGGCGAAGCGCTGTGCTGCCTCTGCACTGGCACCAGTTTGCTGAGCATGAGGTAAAATCCCCTTGAGCGTGAGGTAAAAATCACGCCGTGACGCGCTGGAGATGCGGCCTTAATTCTTTGGAGGCATGAAGACGACTGGGTACGGGAGAGGCTGACTCCTGCTCCCTCCCCGGCCATGACGTGGGTGCTGGTCTCAGCGGCCGCCAGCACGCCCAGTGTAGAGTTGGGCCGTGTGTTTTGATAACCTGGTCACTCCGTGTGTGGCCTGCTCCGGCCTCCCAAATCCCTGCAGTCACATGAGGTGCTGTTACGGCTGCGCTAATGACTTAAGAACTTCTCATTAAATGCTCCTCTTGGCAAAGTTTGGTTCATAGGTGCTCGCGGGAGGGGGGAGGTGTGGGGGGGGGTAGTCCTGAGTGTTAAAGAAAACCTCTATTTTTAGATTTTTAGGCCTTTTTCCATAATAAGGTTTTCTCAAATGACTTGCTGCAATAAATGGGCCTTTTTAAATTTGAAAACTTCAGTTCTAAGTTCAGGGTAGCCCTCGGCACTGTGGTGGAAGATCCTTGTACATATTACAGAGTGATTATTGACAGAGTTTAACTTTATTGACCCTGCTCTCCTAATTCTTAACAAATTTTCTAAATGCGCTCTTTAAAATCCCTACAGAGCACTGCAGACTTTGGGTAATTCCAGAGCTACATCTGAGATTATTGCTTTATTACCTTCCTTCTTTCCATCCCCTTCCCCAGACTGACTGGTCCTCTGACATTTCTTTTTTAATATATTCTAAGCAGAATATGTGTTTGTCCTTCCTCTAGCTTTCCACTTAGCATTTACCCAGCACATCTGATCTGTTCTGTTGATTCAGGCACTTCCCACTCTTGGTGTAACCCATTTCAGCAATATACTTGCCTATGCTTAAAACAAAAACAAAGAAGTTTTTTTCAGCAATTCAATAGCTTTGCCGATGGGTTCAATGAAAAGAGATGACATGTTTATTCCTGTATTGACAACTGAGAATGTTCTGAAAGTCTGTAAGCTTTCTACCTGTCCAACTTCCCTGGGCAGACTTGCATCTCTCCTCTTCCCAGCACCCGCCATGATACAGAGTTTCTTGCTGGAGGGTTGACTTGACTCATTTTCCCCCGCTGTCAAGCTTGCACAATTGAGGGATAAAAATCCTACTTGAATCAGTAAAGAAAAACTGAGTATTTAATTCCTGCACAGGATTCTGGGGTTGATAACTTATAGCTACGCATCGTATAAATTAAGTACAGTTTGTGCTTAAGTGCTTTTTTATTAGACACTGCTGAGATTGTTAATAGCAGGTACATTCTTTGGATTTTAGAGAAAGTTGCTTGCTCTGAAGTGATTGAAAATCAAGCAGTATGTCTATCTTCAGGTAGGAAATAATTCTGAAAATGAGAAGGACAACGTGTTCTTCCTTATTTAATATTTCCACCATCCTTGGAAATAACTATATTGCATTAATACTCAATATGCCTAGCAATTCTCCAAAGCATTTTCTTAATCTCAGTTTTTTGCTATGATGGCAAATTAGATGCTTCTTTTAAGGGCCAACCTTAATTCATACCAAGTTTTAGCATTCTCTCATATGTGAGTTAACAGAAAAATATTGTCTGTAAAACATTGCCTAAAATTTTAATTTTTGTCATAAATTTTCACAGAATGTTCACCTGAAAATTGAGAGGAAATATTTACTTCGGGAAAAAAATTAGACATGTTGGGTGTCTTCATGCTCTCTTTCCATTTTTTTCAGAAAAAAGAAGAAATCTTAGGTTAATTACACAAATTCTCCCTAATTCTGTCCAAGCAGGATTTGTAGTTGGAGGCATGGAAATGTCCAGAGGAACTTCTCTGGGTGGTGGTCTTATTTCAGGTTGAATGTGGCAATGCAGCAGGTATGACTGTTGCCTGTATAATCCTCACATGCATCGTCATGAGCCAGAAGACGTTTAGAGAAGAAAGCAGGGGAAAGTAGGAAAGAAAACTGAGGAAAATCAGCTTAACTCTGCCCAGTCAGCATCAGCTGTGTTCCTGTTTCTGTTGCAACTTTCTCTGTAGAGCTAAGGAATTGTCTTAGACTAAGTTTAGGCGGTTGGTTGGTAATGGTTATTGTGCAAAACTTAACTGTCACTTCTTGACCCACAGAGTGCATGGCCTGATAACCTTACTCATGCTCCTCACGAGTTGGCTTGTCCAGCTGTGCAGTTTGTGTGTGTGATGCTTTAAGTCAAGACAGGTACTAATGTCGCTTACAGTACTAAAGAGAGATGTTTAAGTGGTACAGGGATGAGCGTAGAATACAGTAGATGAAGAAAAACACAGATGTTGGAGGAAGGTTAATTTGTTGTTAAGGCACTGGATTGGTGCTCAGGAGAATTTTATTTTAATTCCAGCTCTAACAGGGACTTCCTGTATGACCTTTGGGAAATTATGTCTCAGTTCTCAGTCTGTAAATAGGAATAATGTTTTTTCCCATTCCCTGTCTTTTCAGTTTAGACAATACAGTTATAAGGACTCTTTTATACTATGTCTTTGTACTGACCTAGCGCAAGGGACCGCATTCTCTCTAGGTGCAGCCACGTGTGTATGATATGACACAAAGGTGTGGTTAGAGATAGGGAGAGGAAGAATGTAAAACTGTAGCGTGGATATACATGTCACTGGTTAAGAACTTACGGAATTTAATATGGGATGTTTGGGATAAACCTAATGAAAACATTGCCTATTATAGACAAGATTCTTGTAATTTCTGTGAACCTCTGTACTATAAGAGGCTTCTGTAAAAAACCTGTTAGTTTAATCTCTGTTAAACTCTAATAGGACTTTTTACATAAGCTGGTTTTTAGCGTGCATTTGGGATGAGTGCATTACCCATGAGTAGTGAACTCACAAGTGAGTTATGCGGGTAATCCCAAACGAGTGCCAATAAAACTTTTATAACACATAGCATCATTATGGAATTTGTTTATGCCACATATTTTACAGGGGGAAAAAGAACTATTTTGGTCATATATTAGAGAGTTTATAATTTTTTTTTTTACTGGTGCTGTTTTTCACATCCCTCTGCCTCTAAAGTCGGGCCAAGTGAATACCAGCAATCCTAGAAAGAAGGGAAAATTAGAACAAACACATGTTTGAAATCTCTCTGAAAATAAAAGAATGGCCAGATTCTAATCTCCTTACTCATACCAAACACCACCTTACTCCCTGAATAGCCCCATAGATTTCTTTGGGACCATTTGTCAAGTGAAGTGCTATTTGACATGTGCGGCAGTACCCAGAATTGGCTCAATCTAAACTAGCATTTCCATTTAAGTCCTCCAAAGCTTGCTGTCTTCAGTGGTTAGAAACACATATTTATGGGGTTTTATCGCATCAAAAAGAAGAATTCTCGCACTGCTTAGAGGGCTTGTTTCAGTCCCTTTTTTAACAGACTTGGGTGATGCAAAGCAGAATCCCAGCACTGCTACAAAGGCGAGACAGAGAAAAGCCCACCTAAACGGGTGGCTGGCAGGCTGAGCACGCTGCTTCCCACCCCATTCAGTAGGTCATGTTTGGGCAGCAGAGATCGAGGAATTTGAGCCTTCCACTTTCACCACCTGGAATCAGCAGCTTTTCAAATCCCACCTCATACCACTGGTAACAACAGATGTAAACCTGTTGGGCTGATGTAATACCCTTCTCCCCATCACTTTGGCATATTAGCTGCCATGTCCCATATTCAGTTCCCCTCCTCTTGGGAGCATTTATTTCACCTTAGAGACTTGAATCCTGTGTCTTTCTTAGTGTAAACACAGTGCATTGTAAGAGAGAGTTTTTATATCTCTTTCTTTTGTTTTTCTGCTGCTGTGTTAATTTTATTGTCAAGATCATAGATCCTGAACTGGTAGGCATAAGTCAATGGAAGAACTCGACTTGACTTTATTGAGAGCGGGATCAGGCCATAAATGTCCTGGGTTTGTTCTTTTGTCTCACATAAAATAACTCCACCGATAAAATGCCCTGTCTTGATGATGGCTAATCAAGGATTGCTGCTTAAAGCTCCACATGTAACCTAGCTATCTCCACATTAACCTCCTCCTTTCATTTCCTTGGTTATGTTGAATAGGAAACAGTTATTGAACCGCAGTTATGTTCATAGAAACCGTTTGATTAATTGACTGTGTTTTGAACTCTTGTGACCCGAGGCTGAAATATAGCTCAGACAAAAGTGACAGAAGCCCAGCGATGGGATGGGGCTCTAAAAGAGCACCAGTAAACTGTCCATGGGCAGCCCACATTCACGTTCATGTTTATCCTTGTGGAACTTGCTAAAAGTAAAGACAGATGTCCAGCTTATCTCATGGAGTCAATAGCAATAATATGTACGGATGCTGCTCACTATGAGTTGAGCCTGCTCCTGCTGTCACTATGTCTTTATGCGTCCACAGGGAGAAAACCTGGAAAGCAGGGAAAAAAAAATATAAGTATTGCCAGAAATCCCTGTAGGCTATCTGAGAAGGAGTGGATGTGTAAAGCATTTCTTTCTGCATAAACATTTAGAAATCAAACTCTCATAAGTCAGAGATCCACCAAATGTGGTGTGAAGAGGCAGATGAAGCCTGCCTTCTGGCATGCCAGCATTTGCTGATTGATTTGGAATGCAGAAGGGCCCTTTTTATTTTTATTTTAAAATTTGAACCACATCTTAATACAAATCAGGTGAAAAATAAATTGAAAAACACCAAGCCTGAGATTACAGATGTGCCAGCTTCATATTGTTCAGTTTAGCTGAGGTCATAGTCAAACCCATCAAGTTCACATCGTTTAGTGTACGGCCACTGAGGTAATATTGAAACAAAAGAAAAGCAGTCAGAATACTGATACACTCCTACTTTGCCAGCTGGCCTCATTCAGCTGTACAAAGCACACTGGCTTCAGCTATGTAAGGAACTCTAAATCAGTAAGGAATACAGGTTTTTAAAAGGATGTTCTGTTCCAAACAGCCCATTCGTGCTCCAGCTCTCTGACTTTAGATCAGTCATAAAGAGGAAATACCTCTCCTAATATGCAGTTTCATATTCTGAAATTCAAAATGTAAGAGCTATGCTAATGATGATACGGTTTATTTAGACAGAGGAATTTTTCAACAGGGGACATTTGTATTCTGCTCAGTGGTTTAGGAAAAAGCTCGAATTTCCTAGAAAGCCTACAAGTAGAATTACCGGCATCCGTTCCTCCTCCATACTGGTGATGTTACCATGCTGGTTCCCTGCACACAGGTATAGATTTATGTAGATTAATTTGGTATAGTACAGTGAATTGCCACTATGATATATATTTTAGAATTACTTCCTAGCACAGCCTAATGGCTGGAATCAAATAAAACATAAAAGTAGATTTATATAGATTGCTGTATAAATCAGATAAAGCTTTATGTTACCTGGCATTGGTAATGGAAGCTTTTCCTGCAAATAATATAAAAGTTGTTCGTGTAATATTTTCATTATTTCGGTGAGAGTAAAGCAACAAAAAAGAAGAAAAGAAATAAACAAGTCTATCGGGCTTAGCCACCATTAAACATCATTAACTACAATTTTGCCTGACAAGTTCTCTCATCTGGTGATGGGTAAAATGGTAGAAAAGTAGACTGAACAATTGCATAAACCCAGATGAAATATGCCCTTGTATTCAAAATGTGCACAGTTCAGTCAGTTAAAATAGAGCAATTTATTATACTTTAGCAGCTTGAGCTTAATCTGGTTTTAAATAGATCTTTTTTTCTTTTAACTTCTTGCTGAGATTTAACTGGTTTGAGAAGACCCATGACGTAGTGCTACACGGTCTCTTGCTCACTCTCTCATCAGTTTACATTGAAATAACTTCAACAGAGTACTGATGATGAAAATAACTCACAGGAAATGTAAATGAGCCTTTAAACAGCAGTGAATATATTTGTTTTGTTTGAAATGAGTAGATAAAGGCTTAATGAAAGGGACAAGAATACAGAGTGAAGGGAACAGAGGTGGGTGTAGCAGGCAGAGCGGTCAGCAGCACCCTCCTGGGGATCCGGGGACTCACCCGGGCAATGGTGAGTGCCACAGGGCATCCGCTTTTCATGAGCTTCTCAAGGTTAATAGCTCTCAGCATTTTGGGGCCAGCCTATCAAGTTTCTTACTGGTCAGGTTTTAATATCAAACTGCTACTGTGCTGTGAACCAATGGGAAACACTTTGCCATAATGGCCACCCATTGTCAAAACAAGTTGGGAATGTTTATCAAAATATCCTCACATAATTCAGGCAAAGCTCTCACCTGCGTGCATTCAAAGTGTGCTGTGCTATGCCTCGAGGTGGGGAATATATGACCTTTACCTAGTGGAATATTTTCACTGTAGACGTTTTGTTTGATATTATGCTGTAGTTTTCCACTTATTCATTAGATCCCTCAGCCTTTGTGGTTCTTCACAGGTAATTCTGTAATTACACCAGCTGGGATAAATACTTTCTTGAAATCTTAGTTGAAGAAATTTAGCTCAGTCCCTCTGCATGTGGAAGGAAATAAGAATCTAACTTAGTGTTTGCACCGTTCATTGATAGAAGCAGCCATGCCAGATGCATGGATAATTACTTGTGCGTTTATATTAGATCCCACAGAAATGGAAGAGGGAAGTTTTTTTCAGGAAATTGTGTGTGTGTGTGTATGTGTGTAAGAACTTTGGCAACCAAGTAACACCAAATTCTTCGTATAACTGGGAAGGGGACTCTGGCTAACATAGGCTGCACTAACAATAGGATGATAGACCCTTTCACCTTCAGGTTACCAGTTCAAATTCAAGGCAGATTTGTAGTGAACAAAAGTCATTACACTCTCAGAGCTATTCAGTGGCCTGTGTGAAGTGAATTGAAGGTCTCAATCAGAGTGTAATGGACATGTGTCCAAATCCAGAAGCTGTAATCCTAATTGGCACTCTTGTGGATAGTGGCAGTATAGAAGCCAAGGACTGAATGGGCACACAGATTGAATTTACTCTCCTTGTCCAGAGCTGGGTTAAAGACCAGCAGGGTAGGTCATAGAATGTTGGTGTTACTGCTGCACATGATATGAATGTTTTCTGGATTGAGAAGGGACTGCAAACTTCAAAAGCATTCATGGAGTCTTAAATCTCCTAAAAAGCCCTAAGGTAACTTCTGTTTAATTTAAAGAAAAAATTGCTAGCAATGTTTGTTGAGCTGGCTGAAGCTTTGAGGTGTCTTAACTAAAAAAGTGGGGAAAAAATGTTTTAATTAAAAGTCAGAGAATACCAGGAAAATCAGTAGAGAAACTATGTGTACTGTTCCTTCTTATGAATGACTGTTTAAAGAGAACCAGATTCTCTGGTCTTTAAAATGTATTTTCCTTCAAGAAATTTGCTGTTTCCTAATAAAAAGGAAAAAGAATAGCCCTAAAAAAAAGAATACGCTCCCAACTGACTGCCTGAAGCAGCTATATGACCATGAGTTTGTATTGTGATCAGAGACCGTATATTGCTAAAACTCCTTGATGGAATGAGTTTTAATTTGGTTTACAGAAAGCTGTAGGGGATATGGCTCTCTACAAATTAGACCACAGGAGCTATAAAATGAAGGATGTCCTCCCTAATTAGAAACAGTGGAGCGGCCTGGAGTTCTTCCTAGTTATAGCCTCGTGGGTACTCTCTCACAAGTGAACTCTGGGCAATAGATGCTTCTCTAGTAACTGTTATCTGTCTTTTTACTGGAGTTTATCTGTTGTCCAATTTTCTGTCTCCAGTTCTGAACACGCCTTTCTACATAGCTGTGGTAAACTCTTCACTGAAGTTTTGAATGGCTGCTGCAAAACAAAAATTCCTATGTTGCTCGGTAATTAGCCACCACTACCAGAGTAGCTTATTTATTTTCAGTACTAGGAAACGGTTCTCAAACTCAGGTGAACATGGCAGTCAGTTCAGGGGGTTCCTTTTGCAGCGTGTGGCTGTACCAACTCTGTTTTCTCATTCCTCTTCTGTTGAGGTTAATGAGAGCTCTAAGGAGAGGAATATAGATGGGCTGAAATAAATTATGCTTTATGGTAATCAAATTCAATTTTCTAGACACATTTTTAAACAAGAAAGCGTTTATCAAACTGGCATCCAGGATTTTGGACAAGAAAATAATACAGTTATTTAACTATGGCTAGGAAAAAAATGGCGCCTGCAAATCTAATAGTGGGATGTCTACAGCTTGTCATTTGTGCCAAATGATAAAACCGAATCTAAGCATAACTGCAAAAGAGCATTAGGCATAAATGCACAACAGTAAAAAATCAGCTACAAATGTTTTTCCAAACTGCATGTGACTGGAAAGCTGAGTGTGGAGCTGCGCTGGGAAGTATTCTGGGGCTGTGCTTAGGCAGCTGTAATTTGACTTTTGTAATTGTCAGTAAGGGAGGACATCCAGGCTTTTAATTCATCAACATCTTTTCATGTAGACATATATGGAGTAGGACCAATGACTGGTCCAATGAAAGCTTTAATTTACTTGTGACATATTGTTTCCACTAGGATTTGTTGTAGATCAATCTGAGAACAATTACTAGGTGGGTGAATAAAAGAGACCAAAAAAAAAAATCAAGCATTGCTCTGGATTATAAGTAAAAAAACCGGAAATTTAAAATCAATCAAAATATTTATTTTGCTGCCCATCGCAGGGTATTACTGCCAGGAAAGGGCTGTATTTTTAAGTGTGATTGCTGTTTAGGTTTTACCAGAATATATAACTGAACACGTCTCACGACCGTCTTATTTTCGTGTAGTATTTCATCCTCTGGCTTTGTGGGGGAACTTTATGCCAAGGGAACTCACTGGAGACTGAGTGACAGATCAGGCTGTTGTCCCACATTCCCTTTCTACTAAATCACAGTTTTCTTTAGATGGAAGGTGGCTATTGTGAAGCTGTCAAACTGAGGAAAGTTAAATGGGCTGAAGTGAAGGCTCGTGTTAACAATAGCAGCTATCTCTGTCAAATGAAAGCTCAGCAGACAGTTACAAGGCAATTCGGCACTGATGGGTGGTCGATTAAAAACAACAAAAGGCAAGATGAATGAAAGGGGAAAATCCCTATTACTTTGTGGTAGGAGCAGGGGGAAAACCAAAAATAAAATAAAAAGCCCACCTCACCCAACCCCGTAGCAATTGGAACAGACTTGTAGTTAGCATGACCTTCATCATCTCAGATATGGCACAATAAAACTGACAAGATTATTTTCTCTTCAAGCAGTGCTGAGGTATTTTCATTGGCAAAAATCTGGAAAAGTAAAATAAATGCAGAGTTCAAGGCAATTGAAGAATTCTTGAATCTGATAACAGCTGGAGCATAGTGCCACCAGGAAAAATAGCTGGGTTTTGTGCTAAAAAAATTATGACTTGATCATTTTTTTACAGTGTCATATCTGAGATTTTGAAGGTTACACTATAGACAACCAGAAGAGGATTAGAGAGAAATTATCTTTGAGCTCAAGGGAGCACCAATTTAAATTGGATTTGAGATATAACTTTTGCATTACCTTAGGAGATGAAAGGTAGTGTTGTGCCCTGATAGTTACCCAGCTACCTAACCATATGTATCAACTGGATTAGTGTGTAGATTAACAGCTCACGCACCAAATGCAAGGTGTATCATGCAATTTCCTCTTCGTGGGACTCATCCTGTTTCCATTGAACTAACATCAAAACTCAGCAAAAGTGAGGAGGGCTTTGCAGCTTGCATGGCAGACAGAAGCTAAATGTACACGCTTGTTCCTCGGAAGATAATTGTCACTAAGACTTAGACTTGCTACAGCAGGTGTATAAAGTAAGATGGGAAAGTACAACAGTAATAGTTTAGGAAAAAAGGTACATTATGTCCTTGTAACTATCCTGATAGAAAACCAAGTTTTGAAACCCTAGTGAAATTTAATGGGAGGCAAGCACCTAGACCCACTTAGATCCTATGAAATTCCCATTCCTTTTCTCACAATTTGAATGCTAGGAGGCACTCTGTGAAATTCAGAAAGCCAAGAAAAACAAATAGGTTCTTGCGCAGTATACAGTTAGGACTCAGGTTGCTGCCAACAGTGGAGCCAGGGTTCAAAGAGATTCTGAAAAAAAGATTGGAATAAAGAATTTGGGAGACATAGAGACATATGTGCTCCATGAGCATAATGAACCAACGTCTCATTCCAGTTGTATTAGGAAAAATAATTTAGTACTAACAAATTGTTCCATTAAACAGTCTCCTGTGACAAGATGCAGAAGTGAATGTACCGCAGGCCTGATCCAGTCTGACAATTTTGACATATTATTATCCTATTATTTGCCTTTGTAAAGTCATGACGTCATTAGACTTTATCAATGAAATTAAGTTTAGTCTGCATCACCCCTAGGTTTTGCCCTTTGAAGAAAAGATTTAGTGTCCATTTATCAATTTTATGTACTAATATTCTTGTTATTTGTCTTATAATAACATTGAGGTACTCCAGTCATGGACAAAGAAACCAGGTGCTAGGAATAAATGTACAAAAAGAGAGGTAAAAAAAATTGGTATTCTGGAATTTTCTTCAGTGCTTTTAGCACTGAGGACCATGTTACGATTTTCAAGGTTTTTTCAATGGTAACATGCCTTTCATCTCATAACTAAATGAATTTGGGAGTATGAAAATAATATTAACCTACCTCTCAGAGAATCAACCACAATGTTCCTCAAAGGCTGTGCAGTAAAGAAAGACCAGAGTGGTCTCAAGATGACTTTGGGAGAGAGATGTTAAAGCGGGGAGCTGCTAAAGGAGGTCGGCTTTCTCCTGATCTTGGAAATGTCAATGTACATTATGTTCTCACTAGGATCAGAACCATTATACTAGCTTGCAGGGTTTGCTCTCAGTAATTAGGCATAAACAGTGTCTGTGGGTGTCTCTGCTGTAACCTTTTAAACCAATAACTGAATATTCCTTTCTTGGTTCCTCCCAGCTTCATTCTTCTAACATTGGAGAGTGTTCTGCAAACACAAATTAGCAGATAGCTCAAAAGTAACCTGGGCTTCCTAGGGAATATAAAGAATGGAGAGTATTTGTACATGGGGTGTGCGTGAATGTGGAGAAATGCTAGCTTTTCCAGAGTTACACCGTTCGCAATGATTCTGAAAAAAATAACCTCTGCAGATTTCAGGCCAAAGTGTGGTTTAACCATGTGGCATAATTTATAGGGTAAACAAACTTTCAGTAAGAGCTAACTATATCAGAAAACTTGTTTAACATGCACAGAAGGCACTGTTAAATTATTTCAGTGCCATAATTCAAAATGCTGAAGAAAATTCTCCTGTATTACAGCCAGTGCAAGATTGGATCTGTAGCCAAGTACATCAACATAAATGTTCAGCTGTCTGGGGAAATACAAGTCTTACACTGTTACTTAGGGGAAAATGTGCACAGACATGGTGGAGCCCCTTATGAAACAATCCTCATTTTGTTAAACAATAGGATCAAATTTTCAATCAGGTTATCAAGCATATTGCATTCTTCAAGCTTGCCAAGCAAAGAGAAGTATCAGTGTGAAGACGGATATATTTTTACAGAATTAACGATGTATGGAATCTGGAAGTGGAAACATACATTTTCATTTTATTCTCTAATTTTTCTTTTTATGTTATAAGTGAAAGGAAATGCTTGGAAGTATTTGCAGTTATTCATATCTGTTTATCTTAGAGTGATTATCAGAGCAAACAGTGTCAGGCATTGTGTTTGGATATGAGCCTGAAAAATAGTGCTTGCAGGAGCAAGGATTACTTGCATGAGTCAGTGTTTTCAGGACTGTGCTTGGTACTTGATTTCTATCATGCATATTCAGTGCCTCATAAATCATCCAGATTCAGAAATCATTTAAGTATTTTATTCATTTATCCCATCTATTTATATTAGTTTTAGTCTTGCTTGGTTTTATCCCGTCTATTTGTATTAGTTTTAGTATTGCTTGGATTAATCTGTTTTACATTTTTAGATTGATCCACAGAATGTTCATTTAAGGATAGAAGTAACTGTCTTACTGAAGATTCATTTCTCTTTGCAAAATTTGTATTAGATCTGTGAGATAGGTGTGGATTCTCAATGTAGGATTTTGCAGTGACAGGAGAAGTAGCTTTAAAAACTTGTCAGAAATTTAGTGCAGTGAAAGTGAAGCTCACCTTCCCCTAGATCACCTTGTCTTTGCTTTCTAGGGGGATTTTTGCTGATTGATCAGCCCTGAACTGTCTTGTGTACCAGGCAAGGTCCGGCAGTATATTTCATAAAGGTGTAATGCCTTTGTGGCATTGAAAACCCTGGTCAGTTCTCTCATGCACACATAAGCCCCTGGTACTTGCTCATCCTCTCTATGGCCAACCCTTGCTCCTTATTCACCATGCACCATCAGCAGGCCGGTACACAGGACTTGCACCCCCTCTTGGAATCCTGCTTTGGTGATGCACACCCCTGAAAATCTCTCTTAAGTCAAGCACTAAGCTTAAAGCATTCTTTAAAAATCTGACGTGACAGATTTCACTTCTCTCCATATGAACAAACGCTGTTTCTGAAGCTAAAGCTCTCATTCTTTGTGGCCTAACACATCACTTAAAACCATGGCATGGCTGCATTGCGTTGCCTTTTCAGTATCTGCCACTGGAAGACCTCCCCCTACCAGTCTTTATTAAACATCTTGAGTCTTTCTTTTGAACAAGTAAATAAATACTTTACAGTTTTATGAAGTTATTGTTCATTTGCACTGAAATGAAGCAGCCAGACCCCTTTATTGGGTTACAGGACACTCATTCCTGTCAATTCATTCTTGAGAACAAATTGACCCCAGGGATTCAAAAACCTCTCAACCTGAGATCACTGTCAGAGACTCTTTGTTGCCATTCCTCCACTCATCTCATTAGTTAGGGTCCACTCACACTGAACTATTTAAAATACAAGGACGTTGGTCACACTACAGCTTTTTTAGAGGCTAGTGTTGTGAAAGAGACTGGCAGGCTTTGCCTTCAGCTTGCTTCTTGCCAAATACTCTTTATCCTTTCTGTGAAGGGATGAGCAGATCCCAGCAGTGCCTGAGCTTTTGAGGATCAAAAACGATCAAAAATCCGTTTTTGAGGATTTTTGAGTTCATTTTAGGAGTTTGCAAGTTTCCTCACATTAGCAAACACTGTAATTTGAGTCAAATTCTTCTAATGGTTAAAAAATTATATTTTTGCTAAAGAAAAATCTCCTTTGTATCAGGAAGAAGAGACTATATATCTGCTTCTTTCCTATCCCTTCTTTTCTTCCTCCAAAGCAAGACTGGTGCAAGTGCATATTCTACAAAAGCACAGTGCCTTTGGCATTTTCTTCCTCTTTGTCTTCCACCTCTGCCTTCTCTTTTCCACTTCTCTATTACTACTTTTTACAGGGTTTTCTTTCCCTGTCTTCCTCTGTTCTTTTTGTCCCTGTCTCCTTAACCAAGACATGACCCTAATGGCATCTATGTTTGAGCTGGACAACTCTGATGGCCCTAGTACTGGACAGAAATAGTTTTTACTAGACAAAATAGTTTTTCCCTTCTGTATGTGATTAAGCTATGAAAACTGAGAGAAAAGCTCCTACGTCATATTAGAGTGCTGTGGACCCATAGGAGGTGATGTGTCTGCACTGGAGAATCATGAACGGAGCAGTACCCTTTTGCAGACCTGTGTTTGGTTTCAGGGCATAAACACATATTGGTTATGAACACTTTTCAAAGACCTTGTTAAGGAATGGAGGCTATGGAGGGAAATAGTTTTCATGTTAATTGTAGTCAAGAGGTTGTTGGGCCTTGATATAGCTAAAAGAGTTTAAAGTAGGGAAATGATTTGTGAACTGGGATAAATTGTCCTTGTTAAGCTTTTTATTTACTTGACACCCTCTTCTCAGCATCCAAGGTCCAGGCAGCTGCTTTGACTTCTTCACTCAGAACTTTCTCTGAGACTTTTTTGGCTTTTCAGATCCACCTTTATTTGTGAAGGGTGGATAAAGTTGTCTCATCTTATGGAGGAAGACTGCAAAACCACCCCCATCCTCCGGAGGTCCTGCCACAGGACTGTGCCAGGGCAGTGAGAAGAAGAAGGCAGAGGTCCCCCTGTGTGCTTTCTGCTGCTTATTGGAGATGTAGGACACCCATTACCTTCACTGGGTACTGCGAATGGGCTGTGGTTGGGAGGGGACGGGCAGATACTAGCCCCAACACCACACAGATGCTGGTGTGGAACGGCTGTGGGTACCATTGCAGCTCACAGACTAGAACAGACTGGTGCTACTGGTGAGCTGCCATGCAGCCTTACACCATAGCAGGCTCTGGACGAGTTTCTCTTCCTCATCACCCCACTGCCCAGCTCCGCGCAGTCCTAATACCCATGCCAGAGAGGAACAGAGTTCATCTCAGTCCATACTGCCTCTGTAAAGCGCCTTGAGGCCTCGGTGTCATTCTTATCACTAACCCTGAAGTACAGTCTCTCTCCATGACGATGAACTTTGCAGACAGGAGTTTGGAATTAGAGGCAAATAGTTCAAAAGGCAGAAAGAACTGCAAAAATGTGTCAGTATAAAGGTTTTAATGAACAAAAAAGCTGCTTCCACTCCAGGCCAGGTTACTGAAGCTTAAGATTTACCAGACACAACTCATTTCCACTCTGCAGAAACAAAAGAACTCTGCTCTTCAGATACGAGATTAGCCTATGTAAGGGGAAAACAGTGCACAGAGAAAGATTTGTGAATGTCATGTTGGTACTCAGCTCATCAAACAGCTCCTTGAAGGACTCACTTTGCTACCAGGTTAAAAAAGGAATAAAATAAAAGATAAAATACTATAATCAATGAATAAATAAATGTCCTTCCATATGCACTGTAGAACATGGGGTAGATGAGCCAGTCCTATGTTATTTGTTCCCTGTTGAACAACTCTTTTTAATATGTTTTCTGGTATGATTTTTTAAAGCTACCTTTGCAACTTGCTATAGAATTATCAATCATTGTTTAACTGTGTGCTAAGTTCCCAAAGCCTTTGTGTGTAAATATGCCAACTGAAGGCTTGTTTACCAGAGAAAATACTGGTGCTCTGGTGAGGAGACAGTTTTAATCAAATATGGTTGCAGTAAGCAGGTGTTTTTCATGTGGAATGTATTGGAAATGAGTATGTATCATAGAAATGGCTCTTGGACTATATATTGGTCTTGATAAATAGCAGAACCCAAAATTATATCAGCCGTTGCAGCTGATCAAAGGGAAAACAGTAAAAGCTTTGTGCACACTGGCAGAATTTGGCACACTAAAAGAGGTGGGGTCCTCAATTTTATTTTTCAAAAACTTGAAGAATACAAGTTTTACACTGGCATTTTTAGAAACTGTTATTAGTCCCTCTCTGTATTTTTCCTGGACCCACACTTTTCGTTGTTCTTGTCTCTCTTTTCTCTCTCTCTCTCTTTTTTTTCCCCGCTTTTTGCTTCAGTGATACATCATTCTCAGGCCTTGCCAAACGGAGAGGTATGTTGTACCGAGGAGTCATTGGACAGTGAGGGAGACACAATGTAATAGAGATTGCACTTTTCTAGGCAGAAGGCATAAACAGTGGTATTAGTGTTATTAAGACAAAAATATGAACTCACCAGCTTGAAACAAAAAGATGCTGCTATTTTTGTCTTTTTAAACTGCTGTTAAAATACTTTGACCCAGTTCTGCTCCCATTCTATTGGAAGTGTTCTTTGGGAGCAGGATTGGACCTGAATATGGCTGTGAAGTTATTGGCTCTGCTACAGTATTATTTATGCTAAACATACAGATTTCCATCTACGCTTATAATATACAGATAAAATTTGGCAGTAGGTTTCTCCCTCCTCCCAAAGTTCTTGTCTCAGCTTTAATGAAAAACAAAATGCCTGTCAACAGAGCAGTAGTTTTAATGCACTTAGTAGCAACTTAATATTTTAGTTGCCTTGAAGAGCTTTTTATACATAGAGATTTATGGATGGCTAGATAAAGAAATTCTTCTACTGAAAGAATTAATTTTGCTTAATCCTTTTGAAATTAAGAGATGATACGGAGAGATGAGTAATGAAGTGCACTCTCTGATTGTGAGGTACCTAATAGATAACCACAGGGGTTACTTCTCTCTCACCAGCTGTAATTACACTAATTACTGATATGGTGCCAGGAACACTAAGGCAGGCTGAGTGTGACAACACAAAATGGAGTGTTTCTTAGCAAACCATCTTTCTCCATCAGCTGGGCCAGAGGGAGCCTGACCGTGTTATGAGGCTAATGTGTGCCTTCCCCTGAGGGAGGGAAGAGACCAGGTACCTCTCTTGTTCACAGGCTTTTTTGCGGTGAAGACACGAAATGTGACTTCAGTTCTTTCTAAGGGGAGGCAATTTGAGGCCAGAGGCTGAGGATTTGATCTGTCCTTAAGCAAATTAGTCCTGTTCGGGCCACTGAAACTACTCAAATGAGTAGAAGCTGCTCCTGTGAGAAAGAGTTTGCCACACTTACCTCATTATTGACAAGAATGTAATGAAAGAAAATGGTGGATGAGGAGAAGGAAAAATTAATAAACTATATTTAAGTGTGTATAAAATTCCTGGAGAAGTGGCCCTGACTATTAAGGTAAATGGTGCTTGTAAATTCCATTTAATCTTCGGAGATTTTCTTTTACTGTAACTCTTACAGTATCTCAGAGGAAGTATTTTAAAGATGACTTGCACATTTCGGCAAAAGAATGTATATCAGGTTTCAAGATTTATCGATGGGATGTTTTAAAACAAAAGATCTTCTTTTTTCCTTTGGAATCACTCTACCATTTATTTTCATTTTCCCATTTTTTTTGGTCCACTGTATTATAAACTTCTCTGGGGAAATCTGTTGTTAGATGTTTTCACACACGTAGGCCCCCTTCTTCCCCCTTGATAAATGATAAAATTGTGCTCCAGTGTGTGCAACACATTCTCGAAATACATCTGAATTCCATTATACAGTTTGTCATTTGCATGATACCTTTTGAGTTACCGCTCTCAGAAAAGTCTTATATACTACAGAGAAATGCACTAGGAAAATGAAAAACAAGTTCAGCATAAAGTCCGTAGGGTAAACCAGCATAGATTGTGTTCAACCGATAGCCTTATTTCCATGGAAGTTCAGGGGTAGAAAAGGCTGCATCTCAGTGCTAGTCACTATTCGCGTGGACAGTGTTTCCTCCAGATAGGTGTTGCTGCAAACTAGAGTGTGACAAGGGCTTCGTAGCTCAGGATGGTAATGTACTACTTTTTTCACCTCAAAGACATTTATTTGATTCCTGCCTGTTCTGGATTTAAATCTTATTAATTATCACAGGTGAAATTTGCTATAACAGTCTCTTTCTTTAATATTGAACAGAATAACTAGTTGTAGCACATGCTACTCCAATCCACATCACACAAACCTCCATTTAATTTTGTCCTTTTGTATCAGTGGAAGGTTGAAGCAGGAGGGTATTCTTCCCTTGGAGAGCACCCACATCCTCTGTATGCTTCCCGTACCAACCACTGCTTCTCCTTATCAGCACTTTGCTGTGTCTTTTGTGTCACCAGGCACAGTTTCATCCTTACCTTTTCTTTTCAGCCAAATTTAAGCAATACATCTTACCCCGCTAATGGGACAGAAGCAGGGTTTGCCCATTGAGGTTGCAAGGACAATGTTACAGATTTACAAAAACAAACGGGGTAAGTATTTTGAAAAGTGGGAATCTTATAAATATATTCCCATTTTACCAGAGACAAACCTGGCAAGAAAAGAATGGTATGTCTGGTTAACGCCATTGCCTGTCCTCCTTCCTGCAGAAGCAACACTTTTGTTTGTGTGATATGACACAGATGGGATATATATTTTGTACAAATGTGGTTTGACATGAACGAGTTAATTTTCTGGGCAGCTCAAGATTAGGGAATTGCCCAGTATTCCCTTCGCTGTCTGCTTGCAACCCCCTCTTCCCTTTTCTCCATCCCTTTCATTCCCACAAGGTTTTTTTACATCTGAGTGGAGCTCCAGTGCAGTGGTGAACTCATCTCAGAGCAAATTAGAAGTGCAGAACCTGGATTCTATTTAGGCTGCCTTTTAAGTGCCTCTTCCTTGATGAAGCTGTCTCACCAAACCTCTAACATCCTATTATAAACACAGTGTACTCCCATCATAGCCCTACACAACCAGAGCAGGAAGAAATGCATAGCATTCTCAGAAGTTTGCCAGCAATCCGGACCTTATTCACTTGTAAAAAGCAATTAAATAGGTTATACATGAAAACAAAAAAAAGGATGTTAGGCTGTGAAAAGACGCCTTTAAGAAGTTCAGTGTCTTATATAAAAATGTCTGAAATTGATATACCATGATAGTGCTTTTTCAGGGAGGAGATTATCTCACATCTCCTAATCAAATCCTCACTTGCTCATTCACAGGATCCCAAACCAGCAGGTCTGGTGTGCACAAAACACCTGAACTCAACAGCAGGGTTGGGCTACCCGTCCAGTTTCAGTGTGCATGCAGCTGAGCTTGGTGACACCCCAGTAAGTTTCAGCCCAGACCCCACAGCTGAGTTGAGGTTCTGCTGCCTTTGATCCTCCCAGCACTGATGAGGGAGAAAACCTATTTCGGTGACCCCAAAAGTCTCATCAAGTCCTAGATCATCTTGCTCTGCAGGTTTGGCCTCTCACTATTCATGACTTCTCTGAAGCAGTTAAAAAAATGCCTAGACTTACATTTTAGCTGACTAACTCATGCTCTGACAAATGTTTGGAGTGGCTAGAGGGACTCTGTGACTCATTCATGCTGAACATGGAGAGGAAAAAGGTAAAAAATGGAGTCTGTCCCACTGAGAAACAGAAGCCATGATGTGACTTGCATAATCTTTTGACATTGTCTCTTAAGAGAACAGATACAGAGGCGTTTCGGATTATGTTTAAAGTGGTTTATTATAATGGCATATTTTTTTAATTATATTTTTGGAAAATGTATGAAGAGTCAAAGAGAGAAGATAAAAATTTAGCTTGCTATGCCAAAATCATAATAAACTATTATAAAAATAGCTCATTTTGATTTTGGTCCATCTCATCTTCTGAGGCCCGGTACAAGTTGAAGGCCCCTAAAAATAATATTTTTTTGTTACTATTTCTAGTGAGACTTTTACAGAACACATCCTAATAAAGCCCTCATTCAGCCATTTGTCTAGTTAAATTTGTAATGTAGGAACAATCTGCTTTGGGAGCCGATTCATCCCTGGAGGAAGTGGGTATTGTAGTCAGTCAATGAGATTGCCCCTACTTACATCACAGATAAATGTGTTGCTTTGTCCTGACGTTTCTGCTTTGCAATAATTTCACATTCCAAATTACAAACCTCTGAAAATTGTAGATTGTAATAAATGTACTGACACAACTTCAACTGTTACAGTAAATGGCATTGCTCTGATAATGAAATAAAAAATCCTACTTAATCCCACTCTTACCCTAAAGTGGTGTTTTGCATTAGCTATGGATGAAAAGACAAACAAGTACATGTATATTCAATAATAATGTCAGCTGGGTCAGAGAAAAATAGGAAATAAAATGAATTCATAACACCTCTGGAGGTAGCTTTCTGATACAGGCAGTTTGCTCTTTGATTTGCCCTCATTGACAGCATTCACTGTAACTTTAACATTTCCGCCAAACTGGCCATTATTAATTGCTGGCCTGATCTTCGTAACAAATACACTCTGTAATCTCCAGTCTGGGTGTTTCTGAGGTTAACAATTACATAAAGCAGAATAGATCATATGCATATGTACAGGGATCTCTCATTCAAGAGAACCTAATTTCACGTTCAAACCATCCAGACAGCGTTTGAGAGAGCTGTAGATACAGAGCTCTTCTGTCTCAGGGCTTTGAAGCTGAAACGGGTTGCCTCTCTAGATATGATAGTGATATAGTCACCTTGGATTAAGCTTGCTGGCAATCTTAGAAAGCCTTTATTGGGCTTTGAGTGTGATCAGATGCTACTTGCTTATAAATGAAAATTAACAGAAACATGAAACAGTACAAGCTACTGTGACCCATGTCTTCAGGATATTAAGCACATCCTAAAATTGTGGAAGACCATCTAGTCCTCTGCTTTCTGTAACATATTACCTCTTCCAAACAATATCCTCTGGGAGAAGGTTATTTGAACTCTTCAGCATTCTACTTTCATTTGCACATACTGTGTTTTTTTAATTTATTCCCTCACTTCTCTAGCTACCATATATTTATTGTTGATACCGTACTCAGTTTCTCTTTAATTATTCCATCTGCCAGGAGAGTGTGATGCATTTTAGAATCTGTGTGGTTTAGCTGTTTAACCTTTGAGTTTTGTAACTGAATGGGAAGACATATTCTTCATTTAGCAGAACAGGCTAAGAAGAATTATATACTCCAAGTGATAAGCTTGGAACTGCTAAAGAAATACCAAAATCCAATTTTTTTCCTCTCTCTAGTCGTCTAAACATCCATTAGTCTCTTGAAGGGAACTCATAAATCCTGCAAATTTAGTTTATCTGAAACCAACTCTAACAGTTGTCCTTCCTACTAATCATGTTTTATATCCATTTTATATTTTTCAATATTCAATAAACATGTCTTGCGCTTACTGTACTTGTTAGAAAGTGTCTGCAGTATAGGCTGTATGAGGACAGTTATTAATCAGCCATTTCAGATGGCTGTTTGGTTAGTTTAGTAAGTGTATTCATTTATCTTTTTTATGTTTTCTTCTTTGTTCTTTCCATTTATCCAGTATGGAATTTCCTTTGTCCTTTTCGGTTTATTTCTACAAGGATGAGTCAAAAAGGAATTTAACATGTAACAAATGAAAAAAAGAGTGATAGCCGGAAAGAAAAAAAAACCACCACCCTTTGGGGCTTCGTTCATGAAAAGATCCTTTGCATTATGTCGTCTTAGATCTGCATTAAAAAATAATAATAGAGCGCATTATCTAGCAGTGCTGCTTTAAAGGAGTAGATAATTTACACATTAAAGTGAGATGTAGGTTTAAAAGTAGGAGTGTAGGATTGAATTGGAGTTAAGAGTCAGAATTACATAGTGTATTTGGTTTCCTGGGGGTATTGTCCTTCTGGTGTGTAATGAGACTTGCAGATAACACTCGGGGGCTGTGGATAGATCGGGGTACAGTGATACATTGAGAATAGCGCAGCAAGTAATGACACTGGGGAAACAAATGAATGTGTCTGCTAGATAAACAACATTAAAAGTTCCTGTTCATCACCAAAGTCCAGGCCTCTAAAGATTAATATTTCCTGAAAAATTCTGTAGTGGATTTGCACGGCAAGGTTTTGGTAGTGGGGGGGGGGAGCAGGCTGCAGGGGTGGCTTCTGTGAGAACCTGCTAGAAGCTTCCCCCGTGTCTGATAGAGCCAACACCAGCCGGCTCCAAGACAGACCTGCCGCTGACCAAGGCCGAGCCCATCAGTGACAGTGGTAGCACCTCTGGGATAACAGATTTAAGAAAGGGAAAAACTGCTGTGCAACAGCAGCTGGAGAGAGGAATGAGAATATGTGAGAGAAAGAATTCTGCAGACCCCAAGGTCAGTGAAGAAGGAGGGGAGGAGGTGCTCCAGGCGCCGGAGCAGAGATTCCCCTGCAGCCCCTGGTGAAGACCATGGTGAGGCAGGCTGTGCCCCTGCAGCCATGGGGGTCCACGGTGGAGCAGATATCCACCTGCAGCCCACGGAGGACCCCACACCAGAGCAGGTGGATGCCCAAAGGAGGCTGTGACCCCATGGGAAGCCCACGCTGGAGCAGGCTCCTGGCAGGACCTGTGGACCTGTGGAGAGAGGAGCCCACGCTGGAGCAGGTTTGCTGGCAGGACTTGTGACCCCATGGGGGACCCACACTGGAGCAGTCTGTTCCTGAAGGACTGTACCTGTGGAAAGGACCCATGCTGGAGCAGTTCATGAAGAACTGCAGCCCATGGGAGGGACCCCACGCTGGAGCAGGGGAAGAGAGTGAGAAGGAGGGAGTGGCAGAAACAACATGTGATGGACTGACCACAACCCCCATTCCCCATCCTCCTGTGCCGCTCGAGGGGAGGAAGCAGAGAAATCAGGAGTGAAGTTGAGCCTGGGAAGAAGGGAGGAGTGGGGGGAAGGTGTTTTGAGATTTGGTTTTATTTCTCTTTACCCTGCTCTGATTTGAGTGGTAATAAATTAATTTCCCCAAGTCAAGTCTGTTTTGCCTGTGACAGTAATTGCTGAGTGATCTTCCTGTCCTTATGTCGACCCATGAGCTTTTCTTTATATTTTCTCTCCCCTGTCCAGCTGAGGAGGGGAGTGATAGAGCGGCTTGGTGGGCACCTGGCATCCAGCCAGGGTCAACCCACCCCAGATTCTTACTTTTAGAAGACTCTTTATCCATGCTACAGTCTTTCTTTTATGGGTTCACATATTACAGGGAGGCATGTGCCATTTATCAAGACGTTAATGACTAGTAGTTATGTGTCCAGATACTTTGTAACCACTGAGCTTCCCAACAACAGAGGTCACCGAAAGACAGATGACTTACAAAACAGTTTAAAGATCTCCTTGTACTTTCTCTTTTTAAGAGCATCAGCAGGGCTTTGAACTGTCTGATATTTCCACATCGGGATTATTGTCCCCTCTTTAAAATTCCTTATACCAGGAGGCTTCCATGGTAGTCTTCAAACAAAAAAACCTTCGTAACAGAACATCCATTGATTGCTACAGTTATTTAAAGACTAACAATAAAAAATCATAGACTTCAGCCTCCATCAAGGCAGAAAGGAAACAGTAATTGCAATTTGCAAGCCTCCTGCCATGGGTAAAGGAGCTCAGGCTGGCAGAAAGAAAGCTTGGCAATTTTAGTGGCTGTCACAGCAGATCTGGGTGAGATGTGCCGATTCATTCATACGTCATCCTGTGATAAGAGAATTTGTCAAGGTGAAAAGATAAGTGTGAGGTAGAAGTGTGCCCAAAGGAATATCAGCTCTGAGGAGGACCACCAGATAAAAGCGTGAATATATGGGAAGCTGTATGGGAGTGTATTTGGTGGCTGCTAGTCATGTCTTTCTAGGTAGACAGTCGTCGAAAGAAGAGACCTTTTCTACAAAGATGTAACAGCAAATATTATGGTTTCTTACCCCACGTGTTTTACCATACCCGAGTCTTTCATTTAAAAAAAAAGAAGTAATACGAGATGAGTGTTAATATAGTCATATGCATTATTCAACTCTTTCTTCTGCCAAAGGAAAGGAAGGATGCACTGGGACAGCCACATCTTTTAGGAGTTTCCTTCCCCTTTAACCAAGGGCAGGGACCAGTGACGTGAGATTTTCCTGTATTTAAAAAAAAAATTGGGGGGGAATATGAATTAGCAGATGCCCAGCTTGGAAAACGTTTGCTCTGCCTTTAGATAGTAAAAACTGTGAGGTCCCATTAAACCTCAAACAAGCTCCTCCTCTTCTTGCTATTTTCCACTCTGCATTCTCAGTTTGACAAGGTGGGGATTGGTACCAGCCTCAAAGAAGATCAGTGATGCCCTAGATCAAGAATGAAACATGGAGGACTTTTTCTCAGTTTTTAACGGTCTCAGAGCTGAATTTCCCTTCCACCTTCTGATTTAGAAATACACATAGGTGTATATGGACTAATCATCATGAAACAATGTGCAAATAAAAGAGGACATGAAACAGGAGCTGACTGCCAAACTTTATGATGGATGAGTCTGAAAGTCATTTGTTCTTACCTAGCATCGCACAGTAGGACTAATACATACATACATGGAGTATTCATCAGTTTACTTACCACAGATCTGATTTTGCTGTTGTTGAATTGAAAGGTAGTTTTTCCTCTGATTTCGCTGAAGGGCAGATTCAGCCTATTGTGTATAAAGTTAATTCATTAAATGTAATTCTGTATTGTCTCTCTTTTTTTTAAGAATGCTTGAGGATGATCTGAAACTCAGCAGTGATGAAGATGACAATGAACAGGTAAATATATCTGATGTAAGTGCATACACCATATAATCTGACAAAGTTGTTTCATCGGCTGAATGTGATTGCATGTTGGTTTACTATATTTGCATCAAAAGCATTTTGGGGTGCTGCAGAATCCATTAGCTTAAGTCTTGCTTGTGCATAGAACCTTTGTGTGAGGAAATTTAAATAGGAATGCATTTTGTCAGTTTTGCTGAATTAACTTAGTCAAGTGGATTAAACTGAATCAAAACATCACTTACTAGTCTTGGAATAAGAGACTGCACATGGTGTCACCCAGGAATAGCTAATGTGCTCTGAGTTTCTATCTTCTATTGTACCAAACTAACTGCCTCCACTCGTTTCACAATCAATTTCTGAAATTGATGACTGTTTTGGAAGTGGATGTAAAATGACCCATCAAACCACTATCACAGCTGCAGAGTTGGTTTGCACTTTGCAATTCATTTGTACAACTGCACTGGAGAAGATAGGGTCCATAAGTTTTGTTCCAGTCAGTGAGTAAAGGGCTGGGAGTCCATAGTCAGTAATCCAGTGATTCCCATTTGTGACAGGGAAAATCCTCAATGTGTAGCTGTGAACCAACACTGAAAGTCTCTCAACCTACTTGGGTCATTAACAAAGAATCATTTTCAGAAAACTGGCCCATGTCATTCTCTATCTTTCCCACTTTATAAATACTTACGGATAATGCTGGAAAATAAAGCTGGTGAAATTCATATTCTCAACATTCTTACCAGAAAAAAAAAAAAGATACTTTGGGTTAAATTCATCCTTCATGTTACTTTAGGCAGTAGGCTCAAATGTTTAAACATCTGCAACAGAGAGGAAAGTAATGCTATAATTCAGTATAAGATCATTGGTTCAGCCTGGGAAATGTTAATTATAAGTTGATCTTTCTTATTTATTTTTAAACCACCTGAATGTTCTCCTTCAACCTACCTAATCCATCCTCTAGGGTCATGCCAGGAAAGATTTACCTTCTGGTGTCAGTTGACCCCTTAGTCATACAAGTCAGTATTTTTTAGCACCAAGTTAGACTTGCGCTCTCATCTGAAGCCAAAGGATCAAAAGCCTGTACTTGTGCAATGCACTGTTGTTACAAACATGGTGGCTTATGAAACCAGCAGGTTTCCTGATCTATTGGAAACTTGCCCAAATAGTCCTGTAAAATGACATTGTGATACTGAGATGCCCAAAATATAGAAATATATTATCAGGTAGGATTTACTTTAGTTTTCCTACAGTAGTAGTTTTCTAGTGACTTAAGTCGAATTATTTCAAATTTATACAATTTACACTGCTAAGATGAAATCATGTATCATTGCTGAATGAAGAAGCAAATGCCTGGACCAGCGTTTGCTGACATCAAACAAAAAGCCCTCAATGACTTGAATAGGTGTCATCTCCGATGTTAATCCCAAACAGGAAAGACATAGTTATGTCTACACTGCACAGTGGAGTATTGATAGCTCTCAAAACATCACTGCTGTCGTGTGGTACGTGAGTGCCTCTTACCCAAAGGCAGCATCATGCACATGAACAGTGTGACGTTGCTCCCAGTTCAGGGGCCGCAGCCTGACTCCTTACGTGGTGGTGTTGTGCCCAAGCTGCAGGAAGCCACAGATTGCACCAAAAGTCCACGTGACTTTCCAGTAATACCATTCACAGCATAAGCTGCAGAGGAACCAGAGAGCATAATAAGGACCGTTCATGTAGTTTCTCAAAATTTTATAGTACATAGAAAGTGTTTTTCCTTTTGGCAGTGTGAGCCTCATCTCACTCTTAAGTTATTAGAATTGATTCAAATCTCCTAAGCTCTCCCAAATATCTTCTGAAAAAACAGATTATGGTCTGTATATTTAGGGACTCCAAACATGAACGCTTCCAATCATGTAACAAATAAATAAACTGTCTGGACAAGAAGCATGCTGAGCACATTTCTTAAATGCCGTGCACTTCAAGGGAAACCTCCACCTTTCCTATGTACCCCATGTACATGTATGGTTGCATCTCTTTTATTTGTGTTACAAATAGGGGGTATAGACAAAGTTATACACATTATAGGAAAGAATCCTGCAGCATTTTAGGTTTCCTGAATGAATGACTGTATGTGTTTGTCCTTTAGATTTGTGTCACACTGCATCTCAGACCAAGGCCTTGCAAAGCTGAGCAGCAAGGCTCTGCTGCATCACTTGTGCATCACGCTGCAGTGCCTTCAAACTTTAGCAGCTTCTGCCATATCTCTTTAAAGAGAGGGAATTGGAAATGGAAAGAAAGGTTGATCTGGCCCACTAGTCAGACACATAAACATCAACAAAGTAACTGCAATGATTTTTGACTGCAAAATATTTTTTCCAAAAAGTATATAAAATATTCATTCATGAGGGACAGATCAAGGCAATTACAATATACGAATTTTACAGTGTTGAATGTTCAGCTTTGGAGCCCAGCGTTAGAAAAATACTTTTTTTAACAAAGATTTTGCAGTCAAATGACCATTGTAATTCAGCTGTACACATGTGCGCATTCTGGGAGGGAGAGAAAAGATTAAAACTCTCAGTGCAAAACCATTCTAAGCATTTATGCAACATTTCTATAAGGAAATAGAATAATTGTCTTTACAATCTTTTCTGATTTTTTGGGGTTTTTTTGCTATAGGCTTGCAACGAATGTGTGAAGCATGAGCTAGCATTTGTGCATTTTTATTAATAAAAAACACAGTATGTAAAAATCAAGTTTTTTATCTTTATCTCTACTCATATTTCAAGGAAATTGAAATTCTTTGGGAATAGTGGTCAGTAGGGAGCCCTAGGATTTGTCCTTTGAGAATTGCTAGGGACCCTTCAATCTTTACACGGCAGGGGCGGTAGTGACGCTGATCCATTAATGAGCCTTGATCTCAACTTTTAGTTAATGTCTATAGTATGTGGAGAGAGTTTGATCTATCAGCCTGTCTTCTGAGACTACCAGTAGTCCATTTGTCATGGTGGAAGATTTTTAGAAGCTTGTCTTCAAGAAACAAAGTTCTTCTGTCTTACTCTGTCACTCCTATGAATGAGCACACTTACTTCTGGTCTGTATAGCGTTTATTTAGGGGTCCGTGGACCTCGGGCTCTTTCAGGTGTTAAACACCTCCTTTCTTTTCTCCCCACTGCTGAGGAGAAACCCAACACATGATAGCTCCAGTCAGTCATATAATTAAGAAGTTGAGCCTGATTTCTGGATAGGATGAGAACTACCACGTTGAAGTCAATGGAAGGTATTTATTATATAGGTAACATTAGCAAGGCTGTAACTGAACGTGCTGCCCACTTTTAGCATTCAGTTTTCAAACAGGATTTTGAATAACTGGAAATTGTTCCTGAAAGTTATAAACATGATCTGGAGAACCCTCCTTATTATAAGTGTTAGGTCTTTTTTGGTTAAGGCACGCATGATGATGGCCTAGCAACATATCACCAAGAAAAAGATTCCTGAAAGGAGGCTATACACTTTAACCCCAGAGGGATTCAGAGGCTTCAGCAAGTGAGAGCTGACTGGAAATCCAAACTACTAGTGCCAAACTGTTGTAAATTGCATGGAAACCTTGTGGTTTCCCTCTCCTTTTAAACTTCTGGAAGTTGTGGGCTTGATGCAGAAGTTGTCAAGTGAATTTCTTTGGGTTCTGGCATGCAGGAGCTCCAATGAGATGTTCATTGCAGGTCCCTTCAGACTTCAGATCTGTAAAGCTTTGGACCATATTGATCATTGCAATAGAGTGTGAGGCAAGTTACAAGTCACTCCACTCCAGCTGCAAACTCCCGTCATCACTTTTTGGGCCTCGCTTGGAGATACCGCAGTTACCTTCTACATCTAACGCATGTAAATACACCCCACAGTATCTTCTGTGTAGACACTTTGGAGCTGGCTGTATGACACATGCTTTGTCCCATAGACAAAATGCTGATTCTTATGTCTCATTGCAGGTGATATGGGATTAAAGACACGCAGAAAACGATGGGTTAGATCTGGAATCAATTTTCATTTACAGCTGAGAAGCAGTTATTGATGCTGTGCTCACAGTTCAATACAAGATCTAAAGATATAGACCTTGTGTTTCTCTTTCAATATAAGCAGCATAATCAGTGTCAAATGTTTTTACAAAGAAAATTGTATTGACAGTTTTATTAAAATTGCTGTCTTTAAAGTTTTAAGTTATCCACAATTTGACCTACTTGAATGGTTTTTAATACGCACACTGACCAACCCAATAGATTTTTATGTCACATATTTATAATACCAGGTACACATCTGTTTAATGTATTATTTGAGAGATATTGTTGCATTTAAGCATTGCCTGGATTGTGAACTCTTGTAGTATTGTCACTGTGAGGAACGTTGGCATATGCATCACTATTGCATTCAGAAGTCCTACTGCACAATATTTTTGGATTGGCTACGAGAGATACAGTCAAGGCAGATCCATTGGATGACAAGGTATTTCAGAGATGCTGATGCTAACACTGTTCTGTAAGGAAGGACAGAGGTTTTGGATGGCTTTATTACTCTGTTAAAAAAATACATCAGAAATTAGGAAGAGTAGTGAAGATTTTTAATTAGTAGCTCGGTTCAGCTAAAAGAGCTTAGATAAAACACAGGTTAGTATTTTTGTTCTTTAAAGCACCTCTGTATAATTCAAATTAGCTTTGAGCTCAAAGGCATCCAAATGAGTTGTGCCTGGATACAGTATTTTAAGTAGCTGTAGTGTACCCAATTTTCTTTAACCAGCTCCTCTTTGTTCTTCTGCCTAAGGAATAGTCCTGTTAACCTTTGAAATGTGTGCTTAATTTAAAGCACATTGCTAGTGTTCTGTGTGTTTTTGAACCAAAGAAACTTTGATACTAGTTACAGACCTGCTCCATTTTCAGTATTTATGTGTATAGTGTTTTTGGCAGAACAAATCAATAAGATGTTTTTCTATTCTATTTGATTTTTTTTCCTCCTTCCCTTATTAATTGCCACTTTATTGCCACTTCTCTGATAACCATACAAACACAAGACATGCATATAATCCATGGCCCTGCTCTATCGTTTGTATTTTACACAAGCATAATTCTTTTTTGCTAGGTTAGTATTAGGTAATTACATAAAAAATGTTTGACTTTGTAGCTGAGTCTAGAAAGATGATCAGCCATAGGCTGAGCTTTGAATTCTTATAATGCATACTGAGCTTTCAAAGCCTTTACTCAAATTTTTTTAGAAGTGTATGAAATTCTAAGATGCAGTATGCCTTCATCGTATTATGTAAACACTTTTTAAAGTGGAACAGTGACCACTTCCCTTGCAACAATACATATCCTTTCCTGTTGTAATTTTTCCCATTTTTCAGCTGGATCCTGAACAAGCTGTTTACCTCCCCAAGGTTTCTCTACATTTCCATTTACTTTGTTATCAGCAGAAAGGCTGAAGAACAGCTCTTCAATAATGACATCAATACTGCACACACAGTGAGAGAGGTCATCTTGTCAAAGCTATAGAAAAATCAGATGGATTAGGATGAAACTAGGTGCAAAATAACTTTGATAGAGTCTTTTAATGTAAACAGTTTATCTGTCATTGGGTTCCATTGAAATCCCAGAGAGATGCAGCATCAGTTTGTAGCCATAGCAGCGTGTGTTTTGATAAAGAACCCACATTCCAGTGTTTAAGATCTACAGTCATGTTTTATAATTGTAGGGAAATGTTTTCATTAAGCCATTAATGAAAACAGAAGCTATTAGGATAATACAGTCATTCTCCAGCCTTGTCATTCTATAACTGTGAAAAATCCTTTCGTGAAGATACGTCTCTTCCTGCTACCTCAGTCCATTTTAATTGATATTCAAATTATTTTATTCTGCACAACACTAGTTGAAACAACCATATATCATCAACTGTGTAAAATGAATACTCCAGCTTCCTTTAGACAAATCTTTGATAATGAGATATTTGATGGCTGACCTGTCTAAGGTCATAATTCACATAGTAATGACGTAGGTTCGTATCATATGTTTGTTTATTATCAGCAGAAGCTTTCAGTAACCACTCTGAGATCTGGCCTGAGCTTGCTGCAGTTATGAGCGAAAAACATGGCACACCACTAAAATACACAGCATTATCAAAAGCTTTTCACTTGTTCAAATTCACAGAATCTCATGTAATTGTTTCCACACATGTTGTTATTGTGGAGGTCATCCATCAGTGAGGAAGGGGATTAATACAACCCTTGGGACAAATGGTTGCTGTGGAGTGTGCAGTACTACAGATCAACAACAGTGAGTTTGCCCCTGCAGTCACGCTCTTACCTGGGCTCTGGGGCAGCAGCGGCCTGGGCCAGCACAGGAGCTGGAGGAGCCCCCTCTCCCCCACTGACTTGCCTTTTCCATGGATTGCCTATATGCACTGGCAGCTCAGTGTCTCAAAAACCCTCTGTTGCAGTAGAGAAAATAATACAGGAAAATAAAATACTGGCAGGCAGGCAGCCCTAACAAAGGGGGAATGAAATGCCTTAGTTGAAAAGATGGATAAATACAGCTGCAAGAAGTCCTCTCCTCACTTCCCCACAAGTAAGTGGGCACTTCATAGCCCCTCAGCACTCTCGTAAACAGGTCCTTCTCCTGCGTTTAGTTTTTCATGCCACCAGCCTGAAGCAGCCAGACTCTGTCAGCCATACCATCAGATACCATTGACCTGAAGGAGAAGCTTTAGAAAGACCTGATGCCTCTGTTACTAATTAAATAGAGGTGGAAAGGCCAGTGGTTCCTCAGTACAGCCGTAAGGACCAGACGCTGGAGATCTGCCAGCCTTTTTGGGGTGGGAGGGAGGAGGGAGATGCAGGTTTCAGTCCACAGGACGGGTCGTGTAATCTGTGTGTGTGCATGCTTGTGCACACTTTTTTGTGAAGAAGTCTTTATTATAAGCGTGGAGGAAAAATATATTTCCCCAGGGCCTCTTGCTATGTATGCCACTAATGCAAAAGCCCTGTATTGTTTTGGCAGCAAGCAGAGGCGGCGGCAGCAGGTGAGGTAATTGATTGACACCAGCACTGTTGTTGTTAAGAGAAAAGCCAGACTTGACCATACTGTCCTATAAAAATAAATCTGAAGTCTGTGATATCTGCAGGCCATCTCAGTGCTCAACACTCACTAATCCGACCACATAGGAAACATTTATCTCCCTTTTCTTCTCAGAAGGAGAGTGTGATTTTTATCAGGAATGCCTTATGAAGCATTTTGGTAAAGAAAGTGTCTGGCTTTCTTACACTGGCCATCTGCAGTGTTGCTCTTCTGTAAAAGCCCAAGCAACCGTCTGTGGCTTTCAAAATCTAAATCTAAACTCCCAAGGGAGTTTTTTACACCAGTAGAGGATAGTGCTAGTGCTGGCTTTGAGACGGGGTGAGTTGCAAAAGTCTGAAGGAGGGACTCATAGGTGGCCAGAACAAGCATAAAGTAGGTGATGAAAAGGGCATGATAAATCCAGTAATTAGCTTCTGTCAGCCAGAATAAGGGGAGAAGAAGTGAAAGTTGATCTCCCCTGGAGGTTTTCCAGAAGGAGAACGGTTAATGAGAACTAAACACCTTAATTTTTCTTACGGTGAATTCATCTGCCACTGCAAGGTTTGCTGGGGTTGGAGGTGCTCCGTTCTGTGCCAGCAAGATGAATCTTCCCAGAACAGACCTTCTGCCTGCTCGTAGGGACAGGTCAGGACCACAGTGTGACAGTGCAATTGATTTGGGCAGGGTGCTCTCACAGCAAGCGTGCCTGCTTTACAGAATTACCAATTTCATGGCAATACTATTAAGTATAATTTTTGGAACTGTGCAATTTAGTAATTGGCTACGTCATCTGAGCAACGTACTAAACTAGACCAAGGTCAGCAAAGAGTTATTTCATGTGTGTTTATCTCTGTTACCTCTGCTGCCCATTTGTAATAGATTTAACATTCAGTATAGATGTAATGTTCAGTGTAAGTTAAAATCTTCAAAGTCTTTAGTCCTGCACAGGAAATAAATGGGCGGCATGAACAATAGCAACATCAATTCACATCTTCCCAGCACTGCCACTGCTGGTACTCTTTGACTCTGCCCTTTTGCTTCTCAAGTCTAGGGAACTATTCATTGATTTAGAGTAGGGAAGAGACTGAGGATAGGTTGGACTCCCGAAGGAATGGGATAAAGGCCTCTGCAACAAAGGAAAGTCTAAGGGCATAAACTGCAAACGAGCAGGGGTACAAGGGGCTGTTTCCGAGATGTCTGCCTATCCTCCTTTCCATTTTGACGCAGCAAGTTATAACTCGTGTGAACGTTGCAAAAGTAACAATCGAACATTGCATACGAAATGTACACCTCATTATAGGACCTCAAAATACCAGCACTGTTCACTTAAGTTTCAGGGATGGAGATACAAAGAATTACTCTCCTTCGGTTGGAACTGGGAAACTGAGGAATACACACGTTGTGGAGACTGCCTGCAGCTGCACAATGAGGTCCCAGGATATTCTTTGAATCTAGCCTTTTGCTGCTTGTTTCTTGAGGGAAGTTTAGAGAAGACTTTTTGTTTCTCTTATAAATGTTTCTTGACCTTTTCTCTGTTTCTTTTGCCTCCTCAAGATTTTTAATCATGTGATTAACATGTTGAAATGCAGCTATGGAGTAAAGCCAACAAATAATTGATGTTTTTGATTTATTAGCCATCTGGAGGGTTTCACCAAACACACATTTTAGAAGAACCATCAGTAAATAAGACTACAACAAGTACTGAGTTTTATTGTTGCTAGATGTTTTATATTTTCACAATAGGATTATCATCCACTAAGCCTAGGTCATTTGTAAGGAATTTTGAACAAATTATTTGCTAGGAAATGATGTTTCAAACCAGAATTTCAATTTAGAATTTTTTTCTTAAACATGGACCATTCAGTACAATTTTCCTCACCTTTTCTGTCACCAGGGCTGTGTATTTGTTTTCCAAATAAAACAATTCTTATGAAAAATCAGGCCTAGCTCTAGCCAGGAGTTCTGTTCTCTGCCATAGAACTCTGAAATGACCAAATCAATTGGTATTGTCAGAGCATTTAAATCTACGAGACTTCATGAGACATTGATTAGCATTTGTAAAGCAACTTGACAATGTTTTGTAGGACTACAAAAGTAGAATCAGTAGAATTTGTAATGTCATATTACAATTTCTCCTTTGTGGGGTGGAGGAGTCAAAATTAGTACAATTAGCAAGTTCCCATCAAAAGCATTTTTGAAAGAATCCAGCATATATCAAAATAATTGGGAAAGGAAGGCACTGTTTCAAGCCTATTCCGTCAAGGTACATTGGTACTAAAGTCCTAAAATAAGCATAGATCTAATGTGAGTTATCTTTGAAATAAGGCTGTTCACTGACAGATAGCCATAACAGTTTGTATTGTAAAGTTCACCAAAGACACTGAGTAAACTGAAGCCTGTGTGACAAAAGCAACCATGTTCACAGTACCCACACTAGGTACTTTAAAACCAGCTCAGGTATGCCTGCACAAGCAACAAGCACTCCTCAAAGTATAGTACACACTCAGCGTGTGTAGCTCTTTTCTCCATTTTTTAAAAAAATATGGAATAGTCCTTCAAGAATGGGAAGTGGCCACGTTTTTCATTGTACTCTTCCTTAGTTTGATTTCCACCATTGGCCTGATGGAAACGTAGGGATTTGGGAAGAAATGCTGACAGAAGGCCAAATATCTGTGGTGTTGTTCAATGTAAAGCAGTTCACTTACATCAAGGATGAAGGTGACTCCTAACCCACAGACAGACTGGTTTAGAATTGGTCAGTTACCCTCTGTTTTTCATTTTACCCAGCCTCCACTGCACCAACTGAAATTAAATTTCCAGTATTTCAAGTATTCTTGAGCATCTCTCTGTGAAGCCATGAAGGTTACTGCATTGCTCAAAGCAATGATGAGAAGCTCTTTGTGGTTCGTACACAGCGAGAGTTCAATGAACCGTTCTGATTTGTAGATACCACATGCTTGGTGACTTGATATTTCAAAAAATGGATCTTAGCTGATCCATCCCACATGTTTGGCTTCTGAAGGAAAAATACTCATTTTTTAAAAATACAACATGATGAAGAGAGTATCTTCTCCATTGTTTTTGGTCCTAGATACAGTAACATTGGGCTTTTTGTCCTCGAGGTGAGACTGACCCGGAACATCACACACAGAATCTCAAATACAAGGTTGCCAACTTCACGTCAAAGGCAATTAGCAAAAAAGAAATACAATCTCCTCTGTTGACATTAGGGGACAGGTAGAGGAGAGTGTAACCAATGAAGTAAAGAAGAAAAAAAAAAAAAAGGAACACAACACACATATTTATGCATGTATCATCACATACTAATCCTTCAGTCCTCAGATTTGGGCTTTCTGATTCCCAGCACAATTCTGGGTGGTTTGCTTGCTGCATACTGTTTTCCTCCTCCACAGGAAGTCGTAGTTAGCACCAACTGTATCATTACAGAATCAGAGCACAATACAGTGCAGTCCATAAGTAGTGGTTTTGGTTCGTTACTTAGGATCATACGTAAGGCATTCTGTATAAATAAAAGCATGGTATAACTCCCAAGGCAAATTGTAATCTACGAAGATATATATATATATATAAAATCTATATATATAACTCAACTAATGTGGAAAGTTTCTTTGGTTTTATTGGATTGTTGAATTGAGTCTCCAAGGAGTCTCTTCTATACCTACAGGGCAGGAGAACAGCGTGGTGAGTTGTAAACTTACTTGAGTTCAGTCACTTAGCTATTCACTAAAGCATACAGAGCTGGTTAGAAACTGGGAGGTTAACCTAAGTTAGATTTGCAGAAGCTCATGGAAAAAGTTAAAGCATGAAGGCCTTTCTTCTTCTGCCAACATGTTCGATGGCATGAAGTGCCATCGGTCTCACCCTAAGAGACTCTTTGAGGCTCAGCAGTTGCCTTCTTAGGTGGCTGATCCGTGCTTCTGAATCAAGAGAGTGAGGAGGCATTCTTAAAAAATACTTTTTGTCTAATCTCACTGTCTCGAAATCAAATACTTTTCCCTGAGAATCCTGGATTTTCAGTTATGCAATGAAAAATATATATTTTGTTTGGATAGCAGACACTTCCCCTGTGACACTTGACCAAAAATGTCATTTGCCTTCTACAGATGCCAATTATTTTACTTTGATATTTTTGAGCCTGCTTCTTGTCAGTTCATTCTCCTCAGGTCTTTGTGATATAGGAAAGTTGTACTGACTGAAGTACTTTTTCAGGTTCTTTCTATCCAAAAGCCAGTCCAATAATTGATAGTGACAAACAAAAGCATCATTTTTCACATTTTGTGGTCCATGTGCACAATCTAGAAGCAGTTTGTGCTTATTCCCATGTTTAATATTTTGTATAATAGTTAAATACCTGCTAACAAAGCAAGTTTATGGGTATATCCACACTGCAGATTAAGTAAAGCACAGTGCAGGTGGTTCTTGAACTAATGCTAAAACTACTAGCGCCAAAATCAGGTGTAATGCAACATACGAGGCAAGAGTCATTCACAGTTATAAAAGTCGTGGGAAAACATCCCTCAGCAAATACTCTCTGATGTATGATCCTCTGTATCTTACTGCTTTTCATGTATTCTTCATCTTCTTCCTTCTTATACAACACTAGAGTCAGCTGTTGAAATAAGGTCTTAGAGAGCAGAGACACAATTATGGAATGGCCATAATTGTAAAAAAAAAATCAGAAGGAAATTACAAATTAAAGTAGAATGATTGTCTAGTTCACTCTGGCTTCCATTTTCTAATCATCCTAAATTATTTTAATGCATGTTTTCAAGCTCAAAATTAGCAAAGGTCCCATGATGTAATTCTCCTAACACTCATTGAATATTACATTATACCAGTCCAATTTCTTTCCAATCTTTTGCAGCATCATCTCCCACTCAGGGCACATGTATCATGGTTTAGGGACCCTCCTACCTGCTCTGTTTCTAGATAGTACTTTTAATACATGAAGTTTAGGAATCATTGTGGAGTTAAAGCCAGTTTCTTATTTGTAAAGGCCTAGGAATATAAGATAAAAAAATAACTCTTAAAACATGTTTGTCTTTGAAATATCTTAAATTAATAATCAAAAGCTCACATCAAGTCTAAACCAAATCAAACTCAGTCATGAAGATGAGAAACAGGAATTATTAACTGAGTAGCGAGGCTGATGGGGGCTCAATGAGATCATTTTGTTCAAAGATTAAAGGCGATGAACACTGAAATAGTTGAGGAGGATGGCTATGAACACATTTGACTAGAGCTGCTAAATTCAGTAATGATCAAAAGTTAATTATCAAAGCAGAGAGAACTACTCAACACAGACAATTTGAGTCAATAGCTAAGCAGCCCAGAAAAAAAGTAATTTGGAAGAAGTATTTTTCTATAATGAAGTTATATAAAAGACGTACATTTCAAAGAAACCTGCCTAAAACAAGATTGCATTCTTCCCGATCAGAGAAAAATAATTAGCTCTAATTGACAGACCTGCTGCACACCAAATATTTTCAAACAATATGTTTCTGCATCAAAGCTTAATGTGTAGAGTTACTCAATGTCACTTTGATTTTGCCTTCCTTCATCTTCTGCCGCTGGGCATGCTCATGATATCGCAACAAATACGCTTTGAAAAATGAATGAGCAACACCTCCAAGACAAATAAAAGCAGAAGGCCAGATCCTGCATTTCTTTCTCAGATGAAATCCCTGACATGTATTCTGTGCTGTGTTTAACATCACCATTGGTCCCACTTAGAGGCAAACTGAATCATTTGTAATAGGAAATGACCAGTTGCTTGATGATCCAACATTAAACTAGGCTGGCATGTAGATTAAATTGAGCATTTGCAATATTTGTTTAAAACTCCGTATGAGTGAGCATGTGTGTGAAGGACACTGTCCCTCCAGCATGCGCCTTTTCTTAAGAGTTAGGAAAGTTCCTTCTTCCAGTAACAAAGGGAAAAAAAATGTGGAAATTCTCCATGTAAAAATCTAACAAAAGATATGTGCTAGAATGTTCATGGTCCAAGAAAATAAAATGTATCTATAATTCTTTCTTCCTAAAGCTACCAAGCTTCTTTCAGGGTAAGCAGTTGCCATCAACATAGTTAAGCAGTCAAAAATCAAACATCCAGTTTAGACTCTGCTCTTTAATATTCTATGACTTTGACATTGCCGGTTCTCACCCCCTGAAATATCTTCATCATCTTTAATCTTTCATGTAAACAGTTTAGCTCACGCCATCACACACATGCTCTCCAGAATATCTTCTGCTTTACTTTGTGTTAGAATTGACTGCATTATTATTACTTACTTGTGATCGTAGACACTCTCCACTTTTCTGTTTTCTTTTCTTTATCTGTATTTTGATATCAGTTTTTGTGCGGTGATTTTTGAATAATTCAGGGGGAAAAAACCTGATTTAGATGTAAGTTTCACATGCTTGAACTCAGAATTGTTATAGTCCAGCTATTTGGTATATAGAAGGGTCAAGCAAAATACCACTGTACAGAAAAAAACTTCTGCCATTGTGGAAGGCTGTTTATGAGCTTCAAAAATAATTTTAGTTCCCTGCAGGATGGGACTGAAACTTGGCATTTAGTGGGAGGCTTGGGAAACTGAAATGCCATTTTTGATGGCATTTTAATCCATTTTAAATGAAGCATTTGTGTGTTGTTACATGTAGTTTATTACTCAGAAAGATTTCTTAATAACATGCTTCTGACTGTGCATTTGCACGTGGCAGCTGAAAAAGGGAGATTTGTGAGAGTATCATTGGAAAGAGGCACAACTCCCATTATCTCATTAATGAGGCAGGGATCCCATTTCATCATAGGCTTGTTTGAGACGACATAATTAGGTTTGGGTCTGTAACACTTACTTGTGCAATCTTAAGTTTAGCATTTCCTGAGGGTTAAGTGTTTTATTTAGCAACCCTACTGTACAATTAATATAATTGTTTCCTATCATGCATTCATTGATTTATTCTTTAGATGGAAAATATAATCCAAATGAAACAAACACATTTTTCTTCGCATGCTGGGAGCCAGCCCAGAGGATTGCTGTTGCCCCATCTCAGCTCTCACAAGCTCTAATTCTTTCTCCTAAATTTTAAACTCATTATTAGGGATTTCCATGGATTTAAGCACCGATTTTATCTTTACTGTGATTGGAGGCAAAAGTGCCAAAACAGCAGGTATTTTGAAAAACTAGCCAGCCCCATTGTAAGGCCCAAAGGAAAACTCATTCTGGCAAAATTTGGAACCCAGTTGTGCAGGTCCCAGAGGTTTCCAAAGTTAGTTCTCATAAAGGTTTTAATTCCTCAAGGGCTTATGTGAGCGTTTTTCAGGACCACTAATATTAGCAGTTCCTATGTGGGAACCATTTTATTCCCATCCCTAAGCATAGCAGAGGTTAAAGTTCCTCACCAAAACCTTTCTCTTCAATTTTGATAGGCTTTATAAAAATATCTCTGAAGGTAATTAAGCACTAAAACTTTCCTTACTATAATAGGTTTATGGATCAGTTGTCTTAATTCTGCCTTTCACCGCTATCCGTGCTTGTAATCTCACTAACCATCTGACCGCTTTCCACGTTTAAATCTATTCGAGTCTGGTTCTGCAAACGCTAAGAGGAATTCTCCAAAATGATACGACAACACTGGTTTATCTGCAGGTGATATTTCAAGCCCTCTTGCGTTAAAACGTTATTTACCTATTCTGAAAGAAATCAGAAGGAGGCTGCAAGGTTGGTTCAGATTACATAATTATGCTACAGAAGCATTAAAAAAAAAATCTCCACTAAAATCTTGAGCAGCTTAACCAGTGTGATAGACTGGCGCGGCTCTGCCATCGGTGCCCCCAGCTGTGTTGCTTAGCAACATTTTAATTCAAGAAGAATCGAAGGAGATGAAATCCCCGTGGAGAGGGAAACAGAAATAAGAGGGCCGTTGACAGATGATCTGAGTTGTTTCTTCTAATATACTGTGAAGATCACTGGCTCTTTTCATGAATGATAAATGGACTGTACACAGATCAATGGGTTCAGCAATAAACTGGAACCAGGCTCCATGTCTGAGGTGGTGCAGGCCGAGAGGCCCAAAGATTTACTCATTTAGATGATTTGGAGTGTGTTTTCTCAAAGGTTTCACAAGAGGAAATTGATCTGAACATTTGGTCATCCCTTGCCCTTTTCTGTTGTTGGCGAATAAAAACTGTTTTGGAAACGGAGTCCGTTCTTCCCTTTATTTTTTCCTGTTGTTCCAGATATGGGCAGATAGCTTGTGACAAAGGGGCCAGACCTCAGAGCAGGAAATGAAGTAATCGCCCCGAATGAGCAGTTCCTAAACACTCGTGGCCATTAAATATAAACAAACCGCACTGATATCACAAACTGGGGCAGAAGTATTTAAAACCTGTAGGTCTCTCTCTCTGAAAGGGTCCGGTTCCTGCACCCCTTTGCCCTGGTTGTGGCGGGGTGCCTGGGTGTACGCTTCTGTAGAGCATCCGCGGGTTGATGTTCACTTGTGGCTTGGTTGCGCTTTGGTGTGTTAATTGTTTGTTTCCCCCACCCCTCTTCTGTTTACAGGCTGCTGAAAAGACAAAATTGAGAAACATTCCTGTAAAGTAAGTTATTTTTATATCCATTTGAAAATGCAAGTTTAACGAAGTTGTATACAATCATTAAAAAGACTAGGATAGTAAGAAGGGCGATGAAGGAGATAATAGAGTTCAAGTTGCCCCTAATCATAGCTATAAAAAGGTCAGTATCATTGAGGAAAGCTTTCAATTTCTCATGTGTCCCTAATGATTGCGCTCCCCAAGTTTCATCCAGTTTCCATAAATTAATGTTTTGTCCATGAATAGCTGCCAAATAATATCACAATCATACTCAATACATAGTGCTCCTAGCCTTGGGGAGGTTTGTACATGCTAAAAAGATTATGATTTTTAATTGCAATCCTTGAGAAGGTCTGGCAGGGGGGAAATAACTAGGAATGTGCCAAATGATTTCTAGACACATGGGAATATTTTGCACCTATGTATCAAGGCTTTGCCATCCTGTTGATTAAGAGCTCTTTCTCACTCCGTGTGTGCATCTCTCTCGCACCATACACATGTATGTTTCTGCTCTTTACAGTAGGGCTCTGTGAAGGATGAGCAAGCTACCAGGGAGCAATTTCCAGGGCATTTTATGAGAAGTTCTTAAATCTTAGGGCACTAGCAGCAACACTCAACCATATATCATTGAATTAAGAAAGTTGCTATATAGATGTCCTGGCTCTTTGAGAAAAGGCATTTTCAGTTAAAGCTACCAGCAATCAGTGATTCTGTTTAAATAATGAATACTCCAGTCTTAATGGGCTCTGATGTACCAATAAAACACATATTTTTAGCTTCAGTAGGTGATCATTGCAGTTTAACTAAGTCCCAATAACTGTATATTCCTGTTACAGACAGAGGAAATGATCCTTTTTTTATGGTAGTTTGCTGATCATGCCGGCTTTTGGACTGGAGTGGTTTTGTATTTGTAAGAACATGCATTGACAGGAGTCACAAATCATTGTGTTTTAGCACACGTAACGAATACAGTTCTACTTCTCATTTGGCTTCCATCATGTATAGTCATTTACACCTTATAAAGTGAACGCAAAATGTGTATGAACACTCCTCGGAGTGATTAGGCAAGATGCAAGATAGTCATAAATCACTCTCTCTTTATGTTTCATTCAATCTGATAAAAATTAGAAATAGGAGCCAGCAGGGACCTGATAGCACATGAAACTTCTAATAAGACAAGGGACCTTTCTTGCCTATAGGGCTAGTTCAAATTCAGTGCAAGCTGAATTAAAGTCATTGTTAGCTGGTGGTGGTTTAATAGAGAGTGTGAAATGAGCTGTGTTTTCACCTCACATTCTTGAGGATCCAGTAGTTGCAAGGTGATGAGAGTCCTGGGGAACAACTCCAAAATAATCATTTATCATTCATTCACTACTTTTTTAATATTTTGAGTCAAATTCTCAGGAATGACTCAACTGAATTGTGTTTTCCCACATATAACAGAGATACTGAGCCTTGCAGTCATTAAACAGTGTGTATGTGACACTGATGCCCAATTAATCCACCAGAAGGATTTGGGAGTGGGGGAGAAAGGGTGATTTAGGTTAAATCATTCATTTATGGGACTTGAGTAAGTGTAACATTTTGGAGTGGAAGAAGGCCAGATGGACAGTCTCACTCCTTCCACCTACATGTGCATATTTCACCCTGTCATGTTTCCCCCACCTGGTTGTTTAACTTCTTTTTGACTATGTTCATGGTGACAGCTTCAATTAGTACCCTAGGGAATCCATTATACGTATTAATTACACTCTGCATAACAAAACAGCTGAAAAATCTGTCTAGTATTTTTCAGTGACATGTAACTATTTAAGGTACCTGTATAGAGTTATGATTGTATGCTAAAATATTACCTCTCAGGGCAAAAGTAAGAATAGTGTCTTTAAGACAGCAGTAGTAGATATGGATTGCATTATATAAGTGTCACAGCCACACTTAGTACAGCTCAGGCTTGTCTAGCTTTTAGTCATTGCTTTTGTAGCTCTCAAATGTCAAAGAGAATTTCACTTGAATTTTAATGTTCTTCAGCTATGCAAAATAAAGTTAGTAGCTTCCATTGTTATAAGGGCTGAACAGATTCCTTCTACCATATGTGACTTATCACATAACATTTTTAAAAACACATTTCTCTTATTAAGACATATATGATAGTACACTTTTGCAAATGTGAATTGCTTTTGGCTAAAAGCCATGCACTAATGAGTTCAATTGAATCTAACTGCATTTGACATCTGTTACAATACATATATTTTTTACATATATAAATATATGTATAAAATATTCGCAGTTGTCATTAGCATAAAAAATTCCGTTGATTTTATGTTGTGCTGACATAGTTCTTGTGTCCCAAAACTGGAATCAGAAATCACTCCCTTTTAAAGACTATGGTTTATATAGGGTCCTTGGACAGGGCCTCATAGTGCCACTATTTAACATATTAGTTTAGGAGCTTGACGAAGATTTCTGTAGAAATGATCTATTTACCTTTCATTGCTCAATATATTAATGTTGCTGGTTTAATGTTTGGGAGGAAGTTTACTGTTCTTTTTTGTTCTGTTGAATTCCTCCAGCACTTAACACTTACGGAGGGCAAAAAGCAAGGAAATTAGGAAATTTCCTTACTAGTTCAGTATGGCAGCCAAGCAGACGGTTTCTTAATGTCCAAGTGTCTACAGGTGCTTAGACTAACTGGTGTGAACTTCCTGACGGCCAAGGTAGATGCAGGTGGCATTTGGCTCCTTCAGAAGGCTTGGTCTCAATTCCATGTTGCTTGTAGCACTGCAAGACAAAACACATCCATAGGAGCTCATCTTTATGTATTGGTAGCATCATCTGACATAATATTACTATAAATAAGCACACAGAAAATAGCTAAGAAGTCTCTGTGTCTGCAGAACTGATTTTTTTTGTTTGGGTGGAAATAGCGCAGTTACTTTTCCAAAAACGTAAGACCCTTTTCTGTCTGTATGTGGCACCAAGGTGGCCCTCATAACTGCAGAATGCATTACATTTAACTTATTCAACCTCTCCTGCCCTTGTCATATAAGGAGCACTAGCTTTCTCCCATTGGTTTTATCCATATTTACATTGAGAGTCTGTAGTAGCAAAGGGGTTTCCTGGATGCAAAGTCCTTGATGCTTTCTTACTTACTTGCTGGTCCTTATCATGCTGTTCCTATCCCTGAGCCTGAAAGAGGTAACACGATTTAAACAAGTTTACCCTGTGGAGGGTTTACGATTCCTAAAGAGCTGTTACATGAGAAATGGTTTTGAATTAGGACACATCCAGAGAAAATAATCTTCTATATACCCTGTGATTTGATGGAAGAGAGGGAGAACAGCGATATCATTACAATTCAATAGCAGCTTTGTTCTGAAACCAAACTGATGATCACTCTTCCCAGATATTTTTTCCAGGCTTGGGTAGGCAATGGGAGCCCACATCAGCATAGAGGAATCATGTTCATCTTGACTTGGACCACGTGACTTCTCTTTTATCAGTGGGTTGAGCTGCAGGAACCCCTCAGATCCAGGCACAGTCAGGGTTAGGCCTCACTCTCAAGTACAAACACACTTGGCTTGGCAGCCTGTACGTTAATGTAGACCGAGGGTCAACCAACCCAGTGCTTTATCTCTGCCAGTGACAGAAGGTGGGGGAAGAATAGCAATTACGGAGGCATCCTGCACAGGGAGTATCCTCCCACCTTCCTGCACACAGATTTTTACGCTTCCATAACTGCACGTCCTGTCTTTAGGAGGTACCAAAGGACTTACCCTCCATGCAAAATCTCTTTTGAAATCTGTTTATACTTCTTGTCCTCACAACATCCTGTGACACTGAGCACCATAGTGTGTGCAAAAATACTGTCTTTTGTTTGTTTTAAACCCTTTTCCTCATATATTGACTGGAATCCATGCATAGTTAGTATTACACGAAAGAGCGAATGATTACTCACTGTTCTTCATTCTTGATATTACATATCTCTGTCATATAGACCAAGGAGTCTTCCTACTCAAAAGCCACTAATAATGCTGTTTTCCCTGTTGAGTGTGTGAGCCCACCAGTGAGCTAATATAGAGCCAAGGCAAGCCTCTCTGCAAGTGGGAAAGGAAGGCTGTGTGTCTACTAGTCGGGCAGAGACAGTGGTTAGGAAGAGAGCTAGTTTCTTTTCACTGTTTTCCATGTTAAAGAGATGAGTTCTTTGCATGGCAATGCCCTTCTGACTAAGGACTGGATATAATGCCACTCTAAACAATTGCCTTAGATTGTAGTCCTTTATGAAAATGTCCAAATGGATTCCTTGGGAAAATGTGGGCAGGTGAAAGAATGATTTGGCTAAAACCTTCTTTCATAGTCTCTTTAAAAATCTTCAATAGAAGGCAATGGTGTTTTCCCCAAACACCTGCATATGCTTAAATTTGCTGTAGATTTAATGAATTCCAGATACATGTTTTGGGTTTATAGCTTGTGTTAAAATCCTGCTGCTTTTTATATTTTCAAAATATATTTGTTTTCCATCAGCCACAGGTTTGTTTACCAGAAAGACTTCTGGTGTTTATTGTCTTTTCCTGCCATAAAACTCATCTTCTTCTCGGAAGGGCATCTGACTTGACTTGGTATGGTTTTCTGTCCCAACCATCATTGGAAATGCAATCCATTAACATTTGATATCTTGACATTTCAATTGACCTCTCATTTGCAAAGCGCAGTGGTATTTTTCGTGGCCTTTTCATCCTTGATTATACATGGAATAGGAGTGACTGTTTCTACTGACTGCACTTTAAAAATATCTTTTTTCTACCAGCTGGAGTGGCACCTTGTTTTACCCTCCCTGGATAGACCTTATTCTGCATGGAAGGTCTGAGGTCTAAGCAAGTCATGCAGAGCCAGAGGATTTTCTTATTGACTCACTACGCGGGAGGGCAAGCAGGTCAGACGCTGAGGGTCAGTTCATGTATGCTGTAATAGCAGTAACCATAAACAGGTCTTTTGCTCCCATTGACAAAAGTGCAGGCCAGTGGGCTAGGTCTGAAGGTTGGTTTGTATTTAACCAGTCAAATCAGGCACTTGTAACCAACGGAGGTACGAAAGGGGTGGTGTGCTGTTGGTGCGCGTGCTCAGCTCTTCCACTGCAGGGTACCTCTTGTCCTGTTTTTAAAAAAAGAAGAAAAGAAGTGTATCATGTCTAGGTTGAAAACGAGTCCCGTTCATGGATAATTGTGTGGGAGGGTGGCCGTATATTCGTATATGTATGCGTATATATATACGTACATACATATATACACAGGCACCTATGGACCATAGGTACCTGTGGACATTTCTGTATGTGTACCTAAAGGACATTTGCTAAAGGACTTAAACCACTTTTAAAGAAACAAAAAGCCCAACCCTGCTATAACTCTCATTCTCAGTAAAACTCCCAAAAAATTTCCACACCACCACCTGTTAGCCTCTTCTTCTAAACCTCTGCTTCTAAACCTTCCTTCCTGTTGTTTCTCCTCAGACTGTTTCTGGCAAACTACTAAATCAGCCAGCACCAATTCAATTAGTTCTAAAAATCCATTACAATATAGTGCCTAAACTGCCTGCCCATATTCATTTCTCAAAGAAATCCATTCATATTTATGTTTTAATACTTTAAGTCTAGCATGTGAAAGCACTCAAATCCCCAGCAGAAATCCAGGAAAAAGCCTGCTTACAGGCAATTACAGACAATGCTCTTTAGCCCCTGATCCTTGTAGTCTGTCCACTTAGGCATGTACGCAGGTGCAGAGTTCAGTCAATGGGATCGGTTTATTGCACCGGCAATAAAGTCCCTCCAAAAATTCACAAAAACCCCAAATGCCACTGATTCTGCAAGTTGGGCCACATTGTAGAGTCTGTGCAGACGTGCAATACGCACAGCAGAGTCGGCACCTGGAGTATCACTATGAAAATCAATAAGCATATGCTACTATTGGTTTCTAGTGAGTTTTATTTAGAGGAGCTACATTTCCTCAACAGAATGTGAACTCTAGAAATGTTGCAAAGGATTATTTTACTCTTACAAGTTAAAGGTTAGTGTTGGAAATGGATTATAGAACTGCCGCTTTTAAACTGTTTGCAAAGAAACGCACATATTAAATCCTTTTTGATGATATCACCTTAATCCCTAAATACTGATTTTTATGTAAATTTTGACTCTTGTAAAGCTCTGACAATTCAGCTATCCCTGTGTGGTTTTATCAGAGCTCAATTGCTCCTTTAGATCCTTTTTCCTTTTTGCAGTACCTTTTGCTTTATTCCAAAGTCATCATGCAGCTGGAAGATGTAGTACTTTAGACATAAAATAATAAGTCTATTTAATATTTTACCTTTATTTTCTGAATTTGTTCCTCTGACACATCTTGTTAGATATATTTTTATCAGTCCAAAGGATAACCACAGTAGGGCTATTTTTATTTCTAGGGAAATGATGCATGGTAACAACTGGCAGGGCCCAAAACAGTAAATCAGTCCTGCTCCAACCACAGAATGTATTAAAAGTCTGTAGCCTGTGGTAATAAGTTATAATTTAGTTGACTAGCAGTTTGTTTGGACTTAAAACGGTACAAATGAGTCACATTGACTAAGTCCTGAAATATAAAATAGTTTGTGCTTTATTAAGGTTTTCAGCTACCACCACAACAGGTACCTAGAGAGAGCACCCATTTTTCAAATGGGCACAATACATTTTTATAGTGAAATGCTTCCGACTTGATTGTATAATTTATAGTAGACGGTTAAATTACCACACGTCCTGTGTAGTGCACAATGTTTGCTTACAAGACAATGAGATGAACAGACTCTGAGAGCTCATTCATCTCATCTGTTACAAATCTGAGCACGCACCATCAATACCAAGCACCGCTGGCTGTATCCAGCCACGCGGCGCCCCTCAGCTGCCAAGCCAGGCGTGCTGCTCAGTAGCCATCCCAGAACTTCAGACAGCTAGAGAAACCTTTTTTGTGTATTTTTATTTACAGAGACATGTATCTGCCAGTTGACCAAAGCTAATCACGCGTTTGGGTAAAATTCGCCAGGAGTCTTGCAGCTGGACAAAAACAAGTATTTTCATTTTAACTGGGTCACTTTGTTATTTTTCAAAACAACATTTTTACACCTTCATTGTGATGCAGCTTGTCGAGATTAAATTTAGGTCAATCTTTAAAAGTTGCGAAGAAGTGAAAGTTTGAGCCAAACAAAACCTTTTCTTGCCCGATTCCTTCTTTTGACAGAAAAAAAGTTTGTTAAGGTCAATATTTTTTTTTCCAGTTTTAGCATGTATCTGCTGTTCATCAAAGGAGTTCCTGTTCTTCTCTCCTCACTCATGCTGTGGTTTTGACCATTTTATGGTTTATATTTGTCTTTCTGGGTTTTTTTTTTAATTATAAGTTACTTAGCATTTATTCAAAAAATTATTCTAAATGTTTGCTTTGGGCATTGTATTAAGTAACAGCTGTTTTCTAACTACCTGTGACCTTTTTTAAATTAATGCTTTAAAAATGTGCTTCTGAGCAATTAAGATTTTGCAACCAAGCAACAAATGCTAGCAAAATTGAAGAAAAGGTCTGATCCTGGTATAACCGGAGTACCTGTTCTGCTGGTTTCAGTACAGCTGGCTGATCCACCGTAGGAACCAGCCTCCAGATCTCACACTCCTGACTTTCACTGTTATGCCATTTTTGTGCTGCTGGAAAAGAAATAACCAGAGCAGAACTGTAAGTGGTGTTAGTGTAAGTATATGACTATATGGTTTATTTAGGTTCTGGCTTGTGCGAGACACTCTCCCTGCCTTGGAGAGCCTGGTAAGAGGCAGTGGATAAAGCCAGCAGGCAGTGGGATTTAGCTGAGGCTGTCAATAGTATCTTTGAAATCTGTAGGCCTGTGGCTGCTCTCTTTTGGACTGCAAAACTCCTCTCGTTTCACTGGCGTTTCTCCCAATTTTACCTTGGTGTGAAAGGTGAGAATGAAGTTTCCTTGCTCTTTCTGGCTTGTGGCCTCATGGTAATATATCTACTAGGTTTCCTCTGCCTTGCAGGGTCGTTGGAATAGGGCAGAATAAAGGTGGTCCTCCTTGCCATCCCCTTTTATAGATCCAAAAAAAAAGTGCCTGCCATACAGCAAACAGTCCTTTCCTTTGGCAGGGAGTAAGCGAAATAAAAGAAAAGCAGGTGTCCTTCAAGCATTTATTTTTTTAAATACAAGTACAAAAAAATAATGATCTTGTGCTAAGTGAGAGAAGTAGAAAAAAATCCAGTCATTTAGGATCAATGAATACGAAAGAAAGGCAAAAGCTAGATAATGTTTCAGGAAATAACACTGCTACAAGGTTAATTTTGCCTAGTACAACATTTCCTAGTATTGAATTGCCTGATATACTCCCTCAGGGATTGCTCCTGCGCTTGCAATAATCGAGGCTGATTTTATTGGAAAATCACCTCTGGATGAGAGACGTACTCTAGAGAGAACTTTGCATGGGTACAAATAGGTTTTTGGTGCCAGTGCCATGTTGCCCAGGCCAGCACAGTTATAGTTCCCAATCTGTCTGTGCATTCAAGCAGCAAATTCATTAGCAACCCTTCTGGCAGGATAGAAAAATAGACATATTAGGGAAATTTACTTTGAATTGTTTTCAGGATTTGTTGGATAACAGTTCAGTAATCAAATTGCGCCTCCTAACAAGAGCATTAAATATTTTTATTAATAGTGGCAGGGAAGCTGCAGATACTCCCTTAAGTGCAGAACACTTTACCGTAACGCTATGTGACTTGCAAAGATCATGGATGAAAGAAGAGATTAGCATAGTTGGAGCTGGGGTGCTTGTAATGTCAGAGCTGATTTTTGTTTTGTGTTGTATGTTGAGGCTGTGTTGAGTCGCGTAACACTCACATTACAGATGTAATGTATGTTCAAGTATTGGCTCATCCATCAGACCCTGCCGGTTTGCTGGCTCTTTACTTGTAGAAGAGGGCCGTATCTTGACAGCGCCGTGCTCGCTCTAACTATGGGACCTAAGTTCAGATATATGCAGCAGCTTCCAGGCCTTGTCAAGTGGAAACTGAGCATATTGTAAACAGAGCGCGTTTTGCCTCCAGCTGGGAGGAGGGACACGTGGAGCGCCTGCGTAGGAGGGTCCTCCGCTGACCTTGGAGCGACTTTGAGTGTGGGGAGTCTAGAGGAGCGCTGGGAAAAGGCTGATTCAGAGAGACAGGTGAGTGAGGAAGAAAAATCAAGGAGATTGGCACAAGGACGGTGGAAAAAAATCTTTCCATAGAAAGCAGGAAAAATTTTTACACTCAAGGCCAACACTGAGCCCTTATGATCAGGCTTGTCTGGCCACACACCAACAGCAGCAGGAGCAAAAAATACTGAATGCAGCTTGCAAGCTAAGGTCTGTGCAAAAGCTAGTGTTCTGCCGGGGAAAAAAAGAGCATGGACTGAATTTATTACAGAATAAATTACATTAAGCTCCAGGAACTGAGAGGGTTAAAAATTAGGATTGTAAAAAATAATCTGCATGCTCTGTTTCCTAATTCCTATTGTCTTCATGATTGTTTTGCTGTGAAGAGGAGAGCCACCCTCGGTATCAATCATAGTAAGCTATTTAGACACAGAAATAAGTGGCATATGGCTTAGCACTTTTGGGTCTAGCAATCAAGTAGCAACCTTCTGCAATACAACTGTAGTTCGGTTCCCAACGGGCTTCACTTTGATGATTAGATATATTGAGTTCCCTGTGTCATTCAAAGACAGCAGAATTTCATACAAGTTGGTGTTAGCTTCCTCTCACTTCATTTCAATTTTCAATAACCAGTGTCATCACATGTAACAGTTTCTTCGTAATAGAACTTCATGTCAAATCAGATTTGTCTTTCAAGTGAAAGAGCGCTGTGAAAAGTCTTCTGAAATACTGATCTCTGGAAAAATTCTTACCACAGTGAAAATGGGGAGAGATTATTTATTTATTTCTCCTAAAGACGCTTAGGTGCCCAGTCCCCAGATCATTCAGGAATACTCAGGAAAAAAGCTTTAGTATTGCATTGAGGGATGGTATTAGCATTCTTTCCCGGACTTACCCCAGGTGCTTGCTGAAGTCATTGTTGTGCTAAGTAAATAGAAAAATATTTGTTCAGTCATATTTGAAACCAAAGCGATGATATTTAAAGCGAAGTTCTGCGTAAGTGGAGTTATATCAGAGGAGAATTTGGACTTCAGATATTAATTGATCCCTCTGCATTTCAGCACAGCAGCTATTAAATACTAACGTGCTTCGCTGACACAGAACTCCTCTTCTCCTGGTACTTACCTTCTCTGCAGTGGCTCAGCCCCTGTCCCTGGGCAGTGGAGAGGCATCTGTGCAGGCAGGTGGAGGGAGCCAAGTGCTTTGCCCACTGGAGGACAAAGGCATGGGCCCTCCTGGAGGTCAGGGTATAGGGAAGGGAGGGGAGAAACTCGAAGAGTAACAGCCCAGAACGTGCATCATGGTGAGTCTAAGCCTGCAAGTCAAGTGTCTGCCGGTTCTGTCAGGGGTATTTCTGGAGAAATCCGGTGCCTTGGAGAACCTTCTACCCATGCCAGTGCTTGTAGCTGTATCCACCCCAATGGGCTGCGATCTCAGTTCTCTGTTTGGTGCCCCTTGCCCATAAGATTTCCAAAGTGGAGGAACTCCTTGAAGGTCCGCCTGTGTCACACAACCTGTACATTGAGGTTCACCTGGCAGCTTACCACATAGCTCCTCCCTCGCATATGGATTGTGCCAGGTAGCATAACAGCGCAAGCAGTGCTTGTAAAAGTAAATTCTGGGTCACACATTCACGACGAAGCATTTGCTGTAATTCACAATTAGTCGTAATACTCTGTAAGAGCGACTGCAGACGAATGTCTCACAGCTTTCTAAGCCCAACATTTACCAAGCAGCAAAGATGATATGGCTGCCTGTATCACATATCCAAGACTGCCCATCCCATAGTTTTATTTCTTGGCAGTTTTCTACAATTTTGCGAAATATTTTTTTAATGTGACAAAGTCACTTCAATTACACAGTCATTATAAGTTTTGCCAAGGTTGACTATGGATCGTTTTGTGTTCATTAGAGCACAAAATTAGAATTTTCATTGCAGCAACTGTAAACAGTATTGGCTCAAAGGAGTCAAGCTTTTTTCCCTCCATAAAATCTTGGATAAGCTGTAACTGAGGACCTCCATGGTTTTTTGACAGATTTTAATATTTTTTTTAAACTGCCTTCTGGGTTGTTGGATTTTTTTCTTCTTATTCCTAGCCCTTGATATATTTGTTTAACTGAATAACCAGTTCTCTTCAAAATTATGACATTACCACTATGTGCATGAACAAGCAGGTGCAGTCAGTGTGTTTCTAAGGCTGTGAATATATTATTTCTTCAGCTTCTTAAATGTTACAGCTTGGTGCTGGTCACTTTAGACCCAGTCAGCGTTGTAAAAGCCATAAATGGTCTTCAGGAAATAACCCTGTTTCAAAAAATACTTCATCATCTGTTTAAGTCCCACTAAGCCCCCTTAAGCTGTCGCTTAAGTAATCTCAGAGTTTGTTACTTAAGTAATAATTGAAGTTTCTATTTAATATTCTCATGAATTTATGGATATATATGATTGAGTTTGCTCATGATGCTGATGTAAATATAAAGAAATTGCATCAAAACCAATCATTTCATATATGCAAAAATTAAGCAAATAGGAAATAAATCCAGCACAGAGTGTTTCAAGCAACAGAGAAAAAAAACAGAAGGGTTTCCAATAAAGTCCAGTCTTTCAAAAGCTGTCTGGAACAGATAAAGAATAGGACTACTTCTTCTTGCCTGTATTTAGAAAAATAAATAAGATCCAGAAAAGCATCTTGGAGAGGAGGAGATTACAGTTTTTGCTTGATTTTTATAGTGATTTCTTTTAGGTTAATTTAACCTTCTTATTGCTGACTCAGCTCACTAGAAACAATAGTGTATTAGGTAGTGGGAGACTGCTTAGTAGAAAATATAACCGAAATGTCTCATCTGCTAGTTTTTGGGTGGAAAGTGAACCTATGCTGCTCTACCTTCCTTCTCTGTCTCCCTAGGATTAGGGAGTTTGTGCTGCTCCTCACTTGTGCTTCACTTGGAGGAATTTCCAGGCTTTGTTTTTAACGTAATGTGTGTTTAGACGGAAGGAGAGGCAACAGAGACTATTAAGAAAGTAGCAAAGAACTTCAACAGACATCCCTGTCAGAGCTTGCACAGCAGCAATCCTCTGCCTTGCTCCTACGAATCCATGGAGTGCTTGCTTCTCTTGGCATGTGGCATGCTTGTGTCTTGCCAATAGGATGCCTAGTCCTTAGCAATTATTTTTTTTTAGATACAGTATGCCATGATAATGTCATTCAGGATAAGACATGTCAGCAAATGCACCAACAGGCTTTATCAGTTTATTCCTTTAGCAAAACCTGGAGCTACAGTGAATGGGGACAGCAGACATACAGCAAAGGCATATATCTCTTCCTCTTAAAGAAATGTGTTTAACAAGATTATGTACTATTCGCATTCCCAATTTGCAATTAGCACCCCATGAACACACAATGAAATTATCCAAGTGGCAGATAATGTGGTAGATATATGTAGTTAGACTTTTTTAGATTAAACACACTATGAGATACGTGGTAGCACAGCTACAGTAATATATTTTATAGAAATCAATGGAATCTGAAGAGTATGAGAGCTCATTGAAATGTGGTTCTCTTATTAAACCTGTGAAGTATGTATGTTTGTGAATGCATGTGTGTGCATGCAGGAATCTAAATTGCTAAGTTGAAAGATTAGCAAATTGTGGATTGTGGAAGTCTTACTGTATATAGCAGAAAATTTTCCTTCAAAGCACGTATAAAGGGTTGATTCTGCAACTTTATTCTCAACCCTATAATTTTACATTAGCTGGCATAAATTATCAAGCTACAAGTCTAAATATATGTGTCTGACATGCCTCTCAAAAGAAATAACAAGACGAATGCACATGGTGAAACAGGAGTAGTATGTGTAAAATATCTAGGCTTTTCTGCACATAGGTTACATTTAAGTCAGGGAAAGGAAAGAAAAATCCTTCAACTGCAGTTTATCTGTGTTGTTTGTAGTCCAGAGTTCTCTGAATATATTTCTTTTTAACTTCAAGGACTTTCAGTCTGTAAAGAAACTGGCAATGCCAAGAATTCCTTCTCTACCAAATGTGATAATTTCTGAATCCAGACAGTGGCTTACTTGCATTAATGTGCTCAGTGGTCTGGTGGAAATCAGTAAAATGATGAGGCGCAGTGAAGGGGGAAGGCGGGCCTTCCACATTTATTTATTCTGGATAAATTGTGCCCATTAATCTATCAGGAAAATACGGAATTAGCAGGGAAGAAACCACAGTTGCAAATTTGGCAGTTGCTAGCATGCACAGATGGTCTTTTAGTGTTTTAAGATTTTCCAGTCTTTTGATATTGATACCAACATTGAAAAGTAGCCCGTGTATTGCTAATGTTTATCTAGAATAGCCATAGAAAAATAACATTGTATATTTTGGATTGTTCAATCTCCTCTTAGTGTATTTGCATAAAGTTTTTTAATCTTACAGGTAAATTTTTTATGCTCTGTCTGTCTTTGGTTATTTTAAGGAGCATAATTGGAGTATGATTTCCTAAAATAAGAAAGCCAGCCAGTATACCCAGCCAAAGGCATTAGGAAGAAAGAGACTTACATGTGAATTATGTTTAACAAAGTTTGCAGGTTGGTAGTCCAAATTGCTTCCTTACTGTTACAGATAGTATGCTGCTTTGTAAAGTGGTGTTCTCAAAACCAGGATGTTGAGTCCCTCCTTGATAGTGTGTTGTTTATTCTTATTCTGCTGACAAGCACGGATTTTCGGTCACTGTAGCTTCACTGAAGCTGGGAATCTGACCCTGGCAATATCTCCATTCAATGTTTCAGGGCATGAAGTCAAGAGGGAAGGATAATGTCATCTGCTTAATTTGCTTTGGGAATGTTTGGTTGAGTCTTTAAAGACCTTGTTGAAATATTTCACAGAGGAAATCACAGACTAATTCTTGCCAGCTTTACTTTGAGTTTATTCTCAGCTGACCCAGAGGATCCAGTACCTTAATGACTGTTCTGAAATGTGCCTTCTGCAGCGCTGTAGTTATGTACACAACCTGCATGTGCACAGGACAAAGACATCTTTGACTACAAACAGCCCAAGGTGCTTTGTCTTCAAAATCGGTAAAAACTGCTTGGGGGGGGGGGGATAAATAAATAAATAAATAATCTCAGTGGAGATTTTAATCTGATGAAAAAAGATCTGAGATGCAAAAGTAAGGTGAAAGTTTTAGATGTGTGACAGAAACACTGTATGCTGCTATCTTCAGCGTATCCAGGTATATAGGTCTCATTTATATAGATCTGTATGAAGATAAAGAGATAGACAGACAGACGGAGAGTCAGGCAGACAGACAGGTAGGTATGGATATCTAGATACAGGTGTGCCAAACCTATAGGACATTAGGGCATGTAGGTATGCTTCTAAGGGTTTTTTGTTTTTAAATAAAACAGGGCAAATGAACACTGTCCTGTGAATATCTACCAATGAGAGAAACATTTCTGAAGAATTAAATATTAGGTGCTAACAAGAAAATTTTCTAATTACTGTTCAGCAGAAATCTTCCTCAGCATCTGTGTGGATACCATAGAACAGACCCAGAAGTACCTTGCTGCTTCAGACAGTAGTTCCCATCTTTGATGCACATAGCCAGATTTCATGTACCACCCCAGAAACAGAACTTGGTTTTGTTTTACAAGCAGGGGTGCAAAATGTAGAGTTTTATTTCCTACCTTGCCAACAGCCATCTTGGGTAAACAGGTACTTAAGCTTAAGCCATACCTGTCATATAGGGCAGAAGAATTATGCCATATGTTTTGCAAGCTACACTTCTATTTATTCATCCCAAGAGAATGGTTGCCTTTTCTGCAACCACCTGATGCTATTGACTGATGCTCAGTGTGTCCATTATAACCATTTGATCTTTTTGGAGAAAACTACCTGGCTGGTCGTTCTCTACCTTGTATTTTTGCTATTGAATTTTCCTGATAAACTGTAGTACCTTCCACTTCTCCACACTGAATTTTATCCTGTTTCTTCAGATCTTATCTCCCCTTCATCAGGATCATTTTGTATTCTGACCCATCCTCCAAAATACTTGCACACCTTCTCACATGGGTGTTATTTGTTAATTTAACAAGCACACTCTCTGTTCTCTCATCCAGACTGTTAATGGTATTCTAAAATGTTCATGTCTATTGTATAGCTACTGTGACAGTCTTGACATATGTTTCGTGCCAGATCTATAATAAAAATGAGATATAATACTGATGATGATTTGGGCAATTTATGTGATCTATAATGGATAGCTTACCAGAATGGATCAACCCTTTAAAATCTGGAAATGGCTGCACATCTTGCAGGACTTCTTATGGAAGTCTGAAGATCCTGGAGGGTATGAACTTTTCAGCTTTTTTATGCATATGTGAAACTTTCATTTAGCAAGCCACAAAAATGCACAAAAAACTGAATGCAACACATTTCAAAGTCCCTTACGAGCAATTAAAGGCTCTGCAGCTCTGATTGTCTATTTGCTAACCCACCGTGTATGAATTTCATGAAATACTGCCTGCTGTCAATGTTCTTGCAGCACTGGCAATTCTTTAGTTTTATATGTTCCTATTTTGTCAGGAAAATTGTATTGAGGAAAATTCCAAATTTCTTTCTAGTCTATGTGACACTTTAGAGAGTAGTGCAGATCCTACACCACTGAGGGACAGAGATGCAAAGCCAAAAAATGGAAGTGGCTGGAAGCAGAGAGAAAGAAGTCAGACGTCAGGCTAGACTTAGAAATGAACATGCAAGATTGTTGTTGTGCAAGCAAAAGCTGACCCTGGTCAGCTCTAACTGGTGTTATCTTCACTTACTCCAGATATTGCTAGAGGAATTTCTTCATTTGTTTAATATCAACAAGCAATTCATCTAGACTTCACTCAGCAGTCATGTACAATCATATCATCACTCATGCACATACTCCAAAATACATCCACACATTTCAAGAACAAAGCCATGCATCTAATAAAATATGTAGAGGAATTGTTCTGGACATATACTCTAGCATATAGATGTACTTCAGCTTCTCTTTTAAAAGGAGCCATTTACTATTTTTTTTTAAACATACAATTGTGCTACAGTCGAATGATCTTTTAATCACTGCTTTGAAAGTCTTGATTGCAGGGTAAAGGATTCCCTACTCCTTTTGTCCTGTGTCCTCCACTGCAGTGAATTTCTCATTTCTTGTCCCTAATTTGCCCACGTACAGGTGTATGGAGACCTAAATATTGCCTCCACTCCAGAAGCTGTCTCAGACCCTCGCTGTCCTACTTTTGCACCATCCTACAGGAGTTCACTAGCATTTGGGGAACACTAGCACAGCCGTGTTCACTTGGGTATATGTACAATGCCATTCATATTTATAGGATTGGTTTTGCTCCATCTTCTAAACAAAATGTCCTGGAACTCAGCTCCCGAGCTCTGTCGGGTCATTCCCCTGCTCTTGGGGTGTTCCTCACTGCATTTGTGCATACCTGATTGATTGTTTTATTTTGCTTTGACTGAGTTACCCGAGTCCATCTCTTAATTTTGTAACATTTGCCAGAGTAAAGGCAGAGCCATGGGCTTGTGGTTTGGCCCAGTAGAATATTAAGTGTCATTCTCTGCATAAAAGCATTTCTGACTCATTTTTATGCTATAACTCCATCAAACATTGTTTTTTATTGGCCCATAACCATTGTGCAATGATCAGTCTTTTAAAGAAAAGTGCCTGTCCCCAACACCGAAGCCCAAAGAAGTTAGTTTTGTTGTCAGCTTTCTAGTGTACCCAGGAGAAAATCTATCCTCTGCCATCCTCGCAAGTGAGAACTCAGGGAACAATCTCACATCCATTTTTCCATTTAAGTTCCCAAGTGCCTTTGTGTATTTGCTCTGACCTTATGTTGGGAAGAGTTACAAGTTACTAGCAGTCATCTTCTCCATATTTTTTCTGTGACCATAATTCAGTGTAATGGAAACATTCCAAGACAATTAGAAACACAGTCCATATAGTAACCTGCATTCAAAAATTCGGTGTAAAACACTAACCTTCTTTAAAGAGGCAAACCCCATCAAGAAGATGTGGTTACTGAAAGTCCTGAATCTGTTCTTCATAAGCTTTACACTTTGTTCATATACTAGACTGCATCTTAAATATAAAGCTACCATCAGGTTTAGCAAATCAATACCGTAAGAGTGTGAAATGGTCCCCAGAAATCTCCAGAATGCCATTTCACAGTAAAAGCAATTGAAAAAGAAGCTGCAGTGGAATATCTTATGAGATAGCCATTTAGATCACAAAAGGATCATAAAAGTCAGAAGCAGTTTGTTTGAAGCAAGGTTCATAATATAACCATACAGAGCTTGCTGGGAAGAAAGGGGAAAATTGCAAACCAATTTGTGGTTACAGCTTTTTCTGTCAATTCTACGGGGATTTAAAACTTGTAAAAGGTGGAACTTCTGCCATCTCACATTGCTCAACTAGAAAGAGATAGCTATAAGCATAGTAGCTAAACAAACACCAATTATTGAAAGGCAATATAGTCTTTATTAAGACTATAGCAATTAGTACTTCTTTAGTTCATTTACTACTGAGCAAGGGCGTGTCAGACAGTGGCATTTGTCAGTAATAAACTGAGCATCTTTTGAGGCTTGCCTTCCTATATTCTCTTAATATTTTGTCAGTGAAGTTTTGATACTTTCTTTTTATGCACAATAAAGGCACTAGTGAAAGCATTAAAAGGAATGTTTCTGTAAGCAAATGCCACCTGAGCATGCCACCCTGCTTCAAACATTTTGTATCACATAACTACGTATTTCTTAAAGGATGATTGTGTCCCAATGCAGGCTAATAGGAGCAGAGCATTCTGGAGAAGTCGTATGTCACAAAGCAAAAAAACCTCTGTAAATAAGTAGATCAATTCATTTTGTAATGCCCATTCAATTCTAAAGTGTCTTGTACACACCCTTTGAATTAATATGTAATCTTTGTTCTTCTGTAAAAGCTAACAGATGCCCTGGCTAACTAGAATGGCTCAGGTCAGATTTAAACCAAGTCCTTCAATGGTTGGAAACTTAATTAGGTTACAGTTACAAGTCCTTTAATATTTTTTTTTAAATCTTCATGATTCATGGTTGATTAGAAGCTAATATGGAGCCAGTCTACCTTCTTCTTTGCTTCCTTTTTTAAAAAAAATCTAGACAATAAAAACAGTTTCTGTTTATTCTTCTGCTAACATTTCTCTTTAAAGAGTGGCACTGCTTTAATAAAGATATAGGAAATGAAATTTCAGCTGTGTTACACTCAATCAGATTACTTTGGACAAATGAAAAGTAATACTGCCTCCTTTAATACCATTAGAAGAATTGATATTGCAGAATTCTTTTCAGATCACAGTGCACTGACGATGAGAAGCCTGATGCCGTTTACCCTTTGGTGACACCCATGTGCTGTGTCGCTGGGAAGTGTCTCAGCGGTGAGTTGTGGACACGGGATGTGGAGGGCTCATGTGCTGCAATGCACCGGGAGCCTTCCCGTTTTCCTCGCTGCTGCCACCATAGGTGAGGCTAAAGCCTAGGGCAGGGAGCGCAGCCAGGGCTGGGGGAGCGCAAGGGGACTGTGTACGTATGTAACTCTCACGCCTGGGGATGCTCTCCACAGTACTGTTTGTGGACTGGGCCACAGCCTTCGCTCTCCTGCACCTCTCCAAGATGCCAGAGATTATGCAGGATTATTCAGTTATGCAGGATCAGGTTCTAATTACAGTATCTTTAAGTGATGGTTGTCCTAAAGAATTCACATCTGTGCAACGGAGTGAAAACATGTAGGCTGCATTTTTTCTGCTACCTTCTAGACGGCTGACCCTGGCCCATTGCAAGGAAGCCTGGCTAGCCAGCTCTGGGAGGACCGCGTGGCTGTCCGGTAGTGGCAGCACAACAGGTTTTTGCTGCCTGTCTCTGTGTAGTATTGCCAAAGAGTCCCTTATTCATGCAGATTCACAGTCGCTGTCATGCTGGGGCTCCTCGGGCACCAGGCATGAAGCAGAACAGGCCTCTGGCAGCTCTTCAGTGGGACATGCCATTGTCCCAGGATCAGACTAACATCGAGTTGTGCTCTTGATTTCCTAAGCTACCGCTGTTCACTCCTCAGCAGCTCAAGTCCTGGGCTGTAGAGCACTAAATGAGTGCTTGAAGTGATTAGGTGTTATTTATCTACATTTATGAACAATGCATTTCATTCCTGTCATCATTTACTGCACGTATTGGGAAAGTTATTGGGCTCTTCGGGCGATTTCTGTTCCAGGAAGTGAGTGTGGCATTCTTCTGTCTTACATAACCCTCCATTTATCTCCCAGAGCCTGCTTTCTGGATCACCACATTTTTTTTTTCAGTTTTGCACATATTCTTGTGTCTCAAACAATGAGAAAAAATGCACATTAGAACATCTGTTCTAATCCATTTATCAGAGAGGGACAATTACAAATAGCACTTTACCAATTAATTAGTAACCTTATTCATCGTATAAACTCAAATCATGCTAAGGCAGCTTCTTTTCCTTTGCATGGCTTGCACCATTTTTATCATCTTACGAGACTGATGCTGCTGAAATAAATTTCTCAACATGGCTCAGAAAGACAAAGGCAAATTATCTCTTTCCCCAAGTGAGTGTTAATGAGCAGGAGGCTGGTGTGCATCATCTCTGCCACTTCTTGCAGTGTCCCTTGTTGCAGGCTGGAAAAAAAGAAATCTTAATTATTAAATGCCACTAGAAAATCCTTTGTCCTGGTTCGTGGGTAGCCAGAGCGCTCTCCTAGCACAGGGCCATTGGGCTCTGTTAGCCACGTCAGGAACAAGGTCAGTGCAGGGCTGCAGCTGGTGGGCTGGCTGGCCTAACCAGCATGTGAGAGAAGTTCACCGTATTTAATAACAGCAGCAAATACTCCTGGCAACTTAAAATCATCTGCAGGCTGGAAGCAACGGGACACAGATGCCACTGATAGCCAGGCTGTCATTACAGACATAATGCACAGACCTCAACTAGTGTAAAGCAGCGTATTTCCCTTTACTTCATTAGATCAGCATCATTTTATACCAGTGAAGGGTTTGTCCCATGAATCAAAACCTCTTCTGGCATATCTCTGTTGATTTCTTTGGAGTTACCCCAGCAGAGAATTTTGCTCCAAAGCATTGCAGAAATAGAGAAAGCTGACAAGATGAGAAGAGGGGCTAACAGCTGAAGCCATGAGGTACGAGACACAGAGAGAAGACAGACACTGTGTTGCTTTGGGGTAAGCAAGCTAATTCTCAAGATGAAAGATTTTTATTTTTTTTTAATCCTACTTATTTAATAGAATATAAATAAAGCCTTGTCTTACATACCTAAGCTTATCATAGCATTAGACTCTCCGTGTAGGGCCAGGAGTCGCAGGAGTCACAGTGGTGTAATTCCAAAACGGTTCAACTTTAGTGAAGGAAGTATCTATTACATTAAAAAAAAATTGTTTCTTTATAGATCAGTGTTAGGACTTGCAGTCAAAATAGACTTCTTATGACTAACATTTGCTTTAAAAGACAGTATCAGCAATGAGAAATGGTACTAAGGGATTATGTCAGTGACACGCAGCTCTTGCTCATGTTTAGAAGTAAAGTTCAGTCACTTTACAGCCACCAGCAGGATTTTGGGAGATCTTCTCATAAAGCTGTGAATACTTTCAGAAGAACTGAACTGAAAGAAGGAAGAAGAGTATGATGCTTCCCTATGAAGTTGTCGAAGTCTGGTGTTTTTTCATTGCTTTTTTGTACTTCAGAGCAGCAGCACTGTCATGATTTAACCCCAGTCGGCAACTAAGTCCCACACAGCCGCTCCCATTCTCCCCCAGTGGGATGGGGGGGAGAATCAGAAGAGTAGAAGTGAGAAAACTCGTGGGTTGAGATAAAGACAGTTTAATAGGTAAAGCAAAAGCCATGCACACAAGCAAAGCAAAACAAGGAATTCATTCACCACTTCCCATCGGCAGGCGGGTGTTCAGCCTTCTCCAGGACAGCAGGGCTCCATCACGTGTAGCGGCTACTTGGGAAGACAAACGCCATCACTCCGAACATCCCTGCCCCTTCCTTCTTCTTCCCCCAGCTTTATATGCTGAGCATGACATCATATGGTATGGAATATCCCTTTGGTCAACTGTCCCGGCTGTGTCCCCTCCCAACTTCTTGTGCACCCCCAGCCTGCTCGCTGGTGGGGCGGTGTGAGAAGCAGAAAAGTGTGTGAGAAGCAGAAAAGGCCTTGACTCTCTGTTAAGCACTGCTCAGTAGTAACTAAATCATCGCTGTATTATCAACACTGTTTCCAGCACAAATCCAAACCATAGCCCCATACTAGCTACTATGAAGAAAATTAACTCTACCCCAGCCAAAAGCAGCACAAGCACTTTGGGGGTATGATTTAGGATCAGCGCCAACTCTCAGTCAAGTTAACATGAGCTGGATCAGTTCCTCCACGACATGCAGTTGTAGTTGAGTTCTATGTGGAAACAAGCAAATGTGATTGAACACATGCCTACGCACATCGTAGGCAGCTACGGAAGGACATTCACACTTCTCATTTTGCAACAAGTTGCAACTCTTCAACCAGCATTTAAAAAAAGTCTTTAAAATGTGAAGCGAGTATAACTGATACCAAAGTGTCTGGCTGGCTTGTGAATAGCCTGAAACTACTTTTCTCTGAGATGCAAACGATACTGTTCAGTGCAGTGCGGGCTGATACAGATGATGACAGGGGTGCTTCAAGGATCATCATCTGTTACCCAAGCAGTCAGCACAGCCAGAAAGGAGGGGATATCTCTCAAGGAGATACAGTGTGGGCATTTATAGGGTGAATCCCCCCTATGCTGTGGGAAGTGAATCTGTGACAAACTATCAGTATGGAAGATGTGCGCGGGAGAGTTAGACATGAGCACATGCAGGCATTTAGCAAGATATAAATGGTATCCTGGATGTCCCTGGTTGTATTTTACTGCAGCAGCATTCTGCAGTTAGAAAGTAGGAGAAACTGCTCTGGTAAAGTCTAGTGCAGTGGCCCAAAACCAAGACTTGAAATAGGAATCCTAATTTTCCATGCTTGCCTTTTTTCCCCAAAATCTCTGTAGTATTGGTCAGACAATTCAGAACTTTCCAGCCTGTGTGCCAAGATTTAGACATCTTAAAATCCTTATAGAAACAAGAAGTATTAAAAGTTTTGCTTGGGATTTGGTAAATTGTTGTGGGAAATGCACAGGAATTTGGAATAAGACATTTTGTTGAAGACTTCATATATTGCATAAATGTATTAGGTGTTCTCATATATGTGTAATATATACATCCTAGATGGCACGCCAGCATGCAGAAGAAAATCACTCTAATAGTTACATCACTGCAAAACCCAGATGTAGAGAATTGCCTGGAAATTCTTAGCAGGTTCTTCTTGGTCTTTTTGTGAAAGTATGTGAAAAAACAGATAGCTGTTGGTCGTGCATAAAAATGAGGACAATTCTAGTGTAGTCTGAAAAATTGACATTTTTTTATATAAAAGAAACAGGAACATATGAATTCAGCTATATTAAGTGATTTTTCATAAATACCTCCAATCAAATAAAATATTTTGACAGTCTTGAAAACAACATACTTTTATTAAATTGATCGAAAAGTTCCATTGGCTTTGCATTGCACTGCGTAAGACATCCCTCATAGACAGGATGCAGCCAACTTAAAGCTCTCAGCAGGGACTGCACTCTGGGCTTAACTGATTACATAAAACATTTTAAGCCCATTTAATGAAAAAAAATATTTCATTGTGGATGAAATTAACTCAAAATATTTTATTTGAATTTTCCCAATAGAAACGTGTTACTTTGGAGGGGAGTTTGAAATTTTCTTTCAGGTAGTAATGCCGATTTTAATGAGAATTTGTTTTTGTCAGGTTATCCTGGGGGAGAATTTCTAAGAGCTCTGCTATGTTTTCCATAGAAGAGCTAATTAGGTTTGCACTTCTCAAGACCTGCTGGGCAGAAGATCTGTGGTACAACCTTCTGCATCGCCAGTGGAGCACCAGACCCTCCGAATAAGTTATAATAGATTGAAATACCCCTACCTGACTGCGAGACAGGATCAGGCCCTGGGCCTCTGCAGGCTCGTACTTGGGGCAGTGTCTTTAGGTGATTTAGCTTTCCCAGCAGTGGAGGGGTGAAGAGCACTGCAGATGCTCAGCTGCTGTTCAACAAAGGCAGCTGGAGCTGATGTGACTGAATAAAGAGGATTTCTTTCAAGCCCATTGGGCCCAGGGTGATTACTGAACACTACAATCAGGGTCTTTGACTTTTTTTTTTTTTAAAGTTTGATTGCCCTCGGATGAGGCTGGAAGGCAGAGAAAGGGCTGCGGCAGTACAGATTCCTATGATCTCCCCTTGCCACGTAATCAGAAGAGCTCTGCAATTGAATATTTCACAATAATCACTGCATTTTCAATGGGGACGATATAAAAGCAAATATCAAGGCCTCTGGCTGACAAAAGCAGAATACAGAGGGAAAATATGAAAATAGCAACTTACTGCAGCAATAAAGAGAGTATATTTTATACTGCAGTTTTTCTTTTTGTTAAATCATGACTTTCTAGTAAATGACATCCCAGAAGATATTTATCAAAGCAGGAAAGCACTAGAAAGGAGCACCCTGCATTCACTTTAATATTTTCCTTTTCTTCTGACATTTTCTTGCCTAGAGATCTAATTCCATTAAATATGTACATTTTTGACTGGAAGACTTCTTCATGTATCTTTCAGATGAATCTTAAAAGTACATAAGGTCTGTAGGGCAGGTTTTTTTAAGTGCAAATGAGGTGCACAGTAGAATATTGTCTATGAGGCTTTTCAAATTATTTATATTCCTGCAGTGCTTTACCTTTCTCTTTCTGTGATAATGATAAGGAAGAAGTGAGACTCCAATGCACCTTCTGTGGAACACTGTCAAACAACATTTGTCATATTTAATATCTGACATGCAGGAACTTACTTGGGTTGATCTCCTTTTTTATTGGATTTATTAGATGTTATCATGTCTGTAACTTTCTCTGATCCCATAGCACATCGAAGTGTTAAAACCCGTTAGGCCCATGATTGGTCAGTGTTAGACCCTCCTTACGCTCTTGTGAACGGATATAAATTAACATTCCCTCATTAAGACTACTTTGCAGTACATGTGAATCTGCCATAGGAATAATGACAGCTTAAATGCTCTGCTGGCCCCCAGCCATGCCCACTTGTGCCGTTCTCCTCCAGCCGCCTTCTGAAGCTGTGCAGAGCTGGGCCATGACGGTGCTTGGAAAGACAAACTCTCCAGGTCACTCGGGTGCTGCAGAGTGGTATGGGGGCTGACTAGGTGGCTGGTTTCCCTGCACCACCTTTGAAACAATGGCCTTACGTTGTGTTAGAGGCCACTGTGCTCTGAGAGTTGCTGCTTTAGATTTGGTATAAAGCAAAGGGCCTGGCCATTGGCAGTCATTAAAGATTTCATTGCTTTCTCATAAGAATTTCAGTTAAGGGTGTTAATCCTGGTGTCCCAGCCAAATTGCTACTTAAGTAATTATAATCTGCCTAAATGTCTGCCTGTACTGCTGCTAGTGTCACCCTCCTCCCATTATCTGTGAGCATGTTGAGCCTTATTTCAGATCCCACATTTGAATAACTTATCCTCACCGTCGTGCAGTGGTCTTAGCTGTGCTTTACCAAGAAATATACAGAGCTACGCTGACATAAAGATTGGGATGGCAAGACTTTGCTTTCTCTGGTTGTGTTGAGAAGACATTCAGTGAACTAAAATTCTGCGGAGGAGGGAGGGTCTTCAGCAGCAGTAAGGAGTGACAGAGTGATCTGTTAAGTCTTTCTAGCAGGAAACTGAGAGCTGACTAAGTCTTTCCAAAGCTTTTACTGGGTCAAATGTTTATACCTTCCATAGTGTTACCTAGCTATAATACCTCCAAAAAAATCACATGGTCAAGGGCTATATGAAATAGAAGGCCATCTTCAGTCCACAAACTCCGGGCTACTCGTTCCTATCCTAACAAAAATGGTAAATTGTTCAACAAAGCCTCTCTTTCTCCTGCCCTGGCCATGGCTACTTGTGTGTTCTTGTATCTCCTCAGCTCTCCTCTCGAGACCTCCTAGTTCTTCTGTCCTGTTACAGACTTAGTCCTGCGGCCCCTTTCATCAGTTACTTTTTTAAACTCTCATTTTCTCTTTTCTCCCTTGGACTCTTCCTTAAAGCCACACTTGCAAATAACCTCTTCTTGTGTTTAATGCCTCCCACATCTGGCACTGTGGGTCTTGCCTAGTCCAGCACTGTGACAATGTGTCACAGGTTTGAGGCGTGGTGTGGAGGCTTGGGAAGGTATCCCCTACAGAAAGCAGGTGCTCACAGTTACCTTCTTTTAAAGGAGAGAGTCCCGTCATATGTTGGCCGATTTTACTGAGAAGAAAGAAATGGCTGTGGCAAGTTATCTTGTTTATCCCACTTAAATATCTGTTCTCCTTCAGAAGATGAGCAGCTCCCCCACATGTGAATAGCAGCTACTAAGCTGAGCAAGGTCCGTAGAAAATGTCTTTCTCCTGAGACTCTCTCATTGTTGTACCGAAGTGCAAGTGCCTGTGGGGATGGTTGCACTAAGTGCATATATATACAACTTGAACAAAATACAGCAAAAGTCAGGACTGTACCTAGTTCCAGAGACTTGAAGTATTTCTCTCAGAGCTGATACTTAGCCTTTTCCAGGAATTTAGTTTACTGTTTGCTTTAGTTCACTGTTGCAGAATATAAATAAGCCTCATTTATGGTCACCACTAAGCAAGCCTAAACCCCAAATAATTGACACCAGTGTATTAAAACATGGCACACTCCCAGTGAAAAACAGTACCTGTATACAAACTCAGTAGCTTTGTGGTTGCTCTTGGAGTTCAGCTCCATGTTAGACTTGGAGCTTGAAAGCCTGGGCGTAATTTTGGTCTCCACCTTCCCCAACAAAACTCCTTTTGTTTCTCATCCCTGCATATGTTGTTTTGCTGTTGAACTTCATTCAACGTGTAATCTGCTATGATAATACTGCCTTCACCTTAAGTTCCTAAAGTGGTTTTGGACTGATGAGTGCTCTCAACTTCCTTTGCCTTCACCTTCACTTTTTTCCTCTTCCTCTTCCTTTTCCTTTTCCTTCTCCCTTTACTTCTCCTTTTCCTTCTCCTTTTCCTTTTCTGATGTGTGGCTAATTGGTCCCACATCTGGAAGGAAATACCTACTTCTGCTCAGATTTCTCCTGGTTCCCTGGTTGAAGGAGGATTCTGCCATTCATCACTGAAGTCAGACACTGTGAATAGCATGCCACTTTGTCCCTCACTGCCAGCTCAACCCTCTTTAGAAGTCTGTAGGCTTATCCTATGTAAATATGGTCCTTTCCAGTGTTGCCAGCCAGTTTCTTATGTAGTAAAATCCTCAGCCCTGCAGCCCACTGAAATCCCAAGCCTTCTTTCTTGTAGGCCTGTTTTTCCTGAAGTTCAGGAAAGTGGTTGCCTTTCTTTAATTGTTGGTTTGTTTTATGAGAATATTTCCTCTTTCTGAGTCTTAACTTGACTTTCAGGGGGCACTAAGTTCTGCTGTTGTAATTGCACATGGCTTTTGACGGTGGTTAATTCAAAGAAAAAGTCATCTAACTTTGGTTACTGCAAGTTTTGAAAAATCATATTGCAGATGTTGAATTATATCTGAATCTTTTACCTGCTTAAGGTGTTCCTGTGCCTGCTGACTTCTGCAAAGTGTTGTCTGGTAGCATCTCCCATCAGCTCGATATATTCCCAGAAGAACTTGAACTGTGGCAGTTCTAGTTGCACTGCAATCAGTGTCAGAAAGAAAAAAAAAGTACCTTTCGGTTTAACACTGAGACTGCAAGAACTTCCCCTCCATGTTTCCTTCCTTTGGGCTGCTCGGCTGCTGCTTTCCACATACACACTCCAGCCCCAGATGTTTTGATAACATCTCTGCTGATAAGTACTAGCAATACATCAACAAATAAAAGTGCAAAGTAAATAATCGCTGTCAGCAGAAATATATAGTCGAGACAGCACGTTTGGAAATATGCAGAGGTGAGAGTCTGTGATCCCTTGAAGAGCCAGGACCCACGTACACACTGCCATATGGCTGCGGGCACCTATGGGATCCAATAAGAAGACTGTCAGCAGTTTTTCATTTGCGCTCGCATAGCAGGATGCAAGGTGCATGCATCTCGTCATGTCTTCCATATAAAACATCTGAAGACAATGGGTGAGGCATTAGTGAGATAAACACATGGCCTAGCCCCAAAGAGAGAAGACAGATTGGTGCTAGGAGAAAAAATTAAATTATATTTTATGCTTAACAGCGTACGACAGGAAACTGGTTGAGAGGGGGAATGATGCTAAGTATGAGAAGCAGTTCCTTCTTTTCTCACAAGGTTTTCCTTGCCTGAATCTCATCAAGCCAAAAAGAGCTTCTCTAAGGCTTCTCGTCCCCACTAGATAATTGGTTTATCCTTGTTTTCTTTTGTTCCTACTTCTGCCATTGATAGCAGCCTTAGGGAAGAGGGGTGGGGAAATATGTTGCTTCTGCAAAAATCATTGTAAGAAGAATAGCCAGAGCATAAATGATACTGTTTTGGCTTCAAAAGGGTAAGCAGGTGTCTTAGGAGTCCCAGAAGAGCGATGTGCAAGCTTGTACAAACAACCTCCGAATCACGCCTGTTTGTTATTCACGGAAACAGAGTTGCAACCGTCTGAATTCCTCAGTTCCCAGAATTCAGATGGTGCACAATGGCCCATAATGAACAGCACCTGTGCTTACCTCAATTACTACACAGAGCCGAACAACAGCAAGAAGGGCTTTCAGGAATATTTTTTCAATAATAGATTTAGTTATGTCTTTCATAATTGGATTCAAAAGCTCAAAATTTCATCTTGCAACTTGTTCATGAAATTTGTATGAAAAAGTCTGGCGTTTATTCAAAAGAAATACTCTATGAACAAGAAATTGCAAAACAGCCAACTGCTGGTAACTAAGCAGCCAAATTATAGTCCAAGCACTTGGCAAATACACCGTCTTTTTTATTATTTCAGTAATTGAATTTCTGTTAAAGCGTGGAGCATAATTTAACATCAGGAATTTATTTATAATACAATAGTGTTTCAGTAATAAATGCATTATTATTGTCACTTTTAATGGAGTCTTATGTATTCCCTCAGAGACTATGTGGCAGACTCTGAGACAACCACTGCATCAGTGTTGTTTGTAGACAATTGAATTAATTGGAGACAGGGTCATTAACTCGACCTGAATACCTCTGATTGCTTCTGTAAATAAGGTTAGAGAGCAAATGGCTAATCTTTGTTGTCATTATAGATTCTTTTTACATTTTCACACTGCCTTGTATATTAAGATCATTTTGCTAAGCAGCTTTTCAGGCTGTCGTCGTGTTTACAGTATTGTCTTGCATGGCATACAACCGTAATTGTATCAGACTTACATTTCATTTCCCATATCTATATAAAACATGATACTAGAGAGAGACCTATTCTGAATTGCAGCACATAAAAACCATTGGACCAACAAATTAATAAACCAAAATGAATAAGCTGTAGCATTAAAAAATAATCAAATCACAAAACAAAAGTTGATTTTGTTTGCTTTTGTTTGAAAATTCCAACCTGCGAGACTTGCCAGGGATAATATAGTGAGTCCATTACTCAGTTGGGAACATGACCCGCAAGGCCAGCTCTGTGTATACCAGTCTGAGAGTTAAATGTTATCCGGACTTTTGGCATGGATTTTCTTGGAAAACGAGCAGCAGGCTGTCATTTAAGCACAGATAGAACACAGATATTTTTCAAGGAGAGATCCAAAAAAAGGTTGTGAGCACGCTGTTCCATTTCTCAACAAACTTAATAAAGAATGTAGCCTGAGAGGCCTAGGAAGGCATGTGTCAGGAACAAGAGACACCCTAAACTTGAGAATGAGGTCAGGTTCACATTGAACTCAGGGATACCAGCTTGTCATCACTCCCATATTCCACCATATACTTAAAAAAACACATTGCTTTCTCAGAAACGCTCTTGTAAGTGGAAGAAAACAGCTGGCAGAGTCTTATAATATGCCTGGTATTTGCATGTATTTCTTTCATTCTAAATTTATATTCAAGATGGGCTTGAACCCAAACCCCAGATATGCAGTGTGAGTTATCCAAACTCTGGAGCCAAGTGTGGGATCCTGAGTCCATCTGTAACCTAGACGATAAGTGATGTTTTATGAATTCAGATTCAAAAATAACAGCCTCTCCTCTTCAAAACTAGCAAGTACAGCTTTCAGCTTCAAAACTCTGCCCATGTCAAACTCCCATTGACAGTCTGTTGGTGCAGGAATCCAGCCTGACTTGAGCATGGTGGGAGGAACATGCTGCCACACTATGCTTTCTCTCAGCAGCCTCTGCACAACTCACTTAGAAGAACATTTAGGGATGTTGTTTCATTTAAAAAGCAAAGGAGGAAAAAAAGCATTGAATAGATGCTGAATTGTTCCAGGGTTTTGAAGGCATCATCTGAAGTTACAGACTGGCCTTGTAGGTTTTGCTCTGCAAAAAAGAGAGAGATCAACCAAGAAGTGTTATTACTGAGCAGGATCCAGCCTAGTACTGATCTGAAGTTCAGGGTGAGCCTTTTAGGTCTGGGCTACGGTGTCTCTGTCTCTCCCTGCTCATTTGCAGGGGATGCAAGCACTGGTTCACCTTGGAGCCCTGCTGCAGAAGCAATCAGTCCTGCTCAGCCTCTTTGACCATTTGTGCTCCCTTCTGCTGTAGGGGCTCGCTTCTGAGCTCTGTCCTTGGTTCATTTAGCCTTATTGTCCATGATATCCCAAATACTGCAAGCAAAATTAGAGAGGGTGGGGTGTTTTTTAATTCTAATGCAGAAAATAAGTCAATACTTCTCTATTTCCCTGCTAGTAGAGTGACACTTCGCTACTGATTTTTGTTATTAATGAGCAAGAGAACTTCAGGTGTCATGTAACAGGTAACCACCATGCCACACTAGAGCACTAGGAGATTGAGGCTGTCTGGGCAGATGTGTGAAGAATGCATTTGCACCTTACTAAAGGAATGATGATCAGGTTGAAAACAATAAAAAGTTCAAGGGAGATTGAACTTTGCCTATTTACCTCTGTATCCATGAGGGGTTTGGGTCTTCCTGACCTTTGCTTGTTGGCAGACCTTCAACAAATCATTGCTGATACAATAACCCTTCATCTGTCTGAGGAAAAATGGATGGTGGTAATGTTGAAAAATCCATTTCTTGTAACTCAGGAACATAGGTGTCCAGAATGAAAGCTTCTTAGCTGGAAGGTTTTTAAGCAGAAATAATTAGCTAATCCTTAAGATCTGAATTATTTTGTCAAATAATAGACAAAATGTCGCTTTTTTCAGCACCCCACTGACAAAACCCACCTTATACTCAGGATTATGGTCACTCCACTTCTCTTTTCCTGAACCCCTCTTGGGGAATGCAGTGTTTGTCATTGACCTTTCCACGTCAGATTTTAACCGCCTCTGCCAGGCATCCCAGTTTCTCGCAGCCTAGGTTAAGCAAGCAGGCAGTGTGACAGAGGGGATAAAGTGCTGAAGTAACGCTTCAGGAAGGCATCCAGTGTTGCAACTGTTACGTCTGGTGATCCCAGTTAGTTTTTCCCATTTAAATCAAAGCTGGCTCCAAACTTGTTCTCAGCATGCGCCCAAGCGGTGCAATCCTTCTGTTTGTGGTGTTTTGACTTGACTCCCACAGAGCCCCATCCTGAAGGTGCTGAGCACCACCGCTCCCTGTGGAAGACATGGCAACCCTGTTTGCCCACAAGGTCCCAGCAAGTAGGTGTGGAAGCTAATAGGATCTTCCCTTTATTTTGGCGTTGAGGAAAAAGGCTGAAAGGCAAGATTTGCAGCCAGATAAGGTTAAAGAATTAAAGATTCTCTGTTTCCTTTTGCTGTCATTCAAAATAACAAGCATAGAAAATTCTGTTTAAAATAGCTGAGCCTTTTGACTTAAAGGGTTTTCATGTCGAAGATTTAAGATGTCAGGTTTAAACATGACACTGATAGTATTAGGCAAAGTATGAGAGCAGATACTTGTAGTAACTGTCATTTTTTCTGACTGTTTATTAATGGCCTTTTGTGATTTATAGTGAATGTTGTGAAGGATCTTCAGGTCCATTTATCATTCAAAGCAGCACCTTTTTTCCTTAATACCTATGTATGTCATAATTAAGGGTGGATGCTGCTTAAAGATTTAGCTCTGTTCTTAACGTAAGATCCTTCAAGATGATATTTAATCCTAAACATATTTAATACCTTTTTTTCATCTATAAAGCAGTGTATTATGTAACTGGCAAAAATCAACAACATTGAAAGGAGCTCACATTTTAGACAGAAATATAAAGAAGGGTTAGATTTTCACTCCAAATGGAGTTTTGCACCCCATTTTAAAATAAATTGTAAGGAAGACACCTGTGTTTCAGCATTCAGCTTTATTGATATTTTACTAGACAGGTTTCTCCTTGTTGAAAAAACAACTCACGTGTGCTGAAGTACGTCTTTATATCCATGAAAGGCTCTGGTGGTGTGTCATAAATTCATCATGTGCCTTTAGGAATACTTCTTTAAGAACTGTTTCGGAGTAATTGCCCATTATTAATAATGATGATTCCTTTTTACTATTATGGCAGTAGCAGTGAAACTAAGTGTCTGCTTGTGGTTTTCATTAAGTTTCTGTGTACTTCTGTGGCCCCTGTTATCCTACAACTTAAATCTGATGAATGGAAATATGCTTGGAGTCTCACAATACTATCTGTATTAAAAACAGGGAAGAAGTGCCAGGAATTGAATTATTTTGCCCATTAAATCCCAGAGAGACACAGGAGTTGAACCAGTCTTCTAAAGTGTCAGACCGGTGCTATAACCACAGGGTTGTCTTTCTTTACAAAGGTGCAATAGTCATCTCCATAGAGGTGGATTATTTGTGCCTTAATCATTTGAGTACATGCCTACGAGCCACGCCATGCCTCCAGCACCAATCCTGCTGTTTCATGCTTTGTGCAGTGTATAATGCATGGAAACTGCTACCAGTTTGTGAGCAGCTGAAGCTCATTTAGTAGAATATTACCCAATTTGTTCTGATTGTACTCATTTTTTATCTCTGCCCTTTTCTGTATTGCTTGTTTTACTTGTCGTGCTCCTGACAATAGCCACAGTTGGAGCAATCTTGGGCCTTTTCTAAATAGGAGTGGCTTTTACAGACTGCAGCAGGCTGTTTTCCCTTCCCTGGCTTGCAGAGACTCATGTTCCTGCTTCATCCTCTTTGCTCTGGTCTGGAAGTGGTTATACTGCTGATCTACTCCCAAGGGATTCCCCAGGAGAGTAAATCCTCAAACGGTTTCCTGAGCTGACGTTGTGACACTTGTACATAGCGCCCAGGTGTGAATGACTGCGTGTGTGCTGTAAAGCTCTGGAAAATCAGGATGTGCCTTTTGGCACCTTTTCAAGCTTAGCGGTGCTGTCTTATATGGGGAAAGAAAAAAAAAATCCTACTTTCTCGTTTTCTGACTGCTTGCTTGCTCAGGATAGTAAAATTAGCTTTCCTCGGATGGCAGATGAGACTGGAAATGTTGAGGATTTGGAGGTGTCACGTGGATCCATCTGCACCAGTGTGTTTTGGTCCCATCGCTCCCAGTTCTCTTCCCACTGGCCTCTAAGCTGGATTCTGTTTTCAGTTAGAACTGAAGTAGAGCTGAGTTGGAATGAGCTGGGTAGTTCATTTCCAATGTTACATGTCCAAGTTTCTGCAATACATGAATGAGAAAAAAGCCAGCGCTTTGCTTTTAGAGGTTCACTTTGGATGTTTTTTATCATGACCACACTTGGACTTTCTGATGAAATAAGTAAAATTAAAGTGCAAATAAGTGACTCGTTAAAAAACATTTTATGTTAACTTAAAATTATAAACAGTAGAGGGCTGAATATGTACTTCTAAACTTTCACAGAAGATTCACGAAGAGTACTGGAAGATGCAGTATTCCACATTGCCTTTGTGGAAAATAAATACGTTTCTATGTATCAATACTCATATCTAGCTTGATTCAGTGGGGCAATATTGATATAACAAAATGGTTCCATTCACATCAAATGAGGCCCTTTGGAGTCTCACAGTAAGAGATAGTATTCTTGTTCTTCCAGATGCCAGACATGCAGTAGCACATCAGGGCATAGTACAAATAATGCTCTCTGACACTTGAATCCATTCACTAAAATATTGTACATCAAAAAGTCTAGATACATTGCATTCCCTGAATAATATCACGCTCATAAAATTGTTCCCAAACTCTGAGGTGAGCAGGGTGATGCATGCACAAATCATGGATACAATATTGCTTTTAATATGCAAAATCCCCTTCTCTTCCATGTCAAGTGTGTGTAAGAGTGCTGTGAAATTGGAAGAAGAGTGATTACCATACCAATAGTTCAGAAAGTTTTTTATGTGTACCGTTAGGGATGTGCCATTAAAATTCCTCCTCTTCTGTTTGTTTTTTTCTGATTTCACAGGCAGCTTGATACGTTACACCTGCTTTGTATCGCAGGTGTGATAAAGAGTCAGGACTTACTGTAGGCCAGGAGTAAAAACCAGAAAAGGGTCAGAATAGGACAGTAGAAAGAGTACCATGGTTAAAGTCACACTGCAGATGTATATACACAGTTCCACCTAGGATTTGTGGCTAATGTAGTTCTTTATTGGAAGGCTTTGACCTTGTTACGGATCCTTGGCAGCTTTTCCCCACACTATTCATTACTAATGCAAGCTGTCAATCACTTTAGTTCTGCTTTGACATAGATTGTGGCTCATAGGAGTTAGCTCTGTCATTCTTTTTATTTCTTTCATCTTTACTATCCTTTTTTATGGTCTTTAAAGCTGGAAGTATAAAAGGGTTATATGTATATGAAAAAAAATCTGTTTCAGTAACTCTATCAACCTTGTTATAAACAGTCTTTGATTAAAACAGTTACTTTTGAACACAGTAAAATGAGAATGTGGCTTTTTACATACAACATCTTGTAAATTACCCTCCCCCTCAAAATAAATCAGAACTCCTATTTGCATTACAGTGTTCAGGATTAATACAGGCAGATCAGCTGCCATATCCTGAATAACATATTAGAGAGGTTTTCCCTTTCCATATGTTTTGACATGAGAGAGCCATCATAAGTGATGTCTTACTATGCATGCTAATGTTAGCTGAAGTAACAATTTCCACACCTTATTTCATTTCATTGACCTGGGTGCTGATTAATATTTTAAAAGGGCTTGATACAGGTTTTCCAGTTCCTGTGTCAACCCAATCTTTGAAAGTTTAGATTTGAATCCTACCAGCCTGATGATAAATAATTTAATACTAACCAATGGAAAGGCAGTGAACAAATCATTCAGAGCAATCCTTTTCTTTAAAAAGCAATCTAATGGCAGTCATATATAAGTTTGAAGATATAGATATGAACAATTCATTATAAAAAAATGGCAGCTCCCTTTCAAATTAGAAGAGAATATTACTTCCTGATAATGGTGTAAGAATAGAAGAGAAATAAAACTTCGTTATTGAACAGTTATGGTATTAAATTCTGACACTAAATATTAATCTGCTAGGTGCTGCTCTATTATTATCCCCTAGAATAATGAAGCAGCCGTTTTTGAACATTTACACAGATTTCAGTGAGCCCAGTAACTCCTGGTAATGCCGCTCAGGATCACAGTTTTTCTGCAGAAATAGACTCTGGAGGAGAGATTGGGCTGGCTTCTGAAAAGCTGAAGCCAGTTTGTTCCTCGGTCTCTTCTCTCAGAATAAAGTGAGGTGAGTGGGAGAACAACAGTATCCCCCCAAGAGTGAGTGTTACCATCTACTCTGGTAGATTCTGTGGTGTGGTTGTAGTGCACGAAAGTCTTACTCAGAGCTGAGTGCCCACTTTTCAGAGCCCTGTGCAATCAGAGTCTTTGTTCTGAGGAATTTGCATTTTAAATAGACAAGTCAGATTAAGGATGGGTGACATAGTCTCTCTTTTACTCAGCAGGAACTGATGCACAGATGTATTTTCTTCTCAGACACAAAGCAAAATTCATCTGAGTCCCAATCCAGTGCCTCAACAGGAAGATCAACCACTCTGTCAAGTCTGTAGTCACTTTTCCAGCATAGACCTTCCTCTTTCCAGATGTCATTGGTTGAACTTTCCCTAAAAATAGGCCTGTGCAGTAAAGCAACCTTTGTAGAATGCTGCTTCTTGTGGAAAGACATTGCCAGCATTGATATACTGTTGACTCACTGGTCAGTTCCCATCTACAATTTCCCACTGCCCAGCAGCGCTCTGCTTTCTCAAAGTTTACATTTTGATTTCTGGGTAGAGCAATGGAACAAGTGGCCAATTCATCCTTACCCTAAAAAGGAAGGGTTGGAGTGAATAAACCTATTGTTGGAGGGCACCGTCTATTTGCCAAATTCTCTTCACAGCAATTAACATGACTACATCTAATTGGTGAAAAGTTCAGGGAGAGAGCTAAGGACTTCTTAGGAATTTTTGTTCCTTGATGAGTTTTAGTGCAGTAGTCTGAATTATATGACTTTTTTTACATATGTATTTACAGGGTAAAAAGTTTATTTAATTTTTCTTATTAGAGGTTAATGAGTTTTAGTATTTCACATTATCTTTGTTGTAACTACCAGGTTTAATCTTGAAAATCATTTATTACAACAGTAGTGTAAATGATGTGTTGAAAATAATGTAATAGTCTAGATGACAACAACAACAACAACAACAAAGTTGGGCCTTCAGTTCTCTAGGCAGCATAATAATCTACATAATAATGCCATGTTTGCTTTAATTGGCTTTTGAAAAATAACCCATGAGTTAAAAAACAGACAAGCTGCAGGGAGACATTTACATTTCGGCAGATCACCCGTACCCGTGAAGTGCAGTGAAAGACAGACTGTTGGTGTGTGATGAGCTTGATGCAGTTCCTCACCAGGAGCCATCAGCTGCACACACCTGCAAGCCTCAGCTGCTCTATACTTAAGCTTGAGCTCAACAGGTGCTGAAAACCACTGGCAGGTACTGGTGATACTGGTGTTTGTCCCCTCCTTGAAGACATTTCTCATCTCATACTTTGTGCCCATGCTGTGCACAGTCATGCTGCCAAGCAGCAAGGGACAGGGGAAGTGCCGTGTGCTGCAAGAGCAGAAGAAGGGAGGGAGGTGAAAGTGCTGCAGAAGAGCTTCCTTCCAAATTGCTTCCAGATGTGCAGGTCTCTTCTGTCTGCTTCATTGTTTGATAGCAGGGAGGAGACCAGCTTACCAATCTGCAGGCAACTAGAGACATCATCATGATGGCCTCTGCAAAAGATGGAGGTCTGGTTCTCCTCCCACCTACAGTATGGGTGTCGCTCCGGTGTCTCTCATCTCCGTGGCACAAGGAGAAGCTACTTTAGAGAGGGGTAAGCGGACGCTGATCCATCTGGCCTGAGTAATGAGGGTCCTTGCTGCTAAGTCATGTGTTTATTTTTCCTCCCAGGTAGCAGACCCGTGGTCAGGGCTCAGGGCAGAGCGGGTCTGACTGCCCTGCAGGATTCAGCTCAAGCGCTGAGCACAGGGCTTGGAAAATGGGGAGACCAAAATTCAAAGGGGGGGTGAAACTGATGTTTCCATTAACTGCAGAGAGCCTTGCACTTAGAGAATGTGACAGGCCTGCATTGAGTATGAGGATGATCGTAATACCTCCAATGTTTGCTTTGTGTGTTTGGATTGCAAGCTCTTTGGCCCAAGGACTGTGTCTCATCACGTATTTACACAGATCCCAGCACAGCGTGTCACTGGTCTCAGTAGGGGCCTCCAATCTCGAGTGATAATAATGAACTGGCTTTCTTCTAAGTGTTATTTACCCAAACAATACTGTGTTCCATTGTACAGCATTGTTTTTATTAATTTTTTTTTTCAGTTCAAATGAAATAAAAACATTGTCCACCCAAACACTGAGGAACAATATGAGTGCTCATCTCCTGCTGGGAAATAAAAATTCAAGAGTTTCAAATACCAGTGCTTCCTGGCCCCTTTAGTCACTTTGAGGACTTCTGTCTGATGATAAAATGTTTTAAAACCATTTTAAACCTTGTCCAGGCTGGCATTCCTTGTCTGGATCTTAGCAACACAACAAAGCTTGCTTTGAAAGTCTCTTAGAGAGGCAACCCCCAGTTCATGTAGTTGATACTTATGTGAAGAAGCCCAATTTATTTGTATAACAGCTGCTTGAATGCACATTTGCAGAATCTATTCCAGCATTTTTTAGAACATGTGATGTAACTTTAAAGCTGAAGAAGTCTTGGGGAGGAGTGCAAACCAACCTGTTCTTTTGATCTAAAAGATACTTTTTACTTAAGGAAAAAAACCCAGAAGACAACCCAGAATCTCTCCACTAAACTCGTTTTATTGGAAGCAAAGAATTTTTTTCCATGCACTTGTATGTGAAAGGTCTGTATATTTTCTTCTGTTCTGCTGAACAGCATTATTAGAAGTTGATTGTGCATGTAGCTATGTGCAAGATCTCTTTATCTTTAGTATGGTGAGATGCAGGGAGAGGCGTTTTGGGACGTACCGGATTGTTTTGCAAAGCATACAGAGTTACTCTTAACCCAAACTACATGATGCAAAGTGAATGCTTCTACTTTAAAAATGTAGATCAGCAATGATGCCTTCAGCATGAAACCACCCGATGTAGCCAAGGCATAATTTTATTATCCCAGATGAAAGACAAATATGACCTCATTGTGTTTTGTATGAAAAACATTATTTTGAGTCTGTCTTGTTCCTGCAAGCTTGCTGAGCTGTGTTATTCAGTAATGTTTGGCATATGATAACTTTTTCTGAGGCTGGTGTGCAGAAAGAAAGAAAATAAGGCCAGGTTGGAGCTGCCATCTATTTCCATGGTTTTATTCTTGCCCTTTGAGTTCTTTGTCAGACAGTTGCACTCTGCTACGGTACAACTCCGGTTGTTTTGTGTAAGCGCATCCCAGCTACACTGTCAGTTCTCTTCCAGAGTGCTAAAAGACGTAGGTTGTGTTTAAAGGCTAGAAAGGTCTGGCCTTAGCTGCTGAGGCACTGGCTTTTCCTTCTTTGATCTATTATAAGAGGTGATGTTCTTTAAATCAGTTATCTTAATGAGAGCAAACTTGCCAGCACTGACAAGAGAGCATTTTCTTAGGCAGATCTGCAGAGGTGTGTGAGCAGCCCCACACACATCCTTCTGTATGGGGGTTGCCTGGGCATAAACCACCCCAGGCAAGGAGCTTTCTCACTGCCATGGTCTGCTGCAGGTTTATGTGCCCTGCTACAAAGGTGCATTAATGCCCTGCAGGAGCTGGGCCGCAGGGGCCGTGGCTGATGCCCCAGCAGCCCGGTGCGGCCACGGGCCCCACTACTCTCCGCAGGACCAGCGTGTGCCACGCAGCCGTATGCCCAGCCCTGAGCTCTCGGAGGGGCTGCTAGATATCTCTTCGTCTTCACAGCCGGCTCTCTGCTAGGGTTGTGGGAACTGGAGCTTTCAGCAAGGATGAAACATTAATATCGCCATATTCACTTCCATTTTGGGGTGGAAACAGAAAATAGAACTGCAACAGGTGAAGCTCACAGATTTAGGGAAAAAGTCATTTCTAAATTACAACTTCAGTGTTCTGATAATTCCATAAATAGTATTTTTTTCAAGGCTGATGTTTCTTATTGGTATTTTGGAATGGAATTGTTGTATTTGCCTCCTCAGTTTGGGAATCTTGAAGTTTTTTCTTTTTTCTTCTTATTCTTTCCTCTTGGAAACAATTGTAATGAAGTAGGAAAACTTGGTTTTCATCTACTTCTAGTGTTTTCCAAATAGAAAATATAGGACCAAAATTACAAGATATTGAATTGAAAGGCAAACTCCCCTACAAACACATTCACTTTTTCTCCACTGTTCTGTTTCCTTGTTTACTGTAAAAAAGAAGTTAAAAATATATTTCCCTACACTTTCTTGAGCTTCACGGAAAAGGAGGGATAAAGAAAGAAAAACAAGTGCACAAATGGTTTCCAAAAATAATGACATTAAATACAAAGTGTAAGATCCATTTTTTAATTCAGCAGTGTTTAGTTTTCCATACTACTTTTGGAAATGCCTATGTTTTTAAAAGCATCTGTTCCTTTGATTTACCTGTTACTCCCAGTTGAAATTTTTTAAGTAGCTCTACTTGAGTCAAGTTGAGTGAAGAGCCTCTAGAAGAAGAAAAAAAAAAAAGTATATCCACTTAATGAGCAACAAAGTTAGTGATCTGTAGCAATTACCCAAGTGAGTAATTTTGTTTCATTAATGCACCCTAAAGCACCAAGCTGTTTTGTCAATGGGCACTGCAGGGCCATTGCAATGCTCAAAGAGACAGTTATGTTACCAACCGCGGTGTAAGGGATAGGTTTACCAACAAGGAGGGAGAGAGAAAGTAGCTTAGCGTAAGAAGAAAATTAAAGACCATCTATTATTGTCACGGAAGCCAGTGGCAATACTTGTAAAGACTCTAGCAGAGCAGGGTCACACATCAGTTTTTTCTGGCTTTTCCAACTTCCAGTTTCTTGGTTACTGTGGTTTTTTAAGAGGGCATCTTGATGCACACAGCATCTCAGATTGAAAGGGGAAGGAGGGCATGTACCTGGTTTACCTGAATCCTTCTTGGAGGAAAGTAGAAAAGCAGATAGCAGAAATGAAGGCAAAGCTGTATTATAACTTCTAGGCATCTCTGGATCACTCGATATGGGACACACACAGCGTATGATATATTAAGGTGAAGTATTGAATATCCATAAAGGACTACTAGCAAATGGTGTCAATTTTCAAACACTTTGCTTTGTCAGCTTCACAAATTTAAAATCAATCATCAAAAGTCTCTGTATAGATCAGCTGAAGAGATATAAATCCTTATGGTTATCTCCCTGACAAAAAAGTTGAAATTAAAGATGAGTTTATAAAGACTCAGACGGGAAGAATTCTGTAGTGCTAAAAACTGGGGTCATCCAACCTCTCGGTTTGGAAATAAATGCTGAGGAAAAACAATGACACCCAGTGCACTGCTAATAAATACATCTTGGAGGACAGTTGAACACGCAGAAAAATACATTTCACAGAGAGGCTTATTTTCAGCATGAATGCCATTTTCTCACTGCATTATCATAAACATGAGAGAAGAAACAGCTATAAATAAAAAATTCTTGGGCAGTCCCTGGAGACTTGTCAAAAATATGTAGTTTTTGTACATCGCAGTGTAAAAGTATTCATTAAAATTAATTTTTAAAATGCCCTGTCCAATATTAGTTGCCTGATGTCCTTCCTTTGATCATAAATTATAAATGAACCGGCAAAAAATGAAGAAACCATGATTCCATTAATGAATTATTGAAGTGCAATTGTTAGTTTTTGCAATCATTGGGCTAATAAGCTCAGGCTTGTGACACTGAAGTGTTTCTCATTTGAGGGTGATGATGATTGTAATGTTATTAACACCATTATCAGTGTGTCCTGTGCCGCATAAACCCAACTGGCTCCTTTGGTGGCTACACTGTGGCACGGCTGCTGGAGCTTTCATTGGGTCTGTACTGCAGGAGAGGGAGTTGACACTGAGGAAAGTCGGTGACAACAGGGTTCATTGGGTGGCTCCCCCCATGGCAATACTTTAAAAAAGACAAGCAGCGTACTGACACAAGAGAATCTTCTCCCCGCAGCAGCTTGCCAGTGCCAGCGGCACACGCAACCAGCTTGGCCCATTCCAGTGGCGGCTCCGGGAGCTCCAGCGAGTCCGAGAGCAGCTCCGAGTCTGACTCCGACAGTGAGAGCAGCTCCAGTGACAGCGAGTGCAACGAGGAGTCGCGCAGTGCCACGCCAGAGGTAAAGCCACACTCTCAGCTCCTCCCCAGTGGAGGCTCGGAGGAGGAAGCATGGAAGGGAATGAAATCCTGCTCCCTGTTAGGAAAATGTTGGAATTCTGTGCTATTTGATGCTGTTGACTTTTTTCTCCCTTTAGAGTTTTATGTGTATGACCCACATACTCATTCTAGCTTTTGGAAGAATCCTTCTGGCCTACATTTGAATTGCTTTAAAGAAATATTTAGATTTTTGCCAGTAGCTAGAGAAGATTTTATTGACATAGTATTCAGCTGGGACTAAGAAAAGGCAACATGACAAAACTATGTCTTCAGGGACCAGCTAAACTTTTTAGTTGTATTAAATTTCTCCAGGGCCACATTGTAAACCAGATAAGGAAGCCTAATTAACCATAAATACTCCATAAATACTCCCATAAACCTAGCAGTCACCACTAGTTGAAATAAAAGGGTACGTTAAAAACGTTCTCATTTAAAGGGAAAAGCGTTGCTTCTGTCTGAGATTTGTTCCTTGTCGTTCTTCAAACTGCAGCCTGAACCTCCCTCAACAAACAAATGGCAGCTGGATAAATGGCTAAATAAAGTGAACCCCCACAACAAGACCATCATCAACAATCAAAATGAGCCTCACAACGAGACCAGCTCCCAGGCCCAGAGCAACCAGCAAACCGAAGGGCCAAACAAAGGGAAGCTCAACAGCAGCCTGCCCCCAGCCGATTCCAAAGACCGGGCGATCCTTAGTCCCATCCGAGAGAAAGCCAAACCACGGGTTGCCCAGAAAACCCCAGAGGCAAAAAGCTCCAAGCAGAAGTCACCAGCTCATAATGAGCCAACTTCACAAAGGACTACTGGGAAAAAGCAACCCAAAAAGGTAGAAAGGACTTCCAGTGTAGAAGAGTATAACTGGCCCAAACCAAATAATACCAGCAACACTCCCAAAGAAAAAGACACACAGGAACTCCCCGAGCAGCCAAAGGTTCGAACTAAAGCAGCAGTTGGGAAGACCGCTCCAAGGAAAGAACCACGAACTAGCACAGGTCTCACTTCAGAGAAGAAAAAGTACAGAGGCCCCAGCAAAATTGTCCCTAAGTCCCGGGAATTCATTGAAACGGATTCATCTACTTCTGACTCAAATACAGACCAGGAGGAGAGCTTGCAGGCTAAGGTATTGCCAGCTTGCACTGGGTCTGGCAATGGCGTCAAAGTGAAGGACTCTGGCAGTAACATCCTCAGCGTAAGTAGTTTAACTAGCAATGGCAGCAACACATCCATTGACCAGACCAGCAATGACTTGGAGGAGCAGCTCTTTTCTCCTATCCCAATCGTACAAAATGAACTTCTGTCTCCACTGAGAGAATATGAAGAACTCAAATCTCTGTGGGTGAAAATAGACCTTAGTTTACTCTCCAGGATACCTGGACAAGAGCCTTTTGAGACCGCGTCTGTGAAATGCGAACCAAGAGAGGCAAATGTGAAACACAGGCGACCATCTCGAGAGTCCCCTACCCCAGCAGCTGAAAAACCATCCACAAAATCCAAAAGGAAACACAAGGTAAGTCGTTTTTGTCATTCAGAGGAAAACACTGAATATCTATGCATCCTCGAGGTCAGGATGGCAGTCAGCGATTCCTCACTGCACCTTCAGCAGGGCTGTAAGGAGGCATCATAACACTAAGGCTTTATTGTTTTTACAAAGGATATGCATTTACAAGTGCATTACAAATTAACATCAGAAACTAGTAAAAAACAAACTCCAGCTGACAAAATCGATGAACGATCTATTTTTTTGAGATTTGTCTTACAAGCTTTTTCACTGTATTTGTTCACTTACCCATTAATTTCCAGCATTCTGTAATCTTGCAAAAGATTCCCAATGATGAGTTCGTATTACTATGGGTTCAGCCATACTTAGAAAATTTGACTTCTGTTCGGAAGGCAGGGTTTTATTGTCTGCAGAATTAAGGCATTTTCACCACTGGCTTAAACAGGCTTAGCTTCATTAAAGTAAATGGAATGGTGCTTGCTTATGCTCCTGGTGAATTTAGTCTTTATATTGTTTTGTTGTATAAACAAATGTGATTCATAGAAATATCATTTGCTTAACTAGCTGCTTTCTCTGCACAACCACCTGAAAAAGCAAATATATTTTGACTTAAGGCATTATGATTTGTCATGTGTTTTATGTTATTTATGCCCAAGGGTATCCTATCTTGTGGGATATGACAGTGCACTTCAAACTAAATGTGTTTTCAGAATGGAAACTGAAGTTTTGTATCATAAATGAGTTTTTGTAGTCACTTTTTTCCAACTGAAATGGTTGTGCTCTGGTCTGTCTGTGAGAAGTCATCATAGCGCGTTTTTTTAATACCCCAAATTTTATAAATCATTGTGAATGTGACTTCAGCTGTCTGTTCTAGTGGACTTCTTGAAATCTTGAGTTTGAGCAGTCCAGTGGTACGAGAGAGTTAATACAAGACAAAGACAGACAGTGCCCAGCAGACACAGGCTCTGCACCCCTGCCTACATGAGTCACTGCACTGGTTCCTTCCCTGTTGAATTAAGTGGAAATAATCACATGAGTAAACTCAGCAGGTTTTTATTCAATTTATATTCTAGCTGTACACTAGAGGCAGAGATGTAAGAAGGAAGGAGAAAAGAAGAAAGAGGAAAGGGATGTATAAAAGTCCATGCTTATGTGTATGTGTAAGTACACCAGAGTGTATATTAATTACACAAAAAAACCTTCTTGCTAGGTAACTTAGTGGAGTGTCAGTATGATGGAGAAGGAATCTTGGCTAAAACACAAGTGTAGTATTGGCCACTAAACTGAGGGCTCCCAGGGGAAAAAAAAAAAAAGGATTATATGAAAGTTGGAACCTCATCATTTCATTAGCTGGGACTTTGAATCAGAAAGTAACAAAATGAGGACTCTTGCTCTGGGACTGTACAAACATAAGCTATGGTCTGAAAGAGCCCGTTCAGTTGCTGTATGATTGTTCACTGCTGCTACCCAAGGGGAAACAAACCAATTAAGATGACTTGAGGGTATATCAACAGTTAAAACGGGGGAGGGAGAGCCTGATTTCTCTTTCTAAATCATGCTATTAAAAGATTTATTTTAGCCATCTACTAGTGGGCTTGAAGGCTGATATGAAGGTTCCAGTGACAGAGCAGTAATCAGCTTTGCTTGTATCATCCTAGTTCAGGCACAAAAGTCATGCATCAGGGAATCTTTCAAAGCAAATTTTAAAACAGCTATTGCAGTAAATGACTACCGCAGCTCAGTCCTGTAGTCTTTTAGACCTGTGAGGAATACTTACTTAGGGAAGTTTTCCCATCAACTTCTATTAAGTCAATGAGTAAAAGCTATTTACTTGAGTAAGATTCAGTGCTATCAAGTCATTCCATCTGAATTATTAATTAATTTCCAGTGCACTACAGAAGATAGCTATAGCACATGAGGCGTCTTGCTTCCTAATTATCTGGCTATGTCACTTGTTATATAACTTCACGTCATGTGTTTGGAGTACATTTAGCCCTGATTTCAGGTGACTTTCACTTCTCTTAGACCAGTATTTTAACTGCTGCTACTGTAAAGGAAATAAACTGAGATTCCTGAGCTCCTCTTAATGGCAAGTGAGATTGTGCATAGATGCTGGATCTTTCAAGCTCTACTTTTTTTGTTAAAGCAGCCGGAAAGCCTGGATACCTTTGTTGAAAGCAAGAAGCAGCGCCTGGAGGACCCTTCAGCTTCATGCCTGCTCCCACCTTGTATCTCTCCGATACCGAATCACAGATTAACCAGCACTAAAGAGTAAGTTGTATTTTTTCACACAACGTTCATGAGAGACTTCACGGTACTGTTCTACAAATGTCTTTGCTATAGAGCCAGATGGGCTTATGAGCCCATGAGCGTAAGTGACCCTGCACTGCTATTCCCATCCATCAGGAAGAGGATCCACATGGTTTGGGATGAAATTCATTCATCCTTCTGATGGGCTACAGGAATTCAGAGTGCCACCACAATCCTGGTGTACTCCTCTACCCCCATGCTGCATCCTTTCAATGTTCTTTATTGTCCCCATCATCCTTAACCTCTGTGACCAGAGAATCCTACTAAAAGTGGGCTTTATTTGATTGCCTGGAATTTATTTTTTAAAATCATTTTCGTAAGAGGCAGTTCTCAGTTATATTGAACGAAGTAGTGACTTTGCTGTTCACTTCAACGGCTCTTATTCTTTAACTGTGTATACGCAGTGCCAGGGGTGACCATCCTAAATGTTTCAGACATACATGCTTTGTATTTCAGCAGATGTATAATCAAATAGTTTGTGCCTTTCAGAGTGTCTTTCAGAGATGGCTATAATGCTTGAGCAAACAAGCGCCACGTAAATAATGATTCTGATTAGTATAATCACAAGATTAACATTCTATAAATAACCAAAGAGTCCAGTTCCCTTCTGTCATCAATTTTGTGCTTTTACGATTTTGAGATGAGGCACTTCTTTCTGCTTTGCACTAGGACAAGCAAAGAATCAAACCCACAATGTGCTTCTGAAAACAATTTGATTGTAGTGGTATTTAAATTTAGATAAAGTTCAAAAATTATTTATGAAATAGCAGACAAATTTTAAAATCCATAAAGAAGGTTGAGCATCATTTTATTTATACTGGTGTAATTATGGAGTAACTTCAATCCTTGAACTAACCCCTCATTCTACCACTGAGAAGGTCAGAGCTGGAGTCTGGAAAAGGCAGATGAGTTGAAAGCTACAATGTGATCTGTAACATGTTGCACATTTGATAAACATCATGATGGGTGTTGCCTGATTGTCATTGCTAGAAATACAATGAGCAGAGATATATTGCAGAGGGAATCAAGGATTATCCATCCCCAACACCTCCACAATCCATTAAAAAAATCTTTCTATTCTTGTCGCCAGCAAGCCCTAAGGATCCACCCCCAACCTGATGTTTCTTAATTTGAGCTTGTTTTCCAGGTCATTAATTTGATTCCTCAGAGCTTTCAAGCCTTCGGTATTCTCTGTTAAAATATAATTGTGTCCATCAATAGTTATTTCCATATGCTAGCTTTTCCTCTTGTCTGCCTCAAGTTTTGAAACAAAATTTTCTGACTTCTTTTCTGCTGCAATGATTGAGACCTGGATCACACTGCATTTGTTATTAGTGTCTTCTGAGTTTGCTTGAAACAAATGCAATATTGTTTGATAATTCAGGTCTTCAACTCCCAGAGATGTGCAACTGAATATATATATAGATCAACGTATTTCCCAAAAGATTAGGGAGCCGGCCGAACAGTGTGCCGACAAATTTCTGGAGAGCCCCAGATTGTTTTTAAGCAGTCAGGAGCAGTTCTGTTTTCCAGAGGGTTAAGTAGAGTTTTAAGGGGAGGCAGAAGAAAGGGGAAGCTGAAAGTATGCTGTTCAAGGGCATGAGGGAAAATACCACTTCAGTGGTAAAAGGTTGACAGACAGGCTGTGCTATTTGCTCCTTTATTCCCAAAGGTCCTACATTTTCTTTCAGAACTCTACATAAGGACTTTGAGAAATAAGGGAGATTCAGCTACAGGTGTGATGATGATGTTCATCCATTAAGAAGGTGTTACATCCCACAGCAGATATTCTCACTTGGGAAGAACCTTAGGTCTCTCCCGTTAGAACTTGATCCCTGTGCCAACAAGTCAAGTTCCCCAAGGCAGACTTCAGAGGCTTTTATTGGGCTTTTTTATAGATACAAGAGTGTTACGACAGAAAGACCATGATCTCTGGGCCAAAATTTGGAGGCATTCAGGAGTCTGGAGGAGTCAGTGAAAGATAGGCCTCACCTGTGCTTTTGCAGCTCCCACTGGCTGCCTGTCTATGGTTCAGGCATTTTAATACATTTCTCACATAATCTTGCCCTAAATATATGGGCTCAATAAAGCAAGCAAAGATGCACAATTAATTTTTAAAGGGTTCCATGTCTAATATGGGCAATTATATGCCTAATTTCTACAAGTTTCTATGCCTACATGCGCAATTTGAGTGTAGAAATTTCAAATGGTTAGTTGTGAATTTAAAAACCATTCGCACAACCAAAGAGCCTGTTTGTATTATGTAGTCATTGCATAAGCAACTAGTTATCTCTCTGTTCCTTCCCTCACACGCTCTGGGGCTGATGCCTTTTCCTAAATCTGATGTGACACTTAAAATTGTTGAAACTATTGCCGCTGTATTTTCCTTATTTCTGATATTTCATAGCAAAAGAAGGAATAGATGACACTGTGTTTTGTCCAAGTAATTCATAGTGATACCTTGAAACACTGGTGTGAGGCTGCATTTTTTGTCAGATCAGCTGCCCACTTTGCAGCAGAGGATTATTTATGTATTTACTTGCTTGCCAGAGCAATTTTAATTTAAGCATTAATTGTATGTGCTGCTGAATGCCATTTATATCTGAATACCTGATTGGTAGACCCAGTCCAGACAGAGCACTATTAGCCAACATTTGGCAGTTTGTAACAACACAGAGGGTTATTTGCTGATGCAAACTGTGAGTCTGAATTTCAAACTAGACTCATACCAGTGAAACAAGCCTGCCGTCTAACAGGCACGCTAGAAGTCTGTCTGAGGCAAGCATTTCAGCCTGTTTTTCAAGATTTCCTGTTCCCTTTTGTTTAACCTTTAGTTAAAGATGCACCTGTACTTGACAACGTTAGCCGATCCCTTGAGTAGTCACAACAGCGTTCACTGGGGTTCGATCCCTTGAGTAGTCACAACAGCGTTCACTCGGGCTTGTTGGCAGACAACAGCGTTCATTGGGGTTCGTTCGCAGCGGAGGCAGCCTTCTACATCTATGACAATGACTTCAGCTTCATTCAGTTGCTGCCATATGGTCCAAACTAATGCGGGAGTGACCTTTCCCTGCTAACCCCCTGCAGAAAATCAGATACACCGTCAATGTGCGGCATTTCATTGTGGGCAGGGAGCGTAGAGGCGAAGGAAAGCCAAGTGATTGGTATAGACAATGGCTTTGTCTCGTTAAGAGGCCGGAGATACCACTGCATACCACAAGGAGTGGATAAAGAAAGGGCAAAGAAAGGCAGCTTGAAATGTGAGAGTAGATGGAAATTCTCTCTCCTTCATGCACTGACCTCTTGTTGCCTGCTTGCTTGCTTTCTGCCCTAAAAGAAACCAGGCTGAAAAAATAAGCAGATGGGAAGCCTTCTCATTCCTCGATAATTGGCCTTTTCAGACACAAACATTAAACCCTGCAGCCACAAGACCATCAGTTCTGGTTGTATTTTTTCTTTGCACTTTTATTGTGTTTCTCCTGAGATTTTAAATATAGTTTAACTAATGATGATGTCAGCAAATTAAACCATTGAGTCTCGGTAATTATTGCAATAAATTCATTCAAGATTAGAGATTACCGCAATCAAAGACCAGTTTCTTAGCCCATTAACAGCCCAAAGCAAAGTGACAATCTGGTTAACTGCTGGTAACAACCTATTTCATGGAGGTTATTGTAAACGTAAATGCTTTGGCATAAATCTGAGGGAAGTAACATTGCTAAATAAATTATCAGCTTAAATCCTGCAAAAACTCATAGGATTAAGTGGGCAATAGGGGAAAAAAAGAAAAAAAAAAAAAGACAGAATTGTAACTGTAAAGTATTGTTGGGTTTTTTTAATTTGAGTTATGTAGGAAAAAGATATCCTCAAATGCATTTTCCTTTGTGGTTAAGTCTTCCCACCCACAGAATGACTTGTGTGCCAGAGCTAAGTAGTTGCGCTTGTATCTTTGTTTGCCCCATCTTATATTTGAGCCCAAAGATGACGTGAACTGGTGAAGTTTTAAGTAGTGAAGTTTTAACCATGGTACCTGCAGCCTTCTTAATTTTTTCTTGTACTACTCTTAATCCCTCCACCTCCATGTAGCAGTTGAGGAATGTCGCTTCGATTGCTTTATACGTGCCTTAAATTTCTCCATGCAGTGGTAGACTCTCCAAGCGACAGAGACTTGCATTAGCCCTGGAAATAGCCACGATGTGCTGAGGAACCTCAGTAGTGATGCAGGGTCAGATCCGAAAGGAGACTTGGCCAATGTCTCACATTCAGTCTTCCTTCAGACACTTTTGAGATCAATCTGCCAGACTCAGTTGCTCTTCCCTTTGCAAAGCTGTACCAGGGAGAAAGAAGAGCTCCACACACCTCCATGCACAGGGGCACGGAGAACCACTTCGGTCTGTGCTCCCACCCATATATGCATGTTCAGGGTTCCCTGTGTACAACACTTGTTTGGGAGGCAGAGGGTTTGGATTCTGCTCCTGGGTATTTCATCAGCTGTGTCTGCTTTGCCTCTGTACAATCCAGTAACACATGCACATTTTCCTGAGGTAGTGCTTACTCTCTTTTGGAAAAATTTCTTCTGGAAAAAGTTCAGAGTATTATTGTGCTATAGCTACGGTGACTTGTCTGAGTTCCAAAATGCCCTTTGGGGGTAAGAAAGCTAACAGATGGGGCTTTGAGTGAGAACTTTTTGGATGACATGTTGTATGACCACATGTGCATAAAATCAGTCTCCTCGAGGAACTGCCAGTGTCTTCCAACCTGGTTGCTTTCCTTTGATCTTCTTCAGGCCCTTGTGTTTTCTGAGCAGGACAGCATCCATACGAGTCCTACTGTAAGGCAGTATGAATTCTGTGTTCATTTCATTTCTTCAGTCTGAAAATCATTAATATCAGAGAGTTTCAAAGAAGATATTTTTAACTCTGCTTCAGTCGAATTAAAATAGTTTTGAGTAGAAGAGCTATAAAACCTGAAACATGGGGAGTTTGTTTGATTTCACTCTGTGATTTCACAGTAAGGCTAAAATATTTTTGTATCACCAAAGGCCCAAAGTAGGGGAATGACCAAAGCAAGTGTAGATATTGATACTGTTGGTGAAACTGCATAAGAGGCCAGACTGGAATGAGAGAGAGCTCCAGAATGAGTAAGGAAACTTGGGTTGCCTTCTCCTCTTTCCCTGATTACTTTAGTGCACTGGAAATGAAACATAAATTCTTGTTGACTTAATTTGATATTGAAATTTTAGTCAATAATCGTGAAAAGTAAATGATCGTGTAGTGCAATATTAGATGTCTAACAAAAGATTAAAATTCAGGTTATCTTCATTGACTGAGCTAGGTGAGTACCAAAAGTAAAAATCTATGAGTAGACTAACATGTTAAACAGTCAGTGGGGTGTTGGGGTTTGTTTTTTTCTTTTTTGATGGATTTGAGGGGAGAAAGGTCTAGCAGGTTTTTTTTGGTTTTACTGTGTATCACAGCTGCCATTTCTAGCCAGCTAACAATTTCTGTACATAAAACAGACAATAGATTATCATATTTCTTGAGCTTTCATGTCAAAACCACATTCATTTTCTGAATCGCGTTCAATTCATCAACCAATATTTGCTGAAGGGCTTTTGCCAGTTACAATGTATCATTTTAATATAGTGTTGAACATTGGTTTTATTCTAGAGGTCAAATAATTATTATCTTGTTATTGTTATGGTTTTATCATTTTGTAGTTGTTAGAAATTATTTTTTTGGTTCACATGCCATGTGCTATTATGTTTTTTTGCAAAGGTTGCTTATGTGGGCCCTAATCCACCTCTTAAAAAGATGTTTAATGTTAAACACATAAATAGCCATACTTGATGTCAAAGGAACTAACCCCATGCATAAAACTTTCCAGCACTTTGCTGAGTCAGAACCTCTATGACCTCTCAAATGAAGACTGACTCAAATTAGCATTTAAATTGGGTGCCATTTGTACTAATGCACTGGAAGTTGTCCTCCAAAGCAGGCGGTTTCTGCAGCCATTGAAAAGGCAGAGGTAGCTCTTCTGTTTTCACTGCCTGACCCCTTTTGACTTAGCTCCTAGGACATGGAGGCTGCAGGACATATTTGAGGGTAGAGCTGGCTTCTCAGTAAATAAAACCTAGAGCTTTGTGCTATGGAGGATTAACCAAGGTTCTTGAAATGCGACTGCTTCTTGTCTGTGTCCCAGGAGCAGCGGTAGCTCAGTGAAGAAGGTGGCAAAGAAAAGAGAAGAGAAGCTGTTCCCTCCTCCATTATCCCCCCTCTTGGACGAGCCTGTGCACCGGCGGCACAGCAGTGACAACAGCTCCTTCAGCCAAGAGACCAACATCACAAACACCTCTCAGACCAGCAGCTCTTCCTCCTCTGTTTCTAAACACAGAAAGAATGAAAATAAACCCTCTTCTAACCCCAAAGGAATCTGTGTAAGTAACCGACCTCAGTTGCTGGAAGTCAACAAGATAAAATAAAATCAACTTAGCTTTGTTCTGTTTGATTCCCCACCACCACCACCCCCAATATCTATTTTTAAATGCTTTTGTAGCCCCACTCAAGAGCAGCGAGGAGTGGATCTTTGCAGAGCTGGGCATAAGCAACTCTTGCAAGTTCCATTTTTAGGTCAGCATTAGGCATCTACTTGGCGTTGTGTATCACTCCCTGAAACACGCGGTCCCTGAGCCTCAGAGCAGAGCCTTTGCAGCCACCAACGAGCTGCAATTAGTCCCTTAGCTCTGTAGCTACAACACACACATTTTGAAAATAGAACATCAAGAATTTTGGTATCCATCACCTGAATAACTACCCCAAATTCTCAGTCAGAATTAAGCACTGTAGTTACGCTGAATATTGCAGCCTAAACTAAACAGACAAAAACCTAACAAAAAGCTACCTGTCCATAGCACATTCAACATGGAAATATCTCCTCTCGGGCTTGCAGGCTCCCAGCTTCCAGCAGTAAGGTTTATTTACACCTAATCTACATGAATTACATATATAAGCTTTTAGATACCGTGTAAATAGGTTTTTTTTCCACCCAGAAAAAGCATTATTCTGTTACAGCCATCTCCCCATCAAAGGTTTTCACATTTTTCTTGCTTTTCAACAATTTCGGATGGGGTTTTTTTACTGAAAATACATGAAAAAGAGCCAAAACTAGAAGCTGCATAGCAAATTCACTAAAAAAAGTAAAATTTCACATCAGTTTGTCATCCTCTTTTAGAGAAAACAGGGAAACTTCAGGTATTTGGCCCATCTGAGAAAATAGTCCTCCCTCTAGAGTTTCAACCATAACATTTAGTATCAAACTGTATCTTAGGATCACTGTCAAAATTAAAAGACAAGAAGAAAATTCTGCGACAGAAGAGGGCATGCATAGCCCCATTTTTCACAGTTCGCCGCTTTGTGAGAGGTTGTTACCCTGCACTGTAACAGTAAAACTCACAAGTTGCATTGGATCGTAGGTGACAAATCACTTCACCTTATTCATTCATCCCTGTTGCTTTCTGATATCATTGTGTCACTTCAAGCTGAGAGAGTAATACACATGCCTTCAACTGAAATCAATGCCAAAATGAACTGCATATGTCAGCAAATAAACAATGCTATGTAAACAGCAGGGCCGCTTCCTCTCACTCCCAGCATCTCCAGTCAGATTTATCCTTGGTTTATCTATTGTCCTGATACATGAAATATGTGTCTTCTAAAATATGTTAGACTTCTTTCCCTAGTTCATTGGTTCATCTGTAATTTAGTTTATCTGGTTGTGGACCTAGCTTGCAAGTTGCAATTGCCTGATTTAAATGCTTCCGTTATGCTTCTGGTTTTAGTCAATGCAAAGTCACAAATCCAGACTTCTGCTTTCCATTCTTCTCTCTGTTCTGTGTAGCAAGGTGAGGAAACTGTTCCTTGCTGAAATCCAAGCAGACTTTTCAGACACCTTACAGTTAGCTAATAATAATATAGAAAAAAAAGGTTGCATTAGTGTGATCCACGTTGAATGAAGTTGAGTTTACCTCCAGCCCTTCTGCATTAGATTTCCTCACCCTTGCTTTAACCAGCGTCGCTAGTCAGTAACACTGTGGTATCCAGGCTGACTTCACCTAAGACTATAAGTTAATGAGTTCACGTGAGGGGCCAGAGGTAGAGTCATATTGCCTAATTAATCATATAGGCTTATATTATAAAGGACGGAAGGGTGGTTTTTATGAGGTAACCTGAATGTAGTTGGGTATATATGAGTGCTATTTTGTGCCTTAGCCTTTGGTTTGTTTGGGGCTTTTGCAGGGGCGGGGGGTGGATGTGAGCACTTCCATCGTTGGAAGGTGTTTGCTTGAACTATAAAGAGTTAATAACAGTCCTTTTTTTCTAGGAGGAAGAATCTCACAATACACCAACAGCCAACACTCTTCTTGACACCAGCCATCTAGAAACAGACGTCTGGTCTGCAATGCCAACGCTTTCCAATGGGAATTCTGAGCCCAGAAGACCCAAAATAACATTTGATGATGTGTAAGTATTATTGGATCTCTGTGCTAGCTGCATGTTACGTAGTCGGGATTTTCATGGAAGCGGAGCTCCCAGTGAAAGAGAGTATCTTTGATTATAATGCTAGCATTGGGCACCTGTGTGGATAGTGCTGCACAAAGGCACACACAGTTTTAATCTTTACAAATGAACTGTTGTCACTGATTAATGAAGACTCTGTTGATAAATGTTTTCAGATCATGAATGTTGGTTCACAGTAATTCTTCTTCATTTTTTTATTTTAGCTCCTCTAATGGAAACTTCTTATACTTAATTAGTTTAAAATATTTTTCCTTTTCCCCCGTTCAGCACACATTAGTGGGTCCTTCGGGTGGCCAGTTTCTACAGCTACTTATTTTACATTCTGGTCACCTATCATATCTTTGCGTACAGCAGCTTCAGATTAATATCGGGTTAAGATTTAAAGAGATAAGTGGGCGTATATGTTGAAATTGTTCTTGGAAGCAGTCAGCAATTTTCCCAAACAATGTTTGTCCAACTGTATGAAAACAAAGACTTGAAATAATTGATTTTGTCTCTTTAGGCTTCACAATGCGGATTATTACATGCAAGAGGCTAAGAAGCTCAAGCATAAAGCAGATGCATTGGTAGGTTATCACAGGGGTTTTTTTGTCTCTTTCCACTATGGAGCTGTGTGTTACAAAAATGTACGTTCTGAATGTCATCTAAAGCTGAGAAACCAAGAGGAACCCTGCTATTGACTAAAATATGCTTCAGATTGTACTCCATAAACACACTGTCCACAGCAAGTCAAACCCTGAGCACCATTCCTAGCCTTTAACAATTCGTTCCCAAAAAAAGAAGCTCCTTACAACAGCTGGTGTCTCTTCCAAGGAGGAGCAGCAGTCCATGCTGTTTATGAAGGATGTAAGACAGTTTCATGAAAGATCATGTGTATTTGAAATTTGTTTTTCTATTCACTTTGAGCCGAAAACAAGTGTTGAAATATTCCATAACAGAAAGTTAAGAAAGGCAAATCACCCTCCACCCCATTATCATGTGGTAAAACTGTTTGATATTTCCAATCCAATTGTTTAAAATTTGCAACAATTGATTTTTTTAATAATACATTCATTTTTATTGCATGCTTTTAGGCTGGTAAATAAAGACTCAACACGCTTCTTCCCAAAAAATCTTGCAATGAGGTAGTTCAATGCTGGGAAAGCTTTTTCTCTCATTTTGCCCCACATGAAATTCCAGTAAGATTGACCTAATTTTGCGAAGTGTTTTGATTTTGATAAAACTACCTAATCTGACAGATTATACTCTGTCATAGTTTGTTCAGTCCAAGCTATTGCTGGCACTGAAGTGCCTTTAATAGCCATTTGCTTTGCAACTGGGGACTTCGCTCCTGTACGCTACGTAGAGTACAGAACAGCAGCTCATTTAGGCAGGCTTAGTGGAACTTGACTCCTCTATTTATTTCAGCTAAGATGTCTAAAATGGAGTGTGGCCATTCACTTTGCTCCTCAAAATCACAACTGAAAAAGAACTGGGTGATTATTCACCTCTCGCTTTATTATTTGTGGGGTTTTTGCACGCATATTATATCATTCCACGTCAGAGATTTTGTGCTTGGAAATAAGTGTCCAAAAAAAACCCAAACCCCAAAACAATCACATGCGACGTTTTAAAAAGACAAAAAAAACCCAAATAAATAAAAGAAATGGCTTTCCCTCTGCTGTCGGTGAGCTGAAGGAGAGTTGACATGTCAAGCTGCCTGCTTCAGCTCTCCAGGCTCCCTTTTGACTTGGGGCACAGTGTTACCAAGTGTGTTTTCTGTGGGAGGTGGGCTCAGGTTTTTGGCTATCAGTGGGTCAGCAGTCGTCCCTCCCGATCTGCCCATTTACAGGAGGTGGCCTGCACTGATTCCTGCAGCCCGACGCAGCAGAGCATGTTCAGCCAGAGCCCTGACACCCGCACGTGGGGAAGGCTGGCAGAAGCAGACTGACAGCACCTCCCGCAGCTGATTGACCTTTAAAGAAAATACACATGGTTCTGGCACAGGGATGCCTGCTCCATGCTAGCAAATATTTACAGGCTCAGGCCTCTGATGATCTCAACATGCTATGTCAATCCGCTTCCCTCCACAGCCTGATTCGCTCAGAAAGCGTTGACCTGTCTCACGTCCTCTTACCTTTGACTATGCCTTGCGGAATCAGGGGTGTTTCTCAAGCAGAACTAAGAGGAGCAGGCACGGCACATAATGCTGCTGCCCGCAGGCAGGCCTTGCCTGTCGCATGCCGTTTGACACCCCGAGCGCTCTTACGGGAACGTGAGGCCATCCGCTACAATGCAACTTGTCGGCAGACGTAAATACCCATGAACAAAGTATCTGCTTTTTCTTTCCACTATTTAGGTCTCAACTTTTTTTCGCACCCAATACAGCTGCGCACAAATTATCTCCATGTAACACATTTGCTGTGCAGTCCTGTAGCGTTACTTGTCCTATGGAAACAATTGCTCCTGGTTACTTGGTGCTGACATGACAAAGCACACGCAGCATTGAAAGATGTGTTGCAGTGGCTAGAAAGATAGTGTGTGTGACCTCAAAATGTGTCAGCAAATGTTAATGAGATTTGTGGCAATGTTATTCCTGAGCTTATACGGAAAATAGATTTCTGGTGAAGGGCAGGGCATTTTGCATCTTAGGAGAGCGACCCCATGAAAACCTATCCTTGTCTGGGACGGCAGGAATCAGCTAATTTGGATGGGCTGCTGCAGTAGCAACTGACTGTACCATGTGGAAGAGATCTTGGAGACCTTGCTTTGTTCTCTGCGGAGCTGGGATGAGCTGGAGTAATTCCACCTACTCCACTAGAGTCAGCATGGAGCAAAGGGCAGGATCAGATCCCATTTCTGGCTCAAACTGTGTGTCTGTACTAAATCTGCTTGTGGCCAGATTCCTTTTTTTCATACCACAAAAAGTCGTCTTCGGAAGACTTTGAAGCAAGGAATTTGAAGAATATGCTGAGAAATGGCCATTGGAATAGAGAGAAAACGTTTAGAAATATTTCCCCTTTTGTGATTATTCAAGTAATACCTATCAATTATACAAAGGCTTTGTACATAATCAGTGCAGAAGAGCAGAACTCAAAATTAAAGGTATGCAGAGGGAACTAGTTGTAAGGATTGCTTAGAAGTAGCCATAAAGGCAAATATAATGTTACCTTGGACCAATACTAAATGTTCTGCTTAATATGTTGCTAGAATAGGCTTCCATTTTGTGAATGGAAAACATATGCAGATGCATCAAAAATATTTTGATAGAGACATACAAAGAAATTTTTAAATTATTTAAAGTATATTGGACCTCTTATATCAAATGCCACATTAGTAGAATTCTTACATCCAGCTATCAAAAATTGAAAATGTTAAATACCATTATAAAATACTTACTATAAAAATGTCATATATAATATTCATTACACATAAAAAAAGAAATCAGTACATCTAAGTCAGTTTAATCACAACCATTATGAGGGCTAAAACCTTTTGCAATAAAATCCTAGTAAAATAAAATATTTAGCAGTGCTATATTTTCTCCTTTTTTTTTTTTTCTGCTCTTTCAGTCATCACATAAGTGATGAGTTTTTTTTGGTTAACAGTTAACACAGAATGTGACGTCTGACAAATGGCATGGAGTTGTTACTTAACCCGTGCATAGTGACGTTCAAACTTAGTTCATATATCAAGGAGCAATATGGATTTGTTCAAACATGCTTAAGTGTCCCTCATTGCCTGTGTAAATCCATGCATGTCGATGGACATACACTGACTTTCCTCTGCGGAGCATCTGGCCATATACTACCTGAAAAGATTTGGTAAAAACATAGACCCTGCCTTAATTACTGTATGAATTCATTCTTAACTACCAGTGTCACTTTGCCTTCATCCTAATGCTAGTGTTGCTTTGTATTATGATCTGTCTACCTAAAAATTAAAGCTGAAGGATTTTCTTGACAGTGTCATTTCCATTTCAGCTGGAGAAGTTCGGCAAAGCGGTGAATTATGCTGATGCTGCCCTCTCCTTCATCGAGTGCGGGAATGCTATGGAGCGAGATCCATTAGAAGCTAAATCTCCATACACCATGTACTCAGAGACTGTGGAACTCATCAGGTTAATGTCCTTTCTGTGATCATTTTCATAATCTCATTTCAGTCATAATTAGAACCTGCTATGTTTTAAAAAATACCATTTCGACGTATTAATGATTTGTCCAAGGCATCTTCATCTCAGAAGTCATCATAATTAGTTCTTGCCATTTTATTAATGTCATGGAAAATTTATAATTGATGGACACTGCTTTTATAAATTATCCCCTTTAGAGGTTATAATGTGAGTGTTATAATTTGCAATATTCATAAAATTAAAATTGAAATGTAGTGGGTGGAAGTAAAGTATAGTAATTTCACTGTTTGGCAATGACACTTGTCTTTTAAAAGGTGTAGTTTTATAATTCAAAACATTAAAGTGAGTCTATCAGGATTTCTATTAGAAACCCTGTTTTTAGAGGTTTATAACTTGGCTGTTAAAAAAAAAAAAAGCTGAAGCTTGGCACATAAGATCATAGCCAGAGAGGAAGCTTTCTGCATGTATTGTATTAAAAAAGTGTATTTTTTTAATGTTAAAGGAATGTGAACCAGCTGAATTAGTTTTAATACAGCTTTGTAGACTCATAGGCTAGAATATGGATGAGAGAGCCTTTACTTACTAATAAAATGTCTGAATTATTATTTTAAAATCTGCTGCTGTTCCCTATAGCTGTTTTATAGTGTTGGTTCCGTAGAAATAATGGTCTTCTGAGTAACTAAGGGCTTGTTTGCTTTACTTGCACAAATTATCAAAGTGAAATCAAGCAGGATTAAATTTACCTGTGAGTAGAACAACATGATTTTTCCTCTTCACTGTGATGCACCTTTGCTTTCCCCAGTGTATGCTGGGAATATTACCATTAATGTCAGTGTAATTACTGGCAGTTTACACAAGAGAAAGAAAAGGAGGCAAATCAGGCCCTAAGCATTTGGTTTTTAATATGACAAAGGGTTTTTTTTAACACGCAGGATTCTAACATGCCAGGTTAGCTATTAGGGACTGCCAAAAATAATGCATGTTTTACATTTTGAATAAGTAGGTATTTATATAATAAAATGTATCAAATCTTAGGCAGCTCTTACTCTCAGGTAAATAATGTGCCTGTTAAATATTTAAAAACATGTTTTTACATTCTACACTTCATAAAGAAAAGAAGACAATCTAAAGAGATTACTCAAAAAAAAAAAAAATTATGTTCATTCAATACTTACGATCCAAGTCAAACCCTTGAGAGCAGAGGACTTAAGAAAAGAAGCCGCCTCCCTCTGCTCCACTGTGCTGAAACTCTTCTTGCGCTCTGACAGCGGACAGTTCAGTACTTTGTGTCCTGAACTACACAACTACAGTTGTATGGCAGGATCGATGGTACTTAAAGAAATAGTCTTTAAAGAAGTGAGTGCTTCTTCACAGGAGCCTGCATTTATTTTTATTTTTCAAGAAGACCACACGGCACAGTTGAAAATGTTGTTACTCAGTCCAGCAGTCTGTCTGTTCAGAAGTGGATGGACCAAAAATCTTTGTTCACTCAAGAGCCACAACATGTGCACCACGTAACTCAGAATGGCAGCTCTAGGAGTAGCTCACAAATGGGTGATACCTGCAGCTCCCCTCCACCCTGCGGTGCAGGATGGAGTCAGCTGAGTGTACGGCTGCGTCTTGGAGCAACTGGCACTCATCAGCACATGCAGCCGGGCTGCCTTGCTTTTCCTGGCAGCTCCTGTATCAGCACAGTCCTGCTGCAGGCTACATGATAGATAGACCTTGGCATGGAAGCAGCAACTGAACTGCTTTTGGATTGCTTTTTGAACTGCTTTTGGCTATGTAAGAATCTGGAGGACTTTGTTATAGTACCTCTCCAATTTCTAAACAGCTGAAGTCAGGTGAGATTAATTCCACCACCTACAATCAAAGGTGGAGCTTAACTTACCAACTCTTGTATGCAGCATCTTGTAGGCACCCAGTGAGAGACTGATTTGCTGATTTAATTGCTGTCAGTGGTCAGACATGGAAAAAAGGTGATTGTCCAGGTGAGCAGCAGGCTGGTACAGGTTCAATAAACTCCATGGGCAAATACACAATTCTTGTGGGCTACAGTGGGTACTGAATGTACAAACAAAGTATGCGGCTGTGCACACATACTTTGTCAATGTGGCTTCTAATGTTAACGTAGATTTTCACTGTGAGATAAGAAACAGAAGGAGATTTTTCTCGCTTTTACTCCTCTCTTCATCAGAGGCACCATTTTCCCCTTTTGCATTAGCCGTGTCTGCCCTATCTGCATCAGACACCTATTTGTGAAAGCAAGTGGAGCATCAAAGAGGTTGGGAATATCAGATCTGACTGTCAAAGGTGTTTTAAGTTAATGGTAATGGTAAAATCCCTAGCGTAACACTGAAAATCCCAGAGAGACATATCTTTGTGTTTAATCAGATTCATTCAGTATGACTGAAACAACAATACCAAAGAGCAGGTGAGATAGGACATGGAGGAAGCACCTCAGGTGGTGTACTACAGCTGCAGGCTGGGGGCTGATGATGGGGGTGGTGGGAGGAAGGCAGAGTGAGAGCAGCACTGCCTGCCTGCACTCCATTACCTCCTTGTAAATGAGAACTCATCAAGACTGCCTGGATACCTTAAAACTTTCTTACGCAACGCTGAACCCTATTACTTATTCTAACACAAGTACCTGTGAAATTGCATTAGGGCTCAGAACAATGATTTTATGCGATGAATTGATTTTCAAGAGACTAAATGCATGGAATGGAGTGTGCTCAGTTAAAATAAAAAAAAGAGAGAGGAGGTAGGAATACTCAGTCTTTGATCATCCAAATGCTGGACAGCAGCAATTAAATAGAGAGGGAAGACCAAGTACACAAGACTCATAAATTAATGGACCCAAGAATTTAAAAAGCTGTGAACATGACCTTTCCTGTATTTAAAACTGTTTTCTATATAAAATATATTAAAAGCTTTGAAGAAGCATTTATGAGAAGGATTTTGAAGGTATTATTCAAGCCCAAAGTATTATACGTAATACCTTATTATATATTACTCTGCTTTTCATTATGTAGGGCCAAGATCTTGTGCTTCTGTCCAGCACTCATCACAAATGTTTGCAGGACTCAGCCTAGATGGCTGGATATAGTATCATTAATATGCCCAAGAACAGTTCACCTCGTTGGCCCAGAAAATGGGTTGGTGATTTACCTTAGCCCTCCGGATTTTAAGTGGTGCTTTCTGTTGAATTTTGCATTGATCTCATCGTTACAGAACAATGTGACCATTAACTATTGCAGTCAGAGAAGAATATCTATGTGTGGCTGTTATTTTTCAGAGTGTCACTAGTATTCCTGGAAACATCTTAACTCTCAATTTCTTCTCTCCTCACCTTTCTGACAAGGTATGCAATGAGACTCAAGAATTTCACAGGCTCTTCCGCCACAGAAGGGGACAAGAAATTAGCAGTTTTATGGTAAGTCCCATTGCGACAATGAGAGAAGCAGCTAAAATCTTAAGGAGGACTTTAAAAGTACTGAATTACTTAAGCAGCTTACAGAAGATCATTATTCTTGTTTTCCATTAAACTATTAAAGGATAACTAATGGATTTCTTCAGCAGCTGACTAAACATTTATTCTTCTAATTTATACTCTTATCAAGATGGGATTTTAATGCTTTTGACCCCTTTTTTTTCTTTCTCCATTTGCTTATGTTTCAAAATCTAACCTTAGAACAGAAATTGCAAAATATAGGTCAGCATTATTTTTTTTCACAGTTTATAGGTTTCATTAAGCAATGGAATTAACATAAGCCTTTCCTAATTACCATAGCTACCGATGCTTATCACTTCTCTACTTGAGAATGTTTAAACTAAAGAAGGACCATGCTATGAAGTACTCCAGATCTCTGATGGAATATTTTAAGGTAATCTTTATTCTGTTCAATTTATTGACATGAAATGAAACTCATACCAGCACTGAGAGCTCTCACAAGTATAACTGCATGACTTAAAAGTCCCACATTTAACGTCTCCCCTGGGAAATGCAGGCAGGATGGCTGCCAGGGAGTGGAGACAGAAGTGATTTGGGGGATTTTTGGATTAGTCACTGGATTCAAAGGACCATACTCAGTAATTCTACTAAAATAACATTATTCTCAACGCCATGTAATGTTTATGCAAGTTTCTGTAAAGGAAACTGATTCTTTCGAGATTTCAGTGTGCAAGTGGTTATGAACTGACCACCAATGAACCATAATGAAGCAATTATTTAGGCTTTAGTTAAATTTAGATTTTAAGTTCAGTGAGATTTGCTGAAACTTATTGCAGTCTCAGAGATTTCTCCGTTTATTTCTGTGGAACTTCAAATTGCCTTATCTACATCTTCAAAGTTTGTCTTTACTTTGAATCAAGTGGAGATCAGCTGATTGTCATGATTCGGTGATGTTTTCCTTTACCTTGTCAAATGCTGATTACCCAGGGTAAGAATGACAGGCCCTCACCATTCCTAAATTAAGAGAGAAACAGAATTTTTCTTAAGCTCTGCCAAGGTTTTGATATTTATATTTTACTCGTTAATGCTGTTTGAAGCATATATTAATTCTTGTACTTTATTACTACATATTATTCTATAATTATGTAATTATACGGGTTTGTCAGCCCATCAGTCTTTTTTTTGTTGTTTTTTTCAGCCTCTGAGAATATGTTCCAGGCTTTGACATATTATTACTGCAAACCAGTAAAACTTTTAACACTGCTGTTTTAATATTTTCATGTAAATGGTGATAAAATGGTCCTCCTGCTGTAAAACTCCATTACTGCTATGCTAGCAACCACCACTTGGTCCTGACTTCCCTGGTGTCGTGCGTGTGTCTCTGTCTGTCTGTCTGTCTGTAACTTCACTACTGTTACTCCTGATCTTCTGCTTAAATTGAGGCTTTCTTGAAGTCATTAGGAGTATCTCTGTTGTATTCACGGAGTTTTCAGTCAGGGATTTGGACAGCAAATTAAATTTGAACTAGACACGTTGATAGCCTCAGCATTTTCATTAAATGTATTCCATCTGCTTCAAATTTTATCCAGGATGAATGTAGAACGTCTCTTAAAAAAAGGCTATTAGACAAATCATTTGATAAACTTTTTCTGCAGAAAGTAATGATTTCTTTTAGGAAAAAAAAAAAAGAAGGGGACGGGGGGGATTCTCTCTTCCCTTAAAGCCACTTTACTTTCTCTAGCTGTGCAAATAGGTACAGTGAAGAACATATTACTGCTCCCAGCATAAGACCATTTTACTGCAGCCACACAGAGAAAATGTCTTTTAATGTAAATGAAAATAAAAGAAAAAAATATAAAACATAATAAAACAGACAAATCAGGAATGCTGGTTTTAGGCATCCAGTTGAAGCTGAATATTTCAGCTAATGTTTCTGTGTGTATGCTATGGGCATCGTTACTCATTTGCTAGAAGTAGCGTTTGAGTGTATACAGATTATATGTTCAGGATCTTTTCGTAGTAAAGGCATAGGGGGAGAAAAAAGAATGGGCGCTATTAACTACGTATTAGTTTTGTATTGCTGCACAATGTTCCCTATGTTCACTAGCGAGAATCTGTAATACAAATGAAATAGATTAACTATTTGAATAGAGTGGTTATTCAAAATTTTGCACAATTTTAACTGTGAAAAGCAGCCCGCTGTTTACAGCAGAGCTGGAGAGGAATTTTTTGGCAGAATTGTTTTTCATATTTTTCCTCACAAATGCCACTTTGTCCAAATTGAAACCATTTGTGGACAGAACTGGTTCTGATTAATTTCCAATTAAAAGTTTCAAATTGGTATTTTTGACATTTCAAAACAGAAAATAACCATTTAATCATAGAAGTAGTTTTGAAATTTGGAGACAAGTTGGAGTAAAATATAACTAAAATGATAACTTTTTAAAATTGAAATCAAACTTTTTAAGATTAGTGGAAGTGGCATCTCTTGATGCATTCTGAAAGTTTGAGGAAGATTTTGATGTTTTTGAAAATGTGTTGTCAATAGTCATCGGAAAAAATATTTCAAATATTTTCACTGTCAAATAACTACTTCCAATCGAGATGTAGCATTAATCTTGACAGATCTAGTCTTTGTCTCCAGATACTGTCGGGAACAATCCCCAGACAGCAGAAACTACCATCAAAGCTGCTTCTTCATCCCTGAAGACTTTCCAGGGGAGTTTAGGATCTCCCTCCTCCTTAAATATGAGTGGGTGGCAAAAATATACACTAATGTACTCTGTACTGCACAAGACTCGGTTTCATGCTCGCATCTTTAATGAAACACAGTGACATGCTGTATAGAAACATACAGGCAAGGCCAGGGTCGTGGTTTGGGCAGTGTTTTCTGCTTTGGTCAATACTGTTCGGCGAGTTTAGCTGTGTTTTAGAAGTCAAGGGTAGGATTTTGCTTCCAGAGTCAGCTGCGTGACCTTGGGCCGTGCCCTGGGCTGCTCTGTGCCCCACTGAATCTCTGTGCCTCACATGCAAAATAGCAATTACAGTAACCAGATGAATCTTGTAATAATGATGGTAATACTTTGCAGAGAACTTGTAAAATTTGATTGAATTTTCACTGTGCCTCCTGACTTCTTTGCAAGGGAGCTCAGAGTGATTGTTTTCAGAAAGCACGCATAGACAGCTTCAGCGCTGATGCTACCACTTTTTATGGGAACTAAGTAAGATACCACCCAGTCTGAGCACGACTGGAAAAATCTGGGCTTTATTGTTGCTGGGCAATCTTTTTGTACAGGGTTGTACAAGGTGCTACACAGACGTGAAAGGCAGAATGAGTAAGCAGGTAAGGAAAGTCAATTTGTGCAAATAAAATACATAAAAACAAGTGCATTCAAGCAGATTCTTACTAGAAGTTTTATTTCAACTACTATCTGAATCCCAAGCCACCTTCCCTAGCAACTTGGGAGGGATTAATTTCATTAAGGCATCAACCCAAATTCTTTTTGTTTCTTATTAAAAGATTGCAGGTCCCCCTAAAGATAAGAAGTCATTTGCACTCTGAAGAACTTACATGGTAGAATAAGTTTCAGTGTTAATTAAACCACTTATTTGTGAACTACATCTGCTTTTACTGGAACTTTACTGTATTCCCTCTTCCATCAAGCGACTTTCAAGCTACTGGTTGGAACCTACCAATCATCCACCAACCATTTAATTATGGGACTGGTGTGCGGAGCTGTTCTGCTACATGCACTGTAGCCCTTGCGACAAAAACAGGGATTGGTGAGCTTTGTGTCATCAGTATTCATGTACTTGCATTACCTTTATTTATATTTGGTTTTGTACTTACAGAACTCTTCAAAAGCCTCACAGGCCCCCTCACCTTGGGGCGGCAATGGAAAGTGAGTATTTTCTGCTGAGTACTTCTGTCTGGGAACAAGTGGTTCCAAGAGGGGGGGAGATGTTTTGGTGCCTCTAAAGGCAAAGGACAGGCCGTGACTCAGTGGTTTGGGAGCTACAGGTATGTTTCAAATATGTAGCAGGCAGAAAATGTTGTTCTGGGCTACAGAATTGTTCTTACAGCTGCCCTGGGCTTGTGGGTGTGAGGGGCTCCCACTGGGCTAAATCAGGTACCCATGTGAGCCATCCAGTGTGGGTGGCAAGGAAGAGCCGAAACACACCTTCGTCTTGGTGCAAAGCACCCTTAAGTCTAAAATCAGCCGTGGTGGGTCTGTGCTGAATTCTTTGACAGTTTGCTTCTCAAGCCAAATGAAGGCCGTAAAAATATCTGTTAATTACCTAGCAAGTACCATGTCATTTCAGGAAGCCAAAGTAAAGTTAACCTTCATTGCAATGATTTTTCAATGATTCGCTCAGTAATGAAAGACCAATGAATATTTCATTGATATATGGTAAGTGCTGTTTAATAAAACTGAAGGCGTAATAGTGGTGAAAATGTGAAGGCACTTAGTCAACCGATTATCAGTGGCTTTATACTAACATTAAAACACCCTCGCCTCAGATATGAAGTCAGGCTAATGCAATTATGATCTGCTGTTCAATGAAGGTGCATTGCTGCTGCAACCTTGCCTTTATCTTGCAATGTCTGTTGCCACCTGACACACATTTCTCCTGCTCCTTTCTCCGGGCCACGCATACCGATAGAGGTAAAACAGAGAAGGACTTTACCTTTCTTTCCTTCTTTATTTGAGTAGGCTGAATTCTAGGTGAAAATTATTATTGTTAATAGTCTCTTTCTGGTGGTTCATAAGAAGAAATTACTATTAGACACTCCAAGGAAACAAAGTAATAAAACTGTAGATGAGATAGAAGTTTAGCACACAAAGAATTGAAGTTTTCAAACAGACTTTGCTCTGAATCAGTGCAAAATCAAAAACTCCAACATTTTGCTTTAAGGCACATATTGTCTTAGATAATTCAAAATATTGGGGGGGGGGGTGTATATATATATGTACACACACCATATACACAAAATTATTTTAAATATGTTTGTGTATATAGATATTTAAGTATAGATTATAACACAAACTAAAGTGATGAAATACAAAATCACTTTAAATAAAAACTGAAAAGATATTTTAACATTGGAAAAGCAACTACTAAATTAAACTATTCAATACATGCCAGTTTTTCAAGGCATTTAGATGGAACCTTGTATTGTAATAAAAATACAGTAGGGTTTACATAAAGTTTTAGTGCTGAAATAGACCACTGGAGCATTGCACCTCTTTTGCTCCTTAAGAAGTGGCGTATACCTACAAATTTCATGGAGCAGAAGTTATCCTTTTATTCCTGTCCTATAATAGACCCCTACGAAGTGTGTGCTCTGCAGGTGATGACATCTTCCTTGCTATGTAAAGGAGCTGATTAGGTGGCCAGGATTTAGAATCAGTGGGTTTTGACTGGAGGAGAAAATTCTTGTCCAGCTACAAGGTAGGCAGCAGAAACCCAGCATTCGGGCCAGCATCACTTCTAATGTAACACCCAGCTGATCAGTCTCTTCCCACTAACTTTGGAGATAAGGAAGTAAATCTCTGAAAGTGCACATCTCTGTCTTTTATTCAGAGAAGGAAGCACTTGACATGGAAGAAGAACTCAGTATCACAAGGCCTGGTTATAACAGTGTTACTATGACACCTGTGACCCAACACACAAAGACCACAGTCCACACTCAGGTCTTCTGTCTCCTCTGTCTGGAGTCTCAGAAGAAAAGCTCTCCAGCTGGCTCAGAGTTGCCATATACCTCAGGTGTCTCCTGGTGGCCCCAAGGATTGTCTCGGGCCTGGCATCATGTACCCTGCCTTCCCTAGGGCTACTCGCTCCACAGTTTCCTCTTATTCCCCTGCAAATTTGTACCAGATGGGAAGAGAAGTCACACACCACAGAGGAGAGACCAAACACCATCAGGGTATCGCACCACTGGAGACAGATCAGCAGCCTGGTTCAGAATGGGGAGACAGCAGGGTATTAAATCTTTTTTTGAACAAAGCAAAACTTAGCCGTTGCCGTGAAGTGTAGTCTGCTCAGGATCTCAAACCATCAGAAATCTCAGCTTGGCTTACTGGAATTTCTGGCCACTTTTGTTTGAAAGGGTTGTGAACCTCTACAAAGTTGGCCTGAGTTCCAGGCTGGCAATGAAACAAATTTTCCCTGGTTTCATTACAGAAATGTTTCCCACCTCTAGCGACAGAAAGCAGAAAATAGAGAGATTTAATAGACTCACCACAGTAATAATGGCTGTGCACAACAGGGTAAATCCAATGAACAATGTACTTTATTTGGCAGAAGTGCGTCAGCTTGTTGTAAGTGGCTCTAACAAAATACTCCTGGTCTCCTCAGATACTTATGATCTTTAACTGCTCCCAGACCTAATCTAGTATAGTTCAGCTCCTGTGTGCATTAAAGACACTGTGGCATGTCAAGTAACCAGGATGTTTTGAGACTTAAAAAGAAAACGTTTGTGCCGTAGGACATGCTTAAACTATAACACGTAAGCTCTGTAAAAAGCTGCTAGCTGCTGAATTAACGTGGTCTCTAGCTCCGGAAAAAGAATGTATCACAGGAGCCTGTTGTTGAGCACAGGTAATAGCAGGGCACTGCTGGAAAATCTGCAGCAAAAGCTGTTGCCATAAATGCCTTTCAGCCCAAGGCTGTGCCGTGGTGGCAGTCTGTCCTACAGCACCTGCAAGGTATCAGCACAGCAGGTCTGTGCCCGTGCTTCACGTTCAGGACCATTGACCGTGGCTTGTAAAGCCAAGAGGAAGAGCCTTTCTAGCCTGGGGTTTGGATCAGGCCCGTAATGAGTCTGAGAGAGCGTGATGCTGTTGCACAGCATGAGGCATCAGTGGCCGCCTGTCAAGAGAGGGGTTGCAACATCCCCATCCGGAGAGTTTTGGTGTCTTTGCTTCATGCAGAGAGCACTGGGAGCGTCTCGGCCCTGCGTTTCAAGTGTATTCCACAGCAAATCGAATGCATTTGTTTAGGTAAGTGGTTCCAAATGGGGGCAAGAGAAGAGATTTTTTGAACCCTTAATCTTGTTCACTGAAACAAATTTTCAAAGAGAATAGCTGTATGTGAGTGTTCAGTGCTGCACAGCTCTAAACATGAGCTTGCTGTGCTGACCTCCACACTGCCTGCAGCCAGCAGGTGATTCCTAATTGCTGGTGTTAGAATTAAAGGAAAATCTATATTAGAACATTAGTGCTGCACTAAGTAGGTAACTTAAAATACTGCTCTGTACAAAACTGTGCGGATGAACTGTAGGCAATTAGAAACAAATCTCCATAGCCAGTCTTAAAGAATCCTATAGAGATACTCATAATCCTACAGTACCTTCAGCTCCTAATACTGCTCTGTAGGGTGCTTTTAAGACTTGCACTTTACTTATTGTGGTGACCGTATTTGGAGCAAACTGTCATTGTGGTTTCCACAAAATGCTTTGATAATAAGACAATATTGCACATTGAGTGTTTTCTAACTGCCATTGCAGCTTCTGGCAGCAGGTAGAAAAATCATTACAGCTATGAGATACTTCTTTCTCTGAAAGATTGGTCTATTTTTATGATAGATTTTTTTTTTTCAAATAGCAGGTTCATTTGTAGGGAGAATTAAATCCCTTTTTGTTTTCAATCATTCCCAGTTTATAAGCTCTCCTTTCTCATAAAACCAGGAGATACTACTGCACGTTCTCCCCTGACTGGGGTGCAGAGTTTGTTTTTCAAGTGCATTTAAGATGGCAATGAAGTGGTGTGTACGAGGGGGACTCACTCTCCCTTTACTTCTCACAGGAGCACAGAAACGCCATCGCCCATGTCCTTGAGCCCGTCCCCTGTCAGCTCTGCGGGAAGCAGCACAGGCACCGCCGGCTCCTCCTTGGCGGGGACCATCACCATCCCTCAGCGCATCCACCACATGGCTGCCAGCCACGTCAACATCACCAACAACGTCCTGCGGAGCTACGAACACTGGGACATGGCTGACAAACTGACTAAGGAGAACAAAGGTGCCCCGCTCGGCTTTTTCCTTGTCCTCTTTGGCTCATCAGCTTTAGCTTGCTTTCTGTCCTCGTAGGCGTTGTTGGGAACTGGACCCAGAACCACCGCATCTAAGAGCACAACTGTGACAGCTTGAGCAAACAGACCAAATCTGCCTGCTGGTCACTGTAGCCAATGCATATCTTCTCTTGTCAAGCACAGAGGGGGGATGTGTAACACACGCTGAACATGGGGTTATCAGAGCAGCTGGCAAATAATTTAGCGAACATGAGCACCAAGTGATGAGAGCTTTTGAGTCTGCAAATTCGTTCACAGTTTCAGCTTCTCCTAGAGCACCAAGGTTATTTTCATACTGCTCTGTCAACCGGTTTCAGACTATTAAAATGCTAGCTGGGATAATAAGCAAACATTAGATTTTATGTTTGTGCAGGGAGTCCGATTAGGAGATGTCCACTGAAAGCCATGACCTTGACTCTCCTATGGTTGGATTGCAAATCTGCTTGTTTATTCCTACCAACAAAATGTAAGTCTTTACCACAGTCGTTTCAAAGGCGTTTTGGCAAGCAGTTTGTGACTGGGTTACATCAAGTATAGTGGAGTGGCTGAGATGTAACTAAAGGACAAGTCTGGCCTGTTGTTGGCCAGCTGTGAACTTCCCCATGATAACGGAATTATTCAGATTCCAGCTTTGGGCTTACACAAATCATTTACAAAGCTTTCTTTGACACTAGAGGTGCAGAGCCTAACTGGGAAATATTCTCATCGTGAATTGGCTCATTCTCTTAAATTATACTGAGATTTCAGATGGCCGACTTTTCCTGACAAATGTGCTCACTGTATGCGGTTTGATCTTACTCCCATTAATGTCAGTGGCAAATTTCCACTGATTTAGAGAAACTAAGCTTGAGATTTATAGAGTTTTATGTCTGAATAGTGGGTCATAATGATCTATCCCTGGATGAGGAACAATAATAGAAGTTCTGTCCAGTCCTCCCCACTGCTTCTTGTCTTTGTTCGCATTGGTTAATTTAGTAGCAGTGCAGTCATTTTGGATTTTTTCCATAGCTGCATCCATTTTCACAAAATGTGAAAGTGATTCCCTGTCAAATGTACTGCAGAATGTTACAGTGGGAATGCAGAAGGATGCTCTGATAGGAGAAAGAGATGGCGATAATCTTGTAATTAGCCCTGTGTGTTGTGGAGTTGTTAAATGTTCTACTTGGTATTGAATCAAAATAGCTCAGGCATTCAGCCAGCAGACAGAAAATGTACCCAGCCACTGCTGTTATCAGTCCTAGAGCTGGATGAGAAAAAACCTGCTGACTCTCTTTCTGCATTTTCCCCCCTACACTCTTCTTTGTTCTCTTTTTGAATTACGATCAAATAAACCCAATTCTGCAAAGCCATATAGGAATAATCTTTATTCAGATGAGCAGTCCCTTTGACTTTAGTAGGACTGGATGCATGAATAAGGGTTTCTCACATGAGCAAGACATTTAGGGTTGTGCCCTCTTCTTTTATATCTTGTTTCACAACCTGCAGCCGTGTTACAGGGAATGGAAAATTCGTGTTACTTCAAATTTCATTTAAGTATTATAAACCATTGGAGAGAGATCCGAGTTTCATACATGCTAGAGCGTGTCTCTCTTTACATTTTGTCTGGAAAGATACCTCATTTCTAATTAAATACTTGATTTAAAGTCACATGCTTAAACACAGTTAAACTGCAATTTGAAAAATTCGCGGTGTAACAAAAAAGTATATAAGAACTGCTGTGGTACTCTGTAGGTCTTCCTCATATCACATGATGGACTCCATTTACAGAAGGATATGACTTTGTGAGAAATGTTACAGTGTTTCATGAAACCTAGCTGTAATTATTTTCATAGATGTCGTCTGCACCTCTCAAATAATTCAAAACACCTATATCTTGCTGGCTGGGACAGGACTCATCCTCTTCCCCATAGCTATCCCTAACCCACCCTTGCCAGCTGGACTGGCCGTTGCGGTGCCCAAGCTCTGGTACACTGGCGTGTGGACTGTGAGTTCAAAAATGCCCCGTGACAGCAAACAGGATAGGTGCAAACCGCAGACTCTGCCTTGAGTCCCAAGTAAAGGACAGATCTTGGCTTCTCTCTCAGGGGTTTGGGCAGTCAGTTCACCATAAAAAATGAGATATTTTCCCCCCCTTGAAATAAGAATGGTCTCAAAAAAGCAGACAAACAAACACAAGCCGACAAAGAAACCCATGTTTAAGATAAAAATTGATTTTCTTTTTAAAAAAAACAGATCCAGACACTTTTTTTGTTTTTTTGTGGTCAGTTCTCATTGTTTCTGTTGTCTTCTGAATCACAGGGAGTGTCTTGCCCAAGAACATGTCCCTGATGAGCTAATAGAGATGGGTATAAAAATGTGGCCCCATCGTTGTAATGTCTAATAGCCTTTACATCTGGGTCTTACTGCTGTCATAGATGTTTCTTAGGTCATGCCCATGCAGATGCAAGAGATTTCTTCCACATTGTAGGAGCTGTGCAGCCTCCTCTTGTCCACGGCTGTCAGCTTAGGTTTTGTGCTCCTCTAAGTATGCCTGCACGCTCCCAGTTTGGACTTGACTCATGTCCAGCTGGCTCAGAGCAGGAGACAGAAGCCTTTCTTGTCAGCCTGACAAAAGACGTGCCATTAAAATAAAAAGGCATAGCAAGAGAGAGAACAGCAGAACTGTGACCCGCCAAGCTGATCTGGTTTGAAAAGGAAAGCGGGAACATACTGCCGTGTACCTCTGGTTGAATTTCCCGTGGTCGGTAGAGTTTAGAGTGTGTGGGAGAATAGATGGAGTTTGTCATAAACTCCACATCTGTAGCAGGCCAGGTGAAACTGCAGACTTCCCAAAGCCAACCCATGGGCTGGTTGTGTTGGATCGCCGAGAGAGTTGTTCACCATCTATAATATCAAACTCTCAGCTGACTTTACAAAATCAGATAATTTTTTTAAGCTACCAAAGATAGCAGCACTTTTTCTGTACGGTACAAAACTATCAGCTCTGTAGTGGCAAAGGCCTGTTCTTTCACATATGAATTTAATAAGTGGCTTCAGTGCTTGTAGCTTTTTCAAGAAATGTTAAACAGAAATTAGGCTTTAAGGCTTTCTCAGTGTTTAAAGCAATTGTTATTTATTTGAGCCTAGAATGAGATCTCTAGAATGCAGGCAAGACAGTGCATTATTTCACTTCTAAACGTATTGATTTTACACTGGAGGAGGGGAATAAAAGACAGAGGAAGGAAGATTAAAAGTAACTGCTGGCTGCAGCATCTTAACGCAACTGGTGATAGCCCTAAGCTTTCATTATGCTTGCCTCCAGCCAAATCACTTTGTGCTGTGATACTGCTGTAACTCCCAAGCTGACCAGGGTCAGGCTGTCGATACTTGGATAGAAGACCTCAAAGCAGCACTTACTTGCTGAAGAAAGTACTGATAATGATTTTGTACCCAGCATCTGCTCTCCCGAACTGCAGCCAATACAGTGTTAGCTGGCTGAGTGCCGCGCGCTGGATTTTAGATAGGGTGAGAATGTAAGGGCTCAGCCACTGGTTATTGTGATTGTTGGTTGTTATCTGAGCTCTGAGGGGCTTTTAACTGAGAGCGGGCTCCCACTCGCCTAAATATAGTGTAAGTGTTGTATATGTGGGAATGCCTGTGCCCCAGTGAGCAAAAAGAGAAGCTGTGGGAGAATAGAGGACACAATCCAGTTCTCCATTAAAAGCAATTAGGAAAGGTCTGTTGGCCCTAACAGGATTAGTGTTTCACCCAGAGAGCATCTAACACATGGCATAAAGTAAACTGGTGTGTTGCTTCCTAACTATGGCTCTCTGTTTAGTGACCTCCTGTTAACCCTTCCCGACACTGGATCCCAGCGGCCTTACCCATCTTTTCTTTCCCCTTATAGGTTCCCGTTTCCTAGATGCTATTTTCCTGCTTGTTCCCTCTCTCCTCTTCCTTCTCCCCTCCCACCCCACACACATCCTCTGGGGCCTGCAGCTGCAGCAGGATGAGCAGAGGGCCAAAACTGCTGCGATGGCAGTAACAGAAATTGGAGGGTGGGAAAAAGAGCAAGCAAGGTCTTCTGCAAGATCCAGACTAGCTCTTCGTGCCCAGGAGAGGGTACAGCATGGAAAAGGAAATGCCACAGTTCATTGCAAGCTGTTTAAATCATGCAGTCAGCAAACCTAGGGTCAAAAAACTGAAAGTGCAGATCATCAGAGCTAAAGGAAGACTGTTGGCAACCGCTCATACCACGTTGTGGTTGACTTCCAGCATGGCTAATCTAATTTGGTCTGTTTAAATATATTGTTGCCTTTGTTTAAATTCTTTCCTACTGACCATGTGCTCATGTGCACAATGACTTGAGAACACACTAATTGCAGTGCTGCTACTGAGTGGGAAATCATGGTAATAAATGTATTTCTCTACCATTGCCTGAAACAATGACTTCTGTTTCTTATTTATTGCAGAATTCTTTGTAGACCTGGACTCAGTGATGGGACCCTTAACACAACACAGCAGTATGACCAATCTGGTTCGTTATGTTCGCCAAGGACTCCACTGGCTCCGCATCGAGGCTCATTTGTTGTAGTGACTGCTGCCCTGTTCATAACATCCCCATTCTTCTACCTCTACCAGCGCAGAGACGATCACTGGTGGAACTCCACTCATTTCTGGAAGTTTATTCATGTAACTTCATTTTTATTGCCTTTTTTAATATCCTATCTATTGGAAGTAGAAGTCACCATAAATGGAACTTATGACTCAAGAGCAGTATGTGTTGTACCATCTAATCATTTTCGACAATTTTCTATGCCTTGTGTCTCCTGGATCCTGCCATCCTTATGTGCTTTATGGAACGGTACATTCCTTGCAGTATTGTTTTAAGTCCATGCTGCCTTCAAGTGAAAACAAAAAAGCACTTTCAGAAGATACGGATTCCTGAGAAATACTACAAAGCATCTTAAATATTTGAGGGTATATATGAGAAGTCCCTTCTGAAATAAATTAGTAGAAGTTATAGCTATTCATTCAAAATCATCTTCTGAACCTGAACCAAGCTTTTCGACGCTTAATTCTGGCATCATTACCTGACACAGTACATTCCTAAGATTTCATATTTCCTATAGGCTTAATCTCTAAAAGAGAACATTGAATATCTTACAGGTACATAATGTAAGATCACCAAAGGTGTTAAGAGGTAAAAGGTTGAAGGAATGCCTCATTAAAGAATGATGACACACTATGCAATGAGGTCTTGATATTCCATTCTTCCTGTTTATTGTTGGCTTAATAATTTCAGTAGGCAGCAGAATTTATTGCAGTTTTTAGGCAATTTCAAAATATTAGCTTTCATAGTCTTATCTACCATTCCTATACTAAATCTGTGAATTTTCTTTCAGTTCTACTGTTTAGTCTCAAACAAATACTCATCCAAGATTTTTCTTCGTAGACCAATCTCTCCTTGCATAGTGACTCAGTGAAAGCAGATTTTAACAGGACCGCTGCACTCTTAAGCATTGATATTGTATGTAAAAGTCCATTAATAAGTGTATGCAGATTCTTCATGAAACTCTCAAGAAGTTTAACTAACCAGCTACTGTTGAAACATTTTACTTCCATGTGGCATCAATTTTCACCTGTTTTGTTCATTTCAGAGCATTAGAAACGAACAGTATTATCTTGCTATCTTGAAAACAATGTCAAATTAAATAAAATCACCAGATTTACCCAAAAGCAATATAACATTTGTTTAATAATGGCCATGAATACTTCAGTCAGATTACCTATTTTCCAAGCTCTGCATCTGTTTACCCATGCTGTCATGTTTTGGACCATTCCTCTAATGCGTGAATAATAATGAGACAATTCAGATAGAATTTCAAAGCAATTGTGAATAAATTACACCATTTCACATTTGCTCTTTCCTCTTCTTTTTTTCCCCTGTTATAGACTGCACTGCTCTTCTGGTGCCACTGCAAGAAGCGCTGGTGCATGAAACAAAACAAAATGAATTTATATCAATAATTCACAAGACTTTAAATGGTCTCATCTCATTCTTGATATAACACCTGCATACCTTACTGAACTGTAAATTCCATTTCTATAAACAGAAAATGCTCATAGCAATGTAAATATTATTCTGTCTCATCTCATTGAAATAATACAATATGTGTATTAAATGCCATCCAGATATTAGTTAATTGCAATTACCTTCTGCTATATAATCCTGTATATCCTTTAATCTGGTGAGTTATTGGATTCTACTCACTGGGTCGTGACCAGATAAATAGGACAAATTTGCATTTAAAAGGTTCAGACTGTTATGATTTTTAGAGCAGGCCTTGGATATTTGCAATAAGAGCAGTTTAAGGACTCTGCCCAATGCACATTTAAGACAAACATAACTGTAGCTGTTGTATATTAGCTCCCTGTAGTACTACCTTCTCTTAAAAATCAGTAATTCCAATATTTTTCCCACAAGAGTCTATTGTAACTGTAACCAAGGTGTATTATTAGAGAAATCATCCAGTTTAGGGTTGTCTGCAAAGGGTATTTGCAGAACATGGGCATCCTGTATTATCTGCACATTCCTGTTCCTGAAGTGGTCAATACACCCTTATCTGTTCTCTGAGGGTTTCAGTAAATGGCTGAAACGTGAATCTGACAGCATTTGTCATGCTGATTCTGGCCCCAGTAGCTAACGAATAAAACCACAACAGTGAGAACTATTCAGAAATATAGATGAAAGGTGGTTGTTGGGTTTTTTTAAAGAAAAAGAAAACGAAGCACTTGGAAGTTGTTTTTTGGGTTTTTTTTAGCAGGGTGAGTACTTGAGACGAAGTAATTTTGTGGTGTTTTTGTCATAAGCCAGAGTTTTTCATTCTTTTTGCAAGATCTCACTAATGAGATTCAGTAACTATTTAGTCTAATTAAGCGCATTGTCGTCACTTGTTCCTTTGATGTAGCCTGAAATCCTAGACTTCCATGCATTTATGAAAGATAGATATGTCTTGAAATACAATCTTCAGACACAAGACTGTTCAAAGAGTTAGCTGCAGTCACTCGGTGAAGACAATGTATTATCTTTCCCCTGTTGCTTGCAGTAAACAGACTCCTATCTCTAAATTTACCCCGTGTTCATAATCTTTTGCTTAAACAGCTTAAGGAATTAGCCCACCTGATTTTGTATCCTGTGACTTAGTTTGAAATGCATGCTGAATCAATGGCATGATTATAGTAAGTCCACCAGTCAAGTCTAGGATCACAAGCCAACTTACTATTTAGCAGTCTTGTTTCAAAAGCAGCTTAGAAACAAATTAAATATGGAGAGTGAATTACTGTCTTATCCCTGGGGATGATGCTTCTTTTGGGTTAGTTATTAAGGATTATTGCACTTTTACAGGCACTATATTCATCTCATTTCAAATGCCAACATGTCATCTTTGTGGAATCATTTTACCCCTTAAAATATTGCTTCCAGCAGAGTTAATCAAATGAGATTGTTTGTTTGTTTCAAATCCATGGGGAAGCAGCATGTGTTTGCTTAGGCATTTGCTATGTCTGCTCTTAACACTGCCCACTTCAGGCGTTCAAAGTCATGAACCAAGCACCAAAAATTATGAGATTGGCTTCAAAACGTGTGAGGGGGTGGAGGGTTAAATAAACTTTTTTGGTTCTTGTATTGCTTTCTGGATACTGAGCTTTGAGACTGATTTCATGACACATTTTCAGACATTTTTCAAGCATGCCGAGGGCCAGAAATGCAACATTTGTTTTTAATAGTGATAAACTGGGACAGTGATATAATCTCTTGATTTCTGCAGCTGGGATTTAAGAAGGACACCACGCATCATAAAAAATTGCCAGAGCTGACAAGACTTGTCATTTGTGTCCCATGCTTCAGAAGGTTTGGAGCAATATCAGTAGTTCATCAGTGAAGGGAGCATGCCAGTAAAGGGCTAAACGCAAGCATTTGGGAGCTCCATCGGTATGAGATCCAAGGGCAGCAAAGTCCTAAGTGCTCGAGCGAGGCATTTACATAGCACTTAACCTCCATGTCAAGAGCTGCAGCAGGTCTTAAGTGAAGCATTTGACAATGTGCAGGCAGAATATCCTGCTCTGAGTGCAGTATCTCTAGCCATGTGATGTGTGTTGGGTCCTCGAGAGCAGGGACGGAAGGGAAGGCCTGAGATGATGTGTCCCATTTGGGCCATGTTCCCCTAGACCGTGTCCCATTGGTCACTGATCTCAGCTATGCTCCTCTGGCTCCTTTCAAAGGACGAATTGCTCTTCCCACACTTAGCACACTAACAGTGTAAACAGTTCACGCTGAGTTTGGCTAGCCGCGTTTGGCTCAGTATTTGTGCTTTTTATTTTATTTTATTTCATTTTGTCTTATCTTCATTTTTTTAGTCATTCTGGTTTAGCTTACAGCCTTTTTGGTGATAGTGTTGGTGGCAACTTTCACAGCTTGCTTCTTATAGCTTAATTTCACTCTTTCTTACATGGTCTTTGGACTTTTAATCATTTAAGTAGTCTCTTTGTGAATATATTGTCTCATTTATAAATGACCGCCTTTGAAAGATAGGGACGGGTCTGTTGATATCAGCGTGGGCTTTTTTTAAGAATAAAGATCGAGATCTTCATTCCTCCTAAAGAAGAAAAATCTGAGAAATTGAATCTGGACCTTAATTTCTATGCCTTCTTAATTTCATAGATTTTATGATGTTCTTCCATTATAACAGTTTAGGGTCACTGACAAGTTTTTAGGTACTTTGGAAGAAATGTTTTCATTGTGTTTTTATCAGTATTTAATGCTGCCTAAATCCAATGATTAGTTTTATGAGTGCAACTTAAAAGATAGCAAAAATGGGGCTGGTAAGGATTCTGACTTAGGTATTAATATACATCTTTGCTTTGAGTTGAGGAGAAACTCCACTACAAACAGTATTGAAGCAAGTGTGTGTGTTTGTACACGTATGTATGGATTTGGATGTGGATTTGCAACAGAAAGTCCTTGCTCTTTACTTCATAGCACAGGAAAAAAGATGTGATAGCCGTAAAGAGAAAACACTCTTACCACGGCTGAGTGGTAGCAGAATTATTAAAGTGTTCCTCTGTAGTTTGTCTATAGTCCTATTTGCATCTATTGTCCCCTTGCAGGCAATGAAGGTATGACAAAGTAGCAACAACTCTGTCATCTTGGTCCTGTGGTCCCTGCAGTCAGTGTCAAAACTGAACGTGCTGTCACCGTACTGTTTTTCAGAAGGTTAACTCATTTGCAATAGACCAGCACCTTGAAATTTTAAGAAAGGCAAAATATTTCTCAAGTCACCAAAGAAAATCAGTTTGTCATTTTGCATCACGTGTAGAAATGTCCTATACGTGGGCAGACCAAGGTGTCATTGCAAAGGGCCTTTGCCTCTCGCAGCATCTCCCTGACCTCACCGGAGTGCACTGGGAGTGAGGCAAAGGGGAGAAGATGAGAAACCAGTCCACTGTCCTTATGACATCTTCCAGCTTTACTTTATGTACTATTTTATAAATACAAATAGAACAAGTCTTGTTAATGTTGGGAGGGCTCAATTCCTCTATTTCTAATACTCCTCCTGGACTTCCATGATATAACCAGACCACTATACACAGCAATGCATATAGGCATTCTGTAATGTCTAATGAGATATAGATATCTCTTTCTCTCACTAGAATAGTGACATATTTTAGATGTATCACTTGATATTTTGTAGCCTATATGTATAGGCTAAAAGCTCAGTTAGGCTCTCCTTCATTGTCGAAATCTCCCTGCTACTGAATGCAAAATGCTCCCACCTGACTTGGAGAGTAGCCGTCTTCTCTACAGTGTTCTTGTCAGACCTGCCTTTCTGATGCACTCGGTAGCTTTACTTTAGCCATTCTGTTTCAAAGATGTTTTGTCTCTTTCTTTTGTCTTCCAAGATCAGTGATTCTGATCATCTCACGCCAGTTTAAACACATGGTGGTAGCTGTTGAAGTCGGAAGAGATTGAGTTCAGATCTTGTGTGCAGGCGGGGGGAACCCATGGCTCTACAGAGAAAAATGAGAGCAAATTCAGGTGCAGATGAGTTACTGCATAAAACTGGTGTCAAATGAGAATCAAACCTGGCCTCCTCAGGAGGCACTTCAACAGAAATACTATGAAGATAAGCTGTGCCCAGAACCACGGGGTATGCAGCGACATCTCAGGCAGCTCATTGACACTGTAATCATATTAGGCAATGGTAAAGATGTGCAGACTGGTTTAAAGAAACTGGGGCGAGTTGGTGTGGTCTGGCACTGTGAATTTAACCTGCGTGTGCTTCTTGGGAAGGGGGATTCATTACTGTTGATATGTCCTGCAAAATAACACCTATACCATGGTATCCTACAAAATCCGAATACGACACCATCCCATCCAATTCCTTAATCCACCTCAGGGTGTCACAAAGAGCTAATGCTTGTCACTGCCCTGGAGTCACCATAGAGTTAAACCATTTTTCCCTCACAAGTCCAGCAAGGACCAAGCCCAGGGACCCATCGGCCAGCTCAAGTAGCGATGTGTGTGCTCAGTGCTTTGGAGAGAGGCCGCAGAAAAGACCTGGCCTTGCCTACCACAGGCTGTGGAACCCCGCAGAGCTCCCTGAGCCCCCAGCCCGCTCAGGGTGTCGGACTACTACAGGTCTGCGCGGTGTGAATCCCCGCATAGCCCTGGCCAGAGTACTGGTGTGCAGGAGGCAGGGTGGGGGCCCAGTGCTGCGCCCAACAGGACTGAGTGACCCCAGCCCCACCGCCTGGGTGCAGCAGAGCTGTGGCTCTGCATTGCTTTTAGGTCTTGGTCCTCTGCGGCTGCAGATGGGACTTGGATTGGAGCACTCACTTTTACTTGCACTGCATCTGGAAACGCCAAACGAGTTGACAGAAGTGGTGCATGCAGTAACGTCATAAAACTAAGGCAATATTCGCTGTATGCAGAATTGCAATTTAAATTGTAGTGTCCACAGGACCACTTGTGCTTACAGGACTCTAGCTGAGTCCTACTGATGCCAGTGGTAAAAGCCATGTCAGTGGATGGTGCAGCTGTTTGAGACTTGGTTTCTTCTTCGATTTTAATGGAGTTACTCTCTATGCAAGTTCTGTAAGCTCTCTGTGCTGGATGTAAGTTTACTCACAGTTGTGTGACTGTCGCCGTGTTGTAATTCCATTGAAAAACACATCAAGTAGAGATAGCTCTAATTTCTACTCAGTTATTTCCTTCTCTGAATTAGAAGGAAAGTCAGATTCTGAAATGAATTTCATTGTTTTAATGGACAACAGTAACTACAATGGACCAAACTTTGAGCCAAGCAAATGTAAAGTAACTTGGCTCAGCTTGTGGAATTCATGGGACCAAATTCTGCTGTCATATGGCAATTATGCAAGTCTTATGGAGCTTGCTGAGCACTGTTTATCAAAGGAGAAGCTTGTTAACAAAAATGGCTTGGCATTACCAGAGTTAAGTTTATTGGCCCAGAACCTCAGTTGCATTAACCCAATTAATTCAACGGAATTACACCCATTTTTGTTCTGGCTGAGCACTCACCCCACTGAAACTAGTTCAAGGTCTCTGGACTAGTGCTGAAATAACTGCAAGCAGACTTGCTCTTCACCCAGACAGTTGACTCAGCCCTTGCTCAGGGAAACCACCATTGACTTCAGTGACAAATAACATGGAGTTACAGACATGAAGAAGCTTTGACCCACGGGCAGGAGGCATTTACCCTTGAATTTATGAATGACTGAATAGTGGATAGCAACACACATGCTTTATTTATGACAGAGGTAGAGTACAAGTTCCGCAGCTGGTGTAAACTGCTATAGGAGTACTGATTTCAGTGGAGTTAATCCACTATGCACACACTGAGGAGTAAGCCCTCTAACCCCAGGCTAATTTTTGCCAATATATCTCTATGCAGATAAACTCCCAAAACTTTTGTCATCATGCCTTTTTTACTGATCATGCCAATGAAATGATTAACGTACCGTAATCCTTGCCTGTAAGGAAATACTGTACTTTGCAAAGCTATGCAGTGTAGAGCACATCGTAAAACTGCTTTAGACCACACAGTCTGGAAAAGCGTTATCAGAAACTAGACTAACAGGGCAGCTTTATATCTGATGTCGATTACACTTTCACTCTGCACTTCCACCGCTGAGAGTTTTACATATGGAGTGAATGATGGTTGTACGTTTCCGATGACTGTGGGCCAAAGCTTCAGCTGATGTGCCTCTAAGTAGCTCCGTAGATGTCAGGGCTGATTTACGCCAGCTGAAAAACTAGTCCTCTCCCTTTTCATATGGTGCTCTATGCCCTAATGCATAAATACATACTGAAGCTGAGTATGTATTGAACTATTCTGATTCAGCACCAGATAGTCCCTGCCAAAAGAATTGGAGGGTAATTTCTGTCTGTCATCTAGGCTTGCATATGTTTTGGTTTTAACTAAAAGGCATGTTGCAATTTCATTATCTCTGAGTTTAAGTATTTACTGGCATCAGCATGAGCTTGCATAGAAAAATGGCAAATAAATTCAAACGTGTCATAAATGCTCTCAGTCTAGAAATGGAATCTGTTACTTTAGTTCAAAGACGTTGCAGCAGGCTAAAGTGGTTTTTCTAAGCCAAATGGGTTTTGTACATTTAAAAGTCATGGCAAATATTTATTTAGGCCCAATTCTGCCGTTCTTCCCCTGAGCAGCCTAATCGGCAGGTTGCTCCACTCAAGTCCACGGGAGTAACTGTAAATTAATGCTCAGCACACAGATTGCAGATTCAGGTACCGAATATGTTAGGTTGATGCAATCAGGAGTTTAATTTTAGCCATATGTATCATTTGAGGACACTTAAAAATCATGTACATTTTATCCAACCTGACAGTCCTTGTAATTCCATAAAATATTGTATAATTTATTCCTGTCTGTATTTTTGACGTCTCTGGATTGCATATCTTCTACTGAATCTTAAATGCTGTGGTTTCTTAAAACCCACATTCAAAGGTCTAGGACATATTGTCACAGAATAGGAAAACAAGTCAAAAGATCTGGTTATTTTTTGCTTTGGTTTTGAGCTCTCCTTTGGATTCTGTTTTGTCTTTGGCTGTAGTACTCCTGGTATTTTAAAAATGGCTCAATTCAATTCAAGTTGCTTCCTGTCTTCTGAAAGAAAAGCAAAATACAACTAAGGTTCAGGAAAAGTAATCCCGGCAAACTCAGTGGATGTTTGCTCTTTCTAGTTGTCTTGGTTTTTTAACCTAGCCATGTTGGGAGTAGTCTAGCATGTACGGTCTCTTGCCCACCATTTTTGGCTGTTGTGGCAAATACTATTTTTTCCTTTTTTTTTTTCCCTTCTGTGTGTGTATGTGCGCACGCGCATGTATAATTAACCAAAATAACAGGAAAATTTATATACGCTTTCTTCTGGTTCCTGGAAATAGAGCGACATTATGACCTTACGGTCTTCCAGCAAAAGTCAGATTTAATTTCTGCATTGCAGTGCAACTTAATTAGCTATTGGAATTAGGTTACAGTTTACTAAATGGCCCTTTACCTTACATTCTTACTTTTTGTTTACTATTGCAGTAGCCTTTTTTTTCTCATGTGTGCAAATATCATATCAGTAATCATTGCAACTCCACACGGTGTCTTTGTTCTGAGCAAGCATGTTATTCTTGTAAAGTTTTAAGTATAAGTTAAGATGTTTTGTACAGACCAAGGTAACTGTTCAAATGTCAAGCAATTACTGAAATGTTGTATAGTTATAAAAGTTTGATTTCTTTTGCTTTATATGTATAAAATTGTATCTTGCCTGTTTTGCTTTGTATTTCCAACGTGTTGCACAATTATGCATTTTGTTTACATTTGTTCCTTCTTCAGAAAAAAAGAAATAACAGTAATACTTTATGTACAAACATTTTAAATGTACTTTTGTTGTTTTTAAATACAATGTCTCTGTATAAATAATATTGGTTGAACTGGTACATTTGTGTCTCTCATAGAGGGATTAATTATACTGCCAGTGCATTGAATTATTTAAAAAAAAAGTAAAATAAAATTTTTATGAAAATGTAACCCATTTTATCACTATAAATTATTCTGTCTTCTGCTATTTTCTCATTCCGCTCCCAGGATACAATAAGTACGGTACAGTAAGTACTGTTTGTGGGAGAGCTGTCATTGGTTTTAATTTTTAATCAATGTGTTTGTGTCATTGTGGAGACTTAAAATGACTTGATGTTAGAAAATAATGTGGTGCTGATACCAGCTGTGAGGTAACAGGATCAATGGTGTGTTTTCCCCATCCCTGAGGGGCCTCAGCTGCAAGACAGCAGCCTAAATCCTGTCTGTCCCAAACCCAGCCTAAAGAGCAAAGGAGCCTGGCTTCAAAGGCAGGATTTTTTGGTTTCTTGCTGACAAGCAGCCCAAGGCTCCAGCGTGACTAAAGTGGTGCGATTCAGCATGCTGACCCTCTGCACAGGGGTGCGTTTCTCCCCAGGGGCTTCCCGGGATGACAAAACTAGAAACGCCAAGTTTTATATCGTCATTGCAGAAGTAGCTGTGAGAGCCAGTGCCAAGAATACCAGCTCAAAAGAGATGTAAAAAGCTCTCAAGAGATGCTAAGCAGCATGTGATGTGGCTGCCCAGTGCAAGGCTGAACGCTCGGTGCTGCTGAGCGCGGAGCAAGTGAGGTCAAGCTGCCCGCCGGGGAGGGACGAACCGCAGCGCTCCCGACACAAAGTCCATCTCAGGCCACTGTCTCCAAGCAAAAGAAGCCGTCACTGTGGTTTGCTGTACGGCCCCTCACATTTACGGTCCTGCTTAAAACCTTTTCACCTTAGTCTGGAGAATGGTGTGCTCTGGAGGCGCTGCGGGAAGGCACGGCCAGGAGGCAGCTGGGGGGATGTCTTCGCCCAGACAGCGTCGGGGAGGTGGGGTGGTGAGCCCGGAATACAGATGGTGTTGCAGAAGGATGCTTTGAGAGGCATACCGGTAGCTGTTAGTCTGGGTTTAAGGCTGGGTATTTATTGCAATGTCCTCCTTAAAACAAAGGGCCAGTCGCTGATGTCCTCCAGCTTCTCTACACCACTCGGATCGCATGAGGCAGCTTAAAGCTGTCCAGTCCAACCAGGCTACAGCTTTTCCAGTGTTCCTCACCCCACTTGTGTGGATGGCTCCCTGTAAAGCAGGTGCTAGAGCTGCAGTCCTTCTTAGCAGTAAGTCACTTCAGAAGAAAACCTGGAATGGGGTATTTGGAGCTCGCTTTGTATCGCATGTTTTGCTTTGTATCGCTTTGTATCGCCCAGTTTGCGTTCAAGGAGCAAGAAAACATCCGCTCTGAATAACTCAGAGAGAGACGTCTTCTAGGTCAGCGGGAGGGAGGGCAGGTCTGATGCTGCGTGTGCCATTCAGTCCCCGCGTCCTTAGCACCCTCTGGGTGTGCCCAGAAACCAGCTTGAAGCTTGACTTCAGATAGGCAGCTCATGTCATTCCCTGCATGCGTAACCTTGTAATCGGCTGTGAAGTGTTCTGTGATCCTGGCTATGAATGATGAATGGCTCCACATAAACCTGCGCTGCACGGCACTGGTAGTGCGACTGCACAAGTCAGAAAAACGCCCTCTGGAAAAAAAAAGAAAAGGATAATTATTCGTATAGCCAGTATGTGGGATTCCCACAGTAACAAAGGATGCCGGCCCACTGGCGGGAGGGAGAAGTGTCGCCTCCAAACACGGCAATGACGGCGGTAATAGAAGATGGGCATTTGGATGCTCTTTTTCATACAACAACCTCAGGCAAGGTACTGTGTGCCCTCTTCCCCAGCCAAGGAGACATCTTCCCTCCCTCCCTGGTTGTGTGGGGCTGAGGCAGTGGAGTAGGATGTTAGTAAGAGCTATGCAAGGCTCAAGAGAGACAGAAGCGCTACAATTTCTCCACCAGCTAAGATGATTTAACTGCACAACTCCCTCAGGAATGAATTTGGCCCATGACAAGCTGCTCTAGACCACGGGATGGTCGGTTGCCAGCACAAAAGATGTAGAGGTTGTGAAGCCTTATTTATATCTGAAAAGTCTGGTTGGAGCTTCCCATGGCCCGTGGAGCTAAGGAGTAGGAAGCGTAGCCTAAACCCTTTCACTAAAAGGCTGAGACTCTCTTCGGCCCCTCCTATGTGGTCCAAACGGAAAGCAATGCAGTATCAGCTTCACGTAATGGAGAGGAATTTCACTTACCAGCTGCATTTCAAAGTGAATTTAGATATCCTTTTGTACCATTGACTGAAAAAGGCACATGTGCATGGGGAGTGTCAGGGGTTTTTTCCCCCATACTGCGCCCACACGGTTGGAAGGGCTTTATTATAGCTAATGTAAATGCGTTCAGCACACAAACCACATGTGAAGCTAACGTTGAACAGAAGTTCATGGTCATATGAGCTGCAGAAAAGTCCCTGCTGGTATTTTTAGGCATGTATGTAGACTGGCCTTCTGAAAATGAGACATGTTCTCCACTCTTCTGGGAACCTGTACATGTATGAGAACATGAAAACAGCTAAACATAAGGGATGAGCTAGGTTCGACCTCAGGAACTGAACTGCAGAAGAAAAGATACTACTTGACAGCATTGCCCTTCCTAGGCCAGAAATATTTGGCAAATTTGGGCAATAACCTTTAGGATCAGTTTTCCTTCAAGTTATATGTCATTCATCTGTGAAACCAACTTGTTCTCAGCTGCTTTCTGGTTATGTTTCTCATACACGAGTTTGTCCACTGCCCCTGGGCACCTTGTGTGATTTGCCGGACTCAGCGGTGATCTGCAGCTGCCGGCATGCAGGTGCCTGAACCTGTGGCTGCTGGTATTTGTAGGATTGCACGAAGATTTGCTCAAGAGTTGACATTTTGAAAGGAAATTAAAAAAAACCCCAACCAACAGCCACCACTACCACCACCATTTGCTCCCCATTTTTCAGTCAGCTCCAGGCAGGCGGGGTTCACCCTTTTGGCTGGGGGTACTGTGAGAAATGTGTGTGGCTGGACGTGATGAAGCCATGTGAAAAATGCTCCGGTTTTGGCTTTCTAAGAGAGCGGAGTCTTGCTGCCTGGGTGCCAGGGTGCCAGCTTCCCTCTGCCCTGCCACCCTTGGTGAAACCTCAGTGCCAACTGCTCTCATTCAGCACGCCAGCTCTAATCTGCTGTAAGAATGAAGCCCCTGAGTGTTTGCTGCATTTGAAGGACAATTCCCACCTGCAGCAGGGGCGGCTGGAAAACTCAGCATGCTCCGAATACGCCTTAGTGCTGATCCTGGGCTTTGAGCAGCACTGGGAGCCTTGTTTAACTCTCCATCCCAAGGAATTTCAGCCTCACAGTGGTATAAAAGAGAGCAAATTCTGCAGCACTTTTTTCTTTTTCTGGGTTTTGGGGGTTTGGGTTTTTTTTTTTTTTTTTGGCAACTCTACATTCGCTGCCTATCAAGCAGGAACTAAATAAAAAGGCTGTTATTGTGCTTCGAGCCATCAATTTAAGAGCAATCACCTATGCGTTTGGGATGTGCTGGCAGGGAATTATCTGCAATGAGAAGCTGCTTGCCAATCAGCGTTGTAAAAGCCCGTTGGCTTTAGCAGTACCTAGGAGTGGATGCGACTCGTTCAGTTAAGTGTAGCACTCAGATCTCTAATGCCCTCTGCGGTTTGGGAGCTGATTAGCCAAGAGGAGCCTCCTCCGGACGGGTGTCCAGGGCACCCCCGGTGCCCCAGCCACCTGCCCAACGCTGCCGAAGCCCTGAGCCTGAGCTGCTGTTCCTGAGTGCCGCCCCGCCGCAGCCTGCCCGGCTCCACAGAGCCGCAATGAGAGGCAGCAGATTTGCCGTGGGGGAGCACAACGGCTGCAAAATCGTGACTGGGAGAGGACGTGTCAGAGGAGCAAGATGCCTGGGAAGCTCTGACACTGGCCTTGTGGAAACATCGGGTATCAATGACAGAAATACTTTCCTATGAAATGTTCCACAGCCAAGATGACATGATGTCTCTGGCTTGGACCAAGCCGCACCGGTGAGCCTCTGCCAGCCCCAGACAGGGAGATGGGCTTCTCCCTAAGGGCTGCTATGACTGAAGGTCACTTGGGTGTCCAGAGGCTGGATACAGACATTTTGGCAGCAGGCTCTTTTCCACACTACTCAGATAAATCCCCTCTTGGCTCCACAGAGCTGGTGTTGGTTCAAGGACAGACCCCTATTCTCCAGGCTGCACCAACGTGATGGTGATGAGGGACTGGCCTCGCAGACCGTCTAATTAGTTCTGCTCTAAGCAGGAGAGGCCTCCTCCGCTGCTCAGCTCAGCGGGTTGCTCCCTCCTTTGGCAGCGGTGTCCTTGTCACCGGTGGCATCGGGGATAGGCAGATGCCCCCGCAGCCGGGGCTGCCCCGCGGGGTCTGTGCTCATCCCAGCTGCTCTGCTGAAGGAATGGGCTTCTTCAGCCAGTAAAGGTAGACTTGAACCAGGACTTACCAGGTGAAGTTTAGTGGCCTGTTGGTATTCGGGAGGTTAAAGTAGATGACCACAACGACTAAAAATCTATCAGTTTATTAATCAGGTCACCTGCACTCACCACAGTGTCTTCTGGAGAGGGACAGAGCCTGAGCCTAAATCCAGGTTATTTCACACTGACTGTACGTGTCAAGTCCCAGTGTAAGTGAAATCAGATTCAGACCTTCAGACTTTTAACACCAGCATGAAGAACAATGCAGCTGCATTGACTACTCAGGATTTACGCAGGCATAACTACGATTTCGCTGTCAAAACTGGCATCTCCTGTGGTGAACGCTGGACTCTCTAGGCCTACGGAAATGTCACCTCCATGTCTCAAGGAGGCATTTCAATCTCAATCATCTCTGAATCGATCAAACAGCACATCTATTTTAATAATGAAGCACTGCGGACGAGCGCACAAAACTCCCTGTGTCTGGCACTGGGTCTGCCGATGTGCTGCCAGCCCATGGCTCAGACCCCATCTCTCTAATCGCCTCTGCCAGCGCTATCAGCCCCCCAAAGCTGCTGTTTGCGTGCGATTCCAGGAGGGTAATTTATTACCCTGAAGAGCCTGACTCTTCTCTCCCATCTATCTATATCTCTGTGTTACATTGTTTATGTTAGCATAATCATTTCTCACGTGGAATGTCAATAAATGCTGGAGACAAAAGCAACACCAACACCAACACCAACAAAAAGCCCAACTGCTAAATAATTCCTCGAATGAGTTGTCAGAAACCTTTTATTTACTGATTCCACGCATTTCATTTATTCCTGGCAGCGGGCCAACCTTTCTGACAGTTAAGATTTATTGATTTAATTGCCTAGGGTAACCATGCAATAAAATCATCTCAAAGATAAATTTTCATGGCACTGTGCAGCATTGAAGTAATTTTTCAAGTGCTATGGCTATATTTCTGCAGGTTACAGGTGCAAAATTTGCTTAAAGCAGAAATGTCTCATTATTGTAACCCCAGCCCATCAGTGTGGTCCCTCCTGTGAAACTCCTTTCTTCTTTTCTTTTTCCTCTCTCCTTTCTTGCCCTTTCTTTCTCTCTGTCACTGGCTCTTTCTCTGTCTCCCCCCCCCCCTTTTTTTAAGGGGGATAACACAGGTCTCTCAGAAAAGAAATTATATTTTCTTAATTGGTTCATATATTCGAAGCCCAGGAGAAGCAAAGCTTCAGTTTAATTAGTAGTGGGCTTAGAGGTTATTTACAATGTTATACAGAAGCATTTGTTTCCAGCTGTGTGATGCTTTTTAACACAGAGGCCTCACATGGTAGATGATTGCCGTTTGTGACATTATAGTTTATTGAATCTTTAGATCTTTTTATTTACACTGTTAAAGGGCTCATTATAGTTCAGAACAAGGAGCAAATGAAAATGTCTGATTAATTCCCAGGTTAATGGTAACATGTCTGAAGTCAGAGATAGTATAAACTTTTACCAATGTATCTGAAATGTTTTCTTCTCTCTTATGATTTATTTGGGGTGGGGGATGTTGTTTGGTTTGAGTGTGGGATTTAATGGCCTATTGCTCTGGCAGCCTTGGCAGCTTCCCTTGCCAGATCTGACTGTTTAATTTCACTCTCCTGCCCCATTGAGGACATTTGGCCGAAGGCAGCTCCGAGGTGCCGCCAGCACGAGACGATCCCCCAGCCTTGCTGCAGAAAGGCTGGCTGCCGGCGGTCCTGCAGCCTCGGCCACCGTGGCCTCTGCGAGCCGCGCCGGAGCTGAGCCCAGCAGCCCAAATGTCAGAAAATAAACTAGGAAACGAAGTAGGGGTTTGACTCTGCCAACCTGGCACAGAAACGCAGTGAGGAGAGGAGCTAGCTGTGGTGTGGAGATGATGAGCAGCCAGCTCCCAGGCACCTCCGCAGGGTGGTACTGCCACTTGAGACCTGCTCTCCCATCAGACCCGCGCTGCTGTGGGCCCCAACACCACTGATGGCTCCTGGAGCCCTTGGCAGGGCTGCCGCCAGGTTTGCCCTGCTGAGCTCATCTTGAATGACTTTTAGTCCCGTACGCTAGTGGACTTTCCCCTCCCCTGATCTCATTCTGCAGCTTTCTCTTTCTTTCTCTTCACTGGTAAGCACAGACCTGACACCTGCCCCTTAGCACCTCCCTCTGCGCTCACCACCATTCTGCAGCACGATCTTCTCCAGCTCTCAACTGCTGTTGCCATGTCTAAAGACCTGTCTGTGGAGAACGTTTGTTTTCTGCAAGGGTGCAATGAATTTGCAGCCATCTGCGGGGCACAATGCGTGACCTGGTGGCCGCCATGCAGCACAAGTTGCCTACGAGCCCTTCCCTGCAGCAGTCCAGTGAGGGTGCAGGTCTCCCCAGCCCAGAGCAGAGCACCATCCCACCGCGCTGCAGGAAAGCGGTGGGCACCGAGACACACTGCTGAGCACTTCTGCTCCTGCTGCACTAGAGAGCTACGCTGCATACAAAAACTGCCCAGCAAGTCAGTCACAAAAAACCCCCCTATATCTAGAAAATGCATAAATGACCTATTAAAGCTGAGTTTAATTTACAAGCAAGACAACTACAACTTTGGTCTGTTAATTTGGATTAGCTCCAAGACAAACAGCATGTGAGATATGTTCCTATCTGTGAGGGAAAATTTGCTCCTTGTTTTCAAAATCCTGTGGTCTGAGATGGGCAGATTAGGGTCTGCATTATCATTGCTAACCCATGAATGGATCAGATGGAGGGTTTTGCAAAACAAGCTTATTTTAATTCAAATTATTAGTAATAAAATGTGACACTGGCTTGACAGCTTACTTTTTCTGGTGGAAAAGAGAGCTCGGACTTGCAGATTTCTTCCACTGACAAGCTTGTGGATCTCACATAGCAAACACTGACTTTAAAACCTAGGACCTTTATGCTCGCCGTTTAACCTCTTCGACCTTTACCCCTCTGACTTCAGCCTTTCATTAGGTGAAATACGAAGGCAGGTTGGATACATTAAACAGAGTATTAGTGAGAAGAGAGGCAGTTGAATCAATAATGTCAGTAAAGGTAGACCTATTTATAGAGAAACAATGTCAGCATATGATAAACCTGTGAGTAAATTGGCTGAAAGCCCAGAGCTTTGTACTGGTTTGGAGAGCTCGAAGGGATCTGAGCAGCAACAAGCACAATCAGTAATCCCAGGGCTCAAAAATGTCAGCCATGCCAACTGGGGATCAGAAAAACCAAAACAGTGTCCTGGGGTGGGAGAGGAAGGATGGAAGGAAGGAAGCAAGGTAGGAAGACGTAAAATGGGCATAGTTTCAAGTACTGTCAAAGGGAAATGCCAAGTCCTTAAGGCCAGGCAGCAAGGGTGAAAGCTGAGGTCCACGTTTGCTCTCTTTAAAACAGGGAGCTGAGCAGGCTGTGAGCTGTGCAGACCTCCCACCCTGCAACCACACATAAGCCTCCAGGCACCTAAAATCAATAGGCACCTCCAAATTCAAGACAAAACCTGTCCAGGTATTCAGAAAAAACATCCCACATGTACCAACTAGATACACAAGTCCCCCCATTGATCACCAAGAGAAGAAACTTGGCAACTTCAGAGAATCCGACCCACCCTAACCAGTCTGATACTTGGGTTTGTCTTTTTTTAAGGCAAGCGACAACTCAAAGCAATCTGAATACAGTCCTGAGTCTATACTCAAGTCTATAAATAACTAACATTGACTAGATGTAACATCCTATTTCTTTTCATTGACTCTATAGAAAGTCAAGGGAAGTGAGCTTTATTAGAGTTAAGTTGATGTTGTAGACACCAATCCTAAGGGTTATTGGGGTGTACTGTGAAGAGTCACATTCTGAACATACTCTTGGTAATTAGAGTTAGCTGGAAAATCATAAAAGAACAGCATTTCTGTTTCATGTGAACATTTGAGCAACTCTTGTTCTAGTTCCGAAGCAAAATGATTTTTTTTTCCCAATTGTCAAAATTCTCCTTCTCTGCACCCTGACCCCAAAAATTCCAGGTTTGGGGCAACTCCTCTAGGTTTTTCCCAGAGCACTCAGAAAACTTCATTTTATGGTATCAGTCCGAATTACAAAGTGTCCTTTGTTTCATTTTTGTTTCCTTAGGTTCTGAGATGGCTTTAGTGAAGTAGGACACACCAGATGATGTGGGCGGTTATGTTTCTGCTTAGCTAACTATTTCTGCTAATTTTTTCCTTTCACAATTCACTGCTGCTATGGGCAGGCTGACAACCCAGGAATGTAGAGTGCACGAAACACGACAGACTCATGTTTGTGGGGGGAGTTCAGAAATAGCAACCAAAACGAGGAGCCTTCAAGTGAATAGAAACCCATTCAGAAATGCAACCAGCGAGATCAAGCCTCTGCCCTGAGTCGTAGGTGTGTCGAGCCAGATGTGTGCCATGTAAATGGGTGGGTACACTGTATGTTCAAAATAAACAAACACAGGAGGAGATAGGCCCACATCAGAGTACACAAATCACTTAAGCCCTACCAAAAATCCACAGTATTGAGCCCTTCCAGGAGATCTCAGTCATCCTCATTTGAAGTAAGTGGTCAGGTAGGACAACAGTGAAAGCATAACAGGTGGCTAGGTTTACAGAATCACAGAATCAGAGAATCACTAAGGTTGGAAAAGACCTGTAAGATCATCAAGTCCAACCAATCAACCCAACATCACCATGCCCACTAAACCATGTCCCACGGTGTGACGTCTACATGTTTTTTGAACACCTCCAGTGATGGTGACTCCACTACCTCCCTGGGCAGCCTGTTCCAATGCTTCACCACTCTCTCAGTCTAATATCCAGCCTAAACCTCCCCTGGCGCAACTTGAGGCCATTTCCTCTTGTCCTGTCACTAGTCACTTGGTAGAACAGACCAACACCCACCTCACCACAACCTCCTTTCAGGTAGTTGTAGAGAGCGATTTAGAGGGCCTTGTGAGTGGTGGTGTCCGAAAGCCACATCCTAAACCACGCTGGGGCTGCTGGTTTTGCTGCAGTAGACCCAGAGTTCAGTCTGGAGCCACGTTAGCCCAATTCTGGTCGCAGAGTGAGTGTGTGCTAGAGGTCCCAAACAGAATGTAAATAAAAAGGGAAAGGGCTATCAATCATGTTAAGACCCCTACTGACACAAAGTGAGCTCCCATACATAGCATAAACACCTCTAAAAAGCTCATTTTTAAAGAATCAGAATTACAAGCTGTTTCAAAACCCCTGCACTTTATTAACATTGAGAATGTGTCCTTTGATATAAACTCTTCTAGAGATGATTCAGATGAATTAGCACAGGAAAATCTTGCTGAGTTGGAAAGCGCTAAATCGGAAGCAGTGCAGTCAGTGAATAATGAAAGTAAACCATCGTTCTGAAGTATGACTAATGGTGACATGGCCTGTCTAGAAGAAGAAATAACCAAAAGACATACTACTTGGCCCCAAAACTGGGCTGAACATTTTTTGAAATTACTTCACTGCTGTATGAAGACTATTAACAAAACAGGAAACCTGGCCAACTTGTGGATAACAAGTCCAATGAGGGAGAATTTCACTTGTCCACAGGACAGACAGATGATTCACTTTGTAAAAGAGCAGGACTTATTACTCTTAGAGGCAATATTAATAGATCCATCCAAAATAGTCCATGGAACAGATCTATTGACAGTGCCAAGATCCTTAGCTGAAAAATGTGCAGAGAAACTTGAATCAGCAATGTAGAATCCTGCAGTGAAGTGATCACATTTCGTGGCACCTAAAAGGCTTTTATCAAAGGATGACTTGACAAGACATCAAGATAGCTAAATGCTTAGGACTGAATGTCAATCAAAAACTTACCTATATTATTCAACGTGCAGACTGAGCTTCAGCTAGGCAAAGGGAAAATACTAAACTATGGCTTACGGAGAGCGTGTTTCACAGAATCACAGAATCATTAAGGTTGGAAAAGACCTGTAAGATCATCAAGTCCAACCATCAACCCAACACCACCATGCCCACTAAACCATGTCCCGCAGTGCCACGTCCATACATTCCTTGAACACCTCCAGTGATGGTGACTCCACCACCTCCCTGGGCAGCCTGTTCCAATGCTTCACCACTCTCTCAGTAAAGAAATTTTTCCTAATATCCAGCCTAAACCTCCCCTGCCGCCACTTGAGGTCATTTCCCCTTGTTCTATCACTAGTTGTTACATGGAAGAAGAGATCTTTTGCAATCAAAGTACATTCATTCTGCTTCTTGGGCTAGGTGCATCGGATGTGACTTTAGCAAGTGCATGGGGAATGAATTTGACCCATAGTGTCTCATTTAGGAGGTGGGGTAAATACATTGTCTAGGCATGGTGCGGCTCCAGGACCCAGTTACGGCTGCAGAGGTTTTCAGCTCAGTGCTGGTAGTCCAGCAGCTAATGGCTGCCAGTTGTAATATGCAGTAAAAGAAATAGCTGCCATCAAGAAAATGTCTTTTCTTTCCAACAAGATGACAAGAACAGCTGAGTTGCATTTCAGATTTAGCACAGTGATCCACCATTTGAATGCTCCCACGCCAAAGGATACTCTCCACCAGTAGGAAGGTACCCACACACCCCAATATTTTAAAGCCCTAACACAACCCGAGACCACCATAACTTACCCATTCAGCATCTCAGTGCATGTCTCAGTCCTCAGCTTCTCTGGGATGGCCAGGAAATAGACAACCACTTTTCCAATTGTCCCCAAAGACCTGGTGAAGCTTGTTTAAGTGACTAGCTCTCTGTACACAGACTTGGCTGTTGACCACAGCAACAGTCATCAAGAACACGCAAGTCCTGCTCAGGAGTGGGACGTGAAGCTGAAACCACCACTGATTTTTTTCCGTCCTCAGAGCTGTATAAAAAACATAAGCCTTATGCTCAGTCCTGTAAAACACCAGAATGACAATCAGTGTCTAGCTTAAACAGCAAAAAACAGCCTTCCTACAACAAATTAACAACTACAAGAGACAATTAATGTATCTCTATGCCTTTATGCATGTACACATATATATGCTTTCTCATTGTGTTAGTGTCCTAACGGTTACATGGCTAAGAAGCCAGGGGGATACACATTATACAGTCAAAGACTGGCCTTTATAAAATTCCCAGTCATTCCATTGGCATTGTTTCCTACAGACCTCTCAGAGCATCTGACGTGAAATTATTAATTTTACTATGGAAGTGATCAAAATAGCGACAAAAAAATGTGACCAAGAATCAGGTGGGAAATCAATGGCAGCGCAGAGCCCAAATCTGGGAATAACCCCCCACTGGTCATACAAAGAGGAGGAACACATACTTTCACTCTCCTTCCCTCTGTGTGGCCCAGTTGAAATATGGGACATCACCTGAGAAAAGGACAGGATCGAATTATTGCACTATTAAATCCAGGAGTGAAACAAAGGTAAACACAGCCTCATGCTTGATCTGCCATCTCCTTGCAACTGTCTGATTGCCTTCCATATCCAAAGGGTTTGCAAGGCAAGAGTGGGAGCAGAATGAAAGAGAAATGCCTTAAAGATGTTAAATATACCTATTAAGGGGGAAAAAAGCAAATTTTCCTATAGGGTACGTGTATCGATTAAACCTTTCAATGGGGAGACCTCCCTTGTGCTCCCAACATTAGCACTGGCTATGTTACACAACTCTATTTATGCCTTTAGTTAATATGAATGATCAGTTACCATAGCAATTATTACATTTTACGATGAACATAAAGTTACTGATACAGTTAAGAGATAGGGTCAATGTTTAAGCTTAGCTCAGCATTTAGCAAGCTTTCCTTCCTAGATGTTTTGATTACTTAGGAAAGCCTTAACCTCTACAACATAATGAAGGACTGGAAAGTTGTAGGGTAATTTGTAGGAGAAAGGGTGTACATAAGGATATATGCACTATTATAAAGCTCAATAAATAATCACGTGAAATCACTGGCATTTAGGACCCTCCAGAGAGGAGCTTTCCCAGCCAGCTCCTGATCCCTCATACCCTGAGTAATTCCAGATAAATCCACTGACTTTGTGGAAGTGTACGTGACATCAGAAACCCACCATGTATTTCCAAAACGCATGTTAATTGGCTCCAGACAGCGGCAAGGGGGTTGTACATGGCTACAACCATAGGGTTTCAGCTCCTCCATCCCCAGTGCGGCTCAGAGGGAAAGTGGTGCAGTGCACAAATGGCCAGGGCTGTGGGAATGATGTAAGATGTCTTCCACTTGCATTTTATTGAGAGAGCCCATAAAATTCAAAATCCAGCTGTGCACGTTGGTTCAGTCTGCCTATTAAAAGGGCGGCATTTTCTCATGCCTATGATTGATATGGTTTTAGGCACATCTGTGGACTCACTTAACCCCCTTCCCGCTCCATCTCAAGCCACAGCATAGACATGAAAAGTGGGAATTTGTCTTTTGTACGTGAGGGTATAAAAGGCTTCTTGACTTCCACTGAAGGACAATAAGTGGCAGTTCACTTTGATTCCCTCTCAATGCTAATTTTACCTTAGTTTTACCCAGGGAAAACATGGAAGCCCAGCACCAGGGTAATCAGCCCTTTTTCTTTCTTAACATCGAAGGCATAGGAAAGGGGCAGCTTGGTAAAGTGGCCGGGACGCGTGTTACAATAGATAATCAATGGCTCTAGTAAAATGCACGTGAAAGCATTTCAAGCCCACATTTCAGTAAACATTCTCCAGAATCTGTGGCTATTTATCAAATATGAATGTGCTTTTCAGGATGAGGATCTCATTTCCTCCTGGTGTTTTTGTTCCAAAAATAATTGGAAGTGACAATACAGAGAAAGATGATGTTTCAACTTCATGTTTAAAATAAATATAAGGCTGCCATCAGAGCCGAGCTGTCTTGTGAAGATCCCTCTCACAGGAGTCAACAGGCAGCTCTACTGATAGAGAATCGCGTTCCATTATTGATTAGCTTTTAAGTTCTTGTTACATATTAGATTAGGATCGCTGTATGCATAGGGAATGAATAGCCCAATTACAGTCTAAAATAGCTCATTTCAAAGTGGTTTAGGATTTTGATATTATAGAAAGAATTTTAAGGAAATTACAGGGTTTATTAAGAAAGCCTTCAAGGCAGATATTTACATTTTTATTGCATGGCTTTTCAGGATGGGGAGGGCAAAACATCCCTCCTTTATTATATACAAGGCTGGTTTTAGCTCCCTCCCAATTAGCTTTTAAAAACTTTGGGAGTTAGGGGTTTGCTATATTTGGGGGGGGTTCTGCATAGAAAGTACCACACTAAGCAGCCCCAGAGTTACACCTCTGGGCTCCCCCAGTTTAAAGGAGAGCACCCTACACCAAAAGGTGCACCAGGCTCTGCTCTAAGCGCTGCTGCTGAGACGCCAGGGCTTGTTTCGGAGGTAGTGACGGTTCTCATCAGAAGCTGGCATTTAGACGCCCAGGACCTGCTATTTCTTATTCCTTTGTGCAGGAGGAAAATCTGTTGATGGTGCTAAAACAGTCACAGCTCCCTGAAGTTGGTCCTCAAGGGCACTGAGCATTGACCACGAGTAACTTGGAGTAGGCTCAGGGCTGCTCAAGCCCATCCCAGGTCTCAGCAAAGCGACCAGGGCTCTTGTGGAGATGGGACCAGCACTCTCATCATACACTATTCCTGAGAGCACTGCTTAATTTGCTTTAGTGTTGCCAATTTTCGTTAAGACTGGCACAATTCTAGGGATTTATGCCTTATTTTCAAAAAGAAGTAATTTAATTTTTTTGCTAAAATCTGGCAACCTCGAGGCCAAGAAATTTCAAGATTAGTGTAAGCAAAGCCATAGCTGATGTAGTCTGGCATTGGCAATGCCCCTCTTCAGGCAGGAGGTGGGACCTCAGACCTCCAGAGCTCCCTTCCAGTTGGTGTTTTGTTGTCCTTGTGGCCACACTGGAAGGGCCCCCCAGGGTGCTGCCTGGGGGCTGCCCTGGGGAGAGGCGAGGGCTGCTGGCACAGCCCTGTCCGCCGCAGAAGGTCACAGCATCCCGGCCTGCCAGGGGACAGGGGGCTGCAGATGGGCGCAGCCGGCCAAGTCCCGCAGCAGGGCTGCTGAACGAATGAAGGAGAGCAGCAGCACTGCATCCGAAATGCCGGAGACACCAGCCTGGCTGCAGGGGAGTGTGAAGCGGGAGTCAATGGTGTGTATCCTGCTTGGCACACCAGCCTTGACGGGATGGACTGCCAGCATAATTTAGGGCCACCTGACGTACCTCTGAGAGATGCCAGCCTTGGGGACTGCGGGAGGGTGACAGAGCTGCTTCCCGCTCCCGCTGGCACACACGTGCACGCAGAGCGACGCCACCCTCCGCCCTCCCTCACAACCTGAGTTTCAGCACCAGCTTTAAAGCCGCCAAATGTTAAAAAACATTTTTTATAGTTGTCCAAAACACAGTCATCTTTCATTTCACAACAAAATGTACTTTTGAACTTGGCGGGGAGAGAGTACAGAAGCCCAAACTCAAACCTCAACTCTCCGTATCCACTCATCACAGCGCCGACAATACTGCATTTCACAGTTTTCAGTCCATATAACCACCCTGAATATTTTGGTATCGAAAATAACCACTCTTTTTCTACAGAGAATTTCCAGCTTTCAGCAAGGTGGAACAGTTTTAAAAATTGATCTGCCTTTCCCTCAAATTTGCCTAATTAATCATTCCCTTCGTAGGTTAATCTACACTATGACGCTAGCATTGACCACATCTCCAACAAAGCATGGAAAAGGTCACCAGAAATAGATTTCCAAAGCCTTGAAGGGACTCTGTGGGCAAATGGTTGCCACTATCCAACACTGCAAAAGTGTGATTAAAGGTAAAAGGGAGAACCAGGTGGGAGAATTGCATGACCCCAGGATCCTTGCCAATGAAAAAACGTAGCACAAACATTTAGTAAGTACTCCAGGCCTACTGACTCACACTTTTTGGAAGGTAATACATGAAATCCCTAGAGAAAAGTTCTGCTCACCAAGTTGTACAGCACTGACAGACTCATAATATTCATATTAGTCTGCCGCATAAGAAACCCAAGTTCCCTTATTTTAGCATGACTGCAAGCAATGTAAGCACCCAGAAGGCTTTCTTTCAAGAATGAAAGTCCATGTCCTCATATATATGTGCACACAAGGTCACACTGGCTGCTCAGTTAGACCTCTCTCTTTCTCACCCCTCCTGAACTGTATGCGAAGATATCCCACGTGAATTTACAATGCCTTTCCAAATAAGGACCAATTCTGTGAGGCGCTGAGTACAGTAGTTTAATCCAGGAAAGTATTTTTTGAACTGAGACTGCCCACACGTGTTTAAAATTAAACCGTCTCAGGACAAACTGCCTTATGTCCCGCAGATGAACACTTGCTGGCTGCGAAATCCAAGATACAGTCCTAGACGTCTGCTCCACTTTGTGCACATCTGCAGTCTAACAGGGAAATCCATAGCTTCATGCAGGAAAAGTACAGCTGAACTTAGCAAGAAAACAAGTTGGCTTGAGCCCATGCGGCTATTTTTTGAACCTGGGGACACTCCTATCTCGAGTGCTTGGGTACGGCTGCAGATCCCAATGAATGGGTGGTGGACATGCCAGAAGGAGTTAAAATAAATTACATGGACTAAGTGAGAGATGAATAGCTGGATCAACCACTTCTTCTCCAATTCTGTAAGTTCAAAGTGATCCTTGGCCCACGGCACTGGGTGAGGAAATGCCTTCAGCAGTGCACTGGGTTTGCATCCTGCTCCCGCTGCAGGGAATGGGAATTCTACCATTTGCTCCATCAAGACAGGCCCACCATCGGCATAGCAGAAAGTCCTACCTGAGGTGCTAACTGGAAAATCAGATGGAGCAGGTAAAACCAGGCAGTTGGTACCTTTCTTTTTCCAGGGTGATGAAAAGTAGACAGGGAGTATATCTGCATGAGCTCAGTGCAGGGATGTTTGGACATGTGCAAATGGGAATCAGCAAGTCCGAGTCTGGATATCACCTGCCTCAACTGACCAGCTCTAAACTTGAACTTACGGAGGAAAGCAGAGCTTATTAGCTAAACCGCAAACACCGCATCAGTGTCACGCAGGCTGCAGATTACTCACACGGGTGCCATGCCGTGCACCGCCCGGCTCTCCCCATGCAGCCCCAGGCCAAGCAGCTGAGATTCCGGGGCCAGGGAAGTGCTCCTGCTGCATCGGCATCCTGCACAGTGGCCTGCGTGGGGACTGAGCCAAAGCTCCCCAGCCACGGCGTGCTCCAGAAGCTGCTCCATCGCTCAGCAGCTCCGTTAGTCCCTCCAGAGTCTTGTGTCTAAATAGTCCTTTACAAGCAAACAGACCAAGCTGACGAATGCATAATGGATGCGCTGAACTCTCATTAGAGCAACGTGTCTTCAACAGTACACGGGCCATCATCGACATCATTAAATATCTTTCTTTAGTTAAACACATGCACAATACTTACCCGTCCAAGTAGAGCTAGCACTTACTTTGCTTCTAATTGTATATTTTGCAGCCTTTAAGCAAGACCAGAGTGCTTTCTTTTAAAAAACCCCATTATTATTATTATTATTACTATTGCTATTGCTATTGCTATCACTATTACCACCTTATGCTTAGAAATGTTTCTTTACTTTCCTTTACCTCAGTAAAGCAAGAGCAATTACGTACCCTCATCCATTTCTCTAAAGGGCTATGGAAAAATGTTGCTTTCAAGAAAAAAATGATAATTTTTTACAAATATATAAAACAAAATACTCAAGGCATTTTTGAGAGGCATTCTCACATATTGCTGAAATTACACGCAATGTGTGAAAATTTGCATAACAAATGTGACAAGATGGTTACTTAAGGGACTGAAACAGAAGGAATAAAATATATATTAGATACCTCAGCTCTCATTAATTATTATTCTGAATGAGAAATAATGCCAGGAGCAAGAGGGGTGCCAGAAGAAACGATGGGGAAATATATTATCATGTATTTAAAAACCTCTAAAAGGTATAATAATAATTAGGAAATTATTGCACTACTGATCTTTTTTAGTAGCAGAGCAACCACCTGTTCATACTTTTATTAATCACTTGCTCACCTCTTCCTTAAAGATGGTCTGTGAAGATCATTAGAGGAAAAGCTACCCGAGTAGAAAGGAGGAGAAAGAATTCATGTTATGCAGGCAAAAAAAAAAAAAAAAAAAAAAACCAAACTATAAAATTCATAACTTTAATTAAGAGTCACACGTGAAAAGGCAGTACTATTTTAAGACTGGTTTATAGCAAAACATAATTTGGCTTCAAACAACAGCAATGGAAGAGAGTGAGTATTATTATTATTGATTTTGTTAATTTGCTCCAAATGCCCTGCCTTACCCAGCTTTGTCTTCCCAGTGCGTCCTAAAACACCGTTGGGGCAGAAATGTAGTTAAGGCAGCTCTGCGGGGCTTGCTCAGCGCCGGGTGCCCACACAAGGCAGTGGCCGCAGGAGGTCCGGTCTCCTCCGGCAGCGCCCGGGGCTGATCCGCAGCAGCAGGCCGCCTCAGACAATATCCCCCGGGCAAGGTTGTTGCTTAGTTGTTGCTACGCTGGAAAACTGCAGCCTTCCTATTTTGGGAGATAATGCCAGTTAATGTATGTTTGTTGTCAGACACACATTCATCTCCTGCATTACAATGCTACATGCTCCTGAGCGTTGCACAGGCCCCTACGGCTCCTCTCGTTCCTGCCTGCCTGCGATGGAGATGAAAGCGCAGAGGTGTCCTATTGCTGGACTGATCCCTTCCCTGCTGCTGCTGCAGAAAGGTGCACGCCGCAGCAGAATCACCGTGAGCGTCTGTGCACACCATGCTCCATAATTACGGCAAGCAATTTCGCAAGCATTTCTCATCATTCCCTCCTTTAGGCTTTGAAACATTTACGCTTTATCTGTCCTAAAACAGAGAAATCCATTTTTCTATCAACCTCTTGCCTTCAAGCCTCCCATAGAAGCAGAACAGAATTTCCTATTTGCTCCTTGCTGCAGCCAAATCTTATCTTGGGTTTCCCCAGAGGTTTTGTCTTGGCCTTCCCTGGAATCACCATCTCCCACAGACAGCAGCTTTGCTTAAATGCAAAAGTCCATGTCCGTTTTCCCCATTAGTCTGCCTTAAGTTTGTTTTTTTCTATTCCCTCTCTTGAACCTCTTCTCTCCCAGCTTCACCATTTGGAGGCTATTTCCTCACTGGTTGGCCTTGGGAAAACTTTGGAGGGCTGCTCCTCTGCCTGTGTGCTCCATCCAGGAGCTTCTGAACTCAAAAACGAGTCCAATGGGCCACAGTATAGGCACCTCCACCAGCACCATACCATTCTCCTAGTCCTCCCTCACATGGGAGGTGGATAAAGTAAGCTCAGTATGGTCAGAAATAGGTGAGAGAAAGAAACCTCCTATGCGGTGTTGATCTCTTCTCCCAAGTGACAAGTGATCGGACAAGAGGAAACGGCCTCAAGTTGTGCCAGGGGAGGTTTAGACTGGATATTAGGAAAAATGTCTTTACTGAGAGAGCGGTGAAGCATTGGAACAGGCTGCCCAGGGAGGTGGTGGAGTCACCATCACTGGAGGTGTTCAAGTAACGTGAAGATGCGGCACTGTGGGACATGGTTTAGCGGGCATGGTGGTGTTGGGTTGATGGTTGGACTTGATGATCTTACAGGTCTTTTCCAACCTTAATGATTCTGTGATTCTGTGAAATACCGGCTACCATTCCTCATCCTCCTGGAAATAACTCCATTCCCTGACATTTTTTTCCACTTTTAAGTCCGACAGCTGGGGCAGGCAAGCTGGAGGGTGAAGGAGGTGGAGAGGGAGACAAAACACTTTGCACAAGGTCCTTTGCTGGTAAAAGCCAGAGAGGGTGCCAGTTTGTTGTGCCATTGTGTGATCCAACTGTGAGAGGACCCATGTCTTCACTTTGGGCTCTGTGGCACATCTGTGTGCCCTCACTTTCTGCCAAGACCCCGTGCTACACTTGGCACCTACACTGACATGAATTACCAGCAGCGGTTCACTTGCAGGGCAGACGTTTGCATGCTGCAATACAGGAGCCATACGACTCTGTATCAGTGCGCTAGAAACGGAGTTTCATTGCACCCGCCTCCCATGCTGAACGTGAGTGCAGCAGTTAGTAAAAGCTAAATCCATTTAAAATCATTTTAAGAGGGAAAATAAGGCCCTTTCTGGGGATATTATTTCTAAGTCGTGTTTTACTCTGCCATTAATATACTTTTGGAATGCATGAGAGCTCCTTGCACCCAAGGCAGGTAATAACGGTCTATTAAAAGACACCATCTCTGTTTCCTAATGCTCTATCAAAGGTTCATTGATGAAAATAGCCACCTGACTGCTCTCATCAGCTTTAAGGAATTCCATAAAAGAATGAAATATGCTTTCCTCATAATTGCTTTTGTATAAGATTTACAACAGTGTGAGTAACGAATAAACTGGGTACTTGCTGAACAAGACTCAGATTTAAGATGTGCCGATGCAAATGAGGAAGTGTCCAACTAAGAGATGCATTTCTTGGGAGAAATTTGAAAGTGTTTGCAAGAGCCACAAGTTACCACATACACCTGGCTACATTCACTGCTGGTGTAAACACATACAGCTCCAGGGAGGCCAAAGGTACTGCATCGGCTTGCTCTAGGGGTAAATTTGGGTCTTAGAGGCCAGTCACCTGAACAGCTCACAGCTGAGAAGAGGACCTTGACAGCATCTGGAAGATGTCTTAGATATAACTATACAACTGATTAAGCAGTAGCATGTTTTTTTGACACCTGCACCTGATGATGTTATACATGTAAAGAACATCACATGCTTGGGGGGAAAAAAAATAGTCCCTTAATGCCTGGCAGCACTGTTCATACTCCTGCCAACAGCAAAAGTCGCATCAGTCGCATTAGTCACATCTATTTCCAACTCTGCTGCTGTTTTTTGGTGTCATTTAACTTTTTTGTCCTCATCTTTTCCATCTCCAAAACAGGAATAAGCATAGAGTCATTTAGGTTGGAAAAGACCTTTAATGATTCCTTGCCCAATTTCATTGCCCTTTGGGAGGCAATCAGATACTACAGATGAAAGTACCACTTAAATACTGGTAAACATGCCTGTCTCACTCTATATGATAAGGCAATCACTACACTCTCGCTCAATGCAAACAAACTATTCAGTCATACACAGTGAGGATCTAAAATCACTATTGTATGCACATTTCTGAAATTGCTCCACCTCTATGAGTGTTTGACATGCCCACCTATGTGTCCAGAGTAAGCTCAGGGGTAGCCCAGTCCCACACAGAAGTTGAGAGAAGGTGGTGGACATCAGCTGGTCAGTGTTAGAAGATGTGAATGGTGTGAGGTTAGATGCTTTTTAGATTTTGAATCTAAAAAATTTTGCATTGGCCAAAATTTGAGTCTATACAGATGCGCATGCTCTCTCAAGCACTCTCTCTCAACACTTTCTCTCTTTAAAAACACATTTTAAGACTTTCAACATGCCCACATTTGGGTATTATTATTTGCACCCAGAAAAGCTAGTAACCAGTATCCAAAATTTTACACCTAAGATTTGAAGCTTGTCAGAGCCATAAATGAGAGTATAAGAGGGGAAGAGCCAGCCATTTTGGTAGAAGTCGGTACTCCAGCCATACTTTTAAGACCCCAGTTATTCATTCAGCTTCTCCTGGGTTTTTTCAGCTAATTATATCAAGAAGACTTTATGGAAACTGTTGCCAAATGTTTAAAATGAAAGCAGTTCAGTAGTTATTTCAGTCCCAGGTTACTGTGGTAAATTGTACATGCTGACCTCTTGAGTTCATTTGTGAACGTTTGACATATCGGTGATTAATTAATATTAATGGCAGAAGTAACTTCAAACTTGCTTTATGCTAGAAATCACACACAATCCTAGCTCTAATCACTCAGCACATAAAGAAACTTTAATTGATAACCCAGGTTTAATATCCATCAGGAATGGATTCTGTAGGAGGAACAGAGCAATGTTCCCTGTAATCAACCTAGAGGAGATAGAAAACTTGTTCTACCAACATCAAAGAAGATTAGGCAGCAGAAGCCTGATAGTAAAGTAGCAATTACAGAGGGTTTTTTTAATTTTGTGCACCTGCTTCATCAAAATAATAGGCATCTTTTAGCAAAATAACCTGAAACTCAGTTCACTGACTTTCAATTATCTGATGCTGGGAAATGCATCTGGAGAGACATGAAAAAAGGTGATAGACACACAGAGAAATAAAAAGAAGGGGGAAATTAGAATGAGGGAAAATATGAGGGCCTATGTAAGTGGGTGTTATAAATATCCTGTGCCTCAGGCTGATTATAGAACAGGAATATTTTTGCTGAGTTAGGATTGTGGCATCAGGCACATTTGACCAAATCAGTCGCTGGTGGAGTGCCTTTGACTACAGTAAACAGCTTACACCAGGGACGGATTTGGCTCATTGCTTTTAAGGGGAATGTTAGTCATCAAACCTTAATGCAAGCAAGGGAAGCACATGGTAACTTTCCACAAACATCTCAGGCTGTATAATTCAAAGCAAAAATGACTATCCTCAAATTCCCCTCTATCAGGCGGTCTTGCTACGCAAAACTAGGAATGACCCCATAACTTCGTTTCAAAACATGAGTCTAAAGTTAGACAAGAGCCAATCTTTCCTGGAGGTGGGAAGGGGAAGATGCAGACTTGGTTTCACTTCAGGGACTGCATCCCCATTTCTGGAAAGGCACAAGGCAGGCCCTCAGACCCAGCCTTAAGAAGCCGGCCTGGGGCTTAGTACCCTTCCCTGTCAGGCTCTATGGGTGCTGTTGGTTTTTTAATAAACCCCAATCTTCTCTGAAAACACTTTTTCAGAGGACAGTGGGCAATTCACTTAAAGGTTTTGTGATCTGCAGCCCTGGAGCCTCCAAAAGCAGAGCACAGCAGGGCTCTTACCAGAGAAAAGCCACACTACCAGCCCCGTTACCGGGTAGAGTTCTTGCCAGGCTTGGGACAAAATCAAGGGCAGCACTTTCCCACCTTTTTTTCCAGCTTTACATCCCTGTCGAATTCACTGTGCCCTCTCATGCACATCTCACTCCCTTCCCTGTTACATACAACCACCCGCATCTCGTTCTAACGCAGAAAGGATCCCCACATGCATGCTGGACAGAACTGTACTCCGTATTTTCCCTCCTGAGCCCTTGCAGCTCGTGTTTGAGCTCCATCTCCCTGCGGGAGACCCGAGGCAGAGGGAACGTACCACCACATCCTCTGCACACCTCCTCCTGACTCCGCGGTTCCTCCTGTTGGATCACAGCCCTGTCTTCAGAGCTCTGTCTAGAAGTCGGTGGCCTTGTGAGACAGCAGCGGGGGTGAACGTGGGCTCAGGGCAAGTGTAGACTTGCACTTAACCAATGTGCAGAAATGGGCTCTGTGTGAGGCAGAGCAGTTGTCCTCCCCGCAGCCCTGCTGCGTCCTGGCACATGGCACATCCAGCAGATGCTGGTCTGCATGCTGGAGGCTGAAGCACAGAGGACTGTGAACCAACAACTATGGGTGGCAGAGGCTGATCCTTCAGCAAGAATCGCAACCACACCCCGCTTCATGCGAACGAAGTAGAAGTAATTCCATTGTAATTAAATAGGAATTTTTGTGTGAATTCCAAATGAACCTTTGTAACATTATCATTAGTCCTCAATACATCTCTTATTTTACCTCATTAGAATTATTGGTAATAAATGGTAGTAACTGGATTGTAATTAAGTAGGAATTAAAATTTGACTTCCTAATGAACTACAGCAAAGCAATCACTATTTCAATATACATTAATTGCTGTTCTGTTAGGAATACAGGCAACTTATTTTTAATGAATTGCTACAAATTATTATGAATATATGGCCTGAGCCTACAAAATAGTCTCACATCAGTAAGCGTGCCTGGTAGATGTCAGCCAGCTGTGCAGTGAGCGGATCTACCCAAGGAACATGGGACTTGCAGCATGCTAATACCAGTAGAGAATACACTGAGTTATGATATTTCCATAATAAACTTTCTTTTTAAAAACGTTGCAATTAATTTACAAAAAGGCCAGACAAGATGCCATTGGGGGTGCCACTGGGGAAGTGGACTAAAAGGTGTGAAAAACCAATAGCAATAATACAAGACTAGTGCATTTTTATGCTATTGGTTCCTGTTTGATTATAATAAAAGTGCTTTGTAATACGTCCCAGGGTGGTAAACTGCATATAGAAAACCCCATTTTATTATTTATACATTCTCTCTCTGTATATAGAGATATATATAATATACGTATGAATAAAATTGCACTTCTATGAAAGGTCTAGATTTAAAAGCCATAGATAGCGTTTGCTTCTTTCTATGACTGTTGAGGCTGTAACAGACGTTTGTCGTAAGAACGTGCAAGCTATGAGAGGCGTGTTTGTAACAGGGAGTACTGACTGACTATCTGACAGAGGTTTTGTATCCACATTCAGGGCAGACTTACACTGGCTGGATGGGACGGGTGGGGGAGTGAACCCAAAGCATGCGTGTAACTGCTGAAAAACCAGCTTTCTGTTTTCCCTTTGAAAGCTGGCAGCAAGTGTCCCACCAAGCAGCCTCTCAGTTTCCTTCCGTCTCCAAAGTGACTGACACGGGGCTGAATTTCCCAGGCTTTCACGGGGTGTAAGTTCCCCCCATTAAATACCGAGGAATTTTTTCCACCCAGGCTCCTCATTTCTGGCCCATCATCGTCACCTCACGCTGTCGATTTCTAGGGGACAGCAGCAGTCAGCCACTGCAAACATGGGACAGCCAGTTCCCTTGGACACGGCGTGAGCCATCCACACTGATGTGATCCCAAGGCCTGTCTCAACATGGTTTTACATGCCCTGAAATGTCTCCATGTCTCCATTTATTCGCCATCACTATCTTTTTACCTCTCATCGTACTGCAAAGTCAGTGTCTGACTCTGACTTTTACAATCCCTTTGGATTTCCAGACCCAGCAGGGGAAATTCAGAATCAGGCTCCGGATGCGATCTGCCAGAGCCACAGTCACACACGTGGGCTCGGGAGAGGGCAGCTCGCTGCTTAGGCATCTTTGTTATACCCAAATTTAAATCACAGAGATTGAACAGGGCAAGCAAACTCACTTTTTCAATTTTGTTACCTAATCAAAACTCTGAAGCTTTCTAGTGCTGGAGAGCGTTCACATATCATCCACTTTCCATATCCAATGCTGACAAAACAATAAGGCAGGAATAACATAAGTCATGAGAAAACTAGTCTGTCTCATAAATCTTCACAGGAAAGTGGCTGCTGTTTTATGTTATTGCAGTGTGTTGTTTCCAATGAAGTGATTACTGTTAGATGTATTTTTAAATTGCTTTTGGTATTTTTAAAAATACATGACTTTGAGAGTGATAGAAACGAGATTGAGTGGCGGTAGACAGTGCCTACAATATGACAAACTTTTTCCCAGACCAGCTACTTCTGAAATTAAGGTTACCAACACAGCTATTGTCAACTTTCCCCTGTCTGAAAAGGGCTCATTGGAGTCTGTGAAATGTATGCAATTATCCAACTGCCCACCTAAACCCTCCTCTTGCTTCAGACACTACATGGGCTTGCATCCTGCTTCAAGATGTTTGATTAATAATCGTTAGTGTTATTTTAAAGTGTGAATGTGCATGTTTATTCACTAAAGCTCTGTAACACAGAGCCTCAAGTTACATCCCGTTGTGACTGAGAAGTTGTGGTTTCTGTCCACGGAGGGGAGGAACAGCTTTGTGTGTTAACGGCTTCAACCGAGGCACACACGCTTCCAAAAACGCTGAGCTACATTTTAGATAAAGTTCATTTGCAAGACATTCAAGGCAATAAATATCAAATGAGAGGTTTTCTCAGGGCTTTACAAGTCATTAAAACTCCAGGTAGATTTAACCTACCAAAGGCTTCACTTGCGGCTTGCTGAGCTCACGCGGTCCTTTTCCTGGATATCGTCGTATCCCTTGGAGCGGCTAATGAAGCCTGTAACCATCACAGGGCCCACATACAGGGTCCCTCATGTTGCTGTGTGCTGCACAGACCAGGCAGTACAGGGTTAAGCTTATCCAGACAAGAGGAGACTCAATAAGAGGCAAAAGGAAAATGAATTAGAGGAAAATCAACAGGCAGCAAAGGAAAAACTAAATTACATTTCATGTACACACATGCACTCTTTTGGCTTGAGGGGCAGAAAATGTAGCCAAAACCGGGCTGTTTTTATTCTAAACAGTGCATCAATCCATTGATTAATTTTACACTTTGTTCCTTATGAACCTGGGCTGGGGCCATGAATGCTGCTATGAAAAGAAGAATATAGCCAAAAAGGAACTCTTAAAAAGTTGGCAGCCGTTTCAAGGCAATGTGTCTGGCCAGCAGGAAGGAGATGGCTCCTCCAGGGAAGTGTATGGAGCTGTAAAACCATTTGTGAACCGGCCCTGCTCAGTTTATAAGGTGTGTGACTGACTTAAAGTCAAGTTTCTTGCACAAATTTGTGACTTGTAAATCGAATGATAAAAGTAGTCTTAAGTATCATTTTTCCAAAAGGGCATTACAAGATTGGTTAAGAATGACTGTATTTCCTCACTAATACCATTAACTTCAGAATTGTTTCCATCCATTACTGAGACGAACAAGGAGGGTTTACCGTAAATTGCTACATGCTGTATGGTTCAGCTGGTCAGCTTTATGGTATAGGAAGCAGAAATAAACCAAAATCAAATAAAGGAATACAATAAAACGCCATGGACCAACTTCAGCCTTGGTGTAATCAAATGCAAATGGTAAATTAATGGAGTTGGACTCGCTCACACCAGGGCTGACACATCCCTTGGCCACAGAGCAAAGGGAGGCAGCTAACTTCATCTCTCCGTGTTGCTTCCCAGGACCAGCTACGGTGAGCAGGAGCAGGCTACTAGCTCATTATTTCCCAGTTACCTGCTATCTCCTGCCTAAGTGTTTCCTGAAAAGCTTAATTTTCCTCAGGATTTCCCTTCCATAAGTGTGTATTCCTTTCAGCAAGTTAGGAGGTTAAGGAATGATTTGGGAAATACCCCTAAAATCTTTCCAAGATAAGCTAAGAGTGACTTTAAGTAGGTGGAGGTCTGTGTAAGATCTCAAGAAAATGGGACAGAAGGAGGGGTGAATTCTGCCTGTGATATATCTTATTCCTCGTCCAGACCACATTGCTTAGAGGGGGATAGGGTCAGGAGTTTCCCTTTACAGGAGGTTCAGAAATCCCATGATACTGCTTATCTTGTTTGCATTAGGCGAGAGATAGCACGAATCCCACTTACTGACGGAAAAACTCACCTTCTGTAGAAGACTAACGCGAAGCCAGGACACCACAGAAATGCCTTAAAATGCTCAGGGCAGCATGGGTTTCACACAGGCAATCTGACCATTCCCCTGATCGACACACAGAGCTCCGTGGTCAACACACGTCACAGAATCACAGAATCACACAGAATCACTAAGGTTGGAAAAGACCTGTAAGATCATCAAGTCCAACCATCAACCCAACCCCACCATGCCCATTAAACCATGTCCCGCAGTGCCACGTCCACACGTTCCTTGAACACCTCCAGTGATGGTGACTCCACCACTTCCCTGGGCAGCCTCTTCCAGTGCTTCACCACTCTCTCAGTAAAGAAATTTTTCCTAATATCCAGTCTAAACCTCCCCTGGCGCAACTTGAGGCCATTTCCTCTCATTCTATCACTAGTCACTCCGAGAAGAGACCAACACCCACCTCACCACAACCCCCTTTCAGGTAATTGTAGAGAGCAATAAGGTCTCCCCTCAGCCTCCTCTTCTCCAGACTGAACAACCCCAGCTCCCTCAGCCGCTCCTCATATGACTTGTGCTCCAGACCCCTCACCAGCTTCGTCACCCTTCTCTGGACATCTGCCTGAGGGAAGAGTTTGGCTCAATGGTGAATTCGACTACGTGTTCAAAATTGGCAACTGCAATGAAAAAAAATTATATTTAGGTGAGGTTCTAAACCATTGCTCGTCTAAGCCACAAAGCTGCTCCTGCTTAGGTTGTTTGACCACCCGACTTTCAGACCTCCTAAGTGCCCACAACCTCAGCATAAACACTTCTGAGCAAACGGGGGGTTCAAAAGTCTCTGTGCAGAACCAATTCTTTCCCTTCTCACTGCATTTCAATATTGCTAATTGCTAATTAATCACAGACTTTACACAGCCTCCCCCTTGCCCAAGTTTTACGGTTAAAGTTTTGTTTGAAACACGCTTCACCCAGCTGAACAGTGCTTGAGGGTCAACAGAGCTATGCAATGTGCTGTGAAAAGTGAGGCTTCTTTTAAGAGGCCTCGTTATTGAAATAACTTGAGTTAATGTTTGGAAATAACTTTGAAATGAGGACTTGCACAGATTTGTTTTCTTAGTGCAGCAATTAGCTTCATGAGCAGTGACTGGCTGCAGTACCTTCTGCCATGTCTGACACATTAAATAAATTATTCACTCAGTTCATTAATTGGAAATACAGTTTGTAATACCTGCCGAGTTACAGGACACGCAGTAAAGCCACAAATCATCTCAAATAGAAAAATGAAGTCAGGTTTTGCTGCTCCTGCGTAAACAAAAAAAGGATGGGAAAGAAGGTAAATAAGATACTGTTTTTCCTACCACGTGGCTCAAACAGTTTCTTTCAGAAAACTGCCCCTCTGCCCTGCTCCCTTTTCAATGATCAGATTACGATTCTCTCCTTCCCACCAAGTTGGACTGCCGCAGCAAAAACTCCCATTGCCTCTGGTGCAAATATCCTCAGCATTGGTTACTTTTTAATGAAAGTACAATGTCACAGCCTCAAGAAACAGCTTATTATTTTTCCTGCCAGTCCGTCTCACTGTTGCAAGCAGGATTGTTGCAAGTCGCCTATTTGTGAGGCTTTACGTGGGCAGGCAGCAGCAACCAGGCACCTTTGTGGAAAGGTGGAAGCTGGGGCAAGGAAAAGTGTGGGTTGTCCTTCATGCTTGCTGGTCTCCAGTTGGTGCAGTGGGACAGGCTCACAGCACCGGCTGCTCCCATGGGAGATGGGACAAGCTGTGGAGACAGCACCCATTGATCTAACAGCTTTTCACCCCCCACACCTGTACACAAACACGTCCATGGCTGGATCCGCGGTTGTGAAGTGTGGACGGAGACACACTGCTGGTCTGAGCTGCTGGCACCCAGGCATGGCTCTTGAGGAGCCCAGTCTGGATGCAGACGGTGAAGCTGGACCCAGCTGAGAGCACTAGGGCTCTTCATGAGTGGGGGTGTGGAGGGCACGGGGTGGAGACTGCAAAGGGCCACCCAGACACGCAGGTCTTCCACGTTCATTACTGTCCAGCAGCCCGTGCAGTCAGGGCCTTGGCCTGGGGTGATACAGTATGTAGGATCTTACCATGCAGGGTATGACATTTAAAGAGAGAAGGGGACTTTTAAATACCAGTTAGCAGTTGAGCTTAACTAGAGATGGCAGAGCAAGAAGATGAGGAGACCTTTGGAGCCTTACCCTGCTCTTCCATCCTCACCATTCAAAGCAGCCCTAAAAACAAAGCCCAGATCCAGCCGGCTTCAACTACATCCTTGAGCTCAAGATTTCCTCGCCAAAAGAGAGTCCTCCTTTCTTCGAAGGCACTAGAGCCAGTCACTAGTGGTCATTAGTCAGGAAACACCTTGCAATGAAATGAGTGGGGTTCAGGCCAGAATGCTGGGATGCATTTTACAGAGACAAGCGCCCGTAATTAAGCTCCTAAACACATATTCAAGCATCAAAATGGGTGACATGATTTTGCAGAAGTGCTGAGCAGTGATGGCAGTGGAGCCACCAAGGTGAACCCCAGTACGTGCGGCAACCATACACTCACCTCCAGCAGAGCTGCCACCCTGCAGCAGGCCCTGGATGACTTACTCCTTTGTTTTGTCCAGTCAGATTCCCCCAGGCAGGATTAAAAGCTTTAGCCACTGCAGGTCAGATGCACTCTTCCCAATCACATACCACGGATGACACAGGTCTGCTATGCAAAAAACGTGTTGTGTAAAGAAGAGGAGAAAGAAGAGAAGAAATCTAATAAATACTCTATTATTTCCAGCATATATTATGCAAAATCTGGCATGAAATCTTTATCTCACATAAACGTGAAGGTCACTTATTTGTTCATTAAATTCTCCTCAGTCTACATCATTATGCTCATAGTTTTTCTTATACTTAATGTAGTAAGGGCCTGCCAAACTCATTAGACATCAGCTGATAAATGGATTTGAACTCACAATCTGTTAAAAATCACATAGGCACATTACAGCAATATTTCCATGGCTTAGAGACCGTATACATTTAAATCTTCCCAGAGAGGATTTTGAGCATTTTTGATCCAGTGCAGCAGACTCAACACATAATTCAAGTCTGCTTGCTGTAAAAATTTACAGGCTGGGATCTTAGTATCACTAGTCATAAATCAAAGTTGCACACTTAAAAATGTGGTAGTGGCAAAACTGTTGGATGGGGTGTAAACATCATCAGGCTCATTGTCATGCAGCACTTGTATTGGAATAATAGGGGGAGATATTGTTAAATGTTGCATATATTCTCTCTCTTCTGGCAGAATGTGTACATATAACATATAACCCCGCGTAATTTCCAGCCTGAGCAAATCTCTGGGTGAGGAAGAGCGTCTTAAGCTGTCCTGGATTCTCACCCCAGTGCCATGACTTCAAATAAGCTTTTACATGAAACGTGGACAGAGGGGAACATGGGGCATGTTTATGCCATAGTTTCTGTTTCACTTACTCATTGCTCTTTATTGTAATCTCCCCCAACTGATGATAAAATGCTTATAAAGCAATGGGCTGATAATTTGCAGGCTCTCCCGCTGCTCTGTTTGTTATAAAGCTACTCATGTCTCCAGGAGAGTCTTTCTTCCTTTTGGATTTATGAGCCTAATGAACCACTGTTATTCTCCATCACAGGAGCCAGTGATGCTGTGACATTATAGCAGGAAGATTTGAAAACTTATGAGAAAGCACTTGAAACAAACTGCTGCTCTTAATAAGTGCCTCTTGTCTTCAGTGTGGTCTGAGGAAGATCTAAGCGAGCTAATGAATGAAAAGAACAAGCCAAGTCCTGCACTAACCCTGCAAGCTCCACTGCGGAGTAAGTAGGGGTAGTGAGACAAATCCTCTGCTGGGATGAACAGTATTTATCAATGGCAGGATGCTGATACACAGCTCCACCGAAGGGCCCACTCAGCATACAAGGAGCCCGAGTCCTCAGGACTGCTTAGATTTTCCAGATCAGGGTTGTAGGATGTATGAGACTAAATACAATTAAATTGAATTGCAGTTAAATTTAACTTCCACCTTACTGAAAGGTCTTTCACTGGAGCTCAGCTGGCTGACTAGACAGCCTTTTGCCCCCTAGGCACTCTAGATTCACTCAAACACATCTTCTTCTGGGGTCATTCTTGACAATCACCAAATTCAGAAAATTTCAAACCAAAGAAGCAGAGGTGGGGGAAAAGGGACCACTTCCTGAAGACTAGCTGCACACCGCTGGTCACCTTGTTATTGCCATAAAGGAGAATATTTCTGCCTACCACGGCAGAACACAATGAAGAGAAAGGCAGTACCATGGCTAGGCCAGCCCCAGGCTATTTAGGAAGTTATAGGTCATAACCCACACCTTCATCTCCACCTGGAGACCATTAAGAAGCCCATGTAAAGCCTGGAGCACACGGTTCATTGGCTCCCAGTGAGACACCCAGAGTTAAAAGCATGTCATGTTCAGAGCCCCATTGTGCAAGCTGCTGTTAGGAAAGAGGCAGTTCTCAGACCCAAAAATTTACTTCAGCTAAAAAAGTGTGGGGAGCAAAACAGAAGCGAGTTGCCTGGTGTTAAGCAATAAGTCAACAGCAGCATTAGACGTAGAACCCAGGCGTCTTGGCTGGGAGCGCAAGTGAGACACCAGTATGCTCTGGCAAGGTTTCTGCTGCCTTTGGCTGTTCTGCTGGATTCCCAGAGACAAGTGGGTTGAGCCAGTTGAGCCATGCTGCCTGTTGGGGCAGAACTTGTGGTGATGCCAGTCCCTCCCCACCCTAAATGTCCCTGCCTGCAGAGCCAGCTGGCTCCTTCCGGGCTCGAATCAGAGCATCAGACAACACCTCCGCAGCGTGGCAGGTCAGGGAGCTTACCTGTAGGGCAACCCTGAACCATGGGCTCCTGTGATAGTCTTGACATTCCCCTTGTTGTCCAGGGGGGATGCTAGAGGTGGCTGGAAGTTATGTCTGCAGGTGAGCAGTCTTGTCAAAATAATGAGACCTCCCACCGCACACAATGCTTAAGCATGCTGTCAACCCTGTGTATTATTCATAAAAGCTCTGCTGTCTTCAGTTACTCTGTAATCATCACATCTTTCATCATGGCACACACATCTCAGCAATTGTACTCATTACAAAACCACCATGGCATAATAGGAAACAATGACATGTTCCTTCTTTTTTCTGTGATACAGTGGGATAGGGAATTCAGTGCAATACAGGTCATTTAGCCAGCAAAATATTAGTGGAAGATGTATGGCGACATGCCAATCAGTGTTTTGAAAAGCTCAACCTAGGTAACTTTGTTTGTTAAAAAGTATTCAAAAGCCCCAATTACAATCAGTTAAAAGCAGTAAGCATGCAAATTATTTTTAAACAAACTTTAATTAATTTCAGCATATGTTTCACTTAGGCTGATTAGTCAAATCTGATTTTCTGAAAAGAAACAATAAACATCTGCTAATGATGATTTACATATTACTGCTCACATGGCCTGCAGTGTGTTCTGTGGCGACCGAGGTTCTGCACAGCACAGGGAAGAGTTGTCGTGCTGTGCCAGCTACCCCCAGCCTGCAGCAATCAGGTACAGAGAGTGACAAAAATAATTCTTTGCTAAAATGGCTACAGGGGCCCTAAAAGAACATGATGGTGTTTGTATGAGCAGCTGTCCCTTTTTGTTAAGCATGCTTTGGATGAGAAACAGGTAAAAAAGCCTGAAGCCTGGGCTCACAGGAGCCCACGCTGAAGCTTTCCACAGCCTGACCTTGGTACAGACCCATACTCCGAGATGCCAAGTGAGAAGCTATTCGGGCCGCTGCATTCAGAACAACAAGAAGGGTTTAACCAGTTGTTCAGACCCCACTTCCATCTAAAATCATGAAAAGAAAAAATTATCGTTTGCTATAAACATACAACATAGCCAACACAATCGCTTATTCTCTGTTCATTATATAGGGAGACAGGATGTGATAATCCTGCATAGTCAGGAGGCTAAATCCCTCTTTACACCCGAGACGCCATCGTGGGAGGCCCGAATACAGCCCCCTCATACTTTGGGCCTGTAGCTCACAGTAATGTAAATATTTAAAAGTCCACGGCATTTTATATTCACAAGGCTGATAATGGAATAGCTTTAATATCCTTACAATGCCAAATCCAGATTAACGCGATAATAGTGGCTCCAAAGCAGTTTATTAGCACTCATACCCAATATGTAGTAATCCTAGAGGGGAAAAAAGGAAAAAAAGAAGTCCTGCCAATGTATATTGCACACCAAGCTGCAGCATGTTGTATTCCAAGAGTTATTTCAGTTGTAGAAACCACGTGGCACCATTACTTGGCATGAAGAGAGGATAAAGAGAGAACGGTCTATGACAGGTGTTGCTTTAAATATTTTGAAGATATGCATCAGGAATAGTTCAGAAAAGTGCTTCCAAAGTAGCTCTTACACCCACTGGGCTTGGCAGTCCTCACTCTTAAAAAACACGAACTTGGCGCTATAGTCTCCTAAATCTTTTAAACTAGCTTAATCCTCCCAGTAATGAAACATGCACGCAGCTAGATGGGTGCATTTGACTGAAACTCCCTTATTTACAAGCAACTAAAACATGAAATTAGCTGGTCCCGGAAGGTAGCTATGTACTTCCCAACTCTTCTGCTATCGTAAATCAACCCATTCCAGAGGGTGCCACATTTGTTTTTCCCATTCTTACATTCTGTATGAGCAATCATTCCCCATTTAATGCCAGAGATGATCCTCTGGAGATGTCTCTGCACAATTCTGTGATTTCTGGCTTCTGTGGGACTAAAAGTGCATGTGTGTTTACAGACATCAGGAGGTTTGCAAAATTTGGAGTTCTGGGAATGTTTCAAAGGAGGTTGCTTTACCAAAGAATGCTACTGCAGTGCAGGCATCGAATGTGAGTGATAACAGTAGGATCACCCCATTTCCACCGATTACCTCTCTGCAGAGAGCAATCCAGCGAGCAGGAAATAGAGCTGTACTTCAGATGTATGCTCCTTTTACACCCATATTGCTGTGGAGGCTCAAGTGCCCAGACAGACAGCTAGGTGCACTCATCACAACCACTCAACGCTTCATGGGAATACTAGTTCTGCAGAAGGATCTTGTATCTCCTCCATGGGGAGGGAGAACAGCCTTAATTTATTAGATGTAAAGAATTCACTCCCCAACCTTCTGCCCAGCCTGGTGAAATAAAGGATTTTCCAGGATTCCTCACCAGCGTATTCACTAGTGTGTCCTTGCTCCGTTATGCTATTTCTGCATAACCAAGTATTCAGTGGTCAAGTAGCACCAATGTCTAAGATGTTTTCACCTTTAGGATTCAAAATTAGTATTGAATCTTCTCTTTAGGGAGTTCCTTCCAGAAATTACACTACCCCAGCAGAAATCACTGGTTCGTGACTGCAGAGAATAACACACCTTGGAAGGAGGAAACACCAAAGCAACAGGAGATCAAGGCTCACAACTGGTAGCTGAAAACACCACCACTAAGCCAGCCAGGCCCTGAGCAATCACAGAGCTTCTCCACACTTCATCTCTGACTGGAAGATAATTCCAGTTGGCTTCTATCAGAAAAAGTAAGCAGCTTTTGCAAGGTTAAAACTTTTCCTGCAAAGTGACCTGAAGATCGGAATTTGCCTTTTATTGTTCTTTTATAATGTGGCACATAAGACAATAAAAAAAAAAAAGGGTGCTTTTCTCACTCGCCTGAGAGAATGGCATATTCATAAATACACCTTCATTTGTCTTTTTACACCAAATTATCGCCTGTCACCTGATCATTTCAGCTGTATGACTACTATGAGGATTTCCCTTTATTCTGGAACATTTTCAAGCACTGGATTTAAAACAGCACAAAGAGCATCACCAGGCTCAAGAATGCAATCAGGACCACAGAAATAGGAAAGAATCTGTTTCCACAGAAACTTTTAGAAAGGAAACAGCAACTCTTCATTCATTCCTGTATCCTCTTTGAGGTCTGGAGTAAAGATTTGTTGGGAAAATGAGTTACGTGTGAATATACCAGATGATGAGTCAGAAAAGCTCTGGGCAAGAATTCAGCAAACCTCAGGTTTACCAGTGTTCATATGCTTCTAAAACAAGATCATGAGGAGCTTGTTGTCAAGCACAGGAGAAACTGGGCACCCTGGGTATGTGGCTTTTGTCAGCCAGTAAACCGGGTACACGTGCGAGATGGAGGTGGCTTCTCACAAATTCTGCTCTCCCCTAAATACAGGGGTCCTCAAATTTTATTGGCCTGGGAACAAATATGAACAAAACCCATTCTGCCAGAACCTCAGACTTTTCTCATCTTGTCTGCATCAACTTGAATGTTTTAATTCCCTGATGGTACAAGCAACACTGGAGGGCCTCAAAGGCGACACACGAAGCCTATGTTGTAAGAGATGCGCTCTTTTCTGACAGGTATCAAATAACACCTCCAACCTCCTCTGGAAAAAGCGAAAGAGGGGAACAGAATAAAATATACAATGTGATAGCAAAGCTCCTTGTCTTTGAGAGCAAAACTCCCATCCTGTGCGAAGAATATGAAGGAAACAGATGTTCCCGTGTAGAGTTTAATGGCTCGGTTGTTAAAGGGATAACGTAATTTCTCCTATCTGTGTGTGCCTTGCTCAGACTAGTACAGCAAAACTTTTTCCTGCTGACAAAATGATTCCTGATTAAGGACCAGATTCTGACCAGTTCCAAGGTAAATAAGCAAAAATACCCTGATGGCACTTCTTCCATAAGTGCCCTGCATTAGAAGCTGAAAAATTAGCCCGTGTGCCCAGGGGATCACAGACACCTTCCTCTGTAGGTTTCTGGAAGTAGGCATTTCTTGGTAGGAATAATCCTACCAAGGACAGGACAGAGGTGAAGGGGTTTCTGGGCAGCCTCGCTTCCCAACTAGTGACTATAAGCAGTTATGTTTTGGGGTGCACAAGTTCCCATCAGTTGCAAATCCCAGTTATGCAACTGAGTTTCCACCAAACTGACTTTAAAGCGTCCTGACCACAGACAGGGTTTCAGCCCTCAGCTCTGAGAGCCAACCAAGACTGCAAGTCTCTCAGAGCCCCTGAAAGAGAAGGGTGCACAGCACTAACCCCTCTGTGCTGTGCCATGCTTCCTCAGTAATCTTGAGGCATTAATGCATAGGATTTGTCCTCTAAACAAGTTACTGCCAGGCCATACACCCTCTCTCAGTAGGTTTTGAGCAATCGTATTGGGTACTTTTCAGGTCAGCTCCTTTACTTTTAACTTAACCCTCATTTCTATCTACAAATAAAAGCAGAGAACACCAAGTACATTGCTGGGAAAGTCAGTAGTTAAGAATCACCCTACATGATCATGTTATGTCCATGAGAGCTCCTAGAAAAAAGGTCACCACATATTTATCTGGCTGCACGCTCGGTAGGAAGTGTGCTCTATAAGAAGTGCTTTTAGCAACAGTTAACATTTTCAAGACAATATGTCAGCTAACGGTAACCTTTGAGAGGAAGGTTCAAAGAAAGGTTAAGGGAAGTTAACCTAAATAGCTTAGAGAAATAAAGAGAAGTGTTGGAGGTAATTAATACTTGAGAGGAAATAATGTAAAGGAGAAGAAAGACTTATTTAAGGTTGGCCAAGTGCAATGCACTACAGGAGGTAATGGCTTTAAACTAAAGAAGGGCAAGTTTAGATTAGATAACAAGAAAAAACTTTCCAACAGGAACAGTAATTCAACAGCATAGCAGTCTGAAGAGAGAAGCAGCACAAGCATTATCAACAGACACATTCCAGCCAACGCCAGCTAGCACCCTCAGAAGGAAAATACCTGGGAAAAACCACAAGAGAGCCTGGTGATTTGACTCAACAGTCTTATAAAGACCATTCCAAACCCAACATCTACGATCCTGTGATGAACACACACATCACCTATTAATCTTATGTGTTCCAGTGGCTACCGCTTCCCATTTAAATCATACTCACCTGACACAGATGGATGGTGGATCGTAGAACCATAAAGTAGCCCTACAATGGATTACTGGTCTGATCCTCCCCTCAGCCATGCCTCACATCTCACCTCATATATGTTATGTTACAGTAAATTTTCAAAGACCGTCCCCCTCCCCCAAAAAAGGCAGATGCAAGAATCAAGTTGGAAAAGTTAAAAAGTGTTTCAGGTATTGATTTAGCCGCATGTTTAGCTGACCACAGTTTGTAAATGTGCTGAAATGTTTCAAAATGAAAATTATTGGGTCTTCTAACAACGTGGCATCGGCTCCTATTTTATGAGTTTATTTGCCATGATCTTTATAATTCTGAAAGATTTTTATTTCTTTCCTCAATCTCATAATTTTCTTCAGCCTACCGTATCATCTGTTAACCTCTTCCTTGTTTGCAAGAGCAGTTGTTCAACTGAATTTCAAAAAGGTTTGATGGCTTCTGGCAGGGAATAGAAAATACAAGATGTTGCATAGTCTGAAAGAGGAAACAGCATAGGATCTCATCTATCACACAGCATACCATGTAATCAGCAGAAGCATTGTTTCACTCTGGTTAAAACCATATTCCTCACAGCACAGTTGTTCTGCTGTGCATGTCTCTAAACCCAGACTTTCCCTCAAGAGTAAAACTTCGCAGAAAAGTACGGGGAAGTTGAAGACATCCCACAGGAAACTAGTAACTGGCTCCAAAAGCACAGTGGCTGTTCTCAGCAAGGGTATCAGTGGGGCAAAGAATTGCAGGATTAGGGCCAGATCAGCTGTGATATTTATGTGCTTAGCCACCACTGAAATCTGAGAGACGCTGACCCATGCCGGGCTAAAGACATGGTCAGAAACACAGCCATGAAATTAGGGCTCCTGGGTTTTCTTTCCAGCTTCACCACTGACTACTCAGAAGGCTGTGTGCACAATAACAGTTCAGTACAGGCTTGCAAGGGTTAATTTATGGACTTTGAACCACTTGACTTAAGGCTAGGTTATGCCTGCCCGCAGCTGCGAGATGAGGTAGAATGAAGCCTTAAAGGGTTTGCGTGGGGGACTTGGGAGCAAGATTTGCAGTCTTGGCTCTCAGCTGAGGGTGGAAACCCTAGCTAGCTCCAGAATCACAAAGTTTCGCACAGGCTAATATAGCCTGTTGAAAGCAGAGGTTGGCTCTCTGAAGTAGATAGTAACAAAATCATCAGCTAGTAACAAAAACGAAGCTTCTGATAGCCACCCATCCTCAGCTGCTTTCTCTGTGGTTGCATACGTTATCACACAGGCAAAGTCTGTGTCACGCCCTTCTCCTCATGGGCTGTCCCCCATGGCCATTACGGGTGCAGATTCCCCGCTTTCAGGCAGAGATCTGCAATGGGGCAGAGGGGTCTGCCTTGGACTGAGCTCTGATGGGAAGAGTTACAGTTTTCTTTACAAGAAAAATTCTGCTCAAAAAGTTAACAATACTAAAAACTTTAGATTGCCAGAAAGGCAAGCAAAAATTATGCTTTGCTATTTTTGTATTTCCCTGAGCAACTTTAATTTTGCTTGCTATTGTACATACATTACTACACAGTCTTATATGAATGGCCTCACAGATACAACTAACTATATGTGGCCTATAAATCCATATCCATCCTAAGTCTGGGTTGGATAAAGAAACAAGACAACAACTGGACATTCGAGTGATGGACATTAAACTCAGCATGGGAAGAAGATTATCCCTGTAATCTTTCATATGCAAGTTTCCTACATAACACCGTATAATTATGTATAGATATAAGAAGTTTGGAGGGTAAGTGATCAAATATAATTCTGCTATTTTGTAGCCACAGTATTCTCTTCACATAGGTTTTAGAGGTGACATCTATATATCACGTGTATCCTCAAAAAGTTACCAAATACATGGTCAAAAATAGTTCTTCCTAATGTATTTATCACCCAGTCTTCCTACTTCTCTGCTTACCAGATCTAGATATGATTTCCGTCACTGAAAGGCTTGGGTAGTATATCTAGCTATATTAGTCAGACCAAAAGATTAGTGGCAGAAAATTGTCCAGGGTTCAACAGCAGCATTTAATCTTATAGCTGCAATGTAAGGTTCTCCCATCCCTCCTCTCAAAAGGTTAATTCATGAAGGTTTATTGATGGCTGCAGTGACGGTGGGCTCAGAAGAGGCAATACAATAAAAAGGGACTCTAAAGAGGAACTTTAAGAGAAAAGGAAGAGAAAACCATTGGTTTATTATGCAGACTCTCAGATAGACCCAGGTCTAGATGAATAGAATTCAGCTTGCAAAAAGAAAAATTTCAGCTGAATAAGGTTGAGTAAGTTTCTTTTCTGCAAAGAAACTCACGGACCACTGCTGCTGCCCAAGACTATCTCAACACGGCACCTGATCATGTCTCTGCTAAAGAAATTATTGCCTTTGCAACTTTTATTACCTTAGAATAGGTGTCACGTTCTGCCCCAGTTCTGTCACTGTCTGCGGAGTATTTCACATGTTCCCATTCATCCTTAGAGCAACTAGAAGCCTTCATAGGGAAATGAAAGAGAAAAACCCACAGCTCCAAGTTCCCATGGCAGGACAGACACACTCCCTGATCTGCTCAGGGAATCAGAAATTGGTGCTGAAGTACAAGATTCTCTCTGTAAGTTAAATTACTTTTCCTCTGAGGAAAAAGAGCTGCACAGAGTTGTATTAAATATGGTTGTCTTCAAAGACCACATGACCATGCATTTGCCAGAAGTTTAATAGAGCTAAGTTGGCTATGAAGTATGAGCTGGATATTTGAAGAGGTTTCGGCTCATCAAAGGAGTAAGATATTTAGAACAGATGTCCAACAAGGACAAGAAACCAAACCCACTTTAAGGTGGAGCTTAATAAATGAATTAGAGAAATTGCAGGATTGACTTATCTGCAACAAGATCATATTCGGGGAAATAAAGCGTTCTTGTAAGTCATTGATTTGCTTCCTGGCATCAGTTTCAGTGATGTCTAGCAATGCTACAAGGTGATCTGCTATTTCTAAGTACTGCCACAGTTCAGGTTAAGGGTTACAGGTAGCATGGTCTTCCAGAATAAAAGCTGTATTTGTGGTTATAATCCACTTAGACTTTGCCTATAGGTTTTTTAGTTCTTGTTCCATCATCTACCTCAGATGCTAAATGCCTTGCACTGCATGAATGAAAGGTAGGAGTCAAACAAGCATTAGCTGATGACATTTCAGGCTTCTTCATGAACTGCCCCAGCATCTACAGCCTACGCACCATACCTTGGATCTCCAGCCATCCACCCCACACTTCCCTACATCCATGCCCACCAACAACAGCATTCACCCTGTTGTTCCCATCAGACTGTGGCTGAAGCAGATGAGACGCTTTCTCCGTGACTGCATTAGGCACTGGCTTCGGCTCTTCCTTCCCAGCAAAACGGTGGGAGTGACATGACTAATTTGTCTGCTATTCCCGCAGCGCAGCCTGTGTTTGGGTGTACCCGACGCCTGCCCAGAGTCCTGGTGACTTCAGTGGAGCGTGGGTGTGCGCGGTGAGCTGCGTGCCCCAGAGCACAGCTGAGGCTTTGCAAGAGTCTGTAACGAGGGAGGAAAATGAGCAGCAAAACTCTTCTGTAGCCGTTGGCAGTGACTATACATCATACATACGTACATCTATGTGTATTGTTTTTCTACACGAGTGTAATACTTTGCGCAGCCACGCGAGCCCCTGCCACCCATGTCCCAAGGAGCTGCTTGCAGGAGTCTGGAGATCAAAACGCACCCACTGCCTTTAGTCCCTCATCAGACACCGAAGGCATTCACGCTCCAGAACAGGTTTCTATGAGCCTTTTAATAATACTGTACATTTCTTGGGTGACTGAAATCACTCAGTTTCTAGCTTGCTGTCTTACAATTCACAGGGGCTTATTATTAATGGCCCAGTAAAACAATATACAGCCTGTTGTATCTTAATTCAGTAGTCAGTAATGACCAACTTAGAGAAATCATTTTAGACCTATGGGTTTTCTAAGGCCTTTTGAAGGTAATGGCAGTAAAATATGCATATATTAATGTTACTTGCACAAGGCAGAATATAGTGGCAGTATAAGCAATAATACAGCGCTGTGTAATAAAAATTGAAAATTCTTTTCCCTAAGTGTAAATATAAAATACCTCTGGGGGACATATCTAAAGGAAGAGTGTTTCAATAACACATAGTTAAACTCAAAATTATATTTTTCAAAGCTATCCAAGTATAGTCTAATAAATAAACCATAAAATAAAACAACATTTTACAAGGAAGACTCATACTGTATTTCAAGCTTTTTGCCACTCTTAAAATCATTATTTAATATGGACAGTTTTAGTCACAAAATTTCAAGAGTTTATTCAATATCTTTTATGTGCTTTACAAGGTTATTAGAGAATTTATTTTCTCTTTCCCTTACAGATTGGAAGGTGGGCAGTGATATATGAGCTTTCACATTTTATTTATTCACCAAACTGTTCCAGATGTGATCCCATCATTTATCCACTGACACATCAAACCTGCTGCGTGACCTTTACAGTGACCTCTTTACAACATTTGCTTTCATGCTCTTAAAGTTATAGCAGCTTAACAGTGCTTGCTTCAGTGGGAAGACAAGAGAACCGATATTGGGGGGGGGCTATAATTTAAAAATAATAAAAATCTAATTCCTCTCCTACAATATGAAAACTTAGTCCAGGTGGTAAACTAGCCAGTGGAGTTATATTCCCAGAAATGTTTCAATCATATTTTACTCCGAACAGTATTTCACTCCATGCACTTGGAATGTACTGGATTTGTACAGACTAAATTTAGCAGGCACTAAGTCTTTCTCCACTTCTTGTGATTTGTCACAGCTATAGGCATTCTTGGGGTGATATGCCTTTCCTTACTATACATCAGCAAATAGAATGAGGGTCCATCTGCAGTTTTCTTTCTTAAAGGGAAAAAATTGCTTATAGTGCATCCAAAATATCCATTAACTAAAAAATATCTACATCATTATGACCTTAGGGAAAAATGAAAAAAAATAATTTTGGTGTCATGTCTTAGGGAGTCAGTGACTACACAGAATTATTTCAGGTACAGATCATTCATTCCAGCCAGCTCCCAAAGCCCAGACCTGACCAGCTGGGAGTTTCCAAGTCTGGTGAAATTTTCCTTGCTATTTTTTTGTTTTATGTACTTCCACATTTGGGCTGATACCAACAGTAGACATGCCTCCGCCGTGGTTCACGCAATATTTATAGCCCAAGAGGTAGCAGGGAGTATCAAGAAGCAAACACCCATACACGCACACGCATACATACCCCGACACACCCAGTCTGAATCCAGGAGGGTTCTAGCCAAGGGATGACGCTTTGATAGCACCAAAAAGATGCTGCATGCCTTCTAACTAACAACTCCCCACACTTTATTTTCACGTAGAGAAATTCCCACCAACTTAAACAGAAGTGTTCAAGTAATGTGTAAGTAAGAAATAAGTAAAACCCGGGAAAGGCTGTGGTGGGAACTTCTGGATGGCCTCTTGGTTTCCATGTGCTCAGCTCTTCGCTCTACCCACACTCACTGCGGATTCATTTCACAAGAATGTCTGAATTTTTGGATTCATATCAAAGTAAAACCTGAACTGTGAGGCACTGAAGAATGCCCCAACCTTTTGCCTTGTCCTCTTCTCCCTTCCCTCCCTCCCGATCACGGAGGTGATCAGGATGCAGGGCAGACATCTGACCAGCCCAGGTACCAAGTGGCCTGAGCCCACGCTGCAGAATGACCCTGTGAAAAAAAGAGGAGCAGAATAATCCCTGCAACTGCCTTTCAGCAAACCCTCCCCAGAGCTATATACAGACACCTATGATTAACCCAAACATGGGCTTCTATTTCAGTGACTTTTAACACAGACCTAAACACTGCGCTGAAGCTGAGCCTGTAAGATTTACAAAGTAGAAAATCAGATTCACTCCTGCCACGTTTTTCCCCCTCTGTAACACAACGTTCTGAAACTGCGTTTAATTTTTTTTTTTTTTTTTTTTAGAAATAATGAGGGTTCAGAGTAAGATCCTAAACAGCCGTTTTTTGCAATATTCATCAATAATGGAAAAATTACATCAAAGGAAACACACTTGCTTCTTTAGGTGTAAATCAAAACACAAAGCAAAGCCAATAGAAAAACAATGCATTAACCTCACGTGCCTTGAAAACAGATGAACGGTACAAATAGTAGATCTGAAGATGCCAGCAGGAGAATATTACGAAGCTATCTGGAAGTTCCACTTCCAGGTTAAGTGATCACAGAAAGATAACAGTAACACACCACCACTAAGTGATTAATTCTCAGGAAAAAAGAAAGGTGCAGCCCTGTTTTGATCACTTCTCTAGTTCACAGACTTACAGTTCAGCTGGAGTCATACTTTAAATAAACAGAGCTGAGGTTTGAAACTTTTTAAATAACACTCAGAAATAACATTCAAGTGAGCTCCCCTGCTCGCTTTCTATCGCTTATCCCCGCTGGCAAAGGAAATGCAACTGTTGGCTTTTGAAAGCCACAAATTTGCAAGGGTCTGGGGCGTGAGCTGGCAGGAGGCTCAGGCTCTCGATGTTTGTAATTGAAAAGGACATGAAGTAATGAAGTAATTTCCCTGTCCCTATTCTCCATGTTTATCAGAGGCCTGTCTGCAGTGGAGGAAGGGTGACAGGGTAATCTGAGCCTCCACAGAAAACCTGCTTTTTCTCCAAAGTTATTTAGATTTCCACCAGCGCTGGCAGAATTTTGGAAGGAGTCCAGGCGAATGAAGGAATTTGGCTGCTCTGAAAATATCATACAGGAACTTTAAAAATTGAACTGATTTATGCCCTGTAATGTTTTCAATACTGTATAAATTAAGTTTGAGTTCCTAGCCTGGATTTTAAGAAGAAATTTTATATGTTATGAGCCATGAAAAAACTAGAGGAAAAAATATATTATTGTATGATAATTCCACCTCTCCTATAAGAAGTGCTAGACTTTGCATATATAATGTGTTCAAAGGAATAATATGGAAAATGCATTACTTTGTAGCATCAAAGGATGTTCCAGAATACCTTGAGGTCCTGACAGCTATTTGGAGTTTGCTAATATCACACAGCACTCTGAAATATATTACCAATAGAAAGTTTAAATGTTCTCCTTACCGCTCACTAACTGTAGAGCTGGGCTTGGAAACACTGTAGGCTTCTAAAGTGCAGCATCTAGAAAGTGTAACCTAATTGGAGGGAGAAAATTATCTCCTACAGAGGACTGCTTAAAGCCACCTTTAGTCTTTCATGTGCAGATGGCAATGTCTGGGCTTTTTTCCCTTGTGGACATGCTAGCCCATGTCAAATACTCCGAGCAGCGGCTTCCGTGGCATAGTCTCAGGAAGTCCTCTAGCATCAATAAACAGCCATGTGCTTTCTGAGGCTTTATGATAAACTGTGAGGTTTTCAAAGGAACCACAATTTGCACATCTAACAAACATAAATATGTTTATCCATGGTGCCTTGTCCTCAGTCAGAGGGAGATACAGCTGTAAATAGCTAAATATATTTTCCTCTTTTAATCAGCCGTGGACACAACCTCAGCTGGGGATCTAAAGGCTGAGTCACAGTTGATCCCTGATTTGATTAATCACTGGCCTCCTCTGAGGTTTGAGTCTTGTTTTTGGTTCAGAGGTCGGTGCGTACAAAAGGCCATCCCCAGTGAGCTGTGCTAGCAAACATGTAGTGCAAACCAACGCCGCAACTGTGAACCGGTGAGCTGCAGAATACGCAGCTTAGTGCTCAAACTGGTCCCCAGGTTCGGACCCTGAGGAGGGGCATCAAGAGGCTGAGAAGAGGCAGCTGCCATTCAGAAGTGTGAAAACAGAAGCTTAGGAGGAGATCGCTTTCTTCTGGAGTCTGAAAGAGTAATCAGGAAGTCAACAGAAACCGGCAGTCACCAGAGAAGTGACATTATAAAATTAAAGCTGTGCTGGCTGCCAAATCTCCCTCCAAGAATTTAGGAGGGCGATGCAGGTGAGGAGCCGTTCACCAGGCAGCCAGGAAAGAAAAAAAAGTTATTCATCAGGCATCCCTTTCATGTGCAGACGTGTACCTTCAGCATGCAGATATGTGCGGGGTTGTCACTGGCGCTTCCTACGGAGTGGAAGGGAACAGAATCTATTGTCCGTAACTGCTGTTACGCACCACCGTTCTTCCATCCCTACACTTTGAGTCAACTTTTCAAAAAAGAGCTCTAAATTTTCTGGTTGCAATCTTCAGTCCGTGATTACTTGTAACCAGCGTCATCACCTGGCACATATTTGTGTGCAAGCATCCAACTCCATGCCTTTCCACATGCAAACGAGACAACTATTATACCAAAGCTTTGGTACAAATGATTGTTCATGGGCAGATTAAAATCATTAAAAAAAAAATAAAAAAATAACAAGAGCTATGCTCTTCCAGGACAGATGTTTCTCTCTCTCTTTCTCTACTGTGTGCCATTCATGGTGTTTAAGATATATATTGTCACACAGTCCTTTGAACCAAGGCAACAGCCCCTCTCTTCCTGTCTTTTGTGTAATAGCTTCAACCCCTTTTTGCCTGTTGGGACAGGCAACAATCCCACCTTTCAGCAAGCCATCAAGACAAGAATATACCTTTCTCTTTTTCCAAAATGCACAACTTCTCCCCCCACACTACATGTCCATAATCCTGGCATGCCTAAAGCATGAACAAGAACTAACCCCGGACCAAAACCACCTTTTATACCTGTGAAAATGGAACAGCCATAAAATCCAAAGCTCTTCTTAGTTCCATGGAGAAACCTAGAAATTTAACCCATTGGGAATGAGTGTTTCCACAGAGATTCCCAGAAGAGTGGAGAAAGCTCCAGATGTACAGTGTAATTAAAATTACATTTTTCCGTTAAGTTTTCCACTGTGTGGCTTTTTTTTTCCCTCTGCTGTAGTATTCTTCAGGCCTTAAAGAAGTGTCCCTGTATCTTAGTACACAGAGGTCTTGGGATATTACTTGAAAACAGTACACCAAGAGGAAATTGTGCAATCAATTCCATGAGAATGCCTCCCTCAGCAATAAACACTGCCTGTGCCAAATAAATGGGTGATGTGCGTCATAAATTTCCTTTTCCTGTCAGAGCAGCCACAAGAAATGGATGAAGTTATGCACATTTGTATAAAAATAAAAATGTGTTATTTGCTCTACAGCATACTGCGGACAGGGCACTGCAAGCACTGAGGAGATGCAGAGCGCCTGCTCGGGCTCCCAGCACCGAGCAGCCAAAGGCAGAGCTCCTCACACACAAAGGAAGCACATCCAGTTTTCCTCAGTCATATTATGCCGGTTCCAGCCTAACTGGTCACAAATGATGAAGGAATGCCTTAATTTTTGCATTCAACTTAACCCCCTATCAAAGACCTCTTGTTGTTAAAGAAGAGGTGTTTACCACCTGCTGCAAATCAGACCTAGTCTTGACAGTCCAAAACCACTAGCTGCTGGACTGAAAAGTCAGGATCTTTTATTCTCTTTTTTTCCAGGTGGTATTCTTCCCTCTGGCTGAGCCTACAGAGTGAGTAACTTCCTTTGCATTTACATCATAAGGACATAACCCACCACCCTTACACACTAAGTTCAGCTCCTCACGTGGCGTAGATAAGCACGGAACACCAACTTTAATGCCACTCGGAAAGCTCACCCCAAACAGGGATTCAGACTATGGCAACAACACAATGTTGGACTACTCTATTTTACTGTTCTTTATTCTACCCCATTCTGGTGTTGTTCCTAACTGCAGAAGAGTATTACTCACTGCGATCAACGGTGAGACCATCTGACCCCGAGTCCCTCCGTGCCATCCGCATCGCCTTGCACACCTCCAAAGACCGTTCCTGCCCAGGATGCACACTGACATGAAGCAGTATCATCTCTGCCTCCCCAGCGCCTCTGCTCGCATCCCTCCTTAGGAAACAGCTCTTCTTTACCAGTCACTTCCATAAGATTCCTGGCTCAACTGGGGGAAAGAGAGAGCTGTCAACACTGATACATTAGAAATACAATTCAAGCAGCTGCTATTTGTGTTTTATTTTTAGACGACTTTATTTTCTCCCCTCAGACTGATCTCAATTCCTATAATATTATTCTTTCTCCTAGTTCAAACAACATCTGTTGTATAAAAAGGAAAGTAAACTCATTTGCATTATCAAGTTTACATCTTTCCATTTATATTTTATTATAGTTGCCTCACTAGGAATTGTCCTGCTCTGCCCTCTGATACTTCATGAACTACTGGGTCCATAAGAAGACCTTGGCATGACTTTAGCATCAATAACCACTGCACAGGCCTTAACCTGATAAACCACAAGTGCTCCGCAGCAGGACTTGCAGGTTGTGTCCATACCGCCCCGAGAAGCGGGGAGCAGAGCAGCGATGGGTTCAGCACCCTCCTCCCACCCTGCTCCATAAGTGCAAGGAGGGCTCTCTCTGGCCACAAAAGGAGTCACTGGTGACTGCCTTTAACAGTCAGTGCAGGCACAACTACAATCTGTCAAAAAACCATACAGAGATGTAATGTCAGCAACTGTAAACTAGCATAACTCTCTGAAGTAGGCTGTCAGCTGGGCATCTAGCCCTGGGCTGGCTGTAGGACTGGTACCAGCGAGCAAGGGTACTCTGTCCTGTTAGGGCTCACAAACAGTGAACAAAACCAATCCAGAAAGTGAAAAGCAAGTTCCTACATCCAAACCTGATTTAGTCCAGCAAGAGCAAAGCTATTCAAACTCACGGAGGGCTCTGCAGCTCTGGCTCTGGCCTCTGTGCCTGAGGACCACTGGCAGCACTCAATGCCTTTGTTTTGCTCTTCTACTTCTCAAAGAATAGAGCCAGAGGAAAAAAAAAATTAAAAGGAAAAAACCCAGCCCTTTGGAGGCACAAGATGAAATCAATGGCATTGATTTGATCCCAGCTGGCATTTCATACACTGTAACGCCAATCTATCCCCCTTCCAAGTCAAAAGGAGCTGAGAGTTAGAACAAGCAGGACAGAGAAAGATAATAGTTTTTGCCAAGATGTGTTCCTCACAAGCAAAGACGTTATTCTCACGTTTGGTCACTTCTGAGAAGAGCAATTGGTTCAGCCATCAGAGGACAGATCCACACAAGAGCCACTGAGGAAAGGACTCTCTTGCCTGGAAGGACAGGTAGGGACCTCAGGAAGCCAAAGAAAACTCTGACGAGGTGCTGTGGCTCATACCTGACCTTTGGTATTTACTTTCCTCCTCTACTGCTACCTCTGCTTTTCAAGCAATAACGAGGATTAGAGCTGTAATAGTTTCCATCACATCTTTCATAAAAAAACACTTGACTTTTCCATAAGGCTTTGCTCTAACAAAATGACAATTTACAAACATGAAAATCTTTGCTGGTACTTCCTAAGGTTAAGAAAAAAAAAGGCTATCTCCATATGTTCACATTTGTTCTTTTAGGTAAGTAAGCATGTTGCCTGTAATTCTACCAAACTGCTAGGACATGATGGATTTCCACAGCAGACTTTCTCCCCCTGAAGACAGTACAAAGAGCCCTCATGCGCAGCAAAGAGCACACAATGTGAACAACCGCGTGCAGAACTGATTTTCATTCTGGTCTGAACCTTCAGTATATTTCTGAGCAGCAGCAAAACCTTTATTGCTGATCATGAGAGCAGTAATTTTGCTAGCACACAGCTGGCCACAGGAACATCCCCCCAGTTGTTTACTCTTTCTGCTGAGGATGCAATCTCAGAGGGGTACACAAAGACCCCGCCAAGCCCCCCTCCTCCCAGACACAGCTCAGGTAGGAACATGAAACCAGCCTAACTTCACTTCCAGAGGCAACATGAAGGACACTTTCCTGCTGAAACACAGAAGCTGCTCCTCACAACAAGATTCCCTTTGTGAGACCAAACTAAGATGCACCCTGTGGGTGGGGGTGCCTGCCGTCTCGCTGTAACACAGGTGGCTCTAAGGGGGAGGATGGAGGCAGCTGCACCATCTCTCACGCTCAAGGGTTGCTGCCTAACCCACTGAGCGGCTTATACCCAGACAGGTGAAGTCTTGCAGGCCTTCAGTCAACACACAATCCAAAGGCCAAATATTTGCAAAAATGAAATGTTCCCAACATCACCTCTTTCACCTATGTTTTCTTGTTGAAACTTGACGGAGAACAGGCACTTTTGCTGCAGTCGGTAACAATCAGAGCATCCTGCGCCCAGCACCTGCCCCTTTGCTCCACTGTCAGCTCCATCCCACGGCAAGGCATGGACCTCCAGACTCTGTCGTGTCCAAAATCACCCTCTGCTGAGAGAACCCAGAAATCAAGGGGGAGGTTTCGGAGGGAGATTTTGGACTTGCATCTATAGCCTAGAATTATATTGCTCCTGGTCTAGAAAAAACTGCTGGGAGTTGCGAAAGAGCAGGATTTTGTACAATGGTTTGAATAGTTGACGGTTCCAGTCTAGTCAAAAAGCCTCACAAGAAGGGCTTGATTTTGGAGCTTGAAGTATTTCTGTTCCCAAAGGGCACTAGGGTATGGAGAATCATGCCACAGTTTTTATGGTTAACTGAACATTTCTTTTCAATCTCTGAAGGGCTTGGGGTTTGTTTGAATTGTGAATGATGGCTCATGTCCCAGCTCTGTGTGTGACATACTCCTCTAGTGACAAAGTTCACACACTGAGCCTCAGTCAAGAATCCACACGTACCCTGAAAGTTGCTGGCACCCACAGCGTATAATTAAGATCATATGAGACTCAGCATTTCTTTCCCTAGCCCAGCTACATCCAAGAAAAGGGCCAAATGACTCTCTTTGCCCTTAAGATTTGGAAGGTACATACTATCATTTGGCTTTTCCTTACACGCCTTCATTTCTAGCTGTAATTTCTATTTAAATGTTTCTTTACACTCTCCACAACAACCATTGTCATGGTACATTACAGCATGACCATTTCCCGCAAGATAGCAAGGCAATATTTTCAAAAGCATCTAGAAGAGTTAAAAGCACAAGTCCCCAGTCAAAATCTTCCCAGGATGAACAGTTCTATGAACAGGGAAGTTACACGAGCAGCACAATGTGGATCCTCACCTCAGTGGTGCCAAGAGGTTATTTCAGCAAGTTACTCTGAAGACCTGAATTTAAAGGGATAAAAGGTTTGTTTGGCAAGTTGAAATAGCAAGGATAATTCCATAGATTTTATAGCAATTCTGCTCCAGGGGATTTAAACGGCAAGAATGATAACAAGTTTTCCTTTTCTTATTAGACACCTATTTTATCATTTTGTGCATCAGCCTGTTGATTGTTTTATCAGTTAATGAAGAGAAAAAAAGCACTATTTTAGAGAAATATTAATTGCTGTCATTTAAGCTGCTGTCATGATTGTGACTTAAAACTAACATCTTAAGGAACATACAAACCTAAAATGCTCAGCCTTCCTCCAGTGATCTGGGCTGGTTAAGAAAGGAGCAGAAGAAATGGGTATTATGACAGTTTGTCAAGTGCGTTTCTTACCTGGCACAACTGTGTTGTATTGACTGGCTCTGGGCATTGATTGACAAGCTTACTGTAATCCGAGGGAAAGCAAAATAAGATTGTCTCTTGTACAGCTCAAATGAAATCAGCTGTCCTCTATAGCTGGGTAAATTCAGAGCAACTTGCTGAACTTGCTCTGAATGTACACCAGTGAAAACAAAGGAAGATTTTGGTACTGATTTTTTATGATTGGAAACAGCCATAGCATTGTGAACTCCTTTGACTGTGGAAGGAAAGCCACATCTGAGAGTTTCGACGGTCAGTTTGTGTAATATTCCATGCCCTGCCTCCAGTTTGATTGCTGAGCTTCTCCTCTTCCATAGTAACAACTTTTATTTCTTTTCATCCAAATCAATGGGGAAAAAAGTATTGTTCACCCTGCTGCACAGTCTGTAAAACTTGTCCTACTTAAAGTAACAACCCCAAGGAGATGGGGCTCCTTCAAGAGTCAGAAGCAGCAAGGTGACTAAATAGTCTCACTTCCCAGGCAGGGGTGGAGGAGAAGCAATATATTAGGGAAAGACAAATCAAACCCCAGACTGGGGGTAGGAGAGAAGGAGGGAAGAATAGAGGAAAAACTAAAAGAGAAAGAAGAGATGGAGGGAAGAGAGCAAGAAAAAGATAGAGAGGAATAAACACTCCGGCGAAAAATATAACTGACTTCAGAATTCCCAACCTCTGTTAGAGCTTAAAGGGAAACTCTTTGTGCTCCTCAGATTTCCTCTGTAGATGATGAATGGATGGGGTGGGCAGAAGCCTGTGGAGGAAAACCCAGCGCTCTCACCTTTGTTCACAGTCTGGGTTCTGCAGGGCTGCTCTTTGTTGCCTTATGCTACAGCACACTGGTGCAGTGGCCAACACCGCTGACAATATTCCAGGTGGGATCTAATGCCTTTTACAGCAACAGACATATTGCCTCTTTTGGGTTTTTTTCCTGTCCCTTCATTAATGCAGCCTTGTCTCTTGCTTGCCCTTTTACTACAGTTGCGATCTAAGCGGACAGTTTCAATGATTTTTCCAAAAGCAACTAACCCCCACACACATCAAATCCCTCTCTTAATCCCTCTGCTGAATGCTTGCTCTGTTTAGCACATATTCCCCAGCCTGATTCCCTGCTTGCAGATTAATTACTTTACATTTCTCCACACTGAACTCCATTTTGCCATTTGTTAGCAGAGTCGTTGAAGAGATTTTGGCCCTGGTGGATCTGCTTAGGTTGTGCTTGGTCTTGGGGAGACCTTACACCAAATTATCTCTTCCCTCAGCCCACTGCAGTGCTGGAGTAACTTCTCAGACATCAGCAGCTTCACATTTACACAGCGTTTCTGAGGAACTGTTTTCAAAGCCCACCAAATAGACTGACTGCCCTGAAACACGTGGCAGCACAGCAGCGCTGGCAGCCCCTCGCCATGGCCCCAGAGACACCGGTGACTCCAGACCATGCTGACAACTGTTCCCACCCAACGAGGACATGAAAGGACTCCTGGCTGGTCGGACTGGGAAGTCAGAAGGGAGGCCAGCTAGGGTGCTTTGCTGCTGGTGGTGCCAAACCTGGGCTGCCTTAGTGACATGAGCATGGTGAGGCACCTTTGTGCCGTCTGGATTACGCATGACAGAGGTCCTGAAACAGTCCCAAGAACAGCCTTATGCCAGCTTGAAAAGTCTTCATCTGTGCTTATTGTCCCATGCCTGCCCTGGAGCTGGTTTTGATCCAACAGCCTCTATTACCTCCTCTTCCTTTACCTTTTGCCTTAGCTATTAATCTCTGATGTGGAACTTTGTGAAATGCTCTTTGAAACTCTAAGCGCACTGCTGAATTCCCCTTATCTAGCCTGGCAGTAATATCTTCAAAGAACTCCAGGAGGTTAGTTAAGTATGACCTCCTCTAGCTTCAAGCTCAGCTTCCCAGCAAGCCCTTCACTTCATTGCTAGAGATGAGAGGAAGAGGACGGGGAACTCTGGGACAAAGAGGCACATCACTATTACAATAAAGCCAGCAGCAGACACAACACCGCTCCTGCTGCCCAGCACATTTTTAAACTACATTGGTGAAACCACCCTCTCCGACTGCACCTTCTGTTTCACAGGGACCCAATACAAAGCGTGTCTCACAGGCAAGCTGCCACTACCCACACAGGGGAGGACCTTCAAAGGGGCACCAGGGATTTCTGAAATAAAGCTGAGGACCCAGCTGCACATCCTGCATGTTTGGATACCCCCTCAAGCCCCTTTAACGCCTGCCTATTGTCAGGTTCTCATCTTTCATGCCCTCCAACCATGGAGCCGTTTTAGACTTATTTAATGCTACAGGAAAAGTTTTCAGCATGAAGGTGCCTAAACACTAGAACAAGCCTCCCAGAGAGGTGTCTCCATCCTTGGAGATACCTGAAAATCAGCCAAAGTCCTGAGCAACACTGCCTAACTTCAAAGCTGGCCCTGATTTGAGCAGGAAGGTGGCCTGCAGGGTATATTAAATTAAGGTTTATTGGTGATTTTTATCTTCCCTTTGGACCCAGCCCCATCTTCCAGCTCTTAATTGGCGAGTCCAGGAACCCAAGCCTAATTGTAGCCTGTCCACTGCCCTTCCAGAATCTAAGCTGGGATCAGGTACAGCTTGGTGGGTTCCCTCTCTTCTGCATCAGCCCAGGCCGTATTTAAAGTTTATCTCTGCAATGAAGTGAGTCCACTTTTTAAATCCACCTCCAGTTGCGATGTGCAGAATTTCCCCTTGCACTGTGCTTTCTCTCCCTCACAGAGCACCTTGCTGTGTTTCCATTCACACATCATCTCTTGCTGGTTTCTCATTTACATCATAATACCGGAGTTGCTGTTTACACTGAGCTGCACAAAGGTATGTTTTACATCTTACTGTGGTGTGATCATTAACATCACACTGCTGGCCCCAGGGAGTTTCATGACTGGATTCAGATCCATCTGTCCTGTGTTCCCAACAGGGGTTCCCCCTGCAGGCCTGAATATTTTGGCAGGAGACAATTCAAAATGTGCAAAACACTACATGTCAGGCAGAATGTGTTGCCTTAAATGATGATCTATTAGATGAATATGCTTGTTGTTTTGCATCTGACCTCTTTAAAGAGCAGCCTCTTCAGAAATCATGGTGCAATCTATGCTCCATCACAATAAAACTGCTAGGTATACCTGCAGTGAGGTAAACTCCCTTAACATTCTCAATTTATAGATAAAATCCCCACAAAAGAATAAAAAAAGACACGAGATAGATCTCCTTATTTACAACCGATAGAAGGTTAGTATATTTTGGTGCATTCTCTTTACAGATTTGCATCCTAAAGGTATATATAATGTTTCCACCATCCATATCTGCATAGTCTGTCTGGAAACTAAAATAAAGACACACATGGCGATGCTTCAGGTTTAACCCACAGAGTCACAGACTGATATAGCTCTGAGCATTAATCATGGGGGGAACCAGGTGTTTCAAATGTGCTAGCAGCCCCGCTGCCCACAGGCAGTGGGATCCAGGCAGGGGGAAGGAGACATCTGCTTTGGAAGTAAACATCCACCTGGCAACCTCGGCGAAAACAAGAGCTACGGAGAAAAATGAGGGTGGTGAACATGTATTTTCCTTATAGGAAGTCCTGTAGAGGTTCTGTCCCTTTGAGGGTTGGCTTCAGTAGGAGATAGTCCTTTTTTATTTCTCCTCAGTTGTATTTACACCTAGGGCTTACTGCAGCTGCCCTTGATTTCCCTTCCACTGTGTCTATCTACCATTTGCTCAAGTACATTAGATCAGATCCCTCAAGATGAGATTTTAAGGAACATGCACGGATGGACAAAATCCAGCAATTTTTTACCGTCAGGTGTGAGAACAGAACGTAGCTCACTTTCTGCCCTCTCCTCTATGTCCTTGGAGGGAAGAGACACCTTCATCTGCACTGGTGGGAAACATCTCTTCAGCTTTGAGGACAAAAAGTCATTCCTGACATTTGGCACAGAGTAGGCTCAAAACTACAGCCTGAAAGTGGCTGGGTTCTGTGAAGGAAATATGAAAAAAAAAATTACCAGCGGAATAATAACTTTGACAGAACTTATCCTAAACAATAGCAATCTCTGTAGGCTTCTCAGAAGTTGCAAGGCACACATTTGCAAACAGAAGTGTCCTCGGGAGAGATCCACAACACAAACTGGGCCCCTAGGCTGGCTTTGGGCTGCATCCTTTCATCTGTAATACACAGCTCAGGCTGACCTTTAACTAGGAAAAATAAAAAAGGGAGGTGACTGTTACTGAGTCACACAGAGGGGAAAATATAAAGTGTGAATTACGAGGGGGAAGAATGGAGAATATTTAGAAAATCCGAGGAGGCAGAATATTTTAAGAACACTTCTGGATGGGGCAGACACACTAGCAGCACTGGTTTTGCAGAAGCAGTTGCTTTCGTGCAGGTTTGCCACTGGGTTTCCCTAGGTTCTCTCAGGATAGATGCCTGAAGCCTGAGATTTCAAAATCCACAGGCCCTTTTGAAAATCTTGGTTCCTTATACGTTCCTGCAGTGCTCCTATAGCTGTGCAGCCTTGAACTTACTTAGCATTAAGTGCTGCTACAAGGGTCAGGTCAGGTATCTGTCTAGGAAGTTGCTGGGTCCAGATCTGGCAGATTCAGGCCCCAGGATCTGGCAGGGAAACTCCATCTCACCCTCTACCCCCCACTGTAACTAACAAGCTCAAAAAGAAAGGGAGATTCCTCAGCATCTGCCCAGTGCTCGTAGATGAAAAAGAATTAAAAAAATCTCAGGATCATTCTTTTTCCTTCAGCGTAAGGCTACAAAGTCAAGATAATACTGTTGCATGGATACTCAAACTGACTTTAAACAAGCTGTGGTACAGCCAGCAACACAGCGATGACGGTAGCGCATTATCCAGCATAGGCTGGATAACAATCATCACCAATTTATTCACTTTCTTGGGAGAGCTTTGCAATCAACGGTAGCTAGTTCAGCCACGCTTGTATCTACCCATGCCTACAGCAGGAACAGAAAAACCCTCCCAGCTGACTTACCTCCACACGTATCATCCACTTCGCAAACTCAGACAGGGCTCCAGGATCCCTGCCCTCACCAACAGGCTCCAAACCACCTTTATTTGGGGCTGCAGGGGAGAGACTGCGCCCGCTGCAGCGCAACTTCATGCCAGTAAGAAGAGTTGTGCGGAGGAAGGTGGAGGAAAAAAATCACCAAGAATTAATCAAGCCATCATCAGTGGCTCCAGGTGCAATAGCTGTACAAGAAAAACAAATAAATCAACCCATGGTTAAAAATAGCCCTTTTGATTACTGTCTTCAGTCTTCGTCTAAAGACAGCATAACGACATAACGTTCTCTCAGGAACTAACCCTTGTCCAATATTTTACTGCTCCTGTCCTTAGAGCTAGTCAATAGTTGCAGAAGATAGAGAGGTGGATTGATAAGGGGTAGAAGATACCTGTACTGTACACGTTTGCTCTCGCTGGGCCCAGGACACTGCTCACAGGGGTCACGGGAGGGATCCCCAGTACCCGCACAGCCTGATGGCCGCGCACGATCCTTCGTGGCCAAAGAGCTGCGTCAAGCAAGTCAACCAGCTGTTAAAGGCAGTGAGTACCCATTTTGGACAACTAACTGACCTCTTAGGAGACATTTCTATTGATATCCATGTCAACAGGAGCTGCAGTACTGCACCTCTAGGAACTCACGCCTACCTAGATCTGCAAATTAATGCTTATGAAATACATCTTCAACAAGCTGTATTGTCTCTGAGGCAGCTATCGCTCCCGGTAGTCTCTGCTAATGCTCAGGTTCTAATGGCATTGACAAAATAGGACAAATACAAAATATATAAAGTGGGAATACACATTAACAAAAAATTGTTAATTTTTTAACTCCTTTAGATTCAGTTTTAAATGTTACCATACCCATAGGAGAAAAATGACTTTCATGAGTGTTACCATTTCCAGCTGATTCCCAACCAGGTTCTCTAGCCTAAGTAGAAAATCTAAGTTTAATGCTTAAATTAAATTAAAATGCTTCTGTTTCAGCAGCTCTTCAGAGTTTAAAGTCCCTCCTCAGGCTTTGCTGAGAGAAGACCCCCTCATTTTGATGAGATACAGTACTTTTTGGTCACCTGTCTGCTAGCTTCCAGAGATGATGAAATGAGGGAGGATAGTACTTCCATCTTGATCTTAGTATGAGCATGTAAGTATAAATTAATCCAAGTGATTAGATGGGTCCAGTTGCCCATCTGTTAACATTGGATGAAAAGGTCCTGGGTGCCACAGTAACTGATTGTGGTATGTTATCTCCAGCTGGGTACTTCAGTCACTTGTGTGACAGTTAAAATGTGAGAAGAGGGTGGATTTCCAGGGGTTCCGTGGTAATAATTTGTAGCTCTGTAATCTTGTAGTCCCAGGATGCTTATAACCTAAGAATATAAAACTCTGAATGTTCTGCTAAGAATGCAGAATAACATCTTGCTGACCTGACTGTTGTCTTTGCCAAGTACTTGGCATCTCAGAGAATCGGGTCTGAAGTAGCTGTGGCGTTCGAGAGTTCTCACATGTTTGGGTTTTTTCCCTCTTTTCTTTTCACACTCTTATTAGAACTAATGACACACTCATTTTGTGGAGGGAGGAGGTGTTTTTGTCAGATTCTTGTCTTTCCCTGCAATATGCTGTATGCTTACCCAGGGAAGTGATGGAGTCACCATCCCTGGAGATATTTAAGACATGTAGACGTGGTGCTTAGGGTCATGGTTTAGTGGTGGACTTGGCAGCGTTAGGTTTACGGTTGGACTCGATGATCTTAAAGGTCTTTTCTAACCTAAATGATTCTATGATTCTATAAAACCCAACCAACCCATCAGATCTAAAAATGTTTGCAGCCCCCGCCAGCTGACTGGCGGCATCTCTTTGCGTTCGTTACCCGCCCGCGCCCAGGACCTTCCGTCCCGCGGAGAACCCAGCTCCGCTGGCGGCAGGCAGCGGCGGGGAGCGGCGGGGAGCGGCGGGGAGCGGCGGGGGACGCCGCCACCTGCTGCCGCCGCCCCGCGCTGCAGGCGCCGCGCTCCGCCCGCCCCGCGCAGGAGCGGCTCCGGGCGGCCGGTCACGGGGAGGCGAGGGTAGGTCCGCGCCGCGGGCCCTGGAGCCGCCGCCGGCGGCGGGTGGCACACGCCCTGAACAAACAGCCCCGGTTATTCCCTAACGGGGACAGAGCGCAGGTAAGGCGCGGTGCTCCCCTTGTCGGCCTAAACGTGCAATCCTTTCTGGAACTCTGCTAAGATCGTGGCCTCAATTAAATCTGGAGGCGGTAAACGCGAGGGGTTAATCATAGGGCTTGTTTCTGAAAACCCAAGTGGCCTCAGCTAATTTTAAATGTGGCACCTTCCCATTTCAATATATTGTTGAGAAAGGGCAAACAGGAGCAACCGCTGTCTGCCTTCATGCTATTCAATATTTTGATACAGTCTTTATTATATTTCCTTTATTAATCATGCCAGTTATTAGCTGGCCTAGACTCTTCAGTTTCTCCTCACATGAAAGTTTTCCCTTGAATGCAGCTTGTGGATAATAAACCCCCACCTTAGTACGTGAAGTGTCCATCGTATTTAACCTAGGCTCGCTAGTGCCAGGGATCACAGCGAAGTACTTCAGCCCTGTGGACCCAAACATTTGCACTGCCAGGCCTTATGTATCCCATACGGTCAGCTCAGATACACAGTCCTTCCTTTCCCGCATTTATTCAAGCGATATAATCACCATTACTCCATTTCAAGCGTAAGGCAGGGCCAGCTCCTCCTTCTATTTAAAGGGGAAAAATGACTCTGATTATGCTCCTTGCTTGCAGTTTGTGTTTGATTGCTCCAGCATTCATCTGCAGCTCAGTGTTTACATAGGATACGCAACCTGTAAATCTAAGATTTGGTTATACAGAAAGATGTTCCAGGAATGTTATACATAAATAGATGGCCTCAGTGCAGACTGATTCATCCAGATTAATTTTTTCAGACTTCTGACCTCACGCCATTTGCCCAAGAATGCTCTCATTTGTCCAAGCACCATCAACACTGACAGCAACAAGTCCTCACCCCATAACTATGTGCCCTCCTGCTGGCACCTGGCTCAAGGAGTCTCAGCCAATTATGAAGAATGAGAGTCGGAGCTTTTCTGAGCCTGCGGGGAGGAGGTACCGGGTCCCTACTGGAAAACCCTGAGAACTGGGTAGCTCTTCTGAAATCATGCTCCAAAATAGATCTTCTGACTCACTACATAGTGAGTCACTGACCTGACTCCACAGGAGAACCAGGAACCACAATCCTGCACTGTCCAGACCTCCTTCAGTGGCTCAGCACACCACAGCCTCCCAACATCAGCAACCACATCCAGCCAGACACTCACTGCCCAAAAGCCTCTTGATCCACGCAGTGCAGTCTCCTCCCGTACACCAGGTGAGTCACGGTTATGGATGGTGGTGTGCTTCCTCCCATTCTCCATCCACCAAGGACAGCACACTCTCCCTGCAGAAGTGCCAAATTCAGTGCTAGGATAATGGAAAAAAGTTCAGCAGTATTTAGACATTTCCACAACTTAATAATCACTAATGATAGCGTATCATGGTGACACACCAAACTCAGAGAATGGGCTGGAGAACGTGCGAGTCTGGTTGCAAAAAATCAGCTTGTAAACAAGCAGCAATAGACACACAATTTGACCTGAGCATGACAACAAAGTCCTAACATCCCTGGGTTACTTCTTGCTTTTTAATTTATGCAAGTTGATCGATCCCTGCTGTACGTATCCACCAGTATGGCATGTCCCCTCTAACCATTTGTGGGACTGGCATCTCTACATACTTCTACTGTTGATATAGAGACAGGAAAGGAAGGTTTTTGGAAACACGACTCAAGTCTTCAACACAACTTGAAAACTACTGGGTGAAAGACACAGGGTGACATTTCCAAAAATATATAGAAGACACAGGAGTGTATGGGTTAAACCAACAAAGCAACATGGCTCAGATCTTTCGTGTTCTCCCAGAGGGCTTATATGTCATTTAATGGGCCACGCTCTGCCTGCAAACCCATTTTCACAAGCCTTCAGTAGCTTTCGTCTTTTGTATATTTTAAAGACTTAAGCCATCCAGCTCGTGAAGGACCTGCCTGGTGCACAGACTGAGGCACCACCATCTCCTCGCTTCTGGAGACAAGTGATTCACGGGAGTCCTGCACAAAAACAACCCCACTGGGCTTTGCCAAGTTGCGTGCATTTCTTGCAGCAGCCTTCCGTTGCCTGGCTTATCTGTTACACCTACAGGAATATGCTGTTTCTAATGAGATTACCTTTTATCTTCCCCAAATTCATGTAACCTTGCTTCATCAGAGAGCGCTGAAGCATAGTGATCAACGATCTCAACGGGCAGTTAATTTCTTCTAGCAAAGGCCTGCCCACACCACGTGGTGTCCATCTGTGGGTGGCACAGCGGCCTTGAAACGCTGGAATGTCGCTACCTAAGAGTGTGTGCCTCATTAAAAAGAAGGGGCTAACAGTTAGAAATGTAACCATAGCTTTGCAAAAGGCTAGTTCAAGCTCATGATCTGATAAATATAGTTTGTGTAGTGTTGGGGAAGTCATTAAACTCCAGAGTTTTCATGTAATTAATGGTGCGGCTAAGCACCACCTGGAATTTGCAAAAGTATCGAGGTAGTTGTTAGGAAAAAATATCTCTCTCCTCAGTGGCTGCATTCTCCAATGGTAAAAATGCAGAGAAAGACCTCACCCCATCTCGCAGGGCTGCTGTGAAGACAAACTCACTGAAATCTGTGACACTATGGTAATGGAGGTTCTTTCGATTTTTGGCTATTTCCTTCACTGATGGGCTTATTAATGTAAAAAACATTTGTGAAGGAAAGAAAATACAAATATTTATCAATATATTTCCATTAAGACTCAGAACATCACCATTATTTTTAGCTATGTTAAAAACATCATGTATTTCAGAGTGGGATCACTTCTCCATCTTTATTAATAATTCCCTATTGTGAACAAGAAGAGTATCATTTTGCTTACACCTTTAGGGAACAAACAATTTTCCCATTTTCTACGACACTAATATACTTTTAATGGCTGTAAATTGTGCACACATAAGTAGTGAAAGATTCCTATCATTTCGATCTACATGAAAGTTTCAGCTGCGGCATTTACCTTATTCTGACTCACTGATTTTAAAATTACATGAATGCCTCCACAGATCTTTTGAATTAAAGTAAGATACAGCTTCTGGTTTAAAGTGTGAAGTTAGCCTCCTGAGGTAGGCAAATTAATGCTGTACAAATCCAGATTCCAGCATTTTTTCCACATTGAAATAAGCATTCCTTGAGAAAATTGGAGTGGTACCCACACCGCACATGTATCAGATGACCTGATTTGGAGCAGGACTTCGATTCATCACCACATCAAAACAACTTTCCTTGCACCACACCAGGAGCAAGGATAGCTGAATCAGAAATGGAGGGTGGGTTGAATGAACCCATCAACCAGCAGCGAAGGAGAGAGCAGCAGCTGTGATGAGATTCAAGCCTACGCCACTGAAGACCACTCTTATGTTGCAGCGTAAAATCCACACCCTTTGTCAGGATTTATATTGCAGTCAGAGGCCAATTTAGCGTTACCCTATTTGTGACAGTAGATCTACTGCTGCCGTCTACAATCCAACATTAGCACATTTCTATCTCTGCTGGCTTTCTGTCACCTAATGGTGAGACACCGACTGTTACTAATCAAATTATTAGTAGCTGGAATAAATGCACAGGAATGGCCTGTCCTAGGATTTTTCTGTTAGCGAGACCTCGTTGGAGAAGAGAATGTGTAGCTGTGTGAGCGATTACAACAGCGTGGACAGCATCTCACTACTGAGTCTCAAGCCTATGGTTTTCAGAACTTCTAACACCCTCTTCTAGCCTCCACATTGCAGAGTAACAGGCACCCAAAATGAAGAAAGCAGGCACAGGCTATTTGCACTCAATGTTCAAAGACTGTGCTTCTGCATTGAACCTGTGTCCTTTCATTAAAGGTCATTCATTAAGAGCAATGTCAAAACACAACTTGTCTTCTAACCTGGTGGTACAATGTGTCCCAGATGTACCCAGGAAACCTCCCAGTAACTGGGGGGGAAGAGCATGTTCTGTTTTGTAGAGGGGGAAAAAAAAAAAAAGAGAGAGACAGAGACAGATGTCACCACACAGCAGATAAATTCAGAAGGTACGGCTTCTGGAGGAGAACAATACATTCATAATACAATTATGGCAGAATGGGGAAAAGACTGATAAACTAAATAGCCTTAACTCACTCCCCAAGTTCTAAGTGGTGATGTGTTCACTGGTTTAACTTTCCACCAAGATTACAGCTGTGTGACATTGGAGCCTATGAATTTAGATAGCTCATTGGTTGTAGGAGACTAAACACGTACCCATATCAAGTATGTTTTCAGATCCTTCAAACACGAGGCGAATTCAGGTAGAGTATCATGTGCTGCTGCCGCCTGGAGTCTCTGACACAACTCTGAATTTCTATTACAGCTTTTATACATAACTTTCAGACTTCATTAATTGTGGTGGAATTATGATTCGTCTTTCACTTTTTTTAAGGTTATGTGTGACAAAAAAATTATGCTTTCAATTTGTAAAACCAAATACCTACGTGGGACCTGTCGCCACCAACAGAAGCTCCAAACAATCACACTGATGGGGTTAATTGGCATTTTAAAATAAATCACTGCCTCCAGATTGATTTATTTTCCCCCCTCTCTTTACACAACATTACTGCGTTTCTCTATAATTATTCAATGCTAAGTTCATGGTTTTGAAGCAGACGACTGCAGACTTAGGAAATGGTGTTTGATTTGTTGCCATGGAAACATCTTGCTGTAGATGTACTCTAATCCCATGACAACTCTGTCTCTTAAGAACCATTTTTTCTGACATAATAAAAATCTGATCAAGGTCAGATTTAATAACAATCTCAGTTCCCAGACTTTATTTCGTAAAGGTTTAGCGGAGTTATTTTTTTTTCCGAAGGGATTCTCTGGAAACTTTGTTTGTTTTCTTAGCTGGATTGGAATTTATTCCCTAAAATACATAAACCTGGTGTGGTGTCATGTTAATTTACAATGCACCTTTTGTTATGGTATAATTGCATCATTAAAAGAAAGTTACTTATAATTGTTTATATTGTCTTGACAGATGTTAACATTTTACATAACATTGTTCCCACTAATACATACATTTGGGATATCAATAATGCTTATCGTTTCCTAACAACTGGTGTTTACATAGTAGCAAATGCCAGTGTAGCTTAACTTTCATTTCGTACTATAATGTTTTTCTGAACTATTTATCACAGGCACATTCAAACCTGGAGGACTGGAGACAAGCGCCAATGCTCTACGTGTTCCACCAAGAAATAAAACCCACGTATGTACAGGAGAGTCATAGTAACATGAAAAAGTGACTTGGCAATGAGGAACTTGCCAAGAACTCAGGTGTGAAATTGGGGAAATTTTTTCCCTCCTTGGCACAACTGCATTTGTCCTTTGGCAGTTAGGTATCCGCTGAGGCCTTTGAACAGTAATAGCTCCATAGGAAAAGAGACTCGGCTAATGCAACTCAGCTATGCACTTAAGGTTGGACTTTCAAAAGACAGTTAGCTCCTGACAATGCTGACAGACAAAGAAAGATATTTCAGAAACACCTTTTCATCAATTCCAGTTGAGCCTCTGGGCAACTGAGTCCTTCGGATTATATGGTCCCAACAGGTGGGGGAGGAACCGAACCCACATCTGCAGTGGGGACTTCTCCATTTATGCTACTTGTCCAGTATGACTTTATAGACCCTAGAGAGAAAGATTTTACATGTTCATCTCACCCTAAGGCACATATCAAAAAGAGATCACATAAATCACAGCCTGTAAAACACATTGTTTCCACTGATTATGAAAGGAATCCCATCTAACTCAGAAGAAAAGGTCTCAGATCTTCTGTCCTAGAAGCCCTGTCTGCAAAACCAGGTCTGAGACAGTGAAGAGAACATCTGTGAAGAATACACCCTTCCTACAGCAAGAATCTATTTTTCCACATCTATTTAGTCTTATGCCTATCAATGGTTCTATCAAAGAAAATATATCATTAACTCATTCTGTCAACATGAATAGTGGTCCTGGAACTCCTTAATACCTCACATGGTAATTCTTTGCATCACAACTACCCATATTTCTTCTTATTCCCCCAAGCACAGCTTCACACATATAGAAGATCTTTTTGTCTGTATCTTTTTAACCATCCAACATTGGACTATTTGATCTGCTCTGGAAATTGGTATCACATCCTTGGAACTGGCGTTCACCAACCTGTATTACAGTACTGTTTTGGATCCACTCACAGGCCACAGTGGATTATGCAAGATACTCCACAAGATACACAGCAGAAAGTCCTCACCTCAAAAGGATGGGTGATGGTCTCTGCCCAGTATGGTCTCTGGCAATCAAGTTCAACCACTGAAGTGTCACAGAAAAGGCAACTTCTAGGACCGTTGTAAGAACATAAGGAGTTTGTTCAGCAAATGTTTATATTGTCATGCAATACAACCACCAAGATATGCGAAACCACAGAAACCATCATTTAAAGTAAGGATTGTAACAAATTTTGTACATTATTAACTTGTGGAAAAACAACAGCTTTTCCATACTGATTTTCAAGTGTGACACCACAGGCAGAATATAAACCCTTCTTATAGTCCAGAAAAAACTGAGCTACATCTGTTCTTTGACATCACAGGTGATAAAGCATCACTTTGATGGCTCAGCTGAGATCAGAGCACATCCTAGGTACCACATAGACACACTCTAAGATACAGCATCTGCCCTGCAGAGCTTTCATTTTAAGTACCGTAAGACAGAGAGAAAAAGGAATTATTCATACTCCTGTTCTACAGGTCAGGAAACTGAACCCGGGGCTTTAAGTAAAAGATTGTCCTTCTTTTTGCATTATCAGTATAAACAAGGATTATCGACAGTATTATTGCGACCAAATAAGAAAAGCTGAGACAGCTACAGTGAAGACTATATTGTGGCGTACAAATTATTTGAAGCATACATGTTTGGCCCATAGGCACGGAGATAGAAAATACTTATGGATATTACTGCTGTCAAACTTTAAGGTACTGATTGCAAACCCTGTGCCCTTTCTCCTCGATGTTGCAACCACACATGCATTTACACACACCAAAAGATGGCTTCTGCTCTGGAAAGCAAGGGGTCCCATGAGGATACAGCTGCAAGATCCATGCGTCAGTAAATACAGCATCATTCTGCTGTCAGTCTTTCAGCATTCAATCGTCAGGTGAAAACGCAATATAACAGAAAAGGCCACCCCGCAGGACGAGTCAATCAGGCACTCTACAGCAAAGGGAACAGCAAATCCCATTCACCGAGGCTGCCCGGCCATCTTCTTCAATAGAGTCAGCTAAAGTGTTTGAGCTCTTCTCCACGCTTACCTTCAAGCCTAAAGAAAGGCATTTAGTGACTTATCACAGTGAGTGGACCAATATTGTACAACAGCTAAGTGGTGTGCAAACATAGAACAAAAGGACACTATCAAAACTAAAGAGCTCAGAAGTTGCTTCTACGTTGAAGATGATCGATGTCCCTTTTTCTTCTTTTGCCTACTCCAGGCAGGCTCCCTAATCTGCCCTGTTAAACACAAGACCTTGATCGCTAACTACCAAGAACAAGTTACAGACAGAAGCATCAATTCCAATATTGGCTGATTTTCTATTATTTCCTCTTGGAAGGAATGTCAATCCTTGGCTATTTTTACTCTATCATTTTCTTTTGAAAAAGAAAAATGACCTAAAAAATTCTGGGTAGGTTTGTTGGTTTGGTGGTTTTTTTGGGGGGGTGGAGGAAGGGATTTCAGAGCCCATATTTGGAACACTAGTAAAAGCAAAGTTGCCTTGACAACTGTAGCCATCTTTACATAGTAATTCTCTTTGCAGAGTAGAAGGCTGGTTTAATTCCTCATTTTTCCTCTCTGCCTACAAGAAGATCCGCTCCCACCTCCAGGTAAGGTTCTGTCGTGTATACACTGGTTTTCCGTCAGTGTATACCCAGGGTACAGCCTGATCTCATTGACTAAAGCTGGAGTTTTAAGAGATGTTATTTGACTTTTAAAAGCATTTCATATTAAGATTTTCAGATTTAATTGACAGATACTCAATTTCAAAGTCCTCCTCTCCTCTTTGTAAAATGCTAATAGTGTTTTATCCAAAACAGAGCTAACCTAATAAACAGATGAAACTTTGTTGTCATTTCAGCTGCTCGGAGCTCTGGGCCGTACGTAATTGCTCTCTTCATTTTACAGTTCTTCTGCTTCAGATTAAACTTTTTCAGGATGCTGCAACGCCAAAACACGCATTCTAACAGGAAATCGGCATCAAAGGTAATGGGCTCACAGACATCTTTGATGCTTTGAAACCAGAGGAAGAGCAGTAACCGTTTAATTTACAACAGTTACCGCGGAGGAGCAGCGGGGAGAAGCCAAAAAGGCGGCGGACGGCGCGGAGGGGAGCTCAGCGCGCGCGCTCCCGCGCCTGGCTCACGCGCGCCGCACGGGCCTGGCGCGCGCTCAGGGCGCCCTCTAGTGCCCGGCGGCGGCTGCAACCGCCCGCACCTCCGCGGCCCGCGCCCGCCGCAGCCTCCCCCGGGGCCGGGGCGAGCGGGCCGCGAAGAGGCCCGACCAGCTCTGCAGCTTCCCCGGGGAGAAGGGGCCGTTGTTAGCGGTAGGAAAGGGCTCCGCGGCTCCCCTGAGCGGGCCTGCCGGGACAGGAGCGAAAAAGGCCCGAGGAGCCGGGCTGGGGGGGCAGCAGGGCCCTCCTCCGCGCCCTGCTCCGAGTACCCTTCGCGCCCAGAAAACAGTAACTGAGAGAAATTGTTTTCCATAACAAAATAAAGACCGGCCAAATAAAACAATCCTTTATGAGAAACGTTTCTTCGTGCTGGGGGGGCTTCCAGTAAAGAATTTGGAATTTTCAAGAACAGACGTTTTTCACCAATCCTTTGCTGCAGTTTTCCATTCAGTAAAAATGGGTTTCATGGAATGGCTTTAAATAGCTCTAGTTATAACAACAGCACCCACACATCTTCATGCTCGCCTTTACCGAAACCAAAGTACAGATTTATAACAGAAGAGTTGTGGAGATGTATGTTAAATCGTGGAGACCCCACCCTTCCAGCCACCCGCCTCAAGGAACAAGTAATGACCTGAGGGTGGCAAATGTTGTGGCACACCCACAGTCCCTCAACCAAAAAACCAGATGCTGCGTTACCATATGAAGGTACACACTTGCTTCCTCCTCCACCTCCGACACCCAGTGGCAGCGCTTTGAGGACAAATTTCTACAAAATCTGGCCCTTACCTCCTCAATATGCAGAACTGGCAATTTTATTTCCTCAGCTTAAAGGTTTAAGGCAGATCCTTGTGGGTTAGTTGAGTGAAGTAGGTGGCAAATATGGCTAGAAGGTATCTTCTCAACACAGGCAAGTGCAGGCGTTGGCCACCTGCAGTCAAATTCACCCTGTAGGGTACTGCTGCATCCCCACATACCGTTGGAAGAAAATAATGCAGCAAAGGTTAGGAATGAAACCAAAGTAGATGTGTGCATGTGTGTGTGCACATGCATAAACACAGACAGAAAAGCAGATACAACTGGTTAAGCACACGAACTCGAAATACAATTTTAAAAGACTCAAAAAGAATTGTAAAATGTCCTGGTTAAATACCATTTTGGTTCAATGAAATATTTTATTGCCATCAGATTTTGAAGAAGTAGGAGTTTGTTTATGGCATTTTTTTTCCACAGTGAAAAAATTCATGGGCAAATATTGCCATTTTTCCATTTACAAAACTGTGGACTATTGATTGTCCTTGAAATTGTTATTCTTGGTGAATAATACAAAAGTATACTCATATTTTGATAATCTTTCTTAACCACACTTTAAAGTGCTTGAAATAAAGACTGATCCTTTCTGAACTGGATAATGATATCAAAATATTTTTTTTCTTTTGAAAAAAAGACTTTTCTTTAGGGTCAGTTCTTCTGTCAAGTGACAAGGTAATCTTCAGGGTGGCCTAAGACATCGTGATCTACTGGAGCTTTGGCTCTGATATTTTGAGTAACCTACTACAAGACACTATCACTCTGAGCCTCAGTTTCCCTTCTTGTAAAAGGGTACTACGACTCTGTCTCTAAAAAGCACTCTAAGGTCTGCGGATGAAGTGAACCATAGGATAATTGCCATCAATCAGAGCAGCATCCAAGCAACCAACAGCAAAATGTGGCTCATCTCCCAGATTAGTATTTGGATAAACTTACACAGAAACAAATAATCAGACAAGAGAAACCTGTTTTCCTAGGAATCACATGTAATAGCAAGGACATTCATTATACTTTTGGGAGGATAAAAGAAAACAAAGATGAGCGGACACACATCTAACTTCTCTAATAGAGTTGTACCTTGTTTGTAAAGTCAACTGGCCCCTATTCCTCCTACTCAGAGAAATCTTTGCTAATTCACATGTGAAATTAAAGGCATCTTATTTATTCAGTTATTTATTATTCTCTGTAAAATGAGTTAGGAATTTGTCCCTGTGAATAATGTTAGCCATAATAGTTAATTTACTCCTATTCATTGGCAGTAATAAAAATGTACAAGGGGATGCAGAAACATTATTATTTCTTGCTTGAAGTGCAATTTCATGTGGTGAGAAAAACATGCTAATACGCTGCAAAGTGCTACAGGAATTTAGTTCTCAAAGGAATGGCGGTATTAAATGTATTCTGACAAGAAGGGGCTTTGGAAGGGAAACATTTATCTTCATAAAGTCATTAAATTTACTGAGCAGCACCGCATTCTTACTGCAATCTGCTCACTCCATTAAAGGCAGAGCTGTGGAACGGTCTCTGCTGTATTAGGAGCATCTACATTTTTGAAAATTGTAATAATGGGGGAAATAAGACACGAGGAAGGGGAAATAATATATCCTTCTTTAAAAGAACCCTCTGCATTAGAAAAAACCAAACTCAGAAATCACCACTCAAAAAGAACAAGTTTCACTGCCTACCACTGGAAAGAAACATATTATAGGGGAACTTTGAAAGATGAGACTTTAAAACACTGAAATGAGGACTAATGGCTTTGAAGGCGTTGGCAGCACATAACCGGTACACGAGGGATGCTCAAGGTAAAGGGGTGGGAAGAGCAGCTTTGCACATTCGTATTTGGCCTGTAACTACCTGCTCATGTTCAGGCTTATGGCAATAAAATGGAATTAAAGCAAGTAGGTAACTCTTGAAATCAGAGATGCTGTTCTCAGTGTCATTTCCCATGCAGTTGGTTACTTTATTTTTCTTCATCCTTCATAGCTAGGTATGTTTTAAGTAAAAAGATAAAACCCCTGTGCATATTTAAGTGTTTCAGTAACATTTTGGGGAAAGTCTACCATGCCAGTTCAGACAACCCAATCCAAGGGCCTGGGTCAAAGTCACACCACAGTGATCAGCATAATTGAAGAAGAAAGTCCTTCCAGAGGAAGCAGGAGAATTTCTCCAGCCAGAAGAAAACTAGCAAGGGTTATTTTTATAGAGAACTTAGCACACTAACTCCAAAAAGAAAACAGCCCCAAAATTAAGTCATGCCTTAGATGTGAAAATTGTTGCATGGAAAGCACCAGAACCAGGACACACACATTGTTCTTCTCTAGTTCCATCATAACCTCTTTAATGACCTCCAATGCACCCACTGGCGAAGGAAACTACCTGCGCTTGCTCTGATTACAGCAAATATCAAGAACAGAAAGCTAATTAAGTACCAGTCAAATAGGACAGTAACACTGTGAAACCATATTTCTGAACAACAGGCAGAGCCATCAACAACATCTTTACTGCAGGCTTTTTATATCAATACCACAGGGCACCGAAGCTCTCCAGGAATTCACTTCAGAAACAAGGCAGGAGAAAACCAGAACATTAACAACACAAACCCACCTGCCCTCCTAACCACAATATGGCACACAGAAACACCTCAACAAGAACAACTACGCGAGCATCAGAACCCTAATCTCATGCTCAGCATGCTTGAACCCATCTAAAATGAAGGAAGAGCAATACTTTTAATGCCCCTATTAACTAAAATAGGGACTATCATACCTCCTTTAATTGGTTTGGTTATCATCACATCCACAAGCTCTCAAAAGCTCAGAAATATTTTTGCCTGGCTCATGAAAGCAAAACAAGATGTTGATAGAACTAATCGACCCCATTTTCACAGAGGTTGAATGCGAAAGGTTTGAAGTGGTGCAAGTAAACTTCTCTTCAAGCTTTTCCTCTGTGAACAGACAATCACCATCGAGGTCCAGAAGACTAGGTATTCACTGATTCCTGGATCTAGTAGCTCTGAAGAATGACCTTCTAATGGCTTTACACCACAAGTGCAGCAGTTCTGCAGATTAGTGTTCTCCCACATTTAACAACATCTGGCTTAAAGGTCTGAACCTCCTGGCTTTGTTCTGTCTCTAAATGTGCCAGATAAATATAGTGGGTAGAAGTTAGATAGCCTGCAGAATTATTGTACAATCACACCAATTTCTAATATACTTGTAGTCAGTTGCAACCTTGCTGTAACACAGAAGGGAAAAAAAACTACATCAGGAAACCACAGACTTCCCTAATGGGTTACAGTGCATAATTGAGTATAAAGAATAGTTATTGCTTGAACTACAGTTGAACTGAGATTTCCAGCTTCCCTAGCAAATGTTCTGCTACTGCTTCTAAGCTATAGTAATAATTTCTAATTGTGTGGGTTTTAAGTGAAAACAGTAAGAAATGCTGTTCGATTGGTTACCGTAAACTATTCCTTCCAATGCTACCAGGTCACTGGAACAAGCCCCGGAAATCAGCGGTCTTTTACCTAAACAACACTAACAGAAGCTGGAAACTAATGAAGCAATGCTGCAGGAGCATCACGCCCATTACACGATTAGAGGGACAGCATTGGACACCATGAGATTGTCACACACCTTGCTAATGAACCATGTTTTACACACATTTAATTAATTAATTATGGCTGAAGTCATTCACTGCTAGCCAGCAACTGCTTTATTATACACAAACCTGACCACCTTACAAATACCACACTGGAGCGCTAATGAGCTATTAAGTGTGACTGCACGTTACCGGCAATTCTGTGGGAAATCAAGTAATAAGAGATCAAATATCAAATAAAAGAGCTTTTAATCCAAGTGAGATAATTAATTGCACCTCCTGTCTCACAGCTTTCCTAGTACTTCACAAGAAAAAAGAGCTTTCTCATCAAGTTAATTTGATCCTACTGCCAAAAACTTTTCTAAATTGTGAGTGCCATTTAGCAAGTATGACAGGAATTATTATTATTTACATAGAGGTTTCTCCTTGGGATTCCAACATACCCCCGAGACATCGTTCAAAGACCCAGGGAAAGACGGTCAAGTAAGCCCAAAGAGCTGAAGAGATGGGTGAGGGAAGAAAGAGGGGAAGGTTACAGTTTCTGCACAGGAGAAACTGTACTCTTTCCCAGAAACTCTACTACTTTCCCAGATCTCATTCATTTCTCAGTCATCCATCTGCTTCTCAAAACCATGGAGAATATAAGCAGGGTGCAGAGAACATCCAGTGCACTTCACCAAAGGGCAGGAAGAACTGCTATCCTTGCACTTAAGGCAGCTCTCAAGGGCAGGCAAGCAGGGTAAGAGCCTGCTCATCCAGCATTAGAGCTTGGTGGACTCTGCACAGAACAGTCTGCAACCCGTTCCAGAAGTCCCCCTACACCACTCTGTTGACCCCCAGGACCTGTTGCCTCTGCACATTCCAGCCTGGAATAAGAAAGCATTTATGAACACATTTCCTCATGCACCAATTGTATTTAAAAAGAAGCCACTAGGAACACCATCCAACCTAATTTTAGGTGCCCCCAGACTAATAAGGAATGGACTCTCCTCTGCCTTTATTTTTTCTTTTGTCATAAGGATGATCATAAGACAGTACAGAAGATGACCAGACCATTTCATAGAATCATAGAATGGTTTGAGTTGGAAGGGACCTTAAAGACCATCTAGTTCCAAGCCCCCTGCCATAGGCAGGGACACCTTCCACTAGACCAGCTTGCTCAAAGCCCCGTCCAACCTGGCCTTGAACACTTCCAAGGACTGGGGCATCCACAACTCCTCTGGGCAACCTGTTCCAGTGTCTCACCACCCTCATGGTGAAGAATTCCTTCCTTAAGAAGGAACATTTGAGGAACATTAAAGCAGGCTGGTTTTTTGGCGTTAGGGAAATCAAAAGCTGAGAAGGCCCCAGCTCAATTTTGTAGCCTAAATAGCATTCTTCTGCATTCTTCTTTGGCTTGTATATGTGTATGTGCAAATGTGTTATAAATCCCTGAGGCCTTGACAGAGTTTTTCTTCTACAGTTTCACTTAAACATAGGTTGACCATGACTTTCATAACCCCCATAAAGTATCTAAAGTATTGTGATGAAAGCATACTTCGTTTCTCCATGGATCCAGAATTAAATGTTCGTTCTGCTTAAAAGTTTATTACTTTTTATTTCACTGGCTCATACCATCATCTCTGTTATCCAATTATTTCCTTTCTACATGTGTTTGGTTTTTTCCCATTAAACCTTCTAGTCTTTCAGCATTCTACAGCCCATCATTAGTTAATTCCTGTTGACTTTTATCATTTGTACTCTCCCTAATTGGTTTGTCTTATTCCTATTTCCTTTTCATTCCCCTTCCAATTTTGTTTTCCTACATTCTAACTTCCTCCAATTTCTTTTTCTCCTACATAAACTATGATTTTTATTGATGCTGAATGCAGCCCGCAGGCCAAAAATAATAGTCAGTCCAAAACCAAATGACCACAGTTCTTCAGTTTTTCCACATATTAATTTCAGAAAAGAGGTTCTATTTGGCTAAATTTCCTTTTCTATATTTCTAGCTACTGAAGAAGCTACACATACAATAAATATTTAATAGGAAGTCCCCTCCAGCTGAATTCAGGCCCCACAGCATCTCATTACCATGTCTTGGAATAGCATCCTCATTGTCACTTGCTTAATTATGCTAAGAAAGAGTTGAATTGTGTGGCTGTTGGGATCAGAAAGTGATTAAATTCACTTGGCAAGACTTTGGATATCTCATTATGATCCTCATTTAGCACTTCTAATTGAGTCCATTTTTAAGGGGTTTTTTTAGTTTTCTAGAATCATGATTTGGGAAAATCTTTACAACAACAGAAAATATTGCCTTAAGTTTTTCCTTCTTTAATAAAAATTTCTGCCATGAAGAAGAAACATGTAAAGATTAAAAGCAATTTGATGTCCCAGTGCACCACTAATCTTTTTAAATGACTGTCACCCTTACAGAAAAGGGGACTGAAACTCCCTGGAGTAGACACCTAATTTCTGATGGAGTTCTCTTTCCTATACACTAACGGTTGCTGAGTATATTGCCCTCTATAAATGATCATAAATGGCAGCTTGCTCCCAAGCAATCCCACTGACCACTACATTCCATCGGTTTTTTTGAGAGCTTGCCTCCTCATTTCAGGTGGGAGCATCAGCACTCCTAAGGTAAAGATGACGATGCTGCTGGGAAGGAGAGGGTTTCTGCTGTAAGAGTTGCTACCTTGCTTGCAGGAAATTCACTTCTGTGAAGTAAACCAGCAGAAGAGCTAGGTATCATTTCAATCACAATTAACACATCAAAAGACGACTCAAGTGATGCACAAGTGCCAGATATCTGCACAGGGGGTTAATTTCATCCTAAGAGGTCAGATGACAAGAGAGTGCTCTATTAAAATCAACACACATACAGTTTACCAGCAGAGGTATAGTTCTCATACTAGTATTAGGAAAGTATCTTAATAGCATCATAAGACAAACTCTCATAGCAATGGCTATATACAGTCAGAAATAGACAGGTTGTTCACACACTCTGATTTGTACGAAACTTCCCAAAAACAGCATCATGAAAACATACCTTTGCGGGTAATGTCTGTGCTAACTGAGTCCTATCTCAGTGCAGAAACACTGATGAAAGTCTCTTCCTCACATTTGAGATACGAATAACATAGCTATAACCTCTGAAATTAACCATCATTAAAGAGTAAAAGACTTTAAAGGGCAAGAATAAGGATTGGGTATGCTAGGACTTCTCCCACAAAAAGAAAACAAAAGAAATACTTCCTGCAATCATCCTTAGCAGTCTTTACAACCAACAGCCATAGCTGACCAGTGGTTGCTGCATCTTCATTTTATAGAAATGTAGGCAAATTAAGGAAGGTACTTTAAGAAACCCTGGAGCGATTCTGCTGCAAGAATAACAGAAAGAAGTAATAAGAAATAGGAAAACATGAATCATCTCAGCATCCAATAAGGCATGCACATAAAAGATCATTTTTGTTTTATATATGCAAAAACAGAGATGGGAAAAGGTTATGTGACTTTGCTGAAGCTTACACAAAAAGGCCAATATGACCTGAGAAACAGACCTTTAATGAAACCCTTGTCCATGCAGAGCCCTACTGGAAGACACATGCTCTGACTCAGCACAGCACCACCGCTTTTAGTCTGCTCCAATACCTGGCATGCTAGAAGGACCAAATACCCCCTTCCAAGTCTCATCCAGAGAAGCATGTAAGTTCCAAAACCTAGCCATTTCTTTCTTTCTTATCCCTGAAGATGACTTTTTTTTTTTTCAGAATCTCCCAAGCACATGTTATCCTTTTCAAGAAAGAAGGAAATTCTAGGGCTTCCTCCTTTGCAGGTGTGAACCTACCCCAAGAGGGTCAATGTCTGTCCATCATAGCTGAGGATTTGATTCTTTACTTTTAGCACAATGATTGCCACAGAAAAGTTTCTCTAAGAGCTGCATAACTGTGTCCTAAAGATATCCTTAGCTACTCCAAAGCCCAGACTTTGGTAACTGGTTGTCTTACTTAATTTTGTGAACTACAAAATATTTGCAGGCATAAACATCTCTTCTACCAGTTCTTTAAAGTTTATTCAGAGAAACAAAGGAAAAAAAGAAATGGCAGAGAAAAACTTAAAGCCTCAAGGCCACCATCAGCACAAGGACTTGTGGTTCTCCTGAGTGCATTTTTTTAGTGTCTCTGTTCACGCTGGTACAGGAGATTGACTTTTAAGGTTGATGGTATTGATGTAATTCACAGCCCTATACTCATTTATCATGATTCTTTAATCAATAGTCTAGCTACTTAAGATACTAGGAGTTCAGGTCCTTATTTATCTAGATGACATTTTGATAGCACCTATCTCCTTAGGGGCTCTTGTCTTTTAGGTCAGCGCTTCATTTCACCTCATCTTTCCCCAAGGTGTGTAAGCAGTGGGAAGACAATGTCACTCGCCCCAGTGTCCGCTTGGGTGTGGCAACACCACACTTTGGACTCGTCAGCAGGTTTTATCATTGTAAGGGCACACAGGTCAGGTGCTGAGCTGGTGAAACGTGACATCCTTTCAGCAGAGCCACACTGATTTTCACCAGCCTGAGCTCTCTCCTTCACAATCCACATAGGCCCCTTTACTTCTAACAGAAAAGGAGACGTTGAAGCTTAACCAAAATATGATCCCGAGTACAGCAGGCCTCATTGTTTCATCTCTTCACCTTTTCCTCCCTTAGCATCAAGAGTAAGCAACAGGAGAGGGTTTTCTGTCAGCCTCTTCAATAAAAGCTTCAGTTCGCCAGGATGAACCAGCTTGTCTGGAGCACTCAGTTGTCCCTGCTTTACAGGAGATGCTCTCCACCACTGAAGTTCTTCCAAAATACATGCTGGCAATGAGATTACCACAAAACCACACTCGTGTTATCTAAGCACAAGTTCCTGGTTCAGTTATTCATTTTAAAGATCATTCCTCTGTTGATGTTCTTTTGCTAGGATGAAGGATTTTGCTTTCATTCCAGGAGGTGGCAAAGGTTAGTTGGTATTTGGCTTTCATTGCAAAAACAGTGCACCTACACTGCAAAAGACTGCTGAACACTTCAGCAAAAGCAAGCTAAGAATAAACAGAGACCTGCTGGTCCTTCATGCTGAAAAGTAAACCGTCTTAAGCTTTGAGGCATCAAAGAGTTGTATGCTGCAGCCCCAGTCCCCCTGTACAGCACTGCATCCTCAGCTGGTGCGAAGTCAGGGAAGCTGCTTCAGTTTCACAGCTGAACATCTGCAAACAGGCTTTGCATCCCAGTAGCTGAATTTCAGCTACTGTATTATGCACGATAAAGAACACAAGGGATATAAGCTTGAGCCTTGAAAGTGAATGTGGCTGCATCACAAACACCCTCAAAATTTGCCTGTTTCAAAATGGAATTCAAGCGTTCAATGTTTTGTATGTCTCAGAGTAACCAAGACACAAATATCCTGCAATTTTTTCCACAGCTAGGCCCAGCCTTACCAACTGCTACCTAAGCAATTCTCTGACTGATCTCACGCAGACCAGTGTCAACACTTCCCAGTCTGGAATCTTTTCTGAGACCAGTCGGGAACAGAACAGCTTCCCCCCCAAAAAACAGGATCCACAAACTTGAAAGGCATGAAAAAAAATGCTGTAAGTTGCAGGGGGAGGTTTCTGGAGAGACGGTAAGAGCCCAGAGACAACGTGTTTTCATGGCTCTGTGAAAATTCACTTTATAACCTTTTGCTATGGTTTACAAGAAACCATTGCTCTACAAAAGAACCCCAAACTTCCTAAAGCTTACTTTGATTGGATAAGTGTTAAATAATTATAGTTTACAAACGTAAACACATACACAAGGATAAACACGATTTCAGTGGTGCTGCTGTCATACTGAGCACTACTTTGTTTTGGAAGTAATTCTACCTGTTGCAGTGAGACTCCTCAGGGAGCACGGTATTATAGCAATATGGGGCTACGGGATCCCTCCCCGCCTCCTGTGACAGACATGTCTTCTCACTGGAGTATGGTGACTCTGCAGAGTTAATATCTGCGTGGCTGCTGCTGAGTTTTCGGTATGTCACCATATTGGCTGCGTGCCACCACAAGGCTCACTCAGTAAAACGTTTCCACATTGTTCCCCTGTCACTATGAAGCCTTCCTATCCCGTAAACTTGCTTGTTCAACCTCACTGTTCATTATAATCTCTTCTCACAGCACTAGAAGACTGGGGATTGTCTTCGAGGTCTGTAAAGTTACAGTGACACAGTATGGTTATGCTGCATTCAGTCCTCATGTAACTATGAACTTTAAGTCATTTGCATTTGAAAAATAAATCCCTTCTACTGCTTTAGAAAGAGGAGCAAATATAGCAAATTCCCACCAACAGATTTTCCCTAAATCCACCGTAACACCGTGGATGAAATCTGCTCCTGTACACAAGGTCTTCACATTCACTTCCACCTTTAAAATAGGTTTATCTAGGAGAGAAGTGGTGCTTGAACCTTCTGCTGAACTTCTGTACAGAGGGGTGAATTTCACCAGACAGTTTACCCAAAGTCATTGCTTCCCAAATCAGTATAACAACTACAGCTGCTCCCTGACATGCTGAGAAGTGTCATCTTTAAGAAGGTCTGCTGCAGCTTGTATCTCAAAGGCAGAATAAGTAATGTGGGGTGACAGATGCTTTCATAGCTGGTTTTGCATTGTAGAACTTACACAGCACATACATAAATATATCTACTACACATGCAAGAAAGACTTTATTTACACATTTCCTTCTTGTCATATTTAATTCACACACACACTCAGTCTGCTATGTTCCAACTTGGCCAAATCCTTGCTCACCAAACTATCTTCCCTCAGCACTGCAACATCCTAAGGGCACACAACTGAGAGAAGAGAGAAAGCCTATTAAGTGATGAGGATGCAGTGTTTATAAAAATTAAAATGTGTGCCGGGTGTTTGGGAAAGAATGAAAAAAAAATTCAAGAGCTGCATTGAAGTATGCTGAATAATTTTAAAATATTAAATCAAGGCCTAATTACTATGTCTCTAATCTCATACAGTCACACTTCACTTTGAGGCAATTTGTGATTAAATAATAATACTTTAAGGCAAATAACAACACTTGGCACTTTTATAGTGCCTTTTGCCTAATTAGTTTGGGATTAGTTCCTTCGCATTGGGTATGGGGCTTTGAAGATATAAAGTGCTAAGTATCATTATGACCTGAGGATCTCAAAGCATTTTACCCATATGCATTAATTAAGCCTCAGAGCGCTCCTATGAGGTAGGTAAGTATTTTTGTATCCCTCTGTGTTTGGCAGGCCCAACCAGAGAGAGGATTGGACAGTGTTTTCAGACTCACAGACACATTCTGCAAGCACTTATGTGCACAAGCTGCCTTCCTGGACTGGGCACTCCCATCATCCCCTAGCCAGAAGAGTATCCATGTGAGCATCTTCACATTTAACTGTAAGGCTCTTATATCAGAAAGCTCTGCAGTGATGGTTGGGCATGCCCAGAACTGCTGGGAAATCAGATCATTACTGAGGAACAAGCCATAAGAGTTCATTCCCACCTGCAGGAACCCCAGTGAGGAAGCTACCCTCATTTTCTTGGTCAAAGTCTTACAGACATGAGGAGTGAAACTGAAATATTCCAACAACTCAAATTCAAGGATTTGCGTGGTGGAGTCAGATACAAAGTCAGGGCTTCCATTTCAGGTTATACAGCCCTCAGGCCTTCTCCGGAAACATGAGTTTCTTTTCTTTTGTTTGTTTCCTCCAAACGCTACAACTCAGAGGCAGCCTAGGGATCATGGGCTGTTACCAAAGCAAAGAAAGGAAACTTCTTCCTTTTTAGTTCATCCATTACGAAAACATAAATCAGCAATAAGAAGCTACAGCATCTTCATTCTATTTATAATTAATATTGTACCTGAAGCAGTCACCTGCAGAAGAAAAAGGTATGAAAGGATTTCAATTTACTTTGATAATTAATGGTATTTAGTGTCCTTTAAACATAAAGTTTAAAACAGAGGAAATCCACAATCTGCCTGAATGTTCTTAGTTCAACAAAGTCTTTGAGTTGACAGCTAATAATTAATTAACAATGAATGGTGTCTTTCAGCCTGTCACCGTGATTGACACTATCATCTTCTGAAAAGTGAAAGATTTGTTAATGTGGCAGACTACAGTCTGGGAAACATTAAAGCTTCACAATTCCCACCGCTTTCAGCTAAACGCTTGACATGACAGGTTAGCTAGCTTGACAAGAGGAGGAGGTGAAGAGAACAGCAGCAACCTCCGCCGGCGGAAGCACGGCTTCTCCTCTGAGCAGCGATTTCGCTACAGACCGGCAGGAGAAACTAGGGATAAAAAGACCTGACTGGCTCTGAAAATCCAGATTGCTGGAGGCTGGGTCAGTAGGCTGGGAAGCATGAAGCTGCACACCTGCACGGTGCTGATAGCTATTCTTGGTCCCGCTCAGCAGCAGGGCAGGGGCTGGGATGGGCCCTGGGCAGATCCCGCTGGAAGGGCTGCTGCGATCACCCTTCCCTCCACCTGAATTACTCTGCTCAGCAGTGCAACTCCTGGTTTATCCCAGCATATTCACCAAATAAATACAAAACAGCTGTCTAAGACAGTCAATAATTGGGAGCTAGTTTTCAATTATACATATTTGTTGATTTTTTTTTTTTAAATCCTATTTTTACAAACACTGCCAAAAACTATGAAATATGTGTTCTAACTTAAAATAACTGACCTAATTAAACTAATTAAGCAGCAGAGAGATACTTCATTCCAGTAAACAGAGAGTCCTGCCATCTTACCCGCTCAGTATTGCTACTGTCTACCATGGATCCAACTTCTTAGCAACCTTCCTCTGACTGACTCGTGGCTCTTCTTCAGCTTAACTCTCAGTGACAGCAACTTCTATGCTGATAAGCCACCTGCACTCACGGCCACCCGTCTCACATCTGCAGGTCTGGCTTGACTCTTCTGCTGCAGAGCAGTTCTACAACTGCCTTTATTAGCACTATCCGCTTTCTCCACCCCATTCCCACTTCATGTCTGTCAGCTTTTTCACAACTCAACTGCATCAGGTGTCTAGTACACAGGAAAAACTTTTGCTTGCTTTCAGCCCCTTCCTCACTGCTTCCCCTTCTCTCTCTTGCCTTTTCACACTTGACAAGGTCTGATTTTCCATGCTTCCATCCCAGATCACCTCCATTTACACCACTTCAGCTCAGAGGAAAGCAGCTCCAATAGAATCATGGAGACCAGAATTACTTCCTCCATCAGTTTCTCTGGCATCCCCCTAGCAAAGTTTGCTTTTCTGATAAAAATAAATCCACCTCCACAATTCATTCTGCCTCCTATTCTTTATCCACACAAGCTTTTGCCAACTTTCTACCAGGAAAAAAGGACACAGACTTTTAGACATTTGCACGTCTTATTCTTCCTTTTGTCTTCCTCCTTTCTCAGACACAGAAATTGCTTTGCTTCTGCCAATTCCTTTAGTTCTCCAGGAATTCTTCTCATCCTCATCCCATTTCCTGTTTTCCTCGGTGTCTTCCTACACCCAGCATTACCATATTCAGTGTCTCCCTGCTCAGAAAGTCCCTGCACTGACTCTGCTTGCTTCTCCACCTGTTGATCCATCCCTGCTTCAGTCTTCACATCCCCATTTTGCTGATTCTGTCTACATAATGGGTTTTTTTTCCCCCCTGCTTTTTTGCACAGGAACCGGTCAATCCTACTGTCACATCAACATTCTTCTCTCTGGCCTTCCTAATGCAATCTTTCCTCAATATCATTCCCTCCCAAATCATGTTGCAAATACCTTTTTCCTAGCTCATGTGTTGCTGGTTTTCCTCTTCCTTGATGGGCTCCCCCTTCTCTGTTATTTATGGGTTGCTTGCCTTGAGTTTTGAGGCTGTTCGTGATTTACTGACACATCCCATTTCCTCTCATCTGCTCCCAAGATGTCAGTTCTTGCCTCCAATCAGCCCTTGGCACCAAACTTCTCCATTTGCTACTTTTTAAAATTAGGACTTTCTTGCTTTCTTCTCTTCCTCTCATGTTGTCCCCTCACACAGGAAACAACCTAAAAATTAATTCATTCTGTTTTTCAAAAATTCTCGTTTCCATTAATGTCTACAAAGAAACTGACAACAATAGACCTTTTTTTTCTCAGATCTCTTCACCTAAAGTACTGTTTCCTTATACTATTTACGCTGCTGCCTACCAGGAATGGTCAAAATCCCTAAATGGATCTTCTAGTTGCTATAGAAATATAAATACTAAATAACAAAAAGAACTTGGAACCAGAGTAGGCAAAGTACACACAATTTATACTATTTGCTCCGTGCAGAGAAAACTCCAGAGAGGACCTGTAAATAAACTAACAGCCCCACATCCCTAGCAGGCTTACATGCCAACATTGATGATGGAGGATACTCAAGCTCTATACACTAGTTTACCAGCCTCCTTCAGATGTTGTTTTCTTTCTTATTTCAAAGAAAGAAGTGCAGGGGAGAGAAGGGAGAGAGCATTACAAGACATCCCCCCTAATATACAGTCTCTCTGAGGATGAAACTTGGGGAGCCTTGTATTAAGTATGCTAAAAACACTGCAAGCTAACAGATGTACAAGGGTACAACAACTTGACTTCTGTGGGACTCCTGCAAGAACAGTCTGCTTAGTAAAGGCCTGAATTAACAACTTTGCAAAGGACAATGAGATTATAACAATTATTCACTGCAGGCAGCCTATTTTTTCCTCCTCCAGACTCCAGCATTTGCTTTAGCCTGCATTCCAGATAAATATTTTATTCTGTACAGGCAGAAGGTTCATTATGTAAGTGACAAAGAGAAAGCATCAATTGCCATATACACAGATCCTAATGCACCTGGTTAATGTAGTTATAATATGTCACTGCAAAACATCTTGTCAGCATTTTGTAATTAAAAAAGAAAAGCTACTGCAATAATAAAGGCAATGCATTTAACAGAGACAAATATCACATGTAAGATGATCTTTCAAAGCAAAAATAGACATTACCAAAGTAAAGCCTTGATAACCTTGCCCTACATACTTCAGTACCCTTGAATGCTCTTTTGCCCAATAAAGTACCCTTTTCCTCTCTACAATAGCACTATTCAGATAAGTAACACTGACCAATCTACAGGGTTGCAGCATTTTTCAAAGGACAAAAAGCGTTTCTTTCCCATTGAGTCAGCAGGATATTTATTTCCTTGTAACAAAGAGTTTTCTGAACTGCTGAGAGATTTGTCAAAACGGAATCACAAGTGATACGTTAAACAACCAGAGGGGAGAACTTATTATTAGGCATTAAAAGAGAAAGCTGTAAGTTTACAAATAAGAATAGGACCGTGTACTTGACTTTGTAAATTCTCAGTTAATGAGAAATCAAACATGAAAGGCAAACATTTAATCTAGAGTAAATTTAGTTATTTAAATCACAGCCACTCACAGTCCTGCTGTCTTACACTTCATAATACACTGTAAAGGGCAACTAGCAGGGCATAAACACGTGCCTGCTCAGTGCTCCAGAATATGCTGCGGTTATTTAAGTATGAGTTATCAAACCACCAGAAGGAACTTTATATTAACAAAATGCCGGCTCCCTCCACTGCAATCTAGCCCATAATAAAAGGCGGGCCACTGAACTGGCCTCAGCGGTTCCTGGGGCAAGACAGCACCTTTCCTTTTCCAAGCACATGCCCTGCTCATAAGGCTGGAAAGTCTCATTGCCTTCCTCTGGTGTGATGCGTCCTGGGTGGTTAATTGCAAATGCCCAGAAGGCCACAGCACACTCAATGGACTAGTGTTTAGGACTTATTCAAGAAAGAAGGAAAGGTGGTTTTACATTCCCACAGGCCAACCACCATATCAAATCTGAATGTCCTACACCCCAGATTTCAGCCATGAAAAGGGAAAGGAGAGGGTAACTTCTGCTTCTGCCATCAGCCTGAGTATCAACTACTGTATTTTAGCAAGGGACAACGCGAGACAGCAAAGACTTCTTAGGTGTATACATTGGTCTGACACTGATGCCTTCTTGCTGCCACAGCTCCAGAGAAATAGGATTAAGATTTGCTCATTCTCAAGCTTGTCCCACTAGCTAAACTAAGTGCCTCCCTCCTCAGCCAGCCCTCTATCCAGAGTCCACTGGGAGGCATTTAACTTTTCCTGCACATCCTAAAGCCCCCGGGTGTCTGGTGACAGCAGTGGATTGCACCCCAGGAGCCAGCCATCTCAGCGTTCAGTGCTTGCTCTCCATTGATGATCCTGACGTTTCTTACGTACAGCATAGGACTGGAAAAGACCTTCTGGGTCACCAAGCTTACAAAATCACAGTACTGGAAGACACCACAGAAGGCCATTTAGTTCACCTTTCTATCCATGGTGAGATCACCTGTAGATATGATATTTGCTCTTAAAGATCTCCAGTGATGCAGACATCACAACTTCCCTGACAGTCTCTCCTCCAGTTTTCGCTGTCCTTTCCATCACCAAGGGGTCTTTTTCTTAATATCTAGCTTGAACTTTTTGCTTCAATTTAAGGACATTACTTCTTGCCCTGTCCCCATGGACAAAAAATATTAAAACCCAAGTTTGAGAATAATAGCGCACTTATATAGAGGAAATAGTTTGCATAAGCAAAAAAAAAAAATCACACAACTACCTTCTTCTAAATTTGACCTATTAATCTATAACATTAACAGAGGAGCTTTTTAGAATTAAAACTCTTCCCTATTTTCAAAACAAGCACTATATGGCATGAGAACATGATAAGGATCTGAGTGTTTTGTGAAAGATTTTTGCAGAGATTTTTACAGAGAGGAGAAATACAAAGGTGATTCAAACTTTGTCCTCATACTTGCTATTCACCTAATGAACGACGTCAAAGAAATCCAAATGCTTAAAGATGGTAAAGGTGCATGCATAGCTTAGAGATGGAGGGGAAGATTAGCAATAACATAACTGTTGCGGTTCTTGATTTGGACAGTTTTTTTATTTAACATTAAAAAGGGACTCACCCCACCGTTTCAGAATTTCAGTCTCTGTGGTTGAACCATGTCCTGGATTATCATGCATTAACACAATTATCCTGCAGGCAGTCAAATAGAAGCTTTCCTCTCCTTTCCTGTTCATCTCTCATGTACATCCATGAGCACACGTGGTGTTCCTCTCTAATTTGGTATCCTCCAGCACAAGCAGTTCTTCATCCATTACTGCAATCAATAACAAAGAGAGAAAAAACAGTACTGGAACTCAAGGAGAATTGGTTTATGCTGTGAACACATATTGAATAACAGGAGGAATATATTGGTATTTATTGCAATCTGCCCATGGCTAGAACAGCTGAATGGTCCCTGTTATATGTATATTTTCATTGTTTTATGACTTTAGGAAGAGCACTGATAAGAATACATAGACTATGTCAACCCATCAAAGATTCATCTAATAAAGTATTAGGTTGAGGCAGTTGGAAACATTTCCCTGCTAGGGACTCCCTCTGTCCTAGGTGCTTTACTTGCTCCATTAACATTTCCTTTACGGAAATGCTTGTTTTCTTCAGTCTCTTTTTGTTCTTTTTTTTTTCCCCCCAAATCTAACATGTCTCCATAGCAGCAGAAAGTTAATCTTTAATTGATGAATGCAAAAGCTTAGACAAACCACAAACGCACTATTCAGCATGTCAGGCTTACAAAGGAAGTTCTGGTTCTATCAGGTTTCCACACCACATACAGCTGCAACATGGGCTTATATTACTAATCATTTGCAGTATTTGTGTCTTGGATTGTAACAGATGGTGTTTGTGAGGCATGCAAAAGCTTCAGATAGCCAAATGGTACAGCAGTTGAGATAAGGAAAAAAATCCTCAAAACAAAATACCCATCCCTACTGCGGAGGCTGGAATGTGAGCAGTGTTTCAATTATTCCTAGTCTCTGCAAGCACAGTGGATTTACAGACTCTTTACCCTAAATAGGACTAGATTCAATCTTTCATATTTCATTACCCCAGTAAATCCACACAACACCAGCTAATAGTTGTGAAGCACAGCACCACAAGACAAACCACAACACCGGAAAGTTATGTTCCTGATACTTTAAGAGGCCTGAGCTCCAGATTACACAAGTACAACTCAGGTGTAGCTCACAGATGTTTTGGTAACATCTCAGTTCTGATGGCAAAAACTCGTACCCCATATGCTAGGGGACTTGAAAATTCAGTGTGATCCACCATTAATTCAATCCTGTCATCTGCGGAGAGTGTAGTAACCTGCTCTACAGTGGCCCAATAAGCTGTAATTCTCAGTGCTGAGCTGTTGGCAGGTAGTTTTTAGGGGACTTCTATGAGCTTCCACCTCTGGGGAATCATTTTCAGCCATGAGCTTTTTTGCCTACATGCTGACCTGACTTAATAGACATGGAAAGGATGAAGGACACAATGCACATCTTCAGACCAGCACTTAACTTAGTGACATCTCAGAAGATCTCTCAGCAGTTTCACATGTTTAACAAAGAAAGATGCTAGAGCCCAAGGCAGCTGCCAGTCAAGACTACCTAGGCTTGTTTTGAGATGAAAGAATAGAGACAACAGAACTAGCTTCTGACAGCTCTTTGCTGGATTCAAGTCAATAGTAGGTCTTTCTAATAGCATTCTCAAATAATGCAGTAATAAAATTATGACTGTTTGCCTGTTGCCTTTGGTTAAGTAACCATCATTCAGCAACATAGCATGGGTATTAGATGGGGAAAAAACATACTTCATAACTAAAAATTGTAGCTGATATTGGACTTTTTTGGACAGCAAAATAGCCCCTCCCCAATTTCTATCATTCATTCTTTATCTTCCTTTTACATTAAAAACAGGAACAAGACAAAGAGTAGTTTTTCTTCATTCAATAAAAGAGAGTGCCTCCAAAAAGAATTTGGAAGAAAGCCCTTTTTTGTAAATAAAACTTTTAGAAGGTACTCTGACCACTGCTAGATACCATTATGCAGAGCTGACTCACATTATGCTGAACACAGCTGGGCTCACTTATTTCTCTATTTCTAGGGGCTGTTAGCACTGAAAAACCAACCTGCATTGCTTTTAAAACTCTTCAACATACAAGCTTCAGATTCTCTCACCACTGGCTAGTGGGCTTAATTTTAAGGTGATATTCATGCTGCCTTTGCTTTTAAAGCTGCCTAGTTTTGTTTAAATGTTGATGATATATAAGCACAATGCCAGTCTGAACAGCCCTTACTACAGGTTTACATGACCTTGACATGCAGCAGCACTGACATTTATTACCAGTGACACCTGGATGATGTTTTTGAAGTCTCACTATCAAAATTGGAACCACTGAAGAAAAAACTCCTCAATGAAGCAGGTCTGATTGTATAGAGGAATGCCCAAGAACATCACCACAGAATCTCGTTACTGCAGAACACAAAGCACAAAGAATTAATACAGCATTAAAATACAGGAAAAATGTGCTTGACTGGGCCATTTCAGATAATGCACAGGTGGAAGTGGAACACACCATTCACCAAGGATTTATATGAGCACCCAACAAAACACATCTGATCACATATTCCTGTGGTAGCAAAAGTACAGTCACCTGCGCAGATAAACAGCACTTGCCTTTCTTCCTCAGCATGTCAGGCTTACAAAGAAATCAGTAATCTGATGCTTCTCTGAGTGCTTTCAAAGGGTCTGATCCTGAAAGAAGCAAGTTTTTTTCTCAGATCCTCTCTCAGAGAGGCCAGAAGAGAGTTGAGATGAACCTCAGCACTGCACAAAACAGGCACATGACGTAGCTCTATATGCTTCTGCCACACCGTAAAATCGTGAGGAAGACAATGCAAGTGGAAAAAAATGGTTCAACATATATAGCCCACAGAGAGGCCCTCAAGAAACCCAGTACCTACTCCTAGTTGTACCAGAGACCTCATGGGTAACTTCACAAAGGTCACTTCTTCTCTTCCTCAGGTCTTCAATTTCTCTTCCTATAAAATGATAGGACCAATCATCAGCACAATTTTTTTTTTTTAAAACTGTCACCAGTATCACAGCACCTTACAAGGATTTACTTGCTTCCTCTCATTGCACAATACAGCCATGGGCAGAAAAAACAGAGGCATGCTCTGTCAGACACACAGAGAGGCCAGTGTTAATGCTAACTACTCCTGCAGCAAGTTTCACTGCATGCATTTAATTGGTGATTCTCATATCTAGCTCCTTCCCAACCTTTTTTGTTCCACAACAATCAGAATACTTCAGTGGTTGATCAGGTGTCGTGGTTTAGTCCCAACCAGCAACTAATCACCACACAGCTGCTCACTCACTCCCCTTCCTCAGCTGGACAGGAGAGAGAAAATATGAGGAAAGGCTCATCAGTCGAGACAAGGACATAGGGAGATCACTCACCAATTACCATCATGGGCAAAACAGACTTAACTTGGGGAAATTAGTTTAATTTATTACCAATCAAAATCAGAGTAGGATAATGAGAAATAAAACCAAATCTTAAAAAAACACCTTCCCCCCACCCCTCCCTTCTTCCCGGGCTCAACTTCACTCCCGATTTTCTCTACCTCCTCCCACCGAGCAGTGCAGGGGGACGGGGAATGGGGGTTGCGGTCAGTTCATCACACATTGTTTCTGCCGCTCCTTCCTCCTCAGTCTCTTCCCCTGCTCCAGCGTGGGGTCCCTCCCACGGGATTCAGTTCTCCACAAACTTCTCCAGTCAGAGTCCTTCCCACGGGCTGCAGTTCTTCATTAACTGCTCCAGCGTGGGTCCTTTCCACAGGGTGCAGTCCTTCAGGAACAGACTGCTCCAGCATGGGTACCCCATGGGGTCACAAGTCCTGCCAGCAAACCTGCTCCAGCGTGGGCTCCTCTCTCCACAGGTCCTGCCAGGAGCCTGCTCCAGCATGGGCTTCCCACAGGATCACAGCCTCCTTCGGGCATCCACCAGCTCCTGCATGGGGTCCTCCATGGGCTGCAGGTGGATATCTGCTCCACCGTGGACCCCCATGGCTGCAGGGGCACAGCCTGCCTCACCATGGTCTTCACCAGGGGCTGCAGGGGAATCTCTGCTCCAGTGCCTGGAGCATCTCCTCCCCTCCTTCTTCACTGACCTTGGGGTCTGCAGGGTTGTTCCTCTCACATATTCTCACTCCTCTCTTCCCCGGCTGCCGTTTCCCAATTTTTCCTCCCTTTCTGAAATATGTTATCCCAGAGGCGCTACCACCGTCACTGATGGGCTCGGCCTTGGCCAGTGGCAGGTCCACCTTGGATCCGGCTGGCATTGGCTCTATTGGACATAGGGGAAGTTTCTAGCAGCTTCTCACAGAAGCCACCCCTGTAGCCCCCCCCCGCTACCAAAACATTGCCACACAAACCCAATACATCAGGCAACACTTCTGTCAGTCATGTTCGATACTGCTACCATTAATGACTGACTGAGTATTTCAACTCAAATTTGATAATGTCTCTACTAGTGGAGCTGAATGTGGAACTAACCTTCCGCCACAGGGATACACCAGATATTGAACTTGAGGTTGTTGGCACTAAAAGCAAAAGGTCTGAACTGGAGGCCTTCCTACATGACAGCCATCTTGCAGTAGACATAACAGCATCTTAGGTATACCAGCCACTAGATATGTAAAAACACACGCTACAGTAACACAAGCTACATTTTTAGTATTATTAGGTAAAATCCTGGGTCACTTGATTTCTATTAATGGTTAAAGACGGAAACAGTTTCTCAAAGAGGCAATCAGTCTTGCTAAAATACGTGAGCATAAACTGAATCAGAGCTTCAGAAACTCACTGTGCATTTTATGTAAAAATAGAAAAAGTAATGTATGCAATAGAGCCATTAAAATGCATGTGCATTTGTGTGCAAGTTCTCTTTCTTCTCTTCCTTCCCTTCCTAGCTTGATAACTGTATTGTTGATAGGAATAAAATATCAGCCTTTACTTGTACACATACCCGAGATCTTGTAAGTCATTACAACGTGTTTTTGAGATTTGCCACTTCACTGCTCTATAAAAAGCTTCCTGAAAAAGTATTAACAGATGGCCTCTTACTCTCTGAGACTGTTCGCAATACACCAGATGGCAACCTGAAAGAGAAAATCCAACGTACATTTTCAAAACTGAAAGAAATGTGACAATATCCTCACAATAAATATACAGCATGAAGGTAGCAATAAATGATCCGTTTGAAGCAAACTGGCTTGCTTTATTTAAGCAGTGAATCCAGCCTTCATTTTATAACATATTGCAGAATGCTTCATATCCAATGCTGGAAGTAATTTCTGATGCAAGCAGAAAGTTTGCTTTAAATGAGCAACAGATTTATGAGAGGCGAGGTCATTTGAAAGAGTGAAAAAATGGGCCAATAGCCTTGGGGGTTAAGACTTTGTATACTGGATCCCTCGTATCTGGTTTGTGTCTGAGAATTAGTCAGTAAGTTGCAGCGTTCTTGCTATTAATGTTAGAAGTATTAAAGCCAACTTGCCAGTCAGGCTCTTGCTAGGGGAAGGTAATAACTGTTCCAGATACTTACTGCTTTCAAGCTTTCCAATTCACCTGCTAGACAGCAGCTTAGCCCATCTCAAAAGAACTGGAGAGCTCTGCCAAATACAATCAACTATTCTCAGTGTTACTGCTGTTCTTCGGGACCAGGACTATCACTGAGATGAATGAGGATATCCTTCAGATAGAGGGAGTAATCCCTACCCCACAACAAGTCCCACTAAAACACAAGGACTACTGTTAGGGTTAGACATGTCTTCCAGCACACATCAGGAAACCTAAAAAGAGGTCTTTGTACTTGTACAGTATCAGCATGATGGGGCTTCATTTTCGGATAAAGCTTTGAGGTGTGGCTGCAATTTCAGTAACATTTAAGGTTGTGACCCTGTTCCTAATAGCAAAGCCCCAAGGGATTCTGAAGAGATTAGAACAGTTCTTAAGGGGAGGACAGGTAACTTTCCAACTATCTCACACCATGGATCAGTGTAACTGTTCCTAGCAAGCTCACCTTTCACATGCAGGACACACCTGGAAAGCCCACCAATTTCTTCTGCCAAAGCCTCTCCAAAGAGGTTCCTAGAGACTGGCAGTGGAAACACAAATGCCTACACCTGCCTTCATGGAAATACAGAGTTATCTCTTGCGCCATCAGGTTTTAAGCAGAATTCCCTATTGAAGTCAATATGCCATAAGCACAAAATTGCCTGTAGGACAAATTATAAAATTACAAACTAGACAGCTGTCCTATCATTGCCCATAAAAGCACACCATTTCTATAAAACTGCTATTTATTATTAATAATATAAAATATTTATCATGATACCAGATGTATGAAAATTGTCACATAGTTTCCCCTCTTTGTTTTCTCATTGGCAATAAGCCCATTTTCACAAGCTATAAACAATAACAAAAATAACTCTGTGGAGATAAGGCAATAATAGGACTAAAGCTGGGCTTTCTGTGCAAGTGTACCACCATGTAGCTAAAAGACCTTTTTTGTTAGTCCAAGACAGTAGACTGTATCAACAGATTGGAGAGTTTCAGGGAAGAGGAGAAGAAATTGGCTAAATTCCAACCCTTTAAAGTCAACTGCAATATGCCTACAGATTTCACCTGGAGCTGGCACAACCCATTCACCCTAAAACAAACATTGTTTTAGTTGCCTGTTAATATTGTACAACTTTATCATTTTCTGATTAGACTATAGATCCATAATGGTAAAAACTATACCGTACAAAAATTAACCTTCAGAAGAACACAGGATAAAGCAACATCCCAATGTGAATATTATTAATGTTTTTTCAGTCATTATCCAAGTCACCAGAATGCTGCTGAAGTAGCAGTGTTTAAATGGTCTTTTGTATCTGACAAAAAAGTCAGTGGTTTAGGATCTTGAGATTGCCCAATTTGGAAAGTGATAGTATCAGATCCCCCCAGTTTTATTAATCATTAAACTGCTGTTTATGATATGAGCTCACTTCACCTCACCCAGTTTCCATCCAGTACTCATCACCTTCTGGAATCAGGCCAGACTACCACCTTCACCCCTTGCAACAACATACTAATGCACATCCCCTAATTGCACTGCTGCCTCCATACAACCACCACGCTCCTTGCAAAGCCCCTTGAAAAGTTCAGATCCATTGCTAGGAAAGGGTATGGTAATTGATTGCTTTCATCTGTCTTCTTCATGTAGGTGCTAAGCTCTGCAAGGCAGGAGCTGTGCCTTAGGTCACACACTCCTTCCTGCGCTGGCACTCCTCTAACTTCTTGATGAGCTAAATCAACAGAAGAAAAAAAAACACCCATGTTTTCTGTTGGGTTACCAAGCTGAACGAGCTCCCAGGGAATCAGCCATGCACCAGCAGAAGGGTGAGGCAGAGCCAGCCAGCTGTGAACAGCAGCGGGGAGGTGGGACCGTCCCTGCTATTGGCAGTCAGCTCAGCCGCAGCACAAAACCTCCGCCCTGCGATGGTTTGCACGGCGTCTAGCACCGCTGGGCCCTTAGCCAGTTAGAGTCTCTAGACCCAACTGAGAATGGGAGACTTGAAACACTGAACATTTTCTAGTAAAAAAACCCAAAGCACACAGCACCACTTAAACGAAAAATCTACCTTTGCCATCTGAGTGAAACAGTGCAAATCTGCTAATGCCAGCGGCTTTCATGCAGTCACACCAGCAGAGAACTTGATTTACTTTATGAAAGAGGTTGAAAAAAACCAGAGTTCCCATTACATTTCGTTTCCCCTATTCATTCAATGATCAAATGCATGAAATGAGTTTCTACCCCACAAGCTTGGGTTTCCATTTTAAAACTGATTGAATGACAGGGGATAACAGATGATGACGGCCTGTCACCATTCACTTCTGGAGCTGGCAGGCTGGAGGGGAGTGCTCTGCCAATGCACAAGCTCAAGAAACAGAGATGCCAGACCCTGAGAGATGACTGCACTGGGCTTCTAAAAGCAGTTATACCATTCAACCTCCAATCAGTGACTGCTGTCTGTGAAGATCTTTTTGCCTTGCTGGTGCTAAAGAGGGAGGCCAAATGGGCCTCCACACCAAATGGGCCAGGGTTACCAATCGTGAAAGTGCAAGCTGGCCATGAGTTAAGCTGCTGTGCAGCCTGAAGACTGCCTGGAGAAGAGAACTGAAGAAAAGGACACTACTTTTCAGCCTGATCCCAGTTCCAAATGTAACTATTGTTAATAATATCCTTACAAAACTAAATAGCAACCCTCAAACTCACCTCCGTTGTCCTGCCCATAACATTTCCAAGGCATAATCATGTCCTAAAACCAGCCACTTCCAGACTAATGCATTTTGCTGCTCCAACACAAGAGGTCTCCTGTGTTTGCAGCTCACAACAGGAGCCTGCTGACCTGGTTTTATATCTTTAAGTTTTCAGTTCAAATTACACTGAGAGTTTCATAAGGCAAACATGACTTTATATTCCTCCTATACAACAGGTTCCCTATGAACTTGTCTGTACAGATAGTAACCAACCTGCACTGAGAAAACACATCTCAGGGACTTTGTTTTATTCTTTCTTATGCGTCTCCTGAATTTAAAGAGGTGGGGAAAAAGAAATGAAAAAAACAGAGCTGAAGTGCAGAATCCAGCTGAAATTAAGTCTTTGGCTCAGTTTTAAGCCAAGGTCGTGAGAAACCTGTGTTTCATGCAGTCACACCAGCAGAGAACTTGATTTACTTTATTAAAGAGGTTGAAAAAAAACCAGAATGGCATAACCACCTTTACTCTCTTATTTCAGTAAGAGATTTTTGAAGTGCAATGAGCTTGATGAAGCCTTGGGAGTCTGGACTGATGGCAGACCTGTCACTCTTGGTTGCCATTACATTGAGAAACACTTGCATCTCTCATCTTGATATTATTCATTAGAATTATACCATTCATTGTAATTGTTGTTAATATTTTACATTTCAGAAATACTAGGTCTGGTTCCGCTCCTAACTCTGGCATAAGCCACAATGTAGCTTGCAAGTGTAAAACTGGTGTGAGGAAAGGAAACAGGACTTGTGCTAAGACTATCAAAATGCCTTGGTCTAGGTTTCTTTGTGCAAGGGGGAAAAAAGAAAAATCAACTTAGCTGAGACAAGAATGCTGGGAAACAGCTATTTCTCCTTCATAAAGAGTTAGAGCTCTTAGGAGTGCAGCATTCAAATAAGAATCAGCATTTTAGCTGGAGACAAATGCACTAATCACAGTCATGAACACAGCTGAGCTAAATGTCTCAGCAAAACCACTCAGTAATGGCATTAGTCATGATAAAGGAAATGAGTATTTTCAAGATAGGACACACTCAAAGAATACAAACAGAATCCTTTGTGCCTGCTTCTATGGAGGAATGATTCAGAGTATGTTTTTGAACAACTTGCTACTAAAATAGCAGCACAGTTCAAGACATCCTTTAAAGAAATGCATCTGGAAGAGAAAGAGCTGCTCCATAAATTGTTTTTTAATTGTCCAGACGACCAATTCCTCTATCACCAAGCAGGAACAGTTTAGCAGGAAAAAAAAAAAAAATGGAATGATCACAGGAACAATAAGGGTTATTTTTAAAGTAAATTGAAACAAACAAACAAAATCTCTATTTTACCTTTAAGCATTCCTAAACTTACCATTTATTAAAAAGTGACTGATCTATTCTATACTCTATGAAGTTGTAAGGACATGACAAATAGGACTTTGAGCCTATTTGTAAAGTAATCTACTTTTAACCACCTCTGCTTCACACACTCATCTTTTCTTCCAAGCACATTAGCTAGCACTGTGTGAAGAAAATGCCAAAGCAACTGAAGAGATTATATAAAGATTTAGCAGTAAAATTTTCTAGAAATCAGATTTTTTCTAAACTACGTATCACATTGAAATGTGCAACTTACTGTGTAAGAACAAATGACATTAAAAGGGTGATAATTTTTCTTATTGTTTAAAATTTGGAAGCACTACTTCCAACATGCTTCTAACACAAAAAAACAGACAGTAGAAGCATTCCACTACTCAGATCACATATCTCAGTGACTTATAGCTGATGATGATTAACCATATCACAAGCTTTCATTTCAAATGCAAAATAAAATGTCTAGTGGTAGCTAATATCCCACAGCTTAGGATTTTCCATCTCATATTCTTTGATGTGTTACTGACCTCTAGTCGAGGAGCTCTGGAATTACAGGGCAGAGCCGCTCCCACATACGCAGATGACATCTGAAGAACTATTACAAAATCCTAACAAAGAAGTGAAAAGCTGGAGGACTTTTGCCTCCTTTCAGCTGTGGTCATGAAGAAGAGGCAATGCAAAGTGGAGACAAGCACTATTTGTAAAGCAGATGGAAGGTTTGGATGAGGCTCGTGTGTGAGATTTGATGTAGGAACATGATGTGTTTGTACTTCCTAGTTTTTAATGTCTTGTGACTCATTTAAACCTCTCAAGGAAAGTGAAATGTTATTGATCTGCAATCAAGGATAGGAGAAACTTTGAGAAATCCAGACCTGGCTACTGTTTCAAACTAATAAACATGTGTGAGAGAGAGAGAGAAGGGAGCAAGAGATGTAGGAGCCTTAACAAGCATAGAAATTCCATCCTGTGCTACCAAAACCTTGCCACATAAACCCAATACATTCCTGAAAAGTGAACAACTGACCTTAAAACACAGAGCACCAAGATATTTTTTCTAGCAGAAGAGAAATCTTATAATACTCAGTTACCCACTCAGGCGGGTCTCTTCAGCCCCCCAGCTTCCTTCAGCAGCACTAGCACTGGGATGCATGTGCCACGCTTCTGGCACTGGTTCAGCAAAGCATTTTAAACGCATACCTAGCTAACACACTTAAGTGTTTTACTGAATAGGAATGTACTTAAGTGCATGGCTTAGTGCTTTACTAGGTCAGGGCCTATCTGTATTTAATAAAGGTAAATGAAAGTTAGCACTTATTTCTTTCACAAAGTGAATATTAAAAGAACCCTTAGACAAACCATCACTTACAAAGGCAGTGAAAAATTCTGATCTCATTTGCAAGGGTTTACATCAGAAAGAACATCATTGCTTTAATAGAACAACATGGAACAAATATAGAAGATACTCGAGGTGTTTCCATCAAGTATTATCTTGGAAAAGAGCAACTGCAGGCAAGACTAACAGTTACAGAAACAAATAACCCTCAAAAGAAATGGGGGTTTGCAAATTCTTAAAATATGAAGACCCATTTAAAGCAAACCCATCACAGCTTCCCTGTTCAGAATGCTATACCTCCAAAATAAATAGCTTTAATCTGTGCTAATCTTATTTCAGCAAAGAAAAGCTAAAGCTGGTGACCAGAAAATTATTATACTATCAAGTTCAATAAGCCAATCTATTTGTTTTTAACTTCCCTGACCTTGATTTTGTTTAGTAAAACAAGGTATCCAAGTTTTCCAGCAGAGCAGATAAAGGAAAAAGATGAGTATCCCACAGCTGCATGTAATGAGGGCTCCCTAAGTAATGGATCACATCCTTCTTGCTGTGAAATATTTGAGAGGGCTCAAGTAAAGAGAATCATTTCCTTCAGCACAAGATCAAACTCACTTTGAAAACAGGAAAACGTGGGAAGTATTAGGGTAGGCTGTAGGTTCAATCAAGGATAGATATTATACACTTCATACCTGCCAAGATTTGTCTTCTAGGAATTATATCCTAATTCTATTACCAGGAAAGCATTTCAGAAAAGGCTCTCTTTAAAGCTGGAATAGCAGCCACAGAGATCAAAACAAACTTTTTCCAGACATGTGATTAATACTTGCCCTTTTATTAGGCAATTTGTTGGGAGAGAAAGCCCTGCTTAAAATTCACTGCAGCTCTCCAGCCAGGGGAAGCATTTCTTTGGCTCTGCAGGGGCTGTGTAGCCTGGCTTTCCAGGAAGGAGAGGGAGGAGTGTCCTTCCAACAGCAGGATCGGGGTGAGCCTGCGAGGCAGTACAACAAAGCTTGACAGTGGGGGGGTAAGAGGGGAAATGGAAGAAAAAGCTGCTGCTCCATTTTTCAGAGAAGAATTACCACTAGCCTTTTCCAGTTGGGCACCTCTTCTTTAGGGCAGCGTCTCCTCAACTCAGACTACTTCGTGTCATCTGTAGACCACATTCAGAAAGCTTTGGAAAAGCAGAAACAGCCTTGGGTTAAAAGCACCGGATAAGGAATCAATGTCCTTTTAGATCCATGTCTGCTCACAATTCTTGTCCGACCTTGAGCAGAAATTTCAGCTCTCTAGGCTGGAGTGCCCTATCTGTACAACAGCAGTAATCTTCCCTGACTGCCACTCTCTCCTTTAGTCTGAGTGTTGGGGCACAGATACCGCTCTCTTTCTAGAGCACTGCAAACAGAAATGGCCTAAACCCAACTCCTGCCTTCAACACTGTGCTGATGTGAAAATTATTTGTGAAGCCAGGTTAGAATTGGCATTTGTCATACCATGAGAAGCTGCATGAATTAGGATTTTTCCATCGCTCCCTTTTTGCCAACATTTTGAAGTTTTCCCGCAAGACAAAAATTACAAAAAATTCTGGTTTAAAAACTTGACGTGACACTTGTGAAATGAGCCATTTAGTTTTGAGAAAGGTGAACACTTTCCTTCTAAGAGGTCAAAATTTTTTGGTTTGACTTTATTATTTTCACAAAGTAACTGCATTCTCATTTGTTATAATACCCTTTTATATTACGTCAAAATTATGCAATATAATAAAAATTGAAATAAAATTGAAGTGAAGGTCCCTGATCTTATCAAAGCAAAACTTTCCAATAAGACTGTCACCAAAGCAGTATCTCTACATAAGGCAGTTTCATTTAATCAAATAAACATTTTCCTGACAAAAAGTCTGCAGTCAGATGATACTCAGCCAGCTCTTATATTCTCTACAAAAGATGCATAAGCAAGACTTTGTTCATAAGACTTGCAGCCCAACACAGCCCTGAAGCATGACCAGACCCTGACTTCATTTGTACCCACTTCACCAAGCAGCTTCAGCAGGCTGCCTAAGAGGAATCCAGCCCAGAGATCTGCTGAACATTTAGTGCAGGCTGGCCATGGAGCACATTCAAACAATTATGAATACGTAACCTACAGGTAACTGCTTTTCAGTTACACAGTAAGGAGTAAACTGGGAATCTTCAGCACAAGTGTATAACATACTAGAAATTAAAGACTGATTCTACTATGGCATCGGGACCAAAAAGAGCAAGGGTTTTGAATACGTGGATGATGCCCAATTGAGTAGACTCACTGTCCAGACGTAGATTTGCAAAAGTGCTTCAGAGATAAATTCAAAGAACTTGTGCAGTCAATCACAGCATGTACAAAGCTTACAGATTTTAGACCTAAAACACAGAAACAGATGAGAGCAGAAACAGGAAGATCTGAGTACCCCTAGATGTCTGCAGTGCCTAAAACCAGAGATACAAAATATTTCCCTTTCCAGTCTTGCTCTCTTTAGATTTCTGTTCTTTCTATCTTCTTGCTGGATCCTAATCTTTCAGATCATGACTTTATATCCGATTTCACTGTTCATTACATCTTACTGCTCCTTTCCTCTCTGCTGCTTCAGTCTATTATCCCCACTCCATGTCCAACTGCACCTACAGAAATATCAAACTTTTGCCATTTCCTCTTGCTTACTCAAAGCTCCATTACAGTTGGGGCCTTCACACGCTGCTGGATAAAAATGTTCTTCCACTACTCAGCATTGAGCCAAGCGATAAAGATAAAGGGCAAAAGGCTCTTTTTGCTGCTTCATATGGTGGATCTTGACATTGGCAGTCTATCTTCTTTCATAAGCAGAACTCCCACAGACTTTAAAAGGAGATCTGTGCATGTAGGCAGAGAAGAATATTGGAGTCAAGATCCACCCATGCAGATCTGAAGATAATTTTCATTAGCTAGGAAGTCAAACATAGAGGCATAAAAAGTTTTGACACAGAGTCATCTTAACTTGGCTGGGAGTTTCTGATGTGAAGAGCAAGAAGGTCTATAGCCTAGAAAACTGTAAAGTGCTGCAACACCTAGTTACCAAGAGGGTAATTTCATTCTTTATGTAGCATTTCACATTTGAATGCTAAGTAACCACTAGAGGGGAAAAAAAAAAAAAGAATTCCACATTCAAGGAAGGATCTCAGCTGCAACCACCAGGCACTTCCCAAATATAGTCCGAGACTCTCTATCCTAAAGGTCTGGAACGTAAGCTGAGCATAGTGCCCTGCAAAAGCTGGGTGTTGACCATGACGTTATGGCCATTTTGCCAATGGTGACATTGCTGCCTATCAGAGAAAATACACATTAACACCAGGAATTAAGAAACATCCTTGATAGACATAATGCTTCTATATCCCGTCCTTCATGCTGCGGAACACTCATTCCAGCAGGGGACTCCACTTAACCAACAACACAGCAGCAAGTCACTAATACATAATTAACATGCAACAGTGATTAATTAGGTAACATCTGACCAATAGCCAGGACACTCAGCTGCCTTTGCCTGTCTCGCTGCACAAGAACATTTGCAACTCACACAGACAGCTATTAATTCAAAACGTACCCCTTTTCCCCCAGCAAACACAGATCACAGGCCAAAGGGGGGATTCCAATCTGTTGCACAGCACAGTATGTAGCTACAGCATTTCCATGCACTCCAGTGTGCACAGCATGCCTGAAATTAGACCCAAATCCTTTGCAAACAGCATGCTGTAAACATTCAAGTAGAGTGTTACAAAGCACACCCAAGTACACAGCTGTCTCCATTTTTTAAAGATTCCTATTACTTCTTTGTACCTAGCGTATTTTTTGCTTTAAAAACTTTGATTTTAGGATGTTGTACATCTATACACTAGAAACAATGTCATGACTTATGATTGACTGATGTACAGCTGTTTAGGGACCAAAATTTTAATTCCATTGCTTAATAAACTAATGAACAGGAGTGATTAACAGAGGCCTGTTTATTGACTCCGCTTTGTGCCAAGTGCTTACGACGGCTGCTCTGGGATCCCCAGTGGAATCTCTCCATACATGTACCACAGGTAACAATTCCTGCTGATACAGCATCATGCTGTTCTTCCAGCTGTTCTGGTGCCATCCTGAGAAATAGGGTCAGCAGTGGCATCTCATTTATTTCCTGATGCTTGGCTTGCATCCTCTTCCCTCTAGAGAGAGCACTGTTCACAAGAGCACTTTACTTTTATTGCTCCTGTTAAGCTCTTTTGTTCTTCAGTGGAGGCTGCTCAGCCTAGCAAAGCCCACAGCTCAGGATCTCCAGCAGAAGCAGCATTTTGGTTTGTTTGAAGAAACATGTCTTCTCCCTTTGTCTCTGCTGGTTTTGCATTTCGCTCAACCAATTCCACCACATAACTAACCCACGCAGCATTTGCAAGAGCAAAGCTTTTTTACTGCTATGCCTCACTCATCCTCAAAAAAGTTACGCCTCAACTCAGCAGTAGGCAGAAGGAAAACTGCTCACTAGGTAGACGGCAGTCCTGCTCAGCGACTTCTGCGATTATTCAAGAATGTCCTTGCCCTGAGCACGTGGATACCAGTCTTGATTCACTGGCTGTCAGAGACAATTCTGCTTCATGTCTCCCCAAAAGATTACTGGATTTTGATTAAGAAAGGTCAAGGGCAGCTTTTCCCTTCCAATATAAAGAGAATGACTTGAGGAAAAAAATACTCATCACCTAGCACCAGGACTTTTATCTCCACTTGAAAAATTAAATTGCCTGAAGTGATGGGAGGCTTAGGGCACAGTATGTACAAGAATGTTTTCATGCAAATAAATTCTAAATAATTTATCTACATGATAAAACCTTAAGTCCCCAAAAAAGGATAGATGGGGTTTTTTTTTTCTTTTTTTACAGGTGTTTTAGCAGGAGAACAAAACGCAAAGCTGAGGTAGCTAAGTCTAAGATAATGCCTATTTGCCAGATCAATTTTAAATGTACATTGTATTACTGACCTAGCACACCAGAGATTTAGATTATATCCTTAACGCTTTAATACATCCCCCCAAAATAACCTTCCCAATATTTGATTTTCCTTTGAAGGAAAGTGTGTCAGAGATATAATTAGCTCTAGCTGCAGACTCCAAATCTCTGCCTGGCACCATTCTCAATAAAACACACCTTCAACCAGTGTGAAATCGGTATAGCTACATTGAATCTGCTACATGCAACTGCGGTATTTCACACCAGCTGAGGATCTAAGTATACATGTGTAAGTGACGGGAAAAAAATATGTTTTCATCAGGAATAATAATGCTACAGAACACACAGCATCTTGGGCTGAGTAAAACAAATGACAAGTTCATAAGAAATATATTCTTCTAATTGAGTTTAAGGCACTAAATAACCGTTGTCTTCTAACAGGGAATCAGATTCATGGTGGGTATCTCTACATTAATTAGGAATAAGACTGTCACATGGATTTTAATGAAATAAAGTTATGTCTGTGGCTTCTCTAGGATATTAAAGTCAATTTATCTGAGAAAGACAAGTAATGGCTGGCTTTTTCTTGCTGTAGAAATTGGAGCAGTTCATTGAGGAAGGTAGCAGGAGTTAGCACTGCCTGAACAAGCTCTTATCTGTTAAGGTACAAATTCTGGGAGCCTCAATTACAAAGATGGAATTGCAGAAATCCAGCAGGCTGATAGAACACAACACAAATTACTGCCATCGCACTAGAGCACAGCATACCTCGTGGCTGTGAGAATATAAAATACCCAAAAACATTTTTCTCAGATACAAGCTCCCAAACGTATTTACCTTCATGTATATGGCCATATGGAAATTTACTTACCAGCTTAGCTTCGGACAACTAATGCTCCACATCTTGTGTTGCTAAATGCCACACTAAAAACTTCAAACTCAATGGGAGGCTTTTAGCTATCCTAGTCCAAAACCAAGACTGCCAAGCCCCACTTAGCACTTAAGAATGCAAACACTGAGGTTTCTGTCACTGGACGTGACAATCCTCAAGGACGCTGAGCAGTTCAGCAACTACAGCAACCAGCAAGCTACAACAGCCAAAAGGTTTCCATCTCTTTTCGCCTGTGGGGCCTCATTGGACCAATCCTCATGAAAAAACCACAGAAGAGGACACTGGTGTTACCTTAACCCCTCAGTCTTGATGTATCAGTGATGAAAGCACTCATTTCATACACATTAATTAAAAATTCAGATCCCTTCCCGTATGACAAGAAGTATGACTCTCCAAACTAAAGCTTTTATTTAAAATAATTAAATTTTGAATGAAACACATGAAGTTTCTCTTTTAGCTCTAGTCAGAGGTAAGGCTGATGAAAGCAGACACCTCAGTCCTTCACCACTAAACGTCTCCTTGGCCACTCCAGCCTCAAGTCTCCTAGGTAAAGTGGACAGGACCTGTTTACTGACACACCCTCTGCACAGCCTTTCAAACACAGAAGTTTCTCTTTTTCTACCCTTCACACCACCAGTTTCAGCACAGATAATGAATTTTAATTCTTCAGTCACTACAGAACCAAAAACCACAGAGATGTTTCACAGTAAGGGTCTGCATATCCTGTGTGGCCTTTTCAGAAGTGTTGTGAGCTTGTGCTTGAAAACAGAGCTGCAGAAGTTCACTCTGACTACTTCAGTGTAATAAGGGCTGTAACAAGACAAAGGCAATAGCTAGTGTTTCAATACAAACAGGATTTTAATTCAATCCAAGTGTTTTCCGTACAACAAAAAGGAAGTGTTAGTTCAGTTGCAAGAACACACACAAAGAAGTTTCTGAACGCTAGTGCTTCAGGAAGCCAAGAATTTTTTTGAAAAACCAACCATGTAAGGTATTGTTATAGATGTTATAATCCTGGTTTGGATCAGTCTCCACCATGTACAACTCTCCTGCATGGACATCGTCAAAGTTAGCACTGAAGTTGTTTGGATTAAACTGAACCCATATGGTATACCTGTAGTCAACTGTACGCATGGAATAGCCCATGATTCTGATGTCTTTCAGCTTCGGCTTGTCAGAGTTCCACTGAGGAGTGTCTGCAGGGCGGGGATATTGGCTGAAAGCAACAGGTTCTTCATTAAAACACCTGTAAGTGTCATCACACCCATCCTTCTCTTCCCCCACCTCCTCTTCAGAGGCATTAAAATACCGGACAATGCTTGCCCCCTCAGTGCACAGTGCAACATGAAATGAAGTCTCTGGGCACACAGGAGGAACTTGCAGACCAGCAAGTTCCGCAAGCGTTGAAAACAGAGACACAAGCTCAACCACTTTTTTGCTTTGCCCTAGAAGAAACATCAAAATACAAGTTATGGAACATGATGGTTTGACAGACACTGGTAGAACATTTTAGAAACTTACTTGGATAATTAAGTTGGTGTTTTATTCAAAGTGCTTTGTACTGGATTTGTGGGGTAACAAGATCAAGGTAATTAAGGTGTGGCAGTTAGCTCTGAAGATGCTAGTCTATGCCTTTATGATGTATTTTTAACAAGAAAGTTTTGCGCTTATGTTTCTCAAACATGCGGCCTTCAAGACAATGACATTCATTACTTGAAAAAGAACTCTTCAGAAAAACAAAGCAAATTCCAGTGTCAATAGTTTAACACAACAGTGCCTCCATCAAAACGATGCCACCATTTTAAGTACAGATGCTACACAAAGAGTATTTACTAATCACTGTCGGAAAGACAGCAGCCGCAACTACAACAGGTAGGTCAAATATCCTTTTAGGCATCTACACCACACAAAAATAAATCGCCTGCTGTGTTAACACAGACATCTAGCTGTTTTCACTAAAGCAGATCTAACCAAAGCAAAAGTTTGTGTCCAAGGATTCCCTTCACCATCTTGCTCCTCATCAGTACAAGAAGCACAGTCAATGACACTGACTTAAGCTGACTGTAGGCAAAGTATTATTACATCACCACTTCTTTACCTATATCCACTGCAAACAAACAATAAATGCTGGAAATTTACCTTGAGGCACCAAGCCTAAAATATGGCTAAAAGGATCAAGGTAGGGAAAGACCCTCTCTCCTCGACTAGCAGAGGAAGTTGTCATTCCTGGTACATAAAACATCAGCGGCACACGGGTAGCAACATCAAAATTGCTGTATTTTGCCCATTCACCATGTTCTCCCAGGGACCATCCTAGATGACAAAGAATACAATTCAGAGCAGATACTGGATTGTAATTTAGTAGTCATTTCTTTTTCACTGTAAATTGACTCTGGGTGTCAAGGCCACTAGTCTGTTATCAAGGTTATATTAAAAGGCAAATAACAATCTGTATTTAAATGTAACACGATTTTACTCTAATGTGAAAGCTATTTCAACAGCCACCTGAATCTTGCAACTTGATACTCTTTGTAAGGAAATAATTACACCTTTCCTTATTTCCCTTACTCTAGATTAGAATTAGGAAATCAGCATTAAAACAGCAGAAAAGAGGAATTGGGGTGTGTCACAGTGCCTGCAAGAGTCTCCAGATCAATTCCACAAAGCACTTATTTAAGTTTTGGGCAGCTGCCAGCTCTCCAATACTCCTGTTAACATTGTAACTGAACATCCCTTGGAGCCAAGGCTGGTATCTATGCCAGACTGCCAGATCAGGATGTTGCCCCTGAGGAAGCAATTGAGATGAAAACACTTTAGCTCTCCTCTTCCTCTTGGAAGAGATGCCAACATGACTTCCTTCCAGGCAGATTTATTGCCAACTTCACTTTGGAGGAAGACAAAGGAGCTCTGTGACAGCTATGCTAACACATGATTTTTTTTGATCACTTTGCTAGCCATGGTACTGGAAACAAACTGTTTACAGTCAACCACTGGAAAAGAGGAATTCAGTTTACAATGGAAAGTCCAAGTCAAAATGGCAAGTCAGAAGGAACATCTAGAGTCATTTTAGTACCAGAAGTATTAATCCCATTGCTCTACAACTCATAAGGGCTTGTTTATACACACACACTTGCAGAAGTCAACCCAAATTAACTAAATACGTGACTTTAAATTGATTTAGTTAAGCCATATCCTAACTGTTTTAAGTCAGCTAAGCCATCCCCCAATTAAAGGGATCGTGGGGGGGTTATTTTAATGAATAGTATTGAAACAAACATTAAATGCTTGAGGTATTTATCCCATGATTCAAATTCATTTTTTTACCACCAGAATCCAGAGCGTGCAAGACCTCAATTATGAGGGGGGAGCCATATTGCTATCAGTTTAGATACCCTGCAAGCAGCAATGACAAGTGCAAGAAAACACACTTCAGCAGTTAATGAGAAAGCCTGTCACCCACTGTACCAGATGGCTCTCTACAAATCATAAGGGGGAAAGAGTGGTCACTATCCTTCCACAGCACTGTACCCAGCAACAGTCACTCCTTAGGTAGGAGGTGGGAATACAGCACGCTCAGCCCAGCGTCCTGGCAGACAAGTCTCATCACTCACTAGCAAACCCTCAACCTGATTAAAGAGAGGTGCCTGCAGGCGGATAGAACTGTGCAGCCACAGAAGCCTGTGACAGACCATTTAATTAAAGACAGTCTAGCCCGATATACAAGGTATGGTAGCTCTGCTGTACATTATATAAACACACACTTGGATTAATATATCAGCACTGAGTTGCACAATTAACAGTGAGCTGGAGAAAGATTTAAATGCTTACCATGATCAGCAGTAAAAACTACTATTGTGCTATTTGAGAGTCCTTCATCATCCAAAGCATTCAAAAGCAGGCCAACTTGCATATCCAGGTAAGAAACTGCTGCGTAATAGCTCTGACGAATCTGCCGCTGCAAGTTAAGAAAACAAAGGAGACTAAAAAGAAGTTAGCTTTTCCCCCAGACATAGACACACTGGAGAACCAGTGGGTGGCTGTGTAAGTAAAAGAACTAAAGGATTTTACTTGCAAAGCTTTATTTTTTAAGTGTCTGTAGCCTGATTAATGTCCCAGAAAAGGTAAACAGGGAGGGGGCAGTTCGAAAATTCTATCTATATCCCAGAAGTTCTTCCAAGCAAGATGTTGCAAACCAATCAGTTCTGCTTCTCTCAGTGTTCAGCCAGTGCACCTTATTTTGGCATAAGCACTGCAAAGTCAAGGAAAACCTTGCAGAAGATACACTGAGTGACGGCTTGAAACAGATAAACATATTCAGATAATGAAAACAAACACAACATCATTAGCTGCTATATACATTTCCTTATATATAAACCAGGAACACATACTAGTATCACCAGCTGATGGCTGATCTCTTCCTCCCTGTCCCCACTAGCCTGACTGCAGTTACAGTGAAGGCTTGCCCACAAAGCTAGAGGTGACTTTGCAAGGCAGGGAATTCATACTATTTGCAAACTGTCAGCTGCTGAATACCTGTGAACATCTAAGAGCAGCCGACTGGTCCCTTGCATTTGAACAAGTTAAGGCAGTTTGACTTCAGTGCACTGTATTGACAGCTTACCTGGAAGTCATCTGGAAGTGGTCCATAAGGGAAACTAACATTTAATGCTTCCACATCATCCCTCTGTCTGATATCCATCCAGGGGTTGTATGCCACAGAAGGTAGTTTCTCAGGCACCCAGGGATCTGGGGCTAATGTCATGTTTTCCAACGGGTACAACCTGAGAAATTCCTTTAAAATACAAACATACATAAAGACTGCCCTCACCTCTAAAGTAAACTTTGTGTTGTAAAGCAGCAACCCTTCCATGACCCTTTAATATTCTTACAGTTTACAAGGCTTCACTCCCCTTCCTCCAGAATGTAAAAGGTAGCAATATTATGCTAGTTAGCCCCAACCAATTCCTGAAAAATAAGTACCTAAAACCAGCCTCTTGTATTCAAAGCCACACTGAAATAAAAGGTCCAACATCACTTCCTCTGAAATGAGTAGGAGTTTTGCCACCAACTCAGACAGGGAATGGAGTACAAGATCTTGTAAGGCCTCATTATGTCATACTCCATCAAGCTGAACACTATCTCCATGCAACAGCAGTCACTGTTATGGTGGTAAAAGCCTTGCTTTTGGCTGAGTGGTCACAACTCATTCTCATTAAACATTCTGAAATGCAACACAGGCGACCGCTAACGTTACACCAAATCAAGGCCGGTTTTCAGCTTGCTTTCCAGAAACAATAGAAATAAAGCATTTGTGGAAACAGCTTTGAAAAGCAAAAGCAATGCTTGTCTAAGTTCCTTTCCCCACAGGCTCATTTCCTCACCTGTGGGTACCTCAGCGGGATATGTGGTTTGTGGTAACCGACAGCCAGGAAGAATTTTTGCTTCTTGGTTTTCATAACATTCAGTAAGTGCATGGCCTCTTCAGTGCTCTGAATGTCAGGCAGAGTACCACCGGGCATTTCTGTCACATCCACTGGGCACACCAAGTTAGCATAAAGTTTTCCATCTTTTCCCCTGCAAGTCTTCAAAAAAAAAACCCCCAAGAATTAGTTAAGTAACTTAACTTCTGTATAAGCAAAGAGAAATCCTCTGCTCTGTAACTTTCAAACCAATTTGTTTCTCAATCCTTCTACCAAAAGACTGCAGATTGGATACGTAAAGGAATTTCACAATTTCTATGAACGCTAAAAGTGCTGAGTACATTGATGACTGAGCAGACAGCTTCAGGAGCTGAAGAATGCAACTTCCATGTCTATGGAAAAGCACAATCCTCTCTAAAGCTGGGCAGAAGATTAAACAGAGTCATATGGGAAAACACACAGCTTCTATGATGAATAGAATCTCTGACCTATTGGCAAGAAGGCAGAATTTGGTTACACTATATACATGCATTTTTAATCCTTCTGATCCCAAGAGCTCATACAAAGTTGCCTGGAAGCTATTGACTTAGTATCTGAGCAAATGCCAGCAGTGGCTGATGTATAATCTGTGAAGAAAGATAAATTAGACTAAACAGTTGCCAGGAAAAGGTGGCCTCAGCAGGGTGTTTGGGAGAGTTGCTAAGTGAACATAGAGAAAAGTATGTCATGGATGCAAATACTGTTATTGTTAAAACCAGTCTTTTTCAGCAGTAAATGCAAGAAAAAAGCATCGCCAAGGCTGTCTGTAGCCTCATGGCTGGAGCTTCTAGCTTTGCAGTGTATAGACTCCAGCACATGACGCTATCACAACATTTGCATAAACATAAAATAGATTCTTTTGGGCCACACTTAAGAGTAATGAACATTCTAGAAAACTGAATCAGATTATAAAGTTTCAGATTAAAGATTTTAACTATGACCTCCACCCGGCTCAGCCCCGAGCTCTCCATTGAATTGATTTAAGTTCACCAAGCCTATTGACAATGTTTTGTCACTTACTAAGCAGAGCAAGGTTAGTGTGGAAGTTGACAACGGCACTTTTCAGATAAAGGAATTCATGACCTAGACACAAATTAAGATCACTCTTCCTTGCAAGCACTTTTACATCTCAGTAACTTAAGTTTCCAAATACTAATTTAGAAATACTTAAAATATCTGCAGGATAGGCACATGAATTAACACGACAAGCAACTGAAGAGATAGGTCTTCTTTTGGAAGACAAAGAAACAGAGTATCAAACTGGCTAGTTGTTTCCCTGCACAAGGTTGCAGTCTCAAAAACCACAGACTATAGCCTGTGCTTGACACAAAGAATTTGATTATATCCTGAAAACCCTTCTTTTTTAGGGTCCCACAAATCACCCTTACCTTATCATTTTCATACTTTTCAGTTGAAGGATGAAAGGGTGGAATAGACCAGCTGTATGGATAGTCATCACTGTAATTGGATGAAACCCCTGAAAAGGGTAAAGACATTAGAAATGCTTTAATAGTTCACTGAACCAGGAAAAGCTCAAACACAAGTTTAACTTGTTTTCAGTCTTTTTTTTTAAATAAGCTAAATGAAGAAACTTTCCAAATTATCTTTGACAATTGAGAAAAAGAAAACCAAGAAATAAAAGTCAAAAAGTTTAAGACAAACATTTTTCCCTGAAATACACCTTTTACTGATGAGAGAGACTTAAGCCTCTTGAAGACCCTTACTTCAGGGAACAGCAACAAAAAAGCACCAAAAAACCAGAATTAATAACAGTATTTGTGTACATCCTTAATTAGCTTTACTATCAATTGAAAGTTCATATATACACACAAGTTTAGTTCTGGGGTAAAGAACTACCAAAAAGAGGGTCAGTACTACATTATTTTTCAACTCGGTAGTGTTATTGCTTTTTAACTAGTGAAGTAATTTCCTATTTATCTGGTAGTATTAGTCATACATTCTGTATCTCCTGATCGAGACAGACAGCCTGTTATGAAACATGAAACGTGCATATGCAGAACTAAGACAATGAAGCTGTTCAGTAATTTCATCTTCATAGCTAACTTCCAGACATATTTTTAGAATGTTAGACATTTATTCCCACAAACCCTAGACAAGATGTGCAAATATTCATTAGATAAGAATCATCTAATATAATCTCTAATGCCTTAAGATTTGAAATTAAGATTTAAAGACAACCTACAATCATTGTACAATCTGGCTCATGATTATGATTTAGGTTGTCAATATAGACAAGAATGATGCAGCTGATACTTATATGTAAAGTCTGTGAGAAGATACACATTAAGCATGTGTATATTAAGCAGATGACAATTCAAACCATACCAGGATGAAAAACCTTCCCCACAGATAGCGTCACGTAGCCATTCTCCTTGAAATACTGGGGCATCGTGGAATAGTTTCCTGCATGTACTCTCCAGTAGGAGTAGAAGTCATACAGTCGGGTAGTATCAGGTCTGCGTCCAGTAAGAAATGACACTCTACTGGGAGCACACACGGCTTGCTGAAGAGAGAGACAGGCAAAAAGAGAATCAATTCGGAAAAAAAAAAGCAAAACACACATACGAACTGACTTAGGTGTAGCTGGGCAAAACATCCGAAGGCTCAGGAACTGCAGTGAAAGTGGTTTGTATCACTTCAAGCTAGAATGAACAGCACCCAACTGCAAGATTTTAGCAAGATATACATTTACCCATCTATACTTTTTCCTCAAATAACCAATTCCTGAGCACTAAAAACTTTGGCTATGCAACCAGTAGCACAAAGAAAAAGTCAGGTTGCATTAAAGACTGTGCTGACAGAAGCCCAAAGCCTAGTTGATCTGCACTGCCTTAAGAATAATGAAAAGGATAAACATACAGAAGGTCCCAGGTTACAGTCCAAAGGCCTCACCAATTCTGTTTCAGACTGGCAAGAGCTAAGAGTTATTGTTCTAAAGTGCTAATCCCTGGTCAAAATTAGACTCAAACTTCCAATTTCTCAACAGAGAGAAACTTGGTAATGTAGGCATCCTATGCAAAGTTGTCATGGTTTAGTCCCAGCCGGCAACTAAGCACCACGCAGCCGCTCGCTCACTCCCCCACAGCGGGATGGGGGAGAGAATCAGAAGAGTAAAAGTGAGAAAACTCGTGGGTTGAGATAAAAACAGTTTAATAGGTAAAGCAAAAGCCGTGCACACAAGCAAAGCAAAACAAGGAATTCATCCACTGCTTCCCATCAGCAGGCAGGTGTTCAGCTATCTCCAGGAAAGCAAGGCTCCATCACGCGTAACAGTTGCTTGGGAAGACAAACGCCATCACTCCGAGTGTCCCCCCTTTCCTTCTTCTTCCCCCAGCTTTATATGCTGAGCATGACGTCATATGGTATGGAATATCCCTTTGGTCAGTTGGGGTCAGCTGTCCCGGCTGTGTCCCCTCCAACTTCTTGTGCACCCCCAGCCTACTCGCTGGTGGGGTGGGGTGAGGAGCAGAAAAGGCCTGGACTCTGTGTGAGCACTGCTCAGCAATAACTAAAACATCCCTGCTTTACCAACATTGTTTCCAGCACAAATCCAAACCACAGCGCCCTACTAGCTGCTATGAAGAAAGTTAACTCTATCCCAGCCAAAACCAGAACAAAAGTATTCAAATAAAGAGCAGTTTGTAAGCTTTTGAGTCCTGCATTTAAGAGCGATGCTTACCACACAAGCTGCCCCTTCATAGAAGTCTATAGAATAAATTTCCTCAAAAGAAAAAAATTAAAATGTAAAAAATAGTCTTTTATAAACAGTAGGAAAAAAAGACTTCTAATTTAGTAAACCAGCATTTTTAAGCAGCTAACAGTGCTAACAGTGAAAATGTTTGAGTGACATTACACTCCTTCAAGGGCTACACAAATATAATCATTCAAATGCCCTGTTTTCATTTTTCTCACCTTAGTAAAGATAGGTTCATACAGTACAGCTCAGCCCAACCATTTATTTTCTACTGGAAATACTTAAGGTTAATAAATACTTGCTTTTTCCAATGGTCTGCCTAACACCTACTATGATAAAACCAGTAATTATTTTGCATAGAGAAAACTTTTTTTTATTAAGTTATTTACCTCACCTGTGCATATGCATTGCTGAATACAATACTTTGAGAAGCAAGTTGATCAATGTTTGGAGATTTCACAAGCTTATCTCCATAACAGCCCAAAACAGGACGCAGATCATCCACAACTATAAAGAGGACATTCATGCCATCTATGAAGAAACAGAATTAGGAATGTATTAACTTGAGCTCCAGTAAGTAGAGGCTACTTTATGCAGATTCCTTTATCAGTTTTTAACCCTGAAGTATACTTCAGAAAAATAAATAAATAAAATCAGCAAGAACATCTAATATCTTTGTAAGGAAATGTAAATATTGGGATTAATTCCTTCAACATGTAGGAATTCTTATTTGGCCTAGACAGAACTATATTGGTTTCCACCTCCCTTCCTATTTCACTTCTTCCCATGGCATTTTCTTCAGCCGCCTTCGCCTTCGGTTGGCTACAGACAGGTGGTGTGACATAAAGGGGTATTTCATAGTTCTACCTACTACTGAATTCTACAGCTTGCAAGCTTTGAGAGGGGTGTCAAGCCGCACGTAAAACCCAAACGCTGTTTTGCTATATATCCCTGCTCCAAACAGATAAAAAGAAAACATTTAAGATAACTGATTACACACGTATTTTAAGGACGCCGCCTTAAGGAGGAAGCTATGCTGTGGCTCACGGAGGGGACGGGCTGCTGCAGGCGCTCGGAGCCCGCAGCCTCTCAAGCGCAGAGGGAGCTGCCTCAAAAGGCTGCGCGACACCAAGCGCGAAGCTCCGGGGGCCGCGGCCAGGGCCCGCCCGGGCCCTTCCCCACAAACCCGGGGCGGCTGCGGGGACGGGGCGGCCCCGCCCGGCGCTCCCGGCCGGCCCTCCCCTCCCCTCCCGCGAGAACGAGCCCCACCCGAGGCCCCGCCGCACCTCCGGGCCCCACCGCCGCCTGCGAGGCGAAGGCCTCCCGCGGAAGCCCCAGCAGGGCGAAGCAGAGGCAGAGCCGGGCGGCCGCCGCCATCCCCCAGAGAGGCGGCAGGGCCGGGCAGACCGGCTTTAGGCCCTCCCCGGGGCGCGACCCCCGCCCCAGCTGCCGGTGCAGGCCCACTGCCAGGCTTTAGCCCTCCCCGGCCCAACCGGCTTCGACGCCGCCGCCGGGAGGACGCCGTTCCTCCGCGCCCCCACACGGCGGCGCCGTGGCCCCGCGCAGGCGCGCGGCCCCGGTGGCTGTTGACGGGGCGGGGGGGCGCGGCGGTTCCGCGCGGCGGCTGTAGCGGGGCGGGGAGAGGAGCCGCGGGGGCGGCGGGAGGACAGCGCGTCGGAACGGGGCGCTGAAGCTGCCGCCGCTCAAGAGGCAGCGCGGTAGGGCCCGGGGGCTCCCCCGTCCGTGGCCACGCTTACTCCTTCCTGGAGCCTCTGGGCACTTACCGCGATGGCTCCCTGGGAAAGGCCACGCTTAATGGCACGCCGACAATTATTTCCTCTCATGCAAATAACGCTGGGGAATGAGGAAATCACGGTTTAGTATTTAGAGAAGCTGTCTCAGAGTCGTACTTTACTTTAATCCTATTTGTTAATCAGTTCTACAACCAGTTAGCACTTAACTTTTGTTCTTTAAACACTATTTCCCGAGTTACCTCAAGACCTGGCAAGGTCAGGTTCATGTTGGCTGTTAGTGTGCAAGTCCCTAATACCAGTATTTTTGGCAATGACTTGCCATCTGTGAGGTCTGGGAGTCAGCTGGGCGGGTCAGCTATTCACCTGCGCCAGGGCTGTCTCCTGGGTGGCTGTACGGCAGGCAGGGCCTTGCGTTCAAGCATCTGACCTCTTTTTCTCACCTCGGCTGTAGTGATGGTCTGGAGGGCCGGGAGAGCACAGAGAAGTTCTGATCACTTTTTTGACCAGTCCTTCAAAGATCAGTCTTGGCTTTAGCAAACAGAAAAGCTGCATATTGTCCCCTCCCTGTAGTATTAAAAGTTTCAGGAAGAACTAGTTTTATAAAAAGCTCTGAAATTTTTCATGGTTCCTATCTTTAATTGTGGAAGAGAGAATAGATTTATTGCCGGTATTCCTGTAGAAAATAAACTTGCTGTTAACTGTACAGATGCTTCCCAATCTGCAACTGTAAGATTATCAAAGACCAAGATGGTATAATAAAGCTGCTCACAAGAAGGTTATAAAAGAATTAAAAGACCATAACTGTGTAGTCTTAAACATTTAACAAGCAGGTAAAGTGATGACAAATGTTGAAAATACACAGCCAACTTTTCACTCTCTTGCATGTGAAAACCACTATGACAATGGTACCTGTGATGGCATGGGGATTTTTCTTTTTTAGCACGTGTTAGGTGCTCCTTTGACTACAGATGGCAGATTAACAGTGAAATGTACTGGCAAACATCAATGTCTTTAGAATCAGACTATTAAAAAAAACAACTAAGGAAAAAAGCCGCCATTTACAGAAAAGCAATGCATCTCTAATTGAATCTATAATTTTATTCGTTCTGCGCTTCAGGACTGTATCAGTTGCTCTTTCTTATCGAAATGAAAATGTTGGAAGCATGAGTTCTGAGACAGCAATGCCCTAATTCATCACTTTTTTATACTGAGGACTAGCATACAGGAAGAAAATCGATAGCTGAGTATGAAAAGTTCAGATATCAGAGCCTGCCTCATCAGAGGCAGGCAGGCAGGTGGATGAGTCCTTCTGTGCTGCTGGGATTGTACAAATTGTGGTATTTCTGCAACTGTGAAGTTACCTGCACTAAGAGAAATTGCCATGAAAACAGTCTTACTGTCCAGACTTTCCTAGATGCTCCTCTTTTTTTTCCCACCTAGAAATGTTATTCAAAGGAAATACAAAGATTTTGAAGGCTTGTCTGGGATTTCTGCATACCCTATCACTTACTCAGAAGCAGGACAGTAGATTTACTAGATGCAATTAATTCACAGCATGTCCGATACGTAAATAGCACAAAGCACGCACAAAACTTGATGCCTTGTCGAGATGTTGGACGTATTGTGCATCTGCACGTCAAATGGAGAACAGATTCGATAAGCCAAGCTCTTCTTGGGTTGGCTGGATCTCCTGCGCGCTTGCTGTGTTGGTGGCTCGTACACTACCTCCGATACATGCAAGGCACAGCACACAGTGCATTTGTGCAAGTCCTCTATACATACATGTGATACAACCCAGATATGCCAACCGTACTGCACATGTATTAAACTACATGTGCAAGGGAGAATATGAAGCAGAAATATAGGAAACTGTATGTGTCTGGAGGATCTGAAACAGAAATACAGGAACTTTACCCTAGAACCACCAAGGAATTCCTATCAGTATTCCCCAAATTGGTGGCTTCTTTCACTAGAGCGGGTATCAATGCTTAAAACAGAACCACCTCAGAGCCAGAAGCAGCCTTTTTCTCACCTCTGAAGAAGTTGACAGAACTATGAAACTGAATTCAATCTGAAAATTTTTGTAATGCAAGATAGCTCTTTTGTTAAACTACCAATAGGAGTACTTCAGAAGAGAGCAGATTTACTGGAAAAACTATAAAAACCAGGAAGTGTAAGCTAGTTAAGAAAAACATACAATTCATCAGAGTAAAGCATTTTCAGATGTTTGCAAACAGTACTGAATGCCTTCGTTTCCTATAATTGGTTTGCTTTGATAACTCTTTAAGAGAATGGGATAGAAAATAGCCTGTTTCTCTGCTCTGTAAAGAATCATACCTGAGGCTTGAAATATATTGTGTATGCACTCACCATAAGCTTACCAGGAACACTGGCTAAAATGTTCTGTCACAATCCTGTTGTTCAGTGGGATGTGTGCTTCAGAAGTCCAATACATGATGTCTTACACAGTGTGTGCATACACATTAAAGCACATATACTTTCTCTAAACTAGTACAGTGAAGTTTATGTTTATGTGGATCTTACACTTCCTTTCTACATACACTGGAAATGCTTGAATCAAATCAAGAACCCTGTTACTACAAATTCAGTTACTACAGAGTACACAAGGTGCAACCAGCTCATGAATATTATCCAGTGTATTTGATGATTGCATATTTTGGAATTTATTTTGTGTATAAGCAGTGTATCTCACAGGTATCAGCAACCCTCCTAGCATAGATGCGCTGCTGGAAATGTGTTGAACAGTGCATCCCCAAGTGACACTTCTCTTCATTTGGAGACTTTTTATGGAAAAAAACAAGGAATTACTTAGCTATTGCACATGCATTTAATTACCATAACGCTTGCCTCTCTCAAATGCAAATATGTTAAGTGGTACTTGATATGGATCTCCTGGTTTGCCTAACATGAGTATTTAGCAATCATCTTAAGTTCAGTCCACTAGAAGAATAAATTACACAGGAAAAATTCTTTTTCAAACAGTACACAAGTTCTGATGCTAAAAAGCAAATTGGGATGATGCCAGGTGAATGATTGCAGACACTGAAATCACAGCCCTAACAGAATGTCTTCGACAAACTGGTCTCACAGCTCAGGTGTCCACTCCACCCCGGATGTATGGGCATCTGAGCATCTGAGCTGCGTCTCATTCAGCTCCTGAACTAAACCAGTGCTGTATTGGGTGTGATGAGTCAGGAGTGTAATAGGAAAGGTTAAACCTAAACCTTGCCTGAACTGGAGATACCTTGTAGAACACTCCTCCTTAGTCATTCTGCTAGAAGTCACGGAAGCCCTTATAAATGTCAGCCGCCTCCACCTACCACCACCACTGAGTATCAAATCTCACAATCTGATAGCTTAGCAATATGCTGAGGCATATACTGAAGGTTTGGGCATCTACACTAGTGCTTGCACAAGTGTTAGTAATGTAGATGAGGACACCAACTAAATATCTTAAAATCAACTATTTTCTATGACAGACGCGTATTAAGACATGGTAAAAATTCAGCACAGCAATATTTTTAGCGGGAAAAATCCTATTAATGCAACTCTGTAAGAAATAGCTATACTATCAGACCCATAGCAGATCTTATAAAGTAGCATTTTCATGCCTGGGGATGCTTTCCAATAAAGTTTCCACTTGTACACTTCCTGTTTAAGGGAGGATTTAATCAGTTTTATTTGGAAACTGTACTACTTTTGTCTTCAAACCTTTTGAGCCAAAACTCAAGAAACTAAGAGATAACAGTCTCTGAAGTCAGCATCTGAGGAATAGGTTATAAATAAATCAATGCAAGTATCAGAGAAATAATTTTATTTTGCTTTACAAAGTATGTGATCAACTTGGCTTTCTCTGCTGTTTCCCTATGCTGCAAAATGGCTTTGATCCTCTGTTGGATGGAGGACAACAACATGCCAAGGAATAGCTTCCAAGATAGGAATCAAAACTAACATTAAGATTTGCAGGTTTTCATGTTCTTCGTTTCCTCTGACAAGGAAGATAAAGTCTGCTTCTAAGACTAAGTGAATATGGTCAGGCAATCTAACATAACTCTCAAAGAGCAATGCTGTTTTCAGTGAATCAATATAACTAATCACAAATAGATTATCATTTATTTCTCATGCATTATAGAAAGCATTTGACTAATCACTACAGGAAGCTTCTGACTGGCAAATTTATTTATCCCTAAACTCATTTTTTTCAAAAAAAGCACTGGTTTCATTTCTGTTTTATGGACTGATGAAATTCATTTCTGTACAAGTTGCTATGAAGAAAATGAGAGAAAGGCCTGTTAAAAATATTAACACCTGCATTAATATCTGTCGTCTTCTCTGGCACATATGGTGAGGAAGGGAAATACCTATAGCAGACATGGAGCTGCCTGAACCACTGAGACATGATGTGGATAAATTTCTAAACAGCATTTTTATTTTTGAAATATTCCATAGCTCTACTTTCAGAACCAAAGCAAACATACTTTTAAGTCATCTGTGAACATTAGCACTCAAGCATAAGCTAAAAACATCGTATCAGAGGCATCTGCATAGACTTTCAGTTTGTTAACATTCTTATGATAAATTATAAGATACTGTTGTAGGCTGTCCTTGCAGTCTAATCTGCAGAGCTATGCACTAAAAAATACATTGTAGGCCTTAGTAGATAATACATTCCTAATCCCAAAATACTCATTATAAGCCTTCATTTCTTATACAGTCATTTCTCCACAGCTGAAGTGAGTCATGTAGATCTGCTCACCTGCAGCGTGCTCTCTCTCTCCCCCAAGTCCTAGGTTAGTGATCTCACACAATGAGTTTTCCCAAGCACATGTCGTATCAGAGCTGTTTCTAAGATACTACTTAGACTGACTTCAGAGTATTGGGCAATAGGTGAGGCAGGTGCTGTTACCACCACCAAAAGCAATGAATCAAAGGCACACCTCAGTCACGGTTTCTCCCATTTCCTGTGTGGCCTATAAACGTGGCAAATTAGATTCTACCAGCTCCGTCTCTGATGTGCTGGCTAGAGAAGAGATGGGTGGACTGAGGAACTGGAGTTCTTCCTGACCCTTCCTGCACCCGTTTCAGGAAATGTGCCTACAATTCAGGTAATGCTCAAAGAAATCACACTGTCCCAAGTGCTTAGTGAGGGCAGGCGAGCACACTGCAGCGTAGCCCCTAAGAAATAACTTTCATGCACATAAGCATTAACACAGGCAATTTCTCAAGTTACTTGGTGAGTACAATAAAGAGATAAGGCCTGCAAACAGGAAAACCCGCGTAATCAAGATGCCATGTAATACTACTGAACTCTTTAATGTGGGTATCTGGCAAGGACTGGTCTGTTATTTAAACATTTAGAAACTGTTTTGTTTGCTATTCTGGATTAATAGTTGCTGCAGATTTAGAGGGTATTTTGGATGGCATCCTCAGTGTAGTTACAAGATACAGTTCTTAAAAAAAAAAAAATTCTCTGACCCCCATTTATTGTTAATAGTGAAATCTAACCGACCCTCTGTTCCCCTTGTTACAACTGCCTTAGAGGGGAAGTGAATAAGCTCATCAGTATTCAGGTATTGCTAACAGGGAGGTCACCTTCTTCTGTTAAGCAACTCTCCATTTCAAACATTAAAACCTTGCAATTAGTAATTTGACAAGGACACCAAAGTACACGACTACTTTGTTCTGACTAAGGTGATGTTTTCTGTAGTGTCACTGTACTTACAAAGCACGAGAGGAGTGACGCCTGCAAAGACGCAGATCCTGCCTCCCATCTACATGCAAACTGTGAGATGCAAAGCAAGTGTCATGAAGGGGGAAGCACAAGGGAGGATAAGCAGGGATCTGTAATTAGGCAGAGCAAGGCAGAATTAAAAATTGCTCAAGGTTAGGATAAAGCTTTTTAGAAATTAGCAAGGACTTGCTACTCTTTAGGATTCTTTTAATGACACTTTTTACATGCTTGACTAAAACAGAACAGTAGTAAGACCAAGAGACATAGAACTAGCAATTGCAATAGTGAGTAACAATGTCTTTTGGCAAGATCAAATTCTTCCTCTATCTCCTTTCTTCACAGTTCACCTTAGGGAACAGATCTGTGAGGCAGAAGATTCAGAACTACAAAAAAATTTTTGCTCACAGCCACTGTAGACATTTCTTGCGCTGCTCTGAGTTTACTGTGTACACAGTAGGAGACTGGTTCTGTTACTATGCCAGTAGTTTCCAAATTCTGATTCGCAAGACTGTACAAGCTGATCTACAGCTACCCCTGAGTAACACTGTTTCATGTGCTGAAAATGGCCTATACCTCCAGAAGCATCCCATGAGTGTGCCAGATATGGCCCCAGTACACAACAAGCTCTGCAGCAGGCTTTCTGGTCCACTAGAAGAAAAATTCTTGAGAACCACATTTCCACAACAGTCACTTTCCCAATTCAATCTGTTAACAGATCAAGATATAATCCACAATGTATTCAGAAATTGGCACTACCCTGAGTATGACTGCAGGATGGAATAGCTTGTGTCTGGTTACTAAAATAATGATTCTACATTTCATTCTCTTGTTAGTATAAAAGGAGACAAAACTCAAAGATTATTTCTGTCTAACCGGCATCCTCAATCTCCTACCATAACAGCTGTCAGTGTACTGGATCCCAAAGGCCCTATGCTGAGTTTACTCAGCGCTTTTAAGCATGACACTTCAACAAGGTAACTAGTCCCTTCTGGATACCATCATTTTCCCTTGAGTCAATGGGACTCAGGTGTTTTGCAGGAGCTGTTTGATGAACAGCTCAAACTAGTACGCCCTTTTCAAACACTCTTTTTCCCACAATTTGTCAACAGTATTCTATGGTCCAAAAGGTTCAGGTAAAAACCACAAAGGGACAAATGTGTTCTAGTATGTGTTTGTTCAAGTGAAATAATATCTCTGATCACTTTTTACGTAAAGGACTTTCACATGTACCACGTTAAGTCACAAAATGAAACTCACGAGCCACCTTTGCTTTGAAACGCTCTAGCAGCAATAAGCTTTGGAAAACAGATTTGCTGGGAGGATGTAGCAACAGTGATAGTGGGGAGCAGCAGTATATGAAAACTCCAAAATCCATCAGAAATTAACTGGAAACCCAGGGGAGTAAAATAAAGACAAAGCCCCTGCAGGTCTTACAAGGTGAAACTGAACATAAATTGTAACTTTATAGGCATCAGCAACCAAAAATAAGTATTGATCTAGCTGTCAACTTTCATGAACATGATAATGTTATAAGCCTTCTTTTAAAAATAAGTAAGTATAAACCACTTTGCACATGTTCAGCAGAAACTCTAGACTCAGCTGAGCAAAATTTTCTGCTGCTCCAGGCAATCACAAGGGAGGCACAGAACCAAGATGCTAGGGAGGGAGCAGTTGTGATCTGGTTACCCCTCCCGCCGTGCTGCCTCATGGGCAATGCTCCCATCTGCCTTTGGAAGCTAGCAGGCCAGGGAGTGTGGAGGCAACTGGAGACTAAGCTTTCATGCTATTTCAATACTTTGAGCACAAAGGTGTTTGTTTCTTCACTAAGAAGATTTCATCCTTTTGCTAAAAGGATGGAATTAAAGAACAGGGAGAAATGGAAGACAAACAGATTATGGCCCAAATTGTGGTCACTTATTTTGCCCATCTAGAACCCAGAATTGTGGTTACTTACTTTGTCTGTCTACAGCCTGATTTTCCAAACTTATTGTTGTCACATAACCCTATAATACAGGTTTGACTGAGCATAGTTCTTCATCACTACTACTGCAGGTGTGAGTGGACCAGGTCCCAGGATCTCACAGATACCCAGTGGGTAAAGAATACAAAATGGGGAAAAAAGGACCAGTGAAGCCTGGCTTGTACTCACACAAACACAGGGTAAGATTCAAGTGCCTTAAAGGAGAACATTCTTTCTCTTCCTGAAATTCCTTGACTCCTTCACAGGACATCTTTCACCTTCAGCAACAAAAGCATACACAAGGTGATGCTTCACTAGACAACCTCAACTTACGGCAGGAACCCTGTTGAGAGAAACAGCATGTGATCCTGTCATTGAAGATTGCTTTGCAACAGCTTGGCTGTATGAGAATACCAATGCTTTAAAAGACTTATGTTTTTTTCTTCTAAGATACACACATATTCACTATGATACAAGTTAAAAAACAAATGCCTGACAGACTTATGTAAAGCTGAAAGCCCAGGGAAGATAAATCATCTCATGCTGTCCTCTTACTTAGTCATCCTTTGTGAGCTTGGATTTGGTAATCCAACACTCCTCTTTGGACCATTGAGCTGGAGCTTTCTGATTTTTCTCTTATATTTAATTTGGACAGCTCCTAGATGATTCTGAAATGTCATCTTGCTAGATCTCAGACCTGAAACCAAGGTAAAAAGAAAAAGCTTATCTCTTCGATCTTGTTCACTTTCATTCCTGTTCCCCATCCAATTTTGTTAACAATTGGTTTCTTGCTTCATGGCTGAAACATCAGAGACTTAAGTGACTTGTATTATTTTTAGATATTTTTGTGTGTCTTTCCAATGTAGTGAGATATAAGTAGATCCTTGTCAAAGAATAAAATGCAGCAAGTAGCTGGTTAGTGTTTTATCTCTGTAAAAGCCATGTAAATTTGCCACAATTATATTGACATTTAACCTGATCCTTTTCCTTGAATGCACTGCAGAAGGAGGTATGTTATATCCAATTACTGATAAGATGAAGCCTGGTTTATCATTGTCCTGCATCACTGGCTAAAGTATATGTTGCACAGTGTTACTACATCAGGGTGCCAGTATTTTAACCCACGTAGTATACTGCTGCAATTATTGCACTGCTGCAAGGCATGCTGAACTAAACTCACCTCTTGTATACAAAATCCCAAACCTGTTCTTTGATTTGGTGGCATTTAAACATTTATATTGTGCTCTCTGGTTTGACTTCTGGAAGAAGCCCAGAGGAGTCATGGACAGAAATCTCATTTCAAGTCAGTGTTATCCGGACACGCAGATCCTTGAGATTCTTGGAACACTTGACCTGTGTCAGTACTAAAGTTCTTAATCTGAATAATGGTTTAGGTAAAATTGCAAGGTGCCTTTACTTAAAAAAGGAGGAACGTAAATAGTTACAAGCTTAGAGTTGCATGCAGAACTCCCATCAAGTTCCCTAGGCATAATACGATAGGCACAATCAGTTCCTTTAACTCACAGACTCTGTCCTTCTTGGTGAAAGGTTCCATTCCTAGTGCAATTTCCTTAATTAAAATACAAATGTTTAGTGAAGACAAGAGCTCCTAATTTTCGTAACAATTGACAAGTCAGTCTTTTCACATGAATTATCAGGTCAAGATAAAGCTCAAATTGCCTTCCCTTCATAACATGCAGGACTGGTCAAGTAGAGGTGGAGTGGAAGTTAAAAATCACAGCAAATTTAGAGAAAACACAAGCAGAATTGTACTGCATTTTTAAAATTACTTAGAAACCTCATGTTAAGCACCTCTGTATTTTTCAATGATAAGAATGCAAATTATAGAATTAAATTACTTTGTGTTGGACTAAGGTGATGGTATTAGTCAACCACATAATGAATTTTATAGCAAAACCATGGGACTTTTATATCTAATATTCTACCCGTACAATAAGTCTTAGTTTACAGTATTACAATTAAACGCAACATTTAAAGGTTCACCAAAGAGATCTGGTAGTTTTATTATCTAAACTACTTAATGCATTTTTTCCCAATTGTAATTTTATACAATTTCTTAATTCAAAAATACTGCAAATTGAATTTTCTGTTTTCTATTTATATAAGGACATTTCTGCTGCAGATACATTTTTTGGTAATGATAAACATGAAAAATTTAAAAAATGGTAAAGCAATGTGATGCTTTGCTATTTAAAAAAACTATTTGGTAAATTCTAGTCATAGAATAAACTGCTGCAGGGCAGAAAAATCTGCACTTTGGTTAGTTGTGTTTAGAACTTGGATGACTATTGCTTTTGGCAATTAAACAAGAACAAAGTGTGAGCTGAAAGAAAATATGAAAATCAGCACTGTGCCAACTTGAACAGACAAAGTTCAATAGTGATTAAAAAACCAAAACTCTCCAAGGGATGTGACAGGAATATCAGTGAAGAAGTCACTTAGTGACGGTGTTTGAAGAAGCCATTAAAGGAAGCAAAAATCAAATCTCCCTAGTTCCTGGATCTGTTTACTTTTAATGAATGAAGAAAACGTTACATAAAATACTTGATGAATATAGCACACTGGTCAAACTAAAGAAATGCAAACACATGTCAGGTTGACCTGTGTCCTCCAGCTAATACAAAACAGACCTCACTTTGACTTCATTTGAGTCAATAAGGATACCACCACCGCTGATTTTTATAAGAGCCATATTGGGCTCCCACTTTAATCACCATAAAGCACAAAGCTACTGTGGGGGTATTTTGTTGGTCACTATGTACTGAAATCTCCAATGCTGTAGAGACCTGAGAAATTATTTGGCACAGGACCTATGCCAAAAGTTGGAAACACAGGAAGAGAAAACCATGCTGCTTCAATGACAATTGAGATGTCACTGAAAGTATCCATAATTCTAAACACTCATGACACTGGCAGATATATTAGCTATGGCACCCACAGCACTGATTTGGTATGAGAGGAGGGCCTAGGAGACTTGCAGGTCATTCTTACTCTGTTAAGGTTGATAGCATCTCTAACATCTCCCTGTGCATATGATAGCAAAAATCTACTTTATTCAGTTTTCCGTTTGGCTGGAGCTCTCTTAAACAGCCTTTGTCTCTTGGAGCTAAGCATCTCTCAGTTGGTGTCTTCCTGAAGAGGTGACTTCCTTCTTTTCTCAGAGTCATATCTCCACTGAGAAATCTATGGAACTTCCTTAAATGGTTATGGGGTCAGCTGGTCCAAGTAGCCTGATAGCACGATAGGGTTGAAAGTTAAACAACTGCAAATGAGAGTCATGTTTTGTGCTGGATACTGTGCATGGGTTTTAAGAATAGAACATTATATTTTGTCAGGACAATATGTATGATCTGATCCACCATCAAAGCCTAATGGAATTAAGAAGGCCTTGAAGGAAGCATCAACTCTGATAAATCACCATTATTAGGAGATTGATAGGATTTATTCATAGAGCAATGATCCAATGCCTTCTTTTCCAGCTTTATTTCAACAGCTCTTAAATACAGTGGAAGGGAAAGGAGTAGCAGAAAGCTCAAGCATAGAGCATCATAAAAAATGAGTAACTTTGAAGTTGTGGCGAGGCAGGAAAAAGACAGATTGCATAAGAAAAGGGGCATGGAACATGACTTGTTTAAATGAGCTTTCTCTCAAAAGGAAGACAAGTAATGAATGAAACTAGCTGAACAGTTTAAGACGGTAAAGTAGAGTACATATAATTAAACCAGATACATCTCTTGCAGGCGATGTCAAAACATCATGTCAAATCCTGCTTTGGCCAAATAGCTGCACAACAATGCATCTTCTAGCATCCCACTGGCAGAACAGCTTATGAAATTTGTAGTGTTTTAGCAGTGTAATTTGCTTCACATCACAATCCTAGTTGGCATTAATATAAACAGCAACTTGCCCAACTACTACAACTCTATGAATAGGTTTCAGGCTGGAGGATATTAATCTAGGGGTACAACATCCAATAGACAGATGCAAAGAGAATTATTTAAAGCCTTTGCCCTTAAATTAACGTCCCAAATAGGACACAAAACAATATTCTTACAGAAATTACTGAAATCTTGATTGAAACTGAAGGCCCTAATTTCAAAACTAAGCAGCTGCGTGTAATGCCAACGACAATAACATCTGTGTAGATATTAGATCATTATTGTTTTTAACTGTGCAAAATTACAGGCTGGTCTAAAGATTTTATAAAAGATTGAGCACTCTCTTCTTTTGTCAATTACTGGTCAATCTCTGTTTATTCTGTGAATAAATGTTAACAGTAAGGCCTACAGTAAAATCAACAGAAATTCAAATGGGGATTTTCAAACCTGGAGATTTGTTTCTGTAAACAATTTGATGTTCTATCATAGTCCATGAAAGATGATCCTAGAAACAGTTCACAGCTATGCTGTCAGCCGCATAAGTCAATTATTACTGAACTGCTGTCCTTCCTTTAAATGTTACTCTATTCCAGTCGTCTAACAGTGACACTTTGAGAAGTCTGTAAAGCAAACAGGACACATGAATTACAAGGTATGTTAGAAAGGAGTCAAGGCTGACTGTCAACAGAAAAGCAAGCCTGACAAATCAGAATGCTGATTCAGGTGTTTTTTCCTTCACTTAACTTTGGCCAGTCAGGGATAGGGAACTTCCTGGTTTACGTTTTTTAAGCAGAATAAGAATACAAGTAGATGGCTTATGAAAGCAGTAATGACACTGACTACAAAATAGACATTATATAAGACTTTTTGAACTAATTTGAGGAACTAGATAAATGGAATGAAAATGAAATGTCTGTTTGGTCTCCAACATAAACTATCTCAGGGGATTCAGTTCAATTCCTAGTGTTCAAGTCTCAACTGGCAGTAGACAGGAAGTCTTAACAGAAAGCAGATGACTTGCTGCTTCTTTTATCCCCTCCCCATATTCCTTCTCCCACCCTTAAATCACCATAAAATGTTAAACCAAGAGAAATCTTGTAAGTCTTTACATTCAGAGAAAACCTTGGTTTTATTTTGCTGCCCACCTCTCCTCAGCATCACCCTCACAAGTGTAGTATCTAGCCATAGAAATCAAGAAACCTGAGACCACCAAAAGAATTAAGAAAGCTCCCCAAATCCCCATTGCCAGTTACATTACTTCAAACCAAAAATTTAGCCCTAGCTTTCCTGAGGTAAGAGTGCAAAAGTATGTCACCTAAGCTTAACCAGGAATTTAACAGGAATTTAATCACGGCTAATGACGTAGTAACGGTTTCAGGTTATTTGAAAATCGCAGCTTCAACATCCAATTTAAGGAGTAAAAAATTAGGATAAAACAATTAATACAAAAATGTCTCTCTTTTAATGTCCTATCTCCTATAAGCCAGAAAAAGAGCAAACAGATCATCCTAAATCTCAAAGGAATCAAGTTAGAATTGAAAGGCAGATTGTTTGACTTAATCTAGGGGTCAAAGGTATTGCTGTTGTTTTCTCATTACCTACTCTAATACAGAGCTTTTACTATATCTTTTTTTTGCAGCACTATAAACTTTTGGATTCCGTTGTGAAGGAACATGTGGATTAATTGCCGAGACCAGGAAAATAAATCATTTTCATTTCTATGTTATTAGATTTACCTGAAGGTGAACTGCTGGATGGAGGTGACATCAGAGTCTTCCGTCTGCATACCATGTTGGTTTGGTTTTCATTTTACAAGGCGCAACCAAAATGAACACGTATCCTGCACTATCCGCATCTCGAACTACTTTGTGCTGTCTCTTTTGGGTCTGAAATCCCACAGCAGTCCTGCAAATGGAAGTTACTGTACTGTATAAAACTTCCCAGATGCAAATAAAATGTCTTTTAAAAAAACAAAAGACCATCTGAGCAAGTTAAAAGCCATTAAAGAAACTCACCAGTCAGGCAGAAGGAAACAAGACCGTTTAATTTGGCTCCGAGTAGAAACCCCACTCACTATGAGTGGCCAGCTGCAAGACCAGGCAGTGTGAGACAGCAATGTCCCTGGGTATGTACCCACAGACGCACACAAACACCACCCCGCAGCACCCAGTACCTGTCAGCCCTGGGCTTGGCGCTGGCTCCAGCCTCCCAGCACAGCTCGCTGGCACTCAGACATAGTCGTTGTCCCTATCCCTACAAACATAACAGGGGATCACATAGAGGATGAGCAGGATGGTGAAAAGGAGCAGTGCAAGGAAGACAGCCTTTGCCACGAGGGACACGGCAGGCTGTATGTCCCCAGGTGAGGGTGGGAACCTGGGACGAAGCGCGAGGCACTGCTGTACGTGTGGATGTGTGTGTCTGTGCCACACATGCGCTGTTGCACCCCAGGGAGACCTCTGGGGCCCGCGTTCAATCCCAGCCCTGCCTGCAAAGTCCTTCTTTCCACCATCTTTTCTGTGCCAGCTCTGTCCCCCCTGCACACAGGCAGAAAAATGTCACCCAGCGTGTTTGTCAGATCCGACAGCAGTTGCTAAGCAGCCAGATCTTAACTTTTCCTCTGGAGGACAGAAAGGGGGGAAAGTCTACCATGCTACAGGGGGCTAAATTTGCTATATATTTCTTTGAGGGAAAAAGCAGATAAAGTGAGTGGAGGTTTTCTCAGCTGTGGCACCTGCAGGTTGGGTCCAACAGCAAAGAGCTGTTTTCTTTCTGTCTAGTTACCTCCTTTTTTTTTTAGCTTTGTCTCTATCATGTTTTCTGTAACTAGGGATTTCTTTCCTAGTTCTTTGTGCCTTGTAGGAACTATTTTGCCACCTGGGCAGTCAGCCAAATGTTGTAACTGCAGAAGAAATCTTTCTTGATTTACTCCTCCAGACCTTCATGAATATTCTTAGAAATGTCATGCTGCTTTATTAGACTTCTGAATTATTAACAGTTCTCAAGTTAAGATAATTCCTTGCTTTGGTTTATGACTGGATCTGGCTGAGCATAATGCTTACAGGTACTGTCTTGTCTAGTATCTTCTTTATGCATTGCAGTAGATGCATTTTATTTTGGATAAATACGTTACGCGTAATTGTTCTCTTTTCCAAACTAGTAAGGCTCAACTTTTGAAAAACCAGAATGATAAACACGGTTCTAGTTTCCAATTTTTTAAGCCTGGTAATTTTTTGTTTCCTTAGAAGCTTGTGTACTGCCCTGCCACAGGTCCTATCATATGAGCCCTTTTCATCTTACCAGTCTCTGGAGACTGCCTAGCCCTCATCCTTTCCTTTCCTTCTCTTTTCTTCCATTATGTTCTCATGCTTCTCTCTCATCCCGATCTCTTACCAATCTCCTCACACCACCTCTCCACTGCCACTACTTGTGCTGGCATGTCCTTGCTTTCTTGTTGCCTTTTGACATACCTTTGCCTTATCAGTTGAATATATTGTGCAGAAAGCTGCTGGTGTGGAAGTCTGTCAGCTATTTGTGCTGTTGCCAACGGAGTTAAAATTGTATCTACAATTTGCCTGTGAATATTTCCAGATGAATCACGTCTTTGAGTAGAGCGTATTAGCTAATGAATACTGTCAAGGGCTACAAGTAGTTACGGCATTTAATAAATTACATTGCACATAAGCTTAGCTTCTTAGCTGGTATAAATTACCAGTCCTGTTAGCACTGGATGAAGACTTAGATCATTTACTTTTCAGTCCTTTTTCCATCTTTCTGCACAAGCTACAGCTTAAGATATGATTGAATTTTTCTTTTATTAGCATTTCACTTGCAGTGTAATCTTGATTAGTGAGGAGCTATGGGGATTTTCAGTTCAGGAGTCATCAGATAATCTATCCCAATACAGAGTCATCATATAATCTGTCCTGATCTGCTATATAATTTCATAACCCTTGTTACAGTCAAGTTCATTGACTTGAGTTTGATTAGCATGTATCTTCCAAAGAGACACACCCAGACTTCATTTAAAAATGAAAAATCTCCTGTTTCTCAGGGTCATTTGTTCCAACAGCTAATTACTTTCACTTAAAAACCAAAAAAGACCAAAGAAAACCCAGCTCTCTCCTCTTTAACCAGTATTTGTTTAGGTGAAGTCCTCAGCCTTGATTCTTGTAATGCTGCTCCTAGCTTGGCTGAAGACTCTTTTAGTACCTAATATTTTGTCTCCAAGCAGGTACATACATAACATAATTAAGTGATCTCAGTGTCTTTGAAATACACTCAACTCCTTACGACAATTTTTTCTGAGCATTTAATCACTTTTGCAGCATTTAATCACTATCTGCACAATTTTCAATATTTGTCCTGATGCAAGGACATTTAAAAGGCTGATGTGATCAATTCCAGAATATGCAATGAAAGCAGTTCTCAGCCTTTTTAGAAAGGACTTTTTTCCCTTATTTTTTTGCTTTTTTCTTACTGTATACATTGATTCATATCTAGAGTAATAAGGAAATGTACAGGTAGTTTCCACAATAATAAACCAGAACTAAACTCTTGAAATCATGTCCACAGAAGAGGGATTACCAATAATAATGTAGTTTAAAAGAATGCTGGCAGAAAAACTGCCTCCTTCTCCATGTTACTTTTGTATTCTATTGGGCATGTGTACAGTCCAAGGATGAAGCTAAATAACACATGAAGACTGCTTTTAGTTCTTCAGGCAACTTGCTGGGTAATGCTGAATAAACAAGTTAACCTATTTTTTTTTCCCACCTTTAACATAACATTTTGAGATTTCCTAGTAATTTTCTGGAGATAAATTTAAACAAGCATTACATATTAGTGCCCTAAAAATCAGCTGGACATTTAAACAAATATAGTGAAGTGAATGTTTCTAATATGAGTATACAAAGGAAAACCAGCCATAAAAAGGGTGGTTTGAGAGGGGCACATCCCTTGGTGTTGTTCCGATGCGACTGAAAGAAGAAAATTTGTCCAAGACTTGTCCATTGCTACCTCTGCTTCTACGACCTAGAAGGAGCTAAGCCCCCAGTGGGTAGCATACCTAAGTCCAAACCTACTTCTTCTGTCTCCTTGTGTTCTTACTTTTCCTGGTATCTTCCCTTCCAGCAGCACTTGTTAAGATTTCATTTTAATGTAAGATTAGCCTGTTCAATCCAATGATGGCTAGATATTACTATCAGTTAATGGGAAGGTCCCTGAAGACAGACAGACACTCATGATGTGTCCAAATAGTATGTGATTTAATGCTATAAATATGACAACAGCCATGTCACAAATTGCAGCAGAAGCTAAGTGGCAGAATCACAAACAAAATCTGCCTCCAGATCCTCTGGGCTTGGCTTCACTAACAGTTTGAAGAATGTCTGATGAGGATTTCTATTAACACATGCAAGACAGTATAAGCTTACTCAAGTGTGAAATAAAGCACAAATGAACAGGTAACAAATACGACATTTTGAAGAGATTCAAAACACATTATCTAAGCCCGTATTTTTAAAATAAGCAAGCTGAGTGCTTAACTTCTGAAATGCAGTCATAAATTTAAAAGGAAATAACACAACCTGAGATAAACATTGCTGACGTGACTCTGGGGTTGCAAGAAGAGGATGATCGTTTATGTCTCTCTGCAGCAAGCCTCTTGACAGAGACTGAATGTGAGGAGCCATTTAGCACATCAAGGTGTTCTGAAGCAGAAAGTAAACACAAATTTAAGTCTACAAAGGAACTGCATAGAAACACCATTCTTTACCATGCAGTCTCACATATTGTATGGGGCTTTTTTCCAGTAAAGGCTGCAGAATTGTGCTAGTCCATCAAAAAACCTTAAACATAAGCAAAAAAGGCCATACTGATTCCCCAAAACAAAGTGAACTAGGGTTTTTTTTAATACATATTTGAAACGTTTCTCGGTGAGCACTGGATTTTGACAACTTTTAGTAGAGCTGTTCCCTTGACACCGAAGACACATCGCCACATGCCCCAAAGGCCACCGCTCTCCCGACCACTTTCGGCCCGGCTTTCGGCCCGGCTCCCCTCAGGCGCCGCTCCCAAGAGGCGGCTTCAGCGAGGAAAGGCCCGGGCCGCCCCCTCGCTGAAGCCGGTGGGAACGGCCTGCCAGCCACCGCCGGGCCTCGGGCAGGGCCCCAAAGAAGACCTGCTCCTGCGCGTGTGTGACCGGAGGGGTGCCCCGCGCCCGCCCCGAGGGCTGACGAGGGAGCAGCGGGGCGAGGGCCGGGCCGCCACCCCCCCGCCCGAATCAAAGCCCGACCCATCTGCTGGCAGAACCTCCGTCTTGTTTAGGGCGCATGCGCGATTCGTCGGCGAGTGCATGCGCAGTGCTCGCCCGTGAAGCTCTGTGGAGCGGGCCGCCCGTTTCCCGGCAGAGGAACGCCGCCCTGGGGACCTGGCGGGCGGTGCGCGTGCGCGGGGCGGGGCGGGCTGCCCGGTTCCGGTGGGGGCGGAGCGGCGGTGAGGCTAGGCCAGGCTCCGGTGGCGGCGGCCGCGCCATGCGTGCCTGGTAGAGTGCGGCGGGGGCGGAGGGTCGAGCCGCAATGAACCTGCGCGGCCTGTTCCAGGATTTCAACCCCAGGTGAGGGCGGCCTCGCGCTTAACGGGCGGCCTCGGGCTGCGCCGCCTCGTTAGGGCCCATTCGGCGGGCCGCTGCCGGCCCGCACAGTGGCGGAGCGGCGCCTGGCCCGGTCCTGGCGGCTCCCTGCCCCGGCGGCTCCCTGCCCCGGCGTAGCGCTACTGTTGGGCGGAAGCTCCGCTCCCCCACGCCGGTAGCGGGACGCGTCCGGAAGCGGCGGCGCGGCGGGGCCCGAGCTGCCGGGGGGACGAGGCGGAGCCGGCGGCGAGGGGCGCGGGAGGAAGCACCACCGGGCCCGGCTCCGCTGCCCCTCCCCGCCCCGCGCGCGGCAGAGCCGGCTGGGCAGGGGGGGTCGGCGCCGCCGTGCAGCGCGGCCGGTCGCCTGGGGCGGCAACCGGCTTCGGCAGCGTTAGCCCGGGAGCGCGCTGGGGAGCGGCGCCGGCCCGGTCTGGAGCAGCGTTGGTGCGTGACCCTTGAGCGTTTCGGCGGAGCTCGGCTTCAGGTGGCCCTTCCGGACGGCGGGTGGAAGCGACGGCCCGGGCGGCGTTTCGAAGAGGCTGTTCCTGCCCGGGTTCCTTCCAGGGGGTACGTGCTCCCCCGGGCGGTTCTAGGGCAGGGTGGCTGTGAGCGCGGGCACCCGTCAGCGGGTTTCCAGGCCGAATTCCCATCATCTTTTTTAACATGTAACCTTCTCAAATTACTCCAAGTCTCATTCTGGTTTTGGAATTTTTCAACTTGGTGATTTGGGGTATAAAGCTTTATACTGGAAAGTGAAGTTGCCTTACGCTCTAACGCAGGCACTTAGCGTATGGCAAAGGCTCATTTTTGCAGGTGGGAAGGCATCGCGTTGAACAATCCTAGCCTGGATTTGGGAGTCGCTGATGGTGATTCTTTATTCTGGGCTCTCTTACAATTAACAAGATGATAGTCATTACAACTTGGGCTTCTGCTGTCTTGCCAAGCAAGTACAGATACATGTAACTTTTTTAAAAAAGCTGAGAGAATGAGTTTTATTTTATTGGTCTTGCTGTTACTGGGTATTTTTAAGACTACAGAATAAAGTGCTGCAAGTAACTTGTGCAGGGTGGCATGAAATACTGAGAGTCCTGGAAAAATCTTGCTTGTGAAAGAGGCCTTAGATGATTGCAGTTACAAAAAACTGCATTCAGTCGGTTGTTTAGACAAATAGAAGGGTAACCAGTGCTTCAGGAAATGTATTGTTGCAGAGAGGTTGAACTAAGCAATTTAAATATGTGTGGTTGGAAGGAATGGAAAAGGAAGAACCGAAGTTCCAGAAGCTTACAAAGTTTTGTTATTTCTAAGCGATGCTTGCAGCTTACTTGGATGCCGTCTAAATGATGAATGAACAAGCTGAATGTTGCACTTGTGCAGATAACTTGCTCTTGAATGTTTTGATGTTTACTGGAACACTCAGGGAGCACTGGTATTTTACCGCATGGCATTTTACTTCTGTATTTATTGAGGAGCCAGGAAAGGTGCAAATTACACAAATATTCAGTGTCAGAAAAGTATGAATAGCCTAGGGAGCTGAGGGATCTCTTTGATGCTGTGAAGGGTGACTATTGTTTTCTATCATCCAGTCCTGAGGTAGTTTCATCAAGCATGCAAGGAGATGTTGATGCAATAAAACCGCTTTTACTTATTAAGGGGCAGCTAAGACACTTGCTCTGAATAGACACAAAGCAGCTTGATATCTAAACGAGGTGATGCTGATCTAATGAATGTTTTATTATTTGCTGAGAGTGAAAGTGAGTAGTTTGAGTTGAGCTGTTGGAGTAAGGGTGGTATTCCTGACTACTGCTGCTTTACTCTGTAGCAAGTTATTTACTCTGTTCCTTAGGTTATCTGTGGCTTAAAATACATATAATTACCTCACTGAAGTTGTGTGAAGCCTAATTATGTGTTTTAGAAAGCAGTCTGTGATCTTCTGGTGAATTGGTGGGTGACTTTTTCCCTTCCCGTAGTGTGAGGAAATCATGTACTATGTAATTATTTTGTCTGATTTTTGGTGGTACAAGTAATTGCTGTGCCACTGCTCTCAAGTATTCTGGATACATTTATTCATTCTTAGGTTGACTAATTTATAAAATATATCAACATAACTATTTTAAACTTGTAAGCACCATCATCAGTATTCCAGTTAGAAACTTCACTCTATAATCAATAACTTTGTTAAAAGTTTAACCTGTTTTTTTTCTAGAATGTTGGGGTTTTTTTTAACTGAATGTAAAAATTAAAATAATCTCTGGAGTCTGCCTTATTACAATATATAATAGTTTTTAATCTTTAGTTTTTGACGTTCAGAATTAAGATACATAATTTATGTAATTTTATCCACACTATTTTTAACTATCTCATTTTATTTGTATGAAAGAACATGTTTTCTAAAAACATATATAACTGGTATATTTCTGAGCCTCTAATAATACAGCTCCTGACTGGATCCTTGTGGGAGGGAACTATTTATAGATTTCCATTCATTAAGTTTGTCATGCAAGAATGCTTTTGATGTGTTCCCTTCAAGCAATGGTTTTATAAGTGAAAGAGATGACATATGCTATATTGATGATGAAATACTTGAATCTTCAGAACTGATTTGATTCTTTGCAAAGACATCTGACACACGTTTTCTGTTAGGAAGCATCCTGATTAAATTTCAACTGTGCCTGATTTTCTTGTTTTCTGCAAAGTTCGTGTTAAGTTGCCTGCCTTAATTTCTGATTTGGGTTTTTTTTGTTTGTTTAATAGCAAATTTCTCATTTACGCCTGCCTGCTGCTTTTTTCTGTGTTGCTCTCTCTACGTCTGGATGACAAAATTCAGTGGAGTTACTGGGCTGTATTTGCTCCAATATGGCTATGGAAGCTAATGGTGATTGTTGGTGCCTCAGTGGGAACAGGAGTATGGGCCAGAAACCCACAGTATCGGTAAGTTGAGGATATTTATTTTGCAAAACAGAGGGAACATAATGTGTTTTCCGTACTGAATTGAGTTCACACGTAGGTTTTTTAACAACGTAAGAGGTAGTATCCAGCAAGTTTGTTTTCAATATATTTAAAATAATTATCATAACCTAGACTGTTATGCAGCTGTGGACGTCTTAATCCTAGTTGCAGCAGTTTATCACAAGCTTCAACAATATCGTCTTTGGGAAGCTAAAACCCCTCGTGGAGTGACTTTTTGTGCTTTTCTGTTAGACTGTTGGGAATTCTTTGTTTCAGTATAAGCTGTACAGAAGTATGTATTTTTATATACACTAGAAATATACTATATTTAATTGGATTATTTTCTAAATCCGTTTCCTGACATGTACAGATCAGCCTGAAGAATGTTAATTTTTTATATATATACACTTTTTTTTCCCCTCCTTGGTGTGTGTATAACCTCAGTGAACATATGGATGAATAACTTTCAGACCTTTAAATACATCAGTGTTTACTTTTTTGGTAATCTGAGTAGGATGTGAATTTGAACACGCTAGGAGAAAAGAAAAACTACTTTAAATGAAGTGCAATAAATTCAATCCTCTTTTCTCTCTATGGTGTATATTAAATGAAAAATTTTGTGCACAGGTCTCATTCTGATTCACTCTATTGGGTGGTTCAGGTCTTGTTTGTCCCTTCTAGTAATGGTTCCACTTGTGTAGGAAAAAGTATGTTTTCTCTGTGTGTGCTGTTATTTTACAGGCATTTTACTTTTTAGTAATAGATAATACTCTGTTGCAATAAGCTGATTTTGGTGAATAAAGAAATTCTGGGGAAAGATGTTGATTCAATGAAAGCTGGTGCAGGAACCAGATAATTTTTGACTTAGCTTCTTTCCTAACAGCCTGTGTGATATCTGAGTGTTTACATAGTAGCAAAGAAATCCTGTTTTATCTGCACAGCTGTGGAATCCTTAAAAAATTTTCAAGTTGTAAAAATCCCACTGCCCCCTTTGAGTAAAATACTTTAAATGTGCAGCTTTATGGGCAAGAAACCCTGTTACATCAGCAGCAGTGTAGTTTAATAGTGGCTATTTGGGAATAATGTGTATGTTTATTAAAAACAAGTGTTAATATCTGAAAATTAGCAGTTGTAAACAAAGTGTCTTGGGATGTTTGCAGGATAGTATGCTTTCCTATTGACAAGTAAACCGAATGCTTCCTTATCCTCTCTTCAGAGCAGAAGGAGAAACCTGTGTGGAGTTCAAAGCTATGTTAATTGCAGTAGGCATCCACCTGCTGCTGCTGATGTTTGAAGTTCTGGTGTGTGACAGGATCGAAAGAGGAACCCATTTCTGGCTTCTGGTCTTCATGCCATTATTCTTTGTATCTCCAGTGTCAGTTGCAGCTTGTGTATGGGGATTCCGACATGACAGGTCTCTGGAGGTAATGCTTCATTTGTTATGTGTGAAATTTGTGGCAATGCAAGACTCTGTATCAGTTTGGTTACAGTTCATCTCTCAGTAAAGTATGATATGGATGGCTGTGTCAGTTGAATTAATTGTTTGCAGTGACCTGCTAGAGTGAAAAATCAGGATTGGGAATAATATAATTTTTCTAATATCTTCTAGGTTTTTTTCAACTACCAAATTGCAGCATGTTTTAAACCTGCCTTTTTATTACTCTGTGTTAAAAGAACTCACCACAAACTCTGCAATATGGACTAGACACTAAAACGGAAATTACTGAAGAAAATTCCAGTGATAGTAAGCACTGTCCCTAGGCAGAATTGAACTTCCAAAGCCCTAGATAATCAGGGTTGAAAACTTCTTACTATCCTAATCTTTGTGCTTAATCTTTAATTTGGGAATGTGGATCATAGGCATAAAACAGTAGCTTTTTAGTTTCTGCCTCTATCTTCTTTCCTCTCCAATTCACTCCTTTTGGTTTTGGAACAACTTCGCAAGGATTCTCAAGATTTTCCCACGGTTGTGGCATTTCACAATAAATTTAGAATTCTTATTGAATTAGTATTTTTTGAGGATGTAGCAAAAAAAAAAATTCTTAAAACTACCTCATGAAAATTAAAAATCTGATTTTTAGATGAGGTTCAGGTTTTTTAATTTCAAGGGAATATTTCGCTAACGTTAGCGTAAGCCAAGTTTCTCTCTAGAGAGAGAAACATTTTTGGTAAGTGACTGTTAGGACAGCTGGTAAAATGATACCTCAAATAGCTGATTTAAAAGTATTGCAAATAGAATTTCATTTTGCAGAGTTCTATTCACAATTAACCATTCCTAAAAGTAAAATTTGTGTAGAAGTACTTGCCTTCTACTGGATGATGCTTGATTACCCATTGATTTACAGATGACTGCACAGCTGCTAAGTACTGGCAGAAAAAAATGGAATCCACTCACCCCTAAAAGGCAACAGCTGTCTCAAAGAAAATAAGTTATGCAATTGAACTGTCAACTCATTTTTTTACTATTTTGTCATCTTCACTTAGTGCTGTTCTACTTTCTTTTCTTCTTACTCATTATTTCCCTTTCATTTGCTAGAAACATGAGAGGCCTGTCTTTATTCTAGGTTATTAATTTTTTGCATGAGTAATCAAAGTACTTGTTAATCTACTTTTATTTTCATGATTATTTAATCTGAAAATATATTGTCTGCTTGTTCCTATTCTGAAACTGATTAGGTCATCAGTAAGTACATAGTGGGGTTTTGTCTATATATCATGGTGGCCTCGGAAGGAGCTTTCTTTTATGTGTTACACCATTTTTACAGTCAATAAAGCACCATTTATTTAAGGCATATTGAATTCATTAAATTGTGAGCCTGGCCACTCCAAATATACATGCACTTGCCATATATAGCTCAAATGTTAACTTGATTCTAAAATTTAATTATAGAAATTGATCCTCTTATTTTTTTTTTTTATTTTTCTCTCTATTTGCTCTTGTGGTTTTCGGGTTGCTTGGTCTTATGCTTGAGTGTGGGGTTTTTTGGTGGTTTATTCTTTTGAGAAAGCCAGTGGTACAAAATTATTTTAAATCTAGTTTTCCAGTCTTTTTAAAGTAACCTGTACTTCAACAGTGAAGACTTCAGTCCAGTCTCTGAAGTAGGCAAGTGCCTGCTGCCTGTTGGATTTTTCACTCCCTGTACTGTGAATTTCAAAAGCATTTATCCAAGAGATCATAGTACACAATCATATATGTTAGTGAAAGGTAGCATGTAGTGTCTGCCTTCTGAGAAACAGTACATTTCAAAGATACCTTACCTCCTTACATGTTGTTTTAAAATGGAAAATGTTTCTAACTTATGCTTCAAGAGCTTCAGTTAGTCTTTTCAGATAATAATTCTCTGTTTGGTCTTTGAAATTCCTACCCATGTAGGGTTGACCATAAACTTTAGAAGCAAATTCTTGCCAAGTCTGGTGTTTCATTGTTTCACTTTGTTCAAGCTGGACACAAACTTGGGGTTTTTTTAAAGTATAACTTGGCATTAGTTCTCATAGTGGCAAGCAGGACATGCGAAAAGCTTTCATTAGCATTTTAAATGAGAAGTACTGCTTTTCTGTATTGCCTCAAAACCCAAGTGTCTTCAGTGTCATTTAAAATATCTCTCAATTGCACAGTAAATGATTGAATTTGGAAGTCACCTTCCACTATTCTATGTATTTCTTTTCCCCCCCAGATAGAGCTGTGACTTTTAAACTAGACTGTTGGTAGTTAAACCCATGTAACTTTCATCTTTACATTACTGCAACTACTAAATGATATCTTTAAAGATAAATTTTGCTAATTTCAAATTGAAGGATTTTTTACTACTTGTTCATTTAATTCTAGCAGTATTTCTTATCTAAAGAAAATAGTTGAAGCTGTTGTCGGATGCTTTGCTTTTTTCAATCTGATTAGTTTGGCTTATTTCTTTAATCTCTCTTGTAAGTGTTGTGGGTAGTGCTTTTATTTTATTTTTTTTAAATACTAGGAAGGTCTTCCCTCAGGAGACAGCTGCCTCTACAGCTAGTCTGTTGGGATCACAGCCTCCTGAATTTAGGGATGCTTAGTAGTATCTAATGTAAATGCAAACGATGTTTCATGTTGCAGTGATAAGCATGGAGTCAGAAAAGTCCTTTGACAGATTCTTTGGTTATCTTGGAAACAGCTTTATCATGCTAAGAATTAACTAATGTATTTTCTTTTTCTAGTTGGAAATCTTGTGTTCAGTCAATATTCTACAGTTCATATTTATTGCACTCAGACTAGACGAGATCATCAGATGGCCATGGCTTGTATGTAACAAGTGTTTTCTTCTTCTCCTTGTTTAAATGCTGAATTTCATAAAGATATTTACTATAGGGAACAGTTAATGTATGATCAGAGTCCATGATCACATTTTTGTTTAACAATTCTTCACTGAAGGTCTGGCATTTCATTCAGTGGTCATGGGAAACAGGCTGTTCTTTGGGCATTTCATCCTTTGGGGGAAAAGGATGTGCAATCAACTGCAATTAATCTCTGATCAGTGGTTGAAAGAGAAATCCTAACCAAAAGTTTCCAGTGGGAACGCTAAAGTAGCCATGAAAATGTTTGGTGAGTTAGGGAATGTGTTGGTAAATATGGTGTGGTAAAGTAACTTATTTGTTGTGTTACCATGCATGTAAATCCACTTACTGTGCAAGTGGTCACTGTCAAAACTGCTGAGATCCCCTGTCCCAAGTGCCTTTAGAATACAAAAGTGCTGTTTCTGTGTCTGGGTTTTTGTACACTACCATAAAACTGATAATGTGGCATGATTATGACTGTCCTCTCTATTTTCCAAAAAACTAGGAAAGGGATCTATTTAGAAACTGTTTCAGTGTAGAAAATACTTGCTAAAATCAATTTCAAGTACTGTTTGAGCCCACGTAAAATCACAGAAGCCTTATTGAAGTTGTACTACATTTACTTAATTTTAAATTGTTTCAGCTTGATGGGGTTTACAAAGCTCATGGCTCATAACAGTGCACATGATTTGTGAATCTTTTCTGTTACAGATTATATTAGTTAAAGAGCAGTAGACTTAAATTTCTTATTTAGACTTAATATGTAGACTTGCTTTATTTAAAAAACCCACACCTGAAACAAATCAAACTGATAAAAATGTAGCACTGTGCAGGGGGGAGAAGCAGTTAATTTCTTTTTCTTTCAGGTTGTTTGTGTTCCACTGTGGATCTTGATGTCCTTTCTGTGTCTAGTAGTGCTCTATTACATTGTATGGTCTGTTCTATTCTTGCGCTCTATGGATGTGATTGCTGAGCAAAGGAGGACACACATAACAATGGCTGTCAGCTGGATGACAATTGTAGTTCCACTGCTCACATTTGAGGTAGGGAAAAGTATAACGAGTTTTATGTATCTTGTTCTTTTTTTCAGTGAGTGATGAATGTTGAATGTTGCTGTGTCTCTTTTTGAACTTACTAAAATGAGAATACTGCTTTTTGTTTTGGAATAAAATATTAACAGCAAATATGAAAGAAAAACAAGAATTCTATGTTTCTGTACATTTTCTTGAGTAAAATATGCATCATATTGGAACTGTAACTACATGTTTCTGTGGAGGCTGGTTTTCTTCACAGATGTGTGAAGTTTGAGCCCACGTAAAATCACAGAAGCCTTATTAAAGTTGAAGATCAGAGATTAGCATATGTTTTAAGAAGCTTGAAAGTGGGTATTGCAATTAAACTGACATTGTATTTTTTTTTGCCATTTAGATCTTACTAGTACACAGGTTGGATGGGCATAATTCTTTTTCTTTTATACCCATATTCGTTCCTCTCTGGCTTTCACTGATAACTTTAATGGCAACAACATTTGGACAAAAAGGAGGAAATCACTGTAAGTATTTAAAAATCATGGAAACAGCTTGAGACTCAAGGCTTAATTGTATTTCATTAAGATTTGTAGTTTCAAAAAGGGCTTTTTTGTGTATATTCTCTCATAAAAGAATTCAGATGTGTCTCTTACTATTGTTTTCAGGTGATTTTTAGTAAGTTTTCAGTGTTTCTAGTGTCTCTTGCCTTTTTTTCTTATTCCTACAAGAGCATAACCTCTGCTTGGACTCAACTTGAAATCTCAATGAGATTTTAACTGTAACTTAGCCTTCTATCCTCCCTTATTTCCATGGGTTTCATTCTCAAAGGACATGACTGGATCTTTCTACTCTGGGTTCTGAAAATAGTGGAGCACCTACCATTTCTAATTAGCATTTGTCCTAGTAGCCTGAACTAGTATTCTTTCCTCTTCAGCCAACTAGTGCTCTGTGCTCCTTAGTTCTAACTTCAGTTGTCTGAGTGTAGATGTACTAGGCTTTTATCCCCACCACAACTAGCACTGCCAAAAGGAGCGTTTGCACTTTCAGCCATCTAATGTTACTGAACCAGTGCAGATGAGTAGCTCTTCCCATCCATGTTGCAGTTCATGTTCCTTGTTGACAAGGCAGTAAAATTTGTTAGGATTTTTCAGAGTTGGAAGGAACCAGCTGTGATGTTTGTTATGTAAACTCACTTCAGTTTTGGTCCCATTGTGAAGTATATTGAGAATGTCTTTCTTCGGTCATGACTAAGCTTATCTCCATACATTTAGTTTACTTTTATATTGTTATTGCATGAAAAATTGTTACTGGTGATTTTTTTTTTAAATGCATGCCCTCAATAATTTATGGCCAAATTAGTCTTTTGGAAAGCCACATGTCCATTTTATCTTCTGTAGGGTTAGTAAATATTTATGTAAATTTTTTAAAAAGACTATTCATCTGATGTGAGCCTCAGAAGACCTGCATGAAAATCCACCTTTGAAGTGCTAAGCGAAATACACCAGTTGGCTGTGAAATATAATCTCTGCAAAAAGATGGGTTGTATGGGATCTTCCCTGGCAAATGCTCAATACCTTGCTTTTGTTCAGTGTGAAAGATTTGATGTGGGCAGGCTGTTCCTTTTAACACTAACCTTTCGTATTGCTTAATAGAGGAGTGCCATCTGCTGAATTACAAGTGCTGCTTACTTAAACGCTGTCTTTCAAAGTCTTTGCATATAGCAAAATACATGACAGAATGTATAGTGTTTTCTAATCTAGTGCAGGTAGTACCAAGGATGAGATACTCCTGGCATCACATTACATTTGGCTAACAACAAAAGTATTTGGGGAATACTGAATACATACATTTACTAATCTGTGTCTGGCTATGCCATCACATTTCCTCTGGTATTGTAACCTATATGTATCAAACAAAAGTTGGCATGTCTTCCCACGTGGCACTGATTGCTTTGATTGAGATGCAAAGTCTTTCGTGTTCTTTCGCTGTGTACTGATGTGACCTGACACTGCTTAACATGTGAAATGAAATGGATCTTGCTGTGGCAGTATAGCTATAATTTATACACATGGATATACACACACAGACATGCATGTGCAGACATGCAGAGGCATGCAAATGCATGTATATATTCTGTATGTGTATCTGTGTGTATGTAATCTGAACTGTAATGTTGTTATATGATAGGTGTAAGTAACACGCTGAGAAGCAGTACTAACAAATTTTATATTGTTCATATGCAAACAATCAAGAGAACTTAAATGAGATTGCATAGTCTGCTTGCTTAATTAAATTTTCATTTTGTTCTGCAATAAAGTGAAATGTTGTTGTTTTTTTTTTTTTAGGGTGGTTTGGCATTCGCAAAGATTTTTGCCAGTTCCTGCTTGAAATTTTCCCATTCTTACGAGAATACGGAAATATTTCTTATGATCTTCATCATGAAGATAATGAGGAAACAGAAGAAACGCCACTGCCTGAACCACCAAAAATTGCACCAATGTTTCGAAAAAAGACTGGAGTGGTCATTACACAGAGTCCTGGAAAATATGTGATTCCACCTCCCAAATTAAACATTGATATGCCAGATTAAGATGACAGTAGCATATTAAACTTGAACTGGGAATCAGCAGACAAATGTACTTCATCTCATGCCTTGTCCCAATTACTTCAAAATAGGTATTGCTGAATCAGTGGCTTGGATTTCACAAATCAGAGATCTTGAAGATAATCTGAGAGCTTTTCCAGAGATATGTTGTGTAATTTGTGAACCTTCCTAACGGGTTGGTTGCACACTTGCCTGTATAGTATTTATATGAACATTTTAGCAGTGTAATATATTGTTTAAAAGTCTTGTCCTGTACAGTATAAGTATTATCTAAAAGTATTTTTTTAAAAACCCTGTATGAAATGCCTATGCTATTCCAAGTGTCTTTTAGGTCCTAAATATACACTTGATTTCCATGTCTGTTTTAAATGCTTTGGGGATGTCTTCATATAGTACCTCTTCTTTTTCTGTTCAGCCACAATCATTGTCTTAACCACAGAGGCACAGGAGTGTTGCACTTCTCAGGCAAGACTAGAAAGCTTTTTTTGGGGGAAACAATGTATAGCAATTTACATGATGTTTTGAGTTAGCTATGTAAATTTTCATTAAGTATTTCAACTTCTGCACTGGCTTGGGAGTTAAGTGTTGCCTCTGTTGCTTTTCCAGTTTTATGTTGTAATTCTTGAGCAGCATGTACACCATTCTCCCATTAGATTGGCTGTTTAATAAGCTGTGTAGCGATTCATGAAGAATTGTTCAAAGAGGAAGTACTAGCAAGGAGAGGACCTCTGAGAATTTTTGAAAGTGAGAGCACAAAAAGCTTCACTCATCGCCTCCATCTGGACAGATTCACCAGAAAGCTGTAGGATTTTCCAAAATTGGGCTTGCACAATGTCTTGCTAGCAGAAGAAACAGCTAGGGAGGTATGCTGGATCCTCTATGTGCAAACTAACTCAGAATATTCTAGTGGGACACATCTCTGTTCTAATGAAGTGTCTTTACTACATAGGAGATAAGGATAAATGTTCTGATTGTCATTTGTTTCTCGGCTCATGTTCAGGAGTTTTTGAGGTAGCATTTCTGAGCAGTAGAAATGCTGATAAAATATACATTGGTCTTTTCCAATTTCAACACATAAAATGGAAAGATACTCTCATCGTATTGGGATTTTTTTTTTGTATTTGCTACATGTCTTGCTGCACCAGATGCACAGTTTTCTTGTGGCTGAGAAGTTATGTGTCAGCATCATATAGTTACCTCCATGTTCATTCCACACTAAAGTTGCTGAAAAGTTACGGTATTTGGGTTTCTAAATCAGTTTGTATGCTTTTGAAAATCCTACGCTTCTCTGCTACCACGCAGCAAAAACACAAGACTGGTTACTACTTAACAGGACTGTATCGCACCATTTTATTCAGCTTAAAGTTCAGGTTTAGAATGCCCCTGACAGTCCTTTTTAACATCCACATTTCTCTTTTGCAATTGAAATTCTTACTTGTCATATCTTTGTGGTTTCCAGTTTCAAGGTGGTGGCAACTCACTCTCTTCCTTTGCATTTTTTAGTTTCACTTCTTCTACAATGCAAATTTTAAAGATGTTTTCTGAATCTGCTAACAAAGTATAAGCGAAGCTTTGGTCTAAAAAAATCAAGCACCAGCAGCATTTTCACTGGATGTGGATTTGCATGCACGCTGCTGGAAAAGAAAACCAGATGTTGAGCTTGCATGGGAAACCACTTCTGAGGAGGAGAGTGGTCTGTTCACAGCAGGTCCAAGGGAGAACATGCTCACCTCTGCACCCAGGAAGATTGCACCTGCCAAGTGATGTGCTTCAACATCTGCACGCACTGCTGCTCTGACAAATTCAGGCCCTGGGGTAGCAGTAGGCAGTGAGGAGCTCAATCCTCTGGCCTCCCCCCTTTTGCTGCAGCACAGCAGCCCTGGCCCAGCTGGAGTCCAGGGTGCTGCTTCTGCTGCAGCTGCCGCTTCACCAGGTCCTGCCACACTGGCCATGCCCAACAGTCATTTTCCACCAGGGCTGGCACCTCCTACCTCTCCAGCTGTGCTGGCAGGGGCTGCTGCTCTGTCTGTGGCCAAGGCCACCTCAGGGCCAAACTCCACTGTCCTGCCACAAAGAGCAGACCTGCAGGCAATGGCCTTAGACCCCAACCTGGTGCATGCTAGGTATCTTCCACAGCTCTTGTAGAAGTTGCATAGTCCAAGGGAACAGAAGCTCCTAAGTGTTCCAATAAACTATCTTGTCCTGGTTTTGGCTGGGATAGAGTTAATTTTCTTCCTAGTAGCTGGTATAGTACTGTGTTTTGCATTTAGGATGAGAATAATGTTGATAACACACATTTTAATTATTGCTGAGCAGTGCTTACTAAGCCAAGCACTTTTCAGCTACTCATACTGCCCTGCCAGGTGCACAAGAAGCTGGGAGGGGACACAGCCAGGACAACTGACTTAAACTGGCCAAAGGGATATTCCATGCCACATGACCTCATGCTGGAAAAAAATACCAAACACCTGCAAGGGGAGTTGGCTGGGGGCAGGCATGGCTGCTGCTCAGGAACTGGCTGGGCATCAGTCAGCAGGTGGTGAGCAACCGCATTGTGCATCACTTGTTCTGTATATTCTTTTATCATTATTATTTTCTTCCTTTTCTGTCCTATTAAATTATTTATATCTCAACCCGTAAGTTTTACCTTTTCTCTGATTCTCTCCCCCATCCCACAGGGGGAGTGAGCGAGCAGCTGTGTGGAGCTTAGTTGCTGCCTAGGGTTAAACCACGACATATCTGAATACAAAGCCTCTGCCAGTTGTCCTGTTCTGTTTTTATTGCCACACCTGTGCCTGGTCTTGGGCCTTGAGCCAGAAAGTCAAAAGGATTTTCACTGTAATGCAGGGTATGAATTTTGAAAAACTCTAAAAGTGCCAAAATTACTGACTTCTATTTGTTACCCTTCACCCTTGTCTTTAATGCAATATTAGATTTTCAAAGCTTACTAGTATTTTTCATCTTAAACGAGAGAAAGAAATATTATAATACTTGCTTCACCTTTTTTCCAATAAATACAAAGGCTGCCAGGTCACAGAGCCATATACTGCAGACTGCTCCCCCACCATATGCACATCTAATGTACTTAACCTGTGAATGAGGAGAATCTGGTTCTTTCTGGAAGTTTTACATTTACAGCACATAACAGACACCATGCATGGAAACCTCATCCAGCAAATCTCTGCCTCTTTTTGAGAAGCCCCTAGGACTGGCCTTATCTCAGATGATGTCTTTCTCAATGATCCCACAAATGTAAGGTTAGGAGTGGGCTGTGAGACACATGTATTAATGATGGCAGACTGTTTTCAAGCACCGTTTTTCTGAAGGGTCCTACAAACTCTTTCTTCCTCATATAATCAGAGATGCACATACCATATAATATGTATTTACTCATGTTTTAAATTGGCACACAATACACCAACCATGTCTTCAAAAAATTCACATTTACTTAGTTATTTATATAGGAAAAATCTAGTAAACCATTAATAATTTCCAGTAATGGCCATAAAAATTATATCTTGTTTATTTTGCCTTGAAAGAGCAGTTCTTCAAATGTATTTGCTATTTTAAACGGTTAGTTTTGGAGGGGAATCCTAAACAACTCATTGATATTCAAGATGCTGACTTGTGAATGACAAGTTTGCATTTAGGCAGGAAAAATAATAGTGAGGGGCAACACCTACGCTTCTGAAGGGATCAGTTCTTCAGGGATGTCCACCTGCCACACACCTTTTCCCCCTCTGGCAGGAATCGGTTCCAGGAGCCATCTTGGATTTGAAACAACAGTCAAATATTTCTGTTCTAGATTACTGAGGAGAGCTTTGTTTTCCAGCTCCAGAATCTTTTCAGGAGGCAAGTTTTCTGGATATAGTGATGTCTCTCCAATGTCAATTAATCCTGTATTATAAAATTAAAATACAAAATTAGGTGGCTGTTTGATCCCCTAGAGAAAAGTTTTCCAAAAGTAAACCACCCAGAGGACATACAAAACAGCTGATTTGTTACCAAAAGAACACAGTATGAAGCACACACACCTCAAACCAGTGTCGTTCACTGCAGAAGATGGCTTGTGTGACTGAACTTAGGTTGGTGAAGAACAGGTGAAGCACGCAGTTAAAATATTCACAACTCAGTAATACAGAATTCTGTTAAAAGAAGCCTGCATCTAAGGAGATACAGCTGGTACCAAAACTCCTGAGCTACATTTGGCCTTGAAACAGCTTCATTAAAAATAAAACTCACTCTGCTCCTATCAGGACACTATTAACATTTCAAAATCATTGAACTATATGGAAATTCCTGGTCTCTGGAACCCTTTTAATGTCATGAAAGGGAATTTCTATATTGCTTAGTGATTAAAAACGTTAAAATTAAGATCAAAGAAGCTTTGATACCTACTCCACAATTTAGCGTGCAATTTATGTCAAGGTTACAAATCTGCATATTATGCAGCACCTAACAATTTTCAGCTCTGTAGAACCAGAACAATTTTTTGGTGTATGTGATAGAAGTAATTTGTTGTGCAGAAACAGCTAAAAATACTCAAATGAGAATGCAAGATAGATGGTGTAACAAAAGATACAAGAAAAGAGTGCAAAATGAGTGCTGGATAAAAACTTTCTAAGTTTACAGTGCAGCAACATCCATTGTGTTTCAGCACAATATAAGCAAAGAAACACCACTCCATCCTAACTTTGTGTTACAGAAACAAACTCCTTCACTGCCCAAATAACAAAAGTGATGGAGCATTTGTAAAATTAAAATAGGGTTTATGTAATACTCTAACATGACATGCAAAGCACTACAACGTCATGACTTCCCTTGACTACTTGAGTACTGTAAAATGGTTTCAGCCAGAGCTCCTAAGCTCAAAATGCAGAAAGTGTGGAATTGACATGCAACAAAATAATATACAATCCATGTTATACTATCTTACTGCATGACGAGTTAGCAAAAGTCCCTTTTATTTCTTGCACAGCCTTTAGAGTTGTAGCCTAAAATTTTTAGTAGAGTGAGTGTATTTTAAAAACTGAAGCCTGACTGAAATTCTTTATCCTAAAGGTCAAAGACACTTCACGTTTCCAACACAATGAAAAAGAATAAATTTTATTTACCACTTCCCTCACGGACCTCAGCTTACAGTGATAAGGAATCGAAATAGCCCCCTACTCACAACTCAGGCACCACTCCTTCAAAGTAAGCGTTAAAGCAATGTTATAATGAGCATAACTATGTAAAGCAGATGTGTATTGGACTGAAGCAAGTTAACGGACTGAAAGTTTGCTTGGAAAATAGAATCCAAGGTTGCTTACCTGCAATAACACCTCTGCCAAATTTTTCCCCTTTATGCAACAGATCTTGCACTTGTTTTGGTGTCATACCAAACCTATTCAAAAGAATTGCTCTCCATGTTTCATCTTCCCAGTCCTTAACAGCTATATGAATAGCAATGGTGCAGTTCTTGTAGTCTGCTAGCAAAGGACGCCAGCGAGTCTCTACCGTTTTAACTTTGTTTAAAACCAATCCCGCATAGGGTTGTCGGAAGGAAAGGCAACCAAATTTCATCGTTTTCCTTGCATCAGAACCCGTTTATTTCCTATAAACAAACAGACACCCTGAGATCAGGCTTTAGAAACGTGTCCGTGACCGCGGCAAACTAACAGATCCGCCCGAGCAGCTGCCCTGAGGATCGGGATGCCGCGCTGAAGGCAGCTGCGCGCTGGTTCGCAAACGCCGCCCGCCCGCCGGGCTCCGGGCACAGGCCGCGCTGGGCTGGCGCTGCCCGGAACAGCCGCCTCAGCGCCGCCAGAACCGGGGGGGGGGCCGCTGCACCCGCGGGCTGGTACCCCGCGACCGGAGGCCTTGCCTCCGCGGGCGGGAGTTAACGGGGCACCACGGCGCTGCGCCGCCCTGCCCGGCCCGCCCCGGCCCCGCAGGCCGCGCTCGGGAGCCGGCCGCTCCCGGAGCCAGAAAGGGTTTAAAAGCCCGCTCCTCAGCGGGTAGCCCGGGGCTAGTCATGGAGGGGCGCGATCCTCCGGGGCTACCGCCGCCGGCAGGGCCCGCTTCCCGCTTCCTCCCGCGGTGAGCGCTCCGCCGCCTCACAGGCGGGGAGGCCCCGGGGCCGCCTCCTACCTGGCGCCGCCAGCTCCGCACCCTTCCCTCCGCCTGCGCGGGGCCGGCGGGCCGCGCTGCCGCCCCGCTCGGTGCCGTGGGGGAAGGTGGGTGACGGCGGGCGGCCTTGCTGCTGCCGCTGCTGCCGCTGCGTGTGGGCGGTGTCGCCTGCGCCCTGCGGAGGCGGGTTCCCGCGGTGCGTGCCCTGCGCTTGGGCCTCTCCGCGCGCGGGGCGCCCGCGGGGTTGAGGGGAGCGCCCCGCCTGTGGCGGCGGCCTCGCACCGCGCCCGGCTGCGCTGCGAGGGAGCGGGGCCGGCACCTGGCCACACGTCTTTTCTCTGTCTGTTTGGTTGGTTATCCCGCGAAAGGCGCGGATGTCTTACACCCAGCTTCCCCCTGGGCAGCGAGGGTGGCAGTTCAGGCCTGGCGAGGGCTTTCCAGAGGAGTGTGGTGCCCGGGCTGTGTTTTGGTGCTTGCTGAGGGGAGAAGGGAGCTGGGGTGTTCCCCGGCTGCGCTGCAGGAGCGTCCGCTGCTGGGACTGCCGGTGGGCCTTGGCTCTGGTGATGAATTTTCTGCCGGTGCTCGCCATCAAAGCCCCCTGGGAGTAAAATGGCAGCAGAAGGTCTCGGGAGTGCCCTTCCCTGCTGCAGCATGGCACTTCTCTCCGCGGCTGGAGGGGCGTGCAGGGGACCTCACGCCTCTAGAACTAGCTAAAAGCTCTTTGGCATGTAAAAACTCGGTGTTCTCTTACCTCCCTGCTTTCTTTGGCCAATAGCTCATTTTGGAGAGAATTACCTGAAGTGTTTTCATTCCACCCTACTAGGTGAGGAGAATCTCATTTGTATACTGTTGCCACTGGAAATGTGTGTTTTCCATCAATGTCTTGCCCTTAATACAAATACTTTGAACCACACAGTTACTGTTTGACAAGAGGTTTTATCTGTGCTAGTCCCGTGATGCCTGGTAGGCCATCCCAGGCAACACGGAGCAGCAATATGTGAAGGCCTAGTGAGCACCATGAAAATCAGAGACTCACAGTAAAGGATAACTTGGAAGAGAAGGGGGTTAAAATAGATGTATGGCCCCACTGTATTTGTTCGGTTTTAATGGGATGACCAATAGATATTTTATGCCAGTGAACACATGTGTTTTAACAGAGTTCATTTCCAACATAGACAAAGTGACCTTATTAAGGCAGACCCTACTGCTGAACAGTGAGAGGCTGTGAAAATGGCTACTGATGCAGCAAGTAGAACAGTTGAGATTCTGCCTGAATTTCTGCAGGTATAGAAGATAAAAAATGCAGATGTATCTGTATGCAAATAGGAATCACAGGAGAGTCATCTTTCCTGTAGAGCCGCATCTATCAGTGGAGGGTTATAAATATGAGAAGTATTTGGGGAGTTTTTCCACGCATGTAGCATCTTAGAGAAAGAAAGAAAGGTGGAGAGAACATTCACAAAAAGGAATGAGTTTGCAGTAGAAGTAAGGAGAGAGGCAAGAGAACAAAGGAGAAAAACAGGGAGAGATGGAAAAGAAAAATTAATAATATTTAAAAAGGGGAAAGAGAGCGATCAGCAACATAAAATCCCGATTTTGAATATGGGTTTCAGTGACTTAGAATTTCTCCTATACTCTATTGAACCACATTTTTCAACCATGAGAAATCTCAAAATTACTTTAACAATTGCAGGAACTTAGAGGTGGAAAGAGAAAAGTGATCTGCTAGAATTCCACTGAAAGAGATGGGCTGTTCCTTTACTTAAGAAAGGCAGAGAAACTTTATACAGCAAAAGGTAAGATTAAAGAGATTTTTTTTTAATTTTTGTTCAGATCTGTTACTTTGTGAGTAATGGGTATTTATCGGTAAAACTTTGCCTGTAACTTTAGTATTCTGTAACTGCACTGGACAGCATGGTTACATGATTCTTTTCTGATGATAAGCACTTCAGACAGCTTTTATGATAGTCGTTTTTGGTGTACACTTCAAATATACCTTCAGTGAATGTTGTGTATTCTAAAGTATTTTATGGCTGATAGACTTTTAACTGTTGAGACCTATTTTTTCTTATTACCATTTTCTGAAATTCCTGCTGTTCTCATTATCCTTTTTCCCCTGGATATTTCCAATATTTTGTTCAAAATGTTCCAGATGGAGTCATTCTAGTCCTTTATACAATGCCATAATAACAAAAGAAATTAATAGATGACGTGAATTTAAGGTCATTGTAGTTTTACAGGGTCATTATTTTAAATGTTCTTTGGCTTTAAGCTATTTCCATCTTCCTAGATGTGCATGGTTAGTTGAAGAACCTGTTGAATCTGTTTAGAGTTGCAAATACAAAATGAGCTTTCATGCTTTTTTGGTATTTGCTTTTGGTATTTTTCCACTGCTTAATTACAGTTTATGTGAGGGTTACTTATTTTGGGGAACATATAGGCCAAAATTTTTTCGTGCTGTATAAGTAAATGTTAGCTTTGTTTTATGCTTATATAACTTAGCAGGATTTGTGTCATGTGTTTCTTCACATAAATGAAATACATTTTTTCTTTATTTAAGCAAAAATCTCCAAGATACTTAAAATCTCAAGTTCTAAATAAAATGTAAATAGCACAAGACTTGTGTGCTACTACCAAAGGTGGATAAATATTGTGTTGAAAGTCTCCTGTCAGAAAACTAGCTTACTTGGTTCATAGAAGCCTTGTCCGATATATTGTGACATTCACTGGAAGACTTAAAAATGATTTATAGCAGCACCTAAATAAGGCCCTGAAATTATAAAATCTTGTGTATGTGTTCAGCCTTTTGTGTGACGAGTGGTAAACTGACTTTAGTAGGTTTCCTCAGGATATAAGATAATGATTTGAAGTGTACAGCAGTGAATATGAAACAGAAAATTCATTCTGATCTTAGCAGATGATTTGCTTATGCTTGACATCTTAGATGCACATAATTGTTTTTTGGTCACCGTGGCTTTCACATGCTAACACCAATCCCAAATTATCTAATCTTGGCACAGTACCTCCCATGATGATAATCTCAACAACAGGAAATTCTACAAGTTTGGTCTGTGCTTCTGTAAAGTGTAGTTCATTTCAGTGTCTCTAAATTAGCTTTCCTCAGGGTGTCCCTAACTTTAATTTTGATAGAATGAAGACTGCATAATTCCAATTACAGAATGTGTTACTGCTTTCTGTGGAGCTAAAACAAGGCCTAGTACATCATTTATAATGACTCAGGTCTGATCTCATCTAGATAGGCAAGCATTACTGTGTTTCTTGTCAAATTCGCTTAGTAGCTGATTTTACATGATTTGGTACACAGCAATAGGTGCTGGGATATCTTGGGTCAAAATCAGGTCAAGGTACTTGATCAGATACAGTTCATTTCAGAAGTGGGTAAAGATACGGTGCAGTATGTTCCAGGATATTGGAGGTCAAAACTGAAACTTCAGCTATTAATAACCTGTGAAATACAATACAGTTATTTGTATTGAGTGGTCACTATTTAATAATAGACATTCACGAGAAGCTGGGATATGTTGACGTATGAACATCCATTGCATTTTCCTTCATTTTAGAACATGAAACAATGTGAAGTGTGATGCTGTGACTCCGTATTCTTTTGGCAGCAATTCCATCTTAAGGAATTCTACCAACCTTCTACATTTTTGCCCCCTTTCCCTTAATTTTACTCTGTCTCTCATTCTAATATTGTAGTTTACGAAGCCTCAGTATGTGCTGGAAAACCAGCTTCACGTTATTCTTATACCCAAACAAAGAACTTTTAATTTTTGGATGAACTAAAATTCTTACATTTTACCATGCTGTTCTATATTTCTTTGTATATATTGTGAGAAATGATGATTGTCTTAAGTGTTTTAAGTAAACATATCTCCAGTTTCTGTAGATGATTCTCTTATTTCCAGATTTGTTGCAGCACTGTTTTCTGAACAGTTCTCTGAAAACGTGAATCTGTGGCTCCCTTTTCTTTTTTTACCCATACCTCGCACACCCGCTGCGAGTAGAGTACATTTCTGGTTTGTAACACATCACTGACATTACTAGCCTTGTCAAAAGTTTTGGCATTATAAATAATCAGTAGTCATAAGTTTGTTCATTACTTATAGCAGAGTTTTCCTGTGTCTGAGAAATCTTTTAATGAGGTTTCTCAGTGTGGATAGCTTGGTGGTAAAAATGCAGTTGTATTTCAGAGTGCTGTTCAAGAATAAAATGCATCTGTGCTAAATTTTCTCCTATGCAGGTTTCAGTATGTTTTCATAACAGATCTTGTGTATATGCCAGATCTTATATATGAACATATGCACTGTTCTTTTTTTAAATACCCCACATGAAAGTATAAGGTAGAATGTGAGCATTAGCCTCTGGTATTTGTTTGCAGTCAAACATACTGCCTTTTGTAATGGTATGTCATAGTAACTGTATGGTGGTATATAGTAGTTAAAATACTAAAAGATTTTTCTGATTTAATGAATGTAACTTCATGTCTGTATGATGGTTTTTGTACAGAAAAAAAATCACTGGAAAACTTTGTCCTTTGTTTATCAATATTAATGGAGGTAGTGTCATTTGAAAATCAAGTGTGTTGCTGTGATGTAAGAAAGCCTTGCTTTCTTGATTTGGAATTAGCTTCACAAATCAGATTAAAAAGCATTCTTTCTTTTGTAGAGAACAAATACACTTACTGGTCAAAGAGTACAAGGAAGCTTTCTGGCACATTACCAGAAATTAAAAATAAATCTAATGTGCTTTGTCTGTGCTAGGTGTTCTTTTCTGTTTGCTTTCTTCTGTTCAAGCAGTTGAGTACCTTCTAACTTCAAACACTTGCATATGGACAGAATAAATGGCTTCAGAAAATACCTGCATGCACATCTTTTTAGGAAGTGCTTTGGGTGATGGGGAAACATGTAAGCTGGATAAAGATGAATTGTGAGAGAGATTTAAGAAGGATCCATTTTCTGCGGTCAGACAAATTAACATTTAAAACAGCTTCTCGTCACATAGTTGCAGCCTAGGTGGAAACTTCAAAAACTCTTTTCAGCTCTTCCTTTGGCTATGTGAGACATTAACATTTTTGGAGTATATACATATGAATTTTTCGCAAAGGGACATATGTTTAGTCACATTCCTACTGAGGATGCACCTGAAGCTGCGCACACTGCTTATATAGCTTTGCAGGATATGCGGTGGAAGGAAGAGCCAGCAGCTCACATGGACTGAGACAGACTAGATGTGATGCAAAGTAGCGACAGGGATCTTACTCTTACTAACATTGGAGTTGAACTCCTAAGCTGCTATTGTAGATGAGGTTTTTCTCAGACATTTCATTGCAAATTACTGGGCTTTTTGACTAGATGATAAATTATCTCAGAAAAAAATAGGACATACATAATACCTAGGTGAGTCTTTGTGTACTTAGAACATTGTTTCAGCGATATTCATGTTGCATTGCAGTCTCTGACTTAGTCTCTGACCCTAAGTCCTCAAAAGTTGCCACAAGTGCATGATTTTCTTACTTGTCTGGGACAAGGAGGCAAACATTGTTATTTCTCTCCAGAATATTACATTCTGATTAAAAAGTTTTCCAAACACTGATGTTGTGATTTGGAGCTCTTATGTAAGTGGGGTCCAAAGATTTCTGATAGGCAAATGTCTTTGCTTCGGCAGCTTTGCTTATTTTTCTGTGCTATTTAAAGCAGCTAAATATGTGTATAAAATACCACTCTGTGCGCTTTTTTTGAATGAAAGGTTCTTCTCAGTGCTATACAATGTGCTAGACACCCCTAACCTTCCCACTCCCCCCCAACATATGCAATGTGCTGCCTTGTTCCTTTTACATCAGGTCTTGCTGCTGAATTTTCCATGTATTTGAACTCGGCGTCAGTTGTGTGAGCATGAGACAGGCCAGGTCTGTTAGTGAGTTTTATCTGCTTAGTGATTTATTTCTAAACTTTAAGATTGCTAATATTCAGAGACCATCCTGGTCCTTTTGCTTTTCTGAAGGTTAAAAGAAGGTTGTAACTATAGGCTGAACACAAAGCTAGCTGATCTAGAAACAGCTTTTATAGCTCTCCGTAGCATCTTTTTTGGTTGAGATACGTGGCTTCATGCTGAGGTAATCTGCAGGGGAAGGAGAGCTTGTAGTGATGAGCTCTCCTTCCCCTGCTGATTATTATGGCCAATCCACACGCAACTCTGAATGCAGTATGTGGCTGCATAAAACATTTTTAAAGATAAGACCGATCAACAGCTTTGTATGGCCATGGGTCCACGACTGGGGTTCATGCCCTCTAAAATGCTGAAAACTTTTTTTAATGAATCTGCACTCCTGCTATAAAAGCGGTGGGTATCCTTACTTCATCTAATTGATGCTGTCCATCCAGCTTTATAATTATTTCAGTTTTTAATGTGTTTTCAGATGCAAGGCATTACGGGAAGTTTTGAAAGACAATTTAGAGCTATTTTTAATAGATGGAAAGTTTGCACTACCTGTGGCAGCTAAAATATGAATGACTTCCTTTGTTTCCTTAGTAACATCTACCTTATATGACACTTACAATGCTTAGGAATTCTTCAACAATTTCTACTGTGTTTGGCTAAGTACCTTTTGATTCTGTCTCATCAGGAGACACTTAAAGAGGAGAAAATGAATTGCCTCACCGTTTTGAATTAATCGCAAAAGATATTCCTGGCAAGAACTACAAGAAAAAGAATTCATGTGCAGAAGCAAATGCATTTTCAAACTGGTCCTGTATGTTCTTTTGTGACTAAAACATTACTTTTTAGCTATTGATAAAACACTAATAAAAATGGAAAATGCAGTTTTCCTCTCTGAATTCAAGCTAGCAAACTAACTAACTAGCAAAGACTATCTTCCCTGAGAGAACTGCCTCCAAATCAGGAGTCAATCCAGTTCTGTTTCTTCTTGGCTTTTTTGTTTAGGTTTGGTTTTGTTTTGTTTTGGAATATTGGTGTCAATATAGGCTGTGTTAGAGAAGGTACCAGTAAATGGGTTGTTATATTACTGGGAAGGATGTTATTGAAGAGTTTAGGAAAGATGTTGCCTCTAGCTGATACAGGTTGGTTTTCTATTCTTACTGTCTAAAAATATTTGAGATAAAATGGAAACTTAAAAACCAGATGTGCATATAGATGCCTGTATAGACTTGATGTGCATGTTTATGATGATTAGAAAAATGTATAAAAGCCAAATCTAGAACTGATAGGTTTGCTGTGCGATGGTTGAAACTGTATTTCGTGTTCTACATAAGATCTAAAAATAGTTAACTTCTGACTTGCTCTTTCTAATAAGCACATGTGTGTATATTACTTTTGTGAGTTTTGTGGGTTTCACTGCAGTAATAACCATTTTACCTGTTTGTGTTGGTTTTATATATGTTTTTTTCTTATAGGTATATATTGAATTTTTAGGTCATATTTTAAAGTACACTATCTCATACTTTCTCTGCATTTTCTTTTGTTTTAAGGAATTTTTCATATATATTGGACTTAAATGCTCTCTTAATTGTCAGGTGTCTTGATTTCCGCTTTCCTATTGTCGCCATTAGCCAATACAGTATATTTTCATCAGGCATGTCTACTTAGATGAAGTGTTACCTTTTCTTAGGCATACTTTCAAAGATAAAGCAGTATACTATCAGTTATAGCTACAGTGTTAATCTAAATGTACGCTGGAGTACTTCATATTTTATTTTGATCATTAATCAAGATGTCAAATGAACCTCGTTTCTAATATGTCAGCAAGCAGAAGTTAAAATGAAATATAGGCTGATTTTGTCCAAAATCAGCCCATATCTTAATTATCAAAGTAGTTTTGAATTGAAGACTTATATCTCCTTCACTGTAAATAAACTCTATAAAATACCTTGTATCCTATCACAAAAACAGAGCTCCACATACAGCTGAGCTCTTAAATAAGAGATTTTTTTTTCTCTCTTCAAAGTTTAATATGCTTTCTTCATTTCTTATGGTCAGGTGAGCTGGACCAAATTTTAAGAGCCTTTTTCATTTAATGTTGCTGTCATCTCAGTACTTAGGTTTCTTATTTTTTTCCGGCTTTCCCCTAGGTGGCAGCAGGACCCACAGAACAGCTCCTGTAGACCAGAGCAAGTAACTTCCAACTACAGATGAGTCTGAGTGATGCAAACACATTTTCAAACACTGCTTGGTCGTCCTTCTTTTAACCACTTGTACTGTTTCTCGGAAACAACATTGTTTCCATACTAGGTCAGAAATAGTAATGATTAGAACATGGACAACAAATTATTTTGGTAGTATGAACTATTATTTACTTGAAATATGAACTTGGAAGTATCTCATGTAGATAATTTAATTCCTTTGCATTAAAGGGACAGAGGACACTGACACTTTGTGCAATGCAATAGACTATGGCAAGCTTGTGCTTATTTGAGTAACAAAGAACTGGTGTAGCCTGTGTAGAGCTTCGTGTTTCTACGTGCTTCATTTAGATCTAAGTCGGTTTCCAAATCCCAGCTCCAATCCTAGTCCTGCTTTACTGCCGGTGTTATCAATTCTTCTGCACCTCATGCATTGTTTCTTTAGCCCCTAAGTACAAATACCTGTGGGGTAAATGAAAGTCCTGCTTTTCAAGCATGCTAAGATTAAGCAAAAATAATTTAATCTGATGGTCTGAAAAGCCACATAATTAACCTTTATGAGAGAACTACACTGTATGATCATTAGATGCATGTTCCATTTTCATACTCAACATCAAGAAAGCATACCAGCTCTTCTTTGGAATAGAAGGCAGTAGAGATTTAATGATGAGGAAAAAAGAGAAAAGCTAGTCCTAGCCCATAGTTTTGTTACAGGTGGAAGAAGCCGTATGTCTTCTGAGATATCTGGCAGCAAAATAGGAGCAGACCTTTTGGATAAAGAGGAGTTGTTAATCTTTTGCAGTTAGTGTTTTATTGACAGTAGAGCTTAAGCTGAAAGGCAACATGATATCTACTGCCCAGTCCTACAGGTTATTTGACAATTTTCATGTAACGAAAAGGGTGATGGCATTATTATTGTTTCTGTATGTGATGGTGTTTTTACTGTGTTGTGATGTGTATGTGATGGTGTTTTTAGTAGGTGATGTGTTTTTTACTGTGAAAAGTTGATATTATGAGAAGTTTTTGCAGTCGTCTATTTGGAGCATGAGTCCGTTTTTTAATGATTTTTAGAATAAATAAAACCTATCTTTGTTCGCGTTAATGTGGTTATCAAAGTGAAATCAGAACTGTATCCTAGAACACTGGTCTTGGAGACTTATCACAGCCTAACTGAATGTAAAAGAAGGTTCATCCTGCAGGCAGCTTATTTTTGCCATGTAAAAATATGACTTATTTTTTGGTTACTGTCATTTCTAATGAAATAATTATGAATTGTACTGCTCCTAAGTATGTCATTGTTGGTGAAAAGCTTGTTCTAGATTTTAATATCTGCACAGTTGTAGCTGTCATCTATTTGCTATCAGCTGCAGATTTGAAGTGCTATTAACAAAGCTCTAGAACATTATTTTTCCACACATTTTCTTCATTTGTTAGACTGATTCTTTGTGTCTACATTAGAATTTACCAGGGTGCAGAACTGGTGCTGAGAACCTGGTGTTCCCACTATTTGTATTTCAGGGGATCAGACTAGCATCTGATGCCCTGAGGTCAGTTTTACATCTTACAATCACTTCTTCAGCAGTTCCTGATCTGAACTAAAACACCAATATAAATGAACCTGTATCTACTGTATCTGAGAGTACCAAACTGATGATGTCCGATAAGCAATGTGTAGGTTAAGGTCTATTCACACACACGTGTGCACACACTTTTGGCATTTTTAATATGTCCTCACTGTCTAGTTACACTTTTGAAAAAAGTAACAGTCCAACTTAACAACAGTGAAATAGTGTTGGCTCTTTGTTGTACCTAGGCTCTTTTTGTCAGAGACGGAGAGAGAATACTTCCTTAGTAGCAAATCCTAGTTCCTTTTCTAAGAGCATATTGCTTTACTGCTCATCTAAGGGGATTTTTCAAACAGATTGATTTATATAATTGCTTAGCAAAGCAAAGTCTTACCAACTTACTTTCTTCCATTTTAATATAGCATTGATCTTGTGAGTTGAAATGCATATCTGGAAAGAAAGTATTCTTCTGGAGCTAAATTGTGTCAGTTGGTGCTATGGATCAGTATTCTGTTGATCAGAAATGCATTACTATGAGACATCATTTCTTTCCAAATATTTATTGTGGTTCCAGTTCATGGATTTGGAGAAAGTCCTAAAAGCAGAGGATAGTCTTTTAGATTGACTGGTCTGGTACACATACTCTATGTTTAATATATGCCTGTATAGTGTCATTCCAATGGACTGCCAACTTTTTTGTCTACTTGCTGGTCAGATATTAATGACAGAAGTAACAGTATGAAAGATTAGGAGTACATTTCTTTGTAAAGAAAGAGGAAGTCAGGGCTGTGTGGCAGAAGTGATAAACCTGGAACGGGCTGGTCAGGGTGTTCTTTTCTAAAAGAGAATTCAACCTTTGGTACTAACTTGAGGGTGTCCAGAATCCTAGTGCCTGGAGTGCCCTGTGATGTTAGTTCATAGGGTTTCTGTAAAATGTAAACTCAAGTGCTGCAGTAGTAGTAAGTTCAGTATCTCTGCTTCCTTTGTTTCATTTCTTATTTTTTTCATTTTGTTGCATTATCCTGTCATTTCTTAAAGTTCATGTTTCTTTTGAGTGTTAGGGTTTTTCTTCAACTGAAGTTTATTCCTATAAAATATGAAAGTTAATAAGTTCATGTTTATACTCAAATTTAAACCTTGTGATTAATCTGTTCATGATCCTTTTTCAATGCTGTATGAATAGTGGTTTTGCTATAATTTTTTTGTTTTATCACCTTGTTTGGGGGTTTCTGTAATAGTTCTGTATTTTTTCCTTTATATAACAACCAACATTTTACAGTATAGTTCCCTTAAATATTTTGATTTCTTTTGTGTTAGTTAAAAGGAAGGCCAACATTTTAGAACATGGTTACATAAGTTTAGCCTGTGAAAATCTGAACATTTTTAATTTATATGTTCACTGCTGAGAATGCACCCAGAAGTTTGCAAAATGAGTCAGTCAATCATATCTAGAACTCAGATTCGGCAAGTTTCTCGCTACAAGTCTCATCAGAAGGAGGTGTTACCCCCTCTGGAAGGTGTCTTTACTTTCTTGTTAGGCATCTGCATACATAAGGAATGGATCTATATAACTGAATAAGTAATAATAATCCTCTGTGGCATTTAAACATCTGGCATACTTGAGTTTAAAGTGTGCACAGAAATTACCAGAGTTAAAACTAAATGCAGTTAAATCTGTGCAACGCACAGATAGCAGTTCTAGATATAAATATTTAAACCTACTTGAAGTTTGATATATCAATTTTGGTGGAGTTGTAGACAGTAGAGCCTCCAGTGTTGTTAGTGCTTGTGAAAATGGCACAGGGCAAATGCAATGTAGCAAAATTTTGCAGCTTTAGATTCCCACATGTAAATTACTTCTGGGCCCAGTACTTAAAATCTAAAGCCACAACAGTTTTTAACCTCAGGAGCTACGGAATCATGTTGATGTGAAAGAGCAGGACTGTGAAGCCACTGCAGTATTTACTTGTGTATCATCTGTTACATATTCTATTGCTGTTTAAAATGGTTGTACCATACATCACAAGCTACCAGAAACATTGTCACCTATACTATATGTTCTGCTTAAAGAAACTGAACATCCTTAGTACCTTGCATGCTGTAGTTATGCCTACTTCCATTTTAGTAAGGTAACATTTACTTCAGGTTTTTTTGATTTTTTTTTTTTTTTTGCTTGTAATTGCCAGTTACCACAGACAGGTAGTAATTTCCTATGCAGCTTCCAGAACAAGAGAATAAACAAATAGCTGCTAAGTACTAGTGTGTTTTCACATGGTGGGTGCTTCCCCACTCCCAACTAATTCTGCAACACCACAATTTTTAGGCAATCTATAAGAACAACACACCATTGATTCATTAGTATACTTTTTAATTGTACTACTTACAAATGTAGCTATATGTTTTAAAACATTCTTCTTTGGAAGGAAAATGATTAATAAAGTAATCTTCAGCTTGTTAATAATGAGCCCTTACTTTTGCATTTTTTTTAATATTTGGGAAATTTTTTTATTTCACTGTTGTAGGATCGTATATATTTCTTTTTCTTTAGTCTAGGGTGATTCTTCAGTTCTTCATCTGAGTGAGTCTTAACATCTTTATGAAAACAGATCTTGCTCTCTAGTAGTTTTTCAACCTCTACCATGGTTGTGTTTGTCTCAAAATGATACTTAGAGTTAGAAATGCTATGTAGTTTATTCACATAAATAAGGGGTTCCACTTACTTCTACTGATGTGTCAAGTCAAAAGAATCTGAAGCTCAAGATCAATAGATGATCTTCCTGGTAAATATGCAGTATATAGAGAGCTAGCCTTACAAAACAATTTTAGGTATTAGCATTTTCAAAATTATCTACATAGGGGAACCACTGAAATATAGCTTTATATTCACTAGGACTAGACTTTATCTGTCTAGACTTAATTATGCAAAGTGTTATTAAAACTCAGTGGTATATTACTTATAAACAGATTGGTCCATACTGACATATTTATTTGGCACGCAGAGAGTCTAGTTTGTATGAATTTTGGTCTAGTGGATACTGTTTGGCTCTTCTACGTTGCAGTAAACGAGGTAAAATGGGGTACTGTGTTTGTGGCCTTCACAAGCTGTGCAGACTTCCTTAATGAATTTTAGTAACCACTCTCTTCTGCAGAAGAATCAAGTGTCTGTACTCAAATTCTTATACACGCCTGAGAGAACAAGCTGTGTGTAAGGAAATTTCCTGGAGAAACATAAGAAAGAATTGATCCTCTGCAGGCAAAGGGACACTAACTTCTATTTGATACCCTTCTGTACTTGGCGGTGTGTGCTATTACATGCAATGAGTCTGATTTCAGTCAACAGAACAAAACATTCAGGGTTGTACTTTGGCACAGTATATATATGTGTATGACTGGTTAACAGGAGATGTACATGCCCCTTGTGTGTTTTTCTATGTATATATTTACATGCATAAAACCAGATGTAAGCTGCAAAGGTAGCTTGCATTAAAAGAAGTGTCTGCACATATGAAAGAGATAGTGGTTTGTATAATCCACGAGCTGTATAACTCAAAGTGGCTTCCAGATATGGAACTGTCATGGGACTGTCTTCCTAAAGTGTTCTTTCTTCTGGTTACAAGTTCAGCTAAGTGATCCATAAAGAATAAAACTAAAATAGATTGAGTTTAGCAACTAAATAAGCCTGAACAATAAACAGAATTATTATTTCCTCTTTCCCCCTTCTATTTCTTTTTGCATTTTATCTTCTTGCCTTGCATCTTCCATCCTTGTTGGATGATGTGACAATGAATCCTCATGAAATTTTAAAAACTGAATGCTAAGCTAAATTATTAATAATTGAAGCATCATTACAGTCCCCTTCTATAGCATGTGACCTATCCTGCTCCTTATCGGCTTTCCTGTTCTGGTTATCCATTTTTTGGGAATAGGTATTACTAACTTCCAGAGCAGGCTCAGAAAAGACAGTTGCTCATATAAGAAGAGAGGTAATGATATATTTAATCACATGTAATTAAGTGTTAAGAAATATTTCTTTTCTTCTACTTCCTGCTTTCTTTTTCCACAGATGTATAGTGTGATAATTGGAGAGTATTTCTTTCCCATTTTAACCAATAGCAGCCACTTTATATAGATTTTCTTTGTGTCATCATTTTCATTTACTTTTTTTTTATATTTTGCCACTACTTTTACATTTTAAGCTTTGTCCACAACCTCTCCTAACCACAAGAGCTCTGAGAAGCTGTTGTTTGTTTACTTTAAGACTCCATCTGCCCAAAGGAGGATTTGGGGAGAGACTGATAGTTTCTCTGCATCTCATCTTTCAGTGATTCTGTAGGTCTTCCTCATAAATAGCAAGTCATAAATACTTGGATGTTGGGTGTGTTTACAGGGATTGGAAGTAGCCATTTCAGTTGTGATACTCTACTGGGAGGACATTTGCCTGGAAGTCTAGTTGAAAATAACATTGGCATGCTAATTCTCCTTTGAAACACACACATACACACACCCCCCACTGTGCCACACACATGCTTTTGCACACACTAAATTGCCAAGTGACCAAGAAAGCTAGCGATAACTATTAAGGATGCAATGATTGCAAGATCAAGTCATTGCAGAGTCTGAGGTCATTACACAGGGTCTTAAATTCCTTGCAGGTTTCAGAAACTTCCAAGTGTCAGTGATAGTAGCTCTGGGAAAGGACCATCCATACCTTCTAAAAAAATTCCAAGTCATTCCATCATTCCTGTGTGGTGTTCTAAAGGCTGGCATTTGACAAAAAAAACCAAGAAAAAAGCTTGGAGGAAAAAAGAGCAAGTTTGCTTATTCAAGGAATAACTTATATTGCATCTGTTCAACCCTAGTGTAATCTTCCTAGACTTCCTGTGTTACTTCTGTTCATGGACTTAAATTCAGATTACTGTCATTTGATCCATCAGTATGACCTGATCTTATATTGATTCATTACAGTGCACAGACCCTGGTTTCAGTGAGAAAGAATTTAATAATTATAAACCCCGTAACTTTGGAAAATATTTACAAAACTATGTGATGTAGCTGAGATAGAGCAAAGGATATCTATTGATTTATATTTATATGTGTGGGTAATTTTTGTTAGAGGTGCCTAGAAATCCAAAAGTATAGCAGAGCCCCTTTGTAATAGCAGTGCATATGGAGATTTTCAAAACTGTGTGGGTGGCTAGAAATACATCTAGGCTCTTTGGTCTGCTCTCCGAATTGGTTGGATGCAAGCCAGGAAGTAGCACTAGATTGGACATCATGCTGTGCTAATGCAGTTATCCAGTTGTCTGAAATGCAGAAAAACTCGGGCTTGTGTACTCTTGTTTTTGTAAGCATATTCCAACCTGATTTTTTTTTTTCCCCTCAGAAAGCTCCTATTAATTTCAATTGGATGTGTCTTAAAGTTTCTAATCAGTTTTTAAAATTTTAGACACACACCAAGAAGACAGTTTCTGCCCAAAACTGACATAGAGAAATGAAACAGCAAAAGATAAAATCATCTAACCAAGGTCACACAGGAAGTCTATTCAAAAGTATTAAATAGGTCTAGAGATACTGAGTTCTGGTTCAGTTTTTTAACCTCGCGTTCATTCTTTTTGGGTGCAAATGTTCGTTTTTCGTAGCTGTCTTTTTGACATTGTTGAAAGGCAATTATTACAACTGTTTAATCTGATCTCTATTTTCTATTGTGAGATAGTTATTAGTGCACTATAAAGCATTGTCTGGACTTCTGATTTTTCTATGAGTGTCACAATTCATTTTAAGAGTTTCTATCTATTAAACTTAGCCAGAAAATATAATAGTTTTTCAGAATATTCAGAATAAGAACCAAGGCTTACGTAGATTTCTTTATATGGTATAAGTTCAGAAAAAAATAGGAGGGTTACAGAGCTTAATTCTGTCATTTATATAGCTAACTTGCTTTCAAGGAGTGGATAATGCCTTGTACAACCAGATAAGTGAGCAAAGTGGGCCTCTGAAAGATCCTGTTCAAACAATGTTACACTACATCTAACAATTACCTACTGCTGCTTCTTTGAAAATGTTGATGTTTATAATGTTTTAATGTGGGAACCATAATGTCCTTTGCTTTTTTTTTTTCAAAGATACTCTGCTAAGAGACTACACTGATACAGTCAAGATGTATTGTAAAGATAAGAATTCTGTACCTTTTTAGACAATCTTCTTTGATAGTATATTTAGAAATTGAGTCAGTACAATGAATTATCATCTAGACAGATTCAGAGTTGCTGTACATCTTATGAACATATCTTAGAAGACTTCAACAAAGGTTTATTGTGATTCTTTGCAGAAGGCTGTTAGTGAAAATTATGGATTACATTCCAAGAACCATCTAACTTTACTACAAGATTTGGTACTTCTAAAAGGAAATTATCAAGTTTTTGAAGTTATCATTTTTTCTGTTTTAAGCTCCCAATATGACACTTCTAAAAAAAAAAAAAATTCTTTTTAACTTTATTTCGCTCTTTGCCTTTTGACATGCATCATTTCTTCACCTCTTTAATGCCATTGGCATATTTGGCTTTAGGTTGTACTTATTCTGCACAGCATTATGAGTTGATGATGTCAACATGACTTCAGAATAAGATTTGTTCTTCAGCTTTGTGTTGCCACTGAAACCTTGTTGAGGTGATCTTTTACAATTTTTGTCATAGGTATGTATTGAGATGGATGTCTCTATACTGTTCTAGGAAATCCCAGCTATTTCATTCTTATCATGGGCCTTTACTTTACCTTTTATATGTATTATCCATCAACATGAAATAGGGCAAGCATGAAAAACACAGTGTATGTAAAGTTTGCATTTTCTTAGATGCATTTTGCAAATTTTAATTGAGTCAAGCATGTGATTCTAGCAAGCTGAACTGAACTTGTTCTGTAAGCTGAAGATGGAAGACTCTACCCAGTCATCAGTCTGTGTGCTGCTTAGCTTTCTGTCTATGACAGCTCTGAAGAAATCTTGAAATATATTGACCAATTTCTAAAGAAAATAAAAAAAAATCTTAAGAAATCTTAAGATTGCCTATATATTTTGTGAATATCTGTCTTAACAAAGCTAAGTTAGAAGCCATCATTTTCCACAATTTAAATACTTATTAATTCCTTGTGATTGCAACTTCCGTGTTATATTCTCTGTGCAAAGTTGTCATATTGTTTTCATACTGATCTGGATAACATATTTGGCACAACATAACTGGCCTTGGATAGTTGAAGGGCTGTTATTGAAAATGGAAAGAATGAGAAATGTGATGGCCATTAAAAGAAAGTTGCCAACAGAAGGTTTTAAAAGCACATCTCCTGTATAGCTACATGTGTTTGTATCACAGTCTGTAAAACTGTTTGTAAAATACTGTGCTCAGTATGTCTAAGCCATCTGAGTCAGCTTTAGTGTGAACTGTTTAGTTGCATTTCAAGTCACGAATCTACTCAACTGTATAACAATGATGGATGCTTTTTTTAAAGATCCTGATATACTATGCTCTCTCTGAAAGTAAGTGCAAATTAAGGCACTTTTGAAATATTTGTCCCACCCAATCATCATTCTCAAGTCTTCTCATTTGTCATATGTGTATACATGAAAGAGAAAAATACCCCAAATCAATGTATTAAACTAAATAACTCATGGACCAGCTACTGCACTGAGCTATTCCCTATGTAACTGAAGTCAAGCAAAGTGAAAAATAATAATTAAAAAAGGTATGTAAATAAGGGTTTCAACTGGAAAAAATACTGCAGTTCCAGGGACTCCCTGTTTCTGCATTAGGAACATCACTTCAGTCACTGCAGAACTCAATGCATGGGTAGTTTACTTGTTTAGTGACAAATGGGCTGTTACTGCTAAAAGTGATGATCAGATAAAGAAAAATGGCTTAGCTGTTGGCAACTTGCACTCTATCTGTGACCTCTTAGCTGAAAATTCCTGGTTGTCAGAGTTCCAGAAATTATTTCTGTGTTGCCTATAGAGCTGTAGGTACCTCAAGAAAAAAAATGCATTGTGGTTACTGGGACAGATTAGGAATAGGAAGAGAATGAAGTGTTTTCTTCTGCATGGTTCTTCACTAAATTAAAGGTATTATATTGAAAAAAGGAGAGAAGGTTGCAGGAGAGAGAGCAGTGATGGTTTGCTCAATCTGGATTGCTAAATCCTAGAGTAAAAGAGCGAGCACACCAGAGATTTCTGCTTACCTTTAGACTCTTAATCATATTTGCTTTGTGACCAGGAAATTAAGTTTAAAATATAACTTACACTGCAAAGCACTAAAGCAGGGATTAACAACTACCACACAGGTATGTAAGATGATGTGTAAGCGGGCGCCTTGTGAGTGGCACGGAGCAGAGCCGGCAGAGGGCCAAGAGCTGATAGCCAGGAGCTGTGGCATCTTGAAGAGGCATCTGTGAGAAGCAGTTGCTGCCAGCTCCCACTGAGGTCTGATCTCACTCGGAGCTGGAAGCTCCTGCCTTGCACATAAGCAAGATTCTGGGGATCAGCAGCATCTTGCCTGTGTGAGAGGGAGAATCTCGCAGTTCCCACCAAGTTTCAGCTGTCACAGTACACTTTAATTTGGAAAATAAAAATACAGACCAGTGCATACCCCTTTTGAAAGATGCATGACCGAATGCATAGGGCAGTCAGAACAGATAATCGAAGAGAAACACATTACTAAAATGCTTTAAAAATTCTTAGGTTAAAATCGCCAAAGAATAAAGAAATATGGTTAAGTCACTACAAATCTGGGGGATTTGTTTAGTAAATTAAAACAGTTGCTATAACTGCATTTGTATTGTGTATGATTCCCCAAGAAAATGCTGGTAGTTTTTAATGATGCTTCCATACCTGAAGGGGGATTTTTACTCTTATTTTCTAAACAAAACTTGCATGGTAGCGATCATATTTGTGGATTTGTGGTCATTGCTAAAAACTAGAATGTTCTAGTGCTCTTTTATTTAGATTGCAGTCCTTGTTCAAGAGCTCAAGCTGAGTTTAGAACTCTGAATTTGAGAGTTCTAAATTACAGGTTATTCTCAAAATAACACTTCTACTATCTGAGCAGAATATCTTTTATTGGTTTCATTTTACAGATGGGAAAATTGAGGTACAGAAAACTAGTGACTCTGCAAGTCACAAAACACAGTAGCAGCACTATATTGCAAGTCACTTGTATCTGGAAACGTCCCTTCATGTTGAAGATGTATCTGTAAGTAAAAAGATGTTCCTTTAAAGAGAAAGCACAGACACTTGCTATAATGACAAACATCTGATGAATATTCAAAGAAAAATTCTCATTCCTGGGATTGTTGTGGGTTCTTTTCATATGGCTGACTGGAATGCATAAAAATTATAGCTGGACCTAAAAAGGGTAGAATTTGGAGCTTAAGTTTTTTATTTTCACTGGCTTGCTTGCATTTCTTGCATTTTGTTCTGAATGTAGTAAAGCTGACAGTCAGCTTTAATCTTTCTGGCAATGAGTTCAAGAGAGTAGGTCTTAATCCTGTGAAGTCCTAAGTTCTGTGATCACAAATTTCTCTACTGCTGAATGATAATTTCATCTTTTATAGTTACTGCCTGGATGACAGAAATGGGTGTTTCCTCATGGCTAGTTCTGGCTTCTAGATTGGAGTATGATGTCTGTAGTACCTGATTAATATGTTTTATGCTGCTGCAAACTATGAATCTATGTACTGAGGGTAGAGGCCTCCCAAGCCCGTTTACAGGTATATGAGCTGCATACAGAATGCAAACTGATATGTAAATGTTTATGTACCTCCATTGGAATTATGTCCTTAAGCTTAGCACACTATTTTATGCAAAGTGAAAGAAGATGTAGTGAGATGCATGAAAAACTTAATATGTTTTTCTGACTTGCATTTTTTTCCATTCTAAGTCTTTTTGAATGTATTTTCTGTATTAAGCATATTTAGTTTGGAGGATTTGTGGGGAGTAAAGTGCAATGAATAGTTTCTTTGGAGATACATGAAAAATGTTGACAGATTTGAAATAAAGCGTACAAGTTTCCTACTGAGATTCATACTTACTACTGTGTGATCTGCTGTATTATCTGTAGAAAATGTCTTTGTACATCAGAGAAACAGAAAGACCTTCAGCAGATTGTTTTATTGAACTCTTAATAGATATTAAGAAACATAACGCCAGCACTTCTGCCACATTGCTGTCATTAAATAATAAATCATTGCTGTAGCTGCCTAATGGGATATGTAGCAATGCTGATGGTGGCAGTCTAGACCTGAGCTGCAGTGGATTAATTTAAAACACAGAGCAAAAATAGTAGATAGCAGTGCTCAGCAGAACAGTTTTGGGGCTAGAACGTGGTGACTAACCACAGGAAAGAAGATAATAGAAATGAGATCTAACTAAAAAAATGATAACAATGTCTTTCACAGTCCTTAGATATCCTCCAACACCTAATTATGAAACTGTCATATAAGCATTAATAAACATATTTTCAACACTCCTATTTGCCTGAGATCTCCTATCCTAATATACAGGTAGAAAGGGGGAGCACTAGAAGACAAGTGGCTTTATCCCAGAAATGATGATGACCTGTACCCACCTTTTATCCCAAAGGAGGTATGAAAGCATGGGGCTTTGGAAAATAAGGTCTTATGGTACTTATTCCTAATGCAGTGCCTTAGTCATGTAAGTTTTGGTTTGGTTTTTTAGCAGGATTTGCTAGTTAGGTGTGTTTCCAGGCAAGCAAAGCGATAGGGTTCTGTGCTTCTGCCTTGTGTCTAGCCAACTTAGAAAGTCCCATCTTTGGAACTGAGATGTGAGAGTAACATACCTAGATGGGAGCTACCCCCTAGTCAAGAACAGTGAGTCTATCTGAGCTGACTACAAGTGACGCACCCTTGAGACGCCATCAATGGTTTGGCCTGTTGTATATACAACTCAGTAAGCAGAAATGCGTGTAGCCATCTACCAATATAGTTGTGTGTAGAATTTGCAACATTAAATGCTTTTTCAAATTATTAAAATTTATCAAATTGTTAAAATTATTTACCGGATTATTAAAAACAATCTGTTCAAAGACAATAGACTGCTCTGAAACAAGAAAAAGAGATTGTGAGGAGTCCAGCAGTAAAAAGCCAAGAAAACCAAAAGCAATTGTTCTGTCTGTGACTTCTGTTGTTTGCTCTATGTAGCAATCTGTTGAAATGTGCAAATGTTGAATTTGTGAAACTAATTAGCACATAAAAATCCAGCTGTAATGGTAATCAAAACTTGCTGGTTCAACAGACTATGGGGTTTTTTTAGCATTAACACATCCTGCACATATGGCCCCCAGTTGAAGATCTGGAGCTGCTCATACCAGCAAGTTAATATCAGGGGATTTAGAAGCAAGTATTTATTGGTGGCAGTTGTGGAACCAACATGTGGTCTAACTCTGACCAGTGCTTCCAATGCTGTTTGTGTCTGTAAGGGAAAAAAGGAAAAAGTGACTGGTACTGCACTCATTATCCTCATACTGTATGAAAACAAGGTACAGTGTTTTAATAGATTTGTTGGTGAGATTTCTGTTGGAGAGGTCTTCAGCTGATGAATTCTGGCCTTCCCTAGAAGCTGTAACTGCAGCAACAGGGAAATACTGTCAGTTTTCTACAAGTCACTGTTGAGATTTACTTGCTCATATTTGTTTAATTATAGTTTCTTGCTGGCATTTTATTTACGTGCTTTGTTTATGACAGCATCAAAGAATGAGGAAGATTTGTTTTACATCCTTTGGAAACATAAAAAACACTTTTTAGGTTAGCTACCTCACAAGTTAAAACAGGCTATCTTGTAAAATGTACTTCAATAAAACCATTTTAAAGCATCTCTTTCATTGTGATTTGCAGATCATGAGTTGATAAGTCTTAGCATTTAAATTCAAAATTAGAAGTTTAGATGTTTCAATGGAAAGAGAAACAGAATCTATTTGGTATTGTATTAATAAATTACCCAAAGTAGCTACTGGATTACAAGTATCCAAGTGCTTATAATTGACTAATAAGGCACTTTTAGTAGATCATTTATATACCAGACACAACTTCTGGTAAGAGGTTTTCCTTAATGTGAAAACACAGGGCTTTGGCAAGATGCAGCTACCTTTGATCTCTGTAATTGACTAGCAGTAAATTTTCAGCGTCGGAAACTGACCAGTAGGATGTCTTAGGGAAGACAAATGGATGTCATGTTACCTTGCAAAACCTGCAGAGCATTAACAGGGTTCATATTTTGGTGAGAATCTATGCAAAGCACTTGATGGTACTTAGACTACGTATTTGTAAAAATACATATAATAAAGCACAAATTTCAAATATGGCAGCAAAATCATTACTTTCACAGTGAATAAAGCAACCTAGACTCAGTGGATAATATGCTGATGCTGCATTCTCTTCTCTTCCAGTTTCACTTCAGAGTGGTAAGAATGGGTTTTATTAGTACTTTTTAAGGCACTTAAATTCTTTTAAGCATTTTTCTCCTACTTGAGTGAAATAATTCAGAAGTTTTTGCTATTTTTAATCAAAACAAGATTTTTAGATTCCTTATTTTGATAATTTGTCATATTTAAAAATAACTGTGCATATTTTTACTTGAAACTGCATTGCCTTGTGCAATTGCCAAGGTGAGTACTGTTTCATGAAACAGGACAACCTTATTGCAGGTAAACTGCATACTTGCTTGAACAAAAATTTGTTTAGTACTGTGAGACAGAAACTGCTGTTGCCTTGATTTCATAGTATTATATATTCCACATATTATTGGTGTATTTTTCTTATATTGTCTTCCACTCCCTTCATTTTACTCACTTAAATTCAAGACTTTAGAGTTCTCCTGCAATTTGTAAACTGAAATTCTTTGAGAAACATATTTCATAAGAAAGCCTATACCATTTTAATGAAGAACATGTGGACCATGGAAGAAATCTTTCCATTGTAGGAATTTTTTCTGTTGAGTGTTGATGATGATATTTGAGCAAACCACATACAAAAAAAGAGTAAAAAAATGCACTCCTAAAGCTACTGTTTCTATTTACATTTTTTCCTAAATTTAATTTTCAAAATTAAACTTGTTACACAGAATCCAAATATATTTGATTTACAACTATTCCATATTTTCAGTGATTAAAAAACCCCCAGCTTTTACTGCTACTATAACTGAATCTGTAAGCATGAAATATAAAACTGACAGTCAGATGTGAGACTTGGGGGATTCTGTATTTTACAGGTTTCTTCCTTCCCCCCCTAGCATTTAATCAAAGCCACAATCTTTATGTAAATTTAATCACCTTGCAACAAACTAATAATTTTATTACGTTCTTTCCATTTGACAGTCCTTAGTTGCTTAGAAATTTGAAATTTCATTACAGACTTGCTTTAGAATATTCAGTATTTCTGGTCTCTGTCTACAGGAGGTACTGAATATGTCTACAAATAATGAGCCAAGTCTCCCATGATTTATTCTTGCAAATAGTCTAAATGAGCAAGCTCTACCGTATTTAGTCCAGTGCTAGCTAAATTTATTTTTTGTATCTATCTATATACATATCATAATCAAATTACTACAGTTATAATGTGATAAAAATACATATATGTTACATGTCCATAACGCTGAAGAACTAGTAGAACAAATCCCTGTTTTGAAGAATGTTCCTTTATACATGTACGCACTAACATTCAACTCTAGGTGCTGTACAGTCTGAAAAAATATCTTCTGATGTTATGTCGTTATATAGATGTGGCCCAAGTTTATACTGCAGCTGTGACCTAGACTGTGAGTGTGATCATCAAAACATTTAATAAAGTGCTTAACTTAAGTATGTGAATAATCCCTTTGAAGATCAGTGGAACTACTCAAGTGCTTAAGACTATGTGCATGCCGTAGTATTTTGCTAGGTTGTGACAAAACTTCCTGCAAGCATGTTTTAACATGCAATACATTTCAACAGTTGATCTGATGTTTTTATTTAATAAAAATTTAAATGTACAGACTTTTTATCTGTGTTTTATGACAGTATTCTTGCACTAGACGCAACTGCTCAAGTCCATGTTTTCAGGAGGGTGGATGGAGTTTTATCCATTAGGGGCTGTAAATCATGAACTCTTCATTGACCTCTAACACATGGAAGAATCAAAGACGGTGGAAAATGGTTCTGGTTGTTAAGGATATGAACAAAAAAGAACCAAACATCACAAGTTGCAACAAGGAAGGTTCTTATTAAACTTGGTGGGAAAAAACCCCCAAAACTTCACAACAGGGAACTCAGCACTGTAACAGGTTGTCCAGAGAGGTTGTGGATTCTCTGCTCTTTGAGGTATTCAAAGCTTGCCTGGACAGGCCCTGAGCAACCCAGCTTTAGCCAGGTTTGGAGCAGGGTGTGCAGACTACATGACCTCCAAAGGTTCTTTCCAACTCAAGGTGTTCCACAACTGTAGCACAGTTGTTACTGCACTAGGAAAGGTAAAGGTGCAAAAGGGAGTCCATTTAGCAAAAGGCATCAGTAGCAGCCAGAAGTGATTCTGCAATTACGTTCTTAATAAGAGGAAGACTTGGGTTTGCTATTCAACAGAAAATTAAAGCCATCAACAACAGTCAGCAAAAAGCCTGTAGTTCTGGGTGTGGTGGTTTTGGGTTTGGGGTTGGTTTTTTTTGGCTTAGGCCTTACAGTCAACAGTGGCTATGCAAATACTGTTAGCAACGAAGTGGTAAAATTTCAACCATTACAAGGAAGAAAAGGCTAGAGGGGCAAGATATGCTAGATACATTCTAACCAGCTGCATCTGTTAAATGTTATCCTGAAACTGATAAGTGATATTTAAATGCTTGACTCACTGCCCATATTTAGAGTACACACTTTGCATAAGTTTTGGCACCTATGGTATCAGACTGGCTGTAGGCTGAATATAGGGTCTCTTTCACATGGGTGGGCTGAAGCCTGGCCATATACCAGTCTAAAACTTAGCAGATGGAGTTTCATAACAGAATTTGTCTCAATGACACAGTAGTGCAATTCCAGCTGCTATTTTTCTCAGGGAATATTTGTCTTAGTCCCACCCATGAGCCCCTAGTAGTGTTAAGATAGTGGAAGAATTTATGGAATAATCAGTGTATTATAGTAAGTGTAGAGGACATTACTGGTGTGCTGGGCAGCGTTTGCTCTTCCAGATATATACTTTCAGAACACCCCTCCAAAGTTTACAGTTGTTTGCCTTATTGCTAAATGCTCCTTTAATTTAAACAGTTACTGCACCCTTTGTCTTTTGACTCTTTTGATTGTAAAGCTTGAATAGGAGAGACATTGTAGAAAAAAACTATGAAAAATGTGTAATTTTCAGTCTCAGCTTTAGTCTTACTATTTCTTTCTTACCTTTACTTTTAACGTAGCAAGTTTCCATTTAACACAGTGGTTTTTATGCTTTTTGCCTTGCCTCTGGCAAAATTGAAATGCCGCCCTTCCAGCATATGATTTATGTTGTTCTTCACGTTGAACTTCATTACTATGTTCTCAAAGTTCATTGTTCTTTAACCTTCAGAATGCCTACAGACAAATTTAAGAATGTGTGAAAACTGTTACAGATAGCATTAAAACTAGTAAAAAAAATTTCTGTACAATTCGTCCTTGACATACCTTACATGCTTCATTAATTTAAATATCTAATCTCTATTTGCATTCTTAAAAATAAATTCTTCCCTCAGGTATAGATAAACAACATTCATTTATATCAACAGGGATTGAATGTAGATACCAAAGGATGATGTACAGTCCTTACTGTAGTAAGTCACTACAATGTCTTTTTTAAACTACTTCCCTGAAGATGTCAAATGTTGGTTTTCTTTTTATCTCGGTTCCTTGCAAAAGAATAAGCCCTTTTTTATATTCTTACTAATTGTCCTGCTTTCAAATGATGCAAGCCCCCAAACTGCTAAATAATTCTAGCTGTGTTGATCAGGAATTATCTAACTAGGTATTTTATTGGCTAGATTTCTTCAAACCGGAACTCTTTGTAGGCTGGTAAGAGGCATTTTTGTCAAGAATGAGATTTCTGGTTTAAATGAGAGAGGTACAACTCTTTGAAAATTCGTCCTCAAAATATAATTGCGGTAGGAAATCCACTAAGTTGAAGTGTTGGACTGAATGGCATTATGAAAGGGAGTAATGTTTTCTGAAACCTTCAGTAGAAACTAGTCAATATTTGTTTATTTACAGGATTGGAGAACATGCCCAAGGAGAGTTAGTTGCATAGGAGGAGTGCAGAAACTCCAGGTTCATTCCTGTGATGTGACTTGAGTGGGTGCTGTGGCTGTGTTCTATTTGTCTGCTCTGGCAGCAAATTTCCACTGCTGGAAATTGTGTAGGTTTTATAAATGATTCGCATAGTATTTGAATTAGGGGCTTGAATTTTTTTCTGACATCAGGCAAATGTCCTAATCTATCTAATCTATTGCTAGATATTGTACAAGGAGGCTACCTTAATCTGTGCTTTTGGAAGGAGGATGGAAATCATTATAGTGTAAAGTGGGAAAATGAATGAAATCTTGATTGTTGTGAGATGGGAACAACTGGTTTTCATTCAGATCTAGCTCTCTGCACCACACTGTAGGCAATGGAATATCTGTGGTTCAGAGTTTTATGGTTTTGATGTAGCGGGAGAATCAAATGAATTAAGATGCAGTGGAATCCAGCTGCATTTATTTCTGTCTTTCCCAAACTGATGTTCAGATAATGGGATAATGCAAGTAGAAGCTTTTGGGATACCCATGACTACACAAGAGCTATGTTGAGCTTGGATATCTTGGTAGCTGTTGGCATACTGAGTAGAACGTCTCCTGTAATAAGGTGAATGAGGCAAACACAGTTACTTTGAAGTTGAATGCAGCAGTATACATGACGCCTATAGCCTATATTAGTCTACATGACTGGGGTAACGTCTTAAAGATAATGTATGCAGTAAGCTTTGAAGAAAGAATGGAGGACATAATGTAAAAGTAACCTTCTTTTAAGTGTGCATATTGACACAATCTGTATTATTTATGGTATCTGAAACCAATAGGTTAATTTACATCCTCCATAGGACAAAAACACTATAAAGAACTAGACCATGTCTCCTGGATTAATTCTAGCTTTCAATGACTGTGTGTCTGGAGTAATTGAACATATATCATTTACCCCAAAATATTAAAGGGCAGGTTGTTATTTCTGGCTTAACTTGAATTAATAATTTACTCAGGTTTTACATTACCTAGTTAGTCTTATATACTTGTGTAGTTATTCTTTGAATGGCAAGGAATTCTTCAGGCTTATAGCTTCCAGAAACAATTTTTAGCTGAAGTACTGTTTTAGCTATTTATTATCAGTAAATAATTTTATCCCAAATCACGGATAAAGAAGGAGTCTGCAATAATTCCTCTTTTCTCTAAGTTGTTGTTGCCTTTCGACAGAACTAGTGAAAAATCTCCTTCCTCCTTGTTCAGTGAGGCATTTACTTTTTCTTTGCTGTGACTGCATAATGAGTGCCTGCTGAGACAGTGTGTGTAATGCATACTTGTATGCACCAAAACCATGGGAGCTCAGACTTTAATCATAGGTCTCTGTTTACATGGAAAAAAAGAAGTTACGTGGGTGTTCCACTTATATTGTGGAGTTCTCCTTGGGAGTTGTTATGCATTTCATATCATCTAAAAATAATTTTTTTTTTTAAACTTGGTTTGAATGCATGTTGGTATGTGACTCAATATGAACCTCAGGAAGCTCCTGAAAATTAAATACATGATTTATAAATGCAAAATTATAATCCATTATTCAGGAAAAGCTTCATTTTCTGTTTTTTAAAAAGCCCTGTTCTTGACTGTGCTCTAGTTAATTGTATTTGCTCTTTGGCTTTAATCCCAAAGCAGAAACAAGGAGCTTGCATCTGTTTGATGCTTAGCAGTTCCTCACAGGCTATGTTTACAGGTGTTCTGTCCAAATTCTGTCCAACTGCCCAGGTGCAGGTGACTTCCAGATTCTGTAGTTCTGTTCAACTACGGGTTGAAAACAGAAGATTTCAAAATCCCGTTCTACCATGAAACCTTACTCTTGCTATAAGCATGTGATAAACCTATTAGGAGTGCTGGGGGCTTTTTCCAGTCTCATCAGGTGCCAGTATGTCTAAAAAAGTAGCTCTCCATTATTATACTGCCTGATGCCTAATAGCAAGGACACCATCTTGGAGCTGTAGTTTCTCAAAAGTGAGGAAGGATATTTGAGAGACAGGAGTTTAGAGGAGAGTTCAACTTTCTCTCCTTATTGACATCAATGAAACCAATAATGGTATGTAAAGTATTACAGCTGTCTCTTGGTACATCTTCGATCACATGTTCTGAACCGTGCCTCACGAGACATGATTTAATCCTGTTTTTCTTTCTAGCAAGTTTTTTACCTTACTTTTTCCTTAGACATCAACAATATCTTAAGCAAAATGCAGTTGACAAAATTAATTTAATGTAAAATTATATTAAGATTCAGTTCAATGCCTATGGCTTGCTGTTACAAGTATCAGTAAAGACACACTGAATATCCATTTCAGCCATGGAAGTTAGCTTTCTAGACCCTACTGATTTCTTTGGTTAACAGGACTTAAGTTTAAAGAAATTAGCAAACAGAATCCACAAATAGAGTTTCAGTTCTTAGCTACATTTCATGCTTTCAAAAGCATGGATTCTGCATTGTTTCAAAAATCTTGTGCTTTTGTGAATTATTCCTGTTCAGGGGACATACAGTGCACTTGATCTGGACAGCTACCCCAGTGAATGCTGTCTGAAAAGCTGAACATCCTATAATGTCTGCAGGAGAATAACTCCCAGAATCAGCAAGCCTCTGTAACAAGACTTAATTTATTTTAGCTTTTGTAAAAGCTTTTAATTACACAGCAGCTGCCAAGATCTAAACTCCCCCATCCACTTCAAGGCAGTTTTGCTAGTTACACATTTGGCAATGTTTGTAATTTTTCATCCATTTCCCTAGGCATAATAAAAATCACATACAAGGTTTGCAACCTTTTGGGGGTGGGGAGACAGGGAGAAATAGTGATATTTAATTTTTAAAAATAAAGTTATTTTTAATCAGTATTTTTCTCATTAATTACACTTTATTATTTTACTATTTTATAATCCACTTCAATTTTCACAGAGATAGTTATATACTCTAATAAGGGATGAAAGGTATTTCTTATTGATAATAATCAGTTTCTAGTTAGACTGTATGGTAGGAAATTGAAACAACTATTAGGAAATTTTATTCAGACACTGAATTTTTCCTATATTTTTATGTCAGATTTATAGAGGCTTATATATTCCATGCCTAAAAGTTTCAGAAATTAATATTAATAAAGCTGTGACAGTCAAATACTATGACTCAGTTAACATACAATGCATTATGGTATTACTTGAAATATTAGTGTTATAACAAGAAAGTTACTATTGGACCCCAAATGAAAGCATTTGCAGTAGGTAACTTCAAATGTTTATTTAGCAAATGAATGCCAAACTCTCAGCCAGTCCCTTTTAGAGCAGTCAGGTTTCATTAGCCTGTTTGATATCTCACAGGTTCTTGTGTAACAACAGTTACAACCAAACTACAAATGTTGCTATTCTGAAGGCTGGGAAACAGGCATTGGTTTATGGGGGGGAAAAAAATCCTTTCACCTGTATTCACAGGATAAATGCATGTATGTTCAGAGATCCACTGCCTGGAGCAATGCAATGATAGAAATTTAAACTCATAGCACTGCAGTATGGTTTAAAAAAAATAAAAAATAACAGCTCTTGAACATTTTAAAGATGCATTAAGCTCTGCTGTGCTTTAGGGATTAAGAGGACATCGTTACAATTTGTGCACAGCTCTGTGTTTACTGTGAAAAAGCTTGCTTTGTAATTTATGCACTGTGACTTTGCAGGGGGCACGCAGTAGTGTTGCAATGTGCAAATGTGTTTTGATTACTTTTTAAGGAAAAAAACCCTTAAAATGAATGTGACAGGATTTTTTTTAAGCTAACACATAAATTAATCGCCTTTTGAGATGATTCTTTGAAAATTTTAAGCCATTTTAATACAAGGACCTTTTCTTAATTACTACAATGGATGAATGAACCCATTGTCAAAACTGCATTCAGTATAATATGACATCCATTTCATGTCTTTGTCATCAAATTAAGATCAAACGCAAAAGGCTAATGAATACGTTCAGTACTGAAGTGTATTTTCCAAGGATGACATTTTCATTTAAATGGAAAAAAAATAGAGAACTGCACACTAACACCATGCCTCCCTCTATTTCTGAAATTCCCTTTAATAAGGAAATAACTTGTGGAATTTGGCAGATTTTCCCTTAACTCTGAGATAAAGACCATATCCTGTCATACTTGGTACCAAATTAGCTGAAATTCCAGAAATAACAATATTGGAGTAGACCACTTCAAAGGTGGTTATTAATCATCAGAAAACTTTTTGACTGTTTGCTGGCTGTTGATCTTCACACTCTTCTACATTTACAGTTTCTTTGAAATCATGAAAGAGGCACATGATTTGTAAAGAAGGTATTTTATGCTTAAAGGGCAGGTGCGCTGACTAAGTCATCACTTCATAATTAAGAATTACGATTATCCTTGGGATATATGGGTTACTTTGAATGTGGAGGGGAGATGGTTTCTGGCATATAATGAGGAAGTATTGTAGTAAAATTTCACATCTTTGCTTATTGATCTGTGTGTACCATACAGTGCTTGTTAATTAAATATTAACTTTCACAGAATGATCATCTAGTGCCTGTACTACTGGTGTCTAATAATATCACTTACCACTAAATTCTCAGGAACCTCTGCGAGATAAATTTATAAGTGCTGTTAATTTTGCAGCAGTGGAAATTGAGAGAGACACACACACAAAAATATTTTTGCCCAAGTGGTAAAGCCAATGTGCATGCCTTCAGACCACATACTTTCCTGCAGTAGTAAACTGTTGTCATCTTTCGCGCTTTGGACAGCTATTTAAGTTGTTATGTTATACGTGATATCCTTCAAGAGCGCATTTTCATTTTCCTTATGTTCACCCAGCTCTAGTAGTAATTACAATGGCACAGAATAAGTCCTCTAATTGCCTTCCTCATTTTTATCACTTGGAAAGTTGTATTTCAGCTCATTTTCTTGACTTTGTGGTAAATGTAGGGTAATAGGGAAGTAAGGTCACAAAAGGCTAGTGAATATTGTAAAGCAGATGGAGCATGGTTACTAATGGAATCTGAGGAGTATGTTGAAGATATTGCATTAAGATTTGCGATGGAGTAAAAGCAAAAGTGAAATACGTGATCATCAGTGGAGGGAAGCTGTGACACACCTGCATGTGCTGCTTTGCATGGGTGATTGTAGAATCCCGTAGGGCTTTCCCCTCCTGGTTGGTAATGGAGGATTTATGTGATTATTGTCTCTGGCAAGTGGCACGCATGGGAGTAATGTTACGATTTTGTGAGTAGATGGCAATACCTGGAGTCTTCATATTTCTTTCATCCCAGTCAGTTTGTAGGTGATGTAGGCGCTGTACTAACCATAGCATAGCAGTCAATTCCCATAGATACTGAACATGTGCTGTTCCCCTTGCACTGCCTTAGTGCTGTCACCTGCCTGTAGTGCTGCGGTTCCTTTGAAAGGGTAGGGAATATTTGTTTTGGAGTGGCTCTCTTTTTCTTTTTTTTTCTTTTTTTTTTCCCCCCCTGAGAAATCTTAGCGTTCTACTGAACAGTTGCATACATACCTGTTCTCAAAATGTGCAGTATGGATAACATATAACCACCTCTACCACCCCTCCCTTTCTGTATGCATGGGTTAGTAACAAGAGAAATCAAGGGATAAGTGTTATAATGTCCCCATCTATATATTGTTATAATTGTTCTCATCTATGTCTTCATGTTAGCCAACCTGACTAACAGATTAACAGTTCTCTGAATTATAACGAGATTTGGAGGAGAGCTAATTGACTGAACTTCAACCCAGAGAAGCCTGAAGAAATACTCATTATGTGGAGAAAGCAAACAAAAGAAATAGCTGAATAATAATTTCCGCTGAAAAAAGTTGTGGGGCTGCTAGTTTGTTACTCAGTTGCATTTAGTTATGTAAGATTATACTCACACAGCAACAGGAGGCCAACGATGCCTTTTGTTCCCTTTGTTCTCTCTAACTTCTAGTGAAATGTAACTTGGAGAGCTGTTGGACTTAATATTCTGAGTATTTTGAACTTGATACCTGAAAGATTTCATTTCTCTAGGAAGCAGTAATTTGTATGAGAGAGGGGACACTTGAGCTGTGATACAGCTGAAGATTCCCTAGCTCTGGAACTGGAGACTGGATTTGTTCCTTCTGAGGGCATACTGCAATGATTGTTATCCCGGATTTTCAAAGGCAGGATTTGGGGTTTAAAGCTGTGAAATAGCAGTATTTCTGGTGGGTTCTATTAGAGTTACTGGACCTTTTGTTATTTATAAGTGGGCCATGGCATCAAATGAACTGCATGGTAAGGATCCTTTCCAATAAAGAGTTTTATTTATTGTTGCATTTTAATAGTTATTCATGATGATTAGGCAGACTATAGACCTAGCATGTCTAGCATTTGAATAGATGTTCTAAATGCATTTAAATATATTTTTAATGAAAGGACATTTTCCAATAGTCTTACAGCATTTGTAATCTGAAGTAACATGCATCTAAAAAGTTGTTAAAAGAAATTTCACATTGATCTGAATTTTTTAACCCAGTGGAAGTTGCATATCTTTTTAATGGGGTTTGGCAGTACTCGTGTTTTGTGTCTATTTTTACTTTTCTTTCTGCCTATATAGTTATTGATTTTGTGCATATGTATGGATGTCTATTTCAAGGAATACAGGGGAGTCAAATGTAAGCAGGACTTCCCCAGGAAAGCAACCAAAATTTTCGCTATCAGTGATTTCTTCCAGTTGATTAGAAAAGCTAAATTTCCAAATTGTTTAAGGTTTGCCTGACGTTGATAGTGGAAATACTACAGAACACGAAGTGGGATGTACATAGGCCTGAGCTTCTGGTGATGCTACTGGGAGCAGCCTCAGAATGATCTGCTTCCAATTAAAATGTCAGTGTGAAGTGTGCATACTGGCCTTCAACAAATATTCTGTGCTGACAGCGGTTTGTTGGAACAGAAGTTTGGGAACCAGTGCTGTATTAAATTGAAAGTGTGTTGACATTTTAGATACATGAATTATAATGACCAGAGTTGCCAACTTTGCCAGGTACTGCATTTAATATTCGTAGTTTTACAGAACTTGCAAGGGATCCTGAAGGATTTTTTTCAATAAAGTGTAGGTCCTTAGTTTATTAGCCATATATCATGTTCTGAAGGAGTGATAATATATGTGAAAGTAAGTAGGTTTCCTCTTAATACATAGCTAGGAGAGCAAAATACTAGTTTTTAATGGAAACTCTTGTAATAATCTTACGGATGTTGTATTCATTTTAAGTGGCAAAACAAAGACATTCTTAAATTCAGAGAGTTTTAGCTGTACATTGCATGTAGTTAGTTATTCACGAGACTGTTTCAGGAGATTATGTTAAATGGTCATCTTTATTTCTTATATTATCACTGGTTTTGCTCTGCTGCATATTTAATATAAGCAGTGAATAAAGTGAAAAGTTAATACAAAATAGATACTGGTTAATATTTTAATGATAAAGATATCCCATCCTTTTGAAACAGCTGAAGCTAATATAGAATAATACGTTGCCTTTTCCACTTACTTTTAGGCTATGTTTTAATGGCAGTCTTCATGCTGAATTTAGATCTGTACTACATGAAAATATAATAATTTGTTCAGTTTTAACAGTACCTGCCTCATGCTGTCTTTTCTTTAGCCTCTTCAGATCATGATGCTTTTCTACTTACTTTCCAGGGCTTTTTAACACAAAGACCAGACATTTTGAAATTAGGTTTAATTAATTGTGTTTTAAAACCCAAGAGTTGAGTATTTCTACAAAAGGTCCTTGATTGTCAAAAGCTTATAGTAAATATTAGGAGAGATAGCAGTTAATCTTTCCATTTTAAGACTTATTTGTCTATCACATTGTTTATTTCTTTATACTTTGCTCATGCCCTACTTGGTTAGTCTTAAGGTAAAGGATAAACAGACACTGTCACCACAGTTTATCCATCCTTAACATTTTTTTTTTCCTCAGTTACCCAGTGGTGAACTGCCACTCCTAATTTTGCTTGCCTCTGTTCTGAGGACTTGAGCTTTTATAGATTTCTGTTATTAACGTGAGTTTTATTTTCCCATCTATGAATTAACCTGCATAGAAAGGCTTGTGCACCTCTATGATACTCAGTATGAAGAATGTGATGTAGGAAAATTGTACATTTGTTTTCCTGTGCATTTGAGCATGGATTCCTTATTCAGAGACCATATCTCTCTTGTTTTGAAGCATATAATAAATCTGACTGTGCACTTCATTTGGTCTTTGAAAACAAAGTGGTATCCTCTAGACGTGAGTAGTTTTCATAATACAGGATGTGAAGCAGTATGTATAGATGCTGTTCTTAAGCTCTTGTTTCTGTTATTTTAATGCCTCCAAAGCTTCTGTGTCCCTTTCCTCAGCTGTCAATGCCTTGTATTCTCCTGGGTATTATGAGAAATCAATCATCTACTTTGTTTCCAACACAGCAAGATGCAAGCGAGAAATTTAAAGGTTTCTAAGAGAAAATATTCGTGTTGGAGGTCTCTATACTCAAATGGTATATTTTGTTAATATCAGCGTACCTAGTTATCCCAACCTTGATCTGAGATGCAGTTGGAGAGAGAAAAATGAAATTGAGAAAGAACAATTAAAATTAAAACTGATTGTAACAAAAAGAGGACAAAATATTTTTATTTAAATATATACATTCATAAACATGCATACATAAAACATTTAAGCAGAAAATATCTAGCTGATTTGATGGTGAAATTCTTTATTACAAGTTTCTTCTGGAACAATATTTTCTCATAATCTCTTTCTACTAAAGACAGTTAAGATGCAGGTATATTTTCCTATACCCATTAAAACTTATCTTGGTTATCTTTTTAATTACTCCTTAATTTTTTTTTTAAGTTTACTGTTTTGAATGATATGATAATAACCTGTGAAGAGACAGATGAGGTACTGTGTTGTTCACAATTCTGTGAAGTATGAATTCTGTAAGAGAAATTCAGGTTTCACTTGGCTATCCTCTGTTAAGTATTTATTTATGAGCTTATTATGAACATATATTTGTCTTAGAACATCATCCTCTTCTCAGTTACTGTCCAGCTCTCACAGGCAAGTCACTGAAGACCAGATTTAGTTTCTGATATTTCTTAGGTAAAAAGTAAGAAAAGAAAAAACCTGAAACCACCTATCATGACAAAACCAAATCTTTTCATGCCTTTTATAATAAAAAGCACAAAAGTTGTACAAAGATAATGTTTAAAAGCACTTTGCAACTTACAGTTAACTTATAAAAACACCTCCTGAATTGTCACTGTTCTCTAAAGCTTGCCAGGCAGTGAGCGTACCTGGGACTGTGTCCTTGTTAGCTTCCCCCAGTGTACAGCAACCTGTACCTCTGCCTGCATTCCCTTCTGGTCATTCCACTGCTCCACCCAGCTCAGACACCTGAAGGAGTGAAAGGATGTAACCCTCTGCTTAAGATATGTGCAACCTCTATTTCTGTTGGTGTGTGTAAAATTAGACCTAAACATACAGAAGAGTTCCATTTTTGTTTTGGTTCTGGGTTGTATTGACAGCAGATTCTTTGTTCTTTTCTGTGAATGACTAATACATGAAAAACATCCACACTGCCATGACTCGGGCAAGCTTAAGTTGAACATTGGCAGCCAAAGAAGCAAACATTCTTTGCCAGGCCTACCTCTCTACCAAGGGACTCTGACAGGGAGCAGTTATCCTTGTATCGTCCCCCAAGTCTGCTGCTCTTCTTAGCTAGGCTCTAATTAAGCAGGGCTCTTCCTTTTTTGTTCCTCCTTTGAAGTCTGTTGTTCGCCTCTGGGAGAGGCTGATTAGGTACCCAACAGCCCATTAGTTCCTTCCAGACTCATATAATGGGGTGTACAAACCCTGCATTATGCCACTGCAAAATTGTCCCATTGGGAGCAAAAGGACAAAAAGGTTATGGAAAATAGATTAATTATCTCCTACCCCTTTCCAGTATTACATACATACAGTCATCCCTACACAGTCTGTCAGGCATCTACGTAATCACCCCGGCACAAGTACAGCAGAATGTTTTTGTTGTGCCTGATTATTAGGGCTGCTGATCACAGAAGAAATCCCACTGAAGTATAATTCAGAGAAGACTGTGTAGGAGTGCAACTTCACATAAGCAAAGTTTTCATGAATTCTAAGGACTGTTTAAAGTGCTGTAAGTGACTTTTCATTATATCTGAGTTAATGGTATGGCCTTCTTTATGCTTCTCTCCCCTGCTTTATCTGCCCCCTTCAGCTTTGCTGATAATGCCAGAGTAGAGTTAGTGGGAAATTTAGAGGTGAAGAAGTGTAGAATCATCTTAAGCAGACACCATTATAAAGTATCCAAGTTACTTTTATGTATATATTACATAGAGGATTACCCCTTCTTCATACATTCCTGAGTGATTAAAATGCAGGGTGAAAGACCTGCCTGTTCAGTGAGGCTCTGGGCTGCTCAACAAAAATGGATTACCATCCTGTGTGCTGATTATTACACTGTCTTTAGAATTCTGCTAAGAACTGTAGAAATTAAACTAAAATACAGTAACTCGGTTTTGTTAAGAGTGTTTTGCATGCCATGGGACACTACTGAAAAAAAGGTCTAGAAGTATGATCTTCCCAGCATTTGTACTCTATTTTTTTCCCTCTTATAAAATGCTTTTTTTTCAGCTGTCACAGATGACTTATTTACAGATACATGTCAGCCCTTCTCCCAAGATTTTTGCTTCATTAATAAGACTTTAAGGCAAAACTTTTTACACTCTTCCTAGATATGCAATGTAAAACTACTCTAAAACTATTTCATTCCATCTGATCACTTCCTTGAATGTTACATCAACTGTCTGAATATTAGACGCTAGAAATGAGACTTAAGAAGCTGAAGTTGGTAAGCAGTGAATACACTTAGTGCCTTATTTTGTATTTTATTCACAGGCAGCTGAGCTTTGATAGTTTCTGCAAGTCGTTTGGCTTTGTTGTATTCATTGTAGTATTAACCCATGCTAAATCCACTTAAATTAACCTAGTCTAAGTCAAAACAGTTAGTCTGAAGAAATAGTGCTTGAGCTGTGAAGACTTACTGTAAAGCACAGCTGTGCTGGCATCTGACAATATCTGCTTACTCCCCTGCAAGGCCATCCAGCTCGAATAAAAAGGTAGGAGTTTGGCATGTGTGTGGGCCTCCGATTATCTGAAGTGGTTGAACTAAAACTCAGTTCTGCTGTAAAGAGACTAATAACTGAAAATACTTGACTGGTTTGTATAACTTTAAAGCTGGTATATAATATGTACTTCCAGTTCAGCACCGATTTCAAACCATTCATCTACCTTTGATGCTGATACAGTCATGTTTGTTGAGGTCGTGTCAGAACCTTAATGTTATTCTCATTCTTTGTTTCCTAGAAGGAAAATTCAGAGAAAACGTTTTCAGTTGGTAGTGCATGCGTAGTCTGAACTGATCTTTAGTCTAGAAGTCTCAGCGTAAATCGTCACAACGAGAAAATACAGAGAATCATATATAAAGTAATTAGGCTGAGTTACCTTTTATAATGTAAGGTGTTCAGTCCATACAATAGAGAGATAAAAAGCATAGCCATATGTAAGCTGGAGAATATATTGAATGTAGAGGGACAGAATTACTTACATAACATCACTATCATGAGACCAGGAAGAAGGTGATCTGGAGAGCTTTGTGGGGGGAGAGCACATAGAAGAAAAGGGAAGTCGGTCAAGGTAACACAGACGGTACTCTAGGGAAAGCGTACAGTATCAGCAGTGGGGTTACTGTAATGGAAAATATAGCAAGAGGGGAAACAACAGATAATGGCTGCTGAGAAACTTGTTCTTGCTGTGTAGATATGATGTGTTTACTGTTCTAGGGGGATTATCAGATCTGCACAGACATTCGTTAGAACTGCATCTTTTTATATGAAGGGAAAAAAGTATTTTTCCCTGTTTAAGTGGTCAAATGATTAATTTTAAAGCCACAGAATATCATATAATATTTGTATGTATAAAATACAAAAGGCCAAAAATTAAAAGGTAAATAGACTCTTTATTAGAGGAGCTTGTTGGGAGGAAATTTGTGGAAGTACACTGCTGAGGAAAAAAAAAGTTCAAGTAACAAATTATGACTGAGTTTTTTTCTGAGAAGGGTCATGTGTCACTGTAGTTACTTGGCGCAGTTAGTAGCAGAGGATATACATGCAAGCAGTAAAATAGTATAGAGTTTCTGAATTATGCTACACAAACCACTAACAGTACACCAGGATCTTCAAAGCAGTATGCTGTACAAAAAGAGTTTTGCAGAGCCTAGTCAGAAGTGTTGCTGCTACTGCTGCTGGCATTACTCTTGAGAATAGTATGGTCAAGCAGGAACTGCTGGCAGTAGGTTGTTTTTTCTTATCTCAGGTTGCCACCATTTTCTAATGCCTGGCGGCGGACCCCTCTCCTGGCTCATCCATGCTTATGAGCATCTGATGAATCCAGGAGGCTGTATGGATCTAGAGGAGATATATTGGTTTCAGGGTAAGCTGTCGAGTTAGGAGTATATGCATTTAGGAGGGTTGATTGTGTTGGAAGGAATAGTGCTGGGTAGTAGCAAACCTGTGTCCTTTGAATGGGATGTTCTCTGTCTATATAGATATGTGCAGTCCTTATAGCTCCTGGAACCTCATGAGGATGCCATGGTATTGATTGATTAGATAAGTATCAAAGCACTGCAGCGGGACACAGAGAATCCCCCCTGTCTGACTTGCCAGAACAACTGGCTTAAATCTGTGACAAGAGGAAGAACGAAGTGTTTTCACATCTCTGCCTTATTCCAGAGCATGGCTCAGTGGCACGAGAGGAAACTAAGTCTGGAAAACTCTATAGTTCCAAGGAGCTCCATGAAAAAAATTTCATCACCGATTGTTTTTCTGATCAAGGAGTGCTAACCAGGCTTGATTAAAAGGCATGATGGTTTTTCTCATGCTACCAAAGTGAATCTAGCTTGTGAGAGAAACCATTTTTCTGCTCATATATCTACCCACAGATATTATTGTTGTTGTTAAATAAAACAAAATAGCTTTTCACTTAGCTACTGACTTTGAACTAAGCAATAAATATGTTTTCCACGCATTAAGTCTCAGAATAAGCTCGTTGAAACAAGGACTTTGTCTTCATTTGCGTGGGTATCGCTAGGTTTCTGAAGAACATACTGTTTTGGTCATTATCATGACTGGTGAACTGGGGCACTGAGCAAGCTGAATCAGTTATCATAAAGCCAGTTAGCAAGTCAGGAGGGAGCAGCAAATAGGTGCTCAAAATCGTGTAGTCCAAATACCCCTCTAAACTGTGATTTCCATTCAATGTGAACAGCAGTTTGCATTTTTCTGTCTCTCTACTTAACAATTCAATAGGATGTGACATGTTTTTAAAGAACTGGGAAGAGCAGAGATTATAATTGAAAGAGTGAAGTGGGTAGTATTTACAAAACCAGGTTATTCAACCCCTGGATGAAGATCTTCCAGTCAGATGAGCCTAATTTATGCAGAAAGGAAAGTGTGCTATTTGTTGAAAGGTCTGTTCTTTGCTATCAAGCTTGATGGATGGATTAAAGGAAAAGGAAGAATTTCATTAAAGGCACATTTCAAAGTCAGCATAAGGGATACATCTCTACAAATATTTCCACTGAACAGGAGGCAATCTATAATGCCACTGAGTCTGGATGTGAATTCTGTTTTCTCCTATGTGTACGAAGACGGTGAGTCTTTTTCCCTTGTTTTAATGCTAGCCAGATATGCTAGCTGTTGCCAAACGCTATTATTTCCTCTCATACAAAAAATACGCTTATCTATTTATGCACTTACTCTCATTACTGTGTACACTAATCCTAAGCATTCTGAAAACAAGTTTATCAGCAGCCTTGTTTTTCTTGCATGACTTCAGTAGAATTGTGTCCTTCTTTCTAATACAAAGAATTACTACTCAAGCATTTTTCTTAGGGACTGGTAGGTGATTTACCATCATCTTTCTCTAAGATGTATGAAGATAGCTGAAATTCTTTTGCGACCGCTGCCTTTCTCCCACTACTGTTTTTATGCGATTCCTCTGTTGTGTCCTGTTTTTGCAGTCTGCATTCCATCCCCCTCTTTCTCAGCCATACAGGATCACAGAAATAAAAGCTGGCAATGATAGACTATTTGGGGAATATATAGTACAGAGGAGGAAATTCAGATCTGGAGGAATATAATCGGAGGCTCTGTTGCTAGTCTCGTAGGTTTTATTCCATATTTCTACCATAACACCTTTTTGTAGCTTCAGGATATCTCTATAATGCAACTGTGTAGTAATAACACCTTCAGTTGCTTAGTTTCCTTTTCTTTAACAACCACCTATCAGGTTCTTAAATAGCACCATTTTTTATCATGTTACATACCTGTGATTTGGGAAGGGAAAGGCATGTAAAGGCTAAACATACTGGTATCAGGTAGATAGGAAGAGGAGAAGTTGAGGCAGTTTTTCTCCTGGAGACTTGAGTTGAAAAGAACCCAGGAACATGTACTTAACATTTTAAGAAGAGACAGCTAAAAAAGGGAGCTAAACCTCTAACAGTAGATCTTCTTTTTCTTGTGGATATTAATGTTCCTTATCTCAGAAGGACTAAAAGGCAGCCTCTCAATGACAAGCACAATATGCTTTTTCATGCACTGTTTTATTAGTGTGCCTAAGCTGTGACCTGTAGCAGCTCTGTCCTGCTGAAGTGTTGAACCACCCACGGTATTCCACCAGGAAGCTGTGCGTGACCTGCAGCACTGTGGAGACAGAAGTTTCAAAAGCAGGATACAATAAGTGGCCACGATGCTGCTGTTTTCACAGAGGGAAAAAAAAATGTTCTGAGCTGTGGGAGGTTAGTTTAAAGAGGAACAGTAAGTTTCTCACTATGATTTACCTTCATTGGACAAAGCCATAGTGCATAGGGGAGTGAAGTTAAAATGTAGGAAGACAGTACTTTCTCTTGCTCCATCTCTGCTTATCTAGGACTTTGATTCTATACTTTGAGCAGTATAGAAGCTCCAAGTTTTTTGAACAGTTGTCGGACACAGTGTAGTCTCTGCATATAGAGATCACAGCTTGAAAAATATGTAATTCATTGTTATTTTACCTTTTTTTTTTTTACTGAAAGGTTATGAGAAAATTATCAAGGGCAACGATGGGAAAAATGTATATGAATATTTTAAAATATATGGCAAGATAAATTTTGGGGGATATATTCAACTGTAAGCGTAAAAACTACTGAAAGGCAACTTCTGTTAGTAGGCTTTAACTAGACTATGTTTCTTTACACAGTTAAATAGCATAATTCATTTCTCCGAAAGTCTTACTGTGGCCTAGTCTGTCTTGTACTCCTTTGTTTCAGTGTCATCCTTAAACTGCTGCTCTTTATTCTTTGCGATGTTCTTCAGTCTGAACTGTCAATTTATGTTTCTTCAACTGTCTTTTCACTCATTTCCCCAAAATATAACCTATGGTAGTCTTTGGTTATACGTTTGTACAACGAATGGTAAATAGATCACTTTGCTTACCTTGTAAAGTAGCTTACCGTGTGTGCATGGGGTTTCCAGCTGTAAAGAACTTGTTGTCAATGCCTCAGGCTGTTGTTTCTGTTTGTTGCTTTTACAATTGTCCTTGTAAACAAGAACTGTGTCTACACTTAGATTTAAATTTTGCCAGATGGCTTTTGTATTCCAATCGCAAGAATCTGTAGTTGGAACAGACCTCTAAATATATAAATATATAAATGCATAATTTATATAAATATATAAATGCAAAGTTATATGATTCTGTGATTGAGTATCTAATTATTTTATGTTTGTTTTTTTCCACAGACAGGTACTTCTAGTACACTAAATGGATTTTTATTTTTGTTTTTTAGAAATGTGTTATGTTTGAATAATGTCTCTCCTCTTACAATTAATAACAGTATATTTCAGGCTATCTCCTTTGTTAGATTTTTTTTTTTTTTATGTGCAGGTTGTGGTATTCACTACAGTACTGTGACTGTGATCATAACTGCTCAGAGTGTGGGACAGTGGCTCACTATTCATATCTCAGTTTTCTGTGAGTTGGACAAATGTGTTATTGCATCCCTGAAGCATAGGCCTCAAAACTGTATTCGTGATCCTGTTTTACAAGAGGGATCTAATTAGAAATGCATTATCATGGTGCTTTAGGCTTTGCCAAAGCGTATGTATTCATACACATCCTGCTTCTTAGAACACGATTCAGAACCAGCTGCATTTCCAAACATATTCATGCTGTAATCATAAAAGGGGACAACCAAATTATAGCTGAGTCAACAAATGCTTTTGCATTAGTGATATGAATAGGCTCCAAGCCAGCAGTAATCATAAAAATAACTGATTATTTGTACGTGAGTGAAACATGTGAAAGTCTGCATGGAGGAAAAAGTAGCAAGGAGATCTTTTGAATATATCTCTCAAAAGGATAAAAAAAGAGAAGGTCTGGGGTATGTGTATTAATCAGGTTTATTTCTCTATCACTTGATATTGTACTTTTATTCACTATTTTCAAAAATTGTTCTCTCCTTTCTTAGAACTTTTGTAAAAATGTGTTTTCAGTATGTGGGAACAGTTGAATTACTTTATAGATCTGCCTTTAAATTTTTGCTATTTTATTCATGGAGCTAAATGTGTAATACGGATTATACCAGCTGTGACCAAATTCCACTGTAGTGACTTGAAACATTTTCATTATGTTTAGTTTCTCTCTGGAGCCATTGAGTTAGTTCCAGATTCAGTATTAAGTCTTTCCAGTAGTTCACTCCCTGGCTAGCCTCAGATATTATCCTAAATATTTACAAGAGAGGGGACTTTTCTAAATCTTAAGAGATTTGGAGGATAAGCACAAGATTTGGAGATGAACACAATGTAATTCTGTATTGAGGTTTTGGGTTTTATTTCAAAAGCAGCAACAAACAATTGAGGGAATCAGAGAACCACAGGATCACTGAGGTGGGCAGGCACCTCTGGAGAACAGTCAGTCCAACCCTGCTCAAAGCAAGGGCAGCTACAGCAGGATGCCCAGGGCTGTGTCTAGATGGGTTTTGAATATCTCCAAGAGTGGAGACTACACAGCCTCTCTGGGCAACCTGGTCTTGTGTTCAATCACCCTTTTCTTAGATTTAAACAATGTCTTAACCGTGTTGAATGGAATTGATGGAATGGTAAAGTTATGGAGCCTTTCGCTTTTAAGTCTCTTACATAAAACTTGTGTTTTGTTAACATCTAAATGGCAATCATGTGTTCTTAAACTACACTTAATATTCAAATGAAGATTTCTGCCTATATTGTGGCTATTCTGTGCATAAATGCTGGCCATTGCATCTCTTTTTGGGAAATTTCTATAACAATATTTTTTCTCATGGCAATGCATGGTTTTAGTTTTAATACACTTAAAAGATTAATAAGTCTTTGGCATCCTTACAAGGAATTTTAATATTAGCATTTCCATACATGTAATGAAAAGAATTTTCATGCAGGGAAACTAGTGGTCTGCTTAGTATGATACAGTAAGTCACCAGCAGATGGGAATGCAATCCAAGAGTCTTGATCATCTCTTACCTAACTCTAACTTGCTGACAAGCAAATCAAAACAGAAGTTGCTAATGAATTGTACAAAGTTCTGTCTTTCTGAGCATACGTTTCAAAGAAATGTAATGTTACACTGCACAAAATAACAGAAAATCAAGGCATACTTTTTCTTGGCAAAAATCATCCCAAAGTAAGTTCTAAGCTCTGAAAATACAGTATTCTGGTTTTTATGTGTGTAGACAACACTGCACTGCTTGTATACCTTAATTTTGTTTGTATTAAAGTACTTACCTTGGAATGAAAATATTCAGCCATGGTTTGAAAATAGGTTGCAGTTGCTACTACCACGTAAGTTGCCAATCCAGATTTATATTTTTAAACTTCCTTGATTTCCTCTTTTTTTTTTCTATATGGCTATGATACATAGTGAGGCAGGTGAGCAAAATAATTACATAAGGGCAGTTTGTACTGCCACCACTTAGAGCTGTTTATTTAGAGTTCTTGCAGTTAAAGCCAAAGCCATTAGATGGTGCCATGCTGTAACCAGAATTTTCTCTTCATATGCTTAAAACTAGCTGTATGTTGCATCTGGCACGATCTTAAATGACTAAACCTATTCTTCTAATGCATTGACTTGTATTGGTCAGCCTTAGTCATTATGCGCAAAACCCAGACAATAAATTAATCTATAGAATTTTTTTATTTGTTTCAATGAAAAGACTGCACCATCCTGAAAATTCAACAAAAGAGAAGGCAATGGCAGGACAGATTTACTGCCCCTTTTTCAGTTGAAAGCAGTGTGCAATCTAAATGATTTACTTGTTTGCTAGCCCTGCATGGTGCTGTCTCCTGGGTTATCATTCACTTAAATGGCCAATGTAGTACAATGAAAATGATAGTGCGGTTACAAATTCACAGCAATTTACTGGTTAGAATCTGAAACTGGTAAATTATTTAATTTCAATTTTTTTCATTTACTGTTCAAGGTTGAAAACTTAGACATGGAATGTTAAAAAATAGAAAAGAATTTAGCAGCTTTGGAAGCCCAGGTTGTAAAACTGTGGTGATAGAATGGTGGGCTTTATTGTGTATGTAGATGTAATATACTTAGTCTTTTGTACAGCATTTGACTTACTACTGTGTGACATTCTGATAGAAAATTAACACTCTACAATATCAGCAAAGCCCATCATAAGTGAATTAAGTGCTAGTTAACTGACAGATCTCAAAAAGTAGTTGTTAATGGGGTATCATCATTTAAATGGGACTGGTTTTTATCATGTTTGTGTGAGAATGGTAGAAGGCCTGACTCCCTGCATTTTCACATGTGAATGATAGATATAAAATCATTGCTAGTATCTAAGGGTGACATAAAAATTGTCGGGTAGCAGGTCATGACCTGGTCAGGGCACCCATGAAGAGGAGTTTAGGTTACTCTGTGACCTCAGCCCGTGCAAACAAATCTACCTATTCATTTTAGTTAGTACAGACAAATGCAGAGTTATGAAGCTGGATAGTTAGGAACAAGCAATGCCATCTATATAAAAATGGGGGTTGTATTCTGAGAAGTGAAAATTGAAAATAATCCATAGGTGAATTTTAATCATGACGTTAAAACAATGTAAGTCCTTGTTCTTGAAGGAAAATTCTTCCCTGCCATTTCCATTGGCATGTGACCTTGTGGTCACCCAAATGAGAGCTAAGTATTTTCTTTGGTAGGTCAGTTTTAAGCTGGATCAGTTCCCTTACCTGTCTGCATGCGTGGCCTCGTAAGCTCTTGTGCTTGGCATAGTTGGGAGCTGGGAAATAATTGGATTGCATTTTTCAGTGGAATTGATAATTGATTATGAAAGCAAACCCTGTCACCACACAATTCAGCAGGAGCTCCCACTAAGAAGCCTTGAATAATAACACTGCAAAGGAGCTAGGGAAATTATTTTATATATATAAATATATATATGTATCTCAACATTGAGACCACTGTGATGGCAGTTCTGTTGTCCATAATTTTACAAGATTTTTTGTCTCAGGAGTGATTCAATGATTGGAGAAAACTTTTGGAGGAGAAAGGCTTCAACCTCAACAATTTATCACCTGAAGAAAGTCGAAGAAGGACTTTATTACAATGTGTATAACAGCCCAACCAATAACAAAGTTCATCACTACGTGGTATGACTACCTGAATCATGATGACATTTAGCAGTATGCTGACTATGTGTCCACCAGGACATAAATAACGAAAGCCCAGCTGCAGCAGGATATATTCATAGCAGCTGGACATTGCGCAGGTGCCTTCTGCAGGTATCTGATCAAAATCCAGATCTTGTCAATCAGAAAACTCCTACTGATCTCAGAACATTTGACTCAAGGTCTGGTGAAACTCTTGAAACAAATTCAGCAAGGGCCTTTCATGTGCTTTCAGGTTAATCCAGAATATAGGTAGTAGTATTTCATCTAACAAAGAGCTAACCTACATATCATAGGGTTTTTTTAATCAGCTATCATTAACTTCTTTCTTTGAGTTTTCTTCACATCTTCTTTAGACCTGCATTAGGACATGTGCGATAGTTACCGCTATCTTTTCTTTCTTGATATTCCATATCCTATGAAGGAGAGCATAAATTCAAGGATATCATTGTTGGGCTTTATTTCCTTTAAAAGTCCAAAATAATAAAGACTTTGATAGACCAATCTCCATTATTTTTTTTTCCCTGTTTGGCTACCAAACACTTTAAAAACCAAAATTCTTCGGATAAATGAGCATAAATAGCTCTTAAAAAGAGGGAAGCAAAAGGAAAAGCAAAGAAAGAATATGTCAAGTTTTGGAATGAGTATTTTAATTCATAACCTTCCACCTCTGGAGACCTTGTTTCAGAAACAGTTTAGGACAGGTGACATGAGTTTGGTCCACTCAATTCAATTCCAAGAAGACATTTGTCCAAATTACAAAACCAGGCCGGAGTCTGGTTTCCATAACTGACAGGTTCTGCTCAGGAGGGGTTCTGTAGCTGAACAGTGGGGATACTGGAGGTCAGGACTAAGCTGCATTGGCAGAACTGCGCGGGGGAGTTTTCGCTGAGTTATGGATGCCTCTCTGAAGTTAGCAGATTGGGCTATTTCTTTGTCTCAGCCAAAGCTGCCAAAAGTGCTGAGAGCTGTGACAGCCTTTTTCAAAATTTTGACTTTTATTCTGTTATGTAACCATGAAATAGTGGTGACAAACTGAATCACACTAACAAAAAGACTTTCTAACAGAAGGAATTCACACTTTCACTTCATTTTATGGCTAGGCAGCATGCATTACAGGCAGTGAATTGTTAGGGTGCACAATGTGTGACCATCAACTTCAGTATTTGTTCTTTTAAGCTTTGAAACTTAATTGCATTTAATTATTGCAGTGGATCCTGATTTTATCCCTCTACAGGTCTAACAGATTACATTCCCCATGTAAAAGCAAAAAGAGGAGGATTATATCACAACGTTCTTGTCCTCCATATAGTTTGCAAGATCTTAGAACTGCGGAATGAGGAAGTGCATTGAATACTCATATTATGTGATTATTCTCCCAAACATTTGTTTGTGATATGGTTGTCTTCACTGCTTAGATTCCGCTTGCTTGAGACAATAGCTAAGCATCTGCTAGTCACTGCAAAATCCTGCAAAATAAAGAGTGAAGTTTTACCTCAACTGACACCAATCAGTGAAGCATGTGCTGCAGAAACTCTGAAGAGAATTTTAACATTGTTTTAATTGCATGTTAAAAGTCAAATAATGTTTACCTCAGTGGGGCAGTGAGTTAAAAGCAAAAAACAAAAAAAGCTTTTTTGTCAGTTATTATTCTTTTAATATTATTTCTTAAATTGCTCAAATGTTTTATATATTGCAAACTATGCTAGTTTGCTTGGTATTATTTAAGGTGATTTGAGAATGCACTTTAATGCTGATAGATTGTTATGACCAGTGTGAGCACACCAGCTTTTTAGTCTGAAATAGAATTACTTAGTATAAACACTTACTTTTTTGAATGTGAAACTTTATTAAAAATATTACTGTTCCTGCAGATTTTTTTTTTTAATGGGACTATAAAATAGTAGTTGTATTTTAGAACCCAGTAACTGAAATTTTAAAGCTGGCTATAATGCTTGTTAGGAAGGAGACTGAATTTTAAGGTGAGTTTTGTATCAGAGCAAATAATTTTTGTGAATGTGATGTCTATGTGAGATGTGACCTCTTGATAGTATTTATGAACTCTTGAAGCTGAAACTGATGACACCACCAAGTATTGACTGTGGAGAGGTATCATATACAGATACTATTGCAATTAGAGGAAACAGAAAGATACATTATTGAAGTAAAAGCAGCGGAGTCCTCTATATTCCACTCCAGCCACTTCCTCTTTTCAGTGATCTCTCAATCTGAAAGTAGTAATTGCTAACGAGGAATCCTCATGGTTTTCAGATGAATAATGCTTACCTCATCAGGGACCTCACATTTATTCTGCTACGTCAGATGCTGGATTTTCCTAGATATTTTGTCAAGATGTTTCTACTATTACCAGAAAAGAACAGAAAGCAGAAAAGAAAGAAAAGCAGTGTGTCTTAATAACCACAAAAGATAGAGTGTTCCATCATGTCACTACATCCACTTAGTCTTTGGGGTGAAGAGATCATATTCATTGTTCTCAGTGCTTACAGCTTCTAGGTCAGGTGTGGTAGTGCAAATGAAGTTGTCTTTACTGCTGCACTTGTGTACTTACTTGATAAAGTTATGAATAGAAATGACTGGGGATTACACTTACTTTTATTGACTATAAAAAAGTACAAGGTAGGAAAGCATTATATTCCAGTGCCTCCCAACAGACTAGGAAGGAAAGTGAATTTAGGAAAAAAATCACTTACCCTGAAGTTCAGATGACAGTCACATTTTTGTCATTTGTAAAATCCTGCTTTATTTTATTAATACAGTATGGTGGGAGGAAGCTAGACAATTATCCTGATAAATAAGGTTGATTAATTATTGCAACATAATTAATTATTGTAATATAATTTAAGGGCAAACTTCAGCTTCATCTGCTGTTTCTCCTGATGTGAGCAATCAAGGAAGTACATACAGGCATGCTGGCGAGAGTGGGGATAGTGACAGAAAAGAAAGCTCCACTGTCCAGATTGGTAGCCAGAAGGCATCTTCTCTGACCCTTTGTTTGCTAATCATTAATTTTATTTTTTTTTAGGTTGTAAACATTCTTTGAAGAAAATCTTTGCTGGCTGCACTCTGGGTTTTTTTTTTTCATTTTTCTTTTCTTTTTTTTTTTTTCCCCTGCTGACTCAGTCCATCAGTTTCCATTTAGCTAGGCAGAAAATTCAAGGAAACATTCCAAGAACAGCACAGAGATACATGCCTCTTCTGAAATACTATGAAATTAAATTAATCCATTATATGTTTAAAGTGAAGACCTACTAAAGAATGAGTAAATTGTACTGGAATGTTGTAGACATTCTAGAAGAAGATAGTTAAACTGTATTAAAACTGGAGTACATGTATGTAAAAAAAAAAAAAAAAAAAAAAAAAAAAAAAAGAGAAAGAGCAAAGAGCAAATAAATATGACCAGGCAGAATGTGGTGGAACACAATTACTTATACTCCACAGTAGGACAGATGTTTGGGTTTAGTGAAATAATATTTACAGATAGGAACTTACCTCTGTATATACATGTAAACCCTTTTACAAGAAGTTTATTCATTTGCTTTTCACCAAGGATTTTACTGGCATGTACCCAACACAGATTGAAGCCTGTGGATCAAAGCCCAAGAGTCACAATTCCCTAATGCAGACTGTAGAATTTTTCACATGAGCAATGCGTGTTGGGAAATCCCTGAAGCCAGAGAAGAAGGGATGCAGGTTTCATAAACTTTCTTCCACTTACCTGCTCTATTACAAGATGTACACAGGAGAAAACTCATGTTCTTACCAGGCCCCATCTGAATCTCTGAAAAGAGTGCATGATCCGATTCATTTCCGTTTATAATTCCGTTGTCTCTTAGTCACTATTCACAGTGTTCAGTTATAAAAACACGTTTGGATTATTTTACCACCAGAATATATTGTACCAGGAAAGTAAATACAAGCATTTGCCAGGAGCTGCTTGAAATGGTACAACCTAATGGAAACTTCTCTGCATTTTTCCCCAAGGATAGTAAAGTTGTGAAGAGTGAGCTTTTTCTCAGTAGTGTCTAAATACAGAAGAAATTTGGACAAAGACAATTAGTGTAAACATCAGTATTTCTGGATCATGGAAATACAAAAGTGCTATATACATGAAAAATGCAGGTGTTTTTGAACCATTTTATGCATGCTGAAGACAATAACATAATATAAAAATCTTGGGTGTTCATATGGTACAGCTGATTATTCACAGTGGGTTGGGAACATATAAGCTGCAGCATCAGTCCCATTGCTGTTATTCTTGAGTACACAGCCAGCCATTCCCCTACGTCTTTAATTCACTAACATTTACTGCTTAGTAATGGGAAAAGTTAGCATGTTGCCTGACTAAAGGACTTTCTGCCCGTGTTTGTGTGGAACCCGTTCTCCAGGTGGAAATAAGGAACACCCCTAGAAGAGAATCACTGCCAACCCAAAACAGTGTACAAAGACACAATACTCCAATTGACAGTGATCCTTGCCGGCAGGATTTCAATCTGAACAGAACACTCCTTTGACAGATACTCCTCTTCTACAGAGTACTGCAAATGCCCTGTACATAAAATCCTATGATGAGCCCTGTTTTTATTTTGGACAGCAGTAAGAAAGAGGGGATTTTGGGGGGTGTTTGGTTTTTTTTTTTTCTTTTCTTTTTCCCCAGAAAGTATAGATCACTCCTCTAGGAGGCAGATGGTCACAGTGGTCATACTCCCCGCTTTGTAACTGGCACTTGGTTTTGGCATGCTAATGATTTCTTGTTCCCAAAAATAGCTTTACAGACAGGGTCAATTATATTTTTGGATTGTACAGCGTGTATAGCAATTAGTTAGTTGCACAAGGCAGTTGGTTTATAATGCAGTACACTCCTTCATAATTGGCACCTTTTTGATATCCCGTTTATAATGGAGGGGTCTATCTTTACAAACAGTTCCTTGTATTAGCATGCAAATACACTGGCTCCCCCCAGATAGTTTTACACACAGAGTCAATTATATTTTTGCATTGCGGGATGTGTGGACTAATTAGCTATAGAGAAATGGGGCACTTGGTCTTCAGATTTCAAGATCTTACTGCACTAAGTGATTTTGAGACACTGTTAAGGGCAGGCTGGTAAGTAAAATTGCAGAAAGTGATTGTGCTGGCTCATCTCTCAAACTTTCATTTGAATGCAAAATGAGACATTTTATAGTTACGCTATTTCGTTATCCTTCACTGTCTAGATCACTCTGAAGCGGATGGGGTCAGATGCCACACACAGTACTCTGCAGATCTGGATGAAAACTACTCGTGGGTTTGGTCAGGTGGGAAACGTCCTAGAACCAATGTGGTTAATACTGTGCTTTAGATTCAGGTAGTAGTTCAGATTTTAATGCGCATGTTGTTAGTAACTGCTCACTGATTCGTTAATTGTTTTGATATCAACAGCCACTTTTGTTGGCACAGTTAAAAGTCTCTCAGGAGAGCAGATAAATGAGGGAGGAAAAGGTTTCATACATGGTAGTTAAGACAAGATTTGTCCTTAAAGTATTCCAAATCAAGCTGTAGCTCTGCTGAATCTCTGTGCTAAATCTAGAGATTATTTTAGGCTGGCATTTTATATAATTCTTTTTCTTGCATGTAATGACTGGAAACAAAGAAACAGAGAAAATAGTGAATTTGCTATGCGCTCTGTAGTCTTTATGACAGAATGGCCATCTGTAAAACATTGGTCAGAGGTACAGTATAGTTACTACAAATACTTCACGTTCTGAGTATGCTGAAAAATTGTGTTATACTGGAAGTTAGCAAGTGGTTCCTGAAATACTGGGGACTAGGAGGTTTAGGTTTGGGTTTTAGTTAATACATTTTAAAGTGAGGAATGCTCTATTAGTTCGTCTATTTACTTACTTATTTATTTTCCTTAATACCCTATCATATGTTACTGGGGGAGCAGAGAGGAGTTAAGAAATAACAATGCCAGCAGGGGATGAATGAAAATTATATATTTGAAGCTACCCTAACAGAAAGGTTCCTGCTCTAGCCTATATTATAGGTTTGGAGACTAAGTGATTGCATGTTCTTTTCACACCAAGGAAGGAAATCACACTTGTTCTTGATATCTAATAATGATACCACACAGTATGCACAGTCTGAAATCAAGCAGAGAAAAAAGATAGGTTTTCTGCTGCCCAAGGGGACTGATGTGATTTATACACATTTCTGAAACATCGTTAAGAATGGATTCAAAAGCTGGAATCATTTTAGAATGCAGCAGAATCTACAGAGTAGATGTTTCCGTAGCCTCAGCTGGTACTGTCATTGGGACATGGCTTATGCTGTTCTTGCTGAAAGTATGGCTACTTGTAAACTACAACCCCAAGTGTTCAAGGATTTTCGTATTATTAATAAAAAGAAAGTGACATAACAGCCTCTGAAGAGGAGACACATTTTAATAGAAACGCTTCTAAGAAAAACTTTGGCAGTTTAGCTATTTTATTTCTTGATAATGCATGTGTACTACATGCTATACATTTATACAATATATACACACTATACATTCATAGCTATTATATGAGTTACTGCTCCTAGGTGAGAGAAAAAGGAGAGGCAATAGGTAGAGACTTAGCTCTGCCAGCACTGTATATAGGTACTGCCACGGAGATTTGTCACTGCTGCAGACTAGTAGCACGTTACCATCTCCTGGGCCAGGAAGAGAAAGTCTAGTGTTTTCTTTTTTTCTCAGGTGAAATGTCAATTATTACCAATGCAGTTGTTTGGCAAATAGGTAACTAAGCTAGTTCAATAATTTACAGATTAGGTTTTGTACCTAATGGCTTTGCAAACTTCAGTTGTCTAATAAAAAGTTAAATGTTTACACAACACTATCAAATATAATTTCTTGCAAGTCAGAATTGTTTCTCCATATGAAATATGGAGAATATGAATATATTTTTTATAAACTTCAGCAAAATATGTAATTAGTTTGTTAGTTTTAACAAAACTCTGAAAAACTAGAAATCATGTTTTGTATCATTCTGGGTTTTGCTGGAATGTGCCTAAGACTAATATACAAGTTTAAAACTTACACAGGAGTGGGTTTTTTAGTCAAATGAATTTTGTCATGACTTTGTGTGAGAAAAATAGCAAGAGTTATTTGAAAACTGGAAGTTCTGTGTTGTTTTAAATTATATTTGGAGGTGTTTTTTGTTCTGTTAATAGCAATGCCTTGCGCTTTAGTCAAGAGACAAGGTTAGCCTAGGATATAGCTTGTTGCTGAGTTTATCGGAAATACATTTTCTTCCCCATACCTCTGAACACACAGTGTAAGTGTTCCTTTTCAGAGAGGCTGCTGCTTCAGATTTCACATAAGATCACTTTGTCTTCTTACCTCGGGATGTGCACCTTATCTGTATCTTTCCTGAGCATCACTTACTCTTAAGAAATTTGTCCTCTGTGAAAACAAACCCTTTAATAGAATAGATCAACAGATAGATGACCACATATATTACGGCATATGAAGTATCCACATTAGTCAAAATAGATGTGTTTTAATAATGATTTGAAATAACTTTAATTAAACAAACTTCTGCTCTTTCACTGATCATAGTCTTAAACCAATCCCAAGCAATGGCATCTACATCCTGGGAAATTATTGGGAGTGATTGCTATTTAATCAGTGTTTAGATAAGATGCTCTCAGCCATTATTACATTTATTTACATATTGGTGAGTAACGGTGGATCAGAAACTGGATTCAGATTGACTAGGGACAGTAATTTTGGTGGAATTCAATTAACTCAGGTTTTTGGTTGAAAATGTATCTCTGCTTATGAAATACGTTGCAGCCTTTAAAATATTACTGGTAGGACAGGACTAACAGCACGACAAATTAACGATCCGAGTAACATATCTAACACACTAACTCTGAATTTACTTGCAATTTGGAGGAGACAACATTTCTAATTTATTAAAGGAATAGGTCCACAGTGCTTTTTGCCTCAAATTCTGGTGGCTCAGCTGCTGATGTCTTTTCCATGTGACATTAAAAGTGATATGAATATATCATATCCAAGATTAGTTAGAAAAGCACCAGTCTCATGTAGGTGCCTTGAGGATGGCAGATGGTCATGTCTTTGTATCAGTGATACAAATGAACATGCTGTTTATTTTTAGTGATGTAAATTCAAAAAAGCATAGCCAGGTTCTCAGGGAAAATATAAACTTGAAGGATAGTTAGCTTGTGGTACTGGGAAATCCATTTTTATTAAATCTTTATTTTATAGAGAGATCTTGTAATAAGTTATTTCGGAATAAAATCCATGAGATAATCTACAGGAATATAATTCTGGAGCCAGGTAGAAGATACTCTGTCATACATCCCACAGCAGAAAGGCAATGGCTCTGTGAACGTGCACATATCTCTCTGCTCTTCACATTAATTATATATATAAATGTATTCGTCTATAGATGTAGCTGTATCAATGCCTAATGCTGTCTCTCAAGGGCTAGTCCCACAGAAGGGCAATAGACTCCTGAGGCCTGGTCTATTACATATTAAGACCAACTCTGGAGCTTTGTTGTTTACTGAAGTTTATGATGCTATTTTATTCCCTGGTGCCCAACATACTCATTAATTCTCCCTGTGCAATGTTTCCCCCTGTTATGAAAAGGAGTGTGCTCTTTATGTAGCCTTTTCTCCAGAAATTAGCATCCATGTTGCCCATTTTCAGCTCCCCAAAGCAGAAAGCTCTCAGATTAACTCACTTTCTCTGGGAAGATTTTTTTTCCCCCCCACACTACTGAGTATGCTACTTATGCGACTTTATGTTCTTAAGCCATTTTATTACACATGATGAGCATCCTGGATATGAATGATTGCTGTCAGCTTTAAAGATCTGTCCTCCAAAAGCAGCACTCTCTGAGTCATAACATGTTATAACAGTGTGCGATACAAATATTAAGACATAGTAAGAAACAATGATGTTTATTCCAGAGTCATTGAGCTGTGGATCAGAATGAACTTGTTTGTGACTCACTCACTAGGATATGTGAGCATAGGTGTTTGTATATGTTCAGATAAGCAGATATCATGTTGTTTCAGCTGCAACAGAGAGCTCCAGACATTTTTTTTCTGCTTGCCTTTATAATGTACCTATGCATAGTATAAAAGTTATTGCACTTGCTTATTAAAATGGCATTAAAATTGAGTTAATAAAAGCCAAATATGAATGTAGGGCCAAAGCATGTTCTTTGTTTGCATCAGTATAATTTGCAGCAGAATTTTACCCATCATTTTATATTCAGCTAAGTGAAAAACATATGGCAGAATGCACTTAAAGCAAAATCAATACAAACAAAAGCAAGGATATTAGCAATGGCTCAGCTGAAGGATCTCAAAGAAGGATCTCTAGTATAATTACACAGCACAACACTACAGCCAGATTGTCTTAAAGTATGTATCCACCTCTCAGGCTCCAAATACAATTAATTATTATGAGAAATAACTTCCACAGGAACTGCTTTCCTTTTGCTCAGGAAAAAAAATGGAAAACAGTTGGGTGTAAACTTCAGAGAAAGGTCATAGGTTAATAGAGTTCGTAAATAGAACAGCAAGGGAATCTAAACTTTAATTACTATAATGTAAATTACCTTAGAGAGCCCAAATTAGTGATCACTTAGCCTAACCATTCCACCTTCCCAGTAGGTTCTGCTCACTTTGGGGGCTTAACCCAAATTCCCTAAATTCCATCCAGGCTGCTGAGATTGTGAACAATTTGAATAGTTGCAGCTTCTTCTCCAGGAATTTTAGGATGTCTTTTCCTTGCAAATCCCTTTCTGCCTCTTTAGTGCAACTGTTTATACAGATGGATCGCTGAAGTATCACTACTTACTAACTTTTGTCTTAAATAACATATATAAAGAGAATGACAAAATCAACTATATTAGCTCATTATGGGGAGGAATGCTGACATACAGATGAGAAGAATATCGGGGGCGGGGAGGGGTATGGCATTGCAGTTCACGTTCCTAAGCAGTAAGTGTTCTGTGGATTCTGTTTGCTTTTAATGACAGGCCTGAATACATTAAAACTTACTATACAAATAAACTTATTTAACAAGTTGTATATCAACAAACAACTTCAATACATTCCAAATTTTCAATTGAAAGGTAAAATGGATTTTGAATGATCATTCTGAATGGCAACATAAAAATTTTGTTTTCCCACCGTCATGGCTGTGAATAGTCTGGCTGAATAGACACAATGTGACAAGAGCTGGGATAAAGGAAGAAGCTTTCTTTCATGTTTGTATTTATTAGGTTTTTCTCATAATTCTAGTAAGTGCCTGCGTTTCAAACATAGTAAACACTTTTTCCCCAGCAAGTATTAAATTATGCAAGCAAATGCAAAAAAAAAAGTTGTTTGACAGGGTATGTGAGGCTCCCATTCCAAGATTCGACATTACAGGGGAGGAATGGTGCCTCTTTCTTTTTATTACCATTTTAAGTGGAGGCTAATCTTTGGTAAAAGGTAACTGTGAAGTGATTTATGATTTGGGGGTACTTATGTTGAGGGGCAAGCAACAATACCTGTGTTTGTAATCAAGATGTCTTCAAAGTTTTGGTGGCCCGACTCTGTAATCCTGATTCCGAGTTTGATTTGTCCTATGAGTCATGCAAAAAGGTGCTGCAGAGAAACACTCCAACAATGTCTCTTCTTAGAAGACAAAAAGAAATAATGAACTTATTTTGGAGTAAGTAAGTGCAGACTTTTTACTTTTAACTTTGCAAAATGTATTGATTGATGAAAAAACATGGTTAATTGAAGTTAAATCTAAAAGCATCCCAACTACAGAGTTACAAAGTTCTAGAAGCAGGCAAGATTTTGAAAAGGGAAACATTTTAAATTAAAAAAAAAAAAGTTTAAATATATTTATAAAAGTAATTGCCTTGTTTTTAAAATATTAGAGTAGCACTTTGGAGATGTGGATTTGATTCTTGACATTTTCTGTGAGACTTCCTATAAGACCACTCTGTCAGTAATTATGTCCTACATTAAAAAAAAAAAAAGATCTATACGATGACAAGATCTCTAGGACAAAGGACTTAGAATATGTTTTACAGTGCCCAGCACAGTATGGTTGCAATTGAAATTGGATATTGTAAGTTTTACTGAAAATTTATTTAATGATAATTTAAATAGTAGTAGTACAACTAGTAAAATAATTAAAACAAATAAAAAATAGACCCTTAATAAAGAAAATTGTAAGTAAGGATGTTATCTTTTAATTCTAGCCTCACTGGCATAGAAGGCTGATTCTTAATTAGGTTAGTTCTGTTAATAAAACGTCTACAACAAAATCTTATATAAGACTCCCAGGATAAAAATTGCCCTCTCCCAAGCGGCAGTGTAAAATCTTATTTCTTGACCAAAGCGAACATCCTTCCAGGAGAGGGAGCTGCTAAGCCTAGTGACTCAAGGCTTGCCTGCTCCAGTTTTATTTTGCTATGGGGATGTGTATTGCAACATGTTCTAAACTTACCCATGCACAGCAAATCTGCAGCTAATAGATTGGGTAGCTTATTTAGGTGTATGCCCCCACTGTATTGCAGCCTCTTGGTAGAAAAGGTACCACAATATGTCCTAAACGGGGGCTATGAAACAGCCAGGCCAGACTGTGTTTGGTACAAGTGCAAGGCAATACAGGGAAAACAGATTCTAGAACTGCCTGGGAAAGATCCCTGTTACTCCTGTGTGTATTACTTCCCTGGGACAATACCAATGTGAGGCTGCTGGGCATAAAGAGGAATTAGCAGAGTCAGTGAGCAGTCAAGCAGGAGATGCCAGGGCTAACAGAGATCTCCAGAATGCTGTCAATAATTTCTTTAATGGAATTTGTTTCTCCTCTATAATAAAAGCACATTTATAAAAGTAACAGAAACAGTAGTTGACTTGTTTTAAGCACAGGAAGAATGACCTCTGAGTTATGCAATTCATTTGCTGTATATTATTGTACTTCCAGAGTGTGGTCTGTCTGTCATAGCCAAGAAATAGTGTCTTTGCTTGGACCAGGAAAAAATGTACAATATTCAATTGAGTTGTGCTGATCTGGTCTGATTCCAACCAGGAAAACAGAACATGAGCTGTTATGGTAGTTTCACTTAATAGTACCCTAAAACGTTAGCTGCATTTTTCTTATTGTGGCCATGCTGGTGCTGCTTTCTGTTAAGATGGGATGTTAATTATCAGTTTCTAAGGTAGAATGTGAGCATTTTACCTGATTCTTTGAAACACCTCTACGGGATAATATTCTCCCTCAGGAGGCACGTGCTGTTGGTCCTACTGAATCTGACATATGGGGTTGTCATTCTTATGCTTAGCTAGCATTGATCTTTTCAGCATTGTTAATGGGGACTGTGTATTTCTACTCACAGTCCTGTCTTCTTTCGGTAACCAAATCTGTGAAATCCATATCTGATACAAATACAAGGTTAGTATTTAGTATTCTATTTTTCATCATCAAAATCAAGAAGAGCTTGTTACTGCGCTTTGCATGGACAAGCTCTGTTACTCTGTGCTGCTCACTCTCAGATCAAATGTAAAGATATGTTTGCTGTTGACCTCATTTAAAAGCCCTCTAGAGGAAAAGTCTGAAAAAGTTGATACAGTTTGGCATGGTTATTCATTATGCATGGGAAGTGCATTGCTTTATTTTCATTAATTTTACATAGAAATGAGATACAGCACAACATGCTTTTCTCATTTTTGGGAGCTTCACAAAGCTTATATTGTTATGTTCTCTATGCAGAACCACTTATAGACAGGCAAATCCAAAAGCATTCTGTATTCCCCAGCTCATCAATCCATGTTTAAAGAGGACAGGATTGTCCTTGTGTTAAATGCTGGCATTCTGTTACTTCTCCTGGCATAATATTTTGTCTGAAGACTGGCACTGATGAAAAAAAGCCCTGTGTGCTAAAAATATAAAATATTCCTTTGGCATATCATTGAAAATGGTAACTAATCATCATGATGTGAATGTGTAGGCTATCAAAATACAAGAGCAAAGGTACAGAAGTCTAGCTTTAGCTGTACTGGACTAACAGTACTGTTCACAAAAAAGATTGCAGAGAAAATACAGCCTGATTGTTGAATTTCACTTTTAATAGGGCTGAGGATTCCTACATAGTACCTTTTTCATTAAGTAACACCAAGTTTCTTTCTGTCTATTTTTTTCGGTCTGAAGAAGACGTAAGTGAAAGGTCAACATGTCAAATTTAGGATGATTTTTACTAGTTAGATGAAAGAGTGTTATACCATTTGTTATTGAAATGTATACTGCTTTTTTAAGAGCATGCAGCTAAAGCTCAGAGAAGTCTTGGGGAACTCCTCACATAAATGTGATGATTTACATAGTGGTGAGAACATGAATATAAGTTTTTCTAACCCCTTATAGGACAGAATAATACAAAATATAGCATTGTCTCATTAAGATAATCAATATTAAAGGTATTTTACATACTTGCATTCAAGCTCAAACCTATTCACAACGACCTGAGTTGCAAAGCTGTATGTGTTCCATGAACCCGAAAGACTGCAAAGGTCTGCAAATAATGTGCAGTCACTTTTTCTGTTCTGCTTCCTATCCCTCTCTGCAGCATCCAACCTCTCTTACCCAAACCCCATGTTCTAAACCCTACAAATGCCATTGTGAATCAAATCCTGTAGTTTTTAAACTTCCAGGATGACTGCTTTTTCTTTATAGCATAAATTACATTAGCTACAATCCTAGCAATCATAAAATTATTTCTTCTGGCCCTAAAAACTTAGTTAAGATCTAGTGGTTTGGCCACAAAATTAGGAACCAGAAACTTCTTTGTAATTCCGTAACCATTACCACTTGTTTCATCCAAAGTAAGCAAGTCCTTAAAGCTGCTTGTGGTGTCAGTTCTTTATATGTAGTATGGTGATAATACCTCTTGCCTCTTAGCAGAGTAATCCATGGTCCTGAATGATCTAGAAGTACTAAATGTTATCATCTAAATATAACTAGTCCCGATTATGGATTTTGTATTGTGTGTGAAATGACAAATATCTGGTTGTTTACAGTATTCTTTTCAGTGGGTTAACGCATGCACTAACACCAAATTAAATGTAATTAATCACTTCTCTACTTTAGTTAAGGTGCACATTCAGCCCTCACTTACCCCTCTGTGGTCCTATTGATTGTTTTGTGATTTACTTAGAGCTTAAAATAGCGCAGAGTTGGACACAGAATGTTCACTTCTAATGTAATTTAGGTTTTGACATCACTGGAGATTTTGTTCCACACCTCTGCCTGGCAATACCTCATATGAATTCCATGCAGGGACTCAGAAAACGTAATGTTGTAAGTGAAACATCTGGAGTACGTCTTGCATAGCAGTTATTCCCAATATAACGTAACCAAAGTTATGGCAGAAAAAGAGAGAGGCACTTACTAACACTTCAGATAGTTACTTAGTTAAGTATGGGGGTTGGTAAGAGTAATATTACTTATGTGTATGTATATTAAAAAGAATAAGTAAAGCTCTTCCTCAGCTGAAGACGCTGGCTTCTGTATTTCCTATCGTATCCGGTCAGAACATAGTTTTCCATGCAGGCATTGCAGCAAAAGGCAAAAGAAAATGCAGAAACAGGCCTTTCTCTGTTCCAGCCACCCAGCTGTCCTGAGTCCAAAGCGGTGATGGAAGCTGTTCTTTTTCCTTCCCACTTAATCCAACCCTGAGCTGGATTAGCAATGGTGCGTTTCTTTGTCAGAGTGCAAGCTTAGACTGGATAGCCATGTGGATATTCCCAGCTGGGAATCCTGCCCTAAGTACCCTCACTTGACACACATACACGGTCTCTTGGCTGCCTAAGACCCCTACCCATCTGTCTGAATGGCATGGTGCCCACTTCCCCAGCTCACTGGCCATTTTCAGTAAGGCATTACTGCCAAATGATGATTGGTTTAGATGGACAGCTGACATAGCATAACTGCCTGCTCTTCTGCTAGCAAGTTTTTCTTTCCTGATAGTGTAGAAGCCTGTGTTACAGGTGTGTTTGAACCTGCTCTACTTAGAGTTGTATAGGCAAAATCCTAATCTGATTGAAGCTGTGGCAGCCTTACCAATGACCTGACTGGAAACAGATCTGAAATAGGTCTTCTCTGCACTGGAGGAAAGACACAGAAAAAAATGGGTCTGCCAGCTGATACCAAGCCCAAGACTTTGCTGGGTAAGTGCTTTATAGATTACGTAGAAGGCCTGGACATAAACAGCAATTCATGACAAGTGACGAAGGAAGGAAGAGCTCAGCCTCACCATGGTGATTCCAGGGGAGATCACGACATGCTTTTATTTAATGTTTTTTGTTTCTGCACAATATTTGAGTCATATGTTGATACATCTCCCTAAAAGTAAGAGTATCTGACTTCTTGACCAGCTCATACCCAGCTGGTTTATGCCTTTGTAAAGATCTCACATCCCAACCCATGTATGTGCATCCATACTGACAGAAGATTCTTCTGCATTTGGGGGCGTTCATAGTCTGAGAGTTTTCATAGCTTCCACATATCTGCTGTCTCAAAACTTAGCAGTAATGAGGTTCTGATTCTAGAAGAACTGACATCAAGAATTAAGAAATTGTGAAGGGTAGCCTTGTGATCCATTTTTTTAAAGCCACTGGAAATGTTTTAGATCTTCATAAATTTTATTTTTTTTTAATTTGGATTTTTTTTGTAGTGTGGGTAGCTACAAATTCTGGTTTGTTCTATGAAAGACAAATGATGGAATCCTCTCACAAATGAAATACCAATGCCAGTTAATTCCAGTAAAAAGAATTCTATGTAGTTTCTATTAGTTTATATTTTTACCTGATAGAGTAACACATGGAGAAAATTGGGCCCTGTACGTTGCAGTGTAAAAGACGCAGTGGGAAGGGAAATGGGTGAAAGTCAACCAGGGCTCTTCTATTGCCTCTGCTGTTGAGCTACTTTATGACCCTTAGCAAGTCACTCAACTTCTCTGTGCCTTGGTTTTCTTTTGGCATTAATTAACTAAATTGTAAATGATTCAGAAACAACACTTCTACCCCGATCTTGGCTTGGGATTCAGATGCTAATGGATCAAAAGTAATAATGTTGAAAACTTCATAACTGATCTTTTATTTCGCCAAACATATTCTTTTTGGGAAAGTGCTGATTTACTTGCATAACAATAGGGCTCTGTAATAAAGGGAGAACATCACGACACATATCCTGTATTGTCACTCATCTGTTTATCCTTGTATTCCATATTCAAATAGAAGCAAAGTATTTTAGATCCTTTAAAACAAAGAGCATAGCAAAAAGCAAAAGGGATTTGTTCTAGCCATGATAGCTTTTAAAACTTCCCTCACGCCTAAAAATGAAAAACAGCTCTTTTCTTTTAGCTAGTATGTGTGGCTGTAGCTGTATATGTGTGTGTTATAATGTATATACAATATACAAATACAGTGTATTAAAAAGAAAGGTTTGCATATATGCTGTAGTTAGATAGTAACTTTTCATGGTTTCATTGTTATCTACATGACTGTTCTGGATATAACCAGTGTCATATGGAAGCCTAAAAACAGACATCCCCTTCAGTAAGATGAGCAAATGGCAGCTTCAACTCTTTCTGTAAATGTAGGTCAATTCCTGCAGAAAGAGATTTGTGCTTCAAACTGCAGTGCACCATGTGCGCAGTCCTGGGTCCCACAAACTCTAGATGTTGCCAGCACAACAACTTCTTAAGCTTCTCTTCAGTTAATTCTGTGTCTTTTCCCTTAGCTGCATGAGGTGTTTGAGTTGCATATGGAATATCTTTCTCCATTCTTAGTTCACGTGGTTGACAAAGGCGTTTCTGGTTTTGGAAATTTAGGATTTTACCAGTTAGAGCAGATCTATTGCTGTATTGTTGTTCCTCCCCGCCCCGAATATCTTCCTAGTATCCTTTTAAAAATAACATATATGTTTTGAAGCTCTCTGAAGTTCATACAAATAGGGAGTAAACTATAAGGATAGTACAAAAGCTTCTCATATCACTGCTCAGATATGAGAAGGTTTAAGAGTGAACGTGACAAAATTCATGTAACTTTCATACAGCTTTCTTGAAAAGGGGTGAGTGGCTTGTACAGAGGTTTAGATAAATCAGTTTTTGCTTTAACATCAGGAATTTAGCTGATATATTTTATATTATTTCAGCTATTATTTCTCCTTTGGAAGTTCTAAGGATTACGTATTCATTGACCTCTGATCCCAATTCAAACACTGTAAAATTTCCCATTTACTCTTACTCCTCTGTCCTTTCAAATTTTATTGAGAAACTTCTGAAGGTTTTCATCCAATTAGAACAGGCAGTGTTGACTCTGTCCATCTTCCTCCCATGTGTGATCATGGTTTGAAAGTAGCCTTGAGAATTTTTGTCTCTGAAAGGAAGAGGCCTAGTTGAGAGTATGGTAGAACAGATATTTCCTTTTCTGTTCCCTTAGTGGTCATCCAACAAATAGGTGATTATTCTATCAAAATGTTTGTGTATGTGCATATATACTTGTATGCACACACACTTTTAAAAAACACACACATGTGTATTTATATATACTAAAGTTACTCTTGAGCGGTGCTTGCTTTAAATATGAAAGATTAAAAAAAAAAGTGTTCCCTGAAGGGCAAGGTAGCAACGAATCTTCCACTCTACATCCCAGCTAAATACATACAGTCTACACACATTGCTAAATATACTGGGGGGTGAGGGTAAAAAACCCCACCACCTTACACTTTTGGAAAAGAAGTGAGCTTATTTAGAGTGTAACTGGAGAAACATTGTAGCATTCTCTGACTTCCACACTTGAGGGAGAATCAAATTAACCATTTACATTAAATTACAATGTACGCACCAATTAGAGTGCTTCAAAATCCATTGTTATGCAATTAGTGGAACTACTACAGTACCCCCAAACGCTGCTGCTACCTCTGAAATACATGCACATGCAGTTTCCAACACGGTCTCACAATCTCCAGTGAAAAAGAACAATTGTGGAGGAGACAGGATGACTGTTTGGGTGTCTCAGAGATTTATAATTTAGAGTGGAGTCTATGTCAGAATCGAAACACTATATTGATGACATTCTCAGATAATATCTGATAGAGAAGATCTGCTGTGATAATGCATTTACTAAAGATGTTTTACAGATAATACTCATTGTTATCAGAATGTGTGTGTGTGTATAAAAATGTTTGTTGCTATGGAGTCACAACTTTTACATGATGCTAACATGCCAAAACTTTGCAATATGCTGAGCACTCTGTGTAGCCATGAGCACTTGTTTTAGATCTTTCTTGCTAGCATTTGAGGACTTAAAGATACAAACAATTCGTGGAAGTGCTAGGGGGATGTCTCAGCAAACTAAATAAGCTAGATCAATCCCCTTTGATGGGCCCCCTTTTAAAAGGTTATACAAAAGAACTGTTTTGTTTAAGCGAATTGCCTCCTACTTTGTGAAAATCATATATAAATGAGTCCCAGATCAATACTCTTGAGGCTGCAAAAGGAAAAAAACAAAACATAAAAGATAGATCAGAAGCTATATTTTAGCAAAAATGTCTCTTAAGTGCTGTTGTCTGACACTATGAACTCCAATCAATGTGTCAGTATTTTGGAATTTGAAAGGAAATAGGGATCAGACCTGACAATCCAGAGCTGAAATTTGATGCTCTGGTCTTTTTGATAAACTGACAGGCAGTGAAAATTGCACACGTCTGCAGGGAATCAGGAGAAAGAGAGAGACAGTTTTGTAGAAAGTCTGCTTATGATTCACAAAGGCATGCATTTTATAAAAATGGGTTGCTTTTGCAGCGTGTGGCAGGTTGCCTTCCTTTTTGAATGGAAGCTTTTGCAGCTTGTAAACTGGAGGGGTTTGTACACATTTACAATATACTATGACTTCTTTTGGCCTACAATTTCATTTCAATTTCATTTGGAAATGAAGCAAACTTGATAAAAGCAGATAATCAAAAAGGAATTAGAAACCTTACCCCAAAAGCTTTTTTTCTAAATGTATGTTCAAATTTGACAAAATGGGTTTTAAAAGCTGTTCTTATCAATAGTTTAAAATAACTGAAAAAAATTCTTCACGTTTCATCTTCCTAACCATTAAATCCTTTGGATTTATGTAATACTTTTCATCTGAGATTCCTAAACCATGCTGCAAACGCTCAGTCTTAAAGTATCTTACTCACACAGACAAATGCTATTATACCCATATTGCAGGCTGGTAAACTGGAAGACTGCAAGATTGGGTGACCTGCCCAAGATCTCATGGCAACCAGGAGTCCAACGTGGGAACAGGACTCAGGACTCCTGATTCTCAGGATGGCATTCAAGGTGTTACACACAGTTTACCACTTTTAAAATACCAGAGCCAAGTCCTGAATCCTGCTTAAATGCGCTTTGTGTAAGGGAACAGAGAAATTGCCATGTGGGACAGGTTTACTGATCCACTGAGTTCAGTGTACTCTCTCTGGGAGCAGCTAATACTTCCAAATGCTTCACTCACTCTGCAGTGGTTTTTTATGGTTAATTCATTTCTGGAATGTATCTTAGTTCTCCAAATACAGGGATTAAAATCCCTTTTTAAAATTCTTCTTCCCCCACCCCCCTCCACAAATATTAACTACTATAACTCAGTTTTGTTTTCAGTTTTGTGCATGCAGGCAGCATGCAGTGGAATTGGAATATCTTTGTGTTGCTAGAATCTTCGAGCTTTGAAACACTTCTCTTTATAGTTTGTTTAAAATGTTAAAAGATCCCTGGCTCTGTTGCTTTTACAGCCTTTACAGAGGTCACAAAAATTACAACCTGTAAAGCGCTTTATGTGATTTTAGCTTTAGTGTATGGTCTTAGAAGAGAGTAAATACCACCACTTTTCTTCTTTAGAAGAGTGTTCTTAAACACCTTGTTACGTAGGGAAAGTTCTCTGAATTTAATCACTTGTTCCCTGTGCTCCTGGAGACATTAGTAATATCAGAGAACTGTCAACTCTGAAAACCAGCATGCATAAAACTTGAGGAGATGGCTAGACATGCTAGAAAGTTTGGCTTCATGGTTTTATTGGCCATTTCTGCAATTAGAGTGCAGTGTCATTTAGAGATGATTGTACAGCTGTGGGGACAGCAGGACGGCTGAAGGGGAGTTGCGAGGAACTGGTATAGCGGAATATGGAGAGGACAGAGTCCTTAAAGGGCTATAGGTTGTTAGAACTCATCCACCCACCTCTGGTTCAGTCTAACTAAAACTGAAGTTACGTTTGTGATTTGTGTATCTTAAAATATGAAAAACCCTTCTGATCTCTTCATCACTGAGAAAAGGCCTTACAGTACTCCATGTCTTTGATAGAAGAGGAAAAATAACCATCTTCTTTTAAATTAAGTTACTGTACTGTATGATACTGGGCAAAAGCATCCAGTCTCAGGCTGCTGCTGTTTTATCATCCATTACCTTGGTTTTACGTAGCAGCAGCAGTAGATAAAGTGAGTCTGACCATCTCAGCTTCTAGAAATTCATGTCTAGCTTTATGTTCATGGATCCCCTACATAAATCAAGTGCAGTTGTGTCTGCAGTAATTCTCTGCCGAGGCTAATACAGCTGTTTCATTCTTATATCATAGCAGGCAGTAAGCAGAGTATGATTGTTTATGCAGCTGGGAACCTTTTGCTTACTGGGTTTGCTCCATCTCAAGCATTGTGGAGCATAATCTAAACAGCATGTTATGTTCTATACAGGCCACTTATTTGGAAGAATCAATAACAGAAAAGTAAGTAAGTATTGTGTTATCAAACAGGGAGGAGTGTCATTTGGTTTCTTTAACACTATTACGTTGCATACTGATGTTTCATTGGACATAAAATCCACCTACATTCATTGCAAGCAAAGGAAAACCACTACTGCTACTACTACTACTACTTCTTAAAGAAGTGAAAGGTTGTTTGGCCTGGTGTCTTTCCCTCTTAATGTAGTTTTTCACATTGGGGAATGGCTGCCTATTATTGATCTATCGAGGAAAAAATGTAACCCAGAATATATTAAACATGGTAGGTCCTGTTCAAACTGGCACGTGTAAATTTTCAGCTCTTTATTGGAGGATAAAGGATTAGCCACTTCCAGTTTTCTTTTTACAGATAGATTTGTTTAAAAAGGGGTACATTGTTATATGGCTATTGATTTTTCCAATGTTCTTGTAGTTGTGCCCACCCTATGCCTTGTTCCAGTTTTAAAAAAAATATCCTTAATGTATACGCAGTAACTTTTTTCCCTTGTTATCTGAGCCTGAATATTTTTAATTAAATAACTTTCAAGTATGTTTGTTGCACCTGTCTTTTGATGAAGATTTGACCTAGAGAATCTACATTAGTCGATTGTCATACTAACACGCTTTCACTTCAATTTTGGCCAGTCTGACAAGTGAAAAATAGATGTCTGTCATGTGACAAGCTGCTGAATATAAATTCTGTTAGCATTTGCTCCTGAGAGAAAGAGAAAAGGTGAGGGTTGGGGAGGGGGTGAAGAAGAAACGGGGAGTTAGAGGAGGCTGGAAAAAGAAGAAATTCTATTCCTAAAACATCAAGCCAAAAAGAGAGTGCTAACCAGGTTAGTTAGTTGTTAGTAGAAGCTAACAAGCCAGTCAGCTCTCTCTCCAGCTGTAGATGTCATATAAACACCTGCAGAAGTGTATCACAATTTCAAATTGATAAGTAAATAAAAGCAGTGAAGAGGCACATTTGTGGTGCCATATTCAGGAATGTTGTCAAATCAGCCTGATTCCTGTACTGACTGTGCAAATGTACTGATACTTTGTAGAAGAAGATTATAGAAAAAATTTAATCTAAAATTCCCAGCTAACTTCGGAGTGATCATATCCAGCACAGACTTCAGAGGCCTGTAGCACATTCTATTTATTTTCTGCAGTAAAGGCTGTATCTGTTTGATTAGTCACATAACTGAGAGAGGTGATCTTCATTTAATTCTGCTACCTTATTTTGGGGGGAGATGTTTTGCACATATAGAGAACTGATCTTGCCGGTGTTTGAAAACCTTATCTTAAGCAGAGGAAGTTCTGCTTCTGCCTGGCAGGAGACAAAAGGGCCGTGGACATATTTCAAACCTCCATATACCCGAACAGTTTATTACCTTTTTCAAATGTGAGTAGTTTAAGCTGCTACCAACTTATTAGCTCTAAATTAACAAAGGTCCCAACAAAACTGGATGTACATAGTTTAAAGATATTTTTGTTAAAATATTGTACAAGCATTAAGACCTGTTTATTTGATAGCAGACAAACAGAAAAGCTCTTTTGACTGTTACTATCCAAAGAAGCTTGTTAAAGGTCAGTCCCCTGTCAGAATTCAACAGAACAGTACAGAGGGTGAGGATAATATGTGAGGCTGCTCTTCAACACTGTCTCTGTGATTGCCAGCATCTGTTGTGGTTTCCAGACTTGTCCAATGAGATTTGCTAATACAGTTGTGTGTTTGATGCCATGCTACTGAATGCAAATATATGGAGCATGTTACATCCAATATAGCTCACCCTCGGGGACAGTCTTATTGCCACACTTCCCTTTATACAGCTCAAGATGTATTGTGAAGATAACACAGATATATAGATGAAGTTGAATCAAAACTCTGATACTGTACTTGCATCAGTAAATATGGATCTGAACTGCAAAATAGAAAGTTGGATTCAGACTTCCACAAAATTCTGGTCTATTCAGATCAGAACTGAGATTAAGACCTTCCAGTAATGAAGGGAAGTTTAGCAATGATTTAGAGGAATGTTGTCCCTGGTTGCCCACTTTCTAAATTTCTGACCATTCTCCTTAGGTGGAATGTTCTGTGGGGTATGCCTTCAAATATTCTGTAGCACTGAAGATCAAAATGATGATGGATGGCATTTGGAAACTGGAATTAGAGGGTGACATTTTTTGTTGGCATTTTACTTGCTAATAAGTGATGCAGGGAAGTGTCTGGAGGAATAGATTCTAGCTTTGTGACTCATGCTTTTACTATCAGTTCACAGAATACATGGATTTGAACTAGGCTAGTTAATGGCATTACCATCATGATGGAAAAATCAAAATGAAAGTGTATTATGCCATTTGTAGCCAATAATGGTTCCTAAGAATTCATATTCTAGATAAGAGTATGTTCCACAATGAATTTCTCAAAGGGAAAGTAAATCCCTGAGTATCATCCCCTGACCAGTCAAACTCATATTCTCAGATACCATCATGATAGGTCTGATATTAAAATAGAGAGGGAGAAACTCTCTCTACTCTTACCATCACTTTTGTACTGTTCTAGCTTTTTTGCTTTTTATTTCATCAAGGTTTGTTTTAAGGAGTTGAAAGTAGAGATTGGCAGAAACCAGATATTTATGCAAAGAGGGATCTAAATTATAGGCAAGTCCTGTGTGTTACTTTTGTTATCAAAATGCCTAACCAGCAGCTATCTGTAGAGATCATAATGTATGTTGTGACCATAGCATATTTTCATATTATAGTTTGGTGTGTGTAAAATATACATCTCTCTTAATGCGTTAACATCTTCTTTTAGAAATTAAGGTACTGTCATCTTCTCTAACAGGCAGAATTTTGTTTAAGTTGTTTATGGGACAGAAATAATCTCTTACCCTGCTGACATCTTCAGAAAAGCTTACAGAAGTGTAAGATGTATTATTAACTAACAGTAGAACTTTATTAGTTCCCAACATTTCTATAAGAGTCAGACAACATATCTGCAACCAAGCTTTTACCTATGTATTTTCTAGAGCACTGTGCAACCCAGCTTACTGTAAGCCTTGCTCCTGCCCTGAAAGCCAGTAGAGCACCTGGGACTTGACCTCCTCACCAGTGCTCTTATCCTTTGTATCCACCTCACTGGCCTCCCATGGAAGGCTTTCTAAATAAATCTTCGCTTGAGTACTTAACAGATGACTTTCTTTGAGAGCCTTTGTGCAGCTGACCCAGAGTTCTGATAACCGTGGATCCGCTGACCCTCCTCTACAGGGGCTGCATTAGATGCAAAACATGGACACGCTGGTGAAATGAAGGCTCCTTGCTTCTTCCCCTCTAGACTATCCACCGACAAAAGAGCAAAGTAAAATCCTGTGTACAGTCACTAGCTACAATGCGAACCCTTCCAAATCTGAATTTTTATTAAAACAGTAGGGGGTGAAAATGGCTGGACTAAATGCAGGTGAGACAGGCCCCTTGAGAGCGATGGTAAAGGAAAGGCGAGTAAATCAATATGTGCCATGGGATAGCATAGTGTCTGAAATGGCATGATAATGGCAGCAGCTGAAGCTTGTATTGATGCAGCAGGAAATGCTTTTTGCTCCACTGATGACTGTTGTTCAATTTCAGAAAATACAGAAAGTTCTCTTTCGTTATTAAAAATTAGCCGGAAGGTGTCTGTATACCAGGTACAAATGTTTACAAGATGTTAGAACAGTCATGTTACAGAACAGTACTCCTGCCATACATGCACAGGAAGGTCAGTGAGTTATTTAACAATTGTTTTTTACTTACGAAGGAAATAGGGAAACAATGATCTAATCCATTTGGTCTTAATAGTGAAATTTACTCTAGAATGTAAAAAATGTTTTAGCCTGTTTAAATAATGGCTGTGATTATAGCATACTAGTACGGTGCATTCTACACTACGTAACATGTTATGAATAGCACACTGAGTGATTTTTTTAGTATATGTAAATTACAAAGAAGCACAAAGGATGCATCTCTGAACTGTTTTTGTAGAGCTGATTATAGGTCTAACTGCTACAGGAGGAGGCTGAAAGAGCTTTGTTGAGAGGCATTGATTGATTAATAAAGAGTGCAGCAGCAACAGACATAACATTGCAGTTATAGATTTTCCATACTTTATCTTCAGGGCTTGTAAAGATACAGTGGTGATCAGATGATGAGGTTTTCTTTCACCTTGCAGTACACGCAACAAATCATGGCATTCTGCAATGCCACAAAACAGCTTTTTGCAGAACACCAAGTAAAAGAAAACTCCTCCACAATCACGACTGCATAGTTAGACATTGTCCTTTTTCCTTCTAATCTCCTTTAGTGAGAGATGCTTCCAACAATAATTTAAAGTAATGTCCCAAATTTAGAAACAAAGTGGGAACTGTACATTCAAACACTTAGGGATTCTATTTTTATTAAATTGAAAGTGTGAGTGGAAAGTCACGTGTCAAGCATGCATGCATTTTATTCCTGCTGATAGGTATAGAAGATTTGCTGAAGAAACCTGTATTTAGATTCAAAGTTAACTAGTACAGTGGTATATAGTTAAAATTCATATTTGTTAGAATAAGACAGTATCTTTGTGTACTTGGTTAACAAAGAGAAGATATAAACAGACTCAGATCAGCATGTGACCAGAATATATCTGAGTTGATATTTTTATGTAGAAGTCAAATCCTGGCTGGGAAAACCCCCCATTTCAGCTATAGGAGGACCGATCACATGGGCACTGCTGGAAATAATGTGGATTCTTACTCATTAGCTGTCATTTTGCTGCACCCCTGTAACAAACCTCTAAATAGGAGCAGAGAAAAGAACTGCCACAACATACAAATGTTGTCTTTACTACAGAACTTCTTTTTAGAGACGTGTGTGTTGGAATAGGTTCTTTGAATATTTTTGCATTATTACATATCTTTCCAATAAATTTGACTTACCTAAGTGGGGCCTAAGTTTCTTGAAGTTTAGTTTAATAAGAGTTTAATAGTAAGTTGTTTTGCAGCTGCTGTTAAATCCACTGATCTTTCTGTGGTTTTAAACCCATTTTTAACAACATTTTGTCTTTCGCTTGGCGACATGAAAGATCTGTACAAATGGGATACTGAGTGTACTCAAATTCACAAAGACATAAAACAAATGGAAGAAGTAGGTAAAATATAAGATTAAAAGAACCTCTAGAAGTTCTTCAAACAGTAGTCTGTTCTTTAAATTTACAATAGCACTTCCATGTTTACGTTGTTTTTGTTCTGAGTTTAATTCACAATGTACCCTCTTTTATCCATTTGCAATATAAATTAAGAATCAGAACAGAGCACATGAGGTTTTTACTAAACAGTCTTTTTTATATTTATAGGTACATATATTTTAGAGACTATTATAGAACAAAATTATTTTTAAGAAAGAAACTGCTTTTAGAGGAAGCGTCTCTTCAAGGATAATTACCTTTTGCCAAGCTGCAATTTAAATTAGCTGTAGTATTCCTCAGTTCCTAAAACCCCAGTGAAATTTTACTCTGAAACATTTAACTTGTTTTGTTCAGTTTCAGGGATGATTTAGTCTTGGGTGAAGTGATCTGGATACATACATCTGTAAATGTAATACAAATACATATACCCACATGTACGTGTGCTTAAGTCCCTAAGCACTTTTTCAGGATAAATACTGCAATAAGAAAACATGAGGTGAGCATCTCTCTCTGACAAGTGTTTCTTTGAGGTGCGAATAGAACGCTGAGTAACAGTCATTGGATTTCTGTATGGCACTTGTGCTTAAAAAAAGCCCTGTATTCAACATTAGCCCGGATCTCTTCACTTCTCTCTGTAAAACTTGTCACTGAAAAATGCCTCACAGTCAGAACATCATCGCTAATGATAGTTTCCATTTTCAGCATGTATTAAAGAAAACCCTTTTGTTCCACATACAGCCCACACAGTGACGCAGCATTCAATGATCCCAGTGTTGAAAACGTAAGTGAATTTTCATTAGAAATTTTAAAACGTGTCCAGTTCTTCAGCTGGTGGAAATTAGTGTTGCTCCACTGAAGCAAGTGGAGGTACAACAGTTATAACACTAGAGGATTTTAGCGTATGCTTTTAATTTATATAGTGACCTGGAGTATGATACAAAGTAAGACCTGCCATATTCCATATATGAAATGAGTTGAGATGGTCCAGTTCCCTGCTATTCAGGTACCTACATTAACAAGCAGATGCTCATGTTGAATCTGTTCTGTGTATAAAAACAACAAACTTGATTTTGAAATCTCAGAGGCATCAGGAGCATCGAAGTCATACAGTTATAAATAAATAAACAATGCTGTGTAATTAGCTACCTTTGTGATACAAAAAAATGTAAGCACATGTAGGCATAATGCATTCCAGATTTTGCATAGGATTTAGCCAGCAGTCTGTTTCAAATATCAGCAGAGAAAATCCTTTCTATTGACCCAACAAGAAAACAGTGTGAATTCTAAGATCAATTGCTTGCCAACATGTTCCAGCTCTTTTTAAAGATAAATATGTGTATATTTGTATTTTAAACTTTTAAATTACTTTCATCTGATGATCTTAAGTAGATTTCCAAACTTTGATTCATATGAGCATACAGTATTTCTGGGATCTACAGGGATCAGACTCTTCCACTCTTTACATGAAATTGCATTTGTGACAAAAGACAGCAACTATTGTGAAGTGCACAGGAGCACTTCGAAACAGCTTAAAATGGGAAATGAAAAATTCTAGTGGAGACTTCAGGTGAATTTATTAACTACATTGTTACTGCCAGGAATATGATCAGAATAAATATTGAAAGATTTCATATGCCACGGCAGTGCCTGTTAATGTCATCCTGAGGCATTGTTTTAGTATTGAATCTGAGAGGAGAGAGACTTACAGTCTGTATCAACATTGTGTCCTGGGAAGGAATAAAAAGCCAGTTCCTCATGGTAGATACTGAACACTATAGGCTTGCTGAGTCCTCTGTGGCACTGGACTCTTAACATGGAAAGCAAATAAAACAGGAACTGTTTTGCAAGTAGATCCACTCAGATTGCCTCAGCACTTTGCTATATTAGCAGAGAGTTCCAAAAGGGATGGAGGAGAATGCTTATTTATCTTGGCTTCATTAAATACATTTGCACAATTAAAAAAAAAAAAAAGGAAAAATAAACTGCATGTCTCTGACAGACTTAAAGTATGTTTGCATCTCAATAGAGTTCAGAAAAACTGTAAAATAACTAAACTTAGCTAAAACGCTACCCCTGTGGTGGTGCCAAGATCAGTTGTATTCTCTATAACTGTTTGCCAACATCTGCTGGAACAAGCTGAAGGGTGAGGTGGATTTATACTTCACTGCTCAACTTCATTTCCGGATCCACGTCTTCTACTCCTTCCTCTCCTCCTTTCTCTCTGCACCTGTGTGCTTCTCCTTCCCCAGCAGTCTTAAAACTGCTAATAGCTGTTCAGATTCACAGTGCCCTGTCAGACTTTGATTTTAAGTTGCTCCCTGGAGATCTTACTTTAATACAAAGAAGGGCATACAAATAGAGCACTTTGTATTTCTTCCTCCTAATGGCACATAGACCTGCCTGGCAGGGGCGATAGCTGTTGGCACTCATGCCGTCCATGCTACTTCTTCCCTTTTGCTCTCCCATTTGCCTGCTGATCACATTTTATTGGGAATGATGCAGAACAGGTAGAGTAGAATAGGTTCATTGGATTGAGCAGATGCTAAAGGAAAAAGTGGCAATAAAAAACTTAGCCTCTGTCTGTGATGTCTGGATTCCTTCAGGAGACCTCCTTAGAATGGAGAAGATTTTATTATGATGATATCAAAGGAAAAAAGTGGTGCACTTCAGTGAGAAATGCATTTTCTTCTCTTGCTTTTCCGTCTGTCGAAGACTACCTCAGGTCACTTCTCACTGTTCAGCTCTTACAGAAACAATATTGTATTCCTTATGCCAATTATTAGTTGTGGAGGAACCAGAACAGAAGAGGTGCTGTCTTTGGAGGTTCTTGGCACTTTGGCATATGCTTGTCATACAGATTTGATGCTGCAGCAACAAAGAAATACTAGCTCACTGTTCAGGAATATTGTACATCCATCTGTAAGAGGCATTGGTCTCCAGTTCATTTGTAGGGGTAATGTGAGGTGTTGATTTTTAATGAGCAGGGCTTTCATGCTTTGAGTTGAACCTCCACTACAACCACTGGAATCTCTTGGGACTCTGACATTCCTATATTAGTTCTTAATTGTGGAATTTGCTGCCCTTGCTGGTCCGGTGGAATTCAAGCTTGTTGACCTTCGGGGCTTACTGTGAGGCCTATCTCTTCTCTCGGGCAAAAAAGGATTAACTAGGAAGGGGGAGTTATTAGGAGCAGGTGAGAGTTTTGTTTTTTTTTTTTAACTTGACATTGTGTCATTCTTGGCACATAGTATCCAGTAAAATAATGGGTAAGGATTACATATTTTGTTCATGCAATTGCAGTGCCAAAAAACGCATGTGATAATCCAAAAGCTGAAGAATTTTGAAGTGTCCATTTAATATTACTTTAGTCGCCATAGTAGCCTGTTGCATGAGGAGGCAGTGCTGTGGACGTAGGCTATGGTTGAGCATTTGATACAGAAGAGGGACCACAGAGAATTATTTTCCTGTGCAAACTTTAATGACGATAAGGAGAAAGCAATGCATAATTCAGTCATGTACAGCAGCCAACAGGGATTTTGCTTTTCGCTGCATCTATATGGTTTTGAGTCCCTGTGTCTTTAATCATTTACATCGCTGAAAAGCTTTTTAGAACTGCACATGCAGACATTTTTCTATTGGAGCACCACCAAAAAGTCTGTGTAAGCACAATATGCAGGGAAAAACATGTCTTGAAAATATTATCCTGTAGGGAAAAACAAAAAAAGCTGGTATACTGCAAAGGATTTCTGTCCTTTCCTGGAGTCATGACACTTTGTTAATATCAGGGCTATACAGACGTGATTTATTATTTATTACTTATTTATTTAGAGAACGAGTAGAAAAGGATCAGCCTAGAAGCAGAATGGAAGATTGTAGGACTCAAATACCCTACAAAACACATAGGTAACATTTCTTGTCTCTCTCCTATTCATACCTCCTTGGTTGTCTCCATGTGGTGCTTTATAGTAAGCACTGAAACACCCATTTTTATATAGGGTTATTTTTTGATTCCAATACAGACAAAAACATTTTGACTCAAGAAGGTTGTATTATGCAGTGCCATGAGATTTGTACTTCTCCCCCACCTTTCCTGTTAGCTAAAGCTGCTTTGTAATACATTAAATGATACGACACAAAAGATCTAATAGAATCTGAAATAGCTTGGGTTCTTAGAAACATGTAAAACTCTGCATAAAATGAATATTGCTAAAGCTCTGTCCGATTTCCATATTCTTTCCACATTGTATTTGTGTATAATAGGCTTCCAGGAATGTTCATGACCTTACAGCTGTCCCTTTTGTTTACAGTCCAGTGCTCTGTCCTTGAGATATGTTGCACACAGAATGAAGACAAAATCATGGCTTCAGGCCTCCGTCTCCCTCCTCTGGAAAAAATAAATAAAGCCTATATAGGAGACAGTCTCCAGTCGGTGCTGTTGCAGATACATATGAGTGATTAAAACCTGGGAAACAATTATAGATGGTAAGAAAAAAATTAAGCTCAAAGGGGAATATAGTTTTTTCTCAGGAACTTCCAGAAAAAAGCCTGTTAATGGTTTGTTGTTTTTTTTTTTTAATTATCAAATCCACTTATCTTTCTCACCTAAAAAATAAAAAAGGACACATGCATTTCCTAGCAGTTTGACTTGATATTTTACAAGATCCTTTTCTTTTTGAAGAGATTGCTCACACACAAACAGCCAGTTTCTTATTTGGTGTCAGAGTTAGCAATCAATCAACACACATTTACAATAGCACTTCACTAGCATAATGGTGGTGGTGATTTTGGGTTTATTTTTGCTGCCATGCAAATTTTCATTCTCTTTGAGTAAATGTATTTTTCTGCTGATATTCTGCTTTCTGGCAGGTGCTCAAAAATTCCTTGTTCAAATGTATTTGCAGATGGCACAGTCATGGGTTCTGTGTGGTGTCTGAGTAGACAGTGCACAGCCTGGGACAAAATTACAATCACTAATTATTTTAGAACGAAGGGCATATGTGAGATTTCAATATCAAACGTCTCGATACCAGCAGTGCTGTGCACAAGCATTACCTAAGGTAACTCTGTTTATGAAGTTTTGGGGCTGAATTTGGCTGAGTTTGTAACTGAAGGGTATGACAGTAAGTATCCAGAACAGCCGTGTTTTTGGCTAAGAGCTGCATATGTGGAGGCCAGCCCAGAGAAACACAAACGGTACTGTGCAGGTAGAGGAGCTGTGCAGTAATACTGAGAAGTACAGTGGCTTCTTGATGTTAGATTAGTGTCCAAAACATTAACATTTTTACTCAGTTTTCTTCCTGCACTAGGAAATTTATCAATTTTGTTAAGCAAATGGGATGGATGCCTGACCATTATATATTATGAAATAATTGTGTGACTCATAGTGTAAACTCAATTAATTTTTTAGATTACAGTTTAAACTTTCTAGAAATTCCCAAGTATTTGTGAACACTCAGATCCATATTTTTCTGTGGGGTTTGAACTTAATGAATGATTTGTAATTGCAGGAAGGTGGAGCTGCTCAAGTTAATCAGGTCTTTTTGGAGACGCTAAGCAGCTATTTCAAAGTGGTGTTCCGTATCTGGACAGTACTGTTGTGTGTACATATACAAGCAGCACTACTGGTGAGGACTGTTTCACAACTCTGGTAACATTCCTGAAGTTCAGCACTTACTAGGTTGTAACTGGATCTACAGACATACTGACTGCATGCTTCTGAACTTCTCCAGAATGACTGGCCAGGCTGCAGACACCATCTTTGGTGTACTTCCTGGCACAGATTTTCTATCTGACACCATTACTTAAAAGAAGGGTCTTCCATCTCCCCTTCCCTTAATTTCCAGGACCAGTAGTAGCCTGCCAGGTCACTTAACAAGGTTAATTATCTCTTTTTCCTGCCCTCCATCTGGTGGACTAGTTTCAGCTGTACAGTCACAAACATAAACAATGAAATCAACATAATGCGCAGAGGGATTTTAAGTGCAAACCCTCTTCACTTTAGCACGAAAAACAGACATATTCCACTAGAACAGCCAACTGTCCCCAGACATTTTCTGTGTCTCTCCTCAGTGCTTACAGTTACTCTTTAGGATTTGGGTATGTGTCCTGCCACGATTTGTGAGTTCCTCCTCTTCAAATACCTTTTTAGTTAAGGCCCTTTCTTCAAACATGGAGTGTCTCTCTAACCTTTTCAGTCAGCATCTTTCAATATTGGGAGTTTTACACATTAAAAAATACTTTTCTCCTCATACGAAACTTGTCCTTTTCAGTGTTTTTCTTGGTCCCTCCTCAACTTCAGATAGAGTTCATAAACAGTATGTTATCAGATTTCCCAAGTTATCAGAACTCTTCCTATTATTCATTAGGTAAATAAGTGGGTGTGTATGACATTTAAATGAGTAAAAATACAGTACTTTTCCAAAACAACTTGAGTGACCTAAAAAAAAACATTGGGACATAAAACCACAAGCAAAAATGTCAATAGGACTGAGTATAAAGAGTAAGTCACGTCACCTCTAGTTGAGCTGTATCATGTTATCTAATTTTTATTATTTATCAATTTTAATAATTACATGTGTGAGTTTTATTTACTGAAAGATGATTTAAAGAATCAGTGTCTGGTGAGGTTTTTTTAGGGAGGGGACTGTTTTTTGTCAAATGCTCTGGTTAACAATGCTATCTCAATTTTTTTCATTTTTCTCTTAGTTCATGCAATGGCATTCTTTTTTATTGCTTGTCTCACTTGTGTGAGGGCAGGGCATTTGCTTTCATGTACCACATTGTTTGCAAATAATAGTGAAAAGGCACATGAACTGTAAAGAAATCTCCCTTGAAGTCTTGAAGGCAAGCTCTGGGAAATTTTAGGGTGGATGTCAAGACAGATACATGCACTGTATGTGCATGGGGGGGATTAGTGTCACATGAACCTACAGAGCTATAGCACAACACTTCATGAAGCCAGAGTGGGTTCTGGCAGTCCATATTCTAGCAGCTGATGCAGAGCTGGTAAAGCGAAAGAAAAACATGGAAAGGAAGAAAAATCAAATAGTAAGAAAACCATCTTGAGCAAAAGGCTAATAATGAAGAAGATCCATAGCATTCTTGCTTTCCAGTGGCTCTGCCAAGCTGTGGTATAACGGACTAGAAAGATCTGAATTTATGTTTCAAAGAAAAGTTCTTGAAAAAGTGTTCTGCTTCCGCAAACTGTGCAGTGTCTTGGGGTCCAGTTCCTGCTGCTATAAAAGTCAGAGTCAGTGTCTGAATGAGATCTTGCTACATGGCTCTGACACGTACTTTGATATACCCTAATATATGGAAATATACTCTGAAGTAGATAAAGATGCTGCTTCCATTAGGGTACTGAAGATTAGCAGCTTGGCAGTCACACAGTAAATGAGTGTAGGTGTTCGTCACGGAGGTACCTAGTATGGCACAAGGACCAATTACATCCTATTCATTCTTTCCAGTATTCTACTACAGAAGGTGCAAAGAGATATTAGGTCTGATTATAAATTACTTTTGTAAAATATGCATCTATATTTATAAGAAGTACAAGGACCTATCCTTCCCCTGCTGAGCTGAGCACCTTTTATTCTCATTATGAATTTATTAGTAGTGCAGGATGTTCAGCAGTACAAAAGAATGTGCTTTTTATCAAACAGACTTCTGGTAAGTTCTTGTAAGTCACTCTGTCTTTGTTTTAAGGGAAAATACTGCTCTTCCATTTTAGAATACAGCTAAATGAGAAATGTTGAAAGGCAGGCATCCATGAGATATGCCACTGTCACAAGTGAAAGCTGGAGGTGGTCCAGGGGCACATGTTCAAAAAATGCTAGTGTCATTCCAGAAGAGGAGGAACTCATCACATTCACAGGGGAGTTCAGCAGCATCCTCAGACCAACAGGCTCAAGGGAGTGTCTATCAGCATGGACCCTTCTGACTGGCAGTTAATTTGATGCTAAGATGAAACTTTATTTTTTCCTCCCAGAACATCTGGCTGAGGAAGAGATGTATTGCCTCCTATTTTCCCTTCTCAGGGTATTTCGCTACAACTTACCCCTAGCAGAGATAAATTGCATACTTGGGTTCATGTTGTCAGTTTGCCTTTTCACTCCTGAAAAGTAGTTTAAATAAGCTAAAAATTTTATGTGTCCCTGTATTCAGCATATCACTAAGGAACTGCAAAAGCTTGGTGAACTTTAAAACTCAAATTACACATAAACCTGTGTTTGTGTTTCTGTCAAATGTGAAAATGGAAACTAGAAAACAGCAGCATTTCTGTGGCCAGCATTTAAGATGCTTAGGATGCTGGAAAGAAAAAATAATGGAAGCACTTGTCATAAGCTGGAAAATATATTTAGTGTGTATAACATGACTAAGGTAAACAAACAAGATCAAACAAGAGCTGAGCAGGCTTCTGTGTAACCGAATGCCACATGAAGTGCAATTGCTGAAAGGATTCTGTGAGAGGGGAAAGGAAACTGAGCAGACAAGACAGACAATGACATCGTCTAAGTTCAGCGCTTTCTGATGACACTGGAGATTGCACTTGTTTTGGCATCTGATTTGGTGTTTTCCCCTATTGAAAATGAGCTGGGGAAGTGCATTGTGTGCATCTCTCGCACCTTTGGTGACAGAGTCTGCAGATTCTAGATTAAACATGTTCTTGGCAAACAGCTAACGTCCAGCTCTTTGTGCACAGTGACTCACCAGGGTGGAAGTTTTAGGAATATTTAAGAGTTGGGTTGTCTGTATTTTTATGTAAAATGTCTCAGGGTTGATATTTGGTATTTTTCCTTTGTGATTGGTTGTTTATTTAGTGGAATAAATTTTCTTTTTCTCTTCTTTTATTCTTCTGTTTGTGTCCTGGGGTTTTTCTGTAAGATGAACTGTATGATATATTAGGCCACAAATGTAGACAGCACTAGCTGAATAGTATTATCATCCCATTCTGATATTCTCAGTGAGTAGTAGACATAAGGGGAGGTTACTTTGCAGTATACTGAGTACATGCACACACTGTAAAGTTGCTAATGCACTGTAATATGATATCCTATTTTTATTGTACAATAAGTTTCTCATGTAAAAAAGCCCTCATTCAACTTCTTGTTATACATGGAGGTACAGGTTACTACCCTGACAGTCAGGGATGTGCAGTCAGAAGCACTGCTGACATGCAAATGTTTTGGAAGGAAGTGGTAGGTACAGGAACTATCTTGGGTTTCAGCATTTGTTTTTCTATAATCTGACTTTTAGCCGTCCTCAAGCATATTCCCTGCCTACGCACTATGGTCGCAGTTCAGTCACTCAATCCTAGCTTTCTGGCGTTTTTTTGAACCCTGGAAGTTTGATACCACTCTGTGGTCTAAAATTATCCTTACAAGCAACATAAGATTTTCTTTTACATGTTTATTCCTTTAAGTGGGCAAATTGATGTCAGCAAAGTCTAAGACCCACAAGGTCAGCTTGCAAGACAAAAGTGGAGAACTATCAGGAAATTCTGTGGGCTTCTTTCTGTTTTATCACATATAGTCTAGGGAAGAATGAATATGATATGTATAATGTGCTCAGGATGTGTCTTAATGCTTTTATAACCTACTTTGTTTTAAGGTGATAAACCAGAATATCTGCAAAACATACTAAAAACTCAGTTGCTAGGATTGTTCTTTACTACCCTTTGGGTAGTAAGGTAAGGACCATCTGCACAAGTCATCATAGTGCCTTTACATCGGTCACTTTGTATTTGTTGAAAGCTAAAAATATTTTTCCAGTCCTTATCTGTAAGGTTGTAGTCAGGAGACGCTATTTTCACAAAAGAAAGGGCCATTGATCAGGTTTAAATATCATCATAGCAAAAAGCAGTCAAAACAAAGCCTACTGAAAACTGCTTTCCAGGAACCACAGTAGGTAAAACTGGTGCAACAAATCCCTCCTCTGGTACCTTTGTGCTAGATCTGCAGCTTTGTAGAATATATTCACTTGTACTCTGCTCAGCAGCACAGTCCTGTATCCTGACAGCTGAGTAATGTTCTACTCACGTCTTCCCTTGTAAAATGAAAAAAGTAGATAATTTAATATATATGTGACAAGTACAAGATAGATTTCTACCCAGCACAGTTCACTGCTGGAAGTGTTAGGTTGAAAACCTTCTTTAAAGATAACCAGATTCTTAAGTTTTCCCCCATCACCACCCACCTCCCCCCCGCCCAATTAAACACAATACAGAGAAAACTTTAAATTAAAAATTGAATTTATTCTTTGATCATTTCAGTATGAAAAAAACTTTTATGTCTATTGTTCCAGAAAATAAACCAGTGTCTTTTATTCCTGCCTAAGAGCAGGTTTTCTACGAGGCATGCTCGATACAATCTTTTTATGTTTCCAGTGCAAATTTTTTTTAGTCCATCACTGCTTTTCCTTTCTGTAGATTTTACTCCCCTGCATCACAGAAGCAGTTTACTGCTACTTCTTGTGGCCATTGTGGTTGGGGACTAAAGTAAGCTTATTGCCTTCTTAGGCAAAGCATGACAAATTCTGTCAATCCAAATTACATTTCTGAGTATGGCAGGGTATGCAGTCTGATTTCACTGGCTCCTTAAATGAAACACATTGAACAATTCTCATACCTACGTGTGCATTAATAATGGGTGACTTGCTGAATACACAGCATTATTGTGCTGTCCTGATGCTGCAATATTAGTCTTGTATCATGTTCTCTGGTATTCAATGCATTTATGTTCCCCTGTACCATTAGTGCTATCTGCTGTTACAGCCTTTCTGCTCCAGCCATAGGGTGACTGGGTGCTAGAAGCAAGCTATGCCGCTACTCCATTCTTCTCAGCCAGCAAGGCACCTCCTTGTCTCCAAGACAACTCAGAAGTGAAGCAGAGCTGTGGCTGGTGTGGGAAGTCTATGAGTCTTTGAGGGATGACGTAGCGTTGAGCTGAGGAGAGTTTAAGAAGGGATCCAGAACCATTGTGGAAGCTGCATCCTTGGTAACGGCAAAATCAGATTGACTCAGGAAAGGTAGAGGTTAGCATGGGATTCAGCTCCCCCAAACCCCACTGAGCTTTTTCCAAAATCTTTAATAGTATCATGGATTTATTGGTATTGTTATACTTTCTTTTAAAATCAGTGTTGTAAAAGATCCAAGTGGTTGTGACCCATCACTAAATTGATTTTATAGTACCTATTTCTGTCTAAGGTTATCCAGTAGCAGAATTTGAAACTTTAGGACAGTGTTTCAAAAGTATTGAGAATAGCCTAATTTTTTTTTATTAAGGTAAAAGCAGACTCATAATTGACTTCAATGGGTGAAATGTTAGCCTACTGCCAAACATGAAAAAAACCCTCACATTTGCTGCCTCTAGGCATTGACCAGAATGTATCTTTCAACCTGGAGTTTTTAATGCACAATTATCTATGTCAAAGGAGTAACTTTCTTCTGTGCCGTTGATGTGGTACCTATATGCTGCATCAATCAGATTCCTCTAGCATGCTCAAATCTCCCCACACAGAGGAGATGGAATGAAAATGACCTCTCTTAATGCTTTCACCAATATCCTGCTTACAAATGACTCACATACACTAGTTAAGAAAAGAACTAATCTCTTTAAACTAAAAGGAATATTTTAATCTAAGAACACTTTAACAGCATTACTAAAAAATTCATAACGATTGACTGTTTGCCCAAACTTGTAGTGTTGTACTATTGACTCTGTGTTCAGCCCTGCACAAATGGTAACTCCCATTCACTTTGATGGGAGATTTGCCTGGGGTAGGACTGCAGAACTGATGCCTAGAATGTTAATTAAATGTACAGTCAGCTGGCCAAAAAGTGGATGGTTGAGTCATAAGGACAGATCTTCCTGGCTTACCTAAGAATACTTCTTAGTATATAATTAAACCACAAAAACTGACATCAAAGTAACGATAAGGGCCTAATGTAATGCACATAACTGAGGAAATTCAGGCCAACATTCCTTCCTTTGATCACCCGACTGGGCTAAGCTAGTACACAAGGTATGGGTCTGGATACTCCCTTTCTCAAGCACTGGTGGAGGTGAAGGAGTTAAAACTGATGGAACTGGCTAGATTGGATGAACTGGTTGGGAGGTAATAATTTTTGTTGCACATACCTGCAAAATCCCTCCACAATTATAAGGTGGGAACAGGGATCTTTAGTTAAAAGGAGGTTTTTCCAGGGCGTGAGGGAATAAACTCAGAGAGAGCATACCTCTATAACTTGTTGATCTCCATACTTCATACCACTTCAAACTCCATGAACTTCTGTATCCGCTCAGTGTTTTTTTCCTCGGATGTGCTTTCTTTACACGGGGAGAGAGTTGGAACAGGTGAAGGGATGACACTCCATGGGTGTAAAACTACTCAGGGACTGCTCTTTGAAGGCATGAAGGTGCTAGAAGTCTAGGAACAGTGTTTCTACCCTGTATCTCTTGAAGCTATAGATCTTAACTTTAGAGATGCTTTAAAACATTCTTGTTTCACATAACATCATTGTCTTAAACAAGCTGGAAAAGCAGAATCTAGAAGAAGATCTACTATGGAGTGTTAGCAAAATGAGCTGGAAAACCAAAGTCGAAGAATAGTTACCAATGGTTTACTGTAAACAGGGAAGGATATATCAAATGTGGTTCCACAGGGATCTGTCCTGAGCCAGATACTGTTAAATATTTTCATTAGTGACTTCAATGATAGAATAAAGAATGTTCTTATTAAATTTGCACATGCCACAAAGCTTTGAAGGCTCCAGGTATGGAGGAGAACATGATTTGAATTCCAAGGGATCTTGACAAATTAGAAAGATGGAGTGAAAAAAAACAGGATGCAATTAAAGACAAGTCCAGTTTCTGTGCTTGGACAAGAAGAATCATTTATAGAATCAACTATGTGAGAAAAAACTGACTCATTTACAGTCTTATAGGTAAGGAACTAAAGGTTGTAGCTGACTGCAGCTTGAACATGAATGGGCAATGCCATACTAGTGTAAAAAAAGGGGGGGAAAAGTCATTTTGAGTTGTACAAACAGGAGTATAGTCTGCAAAATGCATGAAGTGTTTCTTCTGTTTTACAACTGTGGAAAGGTCTAAGCTAAGTTCAGGTTTAAGTCTCGTGTGGACCAGAACAGAGCAATATAGTGACCTATGAGAAAAGATTACAAGGTTTGGGGTTGTTTAGACTAGAGAATAAAAGACTGAGAAAAAACATGATAGCAGTCTTCAAATACGTAAAAAGCTGATGCAAAGCCAAAGGGAATAACCTTGTGGACAGGACAGAGTAAGTGATTCAAGTGCGACACAAAAGTTTGGCTAGACTTTAGGCCAGAGCTTTTTTTTTATGATAAAGATAGTTATACATGAATTACTGTAGAACCTTTCCCTTTTTTTGTTAAATTGAGGTTAGAAAAAACACTTGTCCGGAATGAGAAGGGGTAGGCACAAGATTTTTTCTTGAAGTTCCTTCCTATCCTGTTTTGTAATATTCTCTGATCTGTTACTAAAGGCTTTAAGAATCTCTCCAGTAGACTCGTTTCTCTTCTCACCCCTGGGCTGGCCCTGACTGGTAGCTTTCAGTCACACTCTCATAGTCTCCCAAGGCCTGATCCATATTCTTGAGATGGAGGATGGTCCACTCTTTATTTGGCAAACTTTCTGGGTTATCTAGGAGCAGGGTGACTTCCCTCCTGAATGACCTACTGCACGGCTATACAGCTCACCTCCTTTATGCATTACTTAGTGATTACGCGATTGACTTAGCAATTGGTTTCCTGACTAGTTGCCTCACTGGGCATCCCAGACAGCTATTTCCTGGGATCCTAACAAGCTGCATGGTCAAAGAGACCCTTCCAATAAAGACAAAACAAAAATTTGTGTGGGTGGGTGTGGGTGTCCAAATTCAGGATGTGTGTTGTTTTTTTTTTTCTTAATGAAAAAGTTTCCATTAAAGATCTTACCTAAAAACTCTTCCAAGGCTAGGGGCTTGTGAGGGCTAAAATCTGTCATGAGACTCAGACAATTTTAAAAAAAGGACTATTGAAAGCAACATGGAAAACAGAGGTATTTCTTACTGGTATGTGAATAGGAGACAACTTAGTACACGTAGCAACTGGAAGCCAGGTAACCTCTCTGATGATACTAGAAATTAATTGTAAATTAATTGTAGTCTTCCATTGTCTTGAAAATATCTTTTTAAATGGTGGCTTTGAAGCCTTTGTGAGCAAGTATCCAGTGAGACTGTGTGTCTTAAAAAGACTTATTTATTACATTGAATATCTGACCAGTCTGATGTTGTCTTGGCCGCATGGAAGGTTGCTGGGTTTTCCTATGTGCAAGAAGCAACCACAGGTTTTCAGTGAGAGTGACCTTCATTCTAGATTAACGGCAACAAGAACGAGTATGTTTGTCCTCAACACCAGTCTTCAGCAAACTAAGTAAAAATGACTTCTTGCTCTCAGACATCCTTAAAGATTTAAAGGTACAGCACCTATTAAATAATGGGTTAAACGTAAGTTGTGTAAGGTCATAAAGAAACAGTAAACACCAGAAGACTGAAACGGATGGCACTTATCATTGGACAATATACCAAGTCTATCAAGCATGAGACACATTTGCTGGATGCAGCCAGATAATTTTATTTCTCTAGGCTCTATTTGATTTTAAAATAACACTACAATTCAGTTTCAGACAGTAGTGAAAAGTGCTCCAGTGTTTCTGTGTACAACCTGCTTGAAGTTCTTAGGTAAAGATGTTCTTCTCTAGAACAAATTATTTTCCTCCTGAGAGAGTCTCTCATGCTAATAAGAAAAACAAGGGGAAACAGATTGCAAGATCTTAATAGGCTTTTTTTTTTCAGTGGGTTCTGCGCCAAATTCTGTCCTCACATGAGTTCTTGAAACCTCTCTGATTTCACAGGGACCTCATGGCTGCAAAAGAATAGATTTTTTGGTCTTAAGGTCTAAAAAGCTTCCTTCTGTATAAAGTGCTTTACACATGGAATGGCTGCTGAAGCAAATTGACTAGAATGGTAGTCAATTTTACACTGCTGCCCTCCCACCTGAAAAGCACTTTCAGTGCCCTACAGAGAAAAGAAATTAAAGAGGAGGGGTAGAAACATGTGCATGCACACAGATAGAGAGAAAAGAAATGCTTGAGAAGGCGGCTTTAGAAAGGGAGAGAAAATGAAATAGTACTGTATACTGTCTGTCCTACATATTTGTCATGCTGGATGGGGAGAGGTATTTCTACAGGATGGAACATACTCAGTGAAAGCACATTGAGCTAAAGTCAGTTCTTATCTGCAGTAGGATATTAGGTTCAAATAGCTTTGCTTAAGGGTCAGAATATTCCCAGGTTACATCTAGGGAAAATGAAGATTTCAGGTTCAAATCAGTTTTAAAGAGATGCATACCTGCTTAGTGTCTTGCTATATTGTAGTTTTTAGGGACAGATTTTGTACTGATGTTAATCCAGAATATCTCTGCTGAATATGTTATAGCCATACCAGTTTTACATCAGCTAAATTTCTAGCCCCATATCATCAAAACCATCTACAAGCTTTAATAAATATTGACCAGATGTCTTTAGCTAAAAGTAAAATTATGTCTTCAGTAAAGAAGGAGCCTGACAGTTCTGGCCAGCAGTATTCATGAAGTTCAGACTGTGAAAGTCTATTCTAGAAAATAATTTTCAGCATATTTGGTAAAACAGAAGTGCTGCTAATGCAGCAGTTACATTAGCAGCGTGAGAATGGGAGCAATAGGAGGACACGCCAGGAAAAAATGTTGATTATGCAAGGTCTCTATCTTTTGCAATAAGAATGGTGTAGTGATATGACATAAAATCGAACAGCTGTTTCTCTGAGCATTTGAGAGCTAGTGGAATAGATTTTAAGGATGTCTTCTGTGTCCAAAAGGCAGCATATTTGGTGCTGTTCTTGAATACTCTGGTTTTATTTTCAGGGATATAACAGAAAGGTTACACACAATACAACATGACAACTCCCAATGTTACTCCATCTAGGGGCAGCCTGGTATACTCATTATGTTACATATATATTTTTCCATTTTCTGTTCTACTGCTTCTACTTATTAAAGTAGGTACTATAGCAAAGGTACAGCAATAAACAGAATACTTACTTTTCAGAGACCTTGTGCATCAAGTTTTCTCGTGTTTGCCATTCCAGATCAACTGGGAGGCAGAAATTTTGTAAACTAATTTGTCCTTTTCTAAATTTGGAGTTTGACCATTGCTAGATGCAAAAGTTATCACCCATACTGTTGGGAATAAAGTACCTCAGCCTTCTCTCCAAATTTAAAAAAGCCTTTAATAAGGTTTGAAAAACACTAAGCTCATGCTTTGTTTCTTTTTGAACCATAGAGCCATATCCATGATATTTCAGGTCCTTTTGCTAAATAAGCAACATCCTGCAGTATGTTGTCTGTTAAAGCCGGAATGCTGGAAAAGTTACATCACAGCTAGGCTTTCCATCACCACGCAGGACACCAAGAGACAGCTTTGTAATACTCCTTGTATAAAATGCCTTAAAAATATTGACAGTCTTGAAATAAAGTCTGTTTTAAAGGATTTTAACTGATTTCAGAGCTCAAGAAAAAATTTAAATCTCTTCTGAGAATTTCACATCATTATGGAAAGCCTTTTTTATTTATTATTTTCAGATAAATTTTCTTCTTTTATATACACTGAGGCTTTCTGAGTACTGGTTATGGTGATAGTCTTTGCAGTGTTGTCATTTGTTTTCATTTTTCATCTGAAAAAGATTTGGTTTGATAGTGGCTCTAAGGAAGTGTTCCTCTTTACAAATGCTGATTCTGTGCTCCTCATTGGTTGAAGATAAGGAGTAGATTCTCAGATATTATAAGTTGTCATAGCTCATATGCTGATTTAGACAATCTGACTTACTAATTGTAGTTATATAAATTTTTTCTAATCAGTAGCGATCTTACATTAAACATAATATGAGATTTCTATCATCAAAGCATTAGAGTTATACATTATCTTTTGAAGAACACTAATTTGTATGTTTATTTTCATTCATAAGGAAATGTATAATCAATTCTTTCTACCCAGTTCATTTTAATTAGGTAAATGTCTGGATCTATATTAATTATGACTAAATCTTTAATTTTATTAGGTAGATAAGATCTAAACACAGCAGGATCTTGTTCAGTGGAACGTCTCTTTAATGAAACTTCTTGCTATCCAAAACTTGGACTATGTGTCCCAATGTGCATCATTTGTCTTGAAAATTCATTATTTATGAGTAGCATATCCCCTCCCGATCAGTTTTATAGGAGTTTAAAATATGTTACACACTAAGTATTCCATTCTCTCTGAATTCTATCCTGAGTACAGTATTCCTTAGCTTTCAGTCAGTAATGAAATTACGTAGGATCTGCCATATTTTCTATTTTTCATTTGATCTCTCTTCTGCTCCATGCCACCTTGCCATCAGTCAATACCAGGATCTGGCCTTCAGTTTGCAAAGTTAGTATTTTACTAAAATCATCAGCAAATTAAATAGAGAATTTCAAGAACACTGCTACTTGCATCAGTTGCAACTGTTAATGTGTGAGATTCGTTTCTGTCCATGTGGACCATACCAAAGAAATTCAGACATGAGACAAGGTTCACATTACACTTTTGAGTTCATTTGCTATTTCTGTTTTGTATTCTTTATTCCCTTGGTCAACAATTTTAAAGAAAGTGATATGTGTATGATTTAAGAAGTTACATGGCTCATTAACTGCAATAGAGCTGACAATCTGATTTCAAAGACTTGTTTCTTAAGTTAGCAGATTTTTAGCACAGCCTAAGATGCTTCAGACCCCAGATGTGCGAAGGAATAAAAGAATGAGAGCACTCTTGCCTGCTCCTATTCCTGGGGCTCCCCAAGGAGCAGCAGTTATCCTTGAAAGCTTCTGTGCTAATGCAACTGCTAGTATGAGGAGGAGCCTACTCAGCTGCCCCTAGGCATAGCAGAACGGAGGAGGGCTTTTAGAAATTTAGGGAGATAAGGCAAGAGAAAGGTGCTGACAGTGATCTTTATCTTAAATTTCAGAGTTCATAAACTCACAAACGCTACAACCTGAGTGGATGCTGTAGCTGAGGTACACTTTTCAAAACCTATGTAAACTGAAACCGCTGAGTTTGATGCAGCTCTAGCAAGGACTCACTGAAGCCAGAAGATGAGGTCACTTTAAAAAGCAAATGAATTTGAGTGGACTTGTGTCTGCTAAAAGAGGGGAGCCAACTATAAAAGAGGAATTTCCAATCCGCAGCTGAATTAACTAGAAAAATGCAGTTTACCAGTTATGGGCTCTCCTGAATCCAGGCCTGTCGCTGTGGTGAAGAGACTCTTTTTCAAAGGACGAATGCCTGCAGAGTTGAGGGAAAATGGTTTTTGTGGCTGGCCATGCGAGGTTTTGCTGAAATACCAGTTCAGGCACAGAAGCCTGACCTATGACTTTTTCTGTGAGTGTTTTTGAGGCAGAGTCATGCATATTCTGCGATGAATGGAACCTGAAATGAAGCAGCTCAGCATTGCTACTAGCAGTGAAGTGCCTGACTATAAATAGAGTATTTCAGTCAATTTTAATCCCGAGAAACGGCTTTTATCTCATGACAGCCCCTTCTCTTCTTTTGTCTCCTGTAAACTGCTTCCTCAAAGAACAGTTCAAACAGATATACAAACACATTAACTTATTAAGTAATAATTATGGTAATATAAACAACATAACAAATGATAGAACATGTTGAGACATATATACATACTCATCAAATGCTGAGATTTGTAATAACCTGTTCCGACTGTACTTTTATTGCAGTCATTCAGTGTAGTCTCACCTGTTTTACCTGTTGCCTTTTTATTTTCATAAAATGATAAACTACAATTATGCTTTGGTCTTCATCCATACCGTATTACATCACAAAATACATTGAAGACATGGCACATGGGAAGAGCCCAGTTCATTCGAATATTGACACACACGTCTAACTTTAGACATGTAAGCTTTCCTACCATAAGCACTGTGCTGACTTGAAGCCTGCCTTCTCAGAAGGTATCTTAACCTCTTTGCTTGACTGTGCTCCGAGTTTATGAAATATATGCATCGTGGTGAGAAAAGAAACTGAAGGCTTGGGCGACATTCATACATCCATCACACAAATATTGTTTGTACCTGCGAAGCTGCTTGTGCTGTTGGATCTCCTGCCTTGATATGTGTGTCCTCTTAGGTGCCCTAGCTGAAAAGCAACTTGGAAATTGTAAGTAGAGATATCAAAACCAAAAATACATAAATTGGATCTCTTGTCAGCTAATACCTCTTGCTTTAATGACAGTAAAGCCTGCTGACACATGTGGTCATGGCAAGGCGGCTTTCTGCAGTGTGAATGGAGCAGCTGCTGATGATCAGGGAGGGAAATCAATGACTCAGCATTCATCAGAAGCATCCTGCTGGTCACCACTGCCAAGTGCCGAGTCATCGATTTTCCTCCCTGCTAGGCGTAGACTGCTCTATTTTCTTTACAGCAAGCTTTAAAATGTTTCCAGTGCACCGTATGCAGCTGTCAGCTCCCATTGGTAGGTCTCAGTAGGAGCACCCCAACACATGAATTGTATTGGGGCTGGGGGATAAATCTCAAATTCACCCAATGTAGTTTTTTCAAAGTGCCTGGAAGCCAGCGTGCCTGAAGCTCAGCATGCGTGAAGCTACAAATCACCCCATATACCACAATCAGCATAAATGAGGTGTTCTGCTTGCCATAAACTCACTAAATATTTTTTCTTGTGAAGTGGCAAATGGAACACAATATGCATGGCTCACAGATTCACAGTCACTGAAAGAAATCCAACAGCATGCAGTTGTCATCAAGAAATATGTCTAGGAAAACCTCTATAGCCACGCAGTTTCAGCACAGCATGCTAGTACCAACCAGTTCTTCGATATTCAGACAAAGAGATTGACATATATACTGCACATTAGAAGTGCTGCCCTTTGATTTCTCCTTTTAAAAGAAATCATCCTTACAGCTGTTCTCTATTGTCCCTCAGTCTTGAATGTCTTCTTTATTTAAAGAGACCCTGGGAATCAAAAATAGTATCAGAAAGGGGTCTTTGTCTGCCAGTACTAAAATCTTGTGAGTCATGTTTTCCCAAATACTTCACAAAATTCTGTCAGAATGCAGCTCACAGCTTCAACTTCAGGAATACTGTGAAGGTGACTACAAACAATGATCTTCATTTACAATTTGAAAAGCTCATTTAGACTGAAATGTCTGATATATTCACATACATCTCTTTTCTCTTTCATTTACAAAGAGCAACAGAATTGCGGAGTTGAACAATAAAGCTTGAAAGCTTTCAGTTCCATTCCATTTTCAAGATGCAAATGAAGCAAGTTCTGAAATCTGCAACCCAGCTTTTACTTACTGATTTTAATCTAAGAAATAGCATATTTACTAGAATACTTACTTAAATAGAATACTTACTTAAAAATAATCTCACTGTATTACCGTTGCAAAGAGTTTCAGACCCATAACGTTGCCATTCTCTTCAGAAATAAGGAAATATGCAAATAAGTTGTTATTTATAATAGCTGCAGCTTGCTATGTTTGTAAAATAATTATATTTGCCAGTTAATTGACCTTGTGTGCACAACAGGGACAAAAATAAAGAAACGATGCATGAAAATTCAGAGTAACACTGGATTAGTTTGGAAAAGTATATTAAATGTTAATTTTCAAAAATAGTAAGCAATTAATTGCTGCTGTAATGAACATTTCTGTTTTACTCTGGCAACCATACTGTGTTAACACAATATATTGACAGTCAAGGCAGACCACTTGATTGCCGTGTTTGCACTGTAATAAGTGCATTTTTGGTTTAATTTTAAATTTTCATCTCAGATGTTCTTACAGGAATGCAGATGTTGTCCTATTTGTCGGCCTTGTTAAAATCTTTGTCACGTGAGTGCCAGTGAATGTAGTAACACGTAATAAATTATGTAAAGTATTGCAGTATGCTGTACTTGTATGACCATTTCAATACACTGTAATTGTTTTCCAACACTTCCCCCACAGGTTAGTCTGGCTTCCAGCAGAGGCAGAAGTGAATAACAAGCCAATCAACATGCAAAATATTGAACAGAGTAGCTCAGCACACAGCCATCAGCCAAATGTGAGATTACCATGTGGTTGCAGTCAGGACAGTGACTCTTTACACTTGGCTTTCTAAGCTTTGCACGTCTGCTCCCTGTATCTTCTGAATCATATTTCTGTTGTTTACTGGTCAAAATAAGTTGTTACCCATGTCAACACTGGATGATTAATGCAACTGCAGAAGTAGGGCTAGATTATGTTCGTTGCAAATTACCAGCTAGGGACTTGATTTTGCCTCTGTTGGCGCTTTGGAACTCTGTCCAGAGGAACTAAGCCTGAGCCCCCAGTCCTGATTCTGAATTGTAAGTGCTGGTAATGTGGGGATAGGGCCTGATGATGCCAACTGGCACTTGCAGTGAACGGCGTGTAGGGGACCCTGTTCTGATATGTAAAGGCACTTCTCTAGGTATTCTTGAGGAAGTTTGATTGCATTACAGAGTGTGTAATTCTGCCTCTGCCATACGCAAGTGGTACATTCCTTTTTTACTTCAGTGAATGTGACTTTCGGAGGCCATTTCCCAGAGACATTTAGTTTGTGGCTGAAAAGTTGTCTATAGAACAAACCCGGGACTGTTACTTACACTGTAGTACTTGGAGGAACTGCTCTTGGTAGCTGTTTTGTCCATTGCCTTTCCACTGAGCCCACTAAGCGAGTGTCTGTGTGCTAGTACCAATTAAGGAAGCTCTCTTTTTTCTAATGGTAAGAGCTGGCACTAGCAACTGAGCTGAGACCACTGGCTCCCTTTAGATAGACCACACTTCACAGATTTTAGAAGGTAGCAAATTGCAGTCACTACTAGCCTGTGGTGGATTTAACCAGTGGTTTAAAAATTAAAATATCTGTATTGTATTACAAATCCCCTAAGGCGTCCAGCATGGTTTTTTGTGATTTAACGTGTTTTTTTTCCTCCATTTTTTGGCATTTCCAGAATTCACATTAGCTACTCTAAGACTAGATGGATAACTGCCCATAATTTGGCTCAGTTCTCAAACAGTCGGGTATCTACAAGTTGGGAAGCATCGGCTTTTGCCTGTGTAGGTTGGTGCCTTTCTGTGAAACATGTAAAATGTTTTTGCTGTATCTTTTCCAAAATGGAATATTTTACAATCCTGTTCTAGTGCCAGTACACCCTTATGAAAGGAGCTAATCTGTACTAATGATCGTGTAAGAATAAAATGGAAAAAAAGGAACACAGGACCTTCTCTGAATTTATGGCATTACAGTCCTTCCCATGGCAACACAGATAGTCAGATGGTTAGGTAGCAAAGTACAAGCAGGAAGAAAAGGCAAACAATAACAGAGAGAAAAAAAAGGCAAAGAAAACAATGTGATTTTCTCTAAAAAGTAAGAACTAAATGGTAGAAGAAAATCCTTGTAAGTAAAAGAATATCCTTCAATGTGTGTTCATTTCTTTCTATTAGACTCGCTTGTCTGAAACATATACAGAAAGCCCTTTAATATCCCATTATACTGTATACTGAAGCATTCAGGTCTAATACTATTACTGATAAAGAAACCAAAAGCATATTTACAGAGACTGAATGTCTATAAAGAGCAGATCAAGCAAGTCTCTTGAGAAAATAAAGTCCCATATCAGATTATTGTGTGAAAAAATAGCATGCTCATCTCAATTACAGCACCAATTGGGTTTATTTAAAAAGGAAGTCAGTCTGTTTTTATATCATAAAATCACTTTTTTTAAGCCTGTAAACATTCAATAAATTAAATTTTTAGATAAGATCCATTTTGCAAAAAGCTATTTATGAAAAGCTCCAGATAATAATTAGAGAGTATTTAATAACCTCATAACTGACTAATACTAGCACACAGTAAGTACACTGAATTAGATCCTTCTGTGGAGTTACTGTTTTACCTCATGTCATTTGGCAGTTTCTTATACAAGGTAAGTTGCTCAAGCCTATAATTCCTACACCAGTGAAGGTATGTAGCAGAAAACTTTTGATTATAGTATCCTTAGGTTGTAAGTGAAAATCTTTAATAACGTTTGTCAGGGTAACTGTCTAGCTGAACCTAATGCAGAAGCCAAATACAATGTTATACTGTAAAGTTATGAATATTAACATCTGAAACATAAAAGGAAGTTATGCTATTTAGCATAAACATAGACCAATTCAATATTGTCAGTGTGTTATGGAATATTAAAGCTTTTCCTTAAAAAATATGTGCATATTATGGCTTATATTAACTTTGATACTCTACTAAACACTGTAGGTACTCTATTAAAGTTAATGTGAGCCCTTTTGTTTATTATAATGCACTTTGAGCCAGACCCTGGAATTAATTTCATTCCTGGTCATGCAATTTACCTCTGAATAAAAATGAATTAAATGTTGCCCTGAGCCTGGCAAGAGAGAAAGAGGGGTGATGGTCCAAAATCAGAAGCACTAACATGGTGCAAGTTATATCACTTAGAACTAAACCTACCACTTTACTACTTGAATCTTTTCTAGTGAGATTTCATTTAATTTTTAAGAACTTCAGGGCAGGTTAATGAAGGTCTACTCCTGTAATAGACACAAGGTATTTAAAATGGGTCAAAACAAAACCCTAGACAGACCATTGCAGTACTTCGGGACTTCACAATCCTGAACCAAACTTCATGCGTTAGCAACACTTGACCACTTGCCGGGTCCTGCACTTTGCTCACAACAACCCCAAGCAACACTACAGGCTTGGGGACGAGTGGCTGGAAAGCTGCCCCGCAGAAAAGGACCTGGGGGTGTTGATTGACAGCCGGCTGAATATGAGCCAGCAGTGTGCCCAGATGGCCAAGAAGGCCAATGGCATCCTGGCCTGTATCAGACATAGTGTGGCCAGCAGGAGCAGGGAGGTGATCGTGCCCCTGTACTCGGCGCTGGTGAGGCCGCACCTCGAATACTGTGTTCAGTTTTGGGCCCCTCACTACAAGAAGGACATTGAGGTGCTGGAGCGTGTCCAGAGAAGGGCGATGAAGCTGGTGAGGGGTCTGGAGCACAAGTCTTATGAGGAGCGGCTGAGGGAGCTGGGGTTGTTCAGTCTGGAGAAGAGGAGGCTGAGGGGAGACCTTCTCGCTCTCTACAACTACCTGAAAGGGGGTTGCAGAGAGGTGGGTGTTGGTCTCTTCTCCCAAGTGACTAGCGACAGGACTAGAGGAAATGGCCTCAAGTTGTGCCAGGGGAGGTTTAGACTCGATATTAGGAAAAATTTCTTTACTGAGAGAGTGGTGAAACACTGGAACAGGCTGCCCAGGGAAGTGGTGGAGTCACCATCCCTGGAGGTGTTTAAGGAACGTGTGGACATGGCACTTTGGGACATGGTTTAATGGGCATGGTGGGGTTGGGTTGATGGATGGACTTGATGATCCTACAGGTCTTTTCCAACCTTAGTGATTCTGTGATTCTATGACCATTCTTGCTCTTAGAACCAATGCTATCAGTGGTCACTACTGAGGGATAAGGTGTTCTGTCACATCCATCCGCTGGTCACAAGCACCAGATACATCATATTGAAAGACAGCATACTCCAGTGGATTAACACACCTTGTACATAGTCAAGTTACATTTCTGTGTGTATACTGGAATGTAAAACAGCACAGCAGTAGTTAAGAAAAGGTAGAAGAGGAAAAATACAAATATATGCAAGCAGAACTGTCTCTGAAGTAGTATATATGCAAATTAGGGATCAGATCCCTCATATTGAAACTGTCTTTAAGAAAGAAAAAGGAAAATTAAAAACTGTCAGATCAACAACGTGACCGCTTCCATAGGTGCTCCTCAGGTGCCATTAAAAAGCTTCCACTGGAGCTAGCTCCAGTGATACAGCCACCAAGATACAGCTCCTAATAGCTCCAACTGAAAAGATGGTGTGTGCCTGTCAAACTCCACCTGAAAGGGAAACAGTCAGGCAGCCATAATGGGGAAGAGTGAAAAATGAAAGAGAATTTTTAGGTTTTGAACAAAAGGGGGTTTATATATGTATATATATGCCTGACAAAAAGTTAGCACTTAAAAACCTATGTAATTGCATGCATTATATTTGTGGAAGTGTCTTATTGCCACTGCATTGCTATTAAAATGCAAAACAAGTGCAAGCATGTCATGTTTATTAAACCACTAAAAACATGTTCCGACAGCATTATGACTTTGGTTTCAAAAGCATAGAAATGGGCAGGGAAAAGAAGGGGGAGGAATCAAAAACCAAAATCTCAGCTTACTCTTTTGTGCCTAGTTATTGGAACATATAGGGTGGATTATATAGTCCTTTGAGACATCTGCAGTAATAATCTTACATTTTGGAATAAATGATCTCAAAGTGCATTGCAAATTTAACAGTTTGATATCAGACTTAAGCACAAGATGACTACAGCTATATCTGAGATTTTCTAGGGAAAAGGTTTACAGCAAGGGAAGAATACATTCTTTTTTCCCCTAAGAAACTGCAAAGGAATCATAGGTGTGCAGAATGTAATTATGCAGACTGAAATTAGGCCAGTTCACTATAGCTAATTCCTTGTCTTTTACAAAAAGTGCCACAGGATCTTTAATGCTACAGATGATTAGGTTGTCAGCTTTAGGTATCGTCTGCAAGTTGGCAGCTCTAGTAGCTTACCCACCAGCGTGTCCAGTTTTCAGAGCATAGGGATAAATCCTGGCAGGGCAACATGCAGCATTTCCTCTCCGTTCTTCGTGACCCCATGCTCTGCATCAGTGGAGCTGTAGATCCAGTGCCTTTCTCGTTCATGCTTTCAGCTTAAAGTTTCCATTTATTAAATCAGCCCTTCCATCATCATCATTTATGTTCTATTCATGCATCATTTCTATCTATTGTAATACCTCTTCCCAGGATTTAAATAACTCTGGCACCCAATAGCTTGTGCAATCTGAACTGCAAGAGAGTCTTAAGCTTTCAGAATAGCTTTATCTAAAATATACTTACAAACAAATGAAAGGAAAAATGTTATTTGTGTTCTTTTTGTGTTTTGTGAATAAGAGTTATGCAGGAATAGAGATACTCAGCACTGAGTACATTCTGGCAATAGTCAGATGCAGCCCCAGCAGATGAACAAGTTGCCATGACTTCGAAATGAACTCTCTCTGCAAGTCCTGGAAATGTTCTTCACTCTCCAGTTAATTACGTATCTTCAACTTCTGGATGATATCTAGGATATTGGCTAAAGACTTGATAACATTGGGCTTGTTTTAACTTCTAGCTCTCTCCTCTAAATCCAAGTGTTAATTTTGTTCTGTTGCTCATATACCTTTCTGGGTAACACACTTCACTGTTCTTTAGCTGTTTCACAAATCTTCAACCAGTCAGATGTTGCCAATGCAGCATCGTATCTAGATTTTTAACTTGAAAAACTGTATTGCTACCATTTCTTTGCATCAGAACTGTTAGATGTTGTGCAACATCCCAAATTGCTCTGAGATCATGAGATAAAAATAGACCATTGGGAATCCAGCGCGTGTTTAAGCCAGTAACCACACATAATTCTTACACACCAAAGATATCATTGCAGATGTACTTTTTGAGAGAATGTGTAAAAAAAGATGTTTTCAAACAAAAGCTAGGCTCATACTTGGAAACTCCTCTTCAAAAAGCAAAAGTCTGCTGTGTTGGTGGAGTTCTGCTAGAAAAGAATGGACATGGGGAAAATATGAGTGATGTCCAAGAGGAGCTCCAGCTGTGATGACAGGCTTTCTCCTTCGTGTCCCCGCTTTTCCTCAACAGCTTTAGGAGAGCTGAGAGAGGGATGGTTCTGCCCATTGCAAGCAGTGGTAGAGGGCATTTTAACTTATGTCTCCTCAGGCCCCTGTGCAGCAGAGGATGAAGCTCCCAACGTATATCTTCCTCTCCTTGTGTACATCTAAAGATGTCATCCAGAATCCTGCTGAAAAAAGTAAAATGGGAAGCACTGACATCTATGTTGCTTGATACAATGTGTAATGATCCAGCTCTACTGCATGAGCTGTGGCAAGCCCTTGCTTATGGTAGGTGTGGAAAAAGGGAATGAGGAGCAACTGGTATTTAGGTGTATTTTACAATTACATTGAAGTTTTGTTTCATTTCAGTTTCAAAGTGCATATAGCATGTCAGGTTTTCATGAATATATATTCAAGACAGGAACATTTCATTCATACCTTTAGTATTTTGGGTACAAATTTCAAATGGATCATCAGAAATTACTTTCCCAAACCTGCCAGTTTGTAGGCTTCTGACAATGCAATTCCCAATCCATTTGAACCCGCTCTTTCTTTTCCTTGTGCTCCATTTTGCTGTGTGCTTCTCTGTATTCTGCGATGCAGCGTTTATAAAATTATACACTTTTACCTTGCTGTCCTGTCTAAAGGTGGTTCGTAGCATGTAGCAAGGCTGAGTCTGTGTGAAAGGGAGAATCTGTTTCATAGCTTGTGGGCAGGATACAAGCATTTTTATTGCTTGTCATTTAATCTTGCCTTGGAAAGGTGGTAGCACTGGCTAAACCCAGTGCAGCTGCACCTTGGCTCTCAACATTGAAATGGCACTAGTAGTATATTTAAGAGTACATATAAGAACAAACCTGGTTTCTAGTATTTAACACTTGTATTTATCAGGTTTTCAAAAGAGCAGTAATTCATTCTTGTATTTCCTATTAAAAAGTTGTATCACAATAATTTAACCCAGACTGTGCACACCTTCCTTCTCTGAGTGGTCTGGTCAGAGAAAGATGTTTTCCAATTCCTTAGTACGGGTGTTCAGAATGGAGACTTGCTAACGCTGTTTTCTTTTTGCTGTAGGAGTTCCTGTGTCTGTAATTTGGTTTTGTGTGATAATTTAAGGACAGATGTAGAAGCACTCCTTCCTTGGATCTCTGGAAGTAGGCTAGCAGTATTCAATCGTTATTACATTAAGTTGATTCAAGGCTAAGAATACTGATGCCACCCTTCCCCCGCCACTCTCTGTAGACACACACAGACACATGCACACGGGCGCGCACACAGAGTATTATCTCTGTTTGCCTTACTAATGTCATTGTGCAATATTCCATTTTCCTCTCTCTTCTTGTCCCCAGGGTCTGTAACAAACCCCTGCTGGACCTTTTATCCACCCACTAAGTCCAGATTAATTTATTATACTCCATCTAGTTTTTGAACTGTTCCTTCTAAATGTGTGATGGGGCTTAGGGCTGTGCAAAGGGGATTCAAGGATAAGGGGAAAAAACATCCTCAGGCTCTAGCTTACAGTGAAAGGTTGCGTTACAGTATGAACACCTCTACTATTATTATGCATAGCCATGGAAGATGATGCAGGAGGAATTACTGATTAGAGCTCATATTTAGCTAAATTAACATCTCAAGTCCATTTTTTTTATAAATCTGAGTTCATCATAATCTAAAAGCAAATATTTGCCTTTAATATCCCTGATTTATGCATAGAATACAGTGTACTCTTCATTTCCTTCTTAATTATTATTATTTTTTTAAACAGCTTCCAGGCAGAAAGTCAAAGCCTGCTGTGTTTTGTATTATACTCTGCAACTCATTTTCCTTTTTTTTTAATAAAACATCTAATTAATCCATGTAATCTGAATACTTTCTGTTTAAGCTCAATGTGCTAATGAAAAGAACTGAATGAAAATGTAGCTAATTTGTTGTATCTATGAAAGTAATAGCTAGGTAAAAAATGTATGGAGGTAAAACTTGAATACTTTATGTCTAGTATGTGAATAGTGACTGAAAACAAATAATAAGGGTAACTACAAGTGGAAAATGTCTGAAAAAAGTTCTTCAATGAAGTGGAAATTATGCTTCTAATTTTTGCCATCTCATTTTTGCTCATTGCATTACATAAACTGAGCCTGATGATCTTGCATTTGTACCAGTAAAACTGCTATTTCTTTTGCATTTGCAGGAAATCTCAATGTGAGCTTTTTACAGGATCCTGATAAAAAAGCTTGAAAGATTGTTGCAACTCAGGCCTCTTTATCTTGGGTTGAACATGATAAATGACTAGTTATGTTAGAAGTTTCTTTTTCTTTATCTCTGCCCAACTCAGCATCTTCTCCTGGGGAGAGTACAAACAAGAGGAACTGGAGCCAATCATATATTTAGAAATTAAGCGTGTAACTTCAGGTGGCAAAGTCTATAATAAAGGAAAGGAATTAGAGAAGTGTGCTTTTTGATGAATTATCACCAGCACAATTTTTAATGGAATGTTTGTCAGGCTTTTCCATGAAATACCAGCAGCTCTTTAACATCTTTAAAATTATTACCTAGACAATTTGCAGTAGTGATGAAGTTGAAAATCGATGTAGGAAATATTACCATAGTAAAAGTAAAAAGATGCCTCCACATAGTAATATACAAAACCTCACAAGGGAAAGCTTACTTGCCTATGAAGCTTTCCCAGTAGAAATACTATAAATCATACATAAGTCGGAGTATATATCAAGATACAGTTTAGAATTGCTTAAAGTGTTCATGGTTTGTCACAGACAAATGCAAATAGAACATGTTTGTTAAGCATGGTCAGCAGAAACATGGCATCTCGCAGTATCTGGGTGGAAACTGAGAAGTCCTATTTTTTTGAAAAATGCATTAGATCCATTTCTCCGCCCTCTTTTGCATCTGCACTAAATTCAGTCATAACACATCGCTGTTAAGTGGCTGTATAGCAAATGGAGAGTTAGACCCATCTTTTTCCAGGAAATCTCAGCTTTGAGGCAGTGTCACTTTTGCAGCATGGTCTTGGGTTTACCTATTTTTGCAATTGAGCCCACCGTGACAAAAAAGGATACGTGGCTTCCCCTCTGGCACAGAGTTGGTCATTCACATTTAGAGCCCAGCATGAAATCTCAGCCCTGTTGTACCAGTGGCAAAATTCCAAATTACTTAAATAGGAGCAGCAGCCTTCTGATCCCCCCTGTTTCGCTAACTACAAGATACCATTTGTTCTTGGCAGTGACTATTTACAGTGCAAATACAAATGGGCACATTTTAAAATACCCAGGAATCTCAGTGTTACCAAATCAGTCAGATTTTTTTCTAGCTCTAATTTGAAAATAGGATGAGGAATATAATCACTGATACCATACTATGGCTTCGTTCCTCTCTATACCCAGGATCACTTTGTCTTCGTATTGTACAGAACAGTAACAAGAAGATTGTCTCATCCTTCTTCCAGAGTTTTATAAATTATATGCTGAATGAGATACAGCAGGTGGCAAAACAAGGACATGAATGGCATGGGAAAATCAAATAACAATAAAATAAAGTTTAGCAGAGAAGCTTGGGCTACATTTTCTCCACAAAACCACTCTCCTGGATGGGACGCTGCTAGCAGCACATACCTTCTCCTTTGTAGGTACAAACGGGACCTTGAACGTGGCTGGAACATGGACAGCAACACAAATAGTAACGGCGACTGCGTCAGTTTTCCAAGAAATACATAGATATTTATACTGCAATGTTTTGTAATTAGTGCTCAACTCAAAAAACATCCACAAGATCATAAAAGCAGCTAACAGTGAACACTACAGATGCCCAGGTTAGTTTCTGTCACAGTTGAACCCCGAATGACTAATGTAACATTCCACTTAAAAGGAAAGCTTTCTAAAATGTAGCAAAGAAAATAAAGATTTGCCATCTACTTTAATTTTTAAATCACCACCAAATCATGCAGTTGTATTGCAGAAACATCATATAAGTATCTACAAAAATCTTTTCTGTAGATACATCCTTATTTCAATGTCACCATATCTCATCACTGGCTGCTAGTTGCCTTCATCTCCAGCATGTTTCATGGCAAAAATGTGTTAAATCAAGTATCATATACTACTCCTCAGCACTCCTGTCCATGTCTAATTTTGGAATGCCGTAGTAATGAGTGTCAATTTAAAATAAGTACCAATTTTAAAATATATTTTTGGTATGTATCCATGGAAAAAAAAGAAGCATAAAAAATCCCAATAGCATACTATGGAATGTTTTTACAACAGCAATGTCACCTTGTTAGTAGAAGGATGTTTACATGTGGATTTGCATCACGCGTGCAAATTAGCAGAGTTTATGAGCACATGGGCTTACCACATTTTGATACTTTCCAAGCATCCCTGCTTCTAATTCTTTTTTTAATTAGGCTTTTCCTTCACCTTATAGATTATAACTGTAGTAGATTTTAAGTACTATGTAATAATATTGTATTGTCTTAGTATTAGCGATGACATCAAGCGTTAAAAGATTAATTAAACCCAGCTATTCCTAAACTGATGTATAACATGTACAATATTACTGTCGGTTTGGGGTAGACAGTTCATTTTTGTCCATCTGGCCAAAGGCAGGTGTCATTTTGCTAGGGAATTAAGAGGGGGAGGGAAGATGTAAAATAATAGGATAGAAGTTGACCTAAACCAGGGAGTTGGTAAGATCTCAGTCACCTGCCAAGGTGGCTCCACATGGAGCCTCCAGAAGAGATTGCAGATGACACCAGAATTGTCGTTCAAAAGGTTCATGTTTTAATTTACACAAGGACAGAGGGGTGAATACTAGTCTATTTACAAATTCAGCTGTGCCCTATTTCAGTCTGAGACAAAGTCACATTGCATAAAGATAATGCTGTATGCCTGATTCAGGTAATTTCTGACAGTTTCCATTTCTCTCTTCTCATCTTGCTTTGGTATAAAGCAAATAACTTATCAGTGGTTCAGGTTGTGTGCTCTCTAAGCATACTGCTTGACCAAGTACAACAAAAGCTGGTAATTCTCCTACTATGAAAGCATATCCTCTTTTTATACGATGAGCAGGACAGCGGAGTTCCCTGGTCTTTAAAGCCCTGGAAGAACAGCTGGCCAAGGCTGTAGAATGGCACAGGTGCTGGGAATCAGCTAAGGTCTGGGTCCCAGCTGGCAGATTAAACAGGCTTCCTGCCTAGAAGGATGAGTGGGTTATGTAGTGGGAGCCTTTGCAGAAGAGAAGGCATAGGAAGGCTCTGTGGCCAGGGGTTTCTGGGTTGCTGTAAAGAGCTGAGTATTGCTGCCTAACTTGCAGAAGATCGGTGGCGTTGGCACTTGTGTCCTATTCTCGGACTGATAATAACAGCTTTTTCTAGAGGTTTTTTACAGAATGCTGGTAGCTGTCACCCTGCATGATGAGCTCATGTGTGATGCTGTCTGCTCCTGATATGCAAGGTAAAGGCACTCTTGTTACTGATGCTAACCTGATGTTACTGTATCTTTGGATAGCTTTGACATTCTTCATCTGCAAAGGCAAAAATTCAGCTGTTTTCTTAAATCTTTGCTGGCATAGGAAATGTCTTTGGAGCTTTTCCACTGCAAAAATGGAGAAAGCACTTACAGAGGTTCACCATAGCCTACCTATTGCGCCTGCATGCAGTGCTGCAGGTGTTCCCTGTGTGGTGATTTGTCCCTCCCTTTCTTTGAAAGAAAGAAAGAAGGGAAATCCTAAAGCATACTGAAACTTCCTTGATTTCAGGTGGAAGTGCACATGTGAGAGTCATCATATAATAGGACTTGGAAAGTGTAGTTTTGGAAAAAATATAACTTGTCTATCTTTCTGATTTCACTAGAAAAAAAAATAATGTTGCCTTTTAACTTACATATTGACCTTTACTTACTTTTATATTGACCTTTACTTCTGTTGATTTGGGTCTCTGTCTGCTACTAGCACTTTTGATAGCAGTATGAGTCTTTTGGAGCCAAGCACTAGTAATAGACAATCACATTCCTGAAAAAGTAGTCAAGTTAAAGTGTGAAGCAGTGTTTTGACTATTTTTAGTTCATAAAAATGGGACTGCCTTATCTTTTCTGTTATACTCCCTGGCATGGTTCAGTCTCCCTTTGAGTGGGGAAACCAGGTCGACAGAGGAAAGGCTTCAGGAGAGCTCTCTAATAAAAGTTGCGAGATAAGGAAGATGCTATTGTGGGCGAGGATTGTTGTTAGCTTTTTCTCCCCATTGATGCAGATGAGTTCATGTGGCAACACTTCCATTTTAGGAATTCAAACTCAAATAATTCTGTTTCTTCAGGTTTGAAAGAAAGTATTGTTCTGCTCTTGTTAGTGACTGAGGCTTAGTCTTAGGCTGAAGCTATGAATTTATTTATGACTTTGACCTGCTTTCAGCCCCAGTTCACTCAGAGTCTAACTGATGATCGCATACAGACTATACCTTTTTATTTTAGCTAACAGTCTGAATCTGAGTTTTATAATGCAATGAGAAGTAGTTTATATTTGAAGCATTCAACAAATATTTACTGCATGTTTGCCATTTGTGTGGGTAGAAAGGCCCTAGGAAAAAACCCACTGAGATGAGCATGAAAGTTGTAGCTCACAGTACTGAAGGAAGACTAAGCAAAATGATTTCAGCAGACAAATCTGTGCATCTGATTGAAAGGAAAAATCTTAAGACAGTCATCCAGTCCTATTAACAATCCTCATACAATAAATATTCTCCTACTCTTTCTTACATAAAACTTCCTGAAACGGATAGGAGTCACACAAACCAAAACTTTTCAGAGTTTACCTCCAGGACCAACTAGACAGATGTCTTCAGGGAGGATTGCTGTTTGCTGATGTGATGCTAGGGATAAACACAGCTCCAGCAGCTATTTCTGACTAAACAGGAAATAGCCAAAGCCAGGCAGGCTCTGTGCTTTGTTCTTCTGCAATGTGTCACCTTTACTGAGGATAAAAGTGAGTCAGATATTGAATGTCAGTGCTGAAATTACTTTTGTTTCTGTTAAAGCAGAAATGCAAGTTTGTAGAAAATGTAAAAATTTATTCATGTACATACGTACTATCTTTTTAAATGTTTGAAGCTCTATTTTCAGAAGCCTACTTCAAGTATACCTAATGCAAAATGTTGCAAAATAACCCTGTAAAGCATAGTTGTTTACTAATAATAGATATTCTAGGCAAAGCTGTTTGAAGTGCTGCTTTACAGTCATCTGCTGAATTGAAAAACCCTTCACAAACAACATTTTTACATTTCAAGGTAACAGTTAAACTATCTAGACTTGGTATCTCACTCTCAAAATTCTACTTTACGCTGGTACAGGGAATACTTATTTTAAGCACATCCAGTAAAATACATATTTTAAATTATATTTTACAGTTCAGTGGTTTCTCTAACCTGAAGATCCCAAAGTGCTTCTCTGATGGAGGTGAAGTTAGCTTAAGAATAATCCTATGAGCAAAATTATTTCTATTTTACATACAGAGAAAATGAGCAATGAAAACTGATGGTTTGTTGAAGGTTGCACACAGGTGCTGACAGTAAGAATAGAACCTGCACTTCTTGCCTGCCAGTTCTGTGCTTTAACTATAAAGCCACTATTAGACTTAACAGATCATCCTGTGATTCAGTAACTTACTTTAGATCAGTGGAGATTCAGGAATTCTGAGCTAATTAATGCTCTGGCACTTTTCAAACCCTCAGCTGCTCTTTACCTCTGATGGTTCCATAGGGTTTGATGACTTGCAGTGATGTGTCTCTGAAGAGACAACAAAGAAAGGCAAATAAAGGTTGGGGATTCACTAACCTTGTCTGACAAAGGTAGGGGCCATACGCAGAAACATTTGCTTAGGTTTTATAGGCTTCTTATTCTTTTTAAACAGAGGGTGTGAAAGCTTCTAAGAGGGACCCTGTCATGTTAAAATCTAGTAATTTAAAAGTTCTTCCTTATCACTGCTAGTAAGAACATTAATTGTGAAGACAATAAAGAGGCTAAGCTATTAACAGTGATGAATTTTGGAGCAGGTAATTTTTTCAGTCCGATGGCCTGTCAGTAATGTTGGGACATCAAGAGGCAGTACATTGCAAACAACCAGGAGGACTTAAGAACATTCATCATTAAATTGTAATGTCATCTGAATTCTCATTATTACTCTCGGTCTCTCTCCACATGGCAAAGGTTTGTGATTTGTTTCCATTTTACTTCGGTGTTTTGATATGTTCCAACAACCCAGAAGTGGGCCATCATTAATGGATATGTATATACCCAACATAGGTAATTTACCATGTTAGAAACAAAATATACAAAACACAAGTTCTTTCTAAAACTACTTTGATTTTTTTTTTTTTGTCAACTTGTAGTGCAGAATAGGAAGGCAATTTTTAGAAATACGATGTTTTGTGAACCTAGGCCTCTAAATATGACTTAAAACTATCAATATATGTACACCACTGCAGAAACGGAATGCTTTGAGTGGTTAAAAAACATATACATAATTTGCTTTCTAAAAATCTATGAGCAAATCAGTGCGAGGAACACAGGGATGAAGTAACTTTACAGTGTTAATAGGGCTTAATATATTAAGTACTGCTGTAGCACTCATAAAACAACACAGCTAATGCTTAAACTTGTTTGACATTGGAGACTTTTTACTACATATATTCCAGCATATTTACAAATTGAGAAGAGGCTTGTTGAATCTTGTTCCATGATAGACTTCTGAAGTATTCAGGCTGGTAGTTTTCAGTTACTTCATCTTGGCTGAGATTCAAAGCAGGCCAGCACAAGGGGAGGAAGGCATTCAGCTTGACCAGCTGAAACACAAGAGGATAACACATATTCTTAAAGGGGAAGGGCTCAAAGACCAGCCTGCTCTTGACATACAACGTTAACTATTAATAGAGATTCGTTATTTTGTGGATTTGTCACAATTGGCTCTTAGGACAGGGTGTCTACATGCTTTACTAATTATCCCCAGCCTGCTTGGAGGCACATTTGTGAATACCAGTCATTTATTGGCAATTTTCATATTTGGGGGAGGGGGCTGGGGAGAGAGGTTCAGTAATACAAAAACACGCTAGAGTTAATGCATTGATATTTCCCTCAAGATCACCCTGTGCCATGCCTTGACACGTCCATCTCTGGCCTAAATAAACCTAACCTCTTGCAGCCTTCACAAGCAACAGGAAAGCTGAACAATTTCCTCAAGATTACTTGAATTCCTTGGAATAATGTCAGTCATTGTGTTGAATTTTAGGATGTTTTTAAGGAATGAAATGATATATTTAGGATAAAGTCCTGATTTACTTACTTGATATGAAATGTCTATATGTTTTCTTTTTGCATAACCCACTTTGCAGCATGTCAGGAAGCACTTTCCTAACAATCCATAAGGGAACATAAATCTCCTGTTTGAATACATACGAGTTTATTATATTCCTTCCCTTGATGTTTAAAGTGACTTGTTTTCACACGGTAGGAGGGTGGGCAAAGCTCAGAGTGTAGGTGTCAGGGTAGTAACGTTAGCCACCCATACCTAATCTGAGATGTCATGCCTGACTGTACTGCGCCATCATGACTGAGGTGTCCGTGCTTTGTCATCATTAAGTGGGTGGCTGCTGTGGCAAGATGCTTCTGTTCAATGAATCAATTGTAAAATGAATGTTAGATTTCTGCAGGGGGAAGTATCGTGCCCCCTTCTGTGACTTCCCACCCCCACCTTTTCTTTCTCTGCTCCTCTGAGATGCTGCAACAGCTTTATGAAAATCAAAGGCTTTAATTGTAAAACTACCACTTAATTGAAAACACACAGGATTTATTCAGTGCTCAGCTCCTAGAGATTGCTTTATTTGTCATTCCTCTTTTTCTTTTTCTTTCCTAGTCCCTCTTACCAAGCAAATTTTAGTATTTGAACACATACCACATTGTTAAGGAGGCAAGTGTCAGCATCATAGTGAGCTTTAAGTTGCTTGAGAACTTCACACTTCAGTATTTCTTTTATACAGGGCTGGGTTCTCCAGTCAGCTTAGGCAAAGTAGCCCTAACACGGACAGCGGCGAGTTCTTCCCGCAGGACCGAGTTCTCCAGCAGCAGCCAGGTGCCCCCTTCCCGGAGCCAGCTGTAGGACAAAGAAGGGTTCTGCTGTACGGAGTTTCCGGTGGCCTGAGGCTCCTGAGGACCTCACATCTGCTCCTTGCAGCTATTATTTAGGATGATGCAGCTCCAAAATATCAGCCATTAAGCTCCTTACGACTGCTTTTCTCAAATGTACTGCATCCTAGAAGTGATTTCAGCATCACTGGAGAAAATTTTCTCTCTGTCTTTATTCTCTTTCTGAGGGCAAAGTGAACAGGATGCTCTGTGGGCATAGTTACTGTAACGCTGCTTGTTTAGAGAAGTCTCTAGCATGCCTTCAACTAATAAAGTGGATTTATTACTTTTTCGGAGCAGTTCCTACATTAATCTAGGCAAAGCATGGCACAGAACTGCCCCCCTGCCCTGCTGAGGAAGCGGTAATTAGCCTCATTTGCCACACACAGAAGAGGCTGTGTCCTGCTATGTAGGTTCGTGTCATGTGTTATGCGCATGTTTGTAGGCACATGAGTGCTGCAGAGGAGTACTATACTGTGTGGAGATCTTGCAGTCCTGATTAAAAGTGGAATAAGCACATTTGGAAAAAACAAACCAAAACACCCAAAACAAAACCAACAAAAAACCAGGTTGGAGTAAAGCCTGGCAGGGCATGCTGCTGCTGAAGAGCTTTTTCAAGGAATTTCAGAGCATTTCTGTGGTGTGTGATTGTTTTAGATGTTGCTTGGTACTGACCGGTTTGGAAAGTCTCTCTCCGCCTTGCCACATAAACCTGTGGGAAGACGGAGTCTCTTCCTAGCACAAACACTAGCAGTGGGCAGCTTTGCACACTGTTCCGTTGGGTCACAGTTTGTGACACCAAGTTTTGTCTGCACTTACAACTGCTCACCTTACTAAGGTTGCCTACAAATAAATGAGGGTCTCTTTTTAGCTGTGATTTCGAAGTATCTGCTATAATACTGCCCGGGGGTTGTTTAGCCCATTTATTCAGAAGTGGCTTCTTTTGAAAAAAGAGGAGGAGGTGAAGAGATACAGCTTCCTACATAGTAGTAAATGCATGCTGCGTATGCATGACAGTATAGGTCTCCGAGGTTTAGTGGATCTGGAATTATGCCATTTGTTTCACACTAATTGAAGCATGTGTCTACAAGTGTACAGTGCAAAACATAGGTTAAATGGAGATCATAAAATAAGGGTACTGTATTATTAGACAGGCAGTTGCACAGCATCTGAAAACGTATGTTTTGTGAAGAAAAGCTGCTCTTTTTCTGTGCATATGTGTATACATATTAAGCTAATAGGATTTACATCTGCTAAGCCAGTCTGAGACAACACATAGTCTTTTCAGAATCTTTCCTGTATATCCCTCATGTTTGTGAAAGATAGCATGTACTTTTTCAATGCTTTTTAAATTGAGAGTCCAGAGTAACAAGTGTAAGATTAAAGCTGCTTCTGTATGAGAACAAGACATCTCAAAGAGTATGTGTTGTAGCTTAAGCATGATTAAACTTAAATTGCTCATACACTGGACTCCTAGAAAAAGGTTTATGCATTGTGTAGTTTCACAAGCTGCTGAGATGAGGCTGAACTTGGTCACAATTTGAAACAACCTGAATGGTACTGGAGAGAACGGGTATGTCTCTGTACCTGGCAGAGACATTCAACGCAATATGTAGGTTAGCGTAACGTGGCCGTTAGTGTAATTTGTCATTACATTACATTTCTTACCATGGTGTATATGAGATCTCATTGTAAATGTTTTCAAGAAAGGGAATTAATGCGGTTTTGTTATCTGAAGTTTGGTTTCACCAGCCAAGGCAAATGGATCTGTGCAATTGACTTTGGGATCAGACATTTATATGACACTTCTGTCGTTTTTAAATTAAAAAAATCTTTTCAATAAGTCTTTATTTTCATTGCTATGTCTACAGTATGGCTGAGATGTATTGAGCTATGCAAGTGGATAGGAAAAAAATGAGAAACTTAGTTACATTCTAGAGATATCAAACCATTAAAAGAGAAAGCGCTTTTGCTGTGTGCTTGATCTCTGCAAACCACCGAGGCATCCACTCATAGACTTGAAAGAGGGAGGGGGAAGAAAAAAACCAACCCAACCCGAAACACATTTTCTATCTGTACGCTTCAGTGCATAACAAGTAGTGTATGCTTTTTAGGCGTGATTCACAAGGCAGATTCATGTGCAAGTGACTAGGTACAGCAGTGGGGGTGGATCTGGATCATGTAAGGCCAGTGCAGAATGGCTACAGAATGTGGGAAAACATCTTACCCCCGCTCCCCAGTAAACAATGTCGAATCAAAAGGTTTACATTGTGGTTTTATTATGAACACAAGAAGAGACCTGGGTGAAACTGAAGGTCCATTTAATCTTTATATTCTTTCTACAACAGCAGTTAGTATCTGATACTTGGGCAAAGGGGGTAAGAATGAGGACAAACAGAGACAATCCTGCAAACACTATTTTGGAGTCTTCTTGAGCAGAGGTAGTATTTGAACCATTGTGGTCAGGGCAGCCAGTGGAGTTACTCTGTGACTTTGTCTGTGAACCTAATTACACATTATCTCTACAACAGTCTGTGATAGTGAGTCTCCCCAATTTACTTGTGTTCTGGGTGAAAAAGTACTTCTCTTTGTTCTTTGTTTTAAGCTTCCTACCTAACTAACGGGTACACTATCAAATTATTGGCATGTGAGGGGGGGAAAAAAAAAATTATTCTCTGTTTTATAGCCCTCCAGCTTATCCACTCATCGTTATCACTTTTCCAGTCTGAAAAATCCTAATTCTCTTTGTGTAAGAAGATTATTCTACACCTTTAAGCAGCATTCTACACCTGCCATTCTTGTTACCTTTTCTGTACTTTAAAAAAAAAACCAACCAACCAAACCACAAAACACAGCCCACAAACAAAAACAAACCATAAAAATTAAAGGAATCATTTGGAAGAGAATTTCATTAGAAAGGTCAACTCAAAGCAGAAGTTAGCCCAACTCCACAACTGAAAGATGACACATAAGCATGAGAAAATAGGTGCCATCGGGTGCTTGCTTTCAAATCCTAAGTGACCAGTGAGAAGCATTAGAGATACCATAGTGTTTTCTCTTGGCTAATAGAAAATAAAAACCAGAAAGATTGGTGAAAGTCAGAATGGAAGTTGTTATCAACCTGCTGTGTGAACTTTCTGTTTGTTTCACTCTCGTGCATTTATTTCAAATGGGTTGATTGTAGAAGCTGATAAATGATCTGCTGTCAGTTGTAGTCCACTGTGTTTGTCATCAGTGTAAGTTCATTGCAGTCAGTGATGAAATTTCACCTGCTGTGTGAGAGAAAATAAAATGCACAGTTGTGGTTGTAATTAGGGTTGAAAATCAATAGTAAAAGATGTAAAAATGAGAAAAACAGCAAAAGAGAAAATGAGGGGAAAACTGTGAAAATAGAATTAACTGGGGACAAATAAGAACAGTGACTGCAGAGAAATATTGGAGGAAATGGAACATTAATCCAAGGTGGAACAACTACAACCGCTTTTTGCAAGAGGCTGCATTTTGAGTATAAGAAAGAATGTCTCTTCTAGTCAAAATCTCTTCCTGTAGTGGTATGTGCATGTGTGTGAACAGAAAATGGAGCTGCTAATGGTGCCTTTAAGATCCTCACATTTTTTCTGCTTCAGTCCTTTGGTGGCCACCATCCTGGAAAATGAAGGACTTGGATGAAACTCGGTTTAGAATTCAGGAGGGGATGTCCCTGATTTAGTGAGAGAGCAGCATGTCACAGTACAGGTCACAGTAAAGAATGCTGCACCTAACTTTTTTTTTCTCATTTGGCTTAAAACTATTCATTTTATAGTCTTTGAGGCAAAGTATCTGGGGGTTTGGATATGATGAGATGGCTGAGCACTGAGTAGTCGTCTTCTAAGTCACTCTTAAAAAGCACCTGTACTAAAAGGGTGGAAAATTGAAAAGTCTTGTTGGCTCTGCAGGGGATGACTTGTGTTTGGTTTTGATGGAGTGGAATATCTTTGACTATTGCTGATTATGAAGGGGCTTATTACTGGCTAGGGAGTAGAAAAGGCAAAGCTTTTTCATTCTGTGCTTTTCTTAGCTTTCACCTCGAGAGCATCAGCTTAGGAAATAGCGTGTCAGAATGTCAAAGAAATGCTCAGGCAGTTTGTTCTTTTTGTTTTATCTTTCTCTAAATATCAAAAACCTTGGTCGTAGAAAAGACAGTCTTTCTCTTTAATAAGACTATTTCCAGTACAAAGCTAGTACAATATGACAGGCAAATACAATCACCTAATTAAAGCATCTTCTGTATAACACACAAATGTGTGAAATGTTTTCTCCTAAATAAATAGCCTTCGGTAAGGTATGTGTATTGTGTGTATTTATTAGACCGCATTCTCATATCACTTTGAAACTACATCTGCTATATTTTAAATAGTAACCAATGAAGTATGACAAGATGGCAGAATAGTTTAATATCATGCCCTTTATCTGCCCAGGGAGCACGAAAGAAAAATAAAGTAAATGGCTAGCATAAGAAGGGCAGAGCATCTTATTCTATCAATGCAAACAATTCTACTCCTGTTTGGCATATCATAATATAGAGATAAAAATGAATCCTTGCACAGTGAATTGGATATTTTCTGGAAGCTCTTGTTGGAAATTGTTTCTGATGTTGTTAGTTAAGGAAGATTTACTTTACGTGTAAGTTATCAGACATCAGTTTCCTAATGCACAAATCCACAAGAAAGTAGCATCTCTCGGGTATTCATGAACTTTTTTTGAAGGGACAATAAATCTGTCAAACAGCTGACTTTGTAGAGCTTTGGTATATGTCATATTAAACACAAGTATCCAACAAAGAAAAAGATTTTATGTGGTTTTTTTTTGTAGAAACGTACAAAGACTAGATGATGTCTGACACCGCCTGCACTTGTAAGGGGTGTATGAGAACAAAAAAGGAGGCAGAGAGCTGTTTAGAGCCCAGTTCAGCAAACATTACTCACAAAGAGCAATGTTTGCTTTTGCACCTGGGCATACAGGCTTCTTAAGTCAGAGAAGTCTATGGAACTACTCTTAGAAATAAATAACATCCAATGGGACTCCCTGCTCCTGCAGACGCAGTAATACTTGCCTCACAGAATTAAGAAGGTGTGGTTAGAGTAGTATTATAACTTTCTCATACCTGTTTGTGGGCATCTCTGGTTTGCGCATGTAAAAAAAACTCCTGTAGTTATGGAATAGAAACAGCTTCAAATCCAAAGCTTCTGTTGACTTCAATGAGGCTGTGGGTTCCGGTATCTTTTGAGTCAGTAGGTCCCTTGTGCATCTGTGCACACCCCTTGCTGCCAGACAAGATTAAATTGAATTCTCAAGCTGAGTATTCAGCAGTCTACAGCACTGCTTAAATGTAGATCTGAGCTTATTCTCAAGTCCCTGCTTGTTCATCAACAGTGTTGTTTATGCACAAGCCTACGCTGAAGTGTGGATTTAGGCAAAGCTCCAGAGCACACCCAAGGGCAACAGCCCAACCATGCTCGGCTCCCTAGCAGGCAATGGAGCTGGTTAGTGCTGGCGGGATGGATTGGATGCAGCGGGGGCAAACTGCGCTACCTACAGCCCTGTCCAGCAGCACGCGTCCTGCTGTCAGGTATTCTGAAGGACAGGGAAGATGGGCTGCAGTTGAGCTATTAGGCAACAACGTGGGTGGAAAATGTGCACGCCACAAGTCCCGTCATGCTAAACTCTATCTTTTCACCTTTTAGTGGAGATATGGCAGATGACAACTCTGTGCATCCGCAAGACTGAAGCTCCAAGCCTCTCACTACACTGCAGGTTCCACAGTCCGGTCCTCCACTTATTACACATGCTTTTTTGGAAAGTAACATTGGCAATCAGCGAGAAATCCATTTGCTGTACAAAACTTAACTCCTACATGGTTTGAATTGGAAAGTAATTTAATATTTTGGATGGTAATGGTGTGCTTTTATCCTGAATGGTAGAGTAAGTGGCCTCAATATATAAATAGGTAACATTTAACATTTACATTTTTTTAAAATGTCAGGGTGTAAAACTAATGGGAAGGTTGAAAGAAGGGGGAAGAAGGCTTAGCACTGTATTGTTCACTTGGTTTACAGGACACAGCTCTGTAAAACCTTGGTAGGAGTCTAATCTCTGCTAGTTAAGGGGAAAAAAATTTAAATAACTTAGCCATATCAGCAAAATCAGTTGCTCAGCCTCCTCAAATTGCAAGTTGCCTTAAAAGTCACGAGGATTTAAAAATAATATACTTCAATTTTTCTATTCTTCTAGCTTTTGATTATTTTAAGATGTTTTTGTCTAATTTTTAGGCTTTCTTTGTCACTAGAAGCTCTTGAATATGACTGGATTTTTAAAGGAAAAAAATAATTAAAATTGTCTACTACAACACTGTGAGATTAGGGTTAAATTTTTTTTGAGAGTTGCCAATACTACTTAGATAAGGAAGTTTTGATTTGATTACAAAGAGCTGGAAATTCGAATTTTCAGGGCAAAATTTAGGTGGGAATAGAAAAAAAAAACCAGTAAATCAAAGCAAGGGAATGTGCGATCTTCAAAAAGCTTGGCAAACATGGGCCCAGTTCCTCAGCTGATGTAAACTGCGGTAGACCAGCAAAGCTTTCATTAGCTGAGGAGCCCCAGCCTGGTGATCATCAGCCAATCTTGATCCAGTGAAAGATTGGAACGGTATTTCTGCTTTGCAGAAGGAATATTGGGAAAATTATAGTATCTTATTAAGACCATCATAAAGACTTTGAAAGTCCTGAGAACACTGCACGCACCTAGAATAACTGTATTACGTGTGAAGTGATGCTGGTCTCATTGCAGTTGCTATGTTCAGTCCCTCTGTGGATGTGGGCATTCAGCATCACACCTACCCTGTGCTGCTGAAAGGTTTTGAGGTGTCTCTGACCAAGGTCCCATCTCTTAAAACAGGACTATAACCTGGACTCAGGCTGCAAAGAGGAATCGTTTTAAGGAAAGATTCCCCCTAGGTAATGTAGGAGAGGCAATTCTGATTGGAATTTGTAGGAGTAGATAGTGTTTATGCCTCCTCTCTGGACAAGTTTTTTTTATCCAAATAAACACTATCCTGAAACATATTTTCACAGTTTTCTATAAGCCATAAAGCACATAGCGATAAGCTTTAATGACCATATCACAAAATGTTTCCCTGCAGAGGTACAGAAATCTCTTCCAAGTTACAGAACTGAGTATCTAGACTGTAGGGTTTTGTTCTGAGCTGATTCAAGGGACACGTTAACATGTAAAACTGGAGAGAGGAGAGAGTTTTCAAACAACCAAACCCTCAGTTGGTGTAAACTGACACAAACCTGTACGTTTCATGGGAACTTGTGACTTATGTGAGCTAAGGATCTGATTCACAATTTAAGTATTTCATTGCCCAATAAAGGAGTATCTTGTAAAATATTCTGATAAATTGCATTTAATTGCAAATTGCAATATGCAATATGCAATTAAATATCTCTAGGAAAATAGGAGGGAACTCCAAAACCTACTGCCACCCACAAGAGTAGCACGTATTTTCAGGCAGTTGTGCTCCTAAATTCAATTACACTGGTGGCTTCAGCGTAGATCCTGGTGGACAATCACCCACATCATAAAAAGTGCAGGTCATTTGCCACAGCTGAGCAAAACTGTCATTTTCTGCCTAAAAGAAGCTGGGGCTAAGCTAAGGCAGAAAATAAATCCTCTGTGACTCATAAAGAGGGCGCTTTTTTAGGTCAGGTCAAGAACAAAGACATTGGCAGCGCGATGCTGAGAGGCTTATAGTGGTGTATCCCTAAGGACAACTCCCGACACCAGCAGGAATTTTTTTTCATGATAGGGTGAATGGGTTTTGAATGGATTTGTAAATGCCCTTAAAATAATCAGTTTATTCAGTTAGCAAATTCTCCTTTAAATATGGAAGGATATTTTTTTTTTTTTCCAAATATGCTGTTTAGTCTCTGTAGCAGGAGGTAAAAAAAGAGATGGCTCTCAGAACAGGGACAGAGTAAATGCTCTGGGGAGGGTAAGACTGAGAGAGAATGTTACTGCTGCCCTCCCCTCTGCCACGCACAGACACACGCACGCTCTCTTAGCACTCTGCAGCCCAGTTTGTTCGGTATTGAATAGGGGGTGGAACAGCCTTCCACCTTTGAGTCATGGTAGTTGCTAGGATTATTGAAATTAAATTATATTTTTGCCACCAAGTTCAAGTTTTCTTGCAAGTCTTGTAATTTCTGTGAATTTTTGTTTGCAGAAAAGGTCCAGAATTAAACAGCTGCTTTCCTAATTTCCCCCATGTTACATTTTCCAGTCATTTTTTTTCTTTGCAAAACTAGTGTGCTTGGGTTTTCCTATCAAATCCCATGGTGCTCAGTAACAGGAACAATCTCATGGTGTATTTGCAGTGGATCTGCATATTAAAAGCTAATACTAACCTAACACAGATGGGAGGTGGTAAAATCTGTCCCAGAAAGAGAGGTAGGAGAGAGTTCAAGAAAGCATGGTGTGCTTGCTTGTTTTAGTCCAAGACCTCTTTTGGCCTTGGGTTTTGGATTCAGTTCACCCTGAAATTATAATTATTCGTTAGAAAATAATTTAAGACAATGGTTTCGGGTTACTTGCTACCTTAACATTGATTTTATGTATTTATTTATTCTCAAGTACTGTTGTGGACTAACAGTTGTATACATATAAACCTTATTCATCCTTCCACTTTTGAACAAAGTTTAGAGCTGGCCGGTTTCAGAATTGGCGATGTACTCCCTTTCCTGCCCAAGCCGTTTCTTCCACACAAACTCCCTACTTCCCCATGAACGCAGGAAACGCTCCTGAAGGTTTCCATGAACCCCCCCCAGGTAATTGACTCGCTGGGAATAAAATTCATTTCTGCTTTGTGAGCTCCGAAAAAGTGTCGCGAAGTCCATGGATTGCAAATGGCCAGCGGAAACCTGACTCCGTGACTTGCGCTCTGTGGGAGACAGAGGAGGCTCAGGGGACTGTTCTGGCAATGGAGTACATGGGCAAAATAGACCTCCCGGGACTGAGAGGTCTCCCCTGTCCCTGTGGATTTCTGCCATGTGTCTGACAGTGAGCTACTCTAGAAGCGTGTGTAATGTCATATGGCTCAGTGAATGTCTTCCTTTGAATCTTTGTTGGTCAAGAAATGAAAATGGAATTGTACAAATTGCATGTGAGTTACCTAGAAGAGTTTGCTCTTAGGAGGTACTACAGCTCTTCTAACGCACTGAATTCAGGGAGATTGCGAACACTCAGAAGTTTGTGACCCAACAGGCGAGAACCTCCCTGGGTCACAGCTAGACAAAACTGTTCTGCCGGTTGTGAAACTGGGGAGCTCTCAAGGCGGCCAGACCTGCTGTCTGTGCAGGTTCCTATGGGGTCAAGTGATTTGGCTTGCGTATGATTTGGTCTAAACTTTGCTTTGAGGAAGTGAACTTAAGCCTTTTTCAGGGTCTAAGACAAACTTTTGAAAAGATTTCCACGTGCTCAGACAGCAGAATAAATGCAAAACTGCCCTGTGAGGGAACAAAGCCTTTCCACAGTTTTCAGTCAATATTCAGTTAATATGCAGATCCACTGCAAATACACCATAAGATGGTTCGTGTTACTGACCAAGATGTACTGTAAATGTAACATTAAATCCTTTTTAGTGGTATTGCTAGCCTGACTTTTTAGCTGAAGAGCTTCAGATGTAAGCAGCCAAACTTTTGAATCCTCATGAATCCTAATGAATCCTTGTGAATCTTTGAACCTTTGCCTATCATTAATCAGCCCATCCATGAAAAAATATTCCAGACATACGCACCATATGTACATGCATGTGCTTCTGTAACTATTAATAAAACCAGCAATATTGTCATCTCATTACGATTATAATCCACACCTTATGGAATTGCCTTCCTGGTGTTTGAGGTTTAAGAAATTAGATCCCCATCTCCATTGTATAAACATTTTAAAAGCATCACCTAGTTGCAAAGTATTCCCCAAATACATGTTTTCCTTTGAAGATATTCCTACTAACGATGTGTTACTAGTGTGAAGGGCCAAATTATCTACTCATCTAATTGGTTCAGCTCCACTGTGCTGCAGAATTTGACATTATCATTTCTCAGGGTCTAACATAATTCATACAAAAGATCAATTTGTTATACTTATCATGTTAGTATAGAGCACCCTTAATAACAGGACATTTTATGCAGCATTAGCTTTCCAGCATTTTTAGTGCAGAGAAAATATTTTTTTTTCTTAGCATTCATTTAGGCAACTCTTATTCAAATGTTTTTGCTCCTCTGCTTTTAAAAATCAGCTAATTTAATTGTATTGTAAATATTTATCTTCTATAAATTAATGTGGAATCAAAATTAATTAGGCTGAAAAATATGAATTGTCATTCAATATCACATTTAAACATCTAACAAATTAACAGGATAATTTTTCTGTTCTACTCTCTGCATGTGAAAGCTAGCCAGTGTAAACCTCAAGATATGGTTTCCTTGTTCTCAGTTGTCATTAAGCGCAGGCCTCTTTTGACAAGTTTTTGACACATTGCTCTTCCATCAGGTTCCTTACTTTCGATTGTGGAATGACAAGTCTATTTTGTGGTGGTGTGAAATGAACCATGTACTGCTACCGCTGTCTCATGTCTCATAATGGAAGGTTCACAGCATGGACAATTGGGAATTTCTCCAGGCAGGGGAAAAGCACTTATTTTCAACCCCTAGCTTTAATCAATCAAGGAGAAACTGGAAATCGCTGTAAAGTAATGAATGTCAATTTATGTACATGCTATTGATTTTTAGAAATTTAATGCTCTGTTTCCCTATTTTATGTTGACCTTATGAAGCTTAAAGATGAACACAAAAGGTGAATATTCTTGAGACAGAATTGTTTTTCCCCTGGAAATATGAACAAAAGATTTTGTACCTTCTGTGTATGGAAGGAAAAAAAAAAAAAAAGAGAGAGGGGGTCATCTGGAATTTAAGCCAAAGGGCTGTACCAAGTCAAGGGATTGGAGAAAACAGGGGCACATTATTAAATCCATTTGTTGCGAAATGGGCAAAACCATTCTTGCAAGACACGTCCCAGTTGTTGTCATCTTGGCGTACTGAGAATTTGGGTTATTAAAATTCACCCTTTGGTTAAATGCACTCTTGATTTAACATTCATTATTTTTATATAAAGTGTGAAGGTATTGTTTTGAATAATTCACTGTTCATCTACCTTGTAGTTTGCATGCATTGTCCTCCTTCATAACGCTCTGACAGAGAGTGAGAGAGAGATTAGTAAACATGACCCCAGAAGACCTCTGTAAGTGCCTGTCTAGCATAACTTATTGGCTTCACTTTCCCTGCTCCGAGGATCGTTAGCTTCACTGGATGCATTACACACCAGTTCTGCTATTGCTTATCTTCCCAAAGTTTACATCTCCCTGTTTTTTATTCCTAGATAAGAAACTCGGGCACTGTCAGTTGAAGTACACTCCCAGGAACTGGCCCTCTCCCCTGGAGAGGAAGAAAACAATGACTTCAGAGATTATATAATTTGGACCTATGTTGAAAAACCCTGTTCTCATCATGTTGTTTCTCTAATTCCTCCTAAGCATACAAAACAATTCCAGTAAGAAACCGAATGTTATGCTGGTGTTTTAATCAGTCACAACATTCTGCTCCTACAGAAGCAGTAAGAAAACACATACAGAATGTTTTGTTCACTCGGAGGATTTCTTGTTGATCTCCACTGTATATTTGTACAAAAGCTCTCAGGGGATTTCTCATGTTACTTCCCTGAATACACAGGATTGCACAGGAAAAGTGCTGGTAGTAACAGTATGCACTTCAACGGCATATTCTACTACTCTGACTAGTGCAAAAATTGAAGCCAGCTCTGAAAGACAGGTTTTTCCCCTCTTTGCAATAGTTTTACAAATGAAATCACAATACTCCCTGAAATTACTAGTGCACTTGACTCCACGATCAATTTACTCCATTTTCAATATAGACTTTGACAAGAATGATTTGTTTATGCTGTCACATGAATCAGTCTCAGTAAATTAGACCTGTCAGAGTTACTTTTTCTGCACAATACAGTTTGCTTTATTTTTGACACCTGTGCAGTTGGGAAAGCTATTGTAAATAGTGTGAAAACTTGAGTCAGAAGGTAAGCTATCTGCCTTTAGATCCTATTCCCCGTGTCAGAAATACATCTCAGCAGTCCACGGGAGTATTTCTTTTACTTCATTTGGAATGGATAACTAAAAAGAATAAAAATGTGATTTGAGGTTTGGATTTTGACTATACTACCTGTGTATACTGAAATGCATATGAAAGTCAAACAAATGCACCTGTGGGAGTATGCATGTAGCAGAACCTTGTACTGCAGAACTGTAGAGAGATGTCATGTTACCATCAAAGTATCTGTGCAGCATGTCAATGTAGCAGCGTTAGCTCCTTTTTTTTTTTTTTTATCGTGGCATTTTAGCTAAAATCAAGGTCTAGACCGTGTCCTGGGGTTCAGCTGGACCTCTTGCATAGCCTTGGCACCAGTCAGCCTCAGTAAAATCTTTTCTGAGGTGAGCTCCCTCCCTGGTTTGAGGTCTTGCTGCCCTACATGTATTGACAGATTTCTTGCGCGCTTGTCCTAGGTGGAAGGGAAGTAGCAGCTCAATACTAATGTGCCCAAGCTTGTTCCTTCTGATGGCCTGATACTGGTGTAACCCAGATCAAAACTGAACTACACAGCATGCTTCAGGGTACTGAAGGAGAATAATTGTAATGATAATTTCTTCTGATAACAAAACACCATTTAAGCTATTTATGGAAATTAAAGTTGTTTTATGGTATTAGTTACTATTAAGCCAAAAAAAAAAAAAAGTGGATTAGTAGTTATAGACTGAAGGGTCAACAGAAAGACCTCCGTTTTACTTGCATGACAAAGTTGCATCAGTTGAACTTGCATATTTTGGTGCGAGATTCTATTTGCCTGCCTTTTCCAGTGCCAGGGAAACGTTTCGGTTTCGTTTAGACTGATGCCTGGTCACCTTGAGTTAAACCACAATGAACCCACTTTAAACCGTAATAAAAAGTATCGCCACTTTCAGTGATGTAATTCAATTGTTTTACGTACCAGCCTTTGTTTAATCTGGAGTAGCCTTTTTATGTAGACGGGCCCTTAGAGCTTGTTAAAGCAATGGAGTGATGTCTGCTTAGATCGAGCCTGAATTTTGCACTTAAGGAAATCTTCCAAATTGGGGAGGAAAAAATGTAAAAATATTGAGATAAACTGAAATCAATAACTGCTGAAGAAAAACAAGGCACAACAGTGATTATCAGGGTGATCTGCTACTAATTAACTGAAGAACCAAATTACTTTGGCTCTCTGATTCCTAACTCTGTTTCTTCCTTTCAATTCACCCATGTCTTTTCAATCTGAATGTTCTGCTAGAAAGTAAAGCACTCAGTGCTTAACAGACCTTCATGATAGAGTTCATTTGATCCAGGCAGGCCCAATTTATAGCTGCTTCTCCCCAGAGCCTATTTACTTTGCTAGGATTATGATTTGCTGTTGTAATATTGGGATGTCAACAAAAGAAGCCAAAGACAAATGTTGTTGATTGATGGTACCCTATATTTCTCCAAGAGGAGTGCTTTATCAACATCATAAAGGACCTTATCCTTTCCAAAAACAGGGTGGTTTTTGTGGCCGTGACAAACAGGAAGGGTTTTTATCATTAACATTGTAAGCAGTTTTGTAATCAGACACATTTCTGTGTGTCTGAGCAACTCCTGGTGCTTGTTTGAGAGTCTCTTTTTATTTGAAATCATGCTGAAAGTAAGGAGTGAATATAGGATTTTTAAAAGGAAACTAATTTTTAGATCAGCAGCATTGGCAGGGGAGTTATTGTTCAGTTTTCCCTTCCCTCCAGTTTGCAATTTTGGATAATCAGTGATATTTTTTTATTATCTTGAGAGTAAAAAAATTCAGTTGAATGGTCCTGTGTATTTTATAAGATTTTGTTGCAGAAATGTGTCCCCATAATTGGTAAACTGTCTTGCAAACCATAGCTGGTGTAAGTAGTTTTTACTTATATGAACAATCTCATTTACCTCCTTAGGGCAGGAATACTTAAGTAGTCTTAAAGAATATTTAAAAGATGAGGCTTTTGCTGGCAGTAGGTTTTAACTCGTACCATTCTGCTTCCTTTTCTGTCCTTTAATTAAAATACGCATGGATCTGACCTCAGAATCGAGAGAAGCCAGATCTCACCGGCTCTTACCAGTGTAACCTGTACTCACTGGAGCAGCTCCAGCGGTTTGGAGTAGGGGTCACCTGTGCCAGTCAAGCTTTGCTGGATTAAGCCCTTCTTTCAGTGTTAGGATACGACGTGCCATTGGCATCCTGCTTAAGTATACCACATGTGTGTCTGTTGGTAGATTTGACAGACAGGGGCCCAACACCCTCCATAGCTGTCAGGGCCCCGAGTGCACTAACAGCCCTCAATGGCCCTGCCCAGCCTCCCCGACACCCCTGCCCACGGCCCAGGAACCCCACTGCAGCTCAGCGCTGGGGCCTCACTCCCTGCCAGAGCTGCGATGTCGGTGTGCATGGCCTCAGCCCCGCTCCTCAATTGTCACTTGGACGGTACTGTTCACCTGTGGCTCGCTGGGCTGTCACCAGGACCTGTTGCTGTCACTGCCCTGCTCTGCCCGCTGGGCTCCGGTGCCGCGGGACTGCGCCCCGGTGCTCAGCACCCGGCCCGTGCCGTGGTCTCACGGCTCCCGGCTGGCCGGCCCTCAGCGAGCAGCCCCACTCGTGCTGCTCCCTGACAGTAAGAGTCAGGGAGCTGCTTGGAAAAACTGTTACGGTTTGTGTTTCACACCTTGAGGGAAACCCAAAGAAGAAGAATGTATTAATAGATTTGCAACAGCCATTAACTTCTGAAAGGTCATTTTTCCTAGTAAGAGATTTACCATTCTCCTACCCCAGAGGATGTAGCACTGGCTCTTATCCTTATCTTGCTGGTGGTGCTCAAGCATCCTGATTATTTAAAAAAAACCCAAAAAACCACCAAACAGAAAAAAACCACACAAAAAAAGCAAAACAAAAAACCCACCAACAAAATGAAAACCAACCAACTGAAAAAAACTATTTGCACAGATTCCTTACTACAGGTCTGAGCTTGAGATCCTCGCTCAGGCGGAGTTCCCACTGGGCCTGATGTTTCTCCAGCACACCTGGCCTCAAACCGTGGATGGGAAGACTCCAGCTTATCAATGCTAGGATCAACCTTTCCTTTTTCACTCCACTCGAGTCCCTTCCTCCCCACTTGTGATTCCCACCCCACATCAATTCCTTTACCTCTTTGAGACACCCCTTCCCCCTCATCGTTGGCTGCAGTTGTTTGCCTACCTCAGCAACGTCACCTACCCCGGGTGCCCCACTTCTCTCTTCCCTAACAGAAGTGTTCCTCCTCCTGGGTATCCCTCTTCTGTTTTTTGTTTTTTCCCTGGGACCCCAGCAGGTACGTAGCAGTGAGGACGGAGGGAAGGCATTTCCCTGTCAGAACATGCAAGCCTTGTCACCCAGAACGCGTGCATGCTCTCCCAGCGCCCCATGCGCACTTGTTACCTGTCAGCCACGGGCAACCCAAATAAATTGTCCTGTTGTCTGCATTCAACCCCTGGGCAACATGATGAGTGGATCTAGTCTAATATATGTGCACTATAGGTCTGATTTTTCTGTTAGTTTACGACCACCTGCTTTCCTACAGTTGTATTTGATTTATAGGGTGTAATAATGTGGAAGTATTTTTCGCGCAGATGGTACAGCCTCTAGCACCACTCAGTAGGCCTTGTGCAGAACAGGGAATGTGCTTTGAGATACTGTAGCTGCGAACAGTTATTGGTGAAGAAGTAACCTGCACTTCTGTAGCTCTCCTTAGTTTGAAAAAGGAAAGACTATTAGTGCCAGGAGTAGTGGCAGTGGGTCTGGTACAGCTGTGAAGGTGCGAAAGAACTTCACAGTAGTCACGTCCATTGGCATCTGGGGAACAAATTCAGCTGTAGTTACCCCAAAGCCCTGGTTTAGGGATTTATTTTGTGTCTAGTGGATGTCAGAGAGGAGTTTGGGGGACTAGGTTATCAGCTGATACCCATCGGTTTACATCCAACTGAAGCTGGAGAATGAAAAATTGGGAAAAGTTGCCCTTTTGATTTTCATGTGATGACTGAACGTGAAAGCTTTGATCAGCCAAAGAGTATACAATGAACTGCATCTTCCAGACTTCTGATTTCTTTGCATTCTTCAGTCTGTGCTGGTCATTTGCTGGGGGACAGGTGAGCTGGAGAAGGAATTCACCAGTACAACTAAGCCTACTCCTGACCCAATTAGAAAATACACACGTATTGGGGAAGACTGTTCCCTGGCCCTGTTGGCCGTGATTTCAACATTTTGATGCCTAGAGAGAGAAATGCTCCTTCATAGCCAATTCAATGAATTGCTGAGCCCTTCTTGTGAGGCTGTTAGCATCTTCAGGGAAGGTCACAACAGCTGGGTATCTCGCGGGATTAAATCCAGAGTTAAACTTGGAGCCTGAGTTTTGGAAGCTGCAAGTTTTTGCATGGCTGTAGCTGCCATTGGGTGGCCCATGGAGAGAAGGGAAGAGGGTTTGTTAGGATTTGGGTAGTATATAGAGGAATGAGTGTACATGCTGGGATGGGATTTAAAGCTTCAAACCAATTAGATTTTTAATTGTTTCTTTTTTTTTCTGTTTGTTAGCAGTTGTGATGAACTACCCTAGGCCAATAGATAGCTAAAGCACATCCCCATGTAGGGACACCACGTCCCTGCTAGTTTTGGAAATTTGTTACAACAACGAGTCCTGAATTATCTGTAAAATATCCACAATGCACAAAGACTGCATAAACCTGGTAAAAGAAGTGAGTTTGTTTACTGCTAACAAATTTTAGGGCAAATTGAGAATGTTTATTTTCTAAACACATTCCACTGTAATTTTGAAATTATGGCTGTTTTTCCTTTACAAATAACAGTTTCAATATCCGTTGCTTCACAAGTGTTTGATCTAACCACAGTTGATGTTTAGCCACGGTAACACTCGGGATCTTTTTTTCATGCCTGTTGCTTTTCTGCCCCCCCTCCACTCCCCGAGACAGATTGATTTGGAAACTATCCAAGTACTCTCAGGAGTGGTATCACGTTCGCTCTGTTCTCTCCACACCTGACCCATTCTGGCTTCCTTTAAATGCTAAAACTAGCAAGGGCCCAGCCGTGATGGAAAAAAACAGAGAAAATCTCATTACATGTTATCCCTGTACAGTAAAGGTAGCTAATGGGGAATGGTGTTTCAATGGAGATATAACAGACTATGTTAAAAGGGAAGTTACCAGTCAGGTTTCTTTTTATATCAGATCATATTTAAGAAAGAGGAAAAAATAAATATAAGCGTTTCTAGAACAGCTGTACCTACTTATGCACCACTCTGTACCCATTGGTTTATACCCCTTTATTCATGCAATAATAAAACCCAACCTTTTCCATATTCACACTTTAAAACACATACTGCAGTTCAGTCTGATATTTCATGCAATAATCAAACCAATTCTCCTGCTAATAGCTACACACGCATCTGTGCGTCGGTTCTTTAAATACCCGACCTTTGGGACGTAGGCCCTGGGTTGGAGCAGGAGGTACTCAGGCTGAGCGTACCATGAGTTTAAATGGAATAAGCTAATTTGTCACTGTTTTGGTATGATTGAATATATGTGTTTAGAATGAAATTTAATTTAAATCCAATTTGTAACATCTCTGTGGGTGGGACAAAGGGAAAAAAAAACCCCAAAGGATATATTAGCTGGGTACAGTAGTATGAATGTAATGGGACTTCTGAGTTTAATGTTCAATTAAAAAGCCCTGCATGTTCTTATGACTGTTTACAGGGGTGGGTTTGGGGGAGATTTATGTTACAAAAAAACCCATGCAACCCTTTTTTTGTCACTGACTCGTGCAAAGTCTTTACCTGGTACAGTTAAGCCATCTGTTATTCTTGAAGGAAAATTCAGTCACAGAGGTACCAAGAGATAAACCGAGCATTTTTATCTAAACGTTTGCCTGAGTTGCCATGTTTTTTTACTTCAGAAAATGAAGATGAATTAGTATAACTGGCTGTTGTGTTTTGATAGGAACCAGAAGAATCTAAGTGGAATAAACAATCGTGAGCCTTGTGAGGGCTGATCAGTCACACACTGCAGGCGCGCGGAGCAGCGCTGCGCCCGCGTCCACGCCTGCACCCACGCCCGGCTGCCATCCCGCACCGCGCAGCACTGCCGTCCCGCGCCGGCGCTACCAAGGGCTTAGCAAAGCCCAGCGTGGTCAGCTTCACCTATTCTCCCCCGCTTCCTCCTGCGACTTTAAAAGTACTTGGGGAACATGATAAATAGCAGGAGGAAAAGCAGCTTTTTCCTGCTGGTTGGTGGACTGGCAGTTTATCAAGTGCCTGGCTGGGGGGGTCAGAGTCCAGTCGGGGTCCCAGCTGGTAGAAGTCAGGATTGTTCGGTGGGCTTCAGGGAAATGATGCTACTTTACAATGGATTTATTCTTCCGGTTATTTTTTTCTTCCCTTCTTTACTTGAGAAAAACGTTCAGATTGTCATCTATTGAGCAGGGTGTTGAAAGAAGGTTCAGAACACGATTCTAAACCAGGAAGAGACGGGAACTGTAACGTCGGGAGGGAGGGCTGGGCGGGCAGGCACTCACCATTCTTTGTATTAAGGATAAGCAGTATGAATCAAAGGTATCTAAGTTTGAGTGTATTGGCAATCATTAGTTCATATCACCTTTGCATTGTTTATTTAACCTTGAGTGTCTGTATCGAATATATCCTTTATATAGTCACTATTCATAGAGAGATATATAAATATATACCTATAATAGATCCTGCAAAGACAGGTTTATTTATTATAGACCCTTAAAATACAGACAAATAATTAAACACTTTGTTGCTTATACAGTATGTTCTTTCATTTGCCTGTTATTTACCTAATATTAAGTAAGGACTTATTACAAGCTCTCAAAACAGATATATTCCTTATTGGGTAATTAATACTAATCTTGCAAACACATTAACAACAGAGAGACAGTAACAGCTATCTTAGGAGCTGTTACAGCCCATCTTGTAAATCCTGTCTTAGTGCGCGGATTAGCTCATGCTCCTTTGGAGATGCCAGAATCCACAGTGTCAATCCCGATGCCATGCATGGGGGCCAAGTCTGTAGGGGTCCCTTCCCCTCCAGATTTCGAGGTTTTTGAATGCGGCTCTAACCGTACATTGAAGTGGTTGCACATGTGGGTGAGTGAGACACACACACAAAAAACACACCTGCAATTTTGAACTACTTCAGTTTTTCATTGTATTTGGGTGGCATTGGGAACAAGAAAACTAAGCCTTTAAATTTAACTTTTAAAAGTTAATAGAAAAAAATCAGAACCCCCTTTTAAAAACTTCATTTATTAAAGTAAACAAATAGTTTTGTTCAAAATAGGTGCTGTTATTGTTGTGGGGGGGTTTGTTTTGTGGTTTTTTTTTTAAAGTCTCAAAAACCTGCAAGCATGATGTTTTCCCTCAGATATAAATACGCTTTCAGGTTGTGACCTCCAGAAATTACTTCCATAAAGGGAGTGCTGACTGAAATGATTGTAACCATGATTTTACTGTAATAACTTGCAGAATGGAGATGGTGCAGGAAGCGTGATGGTTTCATATACATTTACTCATGGCTTTTAAAATTACTTTTGTGCCTCGATACTAGGACCAGCCTGCTTTGTCTTCCATGTGTATATTTACACTTGGCCATCCACAAGAACTGTATTATTCTGCCTCTGAGTAGGAAGTGAATGGTGGCTCCTGCCAGCGTTGCCTATGCTGGCTGTGCTACACCCTCACAGAGCAACTGGTGTTACCTGCTGTCTATGCCTGCGTTGAACTTCCTAGAAATATAAGAACAGTTTTATGGGTGCAAAGAGGAGTCTTTTGGGTACAGACCATGTTTACAATTCTAATTGGAATTAATAAGGAAAACAGACAGACTATACCCACAAAAAGAAAAGGTACAGTGGCAGAGTATTGATTGAAATTAAATGGATTCTGTTCGTGTAACCAAGTTATCTCAAAAGTAACCTAGGTCCACATTCAAAGGCGTGTAAAAGCCCAAGTCATTATCAATCCAGAACCACCTTCTGAGACCTGAAATATCAGGTTACTTCAAGCACTGCAATAAATATTTCTATTTACAGGCCTGTTTGGTTTGAAACGTGGCTTATCACGTATTTGCCGGGACAAGAAACACTCTTACATTGATTGACTGTATACAGCATCTTCTGACATAGCCTCTCTTAGAAATGAGTGTTCCTTCAATTTTCATACTCCTTCCTCTTTATCTGCACTGTCAGATCAGTGTTTGTAGTGGCACAAAAGGGGATATGCTTACGGATAGTCCAACTTTTCATTATACTGGCGCCCAGTGACGCAGGGGTGGATTTCAGTTCATCATGGGAGAGTTACTGTAATTGTCTCAGAGCTTCATTAGCTGCCAGTCCTCCCCTCTGTGTCTGACATGTCAAAACCCAGAGACAAGCTGCTAATTTCTTGTTGAAAGCAGCCACAGTCTCTAGAGCTTGAAAAGATATACAAGCTCCTTCCTTTTATGCTAACACACCTGACAAGTGCCAAGTGCTCTTACCTCTCAGTGAAATCTGAAATCAATAGGTTTTGTGGGTGCTCAGAGCTCTCAAGTGGCTCTTTTAAAGACAGAGACCGCAGTGCTTCAGCTGGGCTGGTTTTTGGGGGGTTCTTGGCATCCATCTGTGACTCTGCCATGTGCATCCTGTTTGACCTTGGGCAAGTCACTTAGTCTGCCTCCTCTTCAGCTTCTTGATCTCAAAATGGAGCCCGTAGCTTTTTGTACCTAACAGGTCTGTGGTGAAGATTAATTCCTGAATACCAGTAATGTGATCAGGTTTTATGGTGGTGGTTATTTTACAGACTAGTATCATGAATAATACTTGGATCTTTAAGCTGTTCAGAGTGAGTGGTTCACACTGCATCTATCCTGACTCCACATCTGGACAAGATTTAGGTCCTACCCAGCCCATAGTCTTGTTTCCTCGAGACAGAATGCTCAAGAGCACATGTTGGAACACAACCATGATGTGCAGGGTGTGTGGGTGCACCACGGACCCCATCAGCCCTACAGCTGTAAGGTGAGATGCTGTGCTGGATCTCCAAGAGATGCAACACAGTTTGCCTTCTCCTGAAGCTTGACTTTCTCAAGTCGGTTGGAGGCACCTTAGCAGCTTTGTTATTCCAGACCTCAGTGGATCCAGAGCAGTCCTTGGGGTAATTCTGTGAAGGCTGTGGGTTCTGCCTACATGGTTGCCTTCAGCAGCAACGTGATAAGCAGCAGCTTGTGGCACCATCGCACCCGCCCACGCTGGGGATGACTAGAATGTGCAGTTGTCTTCCTTGTTTCCTAAACTAGTACATGATTTTATAGCCCTTGGATCCTGCGCTGATCCCAGATAGGCAAACGGATCTCACACACTGTTACAAAGGAGGAAACCCTGAGAAATGCTAAATGCCTACAACTTAAGCAGAGTTGCTAGTGAATCTCAGCTCTCAGAATTGCATCTCTTCTTTCATTAAAGTATGACGTATGCAGCCATTTTGCATTTAAAGAGAATTTTTATTTATTTGGTATGGGTGGCATTGGCCAAAGATATTGTCTAAACACAGATGTTTATATAGTCTTTACTGTGATTGCCTTCTGCAATTTTGGAGCTGTTATTTTTAGCTCTTCACTTCCACAGCAAGACCTTTTGGCATCTTTGTGGAACAGGAGCGGTGTCCTGATTTAGCACAGCTCCATGATACTGACATTGTATAACTGAAGGAAGGAAATAGCTCCCTTGGTATGTACTTTTACTGTAAGCGGCATAGGGATATTTGTTGAGATTCATTGAGGAGTAGAGGCTGTAAGAAGTTGCGGAGTACTGTAGCTTTCCAGCAGAGGACAAGGGTATGGAGGCTCCAAGGGAAACAGGCAACCTTTTTAATTCTCGTAATGCTTGGTCGTCTTTGTTTCCAGGATGAGCAAAGCAGTAAATATCCAGCAAAGGATGTTGATTTGTATGCACAGCAATTGTTGGAATAAAAATCAGTTCAGACCCCAGTGACTCTTGCCAGCCCTTGTTATGGCTGTAGAGATGTGAATGCGCAGAAAGTAAATAATACTTGCAATACAACTTAAAATTCAAGCTACCCATCAGACTGTAACTCCAAATAGATCATTCTCTTTTCCAGAAACGACTGGAAAGTTTCCACGGGAGGGGAGAGGCAGCAGGGGAGCAGGACCTGTGGAACTGCTTGTGTGGGGAGCTGTATCACCAGCCCTGAGATGCTGCTGGCATTTCGTTTATTGTTAAGTAACACAAAAATCTATGGCAGAGCCAAACAAAATGAGAACTCTGTATCAGAGTGTAGGTGCCAGTCTGGCATTAATAAAACAATAAATGAAATTAATAATTTATCCATGGCTGGTTTTACTTTTTGGGTGGTTTGGTTTTGTGTTTTGGTTTTGTTTGGTTTTTTTTAAACACTAGTAGAAGGATATTTCCATTCAAAGTGAACTAGAGCGAAATTACTTCTACTATAGATAAAAACATATTCAGACGAGCTGTGTGCTTTCCCCATAAAGCTAACTGCAATCCCAATTAACACTTCTCAAAACTGAATTTATTTTTTTCCCCCTACTTCCTAATGAGGTTTTTTCCTCCCTGCTGTCTTGATACAAAGCTTTATGCCGTATGAGTGTGTTCATATGGTGCTTGAGTGCGTTATCTGACCTTGATTGGTGTTTTGGGAGCCAGTTAAATAGATTACATAGAGGTTACCTTGACAACTGTCTTTGCTGATTTAGCAATGCAGTTCATTCTTGGGCACAAGACTCTCAGCAACTGTGGAATTCCACTGACTTCATATTAATCATTAACACAATGTTCTGGGGAGGCTCTGCCGAGCTAGCAATAAGGACTGTATTGAAATTATTTTTTTTACTGGGTAAATGTTATAGACCAAGATATGTTTACAGTATGAAATGTTGTTCACAGTCATAAAATGAAAATATATGTTCCTGTTTATTTTTTCTCTCTCTTCTAGTTTCCACAATATTGGAATAATAAATCTCCTATCATGTCTGATGGGAAAAGATGGTCTTTTAAATGAAACTCTTTCCTTAACATTGATCTTACACCATACCTTCTTTTAGGTCTGTGCTGTAACCTCGCAGGCATGACAGACAGTTAAATTCAGTGTGCAAAAGCTTATGAGCCTGGAATCTGATCTCTATTAACTTCAAGGAGATTGCTTCTGATATACATTAGCGTTACATATTGGTCAGAATCTGGCCCTTTTCAAACGGTGTTTGAGGAAAAGACAGCCACTTCCTTTTTCAAAACTCTTGTCCAAAATTGTTTACAGTAGCCTTAAACATTAAAGATAGTATGTAATCAGGGCTTTGGGCTTTGTCTTTAAAATTAGTCTTTTTGCTTTTAAGTACCTGGCTTACTGAGAATTTTGCAGGGGGATGTCAAGATTCTGGGGCTGTATTTTGCAAGAGGCTGGAAAGCTTGTGGAAATTAGGAGTTGTTTTCTATGCATTAAAGATGAAAATGAATAATGTAGTCAGAGCAGGGGCCACCATGTTTTTTCTCCTGATACGATATTCAGCGTATCTCATGATGTCTTGTCTGCCCTCCCCATTTTCCATCTGCAGTGTTGTACTGCAAAACCAACTGTTCTTTGGGTCAAAAATGAGTAACTGTGTCATACACAATGTCATGCACAAAGTCAATGAAGAACACAGTTGAGGTCTATGGCACACGTGGATTTCACATGTGGAGGTAGACTATGGAATTTATAGGTGGATATATTAGCTACATATTTTTGCTAGTGCTATCAGGTAATGAAATACTAAACTACTTTTTTTTAACTGCCATCATTAGGTTTCAGAGTTAGTCCATTACAAATAAGACAGTCATCTGTATTTCCTGGAGCAGTTGTTTGCAAACTCAGAAAGACAGAATTAAGCATGGTGTCTTCAACTCCTGATTTGAAGTTAGTGTTTGCGCAGTTTGAGAAATGTTTTCTTTCAACTGAAATTATACGGAAGAATAATTTCCCCCAGATTCGTTCTTTCCACAGTTCTTTCATTCTTTTCGCAGCTTGGTGCTGGGCCAGTACCACAGGCATGAGCCCTGTTTGTTGTCTCGGGTGAGGTCAGTGCACACATTGCTGTGCCAGGCGCTGCTGTGAGCTGACCGTGGAGCCTGTGGCCACCACAGGATTTTTCTTAGGTGTTTTCTGCAGAGAGCACTAGAAATAATGGGGACTTTTCTCTCAAGCAGTGTCTGGGAATGGTCTCACACACTGTCTGCGGTCAGGAAGGACCTTTTGCTCACTTCAACGCAGAGGACTCCACTTGACCAGGCAAAGAGGCAGCTCTATCTCAACAGGTTTCAATTTTTTTGGAAGCAGGTATCTACTATCGTTCCGTAAATGGCTTAGTGAGACATTACAGTTGCCTTTGTTGTACTCCTGATTCTGTGTCCTCGATGCTGCCTCAGCATGCTGATAACATTTGAGACAAAACATTGGATGCAACAGTGGAAGAGTCGGTAGAAACTGGATTGTGTGGCTGAGTTGCTGTACCCAAGCACCAGTCTTCCCTGGTCCCCTCCAGCAGAGCTCTTCTGCATGCCAAACTTAGGATTTCTTAGCATCAAAATATACAGGTCTGCAGCTGGAGCCTAATTTTGGACATGCACCAAAGTATCTCTGATACAAGTATACTTACATTTATTTTTTGCTGGTACAAGTAAGATCAGAATCAGCCTGAAGCAGGCTGGTGCAGCTTGCTGGAAGATTTTCAGAAGAATACCCAAATCCTTCCCTGCAAGTCTGAGTGGGATTGCTTAAGGAACGGAGCAAAACTTTGTTGCTAGAGATTTTAATCTGTCACTTCAAAATATAGTGAATGTTTCCAATAAATGCTCTAGGGTGTTTCACAATTGGCAGAGGTGATTTATTTTGGAGGCCTGTAACCCTGCAAGAATTCAAAAGTAACACACCTGGGGCCTCTGATTTTAAGTTACAAGGTACAGATGATGGAGATTTCCTGACACAGTTTCTCTCTTTTCACTTGTAATACCTGGGTTTGAACATCGAGCACAGTGGTGCCCAGCTGCCAGCCACCTGATTACATGGTGCTGCAATATTGTTCCTCCTGGAGAAGGACATGGAATAGCCAAAGTAGAAACAGAGAGAGGGTTGGGGGTTTTTTTAATTGCAACTAGGACAAAACACAGGTTTTATCAAAGGAACCTACAAGCATGAAATATCTAACTTCTACATTTTGTAGGAATAGAGTTTCCAGCTATCTTTGACTCCTTTGAAAAGCCAAGGATCAACAAAGTCTTGTTTTAGAACAGAATCTATTGCAGACTGCTTTTAGCCCTATGTAATTTTTACACCCTTGTACTCATTCCTGCAAGGTGTGACCTCATGTGATCAGAATCAAACCCATTGCTCCCATCTGCCATTCTGACACTGCAGGAAAAGTAGGGAGATATTTTTGTCTTTCATGATAAATAAATATCTCCCTTGATCATATGATGTGAATCTTCTGTGTAGACCTGGGGGCCCTATGTACTGGTATTTGCCACATTTCAGCATTTACAGGAAAAAGATTTTTCATAAATAGCAAATTTCCACTGGTAACAATTTTAAGAAAATGTAATTTGATGCCAAGTATCTATGCATATCAAAGCTTAATGACTAGTCAAGACAAACATCCCTGATAACATCTGGGATATATCTATGCTTTAGCCATTTAACCAACCTAGTCAGAAGTTTCAAGGCAGTGTCCATCTGGGCCTGAGAAAATTTTTCCAAGATTACTGGATACAGTTTGAGGTCTACAGACCACCTCCTGAGATTAATGGACGTTCATAGCTTTTAAATTTCTGCAGAGGAGCAAAAAAGCACAAACTTTCACAGACTCAGGTATCGCAAGAGCCACTCATTGGTTGTCAAGAGGATATTTTAACTAGATATTATAGAAAGGTTGTTAAATTATGAGTAACAGCAGTATGATATATTCTCACAGGAGGTGGTCAAAACTATCAGTACTGAAGTTATGCAAAGAGTTAAGTAAGGCTTTCTCCAGGCTGATGAAGCAAGGGGCTCTGGATCCTATTAATTCTTTTCCCAGAGAATACTCCTGTGGTATTAGGGCATGGTTCCTAATGGGCTTTGGACTGGAACAAAAGGCATGTTTAGATGCTGATGCTGAAGGCTGCTCTAACTTATGCTTGGGGACTGTCTGGCAATTAGCTTGGGATCAGGGGATTTCAAAAGTCACCTTTGCACCTCCTGTTTTGAGCTGCAGTGTGCTTTTTTATCTTGTATCCCAGATCATTCCAGGGCAGGTGACTGGAACAGTAATTTACTGTATTACTTTTCCCTACACACCAATAAATAGAAAACATTTTATATCTTTTAGAGATTTATTCTTTTGAAATAACTCCAGAATTTAGGATTTGTACAATATTTATCTGTGAGGAGAACACCTCTGCAGGCTTTTGCTGTTATATATGTTTTTCTAAAGATCCTTAATGGAACAAGATAATTCCACCTGTGTGTCAACACTCAACGTAAAGGTAAAGTTGTCAACAGATTGTGCAGGGAGATGAGCACTCCGGTTCCCTTCATATTAAAGTGAGATATATGTGTGTTATTTCCTTACATGTCACCTGGAAGGTTTCCCCTGAGTATTGCCAAGTCATGCAATTAACACTGCTGAGTTCCCCAGGAGAGTCTACGCTTCGAATTTTCTACCCATACTAAGACAGTGATTTCAACCCCAGACTAGCTTCAGTATCGAGTAACAGTCAGTACGGGAAACTAGAAAACTTGTATACGTGTCTGTAGGGCAAAGGCTTTGCTAAAACAAGACAAAGCACCAGCTTAGAATAAAGACTGATTTCTCTGTCTTCCCTTTTTTTTTTCATTTTTTTAGGGTAGTGGGGAAATGGGAAAGAATTGTACTCTTAGGTCAAGGTTGAAGACTTTGTAATGCAGAACAACAAAGCTTGACTGGGATAATCTATAGAGCACCTGCCCTGAGGATAAACAAACAGTTCACTTCTTAGTGCTTTCAAGTATGGTATTAGCAAAATAGCATGAGCAAAAGATTCTTTTGAACCTTATAGAAAAGGAAAAATGGAAACCTTAAGAACAAACAAAATGATATTTCAGACCCTGTGATGGATTTCCTGTTTAACAGAAGCTGCAGCATGCAAATCAAATTGATCAAAATCAACCACGTGGTTGGATCCAAGACACGAAGCTGTTCTCCCGGTTTTCACCAGCTCATTCTTGACCTTAATTTTGTTTTCCATGCAGTGCTGGGCTGCCCTGCACCTCGCTGATGGCAGAAGCATGCTGCTTACCTTGTGAAACAGGCCTGCCTTTAGTCCCTCACAGCCTCTGTTTCACCCCGTTCAGGATTCCAAATTCTAACCCATGAATTACCTCTGAGCTGGTATTTTTGGTCAGAGTATACTTGTTGTTGCTGAAAATTTATTCCCTGATCCTTTGGGCAGTGCCAGCAGGTACGAACTGTAACTGTAATTTGACTGATTGCTTTATTTTTTCTGAGTTGACTGAACAAGACTTGTGTTAAAAATCTGATTCTCTCGTACATGGTTTCCCTAAGCAGGGTGATTTTTCTGAAAAGCATTGCTAGTTGCTATTCTTTAATATCCTTTCCATGTACTCCAGAACTTCCCAGCACCTCCTGTTCTTCATAGCTTGAATAACCACATTTTTAGACTCTGCTGTTCTAAAGCCTTCTCCTAGCTATCAGAATTTTCAGAACTAACACACCACACACCTATCACACCTTGCATGCTGATCATCCCACTGACATGCGTGCAGGTTTTTCCTCCCTCTTTTGGATTTTTGTTCAAATATGGTGTTGGTGAGACTCCAGGAGAAGTCTTGCATGAGCTCTGCTTTGTGCATGACATACTCTCCACCCTTTGTGAAAATGTTATTTGGGATAATCCTTGAAGGAAAAAGTTTCCCTTTCAAGTCTGGGACTTTGGTCTCCTAGCACAAACATTGAGCAAATGGGCTTCTGGTAACTCTAATTTTACTTCAGATGATACTCTGATATATATTGAAATGAGAAAGAATGAGGAGAGAGAGTACATTGACACACTGAACAGGGGACCATTAACCAAGAGCATATGGTTAAGCAGGGATAGTAGGCTGTATATTGTTGAAACACGGGCAAAGTGAAAGGGAACACAAGCCTCAGAAGTTCACATCAGGCTGAACAGCAACAGCTGAGTCCAACAAGCAGACAAGCTTGCTGGTGTCCTGAGAGTTCTTACTGACTACAGCCAGGCTCCATCTTGATCCCACTGGATCCCCTAACAAAACTCCTATTTATTTCCATTGCTGCACAAATTGGCTCATGCGATTATTTCGAGATTTATTTGATAATCCTAGGAATAATAGAAACATCTATATGCAAAGAAAATGTGTATGTTTATGATTCTCCTCTGGGTTCTATTTTCTCTAGAATCCAAGTCCCAGTTCCCACTTCATGATGAATCTAAGTCTTCAGTTCAGCTTCACTTCTGTTAACACCACGGAGAAATCTTGACAAGACAGATGTCTGCAGCCACCAGAAGCCTTAAATTGAACACCTAAAAATAGAAAGCTACAGAATTTATAAATATTTTTGCAAATCAACCTTTTATAACCACCCTCCTTTTGTAGCAGTGGTAGTTAGCGTTGAAATCCAAGTATATTTCAGCAAAAGAGAAAGCTGTCCAAGCAGCCCAAGAAATTCTGCAGAGTTCTGCAAATTGCAGGAGGCCCAGGGAAGGAAATCACTGCATGCCAAATTTTCCCACTGATTTCTATTGTCTCTACTTATCATATGTAACACTAGGAATTCATTGTGGAGCACTGTATCTTCCCCACAATTCTTACCTAGCTGATAGCCTGATTGTATTTTATGACTTTGTATTCTCATTCCACATAATTTACTCTTGAGTTAGAAAATATGACTGTCCCCAGAGAAACATCCAGCCCTTTGTTCTCTTTGTTCACAAATTAGTTTGGAGAAGGATCAACCGGTAGTGTAGAAAGCCTGTATTAGATCTGCTAAGATCTCTTCCTATTCAGATTTGCTTTCTGTTGCTGGAGGCTACTCTTGATATTTATTTGGGATGAAATATTGTTCATCCCTTAACAAAGAGATAGTTGGCTCCATTCAGTACTTCCATGAACCTCAGACAGTGTTTATATAGTGTGTATTCAAAACACACCAGCTATTTCTTACCATCATGTAGTTTCTCTGACCATGAGCTGGGCTTCTGTTTTATCAGAGGGCTTCTGTTTACCTGGCATCTTTTTTTGTTCTTTTGTATCTTTCCCTGTGCAATCATTTCCTAAACTGCCTAAGTAAATATGATTATGAAGAGGAAGAACTGCAGAACTCCTCTGCAATAAGTTCCTTCAGCTTTTCTTCCAAAGACTCACTCCTCTCCCCCTTTCTCACACCTCAGGTTTGGATACCACCACGTAACTCCTCACAAAACCCAGTGCTCCCTTCTCCACCTCCCTGACGCCAGCATGTGGACATTGCTGTGGAGCCCATGAGCAAATCACTGTGGATGATTTCCATTTGCATCTGATGTCACAGTAAACCTCCACCTGGGGACTTCTCTCCTCTCTTGGGTATCCCGTATTCCATTTCTTTGTGGTTTCATATTGCTACTGGAATGATCTGTGCCAGGCAGGAACAAAGTCAGGGGACTCTTTTAAGTAGAAAGTTACTCACCCCCTAGAAATTTCTACTTCCAGGAGAGGTCTTTGTTGTTGAATATATCTCTTAAGGTTGGTCTGTACTACCAAAACTTCACCAGGGAAGTCAAACCAGTAAAAGCCTCTTGAGAAGCATCAAGTTCTGCATATAAAAACTGCCTGTATTGCTAACCAGGACCAGGCTTCTCTAATTACGTAAGCCATCCTGCAAAAGATTTCTTTTGCTGCTATAAATCGTGCCAGCCCAGGTGATTTCCTTTCTAAGCTGTTTTGGCAAAATGCTGCCTGTGCAATATGTTGTAGGCTAAACTGATCTCTTATGGGGCATTTTTTTGAACCAGGTGAATCCTTTCTATTGGCCCACTGTAAGTATCAATGGAGACCTAACTTGGGTCATAGCAAAGCCTTTGGTTTGACCTGCAGGTGTGGGAAGATGAGAGGAGGAAGGCAAGAGGCACCTCTACTGAACTTAAATCCTAGGTGCTGCAGAAAAGAAAGCCCCTAGCAGATCTCAGTATCCCTAATCCAGCTAAGTAGCTCACATATATATATCAACTCTCACCAGAGCGTGTGAACATTGACAGTACGTATCCTTCCTCTGCTGTGCATTGAAGTCATCATGGACAAGACATATTAGGTATTTTCTTACGTTTATGCAGCCCTTTGAAATTGTAGGGCCAGATGCACAACTTCCTTAGGTTAATGCCAACACACCTGTTTATACCAGCTGACAACCTAGTCCACAGTTTACTAAGTGCTATTTATTATTTTATTTTGTTTGCCAGAGTGACAATAGAAATGACATTGATACACAGGTCAATTCAATCCTGCTGACATAGCCTCAAGGGTTTTTCTGTTCATTTTTTTATTTTTCCCCCTCTCCCAAGAGAATCTCCTTTACAGCTTTATTTTTTGTTAATGTTTATTTACTAAGTTCGGCACATTGGCAGTCTCATAAGCTTGTTGTTTTACGTATCTCTCAATTTCTTTGGCTTTATTAATCATCATGGTACTTGAAGTTGCTAGCATGAAAAATGCACTGTAAGAATAAATAATCATTATTATCAAAGTGCTTTCATAAAAATGATCTGTAGGATTAAATCCTTATTAGAGCAGCATTATTAGTCATTATTATTATTATATATTAATTAGTAGTACCAAGATAGTGCAGCTTTCAGAATTATCTTTACCAAAGCCACTTAAATATGAAGGTCTACAATGTCAATAGATTTAGTGGTTTAGGACATAGTAGTGGGATGATAGTATTATTTATTCAGTTCACTACTTGCAAAGAGCTGATGATGTGCTCAGTGCTGTGCATGGCAGAATTCGCTGCCTGAAAGACATACTTTAAGAGAGGGAAAGGAAATAGTTGCATTAGAATAGGTCTTTTTTTTCTTAATTCTGGAATCCAGGAGTTCTGTGTTGTTTATGGCTCTGCCACTTCCTGCGTCTGCTAAATTTTGTGCTTTGTCATTTATTTAATCTTTCTCTGCCTCAGTGTATTGATGTGCATAAAGTATGTTACGTTAATTAATCTGTGTAAAGCATTTTGAATTATAGGTACCACATAAGAATGGAGCATTTTTTACCATACCTGAGAAGAAGCTCTAGTTTACGTGAATTGCCATATTATATGGCTATGTATTTTTCGGAGATGAGTTGCCCGTTTGGTTAATGTAACGGTGAGGTGACATGATGGGCAGATTGTGTACAGCATACTTCTCTCTTTTTCTTTTATCTGAAATGATGCTATTACTCCTTCCCTTTGATGCAGTAACCTAGTCAAGCTTCAAGAGACATAGGATGAGAAAAGACTGACAAATAAAATATTGTTATGGCAGGTGTCATGAGATGGTGCTGTTATATAAAGTCTTCCAAGTTCTTTTTTTTCCACCTTATTATGTGAGCAAACGTTCAGTCTTGGGAAGACACGCTGTGTTTGTAAATTTTCTTTTGCAAGGTCCTGGACAGAGAAAGTCAAATAAATAATTTGTTTTGTTGCCTCAGCCTCTGGATGGAGTCATTCTGGAGACAGTCACTCCCCAATAGATGGGCTTTACTACTTGGCTAAAATTCCTGAACAAAGCCATTGCCCTGCTGTTGCCATCTCTTTTCCAGGTCTAATTTTGCTTGTTGCCTTCCTTCTTTATGTCATGCCTCAAATTTAGCCATCCCAGGCTTTTAAGAGGAAAGACTCTGCGTGAGATACAGAAATCCAACTTAGGCACAGGCTCTGCCTGCAAAGCAGGAGGCAGGCTGGCTACTTAAAAATGACAGTCCCGGGAGCCAGCACACTGAAGGGGAGTTAGGGAGTGAGTCAGGAGAGATGCCCGGGGGAAGGACAGCCTTTCAGTCTGGCCTCTGAGTGCATAGGTGTCACCTGGGATTCTGAAATTTCTCTTGAAGGTAGGTACCCAAAAGAAGTTGACCCTTCCCTACCAAAACAGAGTGAGGGAGAGACCATTTCTTTTTTCTTCTGTTAATTGGGCATCTTCTAGGAAACGGAAGCTAAATGTCCCTCTGCCGAATCTGGCACATGGATGAAATTTAGGTCTCCCGTATCTCAGAAAGGGCTCTGCCCACCAGGCTTTTTGAGTGCTGTGGGCTCTTTCAGTCTCTTCCAGCGACACCGCTCCGATTTGCACAGCCGGTGAAATACCAGCGGTTGAAAGAATTACTTGATGAGATGCCCTAACTTTGTCATCTGCCACGTGTAACCGTTGGTTTACGGGATCCTCCTCTCATAACCTTTCTGTCTTGAGAAGAACCTGACACTCTTAAGAGATGGAAAAGATCGGGGTTGAGGTCCCCATCGGAGTGAGGCAGAGTAGGGTTTAAAATGCTGATCACCCAGACGACAGGCAAATACCCTAGATCCTAGAACGTGGGGTTTAGTACATGTTTTAAAGGTATCTACTCAACTGGTCCCTGTTGGTTAGTAAATAGGAGATCCTAAGGTCTGCTGTGCTGAGTATGAGATCCTTGTTGTCAGTGTGCCATGGGGGGCTTGATGCATTATGGACATAATGGCTCTTCCTTTAAAAGCACCAAACTCCTCCCGAACTCGGTGGCGTTGTGGGGTATGCAAGGAATGCAGGAGCAGGCTGCTGGGAATGGCAGCTAGTCATTTCAGCAGTCTGAACTTTTTGCTTGGCTGCCCTATTTAAAATGGGTACCAGTGGAGCAATAGATTGGCATCTCATGTTAGTTAGAAAAAACCTCCACGCCTAAGAGATACAGTAGCAAAGTGATTTTTGTAAATCTCTGGAATTAATAACTACAGCTATTTGAGAAGAGAAACAGTATCATTCATACTGAAAAATATTCTCTTCCCTCCCACAGGGGAAGCCTGTGTAGGTGTGGAGCTGTAGTCTGGGAAATTAAAAAATGCAAATTAAAAAATGCAAATGTAAAAGAGAGGCATTGCTCGCTGCAGTGCTCTAAGGGTTTTCTTGAATAGCAGCAAATTAAAGAAATGCTATGTAATCAAAGTTTATATCAAGCCTATGAAAGAAAAGCACCATTATCTCTAAATATAGTGATAGTACTCTCTGCTCCTGATCTTTTACATTGTGTACATACCACCAGTAAATTACAAAGATACCGTATTATAGTTTTCAATAAGTCCTTGAAGAAAATGCACATTACCTTTTTATATGCCACTTTATTCTGTTGTATTAAAACATTATGATTAGGAAGGAAAGGGTAGTTGGGCTACTTTTTTTTTCAACCCGGTTCATTCAAATTTCTTCACTCCGTTTCCCTTTGCTGCTCAGCACCAATGAGGGCTTCCCAGCTGCAGCTGCTCACGGCTGACGTTAATACAGTTCAATCACATGAGCTGCATTGATTGTATATAAGTTTAGATAGTAGATATTTTCTGTCTTTCACATCCCCTCTCAATTTATCCATATATAACCCTATATGCCTGCTTTTCTCAGCTTCACATCAACTTCATTTGTGGTCCATTTGCAACATTTCCCACAAAAGGCCACCACGGGCCATCTAGGGAGAATAAATGCGTATCCATATATTAACTGTCCAGCATTTCAAGATAAGCAGAGTACGTTATAAGAAGGAATGCTTGTAAGGTAGATAGTACAGTGCGATGGTATCCCTGGCCATAGTAAATGAATGTGTATCAGAATAATATGTTAAAAATCTCTTCCAATTTCTATATTGATAATTAGAAGCAGAGGTTGACCTCCATTACTGTCTGTGTCCCGCTGCCTTAAACCGACTTTCCAGATGGCCGCTTAAGGACTTCCCAGCATAAGGGTACCTTGGGCAACGTCCAAATGGTTTAACAGCACAGGGAGCGGGCAATGTGGCTGAGAGAAAGGAGAGAGGCTCAGGCAAATGGTGCATCCTAGCAACATCCAGGTAACCTGTTGGTCTCCAAGGCAATATGCAACTGTTTTGAGAGTGATGAGATCGTTGCCAACTAAAATGGAAAATAAGCTATGATGGAAACTCATATTTATTTGATTGGAAATTACAAGAAGCCTCACTGCCTCCAGCAGAAGCCAGGATATGTTGGGCATGGCTAAGAACAGGGGCACAGCCATAAACCATGTAGCTGGGAATTTCACCAAAGGTAAGTTAATGCTGTTCAAGTTTTGATTCCCCTGTTCGAAAGAACTTGTATTGCTTTGTGTTGTGATGATTTCACAAGTTTCACTATTTTTTTGTGATTCTTGGTCATTCCTCTTTAACAGAAAACTCACTGGGGCCAGAGATTTGTACATGACTACCTCCAGGCTCCTGCAGAGATTCGGCAGAAAGTAAAGTAGAAATGGAAGTTTCATGGAGCATTCTTTCCTCAAAGGTTGCAGGGGGAGCTTGCAACCGCAGCAAGCTGCAGAGCCTGGAAGCTGTGGAAAGTAGAGCAGAGGTGGAAAGAGCAGATTTGTATAAAAGCAATACTGGCCTTACACAAATGCTTGTGACCAGTGAATTCAGATTTTTTTGGCTGAAAATGTGCCTGCAGCCTGAGCTGTACACAGAATGCAGGTGTGTGGATTTGGCAGATTGAGCAAATGAAGACTTCAGCAGAATCTCTAGGTACTTGAAGAAACTAGGCCAAGCATGCCCAGGTAGATAGCCACTGAATAAAGTATTTTTTTAGACCCTGATTTTAATTAAAATAAAGCATAACTACCCCATTGTGACACCACTACAGTTTACAATTCTTCCTTCATTTATTTAATCAGTCAAAGCAGATAAATCAGCAAATAGCGCTTGCAAAGTCTCCCAGATTAAGAGATGAAACTCAGATAACCTTCACCACATATGTTAATAAAACCAAAATTAGCAAAATTCCCCAAATACCTCTATGGATGAAAAATACTAAAGGGATTTGAAAACAGCTCTTAACAATAGTTGTAAATAGTATATATTTTCAATTTAACACTGTAATGTAGGATACGCTGCTTACTGTTCTTACTCATTAGACAGTGGATATTTCAATAAAATTCAGGCCTGCATTGAGATATCCTGCAGTGGAAAAAAGGTGGCATTTTCATCAGCTGTTATCACCATGTGGTAAGGTGAGCGAAGGTTCCTCCAGGGCATCTTCTTGAGCTACGTCTTATATTTCAATGACTTTCCCCTTCTCTTGGTCTGTCAAATAGGGAAGAAAAAACAGAACTGCATTTGGGGTGCAAAACACTCACTGTTAGGACTATGAAAGTCACTTATAGTATGACCTTTACTACCTCTGAGTGACGGGGAGGTGAACTTTTCCAATCCCAAATCGATTACTGCAAAGGGGAGCCATCATCGCTGGGTCTTTACTCACATACTGTATCTTAACACACTTCAGTAACTAGATAAGCTCTGCTTCCAGAGTCGCAGGTTATCAGAAAACAACTTCAGTGTTTCCATGATCAGTATTCCAAATACTTCATGGTACGACGTATGAAAATGCAGGTCTACCTCTCCTTTGACATTTTAATACTAAATTGAGATGGCCACTCAAATTTTACAATCATCAGTGTCTCTCTGTGGTGTGCATTTAGCAGCCTTGAAACTCTTCCAAATTGTCTGGCTTTAGCTGCTTAGAAGATTCCATTACTCTCAAATTCAAATACCATCATAAAAGCTGCTGTAAGACCAGGGGTCCTGAAAAGGTCTTTGTCCAATTGACCTAACATTATCAAAGTGCTTGTAACTGGACATTTATGTTATATTCCTAACTTTAGTCTATTTTTAATGTAACTGGCATTGGGAAAAGATGGTGAATTTCTCAAGGTCTTAAAAGAATCTAATAGATCTTTTCTATTGGGTCTTCTGTTCTTTTCACACTGTCTCTTGCTCCTGACAGCTAGAGTCAAGTTCTGCTACCAGTAGTTAAAATTTTTATGGGTGTCAATATTAGCTGTTCTGCAGCCTTTAAAACTGCTGAAGAAGTTACTGAAGCCCTTATCATTTCTATGGGGCAACACAGGCAAAACAAGTAGAGGTGTCAGGCTCGTCATTTTCAAACCAACTAAATCATACCTTCCTGCCCTGACATCATTGGAATTACCCATCTGTTTCCTCTATTTTAGTGCCTTGTTGATTTGAGGAGTGCCTTGCTCATGTTTCTTACTAAAAGTGATGTGCCAAAGCACATCAGCAGGCATTGAAGCAAGCTTGCAGCGCCTATTCGGTGAAAGGATTGAAGGATTTTGCCTCTAAAGCTATTAATCTTGTAACTTCCAAGCACAGAAATCAATAACGTTTTTGGAAAGTCAAATTGTTCATAGAGAAACTGTGGGTGGTGTCGGTGCAGAAAAAAACATATTTACTGGAAAATACAGAGAAATGTATGTATTTATTTGATATTGGGTGGCATGTATCAGAAATGTAACAAATATGTCTAGCAAGAAACAAACAAGGAAATTTTTGTAGAAACCTGGTTGGCCAAGGAAAGGGGAGAACAGATCTAAAACCAGAAGAAGCAGGGCTGTAAGAAATAAAATAATCAAATGCAAACAGTAACTAGAGCTGGACTACAGTGCATAACCTTTTCCTTCAAATGTGGATTGAAATCTTTCCAAATATCAATTAATCCCTAATCTACCATGCATTTCCTCGTTGCTTCCTGTGCATTATTAATGGACTGGTCACCCTGAGATGAAGGTAGGAAGTAAAAGCAATTAAATTCCTCTCCCACCCCTGCAGATACAATTGACCTAGAGGATTCAGCTACAAGAAAAAATGAAAAAGCTCCAGAAAAAAATAAACACGCCCTTCTTGCCTCAGCCAGACTGTGTAGTTTAAAAAGCAGCATGCGAGAGCAACAGCAAGCTCCCTTTATATAAAACATCAAATTCTAAGATCCAGGGCTGATCAAGGAAAAGAGCAGGTGCCCACTCTCTGCTGATTTTTCCTGGTGTTGTTCTGTAGCTGAATGAATACTTTGAGCCAGAACTCCAGACACTGATTCTTTTTTCACTGTAGAAAAGAAAACCCCATCTGTCTCCTGAGAGGTATTGATCCCATTTGAATTCGAAGAAACAATTTTAACTTCATGTTTTTGTGCAGGGTGATGGCCAGAGAATTCAGTAAGGCTTCTGTCTGTATAATACGGCTAACTCTGGCCTGAGAGGAATACAGTCATCCTAGCCTGCAATTATCATACAGATCAGTCAGCAAGGATAACAAGGAGAGCTGTGTGGTTGCTGTTTGCACTCTAATGTTAAAGATTTGTGTTTGTTTCCACAATGCTGTAACGCCGAGGTGAAATTCTATCCCTTTTGCCCTGTTCAGCATCATTGGAGATAACGTATTATATTAAGCTAAAATAGGCATCTTTCCAAATCACCTTGATTATCCTTCTATTTAGGAAAAGTCTTCTAGCTTAACGAAGATTATATTACCAAACTCAGGGTGTAGGAAGAACTAACTGGTAAGGGAAGAAGGAGGAAAACACTGACGGTGCCAGCATAGCACAGGGAAGAAAGGGGAAGGAGTGTGATGGGGTTTTACTAATGCAGAGGGTCAGTTCTGAATGTCCTTCTGAATGTCCTGAGGTCCTTGCTTATACCCATCCTGTAGGTGACTGGAAGTATTTTCTCACTATTTGTTCTCTTACTATTTCTTTCTTGGTCTTTTAGGACCCTGAAGTCTTTGGGAGCACACTAGCTCAGTTGAGTGGCAAGGGGAAGAGAGGGAAGGCAGAAGGAATTATAAAACACATGAGCTACACTTCCTTTTCAGCTTGAGATCTAGTGAGCCATTTGGGCTTTCTTATGGTAAGAAGTCTCAGAGGGGTGGCAACAGGAACACAAACAGAAACAGAACCAGTGGCACTGCGGAGAACCAGATCATAGGTTTTCCTGAACCGGTATTTTGCTGGCGACGATAAAGGGTTTGACATCAATATATGGTTCCCTGAAGCTGTGCTGGTCCCAGGTGAGTCTGTCACACGCAGTGCCTGCCCTTCTGGATGGTTCTCTGGTTGGGTTTAGAAACAGCACTCCGCAGTTTCACACAGGAGCCCAAGGTCTGCATGGAAAGGAATAATTCAAATAGGATCATTGTGGGAGGGGTAAATCTAGAAACTTAAAGGTTAGGAAGAGCAAGGTTTTAGCGTGGTCATGGGACTCTGACATGGAAATTGTCACAGGAGAGAGGAGGAGACTGAAGTCCAAAGCAAAACCACAGAGGAGAAGGGCTGGGGAGGGGTAAAGTGAAGGAATAAAGTTCCTGGAAAGCAGCTTTGTTGAGCTACTGGCTTTCCACAATGTCATATTTATTTCTTTTGTACCAGTTTATACCTACTAGAAAAAGACATTTTGAGTAACCAACTTTGGTGTCTCTTTTCCATTTTCTCATTGCATGTATTTTTTCAGAGTAAGTTATGACACGAAGGGCAAGTTTTTACGAACAAATTAGTTTCTGCATAAAGACATCAATTACTTGGCCTCATTTCATGGGACTTCATTAGCTCTTCTGGAATATCCAGTAGACGTTGCCATTAAGATACAGAGTGAGTGAACCAAATATGGCTCTCCTTGACATGAAATCCTGACGCAGTCAGGAGAGCTCTATGAACAGAAGCGAGAGCTGACTCATGCTGAAAGGGTGAGCTGGGCTCAGAATGGAGTACAGTTTAGTATGACTGGAATGGGAAACAGGAGGTGTTTGTTTTGCATTGCAATTAAGAATGGAATTGGAAACAAGGAGCGCAGAAAGCTGGGCTAATAGCTAAGACTGAAGTGACCATAAAACCACAGGCAGGGTACAAATTGGTATTGTCATAAAATCCTCAAACAAAATGATATCAGGTACTAAAAACTATGCTCACATGGCAGCAAGACTGAAGTAAGAACTGAGAAAATCCACAGAATATGAGCTTTGCTTGATTCTGTGCCTTTTAATGAGACCATTGTGCCTGTTCTTCGTAACAACATAAATTAAGGAGAGGCCGTCAACTTTAATTTTGAATTTCCATATGTTTGTCAAACTGAGTTTCTAAAGCAATTTTTTTGCTCTTTTTCTTTTAAAAGGACAAAAAAAGATGGAGATCATACTATAATCACTTGCCAAAATTCCTTTTTTTAAATCAAAGCTGTTTAATGTTCGAGAATCCTTTTTCTGCATATAAAGTACTATGTTTTACTCTTCTATGATTTAAAACTGATTTTATTAATATTAGCAAAAATGTCCTCACAGACAGACTGAACTCTTGTGCTGTAACTCAAATCCCAGCTAATTATGGCTCAGCTGTAAAGTTATAAACCCTTGAAAAACAAGGTTTATAAGAGAAGTATTGACACAGTCTTAACTATAGCCATGTGAATGGAGCCACTGTAATATTGTTTGGAAATAGTGTTCTAAAAGGGAATCTTTTATGAAAAGAGATGCCAGCTGTTCATTTTGGAAACATTTATTTCATTGGCTCATGATAAAATTGGCTGTGGAAGATATTATTCTGAAACACAGCGACTTCTTAATTTCATTACGACCTGAAGTCACTGAGAAAGACACGATGCCTAGGAGCTGTGAAAAAGGATTGTCACCATGTCTTTTGCTTATATTGCTTTTCAAGAAACACACGTTTTCTTAGAATAATTCATGCTGGACAGGTCCTCAGAAGGTCATCTAGTACCTCCTGCTCAAAGCAAGAGAAAATACATGATACACCATTTTTATTTAATTTTTGGAACAAATATTTTTCTATTTTTTAAAAAAGAGGCTTAAGAAAGCTTGCTTTTTAAATATATTTTTTTTGCTTTTGGTAATACTTTGCCAGACAAGAGACTCTTGCTTTGGTTTGAGGAGGCAGAAGTCTACAAGCATGGCTAGAACTACCTGCCAACCACAGCCACGCTACACAGTCCAGGATCACACATGAGTAGGTGGCTTTAACCACAAGAACCCAAAATCTAAAGAGATAAGTAAGAAAAAAATGAGAGAAAGAGAGAGGAGTGTGTCCCGTTGACTGGCTCCTGATGATCTGCCATGTGGAGTCTCGCTTCTGGGTCAAAAAGGTTGCTGGCTCTGGGAATGAGATCCAGAATCTGAGAGTGCTGGCAGGGGAGATGCCACAGCTGAAAATGCTGCTCCAGTGACATTTTTCTATAGGGAACCTAACAGGAAATAGCTGTCTACCCTCAACAATAAGATCTGGCATGAGTCTCTTGTACATCAAATGGAGCTTGTTCATCTCGCTGCATGTCCTTGTCCCAAGATTAAAGGAGAGCTATGGAGTGGTCTAACTGTATGTGCCCAGGTACACCTAAGTACAAAGTCCTGAAACTATATATTATATATCCTATATTATATTCTATATATCTTATATGCGATTATAGATCATATTTTAATGGTGCAATGCTCTTGGAAGTGCAGGGGAGGAAAGAACTTCTGTTTACCTGAGTCCTTTTACTTTAACGTACAGTGCAGCGCTAAGACACAGATCAGCGTGTGTTCGTTCCTTATTGCTACCTCTTCTTGTCCTTGAACAGTGCTGATGAACTTCTTGCACTGGCCAGTGTCTGCTGCTAATATTGACTACAGTCTCTATCCTCTGCCATGTCATTGAACTTCCATCACCATTGGCTTCATCAGCAATTATTGTTTTGGTGAAAAAAAATCCTACAGCCCATATTATGGGATGACCTGAGGCCATTATGGAACTGAATGTTCCCATAAGTATAATCTAGCCACAATATATCAAAGTGCAGAGAAAATATCCTTTGTCTCAGGTCATGTAACCAATGTGGCTGTTAAATGTTTTAAAAGCAGTTATATAACTAGCATTTAAAATGTTTTATTGAAAACCCTTAATGCTACTGTAACTAAAATGACCTTTAGCGGAGTAAAACACATCACACCTTAAAATGGGATTTGATTAAAAATATCAAATGTTATAATGTGCTCATGGCTGCACGTGCGCCATCCTGTCATACCAACCACAGAAGCAGATGCACTAGCTTTGGCTTTGGAATATTATTTTCAGCTTAAACTTATAACCTAGTTACTTTACAAGGAACAATTTTTATGAACTTTTAAACATTCCTTGCAATATTTGACATATGAGCACTTTATTATCGGTAGTGTTTTATGAACAGGTGGTATCTTTTAAGGCAGATGTTCCCAAACAGAGAGCATTTGATCTAGGGAGAGTTGGCTGATCAGAGGATTCTTACTGGCTTCTCTTCTCTTCCCATGCTATGATTAAATCTTTCCGAGAAACAAAAAATACATCCATTAATCTGTACTGTTGTAGAAGAAACCACAGAATTGCAGGAAAGTAGAGAGGTGGTTTTAGATGCTAATGCAAAGCAAGATAGCCATGAAAGTTTTCTTCTCTTAAGAGATTGCCCTTACTAGAAGCAATTTTAAAAGCCCCACAGAGCAAACTTACATGTAAAAATATATTAAATGTCATGTTACAAGTCATACACTGCTGACGTCTGGAGTTCTGAAACACAAAACCACCCGAACAGTAAGAGTGGAAATGTTTTTGAACTCAGGATAACAAAGCTAGAAGTAGAACAGATACACGAGTGGAAAAAACAAAAAAGAGAAAAAAAAAAAAAAAGAAAAGATTCCCTGAACGACAACTGAAATGAGAGATACTTTTAAAAAAAATGGAGAAATGCTCTCTCTGAGACTGTCTGGCCCACTGAGAAACATAATCCTTTTCTCACTTTCAAGTACTCTGAAGAGGGGTAGGTGGGGAAAAAAACTACTCCCACCTATGAGAGCAAAAATCTTTTTATCTTTCTACTTACCTGTCTACAGCTCTTTCCTCACAACCCCATGAGCACTGGTCATTCCAAAAGGATTATTATCCTCATTATTTTACAGCTAGGAACTTGAGTCATAGAAGAATAAAGCAAGGTGTCTAAGATCACCAAGAAAGCCTGTGATAGATAGAATCAGGAGCTGAACGGAGCCCTTGACACATGCTTTCATCACATAAATATTCTCTCCAGCCCAAATTCCACTCCCAGTGCCTATGCAAATATCTAACCCCTACTGAACTGGTATGTGCAGGATGGGCAAGACTTTTGTTGTCTATTACATTGTCTGGAGCAGGATTCAGGATCCCAGAAGATTAATTTGTTACCAAAGAAGATGGTAATTTGCTGATAAAGTGAATGTGTTCATAAGTGAACTGAACAGGTACGTGGCCAAAACAGACATACAGCTTTGAAAAATCCACACAGAAATACTAGAAAAAAGTTTTATCAGAGGTGCCAAGGAAATAATGGACAGCTAACAAAGTTTTATATTAAAAAAATGGACTTGATAACTTCCCCTCTTCCATTCATGCTTTCAGAAAGTCACCTCTACCCCCACAAACTTACAAGATACAGCCACAAGCTTTTAAATACCTTGGTGCAATTCTACTAATTGAACATTCAAGGCGTTAATTTAGCAACAACTGTGGCAAATAAGGGCGGGTCCTGCAGGGAGGCAAAGCTTTTGAGGCCCACCGGGTGCTGCTTTGGGAAGAGGCTGCAGGTCTGCAATGGTGAGAGAAAGGCTGAATGAGAAGGAAGCAATCCGGAGCACTGGAGGAGCCGGGAACTGCGAAGAGGAAAGATGGGGAGCACGAGGTGAGTAAGAAACCCTAGCAAAACAAGTATTGTACTGGAAGGTGTTTGAGGAGGGAAATGATGGTGTGAGGTATCGAATTGTTTCTCTGTGGGCTGGCATTTGACTGTGAATACCGTAGAGGTTGGCTGGATGAGACAGAGTTGGAGCTGTTATTACCAGGGCTGCTATGTGTAGAAGGGGGTTGATCTTTGGAGCTATGGGGTGCCTTAGGAAAATGTTTCCAATTTGCAGGAAGTTAAGTGTCCTCTTAAACATGTTCAAACAAAAACACAGAGAAGCCTCTAGTGTTGGGTAGCAATTGCTCAAAACCTCTGGAAGTCGAAAGCAACCAAGTGCTAGAAAGAGGGAAGTTGGGAGGAGGCTGAAAATAACTCCCGTTGTGAGGATGATACTGAACAGTCAGATCAGCATTTGTGCTCAGTCAGACCAGGACTTGTCTGCCAGGGAGTTTGATTTTGCGAAGTGAGAACAATGGAATCACGCATGCAAAAAATGATTCTTTGTGGAGGGGAATGTTGTAGTCTCTTGACCAAAAGGAAAAGGCAGCTGTAGGGAGCATGGAATAAACTGATGCTTAGAATTGATATATGTGAGCAAGAAGAAATAGGAAGAAATAGAGAAATGGAACAAGCAGAAGCAAGAATATCACTGAATAAACAGCTCCATAGTCACTGGATAAAATAGCAGGCATAATGGTGGTGGCTTCTATATGCTGCCGAGGTGCTGGGCCACGGTGGAGATATCAGTTACCTTGTGGTACGTTACTCATTTTGGTGCCTTTGTGGTCATAAATGAGTAGTAACAACAGAACAGGAACAAAATAGATGTAAGAAATGTCACTATGGAGCTGGGGAAGCGGTAGGTTTCCCATGGAACTTCTTCTAAAAGGAAAACATGAAATAACCCATAGAACAGTAAATCCTAGTAAATGTTTACATGCTAAACTTCAATCTCTGATGTGCAGTTCAATCCCCTTCCACTACAGGGCCCTGGGGTGGAGCTGGCAATTAATCTACAATTGCTTGGGAGGGAACAGTTCACAGCTGAAGGGGCTCTGTGGATTATAAATTTAGCAAGCAAAATGGGAAGTCAGAGCACTGGTAATAAAAGAAGTGCCAATAGTTAAAGCTATAATCATCAGAACTCTAGGGCAGATAATCGACACCTATATGGCAATTTTCAATTCGATAAATAAAGCTAACCGAGTTGCCTAACAACGCCATTGAGCTGCGATTACAACTGGCAGCATTATGTAACTGTGACAACCAGACAAAGCAGGAAAAAAAATGAAAGGAAGAGAAATGCATATATATTTCCAGTCTTAGTTACTGAAGGAGTCTGGGGGATGGAGCCCCATATTTGAAAGCTGCAGAGAGAGCATGCTACAATCCATTTTGGATAGTCCTCATCAACACCCCAGGGATCTGCACACACAAGAGAAGAGGATTAGACAAAGGCACCTTTTTTTTCCCCCCTACCATGAAAGTGGCACCAGAACCATATTTTTTCCATTCTTTAAATAACGCAGTCCAAGTACACTCACAGAACCTGGAGGCATGGCTAGCCTCAGCTCTAGCCACCAGTATGGAATTTTGCACTGCAATGTTCACATGCTCAAATTTACCATAGCAACCTCCACATCACATTTAATACACAGAGACATCCCTCCTCTTGCCTGTTTAAAGAGCCCTTGTTAAGTGGTTTTGCTGTATTTTAGATGCCAAGATGTCGGTAAGATTGATGGAAGGGTGCACAATCAAACTTGCAAGGAGAGCCTAGCATCTAGCTCATTATGTAAGAGAATTAGCAAGGCAGTTCTTTTGACATGACAGTCCATTATGGCGGCTGTCAATCATACCTTAGCATATGCTTTTTTTGTCCTCTTCAGTGATTTTTTTTTTAAAAAAAAAAGAGGTTGTTCCATTCCTGTTCATCAATAAGGCAGAGTGTAAATGCTTTGTGTGCGTGCACAGTAGCTGTTACAGATTTAGATGGGCAGTGCTTTCTCCACAGTAATCACTGGGTGAACGTATTATTATGCATGCATGTGTAATCCTTACTCGTGTGGCTCTTTGTCCCAATTATATGTGCATGGAGGCTTGAATCTGCTATTGCTTCTCATCCATCTAATACTTTTGGTCCTTTCACATGAGATAGTGGTGCTCAGACATTTTGGTGCAGAAAGTCTAGGTTTACTGCCTGAGGAAAATCCATCTAGAAGGGCAGTTACAGTTATTCATTCCCTCTTCAGGAGAGGGAAGAAAAACTTGCACTAAGAGTTGTCTTAAAATGACAGTGACACCAGAATGATATCTGTGCCTCTACCACTTTTCATAAAAATACTTCGATATAACAAACAGAGCTTAATGAACTAAGCCTGGAAGATGGTTCAGTGCTGTAGGTGTTGGCAAGTGGGGAGATAGAGGCATAGGGAATCTCAAGTTTCTGACTCTAGTTCGATATCCTTCCTGAAGTCTTCTACAACTCAGCCATCTCCTCTTAGAAAGGACCTGAGATGGAAAGGAAACAATTTGAGAAATGCTCTTTTCATCTCCAAAAGAACATCTGAGAGGGGGGAGGGGGAACTAGAAGGACAGATTGCCTCTCAAAAATAAAGAAGTTCATCTGTAAAGGCACATCTTGACTGGTGTGCTCGTTTGAGAGAGATGGTAACTGGCAGTAATGCATACTAGGGAGCCTGGGAAGTTAACGCATATCAAACAATACTGCATTTGCAAACATAGAATATGTATTGAGGTAGAATTAACTTCTCGTGTTATTCCTAAGGAAAAAAAAATCCTCTATATTACAAGCCAACTCTTGTAAATTGTAGCTATATCTGCATGAGATTCACACATGTACAGCAGTACAGTTGAGACTAGATGTACACTTCACTAGATGTGGTTTTGGTTCATTTATGGTAACACACAGATAAGTTGGAAAAAGAAGCTTCATTGTTGCACATCCATCTTCCTGTCACTCCTTCTTTCTTAGTATCGCTCTCTCCTCTGCCCATGTAAAACTAGAGTCTTCTGGGGCAACGGGAAAAATAACTACTAACGCAAAGCTGCACCGATGGGAAAGAGGGAGCACGTCTGTCCTAGTAAAGGTGAACTTCCAGAAGGAGGTTTGTTCACTGGGAAAAACAAGGTTCAACACAGTAAAATGCTTTATCTTGGTTATCACTTTTATTAGGGTGAGTAGGAAAGTGGGATTGCACTTTAAGAGCACAGTGAGAAAGCAAACATTTGGGAAGGTTTCTTCCTGAAGTAACTGTTTTCTTAAAAGGTCTTTAAAATGTTCTCCAGTTGCTCTTCTCTTAGTTTATCTGGAAAGGAGTGATGTGTGACTATTTAAATAATCTCCTCATTAGCCTTGAGATAATTTATATGTATCGCTTGTTTTTATGCTGTTATTTATAAACCTAGATAGGACTGGGGCATCCTTGTAGCTATAGACACACCATATAAACATAGATAAATTACACCTTCTGCCCCAAGGATTGTACAGACAAAGGCTTCTGCCCCGGAAATTGCTGACTGAGGCAAATACTCTTGCTCACATACATTGGCAATGATTTCAAGGGGGTCCTCCAGAGCCAAGGCTCAAGAGGCCTTCCGGAAGAACAGGTCTTGGACAATTGGTATCAAAAACATTGGCCGTAGTCTTTCTATGCAAATGAATCGAGCATCATTGACTTCATTGGTACTGCTCAGATGTGCAGCAGTGTGCAGATGTTTGCTTCTGACCTTCCTAAGATTCTTTTCCATTAAAAATAAATAAATTATGCCCTGAGATACCAACCAGGAGTCCATTCATATTATTCTAGCTGACTGCAGGTTAGATTTTTCCCTTCTGTGCTATCATTTGCTGTTTCTTAAATAAATACTTACTGTTCTTTTTTTTGTGCGGGGAGCGGGGGATGTATACACACAACTTGTTAAATAACTTGAAGGATGCTTCGTTCTACTACTGCACCCTGAACCAGCCATGTGCTGACTCTTGTCCTGCTCTGGTCTGCAATGAAATCAATGGGAAGTGTTCTATTAAATTCGTTTGGCTTCAGATGAGATGCTGCCATTGAAAGCCATAATATAAGCAGCCTGGTCTTTGTGATATCTACCATAATGGCACAGTGTGGTCCCAATCCTGCAGTCTTACTCTGGGAAAATCCCTATTGACTTCAATGAGAGCTCTCCTTAACTAAAGATTTCACAATCAGGTAATGAGAAGCAACGAGCATACGCTGCCCTCTCTATTAGATCCTGTAGTCAGACTACTTCTGATAGGCTTCTATAAAGTGATTTTCTATGGCAATCTGTGCTTGCAGCAGCACCTGCTCTGTTAGTCTCTCAATTCTTCACTTAACAAAACAGCTTGACACTGCAGGTGAAAGATTCTGAAATGTTTTAATTAACTAGCTTGAGCACCATTTGATTTCTATCTCCCTAGATGTTTCAGAAATTCTAAACTGCTTCGTTCCATGACTGCCATCAAACAAGACTTGAAAGTATGAAATAGGCTTCTATAAGAGGAAAAGATGCTGAATTTATATTGGAAGGTTTATATCAGGCCACTGTAAACAGCGTGTTTATGCAGCTCATTATCACTGGGAGATTTGACCGGCAATATTTTTCAGGCTGCAAGAATAGTTCTAGAAATCATGGGCCGAATCTTATAGCTCTGATTTAGTCAAAACTCCTATTGATCTTAGGAATTTTGGTTTGGGGCTCATCTTAGGTTTTAGAGAATGGAATAAGAGATCAATGGGAAGAGGAAAAAAAACTCACCTGGGGGGTTTTAAACTATTCATTTTTCAGGTTATAGTAGAATATGCATTTCAGTGGCTTGACATTACACAGAAGCAATCAGAGCTCAGTCATAAAAGGACGTCTCGGTCATACAATGAAATAGTTACTGAAATGTTCTGGCCATATTAGCATAGCTCAGCTCAGGTCAATGCTGTACACCTACTACCGCACAAATAGGGATCAAAGAGAGGCAACAAAACACAGCGCCGGCAATCTCTCCGAGGCAGCCGCACCACGCGCTGCCACACCCTTCCCCGGCTGCTCGCTGCGGAATGGGAGAGCTGGAGATAAGGGCTGGTTGTCCGAATGCAAAGAAATAGGTTCCTGTCAAAGGACTCAAAATGGACCCGCAGTTAGCAGGGGCATAATCTAGCAGGAGTAGCTATTAGCTTGGAGAAGACTGGTTTATTTGCGTGCATCAGCCTCAGAGTTACTTGCTTACATGATTTCTGAAATCTTCAGGCTTCTGAAAAGATGTGAAAAGTAGGCATATGCAAGGAGGGAAAGCCATCAGATGTCTGTCGTGGCCAGCGGGAACTTTTTTTAGTCCTGCCGAAATGGTGAAAATACACCTTTAGTAAAAAGATAAAAGCTAAAAAAGTTCTCCTGTAATAACTTGCCTCCACAATCTGAAATATCACAACGCTTATAAAGGGATGAAAGTTAACAATCTTACCGATACAGCAGCAAAGCCACAGCGTACATCTGTGGAATCCAGGGTTTGAACATGACTTAGTCTGTACAGAATGAGTTTTAAATGCTCTACACATACTAAGAAATACCAGTTACCAACAAATCTTTAATAAAAGTGCTGCTGGGGGAAAAGAGTCTTTTTTTTTTAAATCTGGGATTATGCTACAGGTATCTTTGCAGAATTATGTGTATTACTGTTCTGAAGTCTTAATCTGTAGGTTTTTTCCCCTCACATTAAGCACAGTAAGCTAAATGAAGTGTTCTGTGCCCCATTGTGTCTTTTCATAGTTTCTGAACAGAAGCCAATTTAAATAGTTAAAATCCATTTACGGGTAACGTTCCTCACAAACGCTGCACCACTGAGACTATTTGTCTTTCTGAACTTGTGCTAGTGCTCACTGCATTAGCAGTTTAATCAGATTTGTTAATGAATAATGTTTCGCTTGCAAAGTATATCTTACGTGCGTTAAGCTCTTAATTGTGGAGTTGCCACAAGCCCTGGATAAAAGGCAGCGCGCCCTGAAGAAGCCAGGGAATCCAGATCACAGCTGGGTTCCTGCTCCCCCTTGCTCCTTGGTGTAATTCCCGCTGGCTGGGTACCAGACGCCGGTGAGGCCTTTCTGTCTTCGCTGAGCTCTGCCGGGAGCTCGGAGCAGGGCAGGCTCGTTGCCTGCCTGCTTCCCTCCAGCCCTTGCTGGGGCTGGGAGTAGTAGAGGCAAAAAAGATTATTCTTCTGGGGTGGGTTTTTTCGGTGGGTTTTTATTTGCGGGTTGGTTTTTGGTAACTTGAAAGAGGGGAGAGTACAGGGATGTTGGCTCCTGAAAATAACAATTTAACTCCATAGAGTAGTCCCTACATTGCTGATTACTGATGTGTTTTCTCCTACTGGTACCTAGCTCTGGCCTTGGAGTTTTACTTTTACTCTTCAGCTTAGCATTATAAGAAATTAACCAAAAAATGGAAGTTTGATGTAGGTCTTCAGTTAATGTATTCAGTCTTGAGCTGTTTTAGCCTGCTATTTCTTAATGCCCGGTCCTTATTTTCATCGTGACGTTTCCTTGAGTGGATTTAATTTATTAATCAAATACGTTTACAGTTGGGCATCAGAATTCTACAAACTGGGCAGTCTTTTCTACTAAAGTACAAGCTAGCTTTTACGTTCTGACTAACGATAAATCACAGTACTGTGTATGAAACTACTCATTTAATTGCAACGTCAAACAGGGGGACAGAAGTAGGAAGTGAGGGTTTTATTTCTCTTTGAAGTTAAACACTCCATTTCTCATTTTCTTATCATGTTTTCAGTTTCGTATGCCTTTGAAATACAGCGATATATAAAACTCTGGTTTGAACTATGTCATAGAAAACTGTATGCCAAATTTTTTTAAGGCCTGGAAGTACACATAAACGTAAGTTGTTTCACATCATTATCTGGTTTTGTGGGGGTTTTTTTAATAGAAACTAGAATATTGAATCAGAGTTAGGCACTTGTTTAAGGATGTAATGAAACCTAGAATTCATCAAGTAGAAATCATGTCCTAAATCCAGGTACTGGCGATCAATTCCTTCCTCAATTTGGTTGGCAAAACGCTTCTGCAATGTTTTTTAATGTATCCGTTTTTGTCCACAGTGATTTAATTCTTTTTTCCAGGGGAGACCAGTATGGTCTCGGGTTGGATTATCTGAAAGTGCCTTCCTTAAACCATCTTTTTCAATACTGTGAATCGTAACTTTTGTTGAGTCATTTTGAAATCTGTTTGACTTTAATGAAAGAGAAGAGACGTGCCTCGCTGGGGTGGTTTCACAGGCTGTGTCCGCTTTGTGCCTTTGCTGTTGGGCTTTGACCCAGCGATCCGAGGAAGCCGCGGGCCGTGCTCACACCAGGGCGCAGCCGGGCTGAGAGCAGGCAGCCGTGAACAGTCGAAAGCGCCCGTGGCCAACAAGCTGAGCTTGGTGTTTGCTGTCCCTTACCTCAGGTGCCACCTCAAGTGGCTCAGCTGTAAGCAGAGGCGAAGCTGTATGCGTGGGGGGGACCACTCACGAAAGCCAACACAGATCTCTGTTAGCAGGACCTTTCCCCCTCAGCCCCTTCCTTCGTGTTGCTCTGTTCCCCCCCAGCCATGGAGCTGTTGGCTCCCGGCCACCGAGCACTTTGTGGGAGGCAGCAGCTGATGGTCTGATGGTCCTCCGCTCCCTGAGTGCGATCAGAAGCTGCCTACACACCTCGCCCTTCAGCCCGCTCGGGAGGCAGCGGTCGCAGGCGGAAGGTGGTGCTGACGGCCGGGCCTCCTGGCACTGCCACGAGGTACTTCGGCAGGCAGGCTCTCTATTACGTGTTCCCCTCCGCCTGCGTTCACCCAATTGCTCCTGCCCTTTCCCGGACGCTACTGGGAATTGCCCTGCTCAAGTGGTGCTAATTCAGGAGTACGGTGCTGGCATACTAGCCTGGGTCTGTGAACCTCTCCTGGTTTTTTCTTTCTTTTTAAATATAAATAAATTACTTTGGGCTCTCCTGCAGTGGTTTCAGAGCTCTGGATTAGCTAGTGGCACGGCAGTAATGTGGCACCACGGTGGCACGGCTGCTTCCCAGGCAGGGCTGGAGCTTGGGGCCCTCCTCCCGCGAGGCTCCATGTCCAGCTGGCGGGGACCGCCACCGCCGTGTCCCCATGGCAGAGGTGAAGAGCAGCACTTGCTTGTGCAATCGGGCTCCCGCCGCAGCGGGCGCCTGGGGCTGACGCTTTAACAATGTGCACAGTGAGTGAGGCAGGGCGCGGGGCCAGGGCCGAACGCACGCTGCAGACGTCACCGTTGCTGACTGCTCTTCTACTAGCCTTCAGTTCCTTCCTGGCTTTATTTATTCCTTGTGGTGAGCACCAGCTGAATGCTCCGTTTTATCCCCAGCAGGACAGGGCACACCCAGTGAGGAAAGTTCATCGTGGCTCCAGCCAAGCTGGGAGTCTCTGCAGGGTTACTGCCAACAGTAGCTGGTGGGGCTCATTTGGCTGGCGAAATATGACGGGTAAAACTTAAAGAGGGAGGCAGAGCCAAACCTGTCAGCTCTTTCCAAAGCAGAGCTAGGTAAAACTGCTGTTTATTGGGCTACACCAGCTGCTATAGCCCCTTTTTCCTAATGTGAAGGCACAAAGAAACCAGATTGTGCCTGAGCACCTGATCTTGTGTGGTTGCCGCTCTGGCACTGTAGTTTGGCTGTCAGAAGGATGGAAATTGTTGAAATTCATGTATATGTGACTGTGATTACTTTTGTTGTGTGTACTTCTCTGATGCTTACATACAGGTGGCACACCCCAGGATCCCCCTCTGATTCTGAAGCTAACCTCCTTCTGTTTTGAGATCTTTATGCAAGTTCATCCGGCTGTTCTTCCTAATCACTGTGAGGCTTTTATCTAGCACCCATCACTGTGTCAAATTCTTTTTATCTTCTCCTTTCCAAACCCACTCTATACTCAGGACGCTGCTGAGCACCCTCCACCCCCAGAAGCGTCGCGGCTTGCCCTTCGGGCGATTCCTCTGCAGCCCCCATGGCAGAGAAGACTATTTCAAAATGTTGCTAAGCTGACACCATTTTTCTGCAAGCTTCCCTCCTAAATCCAGCAGACTTGCAGGAAGTAATTGCTCCATCCTTGGCTCAAGATAACTTCTGACACCATGTAATGTTTTATAAATACTCAAGAGGCAGGCTTTTCAGGAGAGAAGGCACACTACCTATTATTAAATGCATGAGCAGTCAGCTGTCTCTAATTCTACTCTGGCATTTAGAAACTTCTGAAGTTTTACTCCAGTAGAACCAGGATTTCACCTTTTTGGTAGCCACAGGACACTCTGGGCAGTTCAGTGTGATTATCAGCACAGTCGCATCCACACCAAAGTTACATGATTTCAGCTCTTAGTCATGTTCCTGCTTGCAACTAGATACCTCATCCCTAATATTCCTTGGATAGCTCTGGTATCTTTTTATGTACAGTCCTATTTCCTTTCTGGACACGGTAATGAAATACAACCAGGTGCCAAGCCATGGTGCCAAGGTATAAAGTGCATAGGAAAAGCAGACTAGCTCATCAGCACAGCAACTAGTACTATAGCCAAGAGCCTGTGTACAGATTACATTTTTGTGTGGACTGAACTATGCTACAAACACACGAGAGAGAAAAATCCCAAGTCAATCAGAATACTGTTACATAAATACAGATATATTTATTTCTTTGGCTCAAGAAAATGTTGTGACTAAAACATTGAGGGAGATCAAAGAGGCAAAAAAACCCCTAAATAAAACAGTAATAACTGGTGAGTCCAGCTTCCCTCTTATAAACTGGTCAAGTGGGACAGAGCAAAACAAGTTCTTAAGCCCTTCAGTAATCACAATTGAAATAACTAGCTGCAGAGCACACAAGAGGGGAGGCTATTCCGAGCTGTGTCCTAACTAACATAGACAAGTTGGCTAAAGATGTAGCTACAGCTGAACCACTAAGCAGCACCGAGTACAGTGAATGGTGCTGTATTTTGTTTGAAAATGAAGCTTCCTCTTTCATTAAGAACACATGGAAATATCTGAGGAAAAACTGATTTTTAGAGTACTTTAGGAAATGGGCAAATTAGATCTGACAGAATAGTGATATGTAAAATAATAAGTATAAAACAAAAGGTGCATCAGGGAATTCTCAGGCACCTTTCATCATAACAAAGCCAAAAGCTGTGCAAGATATGGAATTTTTCTGGCATCTTGTTCCCAGTCAGAGGAGTGGGAGAGCCTCTCCTCCATCTGCCTGCAATGCTGGGTCTTGCTTGCGCAAGACTTTACCAGTGAGTAAAGTTGCTCAGACTACATACTCACAAACACAAAGGTGGGTTTTTTCAGCCCATGTTTAATGGGTGGAACAAAATATTGAGACCTTACTAGTAGTCAAGAAAGGACAATTAAATGCTCAGAAACAGATCATGAGCTTATCTACAGTGATATTAACTAGGATAAAAATCTTAAGAGAATTAAATGCTTATGATTCACAGCATATATAAGTACTGACTGATGAGACTTAGGGAAATATTTTCCCTTTAGGGCAGGCTTTTCCATAATCAACTATTACAGGCACACTTCCTCTGGTCCACCATACCAGACTGCAGGACAGCTAGTGTGATCCAGGACAGCAGTTCCCATCTTCCTGCAAGGTGAAGTCTGTGGCCAACAATCCCTGTTCTCTGAGACGTGCCTACTGCTAATGTAGACTCCATTTCTGGGTTTCATCAGGCAATATGGGTTTTTCCACTTATTTCTTTTTCCCCATTTTAAGCTCCTGCCCTGGTAACCTTGTTGAAAAAAAACTTCCAGAATTACTGTCTGGATTGATTGTTGCTCTGATGTGACACCCAATTAGCCAGGGAGAGCAAGGAGTGTTTGTGTACATGCGTGTTCCTATTAAAGACCGGGTTGTGGACTATGCAGAATGTAATTTCAAGAGGAGTTCCCTGATAGCCTGGGGAAAAAAAAAAAAATCTTAACTGGCTGTATTGGGAAATTACTTAGTATGGGCTACTTTGGGCAGGGTCTTGCTTCTGTAGTAGTCCCCTGCCTTACTTCAAGATGGTGGGACTGGCAGAAAAGCAGTTGTGATTTTTGGACAAGTATGGTCCTGTTGGATCAGTCGTGAAACCTGTCGTCTCCCGCCACAAAAGAGAAGGATTCTGTGAGGCTGCTGCTTCTATGCTGTAAAACTCACCTATGGAAAGCGTAGGGTTGTCGGATATAAGCAAGTAGCGAGGGATCCGCAGCTGCTGTGGGTGCCTACGTCTTGCACATCTAAGGAGCGGCTTCGTACACCAATTGAAAGAGCTCAACATCCACAGCAGTAACATGATCTATAACAAGTCTCCTGTACCATGAGGGCATTAAAAGTTGAAATCAGCTCCCTTTTCTGTTGACAGATCTTTATGATCCTCTCACTGGAAATACTGAAGTCTGCAGTTAAAACGGAAATATGTTTAAGAAGTGTACTTTTGTCTGTATTTTCCTTGGCTAGAGGCTGAAGTGAGTACAGTGTGCAAGTGTGATGCAATAAAAGAGGCTTCAAGAAAGAAAAGAGCATGAGATGTGTATGTTATAGATGTAAATATCACTAGCAGAGCTGCGCTGCAGAATAAATTGAAAGGTTTATAATGGGTTTCTGTCAAGAGGTTGCATAATGGTTTGAAAGGCGATACATGGTTCAAATTCACAGTTCAAGTCTAGAAATGGCAGCAGATGGAAAAGTATTGATTTATATTAGTGACAGTGGAAAAATAAAGGAAATAATTGAGCTACTACAGCTAGTTTCGTGTTAAAAGAACACTGTTCACGTTCCAGTTGCTTGCTGCTACTGGGTGTCAGGGTCACTACAGCAGAGATGCCTGTATTTCAACCGCTGATTTGCATCTTTGAGGGCCAAATAATTTAATTTTAATAGCTATCAACACTGAATTTAATGGCATTACTCTGTATTCAGCTAGTGTCACTGGAAGCAGAATTTTGTCTTAATAGGAAACAAAACAAACAAACAAAAAATCTATATTTTTACCGGATTCTCTCTAACAGCACGATTCTACTCAGCACTGGAGAAAGGGGAAGATGTCAAAGATGCAACTGCAACCTCCTATATGCTGATCAGTCTATACTGACTGATCCTGGATGACTTAAAAATGATCATGAGATCACTCCAGTCTGTACTACCGGAATGGAGTTTACATGAAATGGAGAATTGCTGGAGCAGAGCATTCCAAATACCCCTTTGTTCCCAGTTTAAATCCTTAATGAGATTGGAAAGGCACAGAAATAATTTCCACTTGGTTTTATCCCCGTACCGGGGGAGCTTTTTTCTGGTCACTTAAAGCAAAATCTGGTCCTTTGTGACACTTGTGCAGGATCTAGCTTTCTAACAGGATTTGTAAGTCACCTGGGGGGGGGGGGGGGGGCTGCATCTAGACTGAATGGTTCAGGAGTGCTCCCAGTGGGTCCGAGTCACCCACATTGGTACCCTTCTGCCCAGGCAGCCAGGCTCCTTCCTGGGAAATCAGGAGGGACAGTGGTGGGTTGCTGGGTCTCCCCTTGACAGGGGCTAGCAAGACAGCCGCGCCAGGAATCCGAAATGGGAACGTGCTCCTCTGTCTTCCAGTTGAGCCTGAGGCTGTGGTGTAAGGATCAGGGAACATCTGAGGTGCATGCAAAGTGACCTCCTGCTCTCTCCACTCCCGTTCTCCCCGTTCATTTCTCGCCTATCTTTTCTGAGCGGAAATGCTGCGCTGCAGCAGGCCAGGTTCCAGTTTGGTTGCATCTCCCATGGGGTATTGTGCCGAATTCTGTTTGGACAGAACTCGTCTTGCATAAATGCAGCTTCTCTTGCGAGCGTAGTTGCCTGGAGAGATGTACCTGAATGCAACTTAGTCCTGGACTAATAAAGGTTTTGTAAATTAGGATTAGGACTTTAAATCTGATCCAAAAATTATTCAGGAGCCAACTAAGGATGTGACTCATGTTTTGCAAAACTATGTGTTTTCATCAGCCGCCTTTGCACTCTTAACCAAGAAGATACTGTACTTTTGCACTACAGTGAGGTAGCTTCTGGCAGAAGTAGCCACAAGTCCACGTTGGCAGCGTGAGGCCTGAAGGACCTTGCTCGTATTCCTTTGGCCAGACCAGCTCTGCCCAGTTCTGGGGGTGCAGCTGACGATTTCTGCCATTTTCCACCGGTCCATCTGCCCTCGTAGGTGCCAATGCAAAGCGACAAAGATGAGTGGGATTTCTAGGGCGACCTAGGCTTCTTCCTAAAGGAGTACTAATACTGGCTGCTGCAAGAGCAGATGGGATTTGTAGGAACCCCAAGCTCCATCTGTTCACAATAGATGTGATGAGCCCAAGATCCAGGGCACAGCTGAAAGCGATGGCCAGCCCAGCATTGTCAGCTGGAGGTGAAGAACAAGTGGGTCAGAGCAGCAAGATTAGAAAACAGAGAGGAAAGGCTGCTTTCGCTACAAAATGGCAGAAAACACTTTTCACCGCTGGTGAAATATACCTGTAGTAGAACCAAAAGTCTAGCAAGGCCACCTTCTAAATAGGACTGGCTATCCTTTGAACAGCCTTATTTTACCTTCTGAGTTGCCTACAGTTGTGGCTGCACTGAACAAATCAGCTAGCCGACTGCAGCGTACAACCTTTTACTTAGTGGGTGGAGCTGGCACAGCAGCGTTTGTAACCTCAGAAGCTTGAATAACCCAGTTTCTAAAATCATCGTACTCGCCAGCCTATGCAAAGAACATATAATTAGAGCAGCCTCGACTATTTCTGTTGAAACAGCTCTTGCAGCTTCTTGTTAGTTCTGATAACAGGAATGTTGCTGCTTCTGCACTAATTGCTCTAACAATCTTCTGAGGGCTCAATCTTGCAGTTAGTACGTACAGTTCCTGCTGAGCGTGCTGCTCTTAAAACTAAGGGACTGTCAGCCCTGGCAAGAATAGGGAGCAGTGCTGGCTAATGTTCTGCAAGTTTTTCTTGCATAAGAGGTAGAAAAGACATTATCACTTGTTATTGATACACTTCTTCACTGTAATCTGCTCAGATAAATGTGTTTGCTTCCATCAGGAACTCCACAACTAACTTCTATCAGTGTTCATGAGCTCAGCTGTGACTTCCAGGAGCAGTCTTTCTGCATTGCAAAGAAATAAGCCCCCTTGGGTAAATGATGAGTTCATCTCAGATGGCATCCCGTTGCTGATTAACTCACTACTTCATATGGGGAGAAGATGCTAAAGCTACCTTAACTCTCTATTACCTTTGACATGTTTACCATTCTCCAGGATGGGAAAGCTTATGCCTTATTTTGGCTGTGACTCTCAGTTACCACCTGATATTTCCACTTCTGGAGCACCAGGGCATAGTTTGCCTCTCCATGGCATAAATTCCTAGAACTGCTCAGCCTCAGATAAGGCCACGTTTGCAAGTGAGCTTGTTTTCTCAGCTGTATCATCTTGCCACTGCAATCTCAAACTATAGCTGTGCGTGCACAGAAGACAAAATCAACTGCGTATCCTGAAACGCCTAGGATCATCGGAACTTTCCAGACAAAAGGCAAAGCTTCCCTTTTAGAGCATCGGCTGATGTTGGTGGGGCCAGGCTAATGCATTAGCAAGCCAGGATCTTGCCCATGTAACATAGGTTAGAGCGGTGTATTTGAAATGCTTTAACACAAATTTACCAGTCACTGCCTCTGGGGAATTTGCCTGATACGTTGCAATCATCTGGATATTTTAACGGAGTTTCAATAGACTTGCATCAAAATCATTTTGCCATCATCTTGACATAGTAATGTAGTCTCCAGTGACTGCAGTGACATTATTTTGCCATCATCTTGATATCATCTATTACAGCATTGTGGTCCCCATGCTCTGGCATTGCTGAGTGCTTTGCCTCATTATATTATGTTCATAAGCTTGCTCTGAAATTAGTGCAAAATAGCTGTGGTTTTCAGAGCAAGTTACACGCAGAGGAGGAGTTCCCTGAAATCAGAAAAGATATTTCAAGTATACTGATCTGCTATTTTAAGAAAACCCCAGATTTTTAACATTTTTCCTTTAAATGACCAAAATGTTTAATTCATACAGAACTGCCAGAAAAATGTTCACTTAGGAGGTAAATGATGTTTTACTCAGAGTTTGGCAGGAGTACTGAAAACTGGTTCCAAATTACGCTTTGTTCAATTCTCCATCATTAAAAGCAACATAGACTCCTTTAATCTTTTTGGGGTGTACACTGGAGGAAACATTGCTTATTGCAGCTTGAAATAGCCACAGTATTCTTACGTTTGTTATCCAACGATTCCTATGTTTGGGATCCAGCTTATTTTGAATAAGCTCAGTCCTTGACTACATCATTTTAAGTCTTGATCACAAACATATCCCAAACATCTGCACAGGCACAGATAATTTCAGAAGTGGATAGTCTTGTTGAATTGTCTTGGATAGGGAAAAGCTTTGAGTTTGGGCTTAGCCTGGCCAGGTTTACTTAAACCCATCTTAAACTCAGCCATTTTTTGTGGTTAAGAGAGCTTCTTCAATGGGATTGTTCACGCGAGTATGACATATGCACGTAAGTACTTGGAGAATCCAAGAGTGTAAGAGACAGATGTAAAGATTCCCACTGACTTTAATGGCTTTAAAATGGCTTCAGTAGCTTTACATCAGGCCCTTAGAGAGCTTCTACTTTTTAATATTTGTAGAAACAGGAGGGAATTTAAAGCTTGGTGCATCAGTCGGTGCACAACGGTAAGCCTCTGGCAATCCTGTAAGTATTGGAGTTTGAAACTTAAGTATAGAAAATGCTGTCTGCAGTATTTCAGCTCTCTGTAAACACTAGGAACGAGGAGGTACAACACCAGCATAACTGGGGAGCCAGTTGACACAGGACCTGATGTTAAATAGCAGTTCATGTTTTGCAGCCTTTCTATAAATTGCTGTAGGGTCCCTGCTTCTTAACACCCTGCCTTGGTGTTCTCGTGTATCTAGTCCACTGATCTCTTTTTCACCTTTTTAGTTAATCACATTTTCTAAAGAAAACAGCAGTTAAAAATAGGTATCCAATGAAGGCATTAATCCTTTTTTCATGCCTTCATAGGAGGCCATCAGATTATAAACATCAAGTTGGAAAAAAATGAGTTTGATTATTTCTTAATCGGGGAAAAAATAGCTGGGGTTTCTTTTTTGCTATTGATGTTACCCTTTTCAAAAGTAGGCACATAGCAGGAGTTTCAAAGTTTCAGCTTTTAAAGTATGTTGTCTCACATTCCAGTACTGATCCTTGCAGTATTGTCTCTTGGTTGGCTGCCCTTTCATTTCTCTTCAATTACAGCTCCCTCAAAAGCTGTATAGAAAAAGATGCAAAAGAATAACACAGGCCATTATTCTAGGCTTTCAGTGGTGATAGACTCCACTATAGCAGACATTCAAATAATGGCTGAACTATCACTTCCCTCAGGAGCTGTTCTAACAAAACACCACCAACAAAATTCATGGAGTCGGTTAGTGTTTAATTGTGACAAGTTACGGGATGATATGGAATCACTTTTTGTTCAAAACCAGAATTACCTCATGGTTCTGTTAGCTATATTAAATCTTCATTAGTCCAAAAATGAGACTGAAATCAGGCCATTCATACACTGACATCTGCTGAGCTTGCAGATGAATAAAACTTTGTGCTTCTCCCCTACATTCAGCGGGTTGGCAAACTAATAATTATTTTCTGTTTCTATTTGGTTCATACAAAGCCACCAAATCTTGGTGCAAATACATGCAATAGTAAATCTCCCTTTGTCTCTAACCGGAGCCATGTCTGGGTCCATCTATATGCGAGTTGTTAAGTCTGTCCTCAAAAAAGCTGCCCAGTAACCCTGTTAGGATGCCAACAATCATAAATGTGGTCTATTTTATGGCGCATGCTGGAAAACTACTTGTGCTAGGGAAAAAGTTACTGACAGAAGCAGCCGCTGTCCCCGGGATGAGAAAGCAGGCATGTCCATTAGGAATTCCTTTGTCACTAGAAGGAGCAGCTTATCTTCATAATGCAGCCAAGGGAAGTCTGAATTACTATCAGGGAAACGGGCGAGTAGCTACTACTATAAGCTGAGTGGGAGGAGAAAGAGGATGGGGAGCAGGTCACTGGGACTCTCCACTTCTGTAGGGAGTGAGAGGGGAGTTAGATAAAACAAAAATAGGGTCAGTGTCAAAATGAGGATGCTTAGTTAAGAGGCAGCAGCGGCGGAGCAAACAGTGGCAGGAGAAAGGGGGACAGAAGATCACACGAGATAAAGGAATGAGGGGGGATGTAACAAAGTCGAAAAGCTCAAGGGTCATCTTCTAATCCTCTGGTTTTTTGACACGGAGAAACGTTACTTCTGGAAAAGAATATCTGCGCTACTTGTGCTGGTAGGAGGCAGGAGCTGCAGGAGGGAACTCTGAGAGGGTCTCGCTGATCCTCAGCGAGAGCGGGGGGGACCCTGGGGAAGGGGACACGGCTGCTGGAGGGGAGGAGAGGCTTGGTGTGAGGAACACGTCTTCCATTTCGGTGTAGGTGAACAAAGGTACGTTTTCACGGTGGGGACAGGCAGGTAGGGAGCTCCTTTTCCCCAAAGGCGGGGAATGGCTTTAGCCAGCCTGTCTGCTGAAGCTGCTGAGATGAGGTGTGTGAGGAACGGCTCAGCATGGAGGAAAAAGGGCTTTTGCTCCGGGCCCCAGGGCTGAAGCCCAGCGCAGAGTGTTTAAAATGCTTCTGCCAGGCTCTGCTCGCATCATTCATTTTAAAACAATGAATATAGTTATTCCCAATTTATTGTAGGATTCTCAGAGCTGGCAGATCACCAACGTTGTTTCTTCTCTCCCTGGATTAACCCAGCCAGCACTCTCTGCATTTCCCTGAGCTGCTGCCGCCAGTGGTGTTGTTTTGAATCCTGCAGCACCAGCTAAGTCACTCAATCACCACAATCAGCGCTGGCACTGAGACACAAAATAACATGGAAAAAAGCCCGCTCTGTAACCCAGGGAAGGGCTGGGTGGCACTGTGAAGTCAAGAGCAGACGCATCGCGCCAGTGGCTACATCAGCTCCTTGGTCCCTGCTGCCTGTATGTGTGTGCACGCACATGTGTTGTGGCTTTTTGCTTCCCCGCAACAAGTTTGAGAAACTTGGCCCAATATGCTAGAAAAATCACCTACTAAAACAACAAAATATTTAATGCACCCTCTTTATGCCTTAAATCCAGTCCAGGCTAGAGCAGAATGGGGGAAGGATTTGTGATTAAAGAATTAGTTTAACATATTCTTAATATGTGTTTTATTAGCATGTAACTAAGTGTTATTAATTGAATGAAATACATTGTGTAACAGAACACACCTCCTTTACAACTGCCACCCTAAGCAATATATCAGTGCTTGTACAGGAGGGGAATGCAAGAATTCTTGTACACTTATTTTCATTTACCAGCAGACGAGTTCTGCCTTGTTCTGATCTCCCCCCCCAATTTTATTATTATTACAGCAATGTCAGCTCACACTGTGTAAGTTCAGATATATTAACTTGCTCATTTATTGGCTTTCTGCAGCACTGTGGCTTCAATGAGCAGAGATAGAGTAAGGTTTGTCTGGGACTTCTGTGGGTGGTAGGAACGTAAATATCTTTGTGACTGAAAAAGTGATCAAGATTCTAGAGACAATTTTAATGGAAAGATCCAACAACTATTGTTCAGTGCGTTCTACATGTGGCTAGGTCTGGGTTTAAATGCACTTGTCACAGGGATAAATTCTTGGCTAGTGGGCAATGATGCGGCATCTCCACTTCGCCTGTGCATTACCTACAGATCGTGCAGACGCTCCCGAGCAGGGCGGGAGGCGTAGAGGGTAGGACGTGATCTGCTATTTGAGACTGTAACTTGGGCTTCAGCACTTCTGGATTTTAATGATGGTGGTCGGTACTTTCTGTTTCCCTCTGAAATTAATTCTTAGCTAGAGCATGGCGTGCAGGTTACGCATTCTCCCAGCAGTTAAATCTCCTCTGGAAATGTGGAGCGGAACTACGCATTGAGTAGTTGAATGCGCAGCTGAATGAGTTGAAGCCTCTGTGGCCTTCAGAAGCACTTCCAGGCTGAGCACGCTGCAGTAGGTGGTAAAAACTCGGGCAGTTGTGCTGCACCTTCACAGGGAACAGGCTGCCGGTTTAGCCCCCAGTTCAAGAAAGCGCTGAGAGGTATGTTCAAGTCCAGAAATGCCTGCAGGAGGGATCGCATCTCCGCCGGAGGTGGGGCACCTGCTTCGGCGCACCGCTGAGGCTGCGACGCTGAGAGGGCTGCGGTGGGGCTGCTGGAGTGTTGTGCCATACCGGCATCCAGGCAAGGCTCCCGTTTCACCAGGAGGAATTACCCTTTCCAACTGGGGGAAGAAAAGTCCTAGTAAAGTGGATTTTGAGAAGGCATCCAAGTCCATCCGCAACTTTAAAAGCGTAATTTCTGAGAAGCCTAAGTCTTGTTGAAAACTCCCAAGGAGGCAGGCTCTGCAACCTCCCCAGCCGATCTTTTCCAGTGCTTAACTAGCCATATTATTACCAAGTGTTTCCTAATGTTTAACCTAAATTTCCTGTGCTCCTGTTTAACCCAATACTTCTTATCCTATCCACAGTGCATAAGGAAGACTACTTACTCCTTTCCTCTTTATGTGCATCTATGTATGACGTAGTAGTCCTTCCCAGCCTTTTCTGCAGACTATATGAGAACATTCTTTCCAGTTCTCCTTGCAGCTTGTGTTTCCTAGACTTCTGACTGCTCTCAGTGCTCTCTGCTAGATCTTTTCTGTTTGGTGTCTTTTTTTGAAGCTGAAATGTGTTGCCCCAAAGTGGATATACTGCTCCAGCTGTCAAAATTGCATTGTATTCTAAGCAAACATCCTCAGACTAGCCTGCTATCGCCTGTGTGGCCCTTGTCAGTTTTACTGGATGCAGAAAGTAAGTCGCTCTGTTCTAACAAACAAGACTGCAGTAGGAGTATTTCACAGAAGCAAATCCAGGGCAGATGCCTGCAGAAATGTACTTAACAACATCCTTCCAGTTTGACAGAGAATTTTGTAGGTGGAGGGAGACCGTCTTTTTCCTAGCTCACTTATGACCATGAGGAGGCTGATAACGGAAAGCTTTAATAAAGTTGAGATTTATCTACTGCTTCTCCCCTATTCCCGCTGAAGGAAATCAAATTGCTTTAACAAATCTGTGTTTTTGACAAAGCCATGCTAGCTGTTACTCATCTCCTTGTTATTTCCTGAGTGGTTACAAATAATTTGATTGTTTCTGTATTTTTCCAAAAACTGACCTTCACTCACTGCTTTTTAATCCCCCATTACAATCTTTTCCCTCCTTCCCATTTTTCTGTTTTCTGGATATTCACCCGGGATATTCTGGATATTCATCTTACGTAAGCTCTCAAAGAGAGATCACTAATGGCTCTGAGATTGCTTCAGACAGTCCTTAGGACGAATTGTGTCTGACCCAGCCAATTTGAAAGAGCTGATTTATCTAAGTACTGTTTAATCTGTTCTTTCCTTGTTTTCACTTGTGTTTCTACCCCTTTCTCACTAGTGCTGTTTCCTGTCTGATCTCATTTGACCTTTTTAGTAAAGTTTGCGGCAAAAAAGCTTTAAGCACTCAACCTTTTCAGCATCACCTGTCAATAACTTTCCCTGTCTTGTTCAATAGGAGGCCAACACTATTTTCTCATCTTCCTCTTATTACGAAGTATGTTTGCAGCATGTTTTCTTGTTATCCTTTCTGCACCGATGTGTTCCCTGTTCTCATTTGACCTTCCTGATTTGGGCCCTACTCTCCCTCTCTCTTTTCCTTCATCCTGGTCTTCAGTAAGGTGACCTAGGTTCAACTTTCTACGCGCTTCTGGTGTTTGAGGTCAGCGAGGCGTTCATGATTTAGCTAAGGTGGTTTCTTACAACACTTCTAATGGTTTTGCTGCTTTGGGATAATTTGCACTTTTGCCCTTAATAGAACTACTTTAAGGAACTGTCAGCTACTCTCAGCTTGTTCCCCATGAGATATTACTTACCAATTCTCAAAGTTTATTTAAGCTGGCTTTCTTCAAGTCTGTTGCTTGTATTTTGCTGTTCTTTTTCCCTTCCAGGAGTGGTGAGTTTTCTCATTCCGTGATAACTATGACCCAAATTGCCTTCTATTTTCGTATTTCTGAATCTGTTTCTCCTGACTTAAAATCAAGAGTAAGGAGCCTTCCTTTCAGTTGCTTCTCCAGCCTTGGTAGCAAGACATTGGCAGCGTGGAGTTTGTGTCCTGCGATACCCCATGTCCCAGCAGGTATCTCCATTAGCCTCCCTGCCAGGTGCCTCCATCGTCTTCAAGCGCAGTGCACTGTATGTATGATTCATCTTGTTGCCCTCCAAAAGAAATAGCTCCGTCCATCTGTTCTTTGTGGCTTTACTCTAGACACCCCGCACCCCCCCATCGTGACAGCACCTGCGTTCGTTCCCCCTGTTATTATTAGCTAGGGATTTTCAACTGGTTTCTCTCTTTCTACGTTTTACACTGTGGAGTGCATGTGTCTCTGGGCAGCATTTTGTCCCTCTTCTCCCTGAACAAACTGTACTACCTATATTAATATTCTAGTCATGTGAATTATCCCAACGAGTTTCTCGTGCCAATTAATTCATAATCTTGAGCACATGTTAAAACTTCCAAGTCCTCCTCTTTGTTCCCCGTATTTCTTGCATAAGTTCTTGCGATTACGTTTTGTGATTGCACCCAGCATATATCAGGAGTAACTCTGTGAAGGCGGCGGGTCGTGTTTCGCTGTTGTTTACATGAATGTCAATCCAAATGATTCTACTGATTGGCAAGAAGTTATTTCAGATTTACTTGCGTGAGGGTAAAGGAAGAATCTGGCCCATTGAAACGAATTCTGTGTGAAATAGGTCTAGGCCAGGAGAATTAAGCATGTTTCTCTAATTGCTAGATGTGTTATATTGTATGTAATCAGTGTAGTGGCAATAAAATATGATTGCCACACCCGGAATATTTCATCACCGAGCTTTTTGGATCCTGTAATTGTCCTTCCCTTGTTACTGTGCCTACATTAATAAAGTGCAGGGTTTTCATAATCGGGAAAATAAATAAAAAAGAGAACTCTAGCTGAGGTATGCATGCAAGCAGACTATACCGTGTAGTTTGTGCTACAGCAAAGCAGCAGAACGTGAGGTAGAAAGAGTCGGCTTTTGAGGTTTTATTACTTTTTGCTTTGTGATGACTGGCTTCGAGCCCACACATTTCTTGAATACACAATAGGGAGTTGGGCAAGACTGCAGAAATAAATTTTATTAACACACAATCACTGCAGCACCAGACAGAATAATCTCCTTTAGTCTCCTCTAGCTGGCAGAGTCCTCTTTGTACCAGGTCAAGTCAATTAGCAGTATAATGTACGACAGGTTTTATTTAAAAAGGGTTTAATTAAAGTTTTGTTACAAAGCTCATACAAACTAACAATCTGTCTTTTAGGGATACGTATTATCTAGAAATTGATTTTAACTTAAACACTAATTTATAGACTGTCCCCTTTAATAAGTATAATTCCTTAGAAGATATTAAGGTCCTCCTGCCCCTAATAAATTCAGGTCCTGATTCAGCAAAACACATAATTACTAAGGACTTCAATGAGGCCACTCATACACTAAAGGCTGAAGGTGTGCTTCAGCACTTTGCTGAATCGGGGCCTTACTGTAGAACCACTGCCCTGATTACACATGTTGTTCAATTCAGCCATGTCTTTACTGAGAAAAATGTTTAAAAGAATTAGTGATGTCTTTAAAATATCTCATACAGGCCATTCAAGATGGGAACATGCCCTCCTGTGAGATACAGATGTTTTTTTCACTAGTCCTGGCATCTTCTCATTTCTTACATGTAAATACAGTGATTTACCTGTGTTACCTGTGTATATATTTTTTCCGAAAAAATATTGACCTCACTAATCCTTTCTTTTTTCTCTCCACAAGAGAGCAAAGGCTGCCTCCACAGCAGATGTAGCTAAGCATAGCTGCATTAGCTTAAATGGAGCTATGGCAGTTTATGCCAATTGAGGATTACACCCCAAAAGTTTATTGAAGTAGACTTTATTAACAAAAACTAGCTATGTTATTCTACTGATTGCTAACTACAAACTTTCACCTTATTCTAATCCCTATAGAATAATAATACCCCCAAAAGCTGAAGAATATATCACATTTCAGGGTAAATTATAATTCATCATTGTATATGACTTTTTTTTTTTATTCGCAAGCTATATAATGTAGAATAAGACATGGGTGGCTAGAAAAGATTTCTGTGTAGAAAAGATCCCAGGTGTTTTTCTGGCTCTCTCCTGGGCAGCGTGGATATATTACACCAAAACCTCTGGATAATTAATTTGCCGAATGGCCAGGGAGACAGGCAAACTGGGTTCTGTAATCAGCCTGGGAGACACCACAGAACTTGCCACACGTTTCTAGCACGTGATGGAGCCAGGAACGATGGACCCTGCTGGGGCGGCCGAAATGGGTGGGACAGCTGCTCTCCCTGTGCTGTGACAGTGCTGGGAAAGACCCAGCAGCGCCCGTTTTGTCAGCTTACAGCCATGAATCCGCAGCAATGGCCGGAGACACCAAGAAGCCTTAGAAGGCATCCGTCTTCCCTTCACAGCTTATTTGGGAAAGTTGTGCCTTTTTGTTGTAATGTTTATTACCAAAGCAAAGCCCCCTCATTTTTTAGTTTTCCTTTTTAAATCTTTGAGACACATGGAACAGCGGGCCAGGATTTGCTTTGATTAATCTTCAATCTGGTTCTACTGTGTTCTTCCCCGTGGTATAAATCTAGACTGCAGCTGGTAGGGGGTTGCATGCTTAAAAAATAAAAAGTCTCAGCACCAAAACATTCAAAGTAGCAAGCTTGTGTTGCCTACAGCTAAATCTGAGTAGTCTGAAAACCAAAATATGATTCAAATACCACTTTTTCTGCCTGAGCCCAAAGGAGATGAGGCAGGGGAGGTGGTTACGTATTTCACATGTATGACAAAAGAATGAAGTGGGGGGCAAGCAGAGGGAGGGGGAAACAAGTGAATTCAGAAAGCAGGTAGAAAGAAATAGAGAAAAGCTTAAACAGAGAAACAAATTCTATGGGACAAGTCCTACACTGATGGCTACTGTCACAGGTGCCCTGATTTCAGTGAGGCCTCTGACACTGTAAGCTGCTCAGGCTATTTCGTCTTGATGGCCTTACTTGTTTCAGCATAGCTGTTGGGTGGGGATGCCTGGCCCGAATATACATCATAGGCTGCCTGCTAGCTAGAAGAACAGGCTTGCTCATTTAAAATTGAATCAGGCTTTGAGCTTATGTTTGCAACAGAGAAGCATAAGAAATTAAATAGTTTGCTTAAGATTTTTTTTTGCAGTCTGATAGATTCTCAAACCAAACTCCTCAAGATTTGTCCAGGATTAATGCCCAGTCGTCTTGCAAGTTAAACGCATGCCGGCCATAGCATATTTTACAAAAACCGAAAGCGTCTATGATTTGTTCTGCGAGCCGCAGCCCACGACAGGGTGTGGGGTTCTGCTGGAATAACCATCAGGCTCAGGTGTGCTGGGAGGCACAAGGCACAGCCTGTGCTCCTCACAGAGGTTACGAGGCTGAGGGAGGGCTGACCTGTGCAATTAAACCGAAATATTTTCACTGATTGGATTTCTCGTTGGCCAGTCAAGAAGCATGGGGTATTTTTACTTGCCATTTTACAAGTCTAAGCCTATGTGTGACTATGTTGTTCACAGTATACGGGTTTAAGGGAGAGACAGGTATTTAAGGACTGGAGTACTATTTTCCTGGCTCTGTCTGTACACACACACAGGTGTGTGCTGGAGGCGGTGGAATGGCTCTGTTTGAGTGTGTGCAAACCCTTACAAGCGTGAGCACTGCCGAAAGGTCGAGGCTGATGGTACGTGGCCGCAGAGGGGCAGGGTGTCGGGGCTGAGCTGCTGTGTAAGCTGCTGCTTGATGTTGCAAGATGCTGAACGCCAGCCCGTGCCAGGTGACTAAGCTTTCAGGTACAGGGTTAGCTTTTAAGGTCCCGCAGTCTTCACAAAGACACTTGCAGGTTTAAAGTTAAGTGTGTTTTTAAAAGCGCAGTTGGGTTTGGGGCTAAATTGATCAGCATTTTAAGAGTTCAAGCCCAGAACTGTAAAGCGGAATAAACCCAGGGCTCCACGTGCAAGCGCCTAATGCGTTAGCCCACTCTTTCATCCACCCTTTCCTTCCCTCCGCTCCAGAAACAGTCTCACCCAATTTTACTGTACTGTAACGGAAAATGGGAACCAGAACGCACGTGGGTCTCCTTTACTGATTTTTTTAGTGTCCAAATAGGTCCCACAGAGCTTTTCACCACGTGATTTTGCTTCTCTCAGTCAAAGTAACTACGTGGGATAAAATACAAACAGCATTAATCCTAAAAGACAAAGTATAGCAGAAGAAAGAGTAGCAACGAGAATTAAAATATCTGCAAATGGATTGCAGCTAGCATCCACCGTCCCTTTAACATTTGGAGTGATCTTCCTCTGGAAAAAAATAAATTAAGGTCAACACACAAACTTCCTCTGCTTCCTGGAATTCTTACATATTTTCACTATGATAACATGATTTGTGCGTGTGCAAATGTGAGGGGAGAGGCAGGGGAAAGCTGGCGGAGAGCCCCCTCCCCCTCGGCCCTGGGAGGATGCCTGAAGCATGAGCTCAGCTGTTGGGCTCCGTGCGCGGTGTCATACACTTCCACAAGCAAATTCACAGTGACATTAAGAAAAGAAGATCTGGGGCCCTGGTCTCGAAAGCGTTCACAGTGTCCGCGAGACAGCTCCTGCATAAAGGGCTGTTTATTTGTTGAATTATCAAATTGTTACCCGTGGAGGGGGGGAGAAATATCTGAGCAGTCCTGGGGTTTTCTTTGGTACGTTCACAAAAATGCGTTCTCCTCTAAGTTAGTTTTCTCTGATAGAAACCTGGGTCTTTGCATTTCTGCTTCTCCCCCCTCCTCCCTCCTATATAAATACCCTTGGAAAAAAGGTAGCCCTCAATTAGCCATTAATTAAGTCCTTTACAGATTTAAAATAAATAGTTGATGAAAGCTTAGGAAGAGGATCTCAGCACAAAGCATGTCTGTACAGCATGGTGTGCTTCTGAGAAACAGAATTTAAATGATTTGCATATGGCCACCTAAATATTTAATGGCTCTGCAGTTTAGGAAAGCAGGCTTAAAACTACGCTGTGCGGTCTATCAGCTTATCTGGCTCTGCGGGCTATGTTTGGGCCAAACGTGGTGTTCTTTTTAGGGCCCGATCCTGGAATTTCAGAAGCCGTCGGAGCACTCGGCACCAATTTAAACTGAGGCTCCTCTTTGGTGTTTTATCTGCGCGCAGCTGAGGCTAGTGCATGTTCAAGTTTCTAAAGCTGCTAGAGTGTTTGAGACTCTTTAAGCCAAAACCTGACAATGTTGGTCCCCGCACAAAGAAGTTTCACACTAGCGTCGTATCGGTTCTCAAGCCGCCTTACAGCCCCTTCTTTCTTTCCCCCGTCCCCATCCCCCAGCCGTGGCCCGCTACGTTCACGCTCCCAAACTCAGCTAAGCATTTCGTGAGTGTGCAGGGCTGAATGCACATTCACAGGAAACAAAACCGTGAGATACTTTCAAAAATGCAGACACACAAAACGCTTCTAGACAGCTACAGGCAGGTGCAGAGTTTACGCTTCAGATGACTGTCCAGTTTTAAAGAGCAGGACGGAGGCGTTCTGATGGGACTGCTCGCGAAGGCCACGGTAAAATATTAACTGAACGGAAAAGCTAAATAAAAAGAAGCAGCTCTTCCCAGTGGAATTGTAGCGTTCTCTCCTCTTCACGTTCTTTTGAGCTCTTTCATTTCTTTGAGCTGCAATAACAAGTCAGCTATTTGTATATAGTGGGACTTGTAATGGAGAAGAGAGAGAAATTCGCTCAGAAACAAAATCCTGTCTTGCTGCACTTTTTGCAGCGGTTGCTACGCTTCTTCCCCAGCCACAGATAGACTTCTTCCCAATTCCACTTCTAGGCAGCCTAACTTTTTGGCACAGGCACCTGGTCTCTCTGATTTAGAGATCGGGTCTCCCATCGCAAAGAGGCATCCAAATAACCAGCATTTTTAGAGCCCTCGCTCCAAGTGCTCCATCAACTAAACGCTGGGGCTGAGGAGGCCGATAGCCCTGGGGATGCTTAATATCCTGCAGAGTCAGGTTTTACTGGCCCAAAATTTTCCTGGTTACCCAAAATTCCTGTTGACACCAATGGGAGTTGCCGGTGCTTGAAAACCTCAGATATATGGATCGCTTCATTCATCATTCAGCTGCAGCGTCGTCTGGACAGGAAGACAGTAACCTTTAAAGAGCAACACTTCACAACCATTAAGCAACTGATATTTTATGCATTTGTATCACAGTTGGCTCCAAAGCCAACCTTGGCAAGTGTCTGGGGGTTTCTCTTGAGAGTCATTTTGTCTGTTTATACTGCTGTTCTGTTTAAGGTGTTTAAGGGTTGTTTCCCTGAGCTTTCTTCATTAGAGATAATTGAATAGTTTAGAAGCCCGATCATTGTTTGGATGAGTCTTCCAGTCAACAACCCGCTGATTGAACAATTGCTTACAAGATACAGAGGCAGAGAAAGATAAGTTTATCACAATTTTCTAACACTCGGAACATCTTAAAAGTGCTTGGCAGGCCACTAATTACGATTTTTTTTCTTGCCAAAATGCAGAAAGATTCCTGTAGCCCGTGATTTCAGTTTCCCTGCAGCTTCCCCGGTGACTTGGGCAACAACATCCTTTGCACAGGCTCCTCACTTGGGGGAAAAAATTCCCTCCAGTTGCTTTTGCAAGGAGGTTCTGTGCAACCCCAGGTGCCAGCCCCTTCCTGCAGGCTTCTGAGCAGCTCCGCGTTCTTTCTGTGCGAAGAAATTTCCTTTCACCACCCCCAGCGAGACAGATATTACCTTCTGCCTGAGGCAGAGCTGCAGCTCTGCCATGCCAATTACAAAAGATGCCTCCCAAACGTGTATTCCTGGTTTCCAGAGTGACTCTGAGGTGCTACCACACCTATCTTTAGAGTGGCTAAAAGTTACCAAGAGGCAGTGCGGTCACAGGCAGTCACATACCGTGGTGATGAGCATAACACGAATTGCTAACTAGACGGTCAGGGACACTTGGATTCTCAACCCGGAATCCCTACCTGACAAAGGAAAATACATATATTTTTTTTTTCTCCTCTATACTAAATATATGTGAGTTTGGCTTCTTGCATTGCTGGGACGTATCATGCCTTGTTTCCCTCACATGCATTACGCCCGAAGTTGCGCTTGGCTGTTTCCCCGCCTCTTCAGGATAGTCCCAGCTTCGGGTGGAGGTAGCCAGAGGATCAGCTGGCCGAGTTGTATGGACATGTTCAAAGCGGCTGTCAAGCAGGGATCATTAACATTGAAGAGATGAACTATCATATCCAAAGACAGAGGAACTTTCTGGAAAGACATGTGATAATTGGACATTGTACCCACCGTGTTTGTATTGCAGCTTAGCTGGCATCATCTCTGTGTAAGAGGTGAGCCCCAACTGGGAGAACTGCTCTTAGCTCCGTGCTGCTCCGATTCATTGTCATTGACTTCGGTGCAGCTGTCTTGAAAACACTTTCCCATAGCCCCTGCAGAAGCTGTGATACGTTCATAATAGCACAAATAGCCTTCAAAATAGTGTGAATCCTGGTGAATTTAGAATATGTGATTGCTTTTATCCTAGGACTGCTGACTCCCCAAAAGCCTCAGAATCTTTGCACCAGAAATTGTATCGAGATCTGTGGTAAGTGTCCAGAGAGCAATAGAGCTAGAGCAGAGTGGCATGACTACTGCACACAGGGAAGGGAGTACGATGATTTGGCTAGCAGGCTAGGGTTAGGGTCACCTGTGCTATAGGTATTTCAAATCCATCCAATTAAACAATGTTAATTAGTAGCGGTTCTTTTTTCTAGAATAGTCATAGCTGTTCTTCCCTGTCTAATAATGGAAGAATGCCACCAGCTTCAAAAGTGATTTCTAAGGACTGATTAAGGAATATTTGTTCAACTTAGAGAAGAATGAAGTCCTACATATATGTTAATACATCCCCGCTAACACAGAATGGCTTTTTGTTGCTCTCCTCTCTCTGGAACGTGAGCAATTTATAGTCTGCTGCTGCATCTAATTAGTGGATCTGATCCTTAAATTGAAGCGGTAGAGGCTTGTGATTTTTTTTAAGTCCAACATTTCCAGGCTCTATCATTGAAAAAAAAAAAAGGCTTCATCAAAGACTCAAGACATGGAGTATCATGGTATTTAAATGCCAAAGTTGCATACAGCCAGAAAATAAAGGCGTGATCTTAAGCAGTTGCATGGCTGTCTGTTGGTTCAGATTCACAACACAGAGCGAAGGTAAACTGCATTCAACATAGATATGTGGGAAGAACTTGGCCTTGTATAGCTCCCTCCTTGGTACTAGCCAAGATAAAAATACATCAGGATTACCAGCATCTAGGAAACTAGCATATGGTGCTACCGCAGAATGTAATACTAATATATTTTAGAAAGCCATTATTTTTCTCTTTTTGTGCAGTTCCTCATTAATCTAGATGCCATTCATTCTCTGCCTGGATTTTTCCCGCATTTTTCCCATGAAAAGAGAGGATATGCTTGAATTAATTTAATTGCCAAATGTTTTGTTCAAATAGCTGTGGCAGAAATAACTTTTAGTAGCCAGGTTAAATAGCCCCCTTCACTGCAGCAGTTAACGCTTATTGTTGCTGTCAGCCCCTCCGCATTGATCCGGGATCATACCGTTCTTAGTGCTGAAGTGGCTTGGGAAGTTGCAGTGCTTCCTTTTCTCTCTCTCTCCTTTCTTTTTCCTGCAAGAGCAAGAAGATCTCACCGTAATCTGGGAACAAACGGTTTTCAAATACTTTAGGAAGAGCCGGGGTGCTCAAAAGGAATTTAGAGGGTCATTTCCACGCCAGCTGAAAATTGTCTTTGAATGAGCAGGCCTGATCCTTCACTGGTGTAAATCGCGGTGCTTCCATGGGGCTGTACTGTTTACATGAAGCAGGCATCAGCCAGGCGGCATCCCCCACCACTGGAAGCCATCCACCCACCTTCCACCTTTTCCATCCTCCCATGGCAAAACGCAACTGCCCTCAATTTTGTATCTAAGCTGCAGTTGATGCTGCTCCAAATAGCAATGGGCGCCCCAGAGCTGCGGAGCAGAGCAGGGTGATCACCGTCACCTTTCTGGCAGGGGAAATGCCTGCCGTCTCCCATCCCCAGCTGCACTAGCCACGGCAGAAGGTAGGGAGGGAAGCTGGTTCGCGTACCTCTCGCCATCTTTACCCGCAAAGATTAGACTGGCTGGTCATGTGGGGGCTGCGCCCTTTTCTGCTGTTCCCGAAGTTAATCTATTCTGCACTGTACAAAAACAAGCGAGGGCGAAGTGACAAGACAAAAGAAAATGCGGTCCTGTTGATTCTGTCGTTTCTGCCACTGCTGTCAGCCCTGAAGGTTTTGTATTTTCGTAAACAGAGAACTCATTATGACATGCAAGTGACTGGAGAAAAGCGATGGTAAAACAGAGATTTCTTTTTTGGAGAAAACCATAAAAACAAAAACATGCTCTGAACACTGATATGGGTATGCACCAAAGAGCGCGTGCAGCAGAATTGTCACCATCTTTCACCAAATCCCACAAATGCCATTGGACTTTCATAAGCAGCTAATGACTGAACCCTAAAGGTCCAAAACCTCATGGACTCTTTTGTCGGACTGTAAAGTCCGCTGTCAGCGGGCAGGTAGTCTGCTGCCGAGTCCACCCTACGGCACGGCACGTCCTGCCGGCAGCGGCGTTCAGCAAGCCGTGGGTCAGAGACAGACCCTTCTCCGCCCAGGAGCGTTTCCCTTGGGGAAGGGAAGGCAGCGGAGTGGGTAGCTGGGATTAGAGGTGTGAGCACAGCAGAAGGACCAAGAGAAAGTCTTAAGGAGTAGTAGGGCCAAAGGAAAAACACGCTGCGCAGGAATGTGTCAGGTGACCAGGAGAAGACGGGCAGGAGAACAGCAGGACCTGGGGGGACAGGCTGAGAGGGGACACGTGCCCCAACTCCCAACAGCTCACAGGGGTGTTCTCCTTTCTTTCGAATCTTTACAAGCGCTGGCGATTCAACCGTCACTCTTGGCCCTAATGAACAGACAGTTACTATCCCCACCATCCTTTTGCACTTGCATGTTGTGTAACTTGCTCGTGACAGATCTGTACCTAAAAGTAGTAAATTCAAGCTGTTTCTTGAGCTATATGAGAAGTCTGAGGCTGTACCTGTCTCATAATTTAAAGATGCTCTGTGAAATCTTTTTGAGTAATTTCCTTGCGGGGGGGTGGTGATGGTGTGATTTCTCAGGGCAGTGCCTTCTTATTAATTTTAATAACAAAATGTATAATTCTGGATGGATGCCATAGTTGTGCAAGTCATGCTGATACACAGAAATCTATCTTCATAGCTGGTACTCGTTCCTGTACTGAAGGGAAGTAGAGCTTTATTTTTTGGCTCAAGAAATCTGACACTAGTTGAGACAACACACATTTTTATACAAGGCTGCAGCCACTAGCAAATGGATGCATATTTATATGACAGGATATGTAGCCCTGGGAAACCAAGATTTGAAATCAATAATTTCTAGTAAATCACAAACTGATTATTGGCAGCATCCTAGTCTGGCTGAGTATCTGTATCATCACAGACGCTCTTCTTTAATAAACAGAACATACGATTTTTCATGCGTTGGTTTTGCATTTTCTTGACAACTGCATAAAAGTGTAATTTCTGTGCTTGATCCAAGGGATCTCTGACAAAGGGAAGAGGGTAACATTTGTTTCTGTGGGCTTTATGGTTTAAATCTCAGGGCCAATTCTGCCATCAGGTAGTTTATGAATATTCATGTAAATTGTTTTGAGTTGAAGAATATGTAACTTTGCCATGTATCTGGCATGGAAAGAATAGTTTGACAGTCATGAAATAGAGAATGCTTCAAAAAATCCTGTCAGCTCTAGCAAAGAGAGGACAACTCTAGGAACAAAAGGGAAAATTAAGGAAGAAAGGTGTGTGTTTCCAGAGAGAGGCAAAATTATGTGATCCTGTCTTAAAAACAATGACTATGGAACCATTTTTGCAGACTTAGATATTTAAAGCAATTTGGAATCTCTTGTATCAGGTAAGGGCCAGAATCTGCTTTTCTGTTGACCTCTAGAGGAGTTGAGGCAGCTCCGCATGTTCCTGGTCATTGCATGTGTGTATGAACTGTATGACCCAGCAGTGAGAAAACAGCAAAGCTAGAGGTATTACTAAGCCTTTTTTGCATTATGATGTCTTTTGAGCGGTGCCTTGCTTGCAGTCAGGTGCAGGAGTCAAATACCAGTGTCCCATTGCCCAGGCCTATGGTTAATGTGGAAATTTGGCGAGTGACACCTGTCAGTGTTCGCTCCTGATCCCATACCCCTTCCGTGGGCTGGAAGCTGCTTTTGTGCCCACTTGGCTGCTGGAGCTCTGCAGCGACTGCCAAATGTGAGAACGCTACCGAATGTAAGGCTTGGAGAAAAGGCATCTCCTGGGTAGCGACAGGCATTGCAAACACAGGCTTATTTAAATGATGCCTGTGTATTTGCACGTACACTTTCGGTTGAGCGTACGATGGCTTTTATTCTTACATGCGACAGAGGCTGCAGGTGAAACGCGCGGCGGCCTCAGCCCTGCCATCCCGCACCCCCGCAGCCCAGCGCCTTCAGTGAGAAAGGCGGGTGCGCAGTCTGTGCTCGCCGGGCACAGCCAGCAGCGGCCGCGCAGGGAGCACACGTCGTAAATCAAGAGGGAAGACGTCTTACGCGCAAGTCAGAGCTGGAGAAATGCCGTTAATTAGCACACTTTTTCAATGCACTGTTGCTAACAATACAGCTATTAAATGTGATATTATGTTCACTTGTATCATCTTCTATGTTTTTAATGGAAAATCTTATTAGCTGCAAGACGATCACAACTGAAATGACCATAAGTCCTGTACAAAGACAGTTAAACATGTTGGTCATAATTCAGCCTTTCTATAGAATATTTTGGCCTTGACGAAGGTGCATCAGGTATTTGATATTCTTCTGGCACTGCTTCCTAGCCTCAATCATGGTGGAGATCTGCACCCAGAGCGCTTTGCAGCTTTGTATGGCCTGATTGCAAGGAGAGATGAAGAGAAGTAAAATATTGCAGAGCTAAATCCTGCAGGCCAGATTTCATTCAAGTAGAAATGAAATGCCTGGATGAGATCAACAGACTTTTGTTTACACGGAAAGATTTTGAGTAGTGGTCTTGAGTTTGGGACGTCTGTAGGGCTGGGATTTTGCCTCATGCAATCAAGATTTGATCACACCAGTGCTTGTGTGCTTACCTAAGCACTCAAGTAATCCCTTCAATTTCTGAGAGAGTCATACATAATGTTAAGCATGTGCTTAAGTGTATCTCTGAGCTATGCAAATAATTGATTTCTGTATTTAAAATATAAGTTCAAAGTAGATCAATTTGGAACAAGCATTTGGCATCCAAGCAGACATTAACAACGTGATTTTAACCTGTACATTAGCAGAAGCTACATACTTTATGCTATGTACCTTTCTATGAAAATATGAAGAAATTACTAATAGTGTTGTCATCTCTTAACTCCTAAGCTCAGAGATTCTGGTTAGATCTGTGTCTATTTTTCTGTACAAAAGACAAAATCAGCATTCACTTTAATTTATATGATTTCCTAAACTAGTTCAAGTACCCACTGAAATGTTAGCATGCCAGTCCATCCTTTGATGATTTTACCTACACGCTCTTCCATGGACACTCATGTAAATAATGACCTACCGAAGGAGAAGTTGATTAGCTGTGTTCTTCTTTCATGTCCAAATCAGCAAAGGCCATGCTGAAACCCTTTAGTTAACTGCTCACAAACAAAACCTTTTTCCTTGAAGCTTCCTCTTTTCCTGAAAGTAATGTTTATTTAAAAAATTAGAATTGATACATTGATTATTCATATTTTTCTACATGACTTATAAAATTACTTAATGCAGCAAGCATTACTGAGGAAATTAAAATTGTTTATTGATGCTATTTATCAATTTTCAGGTATTTCCCATGTACTTTTACTAGGAAAAAAGGACATCCAATTAAAGGCATTCAGAAATGACCTGAGATGCTGTTTCACTCAACACATGATGTTACTGATGCTAATAGTATAATGGGTTTCAGAAATGAATTGAAATTTTGCATGCATTAGAAATCTCATCCCCAATACATTATAGTGTACTATGGGGGAAGTACCCAAAGGACCCGAGCTCTCCTGGTTCTGAGCGTCAGCCGGTTACAAATTGTCTATCCTTAGGAAGAAACTTGCTAAGAAACTTGCACTGCTACGTGCAATTTCTCTTGCAATTGTTCAGTAAAAGCTTCTTTTCGATCTTCTGAAGCGTCAGCTCTTGCCCGTGGCCAGAGACAAGATACCAAATTAGCTGGATCACTGATCTAATCTAGCATAAGAAATGCAATGCTGACCAGTCAAACCTAAGGTTCATCAGGCCCCGTATCTATGCCTTGAAGTGGCTGCTGCTAGACCCTTAGGAAGGAGCCCGCTCTGTACACAAGGCATGGACAGAGAGAGTCCTTCCTCCCCTCATATCGCCTGCCAGCTTCTAGCATTTAGTGCTTCAGAACCAGAGGTCACATCCAGACCTTTGTGCTAAATAGCCGCTGATGAATTTGCCCTCTGTAAGTACTTCCAATTCCTTTTGAACCCATTTATTCTAAAACCTCCATCCATGGTAATGATCCTCCACAGTTTAATTAAGTACTTTTTGAAAATGGGTATCACTGATATCCAGAAGAAAAATACTGGTTAGATGCACCTTTGATCTGATGGGAATTCTTATGTTCTTATTTACATTACTCTGACTTGCTATTATGCCACAGTTGTCTTCATTCCTTGAAAGCAAACACAGTTGGATTTGTGTGGGGTTTCTGTAATTTTCTATTTTCAGAGGAATAATTTCTTTTTTTTTTTTATATTCTTCCTTATCACCCTGTTGATGTTTGGCCTAATAGTTATCTTTGCTGTGGGATGGAGTTACCCACATCCCAGTTTACACATCGCTCCCTTGAATTTAGCACCTCATTCTCACATGCTAAGGCTTTGTGTTTTGGGTAGAATTGGGACAAACTCTTGTTTTAGCTTATGAAGACTTGTACGTATCTGTTGCAGTTCATGTGATTTTACTCCCCAGGAGCTTTGCTTCATGTTTTAGCTTCCAAGAAACATATGCTCAAAGTGTATTTCAGCCAAAGCCATTGATTCTACCTGATTTCAGGTCAAAAACATGCACATAGAAACATATGCTCAAAGTGTATTTCAGCCAAAGCCATTGATTCTACCTGATTTCAGGTCAAAAACATGCACATAGCAAGCACCACATGATTTCCATCCGCTTCTGGGTCACTGACGAATTTATGAATCCTTCAGTGAATCTGGGGTGAATCCTTGCACGGCTCAGTCGCTGCTTCCCCGCAGTGTACCCGACGTGCCGCCGAGCAGCCCTCGTCTGCTCAGACTTCCGTTGCGTCCCTACTGATCGCAGGAACACCCACCCACAGACCAGCTGGGAGTTGGGCGCGGTTCTCCTGGGAGTCCCAGCACTAAGGGTACCTGGACCCTCGGCTTTAGCACGTTTGGTTCACACCGACCTGAAAGATGCAAATCTTTTCTGTAGCCCTTGGCCACCTTGTATTGGCAGTGCCTGTTGCTCCCACAACTCATCGAGATTTTCTCCGAGTGCGTGATCCTTTCACTTGGTGAACATGACATTGGGCAGTTATTTAGCACATTGCAGCTTTCCAACTAACAGTTCTCCTTAGATAGGTAAAAAGATACCGCTTTTTCAAAAACTATGGAGCACAGGGCAAACACTGGTCCTGTTTGGGGTTTTTTCCCGAAAAGATACAGTTCAGTGCACTCTTTTCATCACTTTGTTATTTTTTAGATACACTTTATAACTTCTCAGCTCTCAGACTTTGGCTTTTGAATAAGACATCTCTGTTTGGAAAGAAATGACGCTGGTTTTATTAAGTGAACAAAGCAAATTCTATTTTCTATGGCTATTAAAGATGCTAAGTAAAATATGGCAAACTACTGTAAAACTGATAAAGAAAAGGATTAATCCCAGCCAGTCAGGCCTGGGTTCGTTGCCCAGCCTTGGGGGAAGCATCTGAGGTACTAGGATCCATTCTGGCAAGCCTCAGCCTGTGGCCATAACAACAGCCTTGATGCCTTTCGAATTGCCTCTTTTCTGCAGAATCCCCCAGCTCACCTTTTCAAAATAAGACAGAAGCACAATAATAAGATAGTCTGCAATTTGCTTAGGGTGGGCTTAACCTAGGAAGATAAAATGCTGCCCTGAAGAAGCCAGTGAAAGTTTTGTCATTGATTCCAGAGCAGCCAGGGATTCCCCCAGGTCAGCTATAGTAAAAATGCCTAAAGAAAGGGCTCATAATTTAATCACCAAAGACCCAAATTGCAACCCTGAAATCCCCTGCTTAGCCATTACCCATCGCTGAAAATGCGTGATCTCTGCAAGGGTGTTACTTTTTTGCTAAATGCTCGCGCTGCCTGGAGTTAGGCTTCTGTGTACACCCAGACCTGTCCTTGTTGTGACGCTGTTGAGCATCCCAGCCCGTACCTTACAGCTTCGCCTGATCAGGCCGGAGCACCACGCTTGGCAGCATGGGGACCCTTGGCACCGGGCTGCCAGAGTGAAATCCAGACCTTATGCAGCTTGAGCCAGTAGGTTCAAAACCAGAAAACGTTGCCATAATTCGGTTGTGGACTAACCAACTGATAAAAGTACTTGTCTCAATTCGATTTCCACCTGAAAGCGTATCCCACCTTACAGAGGAGAACACAAACCACTATCTGGCAAGCAGATCCCTTTGACGACTAAAGACAACAGCATCATTCCTGCTGCAGGAGCAGGTACAGGCAGGACTCCTCTACGCCCTACTCATGTCATCTTCCTTTTGGGGAAGTCTTTTGGTCTAGTTTTATGAAGTGAACAAAGCAAATGACAGTCCTTAGGACTTTTGCCATTTGTCAGGAACTTCAGATGTCTGGCAAGAGTCCCGAATGACATGGTTTGTCCAAAACTTCTGGACAAATGACTAGTGTGCACTGTGGGTGCTGCATAGCAAAACTGAGAAGGACCCACCATGCATTCATCATCTGATCATGGTGTTGTCCGCAGGTCCAGTATATCCACAGAATGTGGGAATCCCTGTGTCCCCCACGCATTTCATACATGGATATTTTACTCCAAAAAACTCCAGGCAGATAGATGGGAGCCCTTACACACACGTATACCTTCAGGGGAGGGTCCCAGTCATCGCATACTGGGCAGACAGCGGCACCTCCTTGCAGGTGGAGCTTAATTCGTGCGTGATGAATGGGTGTCTCCACTGAGGCTGCTCATTTTAGGTGACTCCTGCTCAGCATGTTGGCTCTTTTAGATCCCACGCTGATGCCCTAATGCTCTGTTTGAGCCCTGGCACCTCAGGCAGGGTTGTAGATTCAATCTGGGCAGCCCAACAAAGCCAACCATCAGGTGTTGATATGCCTCCCCTTAGACACCAAAACCTTTTGAGATCCCGCCTTCAGAGTCTGTAGAATTCAGGGCGCTCACACCCACACAAGTTTATTATTTTTCTGCTTCTTTTTTTCAATAGACAGAATACATTGAAGTAATTTTCATTGTATAGAAGGCAAAATCATTAGAAAAGCAAACCAATAAACTTCCAAACAATCCAAACTGAACACAAATACTGCTCAGGGGAGTGGGCCCGTTGTTACAGCAGTCACAGGGAAGCTAGAGGCTTCAGCAACAGTGAAAACAATTTTTCTCTGTTGGTGAACTGATATTCCTGATATTTATTAACTCGGGGTACAAAGATGGGTTTGGTCTATAAGTTCACTGCAAGTGGAAGGTGATTGCTGTGTGGAAAACTTTCAGGAAAGTGAGGCCAGATTCTGGCTCCACTTGTATGTATTTGGCCACAGTAATTGAGTTTTATTCAAATAACTTTATTTTATAGAGCATAATTTACTAATATTACTATTTTAGGAATGATTAAAAAAATCGGACATTTTATTAGAAATGGTACTATGTCTTCCGCATCTCATCCGCTGAGTCAGTGTACCGGGACAGGGTTTCTAGCATCTCCAGCGTATCAGGACAGGAGTGACAGTCGTACTGATTTAGCAAGGTAATGAAATGAAATTATACCAGCAATTATTTGTGGACCCAGTGTGCTCTCCTAGCTGCCTGCAGCTTGCTCTTCCCGGTCCTTTCTGCACAATCCAAGAGGAGGTCTGAATAGGTTCTCAGCTTTCAGTTGATGGTCTGTCAGAATTAATATTCAGAGATTGCAGCTTGTAACAAGCACATTTATAGTCATATGAGAAGTGTGTGGTTTTATGGGAGCTCTCTGTTCAGAATTGTATCCGTCTTCAAAAATAGGTGTACACAGCACAAAGGGGGAAAATGAAACAACTCTACTGTTTCCTTCTCGGTAACCTGGGTTCACCTGTGGGAGAGGAGTTTAACCCTTTTATGGGTGTTACGAGTGCTGAATATCGTATCGTAATGGCATAAAGCGCCAGGAAACTACACTTTTTCAGAATAACTCAAACCTTTACACTTCATGCCTACGGCTGTCTTCTCAGTGATTTGTACACTTTGGTTTGGAGAAAAAATAAATCCATTAATTGCCAGTATATTCCTGAGCTACCCTACTTCTGCGCTAAACGAACTTGAAGCTCTGCAAGGAAGGCGCTAAACATGCTAAGCCGCTGTTTGCCTGTTAAAATACTGCCCGGGGGCTGCGTGATTTTCGTCTTCATGCACAGAAGCAAAAAGAAAAGATAAAATCCTTGGATCCGGGAGGTTTCCAGTTTCCAAAGAGAAGAAAGCGTTACTTCCCCTTTAAGCCTGGAGCCGTTCGTGTGTGTGTGTGTGTGTGAGAGAGAGTATGTGTGTGTGTGAGAGAGTGTGAGTGTGTGTGTCTCCTCCTCTTTGAGTGACACAGCACTTAGATATGCCTATCAGTAACTTAAACCCCACAAACTCCACCTTCTAAGTGAGGAAGCTGTGGGTTGATGGAAATGTAGTGAGCAGATTGAGACAGACAGTGAATCATTAGCAAACTGCAACGCCGGGATGAACTTGTCTGGAACCTAAAAGGAGAAAACAGCCTGAGAGTCCTTCGCCGTGCTGGGTTTTGCTAAATACAGCCAAAGTGGATCTAAAAGCCGGCTGATCCCCAGTCCAAGATGCTGCTGGTTTCCCAGCGGGTAGAAGCACCACGCATGGAGCCACATATTCCAGTAAGTAGCATTTGAACTCGAGATGGACTGGACGAGGAGGAGTTGGGCTAAAAGGACTTAAACCCCCTCGGCAGCGGCTGGGGCCGGCGGGTTGGAAAGTTTGCAGACGCGGTTCGAGAAAGTGCCCACCTTGCGCGGGCTTTGCGCGGCCGCTTCGTGTTTGGAGGGGCTGCGCCGGGGCTTGGGAGGAGGAATCCAGAAACTTGGGGTGCAGGGTTCGCCCTCCTTTCCGGCGAGAGCTGCTGTCAGGCCAGGGGAGGGCGGGAGGGGGTCCGCGGGCTTTAAAATGGTGGTGAACAAGGTGATCTCCGGGGCGGTGCGCTCTCCGGCCGGGCGGCGGGGCAGCCGGTGCGCGGCGGCGGAGGGACCGGCTGCGGGCGGGGAGCGGCGGGGAGGGCGCAGCCACGCCGGCGAGCCGCGGCCCGGCGGCGGGGGACGCTCCGCGGGTTTTCGTGTCATCGCTCGGGTGGCCAGGCGCGGGGAAGAGGGGGCGGACGCCGCCGGGCTCGGCCGGGGTGAGAGGCCGGCGGGCCGGGGCCGAGCGGGGAGCGGCCGGTGCGCCCGGCGCCGCCGGCTCGGGGCGTCCCTGCGGGGAGGCGGCGGCGCAGCCGGGCTCGCTCAGCCCCGCGCTGGGGGATTTTCACTTAAACTCGGATCAAACAGGCGGGGAAGGGTGAACCCCTCCTGGCAAGGGGGCTCCTCCGGGAAGGCGTCGCACGTAGAGGGGCTAGTGCTGCTCTCTGCGCCTGCTATGTTTTTTTAATAACTCCTGGTGTTTGTGTTGGCAGCGGCGTGCCGGGTTATTTTGGGAGTCTGGAGCGCACGTTACACGGGCAGGATTTTGAACAAAAGGCTCCGCCGAGCCCAGGAGGAGCCCTCGGTTATTCCTGAAAAGAGCGCGGAGCCCGGCGTTCAGCCTCGGCTCTGGCGAGGCTGCGCGTGTGTGTGCGCGCTTCTCGAGACGGGAATAGCCCCGAAGTGAGGGAGACGGCGCAAACGCGGCGTGTTCGCCGCTCTCTCCGAGACGGCACATGTATTTGAAATAAAATGCATGCTGACTCACGATTTAAACTGTTTTGGTTTCCCATCCTGTGATTAAGATCGGGTTTAGAGCAATTGCAGGGTAAACAAGGCGCTCGCTGACTCGGTCCCACGTCTCCTCCTAAGGCAGGGGCTGCCCCTCTCCCCCAGTCAATAGGCGATCCCTCCTCCCGGTCCCTCCTCCGCCGCCTTCCCCGGCCTGTTGCTCGGCCCGGGGGAGCGCCGGGGCCGAGGGCACCGCGGCTTTTGTTCGGCTTTGGCTGGCGGGGGGTTGTCACCAGGGTGACTCGGAGGGATCCTGGGGAGAACGGCCGTTTCTTGGAAGAACACGGGCTTTGGTTTCCTTTCACACCGCCCGCCATCCCCCCCCCCCCCCCCCCCCCCCCGGAACAATAAATTAAAAGGCCGCTTTTGTTTTCCACGGTGCTCCCGACAGGGCGGCGGGGGGGAGGCGGCGGAGCCCGGGGCCGGGGAGCGGGGGCCGGGAGGCGCCGCCGAGCCGCGGCCCGACGCGATCGGGCGGACAGTCTCCCCGTGCAGCGCGCGGCCGCCTCGCCTCTGCCCGTCGGAAGCAGATGAGCCTTTCGGGCACCGGCCGCCCGGAGCGAGCCTGCCGGCACGGGCGCTGCGCGGAGAGCCTGCCTCCCCCTCCTCCGGCACCGGGGGGGGGGACCCCGCAGTCCCTCCCCCGACCCGCCAGCGGGGAGATTAACGGCGTCTGGCCCCTTCCCCGAGCCGGGGGCGGAGGCGCCGCGCTCCCCCCGCCGCCGCTCCGGCCGCCTCCCGCTGCCGTGCGGCCGCCCCGGCTCCGGAGGGAGGGCGGGCGGGAGGGAGGGGTGTGGGAGCGCCGGGAGCGGCGAAATACTCCCCCTGTTATATAATGCGAGTGTTTCCCTGCTTGGCCCTGTAATCCCCGGGTAATGCCTAATGCCCGTGCCCCTGGGGGCTGGGGGGGGGGGCAGAGGGGGGCTGCCCCTCCCGGAGCTCCCCCCCGGGCCGAGCTGATGGGGAAATAAAGCTGCTGATGTGCGAGATGGACCATATGGTGCCCGCGGGGGAGAGGGGGCCGGAACGGCCTTGAACCTGCCGGACCCAGCAGCTGTTCGCTGCCCCCGCCCCGGGCCCGGCCCCCCCCCCGGCGGCGGGCATCCCCCGGACAAGCGGGGGACCGTGCGCCGCCCCCCGCGCCGGTAGCGGCTCTTCCCCGCCGCCCCCGCAGCGGGCTGCCCGCCGGAACGCGTTTTTGCGTGTTGCCGTGCGAGAGGCTGACTGCAAGTAGAGTAACGGCGCGGGTGGGGGGCGCCGGGGGGGAGAGGGCGGCGCGGGCGGGAGAGGCTCCCTCGCCCGGGGGGGTGCTCTGCAAGTTAAAGGCAGGCGGGAGCGGTTTGGGTAAGTTACACGCTAGCGCCCAAAAAAGCAGCGATCTGGTTCCGGCACTGACCATTTTCAGTTCTCCCTCCCTGCCATATGTTGGAGGGGGGGGGGGGGAGCAATTTGGGAAGGATGCTCTCCGCTGAAGGGAGGAGGTGGGCTGAGGGAGCGCGGTACGAGGAAATTCCATGTTAGGAAAGCATTAGCAAGGGGTGACTTCTAATGTTTTCCTGCCACTGACGTTGACAGTGACACACATGTGTGGGTTGAAATTGGAACGTCACCGAGTTTTTAAACTCAACCAGGAAATAGGCTGTTGCTCAGGGATAAAAAACAAATAATGTGCGTTGTAAGGCAGGTAACCCGCAGTTAACAGCTCCTCTCGAGCGAGAGCAAAGCTGTTTCATGTTTAGAATCGAGCAGCTCAAATTTAATTGAGCTTTTTATTTTTAGAGGTGGGTTGTTTGGTTTTTTTTTTTTTTTAACTGGAGGTTTTTCATCTCTATTTTTAATCCTTTTAACTAATACTTCAGAATGAGAAAAGCAAATATTGACAGGGCTTCCCTTTTAGTCCCTTGTCACCAAGTAGTTCGAACCTGCAAAGCCGCTTGGATTTTTTTAATGCTAAGGTAGTTGTTAAAGGGTTTGGGGGGGATTAGTAATTCCAGGAGGCGGTTATATTTTCTTACATTCTTTTGCATTTTTACCTGTTACACAGGTAAAAGTGTTTTATAAACACAGTGTGTTTGGGTTTGGTTTTTTACTGACCTGTCACTGGACTTGATGATCTTCAAGGTCTTTTCCAACCTAAACGATCCTGTGATTCTGCGATTCTATGATGTTACAGTGTGGCAGCATTCAGAGATTTAAAAATGGGATGAGGGAGCTATTCTGCTAGGTGCTTTCTGAACATACAGGAAGATTTACTGGAAGAGTTCGCGATCCCAGGTGTCGGGCTGACGCTCTTGCCCTGACTTAAATGGTCGCTAACCTGCGTGGATGCAGCTGTAGGACAAGGATCGACCTAGGAACTGGCTTCGTGAGAGAGGCAGAAGTTAGGGGGGCAGAAAGTAACGCAAGGGCAAGGATAGCAGCAAGTAAAATCCCTGAGTCGTCCTGTAGGTTAAGTACAGTGCAACTCACTGGTTCCCAGTCATTTAATCAATAAATGTTCTCTGTTACTTGCTACTCTGATGAAAGTCGCCTTAAAAGAACTTTTACGAGTACGTAGCCATGGGAAAGTGAAGTAAATCTTGCAGAAGCTGTGACAAATGGATTTCTCTGAACCGGGGGATGGAGGAGTAGAAGGTTGTCTGAGCTCCTTAACCAGGGAAAAAGGCAGGATCCCCAGGTTTTCATTGTTCCCTCGTGCTGGCTGTTCCCGAGCGTCAGCGTTTTTCAACATTTGGGCGAAGGTGACTGTAAGTTACGATTCATTAGTAATTGGTATGGTGTCCAAATAAAGATAGCTAAATCAGTTTAAATGATGCTGGCGCCTCTCCAAGGAACCCTCTTTATATCTGACACATTTGCCACTCACTTCTTTAAGGAACAATTAATATTGTACACTGCTATTTTTTTCCTCTATGGGAAGAGCAGTCGTGTAACTCATTACGAAGGCTTTCTACCTGATGTTCCAGTTTGACTTGCTATGTTAAAAGAAAAAGTATTTTGAACTGAAGGAAGCAGAAGACACACCAAGGCTTTGCGTTGAACTGTTTTATATCAATATTGATTTTTTAAGGGGGTTTGTGTTATAAAGAGGGAGCTTTTATCCCCCTGAGCTCTTTGGCAATTATCTTCCTGCCATAAATGTTGATACGCACATAATGGATGTAACTAAAAAATCTCCTTATCCCAGCAGAAAAGGCTGACTGTTTGTTGGAGCAGAGAGAATGCTGAGAGTGTGAATAGACAAACCCATATGTCGCTGGTGAGAGAGATAAATGATGGACGAACAGGAGTTGGTTACTATGGATCAGCACAATAAACCAATTCCCATCATACACCTCTCTTAATAATATACCAGTTTCAATGCCATTGACGGGTAACCTAGGTAGCACCAGTCAACTGTAAGTTTTTCAACTGTTCTTTTATACATCCAAAGAACAGTTGGGACTGTTCTAATTTTTTCAGATGTTGAGTGCTAAAATTATGCAGAACTTCCTTCCTTGCCAGTAATTTTGAAGGGGAACTTCAGAGCATTGCTGTAAAATGCCAAATGTGCACGATACCGTTGTGTGCTCGTAGTAAGTTTTGTTTTGTGCACCCGTAAAAGGGGTGCACTCGAAAAGGCAATTGCTTAACAAATATGTGAAGAAACTGTTTGGGTGTTTAGTACCACCCTCATTAGTGTTGTTTCAGACTGGACCGGATATTGGAAGATATTGGAGTATTGTTTTATGTGAAAAACAAAATAGCAAAAGAAAAATACTGTTTTATTTAAAAAACCCCAGCCCCGCAGAATAGGCAGTGATCAATAACACCGTTTTAACTTTCTGTAACCCATTTCAGGGCTGCCAGCAACTGAAGGGAAACTTTGCAAAACAGTCTGTGCTTGCATCACGGTCTCCTTCCCGTGTTCTTTATTATTCCTGCTAGCGCCTTGCACAGAAAATTGAAGTCTTTGTCAGTTAAAGGTTTCACTTTATGTCCTTGTCTTCTGGTAGATATTTTTCATTGCAGTTGCTATGGACCGGCCCGTTAGCTCTGTTCAAAGCGAAAGTATATCTCAGGGTGACAGCATAAGCAGGGTTCATGGCTCCTGGGATATGACTCCATCGTTTTCGAAGTCACCAGTTGCGCTACCAGAGCGATGCAGGCAGAGAGGGATAACTAGCAGACGCAAATGAGCGATGAAGAGTATTCCTCTTGGGAAGCCTCCTCACTGATAATAATTTTCATTTTTTAAATGGAAGAAAATGTATTACCCAGTCATTACTTCCCTTCCAGAGGAAAATACTTGGTGCAGCATTATTTGCAAAGTTGCAGTAGCTCTTCTTAGGGCTGTTGACGTTGGTGTGCATCTCGGAGGAACCGAGCGGTGTTTGTTAGGCCGGGCGGTAGGAGAGCACACCAGTCTTCCTCCTGTCAGGGCCCAGCCCAGCAGTCCGTTTTCATTTTAGAGTAGATGAGACTCAGATTTGATCCTAGAATTACGGGCTCAAGGAGCAGGCCCTCGAGTAGGGAGGGGGGATAGTTATGTGCCCCCCACCCTGCCCGCTCTCGCCTGTGGGAGGAAGCGAAATGGAAACGAAGCAGGGCGAAGGATGTCTCCGCAGGCTGAATTTTATCTGGCCCTTTGCCTCTGCCGAGGAGCAGTTGTGCCCAAAGGGTAGAGCAGGGGAAAGAGCTGTGGGCTTCCTTCCTCCCCTCCCCACCGCCCCACGCGGCCCAGCCAGCTGGGCTGGAGCTGGGCTGCCCGGGGAGCGTAGGCTGTGCCCGGGGAGCGCGCGGCCGGCGGCTGGTTCCGTGGGGCCGGTGAAGTGCCGGTGGGGCCCAGGCGTGGGAGATGCAGGGGGATGCGGGATTTCGTACGGCCCTTCACTCCGAGCGCTGCCTCATCGCTACAACGAGCCGCTGGTAAGCGCTGACCTGGTGAAGGGCTGCGCCCCGGGCTTCGAGCGGGGGCTGCCGGACTGACCAAAATCGCTCTTTGGGAATGGGTGGCCGGGCTGAGGAGGAAAAAGGGAATTCATCGTCGTACCCTGTCCAAAGGGAGGTGTCGGATTAGGACTTGTTGAAATCCGCTCTGCTTTTCCCTGCAAGGGACTTGGCAGTTGTATTGATAAAGAAGTGTTACATAAGTACCCCATCAGGCATGTCCTCGTTTGTTAATAATTGATGATCTGGGTAGTACAGAAATACCGCTGGTGGTAATGCACTCCCACGCTGATCTGCAGTCTCCGCAAGCCCCCTGTTTTGCCTTTACTTTAATGGTAATACAGGCTTTTTCCTTTCCTTCTTTTTAATTTACCTGGCGATCCAAGGGCAGCTGCCGGCTGTGCTTTCCCGTTCAGGCAGGGCCCGCTGCGGGCTCGGCCTGTCGCAGACGCGATACGGATTGCCTCTGCAGGGGAGGGTTTTGTTTCACGGCGCTATTGTTTCACCCCGTGTCGGGCCATCCGTTGAGTGGCACCGGTGTTAGCCCAGGGCAAGCCAGTTTTTTGCACCTTCCAGCTTTGGGGGTGAGGTGTGAGTCGCGTGGGCCGGACGCGGCGGTGCGCCTGCGATTCCCGCCCCGGGAGTTGTCGGCGCGGGGAAGCCAGGGAGCTTTTTGCGCAGCACGGGGCGAGCGCCCTTCGGTTTCTCCCCGTCAGCTAACAGGCTGTATTGGCGCGGTTTTCAAAACCGGCTGCTTTTGCCGTGCCGCAGCTAGAGAGACCAAAAAAAACCATTGACTTCTGTTGACAGGCACAAAAAAGAACTACGTACTGGATAGCATCACCGTGATCCGGCTGCTGCTTCGGTCGTGCGTTGTTTCTCTTTCGCACTTCTGTGGAAGTTTCTTTTTCCCTAGAATTACGTACCTCGGAACTCCGAGCAGGTTCGGGAGTTACACCTACCCGAGACATACCTATTTATTGTTTTCAGAATAACACAGCGCATCGACTCTGTTGTGGGCAATGAAATCTATTACCTGCATTAAAATCAGAAGCAGCAAGGTAACTTTCTAGTTATGTTGTGAAATATAATGCCATTGTTCACTTTTATTAACGTCTCGAGGTTGATTATACGGCGGTTGGAAGCCTGTTCTGCTGTGCAAAAGGCTGTCTTTAATTTCGAGTGGTTGATCCTGATCAGGCAGTTAGAGCGGCTGCAGCAACAATTGCTTGGAGCTCTAAATCACATTTGTCACAAGATCTGCCTGGTCGTATTGGCTGCTCAAAGACTTACTCCGACTTTTCAGCGTTACCCTTTGGTTGGATTGCAGCGGTGAGGGACGTGCCAATCTTGCCTGCTCTTTGTGCCTGATTCAGAAAGACTGGCAAGCTTTATGCTATGTTTTCTGAAGAGGGCCCAGCTTTACTAAGCTGCCTGTCTGTCAGGGATTAATTTAACCTCTAATTACTACATTTTCTTCACAGTTTGCTGCACATGAGCGTGTTATAACAAAAGCACAAAGAAGTATGTCATTTTATTTAGCCACTAGTCTGAAATTAATTTAGGGGGTATAGAGTCAGATCTGACACACTTGGTGTTAAAATAATTGTGCTGGCATTAGAATTAAAGTACATAATCTTGTTGTTTCTAATGATACAACAGTACTAGTGTAAATAGTGTTGTTAACTCGTTAGTCATAGCCACAGTAATAGAAATGATATCTAGTTCCAGGGAAATACTCAGATAAGCATGGGAGCAAAAGCTTCCCCAAAATAATTCATGGTTTCCCCAAAATAAGGCATGGTTTCTGCTTGATTCCCATCTACCATTTGGGTTTAGGATTACATGTCTAAGAGTGGTTTGTTGTTTTTTCTAAAAAGGTTTTCCAAATTGCAATAAACAAGCATTTACGATGGCTTGGGTTTCTTCCAGCCTGGATAATGACTTTTGAATATATCTTTTTTTTTTAACATGCAGCATCTTGGGAACAGTACAAAAGGCCATATGTCCTCTCCTGCCTGCTCACACTGACATCAGTGATGGCGCAGTTCACATTGCATTAAGAGCAGTGTGGAGTCTTGAAGGAAAGGAGTGAATCTGCTGCTGTTATGAAACATAGGATGACTTTCTTCTTTTCCGCTTCTGTGTTCTGTAATATTTACAACAAAGGTGGATTTTTTTTTTTTTTTTCTTTGGGAAGGTTTGGATAGGGAAATGCAGCCTCTCTGCGGTTTAGGTCAATGTAGTTGGAAGAACGGGTGGTGTTAGAGCAGAGATTTGCAGTAGCTCTCTCTTCATTCTGCCCCGGGTCCGTCGCCTCGGAGCAGGCTTGTTGAAATGACTTTGAAACTGTAATTTCTCACTTAGGGTTGGATCTGCAAAATCGTTGGTTATGTACTGACGATTTATTTCTAGCAGAAACAGAAGATTGGTTGTATATTTTTGTGTCATGCATTCGAGTTATAAAGCATACGCCCGACTCAGTAATTCTCCTTCAGTAAAAACTGTAACTGCATTCGGTGGGAAACTTCCCCCAAAGATTCCCCAAGGTCAGACAGGACACAGTTGCAGAGTCAAATCTTGTATTCTCTATCTCAAAAGCAGAATTAATGTGGCATCGTTATCCAGGCTTGTGACACCAGTGACACAGGGTTGCCCAAAAGACTAATGGCCGGAGCTGGATGATTGAATCTCTTTCCAGTAGTAGATCAGGTTATTTCTCTGAATTCTTTCCTCAGTTCTCTCAATTCCCAAACTGTAGCCAGTTATGGTAATTATTTACTCTGATAAAGTCCAATCTACAAGTAAATTGAACCTAAATTCAGACCAGCCGATGCGAGGGCCGGGGTGGTTCAGGGAGCTGGCAGGAAGGTATGGAGATGCCTTAGGCGGGATGGCTCTTCCATAGCTCGGCGGAGCGAGTGCTTAACTCCCTGCTCGTAATTTTTATGGAGGTGAGTTTTCATGTAACAATTTGGAGATCTCCTAAGGTAGAAGCCAAGCCCAAATAATGCCTACTCTAATTTCAAAACCGTCAAGAGTTTTTTTTCAAAGGGTCTGAAAATCTGTAGCCCCACAGGCCTCCAGAGGTGGAGGCAATTTTTGGAGTAAATAGTTCCCAGGTTCTCACTTGTCCGTTGTAAAATGGGAATAATGGTGCCTTACCTTAACCTTCACACTAAGCATCCTTAACTAGTTAGATATTTTGTAAATCGGAAGTGCTTGTCGCTAGCTGAGGTCTTTAGGGACTTCTCACATACTTGGAAATTATATTCAAAATAAAGGTAGGTACATCTTACTCTAAGAAGACCCTCTCAGTGTGAATGTTAGTTTTATTTCTTTGCTTTGGCTATAATACCAACGCAGGTGGATTTTTTTTTTTTTTATTGTGGATTTAATTTTTTTTTTTCCTCCCCTGACATCACATCATAGTATCTTCCTTTTTGCTGAAACTTCAGAATTTGATATAGGGGGAAAGAAAATATTTAAAGGCAAAAATGCCATCTACTCTCAGGCATGTATTTTAATGTTTCATTCTCCGTCACAGATCTTCATAGGTTAAGTTTTGGGCAAAGGTAAACAAATGAATATTTTACGAAGACAGTTGTCTCACGCAGTTCCACTCACACACGAGAAGCTTCTTCCCCATGCATTAGTATGTAACATTTAGTACGTAAACATTTTCAGTAGTTTAGGAATAATTATGCAGCACTCATTTCATGTGGTTCTCAGAATAGATGCGGAGTATAATTTCATTTTGCTTTGACTACTTACTGTAAATCTGCCTAGGATTTTCACAATTCCAAATGTATAAGTGGAAACAATTTCTGAATTCTTCCAGTATTTCAGTAACCTCAGATCATGCTGATGGTCAGGTACTTTTAAGGACTTCGCTTTTCCTCTTCCTTTAACTTACTTAACTGTGTTGATTTAAATAAAGTCACACAGACTGAAAAAACCCAAGTATATACAATCTTGCAGTCAGAAATACAGGCAAAAGGTTTTGATCTCTGACTGCCAAATGGTGACTCAGTAAAAAGGAATTTTTGTTCCTCCCTTTTCAAAGGGTTACTCACTACCAAGCAGTAAATAATCTAGTTTTGATGCTACTGCATTGAAATGCCTGACATTGTTGGTGTATTAAGTCCAAACTCTGTAAGATTATTTGATCACAGGCTCCATGAAATTTTGGTTTGTTGCTTTTCTCAAAGAAAATCCGCCAACAGGTTTTTTGTAATCAAGCTTTATCCTGTCAGTTTGAGTACAGTCTAAAATGAAATATGTTTGGATTTTAATAACAGAGGACCCTTTCCATACTTTAAGCAGTGGGTCATTCAGATTGTTTTTAAACACACAGGACCGTGCAAGCACTAATTTCTTTCTAATTTTGCATTGGGTAACATTAGACAAGGACATTGGCATTTGTCTAAATCAGAAAAATTCTCTTTGTCTTCCACATCAAGGGTTGTGCGCTAAGCATTTGCTAATATTGCATTGCATCAAGCTGAAAATAAATTGTACTGAAGAGACGCAGTCAAAATCCAAGCAAAGGCATGCCCTTTTTCTCAATTTCCATATTAATCTTGACTCTCTGAGCCATCTCCTTTGTCCCCCTGTTCTTACCTATTCTACACGTCTGACGGAAGGGCGCAAAGCCGTGTTTGAATCCTCCATCTCATCTCCTCTTCTTATGTATGGATTGGTTGGGTTGAACTTTACATAGCGTTGGAAGGATGTTTTCTTGGTTGCAGCAACACTTGTGTCTGACTTGAAGCAGAAGGAGAGTGCGTTCGGGCTTTTCAGTCTTTATGAGAAGTGAATCTTGGTCCGTGATCCCAGAAGGTAGATCAGCCTTAATTTCAAGTGAAAGTCCTGCATCTTCAAATAACTCCCCATGTCAGTTAAAGTTCAATATTCTTGAATTCCAGAGATAGAGATAAGTCAAATCTAAAGTTTAGGGCAAGTGTGAAGGATGTAAGAGAAAATGTAGATGTTTCTTCTGATGCCACTCTCCCCTCCCCTTCAGGGCTCCTACAGTCTGTCAGCTCTAACGGAGTTGATTTGATTACTTTGTAGTGTTAAGCTAAAAGAATAAATCTAAGTAAGCGCCTTGGGAACGGGGAACCAATCCAACAATCAAAAACAAACAAGTTAATAAATGTGAAGCATTTCTGCACGGTGCTGCTGCAGAAATGCTACTTCCAGAAATGCTTGGGGGCAGCCGTGACTATTGGACCAGTCAATTAGTGTAAGTATGTTCACTGTACACACCACCATTAATTGGATGCTGGGGGGTGCGCGTTGTGTTTTGAAGAAGTGTGTGTCTTCTGTTGGTTATAAATTATGAAAATCTTGAATGTCGCAGGCTGAACTGTTTATTGCTCACCCCCTCGCTTCCCAGGCGCTCTAACATACTTGGAAAAAGCTTGACTTAGGCGGTCTTAATTGCTCTTTCTTTAAAATCATTCTGGCTCTGCACATCGTCTACAAATTCTATTTTTTCCCCTTGTCAGCTCTTCTCTCCCCCTACCCCAGCCTCCCCAAATCTAGCCAGAAATAGAGCATTTGAGTGACTGACCGCAGAGGCAGTCTGAAATCCAAATTATCCACTCGGACTGGTTTCTGATGCCCGCCTGCCAGGCTACGTACAGTCTGGAGTCATTTGTAAGAACAGCGCGCGTACGAATATTGTGAGCTACAGCAACGGTGTCAAGTGCTGTTGTGTAAGAGAACCCCTACTACTCGCCTGCATGGAACTGATTTTGGATGTTGGTATTTGTGCGGATAAAGTGCGGCTCAATTACTGGCAGTCTTACGCCAGCCTGTAGCTTTAATTTTATCACATCTAAGAATGGCAGTAATGGCGAAGTAGCGGTAAATGACCGATTCTGGCTGCCCACGAGTCCTCCCTTTGGAGCGTCTATATTGGTAACGACAGGTCTATTATTTCAGGATTTAAAATGGTCACCCACTTTGCAGCCTTCAGCTAGTCCAACGAACGTCCCGTCGTCGGCGTTCGCACCCGGAACGGAAACAGGTACAGGCCTTTGTACGAGGACTGCAGGAAACGTACCACTGAGTGCTTTGCCATCTGCTGCCCAAAACGTCGTGAAGCAAACTGTTAAACTTCGCGTGGAGCTTAGGGCTTGATTAACTTAAATTACCCTCCTGTTGTACATGTTTGCAATGCCGAGGGGATTAGGTGGCATATATTTTCAAGAAATACATGTTCATTATTAAGAAAGGTTAAGCAATAACATCCAGTGGTCATTTCCTTTTGGAGCATAGCTCTGTGTCGGTAGCGTCATTTGTTTGTTTATGCATGCCGCTGGATCCCGGCGAGGAGGTGGACCAGCACTGCAGGCGCGAGCTGAGCTGCACTGCGGTGCTGGCTGGCCCGGCTGCGCGGGCTGGTGCTGCCCGAGCCACCGATGGAGAGCCAGAGACCTCGGGGCGCGGAGGTGAAGAGGTCCAAAGTACGAGGAGGCAATGGTAGGGGAGAGAGAGCAGGGACGGGCTGGGACCGAGGCGGGGGCAAAGCCAAGGAGAGAGAAGGAGAGCTGAGGAAGCAGGGCAGGTATCCGGGGGGAGGATGGAGGCACAGCAGGTCCAGGCCCGCCTCGGGAGGGCTGGGATCCCTCACGGGGCTGGTCCGCCAGGTCCACCATCTCCTGTTTCTTCCACTCAAGCAGCAAGCGTTTCCTGTGTGCAAACTGGCTCTGTGCTCCAACACTGACTGACAGACAGGGCTTTCCTTCATCTCCATTGTCTCTTTTGAGTTGGCGACTCTTGGTTTTTTTTCCTCGTACTCCTGCGTTTGTACCGTTGTTGCGATTGCTGTGCTGGAGGAACTGGGCTCTCTTAGCAGCGGTGGAGATGCTCCAGGGCGCTAACCCTGAGTCCCCTCTCCAGAGGCAGGCAGAGCTGGGGCAGGGAGCAGCCACAGTGCCGGCGCTGCACACCTTTGATTGCCCTGTCATCACGGGCACGTGTTGGTTTGGTTTATTTTGTTAGAAGGATTTTATTTTGGGCGAGCGCAGCGCTTGGGCAGCCCAGCCACTGAACAGCTGACCGAAGCACGCAGCTGCTGTTCAGCGTGCAGCTGCGGTACGTGCCGGTTGGCTTTCAGCCGGTGCTAACGCTGGGACAAAAGTCAAGGTATGTCTGCGCTGCTGTCCTTGTTGTGTAAATTCACTGGTTCGGGCAGAAATAGTGACGACCGCTTTCACCTGGCTAACCTGCTGGTTACTGCCAGGAGGACAGCTATGGCTGCATGAGCTAAGTGTGAGCTGCAGAAGTTGCTTAAGACATTAAGTAAATAATCTGGCACTTGACCCACATGGAACAGCAAAAGTGCCGGGAGCGGCGTCGCTAGCCGTCCCCGGGCCAGCCTCGCGGGCACGTCTGCGAGATCGGTGCGCCTCGCTATGCCCGGGAAGCTGGTTCAGAAGATCAGCTGAGCTGCTAATGAACCATCTTCCCAAACCTCCTTCAACAGAAATTCGGGATCTTAAGGTGGCCTCGGATTCTGTCAACCTAAGACGGTAATGTTCTCTTTTACAGCTGGCTCTGAAGCATTGTAGCTTCTCCGAAGTAAGGGGACATAACTCAGTGTTTATAAAGGCAGACGGGAAAGTAAAAGATCCTTTGGTTCTCTGAGAGCTTTTTCACACACAGAAAGAATGAGTCACTTGATATTTCATTATTGAATAGGAGCTGATGTACAAGTGTGTATGCTCCAAGATGAATGTCAGTGGATGAACTCCTGTAGTTTCTTCCATGACCATGCTCTAAACGGGCTTCAGCAGTTTGGTGTAATTCATTCTGTGGCACTGTACTGTCTTTTGAAATGGAAGCATCATCCTTCATATGATCTTCTGAAGGCTGGAAGGACGATTAACATGGGGATTCCTGATTAGCTTTAATTCAGCTCTACTGCTCCAGGAAAGCATAGTTCCTGAATTGCACAGAGAAAGACTCTTCAAACACGGATCCAAATCAGCGTACTGGAGATCCTGTTGGTAGGTGTGGTGGCTATGATTAATATTTACTTGATGCCTTTCATCTTCCAAGTACTTTACACAGAACAAACATTTCATCTTTACAAAAGATGTATGAGTTAGGTTAAGTAAGTTTTAGTGTCTCTGCTTTATTAATAAAGGCAGGGAAACTGAAGCGAAGAGATTAAAGTAGTTTGCTCATGGTTACAAAGAAGGCCAGCGCCAAAACTGTAATTTCTGGTTTCCATTTCTGTGTCCAGACTAATGTCTCTTCTTTGTAAGAAGAAGCAGCAGGACAAACTTTTGAGTAAGAACATGGTAAGAATTTAGTGAGCCAACTTAGCAGGCGTTGCAGCTGCACCCGTGGCACTTCCGCTGGTCCCTGCTGAGCCATGCACTGTTCTCCTCCCTTGGCACCGCAGTCTCTCCTCCGCCCTTATGGAGGCATCACCGCCGATCACTGCTTGAGTTGCGAAGCTTCCGCGGACCTTTTCTTAGGCTGGTACAATGGCTCAGTTTAGTCACTGGTCCAGCTGGACCATTGGAGACATAAATATGTGTTGAGATTTCTGGAGGAAAAGAGTTTCTGCTGGAGCGAATAGGACGAGGTGCAGAGATGATTTTATTCAACTGAATGACTTCTTGAGATGTTTCTTTGGAGATGCACTACAAAGTGCTTAAATTATATTGTTGAATTTGCAGCATGCAAGTGGTCTCATTAATACGGAAAAACGATTTGTTTACCTTTGGCTTGGGTGGGGCTACTCCTCGAGCTCGGTTTAAGCGTATGCTCAAGTGCGTTGCTGAATCAGGGCCCTGATTAACAGCAAAGGCTGTGTCGCCCTGAACTGCAGACTGGCGGAGAAGTTGTTCAGGGCCCAAAGGTAGTTCTTGGTTTAAAGAGCTTCCTATCAAGATGAGTCAGTGGACAAAGCTTAACATCTGAGAAAGTTCTTATCTGAGAAGGCATCTGACCTTTTGAAAGAGAAACCTCTTTTGTAGATGCCTACGAGTTGTGTGCAACTATCAGATTGTGCAGCCGGTTGACCGTAATGGAAATCCTCACCTCGGGAGGCAGCGCCGGCCGAGCCGCGAGCCTCCCTCCCTCTGTGCGGGGAAGAGCACCCTCGGTCCCACCGTAATGAAGGAAGAGAAGATGCCCTTGCCTGAAACTGGAATCTGCTCAGAGATGGCGGCTGTAGAAGCCACTTCATTTAGTCTAGATTTGACTGTAAATTCAGGCTCCTGTTTCACGTGGGGTAACGATTTTTACGCTGCGGTGAGGAATCACTTGGCGAGAGAAGGGAGACAGGAGAGCAGAGCGGCGCAGCCCGGCTCTCCCTGTAAGGCCGTGCTTCGAAATGTTTAATTAGTTGTTTCGAAACGGTGGCTCTTCTCCTTTGAGGAAGGAATGATGTATCAGCAAAAGCTGACCAAATTGATGTAGCAAATCAATTCTATGGTAATCCGTTTATTTAAACTTTGGTACTTAATTTTATAAGCTCTTCTCAAGTGTTCCTGTGCTCCCGTTCATTAGCCGGTATTCTTTTACGCTATTGCTTGGAGGTTTGTGCTGCAGATAGCAAAATGGCCAGGACACGCCACTCGAAACTGCCTCTAAATGTAATTCAAGCAGGTCTGCAATAATAGTGCTAAAAGAAGAGCTATTTAGCGGCATTATTAATGGGCAAAGAGTTCAGGCAGGATTATGAAAAAGTAAATTTTTATTAAGAGTGGAGGAGCTAGAAGAATGGACTGATTGCCCCGAGTCCTCTGGGCCCTCGAGCAATCAATTTCCCTTTCTAGTATTCAGTTACTTGCTAATTGTATTGATTTTTATCAAATATGTGTACAAATCAATTTTATATTTTAGTGCTGTTAAAAGCTTCCTTCCTTCCTCGCAGACAGTGCTGCTCTGATCATTCTCATTGTCTTCCTTTATTTTAATGCTTTTATCTTAATGCATATTTTCTTTAGGACACGCATGTTTTTCTTTAGGACGTTTAACCGGGTGGGGATTTTACCTAGGTGCTCAGGGTTGGAGCAAACAGGCGTCACTCGGACAAAACCTCTGTGAACACAGTGGAACCGTCTGCTTAGGTAAAAATCGCAGGAAAGGGATGTGTCGTGTCGTAAAATGGGTGGGTGCAAGTGACCGTATAGTGTGACCCCCTGAAGAGCAGGAAGCACTGCTAGCGCAGGAGGTGGATTGCGTTGCGGAAAGGTTGTAACTGGAAACAAAGAAGGGGATAAATGCTGAACATGACGCACTCTGACTGAATAAACATGAAAATTAAGTCGGGGCGACAAAAATTAAACGCCTGAAATAACGCGAGGCGTTTTATCAGAACGGCCCCCGTCGTTTCGGAAGACTGAGTGGCTCGGGCACTTCAATAAAGTGGATGCTGGAGACATCTCTAAGCAAAGCGAACGCATTGAGCTCTGAACAAAGTAAACCAACGTTCTCCATTTTTGTTTGTTTATGCCTGTGGCGGTTTAAACTGTTCCTGTCAAACGTACCTATTTTCTGAGCTAGCACACGCTCGTGCTCTCTTTTTCATGTCAGCTACAGGGTTTGGAGTTGAGGAGAATCTCTCTGGCTGTGTGTGTAAGCCTGAGAAATTAACTCTCACAATTGAAAAGCTGGGGGTACGTCCGGCGCTGCCCGAGACGGCGGGGGAGACTTTGAACTTTTAATGGTGTGAGCAGTAGTTGCGAGAACAAGGGGAGTTAGAGCTCTGCTTTTCCACTTGCCCCTGACTTAATGTTACGCTGCTGAGTTTACGACGCCGTGTTTTCCGCTCTTATTGCCAAGGCACTTAAAAAAAAGATATCCTTATCCTTTTCTTCGGGAGGGAAGAGTTGCATTAGCAAGTGTCTGGGTATATCTGCATGTGCAGTAAAAATACACTGTACGTTAAGTAATCTAATACAGCGGTAGAAACATAAAGCATTTTGTATTTTACATGGATCACTTTGGTTTTGTTCTCCTCCCTGGTTCTGCTGATATTTCTTCGTTACGCAGCAATCCCAGCTGCAAAAGGCAGCAGAAACCACAGGTTTCTTGGCCTCTCTTGCCTGCCAGGAGCTGCTCCCAAAGGCAGCGCTGCTGCGGTGCGAGAAGACGCACCCAAGCCCTCCTGCCAGTTCAAACGGCGTGTCCGTACCTGGATGGTGGTACACCGGGAGCCCCCAGACAACAGCTCAGTGAGAAGCAGGCGTCTTTTGTGCCCCGTAACGTGGTTTTGCTGTGCTCCCTAGCTGCCACGGCGGCTTTTCTTGCTACGGGGTGCTTGCTATTTTCCCATCTAGCGTAGGCACCTCAACCATAATCATCAGTGTAATGTTTTAGAAGCCGGTTAGGAGAAACCAGTCTTATTCTCCTTTGATCTCTGTGCACAGTGAGATTCCTCGCTGCATTCCCAGCTCGAGCGAGGGGGACGTATTCTGCTTGTGAGAAGAGCTGCCTGCCCCTGGAAGCCGGCAGGCTCCGTCACCCCGAGGGCTCGGGCTCGGTGGGAGGGGAGCCTCTGCTAGTGCTGCCTCTGCCTCGGCATCATCTCGCAAACCGTGAGCGCGTTTTTGTCATTAGGTTTATACAGCACCTCTTGTACGAGAAATCGCAAACTGGATAAGCTGTATGAGGGGTCATTATAACACAGAGAAGATAAATGTACCGGTTCTGCTGGAGGCTGTCCTCAGGCTGTTTGTTATGTGTCTCTAACACTGTCACTACATCACACACTTCCTCGATCTCCGTGTTACCCTACAAGCCTGTCTAATGGGATCCTCTGTCGCTGATTCCGGCTTACCCTGACCTACTTCTTTCTTGTGTCCCAGCAAGCTGTCAGGAGCTATCAGAGCACTGGGAGCTGAAATAAACACTCACTGAGGGGAAAAGCAAGGCTGTCTCTAGTGAATTTAATTAGCTTTGTTTAACTGGCTTGTTTGCTTTGTAAATCACATCATTTTTAGTCAAATTTAAGGGATAAAAAAAATCTGTAATTAAAATCAAATGATGCACAACCTTATTAAAAGTCAAGGGTTTTAGAAGTTCCGTACAAAAAATCATTTGGTTTGTAACATATTTGCAGCGCTCTGAATATTTTAGGGGGAAGAAGGATGAATTTGAGATGCTTTTTAGTTTTGGGGTCTTTCTTCAGACAGGAGGGAGATTGTTATTATTATTGAGTCAATATCTTTACCGTCCCTTGACTTTGTAAAAAAAAAAAAAAATCACTTTTTTTAATTAAGACTTGAGTCTTTTCATCAATATTGCAAGCTTGCTGGATAAAATTTTTGATTCCAAATAAAGATTCTTACTGTTTCTTTCTGTCCCGTGGCCTAAGCATCAGTGTATTATCCATCATTTGAACCCCTGCTGTTGTGTGGGGCCATGGTTTAAATGGCAGCTTCCCTTTGCACTTCTGTTGCATTTTTGAGCGCTAGAACAGAAGTCATTGTAATTATGGCTCTGCCAAACAAATGAAGCACTGACTCGGCAAGTCATCACTGGGTTGAATTTGAAAGTGCTTATAGTGTTTTTATCAGACAGCATGTTATGTCTTTCAGGTGCTTTACTGTATTTCAGTGTGGCGCATATTTCTTTTAACAATTGATGTTCTTGCTCTTGTCAGCATAGGGTCTAATCCTCTTGCTGTTGAAAATGATAAAAGCCCTATGAATTCCTAATATGTCTTATCAAAATCTGGCTAAAATATAAAACGTCTGACCCCAACTTCCGATTCTTCTTCAGCAGAAATATGTTTCTTCCTTGCACCATGCATGCATATTGATAGAGCCTCCTGAGTACATGGCTTATAGAAATACACCCGTCCTTGTGCTGAGCTGCAGCGTGAACAGAAAAGGATTAAAGGACCACTGAGAAAGAAATGGGTATGGATGATCTTGCAGTGTGCAAAAAGGTAAAATACAGGATAAAATGACTGCCCGAGAGTATAAGAGGAATTCAGAATCTGTTTCACAAAGCCGCAGTACTTCTTCCAGTCCTTTGGAAAAAGATGTAAGATTGGCCAACCCATAGTACTGCACTGAGAATTACTCATGGTTATAATGTCACTGAGGAATATAATGAGCAGCCTGATGGCTCGATGACTTCTGAGTAACTCGCTTACTGATCACTGCGAGATTTCGGAGGCGGAAAAGAGAAATGTTCTTTCCTCGGTAGGAGTTTTGGAGGGCCCTTGGCTCCGCTGGAGCGTGCAGGGCAGGAAGCTCTCTGCCGTGCCAGGGGTGGAAGTCATATGGAAGTCTTCCCGAAAGAACCACATTGGGAGATGTTGATGGTTTCACAAAGTTGAATCAAACCAAGAGTAATCAGGTGAGTGGGGTAAACCAGCACCAAGCTGTTGAAGTCAGGTGAACTAGGTTTGCTGAGTTACAGCAGTGGGGAATGAGGCAAGGAAAGCTGAGACATCCCAGTTGAAGAATTCACGCGTCTTTAACGATTCCATTGAATGGAGACCAGAAAAATTGAAGTATTATAACTTCAGAAACTTTGCTTGCATTCTGCTGCTTTACCGGATCCTGGCTCTCCCTCGTGGGTTGGGGTCTTAAGTATTTTTCGCATCTGTAGCCGCGATGTGTAGCGTGGGAGGGATACAGGTACTTCTCCTGGGTCATCACTCCGGAGAAAGTGGGTGAGGTGGGTACTGTGGAGCTTTTATCATAGGTATGGAAGCAGATGCGTTTTATAATCTGATCCAGTGTGAATAGCAAGAAAAGTTTTGCGGTCTTAATGCCCTCGCAGGAAGGCGAGTGGTGGAGCAGTGAGCTGACGGGGGGGCTAAAGCCGAATGCTCATTTGGACCCATTAGCTGCTGAGTGCAGCTCACTGCAGCTGAGAACCGGGTGTGAGGACACGGAGACTTCGGCGCTGTGAAAGTGGGAATTTAGTGCGTTTCGCAACAAACGTGCAATTAATAGATGCATGCCTGTCATCTCTGCGATAGCACCGTAGTCCCGCCGCTCATCTCCCGGGCCGCTGGAGGAGGGGAGCGGGAGGGCGGCTCTGTGCTCGGAGGGCACGTTCGCTCTTGGTGTAAATCAGGAGCAGAGAAAGGGATCTGTCCCGGCGCCTCCTTCCGCGCTTGGAAAAGTGCCTGGCGTGTTTCGGGCACCGCTGTAATCTGAATAATAAACACTTAATTCCGAGCTCCTCATATTTGGCTGAGGTTGTTCTGTTAAATGATGCTTTGCTTAGAGGACGCAGAAAGGGGCAAATGTTCAGTAAGACTTGAGTCGTTTAACTTAAATCAACCTCCTCCTACCCGCTATTGACATATCAAGAGAACCAATGAGGCATGTTTAATTACACATGCACAGAGTTTACAACTAGTCTGCAGACAGTGATTTTTTAATTTTTTTTATTCTACTGACGCAGCAAGGAAAGATTTGATCCTGCAAGAGGTCTTACTAGCTGTAATACGAGCAGGGCTGGGGTTTTTTTTCCATTTTAAATGTAAGTGGAATGTTTTTATCTTCTAGGTCAAATGATTTAATCTGGTGCTCTAATGTTACATGGTTTAGCAATCCTTCTGCTCCCCTTCTGCTTGTAATAAGTGACAAAAGTACGGCTTCTTGCTTGATAAATGGGTTAACAGTATTCACAAGGCAGGTAATAGAAATCCATATTAATAGGTGGAAATGGGCTCTTGATGCCAGGCAGGAGAGTCTAATGAAAGTATTATTGTTTTAACTTCCAGCTCCTTTGGAAGCTGAAAGCTAAATGCCTGTATTACGTTCTTATTACCTATTTATCACACCATATAGCTGAGTGGATGTTTATTAAATTACATTCATGTTTAATGCCTGTTTGTATACTTTTCACTGAACGTGTTCTCAAAGGAAATTTTCTGGAAGCGTTTCAGAAATGCACAACAATTTTCCCATTCTCTTTTTATAAAGTAAAACCATTGTTGCCAACTGTCAATATACAATTGGCTTGGAAATTAAATTGTTTCCTGCTACGCTGTAAGAACCAGCTAAACCTACTCTATTTAATTTAGGAAATAAATATTTAAAAATCTGAAAAACACATGGTGTTCTTGGGTAGTGTTGATTCTATTCTAGTCTTTGAAAATACCCAAGATCCCAAGAGTTGGGCTTACCTAGTTTCAGCTTTAATTTAGCATTAAATTGCTTCATCGGGGATTTTATATATGACCTTCTGTATGTTTGTGATTCTTTTGAGAATATTTAAAATAGTACTGAATACCATCAAAGATAAGAAATTAGAAGCCTGTTTAGTAATATACTTACGGCGCTTCTCCAGTTTTGCATTCTTATTTTCTTCTGAAGCAGCACTTTCAATTGATTCTATCTAGATTGAAAGAAAAAAAAAAAGGGGGAAAAAAAACCCCACCCCAAAACCCTAGACCCTAAAATCCAGCGCAGCTCAAATATTCCCACGTAGCTTTGGCCTGGGGAGTGCTGGGGTCTCAAGGGCTTTCTTCAAGTTCTGGGAGGAAGAAAAACGGGAAGGTGGGCTTGCATTTTATTCCACCTACATTAGCCACAGCTCGTCCCCCTCATCAGAGCGCTGTGACCATACAGCATGGTGGGAGCGATGCGACTTTGGCCACAGCGTCAGTCAGGTGAGGCCCATGGCTGGTAGCCAAGGGCTCCTGGCCGCATCTCTGCCTCGCCCAGCGGAGCCACGCCGCTTCCTCCCCGACCCAGCACCCTGCCTCGTCGCCCATGTCCTGCACTTACAAACCAGACAAGAGGGATGCCCGGCTTTTGTGGAAGCTGTATTTACCGGTCATGGGCGGCAGACACCCGTGGCTGGAAACCTGCGCCAGTTCATTTAAGCGATCCCAAACAGGAGGTTTGACTCCCGCTCTCACACTGAGAAACGTCTGTAATGTGTAGAAATCTGAAGCGCGTATTCTTTCACTTCACCAAGTTATTAGCAGATGCCGCAGAAGTACCTGGGGCTTGGCGGGGGACGACTCTCTTGTGCTTGCAGAAAGCCTCGGCGGCTCTTGCAGGCACCTGGCCGGATGAACGCAGCCGGAGCGCTGGCGATGTGCAGGGGCTCCTGCCTGTGAAACCCTGCTTGGGGGATCGGGCTCTGAGACCTGGGCTCAAGGGAGAAAGACCAAGGGTTTGTTAATTGAAGGCTCTTGTCTGCCTGAAGTTTAACTTCAGTGGAATACTGTACTGATCCATCGGTGCAATCTGTTAAATACCGCGATTTGAACTACGCTTACTTGCTTATATTAAGAATAAATAAATAAATCAGAGCTGCTGCATGCATTTCAGCACTCTGCTGTGCAGATAATAATGCAAACACTCTCACTTCTGTAATGAGCAGGTTAATGACTTGATCACTGTTACTAAAATTTTGCTGCCACTGCCCTTTAAAGAGCTAATCTTTGTCATTAGCGGGTCCTAAAAATGCACAGTGAACATACTTTCAAGTTAGAGAGACTGGAAAAAAAAATGTATAAAAGAATGTCATGTTATGCTCCACTTAGTACTGATGTACATTATGAACTTAACAGAACAATTCAAAACACAGTTGTAATCATGCTACCAATTTTTTTTTTTTAAATGATGGGGACAGAAACGATAAATCAGTCCTCTGGAGTATGTGGCACGTACGAGAAGGTACTATTTTGAACAAATCTTAGCGGCTTATTGGGTTTTGAAATTTTAGCTGTCTTGCATCAGCAAACTATTATTAACACTTCAAGAGCCATTTCAAGTGTTCCTTAGATTTTATATATATAAAAATACATATACACTAAGAAAAGTTAATATATGTGTTGTATATATAGAGAGAGAAACTCCATCTCTGTTAAGCATTTTAGATGTCATGGGAATAAGCTTTTTAAACTGTTATTCTTTCAGTTTTAATAATCTTAATTTCCTTTTCAGTACTTGCACCTCTGCTTTACCTTTGTGTTCACTCAGTTTGGTAAAGACTCTATGGACTAATGAGTTTCATTTCTGCTTATGGCTGGTCTCCAATAGTTCTCATTCTTTTGGCTTCTCAGATCTCAGTCGATGCTTCACTATGTTTGCTGTAGGCACTGCAGGGAATGATTGTTCTCTTTTCTGTACCCCAGTAAAACACACTGCAGCACTTTACTGGTTCCCCGTTTTGTAACACCTTTAAAATATGGATCTGTTTGAGTCAAAATGCATACAGTGCTTTCTTAAACCATGTTGATAGAAATGTTGCATTAGATCCTTTTTCACGTAGTGTAACAGTACAATAGAATTTATAGCGTTGGAAGTCATCTGAAAGACGTCCATAACAACGTTAGTATTTTCTAACCTGCCTTAATTTCTTTTCTTATTCCAGGCATCTGTAATTGACTGTGTTAATTTTTTTGTTTAATTAAGTTCTTTGAGATGAGACTTTGCCAACTGGTGTTCGGGCAAGTCTTCAGTAAGTTTTTTTTATTTTCTAAAGTTATTATCTTAGTCTCCAACAGTTTGTGCATATTTGAGTTATGTGAGTTGGGTTCTGTCCTTGGAAGTCAACATGAAGTGCTTAGCATGAGGTAGAGGTCTTGTAGATCCTACACGTAATATGAAAGCAGTTCACGGGACTGCAAACAACAGCAAAACCACTTACAAGTTTAATATGTTTGGATAGGGAATGCCCAAGAAAATGTATTGCTGAGCCCCGTGTTGTTTGTTAAGTCATGCTGACGCACAACCGAGGGCCCGAGGAAAAGTTCAGGAACGGCAGAGCTTTACGGCGTAGGGAGCGAGCGAGAAACTTGTCCGTGGAGCATTTCTGTTGAGATAGTTTGTCGGCTGTTTATTGATTGCGCAGGTCATTGGTGAAAGGTCAACAGCTCTGCTGTGTCGGCAGATAAAGATAGAGGAATGGCATGTTGAGGTCACATTGGAAAGGAATTCAGTCACGCTAAAGAAAGAACATTTTAAATCTTTGTTTACTCAAAAAGCGTTGTGAGGTATTGAGCTTGCACATTTACAACCCTTCCGTGTAAGATTAAGAAGCCTTATTCTCAGCTTTCCCTAGGAGTCTTCCCTTCGCTTTACAATCTGTTTTTAGAGTTGAACAGTTCTTAGCTTATCACACTAATTCCTTGCGCCTGCTTTTGTTTCTTGCAAAGCATTAGAAGGATATTTCTTTGTGCAAGGAAAGGCTGGTAATTTTTTATGAACTACCACATTTTGAAGCAATTATGCTCTGATTAATTTAATTTTTTTTTCCTCAAAGTGCCTATAGAGCGCTGAGCACTGTTTATGCAGTTTATTTCTATTGTGTTTTGCTTTTGCCCTATTTGAAGGGAACTGTTGCATGGCAGAGCTGAGATTTAACACATCTGAAAGGTAAACTGCTTATGTTCAGGACAGAATTTCAATCAGGAGGACTCAGGTCTTGCCTGAACAAGGTAGTTACACTGATGATCAGCTGGTGTGTGCTGTGGTTTAGACAGGCTGGGTAAACCCACTCCTTTTCATTTTATTTACCTCCATTAGGAACCAATTTAAATGCAAGCTAACAGGCCGTTATTATATTTCAGAAAAAGTGTTCTTATACAAACAGCTTAAATTCACACTTTTAACTGATCCGATGCAGATTTGTAGTGGGGGTAAGGTGTAAGTAGATGGCTAGCTGTTTTCCAGAGTTGGGAGCCAAAACACCTTCCTCCAATAAGCATGAGATTTTCTTCAATGCAAAGTCCCGGTCCAGACCTTCCCTGTCACCAAATTCCACCTAATCCCTGGAAGTGGTGCAGAGTCTCTTCAGTACAGGGAAGTGCCCCCAGCAGAAGGGTAACCCCGTGGAGAGACACCTCTGGCAATCCCTTGGTGAAGTGGGTGGCAAAGAGCACGCTTGTTTCCTTTGTCGGGTTTGGCATCAAGGCAATATAAGAATAAGATTTGCCTCTTTAGAAGATGTGAGAAAAGGTTTGTGTCTTGGAGACAGGGTTGCTTTGACTGATGATTTTAATATTGCCACTTTTTCTGGGCTTCTAAACTCCAAAATTACATTGAAAAAAAATCCATGTCTCTTTCTCCAGTGACTCAAAGCCCCTGAGTTTATGATCAGGGTAGATTTTTTAATATTTTCATATTAAAACTAATAAATCCTGCCTGTTAGATCTTCCAAGACTGCTCAGGTAGTTTGCTTCCCCCCGCCAGCCTTGACGCAAAGCGCTATGTAAAGATAAACACTTCGGCTTTCATGCAGTTCCATGAAGACACTCAAAACTGCTCTAGAGAAGATGCTAAGGAGCACGTCCAGGCGCCGGGTATGTCCCCGCCAGCACCCTCGTGTGCACCCGTTGCCATCGTCACTGCCAACCGGGGCTTCTGCTTGCTCAACTTTATAGGTTGATATTTTCAAGTGCAGTCCCTTACCTCGTGCACCTCCCGGGGAACACAGTAAAAAATAAATGTTTCACCTGTGTTTTGCAATCGCCTTATCTCTGCTCTTCCCCAGCAGCCCGTGTATGTGGGTGGAAGACAACAGCATTCTTCCAACCTCTGCCGATGGAGCAGGGTCCACCGGCCGGAGGCGGCTGCTCTGCCCTGTTCTGCTGCGGTCGTAACAGGACGGAGCAACGGAGAAGCTGCTTCCAGCTGTTGGTGGAAGACAGCTGTGGTGGGGGCTGTGTTTTGGGTGAAATCTTGATGATATGGGGAAGAAAGCTTTTCAGAGGCTAAGACTGATGTGATGCCGAGCACAGGATCTGTTTAGTGTTATTGATGTGTGGCAATACTGTGATTCCTCATCGGTCTTCTGAATGCTGGAGAAGAGGGGTAAGAGGTGTGTATGATGTTGGAGCAATAGCGACTGTAATAAAAAAAAGACCGAAGTGAAAATGACTAAACTGAATTTCAGTTTAATTTATTAAGAAAAAAGGAGTCTAGAGGATGCAAGGGATACACTACTATTTGCCTGTAGTTGCTGAATCACATCCTGCTGCGTCCAGAAGTAACTACATGTTGGCATCTAAATGCTGTTGAGTCACCTCTGCAATATGAACTGGTGATTTGCATTCATACATCAGAAAAGTATCTCCGTATAATAGTAAAAAAAAAAAAAAAAAAATCATTAAAAAACACTTTTGCAAGGGGCCGCCCCAGAAGGAAGATCTCCGGAAGGGGTTAAGATTTCCATTGGCAACAGGCAGGGAAAGCTTTGTGAGGAACCTGCCCCAAGCAGCTGCTGGGAGAAGGTGCGGAGATCGCCAATACCCAGCTGGCAGCGTTGGCCAGAAACGCACCCAGGCCGCTGGCGCTGAAGGTGTAGGAGCTACAGCTCCCTCCTCTTTTATTACTGCGGGGTCCCGAAGCCTAAAGCGGAGCCTGGGGAGCGGACTCCTACAACCGCCGGCAGAGTAACTCGCCAGCGCCGTGCCCAAACCCCCGTGCCCGTGTTTTCTGGTGTGCGTGCCCGCCTCTTGCAGAGAATCAGGCCTTTGTCTGAACAACCCCTTTCTCCCGTTCTTTTCTTTCTGAAGTTTTCAGTTGGCGACTGGGAAGGCGGGGGAGTGGGGGCGCAGCCTGCAAAGATGAAGCAGCTCATGAAAAGAAAGCTGCTGAATAGGCAAATTGTTTTATCTGGACGGGTTTTGTGTTCCTGACTCTGTGTTGCAAGGGAAGGTACAGTAGAAACAGTGTTCTGGCTCACGCGCTCCTGCTCCAGCCAGGAGATCGCTCTTTCTCCTGCTGCTTCTGATGCTCAAAAGCTCTGAGCGTGTGTTATCTTTCTCCTCCTCCCCCTAAAGAAACCCATCCGCTGCTGATGGCGTTTCTATTTAGTAACGGCCGTGTTTGCACACTGTAAAAAATGTGAACCAGGCTCAAGGATCCTGCAGCTTTGTGTGTATTTCCTATGGTAGTTGACTCCAAAAAGGTCCTGTGTTTCCAGCCTCGTTTGCGTAACAGTCTGCAAAGAAAACTGCAAAGTTGAGGATAAGTCATCTGCGTGAGCTTTAGAAGGAAATTTGAAAGCCCAGGCTCGGAGTGGGGATCCCGGCTTGCTCTGGCATTGACTGAATCCTCTCCTGCTTCTCTTTTCTTCCTTCAAAAAAACTTTAGGAATAGCTGAGGCTCTGGTCGGCTGGTGGTCACTTCAGTAGCCTGGGTAATCCCAGGCTCCAACATCAGATGTGGTGATAGTCTTTGAAACGGAGAGGCGGTGGCCTCTGTATTATTGAAGGTCATCAGGCATCTGGTACGAGCTGAAGGGATTTTGTGCTGTGAAGGCAAAAGAGCAAAAAGAATGAATAAATTAAAAATAAAAAAAAAAAAAGAAAAAATGATGGTAAATTTAGTGCCTCAGCTTCCACGCTGCGGGGAGGGACAGGAAGGTGGGATGTGTGTGTCCAGGCAAAAAAATCCTGATTAAATAAGTCCTGTTGATTCAGGACCCTTGAAAAGAGAATTCCTCATCTGATGCGACTGGGCTTTTCGCCCGTCCTGAACTGTGTCGGTGAGATGCTGAAATCCTCACCAGCGGTGGGGGAGAGGAGTGGAGCTGCTGGCTTCTTGTGTGCTGAAATCGTAATTTAAAAAGAAGGGGGGCTTTACGGCTGCTAGAAGTTTTCTGGCTTTTCATCTGAGAATAAAGTGCTATGGCATCCCCCCGCTCAAAGGTAGAAAAAACAGTGAGCAGGACTCTCCGCAAACACAATGGCTCTATCTTGCTCTGTTATGCCACAAAGGAGTGGCTTGCTTAATCTCCGAAATTAATAGAGCAGAGAGGAAACGGCTCTTCAAGAGATGTGTGTCTGCTTCCTTCCTGTGCATAGCACGGGCAGCCTGGGGCTGTGAGGTAATGGCATTTCACATAACTAGAGGGCTTTTCTTATAAAGGACAAGTACAGTAAATGCAGCGAGTCTGGAATTTTTGACTTTTCAGTGTTGTTTTCTTGCTACGGCGGTGGGGATTTTTGTTTCAAACCTGACATATTGTTTTGGTGAAAGATGATGCTGTGAGAGTTTCTCCCACATTCAATTTTCAAGACTTTTTTTTTTTTTGTCTGCGTCTTATTTATTGACATCAGAGAGAATCCAGCCTGCTGCTCCGTTCCCTGCCACGCTTAGTACAATAGTCTAAACGCATTTTGAGCCGTTGTCCTAGGAGAATATCAGTTCAACCAGAATTAACGGAGTGTATTCTAGTAGAACGGCTCCTTTTTCACACTGTGTTGGCCCTTTATAGCAGTGTGTTACTCTTGGTGTGAAGCCAAATCAACTGATAAGCAATGGACTAGATTTTCCTGCACGTGGTCAAGGCTGCTCACATCTATCCAAACATTTTTAGCTTTAGGAAAAAGACCTAGCTCTTAGAAAACTAAGCCCCACCTAGCCGTTGTCGCTTCGGAGGGAGTGAGAGAAGAGAAAAAATTGGCTTGCCAAGACGCCTTCAGGATTTTTTTAATTGCTTCAGGGAGAAGGATGGGAAGAGCGAGAAGAGATACCGTAGGGACCAGGGCTCCTGGGTACCTCGGTGCCTCCAGCCCATTTGACTTGGGAACAGGGGGATGAAACTCGGCGTGTTTCAGGAGCTGACTTTAGTTGGACAGATGAAGCTTTGCTCTGCTTTCATTCCCTAACTTTTGTTAATAATTTATGTGTGGTACTGCACAGTAGAAATATCCCTCCAACACTGCGTTTTAAACCACTGTCTAGAGCAGCGTAATGTAATCCAGCCATGTTGTGTATGCTGTGCATTTATTAAAAAGAAAGGATGCGTGAAGCGTTTGTTTTCTGAGTCACCATCGAGGGAATCTGTAATAAAATGACTAGCTATAAAATACAGGACAGTTTGTTCCCTACCAGCAGCATGATGTATTTTACATATGAACAATAGTAGGTTGCTTTGTAGAAAATGTGGGTTTGATACAAAGATTATCAGTGCTGCCACCCCTCTTCCCTCATTTATTATTGGACTCACCGCAGCAAAATTGCCGAGCTCCAAGTGCTTTTTCAGCTTTCATTCGGCTGCATGATTTGTAATGACTGTTGTGAGCTGGGGAAAGGAGAAAGTTGAAATTTGGGCAGTTGTGCATCTACCCGCAGTTAACGAGGCATCTAATTCCTCTGCAAATCCAATACAGCTTTACCACAGTCCTGGCTGTGTAGCTGCAAGTACGCTGTACTATTTTTCAATTTGTTTCTGTACCTTTGCTGTTATCTTGTGCGTTAAGCTTCATCTATTTTGGATTTTATTTATCTGAAAGATGAGATAAAGAACTGGCTTTGTATCAGTGCTGCTCGCTAACGGCCGGGGAGGCTCAGCAACCTTCTGACCCCACACTGCCTATGGACGCTCCTGACCAGATACTGAAAGGGGCCACTCTTCAGTGGAGATTGTATCCCTGCAGCGTCCTTTGCCTCTTGACGCGTTTTCAGGAGCACCGAGTAGCTACATCTGTCTGTCTGAACCATCACTTTAACGCCCTGCACCAGATCTCCCTTCCAAGCGTCGATAAAGCTTAGCCTCAGAGTTACTGCAAGCTCTTGGGGGCAGGGACCATCTTTTCTTCTGGTTTTGGGCAGGTATCTAGCACCCTACGGCTGTGACCCTGTCCGTCTTTCAAGGAATTCCCGTGACTCACGTAATACTAAGAAAGAACAGCAGCACAGCGCACAGTGGGATGGGTGCAGTTTAAAATAGAAGATGGCATAATGAAGTTCTTAGGCTAAATGGCAACATAAAATTCACATTTAACCTCCCCCTTAGTATTTGCCTGTTAATTGGGTGTCACCGTCTATATTGGCGTAGTTTTTAGAGATTGTTACAGCAATATTAACGTGATTGAAAAGCATGGCATAAAATTGTAATACCCATCAAGGTTTTCTCCTGGTGGGGGCTTAGACCACCCAGCCCACAGCTGGGAATGGTATTATTTTACTTGTTCTATTATAGACACCCAGACACATACGCAGCCCGCAGACTTACAAGAATGTGTCTGCAAGGTGAAATAATAGGCGTATAGCAGACAGTCCACAGGATTATAAAGCTATTTAAATGAGACGAAAAAGTTAGGGGCAGAGATGAGAAAGGAGGGAATTGCATGGCTTGTAGTGATACCCTCTTTCACCTTCCAGCTAGGACTTCTCAAACCGGAGCTTCCTCTTGTTAACGCCGGGTCCAAGCATCCTGGAGCAGGCTGGATAGAGAGGATTTCCATCACATCCTTTCTTTGGACTTTTTGCTTGACTAAATCTTAACGCAGCGCCTTTCGTGAATTTTGATGTCAAGTTTCACCAACTTGCAAAAAGTTTCCATTTCTGGCTGTTCTCCCAAAAAAGACGTGGCCCTGAACTGCTGTTGTCGGGCTTCCCTCTGCGGCCAGGGCCTTTCTGAAATCCCGTGGAGGTCTGGGGTCCAGCGTGTGCGGGCTGCCTGCTCCTTATACATCGCAATGCCTCCCGTTCCCATGCAGTCACTGTCTCTCTTTGGGGGCCCCCCGTCACGTGGGGGCCCCCCGGCTGGCCTGGGATAGCTCTGCCCATTCATTTTCCCCAGCTCCATTCCTTTCCCCCCGCATAACCAGCACAGAGTTGGAAGGAGGCTGGGGCTAGATGCTCTGGGGTCCTGAGCCTTACACCACAGGAGGACCAGAAGGCAGGCGATTTGCATTTTAATAACTCCCTCATTATGTATTTGTCTGATCTTGTCAATATTTTGCATTTTTTAAATTTTGCTGACGGCAGCCGTTGTGGACTATCAAGTCGATAATTAGATTGCCTGCTTTTACACACCTCAGTTATAAATCAGAGCGGCCCATTTCTATAGCCCGGTGCTTTGGCTGGAAAGCAGCTGTCCTGTATGTGGAAGGCAAAAGATTTGAAGAAAGCATTGCACGCAGACTTGCTGTTGTTAGGAATTCCTTCATGAACATATTTAAAATGTGGGGGGTTGATTCTTTTTCAGAAATAAAAACTACAGAAATTAAATCTTCATCACAAGATGTAGCATCACCTTGCCTGTCAGGTGAGCGTGGTTCTTCCCGCACCGAGCAGGAGTGCCGCAGACTTCACCTTCAGTTTATTCCACCTGTCTAATGAGGGTTTTTTTGTTTCACCTAAAGCTTGAGCTAACGGCAAAAACATTACATGCAAATTGCACCTTCAGGGCCCCCTTTGAATCGCACAGCACAGCTTGCACCGCAGTGATGCTAGGTTTATCTCGATTGTTGTCTAAGGCTTTGGAATTATCAATGTTTGTGTTAGACACATACTTTCTCTTCTGTGTAGTGCAGTTATTTGTGTTGCACATGGGGTTTGAAACAAGTCAAGTCAAATATGGTGAGTGCAGAAACGATAAAATCTCTTTATATGCGCAGGTATGTGGAGGGCGAGAATAAGCGCTGGTATCGTTACAAAAGATGTGGCGATCATTTCATTCTCAAAGGAGCTAACTGGGAGCAGGTACGCAGAGAAACGCCCTCCGAAATCAGCAGGAAAGTTTGCAGTTGTTTCAGCAGCTCGGGTCTGGTTATAAAACAGCAGAGAGATTATTCTGAATATAGATTATCGCAAAGACAGATTTCAGAGAGCAAAAGACCAAGTTCTGCCTTTAGTTTAAAAAATATTACTGGCAAGCGCTGAGATGCCCAAGCAGGAATGTGTTTGACGCATGAGGCAGTGGAGAGCCTGGACCCGATGAAATCTGCAGTTGGCACTGGAATGTGGCAAAATGGGTTCTGAGAGGACACCTGCACAAAGGAGCACCCAGGAACAAGTGAGCACAGAAAAAGGCAAGTTTTGCCTCTTTAAATTTGTAGCAGGAACCAAGGGAAAGTTGTGTGCAAATATGTGGCAAGAGAGGCAAAGAAGCATTAGAGGTTGCATTATTTCTCTTAACCGTAAATAGCTTTTTGTTCAGCATGGAAAGACGGTTGTTGGCTGTTCTCCTGTGGCTATTTGATGGTTCAGCTTGTTAATGGACCCGGTTTCTATTAAAACTATTTAGTTGTTTGACAGCCATGTGCTTCAGAAGCCAGGAACGTATTACATGCTGGTGAAGGCTGCTGCTGCTTTCTCATATGGAGATAAACACATTGTTAAGGGGTAACAAAAATTCCTCCTTGTGCTTGGATTACCCTTAGAGTTAAGCGCAAACCATTAGCGAGGAAAGGAGATGCACTTGAGGTTAATTCTCCATCCCTCCTATTCAATCCACGAGCTTCTGCACATTTTAGGGAAAAAAAAAAAGTTCAACCTCTTTCAGAAACCCAAAACTAATATGTGGCAATGCGAGACCCAGGCTGTGGCAATGCGAGAGCTGTCTAGGAATCCCGCTGCAGCTCCATTTTGGCATAACGAAATGGGCAGTCCCGATGAGCTGGTGGTTTTCAGAGTCGTCGTGCAGGAGCTGCCAGAGGCGTCCTCCCGGCAGAGCCCCGTCCTGGAAGTAGGAGGTACTTACTGACGAGCAAAATCTCGTCTGGTGCAACCGCTTGGTGAACGCACGTGGTGACGCGGCGTCCGATCAGCTCGCGCTGCAGTTCTTGCAGGGAATCACATTTTCTTCGCTGGGTTGAGGAATCAGGCTTGGTGCTTTGCTGTCGGTGCAGCTGGCTTGCAGGCAACCTGATAAGCTCCTTCCTGCAGTTTGGTTTCATGTCCCACGTTAGAAATGCTGTATCGTAAATGAGCAAAGTTTATTTTCAGGGAGTTACTCATATTGACGTTTCTGACTTGGTGTCTGTCTCGTTACAGAACAGATTTGTCTTGCAAAAATCAGGAAACGCCGTGTAAGGGAACACGCAGTGTACTGCTGGAGAAGCAACGTCCTTAAATCAAAAGTCTACCCCAGTATCACCCCATTTTTCCCATGTGTTATTTTTGGTGTCTTGTTGCGTACTAACACAAAGTACTCCAAGTTGGGTTCAGTATTGTGAGTTAATTCTTAATTAGTCATGACCAAATATATTGCAAACTTGGTTTTTCAAAAGTGATCAGCAGTACAAATGGCATGACGTGGAAGATACTGGATGATCAGTTAGGACCTGGGGATTCTCCAGTGATATAATAAGGCATGTTTTCTTGGCAGTAAATAGAAACTACAAAAAGGTTAAGACAACGATTGTAAAAAGAAAGGACTAATCCAGGAAGGAGGAGATTTTTTATTTTTTTTAATTGGAGGACTGATAAAATGTGGTGCATTTTTCCTTTAAAGATACACTTGACATTTATCTTTCCCTGTTCATATATAATTAATGGGGAAACAAACGAGGAAAATTGTATTTCAATTTAAGATGTTTAAGAGGAAAAGAGGGGTAGTTTTATTAGAGAAATACATGCTGTATCTGATTCCACTTCCATACTCTTTATGCTGTCATTTACACCTGGATAAAGTGAACATAAAATGCTGCCAGGTTAGAAAAGTATTATTTTACATCCATTGTCCAAATGATTGCGCAAAGAAGCAAGGTGAAGGACTAGGTCTTTGTAGGTTTTCTCCCTTGGATTTTTTAATGGAAGCAAAATTAAGATGACTGTAAAAGGGAGAGGGAGAAATATAACAGCTGAAACCTCCTAACTTATGTGCTTAATCATAGTGCACCTTTTTTGTGAATCAGCACCTCTCACGTCTGTACAGAGCTCCAGGAATATCAGTTCTTTAGCAGTCTTTACACTGGTACCAGAAGGAGTAAAAAATAGGTTGAGTTTTTTAATTTTTGTTGATCTTACAAAATCCATGCAGTAAAAAATGCACAGTTTGTTTTAGATTTGAGTACAAATAGGTATGAAACAGTGTCAGCCTTTTTCATTAAAAAAAATTATTAGGCACTGTGTTTGGCTTTTTATTTGTTTTTGGCTCTAGATCTGACTCAAATGTTTGTGTAAGAAAGGCTGCACTAAAAAGTGCAAGGTCAGGTCTTGGTGTGCTGCTCAGATGTGATGTGGAGGGAAGGGGAAGAATTGCTGCGATATGTAAGGTTGACGTTTCCTGCCCATTTCCTATATCGTGGCTGGCAAATCTAGTGACTGAAGCACAGGAAACCAGGTACAGCTTCTATGCAGTTCCCACAAGCAACTTCAATAGGAAATAGGTGTTTTGAAGAACTGGAGCTCTCTTCCTCCAAAGCAACCACAGCGGTGGGATGGGGTGTACGGGGCTGGGTATGCGCCGTGCCATGGTGTGGTACCAATGGCGCTCATGGGCACTAGGAAGGACTCTACTGAAAATTTGGTTCAGAAGAGAAGCTGGCTCTCCGTTAGGAACTTGGGAATGGGAGACTTGCGAAATGTGTATTGATGCTTACGATGCATGCTGGAAATACGGTCAAGGACCAAAGCTAAGCTGGCAGGAGCTTTGCATAGTGGTAAGGACGGAGGTGACGGGTTGCAGCCGTGGTAAGCACTTGGAAGTCCTCGGTTTAGTCGTTTGAAGAAGTTGCATTCCCTTCTATAAAGCAGCACCTGACAGCCTCTGTGCCAATATGGAATAAAACGGTTACCCTCAACCACTTTTTAGTGGCTAACCTGTTCCAATCTCCATCGCATTTGCAGTCAGTGCTTCTCAGCTGGCGTTCAGCAACTTCTACCTGGGGGCTGTCGTTTCATAATATAGAGGACAGTCATCGTACCTAAGACGTTCCTGTTCACCAGCACTGAGTAAGCTAAGGAGAGTTTCTCGCGGTGCAATTCAGCTCGAGATGGCTGAGACTACCTGGGCACAGCGCGCGCAATGTCCTGCTGAGGTCCCAGCGTGGCCCAGTGTGGTGGGTCGCATTATCGCAGTGTTCACCTGCGCAAATAGTCCCGGAGCTAGCTCAGTGCAGCCTTGGCTTCGGGATGTCTAAACCTCAGGGAAGTGATAAAGTGACCTCAAGCTGCTCTGTTGAAATGAAGTGAACCTCACCTCTTTAGGCTGGGGTTAAACTGGTGCTCCTTCAGCTAATTCCCTTAATGCCCTGAAACTTGAAGGTGGACACAACACTGTGTTTAGCGACAGATCAGAGCACTTCCAGCAAATCCAAACTTTTATCCCCAGTTTGCAAGGTCCTTGCAGCTCCCCAGTAACGCTCCATAGTGCCATCCGACATGACAGTCGTTTCCTGATCGTTACAGCAGTTACATCCTCACTAGACTGTGTAACGGTAACTGAAAGAGGAAGTTCCTCCCATTCTTTCAGACAAAATGAAGAGCTACCTGCCCTCCCGCTCTGTATTTTATGAGATTTCATAGTTCTTTCAGGTTTGCAAAGTTCGGTGCGAATGGTCACGTATGGCTCGCCTGGGCAGCGACTCGCCATCGGCTCTGATCTGGGCAAGTTGGGTTCCTCCAGCCCCTTCTCCTTGAAGGTGGACAGGGCTTCCCCATGGGCGCGTCTGCTGGCAGCTGAAGACCTTTGGGGAGGAACGGCCGTGTTCTTGACAAATCACTGGATTCGGTGACGGCTGTGATAAGTTAATACAGAAAAAGAATTTTACCTTCACTTTCCAACGCTGGGAGAAAAGCGTGTTCTTGGGCTTGAAAACTTTTAGGGGAAGTAGTGTAATTCTTGTGGGTAAACTGAAATGTCATAACGAAAAGGCAACAACAGGGTTTTTTTTCATCCTAAACTAGGTACATACAGTTTAAGTGTTTTGACCTTTCAAGAATGTGTTTGCTCAACTCCAGACACTGTGTCTGTATTAGAAAATGGAAGGGTAATTTACTGTTGATGTTTGAAAGTATGCAGTGAGTTTTCCTGTAATATTGTTTCTTGGTAAAGGCCAAGTCTTGCAACCCACAGTTTTCAGTTGAGGAGCCCTTAGTAGGATGAGGACCCCTTAGTAGGATGAGGGCCATACCCCAGGATGTCAACCTCACATCCTGGGTGGAGGGGAAGCCTCTACTCATTTAAAAATTAAGTCCGGTAAGAAAGGGCTCAGAAAAAACCAAATACTTGCATGTTTTTGTCTTTTCTCCTTAACCTGATGCTCATGTTACATAATGCGAACACTTCGAATGAATAACTGTGATATTCTTGATTGAACACGTGTGGTGCTTAAAAGGAAAAAATAACTCTGACCAAAAAAAAAAAAGAAGAAAAACCGCAGACGTGTAGACCTAGTGCACAGTATGTGCTGCTGCCTGGCCACTGCCTCCTGTGCATCTCAGCCTTGCTGTGGTGCTGCTGGAGAGCCAAGGGACACCCTCCTATAGCCCTGATGCCGTTTTCCCAGTTCTCACACCTCCCATATGGCCGTACCTGTGGTAGGGTAGAGGAAGCTAATGAACACGGTTTGTTTGGACAGTCCAATTATCATTTAAAGAATTTTAATAACAGAGTGTTTGATAGCATGTAGTAATGGGAGGGAAGATAAGTGTAAATGGGGAAATGAGGAGTCCATTTGTGAAGCACTCACAAGGTCTAAGGTTTTCTGAGGGTTTTCAGGTTATCTCGTCCCCTTGAAATTAAATTGGAGCCAAGTGTCTAGGCTCATCTGCAAACCTCAGCTAAGGCACTTAATGAAAAAAATAGTTCCTTTACATAATTCCCTTCCCTTCACCATTAACAGGATATATGGGATTCCATCAGTACTTCCTCTGTAAATCAAGGTATCGGCGGCTGTTGTCTCCATATGCAGCTCCAGCTCAGTGTGGAAAGCATTTCAGATTTGAAGCGTCAAAGGTCAATCATCTGATTAATACTGCCATTCCCACGATGACTTTTTTCTCTCTTTGTGGTAAACCTGTAGTTTTGAAACGCCTGAAAACGTTTCCTACGCACTCAGACTTGACCCAGCTGCTCTGGTTGCCTGTTGGAACTGGTGGGGCTGCGGCCATCTCCAAAAGTTCCTCTAGGGAGTGACGGCACGCGCTTGGGGCTGTGCCCCAGCCGTCCAGGAGGCTTCCGCCAGATAGTCCCGCTACCGTCAGCAGTTAAGTTTCAAGCCCTTTTTTTCACCCTGAAGTACATCTCCTTCCTAGAATTTTACAAAGAGACCAGGACCGTGTAAAGTATTCCTGAACCGAGCAGCGTGCTTCGCTCTGTGTATTCAAAACTACCTCCTCTGTTGTGACAGATAACTGCAGTCTGTCTACAAAATCTCTAACAGGGATTGGTAACCCTCCAGGATGATACTTGGCACTCAAGAGCTAACACATGTTTTTGTTACATGAGCATGAGTCTAATAAAATGGCTCACTGGTTTAATATGCCACTTTGTAAAAACAAGACGCAGTTGGATTTAGAAATTGTGATGATTTGGCAAGTTCAATTATTAACTTCTCTTGCAGGGTTAAGCTTTGACCAGAAATTTGCTATGAACCCATGGGCACATCCTGCTAGGAAACAGCATGCAGAAATCCTTCACTGTCCTCCTTGGTTTATCTACATAGTGCAACCTCGGAGTGTAGAGCTGTATTTTCTCTGGAGGAAGTCACGGCCACCTCCATCCCTGCTCCAGAGCAGAATGCTCTAATGTTTTAATGGTTTGGTACTTTGATAGAGTTCTGCTCTGCTCAGGCCACTGCATCTAAGGCAACATTGGCAGGTCCTGAACTGGCCTGGCGTATAGTTTGCTTTCACCCCGTTTTGGGAGAAAAATTGAATGTGGTGAAGAGCCCCAGCTATGTTAGCTATGCAGTGTCCTGTGGGATTGTTTGTGAGCACAGCAGCTAAAGATAGAAGTGCACCATAGAGATGCTAAAAATACTGTCCAACTCTAGGGTGGTTGTTTAGCATTTGGAGCGCTATAGTTGGCCTTACGCAGACAAAGGGAAGACGCAGTTTTGCAATTTGAATATGCAAATGAAATCCTGATCTTGCAAATGTGCAATCATATGCTCGAATCTAAAAAGACCGCTTGTATTCCTGAAGTTAAGCACTGGCAAGATTAAGAGTTTAATCAGTCAAATACGGTGTCATCAGAAGTTAGTGTGATTGCATGGCAATGTGGAGCCTTTACCTCAAAAAACAACAAAAAAAATCATGTTGCGTGATTAAGATCAGATTTTTACATTCCACATGTTGATACTTGGAACTGTGTTGTCTGATAAATCATCTCTTATTAACGCAGTAGGTTGCAAACAGTTTCTTCTTTACATTTATATGCATGATTTAGTAAACAGTATTTTAATATCAGTGGGAACACATGCTATGCTTTATAGCTTTCAACTGTGTGACCTTTAAAGGCAGAACAAAGGCTTAGAAATTAGAGTTTACATAAAACTGAGAAGTGTAGAAAGCTTGAAAGGCTGTGTAATTCACTTCTGCAGCAAGAACACCATTTTCTCTAACGCTGTTTGCACAAGTCAGCATTTATGTTGTCAATTTGCAGTGATGAACGTGTGATTAACATTGCTTCTAGGACAGAGGGGAACTGGTATCTATAGCGAATCGAGAGGTTCTCTGGTTAAAAACCGAGTAACTTAAGCATTGCGTTTTCTGCTGGAGAGAATTTCTCCAGTCCTGTGTATTTTTAATTCACTCCTTTAGTTAATAATAATGAAAGAGCGAAGAGTGAAATCCCATCCCTGCTGAAGTCAGTGTCCCAAAATATTTGTTTCATTGAGGCCAGGATTTCAACGGCTTTATATAGGATGAGGGCTTCGGGGTGGGGCGACAGTCTGTGTTGGGTTTGGGGTTTTTAGTACCACTGTTTTGCAGAATCCCTCTGAAGGTCCCTGGGTAAGTAGCAGATGCTGTCCAAAGAGTGTTGTAGGAGCCAGAGCTGTGTTCTGGTCCGGTCATCTCGCTGGTCCAGGAGGAAGGAGGCCTACAAATAACACCTTGCCAATGAACCGTGTTCCTTTTCCAGTTAATGCACGCTGAGAATAGTGGAGTTGCTGTGTAGGTGAAGATGAAAGTGGTAGGATAAAATGAAGTAGCCGGAAACAAATTAAATGTTCTCTACCGGATTCTTCTGCTTTGCAAAATATTTCTGCTTCTGGCTGTGTAAAGACTTCTGTCTACACCCAGGTTCAGCGAGAGACTCGCTAGATTCGTGATCGTTTTACTCTAAGTGAGGCTTGGGTTTTATGGTTGTGTATTAATCAATACCCTGTTTATCGTTTCATTATTTGAACGGCAGAGGAACGTCCGGGAGGCTGACAAAGGCCCTGGATGTATGGGCAGGAGAGGAGCCCTTCAGGACATCCCCTTTCCCTGCCCCTTTGTTCCATCCGTCCTAGAGTTGTGCTCCAGTTTCCCATACAAAACTTCAGACCGCTCTTTTAAATGTTTTGCCCGCCGCCAAGCCTAGAGAAGGGCTCTGGATGCGGGAACGCGTTGCTTTCCAGTCGAGAGAAGGAGCAGAAGGCCGCCCAGCAGCCCGAGGCAGTGGCGGGCGGTGCGCGGGGCAGTGCCCAGGTGGGGCTGGAGCTGGGACCGGGAGTACGTGTGAGCACGCGTGAGCACGTCAGCTCTTGAAACAAAGGCGCCTTTTTTCCAGACTGAAATCCCATTGTTTCGTATTGTTCTGAGAATTTGAGAGCTTTTTGGCCCCAGGTTTGACCTAATTGAGGGGTTTGCCTCCAGGCTGTTAATTCCCCAACCATACCTTCTGACAAAATGGAACGTGTAGTTTGGTAAAACCGCAGGAGTAAGTCTTCCAGGATTTTAAAAAATAATGCAATATGTGGCAGAAAAGAAGTGTCAGTCTGGGTTTTATCTGGTTATCTAGTAAATGGTAAACCCACCTCACTATTTAGGAATGTATACAGCCTGTTTCTTACACTTAACTCCTGTTAACTTGTGGTCCTTGCATAACTGTGCCAGTGTTAGGGGCTGAAAAAAGAAAGAGAGAGAAGTATCTTTCAAATCCCGGTAGACCCAAGTAGCAAAACCATCACTTTTTGCTCAGTGGAGAGGATCTGCAATTCTCCAGCCTAGCTATTGCCATGAGAAATTAATGTAGTCTACAAAATTACTGCAAAGTGTTCCACAGGACTTTGAAATTAATGGACTATAAAAAAAAGATATAAAACAATACTGCTGGTATTAAAACTGAGGTAAGATGAGGTAATACTGATGGAAAGGCGTTGAGTCTAAGATTGATCTTGATTTACAGCCAGATAGGAAAGAAATGCTCTTGTACTACAGCTTAAAAACCGGGAGGCAGAGAACTCGTTCTGTCTTCAGCTGTCTAGTTAATAACACTTGTCATTAAATGGAATGTGGAAGTTACAGCCAAACAATATGCGTGACGTGATTGCTGTAAGTCTTCAGATGACTAATTAAGAGGCATCTGTACAGAGATCTCCTGCTAGCAGTACAACACAGGAGCAAGCAGTAGTCCTGTTCCTCCAGATCCACTTGTCAACAGCAATTTTTCTCCTGGAAAAAATTTCCATTTTAACAGTGCCGTTAATACCGAAAGCAGATGAATTGCTAAGGAAAGACAAGATGGGAAGGCTCTGAACATTTGTTTTGATAGGGCAGATCTCTGTTGGTGCCTTCTGAATGAGATTGGTAATTCTGTCTGACCTGAAAAGGAGCAAAGCTACTGGTCCGGGTTTTTTGTCTTTTTTCTTTTCTCTGCAGTGAACGTTACTTGGTCTCTTGCATGCGGCTGGCTTGTGTGGGATGGCAAAATAGGTATATTCTTGGCGACGTTTTTTTCCTCTTTGGAACTGATCCTACATTGATTCCTTCACACGGACATTAGTGCTGTTGCCTGTAATTTTACACAAGGGTAATCAGAAAAACCTTGTTCACAAAGTTGCTGCTGCGTAGCCTGTAAGACGTTCCAGTTTAAAGCAGGATATAGATCACATATATTTCTGTCATTAGGAGCGTAACTGCATTCACACAAATAGGTATGAGAAAGTCATATTTGTAGTCTTCCCTTTAATTTTTGGTTAAGATTTAGGAAAAAAAAAAAGCTAATAGCGTAGGCTCTTGGTAGTCCAGGTTGAATTTCCTGTTAGTTTCTGTGGTTTAAGCTTATTGTAAGATCACATCTTTCCGGTTTGTGTAGTCATGATGTTTTGGATTTTTGTGCTTACCAGCAAAACGATGCAGTTCTGAGTATTTGTAGCCAGGATGACTCCCTATGCTGCGTGGTGACTTGGGGAAGAAGGCCACGCAGACGAAAGGAAGCGCCAGGTCGGCAGTCACCATATAGAAGTTCCCATATATTCAACAGTCAAACAAGAGACCTGTTGTACTGCAGCAACGTAGCAGGGAAGGGGAATTGATCACAGCTCTGGAGCGACAGCGCAAACAAGCAAAACCTCGTGGTGGGCTCTGGCGACGTACACGGGGTGTCTGTCAGCCCGGATCCGGGTGATGCATACAGGCACGAGAGCAACCGCCCGCTTAGTTCCTGTATTTTTGCACTCACGACAGGGAGCATTGCCACCTTTATTAAAGGAAAGCACACCCCTTGTTTTCTTCTTTCTCTTTTAACACAGCTTGAGGTTCCTGATTTACTGAGGGAATAACTGGAGAAGATCGCAATGAGCGGTGGCAGTAGTGGGGCAAGGGATCGCAGCACGCTCCCGTCAAGCCAACTGACGTTTGCTGTACTGGTGGGAGATCAGATTCTACAAATGTAGCAGGGGTGTTTAGGAGGCGTTTTACATGTGCATAGCCTAAGCAGCAACTTCCAATCTATGTTAATACACTTGTTTTAAAGATGGCAGATTTCATATTGCCACTGTAAATTATAAATTGGAAGAAGCTGTCGTTGCAGGTAAAAAGAATCCACATAATGCATACCAGCTAGCTAATAACCAACGTCCTTTCATGGTTAAAATGACTGCTTACATCCCTGGTTCCTCTTCCTACATCCTCCCCTCCAGTTGCCTGTTTCCATAAGCGTGATGAATAGAAGGAAATCCACCCCATGGATTTTCCCTATTCATAATCCTTTCTCCACTACCACACCTCATTACAAACAGATCTGCCACCTTTCCAGCCTACAAATACCCAACAGACCCCAAAGCAGACTTTACTCTGGTACGCCTTAGCTGAGGAGCTGTTGGGGTATCGCTATTTTTAAGCATAGAGAAACACATCTCTGGTAGCTTGGAATCACAGCGTGATCTCTTTCCTGACAATGTGCAATGACAACTTTATGTCCATCCATGCTGAAATCACTTGAAATCAGAAGGGTCAAACAGCCTAAAGCAGTAGGAAGAATGTGATTTTAGCTTATGTTTAATCTTAGTATGGAGAAAGTGAATGGTAGTTTTAATTGCTTGAGCCTCCTTGAGTTCTCCTTGTAGCCTGAGATGTGACTTTGATAAAGCATAGTTTATGCTTCCAGTAGTCATGGGCTGCTTTGGCTACTCACTGGTCAGCAGGAGGCATTTGTTCTTGGATTCAGATATATAATGTGAGTTTCTGTTACCAAACTGTAGCCAGCATGCACGAATGGAAACTTGCAGATGTGCTAAATGCATTAATGCCGTGCCAGGTTCTGCTGTAGTTAAATGGGATCTTTGCCCATGAGCATTTGGGTTTTGTTGCTCATGTACAAGCCAGCCTGCTACCGAAAGCAGCACGTCTGATTGTTCAAGCAGGGCTGCAAGTAACTGCTGCCATTTAAAAGGTAATATTATATCAGATCCAGCCTGCAAACACACAGTCAAATTCTCACCTCTTTTTCATGAACTGTCCTCAGAGATCAGTAGGACATTAACATCTATCTAGAGTATGGATAAATGAGCGACAGAGAGCACAAGTCTTTCCAAATTGTGTATTTAAGGCACAGGAGAAAAAATTGTGAAGTTTTCTTGTTTTATATGGAAAATTGCCAGTTTCATTTTCTCATTACATGACTGTTTTTGTCAGAACAGACAGAAACATTTTGGGCTGATGGGCAGATAGCTCTCGCTGAAGCTTGTTGATGCCATAGAGACTGAAGTCTTGATCGCTGAATGTTGCAAACAGTTTGCCTCCGGCAAATGCATACTTCCAGTTTTGGCAGTGTCTAGTGTTTGAAAGAGACAGAGAGTGATGGATTCTCTGGTCAGCTCAGTTGAGCAAGCCTTAGACTCAGGTTTTATACTTTGCAGAGGGGAAAACCAGTTTGCAATAGACCTTGAAAAAATACTGGAAAAAAGACTTCTACTCATCTCGGGCTGCTGCGTTGCTCAGCCCTTCCACCAAAAATTAAATGTGCTCTCTCTGTCAAAATACTTCAGATATGCCAGATCTTAGCAGCCTGTTGGTGACCTGGATTCCCCAGGTTTCGGAGGCACCAGTGTCTTGTTCTGAAAGGCTTTGAGCAAAGCTGCCACAAGACTAGCAAATCCCAGCGTCTGTGGTGAGACTGAAATGTTCCCCACATGCCCTGTCTCCTTTTACCATCATTTCTCTCTTTTCCTCAATCAAACAAACGGAAAACCCAACACCTGGGATTTCCCAAGAGTTAGAAGGGTCTTGGGTTTCCCAGTGAAAGAAGGTTATCTGACTCCCATTCTGGATATCCCAGTCCATAGATTTCCATATGGATCCCAGTCCATATGGATCCACGGATCCATAGATTTCATGCTATTAAATCAGGAGAGTCTCCAGCAGTGATGGTGCATGCTGGAGACAGGGGGAGGGGGACTAGCTGACGAAGGAGAACGCAGCGCAGACTGTACGGACATCGGGTCGGGCTCGGATCTCGCTTGAAGAAGCTGCGTAGGTGTGGGAATCGCTGCTGTAGGTCGGATCTCTCAATGGCAGTGAGTGGGGTGGGGTGGTTGCAGATCAATAATCAGCACCCTGTGGTTGCTGTAAATCAAGGTTTGAATCTCTGACAGGCTGCAGAAGCCAGGAAGCGGCACAGAAATACCTCGCCTAACGTTTTTCCTCTCTCTCATTTCTGCATTACGCTGACCTAAATAGGAATCTCTGGTTAGATTTGGCTTCTTTCTGGCGGAAGGGGGATCGTTGCAAGGCTGGAGAAACGAGGCTCTCCGGAGCGGTCTGCGGTGGCTCTTTCCTCCCAGATACCGCACAGGGGAAGGAGCAAGTGACGGGTGGAGAATTAACAGGGGCTGGCAGCAGGGCCATGGGGCAGCCCGGCTCACGTGGAGTGCTGGAGTGGCAGCTGAGGACAGCTGATGCATTAAAGAAAGGAGGAAGGCTGAGTGACAGCCAGGCAGGGAGCCAGTCCAGAGATGCCCGTTCGGTTGGTTATTAAAATCCAATGGAACCACCACTGTGTATATTTATTAACAATTTGATCTCTGTGCTTCAGTTTTTGCCAGCCTTCCTTTCTCCCTTCGTTGAGAAATAGTAAGTGACTCAAGGCCAGCACCGCCTCCCGAGTTTGGAAGGTGCCTGATGCCAACAGTCACCCAAGCAGGCAACTTCAGAGGGCTCCGTCAAGGAGAGGGTGCAGCTGAGGACTAGTTTTGCTTGCTGCGTCCGCCTTTTCTTCCTTGCACAAGAGAAGGCTGCAGAGCGCTCTGCCCACACGTAGGGAATCGGTTCAGGGCGAAGAGGTAGCGTGTGACAAATTAGATGTTTGTAACCACAGCTGTATAGCTTCCTTGGACGGAGCAGGGTAAACAGTTATTATTTATTCTTGTTATACTGCCATTGCGAGCTAGCAGTGCTGCTCGTTTGTGACTTGGGTCTTTCCCAGAAAGACAGCCTGTTGGTTTTGAGAGAATAGCTGGGATCATGGCACTCTCACTTCTAAAAGCAAACCTGAGATAGTGGGGACCTCATCATCGGATATTCCCCAAATCGGAGGGCCTGCTTTTGTTTCCCAGGTATTCCCAAACAGCAGTTAGCCTGTGCATGCTAATGCATTTTAATGAATTTTGACAAGGTCACAAGAGCCCATTTGTTGCTTGCCTGCTTTGTCCTTGCTTGCACATATGAATGAAGCTTTCCCATACTTAGCCGTATACCACCTCCAGTCAGCTTAAGTGTGTGTGTGTTTATATTTGAAAGTATTTCTACTCACTTGTCAGGTATTCAGTTTGAAACAGAGCTGCCTGATAGACTAATCAGCAGAGAAAGGGGAAGAACATATTTTGGCGTTCTTATTTCTGTTGCTTTCTTGAAGAAGGCGAGAAAGAGTTGGAACAAATCAGCTCCTTGCTGGGTAATCCAGGGCCAGACGAAGGAAATGGGCAGTAAAAATGTTTTTAGTAAAGGAAGAGTCTAGAAAAGGATAGACAGGCTTTAAAGAGATGGTCTTGAGGCGTCTGAGAGTACTGGACGAATGATCTGCAACAAGCAGCTTCTCGAATGAGTTAGGTCAGGAGCTGCTGGTCCTCAAAGCCGTAGTGATCATCTCCTGCCACCGTTGTTCTTAGCATGTCCGAGCCAGCCAGCATCCCCGTGATGCGAACCTGCATTACTGTCCCCCGCAGTGGTCAGGGCTGCCACAGTGGCATGTTCATGGAGAGCAGTGGCTGGGAGCTGGGGAGGAAAATGCTGGCTCCTCGCAGACAGCACCAGCGCAGAGCGTGCTGCGCGGGAGTAACCGCCACGCGTGTTTCGGTGGGGAATACTGAAGCAAACCCGTCCAGCCCAAGAAGGGATTTCTGTGTGTAGTTGATACTTCAGACTCAAGTGCCTGGTGAAATACTGTCGTCTATTTTTTTCATTTGTGATGTACTTGAAGCGGAGGGCTGATGATACCCACGCCTCCCTGCTAACCAGAATTATTCTAGGATTTTAGTTGCTTTGAGGATGGTATCCTTCTCTCTCAGATTTGGGCCTGTAGTCAAATCTATCCTAAGCAAAAGCAATGCTACTAAATTGTGTGGAGTTATACCTGCCTGTCCTGGGGGGACTTGGTCTTCTGGATTTTATGGTCCTTGTGCGAATACTCACCTGGGAAATAGGAGTTTTGCTTTTCAAGAGAACATAACACCCAGCTAATTTCACTGCCTCTCTTACAGCCAGGCTTCTCACGAGGGCTAAGCAACAGCATCCTATTTAAAAATCCTGTCCCACTTTTGGAATGCCCATGCCATCTGAAAGCCATGGCCTTATTTTATCTGTTTATATCTAGGAATAGTCTTGGGGAAACGGGAGTTTTGTTTTCCCATCACATTTACTCCCCAGTGCAACAGTTAAAAAACTATTTTTCAAAGTGTTGAGAAAGCCCAAATTTTTCCCCAGTAACTCAGAGCACAGGAATGTCCTATGGCAAAAGAAGCCCTGGCAAGGACATGCGTGCCAGCATGTCAGCTGGCCAAGTATGGGAGATCCCCCACCATTTCCTGCCTGAGGGTTCCCAGGGTGCAACTTGGGAACACACTGTGTTTATTTTGGATGTGTGAAGCCCCTGTAAAGATTCTCTGTACATGTCTGGCTTTAAATATATGTAGTTACGCTTTACCAACATGTTTCAGCCTACACAGGGCAACATCTGTTGAAACATGCAACTCTGGCTTAGTTGTAGCAAAGAAAATGAAGGAAAACAATTTCATCCATCATTAGACCAACACTTGGGAGAAGATTTAGGCCTTGTTCCATTTCCTAAAGCTAAGCAAATTTTGGCCTCATCAGCCCGGAGGAATAATCAAATCGCTGATGCTTCAGCTGTCTCTGGCTGTGACGTAAAGGCAGCCTCTCGCAGAGCAACGACTCAAACCACGCGTAGCGCTGCTGACCGACGAGGGCTGTCAGGAAACCAGTGGACGGTGTGCTGAAAGCAGCTCTCCCCGTTCAGCGTTGGTTCTCACTTGCCAGCGGTTTTTGAGTGCAACCCGTGTTAAAGCAACGCAACTGGAGGTCCCGGGAGAGAAGCACTGATTGCTGCAGTAAGGGGTAACTCTTAGAGGGTAGGGGGAAAATACCCGTGTAAAAAGATCTCTTTGCCGCAATGCCATTCAGAAGTGCTGTGTCTGTTGATGGAGGGCAGGTGAACTCCTCCTAAAACCCGATCAGCAGCTCTCCGTAGTATGCAGACCTGCTTTTCCATCTTCCATGATGACCATGTACAATTAACGTGTATCCTCTCAGCCTCCTCCAAACGTCTGTGTAAGCTGGATAGTAGCATGGCAATGTCTGATACTAATCCTAAACTGCATCTATAGCCTAAGCAACTGTAGGCACAAATCTGCAGTCTTCTCTCTGCCCACCAATTTAGAAATAAGTGATGAGAGCGCAGTCGTGTGAGTCCAGCCGAGCGAGCCACCGGGCAGCTCTCCCATGTTCCCAGGTCAGAACAATGCACGTTTGTGGTCAGTCGCCTGAGCGTAGGCTGAATTTAGGGGTGGACATTGGCCATCTGCACAGTGACCTTCATGAGCACATTGCAGAAGGAGCTGCACGAGGTGTGCCCACCTTGTGCCCTGCAGCCTCCGCACACCCTACGGTCATCGTCCTGGGACACTGTCGTCTGAGACCGCCGAAGTTGCTGGCCGTTGCGTAGCGACTCTTAAGCAAAACTGTGATGTGCTTAATAATTAGTGTAAAATTTAGAAGTTAGTCATACCCACCACAGCCCTAGAGTGGATCTGGTTACACTGGGGTTAGGTGGTGGGGCTTTTCTAGGGATATGAGCTGTTATTAGATGTGAATTTTTTTCATGGTACTAAATGACTGGCAGCACTCGCTATTGTAGGCCAGGACTGGGAGAGGTTTTACTGGGAGCCAGCTTAGAGGAACAGTGACTTTCTATGGTTTTCCCGTTGCTGATCAGATACTTTTCTAAATGCTATCTCCCTCTATTGATAAGCAAGGACATAATGCTTATTTCCCTTAACTTGAAGCAGCAGTGTTAATGTCTGATTAATCCTATGACATACAGGTCATGCTTGTTAAAATTGAAAGCCACAGATGATTGTATTTGGAAGAGATTGCCGTATCACGCTGAATTAGTATTAGAAGCGTTGTTTTCAGTTTCACTTTCTTTATATGTATAGGGCAGGGTTTCTTCCCTAAGATTTATGGATTTACAACTCTACCATTTCTTGTGGATCAAGATATTTATATAACTGTACTTTGAAAACACTTCTGTTCTTATGAATGAGTTGTAATCCTTCAAAAGAACAAAGCCCATACTGCCTTAGACTTAGAAGAATAAACAAAAATTAAGAGGTTTAGCTGTTATTTACTAGTTTCTGAAATCTAAAACATCTGTGATTAGGAAGCTTGAAAGTCTGTTTAGATAGATAGTTGAGAATTTGTTTTGGTTTGGTTTGTTTAGAAAGTATGCCAGTTATTTCAGATGTTCTGCCTATAAAGAATGTAAAACAATTTAGTTGTCCCAGGTCTGAATTTAATCCAAGTCACTGGCAGAAGGTCACTAAATTCAGTCCAGGGTTTCACTCAGACCTGTCATTGTTTAGACCTAAAAAATGTTACCATAAAACTGTTGGCATGTTTGTTATTCAGGGAGTATAATGTCTTAATTGAAATGGTACCAGAAACTATTCAAAAAACTTCTATTACAGTTCACATGACAGACAGTATTTTATAGCTTTAACATCTGTTTTAAGGCCAACATGTGAGATTTAGCCTTTGTCTGACTATAACTCTTTTGATTTCATTGAAGTTGCACCCACTTAAATCCTGATTGAATTTGTCTTGCATGATTGGTTTTTTAATGCTATGATTTAATTTTCTTTATCTCTAACGCAGTGTTACAGTATGGATCTTCAGAGCATGTTAGAATAAGGTCAATAACAGATCCTTTCTTCTTTTTTCATTTTCCCAGTTACAGGGATCCATTAAAAGAAAACTGGAAGACGATAGCTCTCCTGCCTCCAGTGGCGTGCCTGATGTCATTTTCCCAAATGACAGTAAAAGACTTTGTCTTGATGACGTAAACCTTGCCATGGGCCAAGGTGCCAATCCCAATGTGGCGTGTCCAGAAATGCAAAGTTCTCCGTTCTCCACCAGTCACAGCGCTTCTTCCCTGGGAGTCGCGGGTCATTCAGTGCTCCTTGAAAACAATCACATGAATGGCGGTGGCATTGGTTCCCCGTTCTCAGTGCCACCCAACACAGAAATAAATCAGAAGGGGTCAATAGGAGGGCAAAACAATAACATTGTCCACTACGATGAAAAAGGAAACAGCTTACAGTCTGTGGACCAAGAGCTGCAAGATCTATTGGAAGAGCTGACGAAAATGCCTGATCCTTCTCCCAATGACCTGGATCTGGAGAAGATTTTGTGCAGCAAGGCTGAAGAGCCACTTGGGCTGAGTCATTCTCAACCAAGCATAAGTACCACTCCAAAGTCCTCCCCGCAGAATTCCCACTTGGAGAACCATGTTGCTAACAAAGATTTTTCTCCGGGCTGCAATCCAACCAGTGGAGGATCTCCTCAGATGAGACCATCATCTGCTGGAGCTAACTTCCAGGTTCCTCCCTCAAACAAACCTGCTGCATCACCCATCTCTACAGCAGCCCAGAGCAAGAACCAGCCACCGCCTATGCTTCCCGTACCCTTACCCAACATACCTGGCTCCAACTGGCACGCTCAGCAGCTAAAGCAGCTGGCAGCTAGCAAGCAGGTGTCTACTACTAAGCAACAAGTACAGGCTCCCAGTTGGCCAACTATGTCTCCTCCTGGTCTCTCTCCGCCTTACAGGGCAGGATCATCCCCACACCATCAGCCTTTCAGTCCTCAAAATGTTATGGTGTCTGGCATGCCTGCTAATAATTTACCAGGAAACAACATTCAGAGTCCTCAAAACACGCTGCTTTCAAGCATGACTTCCAGCAGCACCCCATCCAGTGGCCCCTCTCCTCCTTACGGGTCTGAGAAGCTCTCCAGTCCGGCTCTGAACCAGCAGCCCTTCAGCCCGCAGAGCTCCATGCTGCCCACCCTGACGGCAGCCAGCTTACCACCCAGCAACATTAAAAGTCCACAGAACAACTTGGTTGCCAGCATGGCCTCCACAAATACTGGACCTTCTCCACCGTACAGGCCAGAAAAGCTGTCAAGCCCAGCTCTGCATCAGCAGCCCTTCAGTCCTCAAGGTACATTAATCTCCAACATCACTCCCACCAGCAACCCCACAAGTATGCAGAGCTCGCTTTTTAAATCAATGACTACTAACCAGTCCAAAAATATGAACATAATTATGCAACAGCCATCCAGTAGCTTACAGCAAGGTCTGGTGAATGAGAGCCCTGTTAGCCAAGACCAGTTTTCTTTCAATAACACCAAACCACTGTCTCACTTTGCCTCAGAGTCAGCTACTCAAAAGATGTCACCTCTGACAGCAGGACAAGGGCAGCAGTCTCTCATTCACTATCTCCAGCAGCAGCAGCAGCAGCAGCAGCAGCAGCAGCAGCCGCAGCCGCCTCCAGCCCCGCAGCAGTCCCAGCAGGCTAACAACAGCCAGTTCCTCCAGCAGCAGTTCCGACAGCTGATACAGCCACATCGGATGCAGAGGCACGTGCAGCCTGCCACATTGCCGTCTCAAAGCAGACAGGTGAGAACGTCTCTTCTGTCTTATAGGGCTTGTGTGAAAATATTGAGTCATTTATTTCCTTATTTTTACTTTCCTTTGTGTTTCAAATGCGACGGCGCTAAACTTCTGGGGTGCGCGCGGTGTATGCAAGGACAAGGCAGTAACAACGTCCTGGTGTTATCAGAAGTAACTTTATTTACTTCTTCAATTGAAATGTACTGTAATTCTACCGTGAATTGTCTCTTCTAGCCCAGTGGAGCTTTATGCTATTAGGCAAAACTCATTCCATACCACTAAAATAAAGTATTTTTGCGTGTATAGGTGGTATTCTTATTTAGCTGATATTGTAAGCTGTAGAGATGTTCCCATAATATCTTTCCCATCATCTTTTTAGTGGGAATATATTTTTTTTTTCTTAGTGCCCTTCAACAAATTCATCTGTGTGTTATGCTTCTGAGGCTAGAAAAGATCAGGTGGGGTGAGAAGTGAAGTTAAAATATGACTCCTTCATGGACAGCAGGTCAAACAGTACAGCTCCCGAATAGCAAAGAGGCAGACTTGAAATACCTGTTACCAGCATTTGCCAGAAGCAATGCCCTGCTTTGGATGAGGGCCATTCCCCACCCTTTGTTGATCTGCGATACCAACCGAGCTGGTAAATGCAAAAATGCAGCTGGCAGGAGTGAGACACAGCCCTCATTTCTCTCCAGCAACCTTCATCCTGAGATTGAAGGAGTGGTGCGAAGCACTATCCGCTCCTACCCCAGACAAGAGAGATTTACTTTGAATGGGGACTTCAGAGCAAGGAGGGGCTTGGGGACTCGGTCCGAGAGCACCCTGGGTCTGGGGACTAAATAGCTTTTTGTTACGAATAGTCGGAAACAGATTGAACCTCACCACCAAAGCCAAGTCCCTTGTTAGGCTGACCCAACACTTTGGAAGCAGAATACTTCACGCTGCTTAGCTGTGCACACAGGCGCTCCATCAGCTCCTTGCGAAGGACTCAAACACTTTGCACCCAGCAAACCAGAGGCTGATCTCCGAAGCTCTGCGAGGATCCGCTCGAGAGTGCGGTGTTTAGCTGGGGAATGCACTCCAGAGCCTGGGTTTCTTTGCTCTTCTTCCCTGCTAAGTGACTCTCTACAACTACCTGAAAGGGGGTTGCAGAGCGGTGGGTGTTGGTCTCTTCTCCCAAGTGACTAGTGACAGGACGAGAGAAAATGGCCTCAAGTTGCGCCAGGGGAGGTTTAGGCTGGATATTAGGAAAAATTTCTTTCCTGAGAGAGTGGTGAGACACTGGAATAAGCTGCCCAGGGAGGTGGTGGAGTCACCATCCCTGGAGGTGTTCAAGGAACATGTGGACGAGGCATTGTGGGACATGGTTTAGTGGGCATGGTGGGGTTGGGTTGGTGGTTGGACTTGATGATCTTACAGGTCTTTTCCAACCTTAGTGATTCTGTGATTCTGTGACTGGTTCTTACAGAGGTGGATTTCTTCAGTGTAGGTGACTTGGTGTAACCTTGTCATATGATAGCAATGAGAAATAAGGGAATAGTTACTAAATGGCAGCTTCTTAGTGGGAAATTAATGAGGTGCATTTCCACTGTGCCGCTTTAGGATCGACTCACTCTTTTCCACATTGTGCACGCTCAGTGCTCCCTTGCTTCGATACAGCAGCTTTAAAACAGACAGCTGGGAAGGACTGGTGACTTGCTGAATTTGCTTATCCAAATATATAACATGTAATGATACGGCATATATACTTCACTTTAAAGGGTTATCAATACACGGCCTCTAATTCAACAAAGGCCTGAAGCAATTGTGTTGCTTTAAGCACGTGAGGACCCTGTTTGTGTTCAGTGGGACGCAAATTAAACAGAAAGTAGAGGGTTTTGCTGGCTTGGGATCTAAGGGTATGGATGGACATACGATTGAAAGTGAGTAAGTTGCTGCAGCTTCATGAATTACTGCACGTGAGATGTTTTACTCTGGAGGGAGTGTGGATGAAGAAAACATTCACGGTGTTTTACTGCACCTCGGATGATAGCTGGTAAGTTGTTAAACTGCAGTAACATGATCGCTTTTGATCATATGTCCATAACCTTTGAGCATATATTTTTTTCTGGCTCCCCCGCTGGGTGTGTGGAATTGCCACGTCCCGGTTGGATTCCTGAGGTTTCCTGTGCCCTAGTTCTTCCCGCTTTGCATTTTTGCCTTACACCCCTGAACCCCCTACATCATTGATTAGCCAAAAAAAAAGGGGGGGGGAGAAAAATTCATGCAGTGACTCTCTTTAATTGGCCAAAGTTGCCCCTCTTCCAGCAACTTCCCCCGTGCTTTGCCGGTGCTGCATTTTTAGCTGATTCTCACTGTCAGAGAGAGTTGTTATAATTTGGCGGCTATCAGTAAAGATCAAGGACAGTTAAGACAATGATTACAGGTGATGAGCCTTTTACATTTTCAGACTAGTTAGGTAAGCTTATGGTGTCTCCCTCATTGTACAAGTAAGACTTATTACAATAATTACACACCAGATGACAGAGATTCAGTTTTACAGTCTGCTGAGCCACCGAAGAAAGACGGTGGATGTTCAGGAGTGGAATATTTTGTGAGGTTTTCATAACTTTATTGCAAATCTCACAGAAGAAAATGGATCCTGAGTGCTCAAGTAAAAGAAAAATGCCATGGAAAAAATAGCCTAGGTAGGAAACCTTAAAATTCTGGGATACTTGCTACATTTCTTTGAATCTAGCATGTAGATCTGTTATTTGTCTGCAATAGATTTCTTATTTACATTGAGACATTGATACTGAAATTTTGGACCCGACCTGCTGTGTACCAATTTTACTCCATTCTAGCAAAGTAGCTCCAGTGACTGTGCGTCTGATTTCCAGCAGTGTTCCCGCAGCTGAATTTGAGCTTTGCAGAATCTCGGTGCCAGTTCTCTCCTGAGGCAGGTGATGAATTAGGACTCTTCAAGCATAGAGCAGTTGTTTCATTAAAAGGCAAAACATTAAAGATTCAGAAGACAGGGGCGACAACTTCTGCATCTTCAAAAATTAGTAACCTTCTGGTGGAAAATTGCCTTTTTTAGCCTCATTCACAGAAATTTGCTCGAAGAAAAATAACAGCATTCCCTGGAATGTTGTTTAGTGTTTAAAAGTCATCCCCTTACTCTGTGTGTGTGTTTGTAAATGTGCCTAAAATTTATAAAAAGAAGGCAGAGCACTCTCTTCTTTTGAGCAAGAGGTGCAGCTTTGTACAGAAGAAGAATGTGGATGGTGGCCAGTTGGAGGGAGAACAATAAACCATGAAATTTGAGCCTTGTAGCAGGCCGAGCAACACGGGGAAGAGCGCAGCGGCTGGGACACAGACCCAGAGTGAGCTTTTTGCTGTTGTTTTAATGCGTATTAAAGCAAAGACTCCACATTCCAAAAGCTGGGTTACTAGCAACGCCTCACAGCTCTACCATTTTTGGACTTCATGATATATCTCTTAAGCGTAATCAGTCTGCATCCCAGATGCTGTATTGCCTGCGCAACTGGTAAATCTGATAAGGGCTGATCTTTTCCCATCTGAAGCACTATGTCTTTATTGTTGAGCATTGGCGGGTATTGATCGAGGCACTGACAGTTTGCATTGTGCGATATCGCAAAGCCTGGTGGTGCTAACATTGCTCTTGCGGGTATGTGCAGGTTTTCAGTTTACGTGTGTAGGACTGATGCTTGGAGAGTGAAATAATACTCAAAGGTCTGGGCTCATAAATCCACAATATAAAGATGGTAGTAAATGCCAGAGAGTCAAAGATAGTCTCCAAAACTATCACACACGGTTTTCTGGGCTTAAGCTTAGCCACTTGACTTTATTGGCTGTTTCTGGGTGCATGAAAAGCTGCATTTGCCCAGGCAGGTTGACTAGTTGGGCATCTCCCTGATTTTCACGTCTAAATGCAGTTTGTGCTTGCAAATCTCCTATTCTGGCGTGTCAGATATATTGGGCCCAATTCTGCCTTCAGCAAGGCTGATACAACATCACAGCTTCCAGAAGAGCTCTTCTTTTCCTCCCACCAGTGTAAGAACAGAGACGGGTCTTTGTGCCCGGAAAGGAGGGTTCCCCTGAAGGCGGGAGAGCGAGCCGGTGATCTTTGCAGTTTAAGTCAGGCTGGAATAAAAGAAACGCTTTGGGTGGCCATTACTTTTCCAAGCCTGAGTTTGGCTGAGTTAATATTTGAGAGTCTGGGGGAGGAGGGCAGCATTGCCCGCTGCTCTGCGTGTAAAACGTTGCAAACCAAAACACAACGTAAAAGGTGGTTTCGTTGGGGGGATGTAGCTAATAAATAGCCATTGTTTGGGTGGGACACAGTGTGTGTTTCTGAGCTCCACTTGCGCTGTAGGAACCCAATGTGCTATTCTTAGAGCTCTCCGCATTCCTGCTGACATCCAGATAGTTGTATACTGGATTGTCAGTGAAGGGCATATTTTTTTCAGCTCCATTGCCAAAAATGATGGTAAAGGAAAAATGATAGAAGAAGAAACAGAGAGAAAATAATATTATTTGCACTAAAAATGGCTATATTTTACCACATGTGGACTGCATATGAGATAGTGAAGAACATGCTGAAGACTAAAAACACCTTTGAAAAGGACTTGACAGTGTTTCTTTAACTGTGGTAAGAGCAGCAATACAGTATCTGAGTTGGCAGAGTAAATTATAGGTTGCAGAGAAACACCAAAACCCCTGAGCTAGATTAAATATACTAGGCGGAAAAAAATTAAACAAAAAATCTTGTTTTTGAGCATGAGTCCTCTAAATATAGAAACAAAACTGAAGAAGAAATGCACTGTTATAAAGAGCAAACTGACCCAGAGCTTAGATGTCAAAGGTTAAATAAATATAATGGAATACAAAATACAGCTTTTATTAATATAAACAGAAATGTTAATACCACGGACTGATTCCTGGGTGTCCTATGTTATGTGAAGTTATTTCTGCCCATGTAAAGTCAGCGCGCCGTGACTGTTAGGTGAGACATGAGACTGTTCTGATTGAGCAGCACTTTATGTTTATAAGCTCTGATGCAGATTGATTAAGAGTTTGGAAAAGCAGAGATCACAGCCGACAGCATCTGAGTACATACAGTCCTCTTGTAAGTACAGGGAAAAATCATGTTTTATTTGGGGTTTCTGAGATGTCACAAGGAGTCTTCCTAACACATAAAACAACTATAGTATCATGTATTATTAATAAGACCAAAAGTACTGGCCAGACGGCATCTGCAGTTTCAACCCCCACCCCTTTAAGTGTCAAACTTATCTTTAAAGCCACTTTGAATGAAGTTCCACTGGTATTTCCCCCTCATCTTCTTCCCTTTTCCTTTTCCTCTTCCTCTTCCTTTTCCTTTTCCTTTTTTCCTTTTCCTTTTTTATTTTTCTTTTCTTTTTTAATTTTGTTTCATTTCTGTTTCTTTTTTCTTTTCTCTTTTTCTTTTCTCTTTTTGTTTCTTTTATCTGTTTCTTTTCTCTTTTTGTTTCTTTTCTCTTTTCGTTTTCTTTCTCTTTTCCTTTCCTTTCTCTTTTCCTTTCCTTTCTCTTTTCGTTTTGTTTCTCATCTCGTTTCCTTTCTCATTTTGTTTCTCCTTTCTTTTCTTCTTTTCCCTTTTCCTGTCTTTCCTTTTTTCTCCGGAAAAAGTTTTTTAAATATTACTTTTTTTTTTTTCTTTTACTAATGCCGTGGAGAAGAAAAACAGATTTGATTTCAAAGGGCAGTGGCAGCACAATACCGAAGCAAAGCCTTTGAGGGAGTGGAGAGCTTTTGAAGGCAAAGCAACAAGCCCTTCAGCTAATTAAGTGCCTTTGAATAGGCGAATAAAGGAAGCTGGTGATGAATCTGGATTACAGAGAGCAATAAGGCTGAGCCTGGAGTTTGACCTCTCCACAGATGTAAAAACACCTTCTTGAATGGTCATTTCTGAATTTATATTTATTGACTTGCAACTGAGTTGATATTTTTTTTCAAACTTGAAGATTCTCCCCTCCCTTCTTTCAGGAGAGTCTGAAAGGAGCTTGACTGAAACTATCGGACTGCCATCTTCTCCCTTCCCCTCCCTCCCCTGCCAATAAATAATGTAAGATAAGTTTTGGAAAGTAAGGAGTAAACTTGTGGAAAGAAACGGGGTGTTTGGCCTCAACATGCCAACAGTAATACAACATTTTCGGAAGTGCAGTCATCAAGATAAAAACCTTAGTTCACATCTGATCTTCTTAGCCCACTGCTCTTTTGCAGTGTTTTCTAAATCGCCTGTGGTGGTGTCCTCCGTTAGATGACAGGTATTTCAAAGCATTTTCCTGTTCTAGCGGAGCCCTTGTAGCCATGCCTTAACCTTCCCAGTTCTTCGGCTTGTATTTTAAGATGTTTACAGGCATCGATACTTCTAGGAGCTCTGCCTAATGCACTCATCATTCCTTCCCATTTCGTGATCTGTTGTGCTGAAAGCACTCTTGGACACCACATAGCACATCATTAGGGGAGGCAATCTGCAGAGGAGAAGCTTGTAAATAGACCAGATCCTTCTGAAGACCATGTGGGGAGCATCCTCCCCCACCCTCGCCATCGCCCTCCTTTCGCGTCTGAAACGAATGTGGAGGCTACACCAAAGCCGCAGCGCTTCCCTCAAGCCAGCCGGCTCTCTCCCTGGCTTATGACCTGTTTAATAAAATGGAAGGTGTTCCGCCAGCAGCTCAGCACTTGGGACACAGGCAACTCTACGGGAATCTCACGCCGGACAAAGTAAAATCCACTTAGAAAGAAAAAAGAGACTCGGGAGGTCCTATAAACACCAGGGAGGGGTGCTGGGAGGCGTTCGGGAAAGTCCTGCTCTGCGTTACCCGCAGGCCGAGGACGCGACGTGTGTGCGGGCTGGCGGGGCAGTGTCCAGGGTTTTGGTGGAGAAGGACGAGAGGAAGTAGTACTCGCGGACTGCGCACACGTAGATGGAAATGTGACTTACCCCAGAGAAATGTAGGACAAGGTGCTGAATTTCAGCCGAACAGGCTGCTTTTACGGAGTTCCCCAGTGCCCGGGACACAGGCTGTGTGTCAGGGCTGTGTCCCCCCTCCCCTCCTGGCAGGGCCGTACGGCTGCGGGGCGAGCGGAGGAGAGTGTGCCATCGCACGGAGGCTCTGCATGAACTCTAAAAAACCCCTTGCTTCTGTGGTTTTCAGCTTTAAGCAACAGACAGTCGTTTCCTTCTGCTCTGCAGCGGGGGGTGGGAGAGAACCTCTTCTCTCAAAGGTCTAGGGAAGGTGGTGGTATCATGCTTCGATGTGAAACCATATTCTGACACCCATTTGTACCAAACCCGCTCTGATCCTGCCAGCCCAGGTGGGCAGTTTCTCTCGTGTTTTCTAGGCAGCTTGGTAGCAGTATTCGCAAGTTTTCCTGGGCTAAACATCGGCTGAATCAGGCCCCAACTGTTTTCTTGCTTTCTTTTTTTTCAAGTAACCCATTTTGCTTTATTACCACCAAAAAAAAAAAAAAAATCCATATGCAGAAATCTTTAATGTATAAGCAGTTGAGCAAAAGATTTTGAACATCTCTTTTTTCTCAGCTGTGCCCTTAGCTGTGATGAAGTTCTAAACACCCTAGGAATCTAGGGAAAGACTCGGGGACCTTCTCACTGTCTGGCTTCGTAATAAATGCCATAACTTCCTTCTGCATATCATTCTTAAAAATAACAGTGTGAAGAGTGGTTAGTGATGGGTAGGACACACCACTTGCATCCTCACTTACAAAGGCAGCGCACCCATAATTCTTATATTGAAAAGGTGTGTTCACGGCACGGCACGCTGATGAATAGCAGTGAGGAAATGGTTTCCATGACCCTATTGTACATCCAGCTCGTTTCATCTGTGCTGTAAATTCCCATTAATATCAGAATGTCTTAATTCCATTTTTTCCCACGTCCGTGAAAGATAGGTTTGTTCGCTGTCTGTATTTTCTGTATCTTTCTTAGTAAATGGCAGTTTGGGGAGGTTGTTTTGCGCTAAAAGCAGCCTGGCTTTCAGAAAATGTGCTCACTTCCCTAAAACCATGCCCGTCTTATGACCTCAAATTCGATGCCTAAATTCATAATTAATTTTAATACTTTTTGCAGCGGTACTGTGAGAGCGTGCTTTGTAGCCTTGATTTTGGGGGGGCTTTCTACTTAGTATTGTCTTGCAGTAGTCTAAAATTACATCTGTATTCCACGAGGCAGAAATACTTACGGAACCAAAGTCTAATTTAACAATTCGAATAAAAAGCAACAAATACATAAGAGAGTCCCTCAGATGCTGTTAAATCATGTGCCTGGCGCCGGACGGCGGTTCGGCAGGGTGGGGTGACGGGAACAGCCTCCTTCGTCCTTCTGCTCTGCTCCTCTGTCATTTCTGCCTCGCTGCAGTAAACGCTGCACACCAAATAAAAGTACAAACATGTTTTGTTTCAGATGCAATAGCTAGAAATAACTTTCCTGGTAGAATGAACTCAGTCTCTTTTTTCTTTTTCTCTGGGCATTTTGGAGAAATTTCAGTGTGTGGGTGGGGGGAAAACAAAGCCGTGGCTGTAAACAGGAACTGATATTGTCTCCGCGCCTGAATGGGGAGAGAAACTGAGCTGGCCTCGGTGGCTCGCTCGTGCATCTGCGAGTCTGGAAACACTGGGATGATTCACAGTTTGCTGATTAATACAGGAGCGAGCAAAATGGTGTGAATTAACGGCCATTACAGAGCTGCGCTGGATGGCAAATATCCCCCTAGAACAAATGATGTTTCACGAAGATTGCTTAGAGGAAGAGGTAATGGGTCTTAAATACAAATTAGAAGCAGTCCCATCAAAGCTGTTAACATTAAGGTTTGAAAGCCAAACACTATTATGAGCTGTCTTCAAAAACTCTGTCCATTTAGGAAGCGTATCAGTCTGCTGTGTTGGCTGTGGAGTATTTCTGTCTCGAGCGCTTTGGACTGTTTCAAGCAGCCAGCGCTAATAATTGATAGAAATCCACAATCAGAATGTAGCAGCTCTTCTTAGGGCTTTGAAGGCTCATCACTCTATTACATGTATGTGTTAAAGTTAAATTTTTTATAGCATATTTCAAGGCAAATCTTATTATGAGTACATAAGTCTTAAAAGCACTACTGTTAACAAGTAATCCTGTATTACAGTTTAACCCTTTGCACATGGGAATGTTAAAAGAAGAAAGGAAATACATTACTTCAGCATAAATAATATTCTGTATATAACCAGCAAAATTATTTAACATTTCTCATTGAAGTAATGAAAATGCGATACCTTAGATCAGTGTCAGACAGATGCAGATGTGAATGCAGGTTGCGGACAAGCTGTGCCGAGCTATTTTTCCCCATTATGGAATTGGTAAGAGACCCACAAGGAGGGTGAGCCCTGTAATGTAGACAAAATAGTATGATATCCCGGTCTAAGGCATTACATTAACAGCTTGATCTTGTAAAGATTCACACACACTTAAATTTACGCAGTGGGAGGTCATTCCAGGACGACTACAGGATTATTTCTGAGAGCAGAGTGAATCATGTGTGTATATAGTCTTTGTACGCTCAAGAAAGACCAAAGGTGGAGGAGAAGGATGCCGCAAAGGGCACAGTAATCATTGGCAATGGCATATTAGTGCTACGAGAAAAAAAGAGGGAGTTGGAAGCTTTGATGCACTTGTTCCTACCTCAGCTCAAGTTTACATTTGAATTATTTTCGGCTTTTCTGTTGTGTTTTTTCTGGGGGTTAGTACCAGCATTTATTTTGTAAACGTGCCAAACTTTGAATAAGTTTATGTTTTAATCAGTCCAGTGATTATTTGCAGGCCTCTGGGGTTTGTTTTTTACAGTCACAAGTTGCAGAAGCAAAATTTGCCCCTTGCAGGAAGAAAAGCTGCCCCTTTCTCTCGGGCACAGCAATAACAACAGCAAATCGGGGGGGGGGGAAATTCTTAACAAAGACTTTTCCCCTCTCTTTTTCTTTTTCTTTTGTGATTGCAGGCTGCTAATGTTAATGTTAATGTGTTTCTTCCCGTGCTATTCTGGGATACCAGTAGTACCGTATCCCTGTCATAAGCAAATCCATTTCTCTCAGTACTTAAATACTCAGGGCTTTTGGAAGCTTCTCTTTGCATAATAAATGTGTTTAATATTTCCTTTACTCTCCGGCATTATTAAGTATAAACTGTTACTGTACTGGATTGAAGGGTAGTTTACACGGCACTTGTATTTGCCTAGTCTGTGTTCTTTTACCATTGCTCCGAAGGGCGTGTTTAAGCAATGAATGAATGATCGCGTGAGCATTATTTTTTTGTTCCGTACAACCCCCTTTTTCTCCTCCTTTCCAGCTCAGTCAGCACACTTTCCGTAGCGGCATTTTAGTTTTCTACGTGGAAATGCGGCGTTTAGCAGAACAGATGCGTAACAAGGATGAGATACTTTTTTTGCTCCTTTCCCTCTTCTCCCAAGAGATACCCTGTGACTTCCTCTATTAGTCCATTAATCGCCGTAGCTCAAAATTCGGTCTGATCAAAGGAGCAGAACGAGGTTGAAAAGTGCAGATTCTGGCAATTGACTTGACTGTTTAGATTCCCCGCTGAGCTCATTTAGAGCTGGAATTAAGCTATTCCTGCTGTATTTTTCGTCCTTGGCTCGGCAGCAGCGCTGCGCCCAGCGCCGCACCGGGGGAGAGCTGAAGGCAGCGCAGCCGTTCCCACAGCCCGGACCCAGCCTGCGCCGGAGATCTGCAGAGCTGAATCTCCCTGGGCCAGGAGAAAGCTGAGTAATCTTCTCTTAGTTTGATAAGGTCTGTGTTTAGATTGCATTAGCTAGTCGACTGCAGAAAAAGTGGAGAACCTGTTAACTGAAGGTGCCGGGGTCAATATCGCTGATTCTGTGTTCTTTACTTTAAGCGTCAGGTTTTGGTCTCTTGCAGCTCTCTCTCTACTGAGGTTGGTGCGCGTGTTATGAGTGGGAAGGAAAGAATTAAAAAATATGTAAACGGGAAATTTGTAAACAACATGAAGTTTCTTGTAAAAGTTTTCTTTACGATGTAATGACTCACTTAAGGAATACAGTTGGTTTGAATGCCTGTTTATACGTGCAGTTAGAAACTGGTGCTGTTTTCTCTCATTAATAGTCTTGTTGGTTCTTGTGTGCTTAAGGCAAAAATGCAGACTGCCCATACCTGTGTTGTTTGCTGCAGATTAACATCTGATTTTGCAATCCTTACACATCTCAAATTCCTGTTGATGTAACCAGGAGTTACAAGTTCTCCAGGAATAGTGTTGGACTCTTGATGTCGTTATTTGTGGTTCTACAGTTCCCCAAACTGTGCTAATATCTCTCAAACAGAGAGAGAGTGATTTGATGTCTAAGTTCTTAGCTCATTAAAATGAATTACTGTTACTGAAATGTGAATGGCATTCTATTATCAGAAAATATTATGTATTTAATGGTTTAAGAGTGTTTAAGGTCAGCAAGAACAGAGAAATGCTGATAACATCACCATAGACTGTGTGATGGTCCTGAAATGTGAGTAAATCTTTAACTGAAAAAAGTTTTGCTAGACATATTGGTGTTTTCCCATAGTTTAGGACTTTGTCTAAAATCCCCAACATTAACTTATGTTGTATTTTACTTTTTAAAAAAAAACAAAGAAAATAAAACCCGACCATTTAATAAGAACTCTTTTTATTAAGAAAAAATATTGGCAGTGAGGGGGGAAATGGACAAATCCATTTCGTACCCAGTCCAGAGTCTGAGCTTTCTCTGACACAGGTGTCATATATCTATATGTCCACCAATTTTAATTTTAAAAAGAACTGTGACCTTCGTCAGGGACCCTATGTGAAACAAGATTAGAAAGGGACTCCTGACTTGGGTATGCTGTTCCATTCTAGGTTTACACAATACATAAAACTACTGTGCTTTAGCTTACAGAGGTTTCCTCAAATTTCATACAGTAGAATAAAATCTTGCTCTGTGATTTCTTATTTTTTCTGCTTATGATAACAGTATTGAGGCTTTTCATAAGAGGAAATGCTGTCTAGCTGCATTTAAAATACACGTTTTTGTCCATTTCTGTCTTGATTAAGCTAGAGGGAGGGTACCTACCTGCTGTCTAGATTACTATTGAATTTAACTGAAAGTAAAGTTGAATTGTACTCTGTTGTCCTAGCAAAGCCTATTTTCTCCTTCTGATGGGGTACTAAAAGGCTTTTCCTGCTGTACTAACATTTTGCAAATAAAATATTTTTGCCAATTCCTGAAGAAACATCAGAACAAGTAGCACCTTCGACATGCTGGAAGGAGTCCTGCGCCACAGATTACAAACTGAAACAGTTGGCCAGAATGAGGAATTAAAGTAATCCCTGCTATTAGGAGCATGAAAATGAGATGACCTTCTGTATATGCCCTGTGTGAGGTTCTAACCCAGTTGCACTATAGGGTCCCCTTTATCGCTGTTCCTCCATACCGATACTGTGCAGAAAACAAAAGACCAGCCGTTCATCTGGGAAACTGGAACCCACGCTTGCAAATATGACAGACTTTAAATGCATTGTATTTTTAACAGTAGTTCGTGATTGGAATGACGGGAAGGAAATGAGCAGAAAACATCCTATTCTATCTCTGTATAAGATCTTGCTTGTGAAAGATACAGTTACCACAGTAATGATCGGACGCTAATTGATTCATTGTGCTGGGAGACAAGTGCTGAGCGGAGGAGCCAGCGGGGTCATTTTCTTGCCCCAACTCCACTTTGGTTGTTTGCTGAGGAAGGGCAGGAGAGGGTTATAAAGCTGCTGCCGCTACGTTCAGCGCATGTTTTTCTCAGAAAAGAAGAGACACCGCCAGCCAAGCTCTCTTTCCTTTGGAAATTGTGGCTGGGAAGGGCCCCTTTGGCCCGGGAGACAAAGCGGGCAGGCAGACAGCCCCTTTCCTGAGTCGCGGGCAGGCACCAGACGGCTGAAGGAAGAGCAGCACCGGGCTGAATGAGATTGCCTGCCCGCTTTGGGCAGCGAGGCAGAGGCGCAGGCTTAATTGCTTTGCAGCTGTTGGTTTTTTCCCCTTCTCCCTCCCCGGCCCTCCTCTCCCTCCTCCCCGCTGACCCCAGCGGCAGCCGCAGCTCTCGCCCCAAGGAAACCTCGCCAGCTCGGGGAGAGGTGTCAAAGGTTGGGCTCATTTTTATCAGCCTTTATAGCCTTCCCTCACGTCCAGCAGCAAATGGGGAGAGAAAGGACAGCATTAAGGAAAAAAAAGACTCTTCGGCGTAACCTAGTAATTTGTCGCTTCTTCCTGGGTTAGTTTGTAGAGTGGCTTCTGAACGCTGCCTGTGGCAAGGGGCCGGCTGCGACGGGGGACGGGGCGGCGACAGGCAGACGTCTCGGGTGGCATCCTTTCGGGAGAGGCAGCGGGGTGGCATCGCTGGCGGGTCCTGTCCCAGCGGACAAAGCGGGAGAGCCTTCGAATGAGCCCCCTGCGATGCGGCACTCCCCGCAGCAGGATTTACGAGACCTTTGAGATTGCCTCTCCGGAGCTGCGATACCATTTACGGAGATCTCCCTCCCAGACGGGTGCCTGGCAGCGTGAATGTCGGTTGGGGTTGATTTGGTGGTGCTCTCACTGGTAAAAGAGCCTTGATGCCAAAATGTTCCTGACCTGACTATTAACAGAAAAGCTTTTTTGAACCTCGGAGAACTTGCAGGGGTCTCCAGCCCTCCAAAAGTGGCTCAGACCAGACTTGCAGATTTGCATGTATCTTGTAATCCCAAACTGTCTGAACCTCATGTTTGTGCAGGAAACAGTTTGTTTTCTTAGTTTCTCTCGCTCCGCTCCTGGATTTAAAAATTTTAAAACGTGTTTCCATGCCTTAGCAATGAGACTGCAGTCAGCTTTCAGCTCACCTGGGTTGCAGCGAGGGGCTTTGCTCGGCTGCTGCTCAGCCAGCCTTCCTGGGTCTGTTCACCTCCAGCAGCAATGTCAAGCTAACCCAATTTTGCAGCTGGTATCGAGCGCCCGAGGCAAGCTTTGGAGATGTCTCTTTAATTCCTGCACTTGTAGAATTTAGTGTATATTTTCCCTCCAGTTCCAATGACTCACACAGTCCTTGGGGGCGGAGGCAGGGGGAGAACAAGAAGGCTATAACCCAGGTCTAATTTACTCATCTGGTAAAGCCAGTCGTCAATGAGCCTTTCCCCTCTCTGTCCACAAAGACAGTGCCTCTCGGGAGCCTGTTTGGCCTCCCAGTTATAATTATGGCATCAGTAGTCTCGTACTTGACTGTCCTCTTAGGCCGACTGCATCTCCTCTGCCGGGGGGCCGTGAAATGCCCTGGTGAGCCGACAGCGCGACGCAGGGTGCGCAGCCCCGCGTTGTTGGGAGCACGGGCTGTCGTGGCACGCTAATCTCTTTATACGGGACATATTTGCTGCCTGTTTTTTACAATACCCTTAACAGCATAAACCAGAACTTGAGGTGGTCACCAGTGCGGGTTTTTGACATGTTTCTTTTAAGGCACAGAACTGTGACGAGGATCTTTGCTCAGGGCCACTGGAGAGGTGGAGGGTATCGTTCCTGGAAAGGTAGCGCAGCTACCAGATGCTTTGGTGGTCAGAGGGATTTCTGTCTGGAAGAAATGGATTTAGAAATAAGGTACAGTAGCATGTAAGTGACTTTTTTTTTTTTTTTTAAAATCTGTTCAACATGCAGCCAACAATAGCTCTGCCAGTTAGATTTGAAAAAACCGGCTCCACAAGCTACAAAGGCTCTCGAGCCTCATTGCCGAGACCGGAAAGCCATTGTGGCGTCCTGATTAGTGCTGGTGAAATCGGAAACCTTTCTCGGGGCAGATAACAATCTCGCAAATGAAAATATAACCTGTTAATCCTGAATTTTAACAAGGATGGTTATGCAACTCCAGGCCAAATCCAGGATGTGTCCTATCCGCGTGCCCCTTGGTCAGAAAGGATTTGCTGATAGGGAAGGGCGGGATTGCACCCCTGCAGTACCCTCTCCCAAAAGCAGCCCTGCTTTATGCCAGGTCTGACCGTGGCCAAAGGCAGGAGGAGGGGTGCTGGGGGGTGAGGCTCAGCGCAGGAATTGGGGTTCACGTGCTGGGACCGACCCCTCTGAAGCTCTTGGCTGAAGTATCTTAAGACGGGGCCTCTATTTAATGTTCCTCCCCATGCCAGTCGCTGCTGCCAAAGGAGGGGTGGTCTGTCTGGGGCCATCCCTGCTTTTGCAGTCCCTTAATAGTCCCTTTAATTATGGGTAACAATAGGTTCTGTTTTTTCCTATGTTAATAACAAGTTCCAGGGTATAAATAACTCTGCAATTAAAATAAAACACCTAACAATTTACCATTTGACACCTAAGCAGTCTGCCGGAGCCTTGGCTGTGCAAGGAATTTTTTCTCCTGGCCTGAATATTTTTTAATTGTTTTACAAAGAGCACGTGGATGCTCCAGTCATTAAGAAATGCCAACCAAGGTACATTGTGGCAACAAGGAGCAGAGAACAAATAGCTACGCCTGTGCCGAGGCTGTAGAAAGCGCTCGTTTCGGACGTGCATTTGACTACTTCTGTATATTGACCTTTGTTTTTTAAGAAAAACAGAAACAATCAGGATTGCTTTATTGTAGGACCCATTAACTCCTTCAGAGACTTTGCGGTGTCTGTTGATAAGAGCCGCACACGTGTGGCCATGTACTGCAGTCTGTGAAACACCTCTGCCGCTCTGCTGCCTTTGGATGTGTGCAGGCAGACGCTGCATGTCCCTTGCTTTGTGCATTTGGAAGAGCCAGTCTATATGTAAAAATATGTGGAAATAGGCCTGGGGAGTCTAATCACATTGGCCAAGGAGATAGAAGCCATGGGGAGAGGGGAATTCACCTCTGCTTTCAGTGGGGAGGCATGGAGCGCCGTCTCTCATTTCCGAGACTGGCTGTGATGTGTTTGATGTGGAGCCTGCGAATGGAGTTGCTTAAATATACAAGGATGCCTGAAACTGTAAAAATAAAAGCAGTGCTATTTTAAGACTCTAGAATCGGGGATTATAAATAGCCCAACTGATGTGTTACTCCTGGCTGGGTGTGTCGGTCCTAAAACATCACAACTGTCACTTCCCTTTGAAGCAGCTTGTCGGCTAATGACCGCGGCAGTGGAGCCGCCTCTGCATTTCCATGTTCTCTCGATAAGCGCAGGTCAACGATAAGGTGCTCTCCAGGCTGAGGTGTCCATCACACAAACCCTCACTTTGCCGGCTTGGGTCTGCGAGCACACGCAAACGGGAAAGTGGGTGCACGCTGGCGGGGAGCGCTGGGGAGGTGGGATTCAGCGGTGGGAGGTAGCGTTAGCAGGGTGAAGCGGAGCTCGCTCTGCTGAGCACAAGCTGTGGAGCCGGCGCTGCTGAAGCCCGGACAAAAGGCAAAATAGTTGAGTGGTTAAATGCTGGTTTAGGACTTGTGAGATGTGGGTTTAGCGCTCTCCGTTGTCAGCCTTCCTCTGTGACCGGTTAGGATTCATCTTCCTGCTCCCATCATTTAGGCTCCTCCTGTGGCCAGTGGAGGAAAAGATCTTTAGAGGGTAATTTCATCTCACCCTAATGTGCACCTCCGAGATGTGATGGATGGTCTGCGGTGAGGGAGGCCTGGACAGCACGCTTAGGCTTGGCCCGTGTCTACTGGAGATACCTTTATTGACCGTCTTTGGAAGGAGCAGCAGCTGCGGTGATCCAATAGACAAAAGTCTATGGAGTTGAAAGTCATCTAGGTACCTTAAATAGCTGACTTCTGCCTCAGAAAGCATTTTTGTTTCTGTTTTTCCAGTGCGGTGGCTGGAAAGAAGTACCTTTGATGGTGTCCCACCGCCTCAGTGCCGCGGGCGAGCGGCTGGGGGACAGGCTCTTCTCTGGCGGCTGTTTCCAAGAGGAATTCTGGCCGACTCCTGCACCAAGTAATGATACGTTTATTTGCAATATACGGAGCCAGGAGACGTCTCTGGGTGATAGGGATCTGGAGACTAGTAAACAAAAGAAGGCAAGGTTGGAACCCAAACTGTAAGGAGGCTTTTTTGGGTCTAAAGAAAACAACTATAAAACTAAATAACGACGGTGTTCAAAAAGGTCTGCAGTGGTGTATCTCAGGACAAGGTGCAAATGTATCTGCCAAGCCCCTGCACTGCGAGGGTGCCAAATCTGGGTTATTCTTACAGGGAGCTCTAAGCAGCCTGTACCCAGAAGGTGAAGAAAAGGGAGCTTACTGGCCGCTCCTTCTTTTCATAATAGATAAAAATGGGCCAGGAATCTCTCCTGGTGTAGCTGAGTCTTCCCCAGAAAGGGGAAGCTTATTTCCTGATCTCTCAGAGGAGGAAAGCTTGCAAATAGGCTGTGCCTAGCATCTCTAAAAGAAGCAAAACACCCCGATGTCTGAAGGTTTCCAAGAGTTCACGCTGAATTCTTCCTCCATAGCCTGCTTGTAACAGAGGAGCTGTGCCCTGACGTGATGCTCCCCTAGCACAGAACAAGCCACTTGTATTTTACGGTGCTAGAGAAGATGATTTCCATCAAGAAATGAATGGGGACGACAGCAGTGACAAATAAAGATCTTACGGGTTCAAAACTGATAAGCTGACAACTCCGTTTTCAAACCTGGTTGTCTCGAACTAGCCACCTAGAAACAGTATTTTGGCAATTGGCTCACTGCAGTGGGCACCTGTGTTCTCCGCGCTGCTGACAATCAGGGAGCTTCTTGGGGGGGCCCTGGAGGTGGGTATGAAGTTACAGTAAGTGCCAGGTCAAAAAGTAAAGCCTTTGCCTGAAAGTGAAGTTGTTACTTCAGTCTGAAAACAAGGACTTCTCCCATTGCTCGCGGTGGTCAGAGTTGCTCCTGGAGGGCAATAGGAGGCCTGATTTAATGCTCCGTGTCTTTTTTCGTTTACGCTGAACTCTTAATTATGCCCGCGTTTCACTGCCGACCCGCCGGCAGTGCGGTGCGGAGCCCGAGACCCCTGGGGTGCCGCGAGAGCCCGCATCTCCTCTGCCCTGGCCCTGGGGTGTGTTTACAGACGAGATCTCTGGCTCTGCGGGGACGCACACACGCACACGCACACTGCCACAGTATGGAGAAGCTCAGTTTGCTTTTTATTCCTCCCCCCCGCTTCTTCTTTTCTATAATCATTGCAAAACAGGAACAAATGAGTGTGTCACTTTAAACCATGAAACCACTTAGTCCGTAAAGACAGATTTGGCGTCTTTGTGCTGGCAGTGACAGGCCAGCGCGGCGCTCCATAGTGATCCCACTGTTCTCTCTCTGCCCTGCACCCCGCCGCCGCTCCCCACCCCCTCCGAGATTTGCTCCGTGTTTGCCTGCCTCTGTTTTTGTGGTTGGTAACCAGCAAAAGAATGGAATGGATTTAATGATTTGTTGGCTGTGGTGCCGGCATGATTAAGTCAATAAAGCTGCAAGCTGAAAACAGACAGTGTAGTTACAGTATATGACTTTAACCTTGTTAATGCATGTTTATGTCCTCCTGCCCACTGTATAGCTGTACATTGCATAAAGAAGATCTGACCAATCTTTAACTCATTAAATAATTCATAAAGTGAGAGCAGACATCAGCTACTTGCAGAGCGGATCAGTAACCATGGGGTCAGCAATAACTTTGGTTCCCTGGACCATATCCAGCATGTTTAAACTCTGGTGATGTCACCAGGCAAGCTTCTAACCTTAATCATTTGGATGGGAACAAAGGAAAGTTAACTGTTGACATGCGGTGTCTCCGCGGAAGAAACGCTTGTGAGTGCTCTGCGACATCTCTGCCTCGCAGGGAACGGGGACTAGCTCCAGCCTCCTCGCTTCTTCTACACGCTCCCCTCCTTCCTTACGGCAAAAGCGTGGCCGGCCAGATGTCCAAAGGCACATGTTTCCTAGACTCCTATTATCTTAAGTGACAGAAGCAGCAAAACCCCACGGAATTTCAGGGAAGCGTTGGCTGACTTGAGAAGATGCTATTTGGAGGCACTTGGATGGTTTTTTCATTGTGGATAAATTTTGAATGAAAAGTATCTCGTGCCATGTAAATGAAAGAGAAGGATATATAATGTGGATGGAAGGAGGCGGAAGCCAGGGATGCGGGAGAGGATGTGGAGTGAAGCAGGACTGTTCTCAGCGCAGTAGAAGCTCTCACAGTAAGATATCAGGCAGGACCTGCAGGAGAATCCTAGGATTCTCACCCATTACTACCTCAGCCAGCCTCTTCTCCTTTTTCTTACCAGTCAAAACATAGGGCTGACTTCTAGCACGCAGCCCTCTTCACACAGCTCCCGCTTGGGCACCAAGGGATTCTCCAGGTGCGGAGAAGTCCGTAGCTGTTGCAGCTGCTTCTTTTGTGGCACGTCAGGGGTGAGTCATGGGATCACGGGGCGTGTGGCTGAGACACGCTGCGCTCCACTGGTCTGTGCAGCCAGGTTAGAGGCCCTAGGGGACCATTACGAGTTGGTATAGTTTAGTGCTGTTCTGAGATGCAACCAGCTGTGGCCGGACCCAGAGGAGAGATGCGGAGAGGAGGACACGACAAAATCTCATATGCGGAGTGAAGCAGAAAAAGCCCTTCCACCTCTGGCCGGGTGAGCAGCGTGGAGCAAATTCTGCTGCAGGTCTTTGGGGTCATAACCCGAGGGTGTGGGACAGGCACCGTTTCAGGAGGCTGAAGGTGTAACCTCCATGCTGCCTGGGAACTGACTCTCATCCTCCTGTTCAGGGAGTAACTTTAATTCCTTTGGGGGGGAAACTGAGACAGAGGGAGAAAGGAAGCGACTTGTCCACAGTCACCTGAAGAAACTATTTATGATGGAACTGGAAACTAAACCTGGTCATATGAGCCCAAGTCCATATGACCAGCTTTTGTCCTGTGACTCAGTCACGAAACAAACTCACCGTTCAAGATGATCTCCTTTAGAGGTGGCTTGGGACTTCACCTTTAATGATCCCATTTTCTGCGTCTCCTTCGGACAAATTGCACGCTCGCAGTCTCACGAGCTAACCCTCCGCTGTGTGTCCAAAGGGACACTTGTGCAGGTAAACTCATCGGAGGCTCGTGTGCCTATCTGCACAGCATACATGCAGGTGTGTTTCCGACAGAGCTCTAAGATGTGCATGTCTTTACGTCTAGGACTGTTGGAGCTATTAAAGGCACACAGGTAAAAACTCTCACACCGTTATTTGTGAGCCAGATGGCTGTGTACAGCGGAGCATATCTCAGAATCCACTACCTCAGCCCAGTAGTGAATTTTCCAGATGCCAAAAGATACGTACCTTGAGCTGGAGGTTAGAGCCGGCACCTTCAGTCTGCTGTTGCCAGCATCTACAGCCAGAGACCGGAGGGGAGGCTGACCCCCAGAGCTAGTGCTGGTTATTCTCAATCACTCAGTTATTCCCTGATGCTTTATGATTGTGCTGACAAAGACTCTCAAATTAATTTACCCTGCTTTTTTTGTTGGTGGTGGTGGTTTGGTTTGGTTTTGCCGTAATCCAGAGCAGCAGCCTCTGCTTTGGAGAAGATGCTTCATAATTTATGGCAAGTCAAATCTGATCCGAGTAGAAATTCCATGTTCCGTTTTCTTTGTTTTTAGCTTGGAACATTGTGTGATGCGTCTGAAAATCTTTCCTTACCGGTCTATTGATTTCGATGAATGAACCCACATACACCTAGTGATGTTTTATTATCACTCACCCACCATAGGGTATATAGCAGCTGGTAATTTTTGTGCATTGACTGCAATTTTTTTTTCTGCTTGACGGAGAACAGAGTTGCTCCAAGCGTATGCTAATGCTGAATGCGGGGGTCCCAACTTCTGACCCATAGCTAATATCCTACAAGTCACATGAAGCTACCAAGGATTCTTGAGCTGGAGTTGGAAATGCCTATGTTATCAGCAAATAAACACCATTAATTGCCTCTAATATGTCATGCAGTGGTTAAATGACAAATCCTTATTAATATGCGTGTATATCAGCCTTTTCAGTGTATGTGAGGGGGAGTACGAAGTGGTAAAATTATTTAAAATTACTGGGGAATATTTACAGGAAGGCATAAAGAACTGTCAGTTGAGGAAAGCAGCATTTTATGTTCTTGTCCCGGATGACCTTGCTCCAAGGACAAATCAGAGCTTGATGAAATGAAGCTGCAGATGGCTAGTGATCTCAACTCTGTAATAATGAAATGACACAAGAAAAAAATGAGACATCTACAGTTTGTAAATACAATCTGAATGGAAGGGGAAAAAAGGAATTTTTAAGGGGAGATTGAGTTGACTTGGTTACAGCAGTTCAGCTTCAGGTGTTTTAATAATAATTTCCATTTAAAAAAATAATGGAATCGCTCCTTGTTCCCCATATACTCAAGGTCACCTTAATAAATTTTTCTTTTTTTTACATGTCAATATCTTGGGTTTAAAAATTTGATCATTAGGACTACCTAGTCACAGCCTACCTTGTATCCGTTATTTTAGCGAATTATTTATCACTGCATTTTGTTTTGTAAGTCGTGGTGGTGATTTTTGGCACCTGATTGGGTAGACGAGCTGATACAACCATTTTAGGTGTTTGAATCGTTTCATCTGTTAGGAAAGAGTAAGCTTGTGAGAGGTTTAATACTGAAAAAGTGATGTGATACTTTGTGCCAGACCGTGCTTTGTTTGTGCACTTACATGAGAAATCAGGAGTATATGCTGTTGGGTTTTGCATGTGGGCAGGTTTTCATGCAAAGGGCTTCTCAGAAGCGGTTAGGCAGCCAACTGCTATTGAAAATTAGCAAGACTTGGGCATCTGCCTCTGCAAATGGAACTTTTGCATGAAAAAGAAATTCATGGAAACTTTAACTTTGAGAAATTAAGGGATTTGCAAATCTCTGTGATCCAGACCACCTCACTGCAGTTCGCAGAGCTTTTCAGAAATGGGCAGATAGAGAACTGATTTCTCCCATTAGCTCAAGATTTCCTGACTTTCACTTTGTTAGAGTGAAATCTTCACTTTTCTTTGATCAGATCTTTTCTGCTCTCCTTAACGCATAAATCCACCAGCCAGTCATTGCATTTCTCTGTAGCAGCTTCTGCCGGGTGTTGAGCTAACCCAGCTCCTTTTGAATCTCATCGACACCTCTGGGAGCATGCCTTGACATAACACAAGGATTACTTGAGTCAAACCGCTTTATAGATACGAGATGTTGTAGTTTGTCATCACAGCTAGCGCAACCTTGTAGAGACAGGCAGAAGGACTACCAGCCGAAATTGGGTGAGATAAATACAGTTTTAGATTATCTCATTGAATTTATAGGCAAGCTGCCCTCTGTGGGAACAAGAGCGTGGTGTCAAGGTTGGAGAATCATGACAGCTGTACAAGCCAAATACAAATATTTTCTTCTTTGCAGAGAATTCAATTTTGGATCTTGACTATACGTTATGTAGACAGGTACAAAACACCCATCTCTGCATCTTTGAGTGCATACATATAAAACCAGTAACAGATACAGTTTATGTTGAAGTACAGTGGTACAAAGACTGGTGGGGATGAGCCCAGCCCTAGAGCGTTGCTCTCAGGTGGAAGAAAAGTGTGTTAACACTGCGGGTGCCCGGTCCCATTGCCATCAGGGGTCTGGCAGAGCCTCCGTGGGTCTCTAGTCCTCATGAAAGGTTTGCGTTTCACTCGGGATGGTGGAGCAAAGCTGGTCTCTAGGCTGCCTTCACCCATGGCCTGGAAGTTCATCTGGGCCGAAGGATCTATCTGCAGGGGAGCTGCTGTTGCTGGAGTTTTGATCGTGCCTCCTTACGAGCACCGCGGTCCCTGGGAGGTTGTGTATGTCTGTGATAACGCCAACTCTACCATCCAGGTTGTGCCTCAGGCTCTTGGCTGCTCCCAAAGCCATTTCCCATGTTCTTTCTAACAACATGGTGCTGGTAAGAGCATCACAGCTTGATTTCAACTTGCCTGCTAAGATGCATTTTCATCTAAGAGAAGAATCACTGTTGCAATAATTCACTCTGGACTGTCTGTCTTTCTGTTGCTCTGATTGCTGCTGTTCTTCAACAGCACGTTTTGATGAATGAAACCAGCTCTGAAAATATTGGTAGAGTCTGCACAAAAACTTTAATTAATTTTTTTAAGAGGGGAAGTGGACTCAGTTTCCATCTTATTAAAATTCTGGGTGCATTTTTAAAAGCACTTTGGATACTTTGATGGGGTTTGGTTTTGTTTTGAACAGCATGCAGTATAAGAGCAGCTATAGGGAAATTAGTGTTTCATCTGCTTTGCTTGAAGGGAGGAGATCCCGATACAATTGCTAGCCAGGTGTGGTGATCTTGTCATTGCTTCTAGCAAAGAAGGAGGACTACTTTTGAAGGAAGCTGTGCATGCTTATGCCGTATGAAAAGAAAGAAAAACTTAAAAGAACTTTTTTTTTTAAACAAAACCGTATACCCATGGATCACTTACAGTCTTCAAACAAAGCCTTTTCCTGACTGACAGCCCCCAAGATAAGCTTAGAAACTTGAGTCTGGTAGTATTTCACATGCTTGTATCTCAAGTAAATGGGTGAAAGATGGGTAAAAAAAAGATCCACTGAGCGGCACAGTTTGTTTTATCAATGTTCATACATTGTGTTAAAACAAACACACAAACAAACAAAAAGCTTTGGAGTGTATCTGAACTGAAAGGCTGTTTTATCTTGAAGAGCATCTCTGAACTGCGAGCAGAATAGAGAAGAAAGACAGAAAACTTCCAAAGAGCAAATGGAGAATTTTGTTAAAGGCAAGAAGCAGAGGCAAGAAAAATACATAACCCCTGACTTCTACGTGAAGCAAATCATCATGGCATCTCACAGACATCGCACTCTTGAGTGGACTGACGTGATCATTCTGCCAAACCATGACCCTGGATTTTGTTTACTTTGTATGCCAAATAGATCGAGCATCTTAATACCTACTTGGATTAACAGCTGTGGAGGCAATGATCCTCCTTTATCAAGGTGGCATCAAGGTTTTCTGTGGGGCCACACAAGGTTACTAGACGCTGGGAGTCCACGCGTGGCTTCTCTAGATCTAAACATGAAACTCTTACAACCCTGAAATTCTATGGGTGCGACAACTTTAATACAATTAGGGTTTTAATGGCTTAGTTTGTAGTGTTTGTAGAGCCGTTGTGCCTAGGAGTCTTAGTCCTGGACTGCAGAGCGAAGTGCTGCCCAGGCACGCGAGCCCCACGGAGGAGATGCAGCGCACCTACCAGCGAGGAGACGATGCACCCGCACGGCGGGCGGGAGCACAGGGAAGCGCAGAGGCATTGGTTTGAAACTAGTATTTGCATTTCCTCAGCAGACTACAGAACTCCCCATACGTAACAGATGTTCTTAAAATACAGAACAAAACTCGGTTAATGAAACTTCACCCCACCCTTAGAGAATAACTGTCCCTGCTGTGAATACGGATCCACCTAGGGTGCCTGGCCAAGCAGCCGGGGCTTTGGAGCGGATCCGTAGCACGGGCTCCTGTCAAGTCCTGTAGCCGTGTTTTTCCTCTCTGTTTTGTTTTTTTCTTTTACTGTGCGATGTCTCGGTAAATACTTCAAGCTACGTTATCTTTGGTTACAAAAAAAACCTGGTGGAAAAAGCAGTTTGTCCCTTCCTCGTATTTACAGCGAGCATCTATTTACTTTGGTCTTTTCCTTTTACGCCGGGGTGCTGTGGCTCATCTCAACAACCCTTCTGTTTCAAGCTCTGTAATTACTGCATTCAGCTGGATGCCCCATTGAAAGTGGAGGGAGTATTTCTCAAATCAGCAGTGCCTTTTGAAATGGAAGAAAGTTTTTAGATGCGGGTACTATGTGCATTTTTAATTAGAGGCGTTTCTGTTCTTCCACTGCTGCTAACGCTTTCAGTTAGGAAGTGCAGCTCTTCCCCGACTCCGCAAATATCTACCGAAATTTGCAAAGCTGCCTGTCTCTCAGTAACCTTGCTGTGACCTGGTTATCTGTTAGAACCAGAAAGAATTCAGTCTCTAATTAGTCCATCTGTTAACTATTGAAATTCATGGCTTAGTTTTATTGTCTGGGTCTGTAACATAATGCTGAATGGTCTCACCTGGCAGCTTATTTCTTATAAAGCAAATGTGCCTTTCCAAGAGCCATTTTGGTGCAGATAACTGTCTTTTCAGCGTTGGACAAATGACTCTGTCTAGCAGCCTGCAGTCCCCTTCATGCCCTCGCTGAAATAAATTGTACATCTCCAATAGCTCTGGGCTTAAGTCAATACAATTTAACATGTACATTTCTTTGTTATATTCTTTGGAGTTACACCGTAAGAGCAGATGGGAAAGTTTAATAATGATAAATGAGTTTAGTGTTTTCACATAGTCCTAAAAAACAATGAATGCTCTTTATTAAAGATCAGAGGGATTTTTACGTATTTGCCAAAGAGCGATTAAAGCTGTAGCTCAGATCCTCAGAAAGTCTTGCTTTTAAATTCTTTTTGGACTGTTTGTTAATGAGGATTCAAAGGAATTAGGGGCCATAAATTTCTTCATTCTCACTTAAGTGAAGCCCCAAAGTGATTACTGGATATATAACTAAGTGCTGAGGACTGGAGTTTATCAACGGCGTTCACAGAGAACAATTCATCTCCGCGCTTATTTACTGCAGTTGTGCATCTTGTACATAATCAGATGATGGGGCTGGGCAGGTCGAGCTCGTCACTGGATTTGTAGAAGGATGTAGATTCATAAATACACGCAGTAGGTCTCAGTGGGACTGTTTGCACACTCCCCATTAAGTGCGTGCCCGAACATTTTGTCGGACCAGACCCCACGCTCACTACAACTGGACGCAGTAATCCGCAGATGCGTTGCCCGGCCTGAACAGCCTGCCATTGTGCACAGGCTGGGTGACTGGGAGGGACTGGTTTCACTGGGCTGTGCAACGGCTTTTACAATCACAGTCCGTGGCAGCATACTGACACAAACAGTATACCTTCCTGCAAACCTGGAACCTGATTCTTTTCCTCCTTGCTCTCGAAACTAGTGCAGCAGATACTAAGTCAAAACCATGAAGCCAGCCCCAGTGCCGTTGGAGCAGAAATTGCCCCACTGGGAAGCCCGGGGAGTGCTGCAGGAGCTCCGGACCTGCTGTGCGACAGTTCGCCTAGCAACAGAAACACACGCTCGCCAACACACGCTCTCCAACACACGCTCTCCAATTCCAGGTCTGCGTAGCGGGCCGTTTGGTTAGGGATTCAGCCCATTTGATGTTGTAATGTGAGTTCTTGGAGGGGAAAAATGGCAAAAAAACTGATACCTACGTGCAAACACTTTTTTTATAAAAAGTTGAAGAACAAGAATCCCCTGTAGCCATCTGTATCCCCCAGCATAGCTTACAGCTGGCTCAGCCGCACGACCCTTTGGGTGGGAACACCCGCTTCCATCGTTCCCGACTTCAACACTAGAATCCTCCTCTCTTTGCTGTCTTCCTGGATTTTAAAATGGGATAGTCCAAACCATAGACAAATTAAGATTGTGGCTTGTTTGGCTTGGCCTTGCTATGGGAAGGAAAGTGATTTTTCTTGGGGAGTGATGAAAAGGAAAAATGTTTAAAGTTCATTAACCTTTGGTACAGATAGCAGTGTCCTTTAGACTACACCAGAGCTATTCTTAGTCATGACGTTCAAGTGGTTATTTTTTATTGTAAGGGAATACAGTAGTTCCCACTAGTGGTGAAAAGGGAGAACTTTTTCCTTTTTCTTTTTCTTTTTTCTTTTTTGGCTTAACCTAAATGTGAACTGTAGAACGCAAGATTTTGAATTAATTCCTTGTCTTCCCATCTATGCTATTTTGTCCTAATATCCCCAAAAGCAAAATTTCTATCTATAGATTGTTTCTTTACTAGCTAATTAAGTGTCACACAACTTTGCTCTGAAAAACTTAGCAACCCATTCCGTGTATTTGCAAATGAACTTCACTGATTGTCATTATTGCTATAGGGTGCCTGCAGAAAGTCCCATATAATTAAGCTGTTGTACTACCACAGCACAAGAGCTGCAATTAGTAATGTGATTTACACTTCTTTACCATTAATAATATGGAAAAATCAACATTATTTTCTTGATGATGCTTGGGAGAAATTAGAATGAGGTGGACATGATTAGGAAAAGAGACTTTAATGTTATGACTTGTTAATGCAATAGCCCTGAGCGAGACATCAGAATGATTGTCCTTGCACTAAACTCATTTGCTTCAGTGAGCACAGACCCTCTGCACGCAACAAGACAAGTTTGGAGGAAATTGGATAGATGGCAGGGATTTTGGTGGTATGAACATTTCAGTGTCTTTCATGTGCAGAGTACACAAACTGAATCCCTGCACTTTCAAATATTCCCCTAGAGGCACTCTGCATTATTCAAAGCTTAACTATGGCTGCAGAATCCTGTCTGACATGAAAGCAGGGTGCTAGCTTTACATGAACTTTCATATTTGCATCTGGAGTAAATCATATTTACTTTTTTCTTTCCCTCCTTGTATTTCTGTGGGAGAGAGGGAACAAAATGGGTAGGAGGGAAGGGGGAGGAGGAGAGATGTCCAGCAGAATTGTAAGCAAAGCACCAGTAATAAAGTCTAGTCTTACGAGACTGCCCATGAATAGGAATGATAATGAGAGCAGTGATGAGCTGCAGGTTTGTGTCTTTTAGTAAATTATCTAGTGGGCATTTACATTTCATCAATTGTGCTTTTGCATAATAGACCGAAGTGCTACAACAAAAGGAGGCACCATAAAAATGAGTAATTTCAGTGACCTTCTTGGTAATCGCTCTTACAAAGAATATCTTGGAAGGAGTTGGGTGATTCCTCATGGTGAAGCTGCTGTGGAAAGGCGCCCCAGGCCTGAGAAGCTTGCCTGCTGACAAATGCCTTCCAAGGCTTTCTTCTGGCCACTCTGAAACATGGCTCGTATCCTGTTTTCTCCATCTGAGCATGCTTCTAATTGTCAGATGTCAAAAGGCAACAACCATTTTCTTCTTGCTTATCTCCTGATAACATTGATTCTCAAACAAAGGATGTGGGCTTCCATTCTGAAAACAAAGGAAGCATGGCCCAGCTAAGGATGCTGGATATAATATACATGCTTCTCCCTGCCAATAATAACAAAACATCATAAATAATGTAGAAGCTGGATGTGAAAACGGAGAAAGGGGAATACACTGGTTCTGCTGTCCCTGGGTGCAGCACTTACAGAATCTTGTCCTCAGTGAGGCCTTGACTTCTTCCCTCGTTTTTCTCGGGTATTTCCCTGCCAGCTCCTAAGATGTTTAGACGTCAGTATTTTTTTAATTCTTTTTCCCTTCTGGGTTGTGTCTTCATTGTGTTCTTGTGAATTTTTTTTGCTCTTCTCCCCACAATGCTCTTTCTTTGGAGGCAAGTCCTCAGCTGGTGAAAGCCAACTCAGATCTTTCATTGAGGACACACAGCGAGGCCAGTTTGCACCAGCCAGGAATCGGGCCCACTGCATTACCCATTTGTGCCCGGCCATGACCTGACCCTGCGTTTTTCCATGTTCTCTTCTCCTTTCACAATTAGCTCTCCTCATTTCTCCGATCATGGAAGCCGCAAGAACCACTTCAAGCCCAGGCCCACGGCTTCCCCATCTTTCCAGGTCCCTGGTCTGAGGGCACCTTTTTCCCTCTTCTGCCTTTAGTTTGCTGTTTTCTTTTACTGTAGGCTTCTCCTTTATATCCCATTGCCAAATCCTACCCTGATGCAACTTTTCTTTCCTTATGTCTTTCGGTGTAACAGTTGGGGAACTGGTGGGAAATGTGACGCTTTACTCACATCCCTTCTGCCAGCCAGGCAGCCATGTGACTCCAGTAATGGTAGTGAATCAGTCCCCTAGCCTTGGGCTAGTCACAAAGAATTTTGGCTTAACCTTTTGCTTCTCTCACTTCTTCTTGTGCTGATCTTCAGAAATCAGAGCAGTCCCCTGCCCCTCGCTGTCCTCACCGTGACACGCAGGTCCGTGTGAATCCACAAGGTGTTTCAGCCTTGGGACAGCCAAAGACCGGAGAGAGGGCATCAGCAGAGAGGATAAGGGCTTCTGTTGTTATCTCCCTGATGAGATTAATTTTCCTTTCTCATCTTTCTTGGCAGGATCAAAATGCTGGAATTGTTGCCAGACTTCAGGAGCCGGGCTCCATCCCAAGCGGAGGCTCTGTGCCGGCACCAGCCACGGTGAATGGGTACACGATGAGGAACCATTTACTGAAGCAGCAAATAATGAAACGACAGCTGATGCAGGTACGATGCCGAGTGCCTCTGTGGGTTCCTGTGCTGTCCACCTCACTGGGAAGGACAGGACTAACTGGAATGGGGAAATCACCAGTCAGCAAACACTAAGGAGTGACCCTGGAATTGCTGGGTTGAGTCAGACTTGGGCTGTGGTGAGTCCAGGATGTCATGCCCAAGAGGGGCCAGGGCCAAGTGCTGCTCAGCAAGTCGGAGTGCAGATCTGCCCACTCATATGCAGGGGAAGGATTCGGTCACCTCCGTATCACTGCCGTCATCCTTGGTCAGCCACAGAGTTGGGAGGGAGGGTGCAGAGAAGGGAGGCTTCGAGAGTGAGTCAGCCCCGGGAGAGATGTTCTCTGTGCTTGCCTTTCACTCTGGTTCCCTGGGGCTTTACCAGAGCAGATGTTAGACTCCAGTTTGTCCTGGGCTTTGCTGGTCTCTCTAGCAACAGAAGTCCCTGTACGAGGTTTGTAACATGCTGCATGAAGGAGCAGGGATGGGGGAATCCCACAGACGAGCTGGGTGAGGCAGCATTGAACATGTGCCTCTGACTTTCCGAGTGTGCTGCTGGATTTGGGTCAAGGAGGCTTATTTCTTTGGATGGGAAATGAGATGAGAAGTAGCTCAGTAAAACTCTCAGTCGAGTCCTGGCCTGCTCATAGATCAAACTCCCTTTCAAAACCAACTCTGCCTCCTTGCCATCAGTTGGCTTCAAGCTTATCTGTGCTGCTCTAACACAGCAGGAGTTCAGCCAGGCCTCAGCGTCCACCATCCACGGAGTTCCCCACCGTCCACGGAGAGTTCCCCAGGTCACGGCTGCTGTCCACAGCAGGGATGCGAGTGTGGTGGCGGGTTCTGGGGTAAACTGGTGGGAGACGCGAATCAGGACACTTGGAGAAAGGCAGCAAGGCCTTGCTCAGGGAGCACCCGCTAAGGATCCCTGGCTTCCCGTGGCGCACTGCTGTGTTCTGGTTAGAAGTGGCAACCAGCACAAAAGGTGACGGTACACACGAGCAGAGCCATCCTTCAGACAGGGTAATGGCCACCAGCAGCCTCCTGTTTGTCAATGTGTCCCTGCAATGCTGCCACAGAGTCTGTTCACTTTTGGGCAACTTTTGTCCCCGGATCTGGTACTGCAGAGAACATGTCCCGGATAGTCAGCAGGAGAGGCACTGGGGAGGCACCAGGATTCCTGCAGCCTCCGGCTGTGCTGCACTTCACTCATAAGCTGGTGGACACGAGGGTCTCCCTGTTCACCCAGCTCCTCCCCGGGCCTTGGGCCGCCTGCACAGCGTCTGCTGAAGGCTGCGCTTCCTCATGCTGGGCGGTTGTCAGGACACCTTTGAAAGAAGGGGCATGGGAGCAATTAAGATCTGGTCTGAAAAGAACTGTCTGGGCTGAGTCTCATCAGAGGTGTGTGCGTGTGGTTACGGGAGAGGTTGTTAATGATGACAGCGGCTACACTTCAAGTGTCTGCTGCTATTCCTGCTTGTCAAGAGCCTGCAACTTGACTGTTATGCCCCTTGTTTTCCAGGAAAAGCAGAGACAAAACATGCTGGGAGTAACATCTGAGCAGAGGAGTTTGTTTGCGGCTCAGCAGATAAATCAGTTTCAAGGTAAGGAGGGAAATGGCATGCTATGAAAAGCCTTGATGAGCCAGGGCCTGGGGTCTGATTAAATACAGGGCGCTTAATGATTCTCTGCCCTGAAATAAAAGCATTTCACATTTTATCACATATCATGAGATTCACCCATTTCCTTATCGCTCTGGTAATAACTCTTGTTACAAAGAACACAGAGGAGAGGCCCGTGTAATGAAAGAGAAAGACGGAGCAGCAGCCTTTTAAGGCTCTGCCGTGTTTCCAGGGTGAACGTGCGCTCACCGGCTAACACGTCTCTTTGTACGCAGCTGTGCAGCAGCCCATTCCCACTGACTGCAGCCAGGTGATGCCAGCTCCTCCGCCCAACCACCGCATGCTGCCATCTAACCCAGCCATGCTCCAGAGCACCTTGGGCTCCAGCATGGCCCCAGCCACCGCCAGCCAGAGCAGCGGGACAATGGTGATGATTCCACATAACCCTGGCAAGCAGCAGGGGATTTTTCCGCCTAACTCTGACTTTAACATCCAGCTGCGGCCGAGCCAGAACTCACTGGGCATGAACTCGGGGTGCCAAACAGTACATAGCCACTCTGCTGTGCGGCCAGGAATGCCGATGGCAGGCTTCAGTTCTGGTTCCTTAGCAAATCACTCTGCAACTCAGCAACACTTGAGGCAGCCGAGTATGCCAAGAATCCCTAACGTCTACCCCAGCTCATCTGCCCAGATGTGGACGCCAACCGCTGTGCCAAGAATGCCAAATCAAAGCCAAATGGATACCAGCATGCAGCAGTTCTCCGGAAACACTCTCTTCTCCAAACAGAACGTGAGACCAAGTGCACCGGGTCAGCAGTTCTCCCAGCAGGCTGTAGTGCCACCGAATCAGATCGCTCCCGGCGTCCAGGTCAGACAGATGCAAAAACTGAGCATGGGGCAGTCTGGCCAGGGCTTGAGCTCAATGAGTAATCAGAACTTGAGACACAATTTAACCAGAGGACCGTTGCCAGCTATGAATGTTATGAAATCAATGCCACAGGGAGTGTCCAGTTTTAACCAGCTCAATCCTGCCTCGGGCCTTGGCCCGCCAAGCTACCCTTCCACAGGCCAGCCTCCCGACGCCTTCAACAGGATGAGCGCCGCTGCCGAGCTGCCGCAGTATGACTTTGTGTCCCAGCACAGCAGTTCCATCATGCCCGCGAACTGCAGTGACACTGACTTCCTCGACTCCCTCATGAAGAACAGCAGCAGCAACGACGAAGAGTGGTTGAACAATCTGACAATGATAGACGACATTTTGGGACAGCACGCTCAAAGCTCCGGACACGTTTAGCTCGGAGAGAAGCAGTCTCGTTGTAAATGACGTACGTATGACTTTTGAACATAACAGACAACCCGTGACAGTCACCGCCTCTTTCAATACAGAATGAATAGACTCAGCCAATTCTTTGCCCGCATCAAAGTTTAATATTGGCAGTTTTTCAGATGACTGTATATATTTGAATATTTTGTAAATTATGTTTTCCTAAACCTTAAATGTAGAAGTATTTATACTTCTTTGCTGGACTGTTTGTAAATAAATCTATAGCATAACTTTTGGGTTTATTCTAGGGATTTCATTATACCTTGTTATAAATATGCAAATAATATTGTTAGTTTCAGTAATACTGTGTATTACAGCATAAAATACTTATGTTTTTGACATAACTTAACACATGAACTAGGGGTGTCGTTGCAGCCAGACTAGGCAGAAATCAGATGCGGCATCTGTTCTCCCATATCAAGAGGAAAGATTGAAAAGTTGCATTAAAAAAAATAAAACCCATAAAGGGAGCTGCTGATTCCCTCGTAGCTGGGTCTTGCAGCCCGATTCTGGTATGTAGGTCCCATCCGGGCTGTCAGTGCATTCAGGGATCTGCCCGCAGAGATCCATTTGCAAGATCCCGGGCACGTTCTCAACTTGATACGCTCCAGTGGGTCGATTCGACACTGAGGACGCGCCGCCCGTTGTCCTGCAGCGAGCGTGTGCTTGTGGCGTTGCAGCTGCTGCCCGGCGCCTGTGTGCGTGCGTGTCGGGGCGTCGCAGGCGGGCGAGGCGCTGCGGTGGGTCCCAGTGGGGAGGAGGTGCTGGGCAGACCCTGCGACTCTGCCCCTCAGCGAAAAGGTAGCTCTGGTTTGCGCACCTCTGCCGTGTATATTTGTAGTGTACAGGTGATTCGTTCCTGGTTTTAAGGCTTTTCATAATTTCTGTTTTAATGTGAGACTTTTTTTCAGGGGAAAAGTCTATAAACATTAATAGTTAATTTTTGATGTTTTTCTGTCAGCTACTATTGTCCTCTGTATATTTAAGAGTCTGTTTATAAAAGATTCACTGTACTGTAAACTTCTTAAAATGTTCATACTTTGTGTAATCATATTTTAATAGTCACGTCATACTTCGCAATACATTTGTAATATAACGTCAGCTTCAAGCACAGAATGTTTTTTTCTTCATACCATAATAAACTGCCAGGGGAAAATTGCATATACTTTATGTGCTCATTTCTCAGCTACAACATTTCGTACCTGCAGATATTTGAATTAATTTGATTTGTCCAGGATGCTGCAACGTCAATCTAATAACAGGTACAAATGGGTGTTTGCTGTTAGTAGACGAAATGGGCTAGACAAAGAATTGAAGCAGGCTTTAATTTTATTTTAAGATGGGATTTCTTAGGCCCGCTCTCCTTTTCCAGTGTAATTATAGGTGAATGTGAAATTCATCTCTGTTGGGTTTTTTTTGTTTTACGTAGCACCATGTGTATTTAAGTGACAGTTCTTGTTTCTAAATGCCCGTATCAGTTGGCCCGTCAGAAAATAAAGCCGTGCCCAGCGTGAGGCGGTGAGGAGGGCGGGGGGCTCCTCCAGGGCCGCCTGCGAGGGCGGTGGCAGGTATGGCACGTCACTCCTCCGACACAAATCCTCTGATCTGACGGGAGAGCTGGTGCCTGCTCTGGGGGAGGCGAGGCTGGGAGGAGGGGTAGGAAGGAACAGGAAAATTTTAGCAATCTTAAATAAACGCACAAATAGAATCTGTAGCTAAAATTGCCTGGTTTAAAGAGAGCCAGACGCCACCCCAGCTTCCTTGGGCTGGTGGAGGAGATGTGTCGGTGCTGCCCTTTGTCCGGAGCACGCTGTGGGCACGGTAAACCTGAGGAAATCTCCGGCGGGGGGGAATCTCCCTCAAAGCGGTCCACGCTGGAGGGAGGGGTTTGGCACCCACCCTGGAGCATGTCCTTCTAGAAGCCTTTTCTCTAGAGCAGGATGGCAGAAAACAGCTCCTGAAGTCAAAAAGGAGAGGGGAGAGACAGGGTTTAAAGCGGTCGGGTACGAGCTCTGCTGCCGGTGCTGAGGAGACCCCTCCAAGCACAACCCCCCCAGGCCTTTCAGAGCTCTGCGTGCCTTCGTGATGGCAAAGGTGGGGCCTCGGGGTGCAAGAGGCTCCAAGGGGAACGGCCCCTAACCCCTGATCTCGAGAATGGAAGGTACTTGCGTGAGACCAGGGCGAGGAGGAAAGCAGCCAGTTTTTCCAGCAAAGGAAATGGGCCCCACCAAACAATTGCCCAAAACAGGCCCTAAACCTCATCAAGTGTCTGAATGAGACAGAAATGCCGACTCGCCTCCAGACAGCAGAGAGGGGGAGAAATGCCTCTGAGTAGGTCTGTGGCGAGGACAAAGGTGAGTGTGTTTGGCTGTGAAAACTGGCACTGTTTCAGCAGCTTTTCTGTCGTGAGCCGCGTCCTGCCAGGGAGCAGCGCTGGCTGCGGCCGGGCCTCCGCTGCTCTCTGGAGCGGCGGGTCTGACCACAGGTCTGGCAGCCGGCAGCGCCCGACCCCCTCCGCGGCAGCAGCACGGCAGTCACAGATGGCAGAGAAGGCTACTGCCCACACGCTCTTCTTCAGGATATTCATAAACATAGTAAAATGTCCTCTTTTCATTCTTCAGTTTGTTCGTGTCAATGCACCTCTCAGCTTTTCAGTTCTGCGGGATTTGGGTTACAAACCCTGGGGGGGATGCCTTCAAAAGCCAACTGTTTCCCACAGGATTTATGGAAAACAGTTTATCTTCTACCTGTGTAGTGTACCCACTTGTTTTCACTCTGGGTTTTTTTTTGTCTAGCTTTTGAGCTGGTAGAGCTTCACCCCTCCGTATCCCAGTTCCTCACGTCTCCAGAGGGAATGATGATCCTTCCTTGACACAGAGGTGCCGTGAGGAGTCAGGACTGTATCAGGCTTGGAAGAAGAACAAGACTAAGTAGTAGTATTATTATCTTGCTGTCTCTGGTTGTACTTGTACCTGCTGATTTTTAAACATACCTTTGGGGGGGTGGCACATAACCGCAATGGCCGGTGCTCTGCTTGGGTTGCAGCCCAAGAGTTGGGCTGCTGCCTCTCCCTTAGGTCAGCAGGCAGCTCAGGCTGGAGCATGAAGCGCGGGGATGCGCAGGGTGAAGGCACCATGACCACGGGGTAACATTTCAGCAGCTGGAGCACTGCGGTTCTGGGTGGTGTCAGGCTGTAACAGGTAATGCCTCTGTCACAATAATTTGTTTTGTTCTGAAAAAAATACCTTTGTGCTTTGCCTTGCCCTTTTCGTCTCCCTGTTTAAAGCGTGAAAATGCCCAAAGTCTGATCCTGCCTTTGCTTTCATGGTTCGTATCACTAAGGTGAATAGTTACAACTAGTGCGGGAGTAAAACTAAATCCATCTGCACGGTTCTCCCATTGCGTTTACTGGGCGGGCAGATGACACCACAAGGCGTGCATGGACTTACGCCTCTGCTGCCTTGCAGGCAGCGTAAACACGGAATAGGTCTCCTGAAGGCAGTGGTGTAGCACAGGACTTACACAAGCATAAATAAGGGCAGTATCTGGTGCTGTGGAACTGCAAAATGAATTTGGATTTCTAAAATAGTTACAAGGAATGAAGTGTCTGACAGCACTCGCTGTTGAAAGCTATCATTTATTTCCCAAACAAGTTACGTCACCAGGCTACCCTCATAATTATGGCCATGAAAACAGAGGCAAGGCAGTAAGCTTTTTCCTCTTGGATTCTAAAATAACATCAAATGCCTATAAAGGCCAGAATTTCCAAAGACCTGAGCTCACTATAAGCTTGTCTGTCTGAAAGGTTAGTAGCATAGGTAAGTTGGACTTATTACGGAAAAATTTCTCTTTTTAATCAAAAGCAGCCGATTTTTGACGAAGGCAAAACAGAAAACCACACTCATGCCTATCAGAAAGCATGCAGGGAGCGCCTAGGAATAGATGTCATGGGAGCCTGGATCAGGCAGTTTCCCCGGGAAGCCTAGCCCTGACTTATGCAGAACCTGAGCTCTGCTGCTCAGTGGCTCTCCAGGATTGATTACATGTCTTGCTTAAGAAGCTTTCAACAAAGGAAGCTGCACTGATGTTGAAGTGTAAGGTCAAGTTCTCCTCTTGTGTAGGATGTTGTAAATCAGGAGCTATTCCACTGCCTGCAGCAGGGTAACCCCTGATTTACACCAGTCTGGGAGCAGGAGTGAGCACCTGGCGAGAGGCTGGCACGTGCCTCGTGGTCCTGCCCTGACGGCCCGGCACGGTGGGAGAGGTGCCGCAGATGTGCAGGGCGGCCTCGGGAGAGGACCCGCTCCGTGCTGGCACCTGGCTGCAGGGCAGGCAAGGACGAGGGAAGGCGTGAGGGCGAGCGGCCGGCCGCTGCACCAGCTCTGCCTCCTCTCCTGCCACGCGTCTGCATGGAAGGGCAGGTGGCACACACTCCCGCGGGGACACTTGGCCCTGGCACATCTGCCCAGCCATCTATTCAGGCTGAGCTCAGGTTTTGGTGCTTAATGCCAAATTAATGTCCGCTTCACCTTCTATTCCCTGCTGTATATATAGCAAATTTAAAAAAAAAAAGGACAAGAGTCGGGAAGGGAGTGAGGTGTTTTAAATACCAATAAGGGTCTCTCCTGGGCAAGCTAAAACACAAGTACTAGTTGGCAGCTGCAGGAGTTACTGAGAACTTAAGACTCCGGCTGGTCCAGAGGCCTCCTGTGTACAATCCTGCATAAACCTGGGGAAAGGCACCTTATTAAAGCAGCCAGGCTGAAACCAGCAGAGCTGTAGTTAATCACAGCCATTTTCTTTGCTCCCTCCCCACTCTCTAGATGGTTTTGTAGCACTGCGCAGAACAAATATGCTGTTTTATACGCGTCTTGATCCATTTCCCATTACGCAGCAGGCCTGGGACTTGGCTTTCATCCTCGCTCTGCCCGAGGCAGCCATTTGCCTAACAAGGGCTCGCGCTGTCTGCGTTGGGCTGTGTCAGCGCTGGGCTGTGTGCTTTGGGCTGCCGGTGTTGGGCTGCCTGCCCCCTTGTAGCCAAGAACACATGACCATGCACGTGGTGGGGACACAGAGCCCGATTTCTTTGCTTTCCTGAGCTCAGGAAGTAGAGACGGTTGGATTTTTTTTCTTTTTCTCGAGGTTGGCATGACAGTGGTCTGGGTTGCATCACGGCTATGTATGTGTCGATTAAAACAACCCACAGCTCCAGCAATGATTTGTCCCCACAGCCCAAAGGGCCCTTTGCTGTGCGGCTGAACCCTGCTGCCGGTCTCTTATGTGTCAGAGCCAGAAACCAGTGAGAAGCTCCTGGGGTTTGTGCATCACATCATTGTTTTTGTCCTTATCAAGGTTTATGATGCTGCAATTTAATGTCTGAGATGTAAACAATTTGGTTGGAGAAGAAAAAAGAAATGCCATTTTAAGCTCAAAGTCGGATTTGTATCAAAAAAGGACATTTTAATTGTTCTGATGTTGTCTTAATCCCTTTTCAGGGAGCAAAAGGACCCGAGTGCTGACCCTGCTTGGTTTCACGTCCTGGCGCTGTGCTGTGTTTGATGAATGGCTGGGACAGACAGGACCGGGGCAGTGGCAGGAGGTGGTGAGACCGGCCTATTTTCACTCCCTGAGGGGAAACCAGCCCAAAGCTATAAAGTTGTGAAATCTCTTTTTTTCTTTGCTAATACAGAGCTGTGCTTGACTCCATCCAGCTGCAGAAACATGCTTTGTTTCAAGTTTACAGGCTGCTCCTTGTCAGCCCTGCCGGCTTTGTACCGCAGCCGGGGAAACAGAATTACCTGGCAGACCAGGACCTGTGTTCCTTTCCTCTTCTCAGCCCATAAATTATTATTCTCTTTCACCTATTAGCTGGCTACACTATTTGCCTAAGCGGTTCCCATTAACCCCCTGTTTGAGGCTCACAATCTTTAATAAATATACATATTTTCCTGTGCCCTTTCAGGATAGTTGATGATGTCCATTAGCAGCAGGGGACCGTGAGGCACAAAAAGCTCAGGACTCGAATCCCAAAGATATTTAAGTGCCTAATGAGGCAGGCAGACACCAGTAGGATTTTTCAAGTGTAGTTAAGCAGGACCGGCAGCCACGTCTCGCAGCCAGTGGGTTGTGTATTACCGTCGGTAGCTGTGCACCAGTTTGGACTTTGTTTTACAGATGTGGGAGGATAAGCTGGTTGTTTCTCTATGGCCTGTTGTGGGCAAAACGGGACCATGAGTCAGGCTGCTCGGTGTCTTAATTTTCCAACCTCAAGAGCCAGTTGGCTCATTCCGGCCGGGGAGGGCATGCAGCCCAGCAGGTAGGCACTGGAGGATGAGCCGTGGATTTCACCTATGTTCTGCGCAAGCTCTTCGCTTTACTCAGCGCCTTCTCGCAGCTCTGGGACGCGGCACACCTCGCCCTGCCAGAGGAGCTGGGCTCACGGTGAAAACGTGAGTGGTTCACTCTTCTTGGCCAATATTCCTGCCAGCAAACTCTTTGGAAGTACCACTTGTGCATCTTGAAGAGCAGGTGGAGCCCTACTTCTGCTTCAAACCTACAGATCTCTGCTCTGCTGAGGCTTTTGGCTTATGACCTGTGGTTGAACTAATGTAGCAGTATACTACTGATACTAATGCAGCAGGTACCCAGACAGCTGGCAGGGGAAAGAAGACCTGTGGGGAGGCAGCAGGAGAAAAGGGACAGATCCGAGTTTTGATCCCGTTCGCAGCGGGGACGACGGACACGCGTTCAGATGGGGAGCAGCCTGGCTTTAGCCTCAGCGCAGCACAGCACCTCCCGCATCGGCTGGGGGCTGTTGCTGCCCTGGGTAGCAGGGTGCAGCGTTACCACGCTCGTGCCAGGCTGGCCGTGGCCGCGTTGCCAAAGCGGGACTGCTGTGAATGTAACATCACCTGGGGCGAACCTGAAACGAAGGATGGAGGGAGAGGGAGGGAGAGAGGGCGCACAAACGCACTGGAGACAGATTTCATGGCTAGGACCTCACTTACAGCCTCAAGTGACCCCTCTGCACAAGGGATGACCTTTCGCCAAATCCTGTGGCACAGTCACCTCCCTCTGAGCCAGTGCTCAGACCAGAACATGCAGAAATGTAATGGTGACTCTTTGTTAGTGGAGAGCTGGGAGTGTGGTTGGGTGGGTTTGCACAGCTGATTGCCATGGGATACTCTGTTGCTGCTCTGCAGAGCTCTTTCCTTCATCTGGGGAGGCTTTCTAGCCCAGTGGCGCGCTCGTCACTGTAAATCAGAGGCTGCCACTGTCCCAGCCAAGCTCTGCGCCTCAGTCTTCCTACCCGTAAAACTGAGATAGGCCCACTTCCACCGAGATAGTTGGAGGGGTAATTGGTTAACGCTGATAAAGTGCTTTGAGCAGCTAGGACTGTAAAAGTGCCAAGTATTATTATTGGTCCCATGTCTTTGCTTTACTGTGTCAACCAGATCAAAGAGCCTCCTGGTACTGCAGCAGCCTCCTGCAGCACCCGCTCCCCACACAGCACAGGCCACGCAAAGCAGATTAGCCTACAGCTGGCCTTTTCAGGCCAAAAGCAGCAGTTCCCACTGCCTGCGGCGAGTGACTGAGTATCCAAAGGAAAATGTAAACTAAATACTTGTAAATGCTTGGCTGCAACAGGCGGAGTTTTGCTGCTTGAGTGACTGAGAACCCAATCCCTTGCTGAAAAGGGAAATGAGTTTTTACACCAATGAATCCCAGGCCACGCTCTGAATCTACCTGGAAAATTAGTGTTTTGTTGGTGTCTCACAATTTGTGTGGGCAATTGTGCATTTGTAATTATCTGCAGCCACTCAGAGATTGAGTTCATGCTGTTCAGCTACGTGAGCACTCCAAGGGGGTATCTGCTCTTGGAGTTGCAATACAGCTTTAACGTGTTACTTGACCAGTTTTTCCCCAAACAGTGGAAGTGATTTCTTAGAGATCTGGCATTGTGCTGGTTTTGGCTGGGCAGAATTAATTTTCTTTATAGTAGCTAGTATGGGGCTATGGTTTGGATTTGTGCTGAAAACAGTGTTGACAACACAGTGATGTTTTAGTTACTGCTGAGCAGTGCTCACACAGAGTCCAGGCCTTTTCTGCTCCTCACACCACCCCACCAGCGAGCAGGCTGGGGGTGCACAAGAAGTTGGGAGGGGACACAGCCAGGACAGCTGACCCCAACTGACCAAAGGGATATTCCATACCATGTGATGTCATGCTCAGCATATAAAGCTGGGGGAAGAAGAAGGAAGAAGGGGATGTTCGGAGTGATGGTGTTTGTCTTCCCAAGTAGCCATTACGTGTGATGGAGCCCTGCTGTCCTGGAGATGGCTGAACACCTGCCTGCCGATGGGAAGCAGTGGATGAATTATTTGTTTTGCGTTGCTTGTGTGTGTGGCTTTTGCTTTACCTATTAAATTGTCTTTATTTCAACCCACAGTTTTCTCACTTTTACCCTTCCCCTTCCTACCAAGGGGGAGCAGTGAGCGAGCGGCTGCATGGAGTTTAGTTGCCTCCTGCGGTTAAACCACGACAGGCATTTATAGCTGTTCTGACTTTTTAACTAAGATACGCTTTTTTGGGTTCTGTTATATCTCCTCACACACCTATACATTTCCTTCATTTTCTTCACATACATGATGGTAACCTGCGGACTGCCATGTCTGGCTGTAAAGCATTGCTGATGGGAATCCAAGGCTGTAAGAGGTGAACTGGTGAGTATTTGGATAGTGACCCCCTTCTCCCTGGCTGTCTACTCGGTGAAGCTTAATTATCTTGAGACCCCTAGTGTATTTTGAATTTGGTACAATTAACCAACAGTTCAAAATCATGTAGTGGGAGGTGCCCAGACACACAGAGAAATGATTGCATCAGACTCATTCTCGGAGGAAACTGGCTAGAAGTGAGTTGGGATATGAATACAGCATTCAACAGAGAGCAGCCAAACGTTATTTACTAGAGGTAGCAAAAAAAGGTCATTGCATCCTGGCATGGTTACCAGTGTGTAAGCCAGGAAACATGCCCACATTTCCAGCTGCTATGCCAAAAGCTAACATACTAAGCCATGCGTAGATCCACCATCACAGGCGCACGCTTTTCCAGCACTGTCTAACTCACGGGCATATGTAACTGCTTCACCATTTTACCCACAGTTTCAGCTTCCAGACATCTCCATGATTGACTGGTTCAGAAGCTCAAACGCCTGACATCTCTTGAGCTTCTTATGGATGGCTAATGTACCCAAGAGTGTAGCAAGACACCATCTGCAGCCGTGCTTGGCCTGGCATGAAATCAGACAGGGAGGCTCTTTTCATCTTCTTGCACCTTGAGGTCTGATCCCAGAATAATGTTTTCATTTTAATTGTCTGTCAGCAGGTAATTTTGTTCCTGGTGTCAGCATCTACAATAAGCATGAAAAGAGTTTTGCCTCTGGCTGTGGCAGTAATGATAGCTGTAGTACCTCTTGTCCACATCCTCGAACTTAAACCATGAGCTATTCTAGACAGCGAATATATTCTTTGTGTATTTTATGCAGTGCCCAATACAATGAGGCCCTGGTCTCTAGATGGACGCCACCGTGATACTACTAATAAATAATAACTCAACACTGAGATTAACACTGCCACACAGAGACTTTCTGATTTGGTACATTAACTTCTTATTCTTTTCATGCTGTGAATGTAAGCTGTAGCTGGTGATACAAAGTGCTGTGAAGATTACTGTAAGTACTCTGATCTTCTGAACCCTGAATGGAGGTCGCTGTTGTATAATAAATTGCATTAAAATATAAATGAAAAGAAATCGTGTACAATTTTTCCAGCAAGAATTATTCACAAGAAGCTTCATGGAAGAAATGACTGCATTAGCTCCAATAAAAGCCATTATTTCTTTCAGGTGGCTGCTTGAAGCTTTGCTAATTGTGTGAAGAAACCTGTATCAGCATCTGATGTGATATTCGGGGCTTCTGAAGACCCCACTTGTCTCCGTGATTTTGCAGACCTGAGAGGGGTTTTGTTTCACTCATTAGATCAATTAAAGAAATTCTGCTTCATAATAAAATTATTTTCTCCTACTCACCAGAGTGCATAGATGAGCCAGGCTAGCTGATCCACAGCAGCGTGGCTCTTTCAGTCTCATGGGAATGATCCTTGGTCCCACGGGAGTTAAGAGAAAAACCTTCATTGACTGCTGCAATGGAGATTCCTGCTGACACCATTGAATGCCAGTTGTTTTTAATCCTGCCAATAAATGGCAATTTTCTCTAACAATAGGAAAGAAAATTGCATCTGAAACCCAGTTTGTCCCCACCATGATGTATTTAGGCAAACTGACTATGGTGGTGGGTTTTCTTTTTCATTATAAAGAATAGCACCTTAGAATAACAAGATTGGATCCATTTTCTCTACAAAACATAGTCAGGGGAAATTTGAATTAAGCCAAAATCAATAAAGCATGAGCTTTGGAGAACCCAAAAGAAACCATATTCTCAATTCCTCTAGCTATGCACTGGCAGTCTCTGCTGACACAGGCTTGACTCCAACCTGAAGTTCATCACCAATACCTGAGAGTGCAGAGTTTCTTCCTAATTAATGAATCAGCTGGGCTTTAGAAAGAGAAATCAGTGAAGCTCTGGTGGGTAGTGGTGCCTGGAACAGCTTGCTAACTCATTGATTTCCTATCCTGTATAAGCAGTCACTTCTCTTGACAATATGACACCAAATACTATCATGGAAATCAAGCACAAATATGTGCTGATCTAAACAGAAGCATGTTTCAAAAGAGGAAGGGCTTTCCCAGTGCTGATTTTTCTGCAGGCTCTCTGGCTGGTCCTGTGACCTCAGGGTTCTTTGCTGTTCAGCAACCGCAGTCTGCTGCCTGGAGCTTGTCCGAATTTTAAAGCTAACTCCGCTTCGTTGAGGGATGACAGTTGCGAGGGCTGTGCTGTGTTTTCAAAATGCACAAATATTCCACTGTGAGTAGTAAATGCTGGTGAAAATGTTTCTCTTCCTGCCCTATCAGCTGCCGTGACTCTTGTACTATAAAACAAAGAGTATTTCTTAATAGAGAATGTATTAACTCTGTTCTGCCAGCCCATCTGTGTTGTGCTCATTGGCATACTTAAAATGATGCTTAAAATAACTCTTCCATGCTGCATTTTAAGTGATTCAGACTCTACTGTAGTTGTACACGTGTGGACCTTGACAATAGAAGGAGGGTGTTGGGGGGTCCATCGTACACAGGTTTTTTACGCTGATAAAACTGTTCGATGCCAAGGTGCTATGCTTTTACAAGGTGTTTTAACTTTAACCACTTCACTGCTGCAGTCTCAGCTGCCCTGTGTCACAAGAGTTCTTTCAGGATTTGAATGAAACCTCAGCCCTTCAGAGAACTTCAGAGCACAGAGCGAAAGCAAAGCACTGAACAGGTTATTAGTCTAAAACGTCCTTCTGTTTTATGATCTATATTTACACATTTAACAGGTCACTTCCTATTGCAATTTACATGTAAGTGTACTGGAAGCTTATTCCTTTGTCTGCTATTTAATTTAAGAGGATTTTCTTCTATTTCTCTTAATTTGGAGCATTGTTCTGACGGTACTAAAATTAATTCCGCTAACAGTTCTGGTAATTCAGTGGGTATTACTAACTTCCATTTGTTTCATTCTTTTAATCCAAATTCATTCCAGTTCTCTTAAAACCTTTTACTTACTATGCAAATTAGGCATGATACATGTGAGAATGAGTTTGCTTTCCTTTGAAATGCAGCTATTTCTCAAATAAAACATACCAACTGCTTCTAATATTTGCATGGAGAAAATAATGTTTTTTTTCCTACCTAAATACTGAATCAGCAAGTACCTATTATTAATTTTGTCTTTGAAGACAAAGAATCAGCACCTAATAGGAAGTATCTGTCTACTAGTCACAGCAGATGTGTATATATATACACACACACATATATATATATGTATGTGTGTATGCTTCAGTTGCCATGTGCCAGGTTTTGGTGACAGCAGTATTGTGCATGCAAAACCTAGGTATCTGAAAGCTAGCATCTGCCTGATCTCACAATAACAAGTATGTACATTCGGTCAGTGTTTCTGGAAATGGTTCCCAAAATACAATTGCTATTTCCAGCCCTTGGGAGTCGCAGGATCCAGAAATACAACAAGCCTCTTACATAACTCACCTCATTGCTATTGTGAGTCGAGCAGCAAGGGGCAGGGTTTTTTTAGGGTGGTATAGGTGTTTTATTTGGCGACATGTTACTTGATAAGGAAATGATTAGGCTAATTGAGGGAAAAGCTAGATAGAAATAGGTTAAAGAGGTCTTAAAGTACAGCTTAAAAGAATTAAATCTGGCAGTCTTTATTCAGCAGAGACAAAAATAAACGTCAAGTTAGCAAACAAAGAACAATAACAGGAAACATAAGGTGTAAGTGGCACAGTGCTAGAAAAGCAAAAGAATCACTGATATACCATATCTTCTCTAATATCTAACTCATAAAAGGAAAAAAAATGTACACCTGTGAACATACAGATATACCTATGTATGTATGACACTTTTAACACTACATTGCCTTTTCCATTTTATCTGTCACAACAGCAATTATAACCAAGTGAAAACTGTTGTGAGGTGGATGGATATAAATCATCTTTAACTTGAGCTATGGGCTTGATTTAAAGAAGCAGACTCCCCCTCTCTGCTTAGTTTTGCCCCCCTACTCTCCAGAATAGCTTATGCTCCCAAATTGCACTTTGTTGTCATCAATCTCATAATACCTAGGTTTTCCCTGGCATCTGAGTTCCACATGTGTATTTATTATTGGCATTACCACAGTGCTACAAGACCCAGTTATGGATCAGAATCAACACAAAGGCTGGTCCTGCCTTCAGAGCTTTACAAAGTATGAAATGAGAGAACTGAGGAATACAGGCAGCATAAAGAAGTGTGACACTGTCTTGTAGACATTACAGGAAAGAAAAGTTTTAAGGAGAGTTTTGAAGAAAAATCATTGGTAGCTTTTGGACTGTTTATAGGATCCTTGGAAATAAAAGGCAGCCAAAAGAATGCACAAAAGAACCTGTTTAAACGTATTACAAGTGGGCTGTGAAAACTGGCATCATGAGCTAACTGGAGCAGCAGTTAGATCTCAGCAGTGAATGGAAACTGCAAGTAAGGTGAAGACAGGCTACTGAGGCCTTCCAAAGTAAACACAGCTAGGTGAGGATCGACATGATAGAGTGGGCTGAGCCAGCACAGGGATGAAAAGAGAGGCATAACACAGTGAAAATGACAGACTAAGAAAAATGGTCTTTGTAGCAGCATTCTCAATAAGTATAAGCAAGACAAGGTTATATTTTCCAAGGCCAAAGGAAAGGATGTTGCCGTAATTGAGATTTGAGAAGATGGGAGTTTTAGCTATATGGACAGATTTAGACATAGTCTGAACATAAAGGGCTAGGGAAAGGTCTGAGTCAAAGATGATTACATACAGGCAGATAATAGTGTAATAGATAAAGTAGAGAGTACTTGTGGGAGAAGACTCAACACTATTTTAACTGTACTGAGCTTAAAATGACATTAGGGTTGTCAATTAACCAGTTTTTATCCAGATGGTCCAGGGATTGGAGGCTGGTGTATTTGTGTGCCGTCTGGGCTGATTACGACCCAGGCACCATATGCTGCAATACAAAAGAACGAGGACCAGGCTCAGAAATACAGAGACAGCCTAAACATCCCAGAACCCCACTCACACACAAAACGTTAATAACGCATGCTCTTGCAGATCCAAATAGCCATCAGGTGAATCATCAGTCAGGTGACTCAAATCACCTTTCTTCCTGTTCACATCATCTTCGGGCGTCTGACCATGCAGGTGTGGGACTGACAGGACATTTGTGACAGCATGCAGCAGCAGGTGAATTCCCACTGAACGGTCATAAGAAAGTAATAGAGACACAAGCCAAGAGTTTAGTTAGGAAAACATGCCAATCTGCAGTAAAGAGGCATAGCTGTGAAAAAGCTGAGTGGAAGTTGTTGTTTGAACTGTGCTTGTAGTACACATTAACTGGGGATATAACGTAGAGTGACTAGAGGACCAACCCATGGGGAAAGGCCTGGTTAATAGCTACTGGAAGCTGGAAGGCATGTAAGTAAAAGCCCCTCAAAAATGTGCCAGTAGGTGGGTTAGAAATGTAGGAGGAAAAAAAGGGAGAGGACAGTCACGGAACAAGCCCCACCAGCCGCAAGGCCCCGCCGGCCGCTTCGCTTCACTTGACACATGAGGGTGGAATGATAGCTGCAATCATTAAAGGTCATATGAGCAAGAGGCTGTTTGAGACTTTGTCTTTTTAAAGAAATGCAAGGGGCATAAGCTAGGTTGGAAAAGATCTAGGACAAAATTGATGGAAAGAAATTTATGAGAGTATTTGCAGGGAGTGCTTTTAGTGATCTGAGCCATAGAATCATAGAATCGTGAAGTGTCAGAAATGAGTAAGGCAAAAAAAAAATCTTTCTAGTTTTCATGATGTCAGAGAGAGGCTTTAAAATGTGATCTGAATGAAACCTTGACTAAATGATCAAATAAGAAGGATCCTCTGTGTGTATACACACACATATGCGTAGACCAATAAATGTATACCTAGACATATAAACATATATATATAAACCAATACATTGATTTATGATTTGTAGTTGGAAATAGCACACAGGAAACAATCAAAGCAAGACTTCAAAATTGCATCAGTGAATTTTCTAGCTAGTCTTTACTGAAAGGATGATGTCAGAAGCAAAGTCATATCATGCCAGAAGACAACAGACAAGATTGCCTGCGTGAGGGAGGTGAACTAACATTTCAACTCCTTTTGCTCATTGCTTGCTTCTGCTGCTTATTAATGTAAAACACACAGTTCCATACTTATTGTAGAAAAATATTTTTTACTCCAGAAACATTTTTTCCACCATAAGAGGCACCAGCCCAATTTTCTTGTTTTATGTTTTTTTGGGTTTTATTTTCTAAAGTTTTTTGAATTCCACATGTAAATTGTGGGAGACACCTAAAAGTAATGAATAAAATTAATTTTAAAATTATTGTCTTGTGGCTCCTTCTGAAAGTACATCTTGTCTGGTACAAACACATGGTTCACCTCAAAGTGCCTTTAGCTCAGAGTTGGCTCTCCAGATGGTTTAACTATCTGTTCATAGACAACCAGCACCTGGCAAAATTAAACTGGAGAAAGACCTTTTCAGGAAGATGATAGGGAAAAGCAGAGGTGATGGTTGTCGGTATGACGCATGCAAACAGGCAAGTGACGATCTTCCTCCCAAAGGAGCTAGCACTGGCACCACGCTGGTGTGAGGCGCGCACCGCTGGAGCTGCCAGATCTGTGTTAAACCAGTACGAAGCTCCTAATCGCCTGGGATCATGAAGGAGCTGAAGGTTACTTGTTACTTTTGTTTTATATTATTTTCTTTTTTTTTTTCGTTGCTCAGCTCTTCTGTGGTATCCCGTCCTGAGAGCAGTGAGAGCCGTTGGCCCTCCACTGACAGGGGCACAAGTTAGGGACAGCCACACCACCGGAGAAGCTGGACACAGTTGTTTTGTAACTCAAACCCACATTTTATAACATCAAAAATGTTTTATAGTATCACGGATCCCCTTTTCCTGAGAGCACATAGCATCAGACAGCAAAGGGTCCCCAAATCACCACCTTGCCCTCTAGATGTACTGAGCTGCTCTTTGTAGAGTGGCAACGGGTGATTTTATACAGGATTTTTAATTTTTTTTTTAATCTTACATGAATAATCCTCCTGGGATCTGCATCACCAATTCTTTTCCCTCCTATCAGTTTTTATCTGTAGTCAGGGAGCATCCCGAAGCCTTGGGCCGCTGGGGTGTCTCTGATCATCAACGGCCATCGATCGATCAACTCGAGCTGCTTTATACTGGACGCCTGTCCCGTGTTTTCCTTTCCTTTCCTTCCCTCCTCTCTTCCCGGCTGTTCCATTTAGGAATGCTCTGCTTGGCAACGGGCGGTTCTGGCGACAGCCCCGAGCTGCGCCGGGCCCCGCGGGGCGGCGAGCGAAGGCCTTCCCAGGCGCGGCCCGCCCGCCCTCACAGCCGCCGCCGGCTGCTTCCCGCCGCCGCCCCTCGGCCGCGAGCACCGCCCTCTCGGACTGCAACTCCCGTCGGGCCCCGCGGCCGACACCTCCCGGCAGGCACCGGGGAACCGCCCCGCGGGGTGGCGCGGGCGCCGGCCCGTCACGTGAGCGGGCGAGGTGGGCCCGCGCGGGGCGGGGAGCGCTCGGCGCCGCACTCGGGCCCGCGACGGCGACGGCGGCCGCGTCGCGGTGAGTGTCCGTGGGGCCTGGGCTGGGCAGCGGGGCTACCCCGGCGGGCTCCGCCCCTGTCCCCGCAGCCCCTCCCCGCGCCGGGGTTCCTTTCCTCCCGTCCCCCCGCCGGTGTGCCCCGGCAGGGGCTGCTGCCGGCCCGGGCCTTCCCTGCGGCCCGGCCCCTCTCCCTCGGGGCGCGGCGCACCTCGCGTCCCCCGTCGCTTGCCGCTTCGCCGCGCGGGGTGGTCAGGGCGTTGCTGGAGGCTTTTGTGAGGGCCCCCCCTTGCCGCCCCGAGCGCTTCGGGAGCCCCGCATCCCCGGCGGGCCGCGGTGCCCGCCCGCCTGCCGGGAGTCACCTGTGGCCGCCAACCGCGAAGCGGCCGGCGGGGCCTTGCGGCTGGTGGGGCTCGGCTGGCGAGGCTGTTTGTTGTGTGCGGCCCCGGCTTCCCCTGACTCACGCCCTGATTGATGTGCTGAATCAACCTGGAAGCGAGGTGTTGCTGAAGTGCCTAGCCCAGCGTCATGGCTTAGCAAAGACCCCTTTGAACTGTAATTTTTGCCTTTCCTGTAGAAAGAAATTCTCTCCTGTGATATGAGAATATTCCGAGTGCTCTCTATTTGCTGTCAGACTTGTAAGCCACTGTAGTATTCACTTCTGACTGGCTTACATTTTGTTCTGAAGCATGTGACTTCTTTCAGTGTTCACAGCTGAAAAGCTGAAACTTTCCATTTCAGAGCAAACTTTTTAAGTTGATGTAAAACAAGAAGTGAGTCTTGAAGATGATAGACTCTTTCTGCTTGCTGGCCTTTGTACTATGGCATAAAAAAGCTTAATTCCTACTTTGTGTGATTGGTGTTTTTTGGTTTGTTTGGTTGGTTTTGTGGGTTTTTTTTTCAGATGTACACGTAATTAAGAGCATAAGAAGGGTATTAGCTTTTTTTTCTTTTCACAGAAAGCCCCGTTTTTCTCGGTACTATAGAAAGCAACATAGGCAAATTCAGTTTTAATATTGTGTAGATGTTAAGTGTTTTGCAGTTGGCCTGTAGATTGACTTGTCACGATAGGTGCTAATCAAAGCTATATATGTTTAAAAAGTACCTTGGCTCTACTGCATAATACTTGTTTTGGGGCAGTATTGTGCTCATTGCTTGCTAATAGTCATATATTTGTTTATCATTAATCAGATTTGAAGGGCAGATATCTCATGGTACAGGGTTTAGCGCTGTGCAAAACCAGAACCCGTCTCCTGCTATAGTTTTCTTTTTAATGTTAATTTGTGGTTTAGGTGGTTAAAAAAGTTAGGCTGTACAGTTACTAACAAAGCTGGTAAGCGCAGCAAGCCTTAACACAGAACTTTTGGGGCTGTATGTAGCTTCATTATGTGGCAGATGTCACGAGATGAGCTATAGAGCTGCTTTCAATAAAATGCAGAATTTTGCATTTTTGCACTGTTTATCATTCTCTGCTTAGTCAGAAGGAAACTTCCAAAAGGTGCACTTGCCGAAGTGATGGGCTTGTAGCACCATTGTGGTTGAGCGAACTCTAGTGTTAATATATTCCTCATATGTAGAGTGACAGTGTTAACTAATAAGAGTTAATTTAGAAAGCAAAACTAATTTAATGATAAGTAACTGTAAATCTTTAATATTGTGTGTGTTCTTTTAAAGAAGACAACATACTAATTTTTCTAAGAACTTTAATCAGGTGAAAATAAGTCTTGTTTCCTGTCTATTCCTTCTGAGTTTGCCACGTTACATAGCAGCTTTCATATGAAAGTCATTCCTGAATGTATTTGGGAAAAGAAACAAATAAAGGGCAGTATTCTTTGGGAAGGAATGAGAGAGGAAATGCTTAACTGTGTGCGGAAGGATGCCTAAATATGTATGGGGAACATAAGCATGGTTAAAAGGCTGTGGAAGATTTACGCGTTAGAAACATTTCAAAACTGTATCTTAAAGTTTTAGAAGAGAAAGTTCTTCTCAGTTCCAACTACTTGATGCCAAACCTCCTGACACAAGATAAAACATAAAAAGAACTAGTACCGTTCGTTTCCTTTCTCCGGAATGTTTTCAGTAGCAACTATTCTGGGGTTTTGCTTCCTTTTTGAAGTTTTTTAAAAAGTAGTGTCAATTGAAATATTCTGGCAGTGCTAACAATGTCTTCCTACCTGTTCTATTCCTGTCAGGGGCCAGCTACAGCACAGAAGTCAAATGTTGTTTGAAAGCTGAAGGAATGAACACACTGTTGTCCTCTCATCTCACATTGAAGTGGGCGTCTCTATATTTTCAACAACTGAAATGACTTATTAAACCTGGAGGCTTCTGAGCAAGAGGAAACAAAAGTAAGTGTTTTCAAGTAGACTGGGTTACATGTTTGTGTAAGACAGGGTGCATGTTTTTCAACAAAATCTAAGTAATCGGCGCGCAATCTCTTTGCTGGCTTGTTACATACAAAGAATGGGAAGGCTGTATGCCAGAGACTCTGTGTGATGTGACTGGACCCATTAATTCATAACATACATAGGCAGATGTGTAATACAGAAGTATCAAACTTTCTGTGCCTGGCAAAGTACCTCCCTGTTACTTCAAAGAGAGCACACCCAAAAGCATGGTGCTGCCCCGTGAATGACTTAGGCAGGATAGTCCCTATCTCCCCTTTCTTAGGGACTTAGGAAGCAAAGAACGGTTTGTGGATGACTTCATCGTAGCCCTTAGTCTACTTCTTTTTAAACAGAGAAACTCAGAATGGTATTTTCTCCGTGGTATTATGTGTATTCAGAAAAGCAGTTCATGTAGTGGAAGAAGGAATTAAACACAGCACATGAAAGAGGATGAGTCTGATGCATCGGTTGTGCATGTTCTCAAAAGAAAGTTGGAGGAAAACCTCAGTAGGGAGGGGGATGTCATTTTAACCCCTACAGTGTCATTTTTTTTTTTTTTTTAGTACAGTATATCATTATATAACAGATACAATTTCCATTTCTCTTGTGGAATCATCAGTTAAATCTTTAGCAGTAGAACTACAGTGGCCTAAGGGGATATCTTTCAAGAAGAATGAGCAGAGAGCAACCGAAGGCTTTCTTAATAGAAAACTTTGAAGCTGTATTTGCTATCCCATAGGCTTTCCTGTCAACTGCATCAGCTTTTGACAATGTGGGAGGTATACATTCCCTGCAGGGGATGCAGAGTAGAGAAAATAGACAGGGTGGGTTTAGAAAGCCACGGATCAGCCTTCAGGCATAGGTTTCCTACAGATGTAATGCTGATTCTAGAGGTAATATGACAAATGGTTCCTAAAAACCCCCACTCCCTTCTGTCATGCCACCTAATCTAGCTGGATTTAACAGTACTTGCTGTACAGGGAAGGGAAGACTAGTGCTTTCTTTGATCCACGCACATGACTGAACTTCCACTTTAGAACTCAGTTACCAGAGTAAATATTAAGAAATATTAAGAAAAAGTCAGGAGAAAAGATAATCGTGGCAAGAGAAGGATATTCCACATCGAACAAATACAGGAGAAGCAATAAGCGAGTACAAAAGGACAGAAATAATTGTTAGCATAAATGACAAGGAATAGACCTCTGAAAATTGCTGGAGAACAGACCTTAGCAAATATATTTATTACCACTGAACTAGGTGCTGCTTTTCCTTGTTACTCTGATATAAAGCATGAGAAATATCTAACTAACAGATCAGAGTCCACCAGCAGATAAGTAAGTTAGTGTCCGTGATGGCACAAGTCCTGCTCTATGATCTCTCTTTGTGAGAGGGCTTGTCATTCTCTTATAAGAAAGCTTGCCAGGATAAAAGCCAGGGATATCACCCTAAGCTACATTTTCAATATTATTTGAAAGGAGAAAGCAATTGGGATGATAATTAGAAAAAGTAATATTACAAACTTTTGTATTAGGTCTTGTTGGAAGTTGTGATTTGCTTTGAAAATAGAGTGGGAGTCAAATTCCATGAGAAGTTAAGACAGTAAAAGAAAACCTTCAAATGGAGACAAGAGAAATATCAATCAAGACACAACTGAAGATTTTTTTTTACTCCCTCCAGCTGTTATTTATTCAGTACTCGGCTTCCATGTACAAGGTACAAGATTTTTTTTTTTTAAAGAAACATATACACAGAAGTGCATAGGATGTGGTGGCACTGAGAAAATATTTGCCAAACTTTCTGCCAAGCTGTTGCTACTTGCTGCCATTTGTGGAACTTCATTGTCAGGATATTATTTTTTGTTAGTGCAAGGTCTTCCTTCTGATATCTTCAGAACTACCTGGTATAGTGAGCCTATAAAATAGGAGTGGGCGGGCAAGCGGCACACTTCTAATTTGTTTGCTGAATTAGCAGTCACTTGACTGTGGTGAACTTTTGTTTGCTTGCACTTGTTCATGTTGAGTCCTTTGGGGACAATGACTTGGCCTTTCAAATACAGGGCACGTTAGGGAACAAGAGAGTGCTTTTTCTGTGAGAGGGAGCGCTTCTGATTCTTCGCAAACAAATTCAGCAGTCCCTGTTGAGTTGTACAGCTTGCTGTTCGCAGTCTAGCGAGAATTGGCAATGTGAGGGGTTCTGGAGTGCATTTTCCTTAAAGACAGGAAGCCTGGTGGAGAATTGGCATTTAGCAAACAGATGGCTCCAGATTGCAAGGTTTTTTTGTAAGTGGTACTTTTTTGTAGGATACGGACATTTTTTATAATGCCTTACTGATGAATTTGATTAACTGACTTAGAAACATCAATGCAGAAGGGCAAATGCTAGTATGCATTCTACATGTGCAGTATCCCATTAAGGCTTGTACTGCTGGCATGCTTTTTGTGTTCTAGTTGTGGCTTGAGTTGAGAAGACTTTCAAAGAAACTTGAAAGCTCATATGATTTCCTGGGAAAATGTAGATTTAGTAAGTACACATGAACGGGGAATAACATTTAGACATTGAGAGAAGACCCACTAGTGGCATAATCCAGTCTCAGATCAGTAGAATCTTGAGGATCCACTTGAGGAAAGGTAAGGGCTGCAGGCTCCATTACTAAGAGGTTACACTTGGAAGGATTTTACACCCTGTAAAATCTTTACCCTGATGGTAAAGAAGAAATAGGAGATTCTGTGATCTAGCAATCCATGTTGACTCCAAAGATCCACTCTGGAATAAGTGTAGGTAGAAGCTTATGACTTGATGTGCAAAGATGGTTTGTTGGTGTATGTCATAGGTATGATTTGGCCTTGAACTCTGATGGTAAGAAATCATAAGTGCTCTCTTAAGTGGTTTAATAGAGCCTCTTCCTTTTCGTGGTTAAATGATACTGGCATCTCACGGGTAAGTCAGTTTTCCCTTCTTTCTGCTTGCCATCAGTTGCATAACAAGTGACTGGTAATTGCTACTGCCACAAGTAAATAAGTGTAACTAGATGTCTGAATTGGCATTGCTCTAGGCATGCTTTTGATGTCAGTATTGTATGACTTTTAAATTTTAAAATCTGGTTTTTAGTTATGTAGCCTAAATGTATCAGGTCAGAGAGCATGAGCGACATCATTATGATCAATGATCAGAGGGATGGAACACTTGTCCTGTGAGGAAAGGCTGAGAGAGTTGGGCTTGTTCGGCTTGGAGAAGGGAAGGCTCTGGGGAAACCTTATTGCAGCCTTTCAGTACTTAAAGGGGGCTTACAAGAAAGATGGGGACAAACGTTTTAGTAGGGCCTGTTGCAATAGGGCAAGGGGTGATGGTTTTAAACTAAAAGAGTGTAGATTCAGACTAGATATAAGCATGAAATTTTTTACAATGAGGATGATGAAACACTGGAACAGGTTGCCCAGGGAGGTGGTAGATGCCCCATCCCTGGACACATTCAAGGTTGGGTTGGATGGGCCTCTGAGCAAGATGTCCATGCTTATTGCAGGGGGAGTTGAACTACATGACTAGTTGAATAGATGGCTAGATGTATTAAAGGTCCCTTCCAACCCAAACTATTCTATGATTATTTTAAAAAAAAGAGTTTTGCTTCTAAAAACCCCCTGCATTGGTATCTTTCACTGTTGCAGGAAGTTCTTACGGTTTTTTAATTTCCTTTGGAAATAAATATAAGCAAGTATTTCTGTGGTGTGGATTTTCTGTGAGTGTTTCGGTAGGTTTTTTTTTTTTAACTTCACCTGTTTGAAACTGCGATGTTCTGCCTTATGCTTTGTAGCTTTGTTAACCTTGGGAGGCTTCTGCTACCTTGTTTTTGTTTCCGTTATTGAGTATAGTTCCTTTGTGCTAAAATATGACTGCTTAGATAAGTGTGAAAGATGTATGTATTTTTACGGACTTGATTAGTTGGTTGTGGCACTTTGGTCTCACTGGGTTTCTTTTTGGTTGATTGGTGCTATTTGGTTAGGGACAGCAGATGTCTGGAAAATGGCCTTCATTGCTGTAGATCTTTCTTGTGACTTGTTTTGTGTCCCTGTATATCTTTATATCTAATTCTGAAATTTTACTAACCTTAAATGTGATGAGTGACTACTCTTGACTTCATTAGACTAAATGCTTATTTACTAGTGTTAAAGATGCTGATGCTTATTTTGGTGACTCTCTGATATGGTAACTTCGATGCTGTTGTTGGCTTGACCCTTCAGGATTGTTGCTTTTCCGTATTATTTTTTGTTAAAAGGATTTCTGTTCCTTTCCACTTAATACTTAGAGTGAAACACTTCTTTCTTCTCTCTTCATGGTTGTCTTAGCTTAATTTTGCTACTCTCTTAGAGCAGAACTCTGGGAATTTCTATTCTATACGTTATTTCTGAAAACCTATGCATTATGTGCTATCTCTTCTATGCAGTTGTGGTGTTGACAGATGTGGTTTTGTTTTTAGGACTTTGTATTTTATGCTTTTAATTTTATTATGGGAAACACAAGGCAGTATACTGGCTCTGTAGGTTGTTACTGCACCAAATAAAACTCTACAGTCTTTGTGTAACACCAGCATACCTCACCATTATAAACCTGCTTTTTTGGGTTTTGCATCTTCTGTTTAAATGAGGGTGCAAGCAGCTTTTTTTCTATATATCCGCACTAACTTACCTCTCAAACACAATGAAAAATTGTTCACTAATATAATACTATTTTTCTTCTCTTTGAAATAACTCCTTGGTTGGTATCAGGTCTAACTATGAAAATAACTTCATTTTTATCTAGACTGGCAGATGCCTTGCAGATCTTAAATGATTAACCCAGTGTACTGATCGCTTTCAAGTGTCATGCAATTGTCCGATTGTAACCGTAACTCTCTTTAGAAGTGCTGTAATTGTTTTCTGAATTACTATGACGGCAAATGAAGGGGCTTAGTAAATTTTGTAACTATATTTTTAGGAGAGGCCTTGGAGATGCACAAACTTTTTTAATTCTTGCACAAATCATTACCTGGAGCAGGATTATGAGAACTTTGGCATTATCCTCTGTCATAGTTATTGATGTGTGACAGAAATCGGAATGCTTCTAGAAAATGTTCAGTCGAACTTTTTGTTGTTCACTTTTACCATATTGCTAAATCTGAATCTGGTAAAAGCAAATAATCTTCATGCTTATCTAGTTGCCCTTGTATTTTTTTATATATAGATATATATACATACACACACACAAAATAACTGTTGCAACTATAATAATGTGTCACTAATGTTTTTTCAGCATGTTTACCTCTTACTCAGTATATTCTGTAAATGTCTTCTGTGTATTGTAATTTAGCAGTTTAATTTGCTCAATCTTTCCAGATTAACATATTGAACATTATAGACTATACAAAATTAAAAACTTCATTTTACATTTAAGTGTTGTCAAAATTGTTGTTGCTCCAAATGATTGATAGAGGTACAAATTTGGAAGTGTTTTTTTCCAAAGTTTTAATCCAGTGATGGAGGATCAAAAATACTAAATATCTGGAAAGCGGCTCACAACTTACTTGATGCTGTTCCCTTGATCTCAGATGTTTGTGGTAGTAATCCTTTGGCAGGTGCGGATTATGTTATGGTTTGGCACAAACTAGTTCTTTAGACACGTGAAGATTTTACGTTGACACAAGCATGGGTCAGTTATACAATAGTTACAAATTATTTGGTGTGATTCTGGTGTGAAGATGGAGCCTTAAAAGGACCAGAAAAATGTCAAATGAGCTTTAATTTTTTCCTGGATTGTAAACAATGGGAACTAGTTTCACCAGGCTGTTGTCAATCTAAACATGGCTTATAAGAGTCTTGGTGATCTTTCCAAGCTGCACTGCATACATCCTCTAACCTGTTGGCAGTGAAGAACCTTAAGGAAAGAGCAGCTGGTCATTTCAGGTTTTTTAACCCTCAAAAGCTTATTTACGTGTTTTAAAGTTTATTTAGACTTCTGTGTGGGCATATGCTTTTGTCTGTCAGCATTTATTCATAAAGAGCGGATAGGATCCTTGAACTGACTTCTTAAAATCTGACCTTCAGAGCCTACCCTTTCAAATGTTTTTGTGCCTCCATTCCCATGAATCCTAGGAAGCACAAGTATAAATATAATCTTTAAAGAAAATACAGATCCCAAGTAGTTTAATTGTTATTGTAAGCTCGTTGGAGCCTACATTTCTTGGTAGTGTTACTATATTAAGTTCTGGTAACTTTAACAAAGCTTTGTTTATTAGTTCAAGTTAAATCCAGTAAAATTGCTTTGTCTCCTTGCTATTCTAGATTCAGGGAAGAATGTTCAACTGTTTCTAACTGCAGAGTATCATAAACAAAGTTGTCTGATTTGTTTTGAATTTGCGGAGTAATTGTACTTCTGTTCAGCTGCTGACAAGCATAAGGTTTGTATGGTTTTCGATTTTTGTTCAAGTATAGAAGTACACATGGGTGATACTGGGGAATAAAATGTGTTTGCAGTGGAAAACTACTTGCAAGATTTTTCCCTGTGTGGAAGGACTACTGCTGCTCTGTGATAATGAGAAAGTTGTAGCTATTTTAAGACTATGATGGAGTATGTTTTTGAATTGTTCATGGCAATATTACTTTGGGAGGTTGCCAAAAGCTGCTTCTACAATTTGACAGAAAAAGAAAGAATATTATAAAAGGAAATATTTCATGTTCACTTTAAATGGTTTTGAAAACTTGTTTGCTCTTTTGATATAGAGGAATCCCCATCTTTAAGGGTGTGTCCTTGTTTAATGGGTACTTTTAAATGAGAACTTAATCTTGTCTGTTGCCTGAAGATCACAGAGGCACAGAGTAATTCAGGTTGGAAGGGACTTCAGGAGGTCTCTAGTTCAACCCCTTGCTCAAAGCAGGATCAGACCCAGTTGGTCAAAGCTTTATTCCTTTGGGCCTTAAACACCTCTGAGGATGGGGGCTGCACCCTTCCTGGGCTCTGTTTTCACTGCCTGGCTGCCCTTACGGTGCAAAAGTAGGGTTGTTTTTTTCCTTAAATCAAGCTGGAATCTAGTTTGTTTTGGTTTCTGTTGTGTCTTGTCCTCTCATCACTCACCACTTTGAGGACCCTGGCTCTGTCTTCTCAGTAACCACTTCAAAGGTACTGGTGGGCAGCTGTGGGGTCCCACTGAAGCTGTCTCTTCTTCAGGCGGAACGATCCTCAGCTCCCTCAGCCTCTCATTATAGGGCAGGCGCTCCAGATCCTGGTCCTCTTGGTGACCCTCTGCCGAACTCGCTGCCCCTGTCTTATACCGGGGTCCAAAAGTGGACACTGTTCTAAATGCTGTCTAATGGGTGTTCTGTAATGTAAAGTTTAATTACTTGACCATAGTTTACTTACAGAAATCAGCGAAATGTGAGTGGTTATAAATGTGCTTATTAGTATTTGGGGTTTTAAAGTGTGATTGGATTTCAAAGCAAAATTTAGGTAGCATTAAAAGAATTCTTCCACTTATATGCTGATGAAATAACTTGCATCAATTTTAGTGAAAATGTTTGATGGATTTAAAAAAAAAAACCTGGACAGATAACACCTTACCTTCAATACATATTTATTTAACTTAATTAGCTCTGAACAAGTCTAATATGCATCATTAAAGTGTTGGAAACGAAACAGAGTAGTTAGTTGTAATTCTATAATGAAATATTCTATAGAAATTGAAGTCAGTGAGTAAATTCATTCTCACTGTAAAGTATGTTTAAAGAAATCAGTCGCATGGAGAGTTGGGGGAATTTTATGCAAAGTAGACTTACAGACACAGAAACATACACACAAAGGTCAGCTGCAAGAGCTGCACAGATATCTTGTTTGTTTGAAGCGACCTGGTGGGGTGGCAGCGTGGAGGGGGGGCGAGCTCTGTCCCCCTGTATTGCCAGGTTCTACAAAGAGAAATTTTTCTGAGAATCTAAAAGGATCTCTGCTTATTCCTTTTAATGTACACTGAGGTCTGGAAAAGTTATAGTCAGTGTTCTGGAGTCAGATGATTATTTCAGAATCGTAACTCACCTCATGTAATACCACATTTCAGCCAAAACTTAGTGAATGTGCAATAAGGGATGAAATAATACAGAAAGCAAAGGAGGAAACAGAAGGCTTTTAAAACACTTCATACTGTTCCCTGTGTGAGCAGCAAAAGTCCGGTACGATTGGAGGTAGTATTGAAAGGCATAAGGAATGTCCAAATGAACTTTTGTTCTTAGGAGCTTAGGCAGTGGGTTGGCGTGGAGGTGAGTGTCCAGGATCCTGGGTGGGCTCTGTGACCTCTGCTGAAGCTTGTCTTTCCGTGGCTTGGCTGGTGAAGTCGCTGTGGTTGCAAGATCAACAGCTAGCTTGGGTGTGCCTGTACCTGCTGCAGTCAAAATTTCCATTTTGCAGTGCAGATCTCTTCAGGGTTGCCACATCTTTTAGAAGGCACTTTTCTAGGGCTTGTTTATGCTCACTTCTCTCTCATGGTTGGTGCAGCCTTAATTTCAATTTGTGTGAGCTCTAGTTAAAACCACTTTCTATGCTGACATAGAAAAATGGGGGCTGCTCTGCCTTTGTCTCACCTGGTATTTGCCACTTAAAATATGAACAAACCCACTTCGTATGGAAAACATTTTAAAACAAGCTTCTGAGTAAATATACCTTTTACCTTTATAAATATCTGGGTATTAGAAAACTTAAGCTTCTATAGATTAAGGAAAGTAATCTGAACAAATACTGGATGTTTGCAAGCTAACACAGCAATGTAGAAAAAGTTAAATCTACCTTAAGTTTTATAGTATATACGATATTGCAAGGAAGGAAAAACTGTGAAAATATCTTCTCTTAATCATCTAAATTTTATAGTCAAAACATTAGTCTACAGTGTTGCAATAATTTTTTCTGTGCAGGGCAGTTTGAAAGAACAATGTTTTAATGTTGATTGCTAATAGCTTTTAATTTAAATTGTTGGCATTGCACAAAAATTAGTTCAGGACCCCTTTGTTTCAGTGTTTGGAGGAAGCTGAGACTGCTGGAGACCCAGAAAAGAAGTAATACCTCTGTGTGCCAGGGTCACACAGGCTCTGTGGCATTCAAACGCATTTTTCTTCATTTTTCAGCTTCATGTGGGTTCCTTTATTTTTTTTTGTGGAGGGGTGTGGGTTTTATACTGATAAGCTGTATCACTGAATATTACATTTTTAAACGCAATGTCAGATTTTCTTTATAAGATATGGAAGACTTGGGGACTGTAAGGAGGTTAATAAACCTGTAGAACTTCAGGTCGTGGTTTTCCACCTTCTTCCTGCACAGACACGTTCCTGTATTGTTATAGTAACTTCAAAGCATTTTGGAGCTTGCGGTTTAATCTGTCGCTATCATTTGTGTAGGACTGTTGCAGTGTCACTGTGATCCCACTGTTATGCAGGAGCATGGGCTGATTTGTCATGTGCAAACTTTTTTCAAAGTTTGCAGTGTTGAGAAGGGAGAGAAAGTGCTTATTTAAGGCTACAGTGTTTCATTTATGGAATAGAAACAAAGATTGTGTGGTCTTTAATGACCTTCCCCCTAACCAACCAAACAAAAACTTGTCAAGATTGCTGTAGGATGTCAAATCGGCTTGATGAAGGGCGTGTGACTAGTGAAAGGGAAGTACAATTTGGTACAAAGTTACTGTTTGGAGTAATTTCAAGTATGAGCATTTTCCCAGTGTTTGTTCTAGAGATCCCTTGTGCAATGTCAGGAAATGATTAAGATGATGAATCCTGTATCATGCGATTCTGTCTTTAATCAATACCATTTAAAAAAAAAACAAAAAACCCTTTTCCTTTAAACATATCAAGGCTATTCAGACAAGAAGGGTGGACACTCCCCCTTCTGGTGTGCTAACTGAAGTTTCAGTTTAGGAAATGGGGGATTGTTTTTAAATGTAGAAGTACTGTGGAACTCCTGCTTTTTCCTTCTCTCCTTTTTTTTTTTTTTTCCCCCTAAACTTGAAACACTTGAGTGTATTGACATGCTTGTGATTTCAAGAGCTGTGCAATAATTTTATAGTTTGTTCCTGTTTTCCTAAGTGAAAAGTCTTAAAGTAAATGTTCCAAGTAGATTGCATTTCATAGTATGTGTATCCTGCTGCTTAAAACAAGCACTCTAATGTCTGTTGACTGAACTAATAATAGTATTCAAACAACTGAATTCCAAAATACAGCTTGAGTCAGAATATTCCTTATAATAAGAACTAAACCCAGAGCTAGTAATGAATTTCTTGTTAGATTTGGATGCCTTTAAATAGTGACCTTCAATTACAAGGCATTGTGTAATTTTTTAAATTAATAGTAACTTGCAAAACATTCTTGGAAGCTCTTGATGTCTACCTGTGGACCTCCAAAGTCTAAAATCTCTCCTGTAAATACTACGTAGTCCAGGAGGAAGTTTAAGTCTCCAATTTGTGCTTTCTCATCAGATACCCGGTATGGCCTCATCATCAACACCTAAATATAATTCAAACTCATTGGAGAGTTCCTCAAGTAAGAGGGTGAGTGTAACTTTTTTCATGTTTTTTACATCAGACGTCCCAGAGATCGTTATCTTCCATATTTAGGTAGAAAAATGAGTATTTGAATGACTTTTTTCTTGAATGTATATACTTATTTTTATTGCTAAAATTCTAATGCAGTTAACTGAGTTGATTTAAGTATCTTTCAGAGTGGATGGGCGAAATATTCTCTGTATCACAAGTTATGAGAGCCTCTTTAAAATCAGTTCTAATATACTTTTATCCTTGCTTTCAACATTGAAATATTCGGTGACATTCTTGAAAATTTTTGGCTTGATGCTATAGAAGGATGTTGTACTGCAATTGATAAGTTATACCTAGGTATATTTGGCTGGCTCAGTTTTAAAATGTTCATCTGTAGTGGGAAATACATTAAAGCAATCTAAATGGCATTCCCCTCTGCTTTTTGATGCTGCATGCCTGAAGAAAATGTAACTTGTATGCAAGAAAACAGAAACTAAGGTTTTATTTAGCTTTTTAAACATTTCTTCTAAAACAAAGATTACTTTCTACTAATTAGTCTTAAAAACTACTGAAGGTGGGAGAGTCACAAATGAGTAGGTTGTGTGTAATAGTTGTGAGTACGTTGCTTAAGTTATTTCAGGTGATTTGTTCTTCTAAGCCCAGCATACTTGGAGAATTAAATGCACAGAACTTTCAGAGAACTTAGAGTATAGAAATCTAATTCCAGTTTAATGCAACTATGGTTAACTGTTCTTTTAGAAGGTTATGTTCAGATGTTTCAGGTAATATGTTTCAGATCTGTTCAATCTTTAAATGTTTAATACTTGCCGTTTAGGATAGTGGTGTGTGTCTCCGGTTTTGGCTCAGTCTGTCGATTTCTACTGTGGAAAAACCTATTCTTTCCCATGCAGAAATTACCTTTAAGTTTTTTTTTTTTTTTAATCTGGAACCTGAAGGAATTGTAAATAATATATGATGTACTCTTGTACTTCTCTTTCTTTAGACTCTAAAAGATGGAACTAACAGGGAACAAAATGAAGAAATACCTCGTCTGCCAGGAGAGACTAGAGTTACAGGTATGAAGCTATATAGCTGCCTAATCCCGTGTGTGTTTAGGAGTCTGGCGTATACATGTATCTTACTGGATTGTTTCATAATTTGGACTGGTTTGGGCTGGGGGCGGGGTTGAGTCATGCTAAAATGTCATGAATTTTTTTAAGTAATTGCAGTAGGGACTTTTTATCACTTATCACAAATAACTTTTTAAGTCTTTAAAATCTTGGTTTCCACACATAGCAGATCTTCTGATACAAAGAAATTGCAAATCAAGATGTGTCATAATTATATCTAGAGACTAAGTTACACATGTCTAGTGATGAGAGCCCCTCCAAGCTTTCCGAAGCCAAGAGAATTCCAGATGCCCCCCACTGTGTACTGGTATCTTGTACAGTAGTGTGGAACCTTAGCCCGAAATGTGACTACCCTAAGTACAATCTTATGCTTCCTTGACACAACACGGCATGCACGTGGCTACTACACACTTGTTAGCCTTTACGTACAGTAATGTTGTAGCAAAAGGAAGATTAATGTATTGTGTACAGTGGTTTCTTACTTGATGGAGGCTCTTCCTGGAGTGGAGACTTCCACTCATGGAAGTTTGTGTTGAGGTATCAGAATGCAACTGAAAGTGGCCTGTCTTCTGTTTGTGAAGCTTCTCCTTCCCCCTGCCTGAGGATTTGTTAGGTGGGTTTGTAAACAAGATTGGCAGAGGTAAAACCAAAGTGGTGATTCAGAGGAAGTAGTTATGTTTTTAATGAGGAAAGTTGTGGGGAAGGCATGAGGGAGAGGGTGTGGGACTAAGATGAGTGTTTGATATGATGCTTATGAAAATTGTCTGTGCTTTGGGGCAGCACAGTGGAAGAAGGGTCCTTGTTGTGGAAGGCAGATAAATAGATTGGGCTAAAGAAATGAATGAATAAGTGGACAGGGAGAAATAGGTAGTTTGTAGTGCTTTGCTTAAGTCTTTAATGGCATTGTTTCAGTTAAACCTTTCTTTTTTGAGTAGTATGTGTTAGTACTTGTTTTTGTTACTGTCCTTGCTGAAACACTGCTGATGGCCTTGCTGTATTTGATTGCCCCAAACTGAAATGTAATGTTTCTCTTCAGGATGGTGAGTTCCCTGAACACTTTACAACTTGAACTATGTACTTCAATGCAGAATTGGTTACAGAGCACTGAAAGATGTAGTAGTGTGAACAGGATAAGGTATTTATTCTGGGATAGTGAATACACTAGTTCAGTAACTGCAGAGAGGACTTAAATCTGCTCGCTGTTCTATGTCCTGCCCTCTCCCACGTAGTGCTGAGAAAAAACAACACAAATGTAACTAGGCAAGGCTACTGAAATCTGCTGATTTAATTTGGGCAAGTTCAGTATATGAAACTTCCACATTTTCTTAATAATTCCAGTGGACAAAATTTGGATTTACTACTTCTTAAAATCATTTATTTCTCAGAGTGGCTCTTATGAGTGCAGCTCTCCTTATTTTACTGCTACTTAACTGATGCTGTCCTTAGCTCTGATTTTTTTCTTTTCGCAATCTTTAAGAAATGCTGCATTTCTTACAGACAAGGATGTTATTTATATGTGTCCATTTAATGGCCCCGTTAAAGGAAGAGTGTACATCACAAACTACAGGCTGTACCTACGAAGTGTGGAAAATGTGAGTAATATGCCAAAATTACTTCCCTGGGATGAGTTGGCTTTAAACTCCCTTCCCTTCACCCCCACTGCCTTTGATTTATTTTGCGGCCAGTTCATTTGGTTTAGTTTTGGCACATGTGTGCTTGCGGAATTGCATGGGAGGCTTTTTACTTGACATGGTCTGTAATGTTTGTAATAACCGTATCTTAATTGTGCAATGACTAAATAGTAATTGCCTTTGTGCCACTGAGAAATCTGTACAAAAATGGAAGTTCTTTACAGTTAGATGTGTTGTAAAAGTGTGATTTTTGCCTGTTAAAATAACAGTTTAATCACTTACACTGAACTGATACCTTTATCTTTTGTCTGTTGAAGCTTTTTTGATAGCTGTTCCCTTTACACTTAATTTGTGATAGAACAAGGGCAGCAACTTATGTTGTGCAATAGTTCTTAAAATGGCTATCAGTAAACAAAGATTTTGATTGTCCTTGCTGTTGAGGAAAAAAAAAATACTTTTATCAATAGAACCCCATGTGGGTGGGGGGAGTAGTAGTGTGAATAAGCAGCAACGTGGAGGGGAATAAAATGTGCTTGTTAGCTGCTTGATAATTTTTTTTTTTTTAAATAAGGCTTTAGGACTATTGAATTGGGGCCTTCCTGGTTGCAGCTAACTTTGCTAGTAATCTCTGTTTCATTTTGTTCTACTTTATTCTGTATATCAACAAAGCAGTCTTAGCAAGCAGAGGCAATCAGAAGGATGTAGCAGAAGGCATCTTTTAGGGTGTTGCCACCTTTTTTCCCTGCATACTGTATTAGGCATGAAATATTTTTGTTGCATGTTAAATTGGATGATGTTGAAGGCTGTAGAGTGACTGTACAGACTTCATAATGTGTTGGGAGGGAGACTCAATCGAACGCAGAAACATGCTTTTGCTTCCTCTATGTATTTCATGTCTGCTTTCTGTTCTAGAATGCATAAGAACATTTTGCCTAAGTCGTCTTTTCAGATTAATCTTTTTCCTACTCAAACTTTCCTTGCAGGATCCAGTTGTGGTATTGAATGTTCCATTAGGCGTAATTTCAAGGATTGAAAAAATGGGAGGAGCCTCAAGCAGAGGAGAGAACTCTTATGGATTAGATATAACCTGTAAAGTAAGACTTTACAATAATTCAATGGGAAATGAAATCTAGAGGTTCCTTTTCTCTCTGCTTACCTATTTATAGGAATAAAAAACCCACATGCTCCTCACAGCTGAATTTAAAAAGAGTTTTTTGTAACTGGACAGGGAGATCCCTTCTCTATAAAGGGCTATTTAACTGTCCTTTCTGCATGCGAGGAGAGGGATGGGTCTTCCTTTCTGAATCGCTAATTGACAAGAGGTTTTGCACAGTAGTCTTATTTTAGGGCATTATTCCTACATTGCTTTGTTATTTCATTTGTTCTAAAAGTAATTTTTTTTACAATCCTAAAATCTCTGAAGAACACCTCAGACGGGGGTTTTGTAAGCTGTAAAGGCAGTGAAAAGGTTATATAAAAGCCATCTCTATTTCCTTAGTCTCACAAAAAAATTATGTTGCCATGAAAAAATATAGTCATAGGGGAGTTCCCAGTGGATAATTCAGGATCTTTTATTTGACTCATTAATGGAGTATGTATACGCATCTGATTCTTAGTAGTTAACGCGCAGATTGCTTATTTTTGACGTTAGCGATGAGAAGATAGCTAGGGACAATGTAGTCTAGACAGATTATTGGCAAATTTTCATTTTGAAAACATAGAGTAACTCCCATCCTGCAAACTTTCAATAGCCCATGAGACTTTTTAGTGAGTCAGATACAGTCATTTTTGATGGCTTTATGCCAAAGCAGCCTTTGCACCACACAGAATGTGGTACTGCTTTATTTGTAGAATTCTTACACTCTATTCTATTCTATGGGATAAGAAATAAAACTGAACATTCACAATGGTTAGAGGTGTGTTGCAAGCAGATTCTAAATCAAGTTTAGTGTATAATATAGCATTTGTACCTCAGATAAAAGTATCTTACTGCTTTGGTTCACTTAAAAGATAATGCCTTTGTTTTAGGATATGAGAAATTTACGGTTTGCATTAAAACAAGAAGGGCACAGTAGAAGAGATATATTTGAAGTCCTCACAAAATATGCTTTTCCCCAGTCACATAACTTGGTAAGTTACATCACTTATACTATTGAGTTGTCATAAGGCAGAGTTCTTGCAACTTAACTAACTGTTTGACCTACTAATGGATGTCATGGCTGCTTAAAAAGAATAACCGCAGAATGTGGTGTCAGCATAAACTAAAGAGAATTAATGTTTTTATTTTGTACATTTACAACACTTACATCTATGTATTTGTAAAATTATAGATGCTATATGCTATACTTCAGGTAAAGTACTGAGCACCTCTGATCCATACAGATTTCATTGCTTAGAGACTGCAAGTTATCCTCTCTAATTAGGAAATATAGTAGTACATGCCTTACTTGATTTCTTGAAAATGTTCAACTATTGGGCAGTCTCCAAGGCAATGATAAATATGAATCACCGAGAGTTTTACTTCAGGAAAAGAAGACATAGTAAGACAACACTTGATTTATTGATGAAACTGATGAAAAATATAACAGGCAGCTAATACAGTAATGAATTTACAGATTTATTTCAGGTAAAAAAAACATCTTATGGAAGGAATTGAGTGACAGTGATGTTAACTAACCATTGTCTTCCATTTCTTTGCCGAAATCTGTGCTGTGCTTGGTGGATCATTTTGACATCTCTTTAGTAAATGCTTTATTTTGTCTTTTGTAAAATTCCATTTACATTTTATTGGGGTGCGTTCATTTAGGATAATTTTATAAGGGTTCTCTCTCTAAAAAACGTTGGAGTGTTCTGTGATTAAGAACGTCGTTCGGAGAATTGCTGATTATATGAGACTGCAGCAAGAATCTTATTTCCTTCTCCGAAGATACATGTCAGTCAATGGGCTATACTCTATTGAAACTTTTCTGCAGAAATTTTGCATTCTGTATGCAAATAGTTTGTGGAATGAAAGCATAAGGAAAAATAAATGCTTTTGCTTAGAATATTTTGTAGCGTTGACAAATAGGTCTTAAGAAATTAAATTGAGATGTCTACATCTGGGTAGGTGTGAGGAGTTGTACTCACAAAGAATAGAAGTGTTGTAGAAGTGAATATATCTCTACTGATGGCATTTTATGCATCTTACAATAGAGAATGATTGAAAGCATAACAGGATATATGGACTTTGAAAGGATGAAGGGAAAGACAGAGAAAGCTATATGTAGAATTATCAAATTATAGAGAACTTTAGGTCAAAAGGGGCTTCTGCACATCATCTGGTCCAGGCTTCTGCTGCAAGTAGGGCCTTAGATTAGGTTATCCAGGGCACAGTCAAGCCTAGTCTTGAATAGTTCCTGCATGTTAGATTCCATCATGTCTCTGGGCAATCTCATCCAATATTTAATCATTCTCATGGTGAAGAATTTTTTTTTTCTTACATTGAGGACCTGTGTGGATTTCCATGTAGTAAATGTGGACAAATTAAGTTGTAACTGACTTAGGAGAGTCCCTTGTGGGATTTTTTTTTTTTTATGGTGTCCAATCCAACTACAGGGCTTAAATAACATGGTGATGAGATGTGGCCTTGTATTAGGTTTTGTCATCCAAAAAGACCCGGTGTTCCTGTCTAGTGATGGTAGTGAGTAATGGGTGAAGTAGTATGCTTCCTGCTTTATTTCTTGTATCTGTTGAACCTGGTAAAGCTCATCATTCCATTCAAAATGGGCCAGGCCATGTAACCTGCCAATAAAAGTTATGCTTAATAACAGAAGGCTCGGTCAAGGCAGAGGTAATTTTGTCTTCAGATTCAGTAAAGCACAAAACTTGGGAAGATAGTGACAATATGGACAATGGCCATATCTTATATTTCTTAGCTATGTCTGGAGCAGGGTATAACCATTAGAAATTATGATTACTTTGGAGTGAAATAAAGTGAGCCTATGTTATATCATGAAGTTGCACCTGTCCTTATTTTCTAATGTTGCAATGTGTATGAGCCCTTAACTTTAAAACGAGCTAAGCAAGTGTGTGATATTTTTGGTGTGCTTTCACCGTATTTCAGCAAGCACTTTAAATTCATCCTGCCAAAGGTGGGTGTTTCTGCCTGGTTGGTCATTCCTGCCTTGGTTTTCCCTCACGAGTTTGAGGCTGCATAATGAACCAGATAGGGAACTGAGAGGGACTAAAACTAAACAAGGAGAAAAAAAATGAAAGCTTTACCCTGAGTCATTTCCTCAATCTTGTTAGCCCAATGTGAGGATGGGGTCGGGGCATCTATGGGTGGATGTGAATGAAGAGGAATGATGGGACTGCCTCTTTAAGTGGCTGGTTTAGAACAAGGTTACTCTGTCTGAATATGATAGTATGTCTGGGCTGTGCATGCCTGCCTTCTCCTTTGAACTACGCTAACACTCTGACCATGCAGCCAGCTTGATCAGGGAGATCTTTTACAAAGAGTGTGCTGTGGCTTCACATGACAGCTGGGTGAAGGTGGCAGCCCTCTGCTACTCAAATGCTGAGCTCTTGCTTTTCTCTGGTCTCCTTCTCTCTACCTTCCAGCCATGTGGTTGATTATCCTCTTACACCAAACTGACAGTTGTATAATCACCAAGTAAGCCAATGTAGCTCACTTACCCAGCACAAAATATTCCATTTTCTGAGTTAGTTTTGTGCCACTTTTAATAATTTGAGGAGACCTGATTTGAAATAAGTATGCACCAAAACCAGTGCAAGAGAGTGCCTGTGAGTGGAACAGGGAGCAGGCGGCGGGGGGAAAAGAGAGGGATGTCCTATTTTTAGCAGCGTTAAACCGCAAATTTTGCTCAGACCACCTTGTGGAACTGCATCCTTGATCTTCAGCTGGTTCAGCAGCACTGATGTTTGTGCAGCTCTGCAGTGGAAAGAAGACATCATAACGACAATAGGTTTAGATAGGTCTAAACCTTTACTGTTTTGATTTTTGTCTGTATTTATGTCAGATTTTTATCTGACTGATTTTTATCTGTAGTGGAACCATATCCTTAGATCTGATCTTAAACAAGAACTTTTAGGGATGCCTTGCTTCTATTTTCTTCATAGAATGGTAATCCATCACAAATGGATGGTAAATACAGCTCAAAACATTATTTCTGAGTGGGGTGTACTTACTGTTTTCAAGATTTTTCTCCATCACTGTCCCAACAGCAGCGCTTGAGAGCTTATAATAAATCACAGGTCTGTTCACAACTGTTCGTCAGTGTCTCAGCATTGTCCTATGTGCTTACTTCCAGAAGCTAATTCTTGTCTCTCTCCAGTTTGAGCCTAGGTTGGGTTCAGATCTCCTTGATACAGTAACATAATGTAAAATCTGATAGCTCATCTGACTGACTGACGGCTGCTATCCATAATCCTCTGTTACATTTGCAAACTTGTGCTAATTGAAAGAAAATCGTTGCTGAAAGTGTTTTTAAAAAAGTTTGGGAAAAAAAAATCCCAACAAAAACCAACACCAACCCCCCCCAAATTAAATGTTTGTAGTACCCCACAAAAGATGATATATTTAGTCTCTGTAGTTTAGTTTCTGCATAGCAGCTGCTTCACTTCCTGATCTTATCTTGAAACTATACATCATCATTTTTATAAGATTATTCGCCACCATAATGCCTGTATGGTACGTATTTATTTATAACTGTGATAGCTCTGTGGAAATGCCAGTTTTGATGAGAGACACTGTTAGTCATGCTGTCTGACTTTGACCTCTGCCACTCTTGATGTAGCTAGTTATCTTGGTAATTTAAAATGTTTGAGTGTCAGATCATGCCAGTGTTGCTACTGGATCTACAATGATTTTAGATGGCAGTGAGGCCTGGCATAGGTGCCTATCTGATGGAACACTTGATTTTGCAAAAAACATCTTGACTTGAGGCTTCATTCCAAATGACTTATGTCAGTCTCAGTGCAGTAATGGTGTAAGGTTACCATATTCACAAATGATCAGAAGTTAATTTTGTAAATACTACGATGTCTGATCTTAGTTTTTAGATGAGCAGGTAAGGTATAACTGTCTGACTTGTAGTAATGGCTATTAAAGGCAAGGATAATGATATCTTTATTTTTAAACACACTGAGATACTGACAGCCTTTTCACTGAGTAAAAGCTTAGTGATTTAAAATATATGAAAAGCATAAACCAGTTAAGTTAGAAATAGAAAAAACAATTTACTTTCTTTGTATGTGTATAACACCTTCTTGTTCTAGTTTTGCTGCTTTCTTCTTTTGTAATGCATAAAGATTGGCCAAATATTTAATAAATTGTATATATGTTATGTTCATGTACAAGTAGAGCATGTATTTGTGTACTATGAGTCCATAAATAGAGTAAATATAACTATTTGTAAATAGACTGCTTGCCAAACTGTATTGTCAGATTACAGCTGCTCTGTCCTTTCTCTTGCAGAACTACGTTGTGTTGTGAGCAACCAGTGTATCGCATATTATTTTTGTGTGCAAAATAGTAATGATAAATTGAATGTTGAAGGCAAGCACTTAATCTGTAGGAGGACTGAAAAAGAGACTGGGTGCGTTGAAATTGTGGGTTAGCACCTGCAAGGAAGTAAATGGAATTATTTGCACAGTGAAGCATAAGAAGTAGCTTACCAAAAATGCTACAAGATTTGAAAGCCTTTTTTAAAGTGAAGCAATAGTCTTCTGCTTCAAGTGAAGCAGTAGTCTTCTGCTTTTAGACTCTGGATCTGCAGTGAAATCCCTACTTCCATTCTGTGAAAAGAGGCTTTAATTTGCTTTTGCAAAAATCTTAACTGATGTATTATAAGTCTTGCTTTTACCAACTACAAGTATTGATAAGTCACAAGCCTTGCATCCCGTAAGTTTTCTGAGTGGTGATTTACTATACTTTTTTTTATTTCTTACCTCTTTAATGCTTTCTTTGATTTCTTCTTTCTGTTTCCTATGGCAGCTGAAACAGACTCTGCAACTGATTTTTAATTAGTTGATAGACTAATAGGAATTGATGGGCTTCCATCGGATATGTAGCACTAATCTCCATCAAACTTAGAACAGATATGGTCAGTACATTGGAAGTGATTGCAAACTATACCGCTTTGAACCCAAGATGTGAGATAAAACCAGTAATCAGTATAACCTAAGGTATATCTGTGCTTTATTCAAGTCACTTTTGGCTAGCTGGTCTCAGTGCTGAGAGGAGGGAGGCCAGTTCAGGCTTGCTGCCTGAAACACTGGTTTATTGAGCAGGTAGTCTACCTGAAACTTGTACTTAGTATCCAACCAAACTAATCTAGAGTTGGCTCAGGTATACCTGTACAAACCACAGTTATGCTTTCTGATTATATGTTCATGATTTTAAAAAGCTTGTTCATGATCTAAAAAAAACCTCAAACCACACTTTTGTTTTACTGCAATATTGTTCTGAACCTGAATGTCTCTTGTGTGTCGGTTTTATTTTTTTAACTTGCCAACTATTTTTGTGGAATTTAGACACATGTAGTGAAGCTGCAGTTGATTTAATTCCTGGGAAAATAGGCTGGGTGCAATAGGAGCTGTGGAGAAGTACTTTTTGTTGGAGAGGCAGGATTAACAATGGGAAAAGGGAATGGAATTTTGTGTGTGGAGGGAAGAAAGAAATGAGTGGAGATTAGGATGGAGGCTCGTAGTACCTAAAGTATTGTTTGGGGAGAAGGAGGATTTAGCAGGGATGTACCATAGATGTGGAGGGAAGGAAAGATGTGTGAAGAAGGCATGGAGCGGAACTGGCCAACTTTTTAGTATTCTCTGATATTTGAAAGGCTTGCCTGTATGCGTAAGGACACACTGAGAGAGGTTGGCAGGGCTTTTCTGCTTTGTGGAGTCGTGCGACTCCTATAGCTGGTCATGTAGTAGACCATGTAGACCTTCCTCGGCCCCCTGCACTCTGAAGGATATAAATGTACACCCAGCTGGTCCATACTAAATGCCTATGGGCAGCGAAGTGACTTCCCTGTTTTCATCCTGATGCAAGAGGTGTGTGTAGCGAGGGGCACTAATATGAAGGAACCTGTATCCATGAAAAGCTAAGCCATGTATGTTTACTAACATAGCACCTCAAATCTTACGTCGAGTGATATGACAAGTTATGCAGAATATATTGTAAATGGCATAATTTCTTCCTCCCATAATTTCTTTCTGTCCCATTTGCCTGCTGCACTGTAGAATTGCATTCAGATTATGTGCACTGTGACATGAAAGCTTCAGCAATGTTAAGTTAATCAAGACATACAGATACAAACATACTGCGTTTAATCTGTAAGCTTGGTTTATTTAAGAGAAAAGTGGAAATATGTGGGTGTTAGTGCAGATGTGAAGCTTACCTGAATGATAACAAACCCTTCTGGGATCTAAATATGTGTTTATCACATTGATTTGTTCACTATAATGGGGTTTGTCAATTTGGTGCATCAGAATAATAGAAGGTCCAATTCAACAAAAAATGTTCTTCAATAGAAATTACTTCACATTGCTCACTATCACATTTTGTTTCTAATAAATAAAAGTAATGTACAAATGTGTGCTAAATATGGCTTGTACTGAGGCACAAGTAAGAAAATACTATTGTATCCAAGCATATATCTTATGTTTGCTTAAGTATATGATTCTTAGTATTAAAATGGTTATAAATGCGGGTTGCTTGTTACACTGATGTTAAACTGTAGTTTGCAATTAAATAGAACTACATGAAATTAGTTTAAATGTATGCAGAGTTTTAAATGCACATTCTCCTCTGGCTTTTCTGCTGTGTCATGTTGCAATACATAGAGGGATACAAATTTTACTTTCGTCTAATGAGCTGCTTAAGTGCACGTGAATGTATGAAAATCTTAAGTTGAGAAATTACTTTAAACTGTATATTGTTGAATGGAACCATGCTATGATTGTCAGAGTGGAAAAGGAAGCATTTTTACTCTTTGAAACTGCTTTATACATTGCTTTGTATATTTTGTTGTGAGAGAGGGGCCTAAGGTAGGGTGGGGATGTTGCTCTATTTCAGACTCTAGCATTTAGCCTCGACTAAAGTTCAGACTATCTTCACAGAATATTTCAAGACTTGAAATACCAAGTCTTAAGTGAAAGGCCATTGGGGGTGGTGGGGGCGGGATTCAGATCTTTAATCTCTTTTGTACAATGAGTAAGACTTACAATGAGTAAGACTTTCAGTAGTAACCAGATTAACTGTGCAGTCAGTACACAATGTGCACATATAAACATGTGTATATAAATTTTTGTTATAATTAAGTCAACTCTTGCAGAAGAAAAATCATTTTTAGTCTTTAGTTTTTTTAGATACTGTTCATTTTTAAATACTATTCTTGTTGGAGTGTACCTCAAGAGTTTTCTCTGAATTGCTCATATAAAAATCTAAGTCCAAACTTTGCTCCATACGCCTTTGCATTCATTGTAGTGTTCTGTTATTTGTTAGACTTCAGATTTTTGCTGGTTGATGCTACTAATGATTTTTTTCTTGAGCAATATAGGAAGAATTTGCACTACCTGGAATGTCAACAGAACTGATGAAGCTGAATTGTCAACTTCAATAGCTGTGGGTTGTGTGACTGAAAGCTTTTGTAGCAGATGTGGTAAAGCTGCTGTAACTAAGCGTTTTAAATGAAACATACTGTACGTAGTAGGACATTGTTCTTTCAGAAAGGATTCTGTCTATTCCCTCCTCATGCATAGTAAATTTAACCCTGGTTTTTAAAAGGTGGAAACAAAATACACATTTCCATCTGATTTCTAGTGGATTATTTTGTGGGTGACATGAGCAGCATAGCTGCTGTTTGTTTATTTCTAGTTTGGAGCAGCACCTTCTTTATTTTTATCAATAAAATCTTCCATGTAACAGTTATCACAGTGCACTGTAATAAACTCATGTATTTTACTTATCAGGGCTTAAGCTAGGTAATTTTTAAGTTCTCACCAGGAAACTTGCAGTAAGTAGCAACTTAAAGAACATATTCCTGCCTTTGACACATCTTTTAAGTGATCTATTAGGATTCCAGTGTTTCTGTTTCCTACTGTTATAAGATTCTCCTTTTGTCTCTGGTTCCTTGGTGAATTCTTAGCATAGTTGCTCTTTGGGATATAGCAAATTCCTTTGAGGAGAAGGGGATGGTTCTTGTGTGTAGCTATTTATTAATAGTTCAGGAAATCAGTTGCATCTAGTTTGCAATGAAAACGAACAACCTTTTTCAGGTTTTTCTACTTAACTTCTGATACTTGCATCTACTTCAAATGGAATGTTTTTTGTCTGATACAGTTGATGTCCACCTCTTTCCTTTTCCTTTCTTCATCTCTCCCTCCATCCCGCTTGATAGCAGTTTACGTAGTCAAAAGAATCTGTAATGTTTATTTACACTGAAGGCCTACCCCTTTAAAAACAGTGAAGACATTCAGAAAACACAAATTGGGAATGCATTGTTTACTTCTGCAAACTTGCCAATAAATGTACTAGCTCTAAAAAAACTGATTTAATTTAAAATTCCAGTTTCTGAAACTAGTGGGATAAAGTATCTTGTGTGAGCAGTAATGTCCTTTTAAAATACTTGTTGATTTGAAATACATGAGGAAAAAATGCCTCCTCCTTTTGGAGGGATTCAGTTTTGTGTTTTGATTAGAGCTGTTTACTGTTTAAACCATTGTAATATATTAGGCTAAACAGCATTTCTTTGAGCCATTAGGGTCTGCCTTTGTAAGATCTAAAGAAACCTCTGTCTGGGCCTGTGGTGCACTGGTGAAGCATTGCCTTACCTCTGTAGACATAATCATTGCACCTTAGAACCACGTTTTTTTTCTTCTTGCTTGCCAGGTTGTCTGCATTTCTGCTTAGTTCGGGTCTACGCCTATGAAAATTATGTCGATATGGGATGTTCAGTTTAGCATTCTATTTCTCCTTTTAATGTCTTTGAATAGCTAGGAGACTTCCAGCTTTTTTGTTACAAATGAGCTACGATGGACTCTTGAATGTTTTCTGCTCTGGCTGCTGTTGCTCAGTTAGCTCAGGACAACACATTCTCTTCTGCGTTTTCATTTTTTTTGAAACAACTTCGTTTCATGCTCCAGTTGGCATCTGAAGAATTCGTAAGCCACCAAAATCAATTTTCTCAGTGAAGGAGATTCTTAAAATAAACATTACTTTTGCTTTCATCATAAAGTGTAAAAACAAAACAAGGAAAAAGGGGTTAGTTAGGTAATACAGCCCAGTTGGAATTAGTTGAAAGGAGAAGGAAGCTAAAAGGTATGAGGAAGTTGTCAGAATTCTGGGTGAGGATGCTGTGCTGTATAAACAAGTCTTGAGAGTGAACAACAGAGCAAGAGAAAAGTAGATAGTGTAACCGGCTAACAACATATTTTGTTTCATTTTCAATGGCAACTTAATTTTCATGGAGTTTTACAGTAAACTGGATTTATGTTAGTAAGGACCAATTGGGGAGGGGATGCAAAAAGAACGCTGCTTCCTAATGGCAATGAATAGCAATTAAAACCTTTTTACACTTTCAATTTAGCATCTAATGTTCTATGTAGTAATTGCAGCTGTACCTATTGGAGAAATTTTGGTGAGAAGACAGCAATTTATTTGGTAAGGATGTGAAATACGGGAAATAAACTGATATAGACTATTTTAAAACATTTCAACCTCCTGACAGTAAAAAAAAAATCCAACAGTTTAAGCTTTGTAATTTTTATTATTTTGTCACTTTGTTTTAGCTATTGTCGCATTTTCATTATTTCATCAGCAGATCTGTATTGTTTGTTACTTCTTGCTCTTTGCTTTACAGTCATAAATATCAGATTTCAATGGAGAGAATGGGGCTGGTATGGAAAAGTCAGTCCTATTTTGTGATGGGCATTAGGGTATAACTGATGATGAGCCCTCATATTTGCCACTTTTGGTCAGAGTTTGTTGTAATAAGCTTCTTTTACACCCTACAGCTTTTTTTTGCCTTTGCAAATGAAGAAAAGTTCTCTGAAAATGGATGGATGGTGTACAATCCAATGTCCGAATACAGGAGACAAGTGAGTTATTAAAGTTGCAGTTGCCTGATGCTTTCATATCTGACAACTGACATGGAGGAATTGTTCTTTGTACATTTCTCTTATCAGCTCTTTTGAGGAGGGAGCTGAGAATGGGAGAAGATGGAAATACAACTTGAAAAAAAGTAAAGAAAAGAAAGAAAACACTGGAACCTTTAAAAAAAATAGAATGTCACAGGAAGGTAGTCTTTGCTTTTTGAAGGAAGTTATTGATAATTCTTACAATGTGCCGCTGTTAAGTGAGTAGGGGGTGGGGAGAATGTGCCAAATATGTAACTACAGTGTCTTAAATGTAGATTTAATTTGGTCTTTGATTTGGTCTACTTCTTCCTGAAGTGAAGGGCAAAAAAGAAAACGCCGCTTGTTTTAGAAACAGCATTGCTTTACAGAAGTTATTTATATGTCTGTCAGTATTCTACCTTGCTCTTTAGGTGATTTTGGAAAAATGTCAATGAAAGAGGATGATATGTTTAATTTTAAAATGTCTTTTAGACAATCTATTTTTTCTTCAAATATGACATGTTTTTTAAAAAAAACTTAAATAGCAAACAATAAGGACTTCCTTAGACTATTTTTTCCCCTCCATAGTTTTTTGGTTCAAGGTTTAGAGGCCTAAGACCCAAAAAACGTAAAATACAAACACCCACACAAACCCCACTGTGCATGTGTGGAGGGCTTATCAGTCTTTCTTAATTTCCTGGCTGCTGTTTGTGAAATGCCTTACTGAGCAGACTGCAACTAAAAGTTCTTGTTTCTCAATAACAAAGCTACCCCGAATCTTATTTTTAACTTGAGTTGTATCAGGCTACAGGGAGGAAAGGTTGAGATTAGACTTCCTCCCCCTGTCATCTCAGGACCATAGTGTCTTTTCAGCAGGCAAAAGGGAAAGGCAGAGATTGAGGGAGGAGAGAAGGCGATTTTCTTTCCTCAATCCCACAGTTAAAGAAATACATCTACTAGTTTAAATCACTGTTTTGAAACTTGTTGTAAGAACAGAATTGTGTATGTAAGAGTATATGAGATAGCTATGCAGTTGTTTAAGGCTGTGAATCCATCAGCAATGAGCTGTTTTGTGTGGTCTTGTAATCTTTTTTTCTTCTGTTGTTTTGAAACAGTACTGTAGTTAGGTTAAATCGGTAGGTTGTTGCCACCATGTGGCCATAATGTCATGTAAAATTCAAGAGCAGAATTATTATTTGTACAGCCAAAAATATATTGAAAAACTTTGTGTTCCATTTTAGGGACTGCCTAATGAACGGTGGCGAGTAACTTTTATTAATGAACATTACGGACTGTGTGACACCTATCCATCACTCTTAGTAGTGCCATATAATGCAACAGATGATGATCTCAAGAAAGTTGCTGCCTTTAGGTCCCGAAATAGAATCCCGGTGAGTATTACGTGATGAAAGTTACTTTATAGTGTAGCTAGTTTTACGTATGCATCCAAACAACTTTTTGCTGAACACGACACGGAGGATGCTTTTTTTGGAAGTGGTTACAGCAAAATAGTTTTGATTGGCTGGCAGTTTTTACTGCTTGAAACTAGTGTCTTGGCCAAGCCACACTTCCGTGTTCTTCCCCCACAACAAGCACCCATTCCAACTTCGTTGGTTTTAACTTGACTTTTCTAGTAACAACTGCCAGCATTGCAAATTCCCTTTTCTTAATGAAGTATGAACCTTAGACTGCCATCTGTACTAGTTTGTTGACTATTGTTGGATGCACATAAAAAGTGATAGCAAATGTTATCCTCTTGTAAGCAAACTGCATGGCATTTAAACATAGTTCCAATGGTCAGTCCTAAAATAAGACCTCATGCATAGTCTCTGTAGAGAATTCTTGGACTTTTTAGTCCTTTAAATTGGGCTGTGGAATTTAAGATGAACCCATTCAACTTTTTGGGTATACTTCTGTAACTAAAATTCTTTGAGGTGAGAGAATTTTTATGTATCAGCTCTTACAGCACTATAGAAAATATTAATTTCTATCATGATACAACCTGTTTTAACTAATATTCAATTTGGCAAACTCAGAAGAGGTGCTAGGTTCCTAGCCAGTATCAGAAAGCTGCCTTGAATCTCAGTTAATTTCAAACAGATGTGAAACTCAATTTGATAAATATTTATTAGATATGGTATTTACTGACAGGCTAGGCCTATAATTATAAATTTACTATATATATGTGTGTTTATATAATGTGTATAAATATATATATAGTGTGTATATAGTTCTTATAACCTAGCTGAATCTCCTCTGTCATCTCAAAATTCATGATAGGGCTTCTGTATGCCTGTATAGTGAGAGTAATTTCCTTGGTAATAGTAACTTTATTCTTGTCAGGACATAACCAGTCATACTCACCCATGCACACACTGACAGGTCTTGTTTCTAGATATACAACTAAGGGTTGTATTTCAGGAGTGAACACTTTCTGAGGATTTTTTTTTAACTCTGTTCTTTCACTCCGTAACCCACAACTTTTGGACTGGGTGAGAGTACTGTTTCTTAATACTCTTCCACAATGAAGTTGGAGCTTTTGCCTGCTTCTTGGGGTGCTTTTCTTTAATCCTTTGCACTGCAATCTGTTCCCTGGGCAGCTCACTATCTCTTGTCTGTGGTAAGTCCCCTTTGGCTGAGAAGAACAACAAAGGCAGCATGCATTCTGCTGCAGTGCCTCCTCTTTGTAAAGAGGGTTGAGGAACAAAATCTACGTTAAAGAGAAGGGGAAACATTCAAGATACTCCAGAAAGGTTCAACTTTCCTTCCTTATCTAAAAAAAGGGAAACGTTGTTCTTGTAGAATTGGAGCATCTTAGTCACCGTTTCTACAATGAGTTCATTATTCTGAATTGTTTCTTAGTTTCAGCAGGCATTGCTATGTTTGTTTCCAGTTTGCTTTTCAGAATTATTTATGCAATCTAAGACTTGTAGGAAAATAATAACATACACTGGATTATATAGGTAAGTATAATTTCAATAAGAGTTAAATATGTAAAATTTTATGAGACTAAAGTGGAAGCAGTTGAGGTGTCTGGGGATTATCTTTTGAAGAAATAAAAAGTGTTGATTTTCATATTATCTATTTTAAAGAATGTAACTTTAAAATTTAAGTTATGATTTTTTTAATAAATTTTATTTCTTCTGATGTGTTGTTGACCTGTGACTAGGTTCTGTCATGGATTCATCCAGAGACTCAAGCCGTTATTATGCGCTGCAGTCAACCCCTTGTTGGAATGAGTGGCAAGCGGAATAAAGATGATGAAAGATACCTTGATATCATCAGGGAGGCTAACGGGCAGATCTCAAAACTGACCATCTATGATGCTAGGCCCAATGTCAATGCAGTTGCGAACAAGGTAAACAGACGCTTAATAGTCTTACTTGTGAAAGTGGGTGGGAAGGAGAATTAGCTTGAAGTTTTCTGTGAGGAGATTTTAGGGAACAGTAGTAATCTTAATGTAGATAAATGTACATAATCAAGTATATATTTACATAATCAAATTCTGAGGCTCAAGGACATGAGTGCCTAAAGTAGGTCATAAGCAGGGTTTCAGGACCATATGTGAATTTCCAGACACGCTTTACCCTGTCTGTTATCAGTCAAGCACAGATCTTAGTATGGGACTGAAATCAGATATGATAACATCTACATCACAGTGCAGAGTGTAGGCTGAGCTACAGAGCATATCCTCTGTTGGAATGACATGCCACCTCTGTGCAAGCCACAGCTCTTGCTTCATATCTTCTGGGAAGATTCTATTCTGGGAAAATTCTATCCTGGAAAGGCTCTGTGCATAAAGCCAAGCCCACTGATAGGCATCCTTTGTTTGGTTCTTTCTAACCATTACATGAGCTACTTCAGACCTATCCAAGCATGCAGCAAATAAAGAGAAAGTGATGAATAAGTTAATTTGGGGGGTTGCACCCTAAACAGCAGTATGGGTATGATCTTGGATACCTAGATACCTGTTCTTCCCTAGGTGCCCGTAGTTGGTAAGTGCAGTAACGGAACTAGTGTTTCCATCTGGCAAAGTGACCATTTCTTTGCTAATCTGCGATCAAAGCCTAAATGGGATCAGAATCATAGAACAGCCCAGGTTGGAAGGGACCTTGAAAGATCATCTGGTCCAACCTTTCAAGAGAAAAAGGTGTCCCTGTGCCTTGATTTCCCCTCTGCCCCCCTCAACTCTGGTGAGGACCAGATTGTTCAGACATACTCAAATAATGCCAGTCACAGCATGTCAGTGTTGCATTTGGCATAGAGCACAGCAGACGTAGATGTGCTCCATATTTATATGAAAAGCCTAGCTAAGGAGAGGTGGAGAAGGATACAAGTTTAATGCTTTCTTCATATGAGAATGTACCAACTGCACTCCCTTCATGTCTAGGATAGTCCCTTACCCACTGAACTTCAAGCACAAGTGAAGTGGACACGCTCTGCAGTACTTCCTAGTGAAGTTGTGCATCTGCACGGCAATGAGTAGGAGAGATACGAGCTCAAGAGGGTTTCAGACCTTAGTGAAATGATGAGTGGGCTTATCTGGGAGAGAAGGAATTTTAGCTTCTGAATAGTTTTTTGGCGCAAAATGAACACTAATTTAGTGGAATGAGTCCTCTTCGATGTTTGTGCTGAAAGGAATATGAAATGGTAAAACTTGTTTGCCTCTAGGAGATTTATATGTAACAAATGTTAAGTTGCTTCAGAATTCGAGAGAGACAATCGTGTTAGTGTTTTGCTCTGTGCAACTTAAGTGCACGCATCTATACTTTTACAGCCGTCTTGTCTATAATGGAGAATATAACTTATTAAGCAAGAAATAAGGCTTTTTTTTTAATAGCAGACATTCTTTCAGAGACTCTATCTTAGGGGCTGTTTGGCTAGGTTTTAATCTGATGGTTTGTATTTTGAGGGTCTGCCTCAATTGCTTGCATTTTACTCTACAAATTGCATTATCCTCTGCACACTGAATTCTTATGGGTGAACAAAACATGTAATCCTTCTGTTTGCCTTGTGGAAGGAATGTCAATTCTTACATTAACTTAATTTTTTCCCCAGTTATTGGACAAACTCAAATTTTTACCTATTTGTTTCAAAGATGTATTATGGCCAAACTTTATACACACATGCTTATTGAAGTATGAAGCCCAGTTTTGGGCTTTTTTAAATGTTCTGTGTAGTTCACCCATGTGTTTTAATTAACTCCTGATATGTCTGAATATGAAATAATCATAGCAGTAAAAGCGGTAGGGTGCGTTTCTGGGTCTGAAGGACAATGACATACAGAGTGCAAGCCAGTGTTGATCAGCACTGAAAAAAGTTTTCTCGAACAGCTGTGGAGATTGGTATAAGCAAAATCTTGGGCTGCGCTACTCATGCATTCCTGTGTTCTTTGTACATAGGTCAAGACCACACATTGGTAGGAGTTGCAGCAGCCCTGATGCTAAAATTACAATCATTCCTCATTAGGACTTCATAATACTCAAACGAAAGAGAAAAATAGAATCATTACTACTTTTAGTGCAAAGCCTGGCAGCTCTGAGAATACCCCCACATCTGAGGAAGGAGGTAGAGAGCATAGAATAGACATACTGTGCTACTATACAGCAATGTAGGTGGTACTAATGGGGAAAGGCTATACGGTACTTTAGGTTGTTGTCTGATGTGTAGTTGGTGGCTGTAATGGCTTCTAAAGGCAAAATTTATTTATCACAATTCATGGCATGACATGTTTTTGCTGTCTGCAGGAAATGTTGCGATTTTGCAGCTGTCTTTGGAAAACTTAATCAGTGGTACTGTGTCCTAAAATATGTGTGGTTTTTCTGCTTCCTTTTGTGACCAGGCACATCCTCTGCTGTGGTGGTGATTAAATGTTTTAAGAGAGCAGCAGTAGAATAGACTTGCTGCTCATGTGGCTCTTTAATTTCTTAATGATCTAAATACATGTCTAGTCTTCAGCAATAAAATCTAATATTAGAAAAGTTACTTTAAAGTAAACTTTAATGTTATTACTCATCTACTTCTTAGAGGCAGAATCTAAGATTCTTGAACTTAATTCTTAAATGAAACATAGCTTATTCTTAACTGAACTCTTAAATTTAATTTTACTTGGACAAACACTTTATCATTTTTACCTATTTCAATATCAGTTCAATTTTAATAGTAAATAACTAGGCAGTTTAAACACTGGAAAGTTTTAATTTGTTTTGGTAGCAAGTTTGCACTGATAAACTTGAGATTTGCTCTCTTTTGAATTAATGGTGTAAAGAAACAGACAAATCCTTTTGACTGAATTTCTTTCTAATTGGTAAAAAACAAAGAAACAAAGAAATGAGCAATTTTAGTCCCTGGAAGTGCTGATCTAGTATGTTATGAGTAATTGCTGTTTTGTGTGGTGTACTTTACATTTTAATTTAACCTTAATAATCTGTCTAGGAAGTAAGTTGATTTCTTTTGTATTCAGAATCATGAGCTTGTTTAATCCTTGGTGGGAAAGTGAACATAAATGAAGAAAAGAATATTGACATTGTAATGTCAGTTGGTCAAGGAAAAGGTGTTTCCACCATGAATCTCAAAACTAATTAGGAAGGTACAAATGTCTTTTTATTCTCAAAGCAGTCTGAGTCCTGACTGATGCGATGCTGGCCCACTGTCCCTTGCCTGGCTAGTTTAATCCTATTCGAAGGTCTCCAGGCCCAACAGTACAAACAACCTTTTACTGTTAATCTAAAATAATTAATTTTCCTGTTTAGGATTACTCCCTTAAGGTTTTGAAAGGAACTAGGCTACCTGGTGCAACCTGAATGTCTTTCTGGCCATGTGCTATACTTAATACACTTTGTCCTTTTGGACAAAGGAAAGCCTCCAAGTATTCTCCAGCATTTGCCCCTCCAAAGCTTGTATCTGAGACTGACGTTTTAAACAAGCAACTAAGATTATATGTTGCCCAACTATAAAATAAAGTATAAATAAAATCCAGTCCCTTCTTGCTCTGTTGAAAAGCTGCTACAGCAGTGTATATATGACTAAAGTTAATTTTAGGTGTCTTGTTTGTAGGCAACTGGGGGAGGATATGAAAGTGAAGATGCGTATCCCAATGCAGAACTTTTCTTCTTGGACATTCATAATATTCATGTCATGCGGGAATCTTTGAAGAAGTTGAAGGACATTGTTTATCCTCATGTGGAAGAATCACACTGGTTGTCGAGTCTGGAATCAACCCATTGGTTAGAACATATAAAGGTAACTTTTTGCTGTTTGTTTGAAATAATGTTTGTCCAAATCTGTCATATCAGACTTGCTTTCTTTGCTAGACTTTGAGACAGTCCTGATATGGAACACATCAAACTACTTGGACTACAAAACCAGCATCACTGAGTGTTGGCTTTTTGCTGACTAGCCTTAGAATATGTTATGAGGTATCATTACTAAGCAACAGTAGGTGAAATTCAACATTTATTGTCTGCCTCAAGTCAAATGTCAGTCTTTAACAGAGGAATGCATTGTTAATCTGATTGTCTTTACATGTGAGAACTGATTTATTTTGGTTTCTAGCAATGCAGGACTACAGGTAACTGTAGGATTAGTAATTACTTTAGTTATCAGTATGTATGTGACTTTATTTTGTGAATTATGCTTTTGTAAATAAATCTTGTGAATTTATTTGTAAATTTTGTAATTTTCATCTTGTAGCACAGGTAAAATACTTAAACTGGTAATTCACCAGTGTTCTTACTAGTGGACCTTTGAACCTTTTGCCTCAAGTACAGTTGTGCAAAAGTATTTAGAGTATTATGTAATGAATCCTATTTAATAAAATTTTCATTTTAAGTTAATATTTGGAAAATAAGCATATTAAAAGGGTACAAGTTCCTTTTTCCAACAACTGAGATATTTCAGTAATTTAGTTCAAAGAAAGGAGCCAAATGAAATCCAGATTTTCTTACAGAGTATATCCTATGGTAAATCCTCTCTCTCTTTAAAAAAGAAGCTTATGTTCTTTGGTTTATCAAGGTTACTGTTTTCTGCCCTATTTTTTAAGAATTTGCTGTAAGATGAATTAGATCTTACTAAGGGATTAGGGAACCAATCTGCTTCTCTGTTTCTATACAAGAAATTTATTTGATCTCCTAGAAAATTCTTTTCCAATTAACTACACCATGCTCTTCAGGTCTTTTAATGGAAACAGTATCAATTTAGATACTGTATAGATATGAAGAAATCAATTTATTTTTGTTAGAATGGTAACACTAATCTGTGTTATTTGGTGTCTGTTCCTCTTTGCTAGCTTGTCTTGACAGGAGCTATTCAAGTGGCAGACAAGGTATCCTCAGGAAGGAGCTCTGTGTTGGTTCACTGCAGTGATGGCTGGGACCGGACAGCACAGCTAACGTCGCTGGCCATGTTGATGCTAGACAGCTACTACAGAACAATTGAAGGCTTTGAAGTTCTGGTGCAAAAAGAGTGGATCAGCTTTGGACACAAATTTGCATCGGTAAGAATTAGGAGATAATTGCAAGGACCATGCAACATTAACATTCTAAAAAGCTTTTAATGTTAAACTACTATTGTGTAACGGTTTGATAATTCTCTTCATTATTTTGGAATTCTGCTTTAAAACATTTCCAGGTAAATCTGAGCAGAGCTTTTGTTTTTGGACCTGTTTGGTTAATATTTTTTTGCTATTCTTTCTCCAAGAACTCATATTTTGTCCTTTACGCCCTTTTAAAAACACAGAATTGCTAGGGTTACTGTGGTTATTGAGCAAAGAAAATGAGAATGCAGAAAAATTATGTCCTCCCAAACTTTTCAGAAGAAGACCTAATAAGGTTGGGATATAAGGCTTCTCCCTCGCCCTCCTTTTGGACTATTTTGAATGTCACGAGAGGCAGACAAATGAGTCTGGCCAATGTCTTTTAGGTGATGTTTTGAATGCTTCTTCCCAAATTCCCAAGTTCTAAACTTGTCATAATAGCTCTCAAGAGGCTGTCACTGGTAATACTGGCTGCAGGTGTCTTCTGGATGCTTAAAAGGTTAAGTAGAAATTGTCTATAGCAAGTCCTTAATATCCTACCCATATATAATGCAAAGTCAAGGGTGTTTGTGTTAGGAAACTTTTCAGATTCTTAGTAGAACTTCTCTTAAATTTGGCAGCTAACCATTTAACCAGGAGATCTATATGAGGAACCTGGAGAAGCAGAACAGGTTGCCAGGGAGAGTGTGCTGGGATATGTAAACATAAAACATAAGTTGGGAGCTTTACAACAGTGTTACTTGTTGATGCTGAACCTTGTCATTCACAGTAAGAATTTTTCACACCTTCAGTAGAAGTTATTTGCACAGACAGTTTGTCCCTAGTGGAATATTCTAAAGATATTACTTAATATTGCTAAAATTGGGAAAATAGGCAATCTGGAAAAATAAAGAAATGGAAAAATACACCTATGTGTGTATTTCATGCCCATTTGACATTTGCAAGAGTGTCTCAGTCATTTGGAAATTCATGTATAGCTACTCAGCATGAATCACCGCACCATTTAAGTGTGCGTGTAGGCTGTGGCAGTCTTTGATCTGACATTCTAAAGGTGCTTTGAGGCTTAGGAGATTTCCATTTTGATTGTTGGGAGTGATATCTGCTGTAGTCCAGGTTTTTGTGTACTTACCTGTAGTCTTCTAGTAGTGATGTGTTATATAAACCTTTGAAGTAGTCTGTCTTGGTACAGCCAAAGGAAAACACTGAGTTACCTTTTTTTTTTGTATTTTTAGAAAATGTTATAGTCATGATGTAGATAAAATGAGATTCTATAACTAGGAGACTTGTAGTCTAGCGCATATGTTATAGTTTAACACAAGCTTAAAAAGAGAGGTCTGTGTCCTTCACCATTATGAATACAAATAGTCTATGATTCTTTTTATTAAACCGTTAATTTTAGTTTGAGTAATCAAAGGAGTTTGTTCTCTCTCAACAGATAGTTTTTCTCCTATTACTGAGGTAGGACTTTTACACCCCTTCCAGATGACTAGCTCAGTCCACTGGTTCATCTCTGACAACGTAGCAGCAATAAGGGTGATTTAAATAACTTGCTTTTGCTTAAACTACTATTTTATTTTCCCAGCTTGCTCACTCAAGTAGTAATCTTTGGAAATGGTTGAAGCCACTCTCCTTTAGCCATCTGCTGTTTTCTGAGAGTACCGTATAGTTTGATTTGATGGGTTGTTTAGTTTATAGTGAAGGGTCTGGAGCACAAGTCCTATGAGGAGCGGCTGAGGGAACTGGGGTTGTTTAGTCTGCAGAAAAGGAGGCCAAGGGGAGACCTTACTGCTCTCTACAACTGCCTGAAAGGGGGTTGCAGAGAGGTGGGTGTCGGTCTCTTTTCCCAAGTAACAAGTGATAGGACAAGAAGGAACAGCCTCAAGTTGTGCCAGGGGAGGTTTAGATTGGATATTAGGAAAAATTTATTCACTGAAAGGGTTGTCAAGCACTGGAACAGGCTGTCCAGGGAAGTGGTTAAGTCACCATCCCTGGAGGTATTTAGAAGATGTGTAGATGTGGTGCTTAGGGACATGGTTTAGGGGTAGACTTGGCCAAGTTAGGTCTTGATGGGTCTTTTCCAACCTAAATGATTCGGTGATTCTAGTGAAGGTAGTCCTTTTCTGGAGTGTTCTGTAGAATTAAAACTGATAATGCAAGCAGAAAATATTTTGATAATATGTGCTCTGTTTTAGTTTAGTAATTATTTGATAGAACTGTGAGTTTTAATAGCGAGGACTGGACACTTCAGTGCAGTTAGCATTTCGTGAACCTCATCTCTGGAACTATTGCTGTCACGCCTTCCTTCAAGTGAGGAGTTGGAGAAGAGTAGGGTGTTTCTTATATTGTCTGGGTTTGAGCAAGCTTCATGTTTTCATGATACTAGGGTTGCAATTTGGATGTTTTAATAACAAATAACTAAATAGTAGACTACTTAATAGTTCCTCTCTGTATTTTCCATCTAATGACACGCACAATGGTTCTTTGTTGAAAAGGAATTCCCTACCCCAGCTTTTCTATCTATAGTGAACTTAGTGCACTATCCAGGTGATAAAATTGCTTGGTATGTGGAATGTCATTCTAATCATGCATTCTAATATAAGAAATATGAGACATAGACATAATTATAGATGGAAAATACTCAGACATCCTAAAACTGCTAACCACAGTGAAAGTGGAAGGACTTTCACTCCTTACTGAACACATGTATGACTCTGTTAACAGATACCATGTATTTTAAACCATGAAAACTGGAGAGCAAGGAGGCCAATTTGTCTTCCCTGTAGTGCTTTTCTCGTCATTTGCTACTGCTGACTGAGTTAGTCATGATCCCTCATCTCCCTCTATTTCCTGCCATTCATTTCTATTACTTTAAACTATCTTGCAAATCATTGTACAGAGTAGTGTACTGGTTTTATCATTTTTCACATCCTTAAGACATTAAGCCTGCTATCTTACACGCAGATAGACAACATCTTAGTTCAACATACATGCTCTTCTTTTGTCTCCTCCAGGCAAGTATATTCAAGCAGAATTATGGAGTTAACAGAATCTCTTTTCTCTGCATCTCTTATCTGTTCTCAGCTATCAAATGTGAAAAGGAAGGCAACAGCTTTTACCAAAACTACTTTTTGTCTGTGGGAAGAATTCCTTTAATTGTTACTTTGGACTCCTCAGAATAAGCAGCTCACCCAAACTTTAAAAACGTGCGTTAATTTTCTGTCAAGAACATGAACGTTTCTTTGAGCTCGCTCATGTTCACTGTCTACCTCAAGGTGAATCTTTAGGTTCAAGTGTGGAGGGGGAAGAGCAGAATCTGTGTGGATAGGGCTTAAATTACAAAAGAAGACAAAGTATATAACTTGGCTTTTGAGAAACTTTTTATGTAAAAACAGTTCAAAATGTGTCTTGATTATTTGCAAAGTAATGGATGCTTTATCAGTTCTACTTTTTCCAGTAACTAGCAGGTTTTTATAACAGGACCAATTATTACTTCGGAATTCTTCTCAGACATCTTTCGAATGGCTTTGCAGTATTTCTGTATATCCGAATCTCTCCTCCTTGTTGCAATAAATAATTTTTGAAATCATAAGAACAGGTTGCTCTATTAGAGAACCATTGATATGGTAGTGCAAAATAAGAAACCATGTCTATTGGAATTTTTCTCAGACATCTTTGGAACATCTTTGCAGTATTTCTGTATATCTGAATCTCTCCTTCTTGGTGCAGTAACTACTTTTGAAATCATAAGAGCAGGTTGCTCTATTACAGAAGCATTAATATTTTAGTGCAAAATAAGAACAATGTGTATTGGCCATAAAATAGACTGTTTTGGTTAACAGGAGGCTGTATTGCTTCATTTCAGAGAATAGGCCATGGTGATAAAAATCATGCTGATGCAGACAGATCACCCATCTTTCTCCAGTTTATTGATTGTGTGTGGCAGATGTCTAAACAGGTATGTTACATCATTCTTCAGAAGGTAACATTGTTAAGAGATTACTGAATTAAAAACCTAGATATTTTTTTTTTAATATTTGGAGAAGATGGTGTACCCCTCTACTCTGACACTGTAGTCAAAAAGAGTATTTACTTTTAAACCATACCATATCTCTATGCTGTTTCTAGAAGTGGTATACAAGCTGTAGTTATGTTGCTTAATATGGTATTGGTTATGCATGCAAGGCCAGTTTGTCTTGGATATGGGCTTCTCAGAAACATATTGAGAGATGTGACCCAGCAGAATGCTTTTAGAGGAATTGCATCCAACTATCTTAATAGGGTCTGTTGTTTCATTTCACCATTTTTGTGCAGCTGCCCCTTGAACTACAGGGACAAATGTTGTTTTGTCAAAGCTTGAAAAGGAAGCTTGGGAGCTTTTGAGAGCTGTGATTTAAATGTATTTTCAATAAGTAATGAAATAAGGCAGCAAACTTAGTCCATTTAGGGCCAAGGATTAGGAGCTAAACCCTTATTTTCACGTATGGCGCTGCGCTATAAAGAGTTGCACTATGGATATCTTATTCTGTCTTGCTGAAAAAATGTAACTGTAACCATTCTGTATTTTATTCTTTTTTGTAGAAATTAAAGGCAGTTAGAACATCTTGAAGAGTTCTTTTCAGTGACTAGTTTGAGGAAGTTGAACACCACATGTCATCTGAACACTTACTCTGCTATAAAGTAGATGAAAGTATTATCTTAAAAATTATTTGTAGATATATTCAGGCTTCTAAATCCGCCTTTAGCCTCTTAACCAGGGCATGTGTACATCTCCCTGCTTTTACGATGTAAAGAACGAATTTGTCTTTTCTGTTTTTAGTTTCCTACGGCCTTTGAATTCAATGAGCAGTTATTGATTACAATCCTGGATCACTTGTACAGCTGCCGGTTTGGTACTTTCTTGTATAACAGTGAGTCTCTTAGAGAAAGAGAGGTTAGTCAAACCACTGTTTGTTTAATTGTATTGCTATCTTGACTCTAGATGATTACAAAAAGTTTTGGTTGTATTATATTTGGTTATATTCCTTGTATGACAGTGGTTTTGAGCTGGCTTTATTCTCGTTGTAGAGTAATTGCATGGTAAATTCCTTGGTTTTGGTAGCTTAAAGACTATGCAGTCACTAAAATACTTGTCAAGTGCTGGTTTCAGAATATTTCTAATACAGTAACTTATTATGCTTCTAAGTAAATCAGAAGTGTATTAATTTTAGAATGTAACCATGGCTTTTATGATGGATTTCCTGATTTTGTGCAAATATTTACTGTTATTATTTCAATTTCATTTTAGAAAGTGACTGAGAAAACATTATCATTATGGTCTTTGATAAACAGTGAAAAATCTAAATACACCAATCCTTTTTATACTAAAGAGCTAAATCGAGCACTCTATCCGGTAGCCAGTATGCGTCATTTAGAGCTCTGGGTCAATTACTACATCAGGTGGAACCCAAGAATTCGGCAACAAGTAAGTAAATTCTCTATAACGTACAAAATGCTTTTAGACTTCGGAGGTAGGATTTTGTGTCATGACTGACTAGTAGAATAGTACCTGTAATCTGTTCAGGTTTTTAATACTGTATTTGTAAAGATGGAGAAAAAAGGTGAAAATTATTACTCAGTTCTCTTGTTCTTTTTTGTTATTTTTGCCTCACTCAGCTCTTCTCAGAACACTGAGCTTATTTCACTGCTTAGTATTAAGCCATCCGCAAGCTCTTTCTAGCCCCTTTTCTTGGGGACAGGGCTGGGGCATTTTTTAAGGGCATTTGATGCTACTAAAGGGTGAATGACAACACTTAGAAATAGGGTTTACTGATCCCTGAAGAGTTAGGGCATTAGCATCACAAACACGCTTAGCTGCATTTGCTTAGTCTTTCTCCTTTTTCTGAGAGACTGTGTGAAGTCTTTTACAAATTAAGATGACCTATTCGGTCCTTTGTCTTTCAAAACTTCTATTTGTATTGATGGCTTATGGCAAGATATTTTTTTGTGTAACTTTAACCCAACATTGTTTATACTGTGTAACTGTTGGATGAAAGCTGTTACTGAAAATTACACAAGTGAATCAGATTGGAAGCCCAGAAAAGCTTTTATCAAGTTGCACATAGTTCAGTTCTGTATTTAATATATGGATGCTGAATGTTTGTTACAATCTTGCTAGAAATCTCAGCAATGTGGTATGTAAAGATAGTGTACAGAGACTTACTTGTCCTTCTTAACAAGTTGTGGAGTTTTGAGTAGGAACAGATAGAGGAGCAATTTCTTTGACAGAAGCAGTCTTCACAATCCAGCCCCTAGAATGAATCAGGAGTTTCTAAGCAATACACTTCCTTTACTGCAGCTGATCTCCTGTATTATTTACAACACTTTGTCTGGCTTTCTTGCAGCTTCTAGTTTGCTATATTTTCTTACAAGTATGTTGCCAGTTTTAAAGACTTATGTTTATGTTGCAACTTTATGTTGCCAGCTTTAAAGCATTTGTTGCTTGCTGTGAAAGATGAGGGCATTTTGCAAAAGGGGAATACAAAGATTTATTTTAGAAAGTGAAGGATTATAGGGCATGCAAATTAGCTGTAAATCCACTTAAAAATGCGCTTTGCCATTATTCAGGAAAGGTTTTTGGCAGGAGTTTCTTATTAGAAATGCAAACCCATGTGATAATCTTCTATGCTCCTGCTGCTGCTACTGGCCCCTCATTTTCACCATTTTTATATATAAAATGCAACAATTTCTTTTTGCTGCACACAAAATTTACGCTCCATCTTGACTTAAGCAACAAAATAGTGGACATGTGGCCTGAACCAGTTTTTCGATGACCCTTTAGTGCCATTACTTAAGGGTATGTTCCGCCTCAGACTTCAGTCTAATGAAGAGTCTGGTCTGTCACTAGCAACATCATTAACCTGATATCTCCAGTCATCTTAGTAACTACATTCAATCATTGATCCAACTTCCACAGTTACTTCAACATTCGTTGCCGTCCTCATCTGGGGTGCATAGTGAGTGGTGCACCTAAGAGTCCTGGTTCAGCTTATTTTTGAACTGGTGAAGTATTTACATTTGGTCCTGAAACTGTGCTGCTAATAGCTTTTAATTACAGGCAGTTAACTGTGAAGCAGCAGCAACTTCTTGAGAGGTATATACAGCTGAAGGTAACTTTAGGCTCTGTATTTGCCTTGGACATTTGTAGTACTTGTATTTGTTTGATTACTCTATCTGAAAAAGGAAGCTAAACTTAAAATGGAAACAGTTAAGATGCTCTTTCTGTGAGTAATCTCCTGAAAGCTAGGGCAGTTGATTTTAAACACATTCAAGTTTACTTACAGAAATCACTAATAAAGTTTTACATTTCTTTCACTTGTTTATTCACACAAAGTTGCAAATTTACTATTAAAAACTAAATTTCATCAGTAAGGGAAGTTATTTTATCTGAAGAGATGGATTTCACCTTAATCTGATCAGTGTAGCTAAAACAGTCAGTCTGGCTAAACACTGTTTTTAGGGAAGGTGATGAGACATCTGACCTCTGGAATCTGAAATATTTTAATAAGTCAAGAAGAAAAAAGCTTCGGACAAGGTATTCACACCTATCTTCCACACAATATTAGATAATAAGAAAATAAAATCCATATGCTCCAGGAAGTGCTGGCTGGTTTCACTGAGGTAGGAAGAACTGTTTTGTGTAAAGATTTTCTTTGGATGAGAACAACTGGAAGGCTCTTGCATTATAGAAGTAAATATTTCTGTTTAGCTACAACTTGTTGCAAATGTTGGAAGCTACAGGTACTGAGTAATGCCAGGAAAACACAAATACTACAGCAGCCTAACTGTGTAGAAGTAGTTGGACTGAAGTGATAAGACTAATATAGATCTCTTTCTAGCAGCCAAATCCAGTGGAGCAGCGTTACATGGAGCTCCTTGCCTTACGTGATGATTATATAAGGAGACTTGAAGAACTACAGATCACAAATAATTCTAAGATATCCAATTCATCAGCCTCATCAGCGTCTCCCTCACAAATGATGTCCCAAGTACAAACACATTTTTGAAGAAAACGTTGACTTTGTTCTATACTGTAATAGCAAGTGGTGCTTAACATAGATCTATACCATAAAGAGGAATCTTTTAATGCCTTACATTAGACTGTCCTAACACAAATTATTTTAGACTGTCTTCATTTGAGGAGGACTTCAAAACAAACAAAATCAACTCTTCAATTATGTGCCTTTCAGAACCTGTGGACTGGGAACATCAACTTCTAGTTATGGAGGGCTTTAAGAGTTATTTTGGAAAATCTGGTACAATTGAAATTAAATTGATTTATTGTTTTCATAAGAATGCTTTAATTTATTACATTTTAGGTCATGTTCCTGTAAGGAAATTCATGCTCAGTCTTACCTGTCGTGAATAAACACATAATGGCAATAGGAATATTCACATTGTGTAAAATTAGGTATGTGTGTATTCCTGTTAGGAATACGTTTGTGGAGTTCATGAGATAAAAAGAAATTCTATTGTAAGATTTCAGAGAGAAATGTTGAAATTTTCTGGTTACCTGAGAATTCAAAATTTTCCTTTCTTGAAATAAACAAATATCGAAGGGATTTCACTGATATGCTTCTAATTAAAAAGTTCAAGTAGCTCAGTAGATATCAAAATAAAAGAAAAATCTATTTTTTATTTTAAATTTATTTTATTTTTTTTTTAAACAAATGAAGATTGTACTGGATTCTGAGAAGTCCTGTTTTGGCTAACTGTTCAGCACTAAAGTATATTACAAATCATCACTGTTGGCAATATTGGTTCTTTGGATTTATGCAGAATAAAATGGTTCTAAAGAAGGTTTATACAATTAAAAAACAGACCCACAGAGACATTGCTTAAATATTCAGCAATAGCTATAGTATTAAAGCTTTTGTTTGTCTTCTAGAAGTAGATGTGCCTCTTTAAAGGAGCTTTTATACCAAAGTAGGCAAAAGTTTTTAGTTATAAATACTGTTGAAAACTTGTACATTTATAGCTTACTGTTTAATTTAACTTTTGTTCAACAAATTTATTCTTAAGTCTTTGAGGGACTTTAGTATACAAGATTTGCATATAGTGTGTGCACTTACTGAACCTTCCAGTGAATTCTAGTTTCAAGCCTTCATTTCAGAGGCTTCTTGTAAACCTTTAATTTGTTCCTTTCAGGTATTTTTTTTAAATAGTTACAAGCATTTCTTATGACAGCACAAACCTTGCTACTTGATATTTAATTAAAATATTGCATATTCTCAGAAGTTTTAATGATATTCAGGCAATCCAGGAAATACTGCAATTCAGAATCTGTAGAGGACTCTATCTAATATTGTTATTTTAAAGGAGATATTTTGATGCTTGAGGCTTCTGTCATTGTAAATTATTGTATATGTGGTGAGTTTTGATCTGCAAGATATAATAGGATTATATATAAATTAAGTTTTGTGTGAGTATATATAATACAGTTTATTAGAAAATCTGCAAGTTTATAAAGTGTAAATATTTTGCATATGAAAACTAAATTTAAAGCTATAGTTCCATAAAAAAAGACGAAGTTTAGAGGACATCTGAATATTTTTAGAACAGTATTTTTTCAAAGGAATAAAAGTATACCGCCTGTTGATTTAATTCAGTGTACATACACTGAATCGCACTATTTCGTTCAGGGAAGCTCAGCGCATACGGCATGTGTGTTCTAAATACACATGATTTTTATGACTTATTTTTGTCCTCTAAATTTCATTCGCCCGTCAATGTTCTTCAGTATGCGTTTCCAGAATTACAACATAGTCCCAAAATCTTGACTTGTTAAGGTAAATAAGATGTATTACATCAGATAAATGAAGAAGGATACTCAATTGTTCATTACATACTTTACATTTTGAAAGCTATGCATACTCTGGTATATTTGCCTTCTACTTACTTGTGGTTTATAAAAAAGCTATTTTTATTAGAATATTTAAAGTTTCTGTATTTGAGTTGAACGTAGTGGTGACATCTCTGAGCAGTGTGGAGAAGTTCAGAAAAGACTAATAGTTTTTACTGTGTAAACACTACATGATAACCTATTGCATTTGGGAACGTGTAATATAATGGAAAGGATCTTTTTGCACTTACTTCATTACATATATACCATTCTTCATATTACTGGTTCAGGCAAGTTTCAGTCTCTGAAGCTCTCTAATGTAGCTCTGTGCGGCCTTGGATTTTTTTTCAAGTCAACAGATAAGTTACTTGTTTTAATTCTCTTTTTACACGGCAATATTAGGCAAACGTAGGGGTGTGTTTAATCCATACTTTCTGGAAAATACTACTTAAAAGTTGTGAATGTAGGCATACAAACTGATTGATGTTAACAGAAAACTCCTCTCCTTTCCACTTAAATGTCGTTCTGCAGCGCACTGCATGCACGTGCACCGTGTCTGTACGGCCCCTGCGCGCAGCTGCAGGTGCAGCAGCTGGGCCGGGAACTGCAGTCGGTTCCCCGTTGTAGCTGGCACAGCCAAGAACAAACCGGGGGAAGCTTCTGAGGTGGTGAATGAGAGCCTTCCGGGCCTGGAGCGCCTTTGCCAGGAGCGGTGAAAGAGCAGGGCTGGGATGTGAGCATTGGCTGTCACTGCTCAGTGCCCAGTGCACAATATCCATCTCGGAACGCTGTTTAGTTTCTTCCTTTCTCTATTCTTACTTCCGTGGACCTGAGAAGATAACCTAGTTTTTGTGCAGGGCTTCAGTTACTCATTTAGACAGTTAATTTGCTGAATGCTGCCTTTATTTGCTTATGCCTTATCCAACCCAGCATCACCGTTACGGGCATACCCTAGAAATGATTTGCGTACTACCTCTTTTTGATGCATTTTTCAGCTCTGCCTTGAGTTCAGTTTTTTGTCTCACAGGGAGCATTTTATGTCATGCTTGAGGAAACAGGTTTTATAACTGACCAGGGATCTCCTCACGTACTCCGCAAACCCGAGTGTCGGCCGCTCTCGTTACATACCGCCGGACCCCTCTGCAGTTACTTGTCGAGCGACTTCGGGGCGGGGGGGGGAGAGCTTAACAACCCTCTGCCGTGTATGTGTGTGAAGGGCAAAAAATAAAGACGTCAGTTTTAAACCCTTTGCCTCCGACAGACGTTTTAATGGAACTGCGAAAGTGGTCGCGCATTTCCGCGACTACTGATGTCGGTCCATCCCCCTCAGCAGCGCGGCTGCCCAGCGCGGCGGGGGCTGGAGGGGGTAGGGCCTGAGGGGGTGCCCGCGGCCCTGCCCTCCCCTCAGCCCCCGGGCCGGCCCCGCGGGGGCCGCTGGCGCGGGGCGGCAGCAGCCAGGCCTTCCCCTGCCGCGCGGGGCCGCTGCCCGCCCTCGCGGCGGCGCGGAGGCCTGTGGGTAAGCCCCGCCGCCAGGTGACAGCTCTCGGCCGCCGCCGGGGCCCGAGCGGGCCGGGCCGGGGAGGGGCGGCGCGCAGGGGCGGGAGTCCGCCATCCCGGCGGCGCAGCGAGTCCCGCCGGCGGCCGGAAACATGGAGCGGGCGGCGGCGGCGGCCGGGCCGGCGGGGGAGGGCGGCGGCGTGAGCCGGCGAGCCGTGCGGGCGGGGGGCGCCGCGGCGGCGGGGGCAGGGTCGCGGCAGGCCAGCACGGAGACGCTGGACAGGTGAGCGGCGGCGGCGGCGAAGGGCGGGCTGCGGGCGGGGGGCGGCGGGAGAGGGGGCTCGGCTTCCCGCGCTCGGTGGGGGGCGCCGCGGCCTGCCCTCCCCGCGGGGCCGGGCGGCGGGAGGCGGCGGCGGGCGCCCCTCGGCCCGCGCCTCCGCGCAGCGCGAACCCCGGCCTTGGGGCGGCCTCCCCGCCCCGGCCCGCGCCCCGAAACCGGCGGAGAGACGGAAGCGGTGCCGCCGGCGGGTGCCGCGGCGCGGAGCCCGGGCAGCCCGTCTGACTTAAATCTGGGGGTTTATTTTTGTGTGGCCGCGCAGGCTAACGGCAGATTTTCCTCGGGGAGGGAACCGGCTGTTGTCAAAGTTTCCTGCTTGCGGTTGTGTGCTTTTCGTCATTAACGTCATCGTCCTTGCGAAGGCTGAGGCTGCCGGCAGGGCTTTGGCCCGCGCTTTTTTGGGCAGCGCGTAGCTTCTCCCCTTGGCAAACTCAAGTGGGACCACTCTCAGATTCTACGTCTTTACTCCCGATTTTTTCTTCATGCAAGCGTGTGTTTCATTTGCAGAGGTGTAGCTGTCCCGGAGCAGCACTGTGTCTGCGTGTCCCCGGTGCGTCAGTTTGCCTGTAGACACGCGTGACGGTTGCGTGTCTGGCAGGTGCTCGGCTGGCCGCGGGTTCGCGGGGTTTCACCGGCGGCGGGTGCGCAGGAGCTGGGCGCCAGGTGTTACCGCATCGCCTTCAGCCCTCGCTGGCAGAGCAATTCCTTCCTTCAGGAGTTTCCAGCTGGAGGCAGGCTTCAGAGCGGAATTTAAAAATCCTTAAACAAGGAGTAGAAACTAAGGGAAATTTCAACCAGATGAAAAATTAGGAAAAATGTATTTAAAAATCAGTGCCACGTTCCAGTCTCCATATTCTCTCTCTTTTCTGTTAGGAGAAACCTGGAGTTTTACATTGTTCTAGTGAAGGTAGAAATCAAATGTCCATTTTCTGTCACCAAAACTTACATCTTTGCATTCCTTATGAATGCCCTTTACCTTAATTTTCATCTTTCTTTCTTCTCCTAATCTTGTTCTACCCTGGAAAAATTAGAACATCCCTTTGTCATATAATTTATTTATTCGCCAGTACGGTTGTACCAGGCTACGCTAGTGTGCATGACCTTGGATGAGACAGAATGAAAAGACGTGTACTGGTATGTGTCCCACTTGACAGATGGTGATAAGTCACAGCAGTATGATCAGCATTCCATGCTACACGGATACATCCTGAGACACTGATTGTGGGAGATGGACCTGCATTCACGCTTGTTTTCCTGCTGCTATTAATTGTTGATGTAGTGATTCCCGGTGAAGATAAGCCATAGAAAAATAAATCCTTTTCTTAATGAACAAGTAAATGCTTATTTGGAAAAAAACTTAGGCAAACCCTAAAGAGATGCACTAGAAATTAAGAGATGTGAGAGAAGGAGAAATAAATAAGATCAGAAGACGATTACTGTAGGGTTTAGCTCATGTGCTCTTTAGCAAAACCGAAGTGAAAAGTTTCTCTGAGTGAATCTGGACTCGAGTTCAGCACTAACCTGAGAGTTATCTTCGTTGTTCAAGCAGGAGTATCATAGATGTGTTTTAGCTGCAGAACAACTTTTTGTGATCTAGTACCGTGTAGAATTTTGCAGGTGGGGAGGAAGCTACTAGAATTTATCAGAAAAGTTCTGAAAGAGCTTTCATTTCAGGTATGAAGTTGCATCTTCACCTTATATCTACCTATCCTAGCAGAGTTAATGTAAGAAAAGACCTCTCGTTAAGTAGTAATTGGTCATCTTATGCCATTATCCCACCCTCTTAATGTCCCAGTTGTGGTGCACCTGATGGGTGCTGGGTATGCATGTGTAGTTATTCACTTCAGTGTCACGGGATACTCACAGAATCCAAAGCTAGTTTATGAATGAGTTCTACAAATGAATTAAAAAATTTTTTCTGTATGTGATTTCTGAATAAGCAGTATATCTGCAGAAGAGCCCAACCAAACTGTTTGAAGATGAAGAAATAGCAGTTATCTAAGGCATCAGCTGAGGCTGCTTGGCACTCAGGGGAACAGTTCCCTCTGGCATTCCCAGTTTTTCATCAGATACTGGCATGTTTTGAAGCAGACCTAGCCCACTTCAAAGTGGCTAGCAACAAACTGTAATTGCTTCTCACTCTCAATACTGCATTATTTGTAAGCAGCACTAGTTGAGGCGACTGTTCTCTAAACGCGTCATCTGGGATTTAGCGCGATTCTGCTGTTCAGGTGCTTTGTCTTCAGGGTTCTTATAAACACCCTACACTGCAGAAATCCTTGCTGTGGCATGGGAAGGCCCGTCCTGAAGATTATTCAGAGATTGTTTTATGAATAGGAAAAACATATGGCTAACTAGCAGTTACCCTTTAGAAAACATGTATTTTCTACATTTAATATTAATATAGAATACAACACTAGTGTAGTTTAAATGTTTAAATACTAGCATAGAGTAATTTAATTTTGAGGATTTACTGAATGATCAGGAAATAATAATAAGGAAAGTGTGAGGAGTTTCCTATTACTTGACCAAATTCATTCCATGGATGGCTTTAAGAAAAAAATGTGTCAATGAAAAAAAATTACAGTGGATAAGGAAACCAACATTTTTGTAAGTTCCTAGGACCCTAACCTTGCTTTTAACCTACTGACAGCTCTCCATCTCTGATAAGATCTGGTAAAATTACTTTCCCTAATTTGATCAGTGACATAGTTGCATTCTGCCCACAAAGCAAGCTAATTTTTGTGATGTTAGTGATCATTTATGGTCTTGTTTCCTGGATGTGTTCAGCTGCTGTGCTATTTTCAAAATACATTTTTAATTACTGCTAAATAATTTGAAATACTCTGTTTTTGTAGCCCAACTGGATCCCACGTGGAATGGTGTAAACAGCTGATAGCTGCAACCATTTCTAGTCAGATTTCAGGGTCCGTCCCATCAGAAGGTGTGTCCAGAGACTACAGGGTAAGTGACTTGAGGAATGCATTGATTTCTTTAAGATAAAAGAGTGAACGATCAGGAACGTCCTTGCTACCTTGATTATCAGGTGGTAAGTACTTAAGTGATCGCTGAATGTTTCAGAACTAGAAGCATCTCATTATGCGTAGGAGTCTTTTGAATCTGCCTTGTGTTTTCCACTGTATTTAGAAAAGTGGCATTGAAGTCTACCGAATAAAAATTAAGAGACAGGTGAAAGGAAAATTAAACGTCAATGTTTTGAATAAAATGCCAAAAGTGAGTTGTCTTTTCTTTTGATTACTACCCAAAAAATTTTTGGTAAAGTAGATTAATAGTTACAGGTTGAAATTGTTTCTAGTGTGTGTCATTCAGAGTACAGAACTGAGCTCTCCAAATTTCACAAAAAATAAATGCCTAGGTCTTTGTTACCATGCAGAGAACATAAATTACTATCATTTTTCATGGGCTTTCACCAGAGACAGAGAATTTACCATCAAACAAACAAACAAAAAAAATCACCTTTTTCATTCCCTCCCAGCAACATTTTTGTCACTAAGGTAGTGATTGCACAGTGTGGTTTACCTGATAGGTTCCATTACGCTTTTGTACCCCTGTTCTTTCATGCTCATTTGCCATTTCCTATATGCAGCTAGCCAACTGAACTGTCAAGAGTGGAGCGTATGCAGTTTTCCTTCTCTTACAAATTGACAAAAATCACCTGTGTTTCAAGTCCGTTTAAGAAACCCAGGCTGCTGCTGTCTAGGTCCTTTTTTCTTCCTAGATTTGAAACAGGTTTATGGTCTTTATGCAAAATGGCCAAATGAAGATTTTATCTTTTTTTGTTTTTAACTAGACTTTAAATTATTTTTTAATATGCTCTGTGATTAAAAAGTTTGTTGTCCAGAAACAACGTATTCTAGATTCTGTGACAGCAGGTCAGATTCAGCCCAAGCCTGAAGATGGATCCACAAAGTGTTTTTGACCGTAGTCTACTTAAAAATTCACCTCACAGAGTTTCACACTATTGGCACAGTCAGCAGTTTATACTCATAAAAAAGTGTAGCTCTTCCATACTATGGCAGCTGAATTGCAAATGCTTACTTCAGGTCAAGGCTAACATCTTTGATAAAACATCGTGGGAAACCTTGCATTACAGCTGTCAATGTTGTATTTGTCCTGTAGATCAAGGACTTCCTTTTAGTAAAATCCAAGTGTGTAAGCTTGGTGTTCAGTTTATCTCTGAGTTAGAATGCATTCCTCTGGAATAAAGAGCACTTTTTAATTCTAAATAACCTCCTTCTCTATACCAAACTTGTCTTGGATATTATTTAACAGGAGTAAGTCTTTTAAGGCCTAATTAAAATTCTGCTTCATTCTCTGTTTCTTAGAAATGAAAGAAAAAAAAATTAAGCCTGGTGGTATTCAGAATTTTTGTGTATAAGTTGTATTTGGCGTCATTGCATTGCTGTGATTTGAAATCCCATATTTGTATACATCATGGAATTTTTTATCCTAGAATATCTTCATTTACGTTCAGGACCAAGTATCTTGTGAAGTGGTGTCTATGCTTTAGGAGGGGGTTTCCTTTCTTTGCATGTAGCTTCTGCAGAAGTTAAGTGGTACGATTTGTTGCTTAGTCAGTACCACTAGCAGGCTGGGTTTATTCATTATTATTATGGAATTCACATGTAAAAAGATAATGCTGATTTATAACTCAGTTTTCCTTTGAGACATCTTTCCCTTTTGATGCATGCTGATCAATTTTCTGGGTCTTTGTTACCTTTGGTTACCTCGAATTGCTGCATTTAGAGACTATCTTACAACAACTCAGAAACTTAAGGTAGGGCCAGATGTGTGTGTTTGCTTCTGGAACTGGTCAGGCAGTTCTGTTGCTTTCTGGTGGATTTACCAGGAGCTCACTGCTTTATTCTTCCTTTCATCCTTTTTTTTAATGTTTCAATTAGTATGTTTGCAAAAACAGGTAAATATATAGATTCTTATATTTAATGGTGTTAGTCATGGCACTCTGTGTAACTTACCTTACCAGAATGTGATACAGAGGAGGGGGGAATCAAATGGAAGCAAAGGGGCTGCAAATCATCAAAACTGGGGAGCACTGAGTGAGCTCTTGCTTGGTAAACCCTACAGCCACATGATCTCACTCTGAGTTTGAACTCTGCTTTGTGTCTTCTCTGAGATGCTCTCTGTCTGGAGAGTATTCTTGAGTGAGACGTTCATATAAATGAAAATTGCTTAGATTATAGTAGCTGAATATAGACACCTTCAGAAATAAATTGAGAAGAGTTATTGCTATCCTTGTTTTGCCATTTGAATCTAAAAGATACGGTGGTTATACTTCATGGCAGGCTTATTGTCTTCCACCTAGAAGGACTACCAGGCTCCTTCTTCTCTTTTCACAATAGCACATTGTAACTGGATAAAAAGGTGATTAGGAATGAATGTTTCAAAAGAGCTTGGCATTTGTTACATCGCTAAAATGAAGTGGCTAGATTGCTTGTAGACCGAAACAATTCTGCAAATGAGAGCTACTAGGTCCGCATAGTTTTGTTTTGTTCTTTCGAAATCTGGCTATAATTAAAATGTTTGGAAGTAGAGTTCTGAAAATCTGATGAAGTAAGATGTAATATCTTTAACAAATCAAATTATGTGTTTTGTTGGATAACATTTTATATTTTAACTAACAGGTGTACAGGAGGCCTGTTATACGGGTAAGATTACCTTTGGCTAGCACTATAAAACAGCCTCCTACCTGTTTGTCTTTTGTGCTGTGTGAGATCTTGGTGTGTCAAGCGTTCTTCTTTACTTCATTAATGGTTTTTATGAACCAGTCAGACCATTTTGCTATGCAGTGCAACAGCTTCTTTGCCATAGAAATGCTTTATATACTTTACAATGTTTTCGTGAGCAATAAAAGTCAAAGTGTAAGAGAGCAGTATTTTTAAATTATGTTATGAATGTGCAATACTAACTTCAGTTTTATTACATTAATTTTGACAAAATGGATGCTTGCAACTGAGGCTTACATGCTTCGGACTACAGAGTACTGTATTAGCAGCTCTAACGTGTTATCTATGCTAAAGAATATTAGTCGTAAAAGTGTTACATCTTTGTCTATCCTATTTAAATAAGATACCAATTCATGCTTGCCTTTGTACATGTTTTACCTTAATTGTTACCACCCTGCAGTAGGATTGAAAGTTAGGTTGAAGTTAGACACTACTGCAATGACCTGCCTCTTCTTAATGGTAATTTTGGGACTAGGTCTCACCCATTGTTCATTGGAGGTATAAAAAGGGCATGCCTTGTTTGCTTGTCCCTCTCTCTTAGTAACATTTATGGAGTGAGAAATGATCTGGAGAGCGTTCTGACATTGTTCATGAAATGTGTCTAACACTTTTATTCAAACAAAGACTTCTTGTTCAGTCTCAAACCAAGAGATGAAGTCTGAATGATTTCTTTTTCTCATCCGTTGTTTACGTATTTGAAAATGATGTGTTTAGTCCAATCATACAAATCCACAAGTTGGTCTTTTTTTTTTTTAATAGATAGCTCTTGAAAAAATTGGTCTGAGTTGAGTAACAAAATTGATTGTTTTTGTTCGGTTTTTCATAGTTCTTTGTAAAGGCTTTGATCGTCGAATGGTCTGCTGTGCTTCTCTCTCTCTCATTTAGTTAAAATCTTTTGGTGTATTTGCTGGTTAACCTTCTGGTTTTCTTCCGAAGATCACAGTATCTACTTTGCTTTAATTTCAGAAACAACATTTTTATGGTCTGAAATTTAAGTAATTTCTATTTAACAGAATTCCACCAATACAGAAATGTTAGGAGTCCGTTATAATTTGAAAGGGTTTTTTAATTAATTGTAACTTTTTAAACTCTCATAGAGTTCAAATTATCTGAAGATCTCTCAAGTCCTTCTAAGTTTTTCTTTTTTGAGGGTTCTGTAGAAATACTGTGAAAAGAAAAACTGCCTTTAGCAAACATTTGTAAATTTAGACTGAGGCTGGTTTTACAGTCTGTCAAGTGAGAAGTTCTTTGCATGTGAACTGGGAATAATAGACTGTCATGAATAAAACTTCTCTCCAGTTAACAAAGAAAGAAGACGGAAGAACCATTTTGGTTGAACGTATTAAAACGATTACTTCATATGACCCTATGACATTTGTGCTTCTCTCTGGAGTGCATAGGGACCTTATGTTTATTAAAGAAATTTAATTAATAATTCAGGATTTGCTGCCATTATGATGCAAAAACAAATTAACATTAAAATGTGACTTGTTTACATATTTTGCTATGAGGAGTAATTTTAGGTTCTGTAAAGTTACTGACTAGGTTTCCAGCAACAGCACAGAAGATGCTGGAAAAATATGTGAAACCATAAAACTGAAAGTTCAATTAAAACATGTTTATACAGTAAAGCATCTTTTAAATTGTCTAGATACTTCTATTTGATGTTGACCTATTTTTTCCTTGAAAGATTGCATGAGTTTTCCCCTAATGCTACCATTGCAAGCTGTACTCAATTTCTTCTGTTGATAAGCATGTGGCATACTTTGAATTAATTTTCTTCACTGTAAGGTTGTTTGTCTTAAAAAGACAGTACATACTTTTATGTTCTTATCTACCAGCACTGACTCCTTTGTGAAAAAGGGAGTAAACTTTTCACTTTATGTTGTGCCAAATAACATTAAAAGGATAGTGCTAATAGGGTGGATTCCTTTCTGTGGGAAGTAGTTTGTGCCGGGAGTGAAAGACTTCAAATACCTAAACTGAAGCTAAAGTATATGCTGTCTTTTTAAGGAAAGAAAAAAAAAAAAAAGGGAAACAAAAAAGAAAAGATTCTGTCCTTTCACCTGTTGTCTGCATGTTTTTTCCTGTTACTTCTCGCTTGCCCTACTGCTGCCTCATGCAATGCAGGAGATTCAGGATGGACACAATGGCTATCATTCTGAAGCAGAACCTGATCAGGTGGCAAGTTTTACTCATCTTTCATTCATTAACTGTGTAGCAGGGTACTATATATTAGTACTTGTAATATATACAAATATATACAAATATACAAATCTTATATTTCTCATGCAAGAGAATCCATAGAAAACATTTAGTGTGTTAACTGGTTATGTGCTAGGTAGGGTTTTCGTGTAATGTCATGTAGTCTAAAATGTAATAGTGCACATAAGCCCCTCTCTGACAGAGCACATCCGTCCTTCTAAGTTTGTAAGTGTTGGCTAATTCTCTACACATCATCTTTTGTGATTGGGTGCTGAATATAAAACTCTGTTACTTTCCAAGAAAATCTAAAGCCAGACATCAATTTAAATGTCTTTAGAAATTATTTATTAATGAGGGCTTGGGGTAGTTTGTTCGGAGGCAGACAGACCCTATCAATTATTTGTATGTGGATCAGAGCCGTAAGACAAGGGGAGAGTTATTTGTTTACTGTAACATAGTCCATTATATTTATTCTCACTTCAGGATGTAAAAAATTGAAACCTTAATATCTCATCATGTTGATCTGAGAGAGATCACTTTCTCATATGGTTCTTAAAAGTCCCGCAAACCCTTTTATTCTTAATTGAAATCTTTAGTATGTTGTAAATCTTAGCCGCCAACGAAGGACCCAAAGGATCAATCTTGTATCATTCGGGAATGAAGCCATTTACCTAAATGAAAAAAGTATGGAACTAGCCCTTACTTCAAAATTGCTAATTGTGCTTCTATATTTCATTATTACTTCATTCTTAATCTGACCTTCTGGATCCAAAATTCCTATAACGGACCTCTTCCATAACCTGTGGCACTCTCAGTAGGGTATTGATTGAAAGAGCATCTTGGGGTGCTTCCGACTTCTTGCTATCAAAAATACAAAGTTAAAATGTTAAATAAATAAAGCTTCTGCAGTATAATTCTCTCGGATGAAAATACTCAAATATTAAATAAAAAACATTAAGAATAGAAAAAAAAATTACTATGAACTTTAAAATGTTCTGAAGTAGATTAAATACCCAAAACAATACCTGCGTTTAGCAAATGACTAACAAATTATTAATTACAAATTTGGGCTGATCTTATTGTTCATATTTTTGTATGCTATATGCAGCTAGCATGTAAAACTAATTGTTGCATCAATGCTTTATTACTAATATGTTACTAACATGTATGTCTGTGTAATATTTATAATAACGAGTTTTGTGTTTGTGTTGTGGTTTTTTTTACTATGGTACTGTTTAATACAATTATGCCTTGTAAAAAAGGATACACTTCTTGTGTTCCAGTAATCTGGTAGTAAAAGCACTTTGCATCAAAATGTATCAGTGTAGTGCAGATGGAAAGTGAGATTTACTCATGGTTTTGGATTTCTGCCAGGCACTGCGGGATGGAAACAAACTAGCACAGATGGAAGAGGCTCCACTTTTTCCTGGAGAATCGATCAAAGTTATTGGTAAGCGTACTATTGAGTACTACGCTGAATACTATTACACCACTAGTTTATTTATGTAAAAACAGAATACTATTTCCTTTTGACTTTTCTTATTTTAATTTAATGCCACTTTAGATTAGCTGATTTGATGTGGATTTCTTTGTCTTTTAAATCCATAAATCGGTTCCAGAGGATGACATGCTCCATATAGATAAATCATTTTTTTTCAAGGGTTAGTTTGTTCTGTATAGGTGTATGGGTTCTATTTCTGCCTGGGGATGCCAAGGATACTTCATAGATTTAAAAGTTTCAAAATTGTGATGGCAGAGAAGATGAAGTTATGGAAAACTTAGTTTCTAGTTCTTAATGAGATTTATTTCACTTTGGCCTGTGATGGCAAGCTCTGTCTTAGCAGTACAGTACTTGGCTAGAGAAGAATACTAGCTCTTTCAAATAAAAGTGAAAATGAAGATAGGGGCATATAACTGAAATACTTGGAGGTCATGTCAGTAATTGCCCACTTGGATGCTCTCTCTCTGAGGTGAGTGTGGGTGATTTACACCTCAGGGCAGGGACCAGACCCGCCAGCAGCTGGGAATACCAGCATGGTGCTTCGTTACCTGCTTGCCCTTACTGCATCCCATGCTAGCTGAGCCCGGCCCCAGTTGCTCAGTAGTTGCTGAGCAGCAGTGGGACTGAGGAATTTGATTGTTTTCGTTGTTGAGGTAAAGACAGCTCTTCCAGTCCTGACATCATCTGGATAGTAGGCTTTCCTATGGAGGTCAAGCATCAAAATCTTCTGGAACTGCAAAAATCTTGCTATTTTAAAATGGAGATAGATTTTTATGAAACAAATGCCTATAATAGTAAAACAAAGCTTTAATTGGTCTGTTTTCCAGCTAAAGATGTTATGTATATCTGTCCATTTATGGGAGCAGTCAGTGGTACACTAACAGTGACGGACTTCAGAATGTATATCAAAAGTGTTGAAAGGGTAAGACTTCGCTATCTATCTGCATATTGTTTCAGGTAGGAATGTTGCTGAAGTAGATTTCAGAAAGTGACAAATTTGGTGTAAGTGAAGTATGATGTTCCACAGCAGCCTATTAAACAGGAATTATAGCTGACTCTAATGAAACACACATGAATAATATTAGTTTGTGTTCCTCCTAATGTAACAAAATTCGTTTTATATACAAATTTCAGGACCCACCTTTTGTTGTTGATGTTCCCCTTGGAGTCATAAGTAGAGTTGAAAAAATTGGAGTACAGAGCCATGGAGACAACTCATGTGGTATAGAAATAGTTTGCAAGGTATGGCATGGTAGAGATTTATTCATATTAAAGTATTTTCATTTCATTTTTCTGTAAGAGGAATCTGCATGCACATATTCTGTTTTTCTGTCTGATCAGTTCCCTGTATTTGAACCCTGCTTCATTTAGATAATATATTTCAATTCCTCTTATGATACTTGTGGTCTTAAACACTTCTGCCTTTTGTCTCAAGAGTGAATTCAAAGGAAAAATGGCTGGTTTTATGATATCTAGCAACTCTAATGATGATCCTAGTCATCTGGTACGAACACTTACAGAACTCTGTTCTAATCTGGGTTAGATGATGTCAGCTACATATATGCCTGCCTTCAATCAGATTTCTTATAACTGCTTTTTTTAAAAATTTATCATAGAGTAAAACAGTGTAACTTATTTTTGACAGGATATGAGAAATTTGCGGCTGGCCTATAAACAGGAAGAGCAGAACAGGTTGGAGATTTTTGAAAACCTTGTAACACGTGCATTTCCTGTTTCTAATGGGCTGGTAAGTCTTAAGATGTAGAGAAGGCCGTCGTTGTCTCCCCTCTTTTTGGAAAGTGTAGGTGGGGAAATACAAGGGCTGTGTAACAGACATTGAAATGTTGATTCATAAAATCTGTTACAAAGCAGAGAAGCTGTTCTGATCCTGTTTTCTTTTTGCATTAATTCGTAAAACATTATGCTATGTCCTGCTATCGGTGAAGTTAGTTAATTTGTACATAACCCTTGAGATCTAGATTTGCCTAATGCTGCTGATTAAAAATATGTATGTATTGACTCTTCTGCAGTAGATAATTCAGTCTAGAAGTTCTGTCTAGAACAACAAATAGGTACAACTGGTCTTATTATTAGATGCAGAATGCTATTTTATTTGCTTTTGGATGGGTAAGGAACTGCTTGGGAGGTAGAAGACCAATTTCCTCATGGCTTTGCCATTGATGTGTTGTATGATCACAGGCAAGTAACTTCAACTCTCGCTGACTGTTTCGTATCTTGATTTTGTTAATTATATAGCATGTACTTGAAGGAGGAAACTGTCTTTCATTTTCTTTCTAGAACAGTGTTGTACAGTCTTGACTGAAGGTTTTATGTCTGCTGTTAATGAGTTTTAGAAGTGTTACATTTGAAATACTGGAAGGTTCACTGTTTTGGAGTTTATTGTGCATACAGCCCATCAGACGGTAATTTATGCCTTTGCTTTGTTGTCTTTAGCCTCTTTTTGCATTCAGCTATAAAGAAAAGTTTGCTGTTAATGGCTGGAAAGTGTATGATCCAATGGCAGAATATAAGAGGCAGGTAAGTTATATAAAACTACTTGTTGTATTATCTTTTCCTCCCTCTCCCCCAGAGCCATTTAAACAAGAAAAAAATATTTTAAAAACCTCAACATTTTCAGCTCTACCTACATACAGAGACTGTCTAGATCTCATGTTTAGATAATAAAATGCAAGTGGTCTGAGTTGGAGAGTGTTGAGCGCTTGCTAAAGTTGATGGAGATAACAGGTGCTGAGTTCTTGAGCAAATTGATGTATCTTAACGTGCATTCTTAAATCCACATTTTCCAAGTGCTGTTTCTAGAAAATACAGGCTTTATGAAAATTTTGTTTTGAGTAAGCGGCATTAAACAGAAGAGTAGACATTGTTTGTCATTATAAATCTACAGTTTCCTAATTGCAAAAGTATTTTTATTTCACTATATGATAACTTTTTACCTGAGTGTGCAGCCTGTTCAAATGGTTATTTTGCATATCAGTTTTAAAGATAATAAATAGGAAAGACTTCCAGTGTTTTGGTTTATGGTTCAATACGAAGATCTGGAGTTTATAGCTTATTTAAAATAAAAATGTGGGCACACTTTTTTTTAAAAAGTATGTAGCATACAAAAATTTTCATCGCCTTAAACTCAGATATGTAAACGTCTAACCTGAAAAATACAAAAATGTTTTGCTTTCATACAGGGCTTACCCAATGAGAGTTGGAAAATATCCAAAATTAACAGCACCTATGAGCTTTGTGATACATATCCTGCTATTCTCGTTGTGCCAACCAGTGTAAAGGATGATGACCTCTCAAAAGTGGCAGCATTTAGAGCAAAAGGCAGAGTTCCAGTAAGTGAAATTTTTACAAGGAGATACAAGTGCTCTACAAATTTGTAGCTTAGAAGAAATTACCAGAATTCTTTCAGGCTTTTTTTTAAATAACAGTGGGCTGGCTTCCTTCCTGAAAAGGGCAGGGACCGGGGAGAAAGAAGAATTAGGCTTGATGGGTTTAGAACTGAAGAGCAACTCAAATGTGAGTCTAATTGCTTGGTTATTGTGCCGTGTAATAAATTTTTCTTTGGAGTTAACACTTCTAAGCCACAAGGGTATCTGATGCTAATTCACATGTTAGCTTGTGTTCTGATACGGTGTGGAATGTGTTACAGCCATAGCGGTTTTCTTGAGAATAGACAAGTTTTGCAGGTGGCATAAGAACCCCTTCAAGCATGCTAGATGGTGACAGATTTCATGCTATACATCTGCTTAGCAAGGTAATGTGCAGGTCCATAGACTTCCACATGGAAGCGTTTTTTCTTCCTCCATTGTTCTTTTTTTTCTAATTAGTAAGATGCAGTAGCTGTCTTAGTTTTTATTAGAAATAAAAGCTAAAATGTTTAGTGTCACTTTGCATTTCAAGCTCAGATTTGGGATGAGCAGTGCTAGTGTGCTATCAATATGGTTTTGCATCAGCTTGTCCTTAAATTTGCATTTGTTGATTTGCCAGGAAATAATGCCATGTAGGCAGCGTAATTGTCTAGTTGCTCTCTGGCCTGCTGCTTTTATTGTAGTATATTAAACTCAAATAATTTTCTTTTATTCCAGGTGTTATCCTGGATTCATCCTGAGAGCCAAGCAACAATAACACGATGCAGTCAGCCATTGGTAGGCCCAAATGATAAGCGTTGCAAAGAAGATGAAAAATATTTGCAGACAATAATGGATGCCAATGCTCAGTCACATAAACTTATCATCTTTGATGCCAGACAGAATAGTGTTGCAGATACAAACAAGGTAGGTTGGTATCATAACTAGCATTAGTAGTTCTATCTTTATTACAATGCTGAAGATTGAGTAAGAGATGAGGGTGAGGAAAACTTGGTGTTGAAAAGAGATAAAAAAAGGTCTCTGAAGAGGAGAGGTAAGTTGCTTGTAGCATTTTGGAGAGGCTGGCAGGAATTGAAGGCAACATGAAGACATAGCTGAGAAATGATGCAGTAAAGCCCACAGAAAACCAAAGGTTTCAGTAATAAAAAGGGGAAGGTATATGGATGTATTATCAAATGTAGCCTATTACAATTAGAATTTTTCACCTAAAAAAAAAAATCCCTGTTGCTTCTTAGAAAAACATATGCCCCAAATATGTTTTTATTCGTGCTAAAATAATCCCTTCTCTCAGAAAGTCCTGAAAACTGACCAAAATAACTCTCAACTTTATACTGAAGTCCTGTACATGTTCTTTTCTTCGTCTGTTTTTACTTTTTGAATGACAGGCAAAAGGTGGAGGATATGAAAGTGAAAGTGCCTACCCAAATGCAGAGCTGGTCTTTCTGGAAATTCATAATATACACGTAATGAGAGAATCCCTGCGTAAACTTAAAGAAATAGTTTATCCTACTATTGATGAGACTCGGTGGTTATCAAATGTGGACTCCACACATTGGCTGGAATATATAAGGGTAAAGTACTTTTGATGTGAAAAATCAATTGTTTTTTTATACCATGTTTTTAACTTGCGTTTCTGAAAATACTAATAAAATAATGTTGAGATTTAAGCATGTTGCTTTGATCAGGATAATACTGTAAAAAAGCGTAATTTTTAAATGGTCACTTAGAACACAGAGTTTTAAGTATTCCATAATACCTTTGTATTTCCAGTTTTATATATTGGTAGGTAATGAGTTAATTCCTGATAGCACAGTATCATATTTAGTGTTGGACAGTGTTTTATTTTCTTGAGAGGGAATGTTTGTGAGCAGTCCAGGGTTATCCCTGCTTTTTGGAAGAATGCCCTGGGAACTTCAGATTATGTTTGAACAACTGCCAAAAGGACTTGACTGTAAATTCTGCAGTCTTTCTCATCCTTCCCTCCTTCAATGCAATGTTAATGTTCATGTGTCGGGCACCTACGTTTTCATGGGCTGTTTATAGTCAGTGCTCTACTGGGTTATAATCTGCTCTATTATTTAACATAATACTAAAATAAATCACTACCATACTCAGTTTTACAGTCTGTTTCACTAACCTCTGAAGTGCTTTTAGAATAGATTATTTAATTACTACACTCACTCCTCCCCTGTTTATGATGAATATGGATGGAGTGGAATTTGTTTTATTAGCAACTGACTCAAATGTCACTCATGCAAAACATGTTTGGGATTGTTCATTAGTTTTACTCTTCTATTAACTAGTGCTTGCTGACTGCGGCAGGAGAACCAGTAGAGGGAGCAAACAAATTAAGAATTAAACAAATTTAATGATCTTTTGGAAACAGTTTAATTTTCTTGTTCTCTTGAAGTTGGACTATTTCAAACAGCTTTGGGAATCTGAGTATGTGGAAACCTTTTATTATCAGCCTGGCCTTAAATACAATAGTCTATTTTTAAAAGTGGGGTTGTTTGGGCCAGTGATCACCTTTCATTGACATTGACTTCAGTAGGGTTGCTGCGCTTAGGCAGTGTCAGAAGTGGACCTTAATACCACTGTTGCACAGATGACAATAGCATAGCAATTTGAAATTTCATTTAAATCATTTTGAAGACTTGATACACATGTAACATTCTTCATGAATCTGTCCCTTATGTGATACTTCACGTTACGGTATTGACAGCACAAATTGCAGCCTGATTTCTTAAAAACTGCCATTATTGTGTTAACAGAGTTGAAAGTAATCTCCCTGTGCTTTTATCCAAGAATTGCTTGCCTTCCTTGCCTATTTGATTTGGCCCAAAAATCCACAGCTTTACTCTAATGCATCTTCTGGTTTCCAGGCTCAGACCAGTGTGTTTGTGTCCCAGTTTAATGTGATGCATTGCTGGAAATTCACCTTCCTAGCACTGGACACCCATAGCACTTTGAAGATGGTCCAGGAGTGTCTGGGGAGGCACCAGTAATGTTCTGTATATGTGAAGAGAGTAGTAACACCAGGAGTAGAGTCACTTGGTGCTTTTTGAACACCCAGATGTTTCCTCATGCCCTCCAGGGTATTTTCTGTCTTTCAGGGTAAAACCTGTGCTATTAATTATTTTTAAACCTATTTTCATTTCCTTAACCAATCCAAAGCCAGTTATTCATTAGGACCCCTAACTGAAATAATGTGATGGTTTGCGAAGTTTTGAAGCATCTATAAAGAATAATAATAGTTTGTGGAGGAAGCTGTTTTCGAAAGGCTTTTGTCCAAAGTAGAATAAAATGCTTCACCTACTCCACAGATACGTATTGAATTAATAGTAACTCTGTTTTCTGTCTCCCATTCTCTGCTTATTGCCTGTATCTGTTCTATCCTTTTATTTTCAGCTGTACTCCTTAAGAGGCATCTGTGTTCTCTTTAGGGCAATTCAGAGCAAGCTATTGCATACCTGTATGTTATATAGATTAGTTTTCTTCTTTTATTGAAGACCAAACTGTTTTAATATTTGCACTTTTTTAGTGCAGTAGAGCTTTGTAACTGAAGTAATTGACAATTAACTAGTTCAGACCACAAGCTGTATTCTCCCGTAGAAGTTTTTGTATTGTTTCCTGGTATTTCCATCCTGGCATCCTTCAGTTTTGCTATAAAACTTGCAATCAGTGGAAGATATAATCAATGAAAATTGTCTCTAAAGCGTGGTTCTTGAAATAGCTTTGAAGACTGGTCTTGTGCACAGTTTCTCTGGTGGATGCTGGCCTTCCTACTCCCCAGGAGATGTTTTTATGTGCCTGGGAAGGGAAAAATGCAAGTATTTTGCAAGATTCCATTTCTGCTGTTGGAATGCAGAATAGGAATTTCTCCTGTGGTCCTATTCTAGTGGTTGGTTTTCTTCACATGTTTTCCAGTGCCATGATAGGTCATGTTACAGAGACAGATCTTCACAGGAGATAGATTATTCAAGTTTTTAAAAAACTACAGAGCAGCATAAGAGAACAAGAGAGGGTTTTTTTGTGGGGGAGAGGAAGAACAAGTTCACACAGGTGATCTCAGTCCTGTGCTCTCTCTATCCTTTGCTCTCCAGCATGCTTCTGAATCCATGCTATTAATGGTCTGCTCATGGGTTGAATACAATGTATACTTCACGCACCAACAAATCAGCACAGGCTCCCAGACAGGGGTTTCTGGGTTTGTTTGGGTTGTGTTTTGATTTAGATTAGCTGAATAGTTTGTCCCTTTCTCTAAACTTAGTCGTTGAGAACTGAAAGCTGAGGGATTGATTACTGTGAAAATGAACTTTGAAAACATTGAACCTTCAGCCTTTAGAATGGGTTACAGTATTTGTGTCTTTCCATCGTGATACAGAATTTCAGATTTAATTTAGAGAAGGGTTTCCCAGGTTCTTTTGCTATGTGTTACTAATAATGGAGAGCTGGTAAGAACTCTCTCCTGGACAACAGCGTGCACACAGTTTTTGTATCTCCAGGAGTATGCATACCACTATTTGGAAATCTCTTATTTAAAGCAATGTCGTCCAGATGATTATGTGATTAATCTGAAATTTTAAAATATATTAACCTTAAGAGTATAAAGTTATAACTTTTTTTGGTAGTGTTTTGGTTAGTATTTAATATGCTTGTTTGTCTATTTTTGTTTATTTAAGATGCTTCTTGCTGGAGCAGTAAGAATTGCGGATAAAATTGAATCTGGTAAAACATCTGTAGTGGTACACTGCAGTGATGGTTGGGATCGAACTGCACAGCTTACTGCGCTAGCTATGCTTATGCTGGACAGCTATTACAGAACTATCAAGGGGTTTGAAGTTCTTATAGAGAAAGAATGGATAAGTTTTGGACACCGATTTGCAATGGTAAGCCGAAAGATTTAGTGTGCAGTTTGTCACCTTCAAGGCTTTTATTTTGAATAGCATGTTTTCTCACAGTACTCTGAAACAAATCATGGAATCATTTAGGCTGGAAAAGGCCTTTAAGATCATCGAGTCCAACTGTAACCCTAACCCTGCTAAGTCCACCGCTAAACCATGTCCCTAAGTGCCTCATCCACACATCTTTTAAATACCTCCAGGGATGGTGACTCAACCACCTCCCTGGGCAGCCTTTCCAGTGTCTGACAACCTTTTCAGTGAAGAAATTTTTCCTAATACCCAATCTAAACCTCCCCTGATGCAACTTGAGGCCATTTCCTCTCGTCCTATCACTTGTCACTTGGGCGAAGAGACCAGCACACGCCTCTCTATAACGCCCTTTCAGGTAATTGTAGAGAGCAATACCGTCGCCCGTGAGCCTCCTCTTCTCCAGGCTGAACAACCCCAGCTCTCTCAACAACTCCTCATAAGATTTGTGCTCCAGACCCCTCACCACCTTCGTTGCCCTTTTCTGGACACGCTCCAGTACCTCAATGTCTTTGTTGTAGTGAGGGGCCCAAAACTGAACACGGTATTCGAGGTGCGGCCTCACCAGTGCTGAGTACAGGGGCATGATCACTTCCCTAGTCCTGCTGGCCACACTATTTCTGATACAAATGTTGCTGCATTTTAGTTATTATCTCTGGTATCCTTCCTTCAACGGTGTGAGTGTGTCAGAGAATTGTGATGTGTGCTTTTTTAATAGGAAATCTGTGTGTGAGGTAAAATATAAAGTAAATAAGAATTAAGTGGCTTGAACATAATGGTTAAAAAAAATCACATGGCTTTTTATGGGGAAGAGGGATTGTAACACATTGCTTCATCTTTAACAATCTTATGAATGGAGAAACATGGAAAACAATTAAGGTGTCTGGAACCATTACTCTGATTTAAGGTTGAAGTGTTTATTTAACACATGGGCTAGTGGGGAATTAGGACATAAATTATTATGACATTTTGTGGGCTCTGGCTCTAAGATGGTTTAGGAGAAATGACATGTAGTTATGGCAGGTGGATATGCAATAATCATTGTTTCAGTACAGTCTTAGTAAATACCTACCAGGTTGACCCACTGGTAGAAATAAATGGCTGTGCAGTGACAGATGGGGAAACAACTGGTACAGCTTTGTTGGCCGAGTGTCTCCAGCTCTGCTCAACAGCAAAGGCATGTCCATAAGTGAATATTGGGATGCATTTTTAGTAGTTGAAAAATACAGCTTAGCATTATGGAAGATTTGCTTGTCTTGTTCATCATTGGAACATATTTAAGAGTTACTCAGCTTTAAAGTGTTGGGATGGTGCATTAAATACGCTAGACTGAAATGAAAAGTTGGTTTTGATTTTCAGCGAGTAGGACATGGAGATGATGATCATGCTGATGCAGACCGATCTCCCATTTTCCTTCAGTTCATCGATTGTGTTTGGCAAATGACAAAACAGGTAAGATGCTTAAGAGTGTATTTCTATGAGGTCTCAGTCTTTATCTTGGAAACAGAATTCATGTAGGAGAACACACTCCTTTGCAGAGCAGTAGCATGTTTTCCTGAAGTTGGTCATGCTATGGCTGCACCATGCACACGTAGGGAAACTTTTTGCTCAAAGTGAGGTACAAGGAGCTAGAGTAGATGTATTGACTTGAAACCAAAATACCAGGAATCCTTTTTGTTTAAAGTAGGCTTTCAAAGTATTCTCTGATTACATAAATGAGGGTTATTGATGAGATAAATTATTTGCATTGCATATTCACTGGTGGAGTAAATGTTCATATGGATTTATATTGTCCTTAAGAAACAGCAAAAATCCAGGCTCATTGTGAACTGAGAGGAGGAGAGGGTTCTTCTATGTATGTCTCAGATGTGAAATGTAAGTTAATGTTGGCATCATTATGCATACAGGACAGCATTTCTAACATACAAGCCTATTATCAGATAAGTTTCTTACTTCCAATGTTGCTTTTATCTCTGGATCAGGGGAGATCTTTGAAATTAGTGAAATTTAAGATACCAAAATACTAAAATTCTCACTTTTTTTCTGAATATGTTAAATTATAGAACAGCTGTAGACTTCATTTTCCTTATTTGTACCTCCATGAGCGTTAACTTAAGATTTTTCTGAGCTTTTATATTGCTGTTCTTTAAGGGGATTACTGAAATAAGTTCTCCAAATGAAGTCTTTATTTCCAAGTAAATTAGAAGTGCTTGACTCCTTTTTTTTTTTCTTTTATTTTTCCTCTATTTTTTTGTTTGTTTGGTTTTTTTTCCCTCCTTGAAGCCTAACATAGATCTGTGCTCTTATGGTAAAAGCTATTATACTGAGGTCTGTATAGTATGTGATTTGTTTTGAAGAGAGGAGGGTAGCCTCTAGTTCCATATGATGGTAGCACTCCCAGATCTCTTACCTTAGTCTTCTTGTTCTGAACATGGTTCTTAAAAACTTAAATTATAGTTTCCAAAACTTGTATTCAAAATAGTCATCTTTGATGCTTTATGAAAGTTCCTTGCTGTAATACTGGGCCCTCGTCCAGAGTCCCTTGAAGACTTTCTCTTTCTGTGTATCTATATTTCAGCATTAATGTGATGTTTAGTACGGCTGAAGAAAATAAATGAAAAATTCTGCCTCTCTCTCAGAGAAAAGCTAATAACAATAGCAGAGAGAAGCAGTTCTAAACACCTGGTAGGAACAAAAGTCCCCTGGGGAGATCCTTAATTGAGAGCAGCCTCTTCTATTTTTGTGATCTCCCTTGCTGCCTCCTATTTCTTCCTATAAACAGTTTAGTTCCATCTAGTTTAAAAAAAAAAAAAAAGGGGATGGGGGGCGAGGGGGAATCTGTGAAACATTTTGCCAGTACCACATCTGTTGAAAACCTGGATCCAGAAACTGTTCTGAAATTCATGAGCAGCAGTGGCATTGAAAAATCATTAATGTTGCAGCAGGAAAAAAATTGAAAACGTCATTCTTGGAGAGCTCTTGCCCACTTACTTTTGGTTTTTAGTTGACTTCAACACCTAGAGAATAGATGTAAAGATTGTGATTACCTTGACATGGACCTATGAAAACCAGGATTCTGTTTTATCCTTGTGTAGATCACTTGCTCGTAAAACAGTGCTAGTTTCGTGCTTTAGAATCCATGGTAAACATATGTGAAATGTTCCAAAGCTCAAATAAGTGTTAATGACTGCGGGATGGTGTAAGGGCTCGGGTTTGGGCATGGGCTCAAAGCAAGCAAATTTTCTCTTTCGGGTTCTGAGAACTACATTCTTAAAACAGCTGACTTAATACAGTGAGAGAATCTCTAACTTCCCACTAAGTTACAAATTTCCGGGTAGCTTCAGACAATGAAACTTAATCCTTGACAGCCTTCTATTTTCCCTTGGTTTTTATGGTCTTCATGACACAAATACAGTAATAGAGAACTTGAGAGAAGTACATTGATAACAGATTTTAATAAAAAACAAGTGATCTCCCTCCTCTGTTACTAAATTCTGGTGATTTTGTATAGCAGATGTCAAACAGGAAAGGCCACATGTGTTCTGATGAAATACTGATGCCCTGTTAAAAATGAAACAAAACTGTAAAATTTGCATGTAGCATTGCAGCTCAAGTAGTAGCTTTCTACCTTTCATGCACAGTATCCACATAGGAGGCAAGTATGTTTAAAGTTGATAGAAAGATGCATCCTATTTGTTACCAGATGTCATCTGTTTCCAGAGATACATTTTTCACTAGTTTCAGTAGTGTGCTCTGTTATGATATCTAGTGTTCAGTTAACCTGATTCAGTCCAATTCCACAATCATAAGAACTATTCTGCAAAGTGTTTCAACTTTAAATGTTACTGTACTACAGAACGAGTTCATTGATTAAAAAGCAAGTTTGTTTTGCATGTCTCTGAATCAGATGCCACTTGGCATCATCAGACTTTTAAACAAGAGAATTCTTCTTTTAAATACCTCCTTTACAAAAACCCCCAACAACTCCAGCAGCATCAAGTGGGAGATTTTAATGACCCATGTGTTCTCTCACAATTAGTGGATTTGACAAGAAGTAAATTTTCATTTGGGGAATTTTTCCACCTGAATCTTCAAGCAGACGCTAATGGGCTTGGAACTACAGAGGAAAGCATTTTTAGGTCAGTGATTTTTCAGCAGCGGTAATAGAAGCTTTACAGTCTTGATACATCAGCTCCAACAGTACAACTCTTGTATCCAAAGACAGGGTTTCTATAAAGTGCTATCACTTATTAATAAATTAGTTGGAGTGCAACCACTGATGTATGGAATTTTGAATATGCTTCACTGGATTGGAATAGCACCCATGTCAGCATCCATCTGATTAGTATGGACTCGTCACAACATAGAACCCTAATGTGACAAGGCTCATTAAGTGCTTTCAGTTAAAGAGAGTCCCTTTAGGAGAGGCTTTGTCTTCAAAGTTATTTCCAAATATCATTTTGATCCTTTGCAAATTATTTTTGCTCTCTGTATCTGATTCCTGCTTTGGGCTGGACGCAGGAGATTGAGGTCTGAGACCCACTTTTCTCCTGACTTGGTTTGGCACGCCTGCTTATCAATTCTGTTCATGCTTTTTTAAAATCATAGCTGTGTTGTTAACATTGTTGTGTTGTAACTGAGTTTTGGCATGATTTCCTAGAGAGAAGGAAGTGCTGTGAGTGATAACTTCTGAATGTGACTGAAAAAAAGAATTTGATAATCTTAAGTTGCTGTATGTTTTATGAAAACAAATGGCTAGGCGATTGAAAACAGTTCAGTGATTTGAGAGAGAAGCCTCAGTGTGAGAACGCCGTGCTGTTGAACAGTGCGTGATCTGTAGCAGAGTCAGAAGAAGGAAGGCTCCCATTCATTTTGTGAGCCATGATACTGAGAATTCCGTCACTCAAGATTTTCAGTAGAAAGATGGTGTATCTTAGCTTGAGAAGTCTTGGAAAGAGAATGTTTTTGCAATGTTTGACTTAAATCAATCTTCTAAAAAAATACTGCTTCAGACTTAGATCTTTCTGGGTTTAATACAGGCACTCCCATTGTGTGTTATTCAGCTCTCTACTTTCAACATGAATAAACATTTGCCCTTCATAAATCACAGATGACACTGAAGAGGAATTTCTGGATCAGCTAGTTCATCCGCAGTCCCAATTGCTGCGTTATTCCTCCTAGCTATACTTGTAGACTTTTTTTTTTTATTTAAAGTGGCTCTTGAGTCACTCATGCCAAGGTGTTCAGTGTTCTTCAGTGGCACATAACAGAAACCTGTCAGCTGCTTTCTTAGGATCTGAAATATTGACTTGAGATTTCTCCATATAGCAGAAAAGTTCTTCTTTATGAATCTGTAACTTTGCATTTTAGACTTCTGTAAAGATTTACTCCTTTAGTGGGAATGAACAAAATTTGTTTCATTTGTCCTGAAAATTAGTCTCTTATAACATTCACTTTCATGGTAATGAGAGAAATTCTACTTCTTAAATTTTCCTTTAGTCTTCTGAATTTTTTTTTCTCCTAGATGTTTATCATTCTGTATCAGTGTTTGAGACCCTTGTCATACTGAACGCTAAGTTATTTTGACACATCAAGCAGTTGCCATATGTAGTCCTATCATAAAATTTGATTGGAGAAGGACCTTTTCCATCTGAATAGGTAGCAGCCCAAGCAGTTTGCATTAATTTCTTCCTTTATGATTTTTAGAGCGCTACAGATTAAGATAGATCTTAAACATTTTGAGTGTTTTCAAATTTCTAACTCTTTTTCCTAGAATGTATCAGGTAACCTCTGCCTGTGAATAAAATACCTAGTGGTGCTCAGTGGAATAACAGTTCTTTCATTTCAGGTGTACAGGATTTACTTTCCAATACAAAACAAGAGAGAGTAAAGGCTTATTGTACATAGTTGATGGTAAATTCAAGGGGTGAAATGGAGAAAAGTAACTTTCTTGGGTAGAAAGTGAAAGAAACATTTTAAATATATGTTAAGCACATTGTACATGCAGTAGTCTTTATTATCCAATTCATTGCATGTTAGAATAGGAAATAAAACTCTTAAATGTCATCATCATCTCTCCCCCCCGCCCCGCCCCCAATGATGTATTGTCCTGTAACAAGAGAAATAAAGCATATGTTGAAGGGGTGGGTTAGAACGGAATACTGTTTGGGGTGGGTTAGAACAGAATACTGCTAGAGCTCCTTCAAATAAATCGCTTTGTGTCACCAGTTTCACATTAGCTAATGTTTCTATGTTTGTATTCTAGTATACTTGTATAATGAATGTAAGTTTTGTCTCCGAGGAGTATCTATAAAGAAGTATGTAGGTGGAATGTATTATTGCAATGGGAGTTACTGAAATTGCTGAGTTTTCATGAAAATAATCACTAAATAAGAAAAAAAAAACTGAATCTTTTGGTTATTTCTTATGTCTGAGTTTCTTCCTTTCTACTCTGCTTAAAGTAAAGTTTAAAGTAATTTTACCAATTTTCTGTTTCAGTTTCCTGCAGCCTTTGAATTCAACGAGTTATTTTTGATCACCATTCTGGATCACCTTTACAGTTGTCTCTTTGGGACTTTCTTATGCAACTGTGAAAAAGAGAGATTAAAAGAGGTAAATAATTAGTATAATATACATTCTTAATTTGTTGATTTTGCATGAAAATGCTTAGAATACAAGACCTAAGAACATCTGAGCTGTGGTTTTGGATATATTTGTCACAAAGTTTTAAAAGACAGTGCAGACATGAAATTTCATGGTACGAGAAATATATACTGAATGCTCTGCTATTAAATGAGGTGGCACTTATTTTTCTTTAGTTATTATCTGTTCAGGTGTTTGAGGGTTTTAGAAAGTCCTCTTTCAGATTTTCTAGCCAACATAAACAATTTTAAATAATCATTATCAAATTATACTATCATTTCTTTCGCTATTTCCAAAGGAACTCCTATGGATGATTTTGCAGGTCACTTTAGGACATTATTAGATGGAACGTATGGCTGAAGACTATGGAAATTTAAAATATCTAAATGAATGAAGTTAGGACTCAATGAAATACTTTCAGTTTGGAAAAAAAATAAATTAAAAGTTTGTTAATATTCCAAGTACACTTTTGCTTACTTTTGGCTTTGTTGTTTTTAATACTTCGTATTTTTTAAAGCAAGTAACAATTCTTTGCCGTGTTTAGCTTTGCTAATGTTTTGGTTTGTCTCTACTGCTTATGTAGGGAAAAAGTTGCATGTAAATACCACAAGATGGAGCTGAATAACATGTTCTCAGAAAATGCAGGGTTTCCAGACAGCTTTCTTTCATAAATGAGTAGTCAGATGCAATTCTCAATAAAGAAATGCAATTTAAGGCACAGCAGTATTAGAAACACATGCTTTACAACACTGAAGGAGAGTAAAATTGCAAGATGAATCTGATGTAAGTTCAGATTTCCAATCTTTGATCTAACCATGATTACACTGATTACGTTTAGAATAATACAACTTTTAGAAGTGCAAATAAAGATAAAATAGGCATTATAAAGCATAATATCAATTGATAGGAGCAAATAGTGTGAGTGGGAGAATTGAATAATTATTTTTCACAGATGCTGTTTTGGATCTTCCAACTACATCCCTCTTCACTGATTTTCTTGTCAAAGCTAATTTAATTTGGGGTGGTTTTTTTTTAGTTGGTCAGTGCGTAACCATATATTTAAGCAGCTCTAAGCATTGCTGTAAATTACGAGCAGTACAGCTTTCTTTTGCTCAACTAGACCTTAATGTCTCTGAAAATAATATGCCTGAATCTCCTTTCTCAGTTAGCCTTGGACCAGAGTAAGTGTTCAAATGTTTTGCTAAACGTTAAGGCTGTTTAATGATCAGCTACTGGAAATGTTCTCAGAGTGCTTGCAATTTTCTAGTAGATAAGGTAAATTTCACAGGCAAAATTAGTGATCTGTAGATGCCAACCTCATATTTTAAGGTTTTGCAATCCATGTAATTAATTTTTTTTTTTTTTTCAATCAGGAGGTGAGCACAAAGACGATATCGCTGTGGTCCTATATAAACAGCCAGTTAGATGAGTTCACAAATCCTTTCTACGTAAACTATGAAAACCATGTCCTGTATCCTGTTGCCAGTCTGAACCATTTGGAGCTATGGGTGAACTACTACATAAGATGGAACCCAAGGATGCGGCCTCAGGTATGAGCTTTCACATGACTTCTATGTTATAGTGAAGAGCACAGAGATGACAAAAAAATATTAATTTTTATAGTGTCGCATGCAGCATTTAATTTCAAAAGTGCTCATCTGTTGCACGTATTTCAGCTGATAGGGAAAAAACGTGATTTTCTGGAAGAATATGTGGGATGTGTTCAAACTTGGTAAAATGATGTTTTCATTAAAGTCACCAGTAGAATAGGGAGTTACAGTATCACTATCGACTTGTGAAAGGTAACAGATTAACATTCTTTGTTATGAGAAGATTACTTTTATAACACTTCTATAATACTTTGTAACACTTTTTAATACTTTTATTACCTTAACCTTTTTCTAGAGTTTAGTGTACCTTTGTTTTTAATCATGTTTTGCCCTTTACCAACAATGATATAAAATATAGCAGCAGTTTCTGAAAGAATTGGACTACGTATCGACTCATTTTGTAGGCTTTCTAAACTTAGCATCACATAGATGCTTGTTCTCAGTTGACCTTTACGGTTTTAAGCTGGCATGCTAAAGATAAAACACTCCCTATACATGCTCCTTGATTCATCCAGTAGTTGTTCTTATAAGTAACGTCTGCTATTCAGATAGATCTCTAAATCGCGTCAGTAAAATGCTCCATATGCTCTTATGCTTAAAAGTCTGAAGAAAGAATATTCAGTTTGTGTCACAACCGTAATATATCTGAGGGTGCTACACCATCTCTTTATTAAGGTAACATTCCAAGGTACCCCCAAGCATATTATGATAAATTACCTGTATTAAGTGACTGCTTGGAAGCTACTTTCATCTTTTAGCAGTTACAATGAGACATGAGTTCCAAATTCATTAGACACCCACAAGTCAAAGGCTGTTGTAAAAAATGGTGTTTCAAGGTAAGTTTCAAGGACAGTACACTGGTAGAAGTCCAGGCATCTGAGAAATACCTTTTAAGGTCCTGGAAAAGTCTGGATTTCTTGCTTTCTCACTGAAATGTTTCCTCTGAGCTGCTTTGTTTCCTTTACTTGTTATATTTTGGTTGATGTGGTCCTATGACTGTTAGGTACCTGTTAGGAGTTAGCAATGTTAAAACTTGAAAGATGGCGTATTTTAATCTTTATGGTTTTAAACTAAAATTGTCAACTGCTTTTTAGCAAAATATAATTTTTCCCTTAACCTTTTTGCTGAAAAACATTCATGTGGCTTATGCACATTTTAGTATAATCGACCTGCAGAAGTAGCAGTTTATTACTTGTATTTAATTGAGATCTATAGGTCCTGAAAGCGAGCAGGCTTTGTAAACACACATGAGAGCTAGTCCGTCCCGGCCCAAAAGAGATGAGGGTGGGGAAGAGATGGCATAATGAGAAAATATCAGAACTGTCACATATTTAGTGGCAAGCTCTGCTCACTGCCTCTGTTGGAGAGCCCTCTGCCCAATTCCGTTGGAGAGCACTTGGGCAGTCTAGCACGTGTGAATCATTGGTCTTCATTGGTCTTTGAGAACTGGTCCCTCAAATCAGCAGGTTGAAGGTAACAGAATTTGATGATCCTGGTAAGTGCCTTAACTTTACTACCACCTTCTTTTCTTGAAGAACTAACAGAACTGTTTCGACTTTTTAGATCTACCACATTAGCTTTGTCTTGTGAAGATACATACCTTTCCTCTTGTCTCTGTCCTGAATTTATGTGATATTTGTGACAGATATTCAGAAGTGTTTCACATCTACCTGGACAAATTTGCTGCAGAAATTACAGTTTTTTGTTGCAGGATTGTGTTCTCCAATCTAATTATGAAAGCACAAACTCATGCAAACAAGTAAATAACAGTCTTTGTAATCACAACATACTGAATTTGCTTTCTTCTGTGTTTGCATTGTCTAGTTTCACACCCTGTTAGCCAATTCAGTAACATTCAGACCCATTCAGTAACAGCAAAAAAGACCATCACCATTGCAACGCCCAGCAGGTCTTCACTTATCTTCAGTCAAAAGATCTCTTAAACAATCAGTGGATTTATTAAAAGAATGGGCATCTCCACCTACTGAGAAAAGGTGTTTTTGTTGAATAACTTCTAATGTGGTTCTTTTGTTTTTCAACTGGAATAAGAGAAGGTTAAATATTTAATGTTAATGAAGAGCTCTCTGATGAATAGCAATTCAGGGCAACCTCACTTACTGTTTTATCAGCTGCAAAAACTTCTTTAGGAAACTAGAAAATGTTTGTTGTTTTCTAGGAGCTCACCAAAAAGGAGAAATGCCTAATTACATGAGTTTAAGGGAAGATGAAGAATAGTGCTTTAATATAGTCAGAATGGAGGTTTGATACCCATTATCAACCATCTTTATATTATGGGAGAGGAAACTTGCAAGAGCAAAAGGACAGTTTTTGATTTGAGGCAATATTTTAGGTTTTCTGATTTCAGCTTTAATAGTGAGTGAGGCTTGAATTTTTAAATGGACTGAGAGAAGTTAATCATTACACTTCATTGACTTTTCTATTGGAAATGAGCATACATCACCTTTAATTTTTTTAATTTGAAAATTACTGAATGCTAAGTGGATATAAGCATTTATTTTTGTTTTGTTCTATTCTGTCTTCAAATATCTGTGTTTCATCAGACCTCTAACAGTACAGTAAGGTGTGATCATATTCATCATTGCATTGGGACATAGAGAATTCGGAGTTGTTCTTACTTTCTGTAAAGAAAAGGTTGCTTATAATGATAGCTCTTCAGTTCTATCTAATTTTTGTGGAAGGCTGAATTGGTGGGTTTGATGGTGTTTATTTGCATCAAAAGCCTCGTTTTAGGATTACAGCTGTATTGCAATAGATGCTGTGCAGCTAAGTGACATGCAGTCTCCTTCCATAGGGTGCAAAGCTCAAGTGTCTGAGAAGAGAACAACGTGGAGAACTCTAGGTTAAATGTGGACGTCTCTTGCAGATTCCCTTTTTGCTAAGCTGAGCTTCAACAAGGTCATTCTAATTCTTAAGTGAAATAAAATGTTCCTTGGTTTCAGTTTGGAGGTGTTACATCATTATTGACTTCTTGTCCCAAGAAAATTAGATAGATTTTAGTCCTGTCTTATTTGAGTTCACTGAGAAGAGGGTTTTTTTCAGATTTGCCCTTTCCTTGGGTTGGAGAAAGGTATGTTTGTATGTGACATGTGGAAGATAAGCTCTTTCATTCTCTCATACAGAGGTGTGTGCTCTGCGGGTATCTGCAGCTGGACTTACAGATGACCCTAGTAGTCTGGGATAGATAAGTTTGTATGATGTTTTAAATTTTTTGAGTTGATATCATATATTTCTCTTTCCTATGTAGTCATTCAGACCTTTTCTTTACACTGGTTTGAGGAGTTGTGGCTGCCAGATGTCAGTTATTTGCTTGGGCAACTCTGGAAGGTGCGGAGAACACAACAAATGATTTTCCTGCATATGACTTCTGCAGGGGCAGTATTTTTTAACTAATATACTCTTATCATTCATATATGCAGAGCATGAGTAAAAGTTCTGGTCCTTTCAATTCAAGCTGTGCTTTCCTATGTGAGGGGCAAGGAAAAGAAAGTATTTTAGTCACAAAATTTACATAGTCCATTAGGATATGTTTATTTGTTTTTATGTCTTCTGGGAAATGGCATTTTAACCCTTGGAGTACAGGGCTTAAACTTGTTCTAATTGTTTTTTTAAAATTTTTCTATGCCTGCTAATTTTTCTTCAAGCTCTGTTCTGGAAATTTGGCCACTGTGCTAGAGATAATATCATAGGAATCCCTCTAAGTTTTTCAAATTTATTCTTTTTTGTGTCTGTGTGGACTTGCATCCAGAATATAAGGCTAGCACCATCTATAACCTAGAAATTCAATTCAGCTACTGGAATGGGATCATCTGCTAAAGGCAGTCTTCAGAGCTTCCATGAAAAGCCAGGGAAGTCTGTTCATAGGTTGACAGCTGGCTTAAAAAAGGAAAGGAAAAGGTAGGAATAAATAACTGTGTGTTCAGTATCTACAGAAATGATCTGGAAGGCATAGGAATAGGTTACAATGATTGCTGCTTTTTTTTTTATGCTGTGTATAGAATTGTAGAAGGATTTGATGTGTTTAACAGTTGAGTGATTAGCTGTCAGATGAATTTCCGTGTCAATAAATGCAAAATATTTCATATTTAAAAAAACAAATGAGATGCTAAGCATCACTGGAAGAATTGCGGGGAATAAACTGGAACACATAATTACTGAGATGCTTTATCCTGCACATAACAGGATAGGACTTACTGTCTGGCATGTGGGGTGTTTATATTACTTTATACCTGCTTTCAGTCAGGTTGCCTGGCATTTTCCTCTCCGATCATGTTGACATTGGTTGTAATATTTTCAAAGTTCATACGTATGATTTAGCGCCATTTTGTGGCAGAACAAAGCCATCATATGGCTGTGGAAATGCTTGGCATTGCTGGCCTGCAATCCATGGTCTTGAGTCCATCTTTTTTGTGTGGAAGAATGAGACCATCATATGGCTCTGGAAATGCTGGTCTGTGATCCATGGTCTTGAGTCCATCTTTTTGCATGAAAGAATGAGGCAGGAGATGCCAGGAGAAGGAATTGCCTCGTGGGTTAGGTAGCTGAGTGTTGCCCTAGCTAAGAAGATTTCATCCCTGCATTTACCGCAGTTTCTTGTGAGACAAGGCAAGTTTCTTACGGTACCTGATAGTTTATCTGGGTGTCTAAGTCAAGATTTCCAGAGTCTGATTTACTGCAGGTAACTTACATCTGCAGATAAAACTCTCAGCATCCAATTGATACAGAATAAAATAAAGACTAACTGCTTATCCTCTGTGCTGAAAGAATCTGTAGTTAAGAAAAAAAAAAGATTAGTATCCTGTAATGAGCACAGCATCAGAACATGCACAGAAAGGGAGAAAGTAGTGCTGCACAAATAATCTTCATTTTTTGGAGTTTCTAACATATTTTGAAGAGCAAGCACTCAAAGCATTGCTCTACTCTTATCAGATGTCTAAACCTAAATGGGCTGTGGGTTTTAACAAGAAATGGCATCAGCTTGTAGAGTGTAGAGTTTCCTGAGTCCGGAAATCTATGCAGTTGTTTGCAGAAGTCTCTGTTCCAGTTCCCACGTGGTAGGATTCATAATTTCTGTTTGCTAGTCATTGCTTTTCCAGAAGGCCAGGGAGTTTTGCTTGGTTTCCCAGGAGCATACCTGTGCAATAAGTGTGGAAGTATTGATTATTATTGAAAACTGCTGTTTTCATCATTTGGGATTGCCTTTTTCTATGAGTATACTGTTAACTAGTTTTTAAGAGGAAGTCTGACAGAGTTCCAGCTCTTCATGAAGAGGAACAAAAAGCTCAAGTGAAAGATATTGTTGTCTTTCCAATACACAGAGTAGGTTTTTGAAAAACCGGCAGTCTTAAGTCAAGCAATGAATTTAAAATAACCATTTTCCTCTGCAGCCTTTCTTCCCTGTTGCTAAAATAGATAAAGTATACTTGCTGAACAAGACAAAACACATTCACTGTTGAACAATTTTCATGTGAATGACTGTCCTTGAGCTAGTACAGTAATACACAGTAGATATCCATCCAATTAAGACTTGGCGGTACTATAAGTGAGTAGCTATTATAATTTCTTTTATACCTATCCTTGTGTTGACAAATTTAGCTATCCAAAAGCACTCCAGAATCTTGAAGGATTGCTTGGGAATGAAAACCTGAAAATCAATACTGAAAGTGAACTGTAGTAATTCTGTGAGGAGGAAGGTTTGAATTTTTTAGGAAATGAAGCTGTCTTAAGTCTAGATGTTTTTTATGTGTTATAGTATGTATATTGTATAGCATAAATGTAGTTTCTGTGTGGGTATAATTAAAAAAAATCAACTTTATCTTTCCTCAAGTCCTCACCCAGCAGGAATAATTTATTAAAACTGCGAAGTGGCGTGTTCTGAGAGTTACAGTACACTAGGTTCTGCTTTCGACGTACATATGGATACTTCAGTTTAAAAAATGGTTTCATGTCAGTGGTATTTTAAGCAATAAAGAATGTTTCTTCAGCATGTTCTAAGTATTTTTCAGCTCATTATAGGCAGTAGGTACCTTATTTTTAATGTGTAGGAAAAGTATCTGCTTTTGAATGAAGTAGGCAGCAAAGCTAGGTAATCAGGAAAATAACACACACCCCCCCCCCCATTTTAACTAGTTAATTTGCAGGAACTTACAATCAGTTCTTTCTGAATGAAGAACGTTACTTGGCTCACTCCATTTTGCAGCATTTTTTTGGTTTTTATTGGTTGGGTGCAGGGTTTCAAATATTGCAAGTATCACTAGCAGTGGGAAAATCATCAAGTCTTACAGGGGAAAGAGGCTGCTCGTACCAGAGAGAAGAGACTCTCTGGAGAGGCAGGCAACTGGCAATATCATAGATAAGGAAGGGAAGGGGGAAGAGCCAAGTAGCAGGGAAGAACTGCAAGTGTAGAAGGTAGATACAGGTGGAGAGATTGTATGAGGAGGAGGATCAAGTCCCAAGTTTAATCATGGCTTGATGCAGAAAAGTTGGACTGGAAACTTAAAAGAATGTTGAAATGGGCAAAAATGCAAATTGTTAAAAGGCTAGAGAAACCTAAGAACTTTGCTAAATAAAATTTTCCTGATGAGTTGATTTTTTTTTATTATTTATTTACAAAAACTCAGCTCCTTAAGATAACTCAATGAGAGAGGGGTAATGGAATAAAAATAGGGATTTGAATGGGAAAGGACTACAAAACTTGGTGAGAGCTTAAAACCAAAGAAAAAGATGCTGGAATCATGGACATGGAATTTTTTGAAGACGTTAACCCACCAAAATCTGTTAAAATGTGGTACATTCACCTTTACGTTTCTACTTTATTTTTACTGGAATATTTTGTTAAATAATGGAATGAAATTTGCTGTTTTTCAGCACATTGAGGTACTAGTTCAAATAATGTGTGAAAAACATCCTGAAGACCTAATGACCAATGGCCCAGCCAATTTCCCAGCCCAACAAAACCGCAGATGCACTGCCAGGTTAGGTTTCATCTGTGTAGGCTCCTCTTGTGCAGCAGAAGTATGTCTTCGCTTTCCCCTGGAGTATGGACAGAAATGATGGGGACCTGGCTGTAGTGGCTGAGTGTTGCCTAGCAGCATTACTGCAGCAACACACTGGGAAGCTGGTGTTACAAAGGAAAGGATGCACGCTCTTCTGAAAATCTGGTATCGATACAGTGGAGTACTGCAGCAAAAAATAACTTCAATGCGACTGGGTCCATTGGGTCCAGAGTCATCTTTTGAGCTTCCACTCCTAATCTGAGAGAGTAGAAAACAAGTACATCTGCTGTCAGACTCCCGACAAATTCATCTCAGTCAAATCAATTACATGATTTCTTAACAAGACTGTAATAAAAGCTCGCCATGGCGACACTACTTGTGCTGTGCAAGTATACACTTCTAGGGTTAAGGTGGTAACAAGATCTTTTAATAAATGATCTTCTCCAAACTTCTTGTTCTTTACAAATTCTGTCGCTCTTTCACTCTTCCACTTCCTTTTATTCCAAACAGTGGCAAAGTACAGGAGAACCTCGTTCACAGCAAGCTGTTACAGGCGTCATTGGGAAGGTTTTTGGACCCATTCCTTTCTGAAGAAAGCTTTATTTGAGAGAGGAATCACATGCTGAAACATAATGGTGTGAAGTGACAAAAATGGAGATAGTTATCTGTAAGAATTTGCACAGGATGGTATGAGGAAACACTGGCAGCAACAGGTCTTTCTGAAATGTGGAAATGAAATAAACTTCTTTTTCTTTCATTATTTTCATGGGTTTTGTGACGGAATTCATCTGAAGATGCTTTGTCCTCTTACTCTTTCTCCTCCTTCCAAGACAGTAGGAAGCTGCATAATGCCAGTTCTATTTGATCGTCTTAACGGTTTCATTAAAAAAAATACACGTGACTTGAGATTGAGGCTTTGTTTTAAGCATTTTCCCCATTTTTTCCTCTAGCACCACTGTCTGTCTTTTCATTTTTTCACAGTTAGATTTGCTGTTTTTCTCAAAAAAGGGAAGTTACAGTAGAAGAATTTAAGATATCTGGGAAAACACAGCTCCTCATGCCATGCTGCTTTTCAGGTCTTTGTATAAGAACTTCTATATTTTTTGTACCTTTCAGGTGCCTATACCACCTTTTTCTTATGCCATGAGTATGCAATTCTAACATGAACCTTTATCATTAATAATTCAGTTATTGTCAGCTGCTTGAAAGTACTCTGAAAGTGCTAAAGATTTCTCTAGACTGAATTTGACATGTTATTTCATGAAATTAAAGTATGTATCAGAAGGTTAGTGTGTGAAATCTATTTTTGGAATTTTATTGTTTTATATTAGTGTGCATCTACATGATGCTATATTAAATGGCAAGCAGTGAGAATATTTTCCTGGGAAAGACTTGAGATTAGAAAACCATTCGTGTTTACACTACCATATAATGAAATGGCATGATGATATTTATGTAGAACTGTCTTACAGTGTTTACATCTAATGTGCACTTACTAAAAGATGGCTAACATTTTAAAGGTGGCCTTTTTTTTTTTTCCATTTTAAGACCCTACTCTGCCTTGCTTACAGCTCTGCCGGACTCTAATGATTTGTGTTGAGTCACCAAATATGCGTGTCTGAATGAATTGTTTTGTAAAACTTCATCCAAGAAGGCTCAGTTGCTGATGAGAATGTGACTAAGAAAAATGTTTTCCCATAGAAAAATATTGGTATTGTAGACTTCTTTTGTTGGGGCAAGGGGTTGTTTTTCTTTAAATATTCCCTCTCTAGGGCAAACGTGAGATTTTAGTAAGATTATGTTTCAGCAATGTGCCTGCTCATATCCTGGAAGAAATTCATCCAATTTGGAGGTCTGAGGCTGGAACAATCTCAGTCAATTCTCAAGGACTGAGAATAAATGAGAGTAAAAGGACTGAGAGATGGATTTGATACAGAGTCTATGAGAGAGTTGTGACGAACTGGGAATAGGAACTAGGCGTGAATAATGCTCCAAGTGTTGGAGGTCTTTGCTTTCTGTTCAACCCATGGAATGCAATCTGGGAAAATAGGCTGGAGGGGACACGCATGCAGACAAAGAAAATATTGTCCCATGGGGTGAGGGGGCAGGATGCTGCTCTGGAGAAATGAAGCTTCTCCCTGCCTTTACCACAGGATTCCTCTGTTGTAAAGGAGATCACCTGGAGCAGAGTGGTCACCACGTGCGTGCTCTTTATTTACTAGGTGTCCTGCTTGATACCCATGAGGCTGAATTGCAGAATTCCTAAGTTCTCTGTTAAACCAATTTGAGATCAAACTATCCAAAATTAGGAGGTGTGTGCTTCATATCCTGGTCTGCAAAAGTGGAGTGTTAGTACTCCCATACCTCATTAGGGTGCTGCAGAAATAAATTTGTTTCTTGACATGAGATGAAAGTACAGAAAAGGAAACCTAAGCATTTTAAGTTCAGAAGAATAAATAAAGGATGGGGTCATTCACTGCAAAGACAACTAAATACTGAGTAACTGCTCACTAATTGAGTAGCATCAAACTGTGCACTGAATAAATGAGGAATACAAGGGGGAAACTAGTATTTTAGTGTTTGTTTAACCAACAATTTTATACAGGTTGTGTATGTACAGGAAGGCTGAATTGAGTTTGGAGAAGTAATTTTCATTCTGACACCTCCTAATTTTTTTGAGACCATAATTTTGCAACTTTAATGTTCAAGAGGGTTTTTTGTGTGACTTGAATACACACAGACTTTTTAGATGTCATTGTTGTTACCTAGCTAATTTATTTAAAGACGGTCTTGTTCTTTGAGATGGACACATGGGGAGAACAGCACTTGCATCAAAGTTTGAGCATGTGTCTTGTTGAATTAGGTTCTGGGGGAATGCAGAAGAAGGTTCGAGATGTGCAGCCACGCTTTTCCTCCTTGAAGCACTTCACACAGCGTGCCGAGTTCTGCAGCGGCTTTTGTGTACTGTATCCTGAAAGGTTTTGTAGTGAGTTCCCCAAAAGCCAGTTGTATGGAACTGCTTTTTATGAGTGTTTGAGCATTGTGCAGTGGAACACACCGGCTAATGCCCGTGTGAAAGGTGTCTAAGAGAAATTGGGCTGTTATGCTGAATCATGATTAAGCTGTGCAGAAATCAGGTGTACAAATCTCCCGTGACCCAGGGCTTGCGTGACTAATGATACCAATGGTAAATCACTCTGTTACAGACGTGTTTCAGGAAAATGTCTTCATAAAGAAGAAATGCAAAGTGGGAGTGTATGAGCAAGGGATCTTTTACTTGAGGAAAGAAAAGAAAAAAAAAAAAAACAGAGAGGGGGTGCTAATTCCAGAAACTCTTGGTCTTCAGTGAAATTTGAATTTTCCGTAGTGTATATTACAGCATCTTGGACAAACTTCATCACCAGACTCAGTTTTGCCGTGGTTTTAGGTGTATATATTTTCTGTAGACTGCCTCAGAAAAATGAGATTGGCTTTCTGGAGGGTGGGCTTTGTGTTTGATTAGTGAAGGAGGCTGTTGTCTGTAGACTTGTGGCCTCACTTGCTAAAGAATTTGTATGGTGGATGCAGGAGAAGATTGCAAGAAGAGAAGCAATTCATTGCGTAGCGAAGGCAGGACTCCGGGGTCATTGGGAGCTTGGTGGTGTGCAGCGATTGTTCTGCAGAAGACTCAAAAAGTTACACTTTTAAAATTGCTGTAGGTGGCACGCTGGATAAATTGATGACTCACAGGGTAGTGGGAGCAGCACTTTGTGAAAACACTGAAGTTTCTGCTCATGGGCTAAGCCACAAACAAGAGAAAAGCATATGGCCAAAAAGGTGTTGACCTAAACCAGACTGTTTGATGCTATTTTATTCTTTTAAGTTAGAGCTAAAGTTAGAAATGAAACGGTATTTTCCTGTTTCAGAAACACGAATGTTAAATTTTGAGAAACATCAAAACTAAATGCATGGATTTTTGATGAACTTTCTTTAAAAGGCCTGAATTCACAAAAACATAAATTGTGACTGAGCTGCGTGTTGATGGCAAGAAGAGAAACCCTTGCTGGTTTTTGATATCTTCTTCACATATTGCCATGTGGGAATTTCATGCTCAGGTGTGCATCCCAGCCCTGTAATCACTTTTAAGCAGTAGGAAGTAATTGTGGGTGAATGCAGTTCCCTGGAGCCTGGTATTCTAGAATCCCAGGGTATAAATTACTTACAGCGTCTAGCAATCCATAGGTTTCCCATTGCTGCATTTCCCCATGATTGTCTCACCAGCCCAATTAAATTATTTTCCCATCTTGCTCTTTCCAAAAGCTGTAAACAACTAGAGGTTATACAGGATAAAATAAATGAAAAGCAATTTACAGTAAAACTTTTTTGGCCTTTCTGTGGCATTTGGAAGAAGGGGAGGTCTCTTTGTGCTTGTCTGAGATAACAGATCCAGCTGCAAAAACCAGTGTGGTTTGCATCTTCCTTTGGCCATGATACAGTTGAATGTTCCAGATGAGCGTGAAAAATGCCTGGAAGTCTGATGCGGAGAGGTGCATCTCTGGTGTTTTTCGGACACTGTCAGAAGTAGAGGCAGAAACCTGATCCACTTCTAGGAAAGGTTTAGCAGAGTGTGACTCCAGGAGGTCCACCACAAGCACAATTCACTTGGCTGCTGCGCTTTTCTCACTGACAAGCTGGAAGGGGTCAGACTTTTGGAAAGATGCCTGGTTAGAAGAGTAACAAGATGCTCCGTATGGGGCCAGCTTTATGAACTCTACTCTCTTTACAAAATAAGTTCTGTCTCAACAGGCAGGGGAAGTAGTTCACAGGAAAGGAATTTTACGTTCAGCTGAAAGTGATATTGATAAGGGATAGGGGTACATTTATTGGAATATGTTTGGTATTCCATCAAGACCGTTTGCAAACAGTCTTTTGAATAGGTTTCCTGCCAACTGTGGTGTTAGAAAGGGGCGGTTTGCTGAAATGTTCATTTCAAATGACTAATGAAACACTTTCCCTAAATGTTGATATACTGACATTCGTAGGTGTTGGATTCATTGTGTTACTGAAGGGAACAGTGGAAGCATTGCTTGAGAAGGTAACTTAGTATGAGAGTTGAAGTAAGCCTTTTCTTTCTTCACCTGGCAGGTTCCAATCCATCAAAATCTTAAAGAGCTCCTTGCCATCCGGACGGAGCTTCAGAAGAAGGTTGAAGATTTGCAGCGGGAGGCTGCTACACGATCCATTTCTTCCTCCTCTGATCGAGGTTCATCTCCTTCCCATTCAGCCACACCAGTGCACACCTCTGTGTGATGTGTAACAAAAGCCATGTGAAAAAATTTGTGTCAGGTAATACGGAGAGGAGGGTGAAATGCTTTTCCCGTCACAAAAGGATTGTGAGTGACTTGTAATTGCTATGATCTACATGCCTTACTCTGTGTCTGATATTATCATGATGAGGCCAAAAAGAGCTTCAATAGATGTGATGTATTTTCTTGTTGGCAGTTCCCACATGTGTTTTGACATCTCTAGCTAAATCACCAATTGTGAAATTAAACTTTGTTTTGAGCAACTAACAATTTAACCATCCTGAAAAGGAATCCATCTGCCAAGCAGACAGAAGAATGCCTCTCAAACTGCCTAGGGTACCATGCCTGCTTGAAAGAATCAGATTAAATGCCACATGATGCTTACACAGAACACAGAACGTTTTTCTGAATGGGAGCTCCTTATTTCACTCAGTAATATATATTTGGGTTTTTTTGGCTAGAGGAATTTATTTTTTTTAGGTAATTAATGCACTTGGAAAGTGATTTTAAAATAAATGTTTTCCAGTGTAGTCAGTTTTACATTTCGACTAAATATGCCATTAAAAGTGGATGAAGTTAAGCTGGGTTTATTAAGTACACCACACTGACTTGTATGATGTAATATATTTGGTAAAGCATGTATTTTAGGTTTTTTAATGCCTTTTGTACAAGTTGAAATAAAGTCTTTTGACTGTTTAGCTTATTGTTCAGTTTCAGCCTCCTGAGCGAGGGGTAAACTTATTCATGTCAAGGTCTTGTACAAAGTAAAGTTTGTTTTCTAGCAAATGGTAATATTTGGGGTTGGAATGACACCCAGCTGTGTAAATTGTATAGTCTGTATAGCTCCACATTTTGTTAAGCGTGTTTTGTTTTAAAGTGTACACACAAAATGCAAAGCTGTGTCGATTTATACACATGTGTATGTGATGTTAAACATATGCATACTCCCGTGGTTTTCAGCTGTAAGTTCAGAAAATGAATCCTGCCTTTCCAAACTCTTTTGAAGACCTTAACTTGTAATGACTTTGTTTGACAAAGTTTTTAAATAATATGATCTTAATTGGTTTTCTTGAAATAAAGCCTCTTGGCTTTTTGTTTTTTAAATTGCTGCTAGCATTTTTTTCTGTAAAGTGAATAATTTAACTGTGTTTTCCTACAAAATATACATTCCCAACTTTCTTTCATCTCCCCCCCGCCAAATATTCATATCAGAGAAATTTGATTACTCTAACATCCAACCTTTAAAAAATTATTCAGTGGCCTTCTTGGAAGGCCCGGAAATGGTGCATGCTGAAAATTTTCCCTGAATTGTTTTCTTTGCTGTGTTTCATGAGAATCTGGCTCTTCTTCTTAGGGCATTTAAATACTGCAGCTCTGCTTTTTGACTCGTGCTTGTATTGCTCCAAGTTCTGCTGGTGGGAATTAAGCCCTGTTCTTAAGAGCCGGTTGATTCTATATGCTGATTGTGGTTTTTACTGTCTGTGAATATTCATTTATTACTGCACATTTGTTCTTAATATGCGATGGCGCTTTTCTGTTTCTCTGCATTCATGTATGTAGCGTACAGTTAATGAGTAAGGTGAGCCGCTGAGCACTTCTGCAACTTCAACTGGAAAGGCTAATGTGCTGTATCCAGTCTTACAAGTCTACTGTGCAGTGCAGGGTATTTCAGCATGTCCTTTTTATTGTAGTGAATGCTTTTTATAATAGATACTCACCTACAAGAACAAAGTTCAGGAAGGCTTGCAATGTTGCATCTCTTAATCAACCTCAGGCTTTTTATAAATAGATGAAAGATGTTTTCCTGTAAAAATGGTTCTGCTGAACAGTGTGCCAGCAGTGAATTCTACATTGCCAAAATATGTTGAGCTGGTGTTGAATTAAGCTCTTCCATACTTTGGATTTCCTTGACATTTTAACTGTATATTAAAGCAAAGCACATTATCTCTAAAATGCAGTGCTAAGGAAAATCTTTTGAAGTTTTTCTCTTTATTGGTGCTAATAATCACAATGTTTCCTCTAAAATTATTGTAAAAGTGATGACTGGATTAGCTTGGGCATTCTGAGATTTTTTTAAAGCTTCGATTCCTAGAGCTAAAATGTGAGAATTCAGTTTTGCATAGACGAATACCAGTTATTTCAGCTGACTGACTGTTTATCCACAAGTTTCAACATAGCTCAATGAGTCTTCTCTGATCTGCAGGGAGAGCACTGGGGGAGGGCTCCTGCTGTTATACGTGTCAGCACAATGGATGTTTTTGTATGTACTTAGCATGGGCATTATCAAAGATACTATATAGCTCATATATGCTAGTTAAAGCATAGTTTTATATTGAAGAGGTGACTGTCTTTATACTCAATCTGCTTCCAGATAATCAGATTTTTTCCTATTTATTTAACAACTAATTCTGTCATTATTTTTTGTCTTTTAATAAGGCAGTATTGAACTGGTTGAGGAAAGAGCAGAACCCTCTTCCCTATCTGATGCACCTTGGGCAGAACTATTAACTTGTGATTCAAAAGCTGGCTCTTCTTTTGCTTTGGCTTTTGGTTTTGACTCTGCTGAGTATAAAGGGAACATGCAAAGACAGCAAGCAGTTATTCGACCTGTAGGGTTTTCCTATTGTCAATGACATGGGAGAGGGGGCACAACCCGAATCCAGTGTCCCAGAGTGGGATGAAGCCTTGGTAGCCAACTGAAACTTTTGCTTGTAAAGTTAAGTGAATCATCAGCATCAGACACTTTGCCATTTTAGTCCTGTTTCAGAGCTGAATTACACTTTTTCCTCCTTTGTAGATAAAAGTAGGTTTTTTTATTTTTTAATTGAAGAAGGCTTTTAAAACTGGTAAACACTCCTATCTGCCTGGTTTTGTTCCCTGCATAGGCAGCCTTCCTCTCCAGGAGTTAAAGCTTTAAACAAGAAGTGTTTGATTTTTCTTACATTCCGAGAAAAGCTGTACTAATTCATATGCTGTATGTAGTAACACCAAGAATGGCTGGTTCCCTAAAGGCTGGAAATAAGGAATCAATAGCTCCCATTCGTGTGCATTGAGCCCCACAGCAGAGAACAAAGTAAAATGGGCAATTTAGAGTATTCCCCAGGTGAAGCATTTATGTTAAGAAGCAAAAAGGAACGTCCATTTACTGAGAGATCACATACGCTGAACTAAGTGGGTATCATATTAGAGATCTTTTGACTGCCATATCTTGTGCAGTTGGGAAGAAACAATTTTATTTCTACAAGAAATGTGAGTCAGGAGTAGCTAGTTTGAAATAGAAACCACCTTTTTTGACTGCGAGACTAAGCACTGCATTATTATACAAAGGCCAAAAACTTAGTTTGCGCTGCGTGGGAGATTCATCTACTGGATGTGAAAATCCAAAGAAAACTGCAGGAAACAAGGGCAGCGAGAAGGACCAAAAACCAGCCGTGCTGGGCGCAGCCAGGGACACAGGGCACTACCTGGAGTTTAGTTGCGGGGTGACCTGAGGAGAGCGTGTGCATGTGTGTGCAAGTACTTCATTTTTGCCATGGAAGTTTTCATAATGATACTTGTTTTCTCACAAAGTCTGGTTTGTTGGGTTTTTTTTAAACAAAGTCTTTAGTGTAGTTATAGAAGAGGTGATGCACAATAAGGATCTAGCCCACCATTTGCAGTTTACTTCCAACATGAAAAACACACAAAAAAATCAAGTCTAAAGTGTCTTATTAGTCAATTTGTTTTATTTAGTGCTTTCCAATGGTAGTCAAATTCTGATTTTTACCCCCATGATCCTTACATGCACATTAGCAAAATGAATCTTGTTTTCTTACAGCATAACATTCAGCCTTCATTTGGTATAGATCACTTCTGCATCAGCAAACAATACGCCTTGCTTTTAAGTAAGGACTTCACTCAAAAGAAAGTGTTCTCTAATTTCACACCACCGTTGTTTCTGAATTTCATTTGTTCCTGAACCTCCTTTGTTGCAGAAGCAAATTTTTAAAGCCTTAGCCTGTCGACTCATCTTACTTTTTCAGAATTTGAAATGGTATTATGGACTAGTTCCATTGTTATCACAACAAATGAGTAGTTAAGAATGGCATTATAGCACTTGTAAGGGTTCCTTAGTGGTGTTACATGAAAATGGCTGAATTCATAGTGCCAAAATACCTGAAATTCATGTCAGAGTATTCTCGACTGAAGAATCTAAACAAAAGAAACTACTACAGTACTGCCAAATCTCCAGTGAAGAAACTGCTACAATATTGCCAAAGGAAAATGCAAGTAATTGATAGAATAAACAACAAGAGAAGAGCTAGTTAAATTCTTTCAGTTCTCTGTTTTCTCTGTAATTGAGAAACCTTTTCTCAATCATTTCATTAAAAAATAGCTTTAGTCAACCTTGAAGAAGTGAGGTGTGATAAGAGGTCACGGCACGGGTAGTACATAAACTCTCAGGGCAGCTAAGAGTTCAGCTTATAGGTTTTGGATTCATGAAAAAAAAAAATCCCAGTTTTCCATTGTTTTATGGCCTTTTTTAATAAAGAATGAGAAAGTTCATACCATGTATACAGAACCTAAAGTGCAGGATTTTTAAAAAGCCCAGATCCAGATTTAAAGAGACTAGATACCAATTAAATGAAAGTAGTTAGAGAGGTTAGTGCTGGGTCAGTTGTTTCAGAATTTGGATCACTACTAAGAAAATACACAGGAATCCTCTCAGTTGCTATAATGCCTAAAATACAGAGGATGTATGAACTCCTTACTTCTCAGAGACTGGTCTGACAGTTCAGATGGAGAAGGAGACAGACTGCAATAAAAGAGCAATTTGAGCCTTTACAAACATCTAGCACATTAAGACTTTGACTTTTGCCCAGGTTTGAAGAGAAGACCAAGTTTAATTACTGTGGTATTTGTCAATAGTTTCCTATTTGAAATCCTAGAGAAAGAGATCTTGAATTCTCTTAGTGTACATCTTTGAAAAAGTGCTCCCTTTCACTGTGCATTTATGGTTTTCCACATATCTAGAAATTACACTAAAGCTAAGTATTCACCAAAGTCATAGAAAAGGCCTTGGGGGAAAGGAGCAACTTCTGAGTTCTAAAAGCTGGGTGGGTTTTTTCAGTGAAACAGCTTTTTTTTTTTTTTTTTTTTTTTTAAAACTGCAGTATTTGTGAATTAGACACGTGTTTCTCATATGTTCTAGTGTAAGAGTTTCCCAAAGGAGGGGTAGGCGCTATATTCTTTAAGCAATGCTGGGCACTCCATTGCACTGTCCAGTGGACAAACGGGGAGGGCACGGCATCAGAAATACGGTAAAACTGATGATCTGCATCTACAGAAAACACAGTCATCGGCAAAGGGAGAAATGGAATCACGGTCACTTGATCTAAGCAAGGAAAACGGCTCCTAGCGTTCATCAATGCCATGTTGTAGCACTTCATCTGCAATAACTTTCTGAAAACATTTTTCATGCTACAGCTTTCAAATGTGTTTGGCTAAGAAAGAAAAACAGGCAACAGTGTTTGGGAGTAGAGATACACAAACTCAGCTGCGTGGCTTCGTTGGCATCTGAGCGGCTGCACGTGATGGTCCAAATCGTGCAGACCACGCTTCCTCCGTGGAAATCCTCGGGGAGTAAGCAAAGGCAGAGTGCATCCCATCTCTGTTTCCTCTGCTTCCAATCTCTGAGCAGCCAATAATTAAATATTCTGTTTTCTAATCCAAACACATTCATAAAACAAAGCAGCAGTAGTTAGTAGCAGTATTGTGGTAGCCTAAGCGTTCTGAATACACGTGAGGCACCACTTATCCCTAGAACTCGTCTCCCTTATAAAACACTGTAGCTGTTCTGCTAGAGCTAGTGTAAGGCTTTAAAAATGCAAGTGTTAAAAAGAGCATAAAGAATTGTGCAGCTATTGCAAAATACTTAACCATGTTACTAGGCAATATCCTTTCAAATGGAGCTGTTAGGCAGCAATGCTCCTAGGCTGATTCACCTCCTGGCAAGGCCTTCTGTAAGTCGTGTCTGCCTGAAAGCTGTGAATTCGTACATCAAACCGAAAGGCTTTTTTTTTACATACACATTCACAAAATATGGGATTTGCAAAACAGTACAAAATGCACACATTTCAGGTTTATATATAAATAGTGAGTACCTCTTACACCACGTAAAGTGAATTTTCCTTCACTTGATGCACGCTTTTTAAGCAATTAATCGTTGATTTGGTTAAGTGGCAGTATCCACATTTTCACAGTGATAAAAAAGGGTAGGGGAGGGATTAGAAACTTAAACACAAATTCTTGCAAGATAGCGAAGGTCGGGTCTCGATACCGGTTCCACAACGTCGAAGAGGGCTGCGCTCACGTGGGATCGCGGTGCTGCCGCGGCGGCAGCCCAGAGTCCCGCTCAGCACCGCTCCCAGCCCCATGCTTCCCAGAAAGCTGCAGGAACCCCACGCAGGATGGCGATGGAGGACCCATCCTCTCAGGAGATTCCGCCTTTTTTAAAGGTTAGTCAGTGATACAAAGGACAAAGCTTTATATCCTTTTTCTGCCTCGGGTGCCAGGGAGCACTCTCAATAGTTGCGTTGATGGTAAAAGGAGAAGGTGGGGGGACTGCATCTTGCTGAGCTTGACTTCTCTTGTGGTGGTGAGTGTTACGGGACCTAACGGATACATACTGTGTTTCCTTTTGGGTTAAATCTGTACTTTGTTCTAGTGTGAATGAGATCTGAACCTCTCCTTGAAAGCATCCAAACACACCGAGTTTTCATTTCGGTGACAATGTAGGTATCTCACGTCGCACAGACAAATTGCATCGCTTGGCAGCTCCAGCTCCGTTCCCATCTCTAGCATAGCCAAGCATTCAAATGGTATTTGCTAAAAGTGAACGCTGCACCCGCGGCTTTTACCTGTATTTATGACTTGGCGTGAAAATCAGGTCCTTTTACGTGGTTAGAAGCCCAGTGCTGCGCGGTGGTGAAGCATCCTCAACTCCTGGCTTCGGAGCAGGGAGTCACCTGCCTCAGCCCAAGGCCCCGCCGAGGACCTACCCATAGGCACTTCATTTTTAGGTGTAGCTACGCTAAGGACCGCAATCTACCCTCAGGAAATGTGCCGTCTTCATCACTGCCGTTGGAAGTGACGTGCCCACAGCTGATGGCAGAAGTTGGCTGGAGGTGCTTTACAAAGGGCTTTGAATGGTTTGCTTTGGATTGCTATGTACAGGCACTTCACTGTCCTCACACCTGTAAGCTCTTCTGCTCCTTGACAAAGATCTTGCCCCTTAATGGAAAATCGACCACTACTGACGCATCTTCTGTCGGTTGGTATACTACTGGACATCAAACCTACAACATTACTTCAATGTAAACATATACCTCTTTACAAAAAAATAAACACATACTACCACGCTAACCCTAAAGCCTAGAGCAATAAGAAGCCAGTTCAAGCCTACGTATACATTAAATAGCTTTGGAGTCAAATTAAATAAAAAGCTAAATTACAAGCATGTAGGATCTCCATTCGCTGCTGACTGATTCTTTGCTAGCCCCGGGTCATGCTTTACAACTTCGCACTGTCTTGTTTTGGTGGTTCTGCTGACTGTGTTTCCAGTACGGAATATTTAACTAGGGAGAGAGAAAAAAAAATGATGAGTACAATAGCACACGATGGAACCAGAGCGCAAGCAATGGGTACCCAGTACTGGTTGGTTGTATGTGACATTGGAAAAGCCTTTGCAGCAGCCTTGATTATCTGAACTGACAGACGGATCATGCTTTTCTTGTATAAGACACACTCGATGGCTGAAAGCATGAAAGCTAAATATTAATGGCCACCGTTTGCAGCATGAGCTCCTTGGTCTCGTACCATGGCTTTCCTTTGTGTGCAATAAAGGGGGAAAACCACTGCGGTGGGTGTTTCACAAAAAGCTGCAGCATCACCTAAGTGGTGTCTTCATCAAAGAGAGAGGGCAGCTCAGTACAGCACGAGGGACTTTAAGAAAGCCCCTCAGTAAAGCTGCTTTTGTGGCCAGGCGCAGACAGGGTAAGGAGTGCAAGGTTCTCACCTTGGGGTTCCTCGCTTACGACAGCTTCCATGTTTTCTCCTTTCACATATTCCGCATTAAGTCCCTCTGAGAAGTAACAATAAAGACAGTGAGATGGGAGGGTAGAAAGTAAAAATGATTTGCTTTGATGCCTTAAAAACCCTGGTAATGGGCCTATCATCTGCTGTAAAAGCTAAGACGCCTTTTTGCAACCTCCTCTGCGTTAACAGCAGTATAGAAACATCGGTAAACCATGAAGAGTGCTGAGAAAGCGTTGCTGGATGTTAAAGTGACACAGAGCCTTGCCAGGAAGGCACAGCTTCTAGCAGCAGCCCTTTTTTCTGAGTCTCTTGCTTCGTCTTTATCACGCGAGGCAGCAGGGCTAAGTACTGTGCTAAGGCGCTCAGCCGGGAGAAGTGCAGGGAGTAGGTGCGTCCTCCGGACGGGACTGCTGTGCAGCGGGGCTGCGTCTGAGCGTAGATAGATGGTATCGCTCTCATTAAAATCTACGTTACGCAGAGTTGCAAGAAGCAGTTTAAAGCAGGGCTGGGGTGATGAAGCAGGATCCCAGTGGGGTGTCAAATCCCGAATAAGTCCCTTATTTAAATGCAAAGAAGTTTCCAATGTTTGCAAGGAGCGCAGCACAGGCCAAGGGGCAAGGCTGGGCGCTGCCGGGCAGGTGGGAGGTGGCAGCAAGAGGGTGCACAAGGCGAAGGGGGTGGCACCGCTCGCCATGGTCCAGCTCAGAGCTACGGACGATTAAGACTGTCTGGGGTGTGTCATGGACCTCAGCCGTCCTCTACAGCTCCTCTAAAGGACCTCTTTGGAGAGGCAGAGATGGGAGTGCTGTGCTAACCACCATGTCCCGTTAGGGAGGGACCAGGGAAGGGGAGGGGGCCGTGCTGCTTTGCGGAGGAAGGCCGAGGCAATCCCCGCTGCAGCCATGCAGCATGCACTTTTTAGGCATCTAAACTTCATGTGCATCTAAATGCAGCGCAAAGTGGGGCCGGGACCTGCTATGCCTCACCACCAGGTTTTGATGGGGCTCGTTCATATCTCACGGGGAAAGGGAGACAGGGAACAGTGCTGGGGCTGAGGCAAAGCAGCACAACGGGAGCAGCACGATGGGAGCCCTCGTGCAGCAATGGGGCAGCCGCCCCTCTCCCCTTGGGAGAGAAGAAAAGCTTCTGCAGCTGGCTACAGAAAACCCCACAGACCCCCCCGCCAGCACAGACACTGCAGCCTGCGGCTGGCCAAGCCGTGGAGGCAGGAGCGGAGCTCCCGTCCTGCCCGGGCACAGCGAGCGGCTCGGGGCAGAGGGACACGGAGAGGCTGAGCCACAGCCCAGGGCACGGCTAGCGAGCGGGAGATACGGTGTAAGAAAAGGAAGCGGGATGAAGAATATTAGGCAGTGTTGTAAACATCCTTCAGTGGAATCAGCAAATGCTCGTCAGAAGAGGCTCAGAAACGAGAAATGGAGCCACAGCCTCGCCACCACGGAAGGACGGCTGGGCAAGGAAAGAAGCCGAGCCTGCTCCTCCGTGCTTCAAGCCAGTGGTCACTGCACACCACCGCTGCCCCCCCAAGACGTGTGTTTTGCTGGGATAACACCAAATGCAATTTATGTTTTTCAATAAAAAGCCACTTTTGCAGTGGCTGACGGCTCTTAGATTTCTGTCATGCATTGCAATGCATCTAAGGCCTGACATTAGCCCAGCATGCCATGTCTGATGGCTTAAATTAATCCTCCTTTATAATTAACTTTAATTTCCTGCCGCCTTTCTGGGGCTTTGTGTCTCTCAGCTTCCCCCTCATCAAAGCCTTTACTCTTTTTTTTTTTAATTATTTATTCTTGCCAAAATATCATTTAAGTGGGGGGAATATACAAGGGTGTTTCATTCCATCACATTCATTTGACTTTTCCTGCTGATCTAATTTACCAAAATGCTCCTGTTTGTTTCAGGCACAACTGGGAAAATAGCACGATCCCGGCAGAAATTTCCAACCCCTTCCCCCACAGCAGAGGAGACTCACAGGAGATGTCATTTGATTCATTTAAAAAGAGCTTTTTCCAGCTGTTTGCAACCACCCCATAACAGGCTGGGGGAGCCCACCACGGCCAGGCCAGTGCCATGGACACTCAGGACACCTCCTGCAATACTCACACCGAGCAACTTTATGGGGCAGCTTGTGCAAAAGGTGCTTTCTGGGAACAAGGAGCTTAATCTGCTGCTTAATTTGCACTTAATTGCAGTGATTGCTGCACACCTGTAGGAGGGTGGGCTGGATCACCCACGGCTGGCATAGTCGCAGAGGCTGGCTGTGCTGCTCCCTTGCTGCTGCCTGGTGAGTTTTTACCTTTTGCTGAGATTTTGGGTGGTTTTTGGTTGGTTTGTTTTGGGGTGGGGTGCTTTTTTCCACATTTACCCTGTTAGGTGTCTGTGGTTTGGTCCTCGGCTGCAGGTGTCTGTGGGTGCGTGCGAGGGGCTGTGCGCATCCTCCAGGACGGCAGCGGGTCCCGGGGCTGTCGTTGCTGGGGGGTTCCTGCCTGTGCAACGCCTGATGGGGCGGGGGGGGCTCAATAACCCATGGTTGGGGCTGGGGGGAGGGAAGGGCTTTGCTTTGCCAGCTCTGGGTTGCCTGACACCCCCTCCTCTCTCCAGGCTGAAAAATGGCAGTGGGGTTCAGGGGGTAAAGCGGGGGGTGCTTGTTGTGTGCCCCCGAGGTGCTTGGAGAGGACTTACGCTGGATGCTGAAGCAGAACTTCTTCTGCTGGTAGGAGATGTAGCTGGAGACGGCCCCAATGAGGGCCATGGCCAGGGCGCTGGCGATGCCGGCGATCGTCCCCGTCTCTGCTACTCTCCCTGTGGGGCGCAGAAAGAGTGGGGTGCTGTGGTGGGAGCACACGCACCACCCACCCTGTCCCACCCCAGTGCAGCCCCGGTGGTACCCACCTCCGCCATAGTCACTGTCGGTGCTGCCCCCGGCACCTGCAAGAGACACGCGCCCGTCAGTGGCCTTGCACCCCTCTGCTCCCCCCACCACTGTGCCGGGCAGCCCAGGAGGGAGCGGGCACGCAGCGGAGGGGCGGCAGCGCAGCCCCAGGGGCAGCCCTGGGCTGGGGCGAGCGCACGCCCCATGGGGTGCAGTGTCTCTGCTGCCCCACACCTCCGCCTGGCTGCCCGGGGCGGCTCCTCGCTGCATCTCAGAGGGGTCTGAAGCTGCTCCTCTCTCCCACCCGGCGTGCTTGGAGGGAGCATCTGCAGGGGACACCTCCGGCTGCACGACAGTTAACCTCACCTCTGTCCCGTGTTGCCCTCGGTGAGGAGAGGACAAATGAAACGTTGTCAGGTAGTCACACAGCGTACTTGCGCCGTCACAGGGAGGTGACTGGCGAAGCTCTGTAATGTCGGGGAATCCTCGCTTGGCTTGAAGTCTATTTTAACATTGCCTTCCCTGGAGAAACTGGGCTGGGAGGAGAAGTCGATCCTGCTGGAAGCTGCAGTCCTTACCGAGTCACTTGTATCATGAATTTATGGAAGCAGGTCAGCATTGTATTAACGCCTTCGACGCAGTTTGTCCTTGGCACAGGGATTCATTAAATGTTGATTCGGCTTGTGGCATTCATCTCTTTACTCGACTGCTTTTAATATTTAATGCTGCGGATCCTCACAAATGCACAGGCTTATCCGATTGTTGCTGGTTTTTCTCCTTGTTTCAACCATCGGTGGTTGCATGGTGGAAGGCGAACGAAGGCTTGTGCCCTCCCAAGGCACAAGGGTGGGCATCTGCTTTCGAGGTGGGAGGGGAGATGCGGGTCCTGTCTGCCCGGGTGGCAGCTGGAGCTGCAGAGCCTCCGCGGGATCAAAAATAAGCACCTCCAACCGCTGGTGCAAAGTGTGACCATGGGGGCCAAAAACTATGCGTTCCCCTGGCCCCACGGGCTGAGACCCCCTTTCCCACGCGCATGCCCCCGTCGAGAAGGCGAGCGCCGCTCTGCACGAGGTGGTTTCTAGGAGTTTGGCTGATACGGTGATTATTGCCTGAGCTGCGACTGCTAAAGCAAACGAACATACGTATGTCACCGCTTACCTTTCTTCTTGTCCGGGCTGTAGCCGCCGTCCACGATGCCGGCCAGGTCGTCATCCGAAAATGCTTTAAAAATAACAGGAACACATGGTGGTTGGCACCCAAAGGGAGAAGTGGCCCCACCGGGAGGTAGCGGCCACGGGCTTCCCCGCGGACAGCCGGCATGGGCTTCACGTGTGCTCCACAGCAGCGGGGGAGCTCACCCTCGCAACCTGCGTAAGGCCAAATTCACCCAGCAAAACACCGAAGCCGCCTTCCTGGGAGGGTGAACGCAGCCAGAGCTGCCTAGAAAACAACGTAACGGGAAGGGAAAATAGTGCGTGGCTTGCTTGGGATGACAGCGATCCCAAAAACCGAGTGCCTTTGGATGAGCAGACCTTGGAAACGGGACTTTTGGGGGATTCTGGGCAGGGGTCACCTGTGAGCATCACGCACCCAGGGTGGGACCAGCCTCCTGCGAACCTCTGCTCCTGCGGAAATGTTTCTCTGCTGGGCAGACGGACGCTGCTCTATTCATTTGAGTATTTTCTCTAAAACTCTCCACCTGTTTTGAAGAACCGTGCGGGGCTTTCTGTGCAGCAGGGCCCAGAGCAGGGGTTTGCACGCCCATTTAAACCAGTGGCTCCCAGTCAGCTGGCTACTCCATCCCCAGCAAGAACAGGGACCGGTTAATAAGCAGTTCTGCTTCTCTTGCAATTACCAGACGTTAACAAAATGTTTAACCCCAAATTATTTTAAGCTCATAAAAGAGGTAATAATTGACTTTAGGTCTAGCTTGAAAGAAGTACCCCCGAATCAAAGTTTAAATACTACTGTTTTTTTTTTTTTTTAACTTAAATGACTGATGTATTTACGAGTTCATGAAATGTTTTGGCTGCTCAGCCTCGGCTGGCAGCGGCGGAGGGAGGAAGAAGCGGTTTGCGTTTGTGGTGGCCGTGCTGCCAGGGGCCGGCATGCCCTGGCCCTGACTCCGGCGAGCCCCTGGCAGTGCCAGCCTGGCCCAGGGTCCGGCAGGCAGGGAGCCGACTCTCCTCCTTCCCAGAGGGACAGAGCAGCTCCAGTAGAAGAACTGAGCACTGGCACATCTGGGTACGGGTGAGAAAGTTATCTTGGACACGGTTGTAGTGGGAATATTTAACGCGTGCAGGATAGGCACAGAGAAACGCCGTCTGGGAATCAGCAGCTGAATGAGTGGAGCTGTTGAACCTCTTGGCTCCAGTCCCAGAGGGAGCCTCGGGGCGCAGCAAGGCACGGGATGGGAGAAGAGACCCGATGCCAAGCCAGCAAAAGGCTCCTTCTCCGATGCTTTTCCTTGGGAAGGGTTACCTTCGCCTTAACAGCCTGGAAGAGACTGCCTTATTCACCAGCTTACCACAAGAAACAGGTTTATGGGCTTAGTAATGAGTGTAAAAAGAAAAAAAAACCCCACCCTGACAATGCCAGAACCAGGAGAGGTCCCAGGCAGTCCAGGGTGCAGCCACGGCAGGGGAACGTGCGTGCTGGTTTGTGACTGGTGCCACGTTCCAGCGGTTCAACGCCTCAACCTTTCCTGCAGGAGTCTGAAACCTCAACAAGCCCAGAATAGCAAAGTGCAGACAAGTCACCTAGTTAATACAATCTAATAAAATATCTGACTATTAATTACACGTGTGAGCAGGGTATACAGCCATCTCGACATCAATAAACTAGCCGTGCAAAGTCTGTTTTCTAGCTCAAGTGCTCGAGGGAACAATCCTCGTAGACAAATGATTCATTCACCGGAGTATTTTAGAGATGGAAAAAAAATCTCCTAGCCCATAGCGTATGTTATGCCAGGACTTAAGCCTGCTCTAGATTTATGTCTTGGCAATGACTGTGAACCCCAACAGCACATGCCCTCGGTTAAATAGCTGTCAGGTACGGGGACGAGGGGGAACTTAACACAATCACCGCAATTTAATGGGTCAGAAGAGACCCTGGGAAAGAAACCTGCAGACAGCCAACAGGTCGTTAGGCAGAGCCCCTCTCTGCCAAGCACTGCCGAGGCGGGAGCTCCTTCCCTCCCCACGGCCCTGGAGGAAGGGGCTGCGCTGCCTGCGGAAAATCCCCCTCCCCTGTGCGGGCAGGGCAGGGGCAGCGGGGTGCCGGCGGCAGGCAGGAGCCTCGGACAAGGCAATGCCTCTGTTTCTCCTCACCCCCTCGCTTGGCGGGGATGGTGCCTGGCAGCGGGAGCCCGCTCCCGGGAGGGGCCGGGGAGGACCTCCCGCAGGTCCCGGGGGACAGCACGGCTGGTGGCAAGCGGGATGGAGAGGGGAAGTCAACGTACCTTCACCTGGCCTTACGTCCGGCCTCCCAGCATCTTTCCCATCGTTCTTATCATCAAGGGCATCAGCCAAGTCAAAATCCATAGGATTCTTTGCTAGAAAACAACGTGGGGTTAGTAGTGCTCGCCATAAGCTGGGGAACTCCGTAATTAATTAATTAATCAAGGAAATGGCTCAGCTTTGCCTGGGGAAAGTGCCGGTGAAAGAGATGAACCCCCGACACAAGCATCTCCCGGTTTCGCTACACAGTGGCGTGGCAGATCTTCCAAACCCAACCCGTTCCGTGTCCCCACACTGCTGTGGGGAGGAATGTCATGTTCTTCCTGCAGGAACAGTCTCGCGCCACGGCTCGAGCACCAGGCAATCGGATAAATCAAGGCAGGTAGAAAAGGTCAGAGCCAAACAGGCGCTCCCAAGGGCCCAGCCGGCGGAGGGGAAGGCGGCGGCTGCGCCGTGCTGGCGTGCCGGCTGGAGCGGCCTGCGACTTGATTGCTTGGTGTTATTTTCCGCTGTGAACCGCCCGGTCGGTACCCCGAGCAGCCCGGCTCTGACAGAGCAGCTATTGCCTTCGCTAAAGAGTGGCTGAAACTGGGGCACGGAGCCAAGCTGAGCCCCTCAGCCCTCTCGCCAGCTCGCAGCTTAGTTTATTCCGATCCAAAATTGATTTTTAAGACTGGGAGTGCCTTTTGCCAAAACTCTGCCTGAGCACTGCCCGGCTGACAGGGTGCCCTGAGCCTGTCACGGCTGTGCCGTGCCATGCCATGCCATGCCGGGGAGGACAGCAAGCCCACAGCCTTAAAACAGGCAGGGGAATGCAAAATGGTCCAGGAGCTGCCGAGAGCCCCCAGGGAAGTGCAGGGTAATGCCGAGATACCCTGTCTGCCGTCTGGTTTTTTGTATTATTTTTCCCGAGGTGTCTCGCGAACAAACAGATGAGAGGCTGGAAATACCGGGGCGAGGGGCAGCGCCGCCGTCACAGCACATCCCAAAGCCTCTGCCTGCACCGGCAGCAGAGACAGGGCGAAGCCATCGGGTCTGGGGCGCTCATGCTCACCTGGGTTAGGCTTGGGGGGGGCCCTCGTAGTTTTTGGCTGCTTGGTCGTGGTGGTGCGGATGACATCCCAAAAGCTGTTGTCTGAAGGAAGGGGGAAAAAAGAGAGACCAAAATGATGTTACCCTCTGAAATGCGCATATGGACAAGCGCTGGGAGGGGAACCCCCTCCCCACAGGGAGACTGGGGCTGTGCTGGGGGGGCTCAGTGTTCTGGTCTCTCCACAGCTTCAGCTGCTCCTGACACTGGGGGCACCCGCTGCCCGTCAGTGCCCCGGGGATGCTTGAGCCCCTGGTGTGGGTGGCAGGCACCTTCACGGGGATCCCCGGTGCCGGGGCATGTGGCAGTGGGCTTGAATTTGAGAAGGGGACAAGCAGGGCTGCCAGGAACGCCCCCCAAACATGCTGCTGGCGGGACGCACACTACTGCCTGCTCACGGGAGCTCTGCCACCGTGAGGGCAGCCCCGCGCCACCCTCGCCGGCTACCCGTGGCACGCAGGAGCAGGATCAGGCACCGCCAAAAAGATACTTAAGGATGTGCCACTTCAGCGATGAAATCTCCCACCTAACAACAGCTAACGGCTCCGTCCTGGTTAAAAACTTTTACAAACGCTGCTCGGCGAAGCTCCCCGATATGGCTCGGGCAGGGGTGTGTGGGCAGCGAGGGAGGGAGGGCGGCAAAATACCGGTGCCGACCCTCCTGGTACGTCAGCGAGAGCCTGGAGCGTTTCCTCTGCCAGGTCCGCTATGACCGTGGAGCCGCAGGAGGCGGTCACCTTTTAAAATCACCTGTTGGTGGTCACCAAAACTTGCCGGAGCTCATCTCTCAATGCCCGATCCCAGCCCCCCAGCTGCCAGGATGGCTCCTGGTTACCTCCGGGAGCGTTTTCCCCGTGCGGAGCTCGGAAGGCGAGCACGCATACACCCTCCCCGGGGCGTGGGGAGCTCCGCAGTACCTGGCTTCCCTGGCCTGGGGAAAGGCTTTGGAGTCGGCTTGGCTGGTTTGGTGGTAGTCTCCAGAGGGGTGTCAAAGTAATCAGCCAAATCAAAGCCTGTTGCAGGAGAGAAGGGATCGTTAAAACCCCCATCGTTTGTGGGGACGGTAGGAGGCTTTTGGCACACATCCCCCGCGCGGCAGCTCTGCAGGTGCTGCACAATGACGTTACACCATTGCCGGAGGTCACCGGTGCCTGTGTCGGCACGGGGCTGAGAAGGGCGTCCAGCTGCTCTGCTGCTCAATTGTAACCGTACCGCAGAGCCTTCACATCAGCCCGGCCGTCCTTTACTCTCCCCACCCGAGCTCTGGCTGCTGCCCAGCCCCAGCCCGAGCGACCCCAAATTAATGTGTGTTGGGGGGAGACCCGCCGGTGTGCTGCGGCATCTCCTGAGAGATGGTGCCGATGAGAAGGTGCTGCAGGGATTGAGCCGGTGGCTGGGACCCGCTCTGCTCCCCGCACAGCCACCCGCGAGTGACCCTGGGCTGAGCAGGGCAGGCGTGGGAGAGGGGCCAGGGTACAGGAACACGCTGCAGGAGCCTCTCGGTGCCATCACTCATCCAAAAGCACTCCCCGGGGAAGAAGAAACTCGCCGAGACGAAGTCTTGGCCTCGGCATGCGTCCATTTCCCGGGGAGAGTTTATTGGATCAAACAGCCTCTTGTTTGGGCTGCAGTCCAAACGCTGAAGCCCTGCGCGTGCTTCCGGCACTTGGCTTTTCTTGTCCCTAGCAAAGACCACAGTGGCCAAGGAGCTGGACAGTCGGGTTTGCTGAAATTTGTGCCAAGATCCTGATGCAAGGGCGAGCGGGTGCGCTTCCGAGCGCTCCCCTGCTGCAGTTTATTTCAGGATCCTCTCGCAGGGTTGAGCAACCCTCGGCTCTTGTGACTGCGCTATATTTAAGTAGGTATGTTTGGACAGCACTGAGCCAGAGGAGCTGCTGGCAGTGAAACTCGGGTGAATTTAAGGGAGCTTCCTCAACCGGGGCAGATGCTGTGGAGCCAGCCAGCCAGCACATCTGACAGGCACAAACAGTCGGAGAGACATTTTTCCCTGGATCGGGAGATGTCACCAGGCTGAGCCTTTCCGTGGAGGTTGGGGATATCTTGGAGTAAAGATAGGAAGGAAAATATCCTCTGGGTTCCCTCCTGGAAGGAAAGCTAGCAGGTGCCACGCAGCCAGGAACAAAAGCTCTTGTGTAGCTGAGCGGTGATTTGTGTCTTTTCCATTAGGATACTGCAAAGTGTGCGAAATTCAGCCTTGGCCGTATGTGCTCAAATACCACTTGCCTTCAACATGGACAGAAATATCAATATTGCATTTACTTTGGCCATACAGGAGGAGTGCACATACGCATGCCGGCATCAGCCTTCTTACAGGCAAGCGAAGGTGTCCCAAAGGCTCTGCTAAGGCAGCAGCACCCAGACACACACGCGCAGCCCGTGGCGGGGGCTCGCATGGTTCAAACCCCCGTGGCAAGCAAACCCCGCGCTGCGCCTCAGCGATATGCACGCAAGAAGGTCTCACCTGTCTCACCTGCCGGCTTTCTGGGGCCCTTGGGAGTGGCTGTGACAGAACAGACGGGGAGGAAAATGTTAGTCATGGGCATCGCCGAAAATGCGTCACTTCTGGTTTGAGAATAAATGGCAAAGATTTCACCACAAGCTCTCCAGCTGACCATCGCTGGTCTGCATTTGTAAACACGGAGCCCAGAGCCACGAAACCCCCACGCGCACAGCGCGTGGCCGCAGGGAGCGGGACTGCCTGTGCGCGAGGGCGGGCGGCTGCAGCCCCGTGCAGGATTGAGCCCAGAGCTCTGCAGGGCATAGCTGGGGCCGGGGCCGAACGCTGCTTCCGTGCAGGCCAGCGTCCCGCCAAGCGGGAAGCAGAGCGCTGCAATAAACTGCTCCGAATTAAGACTCCTGGAGACAGCAGCAAACAGAGCAAGGACAGACACTGTACAGGACACCGTGGAAAACAAGAGTAAGCTGCCCATATTTTGTTGTCTCCCGCCTGGTCAGTCAGTTAAATGATAGAAAATTTCCAGTGCTGCAATAAAGCCTCCCTGTCAGCTGGAGGAATTTTGGTGACACCCCGATGCTCAGATCCCAGCTCCCCTGGCCACTCCTGGGCTAAAACAAGTTCCAGCCAGCCCTCGGGGAGGTTGATGATTATTTTTTTCACTCTCTGTAAACCACTATCTATTAATAGCGGCTACCATTACCAAGTATATGAATAAATTATGAGCAAGACTTGTGGCTGCTCTATTCCCATTAATTTCCATTTGCGCCTCTGAACACCAGAGTGCTTCTGCTGGGCATCATTTCCAGCGTGCCAGTGTGGTTTGATGTGACCCGACTCCAGACCCTTAGTTTGCTTTTATGCCGGGGCTGATGTGATGAAGTCCAGAGTGGGATGCAGCAGCCGGGGCAGGCTGCGGGGACAGCGCTGCCTCTTCCCCCCTGCTCACAGCTGGGATTCCAGCCTGGGGAAACACTGCTTTCCCTCTGCACGAGGTGGCCGTTACGCGTTTCTAACAGGTCTCCCCACATACTGCATTAAAGGGCTTGCAAAATCCTAGGTGAGATCCCTCAGACCCGTGACCAAGCCCAATACCCCATGGTCTATCCTGTCCCCCTCCTGCTGAACCCGGCACGCCGCAGGAGAGATGGACGGAGCATCCTGACTATTCCACGTAAACTCCAACGTAACGCAGCACAAGTGTCTGTGTGCTGTTAGACTACAAAGTAAGAGGTTTCAAAGCCTGTTATAGCTTTTATTTCAATACTTGTAGGTGTATTTTGCGTGATCACAGGGGCCGGCACCGCTCGCAGAGCGCTCTCCGCTACCGCCCGGCTGGGCACTGGGTCTGGGGACAGTCACCATGAACCGCGTGGGGAGGGACGGGCGGTGAGGGGTCCTGGGTGCTGGCGTTTGCAACTCCGCCGTGGTGCCTCCGTGGCCGGGCAGCGGAGGGGAGATGGTGACGTGTCCAGGTGCAGACCCAGCTTGGGCTCAGCCCTCGGCGCTGGGGGGAGGCGTGCGACGTGCCCCTGGGAGGGAGGCGAGCGTCCTCCCATCAGCTGCTGTGCTGGAGGTCGGGTTATCTCTTTTGGGTATAAAATGAGAGTTGCTGCCCTGAATTTCCTCCCCCCAGGGTGGTGCAAACCCCCCCGCCGGCCCCCTGACCTCGCCGCTCTTTCTGCCAGGCCTGAGGCTGAGCTCTGCCGGGCACCGCTGTCCCCTCAGTGACACAGCCCAGCCCCAACGTACATAAAAATTAGGTATGTCAAAGCCAAATATTAAATATCAGCATGCCAGCAGCAAGGCACCCCCTTCAGAAATGAGTTTCCTTTAGCTGACGGGTTACACTTGAAATTAAGCGAAGCAAAGCAACAACCCAACACGCCGGTTGCTTTCCCCAAGCACCGCGTTGCAGCGGGACCAAGGAAGGACCCGGCGCTGCCCCTGCCCGGCCGGGCTCAGCAGGTTGCCCTCACCGGCTGGAGAAGGAGAGCGGTTAATGCATTATCTTCCAGGCAAACAGGGGCATGTTTGATGGTAGGTGTTACTAATGCAGGCAAGGAAGCCAAAAAGATGTGGTCAGTGCTGTCGCTACATCAAAGCACTGGTGTGCCTCTGCGGTTTGCTCACGGGAATCAGAAAGCGAAGGGCACAAGGTCAGCAACCAGCTTCTCCAGGACTATCTCCAGTCCCGCCGGCTGGCAAGCCCGGACACTGCATCTCCTGGGGCAGAGATCCTCCACCACCCTCCCATGAGCATCAGCTCCCAAAGAACAAATTGCATCTATTAATGGCTATTTGTTTTCTCCTCTTTAAAAGAATAAATAAATGTGACTTACGTCGCTTGGTGCTGAGGTCATACAGGGCATCTTCTAGGCTGAAGTCACCTGGGTCGTCCCCATGACCTGGAGACAAAGAATCAGCACTGGTTGTACTCGCTCTGCACAAAGTAAACCACCTTTGAATACGGCGTGACTAGACTCGTTTGCTCAAATTGCTTTAGTTTTTAGAGGGCTTTCTGTTTTTTTCCAAGCCTGACCCATCATCGGTGATGAGGAAGACATCAGCCTTCTCCAAATGCTGTGACTGTTAAATTGCAGAGCAGTCATCTCTGGATTTTCCATTTGTCTGCCCTAATGGATGCAGTATAAAAACACATGCTATGCTTGAATTTGTCAAGGAGAGCCTACCAATTCATCTCTGAAGCTGCCACTCATTTGCGGCTGTGCTCACGATTATACGTTTGCTAAACACCATGAAAACATTGGGACAGCGCAGACAAATTCGGTGAAAAACAGAAAAGCCCTATGCACCTCTTCTTCACAAGTGCCTTCCAACATCAAAGGCTTCATATGAAAATGCTGCTGCTGGCTGCCAAGCACAACTTCGCCTTTCAGAGACCGCCTGCATCATTCTGCCTTGGTAATGCAAACCAGGACCAAACCCCCATCCCAGGGATAGAGCTGACGGGCACAGGCAGATTTTTTTGTTAGAGATGCCTCACCACAACTCCAATCACTTTATAATATCCCGGGGATAACTCGGTGCTACGCCGTGTTCTCCTGCGATAGGGCCAGCTAATCCTTCCTTTCTCTGTCTTTTTTTTGCATCGCGTTAATTACTGTTGACTTACCCTAGTTCTGAATGTATTTGTCTTGATAAATTCATGCTTTTACATCTCAGAGCATGCTGAGTAATTAATATCCTTTGGGTTTGCTAAGTACTGCAGCACTGCGAGAGAACATTAAAATGGCTTTCCTCTTATTCCTACTGCTAAATGGATTTAGCTATTGCCACCTGAGCTCCAGCGTGCTTCATGAATAAATTTAAAGCTTTACTGACAAGGACAATAGCAACGGGAAGGCACCAGTCCATCAGAAAGCAGGTATCAGCATTTCGGTGAAAAACTTCTGCCGAGAGTGGTCACTAAGTACCGCAACACCTCCAGCTCCGGTTTCACTTACCCACACATCACATCTTGTTTCATTTGCCGTCTATTTAAATGTACACTCAGCAAACCTGAGGGTGATTTAAATGCAGGGTCTATGGCTGGAAAGTTGCTCTGGGCTTCTCTCCCCTGGCAAAGCGCTCGACATTAAGCTACTGCTGGGGGGGTGTGTGTGTAAGTAATACAGGTCCCAGCCCACGGCTGCGTTTCTCATTGAGATGAAGGATGCCAACGCTTCCCCTGTGAGCGCGGAGGAGCAGCCGGCAGCGGGCGATGCCCTCTTGCAGGTGGAGCCCAGTTACCACCGTGTGAATTCCGCGGAGCGAAGCATGTGGACGAGCCCCTTGCTCAGCACAGCAGGGCTGTGCTTGGCACCCTCAGCCTCCCCGCACGCCCCTCTGCTCCCTTGCCAAAATATTTGCCTCTTGGGCCTTATTGCTGGTGAAATATTGGCACCATCAGACAGGCGATATTATCCTGCTCCGACAGCATGGACGAAGCCGCAGGGTTATCAAGTGGTCTGTCGGTGCAAAGGAACAAAGTAATGAACATGCAAGACTGTCCACAGCGCTGCGGACACATCCGCCCAGCTCCCGTGCTTGCATGGGGTGCTGCTGCACCACCAGCACATCCCTGCTGAGACCCCACAAGCTCGTTACTGCAGTGGCCAAATGTCCCAAGCTTGCCACTCCAGTAATTTTACGCAGGCTCCCTTTCCCAGCACGGCTGTTTCCCCAGCCTTTACTGGATTTTCAGGAATTGTCGGGGTTCTGTCATTCTTGTCTTTCTATTTTGAACTGTGTTTAAAAAAAAGGTGGAAGAGGAAAACCGCGGCACGTCTCTGGCAGGATTACAAACCCGACTGGGGGAAATGTGCTGTCGCTGTGTTTCATTTTGGTTCCTCCTGCCTCCGCGGCGGGCACGGCGAGCTGGCAGGAGGGATATGGTGGCGGCACCAAGACTCGCATTGGTATGCTAGGAGCCATCCCTTCCCTCTCCCCCTGCTCCCCCTGCTCTCTGTGATTAAGTAAATGTTAAGGGTGCTGATTTGCTGCACACCGAGCCCTGCCGTTAGCGCATCCTCCCCGTGCTTCACCTCTGACGTAGGAGACCAAATACAAAGTCAGGGGCTGCGCGCGGCCCCAGGGGTGTGTGCCTCTCACCCGCTCTTTTGCTGAAGGGCTATGGGGATCGCGGGGCTGCACGGAGACATCCCCCCGGCAGCGCGATGGGCCCTACAGGGAATGTGAGTGCCTCAAAAAACGATCGCCCCCCTGCCTGGCTTTGGGGGGCTCACCGGACCCGCCGGCTGAGCAGCACTTACACCTCCCCGGCTGTGGTGACGGCTCCCCTTGGCATCTCTCCCCGCAGGACGAGAGGAGGGTGCTCCTCCAAAACCACCCTCCAAAGAGCCAGCTGGGCCACCAGTGGGTTCAGGGGGGTGAAAGGCGCTCAGGGCCCTCCATCCTCGCCGGGCCGATTTAAACCAGCAACCACTACCATGTCCTGGGCTGCAGCTGCATCCTGGGGGAACCCCCCCACCGGGGAGAGGTGTGCGCGCAGCCCGCGTGAAGGTTAGGAAAAGTGTCGACGCTCTGAATCGCACGGTACAACCTTCCCTAGGAGCTGCGGCGCTTGGCACAGCCGTTTCCCAGGGTTTTCCCACCACTGCCCACGGCAAACCAAGATCCTTTTCCAGGACAATTTAAACCCAGGAATCCCCTAGGCATTGGCAGGGATTAATAATAGATTGCCAGTTAATTGCGGCTGACACCACCTTTATTTCATGCAAAGGGTGTTATAGAGACGTATTACACCTTTTATGGATCAATAACCGAGCACTGCCGTCAAAGGTACGCAAACTTGCTGCTCGCTCCGACACATAAGAGCTGAACGCTCTCCTCCTTATTCTTTTATTCAGTTATTAAGCAGTAACAAACCTGGCACTTCACAGCCAGATGCTTAAAACCCAACCAGCACTCGGTACGCATGTTTACTTTGCAAACGCATCTTTTCTGGAGGCAGCGCTGCTGCTCCCTGCACTGTCTCATGCAAATCCCTTCGCTCCTGGGGCCCCGGTCCCACTCCGTGATCACTGAAAAGTGGGTCTCCTGGGCTCCCAAAGCCCATCCTCTGATGGGAACCCAAGCACAGCACAGAGTATCTTTATATTAAGGGTTTATATTCTTGGGGGGAAGCTGGGGCACGTTCCTACGTACTAGAGCTCACAAGCAGCCTGCTGCTGAGCTGCAGAGGTGTTTGTAAGGCACGCTCAGCGGTCGAGGTCCTGCACACCCTGAGGTTTCACCTCCCCTGTAGGATGCACCCACGCTGCCTGCAACCTGGTACAGGACCATAAAACCACTGATACACAAAAGCATCCTCCACTGGTTGCTCGGTGTTGGGGAGCAGTACGGGATCTTCGCCGGAGCTGATGACTAGACTAGTTTTGGGGTTTTTTTCCCCACCCTTGCACCGGGTCCTTGGAAGAACTCTTGTTTCTGGCTGCTGGGAGCAGACGTGCATCCCCAGGGGCGGCTGGGAGGCGATTCAAGCCCCGTGTGCCAGCGGGCCAAGGACACTGGAGCATCTGCAGGACTGCAGGTCTATGGTGGGGGGGAAACGGGCAAACGAGACGTGTTTTCCGTATTTTTCTTTAATACGACAATCAAAGGAAGCTGAGACGGGACAACTCATGGTACCTAACATGAACCCCCCAACGCCAGAGCAGGGAGGTAGGGAGACCCCAAGGCTGCAGCTGTGCCGGGCGGAGGCTGTAAAACAGAGGTGAGAGTTATGGCCGAGCCGGCGCCACAGGCTCCCCCACCTCTTGCTGAGTCCCCTCGCCTTGCCGGGGGTATTTTTAATCAGAGCTAGCTGCTCTTTGAAGGTAGAAGGGTTTTGTGCCTTAATGTATTCTCTCCTCATTATTTTCTGTAGCAGGCAGCTCAAATGCGCAATTGTACTCGTCAGCTTTTTAGTTTTTACAATTATATATATATTCTAATTAAGCCCAACTGTTTGACAAAGCTTGAATTACAGTATCATAATTCACACCCAGTATATTGCTAGGCTGTCTGCAGCACTCGGAGTGAGGTGTATTCCATTTTTAGTGCCAGCCCACGGATCTCTTTGTGCAATATATATGTGTTTAGCTTCCCTGGGAATTGAGAGCCCGCGACGGTACGAGATTGACAGCCCGGGAGATTACGGGAGAATGCAAAGCAGGTACAAGGGCAGTGGAAAGTAATTCAAACTGCCTGACTTTTATGCAACTACCTTAGAAGTGACGTGGCGGGCAGCGGGTGGGAGAGCGGGATGAAAGCGTGCCGAGGTAACCGAAAGCACCAGGGTCTCCCCAGCAACCAACATTATCGTTTTTTTGGCTCTGAGTTATGGTGTTGGCATGCGCAGGCGGTTCCCTGTGCAGGGCACCCACAGCTGCGCTGGCACCTCTGCAGTGTGCTGGGGACAGATGGATTCTGGGTGCAGGGGCCATGTCATGCTGCCAGTGCTCAACTGCATCCTCGCAGTGGTGCTTCCTGCCGTCTCGGCAAAGATACAGCCCCAAAGGTCTGCAGGGAGCAAACGGCTGCTCCTCTGCGAGCGCAGGTCGGCTCTGCAGCGGCTGGTGTGCCTCCAGCAGCACCGGGGGTCCCCGGGGGCCCCTCCTGGAGCAGGTGACAGCACTATGCCGGCAGCCAGAGCAGTGATCCCAGTCAGCTTCAGACTCGCTGATGCTCTCCACCACCACTGCCTGGGTGCTGGCCACCGCCACCTGCCAAACACGTGGCAAATTTACTTGCAAGTGCCAAGTTGCTTGCAAATCTTGAGTTCTTGCTGACTGCTAAGACCAGAGCACAGTCCTACATGCGTAGGGAGAGCAGAGCTCCTCGGAGCTGGGGTGTGGCAGACGGTCTCTGGGAGCAGCGCTGGCAGGCCAGGCGGGTAAGGACAGCCTCGGAGCGCTGCCCTTCTCTCCGGAGACATGCCCAGGTGTATTGGGTTTGTGTGGCAAGGTTTTGGTAGCAGTGGGGCTACAGGGGTGGCTTCTGTGAGAAGATGCCAGAAGCTTCCCCTACATCCAATAGAGCCAATGCCAGCTGGATCCAAGACGGACCCACCGCTGGCCAAGGCTGAGCCCATCAGTGACGGTGGTAGTGCCTCTGGGATTACGTATTTAAGAAAGGGAAAAACTGCTGTGCAACAGCAGCCAGAGAGAGGAGTGAGAATATGTGAGAGGAACAGCTCTGCAGACCCCAAGGTCAGTGAAGAAGGAGGGGAGGAGATGCTCCAGGCGCCGGAGCAGAGATTCCCCTGCAGCCCCTGGTGAAGACCATGGTGAGGCAGGCTGTGCCCCTGCAGCCATGGGGGTCCACGGTGGAGCAGATATCCACCTGCAGCCCGTGGAGGACCCCGCGCTGGAGCAGGCGGATGCCCGAAGGAGGCTGTGACCCCATGGAGAGCCCACACTGGAGCAGGCTCCTGGCAGGACCTGTGGAGCTGTGGAGAGAGGAGCCCACGCTGGAGCAGGTTTGCTGGCAGGACTTGTGACCCCGTGGGGGACCCACGCTGGAACAGTCTGTTCCTGAAGGACTGCACCCGGGGAAAGGACCCACGCTGGAGCAGCTCGTGAAGAACTGCAGCCTGTGGGAAGGACTCAGGTTGGAGAAGTTCATGGAGGACTGTCTCCCATGGGAGGGACCCCACGCTGGAGCAGGGGAAGAGTGTGAGGAGTCCTCCCCCTGAGGAGGAAGGAGCGGCAGAGACAAGGTGTGATGAACTGACCACAAACCCCATTCCCCATCCCCCTGCACTCCTTGGGGGGAGGAGGTAGAGAAATCAGGAGTGAAGTTAAGCCCAGGAAGAAGACAGGGTTGGGTTTATTTCTCCTTACCCTGCTCTGATTTGATTGGTAATAAATTAAACTAATTTCCCCAAGTCAAGTCTGTTTTGCCTGTGACAGTAATTGCTGAGTGATCTTCTTGTCCTTATCTTGACCCACAAGCCTTTTGTTAGATTTCCTCTCCCCTGCCCAGCTGAGGAGGGGAGTGATAGAGCGGCTTTGGTGGGCACCTGGCATCCAGCCAGGGTCAACCCACCACACCAGGCTGTCTCCTAAACAGAGAACTCCTCCTGAAGTTACCTATCTGCCTTGAAAAGCAGACTCTGAGCTTCCTCCAGCTCCTTGGCCACTGCCAGGCAAGACAGACTGCCCAGGGACAAGTCCCTGCACGAACATCCCTGCCGGCAGCCCCTGGGGCGAGGGGAAGCAGGGCCCTGCCGGGAAGCAACGTGGAGGAGAAACTCAGCCCTCTGCAACCGCCGTGGCAGCAGGACCGATGGCTGATGCCGGGGATACATCACCCCAGCCCAGGTCATGGACAGGCGAGAGTGATGGGAGACAGCCCCCCAGCTGGGACAGCCCCTGCTCCTTGCAGGGATGAGGCAACGCTGCCATCCTCGTTCTCCATTCCCAGTGAAACATTCTGATTTCCAGAAGTACTAATCAAAATCATTCTTGATTATGGCAAAAACAACCTCTGCTGAATTATTTTTTTTTAATGCAATTAACAAGGGTATATGGTAATTCCAAGCAATCTTGCTCTTGAGATTAAAGGAAAGCCTGCCAGGAAGCACATGAATAAAGCTTTAAGATGAGAATTTGCATAATGAAGACTTTCTCTTTGTGAAGGGACTAGGGGTGGTTATGTTTGAAACCTATTAATGGAAATGCCTAAAAGCCTCCGCTAAAGTCCATGCGGCTGCCGTGACCCGCGCAGGCTCCGTTGCCCCCGCTGCCCTCCACGCTGCTGGCGCTGCAGGGTCCCACCGGAACGTCAGGTCCACAACACTCCCCGTCCTGCCCTCTCCCTGGGCAGAGTGGCGGGGTGAGCTGTGCCGCGCCGGGCACGCCGGATGGGGCAGGACAGGCAGTGTGGTCCCTGCGCGAGCAGCGCTGTCTGCGGCTCAGGGCAACGCACCCGGTGTGGGTTCTTAAGCCACGGGAAAATTCTGTGTTTCTGTGCGCTAGGGCAGCCGGATGAGAAGCAGATGTCTGTTGCAATTTGATTTCAAGGCTTACTAGGAATAATTCAGATTATTTGGCGGCAGCACCTGATGTGCTTGGCACCCAGCAAGGGTAGCAGAGGTGGTGAGGAAAATGGGACCAGCAAAACCAGCCTGCATCTGGTGGGCTCCCAGCTCCTTCTCAGCAGACACCATTAGCACCACGATGTGGGGCTGGGCCAGAAAGGCGTCCTGGTGTGCAGGAGAAGGGAAGCCCTCACTGGGAACTGCCCCGCCAGGCGCTGAACACTTAAGGGACGGCGGTGCCCATCCGCCCTGCGCCATGCCGACGGCTGCCCGAAGGTCCGAACGCATCTTCTCCCCACCTCAGGTGGAAGGACAGACCTCCAGGTTGCTCCCAAAGCACCCAAAGAAGCAGCGCTACCCCCCACACCCCGCGGTGTCCCACAGCCCCAGGAAGCAGCCGGCGGCTCAGCCTCCGCCACCACGGCCGCACCGGGAGCTGCCGGCAGGTCACTCTGCAGAGACCAGACAAAAAACACGTTGGGGAGGAGTTTCTCATCTGCTGCCATCTCGCGCAGCCTTTCTCACGCCTCCACAGCAAGATTTAAAACTCCGTGGAGAAGCACCCTCGTCTCCTCTTTCCCAACAGCCGCATCTGGTAACCGGCTTGCAGAGAGCCCGTGGTATTTATCAGGTGCACCTGCACGAGGGCTGCAAGGAAACCTGGAAAGCTGCGGGCTGAGGACAGGTGCTGGCCTCTTCCTCCTGAATTTTGGCATGTGAGAAGAGCCCCTGCTCCAGACCCGTCTGCAGGAGGATGAGCTTTGCCACCAGGCTCTTCTTCCCCCAGCACTGTCCTTCTTGGAGCAATGGCAGCTCCCACCACCAAAGCCACCAGCCTCCACCACCAAACCCATCAGCCTCCACCACCAAAGCCACCAGCCTCCACCACCAAACCCATCAGCCTCCACCACCAAAGCCACCAGCCTCCACCACCAAACCCATCAGCCTCCACCACCAAACCCACCAGCCTCCACCACCAAACCCATCAGCCTCCACCACCAAACCCACCAGCCTCCACCACCAAACCCATCAGCCTCCAGCGCCAAACCCACCAGCCTCCACCACCAAACCCATCAGCCTCCAGCGCCAAACCCACCAGCCTCCACGACCACACAGCCAGCTCCCGAAAGGGCAAAAAGCACCATCAAATCCAGAGGCGTTTCTTCATGCTAAACTCTCATCCCAACTTTCTCCTTCTTCCCAACGCTTCTCTTTCACCTGCTTTCAGTCTCACCAATGCAAACCGGTGGGGTTTACTGTATTTCCACGTTTTATTAAAAAAATTGGATGAGAAAGGCTATTAGTGGGGTGGATCGGTTGCTGCAAGTTGATTTTTGCTTCTCAAACCAGCGCGGGACAGCCAGCTCGGAGGCTGCAGGAGCGTGGCAAAGGGGTCTTTCTCCACACGCCTGGGGACTGAGACGCGAAGGAGCAAATTTGTCGTCGGAGGAAAACAAAGCATTTCCGCACGTTTGACTGCTCTGCCAGTGTGAGCATGTCACTGTGTTAAAGCTGCGAGCGGGAGGGGGCTGCAAGCGCCAGCTGGCCCGGAGATGCCGCGGCTCTGCTAGAGACAGCCTAATCCTGGGGGGACGTCCCGAGCACCCATGGACAGCCACACAACATCTGTTTCGGGGGGGGGATGCTCAGCCCAGGGCTGTGCGCAAGGTGTTTGTGTGGGGCAGCGAGGGGCCCACACCACGCATCACATTGCACTGGCTGCTGCCACGCGATGTGACCGAAGTCGGTGTAACAGCAGCAAGGCCATGGAGGAGCCCCGGTGCCGGGGGGACTGTCCTGGCTGGCAGGGTGCTTGGCCGCAGCCCCGGTGCTTGCGGCACAGCAAAGGGCCCATGTATGTCCTTTAATGCCATTCCCACCTCACCCTTTGGGGACAACCCCAAGGAGGAGTATGGTTGCACAGTGCCATGAACTACATCACCCCCAGCGTAAGCTCTGTGCAGGGACCGCCGAGGGTTTGATCTGCCGAATGAAAGCGCCTGGCCCCCGGGAGGGTGCATAGCCTCCGGCTGGGCTGCAGCTCTCAGCTCCGTAGGAGACCAGCAGCTCCCCGACCTGCTCGTGCACCCCACACTCCCCAAAAACACCGGCCAGAGCAGTACCCCCCACCATGGACAGATGAAGACCGCCACGTGCCGGCAGCAACCCTCAACAGCTCGGAGTGAAAAGCAAAGCCCCGTCAAGGGCAGTGCTACCGGAGCTAGGAAAGGCTTTACATCAGAGTTTCCCACGGGATGCCTTGGACCGGCAGCCACTGACTGGGTCTGCCCCATCTCTGGCTCCACAGCATCGTCCTCTCTCCAACCCCACACTGAACGAACATTTCACCAGGTCCCCAGCGCGGTCAGAAAGCAGGTAGCCCTGTTCGGGCAATACAAGATGCCAAGCAAAAACGGTTTTCTTCAGCAGCAGCACTCAAAGCTTTCAAGGTTTCCAAGGCTCTCTGACATCTCTGCATGTAGAGCAGGTGACGTTGTCTAAGCAACTTTACTAAGATAATTGATTTTTGAGGTTTGTGTCACAGAGGTCTCTGTCGCAGCACTGCCAAAACCTGCTTTCAGTTAGTCCCAGACCAATTGCATCGGGAGCAAAAGGCTGGAAGGTTTTTGGGCACAAGTATGCAAGGTTCCTCCCTTTCGGGGGAGTGCCCGAGCCCAGCTGTCCCTGTGGATGGGACGATGCCCAGCTTCCCACGCCTGGGTTGGGTACAGGGGCATTGCGGCCAGGGGCTAACGAGGGCAGGGGGAGCCCAGCCCGTCCCAGCCCTCCCAGGAGCTCTGCCGCTGAGCCTAGAAAGCAAATCTCACCTTCTCTGGGACTCTGGGAAAAAGCTCCCGGTAACCCTCAATAATTCAAAGGTGCATCTGATGGGAAAGGAAGTTGTTTCTTCTTTTCGCTCTTTTCCTGTTTGTTTGGTTTGGGGTTTTTAAAGGAAGAACAATTTATTATACCTAAAGGGGGAAAGGATGTAGACAGCGTCATTTTTTTCTTCCCAGACCCCAACCACTTGGCGAGTGTCAGAGGGGAAATTAGCACTGACCCCATTGCACAGGTTAGGGAATGATTAAAGGTGACTTTCTCACGTCACAGAAGAACCAACTGTGTCATCCAGGACTCCGGCTTGTCCCCCTCCAGATGCAGTGTGCAGGGGTCTGCTGGAGAACTGGATTACTGCTCCTGCAGCAAGGGAAGGGGAGACGTGGGGTGCCGTCACCCCGCTCCCGAGCAGGCGCCAGCCTGGTTTGCCCGCAGTGGAGGGCGGACGGCCACGGCCCGGTGCGGCGATGCTGAGAGCCAGCCCTGCCAGGGAAAGGCAGGCCAGGAGCAGGAGGTAGGATTTGAGCTGAAACCACTTTGGGGACAGCCTTGTGTCCTGGTGTGCTGCCCCAGCCTTCGCCCAGCCCAGCCTCACCAGGCGTAGGGTGGGAAACACGGACCCCCAACTCCCTCGGTCCGTGATCCCTAGCGAAGGTCAGAAAACACAGCAAGTTCCTTTGCCTCCTATGACTGTGGGTGCAGGGCTGAAAATTGGGGTGCTTTAACGTTTTCCTGCATGCTGTCCACCCAGAAACATTACAAGGTACGTTCCCATTAGCCACTTGATTTCTGCTTACATGTTAAGTAACGACTATGGATTTGCCTATGGCCAGAGACACCTGTTTATCATCCAGACAACAAATTGTGGCGTGAAAGCATTTTGTTCATAACCCAGCGCGGAACAACTGATGACAAAGCCAGCGATGCAGGAGCCCAAAGAAAACCAAAATGGGAGATTAAATGCTTATCACCTGAATCCCGATGGAAAGAGATTGCTCTCATCAGATAAAGATCAAGAGAAGATGCTGTAGTTAGAAGTAGGTAAATAGGGAATTACACGGTAAAAACGCTGGTTCATCACTCGGGATGTGCTGCTCCTGTCATACTGTGCTATTTAAAATCAGAAGCGGAGCGGTAGTGGAAATGAAGACTTGGGCGATGCTGACAGACGGAGCGAGGCCCGGGGAGAGCGCGGGGGGTTACAGCCCTCTCCTCTGGCTGAAGGCATTTGTCTGTCCCCTGTCACCGCAGCCTGCAATGCGGGGCTGTTGCTGCGGCGCAGTGCCTGCAACTGCCTGTTTGCCTTTCCACGGCACCTCACCGTGCAAATACTGGGTATTCGGTCGGGGTGGGGAGTTGTTTAGGATCCAGCCTCTCCTCCTCGCTCTCTGCGCCCTCTGCACATCGGATGCGCTGGGACACGCAGGGCTCACCCGGCCACGCTCCCGCTCCCCCCTGCTTTGGGCGAGGCGGCTCCGCTGCTCCCAGGAGCATCGCAGATCCGGGCAGTGCTGCCAAGGGACCGCACCGCCCTGCCAGGGCAAGGGGCTTCCAGCATGGAGAGACAACAGGGTGGGGGGCTCCACCCCACCCTCCCCAAATAGGAAGCAGCAGCAGGGATCTGCTGGAGGTAATTTTGAGCAGGTGGTGCAGGAATGAGCAGTGATTTTTAACCGCCGGCTGTGGCCAGCTGGGCCAGACCACCCCTCTTGGCTCACCCATGGCCAGGAAAGCTGCTGCTCGAGCCTGTGGTGGGAAGCTGTGCCATGTCTCTCTGCCTTTTGCACCGGCTCATTTTCAATAAGGTGGGTTTGGCTCCTTGCTTTCATTGGGGAGCTTGGAGAAGTCCCCTGGGAAGCAGAGTGGGGATGTGCATCCACTCCCTGCTGCTTCCCGTGCCCAGCACAGGCTGCGTCTGCAACTGGGGAGGTAAAGCCAGCTTTACCCAGAGCCTGCCCCCCACATCCAGCTGGGGGCCCCTCACTACGAGAAGGACACTGAGGTGCTGGAGCGTGTCCGGAGAAGGGCGATGAAGCTGGTGAGGGGTCTGGAGCACAAGTCTGATGAGGAGCGGCTGAGGGAACTGGGGTTGTTCAGTCTGGAGAAGAGGAGGCTGAGGGGAGACCTCATCGCTCTCTCCAGCTACCTGAAAGGGGGTTGTGGTGAGGTGGGTGTTGGTCTCTTCTCCCATGTAACTAGTGATAGAACAAGAGGAAATGGCCTCAAGTTACAGCAGGGGAGGTTTAGGCTGGATATTAGGAAACAGGCTGCCCAGGGAGGTGGTAGAGTCACCATCACTGGAGGTGTTCAAAAAACGTGTGGATGTGGCACTGCGGGACATGGTTTAGTGGGCATGGTGGGGTTGGGTTGATGGTTGGACTTGATGATCTTACAGGTCTTCTCCAACCTTAGTGATTCTGTGAGCACCCACCATGTTCCCATCACCTCCCAAATGCGCTGCAAGGAGGCAAAAGCAGAGTCTTGTTATGCAGGTAGGAAAGGTCTGCTGAAATACTTCTGCCAGGGGAAAAAAGTGTTTCTGTTAAGTCAACGACAACTTATCAGGACAAATTTCTGAAAGTTTTTGTTACAGAACTTCATGGTTTTTTTAAAAAAATTATTTCATTTTTTAAAAAATTAAAAAAATTAGTAATTTTTTAAAATTAAAAATTATAGTTTTAAAAAACTATAATTTAACATGACATTTTTAAGTCATGAAAGACAGCTGTTTAATCCTGAGACAAAACTCTTCTTTAGATGAAGGAGGTGCACAGCTACCTGGTTTTGACTCCCATCACCAGAGGAGCAGATGCCTTATAACCAGAGCACTGTTTGCTATTGATGTGGCATGAAATAATTTAAACACAAAAATAGGAGCTCACTGAGTTCAAAGAGGAATCCACCGACATGTCTCTTCCTGACCCTTGTGGAGGAAATAGCACCAACATCTACAAAACCAACGGTTTGTAAACTGTTATTTTAATTCAAGTGTTACGGCTTTGAGATTTCCTCTGCAAAAGTATCTAAATCATTCACTCAGTTAAGACCATCATTACAAAAGAGAAAGAAGGAATATATCTGTTTTTTCAAACATATGCTATAACGTCACTGAAAAATGCTCTATTTTCTGTATGAGGCCAAAGATGTGTATTGGGATCTGTGTGCATTTTTAAAACCACACACGGGCTGTCCTATGGATTTTTGCAAACAACAAATTCTGGTTTCCATGCAAATAATTACACACAAACGGCATCGTAGCATCCGCTCAGTGTCTCTGACAGTGCGTGAGACAGTCTGTCACCAGCAGCAGTAGCTGATGCCCGCCCCAGCTGAAGCACCGGGGTTAGAAACCAGCCTGTTTCTGGGTCACAAAGCCGGGCTTTGCCTGGGGGCCAGAGGGATGGTCAGGGCAGGCTTGCACCAGCTGGAAGCATCGCCTTGGATGCTTCGGCTTTGGGGGGCTGCAACCTCTTCAGCCTGGTGTTGCGTTGGGCTCAGGTTGCATGGGGATTTCTCTGGCCAAAAGAACTGCCAGGGTGGGGAAAATGTGCTGGGCAAGGGGGAAGTTTCGCCAATTCTTGGTCTTTCTAACCTCTTCACGGCACGAAAGCTTACCCCAGGGTACACTCAGGCTCTGCAGTGAAAATTCTGCAAATCTTCGAGAGGAACGCTATGTATCAGATGGCAGGATGGGACCCAGGGAGGTTTTTACTCCAAATGAGCTAGACGGGGTCTGGCATTAGCTTCTCTCAGATTGTATTGTCTGGAAAGACAACCCAAGTCCTGCAGTAGCGGGGACACCTGAATGGAGATAGCTGGTCATCGTGGAGACACGTGCTCCACCAAGCTGCTTGCTTTTATCCCATAGAGGTCTTATAGAGATCTGACACAGAGATAGAGACTTTTCCCTAAGCTCCTACCCCTAAAAGCACAGGTTTGTCGGCAGACAACACTTCATGGCCACAGATTAACGTGCTGTTCAAAATCTTATCACATATCTAATGTCCCTTCTGCAGCACAAGCACCTCCTTTGTCACCCACAGCTGGGTCTGGAAATCTCTTCTGCTTGTTTAGCTTTTGTCTCCTGCCCTCCTGGAGCCCCCCCTGCAGCCACCCCTAAACACCCAACCAGGAGTACATCCTTTTGAAGTGGGATTTCGGTAAGATTCTTTCGACGTTGACAAGTTCTTTCTATCCAGATTTCTTTGGGTGTGGGGAAAGAGCATTTCAAAGGGCGAGCAAAATGCTGAGCAATTGTCTTTTCCCAACACCTTGTTTGCTGGAGACAACCCCATGCCAGCCGCACCGCTGCTCGCCTGCAGAGCCTTCCAACAGCAGAACGATGCTGTTCACAGCATCCCTCCTCCCTGCCTGAGCCGCCAGCTCCAAAATCTTGCCAATGCCTCTGGTTTTGCTTTCTTTGGCTTCTCTACACATATATGCCATGCCAACACTGAATCCCTACAGCAGACTTGGTGCACTCCTTCCCTGAAGACGCTGCTCATGTGGTTGGGTATCTCAGGGAAGAGAAGCTTGGACTCGGCATCAGCTTTCTGCCTGTGGCCCCAGTACTCCTACCACAATAATATTCTGTGTTTCCTAGACAAGGTTGGAAAGCATTGTAAAAGGATTTTGGAGTGACAAGAAGAGAGTTTTGTAAATATGTGTTAACATTAACTTCACCCACATCACAGCAGTAGGCTGAGCTTCAGAAGATCAAACCCAAACCTGACCCTGTGCGGCTCCGCTGAAATCCCTGCGAGTGTACAGAAAGCGTTTGCCTCTCGCTTTGCGATGGCTAACGGGCTTGTATTGGGGTTCTCTGTTTTCTTCTCAAAAGCGCCGTTCACTCGGCAAACATGCTCTTGTGCTCTCATCCCAAATCACAGCTAGTGACTCCAGCATCTGGATCCCCACCTTTGAAGTTTCCTTTTCAAAAAAGTCCTTTCATGTTCTGCGTTTTGATATGCCACGTTCATTTTCTCCCATTTTCCTCTATTCAAGTTCTTCCACCAGTTGTGAATTATATCAGTCAATCAGATTACAAAGGAATTATTGCAAATGTTTTCTCTTTGCCATCAGTATTATGTAATTTATTAAACATATGTTTTGTTATTAGAGTGGCTTCAGAAGCACCATCTAATAAAACCCCAGTTTTTCCTTTAGTTAATTGTAAAGTCAATGCCTTAAACCTCCAGGAGATCTTTTTCCAAGGAGAAACAAATTTGTTTTTAAACTGAGCAGTCCTAAAAGTTTATTCTAGTCAACACTGGAGATCAATAGACTTTTCTGGTTTATGTGCTTTAAGGGCTGAAACGGTTGCAACAGATGTAAGGAAAAAATTACATTTTTGTAGAGGGGAAAAAAACCCAAGAGTTAAATGGCCATTTCCAAGCATAGATATTACTAGGCTGGTAGAAGAAAAAGTTCCGAAATACAAGCAGAAGTATGGAAATTAATTATTTCCAAAGCTCTGTACATAAATATCTGAGCATGGCACATTTAATTAATGCATATTTGTTCAGAGATAATTTGTAAGAAAACCAATTTAGCTTCTCCCGCTCTGTCATATGCACTAAAGACACTATCAAAGTAAAAATTATTCTTTAAATCTATTAGTTTGATTCACTGCTGATACCTAGTAATTATAAATTTAATAACATAATAATGTATTATAACAAAGATTTTTAGCGCAGGTGAACGCCTTACAGAACGCTGCTATCGCCTTCACTTTCGACAGCAGTGCCAAACCAAGGCGGGTCACCTGGCACCAGCACCCCCTTTTTTGCCAGCTGTGTCCACCACTGCCCGCCGCAAAATGGAGCCCGGACACCTGGAAAAACACCTGGAAAAGAGCTGGTTCCTTTCTGCTTTCTCTGCACTCTCGGTTGGGCACCGTTGTGCGGAGATTGTGCAGAGGAGCTGCCTGCAGTGACTGCAGCCATCTGTGCAACAGTTATAAATAGCTAATTATACTGTCTAATATTACTTTCACATTTAAGTAATTATTGTAATTGCTGGTGGGATATTGTAGTCACACTTGAGAGGAGAGGTGATCTGTGAGACGCTCCCTACTAAGACATGGGATGACAACATGGAAGAGTTGCCCGTCACTGCTGATATTGCAACTTTGGAGGACGTGCCCAAGTATTCTTATTGCCAGTTTGTAATCACAAAGTTTTTCTTCAAGCTTTTCTTACACAACGTAAAGCATAAAATCTGGATGTGCCCCTTCTGCCTGGCCTGTAAGAGGTAAACTTGCGCTCCCTGCAAGAACACTGACCTCGTACATCAAATCTGCCATTTTTCCATGAAAACTCAATCAGTGCATTTCTGTCTGGCTTACCATGAGAGTGAGGACAGGAGAGGGGAAAAAAATGATTGTGGGAAGTTCCTTGTTTGACTGTTTTCCTTATAATTTCGTACAAACATGTGGCTAACCCTGGATGACTCAAACATAACTACTTTCTGGAAAAGCCGTAGATCTGTGCATTTAAAACATCATGCAATGCGCTAGCATAGGGAACGCTTGCCTCTGGCTGCTGCTCCAGCTGCAGCAAAAAGGCTTTGCAGGGCGTTTGGTTTCCTCCACTGCCTCAAAATACTGTAATGCTGCTGCCCCCACTGCACTGTGGGAATACCCCGGAGTTTAGCGGCACTGGAAAACGGCTTGGTGCTCTGCAAGCAATTCCTATTTCCAGCACTGCACCCGCGGCCAGATGGGTGGTGAAGGCGGAGGGAGCACGGCAGCTCAGAGGCGTGGATGGATGCGGCACGGCTGTGTCCGATAGCCCACTGGGCGCTGAAGCGCACAGTCACGTATGAAGGGAAACGCAGTGGAATTTGACCAAACCCAAAACCTACCATATTTTATCAATTAAAAAGTGGGGTTTTGTTCCTGCTTTACTGGACAGCCACAGCCAAGATGCACATTACTCTGGTGTCAATGGTGGATCCGGACCTCAGCTGCAGGAATCACGCTAAGTACCAATTTTGTTGTCTAGTTTGCTATCCTGGGTTCTTGGAGGTTTACAAATGACCGAGCTTGCAAGAGACTGGACTGTCTGCGACCCACCATTGGCAGCGCTGGAAAGACTGTTTCAGAACAAGAAGGCAAAAAAAAAGCCAGTGAATAGAGGCAATAAAGAAATTTGATTTCTGTTGCTGCTGTCCTGAGGAGCCGGGGTGGAAAGCCCTACCTCGGAAACCCACTTCCTTACCACCACCTGGTATTTTCCTGTGGGCACGGGATGACGGCGGGGAGGCTGCCCTGGTACCCAGAAAGCCAGTTCAGTGCTCAGGTGGGGAAGGGCTCTCCGAGCTGCCATCAGGGCACTGCAAAGCTGCTCCAAAACATTTGGGAGAGAGACACAGGGAGGAGCAAGCACCCACCCGTGGGTTGGGAGAGCCACTACCAAAATACCCAAACACCAGGGGAGGAACCGGAGGCCACGTGGAAAAGCTGAAGCCCCACACCAGTACGTCGTCTCTACGCGTCCGGTGTCGGCAGGGCTCTGCGCTGAGGAGGTTGCAAGCGCAGAGCCCGCTTACCTTTATACAGTTATTTCCAGGGAGAGGCAAGTTAAAGCAGCTCAGACAGGAGCTGAACTTAATGTTGTTCAATTACCTGTGAAGCCTTGTGCTGGCAGGAATGATTTATGAACGTTTCAGTGAAATTCATTTTGATACAAACACAGCCAAGGATATTTAAGAGCTGGACCTTGCAGCCCAGTGCTCCAAAATGAAAAGGAACAGCATTTTTCTTTGCCCACGTTGCAAACAACACGGAATGCAAATAGCTTTGCTGCTGACTAATCAGATTTTTTTTTTTATTTTAATCTAAAATCAGGACTTTATGCACAGTTTCTTAGCTCAGCCTATCAAACTGGTATCCACCAATTAAAAATGCAGCCACTAAACTGGTGAGCACAGGCAACTCTGTACCACACTGTTACCCTTCCAGGTGCACGAACAGGTAAGTACCTAATGCAAACAGAGACTAATTCCAGGCTGACTCATGGTAAACCTAATCTCTTCCAACAGCAAAAGCTGCTTGTGGCCCAGCTCACTCTTCGTTTTGATGCTAATACCCCCTAACCAATCTGTTTGATGGGTGCCTCTTAGCTAATAGCAGATTTTTGGGGAAAAACTCTCCCAAGGCCTTTTACATAATTGCTGTCTATTTTCTCTGTACAACCTTTAAGAGGTCTTTTTTCTATTCAAACAAACAAACAAACAGCTTTTTAAGAGTACTTTTTTCTTAAAGGAAACAGAGAGTTGTGGTAAGCTTTGTATTGCTATTAATTCCCCTCCTCCCCCCCAAAAAAGCATGGTTTTTTTCCCTATCTTCCTAGTTCCTGTCCAGCTGGGATGGATTTCTGGGTTAGACTATTCTGATCTGCAGAAATCGCAGGGGGACTAAAAAAGAGCGAGAATACACCCAGCAGCCTGAGAAATTTGGGTCACACCGAGAATCCGCTAATCCAACAGCTCAGTAAGCAGAGAGACAAAACCAAACTCCTTTCATGACATCTCTGGGAGTCCCTCTCTTTCGGATTATCCGAGTCACAGGCTGCTACCGAGCTTTGTACCTGCAGCATCGCGCATTTTGTTTAAACGTCGGTGTGACACTTCCTCACAAAGCGGCATACGCTGCATTCCGAGATGCTTTAGTCACCAGTACTGTCATCTAATGACGGGTTTAGAGCCATCGTATCTGTCAGAGAGCTGTGCAGGAGCATCCCCAGCCACCGAGCAGGGGGAGAAGGGACAGGCGCTACCGGGGGACGGTAAGAGCCGGGGCGCGGGGGGGTGACTAGGGAATGGCTGTGGCCGGGCCCGGCCCTGGTGCACAGGCTGGCGTCCCGCCACCCGCTGCAGTGTCGGGGTGGGGCCCCGGGGGGTGCGGGGCCCCCCAAGCGCTATCCCCCTGCGGTGCGCCCTCCTGGGGACCCTCCTCGGGGGTGCATCTCCCCGGCCCCGTGAGCCCCCCGCCCCCGGGGAAGGCTGCGTGCTACCGGGGGACGCACCCAACCCGGGGACCCCCAGGGCCGGGGGGGGCTGCAGCCTCTGCGGGGTTCCCCCTCGGGGGTGCATCCTGCGGGGTGACCGCGGACGGACGCAGAGGCGGTTTCCGCCGTGCCGGAGCCGGGCCCGGCGCCGCGATCATGCGCAAACCGCGCCGCGCCCCGCGGGGACCCCCCCCCCCGCCCCGGGCCGCCCCCTCCCGCTGCAGCCCTGCGGTGCCGGCGGCCGGGCCGCCCTACCTGCGCCCAGCAGCGCGGCGAAGGCGAGGAGGAGCCCCAGGAGGCGGCGGCGGCCGGTCATGGCGCGGCGGGGCTGCGCGTCTGCCGCGGGGACCGCCGCCTGCCTCCGCCGGGGCGGGACGGGGCGGGACGGGGCGGGCGCACGGTGCCACCGCCCCCCGCTCCGGGCCGCGCCGCGCTCTCGGCCGGCCCCCGGCCCCGCGGCGGGGAGGGGGGCGTCCGACGAGCGGCGGAGCCCCGGCGGGAGCTGCGGCCCCCGGGGCATTGCTGAGCCCCGGCACCGGCGGCTGCCGCGCTGGGCGGCCCCGCGCCCTGCCCGCCTCTTCCCGTCGCGGCGAAAACGCGTCCCGGCCCCGGCGCGCATCCTCCCGCCGGGCGTGTGCGGTGGCTGCCGCTGGGCTCAGCCCCATATTTACGCACCGAAGTGGGGAGAATCCGCGCTGCAGATAGCGACGAGGAGACGCGCAGGAAACCTGTGCGGGGGTTTGGGTTGCTGCTGCCTGGGTGCGATGCGCTGTAGCGGCGGGCGGGGCGGGGAGGGCCCGGCGGGCAGGACCCCCGGGGGCCGTGTGTGGCGGCGGGCAGGACCCCCGGGGGCTGTGGGAGCCGTCTATGGCGGCGGGCAGGACCCCCGGGGGCTGTGGGAGCCGTGTGTGGCGGCGGGCAGGACCCCCGGGGGCCGTGTGTGGCGGCGGGCAGGACCCCCGGGGGCCGTGGGAGCCGTGTGTGGCGGCGGGCAGGACCCCCGGGGGCCGTGGGAGCCGTGTGTGCCGGCGGGCAGGACCCCCGGGGGCCGTGGGAGCCGTGTGTGCCGGCGGGCAGGACCCCCGGGGGCCGTGGGAGCCGTGTGTGGCGGCGGGCAGGACCCCCGGGGGCCGTGGGAGCCGTGTGTGGCGGCGGGCAGGACCCCCGGGGGCTGTGGGAGCCGTGTGTGGCGGCGGGCAGGACCCTCGGGGGCTGTGGGAGCCGTGTGTGGCGGCGGGCAGGACCCCCGGGGGCCGTGGGAGCCGTGTGTGGCGGCGGGCAGGACCCCCGGGGGCTGTGGGAGTCGTCTATGGCGGCGGGCAGGACCCCCGGGGGCCGTGGGAGCCGTGTATGCCGGCTGGGCTCAGCAGTGGTGCCGGGATGGGGCGATGGTGCCGGGCGTGGGTGCTCTGCCCCGCTCCCGGGAAGGGGCTCCGCAGAAGTGCAGGGGAGGGAGCTGCTGCAGTGTCACCCTTTCATGCCAAGTTTTTAATGTGGAGGTTACGGAGCCACAGAAATGTTGGCTGGAAGCGACCTCTGGAGGTCTCTAACCCAAACGCCCCCTCGGAGCGAGACCCACGGACGGCAGGGCACAGCAGCCATGGCTTTGTCAGGTGGGGAGTTGAAAACTTCCAGGGACAGAGGCTCCCCCACCTCTCTGAGTGACCCACAGCCGTGCTGCCCCACTGCCTAGTGACGGAGAGTCTCCTAGGTCCAGTCTGACCCTCCCGAACCGCTTCTTTGACCATCACCCCCAGTTGCGTTGCCTGCCACTGCCAAGAGGAGGTTGGCTCTGTCATCTTAGTAACAGCCCTTAAATAGCTGTAAGCTGCGGGTAGAGCTGCCCTCAGCCTTTTCCTTGCCAAAGCAAACAAGCCGCCCCTTGTAGTTCATGTGCACCAGGTGCTGGACCCTCTTCTCTACATCTTTTTTAAATGGGGGGAGGGAATTGTTAATAATACAGTAAGTATCTTCTTTGTTGATATCTATATGTTGTTTCGCTACAGAAAAGGGGGTGAGGATGCAGCCTGTATTTGGGAGGAATTCTTAAAGCCTTAGTGGGGACTGAAGCCTGCAGAAGTGTCTGGATTGTCCTAGTCCCACCCCACCTTACCGCAGGTGGGAGATACTGCTGTGCCCCACTGCTCCAGCCAAGTGTCAGAACTGCCTTGGGTCCACACGATGCTTTTTGTCCTTGGTGGGAGCATCACTTGAAAAGATAGTGAGCAAACAGACCATGGAGGAGTTGCAGTCCTCTTTAGAAGTGCCTGGGTTGAAGGATGTGGTGGGGTAGCAGGGGGAGGGATGCTCTACTGCTGATTTTCCTCTATGGCCACACAGAAGGTTGCAGGCTCCATGGCTCCCAGTGCCTTGCCTCCCACAAACCTTCGGGGGGGAAGGCACCAGGGCAGGTTTCAGTAAGTCAGCGTAGTTCAGCGCGCTCCTGTCATGCTATCGGAGTTGCAGACGCTTCTGTACTGTGCAATTGTCTCTGCTGCTGCAGCAACTAAGAGGAGTAACAGGGGTCCCAGATTACAGAGAAGCTACGCTGGAGAAGATGCAGTTCAGCTGCTATACAAGACCATCCCTGCATTCACACTATTGCCTCTCTTCCTATTCGTACAAAGAGAAATTCAGGATTACAGTCCCGTTCGAGTCAAACTAAAGGAAACTAGCAGGACAACGTTTGTATCTTCCCAGTCTGGTTCCCCAATAACCTCTCCATCAGCTATTTGCATTTCAATGGCTTTCCAAGCCTCTGGTAATTGTTGGGGGAGGAGGCGGGTAAAAAGGCTATTATATTAGCGTTAGATCAGCTTTAGCAAGCCTGAAGGCATGAGAGAGCATCGCAGCAGCTGATGCAACCCGTGACAGTATATTGTTTGCCATTCTGTGCGAGCCTGGGGTGCGCACCAACGCTTGTGAGTTGATTCATAATTACAAAGAAACGTATGAATGTAGCATTTAATTGGCAGCAAGGCAGCAGCAGCGCTGCGCTCCGAAGCTGGAGGGAAACGGGGCGGTACAAACCAGGAATTCATGTTGGAACCGTTCATCTGGCTGAACCCGCCAACATCCCAGGGTGCCATCCCTGGCCCGTCATGCCCGGCCGGAGCTGGGGCTGTGTGCGGCGGGCAGAGGTTGTGTCTTTAAGGGAGACCGAGGCCAAGGCAGCTGGAGAGCCTGGGGACTGGCCAGCAAGTGACTCAGCGTCGCCTGACCTGTGCCCAGGAGTCCAGGCTATTCTTGGTTCAGGGTGTGTTTAAGGCAGGCAGCCCGGCCTTAAACGCTTCCAGCTCCTCTGCCGAGGATGTGCCCGTGCCGAGGCCGGAGCCTGGCACACGTTATGTGGTCCAGGAGCGCAGTGGATCGCTTTCCTCCAAGCTCGAGGGAGCTATGACCTTTTCATTCTCTTCTCTTGAGCTAGGTTAAAGCTGCAGTCTTTAGCAGAATAAACAGCCATTGGAGAAGCTTTCAGCGGGAAAATATACTTGCTTCCCATTACGTTTTAAAAGGTATTGTGCTTAACTTTTCCTCCTGCCTTTGAAAATCTGCTCCCTGGTCTTAGCATGCTTTTGGCTCTCTGAGCAAAAATATGTTTAAAGGGAAGGGGAAATACTGATCAGGAAAGGTAATGCAGGGTCAGACAGAAATCTGATTTAGCATCTTTTTCTTCCTAAATCTATTCAAATAATTTAGCAGGCTCAGAACATGTAATCCGTTAGATCTCAGAGCCCCTCACAGGCACTAATCAATTACCCTTGATAAGTGATGGACACATAAAAAGCATCAATTTAGCTGCTACTGAAGTGCTGCTGTTTTAAAAGCGGAATGAGCTGTCATGTAGCAATACATAGCCTTGCCACACAGTTATCTGTGATGGAAAATGAAAATACTACACACAATTTAAAATGAGCAATTTCAGAGGCTGAGTTACATTTCCGTCTGTGTCCATCTCCTGCCTGAGGTATTGTTGTTTTATGGCCCTGTTTCCAAACACAACAATTCTTTTTTAAGTTAAGAAATTGCTGATTTGGGGGTCTTTTAAATTCCCTTATGAAGCTGGAATGCATCTGGTCAAATTTTCTAAATGCCTTGTTTTCTGAAGTCTTGATTAAAGTTATGATCCAAGTGGTTCCTTTAAAAAAAAATAAATAAAAAAGCAAGCAGTAGCATGAGATGGCAACAGCTACAAAGAGCCCTGAGCCTGCACCACCCCAGCAGCCCTGCCGTTAAAGGACTCGGGGATATTCCCACTCTCTTCCGTCACAGCTGCATCACCGTGGAGAGGGAAGGAGTAGGTTTCCCTGGGCAATGGGCTGGCGGGTCGCCGTGCTGCCGGCTCTGGTCCTGTGCCAGAGCTGAGATCCAACAGACTTTCCTCCTTCAACGCCAGCAGCTGAGCCGAGGGAAGCGGCTGGGGGTCTTCGGGGCTCGGTTCCCCCCAGCCCGCGGCGTGCTGTGGCTGGCTGCGGTGGCTCGCCTGGTGGAAGTCACGGCTGAGTAGAGCTCCCCGTAAACAGACTTACTCCGCTTCTCCCTGCCTGCCAAGTGCGGAGTACTACTCACCGTAACCATCTTCCCATAGAGCCTCCAGTCTGGCCCCTTGCAGAACTGATGCATTGGGGGATATTTGTACAAGCTAATTTTAAGTATGTAATTTCTCTGCCTAAATTAGATGTCTAGACTCCTGCTATAATCAAAGGTGAGAGGCAGGTTCCTAATTACAGTGCTCTGAATCACACCCTAAAAGATCCCTTGTCTGTATGGGGAGCACGGGCGCCTTACGTAGGTGCTTAAAATGGGTCTGAATATTCCCTGTTGTGTCCTGGATCTGCCACCGCTACTGCAAACAAACACAGAACCTCCTCGCCTTGCATAAATCAAATGCTTTAGCTGCACTCTTAAAGGAGAAATGTTAGTAGTACTCAGATGGGAAGTAGCCGGAGAGTGCATTTATTTTTGGCCAGTCCCCTGGGAGCACCTGCCAAGCATTACCTCTCTTTTCAAGCCTGACTGTTCCTGCTGAGAAAGTCTGATGGAGCTTCAAGTCTGGGTTAAGGTGAGTGCCTGGCTCTTCATCAGCTGTCTGTGCCATTTAAAAGGGAAAGAGGAAAGAAAGCTAAGCAGCAGATCGGGTGCGAGGAATGGTGTGCTCATGGTAGAGAGTGCAGGAATGAGAAGAAACAGGACTGCTTGGGTATGGTTTATGTACTGATTAAATACACCTGCCGGTCCCCAAGCATCAGTGCACAGTTTTAGAATAAAAATGATGCATTATAAATTAAATAGAGAAAATTAATTCTGGCGTCGTCTACTCTGGGAAGATAGCCAGTTGCTTAAAACAAGGCTTACGTGCATCTGTTTAAAACTGAAGTAACTGACACAAGCCACAGTGCTGATCTAAAAGGTTTCCGAGTCATTAAAGCCGTTGTGTGGGCAGGCTCAAGAGTCGGCAATGGGGACTTCGGCATCAGGTGAATCGGGCTCTCCCCGTCCGTGGGAGCGCGACCGGAGTGTGCACAGGGATGTGCCTTGCAGGGTGCCTGGAGGTCCCCAGCGCTGAACGGGAGCTGCTGCGGCCAGGCTGCCTCCTCTCCCGCTTCCCAGCATCGTGTCTCCGGGAGTGCGCTGGTCCAGCGCTGGGCGCTGCGCTGCTCTTCTGACAGCAGGACTCACAGACAGGCGTTCGGGACCTTATTGTCTCAGAATAACTGTGATCTCAAATGGAAGGACACTGGGGTCAATGCACATCTTTCGCAAATGCATTAGAAAGTCCTGTTTGTTCCCTAGATTCCTGAAAAGCAGAAAAACCTGGTATTTTCATTTTTTTTTTTATTTTCCACCAGGGACAGGAATCGCTGGCTGAGAATCTGAGGCCTGAACCCAAAGAAAACATATCTCAAGAAGCAGTGTAACTGCTCTGGCCAAGGTTTTTATTTTTTTTTTTTCAGCCTACTCCAGAAGTCTGCAGAATCCAAAAGGGGCTACAGAGTGTAAGGTGATGTTCAGTGCATCAATGAACAGCTGTAAAAGAGCTTTCCTGCCTTTCCCAGCAGTTAATAACTTTGTTGCACAGAACTTAGTTTTTCAGAAAGGCCTCGTGTGTTTTTTGGCTGACTGAAGACTGGCGAGGAATGTTCGTAGTTACAAACGGGGAGAATTTATTATTTTTTAAGGGAAAAAACCCCAAACCCCTCAAACAAACAAACTTGCTTTCACCAAAATCTTTGTTCCTGTTGCTGAGAGTGTGCAGTATTACCTGCAGTAATGAAATGGTGCATAAAGCCGCCTTATTCAGGCTGAGAAGTGTGGAAATTTGAGTGCAGGACAGGTAGTGTCAGGCAATCAGGGTGTCTCTTTGGTTTTTTTCCTCTCGCACTGGACAGGCGTGATCTATGTGGCTGGGTTAGTATAATGGTGGGGTGGCACTGGCAAAGAGCAGGTATGACTCAGGCTGGTACTGCTTGGGAGGAAAGTGGTTTTCTTGCCAAATCCTGGATGCTGGCCCTTGGAGAAGAGAGATGACTGTATCTTCTTGGCTCCTGAACCTAAAGGAGACTTTTAGCACAGCTAAATTGTACATGTCCCTTGGGGAGAGTTTTGAGGCCAAAACCACTAAAAAACCCAGACTCCTTCATCTAAATACAGTCCTAGGAAATTACTGTGGTCTCAATCTAATATGCACTCTGTCTTGTATGATGTTAGCCCTCTTCTGTAAATAAGGTTTTGCTTGTTTACTCCTCATTCTACCCGTAATGGAAAAGTTCCATCAAGCGTAACAGAACTTATGTACAAAAAAGGAAACTAACGCTTCTAAAATCTAAAAAGTTGGGGATTGTTCTTAAGTTATTGTGTGTGGGTTATTTATTTTTTAACCATGCCATAAAATTTTGTAATTGGGCCGTGATTTTATATTAAATTTTGTTCCAGGTTTAAAACCCTATGGAAAAGTGTTCATGTGTCTGGTACCTTCTCTGGGACTCTCATGTAAACGTGAGAGAGAGTTAGAAACCCCAAGTGCTGGAGATGGACAAGTTCTTCTCAGACCAGCGCACAGTTGTTCCCTTGTTAGGAGGGTTCAGGCTCGCTAGAAGCCGGGAATCTCTGCCACATTAACTGGGTAGGTAGGAATTTGATGTTTTTAACTTAGTATTAGGGGGGTAATTTTCTTTTTAGCATCAAACCCTGGGGTCTTATATTAAGTGCTATCGCGTGTGACTTAAAAACAGGAAAATGTGTAGAATTCCGGCCCTTTTTCCATGGTTTTTGCTGTGCTCTGGTCCCAGCTCTTGGGCTGGTCTCCACCGAACGAGTATGTGACCTGACCCCTACTGGTGCACCTCATGATAACACGAGTCGCTGTGGAAGGGTTCGCTCAACGCGCTCTTCAATGAGGTTATTTGCCTACAAACCCAGTTGTTTCTACTGCTGATGCCATAGAGTGGATCTCCAGGTGTAGCAAAACTCCAGGGCTAGCAAAAAGCGGAGCTGGTGGGTGTTTAACTGCTGACTTAATGAAAAGAGAAAGATCTGACACTATTTTGACATATGTCTGAAGTGATTCCGTTTTACTCTCGTAAGGCTTTGAATTTTTTTCCTGTCTTAATTTTAACTCTTTTCCTTTCCCTCTTACTGTTGCTGTGATCATACTGCTTTCCTTCCCCTCTTCCCTCCCCCCTCACCTCCTATATTCTATAACATCTTCCTGAGTTTGGGGGATTTAACAACCTTGTTTCGTCCAGTCCCGGTCTGCATTTGAGCGGGATGCGTGCAGCAATAACAAGCCTGCTCAGATGCAAAGAGCAAACGCAACCCAGCAGAGCGGGCTGACGCGTCGGGCAGACCTCCGGCTGCTGGCAGGTGATTGCAAAGTATAAACCCTGCCCATAGCGAAGACAGAATAGACTCTCCACTAGCACAGGCATTGGCAGAAAGCACATGTGTTCATGGATGTATTCAGGTCTAACGCAATTCCATCGGAGTTTTGTCCTCTGCTTGTCAGTCCAGGTGGTCTGGGCAGGCATAGAGAGGAACTGTCTTTGTGCTGAAGATCTTACCATCAAAATAGACTCCTATTGCCAGACTATAATGTAACAACAAATTCCATGCCCAGACAGAATTCCCACTGATGTCAAAGGTTTTATTTCCACTGAGAAATTAGTAAGTGCTGCGGATTTTGGAATATTATCAACATTCAAACAACAGTCTGGACAGTGTTTTCCCTGCTGTTGTCATGTGAAACACTTAAGGGTGACCATAAGTGTAAGTCTCTGTTACTCTTTCATTTTGTTCATTTGGTGGCAGAATTGTGTCTGCTCAGTTAATTAATTTCTCCTGCTGTGCTCCTGTCTTTCACACACCACCAGGAAAAAACGAAAAGTCTTTGAGAGTGAGACAATGTAGTGTAAACCCATAAAAGTTGTTAGATGGACCTGGGCGAGGTGAGAGGTTCTGAAAGTTGGTTTTATTGTTTAAAAATGGTTTTCCTGTAGAACACAAGTGCGTGTGCCACTGCAGAGTCAGCGGTCAGAGCAGCCTAACAGGAAGGAGGTTGGTTGACCCGTTTGGAGACCCATTATGAAATTCTGTGATAATTCACTGCAAGCGAGTTCATAAGCGATGGGGAAGCTGTGTCTTTCCCATGGAAAGCTGTCAGACCTTTTTACCGCTGGGGTGAGGTTTGTGCTATCTCCTGCGGCTTTGCCCTGGGACCTCAGCCTGCTCTTCGGACCCCGTTGCCGTTCCTGCCACGGTCAGGCCGTGAGCTGTTCCTCCACAAATAGCACTGATGATAATTAAGTTTTCATTCCCCCACCTTGAGCCAACTGCAGAAGTGTAAATATTGTTACTGCTGTTTTTACAGGTGAGGGGAAAGCGGGTGGGGAGAAATGTGGTTTGCGCAGAGACCTCAGCCCTGTGGCCGCGCTGCGAACTGAGCAGCTTGCACTGATGGGGCAGCCTGGGAGAGGCTGGAGAAAGACACCCCATGTGTCTTCTGCTCCAGATGAGGCTGGGGGACCCCAAAATGCCACCTGCCTGGCTCTGTGCAGAACAACACCAGCTTTGACTTGCGTGTCTTTAAGCTGTTGCATTGCTGGTCGCACGAGCGGCTGTGGTCTGCCTTGAGCTGAAGCGCACAGGCTGTGTGCATCTGGAGCCCAGGCTGGTGGGGCTCTCACGCGGCTGTTGCCAGGTGTTAGAGCCAACACGCACCACGGTTCTTCCCTTCTTAGCATCTCTCCGCAGCCTGGGACAGTGCTTGGCCCCTTGCTGCTGGTTGCATAAAGACTATAAAATGGTACATGTCATCTGGTGTGTTTCTGCGTGTTGTGACTCCTTGGGAAAGCTCGGTGCTGTGAGCCTACTGTCTTCCAGATGCAACGTCTACCATCCCTACTCCTCCCAGCAGAGCCAGCACTGTCCCTGGTGGGAGTGTTTGCTACATCAAAGCCCTGGTTTGTGCTGCAAGCGGATGATTTCTCTGGTATATTTACACTTGTAAGGGAAGATTTTTTTTTTCCCCCTTGTAAATATCACGGCACTTCTGTTGCTTCTGTGCTGGCCCATCTGTGCACCATTTTTCACTTATACTGACTCATGTTCACAAAGTAGCAAGAACCGTCTCTATGTGTTTTAATTTCTGCATTAGAGTGAGCCCATTTTGCTTTTCCAGTTAGCTCCTAGGCAGTTGAGCGCTGAGTTTTCTTTTTTCTTAATCACATCTCTGGACGCTATTAGGTTGGTATAGATCTTAATGAAGTAGTTTTTGCATTTTTTCATTCAGATTTTTCAAGACTTCCCTTGCCGTGTTTCTGGGGTTTGATCTTTGTAGTGAGCTGTGCTTTCTGCCTGTTTTCTGCATGACCAGAAGTCACCGGGTGTGTACCCCTTCTGAAAGTGGGTACCACATCTTTGTCATAAGGTTTCAAGTTCAGATATTCCAGAGGAAGGAAACGTTACGCTACGGTTGTTCACTGCGTTCAGGCCTGTTGAATTGTGCTGTGCTCTTTTTAATGAGTGATCACGTACTCATTTTCTCCACCTCTGTCTCTTTGGGTAACCAGAGTGGACAGCAGCTGTTTACTGAACAACTCTTGAATATTTTGCCTTGTCTTCGCTGCTCCATGTGCACCCAGGGTCATCTTCTTTGCCTACAGGTCAGACCTTGCTCTGGAGGTAGGTGATCACAGGCTCTTTTTAGTAGCTACTTCCCCGGTGTTCACTGAGATGCAGTGTCCATATCCTCGCTCAGCTTGAACTGTCTCCCAACTCTCTTCTTGCCTGGTACCACAGAGGCCCTGCAACCAAAGGGCATTTTTGCAATGAAAGCCCAACCAAACCCTGCAGCCGCAGGAGCATCCTTGGTCACCGTCGGATGCTGCATGTGTCGCCTCAGCGGTGTGTCTGGCCCAGTGGAGCATCGAGCTTGCTCAGCACTGAGGATAGTCTAAGTAGCCACTGGATCTCTGCTGCACATGTGTAAACAGGAGAAAAAAAAAAAAAAAGAAGAGTCTAATGCTGAAAACAGCCAAATTATGATCCTTTTTTCCCCCTGAGAATATGAAAAGACATATATTTCACAGCAGTCGAGCCTGCCAGTATTTCAAGGTACTGCTTTTAGAAGCATGGAGGTGTGAGAGCATTTCAGTAAATGACAAAAAGATCCTTTTAACAGGGCAAAAGAGAATCTTTTTCCTTAAACATATTCTTAGGAAAGACTTGAGCCATTTTAGCTGAATTGAAAAAGTTTAGCCTGAGGCCAAACCCATCTGGAGAAATTTTCAGCCCAAACAATTAATTATAGATGAAGTTATGAGCAACCAAGACTGGAGTTGTGCAATAGTCAACTGGCATTAGAGTGGTGCTTTCAAATCTGCCTATAACATTGGCACATGTGTCAATGTAAGTTCTTGGGTGACTCTCTCAGGAAGAGCCTTCCTGCAGAGCTGTATAGAAACCCCAGCTTGCTGATTTGAGGGGATGGGAGCAAGCGTTTCACGTCAGAAATAATCTGCTTCTGAAAGACAAATTAACTGGTGACTTCCAGAGCAGTGTCTTGTCTGTGTTCGGTGTTTACCCAGGGTCAGGTTCAGCTGGGCTATTACGATTCTGCTGCACGTGGGAGGAAGGGTGTAATGAAGAGGGAGCCTCCTATGATGGAGAACAGCTCAAGCATGAGGAAGCTGGGATGGCAGAGATTAACGGGGCTGCATCCCGTCTGCAATATCTCAGTCTGAGCAAGGCTTTCCTGGGAAACTGGAAGGTAACCTCCCGATGATGGAGGTTGTCTGTTGTAAAAGCAGTTCCTTGCTTAGCAGGGAGAACACACCGAGACTGAAATTGTGTCCTAAAAGAACGGTTCCTCGTGGCGATGTTCATGCCACACACAATCACAGGCGAGCATTTTAGAAGCTTGCACATGGGGGAATATTATCGCCTATGTCGGCTGCTAAATTGAGCTGCTTGTGAACTCTCTCAGCAGTAGAGGTAGTGCTGACAAACAGTCATCTTCGGTGATGAAAGGAGTGCAGGTGAGAGGAAATTTTGTGGGAGGAGATCCTGCTCTGAATTTCTTGTGGAAACCGTAATTATGTGATTCAGTGTAGAGAGGTATGAGCGTTTCTAGTGTAAACTATAAAAAATGCTTAGAGAAGCAGCCTACGGATGAGGCTGCTCATTCAGACCTTATCTACTCATGTAGGAGGGTGGAAATCTTAGCACTCCACCTTATCTCTTCTCCCCCAGGAGATCAGTGCTGAGAGAGTTTGACCTCTCGCTTACCGTTTCAAATCAAACCTGGTGTAATAGTGGCTTTGGCCATGCCGTGCCTCAATCACTTAATGAAATAATCTTGTTCCCTGCCCTTGCGGGTAGAAATATGTCTTGCTAAAATACAACTTAAGTGATACCTAGAGGATAGTTGTAACGGAGCAGAGCTATGGCAGAAACATCCTCCCTTCCTCCAGGCTTTCCCTGCAGGTGCAGAGCTTAGGATTTTCGAAGTAGTGGAAGTTTATCCCTCTGCTTCGGGGCAGCTCCTACTTTATATATGAAAAGGATCCCTATTTCTGTGCTTGCTCCTGGGCTTTTGCAGTTCCCTGCAGATTTAAATGAACTTTAAATCAACAACATTGGTTCAACAACATTGGTTCAAAGCATTCAGCGCAAGGAGATCCCAAATCTGGAATGGATGTTCTCCGAAAGCAAGGGCGCCTTGGTGCCAGCACAGGAGTATCCATACAAAATGTTTTCAGCCAAAGGGGGCCCAGAATCTGTTTTGCTTTCTCACACTTAGAGCTGGTATATTTTAAAGGATATCAAGCGGCAAATGTGGCAAAGGGGAAAAATTGTTACAGACTGTATTTGGCAGAAAACCAGCAAAGATAAAATACCATACGTTCTGTGCAATGAGCTCCTACATAAATGATTCATTCACTAGAACACAGCTGGGGTCAACACCTTCTATTTGAATAGCCCAAAGTTATGCAAATATTTTTATGTGAGTTTTCTCAAAAAAAAAACCAAAACAAAACCAACCACAATATATTCTGTTCCAGTAAAAAAGCTCTTTATCTATGTAACTTTTAAGAGTCAAAATCCCATAAGAACAGTGTCACCGTGTTATACACATATATACAGCAGCTGAACAGCTCGAAAATGACAAGATATGCCCTAGAGATGCAAAGTCTGAAAAGATTGCTTGTTTTCCTCTGTAATCCCAGCCAAGTCTGTTCTACAAATTGTATGTGGTAGAGATCACACTATTTCAAAATATCAAATTGCTAATTAAAGAAACTACTCAAGGAAACTTTCCAGTAGAACAATATATGCAGTGGGATAATAGTAGTCACTATTTCTTTAATGAGTTTCTTTCCTAACCAGAATTTCTTACAATACATTCAGTGCAGCCATTCAGTTAGATTATTATGAATCACATGTGTATTATTTCTGATTCGGTATTAACATAAAAACTTCTGATGAACCATAGTATTACAAAAACAGGTCTAGTGTATAGAATGGCAATATCATTCCTGCAGATAAAAGCCTGGAAATGAAGGTCCTTATGCAGCAATACAATTTAATGTGGTAGTCTCTAGGCTTAATTTGCAAAGGTGGTGAGAAACTACAGGTCCAACTAAAGCCAAGAAGAGCAGGGTGTCTCTGGACGGTCAGATATGTTGATCCACATCATAAGCATTGCTCTGCAGTGCAGCCTTGCATTCTGTAGGATCTGAATCAGCAAAAGGTAATGGGAGGGAGAAATCTTTCTTGGTGGGTGTTCTCATACCATGGTTGGTTGAGTTGGAAATTTTCTTAAATACTTACATTTTGCTATAGCGAAGTAATTTAGCAATGTCGTCCAAGGGACAGTGTGTACAAGCCCTTGTGAAATGATGCAGGTAGATTAAGTCAAGCAAAAAGTAGTTTAGCCATGTAGCAGAGAGAAGAGCGGAGAACATAAGAGCTCTCTTAAATCCCTTCTTCCCTGTTCTCTGAGAGGATGGTGGTGAAAATATTCCCTTCAGGTTCTGAATAAAAGTTGACATAATGAGGTGGATTTCCAAAAATATTCCAAGAAGGTGGACGGCTTTTGGTGGCTTGGTGGTGGTAACTAGGTGCCTCATTTGGTATTCTTGAAAATCCTTCATTCCTGCTTAAGAGGTTCTCTACTGACTATTTCATTTTCTCTGGTGACCAAGAATGACTTCTTGATCTTGGATTTTGCATTCCCAAATAGCCATTCTTTGTATTCCCCTCAAGTAAAGAGAGCAAGCAACCATCTAAAGCGAAGAATGCAAGAGCTTCCTAAGTATAAAGGTAAGGCTTTTCCTCCTCATATGTTTGGAGTGGTTACCAGGCATTAGATAAGTAGTCCTTGATGAGTCCTTGGTTTGAATCATAGTATCTTACCACACAGTTAGCCAGAGACCTGTGGAATGACCGCTCTTCAGCTGCCTTAAAAATCTCTTTTGTAGCCTCTGGTGCTCTGAATGATTCAGCCTCTCGATGATAATGATAGTGTTGGGATAAGGGCTTTGGATGGTTCTTCCATAGCTGGTCCTCACCCTGGCACTGGTTACCATGACTCTTCCGCATTTCCTTGCACTGATTGACTCCCATTCCTTTCCAAATAAATAAGAACTGAAAACAAACCCCATGGGAATGAATCACTCGGAGGAGAACAGCAGCTTGGTCTGGCGGTTATTTGATGGCAGTGGAGCCAAAACCTTCAGGTGGGGGATCAGCACTTCACTGTGCTATGTTCTACACTAACTCGTAATAGAAAGATTAGAAAACTTAAATACGTGAGTTAATACGGTTCTCCGTCCATTCTGGCCAGCAGAACTGGGCCAGGGTGCCGTTTCCTCTGTGTTGGTTGCAGATGGGCCAGTCTGTTAGGAAATCAATTTGTTGCTAAAAACCAGTAGGACAATACTGTGGTCAGACTACGTGTGCCGTTGTTTTCTTGGCATCTAAGCTTCACTTGGATGTTTGCCATGAGAGTTAGTGACCTGGTGAGCTATTTCCAAATACGACCTGTGGCGTATGACTGAGGTCAGGGAATATGGATCAGCTGAATTCCCATGTGTCTGAAGCACCCTGTCAAATACTGAGAAAAATATTGGAGAGTCTAAGAGGTCAGACTTCACTCATCAGGTCCAGACTTGGCTCTTTTGTCTCTAACGTCTAACAAGCACGACAAAATCTCAGTCCAATCACCGCTGTCCTCAGCATCTCCAAAATGTGGGTTGGATGTGGATTCTGTCTACTGGGCAAATCGTTAGTCAATGTTTTAAGCAGCGAATAAATTTAATGGTAGGACTCCTTCATCCCAGGAAGAAGTCAGGAAGGAAAGATGGGAAGGATCAAAGACCAGTATACTTGTCTGTCCTCATCAGAGCCATCTTCGGGCAGCTTCTCTCCTCTCAGTCCGGAAGGCATCGTGTCGGATCTGAGAGTTACTGGTCTGGGAAGCTGTTGGCACCGGAAAGGTGGAAAGCGTAGAGAAGGAGAAGTTGGTGAAGGGCAGCAAACGACCACAGAGTCCCTTGCCATTGTCCATGGACCCCTTTGTTTTTCTTTGTTTGGTGACGGGTATTCCCGCACCGCCTCAGATGCTCTCCCCGTTCCTGCCTTGCAGAGCATTGCTCTTTGCATCTCAGTGGATTTATTCTCCTCCTTATCTAATTTTAATTAAAGCTCCTTTCTCCCTCCCCCCCCCCCCCCAACCATAATCAACTGAAGAAAAATGAGCTGGTAAGTCATTGTTTTTACCACTTTGGCAGCAAACTAATGTTATGTCTGGCACGCTCGGCACCAAGTCAGAAAATGAATCAGCAGCTGTTGTGACAGAAGCTTTTTCCTGAATGGGGAAACAGAGACAAAAAGAGAACAGGCCAAGGAGGGGTTTCTGCGGTGGGCATTGCCAGCCCCCCGCCGCCACGAGGAACGCCTTTGCCCTTCGCTGGGGAAGGCAACGCGGCCGCCAGCGGGACCTCTCCTCTCACCCCCCGCATGGCGGCGGGGCCAGGAGGCACCATTTTGTGACTGGTGTCGGCCGCGGGCTGCTGCCCGTGGCCGGGCCCGGGAGGGGAGCGGCGGGACGAGGTGCCCTGGCGCCTTGGCGGGAAGGTGGCGGTTTAGGGAAAGCAAGAGCGACCCAAATCCCTGCGGGCCTTCCTGAAAGCCCCGTCTCAGGCAGGCAGGTGGCGGGGCGTTTGTGCAGGTGCATCGATCAATGAACACTTTTGATCCCGGGACTTTTGTCCCGGGACTGCTCTACGGCGTGGTTTGCTTTGTGCCCATCCATGGGAAAAGGATGAATTACTTCTTTGTGTCTTGACGGACGTGGACCCATATTTAGCTGGTTTAAGCGGTAACCTTGCGCATATTATACACAACACGCTGTGAGCTGCAAGGTCCTGGAGGAAAGTGTGGTTTCTGGTACCCCCAGATCATCCTCATCCTTTTTCTTTATCTAATGGTTAACTTCTCATAAGGACTCAATTTGCTTTGTGACCTTTGGCATCTGCTGCTTCTTTTACGCCAAATGTTTGAGGGCACATGAGAAATGCTTTTGACTAAATTATGGCCTTGTTAATATATTGCAAACTGTTTCTACAGGAGCAGCATCAAAGTTTTATCTGCTAAATAAATACTGCCGGGCTAAGCTAATAGGCAGAGTAGATCTGGAGGCATTGCCCCACTGGAGCAGACACAAGGTCCAGCTGGAGAATGGCACTGTACAACTGGGCGATGAGCAAAACTGGAGCTTCAGCAGGTTTCTCTGAGACAGAGAACCAGCCTCTATCTCCTTGGAAAGCGCTGCTTTTGCTAGGGTATTTTTAATGGGAATAACAGACAATTGAGCCAGCTGAGCCGGTGACTTGCAACCTGAATAGCTTCAGTAAAGTCCAAAGGGACAGTGTGTGGTTGCGAGTCAGGGCAGAGGTTGTCCTGGGTTCCTGGAGACAATCATCACAATATTTATAGCTCCTTTCATGCCAAATGGACAAGTGATGTGTTTGTCCTTTCCCTGTCCCTATAAATTCCCTCCTCACCTCTGCAAAACAGTGTGTGCTTTAACACCTGCCCTGTCACACGCTACCGGTGATACAGGTCGGAGCAGGGGTTTCTTCTGTGGCACGGCTGGAGGGACTCTCTCTACCCCTGTTTTCCTCTTGCTGAGCATACCATGGTGTTCACGGTCCAGACCATGGCCTCAGAATCAGAATCACAGAATCACTAAGGTTGGAAAAGACCTGTAAGATCATCAAGTCCAACCTCACCATGCCAGAAATGCCTCCTGGGTTTGGTCAGGTTTTGTGCGGGGTGGGATGGGTTGTTTTATGTTAGTAGGACAGAGAACAACAATTACGGGAAGAATAAAGCTAGGGGTCAGGTCCATTTGACGTTTTGTGTATCAACTGACAAGGTTTTCGGTAAAGTTGCATGCTCCATATTTCCCTTTCAGCTCCCTTCGCTCCAGTGCCAGTGCCCTCATTCCGATTCAATAAGACGCTGGTTCATCTGTGCCGTAAAAACCTGCAGTCCCGTGGAAATGCTGGGCACAAAGCACCTGCAGCTCCACATGGTTACCCAGCCGGAGAAGGAGAACATGGTACTGACAGCCCGGTCCGCCACAGTCACAGAAAGGTGTTTTGACAGAAATTTGTTATTCACTGACCAAAGCACTGATGTGACAGTCGCAGCCTCAGACATACCCGTCCTCCGAGTTCTCAATCAATTGGTTCATATAGGAAAAAAACTTGAGGAAGAGCAAGATTGCTCTAATAGGCATGTGGTTACTTTTTCTTTAACTTTGGTTTTGTTTTATGACTTGTATGACTCGTGGCTTTACAATGCATCAAGAGGAACCCATTAGACATCACTTCCTAGGAACACTGCTTTTTATTATCTTATTATGTAATTTATTTTCTCATCTTGATCCTGACCCTGCAAAGCCTTTCCACCACGTGTAGATGCACTGGTGCTCTTGCGCTTGTGTGGTGGCAGCTCAAGGGACCCCAGCCCTGCTGGAGCAGGGACGGGACCCAGCCACAGCCCAACGTTGCCCCAGAGGCTTCTTTAGCTCCTGGGTAGCTTCATCCTGAGCTGCTGAAGTCAATGGGAGATGGGCCAGTCCTTCAAAGTAACTTCACGTGAATCATTCCTGGGCGGACTGTAAGTTAATTGATTCTGTCTGCAAATGCGAAAAGGAGGAAACAGTGTGTTATTGGCGAGCACGTGCCATGCCCGTTGAGGTGGTGTGGAGGGACCTTTTCCAACCAGCCTCATGTGTGTAAAAAGTATTGGCCCTGATTCTTAAGGTGTGCATGCAGCTTGCTTTGGGGGATTTGCTGAAGTCGCTCCTGATTTGCTCCGGGCTGTGATTATGTGAGAGGAAAATGAAGTTCATTGATTGTCTGAAGAAACAAAATCAAAGCTGGAGGAGGGAAGGGTGCAGTGAAATTTCAAGACTGACCAGCCATCTGTGCAAGCATCAGCTATCTCCTAACCAACAGGCAGAGTCCATCTCCTTCAAACACTTACTGCTTGTCGGCTGCGCTGACAGCGCTGGGTTCTCTCGCAGAAGCACCCACAGGTACAGCTCTGCTGTTTTAAAGGCTTTCAGGATTCGGCCAGGGCTCCTGCACAGCTGCAGTGCCTTGCCCCTATTTTACATCCACTGAAAGATTTTTGAATGGACTTCAGAAGCCATTAGGAACCCAAATGTTGACTCGCACTCGCAAAATGTCTCTGGTTAATGTTTTCCTACTGATGCTCTGCTTTGCTCCCTGCCTGCCAGAGTTTCCTGTGACCTATTTGAAATATCACTCTCCTAAGTGAAAATGTGCCTCTCTTTTTCAAACTTGCAAAACTCACAAAAATAAATAGCCTAATTTGGCCAGTTAATAGCCCTCTCCTGGGGCTCCTCTCAGCAACTAAGAGGCCTTTTAAATACAACATTTGTGACTGCGTCATTAAAGCTCTGCATGATCCAAGCAGACTAAACCAAAAAGAAAGAAATGCCTTATTTGATCTAAATTTTCTTTTCTTTTAAATAGTGACACTAGAGACCCATTTATTTTTAATTACACAATTGCTTTATTAAAAGCCTAAATCCTGCAGTCCCTAGTCATTGCTCAGGCAAAACTGCTATCATTGAAGGAAGGACCTGTAGGAGTCAGTCCTAAAAATAGGGCAGCTGACAAAGTCTGCCTTTCAAAATGGGTTTGCTTCATTTTTGAAGGATTTCCCAAGTCAAAGAGAACTTGCCTCTGCTTTGCTTTTCAGTTCTGCAGCAATTTGAAAGCTGAATGTAAGAAAGCAGTTGCTCCAGAAAGCAAAACCAACCTCAGTTTTCCTTTCAGATTGGCTGTGCTGCCCTTTCCACCCTTAGACACCACGCGCTACACAGCCACGTTAGTATTTACTGGCACAACGAGGTATGCGTGAGAGTTAGCTCCGGCTCTGTCCAAACAGATCTCTGAGCCTGAACCAGCCTGACCCTGCTGGGCCCTGAGCAGAGGTCTCCCTCGCACCCACCCGTGGGATGACTTCCACTGTGCCCAAATGAGCTCTGTGAAGCCCCCGAGCTATCAGCCAGGTTGGTGGTCCCTAAACACCTGTGCTGTGCTCCTACCGAACACAGAGCCTCCTGCAAACCCTCCCTGGGATGGGGTTTGTTCTGCTCCGCAGAGTTATGGGTACCACCTCGAGCCCTGCAGCACCTCTCTGCAGCCCTGCCTCGCACATGGGGGACAAAACCAGCTGCTGGCAGCCTGACGAGGGCAGGATTGATCCTGTGCCTCCGATCCTGTGCTAGTACGCGGGCTGTGCTACCCAAACGCGTTTCTGTCTTTGGACTCCATGTGAAGGGCAGATCTCCTTGCTAGGTTAAGACAGTGCTGCTAGCAGTAGGAGAGGGAGCAGGCTAGCCAGCCACATATACTGGATTATATTCCTGGGCTAAACTCCAGAGCCTTCAATTTTATTATCTAATTACCCAACCAAACTCATTCATCTTTATTTTCAGTCTTACCCACAGACCCTGGTTTAAATGCAGCTCTGCTATGTGAAGTGCTGCCCAGGCACTCTCCAGTTGGAAAAATTCATGGTTTCTCAGCTTTATTCGCTTAAAGTGTATTTTCTTAGTGTAAAGGATGCATGGCAGAAATCCCAGCCCCGGTCAGCAGCAGAGGTCTGTGTTAGGCTGTGCTGAGACGGAGATGGCTGCATTATCACAGGTAACTGTACCGGGGGAGCAAGAGAAAGAAAATAAACCTCTAATTTTATATGAAGGTTGCATAGCTAGATGTAGTCTTCATCACCAGTGTGACGAAGCATTATTAGATTGCATACAGGGCTTTGTGGTGTGGCTCACTGCGATATATGGCTTTATTACCAGGTACAAATGCCAAGAGTCAGTAAATAAAAACAACAGGGGAAAAAACTGTCCCCAGAAGTTAATGAGACATGAGGAATATAACCCTGGACACTGGAGCCCGGGGGGGGCACCAACCCAGCTGTCCCATCCTTTTCCTCTTCAGGTCAAAGCGGGAGCTTGGCCTTGCCCTCTGTTCTTGAGTGCCCGTGGCTAACGCGTGGCATGAAAACCGCCGGCCATGCGTGCCGGGGAGGGCAGCAGCGTGCTGAATGTGAGCCCTCCTCTCCATATGTTACTATCGGGTGTATGTAATCCATGTGCCATGCTGGGACAGAGGGTCCCTGATTACCATAACCCTGCTCCTGGGAGGGGCTTGGCTTATAAATACGCTGCTTTTTCTGTGCTCCTTGCCTTTATTTCCTAAGAGAATGCAGATACTTGCAGGTTCAATGGCCAACCAGACCAGGTAAATGGCTAAAACGGGCTAAAGTAGAAAACTTTTGCCCAGATCTAGCAGTATTCATGTTTGCTCTCCAGTTTGCAGGGGCTGGGGGGGGAGGGAGGGAAGGGAGACGTGGCAGATGCTGCAGAGCATGAGGCTGCTGTCTCGCCAGCTTGCTTTCATCTTAGAGAGAAGAAAGACATGGGAGAGAAGCCCTCGTGCAGTCTTTCTCCCTTAGAGGCCTCTTGCAGAAGGAGCCCTTCTGGTGCTGCTTTCCCAGCCCCAGCGTGCAGTCTGCCGGAGTTGAGGGGCTCTGTCTCGTAGGAGGCTGGGGCAGAAACACAGATGCTTTGTGGAGTGCAGCCTGCCCGCCGGGCAATCTACTGCTCCCACTTCTCAGCAGGCAGCGCGGCCGGGACAAGGGCACCGCAGGAGCAGCCGGGCAGATGTTGCGTGCTGCGCCGTGCAGGGACCCCGAAAGCAAGAGCTGCTCAGCAGGGCGATGGAGTTGCGTTGCAACACAGGTAGGTATGTGACAGGGAGGGTGCTCTGTCCTGGCCTGCTGCGGCGGAGGAAATGCTCTGCAGAGAGGTGGTGACACCTTCTGCAGGAGACGCCTCCTCAGTTCATGCACATGGGAAGGAGCCTCCTGGAGCACAGCACGTGGAAACCCCAGGACACAGGGAGCAGAAGGGGAAATGGAGACGGGTCTGGTCAGGAGGAGGGAATGAGCAGTGGCAGGAAAAGCTGCTGCATTTGGTGGTGGAGGTGCTGAACTCTGAGCGCGCCCGGCAAAAACCTGTCAGGCTCCCAGAAGCGCGTTGTGCTCTCGGAAGCTTCGCTCAGGGATGCTTTCACACGTGGCCACAACTCAGTTAATTCTGCTCCTCTGGTGTCAGTGTCACTTCTTCTCGCCTTGTCTTTCTACTTGCTGTCGTCTAGGCTTTCTCCAAGCAGAGACCAGCTGACTTTATCTTCCCAGATGTTTCTCATGATCTCTCCCATTCTGTCCCTGACCACAAGCAGCACTTAGAACAATTAACACCTTGTGCTCCTAACATCTTACGGGTTACAAGGCAGCTGGTTACTAGGACAACAACTGCACTTTTTTCTTTCAGTGTATTGACTGAAAATCAACATTTTATATTAAAGGAAGCGAAAAATAATATTCTCTCTAGCCACAGTGAGTTACAACACCATCTCCCCTGTAATCAAGATATTGCTGAATTATGGTGCTATAAACAAACACTTCTGATATAACCACAAACACTGTGGGACATGTAACACATTGGCAGTATATTTCAAGTGACAAACTCATTTATTGTGGGGAGTGGAAGGAGAAAAACACCTTTCCAGAAGCTGCTGCAAGGAATTACAGCAAAGAATGACTGGAGCTTAAGGATGCAGAAGCAAAGTAATTCTACCAACCTGACCGGAATGAAGCACTTTGAAGTACGAAGAAGATCAGAGCAGTACCAGGAGCTCAGAAGGTGAGGACACAGGACCTGATTACTCTCTCCCTCCCACTGGCATAAATCAAGATTAATTCCATAGCAGTTAATAGAACCACCACGCTGTGGGACTGGTGTAAGGAAGTAGCTCCCAGGAGGTTGGGGGAGTGAGCCCACAGCTATCCGTGGTGTTAGCAGGCCAGTGTGGAGGCTCCTTTGCTTGCAGGTGGGACTTAAGTAACAATCATGAATCATTAAGGTACATAACTATCTGAGAGATCAAAGTGCTCAGGAGCCCTAGATGTGAAACTAGCTCATGCCAGATGCCGTGGAGGCAGAGAACAGGCTGGGAGCTGCTTGCCAAAGAGGTTTCATCTCTTGCTGTGTTCCAGGTGGCTGCTGGGTCACTTTGGTCAGCGGGATTGGAAGAGAGCCATCATCTGCTTCCTCGATGGTCTGCCAGCCCTTGTGTTTGGTGAGTTTCAGGCCATGAGACTTCCTTGCCCAAACAGGGTGATTTTGTACGCTGTTTTATTACGCCGCGATGTGCTAGCCTGTTTTGGTAGGGATCTGCTGCCCAAGCTGTTAAATACATGCGGGCTGTCAGTAGTGACTCTTTCGGCTGTAAACAGGACCACGGATGGAATGGGGGAAGCAAGATGGGCTGGGCAGCTGTTCAGTAACTCCCCAGCCACAGACAAAAGGACATCCATGCCATGCAGTGGTAACGGGAGAAGGGACGGAGTGATATTGCCTCCCTTCAGCCCCTCAGTAAACCTGCCCTGGAAAGGATAATGTCTACAACCGTCTATGCACATACGTGAATTTGATAATGATTGAGCGCTTGTGATCAGGAAGTACCTGTGCTTAAAGTTCATTGACTGTGTCTTATAACTTACGCATTTATACCAACATGTAGATTATGAATAGGTTATCCAAAGCTTGCATGGGGTTTGCAGGGCTGACTTTGAAGTAAAATACCCGCAGTGCGTGACATGTAAGGTGACCTAGCCGATATTGTGGGTGAGGATGATTAGGGTGCCATTGCTTTTGGAAGGCTGGGTTTCTAAACATGCCATTACAAGACCACTGGGGTTCTCTGCCTTTAGTTTGAGTGAGTTGGGGGTTGAGGGGAATAAAGCTCCAAGCAATCCTACCATAGAGTTTGCAAATGAGCACAGAAATGCATTGAATGGGAGCTGTTCAGCTTACAGACTTCTGATGGTTTTGACAGCGGAGCTCAAAAGTTCCTTGAATAATAGGGCTGTGATTTCTGGCAGCCTGTAAGCGCTGAACTTCTTTGGATTTCAAAGCAAATAGATACATCTTAACAAAGACCACCTTGTGTCAGCTATCCTTAAAATTATAGCACATAGATTAAAATAAAACGTGTGTACTTGTCCCTCCTGGGACACCGGGGAAGGGAAAAGCATTATCAGAATTCTTTAAACTCATCTTAACAGTATTGAACCAATTATTTTGTTAAATCTGCGTTTGTTTTCTGCCTCTCAGTGAGAGCATTTGAAGTCTATCATCTCCACCATTTACGAGTTACCAGTATGCAAGTGTAAAATTTCCAATTGGAACATATGGTATCAGAAGGAACAAGGGGGAAATATCTGATTGCTCACGCTCCCCAAACTCCAAATCTACTGCATTTAGTATTTTGCTCACAGTTCCTGCAGGGGGAAATAAAAGAAATCATCTCTGAGCTGAGACCAAGCACTGAACATTTCACCCTGAATAGGAATCTGTTTGAGAAACTTATAAGCAGCTGAAAAGGGAATAGAATAGAAACTCCATTTCAGTTTCTTCACTGGGGTTGCAGCTATGGGCAGAACTTACCACCAGTAACAAAAACCCTCTGGACCTCCTTCTCTAAGTTCTGACACCTGGTTTGGGGATGTGCCTGAAGCCCATGAAAGACCAATTTTCCCTATGAAAGGAGGGACTTTCAGTGACCGCTCTAATAGAGGAACTGACCGTTTCACCTGTGTTAACTCAAGTGGTTCGTGAGCAGCTGCACCACTTGTTCAGAGGCTTGCCATGGATGTGGAGCAGCCCCAGGCACTCGCGTGTGGTGTGCCTGGTGAATGAGAACATGCTGGCAACTGACACCCAGCCTGCGGGGACGGCTGAGCTGAGGTGTTGAAGGAGCCGTTGCTGGTGTGATGGTGGATGTATAGCGTGGGCTTGCAGTCCTCCCTCTGCCTAGAAGCAGAGGATCGCTACGTGAAGTGTGGCCAGAGACCCCTCACAGCTCCACTCGCTGCCTCTGCTGAGTGACACCAAATGCTTTGGAGAAAGACAGAAGGACCCAAGGACTGGAATATCGTTTTTTACCCTGGGGTTTAACGCAGAACTAGATTTTGGGTTTCTGTCTGTCCAAGCACGGAGACAAAGCAACGCTGCTGACGCATGCTGCTCCTGCACGATGGCCTTGCCTCCAGCCAGTGCATGAGGACAGAGCAAGGAGGAGGCCAGAGACTGGTTATTCTTCCCCCGTGATCGCTCCCCCACCTCCCCATGGCATCAGTGAGGCTGGGCGGTGCAGGGGCTGCTAGCAGAGCTGGGCGTGTAGGCAGCGGGGCTGCTGTGGCCTGCTGCAGAGCCCTGGCAACACGCTCTGCCTCAGAGCCCCGAGATGCTCGCAGACTGTGCAGGACATCTTGCTGGGCATACTGCCTGGGTTAAACCCTGCGTCTATATTCAGCACCAGCCTGAGTCTCACCATGCGACGGCACAAGCCCTTTGAGACCATTGGGCAACACTAGCTATTAGGTGCTGGGTAGTCACGTTGCTCCCGTAAATGTTCAGTCCCTTGCTGGCACTGTGAAATGCATGGCCTCCCTGTACCACCACTGAGTTGAGTCATTCTTGCAGGGGCATCCATTTACCCCGTTACAGAAAATGAGCGTGCAGACCTTCCTTCTGTGCAAGATAACAAGCATCCCTCTCCTTTGCTTCACTGCACAGCAGAGGCTGTTAGCCCTGAGCAACCGGGCTGTAGGATACAAGAAACAGGCTTCTCGCTCTTCGTCCTGGCAGAATAAGGAGGGACTGAGCCTGGAGCCCTGAGAATTGATGTGACCAAACCACAGAAGAGGAGCCTTTCACTTGGCAGCACGGATGGTTGTGTAGTGCCACGTGTACAACCAAATCTATCCTTCCTGCCATTCAGACAGAAAGCAGCATGTTTTGGAGTAACTTCCCTGGGAGGGGGAGGAACAGATGTTTGAACCAGAAGCGTATGTGACAGTTGGGAGAGACAGCGTGGAAACGCACAGTTGAAAGGAGAAGTCTGATGGGAGTGTGATGACAGCAGCAGGACTCCAGTGACAAGGAGTGGGAAGGAGAACAAGCAGGGAGGAGTGTTACTTCGAAAGCTGAGCAAAGTGCACAAGAAGATGTGTCAGGAAAGCGTCAGGGAAAGGAAGAGAGGAAATGTGAGAGTAGAGACAGGCTTTGGGATCTGTCTGCAAGTATGTGTGACCTGTTGCCTGACAAATGGAGAAAGGAAGGTCTTTTGTTCCTCTGCCTTCTTAACTTTTCTTGCAGCCAAGCTAGCTGGCCAGCTCTGGTGGAGCTCTTCAAGCACCCCGTTAGCACTCGTGAAAGGTAAAGCTGCCTATGCTGCTCCAAAGCACTGAGGTCCGGGGGTACTGTACGGCAGGGAGTGTAGCAGCGATGCCCAGGCCTTTCTTCTGCCCAGTGCCTTTTGCAGGGTAGCACAGTAGCCATGCACCTTGAGATTTCTGGATGCTGCAAAAGGAGGAGGAGCAGTGACAAGCTCATAACAGGCTTCCCCTCTGCAACTGTGCAGTGATCGCAAGGGCAGGATGAGTGAGGAGAGCAAAAGAAGTGAGTGCGTATTCCTCCTGCAAGCAGGGAGGGACATCTCCAGCAGCGCCTTACCCTGGTGATATAAATCACAGCTCTGCAGTGTCCGGTTTTACCTTAGTTCAGCAGATGTGCAAGGCACACTGGGAGCCTGCCACTGGAGTGTAAAGCGCCTGACGCTAGAGATCCTGTAAGCAGGGGGAGGGGGGACAATAACTTCTCCCACTGAGGGATTTACAACAGTTTTGCAGACCCCTTCCTGCACTCAGATTCACCACTGACCCCCCCCAGTATGCCTTGAGAGATGCGAACTGGCCGGTTCTGCTTTGTGTCCTCGTGTAGGGAGGGGAGAATTTCTCTAAGTACGGAGTGAGTCTTGAAATGCGTTAACAAAGTGATTGTCAGGTAGACACCAGACACGGCTGGCTACGCCAGGAGCTGGGATCTGTCGCTGGATGTTGCACGGCTGGTGACTCTCTCCCCCTTCATAGAAACACTGGCATTCATCTCTTGCTGTGAAATCCCAGGACGTTAGGGGACAAGCAATATCCCCCATGGGGGTGTGCAAGGGGAAAGGCTGCACCGGGGTTAGGGAGGCAGGTCAGAGTGTGCTGCATCTGACAGCTCTGGGGCAGAGGGGCCGCGCCGGCGAGCGGCAGGGACCTGTGAGTAGTATGGGCTGTGTAGGGCCGAGGCTCAGCAAGCAATGCGTTGTTTGTGTATTTATTTTGAGGGGGAAAAGAATGAGGAGGAACGTGAGGGAAAAACAGGGGAGACTCCTTCCTCCTTGTTAGGGTGTGTGCTCTTGGCTGGAATGATTCATCCCACACCGATGCAATGGTATCCAGCTGTGTGTACTCATTGTGCCAGCCATCACAGGAGGGCTGCAGCAGAGCCTGGGGGGTGCTCCAGTAACCCCACCGCTCTGCAGAGAGTGGGCCCCGGCTGGATGACGGCTCTTAGTCCTCTTGGTTGCACCTCAGAGACGTGGTGAAGGGAGGAGGGAGAGGCCAGCGTCTCCCCTGACCTACCATGGTCAGGAGCAGATTCAAAAACAAGGGGTTTGGGACCTACTGTAGTTGCTAAATTAGTGGAAAAACTGAGCTTGCTGGGGTCAGACATGCTGGTTCTCTCTCCCAGCCAGTACTTACGGACTTCTCAACTCACCTCTGGCTCCTTGTCGCTGAGCCAGTCCTGGTTGGCCCACATGCTGCTCTGCGACAGCACAGGATGTCTTGGGGGAGAGGATAGTCCTCCCTGATGACAACGAGCAAATTCCCCTTGGCTGATCCCACCATCTGCTGACCTGCTCCTGAGCTCCCATGTGGGCTGGGGGCTCTGCCGAGTGGGTCCTGGTGGCTGGGCTCCGTGTAGGGGCAGTTTCCAAGATCCTATCCAGCAGCTGCGGCCAGTTTGGGTGGTGGAGCCCATTGGGAAGTGCCCTTGGTCAAGACACCGTGGTAGTGCAAGGGTGTTGAGTGCCGTTGGAGAAACAGCTTGATGAAGGTGTGAACAACTGAAGGTTCTGCCTTTCCTTCCTCACCAGGAGCAGAGATGGCAGGCTCATGGCAAGGGAGGAAGGCCTGGCTAGCGTAAAGGCAATGCAGGCAATGTGAAGGTGATGTAGGGAGTGTGAAGGTGATGTAGGGAGTGTAAAGGTGGTGTAGACCTCTCTGGTGCCTGTGCTGATTGACTCAACTGCAGGACCCTTCTTGGAGCTGGAGGAAGCAGTCGTGGGCGGTTCTCGCTGATCAGTACTTCCAAAGCCTTCCACATATGCAACGCACTGGGAACAGTGGGGCTTGTGCTGGCTGTTCTTCCCGCTGAGGCTGTGGTGTGGGGTCTCGTGGTGAGGGGCAGAAGGGGGTCCGCAGGCTGCCAGGGTGGCTTCAGCTAGGAGGAGCACGGAGGAGCAGGCACCTTGGTGTTTTCACCCAGGAGCGATGAACTTCGCAGCAGGATAGGGCTGAGCATCCCCCTGATGCTTGGCTTTGTGTAGCAGAATCACACCTTTCTTACCATTAACTTGCACAGGATCTTGGCCTTTGGCTCCAGTAAGAGTCAGGATCAGACCCAAGGTGTATTTTCTAAAGTTACTTGTGCAGCTACTGAAACTAAAATCTCACTAGTGAAGACCTGTCTTCCCTGCAGTTCAAATTCAGAACAACAGAGTGGCCTTTAGTCTCTGGAGACAGTTTCAAAACCTTCTCCAGGTCTGTGGTACCTGTGGAAAAAATAACTCGGATGATACTTGCCACATCTGACAGAGTTGCCAGCCTTTGTTCAACACGGTAAGGGCGCTGTGTATCGAATTAATCGGGGATTCAACTCCATGCTGCCTTGTACCTGGGAAACAGCGCATTGCCAAACCCTGAAAAGATGCTGGAGTGTACTGGAAAAGCAGGCTGCAGGAGAACGTGGGTGATTTTTGCCCTGGCCCTTCCAGCCCGGGCTTGCGGAGAAGGTTTCCTTAGGACCAGCAGCCTGAGTTCCTCTGGCTTTCACTGCAGCCGCGCTCCTTGCAGAGCAGAGCCGTATATCACCCGGCATTTTATGCGTGCCTAGGAAAGGGAGCCTGAATCCCCTTCCTGCACAGAGAGCTGACAGACTGGGGGCCAACACACAGCCCTTGGCATTTTTTATTTACTATAAACCCTTAAATGAAGGCTGGGGGATTTTTTTCATTTACCATGTTACTGTATGGAACCAATCACTATAAATTTAAATGGAGAGCTGGTAGGAGCACACTTACCTTTTATATAATAATTGTGTGAGTGCCGCTGCCGAACTGCTATTAGGATTATTCAGACCTTCTCAGATTTCATTGTAAAACATTAGGCTGCGAGAGGTACTGTAAGGGTGTGATTATCCAAAGAGGGTAAGTAGTACTGAGCGGTGTCGGCCAGAATTACTACAACAGGGGAGAAATGCTGAGTAGCTCAGAGTAGAGGAAGCTGAGGAGCATAATCTGCCATTCAGAAATAGAGTGGTCTATACGTGGAGAAATCACACCTGATTTCTATCTGGATCTGCATGGGCTTGACAAGTTTGTCCCTAACTTGTCATCAGGAGCGATCCAAATCCTCAGCTGAGCGTAGGTGTTAGCCCCCGTGCTCCTCTGTGCAAACCGTAACACGGCGTACAAGTCACGCTGGTGCTTGAGCCGTGCTGCAAAATACTGCCAGCGTGGCCACGCTGGCTTGGGGCATCGGAAAGTCGCGCTCTTCCTTTGATGGGATCAACCGGTCAGACCTGTCGTAGGTCCGGCTGTGCTGGCAGAGGTCTTCTGTGAGCTCAGGGCTGGAAGGGGCGGTCAGCTGCTGCCTGGTGGAAGGGGTGACCTCTTCCGCTTGCTGCCCCGAGCTCCTTCCGAGGGGTGACAAACAGTTTGTCGGGTGGGCGATAGCTGGTCTAGAGTTGCAGACCTGACAAGACTGGCGGAGTGCAGGCAGGTCTCGGTGCAGCGAAGCTAACCGGTGACTGGAGAGTCACTGCTCTCCTGCTCTGAACAGAGCCCAGAGCTACACCGTGCTGAGAAGGGATGCGGTGCTGGGAGGGTGCTTAGCTACCCTGCTTTAGGCATTGGCCACCTTACAGTGTCACCTCAGTAAGGACAAGGCATTTGCAACTTTTTCTAGGAGGCAGGGAGAAAAGAGCAATGCTGTATATACACTCCTCTGCTGCCGTGATTTTTCACCTGTGATTGAGATTTTAATTTTGCATCCCGTATGATTTTCCTGTTGTAACACACGCCTCTTGGCTGTCACTGTAACAATGCCTTTTCTTGGCAGGGAAGGCAAAACTGAAAGGAAGCTCTTGAGCACTCTACTGTGTGAGTTCCTCAAATGATGGCTGTGTTTCTCCTCCTTATTCCACCCGTTTTCAAATAATTTTCATGCTGGGAATAAATCTGCGTGCGTAACAATCATGTTCAGCATATGATAACCACAGACAATTGTATATATACAAGCAGCCACATGGAAAACAAAAGAGCTGATGGAAAGACAGAAAGAGCACAAGACGACCCAGAGACCACAGTTACCATGTTCACAGTAAGACCAAATAACTTTGCCGTTTCCATATAATTACACTTTTTTCCCCAGGAAAACAGGATTCGGAAAACCAATTTTAGTTAATAAATTTTTATCTCATCAGTTTATGCAGTGGTGGGAAGAAAACACTTCCCACCAACCTATATACTATGGGCCATAATTACTTAAGCAACACAATGTTGAATTCTGTCCTGAGTTTTATCTATGAAATTCCAGTGATTTCAGTGGAGTTTTGTAACTGGAGGTCAGGATTTGGACACTAGTTCATAAATTAAAGAACAGCAAGGGCTGTGCAGGGTCTAAGCTATTTGGATATTTTTAAATGCCAGATACACTGGGCTGCTGCTGATATCCTGAAAATGTGCTGTCTCTGGTGATACAGGGAAGGAAGTTTGGTGGGGTTTTGATTTTTTTTTTTTTCTTGTTTTAATGTTTTTAGTATGTTTGTCTGTCTTTTGTGATTGAAGCTGTTTTTCTTTGAAAGGCGTCTACTTTTAGGTGGGGAAAAGCACAAAGCTGAGACATTTTGGGAGAATTTTATCAAACAGTTTTGTCTTGGTATGAGAAGTTGTAATTAAAAAAAAAAGTTAATTGACTTTAGTGGAATCTTTGATGATAGGTATACAATACACACCCTGATCTCGATAGACAGTGTCTTTTAAACCTGAAATGGGTTAACAAACCTAAAAGAAAATTGAAGTAGTTGCAAATTTTTGGGGGGAAGTTCACCTTCCTTTAACTGTAAAACGATTCTTAATGTACGTATGTGTACATATGTGTGTCTCTAAAGAATATGTGCTCTCATAAATTACACAATTTTAAAAACAATTTCACTATAAATATATTTGCTATTCACTCATTGTAATGTTCGTACACTCCTATGCAAAACAGGGATTAAAAATGTTATCAAAGCAGATGTTCAACGAATGTAAAGCAAGAATAAGAATTCAGGAGCACTTGGCAGAAATCTACACACTTTATTATTAAACTTCCCCCCAAATAAATTCTTCCTTCCACATCATCAAGGATAGGTGTAAGGATCTGGTAGTAGCAACGTGAGTTGGATACCTTGTCACAGTCTACGACTCTCCTATGCTTTTCAGTAATGTAAAGATGCTCATGTGAGTCCCAGCCATGCGTTGCAACATTCCCCGTCCTCTCCTTCAGTCCTTCATCATCCTGTTGACTTCTTTATCTCCCTGCTGTCCTGCTGAGTGTAATACCTCCACGGTCTAGCAGGAGGATTGAGCCTCATCAGCTTCAGTTCATGCTCTGGTGTCTTAACTCAGATCCATCCTCACTGCTGGGCATTGCTTGGGAGTGACCTGGACTTTCGGTCTTTCACAAAATCTCACCCCCAGGCTCTGGTAGTTCGGGCACCGCTGGCAGTTTGGCCTGTGCCAGCACAGGGGAATGGCCTGGGATGGACCCAGCTGCCCCGGTGGGGTTTGTGGTCCATGTCTGTCTCCAGGACTTGAGGTAGTTACTCTAAAAGTAGCTTGGTGTGTCTGCAGGAGCTGCTGTCATACCGTGATTACAGTGTAGCTGCATACAGAGTGCAGTGACTGAAAATATTCCTGCCTTCTTGATAGTTTAATTGGTGGCATTTAGTTAATTGTGTATATTCTCTTTTAGTGGAATTAAATGTAGAATTATGCAACTGATCGTTCTTCCAAAAGCAGAGAGTCACTCAAGCCCGCTGCCGCAGGAGAGCCTACCTGAGTCAGCCAACAACTTCCAGTTGTTCGAGCTGCTGTTTGCCGTCTGTTGCTATGGTGAAGTGATAGCACCAAACTGATACCAAAAAGGAAACGGTATTTTCTGCACAGATTTATGAGAAGAAAAAAACGTATAGGGGACAGAAAGGTCATGGGGGAGAGTGGGGGAAGTTTAAGGGACTTTGAGGGCTTTCCTGAGCCAGTGTTTCTCCTCCCCTTTTTAACTAAAGGTCCACCTAACCCTTTGAAGACAATCTAAGAATCATCTTGTGCAGTGTCACCCTGGTGGGATTTTTCTTACAACCAATTAAGCGTTCTCCTCAGCTGTAAGTACTTATAACTTCAATTTGCATTTCTCCCTTGCCTTTTGGGAGTCTATGTGCATATGGGCAATGTATTCATCTCCTAGCTTTAGAGTCAGTTTTGGAGATCTTGCGTCCCAGCAGTGTAGTGCAGGTCACAGATCAAGAAAATCTCTTTTAGTCTCCGCCTTTGCAGCACCTGTATCGTTTAAGTCTTTTCTGACAATTAGATTTTTAACCCCTCTTAAAGCCCTGTGGTGCTAGCAGCGTGTTTCCCCACCGGACTGCAATCACCCAACGCTCTCCTTGTTTTCTTACACCCAGACCTTCAACCTAGTTAAGACACCAGCCGGGACAGCTGGTCTGCGCAATGCACTCCAGTGGCCGATGGCCCTGGCAGCCTGACCAGGCAGGGAAGAGACCGAGCGCTCGGTTCACAGTTCCTGCAGAGAAAACTTGTTCCTCCTTCTCTCTAGCCAAGGACTTTGCATGTCACTCCCCGTCTCAGCAGTGACACGGGCATCTGGAGGCAGGCAGCCTGTCTTTAAAAGTTACAAAGCATGCCAGATCCAAAGCTTCATTCACAATTGTGCTGTGAGATAGTGTAACACCAGGATTATGCTTCTTGCAGAACATTCTCCTCTTTCATTCATTTGAACGTGAGTGGTTTTAGTGTATCATCTTGTCTGCACGCCGTGTGCTGCCCTAGTCCTGTTTTGAAGTGTGGACAGTGGCAGGATGGCCAAAGAGAAAAGGACGCAAACTTGTGTTCAGATATTGCTGAGTGCAGCTGGGTATTCACGGTTTTGGAAACAGTTATTTAGAGATCTGAAAGCAACTCTGACTATAGCAGCATTTCAGGACTGTGAAATAAGTATCCAGCGGCAGCTTTCTTGTCCCAGCACCAGCCCTTCTGATTGCTTCCGTTAGCGTCACATCAGCAGTGTCTGAGCTACACCTTGGCCGTATCATCACCGGCTTCTTTCTAATGTGGGGTCATGCCTCCCTTTATATCTAGTCCTTTGCTGGACCGCTGTTGGGTTGTAATTGCATTGGATTCCTAATAGAGTTTCTTGGTCTGCTGTCACAGCGTGATTGCAAGAACTTGTGTTGCGTTGAATGTGGTCTCGATTACTTGCCAATTAAAGTGCAAGGAAAACACTTACAATCTTCTCCTTTAAAATTACATCTGGATTCCACCTCCTCTGAAGGCTGCGGGAAACTTGCAGAGATTGTCTCCAGTTGTCCTGTCGTCTTTCTATAGTATTTGGCTTGGTGGGGTAGGTAGAGAAATGCTTTTTTTTTTTTTTTTCCCAGTGCCTTTAATTTTTTTTGAGTGCAGTTCTTTCCATGCAAAATGAAAGCAGAAACACCCTTCTGAAGTTGAATTCTGCTCATTGCTCATACACCAGGTCGCTTGGGCTTTACCAGGTTTGGGATAGTGCCTCTTTAAAAAGAAGATACGTGGAAGCAGATGGTCCTGTGGTAGCTGAGCGTGGAAGGAGATGTCTGAAGAAAGTGTGTTGTGGCAGGAAGGATGTGTTAGATGAGGGAGCAGAGACAAGCCGGGAATATAAGGAGGCAGTATGCAGGGGGCACGCAATTTCCAGGAGTCTGGTAGCGTAGGAGGTGCTATACTGCGGTGGCAAATCTCTCGGAGCAGGTGTGCAGGGGCAAACTGCCTGCCTGCCACCCCTTGGGCAGCTTGGCAGCGTGTGCTGGGAAAGAGCCAGGGCCGAGGTGTGAAGGGAAGCAAAAACAGGAGGGGGAGAAGGGAGAGAAAGAAAGAAAGAAGCCAAGAGGAGTGGGGGCAACGTGACAAGAAGCGGGGGGAGCCCACCTGCGAAGGTAACCGTGAGTTTCTGTTTATCTTGCCTGTGGTTATACTGCAAGGAGGTTTTGAACTGCTGCCTAATATGACTGTCAATTATTTTAACTTGTATTTCTCACCTCAGTCCCCATGAAGTGCATTTGACAATAATTAATTTTGTGTGTGCAACTGGGAGTGTATCCTACTCCTGCAGAGGTGTCAGCTTAATGGGATATGGCTACAGGGGATAACAGGCTGTGCCACCCCATTAGGGGATTTGGGGGGTCACCTGTTCATCTGGACTAATATTTTAATTGTTGGAACATTAGGTTTCCCATAGTTGAATTGGGATCAGATTAACCTCTTGTCTCTCTGAACTTGCATGCTGGCAAGCTCCTTAAACACCATTGCTAATTTTATTTTCTACTTTCAGCACGTATTTAAGATAACTCTTTTTGTTTCATAGGTTAAAGAGGAAATATTCTCACTGGCTGAGATCCCAGAGAGCAATTACAAATATTTCACTATAGTTACAGGATTTGGAATTCAGCCTCAGGCCGTGGGCATCAGAAAATCTGTGCGTGGAAATCCCACGTGTTATAAGACTGGGAGGGTTTCATACGGAGGGATTCCTCCTCATCTTTACTGAAGTCAAACTCTTGATTTTAAAAAAAAAAAAAAAAAAAAAAAAATAGCTCTTGTAAATCCAACCTCTGCAAGCAGCTTTCGACTATACCAGTTAGAGAAGGGTTAATTAAGCCTCTTCGTCTCTATTGCACGTTAACACAGGAGGTCAGTGGTGGGAGAAGCTAGGTCCAAAATGAAGGCTTTTGAAACAGCCCCCTAACTAGCCTAATGAATATGCTCTTGAGACGAACAGGTCATTTAACACTTTTCATGTCGCTATTGTCCATCCAACCTTAAATGTCAACTCTGTCACTCTGATAGGCTGGTTCTGCTTAAAAAGGTTTCCTGGCTTTGTTAGATTCCTAGGAGGGATTTCCCCCCGCCCTTATTCCTAATTGCTGGCAGAACCCTACGGATGTATTTACATCAGCCTTTTCATTCGGGTCAAGTCTTCACTAGAGAATTTTGCCAGTGGGTAAGGGTTGTGAAGACATGCGATCCAGACAGAAGTGGAAGCGCCAAATGCAGTCGTAATTATACTGCTTAAACTGCAGCGTACCGACCACAGTGGAATAACTGGCTTAGTTAAGGGCAGGATGGTTTGATATGTCGCTGTGAGGAACATATGACGATGTGCCGGGATTCCTGTGTCTACACTGGACCCGTTTCACAGAGTTGGTGTGCTGGAGTTCAGCTGCCTGCGAACCGTCCGAGCCCGGTGTGCTCCCAGCCTCGGGGAAGGGCTGGGAATGGCGCTGGTGGAAAGGACCCTTCTGCTGATACCTGCCTTGTAGCTAACCCCTCGTGACAGAGGTGTTAGCTACAACTCTGGTTAGAAACACCTTTCTGGTGTTTTTACCAGGGCCTTGAGCACATCTTTACCGTGCTGATGTTGGATGTCCAGGTTGCTTGAAAAAAACGTTTCATGGGAACCGAGTTGCATACCTGATAGAACTGAATATTTATTAGAAGGCCTCAGAAAGTTACTTCTTAGCTCAGGAGGACAGCAGGCAGACGGCCCCAGGCTTTCCAGTGAGATTTCTCGATGCCTCCTGTACTCCTTGCCTCAAACCGACTCCCCAGTGCAGCGGTCAGGAGCACAACAACATGGGTGCTCCTAATTTGACCACACAGTCATGGGCTCAACATATTCCACAGCTGGGGAAAGGGCAAAAGGACTGATGCTGTATTGGCATCCAATACCTCATTGCAGTTATTTGGCCCCGCAGACTTTCTTGGCTTTCTGATACCTGCATCAGCTGGTGGATAGAAAGGCAGAAACTCGTGTATCAGCACTGGAAAACAAAGGCTGATGCGGTGAAATAGCACATCTCCAAGCGTGTATGCTGCAGGCCAGAAGAACTTTTGTGGCTATTCCCAGGGATGCTGCCAAATCTGAGCCCAAGAAGCTGCTCAGTAAGGGAACTGTTTTGGCAATGCAACTGTGCATTTGAGCTGCCCCTCCAAAATGGGAACCAGGTAACCGTTTTATTCCTCCTGGAAATGATCATGAATGTTTGGGAAGCTTTTCAGACACAGTAGCTCATTTTGAGGGTATCATTGCGTCGAGGGCCCTAGTAATTTTCCTGTGATGGTTGTGTTTCTAATTCACTGAGATGCTTTGAAATTTCAGTGTGTCAATTCATACCAGCCTCTTCCTAGCTATTAGTAGGTGATACTACCCGTGATCAAGATAGCCAGCACAACAAGCACAATGCACTCTGACCAATATCGGACAAACCCAGTAAGGACATGACATCAGTTCAAATCGACTGTTTGGCTCAAATCATCCCAAGTGCTGAGCAAATGCCTGGTGAAACCAGCAAGTGGTCAAGTACAAGTTAACGTCAGGCTAACTTTCTATATCAAGACAACCTGGATTCAGACTGGGAAGCTTGTTAAACGTCTTGAGGACTAATGTTTTACACAGAGTTGTTGTCCTCCGGGATCCCTCTGAGGCATCCACGGTTTCACCAATGGGAACGAGATGGTCAAGGAACGCTGTGAGAATGGCTGGATGAGCCATGGAGCTGATCAGTGGTGGCGAGGATGCAGTTTCCTTACGACACCCATCGTACAGTGTGCCACAAAGATCAGTTGTTGCTCTGGTCCTTTTCAGCACTTCTGATATCTGAAGAGCTTAAATACATGGTGGGCCTTATTTTGCTAGCCATTTGACACAACTGGAGCAGGACAGAGCTGTGAGAAGGCCCACCCTACCAAGCTATCGCTAGTGTTCAGATGAGACCTGGCTGTTGGCTGAAGAACAGGTGAACTTACGCTAGACCTCAGGCAATTCTAGGGCGCAGAAGGCGGCATTTCATTTGTAAGTGTGGATGACTTTCCGCAATTTAAAGGGTATTTATGGAATCCGTTGATTTGTTGGAGGACTCCTTGGTGACTCCAGATTTTTTCACAGCAGCCTCCCTGTTCTGTCATCTCTAGCTGAAGAGGAGATGTCATCCTATCTTGGCAGGTAATGACGTGGCCTCAGCTGTTTGCATCTCTGCCGTTTCCTGGACAGCACCAACATGATGTACGTGGACCAGAAGCCTTCAGTGTCTGGCAACTCCAGCTGGGACAGGACTTTGCGGTCAATCTTCTCAGCAACAAGCTACTGCAAGTATTGGAAGCTGTCTGCTTGCTATGGGACCTTGAACCAAATTTTATGCCTCGGTCCTTATCTTCAAGATATTGCTTGGCCTGGGTCCCTGCTGTGGGATGCAGGGTATGGCTGACAGTTGCTTAAAAAGGTAATGTGTGTTTGCAAATAACTCCTGCCTGTAGCAATCATGGTGGGGATCAGGTCAGAACTTTCCGAAGGGGAGGTGTAAGACTATGGATTAAGCTCTCCTAGCATTGCTGCAAACCTTGCTGCCTTCTGTGCCAAGAGCCAGGCATCCTGAAATGTCTTTTAGTTTTGGTTTTCTTCTCGTGCTTCCTGTAGCATAAATACACAGTAATCTGCAATACTAAAACAAACAAACAAAACCCCTAAAATATGCCAAACCGACACTTCTTAGGAGTGTGTCCCTGCTCCTGGCTGTACCTTTGGGCACCCTACTTCGCCTCAGCTCTGGTACTCGCCTGACTCCTTGGTACGCTGATTCAGTCCGCTAATCCAGCAGAAAACTAACCCAGCAAGAAAGGAGGTTGAATTTGGGCTTTGTTTGTTTATTTTTTGTTAGGTTAGTGAGCTGCCTTGGCTCCCAGAGGGGTCAGGTGAAGGCCGGAGCTGGGGTGTGGGAGGAAATGGGATTGCATGGCCTGGAAGATGTTGCAGCAAAAGGTTAGATTTGCTCAGCCAACTTTCTCGGCTGTTTTCTTGGTGCACGGCAGGAAAGTGCTCAGGCGTGGGGGCCAGGTGCGATGTGCAGGGCAGAGGGCACTGCAGGAGAATTTCTTTCAGCAGTGGCAGTTCTGGGGGTGAGTAGAAGCTTTCCCTATGGGGGTTATGTCCACCCATTTGCTAGTCAGCCCTCCGCTGCTTTCAAAACCATGCTGCAAGTGCTAGGACAAAACCTTCAACCCAGCTGTCTCTCAGCTACCAAAATATCTCCTTTGCCCCTTGACCAGCTGTCAAAACTTTCCTGGCCTTCCTAGAACAAGCATCTTAGGGAATGTTTCTCCTGGCCTATGAGAAATGGGAGGGATGCTCTGGAGATGACTAGCAGGACTGCGCATTCAATGCCAGGTGCCTGTCCCAAGCAAGCCTGTCCATCGGGGCTGCCACCCCTCGCCTTTAATGCTCCCAGCTTGGTGTGCTCTGTAGGATGAGATCGTGGTTCGAGGAAGAAAGTGTTTCAGAGCAAAAAATTGTGCAACTCCAGAGCCAAGAAAAAAGCCTTAATTATTCAGCTAGTTTGAAACACTTTAAAGTATCCCTAAAAATAGGTGAGAGGGATGTTTGTCAGCTACAAAGAGATTATCCTGCAATAGTATTGCTTGTCTTATTTTATGATGATGCTACAGAATACAGTCCCTCAGGTAGCCTCATTAATGTTTATGAATGAACTCCTTGTTTTATGCTTTCGGTTTTAGAAGGTAGAAATAGGGCGAGAGGCTAGTAAGACTGGTTTTACCATATATGCCTTGGAAAGCCCAAGGACACGGGTGTAAGGTCTCTATAAGCCTCAGCGGTTCTGCATATAATGACAATTGGATTTGGGCGCTCACTAGACCAGCTGAGGTGTACCCTAAGGGAGAAATCCAGGCAGGACTTTGGCTAAAACCCTGGGTGAAATTCTGCACGCTTCCCAGTGGATCTGTCAGCAGGAGGTTGGCACTCCTCTATGTCTCATCAGTCGTTTTGTTTTGATCTCTTCCGGCAAAGGCAACCTGTGACCATATGTTGTCATAGCCATAAGCGCTTCCACAGGGCAGTATCTGGTAAACCCCGCTGCCTGTGAGCGTCTCAGCCCAGGGTGGAGGCTTTTCACTATCTATTCCTTAAAGAGGGCAACTGTTTCTTCTGGCTATCTTAAAAGAATGGTGGCAGTTACGCCCAGCCCATAACAGTGTGCGGTGGTTTCTGAGTCTTACCGCTCCAGCCTTAAAATAACAGCTCTTTTTTCTGAGCCAGCCAACAATTGTGGTCAGCCACTAATACCAGTTTAACCATTTGGCAGCTGCCCTATAGGAAACAGCTCTTTCAAGAGAGCCAAAGCAGCCCTTGTCCTCTTGGCCCCAGAGCCACGCTGGGGTGGTTTCAGTCGGAAGGGCATGTTTACAGAGTCCCTTGTATACAGCCAGCCTCTGTAATAACAACCAAATCCTAGAAAGTTAATGCCAAACAAGTTGTGGGAATAGGTTAGAAACGGTAATTCAAGCCAATTGTTTTGGCGCTTTATTTGATGAACGAGTGGGTAAAAACTCTCTGATCCCCCCGCGACAAACACGCAGTTTCTTGCTCTGTAGTTCCTTTTCCATCCGTCGTGTGCTGGGACTGTCAGCGGAGTTTATTTTGGGCTCGGCTCCCTCCCCGTTATGCACAGTAGTAACCGGCTCTGCTAACAGTGCCATTGAAACGGGAATCGGGCCCTTACGGCTTTAGGGCAGAAATTAGCAATAAGGGGCTATTGTAGGCTGGGGGTTCCCACCCTCTCCCGCGGGACGCTGCCGCAGCTGTCCCTCGTCCCTGTCGCTCCGCTCCCCGCGGAGGCGGCTCCCCTCGTCCCTCTGCTCTCGCAGCGGAGCTCATCTTCAAGAGGGCTCCGAGGCGGGCAGCGTGCGGGGCCGCCAGCCGCCCTTCGCTGCCGGACCCCGCGCTGCTCACCACCGCGGCCCTCCGCCGGGCAGCGCAGTGGGGGGGGGGAGGTGAGGGAGGACGGCTGAGCACCGCACGCCGCGCAGCGACTCTGCGCGCGGCCCCGAACCGTTCCGCGGTGAACGGGGCAACCGGACCACGTGGCGAGGGCAGTTTCCCGGCCAGCGGCCGCAGCGCTCTCGCCGGGGCGGAGGCCGCGGAGGCTACGCGGAGCGCGCAGCGGAGCGCGCGCGCGCGCTACCCCTACGCGCCAACTTTTCCCCCCCTCGGCGCGCGCCACCGAGCATCCCCTTTCCCCGGCGGGCGCTCGTTTTGAATGAATGACCTCACCCGCGCCGGCCAACCGCCGCGCGGCCGCGCTTAATATTCATGAGGCGCCGCGCCAATGAGCGGGCGAGGAGGTTGTTTTAAACGGCAGAGCCCCGCAGCCAATCAGGCCGCTCTCGTAGGCAGCCAACGCGAGGCTGAGCCGCGCCGAGCCCCGCGTCGTGCCCTGCGCTCCAGCTCCTGTCCACACTACCGCGAACAATACAGGTACGTGCAGCCCCGCCGCAACTTTTCGGGGGGCGGCTGCCCCCTGCCCACCCCGCCGCCGCCCCGCCCTGCCCCCGCGCCTTCGCCCCTTTGCTCTGCCTGCCCCGGGCTTTTATTTTTATTATTTTTTTTTTTGTTTTCCCTTCCTTCCTTCCTCCAAGGTTTTTTTTTTTTTAATTAAAAAAAAAATCGGAAAAATCACCCAAAACTTTCTTCCCCCCTCGCAAGGGGATCGGCGGTGCTGGGGCAGATGCTGCGCGCCGCTGGCGGGGCGGCGGGCAGCGGGCGAGGCGCAGCGTTTGCCCCCCGTCCTCCTCCCCTGCCCCGCCGGGAGCTCCCCCCGGCGCGGAGGGGCTACCTGTCCCCGGTGCAGCCCGGTATCTCCGCGCCGGGCTCCCGTGCCGCCGAGAGTAATATGGCTGGTGCAGCAACTACACCGGGACTAACTCCTCTTCTCCCCCGCATGGGCAGGGATTTTTCTCTGCCGCCTCCTAATGTCGCACGGCAAAACGCGCGGCGCCCTCGGCTTTTATTTGCCCCCTTCCCCCGGCGGGGCTCGGTGGGGCTGGCGGCGGTGGGAAAGTTGTTGGCCGTGCGCAGTGCCGTGCCCGCTGTTTATTCTGCATTAATATGGCTGTCGCTTTAGCATCTGACAGGGATAAACCCTGCGCGCTGCGCCCGTCTGTCCCGGCGAAGCAGTTTTTTTCTCGCCGCCGCCGCCTCCCGACTCCCCCGATCCCTTCGCCTCTGCCTCCGCCGCTCTTCCCCTGCCCGGGAGGGTGTCTCCGGCGGGGCTGCGCCCGCGGCGGGGCCCCGCATCGCCTCTTCCCCGCGCCGCGCCGCCCGTGCTGTGGGCATTAATATGGCTGGCGCTGGAGAGCCCCGGCGAAGGGAAGAAAGACGTGTAAGCGGCATAGGGATGGGGAGGGGGGTCGCGGCGGGGGAAATCTCCGTCCCGGCGCCCCGCAGGGCGCTCAAACCTTTCGCTTTCGCCCCGGCTGCTCTCTCCCCACCGCCCCGCGCCCTCGGCCGGGCGCCGGGGGGCCGCCCCGGGGCTCTCCGCACTCTTTTTCTGGCGGCGCGGAGGAGCGTAGCGGCGGCGATAATGGCTGCACGGGAGCCTTTGTTAGAGAGCGCTGCGCTAGGCAGGGGCCGGGGGGGGGCCGCCTCCCGCCCGCGCCCCGGCCCCGCCGCCCCCGCCGCCCGGCGGGGGGCCGAGCGGGGAGCCCCTTCGCGGCGGGGGCGGCGTTTTGGCGGGGCCGGCGGCCGGGGGCGGCGGGCGCGGGGGCCGAGCGCGGCGGAGGGGGAGCGCGGCTTTGTTCGGCGGCGCGGCGGCGGCGCCGGGAGAAGCCATCTTAGCGAGCGGGGCCGGCCCTGGGCGCGGAGCGCGGCCGGCGCCGCCGCCGCTCCCGCTGCCGCTCGCACCGGCCGCCCGCGGCCGGGCCGGCGCCCCGCGCCCCCGGCCGCCGCCCGGCCCCCCGGCGCCCCCCGCCCGCCGCCCCGCCGCATTTCAGGGGCACTTTCTTTCATCAGGAGGCATTTCACAAAATGGAAGATGAATTATTGGCGTCTGGCGGAGCTGCCGCTGCCCCCTCCGCCCGCCGGCCCCGGCCCCGCCGCAGGTGCCCGCGCCCCGCGCCGCGGAGCCCGGCCGCCGCGGTGACCTTGGGGGGGAGAAGATGGCGGGAGGGGAGCGGAGCGGAGCGCAGCGCAGCGGAGGCCCGGCCGGCCGCGGCGGGCCGCTCGCCCCCAACTTCGGGAGCAGGCGGCGGCCCCGGCCCCGCTGCGCGCTGCTGCCTCGCCGCTTTATCCTCCTCTCCCGCGGGCTTTCCCCGCTCCCGCCGCCGGCTTGCGGGGCGGGCGCGGGAATCCCGCCGAGCGCCGGGAGCGGCCGGGGCGGGAGAGGGCGGCTTAAAGCCCCTCTTGCTGCACGTGGGGGGTGAAGAGGCGCGATTAAATATTAACGCTGTGCTAATAAAAATTAAATTTTCAAACGCTTGAGAAGCTGTAAATAGGAAATATTGCTGCGGGACTTTTTTCTTTTTTTTTTTGAGGGGGGGAAAAAAATAATACGGAAGAGGGGGAAAGAAATACAGCCCAAAAGTTAGCATCATCCTCTCGGTGACTTGCTAATCACATCTTTGCACTGACCACTACGCCTCCAAGCATGTGTCACTTGGTGGAGCAAGAGCAAGCGCTGCTCACCCCGCAGAGCTCCACGGCTCCGGCTGTATTTTAAAACTAGCCTTTATTTGCACGCAGTCCTTGATATAAAAAGGTTACTGCACTTTTACGGAGGGAGTAATCTGTCCTGCCTTTTTACCTGGGCAGCAGCTGCGAAGGTGTGAACTCCAGCTATTAAAGGGATAAGTCGTAGCCTGGCACTGTGCGTGCCACTCAAGCCCCGGTGTGGTACCCAACTAAAGCAAATGTTTTATATCGGTTCACATATAACTCTTAAATGGGCAGGAATACGTGTATTTAATAGCCTGCCTCCAGTCTTTGGACATGATGTAAATATGCATCAATGTAAAACTTAAATCCGGTGACCAGTTTCACTTGGCTAAAGTCTGCAACCCAAGTGTCAAGGAAGAATAATTTTAAGTCTCTGTATTGGGGATGGTAAGAAGTGTTGGGGGGAAGAGGGAGATGTGTTGCTGATGGGACATCACTTCAGGGAGTGGTGGTGTGAGTATGTATAAGTATGTGCACTCCAAATACATGTACGGAGATACGTAAACACATTCACCCATACGTGCATTCATTTGTTGTTTTTCCCCTTTTCCCACCTCCCCTGCAGAGTCAAGATGGCTAAAGGTGATCCGAAGAAGCCCAAAGGCAAGATGTCTGCCTATGCCTTCTTTGTGCAGACGTGCCGTGAGGAACATAAGAAAAAGAACCCAGAGGTTCCAGTCAACTTTGCAGAGTTTTCCAAGAAGTGCTCGGAGAGGTGGAAGGTACCTTAATTTGTGACTTCCTGAAGGGATAACTTCTTGCAGTATCTGCTAGGATGACGTGCGCGTGTCTGAACATGAAGGGAGCCGGTGCTGTTTTGGTCTGCGTGCCGTTCTTGGCAAGGCGTCCCGGCCATCGATCGGGTGCTGCTGACTCCTGTAATGATTGTGAAGGCTTCAGCCCAGTGTATCTGCCCGTTTAGGTGCTTCCACTACAGCCTGGCCTTTTCTCCAGTTCCCAAGCAGTGCTCTTCAGCAGCTGCCTCCCTCCAGGCCTGTGTCCTTGAGGAGGACTCTGGCTGTGCTTGTTGTCCCATTCCCGTTGCTTGCCTCTTGCTGAGTATGCCAGCTGTGGCCGCAGTCCCCGGTACAGGACCTTCGTCCCCAAGGTGGTCCAGTTAGAAAACAAACAAATTCTGAAACTCCCCTATCGAGTCAGTACGTGTTGGCTTGTTTACTTAAAGTTTGCCAGCTATTGAATAGTTGGGTAATCACAGGTTTGGTGTTTTGTTTTTTAGACCATGTCAAGCAAGGAGAAGGCTAAATTTGATGAAATGGCAAAGGCTGATAAGGTACGATATGATAGAGAAATGAAGGACTATGGACCAGCTAAGGGTGGCAAGAAGAAGAAGGACCCCAATGCCCCAAAACGACCACCGTAAGTAACGTTGAGGCGTTCAATGCACAAGTATTTTGGTTTGTTTTCACGCGCTGTAACACAGCTGGTGGGTTTCCATAAAGGAAGTAGATGAGGTATACTGTTGGTATGGCAGTATTGGTAATATTCATAGCTTACTGATACTGTCTTGTAAATCTTCTAGGCAGCTTGTAATATTGAGCACATAGAGCACTAACAGGAATTGTCAGTACTTGGTACCCTTAAACTCGTAGTGATGGAAGACGTGGAAATGACCGGGTCACAGTGAGACTTGTGTATCTTCAGATGAAATTGGATGGAGGGAATAGACAACACTTAATTAAAAACAGCGTTGGGTGAAGGCTGCGGGTCTGGGCCTCAGTAAAATCAAAACATGTTTGTGTTTTGTTTTCTTACAGTAAAAAAAAGTGTTTCTACTCAGTGTGTGAGTGCATGTGTGAATGTTGTGGGTGAGAGACGGAGGAAGGGGTGCTCCCTGGGTGTGCTGCTGCGGTGCTGACTGTCCTCTGGTGCTTCTCCCCAAGGTCTGGCTTCTTCCTCTTCTGTTCAGAGTTCCGCCCCAAGATCAAGTCCACAAACCCTGGCATATCCATTGGGGATGTAGCGAAGAAACTGGGTGAAATGTGGAACAACCTCAGTGATGGTGAAAAGCAGCCTTATAATAATAAGGCAGCTAAACTGAAGGAGAAGTACGAGAAGGTAAGGCTAGTTTTCGCTTTTGCCTCTTCCATATCGGCTCTTGTGTTGGTGTGTTTCTGTAACATAGACCCAGCTAAGGTGGCCCCAGCGTAGTGAGCATCTCCAGCTTACAGACCTGTTCTCACTGCGCTGCGTGCTACGTAGCCAAACTTTGCGTATGTTGGGACAGAGTAGGTTAGAGAGCCGCAGGTGGATTCCAGCGAGGAGGGAGAGTTTTCCCCCAGTGATGCGCAGCAGCGGCTGCTCGTGTTGCTCCAGCAAAGGGTTTGCTGTGCTGTTAAAGGAGCTTCGTCCCATTAGCAGGAAACTTTTAAGAGAGGCTGGGTTCTCTTCTCCTCCTCAAAGAAATAACCATGAATGCAGGGTCCGATGCCTCCCATCGTCCAGAGGCAGTTGAGTATGCTTAGGTGTCTGCATACCTGTGTCCTATAATGCTGGCTGTCTCCCCTTTTGGGGGTGCAGCTGTGGAAGGCCAGTCCCTTTACGTTAACGCCCGCTGCTGTACAAATGCTTTATGTGTTTGCTGCTTAGAGCAAATTAAGACATCCCCTTGACTTTGCAGGATGTTGCAGACTACAAGTCTAAAGGAAAGTTTGATGGCGCAAAGGGAGCAGCAACCAAAGCTGCTCGGAAAAAGGTAGAGGAAGAAGACGAAGAGGAGGAGGAGGATGAAGAAGAGGAGGATGAAGATGATGATGATGAATAAAACTGTACAATACTTGTCTCCATGTGAATACCATAGAGTAGGGGAAACACCATAAATGAAGCACCTCTTATTTGAGATGGTGTCTCTTGCCCTTATTAGGCTTAATTAAAAAAAAAAATTTGGATTCCGATCGCGTTGTAGTTTCTAAAAGTGCTCTAGAAATTGTAACTGGTTTACATGAAGTGGCCATGGGTGTAGTGAGCACCCTGAAACTGTATCAAAGTTGTACATATTTCCAAACATTTTTAAAATGAAAAGGCGCTCTAGTGTTCTCCTAACTCTGTGCACTTTGCTGTTGGTGTAACAAAGCATTTAAAAATGTTTCAAGCATTTTTTTAATTTGTAAGGTGGTGTTACTATATGGTTATTGGCTAGAAAATCCTGGGTTATAAACTGTACATATCTATAGTTTGTAAAAACTAGACAGATTCTTGTGGTACATGCTTAGAGTTATGATGCCTTAGAGGAGCAGTGATTACTTGGAAAGGCTGTACGTTCCCCGGGGTGCCATGGCCCAAAGCATGCACTGTGAGGGTAGATCTATTTACACTACAGTGGGCGTCCATTTAGCTTAAAGTTGTCTTTCTGTATATAGTGAAATAGCATTCTGCTGCCATTCTTAGTTGTGGAAGGGGGTTCAGCTGGCATGAGAAGTGTATGGATTTTTTTAGTTAAGTGCGGTAGTTTTTAAACTGAAACTGTAGACATCTCTTCATCGTCAACTAAGTGAAGAGCCAGTGCAGCAACTGAAGTTCAAAAACACTCTGTACTTAAACGAATTTGCAACGTTCTGTTTTTTTTGTATGTTTAGAATGCTGAAATGTTTTTGAAGCAAAATAAACAGTATTACATTTTTAAAACTGTTCTTGACAACACTCTAAATTTCTGGTTTAAAAGGATCTTAACAACAGCAAGAGGTTCATTTTGAAGTTTGTGGCATCCCTCAGGGCTGGTGACTTAGGAAGCATTCTGACTCAAGGATTTAAAAAAATAAAAATAAAAAATAAAAAATAAATGGTGGCCAGCCAAAACTGGCTGAATTGAAAGAGATGGCTGCTCCAGCTAATATGCAATCGTAACTGTTTATGGCTGAGTGGCATAAGATGCTATGCAAGTTTGAACTTTATTACTTGAACTTGGGAGCCTAAATGAACATTCATGACGTAATTGTTTGTTTGTGTGTGTATATAGCAGCATTCAGAGATGCAGAGAAAGGTAGGTGGCTAGGAATGAGGCTGACACCATGGAATAAGTATAAAAGCATAGTTTGGATTTTTTTCAGTTGTGTTGGGTAAATTTATAGCCCAAATGCATTGCTGTACATATTAAAATGTGCCTTTTTTGTCCTGTGTTAAACTGTTTCAGACTTGTGGTTTTTTCTAGCATCTTAATTCGTGGCAGGAGCCAGGCACCTAGTCTTAACTCCCTGCTGAAGTAGGAGCATGGCGCAGGTACTTAGTCTGGGTCCGTTCTCTAATGATGCAAGTTTCAGGAGGAATTGGGTGCTCTGAGGTGGGTTGGGGGAGTGACGCAGGTCTCTCTTCCCCCTTTGGTGACCAGCCGGCTGCGTCGTAGTCTTGCCATCTTTCCAAATCCAAGCTGGGGATGTTTTGCAGCCCTTGAAAGGGAAAGGTAGTACCCGGTCTCTAGTTGGTGACTCTAACCTCGTTTTTCCTTAGCGTGGAAACTGCACGAACTGGGAAAAGTGTAGCACCCCCTCGCTACCCTTGAATTCCTTCCTTGTGCTGGCAGCAGTTAGCAGTCAGTGTTCGCCTGGCAGCGAGGAAGAGGTGGGGGTGTGAGGATATTTGCATTAACAGCAGGTCAAAGATGAGGGCTGCTGCGTGCAGCTGACTTAAGAGGACCGGGTAACTCAGCAGTGTAAACCGTGGGTACGGGCTGCTGCCGCTGCCTCCTTTGAGTCAAACTGCAGATTAATGGGGGCCAGGCTTCCAGGCAGTAACTGCTTCTAATGTGGATAAAACTGCTTTGCTGCCTGGTTGGGTAGCACATCTAGCTTCCTGTGACTTCTCAACAACCAGAGTATCTTGGCAAAACAGTCTGATCTAGTGTTGAGATGGACTAGAACCTGAAAGCAAAACCAAGCAAAACTTGGTATTGGATGAAGCAAGCTAATAAACTTCTATGAAATGTAGCAACATGTGGCAACTTTTTTTTTAAGGCTAACTTACAGTGGGATCTCTTAGAAATACTTCTATAATTGTTTAATTACGGCAACTCTTAGTGTCTTCAACGCACAAAAAGACCAGGTGTGAAATTGGCCCCCATTCTGTGGGAAGTTGCATTTTAAAAGCCTCAATAAAGCTGCATCTGGAAAAGAAATAGGTATCTTTGTATTTGCTACCCCTTTCGCATGTCTTCTGATGCAAGGGAGAACATGACTGGAGATTCCAGCACGTGGAAATTTGATGGGGAAGTGGTGGAGCAGAAGAGAGAAGCGATGGCATCATTTCAGGAGCTGTAATACTGTTTCTGTTGTCTAGTTGGCAAAATCTCTCCTTAGCCACATATGGGAATTAGTGTAGATCACTGCTGTGCAAATCGAGCTTGGCTTTGAATTAACTGCTAGTGAGCTGAGCCCCTATTGATAGTATTAGCAAATAAGAACTAGAGCTGACACCTCTTTGTCTTCCTTATATTGGAAATCTATCGAGTTGCAGGGCTTGATTAAGGTCTTGGACCTTATGGTGTGCTACCTATTCCCGCTCTGCAACTGCCTAAAATATGGCATGCCTCAGGGATGCTGTTCAATACGATGCTAGTGCAGGACTCTGGGGACTCAAATGGGGATATTGCAGGTGTAGCAATGTTTCTTCCCCCAATGCTCTGCCATTGATAAATACCATAGTGTGAATGTATATAAATAACACAGGATTCCCCCTCTTGGTTTTTGTGTTCTGAGATGTCATCTCAAATACGGGGAACTGCTTAATTTCCCCCAGCTCCATTTCTTTGATAGAACATCCCCTAAATGCTCTTTCTGGCTCCTTTGAAATGCTTGTGGTGTTTCAGAGCAGACATTCCTACTTTGGGCTGCTGTACAGCTAAAACTTCTAGTTTGACTTTAGTCCCAAGCCAAGTAGAGTAAGTATGTCTCTTAACTCTATTCTGTGTAAAGAAGGGTAATGATAAAATAGATTTGGGGAAAGGGAGGGGAGGGATGAAGAGAGACTCTTCCTTGCGTGAATTTGACAGCTGACTGTGAGACCGCTCTTATTCCCAAAATGCGATTTGTTGCATCCCCCTGTGCGTGCTGAAGTCGGGCTGCGGCAGGCGATGAGGGCGAGGGGCTCGGTTTAGAAGAAGGGATGGTGCCGGTACTGCCCCTGTTAAATCCTGCTCGCCGCTCCGGGGAGGCAGAGGATGGCTCGATTGGGTTGTGTGGTCCCTCTGGATGCCTAAAACAGTGGCAGAGATATGAAAGCTTTTGCTCAAGGGAAGGCATCTGCCGGTGCTGATGTGGGGCAGACGCTGGATGTGGGGCAGCGATGAGCAGAGGCAGGCAGGGTGCTGCCTGGCAGCACTGACCCACGGCGTGCGGGTCACTTCCCGTGGTTGGTACCGTTTGATTTGTACTCAGGACTATACGTAGTCTTGAGAACACAGTTGCTACCAAAATGCACCACATCCCTCTGAAGTCAAACCAGCTGCGGGGTGATGGGATGAACCGGGCTGCTGAGCTGCTCCGTGCAGGCCAGAGCCTGCCTCCGCCGAAAATGAGCCCGGCAGCCCATTAGCACGACCCGGGGAGGCAGAGGAGCAATTCTCTCCCGCTGCTCTGTAGCCTACACATTCCTAAATTCAGCTGAAACACGGTAAATGTTTGGAGTGAGCTGAAACTGAGCCCTTAGACTAGAGGGGGGGGCTCCAGGGGAGGGACTGCGTCGGGGAAGCCCCGCTGCTGGTGTGGGGTTAGCTCCCCGCAAGCAGTCACAACAAAAACCGCGCTACAGGATGGTTTCCTACTGCTCGTGTTGGTATCTTAATGCATCTGTGGGGAAGCAGTGCATTAATTTTTCTGTAATAAAATTAATTAAAAATCCTAGTCCAAATGCGTATTGAATCAATTAGCGAACGGCTGCAGCTCTAACGGAGGTCCATAGGAAGGTGAGAGTCTGCTTTGGGGATCGTACTGGGGATACAGGCAGAGTTGAAACACCTCTGTTATCTGCTCCCTTTGATTTTTATATCGTTTTATTCACTCGTAATAAACCCTGCAACAACAGCAGTGAGGTGTGAGGGCTTCTGTTGGCTCTGGCTCAGGCGGTGGCAGGTGAATGGCTTTTTGCTTCCAGCCTCCAGCACAGTTCTGGCGGCCGCCTCGAGTTTATGTTTTCCCTCTGCTCGCTCAGGCTGTTGTTGCATGGGCAGAGAAACACCCCCCAAGTAAGGTCTCTTCTGCTGAGGGTTTTAGGGAGCAGGGCTTGGACCAGGAGAAGCGGGATGGAACCTCCCCGCTGGCTTTGCTGGGATGCGAGCAGGGCGCTGTATTTATGGCCACGCCGCATTTACGGCCATGCTGCCGTTCACTTTCTGATAAGCCCCACGCTCCCCTCTATGAATGTTAGCCTGAGCTCGCTCTCCTCTAAAAGATAATGGGAGGAACTGTGACAAGTGACATATTTCTTTCTTTCTGCTAGGGCTGCACCACGTTTTAATGCAATAAACTGAATTGCAAATTGCAGCTGCGCTGCAGAACAAAGTGTGTTAGAGACCCCGTTACCAAACGGTTGCTCTCTAAACATGTGTCAGCTTGCAGTGGAGAAGGGACCAAATAACCAGCATGCCTTACGAGGGGATCATGCCCTATGAGGTGTCTTCATCCCTTTTTAGCAGGCTGGGCTCTGGTGGGAGCGCGGTGTGTGCCTGCTCCTGCTTGGGCAATGTTTGGTGACCTGTGTTCAAAGCACTCTGCAAACATCTCATCCTTCTGATAGGTCTGATACGTACATGCTAAAGTGGGATGTGGATGAGGGGTGGCTCCTTGCCTATGCTAACGATCTTAATTGGAGTTGTCTGCTGCTAAGAGTTCTTCCCTGGGTGCGCTCCCACACCTGGATCCCTAAATTAGGCAGGAGGAAGCAGCCACAGCCCTGCTAGAGCCGACAGCTATGTCTCTTGGGTGGTGAGTACCTCCTTCTCTTGTTCCTGGATGTGGTACGGCCTCACAGAATCGCCTATGAAGTAGCTAAATCAGGGTTAGTCTTTCTGTTAAGCTGGAGCAGAGATGGCAAGTGACCTGCCTGGGACTGGGGAGCACGGGTGTTGTGCGGAGCAGCAAACTGGGTGCTGTGGTGGGGGTAAGATCTTTGGAGGCCGGGATGTATAAAAGCAAATCTTTGTCTTGTTGATGTCGAGAGATGAAATGCATTAACTGTGGTAAGGGGATGCCTGTCCTGTAACTGTGTCCCCTGACACAGCTGACTTCGTGTCCCTGGCTGAATCCAGCAGCCAGCAAAATCACGTCTGGGAACTGAGCCTTGCTGTGCGACTGGGCGTTTTGATGGTGTTTGTGGTTGACTTTTGAGCCCCTGATGTGCAGAGTACCGTTGCTCTGCCCCGTACCTGCCACCTCGTTTTGCTTCTGGCTGGGTGCTCCCCACCAAGACACCCGAGGAGCAGGAGCAGCCCCTCGGCATGGGCGTCGCAAGCCTGCGCGCGCTGCTGCAGCCAAGCCTGTGTAAGGAGAGAGGCAGGTAGGGTGCTACGAGTGGTAGACTTGCTTTTTCTTCCCAGCCTCTCCCCTTGTAAAGCTCCCTCGGGTATTTCGAGTCAGAAAAATGCTCTTTTTTTAAAATATTAATCAAACATGGCCTGGCTTTGTTGTTGTAAGAGCTTATTACTTTTAAGTGTTTTTAACTGCTTCTTTGTGAAGCTTAAGATTTGCTTTATGTTAGTTTAGAAAATTAATATGTGTAGAAGGGTGAAGTGGTTTGAGGGATTGCTTGAGACAAATGCCTCTTGCCTGCTGCTAATTACTGTGTGATTGCTCTTTTACTATGTGTTACCTGGGATGTACCAGTGATAATTTATGGTCTTGCAAAAAAGGCTCAAGAAAGGTGCAAGCAGGGGCAATTTGGTCTCCAGTTTTCTTAAAAAAATATATTGGTCAAGTTTTGTTCTCTTTAGCTTTAGAGCTCAGGCTGGGGATCTTCCCTGCGCTTGGCTTCTGCAGTTTGTTTAAGATACTGGTACCTGCAGCTCCTGGCGAAGGTTGCTCCCCAGTAGCAGGGAGAGCAAAAGGAAACGTGCGCTGGGTCTTCCTTTGGTTTATTTTGTTGCTTCATATAGTAACTTAATTTTTGCAAGCTGCTGGGAGGTGTTTCAAACCAACCTCAAAGATCAAGGTGTCAGTAAAAGTCTTAAAGAGAACCCTTTCATCCAAGGGCTTGTCTGGAAGTGGAATGAAACCTGACCAAATAGTGTTAAACTGTCTAATTAAAGATCTCTCGCTCCTCACTGTCGCTCGTGTTTTATTTGTTGTTGATTCCCCATCTGAGAGAGTTGTCTAGCAATAAAAGCAGCTAGACCAGACCTGGTATTTTGAACCTTGAGGCCAACTTGCAAAAGTCCTTCGATGGTTTTGAACGTAGGAGGACTTGGCCTGGTTTGTTTTCTGATATTCCCCGTGCGTCTCTGCAGTATGTTGCTGTTCCCTCTTAGTGCTTTGCCTGGGGAGAAAGCGAAGGTGTCTCCCTTACAGGCTCAGCCCTTTGCCTTTGCCATTAACATGTGATTACTCGTCTGGGGGGAGCACCAAGAAATACTCTTGCAGACCAACGGAAGATCGCCCTTGAGGCTTCTCATTTACTGGAAGGTGGCATCTTAAAAAGCCAACTCCAACAGTACTTCAGGTGGATCTTTCCAAGTGGCAAGAAGCCCCCAAACCCCTTTCTCTCTGTTCCCCCCCAACCCCTCCAAATAAATGCCCCCACAACGCTTATTTCCAGGTGCTGTTTCACAGATCTCTTGGCTTTTAAAGACCTGTTTCTTCACCTGTTGGGTGCCCTCCTCGCCTCCCATTCCCTGCCCCAGCTCTCCTTCTGCCCAGCGAGATGGGAGGAGGGGACGCCCCGGCCGCGGTCAGCAAATCGGACCCGACAGCTTATTTGAGGTGGTGTAACTTACTCCCAAATTTTGAGAGCAGGCTGGCCTGTCTTCTCGCTAGTCAGATGCTTTAGGGAAGATCTTCAGCTGGTGTGGGCTGTTGCTCTGTGCCAGCTCAGACCACCATCTCCCCTGAGGTTACTGTGGTCCCAGCAGCGTTGGGGCGAGGGTGGAGGCTATCACGATGCCTGAGCCGCTGCTGGCTGGGAATGTGCCGGACCAGCCGGTGCGCGTGGAGCTGAGTGGTCACGATGGAGGTGGGAAATGGGAGCGGGAGGCGGCTGAGGGATGCGGGTCTCCGGGTCTTGAACAGACGGCACCCAGCCCGCAGGGTCTCTCTCTGTGTCGGACACCATATGGTGCTGTGTTTTCACAGCCATCCCTGGGAGATAAGGTTCGGCAGCTAGTACAGATGAAAGGGAATGGGTGGTCTCAAATGTGTTTGCTGTTGCTTGTGCTCAGGCCTCTTGTGGAGATGGTTACGACTGTTGGAATACGTTGGGCTGTACCGTAGCCGTGCTGGGTTTCCGCAGCATGCTTGCTGGGCTGGGCACACCTTCTCATGACGGGGAGCGGGAGTAGGCTGCTGTGGGGTGAGATAAGGTGTTAATTAACGTGTGGACAGGAAGCGCCTTCGTATATAATCTCATCCTGCTAAAGATGTGCTGCCTTCCCTTCAGAGGTGCTCTGGTAGGGTCTCTTCCCCATTTACCCCCTTCCCAGCCCTGCTCGGGCACTGGCTCTCGCGGGAGGTGGTGGGGCTGTGCTGGGGCGCGTTGCAGAGCTACCGGGCGACAGCCTCTCCCAAAGCAGAGCTGCACATCTCCGCAAGCCAGAGCGGGATTGCCTCCGGCCCCGCAGCGCCAGGGAAGTGAGAGCCACCCTCTCGCCGCAGACGTGGGTGCTCAGGCGGCCCCGCGAGGAGGGTCCCGGGGGGGCAGCCCACCCTGACAAGGGCTCGGGGTGCCTGTGGCGGGAGAGGAGATCCTGCCGGAGGAGCTGCTGGTTTGCTAGAAACCGTCTCCTAAATATGGACATGATTGTTTTTATTTATTTATTTGCTTGCTCTGGAATCTTTGCATTTTTCCCTTAATCCTGGAGGAAAATCAGCGGTGCCCTGTGTGCATGTGACATGGCTGCGCACAAACTCCCTTTGTGACTTCTTTCTTTCACGGGGGAGAAACGCATTCAGGAAAAAGCAGGGCCCTGACAACAGGAATCAAGTGTTTCTAAATATGGACATCCCTTTTTGGACTAAAAAGTCTTTTTTGTACCATGCATATTTCCCCTGTTAATCATTTCCTTTTGTTCCTCGCTAACTTTGGTCCTCCAATGTTATAGAAGGAATTATAGCCACTCTGTTTGTAAACTTTCCTTTACGATACACGAACCGGCTTGTATGTTAGATGAGTTTGCTGGGTTTTCTTTTTAACGCAGTTGGAAAGACCAGCGCTCTGGTTGCTCAACCTTGTTTTTTCCTTTTTTTTTTTTTAAAGAGTCATATTTGGCCTCAGCCCATCTCGAAATATTGGGGATTTTACAGGCCATTGAGCTTTGCCTGGTCCTATTCACTGCTTTTGTGTTATGCTAATTGGCTTGATAAAGAAGGGCCTGGGCTCTGTAAAGTGCTTCTCTTCCAAGGTGAAATGTGAGATGGAGGGGGGAAATATTCGGATGTTCACTAGCAGTTATGCTCGCTGGATAATCTCAATGCATCAGAAATCAACTAGAGCTCAGACAAAGTAGGGGATTAGGAGTCTGAGATGGGCGAGCGGGGTGGACATCTGGAAGCCTGCTGTTTAGCTTGTCTGCTGGGGTGGGTTGCGTCTTCATTATATGGGTTATACGCGCTGAAAATGATCAGCGCGCTGGGATCGCGGTTGCTCTCTGCGGATATATTCAGAAATAACAATTTTCTGTCGTTATTTACGGAGCACCCCGCCTTCCCCGGCAGAGCTCTGTGCGTTCAACGCAAACCCAATCACCAGCGCAAGCAGCGCAGGAGAAGCTCACAGTCTGAAGCTGCAGGGACACACTCGGGTTTTGCGGTGCTGTTTGCACACACCACCGCTGCTTTGAGGTTTTGGGGAGAAACATTGCATGTGCCCATGGCCGGTGTTATGCAGTCGGCAGATGCTCGGGCCCTCCCTTGCACGGTGCTCCCTGCGTTTTTGGGCAGGTGCAGCTCTGCAGAGCCCGCAAGCAAACGCACGTGAGAGGAGGAGAGAAACCAAACTCAGGGCTTCGGAACCATTCCTGTGTGCGCAGCCCAGTTCTCCCAAAGTTGAGCACGGGGCTGCTTCTGCCGCTGCAAGCATCTGCTGCAGGCAGCACCGTCCGCCCAGGGTTGGCTTCACCCGCCCTGTCCCGCTGTCCCCCCTGCCCAGCCCCTCGCCCGGTCCCGCTGTGGGCACGAGGACGTGGCTCGGGGCGCAGAGCCGTGGGTGGAATGGGGACAGATGTGTGGGGGTTTTATCATCTGATGATGAAATATGAGTTGAAAAATGCTTTTGCCCTTTTAAAAACACAATATTGGAGAAGAAATTCCAAATATGTTGTGAACAGAAATAGCCAAATAGTGGTTTGTTTTGCTTGTGTTTTTCCCCCCAAAGTAATTTCTTTACCAGCCTCTTGGCATGTGCTCCATTTATCCTCCTCCACCTCCAGCGCTTTGCTTTGCTCATGTTTCCATCCCCTTCCCAAACAACCTGCCTTGGCAGCTTCAATTTTGGCTGCAGCTGTAACATGCCAAGGCATGGCTGTGCACAGCTGGAGCCTTGCAGCGCTCCCACCAAATACCCACCGCTGCCCGAACAGCAGCACGCCTGCCCACGGGTGGGGACCGTTGTGGTGAGCGAGCCGGCACCGAGAGATTTGGGATAGGTGCCTTGTTCAGGTGGGCAGTGTAATTCCCACCCTGGCCCGTCTCTGGCAAAGCCAAAGCAAAGCATTTTAAGGGAAGATAAAGGAGGGACCTCCAGGCAATAAACTGCATCACCCTACAGCAGATGCAAGAGCTTGGCCGTGCTTTGGGTCATGCTTGGGATGACAAAAGTAAGGGGATTTTTAATGGAAAAAAAATAAAATACCAATGCTGCAGAAAAGAGGCAGGTACCAGGGCAGTGGGGACCTCAGCAGGGCGTTAATAAAGGATGGTCGGAGGACATGTGCCAGTCGCTGCTGGACATGATGCCCCAGGGAATTAAAAGCAGGACTGAGGAGTGAGCCCGATGCAGCCATGTGGCAGCATCCGCTGAAAGCACTGACTCGGTGAAACATGTCTGTGTTGTGTCAAAGATATGCAAAATTTAGGGAGAGAAGGAAAGGACCAAGCTTCCGTTTTTTGCATGTTGTGTGGAATGTTCTTGTCTTACCTGTTAGCTATGCACTTGCTAATCCGGCCCACGGGCCTCTCGGCGCAGTACCGATGGCTGGCATCTCCTGCTGTGCTACCTTGTTTTATCACCTATTTTTGGCAAAACTGCCTTTTCTTTTTTGAGGAGACCTGATGGAGGAGCAGAGCTGAGTCCCGGTGGGTACCGGCAGTGTTTTTACTTTTTGGTTGCCTTTGTGTCCTACTGGGGTTGAAACGTGATGTCCTTACATTTTCTTCATGTGAGCTTAGGGAGCCGCTGCTGAGAGCGATTTGTGAGTGCTGGGTGGTTGTGTGGACGCGCAGGTAAAGGGGCTCCTTTGCTCGGTGCCAGCGTACCGGAGAGCCGGCCTCTTGGTCTGTGTTCGCAGCAGTTTTTGGCTGGAGAGAAGGAGGTCTGGAGAAGTGGTACAGCTCCCCTGGGGTCACCCATGAACCCCCTGGAAGTGCGTTTCTCCTGAAAAGCGGGGTCAGAAAAGCGTTTGCGTGCTGGGGGGGGCTCTAGGTTAGGAGACTTGCGTGATTTTACGCAGACTAAGTGCAGTTAAGCATTGCGGCCCCAATTCTTGCTCCATTTTAATGTCATTTTTCAGAAGCGCTGGCAGCGCAATGCATTGGAACTGCCTCGTGCCGGGGCGAGAGCCTGAGGGGCTGCTCGGGGGGTTTGGGAGACCCCATGGCAGGGACGGGGGATGCTGCAGCTCCCTGCTGCCCTTCTCGGCTGCCAGAGCCTTTGCTGGGAGGTAGAGGGGTCCAGGTTTGGGGGAGGCACTCCCGAGCACCGGGTCAGTTCTGATGGTTTCGGCGGGGGATGCTCCTGCAAACAGTAGCTGCTGGGAGTTTGCATTCCCCTTGGCCTCAGCCCCGAAGAAAGCCTAAAGCCTCAGTCAATAATAAGCTTATAAGACAGTAAATCTTGGTAATGAGAAAAACAGAAGACAGCATCTGCTTGACATGATGGTACTGTGTATGGTCTGGTAAACAGCTACTGAAATGAGTTGCCTGTTATTGCGGGGGTCACAGCTGAAAAGCCCCGTTTCCCTGCAGGATCGGCAGGTTTCGCTGCCCCCAGCCCTTCGGAGCGCCTGCTGGAATCCCACCGAGACTGAGCACGGGGAGAGGTGACCCGTTGCCCGCAAGGGCTGGGTGCTTGCCCGCAGGAACGGCAGCCCCGGCCATGAAACCAGTGGCAAGCTGCCATCGTCCTGCATGTGTGGAGCCCGAGACGGGCAACGGGACGGCACTGCCACAGCGGTCATCTTCACCTCCTCCTCCTGTGCCCCCTCCAACGCTTCCTTGCAACAGCCATGCTCAGAGATGTACATACTTTGGAGGGTGCTCTGCAGCAAATGGGGGTTGGGGTAAAAATGGGAAACCAGTTTCTTCCATATCGTATTTTCAGAGATGTCAAACTGAGATGAGCTGATGGGCAACAGGTGCTGGGGGATAGATGAGTTGTGCAGGGGGCGGCAGGAAGAGGAAGGTGCTGGGTCCTCATCTGACATCCACCCGGATGAACCTGGTGCCCATGGGGTGGGAGCTGGCAGCGGTCCTGGTCCTGCTCAAAAAGCATGAAGCCAGGTCTGCAAAATGGGGAGGAGGAGGAGGGAAGAGTTCAGGGGAAGGAATCTGCATATGGTGTGTAATGCTTTTATGAATTGGGTCTTTAATAATTTACATTACCAGTTTAATACTTTGAATACAAATTATCTTGCCCATATGCTGTGCTGACAAACATAAAAATGGAGTAATCAAAGCTGTAATAGCACTACAGCAAAAAGGCATAAAATGCCACTAGAAAGCTTAGGATAAATTATTGCATGCACACACTAGCTCTATGGCTCCCTGGTGCCAAAGGATGCATTGCAATTTCTTCCTCAGACTTTGCATTTGGGCTTGAGGACTGGTGCAGTACCAGGAGTACCGCTCGAAATTCTGTGAGATGGGCAGGATTTAACAAAGAGGAGGAAAGGAAAAAAGGCTCAGACCTGTTTGATAAACACCGCAATTTAAATTCTGCTCTGGCATTACATGGGCTGCAAAGAAAATATAGCTCTCCTATTTGTAGGAAGCCCCCTTCTTCCTCCAGCAGGGTTATTTGCATGTATTATAAACTGCAGTGTTGGCTTGCCATCTTCAGGCAGCTGCCACGCACTGCACAGCATCCCTGTGCATCCCTGCGCTGGTTGGAGGTGGCAGGTCCAGTCTGGGTGCCACAAGGGATGCCCAAGGGAGGATGCTTGCCACAGCCTGGCACCAGATGGCCCAGGCAATGGGCAGCATCAGTCCAGGGAAACCAGGAGTTTCACCTCATCCCTCTTCATACCTGCGCTTGTCCCCCTCTAATGCCCAAGTTCGGAGGGGGTGGAGGAGGTGGGAGAGGACGAAACAGCCCCAGGCCCTTGGTGCTCCCTCCTGGCTGCCCTTCGGCTGCAGTTTAGGAGTGAGGGAATGGTATGGGTGGGCCTGGGAGCTCGTTGATGCTGCAGGTGACTTAGTGGTTTGCTTTGAGCAGCCTGGCATCTTTTGGTGCATGTGTGCTGGTATAGCGGGCATCCCGAAGGGCATGGGGCTGTGCAGCGAAATGAGCAGGTTTGCAGGGCAGAGATGCAAGTTGTACTCACGGGGAAAAGCTGCTGTTTGTAGATGTCAGTGGACCGTGTATTGTGGCTGGTGGGAAAGTCCCTGCTTTAAAATACCAGTCTATTCATTGGTGCCATATCGCAAAGACGTCCCCCCTACAAGCTAATCTTTCACAGAAAGAGCCATTTGAGGCTCACATTTGCATACGCTGAATATCTCAGCTATCAAGGTTACTCCATGCTGTAATCCATTCTGTGCTTCTAATATGATCAGTGAAAAATGAGACTTCTTCCCAAATAAATCATCAGCAATGGAGGGAATGGTGCTTTTCTGGAAGGTGTGAGGCTCTGGTGGTAGCAACGTCTTTCCCAAAAGGCAGAGGAATTGGGGCAGGCTCATTCTGTGCTGCCGCACTGCCTGAACTCGCTGCCAGTTGCCCCGAGACCCAAACCCCTTGCACACAAATGCGTTTTTTCTACCTTTGTTGCTCCCAGGATCTGCTGCCGGCTGTCTCCCTGGGATATGGTGTCAGCGGTTAGGCTGTAGTGCACCCCAAGGGCGAGGGTCACCATCTTCAGCTCATCCGTTAATGCACGCATTGATGCACACACACATCTCTCTAATGGGCTGAGGGGAGAGGAGTGGGTGTCAGTGTTTGGGACCCCCTGTCCCAGCGAGGTGGGGCTCCCAGGGCTGTAGAAAGAGAGACACCCCCCTCCTGCCCGCCCTGCCTGTCCCTGTGCTCCACCTTGCTCTGCTCCTCATGCACCCCGAACCCTGCTCCGTGCCCCCCTGAAGCCTGGTTTTGCCTGTGAACAGGGGGTTCTGGAGGAGCCCCAGGTGCTGCAGCCCCGCTCCATCCCCTGGCCCTGGGGAGCAGCCATGTGGCAGAGCAACCCTGTTACGGCAACCGGGCGTGCCACGACTCCAAAACCCTCGGTACAAAGAGATACCTGGAGCCTCTCCCGCCAGGGGCGATGGGGGCTGCCTGGGTGGGCGAAGGGACCTGCACAAGCCAGGCTGGGGAGGTGCAGGTGGGCATCCAGCCCCCACTGGAAGAACTTTTCCCATTGCCAGATTTTCTTGAGAATAAGGCCCTCACTGATCCTTTTGCTCTGTGAATAAATTGGATGGATAAAGACCACGATGAGAAATATCCCCATCCTCATCCAGAGGGGGATTTTCAGCATAAAAGGCTTTATGTGACTCATAAACTCTAACACTTATTTCTGCACGCGAGGTAAATATTTCCCCCTCTGAATGTCTAAGCAATGCGATTTTGTTTGAAGTGTCCATTTTTTTAAGTCTGGAGGTGATGATAATTCACCTGTTTTCCCTTCCCGTAATTCCCCGAGCAATGGCGTAAGCAAGCCCAAATAGAGCAAACTCAGCTCTGGCTGTTTGTCACCGCCAGCTCCCTCCCGCAAATACGTTCGGATGAGCTTTGTCCTGGAGTTCACGTTCGGGCACCTTCTGATCTCTAGCTCTTAGTAATGGCCCCACGTTTTCCTGTTCAGAGGAAGAAATACAGCACACCTGTATGCAGCCGCTGCCAGGGCAGGCAGGGAAGAGAGACATAACTTAATTTAACTCCGGATAAATCATGATTTCACAGCGATCTGCCTGCCACAGGCAGTTGAGAGTCCCATCTCCTTGGCACCGTAACAATACTTGTCACTCAATGTCCCAAAGAGACCCGCTCACGGCCAGAGATCGCAGATGACTGAAAAGACGCCTGCGGTTGTAAACACCATCAATCTGGAGAAAACAACCACCCCCAGGAGCCGATGGCAGGTGAGGGTGTTTGAAGGCAGCGCTTGCCTCCGCAGGGCGTGGGACGCGTCCACGGGCTGCGTGGGTCCCCAGCCTCGGACGTCCCCCCGCTCTGCTGCCACCCGAAGCTCCAGCAAACCCAGGGAGGCAAAGTGCTCCCTCTCCTCTTCCCCAGGAGGGCTCAGGTCCCTGGATTTTGGAGGCTGGCAGCCCTCAGCCCCTCTCAGGAGTGGGGGAGCCCAGGTGGGGGTTACCTGCTGTGGGGCAGCGGTGTTGAGGGGTGGCCTTAAGCACCACCCGCTTTTGCTCTTTGAGGGAGGTGAAAGAAGGATGTTCCTACTTTGGTGTTAAGTCTGGCTCCTGGGCTCTTTCTGCTGGAGATTTGCGCCACCCCCTTGAAGCCATTCAGCTCCTGCTGGGGGGACAGAGAGCCCCGGACGTGGCCTTGTCGCTGCTTAAAGATGTCTTGTGCGGGAGCGATGGGCAGATGCTGAAAACCGGCACTGCCGGGTCTTTGGCTCTGTGGCTGTGCAGAGCTGGCGGGGGTGAAGGCAGCATCGGCACTGGGTGCCCCTCACCGCCCACCATGAGCCAGGGCCCTACTGGAGAGGGGGGCGGTTTTGAGAGAAGTGTTTGAATTTTAGCTTTAGTTCCCCATCTTGCGGGCAGAGACCCTCAGTGTGGGCAGAAAGCCCCCATCCCGCACTGGCACATCGGGTTTCGGAGAAGCCTCCCACGGCAGCACGGGCAGTATGTTTGCAGCGGGGGTGCTGCGCTTTGCTTTCCATCCTTCTTGGTACCCCTGTGCCTCTCCCGGCTTTGGCAGAGTCATTTCTGATTTACAGCAGGTGTCACATGAAATCCGAAGCAGATACTGCTTCTCCTGCCCCCTGCTCGCCCGCTCCCACCCAGGACTCTCCTGCTCCCCCGGCAGCTCCCAACGCTACTCCCTGGGTCCCTGCCCATCCTCGAGGATGTGTCCATGTCCAAGCCTGCACTCAATGCTAACGTGCACAGGCAGTTTCTTTTCCTGTCCGCCTCTTTCTTTCTTTTTCTCTTTTTTTAAAAGGAAACTGAATCCAAGGCTGCCATGTAGTGATGATGGTATTATTGTTAGTAGTTATTTCTATTTCCATAGCTCCAAGAGGCAAAGAAGAGAGTCCTGCTGGGTTAGATGCAGCACATGCTATAACAAAAAGACAGTCTGGGTGCCAAACAACTTGCAAACTTCTTCTTAATGTAAGGAATGTAAAATTAAGATTACTATAGCAACAACTTGCTCACATTGCATACAGACAGGATTTGTTGGTCTTTATATATGTGTGTGTGTATATAAATGTAATATACATATACAAACCCTAAATATCTCTGGCAACTTTTTCCATTGTTAAATATAAATTTCCTTTCAAGCTCTCTGGATCTCAGATCTGTATATCTCCTTAAGATTTGCATCCAGCTTTACTTCAGCAAGCCTTGCCTTCTCCTTTGGGCTCTCTTGCGCATGCTGTGTGCCAGGCTTGAGTCCCCTCTGCCTGGGAGAGAGCTCAGCCCCCGGCCAGGAGCAGGGACAAACCCTGACCGGGAGGTTAATTCCATCTATTGGGGTTTTTGTTTCAAATGTATACAAGCTTGGTAAAATTCATAACTAACTTAACATCTCCAAATCTGCTTTCTTCAGTCAGACTGTAGGAGCACAGGGTGAACCTGAGACATGCAAATCCCTCTTTTCTCTTCCCCTCTCTCTTCTCTCAAGTTATTAGTTCAACTTTAAGTAAAATTTCATGAGAGTATGAACTGCAGCTCTCACTTATTCTCCGCAATTGAATAAAACCTGGGTCCAGCAATGCCTGTGGGAAGGGCAGAGCACACCCAGGAGCCGGGAGCTGAGGGAAAGGCAGCGGGAAGACGGATGCACCTACAGTTCAGCGTCGCTTAAATTCTCCAGGCAAGTGGCAGAAATTCAAGCACAATTTTCACCTTGTCGCAGAGGTAAGTGGAGTTACAGATAAAGAAGAGTTTTAACACCGCCAGATCTAAGGAGCTGTCTTTGCTTACCACTACAACCGGGTAGGAGGGGAAAACCAGGCACCAAGCTGTGCGAAAGAGATCTGAAGGGTATCGCTCTCCGCCAAAGAAAGATGCGTCGGAGGGATACCCGTTTCTCATGAGAAGCGGGAGGAACTTGCAGCTCGTTTGTAACAGCTTTGAGGCTGTGGAGTTGAACGTGCACAGTTGGAGGGCTGGTGGATTCGCGGTTTTGAGACCAGACTGTAATGGAGATCTGAGAACCAAAACTGAAAACGTCTGCTGGCAGGTCTGGATGGAGGAGCTGGAAAGCAGCCTGAAGTTGCCAGCTGCAGATTTCTGGTGCCTCTGACTTAGCAGTATTAAATACAAGGAAATAAATCATAAGCAGCTCTGCCTGCGGTGTCTAGAGGGAAAGCAAGGGGGCTGGGGTGGGGTGGGTGAACAAACCCCACTTCCTAGTGGGTCTGCGGGGAAGCAGAAGTGGAAAGGCGAAGAAGGGATCTGCATGGCATAAAGGGGTCAGCTTTTGAAGCCTACGCAGGCAAACACAATGGCTTTTCTTCAGATGGAACTGCTCTATGAGCAGGAGTCAATACCCTTCTGCAGAGCCTGCAAAAATGCTGATGGGCGTGAGTGTGCAGCGCTGATGCGGAGTAGGAGATTTCTGGATGGAGCTATTGAAGAGATGGGCAGGATGGGAGCAAGCATGAGTAACACTTCACGTGTACGTTGGGTGTTGGTGTGGACCTCACGGTGATGGACTGAAGCTCTGGGGACAGCTGAAGGTCAGACCAGGCAATGGGGAGTGGGTTGAAGACCGGTGGAAGTTGATGAGCAGCAATGTATTAGAGGGCAGAGCAAAGTGAACTTTGCAAGACGGGCACTCGGCTTGTTCGCTGCCAGCAACAGGCAGGAAAGCTGTCCCTTCGCTGAACTGGCCCCAAACCAGGGCTGACCTACAGGCAGAGGAGACATCGCTACCTCCTTCCCCAAAGGAAGAGTAAAGGCAGGCTCTGGGGGTCAGGCGGGGCAGCGGGGCTGTGAACCTGGCCCGGGAGGAGCCAGCAAGGTCCGTAGGGCTGAAGAAACCATCTCTGAGGCTGTTGGTTAAAATGCACACACACTTTCTCATCCTTTTCTCTGGAATGGGAGCCCCTCAGGACAAGGGTCTCTTTATGATGTTCAGCTGAAGTTTAACCACCCTGGACTTCCCCGGGTAAGGGCAGCGTGAGTGCCGGTGCTGGGTAAAGGTTTGGTGTGCCACCTCAGCCCAGAGACCTGGTTGCTCACCCCTTAGAAATCCCGCAGGGCTTTGCAGGTGTGCCGGAGTGTCCGGTGAAATCGGGGCTTTTGGTAGGAGTACGGCGAGAGGGGGGAATTGTTTCCCTTTCCTCAAGGAGTGCCGAGTTTCCCAGCTGTGGGATGCACAGCGCTGACAAAATGAGAGCCTGAGAAAAGGGAATCTCTTCATTGGGGAAAAAACTGCGGCTTTGGAGTCAACTTGCTGCAGCCCCTCTGTTTACCCCTGTCGCACCGCCGCTGCGGACGGCTGCACTTCTGCAGGGGCAGGTGGGGGCCACGCGTTCCCCCCGGCTCCTTGGCAATGTCGTGCCAGCCATGATCACCATTGCCTCTACGCTTTTTATTTCTTTTGACCTCTGTGTTTCCGTCAGCTGTTTTTAAGCAAGTCTGGCATCAAGGCTGTAATCTGTTCCCGTGTACTCCTATTTATGCTTTCACCCAGCAATTTGCGCAGGGCTGTCGAGCTCTCTGCTCATAATTGACAGGAGAAAGCAATCCGCTTCGCAAGAGGAAACATCTCCACCGGCTGCTGGATCCGAGCAGGCTATTTCCTGTAATGAGGATGAAGGAAAACAGGATCTCCCTAACAGCCGTGGATATAGCTGAGCCCCCGTTACTGCAAGTGCGGAGGTGCTGCTTGGGATGTAGTTAAGAGCTCGATGTTTGGAGTACAGCATGTCACGCTGTCCTTCCCGCGCCGCTGGCTAGCTGTGAGGCGGTTAGTGCCAAGCACGCCTGAAGTTTGCTCGAGTCGCAGCTCCTGCAAGCCAGGCTGCAGGAGGGGCTGCGCGGGGAAGGGAAGTCGCCTTGTTCTCTTTCTTAAGACAGTTGTTTCTCCCCTTGCAGAGGACGATCATGGCAATTTCAGCCTTAGCGCTGGAAAGCAGCTGCCAATGACAATGGAGTGATTTGGACAAGAGAGTAGCATCAGCTGTGAGTGTCCCCACAGTGACGGTGCGGCCGGGTGGGTAACGCGGGTACCGGCGAGCTGGGCTGGCCAGAGCCCAGCCGGGTTTGCCCTGTGCCCTGCCAGGCTCGTGCCATCCCCAGCTGGAAGAGCAGCTGGGACTTAGTGCTGGGCAGCAGAGTGGGTGCAGGCAAAATGCTTGCGGGTGGGTGCGCATCTAGGTGAAGGGCAATGCAAATTGGGAATGGGGAGGGGGGGAGCAAGTCCCCAGAGCATCTCGGCAGTTTCCATCTCGCACCTTTCCCGCCATGGCAAGGCCAGGCACCTGGTGAGCGATGCTGAATGTCTGAGATGCCGCATGCTTTTGGGGGCGTTGGAGAAAAGAGCAACCACCTCTGCTTGGGCAGCATCTATGGAACGGAGAGCTTTCTCTCCAGGCTCTCAGGGGGACAGCGATTGGGGCTGGGCTTTATCAGTCCTTGTGACTGGTGAAAGGAGACCTGTAAGGAGCAGGAGTGGGTTGTTTGTTGGTTTTCACTGGTAGAAAAAGGGACCCGATGAGGAATATCAATGGGAAAAATCTGAAGTGCTCTTTTTTTTTCCCCCTCCTGCCATCCCAGGAGGTAAGGGGGAAAGCCCTGCCCACCCTCACTTGAGTATATGCTCCGTGGGGATGGTGCAAGGAGGATGAGCGGTCCTTCTTTTACTCAAGTTAAAGGCAGATCTTGAAGACAAATAGGGCCCCTGTCCCACCTCCCCAAGGACCAGTCTGTCATGAACCAGCTTTCCTTTCTCTGCTTTGCTTTTCTTCTTTTTCAGATTCCCTGCCTTGCTGACAAGCACTGAGCTAGCAGCACCTTGAGTAACTTGTTGTGCAACATAGGAGTTTCTTACTCAGATATTAAAGCACTTAAAATTCTTTAGGCTTTTTTAGCCATGAAATACATCAGTTGAATCTTCCTGGCTTAATGGGGTAAACAGTTGTGACCTTCCCTGAGTTGTTTTTTTTTTTTGCCCCCAGTTCACCACAACAAATCCCACCAGCCTGATCGTTTCCATGTATTTCCTTCAGCGTGACCGTCACTCGGGCAGAGTCCTGTGCTACCGCTCAGCTGCCATCCGAGCAGCCCTGGCAGCCCACACAGCAACCAGGCTGCCTTCGCTGGGAGCAGGCCCTCTGATTAGGGATTTTTGGGGCGGGATTCAATAAGATCATTGAAAAAAAAAAAAAAAAAAACCACGTTTCATCCTAGCAGCTTGAGACTCACAGCAAGACCGGCTCCAGCCTGGCACAGCACGGGATGCTACCTGATGTGGCTGGTAGCGAGGGCTACCCCAATGCCCCAGCACGATGTGTGTCCCCAGGGTCGCAGAACTGGGTTCAAGCCACTGAAGATGCGGCAGGGAAGAGCTTGGGTTTCTCCGCACGTGTCGGAAGGGCTGGAGTTATTTGCTAGCAGAGGCTGTACAAATCCCATGCATAATTCAGCCACTGCCATACAAATCATCCCGCTAGTAAAAGCCTTTTTGGAAAGCACGATTTGATCGCCACAAACTTTGACCTAAATGTGCCGCAGCCGACAGCCCCGTATGGTGGGTCTTAAACTTTTGCCGTCACTTCCTTCTGAGAGGCAAAGTGAATCTAGGTCACCCCCCTTGCTTGTTTGTAATGAGGCTAATTCTGATTTCATTCATGTTGCATCTTCGAGTTTGAGATGGGGGAAAAAATGGGAGATTTGAAACGGCAAGTCAGCCTCAAAGTCATTCTTCTTAAATCCCATCTCGGAGCAAAGGAAGTGGTTTGATGTTGCGTCCCAAGGCAACGTTGATGGTGTCATTTAATATTCAGGGTACGAAAGGAATACAAAGTTTTCCTTCTTTCCCTTCTTATTTAGATTGCAGCGTTAAGCGGTTGAGCTGAATGAACAGGCCTGTGTCCACGGCTTTTTGAGCGGTTAACAAAAAAGCCCATTCTGGGCAAGCGAGCTGTGCGCTCTGCGTGAGGCTGCTGCTTCAGGGACAAAGAGGGGAAGTGGCTGAACACGAGGTTATTGGTTTGTCTGGAGCTTCTATGCGAGCGCGATGGCATAAATAGAGCCGCTTGTTTGTTGATCTCTTCTGCGATGGCAGCTCAGGGCAAGCTGCTGTATTCATCTATTTATTGCTGAAGCAACTAGTGCTTTTTTTTCCTGAGACTGAATTTTCTTACACCGTACACAGTACAGCTGTGTTGCCTCTGCAGTAAAGAGCTGCGCGGTCCAAACGGACAAGAAAAAAGTTTGGGAGAGAGTTTGCTGTATGTGTTTGGCTAGAGACTTATGGCTGGGTAATGGTGATTCTCTCTTTGGTAATGGTTTGAAAATAACTCTGCCTCCTGGCCACACGCTGGATTTAAGGGCAGAATTGAGACAAGGAACAGGGAAAAAAAGCTGTTGGTTCTTGTTTTGAAGAAAACAGCCATGATGCACAGAGGGACTAAATGACTTATTTCAGCTGTGTTTGTCAGCTCAAGGATTCTAAGACTGTGCCAAGGAATGAACCTCCGTTGTCTGGGGTCTAGACCAGAATCTGAAACAAGAAAGACAGACTGTGCTGGAAAGGCACGTGCTGAAGCTCTCCAGTGGCTGAGCACCGCGTCCTGGTGGCATTAAACCACCACAGGCTGCTGGTTTTGATATGGGAGGAAGGAGAGACCTCTAAACCCTCATCTGGTCTGCTCAGGGTGGAGGAAACCCACCCTGCCCACCCCGGGGAGCAGCCCCGCAGGGCTCCTCCGCGTCCCGTTTGGGGCTGAACAGCGTGGGAGCAGCCCACGTGGCAAAGGGTTTATTAGCCCCGTTTCTGTCTCTGCTTATGTGTCTCTCCCAAAGGCCATTGCTTGAGTCAAAAGGCCCACGTGTCACGAAATTACAACTTTTACTACCTGTTGTTCTTGCTGGGAATAAATATGAGTACTGAGCCAGGCTGGTGTGGTGAGAGGGGAGGGATTCAGCTTCATTCAGCAGCTTCATTCAGCTTCATTCAGCAGTTTTGCGCTGCATGTGTGGATCCGGGGAACAGAGCAGGTGCTCGGTGGGACATGGGCAGGGGAGACGACTGGGCATTTCTGCTCAGGGACTTCCGTTTTAGGAAGGACTTCATGCTACAGAATTGTCTCTGCAGCTCACTGGGAGTTATTTGCTGCGGGGGAACCACTGACCTGCCCTGTGGCCCTGCCTGGTGTCTGTTTTTGCAGGGAGGGAGTTACAGTTCAAAGAAAACTCGCCTGCACCCTGTCTGCAACTGAGGCATAGCCTGTAGAAGTTCAGGGGAAGGTTTCCTGGTGCCCAGGTTTTCTTTGTTTCTCCTATCTTCTCATGTCTCTTCTCTCCTTCAAAGCTGGACACCAAACCACCTTTGAATGAGCGCGTGTTGGGATTCTGAATTTCCCAGCCTGGTATTCCTTATCCACCGCTAATCTACCTGTTCCTGGGGGTGCTCAGGGGGCCACTAATTATTTTGGTAAGCACAAAGAGTTCCCCAGGTCTGGCTAAAGGGAATGGGTATGTCGCTGTTGCTAAGCAGGCTCAGTCAAAACGACAAGACGAACTGGCCTAAAATATGCCAAATTCAGTATAGCAGTATTTGTGGAGAACAGCCATTATCTTTGCATATTTGACAAAAGTTAATTGTCTCTTTGACAAAATCAGTGTAGTAGTCAGCCTGTCCCTGTATGGGGGGGGAAATCCTTCATTTATAAGCTATTCATTAAGTAGCATTAAAACTGTCTCTGAAGACAAAATAATCTTTTTAAAGAGGACTCAAGGTACTGAGAAGGAAGATTAATGCCTCAGCTATTTTTCAATTATGCAAGCTTTCATTTATTATAGTATACCTGGATTAACTCTTCCTAAGCTGCGTGCTTTGGTCGGTGGGGTTAGGAAGGGGGACGTTTCATGCTGCTGGATGAGTCCTGCGCTCAGCGAGGGATGAGCAATTCTCAGCACATGGCTGCTGTGATGGGTGTGAGCGGCACGGCAGGAGGGTGCCAGGCGCTGCCCCTCTAAGCCTCACTGTTAGCAAAGCTATTACGCTGTTGCAAAAGGAGTGTTTGAAAAGCATTTAGGGTGCTTGAATATTTTGCACTGATTGCATTCTGCTTGGTCTTCCTGTTTGTGTACATGTACACAGCCTCCCTGGTGTGGTTTGGGTACTGAAGGGCTCTGGTTTCTGACCATAATTCAGTTGCCTTCTCCTGTGATCACATTCATGGTCCTTGCACAATTAAATGAGCCTAAATTCTTCTAACACACTGGGGATATTTTTATTTCAGTATGATTTACGTCAGAGGTTCCGGTAAAGTGTAATTAAAAAGGTCTTATTGATACCTCTACCTTCATTTTTTTCCCTTGCCGCTGCTTCCTGGAGTGCTAGCCTTTTCTTAATTGAAGCAGTGAAGAATCCATTTAGCAGGAAGGTGGGAGGAAACAGCCTGAAAATCATTCATCTAAATCACTCCACCGATGAAAACAGTTGCTCACTACATCTATCATAATTTCTTTTAAGTGTCTTATGCGCGATTAGTTGCTCTAACTATGCAGATGCACACATGTCTGGTAGAGCTATGCAGACCTTCCCATCTAAGGCAGTCGCACCGGGCTGTGCAAAAAGACTGCTTTTTGCAGGTATAAATTATGCACCCAAAGAAGTTACCAGATGAAAAGCCCCTCTTGTTTTTTTTCCAGTTGCAGCAGTTTCACAAAATGTGACCCCCTCTACCTTGCACTACTGTGCTAGCAAGTTTTTTCTAAGTGTAAGTGAGGTCAAAATCTTCATTGGGTGTTTTGGTGCTCCCATCAGTGCTCTGGACCTGGACAGCACCGGCACAACCACTCCTGCCCCGCAGCTGGTGAAGGTCGGTGAGGTTCAGCAGAGCTGGCATGAATGCTCTTCTCATTAATCAGCAATTAACTACCGTCCGCTATCACTAGGCAAAACCAGTTCCTTGGGGGACGTCCCAGCTTGGTGGTCTCCACAATGGAAGGGGCTGGAAGAAAGCACTAGCAGTTTAGTGCTAACAGAAGATAATTGTTCTGGGTGCAGGTTTGCTGAGGCTCTCGAAAGCCTCCAGAGCTGGGGGAGAAGTGGCAGCATTGCACACATCTTTAAGCAAAGTGCTCAGAAAGGCAGCTTTTTCCTTGACTTCAAACACAATCTTCATTAGTTTCAAACCATGTTTCTACCAGCAAATCCAAGACACCTGCATAATAAAGCTCAGGTCCTCTGAAGTCACATCCCAGTTCTCCACATCTGAAATACGATCTGAGAACGTCTTAAAAATGGTACAAACAGCTGCCAGAGCGGAGTGGCGTGACGGTGAAAGGTGCTGGAAGGATGCATCCACACGAGCTGCTCCTGCCCCTGCTCCTGTACCGCAGGTAGGTCCTCAACATAGACCAGACAAAAGCCTGCGAACGAAATTATTTGGTTTACACAGAGATAAAATATTTGCAAAACTATGCACAATTCAGTGCTGAGTGTCAACCAAGTAGCCCAAAGAAACCAAACTTCAAGCTAAAATCCTCTGACAGTTTGAAAATGCAGGATTTTGATCATTATCTTTAAAACCCCCCATTTTGTTTCAAAATTGAGTGCTTTCCAGTAATGGGGAAAGGGTAAAAAGCTGCTTAAAGCAGCTTGGCTCAGCCAAGGCCTGAGCACAGATGCAGGGCTGGCTTTGACCCCGTGCCACTGGGCTGGGGCAGACCCTGTTTGCTGCTCGTTTTGGCTGTGCCTCGCTGCTGCTGGTGGGGAATAACCCATTAAAGCATTTGTTTCTAGCTTTGTTATTGACTTACTCAACCGGGCAGTTGTAAAACCCCCAGGCTGGGTTGTGACACGGTCTTTGCGTTAGCTTGGGCACTTTGACCCGCGCACGGAGAAGCGGCTTTGGGCCGAAGTCAGGGGAGGTGCCGGTGGGAGGCGGGCAGCCTCGGCGCGCCCATTCCCTCTTCTCCTGCCCCCACGCAGGCCCTAGCACAGCATCCCATCTGATTCCCCAACAGCCTATAAAACCTATTTTCTGGGTTTATTTTCTAAATAAAGCTGAGAATTCATGTGGTTGCTGTATTGCGGCCGCAATCTGACCACGGGGCCTTGGTCTCTTCTTGCTCATGCTGGTGTGGAACAAAGCACAAAAGGTGCCTGGAAGCCTCAGACGCGAGGCTGGGCTGAGGGAGGGGGTATCCCTGCTGAGAGCCGCTTCCCTGCGGCTGAGAAGCACGCAAGTGGGCTGCAGAAGCTGAAATTGTGGCTGGGGCTTCTGCATCGCCCACAGTGGACTCAGTAAAGACCATTAAAATGAAAGCGAATGGTTTTGTTTGACATAACTGGTTGGAAAAGTTCTTGTGAGGATGCGTTTGGCCCAAGCGTGGCTGGCTGTGGCGGGGGGCTGGTGGCACGCCGGCTGCAGAGCCGCGGGACAGTGTTTGCAGCGGAGGAAAATCTTGTGCCACGGGAAACACGCAAAACTCCACCTCGTCGTTTCCCCCTCCGTGGTACCCCTGTCCGAGGGCAGGAGCCGTGTGAGCCCCCCCCCGGCAGCTGCGCAGGCTGGGGGGGCTGCGGGTGCTTCCCGGCCCTCCGCTCACCCGGGGCGGCTGCGGGGCAGCGCGGGCGCTCACCGCCGGCTGCCTCCCGGGGGCTTCTTCAAAGCACCGCTTCGTGCCGGCGGAGGTATAGTCCGAGCTGGAGCCGCTGCCACTGACCTCTTCCTTGGCCAAAAAAGCATCCTTCGCCTCGACTCGGTTTCCCCCCGAGCGCAGCGCTGCTGCCGTAACCAGCCGTGCGGGAGGGGCGGGAGTTACGCGCCCTGCGGAGCGGGCAGGGATGCGCGGGTGGCGCGGGTGAGCAGGCTGCCAGCGGCGCGCGGGGCTGAGCCCCCGGCACACCTGCGCGCACGGCGCACACCTGCGCGCACGGCGCACACCTGCGCCCCGGGGCTGACACGCGCCCCGGCCCGGTGCTCCCCACCGCCGCCGCGCGGTGGCGCCATCGCACCGGAGAGCGCTGCGGGTGCCCCGCGCCGCGCACCGGGCAGCCCCCCCCGCCCCGCCCCGCCCCGGGCAGGGCGGTGGCACCGCCGGGGAGGGGGCGGCGTGCGCCCCCCGGGACGGGTGTCGAGGCGCGCTCCTCCCCGCGGCGCGGCGGCCCGGGGGGCTGCTGTCGGGGCGGGAGGAGGAGGAGGAGGAGGAGGAAGAAGGGGGGCGGCCCCGGCGGCTGCGGGCAGAGGCGCGCATGGAGCGGCCGGGGAGCAACGGGAGCTGCCCGGGCTGCCGGCTGGAGGGGGGTCCGTCGGCGCGGGCCGCCACCGCCCTGGCGGCCGTGCTCATCTTCACCATCGTGGTGGACGTGCTGGGCAACGCGCTGGTCATCCTCTCGGTGCTGAGGAACAAGAAGCTCCGCAACGCCGGTGAGCGCGGGGCGGGCGCGGGGCGGGCGCGGGGGGCGGCGCGGCCGCGCTGCCGACTTGCCGCGGGCGGAGCGGAGCGGCACCGCACCGCGCTCGGGGTTCCGTCGCCCCGCACCGCGCGGCAGCGCGCCCCGCACCGCGGCGGAGTAGGAGCCTGCGGGGGTCGGCGGGCGGGACCGCAGCCCCGCTCCTCAGCACCGGAGCGGTAACGGGCATCCCCGCCTCGGGGGCCCCCCTGCCCCGGGTGAAGGGATGGCGAGTTGCTGCGAGCCGGAGCAGCACCCGCTCGCCTCCCGTCTCCCGTGACCCGAGTTGCCGCGGGGCTTCCCGGCTCGCTGTCTGTCTGTCTGTCCCGTACCGCTGCTTCTGTCCTCCAACTTCTCGGACCTTGGGTCGCCCCGAGGCAGCTGCAAAGCGGGAGCATGAACTCACGTCGCCACCCGGGTAAAGCCCGCGTTCCTCCGGCCAGAAGAGCGCTGGGAAAGAGCGAGGGAAACCGCTGAGAACTCCGAGTGCCGGAGTCAGGTGCAGAGGAAGACCGCTCATATTTTTAGGACGAGCCTATTACAACGCTGGCCACTTGCTTTCATGTCCCAGCATTGCATGTGTTCAGCATTTTCACCTTAAAGCTGCTGTGCTTTAGATGACTAACTGAAAGCAGAGTGAAGATTTTCCATGTTTTTTCGACAGGTAATTTCAAAGTCTGCTTTGGAGCCTTATGTCTTGACCTGGTGAATCAATTAATCTAGGAAAACTGTTAAGTTGATATTAACTATTGTATAGAAGGCTTTATTTTTTGAGGGTGTAAATTTTTTTTGCCTTCAAGGTCTTGTTATTTTAGCAAAGAAATAGCACTGGATATAAATTTTAGCAAAGAAATAACACCGGATAGAAATTGCTCTGTAAGGAGTTTCAAGTAGTCTGTGTAGCGCTGCTTAAAACGTACCGTAGAGCAGGCTTTGCTAAGGACTGCACCCCTGTCTGCTTTTACAGTGAAAGACATAAAATGACCTTTAGTTTATAGCTTGTAAAATGGTTTTAATGAAATATCTTCAGTGTTTATAATGTGTAAGACCAAGTTGTAAGCTTTTTGGAGATGCTGATCTCTCTCTGCCTCTCCCTTTGTAAATAGGGAATAACTCAACAGAGTTCAGTAAAAGTAGCTGATGGGTAAGACCGATGGGACAATTTCCCCCCAGTGCCTTTAACATTTGATTGATTTATTAATGATAGCACACAAATGGCTGTTGGCTTGGGCAGGCGCTGGATGCAGTGACCTCAGCCAGTGACTGGCTCTCTAACTGGTACACAAAACGCATAGCATCCACAGAACATGCTGTACTGGGTTTATGAGAACTTTAATATAGTTGGGAAAGGTATTTGCCATTCTCTTCAGCTGTGAGCTTGTGATCAGTGGTTCTGGGAAAGAAAAATAGAGACTCCCTTCCCTTCTCCCCAAGATAACTAGTGGTTTATGTTACCTGGCTGGTCGGGCAGCAAGCAGGTTTGAAATTATTTAGCTGCTTTTATCACCTTTCAAATTGTTAATCACTGGAATGCATTTCATGTCTTAAGACTGCCTCTGCTGTGAGTTAAAGTTCCTGCGAAAGTGAAAAAGAACAGCTTTCCCTTGAAGTGACCATGGAGGTATTTCCCAAATCTTAATCCTTGTCAGTAGCCTGTTGTCTGCTCTACATACAAACTATCGGGATGTACGAGTAAAACCAACACAAGCGAAATCTTTGTTAACCTCCCTGATTTGAGGGGAGGTGGCTCTCGTTGCACAGGGAACTTGAGTGTCGTTAGTGGGGAATTCAGTGTTACGCACTTCGAAGCAGTGGTAGGTGTCAAGAGACCTGTCCTGCTGCATGGCCCCTTCATTCATCATTCCTCTTTCAGTCAACAGCCTAAACCGGGAATGCCTTTGCCAAGTCACTAGAGGAGTTCAGCAGCGGGAAGGCGAGGTGGTCAGACTGATGGTGATGGTCTGAAGTTCAGTAAGGTAAAACGTCTAACCAGCGTCTAACTGTTGTCATCTTGTTTTGCTGAAAAGATCATGTGTGTTTAGGACGTTCAGACAACATCCTGCATCTGCCCGTGTTGGCAAGCAAGTGGACTGTCTGCCTTCCAGAACGAGAAGTCAGGGGTCTCCGCTCCCTTCATGCTCCTCCTGACACGTGGGCAGCACCGTGAATGAGAGGGGCTCAGCTGGAGCGCAGCAGCCAGGTTGAAGTCCTTTGGATGAAGAGTTTCTCTGCCTGTGTTCAAACCTACCCTAAGCCAGGCCAGTAAATGAAAAGGACACCCGTTATGGATGTGTCAGCTCTTGCCAAATCCTGGAAGCGCCAAGCCCTCCACTTTTGGAGCAAGCTCATAGGGAAGCTAGCAAGAGCCCAGCTACAAGGTTTTTCAGCTGGAGCTAAAACTCTGTCTCCAGGATAAGCTGGATTCAGGCTGGGATGTGAAACTGGCACTGCTTCAGTGGCTGTGGTTGGTGATCGCTCTTGTGGGGTTTGGGTTTTTGGTCCACCCCCCTGGATCTCTCTGCAGTACTTGGCACACTTCAGCACCTCTGCTCAGCCCGTAGCTACAAAAGGCAGAGAGTGCAAGTGTGGGTGTCAAGCAGGGTCTCACAAGGGGTGCCCTCACCGGTGTGGTCAGCTGCCTGGAGAACATCAGCAGTTGCCCAAAGCTGAATGAGCAGAAGGAGGTGAGTGATACCTGTGGGCAGAAGAAATCCAGATTCACTGAAAGCCCCAGGCTTCCTCCGTGATGGACGGTTCACATTCACAGTTGGTTGTTCAGTCAGTCGTGCTGCAGAACTGCTGGCATTAAGCTTTCCTACAGTAACACCCAGCTACCTAGACACTTGGAGCTGCCCGTATGGTCCGAGAGCTTCAAACAAAGCTCCAGGCTTTGGTCGGTATGTCCACAGCGCAGGACATTTAAATGGTTGAGGGTGAAGGGCACGGGGAGTAACTCTGCTCCTCTGGCAGGAGAGATGTCTGTGCGTCTTTACAGGAGGCAGGTGAGAAGGGGTGAACTTTTTTGGCAGCTGAAAGCCTTCATGAACCTGGTCACCCTGCTATCCCTGCACTGGTGGAGTTCAAAAGTGACACACCTGACCTCTAAAACTTTCTAAGAGAAAACACTCCACTCCTCTTTCCCTTTGGGAAGGAGTAATGTATGTCGGGTGGGTGTTGGTGTGTCTGTAGTCTGTGGTGTTACTGGAAGGTGCTCAGAGTGCTGAGCACAGATTAAGGTACATGTAGGAAATAACATGAATGAGCTGTGTATTACATGGCAGATGCAGAAGCATGACCAGCCAAAGGCTGCTGGCGTGGCCGAGTTCACGGTTTTTCATTTGTGGGTCCTGCTAGCTTCACAAGTGTGAAAATCTGCACTAAAACCAGCAAATACTTTTCACTGCGTTAGCCTGCTCTTTGGGCGGAGGCTCTGGAAATAGCCTTCTCTAGCTCTCCCCAGCTTGCTGCAAACTTAGGCAGGCAGCCAAAATGTGCATTCCCTGAAAACCCACGTCTCCCCCCAGTGCTGCCTGCAGCTTCGTGTGCAGAGCGTGGTTTCTGCCGCCTCCTGCGCCCTTTGCCCAGGTGGAAGTGTTGTCTCTCGGGAGAGCAGCAACCTCCGTGGGGGCAGGCGGCACAGGTATAACTCTAATGAGGTCACTGGGCTCAACCGGCTTTTAATCCTCTGGAGATACACTATACGCTGATGTTTGCATAGCGCTGGGGATTTTGTTCTTAGACTGTCACAGCGGCCAAAGTCAAGCGTCGCACACAAGTCTGCATGTATTATGTCAACACAGTTACCTTTGTCAGCCAAATGTGTACCCTTAGAAGAAATACTAGATCAGTTTGACAAGCCCTCCGACAGAAAACTGTGTTGACTAGCACTCATTGTGTTTCCATCTCCAAACACTGGCCGTTCCCTGCCTCTGCTGGGGACCGCAGGCAGGGTAACCAGCCCGCGCTTCCCAGGTCAGGCTGTTTGCCCTCTGAAAATATTGGCACAATGCTAAGTTTTTGTTTGCCTAAGTGGGTTTTTTTTTTTTTATTTATTGTTCCAAGACCTCTGGAACTTCCTGGCTGGCCTGGGACATGTTTCTGTTAATTTTTTTTTTTTTTTTAAAAGTCAACGTTAGGGATTTGGTGAGCTCCTCCATACACTCTGATGTGCAGGTTTTCTAGCTACAGATGTGAAAAATGGTTAGCAGACAGTGTTGGGTATCTTCCCAACTTGCTTCTCAGAGAATTTTGTTATAGCTGAGATATGTCAACCTTATCTGCAAAGATAAAAAGTAATGCTTATACTTTCTACATCTTCTGTATCAGGATATTTTCGCTGTACTTTTTTAGCTTCAAGCCTATTGTATTGATAGATTGTTGCTTTTTTCCTGATATACCTATTGCCTTTTTTTTTTTTATATCTTTTCGCTTTCCTTATACAATGTGTTGATTTCTAGGTACTAATTTTATAGTGGATTTTCTATTTGTTACATATTTTATTTATTTTTTAAATTTGGCTCTTGTCTTAAAAAAATTCTTATTTTAAATCAAATAAAATTTTTTTAATATAGTGTTGCTTTTTTGGGGGGAGAAAAGAGGGTTCTACTAAGGCATCTTTAAACATCTCCCAATAAGCATTGTCACATTTGCTTATATTTAGGTGTTTTCTCTTGGTTATTTTTGTGTCTGATTGTTTCTAGTTTTGGGAAACTGACCTTTTAGAGATGCTGTGTTGGACCATGTTCTGTTTCCTTATCTCAAATGGAGTTGAGAGCTGTGACTGCTTTTCTTCCAGCTAGTGCAGGATTTCCTTGTCATAGGAAGCTTATATGTAGGTGTGTTGAGATTCTTTTTTTTTTTTTTAAATCTTAATTTTTTTAGCACTACAAACCCTCCAGCATCTGCCACAAGCCTGAACTTATATCTTTTCTTTCTGTACATTGCGGGTAGATATTCAGGAGCTGCTCATCTGTTCCAGTGATTCATTTGTCTATAGCAAACTCCCACCAGTGCTTCTGATTTACCCAACCTCTGACCCTCCGAAATGTCAGGGACTCTGCAGCAGGTGTCTTGGCTTTCTGGTGGGCTCTGTTGAGAGAAACGTGCTGTTTGTCGATGAAAAGGTTTGAAGGTTGCTGGGACTCCAGGGGACCCTGGAGCTGCACTCCCTTCCCCGCTCCCTGGGTCCTCTAATGTGGAAGGGTGACACCCGGCACCCCCTTGCTCTTTGACGGGGATGGGTGCCTGTGACATCAAATGGGTGAGCTGCTGACAAATGATCTCGCTGTTGCTCCTCCGCTGTTGGTGGGGAATAATCCATGACTGTTTGCTTTTAGCTTCGTTACTGACTCACTCAACTGGACAGTGATGAATTTGCCGTATCAAGCTGACCGCCAGCGATGCTCCCTGTGCCATCAACCGTGGGAATGTTAACTGCAGCGATAGGGCTGTTCCAGAGGAGCCTGGCTGGGGCTTGGCACCGTGACTGCGTGGGCTGTGTGGTTGGTGCAGAGAAGTTGTTGGAAGTGGTCTGTTGCGTGAGCGGCGGGGGTGTACCTGAGTGCACCAGTGGGCTCTGGTGGGGATGTGTCGGTCCCTCCCTGTGTCCCTCTTCTGCAGCCCCCTGCCCCTGTGGCTCTGCGGGTGAGTGCTGGAGCGGGGCCACTGCTCACAGGAGGTGGGAGAAATGGGAGCGACAGCAGGATAAAACCTGCTGTCCAAATCCAAATTAAAAAATTAATTTAGATTAAGGTAAAGCATGAGCTTTAAGTGTAATAGCAGTGTAAAGTGAAGAACGGTCTTAACCAGTTTTTTTGTAGAAGGTGATTTGCACAGTAAGACACAGAGGAACGGCGCTTTGCTTGGTCGGTGTCACAGCCGCGGGGCACAGCCCCACAGCCAAGCTGATCTGGAGAGGTCTCCGACACCATCGCCTTCAAGTGCTCCAGCTTTGGCGGGGTTTCAGGTCGGGTTCCCACCCGGACCCTTGCACATCTCTCCTCCCAGCAGTGCTGCGCTGGGCTCCTCCTGGGCTGGGGGAGCAGCGAGGTGCCCAGAGTGCCGAGAAGGAGGCTCAGAGCTGCCGTCCCGCTTGGAGCAGAGTTTGTGGCCCCGTGCTGTGCTGCTCCCATGCTGTGCTCTGGGAGCTTCGGAGGAAGCGGCGGCTCGCTTGGGCGTGAGCAGTTCGGAAGTTTTTTTGGAGTGCAGTAGCTTCAGAAACATTTCTAAATTGGTCCTTTGTACAGCTCCATAGGAGGTCCCACGGGGGTTCCATCCCATCAACTGTGTGAGGTCAAAGCCACCAATTTTTGGTTTTGCTCTTTTTCTTTTTGCTATTTTTTTCAGGGAAAAAAACCCCTCCTTACAATTCATGTAGATGGGAGTATATTTAGGAGTGCTGGATCTCAGGAGCCCATTTGTGAAACTTTGCAGAACTTCCAGCAGAAATTTCTATTCCTCCCCCTCCCGCGACACGTTGGTTTTCAAGACAACCCCAGTTTGGAGCAGGACTTGAACACAGCACCGTAAGTTGTGGACATGTGGCTGGGGAAGAGAATTAAAATACCGCTAGTTACTCGGTAAGTGAGCAGTGCTCAGCATGCGCTTCGGGTGTGCCAGCGGTTTGATAGCCAGATTGCATGTCATCAAGCCAGTGATTATATGATAAATATATGATTTGAGAGAAACGAATTGGGTTTCCACTAGAAACAGTAATTCTGATATTTCTGAACTGAGGAATATTTGTTTTTGCAAAGTGTTCAGCAAAAGTTTTGTTATGTGTTGGTGCAGTTCTCTATACAGTTACCCTCAAATTAGTTGAAACAAAATTCCTCTGATTAGAAAGATCTGCCTTTTGTACCAGGCAAAATAATACCCTGCCTCCTCAGGAGGGCCACTTTATGGACCTCAAGAATAGTTAGCAAGCCAGGTTCAGCCTGGTGCTGAGCTCCCTTTCTCCCTTTCTGAATACTTCCAATGCCTTTGCGCTTCCTTGCCTCTAGCAAAGGCTTTTCTTTTTTTCCTTTCAGCCCCAAAAAGCATTACTGCCCCAAGACGTGATGTTCCTGAAAGATTTGGGGAGCCAAGTACTGGCTTAAATAATAGCAAATAATTAATTACCTTGCAGACAGTCCTTTAACACAAGCTGGAACGTGTTTCGGGAAGAGGGAAGGTGGGCATATGTGCTCAAAGTAGTTGTTCCCTATGTGACTTGTGGAGTGATTAATTAAAAGGCTTAAAAAGACAGCTATCACGTGATGGACTATAAATAAAATGGAAATTAATTCAGAGATGGGTTTTGTTTGCTTTTTTCTTTTTCTTTTTGCAATTTCATTGCATTTTGTTGCTTGCCTTTCTCAGCACAGAATGTTTAATCCCTTCCAAGTCCGTCCCACAGCAAAAAGCAGGGGCAGAGGAGGACAGGACCGTCCTTTGGTCTGGTTGTCAAGGAGGAGGCTGTGCCACAGTCCTAGGGCGCTCCTGTCCCCAACAGCCCCAGTCTGATGGGACTGCTCTTTGTGGAAGATGTAGAAGGAAACCCATGGTGTAGGTTTCTCATGTTTAACTACAATTACCTGAAAGGAGGTTGCAGAGAGGGGGGTGTTGGTCTCTTCTCCCAAGTCACTAGTGACAGGACAAGAGGAAATGGCCTCAAGTTGCGCTGGGGAGGTTCAGGCTGGATGTTGGGAAAAATTTCTTTACTGAGAGAGTGGTGAAGCACTGGAAGAGGCTGCCCAGGGAGGTGGTGGAGTCACCATCACTGGAGGCGTTCAAAAAACGTGTGGACATGGCACTGCGGGACATGGTTTAGTGGGCATGGTGGTGTTGGGTTGATGGTGGGACTTGATGATCTTACAGGTCTTTTCCAACCTTAGTGATTCTGTGAACTGTTCTCCTCTTGTCTAAATATTCTCATTCCCGAAAGCTGGAGTGAGTCCCTGTCTTCTGAGACTGTCCACTTGATGTCTTCTGTTGAGAGACGGCAGATCTTGCTTTGTTGAACAATCCTCAGCGTCACCTTCAGATGTGATGTTGACAAATGCCACAATGGCTGTGGGGGACTGAGGTCCGGCAGCCCAGGGTCCGACCTGCCCTGAATCCCTGGTTGTCCTTTGACTTCAATGCAACACCCGTGGGCCTGGGCTTGGTCCTGGGTGAATTTCAGGCACAACTGAGCTGGATGCCGGAGCTGCTGGGGAATGAGTGCATCACAGCTGTGGATCCCGGGCCAGCATGAAAGGATCCAGGTAGAGACAGGTTCAGCGAGGCCTGGGGCAGGAGGGCGTGCAGAAGGTGAGAGGAGAGGGGGGTAAGTGGGAATGCTGATGGACTGATGAGAATCTGGCCACAGCAGGAGGAGTGGTGGTGGGATGTGCCAGCCACAGCCAAAGTGAACGAGGGCAGTTGGTAGGATGCTCAGACTAACCGAGCTGTGCCTCTTCCCCACGCCGAGGGGAAAGGTGGGGAGAACTGGCAGCTCTGCCTGTTGCAGACATTTGTGTTTGACCGTGAGGGCAGGTGGGCTCAAGACACCCTGATGTCTTCTGGGAGGGAATGTCGCTGGCCCCGTGGGTGCCGAGCAGGCACGCAGCCTCCACTTCTCACGGGCTCTATGAGCCATAAGTTAAATGGAGTCTAATGTAGTTCACCTTACTCCTGGCCCTGTGTCTGGCCTTCAGATCTCAGCTGTGAGTTTTATTTCTGCAGATATTGCAGTAGAAAGTAGAGCAAATTGAATCTTAATGGGGTGGGTGAAATCCACAGCAGAGTCTCATTTGGAGGCATTAGGAACTGGAGCCCTGGCCCATGCTGCCAGAGGGAAACTGTGCCTGACAGCCAGGCGGGAGGGAGCAGCCTCCCCGCTGTGCCCACGGCATGGCTCCTGCGAGGTACGGGCTGCCCACGTGAGCTGAGATGGGGGGCACAGGGCTCTCCTACTTGTGGGGAGATTCACAAGGAGGGATTTAGGGAAAGGAGATGTGGTCCAGGATTTTCCAATGACTTCTGCAGGATGACTAACTTGCTTTCCTACATGGTGCGGGATGAGGACAGCCTATCATATCGATTTAGGCAGCTTAAGCCAGCCCTGGGACTTGCATATGGACATGGCATAGGAGGGTTTGTGGAGCGGGCAGCAGGTAGAGAAGATAAGAGGGAGTGAAAGACTGGGGTCCTGGTGCTGGGGAATGGGTTTGGGTTCTGCTTTTAGGGTGCAACTGCTGGAGAAAGGGAGGAGATGATCTGTGCTCAGGGCTGGTTCTTCTGTACCTACCCAATCCACCTACTTACTCTCCTGCTTGTGTCTGCTGGCCAGTTTCAATGGCAGGAGCCATCCAGATCTCACTGTCCTCCCACTTCTTTGGCCCTGAGTCCCATCTGCAGGCTGCTGAAATACTCCTGCCTGGCCTTTTTAGTGTTGTGTGTTTCTCCTCCCCATGTATTCATCAGCACTCAGCTTTGGGGCTTCCTTGGGCCAATGGAGAGTCCCTGGCTTGGAGGAGAGCAGAGTCACACCAGCATCGGCAGGAGGGATTGGGGCTTTCCCGTGTGGTGGGTGAGGGAAGAGCTGATGGGAGCTGTGTTTCAAGGCACGCTGACGGAGGAGGGAAGGTTTGGGGACGTCGGGGGAGGCGTGCAGGGTTTCCCGCTTGTGTCCCTGAGGGAACGGTGAGGTGGGGATGGCAGTCGGTTTCCAAGTAAAACCTAGTGTTGTTCTTGGCTGGTTCCTAGGAAAATGGATTATACCATACTCAAAATATTCACTCCTGGATTTAATAATATTGCGAAAATAACTTAAATGTATTTCTTTCAGAACCTTATGGTATTCCATGGAAATACTGGCTGTTTATCTGCTGGGGTTGCCAAGCACATACTCCAAAGCCAATGTTCACGCAAGTCATCGCTCTTTTAAATAGAAAGGGAGAACAATAGCTTCTGTCGGTAGCTTTGGCCCAGCGCAGTCTGAGGACAATGGCTGTGCATTGTACCATTCACTACCTGCAGCTTTCCACCAATGTTTCCTGGGTCATATCTCTGCGTTAACATTGCTAGAGGGGCGCCTTGGGGAGCAGAGCCAGGGCTGAGGGTCTGAGTAGCCTTCCTCTATGACTATGTCTTTTCCAGGTTAATTTGTTCTTCAGTCTCTGCATCTATAGAGACTGTACTTCAGTCTCTGTATGTCAAGATCCTCCCTCCTTGTCCTTTACTTTGAGATGCTCTAGAACTTCTTGGAAGTTGCCTCAGTTGTGGAGGAGCTGGGAAGGCAGTGGAGACCTCAAGGCACTGGCCTGGTGTCTTCTCTGCAGAGCTGACATGAGCCAGCCCAAATAAAAGCAAACCACAGCCCCTGCGACTGATTCCCCAGCCAAGTGGCATAGCCCAGCATTATAGCACCTCCAGGCCAAGCCTGCCTTTTTTCTGTGTGGTTGGGTAGGAGGTCAGAGCTGAAATTCAGGAAGAGTCTGGCCAACAGTGCCATGAGGCATAAGGTGCATTAACTTTGTCTCAAGAGTAGTAAACACCCTTTCCAGTTCCTGGTACAGAGATTAAAAGCAAGGCATGACAACAAAAAATATCCCTGGAAGAGGCTTCCAGTAGCATTTGGAATAGTCTGGAGTTGGAAAAATTTATATTCTTGCTTTTCTCTCACACTCTCCGTCGTCCTTGCTCACGCTCCCCTCCCACCTCCACTCTTCTGACTGCTGGTGAGAGGCAGATCACGCTCACACTAACAGTATCTGTTCATATCTGTCTGAAAATATATCTGTATCTTCTGGGGTCTGCACCGTTAACTTCTTTACAAATGGCCAGCACGAACTCAGTATCTCTGTAAACAGCAGCAGCAGCAAAAATGAAGATGGGTTAAAAAGTTAGCTGTCCTCTGCTTTCCATCACTGGTTCTGCCTGTTTTCTTTCTGGTCTTTTAAAAAATATTGGCACCATCTCTGGACTTCTTAGTGCTCTATTTTGCAGGGGGAAATTAAGCTAGTATAAAGTATATTGTTCCCTTTTGTGCAGGGGTAGATGTCGTCAAGTCAGAGATTATATCTTGGCTTTTCCAAGGGAAGACTAAAAATGAAAGAAACCTTTTCTACCATATCCAAGTTGTGAGTGTTAGGTCAGCCGCAAGCTCTGCCTTTATGTCTTAGGTCTTATGTCTAAACTGATTAGGCAAAACTAATTGGACTCAGTTGAAAGCTTGCTGACAAAACCCTTTAAGCGTGGGTGTAGTTGATAGGCACTGAAATAATCAGATATTGCAGTACGGATTGCAAGCTCTGCCTTTCCCGTGCTCGTCCATGGGTGTTTCTGTAGGGAAGGCAGAAGTGCAGTGCAAGGACTTGCAAAAAAAGGTACGTGTGATGGGAGAAGGAAGGACTTGTTTAGTGGGAGGCTGTCAAGCTAATCTCTGCCTTCAAAGAGGCAGCCCTGCCTGCCGAGAGCTATCGGGGCCAGCAGTTAGGGCAAAGAGGAGCCGCGGGAGTCGCAGCTCTGTGCTGTTCTAGACGAGAGGCAAGCTCGCAGCTCCTGTGGGTGATCTGCTTGCATTTCTTGCTGTGATGCATCGGGGTGCCCAGGGCGCAGGCAGTGCCTTTCTGCACGTGCCAGCTGTGCCCTTGCACAGCACCCTGTGTTTTAAGGGTTCGACAAACCCAGCCTGTTGCAAGGTGCCCTCTTTCAGGGCACTTCTCGCCCAGATTAGGAGTGCATATGCAGCAGTCTTCTGGTCCTTCAGAGATACACCAGCTTTATCCGCATAGGAAAACAGAGAACTTGTTGGCCATGTACTCGTGTTGTTCCTGACAGATGCTGACCAGCCAATTCTTAATGATCCAAGACATCGCCAGGGACTTCAGAGGGCTCTGCTTTCAGGAAGACAGCTGCAGTGAACAAAACATTCCCGGCCTGGTCTAGATTAGCATTGAAAGGTGAGGTGATGCTGTCTGCCCCCTCCTAGCTAAGTCCTTCTAAAAGGCAAGTCAGGACAGAGGAGCTGGGAACTGACTTGAGGGAAGACGTAGGTGGGAAAACTAGGGTTTCCCGAGCAAGGCAATGAGGCAGTAAAACTGGCTTGCCCTGCCTAATTAGGACAATAGACTAATTAGCTAATGAGAGAAGCCTTCTCAGTGTGGATGTACCATTGGAAGCCATTAATTAAAAGTTTTGCTAAATCACAGGCTATACAAAGCCTTTGAGATTAGTGTGGGAGCAAGAAATAACCACTGGATGAACACCAGCATTGTGTCCCTTAGCAGACACACAGCCTTCTCCGCCTTCTCAGTGGAGTCTTTAAAATAACAAATTTGATTTGGAATAAATCATATAGATATGGAAACAGAGCAGTGGGCAAGCATCAAACAGGCCTTACAAGGAGCTAGACTGTTTCAGCCTTCCCGTGGCAGCATCTGTTCTTCCCTACTGCTATTTCAACTGCAGTCCTCTCATTTGTTATTTCTTTTTCGAGACAAATTTCTCCCAGAAGAGGCTGGATTTCTTCTGATTGATCATTAGCTTTACAAAAGCAGTTGCTGCTGCTGGACTGTTCCCATTGCTTTGATGAACCAGTCTTTCACAGTGTTTTCTTCCCTTTTGAAAGTGATTCTTTTGCTCATTTGCAACAAATGTGGAAAGATACCTGCTTTTCCTCCTATGTGGAATGAATACAAATGATCAAACTCTGACACTTTTTTCCCCGGAATGTGATCCTGGTTTGTAATCAACCCTTCTATTTTCCTCCCCCCTGTTTTTAAATGAGTTTCAGTTCCCAGCAATCAACAAAACTTTCTAATGGATCCCTCCAAGCAGATTTTACCCTATGGTTTAATAATGGACGTGCACCCGTGTATAGATCTCGCTGGTGAGGTTTGCTCATGAGGTTTTGATGGTTTGTACTCACAGAAGATAGAAGTTAGCAGAGAGGTGACTGGCATGAAGGTACCTTTGGTGTTAAGGGGAGGGTGGTTGTGCTGCAAAGTTGTGCACTGTAGTCCTGTGCTTGTTGCCGTATGGCTGTAGGACTTGGGTGATAGCCCTGTGTTGTAAGGGTCCTTGCTGCAAAGCTGGCGAGTTGGTGGGCCAAGCCCTTAGCTGCAAGCTGTCCTTAGCTGTGGTAAAATCCCCCCAAAGTGGGGCAGAAGGATACAGCACGTCAACGAAGAAGAATTGCTGAGCAGCCCTTTGTCTGGTTTAGCTTTCTGCCATGGACATCTACGACAAGTTCATTTTGAACTAGAAAGCTGACTGGTTATCCTGCACCATGTCACCCAAGAAAAACAATTATTTTTTTAAAGAAGAGGAGACAGAGAAGCCAGTTCCTGCAAAGCATTAACTTTGTGCATGTCCTTCAACACATCCTCCATTCTCTAATTCTGCTGAGACCGCTCTTTCACTGGGGAAACCAGGAAGGGAGGGGAAAGGTGCTGTGTCCGGGGCATCTAAATGAGTTTGGCTGCTGACTGCAGGATGAGGGTGCCAGCGTGGATGGGCACCTGGCAGTGTGTGCACTTCTATCTTTGGAAATTCAGCAGCCCTTTTTGTTCTGATGGGTCTGTTTTAACTCCTGGACTTTCCTCAAAGTGGGGTTCCCAGTGTGTGCCGAATCCTTTTTGAAGTAATTGGGTGGGATTCGAATTGGCAACCTACTAAACAGTGTAAGTAACTGGTGGCACAGCTGCATTTGTTGTAGCATCTTGGCTGCAATGCTGCTAGCCGAGCATAAATGTGTTCCCCTTTGCATTAGAGGAACAGATGGTTTCCTGTGGGTCTTGAGCGTGAGCGCTGGCGTTTTATTTCCAATAATTCTAATGGTAATGCAGTTAGAATGGGTGCTGATCCCAGGACATGTCCTTCCCTGCTATATCATTTGCACCGGTCTTGCGGAGAGGAGACTGTCCTGGCCATGCATGCCGCTGGAGGCTGCCTGGGGAAGCTGCCGGCTACGGCGGTGCTGTGGGGGGGACCGGCCACCCTACGGCCCCTGCTGAAGGCTGGAGCGCTGCTGGGCTGGAGCACTGGCGTATGAGCTGCCACACCGACGGGGACTGCAGAGCTTGGCGCGTCGCTGTCGGGGGCAAGAGGCAATGCACACAACGTGTGTCGTGTCTGTGTATAGGGTATTGAGTGCCCGTCCTCTTCTCCTGCTGCGCTGTGCGTTCCTGGGGGTAAGGAGAGTCGGGGAAAAACAGGGTGGATTCAGGAGAGGGAATGACTATCTGCCTCCTGGGCATCCTTGAGCTCAAAATACTTGAACATCTCTGCTGTAATGGGAAGATAGATACTTTGCAATCATGCTAAAAAGATACTGCATAAAAGACTTCTGATTTGGCACCTTTTGCTCTTCTGACTGGTGCTGACTTTAAAGCAAGTGAGGTATCTGCTGGGGTGGCCTTGAAGGGGCACAGGAATAGCAGCAGGGGAAGCTGGAGTGGAAGTTCCCTGCAAAGTTGGTGAAAGCACAGCCTGAAGCTGAAATGTCGTTCAGTTGCAAAAGAGATGAAAGTAGCTTTTGCTTGAATACAGCCCCTTTCTTATACCTCCGCCTCTTTGTGGCTCCGTATTTGTCAAAAATGGTTTTCAATTTCCTGTTGTGGAGGGTGAGAGTAGTTAGAAAGCTCTTGTGCTGGCTTTCTGGGCAGCTGGGAGTAAAACCCAATGCTATTGATACCCCTGCCACCAAACTGGGCCTGGCAACTTTTATTCTTATCCTTCACGCTCAGGAAAGTAAGGCAGAAGATGTGATTTCTTTAGCATGGTGACGAGCTGTGGACTGAACAGGAGCATCCTTTCCAGGGCACTGCTGCTGGACAAATACATTTCAGAACCACTATGTGCTGCTTTTTCTGTTGGAGACAAAGAGATTTAAAGCTGTGGTACCTGGAAGAAGCTAAGATGTGTTTGTATCCATCCCATCATCAGGTTTACTTTGTTTCTGTCAGAAAAACGCCTAGTTTGCATTTTAACAGATCCATCAGGGACAATGCTTCTTCCTCTTGAGTACTGCTGGTGGTAGGATGTGAGACATATAGATCAGCTGTCTGTGGAGCTATAGTTTCACCTGCATTGTATTAGTTTCTCTGCCTTATTCCTTCTCCCCTCTTTCAAAATTATTTTGTATTTAAGTGCTTTTCCAAGCTGTGGAAAGCTACTCACATTCAGAAACTCTCAACCTCAATCACAGAGAACACAGTTCTGCATTCTCTATCAAGAAGTGTTTTATAGTTCATTATTCTAGTAACACTCAAGTTTTCAAACATTTATGGGTTGCTTAAATATATTAACTCTATGAATTCAGAATGTACATGTCTGATAACGCATCAGATCCGTTCCTCACGCCTCTTGTATTTCCCTGTCTTCCTCACAATCATGCTGTATTGATTCTTTTAGTGATTAACAATGTCTGCCTAGAATTGTGTTGGGAGTATCTTGAGAATTAAGAAGCCAGCTAAAATTCAAAGCAGTACAAGGCAATCTTGACATGGAACTCAGAAGTGCTGCAAAATTATACCTAAAGAGATCAAGCATCTCTGTTTCAAAAGCTGCTCTGTCCTTTTCCTTTCCCTCTGAGTAGTAAATGGTCTGCATTAAAACAGTTTAGGTGAGCAACAAAACCCCCACATCTATATGTAAGCAGCAAAAAGACAGATATAGAGCAAGATGAGTCCAAAATGATTTTGTGAAGCAGCTTGGAGCCTTCTAACTTAAGATCTGTGTTCTGAATCACTGTGCAGAAAAATAACCCTTTGTCCCTGTGAATGGATTCAGATAGGCTTTAAAAGGAAAGGGTACATGAAGCCTGTTGCTTGGGTGTTGGGGTTTGCATTGTGATGAGGACACTGTCTTTTGGGATCACCTCTACTGCCATCCTCTCAGTGCCCCCTTTCCTGTGACGCTCCCTTGGAAGTGGGCCAAGACAGTTTCACACTGGGAAACGATGTAAAGCAAATAAGCAGGGTTTCACGGCATGGGAAATATTTGCTCTCTTCTGCCAGTCTTCTCCTTTCTTTTCCTTAATCTCTGAACATCTCCATACATAATCTCTCCTATAATTATAACCACACTGGAACCAAGAGTGTGGTACCTCATAACTACTTTATTAATTAGTATCTATTTGCTCATATGACTTTCGTTCTCTTTCACTCATGTTAAAAAATGGATTTTTATTTGCCATTGTTAGAAGTCAAGAATGTAGCATGTATTAAAAAAAAAAACAAACACACAAAACCAACCCTTTTTCTGTTATGGGGGAAAAAAAAAATTCCAACCACAACCTGTGTTCAAGACTTCCCGAGTATTTAAGCAAAAGTAGTAATTGTCTTTAAGGAGTTAAACTTGTGTAGTTTTATCTGAGAACTACACAACCTTTTTAGGTAGTTGTGGAAAGGAAAGATCTGGTGTGTGTGTCCAATTTGCAGTCCAGCGCTGGGACATCTGTTTTGCAAAGCTGCACCCAGGGAGGTTTAAGTGGCTGGAAAGGTACAACATGAGTGAATTTGCATTGCATCCTTCCCCTGCTCCTTTGCTCGTCCGTGTGCTCAGGCTGTGGGCAGGGGCTGTGCCTGGCCTGCCGGAACGCAGCCTGCGTGCGGAGCTCCTCTATTGCTTTGCCTGGGCACTCATACACCAACACGAGTGACTCGCGTGCTTTGCCATCTTACCAAAAGTTGCAACTTCTATTAAAAAAAAAAATTTTATCAGTGACTCTGGCAGCCCAGGGATTTGTATGAACAGTTTCCTTAAAGGCTAAAGGGACCGAGCAGGGATGAATGTTTTACACTGTTGTTCTGAGAGAATGGAGACGAGCCTTCAAAGCAGGCTTGTGCTGGCAAACACAGCCAGCCAAGATGTTTGAGCTGAACAGTGGACTTTTTGCATGCTAATTGATATCCAGATGTTTTCTTGAAATATGCTGCTTAAAGAAAAAAAAGATTGCATCCGTAGGATACGGATGGATCATCCTAGCTCATGGCTTTATCTAATTCAACTTTTGATTTCGATTCTAATTTTTCACACCATTCAGAAAACTTCCCTGAGCAAGGGGCAGGAAAGACTATTGAAAGCTGAGCACTTGTTGACTCTACTGGCCCAGTCCCCTACAATCTTACTCCTCATCCAATTAGCAAAGCAAGATAACTAGAGGGTAGCGTTTTGTATAAACTCATAGATGCAACCCACTCTCTTGCAGGGTTGCGCAGAGCAGGTTGTAAATCAGGCCATGCCTCTTAACTTACACGTGGCTTCATCTCCTGCTCTGAGTAGATAAAAGGAGTATAATAGGGAGCAGGTATTACTCATGCCAACTTTACACATACTTGGCTATGATGCTCCTTTTAGGAATGTTTCCTTCTCCAAAGAGCCAAATAAGAACTGTCATCCTGACCAATTAAGAAACTGCAACATGGAAATATAGGAGAGGGAACAGCATGTGCCCCTTATTATAAAGGGCTGTAGCAACTGTGGAGAACAAAACAACTGGACTTGGTTCCTGGGGATATCTTTAAAAATTCAAACATGAAGTAACCCGGGAGGAGCTGGTTGTACAGCTGCGTACATCGTCAATGGTGTAGTCTGGTTTTGCTCGGCATCCAACACCTTCAAGCCAAAACTTTGGGGGAGTTTCAGTGAGAAAAGTATGTTGTAATTACCCAGTGGTTAGAAGGTATCATTTCTTGTCAGAAGTGTATCTTGCCAAATTGTAAAAACTTTTTTCTCTTCTTCCATAGCTAGTTTTGTTTAAGACCTGCCTTGCAACAAAGCGGTAAAGCCAGGCCTTTTTACTTCAGAAAGTGGAGGAAGTACTGCAGATTAATCGGCAAGGCTGGACGTATTTTATTAACACCACCTTGGGGGAAGCCTGATTCTGATTTATTTGCAGAAATTTCACAATTTGGCAGTGCTGTCTGGCAGACTTCCTCTTGATTTTCAAATGACTGGATATTAGGATTGGCCTGAGTAGAAAGCTTTGTTTGAATGTGGACTTCAACTAGAGATTACCTGTGAACATTCTTGAGACCCTAATGCACCCATGTAAATGTTAAGAGTTTAGAAGAAACCAGTATTTACTGATCAATGTAGTTAGTGTTTTAATTCACATATCTGTTCTAAATAGAACTTTTCCAAAAGCTTCTGTCTAAATTTAAACGGACTGTTTATAGCAACCAGCCAGTAATGCAGTATACAGAGCAAAATGTGCTGAGCATATGAAACAAGCAGGGTTATTAAACCAGGAATAAGTCATTGGTTCAAATCAGCTTGCACTAATGATAGTGCCCATTTAAAGAAAATGTACCATGTAATTCAAAGTGTTTCAGAATTAATAATAATAATTACATTCTTAATCACCAGGAGGCAATGTTTCTTTCCCTTGCAGCCAAAGAAACCTTAGTAATGCAGGATTTCTATTTCTCTAGATGTAAGCCTCTAATTTCTCCATAGCAATCACATCAGACACATGCCATTGTCTGGGATTATTCCCCTCTGCTGAATGGGGAAAGTCAAAGAAAGATTACAAATTTGGCCTTGTATATTGTTTTAGGAAGAGAATGGCTTTGACTCTTAATTTCTCTTCTGGGGAGAATGTGGAATTGCCATGTCCAGATTTGGGTTTTGGTGTTTGGAATTTGGAACAAAAAGTCAAAATTCCCTGCAGACTGAAGAAAGTTGATTCCAGCTCGTCAAAGCACTTCGTTACTGCTGAAACATGAAAACACGTAAATGTGCATATAAGGTAAAATTGAATATTTGCATAGAGATAAGTTGAGATGCAGTAAGCTGAAGCACGTTTACCTATCAACCTAATTCATGTGGTCGTTTGCTACGGAAAACTCTGTCCAAATATCAGCGTGTTTCCCGTGAAGATTTTGGCTTTTGGTGCAACGTTTTCTTTACTTGATAGAGAACACTGCCTTTGAAGACACGTGTTCCTAACAGCTCCGCACAGTTGGGAAGAAGACCTGGGCCTCTGGGTATTCAGCACGTAGCTCTGCTTGTGGGGTCACAGCTTCTTCAGCCCGTAGGCAGCCGTGCCTCGGGGATGCAAAGCTCACCCGTGGAAGGAGTGGACAGCTGGGATTTGGCAGGAGACACAGAGGTGACCTCTTTTCCTTGTATAATATCTTGTACAATGAATCATTCTATAAATTGTGGAGGCTTTACTTTAGACAAGAAGTACATCTCATCTGGGTAACCAGGTCATCTTCAAGTATGGGTGGGTTCTTCCACCAGTTGCGCTGTTTGTGACCTGTGGGAGCCTCGTGCCCAGTGCAGCTCTCACCCAGACAGCACGGTTATGGCTTTCTTGGAGATCACTGAGCTAACCGGGAAGTTATGCTTAAATGGTGCAGCCTTATCTTGGAGGAGACTTGTAAAGATCTGTCAGACTTGCAAGCATGCATTTTTCTGTGACTACGTCCTAAAACTTTTCTGGCCACAGCTCAAGTATGGGCTCCTATAGCATCAGCTCGTGCCAGGCACAGCATCTTCTCTCACTGCCTAGCCTCAGCCACTGCTTTCTGGCATATTTTCTTCTCCAGTTAGGCAACTTGTTAAGTGAAAGCTTTGTGCGTCGACTGTCTTGTAAGATTTTCTTACAGATTCACTGTAGTAGTGTTGAAAAATGAACTCTCTTATTAGAAAAGCTGCTATGTTTTATTAATATTATATATGACTCTGGTGTGCTTGGCTGCGCATCAGGGAGGAGTGCTCCCTTAAGGCATGTTATCTCCCTGTTGCCCAACATACGTTTCCTTGAACTTTTCTGTGAGGCAGCTCCTTCTGGCAGCTGTTGGCAATGGGGCACAGGACCAGAAGACCCTCAGGTCTGCTTTGATGTGGGTGTTCTCATGCTGAGAGCGTTCATCAACCCTTTGGTCTCCATGAGGTAAGAGAAAGCGTTACTTTAACAGACCTCTGTGGAGTAATTCAATGTGGTAAATATGGATCTTATTTACCTGGCTTTCTGAACACTTTTTGCTTCTAGTGGCACTCAGAAAGTCCAAGACATTACTTATATAGAGAGCTGAAAACACAGGGAACTGAAGCAAAAGAAAACCAATCAAAATGTAAGCTTTCTACAGCCTGTCCAAGACACCATATATTGCAACCTCTTGCCTTAGTGCTCTATGTCATTTCTGGGGAAGCCTGTTATTTATTACATTGAAAATAACTATTTGAATTCATCCATTGTAGATGTATAGAAGTATGTTCCCAATCAAGAGGGAGAATTTAAATTTACTTTATGAGCAAGTACTTTCTCCAGTTTTTATTTTTTATGGTGCTTGATGTTCTTTATCCTCCTAAAACTTGAAAACAGGACAGTTCATGCCTTGGGATGGGATGAGGTAGAGTTTGAAGAACAGAAAAACGCCAGAAACAACTTAAGTTGCAATGTTGCCTACAAACGCCTCTTAAATACATCCTTCAAAACCATTTTTTAAAGTGTTATTGCCACAGAAGCAGAGAAAGCATTCATGCTCACTTCAGTACGCCAGGATCAGCCCTGTCGGGAATGTCCCAAGCAGCAAAAAAAGGTGAAAGAGGGGATTTACCCTTGAGACTTGTCAGTACTGAGAAGGGAAGTACCAGGTGGGTGGGTTTGCCTACAGTAATATCAGGTGTGCCACCTCACTTGCTTTTCCTTGTCCTTTGCTGAAGAATAGAAGAAAGCACCAAGGGAGTGGGATAGAAGAGAGGAATGGTAAGGACATGAAGGATTCCCTAGGCTGTGGGACGTAGATTTATGGGTCTCATAATAGAACTCATGTTTGCAAATGTTTTTCTGCTTTTCCTAGTGAGAAGCAGTAGTCCAGTTCTGTTCTCTTTAAGAGAAGGATCATTTACGCTCTCAGCATGGATGCTATTTCCAATTTTCCGCATCCTTTTGGTGCCTCAACAATCTCTTGTGAAGATAAAGTGTGTTTGTTGGTTTTTCTTTCCAGATGAGGTTGTGTAGTGTGTCCTCTGTTAAGGCCTCTGTGATTGTATCTCTGGGAAATGAGTGTAGATAGGTAATCATTCATATGATTCATGTGCCAGAGTCAAAATCTGTATAATTATCTAAAAGACAGCATACCTATGAGCTACAGAGTTGAAGAAATTTGTGGCTTCTAACCTGGACTTTATCTAATACCTAGTTTTGTCTTGTATATTATGTGGGCAATGAAATATATTTCACATTATGTCATTCAAGTTTCCAAAATACATCCCCGGAGTATTGGTAAATTCTGAATTCCATTTTGTCCTGTATTAGGGATTGGGAGAGTTCTTTGATGCTTTTGTAAAGAACATTAATCATAATTATAGGCATGTCGTTGTTTGAGCTTTTGAATTTGTGTCCTCTCAGTGTTTGTGTGACTTCTGCAGCAGCTGCAAATATTGATGTAAACACAAGACCACATGCATGGGAAGAAATCTGTAAATGATCAGAAGACTTTGATGCACATTGAAGTAGGGCTTTCCTTCCCTGGACTTTAAATAGCGTCGGCAGAACCATTACCTTCCCAACACCTTTTCACTTTTCTTCATCATACAGAGAAGAGCCAGCTTTGCCTTCCTTCACAACAAAACCCTGCCCATGGATAATAATCCCACTAAATCCCAGTACCATCTTTTTAAACTATTTGCACATTGCAGGAGAATGTATAAGTGAGGGAGGATAAATATTTACAGAAGAAAAAGGTACTCTCGTAGCCTGAAGCTAGTGGGTGTGTGATATGGATGTGTCGCCATGAACGTGTTGTAGGATGCACTATGGTGCACAAAACATCTTTCTCATTGTGCCCCCAAAGGCGCTGGACCTGACACTTCCAAGAAAGAGCAAACCTGGGTTTGTTTTCAGAGGGCTTGTTCCCACGCAGTCTCTAGCATGCTACCCTGGCTCAGGGCTGTGTGCTGTGAACAGAGCATTTTAATTTCCAGCTTTGCCTATGGGGAAATGAAGTAGCATATGTTTTAAGACCTGCTACTTCTCCTTGCAAAGGTCACACTGATTCAGTGAGAACTGGCTTTGGCTTCCTATGATACGACAATCTGAGGGGAAAAAAAATCTGTGAATCCTGCTTTAAATGGATAATGTGAAATGCATATGTATCATTCTGCCTTGCCCTGATGTCCACAGGGGCAGGGCTGAGCCTTCTGCTGCTCCTGACATGGGTCTTGCATTGTTCCTTGAAAGTGTCAAAAGTGGAAAGCAAGCTGCATTTTTTGGGTCCCTAGAAGGAGTGTGCAGTGTCCCAACTCCCCAACTTCCCCAGCGTTCTCTCTGTCTTTGTTCCCTTTCTCACCCAACCTGTCTCCTGGTTTTGCTCTTCCTTCAGCCCAATCCTATATGCAAACAATGGGGAGAGAAATGGGAGGAGGGTATCGTTTTCCTTCTTCCAGCTCTGCAGGCTGGAGCCACCCCAGGAGGGTGATCGCACCGTGCTCCTGCTGTCATGTCCATCACAGAATGAATTTGAGGGTGGCTTCTGAATTTAAAATGAACTTGCAGCAATTCTAAGCATCATCCTGCACGTGCTGCTCTTGCTCCTGATTTTCCTCTATTCATTGAATGCAACCTCATGTTAGAGAGGGAATTGTCCTGCTGGCTCTGCAGCAGGAAGGCAGTACAGTAGGAGGGGACACTTTACTCATCAGCTCCCATTGATTTTATCTGTGATGCCAGCCTTTGCAGCCACAACTGTGAGTACCACAAGAGAACAGGAAAACCACCCAAACTGTTGTATTGCTGTAGGTGTGTAGTGCATCCTAGCAGTAGTGTTTTCCTCAGGCTTTCTCTCACTTAAACCCCTTATGTTGTCGTCTTGTTATTCTTGAACGTGTTTCCTCCTGCCCTACTTCATCTCCCAAGAATGAAAAAGTTAAAAATCAGCATTAAGGGTTTTGCAGATAACTGCTTATTTTTATTATTTCCTGCAGGCAGAGCTCAAAGATTACGAGGAAAGATGCACCAAACTGCAGCTCTGCCTGAGAGAGGAATTCCTTCTTGATGGAGCAGTCTCACTCCAGCCAATTCTTTAGCCAAATTTTCTTTCTGAGCCTTCATTTCAGAATATGACCAGTTAATACTGGAAGAAAATATGGCTTTCAGTTCTTACCCTTAGGTTTTCCCTTGTTGGCTTTGCAACCCGTGAGACTTCTGAAATGTTGAGATGCAGGTGTTTATGTGTTTCCTTCCAGGGACGGGCAATGGTAGGCCTGCACGTCCTCAAATGAGCGCAAGATGGTAATGGTTTACAGTAGAAACCCTTGTTGGTGAAAAGTGAAGTCATCTATTTCCTAGATTAGTTTTGCAAAAAGCAATTCTTTTGTGTTATGAGGAAGAATAAAATAGTGGTTTTGATATCTTCAGAAAAGAAGGTTTCCATGTAAAACTTTCTTAGAAAAAAAACACCTTCGGTTTTATCAAGAAAGTAAAAGAGCTTGAAATCACAGTGAACTATCCTGCTCCCGTTTTGTTCAGTCAGAAAGTTCTTCTTGGTTGATGGCAGTGGAAATTACATTTTCTGAGGTACTGAAGAACAAATTGTGTTGTAGCAGGAGCCAAATGCTCTTGTTCCAAACAAAAGGTTGTTTGTACAACCTGTGTACTGGAGTGTGCTGAGCAGCCAGAAAGCATGCAAGACAAGAGCAGTGAGACTCCAGATGCAACACTTTGCCAATCCTCCCATTTTCAGGCTTTTTAAATTACGAAGTTTCTCTTGTTTCTTGGATGGAATAACATAGATCCAGATCCAACAAGTAGTCTGCCTTCAGTGGCCTGATAAATTGTTCTTAATTTTCTGGAATAGGTTAATTTCATTCAGGTAAGGGAAGGCAAAAAGAGCAGGCTTTTCAGGGCACTGCCGAGTAAGAAGATTAAGTCAGCATCAAATCCATTAGTGAACTGATTTATCTATGTTGGCTAACACCATTTCAGCCTCTTTGTCTTGCTGCTTTTTTTTTTTTTTTCCCCTTGGGTGGCAATTTAGGTAACCCACAATCTTGTGGCTGTAGTGCAGCTTTACATGGTGCTTGCTCTGCTTAAAACTAAGTTTATTGCCCTCAACATTTTTTTAAGCAGATTTAGTTTAGTTTTATTTTTTTCACGGCAACAACTTCTGCGAATGTACCATTTCTTTGAAAACTCATGGGACTTCATTTCCAGGAATATGCAATCCTAATCATTGTAGGCTACTGCAGAACATGCCTGCAATGAAGTAGTTGCCTCTATTAATTGCACAGGTATATATGTCCATTATTATTCAGTGTCAGCTTTGAGCTTCCTTTCAGCAGACCTGTTTCTGGTCTCCATGGTGAGCCTGCTTGTAGTTGTCTCACCAGTCGTCTTTTTCTTCGTTTTAGTTTCCTACTGATTGGAGGATTGGAGCCTCATGGACAGAGGTTCTGGTATCACTTGAAGTCTAAACTCTTGACAGAGATATTTTCCACCTTTGGGATATTTATAACCTGTTTGTCTTTTGTGGATTGTTTGCTAATTTCCTGGTCTTGGATTTTGCAGGTTCTACCAAGAAACCTGTTTGCTGACTATTATCCCTGCCTTTGTTAGTCTTGCTGAAGCAGTCAGGACTTCAGGGAAAAGTCTTAGTTTAGAGGAGACTTCTGTTAATAACTCCTTGCCCATGATGCGATATTCAGTTTTCTTCTTCTAGGCTGAGACATGGAAGATGAGTTAGTTTGTCCCAACAGTATTGTGATGTTACCTCTGATTTTCTTGGTCTTTAGCATCGTTCATACAGAAGATGAGTTAAATGTTGAACATCAAAATGAAGCCAGTTTTCCCATAGGCTGGTTCTGCATTGTGTGAGTATGAACTCGCCTGAAACTAATCCCAGTCTGTGGTTTTGCAACAACTGAATTACCCCGTTTCCTGGAAAACTTGAGGTCACCCTATACCTTTTTTTAATGAGTGCTATCACTCACAATAACCCTGCTCTGCTGGGAACCATTTTCCATTGTGTAGAAACTTTTTTTTCAAATGAGTCATCTAATCTTCTATAAAATGTGAATGAAGTTGGCCTTCAGCAACAAAAATTACTGGGGAAAGGCAGGCAGTGTGGTCAGACACATTTCTCCAGGAAACCAGGGTGAAAACCAGAGATGAGCAGCACTGATATTGAGGTTTATACCTACGAGGGAAGAGTCTATTCATGTCCAGCTGCTGTTGGTAGGTCCCTTCATTGTGAAAGCCATCTTCATGTGTTGGGAATATTTGTAATTTATGGTTTATATAGTAATGACGTAGCAGCAGCTTCATGTCTACCTCAACACAGGGGGGATAGTCAAGGTGGTTATGTGGAGGTTTAGGATGGTTTAGCTCCTCGAGCCTGTGAGAACAGCTTGTTGGTGTCTGGAGTCTCCAAGGTATGTATCTTTGTTCTTGATATTTCCCCGTCTCCTGAGGAGGAAGGCGACAGCCCTCTTTTATGTGATTCTGCGATTACCAGAATTGACTTGCTGGAAGCTGACATCATTGTAAATGCTGCCATTATCCCAAAGCAGCCTCTGCATATGCTTCAGCCCATCCCTGTCTTTCATAATTACCAGACCATCTGAAGATTGTGCAGAAAGTGCTGATAAAGAAACCCAAACAATAAAGTGGAGTAAAGAGAATAGGAGTGTTCCTGTCAAAGAACGTGCCAAGGTCCATAGTGCAGATGTAGCTGCTCCTGGTGCAAAGGCTTCTTCGCAGACACTTTGGTAGGTATCGCTTCCATGGAGCCACAACACTTTTGAATCTCTACAACACGTGCTTAAATGTTCTCACGCTGGGTCCAGGGAACAGGGTCCTGTAGTGTGTTGTGCTGTGGGTATGTATCAGGAGGCGTAGGGGGCATTGTGTTCTTTTGATGAAAATTTCATTGCTTTTGCTCTTAGTACTTCAATGTCCTTTGCACGTTCCTTTCCTGAGTAGACGTTGCAGTTATATAGCAACATATTGTACAGTTGCTGGTAGTTTTAACTGCTTCAGTCTTGGCTATTACGTACTGCTATTGTTATGGCCAGGGTTACAAAGCCATGCTGTTGTACATAGACGGCAAAGCTCTTTTTCCTGGCACATGAGCAAGTGTTCAGTTTTGGGAAGCCAAGAGGTATGTGTGAGCTTTTTGTTAAGTGAGGCCCACTGGGAGATGTGCAAGCAGCAGGAGCCTGAAGGGGAAACCAAGGCTGGACCTCAGTTCCTGAGGCCATGGTCTCTGGGAACAAGGAATTAGCTTTGGGCTCCAGTTACAAAGAGGGAATTGTCTGCAGGCTGTGTGTGACCACCTCTGTTCCAAAACAGGCATAAATTAAACAAGCAACACTCATAGTTTACCCATGAGCCGCATCACTGCTTTCTCAGATGCTGACCTGCAAGGCCATAGGCAGCTTCTACCCTGTGCCAGAAGGACAACAGTGGGTTTGTTCTTGTGCAGTGTGGTTTACAATGGACCTTTCCAATTATCCCCTGGAAATCAGCTGCTGAGGTTTCTCTGGAAGACATCTTCAGGCGCTTTGCAAACTGACACAGGCTGCAGGCATGGAGACGTTGACAGTCCAGGAATGGACAATGACCATATTCAGTTGCATCCAGTTCAGAGCATGAAAGATTTCCAAGTCGAGTGGAAGCTGCAGGATAACCGCTGGACACGGCAGTCCAAGTTAGGAGTTAGTCAAGGGCTCTTCTAATTCAAACCACTATTGTTACGAATCCCCAGTGATTAGTTAACCCAGCTAGCTCTGTCCTTTTCCAGGGCCAGCAGCTCCAGTCACAGCACCTCTAGCAGCAAAATGTGTTTCTGGTACCACGGTGGGGTAATGACTCCATCTAGTTGCGTGGGAAGCGTGTTGCCTACTGAATTTACAGCTGCATGTGCTGAAGTTCAGCATTTCTCATCTAAACCCCTCCCAGTTTGGGGGATTGAGGGGAATGCCAGGACAGGTAAATAGGGCTGTGCGTCTGCTGGTTTCATCCCACTTCTTTCAGTTGTTCTTGCATATTGAAGGCCCTGAGACTGCTCTGCACAGGGCCATTCAAAATGAAGCGTTTGGTTTGGGAGAACCGCCTGAGAGCCAAAAGGTGAACACGTCAGAAATACTTTAATTTCTGTTTCTATTCTGCCTTCCACTGAATGAAATCCTTGTACGTTTAAACATCAGTGAATGCAAGGAAGGCAGATCTTCTGCTGGCAAAGCAGGAAGCCAAAACATGCAGAGGCAGTGGTTTGCTCAAGGCTACCTGGCAATTAACCGGGAAAGTCCTTGCTCGAAACAAGAATGGCTCTCTTGTTTGTCCCTACAGTCAGTGCTCCAATATGAAAGTAGCTCTGACTAATTGAATGCAGAATTACGGAGTGCCATCACCTCCTGCCCTCTAAAGAAATACAGAAAACCTGTCAGCACTGCACCCTCACGCTGTGGGATAATCTGGGGCTGGCTGGCTGGTTAGCTACTTACTTAATTTCTTTTTTCAATGTTTATTTTGGACCCAATTGAAGCAGAATCATCCCGTCCCCTCTGGAAATCAGCATCCTTCAGGCAAATTCTACAGCTTGCCTTGCAGGATAGTTTTCAGTCCCGAGCATTTCTTGGTGGCTGTTGTGGTACCTCCACAAAATCAACTCCAGATGTGACCTGTGTAAGCCTTGTGCACTCCTGTTCCCTCCTGGCAATCCCAGCAGCCTTCATGGGTGAAACCAGTGCCTGGTGGTGTAGAGAACTTGGGAGTGCTGATCCTCGGGGGCAGGTATGGCCTCGACCTCTCTGGGAAGAAGGAGATGTGTGGTCTGGTCCAGGACTGCATTGGTATTGATGCTACAGACCCATCAACATCCTCCGCATTGAATGCTTGCATATTTTTAAGAAATATTGTAACACCAAGTGAATAACAGTAAAATTCAGTCTGGTAAGATTTATTACTGTAATATCAGAGGGTTCCAGCTGATAGCAGATTAACATATTCATACAGTTTTAGGAACCGCTTGGGTGTTAATGGTTACCTTTTAATCTTGCAAGGGTCTCATGTCACTTCTGCGCTAATGACTCAGCCTGTCTTCTATAAGAGGTTGAATTTCTTTACATGGTGTTTTGAGACTAAATATGAAAGACAGAAAATAGTCCTTAATTTTAACAAGTTCCCGTTTGGTTTAACAGCTGCTGTGAGTTCTGTCTTGCCTTTTTGTCTCTATTTGCCACTTTGGTGGTGTGTTTCTGGCTGTCAGAGTCTCACAGAGTTCTAATGAAGTGCGACACTTTTTTCTTTTCCCCACAGCTGTTATTTGTCATTTGATATAAATCTGCCTTGTTACAGTTTTATTTCCTGAATAAATGATAAAAGGACAGTTGGTATCAGAAGGCAGTGCTGGCATGAGAGTTTCTGCTTTGTTGCTAATGTAGAAGAAGCCATCGCTCTCCTTTTTAAAGGATGTATTATGTAGCTGAATTTGGGAAAGACTCCGAACTCCTGAGGGGACCAAAGCCGACCTCTTCCCCTCTTCTGCCCTTTGCTACTGCCTTGTCCTAATTAGCAGTTAAACTCCACACCCTGCGCTCCTGGTGCTGAGAGGCTGGCTTCTGGCAATTGCTCCGGGTTTGTTTTTCATTGTGGTACAGTCAACACTGTTTCTCCACTGTGCTCCCAAATGAAGGCTCTTACATCTGCTGAGTTAGCAGATGTGGGCCCGTGCTCCTTGGGGTGCATCTTCCCCACCCTGGAGCCGGGGTGACGTGATAGCCTGGGCAGGGTGTGTCCCGAGGGAGATGCTTGGGTGGTTCAATCTGGAGAGTTTGCTGCAAGTGCTGGTCTCTGTTATTTTACTAAAGCTGCAAATCCTGGTTCCTTCTAGCTCTGACGTTACAAATAACTCCCTGGATTCCTTAGAATATATACAGATACTTGACTGAGCTATTTGAGTCTGTTAAAAACTTCACGTGGTTTTGCAAGGGCGGCTTTGCCGGACTGGAGATGATCTCCTTGCCCTCAGAGGTGTTTCTTGAGCTGCCTAAATGAATGTACAGCCAATGTTGGTGTGTTCACATGCCTGACAGGGAAATGCACACCATATCACGCCATGCTGCCAGCTCTGCTCAGAAAGCAGAGAGCGTTTGCTGGACTCCACTCAGTTTCTCATTAATGTGCAAAGCTCTCATCTGTTTCTGGCAATGTGCCAAGCAAATTTTTTGACAGAATTTCTGCAAAGTTCTTTGCAGCGCACAGTAAGGTCGCCTTAGATCTCCCTGTCCCGTCTGTGTTTCTAACAGCTTGCTTTGGGGGCTCCCTGTGAAGAAGGAGGTGGGCAACACGCTGTGAGTTTTTGTTGCCTACCTTGATACAGATGTGTTATGCTCCTGCTGAGGACTAGAAATTCTCATCCTTTCTAACCCTGTCAAATCAAACCTCTCTCAGGAAGGTATTTTAAATGATATGTGATATTGCATATACCCTTAAGATTTCAGGATGAATGTATGACATCTGTGTTTGCACTTGGCTACAAGGACTACTCACTAGAAGCCTCTGTATTAAGCCCATGCTTCATTTCATCCTGATGCAGCTGCTTAAATATTCTGTTACTTTGGAGTTTGTTGATAAACAAAAATACTTCACTGGGGAGAGATAACAACATGGGATTTCAGCAACTAAATGAAAAGTATCAGTGAATCCTACTAAAGAGAGGAAATGGAGGGTCATAAAAGGTTATGAAGAGACTGGGAGGCAGGAAGTAACATCTTAATGCTTAATGAATGACAGCTCTTTAAAAAATGCTGTTGTTAGATACAGAAAGTCTAGGAGCGGGAAGAGGGCTTTTCAGAAATTGCTTGGAATGCGTGAGGTTTTTCTTTTAGAAATGTAGGAATCTTGACCATTTCTCTTGTCTTTGGAGAGGATGGCAAATGAAAGTGTGTCCTCTAAAACTGATAGAAATTCCAACACTTCAGGAGCAAAAGGCAGTGTGAAGAGCCGTAGCTCTTCCCCTCTTTTGCCGCTGCCCAGGGAGTGAGGTCTCATGCTGGCTTAAGGTGCTGTTGAGTTATTCCTTTATTTCTGAGCTTGCTCAACCAGCACATATCCAAAACCTCTTCCTGTAGCAAGCGGCAGCTTGGATTTGAGTAAGGGCAATGTCGATCTAGGAATGCTCCTTCTTGTCAGTAATTTTTGGGAGGAGATGCTGTGCCTGAGGGGGATGCTCAACCAACCTCCCAGGGTCCCCTCCAGCTCTGTTGTCCCTGATGGGTTTCTTAGTCATACCCCTGACTATATGAACACTGAAGGGCGGAGCAGAGTCTCCCTTACCAACCACTGACTGGCTTAAAAGGTCCACTCAGGGTTAGCATTTAAAGGTTGCATGCAGCCCTCTCTAAGCCTCCCTGGCGCATAATGAGAGTCATAAGGCTCAAGTTACACATTACCACTTTGAAGTATCCTGGTATGGATGTTAAGTAGTTTCAGAGAGAAGAAATCTCTGTGATTTATTTCTTGCTGAGAAAAGTTCAATAGAGATAAAAAGGGAAAGGGGGGGAAAAGTTTAAGGGGACAGTAAAAGCACCATCACTTGATGGTGATTATACAACTCTAAAAGTAGGCCTGCCCTTATCACTACAGACAAGAAAGTAGGGCTCGGGGGTATTTCAGGATTAGGCAATTGAGCTAAGTACCTCAGAGTTTCTTTGGCTTACATGGACAGCCTTTCTTTCAGCATCTTTTATTCTTTCTGGTGTCTTTTGCTGAGGAGAAAAACGTTGTTTGTGTGGGAGCAGAATCCAGCGATGCTCTTGTACTGGAAGGTGCTGATGGCAGAGGTGTCTGCCGGCCTTGTCGATTATGATCAACAAGTGCAAGATCTCCCTTTTACTGTGCGTATTGCTGCCTACAAGTATGGCTGCTTACTTCAAGAGGTTCCTCCAGTAATTTAGGTGTTGTAGTCCCATGAAATCTTATTCTCCTTCAAGCCAGTTGGATATTAGCCATCATTAGACTCCCTATCAAGATCGGTGTTAGAGCACATCCATATGAACCATTTGTTCACACGGGCTCATGTCGGAACACGTTTACTGTGGACTTTACTGCAAAAACATCTTTTCTCTTTTAATATAACCACATGTTGCACCTCAAAGATGATTAGGTTTCATGAGTCATTAAAAAAAAAACCCAGAAGCAGATGCCTTCCAGCATCTCCTGCTAGCCACATTATCAGTGTGTTTACTCAATGCGTTGTTTATAGCAAGAGGAGAAGGATACTGTGTAGTTACAGTGAGGACTGATTTAACAGCTAAGGAAAATTAAATGCAGCTCTGTTATGGTAGACTGCAATGTTCATTTGCCTGTGAACAAGTCTGCTTTTCCCCTGAAAGTTCTGCATCCTGCAGCCCTCTGCATCATGGCTCTCTTCCCTGCACCCCTGCATTCCCCTTTCTTAGGGCTTGGACACCTGCTTGCAGGACAGTTTTTCTTTATTAATAAACCTAAGATTTGCCCTGTAATACTGTAAGAAAAGCGCAGGCTGGTACAACTTCAATTTCATGCTCTTCAAGACAGCTTGCAGAGGTAGCAGATTGACAAGCCCACTTGCACTGGGTTTATTTCAGATTTGCCTTACCTTAGTGAGATCAGATTTTGGTTCAAGGAATGGCATTTGTTTACCGTCTCCAAAAGAGATGAGAAAGGAATTTCAGCTAAATAGTCTGTATGGCACAGACTAATCTGTCTTGACAGCGGAGAACAGGAATTCATGAAGTTCCTGATGAGGCAAGATTTGCTGGGAAGGGAAACAGCCCTCCTTAGACCAACCCAGAAAGGGAAAAGTGGATAAGCTTCCTCTGGGCACACAAGCCCATCTCAGCATCCCCGAGCTGAAGACGCTAAGAGCAAAGCTGCTCTGTCTTAGCACGTGTACCCAGCATAACTCTGTTCTGTTAACTCAAGCTCTTCTATTACTATTCCTCTAATTACTGATTTAGGCTTAGTTATTTCATATGTTGGTTACTTTCTTGTCTAAAAATGACTTCTATCTTTATATGGCAACTGACTGATTTTTATGTTAGTCTCTTGTTCTTGTTGGACAGAGTACTAGAGGTGATACTGATGCTAGGATCAGTATGTGTCAGAGGTCTGTTCTGAGCCTCCATTAGAAAGTGAGGCTGGATTCAGGGCAGCGTTTTGTGTTGTGCTGCTCTGTGTCCAGACTGAGCTTTTTCTCTATGGTCTAAGCTCAGCCTGCTCTCTCCTCCAGTTGGGTACTGTACAATACTACTTTGTTTCAAGTCTGAATCTTTAAAAAGGATATTAGGGTGTATATTGAATAGGGCACCTGAATTTGGTATTACAGCATCTAATGCAGCCCAAAAGTGAACCTATGTGTGTGCACAAACAAGCCTTAAAAAAGCACCTTTAAGTCTTCGTAGGAAAGCTGACTGCTTTGAGTCTCCACGTCTTTGCCTTGGACAGTCATCACCTCACACAACTTCTTCAGTCCATCTTAAGGCTTAACAAACAGACCAGCCACAGTCTGAAAATGCGTTGCCTGTAGCAGACTGGGACAAGGTTTGGTCCAGAACGAGTTAAAGGCTAAATGTCCTTCACTGATAGAAGCATTTTTGGGTGGTGATTTTTTTTAACAGTGTCATCATTTCCATATACAATCCAAAAGAGTTAGAAGGAGAAAAAAAATGCCTCCCATCCCCACCAACTAACCAGAAAGAGCTGGGACTGGGGAGAGATTCACCCCTGGGACTGCAGGGCTGGGAGGCCAAACCAAGCTGTTAGTCGTGGCAGGGTAACGTCTGCTCCTTGCACTGGAGGTCCATGGGGGTAGTGACTGGTGCTGTCACTAAGGTTTAGTCAACAAACGGTGAAGCACAAGGAGGAGCAGGAGCCAGCTCCTGGGCTCAGCTGTGCCGGTTCGGCAGGGCTCACCAGGGCAGTCAGACATGATTTTTATCACTAAAATCAGCTGTGTGTTCAGATCTGACTGCACACTCTGCCTGTCAGCTGCCAAGGAATAGGTTGCTTGTACATACCTCCTTTCCAGGCCAGAAACACACTTTGACCGTCACCAATAGCAAAAGAGCACTATTAAGTCTATTAAGCCTGAGTTCACAGATTTTATTTGAGAATAGTAACAGATGGCAAATGGTGGCAGTACAGCTGCTGGGACCAGGAGAGGATGGGTGCTGGTTTGTCAGTTCAATGGATGTTGGCAATAATTCACATTTATGTTTATACAGGGCCTTTCCTGTTTCAGAGCACTGTACAAACCAGTTATAATGGGCTTGGAGTTAACGTGGGATGGTAGAGCTCATCTCTGTGCTTGTGTGGCCAGTGTGTGAGGGTAAACCTAAGGGTAAACCTAAGCTTGCACTCCCTACACAGCCTGGCTGGGAATTAAGCAGCTTCTTAAAATCACATAGTACCACTCAGCAGGGATTTCAGGCAGAAAAGGAGGGTAAACAGCTGGAATTCAGATGGCGGCACTGGTAGCCAGGGTGTCAAGTGGGAGTTTGGGTACCTGGACTCGCTCTCCTACAGCTGCAAGAGGTTTTGTTTAGACTTTTCCCAAAGAGTTGCCACCTCCCACGAGAAGCTGCCGTAGGGAATAGGTAGCCATCAGCCACGCTGTCCTTGCAGAGTCAGACAGAGCAGCCAGTGCCACACATGCTCAGCTGGCACTGGTGGAGGTGCTGAGGCTTCTTCTCGCTCAGCGTGAATCGGAGGGTGGTCCCAAGAGCCTCCTGCCTCCCACACTTGTTCTCCATCAGCCTTGCTGGGATGTGCTGTGAAGGCAGGCGGTGTTTCCGAGCCCATCTTTACCCCAAGCATTTGGAAGTGATACAGGGAGGAACCGAGTTTTTAAGTTGATTGGCTTGCTATCTCATAGCCTACTGCAAGCTATGAGTTGGATGGATGTAACAGTTCAGTGACAGAGTCTAAGGCACATAACCAGAAGGGGTGCTTTTTTAGCACTTTTTTATATATTAAAAGCCAGATCAAGATCACTACTTATTCATCCTCCATTACTAGCAGATCCAGTTGCCATAATTGCATCCAGGAAAAATATCACACTAACAACAGCTTAGTTTAGAAATCCAGAAGAAGTGCAGCACCATGGATTTCCCTCGTGCGAAGGGTCAGAACTTCCAGGAAAACACAGGAAGAAGTCGTTAAAAGGTACATAAATGAACAGAAAATGGTATTTTTAAAAAGTTGAAAACTGTTGGAGGTAGGTAAAATGTCAACTTCCCATAGTTTCCCCTTTCTTTATAATATCTTCAGGTCATCTTTTCAGGAAGGTGTGCCTAAGCTGAGCAGGACGTGTTAGGATTAATGTGGAGTAACAGCAGGAAGCTTTCCAGTGTTTCTCTGGGATGGTCTAAAAACTGCTTTTTGCCTTTAAAATAGCTGAAGCTCTGAAAACAGGGAAGTTGCTCTGCACTGGTACCAAAAGAGGGCCAACCCCTTTTTAAAGGTCCAGAAGAAGAGGTAATTAAACTCATTGAGAGTGAATGTCCAGCTACCATCTGCATCACACCAAGGGAAAAATCACATCCTTTATATTGTTTCCAAAATAATGGTAAGTGATATAAAGAAAGATATGAAATCATGTGAGCAGGGCTGGTCTCTCATTTCCAGCTCATTTCCACAGACTTCTGAGCTCAGATATGACTTTGAATCTGGCTGGCCTTAGCCAAATGAAGGTTATGAATCTCTGGAGTGTAAACACTGCAAATGATTGCCCTACCCTGCATTCAATTAGAGCAGCTGAAGGCATGGCTCAAATATGTTTTTGACAGCAATGCAATTAAAAGGTCATGACCTAAAAGTAAGTCTAAAATCCAGTAATCCAGTCCTCCACCTGGCAGTGTAAGCAATTCCTTTCTTTAACCATCAGCCAAAATAATACGTGGCGCATAATAAAATAAATGTAATTGAAGTGCTTGGGAGCTGGTCCTTTCTACTTCAGTAAATACTGTGAGGTTTTTCTCTTCCTCCTAGAAGCAAGTCTTTCTCACTGGTCCAGAGGGAAAGGCAGCTTTCACGCAACCATGGCGATATACTGATGAGATGGCTAATGAAGCTTATAATTGTGATGCCAAAGTGATGCTGAAATGTCTGGTCACAGAAGGGCACAGGAGGAGGCTGAGAGTTCACTTTGCAGACTGCCTCCCGCTCTGCCTTGGCCTTGCTCCTGCGCGGACACAGAGCTGGCACAAGGCAGGGAGCAGCGCTAAGCACCCACAGTTTTCCCGTAGGGAATAATGCCAGTAAAGCAGGTAACGGTTGGTAGCCCAGAGCATACTGCTGTTCTCTGGCTTCACGATCATGCTGAGAGATCTCAACGGACTTTTGCCAAGAAAAAGTTAAATTATTCTGGAGTTTTATGCTTTTGTCTAGGACCTTCATGGTGTCCTTAAACTGGATATTTCCATGTTCTCTAACCTTACATCCTAAGGATGCTGTGGGCTGGCAATACCTCCTGTCCTGTCTGTTTTATTACCCTCTGTATCGTTTTATGCAGCACAGTCAGAATTTGAGGCCAGCTGGCAGCCCAACTGCATTGTCTGTTTAACTGCAGGAAACCATGCTTTATCCCCCTCTGAATCCTGATGGAGTAATGATAACAGCTAATTAATTGAATGCTTTTCCCTTTCTTTTGTTTACTCCTGTCTTTGAACAGACTCCCTAAATACACAAATAAAATCCTCAATTAAAATTTGTGGATTAATGAATTGAACAACAGATTATTTTTTTTTTCCTGTTGCCTGGATCTCAGGGAGAGTTTCTCTGATTTTCATTTGTGCTCCGCTGTCAAACATTTTTAGTTGTCAAAATAGGTAAGTACATGCTGGGCTGTTGTACAGGCACATCAGATGCATCGGTGCTTATCAGAATGCTGAAAAGAGACAACAATTAACAATCTGGGATTTCTCATGTGCCATTTTGTTGCTGCATGTGCAGTGTTCACAGTGCCCTGGAAGCCAAGAGCTTGCGTGGAGCAGTGACGTGGGTCATACTCCTCTCTAGAAGGATGGTTCTTAACGTTCTTTGATGGAGCAAACACTGTCTTCCCCGGAGTCATCCTTTAGAGTTTGTGATGTAAGAAATGCTTGGCAGAGCGAGGGCTGCAGGATCAGGATCCCCCAACACCACAGTATTATTATCTGCCTAAATTACAGCAGTATATGATCAGTATGATTGCACACACTCAATGGTATCTTTGTATTATAAAAAGAACAAAATTGATCTGAAAGTGTTTATTAGGAACTGCCACTTAGTTTGCAGAATGGAGCGCGCACCTCACGCCTGCAGACTGGAGGTTAGTGAAATACAAGCAAATGCACAGTGAGTGGCAGGTAAAAGCAAATAAGAAAAGGCTATCAAAACTAATAAAGAGTCTTGCTGCATGCTGAATAAAGCTTTTATGACTTTATCGTCTTGCTTGCGGCAAACAGTACATTTTCGTTCTGTTTTGCAGTGAGCATAAGCTTTGGAAGGTTAAATAGGGAGTATTAGGTTATGGTAAGTGGTCACTGGAGGCTGGCTTTATGGTCATGGCCTGTTAAATTGTTTACTGAACCTTGTTATATATATCTCTCTGAGGTTGATGTGAGTCTTAATTCTAGTTTATCTCCTTGTAGGCAAGAGTCTGTTGAGTTTTTCATAAAACCTGAAAGGGCAAACACAAAGTTTAAGATGCTTTTTATTGCAAGTCATAAATGGCAAAGTGTCACCACAAACATACCAGTCACCCCAGTAAACTTTTAGCATTGTGTCATTGTGTATCCTAGAATGTTTTTCTTAACACAGGTTCTTACACCTGCTGTTCTACAACTGTCAGTTATTCTGGCTTCAGCCAGACAGACACCGGGATCTGATCTGACCGCTGGGAAGAGGTTGGGACAGCGGGGGGGACTGATCATGCAGTGACCCCCCATGGCACTCATGTCCATCATGCGCATGGGTCAGCTTCTCACCTGCTGGGCTTGAGGCTGTTGTATGTGGTTTTGTTTGCCCCAAAATGCTGCCCTGGGCACTGGCTATTCGAGAGCAACTCAGATGCCTGCAAGGTGGCTGGCAGGAAGGGGCAACGTGGACAGCAAAGCCCTCTTTCCTCCTCGGTTGGAGCTGGACTCTGCCAGGCGAGCAGAAGTTGATCCACAAAACTGCCTCTTTGCTTTGGTGCAACTCGTGTTGCTCAGGACATTTCAATTTCAGCACTAAGTTTACAGATAACAGTGTTAACTTCAGGCTGCATTGAGCATCCGTATCTTGTTAACCTGAAGCAAACATAGTTCTGTAATATTTCAGCAAGGAGTGTGAGTGTAAGAGAGCTTTATATGGATAACAGAGAACAAGGCTTTTGGGTGCTTGCTTTGGACATTCTGGGATTTATAAAAATGGCCAATTTTCAGAAAAATATTTTATGCACTTTTTTTTTCCCCCCCTTTCAACACAGCTTCTAGGTTCAGGATACCTAAAACACAACCCACGTGTCCTAAAGGACAGCCCACAACTGCTGTGTGGGAACGGCAGGGAGAGGCTAAATGTCTGCAGCTGGAGTTTGTGCACCGAGGGATTTCCAACAGCCTCTTGAGGCAGGCAGGGCCAATGATGCTTGTATTTGTACAGCGACGCTCAGTTAATCTCTGTAGAATAACGATGTTCTTTTGTATGAAAGTCAGGTGCTGTTCAGGCAGCCTGCCATTGAAGACCTTTTACGTATGTGGTTTATTGATTTGTAGAACTCATTGTGGTTTTTCCACATTTTCTAGCGCCAGGACTTGACAATAAGTCCTCAGATAACCTGTGTTGTTAGATAATCCAGGCAAAATGAGAGGCATGGCCAGGGAACTGCTGGAATACAGGAGCAGGCTGTTGGAGAGAGCAGAAACAGGATTACGGGAGGGAGGAGGGGAGCTCAAAGGCAGAAGTGCTAGGGTAGAAGATAAGTTCTGGGATAAATTCCCTTTCGTATTACTTGCACATGCCTATAATCTGCTCTGCTGCTAGGCTTCGGGTTGTTTTGTGGGGTTTTTTTTCTAAACAATTTCTGGATTACACTGTGAACAGTGTGTCATACCTCTGTAAACTATAGCTTTGTGTTGGACCTCTATAATACAAAAAGATTTAAAGTTTCTGTGTAAAGGTCGCCAAGTCTGTATTGCCAGTGTGCTTGTGACAGACTTGCCTTTCTCCACCATTCATGCTTCTTCATGTATGACTCCATAACTGGGGGATAGAGCACAGTGGCACATGAACCAATTTATACTAAGTAGAAGTTAAAAACAGGACGGAAAATGTGAAAGCTAATGAGGAAATATAGTCACATGTCCGCAAAGAGCAGAAGATACATCTGAAAATAGTGTCACAGAAGCAGATAATTTTATATTTGAGATAAAGTCCTGCTGGTATTATTTATGGGCAGGACTCCTTTGTTTTATAGTGGAAAAATGTAAAAAAATATAGTGAAGGTCATTGGCAGGAGATTGCTCTTTACCTTCCCGAAGAGCCACACGTTAGATGGCTTCCCGTTCTGCAGTGTTTTTGGGAGTGAGGGTCCGATCTCATCCTATAGAGGACAAGGACATGAGCCTTTGGCCACAGGGCCCAGCGCACGGTGGTCTCATAGCAAACCAGGGATTGCAAAGCTAAAGCAGTTTTCAAAACCAGCCCGTTGTTATTCAGCAGGCTAGTGTTTAACTCAAGTTACTAATTTTAATAATTAGCCAGCAGCCAGTTCCTATACTTTGAAGGGCATGTTCTGCTTTGGGGGCATGCTCAGTTGTTAAAAGTGCACTGATTTTTCAGGACTGACCGGCAAGAGGCTATTATATGGGCCATGACCTTCATGTTCATCTCACCAGAAGAAAAATAGGAAGTTGATCACATTGCCAAATAAAATGGAAGATGGTGAAATAGCACTGAGTGAACCTTTCTGACCTTATTTTCAGGCACCCGACACCTTGCCAGAGCGATAAGCCAAGACTGCAAGTTGAAAGCACAGAGCAGAGGATGGCAGATTTGCTCTCCAAGGAGGAGTTTATTAATTCTTGTCTTGATAAAACTGTCTCATTTTCTCCCTGCTGGAGCAACATGCAATGAAGTGGTGTCAAAATAATACACACGATACTGGGCTCTTGGATTGAATCCAAGCTACTAAGTCCATCCTGTGAATATTATTTTTATAGATTTTTTTTTCCCCCTATATTTTTACTTCCTCCCAACTATTCAAGTTAGTAAAGAAAGATGGACAGAGACTGCTCATTTCTCCCAGCAGCTGGCAGTGATGTGAGGCTAATAATTTTCCCCATGATTTTGCTAAGCTTTGGATTAAATCCACTGATGTGCTGTCTTAAGCAGGGAATATCCAACTTTGTTCTGCTTTTCCTGATTCAGAACTGGGTATTGAATGTGGCTGTCATTCATCCCCGGCAAATGAAGAGGCTTGCTCTCTGACCGCCTGTGTATATAAACATGTATCCAAGTGGGACAGGTCCAGTGAAGAGGGAAGGTTGTAGTCCCATCAGTGGAGTCTGTCTCCAGCATCCTCTGGAAGTCTCCTAAATTGGGTTGCTGATACCTCTCTGTTTTGCTGTCTTGAAAATTGTTTTGGAAAACCTTTCCAAAAGGAAATTCTGGTGCTGGGGACTCATTTTGCTTTTTGTTGAAGAAGCATATTTTTGATCGAAGGAATAAAAGTTTTGCTGCAGAAGAGCATTCCCTCTCTAGGGCGCCTGCGTGAGCTCTAAGCCTGACCACAGGTGGTTCTGCCCTTGACAGCGGGCATAAATAAAGTTAATTATATGGGGACCAGGTTCAGTGACTGCATTTTAAAAAGCTCAAAGATATTAATCAGCAAAAAAGCAGCACTGAGGCACAGCAGCCACGGAAGTTGTGTGCTGTGGTAAACGTGTCTATGTTAAATCTCTCTAAAAAAAAATTTCAGCACTTCACATGACCTCTGCTAATATTTATCTTAAAATGACGCTTTGTGTCAGCTGTCTCAGTTCCACACTGCCATGGGCTGTTCTCAAGTCTGGACTGTTTTCCAGTCAGCGTGAAGGGGATTCTGCTGCCTGATATGAACTGTTGACTTGTCCTGATAGTTTTTGTTGGCAACAAACATAACAATGAGCCAACTGCAATGGCAATGCGGCCGTGATTTCTGCCAGCCCTTGCGTGTATTTTCCAAATACTGAAGCCAGTGACCCAGCTGAAGTGAGATCTCAGAGAGTCCCTTCATGGATACTACAGAAAAAGACCTCTTTTTAGTGGGGTTTTTTTTCATATAATCTGGTAGACAGCAGGATATGAGGGTTTGAAGAGAAGGTGCAGGTGTGATCAGTGGGCTGGGATGTTGCCTGTAACACATAGGGGCATAGGTGTTAACACCTTAAATGTGTTAAACATAGCCTCTACCGATACTCTAGTAATGTGTTCCTTCCTGCCACTGCAGATATACCTGAAGGTGGTAGAGTTAGGAAAAACAACTACTTTTTCTAGTGCGCTGTCCTCTAACTGCATTGTTGCGCTCCCCCTGGAATGACGATTTGTCTAGTCATCAAGAAGTTGAATTTTGACAGATGTCCTTTTCAACATTATAGCTGGTCCTGTAGTTACACCAGTTCCCAAAAGACCTCAAGGTCCCTTTCTTAATGCACTCCTCTACTCTGACTGGCAAACTGAACAGAAAAGCTTTTTGTCTGCCTAAAAATACACCGGACTCATAAAATGAGCAATAACTGCTGTTAGGAAGTCGCTGGTTGCCCGGGTCATTGGAGGCGGCTCCACATAGTGGAGTTGACAGGTGTTGTCCCACACAATGTGCCATTTTCAATCCAGCAAGGCTTGAATTATTTCATATTTGCACAGACTCTCAAATCTCTTCGTTTTAAAGTGTAAATGGACAACACGTAGCATATACTCTGCAGAGATGGCTGACAGCAGCTTATTAATCATATTCCCTGCCCAGGCCCAGACAGTGTAGGAGTGATTGACCTTCCATATTGCATTAGACAAGTTTAATATTAAAGGAACAGGAAAACGTACCAAATAAGATAAGCACATAAAGGCTGGCTGCACCATGGCTCCTGGAAGAACACACGCTCCTTAGCATGACCACTGAGATATTCTGGTGAAAATCTACCTGTTCATGTGCAAAAGACCAAAAAACCTTTCGCGTGCAACTACTGTCAGTGCAATGAATAAACCACTGAAAACCTAACCTGCCTGCCCCAGTTCTTTGGCCCATGATGGACAGAGCTTATGTAAAGTGTCACTATGTGATGTTATAGAAAGTATTGTGTTCTATATAGTATTTAAAGGAATGAAGTTCTCTGCAGGACAGCGAATGCTAGGTGGCTGCCTGGTGACTACAGTCATGCTGGCTGATTAAAAAGGAGAGCAAAATCCTTCTCTCCTACACAATTTAGAGGAATGCAGGAACCTGACCCATAGCTACAGCTGAATTAACGGTAATGCTTCCAGTTTAGAATTTTCTTAAGAAGGAATATGGAAGTTAATCATGCCTAGTTACTCTCCATTGCTGTCACTGGTAGAGCAAAGTCTTATTTTCTAGGGTTCAAATTCCAAATGGAGGGTAGAGCGAAGCCCGTGAGACGAGTTAGGCCTAAAGAGGAGTTCTGAGTTGCAAGTTGTCTATCTGGACCCACACTAACCTCTCACGGTCTCTTCTCCTTTTTTGTAGGCAACATCTTTGTCGTCAGTTTGTCTGTCGCAGACCTTGTGGTTGCGGTTTATCCATACCCTCTGATCTTGAGTGCCATTTTCCATAACGGATGGACCATGGGAAATGTTCATTGCCAGATAAGTGGGTTCCTGATGGGCTTAAGTGTCATTGGGTCCATTTTCAACATCACGGCGATTGCAATCAACCGCTACTGCTACATCTGCCACAGCCTTCGGTACGATAAGCTCTTCAACCTGAAGAACACCTGCTGCTATCTCTGCCTGACCTGGATACTCACAGTGGTGGCAATTGTGCCAAACTTCTTCGTTGGGTCCTTGCAGTATGACCCCCGGATTTACTCCTGCACCTTTGCCCAGACGGTGAGTACATCATACACCATCACAGTGGTGGTGGTTCACTTCATCGTTCCACTGTCCATTGTGACATTTTGCTACCTACGGATCTGGATTTTGGTGATTCAAGTCAAACACCGGGTGAGACAAGACTGCAAGCAGAAGCTCAGAGCAGCTGACATCCGGAATTTCTTGACTATGTTTGTGGTTTTTGTCCTCTTCGCTGTGTGCTGGGGACCATTAAACTTTATTGGCCTTGCTGTTTCGATTAATCCTTCAAAAGTGCAGCCACACATTCCAGAATGGCTTTTTGTCCTGAGCTATTTTATGGCCTATTTTAACAGCTGCCTCAATGCTGTGATCTATGGGCTTCTTAACCAAAATTTCCGGAAGGAGTACAAAAGGATACTGCTGACACTCCGGACTCCCAGGCTGCTGTTCATAGATGTGTCCAAGGGTGGGACAGAAGGGATGAAAAGCAAGCCATCTCCAGCTGTAACAAACAACAACAACCAAGCTGAAATACACTTATGAGTCGGAACAGTACTATTTATTCTGGATTACAGTTGTATATATAATATATAAGAGCCTTTCTATGTGTGCATTGCACAGCTGGTGTTGCTGGGCCCCCCATGCAAGGAAGGAGTCTGCTTCCTTTCATGCTTAGCTTATTGCTGCAACATCAAGGCTTTGAGTAAGGATTTTCAGAATGGAAATGACTGATTTTTATCTTTTTTTTTTCCTATGCCATCTTTCACCATGTGCCTAATTAATTGGTTTGGTTGCTTTTGCCACAAGCACGCCAATACCCTCGAAAAGGGAAATGTTCAGAGTGCATGGAGAAATGCAGTTATGCTTGAAATGCAACCTTCAAGAGCCGGCAAAATCTCCATGTATTGCAAACAAACTTTTCTCCCCTCCCTCTGAATTCTATCTTTTTAGCATTAACATAACCCAAACTATAGCAAACAAAGTGTAAACTGCATGACTTCTTACCTTTTCGGTTAGGTAACAGTATTAGCCAGCAGACATACATACGCGCATGATGACTTCCACTGCGTATGCATTCATTTTCCTCTTTCTTTTCTCCTAAGATTTAGAAGCTAGCCTGGGCTAGATGTGAGGCAGGCAAAAGCCAGACCTAGTGAGTGTCTGATGCACTCATTCTAATTGAATATCTACAGATATTAAGTACCCTTGCACTCTCCTTCCCAGGCCATGAGTAAGAGCATAACATATGACATAATCTAATTGCAGGAAGACACTTGGAGCCTGATTCTAATTTAGGCAGTATCCTGTCATGGCCAGTATTCATTCCAAATGTCTTTCAGAAGTCCCTACTACATGAACATCACAAAAAAGATGAACATAGCAGAGTCCCATCTGTTTAATGCAGATGCCAGCTTTTAAGTTCCAGTAATATTTACACTTGCAGACAAAGGGAGAAGGGGAAGGAAGTGTTTGTTCCAAACATTGCTCCTTTTGCCCACCACATAACATGAATTTGATTAGGGGGGGAAGTGGAGATTTTTTTTTCCATTTTATTCATGTGCAAAGCTGTAATTAATTCATGGAGCTGGGAGAGGAAAGCTACTTAAGCATATTCACGCATCAGTTCTCAGTTAAAGCCTGAACTCTGTCACCTTTGTCATTGGAAACAATGTCCTGAAGTACTGGGAAGGCCAGTATCGCTTTAGAAACAAGCACATGGGCAAAGATAAGGCTGTTTCTTTAATGGAGTATGTGTGGGGTGACAGCAGCTGTCTCTAAATATGACTTCTTCTTTTTTTTCCTTAGCTTCATTGTGAATTCATCTCCTTATGGTTTTAAATGTGAGGATTCTGCTTTGAAACAGTCCCATAAAATCAACAGATAAAACTCCCCTGGTGCAACTCTACCTTCAAGCTGGCAAACCTGGCTTGATGCTGGTGTACTGAGCGGCACAGCAGGAGCTGTGCAACGGAGAGGAGCAGGTCTGAGCCCCGTGGGTCTAACGAGGACAGCAGTCAGACCTGCACCGGATCAAAGAGTGCAGCCTTCTTTCTGATCATATTCAAAGCAGGACTAGTTCCTAGGGCTGAACCCCGGAATACTGAGAACTAGACTTTGCAATAGTATGTAGGTGCCTAGAGGTGGAGGTACGTAGGATTTACAAAAACCCTGAGCAGGCTAAGTGCCTAATTCTTAGTGAAGTTAACGAGCCATTTGTGCATTGCTTCCTGAAAGCAACTTGTTGCTGCATGTCCCTTCTGCTGATTTTTGGGGGGAAGAGGAGTTGAGAGAAATTAAGCCCTTTTATAAAGTGGGCCAAGAAACATTGTATGGTGCATTGCTTCAGTGAGGACCGCAGTGTGCGTGCTGCCACGTGGTGAAGGTTGCTGCAATGCAAGGAGGGTCTCTGCATCTATAGAGCACCCTGGCACTTCATGAAGTTTCAAACTTGAACATCTCAGCCACTTCAGATGATTATTGTTTTAAAATGCACCGCAGCCAGCCTCCCATAATAGGAATCAAACTGAGTTCTGTTTTGGCCTCTTAATCTGCCTGAGCATGGCCAAATAAAGGTATCTTGACCCTCAGAAGTAGTGTGGTCCGTTTACCTTCCAGCAAAACCAGTCTGGATGAATTCACACCATTCCATGCAAACAAAATCATTTTGAGTCAAACTTGGGTAAGAAAAGCACCGAGGAATCCATAACTGCAGGGAGTGTTTGTCCCGTCACGCCAAGGAGATGTCCTGTGTTCTGTGGCCAGTCTTCAAAGTCATTTGCAATTAGCCACAACAGTGTTAATTAGAAGGACATTAGCAAATAATTTTAATCATCTAGCGCCAAGCCAAATACACTCCTTTAAGACAATCATGGAGAATCTTGTACAGCTTCGCCAAAAGTCTCGAATACCCCACAACTGGGATTTCATCTTATGGATCCTTGTCTTTTTAACGGACTGTTCAGTGAAGGCAATGTGATATTTTTTTTCTTTAAGCGTGTATTTGCACTATTTCTTATTCAGGCTCCAAAGTAACAGCCAGCAAGCATTTGAACCAAACCAAGTAAGCCAAAGAGGTCCTGAACAGGCAAGCTGTGGGAGTCTCTGCTAGCACCTGGTAGGAAGGGGAGCAGCAGGAGCATGATAGGGCATCTCCCCAGGACTCGCAGAGAGTCACTGCTGAACCGAACTATGCAAAGTGACAGAGGGATCTGCTTGTCTTCTGCTGTAGGGTCTGAGCCTGACTCCCACCCAGGTCTTTGCAGGGGACAGGCTAAGTACCTGCTGCGCTGGGGTGGGTCCTGAGCAGCTCCCTGCATGTGCAGACCCTGGCACCACCCCACAGGGTGGGGATGGGGCTGCGATGGGTGCCATCCATCTAACAGCACAGAGAACTTGCCCTAGCGTGACCTGTTCGGAAGGGCTTTGGGTGTCCCAGTATAAGTGAGGGCTGCCCAAGCATGAGCCCGGGGCTGGGAAGATTCAGCTGTCACGGTTGGAGTCCTGAGCTCAGTCCTGCTGGAGCTGAGATTTGCAATATGAAACATGAAAAGCAGGGAACATGGCTTCAATCAGAAAACACTGTGCCATTTGCTAGCACTTTGATACAGAGACAGTGCTTAGGATAGGATAGATTTTTATACTGACTTATTTTAAGACTACCCAAGCAGCTCCTTATTTTTATGTTAAGAAATGGTTAACAGGGTACAGAGAGTTTATTTTGTTAACATTTGTTTACAGAGAAAGGGAAGTGTGTCTTAAACTTGGAATCCTGAGCAGTGTCAGAGTTTCCCTGTGGGAATCTAGCTTTAATCCAAATTTGAGCTTTCAAGGAGATACCACAGCTTAAAACACGCTCTGCCAATTCCACGTGCTGCATACCAGGCCTTAAGTCTCAGAAATAATATTGAGATCTCCTATAAACTGGTTTTAAATCACTTACTCTGGATTTGACCTGGTGTTGTTGAATACCTATTCTAGCCCCAAACTCTAAAATTGTTGAGGTGGACATAAACTTATGGAGAGGCAGTATTGCCATGAAGGAAGGTGAATCTCTTGCCTCAACGAAATATGTTTGGATGTTGATAATGAATGTTGTTTAATCTATTTAAGAAGAATGTAACTAATATATTTATATATAAATATATATTGCATATGCTGTTTCCATTTTATCATTTGATTAAGAGTCCTTCAGTATACTTTCCTATTGCTATTTTTGTTCATAAAGTAGATTCATTCCCTTTACCTGTTAAAACTGTAATGAATCTACCATTGGACTACTTACTGATTTTTCTTCCACTTGCAGTTATTTTTAATAAATATTTGGAACAACAGCTTGGGTTTTGTTGACTCCCAGAAAGCAGATTGAATTGACAAATATAGTTGAGTTCAGGCATACGTCAGCTGCCCAGCTCAGTCCTGGAAGAGAATGACCCGGTGCATCTGGGACATCTCCTTGGGTGCATGTGTTTTTCTTCCACCTGCCTGTGAGCCAGCTGCCTGATGCACTATGGCCCTCGTCATCAGGGAAGAAACTTTCTCCATACTGCTGTTGGTCTCATCGCTGTGTGTTCCTCCAAGGCCCTTTGCCTTTCTTGTGTCTTTGTCTTATCCATCGGGTGCTATGGGAGGAAAGACTATGCCATATCCATTTCCTTGCCCTACACACTGCGTTGAAGCTGGGAAGGAAAGCACAGCCAAGCTGTGAATAGGAGGGTGTGCGAGCCACGGCAAGTCGGGGCACAAGGTGGCATTTGGGTTGTTGGGGACAGAAAGAGTCCCCATGCGCTGGAGGCACAGTGAGGGCTGCCACACACTTGGTCTCCATCAAGGGGATTTGTGAGGATGAGGACTGCTGTATCCAAGCTATTTTTCTCCCCCCCCCCCCCCCCCCCCCCCCCCCCCCCCCGCTGTTTTGAAGCAGATTTTGCTGTATTCATGCAGTTCTTCAGACAATAGGTTCTGTCCATAGGTTACACCGATTTTATTTCCATGCTGGACTGACTGAAGCTTCTTTGGGGGGAGTCTCAGTACCACTTCCGAAGCGGGGGTGATGGGAGTATGAAGGGTGGTTCAGTTGTAACTGCAACTTGAGCTTTCTACTTGATTATTTGCACAGACCAAGTGGCTTGTTTCTGTTTCCTAACCAGACACCATGTGTAATCACAGTGTTAAGGTAGTAAAGTCTGAGATTATCCATTAAAACAAAAAATTGCTGAACAACCATGGAACAGACATATTGAATGAACAAGCACAGTTCATTGAATGACATCCCGGAGCAGTACTGCTACTTTTTTTGCTAATCTTTTCCAACAGGCACTGGACTTCATCTCCTGCTTCCACAGTAAAGCCTGCAATGCTTGATGATGTGACATGCAGTGTTTATGATTGTTGCAGATCCCAAAATGTCTGTCCAAGTAGAGCTGCTAGAAAACCCTTGCACGGATTCGTACCTGCTCCTTCAGTCACGTGGAACTGAATTAATTGAACTGTCAGAAGTGAGGCGGTGTTATTTACTTATTTACTTGCCACAAAGAATAGTAGCTGGGAGATAAGATACGGCTATAAAAGACAAGAGGTGCAATAATTCAACACCAGGATAAAATCTCACTCATGGTGACTATTTAGAAATCAATATTTGTCCTAATGTATTTACTTCCAAGCTTATAATTTATACCATGAAGCCAGTCAGTAAAGAGCTGCTGCATATGTATTTAGAATTTTATTGGAAAAATGTAAATTACTGGGCCTAATGCAGTATTTCTTACCATAAAAGCCCTGAGATAGAAGTGCAGAATGGGTTCTTGCAAGAACCCTGTGATGGGATATGCAAATTTTTTCATTGGTGATAAGAACCATAAAATTTGTATCACTCATGAACTACATTTGTGAATGGAAGCTCCATAATATTGTTAACTGAATTTTCATTTTGTAATGCTTGTTTATGATATCCATTATTCACATGCTATAAGTAATGCACTGTACAGCACAGATAGATAGAATTTACAGTATGGGGTCAGTTTCCAGAGGAAACAAGGTCGGTCTGAACCATTAACTCAAATATGTTTCTATGTTTTCTCCCAAGCATGGTCTCCCAGTAAGATTTTTAATTCAAATAATAGCTTCTAAGAGGCCAGGGAAACTTTAATGTCTTTTCGATTAGTGGCAATGGCTGTGCAGTCACGGCTTGCTTAGATTACCTTTTAAATAGATTGAGCCATCAAACCATTTTATAAATCTGTCCAGTTAAAGCACATAATTTATTTTGTAGGTAACACATTTAATAAATTGTGATGTCTTTCCTTCTGCATTGTGCTCCTTCTGTGAGCAAAACTTCTGAATTTCCCTGGAAGTAGGATGCAAAATTGTTTCCTCATCCGTAAGCAGGTTGCTTCTCCTCGAGATAGGTTTCCAGTGGTTTTGATGAGTGTGTGGGATAGAGGTATTAATATAGTATCAAAATACAACCATCTTCTGGGTGAAAAGTAACAGCTGCTTTGCAATTAAAAAAAAAAAAACAAAGCATGGAAAGAAGCACAAAACCATTTGCAGGAAAGAATTTGAAAAAGATATTTGTGGTTAAAATAAGGGAGGAATATTTGGAGGGATTGTACTTACTTAAACTGGGACCTGGCCAGGACAATGAAGTTAACGAACCTGTTAATATAAAGAATGACCCAGGGATTTTTATGGCGCTGGGGCGCACAGCCGGTGTGGAGCTGGGTGTCTGGTTGCGTGAGCCTCTGCAGCACGAACGCAGGAAAAGGCAATACAGTAGGTAAAACTAAAGAAATCTAGAGAAATCTAGGGGGTGTTGGTTGAAGAGAAGGTCAACATGAGCCGGCAGCGTGCGCTTCCAGCCCAGAAAGCCAACCGTAACCTGGGCTACATCAAAAGAAGCGTGACCAGCAGGTCAAGGGAGGTGATTCTTCCCTCTCTCCTCCGCTCTCGTGAGACCCCACCTGCAGTACTGCGTTCAGCCCTGGGGCCCCCAACAGAAGAAGCACATGGACCTGTTGGAGCGAGCCCAGAGGAGGGCCACAAAGATGATCAGAGGGCTGGAGCACCTCTCCTATGAAGGCAGGCTGAGAGAGTTGGGGTTGTTCAGCCTGGAGAAGAGAAGGCTGTGGGGGGACCTTACAACAGCCTTCCAGTACCTGAAGGGGGCCTGCAGGAAAGCTGGAGAGGGACTTTTTCCAAGGGCATGTAGTGACAGGACAAGGGGTAATGGCTTTAAGCTGAAAGAGGGTAGATTTAGATTAGATATAAGGAAGGTGTTCAAGGAACGTGTGGACGTGGCATTGCGGAACATGGTTTAGTGGGCATGGTGGTGTTGGGTTGATGGTTGGACTTGATGATCTTACAGGTCTTTTCCAACCTTAGTGATTCTGTGAAGAAATTCTTCACCATGAGGGTGGTGAGGCACTGGAACAGGTTGCCCAGAGGAGTTGTGGATGCCCCAACCCTGGAAGTGTTCAAGGCCAGGTTGGACGGGGCTTTGAGCAACGTGGTCTAGTGGAAGGTGTCCCCGCCCATGGCAAGGGAGTTGGAACTAGATGATCTTTAAGGTCCCTTCCAACCCAAATCATTCTAAGATTCTATGAAAACCAGAGCGTATTTCTGAAAATATTAAATGCACAAATGTATTGGTGGTTAATACAAAAGTTTAGTAAGATTTTGCTTTTTCTTGGTTTTTTTTAAATGAAAACCCAAATTTCCCTTTCTAATGCTTTTGAAATTACAAGACCCTGTCAGTCGACTTGAACACTCATTTTTTTGTGGCTATTTGTCCTGCCATCATTGCAGCACCCCAGCTCCCAACGACATCGCCCTGGCACGGCTATGGAGAACTAATTTCTTCCAAGCTTCTCCTTGGAAGAGGAAATGTGTCAAAAAAAGCATTTCAGGAAGCTGGGTCATGTGCAGCACCACATCAGCTTGTGCTGGAGGCCAGGCCCATGCCATGCTCGTGCTGCTGGTCTGGCTCTTCACATGGGTGGGTGAGTCGGCCGCCATCACAGGAGCCCCTCAATGCCTTAGCAGGATCACCTGAGGAGACCATGCCTCGAGTAGACGGGGGCTCTGCCAGTAATTCACAGCCAGATCTTGAAAATATTTTCCCTCTTTCCCCCCAGCTGTGATTTATTTGTAAATAAAACGAACTGGTTACCCTCAAACGCTCCCAAAGGACCGTTTTGGTTTGGTTTGGTGGTGGCTTTGGAGGGCTCCAAGCTGCAGGGATGGCGGCCTGGGTGCAGCTGGGCTGGGCAGGGATGGGATGGGGCTGATGAGCTGACGAGCTGCCCCTGGGCAGGGCGGTGTCACACCCAAACCCCATGGGCTTAAATTGCCTTGGGGAGAGGTTCTTCTCTCCCTGGTGGAGTATGGCTGGAAGAGGAGGAAGGTACTGTGCTGTGGCCACCATGTCTGCCCCAGCCTACCCCAGCTGCTGGAAGGGCCGCTGTGATGCTTCAGCACTCTGAGGTGGTGTGAAGCTGGGCCTGTATCCCGTTTCAATGAGGACCAGTGAGACTAAACCATGAGAGACACCTTGTTGAGGTAGGAGGGGGCCAATCCTGCCCCAGGAGCAGGGGTTGCTGAGGGAGGTGAGGCCTGGTCTCTTGGTACAATGCTCTTTTTGCTGGAAAGTCAAAACATGTTTTGGAAAGCAGATGTGTCCTGTGGAAAAACAGGGCTGCTCTGCTCTGTTCTGGTAGCTTATGGCTTTCCCCGCCCTGCTCGTGGTGATGCAGGAGTTAAGGCTACAACAAGGGGACAAGGGGCTTTTTTCACTGGCAAAACCTGTCCTTGTTGGTGCCCCGCGTTGGCAGTGCCGCCGCACAGCCCCCCTCCGCCCCGCGGCTGTCTGGCCCTGCAGAGCTGCTGTGTTCGTGACTGTGCTAATGCCGCCGAGCTCAGTGCACCCCGCTCAGCGCGGGACGTGTGAGGAACAACAAACACCTAGGCAAGGAGCCAGGCTAAACCCAACTCGGGGCAGTCATAACTGACAGCAGCAGCCCTTATCTGCAAACCTTGAGGGCAATTTCTTCCACGCGAGACTCTCTCCTGCTATATCTGAGACCAGAAATGAACGTCTTCCTTCTCCATTGCCACTTCTCTGTCTTCCAAGCAACGCTGAGGACTCATCCGTAGGAGCCCTGGCGAGCAGGCCCTTGCCTGCAGGTCAACACTGAAACAGAGGAAGAGGCAGGTGAAGGAAAAAGAGCTGCACCTTGGCCTGAAGCCCTTTGGATTCCAGAATAGATCTTATTTATGCTTCTCTCCTCATTGTATAGAAACATACATATATTTATATACACAGCCTGAGTTTTCCTAAAGGAATAAATACCAATCATAACTTACAAAGTATTGACTATATAAAAGTTCTGGTTTTTCTCCTGGGTACTTCAGAGCAGATGGAAAATACAGCAGGTGCTGATAATATTTTCCTGCCCTTGGGAAAACCTGTCACAGTTACCTGTTTATCTTGTTTATTTTGACATTTTACTGCCTGAAACTGCTCTGTAACATAAAAGCATGTGCAGGGCGGCTAGAGGTGAAGTCTTACAGGTTCACTTATACATCAACAACTGAAAATCGATAAGCTGCTAGCAACAGGGAAAAATGTCTTTTGTGCTGTGGAGGAAGGCTGGTATTTTTATTTTTGATGAAGAAATACCAGGGAATGCAGGGGTTTGCACTTGGTGTGTTAGTGACTGGAGAGTGTAAAATGAGCTTTGCTTTAGCTGTCACACACGTGTTTTTCCTTTGTTTTTTCAATAGGAAACCTCAGTTTATTTTTGGTGTGTTCTTAGGACTGTGCAGAAAAAGAATTTGAGGGTTGGTAGTTGTGCTTAAACCACGACAGTAGTACAGACACTGAAGGGTTCCTGTGCTCAGCATGTTTAAAAAGTGGAGTTTGTAGAAGGTGAAAAGCAAGGCAAGGCCCGCTGGCTGGTCTGCATGAGTCCAGGTCTGCAGCAGGAATAGGCACTGCTCGGTGCCTTTGTGCGCCTGGCTCTGTAAGAGCTCAAAAATGGGGATACTTCTCCCCTGCTGATCCCATCTGCAGACTGGAGAGATCTGGGCAGGCTTTATTCCAAGAAGGAAATAAAGAGTTTGTTTGTAACTATGGTCCTCGGGCTGACAGACCATGTTGTTCCAGACCTTTCCCCCTCTCTGTTCTCTGATGCTGAAATTTTGGAAAGCAGTGAATAGTTTTTAGTGCTCCTACCCTAAGAGGCGGCATCTTGCAAGTGCTTGTAGCTGGTTGCTTGCCTTGGAGCATGTTCATGGGTATTGTTGTTTGAGGAATTACTGTTACATACAAGTGACCTCTTTGAAGGGGCACTGAGCTGGGTTGGAACAGTGTAGTCAGTGATAATAGCTGCCATGGTAATTGCAAAATCGTTCAATCTTCATGTGTTGTGGAGTATGGTAATCAGGCTTTTGGGTAGGGAGCGAACTGCACCTCTCTGAAACTGCGCTGTTATCTGGGGCTGCAGCACAGGGTGCTTATTATAGACTGGGGTGGACATGGGATGGTCGTCTTGTAGCAATTTCTTTCAGCCTCTCAATTCTGAACGTTTGTTTCTTGATTTGGTCATAAATCAGACTTCTTCACTGCACAGTTGCATCTGAAATTCACCTTTGTTTTGAACCTTTGAAGTAAAATTATTCCCAAACAACTGTCTGAATTCAGAGCTTTTGGCTGAGAGGGGTATGGCTCGCTGTTTAACAGAAATTAATATTAGCTGTTAAACCTCTTAGCTGCTAATCAAATGGACTATTTCTGCTATGTGTAAATCCATCCATATTTTCACTTTGCAGCCAGATGGAATTTCATTAAGGCATTTTAGTAATTGTAAAGGCATCACAGCAGCTAGCATTTTGGGTTATTTTGGGTTTAGTGGGTTTTATCACTATCTTGTACTGATTACTAAATACTTTAATGACATGTCTAGTAGAATTTATTTTTGTTTTGGCAGGGACATTAGGATGATAAATAGCTCAGCAAAGAAGAGTAAATCACAGCTGAGCTCAGAGGTGGTGCTTGAATCTATAAGGCCATAGTTGTTGTAGTTATTACAAGGATAAGTAAAAAGAGCGAGATAACTTTGTATACAAGTCTATTTGTCAAACTGATTGCATATCAAACACCGATTTAAACTGCAGTTCCTTTATATGATCAATGTGGAAAAGATCCCTTTTCCAGCCTCTGTTCTCATAGCTTTTTAGTTAGTTGCTGGCATTGACTTTGGTATTCTGTGTTTTGCGTCAAGTTGAAGAGTGGATGCTACCTAGCGGTTGAAGCAGGGGACTGAGTAGAGGTGACAAGTCAGGAGATCTTGCCTCTGTTTTTTCCCCTTTCTCACCCATTTTGTGACCTTGAAATGAAGCATGCTATAGTTTTTCCCTTTGGTAGAGAGGCAGAGTTAATTAAACTGCAAAGCACTGAGGATGGGGCAGTTAACATTTAAGTGAATTGTGCAATGATTAAGCCTTAATTTGCTATATAATTTTCTTTTTCTCATTAACCCTGCTGAAGCAGGACCTTTGAAATGAAAATCAAAAGTTGACTGTCATTCTTAGACATGTAGACGACTGAATAAATCAGCAGCAACAAGGCTTTAGACCCCTTTGTTTTATATTGGCCTGGGACAAACCCCAGGACTTGGGTACTGGGTAACAGGCTGTTACACTGCTGTAGTCCCCCGATTTTTTTTTTACTGATGTGGTTCTGTGTGTGTGGATGGGGCAGGGAGAAAGAAAAAAACAAAAAACCCACAACCAAAAAACCCCAAACACCATGTGGCAGAAAACCACTGACATCAAAGAAACAAAGCCAGCGAAGTTTTGATCTGCTCTTCTAGCTCGTGATTTCCCCCTGAACATGGTGTATGAAAGGAACCTTATGAAATTCAACAAAGGCAAGTGTAAGGTACTGCACTTGGGGCGGAATAACCCCAGGCATCAGTACAGGTGAGGGGCTGACCTGCTGGAGAGCAGCTCTGTGGAAAGGGACCTGGGAGTCCTGGGGGGCAATGGGATGACCATGAGCCAGAAATGTGCCCTTGGGGCCAAGAAGGCCAATGGCATCCTTGGGTGCGTCAAGAAGAGTATGACTAGCAGGTCGAGGGAGGTTATCCTCCCCCTCTACTCTGCCCTGGTGAGGCCACATCTGGAGTACTATATCCAGTTCTGGGCTCCCTGGTTCAAGAAGGACAGGGAGCTGCTGGAGAGGGGACAGCAAAGGGCTACAAAGATGGTTAGGGGACTGGAACACCTTTCTTATGAGGAAAGGCTGAGGGACTTGGGTCTTTTTAGTCTGGAGAAGAGAATACTGAGGGGGGATCTTATTAACGCTTATAAATACTTCAGGGGTGGGTGCCAGGAGGATGGGGCCAGTCTTTTTTCAGTGGTGACAGGACAAGAGGTAATGGGCACAAACTTGGTCATAGGAAGTTCCATCTAACCATGAGGAGGAACTTCTTTACTTTGAGGGTGGCAGAGCACTGGAACAAGCTGCCCAGAGAGGCTGTGGAGTCTCCTTCTCTGGAGATATTCAAAACTCCCCTGGACACATTCCTGTGCAATCTGCTCTGGGTGAACCTGCTCTGGTGGAGGGGTTGGACTAGATGGTCTCCAGAGGTCCCTTCCAACCCCTGTCATTCTGTGAAAGGCAGGAATATGTGTACTTTGCTATTGATGCTTCATGTGTAGGTTGGATATGGGTTTGCTTGTGAGGATAGTAACTTGTTAACAGCAGCTAGCTGTGACAATGGGGGGAAGTTATCTTAGCAGGACACTTGGATTTCAAACACTGTGGGCAGAAACATCCCCAAGTACCCAAATGGGGTTGTGATCCACTCAGCCTTGAAAGGAGTAGGATCCTTTTGTCCATAACAGTGCAAGTGTTATGAGAACAGTCAAAAACAGTGGAGAAAGACCAGATCTGCATGCCATATTTAATTTGATTAAATGTATAATTATCAGTAACACATTAGAGTCCAGTCAAGCTAATTATTAATTTCCCTCATGGTTTTTGTTAAGTTGTTTTAATGCAGGTGTAGGACTGATTTTTATTTTGGTTTATTTGGTGTTCATACTAATGTGTACTGTCTAATTCTGGGGTATGCAGGTGTTCAATATCTTAAATGAGCCAGTTTTCTTGGTGAAAACGATTAGCGGTAATGAAACATTATCAGATTCACTGCAATACTATTTGGCCATACTGAGTAATTCTCCCTCCAGACCTTGGGTCATGCATATGTATTTGTGGATTAAACTCCTACTGTAAGTGTAGTAGGGAGAAAACAGTAGGACTGACCTTTTGTCTTTGTTTCCCAGGGGAGTGAACAAGACTAATTTCACTGAAAGCTGTGGTTACGCTAATGTAACACTAGCGTAGAAGGAGAACTGGGCCTGATCCAGTATGATTTTTTAATCATTTAGAAATTAGGACTGTTGGAGTTTTTCTAAGTTATATTAATGGCAACAAAAAAGAAAGTGAGAAGTGACTTAATGATACAAGTATAAATAGATTAAAAAAAATCTTAGATTGCTCCAGTAGTTCATATGCAGGCAAAATTAACAATATACATGATGTTTGGGGGGAAAACTAACATGTTTAGCTGGCATGGGGCTAGGGATTTAGCTGGAGTTGCCATGCAGAAGCAGCAGCCCTTTCAAGAAAGCAATGCAGGAGCTGTAGTTGGTGAGGTAGAGGCCAGTTTATCTCACTATGCTGATTCCTTCTGGTATTAAAAATTCATTTCTGTACTGTACAAAACTACATCGTATCTGAAATTAATATCCTTAAATCTAATGGATGACTGTATTTGGAGAGAGAAATCAGAGATACTGCATTAATATGTATATAAACACACAGAGGTAATATTATTACTGCTGGAGCCTTTTGATCTGAAGAAATGTAGCAGATTGTTGTGTGAACTAGTGACTGATACATTAATGTAGAAAATGTATATTTTAAGCTGAAGTGAAAGCCTGTCAAAAGTGAGGCATAATAATCTGTGCTCTCAGTAAGAATATTTTATCACTTAGAATAGAACTGTTTAGGTTGGAAAAGAACTTTAAGATCATCAAGTCCAACTGTTAACCTAGCACTGCCAAGTCCACCACTAAACCATGTCCCCAAGTGTTGTGTCTACATGTCTTTTAAATACCTCCAGGGATGGTGACTCAACCACCTCCTTGGGCAGCCTGTTCCAGTGCTTGACAACCCTTTTGGTGAAGAATATCCAATCTAAACCTCTCTGGTGCAACTTGAGGCCATTTCCTCTTGTCCTGTCACTTCTTACTTGGGAGGAGAGACCAGCACCCACCCCTCTCCAACCTCCTTTCAGGTAGTTGTAGAGAGTGATAAGGTCTCCCTCCCCTCAGCCTCCTCTTCTCCAGGCTAAACAACCCCAGTTCCTTCAGCCACTCCTCATCAGACTTGTGCTCCAGACCCCTCACCAGCTTTGTCGCCCTTCTCTGGACACGCTCCAGCACCTCAATGTCCTTCTTGTAGTGAGGGGCCCAAAACTGAACACAGTATTTGAGGTGTGGCCTCACCAGTGCTGAGTACAGGGGACAATCACTTCCTTAGTCCTGCTGGCCACACTATTTCTGATACAGGCCAGGATGCTGTTGGTGGTCTTGGCCACCTGGGCACACTGCTGGCTCATCTTCAGCTGGCTGTTGACCAACACCCCCAGGTCCTTTTCTGCGGGGCAGCTTTCCAGCCACTCGTCCCCAAGCCTGTAGTGTTGCATGGGGTTGTTGTGACCCAAGTGCAGGACTGAGCACCTGGCCTTATTAAATCTCATACCATTGGCCTTGGCTCACTGATCCAGCCTGTCCAGATCCCTCTGAAGAGCCTTGCTACCCTCGAGCAGATCAATGCTCCTGCCCAACTTGGTGTCATCTGCAAACTTACTGAGGCTGCACTTGATCCCCTCATCCAGATCATTGATAAAGATATTAAACAGAACTGGCCCCAACAGAACTTGTCACAATTAGTTGTAAAATTGTATCCACTGCTTCAGTTCGTCAGCTAGACCAAGTCCCTACTGCTTGTAATTCACTTTGGATGGATTTTGTGTAGGTGGGGCAGGATACATGAGGGGTAAATGTTTTGCAGATAAGTTCACACTACTGTGAAATTAAATATTCAATTATACTACCTGCTGGGTTTCATTATTCAGAAAGATACCTGGAGCAATTGTAAACAAACTTTCCTAAATGATTTAACTGCTTTTAGGATGACAGTCAGCTGTGTGAAATTCCACCTAAATCCCTGTGCCTAGTTTTTATTAGTGCCAGGTTCAGGCAAGCAGCTCATGCAGTGACTTCCCTGGCTCTTTGCCATGTGCCTTAGATACCTGCTTCTCACCATTGCCCTGTCATTGGGGCATGGGTGATTTCAGTGCTCAGATATGGCCCTAAAAGGATATATTCCAATGGACTTAGGCAAGAATCCTGAGAAACATGGGCCTGAGTTAAGAGACTACCTCAGCACTGAGCTAGGCTGGGCATGGGGATCTTTGAGCACCTGCCTGGCTCTCACTGGACTGCCTTTGGCTCTAGCTGGGATATCAAGATATTATTGTTATGCCAGTAAAGAATAATTAACATGATGATATGTCTTTCTGTAAAGGGAAATGCGATTACTTCTTCATTTGATTTATTTCTAATAATAAGCCGGATAAATCAGCTATTAAATCAGGTGAAATGAAGGTATTCAAGTGAAATGAAGGCTTTGGAAGCCAGCCAAACCCTGGTCAGTGCTCATCAGATGTTTATTTTTAGGTCTTTTCTTGTCAGGGAAAAATAGGCTTGGGAGTCTAGTGGTAGGAAGTGGGGACTAAGGAGTCTGGAGGAAAGACTGAAATGTGCCAGGATTACTGTTCCAGTCTTTCCTTGTCTCCACTTATGTCCCTTGGCTGTATCTGGCCAGTTCCAGATTGAAGGGGTACCTGGAGCATCAGTGACCAGGTGGTTCACTGTTGTGGGACTCCAGCAAAGCTGAGTGCAAGAAAAGTTAAGAAATACCAAGCAGGTATTTGCAGTGAGGAGATGAAAAAGTGCATTTATTGATTACTTCTTAGGGTGAATCAATCTTAAAAAGAGGAGCCAAAAAGACTTTTTCTTATAATGTTATTAAGACTTAACTTGGGCAAACTGCAATTACAGCGGTTACTGTACTTTGGTGTTTTTAAGGCTGCCTATTAAACAGGGTTAAGAGGTGAAACCATTTGTTATTTCCTCTACTATCCAAATAATGTAAATTATGTCCTGTAACATTCAATAAGACTAGACTCTTCAAAAAGATCAGAAACTCAATTGTCCATGCTCTATATTAACATCAATATTTCATGGTGAAGAAGCAGCGTTTATGTGAGCCTGGTGAGATTTTCAAGCCTGCTTTATTTTCTGTTGATTTAAGGAAAGAATTTAACTCTGGAAACATACCTATAGACTGATAGCATGGATTTGATTCATGTGAAGTTGTTCTGCACAGTTAGAGCTTTAAAACAAGATGATGGGACCATGCTGTGCTTGATCCTCATCACGGGGTATATTTCTCTTATAAATATGACATGGGACATGGAGCTCTTGAGACATGATGGGAAGTCTTGCTGTTAATTTAGCAGGAAGCTGGAGCAGATCCCATCCTGGCTGATGTTCAACTCAGCACCTCAGTTCTGAGGTATTTGTGCACACAAGTACAAATAATGTAGGTGTCCAGAGGGAAGCTTCACTGAAATACAGGTCACAGAGCCCAGCAGTGTTATTCAGAGGCCTTGCCTTATTAATCTTTGGGGTCTAATCTTGGAGGGTTGCATGATCCCATCTGACAAATGAGATGGAGGTGGTTGCTCTGGCCATGTGCAAAAGATGCTTAATGGTCCCCATCTTGGCTCTAGTGTGTTCAAACTTATAAGCCTATATTTGAATTTGAGTAGTTTATTCTAGCTCTGGGAAGGAGAGATTTAAATCCCTGGAGTAGCCTGAATTCCTTTGAACACCATAATCAAATCTAGATAAAGGGGAAGAGCATTTCAGAAAAGGCAGGAGGCATAAACCCTGGTGATTTCTACAGGGGCAAGGTCCACTGAGGTAGGCAGAGAGTTTTCACTGGAGGAATTGTGGTGTTTTAGCCCTGTGATGTTGTTGATTATGGCTTCCCTCTGACATGCCCTGGTCCTAACACAGTGGGATGTTGAGGGGAGAGATTGTGGCAGAAGAGGAAGACCCACCAAAACACTTTGTCTCTTCCACTGAAACACTCCAGCTTTCCTATTAACCCAAATGCTTCAGTCTTTTGTGAGTTACTTTTCTGGTCTACATAGTTCTCTTCTCCCTATTGTATTAGGGGAAAAAACCCATAAATTGCTTTTTGGATAATCTGATTCTGATCAGGTCACAGCTGTTCAAAACACAAAACCCGAACAAAACAAATCCCCTTTCTGAAATCTTCTCTTCATGACATGGTTCAGCTTTGATTTTGGTGATTTATTAGAGCAGCAGTGTTCATGCTGCTGTAATCAAAGGCTAGTTGGTACTTCAATACAAACCTTGATTCCCAAGAGTCTTGTAACTCGCCTGTAAAACAAATGAATAGCTGTTGTCCTGTTAAAATGAGGAATTGTCTTACATATTCATGCCTTTTCCTCCCTCTTCCTCTCCCTCCCCCCCCAAGCCCTCCTTCCAAAATTTATGCATATTGCAAGCAAGCAAACAGTTGATGTTGGCAGGAGGAATGTACAAGAGGCCACCATGGTCATGGAGGATCCTGTCTGTGTCCCCACCACTCATAATTGCAGCCAGCTGTGTCACAGAAACTATCATAAGCAGAACAAACTCTTATCTTAAAACCAGAAAGGATGTTGTTCCCTTTCCGGCTCCTAGAAGGCTGTTCTAGTGCCTCTCTTAGTTTCCAGTCAAAATGGAAAGTTGCCTGCATATGTCACTAGTTTTTTATTGCCCTGTCAATTTGTTGTCAGACACTGGAACGGCTGCCCAGGGAGGTGGTTGAGTCACCATCCCTGGAGGTATTTAAAAGATGTGTGGATGAGGTGCTTAGGGACATGGTTTAGTGGTGGACTTGGCAGGGTTAGGTTTATGGTTGGACTTGATGATCTTAAAGGTCTTTTCCAACCTAAGCAATTCTATGATTCTTCATCTTAGGTAGCTTTTTCCCATCTTCAATGTCTTTACCTCACTGTTGTATTTCAATAAAGTTGCTATGTCTATCCTTATTTGTCCCTTGGTTAATGCTGTCAGGTTCTGTTTCCAGGCCAGGTAGTGCCAGAAGTATAAAATAGGAGAAATAAAGCTCTTGTGCTGCGTGCAGCTCTGCCTCCCTGCTGCTGTGGGAAGACTTGCTTGGAGCAGCATCTACTCCTGCCTTTAGGAACTAGTGAGAGAGCAGAGGGGAACACATGCTGCTGGGAGTATGGCCTGTTTCTGTTGTGCAGAGCTGCCCTGGGTGCATTTCATCCAGTTTTAAAAGCATTAGTGACATATGAACAAATTATGGTCAGTGGAAAAACAATCAAAACCCAACTGCAACCTTGAATATTGCTGTAGGACTGAAGATGGCTCCTACCTTTTGCGTCTTTCCCTGCTGTAAGAGCTGAGAGACTTCTCAAAGGGCTGGAGAAGTTCTGTGAAGAACCTCCAAGTGTGCTTTGACAGTGACTCTTCTAGTGATGCTCCTTGATGCTCTGCATCATTCATGCTTCCAGCAATGCTCTGCAATGTCAGAAATGGCACTAAACGTTAAACAAAATAGTTGGCACTTGCATATGGGTTTGCCCTGGCTGCACACTTGACCTGTAAGTTTGGTCAAGTTAGATGCTTCAAAAAAGAAAAAAATCATGTCAATTTGCTTCAGAGTCAATTGAAATGTCTAATAAGTCTAATAACTTAAAAATTATGCTTATTTCTATTGGTGTCCCTAGCGGTATATCTGTATGTAATACTGACTGACTACAGCAGAAGATATGAAATAAATATGCTCTGGAGAGCATATTGTATCAGTTTTCCATTTGTTAGCTGTTGTTGATAATGCTTTCTTCGCATATTTACCTTAAGTCACTACATTCTGTTATTTGAAAGAGGGATTGATTCTTGCTGTGTCCTTGCAACAATATCCAGTGTTATTAGGCCTGAATTTAGCTGCAAGTCTTGGGCTGTGTTCCATTGCTAGTACTAACTGATGTCAGTTTTCATTTTATGAATCCCTGACTGTTTGGATGTGTTTGTATATATACAAATGTACAGAATGCCTGTCTAAAACATCATGTCACTGGTGTCTGTGGGAAGTGCTGGAATCTCCTGTGAAGCATCTTAATTAGTTTTGCCTTTTGTGTTGACATCCTAAATTCTAGGCTTGAGTTATGCATTAGACTTTTTTCCCCTTGTTTGTCAAAACGGAACAATTTCTTCAGAGCAGAACTTAATGCAAATGCTAATTGCAACTGACAAGTCAAATTGATGTCACCTATTTCAATCGAAAGAAAAACTGACTAAGAAAAATCTATTCTGACCTTGTTGAAGCTGACTGAAGCTTGATTACTGAAATCTATGGGCACAGATTGAAAACCCCTGTTCTGCTTTTGCTGATTCCTTGAGGCAGGAGGCAGCCATCCCATGACTTCAGAGGGCAGAGCTGTTGCCTATGGGTGAAGGACAGCAATCCCACGCTCCTAGCTTGCTTTCAAAGCTCTTGTGCTCCACGTGGCAAGAGATGGCTTGGACGTGTCTGCTGGCAAACTGTCTTTGGCCAGATGTGATCCCACAAGCTGATGTCTACAGATTGCACATATAAGTGTTGAGACTGGTCGTCACCAGCTCTGTCTCTCTCAAGTGCTCTTAGGGATTGCTCAGAAGGAGCTCCTTGCTTTGAGCCTCACAGCTTGTAATCTACATGAGCATTGCCCATGCCAGTACAGGCAGACTGGTGAAACCAGCCTCTTTCAGTTGCTGTTTGGCAGGGGAATAAATCAGATGCTGCCCACAGAGTACTGGCTGTTGTCATTGCTGACAGGAGCGTGGGAGCCTTCTTTGTGTAGCAGGGAGTTTGGATGGCTGATAATTGCTTCTTTCCCTCCCTTCCTGAGAGGCAGAAGGTGGTGCAGGCACCTAATTATCATAAAAACCTAAGGAGTTTTTCAGTTTGGATCTGGTTTTCTTCCATCACAGAGCACTGCATCATTTCCAGTGCATCCTGGTATTGTGCTAATGGTGTACTCCTGCTGAATGGCCCAGTAAGAAGTAAATGCCTGCACTTGGTGAGGTGCATTTACTTGATGGTGAGACATGTAGATGCTAAGAAGAAAATGATTTCCTATGTGGATAGACATCTTGTGTTCAGTGCAACCCTAGCATGCACCTACCTTCATAAATATGAAGATATATCACATATACTCTAATCATGTCTTAAAAGAACATTTGTGGTATGATTATTAGTGCCTTGTATTCCCTTTCAGTTTGTATGTCCTGCTAATGATAGCTACTATTTGTATATTTCTTTTTTTCCATGTCTTGTGAAGACTCTTCCACTGTTCTCAAAACCTGGCTCTTTCTCATGGCCATCTCTCTTTAAGCCACCCCTGAGACCCATCACTGTGTCAGCTTCAGTGCCCAGAGAGTTGCTGAGTGCTGGAACAGTCCCTAGGTCAGTGGGGTTTTTTTCTTATTCTACTCCCAGCCCTATTTGCCTGGGAAGTAAAGGCTGCTAGGAAAGAAAGCCTTTGCCTTTTACTTCCTCCACATCAAACCCTGTTGTCTTATTGACATGATGGAGTTTTACTCAGGAAAAACTGATTGCTGCTCTTTGCCTTTTGGGTTTTTTATGGCTTTAAAAAAAATTCACAGAATCACTAAGGTTGGAGAAGACCTTTAAGATCAAGTCCAACCATCAACACCACCATGCCCATTAAACCATGTCCCACAATGCCTTGTCCACATGTTCCTTGAACACCTCCAGTGATGGTGACTCCACCACCTCTCTGGCCAGCCTGTTCCAATGCTTCACCACTCTCTCAGTAAAGAAATTTTTCCTGATATCCAGTCTAAACCTCCCCTGGCGCAATGTGAGGCCATTTCCTCTTGTTCTATCACTAGTCACTTGAACCCTTCTTTCTTCCTGAACCCTTGTAGCTTATTGTGGTGGCTGAAATGGGTTGGCTGTCTGTAGCTTGAGAATGAACTTCAAACAAATATCTGAGTAACTTTTTTTAACAGAATTCATACTTGTTGGCTAAAAGTAAAGCACTTGTAAACAAGTCTTTCAGAGCACAAAATACTTGAGAGAAGCTCCATGACACTCCAGGGAAGCAGGCTGGTATAATCCATTTCAATGGATGAGACTCGGAAGGCATTACTGTGGCAATCTGGTGAAGGCAAATAATGGCTCTCATTTTTTTGGTGTTTGGGCTTCTGCCCAGAATGTTTGTGTTTTACAAATGAGGAATGAAGGCCAGATGCAAGGCTGGTCTGGTGCCAGTTGCAGTTCCTAAAGTTTAGGCCTGGAACAGCGAAATGTGCTGCAATGAGGTGTGTGGAAAATCAGATGTCTCCAGAGCGAATCTAGGCTGTGCTGGTGGGTCACTGCTGTTGTCACCACCTAAGCTACCTGTGTGGGACACTGTCAGGGTTGTGAAAAAGCAGACCTGAAGTATCTGAAGTCAGCCAGCATGAATCCACATCTTGCTTCTTGAGATGCAGCAGGGAAATTCAGAAAGAGGTGGCTACGTGCTTAGTAACGCATCCCTTGGAGCATAACCATGATGCTACAACCGAGCCTCATGGAGTAAGATATTTTGGTAAGAGGCGCTGGGGAGTAGGAGGAAGAGCAAATGGCTCTGACCTCTGGAACATACATTAGCAGATCAACGGCTCTGTAAAGACCTTCCAAATGGCCTATATTCATATCAGTCTGCTCCAGCAGCAGTAAGAGATTAGTTAGTTGAACAAAGAGCTGAGGAGAGAAAAAACCCTGCTGAAAATGTAGTCTTAGCAAACCTTCGGGAGCTGATGCAGTCCAAAGTGAAGCCACCTGTACTTGGACCCATTTCCAGGGAATCATGGTAGTACAACAAATGTACTAGACTTTGTGCCGCTGATCACCAAGAGATTGGTGATATCAAACTGTGATCATTGGTAAAGACCTGGTCCTTACTTAGTGGAAAACCTTTTTCTGGTGACAGTGCAGCCTTGCTGCTTTACATTTTTGAAACAGGTGAGCACAGAGCTGAGGGAGTTATCTGGGCACTTCCAAGTTTCCATCCATATTTTCCCAGTTTCAGCAATGGGAAATAAGATTTTCAGTCTTTGGCAGCAGTTAAGAATGTGATGCGAGTCTGCACCACTATAACAACAATTAATAACACATTAAAACCAACTGGCAAGAAACCTGTTTTGAGTAAGAGTGAAATCTAAAGTGAAAGTTATCATGACAAAAATTCTGTGCTTTCAGTATCGTCTGGGTTAGAGCTGGGGTAAGGGGCACAGTAGGGACTGGTTTCCCACACATGACACAAGGTTGGGATCTATCTGGCCTGAGCAAGCAAATGATGAGTGGAGCTGTTGGCAAGGAGAGTCGGTGGGGTTGACGGAGGGAGATGCTGCTGTGTCGGAGGCAGAGCAGGCTGGGGTCAGGCTGCTGCAGGGTCTGGCTGGTTTTCCCACAAGCTACTTGTCCCTGCTGACTGCCTCCAGCCCAACCGTGACCTGTGGGGAGCCGAACACTTCTACACCAAAGACATAGTAATGTAAAATCTGGACCATAATCACAGTAATGGCTTGTCAGCCGCAGGTTGCTGTGAGCATGCAGCTCTTCCCAGGGTTGCAGTGCATTTCTGGAGAGTAACTGAATAACATCGCTCAGCAGCGAGAGGGCAGCTTTAATGCCAAGGGGCCTGGATGCCTTTTAGTCCCCTGAGTGCTGGAGCTAGTGTCTAAGCTTGGTGGAACCCCTGTTTTGTCCTGAGACAATTTTTTTCCATTGTGGTAGTGCAGTCCAGTTGACAAGTCACACTAGGATGCAGAGAGATATGTCTGGAGCTGCATTTGCTACTGCTTTATTCTGAATGAGCAGTGGCAAGCATCCCATGGGCTGTAACATGCCAGCTAACAGCATGCTCAGTGTGTATCTTAGCTTGCTAGTTTAAGCAGCCTCAGTAAAAGTAACTGGAAGATGCTCCTAAGACATATATAAGATAAACTGTCCTTTCTCCATGGAACTGCAGATAAGAGCATTATTCCTTGACTCAATTTCCTAATGAAATTCTGAATTATCATTCTTGAAAACTACATACAACTCCTGAAGATCTACTTTTTGCTGAGAGGAGCTCAGCCTACCTACCGTCAGGCCTCTTTTTTTTTTGCCAGAGTAGTACTGGCACCTTGGTTAAGACCTTGGTTCATGTCTGGGTGAAGCAGGGCATCCATCTACCAGATGCAGAAAAGATCTGTTCTAAAGTGTGTCCAACATGACAGTCACACAAAGCAGATGGAAATCACATAGCTTATTTAACTGCATTGAGTAAAGTGCAGTTAAATTGCCAAAATACATGCCCAGTTTTGGACTTCATGAACTCTTCAAGGTTGTTATTTCTGCTGGTGTTGCATTTGATTACTAAAGGTAGCGAAGCAAAGATTGACATATTATTAAAACAGAAAATGTTGCAGGTTTAGATAATTTGCAAGTAATACTGGAGATCTGAGACTATTGAAATGCTGCTGTTTTAAATAATTGTTTTAAATGCTTTGCATGTGTTACCCTGCTAATAGACAAGATACTAAAAATTTTGTGTAGAGATGTCTTCTAGAGGTGGGGGTGTGTAGTCATAATGTGGGTTGGGTGCTGTTATTTTCTAACTACTGTTCAATTACAAATTTTCTGATTCTCTCTTAACACTAGCTACTGCTTTTCTCGCTCTCTGGTGTTTTTCCTGGCAGATATCTCAAGCTTTCATTCCCTAACAGCTCAAATCACGTTCAAAGTAAAGTATTATTAATAATAACACCAGGGATATGTCTTTCTGAAGGCAGGTATTGAAAGTTCAAAACTAGAAGACACAAGCAGAGACCAGCAATATTTGAACCTAAAATCTGGCATTAGTTTAGATTATGGCTGTAGTGCTGATAATCTCTCAGAAATGTCAAATGGGGAGTCCCTGAAGGCAGGGGTTTTTTGCTTTAGATGAAGAAAGGGACAGAATTGTCTGGAAATGGAGAGCTTAAACCTTTAAGGCTGGTTCATACATAGATCTTAAGTGTCTCTCACTTCAAAAACCTTATTTTTCTCATCTCTACAAGTGCTGCACAAGTGAAATCCCACTTTGCTATGTTAGATTGAGAAAGCTTCTTTAGCAACTGGTGTTGGCAGCTGCTGAGGCCCTTAGTACTGCAGCAGAAGCTGTTGTAGTCTAAGAAACAGTACTTCTCTCCTGAGCTGTTCAGCACCCGGGTGCTCCTTCCACATGGTCCTCTGGCCAGTTGAGCAATCCTAACAGCTTGACCTCAGTTTGGTTTTTAAAGACTTCTGGATCAAGATCAAGGGTGGGTTTTGTTTTGCCCTCTGAATGCCTGAATTACATCAATGGCTTGGATTTAGTTGAAAAGTTAGGAAGGAAATGGAGCAGTAGCAAAGGGGAAGGCAGTTGAAAAATAAAGATATGGTTGAGGGTCAGTGAGATGCAGAAATAGTCAACATAATTTTTGAGAAATGCTATTAATGTTAGAAAGCTGTGCCTAAATGAAAGTATGTTGACCCATCATACTTAACCCCTGAATCACTCAGTAAAGGAGGACACTTCATGTTCACTTGCATGTTGCACAGCTAGTTCATGGATATTTGATTTAGAAGTGGTGGTTTAAATGCTTCCTTGTGCTTAAGTTGGGCTCAGCAGGAAAGGATCGTGCCCTAGTGATTCAAAAAGGAAGTTAGTGTAAATCCACAGTGACACATTTTGTTGTTCTACTTGTTTTCATTTTTTTTCCCTTGGTTCTTCTACAAGGAATTTAAACATTGGGAAGTGGCTTGCTTTTTCTTATGGAAATTTTCAACACAGACATTTCTGTTGCAGGGGAGATAAATGTTATTTCAGCCAGTTCTGCATTTACATGTGTCAAACATGCAATACTTTTCTCCATTGCCTGGAATATTGCAGGATCTTTCTGCGGACTACACGATCTGTGCGGTAGAGAGAGTGTGTATAGACTAAACAAGTCTTTTATAACGATATCAGGAGCAGGACTTGTAATGTGAATGCCTTGTAGGGTATATCCATTGCATGTTTGCGTACTGGCACCACATGTCAGACACAGGCTTGAATTAGTTTATCTGAAGAACATAGTGTAAAAATTCTCCTCTTTCCTCTGGGACTGTGAAGGAGGAGGCTGAACAACTTGCACAATGTCACCCACAAACTGTTGAGGGCTCTGACCTGACCCATACCATGGGATTGCATATTGGGTATCTGAGCTAATTAAGCCTGGCTCAGGAAATCTGCATAAAGTTTTTTCCCCAGATACTTCTGAACAAGGTGTGGGCCTCTTGGCTTGAGATGTCCTTGAGCAATTTTTGGTGCAGTTGGGAGATGACTTAGTTCATGAGTGAGAGAATTCTTTTCTTTTCTCCCTTTCTTCCCTTCAGTGATAGTTATGCTTTTGATTTGCAAGGTTTAATCCTTATGGAAGCCTTGGAGAGACCCTTTTCTAGGTGCTCTGAGGCTGGCAAATGCCTTTGCTCCCAGGTGTGGACCCAGCTTCATGGTGGTGGAGGGACCCAGCTGAGAGAGCAGAGAAAGGCAGCTACTGGCTGAGTAGGAAGGAGGGGCAGGCATTGTGTTGGTTTTCTCCTGAGCAACTTCTCCATGGAGTTTGCTCTGATCTCAGCCCAAAATAGCCAGGAACAAACATAGAGCAGAGATGGACCCCTACTGAAGGCTCATGGTAGCTGGTATGGCTGTGCTTGTTGTTGGCCAACAGTATGCATGACCCCAGCAAATCCTGCCTGGGTCTTGGATAAAGATCCTGGTGGTGTTTGTTTTCAAGATCTGGAACCTGAAACCCCACCTTGCTCACAGGAAAACTTGGGCATGGGAATGAAGGAAAATGTGCGGATGGAAGAGTGTAAAGGAAATCTCTGGGCCTGACACTTGGGGAATATATAAGGGTTGTTTTCTGAAATGTACAGGCTGTCTTGTTTTGAGAACAATTAAATAAAAGATCCTTCTGTTCTACTGAAATGTAGTTAAGGGTCAGACTTGGTATGAATTGGCTGGCTGGGTTAATGAGGCTATCATCATCTTGTTTTAATCATGGTTCACAATTTTGGACGAACTTGCTGCAAGTTGATTCTCTGCAGCTTCTCCACCACAAGGGGTTGGAAGTTCCTTAGAAATTAGCGGAGAAATACAATCAAAACTTGATTCAATTTTCTCCCATTTGGGTCCACTGGTTCTTTCCCTGGGCTCAACCAGAGAGCAGCAGTGATGGGGATGGAGATTAGTGGTGATCAATCTAATTTAGTGGTTGGTATGTCTCCAGTGAACTCAAATGGGGCTATAGTTAATCTAGTTTTCAACCATGCTTGTGTTGTGAGTGCAAGTTAAAATTTGCTTTTACCAGATGGCCTTACAGCTAAAAGTATCAGAGGCAGAGGAAGGAGATCTGGCATTAGCTTGTAGCTTTGCTACAGCTTCTCTATTTCATCCTGGCATGGCTCTGTGAGGAATTCTCCCCACACAGTGACTTAAAAGCCTATTTTCACATTTCTTTTGGAGTAAGAGAAGCACATGCAGTTACCACAGCTCAGCTTGTGAGGAGTAACTCTGCTCTGTTTGGACCAAAGTAAAGCACAGAGCTGATGCAGCATAACCACAAGGCAGCTGGTGGGCCCCCTGAAAAGAGGGCTTCCTTGCTTAGGTTGTACTTAGCAATAAGGGAGAGCAAGGAACCTGTGTTCATGTGGACACAGCTGTGGTGGCTGCACAGCGCTCCTGTGCTGTAACCTAGAGAAATGTCCCTTTACTAGCTGAGGTTCCCAACATTCATTGCCTGCAGCACAATGTATGGGCTTGTGGGATGAAGAAGCAAGGTCCTTAAATTAAAACAGTTTCACTGGGGAAACCTGTGCTAGGAGCATAAACTCGTATACCTCTGTGTCATAGAAGTGAACATTTCTCAGCTTTTATAGGTGTCTGCACCTTAGGGAAATGGCTGCATCAGAGCACTGACTGCACGTAGGTTTTGTAAATCTGGTGGTGTTGGTGTTTTGCAGCTCTTTCAAGACCACTCTTGAACCTGGAGACCTCTGTCTACTTACCCCACAGTAATTACAGGAGCTGTGTATTGTGGCAGGCCAGGTGATGCTTCTGTTGCTGATGCTTTCAGCCACTGAAGCAACCAAATGATAGAGCTTTATTAAACCCATCAAAGGAAAAGGCACTTTAAGCTGTGGCCGTTGAATGGTTTAGGTGTCTTTTCTGTCCTGTCTGGTTTCCTGTTGAGTTAGGCGTTTGGGGAGTTTCAGTACGTGTGACCTGCAGCAGCACCAAATCAAGCCAAGGGCTGCTCCCCAGCACTGCCTCCTGCCAGACCCGGACACGTCTTGGCAAGCAGTGGCTTGGCTCTGCTCTTCACGCTGTTCTCTGCTCCCTGCAAGGTCACAGCAGCATAGCCTGATACAATGGCACGGGCTTCGTCAGGAGCACAGGCTATTGCGAGTGTGCTCCGCTCTCTCCACCAGCCTGCCCTGCAACAGCAAGCTTGAGCTGAGGGGTTGGGGTGGCCCTGAGCAAGCTGGCGCTGCCTTACCCCTCGGTTGTGGGATGTGCTTTGGGAAGTGAACCAATAACTTGGGGAAAAGTTGGGAAAGCTCAGCTGTGGTTGGGTCTGGAGCAGGCAAGAAGGTTTTTGGGGGAGGTTGGGCAGAAAAGCAATGACTTATTTTTCTCTACCGGTTTTCAAGTTTGAGCTAATAAACAGGTTTGTAAGCCTCCTGATGGGAAGCTTACAAGCAGGCTTGGGTGTAAGACTGGACTTTTCCATGGGTTGAGGGAACTTCCTAGGGTCTGTGGCTTTTATATTCTAGATACTTTCTGGCCTGAGCCCACCCTACTTAAGACTACTTGAAACTCAAAGTGCAGATGGCAGTGACAGCTATGTACTTCTGACACAGAACAGTGTCCTAGAGGAAAACTTGATCTTTCAAAAAAAATGTGTTCATCACAGGGATGGGGCAGAGGCAGAGCTGAGTCCCGCAGGAGGAGTGTGGGGAAGGCCAGTGTGTGCTGCAGTAAGGAAGGGAACCCCTTTGGGGGTGTGTGGGTGGCCCAGGGCCACCATGTCAGGGGGTCTGCAGTTTGAAGAAGGGGAACTGAAGTGCAGAAAGCATGTAACAGCAAATAGCGATGTCCTTGCTTCAGAATTTGAGGCACCCTAAATAAATACTGGGCCAGCTGGCACAGGAGAAGAGAACAGGCAGGGAGGCTGGGGGGTTGGTGGCACAGGGTGACTTGCAGCATGCACATCTCTGTAAGAAGAAATGACCGTTCAAGGCCAAGGGATAAGATGTGCAGGACTGCTCCATGTGCGCAGTGCAGGACTGCTCCATGTGCGCAGTCCAGGGTGTCCCTCTAGTTGTAAGGGGAACTTGTTATTTCATGCTTGATTCTGCATCAGATAAAGCCTCTCTGCAGGTTTTATTGCAGAGGTAGTAGGTGAATTTATTTTTCAATACCTATATTCTCAGATAAACCTAGGGTTAACATCTCTGATGATCAGGATGCTATGGAGTTCTGTGCCTCGCTGACTGTGCAATTAACCACACAAAACTAATCAAAATGCAAATAGCAATGGAGGCTATACAGGTGAGGAAATGCCAATGTGTGCCACTAGTAAGAGTGGACACATGAAGATTTTCTTGCTTTTCTTTCCTCTTTGCTGCTCTTTACTTTCTGTATTTCCAAGAGCAACTAACAAGAAATGAGGTACTGAAAGGATGTTTCACTTAGAATTTTTTTTTAGCTTTCTCTGTGCAAGTCCCTGGAATTGGTTCACAGCACTGCAGGTGACAGATTAAGTCTCTAGAATGTATAAACTACACTTATAAAAAATTATCTTCCCTGAGGAAATGAGGCTAATTCAGATTCTTTGAGTTTTAAGATTCAACTGAATGCATAAGCCCAGGTGTATTCATTATTTTTTAAAAACCCTTTTAATCTTCAGAAGGCAGCATGTTCAGTAATTGCTGTTTGATGCAAAAATATTCCTGCTTCTCCCTCATTAGAGCTTACCTTTCCATTTGCAAAAACCCAGGGCTGTAAACCCAGCTCTCACTTGAATGTGTTATTTGTGGAATAAATGGAAGGGCAGAGAGGGGAGAGGAGCGGCCCGGGGCAGCCCCTCGCCTTGGTGGGCACACGCAGGTGTGAGGTGGAGTGCGGTGCCCGGGGTGCCGCAATGGCACCCAGAGGGTGCGGGTGGGCTCAGGGAATGGCAAAAAAGAGGAAAAGCAGCAAAATGACTGCAGTGATTTGAAATTAGGCAAGATAGCAGGAGGCTGCCCAGGCACCTCCTGTGCATGTTTGGTGGTTTGGCCTGGAAGTCCTCTCCCCTTGTACATGTTGGGATGCTTCGGTGATGGATTCGGTGAGGGGTCTGGAGCACAAGTCTGATGAGGAGTGGCTGAGGGAACTGGGGTTCTTCAGTCTGGAGAAGAGGAGGCTGAGTGGAGACCTTATTGCTCTCTACAACTACCTGAAAGGGGGTTGTGGTGAGGTGGGTGTTGGCCTCTTCTCCCAAGTGACTAGTGACAGAACAAGAGGAAATGGCCTCAAGTTGCTCCAGGGGAGGTTCAGACTGGATGTTAGGAAAAATTTCTTTCCTGAGAGAGTGGTGAGACACTGGAATAAGCTGCCCAGGGAGGTGGTGGAGTCACCATCCCTGGAGGTGTTCAAGGAACGTGTGGACGAGGCATTGTGGGACATGGTTTAATGGGCATGGTGGGGTTTGTTGGTTGATGGTTGGACTTGATGATCTTACAGGTCTTTTCCAACCTTAGTGATTCTGTGATTCGGTGAATTAGCTCAGTGTGGGGAGGGCTGACTCCTGGAGACCTCCACCAAGATCAGCTCCGAAGCCAGCTCTTCCTGGGGCCTTGCAAAACTTGGTCTTCGTGTCTGGCTTTCCAAAACTGCCAGATGGGGATGAGAACCATGTGAGGCTGTTCCCCTTGCTTAGCAAGCCCCTGTCAAGGTCCTGGATGAGTAAATCGCTCCCATGCATTTATAAAGGTGTTGAAATGGCATGGGGCTTGTCTCCATCTGGGCTGCAGTGCCACCTGCATACAAGTACTGTGGAAGGAATAACCTCCTTTTGATGCGGAAAATGGAACTTTATTGGAATAAAAAGTTGCCATGGAAGTTACTCTTCCTCACTGCAGCTTCACTCATTCCTCTGCTGCGTGGCTGAAGCAGTGAGTCACGGGAGCTTCCCATATAGCTTAAGCAGGAAAGCCTATGTGACATCTGATTTTTTTTTTTGAAATTTTTTTCTCCTGCTGGTTTTCAACAGGCAAAAAGAAGGGTTTGTTTTGATGTGGGGAAGATGTGTCAGGCGCAGGCAGGGGGGTTTGTTTGCCCTCTAACATTTCTCACTGCATAGCAAATGCTGTCTTTTCCTGCGAGATGGTTCATGCCATCTGGTTTTTCGTGAGAATCACTCGAGCTACATAGAAGGAGAATTGCCTTGAGCAGTTTCCATTTGGAAGGAAGCTCAATCAGACAGTAGAAATGTGGGTTTCTGAACTTCTTTGGAGTGCAATTATATTCAGGACCAACTGTGCTTAGTCCAGTAGCAGTGCATGAATTTTTGTGTTAAAAGTCAGCTGAAACCCTTATTCTGTTGTACAAGAAGGTATGTAAACAATGAGAAACAACAAAAGATTTGATCTTGCTTTTTCCTTTTCAGAGATGACTGCTTGCATAAAAAACCCCCAACAACTATTGATGCCTGAGTATTGTGTAATCCCCAATTACCCTAGCCTATTTGTGTTCTTTAAGTAGTTTATTGAAATTTATGGTAGATCTGGTGTAAAGCAGGCCTGGTTTGCTTTGGCTCACACGGACGATGTTGCAGCAAGCTGCTTTTCAAGGCCTGCCAGCCCCATGTTTCAGGGCAGTGGGCTTCCAGCAGGAGGACAGGAGGCTGCGGAGTGGGATGTGCTCGAGGAGGAGCTGGCACGAGCTCTCTGTGTGGATGCGTGGGAGACCAGCCTTGCCTGCCCCTCCTTTCTGGCTTGTTGTGTTTGTAGGAAAGCATCCATTTTTCCTCCAGGCTCTGATGAGCTCTGGAGGACAGCTGTGCTTCCAGGCAAGGCTGTGATGCTTGTCCAAAAGGATCCCCTTGGGTTACTCTGGATGAAGACCTTGATACAGCCTACCTTCAGTTTCTGAGATATTCTATCTTAAAGTAACAGCTAAAACAGTTGGTAAGGGTACCGTGTCTGCGTGTGGATTTTCCTCAAGCCCCTCAGATGACAATTTGCTTTAGGGTGTTTTGTACATATTAGCTTGTTCTTAAATATTTACCTTATGTAATCCATGAGTTATGAAGAAATACATAATACAGCAATTATTCTGCCACCATGGGGGTTCAGAGCCACGTAATGAAAAAGATGAGAATCATGCAACCATAAATTCTGTTAATCCACAATCAGTATTTTAAATATTTAAAAATAAAAATCTACCATGTTATTCATATTAACTGTATCCTGTACATCATGATTTGGTGCTCTTGTATCTTCTCAGCAGCAAGTCATTACATTTTATTGTTTAGGATAGATGGGAATAACAAAATAAAATATCCTTTTTCATAAATGACTGGATTGTATCATAAGACTATCATTAGTGGCTTGTTTTATGGCTAACCTTACTGAAAGTCGCTGGTTCAAATAGTGGCATGAATCACAGCAGCACAAGAACAAAGTGTGCTGAGGATGGAAAAAATCATGGCATGTAAAATGTTTCTTGGAATTAATTTATTGACGTTGTGTCATCTCTTGATGACATAAAAATTAGACGTCTAAATAGAAAATAATTAAGCAAGGCATGCAAGTGATCATGAAATCTTAATCTTGTGTATTGATACTCATTTGTTATACAGCTGTAAAGGGTCTGGGAAGTTTAACAAAGATAGTTTGTAGTGATGAACTTTAATAAAGTCTCAGCCTTTGATATTTCCCTTGTGAATTATAGCTGAATGGGAATTTACCACCTGAAATAGGTTTTTGCACCTGAAAAATCACTTGCATGCAGCACTTAGGGGTTTCTCTATGCTGAGAAAGCTTCTTCCAGGCTTTTGTTTCTGCATATAAACTTTTTGAATGGATGATTCGCGGAAATGGTGTCAGTAACTCCAGCATCAACCTTTTTCCCTTTGAATCTCTCTCCCATTCCGTGCCCAACACCCTGGGCGGGGGTTGTCTCCCTGGATGGGCTGTGTGCTTTCTGGGGCTTCTTGCATGGTCATGGTGACAAGTAGACTTGGGGATCTGAGCATGACCCTGATTTCTTCGCATGGATTTAGTATCTCCAGCCTTCGACTTGGAGACCTGACTGCTCTAGTAGGTTTTTTCTGTGACACAGTACTAGTACGTGCTTCTGGATGGGCACTGTATCCAGCACAATCATCCATGAGCTCTTCGGGTTAATCACAAATGTTTTACGTGAACTCAGCTGTTTTCCCATGTGTATCTCCTCGGGGTTTGCAAATTACCTTTCTCTGATGGATTCCAACATGTTGTACCACATCCAGGCTGACATTTTGATTATGTATTATTCACATGGTTGAAGAAATTAACATTTGAAGCCGTCGAAGCTTTTCAGGATATTTTTCCCCAAATAACAATTTTGTCTTTTGAGCACCAGCCAGATTCTCCATATGGCTAAAATGTACTAGAACAGAAAGACAATTAGCATGGCTTAATAAACTTCATGCATGGTTTGCTATTGCAATATCAGAAAGAAAACAAATATAGCCACTAGTTCTCCTTGGAATAACTCTGTTAAATTACTGTTGTTTGAAATGAGCTTTTTTATGGCTTACGGCTGATATAATTTGCATTGTGATAGGTAAAGCACCCTTCCGTATGCTTTTAATGCCTTTGGATTTGACAGAGGCCTGCTTGGGTCTTGCATAAATCTTCTGCCCTGGTGAGAGGGGGAAGGCAGTAAATTGGGTTTTGGTATGGAGCAGAAAGCAATGGATCTGGGGGACGCTGGGGCTCTATTCTAGACTGTACCATGCAGCACAAGTTTTGCTGATGGCTTTTTAGCCTGCTTTCAGTCTTTGTCTATTTGCTTTTCTTGGTTAAATGCTATGTCTTAAGGGCCAGACTTAGCTGATCACACAGACCAACTTCCACTGTGTATTTCACTGAATTGTGCAGTGTCCGTAGGTACATTTGTGCTGATGCATTTGATCTGTCAGCAGAGGATACTGCTGAGCACACTGCTAATTGCTTCTGGTTTAGCATCTGAGTTTAGTATGTGTAGCACGGGGGGGGGGGAAGCAATCCCAATGTATTTGAATTTTGTGACTTGAATGAGCTTTGCACAGTGAATTCTGACACTTAAATGCTCATAAAAGCTTGTGTTTTGTTAGAGATGGACAACTGTGTGTGTGTGCATGTGATTTGCAGGGCTCAGGGTATCATGATGATGGCCATGAAGGTACTGTGAGAGTCAGTGATACACTGTGCTCTCGGGGCACCAGTGACTCTCCAGGCACAGCCTGCCCATGGTGACAGTGTTCAGGTCACCCTCTGGTAGAAAAACCTGCTCTGCCCGCTACAGTTGGCTTCGTAGATGATGCTGAGTGTGCAGTGACACAGAAGGAGCTTCTAGTGGTGAGTCCCACCGCAGAGCTGCTTGTGCTCGATCTGGTGCTCCCAAACTGCTGTTTAACATTTGGCACTGAAGGAGGCTGAGCCTGGGCTTGTTTCCCCTCAAGGAATGGCAAATTGGTCAGTTCCTGAGCTGTTCCACTGAGCCCAGCCAAAAGTGGAACTGGGAAACATCCAGAAATTCTCGTTTGAAATCCCCTGGTCCAAGGGAGGTTATACCATTGCCTTGTTAAACATATCTCTTGCCTTGTTTAACATATCTCTATTGCCCTGTAAGATGTCTCCTTGTTACTGATGCAGCCTATCTTGCAAGTTTTCATGAATGAGAGTGCTTGTGAAAAATGTTTTTTTACGGGGCACTGATTTGGAAGCACTTGATGTTTTAATTAACTTTCAGGTGTTATGGTCGGAATGGTTTGCACAGCTATTCTGTAGTCTGATCTGAATCTCTCTGGATTCAGAGCACATCAATCCTAATGCCTTCAGAGCACATGAGTGAGTTCAGATTACCGATGTGCATAGGATGAACATTTCTATTACCTCATCATCATTATCATCACCATTTCACTCCTCACTAGTGGAGTGACAGTGTGGCTATAATTAGTATTGATTGTGCAAGACAGCAGGAGTAATTGGGAAGGTGTTACACAAGGGGGGCAAGCTGCGAATTCCCTGCCTATGTCTCTTACACTATTGTTACTGGCAGTCTGTGGGTGCGGTACTATTTGTTATGTAAAAAAAAAAAAAGGATAAATGCTGCTAGAAAGCAGTCTTCCCTGGGAATACCTTTTCCTAGCACTCTGGGCTTAGGAGTTCACAGTTCAGCTCTGGCAGGATGTGAGTCTCTGCCACCCACACCCTGGGCTGAGGAGTATTTCTCTGCTGATTTCTGTTCTACAAACTAAAATACTGTAGGTAAGAAAAAACCTCAGTAAATGCCATAAGTACATCTGTAAGGTTTCTTACCTCACCATGGTGGATGCCCCTCCGAGGCTGGCTTTCTTTGGAAGGAGATCCACACCTTTTCCATGCTGTGCCTACTCACATCCCTTACACTGTGAGTTGTCTTGGCATTTTTCCCTGCAGCATTTGTATTCCACTGTTTCATGCTGGATTTTGTGGATTCATTTCCACTGCCAGTGTTGATTAAGAGAAGTAACAACAGCAAAATATTTTCTTTTCTTGCAGTGCATTGTAGCAAGTGAGCACACCAGTTCTACAGTGTCTGTGCTTAACCTCTTGCCCCTCTGCAGCTGACCCCGCTCTCTTGGAAATACTGCTTTGGCACCAAAAAAGGGTGGGTTTGCCAAATGGACAAACCTGTAGAGAGAGTACAGTGGTCTCAAGCTCTGTCTCTGGGGCCTCAGCCTTGGTGAGTCCTTTAAGGATGTTGGGGCAGGGGGGAACCCTCTGACTTCATGCAAAAGCAAAGGGGAAACAGAGTTGTGGGTACGGGAGACCCAGCCGGCAAAGCTGTCAGGGCAGCAAACCACTGCGGTCCTTGCGATAACACTGGGGTGAAATCTGCATTCGCTTCCTTGGCATCGTTCCACAGAATCTGCAGCATCGAATCAGCACTGATACAAAACGGAGCAGAGCGTGGTCGAGTGTGTGTTGACTGCCTCTGCGAGCCACAAAGCTGCTCAATTGAAAGTGGCCAAGATGAATGGTGTACCTGAACACAGCGCATAAATAGTTGTATGGGAAGCTTAGTGCTTCCATGCCAGTGTGTATAAATATTCATATTATTCCACGAATCTGTCATTATGTGCGAGTGCTTCATCTTTCAAGCTTTACTCCTGCCAAAATCCTCACTCATGCAAATGCTCTCACTGATGGCAGTCAGGTGATTGACATGACCAAAGGGCTGTGGGAGCTCTTCCAACAGCCTGATTTACAGCAGTACTTCGTGATTTCTGCACATGGGGAAACACAACCCAAACACAAACTGCCTCAGATGTTTTTGAGAGACTTTCCCACTGTAGGGTTTATTTCATGAGGACTGAATGAAGCCACAGAGCTTTTCCCCAGCTGCTAATTGTCTGTGTCCACTTATTATTATCAGTGATATTAGTGAGGTAATTGTTGGGGGCTGAATCAGTCCCTGTCTCCTGAGCTGCTGCTTTCCAGAGTCTCAGCCCAGACTTCTGGCATGGATTATAGTCTACGGGAGTGGCTCCCCTGTTATGTGTTATTGCAGCTGTTAGTGCAGGGTGAAGTAGCTGGAAAGGTGATGGGAGAGCAAAGCATGCTCCAAACTCGGGTATCTCTGGAGCATTTAGATGCTTAAGGATACTAAAGCTCTTATCACTGAGGTTTTAGCAGGGTTGCATGGGACCCAGACAGTCTCTTGCAGTTAGATCTGAGCACCTGAGGGGGGAAATGAAGACTTTGGGAAGAAAGACTCTTTCTTCTTTATCACTGCTGCCTACTTGCCCCATGTCAGCCAGCATGTCCTGTGCTGGTGGTGCTCATGAACCACAGCAGCTGTGCACCTCTGGCTCAGCAGAGCATCAGCTTTCACAGTGCAGAGCTGCTGCATCGTTTTGTGCAGTGTTGACCCATCTGGGGCTGTGCACAGATTCGCTATAGGTAACACAGCTTCCTCCTAATGTGTCCTGTAGTGGGAGCAGCCCTGGTGTGGCATCAGTCTTGCAGTAAAGCTGCTGAATTAGATTCCAATATTGCAACACAGGTTAACAAGATAAATTGTATAGGGGTGTGTGGAGCATGATCTTGTCCCATGCTGGGGCGAGAAGGGGAGCTGCGTGCAGTACAAGCTGTGCTGCTCACATGCTGGTGTGACCACGCTGCTGCCAGCAATCCTGCACCCCGCACACAGTACCAACCGCAGCGGCTTGTTTGCTGGCCTGCTGAGGCAGCCTGTACCCTGCTGCACTGGGGTAGGAGTGCTTCGTTAGCCATTCCTGGATAAATGAGGTGGTCTTAGTGAGGATTTGCTTTCAAAGTGTGTAGTGGGAAGTAGAATAGATCTTGCTAGACTTTCATCTTGAAACCCTATGTACCTACTTTGCACGCTTTCTGCAATAAATTATCCTTGTTGATGACACAGTTAAGTTAGTGCAAGCCTGTATTCAGGCCTAATTGAGGGTCTGCTCTGCCTGCAGAGGTGCAAACAGCCTCCCCTTTCCGTGGGCAGCATCATTTGCCTTCCCGCCTCCATCTGCCAGGGCCTTCACCAACCACCAGCTCAGTATTGCCCTTGAGGTCACCCAAGCTGGGGGTGCCTGAAGGTGCTGTAGCCTCTGCATAGCACTCCTGGCGTGGTCCAGGATTGCCATTCTGCAGAGCCAGGAGTTCATGCCATGCACTGATCGCATCCAGCCCCATTTGCCTCAGGAGCTGGCCAGGAATGCGTGGCGGTGTTTGGGACTGGCAGCTTGGGCTCCTGCCTTATCTCCCTGACGTCAGCCTGTCTGCAGGGTCCTGTTTTGGAGGAAATACTTTGCTTGCCTTGGCAGGACTGTTACTTGGAGGACAGCTCGGCAATGCTGGAGCAGCTCCTGCTCTTGCCTTGGCTCACATGGGCATTGGTGGGATTTTGGTGGTACGGAGCTGCCTTGGCTCAGCAGTGGGGCTCGGTGGGCCACTGGAAGCTACAATTGCAACGTTTATATTTTGTGCTTGGTGCCCTTGTCCTTTGCATGCAAGTTAACTATGGCCAGCCAGCTTTCACTTTTTTCAACCCTGTTAGGCAGAAATACAGGTGACTTTGGGCATCTTCCGTACTAAGCTCCTAATGCTCCCAGTGTTAAACCGGATGGTATTACCTACCATGGCAGGTTCAGAGAGCCCTGATGCTCACAGCAAGCCACCTAGGGGAAAATGAACAGGAAACGCAGAAATGTCCATTCCAACAAAATTATCATCTCCGTAATATTTTTTCATACAGAAAGATTAATATTACCAAATTTACTTTAGCCCTTTTGGAGTTCTGATTCCTGCTTTAATTGATCAGCCATGGACAGTGACTAATGAGATTGCTTTAAGTTGTTTTTTACAAAAGGAAGAGTTAACCATGGCAAAACCAAGTTTCCCTCCGAGACGCCAATTAAATTCCCACCTTAGAAAAACTGAATGGTACCAATCTGTAGTTTCCACAAAACTCTTTTTTTTCCTGAGATTTTTTTTAAGTAACTATTAGCAGTGCTGAAATATGGCAAGTTGTGTCAGCCCCAGCTTGAGCTGCAAGAGCTCTCAGACTCTTAGGAGGCTGTGGAGAAGAGAAACTGCTTATGTGAAAGATATTTGGAGGAAGGTGAACTTCCTGCCTGTGCTCCTAGGGGAAAGCTGAGACCTTTCCAGAGCTGCAGGGGAGAGAGGGAGTCCCTGGGGCACCAGTCATCTCTCCCACTGGTTGTGGTGAGACTGTTGTGCCCCTGCTCTGTGGTGGTTGTGTTTTCAGCTTTCTGGGGGACCTCAAGGGCCTCAGAAGGGTTGGTTGATCTCAATAACCTTTTTCTGGCTGTGTTCAGCTAGGTCCTGCTTTGTCTTGCTGGGATGTGGAGGAGAAACTACGCAACGTGATTAGCTGTTTGTCTTCTCTTTAAGGCTTGAACCCAGCCAACGTGTGACTTCGAGGGAGCATCTTATGCCTCATGGTCACCCCGGGCTACATGGTGACCCCACTGAGATCCACAGGCAGGACATGGCCTGGCCGGGGCACCAGGCTGGCAGCCCTTCTTGGAGGATGCGTACCATGGCTAGGAGAGGACAGGGAAGATGGCAAATGCAGCCCGGAGGAGGCACAACCAAGCTTACAGAGCAGTTGAGAGAACCAGCTCCTGGTGTCCGCTCCTTGTACCCAGACTGATGAGGTGGGGGAATGCAGAGGTAGAGCACAAGCGCACTTAACAACAAAAATCTCGCTTTTATATATCCAGCAGATTGTAACAGCTGTAATCCTTAAATATGCATTTAATCAAACTGCATGTGAAATTTCATCTTTATTGTTTACTGGGTGAGCAGGACAGACGGCTCTTGCGCTACAGCTTTATGTTTCAGTGCATTTTGTTCTTTTAGAAAACAGCAAAACATGCTGGACTGCAAAATGGGATATTTGCTTGCAAAATGTCGTCTTGCTATCAAAACTGATTCTAATCATGAATACAATCACCCACCACTATTGACAAGCTTGCTTTGTATTTTCATATTCTTTTACACATTCTCTTCTTCAACAAAAAACAAGCTCGTTAAAACTTTGAAATAGCAGAGGTTGATGGTGCCCACAGCTTCTGCTCAGTTAAGAGCTGCAGAGAAAGGGTTTGCATGTTCCAGCAAGTAGCTTCTCTTGGTGTGGCTGACAGATCCTGAGGCTGTGGGCGATGCTGTGCCCAAGATCTGTCCATGCCTAGTGAGGGAGCAAGGCCCAGACTTTTTGGTCTCTTGTAGAGGATTGCTGTCTCCTGCTGGCATCAGTGCTTGAGTAGACATCTGCCTGCAGTCCTGGGTACGGCATTTTGAACAGGACCTTGTCCAGCCGTATTCCAAATCACAGCATCAGAGCATGAGCGGGTGTTACTGCCCATCAGCTGAGATGTAGCAGCTCCCAATCCATGTGCTCCTAGCTGACTGCAAATACCCTCTTTGAGTTTGTATAAACCTTGAATTGTAAACAGTGACATTGCAATAAATACAGGCTGATACCAGAGAGAGAAGGGATCAGCACCTTCCCATATGGTTTTCACAGTCACATGCCTCATCTGTACTGTTTCTATGCCTTCTCATACTTAAATACTGGTGTTGAGTGTAAAGGACCGTGGATCAATATGAACATGAATGCTGGTGCCAATTAAATCTCCTATTGGAGAGAAAGGGTGTTGGCAGTTTTCCCAAAAGTATCCTTCTCTGTTTTCATGGTTGTGTCGGGCTGCTAATTTCCCCATGATGAGTCATTGAAAGCATTTATAGAGGTAAGGCAGGGATTTCATGCCCTAAATATAGCTTCATGGAGCAACCATAGGAGCTGGTTGCTGAGCTAGTGAATGCAAGTCAGAGCTGGTCCCAGCTCCTCCTGACTGATGGGGTTTGCAGAGAGGGAAATAGGGAGTTACAGAGCAGGAAAAGAGTTGGCACGTGTAGGCTGAGACCGCAAGACCTGAGATCACAACATGGTGAGATAAATCACAAGTGCTGTTGAATGTGGGCTGAAAAAGAGTGTAGTGACTACAGGAAGAAATGGGCAGAGAAGGGTGCTGCATCACACCCGCTTTTGCAAAGCAGCTGTGGCAATGCTGGGCTGGTCTTAGAGACCACTGGTTCAGCTCTGTTGTGACCCATTGGGAAGTTCCAGGTGTTTTTATGGCTCCCTTTTGTGACTGCTAAACCTCCTGACCCAGCTTTCAGACTGTTATACTTTCTGCAGATGTTCTTCCACCTCTGCTGTGAACGTGAGGTCACCCCTTTGGTGGGGCTTGGGAGTTGCTGGGTCCTTTTGTGCCTCCTCCATGGGCTTGCCTTGCAAAGTGCTCCTGGACCACTGGGTCCAGGGAACCCCCGTGTGCCTACAGTGCTTCTGGCAGGTGTGTGTGGACAGGCAGGGCAGCCCCAGAGCCTTCCCCTGCTGCAGCCAAGTCCCTGGGCTCTGATGGCAGTGCCTGTGGCCTGGGCTTTGTGCTGCTTGGATGGGTGCTGGGCTGCCTCCCTGGACATCTCTGTTGCCTCTAAAATGTGCTACTGGTTAAAGCTCTAGTTAAAGATATTAATAACTGTGGGGAAAGGTTTACAAAAAATCAAAACCAACCTACAGATGTAGAATGTGAACCTAAAACGCTTCTTGTATGGTGGCTGAATGTGGGATGCTCGCTCCTCGATTGATATGCAAATTCCACTTGGCTAATTGGCTTTCTGAGCTGTCTGCAAAGAGTCCATATATAATTTATAAAGGACTGGATAGGTCTGCCCTGAGAACATAATAGCTAATAACATTGAATATTCATGAATTCCACGAGCTAATAGGGAGATAAGACCATAAGTAATTTTGACACATTAGAATGAACCACTACAGTCTGTTTTTATTTGAACTAAAATATTCTACGGCACTTTGGGTCTTCAGAAAACATTTAGTTCTCTTTTAATCCAGAACGTTTAAGGATTCTTTAGATACCAGCTTGAAGTGGCCTGTAACAATTAAAAGACACACTGTGGGTGTGTAGTAGGTGCCCTAGACACTGATATATCTTGCCAAGATGTAAAACATTACAGATTTTCCTGGCAGAGCTGGGTATAGCTGTATCTTCCCCCATCAGGTTTCCAGCTCCATTTTATTGAAGCATACTAGAAAATGGATGTTTTGGGAGGAATATACAAAGTGGGTTATTGAAATAATTTCAGTTATGCAGAATAACATTTACCTAAAGTTGAGATCTTAAGTTCTAGTGTGCAGAACTGAAGCTGAAAAGATACATGAAGCTGCAAGCATGCTAGTTAGGAGTGAACTCAACCATTTTAGACTATGGGTTTGGAAAACCCAGATGTTTGAATCTACACCATTGATTATACTTAAAATTTAAGTTAAAATGCAGAAGTTGGAGTGATATTAGCTGGTCTGTAATTGCACTGAGTGCTGTAATATTAAAAAGACTGTTAGGTTTTCAGACTGCAAATTTTGGAGCACCTACAATTTCATTAGGACTAGAGGCTACTCCTTAACTCGAAGATGGAGTCTGGCCAGCCCGGCAGCTGTGTCTGCATCTGCTGAAGTCAATAGGGAAGCATTTGATTGCAGGTCATGAGAAGCTAAATCCAGTACAGACCACAAAAGGAGTGGCCAATAAAGAAGGGAATGGAGATTTGAGAACAGCATAAAGACCATGTTTACTTCTAGAAAATCAGCAGTATTTCAGGAAGAGAGGGCTTCCTGCATGCCCAGACTTTATGTATATCTCCTCTGCCTCTAGTTAATCTGGTGCTCTGTACCTTGGCATACTAAATTCATGCCATGGATGAGAACCTGTCAACTTTTTTGCCTTGATTTGGGAATGTGGAAAAGGGAAGATTGATGTTTAGGTGAGTTTTGTAATCCAAAATAGCCTCAGCTGGCTTTCCCTCCATCTACCTTGGCTCTTATATTCTTGTTCAAAGTAGATTTCTATCACTTGCAATGAGGCAAGTTTCTGGGGATGGAGTCTCTGCTGGTGGACCTCATCTTGATTGACAGCTTTCTCACCTTTCTGCAGGAGTAAAAGGATGACTGTGGTTTACCTCTAATTCAGTTCACCTTATTTCACACTCCTGTAAAACGCAGGGAAGAGCTGAAGTGTGGAGGGGGGCTCTGTTTTATGTGTCCTGCAGCCAGCACCCCTGTTTGCATGAGGTGATGAATTAATGCAGGTGACTGCATGAGCTGGTTCTGGAACAGAAGGTTGAAGCTGCTTTGTTAAAGAAAAAACTTATTGGAGATTTATATGGTAATAAAACATATTGCACTGCTACTAAAACACACTGCATTTTAAGAGGAGAGCTTTAACAGCCTGCATTGTATAGCGAATCTGGTCATTTGATGTGCTTCCAAAGATGCTTGTGACATTTAAACACTGTGAAAGTGGAACTTATCAGGTGGCTTGAGGAATGATCTTGAATTACCTAAGGAAAAAGTTCATTTCATGAATGTCAAGATTTGGTAGGCAAGACCCCTTGCAATGCACAGTTCTGCGTGATTGCAGTGGAGAGGGGGTGTCTGAAACGAAGAGCTTTGAAAACCTTACTCTTGCATTTGAATAGTGTGAAATGTCCTCCTAGGGCACCTGCTTCCTCACAACAGGCTCCCTCCCCTGGTCCTGGGTGAGGAGACTTTAAATAGCTCAGTCCCATCTGAGCTGAGGTGTTTCACACCTCAGAATTCTGAACTCAGCCTGAAACATGACCAAATATCAGATGAAGGGCACAGGAACCAATGCAGGACCCTAGGTGATAGAGGAATGAAGTCTCCTGGGACTTAATATGCAGTATGTATTATGCTTGATTTTATTGGAGGAAGAAAAGCAGGCTTGTGTGAAATAGGAATTGAATCTGAAATGAGTATCATTATCTATCCAATCTTCTTTAAAAAGGAGAAAAAAATCCTCAAACTGTGTAGAAAACAAGCCAGCAGCAACCTCCTCTGTGTGTTAATGGAAAATTGTTTGTTATCACTTGCAAGTACATGCTGTACCAATAAATCCCTGAAGAAAGAGCAAAATGGAAAAAATTCAGAAAAAAGATACTAGCTAAGTCAAATCAATCAGTGTCATCAGCTACAAGAACAAGTTTTGTCCTGATGGGAGAGTACTGCTCTGCAAGTTGATTTGAAAGGACAAGGTGTGGTGACGGCTGTGTCTCTTCTAAGGGGGATTATCAAGCGGAGGTGACAACGCACTGCATGGGCAGCTGTTCTGTGGGTCTCCTTGAGAGCGATAGGTAGTTTTATCCATTCTGTTGCCTCCTGGTGACTCAGTTATTGCCTTCCAAAGAGAGGATTTTTTTTCCAAGATGATACTAGCTCTTTTTTTTTTTTGATGCAGAGTATTGCTCTCTGTTTCTGTTTTCCACCAGTGCCCAGACTGTGAGTAGGGTATGGTGGTGTCTTTGGTAAGAGCTTTGATGTCACCAGAGCAGTCTGGTATTTAACTGACATCTGCACAGTGTTTGCTAGAGGATTTTGAGGTCAAGCTCAGGCTGCGATGCTACCTTGTAATGTCTTACATCTCAATAGGCTTAAAAGAAACTTGCAGCATCCTCAGATTTCTTGTAGCTGTATGCCTAGCAGGGCTTCCAGGGCTTTATCAAAGGTCTTCCATACAGTTATTTAAGTGCCCTAAGTGCTTAGCTTGTAGGAACCATGGGAGTCTTGATTGCAGGCTGTGGGAACCAAAGCCTATGTGTAGTCTGTCTCCCCCAGAGCTTCAGCCCACTGAGCACTGAGCCGCGGGAAGTGTTGTTCCAGGAACTCGCGCTTAATTGCAAGTGCTGTGGCTTCAAATGATATCTTTGGGACTGAGAGCTTACAGTCTAGCATAGGTACATGTGGCTTTCTGGGCTATCCTAAGTTAGCAGAGCTAACTTAACAAAACGTCTCTGGCTTTACTACATCCCTGAGCTCTGTAACTCTGAGCATCTTGCAGGGTTGTGTGAGAAGGAGTTTTAAAAGTCCCATTGGTTCAGAAGCAGTGATCTGCACTTGTAAGCAGGCTGCTACACTGAAGGGCGAGAGCAGCTTGACCTGAAGGCACATTGTATGAGTCTGAGTGGAACCAATCAAACTGAATTCAGGCCTTGTGTGAAGCCCAGGTAAAATGCTGAATGTGTTTCCACATTGTGTCGTAACAATATGGTTTCTGTCTCTTCTGTTTGCTGGAGATTGTAATTCTCTAAATGCCATGAAGTCAGTGTTCAATAACAAATATAATTTTACCCACTGTGTTTGAGGACTCGCATGTTTTCATGTGGACTGAAGTCCCGAGGATGGCTGTGGTTGCAGATTCTCTGATGCCTAATAGGATTTATGCAGCACACAGATTACCAAGAGGCTGAACTCTGTAGTTGAGAAGATGACATTTACTTTAAGTTCACTTTTTGCGTCTTTGTTTTCCAGCAGATTAATTTCTTTGTTTTGAACAATAGCCAGTCAGGACTGTACTGAAAATATCTTCAGTGAGGTGTGGCCAGAGGGTATCAAAGCATTAGGATGAGCTAGTATTTCTGATAAGATCAGTGAAATGCTCTTTTAGGCTTAGTGGAGTTAAAGCAAAGTGCAGAAATGAAGGAGGCAGGTCAGCCAAGCCTGTATAATGGGTTTTGCTGTGACTTGAGTAACCCTGCTAAACTCTACAGCCATTTGGTAGATCTCTACCTAGATCTTTCTCTGCAAAGGATAGCTTGTGCATGGTTGAGTGTTCATGGGAAGTCTGGGCACCAGCGGTTTGACACCCCAGATCCAACACCTGGAGAATCTGGACCTTTTCGTGTCCCAATATAACTCATCTTCCACAGGACCTTTTAGCTCGAGCTTGCAGTTAGCCCTGATGAGCTCAGATATCTGCTGAGGCAGCATCTTGCAGAGGGGTGTGCATCTGTGTTTCTGCATAGCACGAGGGACTGGTACTGTAACAGGGACAGTGTGAACAGTAACCAAACCTGGTGTTCTAGAACATGGCTCCCAGGTTTGTGATTTAGCAAAACACAAACACATTGTTTACTGCGAGCAAGCTGGTAAATCTCTTCTCAGGGAAGTGTTTATGCAAACACTGAGGTCATCCTGGGTGAGACTGTGTGCAAAGCAGATCACAGAACCATAGAATGGTTTGGGTTGGGAGGGACCTTAAAGATAATCTAGTTCCAACTCCCTTGCCATGGGCAAGGACACCTTCCACTAGACCAGCTTGCTCAAAGCCCCGTCCAACCTGGCCTTGAACACTTCCAGGGTTGGGGCACCTACAACTTCTCTGGGCAACCTGTTCCAGTGCCTCACCACCCTCATGGTGAAGAATTTCTTCCTAAAATCTAATCTAAATCTACCCTCTTTCAGCTTAAAGCCATTACCCTTTGTCCTATCACTACATGCCCTTGGAAAAAGTCCCTCTCCAGCTTTCTCGTAGGCCCCCTTCATGTACTGGAAGGCTGTTGTAAGGTCTCCCCACAGCCTTCTCTTCTCCAGGCTGAACAACCCCAACTCTCTCAGCCTGCCTTCATAGGAGAGCTGCTCCAGCCCTCTGATCATATTCACGGCCCTCCTCTGGGCTCGCTCCAACAGGTCCATGTGCTTCTTCTGTTGGGGGCCCCAGAGCTGAACGCAGTACTGCAGGTGGGGTCTCACGAGAGCGGAGTAGAGAGGGGAGAATCACCTCCCTTGACCTGCTGGTCACGCTTCTTTTGATGCAGCCCAGGTTACGGTTGGCTTTCTGGGCTGCAAGCGTGTGCTGCTGGTTCATGTTGAGCTTCTCGTCAACTAACACCCCCAAGTCCTTCTCCTCAGGGCTCCTCAGATCCATAAATGCTTCCTACAGCTGGAGATTTTCATCATGTACGATGCTTTAGCTGTGACTTGTTTTGTAGATAGTTTAAAAAACAAGGAGTAATGACTTACTGCCAAGCAATTTCCCAGTTTTCAGTACTTCTATGGCCTATGAGATTTCTGTGCCTTTCTCAGTGACATTCAGACTTCTGAGCTCTAACTCAAACTTCATGTGAAGATTTTTTCTGATTTTTCTTGAAATTATGAAGGATTATTGTGAGTGTTTCTTAGAACCAGCAAGAAGACCCTCCTTCATTACTTACTGACTGGCTATCGCTTATCTTGTTTATTTCAAGGACTTCTACACCCATTCAGGCAAAAGAAAAACAAATACAACTGCTCTCCTAACTTTGTGAACCAGGATTGAGATTTCGGATTGCAAAAACAACACAGGCTCTGGGAAAGTGTAGCATGCTTAAAAATAACATACTTTTAATTTCAGCTAGAGAAAAGTAAATATTAATTTGATATTGTATTTGTTAGTGGAGCAGACTTGTGCCCCCTCCTCTTTCACACTTAAATAAACTGGCAAAGGCCAAGAAATTTGGAGTCAGGAAAGACAAATTCTCTCTAAGGCAAGGAATCAGGCAATGATTAATGAGTAAAAAGCAGGTTATGTGAAATCAAGCCAGTCTGAGCTTGCATTTTAAGGCACATGTTCTCTTGCAATCTCATGATCAGGAATTAGTTTATATCCAACTGCATAAGCCTGGGATTTTGATGAAGAGAAAGAGGTGGGGTGAATGGGTACTTGTAATTTCTGGCTTTTAGACTATAACTTGGGACCAATTAATGGAGCAACAAAGTACTCCAGGACAAGATCTGTCATCAGACGAGAGCATGGTTGGGAGGGGAAGTGAAGAGTTATTTTCAACCCACCTTTGCTTTTGCCCTGAGGTAGATGCAAATGTAGTAAAGAGGCACACTAAGACCTGACCCCTGATGAACCAAGAAGGCCCATGGGTCAGGTGAGCAGTCCTGCAGCCCACCCATCTCAATGTGTTGTGGGGGGCTGAGCCCTTATTTGGGATGGAAATGTGTGGGGTTGTGCTGGGGAAGAAATTGTCAGGGAAACTGGAAGGAAAGGTAGATGGGCCAGTTTAGCCTTTGGACAGTGGCAATACTAAGGCTGGGTAGCAGGGAGGACCTCTGGAGTGTCAGGTCTTTCCTGACATGGGTGAATCCCCCCATCACTGACAGATACTCACCATCTGGAGAGGATAGATATGTGCTCACTCAAGAGACTGAGGATTTGGATAGCTCTTTATTTGATCAAGGCTGGTTTAAAAACCAAACCCCCTTTTTTGATAGCCTGTTCTCAGTTCCTCTTTCAAGCAATAGTCACTTCCCAGCTGGCCTCATCTTTCCTGGCACTGGCTGTTACCTTGTGTTTACTTTAAAAGAAGGAACAAGCTGATCCCTCACCAGTTAACTCAATACCTGCTTGGGTCTCAGTTTTGGCAATCCAAAGATTTTCCCCAAGTGTTTTATTTGCAATGGTTTCAAAGCTGGGTGGGTAAAGACCTCTTCAGTCTTTCTGTCTTTGAATAAACCTAGAGGATATTTGAAGGCTGTACAACTTGGTTTTAGGTCACTTAAAGGAAAAATAATCAGCAAGAATCAGACATATGCCTCTGTCTGCCTTCCAGTGGTGAGAAGTCAGGAGAGCAGACTGTGGCCTCGTCGGGGATCTGCTTGGTAGAGTATCATGGGATAAAGCCCTGGAGGGAAGAGGGGGCCTAAGAAAGCTGGTTAATATTCAAGGATCACCTCTTCTTTGTTGGGATGCATTGCTCCTGAGCTTGGAGGAAGTCAGGCAAAAACGCCAGGAGGCCTGCATGGATGAACAAGGAGCTCCTGGACAAACTCAAACACAAAGGAAGCCTACAGAGGGTGGAAGCAAGAACAGGTAGCCTGGGAGGAATACAGAGAAATCATCCGTGCAGGCAGGGATCAGGTTAGGAAAGCTGAAGCCCTGATAGAATTGAATCTGACCAGGGATGTCAAGGGCAACAAGAAAAGCTTCTGTAGGTATGTCAGTGATAAAAGGAAGACTAGGGAAAATGTGGACCCTCTCCGGAAGGAAACAGGAGGTACTTAAAGACTTTTTTGCCTCAATCTTCACTGGCAAGTGCTCAAGCCACACTGCCCAAGTCACAGAAGGCAGAGGCCTGGGAGAATGAAGAACTGCCCACTGTAGGAGGAGATCAGGTTTGAGACCATCTAAGGAACCTGAAGGTGCACAAGTCCATGGGACCTGGTGAGATTCATCCGTGAGTCCTGAGGGATCTGGCAGATGAAGTTGCTAAGCCACTATCCATAATATTTGAGAAGTCATGGCAGTCCAGTGAAGTTCCCACTGACCGGAAAAGGGGAAACATAACCCCCATTTTAAAAAAAGGGAGAAAAGGAAGACCCAGGGAACTACAGGCCAGTCAGTTTCACCTCTGTGCCTGGCAAAATCATGGAGCAGATCCTCCTGGAAACTATGCTAAGGCACACAGGAAACAAGGAGGTGATTGGTGACAGCCAACATGGCTTCACTAAGGGCAAAGTGTGCCTGACAAATTTGGTGGCCTTCTACGATGGGGTTACAGCATTGGTGGATATGGGAAGAGCAACTGACTTCATCTACCTGGACCTGTGCAAAGCGTTTGGCACTGTCCTGCACTACATCCTTGTCTCTAAATTGGAGAGACATGGACTTGATGGATAGACCACCTGGTGGATAAGGAATTGGCTGGATTGTTGCACTCAAAGTTGCGGTCAATGGCTTGACATCCAAGTGGAGACCAGTGACGAGTGGCATTCATCAGGGGTCGGTATTGGGACCGGTGTTGTTTAACATCCTTGTTGGCAACATGGACAGTGGGATTGAGTGAACCCTCAGCAAGTTTGCCAATGACACCAAGCTGTGTGGTGTGTTTGACATGCTGGAGGGAAGGGATGCCATCCAGAAGGACTGTGACAAGCTTAAGAGGTGTGCCCACGTGAACCTCAAAGTTCAACAAGGCCAAGTGCAAGGTCCTGCATGTGAGTTGGGGCAATCCCAAGCACAAATACAGGCTGGGCAGAGAATGGATTGAGAGCAGCGCTGAGGAGAAGGACTTGGGGGTGTTGGTTGATGAGAAGCTCAACACGAGCTGGCAGCATGTGCTTCCAGCCCAGAAAGCCAACTGTAACCCTATGAATTACCAGAGACTTTTAGTAATTTCTGCTATAGCTGTTAATTTTTTACTAAATAACATTAAGTTGCTTTATGTTCATTTCTCACATCACATTTTCAAAATATAAAGTATGTGAGGCTGTAGGTAAAACACAAAAGGAAATCACCTGCTTATTTGACACCTGACCAACATGGATTTCCCCTGACTGGGGGGAATCCTCTACAACACTTAACAGTAATATAAATTCATGCTAAGGTCAGAGCACTAACCTGTGTGTACAGGACTACAGGTGATCTGAGCGTTTTTGTTGCATTAGCTTTAATGAACTTTTCAAAGTTATCTTGATTTAGTGCAGGAAAAAAATTGCCTGCTTGCTTTAGACTATCTGAAATCTGTATGAAGACTTTAACCAATTTAGAAATCATTTAGGCAAAACTGGCTGTAAAACAAGCTAGAAATGTTTCTGACTCTAGACAGACCCTAAAAGTCAATTTTATAGGAACATTCCTCAAAGCAGAAATCATCTACTTGGGAACAAACCCCGAAAAAGCCAACTTTTTTTTCCAATAGAAAAAATGAAACTGTACATTAAAACAGGACTTTACTCTTCATTAATTCTGCTGCATTTTCATCCCTCCCCCTGTGGCTGTTCTTCCCAGGCCAGGGCTGGGCAGAGGCAGTTCCTCTCCCTCCGCCTTCATAGCTGAGCTCACTTTCCCACTTAAGGGTGCCACTGTGATCACGTGAAGTCTGTGAGACAGAACAGATAATTACATAGGTATTTGCACACATCATCTCCCCCTACATTGTTTTTGCTATGCAATGCAAAAACTGGAGGAGGGTGTCTTGAACTACTTAGTGAAGTATATGACTTGGGGGACAAAGCTAAACAACTCTTGCTTTTTATGCTGTTTTCCTGTCCCCTCTTGTTAGCTGTGATGTGTGAGCTGTCACAGCTTTGTTACTTCTTGTTTTGGTTTTTTAATCAATTTGCTTTCCTTCTGGCTAATCAACCACATCTGCCTGAGTGTTCTTCCAAAGAGATTATCTTCAGACTGCTCTTTGTGTGCTGTTACAAGGTCTCTGGGCTCTTGTGTCCTGACAAGCGTGTGACGGTTGTCCTCATCCGTTTGGGGTGCTACCAGGACACTTCCATGCCATGTAAGTATGTCTGCTGGCAGTGCACCTGGAGGGTGGCTCTCTGCTGATAACATTGTGGTGTCCATCAGACTAGGATGAATTAGAAGGAGGTTTTTTCTAAGATTTTTATTAATGCTCTTTGGCGAAGTTGTTGGCCAAGGCTAGCACATTTCTTTTTTGTTTTCTCTGAGAGTGCAGATAAGACCCGTGTGATACTGAAAGGCCCTGAACTGTATAAGCTCTGGTAAGAATACACTCAGCTCTTGCTGATACCCTGGGCAGCCGGCTTGCTTCAGCCCCGAAGCCTGAGCCTGCTCCCTGCTTGCAGGGTGCTGGTGGCCAAGGCTTTGTGTGAGAAAGAAGAGCAAATGAAATGAAGGATTCATTGATGTATATACATGCTTAGATGGAGTAAAGCAGCTCAAATGGGAGAACCCAGCAAGCAGTGAACACAAGGGGACCCAAGGGATGCTCCACCCTGATGGTGTATTATGCTCACTCAAATTAGTGCCAGGAGACAAACTTGGTGTTGGACCTGTATCCTGGGGTGCTTCGAGCCTTTAGGCTTGCAGCCTCTCAGCTGAAATGGTGCTTGATTTTTGAGACTAATGTTGTGTTTTAATTACCACTTTAGTTGGGGGTAAACACCTGTCTCTTAGTTGGACAAAAGATAAAAAGAGGAAAAAGGATTTTGTTCATAAGTTTATTTTTCAGCCAGTCTAGTGCTGGCCCAAAGACAGGGATGGAAACAGGCTGGGATGTGAGGGCAAGCCACTGGGGTACCAGTTTCAGCAGCAAGGGCAGCCAAGGTCAGCTGAAACCAATGTCAAAACTCAACGTGGGAATGCTGCGGAGTGCTTCCTCCACCGCCTGTGTTGCTCACTCCTGCTCTGTGACCCCCGGTCTCCCCTCAGCACTGGCAGGGGTGTTAGTGAGACTGTGCGGGGGACAGGACTGGGATAACAGTCTACGTGAAAATGGGCTTGCAGTAAAAAAAAAAATTTTGATCCAAATCAGTCCTTTGATACTGCTTTCCTCAGAGTGTAGGGAGGTAGGATGGAAGCAGAGAGGAACCAGCTGTGGAAGTGGTGCTTTATGTCGGTTTAAACCACTCATGAAATTAGTGTAAGCAAATAACTGTGGCCGTGTGTGGGAGCTGCCCTGTCTGCTGCCAGCACAGGACATGGACAGAGTAAATTTGCAAGAAATTTCATCTTTGAGAGGATTAGAGAGGCCTGTGGCAGCCTTCGTGGTGTGCTTCTAGTGCTCTGGTGCATGCAAGGGCTGAAAATGCAACCTTTGATCCAGCATTAGCGGATTCACTTGCTGCTTGTGAAATCTCCAAGTGCCCCACTTGCTCATAACGCTGTGGTTGCTGGAGAACTCGAGGGCTGACCTCTGCCTGTAACTGCAGAGAGGGACCAGGGAGACCTGCTGTGACACTCGGTGTTTATGGCTGGAAACACAAAATTAAGAAAAAATGCATATCTCTATTTATGTCAGTATATTGTCTACAAAAATGAACACAGCTTTTGACGCACTTGCATGTTAAACTGGGTACACCTATTTCTAAGGGTCATGTTTTTATTTTAAAGAAAACTTAGAGCAAGAGAAAGAAAAGGTTAACTCCCTGAATTCAAGAAAGCTGCCAGGGAACCTGGTTTGCTTTTAACATATCCTGACTTCTGTTTAGGTTTTTTTATGTATCGTTTGGGGAGTACGATTAGAGTGCAGATCATAAATGCATACATCACGCAGTTACCATCTTTCCATGAGAGGACTCTCTTCCCACCCTCAGCATGCTTTGCTGTGTTATACAAATGCTGTGTTAGGCACCAGTTTGCTCTTAGCATGGGATAATTTGTTACTTTCTGGGAAATCAAAGAGCTTTTCTCTTGTCATGAAAGCACATGACCTGGCTGTGTGCAATAGCAGGGGACAGTGCTCAGGAGTGTGGCAGGTCCATGCAAGCCCTTCCAAACAGATTCTCCCCTTTTATCATCCTGGTCTTGTGTGCTCTGGCTCCAGCGAAGGTCCATGCAGCATCCCAGCAGCCTTGCCCCAGCCCACCCATGCGGGATCACTGCATCCAGTGTGGACTGTGGCGCAGAAGCAGCATCATGCCCTACTTTTCTTCCTTTAAACCACTTTATTTTTAAATTGCCTATTAGTTCTTATCTCTTAGACTCAAACTGGCTGCAATTTTGTCGCTGGGTTGGAAGAGACAGGCACTGTGTGCCTGCAGCTTTCACTGTCTTTCTCCCTTCTCTCCTCCCTGAGTCCTTCTTAGCAGAGGTCTGGCTCTCCCCGTTACACCACTACCAAGCGTCATCTCTCCGGGCGACAACCAGGAAAGGGCATCCTGAGGGCTCTGCAGGCAATGAGAAAAGCCTGACTGACTGCACAGGACTCTGCACTTGGCTTCTAGCTGAAGCTCTGCTTTGCCCTCTTAACCTTGCCCTTGGCAGCTCCCTTGCTGTTTCTTCCAGCTAAGCAGGACCGGCGGAGCTGCGATGTCACCCTCAGACATGCTATTACGTCCCCTGTGCTCCTGGGACAGGAGGGGAAATAGGGAAGAGGCTGGTCCATTTATGTTGCCCAAATGCTCAGGTACAGCCCTGTTACTGCTCTTACTTTGTCTCATCCTATTTTCATTTGGTACCAATCTCCTGACCTGTTTCCCTGGTAGGGATCAGTGTAGATGGTTGGATGTTCTCAAAGGATGCGGGCCCCCAGCTTTTGCTACAAATCAAAGTGGGGGCACTGGTGCAGCCCTGTTAGGTTGTGCAAACCAATCATTGGCATGTAAATTAAAAAAAAAAATAATTAGTAAAATAATTGCAAATACTGCAAGTCAATACTGTCTTTCCCTTTCAAGTTTTCCACCCAATTTTATATTCAAGTCCTGAATGAAATACACTTGACTGGATTGTGTCCAGATAGTACTGTTATGGTGTTGTTACTTTTTCTTTTTAAATGAAATTACTTTAAAACGGTGCCCTGTTGCTTGAACCCAAATCTTTTGAAGTTACTTCAGAAGATTTTGTTTTGTTTTTGGCAGCAAAGTCAAGTCACTTTTATGGCCCACACAAAGTATCTGTAGCAAGACAGAAAACAAATAGTGTCTGTAGTCCCATGCATAATTAACAAAAATTAATCAACTGGATGGCTGGAATGTTTTTGTGCTGATCGCTGTGATTTTTTTTTTATTGTTATTGCTCTCATTGTGTTCAGAAAACTGAAACAATGAGTTATCCACATCGAACTGGGCAAAACACAGGTGTGCAAGCGGCAGTGTAACTCCAGCCTCGTGGAGGCTTGGAGGTGCCCACTGACCCCACAAGAGCTGATGAACATCCAGTTTAATTCACTTCATTTGCTGGTCTGCAAGCATGGAAGGGTAATAAAGACAAGAGCAACTAGGCCAGTATGTAGCAAATGCAAGCAGGGGAAAAGTGGGGAGGCAGCTGGGAAGTGGTGCAAAGCGCTCTGGCACCTGCACGTAAGGCATTCCGGCCCCTGGGATGAGCCTGCCCAGCGCCCGGTGCCAGCTTTCCCGGTGGCTGTGGGTGCTCTGGTCAGGAGCTGCCTCTCCCTGAGCACGCGGAGAGCTGGTGAGGAGCACCCATGGGTTTGGCACTTGCGGGGTGGTACTCATTTTTCCCACCACGTGCTAAAGTGGTCCCTAAAGGATACTAGGACTGGGAAAAAGTATTTACATCAGAAATGGAAGCGGACTCTGTTTTCCCAACACTGGAATATATTTAGGAACAGATCATTTCAATTACTTTTGCCCTCTAGTTCCTTGGTAAATATATCATTGTGTTTATTATTGGATTTATAGTCTGCTCTTTGCGGGAGACAAAGTATTTAGCAGCCGATCTCAATTTTAATGTAAGAGAGTTGATTCAGCTTAGAAGAATTCCCTTACGCCAAATGAGGCTGTGATGTTTATTGTCTCCTGAGAAATTTGCTGAAGTAATTTCATTAGTAAAAGATTTCAGGAATAGCTGAGTTCAGGAAAATTAATACAAGAAAAAAATGAGAATGTGTTGCTGTCTTAGGAAATGGACACAAACTGTGCTAAACTAAGTCACATTTTCATGTCTGAGGCCAGTTTTCAAACACGAGGACTGAGTTTCCCAGGGGTGCCGAGCTAGTACATCCAGCTGCCAAAAAATATTGGCATCAGGCAGGCCAGGCCCAGTACCCCAAAACAACTGGGGTGCTAGCCAGGCACCTACCTGCTTTTGAGCATCAGAGCAGATCCCACTAATTAGACAGGCCATTAAATTGGGTTAGTTGGTTGAGCAATAGGTCCCTGGTTCCTGGCAGCCTCTTGGAGGAGCAGAAACCTCCCAAGCCCCCAGGCTGGCTCCTCACGGGGTTTCTGGAAGCAGCCGGAGCCTTTTCAGTGGTGGCCCTTTGTTACGTGTCGCAGGGCTGGGACCTGGCTCCCCTCGGCAGTACGATGGCTGTGCATGAGTGCTCTGTCATCAATGGCAGCAGCATCTCTGGGGTTTGGTGGGCTAGGGAGGGTGGACCCCCTCCCCGGGGCGAGGGACTGTGACTCGCAACGTGCCACCTATGGCCAATGGCAGCCAGCAAGGCAGGGACTGGATAAGGAGTATGAAATAGGGGTGATAAACTATCAATTGTCATCCTTCAATGCGGAGTTAATTAAAAATGGGAAGGAGCTGTTCCTTCATCTTCCCTGCCATAAGAAAGGTTTCGCAGCCTCTCTTTAATTCACCATATTTGGTGGTGAATTAAAAATGGAAATGGAAAGAATTTGCTGAGGCTCTGAAGATGATGAATGATTTGCTTCACATGTTATGTCTCCTCTTTCAGTCGTGCTCTTTGCATTATTGCTATGTGCTGCTCAAGTGAGGTGGGTTAGCAAATCCCATGGCTGGAGGGGAGAGCTCAGGAGTGGTGTCGGGGCGCACTGATCCTGGGCAGGTGGCACCAACTTTGGGCTTTCATGTATGCCACCTTGGGGCTGCTTCCTTTCCTTTTTTAATTTGGGTAGTTTTCACAGCTCTCTGTTCTCTGTGTACCAAGATGTTTTTGAAATTAAGCTTATGAAATGTTTTTTTCCTTGGTGATTGATAGATAAATATCACAAGCTTCTGAGCAAATAAATTCACCCCTCCGCTTTCCCTGCTCTGCAGTCACCCAGAGGACTCATGCTGTTGCATTAATCTGTATGCAAGCAATTCAGTTGGTAATCTGTGCCAATAAAGGGATTTATTGTCTCGCAGTGCGCAGAGGCTACGTTCAATCTTGCTGTCAGCACTAGGGTATGCCCCATTTAGTTGTTGGAAGACAGCAGGGGTGTTTTTTTGTTGCTGACTTTAAAGGGATTTCTGAGACCTAAAGGACATGGGTGCGAGGAGGACTAAGGGACTCTGAAGCCAATCTGCACAGCACCTATTTCGGAATGCAGAAGAAATCTCTAACATCTGCATGAAACTAATAACCACAAAAGCCCAAGAGTCCTTCATGCCCTGCAAAGAAATCCTAAATTATGATAGACGCCTGCATTTGTTATGCTCTTGTGGGGGCTGTAGGAATGCAGGGAGGAGATGGGGTTTGATATGTCATATGAACTGCCTGAGACTAGGTCTCCAGACGAAAGCCCTGAATCTGAAGGCGATGGTCTCCACGGAGGGCCTGGGTGGTCTGCGGAGTCACGCCGAGTGTCCCGAGGCCCTCCTGCAGAATATGGCTCTAGCGTTTTGAAGGTGCTAAACTGCCATGTACGGGCACTGGATGAGAAACGGAAATGCTGTTAACTTCTTTAATTTGTACATCTCACCAGAAGAGACTTAACAACTGGTTGCGTGATAGTTGGAGTCTTTGCTTTGTGATTTCCTTCCCTGTCCTGGAGAGATGGCCATCAGCGATCCCGCAGTGTTCTTGCCAGTTACCGTGTGTCTCGGAAGGAGGGTGGCAGACGGATGCTGATTATGCTCTGTCCTTAAGGGATCAGTAGCAGTTGCTCTTTCCCGGTCTGGTATGACAGACTGCCTGTTGAAATCACGCCTCTCAATTTGCAATGCTTCCTCACGGGGAACAGCAAATGAAAAGACTTCCGTTACTCCTCTGGCTTTATAACGTCACTAAAATTTCCTGAACGAGGAACAAACCGTAACTTAGAAGCAAACTCTGCACAAGGCTGCAATGCAGCAGTGTTTGTCTTTCAGTGAAGCCTGTAAAGGAACCAGGGGGTCCTGCAGACCGTCATGTCTGACTGTGGTGTTCACCTTGTCTGTACGGTGTCTTTTTGTCCGTTCAGGTAGGCTGATAGCTGGTGGCAGGAAACCAGGAATAGCTATGAAAGTCTGAAAGTGTGTTTCTCTTAGACATGACCAGACTATCGGTAAGACCTTTCTTTTTAAAAAGAGGATTAGTTATTTCTCAGACTTTTACCATTGGAATGTTCATGCTACAAGTACAAAGACCCTATTCCCCTCCTTTTCACTACCAATTTTGCAGGCTCAGTTGTGAATCCAGGATGCTGGGACTTGGTTCTTCCTCCCATGTGATGACAGTGTGGATAATATTGAGGGTCAGGCTCCTACTCTCTCCTTCCTTTTGCCCAGCCGTTCCCCACACAGAGTCACTCTGCAGTGGGTTGCGTGGGGGATGCACTGTACAGGGTGTTAGACGTGTCCGTGGTCGGCACAGGCTGCGTACCAGCCTCAGGCAGACCCCAGAGAAAGGTGGCTTATTTTCTCTTACTCTCCCCAGCCACGTTTTCCTCACCTTGGCTGTTTTTATGCCAGCCGTTAATGCAGCTCCAGATGAATACTTACCTTTTTGCAGCATTAGTCTTATACTTGAGCACATATTTTGAGTACACCCTATTCCTTGTTAGCACATTAGCAACTGTATTACATCAGAGGCCATGGGTCTCAGTTATGGTCACTGTGCTAAGATCTGCTATAGGAAGAAATTATCTCTGCCTCAAGCTAGTTCATGTCTGAGCGCACAGGAATTGGAAGTGCAGAGGTAAAACGACACGCTCGAGGTCATACAGCAGGTATGGGGAAAGCCGGGATGAGAATTGGGTCTTCTGGTTTTCCTCTGCATGCGCTTCCCTTCTCTTTTGATCTCCTCTGTCTATTATACCTTGTTCTCACAGTCACCTCTGCCATTTCCAAACCACACTCTCCATTAGCTGGTTCCCCAGCATGGTTTCAGTCACCTGCTTCAGCCTTCCAGCTCTTTTTCTTTTTTTTTTTTTTGTCTCGGTCACAGATCTACCAGGAGCCACAGTTGGTTTCTAAAGGGTCAATGGAAGATAACTGAGCAAAGCAAGTCTCGGGTCAGCCGTCCTACTCTTGCGTGGAGGGGTCTGCACTGCTACAGCAAAACTGCTAGGCTGGAAGTTTCCAAAGGGGAGCAGGATTTGACCCTGAACTTCCTTAGCATTTTCTTCAGCAACCTATGATGACTCCTTGTCCAGCTTTGGGCTTAATTATTCCCTGTATTTCACAGAGGGAGCTCAACCTGAATGCTAAGGGGCTCCTTTAGGCCCTGCAGTGTTTGCTGCTGAATTGATCCTCCAGGGAGCCCAGACCGTATTTACATACAGGCTATGGGTAAGAAGCCTCTCTTCTTAATGCCACCACCAAAGATGTGGTTTCTGCTTTTTTGGCTGCCCTGGAAATGGAATTTTACCTGGAGTCCAAGCTTGAGCACAAACAATCCTATTTCCCCACACTTGCTAAACTGGTATTTAAGGTGTTGCAACTTTGCCTATAGCTATTCCAGATCCTTCACTAGATTTGGGGTGTGACTTTCAGCTACCTTAAAGCACCAGTTTAAGCATTGATCTGCTGTAGTTGTTACACTTAAGGCCAGGTTATGTTAGCTTAATATTTGCAGGAAACTGGAAAAGTCTCTCTATGCCCCTCTGACAGATGCCAGCAGTAGACTGTGGGACTGACAAGACTACTGACAAGTCCCAGCTCAGTGGGGTCAGGAGGACCATCTACATAAAATCTGTGTTATTGGCAGCAGCTTCCATCAGTAGTGGACTTAGTACAGTGCGGAGTGATATTTCTGTCTTGCTGATACAAATTTAATCCAGATGACATTTAAATGAAAACAGTTGAGTGCTTTTAAGAGATTGAAGGTGTCAGAATACTCTTAGTGACTAAACTGGCTAGAAAGTGGTAAAGGGCTGTGTCTGAGAATCACAGAATCACTAAGGTTGGAAAAGACCTTTAAGATCATCAAGTCCAACCATCAACCAAAAAACACCACCATGTCCACTAAACCATGTCCCACAATGCCTTGTCAAAGCCCAAGTCAAAGTAGAGAGGGAGGATGGTGGTTTTTTTAAAGCCATTTTCCTTTCAGCAGCTGGGATGTGGGTGTCCAACCTCCCGGGAGATTCTTGCCGAGATCTGTTGTTCCATGCGATTTCACCTGTAACCATTTTATCCAACTCATAAATCCAAACATCCCATCACACTCCATTACTGGAGGACCTGCTTCACAGATTCCTTGGTGTTAAAACGTGACCAACTAAGCAACAAGAACAAAATTTCTAGAATTTCCTTGGCAGCATCTGCCCGTGCAGGAGCACTGTTGTTGTGAGCTTCACCGTCTGCTTCAATCCACAATCACTCCTTTCTCAGTTTGACCTTTGTATTAAAATTACCAGGAAGCCCTGAGGCTCCTGTCATGATTGAGCCCTCCTATGTATGTAAACAGTTTAAGAAAAATGAAATGCAAAGGTTAGCAAGAGGTTTGCAGAGACTTTGCTAAACAGGTGGCCATGTCATGGTTTCTGCGTTAATAAACAGAGCTAGTCTGGACATCATCCAAGAGACAAAGAGGTGTTGACATTTTTATTTTCATTGTTGCGTTTAAAGCCTTAACTGTTCCTTAGCACTGTAAAATACGATCGTGAGCTTTTTGAAGATCAGTGACAGCCCAGTGTTATTAAGCAGACTTTCCTTCCCAGCATCCCTCGGGTGCCTTCCACATGGGAAACGGCTGAGGGAAGAGATTCCCCATGCAGTAGTAATTCAAGAACAGGGATGAAAGATCAAGGTCCTGAAGACGCCTGGCAAAGCCAAGATGCTCAAACCAGTTATCTAGGAAGAGGTATGAACGGGGAACTTGCTAGTACAGGAAACCCATAAACCCAGGGCGGACAGACAACCGCAGACCGCTGCTTTACTACTGGAGTGGGGAGAGATATCTATTGAAAATAAAATACGTAACTCCAGAGAGGCAGAGGCATTGCAAATGGCCCAAAGCTAAGGCAGCAATTAACACAGCATTCACTTTATTTAAATTTTATTTTCTATTTTTTAAAGCTATACAGGGGAAGAAAACCTTCTGGGGTCAGCATGAGGTGCAGATTTTCAGTAACGTGCTCAGCAGAACAGATGCATAAATCCCATTAGCAGTAATGGAAATGGGTTGTCTAACCCAAGTAATTGAAATCACGTGCTGACTTTGCTCTCTTCTACAGCAGTAGCTCTGAACCCTGCCTCTTCGGTTGCTGTTGGCAAATAAAATGGGCTTTGTATCTACCAGGACCATGCAGGAAAACAAAGGGCCATTTTCCAGATTTGAAGGCAGTCCAGGTCTGTAGCTGCAGAGCCACCAGGATTGCTCTGGGACCTCTTGGAAAAAGCGGGGTAAAAGTGGGGACAGAGGGATGTTGCCATAAGGGAGGTGCCAGGCTGCATCTGGACAGATGTGTGTTGGAGCATCAGCTGGTGTCCAAGCGATTGTATTTACATGGCTCACCTTCATTCCCTGCTGAGGCAGGATTACATGTTTTCCTGCGTTTTTGAAAAAACCTACCATTGTGCTGTCCTGCTGCAATTAAGGATGTGAGCCTCCAGGCCAGGAATAAAACTGCTCCTTTTCTTTTTTTTTTTAATTTTAATTAGACTTAACAGGTCACCCTCTCCTTTTGGTAAAACTGGTTCTTCCTCGAGGGCTCCTTGAATTTGGTCTCAGCTTCCAGTGATTTTAATGTGGGCAAGACTTACACTAGGAAAGGAGGACAGCAGTGAGATATCGTCAGAGCCTTTACTGGCCCCAGATGTTTTCCCTCAGTAAAACTGTGTGCCTCCAAAGCTTGAATCTATTCTTGACAGGTTTGGTCCTGCAATCTGCACAGTGCCTCTTCCTGAGGATATCGGAGCTAGCTCTGCAGGCAGCCACCCTGCCTCGTCCTGCCCGTTGCCTTGGGTGTGAGGACACGCTTCTGTGTGAGGAGCAGGTCTGACCTGCACTCTAAAACCTCGCAGACAGATGAGCTCTTATGCTGTATATAGTCTAAAATCTGGAATTGCTCCTGGTTGGTTCCACACAAAGCAGCCGTGGGGAGAATTCAATACAGCATTTCAGTGACTAGCAGAGGAGTCTCCCAGCAGGGGACAGGCTTTGAGCACCATCAAGACATGTCTTTTTGCTCAGTAGTTTGCATCTACGCGTCCTGGGATACAAGGAGGAAGAGTGCCCGTCGCTTCAGGAGGAATGCGGTTAGCTGGAATGTGAGAGTCAGTAAAACACCTGGCGTTGATGCTCCAGCATTGGGCGATTCTGATTTGTCACAACTTCTGCTGGATGAATAAATCCTTAATGAGGGTTTTTGTGAAAGCTCAAAGGATGGTGTGTTGCGCAGCGCCGGCAGTCTGGAAGCACATTCAGTTCCGTCCATCAGCCCTCGTGCAAATGAGAAGCAGCGGTGTTGGTTAGGACAGGCTCGTTATTCCTCCTGTGTTGACACTCATTTGAGTAACGAACACAATCATAGTGGATCAAGAAATTACTGTGAAAGTTGCAGTTCCGACATCTGGGTATGGCTGGGAAATTGCTTACCAATTTTTTTCTAGTTTATAAACCTGGAAATGAGAACTCTAGTAGGCATATGTGTAAGAACTCGGCACCCTTTGTCAGGCACTCAGACCTTACTACACTGAGTGCAGAAATGCATAGGTGAGAGATGGCCTTCATCCTTCAAAAATGTGGAGGATGCGAAAGAAGTGAACTTGGGTGGGGCAGAACAGGAAATATGGAAGGAGAAGGTGATAATGGTGAGCATTGCAATTTGTAAGTTTGGTGGTCCTGCAGAAAAGGCTTTTTGCAAGAAAGGGTCTGAAGGAAGGCAGTGTGTTTGTTTTGTGAAAGTGTAGGAGCAGCTTCTCCCAAACACAAGGAATAGGGGAGAAGGGGCAACTGCAATCATTGAAGCAGATCATTGTCATGGAGTCATATTGTGCAGAAGGGTGTAGGGCAAGATAATATTTTCGAAGCTAGAAGGAAGTCTGTGTCAGTGATCCAGACGTGAAACAACCACCTGGATGACAATTTTGGTTAGGTGGAGATAGAGGAGAGTCTGTGCATTAAGTGAGATTATGCTGAAAAAGTTTGCAGGATTCAGGCACCATTTGACTATGAGAACCCAGGAAGAGCATAAAATGACAGATTATGACCATTTGGGGGGGCAGGGGGGGCGATGGTTCCAATGGGCCTTTATATCTTCAGATAAAAGGAAAGGAGGCATCTAAGCAGGCTTGGCAAGGAGTCTATACTGCACTTTGTCCAACAGGTTTCTAGGAAGAGAAGCCAGCTAGGTAATGCTCTCTGAAAGTTCCTCCATTGGCAGCACAGCTGGAAGAGCCAGATGGGTGTCCGTTGCTCTGCAGAAGGATTGGATCAAGTACTAAGCTATGTAGACATGGTATCTTCATTTCAGATCTAGTGTGAAATCGCAGCTTTGGCCTGGGGCTCACAGACCTAATGAGGCTACGGCTACCTGCCAGCTGACTGGTGGTATCCATTCCTCTGTAGTCTCCTTATCTCCATGGGAAATCAAGAATGACTTGTCTGAACTTAGCCTGCAGTGTGAGAGGGTTTATGATGGATGATATTACAATTGATTCTTGTGATTTATCAGTTAATGGTCTTTCAATTAACTTTGATCTACGTTGATTTATCTATAGTGCTGACTTTAGACAACGATGTCCTGCAACACCAGGAGTCATAAAGTCACTCACTTAAGTAAAAAAACCTTACTGAAGCATGCTGGACCAACATTTATCAGCCAGACATGATAATTTCACAACAAAGAGTTATCTTGATGGGCGTTCAGTTATGTTCTCCTCTTTTAATTCTTTCATGTTTGTGTATCATATTAGCCTTTCTGTGATTTTGCTTGGGGTTCATGCAAGATTATGGCTTCTTGGCTATCTGCTTATTCTGGCCATCTATTTATTTCTTTCCAGCCCTCTGGAACACCCATAGCATTCCAAGTTTTGTCAGAAGTCAACGCTAATGGATGTTAATGGGTGTCAGGGGAAATGGAATAATAACTGATGCCTGCAGATATCTCTCTTCAGTCAAATAATTTACTGCAAGACCCAAAAACGATCAGTCGCAGTGAAAAGCAGTGTTAGCAAAGTCTCATTCTACAAACCCTGGTGCAAGAAAGATCCTGGGAGGCTCATGGACTTCACAGTTGTCCCTTGATTTGGGGCATTAGCGATCAATGGCAGTATCAGCTTTCTCTAGGCAGTTTTTCTAAGCTTTTATTTTTCTGGTACCTCTAGCTTAACAACACTATAAAGGTGCTTGTGTTCCAAGTTTGACACTTCTTTTCCATGAAAGACTCCCTGAAGATCAATTTTATTTCTTCCCAGCAGCCTGTAGCTGAGTTTGGGAGACTTGTAGACCATTCATTTCAGGGAATACCTTGCCTCAGCTGATGGCTGGGGAGATAATCACTTCCATTTGGTTGCCCACAACTTTACTTAGGTTGACATACTGGCATAAGATTTGACTGTAACAAGGGGCACCTCTGCGGTGTTAAAAGCCAAGGGCATAGCAGAAGAGACACCAGAAGTGAACTACCTTCCCTGTGTAGGCCCTTGGTAAATAGCGGCCCTCACCGTGCTGGTCAAGATCTTCAAAAACCCTGGGATAGCCCTGCATATACAGCTACAAACATCGCAAAGCACGAGAACTGGATGCGCTTAAGAGGCAAATGAGTTATAGCTTGGCTCGCCCCAAGTAGTCAAGACCTTCTATGCCCTTAGCACTTGTGCTGTTTTGATACAACTGCATTGAGGGTGGAGAATGTGCAGCGACGGGGAATGGCTGAACCCAAAGGACTCTCTGTACCTTACTAAAAATAGTGTAATTTAAAAAAAACCCACCACTTTTGCAGTTCTGCTAGGGGAATGATAGGACAACTTGCCCAAAGGTATTTAAAATGTGAGCTTTGGGATGGCACTGGAAGGACAGAAGAGATGTTGTTTCCAGCTACAGTAGATCTGGTATCAAAATGAACACTTGGCTTAAGTAATGTGAGATGTCTCTGCATCCCACGTGTGTGTTCAACCTTCAGAATAATTAACACTGATTGTTGGCTCTCTTATAATAGGACTTTGCCAGTGTGCTGCAAGATGTGCATGAAACCTGGCAGCAGTGCTGAGAAATGTACAGGACCATGGAGAAAAAGCTGTAAGACCCAAAGGCTGTTGGCAATATTCCCAGTGAAGGTACCTGGAGGACTTTGGCTCCAGTCTCCCAAGTAAACCTGCAGCTGTTTTTGCTGGATGTTTTCAGCTGAATCACAATGTGTCCTCTAGAAAAGCAGATTTACTTCATAAAATTCAGTCTGGTAGAACTTGAATGGTTGTAAGAAGCTGAAGGCGATGGAGCAGAAAGACGACCCCTTTGGATAGACAAATTAGGATAGATATTTTGTTGTGGAGAAGGAGGAGCGGTGGAAACACTGATCAACTGGGATTAAAAATAAAGCCAGAAACCAGTTCTCAGCTAAATGAATACAAAGGGCAACAACTTTTGCAATTACTTACCTTAATGAGGGACAGAATTGGATAATGAGTATGATTTATAAATGCAGGGGGAGAAAAAATTATTTTAGTATTAAAAGTTGAGAAATCAAGCATCAAAACAGAGCTAAGATTAAATTTAATTATTCTTTTCAGTACTTAGAACATCTTGGAGAGGCTTGTCTCCATTTCTATATTCATTTAATAATTTACGTAGGATAGTAAACTAGAGGTGTTTATGAAAGCCTCAAATGTAGTAAATTGTAAGGCAGTGCCAATTTGTCTTAATTAAAATCAGATGAAGTCTAGGTACGCAAGACCGAAGGGAACCAACTCACTGCTTCTGGCACTGTCCTGTAATGTCCTGATTTGAGCTGAAACATCTTAGTTGGCTGAAACACAGCCTGAATGTTTCACAGGTCTGTAAGAGGGTGTTGTGCTTCCAGTCCCATTTCCCCCTGTGGCTTTCTATCTTGAACAGGTTGAATTTTGGTGCAGGGTACTAAGTACGCGTACTATCTCTGCACAACTAGGGAAATTGCCTATATAATTTCTTATGCATTACGAGGAAGTTAATTACATTTCCAGTTGCTTCATTTCATCTTTCTTAAAGGACAAACACAGTTCATTATGGTTCATGCCCCAGAGTAAATCAGGATTTTTATGAATATGAACAAGATATCTTCTCAGTCACTTAAGACCAGAGGTTAGTGTCTCAAACTCATTGAAGAATATGGGCATGTTTTCAAAACTCAAAATACAGAAGCCACTATTAAAATATCATCCTCTGGGTCATTTTTTTAATCTGTCATTTTTTGCCCCCTTCCTCAACTACAAAAAGAAGCAGAAAATAAAATAACAGAACACAGTGAACCCTTGTCCCTAATGCATGCATGACTTAATGCTTATTCTTTCTTCTTCAACTTAATTCTTCAAACTTTTGGCATGTCAACAGTATGAAGTCTGCCCAGATTTCAAGTTCTTTTTTGTTTCCAAAAGAGTGTGCAATTTATACGTTCTGTAACGACTAGCAGAGCTGCCCTCTGCTAGAGAGAGAGGTAAAGCAAGGATATGCTCTCAGTAAATAGCCATTGCTCTAAGGTGAGGTTACTTGTCCAATTAAGGAGTTGAGGGGACCTGACACTGCTTGGTTCTCTAAATATAGTGGAAAATTTTGGTCCCTTACTGAAATGCCTGTGAGAATTATTAAGACATGTTCAGGAGTTCTGTTGTGTCTTTTAAGCAGTGTCCTAGGTAGCTGCACATGAATTATTTTGATTTTACTTCTCCACAGTCCTGCCTACACACCTAATTTGGTGCATTGCAAGTAGGTGCTAATGGTACCATGTGAGAAGTCTTTGCAGGAATGGCTTCTGAACGCTGCAGCTTAATGGAGTGCCCAAAATTAATTTCATTATTATTTTTGTGTAGAGGAGAGGTATTGCAGCAAGCAGAGTTTTCCAGCTTTCTGCAGCCACAGAGTCACTTTTGGAGGGTTCCCGTCTGAGGGTATTAAAGAAGTTCTGTATGGAGATTTGCTTTCTGCATAGAGTAAATCTCTCATTTTAATCAAATGCAAAGTTTTGGAAAAATTCTGAGTGTTTTGTAGCCAAGGTTAAGGAAAAACTTTTCAGGAGTGCCTAAACAAAGATGCTGTGGATCTGATTTACAGAGGTATTTAGCTGGTTAAAATTTTGGAGGGATGTTTACTGGGAGTTACAGAAATGCTAAGGTACCTCATTCTCCTTGCAGTCACACTTGCTAGGGTTTTTGTCTTTTCCTGTTGTTCTCACTAACTGCTGTTCTGAACCTTGAGGCAATTAAATACTTTTTGCATAACCAGCCCGAAGATACACAGGCATGGTTGCAAATTTAGCCAGATAAGCTGCTGCTTCCAAGAACAGCCTCCTACATCTTGTCTCAGTGGCAGTATTTGCCGAGATGTCTCAGTGAGTGGAGTTCATAGGCGTAGTCCTACAGCTCGTATAGCTTGAATGTCACTCAGATGGTTTCCTCCTGATTGTTTGTTTCTTTGGAGGTTTGTTCAGTTTTGGTTTTCACGCTATGGGCAACCCCATTTGCCATGGGAAATCTTCACTGCATGAAGACTTCATTGCAAAGCAAAATGCAATAGTTCCTACAGTTGTTTCTCACTTGAGTATTACTTTTGATGCTCTTAAAGGCATTGATGTTTCAAGTAGATATTTTATATAGGTGTTTTGGGAGTTAATGTCACCTACTAGATAGTACTTCGTATTTAAAAGTGCTGATCTCTAGAATGCTGCTTGCTAAGCAAGTGAGCAGAGGTGGAGAGCTGCTTGAGATAGCAAGGTATATCCATGCCATCTACAGGTAGAAGAATGAAGCTGGAAATGTGCAACTTTGACACCTCCCACGCTGTCCAGATTTGCTCTCTCAAATCCTGCTACGGTGGCAATCGGCTCCGCCGTGCGCAGCAGCGACCAGCAGGAAGGGGTGAAGGCAGCGCTCTGGGTACGGACCCCATCAGTCCGTCTCTGGCAGGGTTGGTGTAGGCAGCAGGGAACCAGCCAGTTTGTGGTATATGGCTGCAACTGTGTAAATGAGAGCAGCTGTGAAGTTTGCGTTCCTCTGCCGCCTCTGCAGGAGACGTGGAGGGTGCCCAGTTGTGCGTACCGTGCCCCTCCACGTTATGGAAGAACACGAAGAAAGTCATCCAAAAAAGGGTGCTAATAAAATCCCTGTGATGGAGGGGAGAAAGTGAAGGTGTTTTATGAGAAGGGAAGAGGGGGGGGGAAAAAGTCAGTGGAGCCCAACAGTTTGTCAAGGAAGAGAGAACTTTTTAATTGACTGTCAAACCATAACCTTGGAAACCTAAGGAAAAGAGGCATCAGCATGTCTGTCAGCACAGATAGGCATCAATCTTCCCTGGCTAGACAGCAACATGATTACTTCTGGGATAATGTCAACAACTTGGAAGTGCAGAAAGCTGATCTGGCCTATTACAAAGGAGAGGAGGAGGTGGGATGCACCTCTTTCCCCTCGTTCATTCAAGCTGTGTTTCATTTAAATAGATTGTTTACAGCTATTTTTTAATTAGGAGTGATGAAAACCTGTATCTCTATTTTGAAAGATTTACTTTCACTTTGTCATGGCCTATTTCAAAATAAGGTCAAACTGGGGTGAAATATCATTTTAACCATTTTCTTTTTGTATTTCCGACTGTTTCTGTGATTTCCTTTTGTCTTAGCCTAAGATAGCCTAGCAAAACAGGTATGGAGTGCTTGATAGGAAATACTTCTAAATAGCTTTAATTTTGGCAGAAAAAAATCTTAAATTATCAGAAAAATTTTACTTAAGAGCAATTTGTTATCTGGAAAAAGATCTGGAACCTGATCGGACTAGGGAAGAAAATACCTCCTCTTCCTTTTAAAAGCACTTTCCTGCACATCCCATGATGGGAGCTCATCTCCTGACCAACATCCAGAGCTACTGATGGAGCACCTGAGGCAGTCATCTGTCTCACTTTGCATGGAGATGATGTGTCGCAGGAGCCTTCCCACCAGCCTGGTAAGGGACAAATTCACCACGCTGTGCTAGATGATTCTGTCTGCCCTAAGACATGAAACAAGACACTGTTCCCACTCTGCTTTCTAGCTCTGTGGAGTCATGGACTTTGTCCGGGATTTCTTGCTCATGGAAGTGTGTGTCCAGAACAAGCTGTTGCTTCTTGGAGGGAGCATTAAGCATCCCTCCTTACCTGCTTCTCTGGTCAGCTGCATCTCTTCGTGGTGGCTCTAGCAAACCCAGCGTAACCCACATCTCCTGCTGTGCTCTGAGAGGCATGTCTTCAGGAGATCCAGGTAAATGTTATCCCTTGAGAGCTCGTGCTATGTGTCCTTCATGCTACACTTCCAGCTGTGAACTCAAACATTCTGCTGGACTGTAAATGCAGGTCAGGAAAAGTCATAAGCAAGGGGCAGTCCAGAGGCACTCTGCCCTGCCTCATTCTATGACAAAGGTTATGAGTAGAGTTGTGTAAATAGTTAGTTGTTATTTTTGCTGAACCGCCTGGAGTTACAAACACTGATACTTTTTCTGTTCTTGCTGAAATGAAAACCCTCAAAAATTAACTTTGCATCAAATTAAGTGCCAGTAGTTTTGATTGATCAAAACCTGTTGGGTTTAGCTTTGTTTTTTGTCACCCTACTTGTTTTGCTCCAGGTAAACTAAGGCAGTTCTTATTAAAAGGGAAAATGTACTGAACTGTTGGAAACTTTTGGACAGACTGGATTAGAGGTGTAATGTATAGTGACTGTGTGACATGATGAGATTTCTACTGTTGTCATTCTGCCTAGAAAAAAACACGACTGTTTGCTGCCACTGGAAAGCAACTATTGATTAGCAGGGTCTCTGCTCTCTTTGCTTTGGTCTGCAATTTGTTCTGGGTTTTGGAGCATCTCTGCATTTTCCTGTGTAATGGCAAGGGCCATGGGAATGAGGTGCATGTTGTAAATGAGGTTATGTCAAGACACTGTGATTTATGACCATAATATTGCAGTCTTGTCTCAACTTCTGTGCACAACTTATCCTAATGTCATCTACTGTTATCTGGGAGGAGAAAGGAGGCTTTAACTTACAGCTCAATTTATATTAATTGCATTTCCTTCTTACATGCCTGGACCAAACTTTTGCTAGCTGTTTTGTAGAAATTTAAGGGAGGTAATCAACAGTACCATGCCCCGTTTTACAGCACATTTCAAACAATTCATATGACATTTTCTGAATTAAAAATAATTAGTAGCGTAAATGATCAAAGTGGTTTGTCAAAGGGCAAACATCTGTGATGACTGAAAAGCTTTGACAGCACCAGCCCATTAACACCCATTAAATCGATGATATATGGGACTGTGCTAGGGAGCAGGCTTTGTGGGTGTTCTCCAAACAACCTGAGGTATGTTAATTTTCTCCCTGAAGTGCTGACAGTCGGTTTAAAAGCCCTTTGGTGTATCTGACCTCCTTTATCCCCACCAGTCTGCTTTTGGAAGCACAACACCTTGGCTGGAGGCTCCTACGAGCACAGGTACTGCGTCCAAAGGGAGGGTGCGAGTGCGTAAAGGGTTGTGTGAGCACCCTCTATGTGGGATGACCCTGAGACTGTCTCACGGGGTCTAACAGGCAACTTCTGATTATTCATGTACATCTTCAGTTGCTTTCCCAGTTTCTGATGGAAAGACGAGGGGAATGGTTGCAGATGGCAACCATCAGTGACAGAGGGATTTAGCAGAAGACCTCAGGCACACCTCTGGGTCTTGGCCCTGCATTGTTTGCTGTTCACCCACAGATCAAACGTGAATTAATACAGACTCAAAAGCTTATCCCCAGTCAGTGTGTGTAGATGGGTATGTTTAAGGTGGTATATGAGGAGAGTGGTATGATATTGCACCAGGAGAGTGATTTTGCAAATTATTCCAGGTCTGTAAAAGATCTGGGAGCAACATGTGAGCACACACTTCATCCTTGTGTGGCCCATCAGGATGAAAATCTCTGCGTTTGTTTTTTATTTATTCTGAGGACCTGCAATGCTGCATTTGCTACACAGATCTTAGCATGAACTGCTGTAGCACCTGGGGGTGGGAGGGCAGGAGCCAGCCAGGCAGAGAGGAGGAGGATGGAGGATACTGCTGCTGGGCATGCAGGGCTGGCTGGTTGCGACTTGTGGGAGAAGTATGTTTAGAGAATCTCCTAGTAGCTTTGTTATTTGCACATATAGCACAGTTCCTCTTTCACACTGGGCTTTTTTTAGCACTGGATTTAAATTTAACTGGAAATTGTATGTGGATTTTAAAGGGATGGAAGAAGTGGCTCCTCTGACGTGGCTGGGAGAAAACCACGTCTTACAAATTTCCACAAAGGCTGCTGTAGAGATCCCAAATGGGGAGTACCGCTGTCTAATCTGTGAGCTCTGTAGACAGAGCGATCAAGCTGCTGAGGCTAAATCTGATGAAGTTAGGAGAAAATTCGTCTCCTGAACCTGGGTGTATATTGTCCCATGGCAATGTTTCCATAAAAATAATTTACATATGAAATGAAGACTTTTTCATCACTTTCTTCAATACTCATAGCTGATTTTTTCCCAGTCTGGGAAGTGCTTGCCCTTGCAACAACCGCTGGACTGGGCTGTGGCATTTCTATAATCCCATTTTACTGCAAGAGAAGTGGGTTGCAGGGAGCCTGCAGGAATCATCTGTGAGCATGTTCAGCTACAAAGGAGAGATGTGAGCCTTGGTGTTCAAAATCCAAGGCTAGTCCCTTAACCCTGGACCAATCTCCCTGCCTTTAAGTTGATTTATGTGTAGGATTTCACTTCCTCATCATAGTGTATACCGTAAGTCATGCAGACACATTCTGTATTAACAGCATTAACACATGCAGAATATACAGGTGCTTACAATCCAGGTTTAAATGCACATTTCCACAAAACTGGGTCCATTGCATGGATGCAAACAATTATTTTCACATCATATGAGGGTGTCCGTTTAAGATCCACCCTCCAATTTAAAACATAGCTCCTTTTTTAGTATTCATGCTAGAGAGAGACCATATCCAGCCTCTTCTGGAAAACTGAGCTTTGTAGCCTTTGGGGTAAAGGATTTAGCAATAAAAGGAGGGTCCTTGTAGTCAAACTGGGAAGCCTGCTGGTAAATTCAGTGGAGCAAGCTAACCTAACAACTGGGATGCTTTGGTTTAAAGGTAAAAGTTGAACGTGCAGTCTGCTGCTGAAGCCCACTTGTGTACTTCTGTCCATAGCTGTTAGTCCTGCTCACTCAAATGATTGGAAACGAATTACTCTTGATATACACCTCAGCTACTAACAGGTTCAGCCAGCAAATGTCTAATGCAGAAACCAATAGGAAATCAGAGCTTTAGCCTGAAAGCTCTTGGTATGTTAAGCCATTAAGACATTTTTATTCTATCTGTTCAGCTGCTTCTCCACTCTGCATAAAAATTCCTACCAGCCCTTTAAATTTAAGTAAATTAAGGGCACACACTGAACTACTTGTTATTAATATCTCAGCACTATTTTCTAATTCCCAGTTCATGCTTGAAGTGGATTAAAACCACTAATCCTTGACAAGGCAGCAAAATTTGATGTTAATTTATTGATGTGCTCTTTTAAGAAACTTTGGGTTTCTTGTCGGTAAATTAAATTTAAACAGAGCATTCAAGGTCCTTCCCAACTTAGAGACTAGAGAGCAGAGATCTGCGTGTTGAAACATCACATGTCCTTGAGCTTACTGTACAGTTTGGCTGAGGAGTGGGTGCCTTGTTTTCCTAATGGGATGTGTTTGTGCCTTGATAGCGTCTCTTACGGTTGGCCATGCCAATGGCTTCTCCATCTCACACCACCTGAGCTGTCATGGCTCACCTTGAAGAGTGCTCCAACCTCTTCTCTTCCACTGAGCTTTTTGCTCCAGTCCCGAGCTCAGGCGTTGCTCAGTACCGTAGGTGGTTTTTAATGAGCTATCCCAGATGTGGGATGTCAATGCTGAGCCTGGGAGAGGCTCTGTTGTTCTGCAGGGAATTATTTTAGAGTCCTTGAACATTTTTCATTACCCTGGAGCCTTATTTCAATCGTTATGTTAGTAACATGCTCCTTTACCAAAGGAAGTTTTATTATTTTCAGAATATTGCAATTACGTGGCAATTGTTGCTTTCCTTGGTTGTTGTTTTCTTGCCTGGGAATGAGCAAATGCTGGGGAAGCTTAGAAAAAGCCCATCTTAGGAACCTGTGCTTTGAGCCTTCCTCGCACTGAGCAGAGCTGCCCTTTTCTGTAACAAGCATTTGCCAATAACACAACCGCCGTTACAGCTCTGGGAAAGACAACAGGAATAGCCTGTGCATCCGTGCCAGACTCCTGAGCTGCACTGGCTGCAGGGGTGGGCTGCCATGGGGGGAGGCAGCTCGCCTGTGCTTGGGTAGTCAGGTACTTTGCAATCTAGGAAGAGCAGGCAGCTAACAACATCATATTGACCGTGGCTGATGCTACAGTGAACTCTGCGTGGGCACTGAGGCATTAATACAAGGTTCCTTTGGGTGGTTTACTTTCTTGTCCTACCAATATTTTGGGGAGTTTGACATTTCTGTCTTGCATTAGGTCAAAAACTTGGAATTTTAAAAGTGATTTCATCCCAACACTACCTCCCCCATCCTGTCTGTCATCCCAGATATTTTTGTTTTGGAAATGTCCAAACAAAATGTTTTGTCAGTTTTAAAAACACCTTATAATTTGACAAATTAATTGAAATAAAACTTTCTCTGAAGAATATTTTTAAAATGGCAATTATCACCTCAGACATTTCTGGGAAATTGACAGCAAGTTTTATCAAAATCTAAATGACTTTGCAATTAAAAAAGGCAATTGCTATTGAACCCGAACAAAACTTTCTGCCAAACTGACTGCAGTAACACTGTCCTTGCTAGCTCTGAAAAATATCCGGTATTTAAGACAACCTGCGATTCCAGACGTCATGATAGGAAGTCAGTCTTGATGCGGATGAGCTATGCAGGTGAAAAGGGACCTGTGCGGTGCGTCAGAAGAGGATGCAGCGACGCTGCCCCTCTCCAGCCAGCGTAGGGAGTACCAAAGTGGTGCAAGTTTGACAGATATAGATATAATAGGAAACAGGGCAGCTGTCCTTCTGAGTCTTTAGCGGTCCCAAGTGCCAAAGTCTTCATTAGGTATTTGCAGCAAAGTATTGATTTTCACAAACGCTGGGCCAGAGGTGTCACCCGTGGCCACCACACCCCGTGTCCCTTTGCCTCCCAGGGCTCCTTCCCGGTCCCGCGGGGCAGAGCCAGTCTGGCTCTCGCTCCCTGGCACCGCTTGGCTCTGCTCCGGATGCTGCTGCCTGGACTCATCCCTGAGCTAGTTACATCAGGTATTTCCTTTATGTTTTTGCACAAAAAGTAGTGTTTGTCCTACTGGATCCTCCTTGCTGGGTTGGGATTGTCAGCATGCTTTGAAGGAAAACATGCTTGGGCTTATCTGTCCTTCTACCTGTCCATAAATACCTGTGGAGTAAGGAGAACACACATACGTGCCTGTGAACAAATACTCACCAGCTCATGTTTTTGTCTCTTTATTGCGATTTCTACAGCATTGCTGTGAAGAACTTCTCTACCTGGCTGTCCTTAAAGGGTTAGCCCAATGTCCTTAAAGGGTTAGCCCAATAAAATTTTGGAAATTCAGGGGAGAGTGAAACTTGTAATTCTCAAATGCTGAGGCTGGGTTGGTGGGGTTGGTAAGTGGTGTAAGTGATGCTTGCCCAGGGCTCTTCTGATGGTGCATCTTGGCTTTTATGGGATTTCCTTGCAGGGATTTTCCATCCTGAGACCGAACACATTCCCACAGTGTTAGCTTAGCTGGGTTTCCTGAAATGCTTTGCCCTCTTACCAGGCAACAGCTTTTAAACAAAAAAAGCAAATGGTGTCTCTGAGCCTGCACATGGCAGGGGTGGGAGTGAGTATTGAGAGGTGATCCCTAAGCAGGATCCTTAGCCTGGAAAAGTTAAATGCATACTGAATTTTCTCCATATAGTGTTTGCCGCCAATAAAGCTGCGTGCCGGAAAGAGGACAAGACCAGATCTGCCTGACATTTGAGTCTGGTTTTCACAGCAGGCAGGGCTGGCACCCATTTAGCACTGCTTGAAAATTCCCTGAGAAAAAGCCAATCGCTAAGACACATAATGTTAATTACAGATAACATTGACTGAAATACCTGGAGGAGACAGGCAGTAGCTGCTGTCTGTAGAATCCAAAGGGATTTGTCTGAATGGCATTAATTTTTAACACTTTAATCAGGATAAAATCCCTCTACAAAGTCCTAAGGGGGAGTAGGAGAAGTCTGTTTAATTTTTGGAATATAACCTGAAGGAGAAAGCAATAATTTCAGCAACCTCTAGTGATGACAAAGTTCTTAATTGGACAACAGGAAAAACAAACCTCTCATTTTTACTCAAGCCATTTAAAATTCACAGAATCACAGCTGAAACCAGAGAGGAGCAATTCCATTATCTTTATAAGCCATTCCATAAGATTTAAATCTCTTGCATGCTCCTTTTTTTTTTTTTTAAGTGAGACTTCATGCTGCCCTGATAGACACTTCCCTGCTAAAGCCAAAGGGTTTTTTCCCAGGAAGAGGCAGGTTTCTCCCTTCCCCTGCTGTTACCATTTGCGGGGCTGGGTTTGGGGTGAGCTGTGCAGGGAGGACCTGCGCAGCGTGGGAAGGGGAGCGGCGGCAGAGGACCTGTTGCATTCCTCTGCACCCCCAGGAGATCTTCATCCCGCTTGAGAAAAATCCTTTCCTTCCAGAACATAATTGTGTGCTAATAATCTTTCAAAACCCAGAGCTGTATTCTACAGGTGTGTGAGGCATATGGCTTCTCCTCTATTAGCAATGCAAATTTAATCAACCAGAATAATATTCAAATGGGTGGCCCAGCACCAGCCAACAACTGACAAGCAGTTGTCACTTTCCCCTGCTTTTGACAAACATAAGAAAGAACTTTGATTAAAATTTCAGTTCTCCTTAAAACAGATATCCCTTCAAATGAAAGGAAGCAACGTCCTCTAGAAGAGCTATTGCATTTCCACTGTCACTTCCCAAGAAAACTGCTTTTTATGTCCAGATCTCAGCAACATCAGATAGAAAAATCTGTTACTTCCCAGTTGAAAAGCAATCCCTGTCACTAAACATGCTGTAATTCAGCAAAGTGACAAAGTTCAGGTTGATCTGCGTATTTTCCCATTTGGGATTTTTATTGCATTTCAATTTAATTTCATAGCACGATGCTGTTTGTTGTTGCCTGACTCTTGCTAATAGCTTCAATATGCCGTATGTCTACTCTTCTGTCTATCAAACAGCACCAGGTCACTGGGTTTATAGACTTCGCTGCAGAGCAGAAGTCTGGAGTGTTTTAATACTCCCCTCGCTGCAGCAGCACAACCTTGATAATCATGGTGGCTCTCCTGGGAGAGGTCAGCGTGGTCACGTTTAACGGCAAGGGCAACGGAGGCAGGGACTCGCCGAGGCAGGACCTGACTCCAGGCTGCTGTGCCCAGTTTGCTAATTGGTGTAAGTATGTCCTTCTGGTGATTTGCGGATGGTGGTGGTTGGAGTTTTGTTTGAATCTTACGGGAACGGTGAAAGAAGGGCAAGGACAGAACACAGAAACGAGGGTCTAGGCGGAGATTTCTCTCTGAAAAGCCACACGTTAAAACACGCAGGGGGCTGTTTAGGGATGGCCTATAAATCTGAGTGATACCCTATAGACTAAAGCAAGACACAGTCACTTTTCTCTGGGTGGTACTTTCTCAGTCAGGGCCCTACAGAGAGAGGTTGCTGTTGAGGCAGGTCCAGTCGAAGGAAAGCTCTGTGCCAGGCTTGTCCAGGGATCAGGACCAGGATCCCGTCATTGAAACCGTATTTGTTGTACAGAGATTCACCCATGCGCTGGGTCGTGTCACAGGTACTGCAGCTGAACAGGAGACTGCCTTCACTGACCCCTTCCCAGCTTAGCAGCCTCTCATGCTCCTGGGAGGGGATGACCTTGTTCCTCTGGGTGTTTGCGGGAGCTTTGCGGTCTTCCCAGGACCGCATGGGCCCTCTTGCTGCCCAGGGGACAGCACTGGCTGCGCATTGCTCGTGAAACTGGTCTTTTAGCTGCAGCGTAAATGAGTTTTGATCTGGCTGACACCAGGTTTGAACCTGATGGCGCTTCACTGGAGCTCATTCACGCTGGTGAAGACAAGATCTGGTCCCATAGCCTGCCTCCAAAATAATGGTATCAACGTCCTATGGTAGATGAAACTGCCTCTCTTTTCTGTTTCCCCATAAAATGCACATGGTGCTGCACCCCAGGGCCTCTTTCCCTTGTCACCTGGGCAGTTAGAGGCAACTATAGTGTCATCTAGTCGAGTAATTGTGGGAGGGCTGCAGGGCTCCGCTTAAAATCTCAGATAATTGTGGTCACTTTATTTTTTGTTCACTTAGTAAAAGAAAATGTGAAATTACCACCGCAGATAATCATGGTGGTAGTTTTCTTGTGTTCTTGTTCATTAAATGCTGGTTGCGAATGATTCGCTAATGACTCTGCTGAGTTATTTCAAACTAATATTTTTTATGGGACTAGAAACAGACTTTTTATTGAAAGCCCCTTTATCTAAAAAGGCTCTGCATGACACATCCTTTTAAAGGACCATTTGATCATAAAAAAAAAATCAACATCTACCAGACCGTTGCAGGAACATGGAAACTGAGTTGCCTGAAGATGCAGAGGTAGATTCTGTGCGTGATAAAGAAGGGCTTGGCTTATTTTGTAGCCTTTCTGCTACAGCAGTGAGACGATTGTACTCATCTGCCACTTTCCCAGGACCGGCCGGACGCAGTGCCTTGTAGACTTCAGCCGTGGCTGAGGTTGGCTGGTGGAATCTGAAGTTTTTAGGGATGCAGAGGCACTGTGTGGAGATGGGACAAACCTGGGAGCTGTGTTCCCATGAAGGAAATAAGAATATGGCCAGCCTAAGGAAAATACAAAGCTAAAATACAAATTCTGGACTTCAGCAACTAGACTCTGTCTTTGTGGGGAGCCAAGGGGGCTGCAGGCAGGTCTCCGAGATGCCCTCCTCCTGGCGTGCTGCTCCAGGGGCTGTGCCGCACCCTGTTCACTGCATCCCTGCCTTGTTTAGGAAATGGCATCTCACTGCCCTGAACTTTGTGGATGGGGTTTCTTACCCCAACTGAGGGTTTTTGATTTACGTGGGAGCTTGTTTGCAGGCTGTTTGCAAAGTTGTCTGCTGCTGCTAAGTTAGTGCTGTAGCCAGCGTGTTTCTGGCCTCCGGCCAGGTACGTGCGGTGCTTCCTGAGATACCGTCTGCTCCTTGCTTCAACATTTGAGTGCTGCCCATCAGCCCTCCTGTGCCATCACCCTGTGAACTCACCCATGTGGCCTCCAGCCTAACACGGGTGCTTCGTGGAAGGGCTGTGGGGCATTGTCTGGACCAACGCAGAGCGTTCCATGGGACTTGGAGGCTTTTATAGGCGGGGTGGCACCTGTGGCCCTGGGGATTCGCTGTCTGCTCTGCAGCCCCCCTGGCTGGGCTGCGGGGATGGGGATTGCTGGGGGGTGTGGGCGAAGGCAGTGATGCCGGGGTCCAGGAGCAGCCCTCCACCACCCCGTGGACAGTAGGACAGAAGGGATGAGCAATGGTCACAGCTCACAAGGGCGCTGCAAGTTGAGGCTGAAGCAGGGCTGCATTGGGACGGAGGTAAACATCAGCCCTCGCAGGAGGAAGCGAAGCCCTGGGGCTCCTGAGGCATGGCCACACAGGACTGTGGGTAGCAGAAATGCGGTGGCAAGCGCAATGTTCCCACTGCGCTCCACAGGGTATAGGTTTCACATGCATCTCTCGCAGAGCTTTTATTTTTGTTTTCCTGGGGAAAAGTACACTTCAACATCTCTTCTTGCTGTGTCTCTTTTTTCTCTTGTAGCCAGACAGGGCAGTGTGAGTGCCTGAAACATCTGTTGCGATTCTGGGGTTGTGGCTTGGGTTGGGTTTTTTGGGTTTAATAGAACTTGTTCAGCACTGACAAGCAGTGAGCAGAGTTTTCGGGCATTTCGATTCCCTTGATTGCTGATTTTTGTTTACTTCAACCTCTTGAAAAGTGATCTCTGCATGGGAGATGAAGCCATCTCTTTAGCTGCAGCCTACTTAAGAAAAAGGGTGTTTTTCTGATGCCTCTGTGTTTTTCCCCTGAGAAAATATGAAACACAATGGAAGGAGTTTAAGCAAAAAGCCAAAGTCCTTGGACTCCAAAGGCATCAAAGCTGAGCTACTTTCCTTTGAAAACAGTCTTTGGGCAGGCTATGATTATTCCAAGGCATTTATAATGCCACCCATCAGACAGGTTTTATCCTAGCTAATTTTGTCTTCCATTTCTTGATGCTTTTGTCAATTTTTTTTTTTTTACTTTTGATGCACTTAGCTAAACAAGCTCAAATACACTCCGAGGAGAAAATCCAGCTCTGGGAGGTGATGCAGCGTGGGCCCAGGCTGTGCAGGCGGCCCTTCCCAGGAGCCCAGTCTCCCCCAGCCCAGCAGAATGGCTTCTGCATTGGTTGCATGTGCCAGCAGATCTGGGTGTCCCCTCAGTGCCAGAACCCTGTGTTCCCCCCTTTCCTCTGTGCTCTAAATCCAGCCCTAAAAGAGCTCTTGCAATAAACTTTCTTCGTGAGCTTGAATGTCTGCAAAAACAAGTGCTTCTGGAGGTTCTCAACACGTTCTCATTAGAGTAGATCAGGCCAGCACAATAAGGTAGATGGTATTTTATCTTGCTTGGTTTTTAAGCAAAGCAAATGGAGTCCTGCAAGTGAAATATCCACACACTGATAGCGTTGGCATATGCTCCGTTCGTTTTCATCTGGGAAGGAAGCCTCTCAGATGGAGACTGCTGCAGATGGGTTTGCAGAAGGAAGGAGTGAAAGGTTAGCAGGGTCCCGCTGCTCCGCACAGAGCTGATCAGCTGCCATCAGTCTGTCTGGTGGATGTGGTCTGAGCGCGGCATGCAGAAGAAGCTGCAGCATTAGCTGAGTCTGTGTCCTGTGGGGCTCTGAGCTCTGCAAACCCAACTGCTTATGGGGTGAACGTGATATGCAGTGATGATACAGCATAAAAAGCCACAACCCTGGTGTCTAAGACAGCCAGAATGGCTTAAGGGGATTGATTCCACAGAGGGCCGTGCAGAACTGCATGCCTTTAATGAAATTCAAGCATCATAGATTTGTCCAGGTCATGAGGGAAAACCATCTATAAGTCAGTCTTGAGCTGAGCTGTGCTCAGCCCGTCCCTGTGGGTGGCTCTGGGCAGAAGCAAGCATCAAACACTTCAAAAGCACTTTGGGCAGGAGCAAGCATCAAAAACCTCCTGATGTGCTGCGAGGGTGTGCGTCCCGGGCTGGTTGGATGCTCTTCCACGCAGTGCCTGGGGTAGCCTCACCCCTCCCATCACCTGGCTTTTGATGACTTAGAGCAGGCATGAAACACTAAGGATTTACTGTAGAAATTGTGTTCGTGATGTCAAATCTTGAGGTGTGTTTTTTCTTATGGGCCTCACTCATGCCAGGAGTAAGGACCTCACATTTCAAAACCTGTCCTGTTCAACTGACCTCTAAATATTTGTCAAGCAAAATGTTTTCCATTTTCCTACCGAAGTTACCAAAGTATCTTTTCCTCTTACTACTTCTTTTCTTATTATTTTCTCTCCATCTCTGCTACCTGTGTAAGCTGCTTATTTGCATATAGTTACTTCATTACACTTTTTCTTTTGCTCAGATTGCTAGTTGTTACTTTTGAGGTTTTTAATTTACATTTAATTTTTAATCTTGTGAATTGGCTGTTGTCAAGATAGCAGCAAGCCAAGAGAAAATAATGGGTTTCAGAACAGAAGTAACGAGATCAGAAGTGAAAAACGTCCCAACGAGACAAACAGTGGCAAAAACTCATGAGGGGCAGATTTTGTCTCTCTAGCTCATGCCAATCAGGAATTTATCCTGCAAGAAACCTTGCTGATATCAATGGGGTGAGGATGGTGAGTGCAACCTGACCTACAGAAGAACATGTTTTGAGTCTTATTGTTTCAAGTTCCTTGGCTCCTAACAAGTATGGCCTTTCTGAAGGATGCTGGTACCCTCTGTCAGTATGCTCCAGGGGGTTGGAGGTCTCTGGAGATACTCTCTGTGACTGTGTCATACCTACACCTGTGCGAGTGAGCGACATCTCTGCCCATGCACGTTAGGTCTTTCTCATTCCTCTGTAAATGGCAGGGTGCTTTTGTGGGGTACCACGCCCCTTTGACAGCAGTGGATTTTGGATTTGTCCAAATCCCTTTCACCACCTCTTTGCAGAGCAAATGAGCTATTGCTGAAGGTTGGGTTGGTTGCTTGGTTTTCTATTGCGTTTGATCTGTGAAATTCCCAAGACGCCTAAAAAACAGTGGGAGTGCAAAGCAAAATAAAACCTACTGGAAAAGAGCAAGACTCAGCTAGCAGCAAAGGAGATGGGCTGCGTAACGTGCCAGTCTGAAACTGCCCTGCTCTGCTCCAGCCGGCGCTGGTCCCCCCGCACACAGAGCTGCACCCTGCTGCGGACTGTCCCCTCGTGCCTCGTGGTTGTTTTGCCCCGACGCCCTGGTGTTGGGTGTCCCATGCAAACCATCTCCTGCTGCCTTTGTTCCTGCAACAGCAGCAACAAAATAGTTCAAAGGCGTTACCCTCCGGGGCAGGCTGGAAGGTCTGTGTGTTTGAAGGGTGTCAGAGGGAGAGCGGAGGCTGGGGTCACCACAGGCAGGCGGAGAAGGAGCCACGCTCTGCTTGATGCTTTCCCGTTGCATCTTCCTGCAGGAAAAGCCGCGTTTGCCGTGCTCTCTGTGTGTGTGCACGCCTCTCTGCAGAACTGCCAGAAGGTCTAAGCCTACAAACTAAAAGCAGTAACCTTTAGCAATGGGCAAGTCAATTCTGCACGGGACTCCAAGCGTGATTGTTTGCTCTCTCCATGAGGAGGTATGGCTAGTGCTCTGGAGCCTGAGAAACGCGACGTGGGCTCCAAGGCAGCTGCTTTGGGGAGGAATTGCTGTCCGGATTCTTCCCTGTGTGCCCATGAAGCTCAGTGGAGGAGAGACATGGTCCCACCGGGTCCCTTCAGGAAAAGTCTGGGTGGGCTGTGAAGTACCTGACACTTGGCTCAGATGCTCGCTCCGTGGTAAAATAAAGGAGTAGGACACCTCTGACAGTTGACTGCAGAGTTTGATCCAGTGGGAGCATTAGTGAAAATAGGATTGGAAAAGGAAGCTTTTAGGGAAGTTTAATCTATAGTTGGGAATGCAGTGCCATTTTTAGCTCCAAACACAGGGAGCTTCTGAGGACTAAAACAATGAAGGGTGCAAAAACTGTCACTCTAGGAAGTATCTATGACTTTTCCTCAAGCAACTGTCTGTGCCAAACGGAAAGGAAAACAGGCAAACTAAAAAAAAGTGTCACGCTGTTGCTGCTGGTGTGTGACACAGATGCTAGATTTATTTAAAGCCTGGGACTAAAAGCTACACTAAATGATACGCAGCTGATTCGGGTGATGTATGAATACAACCCAAGTTGGAAGATTTCACAAGACAGTTTTCAAGGCAGAAATTGTTAAGAAGTGCCCTTTACACATCACCAGCTAAGTGGTGTGTATTTGCTGCTCGGAGCTACTGTGCCATTTGGACGTCTGCCAGGTTTGTAATGCTGCTTTAAAAGGGATCATTTGCCATGCGGAGTTTTTGCATTTTCTGTTATCCAAACAGACTCACTTGAATGTTAATTTGTTCCTGGCTGCCAAGGACCCAACTCTGCAAAAAGCCGAACGTGGCTGAGCCCCATGCCCGCCGGAGGGGCTGCTCCCATCCCTGCTCCGCCGGGCTGGGCTTGGAGTCAGGTGCCAGGGACGCTGGCTTGCTGCAGTCGGGGAGCAATCTGTCATTGGGATATGAAACATCCAGCCACAAAGGCATTTCCTTCTTTCCAAGTGCAATGCTGTGGCCTTGGCAAAAAAAGGACAGCAGCTTTTCTTTCCCGTGGGAGGTGACAGCTGGAGAGGGCACAGGGGAATATTTGGAAAAGAAAAAGCCTCTTGGGTTTTTGGAGACGGGCTACTGCGAAGCACCCTGGTCCTTAGAGAGACCCTGCCAGGGGATAGCAGAGTGGCATCATGAGTGTGGGCAGGTCAGCATGGGTGATCCAACCCTTGTGGGATCAAAGCTAAAGCCACCAGGAACTTCCCTGTACCATCAGCTCGCTGCTCCCACAGCACCTGGGCACCCAGGTCCTTCAGAGGCACATTGGGGATCCCTCTGCCTCGGGGGAGCCTTCTGGGAGGGGATGACCCCGTCATACTGGGACCCTCAGACCTTCTTGCCACCCCCGAGTTCTTTTCAAGGTGGCAAAACAGCAGCCGATGGCCTTGGCCTGGGCTCAAACAGGACTGTTTGTCATCTCATGTCTAGCTCTTTTAAGTCTTTGCAGAATCTTTTGATGGAAATACGTAGGTTTTTCCACGTGCATGTGGGCAGACGGGAAGCCACCTTGCTGGGTGGCTGCTGTTCATGGCAAAGTAAACTGCGAAGCTCCCGGGCTGGGGGTGGCTGGCCCGCAGGAGAACCAGGGGCTGGAGATGAGAAGGGAGTGAAATATTGACGGAGACTAAAGCAGATGGAAGAGGGCAGCAACGCGGAAGGTGTGACGGGAGGCAAAGGGTCCCTGCTCGTTGGGGTTGGTGCACAGATGGTGGGATGCAGTGCGTTTGGCGTGTCCTGTCGCCAGCCTCGCGCTAGGGCCAGCACCGGGATGATCCTTCAAAAGTCCTTCCTTCTGGAGGGAAAACTGTTTCCCTGGGCAAGGGCAGCGAGCTGGGGAGGGGACGCTGGGCTGTGGCAGTGGTACCACACTGACGCTTGGTGCGAGGTGTCGGAGCGATGGGGATGCATGGGAAAGACTCGTAGGTGCGTAAGCCGTTGGAAGGTCAAAAAGCAGAGGCTGATCTCATCGTTGGTTGGCATGTGTTTTACAAGGTGCTGGGATCTGCACTGAAACTTCACTGCTTTGACTAGAAGGCACCCAAATCGGTTCAAATTTAACTAAATCTTCCTCCTCCCGCTCAATTTCTGTATCAATGTTTCTGGATGCTTGAAGAAAAATGCTTTTTTTTTTGTGTGTGTGTGTCTGTATTTAGCCAAGGAAAGAAATGGGAGCTTGTTCAGAATTTGATTAAATATTTAAAGCACAGTTTCTATTTAGAAACTGGCATTTTATCAAGTTAAACAGCCCATTAAGCTCATAATCACACTCCATCTTTTGGGGCACAATGCCTTTGCATCTTTTGAAATGAGTATTTGTGTCATCACTCAGCATGCTCTGAGGTGAAATTAATCTTCCATTGTATTGTTTCATTTTACTGCTGACTGAAATAATATTTTCAATATCTTTTTCATTGTTTATTTGTGTTCTTTTTTTTGACGCATGACTTATGGAGGAAATTTGAAAACAAGTCACAAAATTGAGATCCCTGATAAGCTTCTAAAACTCCTTAAATATTCAGCTTAAATATTCTGCCATCAGTGTGCTTTGAGTAATTGCTTTTTTACCTCTAGCAGATGCAGTCAATGTCACTTCGAGAATGGCTGTGGTCTTGAGGCCCTCTTGGTGTTAGGTGATCAAATACTTACAGACGTGGTTTTTGCAGAACAGCGGTAGTCAGTTCCGGGGGACAGAGCCCACAGAAAGTCCTGCAAAGACCAGAAGAAAGAATTGAACTGTAGACTTCTGTAAGGACCAGGGATGTCAGAGCACATCCCAAACGCTTTTCGACAGATAGTCGCACCCCAGGCGTGAGAACCGAGGCTGTGCTTCCCTGTGCCCAAGGGCTGTGTCTGCAGAGTGGGAAGCAGGCGCTCTCCCAGTCCCACGCGCCAGGCAAGGATTGTCTCCGTGTCCGCTTGGGTGATCGCCGGAGCGCTCTGTCTAGTAAGTCAGGGTATACTTTTGTTAGAAGTGCAATTGTCATTCATTAGCCTTACTGCATGCACAATAACGTTGATTTGAGCAGAGTTCTTCTCCTCCCCAGTCTTCCGTCAGGGAAAGTTTTCCTTTTTTAGTTACCTCTAAAAATAAATGAGGTAGGCTGCTGTTTCTTTGAATGGTATGTCTGCTTTCTGTGACAAGGCTGACTTAGAAATACATTGCATTCGTAGACTGCGAGATGTGGCGATGTTTTAAAGCCCTGCATCTTCTTACAAATGTAATCTTTTCTATGGGATGACTACAAGATGTGGGTTATTTGCATTAAGAGACTTGCAATGAATGCTTGCAGGTTAATCTTATGGCATATTACTACCACTATAAAGGATAGTGACTGCAGCAGCAAAACCATCACTGCACTTTATATGTTGGAAGTGATGAGGTTGTATCAGCAGAGCAAGCAACTGAGCAAAATCTGTTACTGTTCGTGGGTTGGAAGGCAGTTTGATATCTAGACATAAAAGAAATGTAACTTTAGATCACGGTCTTCGCTCTGTGCCTCATACTTAGAATTAGTACCCAGCTTTTTCAAAGATGTTTCCTGCCATTGCTGACAGTGCATTTACCACAAGGAGTCCAAACACATCCTGGTATTGTAAGTTAGATCCTTTCTATGTCCCAAAAGTCTAAGTGCCGTGTTTTCTCCAGATGAACTCATTGGAACACAGACTTTCTCTGTCAAATGTTTCCCATGCTGATTCCTTCCCTTTGGTCAGCCAGGGGGTTACCGAAAGCAGAATTGCATCAGCCGAGAGTGATGTACCTGATCTTCTGCAGCTCTGCCCCCACCTGAAGTTCTGCTCTTCAGCAGTGGCTTTACACATGTCACAAATTTTTGTTTTCTTCTTGGGTTTCTTGTTCCGCTGTGCTAGTTCACGTGAGAAGTCTGATCAGCTTTCCCTTGCTTGTTGGTGTACGTGAAGCAGTTGTACACTTAAGATCAACTACAGTGTCAGTGTCTCTGAGGGTTACTGTAACTGCTGGCGTTGCTTATAAGTTTCTTTCTACCTATTAGTGCTAAGCAAGGGACCTTCCTGCTTTGCCTCTCACGTCCCCATTGACTATTTCCATGTTCTCATACTGGCTTTTCATGAACCTCTTTTTGTCCTGATCAATAATAGTCATCCACAAATCATTTCAGTGAGCAACGTGCAAGAAAAAGTGCTTCAAAAAACACCCAGAGTACAGACAAAGCCTCTTACACACCTGGTGACGTTTGGTTTCCTTCTGAATGAACTCCCAGTTCACTGAGCAGGAGGAATATTCACAAGCGTCGCTGTAACATGCTGGGTCTTGGAGACCTGAAATGTTGTTTCATTCTCATAATGTGGGGACAGCAAAATATGACCTTACACTAATATCAAGCAATGCATCAGTGGGCTATTCTTTTTTGCAGAAATGAGTACTGTTTATTAGACGAGATATTCCTTCATCCCAAATTTCCAGCGCACAATTGTTTCCTTGGTGAATATGAGTAACTTGCACACATTCTGCTAAGTTTCCTGACTGATTCAAAGGGGAGTGCTTGCAGCATCTAACCTAGAGAGTTTGGTCCCAAATGGGAGGCTGACATGACTTAAAATACCAAAGGACTGAGGAAAATATAAGAAATAGGTAAATAGAACTGTTGTTATTGTGAAAAACGTCACCACAGCAAATCTTACACTGTTATAGGATGATCTTAAACATTGAAACGATAAAGGTAAGGTGAAGTGTTAGCAGTGCATTCGCATAGGTGGGAAAACCAAATAAGCACTGTTAAAATTGAAGTAAAAACCACAGCTATACGGCAGATTGTAGTGGGATACAAAATAGGAGAAAACTTAAATATGTATGTATATTTTAAAACTCCATCATAGGATAATTTAAAGCACAGGCCAAGCAGCAGTGAGAAAAGACTTAGAGCTATTGTTTTTACACAGCTTTTAGTCATATATTAACTGTTTGCAATATACTCCTCTCCCAGAACCCAGCCTACAGGGAAGAATATTCTGCACCTCTGGGAAGAACTTGTGTAAGTGAGAAAACAGCTCAGGAGATGCTTTTATACCCTCTATCAAAAGATTGTGATGCTTGCTAAGAGGGGCAGGTGGGAGGGGGCTGTCTAGAGCAGTCAGATATGACCCCAAGTGATGACTGGGGGTCTTAAATAGTTAAAATCAATAAATAAGTAGAGTCCTGGCACTTGTTCCCAACACTGAAATGGGCTGTGGATTGCGTACTAAAGCAGGAGACCTGTGTGTCCGTAGAATGAGCCCAGCTACTAAGAGAACTGTTTGCAAAGATGTGCTTGCAGCCGCGATCCAGCTGTACATGGAAGGATTTTGAGGTACATCCCCCACACTCTTACCTCCTGCTCTCCTGCTACCTGTGGTCTTTTTCCAAGTAGATTTACTTCCTAAATAAAAAATACTGAACAGTAAATGTAAAATGCTTTAATAAAGTAATTTACTCACTCCTGCTGTGTTTTACTATAGACCTTGGATAAAAATAGACGTACACTTGGAAAGCCTGACTTCCTCCTAAATAATGAAAATGAGGAACTCTGTTGGATAATAAATATTGCAAATTAATGCAGCATTTTTAATAATTGTTCAACAATTTCAGATTGGTCATTATTTTCCTTTATTTTCACTGGTACCAAAGTAGGGCACTTCTATAGGACTATTATCTTGGCGCTTGCCCAGTCTGGGTTGGAAAGCACCGGGAGACTTTCCTTTCTATTTGACACTGTAAACCCCGATGTAGACTATTGTAACATAGCAAATGCAACTTTCTTCTCCTTTGTTGGAGGAAGGGACAACATAACCAGATCCTTCTCATCCAACAGTGTGATTCAAGGACCCATCACGCTGCACCTGGATGTGGTGGAGGGCTCGATCACTTCAGCAGCCCTGAGTTGCACTTCGGCTTCCTAGTGCGATGTCTGCTTGCAAGGGAAACTGTGCAACCAGGGCACATAACTGCTCATTTCCTAATCTACCCCAGTGGTGTCCTGTGTAAAGGTATGCTGGTATTTTAAACCCCTGTCACGGCAATGATGTGGATGTGTTATAATCACCCGCTCTTCTTTTCATGTGTCTGTCACCAGATGGCTGTTGTTGATGATTTATAGGATTGTATTTCAGACCTCATTAACCCACATAAGAGCATCTATGTGCTAATTTCATCCTGTCAAATATTATTTCTAATAAACATCCTGGTAGTTTCACCCAGTGGGGTTTATTGACTAAAACAGCAATAAGGCAGTGCCCACACGCTGATCTGGTGGGTCTGTCATTAGCGAGCAGGCTGGGTGGATACACCCCCTCTCAGCTGCCACACGCTCCTAGAACTGTCCCTGCTCAGCGTCTGTCAGGTGAAAGAGAGCCCCATTCAGCACAATGACATGGTTCCACTTAAAGCCCTCCCCTTCCCTGGTAATCTACAGCGTCTTAAAAAAAATACTCATAACACAGCCCCCTACCTAGGTATTTTCTTCTTATCTGAAGAGCTCATGCCAGCATTCTCAGCTTAGGCAACAAATTGTTATTTATGTCAAGAGGCTGAGCTACCGTCTGTTAGCAAAGCGGGGAAAATAGCAGTGCCTGAGGGCACAGCTGGCCCCACGGCTCCTGGTTTTGGGTGCTGGGACCCCAATTTCCTTTCTATGATGCTCCACACTTGCCCCAAATTATAGAGTGGTTGGGGGTGACACCCTCAACCTACCTGACGGTCTCCATGCCACCAGCGTCCAGCTCCAGTGTGTGGTTTGTAGCCAAGATTCAGGAAAAAAGGCAAGGTTTTAGCAAGATTATTAATCCCACATCCCTATTCAGGGCAAACCGCTGTTGCTAGGAAAAGTCCCATTAAAACACTCTTGTCCTACAGCCAACTCCGGGGAGTCCACAATCGGTGAGCACAACCCCCAGGGTGTAACGAGGCTCTGCTGGCCAGTGAGGCTGAATGCCGAGAGCATCCCTGCCAGTTTAGGATGGGCCTTTATTTTTCTCTACTCCAAAATAGCTACAGTCCATATGGCATTTTCTGACATTCGCAAAACTAGAAAACAATCCAACTTCACTGCGGTGGGAGTGCTGGGGTCAAAGAAAGAAGGTGGTGCTGGAGAAGGATGTGTGTGCATGCAGGGCTGAGGATACGTGAGGTTCCTGTGAGAGAGACCCAACCTGTGCCTGTAAAGCCATAGGGGAAAGTTGCTGGAGAGGACTTTCTCCTCTCTGGGCTGCTGCTGGTGATGCTCAGAGCACCTCCGCCACATCTCGCACTCCCACTTGCCCTGAGAGCGGAGCCAGGAGTGGGAAGCTGAGCACTAAGGGTGCATTGCAGGACTCAATGCTGTCATACAAGGTGTCCTATCAGCCTACGATGCTCGTTGCCAAAGGTAGGCTGTTAATGCAACGCAAATAACAATAAATCCTGGTGGAATAGCAACTCTGTGTTTAGGCCCATTCCCAATATTTAGAAAAACGGAGTGATATGTATTTATTAAAGGCTGCAACTGCTGTGGTGAGGATTGGTACTGCTGGTACCCGTCTAGATGAACAGATGGTGCTGCTTCTCCTGTGTTTTGTTACTGCTGTCGCAGACGGGGAGAGCTCCTGTTTAAGGAAAGCCCTGTTTGGCAAGTGTTATCTGCTGGGGCTTGAGATGAGGAAAGCAGCCTGGATGTCAGGTCCCTGCAATCTCTATCCAAGAGCCCGTGACTACTGACGTGGATGGCCCCTCTGGAAGCATCACCAGTAGACAGGGCAAAGCTAGGAAGAGAAAAGAGCGTCATAAGTCCATGCAAGTCTTTTAGCCTCTGATGTTTCACTACAGCCCCGGCAGACTTACAGAAGGAGGGAGGTTTCTTAAAGGGCGGCAGCTTCTGCGTTGCCTCGGTGTCGCGGTGCACACTCCACACCGTGGGGCAGAGCACGTGGCACCACTCTTGTTCGCTCCATCGCAGCAGAGTCCAGCAGGACCCAGCTGACTGCTGCTCCCGCAAGGGCAGCCTCGCACTGGCCCTGCTATTCTTCAACCCGCATCCAGCGGAGCTCAGCATCCTCCCACGAGACCCGGCTGCAACGCCTTGGGTTTGCCCTGATATTAACGCTTCGGGCACATCCACCCTGAAGAAGAACCTGGGCCCAGGCCCTTATCTTGCAAACCCAGGTAAGCCAAGCTTTCGTACTCTAAAGCCACACGTGGCTTTTATCAGAGCAGACTTTTACTAGAGTAGCCAAAGCTGCTGTGAAGTGGGTCTGGCAGGGAGATTTTTGGAGTAGTTTCCAGGGTCCTTTCCGCCTTGCTCGCCTGGGTCACTCTGAAAACTTTGTCTTGGCACATCATAAGAGCCCTTGGGTGGTTTGGCAACCAGATGAGCAACTAGTTGTCTTGTCCTAATAACCCTGCCTCCCATTACCAACTCCTGGCTTAAGCTCCTTTGCTGGCTGGGTGCGTGTCCTAATGCTCGCTGAAGTGGTTACGTTGCCAGACTAATGTTTCAGCAGCCCCAGACTGACTCCAGCTGCTCTTAACATCCCATTTACAGGATTTTCTCTCCGCTTCGCAGGGAGACAGTCCTAAGCAACGTGCTTAGCTCTTCAACAGGCTCTTCTGGCAGCTTCTGCGGTGAAACGCTGCAGGAAAAGGGCAGGGTAGCCTGCGATCCTAAAACGTTCTTGTTCCTCTGTGGTTGGCATTGATTCTGCCACTCAATTTCCCAGCAAGACTAAGTCTAAATAATTTATAGGCAGGGTTCTTTCCTGCCCCGAAGAGCTTCTTAAGAGAAATGTAACTTGAAGGAACATCTTCCATTCTCTTGTCATAGAAAAAAAGTTCTGGAGATGATCACCTATATCGGCACTTTTCCAAAGGTCACAAGCCTAAAATTGTTCACGGTTTGTTTTTATTTATATTTTTTATATAATATGAATGCACAACTGAATCCTTGTTATATTTAAAACTCATACACCAAAATAATGAAAATGAAATGTAAAGGAGTTGAAGCAAATGGACTTTGTTTCCACAAAAGTCTGTTAATGAGCAGAGTATTGATATTTGCTTTACAAATGGGGCTTTTTAACTTGGAAAGCTCATTAATAGGATTTCTTTTTTAACTCTCCTGCCTTACAGCTTAATTTACCTCTGCAGCATCTTCATTTTTCAGATGAGTTTTCAGATGAGCAAGCAGTAAAGCGGTCGTCCTTTGTTGGGGAATTCTTCAGGCTGTTTCTGCATGGTGGCAGAGGGGGATGCAGGCTCCTCGAGGGAACGCTTTGGGGTTCCTGCGCTGGTATCCAAACCGCTGAGCATCCTGCTCCGAACTGGACACGCAGGTGCTCAGGGATGCTCAGCTGGGTTGGTTACAGCCTGCCAGCTCCATACCACCTCACACCCTTAGAAATATTTTTTCATACAGCTCTTTTTCATACACTCTTTTTTTCATACACTCTTTTTTCTTTTCAGGACTTTTTTTTTTTTTAAGAAGTTCTCTAACCATTTTTAAGCAAAGACCTGGCTGCACCCGCATCTCACCCAGCAGTCCCCGCTCTTTGCCCAGCTACGTTCCGCACTGCGGGGCACTGAGCCCCGCGACACCGGTCACAAAGCCTCAGTAAAGCTCACGGGAGTCTCTGACAAAACCGGTGACATGCCAGCAAGCTGCTCTTACGGGGTTTTGCGGGGGCCAGCAACATGCGATGCCAACCGCCTCCCGCGGCAGGCAGTGGCCGGAGGGGGACGGCTGTCCCCTGCTGCAGCCGGACTCCAACGGAGGCAGCGCCTGCTCGTGTTTCCCAAACGTCCCTGTCACTTAAACATGGCAATTTAAAGAATAACTGTCAGATGATTCCCAGTGCCATCTGTCTAAACATTGCTTTTGCTAGGAAGTCAATTAAGCTATAGTTTTTCTTTGCAGGGAATGATAACTGCACTCTGATGAGAAATGCACTTGATAATTTAATAGGCATTTTGTCTTTTTTCTAACAAGCTGTGTTGATTTCTGAGTAGTCTGCTATTCACTAAGGGAGGAAAATGAACGAACTGAAGTAAAACATGAGAAGATCCAGTAATGTGAAGGATATTTAATTTCTGCAAACTAAAAATAAAGCTTGTGAGCTATTTGGATTACTAATATTTGAATGATAAAGAAATTTAGGAAATGCCAAGACAGTGTGCGTGGAAAAATGACAGCTTTTTAAATTAAAAAGAATTGTTTTAGAATAATGGAAATAATCATATTTTGCATTTTGAAGTAAGAAAAATGTTTCCCTGTCAGTATTTCTGTGTAGCAGAGTACTTCCAAGGTCAAAATCAAAATGTTCAATAAGTTTTCAGGGCTCCAGTTGGAAAGAATCAGTCCCAGACTGCGAGAGGCTTTTTGACATTTTCAGTTCACAGAAGTTTTTGACTGTCTTTGGTCCTAGAATATGGAAAAACTTCAAAGTCTCAAATGTAATATGATTGGAAAACCTTTTCCCACTCAACCCTGGTGCTTTAACTGACCGTCTTTGGCAGAATTGTGGGACTGGCCACACCAACCAGGCAGTGCTTTACCTGAGGGCAGTGACTTCTCAGCCTTGTGATAACCCCGAGAATGGTTTTGGCTGAATTTTTTCCATCGCTGGCCTCTACACAGGTTGGATTTTATGGAAAACCAGCCGCCAATTCTGAAAATGAGTTAGCTGGGCAGTTCGAAAACAAATGGGATTTTATTTTTATTTATTTTAGAACGGCGTTAGCACGTCTGTGCAGCAGTCCAGCAAGGTTTGTCAGCAGATGGTGCGTCTGAGGCTGAAAACTGCCCCCGGGAGAGTCTTTTGGGCTGTGGGAGAGCAGCGATGTTTCGCTGAGCTGGCAGCCCTGGCCCTAGTGACTGCAGGGACGTGACCGGTGCGGCTGCTTCATCCCTCCTCCCTGAGAAATACAGCAGCGAGCAGGAGCCGCAGGGACGCGGGCAATCCCAGAGCTGCTCCCTTGAGTCGCAGGAAGCCCAGCGCAAACGGGGAGAGCTGAGGTTGTGCCCTCGCAATGAACAGTGGGTGCACTGGGTAAAGCGTCCCGAGAAGCGGGTGCAGATGCAGGCTCCCTGCCAGAGCAGAGGAGCTCGGCTGAAACAGCATCACCGTACCTTTTCTATCGGAAAATGCTTTTTCCTCACAACCGAATAGTGGAGGGGGTGGAGGGAGGAACAGGAGGCACAGGGACACTGTCCCACGCTAGCTGGCAGCCCTGTGGTGCCTCTGGGGCCCAGAAGGTCTGAGTTTAAGTCTTCCTCCAGTTTGGATCTGCTCTGTGTGAAGTACAAGCAGCTCCTGAAAGCTGCTGCGTTTCCCCGAGAGCACTGCCACTTCCCAGGCCCTCTCCGCTCATCGCTTGCAGGCAGACTCTCAGAAGAAGATGACTTTATTAATGATTTAAGCCTTGTGGGATGGAGACTGACACCAGGTGAGTGATGGGCAGGGTGTGGGTGAGCTGTGGGGAAAGGGAGAGGCTTGGAATGAGCCACGTCAGGAACCGACCAAGGCGGGGACAGGGCAAGAAACAAAACGAGCCAGGATGAGGAAAGCCCCAGGTTTACATTGGACAAGCCCTTGTTTTGTCTCCTCATGTTTTCATAATAAAAGTTAAATACGGCAAGTAGCAAGTCATCCATATGGGGCCACATTTTTTTCTTCACTGTAAATCCACCTATGCAGCTGGGGAGTCAGTCCCAGCATAGGTGCAGGGCTGGAGCCACCTCAGTTTGGTGCCTGATACTTGCCAGAACTGGAGAGAAATTCTGCAAACAAACCAAGCAGCCTGTCATTCCTCTGTCACAGCACCTCTTACCCCGTAACGCAGGCAGGTCCATAGGTTTGTGACTGATAGGGTGTTTTTATAAGCAGTCGCTACTCAGCTGGTTTTACAGCAGCGGCAGCCTGCTAGCAGAAGAGATGTGCATCTCTGCCACGCTGCACTGAGTGCTTAAACAAACCCCACAAATAATGTCTGAATATGAGCTTCCACCCTAGCAAGAGGTGACATAAACTGGTATAACCCCCTTGGGGAGCTGCATTGTGTTTGGCCCAGGATCACCCTGGCATGGCAGAAGACCAGCCGGTGCCCACGTGGGCACAACCCGGGAAAGCATCACGCACCAGGTCAGAGCCCTTCCTGGGGAACCCTCTCATCCAGGTGTCCCACGACACTGAGCACAGCCTCCCATGGCAGTCTGCTCCTCCTCCTCTTTCTCCCCTTCCCTGCATGTTTTTCTCATGACTCTTTGAATCTTTATTACAGTTTAAGCCCCATCTGTGCTAGAAATTTGCTATAGATCCTGAAGCAAGAAATACCGTGTCTAGGACTGCCACGTAATGAACGTTTTCCCTTGGACCAAGTACATGCAGAGAAAAGCAAGATGCAAATCACTCACAACTGTTTTGTAGAAACGGGCTTACTTTTGCACTTTTTTTGCGAGATGACTTGGAGGAATCTGATATTTTATGGACTCGACTAATGACTCACATATAGATTACTCTCTAGTCTGGGAACTCACCTCTCTGCAGCTCAAAGCGTGTTTGGAAAGATCAGTCTCAGCTCACAGGCGATGCGAGGCCGAGGGCTGCGTTCAAGGTGTCCCAGGAGGTGTGATGGGAGCTCGCTGGTCCCAGGACTGCTCCCGGGTCTCTCCTGCTACCAATCATCCCCATTGCTTTGCTTTCCCCTTGCCAGGAGGAGCTGCCCAGGGAGAGGGCTGGGAAAGGCCCAATAATCCGGTTGACTGTGGCACAGTTAGAAAACAACAGAGCAAACTTCAGAAAGGACACCAGGTTTTAGGATGCTTCCAGTTAACCTGAGGGCAGTCTGAGGTTTATGTAGCAGTTAATAACGTGGTATATGCTCCTTACAGGTTTACTGGTCTCTATATTCTTGAAGTTATAGTTGTTTCTACTGAGTTGAAAGCTCCGAATATAATATCCTGAGACTAAGCTCTGCTGCTTTTGAACGTGAGCGTATGTGAATGCCAGAGAGAAGAACAGAGATTAAGATATTGCTGAGATTATGCCTGAAGCAAGACTACTCCACGGCAAACAGACGGATTTCATGTTTAGGGCACTGAAGAAATGTGAGATGGCCATCTGCCAAAGGTTCCTGTGAACCCTCAAACAATACCGCGAGGCAAAACAATACTGTAATTTAACCAGAGGGTGAGTAATACTGCTCCTGGCAGCTGCGCGTGGGCTGGAAATATTTGCACAGCCTACACCTATGGATCTTCTTGGGATCCTGTTGGCCATGCTCCTACGGAAAGATCACGTCCTGGCACCTGGGGTGGGTACCCAACCGCTGGGCTCTGGAGCTTAAAGGACTAATGTTTTTCTGGTGCTGGCAGAGATTGCTCACCTGAGAAACACCCAACAGAAGACCCTGGAACAGCCCCGAATACCCTTTAATTGAAACTTATGATTTGGTTTTTTAAAAAACCCCACATATTAAATTACTGCAATAGTTGAGGAAAGGACTGAATGCCACGGAGCTGCTTCATTTGAATAAAAGATGTAAATTACTTCTGGAACAGGATTGAGTCTTGTGGCTGGATGCTCTCTAGCAGAAGGGACAAAACTTGGTTTAAGTCCCTTTGCTGGCATGTACCACTGGGCACCACTGGACTTGTTGCTGAGCTTGCTTGCATCATATGGTTTTAACTTGCATTTTATACAGCAAACCCCCTCTCCATTCCTTCCCTTTCTACCTGGGAAATGTCATCTCTAAGTCTAGGGGCTGTAGGATAGGGGCCGTAATTCACCCGTTTTTCAAAAGGCCCTTCTGAAATGCATGCACCATTCAAACACTGCTTTTAAATATCCCCCTCCCAGGGCATAGCTCAAGACTGACTTAGCATGATTGTAATTCTGAGTAATTCAAGTTTATGGCAGCTAATCTGTTGGAAAGGATATGTTAAAGCAGCATTTGGCTGACCAAGTACATTATCTGATAACTGCTAGTAACTTCTGCTGTGTGATCTATATCCTGATACTGAACTTAACCTGCAGCAGCTTATGAGACTATAAAGAAATAATAAAACCCAGTGTAGACTTAAGGGAAAAAGATGAAATAAAAGTTATTGAAAAGCAGCTGGTGAAACAGTTGAGGCATTACAGTAGCAACAGTAATCAACAGCCCTGCTAAACCGATGGGCTGCACGACCTTGGTTGGGAGAAGATATGGAATGGTGCTGTCTGACTTGAGCTAGAAGAAATTCAGGAAAATGAGGGGATAAAATAGCAGCCTATCAAAACTGATCCTGTTCAAGGGTACCAGAAGGGATTTCCAAGGCTTTTTTTTTTTTGCAGAATTAGTAAAGTGCTTTGAAATTTCTGGGAAGCAAGAAATTGCTTGGCAGGATTGGTGGATTTTGGTGCAGTGAAGGCTGAAGAGTGAGCCCTCGCTGCTGAGCCAGGCAGAGGAAACGTGCTTGGCTGGGTCTCATTTTGGAAAGTCTGAGGATTGCCATCAGCATCCAATGGGATGGGGTGGCACGGAGGAATTGTGTGAGGTAGATGCATTGAATCAGCAGCCAGCCTTAGATAGGCTTGGGTTTGGGTGCTAAGGAAGCACAGTCTTTCCCACCCTGCTCAGCAACCATATAAGGTTGCTTTGACTCATTTCAAAAATGTTTTGGAGATTATGTTAGTAATCCAAGCTGCTCATAGCCTGCCCATGGAGAAGTATTAAACAGCTTATGCAGTTTTCCTCCTGCCTGCCACAATTTTATTTATGTGCCCATTTCTGCTGCTGGGGCCACTGCACAGTGTGGAGGGGTTGGGCTCGGTGCGGCTCCGACCACACACAGCGAGGACAGGACTCGGTGGCCTTCCCATCCCTCCTGCCACCTACTTGCTGCTGTCGTGGTCCCTTGAGCAGGTGTTTTCTAGGTCAGGCTGCAATTTAGTCAGAGATTCATTCAGTTAATGGCCTGTGCAGTGCCAAGCTGAGTATGAGGAACTCATTTCCCACCTTCAGGCAATGAACCCAGTGACCCTTTGCCATTGCTGCTCATTGAGTCCCGTTGAGGAGTGCTGGGGTAGCTTTGCTTCAAAAAAGGAAATGTGCTGATGAATCAGGAGCAGTGGCAGGCTCCCAAAAGGACTTGGCCCTTCTTTTTAATAAGGTGTTTTACTTTGTAACCTTCCCATCATTTTTAATACGCTCTTGTGCTGTCAAAGCCACACTTGGCTATCTTTCTCATTTTCCATCTGCTTATGAAAAGGGCTTACGAGAGATGAATGATTAAGAGGAGATTCTGTTGAGGATGGCTGCCCTGTGCAAGCAATCAGGGGTCCCATCTGGCTTTCTCTGGGTTTCTTTGGTCTAGTTTTCCAAAATAATGTTGCTGATATGGGGAGCAGACCCTGGCACATGTGTATGGCCCAGACTCCTTTCCAACGGGGGCTTGGGGTTGGCGCTGGGAGGGTTTATCCCATATATTTAATTTTCTATCTTTTCTTGTGTCTAATGGAACTGTACCTGTATTGCTAAGTGAGAACATGGTCCTACTGCCTAGGTGTGAGCACATCAGTCAATCTTTTTAGCAAGTTTTTTTCAAAAGACTTAAGTGTGATATAAAAATGATTCATCTTTAAATTCAGCCTGAATGCTTCATCATGCTGAACTGGAAACTCTTGTTCAAAGCTATCCCAAACAGTTTTCTGAAAGACAGAAATTACCCAGCAGATAGTCCTTACAATGTCTGCCTTGGAGTGATTTGTTACAGCAAAATGAAACTGTCCAACAGTAATAAATTAAAAAAGAAATCCTTTTCATCAGTGCAATGAGAATGTAGTTTTTATAATTTATTATGGCAGTGTCAAAGAAATCTATTGCATACACCTAACTCTTGGAGCCAGGAGAGATTTCCTATAGCTTCTGTTTTCTTCTTTCTTGCAGGAAATAAGCCTGGCCCAGAGATCGTGGCAGTGCCCCTCCAGACCTAGCTCCCACAGTGATCAACAGGAGCTATGTTTTTGGCTGGAAGAGAAAAAAAACCAGCTTATTTTTGCCCATATTTATGGCAGCTGGCTCTAGCAGTGTCCATAACTGCTCACCAGTAATGGTGAATCCCAGTGGGGGATTCAAAACAGGTCTCCAGAGAGCCTCTTTCTGCCTTGAGTAGGTTGTTAAAGCATAAATCTCTTCCCAGACAGGCTAGCGTGCCCCTCGCAGTTTGTTTGTTGGGGAAGGGTTCGTATCACGGTTCACAGTGATGTTTTTGTTTGCCCATAGTGATAAGTGTGTTGTTGCAATCCTTTAACTCGTGCAGCGTGTTCGAAACAGAAAGGTCTTTCGCGCATTCCTGCTTCGCTGCTCTCAGCGAATTACCAGTCGCCGGCTTTAATTAAAGGGTAACTCAGCTACACTTAATAAGCACATCAGTCATTGATATTTCTTAAAGCTTTGTCTGGGTAAATTTATATAACTTCAATTACAGGAATGGCTCAACATAAAAATGATGCTTCTTTAGCTGCTGTTTTTACTTCTAAAGGTCTGAAATGTATTTTTTAGACCAATGAGCTTTATGAAGGGCTACAGTGCATTCAAAACAATTCCTGGTAGCTTTTCCAGGGAAATATTTCTCCTTCTCTTCATGATGTTCCAGATCCTTTGCATGTTTGATAGGCTGCCTTTTATCCCCTGAAAGGGGGAAGGAGCTCTGTGCCCCAAACCAGCCTGCTCCTGTGCGTCCTCGCTTGGCCCTAAGCGTTCAGAAATACTCGAAGACCGCTCTCCTACAGCCGGGTCAGGGCGATGGCATGTGAGGACCCTGCCATGGGTCCCTGGGGGAGATGCTGTAGCTGGAAAAGAGAGCAAGACCCGCTCTCCTCTCTCGCTTCCTCCACTTTACCTCCATTTTCCCCACAGCCCCTTGAGGCAGGAGGGAAAAAGCCCCCCTACCTCCGGGCTGTGACGGGGCAATCCAGCTGCCCAGCAGCAGGTAGCGCAGACATGGAAGTCCTGACATCGAGGTAGAAATAATGCCACCTCCACCCATAAGCCATCCTTGAAATTGTAATTGGGTTGTTGCACTGAGATGAAATGTGCTTTCTACTTTTTAATGTGTTTATTAAGTTGGCAGCATATGATTTATTATTTTCTTAATTATTAATTTTCTTGCTCGTAAGTGCCTGGATTTTTGTAAGTGATGAGATGGGGAAGTGTAATGCTGTCACTTAGGAACCTTAACTGAAATGAAGGGTTTGGCTTTTTAATGCAATTTATATTTATGAGAAACTAATATAAGATCATTTTATATTATATTATCAAAGTAATATAACTAATACAAGATGATTAAAAGAATGATGGTTGGATAGGTCAGATATGAACTGATGTGAGCAGAAACTGAACAGCTGTGGGGTTTAGGTCCTAACTTTGCAAAACACTTAAATACTAGCTTAATTTTGTGGGCGGGGAGGCTGTCCTGTGTTAAGTCCTAAGTCTGAAAAAAGTTATTGAGCATTGCTCAAGGCTACCTAATATTCTGTATTCTGTAATATAGTGTTTGATCTAGGGCAAAATTGAACATGGGATAGGTTCAAGCAGAAGTTTTGCTTGCATTCATTCTCATGAAGCTTTACCTGCTGAGCATCTGCAGAAGATGCACGTGTAGAGCGTGGTGAGCAAGGCTGGATTAAACTGGTTTAATTCGAGTTCATCGTTTCCGGGGGGTTTTCCTACCACTGTGGGTGAAAATAAAGCTCAAGTAGTGGGTCTAGTTTTAACAGTCGCCGATTACCTTGAATACCAGCAAGTGTCATCCAGGCAAGGCAAAGAACCAGTACTATACCACTTCTGTAAGTTATGAGCACAGGGCACAGTCGACACTTTTATTAATACATGTGAGGAGTTCTGAGCCTGCTTGTAAGGGAACAGAAGTTACTCATGTGCCTTCAGAGCTCCTTACTCAGTGCTCTGTCTGTCTGTGAAGTTTCATAATGAAGTAATTCAGAATTAAGCAGTCATTGCAAGTAAAGAAAAACAATCCATTTGAATCCTTTGCATTAAATGTTCCTTTAATTCACAGCAATATTTCATTTTCATAGTACTGCATATGCTGTATGAGGACAGCGATGCTTTTATTCTGTAATTCCAGTTCAAGGAGGGGAAAAAAAGCAACAATATTTGAATCCCCCTACTTCAAACTACTCTCTGACAAATAAGTTTTTCCTGATATAAATTAAGGTATTGTCAGAATTCACTTTTCTCAAATGTCAAGGTCAGCTAGAGGTTTGTAAATTAGTTCATGCCAAGAGAAACTAATGAACCAGTTAAAAGACTGATATAGAGGTTTGGCTCTGTGAGCATGTTGGTTAATCATCTGAGAGTCCACTAAATATGCTTTTGATTACTTTCTTGACTTTATTTCTGTATTTAATTTGAATACATCTTAGTCACAACCTCATTTTGCTAGGAGTCACATATCTCCACTGGGTCTTCTTGGAACATTTTTAGTTTCATATTAAACAAATATAGAGTAAAGGCTCTATAACCAGCATGGGGAATGGTCATAGCAGTTATTACACAGATATTTTAGATACATCGATATAGGTGTGACATAAAACAGGAATACAAGTTGTACTTTTTTTTTCAAGGAATAATCTACTCAAGTGAATGGGTAGCTCCAGGTGGACTTTGCAAATGCTGTGGCGTGATAATTTCCCAAGGATCGATACCCCAAATGCCATCACAACTATTAAAACATCCCTCCCGCACGCTGGAGAAGGGGAGAGTAAGGATTCATTTACAGACATCCACGGAAACTTCATCTTCTCAGAGCTTTGGAGATGCCAACAGACCCAAATCAGGCAGGGAGCAGGCAGCCCCCTTGCCAAGAGCAGGGTCCTGCCCAGACACTGTCAGCAGGAACTCCTGAGGTCTCTTTCCTCAGCTCGCTCAGTCTGCCACATTTATTTTTAATTCTGTGTAATCACCTTGAATTCTTTTCATGAGTTGTTTGAACCTCATTGCCTCTCACTGGAGAGGTAACACAAGATTTGCAGAGGCAGTACAACCTTTGCCTGAAGTTTTCCTGTTGACAACTTCACGACTGGGCTGTTTCCTCTCCCAGTTTATTGCACCGCATTCCTCTCAATTTTCATCAGTGCACAGAAAAATCACAGGCGCTGGCTCATGAAAATGCAGATTTCTTTTTCCTCTTCCAAATCCAGCTTCATTCTTTTTCTAAGAAGGGGAGTTGAGGTTTTAAGTCAATAGTTTGACTACATCTAATGTGAATTGATGGTAGAGGCAGGCAGCTTAATACTGCATCATATCTGTTGGGAACTCCAGTATGTTCCTCTTCAAAATGAGTGTCCCCCAGGCACATGTTGCTCTGCTGACACCCTAAGAGATGCAGTTAATCCCTTTTGCTGTGAAACTCAGCAGCCTCAGTTCAGCCAGGAGGGGAAGAGCCTGGCCAAGGATTACAAAGGCATGAGAAAAGCAAACGGGTGAGTGCAAACCATGAGGATCCTCTTCCCGCACCCTCGGGAAGGGGACACAGCCAGCACCCCGGCTGAGGGAGAGGGTCCTCTGGGAGCTCTCAGAAAAGGCAGCCCAAGGATGCGAAGGCGAGAGGAAATTTTCCCTCTCCCCACCCCTTCCCGCAGGGCTGGGATGCGGCAGCCGGGGCTGGACCGCTTCCCCGGCAGACCTGGCCAGGGCTTCACCAAGTGATGAGACCGAGTCCCTCCGGGGGATCGGTGGTCATGGAGGGACACCCCCTCCCAGGGGCTCCTGACCCCTGGTTGTGCCTCCAGCTCTCATTCTTTTCCAAATCAAAATTTCCACTAACCTCAGTGGCCCAGACTGCCAGGCCTTTTAAAGCCTTGCAAAAGGAATGATTTAAATAAACACATGATCTGACCTCCCAAAGGAGGGCAGATAATTAAGCACCAATTTGAACAACATTTTAAAAGCCATTATGGATTTTATTTGCAGATCAGTAACTGCTTAAATGGATGGCTTTAGGGCTAGAGAGTGATGCTCATCCTTACTAGATGGGTAAGGTGCTCTCTATGGGCAGCTGTGTTTGGACACTTCTAGGTTGTCTTTCTGAGAGCTAAAGGAGTGACTGGTTCAGTGCTAGCCTAGTTTTGCAACACAGACATATTTTAATCAGGGCTAAATTGCTGACAGCGTAACGGAACATGACGATCGCACATTTGTTTCACTCATGAGCAATGCAACTGGTGAAACCAAAGCAGATAATTAGAGCTTATAACAAAACAAAAACATTTACAGTAGGTACTACCAGAGGAGCAAGTGGAGCCCATTTCTCGTTGATGTTAGGGTCCCTCAACCCCACCATGACGCTGAAGTTACGGTCTCTCCCACATCCCTCATTAGTTAAGGACAGTGGGCAAGACCCAGGAAAAGATCGCAAAGCTAAACCTAGTAGCATTCATCTGACCTATCCTCTCTTGGTTTTCCCCACACACTGCATTGCCTCACAGTTCAAAGAAACCTGATTATCTAACAGACTAGTAAAAACATTCCCCTGTTTTAAACAACTCACTTTTTCAGGCAGTTGGAAGAAAGTGGAAAATTCCATGGAACAGCAACAAAAAAAAAGAGAGCTGAAGGGATGCAAAAAAAAAAATTAATGCTGGGTACAGTTTTATTTACCTGTCTAACGGCAGCAGGTAAATACTGATGTCCCTGATTATCCGACTGCAAAACGTGGTGCAGCGCGTGAAGCAGCAGCGAGCTGCTGGCCACCAGCGGCACCTGGAGCCGTCTCCCTGCCCCACGGGCTGTCCCCGCCTGGGCAGCTCACCGAAGGGAGGGACTCCCCTTTTGGCCTCCTAAGCCCCAGAAATCAGAAGCAGATATTTCTTTTGGAACATAAAGCTGATGGGGCTTCAAATGTTTTCAGAGCCCAGACCAATGTTGTCCCCATTAGTCAGAGAAATATTTCTTCCTCCTCTGAAATCCTAAATCAGCTCTTGGTTCTCAGGTCTTACGGCAGAGATTTCCACTGGTTAATTGTGCTGGTTTTCAATAGTTCACCCTCTAGCTGCTTGTCCAACAGTGAATTGCCTAGTTTATCTCCGCTGTGTCCCACATCCCAACTCCGCTACATTATTTTAAAACATAAAAAAACCCGCAGGAACAAAAACCAAATGTAGCTAGATCCCTGGGAGCACTGAGACCTGCTACCTGAGGTGTGGTTAACCAGCTGATTTGTGCAGTGCTACCAAGAGCACTCAGGGAAGAATTAGCATCCTGAGGAGAGCACAATAACACCTTAAATCTTGGCCTTGGCTAAGTGGCAGCCTATGTTAATATATAATAGTATAAGCTAAATCAAGGAAGATAAATATAGAGGACTACCTCACATCAGCTCCCACATGGATCCAAAAGAAGTGAAATAATACATTTTCTGATCGGGAAAAAGCCTGAATTGAGACCAGCTTTGTCTTGAAAGACATATCATATCTGCTTATATTAATAAGAACTGCTGGCTTTTACCTAGAATAAAACATGCCTGGATTATTTTCAAATTACTCTGTAATTACAACAGAAAAAAATAAGAGAAATGTGTATCTATACTAAAGCCATTACACTGAACATCTGTGAACTCCAAGTCAGGCAAGGTTACAGCTGATGGTTGACTGTGTTTTGAGGCTAAGAGTGCAGATTTTAGGGCTGATAGTTATTCCATGAGTGGGTTATCATCTCCTATTTCAGCGCTTTTTGGTAGAAATCGTGTCAGACGGAGGCTCTGACAGCAGGTGAGATGCACAGCCACATATGAAGCAGGAAGGCAGGAGTCTGAGCATGGTTTTGTATGTAATATGTGCTCATTGAGCTGGGTCCAGGGCTTGCGGTGACCTGTGCAGAGGCTCCCAGCTGCACTTGTATTGTGAAAGAGCATGTGCAAGTTGGGTTGGACGCTTGATAAACGTATGCAAGAGCATGTGATGTTTTCTCACTGATAAAAGAGTGATTGAACAAACAGTCCTCGGTGATGACCCACTGCAGAAACCACAAGGAATAGGGATTACTTGATAGAAAGCAACTGCAAGATCAAATAAGCAAGTACTGCTAGAGGCATGGTAAGAGGTGTTCTGCTGTATCTGCAGAGGAAGGGCTGGGTTTACTGGGCAGCCTAAATCCCTGTGGGAAAGATGGAGAACTTGTGAGATACACAGATTACCAAGCAAATGCTCAAACACAACATTGGTTTTAACCTCTGTCAGGTCCCCAAATGAATCCAAGTTGCCAGCCTCTCCTTCATCGCTAGCTGCATGGCTCACACCATTACCCAATTTAGCCTAATTGGGACCCAGCCAACTCTCCAGCTGCTCATTGTTAAATTAGCTCCACTCAAGCAGGGGCAGCTGGAGGCTTGTGGCTGTTGAGCTCTGCCTGCTGGGCTGCAGTTGCTCTTTCCAGGGTATGTTGCTTGTTTGGACTACTCTGTCCTACCATTTTCTAGTGGCACTTTAGGGACTCCTGGCTCCCTGGACACCCTGGGATGCCTTTGACCTTGCAAGCTGTCACATTTGCAGAGCTCCTCTTGACCAGCTCAGCCAGCAGCATCCAGCACCTGGAGCCAAGGGAGATGGAGAGAGGGCAAGGTTTGTGCCCACAAATTCAGGTAGCTGAAGGTGGGGTTGATATGGAAAGCCCAGTGCCCCATCGCTGTGCTTGGGGTGTACAAGCCTGTGTCTGTCCAGCATTTTTCCAGGGGAGATGGCCTCAGCAGGTGGTGATTTTCAGCTTTGCTCCTCATGCTCCTTCCCAGGGCAGTCGGGCTAATTACTGTGGATGGGCTGCTGCAGCGCCGCGGGAGGTTATACCTGCTCCAGAGCTCATCCGGGCTGCGAGGGCTCTCACACCCCCCCGCCTGCTGAGGATGGGGGCACTACTTGGCCCTTGCTGTAGTAAGAGGTAGAGGCAGAAGCCCTGTGAAGCCTTCCTGGTTATCTTCCTTTCTGGTTTGTGTGCGTTGGGAGTGAGTTCAGCTGCAAGGAGATAGACAGACCGTGGAGATCTTGTAGTTTAATTTGAGATTGTCACCTAGAAGTAATAGCGTAATTATCTTTCTGTCCTGGTTCTGGCTGGGATAGAGTTAATTTTCTTCCTAGTAGCTGGTATAGTACTGTGTTTTGGATTTAGGATGAGAATAGTATTAACATGCTGATGTTTTTGTTGTTGCTAAGCAATGCTTACATTAAGTCAAGGACTTTTCAGCTTCTTCTGTGGCCCCACCAGGTGAGAAGAAGCCGGGAGGGGACACAGCCAGGACAACTGACCCAAACTGGCCAAAGTGATATTCCATATCATATAACATCATGCTGAACAAAAAAAAAACTGGGGGGGAGTTGGCTGAGGGGGTGTAGCTGCTGCTCAAGAACGGGGCATTGGTCAGCAGGTGGTGAGCAATTGCGTTGTGCATTACTTGTTCTGTATATTCTTTTATCGTTATTATTATTTTCTTCCTTTTCTGTCCTATTAAATTGTTTATCTCTCAACCCATGAGTTTTACATTTTCTCCGATTCTCTCCCCCATCTCTCTGGAGGGGGAAGTGAGCGAGTGGCTGTGTGGAGCTTAGTTGCTGTCTGGGGTTAAACCGTGACACTTTCTATATGTGTGTGTTTTGACAATGTAGAAAACAATTTAGAATCAAACAGGGGTCATCGACTTGCCTTATTCTTGTTCTAGAATGACAAAATATAAATGATTACACCAACAGTGTGTCAAGGTTGTCAGTAAGCACAGAAATGTGTCATGTTTCTGTCCTGCCCGGAATGAAGACTTCACCCTTGTGTGCTCTGGATTCAGTTTGTTAAAATACAGCCAGCGGAGTGAAAAGCAAATAGGAGCTCTGTGCTAGGTGTGCCCTAGCCATGCAAAGAGACGTGGATGGAAACCAAAATCCAGGTGTGAGAATCACTGAGCTACCTCAGCGTGTGGAGAAGCCGGTTGCTTTGCTGCAGGGTGGTAGGTGAGAGAGGAGGTGAGTGAACAGGGGGGCCTGAACGGGGCCAGCGATTGATTTGGTTGTAGAAAGTGTGTTTGCAAAGGCTAATCTCTGAAAGTAATTGGCATGATCAAATCCAGCTCTCAATTCATGTACAGTCAGGCTGTTCCCTAGTATAGCCTGCCCATCTCATTTAGCATCCAAGAGCTAGCAGCACTTTGTGCCAGGAATACGGGAAGACTCATTTGAGCAGTTTTGTTTGAAGAAGTCAGGTCCCTGATTGCACTGGTTATTCTGAAGCCTTTCTCTCTCACACCGAGAAGAACAAAGTATGCCCAGAAGATGCGGAGGGTGGGGTTTTTTTCATATGCAAATAACATCCTTCACTAAGTTTATTCTTTGTCTAAGTAGAAGTTAAGGGTGCCCTCCATGCTCTCACAAGACGAAAGGTGGTACAACACGTCTACACCAGGCAAGAGGTGGTTATTAGGCTGGCTATGGGCCTCGTCTAATTAGCATCACAGGACGGTTGAGGTGAGCAGGCACCTCCGGAGATGGGCTGGTCCAGCCCTGCTCAGAGCAGAATCAGCAAGAGCAGGCTGCCCAGTGCCATCCCCACTTGGGTTTTGAGTATCTCCAAGGATGGAGAGTCCACAACTTCTCTGGGCAACCTGTTCTTGTGTTTGACCACCCTCACAGTTAAAAAAAAAAAAAGCTTTAATTTTAAACAAAACTTCCTATATTTCAATTTTGTCCTGTCACTGTGCCCAGGAAAATCCACAGAGGAGGGTTTGGCTCCATCTTCTTTGCTTTCCCCCCCATCAGGTAGAAGATCCCCCTGGAGCCATCTTAAGAATGGGTGTATTTTTTATCTTTTCCAGAATATGCAGTTCAGCTGTCAAACTTGTAAAAACAGATTGTTATATATATCTTTTCCTCTCGCTTCCCCCAACACCACATTTTTATTGGACTGTTCTTGCCAGCTGTTGCTCTATTTGCCATCATCCTCTTCTGGAAGGCTGGACGTTTTCCCTGGATGCCAGTCAGCCTCCTTTGCCCTTCTTCAAAGAGGAGAATCCTCCGCTTTCTTGTGGCATGCCAGCTCCTGGGCTGAAGGGTGGTAGCGGTTTGGTGGCCTGCCTCAAGTTAGGTACCCAGAGGGTGGCTGGATCTCGGGCCAGGGACTGAGTCTCGCTCCTGAGGAGCAAAAGGAGGTAAACTTGGCTTCCCCTAGTACACATGGTCAGTAAGACAGCAGCTATAGAGCTGCCAAGAGGAACATGGGAGAAAAGTGAAATGTGTGGGTTTGGGGTTTTTTCTGTTTTCTGACAGATGGAGGCATTCTTCATCTAGCACAATAAACTGCTAAATCTCTAGGTCACAAACAAAAGAAATAGTTTAAATAATAAAATGATTGGTTTAAACCAGGCACAGAGTCAGCATTGCAGCCCTGCTTCCTGCGAGAGCTCAGCGTGTGCCCTGGAGCCGGCGCTCACAGAGCTCCGATATTCCCGGCGAGGGCTCAAAGCAGGTGTTGGCCCTTGAAAAGAGTCAGGGAAAACAAGGCCAAGGCAGGCTTCTTCAATGGTATCAAAGCAGCATTTGAACCAAAGTCTTGCTCTAAATGTCGTTAAATGTACTTACTGCGAGTTGTGGCTCGTTGCTCTGTCCTGTACCGGGGGGCTGGCAGGCTCTGCCGAGTGGCACCGGCTCCTTCCAGGCTGGACCTCTGCAAGCAGATGGAGCAGGATGGGTTGGGGACCAGCTGGAGATATCCTCCAGTTTCCATATCCCAACCTGTTCCTCCTTTGCTCTCAAATGAGCAGAGTACTGGTTCGCAGCTCCATGTCCTCCACACCTACTTCTCATGCTGGGATCAGAGAGAGAAAGTGGGCAGAGGTTCAGGGCTTCACAGCCACATTCCTTTAGAGCTGCAGAGTCTTTTATTTAGACAAGGAACTGAGAAGCTGAATCCAAAAATAAGCAGGTTTTATCCTTTCATATCTTTGTAGCTCTCATTTAATTTTTTTTTCCTCCCAAACAAACATTCTCTCTTACATGTAAACACCGATATTTCCTTCAATAAACTTTCAGCGGAGGTCTGAAATAGCTGTGTCTTTCCAGAAAGTCACATTATTTGAATAATTCCTGCTTCTGACGGGCATTTAGGAAACAGAAAGTTGTCTGTGAGTAGAGTACCCCCTTTTTTGCAGTGAATAAAGCAGTACTTTGAAGAATAAAAATCTCAAAAATTCATGGTTTTTATTGCTCCACTTATGGTCCAGTTCATGTTTCTACTGGAAATGACAACTTTGTGTTTAAGAAGTTGGCAGACTGTATTTGTGTTGAGCAGTGACAATGCAAGTTGTGTACGACAAGTAGGAAACAAAGCTCTAAGGCCCAGGGAAGTTGGCAAAATTTGAATATATGTTGTGGAGTGGGAAAAGTGTTAAAAAATCATAACTGTTTTGCAAATCAAAATATCCAGAAAGGTTTCAGTTTAAAAGGGATCCACTTCTTGATTGGCGCATCCGTCAAAGCCACCCACTCTTACCTGACTGAAGCTACGTGCTTCAGTTACAGCTTCACGAAGCCACCGCAGGTTTTTACTGTAGTGAGTGGGAGCCCTCCTGACGCAAGCTTTCGGCTGTGAGGTCTTCAGTCCCCTCCGGTATATGTGATGTGTGCAGCCACTTGAATTAATTTGGATGAAGCCCTCCCTAATCCCAGCAGCTATTCTGATTTTTCTCTGTTTTGGGAATTTTGAAACAACTTGAAACATCTCTCCACGCTCCTACATTGTCAAGCGCACTGATCTGCTCTTTGGTTTATAAGCTTAAAATATCCTGTAGGTCTGTTTTCGTATTTCCTTGTGAGTCAGGCTGGAACCCCCAAGCTTCTCTTTTCCTCTTTGTGGCTGTTATAACCAAAAAGAATTAAATTTTGCCCAGTCTAACAGCCATGACCTTTTCAATCTCAAGTGCTTGTACTGAATTTCATCTGAGCTAGCAACTTTTCCTCCAGCATCCAGAAAAAACTCTTTGCCCTACAAATAACTTTCACAAATGCAAAAACTGGTCGCTAATCAGACAGGAGAAAAGTCTGGCATTTGGTGAGACTCGCTAAGCCGGTGGCTTTCAACACGCGCACTGCTGCTAAAGGATACCTGGGAAGGAAGTTAGCTGGTATTTGCACCCAGCCTGTTCCACCATGGGGACGTCTGGGGCAGGGAGGTGATCTGATCAGTAGAGGTTGAGCAGCGCTTAATTTCTTTCTATTGATCTTCCAGCCTAGGCACCAGACACCGTGATCAAACGCCTGGCTGTTCAACCAGGATAAAAGCTGCCTACTTCCAATTTCATTTGCTAATAACATGGCCATTTTGCGGCTCGTTGTGATGGAGCAAACCCCACCACCGCCACGCGGGAAGAAGGCAAGGAGAAGCTCTTGGGTTTCAGGGCTTGCCCAGGTGGCTGGACACGTCTCAGCTTGCACCCTGGTCTGGGAGAAAGATGTTTTCTGCAGAGCTTGAATTGTACCAGGGTAACTGGGAAGCGGACTGGAGAGGGAGAGGAAGCTGAAGCAGTGTGTGGCTGGTGGGCAGTTGGTCTGGCAGGGGGAGCTGAAGGCAGCAGACAGTCCCTCTGTCCTCAGCAGGCTGGGACATTCTGTGTTTATGTTTTTGTGGTTTTGTAGCCTCACGCAGGGAAAAAGACTAGTTATTGTGAGAAGTATGCCATATGTTGTTGCATATGGCTGAAACATCTGCATATGTACCCAGGGATCTGATATATGTGACGAGCTTCTGTTACAAACCCAACAGTGAAGGAATTATCTTTTGGAATATTTTTTTTTTCCCAATCTTTAAGGCTCTTTGAGGGAAGTCAGCCTCCTGGCTTTGTCTTCATGGATTTCATGAAACCTGGAGGGACTGGTGCACGTAGAAGGTACTGACAGTTGTTTGTCTAGGAGCTACCAATGCTCCAGCTATCCCTGGGGATGTCTGAAGGCTGAATGAGTTGTCCAAAGCTGTTCCATAAAGTGCTGCTACCAAGAAAGCAGCAGAAGAGCAAAACAGATTCAAACTTAAAATTATTCAAACAATCTAAACAGATATTTTTGCATCTTCCATCATCCTTTTTGTCCCTGGCTGATTCCTATGACTCATAAATGTAGTACAAGATAAAGAAATCACAATGTACTGTGTATCCAATGGTGACATTGTTAAGGTAAATAATTTAATAGGGTTACAAAAATGAGCTGAACAACGAAAAAAAATCTGTAGTCACAGCAGTTCAGATGAAATGGGATAAAGAATACTGCTCCTCATGCTTAAAGATGTTCACTGATAGCCCAGCTGCCTGGTTAATCCAAGACATCCTGAAGCAGTGGCCACAGGAGATCCATTCATCGTATACGGAAATCCTTCCGTTTCCCCCAAAGTTACAGTGTCTTCATCAAGAAGGAGTTTATAAGACACTGATTCTGTGTTGTGTTCATACAGCACCCAGTGCAAGGGAATCTCCCATCCTAGCAAAAGTTGTTAGACAAAAAAGGTTAGGGAAAATACCCCAAATCAGTGAATAAAGGGATGTTTGTCTAGTTCCCCACTGAGCTAGGGGAATGGAGCTCCCGAGGAGCCCTATCATGGGGATCTGAAGCATAAAGTGCTTCTCCTAGCCACATGCGAACGCAAAAAGATCCACCTTGTTCAGTTGTACTTGTGGTGCAAAATTCTCAATCACATGTAAATTCCCCCAAACTTTTAAGCAGATGGTTTTTTAGGCAAATGGTGGGGGTGGATAAGGGGTGAAGAGACAGAAGATCATCATGGAGGAACTGATTGAACTATTCCATAAATATAAATGTATTCCCAACAGCATTCTGTGCGCCTCTTTTCATCATCCTACGGAGGGTGGACTACTGATGGGTTAAAGCAGATGGGAGGTGGGGGAAAGTGAGTCATCTGGGTTTTGTTCACAACTTGTGTTGCTCGCTCCCTGATGGAAGAATTCTTCACCTGCATCCTCCTGTCTCCCATGTACAAGAAAGGGGGATAATAATGCATACGGGTCTAATGGGAAAGTCTCAAGGTTGGTGTTTGCAGGGTGCTTTCAGGCTGCAGGTGCTGACGAGCTGCTGTCTGGCAGCATCACAGCTAGTAGATCAGAGCAGGCGATGTTCTTGTGCTCTGACCGTGGTTGGGTTTTTTCCCCCGTTTCTATTTGTATAGCATGTGTAAAGGCCTTACTGGAATAAATCATTTGTATCACCATTGCACATAGGAAGCTGTCACACAGAGGAGGATCTCCTTGTATTTCAGATTTAGAGTTGGTGCATTTTGTTTGCATTTCAGGCACTCGGAGACCACAGCCAGGACATACCCCAGCAGCACAGCTGTTGGGTCCTACAGCCTGCACCTTACTATCCCCAGCACCCCAGGGGAGTCTAATGTGTGCTGTTACCCGGAGGGGAGAGAAAAGACTTGATCTGAACAACCCTTGAGTGTCTATAACACCTCTAGGTTCTCTGAGAATTTCAATGATACCTTTTACTTAAACTGTGATAGCGTCCCTGTGACCCAATTCCCTAGTGATTTGCAAGACTGGGCTTTAAAAAGCTGGGGATGTGCAGAGCAAAGGACAGACTTATTAATTAAGGAGGCTGAACGAGGAGGCATGAGGAGATGACTCCATCCTGCCTTTTTGCCAGGTGATGCCCCAGCATCTTATGAATATAGTGCATGTGTGAAGTCACCCTGGAGCAAATCAGGAGTAGGGTGCTATCTGCACCTCAGTAAGGGTGAAGGTCTGGGCACATCAGTCCTGAGGTAGGTCTCAGCCTCACAAGGAAGCTTAGATGATCATCTGAGGTGGACGGAGCCTTACTGTTAACTGCCACCTTAATCCTCTTTCATTTTTAGCTCTTTGTAACTGTTGTTGTGTAGCTGCTTTAAAACACTCTTTAAAATGCTCTTGCTAAACTTGCCAAGCAGCAAGGCTGGCTGTGGGCTGGCCAGCGGAATGGACAAGCCCACTGCTGGGCTTGTATTTCTCCAGCACCTGTGGGACTGCCACTGAGCTGGGTGCATGCCCCAGGACGGGGTGGCTGTGGGGGGCTGAGTCGGGCAGGCAGCGGCGCTGCCTTCCCTGGGTACAGCTGGGAAAGGACAGAGAGCTGGGAGCACGTACGCGCTGGAGGAGATGCTCTGAATCCCAGGCAGAAGTCTGTGGATATTGGTTGTTTTCAGCTCAGGTGGAACCACTGAGGGGCTTTGTGGTTTTAAGCCCTTAAACTCCCAGGTTTTGTGCTTGCTGTAGGGAATTGCCTGCTGTGCTGCAGGCTCAGATGGGGCAAAGGGGCAGCAAGGAGGTTGGAGGCATTGCTAGGCACTCCTGAAAATAGCCCCATATGAAATAACTCCCCTCCATGCATACAAGTCCCTACCCAGAGGGAAGCAGTGGCAGGAAGATGGGGCTACTTGCTCTTGCCTACAAGCAGGTGAAGAGCTGGTGGTACCCATGGGCAAAAGTGTGTTTCTGCTCCGTGCCTGCTGCCAGCCCACAGTGAGGCAGGCTGCCGAGCCCACCTCCTCCGCAGCGGTGTTGGAACAAGTCTTTAAGGCAGGTGTTTGATGTGTCATTTTAATGCTCCAGCAGAGTTCCTCAGCATCGCGCTTGACGGGGGATTGAATGAATGTATTTCAGCGTATCAGAGAGTTGACTGCCTGTCCAGGCATCGCTCGCAAACTTCTCCAACTAACTGGATTGTTTCACGACAGCTATAATTAGGTGTAATATCTGCAATCATAATTAAAGCTCCTCATAATGGGGGTATTTGCTTCATAATTCAGTATTAAAATGCTCTATTTCAATATTGAATCAACACTTAAGAGAAATCAATGAAAAATACATTGTAAAACTATCTGATTTGTGGATGGTCTTGGGTGAAAACTAATGAAAAAAATGAGAGAAAAGAGCCCAGACTGAAGCCCTGTGCTTCAAAATAACCCAAGGTAAGAAATAATATATCATCAGTTTATTCAGTATTACTTGCAACCTGCTATTATGTGTCAGAGATAAGGGAACATATGATTCCTACAGAAGGTTTCCTGGATGGCAAAAATTCCTAGATACTACTTCAATTATCATGTGCAATGGCTCAGTATTTGTGGAAGGTGTCATCCAATTAAACCAGAATTTTTAAGTACCAGACAGCATGAAGACCAGTAATAAGAGAGCAAGATCCGTCTGTATTACAGATGGGATGTGCAACTCTAATAGTATGGCTTTAGGCAATATTTAATTGAGTAGTTAAATTATCTTTTCCAGACGGGAAAATAAATTACTGCTCATCTCTCCAATTTATTTTAGCTTCTCCACGTTCTGTTTCCTGAGGGAGTGGTGAGGGAGTGTGGGACATCCTCAGATATGCCCAGGATGATTTATTCTCCCCATGCACCATAACTCCCCCTTCAAGGAGAATGGCTTATACGCATGTGGAAGTTGCTGTATGGCTGTATTCTCCTCTTTTCTTTTAAAAGATATGATGTTAATCATTGTGGTGGGATCACAGGGATCCAGCTATACGCTTACGTGTGCATGTGTGTTTTTTATATATATATATATCTTTAAAATGCAGGAGAGAGACTTGCTGGTTCAGCGTTCTGCAGTCAAATCTGAAGCGTGTGTCCCGCTGGGGCCATGCAATTTGCCCAAGAAGCTTTTCCAAGCTCTGGGATGGCCTGAAAATCTACACTTTGACTCACAGCTTTTCGTAGCATGGGATTATTTGGGGCAATTTTGTCAAATTCCAGACTGTTATTCCCCAGGTTGCCCAAACTCAGCCAAATAAGCACACAGAAATGCATGATGCTCTTGTGGTGCGTGGGAACAGAACTTAAAATACTGGAAAATTTCAGTTAATTAATTAATTATTGGATTCACGTGATAACACATCTTCCGGCTGGACGAACTTTTTCCATAGTCAAGTCTTGCAAGCATAGTCAAGTCTGTGTGCAAGCATAGCCATGTGTACTAGCTTTTGTGCTTTATACTGGCTACAGGAGCACAGTTGGAGTTTGATCTGGCATGAAATCTTTTACCGCAAAGTCACTCCTTGGGAAGTCTTGAGCAAATCTGAGTTGGCTGGTTGGGTTGGTACCAGGCCGCTGGCTTGTGTCGTGTGGCTGTGATGTTTTTGATCAAGTGCTCCGAGCCTAAAAACGGATTTCTTACATCTTGCAGAACCACAGCCTGAATCCCCCGCAACTTCTGAATATTTGTGAAGGTAATAACAGGCCTGTGTGCATGGCAGAGTACTGGATTCAGTCTGTCCATTTCTAAACAAAGTCACAACTTGCTTTCCAGCTGGCCAGTTCCCAGCCACGGGTCTTGGCCGTGGGCCGGATGAGATAACCATGTTCTCCTTGTGTGGCCTGAAATCCTGCTGAAATTCTGGCGGTAAGAGGAGGGTGAAGTAGCTTTTGAAGCACTTCGGGAGGAAAGGCTCTGTATTACTGCAGGATGATCTTGTTATTGGAGCATTATTACATCTGAGAGTAACATAAGGAACCAGAGAAAACGGTTTTTAAAATTACAGGTGGTCTATTTTTCCCCTTGGTAAAAGTTTTTTCTAACAAAGTTAATAAAAGATTGCTTTAATGAATATAGATGCTTTTGTTGTATCGCCCAGAAACTCCATGGGCTGTAGAAGAATATGTCTTCAGGGGAAAATGCTAACTGGAAAAGCAGACGGTGCAAAGCTGACATCTCTGAAATGTTTCTCTCCAGACACGCTAAGCAGAGAGTGCTTCAGGCTGCAGAAATGCAGCATGGTTGGCATGAGGCCGGGAAAACTCCTGTGCTTGATCTGAGTTTTCATCTGTGCTGATCCCTTTAGCGACCACAGATACGAGCTCGGCGACAGCTGAGCTGCTTCCCGCTTGCCCAGAGGTGTTTAATGTTGAGCAGAGACAGGTCTGTGGAAAGGGGCAGGGAAAATCCACTTATCCGCAGAAAGGTCGGGGCTCTGGGTTTGATGGAAGTCCCAGTGGACACTTTAACACTGCAAATCTGCTCCGCAGGCAGGAGCATCCCCTCCTCTTCTCTCCTGCTCTGGCAACATGCCCTTCTGTCTTTGACCTCGACCTCGGGTTTTTTTAACCAGACAGACTTCAACAGCTCTGCGCTCCCTCCCGTGAGGAGGTTTGTTTCACTTTGCTCACTTCCTCTTTCACTGTCCTGCAGGTATTTGATAGAGATGGAGCAGACTGCACCTTGCACGCGTGTGAGAGGCAGGGACCCTGGCCACCGGCCATGGCCAGCTCTCTGACCTGGGACCTCTGAGTAGGAAGGGGTAAGAAAACAGCCTCTCCAAACGATGGGTTTCAGGCCAGTGGCTTCATCGTCCTTTCAGAGCCACACTGCAAGGGCACGGCTCCCTGGGAAACAATGGGTTCATCCACTACAGGGCATTTCCCTCTGCCAGCGCCAGTACGTACGGAGCTGGGCGTTAGCCCTTTTACCTGTGATGGAAAGGATGCATGTTCCTACAAAGGCAATTTCATTTTTAAAATGAGTGAGCATAGGCGCTTTCTAAGGTGGGAATATGAATTTAATACAACAAGTTTCTGAAAGGATTTTACTAGCCAACTCCTTTTCAATAAGCCTGTCTCTCTTAGACCAGTCTAAGTTTAAGCCTTATAAGCAGCCAGCCCTGAGGCACTGCTCTGTGGCAGGATCAATGCTTTAAGGGGTGGCTGCACAGTAAGGATGCAAGGCTTGTTCTGCACCCAGGACTATGTATCAGCAGTAAACGTAATCTCCAAATATATTTTACTGCATGTCCCTACACATCCATAAATGATGTTTCATATTGGCATTGCAGAAACACTAAATACTCGCTATTTCTACATTTTATTTAATTAAAATGTATTTAAAGCCGGAGTACGGATCAACATTGGATTCTAGTGATTTGTTGCTCACAGTGGTGACCGGTAATTGCCTTTCAGCTCTTGTGCATGCTCCCTGTCTGCAACATGAGAATTATTTTATCTTCCTGGGTTTGAATCTGATGGCTGAAATGTGTTTTGAGTTTTTTTAATAAAAAAGAATTTTTTGCCAGGTCAGCCTTGACTTCAAAGCTGCTTGTCTGCCTTTCAGGTCCTTCCTGTAGAATGGAGTACCCTGCCATTGACTCTGCAGTAGACTGCTCATTAGAAAGACATCCTGATAGTAATGGATGGGCACAGATCTGTTTCAGCTCCTGCGCTCTCTGCCCAAGCTGCTCCACAGGCTGATGGATTTGGGAGAAGATTAGATCCAATTTAATTTTTGTAGTGTGAACCGAAGTCTGCTGGAAAGGTAGAGTTTGCATCCCTCCATCAGTCACAGAACAGATGAAAGTTGGATGAGGATGTGGTTAAGCAGGTGTGGGAGAGCTGTTCCCTACGGAAACTTTGGGGACCAAAGTGGGAAGCAGGACTAAAAATAGCGAGGTAACTGACAACATTGCCCCCTCTGTGGGCAAGCCCTGCAGAATGGCATCAGATGCTAAAAGTCCCCTGGGCTACCGGGCTCCTCTGAGCAAGTCCCAAAGCCCTGCAAAGTGCGAGTTCCCGGGGTCTGGTTATGGGTGCTGCTTTCAGTGAGTTCCCTGTCATCTGTGCAATGCCAGCATGCTGCTGTGGAGGTGAGTTATTTCAGAAATCCAGTTTAGGGGCTCTACTGGAGATACTGGCTTGTGGAAGTCAAGCTGAGGGGGTGGCTGTTGCTGCCAACATAGCTGTGCTTCTGGACTGGAGCTATGCTGAAGAGCTCTTAGTCACCCAACAGAGAAGTATCACATAGGCTCCAGTCTCTCATCTCTTTTGTACAAGACCATGAGAAAAGCAGCCATGTGTGCACTTTCTGTTACGTCATGTGGATTTTGTGAACCAAAAACCTGCAGAACTGAAGGTGCTGACTGCGCAGGGCTGAGGCTGCGAGGGACACGCAGGTTGGCCGTGCCAGCAGGCTTTCACCTGCTGCTTTGGTCCTCTGATCCCCGTCTCCCTGCTGCTCCACGACCCACTGGGCTGGGTGGTGAAACCACTGGTACGTTTCCATGAGCACCTCTTTGTAATGCTACTTTTTGGGTAACATTCCTTCAGAGTTCATCTTTTTCAAGCTCTGATGCTCGACGGTAGCCGTTGTAAAGAGTTTGTGCTAGTACCTGCCCACACCAGGGCAGGCAAGGTCTGGGCGCTTGCTGTTCTCTGTCCTTTCAGAGAAATGTCGCCATGGCACAATGGGGTGCTGTGGGAAGAAACGTGAGCTTCCTCAAACTGCTTGCTGAGCTCTGCAGCGGTTCATACCCTTTCAGAGGCTATTTTAACCCAGAAGGAGCACTGAATTTGCACTTACGCTGCTTCTGGCATCTCAGCTAGCTCATTGAGAAATAGCACTCTCACTCCTGCTGTGGTGTGATGACTCTTCCAGGGTCACCCTGATGCCTGAGTCCCAACATCTCAAAGTATGAAAAGTGTATCTGTCTTCAAGGGAAACTAGTTGCTATTTGTGATCCAGACAGGGTTCAGCTCCTTGGGCTGCTCAAGAAGAATAATGAAAGTCGCAGACCTTTACGCTAGCGCTCATGGCCACCCTGAGGCTCCCTGGAGGGAATGGCCAGGCCTCCTGGCCTCCACCAACCTCCTGTTACTCTGCAGGAGCTGTGGCTGAGCTCTGCGTGGAGGGATCAGAGCACTGCGTACCAACGAGGCCAGGCACTGGCCCAGGTATGAGACATTTGCAGCCCTCCCAAGGGGGCAATGCCAGAGAGGAAACTGCATGGAGCAGCCGGCGGAGGCTCCTGCAACACCACCTCCATCACCCTGCAGTCAGGCTGCTCACAGCTGTGCCGTCCCCACCGCTGCAGTGACTTTTTCCGCACACAGCATCACCAGTTGTCTTTGAGAACCTGAATCTGCCTTCTGTAAGTTGTGGCAGGTACCCAAACCAATCGCACAGTGCTGGGTTTGCTGTTTGCTGCCCAGCCGCCTAATCCATCCACCTCCCATCAGCTGGGGGTTTGACCCACCTCTGAGCTCACTGTTATCTCTGAATCTTGGGTCATGGCCTAGAGTTTCTCCAGGGAAAATAGGGCCGAAACATCACCAAACCAGAAAAAGCAGTGTGCCTTTTTAGTAGATCCACTCCCAGGGCATTGCTTCTCTGTGCCTGCTCCTCAGTGTCCCCGGTTTAGTTCTTGCACTGTAACTTCAGCTCTTCTTGTCATCGTGCTGTCTCACACCTCATGTGAGAATGAGCGTGCTGCTTAAGTTCACACCCCTCCCCTTGCGGAGTGGCACTTTAAAGAAGTCCATGTAGTGACACATGTGATTTTTATTAACTTGTAGGACTGTATTTTATGCTCTGAAGGAACACTTACTTCGCATAAAGGCTTTGACATTTTTATAGAAACAGCTATAACTGTGTTATTTCATACGAGGAAGAATTTATTAAGCCTTGATCTGGATCTCCTTTTTATGTTATGCAAATGACTAATAACAACCCTTCTTCATTACCAGCTCAGTGCTCGGGCCAGGGCTATTAAATCCCCCCTTCCCTTCAGTCTGCATCTATCAGACTGCCACATTAGGCTGCAACCTAATCAGAATTCATAAAACCAGCCCAGCCTCATACTGGGATACAAGGCTGCAAAATTAAAACCTGAGCTGCAGAACACGATGTTTCTTTGGCTGTTGCGAGAGAAGCAAGCCAAGGTATTTTGGGGCATGGTGTGTTGAATGAGGCATGACACCACCTTGAGTACTTGTGATTACGAAAAATTTCACAACCACCATATAGTGGGGGAAAAAAGTAAAGGTTCATTTATCTCACTGCTCTGGTCGGATTACACATCAGGCAGAAACATCCTGCTTTTTGTATTTTCAGGAGTGGTTTCCGCTGCATGCCATCCAGCCGTGCAATCTCCTCTTTGAACGCTGCTGCTCCTTGCTCTGCTCTTGCCCCAGACGTGGCTACGGAAGAGGGCTGCGGTGCATGTGACACTCGGCAGGGCTGCTTGGGACATGCCTGAGAGGACCTCACTGCATCCCAAGTGATGTTTAGATCTTCACACTTGTAAGATGAATCTCGGTTCTCTGAAAAATCTTTCAGTGGGTTGGAGTTTTGTTTGAGGGTTATGTGATATGCTAGAAGTTTAAAAGCAATACGGATCTTTCCTTACATAAAGTCAACAGAGCAGCAAAGTGCCTAGGAGAGTAGTCAACCCAGACTTGCCTATTGCTGGATATTTGGGGGCAGTTCCCTGGGAAGGAGATGTGAATCTGAACTTTCACTGTGTATCCCAGAAGAAAAGCCCATTTCTCCTCAGTCTGGGATGACCACCCAGTCACTGAAACCGGGTAAATGTGCTGGGGAGAATAGTTGCTTCTCTGGCTTTTGCATGCTCTGAAAATACTAGCTGAATCAAGTCCTGTAGGTGAGAAAAGTAGAGGAACACCTTATTTGTGGATGTGGATGGGATTTTGTGTGGGCTAAGTACCAACTGTTCAGCATCTTTTGTGGATGGATCCAGCCCAACTGATCTGAAGTGGTGTGTGTTGACTGAAATAAATACATATCTGAGGGAGTTCCTGGACATAATTTGATGGAAGAAAGGGAGAAGAAAAAGGCATTCCTGTGAGTTTCATTTTCTTTGCAGGGGAAAGCTATCGGTGCTCTTCACAGAGCAATTCCAGGAACTATAATTATGCTTTTGTGTTTCAAAGGAGAAGTGTGTTTACACCTGACCTGGTCTCTGGGGAGATGAGATGTTCTCTCTTGGGAAATTGTCACCTTCAGGCTGGCTGCTCTCACACAGCTATTGCAGAGCACAAATTTCCCCTGCAGTGTGGTTGTAGCAACCTGCCAATATTCACCAAAGGCAACAGCAGTCCTTTCTGCCTTCGTGGCCTTTAGGTCAGACTCTGGCCTGTCAAATAGAGCTAATGCTAATGGGACAGATTCTTCAGAGCTCAGTCTGTGATTTCCATTACATAGTATTAACTTTGAAAAAACAAAAGTATTAGTATCCCAGCAAAACACAGAGATAATTTAGATACAGGGTTATTACCTGTACTAAAGTCTAGATTGGACGTGAGCCATCAACAGCTCCTGCTCTTCCTGAACTAATGTGCAGCTTTTTGTTACGATCCCTGGGCAGGCCCCAGGTCTGCTGCAGAACTGCTGTGCAAAGCATCCGTGGTCCCAGTGCCAGGACAGCTGTGCGTTGCACGCTTGGGGTTCTGCTTGCAGCTGGGTCCTCACAGGTACTGGTGTAGTTTGGGTACCTGACACTGGTGAGCAAAGCAGGTAAGGACTATAAAATTGCAGAGTCCGTAAATGGAAAGTGGATGCTGGATTATAAAACATTATGCAATTAAGCTAAGGTTTTTCCCCTTTAACAGCCAGAAATAAACCTCTTCGATCAGGGCCCAGCTACGTTTCCTTCTCGACTGAAATAATTTCAGAAAAGTGCCGCCTGCTTCTAGAACAGGCCTTAAAACAGCATTTTTAATGGAACACAGTTAAATAACCCCCCCAGACCCAACCATCCTTCCCGCCCAGGGCTGCCGGAATGGCTGGACTTTCGCGGCACCCCAAGCCTGATCTGGGGGGGAGCTGCACAGTGAGGCTGAACAGGCGGACCCCGCAGCCCGGCTGCGCTCCCCCGGGCGGCCGCGGACAGGGGTGGGTGGGTGCCGGGGGTCCCCGCGGTGGTGCTCATTCCCTGCTGAGCAGCACCATCTAGAGGCTGCCGCCTTCCCAGGGCGCCGGGCAGCCGCAGCCCGCCCTGCCCGCCTCCGGGGCCGGCTGCCGGCAGGCAGCCGAGAGCTCGGCATCCCCCGGGGAAGCGGTGGGGCGAGGGCTCTGCCCTTTGGCTGCTCCTGGCAGGGAGATGCCATGGCGCCTGCTGGCTCTGGGGCTGCCTCCAGCCCTGTTCGGGGGCAGGGGGAGGCGAAGGATTTCGGTATTTGACGTACTGCAGCCCTGGCGCCAGCAGGAATCGCGCCTGGGAAGCACTAACGGGATGCGGTGTTTTGGGCCAGGCGCAGGTGACTCCTCTATTTGCAATGCACTCTGCACAGGTGGAAGCTGGAAGACATCCCTGGTGCTGAACGCATCGTCTCAGGCTCATTGAAGCATCCCCTCTTTTCACCAGATCTCTTCTCGGTCACCTGAGTTAAGCCTCGTTTGGTGCGATTCACGCGTGTCCCCTGCTCCTCCAGGCGCTGGGAAATCCAGGAGCTGGGAAGCAGGTTCAAAAGCAGTTGTACAGCTCCCTCAGTGGAGGTATTGCTTAAAGCGAGGAACAGGACAGTTGCAGCTGGGCTCTCAAAGCACAGCAGCCAGGCAATACTGTGCCTCTCTGAGCTCCGGCTAAGGTGAAGCTTTGTGGTCTTTCAGGGCCACTTCTTTTGCAGTTAGTAGTGACCTACAGTTAAACAGAATGAGGCTCTGAGATGTTGACAAATAGCAGGGGAAGTTTCTGGTATGGTCTTCTTTGTTGGACTACTCAGAAAGGACTTTGCTGGGGACCAGGGCTGAGGTCCTCTGAGGAGGACCTTGTTCTTCAGCTCCCCATGAGGCTTGGTGTTGCTCATGTCCCACGCAGCCACTCTGGGGGGAGGAAAACAGATGAGCAATGTTGGGCTGTGGGGAAGAGTGGGACATTGCAGGCTTCACAGGTGGCCTGAAGGGAAAAAAAAAAAAAAAGAAATCCCCTGTAGCATTATGCATTTGCCTTTATAGAAGTAAACCCTAAAAGTGTGCAGCATCTGAATGTCTAACGTAGGGGAAGGGCTGGGGAAGTCAAACTGCAAGCCAAGTCCCTCTGCTCCAGGCTTGCTGGAGAGGCTGGTGAGTGGTAATATGATCAAGCACCAATTGCCTTCAAATAAGTGGAAAACCAGCTCCAGGGCAGGTACAGCTGACAGGGTATCTGCTGGCCCTATCTTATGCATATTCAGGAACAGATCAGCAGCAGCGAGAGTCCATGCACAAAAAGTTAACACTCAGAGTTAAGCGTTTGCTGGTTGATGTTCCCAGGGGAAAGAGCATAGCTCTGCCATAGCAGTGAAAGGAACACCCTAATCCTTAACTGAGTTTACTGATAACCACAGTTACATCATACTTATCCATTTTTCAATATATCAGATTAATTTTGAATGGGACCTTCTAAGTTGAAGAATAACTGGCTAAAAAAAGAGACCTTTTTTCCTCTGCATGCAACAGTCACCATGTCTTAACATGAGATTTTCGTTAAAAGCCAAATTCCTACTAACCTCAGCAGAAACAGTAACAAGCAAAGGAAAGACCAGCAAGAGAAACATCTCCCTGCAAGAAAAAGGCAGGGAGATTCAATGAAATATGAATATTATTTATTTAGAAAATGATTGCCGTATCATTGGCAGGCGTCAGTGAAACCGAAGCATCCGTCATCTAGCCTGGGGCTGCTGCAGAGCTAATGCTCACATTCCCATGTCCTGTACCGCAGTGTACTCAGATGTGTGCCGTTCGCTGCAGCCTTTGCAGCCTTGAAGCACAACTAGCACGTAGCTAGCAAAGCTTTTTGTATTTTATATTTTCTAATTTGTTTAATTACTAACTTTAATTATTGTCTGTAATTTTTACCATGAGGGGATGATAGAGCAGAGACCTTTCACGCAGCACCAAATGAATAACTACTGTAGGGCTACTTCTGCTACTGAAGAAGTCAGTTCAGTTGTGGATGAGGGAGGCAAAGGGGTAGCAATCTTTTGGTGTCCTGGTGAAAGACCTGACAGAGGGAAAAGGGTGTTTTCTCATTTTCACACAGATAACAGGAGTGTGCGCCTGTATGGGGAGGGAAGTCATGGGGCAGAGACATGAGGTAATGGAAAGTTATGACAGGGAAAAGCAAAGAGAATCTTGCCCAGACTTCTGCATCTCAAGGTCCTCCAAGGCTCCCTGTTCTTCATCAGCTTCTCAAAACACACAAGTCCCTACAAGCAAACCAATTACAGAGGCAGCACTGATGTGTTTGCCTGTATGCTGAAAAGTCTAGAGGTGATGAGAAGGCTTCACTTGGAAGGAGGGGTCATTGTCTTGAAGGGAAAGGTTGAGAAACACCAGCCTCTGCAAGATGCAGGGTGCTTTGCCCCCTTCATGTCTCCCTGTGACTGCACCCCATCCAGCTGGGGTCTGTGGAGCAGGGTCCTTCACTGCCTGCTAGAGAGCTGCTCCAAGGATCCCCATCTGTCCCTGTGACTATCAAAGGGTCTCCAGTAGCAGGCTTGGAGTGTTTTGTCCTTTCTTTGCTAGTTTATGTAGAAAACCAGAAAAAATGAAGTCTAAATGCTGAACTCCTCTGAGAGCTTCAGCTGTTTTCCCATGTGAGATTTAAAGGCTGTAACTCATGTTCCCTGGTGAGTCTCAGAGGAGTTGCAGGCAGGGCTTCCACATGTCCAGGGAGAGCATCGCTGGTTCCGGTGTGCAGGGAAAGTGGTGACTTTCTCCCATCCTTCTGATATTTCCAGATATGAAAATCTCCAAAGCTCCAGATTTTCATATTCCACAGCCTTCCTGTGGTTAAAAACCAAGCAGTTGTATTCTAAAAGTGTAGAAACAAACCATCCTCGCAAATATTTGACTACACAGTTGTGCAGTGGCTGCTGCTGAGTGACACATGCTGCATTCGCCTTTTTCCAGGAGCAAAGCGAGTGTCTGTGCTTTGGATATAGCAAAGCGTTCTGCTGGAGAGTCCTGGGACGGGAGCGAGGACACGATTCACTCTGCAGCATCTCCTGGTGCTTGCTCCTGCTTGCTCCTCCTCGTGCCTAGCAGGAAAGCTGGGCGAAGAGAGAAGCCTGACTTGCACCTCTCCATCCTTCTTGATGGAGAAACCATGAACTGTGCTACTCGGTAAGTCAAATACAGACATCTGCGGTCTCCTTTGAGCAGTGTTCATTCACCTGAAAGCCAAACTGAGGCTCTGGCTGGATTCAAATATTTTTTGGGTGAGTACTGGATCCAAACAAATACCTCCTGTCAGTGTAGCTGACCCTGAAGATTTTTATTAGCTAATTAAGATGCCACATACAAAGGACAGAACTGAAACCACAGTCTCAGTTAAAATTTAGCTACTCTATTAATTGAGTTGAGGAAGTCTGGCTTACATCCTCAGCTGTTGGCATCCTGTATGGCTATAAGAATATTACCATTCGTTTCACCGGAGAATGCAAATAACATCATTGTCATACTGATGGATGGCTTAGCATGTAACAGGAGGGGGGGGAAAGCTGGTAATTTTATAAAATTTTATAAATGTGGTGGTGGGGTTGGTCCAGCATGCTGGATCTCTGCAATGCTTTCAAGGACACAGGACGAACAGGGGGCATTTTTTGTGTCAGTTGCAACAAAAATAAAATAGAGATTCTCAGGAGCGGGGAGAAGGGAAAGCAATTTTCGTGTAATTGATGTTGTGAAGCTCATCAGAAATCCTTTACTTTTAGGACTGTTTCAGCAAAGAAATGACAGGTTATAAAATCCTCCCACATAATGCAGTCGCATAGTAGTATCACTAATTGTTGTGATAAAGTATTATTTACTCCCAAGCACTGTCTTTCTTCTCTCTGGTTTAAAGTACAGGTGCATGTATGTGTGTGTTTGTATCTATCGATCTGTCTAAACCAAATCCTTTTGCTTAGCTTGAGAGTCCTATGGTTCACCTGAAGTCAGCCTGTGCCACAGCACCGAGGGGAGTGTTGAGCGGCAACTGCAGAGTTACAGCTCAGCTGAAGGTGCTCTTTCTCTTCCTTTGGGAGTGGGCACTTCCACCACAATGCCAACTGTTTGTGGAATGGAATGAAATGAAATGGAAGTGGAGAGATGCAGTTCTGAGGTGTCTAGGAGAAGCTGACACCTGTATTTCTGATGGTTTTTTCTGGAGTGTGGAAACAGTTTTAATTCTTTCTTCTCTACAGTGATCCCCAGAAACACTGTCCCCCAAAGCATACTCTTTACCTGGTCAGTCAAACAGAGCGTTTTGCCTATTTTATCTTTATTCCTAGTTTGTCTGTCTACACAGCACAGACATAGCTGGCTTGTAGATCTCACCTCGTAACACTATTTGTTTGAACTGTGGTGAATACTCAAATGCACCAGTGACTACTTCAATGGGGCAATTTTGAATACAGCAGCTGTTCTTTCCACATGATCTTCGAAGTTTTGCACCTTCAGACAGATATGCAAAGCCCCTAACTTTATCTCACATTTTCACAATGATCTTCAATGGCAGCAAGAAAAAGCAGGGGCAGACAGCAATTAAATACATGCATTTCTTCCAATTGCTTCATTTTGCCTTATCTATCATCAACACAGTAGTTTTAGGTAAAAAATCCTCAGAAGATTCCCTTTTATTAAAGGAAAAAAAATCTGTTTCATGCACATAACCATGACATGAGTTGCCACCATCCGGACAAGTTTCTATGACTTGGGTAGGTTCTTTAGTATCAAATATGGGAATGGGGATCCCAGAAGTATTTAGCTGAATCTGTTGGGGTTTGACTGCTCCACTAACAGCTTCTTAAATATTCCTAGTCTCTGTTGAGAGTTGCTCACAGTGCCTGGACAAAGATTTCCCCAGTTCTGTTTATAAAAAGATGGCGAGAGGTCTGTCAGAACATGGTTGGTGCCAGAAACCTTTGATTTCTAATTCAATTTGAAGGAGTTTGGGACTTTGAGACCTAACCAAAATGAGGACTGTATTTCATAAATTGGATTATTTTCAGAAGAAGAATTTGCATTTATGTCCCTGAATGGGCTTTGGAAGTACTTTTACCCCTGTACTGTCCTTTCAAGGACTTAACGTTAGTAGTAGGTGATGTAATTGTATTATTACAGGTCTGCCAAGAACAGCAGCCTTTGAGAGAGAGAGGCTCACGGATCTGGGGACAGGAAGAGTTTACAGTGTGCACTCATGCATATGAATAATGTTAATAATTATATTTTCACTCTAGTTCTCAGCCATTTATGATGGACCACAGTCATAGCACTGAGAAGTAATTTTTTTATAACCATCAGTCTTTTCAGGTATCCTTTTCAAGTATGTGGGGCTTTGGGTTTTTCTGTTTTGTTTCCGACTCTGCAAGATGAAGGTAAAATGTGGTCCAATTCTTTGCTGAAAAATGGTACTAGATCCCGAGGACCAGTGCTGAAGCAGCTAGGGAGCCATGAATCTCCTGTTGGCACATGTACCACAGAGGACAGAATGCAAACAGCATCACTCTGTTGTCATCTGACCCCATGCATTGGGTAAGACAGCTGTAACGTAACAACTTGGCCAACCTGACTGCCAAGCAGCAGAAACACCTTCTACGACAGAAGGAAAGCCACGCGGGTATGGCCATAATCCAGCCCCATAGCAAAGGACCCTTTCCCTCTTATTCTCCACTAATAACATTAGTCTCATAAGCCACAGGGGAATGCTTCACACCAGGCCTTTCTGAAGAATTTACTGGAGACCTGGGTTTTTCCGTGCTTCTTCTGCGCTCACCTGTAAGCAAGGCATGGCTGTAATCTTGCTACTGAGGGTATCTTTTGAAGGAAAAGGACTGTCATCCCAGAGCTAGTAGGCATAAAGTCTTACAGTTCCCATTGCATAAAACAACATCCTTTTATGAGTAGACATTATTCAAGCCATAAAACCCACACATGTTTCTGTACTCTATAAAACGTGTCTCTAGACCTGTCCAGGAAACAACTGCTTTTCCAGTTTATTTGTATGTGTGGAGTTGAGGGCCACATTTAATGTTTGTCATACAATCCCCCGCTATTCAGAATGATGGATCTCTCTTCCCCTACTGCTCCCAGCACACTGCAGCCCTGGCCACATCCCACCCTGCCTAGAGGTGAGTATGCCAGCCTTGAAACCTGCTCTGCTGATAAAAGGTATTGCCTGGTTGTATTTGTTCTAGCCACCGCCTTGCTTCCAGTGGTGCCTACAGCAAGAGAACACATTTTTCTCTATGTCACCTGCTGGGACCCAGTGCTGCCTGGCTGTCCCTGTTCAGTGCCTGCAGAGCGCTGGCTGCCGCAGGACAAAACCACTCCAGGGGCAAGCTGGCAAAGGTGTAATGGGGATGAGGGCAGGTAGAGTTCATACCTGTGCCTCAGCCCTAATTGGTTTTCTAGTATAGGTGCAGGTAAATTCCTTAGAGAATCAGATAGGGAAGATAAACACCTAACAGAATAAATGCAGGAGACCCCATGAAACCCTAGATAAATGGTGTAGTGCCTCCGTGTTTGGATATAAAAGTGGAAATGTCTCCAGTTTTTGATGGTTTTTCCTGGGCACTTAGAGCAGCCCAGTTCTGCCTTTGCTGAAGATTTTTTTCTTGGAAAATTTCTAGTATTAACTAGAAAAATAATCTCCCCTTTGTGACAAAACCCTTTTGGCAAAAGTAGAAAGTGGTTTGTGGTCTGTCTCAGCTAAACAATACTGTGAGATTTTATCTAATAATCTAGTGTGAAATTAGTTAGATGTGGCTTTTTTTGCACGCATGATCAAGTTACAGTTGAGGAACAGATTTTCATCTAGTCTCACGCTCAGAGGTAAACCCTGGATGCTCTGATGCTCTGAAATAAAACAAGCCCTATAAACCCCTGCTGTTGAACATGGCTGCCAGGCATTACAGCAGCCTGCCTGCCTGAGGAATAAGCCCGTCCCTTTGCAGCTTACTGCTACAGTAGCTCAAAACTGGGATTTTAATGAACCCCCTGAGGGTTTTCAAATTCCAAGCACTTTTTATACACGTTGCCCATCATGGCAAACCAGTGCTGTGAGGCTGCTGCTCCCAGCATGGGGTCTTTCCCACGCTGTCTGATGCACTGGATTGGACTATCAGGCTTTTTTTTATATTTAGTAGAAGAGAAATGTCACCCCTATAACTCTCCATCTTCACAAAAACCTGTTGCATTTTCCAAAGCTAACTATAACCCAAAGAGCAGTGGAAAAAGGCTGTGTTTTCTGTGCATTTGTGCTAAGATACACTATTTTTTTGGAAAAGTACACCCCCAAACCTGCAAAACAAATCCACAACATCCACTCTATAGTCAGCGTCGTTTGTCCGGGCTGAGGTATAAAATGTCACATACTGGTTTAATTGCATGTAAGACTTTGATTACATTTGCCTCTACCGAAAAAAGGGATTTCTCTTTCCTTCAATATCTGGAGTCTCACATGTAATTGGTAAGTATGGATTGACTTATATCAGCTGTGGGGATGAAGCCTTTCCCACTCTATTAATGTAGGCGCCTCAGGTATTTCACAACGCATATTGTGCATGGAAGGCAGCCACTTCCATCAGTAACCCTACGTTTTCTTTGCAAAATGACAGCAATAATAGTGGGAGGTGGAAATTAGACTGTGAATCTTCTAAGCTCCATTAGCTAATAGGGGTCTCTTAGCTCTAACTTATCCTGGGATGTGCAATAACAGCAACAGGATCGTAACAGGGAATATACCCCTATAATGCCCATACAAATGGTTTCTTTGCTAACCCAAAGCATTAATATTACTCTGGTTCTATTCCCACAGAAGCTGGTGGCCAACTATGCAACATGCTCTATGCTTTGAATTGCAAAGTTGTGCTTTTGGCCTGGACTATCATGAAGAGTTACCCAGTCCATTCATTTCACCTTTTGTAAAACGTATGTCTTTCTTTTTGGGGTGTAGAGGTTCATAAAACAGATAGAGGGTATTTGTAGTATTGCTGGAGCCAAGAATGTCAAGAAACGGAAAGAGGAAGGGTTTGGTAGGAAGAGCTAACATCTTTAATTAGATCAACTGACATAACTGGAAAAAAATGGACAGTGTTCCAGCACAGAAGTCCTTACTATTCAGCAAAAGAGACTGAGAACCCCTAGAATTGTTTATTTGTTTGCTCAAGCTTTATCAGATGGCATAATAAAAGTCATTATTTCTCCCTACAAATGCCAGCTCTCTTATATAGGAATTGTCCCTCCACACTGCGAATCCAATCACAAATGTTCTGCATCCTTCCCCCAGTCATGGCAAACCATGACTTGAAATAAAGCCCTATTTCACAGCTGCGGTTTCTTCCACACCATCTCCTCTGGGGTTAAGCTCTAACCATGTAAAAACATTCACTAATTCTAAGCAAGTGGTTAACAGCTTCAGAGCTGATGCTGCACAGCGCTGCTTGTTGCTGGAAAATCTCATTTCAAAAGCCAGACCCTTGGGGTCACTTGGCACTTCGCAAGATCAGGCCTTGTAACCTGAGTCTGTTACGGGCACCAGTAACCACGGTCCCTTCCCCACTCCAGCTCCCTTTCTGATCATCTGGTTTGTATTTTCCTTTTTGATACATTACCATGTAAACAAACATTGAAAAAAAAAAATATTCACAAGCAGGTGGTTTTGGTTTTAAGTATTATCTTTCCAGTTTCCACCTTTCCAGCTCTGCACGTGTTGGGGGGATTCTTTTTTCTCCATCTGCCACTAGATGGTATTGCTTCAGCAGGCACCTTCCCGGCTGTTCTGCACCCTTGCTGAGATGCAGACCCCCAGAAAAGCAGGGGCCTTGGGCTCCTGTGTTGCAGAGCACCCAGTCCGCACAGGCTCTGTTCTCAGTCTGAATTTCGGAATGGGCTCACTATGCCAAATGAGCCCAAATGAACCAAGTTCAGCAGTTACACAACGGGTTGCGTTTTCACCTTGCTTTTAATCTTTTACAGGCAGGCTGCAAGGCAATTCACAGGGACCAGCTAACGGGGCTGCGGCAAGAATGAAGATGAAGAGGAAAAGAAAATGTTCCAAGCACTTGGAGGTGCATGGCCACAGCTACCAGACTAACAGGCATTCTCGACAGATTTGCTGGAAAAACAGGAATCCCTTCACCAGCAGGCAGTCCTCTCCATAGAGCTGACTGCCGGGAGCTGGGATGGTGTCCCAGGAAAGGAATTGCTCTGTAGGGGCTTTATTTTTATGTTCTTCAAGCATCCCCTGGTGATTGTTGCTGAGGACGAAGTCTTGGAGTAGCAGATCTTTGGTCTCAGCTAAATTGTCAGCTTCTTGTGCTTGCAGCACAGTTTCTGCTTAAGGGCAAATTTTATATTTGCTCTATAATCCAAAAGGTAAGACAGGTCTGTGGTCTGTGGTGTGCCCGAAATTTCAGAATACTTGGTGTATAAAACCTGAAGCAAACTGACAAGACTGTATGCTCCAGATCTTTTAAAATAACTGACACAAAAATGCAAGTAAAAAGCTTTTTTTTCCTCACAGTTGCAAAATTTTTCTAATAGTTTTGTATTTCCCTTATGTACTCATGAAAGAAAAGCAGTTAAACATGCAGGAAATCATTCAGCAAAATTGTTATTAGTCTAGTAGATGAAAGCATCAATGTGATGACATATGAAGTAATTTTATGTTAAAAATTAATGACTTGGGCTGTTAAGCCTTGAGTGATTTGCTACTTTCTAATGATTGATATGCATCTTTATGGTAAGTTTATATGATGTGAGACTTATTCCACTTTTATGTTTCCTTGTTTTGCTGTTTTGTTATTAAACTCTCTTCTGTCATTGCTTTTCCTACTAGGGAAACAAACAGGAAAGTCAAACCAGAAGTGGAAAGAACATCATGTATGTAGTGATTAAATGTTCACCGCACCTACATTCATATTTTTCAGTCATCTGATTTATATCTTAACTATGCACTGATTTTTTTCCCAAATTATTTTTTGTTAGCTAAGTAATCTATAAATAAACAAAAACTTCTCACACATTTGAGTTGGATATTGTGAGTGGCTAGCTGGAGTTTAATTAGATGTTTTTTAAGAACCAGTTTGAAGTTTTAAGCTCATGTTAACACACCAAACCCTCCTTCCATCCCCATCCAACTGGATATGGGCTACAAGACACCCCCCTCGTCCCCACCAGACCCCTTCTGCCCTCCTCATGCAAATCATCTCTCTTGCTGGCTCAGGCAGCAGTGGAATCAAATGAGACAAAGGCTGTCATGTTTTAAAAGAGCATAAAATCGGCTGGTTTATAGTGAATGTGTGACCACGAGAGCCAGACCTCCTTCTGTAAGCACCGAACAGCCTGAACTGTGCTGCATCTTAACAGACAGGAGGGAGCCACCAACTGAGCTATGTTCATTGCTGAAAAAAAAATGCTTCTAACAAAATTCACCTTCTTTCTCACATATACTGGACAAAACATAATAAAAGGCCTCACTGTTGACAATCAGAGGGGAGAACATCAGTGCTGCAGTGTTGCAGTGTAGTGCCCGTTGCCTCTAGCCCAGTCAAGGGAAATTCACTCTGCATAAGCTCCGAGAGGCAAGCTCACAGCAGGAACTACCAAGAACAAAGTGCTTATTTCCTGATCTGATTGCTTGCAAGGAAAACATCCCTTTCTTATATTTCTTCTCTTCCAGGGTCATAGGTAGCAGGATGCCATGGTGGCCCATGAGAGAAAGAAGAAGCCACTGTGCTGTGCCATGTGCTCTGTGACACTGCAACAAGGAGCAGGGCAGAGGCCACAGTGCTGGGCTGCAGAAACACGAGGTGTCTGCACGCTGCAGGAAAACATGAGGAAAGAGTCATGTGTGGAGTTAGTGACTCACACAATTAAGATTTGGCATGGCTGAGTGGCAAGATCGCAACATGGTTTTACCATAAAAGGGGCAAATATGTTATTGCTGTGGTATATGAGATTCAATTAAATGGCAATGTTCAATTAAGCGGCTTCCAGAGCTATTGTTTGGAAGTTTGCAAAGCTTTGCGTTCCTGCTAGAGCTGTTCATTGAGTATAAACAATCAATGCCCCTGCAAATGAGGCTGATTGCATAGCACAGAGATTGTGACACTCTGGTTGTCTGTTGAAAAGCTGGGTTCAAGTCCATCCCTTGGCGAGTATTTAAGCAGAATAGAGCCGCTTCAAAAGGAACGTGAATTAATAGCTTGAACAGAGTGTCAGCTTGGAAATGCTTAGTGCTCAGCCAGGCTATGGGAGAGATCCGTCCCAGTCCTTCGTCTCTCATTTGCAGCAGCTATTAGTCATGTTGGGGGATGTTTCTTTCAGATTTTGATCAGAAATTTCATCTTTGGCTGGAGAAGGAATTTTGATTAACTTTAGTGCCAGGAGAGCAGGAAAACTGTAAGAGAACAAACCTCCCTCCTAACAGGACAACATAGAGAAACTTTGCAGTTTTCCTTCAGAGAATGCCTTAGCCCTTGCCAGTGTTTTTTCATTTATAGTGTTTTGTACTGGTGAGTTTATCAAAACATCTCAATAACATCTCTTTTTTTGGCACTGAGACCACTGCCATTTGCTGGAAAGCCTTGACCTTCACCCAAAACATTCAAGCGTCGGTGTGCTCAACTGCAGACTCGCCACGCACAGACACTTTCCACCTCCCTCAAGGAAAGCACTCGTAAGCAGCACAGATTGCACCGCTGTTTCAAGCTCACGGCGAGCCTGCGCGGGGTAGTTTTCCCTGTACAGAGACAACACTGTCCAAGCGGCTGCGGCCCAGGCCAGCAGGCCATGGCCGTCGCCCACAGCCCCTCCAGGCCCTCAGCCCGGGCCGGGCTGGGCGGGCTCGGGGCGGCGCTCACCACGGCAGATAGGCCGCGACAGGCCCGCGGTTGCTATGGAGACGGCTGTGCGCGGCGCGGCCGCCCTGCGCATGCGCCTGCCCCTCCGGCGGGCTTCCGGCAGACCGGAAGTTTCTGTAGCGCGGGGTGCTGAGGGTGCAGCGATGGAGCGCTACGAGGAGGCGGCGTTGAACGCGGTCCCCGTGCCCGACTTCAGGCAGTAAGTCCCGGGGAGGGGGGAAAGGGCCTGGTGACGGGAGGGCGGGAGGGACAGGCACCCCTGCTGGGTGGCAGGGCCTGGCGGCGGGCCGCAGCCTGTCCGGGGAGAAGGGGTGTCTGCTAGGCCGCGGAGGGCGGGGATCGCCCCCGGTGCCACCGGCCCGGGGTGGTGGCGGGGGGGGGTGGGGGTGCAGCCCCCGGAGGGCACCCGGGGAAGAGTGTCTGCCCGTCCCGCGCCGTTGGAGAGATAGGGGAAGCGACAGCTCGGGCCGGGAAGAGCCGGAGGGGGTGGAGGAGGCCCCGGGTTTGCCTTGCCCGTGCTGCCTAACCCTGGGCAACCCGAAACCCGAGCGTGGACGCTGGTCTGCAGTTAAAAGCTCAGTGTTACGGCTGAGGTTATGCATGAATATTTGGTTTTGCTGCGTAGGGAAGTGATGAAAGTATGTCAGTGTAAGAAAAGTATTTGTCAACAGTGGCGGTTTTAACTCTGGTAATAAGCTGGAGGTCATCTTACTCTTCTACGGGCAGGTGTTACATAAAGAATAGTTTCTAATATCATAGGGAAAGTTTGAATGGGGTTATGCTTTCCACCCCCAACAGCCCTTGAGATGAACTCGAGTAAAGGAAAAGATTCTGAATGGCTTTTTTTAAAGCTACTTAATATGCTGCCTAAATGTATTGCAGTACATGATCAGCAAAAAGTGCTGTTGGCTTTAGTGTAAAAGCTGTGTGTGGCTGCATGTCACTGTCTTTTGATGACTGTCAGAAGATGAGATTGGGGTTTTTTTCCCCCACTTCCAGTTATTTTTCCAAAGAAATGCCAAGGATAAGTTGTGATTTCAAGCAATAGACTATGGCACAAATATGTCTTGATAAAACTTTTTGAAACTACTTATACAAAAATTGCTGTGGAGGTGCCTGGGATTTTTAAGAATTATGTGTCCCTGACTTGAATTGTTTTTTATGCATATTTGTGTTTCAAAGCCTTAAGGACACATGCCATTAAATCTGGTAGTCTTTGAAAGTCAGAAGGATATTGCTTGGCTTAACATGTTTACTTCATCATAAAATAATGTAGTCAGCCAAGCAGAGTGAGTGAAAACTGGTGGAAGCATACACAGAAACAAGCTGTATGTGGTGTTTTGTAGATACAAAACCTGTTCTAGCAGATCAAGTTTGGTTTGGGGAGACCTTACCAAGTACATAATCCTTCATTGTGATTCTCTTGCTCAAGGTCTTCTAGGTTTAGGTCTGTGAAAGCAAAAAAAGTTGCTAATGTTCTGGTGTATTGGCTCCGTGTTCTGATTACTGTTATTCTAACTTCATCAGTGGAAACTGAGAAATTATTTTAAATAGAGGAACAGTACCTAATAAAAGGGAACTTCACTTCCGATAGCACGCTGTTAAAGTCATTCTGCGTACTTCTCTCTGTATCCTAGCCTGTAGGATTTGTCATTTTCCTAGACTTGTAATTACTTAAAAAAAAAAAGAGGGAACTTGGCAAGTTTTACTGCAGAATACTGTCATATGACAAGTGCATGTGTATCTAATATTAGCTATTTAATAACTATGTAGTAATACACTGATAAACATATTAATGTAAACCCCCTATGTTGTTAATGCTTGCAAAACAATGACAGGGAAAAATCTAAAGGCTGTTTTTAGTCTCGTTTGTGAGCTTTGACTGGCAGAATCATTACATCATTTTGAATACTGTGATTTTCCTATTGCATCCAAGAAATGCATACTCCAAGTCTTTATCGCTTCCAAATGATATACGTACTCCATTCTTGAGAAGTAATTAGCTTCTGTTTGGGACGAGTTCTTGTCCTGTTTCAAGCATATATATTGTGACTTTCTTCTGCGTGTAACTTTTCTTATTTATTTCAGAAATGAGGGTTCATTAACATCAACTTTAAGAACACTTCTATTCTTCACAGCTCTAATGATCACATTACCTGTTGGGCTATATTTTTCGTCAAAGGCTTATATATTTGAAGGTAATTCTGTTTCTGCCAATTAGCATTACTGTTACAAAAAAGAGGAAAAGCACAATCATCTAATAGCATCTTTGTTCTCCTTCCTATTTTGAATATTTGTTTCCTTATGTAGACTAAAGGCTTTGTAATGTCTAATTAGAACAGAAAATTATATAAATGGTCGATGCATCCTTCCCTGCATTGTGGTCTGCAAGCTAATATTTGCTGTTTGTTATACAACGGTTTATATAGTATACAGGTGCATTGTTCCCTTTACCTAAAGGGTATCTAACACCACCCTGCAGCAGACTTTTATCAGAGTCATCAGGGATGTGTTTCCCACAGGTGTTGCAAACTAATTGTGTATTCAAGACAGAATAATGTTGTTTAATGGGTTTATTTTTTGCTTTTTAAAAACATACCTGCATTTGTAAGTGTAAACCAGTTAAGTCATATACCCAGTTTCAGCTATTGAATGTGGTTGCTTGTAGAGCTTTTAATTCTTTTTAAAAAGGAAGAAAAAAGAAGAGATATTTTAGCTGGTCTTTTTGGACCACTTCTGTCAAATTGCTAACAACCAGCCACGTTCCAGCCTTGAATCTGCAAGGCTTTAAAACTTTTCTCGTGCAGTATTAGGAAGTTATCTCCTTCAAAAGCGGGCAGGTGGGAGGGAGAAAGCAGCTGCTTTCAAGAACAGTTATTCCAAGGTGCTTCTCCTTTGGTGTGTACTGCTGTATGTAGTTTGAAGGCTGAAGCTGAAAGCTTGTTAAGTAACTTTCAAGATCCTTTTTAGCATGGTTTTGGGGTATTTTTACCTGAGGTGTAGAAAGTTGAGCCTTAACTTTCCTGTGTCAGTTAATGGCAAGATCTGTCAGCAGTGGTAGGATTGGGTTTCTGTTTGGAGGGTGGTATTTTTGGTGTGGTGTGATGTGTGGTTTTTTTGTTTTGTTGTTTTTTTGTTTGGGTTTTTTTTTAAATGAATGAAGAGAAATTATATTTTGGTATTCGGTCTTCTGATGTTTGAAGGCTTATTTCATGTGAGATGCATTCATGTATCTTAACTGGTGAGGAATTATATAATTATCCCCCCCCATTTTCCTGCCCCACAAAGAGAGTTACGCTAATGAAAAAAGGATGTTGAGGTTTATTTGGTGCTGGAAGATAGTAACGGAAAAAGTGAATGTTACAGAACTCTAAGCTGTTGACTTCAAACCCAGGGTATTTTATCTTAAATATTGAACAATTGCAGGGTTGCTTTATTCCGGAAATAGTTTCAAGGTCTGTAATTATCACGGTGAATTCTTTCCTATGAATCTTCGTGAGCTCAGTCATTTGATACAGGAGTAAATGTAACCTTGGTCTTTAGGAAAAATTGTGATTTGCCATTTCAGTGTTCCTAATAACTAATATTCTTTACTGTCTTTATTTTCTCAGGTACCTTAGGAATGACCGACAGAGACAGCTATTTTTATGCTGCCATAGTTGCTGTAGTTACTGTTCATGTGGTACTTGCTCTCTTTGTATATGTAGCGTGGAATGAAGGTTCTCGACAGTGGCGGGAAGGCAAACAGGACTAGAATGAAAATCGTCGTCATCTGATGCCTACAGACTGTAAATCAAAGTTTTGTGAGCTGAAAGAAAAGCATTCTTCAAAATGTATTATACACATGTACAAAGATGAGGCTAATGCCTCAACTCTGGTTAGAATAGACTTGTGCTCATCTTGAATGTGTACGGGTGTTTTCTTTAATGCTGATGGAAGTTGTTCTTTAGCTAGCCTCTACTAGGTCGAGCTGAGGAGGTCTTCGCCTGGAATTAGAATGAAATAATTATATATTTTTGAAAAAATCCTGAAGCTATTTTTGCCATTCCTAGTATTTTTCTGGCTTACTCTGAAAATAATATTGGCATGAAGCAAGCATTAGATTTTTGAGTAATTAAATTGCTATTCAAAAAAACTACATTACTCGCTATCCAACTGCAGTGGAAAAGATGGGATTTCACTTTGCTGTGGATAGTTTCCTGATTTATGGGTGTCGTGGTTTAACCCCAGCCAGCAAGCAAGCACCATGCAGCCGCTCGCTCGCTCCCTGCAATGGGATGAGGGAGGGTATCAGAAGAGTAGAAGTCAGAAAACTTGTGGGTTGAGATAAAGACAGTTTAATAGGTAATAGCAAAATAGCAAAAGCTGTGCACGCCAGCAAAGCAAAACAAGGAATTCATTCGCTGCTTCCCATCAGCAGGCAGGTGTTCAGCCATCTCCAGGAAAGCAGGGCTCCATCATGCGTAGCGGTTACTTGGGAAGACAAACGCCATCACTCCGAATGTGCCCCCTTCCTCCTTCTTCCCCCAGCTTTATATGCTGAGCATGACATCATATGGTATAGAATATCCCTTTGGTCAGCTGTCCCGGCTGTGTCCCCTCCCAACTTCTTGTGCACCCCCAGCATACTCGCTGGTGGGGTGGTGTGAGGAGCAGAAAAGGCCTTGACGCTGTGTAAGCACAGCTTGGCAATAACAAGAACATCCCTGTGCTGAAAACAACGCTGTTTTCAGCACAAATCCAAACCATAGCCCCATACTAGCTACCGTGAAGAAAATTAACTCTACCCCAGCAAAAACCAGTGCAGTGGGACAGACATAAATAATATATTTCTTAGTTTAGAAGTAATAGCAAAAATAGAATTGGTTAGAAACTCAGGTGGTGTCTTTCTAATGTGAAGTACAAAGGTTTTTTTGTTTTCAAATGTAATTTTTTTATTACAGTGTAAAATTCAATCTTTCCTTTTGAGAGGATTGTCGTATTACTGCATTGCTCATCTTTCCACTCTTCTACGTTTATTCTTGATGATGCAAAGGAAGTGGCATAGCATATTTTTTATATGTCTTTACATTTATTTATCTCCTTGATAATTGCTACAGGATGTAGTTGGAATTCTTGTGATAAAGTAATATCAGTAACAGCTATAAGCCACTCTAATGGCTAGTAGAGAAATGAGCAAGAGAAAACAAGCTGTAGCCATCGCAGATGTTGTCCTTTATGGAGCAGAACACAAGAGTGATCACATGGAAAATTTTCTTCTCTTCCTAAATGTTAACTTGTACACTGTGAAATGGTACAATATGTTGATTGTGTTTCTTTTTTCCTTGGTTGTGTGTAGAAACTTTCTGTAGTCAAACCATAGTGAGATTTTTGTATTGTAGAATAACCTGAATTTCATTTCACTGTTGTGCTGTTGTTAGCAAGCTTTTTATTCTGTAGATAAAACATTTTTCCTAAGGTTCCAGCAATACATAGAACTTTCCTAGCGCTGGTGATTGCTGTTAAGCTGTTGTGCTTGAGGTTGTTCTGTTAATTTGAGTTTTCCAGTTTGTTGTATTAGTTGAGCATTTTTTGGAAGTGTTTTGCTTAATATAGGGATTGGAATGGTTTTGGTGCTACATTTGTTCATGGTAAAACTTGACCAATTTTTGTCTCATTTATGGATATCCGTGCCCAGTGGCTTGAGGAATGTGTTCCCAGGTCTCATTCCTCTCATCTCCACCCCGATCCCAGGTGTGCACAAGCGTATACACCATGTCACACTAACGCAAATACATTTTTACATTTTGTTTCTGAAACGTTAAATTTTCTCATCCAGAATCCCATTGTCAGGTTGCTGCCAGCAAACTGGAGAACAGTCTCATAGTACTTGAAATACAAATTTAGTTTGTATGTTGGCACATTGGCTTCCTGTTCTCCAGTATACGAACTGTACATTGTAGAACAAATACTGCCTTTTAATAAAGAACTACCCTGCAATACAAGATCCAGTAAACAAGCACTTGTGCTGAACAGATTTTGAATAATCTCTTTAATACTGCTCATGTATAGCACAGCTTACAACAAATAGATCAGCTATAGCACTGTTCAGTGGCATTTTTTTTTTTAACTGCATTTATAGTGGAGAATAAATGGGAACATAGCTGTCGTGCTTTACTAGCTGGGTCTTGTGCTATATCTATTTTATGTTTCATGTACCAGAATCCCTAGACACTAAATTAATTTCCTAGGAATAACAGGGAAGTAATTGTTTATTATAATTGTTTAGTTACAAAAATCTTAAAGTTTGACCTGTGCGGACTATAATGTCAGTGATTGGGGGTAACGTGCTGAGCATTAATCCATTCATTGGAAGATCTTCTTTGAAGATAATGCTTTGATCCATGATGTTCTCCTTGAAAAGAGGCAACGCATGAGTCTGCATAGTAACAGCCATGTACTGGGTTTTGTGTTGCCTGTGCTTGGGAGTTGAAACAACCCCTCGGGTAAGTGGTGCAATGGAAACAGTTTGGTGGAATTACACCATGAGTAGGGAGCTCAAAGAACAGAAACTGCAGACATACAATATAGAGTCTACATGGACTAGATACACTACTGGGACTCCTTACCAATACTAAGACTTATTATATTTCAAGAGCTTTGTTGTGATCTCTTTAGGTTGAGTGTTTCCTTTCAGGTATCTGATGTTCCTGTTAATGTCAAAGCTAATTCTCCTGTCAGTTTTTTTAATTGTTTAATGGCCGTTGTAATTCTGTAATACTGTACTGTATTTGGTTTGCATGGCAAGGTTTTGGTAGAGGAAGGGCTACAGGGGTGGCTTCTGTGAGAAGATGCCAGAAGCTTCCCCCATGTCCGATAGAGCCAATGCCAGCCGGCTCCAAGATAGACCCACCGCTGGCCAAGACCGAGCCCATCAGTGACGGTGGTAGTGCCTCTGGGATTACATATTTAAGAAGGGGGTGAAAAAACTGCAACGGCTGGCAGAGAAGAGAGGAGTGAGAATATGTGAGAGGAACAACTCTGCAGACCCCAAGGTCAGTGAAGAAGGAGGGGAGGAGGTGTTCCAGGCCCCGGAGCAGAGATTCCCCTGCAGCCCCTGGTGAAGACCATGGTGAGGCAGGCTGTGCTGCTGCAGCCATGGAGGGTAGCAGTGGAGCAGTCTGTTCGCCCCGCCCCACTGGTGGGGACCCACGCTGGAGCAGTCTGTTCCTGAAGGACTGCACCCATCGAAAGAACCCACGCTGGAGCAGTTCGTGAAGAACTGTAGCCCATGGGAAGGACTCGCGTTGAAGAAGTTCATGGAGAACTGTCTCCCATGGGAGGGACCCCACAGTGGAGCAGGGGAAGCGTGTGAGGTGTCCTCCCCCTAAAGAGGAAGGGGCGGCAGAAACAAGGTGCGATGAACTGACTGCAACCCCTGTTCCGCATCCCCCAGCACCCCTGGGAGGAGGTAGAGAAATCAGGAGTGAAGTTGAGCCTGGGAAGAAGGGAGGGGTGGGGGGAAGGTGTTTTAACATTTGGTTTTATTTCTCATTACCCTACTCTGATTTTGACTGGTAATAAATTAATTTCCCCAAGTCAGGTCTGTTTTGCCTGTGATGGTAATTGCTGAGTGATCTTCCTGTTATCTTGACCCACGAGAGCCTTTCATTACATTTTTCTCTCCCCTGTCCAGCTGAGGAGGGGAGTGATAGAGCAGCTTGTAGGCGCCTGGCATCCAGCCAGGGTCAACCCACCATATGTACAAATATGGAAACTGATAAAAGTTGTGGAGAGATCAATATTCTTGTTGCTTTGGTTTTTATTTTTTATAAAATGGTGATGTAAATTTTTTAATGGTGTAGTACTTTAAAGTGGTACTGTGAGTTTGTTCATTGTATTACTAGGAGTGGGTTTGAGACAACCGTTGTTAAAAAGACAAAATTGGGAAAACTTGGTCTGCATAAGCCATTCAGTACGTCAAAACTGCATCTCGCTTAGTGGTCCAGCATGTATTTGTATAGGTTGACAATTAGGCAGTGTAGCTAAAGCAAGCAATTGTATCTAGCAGTGAGCAAATACCTTGAGAATGGGATTGTAGCAGAAATTTTCTGGAATGTTTTCCAAGACTGTAAGTAGTAAAGGCATTGGGGGGGAATTGAGAAGTGGAAAATCAGTGACTTCTCAAAACTAGTTTAGTTTTTTTCTTCTGTACTGCTTATAAACTCTGTTTTTTTTTTTTTAAATGCCTGCAGAACATTGTGGTGGGTACCCAGCCTGTGAAAGTATGCAGGCGACCAGCTTTTGTTTGTGGTTAGGGATGCCTGACTTAATTCATCTGTTAAGTGCTAGTACTAAGTAGGAAGTCTCCGGAGAAAATGGTGGTGATGGTGATCATGTTGTTAATGGGAATTGTTTCTCATACCCTAACATTGATTAATGTACATGGACTTTAAACAGTCTTTACAGCATATTTGAAACAAACCAAAACGCTGTCTACCTGTTTTTTGCTATGTAAGAGAGGGCCTAGTAATACCTCTCACTTAACATTAAAAAACAAATAAAAAACCCCCACAAAAACCCAAACAAACCAACACAAACCCCCCTCCCAAACCCCAACCTCCTGCATAATTTTCACAGTTGGTTGTTGGATGTTATCAAACTGATAGGAAGTTAAAGGATATAATTTCGCCACGCTGCTAATGCAGCAGGACAAACTAGAGGGCAGGCTTTTCTACCTGATTGCCCTGATCGCAGAGAGGAAGTTGTGGTGCTGGCTGAAAAATTATGTTTTCACTTAGTGCATTGGTGAACAGTCAGATGTTTTATGTTATTGCAATTTTGATGGTTTTTAGCACAGTTATTGTAGTTAAATAAACTGTGCTTAGGCTTCTGATGGCCCCTGCAATTGGACAGAGTGTGCTCAAGCCTCCAGGCAGGGGTATTTTTGGTAATAGTTCAGATGAGTAAGAGATGGGAAAGGAGAGGGCCCTTAAAATAGCAAACTAAGCCACACGTGCATTATTACAAAATAACATAATATGGGTATGACTGAAATTCAGGTAGACTGCAGCCCACGGGACAAGGGGAGGAAGGGGTCCTGTGAAGAAAAGGAGCGACTTGGGGAGGTGGGGTGGAGATGGGGTAGGGTGAGGACTGGAATGTGCTGGCACAGCTTGGTATATGATAACTGAGGCACCGTATGTTTTTGTTCAGAAGTGTTTATTCCACTGTTCTCCAGGGGATTATGCAGAGCCATTGATCTGAAATACTAGATGTAAATCATACAAAATAGCAAGCCAATTCCATTTTTAACTTCCCATTAAAGTTGTTCATAGGTTGACAGCTTTGCAGTTTGTGATCTGGGGCACGTTTGTTCAGCTTTGTCTTGTACAAACCAGCATTGTTACTGGCTCTGAGCCATCTCTTAGGGCAGGGTCAAGCCCTTGGAGTGTAAATATTTCTTTAAAAATACCAAAGAACAACTGCCACTCTAATGTTTCATTAGCTCTTATCAACTGTCAGTTTAAGGGAGACACAGAAGCTTCTTGTTTCAAGTTCACAGGAAAGAGTGCTTGCTGTTTCCTCGCAAGGGGAGGCTCTCTTGTGCTTGAGTGGGGCTTGCAACGAGGAAATACCGGGTAGTTTGGGGCCCCCACAATCATTCTCTTATCTGAAGACATGCTAATGTCTGAATTTCCGAGATGGTGGGATACAGCTTGAGTATCTTTGTTAGGAGGACTGAACCACGGTGTTGTGTGACAACGCTGAGGTATAGTTTAAGACAAGAGACAGGGGTAAACTCTTGGGACTTGAGCGCTGTTTGAACCTAACATGGTAAGAAAAAGTATGGGGGAAGTGAATGGGGACTTCTGTAGAAAGCAGCTTTTTTAGGTGCCGGTCTCCCAGTTTGCATTCTGAAACCAAGAGACAGAGCCAATGGTGGTCCTGTGCCTTTCTGAAGGCAGGGATACTGACTGGGAAGCTTTGTGATGAAGGATAACCAGGGAGAAGAGCTTGGAAAGTGGAGAAGTTAACTTGGTGACTGTCCAGCTGAATGCCTGAGACTGAGTTTTCTTGGTGCTGATTTGCCGTCATGTTTCACAACCCTCTTTATCCTACCGGCTTTGGATGGCGCGTTCTTGCCGAGATGATTCCCCGGGGGTGCCCAGTGTTTCTAGGAGTGATCAGGTGCTTGCTCGCAACTCTGCTTTTACAATAGCGCAAACTACTCATAGGCCTGGAAAAAAGCTGTTGATGCCTATAGTTGGCACGTGACACAGTGTGGTTTAATAGTTTTAGTGTAAATGGCCCAGGGCGTAGGCACAGGGGGTGTGTTATTAATTAAAAGTGTTTTTAATTGAAGGATAATTTATGAGCGAGAGTATCAGCAGCCAAAGTTAAAGAACAAAAACTGCTGTGGGTGTGGGCCGATGCTGCAGGCACCACTGAGGAGCCGTTTAATACCTTTGCAGTTTTTCATCCCCAAGATGCAGAGTTTCTCTTAACTTGCTTGACTCGTTAATACGGCTCTGCTGATATTGGAGATCAACTGGAAGTACCGAAGTTTAGCTCCGCAGCTGGAATGCTTCATACAGCTCATTTCAAGGGAATGAGTCTTTGATGTGTACGTGGTTCTGTGTCTGATAGAGAAGATGAAAGAACCCCCTTTGCCCTCAAACCTTATCGCAGTTTGAGCCCTTTCCTGGAACAATTCCTATAGAATTAGCAAGTGTTGGATGATTCTTAATTTGAAGCATTATGATAGAGCAGTTTCCTTTAGAAGCTTGTGTTACATCTTCAACAGAGCGTTTTTTTTCTCCTAGTGTAAAGTATGCCCTCACCAAAAAATCCAAACCAAAGGTGATTCTGATGATTGGGGTGTTTGAACTGTTTTGCTGGCTGTTTGTGTGTAGGTGCAGCTAGCTGTGTTTAAATGTGGAGTGGCTGTAGCTCGTCGTCTGCAGGTTTAGCCCAACATCCCTGCGACCTGCTGGGTGGATATCAAATTCTGTGCGCCGTGTGTTTAATAGGAGGGTCCTCTGTTTGTCTCAATGCTTACTGGCTTCAACAGGTTGTTAGAAATAATCTTGAATAGCAGCTCTTTCACAGCTCCCAGTTTTACTAAGTGAAAACTGGATCTTTACTTGGTCTTTGTATTTGAAATAAAATTATAATGGCACCTCTCTTCATGGTAATGAATGATTGATCTGTTACGTTAAGCCAGTTCCTTTATTTCTAGCCAGCATTTATTTCTAACCCATCATATGTTTGCAAGCAGCAGCAAGTTCCTCACTCTTTTTAGCACTTCTGCCTCTTTCTCTAACTATTCTATTCTCTCTTCTTTCTCCTAGCTATTTGTCAAGTGCTTTTCATGGGAGCAAATATTTTCTATAGTGTGACATCTGTTGTGATCCCTAGCTAAGATTACGCTGCGTTTTGTAGGGAGAGATGAGGTTTTTGCACCACTTGGTGGGGATTGTGCTTTCCTGCCCATGAATTTTCAGAATTGTTAGTGCTATCAGCTCTGATATTCGAGGCATGAAAACAGTAATGCCAGGGGAAAAAAGTTTCCAATTTTATAAACAATTCTTAGTCAGATAGCTATTTGTCATGGGCCTTGGGAGGAGTAATTAACAACACTAAAATAATAGCATGTTTCTGTGTTGTCGTATGCTTATTAGATTGAAAACAGTTCACTCTGCGTTCAAATGTAGTTTTATTTTCGCATGGTACAAAACTTAAGAACCCTTAAGTCCGCTGAGTAGCATTGTCAGTGTGATCCAGGCTGCTTTCACTTTTCCAGCTCTGAAAGAAAACTACATTGAGCCTTTTGGTAAGGAAATCTTAAGAGAGCACCTGGGAATGTGTTATGCAGCTCTTCAAGAAGCCTGCCCATGCCAAAAAGCCATGTTTGCATTATAGCAAGCTTATGCAAGGGATTAATTTGGAAGCAGAGCTGAGTGGCTTGTGAACTTTCTACCTCAGGTCAGCTGTGCTCTAGCTGCATGGTCCAAATTGCAATTTGAAGGGATAAACAACTTCTGTGCACTTTTTATGGACTTTGTTCAAAGAGTGAACACGTAGTTCTTCACAGCAGGTAATTCTGCACAGCACCAGAACTAATTTGCTACAGTTTTATTCGGTTAAAGATGGAGCAATGCAATAACATGGCTGATTACATAAGCACAAGTTCAGTTGATCACATCTGTATGTGGATATAATACGTGAACTGATTGACCAGTAAAGCAGACACAGTAATTTATTTTGTCTTGTCTCCTTGAGTTCTGCCAAGACGGTTTTCTTTCAGTTCAAACTCAGCAGTTTGCTCAACCTCAAAGATTACTGTACAGATTGATGGACTGGTAAGATGAATTGCTGTGTTTGTGGAAGCCAGTGTGCTCCAGGCTCCTGTGATGAACAGGTGAGGCTTTGCACCGTAAGTGAAGTCCCCTTGCCTGTGATCCTGGCTTTTGCAGAATTAACAAGGGCTGGTCCCAAATTTGGTAACAATATGAAATGTAGAAAATGAGGTATTGGAGGTATCTGTGCCAGGAGTACCGTGATACGGATGGATAAGCAGAGTTATCCATCAGTAACAGGACGTCGACTGACTCTTCTTTTTCTCGTGGGCATTCCTAGCACTGGGGAATCAGTATAAAGCCATCATTTACTCTAACAGTCTTTGAAAAACACAATCTGTTCTTAATATTTCCCCAGGAAAAAATTCTACTTAAACTAGGCTTTTGAGACTCAGTACAAATTTAAGCTACTTATTCTTTAGACAAAAAAAGAGCTTTTTGGATAAAACTCTGGTGTTGGTGTTGATGAATTTTCCTCCCCAGAATACCCTGCATATTCCTTTTGTGCAAAAAAAGGTTAACATCACAGAATACTATGTGTGGCAGCATCCACAGGTTCATTGTGTTGCAACGGCGTATTTAACCTTCCTAGAGATTGTACCTCTAAGTATCCAGATACTACGCTCTGTATTTCGTGTACTATCTGCTCTTCATTGCAGCAATACCCAAAGAACAAGACAGGATCCTGCCGTGCTAGATCTCTGTGAACGCACAGTGAGAGTTGATCGCTGTCCTGTAGAAGTCACTATATAACTGGATAGGTCGGGCTAAAGGTGTGCTGGGAAACAGACACAGCAAATGTGTTGAAGTGGAAGTAGAGAAGCGTTTAGTGCCGTTAGTAGATGGTAACTCCCGGGGTCGTTGGGTCTGGCCTCTGAGCTATGTCTCCATCGAAGAACAAATAACACATCTTTGCTGTGCGTAGATACGCTCAGAGAGTTAAAGGGATTTCCTTTGCGTGCTGTGGCAGATCATGCGTTTAGAAACGGAGAGCAGGTGGGGGAAGGAACTGGAACTTGAATCTTTTGACCCGCTGCTCTGCCAGCAATATCTGCCATTCACCACCATCCAGCCACAGTGATTTTTTTTAGGGATTGTTTCTGCTGAGACCTTGAATAAGTGGAAGCCTGGAATGTTAACTAATTTTGCATAGCTGGACGTTCTCTTCAGAGTCTGTGCAGCTCACACTGCAGTGTGTGCTTTCTTTCTTTGTCAGTTCTTCTGAGTGTTCCATGAAGACCCTGGTTCGGCAGATCTTTGCCATTGTTCAGCTGGCTTTAGACTTCTCTGGGCTTCTTTCAGGCTTACCTTTTCTCTGCCTGATCCTTTCCTTCTACCTCCTTCTAAAATCTTAAATAAAAATAATAAAAAAAGGCTAGTTGAAATTTTCATACCACTGGAGGATGATGCTGCACTTGAACTGTGTGATTCCATTATCCTTTTAATAGCGTTAGCGATGTGCTTTTGTCCTGCTTCACACTTCAAGAGCACATCCCTTCATCTGCCCACAAGATTGTGCTGGGAATGAGTTCAGTGGTCAGGGTGCAGAATATGCGTGTGGTGTTCTCTGGGGGAAGGGTTGGCACGAGGCTGGAAGAATATGGCAGTGAATAAATGATAAAGGAATTAAACTAATATACAGACCCTAATTTTTCATGTATGCCTTGGGGTATGTACATGTCTTAGTCTTAGCTCTAAGCAGTGTATTGTTTGGGGAAGTATATTCAAGCATGACTAATCTGCATTTGTCTCCCTCTCCCAAAACATTGTGCCATTTGAAATGTTTTATTTTTCTGTATTTAAAGAATATTCTTTCATAATCCAAAAGCTATTTTTCATTTTTTCCAGAACAATTGGTGGAAGTGTTTTTATTAATCTTTTTATTATTTAAGCGTTTCTATCTGCAGTACACAATAGAGGCAAATGAATTGATTTTTTTGAGACAAGCTTGCTTTTTATCCTACAGAAACGATGACTCATGAGATTCATCCAACCCTCATCTGTATTCCTCCCCCAGCTAATAAGTTAAATGTGAGTTTTGTGTTTGTATTAAAAGGCAGCCTATGCTTACCTCACCAGGGAGCTTGTTTGAACATCGAGTTCACAAGAGGAAAATTCCTTGCCACAGTAAAAGTGCATCTCTGGGTATTAAGGAGCTTTGCAAAGATTGCTCCCTAAGTGAAGAAAACAGCATTAGATTTAATTCATTGCTCACGTTTACAGTGATCCTAGGCTGGCGTGCTTGTAAGTCTTCATGGCGGTGCCAGAAGGTTTGTGGCTCTGATACATGAATAGACAGCAGAAGGCAGAGACCTGTAATATTTTGTCTTTGGGCCTGTTAATCCTGCGGATGGAGAGTATCGGGATGTACAAGATGCTACACCGATGTAGGGTAAAACCAGCCTCTACTTTCATTCTGACTGAAACAGTCCTGCAAATGGTTGTGCTGGTGCAACTAAGAAGGGAGCGTGGAGGATGGAGATGGGTGGAGGTACTTTGAGCCAGTGTTGCTGCTGAAGCCCCTTGCTGTGAGAAGGCCCCCTTAGCTGGAGCTGACTCCCACCTTAATGCAGCCAAGCTTGTTTAAAGCTAAAATGAGGTATGGCCTTGCAGCTCTGCAGTGTGGATGTACCGTGAGTTTTAGCCGAGAGGGAAGAAGAGCGTGATCAGTACAATTCACTGCATAAAAGGTAGCCAATTTCTCTGTGAAGCTGTGGATTTTGCATCGGGCTTTTTTAGCTGAGCAAAGGTCCTGTGAGCATCCTTGCTGGCAGGTCCTGGGTTAAAGCCTCCCGTGGGGGATGCCTGATAGGGGTGCACAGGAATAAGAGGCTTTCTTGGTGTCTCCCAGCCCACGTCTGGCAAAAGTGTTTCACACACAGGATCTGGCTTCTCTGGCCCTGCTCTTCCCTCAAAAGGTGCTTATAAACCAGGTGACACGACCAGGGGCAGTACTGAGGCCTCTGTCAACTGGGATTAGGGAGAGAGTGTGAGGAACCAGTTGCAGTACAAATTGGTTTCTTTGGGGAGCTGGCTCTGAAAGCTGGCTTACAGGTGGATGTTTGAATTGTCCATTTGACCTCAAACTCTTGGGCAAAGAGATACTTGACTTCTGTTACATAGCTGAGCCTGATGCTGATTATGTTCATTTGTAAAGATTTGATCCTTTTATGATGTAAATACTGTGTAACCTAGAGCAGAGTTGAACTCCTGAATTGGTTTCGCCTGGATGCTGATCAGTGTCTGGCTGTAGACAGTGCATGAAGCCAGAACAGTGATGTGGGTGTGAATTCGCAGTCTGGACAGGTGTTTTGCCCTCTCTTCCCTACTGTTAATTATTCAGCAGCTTCACAAGAGCAAGTCCTGTTTTTCCAAGTACTCCTTTTTGGTGAAATCTGGAGAGGTAAAGCAAAAGAAGCAGCTTTGCAGAAAGAAATCCACACTGTGAACATCGATGATGTATTTTTTTTTTTTCCTCCTTTTTTTTTTCCCCCTGTTTGGTCACTGCAGACTTTGGTCACTGCCTTGCAGATGTTGGGATGACTGGCACTTAACTAAGAAAAGGCTGTTCAGATTGATTTTCCAGAAACAATAAAAACTCCAAGCATAACTATCTCCTCCCGCACCATTTCCTAGGGTGGGAGGGACTGGCTGTAATTACAGAGGCTGCAGAATAGATGTGTCCGTACTCTCCATCAGCCAGAGCTACAAGCCTCTTTCTGTATGGCTCTGGCTAAGGCCAGACTATCTATGGATTCCTGTTAAAAGGATCTTGGAGATTTTGCAGCACTTCTATTTTCCTGTAACTCTCCACAGCAAGTGTGCTGCTGTAAATGGAGTTCTTGATAGATGAACCTGTAGAAGAGCAAGTGATTGACTGGGTCATGTATAGCAAAGGGTTAAGCTTTATATCCCACAGGATGCTAAACAACATGCATCTGCAAGAATAAAGGATGAAAGCAACCTAGACCATCAACTTCACGTTTTCCAATGGAGAAAAACACTTTGGGCAGATGCAGCATGTGGGAGGAAGAAGAGATTCCACCATGGCAGAAATGGGAAGTTGACCTGTGTGTTGAAGTTCAAAGGCTGAAGGCTCTGGAGGGTAATTCATGCTCCTGCCTTACAAATTCAGTTAGGATTTTGGTTGCAAGCAGAGTGAACACCAGCAGCTTAGGTGAGACAGGCTGAAAAATATGTTGGGCAGCTCTATGAATAGACAAGAACGTCTTTATAGTTTGACAGGTAATCTTTAGTTTCTCCCATCCCTTCTCAAGACAACTGCAAGTGGAAAAATACCGTGATTGACTACAGGCCAGTAGGCCAAGAGAGATTTTAAACTTTCTCTGACAGAGTGGCTTTCAACTGCCTTCAGGGAGCGTGGTTTCATGGACACTTCAGCACTAGAACTGGCCTAAGTGCATGTCAGGTGAGGGGTTTTTTGGGTGGATTCCCTTTAGCTGGTATCGACAGCTTTCCTTAATTTTCATTTCATGGGTCATCTATTGGTTTGACGTGATCCTGTGCATGGGCTGAATATAATACATCATTCCAAACTTAAGAGCACAAGGCAAACAAATTCCCAACACAAAAGACAATCTCTGTGACTTCCAAACCATCCCTTATGCTAAAAGTAATTTAAAAGTATACTATAATGAAGATAGTATCTGTGTGCTGAAAAATATCTCATTTCACAGAAAAGTAACTTATGCCGTGCATATTTTGCAGTTTTGATGGTGTTCCGTATAACACGGTATTAGTTTCCTCATTCATCTGTAGATGTCTGCTCGTTAAGCAAGATCTTCTTTACAAAGTGTAGGGGCTGTTTAAATGCTTTAGGGGATGAGCATATTTATTAGGAGCTGATAATCCTTGTAACTTGTTACATTAAAATATAAATGGATTAGAGTATAGTCTGATGAGAAGCATGAAAGTGATAACTAAACTGTGGAAATAAATGTGCTAGAACCCTAAATAGTATAATAATCCTCTAAGGGGAAATTGCACCCTCATACATTTAAAATGGTATTGTGACTGGCTTTGTTTTAGTCCAACTTCGAGTCAATGCCTCCACAAAAATCTCATGACTTGCCTTCCAAAATGACATCAAAGACAAAAGGAGAAAAACAGTCTTGACAAAACCAGGTCACTACATCAGCAAGAGCAGAGTGGGCTGAGCAGCTCTGCTTCCTAAATCAAAGCCTTGCTGCAGGAGCATTGCTGCGCTCCCATGAGTGTGTCACAAGTGCCGCTCTCAGCAATGAGGGACCAAGAAGCGTCACAACAGCAGATAAAGGGCTGAAGGTCTTGGCCAAAGCCTGGTGCCTCTCCTCTCAGAGCACTGCTGTCCTGAGACGAGGAGGTGGAGGTGCTCAAGGCATCCCTTTGGGAGGAATGTCCTGGTCCCAGCTATGCTTTGTAGCCAGCCCCTGCACAAGTTAGGAATGAGGAGGAATAGTGAGTCCTCTGTGCCTAAATCAAGCAAAAAATCCCAGCAAGGGAACCGAGATGTTCTGCCAGCCCTATGCTTCGGGAAGAGCAAGGGTCCTTTCGTAGTCTTGGCTAGGAACTCCCAGGGCTGGGAGAGACTAAGGATCTTCTAAAGCATACACATCTCTGATGTCTGTGAACCATGAGAAAAATGTAGGTGTCTGGAGCCCATCTCAGACTGCCCACAGAGCAAGGAGCTGTCAAGAAACCATCGTCTCCCCCTCCTGCCACAGCTCCTGCGTATCCCCAGAAGAGCTGTTCTTCAAGGGACAGAGAGGGGGATTTGAGTACACACGCACAGGGCCACACAGGCTGCTGTGGAATTGCCGTGTGGGCAAAGTAACTCCTTCATGCACAATTCAGCTGTCTGTAATGGTGGGGTGGGAGCTAGAGGGCATTCATGAACAGGACTCCGCTCCTGGATCCCATGCGACAGTGTCCTCCAGACGTTTTTGTGAAGGACCAGTTTAGTGTGTATAGCCAAAACTTAACAAGACAATTACGTAGCTGGCAGAGCCAGGTAATTAATATCTAGTACAACATACTGTAACATACTGCTTCTTTTACGTGTGTTTTGTGCAAAGTGGGAGTGCTGAGGTGTGCTAGTTTTGCTAGTTTGCTGCTGTCTGGTGAAGGCGGTGAAAAGACCTACAGGAAGAAGGAAATGTGTTTCCTATCTTTTGAGGTTTTGATTAAATAATCAGCAGTGGCAAAGTGCCAGGGCTTCTCCTGGGACGTGCTTACAGAGCAAACAATTTGCAGAGGAAAGGGAACCTGGATGCAGGAGGCTCATACAGGTGTCTGTGTTCAAGAACAGCATCCATTCTTGCCAACAAGCCTCACTCTTTGTATTGCTTATTTACTTTACTTAATGAAGACAAGACCTTTACATGCGTCTTTGACCATATGGGTGCAAGGCCAGAGTTTTGGTGTTAGTACGTGAATAGCAGTAATAGCACATGGTGTCTTGCAGGTTTCACGGAAGTCATCCGATGACACATGTAGCAGATTCTAAATGGAAGACACATGGCACAAGCTTTGTTCTTTCTATAGGACACCTCAGGCAAGATTTACCGACAGCAAAGACCTAGTCTCAGGCTTGAAATGTCATGCTGCGCTGTTTCTTAATGTAGCCGCTACCAAGCGCTGAAAGCTGGAGTCTGCTCTTGCGCTCGTGATCTGGCGTTCCCCCCCACCGCACCTCGTCGGCAGAGACCCCGGCTTCTAGCAGAAGTAGCTCACCGAGGGGTTCAGGTCAGCCGCCTCTGCCCACGGCGTCCTCCTGAAGCACTGCAAGCATTGCAGGGGCACGGAGAGGAGGAGTCACCTGGGCATACGCGGGGTCCGTGTCCCGGGGAGGTTGTGCCTGTACAAAGCGAAGGCTGAGCACGAGCTGGCGTCTTCTCTGACCCAACAGGTCATCTGTAGGGGTAAACTCACGGAGGGAGAGAGAAACTTTAATAATATTGGGAAGACCTGCCTTGGTTTCAAGTGAGTTAATATCTCAGTGCAAAATAAATGACTTCTATCACCTTGGGCTTTTCTGGGTAGGATTTTGAGCAAAGCAAGCTAATAATCATTCTGGCTCATTGGGATTTTAAACGGCATTCTTGCTTCTTGGTGTAAACAGAAGGTGATAGCATAGCATGTGGGAGGTCTTTAATCTTGTCTTCTAGATTTACATTTTGTAGGATTATAATTAATTTTTTTTAAGCTTTTTGTTTCATCTTGAGCGCTGGCAGAGGGAAGCAGGTAACTAAAAGTACACACAGAGCATTTTAATGTGGCTTTTTCCTGAAATCATCTGAGCAGTCAAGCCCCCTCCAACCACAGCCCCACCCTCCCATCTGCATTTCGTAAGGGTATTATCACTGTAATTAATAGGAGTTGTATAACAGTACCTAATTAAACTCTGATCATATAGTGTAAATTTAACTTGATTATCGTTAGCCTCAGTGAAGTCTGCAGGAGATTAATCCTGGTGATTCACTCAGCACAGAAAGTAACAGCACCAGTTCTGCAGAGGACCGAAATATTGATGTACAGAAATGCTCTGTGCTCCGAAACCCTGCGAGGTAGTGCCATGTACCGACAATAACACCGGTGCTGGCAAGGGGTTTGCACTGCAACTGGAGCCTCCCTATTTCCAAATTGGTTAAAAGCCAGTGGGATGCCAGCAGGCTCCTACAGCGCAGATCTTAAAATCACTGAATAAGGAGTCTGAGAGGATTATGGCTTACATAAGAGTTTTATATCTATCCTAAAGCTACAGCCCCTATGCATTTGTAGGCTGTGTACTGTGTCCACCGATGATTCGTGGGCACCGGCACCTCTTGAATGACTACAAGCCATGTTTTGTTTAAGATGAGATTTCAAATACAGGACCTGGTCCCCGTCTTACAAAAGCTGGAGGGGTTTTGTCAGTGGGAGGGAAGTGAAGGCAATAATGTTATTTATTTATCTTGATTTCCGCAGATTGAAATGTGGCATGCTTCGCTTCTACCCCGTGTGCTAAAGAGGGTTTCCACTTTCCTTTGCTAAAACACCAAATGAGTCTTTGGTAAAATAATGGTTTTTTCCTGTATCTAGTCCAGAAGTACAGGGCATGGGGTTTGTCCTGTCTTTTGCTGAGCACTTCGGTTTGTTTGCCCCTACTGTTATGTTTAATCAATGGGGCTGATTCCTGCATATTCTCCATCTGACGGTAGCCCAGAAGACCCAGATGACAGCAGAAAAAGGTCTTTTGTCCGTGTCACTTTTTTTTTTTTTTCTTAATTAAAAGCAAAGAGAAAGTTTTACTCTTGTTTGCATGAATGGTCACATCAAACAGTACAGGAAAATCTAGGCCAAGCTGCTTTCAGCAGGCTAAGGAACATTATACCATTGCACCGCATCCTTTCATCGTAGCAATGCCTCTTAATGAACGTCAGGCACCTTTTGAACTTTCTTTGATACTGTTAGCTTTGCTTTTCAGGAGTACCCCGAAGCCCACCTTGCCCCTCCCTCGCTCGCCGTGGCACGGCTGTTGTTAGGAGATGTGTCCGTGTGGGATGGGAAGGAGAGGGATGCGTGCGGGGAAGCGCGGCTGGTGCATCCTCGCTGCCCGCGGAAACGGTGCCGGTTATATAACGCCCTCGCTGGGTAACGAGGTAAAACTCTGTCAACTCTTCTGCAGGAGGTTTCGGAGGGTTTGGGGCTGCTGGCTGGCTAAAGGGTAAGTCAGGAATGTGTTTCGCAGGGTGGGGGGTGTGTGTGTGGGGGTGCACACGCGGGTGTTAGTGTGTACGGTGCTGAAAAGGGGCTCCAAAATTACAGGCTGAGATGTGGGTGCAGGTAATGGTACCTCAAGTAAGCATGGCCACTCTGCACGGTCGCATGTTGCCTGAAACAGATAATTTTAGGATATTGCTGCTTTGTGAAACAGCTCTGTAACTTGTTTGTACTGTTTTTCTGGTTTCCTCTAATGTGTCTGAAACACAATTAAGAATATGTTGTGCTTAAGCCACAATGGTTTCCCCTTAATAGTGGTAATAACTCTTTTTGAGAGAGGGCTGTGCTCAGGCAGTGAAATGTTTTACATCTAACAATCGCAAGATGTTGACATTATTCAGAATGTAACTTGCTGGGGCTTTGCTGTTGTTTTTTGCACTTGCGGAGTTGTGCCTGTTTGCAGCTCAGCTGTATGTTTGCTTCTCCGAGTGCAAATGTTCATGTTGACTGGTGAGTGCATGCTGGATGACTGTGTCCATGAGTGCCGGATGCCCGTGTCTATTTTGATTTAAGCTTACAGCTATAGGTCCGGGTGTGCTTGCCACTGTCGTGGAAGAGCTACGCATATGCGTAGCACTCTCGTGGAGCTACTGGTGAATGTGCGTCTCAGAGCAGAAAGCAATCTCAGTTTGCAGCGAGATGAACAAAGAGAATGCCTGAGCTTTTTGGGGTTATGTTACGGTGGTTATGCTTGCTCTGTAAGTGCTGCATGTGCTTCAAGTATGCGGGCGCTCCTGCTGAAACTGATGGTTCCCCTACAGAAACAGGAGGGCTGCGGAGAGGGGCTGTGCATCTGCAGCCCGGTTAGCTGTAAGCTCAGAAAATTCAAACAGCGAGAAACAGAGCCCAAATGAACCTAAATAAGCAAGGGGATCTGAATTATTCACAAACAGGAATGTTTGTTCCTGAGCGGGCAGGTGCCTAAATCCGGAGCAGCCTCAGGCTGTGGGACTGGCATTGCAAGGGTGAGCGTTGTCCTAAAATGAACTGTGCAACAGAAAAAAAGCTTGGTATTAGATACAAGCTCGTATTCCCCTAGGACTGTGAATCTCTTGGGCTCAATTTTTAGGCTTTTCTTTTTTTTTTTTTTTGTTATCATCTAAAAGGTACTTGATGCCACAATTCCCGTCACTTTGGCTTTTGCATTTGTTCCTTGCAATATTCAGCTGGAATAGCAGACTGCAGGGGCCCACATCCTATTTCATCTTTGTTCTCCTTCTCTCACTACGCTTGGGTCTGATGGTCCCAAAGATCTGGCTGGTCCCCGTCTGGTTATGTGGTCCCTGTGTTGAGGACATGCGTGTAAGCAGAGGGGACTTAACCTGAGGGCAGTGTCTTACTCCAGACTCATGTGAGCTGCATGAGGACTGGTTGCCAAACAGTTTTTATGCTGATCTCTGGGGTTGTGGGCAGTCGGATGTGTGGTGACCACTTCTTTTGCACCTCACCATCACGAGCTCACTTCTGGTTTGTTGCAGAAGTTTTGCAGGGAGCAGCCCCGATGTTTTGTACCCCCACCCCAGGGACCCCGGGAAAGGTGCGGCAAGGCCGGCTGAGGCTGGCAGCCGTGGTGTCCAGGACTCGGACCTCGGGAAGGGAAATGAGCTAATAAAATCCCACCTTGGTGGCAAGCGTGGCATATAACCATCTTTGCACCAGGGTAAGTGGCTTCTCTGTGCTGCAGAAACACTTTGTCGCTTTGGGAAGGATCATTAGTTGTCCACTGTAAGTGGGTGCAACTAATAAAAAGCATTATCTGCAAAGATTGCAGGCAGGTTGAGGCAGGAGCTGTTTCTTACTACAAGCTATGTGGTGCAGTAAAGATCACTCTGCTACTGGCCCAGAAGCATGACCGTGTCTGGGGTCTGCGCTCACTAGGTTATGCCCTGGGGAGGACAGCGAATGGGTGGTCATTACAATACCTGAAGGCAAGGTGTAATTCACGCTTTCATTACCCTGAACGTGCTCCTGAGATCACAGCTGTGGGTTTCTGTGATGCTCCAAGAAGCAGGGGAGAAGGGCGAGGAGGGAACACGCACACGGCGCAATGGGTCTGTTAAAACCTGCCTTGGGGGTCCCTTCTGGATCCGGCCGGGCTCATTCCCTGGGCCAGATTTGAAAATACGATTAGTATTTAGGTATAGAGATCTCTGTCTTGCTGGCCAGTTCCCAGCTGATGCCAGCCAGAGGCAAACGGAAGATGGTTTGACCTGCAGGTTGTTTGGTGTCTAAGTGCTAGAGGTTTCATGGAGCAGGTCTGTATCCCAGTAACAGCTGCCTGTGGACAGAACTGGACAACATGGAAGGAGCAGTTCAGATGACCAGAGCCCTGAGCAGGCACACACTGCTGCCTGGTGAGAGCTTACAGCATGGCACTGAACTGCAAGTTAGTTAGGATTGTTGCTTTTTTTTTTTCTTTTCCCCCTCAGGCAGGCACTGAGCCTGATTTGGGTGGGTTTTTTGGTTTGGTTTGATTTTTAAATTTTTTAATCCAAACCAAAACATGGTCTCGTTCTGGTCCAGGATAGTGGTCCAGCTTAAAACTGGTGTCTGTTAGACCTGTTCCCCAGCAGGACGCCCAGGACCCGAAGCGTAGTGCCATACTGCGCTCTCCTGTCCACCCTCTCCCTCCCTCTCCTGTGCTGCATCACCCATCGTTCGTGCCAGATGTAGGAATCAGAAGCAGTGGACAATATTGAGATTCCAAGCGGTGCTGTGCTCTGGCAAGGGGAAAGGAGATACTTGGGGATAGGCTCTGTTTCATCCACTTTAGTTTTCCCCATGTGAGCTGGTTTCAGCTGGTTGGAAGCTAATGAGCCAGTTTGGTCCTGGGCTTAAAACTGAACTGGAACAGCTTCAGTCACACCAGGGCTGAAAAGCTCAGCTTCAGTCTACCAGGCTCCCTACTTCTGGGGCAGGGTGTGATTGAATAGAAGCAGCACAGGACTCGCCAGGAAACAAAGACTGCTAAATGTACATAATTAGTCATAAAAATCATTATAATAATTGGAAGTGATAGGCAGCCTTGCTGGGAACTTAAAGCATAGATGCCAAGAGTTAACCACACCTCAAAGACTATGCCCCACTGTTTCCTTGAGGCAATTTCTCTCTTGCTGGGCAGTAGGATGGGCAGAAACCTCTGCTTTCCCTTTCCAGGAGGGAGAGAAGAGTTAGTCCTGCGTGCATCAGCAATGCAACAGTTCCCCCAGAACTGCAAAGACAGCAATGGAGTTAGGCCTTCCAATGCTGCAAGCCCCCAGGCACTGGGTGCATCGCTGAGCACAGGTAGAAGGCCATAAGTGACCATAGGTCGAGAAATATCACATAGCTGCCTAGTTTTTCATATGCGATCACCGTGGTGTTGGTGGCTTTGTGACTTCTGCAGCCCCATAGCTGAGCCCGCAGGGTCCCGGTTGCTGCCTGCAAATGGTGAGCCTTGCCCTATATATCAAGCAGATTTCTCTCTGTGCGCATGCCTGTATTTAATTACCATTATGAAATGGCAATAAAAAATTTAAAATGTCATTACAACGTGGTGCGGAGCTGGGATTTGCAATCCAGCTGCAAGTTTCCTGTTGGCGAAGCTGCTCCGAGTTTATCTGAACTCTGCTGTTGGATGGTTGTTCCCCTCTATGAACCGCTCTCTGAGCAGGCTGACGTTGCTGGTGTTGTTTGTCACTGACTTGCCTGGATATGACTGTGTCAGCACCTTTCCTGAGTCTTTCCTATGGTGGAAATTCAGCCTGGTTAAAACTCCTACCAGCCAAATGCTGCAGCAAGGGCACTGCTAGGCATGCTTTGCCCAAGGAGTAACTTGCTTCATGAAGGAGAGTTATTTGGATGTAGACAAGGGTCATTAGGACTGCTTTGACTTCTTGACCTTGGTACGCATTTTCAGAAAGTCCCCATGGACATAACTTAGTGCCACTGAACTCCTCTCTCCCTGATGCAGCTGCAAGAGCACTGCTGCCTCTGAGAGAGCAGAGGCATGGTGCTGTGTCACATCGCGGGGCTGAGCGCTGAGCATCTTTGCATCTCTTAGTTGACAGCCATCCTACCAAAGGTACCTGCAGGTAGTTTCATTTACTTCCTTTAAAACACCAGACAGAGAGATGCCCAATGGAGCGACTTTGGCATTCGCCTTCCTGTGCCCCGGGGAGTAAACCAGCCCAGCAGGTCTGCAGCAGGAAACCAGCCCAGCCCACTGGTGGTGCTGATGTTTGCTGGCAGCTGCTTCAGCCCTCAACACACAGTCCCCACCAGTTGTCAGTCCTTAGACTGAGCGGTTCGGCCCTTAATCTCTGTTGGGGTGGCTCTAATGGAAGCTGCCTGTGAAGTTCAGCTGCAGTTGGAGCACCTGGAAGATCTCCCGTGTGCAATGACTGTCTCCGCTCAGCCGTGGTACGGAGGTCAGATGCCTGGTCTCGCGCAACTGGAGGAGCCTGGTTCTCCTCGAAACCTCTGACAAGGCTGATCTGAAGCTGGCAGACAAATCAAAAGGTGACCAAGAAGAGGGGATAGGGCACAAGATTGCTCAAGCATTTCTGCTTCAGAAACCAGATAAAACAGTTGGAGAGCTTTGCTAGGGACTCTAAAGTGTAGTTTTGTTCCCAGACATTTATAAAGTTTTAAATGGAATGTTTGAGGCAACCTTGCTGCATTAGAAACCATGTGTTCAGTGCCCTGATGCCTCTCGTACATGCTGGAGACAACTGTCTACTGCGTATTTGGACATCAGGCCTCATCCTGCTAACTGCTGCTGGAGAGTCTCCTTCAGCTCATTTATTGGTGGTTGCGCCAGGGGCAGGGATGTGTTAAAAGAACAGAAAGCAAAGTGGAAACGAAGAGATCCACATGTGTAATCATCAGATGGCAACAGCACTTGGTCACTTCTGGAATGAGCTGGACCAGAACTTGGAGTAAGCATTTGTATTTCTCTTACCAGCACTCAGGTGGTAAAGCTGGACACATCTCTTGGTGGTCATGAGAAAGCAACAGGAGTGTGATTTTTTTGCAGTATCACCACCTGCCTGGAGATGTTTCAGCAACTCTGCTGTGGAGGAGAGTTCCTGGACTTGTGTTTCTATTATGTGTTTCTAGAATAAATCAAAGCACTACCTAGCATCCAGATTAGCAGAATGTTAAAATGCACATGGTGAACACTCAAATAACCCTAAAAACTTGCAGTGTTAACCCAATCCTAAGGTTATAAATAACCAAAAAGTCTTAGGTGTAGGCATTAGTGATAAAAGTAAGGGGAAGGAATGGGTACTGACTGTGCAGAGAAGAGTTTTCAGATAATGGGAGGTATCTGGATGTTTCCTGTTGAAACCTTGACATTTTAATAGGTGCTTTTCATGCCACCCTCTTAAATCTCCTTGCATGTTCGTTGAATTTGAGAACTGTAAATGTTTGCACACGTTCATTGCTGCAAGGGTAGGCAAAGAAAAGTCCTTGGGAAGTTTTTGGGCCAAGCAGTGTAGAAGCATGTCACGTAACGGAGAGAATGATTTGGAGAATCTGAGCTGAGTGGGCCAGGAGGAGGTCATCTTCCGGCAGACTGCTGCGTGCCTGGAGTACGGCAACAGGACTAGTCGGAGTAGAGAGCCCAAATGGCACAAGGAGCATCAGGAAGGATCCCCCGGCTCCATAGAAGACACCCCACCAGCTAACCCACCTCACCCGTCCCCAGACCTCCCTTGTCACATCACAAAGTCCCACCTCGTGGTAGCTGCTGAAGCCATGAGCGCCCGTCTCGCCACGGTAAAGCCATTTGATGCGCTTTGCAGTAAAATGACCCTCCGGTGCTTACAAATCTTTCGGGGTATTAAAAGGGGCTTAAACCTACTGCGGTTCTTGCTTTGGGTTGGAGGTGGCTCAGAGCTGGGTTTGACTGGCAGCTCAGCCACTGCTTGCAGTTTAAATCCTTTGGGATGGGGTGATGAATTCCCACCTTCCCCAGCCCCTGTTCTCCCTGCTGCCTTCGGGGCAGGCTGAGCCCCGAGAGTTTAGCTCCAAGCTGCAGCCAGTGAAGCTCTCAGCACGCAAACTTCAGCGGTGGGGTCAGAGCCAGGTTCATCAGAAGTGCCCGAGCTTCAGAAAATAAAGGCTTTTATTTTGGGGGGAGGAGGGGAGAGGACAAGAATGATTTCCAACATGTTGATAAAAACCCTAAAGAACTAAGCGTTCTTCCATTTCAGAGTAGCTCTTGGAAAACTTTCCAGGACGCCTTTAAAGAGCTCATTGTAAAATAGTGGGATGTTCTTTCCCCAAAGGTATATGTTAAAATAAAAACATTTCATTTTTGCCACTTGAAATTATTATTGTAGAATTACCTGGTCTTGGGATTACTGTGAAGACCTTTGGGAAATCATTCTCCTGGGCTGCATTATGTGAGATGTGCTACTGCCACACAGGTCCACGGTTTTGTATAGCAGGGGAGGGAATGGTTCAGCACGCAGTCTTGCTCGCCTGGCTGTAAAGGGGAAATCATAGGTTTGACTGGGGTTATATTTAAACCTTTACATCATCAGCAGTGAAACTGGTTCTGTACTTTAAATTTTTTACAATAAAAGTGAGGCTTTAGTACAAATGGTATTGTTTGCCAAAATCTGATTGACTCAGCCAATTTTTTTTCTAGCAGAAGTATTTTGTTGCAGAAATTATCAGATATCTAGTTACTACCAAACTTGTTTTAACATTACAACACAAACATGCATAGGTAGGAAGCAGAGGTCTTCCTCTGTGTGCATCCTCCTCTGTCTACCTTGAAGAGCAGTCTTGCTCTTCACTGATGACGCGGAGCGCCTTGGGGAAGGTGCTGAGCCCTGTTGGCCGGGGAAAGGAGTGCTGATGCTGATACCCTGGGGAGTTGAGCCTAAGGCAGACCAATAAATTGCCGTGTTTTCATTGACTTCAGCAGCCTTTTGATTAGATTGCCATTCCCTCCATAGACTCGAGGACCAGAGTAACCAAGGTAATGAAGGATGAGTAATAAAGGTAAGCACAGATGCCTAGCCATCCCAGTCCCTCCGACATGCCAGTCCATTGAACCTGTTTGTTGTTCTGACCTCTTCTTGGCAAGAATTTGATTTTGAGTCTCCGTAGGTGAGTAGATCGGGCAGCCCCCTGCTCAAAGTACTGCTTCAGCTGTACGGAAAATATTGTGCTAGGCTGTATGTTTATTAATAAGCTGATTTTGTAAGGAGATGGAGCACCACGTCTGAGCTCTTGTGGCAGGGCTAGCTAATGACATTGGACAGTGAGCAACTGTCACTTTTGCTAAATCTGTCATATTGCAAGTAAGCTGCTTACAGCATGCAGTTGAGGTGGGCAGAATGACAGTCTAATCCACCTTAGGGCTCTACCCAAAGTCAAATTTGGAGTCGGCTTTGCTCAAGAACACAGTTGTCCCTTGGAAACCGTTGTCTCAGAGGCACAAAGAAAGCTAAGGAGCAGAACAGTCACCAGCTTTGCTGAATAAACTCCATCTGTGTGTCTGCTTAAGGGCTTGTAGACCCTCATCCCTGAGCGATGAAAAAATAGGACTTCTGAGGAACAGAAGCGACATGGAATTTGTCAGAAAACATATCCTTGTACATTGCTTAGCAATGCAGCACAGATTTGCAAGCAACCTGAGGAGCTGGAACAGAGCCTTATATAGAAAAGGGGAATGCTGTGAGACCTGGTCAGCAGTATAGGACTCTCAGCAAAGCTTTCATGGGTGGGAGCTGTGGCAAGTGGCACACAAAGAGGCTCCGGGCTATCTCTTTCTGTCCCCTGCGTAGCAAGATGCCAATCCCTAACCTAGACACCCCGCTGGGACCTCACCTGCACCAGTGCGAGTGCAGCCCACGTGCTCTGCCATGGCTGTATGATGGGTTTGGTGAAGGGAGAAAGGTGTGGGCACTCGCTTCTGCTGATACCTTCCTGCACGACCTTCCGTGGCGTTCAGCCCTAGGTCGTTCTTCCCTGTTGCTACATGGGGCATGACTGTCCCTTCATGCTTCCGTGGTAGGAAAACAGTGGATTTCTCCCGGGTTTCTCCCTCTCTTTTTACAGGTGAGACTTCACCCGTGCATCGCAAGACACATGTCGTTCAGAAATGATCCCCCATTTTGGCCCTCATTTGGCCAAAGTGCATAGCAGATCCTTGAATTTGAGCAGATAAATAAACCTGTTCATGGAGGTGCTGCTTAATATTAAACTCAGTCTGTTGCTGAATCAGCTCCTTGATCTTTGGCAACCTTTGTGCTACAGAAGTGTTTATAGATGTAAACATTAGATCATAGATACCGTTTCTTCAGATGACGCTGCAGCATATGGGGCACAGTGCTGAGCTTTATGGGCCAATAAAACTTGGTGCTGAACACTGTGAATAGTTTCCTCTTCACAGGTCTTTATATCCGCTCTTAACAACTGTTCCTCAGTGGCATTTAATAGCAAAGAATATCTTCGCTCCCCTTAAATCGTCCTGTCGTCTGTGCGGTGCTCCACACGTAGAGGGGACTTGCTGATACTGTTGTGTTTCCTGTGGTTGCGTGAGCAGCTCCACATGAGTTTGGAGTGCTGTGTTAAGCTGGGACAGTAGATCGTGCATAGAGTTTGAAGGCTGTCCATTACAATATGCATTTGGAAATGATGGGACTCTACAAAATACACCTGGAAGGAGCTTCAGGAGGCCTCCGGTTTTGTTGCTTGCCACAAGGAGATCCACAACAGTCTAAGGCAGAGATGTGCCTACGTGACTTCTAGAGTTAAAGCTTAAGAAAACAAGACAGGAAAGTGGTTTTAAGGTTATCAGGAAAAGGAGATGGGAGATAGATTAAATACCTTGTTAAAATCACTTAGTGGCAGGGCTGTAGGTTCAGTGTGGAATTCCTGGCCGTCAGCCCACTGACGCCAGTGACAATCACGTGCTTCTGATACACAGAACTGAGGTCCCTTCCATTTTTTGCAGACACCAGGGAGCGCGTGAGACTCCTTGGTGGCCCTCATAGATGCCGGTTGTGCAATCAAGGATACCAATTCACCAGTAGCTGGTTTACAATCAAAGAAGGCAGTTCTGTCTTCTGTTTTCCTGCCGTCTCCGCTGCATCAGCACAGTAGTGGCAAAGTAGTTGAAAGCTGATCTTTTTAAAACTTTTCTTCCAGCATTAGCTCTCAACCATGCAAGCGTGATTTTCCACGCAAGGGAGGCTGGGAGTGGCGGAAGTGCTTTTTCAAGGGCAAGATTTGCTTGAGCTGGTCATGAAACTGCACCCTGAGGGCTGCTGAATCAGGCTGCTCGTAAAAGTCAAGAGCATTTTAATGTACGAGATGTTTATGTCCTTTCTTGAAGTGTTATAATGAGGATAAGGCGATAGCATCAGGGAAACAGGGTCACGGAGCGGAGCCCTGGGGAAGCGCATGCCCGGCTCCTCTGGTGTTTACCTCGAGATGTGTTTTGGTTACTGACTGCTAAACATAGCAAAGCTGAAGGTGCGTTATCACTCTTCTGAATTTCAAGCAGTTTGTTATGTCTTACTGGAGAGCACATCATTGGTAGCTTTAACCAGCTGTAATATAGAGGCTGTTGAAAAACACAGCTCTGTTACCATAACAGCATTTTTATTTTTATCTTCAGGAGGAAATATTTGTTGAAATTACCTTTTGGCTCCGAAAAGGTGAAGACATTTCTAATTGGAATGGTACCTATGAGTACTTTTTTTTAAGGTAGAAAAATGTTTTCTGGTGGGCTTATACATTTGGTTTGTGTGTTCTCTGCAGTCTTCAGCAATTGGGTTGGGGTTTTCTTGGATGGCTTTAGCAATTATTTAGGAGGTGATGGACAGTTTAGGGTTTTGAATACTCTTTAGATGACTCTTTGGTACAAGGCCTGTGAGAATGAGCATGCTGCATTGCCACTGGAGAGCTCCAATGAGGCATTTATGCCTAAAAAGCACTCCCCAAATTAGCCCATCTACCAGATGGGAGATCCACCTATTGAGGGTTTGAAGGCCTTGCTGAGGAACCCATGGACAGTGCTGGAGAGCACCCCAAAAAAGTGATTCCTCAAAGCGTTTTAGGCCATGCACATTCAGACTGGTACTTGCTTACCATGATGGTTAAACTTTCATTGTCCAATTGATTTAGAGGCTACAACTTGCTCTCCACAATTACCTGAAAGGAGGATGCAGAGAGGTGGGTGTTGGTCTCTTCTCCCAAGTGATGAGTGACAGGACAAGAGGAAATGGCCTCAAGTTGCCCCAGGGGAGGTTCAGATTGCATATTAGGAAAAATTTCTTTACTGAGAGAGTGGTGAAACACTGGAATAAGCTGCCCAGGGAAGTGGTGGAGTCACCATCCCTGGAGGTGTTCAAGGAACATGTGGACGAGGCATTGTGGGACATGGTTTAATGGGCATGGTGGTGTTAGTTGATGGTTGGATTTGATGATCTTACAGGTCTTTTCCAACCGTTGTGATTCTGTGATTCTGTGAACTTGTGTTTAAAGCTAGGCATCAGAGATGTAGTCTGTAAAATCCCTTATGGTCTTCTCTCAGAGAAGATTGGCACCTGTTTGCTGCCCTGGTCCTAAAACCCATGTTCCCAGAAGGTCAATGGCAAGCAATACTGTGAGTTAAAAGTACTTGGTGGGAAAGATATGGAATAAATCCTCCAAAGCAATGTAAGACAGAGCTATTTTAGGCAGAAAGTTTTTCTCTTCCTTAATGCTGTGGATTTTTTTTTTTTAAGTGTTGCGTACAAATTGTGACCAGTTCTGGAAAGTACTTTAAAAACCTGCAGAACTAGGTAGACTAAATTCTTTCCCACAGATTTTTGGTTTTTCTAAAGCATATGGTAGAATTCATCAAGAGATGTCATTCTGTTCGTGTCTGTGCCAGTGGATAAGCCATCAGTGCAGAATTCATCTTTTTCTCTATGAAGCTGTACAAAACAAAAAAGTTTTTGAGTTGTCATCTTCTTAAATCCTTGCTATGTAGGTATTGGAAAATTTTTAGTAAATACTGCTGTTCTACTGAAGTCTTTAAAGGAACCTCATCCAGAAGTTTTACTTTGCAGGTGAGATTCAGTTTCCCAGTAATCTGGGACTCTGCTGCAATCCAGAATAAATAAAAAAAAGAAAATGTGCAGACATCAAAGAACATCAGTAAATTAAATTACTGGGGTTGGAAAGCTGGCTTTACATCCCTAAAAATAGGTCATCTTGCAGGAAGGTGGCATAATTTAAAATCAGTGGCACATAAAAGAAAAGAAGCCCTAGTGACGATCTTGGGCAAGAGTGAGTCTAAGTTTATGTAGGTCCATTTGTTTCAGACATTGAACACTTCTTGGAAACTGGGCCCTTTCCAGGCATTTCAGTTTAGATGTCCCGAGTCGCTTTTCAGAAGTTTAACACTATTTGTCTCGAATCTGGCCGTGGGTTTTGCGTCCCGGCGCCGTGCACAGTGTGTTGTGAAAATCCAGCTGTTCACTGATTGCTTGGCCTGCCCTGCCCTGGACCAAGGGTTTGTTGGAGGAATTTAGTTTTAAATAACATTTCCACTGTCTAGATCTTTATCGTCGTTAGAAGAGAACTTATTCTGAAGGGGCCACTGATTGCATGTGAGCTACTGCTGGCTCTCACAAGCGCGGCTGTGTTTACACAAGCCAGGATTTGTTCCTGGAAAGTGGGAAGGTAGGCACTCTGCTCCCACCGGCGTGCGGGGGGGACAGTTCTTCAGCCTGGCTCCATCTCACTCACTTTACTGTAAGTTCTCATTGGGCTCTACCAGCAGGTATTTCTGCAGCAGTTCTGATGGTCTAACATCCTCCAGCTACCCATAAATGCACGCTAAAGCTGTTCATTTTGTTTGGGGTGGTTTTGTTCGGTTGTTTCAGGGTGAGGTCTGGCGTGGTTTTCATCTTGTTGAGCTGGATGCTGTGGCTAAGGCTTCTTTGTAAAGATGCTCAACCAAGGAAGTTGAGCCATGTTAGAAATAACATGGGTGACATTTACAATCTTGCCCCCTGCTGAATGAAAACTATTGAAACACGAAAGCTGTGAAAAGCTAGACTGAATTTTGAACTTGCACAGCAGCACTTTGTTGAATAGGGATGAACCTAAGCATGAGCTCAGGTTTCACTACAGCATTTGCTGAGTAAGGCGCTAAATTAGTAACATCAAGTAATAGTTGGTGCAAGAACTAGCTTCAGCTGTGTAGGAAATTCAGGGCTGTATTTTTCAAACACACAAGCCCATAGCATTGCAACGCCAAAATGAAAAATTCACTTTGCATTTGCCAGTGCTGAAATTTGTTGGGTTGCAATGGATTTGCCTTGCAAACAGCTCAGTAACAATACACTGGGTGACAGTGCTGTTGAAACAGAAGATAGCATTGGTGTTTGGAAACAGCTTTTACATGGGAGAAAAAAAGGCTGTTAAGACATTCTTTTGTGAAACAGCTCCAGACAAAGCACTGAGCACACAGCAGCGTGTAGGAAAAGAAAAAAGTGCATTAAGGCATCTCTATCTGTTGCATGAGTCATCAAAACTTATGTAAATATGCCTTCTCATAAGCTGTATTTATCTTATTCATGTAGAGGAATCAATAGTAATGCTTCTGTCTTTCCCGAGCAGCAGTGATGTACGTATGGAGTATAGTATTTTGATAAGCAGCAGTACATGTATCCATTGTCCCTGTGGATCACGGAAGAAAAGAGACCACCTAAAAGCAATTCCCCATGACCATGACTTGGAAATTTAAACAAAATCCCAGACCCTCTATTCTGGGATGGTAATGCTATCTAATCTGGTTTTGAAAGACAGGTATGAGAGTCTTAGTAACATGTCAATTTGAAATAATCTCCCTTTTTTTTCACTTGTATGTATCTCTGCATGTGCTTCAGCAGGGAGTCAACTTGAAGATTAAGAGGTTTTGTTAGCATAGCTGCAATTTTCTTGAAATTTGTCAGAACCGAGTTGTAGCTGGCCAGTGAGAATTGGCAAGAGTCAAAATATGGTGTGACACCAAGAAAAAGGATCTCAGATTGTGTAGGTTCAAAGCCAGAAAAGTGCTGTGACAGCCTGCCAGCACGATTCACATATTTTGGGGGTGCTTATGCTTCATACCCTGTTCCCAAGTAGACGACACTGCTCTTTCTGACATCTTTCAGCCTTGTGCAATCAGTCCATCTGCTTTAAAGATTAAAAAAATATATTTACAATGATAGGAATACTAACAAATCGAAATTTCGTGGGGTTTTAGGGATGAACCTCTGTCTACTGAAGTCAGAGGCAGCTTTGCCATTAACACAGGTATTTAGTCACTGTGTAGTCTCACAGACTGCAATTGCCTCAATAGAATAGAGTTATCTAAAAGGGCATTCTCTAAATGTCAAACAAGGTTCGACTGGTATTCCTTGTGTTTTATTGGGAGTAACTAGGTTTTGGACAAGAGAAAATATGTTTTAGAAGTCTATCCATATGTGGAGTACTTTGGAAATTCACCTAAAGGTAAATGAGTAACAGATCCGATATTCCTAGGTTTCTAGGGCTTGGATTTTGAGAGTTACAGTAGTCTTTAAAAGAGCTGGCTTCTCTGAAGAAAAGGGGACTTCTTAATGTAATGTAAGTTAAGCTTTGGGGATGGTTTTAGATTTGGGCCATTCTTTCAACCACTGACATACCCCTATGCTACAAACTTTAAACCACCCAGGGAAAAAAAAAAGAGGTCTTTGATGTTGTACCAAGATCCTCTGGTGCCACAGAGCTACCAGTGGCCACTGTAACGGTGAGCCTGGCATCAGGCCTGTGAGGTTTATCCTGGCTATCTCCTTTCTGATGTATTTGCCTGATGTTTGAACTCTGTGTAAGTCGACTCAGGGCATCCTAGATTTTCAGCTCTGGAGCCCAGGAGAGCAGAAAGGAGGCTCTTAGCTCCAGTGCCCTAACCAGCTTGTCCTTTGTCCAGGATAGCGCAAGTTATTTTCTTCCAAGCAAATATTTACTAAGTGCATGGGGGAGAGTTTGTCTACACTTTGTTGGCATTATGTCCATACACGTTTATTCTGTTGTGTGTTCTAGAAGTTTAAGATGAGCTTTGTGATACGTGCTGAAAAGTAAATAGCAGGTGCATCTTTATTTACTTGGCAGAAGAGTAACACTTCTGTAGAAGATATGAAAACTTCCTAGTGCATGCGACTCTATTCTCCGGTACCCTGCAGGCCATTCTGCAGTGCACACACTTCTTAAATCCCCATAAGCCCAAATATCAGGCTTAGGGGAGACTTAAGTGCTATACAAATCTTGTGGTGCGCCTTTGCACAGGGGGTGAGTTTCATCCTACCATCTGAACACCGTGCAAACAAGCAAGCAGACAGGAGACCAAAGGAGATGATTGACTCCATTGGTTTGGCTGTTGTGCAGAGCCATATTTGGAAAACATCAGATGCACAGGCTGACACTGCGTTGTGGATTTTATCATGTTAGTGATCAAAAATAACCAACATGAGCAGAATACCCACAACTCAACAGTTTTCATTTGGAAGGACTTCTTGGCTGAAAACTTGGCTGTCCACTAAATTATAAATCTCAGCCAGCAGCATTTTATAATAGGAGTCCTGATATAACCTTTAGCAGAGAATCACAGATGGCAACCATGTGAGAAAGCTCCTGTGCTTTTGATGCTATCTGCATTGTAATCACCCCCGTAAAAAAAGTGTCGTATCCTATCAGTGAGACATCATCCTCTAATGTCTCATCCATAAAGTCTGGTTCTGGCGCCTTGCAGGTTATTTACACATGAGGCTTCCATTGCGGAGTCCAAGGTTCAGGCTCATGAGTGGTGAAAAGTCACTGCCAGTGGTGGGAACTCTAGTTAGAGATAAGAAATCAAGCCTTGCTGGAGCTGTCAGATCTGTGAATACTTTCACACATTTAACTTTTAACCATCTGAACAATGAGTCCTCATTAGCTTCCCTGGAATCGCCTGCGTGCTCAGGGCCAGTTACAGGCGTACGTGTCTTCAGGGCTTGGGCTCAGGTGGAAAAGGAGAAAACCCCTGCTTTGGGAGAGGTCACAGAATCACTAAGGTTGGAAAAGACCTGCAAGATCATCAAGTCCAACCACATATCATCAAGTCCTTCCAACATGATCACATCCTGGCTCACAGGCAAGGTCTGTTCTCCCTGGACTGCATCTCTCCTAGACTGCAGCCTACTGCTGACATTGTCGTGCTTCCTCTGGTCCTTTTGGTGTAGCATCTCATGTCTGGGATAACAATGTTGTTGTACTCCCTGTTTTCCAAGAAAAGCTTTCATCATTTCATAAGCAGCTAAAATATGCATAGCCACTAACTTCGCTATTAACATAACATTTACAACAGGCTTAACAACAAAGAGGAGATTTCTCGTTGGTGATTAGCCCTGTTGGGCTGAACTGAACACAACAGTCAAATTCTCCTACTTTTCTCAATGCTTCTCCTGTTTGTGCAGAACTGACCTTTGCCCCTCCTTCATTCCTATTCCTGTTCCTGTTTTGTTCTTCAAATATCATTTAAATGATGTTTAATGTGAGTTAAATGCTATAGAAACGCTACTCATTGCTGCTCTGTTCAAATTTGACAACTGTTATTCTAAGGCATCAGACTGCTAAACGGTCTTCTAACACCCTGATGCAATGAATATTTTTCCAGGTTGTCACCACAGAGAGGTAGAGTAGATGTCTATTTTTTTCAAGGTTATGCAAGAATAGGCATAATATTTGTTAATTGTCCCTCATATTCCCATACGTATTTACTGCTCTGCTACTGTGAATAGGTTATTACTGGCTTGTTTGTTTGTAGTCATCACCCACACTTCGATAGAGAAATTGCAGTGGGTGATGATTTTTCTCTGGACCTCTTTATAACTCTTCTTTCATCTGCCTCCTGATTTTTCTCTGCCTATTGAAATTTCATGCATTCTGGGGGGCTGGTAGCCCAGATGTTTTCATGACAATGGTGTCTTTATCATCAGGATTTCATAATTAGGCAATTATTTTTTTTACAATACAGTCATTCAAAGATTTTTGTGTAATAAGCAGTTAGATATTATAATCTGCTAGAAATGCATTTTTGTGTAAGTATGGACTAGAATAGATTTTAATTTTACAATTTCAGAGATCTAAATTAGACATTGTAGTAAAGAAAAATTACTTTTTATGGCTATTAGAACATTTACTTTTGTGTTGTGCTTATGCCAGCTAGAGTGAAATACTTCCATATGTTTTTAATCTTAGGTTAAGTTAAAGCTGCTGGTAGAAGAGATGGTGGAAAAATGGTTTGTGATGATGCAAGAAAATGTAGCTAGAATTTTTAAGATACTGCAGTGCCCAGTCCCCTCCTGCTCTGCAATAGGGAAGTCAAAGTGTCAACAGAAATAAAATCTTAGTCAGTTTGAGCCAGCTGGAAGGTGGAAAAACTTCAAGACATTTTGTTCTGATTATTTCAACCACCTTTTTTTGCTTGTAGCTGGAATGTTTGCCCAAAAGTAATTTTATTTCCACCTCTTCCCATTTTGTGTGTGTGTTTCAGCAGAGAGATGCAATGGAAGCAATCGCCTGCAAAAATGGGCATATTCCAGTAAAGAATCATTTCCCATCATTTCCCTAAAGACCTCCCTCTGTAATTTCTCTCGCTCTGTCTTACTACTCTTATTTGTTTTCCCTGATGTTCAGTAAAATACTGATCCTTTCAAATGTTAAGCCTGAACTTAGTCTTCAGTTTATGTTTTGCTTCTTAATGGCTAGTATTAAACACTGATTTCTAAGGATGTTCTCAGGGGCAGATATACTTTCAACCAACACTGGATGAGTACAATTTTCTGTTTCTGTGCTTCTTTTATTCCTAGCAGAAAACTGGCTGAAAACTTTACTCCTAGTCCATCTCCATTTGTGTTTTGATGGGAAAACTCCTGATGGCTTTAGGCAAACAAAACACTTTGAAGATGTAGACAGTGTTTTGCTGAACTGGGGCCCCATGAAGCTTTCTCTGGTCATGCAATGCCAGGGCTGTGCTGAGACACCCTGGCACTCATGGAAGTCTTGCGACTATAATTTCTTTTTGCCAGGCTTCTGGATAGTTTTCTACTCCTGCCTTCTGCCTTACTATTCTGCAAGGGCTGCTTGATATCTCTCCACTAGCTCAAGTGAAATGTAGGCTACCAAAACACCCAGCAAGCCTTCTTGCTCCTTTCTGCTTTAGCATTGATCCGATGATCCAGCTCTGCTCCTTTGCTCAGGAGAGCAGCGGTAGTATAATTGGCGCTTTTTTTGCTTCTGGAAGTCCCAGGAATACGACGTGAAATACACGATCCACCATGCTGTGCGACAGACACTAGCTTTGTGGCTGGTGTTTGTTGCCTGACCCATTTGGGGACAGCGGGTGTTAAGCGTGGACTGTCTCTGGATGATGAGTGCTACAGGTTACAGCTTTTCTTGTCTGCAGGCTACCGACACTGTATCCAGGTGCATTTCAACCAGTGATGCTGCTTTTGTCATTAAAAAAATGAAGAGAAACTATAAATAAGATGCAGGAGAAAATTCCCAGGCATTGCTCTGGAGGAAAGGGATACTGCATATCCTTGAGAATACATCTTTTCCTGCCATGTTTAGCACTTCCCCAAGATCCTTCATTAACCTGAACAGCGGTGGCAAATTGTACAAGCACAGGATCAGCTTGGCTGCTTCTCGGATTGAAGGGAAGCCTGAGATGGGGGAGAAATCTGGGGGAGCAGAGAGGGGAAGAGGAAGACAGATGCCATCCCCGAGCTGGTGGGTGTTGATGGCTGTTGCTGTTGCCCTGTTGAAGGGAGAAGAGGCATGGAGAGCTATTGCAAGGGAGCAGCTTTTGCAGGTCACAGAGGTCCTCAAATCTTCCCTACCTTTAAAGACTGAGCTATGTGGTGTCTGAATACTACATCAGGTCAGGGTGAGGGAGGTAGAGTCAAAATAGCTAAAGCAGCATTATGGAGTCTTCTTCATGAAGCGTTCGTTCCCTTGGACAATTTCTTTACCCGTGGTCATGATGGTGGCACTGGTGCTGTAGACAAAATTTGAGGTTGCTCTATGTATCACCATGATGGACTCCCAGGTCCAAACTGCTGCACGGAGCATGCGTCTTCAGACGGTGGCTTTCCATAACTCGAGGTTAGAAACCACTCTCTGTATTCTTGTCTAACCTAAAATGATTTTTGTGGCCAGAACGCAGTAAATGATGACCACATCTTGTCTAACTCTTCCCAGCCAGACCCACTATTTGCTTCTAAGAAGTTAAGTAAGAGGTGACGTCGCAGTCTGAGCTAGGGGTGGCTTTGGTGTTACGTGGTGCTCAAAAAGTAGGTTACTGGGTCAGGAACAGCAAGTTCTGACTGTTTGCCAGCTCGGTCTTTTTTTTTTTCCCCACAATGTTTATGCTGCTGTGACCTGCCGTGCTAAAATGAGTCTAAACCAAACGCAAGCAGTGCTTTAAAACAGTAAGATGTGTTTGAACTCGTCCTTCTGTACTTGCATCAGATTATCCGCTTGCGGGATGCTTGCTTTATGGTGGCTTCCTTTTTTAAAACGAAAGGTAAAGCTAATTGGAATCCAGTTGCTACAAAAGAGACTGTCCTTTTTCAATGATAAGCTTGAAGTCAAAAAACTTTCTAAACTCACTGGAGGGTGTGGAGACGTGGCGTCACTCAGAATTCAGTACTGGAATAATTTGCTCCCAGATCCAGCGATATGTTAGAGAAGATCCCTTGGGAGATCTGCAAAATTTGAATCTAGCTCAGAACAGTGAATTTTGGAATAAAGGAGTTTTGATTCAGGCTCTGATCGTTTGAAACACCCCCCCAGCTGCTTGCACTGCTTTGTCCAAGACTGGTTCCTCCCCCCGCAGACGTTCTGTGCTTTTAAGCCTCCGCAAAGGCTCATGACCGTGCTGCCGGGCATGCAGGTGGAGGGCAGCTGCCGACAGGATCGGATCCCTGAAGGAGAGCAAGGTGCCAGGCTGAGGGTGGGAAATCTGACGGGGAATACAAGGAACGCAATTGCAGCCGCCTTCCCAGCGAGAGCAAAGGGGCAGGAGGATTATGGTTGGACTCAATGATCCTAAAGGTCTTTTCCATCCTAAATCCTTCTATGATTCTATGCTTCTATGGTTGCGGAGGTGAAGCTGACTCACGCTGCACGTGGGTTTGTACCTGCCCCAAGCATCGGGCCCCGCGGTCCGTCGTGTGCTGGGTGATGGCAGCCTGGGAGCAGATCGCTCATCCCGGTGCTGCCGTAGGCTCCATCACCCCACGAGGGGAGCGCGAAGGCAGCAGCGGTGGCTGCTTCATCTGCAGGGCTGGCACGAGCCCCTTCTGGGCCTGATCGCTCCAGAAGTTGCATCCAGATGCCGTTAACACCAGTGGCACACAACTGGACTGCCCCAGCCTTGCAGTTGGGCATACAATGTTATATCCAAAGGGAAATTCCTTTGGTGTTGGAGGGAAGCTTTTCTCTTGGTCAGTGCCTTTGTGCCCAGATTTCTACAGCCTGATCCTGCAGCGGTCCTCCCTCTAGTTAAGTGCCAAGAGTGGGGTACACAAGGGATGGGTGGCCTGGCTTCCAATATTTAAATAATCTCACCAATAAAAATATTACTCGAAGCAAAGCCTCAGAATATGTTCAGTGGCTCGCTGCCAAAGCTGACTTAAGAGGAAACTATGTGGGCCATTCAGCCAAGTGATTCATCGAGTTTTCAGTGCTTCTGAAAACTCATCTAAAAGAAATTAAAGAAAAAAAAAAAAAAGAAGCAGGATTTGAAGAAAGATTGCACTTCGCAAAATCTCTCTCTTAAATCACAGAAAGCTTTCTGCTGCCAGACCAGATGTAGCAGGACAGATAAAGAACAGCACCGCTTAATGCTCCTCACCGAGCTAAAATGGCATCTAATCACAATGCATCAGCAGCGCACCCAGAAAATGGTTCACGCAGCCTGCAAAGGCCACCCTCAGCACTATGGTTTTCACATGCCTCTTCATGTTTCTTGCCCGCGACTTGAAAATATCTGACTTTCTGCAACTGGAGGAAAAATATGTCGCTCAAAGAAAAGCGAGGTGGGTCATGCAGCTAGTAAACCCACAAGTCTCCATATTTCAAAGTAGGGATCAGCTCATTTTCTTACCGTTTAATGAAATGCAAGTCAAACTGCAGCATCTCTTAGAAGACGTGTTATTTATGAGAGACTATCAACCTCTCGGAGCTGCAAAGGTTCCCCACTGGCGACAGCTCAGCAGGGCCTCGGTTATCACCGCTGACTTACAGTTCCCTCTCTGCTGGCAATCAGTTCAGTGACTACCAGAGAATATATGTTAAGCCTCACCCTGAAGACCCCGGTCCTGCAAGGTGCTGAGTGTTTGGTGCGGGAAGCAGCATTACAAGAGGCAGCGAGGAGGCAAACGGCTCACCCCCTGCGTGCCCCCTTCTTTCTTAGAGGGCCGGATCAGATTCTTAGCTGGTAAAAATAGACACAGTTCCATTGCCTTCAGAGGAGCTACGCTGGTGTACGATGGGTCAGAATCTGGCTAGGCATCTGTTTAGAAGCAAAAGCTCTAAAGCTTTAAGGAGAGGCGTGCATTTAAAATGCAAAATATCCAGCATTAGTTCTTGCTGGCCCTGTTTTTTAGGGGATTGTGTGGATGCTAACTTGGGCTGGAAGTTGACCTGTATGAAAATCCGTGTCTTTCTCTTGAGCACCAAGTCATTGGTGAGTTTGCGCAGCTCAGTTCTGCCTTCCCCCTTCCCGTCGCAGGGTTAGCGAAGGAAGTGACGGTCTGTTGGTTAGAGAGCGCTGCCACATCACACGTGCTCACTTCTGCTTCTGCTCTTGCACCGCCCTGTTGTGTGATCTTATGCAAAGCCCTTCGCTGTGCTTGGCCTTGATTTTTCTCCCTGCAAAACGATGACGACAGTGCTATCTGAGTGCTTTTACCTAGACTTTTTTTGGGTGGAAAGCGACATAAAAGAGCAGCAATCTGTGTCTGTTCTTCATCCCTGCTGCACAAATAGCTCTCCAGCCCAGCTTTGTCACTTCAACAGCTGTAGCATGAAAGTAAAAATATCAAAGCCTGATACAAGGGCTCTGCTTAGGAACTCGCAAACCATTATTATGGCAAAGGAATGCCCTAATAATACTCTGCTTGCAGTCAAAGAAGATACAGATACTCTCTATGTATGGGATTCTGACCTATGAATCTAGTTACACTTAATAAGATGTAACAGTTGCTCAGGGGACTGATAATAGGATATAGAGTCCTTTATCTCTGTGTCACGCGTTGAAATCCAGACCAGGCCATTAGCAATTAAAACGTCTCACCACCTGATGTCTGTCCAGTGGCATGTGCAAAATGAGTCTCAGCTCAGCAGCCATAGCATAAACTTTTGGGGTTTCCGGTTTTTGGGTTTCTTTTCTCTTCTCTTTTTTTCTTTTGAGGGAGGGAGTGTCTTTTGCAATCCCATTCCTGCCTTCATTAGCACCATGGCCAGCTGTTTGTAGGCAGGCAAGCGGCCAGGCAGACATGGGGCTGTGGCGTTTTCTTTCCCTATAGATGGTTTTCCAAATCAAAGCTGAAGTATGTTAGAGCAAGGGCCTCGGGAGAGCAGCCAGCGCTGGCTCTACTCATACAGAGTTTGTTTTGGGACTAAATACACAGTTGTGTTCTCTTGGCTTCTTAATAGAGCAGCTATTTACGAATATAAAAATAATAGCTTGAAAAGAATGATGCATGTGTTTCCTCTCTTTCTGTCTCTCACATGAAAAATACCCCAAATATTTATTTTCAGGAATTATTTGAAAAATGGGAGAGAACGAAGAAAACCTATACTTACTGCTGCAATTTCATTCAGACACAGACATGTTTGTATTCCATTAATTATGGTGAGGCTTTATATTATATATATCTTTCCCGTTCATTTATACCCAGTAAGACTTTTTTTCCCATCTGGAAACACCTGATGAGTGTGAAAGGCTCCATAGTTACCATCTACCCTGACAAGGGCTGCGTGAAAGGAGGTATTTCTTTTTCTGTCATCAAGACAAGGTAATGTTCGCACACAGATGTTTGTGTTTTATAGAGTTTTATAGCAGCGAAGACCATTGTTATCAATGGCTGGTCAAGCACAGAATTCAAATTCCCTGCGAGCTGAACCCGGGTCGGTGACTTGCAGCTGTGGTTTGAACGATCCCACTCTGCAGAGGGGAACCGGGGCTTCTCAGGGGCCAGGCAGCCCCATCTTCGTAGTCACATGCCACCAAGCGAATCTGTCTGGTTCCTCTGCCACCTACGTCCACCTCGCTGGGAATATCAAGGAGGATTCATGGCTGCCCTTCCTTTTAGGACTGGGAGCCCAGCACTGACCTCCCCAGAGCACAGCCACCGGAGAGCCAGCTTCCCCCCATGGTCCTCACCCAGCTCCAGAGGAAGGTCCTATCTCCCAGGCCTCCAGGCTCTTGTGAAACATCACCGGTTTTGGAGGAAAATGGAAAGAGAAGGAGAGGACACAACTGAACCCCAGTTGCCTGGACTATGTTAGCAAAATCTGCCACCTTCAAGCAGCTCTTGAGCAACGTCTTCCCCAGTGGAGATCTCAGTCCTGGGAGATTGCCTCCGAGTGGAAATACTGCAGTGGCAGGGCATTGCTCCTCTTTCCTCTCTTTTGAAAGACGCACCTACTCCCAGTTGTAGGTCCTAGGGAAAATTTGCCAAATGGCATGCTGGAACAGCAGGGCTGGGAATCTCCTGCTTCCCTTTTCTCAGCATCTTTGGGAGCTTTGAATTCTTTCACCGGAGTTTACATCCCCTCTCGGACAACTAACACTATATCCATTGGCACAGCCTTTATCTAGTGAGAAGGAAATGCAAAGCAGAATCAGCGAGCCAGATCGCTGACTGATGTGTATCACTGCTGGTCTGCTCATGGTGGCTCACACCAATTAAAAGCATGGCACAGCAGTCCCTGCAGCACTCCTTACTGGAGCTCCACATTTACTTAGATGTTACCTTTTTGTCACCTCAGGATCTAAAGTTTTGGCCCAGAACCTTTGGCTTCCTAAGAGCCAGGCTGGATGCGAGCTGGGGATTTCTCCCTTTCCTGGGCATATATAATACAATGTGATGTTCCGAAAATAGGCAAGCGTTTTCCTCTGTGTTTGTAAGGAGGACCCCTGTGATAACAAGAGAAGGCAATAGATAATACAGCCTCCCTAAGTTTGTAGAGGGCAGTTTCTAACAAATTCCTTTGGGTCATCTCTTTATGTAAGCACTGTCCTGGTGTATCTGCCCTGAGCTCCCCGATTCAGGGAGAAAGATTAGCTCACGGGCAGCACAGTGACTGCTGGAGCTATGTAAGCTGTTCTCACATGAACAAACTCTGCCCTACCTTAGACTCCCAGGAGGAACCAGGGGGTCACTCAGGAACTTTTGCAGGAATCAAGCTTGGGTCCAGCCTTGCTTAGTAGCTCAATGGTGGCCACACCAAATCTGTGCTACTTCTATGCTTCAAGCACCTTAATTATCTCTGTACTGCACCTCCTCACTGGTCCTCTTCCACCTCTGCCATCTACTCCCCAGGACTCTGCACTTGAAGTAGTTAAACTCTTTCAAGAAACCAAGATGAGCCTGATCCAAAGATCCCAGACAGACAACAGCTCTGTTGCCTCCATCACCATGGCATGGCTAATCCCAAACCCAGACTGACTGCTTGCAGGTACTTGAGAAGATTCCGCTGAGCGATGCTCCTGGAGACAGCGATGGTGCTGGTGGTCCTCGTTGCTCAGCACCCAGAGGTGTCAGCGGTCCCACTACAGCCATTTCCTCTCTGGTGTTTGAAGTGAGAGTCAGCTAACGCCTGCAATAGCTGCCCGTGGCATGGGAGGTGGTTTGCAGAGTTTACATCAGAATATAATGAATATATCTGCAGGGAGAATTCCTCACTGAATACTTTTGTTTCAGATTTTGGAATGTGCCAAAGGAGAAGAGATTGAGAATCTCCACTTTGAATGAACTGGAGAAATGAACTTTGTTCGTTTCTGGGTCCACTATCCACTCATCCATACAGACACTTCTAAGAGTGCTCTTGTGTTTTTCCATTTTTGTGTTTAATAGTCTGAGCCGATGATGGGCAGAGATGCCATTAAGATAAGCACCTGCACTATACATAGAAGGATCACAAGCATCCTCTTGGATGTCCTTAATAAAATGTTCAGCTGTTTTTTAAGATGGAAGAGGACTGCGACACAGATCAAATCATCAGATCCTCATCAGCACTTGGCCTGCTTACCTCTCTGCAGCTCCCCAGATGCTTGGTGGCAGTACTCCAGATGAATTAAGTGGACAAAGCCAAGCTTGAACATTAGCCACGTTCTCTTAATTGCACCAAAATACGTATTTTATTCGTTCTTATGAATAGGAAGTGATCAAAGCAAACGAATTCTAGAGTAGGCTTTTTTGGCCACCACAGGGAGTGATTAACCTTTTAAATACTAGACTCGTAGAAAAGTCTTGAGAGCCCACAGCAGGGTATCTACATGCCTGTTGCTTATGGCTATTTAATTCTCCCCCATGAAGAACCAAGTTAACAAGGTTAGCTGGAAGTTGGGCAAATCAGCCATTCTCAGGGAGTGTTTGAACGTGGTTGGAGCATGTAGTCACCTCCACCCCAGATTTGCCAAAGCCCGTAGCGATGGAGCGGTGAACCCCACGCTCTCTGCAGACAAGTGAGCAGAGCAAGCCCTGAACAGCCTCTTCCCTCGACTGCACGGCTGTGAAAACCGGTTGTGTTTGTATGTCATCTGAAACCACAGAAATCTTTCTCTTTTCTGCTCCTGCCTCTCACCCCTTTCAATTCTGTGTTACGTGATAAGGAGGTTTGAAATGGGGCTGGTGTTGCAGGGGAGATGTTCAAGGGAGACTGTGTGGCTTGGGGGGGCTGCAGCCTCGGATGCTGCACGTGGGCGCTCTGCTTTCGGAGCCACAGCCGAGCTGATGTGCTGTGCAGCAGCTCAGGGCTGCTGGAGCTGTGCTTTTCCTGGGCTGAGGGACTCTGACCACTTGTGGGATTTGCTGGCTGCAGAAGGGCCATTAATTCCAGCTCCGTGGCTGAATCCCAATAGGAGTAATTACATGGTGCCTACCTGAAGTGCCCCCTGCGATTTCGATGGGAGGGCTGCTCTCCCGCACCTCCTGTCCTAGGCTGGTGGGTCATGCCCTTCTTTTGCTATTTCACTGCTGCCTTTTACCCTAGACTTGGCTGGGCTTTGCCTAGCGATGTGTGGCTGTCTGTCCATCAGGATTTTTCATCGCGTTCCGGGTCTCCCTCAGCTGAAAGGCTCTGTCTCAGTCTCATAGGAAATTATTTCATTCCTCCGTCCTTTGTGGCTTGGGGTTTTCGGTAGGCGGGACACTTGCCACTGCTCCTCTGACACAAGCAGCCAGAGGTTACTTAACTACCCACATCTCTCTAAAAATAGAAATTTACGGCTCCAAAGTACTTAGACACATTTTCATTAGTGTATACAGTGAGCTTTCTCCCAGCTATCCCAGTCTATTAATAACAGCTCCAAAGCCTTTGGTTTGCCTAAGCGTTTAGGAAAATTCACTTTTTCCAGACAGGGGCTGTTGGTATTTCTGTACTCTGAGATCAGAGCTGCCATCCTGCTCACACGCTTGGTGATGGAGAGGGGGGATGTGGCTCACGCACCCATTCCTTTCTTTCCTGTGGCCTGCTCTTCCCCAAAGAGCACAAAAACACGGAGCGGGCCACATCTTTTACTTACCCTTTTACTAAGAACTGACCACAGAAAGGGGGACAGGGAAGAATCAGAAAATTTGAATGTGCATTAAAGCACAGGAAATGGCAGGGAGAGAGAAAAAATAGCAGAGAGAAGAAAGCAGGGAAAGGTGCCTTTTTGTTGTGAAGGGATTAGCTGAGAGTCAGCTTTCAGATGGTTTTTAAATAAGGCATTCTCCTGGAAAATACGGATCCTGATCGATTACGAAACCCTCAGGGATTTTTGAGGTCAGAGCTCCCCGGGAAAAGGGACAAACAAGACTGAGCAGTGGTGCCGTTTGCAAATGGTTTTGGTACTTTTCAGTGAGAAATACAACCAAAAGATTTCATGGAGTTTTGTTTAAGGTTTCAAGTAAAAATGTTCTTTCGTTATTTCTACACGTGCCCCATGAAAAACTAAAGACAGGTTCTTTGAGGCTGGATACCGAGGTTCGCCTTGGATGACTAATACGAATAACCACGTGTAGATGATGTAGAGAGGACCAGATCCGCAGCAGGTGTGATTCGCGCAGACCCGTCAGCTTCACACCGGCGAGGGGCTGTCCTGAGCATCCTTCTGCCCCGCGGAGCGTAGGTGCTACCTGTGGGTCATTTGTCCCTTTTACCTTTCTGTGAGGCTCAGACCCTGAGCACGGGAAGCTTTTCCTCTCCCTGTTGTTTCCCCGACACTTTCGTCTGCATCCTTCATAACGTTTGCGGTAACCCAACCCTGAGGTGTTTGCAGCCTGTGAGGTGCAACTCTTCTGTGCGGAGCAACGCTCCCTTCCTCTCCGGCCTTCCTTGATTCTTTGCTCGCAGCTGGAAAGGTTTAGCTGACACACAGGTTGATTCCTGACAAACTGTGGAAAAGCTGTCCTATCCATTTGTCTCAAGGTTACAACTCAGCCCCTGCCCTGGCTCTGCAGTCCTGGTGCTTATTTGCGTTTTCTGTACATGGTTCTTTCCATTTCCACACATTAATCTTTCTTTGTTAAGACTCTACCCCACGCTGAACAGACAAGAGGCACAGATGGCTTGATGCAGGGTTTTTTTTTTTTACTCTTTAATTTCTACAGTTCATTGAACAGCAGCAATGTTTAAGTTACATAAACCTTAAATATCTTTTATTTTCAATGGAAATCGCACTTGCTTAGCCTAACCCTCCACTAATCGCCTTGTGCTCAAGAACATTTCAACTTTATTTTCCAGTGTAGCATTTGGTTGTGCTGAGGAAGGGGCAGCACTCCTTCTGTGCTATGGAAATAATCTCAGGCTGGTTGGAAAAGGGAAGATTATTTGGTTCCCCTGGGGATAATTTTAGGACATCCTTTGGAAGTCCTTTCTCCTTGGAACTTATTTAAACAACCTGTATGCCACCAGAGATCAACTTTGGCGCCTGCGACGGTGTGTGTTTCAGAGTTCTAATGTCCGGTCAATGGAGATGCTTTGGGTACCTATGAACTATAGGTGAACACCTAAATTAGCATATGGAGTATGTGCTTTGAGTGTATCCCTTCTCTTTGTTGCCGAGCAGGGAGGTAAGAGGATGCAGTCCTGGGTTATGATGATCCTCTTGGGGTCTGGACAGCAGATGCCCAGGGCAGCACCGCACTCTGGATCCAGGCCAGCGCCCCGGGTAGGATCCCTTTGCAGGCTTCCCTAGGCCATCGCTGCAAGGTGACCGCAGACAAGAGGGGAGGCAACCCAGCCACTTGTACTTGCCCGCTGACAGATGGACCATCTCCTCCATCTGAAACCCAAATCTTGGCTCAGCCACACGCTGCTCGCCAGCCAGGGCAGCGTGTTTCAGAGATGGACCCGGTGTTTCAAATGCTGCTAGAATTCTTTGTGAAAACTTACAGACTAGAGTAAAATTTTCCACTTGCATTTTATTGCTTCCCCGGTCGCAGGTATCTCCCTGCGCCTGGTGGACTCGGGCACTGTGGCAGTGACGTTGTTCTTGCGTGGGGCGGGTGCTTGGGGCTGCTCTCTACATTGCTCCTCCTGTAGCACCCACCTATGCCCCCTCTCCCTGCTCGCTGAGCTGCCAGTAGTAATTGGGACTGCTCCATTATATTTTAAAAGCTGGTTAGAGGCCTGATGTATAAAATACAGATCTGTCACACTGACAGTGTAGATTTTTAATGTACTCAAGCTTTAAAATCGTGTGTTTTGACTCTTTCCAAGGTTTCCTTTTTGGCAGCTCAATTGCAGTGCTCCCTACTGGGACTTATTTAAGAGGAAGAAAGGACATAATGTACTTACAAGTGTAAATGATGTATGTTTATTCCCCTGAACTGAATAAGTGGCAAACCCAGAGGGTGAATAAGATAAGCTCCTCAACTAGGTACTCTTAACTTTCTTTCCAGCAATTAAGGTGAGGTTTGTACTTCCCTGTCAGTTCTGCCATATAATAATACCGGGTAGTCATGTAGCTTTTATTCTAATAGCAGATGGTGAAGGCACTTATCCCAGCTCTGAAATACAGAGCCCATTAAAATGGGTTTGAAGGTATTTAATATCAATTGTTGTATTTTCTATTTGTGTTCAAGAATGGCCAGCTTCATTATACAGGGCAAATTCAAAATAGTTCTGCTGAAGTCACAAAGCCCAAATTTACACCCACACAAACACGAAATCAATCTCTCTCCAAAGTGTTCTCGGAAAGCTGACTTGAGTTTCTTGTTTCTAGATGAGTTTGCCCATGTTATTTCAGAAGAAAATTTTTACATATACAGAGAAAGAGAGACAGGGAAAGAGAGTTCCTCTTTCCTACCCCACAGCCCCAAGAGGCTGGGCAAGATGGGGGCCCAGAGCCAGACACAGCCCACAGTATATGGGATGGGTCGGGATGCAGAGAGATGCGGGGACTGAACCCTGGCACGGTCCGAGATTGTGGTGCAGGTCCCAGTGCAGGATTGATCGGTCCCTCCATGCCGCTCATCCGTTCATCCGAGCCAGGGCAACATGCTGCCCACTGCTGCCATCTCCAGCTCTGCAAAGAGCTTTCATGAGAAACTGGCTGCGTTTTAGCCACTGCCGGGTCCTCTGGCCAGCGCAGGGCTGCTCAGGCTCGGTCCCTTCTTCCATTCGCCCTGCCGCTCGTCTTGGCTGTTGTGGCACAGTCTCTCTGTCAGCTTGAACTCTGCTTGTACCCTTTCCCTTCTGAGCTTAGAGATCTGTGTTTTGGCACATCCTCTTGAACAGCTTCAACCAACTGTGAAGGGAGGCACGGCGCTGATCCGCAGTGCTGCAGTGCCGAGGGATTCCCAGCAGCAGACATGACCCTGCAGGTTCCCACACAGTTGGTTTTGCGTCAGGGTTCAACTTACCCGTTTATTAAGCATTAGGGTCTGTCTGCAGCTCGGGGTTGCTGACTGCATGTAATCTAGTCTTGCCTGGGACGTGCTGAACTTCTGTCCTTCTCAGCTGGTTTGTAACTGCGGACCGAGGTGCATACTCCTTTCTGGCCAATTTGCAGGAGATTGGTTTTTCACATAGCAACCAGCTTACGGGCCCTCTTGTTCAGTTTTGATTTCAGTGCTGAAGGTTTCACATCAGTCCCTGGTTACAAGAATGACAGTCATCGTGCTCAGTGCCATATTTTCCCTTCTGCCCTGCCACGAACACAGGAAATCCAGCCCCAGGGCATGAAAAAGGGATGACACTGACTCCACAAAGTGCCTCCTCCTCCCATTCACTGACCTGCACCAGCCCGTCTGTGCAAGAGCAGGATAGGGGTTACAGGGTGGAGGGTCCCAGCAGAAGGGACCAGAGCCACCAGGCACAGGGGGACCTTCCTCGGAACCTCCCAGCACGAGATTTAACCCTGAGTCCAGCAGCGATAACTCCAGTCCTTGCACCTTTCCACTGCTGGAAGAAGACAGGCTCACGGTTATGACTAAAAGGTTGCTATGGGTGGGCTGGCAGTCGATGCTGGCAGAGTTCAGGTGTCCCTCCAAAGGCTGCTCTGGGGGGTTGGCTGCCCGCTGCGAGCACGATGCCGCTCATCCAGCCCTCAGCTGGATTAACCATCAAAATAATAACAGAAAAGGCTTCCGCAGCCTTGTTAGGTGCAGTCCCGAGAGTGCTGGAGGTGGCGCGGTGGTGCTCAGGAATGGCTTCAGCTCCCTTCAGCTCCGTGGGATATTTGGGTTGGTTTTTACCATCAGCAGCTGAGAAAGAGCTGCTGCATCTGGCTTTGCATTTCTTCCATCTTCATGGCTGCAGCTGATAGCCATTCCTGTCCCTCTACAGCTCACTGAGAATTTGATTAACAGATGACATATTTTGCTGCCAGGCCATCAGAGGGAAATGAAAATGAAGATATTGCCAGTGTTCTCGTTTGTTTTCTCTGTGGCAGGGAAGACAATACCTGGGCCATGCTGAAGCCCATGCACTGCTTACTCCTTTTACCTACCTGCTTTAAGACCTGCCTCTACTCAGAAAAGACAGCCCAGAGGAGGCAGAGAAGACACGAATTGTCCTTCTGCCTGCTCAAGCCCAGGCAAGAGGTTTGTCCTCCAGCGAGGGATACTCGGGCGGTACAAAGGCGCTGCTTCCATGCAAACTCGTTTGAAAGTTACTGGGCTTAAAAGTCCATGAACAAAAATTCAGTTCTCTCCTCACTTTGTTGTTTATCTTCGTAATTTATGTTAGGTAAACATAGAGAATTGTGGTTAGACACATACCTTAAACACCAAATATCAAAAGAAATAAATGTAACCCAAGAAGGAAAGACCACAGCACAGCTGGGGCTGAATCTTGCCATCTTTTCCTCTCCCAGCCGCATTTCTAAGTCCCCACAAAAATACTGGCATATTCATTAGTCAGATTGCTTCTCCTTTTCTAGGAAGGTGATGCAGGAAAGTAAGATATTCCTTCCTTTTCCAAATTATAGAAGCAAAAAATGCTGTCTTTGTGCAAGCTGACTAGTAAAGTTTTGCAAGGCTGCTACTGCAAATACTGCTTGGAAAGAGACTCCAAGCCTTGGCCATATATATATATTTTAAGTTCATCACAATTTGAATACACAACAGGACAGGTACAATACACATTTAAAAATAAAATGCACCATCAAAGAACACTCTCCTGCCCATCGTAGAGGGGCTGTGAAGATAACGAAGTAAACCCACTCACAATTGTTCTTTTGCAGCAAGTGCTGGTACATTTTTAAGCTACTCACAAGTCTGTTAAATAACTGGCCATCTTTTAAGCTCAGGCACCCTGGAGTGTAGGAGGCGAATAATTCTCAGGGGGGATTTAACGCAGTTATGTAAAATAATCTGAAGCCATCCTGGTTGCTCCAGAAAGATTATAATTAAGCGGAGGTTTTTTTTTTTTTTAATGTCTGCTATCATCCGTTGATTTTTCTTTGTAACAAAACAAAAGTCTTGTTCTCATTTGTTTGAGAAGCAGTTTCTGTTCCTCTCGTGAAGAGGAAGGGGGTTTGGCCATGCTGCTGAATGCGCTGCTGTGACTCTGGATATTTATGACACAGAATATCTTTTGAATAGTAATTTTTAACATCTGATTAATCTTCCATTCTGTTTGAGTAGAGAAGCACCATCATGCTGGGCTGGCTACAAAAGGCACTCGGTACTCACTAACCAGCAGCCACCCCTCTGCAAAGGCTTTCAAGCAAAATCCCTTGCATTGGTTCTCAGCCTTGCTGGTTGGGAGGTTGGCAACTGCTTAGGTTAAGGTTGGGGGACCAGATTTTTTTCTCCATAGAAGCCAGTGACAAGTAGATTTCAAAGCGAATCTAGGATGCACACAGAGCACGACCCACGCACCCTGCACACACTGTGTCCCTGTGCTGGCCGTCGCAGTGCTGCCTGGCAGGGTGTGGGGTGAGGACGGGACCTCTGGACCAAGCTGGACCTTCTGTACTTTGTTACCTTTTGGTTTAACCTATTTCTCTCCTCTCCCCACCACCACGTGTATTCTGCTCCCTTGTTCACCCCTGCCCTCCACGTGACAATTATTCTTATATCTTGGATAAAATAGTTTTTGCGTTACCCTGGCTCTGTCATGGGTTAAAGAGAAAACCCGTCACCATGCCAGCTGGCTGTGGTGGGAGTTTGGCTATCTGTGTCATTGCATTAGCTGCCACCCATGCTACACATCTGCAGACCTGAGAAGGAAACTCTCAGCTTGTGTTTGGTGAGCTCCTGGTGAAGGCAGATAAGCCACCGTGCTGCTGATGGTCTCCCACAGCCACGTGGTTAAACCGCGATGGCAGGAGTGGAGGGAGCATTGTGGAAGATATTAACTGGTACGCAGTTTTTTTATGAAGATAGTGATATTTACCAGGCCTGAATATCAGTGGTGCTGCCGTTTTTTATTCCACTAGAACTGAAGCAGAACTTCTCGCAGATGACTGTGTTCAGGGTCGTTTGGATGCCCTGCAATATGTTCGCATATTTTCCACTGCTGAATGAAAAGGGGAAAATGAGTATGATAGTTGTTGGAGGTGTCTGTCTTGCTTGTGAATGGTCTAGATTTCTGCATAGCTGCTTCTCTGTTACACGGGACTTTCAGGTTTCACTATTGATTAGAGGGGTCGCTTTTCTAATTAAAAGAATTCTCCAGTCTAACTATTGACTTGGGCAGTAAATGTGCCGGGTTATTAAAGATAAGAGGCTTTAGTCAGAAAATATGTTACCCTCTCTCGCAAAAGAGGTCAGTGTAACTCGAGTAAAAGTGTCCTAAAAATCAGAAAACAAGCGAAGGAAACCAGAAAGTAGGAGCCAGGCAAATGCTGCTTATGTAATTACGGCAAAGCAAGTAGGACAGAGGAGAGACCGAGCAGTCGTGCTCGGCTTTTGCGTGCCCGCTTCTTAGGGCAAGGCACATGTGATTCGTGTTCCTTCTGTACGGGGGGGCCGATTTCACTCGGCAGAGGCTATATGCTTAAAAAGAGAGCAAATGTACTTGCCCGTTGTGAAATGACAGTGGTGGTAAAGCGTGTCCCATTGGGATGAACTTTCACAGGGCTTCAGTGTACAGCTGCTTGTGGTAGGTCAAAGGGGGTTTTGAAGGTTCACTTCAACCCCTTCTTTAAAATATTCCTTCTCAGCTCTTGACATACATTGCCAAAATATTACAACAGCACAACCATTTTTGTTATGGAAAACAGAACTGCCTGCAATGAGGTTGAAGTCACCTGGCAGCCACCCATGCCTTGCCCAACAAGCTGCTTGTCCACGGCGAGAGATGGGCCCTTCCATGCAATCATCATGGGAGAGTTGGAGCCAGAGTCTTTGAAGGAATCTCTCCCCCTCCACTGTTTCTAGAAACGAGCCTACACAATTAGCTGGGGGTAAATAAATTAGCTGAGCTCGTAAATAACTGAAGTCGGGTGAGATGAATCCTGCCCTGGGGAACCTGAATTCCTTAAGGGAATGCATAATTACCCTGCTGGAAGTTGTCCACACCTCTGGGCATAGGTCTTGTAGGTGGTTCTCAGTGAGTAGTGGTAGTTACAGGATTTGCAACATCTTATTTGTATACTCACATCCATCACCTGGAGACGTGAAATTCCTGCTTATAAGTGTCAATAGACAGGCATGCTGCTGGGCAAACAGAAATGAATGTACATCAGCTATGGAGATATAAACAGCCAGCCTTGGCACTGGTGATGTAATTTGTAGCTCTGCTTGGTCTCGGAACACATGGAGGCATTGGGCCCCTTGGATGCTGAACAAACACAGAACAGAAAAGCAGTCAGGACCTGCAGGAGTGTCGAGCTAAAGACGACACAGGAGGCAGTGGGTGGATCCAGCGAGCGATGGGAGAAACGTGGGATAATCAAGAGGTTTAGCCAGGGTGGCTCCGAAGGGACATGCTTACCCTTTGTGGTACAGCCTGCCTCTGAAATACGCTCTTTCACAGTTGACTCCAGGATTGCTAACAGTAAGATTTTAATAAACACGCACACTTAGAGACACATACGTGAAAGAAGCAAATGTGTCTTTGGACCTGCTCTCTTCATGTCATTAACTGGTCTATTTTTTTTCCCTTCTCCACCTCAATTTTTTCAATTTTCCTATGCTTTTAGAGAGCTTTTCCTTACATCAGATGACTTTTTCCACTTCCTTATATAAATTTTACCCTTGTCTCCAGTCCTGAAGTATTTATAGCTCAATGGCACACATAACCATTGGGCATACAGTAATTTCTCTTTGAATACTTTCCATATCTCTCCTGTGTGCTTTTCCACCCACACGTGTTCCATTGCCTTATCCCGAAGGATGTCTTTATTCCTCCTTTATACTTTTGGTTTCTCTATTGTTTTTTTCATGCCTTTCTTCTTGATGGGTTGGGTGTTTTTGCACATCACACAGCTTGAAAAAATTTCCTCTTCAGTCTCTTTCACTGAACCAAATCCTATTCATCTGATATGCACACAGACTGAAATTCAATCCTGAGTAAAAGAGCGACCTACCTGCTGTGGGGAACCTATTTTTGAAGAATTTTTGGGACAAAGGCCTCAGATTGGCCTCCACAGAGGAATTAACTTCACCCACAAAAGAGTCCCACTGGCCACAGCACAGTCGTGACCTCTAGGGTTGTACTTGTAGCTAGATATTTTTCTGTTGGCATTTTCTTTCCTATGGTACTTTTGCACCAAAGCAGAAAACTGAAGTTCTATTTTTCCCAAATATTGACATAGTGTTTCTGATGAAAAAGTAAGCATAATGGTAATTCAAATTGTGCGGTTATTTTCTTCCTGTTTTTATTTAGCCCTGTAAGGTAATACAAAGGGAATAGCTACCTGTGGCAAGCACATAGCTTTTGTTTCATTATGGACTAATACAGAGTCGTGCTTCAAAGGACAAAGATGGGAAGGTAGGTTCACAGGAGTGAAAGCAATGGCTCTGAACAAGACCTTAAGAGTCATGGTTAAATAGCCACAGTGTTGTGTTGTAGTTAGAAGGAATACAATCAGGGATATTAAGTTATGTTTTGTTGTTTGGTGCTCATAGCAATGCTGTTGCAAGCCTTCCTTTAATTCAAGAAGGATGAAGGAAAGGCTGCAGAGGACCAAGAGTGACAGAGAGACTGGAAAATGTGTATGTTGGCGAAGGACTCCAAGACTTCCACCAGGCTGGCTTAACAAAGAAAAAGTTTAGGGCTGACTTGACTGCAGCCTAGAAGGAGCTAATATGCCTAAGAAGGAACACTTATTAACAGGGAGTTCTCCTATTTAGCAGATAAAGGCATAATGAGAGTCAATGGCTAGAAGGTAAAGCTAGAAGTAAGGTAAAGGCTAGAAGTCCCGAGCCAATTCAATTTGCACAGATCATTGTGGTTCGTCAAGGATCAGAACAGATCCTCATGTGCGGCGCAGTTCCAAGCCCAGACAGACAGACTTTCTAAACTGCTGGTGGCTAGCTCGAAGGTGCTCCCAGCCATGGACACTGGCAGCACCACCTCATGTACCTCCATGTAAAGACAGCATAGAGTGGCCAACAGTCACGGGCCACACTAACCGGTGGCGTATCACTGGTCTAACACTCTTTGTGTGCTTGAGCACTAGTTCAGGCAGGAGTTAATCCAGACATCGTATATGCTGCATTAAGGCCCAGAGCCCTGATGAGATGGCCAAGATAGATTTAGGTTATAGGAGCAATATTAGCCTTTCTAAATGCTGCAAAGAAATATAACACTGTTTGGCCTGATTTTTCAAAGACAAAGAGTGCCAGGAATGAGTTGAAATTTGCTTAGCATTTCTGAAAATCAAGCCATAACTAATTAACCCCTGCACGCCTATGTGCTTAATTATTTTTCCCACTTATTCAAGAGAGGGAAAGAGAAACCGTAGGCTTCTCAAAACTTTGCAGCAAGTTTGTGGCATGATCAGAACTCGGAAGATCCTGAATAATCTCCCCATCACTACTTCTTTCCCCTTCTAATTAACTCAGCTTTTACCATCACCAGTGCAATCTATTATATAACATAGACCATATAAGCTACAGGAACAAAACCCAAGAATACACCTGACTGCATTCCTCTTCAGAGCTGCGATAAGCCAGCCAGGAGCACATCCTGCCTGTAATTATACTGAAGAGGTCTTGGTGATTTGGTGTCCTACATCAGTATTAGGAAGCTTGGGCATTGAATTGCTATAAATCAAGAGCTTTGCTGCTCTCACAACAATCCCAGTGGGAGCCTGACTTTCTCAAAGAGCTTAATTAAAGAGTGCTTATTGTCAGCTCACCCCTGTAGCCCATTAGAGCTCCGCAGAGATTTCTGTTCTCCAACATCATTGTGAAAAGTGGGACAGCCCTTACTTCTTAGGAAGCTCTGTGTTCATAATCACTTCCTCACATGTCAATACGGTCCTGGTGATCTTATAGTCATGTTGCAATTAGTTGGTGATAGGTGTGAACAGGGCATATCTGAATAACTGTTTATGGAGATCCTATTGGCTAGACAGTTATTCAACACAGTCATAATTTTCCTCGTAGCTAGTACTTTCTCTGGCTGTATCTCGGTGTGCTTGGAAAAGCAAGATTAATGTGTGACATTTCCAAATAACGCCTATTTTCTTTCCTCAGAAGCGCGTACGTCCCTGCCCTCTAATGAATGCAGCCCTTTGTGATTTACAGAGAGTGAGAGGAACCCAGGTTCCCATGTCACGGAGGCCCTTCAAAACGTTACTCACCTTTGGCTTGAAATCCACGTCACGGTAGCGTTGCACTGCAGTGTAGTTAAACGAATTATTCAGACCATAACCTCTGGTGGTTGGTAGAAGCAACTTAAGGTTTTTGTGTGCGTAGGGCTGGTGTACTTGGGCCATCAGTCTCATCCATCTTGAATGGGGGATTTGTGCGTGCTTTAATATTGATAAACAGCAGCCATCAGATATCGGGCTGCACAGTTAGAGAAACGGGTGGGAAGAGAGCAGTAATGTTTTGGGTCTGTACCTGTGCCGTCCATTTGTGGCATTATCACTTACAGATGTGGAACAGAGAGGATGGGGTTGTCATTTGGGTTTGACTTGCACCACTCGTGGTACAAGGCCACTTGCAGGGCAGTTCCCAGGCTTGTCCCACCCACTCCCTGAGCCGTGCAGAAGCTATCGTGCACAGTCATTACCCACACATGCCCCTGGAGTGCTGAGAGGGAGTTTTTTAAATTGATGCAGAATGGACACTACTCCACATTGCACAGGCACAAATGGACACCTCCCTTTACGCTGGGCTTGGGTGGTGTTGCAGCGGGGCACGTTCCACTGCTCTGCCAGGGGATTGCACAACTTGTGGCTCTGCTGGCTAAGCCACATCTCAAAGGAGCTGAGAGGACTCATTGATTCAGGTTTGTCCATTACAAAGTATTATTTCCCAATGCATTTATGGAGCCATCCTACCTCCAAATTCCAACCCAGAGAAGTCAGAGACATTTGGAGGCTTCAAAAGAAATTTTGGACAGCAAAAATGAGAGGAAATATCTCATGGGTCTAGAAATTGTCCTTATTTTGCATATCCTTCTTACAACTTTCTCATCCTTCATGAATCCATCCATGAATCAATCTAGTATTAATTTTAATTAAACTCTGGCCAACTAAATGTGCCAAGAAGATTAAGAAGAGAAGTGTAGGCTGTCGTCCTGCCAGCGGCCAGTCCCAGTGCAACACTGACTTTAACAGAGCCATCTGATAGACAGGAAGCTCTTTGCAGGGACACCGCAAGGAAAAAACTCCTCTGACTTGTGTTCTTCACTTTACAGCAGTGTTTATGAACTTCCCATGGGTACTTGTGTCCTTCACTGTATGGTAAGCAATCCATAGATTGCTTTATTCATGTGCATCATTGTCTTCCTGACATCAGCTTTCCCACCCAGGAATGTAAATGTTTGCAGGATCCTCATGGACGAGGAGTTCATCCTAGAGATGAAGGGAAGTTCTGCCTGTCAGCAAGTTATATATTGTACATGTAAAGCTGGCAGTCACTTGCTTAAGCCTCATGGCTCACATGGTGATTTGTCCAGAGTCCCCCACCCTGATGTTTCCCTGTGATGGCTTTTGTGCAGATACAGATCTGTCCAAAGACAAATTCTTCGACTGCCTTTTGGCACAGTGGTGAAGAAACAGTGCAAACCCCACTCTGCCCACGCTCGGTCACTGGATGAAAACTCTCCTCTGGCTGCAGCCCTGAGCAGCGGGCAGGCCAGAGGGAGCAGCGTGGCTTCCAGCGCATGCTGTGCAGTGCCTGCGCGCCGTGCCTTAAATAAAGCCTGCAAAATCAGGTGGCTTTCTGACATGAAGCAAACCGGTTGCTTCCCCTGCCATTTTGCGTACAGCAGATGCTGTGCCACAGCCCGTGACAGCCTTAGGTGTCAGCCGTAGCATGCCAGGTTTGGGAACCAGCTCAGGGGATGGAGCAAGGGAAGTGCCACCCCCGGCCGGGGACACCTGCCTGTGGCAGAGTCAGTGCCTGAGCAGGGCAGCGCAGGCAGGTGGGATTTCCCCACCCAGTGTAACCGTTTTCCCCAGTGGGGCCGGGGAGCAGGCTTGACTCATCAGGCATATGGAGATGGAGATCCCCAGAGACCTGGCAAAGGGAAAGAAAATGTGGCTCCCATCATCTTGGCGTGAAAGTGATCCAGTTTTGCGGGGCAGGCAGGCTCCTGATTTTGGAGAAGGGACGTTAAGCAGCAGAAGTTCCTGAACTGGCTCTGGTGGAGCGTACCCTAGGACAGTGCCCAGTGACTGAAGGGAGCAGCTTTTGAGCAACGCATGTATTGAGTGATGAAAATATAATTGTCAGCTCATTCGGGCATAATAGTATATTTAGAGAAACAGCCAGCCAAACCAAACCAGCCCATATTATCAGGCCAAACCTCACCCTATTCTTCTGTTACCAGAGGAAAGGATGTTCCCCTGATCCAGTTGAGTTTTTAAATGTCCAGTGATGCTTCTTCTCTGGCAGTGCCTACAGGTCTGGTGTGCCATAGCGCTGCTTCCTCCATTGCGTATTTGGGCTGTTACAACCCAAGGAAGGGAGTCGAGACCCTGTGTAGGGTAACACACACAAGTTATTGCCATGGGGAACCAGTGTCATTTTTCTTCCCGTGTCTTTATCTAAAATTGCACTTTGTAGGTGATGAAAATGCGTTTAATAAGAAAACCAGAAACATTACCAAATGGGTGTGGAACATAGCGAAGCACGTAGGGAAGTGAAGAGCAAAATAAGGCACACTCATAGTTGCTGCGAGGCTGACCCAAACAAGTACAGATCAAAATCCAAACTATTCCAGCAGCTCAACTTTTAGTATTCAGAAACTAAGCCCAGAGTGAAAAGGTAGCTTTCTCTTGTTCGCTGTAACAGGTGTGGTAGTGGAGGCTACATCTTCCTTTATTTTTGAGCCTTTATTACAAGTGGATGACTGTGTTCCATAGATACTGAAATCCAGAGGTGATGTAGGCTAGTGCTGTGTGCTTGATTGCCCTCCTGACCGATATATTTTGTGAATGTTATTGTTGAGTGTGTTAGTCATAGGTATGGCTGTGCCACATCTGGAGTTATTATCAATAGAAGAAAAGCCTACTTGTGTGCTGGGTTATATAAAATGGAAAAAGCTTGAAACACATAGGGCAGTAGCACTGCCATTATCTTTTTAGCTTTATGCTTGTGTGAAGTAGAGATTTAAGATTGCACTTACATCAAAGGGCTGCAGGTATGAATTGAGGAGACTGGGTTGAACTTCAGATTGAAGAACATTTAAGTTACTGAATTTCTACCTCAAAAGCAACTAATAAAATAAATGAATGTAACTATGCATTGACTGCAAAGTCTGAACTGTTTGAACAAAAAGCAGTCATTTAGCTCAATTTGGTAAGTGCATTAATAATGGAAGTCTAAATGCGGTGGGGCTTTTTTCTTTTTAACTAAACTTAACCTGTTTTTTATCCATCTGCAACTGGCATATGATAGCAAAAATATCAATTTAATATTAATAATAATAATGATGATGGTGATGGTGATGATGATGATGATAATAATAATAATATCATCCTTGATAAGTGTCATAGGCCTGCTAGATTTTACCACAATTCAGTCTAAAAGCCTTTTCTCTGTCCTGCATCTATGGGAGAAGAGATCATGTATTTTCTAATAATTCTAGACTGGAGACAGAAGTTCTTATTTCCAGTGAACTCCAAAAGAATTTTATTGAGGACAATGATGACTCTTAGAAACAATAACTCCCATCTTCACAATGCTTTACCAGTGTTAATAAGGGGTTCCCCATACAAGAATAGCTAAATAGCTATTATAATACGAATGTTAATGGTGTGTTGAATTCTCAGTACTTCTGCAATGAAAGCGCTGTGTTCAGTGTTATAGTTACATTGTGGAGGTATTTTCTACATACTGATTTCAGGATTGGGTCTGTTAGTTTTATTCTGGAATGGAGTGGATCAGATGATAACTGGAAAATGCGTGCTCGGTTCTGAATATATGGTAATCACTCTGCTCTAGTATCCTCTGTACTTTGTCACTGTTCATCTGATGCATTTAGGTCTCAAGTCGTCCTTTTAGAGAAGGATAACGACAGGCTGCTCAAGACTGCCTACATTAGACTTCTCAGTCTAGGCTGATTGTGTCCCAAATTGAAGGATATTGATTCGTTTTGCCAGTGCCTGAAATATGTTCCTGCATTAGCAATGAACTACATACCTGGCAAACTCGTGGTGCTGTAGCAACATCTAGAAGTCCAATCTTTAAGGATAAAGAGCGAGGACAAAACTCCATTTGGCAGGGTGGTAACAACAGGTAATAGTAGTGTGGTACATGGGAAACTGTGTAAGATATTGATGGGTGTGCACCAACGTCCTGGCAGCACTGAAGGCAATGTGCTGCACCCAGTGTATCTGCTGGCATGAGCCTCAGGGGTCTCTCCCCCCTCTTCTTAGGATGGGTCTTCTAAAATCTCCAGAGCTCTCTCTATTGCATGCAATGTTTCACATGCTTGCGTAATCCCCTCAAACGAGACAATCAACCAGCCCTCTGAAGTTGTATGTATCACCTTTCATGGCAAATTGGCAGATTTCCACCTGATTAACTGACTGAGCAAGTTTCAAACTCCTGGGCTTTACCTGTTCCTTTTCCCCAAAAAGACTGAAAACGGAAAGCTCTGCTCCATTTACTGACCGTTGAATCTGACATGAAGATCTAAGAGCCTGAGAATACTGAATGTCATGCTGCTTCTTCTTATCAATGCACACCCAAAGCTACTCCTTCATCCCTACGTTAACCAGATTATCTATAATAGTAAGTAGGATAAAATTTTCCTCCTTATTTACTAAAATAATGCTGGCAAGAAAACTGTATTTTGCACGATCACTTCTCAGTCTAAAACACTTCTAGGCTAAATATATTCTTCTAAGATATGTGCTTTGGGCATCTGTTTTAATGCTGCATTCTCTCTGCAAGCAGCACAGAAGATGCCTTTCTTTGCCATCACTATGTGCAGCGTGGGTAGATCTGAGAAGAGAATTCTGCCTGAAGATTTCTGTTGTCTTTTTGTTCAGTCGAAGGATATGGCTCTAATTTCTCCCATTTGTAAATTGCACACAAAATGCAGTCATACGCCTGGCTGGAAATCTCGGTTATACCTTCCAAGCTATTCTAAAAATACACCTCAGGCCCTGCGGTCCCGAAAAATTAAATCCCGTGCTCCAACATGCAGGGTAGCCTAAAAGAGTCTGCTTCTTCATAGCACATAGTTATTGCCCCTGCACTTGTTAGAGAAGCAAATTGATATTCACAAAGGCTTAGTTCCCTTTAAAATTTTGCCCATTATGTGTTTTATGAGGACAGAGGAGCAAAGGTCCCTTCTACTACCATTCTGAAAGGATTTTTAGGAAATGCGAGTAAGTTCTCTCCCTGCCAGACTTCGTGAAGGAAGGGACACCTTTCCACTCCCTCTGGGATGCGTGAGCAGTACCAGTTTTGTAATCAAAAAGTACCACCTGGTTGTTCAGCTTTATTTTTACAGGCATCAGACTTATGCAAAGTTTAATGTCTCACCTTCACCGGTCAACAGTGCGTATTATTCCAAAAAGCTCTCCAAGCAACTCTTTTCAGTCTTAGAGGTCATGCTCAAATTAGCCATCATGAGGAAGCAGTGAGCCCCACCCAAGCAGTTTTGCTCTGTCAAACATTCAGTATTTGTTTCTAGCATCGCATCTGGGCTCTTGTCTGTTAGATCAATCAAAATGTTCATTTGCTTACAGTCGTCTGAACAAGGAAAGGTCACAATACAGAGCCATTAAGTCCCTTTGTAGTTGCGAGCAGCAGAAAGGCTACATAAAGGAGAAAATGATTCTTCCAAGGATGACAAAGCAGCACTACCTCGGATGCCTCGGCTCTGCCAGTCAGCCTCAGGATGAAGAGTCTGTCCTGTGGATATCCACATTTCCAGCACCCAGTAAACAGGATGCAAATGCTTTTGCCTCTTATTTTCATTTATTGTGCCATCTCTCAACGCTGCAGCCTTTGTGAACATGGGAAGCTGTGCATTCAAACCACTGCTTCAACCTGGTCAAAGGAAAGCTTCCATTGCTCCCAGTGCAGACGTAGTTATGAGGGTAGCCTGGACATGTGAAGTCCACTCGCAAGATGACTTGGTATAGGAAAGACCCATGTTAAAAAGAGTGGGCTTCACCTTCTGATCCAGAAAAGCAGCCCAAAACCAGCAAACAGACCATCCTTGGTTCTTCTTACAACTGATGGGGCAGAAGCCGGTCCACTAAGGTCCTGGGTCTGGAAATCTGAACAATAAAAAGAAACTACCCTCACAGAGAACAGAAGTTCTCCCAGCTCCCTCTCTTCCCCAGCCTGTCAACACAACCTTAGACTTATCCAGGCTGGGTCACAGCCAGCTTGCCCTCATTCAAGCCCTGATCCTGGCAAGACAGTAGGTAAGCCGATAAACTGCTCCAGCCAGCTCCAGCAGCCGAGACCTGAAATAGAAACATACAGCTGAATGTTGGCCATGCACTGGGAGATCTCCAGTGCCTTCATGGAGGGAGGAGGAGTGCCCCTTGCTCAGAGATCATTTCTTTGCTCTCTGGCCCCAGTATGTTGTGGTCAGTGACAGCAAAAGTGCCTGATGTCCACGTGGGCAGTGGGTTTTGCCTGTGCCAAGCAGGAAATTACTAAGTCAATCGGTTCAGCCCCTCAAGCTGTAGGTCCTTCTTTTAGAGGAAACATGTTGAAAAGTTGAGGCTTGCCCATCCCCACCCCAGGCTGTGACTCTAACCTTGTGTACTGAAGTCTGAAGATTAAAAAAAAAAAAAAAAAAGCCGTAGTCTCACAGTCACTAATCCGTGATGAAAGCTGCTTTTCAAAGAAGAGGACTGATCTGACTTCTGTGAAATTAAGAGATGCTCTGCCTGCTCTCAGGGGCTGTGATGAAACCCTGAGGTGTGTGATGAGTCAGGCAGGAGCCACACAAGACCATCAGCATCACACCAGCAGGGCAGAAGCTGCAGGTCTGGTTGAATCGGGAGGTCTCTCGCTCCAGCCCAGGCACCACCGGTGGGTCCTGGGCGTACACGGGCAGGCAGCTGAAAGCTTGTGCTTAATCATGGCTGGGCAAAACTCCTTGCTCCCTCCTAACGTAACGGTCGTGGTTTTAACCCTCTTCTCCTCTCGTCCCACCACTGTCCCTGGAGGCAACTGGGCTCTCGGCACCGTCCACCAGATGTGTTGAGCTGTGACTGCAGCACCCATGCTGGGGCTCACCTGAGAGGACCCAGAAATAGCGGGGTGGTGAGACACAGGCAGCTATGCTTGCTGAGGATTTACAAAAGGCATGTACAACAGGAACAGCCTGTTCCTTTCTCATCTTTAACAGCGAGCGAAGGTAACCTGGCCCCTAGAATGAAATCCTGATTTTCAGTGAAAAAATTCACTGGGGCTTCTTATCACTTTATTTCAACCTGTCTGCAGTTTTTTGTACTAGTTCTCATACCTCAAACATTCCCAAGAGGCTTGTTCAATCTGATAAGGCTTTGTTCACAAGAAGCTACGTATTTATTTACTGAAGGGAAGGCAGCCAGAATGGTTTCTGAGCAGATACAAACGTGTGAACAGTTAAGCAGAGACTATTACGACAGCTTGTGTAACAGCACGATTGACGGACAAGTAACATTTAGTCAGCTGCCTGCTTGGGGAGTCGGGATGGGGAGCACTTCACCTCAGCACTTTCTGAGACCTGGAAATCACATAGGCTGCTCCTGCCAGGGTTTACGGGTCCCAAAAACTACTTCTACTTTTATCTTTCGTATTTACAGCAAAACTGATCTGTTCAGGGAACGTAAGTCTTCGTCCTTTCTAAGAAAACATGCAGAGGTGGTGGGCAATCATGATGTAAAAGTGCACACCACGGAGACGGAAAAAACCCAACCCTTCAATCTGAACTAAGGCCTGAAGTCGCTGTTAATTCTTCGCAAAATTTACCACCCACAGAAGCGTGAAGGGTTAAAGCCAGCAATCAGGCAAAACTCTTTCTTGGCCATCAAGGCCACTATATTCAAATGAAGTTATCTATGTGATTTATATCTGTCTGTTACTCAGCTGGGGCAGCACATGAGCAGCTTTTCGTAAGATGCTGTTAAAGGATATGTTGGCTCCTTGCAGTACATATTGGATTCCACATCTTCAGAAACAATGTAAAATGAATAAAAAAAAAAAAAAGAAAGAAAAAATTTGGAAAGCAAGCTATTGCCTCCATATGCGAATGGAAAATAATTTAATTATGAAATGAAACGGCTGCACAGCACTGCCAAGAGGGCAAACAAATGAGAACTTAACCAAAAGGAGAAAATTGTCAGTCTTTCAGTGCATAACCATTTTGTTCTGAACAGCAGCAATTATGGAAATGTGCAGAAGACTGTTCCACTGATGATAAATCTGCAATATGTCAAGCAATATTTGAAGATTCATATTTAATTACTGTGACTGCACAAATTAAACAGTGGAAAAAAGTTGTCAATGCTGTTTTTTAAAGTAGGGAAACAGATCCAATGCCAAAAGGAACATGGTTAACATCAGTAACTAAAAGAGAGAGTTTCCCTCTAGGCTAAACCTTGTGATAAAGAAGGGATGTCACTTATTATGCACTTTTGAACATGTCTGGCAAGGTTAAGAGGTAAATAGCCAGAATTATTATCGTCTGGGTTGGTAATGGTTTTCTCAGCCACATATTTACTCTGAGCACATTCTTTGTGTTCCAGGTTACTCATAACTCTTGATTACAGTTTGCTGGGGTATTATTTTTCCCTTCCAGAAATCATTTTAAGGCAAATAACTTTAGAAAACTCCATGCTCCACTAATGACCAAGGCAGGACAGAGCTTCAGTGAGTTCATATCACAAAGTAAGTGCAACCCAGCCGTCTAACTTTGCGGTGCTCATTCACGCCGTGCTCGCAGCCCATGCCTGTCGGGAAGCCGCGGGTCTCCGCCCTAGCAAGGAGCATGCGATTTGGCGCGAGGAAGCCCACCTGCCAAAGCAAAGCACAGGCTTGCAGGGGGTTTGGAGCTGTGAGTTGTCCAGGGTGAACAAAACAAGGACAGCGTGTGCTTTATTTCAGTGTGCACAAGTCGGATCAGCGGCAGCATGCGTAACTCTTCTGTGTGAATGGGGAAGGGTGTTGCCAGAAGCATCTTCTGGAATAAAATGTTACAGGGCGTGTAATCTCTTTCCTGCAGCATGCTGGCTGGCACCCGGAGTGCCTTCCATCCCCGAGCCTGCTTACAGCATCCAGCAGTCACGAGCCTGCAGTCACCCGGGTACACCACGAACCAGGGTTCAAGTGAGAGCACTGTGGTGTGTTGCTCCTGTTTAATCAGAGGTACGGATGCACTGAGCTTACTGAAGTTTTCCCCAGCAGCCGCTCTGCCCCGATGGTGCAGATTTTGGCTGCAGAGTTCATGGGGTCATCACACCCTGTTGCAATGAGAGCCGTGCTCCTCTTACCCTAACGTACTGGCCCAGGTGACACAGGTGCCAGTCCAGATACCGCTGTGCTGCGGGGCCTTATGTGAAAGTTTTTGCCTGAATTGCTCATCTGTAAAATAAACAGAGTATTTTTTGGTAAGGATTACCTTTGCAAAACACTTTCAGATGTAATACTGAAAGGGCTATGTAAGAACCAAGTAATAAATAATACTAGGCACCAGGCAATATCCCACTGTAAAATGCAGAAGAATTAATCACGGTGCCTGACAACGCCACACTGAATTGCTCTCAAGGACACAGAATTTTGTAGGGTGTATGAATGGGAGTGGTTCCTTAAGAAGATGCTCTGTGTGAAGTGGATTGTGTGCCACGCTCTGCTGCAGTTGTCATGGCAAGTATTCATACTTCCCATAGCAACAGAACCGGTAAATAACAGCATAAAAAGCTGCATTAAGTGACCAGGGCACAAGTTAATTCTCTCATCGGCATCCTTAACTTGAGCACTCTTCTGTAGATGAAACACTCCACTGAAAAGCAAGCTTTTCCTTCGGTTTGTGACATGTTTCCTCTTCATAGTTTCATTATGATTCACCCACAGGTTGCTACGCTAGTGACACTATCTGCGCCGCGTACGTACTACTGCATGGTGTCTGAATTAACTGAAGATGATGACAGGGCAGCAAACCCGCAGTGAGTGCTAGTTTTGTAGCCCTTTGTGCAAGTGCTGTCTAATGCAGGTTAACTGAAGGTCTGCAAGTGAAAGGACTGAAGCTCTACAGGAAACAATGCACTTTTTTTTAATTATTATTTTTGGAGTCCCTCTCTCTTGTTTTTCCTCAGTTGAAACAACTTGTTATTGTGCAAATTAGCACCACCACCACTGTTAAGGACGGGCAGATGTATTAAATGGACAAAGGGAGGATGAAAACTGGGGGGGGGGGGGGCGACACTAGGAGATGTCACAACAGCAGTGATGCTCCAATGCAGGACAGTCTTTCGTTTTAATCAAAAGAAATTTGTTGTAAGCCAGCATTTTCCTAAGCAGTGATTTCCAGTGCTCTGAGAAGCCCTGGGCTTTGTTCTGCAGAACCACGTTGTTTGTTGTTTTGCCGAATGCAAAATTGGGTACAAAGGTGGATGGCATCCGTGAGAAATACTGCAACCTGACAGAAGTTGGTTAGTGCAAAACAACTAGGAACCATTTTTCTCGGAAAAAAAACACCACTACCCAACAACAAACAAACCAAACCAAAAACCTCCTTAGGCTCATCTGGCTGCCCGCAAATGTGCTGGGAAGGTGCTGCTTGGCTTGCCACAGAAGATGGATGCTCCCCTGGAGTAAGAAGGTAGAGGGGGTTTCTTGACGTGGAGAGGGCCAGCAGGATCTGTTGCTAAGACAGTCAGGGGTGCGATGGAGGGTCTTGGGGTCGGGATGAGAAGGGTGGCAGACTGAACTGCCTGCATGGTCACCACCACTTGCTTCTGCAAAATGTGTCCTGAGTTTCATGACAAGCACATTCATTAGACAGCTCCTCTCTCCTGTCCCAGCCCCTCACTCACAAGCCCTGACCAAAACTGATCTTGATATTCCTGTTTAGATGAGGAAATTCCAACTGCCTTGCACATTCATTTTCTGTAGACACACAAAAATGCCATCAGTCACTTACAGCTGCATACCAGAAACGGATTTCACCAAGTCAGTCAGGGGTTTGTTTCCACTTACTGGGACTGACTTTTTGGAACACTGCTTGTAGACAAAATCTGTCAGATAATACTAGTTTCTAGCATCATAGTCAGTTCATTGATGGTGTTCAGCACCTCCTCTGTGCCCAGAAAAACCATGTGCATTTCTGTGAGTAGAGAGTGCAGTAACATCCCACGCAGTTCTGAATATTTTTTGACACATTTCAGTATCATTTAGTGCTAAAACACAGTGATAAAGTCTCACAGACTTGCGTTTTAACTTGCTTTTGTTTAGGTATGAGCACAGCGGCACAGCGTCAGCACCACGTGATGCTTTCAGTCTGTCCTGCTCCCAGGGTAAAATCTCTGTTGAGTATCAGGCCACTTGTTTTATGCGTTCATGAATTTACTTAGAAGGTTTCTGTGTTTTTAAAAAAGGCAGAAGGAAAACAGTGGAAGTTACCCAAGAACCCTGCACTTTGGTGCACTTGGGATCAAGGACACACGTTTTCTTTCCTGTGTATCCTAAAAGACCATTAAGGGAGGTGTTTGGAGACCTGTGCCCTGGGCCCTGTGCTCCGGGCTCCCGTCCTTTTTAGCATCTGGGCTGTGTTGTCAGTGGTCCCTCGAGGCAATCAGGCTGCTCAATTCTTCTGAAGAACCACCGGCACAGCTTGTGCTTAAGAAGCCACCGCTTGACATTTATAATCTGTCTGACTGTCAAACTGTGCCTGGTCTTTCCTTGGTCATTAAGTACATGCAACTGTTTGCGGTGAGTGAGTTTGCATGGTATCAGATACATACACAGATATATACGTATTGTTTTTTCAGTCTTTGCCAATCAGGGTGTGGTAGAAGGACTGTCAACCCTGCGGTCTTCTGAATGCAAACACCCTGTCTGCTTTCTACTGGGTCCTTCCATGGTCTTCAATAACCTTGATTTTAATGTCGTCTTGTGTAAGCTGCAGAGCTGGGAAAGAACCGCACTGGTCACTTTGCCTTGGAGAGGAAGATTTTATCTTCCTGACAAAGTAAAATCAGGCGATAGCTTCTCTCAGCACCCCATTGCACGTGGTTTTGCATAGGGAGGTCTCCCCATCAGCAAGGCTGCGTAGGGAGAGAGCGGGGCTGCGAGAACTGCAGTACTTTGTGCCTGCAGGTCACAGCCATCCTAATGCCACTCTCCGTCCCAGTTACCCAGTTTCCAAAGGAGATTAGGATGTAGTTGGGAGCCCTCTGGCTGCAGACCAGTCCAGGCAGAGCAGAGGAGGTGGATGTCAGTAGCTGGCAGTCAGATGGGAAGGTATGGATGGAGCCAGCTCCTGTCCCAGCACAGCCTGCTAGGCCCTCCCAACACGTGTCCTTTGTCACCCACATGTGCAGCTCGGGGGTCTGGTCAGACCCCGGGTTACAGTAGGAAGATCAGGTGACAAGGACAGCTTTCTCTCTGCCACGTTTGGCCACGAGCACATTGCTTCTTGTCTTGGTGTCAGACATTGCTGCTCTAACCCATGACGTTGAAAACTCCATCAGATGACGCTGTTAACGTTGTATTTGCTCTGGGTAAAGACCAGAGAGGAGAAGTGGAAACTCCAGTGCAAGGAATAGTTGGCCTGCAGAATTCCCAACTGCTATGTATGGAATCAAGTAACTAAGAACGGGCAAGTACCAGAGAGAAGCTTTGAAGTGTTAGCACCTTGTATGAATAAAGCTTAGCATCAGCAGAAGTATTAATAGGAAATACCCATGATTATCAATGTGGATTTAATGTGCTAATTAGTAACAACTGCGCTTTATTAGGAAGGATGCACTTGCAGATGATGGACAGTAATTCTGCACTGACTTGCCCGTTCTTCCTCTGTGCTTCATCCACGGGTGATAGTACAGCTCTTGCCATTGCCTGGTGCTCCCTTTGCCCATTTGTCCTCTGACTGCTGAATTCCGGGGGATTTGGCCCTTTAACATAATTATTATTAAGTTTCTATTTTATGCTTCTGTTCATGGGGCCCCTCACTAGCTGATTATACTAATCAGAGGTGATTATTGCCTGTGCCCACTTAACCCATATTTAAATGCAGCAGCCTGAGTTTGTCTTCAGCACAGTCTCCAGAAGGTATGAACCCAGCATCAAAGAAAATTAATTCATAGGTACATTATCCTATGGGATCAAGCTAAAATGTGGTCAAAGAGCTTTAGAGTCAGTGCATGCTCTTATGGAAGGATACAGGTGGAAGAAGGTAGCCATGTTCTTGTTTGTGCAAGTTTTTTTCCCCCGCTTCTTTGAGTTAGGCAGAATAACAGATCACAAGAATGCTTATAAGAGAATATTTTACTGCAGTTAAGAGAGAACACTTTTTCCTTCATAAAAATAATAATTATTGTTGAAAGCATGATCAGCCACATTAAAAGTATTCTTTTACTCTTTTTTTCTGGCTAGATCTCTGACTTGGGCACCTCTCAGCTTTTCAAATAAGTAGATTTATCTGGCCATGCTATTACTCCAGCACAAGGAAATACAGGGCTTTAGTTACACACAAAATTTGGATACCAATCTTGCCTCTACAAGAACCACCTTAAACCATTTTCTACAAAATAAGGTGCTGGATGATGGAAATGAAAATATTCCAGTTGGTTCTCAAAAGCTTAGGTGGAATTTTGTCCTAAATGGTGATTAACTCATTTATATTCCTAATCCTTTTAAGCAGTTGCATAAAGATTCAAAGTGGCACTCAAAGATGCTGGGTAGGACAGCAAGTAGCTCCTTCCAGCCCAAAGGGATGCAGGATTTTATGCTAAGGGGGAAATCCTGTTCACACTGGAGTAAATGTGGTTTTTGCTCTGCCTTTAATGGAGTTTCCGTTCCTTTTTCTGAACTTAAATGAGAATGGGATTTTACCCATCCTCTCACGGGACTGTGGTGCAAACCTGAATTTTGAGTCTTTTTAAGGGGGAAAATGAAGGTGAAACTCTGTAAGCCCAGAGAACAGATGCATCTCCAGAGGGAGAAGGGCTCTAGTAACTGTAGGGTGTTGCTTGAAGCGGAGATGTCAGCCCTAAGCAAACAGTCCCCGCAGTGCAGCAGCAATGCCAGCAGTGCCCCAGGGTGCTGGAGAAGCTGCTGTGAAGCCTGACTGCAGTTCTCTTACAGGTGGCAGTTGGGCCTGGCTAAAATGCACTTCCTTCTCCCCACTGCAAGTGTAGGGGGTGTTCGGGATGAGGACAAGGTCGTAATACCACAGAAAGGAAAACGCACTGCTATTTCCAGGAGTTTTCAGTGAAACTTTAGAATTCACAAACATCAGGATAGATAAGGAATTGCAGGAACAGAGGCAAACTCTTGGGCAGTGTATTTTTGTGTTGCAAGTAAATGTGACTAAAATATTCCAGAAACTTCAACTATATTATTTACATTAAATCCAATAATTATTTATTAATCTCCCAACTTTGATTTTGTTAAATAACCAATACCATAATTCAGAGGCAAGAATTTAATCCACAGAAAATTCTGTCCTCAGAGAAGATCAAAGCGAGTCCTGGGGTGTTAAGCACACACCTACAGCACTTGATCCTGAAAAAAATTAAGTGTGTGTTTCAATCAGCCTATCCCTTCTTACTGGTTTCCATGCATTAACCTAAGCCTCTGCCTGAACATTTCCAGCGCCAGGATCACGGACTTGTGGAGATCTCCGCACTGAGAGAGCAGAGGTCTGAAAACGTAGCAAGCAAACACGTGAGAACACCAGCAGGCTGTGATGGCAATGCCTACTCGTTCCTCTGCATCTACCAATGCTACAGTAAAAGACTGAAAGTCTCTTGGGTGATATAAATATGCAAGATAAGTGCGTACACTAGAACACAAAGGTGAAATGGCCCTGTTTATCAGGCACAATTAAAATGAATAGAGGATGACTAATAAAGAGGCAGTTTAAAATCTTTACATGACACAGTGTCAAGGCAACAGTGTTGTGCAATAGCACTGACACAATTAGCTCCGTGTCCCTGCCTTGGGCAGTGCTGGGAACAGGGCTCCCCGCCGGCCTCGCCCGCACGCTCCCATGGCGGGCGCTGGGTGGGCTCCACCGCTTCAACTCTCCGCTTGCTGCCGCGTCCTGGAGTCACAGGTAAACCTACACAGAACCAGCTTCTTCAGATCAAGGCAAGGGTATTTTTCCCATTTTGTTGTCTCTATTCTTCTTTCTTCTTTTGGTTGGCGTTATCCCAAGCCTCACAGTTGCTGCTGTGTGAAAAGCGAGAATATCACACTGAATTTCTGGGCACGCTCCGGAGTGAGATGAGGCTGAGGTGCCTAATGCTGTACTGGAGTTGGTTCTCGACTTAGCACTGCGCAATGCAAACATTTCCTGGCTATGGATTTTTGTAGTATGTAATTTAGAGGCTAGTTTGGACAACCCTTTGCTCTGGATGAAAGATTGTGCATGGGAGTGTGATCTTGCAAAATACAGCCCGAGCTATCCCTCTATTTCTTTGTTACTCCTTCATAGTGCCTGCCAGGCTGCAGGATTCCCCAGTGCGCTGGGTGATCACGTGCAGCGGGGACAGGCTGTTTTCTTTTTTTAATATATATATATATTCTTTGCTGTTCTTATTTTCTGGCCAAAACCGTGTTGCTCTTGGTTTTATTGCTGCTGGCACGTCTTTGCAACACAGCGTTGTTAAAAACTAATACTATAAACAAAACTGAGGCTATGCCAACCATCGCAGAGTACAGCCAAAGCTGCCCACTGCCGCAGCTTGCTGAGCAATGCGTGAACTTTGTCGCGTCAGAAATGTCTGTTTCCCCATTCTTTTTTAACTTTTGGTAGGATCTTAGTGGAGAGTGTGTTCTTCTAAATGAGATAATTAAAGTCATCGACGTGAAAACTCTTTCAGCATTGCTATGGGAAGAGTGGCCCCTGCGTTCGCCAAGCCTGCTGTCTCTACCGGCCAGGGGCTGCAGGGGAGTTGGTTGAAACACTTCAAATAAAACATGATTTCGGGTCAGAAAATCATGTTATTGCAATTAACGTGTAAAGTGGTACTTCTGAGTGTTTTGCTTTATTAGAAGAGAGTGTTGATGCCATTTGCTGTGCCTGCCAGGGTTGCGGGATGGGGGCGGCCGTGGAGGTGTCCCAGCTGCAGGCCTGGCCGGGCAGTGCCCACACCCGCGGCCAGCTGCCGGCACAACCCGCGGCAATGGCTGTGGCACAGGGAAACCTGCGCCAGCCCAGCCCCGCTGGGGCCACATCCTGCCTGCGCTGCCCACAGCATCCGTCTGCGGGTGCTTAATCTTAAGTGCCTCAGCTGCAGAGCGTGGTACTCTTCTTTACTCCTCATCTAATTCCCCAAATGTGTACCTGCGTGCCCACGTACGCGGGCAATGGCATCCTCTCCGTGACCATGACTTGGGTGGCAGGGCTGCACTGCAGGCTGCAGAGACACACTTTAACTCAAGTAGAAAAGGAGAGAAATGCGGCATTCGATACCTGTTTGTACCTTGCCCGAAAGAGGGCAAGAAGGATTTTTCCCACATGAACGAGGGAAGGGTTGCTGTGTTTCGCGTGATGAGGCTGTGTGCCTCAAATGCCCGCTTTCAGTGGGAAAATGATATTTGCCACTTGTGGCAGTCGGCACAACCATGCTATCTGCTCTGCCTCCAATAAGAAAGAAAATAAGAAATATTAACAGCATGCAGAGGTGCCCTTTCTTTTGTCTTCATCAATAATAGCCCCTGTTCCTCAGGGTCATTGCTGTAACAATGTCACTTCTCTTTCCCCAGTGGCATCACGTTTATATTAAAAACCTCATAGCAAAGCCTTTTGTCCGCTGTCCCCTTTTTGGTTCTGCTTTTGTGCCCCATGCTGTGCTTTGGGGCGCTGGCACGTGCCAGGGACGGGGCCGTGCAGGCAGGCTGCCCGCCTGCCCCCTCCTCTGGGAGAGGAACAGGAATTTGGGCTGAGCAAAAAAAGCCAGGGGTCAGGTATGCCAGCTGTGGGAAAGGGCTACTGGGCAGGACCGTGCTCCCAGAAGGAGCAGATCTCCCAGCATTGCACAGGTTGAGGAGCAGCTTTCCAGGAGGAGTTAAAGGGGGGAAAAACACCCAACTGCCCCCCCCCTCCCCCCCAAATCTAACTTGTTAGTAAGAGAGTGCACTCAGTTTTGGAAGGGGATGACATGATGCAGCTGCTTGCGGCACCCTGGGGCCTGGGCCAGGGGCCCAAGCGATGCCCCCAGCCCCGCGTCCCCCCAGGTCACCCCAAGTGCGGTGGGAACCACGCGCTTCCCGCCGCGGCGGCCCCGCGAGCGCGGATCCCCTCCCGCTGTACCTTGAGAAAGGAGGAGGATAGAGACCAGTCTCGACGCCGCAGCTTGTGGTCTCTCCTGCTTTCAGAAAGGAGAGGAGCATGAATCAAATCCCCGGCAATCGGCATTACCTCATGGAGCGGGTGGAACGCGGCCCCACCCCCGGCGCTCCGGAGCGGCCGCGGCAGAGCCGGCGGGACCCGCTGCCTCCGGCCACCGGCGCCTCGCCCGGAGCCGGGCACGGCTGTTGCTGCGGGAAGGGGGGACGGAGCAACCCGCTGCCCCCGGGGAGGAGGGAGAGTAATGCCGGTAGAGAAAGGGAAGGGAAGGGGGGGAAAGTCGTGCGAGGAAGGAAGCAGCAAATGTTAAACCCGTGACTCACGGGGAATGGGATGACTGGTCCCGTCCGAGCGCGGCCCGTGCCGGGCACGGCGCTGGTGCCGGACGCCCCGCGGGGAAAGCAGCAGGGCTGTGGGGCCTGGCGGGGCAGCCCGGGCCGGGGGGCAGCGGGCGCGCCGGGCCGTGCACCGCCCCCGCCCCGCGCCCGCTGGGCAGCCCGGGCCGGGCCCCGCTCCCCCCCGCAGGGCGCCCGGCAGAAGCCAGGGAGGGGAGGGACGGCCGGTCCCGGCCGGGCCCCGCGGCCGAGCACAGCCCCGCGGCTCGCTGCCGGTGCCGCGCGGAGCGCCGGCGGTGACCTACTTTCCGCCCGCTCCTCCCGGCGGACGGCACCGCCGCTCCCCGCGCCACCGGCCCGGCCCTGCCCGGTCTCCGGGCGCCGCGCCCGCCTTCTGCGCCCGTTCTGCGCGCGCTCTATCCGCCCGTGGTCGAGCCGCGCTCTGCGCGCGCTCTGCGCGCCCCCCACCCCCGCACCGGCCGCCTGCCGCCGGGGCGCGCGCCGCGCGGGAGGGGGGGCGATGCGGGCGGGCCCGCGCTCGGCGCGCGCGGCGGGTTGCCGCCGGCCCGCGGCTGCCGGTGGCGGCGGGGAGGGGAGGAGGAGCGCGCCTGTGCAGTGCCGGGAGGACGGGCTCAGCCCGCCGCCGCGTTACACAACCGGCGGCCGCAATAGGCGAGTTTCACAAGTCCCGCCGCAGCCCGCACCCGCGCTGCGCCCACCCCCCTCGCCGCGCCAGCCCTGCCCCTCGCCCTGCCCGCGCTCATGCCATGTCTCCTCCGGGCAGCGGGACCCCGGGGCGGGCGGTAACCCCTGGCGCCGGGGGGGCACCGCGCCGGGGCTGGGCATGGCACTGAGAGCGGCGCCGGGGCACGCGTCCTCCCAGACGGTAGGTGCCCGCCTGCGGCGGGGGTGCGGGGGTGCGGGAGGGGGGTCCCTCCCTCGCAGCCCGCGGGGAGCGGCGGGCCGGGCTGCGGTGTTGCCCCGGGAAGAGCCCCCGCTGCAGGGCCGGGTGCGCGGCACCCGCCGCTTCGCCCTGCCCTCGTCGAACGCCGCCGGGACGCTCGCAGGGAAGTTTTGGGGAGGACAAGCTACAGCCGCAACTTCACTCCTCCGCTCCCCCCCCCCCCCAACCCCCCCCTGTGTCGGCAGGACGGGCACGGACCGCAGCGCAGCTCCTCGGCGGGTTTTCCGTTGCAGAGGTGAGGCGGGGAGGGGTCCCCGGGGGCCGCAGCCGGGGGATGCGGGAGCGCGGCGGCGTCCTGACGGGCGGGCACCGCCTCCCCCCGGCCCCGCGGGTGCCCCCGGGTGAGGGACCGGCCCGGGACAGCCACGGGACTGAGCACAGCCGAGAGCTGCGGGGTGTTTGGGTGGGGGGCAGCCGGTTTTCTGGAGGCTGGAACGGGCCTGATCCCAGTTCTCTCCTTCTGTCTTGGATTTCTGCCGTTCTGGGAAGGCGTTTTCCTGAAAACACGGTGGGGAAAAACCTCCGAACGGGGTCTTGCGCCTAAATAGAATATCTAAATAACATCCAGGCTGGAGAGTTGCTCCCCCCACCAGGGTTATTGTGTCAGTTGATTTTACAGACCGTTTACATTAGAAGCGGGGAATTATGAAGGCTTTTAAAGTCCCTCATGTGTTTCAGCTGTGGATTTGTGAATGGTGACTCCGAGCCTTGGTCCTTAATGGCAGAAAGTGCAAACTGATTTCTCTGGGTGGCATGCGCTGGAAGCAGAGTTCAAAGCTGAGCCCTGCGTGATTCATAAATGAGGTGTCATATGCACTTCAGAGAGCGCCTGTCCTTTGTAAAATGCCACAGTCCCCAAAGGCAGGAGGCTCCTGAGCCATCCGCAGAGCCGGTCCCTCCCAAGTGGATTTTGGAGAAGTCCAGCACAGCAATCCCTTTCTGGGGGCAGAACCGGCACCTAAGTGCCAACTAGCACTGAGCCCTGAATGAAGTTGTCGGCATCAGCAGGGGAGTAGCCCCGGAGATAATGTACCTGAAATCAAAGCTGTTAAAATGTCCCGTGCTTTACCCGCCTGCGAGGGTGCAGTATAACCTGGGAGGGCAGGGTTATTTATTAGCCTAAGTTTATTTTGTCATGTGCAGTGAAGGCGGCAGTGCTGATTTAGCTAATGGGACGAGACATTGCGGTGTATCGATGGGAAAACGTCAGGAGTCGCTTCATTTCTAGGGAGGATGACGGTGCTCCCCTGTTCTTATTTTGCTGGACCTCCGCTCGCTAATCCCTAGCTCTGGAAATGGGAACTTGCATTAAAGAGGCAGCTAGTGCTTCGTGGTTTTGGTACGTAGGCTTTAGAGTCCTCATAGGTCCTACAAATGTTGTTTGGAGCAGCAGATAATTTCAGGAGTAGGCAGTGTGACCCCCTTGTAACATGTGCTGTTTTGGTTGGGAATGTGTGTAATTTTTATAAACTTCCTAGGCTGCAATGCCTCACCATAGGTATCCAGTCAGAAAAATAAATTTGGATTTTCGGTTTTCTAGAAACTGTATTTAAAAAAAAGACAATTTGCCTGTAATGTGCTGATCGGAGTAAAGCGGTGTGTCAGTGATGCATCGCGGAGGAACAGAGCACCCTGTGCACTGACGCACCGTAACGACAGCACTCGGGGCTCTGTCGCTGACGAAGTTCTGACAAATGCAGCAAGCACTAACGAGGAGAGGAGGCTCAGGAATTAAGCCAAAAGTGGAAGTTTGTGTGGAAGGGAGGCATTTGTATCTCTTGGGCTAAACGTGTTTACTACTGAATCTTTAGAATTTTTCTGGAAGATGTAATAGGAAAAATGCAAATGGCTTTAGGAGTGGTTGCTTGCTGCTCATTTATTCTGTTCATTCAGAGCTGTGGATTAGAGTTACTTGATCTAGAGGACAAAGTAAAATTGGTTTGAAATTTTTTTGATAAACTACAAACTTCAGTGACATTTGGCAGTAAGGTATATGATGGTTCCCGGTTTTTAGCCACTCAGACTATGTCTGTATTAAATTATTTCGCTGGTTTAAGGCACACATCAAGTACTCAAAAATAGCTCAGGGTTAAAGATTAAAATTAGCAAATGAGTAGTTTATAATTAAAGTCTCATGGTGTTGGAAGCAGCATTACATTTCAGAGATACTGATGTCAAATCCAGCTTCTGCTCATTAGTAGTATCAAGACATGGGTAGGATGTCTTTACGGTTTGGAGCTAGGGCTTGTCTATGCACAGAAGTTGCATTGTTTTGCCTTAAATTACACAACCTCCCCAGGTTCACGTGTAGCGATACAAAGGTTTTGATGCCAACATAGTTCATTCTTTCAAGACTGAGGGAATAAGCTATGTGCCTATACCAGAACAACTGAATCCAGGCTGGTACTGGAACAGTTATGGATTCTAGTGGAATAATACAGCTTTAACCAAAATAGTAAAACTCATAAAATAGAAATCAAAATAGTATGGACCAGTCGTTGCTGGTATTATTAAAATGATACACCTCTGTATCGCTCTAGTTCCAAATCTCTATTAAGTCAGGCAGGTACAAAAACTGTGTTTATTTGTTACGACCTGGATGACACCCTTCTTTCACGCGAATCTTTGTTCACCTAAGGGCGCGCTCTGCTCAATGTGCCCCGCGTTGTCCCGCTGCAATAGCGACTCTGTGCCCGTCGGCATGGCCACAGCCCATGGGGCTCGCCTGGCTGCGGCTCTGCCCTGTCTGTCCCCTTCTGCTGCCCAGGCTGAGGTCGTTTCTCCTTTTTCCTTATTTCTCTGGTACTTCTGGTACACGCAGGACTGTGTAGCGCAGAGTGACTTCTTGCCCTGTGGCCTGTATGCCGAATGAACAGTGCCCCTGTGCAGAAGCCCTGCAAAAGCCTCTGTATTATTACTCCAGTCCCACTTGAGCCCCAGTTTTACGGGAGGCTGAGGTGGTGGCGAGGCCTCGCAAGTGCTCTGTACACAGCTGGGCTTGCTGGCCGCACATCTGCTCAGCCTCAGAAGCACCGGATTGAGTCAAACCGCAGAGGTGTGTACAATTAATGAGAGACTTTGACCTACTTCATATTCCATTATTGGCTTTGGCCATGTCTACATGGGGAGATTACACCAATTTAGTTTAAGTCCATTTTTAAAGTGATTTGATTAACCTGATGTGACCTCACGTAAGTACGTTCTTATTTTGGTTCAAATGAACTTATTTGGGTTCAACCAAAACCTGCACTTAGTCAATTTGCACAGAACTGAAATAAGCCGTGCCTAAACTGAAAGGAGAACTGATGTCTCTAAATAATGACACAACTTTCTCATGAAAGCAGAACCTTCTGTAGATTCTGGAACAGAGTGTAATTACTAACAAATCTGCAGGAGACTGAAAGCTATTCATAGCAAAGTTAAAAAAAAAAAAAAAAGAAAACAAGCAAAACTTAAATATCTTAGTGAGACAAATGAAAAAGTGCCAATAATCCCAGTCCTGGAATAATGAAAGCAGCGGCACAAGAGTTGCACGGCTTGCAGCAAGGCTCTCCCATGGCTCTTCAGCCGCAGAAGAGGGGAAGCATTTGTGTCCTGTACACAGAGTCCCTATACAGTCAAAAAACAAAAAAGCGATGCAAGGAACTATAGGCCTGCTGGTTTGAATGCAAAAGTACACAGTGTCTCATGACATATTTTGTAGGAAAGAAGAATTAGACATGGAAATAATGAGGAAGCAGGCTAAATTACAACAAGATTTTATCAAAGATGGATTGTGCTAGACTAATCTAACATCTTTTTTTGTATAACATTCTTTAGGTGGGGTAAGGCAGGAATGTAATTTATCGAAAGCCAAGCATTTGATACCATGTCCCATAGGACATTATTGCTTGAAATGAAGATGGTGGTTCAATACAGGAATTGAAAGGTGGAAAAGGAGCTGGCTAAGGAAAAGGTGCAAAGGTCACATGCAAATAAAGTAGTCTGAATGGAGAGAGGTATTCAAAGAAAGTCATCAGGATGGAGAGAGATCAGTGCTGTGGTTCCCTTGGGACCGGGTTTGTGCCTGTTGAATGGAGCTGCTCTGACCTGTGGGTAGGGTCTGGGTGTGTGCCCAGGAGCTGTGCGGGATGACACAAAGTTGGGAGGTATTGTCAATACGGAGGAGGATCAGATTATCATGTGAAAGGAATTTAGATGACTTTGTTGATCGGAGTGATAGAAATAAAATGGCATTTAATAGTGCTGAGTGCAAAGTCATGCCAAGTTTTGAGCGTAGAGACAGTAACAAGAATTTCCAGTGTGAAACAGGAGCTCGTCAGCTGGCAGTGACAAGGAGAGACGTGGATGTGCTGGCTGGTCAGGAGATACCTGTGAGCAAGCAGTGAGATACAGCTGTGAAGGAGACCAATGACATCTTTGGATATCAAAGGAAAATAATACGAGAGATCCAGGGAAGCGTGATTTTATCATTGTACAAAGCATCATACAGAGGTCGGTACAAGAGCTTTTCATTGCTCATGGAGTAGCCCATTGGGATTGTGCATAGCTCTGGACACCCCAATCAAGAAAATGTTAAATTAGAACAGTAGGAGGGCTAAACGTATGGTTACACAAATGGACCATCTATTGTATGAAGTGAGATTAAAGAGTTTAATGTGTTTAGCTCTGGCCAGTTGAACTGGCCAGTTGAACAAATGAAGGGGCAGGTTACAGTAAGTCTTTTTACACACAGTTGGGACTAAATAGCAAGAAGGCAGAAAAACTGAGTCAAAAGATAGCATCCGCACAAGATCAAATTGACTAAGTTGGTCGTGAATAAATCTGGATGGGAAATGAGAAGAAAGCTTCTAGCTACCTAAGGACTGAAGTTGTGTAATAGTCTTTCAATTAGGGTAGTTTTGAGATAGATCTTGATAATCTTATGAAAGAGATTATACAATTAAGTTAGAGAGTTCCTGGAGATAGGAAATTGAGTTTGCCGAGTTAGTCTTTTGGTCTCCAGTATCATTGTATTTTTAATGTAAGGTTGAAAGGAGAATCGACCTGGTTTTATTTGCAGTATTAACCCCATGCATCAAGGCTTCTGCTGTTTTCTTGGGAGCCAAGGCAAGAATGAATTTTCCCTGTTGCTGCAGATTTGAATCTTTTTTCCCCCCATATTTGCCTTCGACTCAAGCATTAGGCATTGAAAGTGTGCAGTGCAGAGGCTCCTTGTAGCATTAGACTGGCACAATTGCCTGCCTTTTTTTTCTGGTATGCTCCCTGGTTTAACCTGTTCATCAGATTTTGGGCCAGAGAGGCATTTGTCCTTCAAGTTTTGTTGCCAGTAACCGTATTGTACTTCATGGTATATTTTCTGGGACCTGTTGCTAGCGTTGTTTAATGAACTTTGTGTGGATACAAGGGCATACAGTACTGGCAGCGATCTTCACCTGCCCTTTTCTGTGTCACAACACAGTTTAATCTTTTGTACTTCTGATGTGTATCGTAAGTTTGTTGTAGGATGTGAGGACGTGTTCTGGGGCTCCTGGTACATCTCGGCAGGTTGGAGAGCTGTTTAGAAATAGCCACTCATAGCATTGTTTTCCAAGACCAGAGTGCTGGGGTTGGTGTCCCCACTGTTCCCTTTCTACCTGATATTCCTAAAAGAAGTTGCAAAGCTGGTCTTCAAATCAGCTCTGCTCTGATCAGAGCAAAATTCTGTAAATTGTGCCGGATAACCTCTAGAAGAAATAAGAGATTGCTGACTGTTAGTGGTGGATTAGTAATTTTAAAAACACAGTTTTGTTGTAGGAAAGTTGAATGTATAATGTGTATCTTATTACAAGAACAAGAGAAGGAAGGAAAAAAAAGGACAGAAAGCAAGCAGGCAAGCAAGAAGGAAAACAGCTTGACTTAGCCTGAAGCAGAGATCACATACCTGATAAGCTGCCTGTAAAGAGATATTGAAATATGGAAAAATGACAATGCAGATGAAAATAATACTGAGATGGTAGAAGAGGAAGTGTGTTAACCAAACTCCACAGAGCTGTTGAAATGTGTTGAATCATCTGGCTGTGACTTGTATTCTTAGGCAAACACAATTGTATAATTGATTAATTTGTCAACATTTCTTTAGTGCATAGCACTGTGGTAACCGAGAGGCTCGCTGAACATTGTCCCAGAGAACACTGTAAAATACATCTTTCCTTAGGAGGGAGGGAGGCAGCGCGAGACCTTGGAGCTCTAACTTTGGAGGACTGATACACACACACGCACACGAAGACACCCAAGTGCACACAGGAGCAGTTGGAAATGGCCCCATGTTGATGGTGGTGGAAGATGAGCACAGACAGGGTGGTTTGCTGGTGGTGCACATGTTCTGGGTATGATTGAAGAGGTGACATTGGCTAACAACTGCCTTGAACGCTCGTGCTACCTACCCTTTTCAGAGCAGATGGACCAGGGACAGTTACACCACCCTCCCGCTGGGTCCCTAACACCCGGGGGTTCCGAGCGGGCAAGGAGGGCAGAAGGCTTGGTCTTCCCCGCACCACCACTCGCATGGCGTGGGGGACTATGTCACCCTGCACCTCACCCTCCGTCAGCTTCTGGGACCTCAGTCCTCCCGGGTTGCTTCTCAGGGATTTGCTGCATGAAACAGAAATGTGTGGGGTTTTACACCGAGCACGGAGTACCCTAGACTTGGCCAGTAGCTCTGTTCTACCTGCAGTTGCCACCTGGGCTGCTCTCTGCGCCCTGGCTCTGGGCGGGGATTTAGGCAAGCCCCGCTGTTCCCGATGGCAGTGTCACGGCTCAGCAGACACTTAGACTGGACCTCTGTCTCCCCATGATTTGTGTTCCCCCTCACCTATAGGTGATCTATAAATCAATGGGAGCTGCTTTGTTGAATGCCAGCTATAGGCAGATTGATTAATTGATTGACTAATAGATAAATGCAAAGATATTTATAGGTGTGTTTATTCTTGTTTACAAACTGCCCAAGCTTAGGCAAGATTTTCGGGTATGTAGCAATGGCAGGAATCATATCCATAAAAATGCTAATCTCCTCTCTTGCTTCATCTGTTCAGCCCACAAACACACGCATACACACATGCTTAAAAGAAATTAATAAGGTTTGTTTGTTCTCTTCTGGGCTCAGCCTACTTTAATCTTGTTTTAACTCACAGCACAGTGTGGCACTTTGCTTCAGGACAATAAAGTTTTGACCATAAGCAACATACTAAGTAAACCATTTTTTTTGAGAAATAAATGAACAATAGATGAGCTGATAATAGCTCCCATTGCCATTAATTATTTTGCATAGACATGGCAGCATTATAGGAAGATTTTCAAGCAAATGCAGAGGCTTTATCTGAAGGGGATGAGATGAACCCCTGGTCCTGATGAAGGCAAAGGTCGAACTTCCATCAACTTCTGTGCCATGAGGACCTCTCCCAGAGTACCAGCTGAAGAGAAGGAATAAATGTCCCTGGGACGCAGCCCTTGGGTTTAGGGTGTTGAGGGCTCTGCAGCACAAACTGCAGATGTGTTTTTATGTATAGAGGAGGATACTGTGTGTTTGGTCCACTGTTGGCTTGTCACAGCAAACGCAGCAATTAGAGAGGCTGTAATAGCTGGGGAGGGTTACACCCCTTGCTGAGGAAGTTTGGCCGTAAACCTGTTTGTCCTGTCTCTGAGTGCAATGTACACTGGCACGGTTTACAGTAAATTAAAAATATTCACTCTGATCAAACTGTTTCCAATCAAATTTTATTAAGTGATGTATTAAGGGTGTGTGTTAAGTGAGTCATGTGCGGCAGAAAGGCTGGACTTTGGTTGACTCTGCTACTGATATATATATTAAAGATTAATATCAACAGTTTGCTTTTTCTCTCAAGTAGAATAATTGGACTGGCTTCATTTTGAGGCAGGCTTGTAATGGAAGGGGCACAGTAGGAAGTATTAATAAAACAAACTCTTTGTGCTAATCTTAACACCTACATTTTCTATTTAATCTTGCTTATTGCAGAGGGCTGAGCCTGGTCATTAGTGGAGACAATGTGTCAACAATAGAAAAAGCGAGTTACTTTATTTTCTTTCCATCATAAACTCTGGGGTTAGCCTCCCACATGGCAGCGGTGATGTGGAGCTGTGTGATTGCAGAGGGAGTACACATTGGCCCTTGGGTGCCAGTCCTGGGACAGACAATTCTCGTGGCTTATTCTGCTGGAGCACGGACTTCTGTGAAGCTAAATCACTTCCTTATCTGGGGCATCTTCACATCTCTTGGGACTTGGCTTTTCAACTGCAAGACCTCCTGGTATCTAGGTCTCACCGGGCCCGGAGCAGAAGTCCGTTATTTGGGGAAGTTTGCACAACTCGGGAACCCTTGCTGAAAATTTATTACATGGGAAAACTGTCTACAACTCCGTTTTTCTACTTTCTGGAAATAATTCAGAGTTTGGCAGGAAGGGGTCCCAGAAGAAGGTTGTTAGAGTAGGAGAGTGTATATGATTCTGCAATAGTCCTGGTACACTGTCTGGAAAGGGCAAAGATCCATTACCTAAAATGGGAGAAGAATAAATGCAATGGACTAAAATTGCCACTCAACCATTTGGAAACAAGAAATGAGGCTGAATCAGAACTTCGTCTTATCCAGGGCACATGTTTCGAATCTGGAGCTGAATTCCTTATCTTGGGTATATTCATTGTTAAAAAAAGCAGCTAGGAGAAGAGCTATCAAGATCTAGAGTGTTAGACTGATTAGTTTGTTGGTAGTAGGCTGTTGTGACTAGAGCAGAATCTCTGTTTTTCACTTGAGGGATGGAAAAAAGACTAACGCAAAGAAGAACAACTTCGGTGTTTTGATTTTTTTTTGAAGGAAAGCATATGAATATTAATAAGTGATCCAGCTGGAATAGCATCTTTCTTAAAAATTGTCCTTAGAGATAGTGTATTATATTAACATGAATTTGATTGCACGGTAAGTAAAATTCTATAAATATAAATCATCATCTTATTTCAAAAGCTGCAGTGCTAAGGAAACTATTCTGGGATTTTCTAATATAGTCTGGTTTGAATTGTTTGAATAAGAAGAGATATCAGTGAATAAATCAGATAATGAGCTGCTTTACATAGAAGGCATAATGCCTATTTATGATGTATAGAAGTCCGAAGAGAGATGAATTGTCAGTGTAATCTTCTTTGGATTGTGTTTGAAGTCTACTTTTATGAGGCATTCCTGACTGTTCCAGAGATTACTCTTCAGACACTTACACAGACTTCATTTCTATTTGATTTACAGCTCTACAACATCCTTTGCAGGCAAATGTTCATTTTCTTCAGTTGTTTTTGTTTGGTTCCTTGACCTTGAAGTAAAATTTGTAGTGATGATAGGTGTTGCCGAAAGTTTTCTTCTGACCTAGTCGCTCTTGTCAGAACTTAGGAAGCACTGTTATCTCAATGGATCCACCTTACCAGAAGTAGCAGTAATGCAGATCATCTCCTTTGTCGTTGGCATCTTTGACACAACGCTGAAGAGCTTTGCAGTTTACCTGAGGCGGACAAAGATTTCTCCCTTGCTCTGTGCAGTAACGAAGAGTATGGAGTTTGGAGCCATTGCGATAAATACTTCTTTTTCCTCCTTTTTGTAAGTTCTTGTGTTAAGTTTCCTGTGGAAAAGAGGGTTGCAGGATGAGTTAAATCACATTAACTAAACATTAGATTTGTCTCTCTGTTTCTAACCGTGCATTGGCATTGACCATTCACCCATAAACCAGCTATTTTTTGAGCAAAAATACGGATTTATTTTTGTGTCTTTCCTGACATGAACATCATGCTTTATTAGGGAATCATCTCAATCAGCTTTACTAGCAGCTGATTTTCCTCCCAGCCTTACAACACTTGCAGCAGCTTCAATCAAAGAGCCCTGATGGGGAAACGTTGCTGGAAGAGTGACATGCAATGCTGGAGTCTGGCGGAGCAGGATCGCTGCTCTGCATAGAGGAAGCAAACATCTATGAGACATTAAAAACTTTTGACAGGGATAGGAAGATAATTCTCAAGATAATTCCGCGTCAAGCTCTGCTCTAACTTCTATCTCCTGCCAGGCTTCCTAAGCCCTAGGTCATAAGGTTAGAGAAAATTGTGGGCTGATTGTGTCATCCTTTACCTGTAGATGCAGAACTTCCCACTTGCAGTGAATCGCCACCAGACCCGGATAGCCTGTCGTCACCCTCCTATTAAGGATGACTGTTTCTAAAACATTAACATTCATGTCAGGTCTAGATATGGATCAGCACAGGCTTAAATCATTGTCAGGAACAGATGTGAGATACCTAATCAGTTATTTCCTAAGGAAAATGAGTTTGATTGCATGAATAGTTGTAAATATTTCATTCAGCAATTCAGCTACTGCGGCAATGGTAAACAAGCTTCTGAGGCTGAAGAGAAGCATTTTGTGGTACTGTACTTGATTTCTTATTCATTTAAACTTTAGTGTTGAAGAAAGCAGCTTAGGTACTTCAGGTTACGTTTTGTGACAGCACTGATCATAACCAGGGCCTCACTTTGAAGAGAGCCCAACATGCTTAACCCTAATAAACGCAGCCAGCTTCATCCTGGTTTACAAAGTGCAGCATTTGTCCACAGGATGAGCACAAAGCTGCAGATTTTGCCACTGGGTCATGATCATGGCACAGGAATTAAGTTTGGCTTCAGTGGGAAGATGACAGCCGGAGCACCAAAACGTCCATCCTCTGCCTCGGTTTTGTACCTGCCCACCCGCCGCCAAGCTTTGGCATAGTCTTTGGCTGGGAGCTGAGCCAGGACTAGGTGCTCCGTGCCCCTGCCACGCAATGCTACGTGATAACTCTGCTGTCTCTTTGAAGCGTTGGCTATACATAAGCAATAATTAAGGTGACGGCTTTGATTTCTGGATTGTTTTGCACTTCGCACTTGTTGAAAAGAAAACTGAATTAAATTGGAAGAAACTTAAATGTTAAATCAGGATGGGTGTCATACTAATTTCAGTGAAGTAGGTAGGAATTTTACTACTGATCTTTTGCAGAAGGGCTGATGTGAGGAAGGAAGGAGAAAGCCAGCTTCTCTCTCTGCCTAATTAAATGTTTTCCCCGCTTGAGTTTTGCCTAAACTATTGTACAGTTTGCGTGTGAATTTTAGGAGACGTGCACAAAAGCAGTGCATGAAAGAAGGAGGTTGGGAGTACAGATGATATTTGCCTCTTGAACACGGTGTGAAATTCTGAGGAAACTGGGACTGCCAGCTAAAGGTCATGGGCATTTTTAACTTCTGCTGCTGGCTTCATGCTACTGCGTAGATGTTTGTCAGGGATCTTGCTGGCCTTGGTGGTATTACGTAGTCAGATTATCACAGAAACAAGCTCCCTTTTTACCCATGTGGTTTTTATGCGTGTACATTACCGTATGATTCTTTCCATCAGCTGGTTTTAGTGTCTATTTTCTTGGCCAGCTTAATTTTGTTGTGTTAAATACAGTATGGACATTGTTAGTATATGGATATACTGTTTAAGGTGCTTTCATCAGGAAAGCCCTAGGTAATAAACTCATGTTTATCCTAATTCTGGAAAGCACAAATAAATCCTGTTTTCAGGATGTTTCACCCAAGAATTACACAGATGGTTAAAAAAAGAGGCATGTGCCAATGGATCTGGCTAAATGAAAGGCCAAGCTCTTCAATGCTCTTTTCTCTCTGTCCCGGGTGAGATGCGATCTCACAGCGCAGCCTTTTCAGCTGGCCCAGTCTCTTACTTGAAAACCAGGGACCACAGATATCGATAGGTACGGATCCACCGTCCTTGTCAGCCACATCCATACAGCCAGGATTGCTCAGCAGAATGGCAGTATCCATCACTGCTGCCATTAACTACTTACTAGAGGAGAGTTGTCCTTCAAGGGAGATGGAGCCATGTATTTAATTTACTGGTTGTATTGGAGTCTTGATTTTGACTCATACTAGGAGGATTCTTCGTACTGGACCATTGCAGATGTGAAATAAAGCAGATTTTAAAATGTTCTGCATGCTTGCACAATTGTGATCCATAGACAGCATTTAGATGTCCAGAAAAACCCGTATGTCCTTAATTTCAGGGATGCCCATCCTCTGTCCTGCATCCCTCCTCTGCTATCGGTGAGAAATCCCCGCCTGCCCGTGCTGCAGCGGGCGACGAGGGACCGGGCGACGAGGGACCGGGTGCTCTGCAGCACTGGGCAGAGCGGCTGAAGAGACCAGAGCCTCTTTGAAGGCGCGGTAGCAGAAATGTCGCTGTTTGATCCGTTCCCTTTCCCCTGAGTCTCTGTGTTTACTCAGATCTTTTTTGTATGAACATTAGCTGGGAGGGACACGTCTTTTCCAGTCTTAAATAGTTAAAAAAAGAAACCTCTAAGAGAATCCCCAAAGCGAAGTGGACATTCAGTCGTGCTGAGTCATATTTTGTTATTACGACTGATTATCCAGCCAGCCGTGCAAATAAACTGCAAGGGGAAAAAAAGGATGTGTGTGACTATCTTATCTACGACAGAATGAGGCCTTGGGTCTTTGTGCATAATATGTGTAACGATAATGACCTAGTATGAAAGTGTTCCAGTGACTGACATTTTTGCAGTCTAAAAAAGATAACAAAGTAATAAGAGAGAGAGAGAGAGAGATCTGTGGATGTTTATCGTCTCTTTTCTTCTTTTTGAAGGAAAGTTTTACTTTCTCATTATATTTCTAGTGCATATCAGTGGTACCGTGCAGAATGATGAATATGATTGCAGTTAATTGTTTAAATATTCTTTTATTCCTGAAGCTTTCAAAACAAATAACCATCTTTTGAGGAGCTAGCTGAGAAGTGTTGTGGGCAAGGTAGTGCTAAAGAGAATATTGGATGTGAAGTTAAAAGTGCCTCAGAGAAGAGAAAGAGAAGTGTGTGTGGGGTGAGGGTTAAAGAGAGAAAGAAAACTGGTTATATTATTAACAATACCAGTAACATAAGTGGCAGCAATTCTTCTTGAAAAATATTTGTAAGCTTCAATAGTTCAAATCCGTCCTTGCTGTAACAGCGATGGAATTACACTTGGATCAACATCTTTTCTGGTGCATAAGTCTTCTAGTGTTACTTAATGCAAATACGAGAAATGAGCATGACTTTGTCCAAAATGCATTTGCTGACTATATTTGTCATCTGTCTTCTTCATAGTAAACAAGAAGAGACATCTGTGGAGAAGGTCTGGTAGCCACAGAAAATATTTTGCATCACAGTGTGTAAGTGGTGCCATTATGAGCTATTCTCAGCTCAAAGAGCTGTTCTTTAGGGCAGCTGAGACACAAATGTACATTTGGTGTTTCGGACCCTTTGCAACCGTAATACTTTTGTAATGCAGGAAGTAAAACACTGGATGGAAAAGTGCCACTTCGAGACAACTGTGAGTGATTTGGGAAATTCTGAGTAATGAGATGAGTTTTCTCACAATAATGCTCAAGCCCAGCCCTTAATCATACACTTGAAACAAGTGGGCTCAGACCTTATGAAAGGTGTTTACTTTTTCAGCTTTAAGGCACAGGCCAAGAAATAACTTGATCGGATTAGCCGAGTTTGAATAGGAACAGCAGCAAATAGAATCAAATGAGTGTGAATGATGCTGCTGTGCTCTCCATTAGAAAAATATCTGCCAGCTGCTGTTGTAGAGTATAATCCTGCAAGATGCTGACGCCTCCGGTTCCCGTTGCCCGAGGGAGCTGGGCCAGGGCACTTCAGGCGTGCGGCTCCCATTACTCTACCTTAGTCAAACAATGGTTTTTCTCTGAAATCCTTCTTTTCCCTGTTGTATCAAAGCTGATTCTTTTCTGCCTCCTCTTTCTTGAAAGGCTCTTGACGCTCAGAGGGACTGGGTGCGCTGCTGGTTATTCTCAGCTGCAAGATTACAGAGATGGCAGCAGTAAGGTCAGTGGGGCATGAACACAGCTCAGCTGGAGAGCAGATGTGAGCAGATCATTTAAGGAAAGCAGCTGAAATTCTCAGAGCCAAATGAGGATAAGACAAATTTTGAAATGTAAGGGCTTTGTTTAAATTCCTTTTGACTTATGTGCACATTATACCTGGAATGCTCCAGAATTAAACACACCAAGAGGGTAAAGAAGTTTCTTATGCTTGAACTTGGACGCGTGAAGCCAAAGATGTAAAATGAGGTCAGTTAGCTCAGCTGCAGTGAATCCTTTGATATTCATTTAATGGATAAGTAGCTAAAACTCTAAGTAAGCTTGCAGGGGAGACTTTGAATTTTAACTACTAAAGCTCTTTATAATTTTCTCACAGGTCTTTTACATAGACTGGGCATTAGGAAGCATTTCTTTACCGAGAGGTTGGGAAACCCTGGAAGAGGCTTCCTAGAGAGGTGGTCGATGCCCCGAGCCTGTCAGTGTTTAAGAGGCATTTGGACAATGCCCTTAATAACATGCTTTAGCTTTTGGTCAGCCCTGAAGTGGTCAGACAGCTGGACTAGACGATCGTTGTAGGTCCTTTCCAACTGAAATAGTCTATTCTATAGGGCAGTTTAACTGTTCAGACAGCTAGTGCTGTTCCACTTCTGCTGCAATACCACTGCAGGTCTCCCCAACCTGTTTTCTCATTTCTTCTGGCTCTGAACCAGAAGTGAGAGGTGGGCTGGTTCTGGGAAATTCCATCATTTTGGCGGTCTTTGGGTTGGAGATTTGGGCTGAAGTCAAGAAGTTGAACTCTCGATCAGGAGCTGAATTCTCCTCTGGTACAGGGAGGCCTTCAATCTGGTTCAGACCTACCTCTAATCCTTTTGTCGTAGTATTTCCTTTTTTTGAATAGCTTCCTTATGTATTGAGTTCCAGAAATTCCAGGCTGGTGATACACATGGGAAACAGATTGCAACAGAGAGCAGATTAAATTACTCAGGTCTAGGATTACTGAGGCAGAACATTTTTCTTCATGTTGTTTGAAAAGGGAGAAGAATCTTCCTTTTTTTATTTATAGGAAGAAGTTTGAGATCAAATGACTCTGAGCTGCCCTTTCATTGGCCAGTCAGTGATCACCTGAGGAAAAAATAATGAACTGGGGTTTTCTCTCCCTCCTTCATTTGAAAATCAGTTCTTACCAGTGCTGCGTATTTAAGGGAGTTCTAAGAGTATGGTCTGATGCTTCAGGAAGCTTATTTTAGGAGGGAAGACTTGACTGAATGCCAATAGACAGCACTAATCATCAGGACATCTGGATTCACTTCTTAACTCTGTTGCGTGACCTTGGGTCAATGATTTAGGTCGAGCTTTTCCAAAATGTGCATTATTTGTAGGTCCTTATGCTGGGTTTCAGCATTACTGAAAATTAGGCTGTAACTGCATTGACGGTTTCAAATTCAGCTTTCCAAAACTGGGACACTTGTAAAAAGAGACAGAAGTAAAATGTGTGCCCTTGTTTCCTCACTTGTATAACTAGGGTACAACTGTGTTTATGGAGTGCGCTGAGGCTTCCTGATGTAAAACCATTAGAGGAGAGGCAGGATGGCAGCAAGCTGCTTGCAAAGCATCAGCAAGTAGGCGTTGTTCAGCAGAAATCAAAGGACACTGAACAAGAACCAGACTTCCCAGACCTCCCACTTTACCAGCTGAAGGGCTCCCCAGACCATGTAGAGGACCAAGCAGATCTAAGGAAATGCAGGAATGACAGAGCCAAGGATAGGCAGCTGTCTGCAGGCTGGCTGTCCAGCATCCAGCTGCCTTCCCACATGTTGCCCAACAGCAGCGGAGGAGCAACTGAGTTGCTCTTTCTTGGAGGGGGATCCAGGGACGTAACATTGAGTGCGGACAGGGCAGCGCAGGTGTAGCAAGCCACATGCTTCCAGGAGGCTCTGGTTTGTGTCACATACAGTCAGTCTGTGCATGCTGGAAAGGGGCAGACCTACTGTGCAGGTGTGGATCAACTATGCTAACATCTGGTCATGTAGTGGAAGAGTCCTGGTAGCATCAGGCCCCTTTCATTAAATGGGCTAGGGAGTTTGTAGACTCTTCTTGCTTTCACGGGTGATAGGAGTGTACATCACTTTCGCAGGCGCATCCCGACTCCAAGATCACCTGTGGTTGCTCTTGGGCTTTGAAGTGAGCTGAGGCATGTTTATAGAGCAATGGCCAGGGGCGTACTGTACGTAGACAGAAGATGTTCGAATCTGAAAGAAAATCCTCCGGTCCACAAATAGCTCCCACCATCTGCTGGTCCTGCAACCTGTGAGCAGATGGACTTTGAAGCCAAGTCACACACGGCGTTTTTCTTCTCACCGGAGCAGAGCACTTTGGAGTGGTGGTCCTGGAGCCACCTAGGACCCACTCCTGACCCATTTGAAGGCTCCTGCTTTTACTGTGCAAGGCAAGCAGACCTCAGGCCTTACGTTTATTTTTGCATTCTGATTTCAACCTCCGGCACAAGCAAACACAAAGCACAAGTGCTCATCTCCTCATCTGTACCGTCCTCAAGCATCTGAAATGCATTTTATATACAAGACTGAGAAAGGCAAAGAAGAAACAAAGCGAAAAATGTATTGTTTGCGGAGAAAAAGAGAACAGCTACATGAATGCTACTATTACCTCTTTCAATGAACTGGTAGTTGCTGGGGGTGTTCTCTTGCTGAGAAAAGTAGAGGAGAAGGTGTTTAGTTTAATTAGATAGCTGATTTTCTTTGTTGTCTAATGATTACATTTATTCTGTGCACAGGGAGAGCATAAGGCATAAAAGTAAGTAGTTTAATGACACATAGACTTTATGTAGCTGTCTGCTTGGGATGAGTTTCACCGGTAGCAAATAGAAGAGAAGAGGAATCACAAGAGGGATTTCAGGGTAACAAATCCAAAAAGACAGCTTTGGTGTGTTTGTCCTAGTATCTACATAGCTGCCAAAATAAAATCCGAAACCAAAAAGGACCCAATGACCTCGCTTAATGCCATAAATACAGTTGATGCAAGCTATATCCTCTTGGTGGGACTAATGCACAGCACCTCCCAGGGAGAAGCTCCAGCCGGTGATCCCTGAAGACGGAGGACAAGGTGTCAGGGTGGCCAGCACCCGCTCTATAGGCAGTTCTGCAGTAGATGTGGAAGCCAACGCTGTCGAGTTAGCGGAGAGTGTTGGTTTCTTTTAAAAATGTTTCTAGCTGGTTTGCTCTGAGAGCGTTGAAACTATTCTGGATGAAACCCTGAAATTAGCCAGAATTTCAGCAGTGGGTTTATGGTCAGATCTTGTCCATATTGTTTAAGCTGCAGAATCAATAGCCTTAGGGTTTTTTTCAGATTGTTGAGCCACTCTTTTCATTGCTGAAATTTATTGGGTTAACCTTCCCACACACACACCCCCATCCTTCGTGATTTGCCAGAGAAGTGAATATGATAGAAAGTGGCCTGAGGCACGAGAGAGGGAGCTCTGCTCACCTTCCCTTCGCATGCACCCAGCAGGAATGGTTACTTAACTTCCAACATCAGGAGGTGAGCGGTGCAGGAGTCATCCTGAATGTCAGCACTGCTTTCCTTGGTAGAAATTGCTCTTGGTATTTTTTTTGCAAATTGCTCTGAAGTAAAATGTGTGTTTATGTAAGTGTGCCTATGCATCCACCCACCCACACACATGCATTTGCACCATCAGGATCAGCCATAAGCAGAAGCAGAGCTTTAAGAGCGTTCATATTTGCTGGAAATTTTGGAGAACATTCTGTTCAAAAGACTTCTGACTATTAGATTTCAATATTGCTGCCTTCTCTTTAGCTCTGTGTGCCTTCCCTGGAAATAGTCCCATGAAAACACACGTCTCAATTTCCGCTGAAAGATTAACTATGGACAACTGCCTTTGCTCCCATCCTACACGAGGGAAAACTATGTTATTATTTGAGGTTTATTTGGCTCTATGTCTGAGTGAGTCAGGTGTGTTAAAGAATTGTTTATAGGTTAAATATCATCGTTTCATACTACAGCACACATTTATCTTTCCTGTAGTAGCTGAACAGCTACAAATAAACACAGGTATTCATCTAAGACTGCAGAAGTAGTATTATTTGCATTTATGCATATATGCATTTTTATCCTACCCAGCTTGTGCCAGTCGAAGTATAGTTTTGTACTACTTAGGGATGTGAATCAGCAGTTTTGCCTTTTGCCATATTTTGAGAATTTTAAGGGGCTATTAGACAAATTGATAGAATTAATTAAACGCATGCCCTTCTTGTTACAGAAACCCCAGAGACATTTTAAATAATATTCTACAATGTTGTATCTTGTACCTGCAAGGTTCAGTAATTTGCTGGAACAGAACAAACTTGGCCTGTTATTTTCTCCAGGATCTGACAAAAATCCTAGAGAAGAAAATGTTCCAGTAATCATCTTTTCTGTTCAAGTGGCTATTAGTTTTTAATCCTTTCCCCCCTTTCTTTTGTCAGAAAACGGCATATCCTGGTTAAAAAAAACCAAAAAAACCAACACACCACCATTGTTCCTCCCTGTATCTTTCATTTCATTTCTGTGCTGAATCACAGTGTTCTGATACAGCCTTTTTTATGGTGTAATTGTTTGGTATAATCCATTTTCTTTGGGTACCTCTTAGCTTCTGTCTGAAGCTGTTACTGCTATAATGAATGTAGTCATAAATCTGTCACAGGTAACAAGCTAAATTTAGAGCTCAATAAACCAGGGGAGGGTATGCTGTAGATAAGTTGAGTGCATTGAGATGCAATAGTTACAACAGCGGCACAAAAAGTCCACTTTTGACAGATTAACAAAAAAGGACAGAATATTTGGTTCCCTCGCCGGTTCACCACCATTACCCATGTTCCAGTAAACAAAGATGCTGTGTGAAAAGACAGGTACAGCCGTGGCATGTCACCCTGCCTTGACACCCCCAAAGAGTGAAGGTGTGTGTTAGCTGCCACGGGTGAGTGTGCTGTACTGGACCGTTTCCCTCAGCCGTCCGCAGTGGAGATGGAGGGTGGTGTTTCTGTAAAGGACGGAGCTGCACAGCTCTACCACTGAACTGAGGGGGATCCCAGTTCCTCCAAAGAGGCAAAGGGTCTGCAACTGGAATTAGGAGCTATCAGGCAGGACAGGACCCAGTGCTGCTGGACATGGACCAAGGTGGTGTGGGAGCCAGCCGTGCTGAAGACACCCGTCTGATCCCCACCAGCATGATCAACACCAGCAGTGTGTCCCTATACAGAATTTGGCAGTCGTGCGTGCCTCAGACCTGGGCAAGCCAAGAGTTCCCACAGTTAAATGGCTGATTGATTGCCGATACTGAAATCATTATAACATTTTTTTCTCTTTTGAGAAGAGGAAAGTGAAGAACACGGAGAAGAAAAAACAGTGGAAGATGAAGGCAGATGGCATAAGAAACAACAAGACGGAGAGAAACCACATTCAAGAAAGATCCAGTTCTCTGAATTGCAAACCAACGGATGTTAAGTAAGGGGGATAAGTGAAAGAAGAGCAGGAAAGAGAGAAGAACAACAGAAGGCAAGGCATGGCAAGGAAAGGAGAGGGTAAAATGCAAGCAGAACAAAATTAAGCAAACAGGTCAAATAATGCAGGGATGCAACTTCTTTGCCACATCTGTTTTAGTCTTTGCATTTCTGTGTCGTGCTTTCACGCTGAGCTGTGACACGGCAGTGGCGAGGCAGTGCCGTATGGGGCACTCCGCAGAGGGTAATGCCGTAGCCGTACGGAGCAGCTACTGCTGCTGTTGCCCACTTGCTGTAGCGCTGGGACAAAGCCTGCCCAGAAACATGTGTCCCAAAGGTGGGGAAGTTTGTGGTTGAGTCTGCTCAGTAGAAGAGAAAGACCTTTGCAGCAGAGGGCTGTGAGAGCCGCTGCCGTGGCTCTCCTCCGTGTGACGGGGGAATGTCCGGGTAGCTCAGCGGCGGGCGGCACAGGACAGGTGACAGGGCTTCGGCGTGCCGGTGCGGGAACGAACGGAGGTGGTGATCACTTCTGTGCTCAACTGCCATAAAGATTCAGTGGCACTGTTTGGTTTTTCAAATGTCATTTACATTAGCATCTTATAATTGAATCAGTAGCACTTTACTGAAAAGGTTAAATTCTGCCTTTTAAAAATTAAATCAGCTGTTTAGCTGTCAACCACAGTCATGCCCTCCTGTTGCCTCAAGAAGAATGAAACATTGGCATATTGACATACAAATCGTATTACTGCAGAATACATTAACTCTCTTATTTATGACTGCATTGTGCCACAAAGTGCTGCATCTTGTAATTGAGGGCTCTCTGCTGAATTCATTGCATGTAAAATCTGTGGAAATTATTAGCACAGCACATTTCCATAATTAAAATATTTCCTACAGTGTAGATTTGAAGACTCCCAAACTGCCGTACATTACTCAAATGCAAAATTTTACAAAAATTTAAATACAAGCACAACAAAGTTTTTATGCATAGACAATATTTTTAATTAGACGAGTTGATATATTTGGGAAAAGCAATCAAATTAGCTGGGTTCAGGAGCCTTTTTTAGATGGCCGATGAAAGCTTTATTTGTTGCTGATCACAAAGAAATGTGCAGCATTACACTCATAGACTGATCTCTGCCTTGCCATCAGTAACATAAACAAATAATTAAAATTAAAGCTATAATGAAGCATTCATAGGAACCGTTGGTTTCAGGGGATAATTCTTACTAATGTGATGTTCCATTAAGAGTTAGCCTAAGGTAATGTTAATATTTTGGTGATTTGCAGCAAGCCAATAAACAAACATTTTCTTTAGTCAAAAGTTTGCAGTTTTAGCTAGCTCCTGAAGTCAGACAGTTCTGAAAAACAAAAAATTTTTAAAAATTCCCTCTCCCATTCTCTCTTCAGTAAAAAATGTGCCATGATATTGCAGATAGCATGGAATAGTGCTTTAACTATTAGCTGTGTGTCTGAGAAGTCTATTTGTCTTGTTAAGGCTGTCATACTACATTACCCTTTCTGTAACCCTGGAAACAACTTCAAATACTGTGATATTTGAAAAGTCTAAAATACAACTTGCCCTTAAAATGCTATGAGTGTTTTTTGAGACTCCCTGTACAAGGGAAGAAAAAAATCTTTTCACTTTACAGAGGGCATTAAGCAATGATGGATGTGCATTTCTTTGTGAGAAAGCTGATCCTCACCTATTGTAGGTGGGGGTGAAAAATGATGCTAGCAGCACTGACAATGTCCTCTCTCTTTACCTGCCCATAGAGTTCAGGAATCCTTCTCTCCGAGTGTTGCAGGAGAGGATTTTCAGGAGGCAATAAATAAATTTTGATCCCTGTGGTTAATACAGTTAAGGTCAAAGAGATTCTGTCTGGAGCTATTTAAAATACTCTTAACCTGCAGACATACTGCTGTCAGTAGTGCTAAGTGCCTTATCTTCCTGAGGAGTGTATACAACCCTTATGAAACTATTCTTAAGTATTGTGGTTACTATATTTAGCTCTGGCTCATAACAAGACAAAAAGCACTTAGCTAAATGTAGTCCTGAAGTGCTTAATCTGGTTAAGAATATTTTGTCCTTAGGTGTCTTCTACTAAGACTTCTTGTAGCTCACCATCCTGCTGCATCACGCAAGAAGCTTCTCTGTGTGTTTGGGCCTGTGAATTCTTTTATGGCCATTTATTCTGTTAGAGCCTCAAAGTCTGGTGTTGACTGAGGACATCTCTCGCGTTCATTGGGGATGTCCCACTGGGACTGACCTGGGAAGCCTCATTCCTCTGCCCCTTGCAGCTCACGTCAGCCGTACGGCAGCGGGATGCGATGGCTGCGGCTAGAGACTGGAGAATCTGGGCTTTGTTTCCCAATTTAGACTCGGTGAGCATTAACTGGACTGTTGTGTCTCTCAGTGACCAAACAGCTTCCCTCAACTTACTGCTATTCAAGCTGGCTGGGAGGGCAACCACGCGTACAAGGCACAAAACCTGTCAGGCTTCCTGGGAGTTTTCAGTTGTTAGATAACCTATGGGCAAGGCAGTGTGAAGGTTTCTGCATAACGCTTTGCACTCAAAGCTCGGGAAGAATCCTTTTGTTTGGCTGAATTTTTGCGTACTTAAGCCCGTATAGAAAAAAATGTTTCCTGAAAAATTGTGATAGATCTGTTTGCGTATTCACAGGCATTTTTTATAATTTAACCCATTGCTTTAAAAAGAATTTTCTTTATGCCTACGTATCTCCAAAATTATTACGAGTTAGTAAAACTTCTGTATGGGTCGTTCTTCTAGAGGAGAAACAACTGTATGATTTTGATAAAACAGCACTGACCGATGGGCAGCAGCGACTAAGATAAGCACTTCAGTTCTATGATAGCTCAACGGGGTAACTAATAAGATCACCCGCTCCTTTTGAACTAGAATAAAAGCTTGTAACTTCACCAGCGTACGACGACTGTGAGAACAGAAGCACAGCAGTTCCACTGTGTTTGAACTTGTTAACGTAGGTGTTGTTTTCAGTTGCAGCTTCACTGGGGATATCAGCAGTTGCGTGATATTTTCCCTGGAAGTTCATGTTCCAAACTGAAAATCATCACTTCATCCCAATTGCATTTTTTAGTGAATCACTTACTGCTGAAACACATTAGGTATTTCATATCTTACTCCTGTACTTCTGTTGTGTCAGGAGGTTCAAGCCTCTTGCAGGTATCTTCCATATTACATTTACAACCACTCTATCACACTTTATCTGAGCCAATTTTTTTGAGCAAATGGACTGCCATAATTGCATTTAGCTGCAATGAGCAGGAATTTGGCCTGTTGTCTCACGTTACTCACATAAACCTCCACTCAAAGCACCCTCACCGTATCACTGGTCAGGATCTGTGTTGCTCATGGTGTTTAGCAGCGGCCCCACATTGTCAGCCCCTACCCCGTCCCAGCTGCCCTTTCCAGCACGCGTGCTCAACGTGGAGAAGCAAACAAGCTTTTGCTAGTCCTTTAGATGATCAAAAATGTGGGGATCTGTTTGCTTGTTCACCATGGTTACAAACATGTAATCCCTGGTAGCGGCGGTGAGTTTTTTGCAGCGTCTTGAGCTAATGCTGGAACTAATGGTAACAGGAGAAAGAGCCATGACCCTGGGCTCAAAGCAGGGAGGTCACTTCAAGGGCATTAAAAGCTTGTTAAATTTGGAAGCCCAGCATTTGGCTGTTGTTGAAGATACTACTGTCAGTCATGGACAGTCTGGATGCATCCGTATCCTTCCTGAGAATGAGGCTCATCTGAAGCCAAGCAAATTTCAACAGCGACGGTTTCAGAGAGGTGGGCACTGTGGTGTGGGTATAGTCAAGAGGTCAGGGTGTTCATCAGTAACCATTTAAATCGCAAACAAAAAGAAGACGTGTGTGTCCCGTCAGTAGCAAATCGTAGTGGGAGGCCTTAAATCCAACCACAGGTGGGTGGTTGTGGCTTGTGCTGACTTTAGGTGATCGTGTTCATCTGGAAGGAGGTTTTGGTTGCAAGATTGGGTAGATGTAGTATGGATGATGCTCGCTGGTTTTCATAGCACACATGCCAGGTGAACTGTCATACTTTGGAAGGACGCCGATCGATCCTCAGTGGCCCCAAGCGAGTAGGGCCATTCCTCCACCCTGCGGAGCCACGCAGATGTTTGGACACGAGAGGTCAAGTTGGCCTTCCCAGGCTGCTTCTGTGGCAGCAGATGGTGCACACAGAGCCAGGAGCCCCAGAACATGGTCCAGCTCCTGTTCCTGGAGGCTTTGCTGAGCTTTCACCAGTTATACTTGAGCATGTTTCTAATTTACAGTGTAGACTTTTTCAGCTTGAAGTGATTGCTGCTCTCTAGGCTAAGTCTTGCCTGCAACTGTGTTTTAACTGGATTTGCTTTTCCTTTCAGGATTAATTTTTCTCCATCTCTATTTATATGGTGATAAGAAGTGCTAATCACACACCGTCAGTCTGGACTGATGAATCTGAGGAATAGAACAGGTAATTTCTAATTTGGCTCGTAGCTTTCAGTGACTCAGGCAGTGAGAACCACTCCTTCCCCATGGAGTGCATTCCTATTTTGGGACAAAAGAAATCATACAGTTTCTTCTGCCCAGGTCATCTGCAGGGAGGGAGATCCTTGCCCTGGAGCAGGAAAGGGAGGGTAAATTTTTGTAGCTTTTACTGTGAGCAGCATCTTTGACCTTCTGTCAGTTGTGGGTGGGTTTATTTTGTGTTACTTTTCTAGCCACCAAGTTGTTTGAGCTTGGAGCAGTCTCAAAGCAGGCAAGAACATCGGATGTACCCATTGAAAAATGCCCCTTGGGTGCTGGGCGGGGTGGGAGGGTTTTGCCAGTGAAAGTGCTTGCTAGAGATGGAGGCAGATTGGTGCTGGTGCCAGGGATGGGTGCGATCTCCTCTTTGGAGGTGTCTGAGGGGGGTGCAACCCAGCAGAGCTGACCTGGGCGATGCGGCGTGGAGTGATGGCAGCTGGCTTGCCTGCATCTGCCTGGCTCCCCGTCCCTCAGACTTTCTGGTCTGAGTCACAGAAAGCAAGTCACCAGTGAAGAAGTTACCCTCGCGTTGAATTTTCCATCACTTCACGGGGTTTGAGAGTACCACGTCCTTACTGGGAGTTGTTGCCAACTGTTCTCCTTATCTGTGCTGCAGGAACAGTTAAGATAAAGACAGCAGCCCACAATGACTGTTCTGGTGCAGGGACATACAGAACCCAGGTCGCATTCCGTTCTTTTCACTGGTTAGTGCCAAGTGAGGAAGTTTTAACTTGAAGTCTTGGGTATGAATCCCAGTGGTAGGATGCAGCTGAGATGATGTGGTGGAAGTTCACCATTGCAAGCAGCAGTCGTTGGCTGCAGGGTGCTTCCGATAAACCTGTCTGTCATATCATCTCTTAGATGTCCTGATAGTACCCTGCTGTTGCCTAATACTAATCCTTTGGGGGATTAGCACAGTTTCCTTCTTCCTCCTATGCCCTTCCACTGGGAAAGAAATCTCAGATGCTTTTCAAGCATTGCAATGCTTGAAATCAACCGGCAGCCTGTTAGATTTCCCAAAACAAGACCAGGCGCAGTGCTGCCTGGTACAGACATCAGTCAAATTGGCTCTTACATTTGCAGGGGAGATGCTGATTCCCGTGCAGATTTGCAAAGGAGATGCTGACTCCTGTGCAGAGTTCAGTGCTTCGGCAGGGTTGCCCATCCTGTGGCAGAGGGGAGTACGAAGGCAGGCTGAGGGGCTGCTGGCTCTTAGCTCTTTCCCTCTAAAGTCACGCTTATTGTAGCTGTGTGTTTGGGCGTATAGCAATGGTTTCGCTTCTCAAGCCTCAGTAGCTGACAGAACAAGCAAGAAGCTACGTAACAAGAGTGGAGTTTGGGAAAGGGAAGATTGAAGCATCCAGGAGGTCATAAAGTACAAACCAGTCAACTCCATATTCTGACATCCTCAACAAGATCGGGGAATATGTCTCAGTAGGTACTTCTGTCTTTTCCTTCCAGAGCCCTGTGTTGTGTAAACGAACTGATGGATGAAGATGAGAAGGACAGGGCAAAGAGGTATGAAGGGATGCACAGAGCACTGAGAGTGGGAGCTCTCTTGGGGGAGAGTTGTAAATGCCGTGTTATCCGATGCTTGAAAAAGTACTTGGGACCACTGATGTCAGAGGCAAACCCCCCACGCAGTTTACAGGTTGTGTATAGCAGACCACAAACAGCATAATTAAGTTGCTGGTTTCAAGCTTCTCATAGTGTGTTTGACCACCCCTACAATGGGTTAATCAGCTGTGTGGTCCTTAAATTACGTTGTCGTGCCCTCAGAATCTTGTGTTATCCCATGGCTATTTATTATCTTGATGCAGGACTCCTGACCTGTGATTTTACTGACATCATGCAGTGCTGCCCACCTGGGGTAGAGTTCCCTGTGAAACTTAGAGAGCAGTCCTGCTTTAGCACAGGTATGAGTTAGTCTCCCTTCAGAGAAGCATTTGGCTCAGTTCTAATTAGTCATTGTACATGAGTGCCAAAACAGAGATGGCTGTGAACATAAACGCTGGATCTGAGAACCTCCAAATGCCAACCTGAATATGAATGGAAATGCTTTCTGCATACCACACTCGGTCTAGATCACAGGAAGCATGTATCATCATGAATACACTTGTAAAGAAAATTAATTACTACTGGAAGAGGTTGTGTGAAAATAGGGTTATCTCAGATATGAGCATTGGAAAGAATATTTTGGAAGAAACTGAACGGATTTGCTTTCTCCTTTATTGTTTTGAATGGAGGGGAAAACCCTAATAAAACATTCTTAAATTGTATTAATGCAAGCTGGAAACCTCTCTGTGGTTTCCGCAGCCTGACTCTTAACATTCCCAGTTTAATATATCATGGCAGCAGATTTTCAAATTCTGATACAAGAGCATGTGCTTGACTTCATTCTGCTGTTGAGATGTCTCTGCACAGTATTGTCTGTCTATAAGCTACTTTTGCAAGTACAAGTCAGGGAATAAGGAATCCTTCACATTTTGACCTTTATATGTGTGTGTACTAACTGCAAAGCAAAAGTTCATAAAAATGTGGTGGCATGTAGATGCCATGACTTCTCTTACTGGAGATATTTCACCCATAACACCTTCACCTCGTTATCACTGCTTTTGAAACAATGGGAACTGCCGCTGAAATGTATGTAAGGATACAGTCTTGCTCAAATGAATGTAAATCGTATTTGTTACCTCCAGGCGTTCCTTGCTGACGGTGAGCTCAGTCCTGCCGCAAGGCTCTAAGCACCACCAAGGCACTTATGCCCAAGCCGAATTTTAAACAAACGAGCAGTGCCAGCAGAGTTTAGATTCTTGTATTTAAAGTGTTTTGCTGAGGTAGGGCCATTTACCTCTCCCTGGGTCGAGCTGGAGGTCCTTCATTTTACTTAGCAGCATTTATGTTTCTGTCACCCAGGGCTTCACGCAACAAATCTGAAAAGAAGAGGAGAGACCAGTTCAATGTCCTCATTAAAGAGCTTTGCACGATGCTGCAGGGCCACGGCCACCCTCTCAAGATGGACAAGTCCACAATACTGCAGAGGACCATCGACTTCTTACAGAAACAGAAAGGTACTGGAGGGCACTGGTGTGCTCCTGCTGAAGGCTCTGGCTCTGGATCTACCCAGCAGCCAGTTGCCACTCGGAAGATGAAAACTGTTTTTTCCAAGCATCTAAGACCTCCGGAGAGGACATGAACCTAAGTGAGGGGCAGAATAAGGCATAGCAGTTGGCCTCAGGAAATGAGCCAGATTTGAATACAGTGCTGACCAACTGAACGTAGATATACTTCAAAAGATGCAGTGCCGTATGCTTTTTAATGTAGTGACATGGCTCCGTTTCCCTTGCTGGCCTCCGCACCCCCTGGCACGCTTTGTGCACTCTCAAACAGAGCACGAGGGAGGAAGAGCTGAGGAACAGCACGCACTACGAAAGCCGGGGAAGGGAGTTTCTGTGCCCCGTTCCCAGCTCTCCTGGGGTAGGACATGGCTGGGTGCAGCCTGGGCACTCCCATGAGCATTCCTGAAACACCTCCAGAGTCGCGGACACCCTCTGCTCACGGTGATGCTCAGCTACTCTGAAATTAGCCCATTGACCTTAATTTTTGAAGGATTTCTTGAAACCACCCAAAATGTCTCCTCTTCCTTTTCTTGATTTCTAATGCATTTGTATCGTGATGGCGCGGAAAATGACTGTTGCATACAAGAAGGCTTTGTGTGGAGAATGATCTGAGGATGATTCCTCTGAAAGCCTCTTAAAAGAAATCTAGTGTTACTTGAAAATGAAAAAAAAATTCCAACTAGCATGAGTCATGTTGCTTTTTTGATATTTTCTCTTTAAGAAATCACAGCACAGACAGAAGCCTGTGAGATTAGACAAGACTGGAAGCCTTCATTTCTTAGCAACGAGGAGTTCACCCAGTTGATGTTAGAGGTAAGAAGAAATTAAAGCTGCATAGATCAGTAAGAAGTAATCTGTTCAGTGGAGTAGTTCAGAGATATAGTTCCTTTTCACCTGTAGGTCCCAATGTTAATGTTAATGATTTCTATTCTGATGGCACATGTATTCCAAACCTGACGGAGACCAATGCTGTGCTAAATGCTTTGCAGACACAGAATTAAAAACATGATTGCTTCCCCTTCAAGATAAACAGCTTTTCATTTAGGTATGAAGACCAATTTGGCCCAGATTGGGCCTGGTGAGAGGGGAAAAAGAGAATTTCCTTTCTCAGAAGAGCCGCTAGAGCTAGCAGTTTTAGCAAAAACTTGAAAGGACCTGAAAAAAACAGAGCAGCTCTCTCCCTCCCACATCCCATTAGCCAGGCAGCATTTACTTTGCTGCTGCTAGCTGTGCGGTGCTGCACTTGTGATGTGTCTTTTGCTTGGATTGCCTTTAAGTGCATTTGGGAGAACAGCTCTGATACGCTCACCTGTAAAATGCTTAGCTGATCTAGAAACACCCCATGCACCTACATTTTTTCCTTTCTTAAGGATGCTGCTTTGGGTTTGTGCTGCATGCCCCTCCAGCGAGGACATCTCCTACCCTGCGTGGGCAACTGCTGCTCTTTGCCCCACCAAAATAAGGGTGTATGCTGGGCTGAGCTGGGAGGTGCTGCAGTGTCTTAGTTATTCCTTTTCATCAGGATGTCATGACTCACCTCCCTGGAAAAGTCGGTTCATTCTTTCTGGGAATTTCTCACACCAAACAAGCTATTTTGTTCCAGCTGAATCAAAACAAATTCCGCCCCTTAGAAGTGGCGGGGGAGAGAGAGCCCTTTAATAACTATTGGCTTACTGAACTATGTTAGACCGTTGACTAGTTTACTTAAAATCAGTGGTTTTTTCCACAGAGGGCTTATTTTGAGGAAAGGTGGAGTATGGCAGTGAGGTGGGGAATAACTGACTGTGGGGGAAGATGGTGAATGCTGCATCTTTGGCCCCCTGTAGCTAAGCTGTTGAGCAGCCTAACAGCGTCTTTAGAAGAGTTGGCTTTGTGCACGATGCTGACCAGAGATTAAACCTCCCAGACCTTGGTAAGTGTTAGGCGAGAATAGGGACAGACACTGGGTCAATGGTACAACAAGATGTTGCGAAGAATAGGGAGAACACCCAGAGAGGAAGGCACATGCAGTGACTTCAAAGGGACAGAGAACTTTGACTCCGGGACAGAAACCATTGTGAATAAGAAAGGGGAAACAAAACAAGCTTTAAAATTGTCATGTTGCTAGCCTAGCAAATGAGTGCTTTAAGCCAAATAAATAAGGCTTTAAATCTTGTCCATATTGTCCATAAATTGCTAAAAATACAGCATTGTATAATTTTGCTGTCTCTGCTTATCCATCCATCTGTCCGTCTGTCCATCCATGCATCTATCCGCAATGCTGGGTTTGCCGTGATGATATCTAACATCTCCTTACGTACCGAATTGGTTAACTATTGTGTAATTCAGAACACATAATGAAGTGACTGAAGTCACCAGGATTGTGTGGGTGTAAAAATTTTAACCACCACTGTCTTGCTTCATGTTAAATAAACATTCACTGGGTGAAAAATACAAGTCAATTTAATATTAATGAGCAAAAAAAGAATACAAGAAGAATGTTGAATTAGACAGCACGTGTAATTTTTATTTTTCTGGATGGAGCTATCATTTCCATAATTGATTTATTTCCGTTTTAGGCTGTTAGAAGCATCACCAAAGAACAAATTAGCCTATTATATTTTAAGTTGTTCCCTTGCATAATTCTTTTTATTTTTTTCTTTTTGCCTGCCTTATCATTAGGCACTAGATGGCTTTCTCATTGCTCTTACCACTGATGGGATTATTATTTATGTATCTGATAGTGTCTCGTCTCTGCTTGGACACTTACCGGTAAGTTCTGACAACGCAATATGTTAAATATGCCTTAACGCAGCCCCATCACTGCAGGGCTGGGGCTTGGTTTTGTCCAACCAAAGAGGCAACTGACTGTGGGTGGGGGATAAACACACAAACTCTTAGGGAGTCTCTCAAGCTCCTGTGAATAACAGATTCTCTGTCAGGGTCTGCGAGTTAGCTAAAAAACAAGCTATACAAAATCACTGTACTCGTAGTTCACCACTTGGCAGCACATCTGAAGGAGGGTCTGGGTGGTGTTTATCCCACCAGGTATATGGAAAATCTCATGCTTGTGAAATCTGTGCATGCTGAAGCTCTTCTCAGATAATTTAAAGATGATTTCAGGACTGAATGTATGCTCTTCTAATGTCATTGGGTTTTTTCTACTTCGAGCCCATGCTCTTTAGTACCAAATATTTGGCCTCAGAGTTTTCTGGGAAAATTTCTAGACATCAGTTAGCTGTTGGGTACAGAAGTTTCTGCTGGCCCCTCAAAGCCATTGTTTGTTTTTATCTAGGGCCAAGCATGAGGCACCAGTGACGCTATGTGATGGCAAATTTGAGCACAGTGTTAACCTGGCTGAATGTCCTGGTGTGCAAAGAAACAAATACGTGCTGACATTTTGGTAGAACCCCGTTAGTCAGGATGGGTGGGTTTATCAGCACTGAAACACTTGCAGGTCGAGCTGATTTTGCCAGATGTTCAGCCTAGAAGACAAATGGAGGATGTGAGGAGGAGCTGTCCCGCTTCTGTCTTATGCTTCCAAAGGGAAATGTTTAAAATTTTCATTTTGATATGATATTTTCTCATCGTGTTGTATTCCTGTGGTACCAGGGATTCTTCTCCAGCTTGCATCTGGCTGAACTGAAGGACAACCTCTGGGACACGTTCAACCTTTTGTGAATAGATAGCAACCCCGGTGTAAAATAACCTAAGGGTTGTATTCTGCCCTAGATCCATCTGCAGATGGACTGGGCTTCCTTGTCTTAAGCATCCGTGCTAGACTGGCAGTGTCTGTGCTCTGCCGCGGGAGGGAAAGGCCTGTGGTTGTGTCAGGCTGTACTGCTGAACATGACAAAGCATTCTTTTGTATCAGTCAGATTTGGTGGACCAAAATATATTAAACTTTCTGCCTGAGCGGGAGCAGAGCGAGGTGTACAAGCTTCTTTCTCCACATGTGCTCATGACAGATCCTGTTGCAGCTGATTTTCTAAACGGTAAGCTCTGCTCGTCTGTCGGTCAGGGAAATTTGCCAAAGGCAAACAGCTCCCAGGGGAGCCTGCACGGGGCTCTCCAGCTATTTAATTCTCCTGCCTGCCACTTCGGTTTTGCCACCGTTGATATTTCTGGTTTTTAATGCAGCACATCATCTCATGTTCCTACATACTCCCAGTACTTGGTCTTTGATTTGGACAGTCTTTGTTTTACTGTCTGCTTTGCATCATAGGGCAGGCGAGTTGCCTTCATTAGATATTTTTCCCAGGGCGGGATGCTGGACTGAGCCTGTGGAAGGAGTGAGGGGCTTGGGGGAAGGAAAAGGGTAGGAGAAATCCCAAAGGGTTTTGGCAGAGTCTTTGTTCCTTAGGAAGCTTGCATGTCTCAGGACACCTGAGAAACCCTACAGGTAATTTAAGCAACAGCCTTCCTATCTGAACAGTCCATCTGGATCTCTACTGCTAGCTGCTGTCCCACCCCCAAAATGTCCCTTGCCCCCAAAAAATGTCCCCAGCACCAGAGCGGGCAGCAGTGTCTTCCTAACAGCCACATTTCACCAAGCCTGTGTTGGGAGCCCCCTTTGCCGGTGGGTTCGCCATGGCCGGGCAGTGCTACCCCCCTCTCCGCTGCCCTGTAAGCGTCAGTGGGAGCTGGGCAGGGCTTGTGCTGGTGCTCTGCCCTGGGGTTGGTTTCCCTCCAGCTGAAGACCACTTGGCCTAATCCATGGAGTTCAGACCTTAGGCAGAAAACTGAATAAGAGCATGGCACGGTGCCCTCCACCATTAATGGAAAGGCTTAGGGTGATTTCAGTGCCCTTTGGCTCTGGGTCCTATTGAGCAGTGCCAGAGCAGAGTACTGCAACATCACTTAACAGCTTTGCATGAAATCATGCGTGCACAAAGTCAGGGGAAAATCCTGCTGACCGATACTGCCAGGACTTCACGCCCGGTGTTAGTGCGGTGGCTGTAAAGCCATGGGAGAGAGGGAGAGAATACATTTCCTTAAGCAGAACCAGCTGGTCATTGCTCCTAGTAGTTATATATTTCCTTATGGGTATCAAGAGCATCCCAGCACCTAGATAGGTGGGATATATGGAGTGTGCTAAAGTGCAGACTTCTAGTAACATTGTGTATGTCTCCCTCTCTCTCATTTCAGCGGAAAAACAAATAGAGTTTTGCTGCCATTTAGCAAGAGGCAGCTTAGATCCAAATGAACCCCTGATGTATGAATATGTGAAGTTCGTAGTGGATTTTAAATATTTTACTCATGGTAAGTTACTGCTCCAGCCTACCTTTACCACTCTATTTCTCTCCTCTAAATTATGTGTTGATCTGCAGCCTCCTAAAGGCCTCGTTTCAGCCCCGTAATTGGCAGGGATGCAATGAGCTGTGGCTATGTTGGAGACGTTTTTCATATGAAAGTGGTAGGGAGGCTGTTGGTCAGAAGAGTGCACTCTTCTGCACGCTGTGCTTAAAGAAGTGATACCAGACTGATCCTACCGCCATTTGACCCACTGCCAGTTGTAAAGCAGCCTACTTATTCAAATAACCAGTAAAATATGCTATTCTATTTCACTTGTGGCAATCAAATGACACTTTTTATAGATGAAATAGTTTGAGAAACCTGTAAAATCTTGAATCTTGCAAACGTTGAGCTGGAGAAAGGCTGACAAGGGGACTGTAGCTGCACAGTGTGAGCTGCTCCGAACTGTCTTACGACGCTTCCCTGCAAGCCAGGGGTAGGTGGTTACAACTGTGTAACTCGGAGGCTAAAGGGTCATGCTTTAAATAACATCAGCGTCTATCAGTGTGGCATCGCCTTGTGGGTAGGAGGAGTTTGTTGCTTGGGTTTCATCAGTCATTTTACTTGTCTTAACATGAAAAGAAAGCTCTCCTTCCTCTTCTTCTTAAATAAATTGTCTGGTTGTGTCTAGTGCCTACACCCTCCTGTAATGGCTTTGAGTCAGCTATTGCACGAGCTTTCAGGTCAGCCACGGAGGAGCAGATTTGCCTCGTAGCAACTGTTCGTCTCGTCACACCGCAGTTCTTAAAGGTGAGAGCTCCGCGACTGCATCTTCCCTTTGGCGCGGGGATCGGCTGGTGCTCAGCGGCAGAGCTGCTGCTGGTACCACGAGCTGTGTGCTCGGCTGTTGCGAGGGGAGCCGTGTTGCAGCAGCCTCTCAAAGAGTGCGTTCAGCAGCACAGACTGTTTGTGCAGAGGGTTGGTAAATGGGAGAGGGCACCGCTGCGTTTGTGAGCGGGAGACAGCATTAAGTATATATTTTGGAATGACGAGATAGAAAGCGGGAGCTGCTTTGGAGAAGAGGCAGTCGTGTGGTGGGTGTCTCACAGCAGTCAGCCCAGGAAGCCCCCATACAAGGTGACCAGCTAAACCACTTGGAACGTTGCAGCCTTTAAAGAAATACATCCCACCGCTCCTTTGTGTAAGAAGGCCACCCGTGTCTTGAAACACTGGGAACACCGTGTTCCACGGACTCTTTCTGCCGGTCTGTAAGTGTCCTGTGGCACAGTGCAGTGATGACAGGGATAATGACCGTAGGTGCTTCTTGCTGAAGAGGGCATTAGCCAGCTTGGTTTGAGGCTGGTCCTGGTGCTGTCATCCATCTTCAGATACCAATATTTACAAAAAGCTGGGGAATTTTGCCTACAGACTGCAAGATGAGGCCCTTGGACTATTTATCCTAGCTCTGAAATTCAGCCCAGGGTAAATTATTCAGCCACTTCTCATCAGTTTATGCACCTATAAAACAAGGCTTATACATTCCTTAGAACAAAATAAGTCAAGTGCTTTAAAAGCTCTGTATTTCTCTAGGGTTTGTTATACCAAGAAGATGCATCCTTGGTCTTGATAGAGGGCTCCTTTTGTCATTTCGTAGAATTAAATGTCTGAATGTGCCAACTGTTTTGCAGGAGCTCTGCAATGTTGAAGAGCCATGTGAAGAATTTACATCGAGGCATAGTTTGGAATGGAAGTTTTTATTCTTGGACCACAGGTAAGAGATTTGGGTTTATTCACTGAAGAATAAACAAACTAGTTTAAAAACAGAAAACTTTGTGTAGCTATTGCCTGAGATCCCATGTAGAATAGCTCTAATTAAATGCAACTGAGTAAGTAATAATACTCTGATCTTAGTTATTAGGCATCCTTAAATGCTTTGCTCTTTTCCGTATTTTAGGCAGGTAAGAAACCATATAAAATGGTGGGAAAACATTTAGAAAAATGTCTAACTTCACCAAGATACCAGGGCATTAAAACTGAGCAGTGTGGGTCCTGTTCCCTGTATTGGTTTAGCTCCTCTGTTTTCCAGCTACAGCTTCCAGGAATCCTTCTAAATCTTTTTCTGTGTCAATAAAATTTTGATTTCACCTTGAGAAATGATGGAATTTATAAAACTAAAAGAAAAAGCAGTGGATTAGCTGATTTAATTGCAGATTTGTTTTTGACAATGCCATACGGTGGGCTAGGATTCAGCTTGGTGAATGAAACAGACTGGAACCACTTTATTAAGCTGATTAATATAGGATTCATTTTCTTCAAAAGAAGCTGGAGGTTTTTGTTCACTCTTCTGCTTCTCTGTATTTGACATGTATGCATACACACATTGCAAAATCCTACCCTTTCCATTATCCCTCCCTTTGCAAGCTCTGCAAAGGTAGTCATTACTAGAAATAGAAGACTAGTAAATAAGGCTGTAGGCAAAAAAGTATTTGGGAGGAAAAAAAACCTAAATATCACCTGCACATTTAGAGCAAGAAAGAGAGAGAGCAAATGTAAATGAGTAATAACTTGCATTTATATAGTAAACAATCATCCCTCGAAGCATGGAGGAACTGACCCTGCAACAGCCATACGGTTAACGCTGTGTGGTTTGGGACAGTCAACTTATTATTCCTGTTGTCGAGATCTTGCTGGAGTGACTTTGTTAGACTTTAACTGGCCTGTCCAATAGTGCACATTTTCAGAATCAGGTGATTAATGTTAAGATTCGTAAAAGAGCCCAAAGCTCCTTATTTCACTGTCTAACCAAGTGAGCTGATTTTCCAAAGGGCTGCGTCCCACCAGCTCCTGTGAATAAGGCGAGCAGGAGCTGCTTTGAAACCTATCAAAGAGTCTTTTGATGAATCTGGGTTATGACTCAGAGAGAAATCTCTCTACGCCGGGTGCTTGCAGCCACTCCAGTCCCACTGATATCCCCAGTGAGGAAACCATTGTTACTGGGAGTAAATTAAGCTGATGCAGATGCTGAGGCAGAATTTGTGACAGCCCCAGACGTGAGCGGTGAGCCCAGACCCAAGAAGGAGCGGGGGATAGTGTGGATTGTCTCATTTAATCACCAATTCAAACTTCTCTCCAGTACAGTCTGCAGGGTGCTGTGAAATGTTGGGTATTTTGCTGTTTCTTGCTTATTTGTGTCAACTCACACCACCTGATGCTGAGGTCTGCCATCAGTAGGGGCAGAGGGTACCCAGCATGGGTTGGAATCAGGACCTTTGCTATCATGACGATAACATCAATTGGTGTAAAGATAGATAATGCAGAAAGCACTCCATAGATCTGGATAAAAATTAGAAAACTGGGAAGAATCTGTATTCTGGATCTATGTGTAAATATGTGTAGAGGAGGAAAATCTGTCAACTTTGCTAATGACCTATTTCTCTTCTGCACTGTGGTCCTCTCCTTATTTTCCCTTCATTTATTAAAAGTCTGCACTCAAACAGCTCTCTGAAGACTATGCATGTCCATTTGCACAGCGAGTTGCAGGCCTCAAGGCTGGAACTTAAGCTAACACGACACTTTTAAATCGTTTCACAAGCAAGGCAGCTCCTTGTCAAATGACAGATGAGGAGCATTTTGTGGTTACTTTCTCATTTAAAGAATTCTGGTGAAAGTCAGGAAAGCATAATACTTTCCTGATCAGCTTAAATGTTTATCTGATGTGCATCTGAAAGACATTATTGTCTTGAATATAAGCATGTCATTAAAGATAGGAGAGACACTGGCGCGTTCTGCCAAAGAGACAGCAAGGAAGGACACGTGAATAAATACGCATATTATCATCATTACCAGAAATCTGGGTCACATGAGGAAAAGGAACACAGTGCTCTATGAAAAGTTATTTGAATAAATAAGGCTGTGTTGTGGCGGAGACCACTGTGTACTAAGCACACTGTATTTCAGGAGATTTGCCATCAGAGAGTGTGGAGGACTGGCTCTTCCAGCCAACCCCTTCTGCTGGGACTCGGGAGCTCCTGCGGAGACCTCGATCCTCCTGGGGCTGCTGTTGAGCAGATCCCTGGCTGTCCTTCCTTTTCCCCTGTTTCCCATTTGGTGCCAAACTGCTCGTGGTTGTGGGGAAGAGAGAGGTTATAGACCTGTCTGGGCTCTCTTTAGTTGAATCATCTATGCCCACTCTCAGGAGTACAAATGTGGGGCTGGGTCGCTCAGCCAGGACAAGAGAACTTCCCGTATTAATATCCAGGAGACTCAGGATTGATCCGTCTAAACCCAAATGTACTTACATTTAAATAACTTTTTGCTCGTATTCTTGGCCACTTTATGGCATTCGCCTTCCTTGAAAGGATCACGCGACACACCAAGAGAAAGGCAGCGGGAGAGGCGCGTTTGATGGGCAGTGACACCTTCAGACTGCCCTGATTTTGAAACGTTAACCGTTTCGCTAACGCACCGCCGCCTTATTCCTGAGAAACGTGCTGAACTTGGCAGGTGAGCCTCATGCTATCAGCACATCCAGCAGCCAAAACAAATAGGTGGAGCCAAATTAGCACAAGTTCGGCCTCACAAAGTACGTGCGATGCTTGAATTGGTGCAAGCAGGAGTGTGCTTGAGCGCGAGGGGACAGAAGGTGGGATGCTGATACAGGGAGTAGAGGCAAAAATAGTCGTTTTCTCCTCACATTTCAGTGTTGTTTCGTAATCATAAGCTAGCAGGCTCTGGTGAAGGCTGTGCCTAAGCTCAGTGTTGTTAGGACACCTGCTTTAAAAAAAATCTCCTATTTTGCCTAGAAAACGGAAAATCTAGAATTGACAGCAGAATAGTCAGGTAATTCATGGCAACGTGCCCATCCAAATACTTCCTTGATTCCTTCTCTACCTGCCATACAAATAACAGTCCTTAAAATCAGCCCCATGACTATTCTTATCTTTACTACCAGCATAGAAACATTTTTTTGCTGGTTATAATTTCGCAAGCTTTTCCATGGGAACAATTACTTTTTCTTTTACCCAAGCTGGTCCTGACACACGTTACAGCTTCCCACTTGCTCTTTCTTCTAGAGTTACTACCCAGATGACATTTACATCCAACCTACTGGATAATTTTACTCGAGCTCCAAGTTATTATGCACGCGAACAGCCATAGCGTTTCTCAAGCTGTGTGTCTCACAAGTGTGCTTAATGAATTGAGTCAGTTGCATACGTACATGCCTTTCTCTACACCCACATAATGAATAGGCTATGAAACAGTAAACACACACCTTTTCATTTTCTCCATTTTTGCCTCTCCCTCACTGTTTTTTTCTTGCTTGTATATGGAAATACATCGTTGTGTATATGAAAATCCACTCCTGATTTCCCTGCCAAGTGAACGTACGAGATGGTTTTGGTCGCTAGTATCGCAGCATGTCTGCCAGGATGTCAAAGTGTCAGGTTTTGTGCTCACTCCCTGCCCTTTGCTTCCCTTCTAGGGCTCCGCCTATTATAGGATACTTACCCTTTGAGGTTCTGGGAACGTCAGGGTATGATTACTACCACGCAGATGACCTGGAGCTTCTTGCTAGGTGCCATGAACACTGTAAGTTCCTCTCCTTCTGCAGCGTGCCTGTCTTTGATCTCATTTGTCACTCGTGCAAAACCTTTTACTGTCATCACAGAAGGCATCTTTATCTGGGACACGAGGGAATTCTCTCGTCCCTTGACAGACTGTCATAGCTGATGCTTACCTGGGAGACTGAATCCCTCAGAATTCACTCAGATCAGGAACTTTGTGCAGGTTCCCCAAATTGACAGATAACCTGAGCACAGGTTGTCTGAGAGTGAAATGAGATTAACAGATGGGAAGACAGAACTTTACTCCCTCTGCCCCCGCTTTGCGAGGGCAGCCCCAAACCCTGGGAGTTTTGTTGGTTGTCACAGTTCATGGGGTCTTGCCATTCCTCTGGGCTCCGGAGTCAGCCAGGAGGCTCAGCTCGCCAAAATGCCTTCTGAAAGCAGCATTTGGATCGCCTGCCTGTGCAATTAGATGTTGTGAACTCACTTAACTCTTAGTAAAATGCTTCTGGAGATTCAGATGCTTTTTTAAATACAAAAGTACTGAATACACATTCCCTGCGGGTGAAGATGGCTCATTTTTGGTCTACCTAAAAGTAAAGCAGAAAAGCAGAGAAGTCCAGTCCAGGCTGATGTGTGAACAGCGGAGACTGTCCATGAAGTTCTTCTTTGTGCAAGGTGAAATGCTGTGACCTGCAAAAGCCCAGGAGGAGCCAGGTCAGGAGGAGCACGTAGCCCAAGCACTGCGGCAGTGCAGCCTGCTGCTGCAGCACCATGTCCTGCTGAAGGCTGGAGCTGATCTGAGGAAGGGCAAAAGGTGGCAGCAGACGTGGTCTGCTGTTATTCAGTGTGCTTTTCCTACCAGATGAGCATGTGGGATGTTTTATCCCTGAGACTGTATTTTTCCATTTTGTTACGTGCGCTTCAGACTGAGATACTGAGCCAGAATTAGGTCTGTCCTCCAGCTGGTTTGCATTGCCAAGCACTGGAATGAAAAGTAACTGCGCACTTTGTAAAATGCATCTAGGTAATCAGATATTTTGCCAAGAAATATTACTTACAGGTTTCCTGTTGGGCAAACTCTCTATCTGTTTGTCTCTCTGCTATCTCCATTTGAAAGGAGAGTGTTTTGTCAAAAGGAAACTAGGACACCCCAGAGAGTGGAGAAAGCGGGATGCTGTAATTGCTCTGAGATGCAGAGCAGCGCGATGCAGGGACACCGAGAAACTCCGCAGCCCCCCAGCACGCTGGATCTAGACAAGTTGCTTCGTCTCTGAGCGCAAACCACCCCCATCTCTACGACGTACCCTCTACCACTAACACGTATAAGATGCTAAAGGACCTAGTAGAGAATGGAGAAAATTACTTCTCTGAATGTCAAGTTTCCCCACTCCACTTGCCCGCCGGCTTTTCTGCCCTGCCAAGGCAAAGCGGTGGTACAAAACAGCTGGCAGGGAAGTGGGTTGCCCGGCTGAGCACCCGAAGGAAGCTGTGAAAGGGGCTAGATGCAAGTTGTGTCGAGTGCAGCAAGCATGTAGATGGGAATATTAAAAGAATATTTTAATTGCTCTCAAGTACAGTACTTTTTAGTGCTGTTCACTTTAAAGACCATTCAGACAGAAGTGAGCTACTTCACCAGACGATGTCCTTTTGGTAATATGTGCGTGCAGTTTGACGTAGACGCTAACTATATTGAGAGTGGGGTCAGCTCATTCAGCAGAGAATCTATTTAGCGGTTTATGTTCTACATCTCTACTAGCCACGGATCCTCTCTTACATATTAAAAGAGTATTTGCACAGCACACCTGAAGGAAAGGATCTTTTAATCTTACTGTGCAGGGGGACAAAGTAAGGTGCTGGCAAAGTGACTTATAGAAGTTGCTTCAGGAAATCTCTGCCAGGACTAGGAGCTGAGTGATCCCCAGCATGGCGTGTTAGCCAGAAGACCTTTGCTAAGTGCTTCATCTAAAGCCCATCACTGTTAATGGGATCGCTAACAAGTTAGTCCTGATATTTAACAAAGTAGAGGTGTGCAGGTGAGTAAAAATACTTGGGTTAGTGTGGCTTGGTAAGTTCCCGTTTGTCAAGTTGACCGCTCTGGGCAGGCATCTTGCCTACTGTGAAGTGAAATGGATTTCCTTAAACCATGTTTGTATTTTCCTTTGCATTAATTATGGGTATTTTAAGTGAGCATGTTTCATTTCGTACTCCCAGCAGTCCAGGAACAATTAATGTGGTTATTTAATGTAGTTCCCCTCATTATGTTCCAGTTGTATTACACCACTTGAGATTTTTCTGGACATACCCTGATAATACATACAAGGTCTGGTGTATTTAGGTCATCTCTTGGAAGAAAACTCTCAGTTGAACTGCTAAAACTCCACTATCTTATTGTTTTATGCCATTATTAGGATCCTGACTTCAAGCCCCCAGTTTTTGAAATGCATTCTCATGTACTTGTGAAAGGCCAATACTTTGTTTAATTAACGTTATTTATGCTCACTTCAGAGGAGCCCAGGAATAAGTTATAAGAATATAGCTAGTTATATAGTTCTGCCAATTATTTGTTATAAGAACAATCTCAAAATAGCAAAGTGCACTCTTGAAAATTAGTAGCAGAAAAGAACCCAAATAAAAGCTGAGTACGTGGTTGTGTATCACATCGTGTCTATAAAGCCGCAAGAGCCATGTTAGTGCAGTAGCAGACTGCAAGAGCGGAATGGGACCAAGTGGTTTTCGTAATCACCTTTGCACCATGAAATTTGTTTGCTATAAACTGCTTTCTTTTTTAACAGTAATGCAGTTTGGAAAAGGCAAGTCCTGTTATTACCGCTTCCTGACCAAAGGCCAGCAGTGGATATGGCTGCAGACACACTACTACATCACCTACCACCAGTGGAATTCCAAACCTGAGTTCATCGTTTGCACTCATCTGGTAGTTAGGTAGGAGCAAGCACCAAACACTTTACAACGCATGTCCCATGTGCTCAACCGTTATTTTTTTCTAGTCCTGTTTTGTGTTAGCCAAATATTTGCTGTGCACATTGACACACTAAGACGGTATGTAATTCTATAAAACTATTATGACAGGGAACATGGGGAAAAGCATAATGTGTTTTCATTACTCTTTTTTTTGTTTTGTTTTGGCAATGGGGCCAAAAGCCTGGAAGCCACCGTTGGCCAAGTCTATCCGTGTGTTGCACTCCCCTTTTATCCCTAGCGATGACATGGCCATAGGAAGAATTAAAGCTGTTAAGAATCAGACAGCTTTATGGGCGTGAATGGGATCATACATCCCCTACAAAACCTTTTGATCAGAGCTTTAAATATTTATGACTCGAAGTTAGCTGCTCTCCTGCTAGCCTTATTCCTCACCTGAAATGCAGCCCAGGATCCCCCTCTAGTGGGAAGCTGCTTGTGCTCAGTTGCAAAGCCGTGCTGGAAGGCGGTGCGCATGTGGGATGCTCTGTGATACGCACCTTCTGGAAGGGAATCTGCTTGATTACCACTGTCATCTCAAAAAAGATTGTGTTAAGACCGAGAATATATTTACTGAAGGGCTTGAAAAAATAGTGGCATACTGGTTTGCTCTATTAACTTGAGTAAACATATTGCTCACTGCATCTTTCTTTACTGTCAGGAATCAATTTGTCAATGTTTTTCTGGTCCCCCTTTCTCTTGTCAAACATCTGGAAGAACAAACACTGGTAAACTGGGATTCTTCTCTACATTCTGAAATGCAGACTGAGAACACCTTACACCACTAAACAGGTGTAAGGGATTAGAGCTGTGTGTGCCGATATAAACTACATGTCAAGTGTTATCATAAGCAAATCTTAGACATAGAGATTGCTTCTGAGTTGTGTGGCTTCTGCTGTCCTTCAGGGAATTCGGCTTCACTTTAAGCTCTGAATTGATTGTGCATGAACTTGTTTCTTCTTTCTGCTTCCAGTGCCTCTTAAACCTAGTGGTATAGTCCTAAATAGATTTTGAAATTCAATTCTGTCTCATATAGTTAAGGTTTAGAATCTATTATTGAAACAAGCAAGTTAAAATGTGATTTCAAGAAAATTCATTGCCTGCAATGGTATAAGTGAGTTCTGTTCAGCAGCTTCTCTTGCCTCCCACAAAGGTTACGACCCATTAATATTTCAGCACCCTAAATTCTGGCACCTTTCAGTGCCCACAATCCACAAGCACTCAGAGAGTCTTTAAAACCTCCTCTTCAATTTATCCCAATGGTGACTCATGTGGCATTGTTTGCTGCAAATATCTTATTACTTAAGAGAAAAAATAGTAAGGAAAGCAAATATACACTTTTAGAGCCACATTCCTGGGGATTCCTGCACCTCGCATTGCGCCTGGGCAGCCGTCGGTTTGTATTCAGAGCTTCCGCCGGGCTGGGGGATGTTAACTCTGCCGTAGCACGCTGCACGGCGCTGTGCGCACCCTCAGAAAGAGGGGACCTGACCTCCTCCTCCCCAAGGCACTGCCTTAGGTCTCACTGAGCTACCATACAACATGCAAAAAATGGATTCTTGATCATCAGCAGGTTAGAAAATGAATGTACATTTGCTATGGCAGTTTACGTGCACAGAAGCTGTAGGATCGTTTTTCTGCCTGATTACGGAAAATGGGAAACTCCTTTATTAGGAGAATTGTACTGAGGACAAAGACACCTATTTTGTCTTCAATAACCAAGTGCACTTGCTTCTCAATTAGTTTTGCTTGAAGGCATCCAGGGCCAAAATTTGCAAAGGAGTGTCTACATTTGTGCTTGGAATGATTAGTGCAATTAATCTTATAGTCTCTACAGTCCTGGGCACAGTGGGACTGGGGCACTGCCCTGTTGTTTCTAATCTGTGGATATTCAGCGTGTGTGTGGATATTCACAGGTTGCAAGGTTGTATGATGATGTTCCTCTAAGCACCTTGTGTATGAGAGAGTGTGTGTGTGTGTGTGTGTGTGCTGCGCAAAGCTTGTGACTCAACATGAAAACTCCACAGTGACCTGTATGGTAGGAGAGTTACCATACAGTAAACAATACCCAGACTGAAAAACTGGATTTTAAATGTTTTTTGGGTTTTTTTAGTTATGCAGAAGTTCGAGCTGAAAGAAGGCGAGATCTTGGCCTTGAAGAGTCATCAATTGAGCTGGCATCCTCTTCTCTAAAGGTACCACGTCCCTTCACAGTTGAATGAATAAACCAAGCTGAGTAATCACTTACCAATCTTAGGAAAATATCTGTTCTCTCTTCTCCTTCTCCTTTACTCCCATCTCCTTCCAAGTCTTCAGCTGGGTTATGGCTCAGGCAGACCCTGAGAAGTTTTCCACTGCATGGCTTTAAAGTGCCCGTCTTGGTTCAGGCGTGTAACTGCAAATTCAGCAGTTGCATTGCTGCTGTTCTGCTATTCATTATCTTTCTGAGACAGTTACTCAAACAAGAGGTTAAACCACCTCAGTTCAGAAGCAGGAAAGTAGAGCTGGAGCTGGAGGCTAGATTGCTGTACCTGTCACCACCAGTAAGGCACAGAGGATCCAAGCGCAGGGCAGTACCACCGAGTACCTGTTTTGTTAGTGCCAGCTCGTCAGTGATACTCAGACGAAGATTGGAAGTGAAGGGAAAACACTTACTCTTATTCCAGATTTCAGCTCTGTTTACAGCATTGAGCAGGATCGCATCAAGTGTAGGATTGTGACCAAAGCAATAATTTCCATGGCTTGAGTCAGTCTGGCATCCCAACACACCTGCCCGATTAACAAGGTCATTTTAATTACTTTTAAGTTCTTCCTCTCAGTAGTTTACAAATAAGACCAGTAATCAAAGTAATTTCAAGTGGATTGTTGTGTAATTATCATTCCATTAGCCTCATTGCTCTTCAGACATTATTTTATAGAAGCTGTTTATGGGATCTATAGGGGAAGCTGTCCCAGAGACGTTCTGCACTTGAACAAGGACCGTCTTGCAAACATCTGCTTCTCTGTCACCACAGCACACTTCTGTGTCTTTTTCCCCTTTCCAGGTGATAGCTGAGATATTTTTCTGCAGACCTTAAGCTGCATCTGTTGATGTAAGGCAGCTGGAGGAGAGGCAGAGCGATCGCTCCCATTGCTTCATCTTCTGGAGGGGTGGGAAGCTGGGGAGCTCCCTGGGGAGGGGGGTGGCACAGCCAGCGTGGTCACCCACGTCCTGCAGCTGAAACAGTCTCCTACTACCCAACAGTTATGGGCTGTTTGCCATAAACCATCTGCCACGTGGCATCTGTCATTTTGCTGTGAAAGCTCCAAAGCCATTAATATTCACTAGCTTAGGCTGTTCCCCTCTGCGGATGTGCTGCCAGGTTCCTGCCTGGTGGGAGCGACTGCTCCCCACGAAGTGGCAAGCGGGATTGCAGCTCTCAGCATCGCCTGGTACCTGTCCCTGCAGAGGCCATTTGCTGTAGGTTCTCCTAGGGCTGCAGCTGATGTCCCTGTGCCACCGCTCCACGTCCCTTCCCAGCCATCTCTCTCCGTCACTGCATCTCGCTGCACTCCCCAGCCAACTCCTCCTGCCGCCTTCATTCGTTACCTCTGCCACCACTCCCCAGTGTGTCATGGCCAACAAACTGTGACATCCCTGAAGAAATTGGGCAGAAGGAAGCTAATTATAAAAGCATATTTCCATTTGCACACAGTTCTGTGGGCAGGAGAGCAGGAGGGTGGCACGCCAAAGTGCCGGGCACGGGCACCAATGCCCACAGCATTTGCCCGACGCACGGTGCATCCCCCCCCACCGCCACTCACTGCCGTCAGAAGAGTGTCCCAGGACAGAAATGCATGGCATTGTCCCAAAGCCATGGGTGCCTGGGGTGTGATCCTGAGGGTCCTGTCTGCACGGGGATACCTGAAGGCTTTAGGGTGAACATTGAGGGGCTGGCCGAACACTGCATGGGGGTTTGGTGGTGCGGTGCTGCAGTGCTGGCCATCTACGCACTCAGCCTGTTATTTTTCTCTGCAAACAAGCGGTCAGGGAGGTGGAGGCCCCCTCCAGTGCCGTCCTCTCCTGCTGACGGTCTCGCTGCTTGTGCTTCACTCCCCGCAGAGCCACAGCAGCTACCTGGACGTGGGGCAGTGTGGCAGCAGCCAGGACGCCAGCCGGGAGGGAGTGTCACTGTCATCCCACAGCTCCCGGCGCTCCTCGCACACCGCCCTCTCCGACTCGGCGTGTAGGTTCCTGCGCGGCCAGGGGCAGCCCAGCGTGGGGGCGAGGAGCGGGCTGGAGGGCAGAGCAGTCTCCAAAATACTGGGGTTTGGCTGGGAGTGACTGAGTCAGGGTGGGAGGGGGGTCAGCACCGGGACTGACATACTGTGCCCTAACAAGTTATGGTATGGCAGCAGAGCCGCGGCCACGTGCTGCCGCCTCCCTCTTAGCCCGCTGCCAAGGTGAGAGCAGCTTTCCCCCAGTTTGCCACCACCTGAGGGCTGCGGTTGTTTGCTGTGGCTCGGGACAGGTGACTCGCTAAGCTGAAGCAATTTGATTGAGCCCCGAACATCACTGACAAAACTTCTGTTATGGGGTGGTTTGGTCCCTGATGATAAATCCCTGCAGAAGGAGTGCAGAAGGCTGCCTGCCTTGCTGGCAGCGTCATGCCGGCTCCCACGAGTGCCCCCCCAGCCCTCGGGGCAGGAGAAAGGTGACCGCAGTGCCCGTGTGTGCGGGGTCATGGGTAGGAGCCAACTCAGGGCTTTTCTGGAAATACTTGCCAGGGAGAGAGTGGGAAAGCTCATCTGGAGACGCCCATGGAGGGAAGGCTGAAATGGGGCGATAGCATCAGAATGGAACCCCTCGAGTCAGGCGCAGAGCCAGAGGGACCACGGGGGGAGGTAGTTTGGGGACCCAGGTTGGCAGCATTTAGGTCACTGCTCATCTGCATACGTGGAGTTCAGGCTTAGCCAGTGTACCCAGGCACGGGTCTGCCGTATCACAGTAAACCATCTCTTTTCCAGCCACGTCGTCCATGCGACACACGGACACCAGCACGCCCACCCGGCCCTCAGTGCCGGGGGGACAGGCGGAGAAGGCAGCCCTGCGGCTGGCATCAGCTGGAAGCGCTCAGGTCGGTGGTCCCTGCAAGCAAAAGCCTTTCTGATGCCGTCAGAAAATGAGCTTGACAAACCTTGACCTTGCCCTCAGAGAGGCTGGATCCCCACCTCTGAGTGTGCTGGGGCTGAGCGCGGGATTTCCCGGGGCTGAGGGGAACGCTGCTGGCTGGTAGAGCCGGTGGCGAGCTGCTGGAGGCTCCTCTGCTGCCTCCTTCCCGGATTCAGTTTGCTCTTCCACGCCAAACGTCTTCTCACACCGCAGCCCTTTTCTTGGGGTTTGTACACATGAAATGGCCTTTATCCAAAAATGGATGCTGACACCGAGGATTTGCAATTAGCAGGGGGCACGCAGGAGCTTAAATTCTCCCTTCAGACTCATCCTCAGATGTCCGCGTGGAATTGTCTAATTCCCAGCGCTTGTTCATCATCGCTATGAGCTGGTATCGCACCAACTCTGCACTAGAGGTGCTATGGACCCACAGTAACGCAAAGTTTTCATTTCCAGGCCATAGCAACTCCTCAAGCCCATGGTGAACACCTCCCTCAGCATCCCGTGGCTCAGCCGGCAGTCCCCTCTCAGCACGCTGTGATGGTACGTGGTTTATTTTTCTTAAACGCACTGGTATGGTCAGTCAGCGGGGTAGACTCGGTGGCTCCGGTTCACTGCTCTTACCTCCTTGCTGGCTGGTCCCAGTGTGGGGGCAAGGTTTCAGTGCCCTTTCTGTTGCTGTTACTGAGATTTACCTGTAATCAAATTATTGCAATTACTTATTTCAGCGAGGAGACAGAGCAGGTAGGACACCCAAGGAAATAGCTTAGAAGAAGGTTTACACTTGTCAAAAGCATTGGGGGCTGCTGAAGGCTCATTTCTGATTGCAGGCTGATACGGTGCTGAAGAGTTTTATTGCCCTGGTAGAGGAAGGGGATGTCATGGAAGGTTTGAGTTAGGCCAGAAAAAGGAAAAAACCCACAAGAAAAATGTGGGAGTCATAAACCATAACTATGAGGCCCATCCTCATAGAGCTTTGAGGTCAGTGTAGTAAACATTCAGACTATAATAGAGGGGTTGAAGATGGCCAACTTAGGTGTGAAGGGTGGGTCCCAGGGGGGATTACAACTAGCTTGGGCCTGGCATTTGGCAAATATAATCAGCAGCACAACGAAAGCCCAGCCTGGAGGTGTGGCAGGGGTTAGCATGCAGTGCCTGCCACAGAACGCAGGTGGTCCAAAATCAGCAGAGTGTCACACTAAAGGGACAGGGGAGTCCCGTGCACAGACACTACATCTGTGCAGAAATTTAATGGACTAAGGTCTGGAGTCGGGCACTGAGTATGAGCCAGTTGTGCTGCTGCTCTGGAAGTACAGTGCTACTTTGGTTAAATACACAATTGCCCCTTTTTGTCAGCATCATATTTTCTATGGTGAAAGCTGAAAAGCAGTCGTTTTTCTGAAGCCAGCGTCACTATGAACGTGAGTCGCAGGACTGGTCCTACTCCATGATCTTGTTCTCTGTTCTCCGCAGCCAGTGTACCATTTCCCGACCCAGCTGGGGATGATGCATCAGCTGAAAGAGCAGCTGGAGGAGAGGACTCGCATACTGCAAGCTGACATCAAGACACAGCAGGAAGAGCTCCACGTCATCAAGGAGCAGCTCCAGCTAGTGCAGGACTCCAACCTGCAGGTACCCGCTGCCCCCGGGGTTCCCAAACCCGCAAACCATTTGCTTTTCCTTTCAGCATGCAGACCGGTAACAAAATTGTCAGTGGGAAAAGCATTTAGAAATGAGCTCTGGATAAATTGGTAGTTTGTCTCAGATGTGGGAGTTGTGTCTCCTGAGAGATGAGTGGCGTCAGTATCTGCTTAAGTATTGAATCAGTAATTTTCATGATTTAGGAAAAAACAATCCCAAGCTAATTCAAAGTGCCCCCTGCACAAAAAGCTCGGTGGTTTGGTTGCCGGTTAGCGCAGCTGGATCCCCAGTGCCATTCCTGCAAAACACAACAGGCGTAATGGAGCTGGAATGGTCATGGCACAAGCTAACATTTTATTTTCTATTATTCATGGATTTAGAGATGTTGCTGCTGCTGCTGCTCTATATGTTGATAGAGACAGCCTGAGAGCCGGAGCCGGAATCTCCCAGGTGGTTCGACCGCTGTGTGAGCTGGGACAACTCCTGTGTCTCTTTTTTATTTAAAGATGCTGATGCAGCAGCCGATCCCGGTTGTCTTTAACAACGTGCAGCACCCGAGCCCCAGGAGGCCACCGCCGCCGCTGGGGACGCCCAGGCAGACCGCAGCCAAGAAGTCACAACAGCAAGGCCTTTTGGGGACAAAGCACTACTGCGGCACCCACCTGCCGTCACCGCGCCAATTCCTCAGGGACCCCTGTGGCACAGCCGCCCAGGTCGCTGGCTGCTTCGTTGTCTTCATCGTCCCCTTTCCCGGCTTTTAAATACTTGTCTCCCGTGTCCCCCCTCCCAGTGGTCCCACACAGCTCCTCTGTGCTGGTTTTACTCCGTAGCTGGCATTATGAAATTTGTGTCGAGAGCCAGTTGCGAATGGTGTCATTCAACTGTAAAAATAAAAGCCAGGTAGCCTAAAAGCACTAAACGCTGGGGACTGCTGGAGCCATCCTGGTGACCGGAGAGGAGCTGAGTGGGAGGTCTGGGCTCTCATTCACTTCTGCTTGCGATTGCAACATGATGCTCGTTCGTAGCCGGTGAGCGTTGTGGCTTTGTAACATGGGGAAGTAGGCATGATTTAAAAAAATCAATTTTTCTTCTGCCTGAGAAGTCTTGGAAGGCAGCTTTGAAAAACAAGTGTGTCATCACTAGACCTAAATCCACTATATAGATGGTGACATCTCCTTGGGAAAGGATTGCAGTGTCCAAAAGCAAAAAAGACCAAAACTACTGCTTTAAAGGACAGATGAGACGCTTTCCTTGGGGACTTGAGATCTGCACTCCTCCTCCCCTGTTAAGCTGGTCTCCTCTCCCTCGAGCCTTGCGTGCCCTTACCCTTGTACTCCGATTTCTCACGAGAGCGCCTGCTCCTGCTGCTGGGGACCCCAGCCCCTGCCGTGCAGGGGCAATAAATGCAAACGGGTTGGTTGTCCTGAACAGATACACTGTTCCTACTGCTGTGTTCAGGGAGAATATCCTACTGTTCCTTCTCCTTTTCCCATCTGCATACTGGAAGCCTTCTGCTAGGGAGCTTTAAAAACTTACGTGGGTATATGTGTCTTCATTTCAGGTACAGCAGCAGCACCTAATGAGAGGAAACCAAGCCCAGCAAATGTGTCTGCCGGGGCAGACGAGCATTTCAGTGCCCCTCTACAACAACCCCATGGTGTTTTCACAAACGCATCCCATTACAGTGGCTGCACAGATGCCGACTGACGGCAGCGAAAGGCAACCGCAGTCTGACTACAGCCAGGACAGGAGCCTCAGGTACGAACACAGCCCTGCTGGGACCGTCCTGACGGCGGTGACAGCAAATAGCAACACCTGGGCAGCGGAGAGGGCAGGCACATCTGGGCGCGGGGGGTGATGGTCTCTGGCTGCCACAGCAGCGGCATAGGGCTCTTCCCTTCTGCAGAGATCTGGGTTAGTGGTGAGCCCAGTGCACGCGCAAGCAGGGTGCTGTGCGCACCGCGCCGTACCCTCAGGGGTCTAAAATCCTTTTCTCTCCATATTTCCATAAATTGTCCATGTAGCTCAGTAACCTGAGCTGTCAGAGGGAGTGAACAGGAAAAACTCGCAGGGACAGCCTTTCCCACACTTGTGTTTGCTTGCTCTGAATCTCCAGAGTGTCTTCTCTCCAGCCAGGACACGTGCCATGGCAAAGCCGTTTTTCTTTTAAACGACGCTGGAAACGTTGTATAAAACATATACAACTGCCCCAAACTATTCAACCACCTTTCAGGGAGGTATCTGCAGACACTGCCTCCAGGATCCAGCCGTTTTGAAATATTGCAATATTGAAATATTTTGAAATATTTTGAAATATTGCAAGATAAACCCTAGAGGTCTCGCCATCTATAGAATATATTTCTTACATGAAAGTTTCAGTAAGTGTCAGCTCACCTCTGCAAATGCATTAGACAAGGTGATAATAAGCATCCTATTTCATTAGCTTTTTTCAGGGTGATGGTTTGCATGCTTTCAGGGAGGATTTTCAGGGATTTATTAGACTTACAGTCAGGAGTTTGGACCTCTCCCTTCCCTGACCGGCCTCTGTTTTCCCTCCACCACAGGATGCTGTTGGATCAGTCTATCCAAGCCCTGATGCCCACTGCCAACGGCAGTGACCAGTCTACACAGAGCAGTGCCAGCAGGCAGCAAGGAAAGTGAGTCTTTGCTGGCCCTTGTTTTCATGCAGTGTTTTAGCAGCACAATTCATGGCACTGAAAATTGCTTTGGAAAACTTGTACGTGATCACGCAAACAGTCTCAGTCTTAAACAAAAGCTCAGCTGGTTAGCAGAAAAAGTAATGAGAATATTTTTTTAATGACAAAGAACTTCACGATAACTAAAATGCTTTGGAAAAATATTTTTTTAACCTTTTTCTGGCTTTTGCAAAGCTTAAAATGCCTAATCAAGTTGTGGAGGAGATGTACAGCCTTAAAAACCTTAATTGTCTGCAGTTCCAGTCCATGCTTGATGGGGAGGGGGAAATCCAGGGCCTGCTCTCACCAGGCTCTGCCTGGTTTGACAAACCCTGCTCCAGTCTGGTTCCTGGGCTCCCCAGGGCGGGCTCCAGTGGTGGGTCTGGGTTTGGGTTCTCACACCGTATTTTCCTCCTCGTGGCAGATTCGTTGCAGAGCAGCAGATCTTGCCTCCCCCAATACAGATGCAACCGATTACCTGTAGCACCGTCCGACCTCCAGCCCCATCGCCCATTTTCTCCCCGTCTCTGATGATCCCACACACCAGCTTCACATCCCACCAGGCAAACACGCCGGTTCATCTCCACCAGTGGCCACAGCAACAGGTTCAGCAGCACCGTCTCTACCTTCAGGTAATGGAACTGGAACAGGTTTGTGAGGATGCAGAGGGATGGCTTTGGGGTTGGGTTGGTTTTTTTGAAGAAATGGGGCTTACCTGGCTCATCAAACCCGGTCAGTGCACTCACGTGTCCTCCATGTCCGTTGTATACCCACGTGCTCGGCCTTTCCAGGCTGGCTCTGCACCCGTTCAAGGCCATATTTTCCAGCGAACTGAAATATCACTTAGTGTCCAGAAGAAATACCTAGTTTTTCAACCACAGCTTGTCATCCAGAGGAGCTCTGCTGGGAATCTTGCTGTAGATGCGAAACGTGATAAGGGATAAGCTCTTTTCAAAATGTGCCTCCTGCTGTTATGTCTCAGCATAGCAAGGGGTTTTATCGGCTGCTGTCAATGCTTTCAATAAATGGGTGTTTCACAACACAAATCTCTGGAGAAAGTGATTTTGGTTTTTCAAAGCACAGCTTCATCAGTGCATGCCAAACCAATGACGCTGCCAACGAGAGGCGTTGTTGAAACTATAATTAATTAGTAATACACTCTCCAAGACTTGCCTGGTTGGCAGAGGTAACTTATGGTCCTCCAGGCAAAGATGGTAGAAAACAAAGCAGGAGGAGTAGCGGAAAGTAGCCATGCAGCAGGACTGGCTTTAGAGTAAGAAATGCAGTGTTGTCAGCAAATGTGGACATGAGCCGTCCCCACTTTGGGTACGTGTGCTCACGGGCTGAGGTCCTGAGGACTAGCAACATGGACAGCAGAATGATGATGCTGGGGGAGATAGATCGCTCCAGGGCAACAGAAAACCAGGCTTTGGTGCCACAGTGCCTTTAACGGGGTGAACCAGCAAGTCCAGGTCTTTGGGGTACCAGCCACGGGGTGGTATATGGACAAGGTTGCTCTACAACCTCTTCATTGGTTGCCTGAAGATCCTTCTCATGGAAGATGGAAGTTGCACATCCTTGAGATTTTACCTCACATCCAAGTAGCTTTTGAAGGTCTCCATTCCTGCCGGGCTCCCTGTGGGGCTGGTGGGATGGGTGGGTCCTGCTTCCCCTCCATACTCTCCAGGCATTGTTGATCGTGCTGATAGCACCAGCGTCTCAAGTCGCTTGTTCACAACTTGTACCCTCGGCGGGTAGAGGTTACCTTCAAGGACTCCTGGGTAGGAGCCGCAGCATCAGCCCTGCATCAAGAGAGGGAGCGGATGGGCGATAGGGCAGGTCTGACTGGTCAGATTTGTGTCTCCCAACAGATGCAAGGTCCTGAGCCGGTGCCTGGGGGTCCGACACAGCGCATTTTCCAGCCCCCCCCCACCCCGCAGCAGAACCCCCTGAGCTATTTCCTCCACCCGCAGCAGCAGAGCCGACACGCGCAGAGCCAAGCCTGCAACCTGCCGGACCTGCCTGAGATGCAGCTGCCCTGAACGCCGGGTCCAGGAGGCAGGGACCACCTTGGCTGCAGCCGCTCGGCGCCCCGGGCGCACGCGGAGGGGAGGACGACACCGTCAGAGCGTGAGACGGGTGAGGTCGGGCCCCACGGGGAAGGTGGTGGCTGGAGGGACGGTTGCCGCCGGGGACGGCCGGCTCCGGGGGCACCTCGTCGGTCGGGATTTCCACGCAGCCGGTCCGTGATGCTGCTCCAGCGGCCGTACGTGCTCCTGCCCAGCACAGCGGTACAACTGGAAGGCGATGGCTTTCTGGCTGTAGGGTGGTTATTTATCAGGTCACCACGAAGATTGCTTTGCAATGGAGAAAACCATTTTCCATTCAGGATTTCAATGCTGAAAGTCACTGTGAATTTAAGCCCAGCATTTGGAGCACATCATACACAGACTGTACCGGTCCACAGGACGCCGTTGGATTTCCATGTACATAACTCATTTCGCTGTAGTAGGTCCATTGTGGATTTTTTTCCTTTTTTCTATACCTCAGCCCCGCAATTTTTTGTTTTCCAGGAGATTGGATACTGCTGCTAATTTACATAACACCACTTTTGCCTGAATTTCTTACTGTTGTTATACCAGCTCACATCGCAGCTAGTAAGATATTTGTCATGTTTTATTTTGGTTAACAAGTGCAGATAAATTTATATGGTTTTTACTCCCTGTAGCCAAATATTCTTCAGGTTACAGATGAAGAATCCTTACTCATTCTTTTTTTTTTGGTTGTTTTGTTTCAAGTGATGTAGTTGTGTGTGTTTCTATACATGAAAACAAACAAACAAGCAGAGAACAGCATATGATGGCAAACTTTGTGGTTTTGCTAGGTCATGTTTCAATTTGGCCAACCTGAAACGTATGATCACAACAACACAAGCGATGTTACAAGCCCGTAGGGTCAGCAATAAATCGTATTTTTGTAAATTGTCACTTTTTAACTATAAGTTTATATTTATGAATTGAAAAAACAAGTTTATTCCTCAGTGGGTGTATAGTTAAGTGTCCCTACTGTTTGTGTCTTTCCAAAGGAAAAAGGAAAATGTACTTTTTTGAGGTGTTAGTAGCGGAGTACTAACTTTGGGCACTGGTAGAGCCCAAACGTAGGAGATGGGTTAGGCCATTACTGTAAGCTTTGCAAGAAGATGGTTAGTTATGACCAGGTCCATCTGCAGCAAAGCTCCATCTGGCAGTCAGAGCAAGGTCTAGGGACCGGTTAGTTTGTAACCTCTGTCGAATCCAAGCAAAGCATGCTTTTTTTTTTTGCCTTTTTTTTTTTTTTTTGGCATTTGTTTGCTTTTTTTGTTGTGCGAGCTGCTTTCTTGGCTGTTTGCACCACGGCAGCAGCTGGATGCTGGTGCTCACTGATGGAGCAGCCTTTGGCATGAGCAACCCCAAGCAGCCCTGTGTTTCAGGAAAAGGGGGGGAGTGGGAAAGTTAGCATGGCAAAAAAACAGGTATAGGTAATGGTACGTATAGCTATAGCTGGAGATACCTACTGCTGCAGCTATAGCTGTAACTATAGCTGGCTAGCTCGCTTTCCCCCACCAGCCACACACATTTTCTGCACTGCAGCACTGGGAGGATTTCGCTGGCTTTGGGGCTAGGGCTGAGTGTGTGGGCTCGGCAGCATGGTGGCAGAAAAAAAACTGGCTTTCAGCCTGAGTGAAATGGGTTGCGGCAACCCGAGTTTCCAGGAGAGCTCAGGAATGAACCGCAAGTGCAAGAGATCTGCCCCAGACACGGTTTTGGCTGCAGCCTTCCTGGGGGGGTTCGCGCAGCGTGGCTCCCCACCTGCCCCGGCCCCGTTGCACAAGAGGTTGTTTCCCAACCGCTGGGTTTTTCCTGGGGCAGGGGAGGGGGTTTTGATGTGCCGCACTGCCCGGGGTGGCGGTGGGAGGACAGGGTGCCGGAGCAGGGTGCACCCCCAGCAGACGGCAGCTTTCGTGGGGTGGGTGCAAGGCACAGGGCTGCTTTGGCGGTTTGGCCTGGGCAGGGGTGGGCACGCGAGCAGAAGCTGTGTGAGTTCCCGGCTTTCCACAGGGCCCCTCCCTTGGCGAAAGCATTGGCATGGGTTGGCTTTGGCTGGGGCGTTTGGGCGCACGGCTCCCAGGGACGCCAGCGGTGGCAGACTGCGGGTTGCAGAGCAGGTGGAGGGGAGGTGCAGCCTCCCAGCTACCAGCAGTGTTTTGGGGAGCGCAGTGGGCCAGGGCACGGAGCAGAGGAGGTGCCCGGCAGCCCTCACCCCTGGACTTACAACATCGGGGCTAACGCCTTGCGAGTGCAGTCCCTGGCTGGGACCCAGCACACGCAGCCCCTGGGCACCGGGGTGGCTGTGCCGCTGCTCTTGGGCACAGCCTGAACTACCCACCCATTGCAAACCCCTACAAGTAACTGTGGCTACCACAGAGCCATGGGCCACCTCACCGCTGGCAGCGGGATGTGGAGCACCGGCCTTTGCAGTACAATCTGGAGCTGAAATTGTAAAATTTTAACAGCCTCAGCCCTTGGCTGTCGCAGCCCAAGTCCCGGGGCAAGCGCGGGGTTCCTGCCCCAGGCGGTTTGTGTTGCGGTGCCACGTGCGGGGCCGCAGCACGGAGCCTTTGAGGTAGGAAATAATTCTTTTTTTTTTTTTTTTTTTTTTTTTTTTTTTTTTTTTTAAAGCACTATTACTTTTAGGGTCTCCCCCTCCCCATCCCAAGACAGTAGGGTTGTTCGTGAGGTTGGGGCAGGAGGGGTTGCTCTATTTTTTGGGGATTGTTTGTGGCGTGTTGGTTGTTTTTGGTTCTCCCCCCCCCAACCTTGGCACATAATGTTAGTGGGGAAGCAAACACACGCATTTATGTTTGGGAGCCACCACTGTACACAATTTGTGGTCCGGTGTGGCTGGCAGGAGGGAAAGGCCATGCATTTCCTTGCCTTGCCCATTAAACCTGCGTCGCCCCAACACAACACCATGGCTGTTCTTCTGCAGTGACCCATCACCGCACGTGAGCCCAGGCTTGGCAGGTGTCAATCAAATGTATCATCTCGGACGTGGTGGTGGTCAGGGGCTTGGGGGGGTGTTTTTTGTAACAGGGCGTGGTACGAAGGTAGCCAAGACAGAGTAGTTTTCTGGTGTTGCTGTGGCTTTGAAAGCAAGTCCAACAAAAGAGGGTTGGGAAGGGGTTTTGGGGGGGGGGTGTGGGGGGCAGTGGGTGTGCCGGACGGGGCTGTGCCATGGCCACAGCCCTTCTGATGGCAGCGCTGGGCTGCACAGATGGGGCGGGGGGGGGGGGTGGCACTGCCACCCCACTCACAGCCTTTCAGCGAGGAGCACAGGAGGTTTGCAAGGATGTTTACATTTAGCTTGGCCTTGCTAAAACAAGAGACCTAAAACGCACTTTATCATGTGCCCCCCCTTTATTCCCAGTGTCCGCCCCAGCCGCTGGCCTAGCTGCTGGCGGGCGGTGGGTGGCTGCGCGGTCCCAGGCGCTGCCTCACGGGTAGAGCCGTGTTTTCCAGACATGCTCCAAAGGACAAAATCCCACAGTCCCTTTTTGGGGCTTGCTTGGTCCCTGCTTGGTCTGCCTCCAGGCTGGGGGAAGGCTGAGTCAGGCCCATGGGATTTTTGCTTATATTATCACTCACACTCAAAAAATATATGAATAAATAAATCTCTTTATTCAGGTTGAGTTGTATTTGTTTACCTCGGTGTTAGCTATGACCTGTGGTTTTTTTGGGACCCATTTGGAATTGAGGGTTGCTGGTGGGTTTGGTTCACACACCCCCGGGTGCTCACAGGAAAACATGAGCGTGACTTGTTGGCAACAAGCAGAGGGTAGGAACGCGACCGATGCCGCCTGCGTCAGGGTTGGGCTTCAGTGTCGGTGTCAACCTATTAGTCATTTATGTTCTGGGGCTTTCTAGTATACAAGCACCTATATACTATCTCTCTCTCTATATATATAGATATACAGATATACGTATTTTTAATATACATATATATGTATGCACATGTATATCTATATATAAAAATATATATAGGCCACACAATTCCAGACCTCTGAAAACACAGGCAGCTTTAATTAATAAAAAGTCTTGCACTTTTAGCATATTTGTACATATAAGCTAAAGCCTGGTGGGTATAATCAGGCTGGTTTGACAAACAGTGAAAAGTTACTGTATATATTGTATATATTCCATGTAAAAAGAAAATAAGAAAAAATCTTAGACTTGAGTATAAATCTTGGTTTATTTTATATGATGTTGAATATAGATACATTTATAAATGTTACTATTCTTAAAAGTATTTTGTAATGGGAAAAAGGAAGTGTCTTATGAAGATGGACAGTAAAGATTTTATTCTTGTCTTGAATCTATGTCCCTGCACAGCTCCATTGAATGGCAGCCTGTGCAGTTTGACAAGCTTTAAAGAGATTGTACACAGTATTTAAAAAAAAAAAAAAAGAAATATAATACTTGTAAGACCTCTTACACAATATGTGCTGTTGTTATTCCCTGGGTGGTATGGGTCCATTGGGGATCAGAATCTGCTCCTCGCTCTCCAGGAGGCACAAGAGGAGAAGCCATTGCGTATACGTGTATATACAGCTGAAGGGATGGGGCTCAAGACGGAGATGGGGATTTCCATGACCAGTGCCAGAAGCAATAGGGGCAATGCATGAATTAGAAAGAACAAGGCATCAGAGTCAGTGAGGACACGACTGCATACTGGAAATGTTTTAATTTGGATGCAAAAAATGCATAACAGTACTCTTCGTGGGCTAACTCACTTGCCGTCTCGGCACTGAAGCAAGTTCAGGCTGTATGCAAGACTAAACTAGTCCCAGGCTTCAAAATCTGGGTCGCCTCTTCATTTTTCCTCCACTTTTGGGGCAGTTGGAATCCTAGCATGGTTTTCAGCTGCATCCTTGCTTTGGAAAGCACTGACTAAATGTGGCTTTAACATGACCAATGCTCTTGAAGGAACTTCTCAAACAGTCCATCACAAAAAAATAATAATGCCTCAAACACAGATATATATGGTTTTTTTCTTAATTGAAACAAATTTTTATTTAACACCCATTAGTCTTACAGTACTTCAGCATACATTGTATAAAAAGCCAACCTGCCAACACAAACATGTGTTGCCTTCTTGGTAAAGTGACAAAGCTGTAGCAAAAAAGACAAAATAGCCTATTTTTTCTGGAAACAAATTAGAATATTTCTTTTTTGGTTTAGTCCAGATAACAAACACCTGCAGTCGCAATCAAGAACCTTGTATGGTACAACTGGATGAGAAACTTCTAATAAAATCAACACACAGCTATTTCTTAGTCACTATAGTAGCAAACTCTTCTAAAAATACATTATTATCTAGCCATTAGAGTGATAAACAAGTGGCTTGTTTTAGGAATGAACAGAAACAGAGATTGCTTTTTCTGAGTCACACGGCAGTGACCATGTCCATGTCCCAGGAAATGCCACCGGTTGAATTACAAGCAGGTCTCCCCCATGCTGGAAAGGGCTCATATTTTTATTACTATTAGTCGAGCTATTCCCTCACCTCGTGTGTTCAAGTCCTGAACTCGGTGCACAAAGAGGTCAAGCTGCCAGCTCCTCGTGGGGGTCGGGGCTGCCACCATTAACGCGGAGCGCTGGGAATAGTGACAGGCTCCCTGAGCAGCACGCTCTGTATTGCAAGAGTGAGGGAATGTGGCAGCTCTGCCCCTGGGCTAATGAGTACGTTTGACAAAAGGCATCTTATGTGCACAGCAATAATAATAATAATGCCCCAGCCACTGGAAAGGACTGTGCAGTGTACGCTAACAGCCCCTGAGAATGTTTCAGCGTAAAGAACCATGGCATAGCTGCCAAGTCACACTGGTGACACTGCAGCAGGTAGTGCAATTTTAAAACTGTATAAACAGCATCACTAGTTTTAGCAATCTATATCCTGTCTATCTACAACTGTCTATTTTGTACTGAATTATGCACATTGATTTATTTCCTATGACTGAACCAAAAAAATAAAAAGATAACTTCATGAAAACTGTTATAAGGGGAAAAAAAACCCACAAATACGTGAAATGACACATCAGTACTCACTTAACCACGCTGCTTCCTGTTAGTGAATGAACTGTTCAAAGTTCAAAAACGCTTCTGAAAACTTCCAAGTTACAGTTTGAATGGAAAGTCCCCCTCCCCACAGGAAGTAGCTGAGTAATTCTGGGTCAGACTGTTTGCAACCACCAGACTCCTCGCTAGCACATCTGCTTCTTTCCCAGCTACATGTGGCAGCTGACCTCTTGCGACAGAATTGTGCACGCCCGCAGCGTCCTAATGCAACGTGATGTGAATCTGGGTTCATCTTTGCATCACCAAGAACTTCAGATGGCCAAAAAGCTGTATCGCATGGGGATCTCTGTCCCTGACTATGCCGGGCTTTGAAGTCAAGGCATCACCCTTTGGGACTGAAGAGAGGGAAAGAGCTTCTATTGCTGTAGCTCCCCCAATCCCAGCTACGACTTTGTTAGCCCACCTATCTCCACAACAGGAAAGGGAAGGAAAGGAGCTAGACGCTAACTCCAGAGTTATTCTGTCACAAGCAAAGCACAAGTGTCCCTCAATGATATGGCACACTGGAAGCGGTCCAGCAAACACATCTCTGGGTCACGCTCCTTGGAAACAGCTGGTGTTTGCTATATCTAGATCTTCCCAAAGGATCCACAGGCTCCAAAAGGAAGAACCTGCCAGTTAGGCAGTTGCCTGAGTGCTGCCAGCCTGCTGGGAGAGACCTTGCTCCATCCATCCTCCGTCCTGCTGAGGCTGGATGCCTGGCCACTCTGACTAGTCTTGCTGGATCAACCTGCAGGTGTATTACAGGAACGATTGAAAGACATTACCCTTTTTGGGAAAAAATACAAAGAAATTGAACGGAAAATCCATGTGGTTAATAAAAGTTAGTGTTCCCCTACATATCCTAACTTCTCACCTTAAATCTATTTTTTTTAATATATATATATATATATATGTATGTGCTGGTAATCTCTCTTTATACATAGATAGGATAGCTGACAAAAGCTACTACATAATTGGTAATGGCTCTACAGTCTCTTGGACTGACACTAATAGAAAATGGTATTTTAAAAAGGTACTCAGTTAAGCATAACCAAGCCAAGTAATATCACAAGGCCAGTGTATTTTGCAGATTTCTTCAGTAGAGTCTTCTGTACTTGGGCCTTAATATCTTGGCTCTCAACCAAAAAAGATCATTGAATTTGAAGACTTTCATATCTCTGTGCTACCTTGCTTAGCAAACAGATCATAGCTTTGACTACGACTTGAAATTAACAATGGGCAGCTGCATCTATTTTCACAGGGCTCCATTAATTTCAGCACAGCTATTTGCAGAAGAATTACTCACTGAGCAAACCTTATCTGAGTACGTCCTGGACTAGAACAACAACATCATCTGCTTTGTATTTCTAAAACAACATTAGGAAAACAGTGAGTAAATACATTTTAAAAGTAACACAGTGTTGCCCTACTTTGCCTCAGAAACATATCCGTATGAATGGATAAATTAGTTTTTATATTTTATGCATAAAAATACAAATCAGTATTATGTTGTGTCAAGTGCAATTACTTTGTGAAGGCTTCTGAAAAAAGCTTCCTCATTCCTCACATAGATGATGCAGGTTTTGGAGTTACTGTTTATTCAATAAAACTTTATTTTACATTAATACCTGAGAGTCTAGAGGAAGAGTAGAAGAACTAATTCATAAATTCATTGCTCCTGATCAAAACTGTATTCTTTAGAAGCAGCATGGGAACTTTCACACCAATTGCAATGATGGCATTTCACCAAGTGCTTGTAACACAAATCAGAATTTCATTTTATTTTTTATTCATATGAGTATTGCAAGAAAAGCCCCAGTGAATGATAGCATCCCCATTCTGCTTCTTTACAAAAAACATGCACAGTATAAAAATAATACTGCTCTGCAGAGAAAGATTGTCATACAGGCTTTAGATACAGCTATTTTTAACTACTTTAGCAGAGAGTCCCAGTTTACTTTGTTGTTGTTAAAATACAAGCTCTTCCCCTCTTTCTCTAAACCCATTCTAGCATGAGCTACCGAAGGTTCAAGGTCAACATTTACCAGCATTAACACTGGCAGAGCTTGCCTCCACAGGATCTTACTGTATCATTTTTTACATATTAAAAATTTCAAGTCAGATTCCAGAGGATTTTCTTGTTGCCATGAATCCTGGCAGATAGAAAATATTACAGCAGCAATAATCCAGAAAGCTATAGAAAATAATAAAGAATAATTACTAGGTTGAGGTGTGGACTCAGGGTAGGCGAAGGAGCAATTGCAATCTGTCCCTAGCAGTTCAATAGTCAGCATGCAGCTAAAGATGGTCTGTGCTGGGGCTTTCCAACCACAAACAAAACTATACATTTCATCAACATGTTCCTAAGCAGCCAACAATGGCTCCTCTTGCAAGATGAATGACAACCACCACGTGGTCAGACAGATTTAGCCACTGCTTTCCCTTGATTTCACCAACCTATACTAGCTTTTGCATCCGTGTGCAGCCTGGATGACCAAGCAAGCTTCCATCCTTTTCACCTGTATTGTAGGACAATTGGTATGAAAATGGGAAAGAGAACTCATATATAGACTGAGCTAAAAAAGAAGGAAACCAGTTGCTTGCTGCAAAAACTGAGACGTGGGCTGAGAGAATGCAGTCTGCAAACTGCCAACGAGGGGCTGGAATCTGCAAGAGTCCAGGACCATTGGTAACACCAAAGTGGAGGAATTGAGAGCAGGTCAACTTTCTTCTCTAACCTCATGCTCTTGTGCCTACCATAGCCTCTATTCTTAGTCTTCACCCTGCTTTGATCCCAGTTCACACACACAAGTTTGGAAATAACTAATTAAACTAAACTGGAAGACAACCTCTAAGCTGTCGATAACTCCTTTTAAGTGAAAATGGCTGGAAGTCATTCCTTTTATCACAGTAATAGAAATGAACCTGGAGAGCACACACTGTAACAGTTGTCATTCAGATAGGTTTGCAATAGGTCACATCCAGTATATCCAGGCAATGTTGCATATTTTAATAACATGGTAAAGAAAGTTTATTATTGAATCATGTTTTGGAGTGAAACTTATGAACAATGCAAGAAAGTGATTGTGCTTCAAACTATTTTTATTTACATTACATACCAGGAATCTGATATTTAAAGCTAACTCTTCAAACTCCATTCCCTATGTAAACACCAGACTCAATTTCCGTAGTAACAACCTTCATTTGTAAGCACTTTATGTGCTTAATTCAGAGTCAAAGGTAAAGAAAACTACACTCTGGTTCTTGCTTTAAGTTGTAAATTTTTAGCACTCTCTATTTTAACTTTTATGTCATGAGGTTTCTCAAAAAATCTTACAAAGGCTGGCTCATTTAATAAAGATGCCAGAATCTGTTCAAAGGCAAAAGACCATTCATGGTTCCCTCTCAAACTCTGTGTTCTGCTGCCTTCAGTCTGCTCAGAGCTGCTCTCCTCCTGCCCTTTTCTGGGGATTTCAGCAGGCACCTCCATAACGACAACTGGACTTTTGACTGGTGATGTGGGACTCTGCAGTCTTCTCCCAACTTCTTCCATTTTCAGCAGGAGGCTGGTAACCACCGCTATAGCCCGATATAACAGTTCCTCCTCAGGATCCCCATGGAACAGATTGTACAGAGTTTTTGAGAACTGGATGAACTGAGACTACAGAGAGATACAGAGGAGACTATTCAGAGAACAGCAACACAATTGTCCTGTTTCACTACGCATTGTGATCTCAATCCAGTGCTGGCTGCTGCTAGGCACCTGGTACAACAACTGCTCTAATGGCAATATGGGCGTGGACCAGCTCTGATAAACCTAAGTGTGTCTGAAAGTCCCTCTGTTCATAAGCTTACAGTTACAGCAGTTTAAAAAAAACACAGTCTCATGATTAATGTGAAGGTCTGAAATTTAAGAGATCCTACAAATCCTTTAGAAAACTACTAATAGGACTTAAAGGATAAACAGCAGTCAAAAATAGATTTAAATAAGACTCAGACAGTTTACCTGATTCATTCTTGGCAAATCCTTAATGTTTTCTTCTTTTTTAAGAAGTTCATCTTGCCATTGCTTTAGATATGCCTGAATATCAATCCTCCCCTTCCCTACTTGACAAAAAGAAAAAGAAAAAAAAAAGTGAACAAGAACTAAGAGCTTCCCATAAGGGATGATGAGCAAAAGAACTGGCATCCTCAATTTCATTCCTTCTCAACAGAGTTTAGGCCAAGGACTGAACAGGATCAGAGTCTACATTACCCTCTGGTCCCCCAGGACTATACTTATAGAAGTGGGTACAACGTTAGCACTACGCTAGAGATGACGTTACTCAGTATACTTTGTCACCACACACTTACTTCCCCAGCTCTGCTCCCCCAAAAGACACACAGTTACTGAATGTGTCTCCAGGATTCTTTACCTTTTTCAGGGCTGCTCTTCAAAGAATCGCTTTCAAGACTATCCCCCACAGCTGAAACTACAGTTTAGGAGGAGAAAAAGAAGAGGTATTTATTTGAGAAAGGAGGACCAGTGGCTCAGTTCCTTTTATCAAAAATTCCTTCCTTAAGGAGCAAGACCCTTCTGAGCCCCTAGGTTCTCAACAAAGATTAGGCCAAGAAGAAACCACACAGTAAGATTTGTATACTTTCTATGAAAATAGAAGCCACCATGAGGCTGGAGACCACAAAAAAAGGCCAGGTTGGACGGGGCTTTGAGCAACCTGGTCTCGTGGAAGGTGCCCCTGCACATGGCAGGGGGGTTGGAACGAGATGATCTTTAAGGTCCCTTCCAACCCAAACCATTCTATGATTCTATGATAAACTGCAATCAGTTATATCAAGCAAATAAACTTCATAATGTTCATTGCCCGTGTCTTGAACAGTGGTGAGAACAGTACCCATATATTACAGATAAGATACTTCTGGATAGTTTTTAAAAACCAAAAAGGATCTGTCTTCCAAAGAAGTAAAACCACACAGCTTTCCAAATGGAATATTTTACCAACTCCATAAACTCAGACCCCACAAAACTTTTTTCAGCTTACTTGGTTTAAACGGAAGCAAAGCATTTTGAAATGTTTGCTTATGTGCCTCAAAATAATTATGGATTTGGATATTTTATTTCTTGAGGTAGGAAATATCATCCCTTTATGCCTTGAATGCAAAAGTGAAATGGCCATCACTTCAACAAACACTGCAACATGTTGCCTACTATGCTGAAAAATACTGACCACATATACTCCCCTATACCCATGTAAACACCTGTGGCCTTTGAATTCAATCATCAGACTAGCTATCCACAAATTCTACACTACTTTATGAAAATGTAACTATCTACAGAAGATCTTTGCAGAGGATTCTTGTTAACAGTGATATGATTTAATAGATTTATTATTTTTCAGAAAAGAGCTCCCCATTTTTCGCCATAAAATAATTAATAGATTCCTCCTAATATTCTGCAGGCAAAGCCGCACACTCCGGAGCTTACCACTGAGTTGGCTGAAGTGGATCATTTCTTCTTTTGAAAGATCACCACCTTTGGAAGGACTTAGAGATTCTACTTCAGTAAAAGCTGCAATAAATAAACAAATAAAGTGGCTTTGGGGCTCTTAAGTATTACCAAAGCAGTAATGAAAAGCAAAAGCTTTGTACAGACAAGTGGTCCCTATGAAGAGAAATGGTGTTGGAGCAGATTAAGTCCTTCCCAAAGAATACATCACTCTGGAAGAAACACACATCTGTATTACAGCTATCGGACTGTACTGTAGCCAGGACTGGTGACAACACAAAGAAAAGTAAAGCTAAGAAAAAAAAACACTCAAAGATGATAAAAGCCACAAACAGCCCTCCCCAAATGCCACCACCTCTCACTTACCTGGAGGGATGTGCAACTTAAAAAGAAGCTTGAGTTTGTCAGTGAAACTTCCATTATACATGGTATCTGTTAGAGGAAAGAGGCAAGACTGTTCAACTTGACCAAATTTGAAAACACCCTCTTAACCTAAACAAATGCAACCCAGGGAGGTTGGAACTGGACACGTGTCCTATCTTACATGGAGTATAATTAGAGACAAAGCTTAAGGAAGGCAGTATCACCTGCAGTTGAGCCTGGGGTTTGCCAACACTGAGGAAAGAACACTAATAATGTCTATGAATTACTGAAATGAAACCACAGCACCAAAGAAATATAGCACTAATGTCTTCTCAGCATTTTCCCTTAAATTTTTGTTTCCGGAACAATACCACTTTGAAAACAAGATAAAAGGAACAGAGTGGTAAATCAAGAAAACTTTCAGTTCCCCAGAGATATAAGGCATTGGTCATCTTGCACGATCTATGTGTGAGATGGCTTAGTATGAGGAAGTATTTATCATCAACCAAACAAGCTGGGCAATGAGATCATACCATTTCCTAATTTTCTGATATTTTGATGGCAAAACCATATTTAAATTTAATCTCAAATAGGAGATTATTCTCCAGGGGATTAACATCTCAGAAAAGTTACTATTTGTAAAGCCTTGTGTTAGCTATTTCATGGTGAAATACAGACAAGAAAATGAGAGCACAGTTCCATAACTTAAAGCCTTTATCATTCACCTAAATAGTGTAGCTCCTGCTCTCAAGCTTATAAATATACGTTGAGCATTTGGCTTGCCATTTAAACAGTCTTTGCATTTAATGTCACATGATAAAAATCAGACTATTTGACCCTAAGTTAAAAGGCTAGTCTCCTTATGCTCTTTATATAGTGTATGGAAGGTGATACACTCCAAGACTACTCGCAAGATAGAGCTCCCTTGTGAACGTGCTACATATATGTGTTGTTCTCATACCAAGAACACAGGCAAATTGTTTGAAGTTTATAAGGCAGTCGGAGCTCTCATCCATCAGTCTGAATGTCCACAATGCAAGTGAGTCTCTGTTTGCACAGTGTGACCAGGGGCTCAAGAGATCACAGAGGACCCTGAACTGCTGGCAATCAATCCGATACTGGTCAAGATATGGCAGACTGGCATCATGGTGTTGCAAGGCAGGACTATTTACATTCCAGTAACAGGAAAGAAAGTGCTCCTTCTACAAAGGAAAGATAAAATGTTAGATTTTCTGAAACAACAACTTTCTCTGGGTGAAAGGTGTGGGAAGTTAACTATGTAATTTGATTTAAAGCTGACGTGTGTTGAACCTAGCTTTTACCTCAATTTGTTAAAACTGTTTCACACCCATACTACAGTCCACCATTAAGATGGATGTTTGGTAAGTGAAGAAAATGGCAATTACCTTGAATAATTCATATAGCTCTTCAAGATCACTAGGACTGAATTTTACGTCCTGGGACACGACACGTAGCTGAAACAAAATTAAGAGAAAATTAATTAATGAGTCTTCCCTCTTTGGAATAAGCCTGTAGAAAAAAGTTACAGGAGACTTAAGCTTACATTAAAAGACACTGTTTGAATAGTCCAGGTTTTGGCATGTTACAATTAGGAGTAAGAATAGAACTTCTTTTAAAAACCAATCAGAAGATTATAGACTGAAAGAAATCATTTCTCCCAAAAAAAGGGAGCTTAAAGCTAGTAACATTACTTGCATGCATGGAGCCTACACTATGAAACCCAGGAAATAAAACTCAATTATTTAGAACGATATAACATATAGTTTCCTCTATAATGGGCAAATGCATGTTCAGCTCTCAACAGTGAAGCTGAATCCTCATTTTTGAAATTAAAAAAAACCCCAAAATTATTCACAGCTTTTCAAAAGAAAGTTAGCTACAAGACCAGGTTCCATCTTCACAATATGTATGTTTTGTAAAATGAAATACAATAGTTATCATCTTGGCACAACCAACAGCATTTAGTATCAGTTGCTGCAAGCCACATTTACCACAGAACGAAGCACTGCTTGTTAAACAGACTAGTATTATCATCAGTTATTGGAAATAAGACACTGAAGAAAATAGGCAAACAAAGGAAGCACCTTGCAACCTTCACCTTCATTCAGGAGTCTGAACTTAAAGGATGATATTGGCAGCTGAAGAGCTACCACACCATGCACGCGTTACCAGCCAGCCACACACATCACAGACAAAAAGCAATCCTTGTTGAACGCAGTACAATAATCTCTTCAGTGACATTTGCGATTGCTTCACCGAGTAAAAATGCAGGTAATTAATTGTTTTACTGTAGCACTGTGGACATTTTACAGTGTTCTACGCCTCTAAGAGAAATGCATTAACAATTTAACAACAGCAGATAGACAGCCTTTTCCAATCAATGCAAAGTGTCAGAGGCATGCCAGCCTTTAGAAATTGTCTGTGATGGTGTTGCTTGTAACGAGAGCAGAAGGTCATGCTGTGATTCACAGACTGAAAATGTCACAGGCCAAACCTCAGTTAACAGACACCCTGCAGACAAGCGGGATTTCAGCATATAAAATCATGTACTTGACCCTGGAAAATGTAGCTCTTCTCAGAATTTTCCAAAAGGGAATTAATTTTATCAGAGGGAAGGGTTTAGCTCTTCCAAGTCACTCACCACATTCTGCTTGGTCGTAGCTTCTAATGTCTGGATCACATAAAGCCTGTTGCTGCAGCGCATGCTCTCAACATCCTCATATCGAATATCACCGTATCTCTAAGAAGAAAAGCATTTTTCCATTAAATCAACTGTTGCTAGACACACCTAAGCAGATATTTTTGTCTTTCTTGCATCTAAGTACAATACAGGTATGGACACAAAGGAAAATCCCAGAAACTCTGAGGAAAAAATCATTTATTAGACCACTAACATTCTCCCTAAACAGTGTAACTTTTAAAAGGGCAGGTGTTTCAAAGAGTGATGGAGAAAGAAGAAACTGGAGTAGTTCACTGTGTGGGAAGACAAAGGAAGGGATTTTACCACGTGACAGCTCTATATCCAACTCTGCTATCACATGGTGACTACTACTGCAGGGTGGCAAAGTCTAAGATGTGTATGTTGTCAGCGCTTGAAGTTCACTCCAGTGAACTTTAGAAATTAGCTGAAGTAATTTCTGAACCGCTCCTAGCTACCTCTGGAATTTCTGAAGGACAGGGAAAATGTCTGAGCATTGGAGTAGAATAAATACATTTACCTTTAAAGAAAAGTGGGATAGTAGGCAGAAACTAGAAAAAAATTCCCAGAGAAATCATGGAACAAGCTATAAAACAATTAAAATCTAAAGAGAAACAGATAAATCAAACCGGGCCAACATTCTTTATCAAGATCATGTCAAATCAATTTAATTTCCTCATATGAGGACATTCAGTCTAGCGTGTAGAACTGAAACAGCAGATAGGATACATCTTTACTTTTGTAAGGTTTTTCACACTCTTCAGCAACACATGCAACCAGGAAGACATGGCCGAACGACGATCACCATGCACCATACGCACAACTGGTTCTAATAGAAAACTTCGAGAACAAATGAGTGATAAACAACCAAACTAGGCAGGACTTTCAGAAGATTTTCCGCAGTGTGTTTTGTTCCTATTTTTGGCAATGCACTTTAAATAATATAAGAAAAACTGCAACACAGTCATAAAGAGTCTGAGCACATAAGCTTTGAGGAAAGCTTAGAGGAATTGGTTATGTTGAATCTAGAAAAAGAAAAGATCAGAGTTGAAAGGGTAAGTGGTGAACAACAACAACCTAATAGCGACAAGGAATTGCAGAGAAAACTGCAACTGACTATCCTCAATAGCCCTTTATGAGCATCCAAGAGGAACTATACTGGATATTAGGATATTTTTCGACATGGGCAGAGAAACCCTACAATGGGCTAAAGTTTTTTGCAGATTCTCTTTTGCTGAAGAGTTTTAACAACAGTAGACATTTTTCAAGGATGATCTGGGTGTAGGCTGAACTGGATGACCTGTGGAGTTCTCTGCCATAACTGTATTTCTATGTTCCTGTGAAGACCACCACCAGCATACTTCTGACTTGGAACAAAGAGGAAGCAGAGAGAAATTTCATCTCTGAGTCATAACTCGTTCACTGGTCTGGCTTCTGAGCACTGATGTTGTGCAGTGGCCTCAGTAAGAATATAAACAAGATGTATAATCTAACCCTGAATTAGTGTGATGTGATAAAATGTTACACGTTCTTCCATTCACTAGTTAAACATGACTTCTTCATACCTGATTAGACTGCCAAAGAATGAGTCTTGCATTTGTGCCTGAGTCATAAAGTTATGAAACTGAACATCATTTTAAACTCCATATCTTTTCACTTAATCTCATTTATCTTGCGAACACCCATGCGAAGCAACAGTATCACAAAGAACACCTCTGTTCACTTATTCGTGATCTGTAACTAGACCTATCTGCAGAATGACAACTCTCCATTGCAGCAATCTTCCCATTTTGAAATTTGTTTTATTTCCACAGTAATACGAAAATAAAACCCTTCACCGGAACAGAACTGTGTTGAAATTAACTGTCTGGTCAAAATGGGAAGCAGGAAATTGACTCTCACTTTGCATCAGCGGTTCTCAAAGGAGGGGTTGTGACACTTACAAGCATTGAAGAAATTCAGTTTCAACTGAAGATGAAAATTTGCGTCCAAAAAAGGGGCTATGAGATAGAAATGGGGATCTGGACCTAGGAACAGGCCTGTCAACTTGAAAGTGGGAGATTCAGGTTCAAGGATCTGCCCAAATCTATGTTCAAAAGCCACACCAAATCAGAGGCTATTGCTTTGGTCCAGTCACTTGCCTGCAAAAGCAGGGAAAGAAGAAAGGGAGTTTATTTTGCTTTGTCTCTCAGTAATGATTCCATCTCTGTGAAAGCTTCAGCTTACACTTCAGAATGCAATATACAGCACTTCATTATTTCCCATCTCTGTTCTTTATTCTGCAAGTATTCATCCTCGCTATGAGATCTCACCATGACAAGACAGACCCATAATAGTTTACAACTCTTCTTACAAGAATCTTAAAGCATTTTACAAACATGATTCCTCAGTATAACATTCTTGTGGAACAATACTGATAGCAAAAGCATAGAGTTTTCATATGATTGGCCCAATGCTATGAAGATACTTCAAGAGAACTTGAATTTCTGATTCTTGTCTTTGTTCAGCCCACTAAAGGCAATGCCCTCTTCTCAGTAAAAATCAAAAGAGACAGTTCTTAAATTACACAAATTACAGTTAGTTAATCTTTTCTGAGCCAAGGCCAGGGCATTTTTCCCAAAGAGATGTATTGTGGATCTTTCACTAGAAACATATGACTGAGAATCAGAAAAGAAAAAAAAAAAGTATAACATAGATAAAAGAAACCAGCTAATAGAAAAAACAAAACGTGAACAAATCTCTTCTCTCAGCTGGCCTTTCACTTCAGGTGGGCTGAGCAGAAACCTATCTACAAATGGATTAATACCCTGATACAAATCATGCCAAGGAAGGAAACACCTCATGAAAATCTGAGGACAAAAGAAGAAGGAGAAGCTAGACCTATTTCCTCCCCAACGCAGAGCTGCAAAGCTAGATGCTGCAGACTTGCAAACTGAAAGAAAGTGCTAAAAGACCGTAACTGGTCTTCCTCACTAAACACATCTCTAAACAGTCATTTAACGCACACAATAAACTACTCAAGTAGACAGTTTCCTGCATGGGTTGTTATGTTAAACGTTACCACTATCTGCAATGTGCAGTAATCAGTCTCAAATTAGTAAATGCAAGGGCCATTTCTGCTGTACTTTGTCATTTAGTTGACATACTAATAAAGTGAATGAGGGATGGCAATACATGACCTGTGATGAACCCAGGGAACTCCACTTAGGACAGCCTAGCAAGCACATTCCAGGCCAGTTAAAAAAACAAAACAATACAGAAACAAACCTATCCCATAACCTACATGGTTTTCAGTGAGGCTCAAAAAAATACAGAGCCCGATTTCTACCAATCTAGACAGATTTTCTACTCTAGTTTGTACAACACAGCTGCACTATTTTTAAGGTAGCCCATGCAACGTAAACACTGCAGGGGATGCGAAAACATACCCACAAGAACACATACTTCATTTGACTCTCGGATCAAATCAGTAATGTCCACTTTCGGATGGTCACTCTTTGTATCGCTGAGGTTGGAGCCCTGCTGCACAGCTGGAGGCAAAGGACTGTCTTTGTTAGTGACACTGTCAAAAAATCTGCACAAAACAAACACACGAGAAATCAGCAGTTTATCACAGCAAAACGATAACATCAGTATCTACTGAAGAAAAATTGCACAGAGAATGGGAAATAGCAAACAATATCAGTATGAGTAGCACAAATATGCTGTAATAGTAACAAAGATATACAAACATGGGAACCAGCTACCCAGAGAAGGTTGTAGAGCTTCTAGCCCCGGGAGTTTTTAAGACCCAGCTAGACAGTAGCACGGCTGATGTGATCTAGTGCTAGCAGTAATCTTCTTTTGAGTGGGAAGTTAGACTAGAGACTTGCCAAGATCCCTTCCACTCTGCATTCCCCTGGTTCTCTAATCCATCTAGCAAGGTTGTACTACATAACTGGAAGAAAGAAACTGGAACTGGAAGTTCAGTCTTGGCCTGAACTGTGACCAAGGCAATCCTAATTCCCTCAGATGCCTAAATCAAGACATGCTTGAACTGCACCTATTCATCATACCTACATAAACAGCCTAAACAGATTCATTAGAGAGGCTGGCCAAGTCCTTTGCCAACATTGAGGAATGCATTTCTGTGGACTGATAGCTTCCTTTTTCTTGAGGAGAGGCAAACTACTGTAACCATTTTTTTAAATATACCAGCATGCTGCAGGCTGGATTAACTGGGCAACAGAAGTATTACAGCCAGATAAAATGTTCAAAGCAAGAGTTCAAAAGGAGTTTGTAATAATTATCAAAATCTTGGGTGTCAAGTGGAAACAGCAGCTTGTTTGGTTCAAGTGAAAATTAAAATTTTACCACACTTATAGATTTTAAATTTTAATACATTTAAACTGGGTGAATATGCTCTTACTGTTAGTTTTATGTGTTAAATATTTAAATGAACTGTTTGGAACAGTCTTAGTGTGCTCTAGATTACCTCATCATTAAGGAAAGTGACCATTTGTAAGTGATACACATTCCAGGCAAAAACCACACTGCTTTTACTTTAAAATACACAAAATGGCAATGGTTTTAGAAGAACTTTAATGGAGGATGGGATTTTCAGAGGATCCAGGCACACTTTCCAGCCACCCCTTCCAGAATTTCGGCCCAAGATGAACACTTAATTCCTTTGAAGCCTTTGGAAGTCTTGGTCAGATGTCTTCTCAGCTGCCCCAGAATGACTACAGTTTGCAATTACAGCAGCTGCTACGCAGCCCGTAAGAATAACAGTTACACTGATACCTGTTGAGAACAGTGACTGCTTCTGCATCATCCTTACAAGTCAGCAACTTCTCCATGTTGTATTCCAGCACTGCGAGACCCAGCTGCAAGATTGCCTTTATTCCATCATAGAAGAAACAGTCCACCACATTGACTGCACTTTCAATAGGCAGCACACTGATAAAAAGGGTAAGGAACCAGGAGAGAGAGACCGAGGAGAAAAAAGTCATGTCCGTCATGTGGTCTGTCAACTGAGGCAGGTGAACCCTGATGAGCTCCTCAAACACTGCCTGATCTACCAAGGCACCTGCAGGGAAAGGATAACAAAACCACCACCCAAATCTTAATACAGAGAAGCATACCTTTCTCAGAGCATCGGCCAGAAATGAAGCCCCTGTCCTAATGCAACTTTGTTGTAAAAGCAAACACAGGCCTAGCTGCATGGAACCACTGGCTTTGTTCCCTATGCTGGAAGCTATGCACTCTGTGCAGGGGTCCAGAGCCTTGCTGCGTGCTGTAAAGCGTGTTAGCACTTTTGTGGGTGTGTGGCTAATTCCAATGATTCTCCTGACAGGCAATACAACCTCTCTGCAATTAAAGAGAAACTACACATGCAGTTTACTTCTAGCATATATACCTGCAAGTACTGAGTATGAGATCAAAGAGTAAGTCTGGTCCTGGAGTAACTCTTTTTCCTTTATTTACGCTGGCTAAGTTTCAAATAAATAGTATGATTTGCAGTTATAATTCCAAAAGAATAGTATAATAGTCTAATTGACTACTTCCTGAGTAGTTATGCCTAGAGTAACAACAATATCTGAAAATCATATCCACTCCTGCTTAAGGAGGAGTGTTGGGACAGTCTCTGTAACTTCCATTTTCTACTTCACAATACTGAACCAAATGCAACAGTTTCTCTCCACTGTTCAGCCTCCAGCTCATTCTTTACATTTGTTCTTAATGAATGATCATTTATATTCAATTCTAGATAGATAAAAAGACAGACAGATATTACCAATGATTCGGCGATTGAAATAATCGGGTAGCATCCTTTCACACACAGCAACCAAAAGCCAGAATGCTTCCTCCTCTTTAGCATACAACAGAAGTACTGATGTCAAAATATTCATTGCCTGTAACATTTAAACAGGAAAGGAAGCATTTACAAGGAAAGATGGTGAAAACACAACTGTTGTCATTTGCTAAAATTTGTATTTCTGAAAACACTTTACAGCGTGTTTTTAGAGTGCTAGGATAACCTACAGCCATATCAGTATAAGACTTTTACCTCTATATTATTAAATACAGAGCATAGTATTTAAACTACATAAAAATATTTTTTAGTGCTAGAAGTCTAGTAAGAATGCAAAGGCATATACGAAGTGGGCATGACAGCATTTATCAACAAATTCAAGTACAATGTAAAAACTTGTGTTACATAGTGGGATGAAATAAGCAAAGTAAGTGAACCACTGAGCAAGAAACCATTACCTCTTTATGTGATTGATTTTATGAGGTGCTACTATACTGCCATCATGAGCTAGTATTTAGACAACCAACACTAAGAGTCTCAAAACTGCTGTACCTGACAGTATCCAATTTGGGGATTCCTGTATGCATAAGCTGTAAGAACTCTCCTGAGTGCAGAAATTCCTGTGTCACTTTGAAAAGCAGGATGCTCAGGTAAGGAGCGACGTAAATCTCGTTCAATTTCATCAGTAGCTAAAGTGCACGTTCCTAAGGACTTTTCCACCAACTCAGTGTAATAACCAGGGTTGGACGCCATATCATTTACAGCACCTGCCAATACATTGTATTGCACAGTATTAGAGGACAACAGTAAAGTATCTACATGATTGTCTGCAATTTGTATAAAAAATTTTGGTGACTACTGAGGCACCTCATGCATCTCCAGATATTACTGCAGTAATGTATCAGAGTAATTCTACTGAAATCAATGGAATTACTCTGAAATTAAAACAGAAAAGCAAAATAAAATAAGGCTTGGAGGAAATCTCAGTCACTTTCCATTACAAAGTTAATTTTTACTTACTTTTTTGTTTCATTGCTGGGGGGAGGAAACTTCCTTTCACCTACAATTTTACCCAAGTTTTCTGGCAAACACAATGCCTTTCCATTTGTAGAGCTGGGAACAGACTAGAAAAACTATGCAAAGGACTGATATTTACCTAATTAATTCCATAACTTTTGTGCCAACACCTTCCAAGACAGAGATACCGGTCTGGGAACAGAAGCATAAATTCCTGTGTAAATGCTCAAAGAACACTAGCAAAGATAAGTCCACGTTCACATGTCCTCAAAAGGAACTACCATACAGTAGGCTGAATGAAGAGTATAAAATGCATTTGTTACGATAAACAGATCTTCTGGAACAGCAGAAAGCTCTGCCCAGGGGAACACAGTGACTGGGTGGCTCCTCAAAATCTGCAACTCATTTTCTGAATCTGACACAGGCTTCCTGTATGACCCTGATCAAGTCAGTGGCTGCTGCTTTTCTAAGTGTTTCAGTGAATGGGAACAGAAAGCACACAGAGGTGTTGTAAAGCAGTGTCTTAATACCCTGGGACGCCATTTCCTCAAGTTAAGTGCTCTGACACAAGCGTGTTCTACAGAAGAAAGCCACAAAAGCACACTCAGAGCTTTGGCAAGAGATCCCATATGCATAGGAAAGTCCACAATTCCTGTACATCTCACTCTTTAAACCAAGCAGCAGCGTACAGCAAAGAGCTGCCAATAACTAGGGCCAAATTCTCTGCCAGGAAAACATTTCTTTTTTGTGTGTCTGGCAATGCTATTCTTTCAGAAAGCTTAAATCAAAACAATTGAAACACAGTCCCACAAACATGCTTTTCTTTTTAGCAAGTAAAGAGGCTTTGCTGAAACTGATTGTCCCCTGGCACAGCATGTATTCTTATTGTTATTTTTCAGTTGAGTTTGTTGTAAAAGAAGCAGATGCAGGTTTAGTTTGAATCAATGCAAAACAAAGTAATAGACAAAATCATCCTGTTCATCATTTTGAAGTGTCTTTCTTCAGAAAGATCTGGATAAATTGCCAGAGATAAGAGCATTTTTTGTCAGACTACGTTCAGTCAGTAACTAGAACGTCCATACAGTAGAGTCCACAAAATATATCAATTATACTTGCTATGCAATACCTGAGAAGAGTAGCCAGAGCTCTCCTCTTAATGCCTCCGGGATCCCTCTTACAACTAGGTCTCGAGTCTTCTTTGTTCGAAACATACTGACACCATGTCCCCGTTCAACAAAGAGGATGTTCCAGGACTGTTCTTTCATTTTTTCTTTCAACTATGAAAAGCAGATGACGACAAGCATTAAGTATATTGGGAGGTTTTCCTCATGTTTCAGAGAACAGAACCAAATTTTGCTCTCACTTCTATTTATATAAACTGGAAATTGGCAGCATTGGCATCCATATTGATAAGCAAAATGAATGCTGATGCAAAACAGAGCAAAATCTAACCTGTGCATAGTGTGAGTTTGGCATACAATGCAATCTCCTACATGACCTACTATTCTTTAAAGTATATTATTACAAGAATGTCTATACCAGATCAGACAAAAGGTAAATCTAATCCAGTACCCCATCTGACAGAAACCAACAGCAAGTGCCACAGGACAGTAAGGTCAAGCAAACATCTGCAAAATCCTCCTCCATCCTCCAGCAAATAGAAGCACAGGCAATTCCTCAGCAGAGGCAATCTCTCTGAATCTAAAAACACAGAGCAGATTTTTCCCTGCAAATTGCTTTCTGGACCCATACAAACCTGCTGCCTTCTAACTTCACTTGAAGCCCCCTTGTTGCTGTATTAAGACAGCAAACAATCACTCCCTTTCACCTTTTTCAGGCCACTTCTAAGTTCAACTTTTTCTTTACTTCCCACTTGAGAATTATTCCAACCCATAAACAGCAATAACTGTATGCAAGCTGAATTTTCATTTTAACTGAAGTCACCACCATCTATTTGTTACACTTTATTGTTCACTATTCTGCTAAATCAATAGGTAGACAGCCCTATTTGTCAACCTTAGATTGAGCCATCTGCAACTTTGACACCACATCAGCAAAAGCTGCATTATTATCAAAGGACCACGAAGTACTAGGGACTTAAAGGGAGTCAATGAACAGTGATAAAGCAGTCAAGGAGCTAACCAGCGCAAGGTGCAACTGTGCAGACAAATTCTGCCATCACACTTCTCCTGAGGCGTCCCAAAAATTCATTGCCAGCATAATGGATAGGAAAATTCAACATTTGATATAATTCCTATGGCAAAAAATTAGAGGTACATTAAAACTTCCTCTTGTAAGATTCTTTTTCAGCTATTTCCATGTAAATACATATATACACACATATATATACACATATATACAAACAAATCTGCTTATTTTAACTTGGGCCAATTTTAAAATATCCCATTTCTTTTTGCTGCTTTGTGATAAACAGCGTAACATTTTCTTGGTAAAGGGTAAATCAATAGAAGGAAAAAAGATTAAATTGAATGAAAGCAGTAGAAAAGACAACCAGGAAAAACAGGATGAAGAGAAGGTTCAGATTGCTTATGTGCGGTGGCAGGTTTCTCTGTGCTCATTTGAGAGCTCTAAAAAACAAACTACTAGAAAAAGTATTTGGCCATGATGGTGCAATGAAATCAAGCAAGTGATTATTTGCGAAGTCAATTCACTGTCACAGACACCTGCTTAATTACTCTGATAAATTAACATATTTTGATTTCAACCTGTCTATGAACTGTTCTTTGCTAACAGCAATAAAAATCTACTAATTCTGTTGCAGACGAAATAGTATCGCACACAAACTCAACAGGCAAAACAGGTTGCTTCCTTTTTTTGATTCATCATGCTTTGTGGCATTATATTAGTTGACAGATTTGAAACAGAATGGCTACAAATGGTGGAAACCACACAGAGAGATGGCATGACATCAGTGTTATTATTCTCCTACAGTTTCTCAGTCTTTCCTCAGTTTATTTACATGAGCTCCAAATACCACTAGGAGAGAATCAATAATCAGGAAAATTTGCAGAATGAAGTCTAGTTGGATTAAGGAGGGGAACTAATAGCTGAAAACACTTATGCCCATATAGATTTTACATTTAATCAAATATTTAACAATCAGATAGAATGCTTTTACAAACTAGCAATTTCTGTCAACATAGAAGATAACAGTGTATGCATCTGAACTTCAGTAGGACCAGATACGTAAATAAAACCTGCTTCACAGAATGAAAACTGTCAAAAATTCCCTGTTCAGACAAAATTGAAGTAGTAGAAACAGTGAAATAGATCCTTTGTAAAGATTACTAATAAACCATTGATTATGCACCTAAAACGCAATTCAATTTCTCTGAAGAAAAGCAACTGATGAGCAGATGCTCCAACTCATGCGAGGCTCCAGGGCTGAGACAGGGTGAACATTGCCACTACATTTCCTGTGCACGCAGCAGGAAGATTTAACATTGTTAAAGCAATTAAAGGTGCCAAAAGGAAAAGTAGATTTTGTTCACTTTTGTTCAACATACTATAAAAAGCAGAACTTAAAAATCTGGATTCCCTTTTCTCCTGCCCAAAGGGTGTTTATTTTCTGGTATTTCTAATATCAAAAATTCCATATCTTAATTTACCCAGTTCTGCTGAAAGACTGGATTTTAAAATAAAACCTTTCTGTCTTCTTCCAGACACTATGGAGAAGCAAAAATAGGATGTCTTACTGCAAAAACAACTAAAGAAACATTCTCCAGAGCATAACTTTGTTAGACACAAGTGCAAAAAAAGGAAGCAAGGAAGAAATTAAGTCAATTTCTTGATAACATTCTCCTTGCTCCCAAAGAGTTTGTAGTGACTTTGTATCTTGACAATTCAGACAGATATGAAACATGTTCACTATCATAAAACAAACAGCCAACTCTTCCCTGAGGGGTGGAAGAGCAGGAGGAATTAGCTCCATGAAGATAAGGCATATCATTATTAAACAAGTTGAGCAGAAAATTGAATGGAGCCATGAAGAAGCACCCTGTGGACTCCAAATACAGAAAATGCAGATGAAAGAAGATTGGCAAAGCCTCAGAGGAAATCAGCAGCCTTGCTGGAATACATTTTGAATATACTTCAGTCCTTTATAATTAGATTCCAAAAACTGTTGGCCATTATATCCCTTACCATTTTAGAGTCTAGATTCTCAGCATCCTGAGGATGGTAGACAGTCATTAGGGCTTCTGTACTGACAGTTTTGCTGTTATCTCTCTGACCCATCTTTGATGGTCCCACATCAAAATCCTTTGGACTGTCAGAGGCAGAACTAACTGCAGCCTTGAAAAAAAAATTTAACAGTGGTAGTTATAAATGCCAAACAATACTTCAAGAAGCAGCACTGATACCAGAAACCGTTTTGCTTCTAGACGATCATTGTTTATGACACTAAGTTACAGGTACCACATACAGACTTCCAAAATAAATTAAAAACAGCAATCCCTGCTCTGCACAGCTAGGCTTTCAAGAAGCTGCACTTGGGGAAAAAAAAAAACCAACATCCATCTCTATAGCCAAAAACTTAATTATGAAAGGACAAATATTCATGAGAACTGTAATAGACAGGGAGGCCTGACCATCCATCACCACCAAAGTCAAAAGAAAAACATTCATTTAAATGGAGCCATATACTGAACTATACAGAAATGCTACGAGCATTTAAAAACCAGCATTAGAACCTGGATTGCTTTTCAAAACCTGATGGAAAACAAAGTAGAAGAACCCAAAACAGAATGCATTCACAGTAGCACCATTGTTTAACACATTCTCTTTCATATGAGCACAGTTATTTATTTTTCCACACCTTAAAACCAGAGGTACAAATAATGCAGATATAACCCAAAATAAGGTAATCTAAAAGGGAATGCCCTGAGCAGCAGACCTTACCACTCAGGTCTCCCAGGGCTGTGCTGTACGCTTATCAGCTGAGCATTTCTGCTGATATCAAACTACCTTGCTTTTATTACTCATTTTTGCCTTTTAATCCTTAAGAATCAAAATCTCAAGGTAGAGAGCTGATTATTTTCTACCAAAAGGTATTTATTTGTATGCTTCTCCACTCTTACAACTGTCACTTTAGAGGCTACTCCAGCTGATTCTATTTAGCTTTTTCCAGGGGAAAATCTTTAGGGAAGAGATACAGCAACTATAATAAGTAATGCTTGTTAGGGATGTTTTGTCATTGCTTTCTTACTTCTCATGCATGAAACTACACATACAGATTTCTTCACATTTAGAAATAACCTTACAATCACCATCAATTTCCTGAGTCAAATAGTCAGCTGGCAAAACCCAACACAGCTACATTTTACATGAGACTGGTGGACTTTTGTTTTAATGCGAAGGGTCTGAAGGCAAGAGATGGGAACATGATTCTTTCAAGAGAAAAAAAATATATTTAGACAACTTGCAATCTAGAGGTACAGCAGACATTGTTACCCATCTTGTGTCTAGATTCAGGCTTAAATATAAATGTATTGCATTACACAGCAAAATTACTGACAATGATACATGAACTCTTAGTAAGACTACACGACCTTATTCCTAGAAACAGCTACTAAGAAATCAGAATTAGCAGAGCAGTTACCTCTGTATTTATGGTGTGTTGTGGACTTGAAGTTGCATTGCATTTCATTCTGAGCTTTGCCACAAGCTGTTCAAAATCTCTAACCTCCGTGAAACGAAAAGCTGTTTTTCCTTTGGTACTAATGCTGACTCCTCTGTTGGCTGGATCTGTCTTATCCACCCCTGTGACCTACGGAAGCAAGGATACATAAATTAGGCAAGAAATTTTACCAGCTTACTTCTAAAAGAGAAAACCTGTTAAAAATACATGTGTACATGAAACAGTAGTATGAAGCACCACACAAACAGAATTAGTAATGCAAGTAACAAACACTACTTTTAAAGCTCAGTGGTCTGGAGCTATTTTAGCACAAGGTAATAAGTATTATGTAATAGATTTTTGACAGAGCATCAAAAATCTTTGAAAATGTTTACCCAGCTGTACGTGCTGAGCTTATTTGAAAATCTTGCCTCCTTCTACCTGCTGAAGCTATTACTTTTTTTCTTACCATCCAAAAGCAGACAAAACTTCGCTTTTGCAAGTAATCAAATGAAACAAGTTTCACAAGAATGAATTTCCACTGAGAAATACCCTTTCAAAGACAGCTGTCATAACATGACAGCTGGAGCTGATCTTAATTGCCATGATGGAACAGTTACAGATTAGAGCAGTTAGTACACTTTAATAATGCAAGTACAAGTGAGACAATCACGAATAGCTAGACTGACTGCCATTGCCGATGTGTTTACATTGTTATAGGTAAAGAATGAAGGATGGTTGAAATAAAGTAACTCTGCAGTACTGTAGAACAACAGTGAGGGCCTGACAATCCACAAGAATAAATTGAGAGTCAGCTCCTTTAACACAGCCTCTTCTTGTTTTTCCCAGGTTATAGAAGTCTCTATTGTTTGCAGGAGTATTTACAGACAATCAAATAAATTGCTTTATCTGGGTGGAGAGCACCAAGTCTATTGCTGCAATTATCTCAGCTCAGCCCTCTATGTCCGGAGTCTTATGTCAGGCGGTATGTACACTGAGCATGTAGAGGAATTACAGTGCAGTTACAGAACCTGGTTAATTTTTAGGCTATTGTACAATATGTCTGTGTGCTGATGAAAAGCTTTTAACACTGGAAGACTGAAATGCGGCAATGTCCCAGGTCACATGAAGTCAAGAGAGGGATGGAGAAGGGTTTTTTTTCCAGAAGTTATTCCACAGTCTAGCTATAGTACTCTAGAGAAATATGAATGCTGTGTCCTTTACAACATGGTCCTCATTCCGTCTGTTGAGGCTATCAGCTGTAATGGCATTGGTACTTGTTCACTGATGGCTGTCAATAGATTTTCGTATAGACTTTTGAACAGACAGCACCGCTCAACTGCTGCAAAAAGAATTGCACTATTGAGCTAAGAAAGAAACACGGCAGAGCAAATACTAATCTTCAAGATCCTTTACCCTCTCCAATTCTTTACTTTTTATCTTGAGAATCTCTCATTAACTCAACTTCAAGAATTAAGCATAGGCTTTTTCATTTAAAACTATTAAAAAATTTCAATTCTGTACCCAGCTACAGAAATCAGAGTAAATAGAAAAGGGAAAGAGGATACAGGGAACAAAGCTGAAACATGAAAGCAGTTCTATAAACCGACAAACAGAATTCCTACATGCAGTATCCAAGGTAGGGGGAAATGTATGACATCATGTAAAGTAAGCAGATTCTAATGAAAATCTGCTAAAGTGGCATTAAACTACACAAGTGCAAAACTTCTGGTATAACTGGCTCTGACTTGTAGTTTGTATTACCTCTCTCAATGGAATGATTACACTGCACAGGCTGCCATCCTGGCTAGCAAAGCAGATGTAGTTTTCTGAAATACACATTTTCCCATGGGTGTTGTAATGACTGAAAGGAACCCATAAGAAGCACTCATGAACTTCCTTCAAGGTCTCTTCTTTGGGTAGCCTGAAGAATGCACTAAACTGCTCACTGTGGGCACGGCTCTCTAGGCCTCTAGATTAAAAACAAAACAAAAAACAGGGTAGGAGAGAGAAAAGAAAAATTAAATAAGTTTAAAATGTATTTACAAATAGAAAAGTTAAAAATACCTTGGGAAAAGACAGTAAAACATCATGCTCTCCCATAATCTGTGGGGTCGATCTGGAGGGTTCAGTGTTTTGCCTGAAGAGGCAACAAAGGGCAGGACCACACCTATCTATATACACCCACTTAACAAAATACTTAGACACTTCACTAAACAGGAATAGATTCATAGAATCATAGAATCGTTAAAGTTGGAAAAGACCTTTAAGATCATCAAGTCCAACTGTAAACCTAACACTCTGAAGTCCACCACTGAACCTTGTCCCTAAGTGCCTCATCCACATGTCTTTTAAATACCTTCAGGGACGGGGACTCCACCACTTCTCTGGCCAGCCTGTTCCAGTGTCTGACAACCATTTCAGTGAAGAAGTTTTTCCTAATATCCAATCTAAACCTCCCCAGTGCACCTTCACGCCATTTCCTCCTGTCCTATCACTTGTCACTTGGGAGAAGAGACCAACACCTGCCACTCTCCAACCTCCTTTCAGGTGGTTTTAGGGAGCGATAAGGTCTCCCCTGAGCCTCCTCTTCTCCAGACTGAACAACCCCAGTTCCCTCAGCCCCTCCTCATAAGACTTGTGCTCCAGACCCCTCACCAGCTTTGCTGCCCTTCTCTGGACACGCTCCAGCACCTCAGTGTCCTTCTTGTAGTGAGGGGCCCAAAACTGAACACAGGATTCGAGGTGCGGCCTCACCAGCGCCGAGTACAGGGGCACGATCACCTCCCTACTCCTGCTGCCACACTGTTTCTGATACAAGCCAGGATGCCGTTGGCCTTCTCGGCCATCTGGGCACACTGCTGGCTCATATTCAGCCGGCTGTCAACCAACACCCCCAGGTCCTTTTCCACCGGGCAGCTTTCCAGCCCCTCATCCCCAAGCCTGTAGCGTTGCATGGGGTTGTTGTGACCCAAGTGCAGGACCCGGCACTTGGCCTTGTTGAACCTCATACAATTGGCCTCGGCCCATCGATCCAGCCTGTCCAGATCCCTCTGAAGAGCCTTTCTGCCCTCAAGCAGATCAACACTCCTGCCCAACTTGGTGTCATGTGCAAACTTACTGAGGGTGCACTCGATCCCCTCATCCAGATCATTGATAAAGATGCTAAACAGAACTGGCCCCAATATTGAGCCCTGGGGAACACCACTTGTGACTGGCGGCCAACTGGATTTAACTCCATTCACCACAACCCTTTGAACCCGGCCATCCAGCCAGTTTTTTACCCAGCGAAGAGTGCGCCTGTCCAAGCCATGAGCAGTCAGTTTCTCCAGGAGAATGCTGTGGGAAACGGTGTCAAAGGCTTTACTAAAGTCCAGGTAGACTACATCCACAGCCTTTCCCTCAAAAGCATATTCCTACTCAGTAAAGCACTTTGCTGAATCAGGGCCTACAAGTAGTGCAGAAAAACATACTAATAGCCTAATCTGCTCTGTTTCCCCACCCATCAGAATAGTCCATTTAAACCTAAAATAAGTTTTGGCTTGACAGAAGGTTAATTAGCTAGAAATGTAGCACACGTTGTAAACATCTGCCCTGGGCTAATTCTTCACAGATACCTGCAGACAGAAAAAATGTTTTGGTTGTAGAGCAACATCCCTCTCCAGCATTGTTACCAAACTGAGGTATCAATTACCCAAGAAAAACAACCTAAAACAGGTTTTATTATCAGTGTATTATAAAACTAAACAGTTGGGTTTTTTTCTTAAATCATAGGTGCATGAAGCTTTAAGTAGGAACAATTATTAGAAAAACGCTTTATCATAATTTCTGATTTGCAGATAGGTAACATTTTCCAACAAAGATTTAGTCCCTTTATGTAAATTTAAGTTACCTAACAACAGACTTGCTTTTCCTGGTTACTTTTCACAGTAAATAGCTTTGGTCCACAGATCAAAACTTGAACATTTGAGTGAGAATTTGGACAGCTCTCTGAGGAAAAGGCAACATTTGCTTCAAGAGAAACCAGAACTGAAGAGAAACCATAAAATTACTACAAGGAATAATCACACATCTTCCTTGAGAAGGAATGACCCTAACTGTCAGGTTACTTACATACATATCTTTTCCACTGCCTAAAATACTGTCATAAATAAGGAAAGCCATGTACCCATCTGCAACTCATTGATTTTATCACCCATCTCCAGTGGCAGAAAAGCCATGCAGTTATTATTTACACATTTATTAAATGATTTATTCTCCACCTTATCCTTCCTAATCAGGTCTCTTTGAAGACACTGCAGCTTCATTCTTAATTTTCTAATCCTAAATGCTGCTGGAAGACCTTTTAAAAATTCAAACTACTATAAACCCTATAGTTGAAGACCAGCTCTGAAGGTTTGATCACTTCCTGCCTTCATACAGACTTTTGATACTGCAAAGTAACAATAAATTACAATGCCTTGCATTGCTTTGATCCCAAATTTTAATGAGACACGTGTTTAGGAGAACACCAGCTTTGCTGACATTTACATATCTCCTTGAGACAAGGATTCTCTTCCCCTTTGCCTAAAATAGTACTGGGCCCAGAGCAGGCAGTCTCTAAGTAATTACCTCTTGGTGATCTGCAGGGGGTCATGAAGGACTAGGTCATTTTCAAATGTCTCCTTGTCAAAAAGTCTCCTAACAGCATAGTTTGCCAGCTGCTCCATGAGAAGGAACGTTTCACTAATGTGCAAAAACATGGAAAAATAGTGATCTTCCCCACGGGAGCCCACATGAATGTTCTCTGTCAGAATCACATTGGAAGTTTTCTCAAGTTTTGATATTTCATCCCAGGAGATAATAAGTTTTACTGAAAATACAAATATAAGCAGATGTGAGTAACTTCTCGTTAGCTGCTACCCTCATATTAAAAAAGAAAAGTAGTAGTCAACAGCACTAATAAAATATCATTAAGCAATATAGTTAAATGATAACACACTTTGAAAGGGCTACAAACTCACAAGCACAAAAAGCACTCTCTTCACAATTCCTATAAAATAATTCCATTAGAAAGAATTTTATAGAAAGGAAAACATTAAAGACACACCATGTATGAAAATACAAGCTTACATCACCTTTTCTTTGCTCTCATGTGAAACTGCAAATTTCAAACAAACACCATCAGAAAAGCCACCCCACTTTAATAGTTTACCAACAGGGCTTCTAAAAGTAAATCGATCATATATTGGCATTTAGAGGAACCTTGCCCATTAGCTATGACATTTCCCAATACAAATGAAAATTAGCTTAGAAAGGATCCTACTTTCTTTATGCTTTCTAGTTTTCAGATAAATACAGTTATAGCTCACACTATTAGAGGCAGTTCGGGCATTTCAAACTAATGTTACACAGGAAAAAAAAAGATATGTGCAATTATCACCAGTGCGTAGTGCACCCATGTGAAATATTAAGTCTGTATGTGAAGAAATAACTGTAATCCTCACAGACTGAATTAATACGCATCATGAACTAAAGATGATGGACAACTTTTAGTTACAGTCAACTGCAACAGGTCTGCCCTCTCTCTGAAGCTTATATAGAGGAAGAAAACTAATGGACATTGTGTAGTAAGCTACACAAATGTATTCATTTCCATAAAGTGTTTTATGTTTGCAGTTTTTTCTATTCTGTGTTGACATCTGCTCACATGGCAAAGTAGCTCCCTTAGGACATAGGAAGAATTCTTCCAAATCTGAAAGATAAACAGTAAAATGTGAAGGAACTACCATTAGTATCAAGGCTTACTTACTTTCTGCTCCCAGCAAAAAAGAGTAAAAGCTAAGGAAGTTGGTACTAAGATAAAGCCATCCTTGACAGGGCACTCTGCCCTTCCAATAACTGCATGAGTAATAGGTAACCAACTTTTCCTGCTCCGGTAATCCAAAACACTTTTCAAACTTCATAAGACCTTCACGAAACTTCTCAGGATCTTCTTCTTTCACAAAAGAACCTTTTCCCTCTTCAGCAATCAAACCCTAAAACAAAAGAACCAGTTACTTTATATACGCATCCATGTGGGTGGGTGTCATATATGCACATGCATACATACAGCGCAGCATTCTCCTAACAGGATAGTAAGTTTTAGAACAGGAAGAATAGTCTGAGGATCAAAACACAGGTCACAAATCAAATGTGCTATTTCAGACTCATCAACCAAGTCTCCCACACAACTTACGCAAGACACACATTCCCAGGTCTCCTGCAATAGATATATTTTCCTTGCTTAATCACAAGAATTCCAGGGCTAAATATTTAGCATATATAAAGTGAACTGTTGCACCTTCACAAAAATATACCACATACTTCCCAGGCATTATTAAAATCATTGCGAAATAATTTATCAACAGTTATAGACCACTATCTAAAGGCATCTGGTGTATCATTTACCAATTAGAGTTTATGTCAAACAACCTTACTTAACTGTGGGGCAGATAAACAGGAACAATGGAGTGTGTTGAAGTTAACAGCCACATACTCAACCAGAAGTAAGTAGCATTACAATGCTGTCCTTTGATATTCCAAAGAGGACATATCATTCATGTAAGTTTAGAGGAAAAAAATACTTAGCCTTTCCCAATTACACCATGTGCCTGTTACTTACCCTTATCTTTCCCTGGACAAAGCTCGTAATATCTTCATTTGAATCAAATACTGATAAAGTCTTCATAACATTGTGTTCTAACCAGTCCCAGTGTTCTGTTATTTCTTCTCTGCTGGATCCTGATTGAAAAGGAAAGTTAGTATTACTTAAAAATAGAACGGACTTTAATCATTTCACTAAAAATATTACTCAAGAGAATACTTAGCAAATTCCCAATTCACAGAGTAATTTACAGACTTGTAATTTGGACTTGTGTATCAAATTTATTGTCCAACTCTTGTGTACCCTAAAAAATGTATTTGGTGTACATTAAAAATGTGCACTGCCGTGCTTTTATCTTTCAAGCCCTTTACACAGCTATATTTCTAGCCTTTACATCCAGAAGCATCTCAGCTTTGTCAACATTGTGTGGCTCAGTGCTGAAACCTGACTTGGACTGACAGTTCCTTCAGCTCAGCAGTACCTCCCCAACACGGATGGCAGAGCATCGCTAGAACACTCCCAGTCTAGTAGTCTAGAAGGTGGGAAATGTGAGATCGAATTCAGGAGACTAAGAAGAAAATGAAATTTGGGTCTTTGATATCCTCAGCTTTGATCACTGGCCGACAAGTTTCTAGAGGAGAACTCCAAGACTTAAACCTCCTGTGCAAAATCCCTTCTAACATGTGTAAGGATGTAAGGAATACATCACTGTAACCAGGAAGATAGCAAAGATTTCTCTTTGGACACTTGAAACAACCATTTTGCTGCTTAAAACAATCAATTGCTGCTTACTCATGTTCAGTGTAAGTCACGGTGTTCTCTCATTCTCTATCAAGTCACATTTTAACTGTATTTCTAACCACGCTAAAGCTTAGGCAATCACTGTTCAGGAAACAATGCCATCCTACCTACAACAAAGTTCTGCTTATGCTGTAATTCCAAACAACACATTGTTTTCATGCAGTTGCAGGCTTCTACAAGAGGACAGAAGCATAGCTGTACCCTGTATGGAAATCATACACCAGAACTAACTCCTGATGCAGGAAAAAAGGCTCACTGATTCATACAAGCTGAATGATCCTTGAAACAACGTTTGGCACAGAATTAGTATTGTTTTCTTCTGGACCCTCTGGGACTCAAACACACGGGAATAAGGACTGTTTTCTTTCCTTTCATTACATATGTGCAAGAGGAGGAGTAACTTAAAAAACCTGTTATCAGTAACTATAAGGAATGTAGAAACCATAGAGCCAAGATAAAATTCAATGTTCAAAAAATATAAATACTGCATTTTCAAACACCTTAGAGAGAAGCCAACCTTGTTACTTTATTTACTTTACACTGCTTTTTAACCGAGGGTTCAGAGAGCTATCACATTCTACATGGTGAATGTCACTGCAACTTCATAGCAAAAAAACCCCCAACTATCTCACCTGAACTTTCCAGAAATATATTTAGATTACTGGTTTACTTCAAATACAAAGGAAGGAACACTCTTACCCACTAGCTATTTTTATAATTAGAAAAATGTGGTAGGCCAAATTCAAAATGCTTATGATAATTCATCTTATTCTTTTCACATACTCAATTACAAATTAGGCAAATGGTAATAAGTAATAAGCAGAGATGATACTAGCGAAACAGTAGTAGAGGTCCAGCAAATTCAATACTGAGTTAGTTCTTTAAAGACAGGTGGCTCCCCATCAGATGGTGGGAGACAGGGAGAAGGAAAAAAGGGAGAGAATTTACATAGGTTTGAATAAAGGGATTCTAGAATATAAATTAATTGGCAGTTTCGTCCTCCACAGGAATGCTCACAAATAAAATCAGTCAGTGTAATCACGTACTATCAATACCCCTAAGCGAGAACACACCTTTAGCAATTTCTTTTTTCTCAATTTACTTTGTAAAGACTAATTAAACAACTTTCAGTGCTCTCCACAGATTTAGTTAAGGTTGCCTTGGGAATTAATAGAAATTGTTCTAAATATGGTTAAATAGTTAGACTGCACTACACAGGGTGGATTTGCAACAATACTTTAAAAAATGACATAAAGAGTAATTAACACAGCAATTAAATCACAAACTAATTATTATTCTCAGACTACACACATAGACCAATTATTTGAGTCACAGTGTGAATCAGAGGCACAGATGTGACACAGTAAAGATGAAAATTTTTAATAAATATTTCAATGATTTAGGGGTACTGTTTCAGATCCTTCATATGTAATGGCAGGAACAAAATGTAGTCTCTTCAATTTCTTCACTTCATAGAAGGAACAATCTGTTTCCTAATACAAAGTGCAACTACATTATGTGGCCTTTTGTTGTAAAATATACTTACACAGCACAGAATTGATATAAATTCAGTCCTAACATGAAGATTACCCTTTGTATTTTCCCAAGGGCTGACCTGATAGCATTAAAATTCCCCACAGTGTATTTCCAACATATTTATCACCTTTTTGATAGCCTGTCACCATCAGTTCTGACTTCTTCAGAAGGAGTCCTAAAATTTTATTTACTGCCAATTCACAAACTGTTCAAATTCTATCAACTTTATAAGGATGCCCTTTTAAAGTGACATGTAACAAACTACATTAAATTGTTATTAAACAGTTCTCTCACTGACTATTGCCCGTCAGAGAAGTCCTTGCAAGACACGAATAGGAGCAGATTAGCATTACAGCATGAAATGTGTAAACTATCAACTAAACATCTAAAAGAACAAATCTGTATTTTGAAAGTAGCTAACTGTATAGAAAAGAAAGCAAGAGGCACAATTTTTCATTGAAGGTGAAGCAATGAAGATTCATAATAAAGCAATAACAGCACAATCCAATAGAACAACAGCATAACAATTATTAGTGGGATTAGTCTGCAGAAGAGGAAGCTGAGGGGAGGCCTTATCGCTCTACCATTACCTGAAAGGGGGTTGCAGAGAGGTGGGTGTTGGTCTCTTCTCCCATGTAACTAGTGATAGAACGAGAGGAAATGGCCTCAAGTTGCACCAAGGGAGGTTTAGGCTGGATATTAGGAAAAATTTCTTTACTGGGAGAGTGGTGAAGCATTGGAACAGGGTGCCCAGGGAGGTGGTGGAGTCACCATCACTGGAGGTGTTCAAAAAACGTGTGGACGTGGCATTGCGGGACATGGTTTAGTGGGCGTGGTGGTGTTGGGTTGATGGTTGGACTTGATGATCTTGCAGGTCTTTTCCAACCTTAATGTTTCTGTGATTCTGTGATACTCACGCATGTAAGTGTTTGCAGAATGGTAGATTTCCTGCAAAGCTCATGTTTTGCCACAGGCACCTAAAAGGAAGGCCTAGAGCCTGGAAAAGTCTAGGTGGAGTCTTCTTTCTTTAAAGAATGCTACTAATTAAAGCATGGAAAAATGAACTAAAATATATGATTCTTTTTCACTGTAATTATAGATGTTTTCAGAGTTTTCAGTAAGTCTAAGAAATAGATTAATTCCACAACAGTGACTTTTTAGCATTAGACCACATGACAATACTAATTAATTTCAATATAAAGGCAAGACCATGCCTCAGAAGAAAAAACAATGATGCTTGTAAAGAATAAAAGAGTCCTCTCAACTTTTGGAATGGAGGTCTCTTTGGACACCCAGTAGACTAAGCAGCCTGTATAAAGGAATTAAGACTTTATTTTTAGGAGAAGCTGCAAAACTTAAAATAAGATAAAAAAAAACCACAACAAAATAAACCCATGCATGCTATCAAAAAGCATGCTCTAGGAAAAATCACATACTCCAACTCTCAAGGTCAATTTTCTTTTCCATTTCCTACTGATTAATAACACAACATGAGAAAGAGAATGAACTTCTTACACTATGAGAGCAAGAGATATGAGGAAGAATTCAGCTCTGACCATGACTGGGAACATGGCTCATTTTAGCAAGCAAAGATAAAGCAGAAAAAAACATTAGGATAAGCAGCTCCTGTTATTCCTACCTACAGCACACTTAGTATTCCCAAGGGTCAGCTTATCCCTATCATCCCGAACTGTGCCACTTTACACTTGAAGCTTACAGAAGAAAAGATTGTGCCTCTGTTATTCTAAGAGAGCACCAAGGCTTTAGTACCTGATGGACTACTGCAGAAAGCACGCAATCTGAAGTTGTAATATGAAGAGTCCATAGACACATTCTGAAAAACTAGAACCACACACTACTGTCAATCACAGGTTTGCAAATAATTTTGAACCATTTAGAGGTCACGGGAATGAATAATGATGTGAGAGGATTAACCCAAAAATGGATCCCATACTTTGTACCCTCATTTTTTTACTTTATAAACTCAGCTTCTAAATCATAGTACATACCGCATGCAATGGACCAGTAGACTTGAGAGTCTGGTGTCTGATGCAGGATGCGAAATGGCGCAACTTTCGATGTAGAATCCAACACCGCATCTAATGTTCCCACGAGAAGACCTGTTGCATTTAAGAAAATGTATACAGCATAGTGAAACTAAGATTTTGAAATGTACACTCACTTCTGATTCCCTTCTTAGTGAATAGGAATGCTACCCAAGTAAGGACTAATGAACTCTGAGAAAATAAGAAGCACAAATGAGTAAAGCAAAAAGTACTCCCAGAGGAACCTCTTTGGGAGGTGATGATATTTTGATCCAGTAAAAGCCGTTATAAACACAAAATGAGGGTGAAGAAGTTTTTTGAGATGACCCCCTTGGAAGCAATAGCCATGTAGTATGGTAAACCAGAGGACAACCTGAAAAGTAACATGGTAGTTCCCAGACTTCAATGAGCACAAGCAGTAATTGAAGTACCTCTTAATTAGTCATTTACTGTTGTTCTGTTTTCCAGTCACAGGAAACAGCTCTTAGGAGTCTGCAATTCCATTACGACTGATTTTTATAAAAATCCCACCGTTTTTACATGAGAACACCATATCATACTTTCTGTATATACAAAAGTTTTGCTGCTCATACCACACTATAGCTAGAAAATGCCAGCCATTTTTCATAAACAGTCTATCAGATGACTCCTACACAAAGTATGGAACACTAATATTTCATCCTACCATCACATGCGTAAGTATATTACATAAAGTGCATTATTCCCATATAGATTATACACCCAAGATACAATGGCCATGTCACCTGCCTGCCACTAAATACTGAATTAGCTCCTATTAAACAGAGTTCAGATCAAAATATACTAATTTCATTAATGAGACTGGGAGCAAAAAGTTTCCTGAGAAAATGAGTATGCATTTTATCTTGGCAGCCAAAATCATTCTGTTTGCACAGTAATAAAAATACTAGCCCAGATATCTTAAAAGTTCCTTTTAAATCTAAGAATCAGGGAATTCTAAAAGAAGAAAAATCCATACAGAAAAAAACACAAGCTTTTGGATCCTGATGCACAAAGTAAGACTTTTTCTTCTTGTTACAACAGAAACAAAAATACAAGCAACAGTATCTTATGCTTCCTTCCTGTATTTCCTATGCTTGCCATCCTTCTAGCATGGCCACATAAATGGAAAGTTCAACTAAAGCAAAGTTACCAAAGCAATCACACAGAGCTTTTATTCTCCTACAGAAGAACTGCAAAATAAGAGACGAGATTACCCCAAAAAAACCCCATGAGAGATGCTGTAAAGTCTGTTCCACAAACCTGCTGAAATCATGGATGCAGGGCATTTCCCCCCCAAAAATGCTATTAGGGTAGAGAGCTTGTATGCAAAGTTAATATATCCCTTATAGCACCTCTAAGTACCCTTCCATGTTTAATGGAAAATGATCTTTCAATTCCGGTTTTTAATATTCTATACACTCATTAGATTTAGATAACTTCTGAGGGATACATTTGAAATTATTTCAGAATTTTTAGGTTGGCTTCTAGTACGTTTTGTTCCACTTTCTTTCCATTAACCCCCTCTCAAATTCTGAAAAATAACAATTGCGAGAGAATACAAGAAAGCAAAGTAAGACAAAATTGAGAAGTCTAGGCAATCATCCTCAGAATGTGGTTTTCCTAAGGATACACTTTCAGCATGAAGCCTGTGTGACTATGTTACTGTGGCTATTAGAGTTTCAGAATGCTTTTGCTTCTCTTCAAAAAAACGGAAGTGAATAACAATGAAGCACACAACAAAAAACCCTGAAGACCAGTACCTTACATCAATCAAAAATCCTATCTTGTCTTGTCTGCAATTCATAGATTGTAAGTTACTGTTGGAAAGTAGATTTTTTTTTGTAGTTTCTAACTGAAGTCAGACATTGAATAGATAACAACATCAATGTCTGTTTAAAGAGCTCTGGCTTACTGAATGAGTCATAACACTGAGCTGATCTCAAAGTTGGCTTTGCTTCAGCAAATGTTTTATTTTTTCATTCACAATTCTCCTAATATCATTTTCTGTTATCATATACAGTACAAGGACATTAGTCACCATTTACAAGGTTAATGCAACTGCTCAGCTTGAGAGAATTATTACAACAGTGCACTAGAAAGCAGCACTCCTCAAAATTCTGTAACAGTTTTTGTCTATTTGGAAGGTCATTAGATTTTAGACATAATAAACTGCATCAGGTTAGTACCAGTCACTTCAATAGTCCCACTACTCAATATTGCTTTGTCCATAAATGCGACATACACTACAGGTTTGCACTTAAGCCAATAAATACTCAGTACATTACAAACTAATTCCACGGCTATGGCCACTGGCATAAGTGCGAGGAATCAGCAGAGTCTCACCTTCTTACCCTAGTCCTGAAAGTGCTCTAGGAGCTGTGAATTTTTTGAAGACTGTATTATCAGTCAGGGTTTCCATAACTACAAGTTTTTGGGTGCTTCTCAGCAAGCACCCCCTCTTATTGCTATTTCCCAATGGGAAATCAAGAACCATGTTCACCCAGGCAAGACAGATCATTGCTGAGCAGTTTGCTGGCACTCTGCTAACTCCATTCACACAAGCCTACTGAAGAATGATTCACTTTCAGGGTTGCAGAGGTTTAAAATTCACCTATATAATGACAAGGATATTAACTGTAAAATAAGGGAGTAGGTAACACAAGAATCAGTAACTGCTGAGCCCAGACACTACCTTTATCTCCAAAAGGGAGGCACAGGGAAAAAGCAGTTCAGCTGTACTTGCCAATCCCTCGCTAATGAAATGTGGTACATGTTGCTCTCAAACAACCAATTTTAGGGACAACCTGCAGAAGGTCATCCACTCTCATGTCTGCTCAAAGCTAGACCCCACAGTTTCTACTGGGGATTCTGCCTAAATCGTCCTCTTGCCTTACCCAGAGAACGACTTCAGGTGTAGATATGGAAGGTGATGCTTATTTACAAGGAGAAAGGGCTCCGCTTTTAGAAAACATATTCAGTTGCATAGCTACTTGAGTAAAACTACTGGGAAATACCCTAGATACTTAAAATCTAGGGGAAAATACCCTAGAAAATAAAATAAATGGCAAGGAATCCAGAATAGCTTTGAAATAAGGATGTGTTCTTCCACAAAGTCTCTAAAACATTTGGTTAGCAAAATATCAACGTTAGCTGCAGAGACATGCACCAAAACATATCAGCAATGAATTCTGCTCTCAGTTGTACCAATTTACAGCAATGAAGCCAATATGTTACATGAAAATAACTGCCCAGCATTTTGCCGTTTGGGGACAACACCACTTTGTTCTTCTATATTCATTTCACCAAGTACATCAAGAGGGTACTAACATTCGCCTTCTTTTTTTGGTCCTTTTCAACCTACAATCTCAAAGATATTTTTTTTTTTCCTGGAATAGCTGTCAGTTACATCTTTTTTACTGCTGATGAACTTCTTTATTTTAAATATGTATATTATACCCAGCAATCTGACTACTTCCTATCCTTTGTGGGACTACTGTAATGCGAACAGAATAATGTAAGTTCCATTTTACCAATAAAGAATTGGAAGCAAAGAAAACATGCTGTTGTCTTTTTTTAAAAGAGCACTATTGTTCTGAAGCAAAGTTAGCACAAGCCTGTTCTCTCCTCTAATACATAACAGTACCTTTGAGGTCAATAATTAAAAATTATACTAAAACTGGATCAGACAGCCTCCTGATTTGCTACACTAGAAGTGTTAAGGGACATAAAATATTTGTAAGACTGTAAGAGTTCCTTACAAACAGAAATGTTCTATTAGTACAACACTGGTGAGCCCCATTACACTAAGGATTTTGAAAAGCAGACACTCTGATGTACAACTGAGTTCTCTCTCTTAGTTTATTTACATCATCATAGAAAGGAGCTGTTTGAAAGTACTGTAAAAGCTTCCTCTGAGTGTCAACAACTGCAGAGAGTGATATTCTGAAGCTACAGTCAGCTTCATTTCAGCAATAATTGCTCACTTCTACAATCTGAAGAATTCAAAGGCTCAACAGAGCAGAACCAAAGGGGAAAAAAATACTGTAAAACAAGTAAGTTTGTGATAGATAGCTGTGGTGGGTAGACCCTGGCTGGATGCCAGGTGCCCACCAAGCCACTCTATCACTCCCCTCCTCAGCTGGACAGAGGGAGAAAAAATACAACAAAAGGCTCATGGGTCAAGAGAAGGACAGGTAGATCACTCAGCAACTACCCTCACGGGCAAAACAGACTCCACTTGGGTAATTAATTTAATTTATTACCAATCAAATCAGAGTAGGGTAATGAGAAATAAAACCAAATCTTAAAACACCTTCCCCCCACCCCTCCCTTCTTCCCAGGCTCAACTTCACCCCTGATTTCTCTACCTCCTCCCCCCAAGGAGTGCAGGGGGATGGGGAATGGGGTTTGTGGTCAGTTCATCACACCTTGTCTCTGCCGCTCCTTCCTCCTCAGGGGGAGGACTCCTCACACTCTTCCCCTGCTCCAGCGTGGGGTCCCTCCCATGGGAGACAGTCCTCCACAAATTTCTCCAATGTGAGTCCTTCCCACAGGCTGCAGTTCTTCACGAGCTGCTCCAGTGTGGGTCCTTTCCCCGGGTGCAGTCCTTCAGGAACAGACTGCTCCAGCGTGGGTCCCCCACGGGGTCACAAGTCCTGCCAGCAAACCGGCTCCAGCGTGGGCTCCTCTCTCCACGGGTCCACAGGTCCTGCCAGGAGCCTGCTCCAGTGTGGGATCTCCATGGGGTCACAGCCTCCTTCGGGCATCCACCTGCTCCAGCGTGGGGGTCCTCCATGGGCTGCAGGTGGATATCTGCTCCACCATAGACCCCCATGGCTGCAGGGGCACAGCCTGCCTCACCATGGTCTTCACCAGGGGCTGCAGGGGAATCTCTGCTCCAGCACCTGGAGCATCTCCTCCCTCTCCTTCTTCACTGACCTTGGGGTCTGCAGAGTTCTTTCTCACATATTCTCACTCTTCTCTCCTGGCTACTCTTGCGCAGCAGTTTTTTCCCCTTCTTAAATATCTTATCCCAGAGGTGCTACCACCGTCACTGATGGGCTCGGCCTTGGCCAGTAATGGGTCCATCTTGGAGCCGGCTGGCGTTGGCTCTATCAGACACAGGGGAAACTTCTAGCATCTTCTCACAGAAGCCACCCCTGCAGCCCCCCCACTCTCAAAACCTTGCCACGCAAACACAATACAATAGCAAACATCCTTCATTTTGAATCTGTCACACTTCAAGAGCTAAAACCATTTACAGGCATTGTCCTAAGCTTTCAGCATATGATTCTTAGGTACACAGAGACTCCAGAGACTCCTACAGAGGATACCTCACAGCAAGAAAGCCTAGAGCAACCTTAAGAGAGGTTTTAAATAGCCATGTCCTGACAACTAAAATTTCTAGGTTTGAAGAAGTATAAATGTGGAGAATAAAAGTAATGAACTTCAAATGAATTTTTTTAGTTGTTTTTGTACCATAAAGTCAACCTGTTCATAAATTGTGAATTGAAAAGAAAAATAAATCTTGATGGCAATGTAATACCTAGATACAACAGCAAGGAATAAATTCAATAGGAACAGTATGTGAAATACACAGATTTACTACAAAACTGAAATCTGTTGCATAAGTAAGCATAAGTAAGCATAAGTAAGCAAAGACAAATTCAAATATCCCAACTACAATTTAAATGGACTGTATTTTTCAGCAAAACCTTTTTTAAAAACATAATCAGAAGATGTAGGTCCATTGAAATCCAAACTACCAGAGTAACATAGCAGACCCTATGTAACTTCCACAAAGGCTTCTCTGGTGCAGGATATAATCTCAGGGGAGAAACACACATCCAGAGTGAACTGTTGCCAAATTACAATGCAGGAGATCCAAACTGTAAATCCCTACTACAGTAAATATTTATTTACAGAGACAGGGTAAAGCTTCATTCCGTAACAGAAAATAGTTTTACAGAGATTTTGGTTCAGTTTTAAAAAAAAGACTGAAGCCCCAGTTTTCACCGGATAAACTACGATACAAATACATACCATATAAACCATGAAAAGCCATTGTCTCTGTGTATTTGATTTAAAACACATGAACGCCAGCTTGTGAATAAGACTCTTTTTTCTATTTCCTCAAATTAAGCACAGAACTCTTTTTTGCTTAATTTTGTTTCCTAAGTGAACTTGATCTCGTGACTAAGAAACCTCAGCTTAATGAAATACTGAGCATGGGCTGCGATGCAAATGTTCTTAGTCCATTGAGATGTAAAACAGGCTAGTTTAAGCCTTCAGTGAAAAAAAAGATTTCATCTCCATTTACAATAGCTCAAGTACATTACGGTCAGTGGTTATGACTCAGGTAAGACAACAGTAACTCATTAAACTAAACTAAGGTATGTATCCAAGCCCTTGTATGGCAATCTATCTTGCCTATCTGTGGGAATAAAGATATCCTTGAAAGAAGGGAAAATTAGAAGCACAACTCTGAAAAAAGGTAAGTATTAGTCTCCTTGGTAGGTAGAGAAAATGTATCGCAAATATCACAGCTCCTCCTTATCTTTGCTTCTGTACAGCTAAAAAAGCTGTATAACACGAATTGGGAAGCATGTGCTGGTCATTTTCCTACCTGTCACCCCCAAATGTAAATATGCTTCTTAACAGAGTGGTGTTATTTGTCTCACAAATATATGCACTGCAAAATAATCTTTGCTACAGCTGCTGAAAAAAATACGCAGCATAGATCATTTCAGACCTTTATTAATCTAGCAAGTTTTCCTTTTGATTCCTATCACAGTTGAGGACCTGCAGCAAGCAAGCCACACCAAAAGCTCAGTATGCTAAAACACCAGCAGGTGTAAATGATTTCTGCCATTTATTCTAACACTGTATAATTAGTGATGTCACAGCACAGACCTTTAAGTATCGAAAAGCAAGCATCTTCTTTGCTGCATACCGAGTCTAGCTACAGCGCAAGTTTCCTCTCCGGTCCCGTGGTTCCTACCAAAATAAATTTCTTTAAGTTTGTACAAAGATCACCAAGTACTTTTTTAATTGGTCCACCACAAAATTCTGTTAGAGACAAGTCCTTGCCACTGATATCCACTACTTGATAATACTTTAATATTATTCCTTTTGACAGATAACAGATAAGGAAAATTTCCCCAGAGCACACATACAAGCCTAGCTCTGTCTCCCCTTCCTCCAAACTCCTGTGCCTGCAAAGTAGCTAGCAATGAAGCAGACAACAAGCTACATCTTTCAAAAAGCAGGAATACCAGCAGGGGCCTTCTACAGATTCAGGATGGCAATAACTGCCACAGGAAATCCAGGACTTGAAGAGTCAGGGGTTTTCCCTACCTTTCCAAGCACAGCACATACACAAGTAGAGAAGACTAGTTCCAACCATGTATTTCATCGATAAGTTCTTCTCCTCTCACAGTTGCATTTTACTTAAATTTCTCAAGTGGAAAGAGGCACATTGAAAGAATGGAAGCAGAAAACAAATAATTTGTTTTCCGAAATTTCAGTGAAAGACTGGTATTTTATGACACCAAGTACTCATTCATATAACTACTCCAGGAATACCCATCTCCTAATTAAGGTCCTGTCTAACCAAAACAACACCTTTGTGACCAACATGCTTAATCTCACTAGACCTTGGTTACAGCACGTGCATTCACAACACAGGTTTTCTGTCATCATAACTGCGCTTCAGCACATGGGCCATTTTGCCTAACTATATTCTTATCTATACACTCTAAAAAAACCTGAGTAGTTCTACCCTAGCAGCTCTTGAGAAGACGGAACAACCAGTGATCACACAGTTGCACTGCCAGACATAGAGCAACATACTTTGCGACAGCCTATTGCATGCTGAATTATCAGATGTAGAACCAGTCAAACAGGTTACAGCATCCGTAACCTTAGGTGAGACCTAAGAAAGGAAACAGAATGAAATGTAAAGCTAAGCAAGTGCATACCTGCAGGAAGAAAGCCAAGGCTAAGCAAAACCAGCACAAGATATTTCTGTCCATTTTTATCCACACTAGCCAACTCAGAACTATGCTGTGTGTGGACACAAGCCGTAAGAGCTAACTGTATCATCTACAGATTACAAATTGGTTCTGCTGTAACAGTCATTCCAGAAGGGTCATACAAACAAATCCAAATGCAGCCTTCTTTCTAAACCTAGGACAGCACCAGAATTCCCAGTCTTCATTCAGGTAAGTGTCTCTGATGCCATGTATCTTTTTCTCCTCGGCCTGTGCCTTCTCCTGCTACTGGCTGCTTCCTCAAAACTCACATCTCCCCTCCTTAAAGTCTGTCTTACCAAGTATACTCCTGTATTGTTGGGAATCCTTTGCTACTGCCTCCTCAGCTAGTCCCCATTACTGCTCTTCAAACCCTGCAGCAGTGTTCATCTTTCTTCCCATTCCTGCCTTGAGGCACTGCCCCTCCCTTCCCTCAAGACTTAGTGTTGCACTGCTGCCTGCCTCTCTCACACATAACTCCCCCGTCCCTCATTGCTGCCAGTTACCTCTAGCCTTATCTCACCAGCTGAAAATTGCTGTTCAGAACAAGATTCTACTTGGCACATTTGCGATGACCTCATAAGATAATAGCTGTTCATTGGTTTTTTCTAAAGTAAGCGCTAATTTTCTTGAGTGACACATAGCAATATAAAATTAAAATCAGGCATAGCAGATTATGCTAGCTTATACCTAGGAGGTTTGAATATTTTCAAACTTGCAAACACAAATGTAACTGCATTTTTTCCAATTTTCTTGTTAATCTTTCTTAATCACAATCTTACTTCAATAACACCTCACTCTTTCTGTTTCTGTCCAGTGAAAAACATAACTTGCACAGATGAAATCTGTATGAATCTAACATTACGAGAAAAGCTACAGAAATAAAATGTGCAATGCCACATAAAAAAAGCATAGTACAGGAACTATCCCATTCAAGTGTTTTTCCACGCTGTCAAACGCCATCAAGGACAGAAGACTAGTGATAGAAGTCTCACCTTCAACAAAAACCGAAGGGCACCAGGAGGCCCCCGCTGTCTGTCCAGCTGTAAGCCTATAAGGATGTTTTTAAATGAACACCTAATTCTAGTTCTCCTTGTTTCACTTTAGTCATAGTTCTTAAATGAATTTTATCACACAGAAAGACAACCTTCATACCAACTCAGGTTCCTTGGCTTCCGAAGATACCAGGACAGAGAACGGCCAATCTAGCCTGATGACCACAAGACTTCCAAGGTTGCAAAATATCCCCTTGGTTCTAAGCTGAAGCCTAGCTTTATCTATCTATCTATAATATTATGATACCCCTAGAAAAGAATCTGGGATTTTGTAATTATCTCTTTTTACACTCTCCTTGTGCCCTGCAAGTGGTTCAGATGCCAATGAAGAATGCCTCACCTCCAGCTAGGAGGCCTATTTCTACATCTGAAATTCATCAGCCAAAATTTGGACTTTGTGTTTTTGTCTGGTAGAATGAATAAATGTTATTTACGCCTCATGTTTAATATAGCTTCCTTTACAATGACACAATTAGAGAGAGCCTAGAAAACACGAAGAGATGCAACTCATGCAAAACACCCAAGAACCATATCCCACCCAGGAACAACTTTACTCTGCTTCCCTGTAGCATTTCTCCTTGACAGCGTCAATGACAGACACCACCAGAATATGAGGGAGTCAGTTCTAGTCTGAACAGCTACCACCGCAACAGAGGTCTCCGTGGTAGCTGGGGTCCCTGCAGTGCGTAATGATACAAACAGACAGCAATTAAAAATAGAAACTCAACTCCATACCTTGAAGTTCTCCTGAAACAAAGTTTATTACACGGTGGTCAATGCCCTGTCACTTTCCTGGCCCACCCCTCCTGACAAGCTCCATCAAATCACATGCTTGTTTTTAAAATAAGCGATCAGGAATGCCTGAGCAGGAGTTCATTTCGAGCAGCCTCAGATGCATGCAGGAAAAGGGATTTGGAAATGAGCATCTTGCCAAAGCGAGACAGATCCGTCATTTCTTCTGACGTCTCCTCTTCGAACAAGCTGCAAATCTAACTCTGCCAGGGTGTCCGTTGGCGCAAAGGGCTGTTAAGCTAGTACCAAGTGTTGGGCCACGCTGACCTCAGCTCTACGTAGCACCCCAAGGGTGGCAGCTGGCCCAGAGCAGGCAGCCGCCCCAGCCCTGCCAGCATGCACATCCCCACCGGGCTCCCCTACACCTGGGTGCCGTGCTGCCATGGGCACCAGCAGGCCCCATCCCACATGGAGCGTGCTGGAAACTTCATCAAGCCTTCCCTTTCCCAGCGGGATGTCTTTTGAAACGCCTCTCAAGCAAGGAAAAATGAGAGAGGGGGGAAAAAAGGAGGAAACGGAGAACCACATGAGAAGCCCCATGAAGGTCAAGGGCTCCAAAACTCGGCCAGGCCTGCCCTCCTCCCTGCCCCTCCGGCGCTGGAGGTCCCAGGACCGGCAAACGGCGATCCTCCCCCTCCAGCCCTTCCTCCGGCCCCTTCTCCCGCCGGCCCCTGAGGGACCGGGCCTGAGGCGGCCCCGCCCCGCCGCCGAGCCGAGGGGAGACCCTGCCCCGGCCCCCGGGGGGGCAGTACCTGCCAGCCCGCCTCCGCCCTCCTCGCCGTAGCCCCGCCGCCTCTGCAGCACGAAGTACTGGTTGGAGCGCTCCTGCACCCACAGCTTGAGGGCATTTTTCAGCAGCACCTCCTCGGGCTTCAGCCACATCGCGGCGGCCCCCTCACTCCCCGCCGCCGCCGCCACCCATGCCCGCCGCGCCGCCCGGCCTCCCGCTCCCACGTACACAGCCCGACTGCCAAGCGCCGCCGCCGGGGTGGGGGGGTGCGCCCCTGCCCGAGGCATGCTGGGAACTGTAGTTCTCGCGGCTGGCTGGCAGCGCAGCGCCACTGTCTCAGTACTACAGCTCCCGTCGGGCCGTGCGCGGCTGCCCGCCTCCTGGGCTGTGTGGCAGCAGCCTGCCTGGGCGTCAGGGGCAGTTGGAGAGAGGACGGGGGAGACTCTGCCTACACCCCCCCCAGGCTCGTCCCCGCCCGGGGAGGCGGCCTGAAACTTACGGCTCCTTCTGCCCTACGGGCTCGGGGAGAGACTCTTCCTTCCGCTCCCCGCACACGGCCCCGCCCCTGCCCCTGTCCGGGAGCTGTCCGGCCCCTGCCTCCCTCCTGTCAGGCAGGGCCGCAGCGGGCTCGGGCCTCCCCGACGGGCCTCCAGCGTGTCCCTAAAATGCCTTCATAAAGCGGGTTGGATGCTTTTATGTCCTCTCTGCCAATGAGAGAAGTCCCACTTACAATTTTGGCCAAATACTCCAGCCCAGAAGACAGACATCACCAGAGACTTTGGCTTTTACGTTTGTTTTCCTGTCAGGCCTAAGCCTTACGCTGCAGCAGGAGCCTGGGCCACAGAAGAAAACACAGGAAAAACCTGCCACGCAAGGAAGGGAGCCATGACCACCACCTCCAGCGACTACAGCACCCCAGTCACAGCGCCCGTGTATGTCCCCTCCCCGGCTGCATGCCACGCCAGGAGCAGAGGAGCGGCCCCAGCGGCTGCAGAAGCAGACACATGGTCGACATCGCCTATTTACGTTTCATGTTATAAAAAGAAAATCTGCCTCATCGCTTCTATCACCCAACACAATTCAGCCCTAATTTGGAGGAGAATAGACGTTGTTGTTGCCTTAACAGCAGCTTGACTCGTGGTCTCAGTATTTTCATGATTTATCTGCAAGAGCTTCGGAATTTGTCCTCAATGACTAGCTCTTCGGATTATTTGCAGACTGACTTTACCAGTTGTTCTGTGCTAGAATAAATCAATCTATCCTGTTAAGGAACAAGACAGCGCCTTTCATACTGCTAGGGACTGCGCTTGAGTATCCACTCTTACTGCTCTCTTATGTTGCTGCTTTCTCCTGATTTAAAGAGCAGTTATCTCACAGCTAAGTTTCAAAAAAAATCAGATGCTGAAACTATTCTGCCATAGGTAGCTGGCAGCCAAGGATTTCCCAAGATTTCATGCTTTCCATGAGCACTGGTCAGCACAGCGTAACTCCCAGCTCCCCATGAAATCATGATCACAGCCACCCGGCTGCTCAGTCTGCCCATTATTGAGGCCCCTCTCTTGCTGTTTCTTCTCCAATCTCTACTACACCCCAAAGAGCTCCAAATCTCTCCCTGAGACCTTACACTTGATATAGCCCTCTGCTTCCTAAACGGTATCTTTTAGCGCGGACCAAAAACACAAACAAAAACCTTCCAGGAGTGGAAGACCCACTGCCTCCTCCGCTCCAGGTCGCTGGTGCTGGAGACTTCTCAGAGTTACTGTCTTTTCCCACCTCTGTGCAAGACTCACTCCTGGTCCTGACACAATCTGTCATGCAGTACAAATGGAGTGAGTAGGACATTCCCATTTCTCAGGAACTTCTCTGCAGTTTGCTGTCCTGTCAGATCCTTCCCTTAGCACTGTCTTTCCAGCATAATTGACCTTCCTAAGATTTTCAAGAATAATGCTTTATTGATTGCGTATCATACAAAAAAATCAGCACACGGTTATTTAAACTCAACCTCTACTCTGAGCTCTTTCTAAAAGAAATTATGCACATCATGCATTAACTATAGGTTGCAAACTTGGCACTTTTGCTTTATCCTGTCTTCCTTTCATCCCTTTCAATAGTCCCAAATGTACTTCACTACCAAAAATGCTTCTGCCAGCACTAGTCTATTTGCGAGCACAGGCACGGGGAGATTTTGCCAAGCGCTCACAGAAGGATGTTTGGCAACGCCCATCCAGTTCCAGCTGCGTAAGGAATCGCCTACCCAAAGGCACCAGTGTGAAAGCAGAACCGAGTGTGCAATCACATTTAACTCACTGGAAGGCTTCAAAAGTGGGTGAATTGCACTCATGTGAGACTTTTTTTTCTTTACTTCCAATCACCCATTGCACCACAGCAAAACAAGTTGTAGTATTAAAAGGTTTTACCTTTGGGGCTGAATATAGATTTAACTAATACTACCATTTTTTAACCTGATTTTATAACAGAGTAGGAAGCAACAAATTTCTAGTGCTTTACCTTTACTAGAAAGCAAAAACGAATTAAAAGTCATTAGCCAGCATGTGGTAACTAACACAAATAAAACATTAATGAGAGAAGGCAAACAACTCCTAGATACACTAGTACATCATTCTTCATGAGGCAGTTTCTTCAATCCCCCCTCCCCCCCCCCCGAAGTGACTGAGAGTAACAGACATTAGCAGGTTCCTGGAGATTTAGCAAGTGAACTGATAGAGTGATTCCTGCATGGATGCTGCTCTTCTAAGAGCATTCCCAGAGAGAGTGTTTACCATTTAATTTTCCCCAATTAGCCAAGCCTTTGGATAGGAAATAGTTATTAAGGATCTAACACAGGTCTTCTAATTCCGATGCTAATTGTAAGGAGAGATGCCCTTGGCATTTCTGACCCAGAGCTTGCCTTTTGGCATCTCACACACACTGGACATGTTAGGACATCATTGCATTCTCACCACAGAATCACCAAGGTTGGAAAAGACCTGTAAGATCATCAAGTCCAACCATCAACCAAAAAAACCACCACCGTGCCCATTAAACCATGTCCCACAATGCCACATCCACACGTTCCTTGAATACCTCCAGGGATGGTGACTCCACCACCTCCCTGGGCAGTTTATTCCAGTGTCTCACCACTTTCTCAGTAAAGAATTTTTTCCTAATATCCAGTCTGAACCACCCCTGGCACAACTTGAGGCCATTTCCTCTTGTCCTGTCACTCATCACTTGGGAAAAGAGGTCAACATCCACCTCTCTGCAAACCCCTTTCAGGTAAGATTAAAACTTTGTTAACTGGATAAAAATTTAACAGTATAATGCTACTGCTTGGAAAATATCTGTTTTGGTTTTCTCTCCCTTGGTTCAAGGTCTTGAATGGCTGTCTTTTTTCCAATTCCCTCAGACACTGGATTCTTAACCAAATACTGTTAAGATGCAAAGAGTGCTCTTCTTTCAGCTTGAAGGAATTTATTTATAGGCATTTAAATTCTTTCTTAATCAGTGCACAATCATCCTACACTCTAATCAATGCATTCTCCAGCAACAGAGATCCATTTAGTGCTGCAAAATTTTTCTTTCACTGTATTAAAGACCTCCTAGAAATGGTAAATTACTTCCCTCAAATAACCATAGCCAAGATTCTATAAATAGATAAATAGCTATATAAATAAATTTTGGCTTCACTCTGTATAACCAAGTTGAACAACCAGTGCAGAGAATTACACAGTTGGTAATTCACAGTGGGTGAACATTCCAATTTGGTTTCAATTTTCCCTTAGTGCCAAAATTAAATTGCCAAAGCCAGTAGATTTTCTTCCATCTATTCCAAAACACCAGCCATTACACCCCTGCGGGAGTGGAACTCCATTCAAATCTGCACAGGAAAAACATCAGCCTAAACCTGAGTGAAAAGGCAGGTCTACCATCTGAGCTGGCGTATGCTAAACATGGAATGAAATTCCATTAAATCAAACAGCCAGGTTAGACGTGTATATTTATTCTGTCAAACTGTTAGGTCATTTGACAAGTGCAGATATTTCAATCTAAAGACTGAGATGGACTAAGTCTCTCCATTTTATGGGAAGAGTCCAACTGCCCTTTTGACTTGAACTGCTTTTATATGTTTGCAGCCCCTCATCACAAGTCCTGCTTTTCCCTTAAACAAAAATCTCAGCTATAACTACATTTCTATAGGGACACCTGAAAATTTTCCTCAATATGAGAAAACTGTATTATTTTGGTTTGGGATTTAAAATAAAATCCTGCTGCTCTAAAGCCTGGTTTACAAGAAAGCACAGTAATCCAGCACCAGGTGACAAGGCTTCCTCTCCTGCAGGGATAAAAAAAAATCCCAGTCCCCCTTCGACATCATGCAAGTGTTTGAGTGAAGTGTCTAGATCAGAGCTTTCCTGGGGGAGAGATAAATGACAGCAGTGAGTAAACACTTGGAGATGATGCTGGAACCTGTTCTGCTTTCTCTTTGGGGGCAGAATAATTGACATGTCTGTCTGACTCAATAGGAATATTAACAGAGTCAAGAGGCACACATTTTAGCAACCGTTACCACTTGTGGGCACATAATTTCCAGCATCTTACATGCAAACGTTAGTGTGTATATATAACAAAACCCCAAACTATTGCACAATAACAGCAAGCTTGCACTGTATTTCAGGAACAACCCTATCCCCAGGCACATTCCTGTTTGCCTCTTGCTTAGAGGCAAGAGTCTATCATGCCATAGTGCACATATATATGTATACATAACACAGAGCCATTCAAGCCCATAGCATCACAAAAAAAAAATTAAAAAAATCTTCTGCACAGTGCTCTAAGCAGGGTCAGCTAAAGACAGCTGCGATCCATAGAAACTTGAAAATACAAAGCAAGAATGAAGCTTTGAAATTTCTTTAAAGCAGGTAGAACTGTAGCAATGTTCTCAAAGGGGAAAGCCTCTGCAGAGTTCAGTGAAATAAGAAAATGTTTTTTTCAAAGTCAGACAGCAACAGACCCAAGTTCAGTATCATAGACTACATGCATGAGATTTGCACTGTTTCATTTTTAAACAAAAACCCTTGCATAGCTAATAGATACAAATAAATCTGCACACACAAGAACATGGCAGACCCCCAGGTTAAGCTGCAAAACCAGAGAAGCATTGAATTCTTCTGCCTAGCAGTAGCTCAAACACTGTTCAGGTACAAAAGCCGCATTTTTCCTTTAGTACTTCACATTTGAAACAAGAATCTTCAAAATCTTCTTGAAAATTAGTGTAAGTGCCTTGACCTCCAAGAAAGTCTACATCTTGACAGAACACATACACATCATCTGATCCTGCAGTAGTATGAGTTCACTGACATGAACTGCTGCATCCCCCGGTAGTCCACTAGTGCATTCCTTGAGAAAATGCTGTGCAACCACCTTACCCTTAGAAATAGCAGTACTGGAAAAAAAGGCAGGTTTATTGCTCTTAAAAGACAGTACGTAGAAAAGCTTGAATCCTATAAAAAAAGCAATCCAAATGTATAGCTTGGAACAAAAAAAAAAGCCAAAGCACCTTTCAATGTATTGAATTGATCAGAATCCCCCCCTCTTTTTTTTTTGAAGGTCAAATCTTGTTCCTGTGAAACACAAAAGACTGACAGATGATTTCATGAGAGTGTATCATTATGAAATTCTACTACATTACAGCTTACATACCACAATAAATTTGTAAAAGCTTTTTGAAATGAAAATGCAATTGCGTGTTCAGCAGTTGTATTATCTACTGCTTGGCTTTTCCCTTCTCTGCTCTGCACTTCAGATGTAGAATAGAAAGGTGATCACAGCAAAATACAGCTTCCGAGTAAAATCTGATTATACTCAGCTTTGCAATTTGAGCCCATAACCAACCAATGCTTCCTAGACTAGACTTGGGACTGAGCTGAAAAGAAACACAAGACTAACTACTACCAAACTGGCCAGGGGAGTGACAAGTTTTTACTACATCTAGTTGTATAGTACAAAACAAAGGGCATTTAATTGTTTTTAAAATGCTTTGTCTTACAAAGCAAACAAACTGTTGAGTAAGGGAGGGATGCTGAGCAACCTGTCCGATCTGAAGAGTTCATAAGACTACTTTGTGCAGCAACATGCCTAGAACAGTCCAGAGGTAGATCAAGCAGCTCACTGAACACATCCTAAGCTGCTTGTTTTTTCCTTTATCTAGAGTACAGCTATGAGACTTAAGCCTCTCAACACAATTTCGGTCCATGTAACAATAGCACCCTGCACAATTGGCACTCCTTATTCCAATTAGTTTGAGCAAGCACTGCTGATTTTTGGCCTCCCAAAACTGAATGAGTTTTTGGTTGTGAGACAGGGCAAATTCAGCATCTGTTCCCATGTAAGAGCTGGTAATCAACATTTAATGTCAGTCAGGGTCATCAAAATATAGTTTTATTTACATTTTCATATTCAAATTCAATACAAATCATTAAATATTTACAACAATTTTAATTGTACTATAGATAAGAAAATGCATTGCTTTTCCCCTCCAGATTCAATCGTACTTTACTGCGGGCTTTAAGACAAAGTTCTGCTAACATTAGAAACAAGCCATAGATAAAGAGATAAAAAAATAAAGTGCATCTGTAAGATGTCCTTAGTTACCTTTGCTGGGCAAGGCCCTTTACTTAATATTGAGGCACCCAATGTTCCTCCTCAACCCCTGCTGAACTCCCCACAGATGGCAGACAACTTCTCCAATCATCTCTTACATTTACAGGACATCAGCTCTCCCTGCAGCTTTAGCACACAGGCAAGACAATGCACAGCAACAGTCCAGCTTTTTTCAGAGGCTGGATCATTTTCTGAACAAAACACAGCAGATCCTTTGGGAAGAATCTATCTTTTCATCTTCAGTTCAGTCTTCCTGAAGTCATCCCAGACGCTCACAAAGCCAGGACTCTGGCATATTGCTGGTGCTGGAGATGGTTATAACTCCAAAAATCATGGAGGATCTTTCAGACTACCTAATATTAACAGGTTTGAAAAGTTCCTGCATTTGTTCCCTTTACAGTATTGTGCAAGTCAGATTTGGCCTGTCAGCCTGAAGCTCTCTTTTTTTCCTTTTAGGAATGTGTGGTTGGTGGGTTGGAGTCGAGAGGTAGAGAATCAATCTGTTTACTAGAGAACCAAAGACACTGTGGGCAAAATCCAGTTTGACAGGCATTAGTTTGTACTTTCTCCTATCAAATTAGTGCACTGAAATATTAAATACAGTGTTGCTTTAAACCAAACTGTGTCTGGTAAATAAGTATTAGACCAGATCAAAATCAATTTGCTTACAATGAAAAATCCACTTGAATTAAAACAATGAACAACAAAAAACCTCAAGTCAAAACAATTCCCAGTAGAGACAACTACGACAAAGAATCTTCTCCATATTTAAATGACTCAAGCACTGAAGAGAAGCTTTGCTGAAGATGGGACTTTTGTTTTAGTGTTAAAATCTGATGGTTTTCTTTATATTTAAGACAGCTTTATCTGAAGAGCGCTAAAACTAAATTCCACATGGGAGATGCAGTTTTAAGAATGGCAAACCATACGATTATGATTTGAACAAGTCTATTTGATCTCAGCATTGCCAAGGCAATATTTTTCTGCTACAGTCTTGCAATGTTTGGTATACACATGACAGCAGTAGGCAGCTCCTTGGAGAAGGCAAGCTGGGCATGGTCTTAGGACCTGACTTCACAAACTTGTGTTTCGTCTGCCTCAAAACTTGGGTTGTCAACGTGCGGAAGGACATTCACAGCTGAGGGCTGGGATTCGTTGTTTACAAGATGCATGTTGTCATCTGTCGAGAACAAAACCAAGAACAAACAAGTTAAGAAGTGTCATAGGCAAGCTTTACTACCTTAAAGCACACCACGCTTGCTTTATTTCCACAAGCCCACTGCAGTGGTCTTTTCCCAGCACTTTTCCTGCAGAGTGAGAAGTCCAAGGCCATGCTCCAACTACCACTCTTCCGCTGCCCCTCATTAGTTTGTGAGCCCATTCTTGACACTACCTGTCATGTCTAGAGGTATCTGCTCAGCTCCGGAGTTCACTTCTCACTAGTGCTGAGCCAGCCTAGGCTGTGAGCTCAAGTGGCAGAAGGCTGTGCAAGGCTACAAAATCCAACTATAAAGGAGACCTTCATTATAACTTTAGGGCTGCTGAAGACAGGCATCAGGAGCAACTTTAGAGACTAGGTTCAGGATAAACTGTGGGACACAGGCTGATTCAGAGAAGAACGCCGCTTCCCTACAGTCTGACCTTGTCAGGCTGATGTTAGTGTGTGTCCTTGCCACTCAAAGTGAGAATACACGAGGGCCTGAGCCATATAACTAATCCAGCATCACTTCAGTTGCCTATAGGAATGCAATTTCAACTTCCTATAAGCTAAACATGAGAAGTGCCCTCTGCTCTACTGGGATACCTAAACGGGGCACTCCCGTACACACGTCAGTCGCTGGAGCAACATGTCCCACAGGAGGCAGGCAGCAAATCCCCCGCTTTCCTATCAGCTAGGCTTCCCGCAGGAAAACTAAGCAGACACAGCCAGAGCATCCCTTTCACCTCTGCATGCTTCCCCACTTACTCCTCTTCCCAAGGCCATTACACAATCCAGGGGATAGTAATTTTCTTTGTTAACCTGGAACCTTTCCATTTTTCCAATCAACAGCAACGCTGAGCGTGTGTTTGCAAAATTGAGCACTAAAAAGACATTTTCAATTAGTTTGTTCTTGTTCAAAAAGATAAGGTATTTGGAAAAGCTGATAGTCTTTTCCAATTAAAATTGTCTGAAAGTGTTCAGGGATGACTCAGCCTTGGCAAAATCTGAAATTCAATTGAAGTATTTGTCATCTCTATTGTGCATCATCTAAGCTAGAGCAGGACTGACTCCCCAGAAGTTTTCTGTAAGTAATTAACTACTTAAAGCAGACAGATCTGGTGGCAAAGCAACACTCACTCATCCAAAATTAAATCTCCAAAGAGACAATGAGATGAGAAACATCTTCAGAAAAATCTCTTTGGCCTTTAAGTAGTAAGCCTCTGATTTTCAACTACTCTTTTCATAGACTTCAGTTTTTAATTCACATTTAGGTTGTCTTTCATTTGAAAACAAAGACCAAGTGTCAGAGCCAAGTACTAAAACAAAAGGAAAGATTAAGATTACCGTTAAAAACAAGGTATTCAAGCACTGTGAGATGTTATTAAGGCAAACCCCCCTAATTCACAGCATAAGCAATGAAGTGCAACACAGTCTAGCAAGACAGATGAAACAGTAGACGCACTTTCTGATGGTGCATGTTCCTCCAGAACAGATTCATCTGCTCCTTGTACAGAAGCATATCCAGATGATGCTGTTTCACTATGATTATCCTCTTCATTAACCGCAGAGACATTTGATGTCCTACTGGATACTGTGGCTTGCACAGATGCCTCGGTCCCTTCTTCTACATCCACCTTTGTGAAAAAAAGAGAAAATGGTTCAGTCACAACTTTGTAGGAGGCTGCATCTTTCCAGGAGACCAATGCCTGCAAGGACTGGAGTCTAGTGAACTTTTACCCAGAAAAAAAATTAAAATTGAAAAAAGCTCTGCTGTTAACCTCCAGCATCATAAGTGAAAACCAGCTACTGCTTAATTGAGCAGGAAGTTCAGATGCAGCTTCTGCATTCTTCAGCCAGCTCTTCCCTTTTACTGCCCAGTACCAGGAAAATAGATTCTTCCTTCCACTCAGTGCAGATCTCCCTCCCAAAGGCAAACTCTGGCATACGTTTTAGCTGGTCCAGGCAGCATCAGGCATTGGCAACAGCATCTTCCCCTGGCACTTACCACAATGAGCAGTTGCAGAACACATCAGAAATTCCTTATGACTTCCTAGAAAGTCATGTGGCTCTAAGAAAGCCATACATGCTAACACATTCACTTTTCAAAGATGCCAGGTACTTAGTAACCGAATAGAGGCTGGTTTCAGGGACAGTATGAGTTGTCAAAGTCCGCCCAAAGCTTTGAGAAACACCCTTAGCTGCAGGCGCGAGAGCTAAGAGCAATTCTTCAGTCATGCATTACAATCAATTTTGGCTGACATTCTGCCCAAGGCTTTAGATGATACCAACTGGGACCAGCTCAGCTGCAGGCTTCACTAAAGGGGACACGGCAATTAGTCCTGTAGCATCTCGCCACTGACATGGCAACACCTGTGCTTATCATCCGTGCTCTGGAGGCAGCATGAAATAACTCAATATGCGATTACCTCACTAGCGTAATACTTGTAATGGCATCTGCCACTAAAAGACTACTGGCTTACCTCAACACCCAAAACTTTGAGTATGTCACATTTGCACATGGGGCATGTCCTGTGTTCCAGAAGCCAGGGGTCAATACAGTTCTTGTGGAAGAGATGGCTGGTGGAAGAAGGTAACCAACAAATTAGGTTTCACACCAGGAAAACTGTTTGTGGCAGCTAGGAAGGCCCATTTAGAAACACCAAGAATTTATTCATTCTAGAATGGATTACCCTGTTTTGCCACAAGTTTCAGCTGAAAGTTATGGATAGTTGGTCTCTCAACCTGTAGCTGGTTTATGCTTATTAGTATCTCTATACAACTTGCTAGAATTCAGCATTATCGTCTTTGCTATATCAGTCTTAAGCTTTTTTTAAAAATCTGTGTACAATACATTCCCAGCTGATAATTTAATACAAATATCGACATCTCAGCCTTAGCTTTAAGGTTAACTTCTGTCATGCAGGTGTCTAAATAGGACTTGTTTCTGTTAAAAATACATAGAAAAATCATATCACAGAATTATGCCCCCAAGATAAACTATACTCCCACACATTTACTTTGTCTGTGCAGTCACAGTGTATTCCAATAGGATATTCAGCAGGCTGTGTACTCAAAGTAAATATAGTTGAGCCATTACAGATGCAAATGTGTGCTTCTGTGAAGACACTGAATTCCACAATGGGTCTGAATTAGGCCACAGATTTAGGAGGATGACTTGAAATCCTGTAATCTGCCTGTTCCATCAGCCAGAATAGAAATAGCAAGGCAGAAAGGCACTGCTTTATATTAATCAGAACTCTATTTGAGGCAAGCGTAGAGATCACCACATCCAGTGCTCAGTTTCCTACGGCCCAGTATGATACCAGGATTCTCCAATTCAGCCCACATAACCAGCACCTCCTTCCAGCTGCACCAACATTATGTCTAGAGTACAACCTGAAACTTCCTTGATGTATGACTATTTTAAGTACTTGGACTTAACACTGGTCTTGTGTACCTCTGCTACTATAAATGCCTTCAGTTTGACTATCTGAACAAGAATGACTTCTGCAAATACACACACCCCAGATACTTAGATACCACTGATGTGACTCACAGGAGCATTTGATCGCTTGTTTCTTTTGTGGATGTAGTTAAATGCTTTCAACAAGTAGGGTCTCAGTGTTGAGGTCAACCACGAACATCAAGTATATTCTTGCAGTAAATATCAGTTTATAACTCATGTGAGAGAGAATTTAATATGGTTGGTACTGGCAGAGATTACTACTGGTGAAGATTATCAAGTAAATGCAGTCATCTTAAGTTAATGCCTCTTAGAGCTACATTTGGGCCAAAGAGGAATGAAACATCACAAATGCATGTAAAAGCAGTCTCAGAGCAAAGCATAATGCAGCAAATTTGTGTATAAAGGATACATTCAAAAGCAGTTACTCCCCTCTTAACCCTATCAGTCATGCTTTGTTTGCAAGTTCATATCACTATTAGCAGGGTTTATAGGCAAATAATAAGAAGTCGGGTCTCTTATCAGCCAAAAGTATCTGGGGCCTGTCTAAATGCTTCTGTACTCATGGGACTTACTTCATTACTAAACAGGACTACCCAGGCAGGAATACTGAATAATCATTAACACACACACACACACACACATCTGAAAGGTTATTCAGTTCTGTTTTTTTCTAAACTACCAAGCATTAGATCAAGGAAGCTTGTTGATACCACCTTAACAGGCCAACTTCGTGATATCAAAACAGCTTAAAAGCCCTACTGCTTGGGAGCAGGGAAAGCTTTTGCAAAACTAACCTGGTGCAAAGGTAGCCCCAGCTCAGATTTGATAGTGTTTGACAAATAACACTGCTCAGCACACAACAGCAGCCACAGATTTTTCCATTCCTCAGAACCTGATTTTTCCTACATCGCATTTTTTCCAAGTGCTTTTTTGTAACCCTCCCCAGGGGTTACAAAACCTCTTCCCATACAAAGTTTGTGCAGTTCACTTTGCAGCCCTCTGGTTTTAGCAGCTTTGCCAGAGCAGTCCCATTCAGCAGGCACAGGGGGAATTCCCACAGGACAATTGTGCTTAAGCCCTGAAAAGGCTTCATTTCTCATCTTAAGAGCAATCAAATTAAAGTCTTAGTGCTACAATACCAGGCTTCCACAGAAGCACAGCAATGAGATACAACAGTAGAGAATTCTAGAAAAATAAACTGCTATAACTCTATTTTGGTCTCTATTTCAGATGATGCATACAAGAATAGAAATGTTTTCTTCTAAGCTACCAAAGTTAGCATGGTTTAACAAGTTTAGCAGGAACACGACCTTCTTAGTAACCAGTAAACTAAGTGACGAGAAATGGGCATAGCTTTGCCAGTTATCTGCAATTTAGAGGTAACATTCTTATACACCAGCAAAGGAAAAAATCTTTAAAAAGCCCTGGCATCCCCTGGAGAGGCACTGTGGTCTGCCAAGTTATACTTGTCAACCCACTCTTAGGGGATGTTATGAACACAGGCCATTGGGGCACCCTACAAGTGTGTATTTACACAGTTCCCGTTGTTTAAAACACTGTTTGACAGAGATTCAAGAATTCTTGCTGTGCAACAGCTTGATTAAAGTTTGATCAGCTTTGTTAACATAGCAGAAGAAACAACCAGTAAGAGGCATACTTCCAGATTTTGGATGAAGGAGCAGTTTGGAAGACAACTTACTTGCAAGTCAGAATACGTACTACTTCATTCGGCTTGTACAGCTCAATGCACACAACACAGCTATCTCCATCAGGACCAGTTTCCTAAAGCGGTGAAATGAGTTTACAGCATTAACGGGCTTTGGAAGCTTCCTTTGACCTACAGTCAGATTTAATGCAGACAAAAGGGTCTAGCTAAAGTAATCTAAGATAGCTCCAGTATATAATCTTATATAAACACATCATGTGGTTTACTCATAGTCAAGCTGACACTTTAACAAAAGCATTGAAAGTTTAATCCCACAGTTTAGAAGCCCAGCTGCGAACCATCATTTGAGGCACTACTGTAGAGGTTTAGAAACTGCTACCTCCAGTTTTAGTTACAAAAAGAATACCGAGGGAAGCTGATTAGATGTACTAGTTTACCTTTAAGCATCCATGCCAGCAAATTAGGACCTCTCACCTCAGCAAGACTACAAGCAGCTAAAAAACCAATCTGATTTATAAGAATGCACAAATTGAAAAGTCTTGCACCCTGGAAAAGGACCTGGTCTGAAAGAAGAACCATCTCTGCAACAGACAAGTTATGGGCTGAGAGAGACTTCTGCACCCTGCTCCAGTACTATGGACCACCCTCTGGGTTCTGTCCAAAGGGCGTGCCGTAAGGCTCAGGAAATTATAGGATCAGTCATACCTTGTCCCCTTGCTTCAGGGTGCGCAGCTGTAACTGTTCAATGGCCTTCTTAGCCCTGGCCTTTAGTTGTCGCTGTAACAGAAAACAGTCCTGGTTAAACACGGTCTTTTTTCTCTTAAGTGGTGGTTACTTAAGACTTGCCAAGGTGCCTACTGCAAGCAGGCACCAGTTTTATAACCCAGATGTTATCAAAACAAGCCAAGTAAGCATGACCATGCTATTTAGAGACAACATGAAGCAGAGTTTCAGCACATACTGATGTGGTTATTGCCTCTTGATGACACACCAACAAGGCATTTGCATATGCTTTGTTTTTACCTAACCTTTTCACAAAGCACAGTCATTTCAAGGATTTCTTTTTTGAGAAGACGTAAGATAATACCTTGATCAGATTAGACCTAGCCAAAACAAACAGAAGCCTTCAAATTGACTGAACATGGAGTCTGACGACAAATAATTTTAACTACTCACTTTATGACAAATTCCTGGCACAAACTCACATCCTGATGAAAGGTGAGATTCTTTACCAATCAGCCCAGCTACCACCAACACACCCTCAACTAGTCCTCTGCCACCACTGCTTTACAGAGCACGCAAACAGCTCAGACCGCTCCTGTCAAGTGGAAGAATGTAGTTTTAACTCAATTTTGGTTCAAAGTAACATGCATAAAGGAAAAAAAAAAGGGCTCAGTACTATTTCTCCCCCTGCCTGTGACACAAGGTGTGAAACAAATCAAATGATTAGCCCCAGGTGGATTATAGGGCAGCTTAAATGAAAGCAGAGGAGGAAGCATTCCCCTTCATGCAACGATTTGCTTGCTGCTGTCAGCATAGCAGGGCAGAGATGGGCAGAGAGCAGAAGCCCAGCTTGCCTGGTAACTGTTGCTGTCCAGCTGCCACTGCAAAGCATTTAATTAGCACAGGCACCACCGTCCCTGTTTAAAGGTCACGGGTTGGTGCTGTTCCACCAACACAAGGAATATGACTGTCCTCTCCCTCCCCGGTGCGCTTATTGCCTCAGAAGACGGAGGCGTATCGAGCAGCTCTGGCAGTGCCGTCCCAACACGGGACTTATCTTAGGGACAGACTAGACTCAAGTTTTGCAGCTAACCAAAAATCCTCTTCCCAATTCAGCTGCTCAGCGCAGGAACCCCGTGCTGTTAGCTTTCTAGCATTACTTCCCCTTATGCATTTTAGTTCATTTACAAGAATCTTTTCCCAGATGAAGGTGCAGTGCTGGTGGCACAAGTACACAATGAACAAGTGGGTGGAGGGCTGCTGCTGACACCTAATAAAGTCGGCAAGAATTGGTAATTCAAGTCTGCTTAGGATTCCCTGTGCCAAAGCAGTTAATGGCAAACAAGTTGATTTATATGGTCCGCTGGGACCCTGTCAAACAGTTTTGGTGCAAAATGACCTATTTGTATATCAGTGTTGGTTTGGGGTCCTAAGATAGAGCATCAATGGGCATGCTTTTAAGAGTTTAATAGCTGATAGCTATTGACAGCTATCAAGGATGAGATATACACAATCCAAAAGGTGAAGGATGCAAACAAGTTTTCAGGTATATTTTTTAGGAACAAGAACTAGTCAAGTTTTCTTTGAAGCTTTTAAAGTTCTTCTGCTGAAGACATCAATATATGTTTCTGTATATCACTTCAGGTTAACTTTAGAATGATGTTCCCCTTGTCAGTGTTTCAGACTGCAGCCACAGAGAAGCAGCCACATACTCATCTCAGTAAACACTGAGGGCCCCAAAAGTTTCAGCAGCCAACGTGGTAACATCAGAGCAGGAATGCAACAATATTAGTATTTCTCATATGCAGCCAGAACTGTCTGTCACTGCTACTTGTTATTAATTGAAAACTAAACTTTCTAGGAATGTACTCCCTCACACGGTATCTAATCTACACATCTAATGTCAGGCCAAGAATATTAGACAGGACCCAACTGGCTGTATTGTTAATAATTTACTGAAACAATATTTTAAGTTTTGCCTGGGCACAAGTTCAATTGCTCTTCATGAAATGCACCAATGGCAAAGTCACCTTTAACATTGATTTTGGTAAGTACAGCAGAACACCCCTCCGGGGGGATGGAAAAAGGTTGCAAGAGGAAGCTTTTTATTGAATAGCCTACCAGGAAATCCAGAATACTTGAGCTTGGAATGTCAAAGCATTTTGTGAAGCCAAGTTTTTCAAGCAAACATTAAATGTTAATGACGTTAAAAGTCTAAAAGCCCTAAGCCAGCAACTCGAGAAAAAGTAGCTGGCTAAGTTGAGGCAGAAAAAAAAAGAATCAAGATATTACAAGACAGGTCAGGTCCCAGCTCCTATTCAGGCTCTGGCATGTTGAAGTGGAGAGGTACCTAACTGAGAAAATTGAGTTTGCTGTCGCTTAGTCCTCAGCCTTCCCTAGTCCAACAGTGCTGATTTTATCTCCCACCCTTTCTGCATAGGAGTGCCTTCCTGGCACCCTGCAAGCAGGGTCATGGCAATGCAGACCAGCGAGCTCTAAGGAGGTCAGGAACTCCAGCTTTTCTCTTGTAAGCTAAGCAAGTTCTTCCCCACAGGTAGCTACTGCCAGCAAAACAGTTTTGAATTGTGGAAAGTTGAGCAACTCACCTCCTCCAAAGCTATTAATTAGGTCATTTCTCAGCTGCAACATCTAATCTTTATGAAATCAATGGAAGTGAAGACTTGAGCTTAAATTAGAAACCAGGCCACAGATAACATCACTGGCCATTTCGCATTATTAAGTAAAGTTAATATATTGAGGAACTGAATTTGCCAGTACTCCGCTGACTAGAAAGGCAGCAAGCCACCTACCACACTTAACTTGTTTTTCCACCTTCTTTGCTCACAGACCTCATGATGCAGTAAGAGATCGCAGAGGTGAGGACTTCAATTTCAAGCCCAGAAGAAAATATGCATTCAGGTAAGAACTAGCAGGTTGTAAACAGTTTAGCTAGCTGGGTCATGAAGAAAAAGCTACTCTATTTTAACTCACAGTTAGGACAGGCGTGCTATTAAACATATGTTTTTGCTTGGACCGCAAGACAACAAGACTGGCTCATGACAATTGTCACTCAACTTTTTAAGGAAACCCTTTGCACAGTTTTACATTACTGACTTGTATGCAATCCCTGCTCAAGCTGAGAGAGACACAGCTGCTTCAAGAAAAGTCTACAGAGGAGAACATGTTTAAAACCAGCATTATATGTGATCAAGTCATCCAGAAAAAGTGCTTTCACCAGAAGTAGCAAGTAGTCATACCAAGAAGTACAGAAACTGTACTGGCAAGCAAAGTTTAAAGGTACTCAACAGCCTGAATGTCTATAAAACAAGAGATTGCTTCAGAAAGCACTGAAGTCTTAAGATTTTTCTCAAGCCAAAAGAAAAGGAAAAACGTATTGCCTATATGGTAATAACTGGAAGCCATTCAATTCAAGCAGGGGTTACTACTAGTCCCCTGCATGAATGAAACACATATCTAGTCATCCCCTTGTTTTCAAGAAGCCTTTGCAGAAGAGACAAAGCATCTAGAAAATGGCTTCCCCTCTTTCTGTTCTACCTCTTAGTAAGCAAGTGGGACTCAAGCTTCATCACCCTTTTCAGTCCAGGGTGAGAGCTCTCCTTGGGCTGTGGCTCAGTCCACAAGAATAAGCCAAATATTCAGGAACCTGAACATATAAGAGACAAGTTGCAGAACATCATTATCACATATCACAATTAGCTCATCATAGCACTCTGCAGAGCAATTCAAAAGTGTTCATGTTGGTTCAAGTGGTAGACTGACACTTTAGAAGACTGCTCACACAATAGCAATAATCCCACAGGGAAGGTCAAGAAAGCAGGCAGATACTTTGAAGAGTAGTAGCATGGGGTAAAGGGGTACATTCAGAACAGCAGTTCACTTCTGAAAGAAGGAAAATTTGTAATACTTAGCTATCAACACACTTGACTGTTTCCTAAAGATACCTCCCAAAAGAATGTATAACCATTCGACATCTGTGCAATAAAGGAGACAAAACACTCCTTTACTCTAAATAACAGAATGAAGTCCAGGCAACCCAAGTTTCCAAAGGGCTGAACAATGACAGGAAAGCTCCCCATGTAGCATGCAAGCTGATCAGTTGTTTGACTAGTATTCAGTATTTCATGCAGCCAAGGCAGTTTAAGTATCAAACTTTGGATATACGCTGAAAATCCAATCAGCTGGCCAGCAGGGAACACTGCAGCATCACCTTTTAGTAGTTCACCTTCGCTAACAAGAACTTTCTTGTTGTTCTTTGCTTATCTAATCATTGTGAGGTCAGTTTTTAGATGCCATGGTATAAAAACAATTGAAAACAATTCTGGATTGTCTTGAGTTTCACTTTTACAAAACAGTACATTTTTACCCCCTGATAGCAGAGAAGCTTTCTTCTATTCTTATACTTTATAAAGCACTTTTTAAGGCTCCTTAATTTCAGTTCAGCTGAAATCATGTGGAACTGGCATGTCATTTATCAATGTTATTTTTCAATCTACAGTAAACTCCTTGTGCACACAGAACCCATGATAGAAATAGTTTGTGAAGGTGCTAGCCAAGCAGACTGGATTTTCCCAGTACCATCTACCACCGAGGCATTAATAACATTTGTAGCTTGTTGCAAGCCTGATAGCTCAGAAGAGAGCTGGCCTTCCACAACTGCTCTGTTAAATACCTTCAGAGGAGGAAAAATTTTCATCTGATATGATAAAGGGTCTTTTGCAGACCAGCTTCTAGGGTCCCCAGTTTTTCCTGCCCAGGTTTGTTTAGCATTGAACAGAGTTCTCATATTAGGGTAGATGGCAGGGAATGAAAGACGGAATTCATCAGCAGGAGACACCGTGCATCTCTGTCCACAGACGTCAGCAAGAGGACAGCATCAGGTTAGAGCTCCATGTCATCCCTCATGAAAGGTGCTACAGAGAACTCCATATGGCATCCAGGAGTGGCAGTGCTACATCTCACAGGCAGATGACCACTTCCAATACTGCTCTTCCAACTACTCCCTTATTGTATCCTTACTCCCTTACTGTATCCTCACACCACTTCCAGGTGTGGCATAACACCAGAATGCAAACGGGCTAAACAAAGCACTTAGAGGAAGCCTAGTCCAGACGTTGAGGCAGACGCAGCTTAGGCAAGGCACAAATACAGTTCAGCTCACTGTTAGATCTCTAGTCTCAGTGAGAACACAGCCAGCTGACCATCATCCACAAGATTACACTTAGACAGCAGGATTTCAGAACACAAACTCAACTGAGTTAGTTAGGTTCTGTGATTACTGGAGGGAACCCAGCATTCAACCCTGGCCAATATTTGAACCCAGCATTCAACTCCAGGAATATTGCTGTCATTCACCCTAGCTAGTCTCTCCGCCTGCCAAGCGCAACGATGGTTCTGCATGTTAACATTTTAAAGCAGCCAGTCCTAAAGTGTTGCAGAAGCCTGAAACTAGCCTGAATTTCAACACCTGTGTCCAACTTCTAGCTTCATCACCTTATCTCAGAAGGATCTTGCTCAAGGGGCCTGAAATCTCCAGGGCAGCAGAAAAGCTCAGTAGGGCAGGTCTTCTACAATAGCAGAGAAGTCTGTCGCTTCGTAACTACCCAACCACTGATCCAGAGATAATTCACATTCTGAGCCCAGCTAGAATGAGATGCTCATGCTATCGCTGTCTGTAGCGGAGGACTCCGTAACAACTCTTCTGTCAGAGTTCAGGTTGCTCCTGCAAGAAGCACTGCAAATACCAATGGTCTCCTTTGCACCGCAGCTGTAAGGGCATGGCTGAAGTAAGTACTCACATCTGAGCCACTCAGATCCTGTTCCTGCTGCTGCCCATCACCTTTGACAGATGTCATGCCAGGACTTTATTCTCACTTAAGGCTTTTGCTTAAGCCCTGAAGTAGCAGGTTAAGGCGGGTCTGATCAGACTGAAGACAAAGCTGTAAGCATTAGTCCTATCAGCTGATCAGATTATTGCACAGAAGAGAGTTACTTGGAAACTTAACTCATTAGCAACTCCCTGCTTGGGGTTTAAAAAGAACACAATTTAACAGTGCTTTTTTTCAACTCCTAATTGAGGCTGTCACTGCAATTCTCAAAGCTTTCAGTCAGAAAGCAGCTTTCAACAAGCAGCGATTTCCCAACTTGTGGTCTACAGAAAGGCAGCCAAAATCATGCCCCGTTTTGCAGACACATTTGCAGTCGTGTCTCACATTACAGCTAGCACATAGGCAGTGCTATGTGGGAAGTGTAAGGGTCAGCTAAAAGCAGTTCAGCTCTCTCACCGCCTCCGATACATCAGCATTACGGCTGCACTGCAGTTCAGGGAGTAAAATTTGTATGAGACAGTTACCTAAACACGATCAGTTGCTTTCTACAGCCAGTTTACTTTTTGCTGTTTCTTTGGAAAGTTTTAAGCTGTTAAAGATACATCTCTTAGCATTTTAAAGATCACACTCCTTCCTATGGAATGAACAAATACAGTAATTTCTGTGCTCAACCAGTATTTTGCCCTCAAGATCCACAGCATGGAGGCTCAGGGGTATAAAAAAAGCAATGGCACACATAAACTCACCTGATTCCTGGACTGGGCCCTTGCGATTCTGAGTCTCCGAGCAGAATAAAAAATAAAGTAGCCCATGGTTGCTGCTGTGACAATGAAAAATGACACCGAGATGAAGAAGATGGAGTATTGATTCATCCAAGGACCATGCTTTTTCCCCACTTCAATAACCATAGTCACTTTCATGCCACTCTCAATCCGGTGTAAGATTTCCATGCCTTTCAGGTTGCCAATCATAATTGCAACGATGCTTTCAGCACCTGCAAAGGAGAAGGGGAATCCATGCTCAGTTCCCAGGTGTTGTATAAAAGTCAATGTCTTAGATGTTCCAGTTCAAGTACTAAAGAACAGACTAGAAGGTTTCTAACCAGCATTTGCAGATTCAACATGAGCTGATGGAATAAGTGTCATCTCCGTGTGCTTGTTCAGCCGAAAGGTATGTCCAATTACTTATGAGCTGCATAAGTGAACCACATTTAGAATTCGTTCCTCTCCATAGCACTCCTCACTCCCATACAGGACACACATTGTCATTATTTTAGACTCAACATTTTGGCGATTTACATTTTAACATGCCTTTGAACTACATGCAGTTAAAAATAAATCCTATACAGGATGAGGTCACTAGGGATTGTGGTATCTCCAGGAGCTCAGGGATGCCAGGTAAACAGCTGGTGGCTTAGGGACCCTTCCTGTAATGGATCTGACTCCCTCCCTGCTCTGCTGCTACTTCTTAACACCTCTTTTCTAAATCTGACCGTACTGTTGAGTACTTCCCCAGACACTGAGCAAAGCCATAGATCAGCCTTTGCTTCTGTATTTTCAGACACAATTGAGAAATGTTTGAGTGAAATTTGGTTGTGAACTATAAATGTTGTGGGTTTCCAAAGCAAATTCAGAGGGAGGCAAATATTGAGGTGTGCTCAGCTTTTAAACAGTTGGTGGCAGATGGCAAACTCAACCCAGATTTTAACAACAAATTTCATTTACTCAGTTGAACATCATGACAAGCCATCAGAGGAAACAAGGGTTTTATGGTAGGAAGACATTTCAAGCAACTCTGGTCACCAAGTACAGAGCAGAACAAAGCTGCTTTCATTTTGGTGACAAGCAAGTGCTGGAGGACACTTGATACTATTTGCAGGAACTTTAGGCAGCCCCAATATAACAGAGAGGTTCTTGAAGAAAAAAGGGAGAAAGGGAGATGACTAATTGCCACTGGCCTCTCTCTAAACTAAACACAAGAAAAGGAGATTCAAAGACTAGCTGGTCAGGAGTCTCACTGCATTAAACCATCAACTGCACAATGTTTGTAATAGATATTGCATGGTGAAGGAATAAAGGCTGTTACAGAAGTGCTATTTTTAGCTAACCTCCCAGCCAAACACTTTTTAATGAGGAAACCCATTTTTTTCCTCCATTAAGAGAAACCTTATCCAAATTTCAGCTATCAAAAAAAACTAGAATTGGTGTTAAACCACAAAGGCTCTCATTTGAGAAAGTGCTTATTAGTTTTCCAGCTTGTTCACATAATGCCTTTGATCCAAGATGGCTAAGCATGATGTCTAGCAACTCTCCTCAGCATGACTAAACTCATCTTTTATTCAGAAAGCTCCTTGTAATGAGAAGTACATCACACAGAGAAGAGGGGAAAAAATTTAAAAAAATCAGCCAGACTGCAACTACTGTCCTTTATGATGAGCTAAGGCTTATACGTCAGTTATAAAATGAGTTGGAGTCAGGTGTTAGAAGCAAGGAAAGAATTAAGCATGGGTCAAGTCAGAAGCTAGACTTACCTTCATAAGCATGGAAGAAAGCGTGGAAGAACAGGCTGTGACAACAAGAAAATAAAAAGCCTGCCAAAAAAAGCAAAAGAAGCTTGGTCTGCTTTGTTGCCCTTCGCTTCTACATGACTCGCTAGTCAAATATAGCTTGTGGTTTGCGCAACACAAGATGTAGTAGGGAGTCCTGTTAATGAAATGTCACCATCAGCCTGCAAAATCGCTTCAGCTACTAAGCCATCAGTTGTGAACAAGTTTTACCCTTAAAGGAAAAAATCTTGCATTTAAGTTTCAGGCTAATCAGTTCACCAGGCTGTCTTTAGCTGACAGTTTTAAGTCTTTTCCTGACACTTTTCCCCCCCCAAGATGTCTCTTGCAATTTCAGTTCTGCTTTAAGCAAACACATGCGAGTAGTCAGCTGGTAGCTTTGACACCCGAGCAAGAAGGGCAGGAGTGAGAGAGTGGTCATTTCCATCAGCACCTGCACTACTCCCCCCCCCTTGGAGTAAACCCCCAATGACGTACCTCAGCATCCATCTTCAATACTTTGTAATGCAAGCTCTTAGGGCCAACAATTCATTTCCAAAGACAATTACAGGTGAGCTAACCTGACATCACATGAAGTTAACCAAATGCCTTGTGCCAACAACAGGGGAAAGGAATCCAGAAGCTGCACCCAGTTTCTGGCCATCAGTAGCACAGGAGTTCAGTCACTTCAGACGCTCCTTTTGGACAGGGACTAAACAAGGCCCTGGCACCGTCACACAGGGCCTCTCATGGGGGCATCACCTGTACCTGGCAGAAAACGAGGCCTCCTTCGCCTACCAAGAGGCGATTCAATGACACCCTATATTAGCCTGAAGCTAAGACAGAAGCCTAGAATCCATGTTTAGGACTACTGCTGTACTTCTAGAATAAAACCATCTAGGATCACCCCCACCCAACGCTTCCTGAGCTGCTAGATGGGTCCCATCATGACAGGTACTGAAAGATGTTACCATGGCCTGGAAACCACCAACCTAGACAGAGGCTCCTGACAGCGCTTGGGCATCTTAATAGAAATGAACTATTTGAGGGGACATCTGCAGAGGTATCGCAAGCACAGCGGCTGCCCTGAACTGTCAGCTTTCTTCCCCCCCCCCCCCAGACTCCAGCAAAGCAAGAGGAAAGTCAGTTAGTTGCGCATGGCGAAAACCTCACAGAAACCCAAGTTCCTCGCCTAGGTGTCAGCTTTTGTGATTCAGGTGAAGCTTTCTGTAAATTTTTAAGGGACATTAGAAGGTGAGATTAAGCTGCTGCCTGTTCAGCTAATAATGGGCTCACTGCTAAACAGAAGCAAGTCCTGTTTAGTTAAACATTCCCAGCCTCTTTCCTTTCTCATCTCCTGTGAAATTGGAGAGGGAAAGTTATTCAAGTCTTTAGACAAATACAGTCTGCCTCTGTAGATGTGGAGTTTTGCAGAAGGTACCTCCCAAATCATAAGGCAGCACGCTGGTCAAAATCTGAAGGATGCTGTTTTGCAGATACAGGTTGGCACAGATGAAGCACAGGAACTTAAATGGTTTGTTGGGATGGGGTAAGAGCTGGGACACAAGCACGTTTGGCACACAAGGAGAGTGCATGACTGGGATCAAAGTTTTACCTTCCTGTATCAGGTTTACTTACATGCAGAGTGGAGTTGCATCTATTTATACCAATATAAATACCTATATTAAACCCTGCCCTGCAAAGACTTCACTTGTTTTGCCATTACACTTCTGCTCCCTGTAAACATGAAGTTACAGGTTTGGCAATTCAGTAGAGAAATGCAATGTGCAAGAGGTGCACAGAACTGGGAGTATTAACTTTTGCACAGTAAACACCTGCTTTTTCACATTCATTAAGGGGGATTATTGCAATGCAGTGCTACTCTCGTGTGTGCTACAGTAAGTCTATTTTGAACCAAGCAAATTGTAGATCCTTCAGAACAATCACCCCACAATATTTAACAGATTGCAATGTAACCTTTTAATAGCAGTCATTTATAGCTAAAAATCACAATCTGTTTGTGCATTAAAGCACATCAAGGCAAGGATTAGATCTTGGGGCCAACCAAATCCCCCGCTGCAAAACAAGGTATGGCAAAGCATTGCTTACCTGATTCAGATTAAGTATACACAACATACAGGATACCCAGAACTTTAGTCATATGCAATGGCTCACAGAGCTAAGTCCCAGACGAGCAGGTCCCTACATGCCATTGCTAAGTATGGTGGGACTCGATGACATACCTCAAGGCAACACTTGCATTGCAGATCCAATGCACCTATGCATTGATGCCTCCATGGTCTCCACGTGTTGCACAGCTATCGTCATAAACCCTCTCCCCACAGAAGCAGCTCAGAGGAGCTGTCATGGCATGTTCAGGGTGAACAAAGCTGCAAGCCAATTCCCACAGGAGGTGGGATTTTCAGACCTGCCTAAGTTTTTTCCTTCCTCCCCCATGCAAGTGAAGGAATAAGAAGACCCAGCAGCTTAGAAGAACTACCTCCTTCCCAGACATATTACAAGTACAATTACAGCAAATTCTAGAAAAACTACAAGCAGATTCCTCTGGGTGTTACAGCAAATTTTTTTTTTAATGAAAAAGGGAATTGGTTTTCTACATATATTGATTACTAATATCCATTAATGAGCATTACTTTCTCACTTCTCTGTTGGGACCTGTTGAAGTTATCCACCCTTTCACCTGAAGGGTTATGGTACAGCTTCCAGGTGGTCTGGCATTCACAAAGTGTCAAGGAGATTCAGAGATAGTGTCAAGGAGATTCAGAGATTAAGGAATACACCAGGTTTTGCAGTAATTAGAGGCTACATGACTGAAGGCTTTCTGCCCAGCCCCCAAAATTCGCTACTGTTAAAGCCGTTCTATAACACAGAAAGAGAAAATAAAACTTTAGAAGGGAGCTACGCTAGCACTCCAGGTGGAATAAATGCAGCAGAGTAAGGCTTAAAAGCCCAGAGACTACAGCCACAGCATGCCAACTTACAGGAAAGTTCTGCCCACAAGAGACTCTGCAAGGGTGACACTGAGCTTGCTCCTGGTCTTGACTTGAAGTCTGTGCTACCAGGGAGCATGGGAAGGCCCCATCAGCCCTTTAAGAGGACAGCTGCTAGCTATATGTGTACACCTGGGATGAAAGGTGAATGCTAGCTTAACCATAATTAAAATTTATCCCTAGTGTCCTGCATCTCCAGCCTTGCAGTCGAGCCACTCACTGCATGAGAACATCAGAACAAGTACAGGGCACTGCCTAAGCTTCACCCATTGCTGCTTTCACAGCACCCATCCCTTCTGAGACAGCGTTGGTAAGCAAACCTTCCCCTGAGGAGAGCAGCATGTTGCTATAGCAGTGTTTTCCAGGGTAAAATCCTGCCTCCTGGACGCTCCGGTGCAGGCTCCTACAAGTTGAAACCACTCCCCGTGCGGCAGCCAGCTCAGGAGGAGGAAAGGGGCTGTTTTGGGCATGCTACTTCTCCCCAGAGCTCCAACCAGTTTGAAGTCAAACTTTGCTGTTGCACTGTCAGTTCTTGGCCTTTTCTTCCAGATGTTAGAAGAAAGAAAACTTTGTTCCTGTGTTAGTGTAGCTTTTGCGTTGTGCATTTAATAAAACTGAAGCACAACCTGGAAAGGAGAGGAAAGAGAGCACCTCCAGTAATTTAAATCTCTGACGTATTAGCAAAACCCCCTCAAGTTATGAAGGCCATATTTAAGTTCCCCAGCTAATTAACTGCCAGAAAACAAGTTTAGTTTTAAGGAAATCTTTCTCAGCGTTTGAATTTAAGGGCTCTTTATTGTAATACCATGTTTCTTATTCACCACTTGAGTTTCATAACCAAGAAAACCAAACTGGCTCAGACTGCTAACCACAACGCCAGCTTTACAACTGTACGCTATTGTCTGGTGCAGCCTATTTTAAGGTCTAATATACTAGTACCTAACAGAAAATACCACGTGCCTTCAAAACCTAAGCAAAAAATTCAGTTATGAAGCTTGCCATCTCTGCACACTTTCTCCTCTACCACTGACTTTGATACCCCACCTACCACCACAGAGAACATTAATTCAAGCTAAGAGAAATATTTAACATTTTCTCTGTGCAATACTCTGAGGTGACACTGCCAAACGCCATATATGCTTTTCTGACTCTTGTGAGACCCTGGCGAAGGTTTTTGCAGTGAATAATTAACTTCCAGCTGTTTGACAGCTTTGCATGTCATGGAAGCCAAGTCAAGAACTCCAGCTCCAAGTCAGCTCCTCCAGCCTAACATAAAATTGGTTTCTCAGCTCGTTCAGGCATTGGAACTGTTTTGCATTGTTTAAGCTTGCTTTAACTGAAGCTGAATTTGGTTGGTTTAAGTCATGACAGACCCTTTCATTTCAGTTTAAAGGCCTCTATGTAAGCTGGGGAAAATTCTATAGATCTTTATTTTCCCGGCTAGCAAAAGCCAACAGCGTGATGGGACCCTTTCCCCTTTGGGAGCAGACCTAGCTACAACACAGTTTGGTGAAAACATTGGAGGAAGGCAACAGTTTTGCAGGCATTTTTAAGAAAGAAGGTATAAAACATGGTAAGTAGGCAAGTTATTTCATAACAAGGAAAAAGCTAGCATGCCACACACAAGCTCCAACATTTCAGAGTCCGTAATTTTCTCCCCTCCTTTCTGAAAATCCAAAGTTTTGCATCATCTTTAAGCAGAGTGAAATTAAGCACCCAGAGTTTGCCAGTATTATTTCACTTTGTCCAGCGAGCGCGTTGTGCAACCAACGCATCTGCCATGGCACAGCCACGGCTTCCTCTCCCCGGGAACCTGCACAGCTCACCCCACGGCTTGCCTAACGCTTCACTCTGGTATACCCGCGAGCAGTCCTTGGTCTTGGAGGTGTTAGCAATCCATTTCAACAATATTTTAACCTAATATCCAACCAACACTAAATTTTCCTTAGGATTCAACTGGGTTTTTAATATTGAAGAGAAACCGTTTCACGGAAGTCACTGGAAGGGGAAGGAAAGGAAACAGTACAGTAATTCTATCTGAAAGTTAAACATTACCTTTGCCTGTGTAGAAGGGGTTTCCTGACAGGCTAGCCATGGCTAGCTGATTGGAAGTTGTTTAATATCACAGTGGCAGAGTGAGTCCAGATAAACTAAGAATTTATTTTTTAAAAAGGATCACTTTTTTGTTTTACAAAGGAATTAAACAGCAATTCAGCAGACAATCAATGAACTGTTTTCTCTGAATGCTTTAAGAGGACTGAGAAATGAAGGATGCAATTATTAACAGATTAAAGGCTGCAGGCATTCTGCTACAGCTGAGTAAATTCTGCCAGAGAACTACTACAGGATGAAGGATTTTATTTTTAAAGAGCTTGCATGATCTTGCAGAGAAGTCTTCAGAGAACGCAGTCACACAAGAACTAATCAAAGTACCGCGGCAATGACCCATCACACCCCCTTTCTGAAGCTATATAAAGCCCCAGCTGACCACCACGTAAGCCACGTGCTCAGAAAAAGCAGAATGGAAGAAATTACTTTTGATTTTGATTGTGTCACATACAAAAAGAAGAGCAAAAAGCAGACTTCAGGGTTTGAATTTTTAAGGAAAGGATAGGCTTTCCTTAACCACAGCAGAATCACTATCTGAAGACTCTTTAGGGAGATGAAATACAAACCCTGGCCTTGGTCAGATGATGGCTGGATCTTTGCTTTTATCTACATGATATTGTGCTTGCAGCACAGAAGATCAGCACTAGCTGTGCCTTTAGCCTTAGTCAAAGGAGCTATTAGCATTCCCCTGGCATCCCTCCAGCCCCCAACATCAGCAAAAAGGCATTAGGAGATCAAGCCACCTCCTGTACTTCAACATGAAAGACACTGTCAGTTGACTCTCCAACAATTTCCTACCAGATTAGCACACCTGGCTCTTCATGCATGTAAGAAGAATATTTAATAGACTATCTTTCAGGTTTAAAAAAAATTAAGACATAACATTTTGAATATTGCTTATCTCACTGTATGGAAATAGTAAGAAACAGGATTTCTGGTGGTTATTGAACAAGCTGGTACAAGTTTACTGTTATCTGTTACAGTAGAAAGGAAAATAAACAGTGTACACAGACTGAGCCGGTATTACGGACACGATGTAATTCACCTCGGATGAGAGGCCAGCGCTGCACACAAAAGCCATTGTGTCTCGGCACCATACCATGCTACGGATGGGAGGGCTATACCCGGCCTCAGAGAAGTACTATGAAACCAGACGCCTGCACGCTAGCTCTGCTCTCATCAAATGGTACAATGTTGACAAAAACATAACGATTGCTCTCATCCACATGCACAAGGCCAAGTCTTATCAGGAACGCGGATCTGACCGAGCAGCACCTATGACAGTGCTCATCCTCCACTGCAGACACTGTCAGAGGAAACATCATCCCCAGGGCTTTATTGCCCTGCGATAAGCTCTCCCCTTTGCAAGCGGGGAGGGTGACTGAACTCAGTTCCAGGAGCAATTTAAGCCTGGATAAGCTGACATGTAGGTAGGCTTGTCCCTCCCTCTTCTCCTGCTCTGCATGCTCTCCACCCCAAACATTACCTGGCACCATGATAAAAGAATTGCTCACTTCCAGGCTACTTTGCAGTTATTTAAAACAACAGCCCCTTACAACCCCAGCTTTTTGATTGAACTGTCTTCTTGCTCACACTATCACCTAAGCTTAACAAAAGCTACTTTCAGCTTGCTTTACTTGGCAGCTGGCACTATGCCCGATCTCTTCCTCCTCAACATACAAGTCTTTCAAACTACAGAGGTAAACATTCAACAGCAAGACACTTGGAAAAGTTGCAAAAATCGGCAGGAGTACTCCGGGGTAGGAAGCAATAGCCAGAGCTTTAAAAAGAAAATTTAAAAGAAAAAAAGAGGGAGGGAAGGAGCATTACAGAGACATTTAAAGATGAGCGAGAGCCTTAGAAGATCCTCAGCATGGAGAGGACAGAAGAGAGGGAAGAAGAGAACCCCCCTGCTAACCAGTGGTTGTGTTGCACAGAAGAAACACCTATTTTAGAGAATTCACGCCCACAGCATTCTTTACCTGGAAACATATACCACCATATGCTCCTCACCAACACTACATTCATTAACGGGTCTACAATGCTTGGGAACTACCACCCATGTTTGTCTAGGGAGACTCTTCGGTGAGGTTGGCCTCCAGATCGGTCACCCAACAGTTTCTGCGGATTAGGAAGAATTCCCCACTAGGAAGTGTGGGGAAACTTCTACCAAACAGGCTGGGTACCTAAAGGAACACATCAAGACCAAATGTAGTTTTACATGGCATGAGTTTCCATGGCTCCCCAGGGGACACTGGAGGCAGAAACCAACCTGCACTCTATTATAGTGTTAAAAGTTATTTGCCAAGTGAATTCAACAATTACCAGCCTTTTTTTCTTTTTTTTTTCCCCTTCTTTCTGAGTCTTTGAGACTCAAGTAAATGCTGCCAGGCCCTATTTCTTAGAATATTTAGATCATGAAATCACCCTTTAAAACAGCAGCCAAGACAGTACGCTTATTAAAGGCACTGAGATGAATGAGATCTGTAGGACAGCTCTCTTCACATGCTGTTTGGTCAGTGGCACTTGCAAGAGTAAAGTATCATCTTTCAATATAGCAAACAGCATCTAAAACCCTCTGGAGAAATGGCAATCAACATCCCCTAATGAAAATTCCTTGGTGAATTTACTCAACAGCTTTCAGCAGTTTTGATTTAGTAAATACATTGCTCACCCTCTTCAAATGAAATTGAGCTCACAGCTAATATCCCATGCTCTCAACATACTGGTACCAGCTAAGTGCTCACTGGAAACAAGTAAGTTTGAGAAAGCTAATGATAAAACAATATAAGTTAGCACAGCATAAGCCAGAAAGCATCTGTCTGCAGGAAGACGACAGGTCACATTTGATACAGCGGGGCACAGCGCTGAGCCCGATCGCTGTTTGCTCACTGGCACATTCAAGACTGGAGGCAAACAAGCACCGTCATTGTTTTAGGGCCGTATGTTCCACACAATGAAGCCTCTGCTACACAGCTGTCACTTAGGATTTTAATTCATCCTTTCACATTTCAGCGGCCAAGTACACCCAAAGAGCAAGGGCACTTCACAGACCTGTTCCAGGCTATCTAAGGGTTGGGGCCTACCCTGCAGTTTTCCATAGCACAGAGGTACCTAAATTAGACCAAAAAGAGCAAGGGCAGGGATCAGAAGTTGCCAGTAGCACCAATTAGTCTACCCTGTTTCTCAATGCCTCTCATGCTTGCTCACAGAGCTCTGTGCTGTGGGCAACCCCAACTCACTGTCGCACCCCCACCATACCCTGCAGGTGGGAGATCAGGGTCATCAGCCAGACTCGCGTACCACAGTCAGTTATCTGAATGCCACTATAGCTGTGACATTAATTTCCTCTAAACCAGGCAGCCAGGAGAACTGAATTGAGTGCATAAAGGCAAAGTTGCAGCACATACACATCAAATAGCTATTCTCAGATTCAAAGAGCTACAAACTCCAGGCAGTACAGACTGCAAATACGATCCAGGCACAGTGGCTTCATTCAAGTTCCTTCTCACTAAGGAGCTGCTGGTAGGAAGGGCTAAATAAGCTGCAGAAGCTCACCCGGCCGTGGCCAGGGAACACGGGACAGCAAGTGTCATTAGACAGACCTTGCATCCTCATTCCTCACCTCGGATGGGCTCAGCACAAGTCTTCACTCACTGCAAAGCAGAGGGGCACTATTTGTTTACACAACATTTACAAAGCCTTGGGATTACTATTCTGTCTCAGTCTTTAACAGGAACAGTTTTACAGGTCACATCAGCCTTTTAATATCATGGCAAAATTTTAACTTGTTTCTAAAGATCACGCCTCGCATGAAATTGCAGCAGAGCACAACTAGACACTTTTGCCATACGTTATTTCCTCTAAGCATATGGAGATTAGCCTTCACCGCAGTGAAATTCCTGCAGAACAAGTTAAGTGGCAGTGCTACATATTTAACCTTTCCTTCGCCTTTCACCCACTGATGCAAGTTTACACTTGAACCACATCTCGTTAGCCTGAGACACGCTTGTTACTGTTTTAGCCAGAATTATTTAGCTGTGCTCCCCCAGAAAGAGCCCTCTGCAGATCAGGTGATGTGCTTCTCAAGGCTAGAGTTACATGACAAGAGAGAAACCAAAGAAAATTATCACAATAGCTTTCTGACCTGCAAAGAATCCTTCTCTACCAGCTGCAGGGAAACACTTCACACCAAAGAACACTTTCCATGGTTACCACCATACCCTGACACCAAAGCCACCTAACAGCCTGGTTCTATCTTAAGTCATGGTCCACCTTTAAAACAAACCAACTCTCATCATGCACTTTTCCCCCCCCGCATGCTGCTGTTTTTCTCCAATCAAATGTCTTTTTCAGAAGGTCAATATAGATTACAGAGAGGTGCAATTATAAGCACACAGAACTGTACTTTGAAACCCTGCTCAGCCTGCCACAGAGCGGTACCATCTTCTTAAAACGAGCACAATTAAAACTGAAGTTTGCTAATTGATACAGGTTTGTGCTTGTAAAAGTACAAAGTAAATATTACTTTGGACTCCATTAAGTCCTTGACATTCTATGTGTTAGAGAGGATTAGGCAGGATTTGATCATATCTGATTTGGCTATTTATTGCATTCTGTTGTTTTTATTGCCAGGGTGGTTTGGGTTTTGGTGTGGGTTTTCTTTAAAAAAAAAGTTGGCACACTAAAAAGTCTCCACGCAGAGCACTGATATAAGCAATAAAGAATTCATCAGACTAAACATCATGATTATAAGAAAAGTCGTCTCTGGAAGCAGAATGATCAGGACAAACACTGGTGTCAAGTATAGGCTCATTAAAGTCTCTAAACAGAAAGTGGCTTCAAAAGCCAAGCTTGACAGCCCCAGAAAAAGGCACACTGTACTTTTAGATAAGCTTCTGTTAATTACTTTGTGTTCTGTTGCTACCAAAGTTCCGCAAAGAAAAGTGTGTTATGCCATACATTTTATCAAAGCCCACCCACAGGGATCCTCCTTCTCTGCCAGGCAGATGACAGCTCCCATGCCCCGCTGCGGAGGGGAGAGCCCTCGGCACTGCCGCAGCGCAGGCAGGAGGAGATGCTACCCCAGGCACATCGGGAGATGGGAAAGCCCTGAGGCTTAGCTCCCCCTCGCCCCAGCAAAGCCACCTCCCAAGACTTCCCACTGCCTCAGCTTGGCAGAAGTGCTCGGCCTTGTTTGGTTTCACTTGGCAGCATATTATGGCCCAGTTAAAGCAGAAATGAAGCCAATTAGGAAACCCAGATTGTGAAGTCACCATTAGCACAGCTGCGGCCGTTACAGCAACAGCAGGAGTTGTAGTTGCACAAAAAGTGCTCTTTAATGAGCAGGGCTACCTTCACCACTGTCTCCAGAAGAGTTAGAGCATCTACTCCCACCACTGGAGGCCAGAAGAGGAGACCCATCCCAAAGCATGGTTCAGCAAAGGGCAGAATGACCAGCCTTTACCTCTTCAGTTTGAGCTCAGCCTACAGCACTACACCTCATCAGCATTTTACAAGAAATATCCTGCACTTGGCAAAATGAATGAGGCTGACGACTTGTAGCTTGCTTCCTCTTGGCCGTGCTGTGTTGAAAGCCTGCAACGTTTGTGAAGTTTGACGGGACAGCGTTGGCTCCCAGCAGGGGCACAGGGCAGGGGTGACCCAAGCACAGCGTGCCACTAAAGCCCCGTGAGCAGAAGGAAGAGCATCGCTGTGGGAAGAGGTGAGAACAGGGACTCACAGATGACCATGACAATAGAAAAAGATAACTCAAGTCCAGAGAGAAAGAAAAGTGAGGGACTAAAACAAGGACAAGGAATAAAAGCAACAGCAGCAACAAGCTTAGCCCAGTAATTGTGCTAGGACATGGCAAGGAGGAGTCACACAGATGAAATAAGCGGTTTGACAGAAGATGTCTTCTCCAAGAAGTCCCTGTCCTGTTTGTCTGCAGTTCAGCTGGGAAGTTTCAACATGCCCTCGAGCCTGTAACCCATCATGCAGGATAATCAGGACAGCTAGAGCCACTCTGACATAAATCCCTCAGCAGAAAGCTTAAAGGCAGCATGGAAAGGAGGGAGCTCCTCTTGGAGCAGACCCCGCAGAGAGCAGATGGCTCATTTCAAGAGGCAGCTCCTGGCAAGATTAAGATGCTGTAGGTCTCCCAGCGGCCAGGATGGAGGAGGGGGCAGGAGCACATATACCTTCCCCTCCAGAACAGGTTCAGCAGTGACCTACTCAGGCCAGCAGCGCCGAAGGAGCTCCTCTGGGAGCTGCAGAATTAGGCAGGCACACCGTGAACAGGGCTCAGGGCAGGGATGCTACTGTCAGTTCAGCAGGAGGACCTTGCCCAGCAATAGACAGATCTTGATAGCATTTGCCAGCAGGTGATTTGATTACATAAGAAAGCTCTGCCTCAGAAAGGCCCATCCAGATTGTGTATTTTAAATTCTTAAAGCGGAGTACAGACAGTCATACAGCTCATTAAGATTGCATTCGACGAACCTCCCGAGGCAGCTACTGTTTCCTTGTCTCACCAGAACACTTACCTCCACCACTAACAGACAGAAATCCTCTCCACCCCTTCTAAGACGGGTGCTGCAAGGATATAATTATTTTTCAAACTAGTCAAACTAGACGACTCACTAGTCTTTTTCACTGTTGCGTTTGTCTCCAGAAGACGTGGCTTCCCAAAGCAGCGCGACTTCGCAGAATACCAATGCACCCGTGAGGTGTCTGCACATCAACCCAACAGCCGAGGGCTGGCCAGAGCCACCGAAGCCAGCTCACCCTGCCGCGCCGCAGACAGGGCACCCGCTCGTGCTGCTACCAGAGGGCAGTTACACAGCTCTCAGCCCAGGGCTGTTTCTCAGGAAACACCGGCCTGAAATACAGCCCAATCTCATTCTTCATTCGAAAGATGGGCAGTTCGGGGAAAAAACCACTGCTGGCAAGTAGGAGGCTTTCTACAGTGAGAGAAGAGAGGCTCTGTCATCAGCCTCTGCAAAATGGAAACCACCTCTAAAGGGCTTTAGCCACTCCCATTGGAAGTGGCATTTTGCTGGTGAAAAAGTACCTACAGAAGAGCAAACCAGTCTCATACTCTGCCTGTTTCTGAGCTGGTTAGTGTGCAGGACAGGGGGAAAAACTGTGTCTGGGTGTGGAAACCCAGCCTATTTCAGGGCCCAAATCTGCTCCACAGGCTTTAAAAAACCCAGCATCCACCAACCCTGGGGAGCTACCTGGTCATGCTAGAAACCCAGACAAACTGGAGACACTATTCCCACCGCACCCCCCCCCACCTGCAGCCAGCACCCAGCCCAGAGCGCCCAGGCCGCCTGCTCACCCTCAGCCCACACCAGCAGCCTCAGCTATCAGACATCGTTACTCATTAATCAGAGAAAATCCGACAACAGCAGCGCCTCGAACAGCACCGGCTAGTCCGGGCAGAAACTCTTCTTGGGCAGGAGTCAGACAGAAATTCCAGGCTCTTACTGAGCATCAAAGCTGGGCATGTTCAGCGAGGCCCGCATCAGCGGGGGGTTACCCCGGGACGTGCCCTGTTCCCGCACGCGACAGAGGAGCGGGAAGGGGCAGCTCCCCGCGGAGGGACCCTTCTCTTCCCGAGCCCCGCCGCCCCCCCCCCCCCAGCGAGGCGGCGGCTGCCGGGCCCCGCGGCGGCTCACCGTGGTGGGACATGGGCAGCACGTCGTTGCCGGTGCCGCGGTAGTTGTAGATGACGGCGGCGGCGGCGCCGCGCTCCGCGGCCAGGCGGATCTTGTCGGCGAAGGTGCAGCCGCCGCCGCGCTGGATGAGGGCGAGCCAGCCCGGGGAGCCGCCGCCGGGCGGGGGGGGCCCCGCTGAAGTTGGTGCGGGCGCTGCAGGCGTTGAAGGAGTCGCGGCTGTCGGGCAGCACCAGCACCCCCGCGGCCGCCTGCAGCGGCGAGTCCTGCCCGTACAGGCCGCTCTCGCTCGCCTCCCAGCCGCTCCGGTTGTGGTTCGCGCCGTCCTCCCACGACACGTTCAGCCACGCGGTCCACACCACCGCCGCCGCCGCCCCACGGGGACCCGGCGGCGGAGCGGCGCAGAGCAGCGCGGCCAGCGCCAGCAGCGCGGCCCCCAGCGACATCCCGGCACGGCACGGCCCGGCCCCGCCGCCACCGCTGCCTAAAATCGCCGCGGCCCCGCCGCCGCCCCCGCCCACGGGGGAGGAGCGGGGCCGCCCTCGCCGCGGCACGCCCCCCCGCCCCCTCCCGCCGCGGGGACCCCGCCGGGAGTCCCCGTCTCGCCGGTCCCCCCCCCGCAGCCGGCGCCGGAGCGGGGACCCCGCGGGGGGGCGTCGAGCGCTGCAGCCACGGGCGCCCCGACGGCGGCGGTGGGGGGGCACCGGGCGCCCCCCTCACCGGTCGCCTCCCAGGGCAGTGGGTCACCACCCCAGATTGCTTCCCGGGGGGGGTCGCCCGCCCGGATCACCTCTCAGAAGTGATGGTTCCTCCTGACATCACCTCTCAGGGGCGATGGGTGACCCCCCGGATCGCTCCCAGGAAGGGTGGGTCACCCCCTCCGTCACCTCCCAGCGCAGTGGGCGACCCTCCACCAGCCTGCCCGCCCCAGGGCCCACAGCGGACAGAGCACCAGGGGTCCCACCGGGCCTGCGGGGACCCCACAGCGGTCCCCAAGCACAGCAGCACCAGCAGTCGGTGCCCAGCCGTCAGCCAGCCCGCTTCGCAGCGTCGAGTTAATACTTGCTGAACGCTCAGCAACACGCGGTACCAGTCCTGCTTGGAATTGGTTTATAGAGTACTAGCTCAGCTGGGTTAACTCACTGGCCATTGCTCTCTGTGTCTTTAGACATACACTATAAACCTGCCACTTCAACCAAAAAAAGCCTTTTTCTATTTATATATTAGTTGTGCTTGCATAGTTAATTTTTATTTGATCTATGTAACTCGCAATGAAAAGTCACATTTCTTCAGGCCTCTGCAGTTAATTTTTGGGCAGCCAAACGTCCCTTGCTCCGGCGCATACCCATTTTTGCTAGGCTGTCCCGCATCAGGCAGCGCGCTCAGAGTGCTTGCAGAACCGCTGCAAACACGAGGGTGACATGCTGCAGAGCCCTGCCACGGAATCTGAAGCAAGAAAGGAAGGTAACAGGAGAAACAAGAACATTTTGAGCTCCTCTTCGCCACAGAGCTGCTCTTCTGATCGAGAGGCCCTGCTCCTACCAGCTGCTCTGCGGGAATCACCCCCCGGCACCGGGAGCCACTCAAACGCGTCCCCAAATGACCATGTGTCACTACACACAGGCTGGGCCTCGGCATGGGAGCCCATCATTTAGAAAGGATTATTCCTGTGCAGTGATTATATGGCACAAGATCAGCTGCTGCCTATGCAATCACCAACAAAATTAGTGTAAACACAGAGTAAAACCCTTTCTGATAGGAGTCGGCACCGCTTAGTTTTTAACGCAGGCTTTTGGCCGATTCTGAATCCATGTGGCTGATAACCGGTAACTCGGCGTCGATCTGTGGCACACATTTTCCTTCACTTGCGCCTGTGCTAAATGCAGGACAATGAGCGTTATGCAGTCAAACCCGACTCGGGTTTGAATGACTACCTGGGGGCTGGGGCTTCGAAACAACCCGCTCCACCGGCGTCCACCCCTGCCAGCACGGCGTCTGCAGGTTTTTGTGGCTCAGTAGCACAAGGACATCAGCGTTTGGGTTTGCTGCTGAAATAGCAGCGTGCAGAGCAGGTAATGAAGAGCAGATGAAGCCATTTGCTAAAGATCAGTATTGCTAAACACACAAATCTTACTAAGCGAGCCCTTTTGTCCTAACCTAAACAAACCTCTCATTTTCTCATTCCACATCTAAGTAGACAACTTATTTCAACAGTAACATCTCTAGCTATAACAAGAAGTATATTTGCAAGCAATCAGAGAGATGTGGGTTTGGTTTGAAACCTGTGCCATGTAGGTGCGGGGAACAACTTAACCACACTCTGAAAATATAACCGAGCTTTATGCAATGAACAGCAGCCAAACCGCTCAGCTTTGAATGCCTCCAAAGCTTTAGGGATGTTTAGCTCTGGCATTTTCACCGAGACAAAACTGGACCAAAGACTAAGATTGGAACCTCCTCGGCATACAAGACTTCCTATAGTTGTAGTGACTTTAAGGCTTAGCCGCAGCCTCTTACACTTCCATTCAGTACAGTTTGTGACATGATTATAACAAAGCGACAGCACGGGTGCAGATGTTGCAGCTGTGCGCGGGTGCGAAGGCAGGCAGGCTGCCGGGCAGCAGACCTGCAGGACGTCGCAGCGGCTCCGTGCTGGGGCACAGCTGCCCATCGGCCCCAGCCTGGCTTTGGGTGGTAGTAACTAACGTCACTGCTCTTCGGGAAGCGCGCACGCTGTCCAGGCTACTGCCTGGTGGCAAAACGTCCTCGACACATTTGGTAATCTCACCAAAATGAATGCGGAGCCTAAACCTGAATTTCTCACCGTGCAGCGCAGAGAGCAAGAACAAGATTGCTCTAAATGTGATTGCGGACATTTCGCTGCCATGGCATTGTCGTGGTACCAAGTTTCTGACTCGTTGCTCAGGCAATGTTTCCACTCTCTTGAAAATAACCGCGTAAGCAAGCGGCAGGGACAAACAGAAAGCTTGTTCACCGTGGTTGAGGAATTTCTCAGGTTAGCAAAGCAAAGGAAGTCGAGAGTTTGTATTGGGGCAAAAAAGTGGACGCTTGTGCTGACGGTGGTCAGTCCTTCCGAGTAAACGCTGGAAGACACCAGCCTTGCTTGGCTTGGCAGGGAAGCCACTTGCAAGAGGCCAACGGTCCCTGTGCATCCTGGCATGGTTAGCAGCTCCTCCGGGCCAGCACAACTGAGAGGAGCCGGGTGAGGTGGCGGGGACAGTGTCAGAGCGCAGAGGGACACCCCAGCAGAGTTAAAATGGTGTGTTTTAAAAAGAGCATGCCAGTTATACCTGTTCTAAGCTGCATATTTCACATTGAGAACTTTCTGGGCTCTCATTCATTAAATCTTCTTCCAGAACGATAATTAATAAACAGATCTGCAGCCTTACTGAAGTGTATCTTTTACTCGTGTTTGAAAAACATGGTTTGTCTGATGGCTTTCAGCTCAGTTACCTGTAATTCACAACAGAAAAAGTGTGTATTGAGTAGCAAATAAAAAGTCACTGCTACCAGGAAGCCTGGAAGGACCAGGCAAGAGGAGGGCTGATAGGGTTTTTTTGCTGGTTGTTTGGGTTTTTTTCTTTCTTTACATAAAAAGCTGAGATTTTATATTTTGGAGAAAGCATAATTTGTTTTGGAGAAAGAGGCCAGACATTGTAGGGGCTGTGACATGTACTACAACGTATTAACAAGTAGTGCAACTTACTTCTGCTACGTTTGTTTGCAACAGCTTTCTACAAGTTTCTGAAATTAAAAGCACTGTAGCCCATAATGACTACAGATGTGAGAATGATAGGGTAAGCAGCATTAATGGGCTCCCACAAAATCAGAACCAGAATTACTCTAAAATAGGCACAACATGAAGGAATTTCTGGCACAGATCTGATTTTTTAAACCTTAAAAGATTTTTATTATTTAAAATCTTATGCTGTATAATTTTGATTTTAATTTTTTCCCCATGGCTACTGGTGGAGGCTCTGAGAAGTTCAGAAAGTAGGGCATGACTTTCAGATAAACAAAGTGAAATCCTGGGAACGCTGTCACTGCTTTCTACAGGGATGGACCCTATCATTATCTGGAGCTTTATCTTATTTGAGTAAATATTTAAACATCTTTTTTTCAAGATGAAAAAAAAGTGCATACTAAATATTGCTTTTTAATGTCAAGCCAGATCATTCAGGGCATCTTTCTGATGAGACACCTGTACGTTCATGTCCTTCAAAACGGAATTTGTTTCTTATTCAAGTACCCAGCTCTGGATCTCTGTCTTTGGAGGAAAGCTCACAAGGACACAAGAAACCTCTGTTAGGGCAAAGCATTACAGGGCCGGCACTGAACCCTCCAAGTGCTGTGTATGGATCTGAACCGTGTCTCTGGGCCTTCTCCGCTGAACAATGAAGTGGAAAGGAGAAGCACTTATAAAAATGGAAAAAGCAATCAAAAGGAGTGCCCTATAATGAAACCCAGGACTGAATGTCATGAGACAAAAAAAAAAATCCATGAACAAACATTACTCTGAATCACAAGTTAAAGACAACAGATGTTGCATTTCCTTATCCAAAACCAGCTCGTGTCCATGACCAGCAACGGAAGGGTCTTGGGCAGGTGACTTGCTCCAGAGTAGGCAACAGTGTGGGGTAAAGCATCCTAAGTTTTTAAGCTAGCTGAAAAAAACCTGAAGGTATGAGAATGGAGCTTGTGGTCCTTTGCCACTTTACAAAGAGGACAGGCTCAGGCCGGAGGAGGCGTAGAGGCTGGAGACCTCCCCACCTCCTGCCTGTGGGCCATAGGAGCTTCCAGGAGAATCTGAGGTGATCCTTGTGACTAGATGCAGAAGACACAGAGAGGTTGCCCGTTCCAGAAAAGTTTCACTATGAATCTGGGAGCTTGTTTGTCTCTATCACAACTTGGAAACTCCAGCCTACAAGTCTCTGCTCACTGGACGTGGAAAAAAAAGTGCGTCAGATCGCCCTGTGTGCTGGCACCGAGCACTTTCCCTCGGCTAGCCAGATGTGCGCAGGAGTCCCCGCTGCCAGGGAAGCAAACATTGTTTCTCTGTATTTCTGGCACTGCGGGACCAATTGTTGTGACAGCGCTACACGTGCCTCTACTACCCCAGAGAATATGGGTAAAACACTGTCAGCAGAGGCAGAAGGTACAAAAGGGATGGATGCTCATAGACAAGTTCGCATGCACTCTTTCTCCTGTCAAAGACACTTGCAATTTCATGAAATGATGTTTTCCATCTTTCATTTCAAAGGAAGCCGGTTGATAAATAGAAATAAGCAATATCTAGGAGACGCAAGCAAATTAAAGTGAAGAGAAAAGCATTCCCCGCAGGTGACTTACAAGGAGCCTTGAGCAAAAAAAAGCATCTACAATTCCTCTGAAAAACTAAAACAACAAAAAAAAAACCCCATACAAGAAAGTCCAGAACTTGCCAGACAACACGTACTTTTAGTCTGTTTTGGTTTCACATGGAGCTGAAGCATGATGCTACTCAGGCCTGTTGATTCAGTGGTGGTCTTTATTCAGTGACAGTGGACTTTCCAAGCAGGGGACTGAATCAGTGGTTTCCTTCCCCTGCAGTGCGTTGGGCAATCTCCATCCAGCATGGGGACCCAGATTTTCCGTATAATGCATGTAATGCAGTTGACCAACTGAGGAGCATCAGGTGACTGGAAGTCTGAACACATCCTCAGAGCAGAACATGTTGACACTTGGCCCGTTGAGGAAGAAATGAGTCCAAGTCAAAATGTTTGCCTTTTCTGGGTTGGTTTGTGCGTACGCACAAACTACGGGGCCACAGATCGCAGCTACTCGCAGAAATCAGTAGCACATCCCTGAGGAGCTTTTGTCATCCAGGGTACAAGGGTGCCTAGTTTCAGTTCTGACTTCATCTCCCTCAAATCTGCACAGGCCTCTGCGAAAAGCCCTCGCTATGTCCAACAGGGAAAGCTTAGCAGTGACTCCAGCTGGCCCTGAAAACCTTGTTCACAGGAGCCGAAGGCAGGAAAGCTCTGAATAGGGGCTTTTAAGATCACACAACTGTAAAAGCTCAGCTTTTACAGCATAATTAGGACGTAAGTTGTGACAAACTTCAATGACCTCAGTAACGTCAGTGGGAACTGTGCCAACGGCCTCAACAGGCCGAAGACTTGCCAGGCTCTCTCGTTCCTTCCTTCCAGCCCCAAGAGCTGCTGCCGAGCTGCAGGAGGCACCTGCCACCCCAGCAGGGACAGTCCCCAGAGCGGCCGGGCGGAGGGAACCCGCATTGGCGCAAAGCATTCAAATGGAAAAGAGCAGGAAGGAGAAAATCCTCTCTGGGAAGGTGTGTGAGATGGAGGGTTTGGGTGCTTGGGCCCAGCTGGTGGCTGGGGGAGTTACGGGATCGCCTGAGCTCCCCGAGGGCACCAGGCAGCCCTCACGGCTCACAGCCAGGAGCGGTCGGCGCTCGCTCCCTTTCTGAGAGGGCCGAGGAACTGTCTAAACCAAAGATCAGCTCTAGACTAAATGGTTTGTTTTAGGACATCCTTTTTTTCTGAGATTTATTTTTGGCACGTGACTTCAAAGCATGAGGGGGCCTGAGCTGCAAAGTCAGGAGCTCGGGGCGGTGCTCCTCCTCGCCGGAGAGGACGGAGACCTCGCACGGTGGTTTAGGGTCAGCGATGCCTTCCAGCGCATGCTTCTTTCAACATCTCCCCCTCCTTGAGATGGAAGAGATTGTAAACCACAGATGGTTTTTCCTCTGCGCCTTTTGCATCTTTGCTCAACTGATGCGAAGAACCGATGCCACGGCTTGGGAGAACACTGGGGAGAGGGCAGCCCACTGCCTGCAAGCTCTTCTCCAAGTGTGAAACGGACCATATTCACAGCAAATAATGATATTTATAGATCTCTTCAATTTATGTACTAATAAGATTTGTATTTCAGTTTTTTTTTCATTATCATTTTCGCTCTTCAGCAGGAGGCACATGGTAATGCAGTTTGATGCAGGCAAACCTTTTATGTCTCCACCAGCCCATCTGGAAAACTGCATGGAAAGCTGCAGTAGATTTTAACTGAAAACTGTGACTGCTACGAGCAAATTGATGGCCCATGTTGACATATCTTCTAAATAACTTCTAAAACAACTACTTAACAATATTTAGGATGAATTTCTGAGTGACATAGTAATAGATGCACCTATAAAATGGTGGCATAGCTTATTGCACACTTGCTGACCCAACGCTTCCATGTGCAGATGGCACAGTCTAGAGTCCACTGAAATCAAAGGAAACACTTCCACTGATTTTGTAAGGTTTAAGGTGGTTTTTTTTTGTAAAGACCCTGTATGAATAACCCTTAGTTAGAACGCCAGCTGGGGTAGGAGGTAGGTAGACAGGACGGTAAATTGCAGTAAGAGGTTTTAAAAGAAACAAAAGGCTGATCCCAAAAGAGTCTTAGGAAATTTGGGTCCAAAAGGTGTTCTGAAAACATCTGATCAGTTGCTGCTTAGATCACCTCCAAAAATCTGAAGTTGGCTTGTTTTTACTTTGGTTTTCAAAGGAAGCAAGGTTTGGAATCATACAGTTTTCCTTTCTGTCCCCATCCCTCCTCCTTCCCCATCTCCTCCCCGCAGATAACTTCCCCGTTTGCCTACACCGACAACCAACTTCAGCCAAACTCAGCCGAAAGCTTGGAAAATTCAAGGAGAAGTTTCCCACAAGTTTTTTAACATCAGCAGCTGGCTAGAGGACAGAAACCCCCACCAGTTCCTGCAGGTCCCTCAGGAGAGGCAGAAACCTGAGGTTCGGCAACCACGTGCTGTCTTTGGCCTGCCAGCTCCTGCCTGCCTCTGCCCAGGGAGAGCCCCACCTGCGAGAGCGGCGCTTGTCACTCGGAGGAACAGGGAAGCAACAGGACTCTGGTGGGAACGGAGGTGAAATCATAGGGACGGGAAGGGGGAAAAGAGGAAAACGTTACCCACATGGAGTCAGAGCGGGTATAGGGACACAGGGAACAGGTATTAGGACAAAAATCCCACTTTGTTAGTTGTTTTGCTCACAACACCCGCTGTCCTGCTTCTACACGTGCACTGGTCTGGGTAGGGCCAGCAATCGGCTCTGCTTTCCTCCAGTGCCGTGAGCACAAAAGGCGTATTGCACGCCAGCACAGCCTGAAGCTCGGGGATCTTCAAGGAAGCAAGAAAATGGGTTTGAAACCTCTCAGGTGGTAAAAGGAACCAAAGGCAGCTCTTCCCTGGTGTGAGTCAGCGCACTGAGCTCCTGGAGAAAAAGGTCTCCACCACACCCTCTGTGCTTCACCAGGAGGGACCATCCCATAACACGGCAAGAGACAATGCATGAAATGCTTAAATCCAGCTGGGTTCCAAGCTCTGAGTCTTGGCCTGAGCCTGAGCAACACCCCGAACCACAGGAGCCTTCGAGAAGATCAGAATTTAAACTTGGTCTCTCCTGAGCATTTTCCTCTTAGCTATTTACGCCCAGCTCCTTGCTCGGGCGGTTACGCTCAGGCGGTTTGCGGTTTGCCTCGTTGGCTTTCATCGATCCTTCTGAGGTGTTTCACAGCGGTGCCAGGGTGGAGAAGAGGCACCAGGAGCTGACCCTCACCAGCGCACTCTGCAATGCCCCCAAGGACTCGGTTCACTCATACCTGTAGGTGACCATCAGGCTTCCACCATTACTTTTTTTTTCCTCTTCAGTTTTTGGGTTGTAACAACTAACACAGCTTCAACCGCAATGGCATGACTGGTAAGAGAGGTTACACTGCTAAGTGGCTGATGAAAGCTGTGCACGTTCTGTAACATGTTACATGCTTGTAATTAGAAGCCAGATTTATTGACTCAACTAGATGCAAATATTTCTTTTGGGTTTTGTTTCCAGCAGGTTAAACAGAGGATGGCACCTTTATCTTTTTTGGGGAAATGGCTAGCCAGCAGGTTGGCTTCTTTTGCTGATTCTGGCAGTTAAAGTTTTGCAAAGCCTCTCCTGACCTTTGCTAACCGAGGAGGCTCATGAGAGCCACGCTGTGGTCCCAGGACAAACCTTCTGCTGGTTTTCCACAGAAGCAGAATCTGGGCTCCCTATATATGTTCACCACCAAGTTCATGGATGAACAAGTGGGTCACAGTATGTAGTCACCTGAAATAAACCCAGTACTCATCACATTGATTACCTTGGAAGCTAAAGAAACAGTACTAAATGCCAGTGTGGTGAGGTCCTGGGCTTTGCTGGCTCCGTGTTCTGGGGGCTCTGGAAAATCCCAGACCTCAACGCAGCTCTCTGGCAGGCTGCGCTCTGCACAGGTGAGCACAGACCACAGGGATTTTTATGGCTGCTCGGGATCCTTTCTGGAAGGAACCATCCTATGATTCTATGCAAAGGCTGTCTGCTCGGGAGATCCCACAGTCCAACCCGGCTCTGAGCTGTGTCCAGTCAGCTTTTGAATATCTTCAAGGATGGAGACTGCACAACCTCTCCGGGCAACCTGCCACACTGTTCATCCACCCTCACAGTGAAGTTTTTTCTTACGTAATTTCTTGTTTGTGCCCATTGCCTCTATTTCTTTCACTGGGCACCACTGAGAGGAGTCTGGCTCCATCGTATTTACCCTCCCTGGCCTCATCAGGAATTTGTACACATGGATGAGAACCTCTCAAGCCTTCTCCAGCCGGACCTGCCCCAGCTCTTCCAGCCTCTCCTTGCAGTGACAGCTCCCACTGGTGAAGGGCTCCGTGTTTCGCCCTTCCTGCCGCTGCTCTCGCTGCATCCGCACCTCTCACCGTGTCAAAGACGTGAAGCCACTCAGACAATTTTCTCAGACAATAAACGGAGGAATTTAGTCTACGCTATGAGAACACTGACTTCATGGAGGCATCTGGATTGCCGTCAGCAGAGCCACTTACTTCACACGGAATAAATGAAAAGGGAAGTTCATGGCATCTGCTTTGCATGGACATTCTTGGAAGTTCATTTGTTTTCACGGGCAGGTCCCACCGGCTGTTCAAAACCAGGACAGAGAGCCCAGCTTTTTCTGTGGTAAACAGAGGAGATGACTCAAAATGTGCTGTAAAACAGAAATTACTCTGAAGATCAAATAAGCAACGATATTTTAGAGAGTTAAGATGGGGAAGCTGCGCAAGACTTTATACCAGCTTTCAAAACAAGAGATAAAACCAAACTCCGTTGTCAGGCGTTTAGCCCACAAGTTTATCATAGGTATTGCACCAACAGCTAATAAGATCCTATCTCACAGTACTTCTGAGATAACAAAAGTTAGACTTCGAGGCTACAGAATATCCTGGAAACAAGTTGGAAGGAAACACACAAACACAACAATTATTTTCAATTATTGTCAGGATTGGCAATTATTTCTATTGTACAGACAAACTGAGATATCTGCTTGCTCCTGTTGTACAACAGTTCTGCCAGGGCACTGTTCTTCATCAGTCTTGGAGGCTTTAATGAGTAAGAGAGTTCCCTTTCACTGGGTTTTAGTAAATCACTTGGAGAAAACCATTCAGAACGCACTTAATATTTTAGCTTAGCTGCTACATTGGACTAGTATCCAAATGGCAGTAATAATGGTTTTGGTTTGGTTTTTTTTTAATGCTATCTCCAGTCTCCTATTTGCTCTTGTAAACAAACAGGAAAAAAAGAAAAAAATCATAGGGGCAGGAGGGTACAGCCTTCCACCGTCCCGTGCCGGCGCTGCTTACCAAGCAGAGGCCCAAACCAGCTGCTTCGTGACTTTGCAGAGCACCGTTGTTCTGCTACTCAATGTGGTCTGGTATTTGTTACTAAAAAAGGAGCCCCAAAATACCGTGTTTAAATTTGGCTGTGTTTCAAAACCTTGATAATTCCTGGAATTTCCATTTAAGTTTCAAGGAGCGGTGCTGGAAAAATGTTGTTACAGATGCATATTCCATTTCCTTTCCAGAGCAAATCAAGTGAGTGCTGGAACTACTAAAAAGAGACATTTTTCTTCTAACAAAAGCTTAGTCTCTGTAGCATTGGGTTAATCTTACTTCATGCAAATAAGACACAAACACCTACAGAAAATCTTTCAGATTAAAGTAGAGCATTTTCCCACCAGTGATGTGTGCAATTGGAGAGGAATGGGAAAGTTATTACTAATATCTTGACCTCTAAAGTTTTCCACAGTAAAAGCTATTAATGTATCGGTTTTATCTTTTGTGTGTGTGTGTAACAACAAACCAATACCCCGGAACAGGTAAAACTGATGACAGGTGAAAGGAACGGCGGTAGAGGATGAGGAAGGAGTCACCAAGAGGGGAGTTTTTGCTCTTTCTTCCTTCCCAGCAGCGTTAAATGACCAGCGTTTCCTGCACACCTGGACTTTGCCCAGAACAAACGACTTCATTGCTGTAAGACTGAGCGGGTGTTTTACGATGTGAAATACATACATAATATTGTCCTGTTGTAACAGAAAACAGGGTTGGCTAGAAAGCTCTATTGATTTTATGTTCAAGTCAGCAGGAAGGGAGGAGGATGGTGGGAAATGGCAGCCAAGGCCCCACGGCCTAATAAATAACCAAGGCGATGGCCTAATAAATAACCAAGGCGATGGGATTCCTGTAGGCCTGCACAGCAGCAGAGCGATACAGACGGATGAGTGGAAACGTCAGGGCTGGCCCCAACCGAGAGCCGGCCGATAACCCCGGAGGTTGCTGCTCCTTCTTTCATCAGGAGCTCGCAGATCGCTGGCAGCAGCCGGGCAGATTTTTCTCTCGCCGCCCTGCCAACGGGGCGTCTCGCCTCCAAAGGTCCCCTACCCAAACGGCAGAGAGGATTAATCCCCGAGTCTCCTCAGACCTCTCTGGGCGATGCCACCGTGGCAGGTTCCAGTCAAATAGGAGAGGTCCTTCCCCAGCCCTGTCAACAACTCTGCTGTAAAGAAGTAAATCATCTCCGGGCACTCTTCTGCTCTAAGCGCTGTGCTGCAACGACCAACCCTCTCCCAGGCTTTTTCTCTTTTACCTAAAGAACGTACGGCTCCACACTTCGTGCTGAGGGAAACAAATACAGAGAGAAGATGCTTCTCCTGTACTGGCTAGACGAAGAGCTCATCTCACTGAACTATTCTGCCCTCACCGTGTTTAACACACAACTACTGCACTGATTTATAAACCCTCTTTGCCACCAAATAGACCGTAATACCCACTTCAGTCCTATAGGACGAATATATGAAATAGCCCTATAAAACCCACAATTTGTCTTTGAGAACAGTAAATGAATTAAATTCAGAAAAACGGGACTTCATGTCTCATGAAATACATGCTCGGGTGATATACCTATTGCTTTCAAGACTTAAAAAATCTTTTTAGTTTTAGAAAAAATAAATCTGAAAAATGAGGGTCTGCTTTCAGAGCTCACCCTAAATCATTATCTTATTTCTGGAGTCTAGTGTAACTGTCGGGGTTGTGACATCCCAGTTACCCAGCGTGTCTGAACAAGGTTCCATCCCACTCTCCTCCGCTGACCTCCGAGGGAATGGGCCGCCCTGCTCCCGCCGCGCTCACGCCTTGGCCCAGCTGGGGCCACCACCGCTCGCAAGAAACGCAGCCGGCACCGATTTTGCAGCTACATAATGCCACTACAATTCATTCATCCAGTGAGTGTGAGCTGGCACGCTCCAAAACCAAATGAAAAAAGCAAGTTAATCTGAATCTTGACATCCCGGCCACTGAAATCTAAATCACTTTCTCCAGAGGTAGAACAAAAGCTTTGGTTTATTGGCTACACATTTCCAGTAAAACATTTAAGCTCCATTTGCAAACGCTAGTGCTATCATGATATCAGGAGAGTCAGAGCTGGCTGTGTAGTACAGCAAACCACTGCACTTTCAGTGCCATACAGCACATTTTTTACTGGGCTGTGCAATACCCTGTTTAGAATGCTTTTTTGGTTTTTTGGAGCTGAGCCTCACACGGTGGTTAGGGTCGTAAAGCACCTGTGATGCTGCTCCTGCAGGTGCGTAACTGAGACTCGGAGCCAGCCTGCCCCGCAGCTGGTGTCGCCGACTCCTGCGAACTGCCCGGCTGTGGGCTCCACAGCTAGAAACTTCCTGAAGTGGCAACCCAAACCAGCACGGGGATGTGACCTCCAGATTAAAAATCGCTCAGTTTGCTCACAAAATCAGACAGAGGATTAAGCCGGAGGATTCCTAGTGCACCTTCACCAAAGTGTATTTCACAGAATTAGCTACGTATATGTATGTGTTGTACTAAAATGCTTATTAGACAGATTGACCTAGAGGAACACACACAGAAATAAAAGCCAAGCAATACAGTATCACCATTAGCTTCTCAGCTCTTCCCTAATGACAGATCCATAGCTATTAGGGCCAGAATGGGCGATTGCAGTAATTTTGTCTAACCTCTCATTAAGGAATTAGGGAATCCCAGAAGAGGCTGAGATCAGCCACTATTCAGAAAGGATTAGAACAATGTAGGGGGGAAAAAAAAAACCAAAAAAAACCCCCAAGGTCTGGCTTGCAATCTGCAAAGCATATACCTATGCTGCAGACACTTGTAGGTTCACTTGTGTCCTCCAACCTCGAAAAATAAACTAGTGCCTTCAAAGCAGACACTATGGGTTTCTCTACACCAGTCTAAAATAATTTGCGTGCTGTACAAGTAAAAAATGGTACTAACTTCAGAGACTCACCCGTCTGGCTATACCATACCAAGCTCAGAATGTAACAGAGTATTTGTTACTAAGCACTAAAGTCAAGACTCAAACTGCTTAATACATTTTTTTTCCCCATTGAATATCTTGATTAAAGCAACAATTATCCACAAACACAGCTGCTTCCTTACAGCCCGGCTGTGCTGTCCTGGACCAAACTTCAGAGAAATGATCAGGTTTCAGCGCTTCGCGCTGTGATACTCACCAAGATGGGACATCAGGACGGTGTTGTTGCCTTTGTCCAGCGCATTGTAGATCACAGCTGCTGTTGCACCCCTTCTGGCTGCCACCTTAATTTTTTCAGCAAAACTGCAATTGCCTCTTTCAATCAGTGCTATCCAGGGTGGTTTTGTGATGGTGAACTGGGTATTTGCATCGCAGGCTTGAAGATTAGCAGATTTAGGAATGCCCACAAGCCCCCGAGCACTAAGCAGAGGAGAATTTAATCCATACAGGCCACACTGGCAGTGCTCAGACACGGTTCCGTTGCTAGCGCTGTTGAAATAGAATAAACTTACAGAGGCACTCACCGAAAACGCCTCTGTAGTCTTGAATAAAATACTAATGACCACCAGGAGGCAGAAAAAACTGAACTTATCCACTTGCTTCATCGCTTATTCATATAAGCACAAAATGTAGACATCTACAGATATTTTTGGCTGGTGGTGGTCCTTGTTAGCCCACAGCCTGCTGAGGAGTTTGAAATTTCAGTTCCAGGAGGAACTTGACACCACCCAGGTAAGTCCTCGAGGTATCGGAGCGCTTATCTGGAGCAGGGGCTGGGACTGGACACACGTGACACACCTGCCTATTGTGAAATAGAGATGCAGACTGAAGGACCTGCAGGTAACCTTCGGCCCTAACTTTCTGCTCCTTTTTCACAAAGCATCGTTCTCCTCCTCCTTCTCTCCCATTACTGCGCAAATTCTAGCTTTGGTGATGCTTCCTAGGAGATGGCTCAAGCCCCCTCCTCCTATTTCAACCTGAATGTCACTTCAGAGGACCAGGTCACCTTTCATTCAGTAATGGAAGCTCAGGGTTCTCACTTCACAATGCAATCTGTGATGCAAATGACCTTGTTAAAAAGGTCAGAAGTGGAGGAAGGGAAGTATTAAAAAATGTGTTGCATTTCTCCTTTTGGATTCTTTCAGTCATCTAATCTGTCAGGTCCAGCTTGTTCTGGTGTTTATAATGAACTGATTTTAACATGGATTCATACCAATGCAAGAGATGTATAATCACCTAAACGGATCACAGAAGCAAACTACCTCTTTCAGCCCATTTTCACACTCTAGCTCACTTTCAAGATTCACACTGAGATGTCTGAAGGATTATCACACAACTCTCCATTTCTGGGTGTAGGCTCTATAGATTCTCTGAATTGAGTCAGTGTTGAATTCCACAAAAATTACTAGTATCAACTCTTGTTTTCTTATATTAGAACAGAAAAATTAAAACCTTACTGATGTCAGAACTCTGTAGTCCATGATGAAAATAAAGGACAAATTGTAAAGTCATCAAGACCTTTTTCCCGTTTTTCTGCACAAGCCATGCTGCACACTGTGTTGAAAGCCAAGAGGAGCTGCAAACAGTGGCATGTATTTTGACAGAAGCTCGACCTAGTTCTCCTGTAAAGATTCTTTAAAAGAGTAAACATAACTGTGGAGAAGATTCTTGAAAAACTGGAACAGCTTTCAGAAGTGAAAAGCAAATGGAAAGAAATTGAAAGAAATAATCCAAGACGTTTACATATATTAATTCATTTATTTATATTCTCATTTTCAATGTTGCACTAGTTCTACATCACATTAATTCAAAACTGATCTTACCTCTAAGATCTATGACTTAGCAAGTATTATATACTCAAAAGTACCATTAGCTACATACAGTTTAACATCCTCTGTTTTTCTTTGAAATTAATGCTGGAAACATAAGAAACATGCAAATGTAAGATTTTAGAGTACAGTTCTTCAGCTGAGTATGAATTCTACAGTTAGGGAATGTGTTCTAATAGTATTTTACCCTCAGCAGTGGCAATACACAGCAGCAAGAAAGACGATTCCTACAACATTTTGCAGGAGTAAAGATGCTGTATCTTGGTTTAACATGGCAAAATTAACATGTTTTGACAGACTCAGGATCAAAAATACTTTAGTTTTATACTTGTGTCAATAAGCACCAAGTGAAATAAAACAGCAAGTAGTTTCTTTGCAGAGAGGACCTTCGCCCCAGTGCTACAGTGCTGGTTTGGCAGGGAGGAAGGAGACAGAGTGGTGGAACCATATATTAACACTGCAACACTTCAGAAATTGAAGTCGGCGTATTAATTTCAGCATGACTTATGGAGATGGGGTAAGTGCCTCTACAGAATGACCCAGAGTATTGAAACTCCAAGTCTACTACAGGCATTGAACATTCTCTAGCTACACACAGAGAGCCTGTGCTTTGAACATTAGCACTTCATTCTGCAAGAGTACATATGTCTCCTTCCCAGCTTTTGCCATGAAAAATTTCGAACACCACTTCTGTAAAATAAAAATATATACTTTAAAGTCTCAAGCGCATATTACACATATTCCACGCCATTCTGATACTTCTTTTAGAGTTAGGAAGTCCTAACATGGAGGAGGAAATGATTAATGCTACATGTTTAAAGTGTAGTAAGCAGTGCAATGCGGCAAACAGTCTTTGCCGCATTTCTATTGCCTGGGATGCAGGGAGTGACTAGGACAACTGGATAGAGTGGCTCTGAGACAGTTAGCCACATCAGTCCTTTCGTACAAAGATAATTAGTTTAAAAATTGCTTCTAGAAATAATGGTTTAATTAAAATTAGACTTCGACCTGAAGTATATCTAAATAAAAAATACTGGCTGACACAGTCAGCATGGCTCAGTTTGGTACATGAAGTGCTGGTGCTCCTCTCTCTCGCTCTAGAGCAATGGCCTCTAATCTTCACATACTCATAAGCCACAAAATTACACAAATAACATATTGTAAGCAACACCATGTTCTTCTCAGGTTGGTATGTTTTCATTTTGCCTTCTGTGGCAAGGTTACAATGTAGTCTGAAAGGCAGGGGTTGACAAACATTGCTCTAGAACTAATACTGTACGATCCATACAAAATATAAACATTCAATACATAGACACATTTAATTAACTTTTAGTCCCTATGCAATTTAAGTTAAACTTTTCTCATTAATACATTTTTAAACTGTAAACCACACTAGAGAGACAGAATAATTTTCTCAATTTTTTTAAAACGTTAAGGCTTTTACTTTTTATCTGAGGTTGCCTATGAACTTGTACTATAATATAGTTACGTTTCTCCTTCAATTACCATTAACTGAAGTTAGGGTACAGAATTTAAGTACCTGAAGACAAAGTCCACTGTCCCTAGGGCAGATGAGTTAGCTACTAGTTGAAAGAGATACTCCCCAATCACCAACAGGCTGCTAAAACGTGCCTAGAAGTTTGCCACAAAAGAATAAATCTGTTCCTATAAATTAACACTGTGGGCTTTGGTCAATCATGGTACAATTTAATTGGTAAGCTTCCATAATGCAATCATTTCTTCTCAGAGAATTGAACTGAGACCAGCATTTCACATGGACAAGTTGTCATATACCAACGTGGTTTATCTCCTGCTTGAGAATAATTTTCTAAGGATCCAGTTGTATAAATGATTTGACGCTGTTTGACATGGGAGGAAAAAGTGGGACTTGGTTCTGAACTCAGCAGGAGCCAGCTGCTACTTAGCATAGAGGCAAAAAGTTGACAAAATTTTACAGAGTCTCTTGCTCTTGTGGAAGTAGCAGCTTCTCGCAGCTGCTGAGCTCCTTCATGTAGTCAGAATACAGCTATTACTAAAAAGAAAGAGGATAGTGGTGATCAACAGAAAAAAACCTAATGGTGTGACAAATTGCGTATCCTGCCATGCTAAGCACTCCTTAAAGCCAGTTTTTTTCTTGCAAAGCTAGAAGCAAGTTCCACTAACAAACTTTATTTTTAAAAATATTTCATTATTTTTGTATTAATAAATAAAATACGTTTAAAACCTTTGTGTCCTACACTTACTACACAACGCTGTATATACAAAAGCAGACATATAAAAACCCAGCAGTTGACCTTGCTCAGGTAAAAAGAACTGAAAGTGGCTTCTTGGATCACTGAGTCCAGTCCCCGGTACAAAAGGCACTACGGTATTTAATCCCTTTCACAAACACAGTAAGCTTCAAGCGTAAAGAGCAGTTAGGCCGCCCCTAATACTTCCCACTAAAAGATCACTATAGAACATAACAGCTCTAATCCTCAAAATTATTCTAATTTTCAGCCTAAATTTATATCACAGCCAGTTAATTCTTTTGCAAACATTGCCTTTAATATTGGGAAAGCCTGCCTCTCTTCTCAGTTCCTACCCTGATATATACATTTCCTGTGTATGTATGTGCACAGGCAGAGAAAGAGAGATGACAATCATACTTAAGCTCCTTGGTATCCCATCAAAAGCTCAGCTCACTGTATTGCCTATTCATCCTTCTTGAACATAAGTGACCAAGACATTGTGTAATCTGTTTCACGACTGTCGAAAAATAAAGGCAATGATCGTCCTTCTCAGTTACATGGATGACCATTACAATTGCTCTAAGAATCATAATTTCATGTTTGTGTCTGCTAGTTCTAGAAAAGTGCAATGTGTAGAGGGTGTATTCAAGTTACAGCAATTTTATTTCCCTCCTTTTGAACAATATAAATTTGAAAAATAAGTTATTAAATTACACTGGATCCAGCACACCAGGTTCCACTGTCTTGTAGATTTTGCTCAGAAAGACTTCCACCTTATCATCACCCAAGTGACAGATGTCCAAGATGCAGACAACATGTTTGCCGTCTAGATCCATCGCTGCTTTTACAACTTCATCTAGAAGGTAAGAAAAGGTGTTTTAATATACATACAGTAAAAAGGTATACTGAATTGACATTGTTTTTCATGCAGTAATGTTCATACATGTTCAACCTTCTTTCAGTGAAAAACCTCACCCTAACTATTAAATGCTGGCCTATTGGGATTTTTTTTTTTTTGATAGAATTTGATTAGTAAATCAAATCACTAGAAATGATAGCATCAGAAGTCAGATATGGAAAAGCTGAAATATGCATTACTTAACTATTAGTGATTCTCAGATTTTATAGTATTATTCAAGGAAAAGTAAAGATGTATTTAAATAAAATCAGGTCTGACCACATTAACATGCAGGAAAACATGATGCTTATATAGTACTGTGCAGTATGATACACATTAATAGTGTTCACCATATTTGCTATGAGGTCCCAGTAAGTAGAAGCGTAATCTGAGGGGAAATAATTCAATAGCAGGCAAATGCTTCAGTTTGTAGGTTTTTATTGTGTTAAAGCAGCTGTTCAAAGTGACATCAGTGAAATGGATTGACTGATTGACAGTAATTCCACTATTTCAAAGCAGATCAAGCCAATTATTCACATGCTCAGCCACACATACTGACTTCTATGTCTGTATAATTTTGCATCAACAAATAACTGCAACTACTATCTAGGTCACTTAGGAGTCTGTGGTTTGGCTATTAAAATACTATCTTCAGAGTATGAGAACAGCTCCAGTAAAAACTGCCTCCAAAGTTCAGTATTACATGTATTTACTAAAGGTGGTCACATAGAGTTCACATGTCTTTCACTGAAGAGGTGAACAATGTCTGACCTACAACACAGATTTCTATAGAGGATTAACTTTTGCACTGAAAGATAAAACAAGAAACAATAAATATGTAATGTCAGTGAAAGCCAGTCTCACTTGAAAGTGGAAACATGTCACGAAGCCTTCCGTTGCTAGTGGCCTTCTGCTGACATGCAGAGATGCAACTCATACAAGACAATAACGTATCATTTTGAATGTCTTCTAGTTGAAATAAGTGGGGATCCTCAGGACAAAACAGTGGAAGAAATGCAACATCTATTGCTACATCATGGTTTATACCTGTTGAAAAAAAACATTTAAGTGAGCAGAAAACTTGATCTTCAGCCCATCAGCAACTTCATGCACCATTTCTTCTTTTTTTTAAAAAACCAAACTATTGCAGGTTGAACACTGATGTTTATTTACTTGCTCTTTGTCCATTACTTAATTACTGACGTTTAAAAATATATTTGAATATATATGTCTATATATTTATACATAAGCACGTTCAAATTGATATGACGTTGTAACATACTATGATTTAAGGCTAACTATGCTGTTAGCTCAGAACATATCAAACCAACATTGGAAGCTATTTCACACTCCTTTTTAACATTATTGCTGCTACAAGGGCAGAAAAATTTGTTTTACAACCACTGTATCTATGCAGTATGTGGTGCAGTACTTGTGCTACTTTCGTCTTGAATATTATATTTTAGGTCCCAGGATTCTAATGACTGTAAATATTCAAACACCTTCTCTGCCAATCTCCCTTAGCAAATAATGGAAACTTTTAAATTATGGGAACTTAACATGAGCATCGTTAAGCTAGGCCATTTCCTTCTCCTTTTAATGGGAAAACAAAATCAAACAGATTAATATCCCACAGTAATGCTAACAAACAGATACACATCAAGTTGCATATTTATATTTTAACAAATAAAGATCAACTGATGCTTTGTGCTAACCAGAAGCAGCAGAGAGCAGTTGACGAGCATGACTAAAATACAGCCCTTAATTTTCTAGCATAGAAGAAACGCACTTGAGGTGCGACAGTACTCAAAAAACAACTCAATGAGAATAAAGCTCAAAAGAACTATTTATAGTTGTCCTTTTCCCTTTAAGAACACTAACTTGTTTCTGATGAATACCTCTCCAGCAGGAAAGTCAGCTGACAATCAAGTGCAACTGAGTAATTTGCCTAATGTCAGACTGGTTGAACTAGTGAACAGGACCTACTTCTAATTGTAATAATCAATAGCTTAAGGACCAAACATATTCTTCAAATGACACACATAAACTTGTATATAAAATTGCAATTATATGAAAAGTGATACTAGAAGCAAGATATTCAGTCATTTCATTTAAAGGTATTTTTAATGAGAATTACAGCTTTCTGATAAAAAATGATCCTAAATCATGACTCTACCAAAAATCCAAGATGTCAGTAATTTTTTTTAAACTTCAAGAAATACTCAGAATCAACTGATTAATTTAGAGAAATCCATTCAGTTTCTGATGAAACTTCAAGTCATTCTCAAGTTAATGCAGCAAAGAGCCAAGATCTTCTACCGCTCTTGCTTAATCTTTTTTAGAAGCCAAGCTACCAAATACTTACCCAGAACCGTCACTTCATAATACCCAAGGCCACTAGCACTTTTAAACTCATTGATATTTTTATCTGTTCTGGTTTCTTTTGGCTGGTGCACTGCTGCATGAAGGTTGTACTGTTGCATAAGTAAGTCTTTGTGCACATAATCAAATTTACGGGGGATGCTTTCTGGGAAAATCGTGCTGTGATGCAAATATTTCGTTAACTTGTCTTTCACTTGTGTCCACAGGTCACTCTGCCATGAATCACAAGTTCTTCCACTCTCTTCAGTTTCAGGTATATCACTCATTGCTTCTCGGTCTATTATAAACACAGAAAATATTTAGTTGCTTATACACTTATAGAATCATATCACTTTTCTGCTTGATGAGAATTATTTTCATTAGAACATTTCAATTATGAAGACATGGCAGAATGTTCAAAACACAAGATACAATGAATTAAACTAGGGTTGAAATGTGAGTAAACTGGTAACCTTAGAGGCTAGACTTGTAGTAAAAAGACTTATTTCACCACATGAAGAGCATCATCGTGGCTTGTTTTTGGAGAGCACGTAAACAAGTTTAAAATGGGTACAAGTGAAGGTAAACTTTTCCATCCCTTGCACAATAACTATATGCTTACATTGAAGACTATGCTACATTTAAAATTTCTTGCTACACAGATGTGTAATTAGCACAGCACAGTAGAAACAGCCACCACTGGTTATTTAAACAGTAAGATGCTGAAATTTTTAACAATCTGAATGCACTTTAGAAGAAAAATAAAGCAAATTTTTGAACTCCTCTAGCTACAGAGAGCCTCTTGGCAGCAAAGACTACTGTCTTCTTTAAACCAATCACAAATATAAAAATGGCTATGGTGAACATTTAAACACATGATTTCCGACAAAAAGCAATTGAGATGAACTCTATTTTGAGTTCAGTTAGCAGAAGGATTTTTTTTTAAATTCTACTGTATAATTACAGTATACAGCAGATGTTTTTTTCTTGTAAAAAATTAGAATTTAATTTAGTCATCAGCCTACACTGTTACTATAAAGTTTCTTTCTTGTACACACTTTTGTCAGTAAATCCAAGTCATTGCATTTCTGCTTTACAGTTACATTTCAAGTTATCTTACAGCACAGACTGCAATCTTTCACTCCTCCCTTTGTACTTCTTGCAAAAAGTAGTATCTAGAGTAAATGAAATTCCAGTGAGTGAACCTTATCCAAATGCTGCTCCCCCCAAGATATTTCAAGATTTTAAAAATACACTTTAATATTTGGTTTGGTTCTCTCTCTCTATCAGCTCTTTTTGTACATCTACCCAATGACTACTCAAAAAGTGTTACTTTGATGCAGGCGGCTATGATATGGAGCTGCTAAGAGACAGAAGTGTCAGCACTGCTAATACATAGTTATAAAGGTGGTGGTGGTGGGAAATCGGATGTTCCCATAAATAGCTTCTAAAGGCAGCTAAGGGCAGTTTCCCTTGATGGTATTTAAAAAACAAAAAGCTCTACCTGGGACCACGGTAACAACACTACGAAGCTTAGAGTAACACTTCTCCATTTTATGTGGTACCTATGACCTGCGTATCAGTAAATGGAAAAATAAGTATATGATACGTAAGTAACTGATACACAATGTCAGATTACTGGGGGGGGGGAGGGGGAAGATATTTTCAAAATGTGAAGGAACACAACATAGAAAAGTGTTCACTTTGATACATACAACATAATTAGTAGCCTTGTTAAGCAAAATATAAACATGCTGTTATTTATATAAAACTAGCATGAGCTAAACAATTAGTATTTTATATAAGACTAACAGTATTGCCAGTAGGACTGATGTTATGTGAGAAAAATATGTGCATATGTTTAGTAGCTACTTTTACTAACATGTTCATATAATTATTGCATACTTACATTAGATGAGAGACCGATTAATTTATTTTGGACTACACTCAAAATATCAGTCAACTGAAGTTAAATAGCATTTCACATGCAGTGAGGAAATAGCAGTGTAAATAATACTTTAATTTAAGAATAAAAGTATCTAAATATAGCTGTATTTTAGATATAAAGATCTAGATAAGAGTATCTAAATATAAGTTATCTAATGCAAAATTTCTTTACTACAGTTAAAAAATGAGGCATGTATTTCATTGTACACATCTTCACATCTTTTTTTTTTTTTTTAAAAACCCCCAATCTTTTAAACCAACTCATTGAAACCACATACATGCATTCATTTTATGAGATCTACACCATATCCCAACAGTTCTAGTGAGAGTAACAGCATAGCACAATAAACACTACAGCTACCAGAAATTCCTGTAAAAATAATTTCAGGTGAGAACACTCAATCTGATTTCTCATTTTTAAAAGCAACAAGAAATTTCACCAAAGACTAACAACCAGTAAAGTAATTAATTACAAAACTTGCTTATAGATATGTTTTCTTACTTTTGAAGAACAGATCTCTACACAGTACCTGAGGCTGCCCTTTCTCTGGAATAAAAGTTCACTTTAAACAGTTACCTGTACAAATTCTTCTCCAATTTGAAAGTTTCCTCATCATTTCAGTCTCTTAATATATTAAATATTTGGGAAAATTCGCTGTAATTTCTATTGCTTTAAAACAGCACAATGGAGTAGATTGTCATCAATAGGCTACAAAGACAATCTATCATGGTCATTACTAAATTAAAATAAACTGCTGCCTTGCAAAAATAAAAGGATGGACAACATTATACATAATATAGCTCTACACAGAAGTAAATTAGCAGATGTTAATGTTGGGACAGATGCTAGTAGTAGATAAACTTTTAGATAAAATTACATGACTCAGAGTATATTCAGTCAGCTTTGAAAAGAGGAAAACATGTCAAAATATTTGCATGAAATAAAAAACAGACCAAGCTGCCATTAATGACAACTGACAAATTAGACTTCTTTCTTCATCCAAAAATAGATATCAAGAAACTAGCTGCATGGAACATGAGTTTATTTTTCAATTGCAGAGGAAGAAAGAAAAAATTAATAAAAAAAAAAATTAGAAAACTTAGAAAAATCTGTAAACCAAACATCATTCTTATTACCAGCTTGTATGTTTCATCCATTTCCTCCCCACATCTTGTATTTGCTTTTTTAATTAGGTGCTCACATAGCTTTGGGGCTACCTTCCCAGAGAGGGACAATTTTATCACATGCAGATCACTACAGCAAGAAAACCACCAACAGAAAATGTGAGGTCTTATGCTACTAAGTACTTCTGAGGTACAAAACTAACTTAGAACTCATATAAAGCAACACTGAGAATTTATTCCCTGTACTGGGAAACAACCCAATGCTGTCTTTCCAGCCATCCTTTAGAACACACCAGGGACATGACTGAGCAGAATGACGTTAAGAATACATTGCTACAGTGACTCCCTAGAGGTTGATGCAGCCAGATGAACAGAAGAGCTGTCTTGACAAACACGGGTTATAAGGATATTTTTGTTGCCTGTTTTGGACCTGAAGAGAAGAAGTAGGCTTAAACCTCCTAAGGTTAATGTAACAGCTATTTGCAACGTACCTGTGCAGTACTGTAAACTGTCTGATACAGCCTGTCCATTTTTATCTTGCACAAAATCTTCATGTTGAAATTCATCCAAGCTATAAAAAAAAAGTTATAGAGTGTGTGTATATATATATATATATTTAAAACCTATTTAACCTCAAACACTACGCAGCAAAAGTTCCAACCTTGACAGATTTCTAGCAATAAATGGTTCTAAGCTCAAATGAGTGAGCACTAGTACCTGGTTTCGTATCACGAGACTTGTAATATAGCAGCTTGACATAATGAGACTTGCTACGCTCAGTAAATCAGTTTTGAAGAGCTTAGGACAAGAACTGTTGTGTTTCTTTGCTTCGCCAAGTAGATAGGGAAGTATTTTACACCTAAAAACCAGTGTCTGTTGCCCTCTACTGGGCACCTACTGGAAATAGCACGTGTGACACACTAAAAGCTGAACATCACAGATGGCCAACAGGTTTATGACTTGATTCTAAAAAACGGTTGCACAGCATGCTGCTGCACTTGCATATCAGCACCCTTCAGCAGTCAAAAACAAAGCATGAATGGAGCTGCATCATCACTCCAGAATCCAAAATGATAGAGAAATTCCAAATATATATTTTCCTTTAGACATACTACTACCCTATTGTAACAATCAGTTCAATCAAGCAAACTAGACTTTTGTTATACTTTCATTTTTAACCACGAATTACCTAGGAGATTATGCAGCAGAAAAATGTAACAGATACTCTGCAACTACAACATGGTAAAAATAAGCTCTTATGCCCATTTATTCCTTTCTTCTTTGCTCCATTCCTCTTATTATAAACTCACCATGATGTCTGAATAAACTTAGGAAAAAGACTATCTTGATTTTCTTGCATCACAAACAACTGAGACATAGGCAAGACTTTGTTAAGGTACCTTTAAAATTCCAGACTACCAAAACAGTTACTAATAAAATATTGTAACTGCAAACACACAGGGACAATATACAGACAGTTAAAAAGGAATCAAAGACGAGCATGCTGTTTAGTGGGCATTCTGTATTTCAGTCATAAGGATTTGAAGTTTTTTTTTCAATTTTTCCCATTTCATACTAGGATGTATCTTGAAAATTTCATGTCAATCTTTCACAACAAATGGAAAATATCTAAAATCTAGTGAAAAGATAAAAACATTGTGGTTTTTGAGTATGAAAGTACATTTTATGAAATGCACTATCATCATGGTGTGGGCTAAGTCCTGGAGTGACCTTCTTGCGATCTCCAATGTTAGGCACAAAGGAATCCTCACTTAAGCAACACAAACTGTGCAAATGAGGTTTCAGCCACCTAATTTTGTAAATAGAAAAAGCTGCCACACAGAGAACTGTAAAACAGCACAACCGCATGACCCTACTTGCTTCCCACCACCCACCCAAGCTTCTGAGCAAAGTTGTGTTGAAAATGTTGGTAAATGAAAATTTGTATGTGTTTCTATGTGACTTTGTAGTCCAAAGTGTTTTTCAAATTTTGAGGCCCAAGGCAACCTCAGAAAGATACATGCAAGATGGCAGATCTAAGTTTATTCAGTGGTATTTTAATGTTTGCTGATGAAAGGTAGCAGGAAAGTTTGTCTCTTTCTAAAATGATGATTCAGTAATTACATTGTGCTTCCTATGGTATTATTTCTAGATAAAAGAATGTTTCCATGAAAATAGTATCTTATGAAGAATTAATTCCTTTTACAAGAACCATCATGGAAAGTAATTACTGTGTATGCATAACAATAAATTAAACATTTACATACCAGCTATATTAATAAATTTTCAAGCCATTAGAAGACACTTTCAAAAGTATTAACAAAAGTAGTCTAATTAAAAATTAATGCCCACAAAACTAATTCTCACTTTCAAGACTCGGACTTCTCAACAAGAGACATGAAAATCTAGCATGTTAGGAAAGGCTTGCTCAGACATCAACATGTCAAGTTAGATATATGCCAACTTCCCTCTTCATTAAAGCAGACGATTAAACGAAGTCATACTGCTGACAAGTTGATATTATGGAAACGTTTTCTTTTCCTTTTAAAATTGCCTAGTTTTGGAGGTGAATAGGCTCTGATTTAGAGCTAGTAGAGCCTCTGAAAAATATGAAAATAACTGGTCACAATTTTTTCCCACTTTCACAGATCTGTAGTTGAGATGTCTTCTTCTACCTGCCTGACATGTTAGTCCTACAGGACTGCTTTGTGCTGGATGTGTGTACAGTGTAACTTGAGCAAGGTTCGTAACGGAAACCTACTTGTCTATACACACGTTTTGCATGCTTCTTTGCCAGCCAGTATGTCTGTGAGCCACCTGATATAACCCAAATCCTTCCATTTACTGCAATATGCTGTGGCTGTTGTACACCAAAACACCTACAGTCCTATCTTGCCCATGTCAGCTTTACGAGAACTGGTGCCATGCCAGATTTGGTATTCCCAGCCTGCATTCTGCAGACTCCCCTTTTCACAGATGCCCACTTGCAAAAAAGCCTTTATTCAGTATTTCCAGATGTACTGGTATTCACCTTTTCAGTCATTTTACTTTAAAGTATTGTCAATGAAAACAACATTAATCAAAATAGATGGCAGATGAATACTTTCAGAAAATATTGGGAAAATAAGCATGTCTTGTGCTTCAAACCTATTTCTTAAGCACTGGGACTAAACAGGATAAAAAAATTTAAGAAAGAAAATAATTACAGCTTGTAGCTATACCCAAATGATGCAAGGGATTAAAATGCCTCAAAACAATGAAACAGAACACCCCACTCACTGATATAACTAGTAAAAGCCTTATTTTACAGACTGGTTTGAAATCAACCTACCTCAACTGTTATGACGCCATTATGGTATACACATCTACCACAGCAAGTAACAGAGAAACTGAACAGCTTTCTACAGTAATTTGACAAGTCTACACAAATTGATTGTTGATATCTACCATAATTTTTCAGGGAGAAATTGATTTATATGAAAAAGGGGTCTGAAGGAAACCTCAAATTCTGGGAAACTTCCAGTCATGCAAACCTCAAGCTGAACTCCCCCATATTACAGAATCCCCATCCCTTAGGTCCAATCAGAGGGGAGGGAAAAAAGAGAAAAAGGTCTAAGTTACATAAACATTTAGAAGTGGAACTGCAAGGATAGAAGCATACAAACAAGCTACTTTCAAGCAGTGTAGAGTGCAAGCATCTAGTACACCAGCAACTCCATGGTAACGGCAGTGCTAAACTTGCAAAGATTAAAATGCTAAGAAAACTACTGTGGTTTTTTTTCACTTCCACATTAAAAAAAAGCCTTTCCGAAATTCCTTATCTTTCCCCATTCACAATAAACTATCAATTAAACTAATCTGGAGTATATTAAATGCTTACAAGTACATTTATGTTGAATGTCTCTACTAGCAAGGATATAGGTATCAACAATAATATTAAATTAACCACTTTCCTCTTACCTTGTTCTTTCTGAAACCCTTAATAATCAGATAAATAAGTTGCCTCAGAAATGTAGGAACTGAGGCTGTCAATAAAGAGCCTTAAAATAAGCTTTTGCTGTTTAAAAACAAAAAACTTAAAAATTGCAACACATGCTGAAAAACTGCACAAAATACTTGAAGCAAAATAATCTAAGCTAGAATATGTACTTCAAAATATACCTCTACTGTTGTTATTTCATCAATGTATTAAAATATTTCAGTGAGAGCTGACATTCTGCTACTTCTAAGCAACAGAACAGAAAACAATGTAATTTTAAGGTATGTCAAGCTAACTTTCTATTTTTCTTCTGCAATTTGAAGAATTCACCACAACTTCATAGTTAATTACAGAAATACACAAGTTACCTTTTAATTATATAGAGTGAAACAGCTTTCCATATTCCAACACAGACTTTCTCCTCCTTTAGTTGGGGTTCTAGCACTAATGGCATAGAGTGGACACACAGGTAGCGAGGAGAGTAGCAGATTGAGAAAAGCAGAGAACAAAGTAAACATGCCTTAACTTTTTGCTTTACTTTTAAGAAACGGGGAGAAAACATTCTTCCCACCCACCACCCCCAAGAAAAAATGGAACATTTCTCAGCAAGTGAAAGAAAACAGGATTCCTCACATTCCAAAAAACCTCCTGATCTTCCTATGGATTTGTGCCATAAGTCCCTGCAAACTCCTGCATCACCTGCAGAGATGTGACTTTAAAGCCAGGTGTCGTGCTTTTAATGAATGGGCTGCAGAGCTAGGCAACCATTTTCCTTAGAAAATGCAGTATCTACCAAGAGGACCAGAGGAAACAAGAGACATGTGGGCTCAAAAGAGCCTTGTTTATCCCACAGAAAAAGCTTTTGCAAATTAGCTTCCGAGAAACGTTTTTCAAGAAAATAGGCGTGCTTGTAGGGCAGTAATACTGGCAAAATGGTCAACAACTTACGATCAACTCCATCATTACTATTGTGGCTACATCCCTAGCACCATGAATCTTTGTTTTATCGGGGAGGGAAGAGGTGCTAAAAGTAAACTAAAAAGGCAACTGAGGGGCGTACGTACTCATGACACAAGCCCAAATCACCGCTGCCAAAAAAACGAAACATCCGAAGTTACTGATACCAAAGAGTTCAAACATTCAAATTATCTGACCTGTGTTTGGAACAAATGACAAGAATTTATGGCCCTTAAGCAAAATGCACGAAGGAAAGTAACTTTTTACCCCAGAGAAGCAAATAACAACACTCATTCAGTTTTCTTAATAATTTCCCATTTGTAGTTATTTCATTACGTTCCAGACTTGTCAGAGCTCTGGATTTGAAATTCCTACCTAGATTTAAAAAAAAAAATCCTTCTCTGGATCCAAACTGAGTTCAATAAAGACTGATTCTTAGGTAGAGGAAGGAGCCAAGTGGCTTCTCAGGGACAGCTATACTTACACCTCTGTACCACCAAGGATGATGTATAGCTCAACGACCACTAGCAAACCCATTGTTCACTCTGCTTGCTAATCAAGCATCCTTCCCTCCTACCTTTGACTTTCCTACTAAAACTGTAATCTCTCTGAAACAAAGACTACGTATATTACTCTGCTTACTGTGATGGACCCCTGTTACTATATATTCTCTAAGTAGCACTAGTAACAATATAAAAATATGTTTAATAACACACTCAAAATTATGTTTCAGAATAAAATAATCCAATATATTTGAATTAGAATCAGTGCAGAGGAAGTCAATAGAAAATATTAAACTCTACCCTGATCCGATTCTTTCATTTCACTTTCATACAGATTCTTAACCTGTAAAAGTTTCACTTCAAATATCTTAGTTTCATCATTGCAATTATTTAACATAATTAACTTCACGTAACTTACCTAAATTTTCTTCTTGCAGACCGTGTGAAATAGGGGTAAGATGATACAGGAATAACAGATGAACTTCCCCTTAAAGTAGGAAATTCACCATTATTTTACAGTATTTAGTTAAATGGAAATACACAAAGCAAAGAACATGCATGTTTTTCTTTCAGGCAGAACAAACCTAAGACACTCAAATGTTGGAATTTTCCTCACAGAATGGAAATCCACTAACAAGTTTGCTAGTGGAAACCCTAACACTACCAAGACAGAATTTCTATTCACCAGGGTTTTCTTAGTCTTAAGTTTTCATTCAATCCTAATTATATTTCATCTCCTTTTCCCTCAAAATATTCTGAATACCCACCCTCTTCCCACATTACGACCTTTGGATGTGAAAAGTCAAGAAGAAAAATATACCCTTTATAGCATGAGAAATCCACTACAAAAAGCCCAGATGTGACTGGCTAGATTTTTGCAACATTAAATCTGTCAATGTATACACCAGGCTTTTATTACGAAGTATGTGTACATTAGATTTTGCACAAACATTGCAACAAAGGGCAATCTTATACAAGCAGGTATTTTACTCTTGAACCTAATATGGTTGTATCAGGGCAACTATTTTGTCTTATTCCATTTCCTTATATCAGACTGATATCCTTCATCTATGTCTGACTAGATGCCATAAATTTCATTAAATTCCATCACAAGCAGAGCCATAGTGCTACAAGAGCCTTTAGGTTAGCACATGACCACCATCTACTTGCCCTTCTGATGGCAAGTTACAGCTACAGCTACATGCAGTACATTCCATTAACCAGAAAGAAAAAAATAAGGTATGTTTGAAATTAAGGAACAGGCACACCAAATCCTGATTCTGCATTTTCAGTGAAGAAATCTTACTTCCTCACACCACTGTAACTGTTGCTTGTTCCATGGCTATGTCACTAAACTATATATGGTTCAAGTATTAACTACTTTTATTTTAAATCTGTGAGATTAACAATAAAGTGGCATAAATATTCATCAGAAGAGAGCACTGCAAACCAGACACTTGCTTTAATCAACCCTTCATTAGCCTGACAGTGTAATTGTCATCACCTAATGCTAGGAAAACTACATAACTACCTTTTGAAGATTAAACCATATATGCTTTTAAAGCTTTCTTATATAGTTTCTATGGCCTGGGCTCTCAACTAATTTCTGTAAACACTTTTTAGAAGATCCACTACGTATTTATGAGGAGAGCTTACTGTTCTGCATCTGTATTTAATCTGCGCGGTATCTTTCTCTTGACTGAACTCTTTTTTGACAGTAGAGCTTGGTGCTGATGTTGTTCCCCGGGAGTGCAATGTGGCCCCAGAAAAGACTTAACTTCTTTATTTTGAAGGTTGGTGTTTTTTCCCTTGTGAACAGAGTCTTCTTTGGACACAGCAGAACTTTCAAGAGACTGAGAAGTATCCTTCTGCAACAACAGTTAATTGTTTAAGAGTTTCAAAGCACTTAATGCTTCCAACTCAAAAACCTGCAAGTTTTAAAGTAACTTTTAAAGGAACAGAACAATTTACCCTACCTTCTGAAAGTCACATTGTATCTAGCAGAAATCATCTTCTAATCATATTAATAAGATAAATTCTGTCTAGAAAGTGACAGTGAGTATGTTGCAGTAGTTGTCCCTCCCACACTCTAATTTACATTAAGTTATCCAGTCAGTCAGATTCTAAACAGTTACATAATTACAGAGGACTGTCATAACACTTTCAGGAAAGCACTGAATCATTGCTTTTTAAGAAGTTCTAAATTATGACTTTCAAAAATTTTGCTCTCAAAATAGCAAATGAAATTAATCAGGAGACAATGTAACTAGGTTCTGAACTCAAATGCAAAATTCTCCATTCTAATTATGATCATAGTCACTTAAGTGCTGTAGCATTAATTCTCAAACGCTGTACCTGAACAAGTTCCACTCCTGAGGCTTCTTCAGCTGCATGGCTATAGCTGATGTATCTTATGGCACTAATTATTCCCTGAACAGCAATGCGCTTGTGTTCTCTGTAGTGCAAGTCCTCAATCTCTTTCCCCGTTTCACCTATGGCTTTCAAAACTGATTCAACTGCAAAAAAGAAATTTCCATAAACAAGTTTTAAAGAAAATGTCTGAATGCAAGACTCAAAAGAAAAGTAAAGATAATTTGTTATTAAATATTGTTTTAAAATTACATTTTGGAAGAATTTTAAATATTTTTGTTGTTCACATCACATGAAAAAAAATGTAAACAACAAACCTTTTCAGCTCACAAGCATCTTTTAGTATGCATTATCAGATATCACAATTTCTGTTTCAGGTGAAATTTCTAATTCACTGTATTCTTCAGTATAACTGTCTTTAATTCTGATTTAGCAGACTATTCAAAGTAAAACTTCTGGACAGATCTGCAGCTCATGTGAGCTGCTACAGTTCTGCAGCTACTGGTGCCATGACACTTTCTGCAAGATGAGGATTTAGCCTAGGATACATTTAGTCATGAAAGGGAATTTTTCTTAAATGACATTACAAATTTGTGTAATCACTAATAGTAGCTGTGTTGCTTCTTAACCGATACTTTAAATGCTCGGAGTAAGACTGAACTGAAAAAGGCTACAAATCTTAAAGATATTTGATGGTATGATACCTTTACTGTTTTTACAATATTTCAAAAAGTTATTTGGAGGTCGTGGAAAAGGATAATAGCCACCAATGACAGTTTTCTTCATTTGATCAGCTTCGCTTTGTGTTTTAGTCCACTGAATGAAGTTTTTCACTTTGGTATCCTTGGTGTATGGCTGGCCCTTGTGCCACCCTTTTAAAACAAAAATAATCAGGTATCAAAATCAAAGCAGATTACTGTCATCCGTTCTCATCTTGAAACTATCCTGAACACTATGTAGAAAAAACAAATTAAGAAAAACTGGACTAGAGAACACAATAGACATCTTTCCACCAGTCAACAGTGTTTTATGCAATGAGTATCTTGAATTCCTTGACTAACACTTGCATCCGACACTGAAAGTTAGACAAATGTTAAGTACTAGAACGAAATAAAACTACTAGCAAAAATCCTACTGGAATACTTTCCCACAGGAGCATACAAAACAATAAAATGATCAGAAGTTGTTTTATTAGCAGGAAAGAGCAGATAAATCATCTTCATAGGGTTCAGAAAGATTGTTACTGACAGGTAATTGGCAAGGTATGTATTCATTGTTGACTGGTTTACAACCAAGATATGGACTAAATACCAATTTTATCAAATAAACTGTAATCTGACCAAGTCTACGTCTAACCTGTGAACTGAAACAGATTTTATCCAATGGTTTGCAATCTCTAGCTGTAGTTCTCATTTAGGACCCAAACAGACAAAATGAACTAAAGCTAGGGTGGGAGAAAGCTTAAGTATTTAATTAGAAAATTAATCACAAAATATACTGAAAGAAAGCAAAGGAAAAAAACCACCTCTCAAATCCTTCATTTCAGAGTAAATTAAATCATTAGAAGCCTATTAACAAAAAGACTAGCTTGCTTTGTTAGTCCAGTTAAGCACAAAACACCCTACCAAGCTTGTCAGGAAAGACCATGTGTGTAGAACTGACTATGTTCAGGTACTTTTTTAGCACCTATTTTTCTCTATTCCTACTTGTCAGTGGAAAGATTCAGACTGGGTGACTGATACGTTAGGAACACTGAAGAAATTATCTGGGTAAACAAACACAAGAAAGATACACCTATTGCATCCTACACTCCCTTGCAATTAGGCCAGTACATCACTCACCTGCAACACTGCTATAATCTGCCTCCTGATTCAAGAGCAAATATAATAGAAACAGCTGTGCCTGGTCCTGCCTGTGACATGCTGACTGGTGGTATCTAGCATACAGTATCACAGGGCCCTAAAGAGTCCTGTAACTGCAGACAGGACTTTTCAAACAAGACTATAGAGAAGGAATATCCTTCAGTGCAGCCTGGCACCACATCCCTTCTCAGACCACGTGGTCTGCACAAGGCCCTGCACATTGGGAAAGATGAAACATAATAGCTCTCCAAATACTTGGTGAAAAAGATTAGCTAAGATAAATTTAGGACAACTATACCCACTTTTTTTTTTTCTTTTTGTAATAAGGAAATCTGTAAGCCAGAAAAGCTGCAAGTGATTTTTAATATTCTTAAGGAAGTGGTAATCTGCATTGCTACACCATCAAAGGATTAAAACAGTCTGAAAGAATTGGTAAACGTATGACTTAACCTAGTAATACTTAGGTACTTTTCACAAGATACACCATTAATGCCTCACACGAATGCAATTTGCCTTTTTCTTTTTGCAGTGGTATTTTATTACTAACTCGAAGTTATTTCTGACAGGTAAACTAATACTATGCGCTGATTATTTTGTTGTAAAACAAAAATATCCTTTCCAAAGAAATGAGAACTACGTAAAACTAAAAATAGCTTAAGTTACCTGTAATGAATATTTGACTTTCATTTGAAGTCGTAAGGTAAATTGTGCTGGAAGGAGTCTCAGTGAGGTCCCGTACCACTCTCATCTGTGTACACACCAAATATGTCACTGGAAAAAAAAAGAACCTTCAGTTTTTTCCTGATACTTCATTGATTTTTAGAAAGTCAAGACTGACACACGCTGGATTAATTTTATTAAGTGCTCTAAACAAGACATTTTTGTTCTTGACCCTACAAATGCTTCAGCATGTATTGAGTCTCCATTATAAATTACAATATGGAGATGTAATTAAATTTTCAATTTAATAACTGTGCAAGGAAATTTCAGCATACACATTAGGACTAAAACATGAGATACTTCATCAGGTAGGACCAGTGAAAGGAACAGTAAAAATACGGATATTAGACGGCTGTGTTTCTTAAGTATAAAAAGCATGAAATCATGGAAAGCACAAGAAATCATGACATGCCACTGCCAAACTTCTAAATAGAGTACAAACTCACTCTTTTGTTAATATCTCAGTTAAACACTGGAATGTCATTCTTTGCCATTTCCCCAGAACACTCATGATGAATTCAGCCATAATCTTAACAGGGTTGTGCAGCTGGTCCTACATCATATGATATAAAAAAATGCACGTGACACCAACCAGTGTTAATGGAAGGATGAGTGCTTGCAGGAGAAGAGAAAGAAGACAAGAAGAAATATTTAAAGCTCTTTTAAAATCCTTAATTAAGGATTCCCCAGTTCGAAATTTATCATTCTTAGCTCACATGCAATAACTAACACAACTAGGCGATGATTGCTGTTTGGCAAAAGAATATTTATTCAAAGAAATAAAGCTTTTCCACTTTCACCTCTCCCTTACTCCAATCCTCTTTAATTATTCCTGTCTATAAAAAAACCACCAACTTATTTACAGGACAAAAGGAGTAATAGATTTGACCAGCTGCCTTCTTTATTTGCCTCCGATGCAAGAGATGTTGCCCCAGGTGCTTCACTTAAGTTTCTGTTTGAAATTAATGAGATCAAATGAGCCCAAGGCCCAGCTGCCCATCTATTTGTTTAGACTGTCAGATTGCAATATGATAAGGGTTTCAAATACTTCAAGTAGGTTTTTTTTTATTTTCAAATTTTAATTTCTGATCAGCTATTTTCTGTTTGAGAAGATAAAGCATGGCAATTTTTTATTCAGGGGCAATTATGCTCAGAATTTGAAATTAGCAACCAACTAGAAAAACACTACAAATAATAAGTATTATAGAGAGATGAATACTTGGGTGAATATGCTCAAACACATCTGGCTGAGAAGTTGCAAATAATTCCAGTATGAATGGTTGGTCTGAGGTCCCATCAATGGCGTGTGCCCAACGATAGAGCCAGAAGTCTTCACCATGTTCTACAGAAACAAATATTAAGAAAAATGTATAAGCATTTATTCAGAAAGTTAAAAATTGTTTGATAAATTCTGAAAGTCATATTTATAGAAAAACCTCTCTTCCTTGCTCGTTCAGCCCTTCCTACAAATGTCACAAGACCAATAACATCACAGGAATGATTGTTTGGTAAGTCATCCAGTTCTGACCTAAAACCAAAACAGAACAAAAATGTGGGTATTTCTTAATAACAAAACATAAAGTTTTCTCGGAAAGTTTTCAAAAAACACTTCCAATTAACATTCAGTGTAATGTGTAATGTAGTGAAATTTAAGTTCCAGCTTGACAACCAACAAAATTCTATTTTACCTTGTGATAAACCGGTATTTAACTTCAGGTAATCCCCATTCTGGCTTAACCATGTCTTCTGGAATAATACTTATTTTAGTAGGAGGGTCTCGAACATTAAGGCTGATTTCTGACAAGAAAAAAAAAGTCAATAACATTTAAGGCATGAATACAAATTAAAAAAAAACAAAACCCAAAAAACCCAGGGTAAAGTTTCTTAAATGAGGTATTCCAACTTTGCCTCACTGCTTGTGAAATTATTAATCAATTCCTCTGACTTTATCTTTTCATCAAAATAAAGTAAGGAATTCAGGTAGAGCATTCAACAATGCAATTTTACAATCTGAGCAATGTTAAACTTTCCAGGTCCCTACATGGGCCAATTAGTCTGATCCAGCCAGATATTTTAAAAACCAGCAACAGAAACTAATACTATAATGATTAGATTACAAAGTACTGATTAGGTACGAAGTACTTTTTAAGCTAGCTTCATTCTCAAATGTCAGTAACATCTGAAATTGACTTGCAGACAATGAAGTAAAACTGAAGACAGAACTAGAAGATGAGAACTTCCACATCTGATACCAGTTCAGGTAGTTATTAATATGACAGAAATATGCCATGGCCATGGAGGAAAACAAAAGGTCTTCTCATGTCTATTCTATAGCACCTGAAAAATTTAATTTATTAAGGAGACTGTTTAGATGTTGAATAACAAACATGGTGGAGCACTGGGGGAAGTGAGGGGTTCTACAACCAGATAAAAAATACAGGAGGAATGGCTTCAGCATCTAGAACACGGCAATAGAGTGGTACTCTATTGTCTCTCTTATAACAAGACAAATCTTGCCAGTATGTAAAAGAGATTCTGATGAAGTTTTTACAAGATGCTTGTGTTTGGGTAGGGGATTATTCAAATAACGCACCCAGAAAAGTAATTAGAGAGGTATAAACAATGTAGGCAATTGTTTATAAATTATACCCAGCCCCTCACCCTAGCGGTGCAACATCAGGAAGGTGTTATACTTGAAATTAGACCCTCTACTTCAGAATTTTCTTTTGGCTGCTGCTTATTTGGAGGACAATCATACAGTGTTTTAGGACAGTATCTCAAAGAAAATTCTTGAAAACAAAATTTTCCCATGCATCAAAACTATTTATCAATTGTTTTGTCATTTTGAGATTAGATGAAAGTCATATACTCAACTCAGGACTATATGTCGGGATGATTCAGAAGCTAAGGTCAGTCCAGGCTATTTGAAACAGCAGTTTTTGTCAGTACCACATAAATTCAGTGATCTGTGAAATGCACACATTGCCTAGCAGTGGAATTCAAGGTGTTGGTACTAACTATTTAAGCTCCAAGGGTTTTAGGTCCTGAAACAGCACCTCTCAGCATGTCATACAATGCTGGAGCTACAAACAGAAGCAAGCAATGCAGAACCCGCTACACAGAAACCTAGGAATATGCCAGAAGCATACTGTCTTGCAAGAACTCTTAATTTGGAAAGCCCTTTCCCTTGTGGCCTTGTTAACCCTCCAGATACATTTTACAACATTTACATGGTTGCAAGGAAACACTGGAAAGTTGGGATTTGATGGAATTACAAATTGGAAATAGATGATGAAAAAAGTAATTGTTACTTAAGCAATTCAATGTAATTGATTGCTTTAACTAGCTAGCTGAAGAACTTTGGGAGCACTCATCACGCATGCTTAAAAAAACCCTGAAATATTGCCCCATGTTGGGCATTTACAGAGATATTTAGATTAATGGAGTAATTAGCGAGGCATTAAATTTCACTTCATCTGAACAGCAACAACAAAAAAACCCCAAACATGCACCAGGAGTTGCATAAAATTGATTTTATAACTGCTCTAGAAATATTTCTGGATATTCTGTTCTCTTTAGACTCTCTTCTTACAGAATATATGGGCATAAGATAAATGAATGCATAGTATTATGTGCTTTGTAAGCTCATATTAAGACAAAATTCTGAGCTTTGTGCTGAGAAAAGAAGATACTGCACATACACTAATATGAACTGAAGATTAGCAATTTCTACAGTTTATCCACAGTCTGAAAATACACCATGGCACTTTACTATAGACTGGCTTTTGATTCTTCCATTACACATCTATTACCAATCACAGCCCATTGGCCTAATTTTCCATTTTGATCTCTTTGTTATCATTTCTACCCCAATACTGCTTGCAGAAATCAGTAGTGTCGTGTGAGTGAAGCCATTAAAATGAAGTGATATTTGCCCATAGAGAAAGTCACCTCAGATGGCATTTTTTATTCTGTCCTTTTCCTGTAGAAAGGTTTTGTGGCAATTATAATTGTTTTCAGGGCTGGCTTGTAATCATCATCAGCTTCCCTCACAAACTTCTATTCCTGGCTAAACATTTCTCTCTCCTGCCAACTCATCACAAGCACTTCAGACATTAAGATTTAGTTTTAAGGCAAAGATACATTAGGCAGAGAATACACTGCTAAAAGCAGTGAAAAAATTGTTTCTTTTTGTGCACTGTAGCAACTGCATTAGGAAACTGTCATCATTAATAAGTTATACATACATCATCCTTCACTGACACGCATATTTGCTTGTTTCAAGGAATTTATTTGAATTTTCTGAACGTTGGCTGTCGTTTTGTTCTGAGTATAAAAGCACAAAAGGGGTAAGAACTCATGTTCAGCAAAGTAGGAGAGAAAAAAAAAAAGTTGACCAAATGCAGTTTGAAAAGGCTATTGTTATACTGCAGCACTTGTATTTCTGTAGCATAGCTCCTTTGAATATCTGTCACACTAAACAACTGCAAGTAAGAAAATACTTTCTCATAGACAAGGAATATTCTTCATATGCACTCCCATGGTGCTATGGTTTCAGCACAGACAGCAGTCATCACTGCAACTTTTTATTCAGTGGAGCTTTGCAGATACTCTGGGCTTCGACCATATACACTAAAATCTAAAGTCAGATCAGGTGACAAAGTGCTTCAATGACCTGGAAGAAGGTGTGAGCAGTGCACAAATGGTATCTGTATTATTAATCAAGAAGTAGAATCAGATTAAAATTCAGTACCAGAGGCCTGTCTTTATGACCCAAATACTTGAAATCAGGGATTAGATTTTTTTTTTTTTTAAATAAAGGTTTTAACTGATTGCGGCAATAAACTTTGTAGACATGATCCAAATATAAACAGGGAACATAAGAACGTGGATGCTAAGACACCTTTCAGAGCTAATATTTAAGGATATATACCTTATCAATTAGTATCAGCAATGGGTCACTTCTTATTTTATTTCTATGAAGAAATACCTTTTTACAGCTGTATTTTATTGAATCAAAACAGGTTTCTGCAATACTTAACCAATTGTAGCAAATCTCTTCATCTGTGAATCCCCTGGGGTTGGCTGTGTTTTAAATGGGTAACTGTTTTTGATAGCATACTGTTCAAGAAGAAGTACCGTGCCAACCTTCATACTGTTATACCATTCAGGACATAATGAATTCCACAAAACCATTGACATCATGCCTGAACCATCAGCAACTTCGAAGTAAGCCTAAAGAAAAAAAGAGACAAAATACATTCATCTTTTATTTATCATCATTCTGGTATGTATTTATTTTGGATAATGCATCAGCTACTTGGCTCATGAACAATTTCTCTGATGATTACAAATGGATACAGAATATGTTTCAAAACTTGTATTGAATACTAGAGTTGAAGAAATCCCTAATTTCCACAACTACCCCAGCCCAAACTCTTATCTCTCCAGTGCTCACTAATGGTAGGTGACGCCAGTTTCACTTCATGTTTTTTGGAGGAGGTAGGGGAAATACCATGCACAAGAAACAATACTGAAAAGATTCTTCTTTATCAGAGAGAATGCTGTATTTAGAATAAAATTTCAAAATATCCATGAAGGAAAAACATATTTTGGAAGTCGAGATGTTACAGGACCATTTGCTAAACATTCTTGACTAAAACACGATACAAGTCTGATTAAAAAAAAAAAAGCAAAAAACAAACAATCTGCATTGGAAACCACTATCTTTTCATTGAAGTTTTTCTCATGACAAAGATTTCTACCCGATTTTTTTTTTAAACTGGTCGAACTTTGAATCCATAACCGAGCAGATCACCGAGCAGTGAAAAAGATTTTTAAACAGTCTTACAATGGACTTAAACGGCAGCAATCCACTGAAAAAAAAAATCTCAGCTCTATCAAAATGCTTCATTTTATCCATTCATCTGTCAGCCTCAAACAATCATCTGCTTTTGTTCATGCTACCATCCACTCTTTAATATATCACCATCCTTGAACATATCTAACACCTCATGTGTTTTTCCCCCTTGCTGCTTCTAAAATATTTTCCTTATTCCAAGTTCAATACAGAGATTATACAAATCACTTGTTAGTTCATTCTAATGTTCCTAATTAGTCATGATCCGTGGATCCCTGAAAATAAACCATTATATCACAGAATCTTTTGTTATCCCATTGGTTTTTATCTAATAACAGTAATTCAACACATAACACTATCTAAAGGAGGAATGCATGAAGCAAAAAGCATGTAAAATCTGTCTCCTAACTTTTTAAGCTAAATCAGCTCTGGGTATTGATTCCACACCTAATAAGAGGAAATGTGACTGACAAACTGCCATGAAAGTTAGGAGCATCATGTAGACTGTCTACCGAGAAGCACCTCCAATAAAGAGACCCAGATTTATCTTCATGTGCAAAAGGAATGGAAACTTGGAATAAGAGAACACCACAGCCTTTCATTAAGATGTTTCATCTCTCTCTCTCCCCATGGAAGAACTCGTATGGCTTATTGGAGCTCTTTGTGAAGTGCTGCTCTCCTGTACGGGGTCTGGCTGGGATGGAGTTTATCTTCTTTGTACCAGCCTGCATGGTGCTGCAGTCTAGATCTGTGACTAAAATAGTGTTGCTAACACACCAATGTTTTAGCTGTTGCTGAACAGTGCGTGCACGGTGTCAAGGTCTTTCTCTGTTTCTCACTCTGCCACCCCAGCGAGTAAGCTAGGGATGGGCAAGAGGCTGGGAGGGGACACAGCCAAGACAGCTGACCTGAACTGACCCAGGGGATAGTCCATGCCACATAACATCATGTTCAGATATAAAACGGGCTGCTAGTCTTCCCAAAACACCCATTGTTCAGAGTCTGGCTGGGCATTGGTCTGCTGGTGAGAGGTGGTAAGCAATTGCCTTTGCATCACTTGTTTGCCTTTTCTTTCCCCCTTCCCTTTTACCTTATTAAACTGTCTTTATCTCAACCCATGGGTTTTCCCTAGCTTTTGCTCCTCCAGTTCTCTCCCACGCTCCTCTGGAGGGGGCAGGGGAGAGAAAACGAACAGCTGATGAGTACTCAGTTGCTGGCTGGGACCAACCCACCACACCTCCTGTCTCCATTTCCAAGAAGCTCTACACAAAAATACCACAAGTAAAACATATTAGGAAAATCATTAAGAATTTTACAGTAAACCAGTCTATCTGGAAGTCACCAGGTGAGAGAACTAGGGGATGCAAGTTGTTAAAATTTGTTGGTTTTTTTGCTGACAAGACAGACTAACTCCAACTTCCAAAGCATAGAGACCAGAAACATTTCAGCTGTTAAGCTACTAAAAACTCCAAATATTTTTTTTCCCTCACAAAAAGCTCAACTGAACTATAGTAACTGAAACACATCCAAAGTTTGTACATATGATCACTAAATTCACCTTTTCCTATTCTAAAGGGCTCAGCATTTTTTTAAAGGTAGCATTTTTAATATGAAGTAGCTACAACATAAATCTTAACTTCATGTGCTTGCTATATGGGAACGATGATTTCCAAATACCCTATAGCTATTTGTTTGAGTGTTAACCCATGTATTTACCCCTCTTTACCTGATAAGGCATATCCAGTTTTTTCTCTGGTTTCCCGTAGTACCTTAGTCTAGATTTGTGCAGGACTCTCACAAGAAGTGGATGGAAGTGAACTCTGCTTCTCCAGGTCATTTCCAGCTGACCAAGAGAAGTCAGCTTGGAGACTAAGGTTAAAGAAAAAAAAAAAAACACAGAAAAAAAAAGACCAAAAAAGAGCATTCATGATTGAACATGTAAGTTTTCAGGAGTAAAGTGCACAGACCAGGGCATCACATGTATTTTCTTAATGTTTCTAACATTTAAAAAGGGTTATTTGCTGATACTATTCACCATGAAATCCTGTTCTGAGCTATCTGCACATAGCATAGCTTTGTTTTGGGTTTTTTAATTGAAAGAGGGAGTGAGGACACATTTAAAATGACACAGAGATGAGCAGAAGAGCTACTACAAAAGACATAGGTGCTAGCCTACAAGGGCATCACACTTGTGCAGAAGTCCCGCTTACACCTCCCTCCGCACCAGGCTTCGCGGACTGGCCTGGGCCCCTCAGCACCGACCGCATTTTGGGTGGCAGCCTCCAGGTGCAGACGCCCAGTCCCACAGACTAGCCAAGAGACTGCTACTGGAAGAGACGCTTTTGACGCCTCAGAAGACTGGGCGCAAGCACCACAGCTACGTATTTTCAGTCACCGTTTTCTAAAGTTTAAAAACCCCTCTCAAAGTAACGCGAACACACGAAGCGCGGTACGTATGGCACGTTGGTATGGGTGCCTAACGCAGGCGGAGGGTCGCTTCTGGCCAGGGCGCTCGGCCCAGCCGCGCAAGCAACCGCGCCGCCTCATCTCTGCGGGCGCCTTCGGGCGGCTTCAGCAGCGCAGGCCTCCCTAGGGCGCCCGGCTGCCTCTGGGCCGGTTTCCACCTACATCCCCTTCCTCTAAAGCCGCCTCCTCTCCGCTTACCGTCGACGTCCACCTGCGCCTGGGGCCTGTCTGCCACCCACATCTCTCCGTAGGGATCCTCGTTGTTCCACAGCGGGAGGTAGTGCTTCTTCTCCCCGCGGAGGGGCGGCGGGCGGTGGCCGGGAAGGGCGGCGGCCCCCCCGGCGCCCCCGACCCGCTCCAGCTCCTCCAGGCAGAGGAAGCCGTAGTTGAGGCGTTTCTCATCGTACAGATAGGAGCAGCGCGTGAGGCGCAGGCGCGCGCCGGCGCGCAGGTGCGCGCGCTGCACCAGGCCGTTGAGGCGCGGCGCCAGGTAGCAGCGCTCCTGGCACGCGCCGTCCGCCAGGGTCACGTCGTACCAGTACTGCGGGGCGGCGGCGGGCGGCGGCGGCGCCTCGGCCAGGTACCGCTCCACCGCCACCACCGTGACGGGGGGCGGCTCCGCGGGGGCCACGCTCAGCTGGGAGGAGCCCCGCACTTCCTCAAAGACCCTCTGGAGCCAGGAGGCCCCGCCGCTCGCCGGCCCCGCCGTCGCCGCTGCCCCCCGCCTCTCCTCGGCGGGGCGGGCGCTACCGCCGCGTTCCGGGGTAGGGTCCTGCATGACAGCTTCCTCGCGGCCCCTCCCCCCGCGCCGCGCCGCCGAGGGCGAGAGCCGCGGCCCGGGCCGCTGCTGGGGAGGGGGAGGGCGGCGGGAGAGGGCGGCCTCGGCCTCCTGCTGTCACGGGCTGAGCCGGAGCGCCGCCATGGCGCGCGCGGGGGCGGGGCTGGTGCGCGCGCGCGCCGCGTTCCATTCAAAGCTCCCAACGGTCACGGAGGGGGAGGGGTGGAGCCGGCTGGCCGTTGCGGGGCGGGGGGGGGGGGGGAAGACGGTGACAGGAAGGCGGCGGGGGCGGCCGCAGCAGCGGCGGCGGGGAGAGCGGGCTGGGCTGGGGCGGGGGTGCAAGGGAGGAAGCGGTGGGCGGAGCAGCCGCCGGCAATAAGTAGGCGGGTAGCGGCGGAGGGAGGGGGTTTCCGAGGCGTTGGGAGGCCCTCCCCCGCGCCTGGGTACCCTGGGGCTCGTTCCTCCGGTGGGCTGGCGCTGCTGGCTCGTTCGGAGCCGGGCCTGGGGGCGGCGGCGCGCAAGGGCCGTTCGTACGGCGGCCGCGGTGCTGCCGAGCTGCCCGCCCCCGCCTGCGCGCGGTGCCCCCCGCTCGTGGGGCGGGGCGCGGCCGCCGGGCCTGCCGGCCCCCCGCAGAGCGAACGGGCTCTTCTTTCCCTGCGTCCCGTTAGGGCCCTTCGGCTGCACCTGTTCCCGATGCCATCTTAAGTGGACGCATAATGCTCATGATTGCTTCTACCTCAACGTGAATGCCTTCCTAGCTGCGGTGGAAGTGTCTCGTGCTAGCTCCTAAAACTGTATTTACCTTTTTCCTAATTGCAGCGTGTTGGTCATGGTAATCATCCTGCCATTGAAGAAGTCTCCTGGGTCGTTCTTCTTTCTTGTTTCCAACAGCAGTGGTTGAGTTTCCATCTATTAGGAGAAACTCTTACTAGCGGTCCCTAAGTGTGTGACCTTTTTATTTTATTATTGATTCTTATCCCACTGCTACTCTCAAGATCATCCTGTTCTTCTTTATGATACCATGATCATGACATTAATGAAACTTCTGGGAATTCAGAACTTCGTATTTAATACTTTACTAGCACTTGCTAATATATGTATTTTTTTTCTATCAGAGGAAACATGAGGCTATAAAGCAGCAGGACAGAGTGAAGAGAGAGGGGTAAAGATAAAGGGGCGGGAAGAGGAAGAAGAGAAGCAGTTTCCAGTATTTACGGTGCCACTGGTCCAGGTGGCCTTTGGAAATCCAGAAGGCCAAAGTGGGGCTGCAGCTTACGTAGAGCTGCTTCATGCGCTGGGCCCGAAGCAGTTCTCTGAGCTCACGGCTTGAGAATGGTTGTATTCCTAGTCTGCTGCCATTGCCACAGTGGAGCATTTGCCTTAGGGAAACTGGAAAACCTGTTGCTTGAACCATTTAAAATAGACTGAAAAACTAGACAAGGGAGTATAAACCCAAGGCTTTTCTGGCCTTTAGGCTGCCCTAGGAATGGTATGAGTTTATGGATTTTATGTAACAGTGCACTCCTTAGTGAGAAAATTTAAAACACATGGCATTCTTGATGTTTATGTTGAAACCAAGGTATCGAGTAAAACTTCAGTGTGGTGTCTTTTATTCCTGGTAAACACACAATCCGTTGCGTGGACTGATAAAATGGCATTTACAATTTAAAAAAATGAACACGACCCAACCACTTTTTTACTGAGATTGCACAGCATGTGATTTCACATCACATAGAAGCCTTACCCAGAGACCTGTGGTGTAGACTTTTTTTCAGCTATTAAATGAATCTGTAGGTATAATGAGGAGATCTGTGGTCTGTTCCCAGCTTCTATCCACTTTTGCCTGTGCTCGTAATGTGACTTGCAGAAGAGAGGTATTTTATTTATGTACATCTGTTGTCAGGATTTTTTATTATTGTAAGTCACTGTGGTTTCAGTCATGAAAACCATGATGCTGTAGCTTTTCTGGAGTGATAATGGACTGATATGGACTGATAATGCAGTTACTACTTTATCAGTTTGGATAAAGTTGTATGCACTGCAGTTTCCGATACAAGACAGTTCCCTCTCTTAGGAACGTGCTCCTGTTATGTTCTTTCTCACCAGCAGAGGTCTAGCTAACACCAATTTCAAAACTGGAACCGGGTAAATCGCTTTTGCTAAGGGCATGTTTTAGTGGCTGGTTATGTCTGAATTTCTCTAGATGTGATGTCCCCGCCATACCAGACCAGTGGGATGGATGTGATTGTATTAGAAACTGGAAGTTCAGAAACACTTGGAGAATCAGTAATGAATGGTGATGAGCCATCAGCAGATGGCTCTATCAGAATCACAAAAACTAAGAGCTCAATGTGTTATGTTGAGCCTGTTCCATCGGGGCATGTAAGCAGCTCATTGTGAAAAATCATATTGTCTTCATACCTACAACTAAGCGTGCTGAACCATACCAGTGTCGACCTCTGGTGAATCAACACATAATCTCAAATTCTCAGACATAATTAGCAGCCAAGTATCTCAGTTTTTATGTACAACACACCTTAAGAAAAACAGCAGTTACCCTCTATAGTAATGCCAGTGAGGAATGGGCTATGCTGAATAGGAGGACGTTATTACATTCTGTTAAAAATTATGTTTAATGTATGTTGGAGAAGTGAAAGGCACAAAAGAATAAAAGGTGATGCTGTAGATAGAAAAAAAAATAGCTATTGTGCAAGATCATAAAGCTTACTGTAAAACACGGTTGTTAGCCACAAAGTGTTTTGAGGACAAAAATGGAACAGCCTTTTAAATACATTTCACCATTATCTCCTAGGTGGTTTTGTTAAATCAGCCTAGAAAATAACAGGAAGTGATTAAATAATGCTAAAATAACTTTTGAGGTGATTACGCAGCAGACATCCTCTTGCCCTTTAATCAGCTCTGTGCACTCTGAAGCCCAGTTTAAAAAAGTGGTGGGCTATCAGCAGGAAGATCCCTTAAACTTTTTTTATGTGGAACCTTGATTTATTGCGCAGGTTTTAGAATCTATAGAAGGCTTCTGTGAAGATTGCAGGTTTGCTCGTGTTTCATTTAACTTAAATACAGTTGTCTAAACATGGAACTGAACTTGTAACCTAGCTTTTATGACGGTCTTTGGAGAAACAATTTAATTCCAGAGCAATTTGGTACTGTGAAACAAACTACTTTTAAATGTAAAACAAAGCTAAAATTAAAACGCCATTTTATTTGAGCTCCAATAGCAATACATAATACAAAGCTATTTACAGTAACTTGCATTGCGTGTGTGTGTATCTCTGTTGTCTTACTGCCTAGCTCTACTGTTTAGCAAATAGTTGTAAGTTAAAGAAGATATTTTAGTTTTTCCTATTATGAAGCAAAACCCCACATGCTTTCACTTTGGACTAGCATTGTTTTGTTTGCAAAAGTGTGTTTTGTGGTGGTGAGATATAAACTGTTTTATCTATGCCTTTAGGTGCAGCATGGATAATACAACTTCATCAGGGTGATTCTACTGTCAAGTCACAGTAAGTTTGAAGGGTTCTTAAGCTGGGGCAGTTTCTGCCAGGGAGAGAGGAATTCTGTATGTGCCTTATTAGTGACTGCCAATTCATGCTTCCCCTTTCCTGGCTTTTTTTGGCTACCTTGCAGATTGTAAATAAATGGTTGGTTTCTTATGTTGGATAAAATTTAGTGGCCATCTCACTGTTGCCATTTGGCACCGATACGCTGATTTTGTGCAGCACCTTACAGACTGTACAATACGAAAAAGATGCAGACTTAGAAATATATAGGGCTGGAGTGAAGTGTGTGTGTCTGGAGGAGGAGGGGACTAAGCAAATTACGTATTAGCTGGATCCTGGCTGCTACCTTAAGAAAGAGCAAGTTGAGTCCTGGTCTTATCTGTTGATGTCAGAAAGTTGGAGTCCAGTATGCACCTCCTCCTTAATTTGCTTGTATGCCGGAAGCTGTATCAGATGAATCACTATATGGATGGATGCTCCTGTGTCTCCAAGTGGGTTCAGTTTCTAGCAATTTGCAACCATCTGTTTTCTTAATAGTATTTTAATTGAACAACTCAGGATGGGGAGCAGGAGAGGATCATGATCAAGGATGATCAGAGAAAGACTGATTTTATTTTGTTGTAAATAAGTTGAATTTTACTTAGTAGTCGTACAATTGAGTGCCATAGTTGGGCCCTGTTTGTTTTTTTGTTTAGTCAATATTTGCCACAGAGTATTCCTGTATTTAAGGATAGGAGGAGATGACTACTTCTGATTGCTGGCACACCACTGATTAAATGGGTGTGCCGCCTACCTGCATGTCAGTCAATGCCAATGAGTGAGGGGTGGGGGAGGAGATTTTAGTTACTAGCCCATACAACATTTCCTCTGACATTCCTTATAGCACCTGCCATAGGGATCAAGCGTAGTGTATGTATCAGATAAAAATACAAACAACGTTTTAGTACTAGTCTAGACAGGGTAGATCAACCCCCAAACCTAGTGATTGCAGGTTAGGTTTGGAATTGCCTTTATTTGCTTTCATCTCTGGGCATGTTGTCCAGTTTCATTTTGCCTGCAGACTTCTATCAGGTGTCATCTGTTCAGATTTCAACAACTGCGGTTTCCTTTCTCACATCACCTTTAGTGCTGGGTTTTAGCTGGACTATGTGGTCTGGACCCAGAACTGCAACTCCAGGAAAACCTTCTATGACCTGGCCGTTCAGGCTGGAGCAGCATGCCTGCTAGGAATCTGGGAGATAGGCATTTGTAAGAGGTCATACTGAGCACATGAGAACATTCATTTTTACATTTTTAACTCAACCGAAAATGGAGATGTCTTAATGGGGATGGCAAATGAGCTGCTTTTTTTCACAGGAATGGTAAAAGGTACAAAGACCAGTTTACTTGACTGTTTTTCAAGTTCTGGTTCCTGAAACTTTTTTTTTTTATAGAAAAGCCTGCCAGTTTTCTTATCTGTCTGTTTATTTGTGATGGGAGAAGTTTGTTTCTGTCTTTGTAAAAACAAACACGGACAAGACAAATGCTGTCCCTAGCATCTTTCCTGGAAACTGTAGAACCATCTTGGCTAAAATTAAGGGGTGGGGTGGTGGAATGAACTGGTAATAGTTGATATAGAATATGGAAACTGTAGCCTGCTCTGAAAAATCTTGACAATATTAGAAGCAAGGGGAAAAACAGGATCTTAAGATGATCAGCACTTCTCACTGTACATGTAACTAACCTTTGGCAAGGTAACACACACCTACAGTCAGAAAACAATAAAGGATGACCTCAAAAGAGTAAACCCTTGGATCTTCGCCTGCAGTTCTCTTCACATACATGGGGTTGGGTATAAGATTTTTCATGCTGGTTCTAGAAAACAAACTTTTTATTTCTTGGTAGGTTTTTTCCACAACATTAATGACATCTCCCAATCCACTAATAATGCATATATGAATCACTGTCCTTTTTTTTTTATAGCAGAGTCATCGGTGCAGAACTGAATCACAGGTAAAGGAGAAAACCACAGTGCTTGCTCTTCTCTACTTACTACAATTATTCCTGAATTCAAAGGAGGTAAGCAAATAAAAAGGAGAGAATATCTCCTGTCCAACAGACAGGATTGTACTGGAACTCAAGCCTGCTATATTTCTTCTTGTGCTGGGGAGTGAAACTCATTTGAAGTTTCCATGTGTACTGTATTACTGAAGCTTAGAAATAACTTTTGGCGGAAAGAACAATGATACCTGGCAAAACTAAGCTATCTACCCAATCAAGGAACCGTGATATCTTTAAACTTATGATACAGATCCCACTCCATGCATCAGATGCTGGAAACAACATGCTCTGCTAGCTTAAAAGAGATCTAACACTGATGAAAGATACTCTTCATTTTAAAATATTAAGAGGAATCTTGCCTCATGCCCTCACCCTTTCCAACTCCCAACACTGGCATAAATGGCAAATTTCCTAATTCTTACTCTTAAGTGGTACAGCTACAATGTGCTATCACACCTCACATTATGTATAGCAATAAATTTTATATGCGGCAACAAAGACTACATGAGCATACCTGAGAAAAAGGTAATTGGGCTAACCTGGCAATTCAGGCTGATACACATGCATAAAAGCCAGTTCTTGTAGTGTCAATGACTGCAAGCTGTCATTAGTCTCTAGTTCCACTGCCCTCATCCCACTGGGTATTTGTGTAAAGAGAAAGGCAGAAGCACAGAAACTCACTTGTGAAGCGCATGAGCACTGCACGCAGCACAGCGCTGGCTGTCACCCTTGCTAGCACGCTGCCTAGGCTGAACTCTCACACTATCACCTAAATGTCTTTATCCACTGCAAGGAAATATATTAATTTTGTCTCTATAGGCAGATGTAGATGTTTCCTTAGGGATACTGACTGGATTTGGAGAACAATAACAAAGCTTTCTATGATTTTTGCAATAGCTTATGCCAATATAACAGAATTTTAGAAGCACAACACTAATTTTGATTTTCAGAGTATATTTTATTACTGTTTCAGTTGTACAGTTCAACATTAGGGAACAATACATAACGTACAGCACATAGCTTGCGTTGTTCCCAGGTTTTAAAGTCATGTGTCAAGGTTCAGGCTGCAGAATAGAGTTCACCGTTCCTAAAATGTAAGCAGGCACATACAATGCTATCTTGCTGCAGTACTAGCGCAATCTTGTTTGGCAAATAGAAGATTAGGAGCACCACCTGCCATTAGGATACTGCATGTACCAAAGGATTACGGACATGGATCCTTAACGTTCTGCCCTTCTGCCTCTATAGCATTTGTTCACATCAAAGTGACATCACTAGAAAAAACACATTGTTAAGCAGTTCACACTCCTTGGTTTTAAAAGTTAGTGAAAGGGTACAGCTAGAGAAACACCTCACAAAATGAAACTACAAATCTGATACGCATTTTGCATAGTTAAATTTATGTCAGGATAAACTTGGGTCTCTGGAATTTTTTTTTCTTCCAGCCTTTGAACTTTTGCTTTGAGCTGAACAGTTATTCAGAACACTCATTCAGCGTCCAGACCACCTGGTCACTCCAGATACCTTTCCATTTCTTTGGTTACTTTCTTTTCCTTAACATCTCTTGACCTTTTTTATATTCCTCCTACAGCAATACATTGTTCCAGACATGCCCTCCCTCCCCTTTGGCTATTCCTATTTATTTTCTTCAGCTTTTCCCTCCTCTTCAGTCACTTCCACTCTCTTCTGTTACTCTTCTCAACATCTCTGGGCTCTTTCTCATCTTCAGCCATTCTGATTTTCTCTTGATAAAGAGAAAATGCCAGTCTTCTCCTTGCTGCATCTAGCTGCTATTGCTATTTACAATACCACTTCTAAATCCTTTAAAAGCATTCACCTCTAAGGGCCTCATTCTTTCCATATTTACACAGGGATGTAACCGCAATAATTCCAATGGTTTTACATGCAAAGTGACAGATGAAAATCCAACCCACTGCCTTGAATCATAGCTGGAAAGAAAAGAGAGCTAATAGAAGGAAACAGAATGAAAAATTAAAATCTCAATGTAATAGTGCACATTCCCTCTCTTGAACTTATGGGGTTTTTTTTCCCTCTTGGTATGGAGCAAAACATCTTCACAGTGTGTCAACTTACCTACTTGTCACACTTTTATGTTACAATAATATTAAACAAGTTTGATCACATTTGCTTCTTTAATCTGTTGATATGGGTTGTTCTACATTCCCACTGTTCTCTGCTAAATTCTGCCTCCTGCCTGTTGACACCAAAATGTGAGAGGGAAAAAATTCACATGCATCCCCATGTAATGCAGCAGCTGCTGTGATAAGCACACTTTTAAAAAATATAGGACAGCCTGGATCATTGATTGCTTATAGCATGAGCAGTTTTCCAAGCAAGTTTTGCACACCTACTGGGTAGAAAATGAAAGCTGTTCTTCACGGTCTCTTAGACGTTTTATTTTGAGTCAAAAGCAAGTAAGTAGTATTTCTGATTGCAAATTATTTTTTGGCTGTAATTGTAACTTTCATCTCTGTTTCTTTTACAGGTTTGGGTTTGTTTAGTTTTGGGGTTCTTTTTTTGTGACAGTCGAACAAAACAAGCCCGGTGTCCAGTAGCATAGGGAGCCAAGCCACGTTTTGCTCATTTGCCCCAGTCCTAGCATTGGCAACAGGTAGGAACATTACTACAAATAGACAGAGACCTCCTGTTTTCACACAGCTCTGCTTAAACACAGTATACCATTCAGAGTTTAAGTCTGCACACAAGCTGATCACTTGCATACATTAAGAACCACTTTGAGTATTTAACTACATGTATTTTTTTAATATGGCCTTAGGCTTATTTTTCTGTAAGTTAAAACATTTAAAAGGAAAATACTTCATAAAAACCACTATACATTTTGAGATAAGCTAGTGCTCGTGAAAAATGCTAGGTTAATAACTTTGGAAAGTGCAGTCCTCCACATAGCCAAAGAACATAGACAGCAACAGTGTAGGCATCTCCAGTCTGCTTGCAGCAGTTGAGGTGCCAACACAGGGAAGGGGGGAAAGGGTGATTAGCCCCTGGTTTGATTCTCTGCTGACATATACACAGATATCAGTTCTGGAGCTGATGGTTGCAATCTGAGCACCTGTCAGCATGACTGCTAACACTAACTTAACCTGACATACTGTACAAAACAGCTACCAACAACTTTATTTCTCCCCTTCTTAATCAACTTTGAATCATCATCCTTGAGGTAGACGACCGGATATTCCAACACACTTTCCCTGCACCTTTCAGTATCACATATTTCAAGTAAAAAATATCTATTTTCAAACACTGTAGCTAGCAATTTCACTTTTGCCTACAGCATCATCCATACTGTATCATGTCTGGAATGAGCTCTTTTGTATTATATTTGATGCTTTCCATTTTCAAAGCACATCCAAAAAAATCAGCTAAATGAGGATTGCATTAAACCCTACAATTTAATCATGGTATATGATTATATATAGTATATATATTATATCTGTATAGTTTTATGGCCAAGTTACAAGCCCCTGAGAACAGAGTTTATGCAGAAACACTGGCACCAATAACACTAGTGGATGCAGCTTTATTTAGATGTAATTAGCATAGAAAGCACCTGAAGTTATTTATATTTTCTATTTATAATAGATTAACTCTTTGGATATTTTCTTAACTATATTAAGAATACATTTGTTAATCTTAACATCCATTGTGGAAAGAATATATTTACACACAAACACATGAAGACTTGATGCTGAAAGAAGGGAAGAAAAGGTGCTGCCTGATCCTGTGCCCTTATATACATGGGTAGTGCCTTTAAATCAACTCGTATGAGTGTGGGTCCCGTGTTTGAATAAAAGTTACAGGTTCAAGTCCATAATGCTTTATGCATATATGATTTTGACAAACTACTATTTAAACTATTTTTACAAATACATTCTACAGTAACTGTGTCTATGGGCTCAGGCATCCAGCCCTGAGAGAAACATGAAGTCTGTCCCCTGCATTTTGTAAAAGCTACCAGATGGGGCAGATGTCTAGAAGCAGCTGCTTTTACAACTCTGCAGGGAAATGCACGTGTCTACCTAGCACAGGATATGATCCCTCCAGCATCCCAATCTCCGTTAGGCCCCATCATGAACTGTTGCTCTTGCACGGGTTATAAGACTCGGACTAGCGAGTCTTGATGAAACAGTAACAGCTTGCTTAAAATGCAAAACAAGCCAAAACCCAATTCAAAATAAAGCAGATTCCAATTTGTCACCCAACTTGTGTTTTTATATCTACCTACAGATGTTGCTGTACAAAAAAGAAAGAGACTTCAGTTCAAGATAACAACATTACATCATCTGTGAAAATGAAACTGTACACTTTCAGAGTACAAGAGCTTCTTATATTGGCTACATTCTTCATTAAAGTTGTTCTCTCCTAACACTGTGAATACAGTCTTGGTTTGCAACGTATTTTAAAGGACAAACTAAACATGTTTGTAATATTTTGACAGGAAAATGGAATTCTTTCCAAACTGAAAGAATATGACTTTTGATAAGTTGTTAATGACAAAATTTTTGTAGGTAGAAAGTGCAAATTTGTGTATATTACCTCCAAGCATTTTACACTGCTACCTACAGGGAATTTCAAAGCATCCTTCATTTTGATGTGATTTACCAGTTGAATAGTACATTTTGACCAAGAGTCATAAAGTATATTTGACTGCTGCCTCCTGACTGTACAGATGCAAAAAACACCTTGAAAGAGAGAGGGGGGAAAAAAAAAAAGATATGCTACTGTCAGTTTACATTTATGAGAATATTTTTACCCATACAGGAAATCTGAGAATGCCACAGTCCCAAATACAAGGCTATATATATCACAATTCAATTTTAATTCCTTGAGAAACTTTTTAAAGCGAAACTGTTCTTGTGGTACAACTGATATATTTTTTGGTATATTTCTTTTCCTATTTGGACAAACACAAGAGAACATTTTAAAATAATTAATTAATATAAACAGTTTTGGGGCCCCAGTTTTCTAAATATATCAGTGGCACTAAGCAGGTTTCATAGAGCTTTTATCAAGCACTGCTATATGCAACAATCATACTTGATTATCCATACTCTAATGCCTGCATTATCTCAAATATTAGAGCCCTGGGGTTTTTTCCATGATGGTTGCTCTGAATTGCCTGTAATTTCAGTAGCCCAGGAGAAGCAATCCTGTAGTTGGGCATTATCAGGGCTGGCTCATCAGCCCTCCCCACTACAGCTGTTGTGCTGGAGTCTGGCCTGGCCAGTTAGCAATGTCTGTATTTGTTACCACCTCTGATATCAGTTAAGGCTGGGTGGAACAGGAGTTATAATAGAGCTGGCTAAATAGGGTGGTGTGAAAGCGCGGAATATCCATAGTGAATGCTTTGTGGGGTCAGTGACTATGTTTGCTTTGAATGGGGAAGTTATACTAAGGTAAGAAATAACCAATGTAAAAACAAAGTTACAAAAATTAGATGGTCTAAGTGTCATCGTCAACTGTTACTCATTTTTGCTAAATCACCACACTGTAGTAATCTCTGTACCTTGTCATTTCTTTCACATAGAAATTTTAGCTTCTGTGCTTTCTTGTGCATAAATACTCCTTCCAGATTTCCTGTTTCCACAGAGCGTAGTTCAATCGCCTTCTCTCCCCAGCCCATGACCTGATTAGACTGAAGGTAAGCTAAAAAACAAAAAAGAAGGGGGAAGAAAAAAAAAAAGATATTTAATACTATTTAACAGCTGAAAGACTGATTCTTGCCTCATTTATGTCAATATGGATCTGAAATATTTCTCTTTGATAACAATCTATTCTGAATTATTTTTATTTTAAGTTGCCACAAAAAGCCTTGGGAACAGTAACTAAATTTCAGTTTCTCCTCTCAGATTTATTTTGGACTCAGACACAAATCTGAAGTATGGTACTATTGTATATTTTAGAATCACAAAAGGTTGGTGGAAACCTCTGAAGGGCATCTTGTTTAACCCCCATCCCCAAACCAGGGCCAAATTAGTCAAGGATACTCAGGACTCGTTACTTGTTTATGTTGGAAAAGACCTTTAAGATCATCAAGTCCAACCATAAAATGGCTTCATCACTCCATGATGAAGGAGTTAACACCACAGATTTCAAATTAGGCACAGTTTCAATGAAAGCCCTCCCTCTGATTGGTGCATGTATGGGCTTCCAAGGTCGTCTTGCTCAACTATGAACTGTTATTTCATTACTCCAAGAACTCTGGTGCTCTGAAATGATGTAGAGGGAATGTGTGTATTTAACTGGTTTTTAGCTTCAGTGGACAGTGCTTGCCTGCCCAACATTATTAGTGTGAGCAATGTATGTGACTTACAACCTTCCATGTTGATTTAGATTTTTGTCTAAAAATTAAACTTTCAGTACACACTGATAGAGGAAGCAATAGCCTGCGATCCTATTTTAAAAGGACAGCAGAAAATAAAAGCAGTATGCCTGAGTGACTGTATGTCCTTCTTCTAGCAACTGTTGATTTATTATTGACTTGGAATCCTTGCCTTATAATTCTTGTCAGAACAAGTGTATGAAAATTATACCTCCTTGAAAACATGTGTGGTTTGGCTACAATGTTGTGATTTTAGTTCCCTCAAAGTCTACAGATTTCCCCTAAATCTGTTTAGTAGACTTTCAGTTATTCTTCGTGCACACTGAAGGCTTCCCTGCCACTAGAACTGAGAGCAAGAAAATTCTTTCCCAGTATCCCGGTCATGTGGAAAGAGGAAGAAACCATCCTGTTTAAAAAGCAAAACAGCAGTAAGCAACTGAGGAAAGTGGGAGAAGAGAAGGGGCGGGAGGGTTATTTTCTAAAAACCAAACACCTGAAATTAATACATTTTAAAATCTTTTCTTTATGCTTCCATCCCTAGGCTGTACAACAGGGCACTACTGCTGTAAGTTGCGAAGAGGACTGTCATTAATATCTCTGAATCACTGCAGCAGTAGCATAATGAGCACCAGGGCAGCACCCATGCTATGCGCAGTTAGTAACTAAAAAGGTAAGCCCAGATCATGCATAAAGTGAAGAAGATAAACATGATACAATCCTCAGACATTTGCTATTTTTTGTAACAAGTGACACCGCATTAACCTTTTCAAACTTCGCTTTTGAACACAACAGAGACAGAGGCACACTATGGTTCTGGGGAGTGGGACAGTGAGGCGGATACGTGTATATATTAACAGCATGAAAGCATTCTATGGCCACGGTGCTTAGTTTAGGTCATATAGGTCCAGCAACAAAGACCTAATCCACTCATAAGTCTTATCCTTTCCACTACGTGAAATCTGCACTCAAGCTGTCAATATCGCTATGTCTGTGTCAGCTGTATCCATGCCTTTGGCAGATTTAAATGTGATAGCATCCTTGCAGCTCTCAGTAACAGTTTAATTAGGCCCTGTCGCAACCTCTAGGTCATCCAGGATAGAAAGCCCTGGATGACTGGACCACTACTGCTATGTTCAGAAAAGACCTGATCTCCAAGCCGTATTACAGTAGGAACATAATAAAACAGATATACCAAGCTCAGCCACTGATGCTTTGCTGGCCAGCCAATATACTGAGAACTTGTCGACTGACAATGGCAAATTTCAGCTAAAGTACAAATAGCACAAAAACTCATTCTTGTAGCAGAATCAAAAAATTCTTTCTTAAATTACATCTGTGGAATAACATGCCAACAAAAAGGCCCCGTTATACCATTTGTGGGGTTGTCCAGTTATAAGGATTTATCCATACATGGAAATTAATCTGGAGGATAGCATGCTGTGAATTCAAAGGTCAGTACTGAGTCTTGATAATCTTCCCATGTGGGGGCACTTACAAATGTTTCATGTGAAATTAATTGAGAGCAGGTTAGATACTCAGAATAAATTTGTCTTATTCTGAAACAAAAGCTCCTATACCATGAGCAACTTAGGAATAGTTATTTTGAGTCCACTTTCCACCTCAACAAGCTTTAGGTAAAAATATCCTATGCTTCCAGCTGGCAACATATAAGGGTGTTTATATTACACACAATGCAAGATTGTGCTGGTTTCCAGCAACCCTAGACTTAGCCACTCTGGTCCTTTCGACAGTAGCTCAGCCGAAAAGACATATACTGCCTCAGACTTATGTGCCAAGATTGCATAACATACTGCAACAAAGTCATTCGGAGTTACCTGAAGCTCCCCTGTTTCACCCAGATTACCGCATATCTTAAAAGACCTATGGTTGGGCATGAGCTGTGGTTCTTGTTACAGTGCTTACACCAGCATTACTCCCTGGACACCAAAGAATATGTGCCATAAAGTTAGTATAGCAGAGTGAGCTCAAAATCAGTTTCTTAACATCGTGAAAGCATTAGCAATGTTCTAAACTTGGTATTTCCTGTTTACACTGTGTATTAACGTTGAGTAGAGCCCCCATTCAGGGAAGTGACTGCTTCAAGGGGAAATAGTTGAGGGAGATAGGAAAGGTGAAAGAAATTACTGAGCCATATTGGATCCATTAACTTCTATGAAGTGTTACTGACATGAGCTAATGATCTCAGTCTCACAGCTGTAGCATACTCACAGTCTGAATGAGACAAGTGCACTTGATACCACAGAACCCAGGTACTGCTACAATTTCACTTCCCTTCTTAACATTTCTTTTCTTTTTTTAAACTCTTTTCCTTCAAAAATCCCTCTTCTGATCTCATGTACTGAACTTGGCTCACTGCCCTAAGCAGTTATTCCCAACTGACCTCTGCATGAGAGCAGAATCAGGCCAGCCTTCAGCAAAGTATCATAAAATTGGGCTTTTCTGATTAGTGTTACAGAAATAGGGCAGGAAAGGACCTTAATGCACCTTCTCTTCCATCCGTATCCCTGCGCCACATCAGTATCGCTTCTGACAGTTGTTTGTCTAACCTGACCTTAAAGACTGCTAGCGATGGAGACTCCAAAAATTCCCCAGGCAACTGATTCCAGATAAACCAAGAAGTTAGAAATGAACAAACTGAACATGAACTGAAAGAGTCTGACCTACATTTGCATGTCCGAGTCATGACATCAAACTCCCTTTCACAGGGTAAAAGAGAGTGTATGCTGTTTTACTGAATTTCTTTTTGGAGACAGTCAGTATGTGCATAGGTGAAATTCAATGAAAAAAAAGCTACTGAATTTTGCTTTTGTATACATGCTTGAGAAAATTGCTGCAGGCAAATATGCAGCTAGGCACAAACATTAAAAGGAGAATATCCAGTGATGACTTTTGCTGACAGTAAAAGATACCAGCTATTAGAGACCATACAGGCCTTAAAACTGAGTGCACTTCTACAGAACCCTTCTCTGGCCCTTCAGTCAAATGCAGTATGCTCTATCAAATCACAACTTTCATTGGTTCCCCACTCTTTGGGGAAAGCATGTTTGCTTATTTCTTTTTAGACAAATGGAAGGGAGACATACATGTTGAGGATTGGGAATGGAAATATCCCACAGAGATACCAACACGTAGCGAAGCTTGTTCCCACTGAAACCTGGCCTTGAGCTCTCCAGTGCTGCTGCTGATAACTGATTAGGGACTGATTAGCTACTTGCATGTACTTTTGTCTGTTGCCCATGCTTTAAAACTTACTGCCCCCAAGGTTAAGCAATTTTGGGTAGGAAATCTGAGGGAGGAGTTGGTAACTTCTCTTGCGCAATTCTGTTAAATACTTTTACTGCTATTATTTGTTACCTGGATAGAAGTGGGTATTTTTTTTCCTCCAGTCACAGCTGTGGAGAACTTTTACTAAATGAGAGAGGTGAGAGAGTCAAAATCAAGAAGGAAAAAAAACCTAAGGCTGAGTAGAAATGGACAAATTAAGAAACGGGCCGTGGAAGGCAGCTGTTTTTCTGCTGTATGTTTTGTCCAGTGCAATCTAACCAAAGGGCTAACACATACAGTTCCCTAACCACCCCAAGCAAGCTAGGAATAAATTTATGACTAAATTTTTTTTTTCCTAAACATGTACGTTTCTATGCATCTGTTCCAAAGCTGCTGTGCTCCCAGTTGTTGCTTACTCCTTTGTAATTATTCCAGCAGGACTGATAACCCAACCCAGAAATGTATCTGGGGTGACAGTTTGCTTGTTTGAATGTTTTTTGCTGTTTCCTGAGGAAAAAGTGTGCAGGAGATCTGACCAAAAGAATCATTCAGATATGAGTGGGCATTTTCTGTGCATGAGCTGGACAACAACTGTTTCAAGAACTGGTACGTTGCTAGAGCACTGACGCAGTAATTCAACCACCTTTTGGTAATGCTCTCTGTTTCTCTACATAACATACTTTTTGCTTCTAATATGTACATGGCAAAGGAAATAAGGACTTCTATTGTTCCCCACTCAGGGAATATCCAGTTTTGTGCCAACCCTCTAAGACTACATACTGTAAATAATTCATTACTCACACAAAAGGGCAAAAGTGCTCCCAAATCTTATTAACTTGATGTTTCTTAAACCCTTTTTTAATCCTGTTTTATAGAAAGAAAATATTACAGCTATGTTTGTATTTAGCCCTATGTATGTGAAATATCTTTCAGATTAAACATAGATAGAGTACTTCTACAATTTTAATTTCCCATGGGATTTGAGTTTCCTCTCTCCAATTTCTTATTAACAGATTGGTCACAGAGGTCCCAACTTAAAGACTATGAGAGTAAGCTATATTTAGATTCCCTGCCCTAAATCCATCAATTATAATACAAACTATTTTTTATTTTTTGTCAAGATATTCTCACCAACTACAAAAGTTTTCTTTCAAAATAATTGTTTAAAGAAATCAAGAAATGAGCAAAGGATGACTGGAGAGCACGCTGAGGTTAACACAAGACCCTTCTATCTCTGAAATACAGGGTAAAAATTTTGAGATAAGCTAATATAGACTTCAGGAGGTCTGAAATAGGTCTGGAAATTCCAGGAAAATGGCATCTCTTATGAAACTTTCAAGTTTCTCCCCTAAGTTTGGCCATGCAAATAACACAGTTATTCACACTTCTCTCATAATAGTTAATGTTTTTGTCTGTATCCAAGAATTCCAAGGGATCAGGAAAATTAATATGAGCTAGTGGGAAACAATTATTAAAATAATAGTTAACAGAGCTCTTTGTTTAAAGTTTGAGTTGTATGTTGAGTTTAAGGTCGGGTTAATTTGTTTTTAGTGGAAATGCGATTCCAACCAGAACTCAAATTAATCTTGTACCACATCACAAAGATTGACAATTTCTGTTCCAAAGAAATCAATTTCTGAGATACCAGCAGTGCTGCAGCAGCAGCAGAAACACAAGGGCTCTCAAGCTAATATATTGGAAAATTTTCAAGTGACAACTGAGAGGGGCTGTTTGGAGACTGCCTCCCTTCAGCTGTGCAATCTGCAGAAGTACAAACAACGAAATAGATGGATGGAGACAGGACAACTTTCCTTCCAGAGAAAGCCTACATTCTTGCTTTCTGATCACTGGGAGAAGTTCTACAAAGAGCTAGCTGTTTACTCAGCTCTCCTAACCTTACCAGCCAAAACATTTCATCTAACTCGCCCTCTGCTTCCTCAGCAGGATGTTTCATTATACCTGTCCTAGCTACCTGTCCCTGGATGGGCACCATCTTCCCATCTGGCGGTGCCCACTTCTCTAGATTGGCTATAGAGGAAATCTAAACTATTCACATAGACAAGATTTCTAACTTCTATATAGTAAAAATCACCAGACAGGATGCCACCCTCGGAAGCATCTTCTCCATCCTCGTCCTATTTAACTGCCCTAAAACACTGTAACAAAAATGCTTAGGCAATTTCGTACTGATAGCTTTCCATGCAAATGAGTATCATAGTGGTGTGCTAAAGAACAGGACAAATAGCTGCATAAGCACATGGAAAGGCAAATGTCCAAATGGCATTCCTTCTATTAAGATGTAATCAACCTTCAGAAATTGAGAATATCATGCCTAGCCAGATGTATACTGAAGGATGTTTTAAATTAGAGTAATTAACTGGCACAAAAGATCACATATTCAGCTGGTCCAAAGTGGTGAAGCTTTATTCACTTCAATGGCAGCTGGGTGCGTGCAAGGAAATTTTTACTGAAGTTAAGGCAGTGTGATTTCCAGGCTACGGGAATGCTTTACAAACCTATCTCTCTTATCTGTGGGTTTGATGATTCAGTACTTTCAGCAACATTAGGAAGAAGGACTTAAGCTCTCTCTGGTCCACTTCTGAGGCGTCCCTGCAAACTCCATCTAGATTAAGCGGAAGAGCTTTGACAGCAATCTGCCCAGTGACACAAACTGCAAATTTCCAAGTAGGAGTCACAAATCTATGCGACCCTTCTTGCAAGATCCCCCTTTCTAAAGCAGGATGTGGGAAAGCCCTTTGTTCCTTATGTGTCATTCATCTTTAAAACACACCATCTAGTAACAGTGACTCTTTAGGACATAGCATATAGTAAGAATAATACAACTAGAAAAGCCTGTAATAGTTACAAATAACATCTATGGTTTCAAAAGTATTAAACATGAGAATAGGGTTAATCTCTGGCAGGACACTTATATGGAGCTGATTTTAAAATTGTTTCTTCCCAAGGCAGGACAAAGGAGTTCCAACCGATGAAGTGCATGTGGGAAAACAAAGGAGAGTTTAAATATTTAAGAACATCATATATCATATATGCACACCATAAGGTGGATAAGACATTACAGTTTGAAGAAAATGTTCATGTTAAGTAAGGTTGCTACTTGTAAGTAAGGCCTAAGGAAGCACGTCCCATAACGACACGCTTCTTGAATGCTATCTGAAGGAGACAGCTTTCATCAGTGCAGCTTCCAATTACGTTCAGTATTTCTCATTAGAACTCTTCTTACCCTGGCTGAGTAATTGCTTTTTGATTATTGATTATTTCTTACGGTGTTTCTAACATTAATTCAGAGGGGATGTAAATTTTCAACATATCAAAGACCATTAGATACTGCTATGAAAACTGGAGAATTGACTTGATACATTTTAATTATGCCCTGCAGCTCTGAATATGGGCTGAAAATAGGAGATAGGGCTATTCAGTGAAGGGAAGGAAACACTGTATAGTTAGCTTATAACCTTACACCTGTTTTTGGAAACTGAAGCAATTTTGTTTCCGAATTTTATTGAAACAGTGCAAAAAATAAGTTGTCTTGTAGCAATTTGTGCTCCAGAGGCAGGCTTCTTGTCCTCAGTACTGTTGAAAACCCACCACAAATGTCAAACCTGGCATTTACTCAAGGGTGTTATTCTACTGATTTTAATGGACTTTTCCTAAAACTACCCAGCTAGAAGTGAAAGGAGAAAGGGGAACATCCTCAACTTTTCACTGTGGCATCCAGTTTCTGCCAAGCTAATAATATGCTTTTGTACACTCTAAGCGTCTTGGGCATTTTTTGTTTGTTGGTATGTTTGTTTTAAGATGCAGAAGAACAGGAGTGAGCCAGAAAAGAAATTAAAAGCAACAAATAATAAAAACAAAAATCTGCCTGTGTTGTTCTTGGTCTTCCCCACACTGTTAACTTGAAGCCCTCTAGGGAAGGTGAAACAAACAGCTGTCCTGGCTACAGTACAATCAGAATCTCCTCCTACAAAGCCAACTGCAAGCACAGACAGATTGAGAATCTATTAGAAATACCCTGGGCTGGCAGCACTGTGAATTTAAAGTGATAAAATTAAGGGGCCATTTGACAGCAGTTACAGACCTCGTCAGTAACTGACCTCTCTATAGTTCTGAATTTTTACATAAAATGCTATGGGCTATGAACAATCAAAGTAGGGAATGAGCACCTTTTCTCCTTCTGTAATTCATGTAATTCTCGCTGTGAAAACTGGTGGTAAGCTGCATCCTCAGTGAAGTTTGGCTGTATAGTCAAGGTATGATGCAATAAACAGTGTGACAAGAATACAAACTATAATCCAAATGTGAAGCCCCTATTGCAATCATTGGCTGTCTTAACACAAACATACATAAATCTGTTTACTCTTCACACATCTGGTTTGCTCAGGAGTTGCTTTATGTGCCATACAACCACCTTCGTACGGATACAAACCTCATAAAAAAGTCAGGCTTCAAGCAGCAGAATCTTGTATTTAATAAAGTGCTATTTTTCATACATACCTACAGATGCTGGCATTTCTCCCCACTGTAAAACAGTCTCCTTTGTGAAATGCCCATATATATCAATGTAGATGCCTTCATCTTCGTAGGTGAGTAAAAGCTCCATTCCGCTGGTATTCGGGAGGATGATAATGGCATGTGGGCGAATAGTCCCCTGGATCTAGAATCATATTTTACTAAGATTTATATCAGAAAACGGACTGCAATTTTAGTGACTACATCCATCTCACTATCTTGGCAGAGCAATAAAAAGAACTAGCTCATGGCTCATGGAAAGTGAAAGAAATGCCTGTTTTCACAAAGGCTGTGTAGTTTGCTAGCCAGCCTCTGAAACAGGCTTTCTCCCCTCCTTCCCCCCTTCGGATATGACAGTAGGTTTGCAAACAAATCAACATTCAATACTCCACTTAATATTTACCAGTATTAGCTGGTTTCAAGAAGCCATTGAGCCACCGAGACACAATAATATTTACTTACTCACAAAACACTTGCATTATATAAATAAAGGTGAAATAAATTTGGATTCACAGTTATTTCAGAAGATGGAGGAAGGACAAAAGCTTCCACATTCCAGGAAATCAGTGCTTTCACTTTCCATGATATTTCCCTATCCCCATTCACAAGCTAAAACCTGTAAATTTAACAATATTTACAGCAAGTTGAAAAGTTACCTGGACCTTTCAAATACAAGCCACTCTCTGTCCTTTCCCTTCACTAAAAATAGTTCCCCATTTAAATGCTGTTCAGCCTATATTTTCTGCATGCCACAGGAACAGTGTGTTTCACTCACACAAATTATTTTAACAGCTGTTCAATGCACTAGAATCTCTCCCAGAAGCCAACATGTCCCAAGTGAAAAAAAGTCTAGGTATACAACCAGGAAGGTGGGGTTTTATGAAAGCGTTTTTGAAAGAAAAAGAGGACAGCCTTAAAAAACAATAACAAAGCATTTCCTCATTTAAAGCGCTACTCAAAACAGGATGTTAAATAGTAAATTAAACCACTACGATTAATATTTTTATAGGAAGCATATGACTGGAGTTTCTACATCACTTTCACAAGCCAGCAACACACAGATCTTTCTTTCTTCAAGCACATACATTTATGCACACCGTAAGGGCACAATGAACAGTAAAAGAAGCACTGAAGCTGTACTTGCCAAACTGAACACACTCGGGCCAACCACTTGACTCCGTGCCTCCGCAACAACTATCCGTAACACTAGAACAGGTATCCAGAGTCGCAGAGCAATTTTTATGCGTTGCCTTGGTACTCGCATGAGCAATCGAAGCAGGTAAGAGATGAAGAAAGAGGTGGGGAACCAGGAAAAGAGGCTACCAGAAAGCAAGAGTATCTAAAGTCAGCCTGTTAAAGTCTGGTCTGTTGCCACCACAAAGCTCCTTGAGAGAATTATCCAATTCTAGCAGATGCTCTTTAAAATAATAAAATACCGAAAAAGATAGAGCCACTGTAGCAGCAGATTTATTTCAGGTCTAAGACTCTAAAGGGAAAATATATTTTTAGTACATGCTAACTTTTGGTTGAAGAGCACACCCAAATGAAGTCAGTCTTAAAGCTGCCCCACATATTCAGGACAGTCACCTGGGAAATCTCATCAAGTACATAATTATATTTGCAGCCTGTTGAAAAACTACAGCCTCTAAGAAGGTTCACTTTATTCTTTGCCTTTCTTATCTCGGGCAATTATGCTAATGATCTTTTTGACAAGTCATTATTCACCTTGCTTAGCAACTAGCTTCCAGGGATGGTATGCAGGCACCACGCTTAAATTTATCAACTGATGTGAATTTTTCATAGTCGCATAGTTAACAAAGATACTAATTGTCAGATTAAATAAACCCTCAGATGAAACAAAGTCCCTTAAAAAAACCCAACACAGAAATAAACAGTACAAGCTTTTAGCAGGTGAGTCAACAGTTTGTTCTCAACAGCTTGAAAAGTTACTTGTTAATTAAGAGAAGTTTATAAACTTCACAGCCCTCCTCAAACATCGTGGCCATCAGAAAAAGGTCTGACAGAATTGGAAGGGTGTCACTTGTCAGGGCAGCAGAGTGATCAAGTGGCTTGCAGGGGAGGCGTGGGTTTTCCTTCGGTTTGAAAATGTGGGGCCGAGAGTGGAGAAAAAGAAGGTAAAAAATAAAAGGGTTCAAGGCACAGGCTGTAACACGCGGATCTGGGATGAGATTTCTTCAGACCTCCTGAGCATAGATTTGGGATATGTTGCCTTGGGATACAATGAGCCAACTCTCTGCCCCTATGGAGCTCTGTTGACTTCAGGGAGGTTTTCATGTGTGCACAGAAGTTTCCTTGCCAGGAGCCTCCCCTCGTTTTCTGGACCTAAGCCCCCCAAGTTTCTCTGGCTTTTGGGACTCACAGCTTTGAGAAGAACTATCTAGAAAAGCTAAAAAATAAGCAAACAAAACAAAAAAAAAGGATTAAAACCATAGCACAGACTTCATATTGGACAGCCCCATGCCAGTCATTCACTCCTGCAGGGGAATTCCTTTGCTGTTATCTGAGTTTAAGCAGGAATTTAGTGATCACCATCACCTCAATGAACAGATGCACATTGCAATATGGATACATCAACCTGAAATCAACATCTTTATGCCAACTTTTTGACAAGTGAATGAGAAAATCCCGAGGAAAATGTAAAAATTCTTTTGAATTTAAGGACTGATTTCACGGGCAACTGAACGATAAGATCAGCAAATTTATTTAGTCTGGATGTTGGGTTTCTGCAAAGTCATGACTGGAAGGCAATTCACGTTTTTCACACAGAGCCTGGATCTGTCATCATGTGAAACAAATGCAACTTTGCTTCATGGTGAAGAAATTGGGATTATTCAATGGTGCACATGTATACCTGGCTCCTCTAGCTACAGGTTCTCATTGGTTCAAGGGTTAACATGCTCACAGTGGATCACGATTAAAATACATTGCAACAGTCTTTGTAATCCAGGCCAAATTTCAGCTCAATTCAGTGATAATTTAATCAGTTTGTTAGCAAGATTGAAAAGCACAGTGGCGGATTGTAAAAGTCACTTAAATTCGTGTAGATATTATTGTGTCTGATTGCTTAGAAGTCCTTAATTTCCAGGATAAATCAATTAAAAATAGTACTGTCCATACAACAGGCTTTCTGACATTAAACCATTCAAACTGATATTCTAAATGTGATAAAAGCCTTTTAACAGAATTTCAGTCGTATAAAAGTATGTGAAAAGTGGTTTTCTATTAGCTGGCATACAATAATTATTCTCTTACCCTGTCTTTTGAAATACAGCACAACTCTTAACCTGATCATCATCAATATACAGCCCAAAGAACAGAGGCATTTACGTAATTTTTTGGAGTATCTTACGTGTGTTGGAAGGTACAGGTCATACACAGATCCAGAATCCACATCAATAGCGTGAAAACCTACTAGTGAGCCATACAGGACTTTTAATCTTTGTCCATTTTCAACGGTCAGGTCAACTGACAATGGTTTGTGATGAAGGGAGGTAAAGGACTGGAAAAAGAAAAATACACTATATAACACAATAAAGCTGTTGCTTTACACATCTACATATATGATCTTAAGAATTTTCAAAACTCAAAAGTTAGACAGCTATTTTTGTTAAGTAGTATGTTAAATTTAAGGAGCTAAGTATCCATCATCCACTGAGCCGCAAGGAGAGCTGGATAATTCACTTGTTTAAAAAAAAAAATCCAGATTCTAGAAACGGACTAGGCAAAAATTAGGCTGAGTACCATTCATGTTCAATTTCCTCCTCTTTTGAGGGAAATCAGCATCAACTTTGTAAACTCAAATGTACATTTTGGCACAGCACTAAAACAAGTTATTCACATCTAACAGAATCATGACTGTGACAGTTTTATGCCTGCCATCTCCAATGTATGTCAAATGAGCTACATTTTCTTTGAAAGAATATTCATTTTAACTAGAAATAAATGTTATACAAAGCAATGAAAAGCAAAAGCAAAGAGTAGATGAGAGACAGTGAGAGTCAGTGCTACATGTGAACCAAAGTGAAGTTTCACTTACCTTAAAAGCCATGAATTTGTGATAAGGCTTTGGAGCCCAAGCATAAACCTCCACTGAGTTTTTCAAAGCAATTACAAGGAATTTGATTCTCTCATATTTTACTGTAATACAAGAACAACAATTCCTTAGGTACCAGACAGACACTTAAATCAAACACCATCTCATCACATGAAATAATTTCAGTGGACTACTTGTAGAGGTAGACATTATCCAGCAAGGGAGACTAATGGATTCTGGATGTCAATATTTAATATCACCGGTAACAATACCTTGACTGAAAAACTATAGTTTGTTTATTCTCAGTAAAGCCAGATGACTGTTAACAACATTTATATATTGCTTTTCATATATCTATGAAAAAAACCCCAAAACATGTATCTTGCTAGTCAGAAAAAAAGGTCTTGACCCTGCAGCTAAGCCAACCTATATTATTTTTTAAGTGTGAACACACACTAACATTGCTAGTTGTAAATAAGCTACTTTTGGAGGAATGGTGGTTGTTGGCTGCACAATTCTGTTACACTCTGCAGGATGAGTTTTCATTTCACTGTTCACATGTGGGGTTAAATCCCCAGTGCTACTGTGGGCGAAGGACTCCCATGTTTCTGAGATGAGTAAACATTTAAGAGATGAGCAATTTCTCGAAGTTGATTAAGGTCATGTTGGGCCCATCAAGAATAAATGAAGAATCATGCATTGAAAAATTAAGGCTTCTTTGTACATTGTGTTTTCACTCTGCCAGAGACAAGCATTTGCTTTGGAAACAGAACGCTAGGGTATCGTATCCCAACGCATTCACCCTTCATTTTATAATCAGTGTCTGCCTGGCAGGGATTTTTAAAAGATGCAGGTGTTACGCTACTGAAGTAAGGTTTGTTTTCTGTGGGAGGAGGGCTTGATCAGCCCTTGCTGCTTACAAAAGGAGCGCTTCACACTGGCCAAACACATAGCAGAGGTTGGACACTGGTCAGGAAAATCTCACACAGGCAGAGAAAGGGAAAAAAAACCCCAAAACAAACCCCACCAAAATGCAGAACAGCACATCCTTTTCCTCTTCTACCTGGACAAATGGCTGTAAAACCAAAGGTCAAGATACAAGAAGATTCACCAAGAGAAAAACAACAGCAGCTGTTTTGTCAAAGAAGTAAGAGTAGCTTGTCATATGTAAACACGGAAGGTCCTACCAATGTTTGCATGATTTTAGGATAACTTTTTAAAAAAAAAAAAAAAACCAAAACAACACACCAAACCCAAAGATGAGCAACTGAAGTGGAATACGTGGGTGCTTAGCTATAATCACAAAGAAAGTAACAACGCACATCTGTTTCACATTCTTCCTTAGATTTAACCCTTGCCACTTTTAAAGCCATGAGATATAAAAGGAAAAAAAAAAAAAGTCAAGCAAGGTATTGATGAGAGCCAGCCACTCCCCATCTCCTGCACGTCTCTGTATCATTTCTCTACTTGATTTTGAGAAAAGTGCCACTTTCATATACCATCTTTCACCAAAGCAAAACTTGTGCTATACATCACACCCCCTCACGCAGTTAAATGACAGAAGCTATCACAATACTGATGTTCATCTTCAAAAATGAACTGCCTGAAAGCCAAATAGAAGCAAGATGGTTTTTCAACTGCTATGGTACCATTTCCAGTGTGTAAGTTTAAACAAAGGTATATTTAGGTCTTTTATGATCTAGAGACAGGGATGAGCTGTAGCACATCCAATCTGATATGGACACCCTACAAATATGATTTAGTAGCACTTTACTAGTCCAGTTTCTTAGCAGTTACTCAGGGCCAGGAGGGAAGCTGAACAGCATGGAGGTGGAAAACATCAGTCTAATTAGAACTTTAAGTAACTACAGAACCGCTGACTGAGCAACAGAGCAGGGCTGGCACTTCTTCTTCCAGCCCTCACAGGGAATACCCATAACATCACCTGGGAACTGCTGCAAGAGATGCTACCTGGAATGACAGGGACCAAAGCATCTGCCATGTAAAACAAGGAGGTTTGAAAGAATTCAGCCCAATACAATCCTGAAACAGAGCTGAAGAAAAATGCTGGTGTCACAAGATGCAAAAGGATGATTAAGCAGCTCTTCAAGGAAAAAACAAGAAGTCCTTACCGACTTTGTAGTGTACGCAGCCTTCCAGGTCACCCACGGACACCCAGCCTTGCCGCTTCTCCACCTCTGGATCATTGCGCAAAATTTTATTTCTCAGCCACGATAAGTAATATACCCTCAACTTATTCTTCTTTCCTAGGATTTGTTAAAAAAGACAGACATAATGCTTTAACTCACTGAAGTACAAACTCTCTCACACTTACAAAAAGCCAGAGTTTTGTGACCTTGAGTACAGCAGCTCTTTGTGTCTCGTCAAGGTGAGAGAAGAGTCCAGCAGCACGAAAGAAAAATCCCTGTGGGATGGTGACACGCAGGAGGGAACTGGAAGATGAGCAATCCCACGGCATTTGGCGCGTGTGCACTTACCTTGTGACTCAAGCTTCATGCAAGACTTTCACACCTGACTAAAATTCTTCCCTCAGGCCAAAGAATAGGTCTCTATAGATGCATGTATTACCAGAAATAATCACACTATCTAGCATTTACTCCTTGATGTGAAGGATGGAACACAGGTATGGTCTACAACGGACATTCTGAGTAAGTGACTCACTTAGTTCTAATTAACTGACAATCTTCATTACAAGTAGCTATTTTCTTTTGGATGCCTTTCCAGGCAAGAATTACTTTGTCATCTTTCATCTCAGTCAGTCTTTCTGTTGCTTTAATTCATAAGTACATATGGTCAACAGCAGTCTGGGATCACAGGTTAGTCTAAAAGAGAAGGACTGTGTCACATAAGCAACTGGACCTGGCAATATGGAACAGACAGCTTCACCACCACCTACCACGGTGAGTCTGGACTGGAGACAAGGAGCTGCCATTCCTTGCTGGACCTACATCTCTGACCTTGTTATGTACTGAGCATCCTTTGAGGCCACTCTCATCCATGGGGAATAAAGACCTCAGTGCCTTGCAGGGCAGCGTCCAAGCTGTTTGTCAGCAGAGGTTGAAGATGCTACTCCATTTAATGTTCCTCATGCTTTCACTGTACAGATCACTCTCATGTTACTGCTCATACATCTTGTTGAACACAGAATGAGGTTATTTAATAATATTTTAATAGAATTGCACTTAGATAGATGCTCAGCCATCACAGAAACAAGCAAACAGATTGGCAAACTGTAACTTGCTGAGAACCAGTTCATCTTAAGGATATGAAACACTTCATACTACCCACAAACCATTTTACACATTAACCAGGTAATGAAATATCCCAAAGCTTCTCTGAAATGAGAATGTAAATTTTAAAAATTCAAGTGAGTTTTCCTATTAACAAGAATAACTGTCCTGTGGTTTTCTGTAAGAGGAAATTCCTCAACCTAGTTTATAACCTAATTCTTCTTTTTAATTGCTTCCAACCCCAATGCAGGTCAGATACTTTTAGACACTGAACTAACCTGATATAGTAATTAGCACGTTGAGTCCTTCCAGAACATCCATTTGCTGGAATCGTCTCCTTGTAATCAGCGAATAAACTCTTCCTTGCCCACTTCTGTCCAGCAGCCACAATCCATTCTCTGTTCCCACCAGTAAATTTACTCCTGTTGATACACAGAAAAAAATATTGCATAAATCACCTAATAATTCAGAGGCCACCGAGTGTTCATTGTTTTGAGAACTGATTCTTATTTAATCTCACTTAATGGTACTTGATAATTTCTCTGTTGCTCTGTGGATGACCTCCCAGAAAAATGAATAGAAAAAAAAGGATTTCACCATTACAGTTCTTACCCAGCAGAACACTTATATGCCCATGTAACTTGAAGGATGAGTCGTTCCACTGAAGTCAATGTTGATTTAAACAAAAAGGAAAATGCTTTGCGAACTCAAACTTCTCTGGTGACCTTGGGAAGTGCCTGTGGGCACTGCAAAAGTCCCAGTCAAGCACCACTCCACTGGCAACACAGGAGATCCAACTAAATGATCTAAGGGTCTTTACCAATTAGAAAAAAAATAAAAAAAAAAAAAATCCCTCTTTCCCCAAATACAACACTCAAATCACAAGAGGACCAAACTTGTGGGAAGAAGGGCTGCTGTTACCAAGAAGTGGAGTGTTTGTTTGAAAACGGTCTGTGTTTTGCAAGAATGCTTCAAATGCCTAATTAAAGGAGCGAATCCATCTGAAATCCAACTGCTTCCAAGCAAGCGAAGGCTCCAGTGGGTTGCTGACATCAGAGGATGTCAAAAATTGTGTTCGGCTGGCATGAGAGCTACGTTTCCTAATCAGCAGGTTCTAAAGAAGCCACATGAGGTATCCTGCTGTAACACACAACCTCCTCTACTGGCAATGCTCTGACGAGTACCTGGTGCTCTTCAGCCTCAACGCACATTTAATTACAGACCTTGCCACACAGCTCTGCTTTTAATTTAAAATCTTGGACTCCTACAAACATGCATTACACAAAATCTGTGAAGCTGTAAACTGGAAATCTACATTTCCTTTGAATAATGTTTCATCTACTTCATTCATTTTCCATTCCAGACTCAAAAAGTGAGGAGGAGTAAAAGGCTGAGTGAGTCCCATAGAATAAGTCTGTTCCTCTGAAGTAGAAAGATGGTTAAAACAACTCAAGAGTTTAGCTAGTGTGAGACTGGGGCAAGGTCTACAGTTGTTCAAAACTGATCTGACTATACTCGTCTTGGTTTTACACCATGTGAAGCTGACCCAGTGCGATCCAGCAAGGTTCCGAGTCAGCACTGACAGCAGGAACTAAGGAACCCAAGCTTTTGGAAAGACTGATTCCTGACCTGCCTCAGATTCTTGGAATACCTAACACACATGACAGCAAAAGGCTTCAGGTTTGGATTATTTCCGCTGGATCAGGGCTTAGTGTGATCAGCTGTACTCGTACGCAGCTAAGACAAGAGTAAGTATCATGAGCAGCATAAGTTACTAAAACATTTGCAACTTTTGGCTCTTCCAACAAGCACAGTTTCAATTTGGCGCCCGATCAAAATGTTTTCTCATTCTGATGCACAAAATCCTTTGCAACTGTAAGTCATCTGTTTGCCACCTTCTACCAGGAAGGCAGTGTCATGCGAGTGACGCAGGTATCTACTCAGCGATCCACTCCAGGACTTTCTGACGGAAGAGGTGCAATACAACTGTGAAATCTGCCTGGCATATACTGCCAGCCTCTCCTGCTGCTGCCTTCCCTCCATACACATGCCCAAGTACTTCTGAGCTTACCCCACAAAGCAGCACAAAGGACCTCTGAGTTGAATTTCTTCTTGTATTTACGAATTTCTGGACTGTCACTCTGCGGGCGGATATTTGTTGGGTTGACATTGACAACGGAGCCCTTCCTTGCGTTTTCTCTCCTGACAGGCTCAGGTTTTGCGCTAGATGCTAGAATGAAAGACATAAGCAATCAAGAAAAATGCGAGCGTTTGGCTACATCTCGCATTTGGCCTGGTTATGGCAGAATGAAAGAAACCCCAGAGGGGTCAGAAAACACCTCGGGAGCATTACACAGCCATAGAAAAACCCCACACATCTGGAAAATTCCCCAGGCATTCCTGAGTGAGCACGGTGGTAACACAGCAGCAGAGTAGAGCACGTCGCATCTGGAAGAAGGGCAGAAGCAGTACAATGAAAATTCATAGTGATGTGGAGTTTCAGTTTCTGAAGATGTTACTGACCGTCTCCATTTCTAAGCAATAGGCCCTCCCCACTCCCCCCCGAAAAAAAAGAAACCAGGAGTGACATTTTACGAGGAGGGTAAAGCGTACTCACGAGAACTACAGGAAGGTCCTACTGGACTGGTGGGAGGGGTGATTGGCAGAAGTCTAGGATCTATGAATGAAGTAAACGATGTTGTAGACGACGTACTGCTCTTTGAAGGTGTGCTTTCAGTGCACGGGGTCTACAATGAAAAACAAGAGCCGCTTCAGGAAGACGACGCTAGGGGAGCAGACAGCACACAGCAATGCGGTGCCTCTGAGGTTCAGAAGAAATGACACGTGCATACTTAGACATGATGAACAGTCTAAAAGCATTAGATACATGGTACAAATTCAGTGGCAGAAGAGGGGGCCTGAGCAGGGAGTTGCGTTGGGATGCTCAGCCAGGGACTGCACCGTACTGAAATAACCAGCCCCCAGAAGAAGAGCACCTTGATCACTCCTTGCTGTCTCATCTGCAACAGGGCACTGCTCAAATCTCTTTGCAGCAAGGAGGACGGTGTTGCCTCAAGTAAGGCACTTTAGGACTTGACCCCTGACAGAGCTGTTATCTGCCTCCAGGGACACAGTTCTCCCCAAGAGACCGCTGTGCTCACAGCAGTGGTAGAGTCCCTTTGGGGCTGCCGGGACATGCTGCTCCGGCCCCTGTGCACTCCCACCCGACACCTGGATAGAAGAAAGCCAGGGACAATGAGCAGAGGCGGACGAGAGGGCTGCGTTGCTGACACGACCAGTAAAGGAGCAGAGGGTACAAGCCCTTCTAGCTTGTGTAAAAGGGGAGAAAAAAAAGGAAGGAAAGAAAAGGTAGCGGAGAGACAGATGGGGCAAACAAGTGGAACAATAAAATCTGTTAGGGAGCTCAAGATTTCTTATCTGTCCCCTAGATAGAACTTTCAAAGAAAAGAAGGGATGTGGTAAAAAATCTCATCATAAAAAGAGACAAGATAGATGAAGTTCAAAGGCTCTCGATCTCAGGCTCCTAAGGGCTGGAGGAAAACGATGGTACAATTCATTCAATCTGCAATTTATCTCTTACCTTACTCAGAGGTTTGTTCTGAGGTTCCTGGCTAGTCAGTGGCAGTTTTGGTGAGTTCACAGAGGAGTCTGAAATTTGGCTTTGCTGGAGGAGATCTGGCAGGAGATAGTTCTGGTTGTTTACGCTCCAGAGGCCTTCTTGGGTGCTAGAAATTTGTTTCCCTAAAATCTGATCCTGCACATGAGAACATACAGTTAAACGCCACATTTAGCATACTTCCAATGCACTATGCAACTCCTGTTAATTAGGACAATAAATAATGAGCATATGGGGAGGGGTGCTCTGCGTGATGCATCATGTAAAGACAAACCCTATGGAGAGATTAAAATAAAAAATTAAATACAAAAGTGTGTGGCAAACACCTGAGACATCAATGCTGGCTTCCACTCCTGAAGCGCTCCACAAATGTTCCTCATCTACGTTACCTCAACCACAGGTAAAGAAGCAACTTCATCCTCAGACACTTGAGACAGAATCAAACGACTTGTCCTAATGTTACAGATCTGACCTCTTACCTACCACAGTCAGAAGCAGGTACTTCTCGGTTCTGGACCTGCATTTAGTTCAAAGCCCTTTACCATTCATTTCATTGCTACTTTCCGTTTACTGAATTAAGAAACCTTATTCTAGAATGATGACATTCAGTAGGATCCAGTATCAGCATTTCCAGTACAATGATGTTCGGTACTGCAGACCTCCTTAATGGATCCCACCAGCTTCAAGGAAATACTTGTAAACTGGAGGTGTTCAAGGAACGTGTGGACATGGCACTGCGGGACATGGTTTAGTGGGCATGGTGGGGTTGGGTTGATGGTTGGACTTGATGATCTTACAGGTCTTTTCTAACCTTAGTGATCCTGTGAAACTATGTAAGGTGTGAGGCACCACACAAGCACTCTCCCTGACAGCATAAAATATGGAGTCAGAGGTCAGTTTCTGGGAATACATGGCTAGAAGCTTTGAGAGGAAGAAAGATGGGATCCCTGCCTGCAATCGGTCAGGATACCTGAACACCATTGGCACTGGAACGTAGAGAGTGATGGGAGCCAAGTGCTACACTAGAAAATTCCTCCTGAATTACACCAAAGCAAAAAGCACCACCAAACTCGAGCAGCTTCTGGCTGGCTGAATTCATGGCAAGTCTGTATATTGCACTGACTTTGATAAACAGCCCACTGAAATCAGATCAGCTTTTTTGAATGCTGGCCAAAATATTAAAAAAAAAAAAAAAATTAGATAATTCTAAATAAAAGACATTTGCCTTTTAAAAGCCAAGTAATTAACTAGGAATCAAATTGATGCTCTAAGTGTTTTACATTTTAATTTAGATATAAAAAAGCAAGCCAACCCAAAACATACATGTCAGCATTTGAGATTACAGAACCAAGCCAGTATGGGGGTTTTTTTGTTCAGTTTTGAGTCAGATTCAGCTGAACTGAACCAAACCCCCATTTGAATCATTTGGGCAGTTTGGTACACCCTCACCACTTCAAACCAGTTCATGCTGATGGGCTGGGGAAAGGGATGTTGGAAGAAGTCGTGGAGACTCATGATGGCTGTGGCTGGTGAAACAGAGGTGGGAGGAACAGATAGCATTCTCGATGAGAAGGAGGGAGAAGACTGGAAGGCATCAGACAGATTTGTGAGGAGAGGTGGGAGTCATCTGACTGTTCTCCCTCCTGCATTGTCCTTCCCAAGCCCACCAGAAAATGTGACCTCCACTCTTTTCCATCCTCCCTCATCCTCAGTCTGGGCCTCAAAGAACCCCATCCTTCTCCTTCTCCTTTCCCTCAAGCAGCCTCTTTCCAATGCCCAGACAGCAGGGGAAAGGGAAAGCACTGGGCTGGTTTTGCCACAAGAAAAATACTGGGTTTGCCCCATTTTAATTCCTTCTCCGAAGCAGGGTCTTTTCTCCTTGAGGATGGTGGGATGAAGGCAAAGTGGGACTCCTTCCCCAGTCAGGAAGGATGCCATTCTGGTCTGAAGCTTAGAAATCACACCAGAGGTAAAAAACCCTCCTTCTTCTTCCTAGCCCTGCCACAGCTCATGCAAGCAGCTCTGGGAAAAATACCAGTTTCACAGCAATTTATTTTCCCTATCTGTGAAACGAGAGTACAACTCAGTAATACGTGAGAAGTGCTCTGACGCTAAGTGCAAGTCTTATTACTGTAATTTTTTTTGTTTTCAGCCACAAAGAACATTGTTCTGCTTTGTCTGTCTTCATCTTTTCTGCACTAATATTTATCACAGGGGAAAATCCATGACTTGAAGCCTCTACTAGAAACTACAGCTGGGAAGGAACCACAACATGACATATGAGAAGACATCTATTTTTGCTAAGCCAGTAGGGAGAGAGGAAGTGTTTTCTCCCTCTTCTGCTAATATTTTAAGTAGTAAGAGGTAGTTCTCTTTAAATTGGAATAAAAAAGGTCAAGATTTTTAAAAATAGCAACAATGCACACCAACAATAATCAACAGTATTGCTTTTTGCAACCTGCCCAGTGTCTTCAAGAAATACGCTGACATCGGAAACTACTACCAGGTCAATAACAAGGACAAATAAAGAAGCGCAATTTCGTACCTAAATGTAAGCATTTTTATAGGAAGCACAAAACCTGAAACTACACATTTTTTCCAAGGCCTATAGCTTGAAATTACAGCTCTGTCACTGCAATAACAGAGCAGGACTTCGGAGTGAAAATGCTGCCGAGAGAAATGGATACAGCGTTTATCACGCACATTAGCGACCTGACTCCCCCCCACTGTACCCACCCCCTTACAAATGGCCAAATTACCTTCTGTTCTGTGACGGTGCTTTGGGGTTTCAGTTCAATTCCATCTGGTACTCTCGTCCTTGAGAAATCTGCCACTCTGCTGCTTAGCAGTTGCCTGGTAACAAACTCCAATTAATGAACAGAACTACTTCAGGGAAAAAAAAGAGCCCAAAAAAACAAAAAGCAGAAAACAGCACATATACATGTTGAAAAGTGAGCATAATTAACATTCACTAGTTACACTTAAAGGTTCTTGTACAAAAGCAAGCTGATTAGTCTGTGGATGTGCCTGAACGGACTCGAGGCTGAGGACCACTCACACACAGCAGGAAGCTCTCCCCACCTCGATGGAGAGCATCCCTTCACCTCCCCGCACTTCACCCATCATTTTTCAGACACTGCGTAGCTCAGGCAAGTGAGAGCTGGTCCCTCAAGCTGTCATTTCAGAAGTGCCTACTTCAAAACTTCTCCTGTCTCCCCTCGTACACTACCCTGTGGGGTGTAATTATGAGCACTGTAATGATGAGCATTTTCTCTCCAGAGAAAGAGCATCAGCTGCACTTGCAAGGCGGAGAGCCGCTGCTCCGCTAGATGCTGGTGTCAGGGACCTCTCTCCCAGTGCCTACTGGGACAGGCTACACTGGTATCTCACACTGTGAATCAGTCCCTGAAACGTGGACATCCTCACCTTACGTACAAGGGAACAAAGAAAACGTTGCCCAGTGCACACAGAGACAAAAGAACGTAAGAGCTGCTGGACTGGCTGGGGCCAAAAGCCCACCTAAGCCCAGTATCCTGTCTTCAACAGTCACCACAAGCAGGTGCCTAAAGAAAGAGTAAGAACAAGGCAAGCATCTGTTGTGATATACCCCAGCATACTATTGCTTCCTATACAACCTTTGCATTTCAAATGTTTTCACTCAAGTGGAACTGCCTCAAAGTTCTGTCAGCAGGGCTCTGGCCCTGTTTCCATGCATTTCCACCCCATATTATTTATTTATTCCACTTACTCACTTATTCATATTCATTTATTTATTACTGCAGTCCATTTAAGCCTCCTTTCCAGTAATTATAAAACTGACTGGATTCAGGATGCTGGTGTGACGGGCTCTTGAGTGCTATGCCACAACTGGTAGGCGAGTGTAAGGGTTTGGGTTTTTTAAGTGTTGTCCAGTGTGGTAACAAAGAAGGTTTGGTGAGAGAGCTACCGACTTCAGCTGGTTGTGAAGGAGTAGAAGTTTTCCTGGCTTTTTTTAATTGTTTATTTTTTGGGTTTGGGTGCCCCCCTGCTATGGGATGGGTAAATATTTGCATACTAACCTTAGAAGGAATGGCAAGATACGGAGTAGGATCAATGGTGTGTGCAAGGACCTGCTCTTATCAGGAAAGCAAGCAGCAGCTGATCTTAAATGATGTCAACTTCCCACTTATTAGGTGGAGAAAGTAATTCCTAAGCACACACTTGCACCCACCTTGTTCAAATTTTGGTAGGGAACAGAACAGAAAGAGCAGAGAGAGGAAACTGAACTGTACAAAATGAGTCCCAGGAAACTCAGTGTTTTAGGGGGATTGTGAATGCTGCAGGCATCGGAAGAGGAAGCGCTCTCAGTAGAGTAGGAGAAATTAGCATCAATGGAATAGATAAGCTATACAAGCAGGTAAGATGCTGGATCACATACACTGACACCCTTTCCTTAAAACAAAAACCTGGTGTGTATGAAGAAGAATTCTGGCTCATCTCGCTGAAAAGAAAAACAAGACCAAAAGTTGTTTTACTGGTGAAAGACAGCTGCCCTTAGCCCTGGCTTCCTCAGAAATGAGCCTTCTCAGGGTGGTTAACAGGATTCGTCCAAGAGAATACGAAGCTCTTTCTCTTGCATATGTGCATGTCCCAAGTCTAGTCCTACGGGGCACCTCCATGAAAGCTGGACCGTGGACATCAAAAGCTGTTCCACAGCCCAGGCAAGAACAAGAAAACTCAGACTGTTGAGACACAGGTGTCTCAACCAAAGCCCACACAGAAACACTCCTACAGACTGCAAGGGGCTTCAGATCCTGCATTCCCACGCTTTAGATAGCAAGAAAACCAAAAACCTTCACTTTATCCAGAATATGCAAAGTTTCAATGCTGGCTGCTCCTTTCACTTTGACCGCTATCCTTTTTGATATTTACTTGGTAGTAATCAGGATATATTTCCCAAAGTATCTATCTTTCAATATAAATGACGTTCAGCCGAGGTGAAGGGACTTTGTTAATAGACAAGATTATACTTCCCATTCTACTGGAGTTCTTGCGGTGGCTGTGTGCACAGGAAGGCAAACCTGACAGGGATCATCCTGCTAATTCCACTTCTCTAGAGGACTGGTGGATCTCACACACAGAGGAGATGCAAATAACACATGCAGATTTCCAAAGGCAGTGATACCACTCCTTCAAACCATTACAGCATGCAAGGATCACAGCAATCTAACACTTACACAGCAAAGTCATTGCTACAGGGCAAATCCATATTTTTATGTAGAGTCTTTCTGAGGTCTAGGATGAATTCTATGACCTAGAGTGAATAAAACTTTTTACAGATCAGAATAAGGTGGTTTGGAAGAGAAGCAGTAAGAAAATGAAGGCATTACAGTAAAAAGGCAGCTCTTTCAGGTTCACTGAATAAGCTACGAGATTTTTGACATTCTCCCTCCTCATCCCTCAGCTTTGAAAATGAACTTCAGAAATGCAAATCAGGAGCATATGCAGGCGCAAAAGCTGTACCTTCTTCAGAGCAGCAGAGGGGAAAGGACTGGTACCAGGCCAACACTTGCCAGCAGTGCTACAAATCTGTGCATCTCTTCCTGAAGACTGACAAAACTGCGTGTGCAATTATGGCAGAAGAGCAAGAGCCCCATCCCAGAGAGCTCTGCAGCCCTGTGATGCCCTTCAAAGTAAATCCTAGAACTTGAATTAAACTGAAGTCTCTTTGCAAGAAAATCAGCAGTTTCATTCATCAATACTAAAAAATAATTCTGTTTGCTGTTGCAAACAGCAGGGCTGGCCAACTGAGCCCCCGACTCTTTCACTTGGACTAGCAAGCTATTCACCCTCCACTATTTCTCAGCAGGATACACATTTTGCATGCCAGGTAAAACACCACAAGATGTCAGTCAGAAAATCAACAAGAGAAACCAGAAAGCTAGAGAGAAACAGTTCAGGTGAGATCAGCCTGATACAAGCTACAGCATCATCCGGCAACCACAGCAATTGTGCAAAATAGCAACAGTAAAAATACAGAAAATTTTACAAAAAGCAAATCCTGCCTACACTGTCCCCTCTTTATAAACAGCCCTGGTGAAGGAATCAGCTTTTCAGTGGTAATTACTTCTTCCGGAGTGAACAGACTATCTGAATACAAGGGTCATGTTTGCTTTGCTTTTTTCACTGCAACCTGTATTTAGCATGAAGGTGCACAGTTTTCTTTCCCTCGCCATTTTTCTTTCAAAAATTCCATTTAAACGTAGATCAATGTGAAGTAATCTCTATAAAAGCACTACCTATTGATATTCAGTTGAAACGAGACATTTCCTCATCGTCCCAGAGCAGCAAGTCATCAAAGCTTATTACGCTGCGTACATCTGATGGAGCAAACGTTTACCCCCAGGAGTTCATTATAGTGCGATTAAACTGCTTAATTACAACTGACATAAATGACTGATAGTAACTTCAGAGGGGAGGTAGTATTTATGTATGCCAACTTTTTCCAGATATTCAGAAGCGTGTAATAAAAAGAAAGAAAATAATAATAATTAAAAAAACCCCATCAAGCCAACCTTGTGTGGTTCATGTCATCTTCATCGCTGCTGCTGACTTCGTCACTTGATGAGGAATAGTCTGCTGCTTTTAAGAGTGAGTTGGCACTGTCCTTCCCCTTGGCAAAGGAGCCTGGACTCTGAGTAAAGAAAACTCAGTTGATTTTTTTTTTTTTCTCAGGGATGAAGCCGTCGCTAAACAGCATGTGCAGTATTTTACTGTCCCAGCAAATACAGTTGTTGTCACTTCCACACCAAAACCCCTTTATTAGGAAGTTGATGCTTTTGTTGGTCTATCACAAGTGGGTATTTCACACAGGAAAGTGACCTAAGCCAAAACACCTGATTTTCCTAAAAGTTGAAAGGTGACTAACTTTAGTCAGTATGTTATTTTGAATCTCAAACATTTACGATTCAATCTTTGCACTTTGCAGGAGCACAGAAGTACTTCCCTTTTTTTGCGCAAGAAAAGGAGCGCTCTGCACCAGGACTAAAGGATTACACCGGTTTGAGTTTCGTTCCAGCCCTGGACTTCTTCAAACGTCTGGTCCCTGAGAAGCCAGGAGGGGTTGGGGACTCAGGTAAGCTGCAGCTGTCCCTGCTGCCCTGCTCTGCATCCCCTGGAGCCACCCAGGCCTGCCTTCGAAGCCTTAAAATGCCAAGCATCCTGCAAACTTTTAAAATGCCAAGCATCCCACGTATGAGCTCTTGCACAAGGTACCGTGAGCTCCAGTTGTCTGATAGGCACCTCCACCCCCAAAAACACCACCAAAGAAAAGAAATGCCTCAGTAAATAAGTCAGAGGAATAGCAATCATCCTTCCCATCAGTGGTACGTCAGCAAATGGAGAGCCAGGACAGTCTCGAGTGTGCCACAGCCTGGGGTAGCGCATATTCCAGGCAGTTACACACTGGGTATTTGCGCAAGCCACAGGCATGGTCTTGACTTCTGGGTTGCATGACAAGTGACTAATAACTTCCCGAAACATTAAAGACATACCCTTCCTTTCTAAAGATTTATGATCAGGCAGGTTCAGGAAAACTGAACTCTCTGCCGACGACCTGAGCTGAACCCAAGTTAGACCTGGACCAAAAGCTGATGAGACACGTTAACGCAGCAGTAAGCTCGAGCCAGCCCCACGCGGCCCCTCAGGTGGACTCGTCAGCTAGCAAACTCAAGCACCACCAGCGGAGCTGTCTGCATAGACATGCCCTCAGTGACAACTATGAACAAATCAAAGTTATCAGTGGGTTTAAAAGAACCTACTGCAATCTGGCCTAGATGAGAAACTTTTTCACACGTCTTAGGCAGCTGCAAGTGGTTCTGGGACAAAGCGTTCTCTGCCTTGGCCGGTCCTGGATTCCCTGGAAAAAGAAAAAAAAAGTTTCGTTTTTTAAATGCATGTGCAGCAGAGTGAGAGAGGGGACCAGTAAGACAAGCACATATAGCTACCACCCAAAGCAGACACCAGCTTCTGCTGACAAACTGCTTTTTTCTCTTTCTTGCAAAGGGAAATCTTTTTGCTTGTTTCGCAGTGGTTCTGGATGCCACAATATTATGTATATAAATCGATACTGAAGCAGTTTAAAGCTGCAAGAGTAAGATAAGCAGACCAAAACCTTGGCACCATACTCCCACTGCGCACCAGCAACAGTTCCATGGACTGGAGGGCAGCTTGCAAGGGAAAAGGGCGAGGGCATGCTATGCCCTTCCTCCAATCCTCTTCTTGAGGGGAGACAGCTCATTATATCAGCAACTACCAGGTATATTCCAGCACTGAAGGTGTCACCCAGCTATTGTCCTGTGACTGCAGACAGGGATCAGGGAGAGGGTACAAGAGGCTCGGTCCCTGATGCAAATTCTCATGAGCAAACAGACGTGGTGCTAAGATTCGGCCTTCATGCAAGCGTTGCACAAAAACAGTCTAAAGGATCTGATTCTTTAAACTCACCTGGGCTGGGGGCAAACAGCTGCACTAAACTTCACCCATAAGCACCGCTTCCCATGGCAGCACAGGGAGAACCATCTCCAGTCCTTGCTTCCCTCGGGGCACACGGAGTGTCACTTCTCAGCTCCCACTTCCACTCGGCGCCGTGGGGAAGTAGGTAATAACAGCCCGCATTTTTGCGGAGAACACTGGCCCCCGCCGTGGGCCAACTCAGCGTCAGCTGGCACCTCACGAGCCCCTGCCCAAGGTCAGGTATGGGTAGCGAGGAAGCTGCGGCACTATGCTTCCCTCCCAGGTGGCCTGGGGACGTACACTTGCCACCGCGTTGCACAGCTATTGAATGCCCAAGCAAACCAGACTAGAGGAGCTGGAGTCCACCTGCATGCGCTGATGCCATGTTAGGAGGGATGTTTGCAAGTAATTAAGGGAATCTTCCCGTTCAATGCCCCCGCTGCCCACGAAGCTACTTGGGAAGAGCAAAAGCAGCCTCGGAGAGATGCTGTCTTCTGCACACAATTCCTGATCCGAGTGAAGGGAGGGAAAGCAGATGTGCTCTCACCCTGCCACTGGGACCCAGTAGCCAGCTCAACGTCTACTTTGTTCAGCAATTTCTCCCATGACTATCCCACTGCTACCAACAGGACTCCTTGCAAGTTAAGGGGGGAGAATTCAAGCTCACACAAATTTGGTAATTTAGACAGTTTTATCACAATGGCTGCATGTATTCATGCATTTTGCAAAGCTTTTAAAATTCAGAATTCCTTATTGGTCAATGAGTACCTAAGCAACTCAGCAGAAGTATTAGCTTTAAAGTATTTATATCCCTTTCCTGCCCAATTCATTATCCCTGTGGGCTTGAGAAAGCAACAAACTCTTTCTGGAACACCATATGCCAGAACTAGCTGCAATTTAATGACACTTAAGAACCCAAGGAGACAGTTTAAACCACAAGGGAGGTTTTCTATTCTTTCCATTGCTGGTGAGGTTTTCATTTCCCCATGCCAAAATAGCACAGGAATTACACATCACAGAGATGTTGCAAAGTTGAGCTGGGCTGTTGCACATTGTTCATCTCTATGCTGTTATTCAAACATAAAATGACATAGAAGCAAAAAGAAACAAAACCCAAGCAGTTTAAAGTGTGCTTTGGATTTCTCTTGAAGCAAAGCTTCCTATTCTGTGTAGTTAGTGAAAGCAAAACTGGCTTGATTGTCGAAGTGTAATAAACAAACAATTTGTTCTTCACTTATCAATGGCTTGCAAATTAACAGCGTGAGCCTCAGTTTAAAAATAAATGACCTCAGCAGCTCACTGGTGTGGTTTCAGAATATTTTTACCATCCACCCTGCTTCGAATTGGGCGTGATTCCCCACGTCCCCCATCTTTAGTAGTCAACCTGGATGCAAAGCATTGTAACACACCACTGCTTTGCAAGGAGCTACACGAGAAATTGCCCTACAGTTGACCCACAGAAAATGCCCTTAGGAATAACCATAAAGGAACAAAGCTGTCCACTTCTGCTCCGTGTCCCATCTGCCAAAATCTCAGGTCATGTCTCAGGAACCAGAGTCTGTACTGCAAAAAATCTGCACAACCATGAGCAAGCCCACTGCGTTCCTACACCGCTACCAGTGTTATCAAGACAGCTTACAAAGTTGCACTTTGCTTAAATTGGTTGACGCTATCTCTACCTTCTAACTTCTTTTGCCTTTTTTGGTTTTTTTCAGGTTCACTACCTTTCTGCAAATAAAAGAATACTGGAGGAATGTTTCATAAGGTGCTGTACAGAGAGTCTTAGGTCTTCTTCAGCCAGTACGTTACTAGAGAGCAGAAATATTAGTGTACATCAACTGCTCATCTGTATCATCTTATCATCAGTGGGCAATGCAAAAAAGCAGCATATGGTTATACAGAAAATGCCAATGGGTGAACATTAGTACTGAATTACATCTGTATGTCTGTAATGTTGTCTCTGCTGAGTTTCAATAGTGTCAGTAAGTGCAACAGAACCGACTTTTTTCAATTCTTAATTGAGGCAATTCAAATTTTCTATATGGAAATATGTTCACAGTTACTATTTGACTCAAAAGAGGAAGTGTTTACATTTTAGGAACATGGAACCATAAAAATCCAGAGGGCTTTCAAAAGCCTATCACCAGAAGACAACGTCGAAAAAAAATACCCCATTTGCAATGCAGCACTTGAGACCCTGCAGAAGCCCGTTTCATGAGAGGGGAATTTTGCACATTTTAACTGATGAATCTTTGACTTAGGAATCACCTGAGGTTGACCGGCTGCTCTGATGAGATCCCATCTCCCACTGCTTGTTGCCAGGAGTGCTGCTGCTGCTGTTTAGCTTCAGAGCATGTCCCCCGGGGGATGACTGATGAGTGTTACTAAACAGAAAGACAAAAAGCAGATCAGACTATCTTGCACGCAGGAATACAGACTGGAACAGACCTCCTAGGCCACTGAATTGAGTTCCCTGCTGTTACTGTATGATATAATACTCCTGATAAACAAAAGCGTTATATTCATTGCTGCTCCAAGCAGGGCCACCCAGTAGTGAGAGAAAAAGATGGAGGGGACAGTTTCCTCTGGGCAGTCGTTCTGGGAGATTACAGAGATTGCAAAGTCATTACAAAATATCCTTCTATATGTACTTCTCCCTTGGCCTCTCCACATCTGTGTCACTCCTGATTCCAAGATCTCATGACTTTTACAAATAATAAAACCTGCTCCAGGCCCCGCCTAGAAGATACATCATCACCCACTTATCAGTGGAGAAAGGAACGCATTTGGCAGTAAAACAAGCTGCCAAGCTTGTGAAGTAAAACAGTGGCTCACCCAGAAACGCAGGCTCAGAAGCCACGCACTTGTAACACTGTGGTTTGCTTACACGTTTCTTCTTTGCCTCCTAGAATTCCTAAGTAGAGAGCATTTACGGCTTGACTTCACTTGAAAGTTATTTCAGAAGATGTTTCTGACTCTGGCTCATCAGAAGCGCTGCACGTTATTTGGTTATGTCGGCTAAATCTACCTCCCTTTCAAAACTCTCCAACCCTAGTTTCTCACAGCATTACATTCCCTGATCAGACATCCTGTGGGGGCTACCCTTTATTGCTGAGCTCTCTGCATCCTTGGTCTTTTCTCCTGGGATATGAAAAAGGCACACTAGCCTTAAGGGCAGACTGCCAAAATAGTCAAGATACATCTACAGACAGCCTGTTCAAGCTACTACCAGGCAAAACAAAGCTATAGGCATAAGCTCCACAAGCTATAATTACAAGTGCCTACAGAGGGAGTTGGGGCCAGACCCCCACTCGCCGAAGTATCCAGACACCTAACTCTCCTTTGAAACCAATGGCGCCAGCGCTGATGTTGAGCATCTGCAAGAGCATCCAGGCAGCCCTGACCAGCACCACTCCCACCTGCCATCATCAGCGCCAACAGGCTTGGATCTCAAGTAAGCTGCACTTTCAGCAGCCACTTACTCTAATGTAAAAGGAGCATCACCAAATCACAAGAAGTTAAATGACTGCACAACATGCTGCCCATTAACTGGGCAATGGACACACAACTTGCATGCAACCCACTCGGGCATGCCAAACAGGCTGAACCAAATGAACCAACTCATTGCAGGAATTATTGCAGATGGAACAGCCCTTACATGTTAAAAATATTGCTTTCCAGCAGAAGACAGAACTACCTTGCATGAAAAGGAGGAAGAGATCTACAAGAGGCTTGTTTCTCTTTAAATCAGTTACGTCAATCATTAAAAGGAAGCTGGCTTAGATACTTCCATCAGCTTTAAGATCAGGAAGCTTGGTTAGTTATTTTTGTGGACAAGCTGACTCAAAAGACAAAATAATTTTAACTGCTATTAAATGAGGTATGAACCCATGTCAGTTTTGGTGTTACAGCTTTGTTTTTAATAAATTGGCTTTAGTTTTCCTATTGACAATAAATCAGCATTAGTATAAGCATAAAACACTTAAGAGCTTACCTTGAAAGGCATCTCTGATGGCCAGGCTGATCCCTGCTGTAAAATTTAGAGGTTGTCCTTTCTGGAACCTTAAGGATTTAATCAAATGTTTTAAGGTTGCTACTGATATTTTAGACTCAGTTAATAAACCTAATGCTTACCCTGTATCAATGCAAAAATAAGACTAACCAACATAAATGAATAATGCTTCAGTGGGACCCGTGGAGAGGTCTTCCATGAGATCAACACTGGAAGCTGCAAGTCAGTAGCAGTTGCTTCCAATTTGCTCCAAGCCTGTGCAATCTATCAGGGTGCAGACTGCAAGTGGTTTGCACCTTTCCCTACAGTCAGCATTATTCTCGGTCAATATTTAAAGCAGACAGTGAAATGCATCTGCAGTCACTTAATGCAACTTTCCTTAGGTGGTGGATTACCTTACGTTGCTACCAAAGGGCTGGGGGAAGAGAGACACACACACCCCCACCCCCAGCTGCAAAGTAATAAAATGAATACACACACGCATGCACATACACACCCCCGCACAAATATTCTTGTACTTGTTCTTAGCAATTCTGTTAAAAAGAGAAATACACCATCACCTGACTTACACAAACTAATGAGCTTTTCTTCAACAAGCCAGATTTTTCACAGAAAGGGCGGCTACAAATAGTTGGTCTAACAGAAGAAATGTATCTGCATTTGCAGATCCCACAAATGGTATATACATACACATAAACTCAGAACACTGACCTGCTTATAAGTTTGTACCTTCTTTCTAGATTACTGAGACCCAGTTAATGTACAAGCAATGAGATTTTCACTGAGTTTCATGAATTCCAGAGGATGGACACTACACAGCGCAGGGGAACTGAGTGAAGTGCTATTAACCACCGACAGTGCCAAACACCCTGAGTTTCACGTACCTTTGGGGGTTGCTCTTCATTTTGACTCACACTCCAGAATACGTCATCCTGCACAGGGCTGAGTGGTGTCGTCACCATATCTGACAGTGAACTGCTGTGGTACACGTCCTTACTAGCCCGGAAATTTTCACACTTGAAACAAATGAAACACATGTTGAATTGTACTGTCCTGCCTATGTAACAGGTCCCAATCTCAACAGATATCAATGGCTCTGTTTGTGAGATCAAATTTTTAGTAAACGTACAAGGAATATTGTGTTTGGATACAGCCCTACTCACCTTGTTCGCTGTGAAGTAAGTTATTAATTTCCAGCATATTAGCATGTTAGGCACAAATATTTCAAGGTGAAGGATACAATAAAAAGAACTAGTAAAAACAGCTACGCTGTCCATATATCTCCCCTTCTTAAATCTATGGAGAAGCTAACAGGTCATTGGCAACGCACAGCGAACTGCTTAACTGGATGATGCACAAATTACCGTTGAGGAAGTATATTTCATTCAAACCTGACCAATGCTTCCATTTCAGAATTTAGATAGTATAATCACTGGGGGAACGCGCCTCCCGTAAGTTAGATGTTGACTTCCAAACTAGTCTTTGCAAGCCCACCATCAACCTTGAGTCAATGGAGACAAACTGCCAGCTGGAAGCGCTTTCAACTCTCCAATGGTTATGAGGGTGCCCTGGCCCTCCTCTGTAACAGATTTTTCAATTACTTGGAAAAAAAAAAAATCAAACCTGAGAATGCAGTAAGAAAGAAATAAGAAACTATGCTCAGACTACACCTAATGGGTAGTCATGCCCAGGTCCTCCTATTGTGACCACCTATGTTTAAAAGGTATCTTCAAAGGTATCAAATTAAGAGCATTTGGATGGCAAATGCCCTAATCATGGGTGGCGGGCGGGGGCAGCGGAAGCAATCAAATCACTTCCTTACAGTCTTTATTCCAAGGGAAGAAAAAGTAAGCAGTGGAAAACTCAAGCTAAAATACTCACAATTTGGTCCTCTGATTCTTTCTGTATTTAAAAGAAAAAAGAAAAAGAAAAAAGAGGAAAAAAAAAAGATAAAAGAAAAGAAGGAAGGTCCCTTAAATTCTACACACTAATGATCTATTACACCGGCATCTTCCAAAGGGGAAGAAAGGCTGAGAGCTAAAAACGTCAACTGAACGTACTGATCCTCCCTGAAATGAGAAATCCTCTTGGACACAAGACCGAGACAGAACACACGGAAACACTGCGTGAGCTGGGCCCATCTTGAGGGATTGCTATGCTAGAACCAATTTGATGTAACAGAAATAGAAAAAATATTAGAGAAGTGCCTGAAGCTATACTACTTTGTGCTTTATCTTGTCAGACCTCCCACGCAAAGCAAGACTGGGCTCTCCGGAGACAGTCGCAGCCGGCAGGAACGCCGTTGGAAGGACGTCAGCCCATGTCAGGAGGGAGTCCGTGCCCCGGTATGCTAACACACCTCTGCTGGGAGGCACCTCTTTCTCAAACACACAGCAAGACCAGCATCCCCACCACTTGCAGACCTAAGAAAAAGGCTGGCGATTTTTGTCCGACTGAAAATTCAAACTCTTGTGCCCCGACTGAGTTACCGCAACTCAGATCAGAGGCAGCTGCAGTTCAGTTTCCCCAAAGAATGACTCAGACAAATATTTTATTGATTTATCAGCCCAAGTCTATAAAATTCTCCAGTTCCCCAGTCTTACAAAGCAAAACACACTGAGAACTGTGCACAGCTTTTCAATAATATAATATGATTACAAGCTCCCTCTAACTCTACAAGACTAATTATTTCATGAGAACAATCTTCAAAATCATTTAAACATAGGACAGGTAGTAATTCTAAAACTAGTTAAAGATGCCAAACATCCATTCAAACACCCCATCACAACCTCCCAGACCAACATGGCAAAGTCAACTGTCAAAAAACAGTCCTGAGAAGTTCACCTAGTTAAATATTCAGATGCTTTTCCTGCCTTTTTGGGACAATACGTTCTGTTGACTGCCTTTGCAGAAAATAGCTTTTTCAGAAGTTATAACATCTCATAATCCATGTCCTTTCATTTTGTCAAAATTACTTTTTTGTCCAACATGATTATCACTAATAGTAGTTTTTAGTTAACCAGAATTATTTCAACAGCAAAGTGTTCCCCTGAAATGATTCATCATGGGTACAGGAATAGCTTTTATAGCAAGTGTGTTATTATCAGAATATAGGAAGATTTTTTTTTCCTTGCCACTTTTTCAACGAGATGCTTACATTTCTTCCTAAATTCCAGCTTTTGAATCCTGCAGACTGTCAGAAAACTATTTGTGCTTAAAAGCATGGATGAGCTTTGCTGAAACATGATATAAGTGACTGGGTGAACCCAAACTCTGCAGATGGTACCACATACCTTCTTTGGGCAGAGAGAGACCAGTACACCAGTTCCATGTAAAGCCAAGAAGTGATGCCTGTTTTTAGGATGACTTCTGTAGGACCTACAAGACTTTGCAATTCCACAGCAAGCCAAAAATGTCTCAGATAACCGCCAAAAATCATAGTGGTTTATATTGCTCTTAAGTTATACAGATAAAATAATTTGTATGGGGAAAAAAAAATTCAAAGATACCACCTAACAGTGATTCTAAACTACTCAGACTTAAGCCTTAAATTGTTTTTATTGTAAGTAATACTGAAAGAACAGCAGCTCCTCTCAGGCACAGAAAGCACTGGTAGATCAAGTGTTACCTCCTACGTGTCTTCAAACCATAAAGGCACACCTAACAGAGCTCAGGAAAAGGAGCCTTTGCTTCCTGAAATTATAACATAAGGTGCTATAGTACAAAAGACTGAACACTAGAGTTAGTTTAAAAAGATTTAGGAGCAAAAAGTTTTAAAAAGACAGGCTGCACGGCTCTTTGGAGGATGCCCAAGCTACTAATTTGAACTGAATCTCCAGATAGGGGGTAGATAAGTGCAACTGCTGTTACAAAACAGCGTAAGGAAAAGGATTTTCTTAAACTTCTGAGCAGATCTGCTCTGGGATACTGGGTCAATCCATGACCTAATGCACAGCTAGTTCTTCTAATATGGTGAGCTTTCTCGTGCTGTTTCAGCCACATTATCCAGACTATAGAGGAGATCTAGCTAGCAAATCCTACAGGAAAACCACAGAGGCAATTAAAAAATGGAGTTCATTTCAGATGTGAGCTAAATTCCTCCACTAGTTAGGCAGCAGGAGACGCTGGGCAGAGAAACACTCAGTGACTTTGTTCAAGAAGTCTCTGTGAAATTCTGCAGGTAGCCCAGAACGGCTCATCCCACACCACGACAGACAGCCAGATCCGTTACCGTGCTGCAGCAAACACGAAACAGGCACAAAACGGGTGGAAATGGTACACTCTGATCTGGTAATAGCTCACATTTCCCTTACCAGACAGACAGGATACAAGGCACTGAGAAATCATGCTCCCTGCACCTCAGGGGCTGCGTTAAGATTTCCAGTGAAATAATTTTGAGAGAGATTTGGGCAACCAGGATGTGCCACAAAATCTCACAGAATACAATCGTTTAAAACAAGAAGTCATTTTTGTCTGAGCGGAGCAGTGATGACAGATGATCCCCCTCTGACAAACCTGACTGGAAGTTCTTCAGCACAGACATCTGTGATGAATTCAGCTTGCTCCACAGCTCACTTTTATTTTAAATCAACAAGGCGCCCACGTATCGAACTTCACAACTATATTGCTGTGAGTCTTTTAATCTCCAAGTGACTAACTGGCCCATCACTCATATTGCCTTAACACTTCATACAGTTAATGCAGGCAGCATATCTAAACATGCTGCTATTAGCGTCAACAGCTGCTGCCAACCAGCAAAAGGAAACACAACCCTTCAGACGATTTATAAAGCACCCACTGAAATTCATCTGGTCTCCGTGCTAACACAGCAGGTACAGATCGGCTTCTCCCTGTCCGCACGGTCTCTATCAGCTGGAGCACTGACTTGGGAGGGGGTGACAGGGCAGCTACCAGCAGGGACTGAAATCACACGGTAACAACTGTGCATCACTTGCTGCTGTTATCCTTAAGCAACACCATCACTTTAAGCAGCATAGAATTTTTATAGTGTAGTTTCCATCAAGGAACGTGAAAGAGGTTGGTGAATACTGCTTCATTCCTCACCACTCCCCTCGGCAGCTGGGAGAGGTACTACCAAACAGAGAAGCACCAAACAGGGTGCAAAGGAATGAAGTGACTTGTCCTAGGTGATATAGCAAGCCTAGAACATAGCTCCTTTCATCCCAGGAGTGGCATTTCAACAGGGCAGGACTATCCTCTGTACAGCCACTGTGCTCCTGCAGAATCCCAAATGCCCTGCAATAAACTATGGACTCTCCTGCTTCTATTGCAGGGCTGAAATATTTGCCTCAAGGAAGCTGCCAGCCTCTACTCAAGGCTAAGATACAAACATCCTTCTTGTAGACCCTGCACCAGCTCTCCAGTGATTTGATGCTACGAGCCAGGCCATCAGCTCAGCCCACTTACAATACTCGGGACTTTAAATGACAAACATGCCCTGGAAAAAAGCATGTGAGAAGATACACAAATATTTTCCCAGGTAAAAGCTATCAGGTGAAACCTAATCACAGAATCACAGAATCATTAAGGTTGGAAAAGACCTGCAAGATCATCAAGTCCAACCACCAATCCAACCCCACCATGCCCACTAAACCATGTCTTGAAGTGCCACGTCTACATGTTTTCTGAACACCTCCAGGGATGGTGAATCCACCACCTCCCTGGGCAGCTTATTCCAGTGTCTCACCACTCTCTCAGTAAAGAAATTTTTCCTAATATCCAGCCTGAACCTCCCCTGGTGCAACTTGAGGCCATTTCCTCTCGTTCTATCGCTAGTTACATGGGAGAAGAGACCAACACCCACCTCTCTGCAACCCCATTTCAGGTAATGGTAGAGAGCGATGAGGTCTCCCCTCAGCCTCCTCTTCTCCAGACTGAACAACCCCAGTTCCCTCAGCCAGTCCTCATCAGACTTGTGCTCCAGACCCCTCACCAGCTTCGTTGCTTCGTTCTTTCGGGGCCCTTCCTCTCCCAATAGCTGTCTGTGGTGATTTTTCCATCATCACCAAACAGCAACCTGAACAGGAAAGGCAGAGAAGCTTTGACTTAAAGATGCTAACAGCCAACTATTACCTGCCTCCACAGACTCGCTCCAGGGCATAAAGAGAAGCAGAAGGATAGGGGAGAGCTGAGCGAGGAAGCCTGATCTGCGAGGACCCTGGCTCTTGGGGAAGGAGGAGCTATGGAGCGCTTTGCGAAGCAGAGCCTGAGAAAAAGGCAGAGCACGAGAACGGTGCTATGAGGAGGGCTGACTCAGGACACGCTGAGCTTGTCATGGACAGTGTATGGAGCTGCTAACGAGGGCACGACTTTTAAGGCACTTCTACATCTTGCTTTTTAAGGCACTACCCACATCCCACTGGGGGACTTCAACCACCCCGAAAGCTGCTGCAAAAGTAGCACAGCAAGCTGTAGGCAATCCAGGAGACTCCTGGAGTGCATTGAGTATAGCTTCTTAGGCCAGGTAACAGCCCTACCAGAGGGGATGCGATACTGGACCTGACAGTCACCAACACAAGTGAGGTAATTGCTGAATTCAAGACTGGAGGCAGCCTGGGCTGCAGTGATCACGCACTGGTGGAGTTTGAAGTCCTGAGGGATATGGGTCAGGCAAAGAGTAAAGTCAGGACCCTGAATTTTAGGAAAGCAAACTGCTAGCTGTTCAAGGAGTTAGTCAGTGGGACCCCTGGGAAACTGCCCTCGGGGACAAGGGAGCAGAACAGAGCTGGCAGACCTTTAAGGATGCTTTCCATAGAGCACAAGAGCTCTCGATCCCCAGGTGTAAGAAATCAGGAAAGGAAGGCAAGAGACTGGCATGGATGAGTCAAGACCTGCTGGTCAAACTAAAGAGCAACAAGAAGGAAACACACAGGCAATGGAAACAGGGACAGGTATCCTGGGAAAAGTATAGGGACATTGCCCGGTTGTGTAGGGATGGGTCAGAAAGGCCAAGGCACAGCTGGAGCTGAGCTTGGCAAGGGACACAAAGAATAATAAGAAGGGCTTCTGTAGGTATGTCAGCCAGGAAAGGAAGGTCAAAGAAAGCATACCCCCCCATGATGAGCGTGACTGGCAAACTGGTAACAACAGACAAGGAGAAGGCTGAGGTACTCAATGAATTTTTTGCCTTAGTCTTCACTGGCAACCTTTCTTCCCACACTTCTCAAGTGGATGGACCGCAAGATGGGGACTGGGGGAGCAAAGTCCCTCTCATTGTAAGAGATCAGGTTCAAGACCACCTGAGGAACCTGAACATACGTAAGTCTATGGGACCTGACAAGATGCACCCCAGAGTCCTGAGGAAATTGGCTGATGTAGTTGCCAAGCCACTCTCCATGATATTTGAAAACTCATGGAAGTCAGGTGAAGTCCCCAGTGACTGGAAAAAGGGAAACATTGCACCAGTTTTTAAAAAGGGTAGAAAGGAGGACCCTGGGAACTACCAACCCGTCAGCATCATCTCTGTGCCTGGGAAGATCATGGAACAGATCCTCCTAAGAAGCTACGTTAAGGCACATGGAGGACAGGAAGGTGATTTGAGATAGCCAGCATGGCTTCACCAAGGACAAGTCTTGCCTGACCAACCTAGTGGCCTTCTATGATGGAGTGACTACATCAGTGGACAAGGGAAAAGCTATAGATGTCATCTACCTGGACTTCTGTAAGACCTTTGACATGGTCCCCCATAACATCCTTCTCTCTAAATTGGAGAGATATGGATTTGATGGGTGGACTATTTGGTGGATGAGGAATTGGCTGGATGGTCGCATCCAGAGAGTAGTGGTCAATGGCTCAATGTCTGGATGGAGATCAGCGATGAATGGTGTCTCGCAGGGGTCAGTATTGGGACCAGTACCGTTTAGTATCTTCATCAATGACGTAGACAGTGGGATCGAGTGCACCCTCAGCAAGTTTGCAGTCAACATCAAGCTGAGTGGTGTGGTTGACGTGCCTGAGGGACGTGATGCCATTCAGAGGGACCTGGACAAGCTTGAGAAGTGGACCCATGTGAACCTCATGAAGTTCAACTAGGCCAAGTGCAAGGTCCTGCACACAGGTCGGGCAACCCCTGGTATCAATACAGGCTGGGGGATGAAGGGATTGAGAGCAGCCCTGCAGAGAAGGACTTGGGAGTACTGGTGGATGAAAAGCTGGACATGAGCCGGCAACGTGTGCTTGCAGTCCAGAAAGCCAACCGTATCCTGAGCTGCATCAAAAGAAGCGTGACCAGCAGGTTGAGGGAGGTGATTCTGCCCCTCTACTCCGCTCTGGCGAGACCCCACCTGGAGTACTGCGTTCAGCTCTGGGGTCCTCAGCACACGAAGGACATGGACCTGGTGGAGCAGGTCAGAGGAGGGCCATAAAAACAGTCAGAGGGATGGAACATCTCTCCTCTGAGGACAGGCTGAGAGAGTTGGGGTTGTTCAGCCTGGAGAAGAGGAGGCTTCGGAGAGACCTTATTGCTGCCTTTCAATACCTAAAGGGGGCTTATAAGAACGATGGGGACAGACTTTTTTAACAGGGCCTGTAGCGATAGGACAATGGGTAATGGTTTTAAACTAAAAGAGGGTAGATTCAGACTAGATATAAGGAAGACGTTTTTTACGATGAGGGTGGTGAAACGCTGGAACAGGTTGCCCAGAGAAGTTGTGGATGCCCCATCCCTGGAAACGTTCAAGGTCAGGTTGGACGGGGCTCTGAGCAACCTGATCTAGTTGAAGACATCCCTGCTCATTGCAGGGGGCTTGGACTACATGATCTTTAAAGGTCCCTTCCAACTCAAACCATTCCGCGATTCTATGGTCTTCCACACAGGACATTCACCAGAAGCTCATGCCAAGCAAGATTTCAGTGGCCAGCAATGAACTTAAGAAAAGCTTGGGATAACACAACCTTACCTCATAGCAATAACCCATGATCACAGGTAGCCTCAAAGAATTACACGGGCCCACCCTGCTGCTAGGGCTCAGCAGTGAGGCAGCACAACATGCTCTGAAAGCAGCTGAGCTGAAACAACCCACCCTCCTCTGCAGTCTGACCTTCCCCTTTTGACTCCAAGATCCAAAACACAAGGAAAAAAGGCCACAAGATGCCACAGCAGCACACAAACAATGCCTAAGCTTGATCCGAATGCCACTCCGCCATGGGTACTACCAGCTAAATCCCACAGAAGCAATTGGAGAGATGGATCAGAAGCTGTACATCCATCCACCCAGGAGTCCAGCACAAACTGAGAGCTGTCGAGAATAAAACACACCCTGTGATTGTATATCCTTGTTGAGGGGATGAATGAACGCACAAATGAAGTGCTGTGGGGAACTGTAAAGGCAATAAGATTATTCCTGCCACTGCATGTTTTCAAAGCAAGTGGAGATTTCCACCTTAAATGAGCTGGGCTCACACTTACAGCAGTTTATTCCATTTCTACTTGCTGTTTTGTTTTTCTTTTGCTCACACATGTTTACAGTCCCTTCACAAGAGACTGGAGAAAAAAGTAACTGCAGTCTAAGCTACTCATTTCATACACTGTGGAAGGGTAGGACGTTGAAAGGAAGCAGACTTTTTGGGCACACTGTGAGAACCCTGAATCATCTCACCCAGAACTGGTAGAAATAGCAGGAGCTAAAATGTTTTGAGAGAAGGATTCCAATGCAGAACTTTATCAGAGTGCTTTCACTGTATGTACCACTTCTACCTCTAATACTGAAATTTTTCAAGTCACAGACCTTCTGGGCTCTATCCACAGGCAAAATCTGACTCTGCATTGGTCCTTACTGCATCTCCATATACTTCTAGATTATTTCATAAGATCACTAACAATCTTCCTTGTGTATATGGTCTTCAGGGATAAAAATTCTGGCTTTGGACTTGTTTTGTAGAGTGCCACATATATTTATGGCACCATATAATACATCATCCAGGGACTGCAACAGAGCAGTCATTCAGGCTTTCTGTGAAACATCCAAGAGTAATACCATGGAATCAACAATCAGGCATCAAGTATATAAAAATAACTGTTATCTAACTCTGATCTGCAGTGCCTAAGTATAATGCCGCGTAGAACTTAGCAGCACGGGGTGGCACTAAAAACCTCTGAGCTGGTTTGCACAGGTCTCAGTCATTTGTGCCAGAGGCGAAGAGAATCAGGTTTCCGATGCGCTGTTCTGCTTAGGAACCACCCATGCTTTCTCCTCCCGACCTGGGGCAGCAGCACCGTACCTGTACTAACATGGCTCTCTGTGGTGCGGGGGTGCACGGGCTGGAACTGCTGCCAGACCCCATCCGGACGTGTGGCGTGGCTTCGTGCCCCAGCACCGCTGGCCACTGAAGGGAAGGCTGGATGCTGTCACTTTTCTTTTTTCGGTCCTCGGCCTGAGAAGAAGAAAAGCAGCAGCATGTTGCACTGAGCCTCAGGCTTTGCAGCCTGGATGTTCTCCAACAGCAGCACAGTGCGCATCGACTCTGATGGACCTCCCCATTGGGGAGAGGTCAGCCCTGGCACGACACGAACCATTATTGCCTTTTCATTTACAACTCTTCCTTTTCCATCAAGTTTCCAAACTGCAGCAAGGAAAAGGGCCTGAGTTGCCATCTGCTGTGTTCTAGGCTATCCCATTTGCTGCAGGCTGGGATTTTAGCTGGAAGGAATCATCTGTCTGTATTTACTTATCTTTGACAACATGCAGCCTATTTTGCTGTGCATTTATTACCCCTTTCTACAACGTTGACATTACTGTGTGTTGCTTTCTACTTTAAAACACTTTTAACACTCTATCTTTTGGTCTGTTACTGTCACTATGGAAAAGACTGAGCAACGTGATCTAGAAGGAATAAAGGTCCTTTTATTTCCTGAGGGCATTGCTCATTACAAATATCTTTATCCTATGGTTCTGACCTCACTGCTCTTTCCAGTTTCGTTCAACATGACTAATTCCCATTCTCTAGTGTAAATCTTTAGCGCACCCTCCAATTCAGCAGCCTAGGAACAGCTCTACACAGTAAACTAGAGATTAATGCCATAAAAACACTCAGTTATCTGTGTCTGGGTGGGCATTCTTAATGGTATCTCTCACTGTATCTGGATGTTTGTGCCTACGTCAGGGAGGTAAGCATATTCTTAACACAGCCTAGGAAACTGCTGAGGAGATGGAAAATTATTCCACTTAGTCTCACAGATCTCGACAGGGGAAAAAAGTAACACCAAAACCACCCCAACTTATTAAAACAAGCACCCACAGCCAAATGCCATGAAATTCTAGCCTCAGTGAACTCAATCATTATACTGCTCTTGGGGCCAGGTTTTCATTTCTTGCAACTCCTAATAATGAAAGGCAAATTTTACCATAAGCAGGAAGGAAAATGTAAAAATTAAGTGGTTTCACTAAGGTAGATATGATAATTTACCTACCACCTCTGTGTCAAAAGGGTGCTTGCATGCAATATATTATGATCCAGATGCAAACTCATGCAGCCAGCACTTTGGGCTCCCAGAACTGACACCAGCCCCTATCCAGGCACTGAACCAGTGCAGTGCCAAGCCCGAGCTAGGAGTCCTTGCCTCTCAGCTCATTCGTGCCGGTGCCGATGGGACCAGATACAGCACAGTGAGCTCACATCTGCACACACCAGGGGGAACCTGCCCTGACCTGCCTACGACAGGATGAGTGCAATGGCAAAGATGAAGAACTCCCAAGAAAGGGTTCTGTGGCCCCAAACATTAAACTCGAGCCTTCGGAGGGCTTTAGGGTTATTTGTTTGTTTGTTTGTTTTTAATGCCTCAATGCAACAGGAAGTCTGGAGAGTTTTTGTATATCAATAATTGGTCTTGCAAATGCCACTGAGCCCTAAAAAGTAAGCAAAGAAACTTGCTCTTGAGTAGGCTATCTCTATCCCTGGGTAGATCTCTCCCAACAGAGAAACTAGCATCTCTTTGGCTAGTAAACTGGGAAAGATCAAGATCAACAAAAACAAATTCACTGAGTTATCACTGTTAGAAACAGTCAAAACTTCAAGGCATTTTTAAATTGTTGTGAACAATTATGACTGCTGACATAATTCCTAAGTCTCAAACTTCAACCAAAAAATGCAACCCTGTACCACTAATTATGATTTTAGTAGGAGGACCTGTGACTTCCAAGAAGTTCTGAGATTAAATAAGTAATTTTGTAAAACATTGTCTCTGAACTCAAGTAGAAGTGACAGAGCAACCTTTCCTTTCCCTTATCCTCCACATTAATGGAAACCAAAGGCTTTGCTGTAGCATAAGTCTGTAGTAAGAGACAGGTCAAGCTCCAGATTTAGGTTTAAAGATCAGTCTGTTCTCTGCTTCAGCATTACCACAGCATCATAAACTGCAAAGCACCAAAATGCTACATTGGCCAAGACGGTACCTCTTTGCTTGTGCTGCTTGATGGAGGATGCACTGCTGAATTTGAACTCTTGGAAGGCTCCTTCTTCTTCTGCTTGTGGTCATGCTGGAGAGACAGCAGCTGTGTCTGATCTTTGGGGAGAGTTCGATGCATCTTCCTGTTGTGCTGCACATCTTCCACCTTCTGAAAGCAAAGAGTGATGAACCTCAGAGAAAACAATGCCTTGGAGGACTACCAAGTTGACCACTGGAGCTACTGGCTTTTCAAAGAACAAAGCCAGCACAATTCCAGCAGGGCTGACAGAAGAGCCACAACCCTGAGCAAAAGGAAGCATAAAGTGACCCCAAACATTCTGTATTTGGCTTTTGAGACAGCGCATCAGAAAATAATATTTTTTTCTTTTTACTTTTCCTAAAACCAGAGGGCTTTAATCAAACACTCCATGCTTCCATTTGATTACAAATCAGTTTGCTGCTGAAACGTTAGAAAAACATTGTGGCCAAGGTACCAGACTTGACAATGAGACTTCAGTGTTAAAATTAACCTCTGCTCCATTTTTATTTGTGGAAAAGAAGCGGTCCTGCTTACAACCCGAACAGAAACTGGAGACTGGAGATTTAAGCTTAGCTTGAGCTGATGCTGGAAGCCTTCAGGGTAAAGATATTTTAAATCAGATTGAAGTGACTGAAGACCATTTCAGCATGGAGAAACATCAGAGACAGAAGTGGGAGAGGCAGTGTCATTGCTGTAGATAAGGAGGATGACTCAGTAACACGTAAGTTAACTCGGAAGAAGGCTGAATCTGAGAACAAGAGGCAGTAAATGCATTAAAAAAAGTCCCTCTCTGGCCTGTGACTCAGAGGATGGGAACATCCTCAGGGAACTGAGAAAGACATCAGCTACAGGAACAGGGAGCTGTGAATTGCTGACAGTAAACACTCTTTTCATACCTGCTTCTTTTCCGATTTCCTCTGTCCATCTACTATGAACCGTTCATCTTCCACAGCCCTTTTGTCTTCTTTACATCTCTCCTCTTTCCTCTGAACGGCCTTAGCCTCTGGCCACCTCTGCTCACACTCCTGCTGCCTTCGTAGCTCCTGCTCTCGCCTCTGATGCTGGAAGATAGCCAGGGAATAACACCGCTTATTTTACTTTACTTTTGTACCCACCAATTACTTATGTCAGTGTTCATTAATCACAAGGCCCATTTCCCACTATGCAGTCGCTAACAGGGGATACCCGATACACCGCGCAGCAGAAGCAGACAGCCGCAAGCTGCCACCACAATGACTGCCAAACTTGAAGTGAAACCTTTGCCCTTTTCGCAGCCGAGGGCAGATTTGCCATTTATTTAAGCAGGCTTGCGAGATCTCTGAGACGGCCGGCAGCTAATCTAATGACAAATGTCTTCCCGTCATTTTGCGAAGGAAGGTTTTTTCCAGAGTCCCCCCGTTTTGCTGGAGCAGCACTATGCTTCACAAATGCCAGCTCCGGAGTGTTTGCACAATGCTTGAATTTCGTCAGATGCTCATGATAAGAGACACGTTGGTGATTTAGCAATGCCTCCAACACCACAGCGTGTCAGACAGCTGAAAAGGCAGCAGCTATTTTGTAACATCTTAAACAGAAGCAGGGCCAGGACTCTGGATCAGACAGACGGACTCTGAATTGGGCAATGCACATGAGAAAGAAATCGGGATCTCTCATCCCATCGGCCTGGGCTTCCACTGCCAAACAAACTCAAGCCAAATGCCCTTGGCTTTTCCGCTCCCAAAGCTCAGAGCAGGTTGTCGGCAGGAAAAGGACAGAGCCCATTTAAGATCATTGCGTTCAAAAGTGACACAGTTCTCCCAAGGCTAAAGACTACAATCCAGGTTGTGCTGACAATTTAACACAGCCTTCTTGCCTTTCAAAGCCTACTCTCTACATGCACATTTTTTATTTGCGATGAGACATGGAACAACGATACAAGCGAGTCCCTACATCCTCCAGCCTCCTCCTCTGCTCTTTCTGCTGCTCGATCCGTTTCTGCCGCTCTGTCAGCAGCTGCTTCTTGTATTTCTCCTGGTCCTTCAGCTGCTGCTGCTGGCGATGAGGGTCAGAACGGTTTTTGTTCTCCTGCTGCAGCCTCAGAAATTCACGGCGGAGAGTTGACTCCCCCGGGAGATTAACTATGGAGCTGAAACAAAGGGGAGGTTTCTACATGACTAAACATAACATTAAAGAGCCAATACAAGGTGCATTGGGAATTGCTTGTTGTCCTGTGTTAGCAAATTAAGATGTTCCGATAAATCTCCAGCATGTTGACTATGCATCTGCACTTACTGTGCTACAAAACAGCCTGAAGCTGATTATTGGGTCCTTCATTTGAGAGTTTCCTCCCTACCGCAGGGGAACTAAGCAGCAGCCTGTTACAGACATCTTACACTCAGCAGTTACATTCGACAGCTACAAAACAGTTAAAGCTACCAGAGGGGATACAGGAGATAAAGGATTCAGAGCAAGTTAAGAAAGCCATTCTGCTTGAGGAGGGCTGCCTTCAACGAGAACAGCTTGGGCAGTCAAATTTTCTATGCCAGTAATAAAATTAACCTTGGTTCTCCTTCATCTTCATTCAGCTCATCATCTTCCTCCTCACTTCCACTGTAATCATAGTCCGTTTCTTCTAAAAAAAGAGAACAATAAACAAACCCCAGTGGAGGATGCTGTTATTTAAGATACGATCTTGAACTTTGTTTCTGAGCACTCAACCTGAACTACATGTAGCTCAGCAGGAATTTAAAAGCCACAGGTTGCACTGGGAGGCTGAGGGGAGTTAAGATATCCACGTACACAATTCAAAATCTAGTTCAGATAATGTTTCAGGGCAGCCCCTTTACACGCTCGCACCTTTTCCCTTGACTGACTGTATTGGTTTTGCAAAACTAACCTATTTCCATCATCTGAAATAAATTAGGCTAAACCCACAGAGAATCCAACCCCCGTAACAACACCAGCAGAGGGGTTCTTCAGAAAGAAATTGAGATAGGACATAGAAGACTTGTACTGCCCTTCTCTGCTATTGTATACCTGTTGTATGGCTAAGCCGAGGCCTTCAGTAAACCCACGTTTCCTTTTGTATTAAAGTGAATAATTAAAAAAAGAAACAGGGATAATAAATTAATGCTAGTTTAAGCACAGTGGTGCAGAAGAAGCTGACCCACGCTTTTAAAGTTCTCTTCAAGACTAACATGAAGGCAGCTTTTAAGGGATAATTTCAAACTAGTCCTACTCTGCATTGCTGCTATATGGCATATTAAAGCGGGACTTCATTTTTTTTGAAGTCACTATTTTGAAGTGTATAGTCTCCCTTTCAGGGGAGCTTTGATTAAAAATAGCACTTTTCAGGTCAAAATATAACTATCGATCAAGAAGTGACTGTTATCATTGCATTTTCCCCCCGCCCCCCCAAGGGCATTTGTGAGAAACTCTAACTCGCTATCTTTCCATTCGAATGCGCTTTGAGACTCAGAGCTGAAAGAGGTGGCAGAATTTGCAACTACTGTTGGAATCAGTAAACCTACATTGCAACAGCAATTTCATTTTAGGCACAAATATTCCTGTTGTCAAATCAATACTGGGAATTTAGTAGTCACTTTCCAACTGTATAGTGCTTTCTGAGTTTGCCCTCACAGTCGCTGATCTTCACAGTGCCCTTGCCAGTATAAAATACACAGAAGAGGAAGAGGGAAGAGAGGGCAGGGAAAATTGGTGGTCAAGAGGCTACGGCTCTCCTCTCTGCACAGCCCTTGGTCTGCTGTGCACAGGCATTTACACAAGTATTCCCACTCCAGCACTGCTACTTCCAGGTTTTGCTCTGAAGAGTAAGGCTAGCATTTGGAACAAACTCAGATTCTCTCTTTTTCTTCAGCCGCCCTGTGAAGTAGATGATTCATTACACCCATCTGTGTTTTGCTGGAGCTTGGAGGCCTTCTCGAGGTCTCTTTTGTGCACTCCACTGCAGAACGCTTGAAGAGCACTTCTGCCCACAAAGAAGTTGCAAGCTAAAATTATATGGAGATGCAACAGGTAAATTAAATGGATTGAGGACAGACAGATGAACTAAGAGACTAGGAAACGCCCGTTGAGTACTACTTAGATACTCAAGAAAGTAGGGACTTAGACTTTACTTAGACTCCTTGCTCACGTTAGCATTAGGGTTGCTCTCAGTGAATCACGGTCAGTCAGGCTCCAAAGACTTTAGCACTTGAACACTGTTAAGGACCTGGGCTTTGGCAAAGAGATCTTCAAAATGGCCCCACCGCTGTCAAGGACAACACTTTCTCCCAGTTTTCCTGGTTCTAATATTTCACTTGCATCTGCCTTGTACTCTGCTGCCAAAATTGGAAGAGGACCTGCTCTCTGCAGTGCCTTTTATTTTGTTTTTGCCACGTTACCCTTTTCTCCTTTTTTCTTCCTGGTCCTGTCCAGGTGGTCTTTCAGCATGATGCGCACTTGCCGTTCATTCTGCATGTCTCGGATGAAAGAATGCTTAAGCAAGGTTTCAGTGGATGGACGATGCAAATAATTTTTTACAAGGCAGCTTTCAACAAAGTTTAGGAATTTCTTTGACCTGAAAAAGATAAGAGAAGTGGAGGAAAACAATAATCCTTTTCACTTTGTGCGCCAAGCACTACCCCTGAGTGATGGAAAGCACTAACTTTGCGAGGTTTCCTTTTGCACTGAAACTGCGTGAGACAATTTGAGTTTTGCCACCAGTGTGCCTCCCGAGACCAGCACAGCGCTGAGGGCCAATGACGGGGAACTCCACCCTGACCGCCCTCTCAGCGGAGTTACCCTGAATTTACATTCAGATCAACAAAACCACAATCTGGCCAACGCAACTCTTTCCAAAATGCCCTTACCATTTTGATATGGTGAAGATTTTCTTTACACACTTCATTTAAAAGACAAACTAATTCTCTGTAGGCCACAGTGGCTGCCATTAGCCCCACAATGTCCATGCAGTCTTCTGACAAAGCACTGACCCCAAGGAGCCCACCTAAGCCTTGCCCATGCTGCCATTTCAGCCACCCACGCTAAACTTTAGCAACTGCGGTGACTGCCGCGGTTTAGGCAGAGTTCAAAAGAAAGGTGTTGCTTCCCAAAGGTAAATTACAGCTGCACCTGCGGCTTAACCCAGCGCTAGGAACAGCCTAGGAAAGATCTCATAGGTCACTGTAGGATTTAACAAGATCATTGCCTCCGGACAAGAGAGCTCAAAAATCCTCCTAAGCCCAATGCAGCAAAAATACAGTTTCTACACGTCTTTTTACCATTTTCTGGATTTCAACTTTGGGGGCGGGTTCCGGGGGATGAGGAAGAGCGCTCTCATGGGGTGCATGTCACACAGGGCTGCAAAGGAAACCACAAGCTATTGAAGGGTGCACGTCCCCGCCTGCGTCCCTCCCACAGCCTGACCACGCTGACCCAGCCGGGCCAGAAGCCTGGTTCTCCCGACAGAGAGGAGCAGTCCTCCACAAACACTCCCGCTTCCAACAGCACAGCATCCGCCACAGAACCGCACTATTAGACAACGAAATTCACACTACAGCTGAGAAATAAAGTCTCTGAGTACACAGAAATCCTTCATGACAATATGCTGTTATTGCCAGTTAAAAGAGATTTAAAAGGAAGGCTGCGTGGCAGGGACAAGTACAACTTTCTTCGTATTTTTTGTATGTAAGGCTTCAGAAGGACAGAAAAAAGGCTCCCCTTTCTAATACGCCAAAGGGTGTTTTTGCGTAAACAGAAGTTAAAGTTGGGCTTGAAATACTTATCTAGTTTATTATGTCTGGCTTATGGTTCAGATAAATGATAAGCTAAATTTTAACCAAACTCTTAGCTAACTCGTTCGTGGCATAAGAGAAAATGCAGGATGAAGAAAACCTGATGTGAAGCAGAGAGCTCATAAACTGCATCACTGGCACAGAGTGTAATGACTAAGCACACATTTCATCTATTCTATGTTTCAGGAGTGTGAGCACCGTTATTAGACAATCTGCAACAGATTCTACCCATGCATTCAGACGCTGGTTTCTCTCCAGCCCAATGTACTTCTCTTTAGTGTTACTGTTGTGGAAAGTTGAAGCTACAAAGAACTCTGCAGAAAGTAAATACCGTCACATCTCATCTGTCCCAGGCATTTTGTATGGAATTACGAGTATGCTCTCCATCTGTCACGGAGAAATATTGAGGGTCAGAGGTCTTCCTTCACAAAACAGAGCTACTGAATGACCACTGATAGGAACTATATGGAGGCTGATTTCTTATGATACACAGGTGCTCAGCAGTGATTCTCTTAACAGGAATGGACTTACAGCGTTACAGAACTAGTAAAGGTGAGAAGACTGTGGTCTGATAAAGCCTTCACTGCCTTTTATTAATTTCTCTGCCTGCATCCAGCTGCCATCGTTTCTCAGATCTGGGTTCTGGTTTTGACTTTTTCCTTTGTATTTTCAATAGCGCGTGATACAGTGGGGATGGGGGGCAGAAGAAGTCTGTTTTCTAGCTATGGGTTCCAGACACTGTTGTACTATAGTAAACAAACCACAATGCAACAGAATATAATCCATAGCATTTCCCTGCCAAAACTAGTGAAAACATCGAATACATAAGGAATTAGCATGCAAAGCTATAAAGTCTCTCTCAAAGAAAACTCCCCATGGACTCGTGTCTCCGGACTTCAGCTAGGCTAAAGCACAGTGTCTGAAAGTGCTCCCGAACTCCAGCTGGCTCCTGAGCGCTGCTAAAAACCAAGTCTGACGGGAGAAGAGCCAAGTGTGTTTTTTAAAAACACAGCCTACGTGCTCTCAAGCTCAGGCCAGAGCATGATTTATTTCATCTCCTGTGCTCTCAGCGGTGACCGGATACCCCATCACATCACAGCTGCTTCGCGGGCGCTGGGGCAAAGCAACCAGTCCTCCGTGGAAAGAAAAACGCACGAGGATTCTGCATCCGTGCTGCAGCCGCCGATCCCTGCCCAAGGGCTGCGAGGGGCTAACCGGAGGAGCGAGGGGGAGAGCTGGCAGGCGAGGACAGGCTGTAAACTACGGCAATCTGCTGTCAGGTTGAGAACGTGGTTATGGACTGAAGCCATTACATGAGCAAATACAGTATTCAACCCAAACTCTGTAAGAATTGAGTCAGTCCCAGAATAAAAATATAACCTTTAGGCCTAGCTTCTCCCACTGCCATGTATTTTTTTTTAGTGACCTAAAAGCAAAGCCACTCTTGTCAATTTTTTCTGCTAACGTGTCAATCTCTTCTGCTTAGCTGTACCCACAGGCAGTGATCAACAAAGTGATGCTAACAAGAGCTCTATGAAAAATTTGTTTCCTTAGGAAATGAAGGCAAGGAATCCATATATAGACTTAAAGAGTCTAAAAGGAAGAGAAAAGACCCCAAATGAGAAGAAGTCACAGATTATTTTTAAACATACAGCCAGAACCAGAATTTTGTACATCTGTGCATTAGCCAAGCATGAGTTATTTTAACAGAGAACGTGTTCACAAAGCATAGACGCCCCCACCTTTATACCAAATCACTTACGAGGAGCTCCTTCGGCCATTTCAATAGCAGTGATTCCCAGAGACCATAAGTCACTCTGCAGGAAAAGAAACATCGCACATTGCAACTTCCAGCATTCAATCTTGTTTGTTTGTTTGTTTTCTTTCGGGTTTTGGGGTTTTTTTTTGTTTTACAGTTTCCCTAGATTTCTCCTGGACTGGGTTGTTTTAGTTGGAGTGACATACATTCTGCTCCCTCCCATTCCCTACTGAGCTTTTAGGAAATGCGCTAATAGCCAGAAGCTTCCCATTTCCCATGCAACTCTGAACAGCTGATTCATCATTTAAGCAGCCAGCCCCAAAATGCAGACCTTCTGCATTCAGAAAACAAGAGCCAGAATACAGCATGCACTGTTTAAATATATGTCTTAAATCTTTTAAACTGTTTTCACGAGGCAGCGAGACACAGCAGTGCCTCACCCCCCTGCTCCTGGCCGTAAAAATTCTTGGTCTTAATGCTTACTTCGGAGCAGTCATTGCTGAGTTTCTACACTGATGGAACAGAAATTATAGTCAGGCCTTGGGGTCTGGCTTTTTCTGTCTACAAAGTCTCCAGGCACATGTTTTTGGGCACATGAAAGGACAGCACATCACACAGTCAGATTTACGCTGCAGCGTATGTTCAGCTCAGTTGACTTTGAGTGGAGTTGCCTTTTATCAGCTTATCTGGATGCTAAGGGCCAGGTTTTGATCATGGAAGGTAAATCAGAAACGCTACCGGTGACTGTAAAAACTTCACAGGTTTCCACCTGATTAATCATGTGCATCATTTTACTATTTTTTGTGTCTAAACGTAGCCAAATGAGAGGCACGTGACCAAACCAACTTGCAGAGCTTCTCTAAAACTATCTTTTACAAAGGGAGTGACAGAAGACAAACCTTCAAAGGTTAGAAGCAATGTACTATTACAAGAATAGCAGCTCATACCCAGCCTGGCACCCTTAACTAAATTTGACTTTCTCAACACAGCCTTCTCAGTCCAGCTCCTCTGAACTGCCTTACACAAGCTGGAATACAGTTCGCATCATGGTTTGTGGAGGGATTTGACAACAAAACTGGTGGGAATTTAATAGAATCACGATCCTGACTTGTTATTAAGTAAATGACTGAAAATTAGAAAAGTCTCCTGGGGTAGTACCGCAGGTTTTGGGGACAATGGGAGAAACAATCAGGCTGCAAAGAATTTTGGTTTGGAGTTTCAGACAGGTGAAAGGGAGGGTGACAGCAGTGTTTGTAACGTCAGTGTGTATATATACATATTTATGTGTATATATTTTTACTCATTCATTACAATTTATTTTTTTTAATATCAGAGCTGGAACAGCAAGAAGTTACAGAGTGGCTTCCTGCTACTTGCTCATCATATCAGCTATAAATCTCTGTAGAAAAGTCCAGTCCCATGCTACCTTCTTAGCCATAGCACTGTTTGCACAAGTGCTTCCAAACCCCTCCGTTGATCAGTTTTAAACTACCATCTGCAAAATCTATTCAGAAGCAGACATAAATGCATGCAGATGAACTGTGATTATTGCTGAAAGCAAAGAAACCTCAAGAACGAGGGGTGCACGTTCCTAACGCTTCTATCTTCTGAAAAGTACACATTCTGAAAAGAAAATCGACTGGGGACAGGGAACGAAGACAAGAGATTAATTTCTTGAGGTTTCAGTAGAAGATTTACATGGTATGAAAAATAAAATAAAATCCAAGAACATTCTTTGGTCATGACTGACACTCACACAACGTGACACCACTCTGCCAGTGCAGCACAGAAGGTCTCTACAAGGGAGAATCACAGCCTCTGAATCACTAGAAAATGGAAGCCATAACAGGTTCTTCTAATAAATATTTCTGAAGCCACAATTAGAATGAGAGGTGCAACGAAGCAACCAAGAGAGCACCTGAATCAAGAGAGTGACCAGAAGGTCACTCAGAAGATGGCTGCTCAGAAAGCCAACACTGGAAAACATCCTGCATGACAAGTGTAGACAGACAAATGACAACACTGCTGGAAACAGGCCAGAGAAGAAAGAATAAGCTTTGTAAGTCTCTTTGGAACAGCATCAGCATATTATAAGAGTTAGGAGGAAAAGAAAAAGTGCTTGACAGCTGTTCTCGGGCTCCCCAGTATAAGAAAGTCATGGACGTATTGGAGTGGGTGCAGCAAAGGGCCACAAAGATGTTTAAGGGATTGGAGCTGGGAGGCTCTGGGCTGAGAAAGCTGGAACTGTTCGGCCTGGAGAAGGGAAGGCTCAGGGAGATCTCGTACATGTGTACAAATTCCTGATGGGAGGGGAATAAAGAAGACCAAGCCAGACTTCTGAGTGGTGCCCAGTGACAGGACAAGAGGCAATGGGCACAAACTGAAATACATGAAATTCTGTGCCTTCTCACCTCAGCCACCCTGTGAATGACTAGAAATCATTCTGGGATGGGAAACCTGTTGCAGTCACATGCTCATAAATGAGTGAAGTGATACTAATTATTGCCAATTATCTCACGGTTCACAGCTGAGTACAGAGTAAATCAGCTGTATCGCAGAGCAGAGCAGTAACTTGTCATATTAGTATTACACTACTTCAAATATTCCTTCCAAATTTCCCTCTTCCTTTCTTTTCTATCCTGACCTGCAAGCTCCATATATCACTAATTTTTTGCATAGAAGTTCATGAAAGTGTATTTCATGTATTAACAATTCACAAAAAAATATTCATAATGAAACTCCACTCTTAAAAAGAGCCACCACCCACGTATTACAAATACTTCTATTTGTACAGTTACAACATTACTGCAGTTTAAAAGGAGGGAATTTTGAACTTTTCAAATGCAGTACTTGAGCAGGATTTCAGCAATAACCTGCATGTTTTGCTACCTTATGCGGAGTTGTAACACTTACTCTGTAATCATAGGTAGAGTCTGGGTTCTCCTCGCAAGCAATGACCTCAGGCGCCATCCAATATGGTGTGCCAATAAAAGTGTTTCTTCTCCCAATAGTCCTATCCAGTTGAGCGCTTACGCCAAAATCCACTGAAAAGCCAAGCAGAGGTAAAGAAATTAATAAAGAGTTGTATCCACGTGGCAGGATGTTTGCTTGGTTACTTTCATATTGTTTAGAATATCAAACCTTTGGGCTACAACGCATACCAAATCTGAGTTCCTCCAGTACATCTTCTCCAATAGTTGAAATTTAACTGCCTTTTTTTTTTTCTTTTTGCGAGAAGGATCAAACAAACAGCCTGCTAAATCTGCCAAGCAGGTTACAGCAGACAGGAATTGCTCTAGGAAGACATTACAGAATAATTGATGCTTAATCTAAACGCTACGTTGGGTAGGACTTGAGAACTTTAACTAGTATCTGAAAGGAAAAATAGTATCTACGGACAGGGCAAATTTGGATGTGTCTAATAAGGCCATTTGTTAAAGCTGGAAAGAACTATCAAATTACTTCATTTTGAGGTGTTTGGAATAACTCCTTCCCTACATACATACACTATCTTAGAACAAGCTGGAGAGTATGCTAGTTTATTCTGATCTTCGACTCATTATAATGAGAGAATCACGTGGTCCTCCTTGTGCTGAAAAGGGTGTTACTTTCATCAGTATTGTAGAGCAAAATGGTTTTGTTCAGATATGAAGAAGGGCCCATACAACCAATAATTATGTGATTGTATTTTTCTTTGAACAAACCTCTAAGATACACTAATTGGATCCACTGGGCATAGCACTTGAGGGCTACTCACAGAGAAGACAGTAACAAGGAAAAGAAAGGACTGAAAGGAGACAGCCCTATGGTTACCATCAAGGAGCAGATTTTCTCCCTTATGTTACCTCATTGCACATCACCTGCAAACCACAATCATTTGTACTGTTTAGCAAACCTTCTCCAACAATAAGTTGGACCTGACCTTTGGGATCGTCATGCGCTCTGTGCTTCTGATGGGAAGTGTGCACACTTCCACTGAAGTGGAACGGAACTGGACTGAGGACCTCTTGGGTTTCTAGCTCCCTTAAGACACACAAGCTAAATCTCTCTGGAAACTTTTTTCTTTTTTAATTGTTGTACTTAGTAAATCTGTTTCATCTTTACCCAGAGTTAGAAAAGTTTGACTTTCTTGTCAACCATGTGAAAAATGGTGGTACTAGTAACTATACAAGACCATAAACACACACAAACTCCCCATCTTGCCAGTTTTAAGAGGGAACAGTTGAAAACTAGTACGTGTCTTTTAGAGACTACAAGCAAAATCCTGCCTTCATTTAATACAACAGCAAAAATCCCTTTGACTTCAGTGAAGCCAGGATTTTGCCATAAGGTTAAACTATAATGAGATTTAAAGTACTTATTTTAACTTGGTCCAGCCAAACATCCTACCCCACACCCACAGGCCATATTTATTATTTTTGTTCTCCAACTCTACAGTGAGTTCTTTCAATTTAAGAGAGAGGGAGCATAAAGATCATCCCAAATAAGAGAACTGCTCTCCTTTAAGAGAGATTATCCCAAATAAGAGACTGCTCCTTTAAATCATTGCCATGCGTTCTCTGTGATGTCTTCCCAAAACATGAGAGACATCCTCTCCTCAAGAGAGAAATGTATTTGAGTTTAGTCTTAGGAAGTCAGAAGTTGTCAACACTGATATGTCACAGCTAGAAAAGGAAGTAAGTAAACACTCCGACATTTTTGAGGGATGACTATTAGTAAGAGCTACTCTTCAGTGGTAACACTTACACATGAGTAATTTCACCTACTGTCAGATTTATGAAAATCTCTAAGACCGCTTCCCTTACAGAAATGGATTAGCATAATTTATTTCCCCCAACTTTTTTATTTTGGAAGTCTTTGCATGCCAGGATCTGCTGTGAAGGCCTGATGGTGCTGTGACTTACTAGACAGGTTCTGTGTTTGACTGCCCAGAAGTAGCTGTATTCCCCACAGGCTGTGAGTGACATCCTTGCAGAACATGTCACATTTTCAGCTCTTTCTACATGACAGACACCTTAGAAACACAAGCATTAAAGCTACTTGACATATTTGTTGCTCTTAGGTTACCGAAGGGTCTTCCCGAGACAAGATGGAAATCTTAAATTTTTACGAACAGGTTTCTAGCACACATTTAAGGAAACTTACCCAGTTTTACTTCTGCGTTTTCTGTGAGAAGAACGTTCTGTCCCTTAATATCTCGATGGATAACATGGTGAGCATGAAGATGTGCTAAGCCCTAAAAGAAAACCAGACCTCCTTATTCTTTCTTCCTATCATTATCGTGAGCATAGCATTGTTGCCTTTTTAGACTTTTACCCTTCTCAGACTTTATTCATACGGAAAGTCCTTTAGATGTTATTTGCAACATGAAGACCCCAGTTTTGGGGGGGAGAGAGGACAGCACCACAAGTTTTATTGTCTTCTTTACCCACAGGCCTGACAGTAGTGGTGCATCTCTGACGTCAAGTGTAAAGAGAACAAGGTAGCAGTATTTTAAACTTCTGTCTCCGAATCAAGGGATGCCTTCTTATATTATGTGTTAAAAGCAAACAAAAGAGGGAAAGAGCAATGCAGAATGCTCTGTGTGAGGACCAGAGACAGCAGCTGGCTGGCCACAGTGGCTTAAATTCTGCATTCAGCAAAACTGTCTTCAATGGTAAATGGACCACAGAAAGTTCAAAATACCATGTCAGACCTCTTTTTGAATGCAGCAAATATTGTTTTCATTCAGCTAATGTTTGCAATATTCTGTCTCCACCTTCGTTCCAAAATTGTCCATGGCTAAACTAGCATAGATATAAAGGAACACACTGAAATAATACATTAGGGTAAGCCAGGGGACACTTCACTCAAAATGCTTAGCCTCTGTAATATTAATGACTTCAAATACAGCATCCACCCAGCTTCTAAATTTTCCAGAAGGAAACCTTGTCAGTCCACATGCAACTGGGCCACTCTGTTTTGAAACAAGCATGATTAAATCCAATCTCTTGTTTTACACTGGCATGCTGTTATGGATTTCAGTTGCACGAGCGTAAACCAAATGTTTTAACATCAATTGCTTTAATAGAGATATTACAGCCACACTAATGAAGAACAAACTGACCAGAACATTAAGATTTTTTTCTTTTTTTTGCAGAGGAGCTCTCCCCACGCTCTCCAGCTATAGTTATTACAATTTGCAGTCTAATGCCAAATCCTTGTAAGACGGCCAGTGTTCTCTACTGAGCATGCTTCTCAACTCCTCTGCTCCAGATGCAAGGATTTACCCCTATTCAAGCATTACTTTGATATGCCATTTGAATTCCAGCTCCCAGAATACACATTTATCTCACCATTATTTAGAAAAGAAGTAAAACTCCATTACAAGGAAGACAGATCAGTAACTCTGTAATGGGTTTTGAATTTAGAATGACAGGTTCCAACTTTTTTTTTCGAGGCTGGTTCACTAGATTACACTTGGGAATTGGTTTATCCTCTGTACTTTCCAGGAACAAAAAAGAAAAAAAAAAAAAAAGCAAGCCCTAAGCCTGCATAGAATGAAATATAGCCTCAAGAATTGTCTTGGCCCCCAGCAGGGCCACCTTTAAGATTTTGGAATGCTGTTTAATCAACATTGCTTCTAATAGTGCGGAAAAGAGGCCCCTGAGTGTGTGCAGGTAAACGAATTATGAACGGAAAGATCCTACACAGCATGAACAGCTGAAGCAATGAGCAGTAAGATCTTCTGATGTGGAGGACAGACTTAACGAAAACAGAAAATTTATTTACTTTTCTAGATGCCCAGAATCTGGACTTTCAGAAGATGCCTATTTGCCATAGGAAACAGGAATTTTCTGTTCTTCATACAGAAAATGGGATTAACTACAATAATATGGGATGTCAAGCAGGCATCATGCTGGCTCTTTTGGCTCTTCTGAACTCAAGGACCACAGCCCATGAGCCCCACAGATCAAAACCTTGAAACAATAACACTCATTAGCGACCTATGTTAGCGACCAAAGGCTTGGAAAGGCTTTTTTGTTGCAAATGAGCCACAAAGCTCTGTTGGCACCACTCACCCTGAGAACCTCTCTGCAGATGTACGCAATCCAATCTTCCTTGAAACAGTTCCCTTTTGTCTTCTTTACCAGGTCAGTGACAGAGCCCGCACCACAGTACTCCATCACCAACTGCAGGAAGACAAACGCAATACACCTTTACCACAGCCCTAAGCAGGGTGCCAGCAGAGATACCATATGCAAACACCCACTCCACCGCAATCAAGGTGTGGCAAACTACACACGACCTTCCCGGATGCTAAGTGACATAAAATCTCATTTCCTGAACCACACACATTGCTGAATAAATAAAAAACCTCAGTAGTGCTCCCCTCCTATTGCAGATTATGGATACTTTTTTCTTTTTTTAAGAAACTACAAAATCAGAAAAACAAGAGCTAATAGTACTGAAAAACATGGGAATTTTTTCAAAACTTGAAATTTCTCATTTTGCTGCAGAGCTTCAAAAATCTTGCAACAAAAAAAAAAGGTTTTATTTTTCTTCTTTGCTTTATTGCCAATTCCTCTGTTACCTTTTTTATTTTCCAACTGAAAAAAGGAGAGGAAAGCAACAACAAAAAGGAGAGGAGGAGAAGAGGACAAGCTCTCTTTCACTTTCATTTAAAAAAAATGAAATTACAGAAATGTTTAATTTGGGGGAAAAAAAGCTTGAACAACACATCAGAATGACAGCACAAGTTACAAGTATTTACACCCATCCTCAAAGGAAATCATAGGGGATGGAAGACGTGTAAGGAGGAACAATTTTTCTCTTTTATATGTTATTCTTCAGAACAATGACTTCAGAGTTTCACTGAGACAGAGTCCAAGCCAAGCATACTGGAGCTCTAAAGAAAGAAGCTGTAAATCTGATGAAGAGAAACGACACTAAACACTTACCCAGAGCTGATCATCTTGGCCTGCAGGACTTTTCTTTACAAATGCGCCGTAATATGTAGCAATATTCCGGTGATGGGAGTACTTTTTTAGCATATTTATCTCCAGCTTGATTTCCTCCTCTTCATTCTGTAGGAAAAGAGCGCAGAAGGCTCCTTAGGTGACCGGAGATGACTGAGCTCCAGGGCTGCCGGGCAACCTCTGTCTTTGGAGGCTTTCACCACCCAGCTGGAACCAGCCCTGAGCAACCTGGTTTGATCCCATGGCTGACCCTGCTCTGAGCAGGAGGTGGGACCAGAGACCTCCTGGGGCTCCCTCCAACCTGAGTTGTCCTGTGATTATGAGACTACAACTGATGGACAGGCTCTTAAACCGACGACTGAATCACCCTGACCCATCGGCCTAAAACAATGAATTGCTAGGGTTTGACCTAAAGAATCAAAAATGTCTTGATTTGGGTATAACAATCTTATTGTCTCTTCAGGGGGCTTAGACAGGACCTATTACTCCCTCATTTGCAGTTTCTCTATGCAGTAATTTAGTCTTGGAGAAATTAACCAGATTCAAACAAAAATAAAAATATCCTTAACACTCCATTACTTAAATACTTGGAACACCACTTAGTGCACACATCAGCCAATTTGTCTTCCCAGTGCCGTGGATGGTCTTGCTGGGAGGAAATCAACGGCAAGAAGGAGGCAACTCGCCACAAATCAAACTCCAGAGCCAGCGCAGGGTTAGGATCTGCTCCTTCCCTCCAGTTGCAAGGCTACCCCACCTGCACCACGGAGTTTTTTCCGCCCTCCTAACGTCATGCCATCAGTTAAGTCTCTGGCATGCTGGGGGCTAGCACATCCCTAGACATCTCCTTCCAGGCACTAGCTAGCTCTGTGTTCCCACTGCCTTTGCTTCAGTCTCTTCAGGGCGGATGCTCTCTTCTGCCCAGCACAGGACCGTGCACAGTAAGACAAGCAATGGAAACACAAGTTTTAATAATTACGTTGGAAAGAAATGCCCTTTTCAGAGAGAACTGCCTGATCTGAAGAGGTCCTCCCATAGCCCGTTTGCTATGTTGCCACCAAGAGAAATGGTGCACAATACCCAGTGAAACACATGTGGATTTTGCTGTCTCATTTGCTTTAATAGGAAATGAGTGGTGCTGCAAGGTATCCTTGTATCAGTTAAAAGGAATATGACAAATCTGAAAATTAATTTACCTTGCTGCAAAACATCCCAGTCAGCACTTGCTAGCTGAAGGGGAAAAAAAAGAGGAAGCAAGAACAGCTCAGCCCCACAGGACATTTTTTTGCACTTTTCCACTATTTTCCAGCAGCTTTGCCATCGAAGCATTCCTTTAACCATCACAACAGACGCTTACAAAACCAGCTGCGTTGTCCTTTCTACCTGTAGCAAAACGTTAAAGCCTGACAGGCTGAAGCCAAATTCCCTGAAGCATATGCATATGATGCGTCTTATTAAAGCCGACCACACAAAAATCATTCCCAACAGAACAGAAGGGACCAATAAGTTTTCCCCAGTAACATCAATCCACAGGAGACATGTTACCAGACCAAAGCCTAATTGCCTTAAGCTTTAGGAAATGGGAAATGTAAAATAACTCCACTTGAAGCAAAATGAGCTATGTCAGGTTTCAGAACAGCCCCTTTGTTGAACACAGGCTTTCAAGCTGCACACATTATACTAGGTATTTCATTTGCCTTTTGTTTGCAACTAAGGAGAAAGGACGACCCTTAATCCTCAGCTTGATACAGCCCTGGATGTTGTACGACTTAATTAGCGAGGGTAAGCAGAAGCCTGGTGCAGCACCTGGAGCCTCCAAGAGAAATCAGAGCTGACTCTCAGACAGCATGGCAGGAAATCCTCCACGAGCACGGTCCTATTTCTCTCTGCACATGGCCAGGGCACAATCAAAGGGAGCTGAGAGCCTGTGCTGATGCTTTCTGGGAGGGGAAACAAGGCTCTACTCCCTTTGGGACTCCAGACAGTGCACGTGAAAGGGTGGAAACAGGCAGGTGAGGAGGAGGTGGCAGAGAATAAGGACATGGGAATCGCCACAGGGTCCTGTCACTGATACGACTTTCTGGTAATGGATCTTTAGGGAAGAAAGACAGCAGGACAAACAGGGAGGACTCCTTTCCTCCCCTTGCTGTCCCTCCTGCATCCTGCCCACTCGTCCTGCTAGGGCAACCAAACGTGTGGAGGGGCAACATTAATCTTTGGTAAAGGCCTTCCCCAAATTACTTAAGATCTCTTCAGATCTTAAGGTTTTGGGTTTTTTTAACTCTGCCCATCTGCATGAACTTTGCACTGGTGGAGCCCGACTGAAAAGCTTCCCTGCTGTGCCCTCAGCACCAGCCTGCAGCTTTCACAAAGTTCCCCTCGGGGAGCTGGCAGATCTCAACCACTTCCTCAGGGCTGTTGCCTTTTTTTCAGCTCTTCTTCCTTTTCCCAATTAATTTGCTGGATGTTGGAACTGTGCTGGCACAGCTTTTATCCAAGTACTTTCTATTCCTCTGCAATCTCGCCTCCGTGTTTTTAAAACAAAGATAAGCATGTGCCTGTTTGTGGACACAGCTGGAACAACAGGTAGGCTCTTCCACACCCACTGGCAAGAGCGAAGAGTAGCTGCACATGTGTAACGCTCCCTTCCCACTACCAGCAAGATGATCCAATTCCTGCTTTATCTCCTGTCCTTATCTATTTACCCAGAAGGCTGGAACCTGCTCCCTCCCTGCACCTGCCTCTTCTTCCCTTGCCCATCCTTGCCCATCAAGGCAGTTACCTGTGCTCGCACACTGCTGTACACAGCTCAGGTACAGGATGAGTGCCTTGGGAAAACGCTGCTTAGATTGGACAGTGGGCTTCCCTGCTGAGAAGAAACCCTCTGAACCAAACTCTTGCATCCTCCGAAGACAGAGATGTGACTTCAAATATCAGTCAGTCTGTAAGGTAAAGGGCTATACAGGACAGCAGGTGGGCGTTGCATAGACAAAAAGTACTCTGTCTTCCCAGTGCTTGAGTGAGTTTCGGAAAAATGACTCTATTTCACACGGAGAAACCAAGGCAGAAGGGTAAATGTGAGCAATCCTGTCCCATGGGTCATGTCTGAGGCCCAGCCAGGAACTGAACCTGGACTTGCCAAGTCTCAGTGCTACATACATCCTTCAAGCAGGGTGACCGGGGACAAAAGCACCCTCAACTTCTCGGTGCGTGCACATGCTCAGGATTTCCACTTTCCACCACCTCTCTGTCAGTGTTACCATCAGCCACATCTCCCAGGGGTCTAGAAACCTGCTCATAAATCATGCTGCTCGCAGATGTGCAGGTGCAAAAAGCTGTTTGCTTTCACAAACCAATGCGTTTCTGGGCACAGATGGCTGCATGCGCAAAGATGACAGGTTCATGATCAAAGGCTATTTTTGAAGATGTGGGCCTATCTGCAATGACATTAGGAAGCAAAGAACTAGAAAGCACACGCCTTTGACCTCAAATGGAAACAAGATCATCAGCTGATAAATACTCCACCAAGAGACCCCTTAGTACTGGGGCATTCCTAATGACATGTTTCTCATTTAAATGTTATTTGCTATCTAGAAAGACTGAAAGCAAGGACAGACAGAGAATGACCTGCTGCAGAAGAGCTCTTGCATCACCTGCATGGACAGCTGAAGAGAAAAGCAGCAAGAATCCAATCTCTTTGCAAGCACTCTGCTTGCTTGGCACCATCAGATAACAGGAAGCAGAGCCTGGGTGGAGAGGCACATGAGCGCCTGTTGCCACCAGCTCCCCTTCAACCATTTCAAAGGGTTCCCCCCGCTCCCCCCGTAACTTGACACGGCAGCACTTCCTGACAGATGTCCAGAGGATCCCGCAATGACCACAGCATCCTGCTGCCGCTCTTAAGAAACCAGCCCTGGGCTGCGACTCAAGACAGCGAAGGGCAGATTTGCTCAGCTCTTGGTGTGCCCCAGATCTTAGAGCTGAACAATCACAGCGGGAGCTGGTCAGGGGATTTCTGATGAAATGATTTCTTGCCAAAAAACCCCGTAGATTTGGTGAAACAGAATCTTTTGGCAGAAATGTACTGGTTACAAAGAAAGGTTAGCTGAAAGACTTCTTAGGTTGGATTTTCTAATGACGAAAACATGACACTGGGGGAGAGAAACCCACTGCAGAATATCCAAGTAGCAAGGAAGGAGCTCAGACCCCTAGGACACGAGATATCCTTGTTCAATCCAATGCTCTCCCAAGTCAGACAACACTGACCTATTACTGAGCAGCTTAGTGATCAAACCACCACCAACCTACACTGGCACGGGGCTCTGTCAAACTCAGCCACTGGAATTGCCCCATTTTGAATGAGAGAGATCTACTGGGGGCTTGAATTGGGGAGTCCTCTAAGCAGGTACACAAATCACAAGGTCAATCCAGGCATTCAGCTCTTCTCCGCTTTTTTTGGAGATGGGTGAAGGGAAAAATACTGCATTTGTCTTGATTTTATTTTTTAAATCTCCCTGTTTTCTACGACATGAAATTTTCACTCCCTAAGAAAACTGTTCCCTCTGCAGCACTGATCAGATCATATAACCACCGGAAGATGAAAATGGCCACAGGGGCTAGGAGCCTCCTGTCTCACTCAAGCAGGTTTACTATGACAGCTTCCATTTCTCACAAGCCAAACTCCATGTGAGATGTTGCTCTCAGGTGCAATTTATAGGCAGGATGTTGGAGACGAGGATTTCAATATTTTAAAGACTTTATTTAATGCCTCAAGCTAGCTTTTCAAGACCAAAGGATCAGAAAATAACTTAAACCTGTGCAGACTAACAATGCAAGAGAAATACTGAATCCTTGACAGCCTCTGAATTTCTGACATTGAAATTCTGGAGATTGAAAGGATTTCTACTTCACAGTTAGGACCCACTACTGCTGTGAGAGGCTTCAGTAACCAAATGCTATGAAGTAGAGAAAAGCTATTGTTATTTTACAGGAGAACTGAGCTTCAGAGATGCCCTGGACACGTTCAGCATCAGCCTCAGCCGTACCCATGCTCCTACCTACTACAACGGCAGAGCAGGAATGCATTGGCTTCAACCACTCCATCTGCTCTGCGCTACAAGAGACCAGCAGCACAGTCCCCGGCCAGACGGATCAGCGCAGGCAGTAACCCCATTTCTTGCAGCCACGTGGCTCACCCCAAGTGCTCTGGGAATTTGCACTGAGGTGTCTGAAGGGCTGGGGACCGCAGCTGCCAACCTCACCCTGCTGCTGCACACGGCCGCTGTGCTGAAAGCAATTGGGGTTTACCATAACACGCCGAGCTGTGAGATGTGGTGGCTGAGGAGAGGACAACCCCAGGGCAGAGCAGACAGCTGCGGGAGGAACCGGCAGCTACTGGCAGCAACCGCCTGAATCACTCCTGCACTGGTATCCCAACCGAGAGATTCCTCCACTAAGGACCTGGAGGAAACCAGTGATAAAGCAGAGGACTGCATCCAGGTCTGCCAGCCTGTTTCCTAGCAGTGGCAACACAGCCAACCCTGCATTAAGAAAGTGGAAATAGCAGCAGAAAGCCTTGCACTCACCCTGCACTAAGGTCAGAAAGCAGAAACACTCAAGTACAGCAGAACCGGATTTGTTCAGGGTTTAGTGGGGGAAGAGCACCAGGGAAAACCCCTCCAGATGGCTGCACCAACATGCTCACCACTCAACTCTCAAACCGTCACAACTGCTTTCGCATTAAGTGACTCAACGTGGAAACAGCATGATCTGTTACCGTTGCCCGGCAAGCAATGGGACAGGTTCCCCAGTATGATGCCGTCTCTCTAGCCTGCAAGGAAGCAGCAAATCAGACCTAAATAGCTGTTTTTTGTTCCCAGAATCATGCAAATCTATCAATGTGAATTCCTGAAGCTGAACCACAAGGTTGTCCTCCATTTAAACTTTGTTTCCAAGCAAGCAGGCATTACTGGATGCTACAGTTTGTAGCTTACATACAAAGGAGGCTGTGTTATGTATAGTAAAGGGAAGGAAATCTTTCCAAGGTTCCCTTCCTGCAGTTTTTGCTTCAATTGTTTCATCAAGGAAGGGACTGTCACTGGTGTTAACATGATGGCTCACAAGTGACATCTTTGGCCAGCCCTCGTGTGCTGTTGAGTGACCCAGCAAAGCATGAAAGCAGTCCATACCGAAGCTCTGGATCACTTCTGAGTCCCTGCCAGGATCCGTCCTGTCAGCTCCTCTGTCAAAGCACGGAGGTGCTCTGATCTCAGGAATCTGTCTGTGACCCAAATCCCATCCCCTCTCCCTTCCAAAATCCAGCAGCCTCACGTTTGGTGACTGCCATTTTTTAAAGCCAAAGCACCTGATGATAGATGTACCTACAGAGCAAAAATCCCACCAATCTAACATAGCGCTTATTTAAAAAATGCACCCACCTCTGCACACAGAGAAGAGCAAAACCGGCAATTCAACTACGCGTGCGTATTTTACAAGGTAGCAGCCATACATAGCCAAACCAGCCCTTAGATACGCTTTGCAAAAGCATTACAGTAGCATCTAAGTTCAAAAAAATCAATGTGCAACTCAGACCTCTTGCTGCTCAGGGCTGGATTCCTACACCATCAGCAGAGAGAACTGTCCTGGACCTGCTCTATGTGGCAAGGACCACGCAGACACCAACTTGTTCTGCGGTCTTCCAAGACAATCGAAAGGCATACGAAAATGCAGGCAAGGCTTGCTTGTGCTTGCCCAAAACACCAAGCAGACTGCAAGATGTACCACTGGCAGACTTGGCCCAGAGGACTTGGCCCTGTTCTTTATTTCAGGCGATAACCCTCCAACAGTACCTCCAGAGGACTCTATCTTGGAGTTTCCACTCCATATCTACACTGCCAGAGTGGCAGAATGGGGACCTGGTCTCAGGCAGACGAGGTGCATCCCGCCAAACCACAGACTCCCAGTAACCTCGAGAAGGGGAAGCAGGGAGTCTCCCCAACCCTTCCGGGGCTCAGGCTGATATGGTCTCATGGAGGCAAGCTGCTTCACTGCTGCCTCTGCTCTTAAAAGGAGAAACAAAAATCAATACTTAGCAACTTTTTCAACACCCTGTTCCAGCACTGACACCACTTTATAAATGTGAGCAGGGACAGTGCCAATTAAACTGTCTTCTTCTCTCATCTGTCAAATAACAATAAAAAAGTGCTACATTTGCATTTCTGACATGTTCCTGCTTGCTAGCTGTCAGGGTAGCTACTCTGAGGAATGGCTGGCACGCGAGAGGAGAGGATGTGATGAAACACAGCAGGGGCAGCACAGAGCTGCAGGAAATCTTTTCCTTGCTATCTCTGGAAACAGATAATCAACTAGAAATAAGCAGGAAGAGAGTTCTCCTCCTTGTTATTATAGACCATCAAAATATATGGCAATGAATTCCCTTATTGCTTTGTCACCATTGGTCAGGTACAAATGAAAAATCTGGTTGTATTAACACCTCCCAGTACTTTATAAAACACAAATCAGTGCTCAGCAACCATAACTTATGCCACTGGATCGTCTTTTATAAGCTACCCACCTTCTCATGAGCTGATTATTTATTTTTCCTTGCACCTTGATAACAACTTTTTTATTTTTGGTTTTGCACTCACCTCAGTGACATTCATCACTTTGATCGCTGCCAGCTGCCCCGTCTTAACGTGGCGACCCTGTTAAAACAACAAAAGACTGTAAGTAAGACATGTATGCAAACTACGTATACAGTAACAAATCAGGCATATAACGACCGGACTTGAGTACTTGCTTTCAGTCACGTATCAACAACCTTTCAGTGATACAAAACTACAACGGTGCAGTTTGGTGATGTGTTATCGGACCCACGCCCTTGCCATGCTCTAACGTTAACCGAGTTACCTTTGCGGGGCTGAATTCCCCCCTTTAGCCAAAGCAAGGAGCAATGCCGGGAGACTTCTGCTGCCAGAGCACGACGTGGCATGAGTTGATGGGTCTCCACCCAACTCATGTTCAATAGGTGTTGCCGACCCCCAAGCCGGCTCTGTTAGGAAATCTCAGCCCAGGCCCAGGGTGACCTAACCAGAACAACCTTCCTGTCCTGCAATCAGGGCTGACACGTGCTGGGGAAGCAAGGCGCTGGGTAGCTGGCACCGTCCCCACCTCCCCACCCCACGTGTTCTGGCTCACCTCGGGGTAAAGAGAAAACTCTGGGCTTCAGTACATCAATCTGGCAACCTGTATGTGGCTGCCAAGAAACTAAAGCTGTATGTACTTTCTTGGGGGTTTTTTTTGTTTGTTTTTTGTTTTTTTTTTTTTTTTTAAAAAAAAGGCTTTTTACTGTGAAATGCATAGTTTTTAAAATTCTTACTGCAGCTGAGTTAACTATATCTCAGCTACCTCCCAAAAAGCATGCAGAGGCTTTATATTTAAAATGTAATCTTCTATGCTGGTGGGGAGGACCTCTCCCAGGGCCTTGGCGCTGTGTGTGCCTACACACGTACACACACTTCACTACTGAAATGCCCACACCCCACAATCATTATAAAGCAACAGATAACTGGTAATTTTAGACTAGGTAAGTGGCTAGGTTTTGAAAACAAAGCTAGGAAAAGGCAGGTAATAGGGAATAAAGCTATTAAAAGAGCAAACTTGATACTGAGACTGACAAAATGCGGTTCACAAGAACGTGTATTAGAAACACAACCAGGAATCTTGCTGTAAATTGCATAGTTTCTTGGCTGGGTTAGATCAAGTTGCTCAATAATGCCCCAGATGCAGTGTTTTGCCATGATAACCAACACTAATCTCATACTGGAGGATAGTATCAGAAGATTTGTAAGAACAGTGGATTGGCTACATGTCCTAACTCCTCACTTCCATCAAATGTTCAGAAATGGGTTTGGAGCTTTGAGACTGCAATTTTTTTCCTGAAATAGTAGTGCCTGCAAAGCTGTATATCGAAATAACTAACTGACATCAGTTAAGTAAGCCATAGGAAATCAGGAAATCAAATCTGAAATGCTGCAGTTTGCAGACAAAATGATTTGCAGGTGCAATTTACACCTGCAAAATTAAAAGCTAGGTTGATGTCATTTTAAAACCCAGGTCCTATCTGCACAAAATTGCATATGAGTGTTATTGCTAAGACTAAGCAATTTTACATCAAAGAAAAATGATTCCTCGTTCTCAGGCGATATGTCACAGTCACGTTTTCCTTTACAGAAAACTAAATCCGGCTGAGTTTTTGTACATTTGTAAGCGTCCTCTTTCCGTGGAAGCCCTCCTGGGATTGCAAAGCTTTTTCTCAAAAATGAGAATGATAGGATTTATACATTATCACAGACCTCAGGAGGAAGACAAACGGGACACACCCTCACCAGGCCCACGACACACACGCCACGGTGGCTGGGTGCAGCTAGGCAGTGATCAGTGCTACCCCAACAGATGCTGGTGTTTGGTCAGCATCCATCCCAGCTGACGTCAATCCCGGTTAGCGAGCTTCCTCTGCACAGCCACGGCTCCTTTGTTGGAAGCCATTGTTTGCAAATGTTTCCAGGCATTGAATGTCTTGGCAATATAGCGAGAGAGGACCTTCCACAAAATACAGTCATGCTAGACACACTGGCACCCTGATTTAACTCCAGAGTTTTTCTGGAGTCAAGTACATGGATAATTCCATGTCTCTGGCCACCACACATAGCAGGCAACCAACCCATTGAAACAACGAGTCTGCTCTGGGCTGCTGTACATTCTGCAAAGGATGATGTCAAGAATCAACACTGATTGTCATAATTACACTGAACCATGGAGATGTGCTTCTTCACTGAAAGAATAAATCAATCAACAGTAGGCTAGCATTGCACTTGATACTGAATAGTCATAAGAATAAGGAAGGGGGAAAGGCCTGGCATTCAGTTTTGATTTCAAAGCATGATACCTGGTCAAACTGTCCCTCTGTATAACAGACATCTGTTATTTTGCAGCCACAGTTATTTTCCACTGCATGCAAACCTGCTGTTCTCACTCACTTTTACCATTATAAATGAGAATACTAAACCCCCCAAAAAGGTTTGGAAAAATTAGCATTTATGGGAAAGAAAACAGCAAGCCCTTTTGTTTTGTGGGTTGTGAGTCTTTGCACAACAAATGTGTTCCCGTTAACCGAGATGCACAACTTGATCCTGCTCCCTCATTCCTAAAAGCTCCTATGGCTGCAACTGGGCTGACTGCTGGATGAGAGGAGCTTAGTCTGTGCGGAGAGGGCAGGATCATGCCTCGTGCCTTGTCTCAGTGCCCTGTCTTCCTCACACCACCCAAAGTTACTACTAGCCTGAGGGAAATGCATAGACTCGCATCCAACCATCCCTCTGCACAGGCTCCCCTACAACAAATACTCTGGGTAAAGCAGCCTTTACGTGGAAGCAAATTCTGTTAACTATGCGCACTTCACACCCTTATGTTCTTTTGGACCCCTTTATCCTGGAACCAAATAACGAGTGGTTCAGTCCATCAGAGAATCCAAACCCTTCTCAAGAGGCTGAAAGGAAAGGAGCAGTAAAAACTCATTCCTGTAGGTTTGCTCTAATTCTCAACTCACAACAATTTATTTTCAACAACTGTTATCACACCTTTTGAAGAGTCTTCCACATTTCTTGGTTGTAGTAAGCTGGAGAACCTTGCCTTCCCCCACCACCACAAATTTGTGCAGCGTAATGCAGAGGGCTGCAGGTTAACCTTGTGAAAAGGTGTAAACATGTGTATATAATTACATCTGCCTTTCATCAATTATCTAAAAGGGATGTTTCAAAGCGTGTATTAAAAAAAGAAGTATCTTGGAGAGTGTAGCTAAATATGTATCTACAGCTATATAACTATATAAAAACATTTTCATCATGAGATACTAATTTTACTGCCATCTTGGCAGATTTATTTTTGATTACAGTGGTACATTTTCCCAAAGTAAAGGATTCATCGTTATCATAGAGCAATACGTCTCAAAAGTCTCTGCACCTGCTAATGTATGCAACAAACAATGTGGCAGAATTACACAGCACACACCATCATTTCTCCTTACCTCTGACATCATCCCGACACACACAAATAAAACCTTTCCTTTAAATATTGCCAAAGGAAAAGGGTCAGCCAGTGGAGACAAAAAAATCAGAGAATGCTGGAGACATCCTAAATGTTATTCCTTCTCCTCCCCAGAACTTCACTGTCTATTCGGTTAGTTACCAAAAAAAGGGGCAGAAGCAAAGCCACCCAACAGCTCCCCCAGACACCAGCAGTCCCTGTACGCAGCGGGTGCACGCTGGCACCCTATTGAACTCGGCACCACCACCCAAAAAAGTGAGCGTGCTATTGCCAGACTCCACGCTAAGAGGGCTGAAGCTTTCAGAGGACATGCGTGTTCATGTGGAGAAGAACCATTAATGCCTGTGCGGCGTATCTGAGCAGGGTAACGTGCTCCACATCACATTTGCTTTACTGCACAGACTACGGCCGTGCTGGCAGTCAGAACAAAACTCACAGGTTTCTCTCTTTTACATTGGTTTTTCAAACTGTTTCGAGTTCATGTGCCTTGACATCTCTACAAGCAGTAAACATCCTGAACCCAGCCCTGGGCTTCTTGTTAACATACTGAGAACCAGTGCCTAAGTAAGGAAAGGTTTCAGGGCCTGGCCCCTTATTTTTTCGTTTATCAATAAATCTCAGAGGTTAGCCAGAGTTCACGGGAACTCACACATTGCTACTTTTGCTGAAGCCACAAGGTTGAGCATGTTTGAATTGTTTTGAGAAAGGTGGTGTTTTGATTTTTGTTTAAAGCTCTTAAGAGCAACTGGCTGTTTTAACTGTTTCCCAACCAAATGAGACCAACAGATGCATTTTCTTCCACTGACGAGACACACAGAAGTTTATCCTTTTTGATTTAATCCAAAACAGGAGGAAGAACAAGGGGCATTGCCCTCCCAGCCCTCTGTGCAATCCGCCGCTGCCCATCCTCTCCAGACCATTAAAGGGAATCGATCGGTTGTGATTCAAGATCCTCCGTTGCACATTTCCTCAGAAACTGGGCAGAGGGTGGGAATGGTCTGTGGGCCCATTTCCCTAATAAAAGGTTTCATCTTTCACCCAAATGCTCAGTTTGAGAGCAGGTTTCATCTCTGGAGAATGCAGCCAAAACATCCAACAGCCATCTGCAAGTCATCCATATTCCCACCCAAGAATATAGCATTAAACATTATCAAGCTCATACAGAGCTCAGACATGAACAATTCTGAAGCTCAATGACTTTCTAAAATTGAAGTTCTTGCCTACATTTTGATGAGGTATCCAAGCTGGAAGAAATTCTCCCATTAGCTTTGAGTCCAGCTAAATTCCTTGTCTCCTCCAGAAAATATTTCCGCACAAAGTCTGCTGCAGTTGCCAGTTAGTCACTACAGTAACATTCAGCAAACCTGGAGCCAGCATACACATTTTTCAAATCTGCATACTGCTCATTGCAGCCACATTTGTGGGAGATGCTTTATGCCAAAGATCTGGTTCTGATGAGCTCCAACCCTGCATTACTTCTGCAGGGAGATATATGTGGAATAGGCAGATAGCTCAGTGTTATTTCTGTTGGATATGTATTTAACTTTTTAGCTCAATTAGATAAAGGAACCGCTTATCTATGCCCTCCACTGAGGGTCAAGACATGTATTTTTCTATTTACATCAAACAAGAGTATCAGATTTAGCAGTCAAGCCATTAGCTGATAAAGGGGCTTTATATGAATTAAGTATATTTACAAAAAGATGTATTCAGTCATGTACAAGGCCTTTTCCTGTTAGGTCCAAACAAAAATTTTGGGCAGTCCCTGGCTTGGACCACGATTACAGAGACCCAAGGTCCCAGTGACACACACCTGAGATTGTAAGGCTGTGGGTCACAGGCAGAGAGCTTGGTTTGACAGCTTCCCTCCCATAACCTGCAGAGCCCTCTCTTCCTAGGGGTGGCAAACAGCTCCCATCAACTTCTCTCCCCACTTGCGATCCCACAGATTTGCAGTGGACAATTGCACGTCCAGACGATACAACGCAGCTGTCCTGTCGCAGTGCTGCGCACCATGCCATGGCAGCCAAGTCCCATCACACGCTTCCTTTTTGGCAACAGACGCTCATTAATGTCCATGTGTTTCTGGGTCTGTCTGATGTAGTTGTCCCCATTTAACCGCAGCAGGAAAAAGGACACGTGAAGGGCAGGGACTGCCTGCTGCAGGATACCAAGGCAGCACGAAGCTGGTGGTTTTGACTATGCAGAATTCCCCATTTGTGTCCATGCCCTGTCTGCAACCAGAAGCACAACCTCACTTTTCTCGCCCTTAAAAAGCAGCGTGAGGTGTCTGTGTGCACGGGTACCTCCCAGATGCCAGAAGCCTCGGATGCTTGCCAGTTTGCACCTTTGTGCCCACACGGAGGGGAATTTCGCATCGAACACACCCTATCATCAGGCATACACATGTGTGGTGTGCTTAGGCTGTGCACACGCACAAAGAGCTCACAACATCTGCACAAGGCTGCGGGACTCCCCGGTGACCCTTCACAGCACTGCTCCAGAAAGCTGGTGGATACCACAAACTTAACTCTCGGGACCTTCTCTGGATATTGAAGGTTTGTATTTGAAAGCAAGAACTGGCTGTTGGAGGTGGAGGACTTTCAAGGCCGGAGGACTTTCTCACCCAGAAGCATTTATTATGGGATAACCGATGCAGGCTGTGGCCACCCACCCTTTGGGAGTGGGGTGAAGGCACAGCTGTTTCACTGCAAGCTCTTACTGAAAGTGAACTTCAGCAAGCAGGTTTCCTGTTCAAAAGCCACTTATGAACTTTGAAGTTTGAGCCCATCTCGGGCAAATCAGTGCGTGGCCCTGCGGTTGCTGGTAGGCTGCCAGCTCAGCCTTCTGTGCCCTGAAGGATGGGACCCCACCCTTTTGCCCCTCTCCTCTCCACCCTTTCCATCCTGGTAACACAAGGAAAGCCTTTAAGAGACTATGCAACAAATGAACAATGCTCTGCATAGGGATCCAGGAAACCCCATGTCCTATTCCACATGACCTTAACAAAGTCATGATCCTTCTGTTTCCCCTTCCACCTACATAGAGCTTTTCTACTTAGATCCAGCTCTTTAGAAGAGATGAGCAATGTTTGCTATCACCAGCCCCAGAGCCAGCCTGGAAACAGCACCTTTGCCTGCTCACGCTGCAGGCAGGCAAGGGCAGCCTCCCATGCAGCTGCACTGCGCTCCCCACAGCACGCCAGTGGGTCAGCGTGGCAGGGAGGAGGACCCCAAGAACATAAAACCTGCAGATATGCTGCTCTTGCACTGCAGTTTAGACACAGCCACTGTTTTACAGCATATGGCTGCTCACAACAGACATCCTGCTGTCCCCTGGGGTGTTGATTAATGTAAACAAGTGGACAGGGTTTGCACATCTGGGGCTGTAGCATTTTGGTGCTGAGAAGTGTCACTTGAGAAGACAGTTTATAGGAGAGCTCAATCAGGAAGACCCGTCTGTAATCGTCATCTCAGCAACTGGTACCACGTGAGACAACCCACTCTAGTCATGGTTGGAGCTCTTCAGCTAAAACACAGCAGTAATGCAAAACTTGAAATGGGACAGGAATAAATTCCAAGGAGGAAGCTATTAAGAGTTTGGAAGCTTACAGCTCGTTTTTGTCAGCGAATGGTCTGAGGCAGAGCTCAGGGTCAGTCGCGCACTGAATACTAGCACTGGATTTCAGAAGTGATCCATTTCATTGTAAACTATGTCATGTAATCCACATCAATTCCCATAGTTTTTAAAAAAAACAAACACAAATAACACAAAACCCCCAACCCACCGCAACACACGTCAGCCTTGGGCAGACAATTACCAGTTTCAGAAAGTCTTTTTTTCTTTAAACCCCCATGAAGACTACAGGGCACCAGCCAGGTGGGAACACGGCTATAATTTTGATTACAGCTTCATCCTTTTAATCATGCAACTCAGGCTGCAGAAAGCCTACTTTGATTGACATTATAAAGTTTGGTGGCATTTCTGTCACAACGTCTCCTGATGTCTGATTTACAGCCCCAAAATACAACAAAGAATTGTATTCCCTTAGGGCATTTCTTCTTGTGGGACATGGCTTAATGGGCATGGTGGTGGGTTTTTTTTGGTTGACAGTTGGACTTGATGATCTTACAGGTCTTTTCCAACCTTAGTGATTCTGTGATTCTCTGCTTTGTGATACTGGGAGATACTGAGATTTGGAAGCCTGGGCCTTGTTCCAGGTGACGTGTAGGGTAGCCCTCAGCTCCATCTCCCAGCTGGAGCACACGCTCCTTTCCTTGTAAGCGACTGCTTTCATGCCAGCAGTGCAGGATGCAGGGACTTCCGTAAAGCCACAACCCAGCTGCACTGCCTAAATGCTGACCATGTAGATACAACACGTTCGCCCTTTCACCCCCACATTTGGCACCCAATTTCCAGACAGTCCTAGGTCTCACCCAAAAACACTTGGCCAGCACAGCCAAATGTTGCATTTCCCCTTCCCTATTCTCCATAAACACCCTCTTTCAACGGCAACTGGATAGCTTTCTCTGCCATTAACTCCGTGCTATCGAGAGGAAGAGCACACAGCAGACTGCAGCATCAGAACGAGCTCCTGAGATTACTGCTTCAGCAACATAAAGGTCCTCCATTGCTCTCAGACTATCCAACATTAAACAGTGCCAGTTAGTACCTCGGGTTGTAATGGGACCGCTTGATTGACTTAGACTTAACGTTGCCCTCGGAACTGACCATAGATGCTTTCCTACCAGGGAAGGCAAAGCGTATCACCTGAACACTACAAACTATGATCACCCTTGTCCACAGCTGGTCAGAGTGGCGAACAACATAAATATTAACACACTCTAAATAATCAAGACATGCTGTTCAAGGTTTATGGTTCATTTCTTTCTCCTATATACTAATTCCCACTCTATTTTATGATTAGATATTTTCCAAGAAGTTAGCTAAGATTTATCACTTTCAGTATAGACCATAGTATGAAGTCGAACACCATTTAGCACGCCCCAGAACTTGGGTTGTAAAACATTAACAGTAAAATCGAACATGTCTGCACACAGATATATAAAGAATGATGGTTAATTAATAACATTCAGTGCACTTTAAGACAAAGCATGTTACATTAATGAAGAAAAATTAGAGATAATATATTATCTATAAAGAAATGAAAAATTGCTCAAAAAAAAAAAGTTACACTGCATTCCAAGTGAAAAAGGATGATTTTGTAAAGGTTAGAATATTTATATAGCAAAAATGACTTGAATATCCAGTGAAACACAAGTTCTTTTTCTAGCAAACACCACTGCCCTACTTTTGTGCAGAACAGGTCATTCTATCCCTCCCATTGCTTCTCTCTCTCCCCCCTCATCTCAGAAATGGGTAAGTATTTTGCACTCACTCAAAGTGAAAACATTCATTTTATAGGTTTTTTTTAAATGCAGTTTTAGACGTTTCAGGGGTAAGATGTTAAAAAAAACAAAACAGGAATTTCTCTCAGAGCCCCTACAACAAACAAACAAAAATATCACTGTAACTCATAACACTGTAGAAGATAACTAAGTTGGCAATGGTATAGGAGGACTTCCCATATACTAAAATAGCAACACATTAGCCAAGAGAAGAGATTAGAACGTGTAACTTCTATCAATCACTTAAAATTCTACCCAAGTCCACACTGGCTAGAAGGGAGGGATTGATAGGGGTCATTTCAATGGTACCAGACCAAACAACCTTGATCTGTAGAGGAAAAGGACAGTTTTCCACCCCTACTGCAAGTGTCTGTACCACAGCCCTTACAAACTGTAAAACCCAAGAGGCACCAGAAGCATTTTTTCTGTCCAGGTTTTGGGTTTTTTTTTTATCCTTTCAGTTCCTATTTCCTCCCATTGTACAAGTGGAAACGCAGATTGTTTGCTTTGCCTAATGTTTGTCTGTGTCTGACTGCAGACCAGTGGGAAAAGAAAATGAAACAAAGGAACAAATTCAAGCCCTTTTGCAAACACATGTTTGAGCACCTACATTTTTGCAGTATCAGTGTGTTTAGTTGATCAGATTGCCATCCTTAATGCAAAACACGAACCACTCAAGGCTACTGCATACTTGTAGAAGACTGGACTAGAGATTGATCTCTTGGAATTTTGAAACCTGCTCCCAAAGAGGTCATTCGCATTGTGATTAGCAAGATCAAGCAAAGCACTAAGCCCTTCTGAAAATACCGTGCTAGCCATAATATGAAGAAAGGAGTTTTGTCCTCATTTGAAATGTTCTGCAGCAGAACAGCCCATGTAATCTTCTGCAGCTCCATGCTCATTTGGAGGAGTCTGGAAAGTACCCATTCCTGCGGCTTCTCCTTATTCCGCTAACTTACAGACATGATGTTTTAGATATCCAACTGCTATTTGAAGTTTCTGAGCAACGTGAACAATGCAAGAAGGAAGAGCAGGAGCATTCCCTCCTGGGGCAGGTAAAATCACGGTGGCCCTTGGTGGGTAACAGGGGGAAATCGAGAGCTGCAGCACACAGCACAGCATGCAGCTTGGAAAGCCACCTTCACAGACTGCCACCGCTGCCGCGCTCGGGGTCGACGCTGGTGGGGATACGCAGGGTTACCGAAGGCATAGCTACTCCTGGTGAAGGACCAGACTCCCACCGACTTTGACAGAGATGGATCTGGCCCAATCTGTTTTGTATCAGGAGATACTTCAGGAGGGCCTAAGGGGAAGACAAACACTCTGAAGCTCTGGCTGTCTTCTGTTTGGGAAGTCACCAAGGTGCTTGACTTCAGAGATAACCGCAAGGCCCCTGAACTCCCATGGCTTCTCATCACGCACCCAAAGCAAAGCATGCGCTTTGCCAAGTGGCCTGAATGGGAGCTGCTACCAGCAGGGAAAGAAAAGCAACATTTTGGGGCCATACATGAGTCAAGAGAGCAACTCAGACAGCAGCACAGTGAATGGGAGGAGAGGTCTGAAAAGGAGGCTGTGCAGTCATCCCCTTTGCCTCACATTCCATTTATTGGGACATAAAACCTGATTTCTTTGAGCCTAAATTTCAGTATTCGTACAAGTAACAGTTTCAACAGCCTTGCCATTCATCCTGGGCTTCGGCATTTGTCATGCCTCTTATCATCTGTTGAAACACGCTGTTGGGTTTCCAGCCTCAGACACCCCATCACGGCTTGCTACCCCTGCCAGGGGCATGGAGGCTTTGCAGGCACGGGCAGCTTTCTTCTTCCAGTGGGTGTTCTGCCCTGGGCACGTCTGGACTGGTGGGTCTGCAGGCACCCGTAGCAGCGGGGACCCTGGCTGCCCAGCGCGGGGTGGCGGGGATGCGGGGTGGCGGGGATGCGGGGTGGCAGGGATGCGGGGTGGCAGGGATGCGGGGTGGCAGGGATGCGGGGTGGCAGGGATGCGGGGTGGTGGGGATGCGGGGTGGCGGGGATGCGGGGCGGTGGGACGTTCGGAGCCCCGTGGCTGCTCTTGCTGCGGGCAGGAGGGTTGCAACAGCCTTGGCACAAAGCCAGTCCTGCTCAGCACCTGGGGAGCCCAGCAGTGATTTATGACAACAAAGATCTGCCGCACCAAAAGTCTATTCGTCCAGAAAAATAAAACAGTTTAGGAAAAAAGCCTCAGCCTTTGGAAGGCTGTCACTCTGCAGAGCAGGGGCCATCGAGAAGCTAAGTCTAGGGAGAGGTACAAATCCCTCCACCCCAGTAAATTTTCGCTGCCTGACTCATGTGGATCCGTTTACAGAAATACAGGGGGCTGGAGAAAATCTATACGCAGCACATCTCTGCTGGATGAAGTCACAAGCAGTTAAATGTGTCCCACCAGCCCCATCCTGCTGAAAGGAAGTCAGGGCTGGACTGTAGGAGGTCAGCTGATGGATGGCCGGACTTTCGGAGCAGCAATCCCTCAAAGGAAGACTTTTTGGCTCACCATCACTACGAAGCTCTGAAGGTCAAGCTGCACACAGCAATTACAAACCTCATGTTATGAGAGTCATGTTTTAACTTTTTAAGTAATGCAGCCTTCCCAGACACATGCTAATAAAGAAATGCTTTATTAGCCTTCTATCCCACATAAACATAACTTTGCGTGCACACTAAACTCTCAGCAATTATATCACTGAATTTTTAAAAATCCTTCAGCATTCTTGTGAACAATAAGTATAACGTAGTTTAATTTTTCTCTTGTGTATAATGCAGAACATGGACAAGGCTCTGCATGGGTTAAAATTGTGTTGCTGGCTTTAAGGCAGACAGCATACACGGCTCAGACTGCAAGTTCCAGCCTAGATGATGAGAGCTACAACAACCTTAAAGGTGATTTACTTTTTCATTCCAGTTCTGCTGGTGTTTTTCTCACACAGATCGCAATGCCATGTGGGTACACGTCTCTTTGCAGATGACGGGGTGAGACAGCACACATGGCACTGCACAGGACAGCCCGATACTAACAACCAGCATTAAACGGGTTTCTTTTAGGGTCTCTGAGCCTTTCCTTCAGTACTTCATGGCAAATACCCTCCCTACAAATCTCCTCACCTGAGGTGAATCCTGAAGTCAAAAACTCTACTGAGTACCGCTGTCGAGTTCAGGAGATCCGAGGTTTGCCTAGGGATAGGTCATATTTTTCACATACACATACAAAAGTCTTCACATTTAACTGAGGAAAAAAGAGCATCTACTCGCAGTGCCTTTTCATTTGGCTCTATTTGACGCATCCTCTCCAAAAATAAAAAGGGAGTTAATGGACGCAATTAGTCTGTGAGAAAACACATCAGTCTCCAGATTTCTGAATGAGCTCTGCAAGAGATGAACTACATGGCACTGATCTCGCAGCAGCAGTCAATTCCTATTTCCTTCCAAAATCCTATTGGCCAGATGGTCCATAAAACTCAAGGGAAAATTACTTAAACACTTGGAAAGGCTTTCAGTATTAAGTTGGTCTCCAAAACGAAACCAGACTACCCTTCTAATTATTCTTAAAAGTAAAGTATACCTTGCTTTTCTAATTAAATTAAGAAGGAGCGGTGCTTCCAAGTTCACTTTCCTAAAGAAAAAATCTGAATTCAAGAGCAGCCTTGGTGTTATTTTTTTCTAAACTGATCTAATCAGCTTCGTACAGCAGAAGCCTGGCTGGCAAAGGTTCTCCTCTCGAGCAAACTATAGGTCAGATGTGCGGTAACAGTTCCTGAACAGCTACGAGCAGTTACTGTTCAATGCCGTATCTTCCAACTTTCTGTATTACTTGTAAGGATCGAAGTCAATCATGGCAGAGAGAGAAATTACCAGTGAACTCTTGAGAGGGAGAAAAAAAAAAATACCCCTGCAGAATCATTTCAAAAAAAATGGCTAAACACATCACAGCTGAAGAATTGCAGAGCCTTAAGCAATGTAGACTAGCATAATTACCAGCACGTATGTAGCAAAAGCAGCAGCTAACCATTGGAAGAATTGGTGACAAAAGGGACTGAGAGTTTCCTGCAATTAACCACTGAACAGCTTCACCAGATTCTGAAACTCAGCTCTTTGCCTTGCCGTGTTTAAACAACCCAAGTTCATTTTGTACAGTGTAAGATGAAGTAGTGCACTACATAGTGAACTATGCATTTGGGTAAAACAAAAGCAGAGCCCCAGCACAGGCTGGGGACCCCCCTGCCCTCCGCTGATGCACTGCTGGCTCCACCTCCGAGAGGTTCCCTGCAGGACTTCCCACCAACAGCTACTGATGGTTTCTCCTGGCGCTTGCGTTCTTGCGTGCAATTCTGGCTCCACCGGCGTCAACAGGAATTTCTGCTGTTTAATTTATTGGATCCGAATTTGCCCCATAAAAGGTCAAATTTCTCAAACAAAACAAATCCCACTTTGCACCACGTTTTCCACTAAAAGTGTGTATAATCAATGCTTTCTCTGTTGGAGAAGGTGTGTTCACACTGATCCCGTCACAGGTTTAAGCCAGAGTTTGTGACAGAAGAAATTAACCTATGCCATTACTGCAGTGCGTCCCTTTGTGTAAAAGTATCTGACAATCAACTGCACTACTACCCCCCAAAGTTCACTGCCTATTGAAAATTGGTCTCTTCTAAAGCTGCAGATGAAGGCCAGATGGAAACAAAGAACACTTGCTATTCTGATTGATTACAGATACATTTACATTCACAGGCATATAGATTTGCCTGGATTCCTCTCATTCACGATTTGTCAGTTGGTCACACGAAGCTTTCCCAGGCAGCAACGGAATCTCTGTGACCTTGTACAACACCAAATACAACGGGGCCCAAGGTACTATGGACAAAAGTCCATGCACACACACAAAAACACATACATAAGTATTCAAAACCGTAAGAGTGAAATCCACTGGCCCAGCCCATGAAACCTCAGGTGTCAATGAAGCTGCACCAGAACCCTTCTTGCGATTCAGTCTCAAACCCAGTTCTCATCTTGCAAGCTCTGAACCCTGTCTGCTTGCTTTTAGCTTGTAATGGCAATAGCCTAACCAGTTGCATCACATCGCAAAGCAGCGGTCAAGAAAGAAAAAACAAAACAAAACAGCAAAACAACCTAAACATTCCACAAGGCATCCAGCTAATGGCAGCAGCTTGCTGGAGAAACATGGAGTAGCATGTACCTGAAGTCTGGTTTACACGTATAATATAAGCTTTAAAAACTGGCATTTCTGCTTTAACGTCATCTTCTAATTGTATTCACTTTAAAATTTACCTTAAAAGTTTAACCATCCACAAGTTTCAAAATAACTTCCTTTTTCAGCTTCTTTGCATATTCCATCATCCACATGCAGATGCCAAAATACACCACCAACAGCTCATTGCTCCTTAGGATAAATCTGGTAATACGTGCCAGAGAAAAATTTCACAGGGTCAGCTAAAACTCGACAGCATTGCCAATGCACGTATTTAAATTACAGAAATTCTACTAACTAGGTTTCTATTTACAACAGAAGCATCTTAAAAAAAATAATAATCAAAGAGCCTATGAAAACACCATACCAGAAAACCTACCTCCCAAGTGCTGTGTATTGCCTTCTAGTTTCTGAACCTTTAGGTTCAGAGAGGGACATGGGATTACAGGGAATTGCAGGCTGTCCTCCACTATCAAAGACAGAAGCCTAGACAGGTTTCTTAAGAAAACAGGGCGTACGTGATTGTGCTGCTTTTGCATCCAACCATGTTTTAACCTGTCAGCCCATTTCAACCAAAACTGACAGACAGATAGAAGTCTCAAAGATGATTCCATTCCTGCACGCTTTGTGAAAATCGGAGACCGAAACAAATTCCCCTCCTCCAGAGAGGAGGGCTCCAGAGCGGGCTCCGCGGTTTCCTTCCCAACACTGCCTGCCAGCTGGCCAGCCAGGGAGCTCCTCGCAATCCGCAGCCAGCCCCAGCACAGGCTGCTTCTTGCCCAAAGGGCAGGAGATAGCCCCAGGCAGCCGCTGCAGAAGCCTCAGGTCAGGGCTGGCAGCTAAGGACTAAGCGGGGGCCATGGGCGTGTGTGCTGGCAGAGATCCTAAAGGACTCAGCAAAGGAATTGGGACTGCTGAGGTCAGAGGTGGAGGACAGGATAAGAAAGGACCAGTTTGCAGTTTGCAAGCAACTGCATTTTGTTAGTTTTACTGTTTAGTTTTTCCTCAAAGCCCAGGAAGTTTCAACAACTTCAGAATTTAACTTGATACGTAAACCCATCCCTCATCAGTGCTTGTAGGCTGCTTTCCTCTAGTCTTAGCATTAACATTGCAAAACTGTTTTCATGTTTGCACCACTGAGGCTTACAGAAAATATGTATTTTTGACACCCGTTTGCACAAGAAAATAACTATATTCAATAATAGAAGGGTTAGAAAAAAACAAATACCTAACAAGAAGGGGTTCTGAAATTAGCCACTGAGCTACCTTTATGGATTAGCTCCCCGGCACTGATTCTTATTTGCCATTTACTCTGTAATCAAATGAGTGCAAGGTGAGCATAAAGCACTAGCATGCCACTGTTAGCGTTTTATATCCACTTTGAATAGGTAAAACAAACGACATCACATGCAAAGGACTGGAGGACACAAGGTTCCAAATAATTATTTTTAAAGACCTGGTTTGCATACATGGTTTGACCCACTTTAATTAGAAATGTATTTCCAGCTCAGTTTTGTGAAGTGTGGACATGCTCACTGGCCTGCATCGGTTTTGTTTGTCATTTCCTTTTCATTGATCCAGCCACGCTGGACATCGTTTTCCAAAGTGCTCATCTTTTGCATAAATCCATCTCTGTCCATGCAGTTTCACAGTGGCTTTAACAGAAGAAGAGGGAGATTAACACTGAGTTCTTCAGAAATTCCCGTTTATTTCTGTTACCAGCTTTTTCTTCTTTTTAAAAGAATTTGCTTTAGGAAAGTCAGCAATTAACACTGATTAAAAGGCTGATTGCCGTAAGCTTAATATTCATATGTCTCATAATCCAATGAGAACAGGGTTTTATCACTAACTGGGACAGCAAATGTTGGCCACAGTCAGGGGTGGGTCCAGCCAGTGGTTTTGCCCTCGCAGCAGTCGTATGCAAGAACATGTTTCTGTGGCAAGGCAACAACCTTCTACCTGCTAAAGCTTCCTTTTGTTTTTGCCAAGGAAAAAATAGTCAAAAATAATAATGTAAGAAGCTATTCTCTGCCAAACCTCAAGAGAGCTGTTGTTCTGCTTCATCACCAGCTCCAGGCACACACCCCGTTACGTAACGACACCAGCATCCGTGCAACCTCATCCAGAGCACGCGGGTTAGAAATGCTAAACCTCAGAAGCGCACCTGCGGAAACGAATGGCTACGCTGACAGCAAACATGGATCTGGCAAACACAATACGGGGTGGGAGATAAAAAAAAATTAAGATGTAAAGCCCTCTGCGTCGTCTCATGTATTTCAAACACTGCTTGCTAATAAAGGTTCCTTCACCCAGTGCTGATGCACAAACTGGATGTCCTCCTCGGCAGCCAGGACACGAGCCAGACATGGCTTATCAGATCACAAACAACTCCTGGAAACACACCTAGAGAACTGCACAGTCGGCAGCTTGCCCTAGGGTGGGGAAAAATGCAGAAGCAGCAACTTCCCTGTTTCTTTTTCTGATCATGCTCCCAGTTTTGTAAGGAGATCCCTGGGAATAAAAATGCATCGTACAGTCTCTGGGGATTTTTCATATCACACAATGACTATCGACAGTGAACAGCTTAGATAACAGGGCACCGCACAATGACATTCATGCTACTTGCTCAGCAATAAAGGAAGCCAGAAGGGAAGGAAAACCCACTGTTGGCACATGCTCCCATAATCTGGGGGAACAACCCCTCTGGAAGTTCAGGCAGTGTTTACACACAACAGGATTCAACCAGGCAGGCTCCCCACTAATAATCACAGTTTATATAGCGCAGTGTCATCTCCATCCCGAACTCCACTGGCACCTACAATCCCTGTCCGGCCCTGGTCCAGCTCCCATAGGAAGGCTCAGCACTGCCTCCATCACAAGGGCAGCAGAGATGCCTGGAGCCCCACAGTTAAGCCTGTCAGAGTAGAAAGATGGAAGTAGATGGACTAGAAAGCCATCTCTGTAATATAAAGAATTACTCTATTTTAATATTAATAACATCAAAAGGGAGAGGTCTGCCAGAACTCTGTAATGACAACAATGCAGGATACAGCAACCACAAAAGCCCTGAAAGCCAAGTTGTCTCTAATCTACTCACTATGACATTGGAAACCCATCTGCATGACAGATAGGACAAGTGCCACGCAGGCTTTGAGCATCAAAAGGGCTGATAAGGCCATTTTCTTTCGTTCCTCTTCAGAGAACTGTGAATTTGGCAGAAGCAAGGAGCCAAATGACATTACACAAGCTAACCAGGAATTTGTTGTGACTATTCGAACAGCCTCATGAATGCACTAGGTGCTTTGCAAACATACGCAGAAACCTCATCACTCGTGTGTGTCTGTAGGTGCCAACATGGAAATACTCTTAACTCCAATTTGCAAGCCAGGGATACAAGCCATGCAAAGTCTTCCACCAGGTGGGTACCTAGAAACTAACACGATGCAAAGAAAGGAAGAGAGGAACATAGGAAAGGGTGAATCCTAAATCCTCTCTAACCTTTATTCTCCAGCCTGTGGGATCAGAGACCTGAGTTTCCAGCCTTTGTTTTGTGACTTCCTCTATTCAAAACAGTTCTGACTGAAATCTTTCAAGTGTCCAAAAGAAATGAAAGCTGGTGCATCTCTATATTCCTTCACCCTTTCTCCGTTTTCTGGCATATTTATGGAGAGCAGGCTGCAACACATATAGCCTCTCCAGATGCAACCTCTTTTTCTGCCAAGGAAACTGTCCCAGTTGGGTATCCAGTGCTATGTCCTATGCACGTGCACACTTACTCAACAGCATGTGAGCCGGGAGCTCAACACATTTGGGAAACGTCAGACCTACTTAGGCTGATCTGCACACGCACAAAAAGCCCAATGTATCCTGAGTGCACCACATTTACTGGCAAGTACCACTTCTGCGATGTCCAAGTTGTCCCGGGCTTCGCAACTGCTGGGTTCACTGGGCACACCCTACGCCTCAAGTGTTAATGTGCCTGCCTGCGAAATCCCAGCGAAATCTGGCAATCTTCCACCGGGAAAGATGACAAAACACATTCTAATGTCTCTGGAAACAAATCACCCTTCATCAAAAAGGAATCCCACAGGAGGAACGGTCTGGTGCACCCAAATCACGTATTGGTACTGCCTGTCCTCTTCCGCAGGGCTAAACGCACACACGGGACCAGTTCCCGCTGTCAGCAACTGATGAAAAACTGGAAGACCTCACCACAGCAATTTGATTTTCAGAGCAGCAGGGATACGCTGGTTCACAATACCTAACTCTACCCTCTGATATTAATGGAAGGCAATCGGATGTCTGCTGATATGATGTGGCTTCTGGGGGCAGAATGTTTGCAAGAAGCCTGTTACGATAAATATTTCATGTTAGACTGGAAAAAGCAAATATTATAGCAAAACCATTTTTTCCTGGCTCTTCCCTTTTTCCATATAACAAGACAACACCATGGACAATCTGTGTAAATAATACATTTGAGAGTCCATTATCTAAGCCATATGCATATTTATTTTATGTTGGTTTTGTTGCATATTTTAGTATAATTGTTCATAGGTTTAAAGCCAAGAGTAAAACAAGAGTAGACAATTCTACTACAGCAGAAATAATCAGTAAATTGCTTACTCTTTTGTTATTTTTAAATACGAGGAAAAATCCATGCTAAAATTTAGCATAATAAACCAGGAAGTTAGAAAATTCCACAAGTTCAGTAAAATAAATATTTTCAGAATGCCACCAGACATTTCTCTTATGCCCTTTTCCTCAAAACGTTTCCACTTTTAACAACAGAAATACAAGAAAAAAAAAAATCGCATCAAGAATGCTGGTATCAAATGTAGCAACTGCACAAGGGAAGAGTCAGGAAATAGAATTTAGTCAATTCCAGTATTCAGTAAACCTCAACAAAACGTCAGTATTTTGCCAACTGGTCTCACTTTCGGTTGTAAACATTCCTCCCAGAACAGAAAGTCAGAAGAATTCATGGTAATATTCACGTTTATTTTGGTAATGCCAGATTATTTCAGTATGATAGTACCTTTTTTTTTTTTGAGTATGCAGTATGAAAGACAAGCTACGAAATATTAAACATCCTGCTAAATTAAAACGTATGTTCAAATGAAGCAAATGAAATACAATGTTTTGACGTTTCTGAAACAAAGTCTGAAAATGAAAGCCAACTCTTTTCTTACAATTTTCCCACTAACATTTACATTGAACTCAACATGTTTTGATTCGGGTGAGACAGTTTTCAAACAGCATGTTGTTCAGTAAGTGGCTGCTAACCAATTCTCACAAATCACCTCCGTAAGTACACTAATTCCTCTGAACCAGAATCCCAAGACGCTTTACAAAAACAAGGACTGCCTCCATTTTAATAGCTACAGTCAGAAGGAGAGCTCCATTTCCAGCAAAATCCCGTGTTTTCGAGCGATGACAAGAGGCAGAGGCAGGAAGAAAAGCTACATCTCCTGAACCGCAGCTGCCCACATCAACCCCTCTCTTACCTTTATGAAAAAGTGCATTTCTCACATGATGGGAGCGCCTAAAAGCACTGCCACAGCCCACACGCTGGCTGTTACATATTAGCTAATAACATGACTTGTGCAGAGCATGGAAAAGGCCACAGTTTGCTACAAAATACGTCTTCTGGGTTGTTCACCCCCTAAGAGCTCAGAAGTTACTAAAGTTTCATGTTTTCATGGGGAAAAAGAAGGGGATGGGGAAGAAATGACCCTTGAAAAGATGCTTCTAAAGCAAATCTTGAAAACCGTTCAGGAATCCCCCAAAGTCAGTAGGTTACAAGGTCAGGCTTATAACACACAAGGGCTTTCAAAAATAAAAAAAGTATACTACAAACAGCTGAAAAATATTTTCTTCTTCAATTTTATTCCCAAGATCCGTATTCACCGATCTGGGCAGGCCAAGAAAATTACCGCTGGCCAGCAGCCTGAGAACAGCTGAATACCAGACAGGAGAAGCACAATTTTATCACATTTATGGGTTTTACAATTGAAATTGGACATTACAATCTAAAAATCACTTACTGGAAATTTCATTATGATGGAAGAAGGGGCTGACCTGCACCTGCGTCTACTGACCGAGCAAGCTGACAATGAAAACTGCCTTTCAAACTCCATTTCCCCACAAATGCCTTGGAAGGGCAGGATCAACAACTGTCCCACCAGATTTCGCTGCTGTCCATCCAGGCAGCTGCAGCCTGAATAGCTGTGCTGCCACCAGACCCAGCCGGGCTTGGCTTTAAAGCCAGCAGGAAGACCACGGCTGGGCCAAACGCCACTTTCCTCCAGAGCACCAGAGCTACGATGCCCCCAAGAAACTCACGGCGGCATCGTCACAGAGCCCTGGGTGAGTCCACGTGGCACTGGGAGACATTGCCAGACGTGCTCTCTGGAGGAGCTCTTCCCACCAGCAAGCACAAGGACCATGGTGTCAGTGGCACCAGTTCTGCTGCCAGCTACCTTGGCCAGTTGTCCTAACCACCCCTATGCCCAGCACCTCATCTAGCTGGTGGTCCGCACGGTGCTGGCCTCTGTTACTTGCAGGGTAATTCAGAGAGCATGGAAGAGGAGCTGCGGCAATCGTCCCCGGCAGCCGACCACGTCAGGGTAAAGCTGTGGGAACATCCCTCACGTTCCAGCGCTTCCCATCCCCAGTGCTAGAAGTCTCGCTGCCTGGCTTGGCAGGCTTCTCTGCAACCTTTACACAGGCATAAATCAGCATGTGGTTTGCAGGACAGCAAATTACCAGGCTGACGACCTCATCTGAATAACAAACAAAACCAATTCTTTAATGCCATTTACTTCTGTTTGCTCCAGAAAAACAAGCTAACAAAGGGCTTGCCACTGCCGTAAGTCAGCTCCAGTCCTATCCCAAGCACTGCCCTAAGCTGAAGTACTGAGCACCTATGAAACCTTTCTTGTACGAGCGTGGTAGCGATTTTAACTGCTCCTGGATGGTCTTCGCAGGGCAGAAGTTACATCTCTACAGCTACAACTCAGCAGCTGCTAACACAATTGCTTCTTACAGCGTTATTTCACGGCGTGCCTGCTCGCACACAAGTCAGACCGACCAGGAGGAGTTAATGCAAGTTCACCTCTGCAGCGAAGTTATTTAACTGAGGGCAGAATGAACTACAGATGCATTTTGCAGTTCAAGCAAACCAACATCCATTCTACTCAGAGGAGAAAAACCCACCAGAGAGACTCATCAGGTACTGGGGAAGGTAGGAAAAGGTGAGGGTGGGGAAGTCAGAAGTAGGACAGAGCTCACGGTCACGGTGCCAATGCAGCAGACACCCTCGCAGGAGGTGTCAGAGCTCAGGTTGCTGAAGTGAAACAGGAGCTAAACTGAGCAGCTTTGCAACAGTCCCACTGCGCACCATCACCGGTCTGTGCATGCTGGAAGTGCTGCACTACGTCCAACCCATGGAAAATATCGATCCATAACAGACCTCAGCAGGAGAATTTGCCTCTTTGTGGACTGACATTTCTGCTGCTGGATTTTCCAGTGACACCTGCAAAGCAGCACAGCTGCTACAGGATTACCGGAGACCCCACTCAACACATAGGTAAAAAGCCTCCTTCAGAACAGGATCGCAATTTAGATTTCTAAAACATACGCCAGAAACTATCTTTTGGTCCCCAAGTTCTCATCCTGCAGGACTTAACTATTTGGCTCAACATAATGAAGTTGTTGAATACCTGAAGAGCAAACTATAAAGCACTATTACGGATGATTCTTGTACAAAAATATGGGTTCATCAAGCATAAACAAACTCGAACACATTCTTATGAAAAAACACCTGAAGACTGGGCATGAAATTTAAGAGAGTATTTACTGCTGGTGAAGACAACGGTGACATCTTGTCTATGCAGACAGTGGGAAAGGACAGAAAAGCAGCACACACTCCACACAGTTCTTTAGACCAATTCATCACACTGTCAAGTTTAAGCACCGAATGCTGGGTAAGTCCATGAAATACATATAATAATAATAGTAATAAAAAAAAAAGGCAAGTAGGCTATCAATATTTTTAGGAAACCAACTGACACGTTCCTTTTATTACGCTCTACTAGCTATAGCCCAGAGGTACCAAAGAGGGACTTCCAGAAAACATACACGCATCCTTCAGGTCATTAAAGCAGACCTGGAAAGTACCATTCACATGGACCTATAAGAAAGAATCAGAGACACGGAGATAAGGTGATGTGCACTTGCAAGGCACTAAAGTTCTGCGATTCATTCAGAAGAAGGTACAGTTACAAAAGCTAACATGCAATGGGAGTCATCTCACATCTATAAACAACACGCTAAATTTTCCGCTGTTTAAAAGTAATATCCTATCATAAATTCATTAACTCCAATAGCTCATTACATGTCTGGGAGGTTTTTTGGACTGCCAATAGACAATTTCTGACAAGTTTTCCCCCAACCCCACTGGTTTATTTTGAAGAAGAGGTAACACATACAACAAAATACTTCTGAGTAGGTCAGGTATTGTAAAACTCAGGCATGCAAAGCGCAGGTCACTCCGATGCGTATCTTCACACAGGCATGATTCTGGATGCTGCTGAACAGTCAGGAGTATTGAAATCAATGTCACTAGTGAGGTGCTTAAAGTGTAGCAAAGTGCTTGAGGGGGGAACTAAGAGCTTGAACCATTTCCTACTGTGCTCTTATCACTGGTGCATTTTTTGCATGTTCTCTTACCTTCAAAATAGCATGTCCCAGTGCCAACATCTGAAGTGTTATGCAACATGAGCTCAAAATGCCACCAGTTTAGGATGAAAATGCATTGCACTCTCCCATATGGTCATTCAGGTCCAAAACACGGAGGAGCTGGAAGTGGCAGGTCTGCCAACAAATTATTTGCAAGGATTTTACTACTCTCTAATGGCTGACATGGCACATCTAATTATTGTACATTGCTCTGCTCAGTCAAAGAGCCTTTATTGTATAGAAGCACTCCACAGCTGAGAGGTTTTTTCACATCCTTACTCTTCTATTTTTGATAAACTAGTCTTACACTTAAGGATCTTAATTGAATTCCTCTGAAATATTCACTAACTAGAACCAGGACTTCACAATTTGCTAATTAGTTTCGCATGTATGATCCATTATTTTAAATTCCAGTGCTGAATATAGTTTGGCATTGCCATGCAAATAAGCAGGGAAGCCAAGATTAAAAAACTAAAAAAAAACCAAACCAAACAAAAAACCCCACACATTATGGGAAAAAAATAATCCTCCTGGCTCTGACAACTAAATACACACGATACACTACCTATTTTACATATATATTTCAAATAAAAGTCACTCTGCGTACTTTTTTTTTATTCTCCAAGTCAATCGTCCACAATCTAGTAGGCTGGATTGACAGTAGGTACGTTCTGTTCACTAAGATTCACATGTCCTGTACTCAAAGTCCTGTACTCAAATCAAAATTGGAAAAGACCTCTGGGAACATAAGGTCCCACGTTCTCTTGAAAGCCGGGCCTTAAGTTATGTTACCCAAGACAATGTCAAACAGCTTTCGATATTTCCAGCAAGGGTGACTCCACCACCACCCTGGTAAACCTATTCTAGTGTTGACTTGTTCTCACGGTAAAGTATTTTCTTCTTACATCCAAATGGAATTTCCCCCGAGCAACCTGTGCCTGGTTCCTCTTGTCCTGTGCATCCCTGTACTTGCATCTTCTATACAAACCATCGTTGAAGCACTTGAAGACTGTGACTAGATTGCCCCCAGCCTTCTCTTCCCTAGGTTGAAAAAAATCCACTTCCTTCAGCCTTTCCTTCTTCACGCGTAAAGTTCTTCAACCCTCTAAACGTTCTGGTGGCTCTCTGTTGTACTCTCTCCTGTTTCCCAATGTCTCTCTGGTACTGGGGGAGCAAAGACAGGACACAGTATTCCAGATGGACCTAACAAGAGCAGGGGAAGTAATCACATCCCCTGATTTGCTTGCTCTGCTCTTGCTGACACAGCCCAAGGCATGGCTTGCTGCAAGGGTGCACTGCCAACTCCACATCCTTTCTGATGAAGGAGGAAAAGGACCAATGTGATAGCGTGGAAGCTTTAAGAAAAAGCATGTAGACATGTATGACAGTGTACTTAGGAGTTGCAGGCAACTGAAAGAAGAGGAAGAAACACATCTAGTAGTATGCAGACTTCACAGGTGTTATTAAAAAAATCAGAGGCATGAAGAAGTTAAATACTGAAACACCAAACCATGCCCCTCCAGTGTATTAATGATATTACAGCCACATATATTAAGCTTTCAAGGCAACCCGTTCATAAGCACCACAGCATTTCAGATCTTATTACAATGGCAATAGCACATATTAAGCTCAGACTTACTCCTGAAAGAGATCCCCATTGCCAGGATTAGCAGACATTCTCCATTATTTGTTTGCACTACTGAACCAAGGATCTACACAATGAGTTGTTGACTCCATCCAGTACACTGCAGCAATACTTCTTTATACACTGCTGCCTACAATAATTAACTAGTTTTTCATGTGGACAAGATAATCAGCTATGCTACTAAAAACCCAAATAAAGAAAATGAATAGACAAACAAGCACTTCTACCAACTGCTAGTGAAACAGAAAGCAGCATTTTGTCATTTCTATAAAGAACAACTGATTTCCCTACTCGACTCATCAAAATCTCAGTGCCTTGAAGCCTATGATTGGCTTGAAAACTGTAACTGTCCACAAATGATAACACAATAGCCCGAGACGACATGACATTTTTGATGTCTCTGTTTGTGGCAGCTTGGAGACTCTGAAATTGCATTTCACCCCCAAGACGCATTCTTCAGAAGGTAGCTACTTCTGACCCACCCCCAGAAGGGACGGGTTTGAAGTTTTCAGCTTCTACATGTTCACTTTCTGGATTGCACTGAACATAACTGTAATGCTTCTTACATTTAACCTTCCAGTAACTGCCTGAGGTGCTACCATCAATTAAGGTTTTCAATACAGCCCACAGACTTTAACACTTCATAACTTAGCATGGTCTTGTGATTCTTTCCACGCAGTAGCAAGTCTCAAATAAACCACGTTGCTTGCCCCCAACCCTCCCAACTTGGTCTCTATTACTTCAGCCAGTTATTCAATGAAATGAATTATGAAGAACTTAGCAGACTTTCAAATTGTTTAAGATAAACTGAAAGGTCATATTTATGCTTCACTGCACTCCTGCCACTGTACATCAACAGCAGAATAACTCATAACTCACGTCAACAACTGAAGCATGATTCAACATCAAGAAGCAGCTGTATTTAAAAAAAAAACAACAAAAAACAAAACCAAAAAACCCTCCAAACACTTCCTTACTCAGACCTGCTTCTTTTTTGTATCCAGAGTCTTATGTGACTACATAGAAATAAAAATATGAGCTGTGCCGAGCCACTACAGGAAGGCAGGGTTGCTTCCACCCTCTGCTAAGCCTCAGCAACAGCACTGCTTCGTCTTCCTCAGCTGCATTACCAGGAAGCCACTGCTTCCCTTTTGATTCTCACAGTCCCAAACCAGAGCACCTCTCTCAAGTTCCCTGTGCCCTCGGACTCCGTTAAAGATACAACCATTTTGCACACACAGAAGTTGCAAATCTGTCACGGTTTATCATCAGCCCTGCAAGATCATACTCCAAAAAACGTCAGCCCCTGGAACTCACCAGACACTGACCTCTCATTCCCTAGGCCACTCAAAAATGCTGACCCCAGGAAAGGGCTAATCCACATCATTAAGACAAAGGAAGTCAAAAGCCCCAGTCAAGTGCCTCTCCACATCAAAAAACAAGCAGATTGCACAGATGCTGCTGATGACCTCATTTCGCCCATGAAAACTTTTTTAGAAGGATGAGGAGGATTAGGAGCAATTCTTCTTTACCTTGGGAACTACAAAACCAAAGCAGCTATAAACTCAGAGTCCCACAGTCTCTTCCAGAGCTCAAGAGCAATTGTCTGAGCCAAACACTTCAAAAATGGCACCCACTTCAGTTGCCCCATCTCTCCCTTTCCCCATTCACCCATTAGAAAAATGAACCTGCACTGAAAATTAAAAGATAGAAAATTCATTAACAGGCTCCTGCTGAAGACACACCACTCAAAGAATATGAAACTAACAGCTGAAGTCTTCACAAAAAAAAAAAAAAAATCACCTTCCCAAACTTACAGTTTAATTATTACTAAATGCAAAAGCACAGACCAAGATGCAACTGTTCTACACCAAGAGTGATACACGATCACTATCCAGCTTTTCCTAGCAGTAGTCCAACCGTGGAAGGAAAACAAGGCATCCATACAATTAAACTTCTGGAGGTAATGGGAGAAGGCAAAGAATTATTCAAATCACAACACTGTCAGGTCTCGACAGCCACACCTACGCTGCAAGATACAGCCTCAAGCACACTAAGAGCAGTCCACATAGCCACAGACGTTAGCTTCGCAGTGCTTTCAAAAGTACCACCTTTAACAGTACACCACGTCACAATAATGTAGCAACTACAAGGAAATTAAAAAAGATGGTATTTATAAATCTCCTAGATCGATTTCTGCAGTTTTACTGCCATCCCAAACAACACCCGATTGAAGCTTCCCCGGGCAGCCTCTGCAAGAGGGGGTTCCAAGGCACCGCGGCTGCAGCCCAGGGAGGAAGCAAAACCCAAGCACTTGTGGGTGACACCTTCAGCAATCTCGCTTCCTCCCAGACGACACCAACAGTTACGCCATGCAAAACATTGCTCTGCCCCGTCTGAAGGTCCTTACTGATCAGCAGCTCTAGCAAACCCCAAAAATGCTGGCCCTCATGCATCGGAGAGCAACGCTGTGTCCCCCGCACGAGTCCCTGGCCTCGAGGGTTCCCAGAAGATGGACAGCCCTTGCAAAAAGCAGTGCATGGGAAGTTCAGAAACTTCTCTTTCTCATATGCATTAAATGGAGATGGTGCAGAGACTGGACACAATCTGACCTTCAGCCCTTCAAAGTGCAGGAAACAAAGGCACGAAAGAGTAAATACTCATACTTCTCCAACCACCCGCAAATGCACTACTTCCAACTGCCTTCAGAGAAGACTCTCTGCTACCACCTTCCATGATGTTATTCAGCACCGCCTCTTACATAGTACTGTTGTTCAGATTTCACCTCCTGGAAGCCAACAATTAACTGAAAAACTCATCTGTCATTTTGAGAGATAACGAAGCCCAAGTCTCATGACTTCTGGGTACTATTGATTTTTTGATATCTAATTCATGCTTTCCAAAAGGCTGAAGTTGCCAGTACCGGCATATTTACGTCCTACTACTTCGTAGGTTGTCAAAGAATCTGCTAGCTTTTATTCAGTTATTATATGCAAATCCCAACTTTATAACATTTCTAGACAGCTCTAGCATTATCATGGGCACAATTTATCTCTCTTCCATTTCATTTAAAAAGACACTGAACTGGAACTGGTCTGGAATAATTCAGTACGAACAGTACTCTCCTTCAGTAACTCTGTTAAACATTGTTTTCCAAATCTAATGATCAATCATCTAAGTTTTATTTTCATTTTTATGGAGCTGCATATATTAACACATATAGCCCTATGAATCATCTTCACAGCCAACCAAGCAATTTAGTAATCTTGGACATAGTTTATTTAGTCTGAAGTAAACTTTGCTTTGATTACGTGCAAACTAGTATGGGTGTCTATTTCTGAACGTATGGAAGACTCTGACACCTCTGGAGAATAAAAACGTGCTCTAATGGCATGAATACATTATGTGGATAACTGAGACTACTTTATAACTTAAATATTTATGATCACAAGCCTATACTAGACAAACTACAAAATTATTCCAGCATCCCCTAATTCACTCTATCTGTTCGACCATTGTATAAATCGAAGGAGATACTACGCAGCAGTGAAAAAGAAAAGTGAATACCACAGCGTAACTCTTCACGGTCACTTCAGAAGCAGCTGTTCCGTTGCAGCTGCCCTTCTTCAGAGAAAACAGTCATTTGCTCTGGTTGCAAGGCCAGCACCAGAAGATACCATCTGAGCACATTCAGCTGGTGCTCAGCATCTTCTGCAGAGGTATTTCCAAAGACAGAGGAGCTTTGGCCTGTGTGAAAACTGTTCACAACGGACCAAGCTGACTGCCCGCAGTCTGGAGCGTGCACTTTGCATCTGTCCACCTCAGCTGTCATCATCTGTCTTCTTCAGCTGCACAGCCGACTGCCACCCTCCCACAAAGAGCAGCTCCAGCCCCTAGGCAAGCCTCAGCAGAACACCCTGCATTCAGTGATCACACGTATTTATATGAACAAAGCCTTTGTTATGCGTGTGCTTGCACAGAGCCAGGGTCACACACTGTCCATCATCTCTCCATCGCGTGATGCACGCACACAAAGCGTCCCCTCCGCGCCCTCAGCCTTGCAAGACCCTGTCTCTCAGTGCCTTGCTTAGATGGTGCAGCTACTCCGAGTGCAGAATGAGCTAAGATTCAAATCACCCATTATCCAGAGCTGTCAGACCCCAGTCTCTTGCGTTCTCAGTGGAGAGCAGCCTTTGGGTACAGTTTTTAATTGTCACTGTCAATATTTCTTACACATTTTGGCAACTAACATTCTAGTAAACCACACAATAGCTCAAAACATTTTATTATGCAGCAGAGAAGCAAACTATGTTGCTCCTTCCCGTTTCTGCCATGATTAAGCAGCTGATTCACTCTCAACATCCTTAAAAGGTGACTAGATTGAAATTTTTTCTCTCCCAATATAAAATAAATCCAGGCGTGAAAAGAAAGGCAACTATTTCAGAGGCCATTTGGGAGCTTTAGGATGTTTTTACAGGTAGAAAGCTCTGTGATTACACTGACAACAGCACCCCTGAATGTCCCTGAGCCTCTATTTTTCATTTAGTAGCACTGACCTGAGTATCTGAATGACAATCTCAGAAACAACACAGACGTAATCACAGCAATGGAGTTACGCGAGAAGATTCTGCTTCTGATGTAAAAATAAATTTTAAAAATGTAGTATGGGAAAGCAGGAACTCCCCAGAACTGCTTCTGTAGAGGATTTTCCAGAATCTTTGAAAGAGAATCTATAGCTTCAATGGGAAACCAAAACGCGATCACAGCAGATCTGCCACCAGAGGATGGACACCGAAACATAACACGCATTCAATGCACTGGAAAGCAGAGAAAGATGAACAGTCCTCCCGCATTTCTGTATCGGGGCTGCCTTCTGCATTCGTCCTGCAATAGGGGATCAATGCAGAAAGAGCCTGCACCGATGCAAAGACTCGCCATGCAGGAGCTTGTCGGCAGTGGGATCTGAGGGAGAAGCAAGACCAGACAGCTTCCCCCACTGCCGTTACTCTCCTGGGGTACCTCCAAGGGTTCAGCAGCACGGCCTTTTCCTTCCTCTGTCTCCTTTCTCCAAATGGGAACAACACAGACCCAGTTCCCTATTTTATCACGTCTATTTTCTCCTCTTAGATCATTCTTGGGAAAGGCTTCACAGTGAAAGAACACTTTTCTAGGCTAGTTCTCATAACCAAAGGTTTACACTGCATAGTGTACATAGCGTGTTATGGCAGACAACGTTTAATTGCTGTACTTTCTCGACTGGTAGTTCTGCTTTGATATCACAGCGACAAAGGTAATAACAGAAATCAAAAACTTCATAGCCTGCCTGCAGAGCAGGGTGAACTGACACCTCTGTCTTGAAGAGTACTGCTGTTGTAGTCTTGGCTGAACTTTCCGCTCAATCCAGGCCGAATTTAGCCATCACAGATGTTAATTTGTGCCAGCCACCTATTAAATAATTTTGAAGAAGAGAAAATAACCACAGGGCAGAAAAAACAGGGCAGAGGGAAGTCAGTACGAAAGCCAGCACACTTATCTGACCTGTGGCAGCAGAGGCACATGAAAACAGGGCAGAAGGAAGGAGCACAGAGTTTCACAGGTGACACCGTTTTGCATTACACAGAAAAGACAGCAAGATAAAACAGGCTATTACTGAAACAATACTGTCCACCTTCTTAAATGGTGCTCATTTCTGCTTTAGGAAACAGAGCTTTATCAAGAACAGCATCATAAATTAAAGAGGCATCCAAACCTTATAGACTTGTCCATATGTCCCATTTCCAACAACCTGCACCAGTTCAAATATTCCCGCAGGGTCCTGCAAAAAGTAGAATAACATTATTTGCAGCAAAGCAACTGCTTCATAATGGAGCATAACTGCACACAATCAAAATTAAAACGTCTGTGGCACATTTCCTAATGACCTGTATTAGACACTAAAGGGGAAATAGCCAAATAACAGTATAAGAAATACATTCATATTAAAGTTTTCAGTCAAGTTGCTCAAAACTCTATACACAAAACAACTCGGTGAAGATTTGTAGCATGGCAATACGGCAAATACAACAAATAAATGGAGATGTGTGAAGAATACAAGAATTCAACAGATTCAGCTTAGCAGCAGAATAGGGAATAAACTCCAGGCTTCCTAAGCCTGAAAGCGCTGAGCTAGCCTGGAGGCTGAGCTGCCGTCTTCTGCTATGAAACACTTAGCACTGGCAACGTAACAAAGGGAAGAACCTAAATAATAGAATTGAAAAAATACTATATAAACCTGAGCCCAATTACTTTGCAAAAGGGCAATGTACCATCCCAGGCAATCTTAACACTACGGGTAGGCTGAGAATGCTCAGTTGTCCTATTTCGCTAACGTAAGAAGGTGAATTTGACTGATGTATTGAAGTCTTGGCTTTGAACCCAAACTAGATTGCTGTTAATTTACATGAAAGATTCATGTGTCAGGTGATCAGTGTACCATACCACATGAGCCAACCTTCGTCCTACTAGTTTTGGACCAGTTGCTCTAAAACCAACCACTGCAGCAGATGTCCTTCTCCAATAACGAGATGCTGCAGCCTTTCAGAGATAGGAAGACCATCTTGTGGCAAGGCATGGGCAAGCAAATGTTCGCTCCTGCACGACTGAGCACAGTAAGAAATCTGTTGCTTCAGTTAAAACTCACTTGAGAGATTTACATAAAAACATTTAGAACTCAAGAGACCAGTTTCTTGGTTTCTGGCTGAGCCATTTATCAGTCCGCTCATTTCTTGGGATGGTATCATTGAGAGATTTATATAAAATATTATTAACTCCATGTGTCAGTTTTACCACATCTGTTTCAGCAATCTGTCATGTCAGCTGATGCCTATTGGTACTGTTGAGGGATGCAATACAGAAAAACATTATCTCAGAAGTACAATTTCTATGACCCCGGTTGCAAAACATCCTTTTTTTAATTTTTTTAAGATATCAAGCTAATTCTCCACTCCACTTATATGTTATTCTTTTAATATAAATAACACTTTCTTCATACCTGATATGGAAATGTTTACTTAGGCAAAATCCCAGTGGAAACAGGCTTTTTTCTGAGCAGATTCTGCCTTTACTGGCACAACTGTCATGATAACGGCAATAGCTTTCACTGTCAGAGCAACACAGCACAGACTTCCACAACTGGAAGTACTAATGAGTTAATTTGGTTTTGCCCTTAAGTTAAATGAGTTTTAATCATATACTTTCTGGATTGTCAACCTCACAAGATTTTTTTTTTTAAAAAAAAACCTAATCAACAATGCATAAACCAGATCAAATCACTTACTTTTGACCCATGCACAGGCCAGTCTGTGTCATTTCTTTTCTGTCTCTTATTATTAAAACAAGGTAGTAAGGCATGGCCTTCCAGACCTCAACCCCATTTCCAAAAGCGTTCACACAAAAGGAAATCAACGGGACCACTCGTGTATGGAGCTAAGCACAGGCATAAGAATACTTGCAACATTGGGATCTTTGTGAAGTGCTTTGCTTCTTTCTCATGTCTTCATTTTTCATTGCCACTAGTCTCGGATACAAACAAGCCATATGCTTTGCTTCAGCAGAGCTGAAGTCAGCAATAATCCATTGCCGCTGCTAAAGCAACAGGTGGGTGCTACAAACCTCTGCCTCGTGTGCGACCTTCCCACAGAGCTGGGCCTTGGGTTGCATGCGGTCCATGCAGTAAAACGCATGGCAGCTCTCTGAGGAACTCTTCCAGACAAGGGCCTCCATGCGTGCTATCTACTGTGCTCCTCCATGGGAAGCATGAGCAGCACCCCATTTCCACACCTCTTCTGCAGAAAGCAGCGCTGCTGAATTAAGAGGTGTTCATAGTGCGCAGAAACCTAGAGGAACCTAAACTGCATTTTCAACTCGGAGTTTGCAGCTCTCCCTCTCACTTAAATGCATGCGCTGTTCTCACTCTTCTTCTCCAAGCTTATTTATTATGCAAATACAGTAATTTAATGTGCCTCAAAATCAACTTCTCTCTCCCCAATCAATTTCGTTCTGATTTAGCATCCTAATAGCTTGCTTCTAAAGGTTTCAGACACTCTAGGAAAAACCCAAACAATTATCTAAATAAATGTTAGCATTAACTTTAATATAGCAAAAATCCTACCCTGTCCTTGCTAGCCAATTGAGCATTAAGATCTCAAGCCTCCGCAGCTCTGAGTGCAGCCAAAATACTTGGCCATCTCTCTTCTTTTAATCAGGACACCGTAGTGAACCAAGCCTTGTTAAGAGTCATAAAGGATATTAATCTGGGCTCTGACTTTGGTCCTTGGATCGCCCTTGTTTGCTTGGGAATCAGCACTGCATCGTCCACTGGCATTCTTCACAATGGGCCAACTTCTTAATTATCTGGGAGTTAGGTATCATCTTTGATGTAGTGCTTCCTCTCAGCTACCATTTAAGCCCCGTGGTCCATCTAACCCTTCACCAGCCAGCCCCTGCCAATTTGCTAGGTTCACTTTGACAGACGCCAAAATCCCGGCCTGAACGTTCATCACTTTAAGGTTAATTACTGTAATGCACTGTACCATACGGTGGCCTTCTTGCTTTCCTGCAAGTCATCTGCAGAGCACTCAGAAGGCAAGAGCAAGACTGCTGACCCAGGGGCACCCAGGCCACAGCCATCTCCTCCGCCAGGCAGAATGAAAACCAACGCACATGGCAAGAGCCCGACTGAAACGTACTTTTCACAATTTCTGCAGCTAAACAAGATACAGGTGTCTGTAGCTCAAGTTCTTCTACAGGGCCTCTGCACCTGGCATGTAATGCAGAGATCAGAGGCTTTTTAAGCACCTGACTGCCCTGATGAACCCAGGGCAGGAGCACCCCAACACGACGCTCCCGCAATGTATGGAAACTACAGCCCAAACCAGCCCTTTCCAGGAAAAGGGAAAAGCCCTGGTGAGCACCCAGCTGGAGGGCACAAGGCCAGCTCACGCAGCCTGAGAACAACCCCAGTCGCAGCTGTGCCTCCCCGCTGGACTTACCGATGGCAGCGCGGTTGGCGGGAGCGCGGCACCAGGCAGCTCCCACCGCCCCAGGAACAGCTAAGGCAAGGCAAAGGGAAAGCACCTGTCTTTACACCATCCCTACAGCCCAGCCTCGCCCGCCTCCCAGTTCCCCCTGAGCACAAACCCCAGACTAAGGCTGCTGACGTGCCGAGGGGGTTTCCTCTGAAAGGACACATTTGTCCCTTCCCCTGTCAAGGCTGAAACTTGCCGTGCTTACAGCCTCTGGGAGGTTTTGACACAAAGCCCGCTGTCTGGTTTGCAGCACTACTCGTTTTCCAACTCACACTGATTTCTTATCATTTATTTAAGGAGATAAGATTCATCTGCTAAAGCTCGAAAGAAGAACTTCCATTATTTTGTCTTACTCCCCCAAGCAGAGCCAGGTTCAACTTCTGCTTGCCTAGCCGGGAGCCTTGTGCCCATCCTCACAAACCTCACTGTCTCTGCTGCCTTTCTTCTTTCTGGCTCTGGTCTGGAACACCCTCCTCGCCATGTGATTGTTGCAAAGGCTTCTCCCAGCCCTTTTTTTTTTTTTCCTGATATTTTTAGAAAGTAGCTTGCTTTGGTTTCACTGTCTGGGGCTGACTGCTTTTTGCCACAATTGAACTCATCCCTCTTCTTCTGTGGAGAGCGCCCCAGAAAAAAACTGCCTTGGTTGGACTGGGTCGCTCGGTGGGCAGCTTCTGCGTAAAAAAGCAGAGTGGAAGTTAAGGGGCATCACACACAGCCCTGTTAACTGTTTGTGGACGTGCAACACTAACAGCGTGGCTTTTCGTGTGGCCAAAGTCTGGATTATGTTAAAAACCTAAAAACACAAGAGCATAATGATAAAAATTGATAGCAAACTAGGTGAATGCTGACTGGTTTAGCTTTGAGAAATGCAAAAAGCCCAAACCTCAACAAAAAACCCCGAAAGCCAAAACCCCACGCACATGCTTTCTTCCAGAAAACCCTCGTTTCTCATTTGCTTTCTCTCTGCAGCTTCACGGGAGTCACATCGCCCTTAGGAACGTCAGCAGGAATTATTTATTGTCTTGCGAGGGGAACGAACCTCTCCGGTGAAACGCTCCCAGCGGGGCAGAGCGGCGCTCCCGTGGGACAGTCTCGCCAGTGAAGGGAACGCGACCTCTCGAGCCCGCCTGGAAGAGGGCAGGGCGAGCCCTGAGGCGGTGGCGAGAAGCCCAGCTCCGCTCCCCGCCACGGGCGTCTCACCCCCCGGCACCGGCCGAGCCCGAGCCCGAGCCCCACAGCCCGCGTACCCGCGCGGATGGCATCGCCCTGCTCTCCTCGGCCGCGGAGGACACGGCCGCCGCCACCAGCACGGGTGTCCCACGGCCGCGGCGCGGGCGCCGCTCCCCACGCGCGGCAGACAGGGGCGGGGGGGGGAATGGGGTGAAGCCCCCGCACTCCCCCGCGGCGAGGAGCAGCGCCCGGCCCAGGGGCTCTCACCGCCCGGAGCACGCCCGCGACGGCGGGGACGAAGGGGGCCCGCCGCGGCCCCCACGCGGGACGCCCCCCCGCCGCCCCTCCTTACCCGCAGCGCCGCCAGGTCGATGCCGTCCAGGCTGCGGGCGGCGCAGTCCCGGGCCATGGCGCTCCGCCGAGGCGCGCAGGACCGCGGCGAGCCCTCAGCGGCGCCCCCGCCGCCCCGAGCTAACGGTCCCGCGGGCGGCCCACGGCGGCCCGGCCGTGCCCCGGCGAGCGCAGGAGGGCGGGCATGCCCGGCCGGCCGGAAAGCCCCCCCCCACCCTGCGCGCAGGCAGCCCCCGGGCCGGGCGGCCGCCGCCGGCAACTTTCGCGGAGACGGTTCCTCGGGAAAAGTTTGCGAGGAAGTGACGTGCGGGGGTCGGGGCCACCTGCCGCCGGCGGGGGCGGCCGCCACGCGCTCCCCCCACGCGCGCTCCCCCCCCCACGGGGGTGGCAAGGGGGGGGGGGGGGGATTTGCAAGCGCTCCCGCGCGCGCGCGTGGCGGGAGGGTGGCACGCGCTGCCCCCCCACTCCCCCTCCCCGCGAGCCGGCGTGTGCACGCGCCGCCCCACGCGCGTCCCAAACCCCCCCCCCCCGCCAGAGCCGGTGGCGCGCGGGCAGGGAGAGGGCCGGGAGCGGGGAGACGACACCCTGCAAGCCCCCGCGCTCCCCCCCGGGGGTTGCGCTCCCAGACAGCCCCCGGAGCACAGTCTGTGCCACGGGGCTGCAGGACATTCCACCCGCCATAAAATCCCCAACACGCGAAGAAGCCCCCCTCCAAAATCCCAACAAACTGCATGGAAAAAAAGGAGCACCGCGCACAAACGCTTCTGGACCCTTTCCCCGAGGTGACCGCGCACACGAGCCCACGGGGGCGACGGCAGAGCTGCCCACAGCCCCGGGCTCGGAGCCTTCGCGCTGCCCACGGCAGCCCCGGGGGGAGCCCGGCCCCGCGCCCAGCACGGGCAGCGGCACGTCCCCCACGGCGCGGGGCAGGACGGCAACCCCGTCGAAGCTCGAGGGCGGCGCGTTACCACAACCTCTGCTGCTCATTACAGCTTTCGCCCTGTAATTACGACCGCGGAAAGAACATAGCGTACAACTGGAGTGTAGTGGGGTGGAAGGACTGGTGGATATTTTTGGGCCTCGTATTTAGAGGCAAAAAAAAAATATCAGTGGAAACGCACGTTACTGAGATAAAGCCCTTAAAGATTCCCAAACGATGCTCAGGGCTGGGACGTTGTCCCCTCACAGAGAGCGAGCAAAGGGGCCAAAATTCTGCATTGGTATTTTCACAATCACAGAGGTGACATCAAGACAAAGTGGCCAAAGCATCTTCGGTGCCTGTTAGCACACCACGGCGGATGCCATGCCAGTGGCGGAGCGGCGGTGTTGTAATAAAAGCATTTGGCAATTTCCTTGAAAGAAATGCTGATGCATCGTTCAACTTCAAAGTATTCTTTTAAAGCAGCCCACACTGGGTACCTTATCTGCTAAAGCGACCCTGTCTTTTTGGTCTCCGTCCGTCTGTAGGCCAACGTATTGATGCGCTGCTAACACATTTGAGGCCGATTGCCGCATTAAAGCGTAAGGTTGTTGAAGAACTAAACGTGCGATATGCAGCTATGCACGACGGGGCAGAAATCCCCACGCCGTGAGAGCCCAGCCCAAGCCCCTCTCCGTGCCCAGGCCGGCCACCCGCTCTCCCCTGGGCAGCGGTTGGAAAATTCTGGCCCTCACGTCACCTTTGACAAAGTTAAGCACACAGTTTTGCTCCCTTCCTGCCTTACATAAATCCATCATTAGCCTTTCTGCCTGTGTTATTTCTCACAATCCTCTTTATCTCTTCTCTAACCTTCGGGCTGTCCTTTGTCTCCTGCCACTTTCCACTTCCTTCCTGCTTCCCTGGTGAGAACTGATGTGAAATTCCCGGCTGCTGTCTACCAGACGCCCTCTCTCTTGCTCCATCTCTTAAGATTCTTTGCCGAAATTAATCCTACCTGCCTTGCTTGCCCCTGGTGAGTGCATCAACCTGAGGATTAATTTCCACTTGACAGAAAGCTCTACTCAGAAATGATATGAAAATCTGGTTTTAGAAGTATAATATGGCTTGTAGTATTTCTGCAGGCATGTCTCAGTACCTCCTTGCTACGGGCATTTATCACCACCTTTCACCGCCTTCCCTCCACTGAACCCTGCTGCTGGTAGAGTTTCTGTGGACGCTCCGGTCCCGCTCGCACTGTTGCGGGCAGAGCTTTGTAAGCGATTCTTCCCTCCCGTCTTTTCCCCATAAAGGCCTTGCAGGTCCAACAGCAGCAACAGCCGGCTTTGTCGCTGATATTCACAGCAGATCTGTTGCGGGTGAAAACACCACCAGGACAGGGCAAATTTTCAGAGCAGAACCAGATTTATGAGCCCTGAGTTCTTCATCACCAGCCTGATGACAGGTCCTGCAGAAACAGAAACTGTGCTCCAAGCGTCCCCCGCGGCCTCCTGCCCTGCTGCCGCTCCAGCCCTCCCCAAAGCACCGCACAGACGCGGCGTTTGTGCTGTTGCTGACTTGCAAGCGGGCCGTCACACCTTGCTCTTCTGCATGAGGCCACATGGCAGAGTAACTCCCAGGAATCAGGAAATCCACTGCCTTAGCGCAACCTGACTGTTAATAAACTAGAAACCCACATTCGTCTTATCAGTAATAAAAAGTGAACAGGATCCCTTCAGAATAAATTCCATTTAAAAGAAAAAAAACCCAAAACACAACAAACACAAGAGACAAATAAATGCTGTCAGTACAGCTTTCCTCTCCAACAGCCGTAGTCAAACCCCTGCAGCCAAATTCAGCAACCGCAGACCTGAACATAAAAACCTTTCAAATGTCTATCTGCACGCAAAGGATGTTTTGTATTAGAAGGGAAGCGCAGGCATGAAGGGGGAAGAACTTCCTTTGTTTCAGCAGAGGAAATGCCACTGTACCCCAGAAGTACGGGGCTAACCCGGAGCTCTTCTGTCTGCATCCCACCCCACTCCCTCCCCAAACTCAGATTTGGGTCCGTAATAGTACTACTAATAGTAATTGCCCCTGCCAGATGTGACGCTCAGCAAAGGAAGAGAGCGTTTAAAGTCGAGGCTCGAACTGACGTGCTGGCTCCTTTCCTTTAGCTGTGTTTACGCTGGGGTCTCAGCTACAGGTGTGAAGCTGGCAGAAAACCACCCCAAAAGATAACTCATAAGAGAACAGGATTTCCGCTCTGCAGGAAATAAACAGCTTCTTAAAATGTGGTTTCAGTCTGAATTGGACAAACTGACTCTTTTCAGAACTGTAAATTCAGAGAAATTACCACTCAGAAAGACTCAGACACAGAGGATCTACTCCTTGAAACTGATGCTGCTCAGGGAACGGACATCCCTGCCGCTTCCACGGCTGCGGGAACAGCCCGGCTCAGCAGCTCATGCCACGTCCGTGACTCCAGAGCCAACCCTCTGCATAAACTTCCCGGCATTTTCAGGATCCAAATCCCAGCTTCAAACAGGGAGCTCAGAAACCCCAAAGCTCAAGTTCGGCTCTCTGCTATAGAGGTAGGAGGCAAAACCCCCGCTTTGAGCTTCGTGGCAGAGAGCCAGAGCCCGACCCCAGCGTGCCGGCCCTCCCCAGCACTTGCTCCAGCATCAGACAGGATCCCTGTAAACACCAGCTTTCCTTGGCACCAAAGCATTCCCCAAGAGATTTATTTTGCTGGAAGTTTTCTCAGCCTCTGTAAGGAAACGGCATTCTGCCAGTGCCAGAGGTGCCTGACCGGACTGACGCAGACTCTAACGCTCAGACCTCAGCACCTTTCTCCCAGAATAAGAATCCTTTATAAAATTCCCCATGACTTTTGGTTTTTATATGAACTAGAGATTTTAGACATCTCTTTAGTGTTTCTTTGGGGCACAACCTTTAGCTGAGAGGCAGCTAAGTGACACAAAATGAAATCTGCTTGTAACTACAGACTTCACCCTCCGCTTCCAGAAGCTCCCTCGGGATTGCTCGAAAAGGCAGGCCCATCTTTTTGCCAAATGCTTTCAGAAACCATTTCATCCTCATGTAGTTGCACCAGAACCAGAAGATTACCAGCTGTTAAATGCCAATTACAGGAGAGTCAATGGGTGACAATGGCCAGCATGGTGTTAAGCCCAACATTCATCCATGAGTAGGGTCTCTTAGCTGCCGCTTGAATTCATTACCAGTTACAGCATCATTCTGGAAGCGATTTATTGTTACCAATGGTTTTTATGAAGTCCTGGGGTACAAAAAAAAAAAAATTGATTTATTAAGCCAGCCACTAACTTTAAAGTTGTCCCCTTCCGTTTCCAATTATAGCATGGTTTAGTACCGTGGGTGGCTTTGCTAGGCTGTCAGGAACAAGATCACACATTTAAAAACTGTCTAGGATTGTATACAGCCTGGGTATGTCTTCATGCTAGCTTGGTGGCAGCCACACAATGCCATGAGTACTGTTTGGTGAACACAGAAAAGTAGAGAATACTTTCATCAGGTCACACCTTGGAAAATGCAGTACAACTCAGCGCAACTGCTGCGAAAATTCTTTGGATTGCAGGGCAAAGATTTAAGTTTCAGGCCGTGGACACCCAGTTACTTACATTCCAATTTAGTTAAAAGATGCTAAAAGAGACGAACCACCGGCCCCTCCCCCAACCCAATCCACTCCATAACTGCAGTATTTCTGCGCCCCGTCCCTGCAGTGCTTGGAAATCACAGTAAGATGTCTTTGTTTTCAATGGATTGTTGGATCAGGCTCTGAATATTTCTCATGCTTTCTCCTTTGAACTAAAGAAAATTCCACTTCATTCCAAATACATTAAGGCTGGGCCAGAAAATCATATTTAAACTCGAATCTGTCTTCAGATTTGCACTTTGCAGAGGCTGCTGCATTAGGACTGAGAGACGGGGTTACTGCCTTGAGTAAACTGGGAATACCAGAAATCCAGACAAACAAACCAAAACAGTCATCTCCCATACAATACTCAATAGCACATACAGTAGTTTTCAGCTCTTTAAAAATTAAATAACTTTTTTCAGCTCCTGGCAGCAGTGCTAGTTTAGTTTCACAGGATATCCAAAATGAGACCAAACAGCTTCCTTCCCAAAGGATTCCTGAGTGGACAGGCAAGCTGGAAAAAGTGCCTCTCACTACTGTAATCACAGCCAGGATGTCCACCTCATTTCCCAGGGTAAAGCTTAAAATAAAGGTCTCCCACAAAACTTGCATTAGTCCCAATGCTGGGACTCACTGGCATTCTTGCAGAAATGTATTTTCTTTTCAGTTGCACAGAAACGAGCCTGCCCGAGGAAAGCGTGTCCCAATACACTCGCACACAGAGAGCAAGAGGAACCCTGGCCTTGCGGGACTGATAACCCTCTTTCAGTGCATGACCCGTGACTTCACAGCATTGTTTCAGCACAGCCCTTCGGAGTTCCTCAAGTAAGAACGCTGCTGCTGGAAGTTTCCCGGCAGCCCAGCACACGTCCCTGCTATCCCTAACAGCCACACAAACACTTTCAGGGAGAAGAGTTGTATTTTGCAGAGTGATGATATTTTGCACTTCTGGCTTTTAGACTCTGTTCCAGCGCCGATTGAATCCTCAGTTGTGATTTTGTGCAGTAATACACGAATCATACAGATAACTGTTTCCCTGTGTGAAAACTATTTCTATCACATTGTCTCCCCACAAAAGTTTTTTCCTGCTCTGGTTTTCTTTTCTACGTCACCGGGTATTTCACTTCGACTGTATGCCTACAGGCTGGCTGGCAATTTTGCAAAATTAAGAGCTAGGTAATTTATTGAAATAAATTGAACTCACACATTTTATATCACTATTGTATATTACTATTGTGCAGCCATCTGCCTAGCTGCAAGTTCTTCCCTCCCATCTTCTGCAAAGTTATTTCTTCATTGAAAGTGGCAACCATTTTAAACGTTTTGCAGGGAACAGTAGCTATATGTTACTAGGTCATCAGATCCCAATGGGGTTTATGAATACCATAATGAATTTCAGCCCAACATCTGTCTGCTCTGAAACAGATGCAATTATGGGGAAAAAAAATAGCTGCTGCCTCTTCACAAGCAGATTTCTCAGTAGAAAACCCAAAATACAAAGAAAACTGACATAGCATAGTTTAATCGCTACCACATTAAATTTATCACTCAAAATATAATGTGGCACACGCTTTTTTTTTGTGAAAGCAAGACAAGTTGTGGTAACTTTTCTGGCAGAGAGGCAGAGGGTTTTTTTGACTTTTAGAAAATCTTGCAGGCATGGTTTTGGTTTTGCCAACCAAATGCTAACCTTGGATGACTCAGACCACGGTTCCCTTTTATCCAAACCACTAAAGTTTGGTGGTTAGCCAAGAAGGAACTGGTATCTGAATCACCCTTGGTTTAGAGGAGTTGTCAGATAAAAGTCTTGGGCGTGGGGTTTTGGGGCAGGGTGTTGGTTGGGGTTTTTGTCCCCCTCTTCCCCAAAGAAAAAGAAATTCAACAAGTTTAGAAGTGGGGACACCTTTCAAAGTACTTGAGAAAAAAATTAAAAATTCAACTTTATTCTATCTTTTTAACCTTTTCAATGTCATGTGTCAGTCTGGGTACATTCTCAGTAAATTAAACAGATTTTTTCGGTCGTGTTGCAAGCCTAACCTGTGCCTCACAAAATTACACAATTTTAACCTTGTCTTTAGCTACAAAAAAGCCTACCTCGTTGCTCAAGTCCCAGTTACATATCTGCAGTTCCCAGGCCCCCTGCTTCTCCTTTTCTTAGAGGAGGGAAAAAAAAAAAAGGCAAAAGAGGAACTGTAATTTATGAGCCCCCATCCAGCCCTCTGGAACAAAACCTGCCCTCTGTGACCTATTAAACATCTTCAGGGAAGCCTCCTCTATTCTCACTCCAATTTCTGTTTAGTTCCAAGTTGCTTTTCATCTCAGTAGTTTGTCAACTTCGAACATTTCAAACACATTTGGATGTCCCAGCACAGTGCCTGAGCCTTTTAAATCCCCCTCTTTTCCTCAAGGGAAGTGTATCCCGTCGTTGGGATGTTGCCCAATTTATTTTTTTTCGTGTGTGTGACTGCTGGATGGGAAAGGCAAGGGGAAGCTCATTTGAGCCTTGAGCAACAGAGTCCTCTTCCAACACTAACTCATGAATAAGTCTATGCCTTTTCCTGCATATCCTTGCCAGTCCTATCTAAACATTCTCTATCTTTGTATATTAATAACCAGCATACAACTTCCAGCCAAGTTTCAACTATGTCTGTAACACCACGCTCAGTCTGGTAACAGGCAACACGGCTCTCGTGAGGGTCTGTCAGTGTTCTCGTTGCACTTTACAGCGCATCTGGGAAAGCCGTGGGTAGGTGCGCTCGCCTTGATGTTGCTGCTGCACAGCACAGCTGTCAGCTGAGACTATAAACATTTTAAAAATTAAATTTGACAAGTTGTTTAGTGGCTTGAGAAGAACGGGAAGTCTCTGTACATCCGCCAGTCATTCACTGATATTTAGTCATGGAAGTTTTGTGGGCAAGGAATGTGTTTGTGCAGGTCCGAGACCGGGTGTATTCACTGTTTTTATCGATAACCTGGAAGCAAATACCAAATAATCGCTGCTTAGTTCAGAGAGGGCACAAAGAGGCAGTGCGGCAAGTGGCACTGGGCTGCACTATACAGCATGCATGGCTCAGTAACCTATACGCATTTAAACAATATTCATCTTAATAGCAGCTCGTACCAGGCTACGCGCAAGCCCAGCTTGCACGTGGTTAGTGGAAGGGCTGGGGCACAGACCCTCCTTCCCACGCCAGCCCAGCTGCACCCAGCACGGCCTGGACGCTGCCCAGAGCGCTGAATCCCAGAGGCACTCGCAAACTATATCAAACAGAGTGAATCTGTGGGAATGTCTTGGTGCAATACTGTGGCAAAAGGGCTGATGGGATCATGGCTGCATAAGCAGAGAAGGAAGACTAGGGAAGGGACTTTACCGCCCGTACGGCTTTGCTGAGATGGGTGCTGGAACAGCAGCTCCAACATCTTTCTGATAATGCGCAGAGCGGACATAAAGACTTGGATTCAGTGCAAGGAAGTGGCACAAAAATTAACAACTGAGGACAAAATGGCTTAGTGTGCCCACCTTGAATAGCTACAGCTCTTACCTTATTAAAAAGAGAAGTGACTTTGTATTTTCTCCTAAGGAGAAAGTAGTGGGCATTTTAATCACAAAAGACATAATGAGAGCCAGTAGCTGAAGCAGAAGCCAGACAATAAAAAAACCTAAAACCCAACAAAGTAGAAACAAAGGCACCACCTCTTAACAGACCTGTTGGTTTCCATTTCTCATGGGTCTCTTGCTCTCTGGTTCCTAGGGTAAGGGCAAGAGTGCTCAGACCTCCCCAGATTACAGCTGCTTTCAGCAGTCGCTCAGACTGTTTCACTAGCCCAAACTAACGGGTGAACAAGATGTCCTCACCATTGCAGCTTCTGTGCCACCCAGGAAATCCGTCCCCTGTGGAGGGAGGGCTGCCCGGCTGCTTTACAGTAGCTGAGTCACAGCCAAGCCCAGAACTGGCACCCTGTAGCGCATTTGGGCTTAGCCTTCCAGCAGGGAGAATCGGGGATTTAAAGCAGCTTCCTTTTCCACAGCAGCTTAAGTTCTTTAAGGAGTTTAGCTCCATAAACCAATTAAGCATCTTTAAGTCCTGGAGCTCTCATACCTTCTCCAAGCAGTTTGCATGCTTACATTGCTTTAAAGGGCGAAAGCTGATTTCATCTAGCTGAGACCTGAGCATCTTATGAGGTCACGGGGCGAGCAATCCCAAACAGAGTCAGCGAGTCTGGAATCCTCTGCAGACCAAATCTGTGGTGCTGCACTGCTGTGGCCTCATTTCTGCAAGCAAATTCTTACAGGTTTGGAAAAGGCCAACGTCACCTTTAATTCTCAGCTTTCCAGAAGCCTCAGTTCTAGGTTATAAAGTAATAGATGGCCCAGGAGCTCATAAACTTTACACGCTAAGAGTGGGAGTAAACCAGCTATTATCCACATTTACACATCCACTGCGGGAGTACAGACAGACATAACTGGTGTGTCACCCCCTCGAGCCCCATCCCAACGCCTTATCTGCCCTTCCTGTCTTCTTCCTTTGGTTTAGTTAATACTAAAGGAAGGAGAACACTAATACAGTCATTTGATATTTGAATATGAAAGCTTACAACCAAGTCTCTGAAGTACTGTTTTGGGCTTTTTTGTTTGTTTTTTTTTTTTTTTTTAAATAGACAAATCAGCAATATCTTGACAGCCAGAAAACCACATCATAAAATTTTATGTGCCTCTATCACCAGCCCCCTTTCTTTCCTGTAGGACATACCCCGCATAGCTAGATGTATTTATATATAAAGTATATAGACCTGCCATATATATACATAAATAAAATTATACTGCTTATCTCCTAAATGCTGTAATTTTCATAGATGCTCTTTTTAAGTCAGTTAATAACCATACATCATTATGTTGTGTTAAAATACAGTTTTTAACTCCTGCACAGGAAAAACAACATGCCGCGGTAACAACGTGATTCTGTAAACAGTTGTGGATTAACATTCAGTGACCACTGAATCTTCTCTGTGATTAAAAATCCCCACCAGCTGCCCAATCTGCTTTTGTCAGTAAACTCTGCGTCATTTTATAGCAATAAAAATACAGTTCGCCCACTCACTTGAGGTCAGTCATGTGCTTATGCCTGAAAAGCAGCATTTACACCAGCGTTATGTGAAGGGCAGACCTGCTCCATTGCTCTGGAGCTGCTACTGCTGTTGCTCACTTACAAGGTCACCATCTCCATTTCTTTTAGAACAGTGACAAATCATCCCAGAAAATGCCCCATCCATCAGCTCTGCCTGCTCAGCACCCTGGTAGTGCCCTCTGCATTACCTTCACCCGAGGGGGATGTGGCACTGAGGCAGAGCCCACAGACCCTGAAGCAGATCTGGGGGTGCTGGATCTTTGCATGGGCTTTCCAAGGTGAGCCCTGCCCCAATAAGGCACTTTGTGCAATTCATCACCTGAACCCAGCTCATCAACAGGTCCAACTGTAGCTCTAACCATGAAACTTCCCAGCCTAACCCCCGCGCCGCCCCCCCCAACAGAAGGCATCTCAGCAGTTCCTCCCTCCCTGCAAACACCAGCGTTTCCTGCAAACACAGGTGCTATTTCAAAAACTTACCTCACCTTTGATTCAAAATTCCCCAAGGCCACACAGCTCTTACTAAAGCATTTCCAGCATAACTGTACCGACCAGCTCAGACTGTGCATTCCTCATCACAAAGCCAGCAGCACTCTCCCAGTGCCTCGAGCTCCGGGGGGGAACATACAACCCCCTGCCCAAAGCTGAACTACCCCATCAGGCAGGGACCCAGCTGCCAGCAATCATGGCTGATAGAGAAGGTGAACACAAGTGGGGCTGGTTTGCACTGATTTTGTATTTGCCTCTTTGATAAAACTTTCACATGTGCCCCTTCCTTGCCGAGACAAAGCGGGGGTGTCTTTGTGCAACTTGGGGACCTACAGCAACTGCAGCTATTGCTTGCATTTTGCAATGCAGCCGGTCTGCTGCAGCACAACAGGAGTCACGGCCTCGCACAGCAATGCCCTGCACCGTGGTCCATCACGCTTCCTCTAGAGCTTTGTGCTCCATCAGTTTTAGGGCACCCCAGCTGCTACCTGGAGGACAGTTTCTCTTCCTCTGTGTGAGGAGCAGCTCCTGCACCCCGCCTGCCCTGTGAGGAGGCTTGTGCTCACCCTGAGCAACCAGGGCAGGAATGGAGCCCTAAGCACTCCCAGCCTGCAGCCGTGCCGCACTCCGCGCACGCTCTCGCTCAGGAACTAGTGCCCACCGGGCGCCACACACCCCGGTGCCTTTGCAGAGCACACCTCATGCCGTGGGCTGTCCACCTTCCTCCTCCACCCTCACGCCACCACCACAGCTCCCACAGCCCTGTGTGTGGCAAGCTGTCCCCCGCACAGCCCTGGCCAGAGCCACCTCCTTCACCCGCTTGCGTTTCGGAGTGGAGCGCTGGCAAGCAGCCCGCACCAACACCTCGCGAGCTCCCGACCCACACGGGGATGAATTCCTGCAGAGACAGGTAGTCGCGCAGCAGACTGTGATGCAGCAGTGGGAGGGCAGTGACAAGTTATTTGTGGTTTTGGCCAGCCCAGCACCGTTCCCCCTTGGGCTTGACCCTAGCTGTGCTGAGCCGTTTGGGATGCAGCGGAGGCTGGCTCACCAGCCTGGCCGTGCTGTAGACTTCCCCTGGTGCAGATTAACACCCGTGCTCTGTGCACTTTCTCTTCTTTAATCTGCTCTCTAAAACCAGAGATGTTCCTTGTGGTGAGTGAATACACACGCACACGCTGTGGGTACTCACACACTTCTGAGCTGCATGCTTTACAGCACTTCTTGCTTTGAAGCAGCAATAGCACTTCCATTTTTTTCCTAGGTGTTTTTTTCTATAATTAAAAAAAAGCCAAACCAGAAAAACTTTCAGTTTAACTCTGCAATACTTGAACCCTTTTGTTCTTTTTGCTGGACTTAGGTTACCCCACAGAGATCAATTGTTTTCTTTCTTGTCCAGACATGTCTTCCTGCTCAGCCAGATAACAATTTGCTTTACTTTTGTGTGGCTGTAGGGTTTGTGTTTTCCCTTGACATTTCTGTGAACAATGTAGCAAAGGTTGGTGTTGTGTATCCCCATTCCCTTTCTTTTTTTGGCTTATTTTGATGATTCTCCCATAGTGATGCTAGCTGTTTTTCCAGTCATATTTAATCCCCTTTGTGGCCACCTCCACTTTTCCAATGCAGATGCTGGCATTAAATTCCCTGTTATCCTGTCCTAATTTCCATGTTACAACTGCTGGGAGGATAATCAGAATTTATCTATCTTTTTTTTCTCTTTGCTGCGTCCCTTTGTATTGTTTATTCTTCATCTAGACTGGGAGGGCCTGCAAGTCCTTTCATGACTATTATTTTTTCCACATGTCCAAGCTCAAACTGAGAATTAGAACGCTTCCAGGGCTGATCCTTCCTTGGCCAGCATTTCTATCGCATTTTTCTTTTTAACCTTTTGAGAGCATTTTCTGCAGTTTTTGCCTTCCCAGCTGATCAGATAGGAAACCAGAGGCGCAGGGAGGGCTCACCGGGGGCCAGCAGCCCCCAGGGTGGCTCTGCACTGGAGATGTGCTGAGGCCCTTCGCAGAGGCGCGGGCTAGGAGAAAGGTAACTGAATTTTAGTTGAGCTGAAACCCAATTGCATTTGGGGTCAGGAGGGACAATTCTGGCCTCTGGGCACTGTTAACTTTATGCTGCGACTTTTGTGGTCTTTTACAGTACAGCTGACTCTGGGAGGGTTTGGTTGGTTTGAGTGGGGAGTATGGTTTCAGCTCACTTAAAATTTGGTGAAGTCCTTGATGCCTTACCCATGTAAAACGGGGGGGGGGGGGGGGGGGGGAGCGGGCATGGTTTTGTACTCCAGATGGCAAACTGAGAATACGGCTGGTAACTCCCCTCCGTGTTAGAAGGAATCACAAGTTCTGCCAAGCTACATCACATTAACTAGTCTAGTTACAAAAACACAGACCTTGTAACTCACAGGTCTTTTTTTTTGTCCTCGGTAGAAGCTGTTGGATCAACTGAAGCCAAATGCTGAGCATTATTAGAGTCTTCCTTTTAAGCTGCTCAGGTTAATGGAACAAATTCTCATTCAAAGAGATCAGGTACAGACCCCCTAGCAACTACACTGATTTGACTCTGGCTTTTGAGTAGCACAAATTACAGCAGAATATCATTATTAATTTCAGCTGTCCCCTGTTCTGGCAAATTATCATTCATCTTCCACAATGGATATCTCAGCTGGAGACATTTATTTTATCATCTTAGTGTAAAAAAATCCCCACTGCTTCCTCCCTCTAAATTAGCAGTCTGTGATTTCCCTGGGGAAGTCTGTCTTAGGTGTAGCGCTGTGACTTACGCTTGACTAATATCACCAAGACTAGACAGGGCACCAGAACATTTTTACCTTCCAACACATACCTGAAATCTCTCACCAGGTCCATGACTGCCTGCTCAGGAGTTAGTCACTTCCTCCACAGCCTGTAGGGAAGACAGCAAAGTTAAAGGAATGTTGCTCTATTCTAACAAAGCTTAAGGTCAGTGGCTCACTGCTCACATGTACACTGAATTCATCTTACTCCGTATGAAGACTGCCCGGACTGCAGGCTAGGGTCTGATCGTGGTGCCATTAGAGCCTTCGCCTGGTTTCTTGGTGCTACCTGGTAAGATCCTGAATTAACGAAGTACCATAAAATGTAATCTCTAAATGTTACAGTGAGCCTCACTGCCCCAGTGCTGCATTTCAAGCTGCCCGTAAGGAGCCTTTCCCTTCCCGCAGCCAGGGAATCGTCTCGTGTGGCTCAGTGCAAAGTACGAGTTAAACATGAAATCATCAGGAAAATGGTGTAGTGTCTGTGCAGGGTGGCTGACGGGTCAGCAGTGATGCCCTCAGCGCACGGTAAACCTGGGGAAAAGCAGAGCAGGCTGGGGCGAGGGAGGTCAGCCCAGCGGGAGGTTTCATTCCCAGTGGTGCCAGGCAGAGCTGTATGGACATGTTGAGGCTGATGATTATCTGAGCTTGTTCTGCTTCAGCTACTTTGTGAAAACATGGCTTCCACATCACAATTTTTAAGTACCATTTAAGAAGCTAATAACTTGCTACAAGTTAAACTGGTCCTGACTAGGTTACCTGGTGATACTTTAGTCCCACTCTGACATTGTAGCTTTGCCACCAGTGCTACTCCTGTGGTGTTTGCTGGCTCAGGGGGAGTAAGTACTAGAAATCAGACACTTCGGTGAGGTTTCGGGGCCATTGACGCCTGGTGGACATGTGTATTGAAATGCTGTTGCACCTTCTGCTGAGGAAGGTGTGAACCCTGTGACCTGAATGCTGGCCCCAGATGGGCATCCCCGTGCCACCCCTTGAACACCGTACCCCTACCCTGCCGACACCAGACAATAATCCGGTCTTCGGGCTCGCTCTAGCCTCAGCCTCTTTGCCGAGCAAAAGGAAAAGGCTGCCAAAGGAAAGTCAAGGCCTGTCCACTGGAAACCTCCCCAAGATCAGCAACTAGCCTTACAGAGAAGTGACCGTTGGATGGCAGCAGCTTTGGGCAGTCAGCCCGTGGCAGGGTGATGGGCGCTGCATCTCCCCGTCGTATGGAGGCTGCCAGCTCTGTCGCTGCAGGGCACCCTGTGAGATTAGTGTCAGCCGTCTCACGTGGACACGCTGGTTTCTGCCCTTCTGCCCACTCCTGCCTCAACTTCTGTCACCATCCTGCACCGCACTTTCCCCCAGCTCTTGGGGAAAGTTTGTGCTTTATAGTCTTACTGTAAAATAACAAGAATCAGGCTTCTAAAATCAGGAAATGTCTCTGACAGGCTTCTGTGCTTTTGCTATAATCGCTCCACATGCTCCTCTGACAATTTCTGTGACCTTATTTCTCAAAAAAAAAAAAAAAAAAAGAAGAAAAGACAACTCCCGTCATCCCTCAAGTCTCAGTAGAGCTCTCCACACACTAAAGGAGAAGCAGAGGCTGCCAGCTCTCTATCTGGAGCTCTTCTTACACGTTTGTTAACCCTCAGGGTACAATGGATGCTGAGAATTACTCTTTCGTAACATTTGTTTGGCTGCCAAAAAGGAAAAATGATTAGCAGCTCAAAGGTTACATTGCTGTATTTTGCAAGAGAAGCCCTTGTCATGGGCTGCCTCTATTTTGCTGACTGCAGATGCGCTGCCACGATGCTCGGCTGCCCACGGGGCGCAGGGGCACTCTGCCCGTCTGGCTGCGCTGCTCCAGCTCTCCATCCCAGTGCTCGTGGTGCAGTGTTGGAGATTTCCACCGCTGCCCTGCAGGTGTGTGTCCTCTCCTCCTCCCATGAACAGCAGCGCCCAGACCTTGCGAGTGGTGCCCAGACCTTGCAAGCGGTGCCCAGACCTTGCAAGCGGCCACCTGAGGCCTCATCTCCCACTTAATCTGTATGACTGCAACCAGCTTTATACTGCACATAAAACACTCTCTGCCACAGGCAATGCTATTTCTACACCTTCTCCAGGGACTTCAGTATCTTAAAGACGAGTAAGATGATGAGTTTATAAGATACAGTTAATGGTTTAAAAAAGGGATTTAAAACAGATTGCTCAATTAATGACTATTGTTATTGTTTTCTTTATTAGCCCCTTATTAGCCTGTTTCCTGGGGGCAGAGCTGTTTGGATAGGATTTACCTCTCTTTGGACCCTGGGGAGCTCAGGAATTGAGTGCCGTAAATAGTTTTGGTAGTCCTCTCATGGACCTCGGAGCAGGCTGCAGTGACCACGAGATGCTGAAGCCATTGCGTCCAAGCAGTGCCCATGCCCTACACATCCCCACCAGCTGCTGGCATGGGCATGTCTTCCAGGCAGGCGGCGGGGGGCTCCAGCCCCTCACGCACTCATCTCCTGCCCCTCTCCACCCCGAATCGCCGCTCCGTAGCACCTCTCGGATACACTCACCCAGCCCGACTGCCTCTGCCACGCCGCTCTTCTCACAGGGCACTCCTGCTCGTATTTCACAGCTGGGGGAGTCTGCCAAGGACAAGCCAGGTCAACCAAGTTCATGAACGTCCTCCTTTATTTTGCTGTCTCAGGCTCCTCTCTTTTGTTCCACAATGAAGGGGCTGCTTTGAATTGTCCGTGCACTGAGATATACCTACACCTGCGTTGGTCTTAGGCATTTTGCAAGGAGAAATTGTTCAGAAGAGTAACTGAAAACTTCCAGCCCTGGATTGAAGCCTTCCTCACAGACTGGTGCTGTCATATCACAGATGCTTACTCTGTTCATTATGTTGATGGGTGTTAGCAATGAAGTTTGAACTTTGTTCAGATTTTCCCCGAGTTTGGCAGTGTAAGAGCCAGAGCTCTGATCTGGGTTCAGGCTGGTTGTTAGGTACAAATTATCTGTCAGTCCCATTTTTTCCCCCTCTGTCTCCTTTTGCCAATAATTTGCTACAGCACAGAGATTTCCTGTCATCTCGTCATTCTGCGTCCTTCCAAAGTCACTTCACTGCCGATGATTAGCTTCTGTCTCCACCTCGCTGCGGTGAGCTGCTGATCCCACAGGGAAGCGTCACGATTCGCTTTGGGAGAGCTCTCCCGTGTCCCCCAAAACAGCCGCGGCACGACCCACTTAGGAGACATTCAGAGGTTGTTCGCGCAGACTGGAACAATCTTTTTCTGTTGGACAAGAGAGGATGCAGCCACAGAGCCAGGCCGAGGCAATCTGCTGTGAAGGTGTCAGTCCGGTCGAGGGAATATTACCTACTGGGCAGAGCTCCGGACTGGGAGACAGTGGGCATGGCCCCAGGTCCGCCTTTGTTTTTTGGTAGGATCTTGGGCAAAATGGATCCTAACCCCATTTTTCATCTGCTAAAGGGAGGATGAAAACATTTCCCCAGCAGAATTAGGTGTTAGATTAATTGTTTCATGATCATAAAGCCTTTGATATCTTTTAATCAAAGAGCTGTTAAGGGTTTTAAAGGTTGCTATAATTTGCGGAATAGATGTTAATTTTCTGTGCACAGACTACACAGAACACGGACTCTTTAATGTTATTTGGGGACTAAGTATTAAATGTTCCCTTTTAGGTGCTTGCAGAAGTTACCTTTAAGCCACATATACACACTGATTAGAGTATTTTGTACTTTAAAAGCTTCTTCACATCTCATTAGACCCTCTCTTCTTGAGTCAACTCATAAGAGGCTGATTTACATTAAGTCTAGGCCGTATCAGGGTCTGGATTTCTCATGAAAATACGTCTTGGTAGTAAAAGCAAAGCCCCTTGTGCTCTCTGCATGAGAATCACTAATTCTCTTCTCCACATCATAAATCCCAGGGCATGCTCTGAATCCCAAATAATTTCGCTTTAGAAAGAAATGAGGCACACTATTCTACCTTCGACAATTTTCATTCCCACCTTGGCTTGCCCACATTTCTCCATTAAAAGAGGGCACCAGAGACTTTGCAAATCCCTCTATACTGTATGAGCACAGTCTGAACTGGTGCTATATTCTCTAGGCATTGCCCAGCCAGATATTGAGCCCACCCTGTCATGCGTGAGCACGGCGGGTACCCCACTGCACATAAATGTAGCCCTGTTGGTCTACCAGCTCCGACAGCTTCAGCAGTAGCTGTTGGTGCTCTCACTCCAGCAAACCACTTTGCATGCCCACAGCGGAAACTTGCAGCCAGGAAAACATTTGCCACCCACTGCTGTGTACAAAGGAATTATTTCACAGTCTTAAAAGAAATTGCAAAACTCATCTAGTATAAAATACATTTTTTTGTCTTTGTTTTTGTCCTGAAGAAAGCTCTTAAAACCTTGTAAAGCCAATTACGCTCTATCAAAATGAATTAAGAGGAGTTGTTTATAGAATACCTACCGTGAGAATCTGGCTCAGCTTAACAAACTGTATTTTTATTATTATTTATTTGCTTTCCTGCTTGGTCGGTAGTTGTACAATGATACTGCAATGAAGAGAAAATGCTGACAAGTCATGTTCTGCTTCTATTGGCAGTGTTACTGTTTTATATTTAAATGACAAATATCCTGGCAAAGCTCCGTAACTTTTACTTTATGTTACCTTTTTTCAGACATTGTTTTATGCCTCTTTGGAGCAGCCTTATTAACTTCTGAATTTCTCCAGTGTCATTGAAATGATCAAATGGCTTCTTGCGGTAAGCATTGCAAAGCTGTCCTTCCTTCACCATCACAAACACTTCACGTCGTTTCTTTAGGGAAGCAAAGTACATTTCAGAACAGTGTTCTTAGTGTTTGCAAGAATGTGATGTACCATTACTTTTCATTTTCAAATTTTGCTTTCCTCCTGTAACAAAGTATTCCAAAATTCTGTATTTTTAACATTTGCTGTGCTAACTAGTGCCGAAATGGAACTGTTTTAATCACTATTATTTATGAAATTTCAAAACCTTAAATACTTTCAAGACCATGGAGGAAGGTGCTTTTCTTATTTTTTCATTATTTTGTAAGCAAATAGACCAATATTGATTACTTAAATGAATATCATCATACTGTTCAGGTACCCATTTTCCTCCTGACCTGTGCGAGGAAGGGCCCGTTGACTCACTGCCGCCTTGGTGCGGCTCTTCCAGCTTTGCTGCTCAGAGCAGTCGTTATTTCTCGCAGTCCTCACGTTGGTAATACAAGAACTGAGGACCAGGACTAATTCCCATGGACTTTTGATAGGATCTGACTCCTGTGTGGCTTAACTGCTTTGGACCAACAGGCTCTGGCTTTGATTGCACTGCTCAGCAGACTGCAAGAGTGAGACCCCCCGGGGACAGTACCAATGCAAACTGATACAGCACCCAGCAACTACATGTTGCAAGAGCTGCAGAACTGCTGTTGGGACAGTCCTAAACAGTAATGTTTGGTAACCGCTTTCCTCCTGACTCTGGACTACGCTTATTGGAAATGTACATCTGATGGAACGGGGCAATGGCAACAGCGAGCAGTTTGGTTTGCTGAAATGCCAGAGCCAGAAGTTGTACTCTCCAGCGATGGGATCCACTGCACTGCAGAAACTGGTCACCTCATCCACCTCACCACAGGTGATCTAGTAACACTTCTGGCATTACATGCGAGTTTCAAACCCACAGCACCAGCAGAAAGCATGAGTTTTTACTTTGTGGGGAATTTCCACAAGCATAAAGAAGCAGCTTTTTTTTTTTTTTTTCTGTGGAAGAAACCAGTAAAGTTTCTCATCCAACAGGAAACTGAAATTTAATTCTAAAATTATCAAGACAAGGGTTCTGAAGCAAGTGAGCTGGCAAGAAATTATATTTTTCTGGGGAACTTTGCCCAACATCCACTGAATAGTGGACAAACATGATGCATTCATGCAAGAGCTGTCATTGTGCTATGCTGAATCAGTGTTTCTGCCTGGAAAACCCACGGACTCTGACTGCTCTCTTCTTCCTCCTCCTTCTTCACACTCTCCACTTATTTCTTAGCGTCCCAGTAACTTTGCAGCCCCAGCATGAACCTCAAAGGGTGCAGAAAAGAAGAAGGGTGCACAAAAGGAGATGCACAAAATGCTGCATGGAGGTAGAGGTTTCTTGCAGATAGTGTTCCTAACCAAGCTGTCCCATGGCCGCTGCCCATGGGGTAAGCTCCCAGTTGCCCAACTGGGACACAATGAAAAAAGCCATTGTTCTCCTGTCTACCATTGAGCTCCCAGGGAGATGTCACCGCCAGGCTAATGAGCATTAAAGACTTTCTCTCTTGTAACCAGGACCGTGAGACCTGACGGCTGTTCTGCCATGATACTCACATCTATTCAGAGAGCGAAATCGGAAAAGCTGCTGAGGCTCTCCATAAGGGCACAATTCTAAAGGCTGCTAAATGCTGTGATTTCTGGCACTGAACTACTCTTCCAGGCCCCTGCTTAGTAAAGTATTTCTCACTGAATTAAGGGGAATTTAAGTATGTGCTTATGCATTTGGATGAACAGAGAAAGCCTGTTGAATCAAAGGAACTACTAACAGCAGAATAGAAGCCCTTAAAAATCATGTGGTTTTTTTCCTAAAAGTATCTGTTATTTATTCCCAAGTCCTTATCTTGTTTATAACAAAGAATGAACAAAATTCCTTTCCCAAGGCTGAATAGTCCTGGAGCATATCCGCACCCAACAGGGACAAAAATAAGCTTGATTTCAGGCAGATTAAATAAGCAAACGCTTCTTAGTCTCTTGATTTCTTTCTCTCCCTTTTGTCTTTTTTATTCCTCTGTACACAGTAAATCTAAGGGGTTAGGGCCTTATCCAAAGTCTGCTGATCTTGATGGAACTCCTTCTGTTGGCATGAATGGGTTTTGGAGCAGACCTGTACGTAGAGTATGACAACATCTTTATACAGGTTTCTCATCCACTGTCTAGAGAAAGGAATATCAATTATTAAAACACTGGTCCAGCACACAGCCCCCAAGAACTGTCAATATTCACTCTACTTTGTTATTTAATTTAAAATTACCCTGTTTTCTCTCTGAACTTTCTTTAGGAGCACAAAATCTGTAGAGGCTGAATAGGTTTCCAATTTCTAGCTCATTTTATATACAACCTTCAAACCGTAATTGCTTCTGAAGCACATCACACACAAAGGTAAGTATACAAACAGTAGTTTCCAAGCATTATAATAAACCATCTTCAAAATGAAGGTGCCCCAAATCAGAAGCCCTACGTGGTTGCAATAAGGATGTTTGCTGCTGGTGATTTTGTCGCTGGGGAAGCACAGCCCGACAAGCCAGGGGTGGCGAGGGCTGCACAGCTGCACAAGCGAGATGCTGCTCCAAGCACTGTCAGGGTAGTGCCCTGGCCGCTTCCCCGATAAATCCAGCTGAGTAAGTACATGGCTTTGGTGAGAGAGGAACGCAAAATGCCCTTCTGCCCTTCTAGTTCAGCTAACGAAGTTCACATGAATGAGCCAGAACATTTTTGCCACCAAGGCCCTGATCCAGCTGTCACTGCCGCCATGAGGGACCCCGCTGGAGGGTCGCTACAGGGGCGACTTTCACAGCGGGACAAGCTCCCGATCTCTGGGCCACCCAAGTCCCACCGATGGATGCATTTCACTGTTTGACTGTATTTTTCCAGACCCTTAAGCGCTACCTCGGAAACACTTGGCCTCTAGCATGTCATACCAGTATTACGTGACACTGAGTCAATGAGGGGCCTCCTGAGCTCAGGTCCCCATCCCCACACTAAAAGCAGAGGGGTACAGGCCGTTCCGATTCATGTATATATTGTCATAGTACTCAATACACACTTTGAAATCTTAAAGCAGATTGTGACTTGTCGTCTATAACTAAAAGATATCGATACACAGACACATAATGTGCTTTTGCAAAATGACAGAAAAACTGTTCTTTTCATGTTACCTCAATGCATACATGACTGCATTTTGCTTTTTAATAGCTACTGCTCTAAGAGATATATTATCATCAGGTAAATGAATTTGCTACCCATATTTAGTCATTGTAAATAAAAGAAGCAGACCAACCTGCATATGTTTTTTTTTCTTTTTTTGGAGTTTGCATGCTTAATACAGAACTAGTAGGTTTAAGATCTCACTGAACATTCTATGTGAATTAACCAGATTCTAGAGTAATGTGGAAAGGAAAATAATGAAAAGTACAGCTTTTCATTTAAACATATGCAGCTCTTTTCATGCAGGGTTTTCTTTTAGGTTTTTTTTTTCCTTTTTTTAAATTACACTTTGCATTAAAGAACATAGCCAGTGTAAACGCAGTCTGTAACACTTATAAAACAGTGCAAATTTTGTAAATTTCTGGAAGGAGGTTGAAATACATATATTTATAATGGAGGTAAAATCACTTTCTTTCTCAGTAGAAAAATACGTATATTAAACACCTATATGTTTGGAACTTAACTTCACAAAAGAGCAAGTTATAGTCCTATACTGTGTAATAAATTAACATATTTTCTAGATTTCCATTTTCGGTGTTAGTGTCAAATGCATAATAATGCTAGAAAAAACAAGAGAAACATGTATGGTTTAGAACCTAATGAAAATCTTACAGATAATAACTGGTGTAAGAGGGCACAGAATAAAGAACTGGGGAAAGAAGCAATGGAAAAATACCGACCTCTATGAATTATTGCACATTTGAGATCATTCTCATGGCCTTTGGGCCAATTCTGGATACTTTTAAGTCTTAGGTCAGTGTTTGTTTCCATTTGACTGTAGGGTACAATTTAGGAACCACTGCAAAATGTCAAGGATTTACTGAACTTGTTTGCTGATGAAACCACAGGCAGCTGAGTGCAGAGTGCTAACTTTTATTCATGCAGTCAAAGAGAACAATGCTAAAAACATACTGGAATACAGGCAAGGTTGCCTGCCATAAAAATATTTTTGGGAACTTGCTCCAGCAGATCTTATTGAGACAAAACTCTCATGTCTACTGTGTTTTCATTAAAGCTGTGCCAAAAACTGCAAAATTGGCTTCTGCCTTCATTATTTAGAGCTTTTTCCTTGAATACTGTTGCCTCCATGGTCTGACTCTGCAACCCTTAATCAACTGAGTATGGAAATCTCCATGAAACATACTGGTCCAAAGACAACTCAACTCGCTGAGTAGCAATGCTTGATGCTGAGTACCTGTATAACACGTCTCATCCACAAGCAGCAAGAATGCTTTTCATGGAAGATAAATGACAGTATCCTATTTGACTGATGGGATCACTCACATAAGTGAGAAATGCAAGACCTTACCAGCTGCTTAAAATTATCACTTTTCACTCGTTGCACAGCGAGCAGAAATATTCCTGCTTCAGCCATATTTAAAAGGTACATAAATTGACAGGTAGATAAACAGAGAGAGAATTGTCTCAGGTGATTATCACTGCAATTGAAGTCAGACTACTAGTAAACCTGAATAATTTAGCACTTCATCGCTGAATATTGCTGTAGTAATTATTTTCTATTGCTGACGTTCTCACAAAAAGGTTAATTTGACATTGTAACTACTGATTTTGGAAAAAAAATCCTATGTAAAATTACATTGCCTTTACTACAAATCTTAAAAGAGCTCAAGAGATCTTAAGAAATTTCAAATTAATGAATTGATCGACAGACAGGTAAATTTACACTTAAACTGTTTAAAAAAAGTCATAAAAAATCTGCAAAAAATTGTGAAATAATCTATAATCGACAGAAAAATTGTTTAAAATCCTTCTAAACATCTTCCGATATTCTAGTAAGTTGTTTAATAAAACCACATTGCTAACCATTGACTAGGAATACAACATGCCTCAATAATAAAATGAAGAGATGCTGATGTGAGCAGGTGATTTATTCTGCAGCAACTGTTACTATGCACTTTATTGGTAAAGCTTCATCTCCATTGTTTCAGCTGGTCATTTTCTAAAATGTATTTGTGAGACAATGTTAGCGGGAAGGTTTCCTCCTCCTTCCTTTTGAGAACGATTCACCCCTTGTGGTCTGTGCAGGAGATAATAATTTTCATAGCATGATTAGAATTTCAAACTGTACTGAAGTCTATACGAAAAAACTAACAACTTCTGTGTATTTCAAATACTATTACTTAAATATGTTTGGATGTTGGAGATCATATACAGTGACCTTTTATCCATCCCAGATTGTAAACCTACTGTAAAATGATGGGATATGTTTTTTCTATCCCCTCCTTTTTAAAGAAGCAATAAAACTGTACATTAAAAGACAGGAAGGACATTGCTGAGTTACAAAAGAATGCCCCCTTTGTCAATAATTTGCAAATGTAAACAAAAAAGTTCAAGTAGAAAAGCAAACAAGTGTGCTGCTGCTTCGAATATGTTTTCTCCCCCCACGGCGTTAGGGCAAAGTTCTTTAAAAACGTGTCTTCACGGCGGTCATGAAGCATCTCAAAAGAGGCCTGATCTTCACTACCAAATATCACTGGTGAAGCTAAGCTCCTTTGCTGATAAAGGTAGCAATGGGTTGTTCCTGTGAAACTCTTGGGGATCCTTCATGGTATTGTTAAGAGGTAGCTGTCCATTTAGTAGTGTCAAAGGTATGTTACAGTATGTGTGATGGTTGCTTATGGAAGCTATTGGCAATGTTGCTGCTGACACATCATATTCATATCCTCTGCAATAATGTCTCATTTGCACAGAGTCTGCTTGATGGTAATCAGTTAAATCAGCCCGCGATTCTACCAAGGTGGCAGAAGTGCCTGTGACAGCAAGAGAGGGTACAGTCTGGAGGTCTCCGAAAAGGCCCTGCTCTGCAGAATCCAGGACCTGATGTCGAGACACCACCTCCTTTTTCTTCCCTGGCATTTCAAAGACTAGGCGCTTCCAAAACTTAGAATTCAGTTTGCTGCTTTTTGGTCCTTTCCACTTGACCACTGAGAGAAGTTTGATGGTGTGCTTTAAAGATTCCACTTCGTGATAATTCACTTTCCCTTTTAATTCAGTACACTCAATCAAAATAACTTTGATTTCTCCACTGACTAGCATGTTATGGAGTCTGTTTTCCATCTCAAAAATACTCCATCCTCTCCTGAGAACATAGTCTGGAGTTAACACGATAATGAGTCTTCTGCTTTGTTCAACACATCTTGTGAGATCTTCAATGTAGGCTACAAATTATAGAAAGAGAGAAAGAGTAAAGAATAAAGAAGTCTATTGTATCAAAACATCAGGCTTACAATCACGTATAACAAAATCCTACAGCTTACTGATCCACAACATTTAAGACAAGGGGCATTTCACAATATACTGCAACAAAAATAGGATTGTGTATCACAACGTATTTCTATTTATGAAGTACATATAGAAAACTCCTTAATTACACCCTCCACCCTGTTCATCTCAACAGAATGACATTTACATAATATCATCACTGTGTAGATGCATTAGCGTCTAAAAATACACAGTTCACTTACTGAAAAAATATAGGTCAAGATCAATGTAATGTTTGTGTAAATTTTAACATTAACGCTTGTTATGATTAACATCGCATTGAGGGAAGCACACTCTGGGAAGCAGTTCTTGTGTTTCAGATGCAAGGACGTGAGAGTGCTGCAGGGTGTATGAACTGTAACTTTCAAGAGCTCAAAAAGAAATCAACCCTCATCACATGCAGAACTTGTGCTATTGCATAAAAGCATCACGGTAGCTCTTTCTTCTTTAGGTATTGACTACAAAAGCACAACAACATTCTTTGTGGCCCAATGGTCTGTTTTAATATCACAAACCTGTGCTTCTATGTACCCCAAGGTATTAACAGAAACTTCACAAGTGACAGGAACAAATGGAAAATTTAAACATATTGGAGGTGTTTATTTGTTGAGACATCAGTGACAAAGAAAATAGTACTCTTTTGTTCATGCATGCCAAGTAGTTGCAAACGATCAGTGTAAGCAGAAATGCCAGCCCCATCATTAGCTCCATGATGTCAGCTTATTGAACTACAAAATATTCTTGAAGATAGACTTGGATCCCTGAGTTTTTCTTGTCCCAGGGATGCTAGGGAAAAGAAGCCAATTACACTGGTCTGACATGGAACAGGATGGGAAAGAGATCTACTTACAGACCTGATCCAAAACCCATTCAAATGAACAGACCTCAACAAATTTCAATGGGTTTTGGGTCAAGACCAGAAAAAAGAAATCAATTAAATTGAAAAAAAAAAAACATTAAGGGCCGAAAAGTGTTCATTGGTTGCATAGCATTGTGATTGTGAGACAGGATATAATTTTTTTTTTTAAACTACATGAACCTCTTGACCATGCTACTCAGAATGTGCCGCCTGACAACAGAGGAGAAGCATGTGTTATAAATGAAGACTTGGACACAAGAGCTGCACAGAACAGATCTTTACTCAGCACAGGGCAGGGCCTCACTTACACACACTGCCCTCTAGCAGGAACAACGATTACAAATAACATCATTAATCAACATCTGTTACTGCAAGACTCATTTTTATAGTCCCAGGCACCATACCACAGCATGCTTATTCACACCACTTCCAGTAAAGTAAATAGCTACAAAATAGGCCAACAGGAACATTCTAAAATAGCTTATTTTCATGAGACTGAAGGCATAGTTAGCATCAAATCTGCCTTTACCAATGTTTTATTTCACCACTTAGCAGCAAGAAGAATTTCTTTCACAAATGGAAAAAAGAGGCAATTGCAAACATCCCACAGACACACAAAAATTTAAGACATACACATACATTACAAATGTCTATGCAACAATCCTGACTTTTAGTTAATGTTTTATGACTCTTTAATCATGCAGCATTTACAGTTTTGTATTTTTTTCCTTAAAATATTTTACGAGGAAAACCCCTACATTGCTCTGTGTAAAATAGTTACTCATTAATGAAAAAAATTCAACATTAAAATCCATGGGAGAGGCAGCGGAGAGGGGAGAGAATCAGCAACAATGAGAAAATGATAAGCAGAACTGGTGAAACAAAACTTAAGGAAAGGTAGAAATGTTCAATACAATGGAAAGAGATTATCCCAATGTATCAACAGCTCAGACTCTTCATTTTCTTCCTTTCTTTCTGCTCCCAAAAAGAAAGAATTTAGGTGGGAAGCTTCATCATTAGAGGTTGAATCTGCAAGATACAGTAAAACAACAAACTATCATGCATCTTTCCTGAGACATATTCATCTCTCCTTCAAACAACTCAGAACACTGCTATGCACAAGACAATTCTCTGCAGGATACAATACTGGTCAGTACCTCATATCCAGGTTAGTGCTAAGCACAGCTGTGCATATACTATATGCATCCGATTAAAAAAACAAAAACCAAACCAACAAAACAAAAAAAAATCACGCCACTTTCACGTCTTCAAATATCCAGCGGCAATAATTTCAATAGCAACAACCCAGCAATAATCCATTATACCATCTCAATCAAAAACTCACCAGACTTTGCTTTAGTCAAACAGGGAATGATGTGGGAAGAAGACAGGAAAAATTCCCTATTTTCTCAGATGGATACTTCTCCCCTCTGTGCCTCTCCCATACTTCGGGCATGCCCACCTTACTTACTGGGTATTGCAACAAGTTAGAGCTTTCTAGACGACTACACAGACACCTTCACAAATGACTACTAGGTGCTCCTTCAAATTCCAAGTTTGCAGCTGCTTCACTGATAGACATGGCCAATGTACAGGGGGGCTGCTGATGCACTGAGGATAAAATGCACCGTATTGTAGGAAACTGGAAACCCAAATGAAAAGGCAAACGCATTTTCCAGCCATCTGGTCCAGAAGTACTTAGTACTCCCAATAACTTCAGCTTGGGACTACTGCTAAAGGTAGGTGACAACTTCCCTGGAGCACATGGTTCCATTGGGTGCACTCTACAGTACGTCCAACGTGCATAACGTAAACATTTCTGGGAGCAAAAGCATGATTCCCGCCTGCGGAAATTCAAGCTTTATTTTTTCCAGTGGTACCAAACTGACTGCATAAACCTGTGACTTGCTAAATCACTCACCCTCCTTTCACTTCGGAATTTGAGACTGCTCAAAATACTGCAGGTTGAATTGTCTGTCTTAAGAGTTCAGCCCATGAGAAGGTATTAAATCCAAGCAATCTATATTGCAATGTAGGATGGAGGAAAGGGTTGTTTTCACCTTTCCAGTGAACTAAGAAGTAATTGTCAGGCAATGGCTCTGTTTCACTTTAAAAAAAAAAACTGAGCAGGGATTTCAGGAATGACATCACCAACTAGGATCAACTATAAGATTCCAGACCAACATATTTCCATCAGATAAATATCGTTTTGCTGAAACTTCACTTTCACTGCAGGAGATGTCAACTTCAATGACATTTCATTGTGAGGGGAGAAAAAAATTGTCTTGACAAAGTCAGTATAGAATTATTTGGTTTTAATTCCCAAAGACTGTATTTTATCATAAACAAGAATGTAAAAATAAAATGTCAGCATTAGAATTAACCCACTTGATTTTATCAAAAAAGAACATTTTAAATTTTGACCCTTTTTTCCTCCCTTGAAACACCATTTTGCAATATGGCACAAAAAACTTTTTCAAAATGTTAGCATTTCCCATTGGTCAAAAAAATTAGAATTATGAATAGCTCTATCACTAACTTACTTGCATCATGTCCAATGCAATGCCCAAGGAGGTATGGATTAGACCCATAAACAAACATAGTTTTTGCATGGTTGCCCTTTAGTAATGAAGACAAATCACCTGATAGCAAATATGCGCTCACCAAACACTGTCAACATGTAACGATGCTGAACTGTAGTTTGAAGCGCTGGAGAAGTCCAACACATGCATCCCATTTGCAGTTAAATCATGCATAACTGCCTCTTGAATCTTGAATGAGCTACATTAACCACAGGCTGGAAGGAAACCCAGACAACCTAATATGCAAGCAGACTAAGAGCAAGGAAATTAATGAATACCACGGACACAGAGTTGCTTACACAAAGAAATGACTGACTAACCAGATTCGGATGATTTGCAGAAGCAGTTGAGGGAGAGGGAAAGGACACTAGAAAACGTATCAAAGTCCTATGGATGTTTTTGGGAAGCACGGTCTGCAGCAGCACAAGAACCAAAGAGTATCTACCATCAACGCCATACTGGCTGGTTGCTGGCACTCTGAAAATAACCAGCCTTTCTGCATTTGACAATGTGACTATCACTTGAGAAAGTTATTTATAGAAGAATAATTCAGTCCTGTTTTTTCCTAACTGAATAGTCCCCAAACCCTAACTCTGGATTACTTTATTATAACAAAAATGATTGCATGTCGTGCTTTTCCTATTTATTAAGTATCTGTTGCTTCTTTTAGCTCAGACCAGAACAGCAATGCAGTTGGAACTGCTGAAACACAGAGCAGAGTGATGGCCCCTTTCCAGAGAGAGCCCAATCCCAGTATAAGCTAAGGGACCACTGATGAGTTCAACATAAAGAAACAAATAATGCAGATCAACATGACTCACTGCCCTCTCCACATACCACTCTCATAGCCATCATCAGACTTTCTGCATTTGACATGGCAAAGGAGAAGAAGGAAAAGATGGCGGCTCTGGGGATGTCTCCTTGCAGACTGAAGTGTCTGAAGTGGTTGATTTTGGTGAAATTGTTTTGGCGACAGATGTTGGAATCAAAATTCTGGATATTTAGAATCAAAGACTCATAGATTCATACAGGTTAAAAAGGGGCTCTGGAGGTCTCCAGGTCAATACCCTGCCCAAAGCAGGACCAGCGAAGATTGCTCAGGGCCTTGTCCAGTACAGTTTTGAAAACCTCCAAAGTTGGAGGTTTCTTCTCAGTGTCTCTGGGTTCTGTTCCAGTGTCTGACCACCCTCATGGTGAGGAAAATCTTTCAAATGTTTAAATGGAATTTTCAGTGTTGCAACTCATACCTGTGGCATCTTGTTCAACAACTGTGCACCTCTGAGAAGAGTCTGTCTCCATCTTTCTGCTTTCCACTGGAAAGGCAACAATAAGATTCCTCCTTGCCTTTGTTTTTGTTGGCATTTTCTTCAAGAAACATAGTTCTTTTGGGTGCTCCTTTTGAACTGTGTGCTCCAGCTCCCTGACCACCTTGGTGGCCTTCAGTGGACTGTTACAGGGTAGCCAGCCTTTCTGGCTTTTGTTCATATTTCTTCCACTTTCAACTGTCATTCCTCTGTATCCCTGCTACCACCGCCCATGCCTGGCATTAAGTGTAAGATTCATACAGAGTAGACAACCAGGGACTTCTGAAAGGAGTTTGCAGAGCTGGGTATTCTATTCCCATTCCATACAAATGGTGTCCCATACCTAAGGCTCCTTGGGAACCGCAGGCACGCAGTCCAAGTGGATTTTCTTCATCCAGGAAGCTGGAATTCGCCAGGCAAAAACCACACACATGGGCAGACAAAAATACAAAGTGCCAGAAGTGCAATATTGACTATTGGGTACTTTTTATCACAGGCCTTAGGTGCTCTCCTGTTGTGCTGACAACCTCTCATTTTTCAGGTAAAAGCAAAGATTTTTATTTCATCACCGTTGTTCTTTTCAGTGCCTGATCTCTATACCCTGGGCTGAGCTGGAGAGAATTGCTGGTGTTTTTTCAATCCTGTCAAGATCAAATGCACATATGCTTAGAGAGCAACTAGATGATGCTCTAATAGACTTGTATCACTGGTATTAAAAATCCAACTTGACAGTTTTGACCTCTTCACTTTCAGGGTTTAAAATAATTTGCAGAAACCATGTGAGAAAAATATCTTCCTCTGATGTAGTCCCAATTTTAGAAGAGTCAAGTGCAAATAGATCTTTCTCTCTGTAGACACATCATCCTTAGCAAGACAGAAAATGGCTCAGGTAAAAACAGAACTATTTCTATTTTTCTCCCCCAACTACTCAGTCTCCTCAGGTCTCCTAACACTGAATTAAAAAGCTCACAGGGCTTGAGAGTCTGCTTGCTGTGGGAAAGGGTTTGTTAAAAAAGCCCTGAAAACTAATAGGGTGGAAAAAATGGTAACTGCTAAGAAACTTTAGTAACAACTGCAACTGTATTTTAGGGCTCACAGTCTCGTTATAAAGGCTAACATGTCCAATTATGCCTTAGTTACCTAGGCAGAAAGGTATATGTGCTGTCAGCTTTGACAGAATGAAGAACACTCACGCTGTTAAGACCAAAGAATATTCTGTAAGAAAAGAATAGCTGCTACAGTACTTCCTATAACATGCAACTCAAATCCTGGGTTACAAACTTGGTCTTGCTGCTTACACAGCACACTGCGTGTCACGTTTCCCTGCTGTATCACCTCTTTCATCTTCCAGCCTGCATGGCCACATGGGCCTCTGCATGAGTGAGAGCAGAGAAGCAGTGGCTGCTTGAGCCCTGTTTCCACCTCGCCAGTTTGGGGAGCCGGGTCCATCTGTGCTGCTCTCAGGCAGCACCAAGGTCCTTGCTGGCCACGGCGAGGTGGGCATCACTGAAGCCCTTGGCACCCTTCACGGTGGTTCTCCCACTAGGACAAAACGCTCCACTGGGATAACATTTGTATCCTGGGAAGGCGCAGAAACCAACACCTACTGCAAAATATGACTCAGTCCCATCTGACCTGAACTCTGGATGCCAAGAATCTACTTCCCAACAGTGAAGAGGTGGCCTCAGTCCCCACAGCCATCACCTCTGTCCTCCTAGGGACAACAACAGTTGCTCCATGGGCATCCCTGAAACAGATGGCCCTCAGCGCAGAGCCAAAATGCAGAGCTGGGATATGCAGTGCAAAGGAGCTCACTGCTGGGTGTGCGCGTCCCAGCTAAGGCACATCTGGCTGTAATCTCTCCCTCGGCTGCACAGGGACATGCAAAGCCTATCATAGCTTTTCCCCAGAGGTTAGAGATGAACCAGCTGGACAGAAACACAATCAAATTTGTCCCTGATTTTTTCTGAAGTCAGCTTTTAGTTTGTTCAGAGAAGCATGCAAGAAAGTTAATGAAATACTATTTAACAAATCTATTTTTTGCTTGCTCTCAAATCCAAGTAGCAGCTGTATGTATTGCTTCATGCCAGGAAGCAAGCGCAATAATGCACACCCTCCTGTGGCAGCACCTTAAAATTGCAGAGATTCTATGAAACAATCAGCCTTACAAAACACACCTTCTTTGCTGTACTGGTGGAATGGCACACATTTAATACACAAGATATAGAAGGAAACACATCAGAATGGAGAGTGGGAAAGCATTCCATTATGCTGAAAGTCATTTACACCAAAAGACGAGGAAATGCAGTACATTTGAGAAGAGATATTTCCTCAAATAAAACAGATAACTGTGATCAAACCCCCATTTTTCTATAGAAATCTACCCTGAAGAGCTATATATTTTGTTACATCCACCACTTCTTGTGACAGTCACTCTAAAATATGTTACATTTACCTCTGAATTTTCTAGCAGGTCCATACCACATCACACTGCCTGCTCTTTTCACTAAGCACTGCAAGTCCTTGTAAGACTGGTGAGCATTAGGCAGAACACAGCCCCGTTCCACTTGGCCAGCGCACACGGAGACCTTACAAATACAGGAGTCTGAGTCTTCCCTCCTTCCCCATCACCTCTCCCTCCCTCTTGCCCCCTCAAAATAAAGTGCCTTCCCCATATCTTTTTCAAAGCTAAAGCATGCAAATCGCACTCATTTCAGTTCCACATTTTATTCTGCATTGCCATTATGTCTGATTAAGTGTTCTTAAGGCTCCATGTGTTAGAATCAGGCCCTTTCATAATACTGAAGAAGTGAGGTTGAGAGTTAAAAATGAGGTATTAAATCTGTGAATGTTCATAAATGAGAACTGACAGTTTCAGGTACCCTACATTTTCAGGAGAGGTTAAATGAATACCCAAAGTGATGACAAGTATTTGCTGAGTGTCTGACTGACAAAAATAGACAAAAATAAAATACCATGCTGGCTGGTACAGCAAGTGGAAAGAAGACTCTCATTTCAGATTAATCTGTGCTTCAGTATAGTTATCATTGAAGGGCTAGCTTTAAACTCTTTAATTCACTTGTATAATTGCTATGTATAACTCTGCTATATTGTTGGATATGAAACAACTATTTACAACAGTTCTGTGATTTTTAACACAAAAAAGATGTATTTTCTCTTAATAATATCTAAAAATTCAGTACTACTTGCTTGTGCTGTCAGAAATAAGGCAGCTACGAGCCAAGTCCCCTTTCTGTAATACGTCACTAAGGGAGTAAAACTCGCATCTTGCAGGGGGAGGCCAAAAGGAATAGGGGAAGCAGCTCTAACCTAGGAGCTGCAAACGTGCATGATAAATTCAAGCCACTACATGGGACTTTGCATGATCTCTGACCAGGCTCTGACTCCTCTTTCCCAATGGTACAGGATTCAGAGCTCTCCCTCCAGCTCCCTCAAATGTCAGAGAAGAAGGAGGCTCCAACTTCTGGGGCAGACACCAGGGTTTGGCAGCAGCAAGGCAGCAGTTTCAAGCTTTTTGGCAGGCAGGTTGCTAATGCAGCCATGTTCTAGCTGTTTCATGTTTGGGGACATCTGCTCCAGCACAGCCATTGCTTTGTTTTCTTGTTCATATTTCCTATACAGTAGCATACAGGGAGACGTTCATATTCTCTTCTAATATTTTTCATGGAAGTGATTAGCAGACAGAATTTGTAAAAAAGCTTATTTTTCACAAGGATAGCATTTCAAATAAATGTGATATTAAAGCAAACATACTGTGCATTCAAAATTCATCAACATGATGCAGATGATTCATGGTCTTTTTTGACTTTTCCAAAAATGAATCTGGAAGAAGAGATGCCATAACTACAGCTAGGAAAGCATTAATTGTTGGTACAGACATCCAAAGGTGCTGCTGAATCTTCAGACATGGCAGCAAAACTGATTTGAAATGGACAACTGTATTTCACCATCAGCATGGAAAACAGCATCAGATCACTGGGCTGTACATAGTCCTCTGAAGAATCAGTATTACTTACACAATACCAACACTGCTCAGAAATGCAACACTTGGTCAGAACTCCAATGAAAAAATTGCACCTATACCATTAACTGGGAAACTATTGTAGCTATTTATGAGACTTCAAAGTTAGGGAAAAAACCCAAAAGACAATGGGAAAGATGACTTTTACTTGTGAAGCTGCTGTAGACAAACAAATAATTATTGGAAAAAATAATAATCCCATTTTCAATGATAAAACAGAGACTACAAAATCTTTTTTGGAAGTTTTCTGCATAGCTACCCATGTCTGATGTAAAGATTTTGGACTACAGAGTTGCTTCCAGTGCTGCAGCCTTCCCTGAAAGGAAAGTCCAGCTCCTGCCTCCACTGAAATCAATGGCAGTTCCTTCTGATTTCAGTCGTGCAGGAACAAGCTGTAACCTAGAGCTCAAATTTGCAGTACTGAGGAAACTTTCCCAGTCCTCACAACCACTTCACAAAGAGAGGTTTCCCATATCTAATACTTATCACACCAGCCCTTCATGACGCATCAGAGAGAATTCAAACTGAAAGGTCAGAAATACTTACTTCCACTAGGGATCAGGTCCCTATCTGGAATGAAGAGCTTATATCCATAGTGCTTTTCTAGAACATCCGGCAGAATTTCAAGTGCAAACTGCTCCTCTTCATTATTATCACAATCTAATGCATCAGGATCCACTTTGGTGTATGAAAGATATGCATCATATTCCTTGTTGTCTGTAGGAAAACAAATTCATGTTCAGCCTGCTGTTTGCAAGAGCAATAGGAAGAATACAGGAAAGTACTAGGAAATCATATTATTCCTTGAAACGATCAAGCATTTCCCAACAAAATTGGGACTTTTCACAGGAACATATAATCTGGCTTTCACAGAGAAATTTTTCAGATCTGGACAAAGGATATCCTTTCAGTTTTCTTCTGCATGTTGAGCTAGTTAGTAACTCTGCTTCATGTGGTCAATGTACACATTTCACATCTGAAAAGATCGTGGGCAAAATTTTGATACAAATACTAAAGCTGGAACTTTTTATTTTAATCCTTTACATATTGTTAGTGGAAATCTTTCAACTTCTATGCCTCAAGAATGCTATGATTATGTGAAAGTTTTGAGCTTGGAAAAGTTTTTGAGCCTGGAAAGTTTGGGAAGTTTTGAGCACGAAAAACTTCCCTCGCACAAGTAATTGTGAGAAAATACTTGACTTAACTCAAATGAATACCAATTATGCAGAAAACAATGACAAATACAAACGGTCCAAAGCATTTTTTCAGAAAATCTTGTAGTTTGTAAAACCAATATCATAATTTTAGAGGTCACTTGATCCAGGACATTTTAAATACTTGGGGCTCACAGTATGAGAGAAAGAAATAACTCCAAGAGCAAATGGGGTGCAGGGGGAGACTTGCCCCCCCATTCTGCCTGCAGCTCAGGGGTGGAGGCAAAGCCTCATCAAAAGGTGGAGGCAGGCAGTGGGTGACACAGGGGACCCAGGCAACGCCACATGAGGACAGTGGGGCTGCAACACAGTGGTCTGGCTAGAAAGGGCAGCACACACCTCCTCTTCCCGCACAGCACTGGGGCTTGTCTCCAGCTCTCTGCATCTGAAACACGGAGCTAAGAGCTGGTGACTGTGCCAGGAACAGAAGTGGCACCACTATCGAGCTTGGGATCCATGCTGGGATCAGACTGCCTTAGTGACATTTCTCTTTGCTATTCCTCTGCAGTAATGGAAAATAGTATATTGAAAAAGTCAACCTTCAGCAATTCAGTATCCAGGGAAGAGCACAGCTGCCATTATGTACAGAAAATGAAAAATCAAATAGTTAATGTTGTGAGGACAAAACTGCATGAATGGAGGACTGCTGAGTACCAATTATCTGTAAAGAGTAGCGCACATGAAAGGTAATTAAAGCAGTTAAAAATCATCAATATATACTGATAAAAAGAAAAAATAGCTAATCATAATACAATACATTCCTTGATGACCTTGAAATGATGGTTACTTTCTTATAATTCTTGACAAAAAGCCAGACCCATGAGGGTCAGAGCTACAGACAAAGCATGTGAATAATTATACGTTTGTAAAAGGCAATTTGCCTAGTGTCACCATAACTGTATGTGAGGATGTCCACCTGGCTTGCTGATATTTCTTTGAAATCAACAGCACACAAAAATAGTAGTTACTGATGGAAAGATGACAGAAGAACAAACAGCAAAGAAACAAAGGCCACTCAGCTTTGGAGGTCTGTCCAAAACCTGCTACCCTGTCCGTAATTGAAGCCTGCCAAAACCTTTTAAGAGAAGCCAGTCACCAAGTGATCCAGGAGGCAAATATCCCTGCAAACATTTGAGAGCTCTATAAAGGCAGCAAAGCAAACCCCAGAGCACTGACATGCCTGGTTATAAAGCAGCGTGAAAGCCGCGCATGGACTGTGTGCAGCAGTCCCTGAGCTTCCATACAAAGAGGCAAGAAAGCCGTGCATGGACTGTGTGCAAGCAGTCCCTGAGCGTCCAGCCCCTTCCAGCTGTGTGGGTACAACTGCCCTCTCAAGTCACCTCTAGTCACAATACAAGTAAGCAAGACATAGACAGAACCAGTTCCCCCGGGCTCCTGTGAGTCTGTATGCTTGTGTTACATCTCTACAGTCTCAACTCCCTCTTCACAAGCTTCACATCGACAGGATGTAGCAGAAGGACCTATCCAAGCTTGCCCACTGCTTGCCCTGTGTGCTTTGGGTGCAGCACTGTTTGGAGCCATTTTCTAAATGGCTTCTCTTAATCCTCAGTATCATTTTCTCTACAAACAATGCTATGCACAACACAGGAAGTGAATGCATCCAACATTGCTTACCTAGGATATTTTTAGAAATAGGAATAAAACAAATCTGTTGAGTTCCAAATGTTCTATTTTAAAGAAATACATGTATAAATGGAAAACGACCCTGCAATTGCATCTCTACAGCTGACTGCTCATGGGAGCTCTGTATGTTCCCACTATAGCCTACACAAGTAGAAAGACACATCCCGGTATATGCTTTGACTTCAGGAATATTCTACCTCCATCTTTCATTCTGCAGGAACAGAATGAGACACAAAGCTGCAATAGTTCTAAAATCATGCCCTGGAAAAATAAAAGGTTGTTTTCAGAATTAACATGCACACAAAATCCCCTATGTGCTCATGGGGCTTTGTCTAAACAACTAGAAAATAATACCGTTTCATAAATTAAAAAGTGATTGAACCAAGGAAGTTACATGAACAAAAATGCAGTGGCTTCACACAGAAAACACGAGATAAATGAATCAAAACAATCTGGAGGAAGTTACCACTTTGAGTCACTTTTTGTTGGTGTGAACCAGAGATGTTATGTTGGTATAATCCCAAGGTGTTAGAGGTAAATTACTTCCAAAACCACATAATCTCACCCTTCACTTTCTCCTATGTATCAGTATAAATATTGTGCAGTATTGTATAGTATGAAAAAAGCATCATTTTAGGTTTTCCCACTCACACATGAAGATCCAGAAGGAGGAAGTTTCCTAACTTCCATTCCTGCTATTTATCGTTCCACGTTGTAAAATCCCCTGGATGTCATTCCACCCCTTCTCTAAAACTCCTATGGATTTCATTCTAGCAAAACATTTTCACACCATATCTATCCAGTATTAAACAGATGTATTTATTATTTTGATAACAGTAACGCTAACTGCAGGAAGTAACAGGTCTGTGCAACTGCACATTGTTTCGGCACAATAGGGGAAATGTGTTCCCTGCTCTTTTTTCAAATACGTTACTGTTTATAGATACCATTCCAGACTGCCTACATGACTCATGAGTGTGGGCAGTGGGCTATGAAAAGTACCTGTACTTGAATACTGTACTTCAGATATTTCGCAGATACCAGTTATATGCATATTAATATCATATTAATTATGCTATAATAGAAGTGTTAAGAATTTAATAACCGGATTTAAAGCACTTGGATTTAGTTTACCAGGGCTTACTCCAGCTTCATAGGAGCAGGAATGTTCTATACTCAGAAGCATCAAAGCTTCTATTTAAAATACATGTTTAGCTTTAGGCACCAAACAGAATATATGCTAGTGAGAGGGAAGGGGGGAGAAGAACATTGACCACCAGCCTAGTTTATTCCTAAACATACTCTCCAGGCAAGCTGTACATTTCCACTAATTTGTTTACAGTCTCCCAATTAACTGAGGTAACTAGTTAGCCTCAATAACAATTGCCTCTCAGTAGTTACTGGCATTAGTTGGCAGCCTGAACACAATTCACTGGAAATGTTTAATGAAAAATACCTGGTGAAAGGGCTGCCCATATACAGTATGGATCTCAGGAGAAGTGATCCTGGGCATATGTGGCACTGGGACACACGATCGTGAAGAGTTCTCATGAGGAATCAGTTCACAAATGACATTCAAGCCTCTGTAACAGACTCACAAACAATTCTTCTGACTCCCATTTGCTTACGGCATAGCCCAGTGACATTTCAGTGAAAAGACTCATTGATTTCAGGGGGCTTTGGGAGAAAGTCTTAGGGCTTTACACTGTTGGGTGCTTAGTAGTTTGAACTTAAACTGGCAGCAGGTATCTTTTGGGATTCATGTCAATCTAGAAGTTTCATCACTATGGGTCTCTGAAATATTTCCATTGCATATACTGAGTTTCCTGCTTACCTTCAGCTGCTTCGTCTCCTCCAAAGTTCTGTCTGTAGAACAGCATTAACTCTATGTTGTAGCACTTATAGATGGTCACGAGCAAAATAAGCAGAAGAAGGATGGCTCCCAGTCCTCCAGCAAGCTCTATTTTGTAGATCAAATCTAAAATTAGCAAGGAAGGATGAAAAGGTTATGATCTTTTCGAGCTTTATTTGCTCTAATCCACTGCACAATTCCACATAAAATTGTGCAGCTTCCAATTATAACCAGTGTAACATTAAGGAAGCCTAATTTTTTTGTTCGTTACCTATTACTTAACTTTACCCATTTACTCCATCTACTGCCCAACTGAAATCACCATCCAGAATGCATTTGAGGCTATAATCATAATTCTTCTACAAGGGAATTATGAGCAATTTTACACAGAGGATTAATCAACTTTTAATTAGCTTGTGGAGTTTGAAACTTCTGTATTGGCAGAGTGCATGAAATGCTGTATGCAGCATGTGAGAATAGATATACTAGACATATTGTACCCCATTTGGGAGGCTCTAGTCCCTCAAATAATATTAAATTTTGGGTTTATATTTGTGAAGCCAGTGGATAAGCTGATGTGACCTGCCAAGCCACGACTTCAGCTGAATCACTGGAGAATGAATTGTGCATCCAGAATGCCCAAGATAATGTGAGAAGCCAGGAGCACACATCAGGCTGCTAAGAGCCACTTTGTTTGAGTTGTGATGGCTACTAACGGAGTTTGTTTACTACACATTATACTTTAATGGGATCTAGTGCTAGTTAAAATTTCCTACTGGGACACTTTTTTTAGGAGACATCACAAGCAGTCTGCCTCAAAGAACTTCACAAATTCATCCAAATGCAATTATCCATCTTTTACAGCTGGGGAAACAGAGGCATAGAAAAGTGAAGCAACATGTTCAAGGTCTTTCAGCAAACCAATGCCAGAATGGGATAAAAAAACTTGAATACCAGTCCAGTGCTCTACCTGATGTAAGACACTAACTTTAACAGTATTGCTCTTTAGCCTGAAATGTCCTCTGAACACCATATTGCTCATAATACCACTTGGCATATTACTTAGCCATAAGACAGAAGATGACAATTTGACAATAGCTACCTCTAAGACCCTATGTTGGTTTAGATAAGACATCATGAAGATACTTGCTGCTGTGATAAATACAACGTGAAGATGTAAAAACTGTAATACAGGCAAGACAAAGTTTTTGTGACCTTTACGCTTCTGAAACTTAGGTCAGAAAAAATTACTGGTATGTAATTTGTGTAATTTTCAAGATACAAAGCAAATTAGTTGTATATCTTTTGGGGTTATTCTTGCCTTGCCATGCCTTGTATTTCAATAATTAACATCGGATGTCAAGCTATTCCCAGTTTACAGTATCTCTGATGTCTGTCTGGTAAGAAGTCATGGACTAATAGATGGAAAAAGTCTTATTATAATAGCTATTTAATCTCTCTGAGAACACAGGGAATTCATGGGACTTTTATTACACTGCACGATAAAGTTAGCATATGCTCTGGGGATAAACCTGGTCAAATGAAGAACAAAGTTGGTTAAAATCACTTTTCAGGGAAAAAGCTATTTTTTTGTTGTACTTAATCTTTTTTGCTAGGAAAGTGAGATGATGGCAAATCTGCCATCTTGAAAGGAGAGAAAATGCTGAGTCCTGATCACCTGCAGCCCACAAAGGAGCACAGACTTGTGTTCACTTGCTGGGGGAATGGCAAGTTATTGAGCAAAAACACAAAGTCCAACTCAAAAGGCAGAATCAACCTGCTTTTGCATGTCCTGTATTTGTCCTACTGCTCCATAAACTCTCCTGGAGTTCAGACGTAAGGAGTCAGAAAGCCAAGGCTTTTGGGCTCCTTATTTCCATCCAAAGGTGAAGGCAATGGAGAAAAAACTATAATGTTCAGTTTTCTTGCCTACTCCAGCTCTCAGTCTCTGCCTCTGATAAATGCCTTCCTCCTCAAGCGGTCCTCACTGAGGTTAATAGGGAAGGCAGCACACCTGACATTAGGAAAGGAGTTTAATCTGGGCTTTGTGCTGTAATAGTGACTGCAAAATAGTAAATAATAATATTCTGATAGTTTCTAATGTAAAAGAATATAGAAGGACTTAGCCAATACGTAGCATAGAGGATTATGGTCTTTAAAATACTACAAGTCTCATAAACACCCAATAAACAAGAGACAAATATATTTTAGAAGGTTCCTCATCATTTAGTACTATATCAGTATCAAAACTCCCCCAAAAATTAGTTTCCTGCATGTCTTGAATAAAGGCAGCCTCCTTGAAATATATGGTGAGCAAACATCATTATAATATTTACTTTTATCTAAATTCACTGCTTCTTTCCACTAAAAGCACAGCTTGATTTTATTCTGCAGTTCCTGACAAGTTATTCATGTTCCAGGACAGTTATGTTAAAGACTATGTAGACTTCAATCACTAAAATACTGGACTGTTTTCATATCATTTGAAGGGAATCCTGAACTATTTCCACAACTAAGGGACAAGTGAGTGTATATTGCGTTTCCATGTAATTTGAGCACCAAACGCGCTAGGACAGCATGGAGAAAAAAAGAAAAGCAAACCCTGGATTGTCCAGAAATTATTTTTTAACTACTTGAAAACAAGTAACAACATGGTCTTGAATAAAGTCAGTAAAGAAGAATGTGATAGCAGGCAGTGGTATTCAGGCCTCAGGACCATGCCTGATTCTGTCTTTGCATTGGTAGCTTTGGGTGTTTGAAACTGGATTTGGTTCTTTTTCAGATTTAAAAAAAAAAAAAATCCTAAATGATGATGCATGCTCTGGGGCTATGAGTACACTGGTGCTGTACAGACAGCACTCCTGTATTCTCCGAAAGCATTTGTGAGGACCGTACCACTAATACAGCGAACGACTTCAACATATTTCACCTTAAATACTTGAACGGTTCCTTTTGCTTCCTTAAAGCAAGTATGTGCTTAAAAATAACCACCTGATGTCAAAACAAGAACTAACTCTAGAAACTCTTATACTACAGCTATAACTTGGATTTCGGGTTTATTCCTGTTTTTTTATCCAAGCCTTCCTAGTTTAGCAGGACTCATGACTTATGCTAGCTTGTGTATACCTGATGTGCTGCAATCACACCTTTAAACAGAGGGCAGACATAACCTACAGCACTGTGACAACCTGGAGACAAAACGGAGCTACAAGCACCCCTTGCCAACAGGGATAATGCAGCCTTTAGCAGGTAGGACTCTGGAGGGAGGGGGATTTCTCTGGCTGAGAGATCTGTGCTTCCTCTTCGCCTTTCCCAAGTGCCCCAGCATCTGGAAAGCTGCAGCACATTACAATAGGAATCCACCATCCCCTCTTTGACATGCACAAAGGATGCTGGTCAACAGCTTTCTACCAGTCCTACCCTAAATATTGTCACAGGTCAGTAAATACAGTAGTGTTTCCTGGCTCATGAATACTCTACAGTCAAATCCAAGCTGGAGAAAGCTAGGCTAAGAAGTAATTACATCAAGTTGCAGAAAGGAAAAGTTTGGTTGAGTGTTTGTAAGAACTTAATAAATAAACAGGGCACTGGGACAGGCAGTCAACGGACACAGTGAAAATACTGTGGTTATTTTAAATGACACTTTAATTGCTTGAAAATCAACTACTGAGAATGCCTGAGGGGAATATAAGCTTTCTACAGCCACAGTGCGGAGAGATATGACATAGTAGCTGAGAAGTGATCCTTTCCACCTCCAAATTCTGTATTCAGCAGTGCTTCTTCCATAATTTCAGCAGAGCTCTGAAATGTCTGCATTTTCTTGTTATAAATAAACCTAGTTTGTTATTCTAATATATGCAACACAGCTGAACATTTAACAGTGTCAACATAGATATACTTACTATCAGTTGTGTATTTATTAGGTTCAGTGGATGGAAGGGTAGAACGCTTTTTGCACTAAAGAGGCTAATCCTTCATCATGATGACCAGATTCCTTAATTAAAGTTGTGACATCCTGTCAGTTCAGATGTTGAATATACATTCGTTTGTGTTCCACACTACAACTGCGGGCCCTTGTTTCTCAGAGTGGTTTGCACCTTCCGTGTTGTGTTTTATTCTTATCACTCAGCGTAAAATATAACCTGTGTTATGCCCTTCTTTCTAGGAGTGCATAAAACTCTCACATATAGAGGAAACTGTGTAAGTAGGACTTGATTCAACTGATTTTAACAGGATTGCATACTGTTCTTTCACACATATAACCTGTGGGTCACATAAATGAATAGCAAAAAAGAGGACATTGACCCCAAAGTTTCCTCTCCCTAGTAGCCCTTTTTTGTCCCAATACCACCCCTCCCTCACCTTTCATTTTATAGAGATCATAGCCATGAAACACAGCACTTAGCATCCAGCATACCTTCAGGTGAACCGACAACTATGGATGTTTTCCAGAATTGTGGTGCCCCATCTAGAGAGGCCTTGGCTGGTCTTCCTGTTCTTCCACCTGGCTCTTAGTTCATTTGTCCAATGGTGATGTCTACCCTAGGCTCAGAGGTCAATCTGCAGCACGCTCAGGTACTAATAGTATATTTAAACCTTCTCCAAATGGTGACACTTTTGTGGGATTTTGCTGTGAGTGTGACGATGGAGAGCACTGGCTTTTATAACTGACGCTAACACTGCAATCCACAATCTGCTGAGAAGCACCTCCTTTGCCTTACTGGTCTGAAAGCACATGAAGGACTGGAGCAGCACTCGCAGGTGTGCCTTGTGAAAACATTTCTTCTCCTCCTCTTTTGGTAAATTAATTTACAGCCAAGAATAACGGCAGAGATCTGGACAATGTATTAACTCTTTAGTCAATCTCCTGTGCTGATGGCTCTGTGGTTTCACATTATGTCTTTATCCTGAGTGTGTAACCTTCCTTTGCTTTCCCAACAGTTACTGTCTTATAGCTTTCATACCACCTAATACGCTGTATCTTAGAGAGATCACCATCAAATTTAAATGTCACCCTGCTTATGAATAGGACAGGTGATTCAACAAACAACATAAGAACTGTAATGAGATACTGTTACACTCCTTATGATAATGACTGCTACAAACAGCAGAGCATAGTATCACCTTTTAATTTGGAACATTCAAACCCAAATGGTTTCCTTTCTGCTACAGATAACTTGTCAGTAGTGATATTCCCAATTCAAGGTACAGTACCAAGCAAAGCAACCATGATGGGGTAATTCGCCATTGATTTGTAGCTCCCATTGCAATGTGTTCATTCCCAATGCAGGTAGCAATCAAAATGCATGGCAACTGTTTAAAGTTTTCAAAATAAACAGCAAAGCCAGGAAGTGGAGAAATAAAAGAACATCTGACCTCACTGCTGAGGTACCTATTCTAAGAAATGTATATTTTAACTCCATCACACAATTACCTCTGGTCTAGTCAGCCAACTCTGGGTCAAATTCATAGGTTGTTTAGACCACAATACTTCCACTGATTATATTGGTGCTTTATGGGTGACTGTATTCCAGGCAAGTGTATCATCTGCAAGGCTGATTCACTAGACACTAAAAAACAATTCATGATTTTTTTTTCACAAATGGTAAACTGAAGCTGTAACACAAACATACTTCAGCTCCAAGTACACACACAGGAGTCCAGCCTGGCTCAGAGAGGTCAGCAGGACCTTCGCTACTGGCTGACCTGTTGCTGCCGAGGCAGGGGAGAGTACAGATAATTAAATAACGAGAATTACCTTTCTTGCGCAGAAGAACACTGGCATGTTTCCGTCCGTTTCTGTTTTCCACATGACAGGTATAGTTAGCCAGGTCTGCCTCCTCTACAGCATCAAAGATCAATGTCAATTCAACTTCTTTTTCTCCAAGATGTTCTCTGAGGAGTCTGAAAGGAAGAATACAGTCTTTACTTAACTGAATTAACACGGGTGGAAGATTCCCGAAAGAACCATGATTTGTCAGCACAAGATACACAGTGTTCCTGGTCTCCTTCACTGCTGGAGAAGGACTTAGAAGGAGATTTGAGTTGCCTGAAAGAGACTTCACAGAGGCATGTTCCATAATAGCCGAAAGCCTTTTTCTCCCGCCATGTCTGTAGCGAGGAGTTGAATCAAGTGCAGGAAGAGTGGCTATAAGTCCAATGGTTGCATGTCGCTTGTTTACCTTGGCTCCACCAGAATTAAATGCTAAAAGCAGTGTTTCTTTTAAAAGAAGCAATAAATATTCACTTTCCAGAGAAGTAAATATGCACTACTAAGCCATCACTGAACAAATTATAAGGCAATATTTTAAAGGCTGGGTATTGTGATACATTTTAATGCAGCCTGGAAAACCAACAAAAGGAGCTGTGCTACTCTGTGGAATTCTCCTCTATTTTTGGGGGCTAGATCCTGACTTTAAAGGGGATCAGTGTCAAGAACAAGAGCTCTCTGCTCCTTTGAGAGGACAGAGGAGACATGCAAAATCCTCATAAAGGGAATAGAAAGTTCTAGCAGACTTTCAGGCCAGAGGTACAGTCTTTCCATGTCATTGCTCTAATGTGAACATTAAAAAGAATGCAAAGTAAATACAAGTGTTTTCTGATGCTGAGATTAAGTCTAAAAATACAATGCCCTATTCTCTCAAAAGGCGTTTTATCAGTTGCTCAAGAAAAAGTTGCTGGTCCTTTGAACAAGGAGATGTAACATCAAGTAAAATCTACCAGATCTGTTTGATGCTGTTAGCATACTGCTGCATAATGTGTAAGGGGGTAAACGTAAAACGTGTGATGCCCTCGCAGTCGCCTGTGAACTCATCATTGCATGTAGTACTTCAGTGAGTCTTTTCTCTGAAAAGATAGCGTACAGCACTAAGAGATAAAGGTATAGATAAGATCCAGGTTCAACATAGAAGAAATATTTTCTCTGGAGACTGAAGGGAGGCAATCGGGCACTAAATAATTAAGCAGAGCGCTGTTTGTGCTGGATGGAAACCGCTTCTGGAGTGCTTAAAATTTTTCAGTAACAACAACAAGCCTCAAACTTCTCTATTATAAACAAAAGTTGTTTTGGGGTTTCCAATGCGCACACACATTTTCTTATGTACATAATTTCATATAATGAACATGGAACTCCAAATTTAAAACCAATCAGAAGTGACGTTTGAGGACATTGCACTAGACAATCAAAAATGCAAGCCTGACTGCTTTAAACCACATATTTACAGTAAGACTTCATACAGCACATAGCCTTTAAAGGTTTGCGTGATCTGACAAAACTCAGAAGATGTACCAGAGCATCCACAACAATTCCGCCTCTTTCACTGTGGCTGTGTAACTTGCGAAAATCAAGTGGAAAAACATTAGTTTAAGAATAGGCAAGTGTGTTGCATTTGGAAACTTGGATTGCATCTTTTTTACAAATTCACTCTCATTTATTGTGTATTTTTGCATTTTTTTATTCTGGCCCTGAGTCGAAGTGCTGAAAATAATGCAAGAAGGGCTGAATTTGCATCATTTCTAGCCAGAAAAGAAACCTCCCAAGACAGCCTGATCTGTTTGCAGACTCACATCAGTCTAAACCACTGGGAGTCAGATAAATCAATTCTCATTTACCTATTAATATTCCATATGTATATATAGCAAAATATTTTAAACTCAGGGAAGTCTTTTTTCTCTGTTGGTAAACAATATGCTCCACAAATTTTGGCCTACAAATCATGCTGCAAGGAACAAATAAAATCATTAACAGAGAAGATATCTGGGACGCTAATCTGGAGCACTCTGTGAATGTTCAGATTGTCTTGTGTTTACTATAATCAGCATATTTTATGCAGAAAAAAATGAAGACAGATTACAATTAAGATAAAATAAACTATTATTCTGAATCTATTTAAAATAAAATAATCAACCCTTAACCTAAATTTAAATAATACATGATCAGCTAAAAACGAGCTTTCATAAAAAAAGAACATGCATTTGGACTGAGAATTTTTTTCCACTTATTTTCATGCTAATTGCAATCTTTGGGAAGAGAACTCTTTAGAATGGGATCTATCATGAAAATGCTGACAGACACTTAAGCATTATGCTGGTAGCAAAGTGTAGAAAGCTCTTAGTGGTGTTAAACCTTTCATTCCTACTTTTCTTTCTTCTTTTTTTCTGTTAACCAGTACTCTACAGCTAGTGGTTCATTATTGCCACAGAAATACGAAGTTGGTCACCTACATTTTTTAAACATGTGTGCGGCCTTTAATTGATTGCATTTTGTAGCTGGTTCAGAGTACACTGAGCACAATATTTTTGGGTTAGAAAAGGAATACAGTATCAATAAGTAAGACCTTAAAGCTGCAACAGTATTTGCTGCACACTCAGAAGATGAACCTTTTTCCCTATCTGAGTTGGGGGAAACTTTGCCAGCAACACCGCCGACAAATGCCAGCTCCCACAAGTTGAGAAAATAATAGCTCTTACTTCTGGTTTGATGAACAAACTGTAAGAGCAATTACATCATTTAATACATAGGTAAATCAATGGCGCTTGACAACTCACAACAAACAGGATGGAGGGAGAGAGAGAAGAGGTGGGTGAAGTAAAAAAAAACACCCAGTGCTTTATTTTTGTTCAGGCTTGCTTCCTTTTTGTTCAAGTTGAAGCATTTTAATTGATCTGAAACAAAACGTTTTGTCTACTGATTATTTTTCAGTTAAGAAAATATGAATTACAAACAAAAGTGTCATTTCAGGATACAAATGTTTTCTTTGAAAAATATCCGATGTTTTGGATTTTTCAAATCTTTTGCCCTATTTTTCCTAGGCATTTATGCGCTAAGTTGAATCTGAAGCTAAAATACTTTTCCTTGGAAACCACTTCTTCCTAAAATTTTCAGGCTTTGTGTGATCACAGATGTAAAGGCCATAAGAAAGCTTTACCTGGGACTCTTTGCAAGACCAAGGCATTAATTCCAAACTTTTACTAACCTGCATGTGAGTTGGGACTTATCAAAAAGGAAACTATTATTCTTTATATAGTTGAGGATCTGGACTGTGAACAGGGATACAAACTCTAGTCCCATCTTTCTAGAAGATTTCTTTTGTAGACGAAAGGACAGATATGTGTGTACATAAGAACCTCTCCAAAGAAAAGTAGTTCAACTAACAACATGGCACAGCAATCTTCCCTCTCACTTTCCTGAATCATGGTTCTCATTCTCTGCCCAGAAATTGTCTACTTGAATAGTATAAGCTTTTCAGGAGAGGGCTGTCATTTCCATACTTCCCTGCAAAGTACCCAGTACATTAGCCAGGCAGGGATGGTAATTCTGCCTCCCTCCCTCAGCATCCCCTCCTAACAGAACACAACACGCTCATCTTGTCTGAGCGTTTTACAATCATCGGTTGACTTCTGTGGGTGAAAAGGCAGAATGTTAAATTAATCAGCAGGAAGAAATAAGGCTGCAGTTCAAAATGTCTCCATTCACCTCTTTTCATGCCTCTAGAACAAGTTAAGCTATTTCGACTTTAAAAATGGAGAAGAGAGAAAAAAAAAGGACAAACATGCTCTACAAGTTCAGCATTATGAGGCACCTGCAACCTGTTTGCAGTGTTGCCTGAAGAAGAAAAAGAAGCAACTCATAGGTGGCTGGGAGAGTAAGATTTATGCCTGAAAAGACTTCTTTGCCATGGCAGAGAGCCAGTGTTGAAATTTGCTGTGGGGTTCTTTGATAATTAGGCACAACTGACAACTCTGCAGGCAGCCTTAAAGACTCTGATTCCTTCTTTAATAGCCCTGGTTCAATTTACATGACATTTTTATTACCACTGTGAAAAACCCACCTAGCAAGCAAAGTCTCTTTCTCCTTTTCCCCCTATGGATGTCTAACATTTGGGGATCTTAATTCAAGGGAAGGCAAGGAGGCAGGTTAGAGAGGAGGGCGTCATCTCCGAGTCCTGCAATGCTGATTAGTTACTTTTTATTACAAGGCTCTGTAACAAGGTCTAATAAATAACAAGAAGCCCAGAACTACACATACATTACTCATGGTGAAGTCTGCTTACCAAAAAACAGTTCCAAGGGTTTGATTTTAACAGAAATGCTCAGGTCACATGCATCCTTATTTCAGTGCTTTCATAAAAGCAGACTAATTGACTGGTAAGTACGCACGCTAGAGGATGCAAACTAGGGATGGGTGTTTTGTACTCCCACACCGCATTGATCTGCAAACCTGAACTCTCATCACATACCGCAAATCCAGTGACACAACGGATGGGTACAGTCCAGGGTAAGGACAGCACCAAAATTTCAGAGTGCTACTAAATTTGTGAACTAATTTAAGATAGGGGATGCAGAGTTAAAATGTTAGATATTTGCCAAAGGAACAACCCATGGAGTATCTTGGCCTGGTTGTAACAATTCCCAGTTACTTGTAGTTTCTCAACGTTAACAGAAATGTGCTGATAATACCATATAGAAGCAAACTGATGGGAAAAGCATCTAACCAGCAAGTTCACCGTGGCTCATCAAATTTGAAACATACGTGACATTTTTTGAAATACATCAATAAATACGACTGGGTGGAAGACGTGGGCTGGCTCAGGGCCCTGACAGAACAGTTAGTGCTGCTTAGTTTCCCTGAAGCAGCATACCTGTAATGGGACACATAAACAAGAGCTGTTACTGTGAAAAAATCATTTGCAAAACGTTACTACTGCAGTTGCCATAGCTACTTCTAAATGAAAAAAAAGGATGGACTGTGGCACTGCTGGTAATGATGCAGTAGGTTTTGGTTATGTTTTTAATGCTGGCTGTGATGCACAGGAGATTAGGTACGTGATGGGTAGCTTTGTTGAAGAGAAGATTCGCTGAATTGTGACAGGTCTGTAAACTGAGTCAAAGCATTTTAACAGAATGAGAAAAGGAAGCTGTCACAAAATTAATTCGAAATATGAATGTGTAATGAGATGGCACAATGAAGGCCAAATACAGCTTTTTCAAATTCAATTTCACTAACAAATGCACATAAAGGAAAAGTTTTGAACTGTGCTAGAGCTGGAGAGCTCTTTAAATACAAACCTCAAATTGTCCTTCTGATGCAGAGGAAGAACATGATCAAAATCACTCTGTTCATACATATATACACCAGAGAGGACACAATGTCGTTAAATGCTGATTACTTGCAATGGCAGAAGTTTCCAATAATTGTATTTTGTGGTCAGAAGCCCAAAAGAGGATTGTACACTTAAAGCCATTCTGGCAATATATGATAAATTTCATCCGCATGCAATTAAGGTGCACTGTTAGGTCAGTTATTTTAGCATATCTTAATAACTAGTGCCTAAATGGCTGAACTGCAAATTATTGATCAAGAAATAAAGCAAAGGAATCGCTTTTTCTGCCTGCTCTCCAAAATCACTTTTACAAGAAACAACTCAGAAATGAGGCCCAAAAAATGTGCAATGGAAGGTGCAAAGACCTTGGCTTTCTTTATAATCTATATTCATTGTGCCTATAGGAGCTGGGACCACCTTGTCCATAGTATAGCCATAGCTTAGTCTTTGCTCAAAGAGCTATTAATCAGGTAATTATTAAACAAGGAAGACAAAATATGCTGTTAGGTACAAATTCCATGAAAGTTCATGGCAATATAAGTGTTTGTTTTCTTTACAACTGGTACAGCAAATGATAAGCAGCATCTGGAACAAGCCAAGCACAAGTTGGATATCGGACATCCTCACACAGCGACTTCCTTCTCTCCCTTAAGTGTTAAGCATGGAGGATCAAATGCTTCGAAAGCCCTGATTAAGGCATTCTGAGAGCTCTATCACAGGCAGACAACACATTCAGTAGAAGAGAAAAAGTATGGTGACTTTGACAGGAGACCATTCATCTTTAAGATTAACACTGATGCTGAAATGAGTGTCATCTTGCCAAAGACTGCCACAAGGGGCAGCTGCAGTGGACAGCATCATTTCCCCACAGGGCTAAAATCAACTCCCAGAACACTCAGACGCTTCAGCTACCATCAGGGGAATTTGATAACAGATTTTCAGGCACATAGCTAGCTACTATGTCTTTGGAGTTTATTCGTTAGAAAGGAGAGGGAGCAACTCACACTACCCTGGTTCCAAGTCAGTCATCACTCTTTAAACAGAAAACTATACCCACTTCCAATTAAAAACCTGCTTAAAAAAAACCCAACAGGTTTTTGGGATATACCATGCTTTTAAGAGTAAATACTCCAGAAAGTACCTGACTTCGCCTTCTCTAATGTGACCTTCTAATTCTTCTATGAATTTTTCCCCTTTCATCCAGTAGATCATGGGGCCTGATTCTCCACTGAATCCAAAGAAAGCTTTGCAGGCCACAGTCAGCGGGTTTCCTGAGGACAAGAAGAAAAGAGAGGGTTAGACACTTCGTCATGGCTACTAGTGAGACCATGGTTATGAGAAATCTCAACACCTCAGATAAACCTCCCCATTTAAAATCGGAGGGAAAAAAAAAGAAAGAAAGAATAACTATAAACCATAGGAAAAAGGCTGATGTTGATTTGCATCTACAGGAAATAGCTGTTAAATAAACTCTGAGGTTATCCATCATTTAATTTTTCCCCGAAAGATACTACGTGAACAATGAGAAAGTATGAAAATGGTGGCAACATAAGGTAATGTCAGATCGGTTGTTTAAACGAAAGAGGTGACCTTTTTGCAGACTCCTGGGATCTCTCCCAGGACCACGAAGTGTGCCCTAAGAGGCAGGTAAATCACTGAACTTGCTTACTGCTGCCTATCTACCCATAAAAAAGACACAGTAATAATTTCTTCCTCACTTAGATAGAAATCAAATGTTAATGAAGTCTTGGTAAGTTGTTCAGAGAGCTTTTAAAGATCCCCAAGTAATACATGATTCCAGTGAGCACCAACAACACTCATGTTACTGTCAACAGGCTTTTGGCAAAGGACCAGACTTCAAAGCATTACTCAAGCAATAGAGTAACGAACTCTCCCTTTCAGCTCTGCAAAAATACTTCCAAAAGAAAGAAAATAAAACTTGTAAACTAATCAGATTTCTTTTCTCTCCAAGAATTCAACATTTTGGATGGGTTTTTGTTTGGCTACAGCTTTAGCTGTACTAGCTAATCCAGGACTGTGCTTACACTGCCAGGACAGATGGTTGTCTGCCTGCAGAAGACAAAAAAAAGAACAAAAAAACCCCCAAACAAGCCAGGAAATTCAGGAGAAGCATGCCCATTCCCTTAGTATACAAATACAGCTGCTGCACCCACTTTTCTTTGCCTGTTTTACCCAGCAGAGGTGGTCCAGGTTACAAAGCAGCCGTAGAGTCACCGACTTATATGGGAGAACAGACCTCATTTAATGTCAATGGAGACTCCTGCTGAATCTTCCAGGATTTGGATCAAGCGTGGAAAGTCCAAATAATGCATTTTACTATATTTGGAAGAAATGTTTTATTATGCCAACCATTTTCAGTGGCAGTGGGAGACTCTTCTGACACAGACATAGAACAGGCGTACACTTTTCAAAAGGCCTAGTCATTTGGAGCACGTCACTTGGTTGAGCATGGGCTAATGGTTTCACATGATTGACTTACTGTGCCTTAATCAGTTACCTCTTGTCTGCTCAGCAGTGATAACTCGCTGTGTGCATACTCAGAGCATATCAGAGCTCTGTGTTAAAGCAGCTTTGCCTAAACCCCAACAGAGCTGTCCTAAGTCAACTACTTGCGCTTGTCTATCCATTATTTCAGTGCCCAATTTAAGACATGTCAAAAGAGTCTGATTAGTGAGGAAGTGCAGCGTTTCCAGCCACTGAAAATCAGCCGCCTTTAAATCGTTTCCAAGTCAAGATCCAAAATTACAAGTCCTTTTGAAACATTAGGATGCAGCAAGAAAAGGTTTAAAGACTGCACTTCAGTCTCCGTTTCTCAAATAGCAAAAGCCAAAAATGGAAAATGTTTATCCTGAAAATGTTTTACAGAATCTTTTATTATCTCCATATTCACTATGAACTCTGGTACCACAGCTGGCCACTGAACACGTGCTGATGCTGACAGATTATATACAACCAGCTCAAATGTCCAAAATATAAGAAGGGGTGGATATTCACAGTTATCTGTACATCCCACAACACTGACCACCATCATAAGAAAGTTCCAATCTTCTTTAGCTAATGAAGACTCAGAAACATTTCTAGGCAGACATTTAATTCCACTACAAGACAATATTGGATAAGTCTGTTTCCTTCTGCTTCTAACCTGTTCCCCCAGCCATTTGAAGTGCTGTGTGCCCTCCACGGGAGAGGAGAATTGGAGCCTCCAGCTATATCCATCTCACGTTTTCCTAACATGCTGAATGCCTGCGTGGTGTGAGGTCTTTTGTGCCGCTTGCCCCAGAGTCATGATACGCATGTATTTAAATATCACTTAGTGATTCCTAGCATGTGGCTGCTCAGTCCATGTTTGATTTTAATGGAAAAAGACAATTGTAGCAATGTGAAAAAGAAAAGGGCTAGACATGGCCTATCAGCATAGACAGTATATGCCCTTTTCCTAGCACACCATGCTGGGCATTAAGTGTTACAGGCAAAATATGTTACAGGGTGTGCTCTTCCTCAAACCAGCAGATTTTTACTTAAAAAACAAACCCTGAAGAAATGAGAATATTCCAAGGTGAGTCTAAGATCTATATACATGCAGAGTAAATATCCTGAGGTAATACATCTGGTCCAAAGAAATAAGAAGTTTTCTATACAAATAGGAAAACCTAAAAAACCTAGCTGTTGGTACACAACTTCTGTAATAAACAAACTCAATATAAAGCATCAGTAGCCTTTACTGTGGCAGCCTGCATGCTCTGAACATGCCTGGGCAGATCTATTTCCCAGCTTGGCCACCAGAGAAAACCAGCAGAATAAACTAACACAGTCAATGGCAAACTTTAGAGCGAATTAGTATTTTCAGCTCAAAGTCTGGGCCTGGCCACACCTGAAAAAAACCATGGTCCATCTCATCTGCAAACCCGTCACTGATCAGAGAGAGGTATAAGCAACTGTTTCTCATGGAACAACTAATTTTTATCTCAGTAGCAGAATGATGCACGTCTGCTGATCTGTCCTGGGGTGGAAAGAGCTTGGGGCTTGATGACACCTCAGGGTCCCATCCAAACCCAAACTCTCACACATTGTTCTTCTACTCCTCAAGCTGGTAAGGACATCTTGCTCTTCTACAGCTCTCTGAAGCAGCTTCTGGTTTATAACTCTCATCGCTCCTTTGTGACTCTGGAAGTAGGACAAAGTCAGAAAAGCTAACATTGGCTTTTCCTTGAAGAAACACTTTACCTCCTCAAATAAGCCTCCATAAGGAAAGGAAGGGGGGTTTCTCCTCTCCTGCTATGTTAAGACACAGCTGGCCACAGCAGCAACCTGTTACTACTGGTTTTCACGGAACTTCAACCAATTCCTATCCAGAAAAGTGCATGGCATGTCTCACTGCATTTCTCCCCAAGCACTGAGATCCTAAAACTGCAGCTGAATTCCCTGGTTCCTAAATGTACCCTTGAATATGGGGAGAAACAGGCACTAAGCATTGGAAAGTGCCCTTTGCAGGTCCTGATTTTGGGGCTGGCTTCAAGCCATGTGGTATCACACTGAGTCACAGTTCCAGCCAGAAGGAACTAACAGGCAGTTTGTAACTCCAACAACTCATTTTATGTAAGGCCCAAAGTTTTGCATAGTATTACTGCTATTCCGCACAACACTAAGTAGTTCCATTACTAACTGTTCTTATTAAGAAAAATTCCCCTTGCATCATTTAATTAACATCATCAAAGTTCCTAGAATGAATGGTACCCTAAAAGTTTTCCGTTTATAAATGTTTTCTGTTTAAATCAGATAGACATTTCAGTTGCAATTTTGATTAATAAAATAATTTGCTAAGAAACAGAGAAAATGATTAGTGAGATTTCTAATGAATCAACACTTAAGAAACTGTTTTAAGAAACAAGGCAAGAAAGTAGAAGAGCATGCTTGTAGACGTCACTGAGTCTACTGCTTTGCTGAGGTCACCTTGTTACAGTAAAGCCTCAGGTTCCAGCAGAAGTCTCTGCTTTAGCTTTTTTCCCTACTCTGTCAATCAGGCAGGCTTGTTGCAAACTCCCAGCTGATAAGACACAACCGCTGGCAACAGGAATTACTTTTATTGCTAAATCTTACTGTACATTTTTCACCTGACCGTTTTCACAATAAATCTGTGTGAACTCTACCAAACATTTCAGCACTTTTTTTCTGAAAATGACAATTCCAGAGAAATGCAATTATTCAAGCAAAATAGCTGCCTGATGGTGGTAGGAGTACTGGCTAAGGATGGAAAAAGGGTCTGCAAAAGAATTTAGCCAGGCATGACTCTGAATGTGCTTACTGCGGGTCTGACATGGTTTGAAAGAGAATGACAAATCCTGTAGCACAGTCTCTTTTGAATGAGGCACACTCCAAGCATCAAGTAAACAAAGCTTAAAATACCTGAAAGTTGTTCAGTCTTTTAAAAACTTAAATGTCAAAGCCAGATGACTGACCAGCACAGAAGAGAAAAGCTGTTCACAGATCATAAGTTCTGGCTTATGCCAAGGCATATTTTCAGGGATTTTTTTGAAAATGAGGATTGATGATTTGTTCTTTTTCACTCACTTTGCACAAGTAGGTGTATTTTGTGGCTTGTTTGTGAGCACCCATTCAAGGGTGCAACACAGAGTCCATATTCTCTAATGTCCACATTCTGCTGGCGCTCTGTTCTTCCAGCAAATCAGGCTTTCACTCCCAGAGAAAATCATCCCAGAGCAACCCCATAAACAGCCGAAGTCAGTCATCTGTGATTCCTTGGGTGCCTTTTTTTTCCCCCCTATGACTTGAAACATTAGTGTTTTTTCCAATTCTTTCCCATTTTTGTGCCAGATACAACACCACTCTCAACAAGCCTGAATTGAAGCAGATGATCCTTCCAAGCTAGTGGCAGAACTGACTGAATGTGCCAAAGGAAGACCTGCTTTTGTACCAAGCAACATCAAAAGTCAATCCTGCACAGGTTGCTAGTTGGATTTACATCTTCAGCTCCACCTGGGTGTTAATACCATTGATTGTAATATCACTGCTTTTATCTATTTCAGGGCTCGATGCTGTATACGCATAGAAGGGAAGACAAGTGCACTGCTACCACCAAAAAATCATTCCATCACTCCAAGTCTCTCTTATTGATGCATATGCATCATGTAGCTCCTCTCTGATAATGGTGCTTGTGTCTCTTTCTCTGTAAGACTGACAGAGAGAAGTGTTTGCAAAGGAGCAGCTTCCCACTCTTGACACATGCAGATGTTATGCAGGCACTTCACAGGCTTTGTTTCTTCAGTTTGCTGAGACAGAGGACGAGAAAGGCAGGTTACTTATCACATTTCAGTAAGTGTGTTCTACAGGCTGCCTGCAGAATCGAATCTGGCTTTCCAGGCTGTGAGGTTTGCAAGGCAAATCATCATGTCACTGACAACAACATTATTGTTCTAATGTGCTTTACAAGTGCTAGAAACCGGCCAAAGAGCAGCAGAGTGATTTAAATTCCTCTCGCAAGGCAAGCTAGATTGTATACAACCGTGAAGCAAAGAACACTTTTCCTTTTCCTTCAGAAGGACATCCTGGATAAGAAGATATGGGAGACAGAGCTTATGCCTGCAATTTATCTACAAAACAAATGCCAGGGGCAACACAGACCTTGACTCATGAAAAACAATCTCTGTGTGTGGTAGCTTCTATCTAGTTTGCAGAAAATGTCCATTTTCTCTACGTTCCTTGCAAGGACATCCTCTTAGCTGTTCTCCTACGCTCAGCAATAATGGGCAGAACCCAGAAGCACACTGAGGTGGTGCAGCCCAAGTTAAACCATGGGTTTGGCTCAGCTGGCTGATGCTCAACATTGGGCTGAGCTGCTGCCAGGGATGTGAGGATGGCAAATGGTGCCCATTTGAGGCCACTCTTGCAATCTGAGAACAAAATCCCGTGGCTGAGCTGCTGATCCCTAGACCTCTGCCTAGGGCTCATCAGCAACGGGATGACCTCCTAAAGAAGTCAGGAGGCATTTGGCAGAGGCAGCTGAGGATATGCTTGGGTTTTGCTCATGTCACCCAGCACAGCTGGTCACCTGTGTTTCCCAGTCCCTTCTCAGCACAGATCAAGGGACTGCAGTACCACTTCAGAACATCAGGGTCTTCAGCATCTGGTCCTATAATCTGCTAAGGCGGCACTGAATTTCTCTAGAAATTTATCCACTAATGAATTTAGACAAAGCTACAAAACCCCACAAAAACCTCACGTACATTCTCACCGCCCTCCTTTATTTTTCCTTGGCCATTTCCCAGCATTATTTGATCAAAGGTTCCATGTTTTGTTTAGTATAACAAGATTTATAAAGTCAGTGCTAATTACTCTACCTCGGCTTCTTTCTCCTCTTCTTTTACTCGGCTATTCTGGAGAACACAAGCCTAGTTGTGTGCTAAACCATATTACCCCTATTTAGGTAAAAGTATCATGGAGTTCAGTGACTAGTTTGAGCATTATTAGATCCAGTGAAAGTAAAACATGCTCAAAAAAAATTATTTTCTCTGAGGAAAAAAAAAGTTTACAGAAAATCCTATAATGTTTCAAAACTCTATTCCAGCAGCCAGTAGATTCATGACTGGATATGATCCTTCCAAACATTTGCATAATTAAAGATCAGCCAGGAATTAATGAACTGAAAGCATTTTAAATAAAATTAAGAAACCTGCTCTGTGTAGTGATAATAATTGCTTTAATAAGATAAATTTATAGTGAAATCAAACCTAACTAGCCTCCAGACATTCCAAATCAGTTTAAGAGCATTTAAAAACAGACACATACACACACATATATATATATATATATAAAACTAGATTGTTTTATTCTCCACGTTTCTACAAAGAAACAGACTAAAGGAGGTGCTCTTCCCCTAAGTAAGGCCCCACATTATGAACAGCATATGCTAGCCACTAAAATAATATTCTGGTAGCTGTATTGATATGTAGGAAAAGTAAATGGTGGCGGTACAGGACATACATTAAGTTGGCTCTTCACTCATATAAGAACTTTTTGACTGAGGCAAGTCTTTGGCAGTAAGAAAGAGCCCTGTAAAAACTTTGACAAGAAAAATGCAAAAGATATTTTGGTCTTGTTTTGTCCTCTGTAGTTTATGATCTTAATACTAACTTTCTTTCTTGCTCTGCTCTTTTTTCTTATGCCCTGAGACATCACAAAACACATGGCCATGAGATATTTGTGCTTTTCTGTCTCACTCAAGTGAGCAAATGGCATATATAAAAAGTAGCATAGAAATAACACTAACAGCAAGCAGCACAACCCCAAACATGAAACAAAGCAACTAAGCCTCTAGACACTTCGTTGCCAAGAACACAAGTCAATGAATTTGCTGTCATTCCATACAGCCCCAACCATTTGTAATTTAAACACCACAATCATGACCCACTGCTAGTGCTGCTTGTAGGCTTGGCTATTGACCGTGGCTCTCTCAAAAAGGGAAAACCAAAACTAAAATACACACAAGGCTGAAATGTTGCTGACAAAAATTTATCGGATGTTCCAAAAATGAATCAATCAAGGCAAAATCTCCTAGAGCAACTTTCTTCCAGAAACACACCCAGAAAAACATTCCAACCTCCCCCCCCAAAGTAAACCTCACCTAAATCCTGTAAAGTCCTTTATCCCATTTTCAGAACTGCCTTGGGGTCAGAATTTGAAGTCTTAGTCATTGAGAGCTCAGGTGTAACTGAAAGTCAAGGATTTTAGCTTTTCAGTTAGTCACCTTCAATGAAGACAGATGCCTAGTGGGATTTCCAGAAGCAGCTTGACAGCTGCCTTGTGCTGAATTTAACTTGTGCTCAATGCTGAGGTCCTTCTGAAAATCTAATTTCTGTGCATTTTGAGGCACAGAAATATTATTTAAGAGAAATGGCCTGTAGGTACTTAAAAAACATCCCCTTGGTGGTAGGGTTCCAAGGGCTGGGGCTGCCCAACAGCAACAGAGCAGTGACATCCAGACTAAGGTGAACTAAGCAGGGAGTGAGATGGAACAAATCACCTCGCTATGGCCAGAGCATGGGTATGGCCCCATGCTGTCACAGCAATCTCTATTCTGATACCACTTTTAGCATGGCCAAAATAGGTGGCAACATACAGGTGTGTTGCTCCAAGAGAAGAGCAGGAAGGGAAAAATTATCCAGAGGGACACTTGCTTCCTCAGATCACTGTCCCATGGTGAGAAGGGGAAACAGCCAACTGTTTCTTTGAGCTACAAAGAGATGGACCATGAAGAGATGCTCCTGTCTCCTCCCAGAGATCTGCTGGCTCAAAGGGAAGGTAGGGTCCTCCACCACACATTGCTGCATCTTGCCAGCTTCAGGACTTTCCAACTCCCCAACTTGCCCCTGCATAAAATTTTCTATGGGCATTCATATCTTACATTTCAGTTTCCTGATCAAGTACATCCTGATCTTTTCTCTCAGGGGAGAAAGAGGATGAAATCCAGCATCTCTTTCTAGAGAGTAATCTGGCTTCATGTGAAGAAAGCGCATGGAAGGACCAACCTAACCAAGATCTGCTACCATCAACGTGGCCAAATTCTGAACCTTACTCACATAAGTATGTAATGGGTATCCACAGTACGTAATGGGTATCCAGTTGTACATCTTAGCGAGTTCCTATTTAGTACACAGAGGGTACATTCAAGGTTCCTAAGGAAACCAGCTGCAGGCTGCAACCGACTGAAGAAATTAAGCTAAACCTCTTCCAACTTCTGTGTTGATTTTAAGACAAATGATAGAACTTCTTAAGACAATGACTATAGAATGGATAATTCTTCTTCACTTAGAAAGAACAAAGCAAATGTGAACTTACGCTTCATGCTATGGATGTCCTGCCCTATAAACAAGGTGAGACTTTGAAATAAATGTATGCTTGAATCTAAGGAGTCAACTGGGGTATTTTCATACCCAGTTTGGAACTGTTCACTCAAGTCCAGCTTAGATTTTGGCTAACCCCGCTCATGCTAAGGCCTGAGGTATGCTGGGAGCCGTGCCATTAGGTCAAAGCAAGCGCACCACCTAGGCAGGACAGGTGGCCAGGCAGAGCTGAAGGGCCATTATGCACCATTACCACCTGCAACCTGCTGTCTCCAGCAGCCATTATCTTTTGCCTGGCAGTTTCTTCAGAATCCACTAACTTATGGAAATAGTATAGACCAAACCTCCAAGCTGGAGGGTATAAAACATCAGTTTACCCAAAAAGCTTTTGAAGCAGATCCAACAGCAGCTGGACTGCTGAGGCTTTCATGCTTCCCGGTGTGATACAGGGGACACCCGCAACTTGATGGAGGAGGAAGGATGAGCACCCTCACCGTCGGCTAGGTAACTAATTATTTTCTTTTGCTCATAGGTGCACAATATTAAGAGTTATGGGTTACAAGTTCTGAAACCTTATTGACTTGAGTGGTGAATAAAGTGAATTCACGTGGTAAGACCAGTCTGGGTAAAAGGGGATTGAGCCCCTGTTTGTCATTCTTGTTTATTATATTTCTTAATTAGCTCATGAAATAAAGTTTAAATCACAGAGTACATTGTCCTGTAAATCTGAAAGATCCGAATGGACTGTGACATCAGTTTTGTACAAAGACGTTCATGAAAACCTAATTGTCCCTGAACAGCTTCCTAGTATCTCCATAGTGCCCTGCAGCAGGCATGCAGGGCCAGAAATCTTAGCAGTTAACACGGTCCAGAATATCACCTTGATGCATGTATTTTGATGTTAGCTAAGTCCTTTCCTCTGTCTGGTGCCATACTCCTTACACAGTGCAGGAGAATGGGACGGGAGGGCTAAGAAAAGGGGCTAGACAGAAGAGGCAGTAACTGCTGCAACCTTCGCATTTCTCCAGCTTTCTTCCTAGACTTCCTAAAATAAATCAAATGCAGTGCTGGGTCTTGGTCAGGGGGATGAAGAGACAGATGTCAATCACCTCTGGTAATGAATGTAACCACAACTGTCACCTCACTTGGCCTCAGTTATGCAGGTGGCCTCTCATCCACAGGGGACAGGATTTGCCATGGCTCGTGATAAGATGAAGAAAGTTCCCACTTCCCCTGCACAAAAGGACACAGCTACCAAGATCAGCTTGTACTCAAATGAGAATCTACAACTGACTGATGTGCTTAAAACTCAGCAAATGCTCAAACATTTTGCTGAATAGAGAGAGGGCTCCCTGTTGATTAAATTTAAGCACATATTTAAGTGCTATGCTGAATAAGGACAACAGTGAGTTCTAATTAAAGACTGTATTTACAAAAAAGATACAAAAACAACAGCCACAGAGCAACATTTTTTCCAAGCTAACTCCAGTAAATAATTCCCATTTATTATTTACTTAAATTTAGAGATAACATTGAGGGAGAGTAGGAAAGTAAAACACAGTTCAATGAATACAACTTGTATTTTGCTTATTGAGTGAATCAATATTGTTCATCAGTTGTCCAATAAAGAATTTACAGGGAAATTTAATCTCTTCTAATTTGTAAAAATTAAAGGAAACATTTTTATTTGCCCTTCTTATTGTTAAAAAAAATGTCATGATAAAAAAAACTCCAAGTAACATTAGGGTGGATAGTATTTAAAAAGAAGTCAATCACACAGAAAACTCTCCCTGTTTTACATCTTTTTTTTTCTGTCGTGTCCCCCCCCCCCCCCCCCCCCAAGCCTTGGGTTAAGAATCTTTTAACCAAGACACAAGACAACAGGGACTTATATCTTGGGTGCAAGAATTTAGCAAGCACTTAAGGATGTAAGGGTCATAAGAAATTTTATAAATTCAGACAACTTCTCAGAGTTAAAACTACTCCTTCCTAAAGAGATACAGTGGCATCCCCTTGTGCTCAGTAATTGGACCCATAATCTATCAGTTCAGGTAAGTGCCTGTTGAAAATTACCTTGTTTTTTTTCTCTGACAGATGTGATTTACAGAAGTCAATAGACTAATTGCCCTAAACCTATTAGCAGTGAGGACTCAGATTTACTCTAAGTCTCTTGCCTTGCATGCAGTTGATAGCATTCACATTAACCACATATTAAATGTAATTTTAGTTGCACAGGAGTCTAATAATCTCAATTTTCCCGAGGTGAGTGCCAAACCATGAAGTCTGTAACTCAGAACTCCTAAATTCTGCCCCATCACTTCTTTTCCCTGAATCTCTACACACAGTGAAGGCACAGCCTGTGGTTTCACCTTTCCCAAATCTACTTAATTCACCCTCATTCTCAACACTGCTGATTGATGATGATTAAAAACACTCCAAAAAAATTAAAAAACACTTTGCTGGCCCAAGCAGAAACTCCTGCAAAGGGGAACTACTCTGTTTAAATTCACGGTGACGAGACATCACATGCTTGCAGAAAAGAGTGGGAATTTCAAGATTTAGCAGGGAAATCATCCAAGGATTGCTGGGTAAACAGGGAATGAAAGCTGTCTCTGCAAGGACTAACATTGGCCTTCTCCAGATCACAGCAGAGCACCCTTGAAGGAGGATTACATTGCCTTTGGCTCACAGCATCAGAGGAGCAGAGGCCAACTTCCGTGGATTCCTGTTCCAGGTTTGAAAGGGGGCAACTGTCACCAGAGTAAGCTATAGATACAGACCACTCTGGATGGTACCAGCTTTACCCTACTTGCCACCAGCATGGGATGCAGCAAAGCCCACATCTCATGTGCTTGTGGGACTACACTAGGAAAGAGGGGAGCATGGATTCACCCTAAGGTGGTCCCATTGCCTTGGGGATTTCCCAGGTGGCCACATCGCCTGGCTGCAGATTCCCCACAGCTAAGGCAAAAGGCACAAACAGATCATACTGTGAGAGGAAAGTGGGCTCAGAGCAAGAGATCCTCAGACCTCCGTGTGATATGCAAAGCAAATGCAAGGATAAGAAACCTTTTTGAAAGAATTAAAAAAACAAACCATAATAATAAATAAATAAAAGACCTTCACCTCCACCCCCTACGTCTTGGGGAGAGGGATGTCATGTCTTCTCAAGACTTAAAAGAAGTTGTTATGAATTTGAATCTGAAATATATTGAGAAGAGGGAAGCTCAGCTGTGGAGAACTCAGTGTGAACTCCTTACTTTTGGGAAAGCCATGTTGAGTTAATTCAGAGCAACCTCCTGAGAATTTAGTGTGAACCTACGTGATCGATCTTAAAAAGACCATTTGCTATTCAAAAATAAAGAGGAATCAGGAAATAGGAGCCCTTCCTCTACCATGTGGGCAGGGCTGTCAGTCCTGTTAGGCACAGCAGGCAAAGCATGAGTGAGCTCCTGTCTGGCCCAGGTAAGGGTTCAAGCCTGCCCTTTACTCCAGCAAGCTGTGAGCAGCTGTGCAAGAGCACTTGGCACACAAAGCTGGCTCCCACAGAAAGCAACTTTGATTTCATACAGTCCTGGAGCCTCAGACACCCATCTGAGACATGTGTCTTGCCTGTGGTGGTGTTTGGATATAAGGCAGTACCTTAGGAGCTCAGAGCAGGATCTTAAAAAAACCCTCCTGAGAGAAAAGCTTTGCTCTTCTTTATTGCATATCTCTTTTCTTAGCTGTGCTAGTGCCGAGAAGGAAATTAAGCCGCTCCCAGCAGGATCTAATGTGAAACCATGGCCACTTCAGTGTCACGATTGTTATTTGAGCTTTTTTCTAGTGCCAGAAACCTTTATCTGGCATTCACTTCTGAATTAACCAGAGAAGGTTACAGACTTGCTCTTCCCTCCCTTGGGACAGCTCCTGCCACCATCCAAAATGAAGCAAGGACCCAGGTAATCACGATCATCTGGTAGTGTGATGGTCTAATCACACACAGATGTGCAGGAGCAAGACCAAAGGACTGCCCTTTAGAGATGTGCATCTGCTACCTCACAGAGCACTAACTAAAGCTGTGCCTGCAGCTGATAACAGGCTGAGGCAAAACGCCTGCCCCCAAAGTCTTGTGAATGTTTGTTTTAAGGATATTTAAAGGGATGCTGCATATGTTCTCGAAAGCTCATGTAGCAATACAAAACAGAGACAAATACAACAGAAAAAACCTGCTGTAGTCCAGAATGGATTTTCAAATTCAGGCAAGCCACTATTGCTCCATGAACAGGGCAATGTGAACATGGCAGCACTTTGCTTTTATTTCCCACTCCAATACCCAGAGGAATACTGGCAGAGGGTACCGAGTGCTGGGTGATACCTGTGCAGAGTTGTTAGCTGCCTGAGGGGGCTGTTGCACTTTGAAGTCAGAGAGGTTTTTCTCTAGGTCTTTTTCTGCTGACTCTGCTGAGTACTAGAGACAGAAAAGGCTGGGTAAAATTTTCCCTCTGTTTGGATAACTATCTTCTGTGCTACCCTGTTGAGGACCAATGTGTCTGAACTAATTTCCTTCATTTCTCTGTCAAAAACATCATTATTTCCTTAGCTGATTCATTCTTCCTTGGGCTGGAGCTCAGAAAAAGACACTAATTCAGGTCAATTTGTCAGGAATTGTCTTGACTGAACTCTATTCCCCTCAATGCTCAGCTCCAGAGTCAGCCTTCCTAAAGCCTGAATCTCCATCACTACATCTGTGCTGACTTGGTGATGGGTAGAAAGCTTCTTTCCTTGGGTATGGTTTATGTGCTCTGGGATTTCACTGAATGCCTCTAATATTTTGCCTTATATGCTACTGCTGCTGCATTTCAGTCTAGTATTTCTCAGCAACATTCCCCTCTGCTGAGTTGTGCAGATAATGGGCAAAATGCACTTCCTAGTTCTGCCAGGTGGACTCGTCCCCGACGGAAAGCCTGCCTGGAGGGAGACGGGCTGGATGTAGCACCTGAAAAATCTTCCCCACATTGCAAAACTCAAACTGTGCGCAGGGCTGCCTAAAGAGCGGGGGAGTTGGGGCAGTGAGGAAAGAGGCTGAATCTTCACAGGTAAAGGAAGGATGCTGTCAGCTCTGGTCATGGGGAACAGGGCTGACTCGAGGCTTATTGAGGAGAGCCTCCAAGCAGCGTTCACTTGGGTAGGCTAGGACAGATTTGTGCTCTGTGCTACCTGTACCTGTGTCATTCCTCATTTCCCACTAAGGATAAGCTCACAGCCCGGCTCAGAGAACAAGCACAGACCCCTGCAGCACATTGTACTTTGTGCCTTGCAGTGTGCTGAAAAACAGGCTCCCTTGGGTAGTTATCAGCCAAACAGACCAAATAATATTCACTATTCCCAAATGCCAAACAAATTAGCTACACAGACACTCCTGTCTCCCTTCAGTCCGCCTAATAAAACCCACTTTAAGAGTCAGCTCCACACAGAAACATAGTTCTATTTGCTAACAAGTTGGGTTTTTTTCTTTCCTTTCCAGTGAGTTGTTGAATGTTTCTCATTTTCCCAACAGACAGAGAAGACATTAAATACTTTTGTACTGACTCCTGTAGCACTAGTTTTTCACCCTTTTTTAGATTTACTGACCCCTACTAATTTTCTGTTGGAGCTGCTGACCTTCCCAGAGACCCCTTGCCCCCACCGACATAGCGGTACAGCCTAACTTCCTTTCAGAGCCCTGAGGAACAATCTGCCATGCTCTGGAGTTACCAGCCACTGCCCTGTGAAGTTACCTGACAGCAGTACACATAGTGCTGTGTTCCCTGAGGTAACAGAGTGCACGTAGCAGTTTACTGGGGATAGCAGTGGAAGGCAAAGAACAACCTCTCTCTCAGAACAGTGCTTCAGAGAAACAGCTTCAAACAGAAGAGTAGTAAAAGGGCATTTCAACGAAAGGAGAAATTAAATCTCAGCATAGGCAAATGTTTCCCTTGTGTCTGGCACAGATATGCGAGGGGACAGGGAACGACCCTTTTGGGCAGTGGAAGACCCAACTGGGAGAATACAAGTGACAGGCTGTGGCCTCCCAAAGACAGGACAGCTCCTAGTGCGGCCGCCCCGGCACTATGCCTGCCGTGCCTGAACAGCAGTGTTGCTGTTCCCAAGGTGTGGGGCTGCCACAGTGGAGGTCCTTGCCTGTGCTTCACCAAAATAATCTCAAGTTCAGTTTCAGCAGTGCAAGGGGTAGTATTAACAGAAGCCAGGGTTCCCCAGACAGGATGGCTGGGGAGGGGTTCTCTTCAGCTGCTAGAGAAAGGTGACAGCAAGGTGTAGTTTCATAAGAGAAAAAGAGAAGTAAAATCTGCCCCACTTGCCAATAGAAATGCAAACACATGGCCTGGCAGTGCACTCGCTCTACGCTGGGCCTGCAAGGGAAGATACAGCCAGGGGAACCCAGATGTCGCTGCCTGGCAGGATTAGCCATGCAACGGCAGCAGCGTGCTTGCCCCCATGGGGCTGGCACCCCCGTCTCTGCTGCCCACAAGCTTGGAGCAGCCTGGGGTGGTTGATGGTCCTCAGTCCAGCCACCATCTCCTGCCTCCCGTCTTCACAGCTGGCACTATCCATGGACCCTGGGCTACCTCTGCTGTCGCCACACTTGGCAGGCACTCAAGCTAACGTGGCTTTTCTTAGGGGGTTAAAGAAACCTCAGCCCCACCGTGCACAACCCCTGCTAAAGTAGGCCTGCCCCATGGGGAGAAGGGGTCTGCAGGACCCAGGGGTCTGGGGTCCTGACCAGCCTCACTCCCTGATACTGCCTGGCCCACTTTTTTGGTTGGCTTTAGATGCAAAGGAGAGGACAATGTGACAGGCAGTTTGCAGGAGCTACTGATTGCTGGCACCGTGCACTTTGCTTTTGTCTTGTCAAGTCATCTGCAAGCTGCTCATAGCCTATGTGATGGTGCTTTTTGCTTGCTCAAATGGAAATGAAGTAAAAGCCAGGGTGACATGCACTACTGTGCAGAGAAACAAATGGAGAGCCACAGAGTAGCACTTCCTCCTAATTTGAGGCCATGAGCTTCACCAGTGCCTGGGGAAAGGCTATTTCACAGAAAGGAATATCACTTTGGACTAAATGAAGACAAGGTTTATGTAACCTCAAACCCAAAAGCAATCAAAGGAGTGTGAATGGTCCCACAGAAGGTTGCTGGCCTGCTTTTGTCTTTGTTTTTCCTTCTTCAGTTCCTGGCCACCCTGAAGTGCTTCGGGAGGGTTGTTTACTACGCAGAGTTCACCAACCCTGAGGGTCACCTGCCTTTTGTGCGAGCCAGCCCTGGTTCAGAGGCTCTGATAATGTGCAGTGAAACCTGAGCATCTGGCAGGTGTAAGCAGGGCTTATCTGCTGGGCTGACAGCTTTGCCAATGGCTGGCGGGCTGCAACGAAGTCACGCCCAGCTGCAGCGGGTACCACAGGCACCTGATGGTTTGTAACTGTCCATGCAAACATGCCCAGCCTCTCTCCCTCAGTCTCCTTCTTCATCTACCCCCGTGTAAATGGAAGGTGGCTTTTTGCACAGTTGTTTTAATACATCCCTCAGCCGATGAAATATGGGCTGGGGTAACTGAGAGAAATGCCAGAAGCACAAGGATACTACAAGTCACTCCAGAGCATGATGTGACCCATTTTAGCTCAATCAAAAATACCTTAACTCCCCCACAGCCCCATAATATTTTCATTTTCAATATGCCAAATTTCTGGAAAAGTCTAGTTTTTCAGTGATGGTGAAGTATTTTCTTAATAAAATGAAAATACTTGTTTTCTCCCAAACAGCAAAATACATTGTTTGCACTTTGGGACCATAGCTGAATGGGAAGGAAGAGAAGCCTTATGAGGACAGTTGAGGCAACAAAGCTTTTGGTTGCAAATAGACTTTGAATGGTAAGATCTCAAAAGCATGATTGCACTTTCAGTGGATTCGACTCCACATAAAAACCTGAGCAGTGAGACCTGCTGTGATCACAGGTGACAGATGGAACCACTGTGAGTCATGCTAGTACTTTACTTCCCATGTGCAGACACACAGATGCAGTTGGCAGTTGATATTGGGTCCCTCCCAAATGAAAATATGCTTAGATGTCTCCATCTTGAAAAAGAGAATAATAACAATCTCCCAAATACACTCATTTAAAACAGAAATGATTCAATTTTCTTTTGCTTTACACCAGATGTGCCCCAGACGTGCCATCATGGTCTCTAAAGACTTCCCTGCCTACTATGGTCTCGTCTTCTAACTACTCATCAAAGCACACTGGGTAAAAATTTCCTTCCTCCACATCACTAGTCACCAGTGCGACCTTGTCATTTCAATTTCTCACACCTCTTCTTTTCCCCTGCTCTGTATCTCTGCAAAGTCTCATCTCTACAGCTTATTGCCATTGGCTACTAATGTCGAACAAAGCGCTGCCAATTTCAAACATAATGAAAAAAAAAAATCAGTAACACAAAAGAGAAAATTAACCATGGAAACCACTCTCCCAGGGCTGGCCAGGTTCTTTAGGTTCAACATCTGAACCTGCTTTACAGGAGCACACAGACTCCCCCACTGCTGTTCTCCATTTCCTCTCGAGTTTGTTCCACTGAACAATCTGCTCCCAAAGAGAAAGGAAGAGCGCTGGGGTGGGTGCCAACCTGAGAGCCCCCAGCACCCTCCTGAACAGCACAAAAGCACCATTCTGCCCCCAAGATCTTCCTCAGGTATACACACAGGCACATCTCCACACCGCCCAGCAGACCAAGATCTGTTTTACAACAAGCAATGACTAGAAGACCTGAATCATCCCCTCAGTTTTTTTCTATTACATGCACACGAGACGCACCTCTTTCCCCTGTTCCTGCTGGAACTCCAGCAAGCTGCTCTCAAACCAGATTTTCACTTTAAAAAGCAATTTTGTCAGTACAAGTGATGCTTAAATTTTAAAAGGTAGTGACTAGTGCTGGGATTTGGAACCCCAGTCCTGACCCAGGCAGACCAAATCAGGCTGCTGCCTTCTTGAATTGAGGGTCACTAGCCAAAACTCCATTTTGTGCCAATTGCTAGTATTTAAAATTTTGAAGTGTTAAAAATGGCATCTCAGGATACAGGTCTAAAGACACAGCCTGTGTTCAAGGGCACTTGAAAGCACCAAAGCACACAACATCTGATTCACCCCTACAGCCATTTGGCTATGGGAGAGAGATGGAAGACAAAAGCAAGCAGGCTTTCTTGTGGGACACTGTCTCTACTTTACCCAATGTTTCTACACCTCCTCATTTTTCACCAGAGACCTTCCTCCTTCAAACTGTTGATGAAGTTTTGGAAGGGTTCCCCACAGTGTCTCAGCAGGCAGGCATGGATTTGCTTACAAGCCACAGTCTGAGGAAATGATTAATCAGAGAGGAGTTCAGGGATGTATCCCAAACCTGTGAAAGAACCAGCCTCCATGGACAGGACATATCCAGGCTTGGAATCACACAGTAAACATTCTTAACCGTAAACCAAGAGGTGACGAAGAGACTTAGGACCAACGATTCTTGTTTAACAATTCTACCACGCAAGAAGAAAGGAGGCCAAGGTACCGCAGAAAACAGCGACTTCAAGAGCTGTGGAAACAGCTCTTTAAGTCCCTGGAAACCAGAGAATATCAAGCAAACTACTGAAGCACCAGTATGTTATCACCACTTCTGGTTCATCTTGTCATATTCCTTGATGCCCAAGAAATGATCTGGCATGGACTTGCATGGCCAACTGTATCAGCATTATCACAGGGCTGCTTCTTACCCCTCATCCACGCAGGAGAGCAAAGAAGGGGAAAGTTCTGGGCTCTGCTTCAAAGAGAGAAGCAATTGCCTAGCTCTGTTGGTCCATGGACTGCTTCTAACAGCTGCTTTAAAAGGCAACGAGGAAAAGCAAATTCTGGCACCATTGTGGGAGGTTTTGCAACTATCATCTTTCCAAAGGAGCACCCACCTACTCTATGAAATGTACTCTCTCCTTAGAGCAAGAGGTCCAGCCTCAGAGGACCTGGCCTTGTACTTCTGTCTTGATCTTGCAGAACAATGCACCATTCCTTACTTCTGGTCCCAAGTAAACTCGTGCATTTATCCCAGAGCAGTACACAGTTAATAGATTTAGCTAGTAAATCCCTCAATTCTTTAAATGATGCCTTGCAGAAAATTACTAAAGAAGATAAAATTATGTGAGAAAAGTCTCACTCCAGCTCATAAAGCAGATGCTACATGCTTCAGAAGATTTGAAGATTACCTTCAAAGTCTTGCAAGGCTTTCCACTTGATCTTGGCCCCAAGTCTACTATAGTAAATTTTGTATAGACCTTTTAAATGCACACACACACATCTGCAACACACAAAAACATGTATGTGGGAGCTTGAAGAACATACTTGACAACTTGCTTTTGACTGTAGCCTTCCCTCAAAAAAGCTGTAGAATGGGGACTAGGCACAACTAAATCTCCTTCAACAATGCGAATCGTTTTGATATTGCAGGATGGCCCAAATACACAGTGAGCACCTGCACTATGTCTCTTCCAAGCAATTAACAAAGGTGACCCAATGTGTAAATGATTCAGAAAGTACTTTCCCAAGAATGCAGGGAAATCTCTATAATTATCAAGCACTTTCCCCTTTGCAGTTTAAGGCGAGTACTCCAAATGCTATCACACATGAGCGGTTTGAAACACTGACCAAGTTAAGTACACATACATGCATTTGCCAGATTAGGGCACTAGATACTATAGTGCTTTATGACTTTGAAAAAACACTTAGTGATTTATTTATTCACCTTGTATTTTGCAAGAAAACACAAATTTGAGCTTTATTTGTGTGAATACTGGGCTGTTCTGCACATTCCCAATGTCAGCAGTGTTAGGACACTCACTGATGTTGCATGTTGCCTTGCTTATTTCCTTAAACAACTGCAGACAGAGCAACCCTATTACGGCTGCGATTCGTAAGACACTGACCTGAATTTTCCACACATTGTGGTGTAAAATGGGAATAATGGCAACAGTCTGTGAAATAACACAATGGGTAGAGAACAAGAATTGAGCATACTGATGCTCAGGTTGATTCAAAAAAAGTGGTCTTGGAAATCTGCAGGAGTCTACCACATAGTATGCTGCCTCTCTAAGCCAATATGATTCAAGCTGAAAATTGAATGTCTCTCCTGCTATTTAATCTGTGTTGTTTTACTAACAACCAGGAGTTCACTTGTCTAATGCTGGTTTGCTGCTCTGTTAGCTGCACTGGGTTTTCTGCAGGCATCATAGATTTTTAAGGCCAGAATGGGTCATCAGGACCATCTCTCCTTATCCCCGCTCATAATAGTGTTCTTACTGATCCTTACACTGTGCCCATTAACTTTTGCTTTGGTGAGAGTGCATTTGGAAAGAGGCTAAGTATCTGTGTGTCTGGGAATGGGAAATGCTCTGTAATCTCTGATCCACTGCTCAGAAAAGCTGTGGTGTAAAACTGAAGACAAAAAGAGAGCAGAGTGTGCCCTCAGCAGCTATCCCACCTCCTCCTCTGTGGACTGGTTTGATAGCCTTGTGCATCCCTTGGCACCACTACGGAGATCAGCACCTGTTTTCAGCCCTATGATTCCTCATTTTAGGAAGCTTGCAAGTAATGCATCTGTACCATCTTCTCCAGGGCTTGCAGATTTTTTAAGTGCTCGCTATGTATACACCCAATTTTTTAAAAGAGGAAAGACAATGCCAGATTAGTAAGGTAATCAAATGCAAACCTTCTAGCTTATTTTACCTGTTCTTGGAGAAAATACTTCTGTGACAAAGTTATATTTTTGAAGTAGTGATTAGGAAGATACAAGCTATCTGCAGTCCCCGTATTCGATAGTAAATATACTCTGGAAGACAGGTACAGCCACATACTCGGACATCTAATATCACAAAGACCCTGTCCAGTCCCCAGCAGAGATTTGTAAATCTGGCAAATCTCAGCACAGCTGGCAGGTTCTGCTCAAGAGAGAACGTAGCGGTGACAAGACGGCTTCTGTCAGGATCAATTTACTTTGGCAAAATATGTTTTAAGAAGCCTTGCAGAAAATATTGTCCTGATATATATCGCTATAGATAGCTCTGGCTATGCCAGAAAGTCTCTTGCATGTACTTTCCCCAAGGCAAGAAGGGTTTATGGCTTCTTTGTCTTCAGTAAGATAAAAATTGTACCCAAGATCCTTCTCTTTTCTCCTTTAGGACCCCCTCCTTCTGTCCACTACCCCTAAGCCACCTTAAAAAAAAACTTCGTCAGAGTCATCTATCACTTTGAATATAAGAGCAGATATTTCGGGAAATTTAATGAAAGTAATACCCATATTCTTCACCCAAACATAAAACATGATAGATATGGATTGGTTGCCATTTTTTATGAATCTGCTTAGAGCGCTAGTGGATATAAATTATGGTAAAGGGCAAACTGCAAGTTCTACATGACTTGGCTTGTAGTAATGAGAAACCAATCCTGCACATAGTGTGTCACCAGAAGACATACTATTTTTCATAGTTATTGTTAGTATCCATTAACTTCTTGTTAGGGGAATTTTCCAAGTATTTAGCTATTCCTGTTTGTCAGAGCCCTTGTTAACAATTCCAGCAGTTATGGTAGTTCAGTCAAAATCAAAGGCCAGTAACCAGTTATAATGATCCTTGTTTTCTGAAACCTAATTTGCTTCTAAGGAAGGAAGAAAAGGGGGAAAGAAAAGGATCTTACTGCTTTTGCAGTATGTCTGATTTCTGTCATTCTAGCATTTCCCAGAGGTAAGTCTTTAAGTCCAAGTAAGTTAGCTTTGTCTTTCTTGATGCATTCATGCCTTCCGTTATGTATGGCGGCAACACTTCTGTCACAATGAGGAGTCAGAATGCCAGGCTCTGATTCTGTAACTGGGTGCTGGCGTGGGATGTGCAGGAGGCTAATACAGCCTCATCTAGGACTTAAAAAAAACGAAATAAAAAGGCAAGCAGAAAAAACATTCTCATTTAGAGAGAACATGGCCTATGTGCAAATCACCACCGCTTTGAGAGTTGCTTCTCTTTGCATGAGATTGAGGAAAACAAGCCATTTCAGTATGTTTTGACCCACTTTAGTCTTACCTCCCTGTCATACGCACACGGCTGTTATTTTACCACTTCAGGAGGTTAGTAGAGTCAATGCATTGCTATGATGTTCTTCATAGCTGGTGCAAAATTTTCACATAGACTTTTCTCAGCAGGGTTCTTCCCCCTGGGAGCAGGTGGGGGCATTTCCATCTCCATTTTATGGGATTCTTTTTGGACCCAAATCTCCACAGTGCTGACCCCAAGAGGACAAGTGCAAGTGGTATACTGAGGCAAACTAGACATGACTAAATCTGTTGGCTTTGGCAAGGTTATTCAAATGACAGGAGGGATTAAAAGTGATAGCAGCAGTCAGTCAATCAAGCAGTGGTAGTGAAGCGCACGCTGCTGCTAAGGTTACTTTGTGGCCGCTGGGAGCAGGAGGCTGCTCCGCATACAACTGCTTATCGCTTATCTTAATGATATCAGTCAAATCCCACACTGGCTTTTGATATTTACTGCAAGAAAGACACAAGGCGAAAGAACTTCAACGGGGACTGAAAAAAACAAGTGGAGACCAAGAACCAAGACCCTGTCCTCAGTGCACCCCAAAGCTTCCCTCTCAAACCAGAACAACTTTCTGCTACAAGAACAGTGTCTGATTGAGTTTATACTATAGCTTGTGATTAATAACAGCACGCAGGACAGGCTGGAGTCATTTTTCCATTTGCAAATCTTACTGAACTTCTCCCATTAGTTGAAACAGAAACCAATGTGCTCAAAGCAGAGAATAAGGGGAAGAGGCAGACTGGAACAGCACTGTGCCTAGATCCTCCCTGGGTGCTGTTGTGTACCTCAGACATGCACCCTTCTCCTTCATCCACCTTACCAACCCAGCCAGAGCAGGGGAACAGCTCGAGCTGAAGGGCAGAAACAACTCTGCTTTAAATTATATTCTCTGCTGAGCAGCCGATGGTGCTGAAGCTTCTGAAGATGGACAAGTGACAATGTCAACTCTTGCAATTGTATTGTCGGACCCTGCTGTATAAGGTTTTGCACAGACTGGTGCTTTAATGCCTTGCCTCCTTGCAGCATGCATCTAGATGAGAATGCTAGGTTTTATACCAATGGTTATAGAGAAAACTGAAGTTCAGTGATCTAATTCAAGTATGATGAAGTGCCCAACAATGCCTGAAGACCATTCTGGCATTTACATATATTTTAAAACTATCTCATGGATTTTTGGAACCTGACTTCCATTTTTTTTTAACTCTTTGAGTTGGCAATAGTAGAAAAGAATAATACATGTTTCTGCTCCATTCAAGGAAGTACAACTGGCAGAGAATCAGACCAGGTGCTTTCAGCCTGCGGTTGGGGAATGGATCTAAGGAAGGAATCATGACTGATCCCTCTCTCTTCATTGCCAGACTGGATGGCTGAGGATGAGGAAGTCCTAGAGGGATTCATGCAAAGACAGTGTTGGTTGGGAAAATAACCACAAGCAACCCACACTGAAGTGTAATGCAATTTACTATTGTGCTGGTTTTGGCTGGGATAGAGTTAACTTTCTTCATAGCAGCTAGTATGGGGCTGTGTTTTGGATTTGTGCTGGAAACAATGTTGGTAAAGCAGGGATGTTTTAGTTACTGCTGAGCAGGGCTTACACAGCGCCAAGGCCTTTTCTTCTCCTCACCCCACCCCACCAGCGAGCAGGCTGGGGGTGCACAAGAAGTTGGGAGGGGACACAGCCGGGACAGCTGACCTCAGCTGACCAAAGGGATATTCCATACCATATGACGTCCTGCTCAGCATATAAAGCTGAGGGAAGAAGAAGGAAAGGGGGGACATTCGCAGTAATGGCGTTTGTCTTCCCAAGCAACCGTTACGCGTGATGGAGCCCTGCTTTCCTGCAGATAGCTGAACACCTGCCTGCCCATGGGAAGTGGTGAATGAATTCCTCGTTTTGCTTTGCTTCCTTGCACAGCTTTTGCTTTACCTATTAAACTGTCTTTATCTCAACCCTTCCGATTCTCTCCCCCATCCCACCTGGGGGGAGTGAGCAAGCGGCTGTGTGGTGCTTAGCTGCCGGCTGGGACTAAACCACGACAACTATCGAATCCAAACCGGAATGTGTGATTTTCTGAACATACTTCATTAGAAATCCCATCAAACTGTTTTCCTAAATGACTCTAGTTCTTAAATATAGGCAGTGCATTTCTTACAGGCCCAGGGAAAAACAACTCTACAGGGACCAACTGGATACATGTGAGGGTCAGAGAAGGAAAAGAGGGCCCTTCTTTCTGTGCTTTCAGAAAAGCTCTTGTAGTGCATATAGCTTCTATGAGACATACAGCTTCTTCCAAGAGGTATCACTAAAGCACTATTTGGGAATGTATTGATCAGTGGACATTTACAATGTTGTCAGTCCCAGACAAGATGACCTAAGATCAATTATTATATTGGGTACTGCTTACAAACATCAGAGGCGTTACTCAGGAAATTGATCTTGACTTTATGCAATTTAAAGATCAATAGAAACCATCAAACAATTAGGAGGCTATTAGTAAGGGTGCACTGACACTCTTTGAAAGTTCCCTTCGAATTCATGCACTCACAGATACACATACTGTGTTTACATACCTATCATCTATGGGCTATTTGTACCCTCAACAGATGCACAAAGCTCACACTGACTTGCACAGCTGCTCCAGAGTCTCATCCCTTCTGTGATTTGGACCCAACATTACTATTATTATCTCAGCACCATCATAAGCTTGTACATGTTCTCCTTGGGATACACAGGGATGCACCAGCAGCACTCAGCAGCTGCATTTCTTAACAAGTGCTTCAGGAGCCAATTTATTAAGAAAATTGATAAAGTCAATCATTAGGGGACAAAAGAAAAAGAGAATCCTGAATTGCTGTTTTTCCAAAACACAAAATAACATCAAATATGTTTGTGTTAGTGTCCTGAACTAATCCATCTGAAGTATAAAGAAGTCCAGGAAAGCACAGCATTTCTCACTCAATTGTGTTTGCGTCTTCAGAATGCACCTTTGCCATCAGAACCCTACTACCACCCATATGAAGGAAAATGGGGGTTTTTTGTCACACAACTTACACGTGTCATTTTAAACCCCTGTTGCCTCCCTGGCAGGAAGGGTCTGAGTAAGCACAAAGCTGTCCATGAGATTACCTGTATGTTCTTCCAGTCTGGCTACTTGTTAGATTGTAACTGATTTCCTCTTTCTAAACTGCCAGTACTTTGAAAATTCTGCATTTCATCAAGGTCTTACTCTAAGAATAGAACCCTCAAAAGGATTTAAGAATGTAGAAAATGTAGCTTGATTTCCTTTTCTTCTCTTAAAAAGCCAGACTCATTAGCTAGCTTAGCTGCCAGTATTTTGAAAGCAGATAATGACCGTCCAGTTGCAGGTGAACAGAAATGTGAAACGCAAACCTCTCAACTATGTTTAGAACCCCTTGCTTCCATTTTGGTTGTTAAAACTCGGCAAGTCCCGACAGTGAGGAACAAGATGAAAGGTCTCCTATGATCATTTATAGTTGTCTAAGTCACACCTGCTCAGTCTCCTCATTCCCTCCTCACCTTCTTCCAGGTTTAGTCCGAATAGGCTGGAGGAGGTTTGCAGACTAGTGAACGCCCATGGACACTGAAGACGGTCAGAAATTCTGCCTGGGGTTTAATTGCAAGTGCTCTGCATTGCTAGCTTGAGAGTGGCTTAAGTGACAGAGATAAGAAGGGATTTAAAAAAATCTTCATTATTGCTCTTCAGATCCAAAGCAGAATCACAGACAAGAAACTCCTCCATTAGGCCTATTCTCACTTTCAGGGTGATGCTTTAGAGGTATCAAAGACAGCAAACAGAAATACAGGTGAGAAGCTCTACTTGGAGTCAAAAGAGGCTAAGGGGAGGAGCAGGGATGCTTTTTTGAACACAGCCTTTGAAAAACAAATGTCAAATCAAGTGACTGAAGCAGAAATACCACTGCTGCCTTACAGGCTATAGAGTCTTCCCATTTCCTTGCTGATTTGTCAGAAAAGCATTAATGTTGAAGGATAGAAGATGATCTTCTAATGTACACGATGGAAATACACAAAGTCATTTTGGGGGTCTTCAGATGGGGGAAAACCCCATACTTCTTGGGGTAGAACAGTGAGCTGAAGATTCAAAACTCAACAAGGACTTTGACTTTCTCACTTCCAACTTATTTTTGCAAAGCTACAGCTACTTATTCTCTTTCCTTGTCATTGACATTGGAACTGTCAAATGAATAAATAGTGATGTTTCAAAGGAACATCACACATTGGGAAGAGGGCATCAAGGAAATTAGAACACTGAGCAGGAGCCCGACTGTCACAGGAGGCATGTCAAGGAATGACTTTGTAACTCTGCCTGTGAATGCAGCTGTGCGGTCAGTAAATACTGGCACAACCTTTTCATTTTATTCCTACCGGCACAGCTGCCAAAGGAAGAGCTGCTAATTTAACAGATTCCTTCCAAGTACAGTTAAGGGGAATAGCCCCATTTGTGGTGTCTGAGGATTTCGTTAGATGGCACCATGTTTTAAAGCCCCCAAAGACCTGTCTAATAATGAAGCCTACACACTCAGATGTTGGTATTGGCAAGTTCTTTGATTTAAGTGTACTTGCCCCTTTGTCGAGCTACAGTAAACAAGCTGTGCTACTGCATTTTTGATGTGTGTGTAAAAGCAACGCGATATGATATCAAAGCAGCTCCCATAGCATTGCCCACAATCTCTCTTGCAAGAGGAGCAGAAGGCATTATCTGCACCTGGGAATAAATAAGAAAGAATCCTGCTGATGTGATCTACCCTGTGCTGAAAAAGTTAACTTTCCTAGAGATTAAGCACTCAGTGATGTGACTCAGTGATTACACTTCAGCAAGTTGTGTGCAATTTCTTCGTATGCCAAATGTGGACTGGCTGACTGCAGCAAATTTAACTAAACTACTTGGCAGCATCCAGTGCTGAACAACACTTCTCTTTACGCCTGTGCAAAGGCACAGTCCAGCTCCCATTGTAGCCGATATAGCATTGACTGTGAATTCCTTTTACCTATTCAGCCAAATCATCGATTTATCATCTTTGGTCATGATTTTGTGAAAATTTCCTTTATTATGCAGCTAGTTCTGTTACAGTCACTGAGTCTTGAGATGTTGGTCTTGCCACCAGCTGAGAAAGGGATGCAGGCAGAGCCCCTGGGAGGGCCAGGGAGAGGCCTTAGAGGAAGAATTCAAGTACCAGTATGTTCAGTTTGTCAATAAGAGGATTGAAAAGTGCCTACGTTACAGTGTACAAGGATTTCGCTGGGAAGAAATGCAAGACAGTGGAAGATTTCTTAGTATACCAGAAAAGGCATTTCAAGAACTGAAAGGGGAAGCCAGAAAAGTTTTAATTGCAAATAAAACACCAATTTGAAACAGTGAATCTAAACAGCAACCCAAAGAGGCGACTCTGGGAAACAGTGAATTCTCCAGCTCTCAACACCTTGAGATCGAGGCAAGCCGTCTTCCTAAACTACACAATTTTTTAAAATACACTGTGTTGGGCTCAACACGGGGGGTGACCGAAAATTTAATTGCCCATAATGTACACGATATGAAATCAGGTGAACTAATGATCCTGCCTCTTGAAGCTCTGTGAGTCTATGGACTAATGCTGATGGGATTACTTGCATCTAAAATACCCAAATAAATGAGAATTTGCACGACTGGGTCAATTTCCAGTGAAAACTGCTCCCAACAGATATCATCTATGGGATATACTCCATCTCAATGATGCAAGATGACCTACATGTTAATGTAGGTAAAACAGTAAAAACCAGGGGACCTATGAAGACTTGTAGCAAAAAGTTTGTGGGTTCCCCCCCCCCCAAATAATTTCTTAGGTGTTCAGGGTTTTTTTTGTTTTCTGCAGACTTGACTACTGAAGTGCTGTTGTCCAAATCTAATCTCAGCACATTTTTCACCTTTAGAATTTCACACATCTAATAAAATCTTTCTCCTGACTCTGCACACATTGTTTGATTTTCTTCCTGTTTTACGGATAGGAAGAAACCCTATTACCCCTTAAATGTAGAGGTCACTAATAGGATTTAGGGAAAGGTCATTTTAGCAATTTATCTGCAGAAGAACATTTATTCAAAACATGAAATTCCTTAAATTAGTTTTAGGTTAAGAAGAGAAACAAGCAAATACAAAAGCGATCCCCAGGCTTGAATGAAAACCTGCTTATCCGTAAACTGGCCCCTTTTCAGTGTTCTCTTGGCAGTTTTGGCCTGAGGGAAGGTCTAGAATGATGTGGTTGCTTTCTTAGTAGAGCAATAAGATTAACGGGACAGATTCTCATTCACTGCATATAGACAATTCTCTGGGACTTACATTATCTGAGGGTCTAGCCCAATTTCACAAATCTGGATTTTACATAGAAGAACCAGTTCTTAAAGGGGAGGGTTACATTTTAAAAGCCTGTGCAAATACTAAAGCATCATTTTGGCTGGTAATGCTAAAAATGGACATTTCCCCATCTTCCCCCTAGCAGCAGAAGGTAGTGGACATTTTGTGTTTCATTTCTAATTCTGCAGTTCATCTGAGTCTGCTGTACTGCCCTGAGAATGTCAGTCCAACTTACACTGGCAATTACTCTGAACCAAGAGGACATCTTTAACGAGCCAGGACTCTATTGCTGACCTGTTTCCAACTCATTAATGCTTTTAAAGCCTTTGCCATCTTTCACTTCCACATCAGTTTCTTCACAGATGCACTTACTAGTACACGTGGCGCTTTGCTAACAAATGATATGGTGCACAGTTCTCAGCCTGGAGAGATCTTACTCCAAAATTAAAGCCACACTTTAAAAATGCGTTTGGAGTGACAGTGAACTCTATCGGGTCTCGACTGCTTATTAAATCAGCAGCACCTCAGTCATAACCTGTGCAGTTGTCTATTACCATTTTTCACTGACGCCATACTATTCTAAAGACTTTCTTCTTTGCTCTTGAATAATTAACAATATCCTTGCAACATGAAAACAGCCATACTGGATCAAGCCAGAAGTTCATCTATCCTCCTATCTTTTCTCTGACAGTGACTGGGATGAATGCCAAGGGAAAATAATGATCCTTCCCCTGAAACCCACTTCATCCTTTCAGCAATCAGCATTATAAGGACTTCCTGAGCTGCAGGTTGCATTGCATTTCACAGCTGCTGATGGTCATACAGCCTCTGTCCCAACCTGTTCTGACACGCTGAGCCTCTTCATAATAGTGTGTAGGAGCAGAATAATTTTATCATCTGAGATTGTGAGCAATCAATTGCACATAAATGCCAATAACAGCATATAGTATCACGCAACTGAAACTAGCTTTGACAACAATCATTCTCCCTGCTTATATAACAGATGCACAATAATCACTAAAATATTTCTGATCTTGTCACACACAAAAGTCAGCTTGTGACAAGACAGAAATAAACTTTTCCTGGTGCTTCAAAATCTATTTGCATACTAATCTCCCTTGTTATGACCTATTTAATTGTGCTAAAATTTATTAGACTGCAATTATTTGAACAGAGACTGAGAGTCATGCTTTCTCCAGAGCCTAAATCCAGGTATCTTTGATATGTGTTTTGCTGCCTGAAAGAATACTAAGTTTTGTTTCATGTTTTATAAAGTGGATATCTTAAGCCTTCTGCAGGACAGGCACTCCTGGAGTTGTGGGCTATTACACAGCTAATCGCTGCTGGACTGAGTAAATGGTGATATTCCTGTGGCACTGTTACACTGATGGGGCTGCTGAATTCCTGCAGTGCTGAGCTGGAACTGCCAGAGCTCTGGCTCAGTGTGAACCCAGGGGCTCGGTAAACGCTACTTCGGCCTCATCCTCTGTAAATGTAGCTTTAAAGCTAAGGGTTGTGTCCTGCCTGAACAGACAGTAGTGCTCTAGAAAAACACATCTCTCTTGATGAATAGTTGGGGTGGACACAGCGTCCCTTGCTGGGAGCTCTGCCGCACAAAGTACCTCCTCAGAGACTGACCTTGCACTGGGGAAGAATGGAGCATCCCAGGCAGCCTCAACAGCAAAGGAGCTGGTTGAGGGTAAAACCCTGGGATGAAGTGGGGTTAGGTTACCCTGTGTGGGTCCTGTGGTTCCTCTAAGTCATGCCATGAATCTGGGACGCCTTCCCTAATAAGCCAAGGAAGAGGGGAGTGAGTGCTGCTTCCCCTCGCCTCCCCTCCCGCTTCCTGCGTGCCTGCTCAGACAAGGGCGAGAGACAGGAGTGGCACATGTAAGTGATGAGGGAATAAGAAGAGAAACAGTTCTTCCCTACGGCCTGAACAGATTATATGTAATCAGGGTGCTAAAGCTGTCACAAAGCAAATGTGCTGCATTGGTTAAGATGTAAATTGTCTGCAGAGAGTTAATTACAAATACAATAACAATAACTCACCAAATAGGTGGGTACTGTTGAAGGTGGAAACCATGCTAGCACCAAAGCTTGCCTGTCTCTCGGAGCTTTTACTGCCTGGATTTTGATGGTATTCCTATGCTGACATGGATGGTGCTCTACAATAGAGACGTGCTTTGTGAGAAGATTAATGGCATATTTGTCCAAGAAGCATCCGTAGCCATCAGTGGCGAGTCTCTCATTCATCATGCTGTCCCCTGTCGTAAGGGGAAGTTCACCTATCTCACAATAACCTAGTAGTACTTTAAGCGTGCACTCTACCTATTGGAAATCATCAGTGAAAGACAGGTTTGTTGCCTCTTACCTCCATTAGCAGACAGCTGCCATTGCTTGCATTCAAGTTAATCTGCATGTCATTTGCAATACTTGGAGCCTAAGCGACTGAGGACAGAGTGGTTCCCGCAGAGAAACACGCTCCTGCTGCTATCTCTGCAGGCTGACAGCTGCTATGTGTTTAGCTCCGCATTCTTGACACAGGACACGCTGCTGTGCTAAAGTGGCATCTGTGGAGAGCCCATACAGTCCCAGGTGCTGTTCCTCATTTTCTTCCTTGAAATGCAGGCAATTTATTATGTCTACACTAAGACCTAAACTTCTTGAATGATGCAGTGTACCAAAACGAAGCCTTCCCACCATCAGACAGCAAGGGCAGCACCCAGTTTGCACAAGGTCAGAACGCTATTCAGTCTAAAAGCCCAAACGCTCTGCTGAAGTCCTTCCAAGGGCCAAATACAATCAAAAAACCAGAAATGCCTTGAAAGGTATAAATGCTTTTGCTGATACCTTCTGTTCAGGGTTTCACGTGATTTCTGTTCCACACAAGAACAGCTTCCCCTGAAGTCCCTGTTCACCAGAGTGCTTAAAGGTGTGTAAATTTAAGTGCTAACATCAATGGAGTACTCGCATGCTTAAAAGTCCTGCTAAGCAGAGGCCTTCAGCTATGTCTCACTGCAAAAGTAGGTCTCTCTCTACATCAAGACACCTGTGTCAGGGCAGTTGCCTCAACATTAATGCTGCTGGTGATATGGTACAGGAATTCTCATGCTACTGTAATGAACAGAGGTCACCTTATTTCTGGACATGAGCTACACTGCAACTATCTGGACTGAGGTAAAAGAAAGCATCAACTCTGGTGGGATTTTGCACAGACGCTACTACAATAAGACAGTTCCCAGTTGTAGCAGGGTTGCAGCGTATTGTTATTTCTTTTTGTGGTGAGAATGCCCCTCACCAGAGAAAGCAGACTGAGTAGCTAAAATCGTCTGTCACTGATTTAACAAGGGAAGGAATGTGCCACAATCAAAAGTCTGTCAAAAAGTTTCTCCTCCAGAAATAAAAAATAAGAAATTATATCGTAGGGAATTTTACAGATCTCCTCTGTATTGTAATAGGATAACAGACAGGTATAACAGCAGTGAGAAAGAGAGAAAACAGGGTAAGAAAGATGGAAGCTCCTCCCTTCCAATCAGAATGTAAATCTTCACTTAAACTGTAGGTAGAGATGGATGAATTTTCCTCAAGGGAAAAATAAAGCTGAAACTATTAATGAAATCCACCTGAATTTACCAGTTAGTTATCACTTGAAATCTAAATAAAACAAACTTTATTTTCATTGGAATTCTGTAGGACAAAGGAAAGTCTTTTCATCAAACAGCAAGGAATGCACATGCGGAAAAAGCACACCGTTCACCCTGCAAATCACTACGGGAGAGTGCCATGGATGCTCACGGAGGTTTCTGGTGCCTTTTATGGACACACGATCCTGAAGCAGCACCCACCCATCCTGGCTGCTCCACTAACGAGGCCCATGCCTGCGCACCCACATCTCCTTGCTGCCACATCTGTGACAGTCTTGTCTACTGTACCTCTTCCTTCTCTGTGTACAAACATCTTAGTGTCCAAAATGAGATCTGTCATTTAGGCTTTAATACAGCTGGCTGTGAAACAAAGCTTTCCAAGGGTTTCCTTTTCACTTCCTTCATGAACCTAAAAAAATACAGTCACTGAATTTGAGCTGAAATTAATTCCTTTTATCTTTTGCTTTAATTACTAACCTTAAAAAAAGATAAAAATTACTTGGTCAATTATTCATGGTGGACAGCATCTTCTTATGGATTTGGACAACATCTTTTGTAATTGGATCTTGATTCATCATAGAAGAGCTTCCAGATACTCCCACAACACATACTAAATGCAGTCACAGAAAGCACCACCAAGAAATGAAGGGTGCAAAGTCAAGTGCTTGAAAGCTAGGAATTATCTGCAACCTTAATACAGCCTCCTTGTGCAACTGCAGCACCAGACAGCCTAACTACATGTACACATCATATTTTTTCCACAGAACCAGCGCCTCATGCATTGCACAGGACGAATGCTGTCCATGTAAACAGCAGCTATTAAATATTTTGCTTTCTCCCCTTTGTTTATTGTGTGGTCCCATGTTTTATTTACTTCACATCATTCAAGCACTACTCTGAAGATAGAATTATTAATTTCCTTCTCATCTTCCCTACGGAGTTAATGTCTCTAGTTTCTAATGGCTTCACAAACAATAACAAATCTAATTTTCACAGCAACTCTGAGAAGCAGGGTGTGTGTGCACTGAATTTGGTCCACATAAAATCTCCATGCATTATGCAGAAGATCACTGCATGTTGGATTGAAAACTGCCTTGGGCATTGACTTTTCCTTTTCATGGTAAAGTGCCATGTGTATCAATAAATCCATACAGAGCAGCTGTAACATTACAAGATGTCTTAGTTTTTCTGAACATCGTGCCACAAAAACCTGCCTTAATACCATTTAAAAAATACCTCCTAGAAATGAGAAATGATTTCCTGTTACTTGTATGGGTACAGACAAGTCGGTGGAGATGGGCTAGGTAGTAATGCACAGCCAAGAAGGGCCAGGGCCAGATCCAAATCCCACTGAAGTGCAAAGAATGCCCACTCTCTGGAGGACAGACTGATCGGGCCCTAAAAGATAACGGTGCAGTTTTTGTTGAAAACAGGCAAACCTCTTTTCAAAAGTGTGTTTTCGGCTAGTGGGGAGGTCTAGAGGCTTCTTTATGCAGGACAGCCTGGTGTTCTCTGTTTTAAAATCTTTTTTGCAAGCCACATAGAAATGATGCTATAGATTGTCAAGGATTTAGAAATATCAGTGGTGTTAGCACAGTTTTAATTACAGGATAAATGTGGTGCAAAACAGGATTTTTAGGTAACAGCCTCTATTCTGGATGAATGTTACAGACAAACTTCTCAGTAGGGTGATTTTGTAACCTCTTTGCCGAAATCATTTACAGTGTTTGATATATTTATATATGAAACCTCAGAGAACATTTTTTAATGTCAGAGGAGAAAATCTTTTGCAGAGGGCTTGAGATACTGGTCAAACCTTGTTAATTAGTCAGGCTGTCAGCTTGTCAGATGAATTATATGGATTTGCAGGTAATAGCTCATTAACAAGAAATAGCTACTGCTAATTATAACAAGGTCATGAAAGCAGTATCATTCCAAATTTATGAAGGAATTAAAAATAATAAGGCAAGTGTCTTTTCATCTGAATGCAGATTAAATGAGTAGTAAATGTCTTTTCTCAGTATAAAGTAGTTGTTTCTGGTAGTTGAAGTTATAGCTAAGTATCTCTTTTACTGGAAGATGAGATTAAATTAGAGAGGCCCCACTAATTTAACTTCACCCATTATTTAACGATGCATATTGATCCACAACAAGTACTATTCAGCCCTTACTAGTTATTGTCTTAAAATAATTTTCTATGCCAAGATCTTTGTAAACAACCAGGTGTGCAATTACAGAATTTTGCTTTCCAGATTAGCTGGTAAATGGGTTTAACTGCCACAAAAGACCATGTTTGCAATAAATTACTCTACTCTGCAATTTGGTTTAGCCTAAGGTAATGACAAGTGTAACTTCTTTTGAACAAACAATTCACAATTTGCACATAGGCAAATGTTTGTATATTTAAATGCTCCTGGAAGTTTCTGTTTGACATTCTGAAACTAGCAATATTGACTTAGCACATAAAGGATGAAGCCCTAGTCTGGGGACACTCTGGTTTTGTGGGATGGAAACAAATGTCATTGCAGTCCCCTTTCCCTCCTGCATGACACAGTACTTTTGAATATTGTTGAAGTCCACTGCTTAACCACTGTTCCCTTTTGCAGGACAAAATTCTGGGTCCCATTAAATCCCAGAGGAAATTTGCTATTGATTTCAGGAGGGCACAAAATTATCATTGCATAAACGAATTTAATACCTTGCTGTGACCAGAATCATAGATACCCGTCTAACATCCACAACTCCTGGGCACTTTAAGAGGTTACAGCCCCTAAACGTTTGCCTGGCCATCAGGCAGATGTTAGTACCCTGGTAACAGAGACGACAGAATAGGTGGGAAGTCTGTAATTCTCCATCACCTTTTACAGCCTGGCATACAGCTTTCACTTGCCACCAGCTTCCCTTTACTCTAATAATACAGGCTGTGAACTGCACAAGCTGTTCTCTCCCCTCTTGCTGTGGGCTGTATCTCCAGCACCGGAGAGCCTCAATCGCTCAGCATCAACAGCTAAAACTCAGAATTTGACAAAGAGAGCTCTAATTGTCACTCACAACCAAGAAGCAAGCCATGCCCTGAATCATGCCTGCTGACAGAAGAGAAATAAGGCAGCGAATTAGAAAGAATGATACACAGCATAGAAAATTTTGGTCCCCAAAACAGTCACTGGCTTTTTTTCTACCAGACCTAGCTGTGGGCAATGGTTTCTTCCTGGTGGCTAGTATGGGCAGAGAGGGAGTTAATAAAGCATTTTCAGGTGCTGTTTGTAATAATGTCTCAGTGGCAAATTCCAGCAGAATTAGCTCAACAAAAGGCAGCTGTTATATGTATTTTCACTACTGGACTTAATGCAATGTGAAGCAGCAAACTGGGACTTTCATTTTGCCTCACAGTTAAGGAAATTTCACTGCAATCCCCTGTACCTGAAGGTCTTCTGCTATGTCGCCAAAACCCAAACCCAACATATTTCCTCTATGAAATGTAAACATAAAACAGTTCAAAACCTGGCTTGAAGTTCCAATCTGTAATATTTTTAACTATCCCTACTGAACACAGAATGGTTTCCCTGCCAAGGAACTCTGCAGGGCAACAAAGCAAAAGAATAGCTTATTTTTGTATAAAAATGGTAACGTTTTTAGAATATGGAACCCTACTGGATAGTTTTCCATGAGGTTTAAAATGCCTGTTTGGAACATACGAACCTCTAAAATGGTTCTCACAGTAGCTGAGATAACTGTTCATTTCTGTTGCTTTGGTGGGAAGTATTCCCATTGAATTGAGACTTAAATGCTAAAACAAAGAAAGCTCATAAGCACAATAGAAAAGCAGGCAGCACATAGATTTCAAAAACAAAACCAAAACTCACTTTACCTCTTAGGAAAAGCTTTGTAGAAATGTGTTTAGTACAAGTTGCAAAAAATTACAACTACGCCAGCATTAGCAGCCAAGAAAGCCTCGTTACTTTTAAAGATGAAAAGGCAGAGCCAATTTCAAATGACACTTGTTGTGGTATAACATATATAACAAATAAAGAAAAAGCAAGGGATTGAATTCATCCCTGGACACCACACATGGTGCACATTTCCAAAGGGTTTTTGTGTGTACAACAAAACAGTCTCCTTTTAACCAGCTGCATTTCAGTTCTTTGAAAGGTACCTGGTTTTGTAAGTTACTAAAACGGACAATAAGGACTGACGCTCTCTGCCAATGATGATGATCTCCAGTGCAACTGAGCTCCCAAATCAAATTGGGAAATTATTGTTCCTCCTGGTTATGCATCACGCTTCTTAAAGAAATTCAGTGCTTTACTTGCAAAACTTTGTTGCATTTGAAGAATTATTCTCTGGGTAACTTCTTCCATGACCACCTACCAAAAGAAGTTATGTAACCTGAAGCAATACCAATAAAATGAAAATACATGCTTTCCCTCTTCACTGCAGACCTACCACAGGGCATATCGTGTTCATGTTGCACAAACTCCACAAAGCATTATCACTTATTCAGCTTATGGATCTATCTGCATCATGACTGACAGACCACCACTGCTGAGACCTAATTGTTATCCAGGGCCAAACTGCCTTTTTTGTAAGTATCTCAACGTTGAGAAGCTCAGCTTAATGGAATTCACTGTCTGGATTTCACCCCAAACTGCTGAGCGCCAGAATCCCACTTTAGGCAAAACACTGTGGTGTTTTGGGTTGTGCAACCAACAGTCAAAAGGTAAAAAGAAACTGCGAACAATTTCTTTCAACATAAATATTTGAGGCTTTTCCATTTCCTTGAGTACCAGCTTCTTGAGAGCATACCAGTTCTGCCAACAGTTCACAAATGCCCTCCTGCATCCCTCAGTGCCTGGGGAGGATCTTGCAATTTGCCTATAAAAGCAGAGCTCTGTTCCCAGCCAGAATCTCCCAAAAAAGAGGCTTAAAGGAGAGAGGCTTTCTATATTGGAAGTCAGATTAGGAAAATGCTCTTGTTTTTTTATCTAGTCAGTTTTACAGTATAAATAGTAACATATTTATCACTGCTTTTATCACAATCTGTCAAACTACCCTGTACCTACTAAAAACTGCTGTAGCACTACGAAGTGGAATCAGTAGAAATAATTCTAGGTTTATTACTGTAGCGAGGGTTTTGGTTACACTTAAAGGCTCAGTCTCAATTTCATAACAGTCAGAAGCCTGAAGCCATCAAACATGTGGCAATTAAACATTTTTGGGAAAGAAGGCGAATGTAAATCAGAGATTGAAGGAGACGTTTGTAGAAAACGTGGTGAGTTCCTAAGGATTTCTATTTGCTCTGGAATTTTTCATCTCAGCAGGACTATGAGCACCAAAAGTTTTAATGAACATTAACAAACTATAATTCATGTCTCTATTTCATCCGCACAGCCCAACTTCACATGAGATTTGGCAACTGAGTCCCAGTCTTGGCACCAATCTATTGCGTGCTCTCTGCTCCGTACGCTGATTACCATCTGTCCAAGCAACAGCCGGAAAAGCTCCCCTGTCACAGTCCTACAGTGCTCTGAATTATGCATGCTGCTTGCAGCTGCCCCTGACATGCTGGGACGAGGCGAGCACAGGCCAGCGCTGACCTGAACCAAACAGTTGGCTGATCCATCCTGCATGTTTCCTACAAGAGTGTGGCTGGACCAAACCACTGCTGCATTATTGCTGGGAAGCCATGACATTTTATTTAATGGCTGATTACTTAAAACATTAAATGTGATGAAAGGAGGACCTGTGTACCCCAAAAGGGAAGTGGGACATATGACTTTCAATGAAGTTATAATTAATATTCCCAGGACCATCTTGCCAATTTTAAGAAATCCCTCATTAAGCATTTAATTTCACATCATTTTTTTTCCCTGGAAAATGCAACTCCAGTAAAGATTTAATGTTTCCTTTAATTTATAACTTTATTTTGTAAAGATACTACAGTGTGCTGGTATACCCGCATAAACAGATGTACAATAGATTGTGTGGGTATACACTGATACTCAAGGGGCAGGGGGAAGGAAGGGAAACTCAATCATGAGAGTTACAATCAATTGCCAGAAGGACCACCATGTATAAATGTAGACTAAATTAGTGGTAAGAATTTATCTGAAATGGCTCTGCCTGTGAAAGGTAGTAATAAATAATACAAACACCTAAATATATGTGTGTGTGTGTATGTTTTACCTGGGAAATTCACAATCCACTAACATTGGTGATTATTTTCCCACTTAAGAAACGACACAAGCAAAGCACAGAAGGATGATCAATGTGTCTCATGGGCTAATGGATAAAGGAAGACAGAGTAATGGAAGTCCGGGTTTTATTCCTAGCTCTGCCACCAGCCTGCTGTGTGTCCTTGGACAAGTCTGTGGGTGCCAGTTTCCCCATCTGTACAGCACTGGGTTCCCTGGTATCAAGCCTTGAGCTGGAGACACTGGAGCAGATTTTTCCTGAGCTAACCTCTCTCTAGCACAGCTGGTGCCGAGCTGGAACTATGATGTCCATCTGGATTTTTCTTGCCCTTGCAGAATTGCCTGACTATCCCTGTGCCCTGCTCTGCAAGGGTCCCAGCAGAAGGCATGGCATCTTGCGGGCTGAGCAATACAGAAATGCAGGACCAGCTTGAATCTGGAGCTGCTCCCGAGCTAGAAAGCTCTTCTGAAGCCTGGATGGTTAGGGAGCAAATATGTTTACATCCAGATGGGCTTAATAGCTCTAACTCTGTATGGAAGATCCCAAAATCTGCACTATCCCCAGCAGAAGCATTCAGTGTGTCCACCCTAGACCTCCCCAGCCTCTTCACTGATGGACCGCAGTGCAGAAAAGCCCAGGCTGGCTCACCACATGCCTCAACTCTGTGCTGCACAAAAGCAGTGAGACTGCATCCTGCCCAGGCAAACCAGAGACCCAGCTCCATTTCTCTGCCTCCCTGCCACACAGATAAACGGTGGTGAACGTGTTATTATTTACCTCCTCCTGCTGAGCCCTACAAATGCCATCAGAGAGATGTATAGGTTTGAGCTATTATATTAGAGGAAGGAATCTCTCTTCAGTGTCTCAGAACCCGAGTATCGTACACTACATCCAAATGTATTCTGTCAAAGCCTTCTTGCTTATTCATACCAGTGGTCCCATTGAAATCAATAAGGCAGACAAGATTTGGCCTGCTGTTACTAAGCTAGAAGCAAAGAGAATGTCATTTTCAAGGACTCTATTCACTGACTACAACAAATTAGTCTCCAGTGAACCTGTGTACATTTGGGTATTTTGTTTTATTGATGGTTTTAGAAGTTGTTAAACACCTGGCTCTTGCTACCTAAAAAGAATTAAAACCAAATATTTATGGAGAAAAATAAATGATCATATAGATGAGTGGGGCCTTTGTGTGCTAACTAAGTAAAAGTTTGAGCACTTACAGAAAGTAGCTGCAAACTTCCTACTAACTTCAGGGCTTAAATCTGCAGGAATATGGCACAGAAACTCAGCATGGCCTCACCAACCAAGTTTTTAATCTCTTAATTTCTTCTTCCTGCCTGCATAGCTCCCTTGACCAGATTTTCAGCTTTTATGTGCAGATTTCCCACTCTGCTTCAATCCTTAATGAATCACTAACAAAAATAATTACCATACCAATAAAAATGGAGATTTTAAAGAAAATTATAATATGTCCTCATTAATCAATTGATTTCTAACTGACTTTTATTTGGTTTATATTTAGGTGGACTCTCAAAACACACAAAGGGTAGCCAACCCTTCCTTAAAGATCACCTTGATTTAGCATCACATATTTTAGATGCTCTGAAAGTCACACTTAATTCTTCATTTTAAATATTCAACATCATGTATCTAGGAACATTTTTCGCTCGGTTATATTAACATGTTCTGACAAGTGAATCTAATAATGAGATTAACAGTCCAGCTGTGAAAAGGAACTCTTAAATTCTGTAAGTTCTGCCAGATGAGCAGTTATGTTTTGGTAGGTTTGGTGAGCGGCTTTGGCTTGTCCATTATCCACTCATCCTGCTGCAACAGGAATATGACAGACGTGTCTGTCTGTTCATGCCACTGTGAACAGCCTGTGCCACAAACTCACGAGTCTCTGAAGATCTGGACTTTGACTATTTCCTCTCTTTCAGTAAAATGCAAAAGCTAAAAGCAAAACTTTGAATATGAAAGAACTCTTTACTGGTTTAAAACATGTAGACAGAGTTGTATAAATCATAGGGCAAGGGGACGTCAACTATGGGCATGAACGCTTTGTCACTAGGACTGAGTCTTAAGAGTGGGTGCTCAACAGAAGGAGTTGCAAAGATGAATACTCATGCTACTGTATGTTTTCGTCGATGACCTGGAAGCAAACACACTTGCTGACATACTTGCAGGTGACAAATTGTGGCTCAGTGGTACATCGTGAGGAGGACAAGCCAGTGAAAATAATGGGGATCATTGGCAAGCTATGCCCAGTCAAATTAAGTACATTTTAATTTAGGCAAATGCAAGGCCTCTAAAAACAAGAAATGCAAATCTACTTGTAGGAAGGGGAATGCTTCTGCGATGCCAGAAAGGATCTGCATTATTTTGAAGAACTATACACAGATACCTACACGTACGCACCAGCTCCCAGTATTATCTTAGCCATATGAAAATGCTACTAATTTATTCCTTAAATTTGAATACCGAAGGGCAACAAGAAGAAGTAGGGAAGTGTATACAGTACTTGCGAGACCTTGTGTTAGCACACAGCGTGTTCATGTCTTGTCCTAGGAAAAACTGGAGAGAATATAGAAAACAGCCCCAAAAACTTGGCTACTGGAGAAAAATCCATCTAGTGAGACAACAGAAATCTCAATACATTTAGTTTATAAAAACGAAGATTGACAAGTGACTAGTTTATACAGTGTAAACACTTTCCCAGGGAGAAAACAAACACTGGGTACTTACAGTCTCTCTTGTCTAGCAGGGAAATTACACAAGAAGAACTAATGGCAGGGAACTGAAGCCTGACAAATTCATTTGGGAAACAAGGCATTACTTTTGAATGCTGAGCCAAGCAATATAGTGAGTTCTCCATTTCTTTACTTTTCAGTTGGAGGATGCCTTCGGAGAATAAGCACTGCACAGACACAAGTTCTTGGGCTCAGTCTGAGAGTACCAAGTAAGCTCACATACGGGGGATCAAATACAATGATCTTCCAGTTTCTTCTGACCTTAAAGTAAACAAATTTATCCATGTACACAGACCTTTTGCAACTGTCAAAGAGATGTAATAGCTTCCTTCAACCATCAAACACTGCAGTGCAGTGGTGGGAACAAATTTGCTACTGACAGGTAGCGACACCTTTCACAATAACCAGACATGAAAATGGTCAGCCATCACTGCTGCTGAGGGGACAGGTTATATTAGTAAACTTTTAATATTATGCTGTGAAGGACAGCTCATTTAGTATTATTAGTTCCTCTCTGGTGATATTTCCCAGAATATCTCATTGGCAATTTCTTGCTTTTCTCTGAAATGGATCTAGTTCTGCTTAGGAGCCCTTAAGGGGCTTCCCAAAGCTGTTCAGTTCACTTTTAGTGCGCCGGAAGACTTGCAATACTACTCTAGATTGGCTCCGTTGTCAGTTAGCAATGGACATGATACTGCCAAGTGCAGACAAAATCTCCAGCATGCCACTGTAGAAAAGAAGGAAATCCCAAGTCTAAAAGCTCAACAAATTACATTGGGAAAACCTGCTTCAGTACTTCAGGCTACTTGGGTAGCCTGTCTGTGACAAACACTATGAAAGACCCAAAAAGAAAGACTTGTTTCTGCATATATATTAGGCAGCACCTCACTGTGTTGGGAACTCTTTTAACTCATATCCATGTTGCTTCCGTAAATCGTTAGGGATGTCCCTAAATTACCTCTCCTCAACAATTTTAATTTCTCCAATGAAACCCTTATGGACTTAAAGATGATTTTACGTGAGTGAAAAATCCAGGCAGGTTTTGGACCAGGCCTTGAAATAGGAAACAGACACTCATTTTTAAATGAGGCATTGCAGAAAGAGAAAAGAAATTAAATGAAACAGCATTGTCTCTGCAACATAAAATATCTTCTAATGTTCCAGCTCTGGTCATGTCTCCAAAGGCTTGTTAGCTGATTTCACTTGAATTAGCTCCATTTGAAAAAAAAAAAAAAAGAAAAAAAAAAAGAATTGTAACAAGCTGGCATGAGAGATCTGTAAGACAAGCTGAGAGTTTGCTTACTCATTTTGCCTTATTATTACATCTAAAACCTGAAGAGGGGAGCTGCTCAAACATGCCTTAGACATTTCTCTGGCTACTATGCCCGTATCAGCTGCTGGTAAGCAGAGTCACTGCAGTGACAGCGGTATGGCATGCTTCCCCATCCCAGGATTACTGCAGCATGTGTTTTGCCATGAAATTCCTGAGGAGTGCTTACATTCCCCTGGGTGAAGCGCCTGAACGAAGCTTAACATGTCCCATGCCAACTCCCCAGAGTGCATTTCAGTGATGCAGGGGCTCTGGCAGGTCAACAGCCAGAGTGGAAAAGTGCCAGGTGGAAATCCCTCACACCTTATGTGCATAGGAAGGGTGCCACTGAGGACACCACCACAGGACCTGACAGGGTTTGGTCTTTCACAACACACTTGTCATTGTAGCACCTGAGAGTGACATCGAAGAATTCCTCTAGTCCATGCAGCTCCTGAATCGTAAACGCTCGTGATCCTGGTCCCCACTAAGTAACTACTGGGACAACTGAATCAGATGAGAAGAACCAGAATGATGGTGCTCTGTGCTAATTTAACATTTCTTCCTCTATCCCTCAAGCAGAGCAGAATTAGCCTTTTGTTACAGAAGCCAAAGCTATAGTTTATTTAACTAAAGTAAGGTGAAGAGCACTCTACAGCAAACATGACCTAGCACTCTAAGTGGAGAGGTACTCCTTCAATACAAGGTACTATAGGCACCTGCTGACTCTCTCTGTCAAAGAAAACCTTAGCATATGAGTTTTTGGAAAGCAGGAGGCTATGTATTTAAAAAGGTATGTTTCTAGTGAAATTGTATTAAAAAAAAGCAGAGTTTATTTATTTTTATACAAATGGGTTTCCAAACAAGAGGTTAGTCTGCAGTTCATGAAATGAATTAATAGATTTTTAAGTGCTGAAGCTAGCCATCACTATCATCATCCAGCCTAGCCTCCGGTATAACATAACGGCAGGGTTTGGAAATGGAAAACATGTAATCATTAAGGAAACTGCAACAAAAAAAGAGCTCCTCCATCTTTTGGGGACTAAACCACAAACAGTGGAAGCTCCTCTTCTATCAGGGGAAGGTTGCAGCCCTGAAAAGCTATGAGTTTGGTTGGCTGATTGTGTCAGAAAGAACTTTTGTTTCCATGAAGTTAATAAGGGATTGCAAGGCCAGACTCTTCTTCTGCAGGCAGCCCCTTCTTGTGGGTGCACATGTCTCTCAGTCCCCACCCAGACCTCAACGATTACAGCCCACTGAAGGATTAGCAGCAGTAGGTGAAATCCCTACGGTGTCTCAAAGTCCTGGCTGGAGATGACCACGTTTTGTATTTCAAGTTTTACTGACTCCGTCATTACAGCAAAGAGCTAACAGATTGCCTAATGCATCACACACATCACCAGCAGTCTGCTCGCAGTCCCTCCTTAGCTCTGTATGCTCTCCCTGTAAACCTGCACAGCTATGTGATTTCTAGGTAACTGGAAATTATCAGTGCCTGGTACTTGAGGGGAAAAAAAAAAAAGATTGGTTCTGAAAGTAGGTGATAATCAGAACTAGCATTCCAAGCTGGTTTTACTAGAACAGAACAAAAGGATTTGACCTGAGCTGTTTCACTGGCACTAACTCACAGAGAGAGCAGATAAAACAACAGATGTCCCCACAGAGCTACAAAATGACCGGTACTTCCACAACATCCCATCATTGCTTGGGGGTAATTTTTCCTCTGGAGGAATTATGGTGGCAAACCAGTACCCAGATGGTTAAAAGGGAGTTGGACTAAAGAAAGTGAGTTTCAGAAATTCCTGGAGTAGGCAGATAAATTTAGCAATTACAATTCAAACAGACATTGATTTCAGCAGGATGCGAATTAAACTCCCTGGTCACTGCCATCGTATCTTCCTCATCATTTTCACTGCCCTTTAAAAGCTGAATTTTGTGATGTGTGCTATGGCCAGGGCAATAGTGAAAAGTGGTTCAGTGCTGTGACCTCAGATGGTCCATTTTGGCAGTGGCAGGAAGATAGAGCAGATACATCTCTGACTTCTTTTCAAACGCGTCCCTAAAGCAGTATAATTTCTTTGGCTTCAGAGGTAGCAAAGGAAAACTATTTATTAGATTGACTGCTGCTATTTCATCTATTTAATGTTGCTGGTATAATGTCTCTACCCATTTTGTGACTTCAGTTCTTATTTATGCTTGTAAATCTGTGCTTAACATTTTATATTATTACATAAATAAGCTTCTTTTAAATGTTCTGTTATTTTTTATTTATTTTTGTTAGAACATGCAAATCCTCCCTGGCTTAGTTTCCAAGTGAACACATCAACTTCCAACCCCTTTTTGCTTCTGAAATAATGGGTTTATTGTCTGTGGCATTTTGCAAGTTGTTTTTTTCTTACAGCCTGGTTTTTTTGGGTTACTTGTAACGTGCCATCTCAAACTGCCTTACTGGTCACTCAGGAAGATGAATTCAGCAATTACAGGATTTGTCATTAGTGGACTGAGGCACTTTTGAACCACTTCTTTAATTACACACCAGAGTCACCCAGGGCTCTGCCCTCTGCTAAGGCACCACATTCATGGAAGATCACAAACAGCACCTGAATTCCTGTTCCTGAATCCTGTTGCAGGGGAAGTACTACTGATGCCCAGCCACTGACTTTACCTCACCAGCCCTGTTCACACAATCACAGCACACAATTCTCCAGCATGCTCTGGTCTGGAGCACACACAAAGGCATCAGGAGAGCATAACCTGGCCCAACAGAATAATTGGTTTAAATTGGATTTGAGTTCCTCTCTAGCAGAGAGAAGCAAACACAGATCACTAACCACTCTGGCTACAGGATGTGGTCCTGCACCGTGTAAAACCAGGGAAAGGGTTTATTTTAACTGCCATTAGGATCAGATCAAGCCCACCATAGTCTCTCTTCAGGTCACTTCCTGCTTTTACTTATGCCAAGAAGGGGTCAGTGCCTTATTGACCAAGAACAGCGGGATGTTAACAAATGAGTTCTTGAAAAGACCCTACATCCAAAGCTATTCTTTTTCTTCTTTTCCGCAGCTTCTGAATCAAACATGAGATTTTCAGTTCTCCCTTAAGCTCTGGCAACATCTCTGAGGAGATGATTTTTATACAGCCTTAGCTCCCTTCTCCTTCCAGCCCTTTGAATAGCACACCATAGTTAGTACAGTTAGTACAAATATTTTTTCTAGCTGTTGAAGGCTGCAGCTCACCACTTCTTTTTCTTAGGACTACTTATTTAGCAGCTCTCTTCCACCTACAGATTTCTTCTTTAAGATTATTCATGTATTTCTCTAGGGGGAATGATTTCAGAGGAGCTGTTGACAGGAGAACAAATGTTTAAGACCTGAACCCATTACCTTTACACTCCTGGCAAGAATAAGAATTCATAGTCACCTTTTATAAAGTAAGAACTTAAATATGTCTTCCAAAAAGTAGAAAACTTGTTAGAAAAGAAGAAAAAGCCAGGAAGGAGTCTTTTTCCTCTTTAGTCTCCTTATTCATTTAACTACAGCGCATCTCAACACTTTTGAGATAAATTTTGGCAGCATCAAAACTCAAGCTCCCAGAATCCCTAATTTGCAAAACAGTGACACACTACATGGACAAACTGGAATTATGGAGTGCCACCAGCCAGCAAGGTAGGAATTAATTTACATTACTCTAACATAGATTTAAATTAAGCAACACCTGATTATGCACATCCCAGTACACAATATTAATGCAGTGCTATTAATAACACTTATAAAGGTTTGGGCCAGCCTAATTCTAAGATTCATCATAACAAAACAGAGCATACTGAACAACTCCAGGGTACATTTGTTAAAGTATCTGAGTGAATTAGTACTTGGTGTTCCATTGATTTTTCCCACAGATGTCTAAATCACTAACATATATTGCCAAACACCATGTGGCTAACACATCCCAACACTGAGTAAGTAAAACACCAGGCACCCCGTTAGTGCTTTCAATTCAAGCAGCTGAGAGTGCCTGATTTTAAATCTGTTCGAGGAGAGAAGTTAAACATGTGCTAACAACCTTTGCTGAGCGGGGAAGTACTTTCCTGACTGTCAGGGAGTCCCTCTGGATACATTAGAACGAACAGATAAAACGGGAGGGAAGTCAGGTCACACATGCAATCCTAAAGGAGGTAAAACAGTTGATTTGAGGGCACGCGGGTTTTATGGCATTTTGGTAAAATAACAATTTTATGATGTTTTCATACATCAGTGCATACTCACTTGGGATTGCCTATGTTCTTATCCCCAAATTATGAACTGTGTGAGAAGGATGACTAATACTGGGACAAGCATCTGGCTTGATATTTGAAGGTCTTCCAAAACCAGAAATGAGGTGCCAGTTGCCTTCCCCTCTAATTCTGTATTACATAGCAGAGATGAAGGATGTTCCACTACCTTCTCCAAGCTGTCCTGTCTTCTGGGAGCCTGAGCTGTACTGAGTGATGGGCTATGCCCTGGGAGTAGTTTGTGACTGCTGTCAGTCTTTTGTGATTACAGCTGGCGAGGTCCTTCCCTCCTGACAGGATATAATGGCAAATTCTTCTAGAGGAGATGCAATTTTTATTTGCAAGTGCACAGTAGTAAAAGTTCCCAGTATTTTCACATTAGAACCACTCAGAACCGACAAGCTACTCCATAACAGTAAAGGATACTTTTCAGAATAATCAGACCTAGTTTAGGTCTTCCACTAGTACAAAAACATATTGCAAGGTAGGAACCAATCAGTCACTTCCTCACCTCTTCCTCCACCAACATCTTTTTATTTTTTAGCACACATCTGACTCTGGGAAGCTTTTTTACATATTAGAGATCTGCTACAAGAGATATTGGACTCAGTACCTCTTCATTTTATTACTGCAGTGGTGAGAGAGCCACCTAAAGCCTCTTCATATCAGCAGTTGTGTCAGTCTGTGTAGTTTTTATCTCCCCAGACAACTGCCACCACTAGAAAAAGAGGCTCAGGAAAGATGACATTCATTCTTTAAAGCTGACAGCTGTTAAAACAAGGTTCTTAGGACTGCAAAGAGAAAGACACCTCAAAGATTGGTGCACCCTAGTAATCAAGTGAGTTGCATGTTTCTTTTTAAGTCTCAGCTGTCTGTAGGCTTCTTCCTTTCCCAGCATTGCACCTGACAGCTGATTGATAGAGATTAGGTGCCACTCACAATTAAAGCTGCAGGAAAACTATAAAGATCATGTTTCTTTTGATGTCTATCTCTCCCTCTCTGAGCTTGTAAATGAAAGCCCATTTAGTAGTTTACAAATGTCTAGACAATGATGATAGCTTACCAAAAGCTTCACGATGTTGGGATTCAGCATAAGATGAAAGCCTGCAAGTAAGAAGGTTCAGATCCTCCTCTATTGTACTTTACAAAATGCTGAAGTGCCCTTTATGTACATGTTCCTCTTGACTCTGAGAGCCCACCTGGCCCATTTGCTGTACGTTCTCCATGTCCTTGCCCTTTAAATGGCGATAAGGTATCAGGAGGACTGGGCAAAGACATCCCACAGTGCCAGGCACCAGCCTGTGACGACAAGGGGCAAAGCCCAGGCGGGTCTGATGAAGCATCCTCCCAGCAAGCTGACCACTGGCTGCCTTTCACTTTGCCTTGAAACTTCAAGAAAGGAGGGAGCTGGGAGTCTGCAGACAGGCTGGGGAATGACAGCGTGGCCGGAGAATGGGGCACTTTGGGGAGTTATTGTGTGGAGGCTGAGCTGTGGGGAAGGAAGATCAAGTCAGGACTGGAGCCGCTGTTAAAGAGTGGGCACAAAACTGCTCTGGAGAACTGCAAGGATATGGAAAGGGTACAGCTGTGCGCTTGCTCTTGCTACTGAGACACACATTTATGACAGCAGCAGTTGTGCCGTTTCTGTTGTTTTCCAGAGTCCTACAGCTCTGATTTTGAGTGTCATCTGATCTCTCCCAAATCCCCACTGCAGCAGTTCCCACTTCAGCGTGCTCATGGGGAAGTACAATCTGCACATGAAAGTGGAGAGACTCTGTCAGGCTCAGATGCTCAAAATGCTACTGCAGAAGTGAAGACAGCCCCAAGGGGGGAATGAAGAGGAGCAAGGAGAAAGCAGAGACCTAGTCCAGAGCTGTGCAAGCCAAGGGGAGCTTTTTCCATCAACTTCCTCAAGAGCAGGCTCTGGCGGGGCAGATGAAGGATACAGAATTGTGAAATTGGCTTGAAAATTTCCTACTTGCACTGTTTCCTAACTGCGCTGTTTTCAACTATGTTTTATTAGTCACCCGTGGATGACACATCCAAGTCTATTTTGTTTTATGATTCTCTTGGGATGACCTAATCGTATAAAAAATAGGGAGGTTGTTCATGTCTAATCAGATGGCTGTGTGATTAACTCATTCACAAGCATTTTAAAGACAATTTTATAAATGCATGTAAAGGCCTTTGTCTCCAAACTTGAAAAGTCTATTTCAGTGTGTGTACACAGTCAGGCTGAGTCACTCCCTTTCTGCTAGTCAGCGAAAAGACATCCTATTATAGGACACTGAACTCTTATCTATTTGCTGGTTACATTTATAGATCAGAAAGACTCAAATTATTTATTTATTTTTGCCCGCTGCACAGATTTAGTGCCTGGGGACAAACGAGCTAGGTGACACCCAGTGTCAGGCCCGCCCAGAAACTATTTTTAAAAACCAGGCTTTTAAACCCAACTTCCTCCTGAATAGAGGAGGCAGCATTGCACAGTAATATCAAGAACTGGGAAGGTCTTGTTCCAAAAGGGTAGGAGCTCAGGAAGAACAGATGCAGAGCCCAATCATGCCTTGTATCAAAAAATTCTGAGCCCCTCCTTTAAAATGGAGAGGGCAGCACTTTCTCTGCCCTCGTCCACGGGTATGTGCCGTACCCTGCATGCTGGCATCCCAGTCCTGTGTGAGGCTTTCAGGACACTGGAAGCACTGAAATACGGTGCACTACAGCAGTGCTTAGAGGTCCCATCCCACTGTAGAACAGTTAAATATTAAGAAAACTGTTTTAACACAGAAACGCCCTTTTTAAAAAAAACTGGTAACATAATTCTTCCTCTAGAAAGAAAATGCATATAGCTATTCAACAGCTTTACACCAGGTTTCTCCCTGAGTTTTATAATGTAGCTGAGACTGTGGGTGAAAGGCAGCACAGATTCCAAAGGGAAGGCTTATGAATCTTAGTAAAAAATAAGTTTGATTATGAGCAGAATGAAAGTACTTCCTGAGTCAGTAGCTCTGAGCACAGTAAAGCAAATGTAAGGTATAATTCTGCCCCAGCTTATGATTAGTTTTGTCATAAGAACAAAGACAAAACTTACAGCCAGTGAGTGAAAGTGCTATAAGAAAACTTGACACTTAGCAGATTTAATTAAAGTACAGATATCCTAAATCCGTTTTCCATGACTATTGTTATTATTCTCTAGAAGCTGATTAGGCAATAGCACATGTCACCACTATACAAATCTAGATACACATGCACAAATATCATAATTAGAAGATTTCTTAGGTCTCAGTAAAAGTTAGATGTCTATTGGGGAGTGAAAAAGAAGGTTTGCTCCAAATATTTTTCAACATTTAAACCAAAATGAAATCAACTTACTACCAGAATTAAACTGTAGCTCTCCACCACAGGGACTATCTGTAGCAAAAATTTCAAAAAGGCCTTGACTGGCAAACATTTTGGGTGCACGGGGGGCATGCGTACCCTGTGCAATGCAGTAGCATCCAGAGATCTGTGAAGCACCATGCGGATAGGTCAGAACTGAATGCAGCACAGCTGTCACTGCATGGTTTAATATCTCAGCTAATGCTGCTTCCCCAATTCAACCTGACTTCTCTAGGTGGTGGTCGTATGACTCTACCAGGCTGCTCAGTGCCATCACAGAGCTGAGATAGCTCTGCTCTGCATGGTGACCACAGTTATAGTATTAGGCATGCTTCTGTGTGGTGAACTACAACATAAGGGACTGCAGTCCCAGAGCCCCATTTTGGCTGGGTGGAGGAGAGGTGGGACCAGACCCCTTGCTCTGTTGAGTTGCTCTGCATGGGCACTTCTAGGGCACTCCTAGAGAAGACCAATTTTTAGATCAGCTGGGAGTAGATACAACCTTGAAAACACCACAGTTTGGGCTTTCTATTAACAACTCACAAAAGCTTGCTGAGGAAAACTAATCTTGACCCATTCTTTCCTCTCTGTACCTACGTTTCCTTGCAGCTCACCATCCCCCAACGCATGCCTGGTTGAACTAATAAGGTCCTACAAAAAGCATCTGCTAACCAGACTGCCAGACAGCTCACTTATTGTACAAGGCGCACTTAATTTATGCTCAGCAAGCAGTGCTGCTGAAATCATATAGGGCAACTCAGTGTTTCAAGTGAAGTATGGGGGCCTAAATAAATAGGGCTTTACCATTAACCCTTCGAAGAGGCCAGGTCCAAAACCCACTGAGGTCAAAAGAAAGATCTTATGATTTTAATAGGCTTTGAGTGAGTCACCGAAAGTATTAGGCCGTGTTAGCTATTGTCTCAGCACTTGTACATGGGAGTATGCACAACAGTAATAATACTATAACATATATTTCAGCTGTATTTGCATTAGCAGCATGTCTATTTTGCAATAAAGGAACCTTCAACTTGTAAAAAGAAATCAGTAGAAAAGTCAGTGTCTCCCCTCTGTTTAATAAACATAAATTTATTCAGCACCAGTGAAATGCAGTTTGTACTATCAATCTGCATGTCTAACTAAGACCAAAGAACAATTTTTAAGACCTTTCCTTACATTATTAAATTGCAATAAATAAAAAAACCAGTTTGCAGGGAAAATGATTTTGTGTCCCATGTAAATGTCTTATAAGAGGATTTTCAAAAAGCACCTATGCAATCTGAAGACTCTGGATTCCATTGAAAAAATCAGGGATATTCATACTTCTACAGCAATTGGATTTGCGTTGAAAATCCCATCCCTCTCAGCCTGTGAGTTTCTCTGATCACAGTCTGTGATTTTTTTCCACTCCACAAGTCCCGTCTTTCCTTTTACTATCATTAGCTAAAACCAATTCCTGCCGAGTAGCGTACTGTTGCTGCCTTCTGATACACGAGCTGAATCAGCTACTTACTGGATGTCTACAGCTATTTTCTTATTTAATTCCATTTCTCTTTTTGCTGAGGTGCTTCATGCTGTTGTTACTCACTTCAACAATGGAGGCAGGACTCTGTATCAATGCATAATATGTTTGTTGAGATAATAAACAGTCTTTTCAAGACATCCCAGCTTCATTCAAATGAAAAGTACCCACTTTGGAAAGACAAAACCCAAAGGTGATTATTACCTGACTTGAAAACAACAAAAAGATGAGAAACAAATTGCTCACATGGGATTCAACTAGTATTTAAAGGGTAAAAATGCAGGAAAGATCGATGCCATTTAAAATTGTACTGTTTCTAAATGAAGTCCTAGACATTTAAATTAAATGATGCATTTGTACACAGGAAATATCTAAGATTAATAACACGATGAAGACATATCTAAGATTAATAACACGATGAAGACATCCGCTCTTGGCACAGCAATAAAAGAAAGTTTCAAATGCAAACCACTGAATGATATTTAACTGCTGTGGAACTGATTTCAGTTTAAGAAGCTGGAGGAAGTATAACTGCACAGCAAATATCATCCTGAAGTTTACAGGCAACTCTGACCCAGGATAATGATCAGTGTTTACCAGGAAGGGAAAATGGACCATTGTGCTCCACGCTGCCGGACAGTCTCCTTCCTGCCCTGGGAGGTGTTTCTAAACCAGCCGAGCCTGCGGCGCTGCGATACCCGCAGTGGAGTGGAGCCAGGTTCATGATGCAACTGTGAGCAGCAGCCACAAAAAGAGTGCTTTTGAAAAAACAGATAATCCAGCTCAGGATTAGCAACTACTGTGTAGCTGTGGAATTTATTCAACTAAACACAAGGCTGTCTGCCCTCAATCCAACTTTTAAACAGTTTTTGGCTTTTGGCCCATTTCCACTTCAAGGCTATTTTTAAGACAATTTATCTCTCCCTTAATGAAGACAAGCCCATTTCCTCATCACGAAAATTTTCTTTACATGGCCAGTGGGAACCCTCCACATACTTTCTTAGCACTACAGAAACATCCCGGAGACTAGTGGGATTTGGCAAATTCACATTGGCAAAGAAAGCAACATCCCCAAGTTTGTCCTTATCTGGGATCATCAGGGTTTTTTAAGAGGTATCTTGATTTGGCTCCAGACAACAGATCCACTGGTGAGATAAATCACAACCAGCACTAGCTGTTTGCTGTCCTCTTCATAGGTCAGATGCTAGGATGAAGTACTTTTCTACAGTCAGTGGAAGCAAAAGTTTAAACCTCTTCTCTCCTACAGGTCACCTCTGGAGCGGACTAACAGGGCTGTCTGTGCCCCAGACCACAGCCGGTCTCTGCCTGGCCAGCTGGCTCAGAGAGCTCGGATCCAACTGTGTTTGTCCATGTAGGCAAGCCCCAAATAATGACAGCAAAAATAACACCTGTGAGAGGCTGGATGTTCATTTGCACTGTGAAGGCTTATAATACGGTCAAATTGAACAGATTTTCTAGGGAATGCCAGATGATACATTCCTGAAATCCATGTTAACTTTCCTCTCCAAACTAGCAAGTTTTTGTTTACAAAGCCCTAGTTAAAAAGAGTATTTTATTTTGCTTTGCTCCCAGATACATCTGAGTTGCTTGGATTTAAATTAGTTGTTTGTCCGAGGCACACTCCCCCAGAATGGGAAATCTGAGTTCAAAGGTTACATTTTACCCAAATTAAATGCAGACAAATGAAACCAGTGTTTTATAGTGGAGAGTGTCCAACAATCTTAATAAGACAACAATATGAGCTTATAAAGCAGAAAGTCTACTATCACTTTTTAGCACCATTCAGTGAACACCCACAAAGCATATGCCAAATATGCTGTAGTTGGAAAGAACTAGTAACAAAAGTATAAGATTTCATGTTGTTCATTCACATCTGAAAAAAAACAGTCCAGGACTGATTCCAGCCCTGGGGCAGGGGGGTCAGAGGATATTCATCACTTTGTCAGGTCATGCTGGACAGTCCTTGTTCTGTGAAATAAGCCAGGATACACTCCTGTTCCCAAGGCTGAGAGCCGAGTAAATGAGCCACGTTCCATAAAACTGGTTGTGCTGCCCTCATAGATCGTAAACAAGTTTAACAAATTTAAAGTAATGAATTTGTCCTGGTTTGCAAATGCCAAATGTGGAGTTTAAATCAGACAGCTACAAATGTACAATATGCCTTCTTTGCTATCAGTGTAAATGTGTTGATAACATCAATTTTACATGAACTGTCCCTACCATATTTGTGGATACCAGAAAAAAAACCCCAACAAACCCATAGAACGTGAGGGAAAACTATGGAGTGATTGTCATTTTCATTAACAAAATTTGAACCTGGACCACAGGAGTCACATAGAACTGGGTTTTAGCACACACAAATAAATAGTTCTGAGGCAGATAAGTCATGTTTTGGACTGTTACCTGACAGCACAAGCTATACTCCATTTGCAGTTTTCAGATAAAGGCAGATAATAAGTGATATAACACCGTATTCATGTGAACATGAACTGAGGTAGTGTTCTGTGAGTAGAAATTAGGGCTTTAGATCAGGCAGCCTCAGTATTTCTAAACAGCCTTAAACTTTCAAGGTCTGAAGATATTCTTCAGCTATAGCATTCCCAGTGATGTTGCAATATATGGAAATAATGTGCCTCTGTGGCATGGAGGTATTTCAAAATGGGATTTCTGAATGCTCTTAGGCTTTTAAAGTTCTGTCTGAATAACGTACACCAATGTTTTCTGTAACAGTCCTGGCACTACCCACAAAGTACAAGAGATGCAGAAGAGGAACTTCTGCCGCTCTGTGTGAAAGCAGAAATACTGATTTCAGGGGACCCTGAGTTAGATCAGCTTTCCGAAAAATCTACCCAGAGGCTCGATTTATCTACAGGACTCAATCCTCAGGCATGCTTTCCAACATCAACCATACATATCTCTGGGGGTTTTTTTGATTGAGAGTAAGCTCACATACTTACTGGTCGGATAATTATTGGTTCATCTATAAGCAGTGATTAGATTTGTAAATCTAACTTACAGCATCTAGACCATTAGGGTAAATGATTTGAAAAACAAGCAGACTATTAGTGCCGTAAACCACTGAGCTGACTGGCACATCCTGAAAGCATTTTGCATAACGCTAATTCTTTGAAAGCAGTCGTTCCTACAAGAAGCTACCGCTTGGCACAATGTTAAACCCTTCTGCTTTGCCTTGGGCTGTTAGCTGACTAAATGATCATTAAATCTTTGGAAGTAACAAATACCTCCAAGATTACCACTTTAATGTTGAAGGAAATCTATTTTGGTACAAGGAACGTAGAGAAATGTGATGCCAGTTTTCTGTAGTGTATTAATATTTCTAATTGTCTTGAACACATATTTTGTGTGGTGGATATGGCCAGGATTTTTAAAAAATCAGTAATATCTATTTGGGTTGCAATATACTTACTCAAGCATCTTCTGTGGCTAAGGCAGTCTCTAAACTCACGTCATTAGTTCTCACAATCTGTCACAGATCCAGTGCCCCAGAGCACACCCCACACACACTGAAAAGATCCCATAAATTTCCAAGAATCTGTTCGTTCATAAGTTGGGATGTTGGACCCTAGGTCTTTGGGTGCTAGCTATAACCATTACTAGAAAACCAAAGTCAAAACCTGCCCACTCCACAAGGCCATGAGAAGCACGGAAGCAGGAGGAACCCTCCTATGGAGAAGGCAGAGGTTTTAAAGGAGGAGGATGGCTCATGAAGACTAGCAGTAGTTACATGCTCCACAGTGCATCATGCTGACTATTTGAAGAGAAGCACTTCCTCTTAGCCACACACAGACACACACACACACATATATATATGAGAGAGTTTTCATGGTTTCAAGTAGCCACACCTTACTTCTTGGGTGTAGAATGCTACTTTAACTTGTAGGCTTTGCACAGGGGTGATGGCATGGCAGAGTGCATAGGAAAAGACTGTCTTTCTCTCAGTCCCTCATTACAAGGAAGGTGAGGATTTAGCCTTTCTCAATTTGAATATAGTTCTCAAATACCTAAACCATCAAAATCTCTTTCTGGATTAAATCAAACAGAAATCTCTAGCTTTCTCAACTAATGGTACTGATGACTTTGATAAATTTCACATTAAGATAAATACTTAAAGACACTATGATGCATCCAATCTGCAAGCATTTTGCACCTTGTTAAAATGAGATCAAAGTAACACATCAGTAGTTTGCCTTTGCCTTTTCTCATTATAGCCAAAACTTTTTGTTACTTGTCACATCAGCTCGCTGGAACATCGATGTTGGCAGTAGCTAATGGTTGATACAGTTGATTCCTTGAAAGTCATTCAGCATTCGTCAGTCTCCTTTGTTCCTTCAGGCTAATAAAACATGGCAGCTAAGACACAGTCATAATTATCCTGAGAGTTGGCTGCACTTCTAAATTCACATAGTCTTTTTGTGCCTTTTCCAAGAAGTCTTTTGTCAGACATTGCAGATGATTCAAAGACAGTTTGAGAAAGCTATCGTCCCCTTCCCCAAGGAATTTCATCGTCTGTGGATCAGGCTGTACCAAGTCAGAGATCCAGGCCCAGGTCCTTAGCAGGAATCTCAGCTCTACCACACCACCCTTGGCAGCAAGGGCACAGCAGCAGCGGTGTAACAGTTATGTCCTAGTTCCAAGGAAACGCTATGAATATGGGCCCAAAGGTTTCCTCACCTTCATAAGGGCATCAAAAGTGGGTCTGAGTGAAGGAAACCACCACATTGGGATGTGATCTTTTGCTACCTGGAGTGACTGCTGAGCTGCAGGTGTTTTGCAACTGACTGAACCTGGAGCTTGCTTCTTCAGAGTGGCCTCATCTCACTAACGCTGACACCATCAATGCTACTCTGCGATCTTAAAATGTATTTAGCATCAGAAAGAAAATCATCAGAGCCATGAAGTAATTGTTCCCTCCCCCAAAACAACTCCTTAGAGTTTGCAAAAGACAATTCCACACTTGCATGAATCCTGCAGCAATTTTCTATGAAAGCGTAACAACTATTTTTACCAATGTCATAAACTATTCAAAACAATATGGATTACCACCAAATCCCTTTACAACTCTGCTCTCTGAAGTGCCAAATCTCCAAGGAGACACACATACCATATTATCTACCACTTTCATGCAAAATCCTGGAAAATAGATGCCAGAGAAGAGAACAGGAACTATGTAATTATCCGTCACTGTGAAGTAAATGGGAGAAGTAGTTAAATGAGGGGTGGCAGCTGGGCATACTCAAAGTTTCCACTTAGTTTTGAAATAAAGAATGAGCTTTTTATTTATAGGACAAAATTCTGACTCATGTTGCAATAACCTAAGGGTTGACCTTAGCCCCACTGATGTCAAAGGGATTGTCTTTTCTTCAGTAAGTGGCCTGATTTGCATAAGTAGAAAGGTGCACAGTGAGAAATACATCATGTCTGAGGAGGCAAGGCACCTAGCATGCACCATAAATTGCTAACAGTTGGCAGACTCTTCCATATAGCCACATGAGCTGCACCCATCCACCCCCAAACCTATCTGCATTTTTTGGTACATGCATGATCTTTGTAATCATAATACTGTGGGATTCTGCTGGAGTAATAGTGATAGAATCTGACTTACTACATGGCAAAGCAGGGAACTACGCTGTTTAAAAAAGAATGATGCAAACTAGGGTATCACCAAATAACTAACACCTAAAATTTGCCCCTTAAATCTGTGTATTACCAAACCCTCTAAACAGAACCAAAACTCCATGTGTTCAACACCTCCTTCCCATTATTGTCCAGAAGAATAACTTAGAAATGCAGTTTACTGTAAATTATGATTGTACGAGAGATATCTCTCTCTCATGATCTGTCGGAGTGTAATATACATGACAAGTGATATTGTGTCCATTTGTAAAGGGCTTAGAAAAGAGTTAGTGGCTAAGATTATACTGAGGGATTCTAACTTCTGCCTTTATGGAGCATAACAGGGTTAGGCACCGTGGCATCTCAGCCCGTCAGAACTATGACAGGAACACAATGTATGGGATGACATCAAACCAGAAGATTTTCAGATAGAATCAAACTAGGACAACTGAAATAAAAGCAGAACAATCAGCAAACACCTGCAGAAAAGCTGCCTAACAGTATTCTAAACTGCATGAAACAGATGTGATGAGATACAATTTTTAAACTATTTGCAAGAAAGACTTTTACATTTAAAAACAATGAAAGTCTTTCATGCAGCAGCCTATAATAATTTGTTTTAGGCATGGAGGAGAATATCTGCTGTAAGTACACAGAGCTAGTCCAGAAGAAGTAGTACGTATCTATTTTCCAACCATTACCTGTAGCGAAGCCTTATTTTAAAACATAACTATTTTTCTCATGCTGCTGTAGTATTAAACTCAGTGGTGCTGAGTTATGTAATGGGGGACTGAAAAAAACAGAAGTCTGTATTTAGAAATACAGATAATCTATTTAGTACACATAATTTAAGGAGTAATAGTCCAATTCTCAAAAACCATATCTTACAAGCATTTAAAGACTTGAAGAAAATAAAGCCAGTATCACTTTCTTCCACCAGGAGCTGTTGAAAGCATACACAGAAGGAGAGAGCATTCTGAGCACAGTGCAATGATGTTTGCAAATTCCTCGCCTTTCTTCGGTGTATTGATGTGCTGTGGCACAGACCATATGCCAATAGTTTTCCAAGGGTTTCTTTATAGCCAGACATTTACTTTGAAAAACCCCTGTCTTTACAGCTAAGAGTTGTGTCTCTGCCTCTGATGAGATGCCTGTAGGGGATGGGAAAGCAGGCAGCAGGGTGTGGGAGATGATTTTGGTGCGAGCTTCCCCTGGGTATACGGAGGGACTACGCCTTTTCTTTCAAAATGAAACAATGGCCTCTGGTTAAAGCCCAAGTCTGGGCTAGGAGGCACCAACACTGAAGGTCAATAACGAGCAGGTCAGATTTTGGAGGCTCTCCTCCTCCTTTCCCTCGTGCTATCCTCTGGACTATCAGCTGCTCCGGAATTATCTCTCTCTCTCAAAAAAAGCCTACCCATACAGCGAAAAACAACTGAACCAATACCCCCTTCCCCAAGCCTTTTGAAATCTCACAGCTCAAAGCAGAACGGGAACCAGACAACCCCAATGGACCTCTTTTCCCCAAACCATCACATTTGCAAAAGAAATTTAAGAATCCTTTTCCAGAAAAGCTTGTGCAGCAGCAGCCCGCTTCCAGCTTTGTTACTACAGAACTGAAATGGGGCGAATCATCTCCAGAATTTTTCATTTCATTGAACATTAATATCATTTGAGAATAACCATGCACTCCTATTGCATGATCCCTGTCCCTTATCTGAGTTGAAATTAAGTATAAACATTTGCACTTTCCACTTCTAAAGATCATGCAGACTGGCTAGGGAGAAGCATGAAGGGGAACTTTCCAATTACTTCTGAGTGAGGATTATACAGATGAGACCGTAAATAATATCAGAGCTATTGAAATGAACTGACAGGACAGTAAGATTTATTTCATAGTTTATCTGATCACTTTTGTGAGTGAGACGATGGAATGAAGCTTGAGCGTTCAATTTAATCCCTTCCTCCCTTTTTTATTGAGTCAGGAGATGTTTAAAGAAATTTATGTAGCTGTTTGAAAGTCGGAATTTTTAATAAGTGACACAGAAAAAGAGATTACAGTGAGGAAAAGACACAGATAACACAATACTGAACATAAGAAAAAAAAAAAATGGCTTTGCAGTGACTTTCCCTATGAAGGCAGAGGGACAGAAGTTATTTTTTGTGATTTATCCATACAGTTGCCTTAACCACTATCTGCATTTGATTACAGGAGGGGGAAAAAAAAGAAAAAAAAAAGCACAGGTTGGGAACCTCACTTTGGAGTATATATCGATGAAGAACTTTCCAGGGGTGCACCATACATGTATGAATATATGTATGTGAGACAATGATCAGGTACGGTCAGTCTGTGTATGTTGACTTACTATCTGCCCAAAAGCAGAATTCTGTTGCTCAGCTGTCCCTATTGGACACACAGACAGTGGAGTAAAATGGTGTTTCCATTAGTAGCAGATTTATCCTTGACTTCTTCAGAGCCAATATTTCACCTTTAACATTGAATTCTCAGCCTAAATCAAGGTGAGGACAATAGCTTAAGAAAGTTTCATGAACTCTTACGCAAAATGTTTTCAGGGTTGTGGGCACCTCCACATAGAAAGATATTTCTCACTCCGAATCTTGACTTTTTTCTCCAGTTAAGAGAAGATTTTGAAATGGTTAAAAAGCCAAGTTCATAGTATCTCCCTCATTCACTTCAGATTTACTGTTGATAGCTAATTAAAAATTCATCTCAGATTTAAACAAATGGAGAATAATTTAGATTTAAATCTCATGTAACTGTAGTTTTAAACACTTACTTGCAAGCAAAATATCATATATATGCAGAAATCTGTTTCCAAGCTTCTGCATGAAGCAGAAACAGCTATAATTCATCTCTAAAGGACAGCTAAAATATGCACTGCTTTGAATTCTTTCAATATTGTGCACAAGGGATTGGTGAAGAGAATCGAGTGCCTTATGCTGCCTGGTTGCATGTATCAGATGGATAACAATAAAATAGAAAACAAAATCATTTAGAACCCTTTTAGGACCATATGCTCAACTTCATGGGCAATAATCAATGATAACTATAATACTGCATGATTCAAGGCAAAGAACTGGAGAGATAATCCGTGCACATTAGGAAGAGAGTTACGTAACTCAACCATACAAACTCTTGCTGCCCTATTTGTGGCATGGCTTTGTGCATTCCTGAAGATACATGTATGCATAGACTCATCCCTTCACATACACCCAATACAGATTAATTGAAACAGTCATACATACTTGCCAATAAGTATGTAACAGAAAAAGAGTCAGGGTCTGCTGTGAGTTTCAAAGTAATGCTGCCAGGCTTCAGGGAGTGGCAAGCATGGATGCCAGCATTTGAATGTAATCATAGGAAATTATTCAGACTTTAATAAAACATATAGATCTGAGTAAATGGCCAGGAGAAGTGACGTACCCTATTTACGTACCTCATTTTTAGGACAGCTCTCCTGGGGCTGGGTGCTAGGTAGAGACCTTTCTTAATTCTCTTACTTTTTCTTTTTTTTTTTTTTTTAATAAAAAAGACCCTGTCTTCTCCACCAGGACATCTTCATTTTGCTTTTCTTCTCACTGATATGTGATGACTCTTTCTGTAGCTTTCTGTTTCTCTCCTCCTGTCTTTCTGCTATCTTTTTTCTTTTCCCCCCTTTTTCTTCCCTTCCCTCCAACCCCTGCCCCATTTCTTATTGTATCTCCTCATATGTCTCTCTTTCTCTGCTGCTGTTACATCATTCTCATTTCACTACCTTTTATAGGCCATTCATCTCAGAATAGTTAAATTATACCAAAGAGACCCTGTGCAGAACCCTTCTTGGATTCCCTGGAAAAGGACAAATCCCCCAACCCCGTCATTTTCACAACTTTTAAAACATCATCATGATTTTTTGAGACATTTAGATGTTTTAATGCTAGCATTATGAATTCTTCATGCGAATCAAAGCCTATTTATTCTCTGAGTAGCATGTGGAAACGTTGACAACTAATATAAGCAAATGGAGAGTGGCCCTAAAAGAAGTGAACAGAACTACAGTTATGAAGGTCCCTGAAGAACATACGGTTGACTAGCCATTGTCTTTATGGTTGGAACTGCAGGTTATATTTAAACTAAATCCCTTTCAAGACAGTTAAACATTTGATTGTAGATAATTATTAAGCTTTAATTTCTCATCACTGGTTCTTCCTTTTTTGGACTGGGAGAATTCCATTGAATCATACAACTCATGGCCAACACAGCAACGGATGTAGGATGTTCTGGGTCTATATAACAGCATAATTGCTCTAATTTATTCTTAATAACGACAACTTGGTCATAATGAATTACCCCTTTTGTCTGTATACTCAATGACAGCACATTGCAGGCAAAGGGACAAGTTGTTTGTATAAGGCAATGGCTCTGCTGAAGTTTGCATCATTTTCTCCAACGGATGGTAATGTTGGGATGTGGTAGAGGACTGTTTGGAAAAGCAGCAACTCACCTTGGGCAAAGTTCACTTGAAGCCAATAAAATTGGGTCATTAACAGCCCTGGATAAAATACCAGGTACAGATTTAATGATTTCCCTGGCAGTTTGCCATACCTTTGAAAATTTGGCTCTTTACCTCTGAGAAATGGGGAAAAAGCATATTGCCTCCAGAGACATGAAAGATTGATAACACTAATATATGTTAAAAAAAGCCACAGCCTAAAATGCAACAATTAAAAGTCAAGGGACTAAACGAGGAAAAAGCAGGTAAAAATCTATGAGCATCTGTTTTCATTTTATCAGGGTATCTCAGCACCTGAAGTTGCAGACAACAGTAAAACCATCAGGTACAATGAACACATCCATCCCTGGTACAGCTATTTATGAATTTGTCTTTTAGGGAATACAGACCAAACTTGAGATTTATTAAACAGGATAAGGCTTTATTGGCTCCTAGGCAAACCACAAGATTTATATATTACTTTTTTCTTGTAAGAGGCAGAATCAGACCATGCACCTCCATTTCCTTGGGAATAGCTCAAAAAAATTTTCTTTTTAGACTCCCTCTTTCATAAAACACAGAAAGGAGGAAAAAAGCAGGTTATTTTGAACACTAGAAACAGCTAACTTTCACAGTCTATTTTCCTCTCCTACATTAAAACAATTCAAAATGGAATTTGCTAGCAGAAAATCAGACCTAACTGCATTACAACAACAACTTCTAGAATCAAATCGCTCTTTGCAGGCATTTAGGCATATGTAACTAGAGCTTAGCTCTTTATTTATAGAGAAATAAAACCAGAAATAGAGTCAGCACATAGAAAGCAAGCATAATCTGGTATGTGTTTTGTGTAAACTCAGACCATCAAAGGCAGTTATTAAAACTATACGTTACCTCAGAATCTTCATGTACAAGCACAGACAATCAATGCTAAGAACAAGAAACTATCTTGGACTATAAGATACCTTTATATTAGCATAACTATATAGCAGGGAATGCACTGGCATAACTATTTCAATTAAAAAAATAAAAAAATACTTATTAAATCACATCTTTGTCATGCAGGTGCATCTCCCAGATTTCCAGCTATTACAAGTTAGCTTGCAGCAAACAAAACTGGAGGTCTAGGAGGTGTTTTGGGGTCAGAGTCCTATGCTATATGAGCCCTGTTTTGTTCTGGAGTAAGACAGTCACTCAGCCTCTGGGGTCTACATCTCAAACATACTCTGGTTTGAACAGTTAGTAGAAACAGGATATTTTAGCCTGAATTAGGCTATTTTCTCTCATGTACTGTTCCTCTACAGAGCGTACTTGTAAATAATAGAGCATTCCAACAGAATTAACAATTTTAGACGAGTAATTTCACTCTGGCTATGTACCAAGGCCCAGATCCTGTTGACTTTGAAAGGGCTACAGATGCTTAAAACATTTTGAAAATCAAGTCATTTATATAACTACAGGCTCAAGAGCTTAACACTGGGTATCCAGCTTCTTCAGAGGTGACAGAGGCAGAAGAGCCCACTGATCTCCCACTTTGAACTCCCTCATTAAACAAGCCACAGGATGAGTTCAGACTGCAGCATATCTTGAATCAGGCAAAGCCCAATTCTTGATTTGAGAATCAACACTGATAGAGAGTCACAGGCTGATGAAATTGCTGTACTGCTTTACTACCTTCCCTGGTAAAAGCATGTGCTATAAGTCTAGTGTACATTCATCTAGCCTCAACACACAGTAATCAGATCTTGTTATACACTTCAGCTTAATAGATACAAGAGCTCTCCATCACCAAATTTCAATTCCCTCTATGTGTAATTCACAGACTAAGCTATTTGGCACTGTGTTGAACATGGCAGACAGAGTTCTTAGACCTTTTACTCTTCCCAGTTCTTTAGCCTTTCTTATGGGTCTCCCTTGATTGCTTTCCATGTACTCAGCTTCCCTGAAGTGCTAACAGCCAGACCTGGTAACTGCACTGCTGTACGGATCCCATCAAGATGCCAGACACGGGGGGGCGGAATCCAGATTGAGGAATATACAGGGACCACATCATGAAGGAATACTTGCAACTCAGGTCTGACTCTGGGCATCGGTCAATGTTTTATTAATGTGCATGTCTCATTTTGATTTTTTTTTTAAGTCTCATTTAAAACATAATTGGACAACAAAAATACGTGCGACACTATGCATCATACCAAATGGTTTTACTTTTCCAAGGTTAAACATACTAAGATTGGCTGATACACAGAACAAGAATAAATGAACATCAAGGAAGTAAGTAAAAAGAAAAATCACTGAGTTTTTGATGGTGCAATTGTGTTCTCTCTTTGTGAACATCTGAGAGAAGCATTCATTCATATTCTGAATGGGAAAAGGCAACTGAAACAGGTGGTCTATTACTAGATCCATTAAACAAGAGATTTATGCATTACATATCCATCTTGAGGCAATTAGGCTGATCATTTTTTTCCTCTTTTATGGCTTCATTGAAAACTTCTGGCAATAAAGCAATTAAAGAGAAACTATCCAAGCATTTATCTATGATATCAAAGACAACCAGCCTTTCTTTTATCGGAAAAAAGCTGCTTCACTTTCCATCCTTCGAACGTACAAATTTAGAGGCAACATTCACTGTTAAGACAGTGACATAATGCTGCCATTGTCCAAAGTCTGAATGGTGAATGATGGGGTATGGACTTGCTAAATCATTGTTTGCTTTCTATTTCAGAAAATGATTCTTTTAAGGTTGACTTTAATCTCACAAGGCATGGGAACAGCAAGCAGAGAAATGAAGTTGCGATAAAATTAATCTTGAAGTAAACCTCCTTACTGCACGTGCTGCAAGGGCACCTGCCCCTTTGGGTTTCTACAGGCACTGTCCTCATAGGTGAGCACAAAATCTGCAAGGAATAATGATTTTCAAAACTCAGGTTGACGTGACATATGGAGTCAGTCAGACACTAAAAGATTAAAGGATGGCTCCAGCAATAAGACGCAGGTGCCACAAAGCTATCTTTCCAGAAGTGCTTCACGTGAATGTTGGAAGCCAGTCTGTGACACGGGCCAACAGGCTGCCCAGCCTCCACTCCCCCAGGAAGAGGTGACAGAAAAGGGATTTGTGGACTGTAGTCCTCATAGTCCTCCATAAAAAAAAAATCTTAATTTGTAGATTCTTTCCTAAACTTAACCATCAAATAAGTCAAAGTTAGTTCTCTCTGTCAGTAACTTAGATAATCCAGACACATGCTGATTGAGAGCAGACTACAGAGACTGATATAGTTACGTCAGCTGTAAGAACCTGCCATGGCTGCAAGACTGTACCTGAGCATGGCCCGCAAGTGACTCTTTGGAAGTCATTGGACAAAATGGTTATTTCCTCATTCTCTGTACCAACAACTCCATCTACTTTACAAAAGATAAAAGGAGACCCTTGTGCACATGACTGCAGTGATTCAGGTGCTTGGTCAGGGCAGAGCAGGCACCCAGGGTGCCAAGCAGCTGTGCAAATCCTCACCTTTTCCTCTGCAAGCAAGATCTACAACTCAGTGACTTCTCCTCTCTGAAAATGGCAAGCAGAGAAGGAAAAAGGGATGTTCAAAGAAGACTGAAACAAACAGAAGCTTGTTGAAGTGAGCTTTTTCTGCTCCTAGGAACTGCCCTTTCCCTGCCCTCTTGCAGTACGACAAAAAGAAATGCTCTGTTATGCAAGAGCTCTGAAAAGCAGGGCATAAACAGTCTGAGATGAACAGTCTGAATAACACAGTGATAGAAAGGTAAATTGGTTTCAGGCCTTTCGTTTGGTGCAGTTAAAAGCAATGTCAACATTGTTCATTGGGCAACAGATATGAACATCCAAACCAACGAACCCAACCAGCCACATGCACCACCAGTAAGCCTTGCTCGTGCACAGGGACAGCTTTCTCTTTTAGGCCACTGAACAGTAGTTGTCTTCTGTTTGCTTTGTCCATCTCCTATGAATGATTGGAACTGCAATGTTGGAAAAACCAAGCATCTGAAAGGTTTTAAGCCCAAACACCCAGTCCCCAGAGGCAAACCCTATGACACCAGAAACTATATTTGCCACTTCCTATTTCACTCACTAGTAAAAGACAAATGCAAAATTACTTAAATGACCCAAATTCCACTGGCTCAAAGGTTGAAAAGTTTCCAGCCATACCTACATGTTTCATGATTTCCTTGTACTCCTAGGGATCTTAAACATTTAAGGGACCTAAGGAGGGAAATCAAAAAAGATTCAATGATTTTGAGCGCTACAGGTGATTACATCTCTCTGACCACACACACACTGATACATGCTAACAATAAAGATCAGAAGTGTACTTAAGAAGCAGACAAATGAAAACCATTCCAATAATTTGATTATAGAATTCAAATTAACTGCAATTAAATGATCTACAGAAAACAGGGAGAGAGAAGATGACGTACACTGCCAATTTAATCAACATCTTGGGATTTTTACCATGAGTCTCAATCTTTTTAAAATCTCCAGCTTCTTAAATCATAACACAATGGATACTGAACCAGGAAGGGTCTTGAGAGATCAGCTCACCCATCCCTAGCTCCCAAGACTGGCCAATTATTGGTAAGCTAGCAACACTGAGCTCCATTTTTCTACTGCCACTCTGAGTAAATGATTATACAGTCCGTTCTCTATTGTGTGGATAGTGAGAAGTGGGATGACCTGGAAAGCCAAAAATCCGTTAACATAAGCACTGTGGGATATACTGTGGGAAATGGAGAAGCTGGATATTATTTTTCAAAGTGCAGTTCTAATGATGTACTTACAGGTAGAGTGCAATCTACAGTTACAAGAAACAAAAGGCAAAAAACCCTCGGGTCTGATATGCAAGTCAGTCTTGTGATTTACAGATACCCAATTCATGACTTCTGAAAGTTGATAATTCTCTGTATCCTAAAAAGCAGTGTGCACAGGCACACAATATTCTACAGGATTAACCATGCTACTAAAACCAGCAATCACAAACCACTTTATCACATTCAGTTTAGAGGTAGAGTGATAGCAGAGCACACATTGCAAACGGAGCTCTTGGTCTTGTTCCACCCTACATTAGATAAGTTCAGTAAGTTCTGGAAGTACTGCAGCACGTTGTGAATGACAAATGAAATGAAAAATCTCTGCTCAATGCACAGCGAGTAGCCAACTCCCTTCTGTGCTGCATCACTTACTTTCAAGGTACTTAATATGCAACTTTGGTGAGAGACATTCAGAAAATCCCAGTGAGCCCAGATGTCTCAAAAATAAAAACAGAACATTGCAATTTTGTCCCAGGGCTTCAGTTGTTTTGATTCAATTTTAATTTTATTTTTGCCTACCTCTATCCAGTGACCTCCCTTGTCATGGTGCATTATGGACTCAAACATCTACTACTGCTGGTTGCTCAGTTACAGAGGAGGCTGAAGGGTCTGGTTGCTTCATCTCTCACTAAGCAGAGACAGTTTGCACTGTATGAATATTTCTTTTTGAAAACGTAATGTAAGAATGAATAAGTGGTTAATAATCAGCTCCATCACATTTTTTAATCAGGGGACGCAGAACCACATTGTTTTCCTAGCACTTCGGGTAGGTCGATTTCCATAAAACATAAATCAAGCTACAAGCAGTTTGGATTGGCTTCCAGTGATCTGACTCACCATCAAATACAATCTGCTGGGCAGAACTACCATGGAGGATGAAAGATTGGGGAATTCTATCTTCTTAACAAGCAGCACAGGTTGGCTTACAAAAATTTACAGCAGGGTTTAAGTCACGGTTTCACTTTTGCTGGGTTAGAGATTTGCTTCTTCCTGGCTATATTATTATGCTGTTTCAGGTTATTGGATTGGGTAGATGGTTAACTGCTTTACTGCTCGTGAAAGGTTAAAATTGCAAAAATCTTGCTATTTTATTGCTTTGTCTCTCTAGTCCCTCACTCCTGCCCGCTTATTTGTATCATCAGTTTATTATTACTTGTAATAACTGCATAGCAGACAACATATTACTTATTACATGTGTGGGCAGAGGTCAGAAGATGTTGCTTTATTCTTGTCTGAGGCCTCTAGTTGTAACCACATTAGGAATGTTTAATAAGAAAAGCAATAAAACAGTTTAATAACCGAATCCACTTCTACTGCATCTCTATAGTTAGTAGTGGGACATGGAAGGAAGAAAAAAGGATTAGTTCTATCACTATTATTTCTCCCCACTAGGCTGTTTCCTTCAAAGGAGAAAGGAGGATATTATTTAGAGATTACATAGTGTAATATTTTTATTTACTCCTTTATTGGCACCATAAGGCTGTACACACAGCAACAGGCCTTTATACACAGAATTTATTACTAGATCTGGAATTTCAATCTAAAGATACAAAATTTTCCTGAGGAAGAACAGTGAGTGCAGTAAGTCTTTACTGTTGCCCATATGCCAGGCTTTCTTCAAAGCCCATAGGCAAACAGCGCAAGGCACATATTTAGTACAGTGGCAATGTGTAATGCAAGGTTTGCATGGATCAGCTCTCCAGGCTCCTTTCAGCTGACGAGGTGGTGCTGACTGCCAGGTGTCAGGAAGGTGTTTCAGTTTCTCTCTTGCCAGCATCCCACTCCACTAAAAGGTTTGGGCACTTTCTGGAGCCAACATTAAAGTGATATCCACTGTGGGAATGGCCTGGGTGCTACACTCATAGAATGACAGAACGGTTTGGGTTGGAAAGGACCTTAAAGACCACCTAGTTCCAAGCCCCTGGCTATGGGCAGGGACACCTTCCACTAGATCAAGTTGCTCAAAGCCCCGTCCAACCCGACCTTGAACACTTCCAGGGTTGGGGCATCCACAGCTTCTCTGGGCAACCTGTTCCAGTGCCTCACCACCCTCATGGTGAAGAATTTCTTCCTTACACCTAATCTACCCTCTTTCAGCTTAAAGCCATTACCCCTCATCCTATCACTACATGCCCTTGAAAAAAGTCCCTCTCCAGCTTTCTCGTAGGCCCCTTTCAGGTACTGGAAGGCTGCTGTAAGGTCTGCCCGGAGCCTTCTCTTCTCCAGGCTGAACAACCCCAACTCTCTCAGCCTGCCTTCATAGGTGAGGTGCTCCAGCCCTCTGATCATCTTCGCGGCCCTCCTCTGGACTTGCTCCAACAGGTCCACGTGCTTCTTATGTTGGGGGCCCCAGAGCTGAACACAGTACTCCAGGTGGGGTCTCACGAGAGCAGAGTAGAGAGGGGAGAATCACCTTCCTCGACCTGCTGGTCACGCTTCTTTTGATGCAGCCCGGGATAGGGTTGGCTTTCTGGGCTGCAAGCGCACATTGCCAGGTCATGTTGAGTTTCTCATCAACCAACACCCCCAAGTCCTCCTCAGGGCTGCTCTCAATCCATTCTGTGCCCAGCCTGTATTTGTGCTTGGGATTGCCCCGACCCATGTGCAGGACCTTGCACTCGGCCATGTTGAACTTCATGAGGTTTGCATGGGCCCACCTCTCAAGCCTGTCAAGGTCCCTCTGGATGGCATCCCTTCCCTCCAGTGTGTCAACCACATCACACAGCTTGGTGTTGTCAGCAAACTTGCTGAGGCTGCACTCAATCCCACTGCCCATGTCGCTGACAAGGATGTTAAATAGCACCAGTCCCAATACCGACCTGTGATGAACGCCACTCGTCATTGGTCTCCATTTGGACATTGAGCCGTTGACCACAACTCTTTATGAGTGCGACCATCAAACCAATTCCTTATCCACTGGGTGGTCTATCCATCAAGTCCATGTCTCTCCAATTTAGAGACAAGGATGTCATGCAGGACAGTGTCAAATGCTTTGCAAGTCTAGGTAGATGACATCAGTTGCTCTTCCCATATCCACTAATGCTGTAACCCCATCATAGAAGGCCACCAAATTTGTCAGGCACATTTTGCCCTTAGTGAAGCCATGTTGGCTGTCACCAATCACCTCCTTGTTTTCCATGTGCCTTAGCATAGTTTCCAGGAGGATCTGCTCCATGATTTTGCCAGGCACAGAGGTGAGACTGACTGGCCTGTAGTTCCTTGGTCTTCCTTTTCTCCCTTTTTAAAAATGGGGGTTATGTTTCCCCTTTTCTGGTCAGCGGGAACTTCACTGGACTGCCACGACTTCTCAAATATGATGGATAGTGGCTTAGCAACTTCATCTGCCAGTTCCCTCAGGACTCGCGGATGCATCGCACCCGGTCTCATGGACTTGTGTACCTTCAGGTTCCTTAGATGGTCTCAAACCTGATCTCCTCCTACAGTGGGCAGTTTTTCATTCTCCCAGTCCCTGCCTTTGCCTTCTGCAACTTGGGCGGCGTGGCTTGAGCCCTCACTGATGAAGGCTGATCCTTCACTATTTACCATTCAGTCAATGTGGTATTTTAATAACACCCAGCTCTAAAAATCTATTTATTTTTATGTACATATCAAAGCCCTGACTGCTTTATTTGCTTGGAAGGGAGGGCGGAACTGTTCCAGCAGACTTTCTATTTTCCACCAACTCCCTCAAGAAGGATATTAAGGGTAGAGCACAGACCGGGTAATTCCCATCTCTGGGTGGAAAATGAGTCAGACTAGTTATGCAATAGAGGCTTTCACTGATTAAGAAGGATGCTATATTCAGGTAGACAACTGTCCAGAAACAGATGTTATTTGTATACATAGCTGAGCATTAGCAAATTGGCTGTTTATTAAAACAGGTGTTTGTGGGCACTCACGTGTCTGACACTGCAGATGTGGCATTCTGCTGAGAGATCGCGTTAGAGAACATCGGTTTCCTTCCCAGTTACACTTATGCCTCAACTGAGTTGATGCAGGAACTAAATTAGATTCAACAGAGTCAGCATCGGCTTTGAAAACTGGTGATTTCAATCAGGGATATAGCAAGAAAATACAAGTTTTTACTCATGCCAGCTGTTCTGTTGCCCACTTTTGATCTCACAATCATTCATTATTGTCTGGTTAAAAAAAACTGTTTAAAAAAAGTTTCTCTGGCTTCCATTAAAACAACAACAAAAACCCCACCAGTCAAATGAGTCAAAATGAAAAAGTTCTTGAACTTCCAGTAAAAAGAATATGCCATGCCCTTTTCCTGACCTGCTTCTACACCAGATTAGTCTAAAAAAAAAAAAAAAATTAAAAAAATCTTCATTTGGGAAGTTTACGTCATTGCATTATTTATTTATTTACTTAAAAGATATGCCACAGTGACAGTAGTGTGTAATACCATGCCAAACGTATCAGGTCATGTCATTTTTTGACACAACAGAAGACAACAGTTATTCTACATCTTTTGCAAACATTAGTGATGGGTGCTTCTTCACATGACCAAACACACCTTCTCTAGACAGAAATACCTTTGGCTTGTCTTATAACAGAACACCATGAACTAGACTGGGCCTGGGTATCTCAATCCTGTTTTAGCATCTCTATTCATAATTTAGGCCCTCAGCTACTCCCATTTGTCACTTAATCTTTGTTGTGCCAAAAGTTGACATACACCAAACTTCTGATAACACACCTCCCTAAACATTTAAAGAGATGTTTCTGAACATGATGCACTTTTGAAATGGTTATGTAGGATCACAGTATCTCAATTCAAAAGTACTAATGATGAAACAAGATGAATGGAAACTCTGAAGGCGACTTCAGTGCTTTAGACTGTAAGGTAAATAACTGTGGAACAGGAAAAAAAGACAATGATATACACCCATACTTACAAGTTAGTTACAGAGGAGCCTTACATCGCACAGGAAAAAAAGAACCTGCAGCTCAGTTTTGCAGAAAGATTGGTAAAACACCTCACTACACAGTTGGCACACAATATTGTACAAGACAGGTGTGAACCAAGGACCTGATACAAAATTAGCACAGAAAACAAGATGCTCACAAATTCCCAGGGAGGGCTTATTGATGTCTCTTCTTAAAGAGCTATTCTAAAATAATCTAAGACAACCACATCTGTTATACACTACATGTTGAAATTCGCCTGTGGATTTCCTGTGGGGTTTTGGGGGTTTTTTGGGGTTTGTTTGTTTGTTTGTTTTGTTGTGGGTTGGTTTGTTTTTGTTTTTTTTTTTTTTTTACAGGCAAAACTACAGCTCATAACCCCCCAATGTTTGCTGAAAATTTAGGTGTTTGAAATCATAAGTTTGTTTAAGAGTCTTTTGACTGAAGAGGCGTTTCATAAAAGAGAGGTCAGGCTGTGAAGGGATGTGCTGGACTGTGAGATGCTGGGGTTTGAAATCCTGAAACTGAGAGAAGTAGTATGCTTGCCTGCATCTGAATAACTGCTCAAATGCAACAGATCCCTTCTCAGAGGCAATGTGCCCACAGTGTGTATAACAATCTGATATCTACACACCACTCGCTTTGCCAGATGATATCTAGAAAAGCTAAAACACAATCCTAAATAAAAGCGCTTGGTCAATGGTCCTTAGTAAAGCAGATTTCTTATTGCACACAGTGCAGTCTCTACAACTTAGTTTCCAAAGTGAGTAAAGCATGAAAGGCAGATGAACTCAGATAAAATTAAACCACAAATATTAAACCACTGCACTTAGAAATGAAACCCTCTGCTTACTCTACATGTATTCACTTCATCGAGGCAAATGCTCAAATGTTCCAGCAAAGCAGTTTTCTGCCTGCAATGTTTATTAATATCAACAATTTGAATGACAGGCTGCAGAATATTATCTATAAATTTGATTTCAAATTCATCAATGCAGATCAGGAAATCATTAAAAAGACTTAACAGTAATGTAATCAGGAAACAGAAAGCTTGATTTGATCAGCCTGCCCAATTCAAAGCAGCTTTACTTTTCAAATCCTGCATATTCAGGGCTTAGCAACAAACTATTCAAAATAGTGTGTCAAGTCCAGAAGCATTTAGAGAATGTATCCAAGGAAAGATCCACATGGACAATCTTTCCCTTCATAAAAAGGGACAAAATTCACAGAATACGTTATTTGCTGTTATTTACTCAGCTCCCTAGTAGTGAAAAAGCACACTTAACACACTAGTTGTGGGGAGTTTTTTAAATAAAAATTACTGCATCTGAAGTATTTAAATTCTCAACTCAAACCACCAAGCTTGATCAGGGAAATGTGAAAAATGATTTGAGTTTGCAAAGAATTATGTAACACTTGACCAGTAAAGCATGTAGCACCATTTGGAAAATTCAGCACTGAGATTATAGCAGTGGCATATGCAGTTCACTTACATTTTAGACTCTGCTAGAGATAAAATGAAATTTACTTATGCCTTAATTAATGCAGTGTGCAAGACCATCACTGAAATTTGTATTTGAGCAATATAAAGCATTGCTTAAAGAATTAAGTGCTTAATCCTGTGCTCCTCTGAGCTGAAGCAACTACACCCCTGACTGTGCACCAAAGAAATCTCAGTGGATGTTTTCATGACTAATCATATTCATTTGTTCACAGGACTAGGGCCAAGCATGTTAAAATTAATAAGCTTCCCATATAGTATAAGCAGATAACAAAAACATACTCAGTACTAAAAAGTTAAAATCATCATTTACTGTGAGGCTGGTTTGTTAAACTGAAAATGTGTGGTAGAAAACAGTGTGCCTCTGCTGCCTTTCCACAGATTACTGCTTTCTATATTTTTACTTTCCAGCTGATTGGGGTACTGAGAAGTCATGTGACATGTCTTCAGTAGGTAATAAAGGTATCTCTTTATTTCAAGTTAAATCTTGCTTTGACTCTCTCTCATTTGATCTTCATTAGACGGAAATGTCTAATATGAGTACAGTAAATCAACCTAGTTTTAACAAAGTTCAATTACCTAATAGAAGCTATTTGTTTCTGTAGGATAGAGACAAATGCAAGGGTATCGAGGATGAAGTTAAGAACAACATTTATCAAACATGGATTAAATGAAGCAAAGATTTGGTGAGTAGGATTCCATCACATTTCTTCTGAAGGACTATGACAGCTTTGATTTTCACGGCCTCTGAGATCATGACATTACAATGTTGAAACTTTATGAAATAAAAATTATACCATCACTCTTCATTTTCTGCACTGTTGCCTTTGGAACAGATTACAAAGTACAATTTTCTATTATTTTTCAGTGAAGAAGGAAAAATCGTGAGAACAGTTAGTCTAGATTTTCATGGTCACTGCCCACTGAACAGCAGCACTGTGATGCATGACCCTGACCTTTTGCAGCCCAGTATATTTTGACTGTTTGCCCGCTCAGCTCCATCCCTACATTTTAGTGAGGCCGTAAACAAGAGATGTGGAATGGCATGCCCAGCAAATCACAGAATGCTGAAAAGGTCAAAATAGTAGTGCCGAATGTTTCTACTCTGTAATTTACAGAATATATGAGGCATTCACAGCCTAATAACTCAGTCATGTGACAAACACCGTAGAGAGAATATAAAATGGCAGAACATGAATTCCTTCCAGTGACAGCGTTTCTAACAAGCACGGAAAATGGTGCAACTTTGCCCTATGGTTCTCTTTTCTGGAACATTAATATTGCCTGACTTTCAATACACAACAGCATACGTCTGTGGACTGTGTAGTCAAACGTCTCTGTGTTTGCAGTCAGGCTCAGAACCCAAAGGCAAGGTCCCTGAGGAAAAAAATCCTGGTCAAAGCCTTCCCTATCTGTGCTCCTTCTTACCCTTCTCAGAGCACTTCCCCAATACCAGGTGATTTTATTGTCACAACATTCCTGGAAACTAGAGAAGTACTATCCTCACTTTCAAAGAGGATGTAGACTTCTGGCCAAGGTCAGAACTACAGCAGAACAAAAAACCCCACAGCCCTAATCAACAGCCCTAATCCCCTGATCTCTACTAAGACCATCTTTTCTACTTTCTGTCCTGTGGGCTGAACTACATTTTTGCAGAAACAAACTTGTGCCCATTTCTCAGACACAAGTCGAATGCAGTAAATCTAGAAACCAAACAAGAGATCCTTTAGCCAACTTCAGCATAGCTGCATGTCTGTGGCAGTTGAAGTAATGGTTCTATTTGTTAATGACAGCTTAGTCCTAGTGAAGTACTAAAGATGCATGCCCTGGACACCCCCACACAACAATCACCACTTTCAGAGAAAGTTTTACTGGTGCAAGATGATTTGAGGCATCCCTCAATCATCCTAAGTTAGCTAATGCCCTTGGATGAATGCCGTTGAATAACTAAGCCAGGACATACTGGAGTGTTTCTTCTTCACTACTTTCTTGTAATAAAAAAAGAACACAACAGATTTATCTAACGTATTCCTGTGTCAAACCTAACTGCAAGGGTATCTATCCGACATCAAGTCATCAGTTTTTTCTATAAAGACAGTGTTATTTTTTCCTCAGAATATATAAGATTGATCTAACAACCACTGAAATCAACCTAAACAATAAACAGTTTATAGAAGTACAAAAGAATTATTTGGAAAGTGCCAAATCTTACTTTCTGACATATCTGTGGAATCTCATAGATCCCAATGGATGTAAAAACCATGGATCAGTAGCCAAAATTTGGCCTTATCTTTCCAAGTCCATTAAAACAAAAGAAGTGTGCAAATAAACAGTTCTCTGCTTCACAGATGTAAATCTGGATTAACCACACAAAAGGCAAGACAACTGTGGATTTACACCAGCCGAACAACAGATCCCAGCCTCAAGTCTCTGAAGTACAGCATTTCACCATTATCCCTGAGAGAAGCAGGGATATTAACAACGTACCAAATTAGCATCAAAGCATTAGCGGTAATGCACTTAGGGTATTTAGGGAACTACTTCTAAACCTAAATGTCAGACAATTTGTCTCTAATATTCCCTGCAGATTAGTACAAAATGACTGTAATAGATGCAAATCCTGCCTCCTTTCATACCGGCACGTATGGCTGAATTAGCTGTGGAGCCATATCCCTTGCGCTGCAGAAGACGACAGTTCCTAAAGAATATACCCCCTGTTTCTCCTCATTTCCTAGTGAAAATTGCTCCTTCATGCACTACATGAAGGAACATGAAGCTTTTGGTATTACAGTCTGCACTGCTGGGAGGAAATGATTTTCCAGCACTGAGTCTGGGGTCATTTACACAGCGAGTCTGTAACCTCTTGAAGGGAAAGGACCAAGTGTGTGGGCTTTGGTGTCCTGTGGAAAGGGGATCTCCCAGCTTATCTATGGGAGGAGGTGGGTGCGGTGGAGAGCCCTGGATGGCTGAAAGAAGTTGTGGAGGAGACAACAGTGAGGGTACCAGCTCGCTCCTCCAGACAGCAACAGTGCATGGGGGACATGGCTGTGAGATGAAGGTGCAGCGTGGGGAGAACTGGGGGTGATGGAGGAGATCAAGTTTTTGCTGGTGTTGGGGTGGAGAGAACACCAACCACATGCCTTCTGTGCTTTTAGGACCATCAGCCCTCTGCTATTCAGTGCACACAGACCTATATCCCTGCTTTGGGGTAGGGGTTATTCCACCCAGACAGAAAAAGGCAGTAGGATATGATTTGGGGTAGGACTGTCACACATCCCACAGTCGGGCCTTGCACAAGGAAAGAGCAACTGAGTCTCTATGGACAACTTTCAGTCTCCTCTCTGTAGGGCACTTGGTGCACGATTTAACCACTTGGATGGGGCACCATAAGCCACTACTCCACTTAAAGTACTATTATTTTTAATAATATTTACAGACCATACTACAGGAGTAACATTTACAGACTATTCTGACAGGGAAAGGAGTTGTATCTTGAAAAGGTGGATTCAACAGAAAAGAAATTGTATTGCTGATTGTTAGTGTCTTTCCCAACCAGAAGGAATATAGTGCACATATAGGTAGTATCATCTCTTATCAAGGCTGGTTTTTACAAAGCTCTGGTTTCATATGCTTATGATTTTGTACTGACTGATCTGTTAGGTGAAATCAAAGCTGAGGTATTAGTTAATTATCTTAATTAGAGCTCTTTAATTTTGGAAGACAGGAAGGGGGAGGGATCTACATCAAAAATGTCACACATTCTCACAGAATGAGTGAAGAGAATGGGCAAAACAGATATTTCCTTCCTTCCGTCCCCCTTTCTTTTCACCCTAAGAGAATATGTGTCCAATTTGATGGCAATAGTCTCTATACAAGACATTCCCAAGAAAATCTTCCAGAGCCTAATCAGGCTATAAACTTTCAGAAGAGTCAGTGTGAACATGTTTTGTGGCAACTTGGGCACCAGCTGCAGAAGCCCAGCACACTTCCGTGCCCACACCTTGCTCCCACTGGGTTCTGAGAACTCCTCGCAAATGTGTATTTGGGCTGCCACCATATTTCATACAGAGTCACAAGAGCTCCAAATCGTGACAGAAAAAATAGGGAGAAAAAAAAAATTGAAAAAAAAATCTGCAACCCCGTCTCCTCCTTGCCCTCTAAGCTTAAATTTTATCCTCCTCGGACATCCCTTCTTGGTCACAGATTCATCTTTCTCCCAATTCAGTCTCTCCGCTCACTCAGGGCCCATTTGGGCCAGGTCACCTCTGATTCCTCAAGGTTTGTCTCTTCTGTGCTGTCCCAGCTGAGCAGAGAGAGCAGGAGCAGCACAGGGAGAGAGGGCTACTGCCCTCAGAGAGGTGCAAAGTTCTGGATTTGGCCCAGCTCAGAGAAACCCAGATCTCCATCTGAGAGCCCCTGCTAAGCCTCAGGCTGGAGAATGCCTGGTGGGAGCTGAGGGAAAGAAAGGCAGAAGGGTAGCATGTAGCTACCAACATCTAAGATATCTTTTTTTTCATATGTGCCTGAGTAGTCGTCATATGTGATCATTTAATCAAAGAGTAAATCAAAAGGCACACGCACAACACTTGGAGGCCTGACCACGGAAGAGTATCAGTGCTCTTTTCACACTGCAAACACACTAACAAGAATTCCTTCCCAAGTTCGCTTTCAAATCACTTTCTCTGTTTGAATTACTTTACAGTTCAAAATTTCCGTATTGCTTTTTGTCCAAGATCACCACCCTATTCAGCTAAGATGTTTATCAAATACCTGTATATTTAAATATGAAGAAAGCATGATTTAATCATTCAATCAGTAGTGACAGACACTGCTGGACTGTCTTGAATAGACAGGCTTGGTATGAAATTGATGTCTCTGAAAGATCTTGCAGATTTTTTTTTAATCATTAATATTTATTTTTAAGAAGAGAAGTGGGGTCTTAATGAAAATTAAGACTGTGGACAGTGAATGTAGTGTCTTAAAAATGTCAGCAAATGCATGGATTTTCACCTCCCAAATGATTCCTTCCAGCCAGCGCTTCAAACAAAAAGGACCTTTTTGTTTTTTGAATGATTTTTATTCTATTCCCATACCTGTCAGCAGATGTAACTTTGTATGTTCCCTTGCACTTGTTTTACAGTAGCTCTATTGATCTGCTTAATAACTAGTCCCAAGGAATTGCACTGTTAAATCTTCTAGGAAGAAAATCTTTCTGAACAGGTCAGCTATTAGGAAAAAAGACAATCCTCATAAACTATGCGTTTTCTTCCCTCAGCATCTTTAGAAGCAGAGAAACTATCATGACAAAAGTGAGTTAAACCCCTTGACATTTTCCCTGTTCAGTAAGTGAATTAATATAGATGTTTCTTGTTTTGTTTTCTAAGACTGCTACATTCCTTAAGTAAATGCCTGAAAACAAAACCAGTACATAGCTGAAAAGCAAATGATACATAAATGACATATTCAATTAATACAGACACAAACATGCAATCATTCATTCCAGTCTCAGCTAACTCATTCGTAAGGAAAAGACTAACTTAACATTGCAGTCACTGTAATACCTGGTACAGAATTAACAGGCAGACTTAGCTTCTATTTTGATATTGTATTCTTAACTGTTTTAATACTCTGCAGAGGACACAAGTATAAAATAGCGGCCATGGTACAAGCTAGATGACTCTGGGAGCTGCTTATACATAGACTAGCTAGATACAGGTCCAACAAGATCCTTACAGATCCTTGTCCAGGCAAGAATCAGCAGCGCACAACTGTCCATCCTTTCTTCTGCAAATGCTTATGCTCCTGCCATGCTGCTTTTACACCAGCTGAGAGCTGGCAGTGCAATAACTCACAGCTACCTATCTATCAGCCAGATTTTGGCTCCTTGGTGCTACCAGAATTATGCAAAGGAGCTAGTTCAGAGAAAAAACCTACTCTGTGATCATGTAATCAAAACACAAAGGAGTGGTTATCTTTCTTTGCATGTTCTCAAAGCACCAAGAGTGAACAAACTTAGCCGGAAAAGAATTTAAAAAATAAATTAAGAAGCCAGCAGAGTGATGTACCAACAAGTCATCTTAAGACTTACAGCACAGCATGCTCCACTTACTGTCAGAACAGCTGTATGTGAAAATAGATAACAGATCTTTAAAACTTACTGCACCATAGCCTCAAGACTTCTAACTGGGGTTTTGATCTTTATTTTTATAAATCACATAGGAGTTGTCTAACCTCAGGGATTTGGTATGAACAATCCACATATACGCTTAAGTTTACATGGTCAATCAAAGCAACAGCAAGTTCCTGCTCTAAAAAAAAGGGGTCTTTGAACAAATACTTTGAATCACACTGGCATAAGCTTTAATAAATTCACATTCAGAGCTTTGCGGTCACATTTAACAAACAGAGTTTGTAGGAGTACAGAGTTATGGCACAAAACTCTTCAAATGCAATCTTAAGGGCCTTCTGCTAAAGCCACACCACCTCCTGGGCAGAAGACCTATATGTATTTTGGCTCCTACTATAAAATTGATTTTAATGTCATGAAGACAACTCAAGGATATCTTTTTTCAGGAAGAACATGCTATTATCAGATTAATGTCATATATTTGCAAAAACATATACTATATAGTACAAATAAACATTATTTGTTAAAACCAAGATATAATATGATTAAATGTGCTGAATACTATGCAATCAAGAACTATTACTACGCTGACCCCAATGCAAAGAGCTAAAAAACAAATAAAAAGGGTTTCTTTAGTCTTGTTTTTATGAAAAGGAAGCAGCAAATGAACAATTAAAAAAATTCTGTCATTATTTTCTAGGTCAGCCCAGAGATGAAGTGGTTATCTGACCTGATAAAGCATCTGAGACAGTGAAATTGTTTTGGACTACTTCTCTAGTCCTCTGGGATGGTCTTTTGTCCTCCTGTCAATTCTCCTCTCTCTGGCTGTGTTTCTCCAGCACAAGAAAATACAGAAAACAAGAAAGAAGCAAATTCCAGTTTCTGCTTCTCTCTAACCTTGATTGACGGGGTTGTTTTTGATCTCTGTCACATTCCAAAGGAAAACGGAAAAAGCAAAAAGTACATTCATGCTCCTTAAGAAGAACAAGGCTGGCTCTGGGCCATGTTTGAAGCCTGAAGGAACTCTTTCATCCACTGTCAATAAGACTTGCACATACCTATTTTCATTTGAATCTTCTTATAAAAGCTGAAAGCCAAAAGGTGAATACTGAAGTCTGCAATCAGGTCAAATAAGCTGCTTAGTAGTTAGGCCACTGCCTAGAGTTCTAGGAAGATTTCGCATTGCATTGTGCTAATCATTAAAGATAAAGACAGTAAATAATTATTAATCTCCTCTGCTTATAGAGCAAAGACAGCTATTTCTTTAAAGATTAGTTTTCCAATAGAAATCTAAAATAATCTCTGCAGAACAAGTAGATGGATTAAACTCAATTTCTTTTGTAGTTCAGTGGCACATTCATACTTGCACAACTACTGAAAAAGCAGGCATATTGGGCAATTTGATTCCTTGGACTAAAGGCCCTGTAAAACACAGAAATTTTGCTTTTATTTCTAATAAAATACTGAAGAACATCACTTCTTCAAAACTCCTAGGAGCTTTACAAGATTTCAGAAAAGTATTCCAGCAGATGACCTCACCTACCGCTTTCTCCTCCATTACTTCGCTGCAATCAAATGATCCACTTTCCTGTAAAGCTCTAGTACATAGTGAGGGTCTGCAGCATATTGCAGAGGTCAGCACTGCCTCCCAGCCCAAAGCTGCAGGTGGTCTCCACAAGATGAAGGTGCTCCCTGAGAACTTCCTGGCTCTATCTATTCGCCATTTAAAATCAAGACGGAAATCAATGAACTTCATTGTATGTTAAAGAAATAAGTTGAGGTTCTTCCATAAGCATTAATCTTTTACACATAATATGAATATGGTTTAGTGGCAATAACCAAACCCATTAACATATTAAAAAAAGGACCATATGTAAATTCCCTGATCTTAGGGGACAACTAATGGATTACATTCCAGCATATAAAGATGCAAGATTTATATTTCCCTCTAGAGATATTCCAAATTCCTATTACTGAGCCAAATCTCTAAAGAGAGGAGGAGGTTTGTTTGTTTTCATTTTTTTTAATCAAATCTCTTTTTAATCTGTCAGAACAAAATGTTTTCACGCAGAAAAAAAGAAGAAATTCAGTGCAAAACCAACAGAGTCCTGATGGAATGGGGGAACTTGGAAGAGAAAATTAAGATGGAATAAAAATGCAGGAAACAAAGATGTGCACTCTTTGAGTGCCTTTATTACACAGATGTATGCAGGGACAGTTTGCTCCCAAAGGAAATCATTAGAAAGTTGATTTTTAAGAAGCTGGACCAGGAGACTCAATTCAGCCTTTTGGACTGATCCAAACTTTGATGATTGTATTTTGCTGTTAATTCTGCTGGGCTTTTTACTATGGCTTCAGACCCATTTTCTATTTTCCCCTTTTAGTGCCAATTTCTGCTCAGCTACAGACACGAGTCTTGTGGAGAGAAACCTGAACATGCACATATGCAACTGTCTGCAGAATTCATCTGGCACTGGCTGCTTCCCAAATCCACTGCTGTCTTCCCTGTGCAACCCCTTACAGACTCTTGAGTCAATTCAGGTATATGAGAGAAAGCTAACCTTTAAGATTAGCTAGGGTCACAAATGATTCATATTCTCACCACAATTCAACAATCACATTCAAGAATTCAAGCCCCATTTTTAAATATTTCATAGCAGCTTAAGTGATTCACTGTAATTCTTGGGCACCTGGTTTAAGAACAAGGATGTGCTTTTGTACTCAGATCAAGTAGGACCCTGTAGGGTTTCACAAAAACAAGCAAACAGCTTTACCACAATGTTGTCAGCCTGCTTAAAATGTTTCATTCTGACCCTGCTTGCCTTTAAACACCATTCCACCACTGAATCCTAGCCAACTTTGGTATAAAAGGAAGAAGAGAGTCAAGCTCCAGGAGAAGGAAAATGCCACAGCTTTAGCACGGAGTGAATAATCCCCATCTGCAACACATCTCCCGTAATTTAAGCTCATGTCACCACAGTCCTCAACAGCAACTCCAATTCTGCCTCTGAAAATCAGAAATCTATTTTCAAGTCACTGAAAAAAACCTCTGGAACTTCAAAGCCGAGCCGTTCTTTCAGCATCAAGATGCCCCACAGTTCCCCAAAGTTAGCAGAACTCTCTAACATTAGAGTTTCTCAACATGAGAGAAAATACAGGCTGCCAGCTGAGATTCGGAGATGTGCATTTACAGAAGAATATATAACAGGAGTGAGAAAAGCATACAAGCATTTTAGTCAAAAGCTCTTTCTGGTAAGCATTCTGAACAACCTGAAAATGTACTGGTTTACATTAACTTTTAAAGGAATCAGCATTTCTTTTATGAGAATATTTGTCTTAAGGTGAACATCAACTGATCAATACAGCACGGATGTAGACATATATTACTTTATCAATCATATATTAAAAAGTGCAGCAGCACTTTATATTTAATACCCAATGTAACCAATTAGTACTGCCATCCCCTGATGTTACACAATTTCATTCCCTTAAATTGCCATGGCAGTAAATTCTACAGTTATAAATGAGAAGCTGCAAATTGATTTACATGTAATAACAGTACCACTAAACCTTTCTTACCACTTTCAATTTTTCCCATCTGTTACCAGAGTGGAAGTTTAGGATCTATTATTCCCAGAAGGGGACTTACCCAGCTGGACATCTATAACAGTTGGCTGGTTCTCCACGGGGAACAATGGCTTTGGAGGTTTGTCTGTGAGTAAAGCTAGAAAAGAAAACGAGAAAATGTAATGGAAAAATTGAGACCAATGACTGCAAAAGAAAAGCTCTGTCATGTAAGCAATCAAATGTTTGTACACTTGATGGCATGTAAACATTTATTACATAATATGGCTGTTACACTGCCAATGTGTTAGCACTTTCCTAGTAGCTGTGGCGGCCCACTGATTCAATGGAAATGAGCTATTTCAAGAATTTCATTTTTAACATAAAGCAGCAAAACAAACTCCATTTCTCACTTTTAACCTACATATAATAACTAGATCAAGCATTTTAGATCCTCACCTTGCCAAGTCAACACAATTAATTTGAAATGCCAACCAAATCTATCTCAGTGTGACCAGTCCCAGCATGTCTTTATGCTTGCCCAAAACAGTATTTAAATGCTCAAAGAAAACTTGCACAGAATTTTGTCTGATGAACCCCAGCAGCTTCAGTCCTAGCTTACATTCCCACCCAACTGGGCAGGGCACGTGGATGCTCTTCTCAAAGCTCAAGTGGGGACCCTGCCTTCTGCTATACGGAAGTATCTCTATCTGAGAGCAGGAAACATTACCCCAGCCTGGTCCTACCAGGTGAGTGCTCCAGCCACTAGGACAGACAGTCACAGACAACACTACTACTGAAAAGCATGGCTATGGATGTAGCCTTCATGACCCGCTTTGAGAGCTTAGTGCCAGGCTGTGCAAATAGGTTTAGGTTGGGGCTAGCTTGAAATAAATGACTGAGTATTCCTGGAGATGGGGAGAACTGTTTTCAATCAAATACAGCATCTTGAAATTAAACATTTCAAAATCACTTCAAAACTTTTCCTGTTCAAATTCATCACCTGAAATTATTTGATCTGAGTTTGTAAAATGTATTTGCATTTTTCAATAAAAGACTATGGCAAAATTGCCCAGATCTCCTCAGAAACCTCAGCACTTACTGATTTGATAGGAAACAAGTCTACCCAGTGGTTTGGTAGCTCCGGCTGAAAGTTGCCTATGGCTGGGGCAGCAGGTCTCCCTGAACCAAGCAGAGGGAGCCTGAGCTCTGCAAGCTCCTGGCCTGTGCTCCCAGCTCAGCCTGCACCATTAGCAAGCTGGAAGAACATCTCTTCCCCAATCTGCTTCAGCATGAGTCAATGGTTCAACACACCTTCCCTAGGGCTTTAAAACAAGCTGGCTGAGTGGCTGAAGCAGAGGTGCAGCAGTCACACATTTCACTAATGTGGCTCTGATAACCAGCTATCAAACCACAGCTGCGTTAAAAAAAAAATCATCAACCTACAAAACATTTTTATGTCCACATCTACAGAAAATGACAAACTGTATTAAAGAAATACCTGTTTGATTTTGCTTTACAATTGACACTATTATTTTAAACTCCTTAAGAAGTGATTGTCAGCACAATTCACTTCCCCAGTTCCATTTAAATGACAATGGAGTTCCTTCCACTGATGCTACAGCCATGTTTTGCTTACCACAAAATAGGCATTTTGGTAACAAGTCAGCAGCCAACATTTCAGATGAAAATCATGTGTGTTTGTAAGAAGAACTCCTTGCACAGTTTACCCACAAGGACAACAGAGGAATCTCCAAAGTGATTTAAACAGCATGTTATTAAGACTAAAGCCACAAGCAGGGCTCAGAATGAAAGATAAATGGAAAATTCTGTTAATGAGAATTCAGCAGTTCAAAAATGCTCGTCCAATGCAAAGTCACAAGATCGACCCAGAAGCAACATCAAGGCTACCTGTACAATCACATTATTTGGGGATTAGCCTGCGAGTAGAAAATTTCTGGCAGAAACAAATAATTAATTTGCTGTGCTAATGCAGTTAAGTCATCTGAATGTCATTAGAGAAGAAGAAGAAAGTACTGCCAAACCTACATGTGTAAGTATGGTCTAACTACTTGCTTTTTAAGGAATTTCAATCCTAACCAGAGCTGAAAACTTCTAAGAAGGAGTTTTGGGCATTAAACCCAAGGGACTTTGGAACACATTCCACTGATGATTTTTTAAGCAACATATGCTTTTAAATTGCTAAAAGCTTTTGAGACGCTCTTCCTCATAAAATCCCATTGCATCCAAGAGGAGATGGATCACTATTGCTCCAGCTTCTCCACAAATCCCACCCTAATTCAAACAGTAGGTTTCTCACTTGAAGGTCACACCTACTTCGCGTAAAGCTCATTCCCAACACTCCAGGAAAAACATACATTCTCCAGGAAGTCCCAATACGCCAACAGCCAGAACATTTGGTAAGAGGGAACATGAGAGTGATAGTACATTTTCAGTACTGACATATTTCTGTTCAACATGTATAAGAGCTCTGCTTTTCTTATATTCTAATTCCCCACAGGAAAACCCCCTTTCAATAAATAAGTTAGCAAGAAGCAAGAGCCACTAGACTAGAATTACATTAGTTGAACTGTAACCCACTGCCAGCCATAAAAAGGACTTCTCCACAGGTATTGCTTGCCATTTTCTCTCAACTCATCACAGAAAATCAGAGGTAGTGTTGTCTGGCCCTGACATCTGCTGAGGGGGAACTTCATCTCTCAAGTCACAACCTGACGACATTGCTTTTCTGCAATTTTGGTTTGGTTTCTTTTATACTGTCTAGGCAGACTTCCTCAGACCACCTGCTGGAAGAAGAGACAGGAAAAGGAAGTACTGCATAGGTATTAACAATTTAACAATGTTCTTAATTGCCTCTGTGCAACTGAGGTCAGTAATTTCTTAAAAAAATAAGCCAAAAATCTCTAGAAAATGCATTTTGGCCCAGGAAGTGCACAATTCAGACTTCTTAGGAAGGTAACACATTGGCCTGTATCTAAATGCAGCAGTACCCCAGATGCTCAGCACAGAGAGAACGGCTACTGCCAGAGACATGCAGCTATTTGCTGCAGCTTCCACACAGGCCTGCTGCAAAACATGCTGGAGGGAGTGGAAAGGTCACAGTGGCTGCACTAACAGAATCAAGCCCTTTGTCCAGACTAGGTCAGAACAAGCAACACTCTCACCAACCCTTTACAGGACTCCTTCAGGAGCCATTATGATGTGTTTAAAGCTCAGCACACACACACACAACCTCATAAGTAAAGTGAGGGCTGAAATGGAGAAAGAGATCAGCTTGAGAATGCAATTCTAAACAAGTTGATATACCAGGTAAATTTTGTTTGGGGTGGAAATTTCATTGGGGGGAGGGGGTGGGCACAGAGGGAGGAAGAAGTCCAAACCACCCAAAACCTTGCATCCCAGTTGAGTGTGGTCCCTTGTACTTCATGTGAAGAGCATCAACAGAGTTTCACTTTCTGGTACATTACCAACACTTTTTTTCTTAGCTTTTTTCCTTAGATTTCTGACTTCTGTTGCTACCTTCAGGCTTTTCTTATATTACTATTTTTCATCTCTGGTACTAAATTGTACTCTGTGTGCATTGTAGACATGGAGAAAACTTGCTGGGGTAGTCGCACCCATGCCATGCAGTGTGCTCAGGCTTTCCTTGCTTAATGCTCTTTCTTTTCATATCTCATTCCCACCTGCACCCTTTGCAGCCCAACCAGGGCTTCCCCCTGTTTCCCTTAGTGTGTCACATTTTAAGTGGTTGTATTTTGCCATTTTGTTCTTGGAGAGTAATCATTATAATGAACTGGCAGCCTATTGGAGCTCTTTATGTAGGAACTGAAACAGCCAAATGAGATTTTGAATCTAGAAGGCAATGAACTGTTGGCTCCTCAATGTCATATGTGTTTACAGAAAAAAAAAAAAAGCCATTTTTATTTTAGAGGTCAGACATCAGATCACCCATTCATCTTATGAAATTCACTTTTGGTCCTTCTTAAACAGTAAGGCAGTACAAGATATTCTCAGCTACAAGGGATTCTAATCTTTCATGATCTCTGTACTTGACAGAGTCCACAAACAACCTTTGTTCAAATGCCCATTCCTCTAAGAGAAGTTTCTTTAATTCTCGAAACAGTTTTCTAGATGTGCGGCACTCTGATTTCCAGCCTTGCTAGAAGGGGAAGCAAAACAAAAAGTTAATGCTGTTACTGTATCAACATGTCTTTAATAAAGCTATCAGTATTATGCATTCTCATCTAAGGTACTTCACTTCCCAGAAAACCACTTTAAATTTAAACACCTAAATGCATTGCAAACACTCTTCCTATTTATAAAAGTACAGCAGTAGTTCTGCAAAGAATTATGAATATACCTCATTAACTGTCACAGGAACAGCTGGGATAGACCTGTCTACTGTTTTTTTTTTTTAAAGCCCTCAGAACACACCATGCCCTGGGCTGCTCCAAGCAGCAATACTTACATGGTGAAGCCACTATAACAAGGATGATAGTTCCCCAAAGCAACAATTCCTGCAGCCACACCGCTAGACCTCCCTTTGCAAGATACTAGGTCTGACAACACAGCACACTAAGGGGTTTCTTTGCCTTTACTTGCCATTCTAGGATTTCATCCCACGAACAGGCTGGGACAGCTTTGGCTGCATTTGTTTATGGAAGTATCAGCTGATACAGCACACTACTGAATTAAGATTGAGAGGAGAACTCACATAGGGCTTCTGTGCTTTGTCCCAGGGTAACACCAGGCACACTACCTGGGGCATTGCTTGAAGTCACAGGTGCTGGATGACAAGCTGGAAAGACATTTCTTTACCCAGAGGCACCTGACAATGCATGTGCCTCCCATAAGAGCTTGGTGGACATGGCCAGAGGCTGTTTAGCAGCCAGACTGCTAGGAGACTGCTTGAAGTGCTGTTTCCTCCTAGGCTTATAAAATAACCCCATTAGAAAGTAATACACAAACTTTAAAACAATAAACAAGTTGCTGTGATTTCAACAACACTTGTCATGAGTTTTTTCCATAGGAGACTTAAAGGCACAGTGTTCTACAAATCAGTAAGCTGATCGGATCCACTGCAACTGTTCATCCAGGTGCATTTTCTTTCCCAGAACACATGATACTTTTATTCTCTCTTTTTCAGAGGCACAAGGAATATGCTGTCCCAGGAGAAGTGACTCAGAAAAGCAGAGAAGAGACCTGCAAAAGATTTGCTCTCTCCAATTAGTTATACTGTGATCTTTAGCAGACAAGGGAGAGCGTGACTTGCTGCACAGGGCAGTGTCTAGCTACCCACAGGACCAACTGAAGAAGACAACAGCCTTGAAGGAGCAGCTCCTGCTTCCAAGTGCCAGTGCAGCATAAGAGCTTAGAGGCTTATTTTTTCCTATCATAGCTTTACTGTTTCAAGAATCTCTCATTCCATATTCAAACATATATCTGACACACTAATGAGTTCTCCTGAAAAAGCACAAAGCAGTTGAAAACAAACAGCCTTAGGATATCATTACTTAGGGATAAGCAATGATAACCAGTGAGAAAAACTACCAGACATCTCCATAAGCACCAGTTCCTTCACAGTTTGTTATTTGACACAGCTCTATTTCCCTACAGTATATCTTACCTTCCCCCTGCAGCAGCCTCACAGTACTCTCCCCACGCCAGTCAGACTTCTTTTACAGCAACCACAGTGAGAGATAGACAGCCCAAGCTGTTGCTACAATAAACACAAGTCTCTTACTGCAATTCTTGAATGGCTCAGCTAAACATAACTTCTGAATTTAACGCAGATCACCTTCCCCCTGTGCCATGCAAAGGCATGCTCTAAGCCAACTGGCACCACCTGCGCTCCAAGGACCTGAATTGCTACCAGTGTGAAGCCAGTCAGCACCAGGGTCATGCACTGAAATCCAGCTGCTTATGATTTGAAGGGCCTCCTTCTTGTGACTCAGCACAGCTGGAGTGTTTGCCAGACCAGATAACTCTTCTAAGGGAGATGAAAGCAGAAGGCTAAAAATGTTAATTCACATGAGGCTAAGAACTGGTCAAATGCTGGGGAAGGGTTTTCTTCTCCTTCCTCAGGGTGGATAATGACTTTTCCTCTTCTTGTGATAAGCACCCGAAGTACATTTGCTGTTCCATAATTTTGCTATTGATGTACCTCCTGGACATTTGTTCATGTAATTTGCAGTGATGAAAGGAACAATTATCCAAATATGAAGCAGAATGCAGGGAATAGAACGAAATTGTTTGAAATCTTCTATGAGACAATTACATGCCAAGCTACCTCCTTCAATCAAAGGATCTGGCATTTTCCCACCACTAATTAACATAGAGCCTCTAGTATCATTCAATCAAGAATCTGGCTAACCTTTTGACAGCAGAACCGATCTGTTTGAATAGCATCCTCTGGGGCAAATAACAGCATGCCAAATCCTTAATCTGAAACTAGCTCATACCCAAAGTTAAGCTTTTGTTCACTCCTGGTTCAAATACACATGCTTCCAGGCACGGCTTAGATCTACTTTGGCATCTAAAAATCTTGGCAGTTTCACTGGAACTTTCACACCATAGATGAGCATGGAACTAACTGCGTGCAAAACGCTAAATCAATAAGTTAACCAGAGGGCACATGTTGCTAAGAGAAGCTCAGCATTACACCTTTTAAAAAATATGCACCTAACTCCCTTCGGCTCATCTGAAATCCCAGCTTGTGCCAACAGATTTCTCAATGGCTGGCAGTAAATGCTTCAGGCCTGACCTGCTACTGCTTTATCTTTTATGTTGCTGCTTACACCTAAGCAAATGTGTGAGTCAACTGTGCAGATGTGAATGTAAATGTGACAGCTATAGTCTTGGCTGCCAGGGACTGAACTGTGCACTTGGTGAGTTAAAAGCTTGTCTAAAGAGCGAAGGGTTCCCACCTGGACTTGTAATAAGTATACTTTGTGGACTGAGCCTCTAACACAAATTCACCAGCAAGTCCCACTACCAGATCAGAACAAACACTTTTCATTTTCTTGGCACAGCAGTAAATTACCACACAAGGTGAAAAGCAGTGGAAAAACCACATAAAACAACTCATTCATAAAATTGCAGCTTTGTGAATTGTGTTTATATGGGGACACCATTCCCTGATTAGCTGTATTGTAGAGTGTTCTACCAGTCAGTCAAAACACACTTTTTCAGCGTTCAGCTATTGTGCTGCCTTTCCTTCACCACAGTATCAAGCTGACAAAATGATTGCACCTCCATCCGTCATTTACTGTAACAGAAATAAACCCACTGCAACAAAATGTTGTCAAAGGATAAATGTCTCCACCTTTGAAAATAAACACTGAACACTTATTCTCAATAAACTCAAACTCAATAAACTCAGAACTTGTGTGGAAGCCAGGAGTCATTAACCAGGGTCAAAGAGTGTTTCTCTACGTATTACTATTCGAGCAGGAAATGCATCTTTTGGGACAATGAGGTGAAATGATACAACAGCTGGATGCCTACCCCTCTGCCACCATCACCATGAATATCACTTTTTGAAAACTCTACCTAGGATCAAGAGTGCCTTAATGCACTGTTTGGTCTGCCTCCATGGGACAATTTTCTGCAAGGAGGAGTTTAGTATTTTTATATTAGCAGTAAATAATTGGAATTCATCACATGAATTCTTTTCAGAACATTGAAAGCAGGACAACACAATCACAGTTTTAAGGAAGATGCTGTGTCCATGCTGAAATGCAGCTTGCAATGGAAATGAATTTTGAGGCACTCAAATGCTCTTGGATCATTACTGGTGGTTTTGATTCTAACTAATTAAGTCCTCAATGACTTGGAACAGACCCATGCTTAACAGGTCATACTACTGGCACCAAGAAGAAGCTGGCCATGACTGCAGCCCCCTTGACTTTGAGAGCAGTCAAAATCCTACACAGCTACCTGTGTCTGTCCTGTTCTTGCCAGCTGCTCCAACAGCTTCTGCTGCAGGCATGACCTTGGAGCCCATGGTAACTGTTTAAAACTAGTAACAGCAGCTGCCAATTCCATGTGCGAAATCATCTCTGAAGAAGTCTTGCTGTCAGTCTTCTCACCTAAGATGTCTTCAGCTACTGCACACAGGATGTTCTCAGAGTGCATGGAGATAGCCAAACTGCTTTGGAGAGAAGAGCAGGAGCATGAGGTACTAGATGAACTCTGTGGAATTCATGGAAATGATAGATTTTGGTGTGGGATCTTCTAGTTTTCAGATTTGTGCAGGACCTTCTTCCCCCTTCTTACAAGGCTATCAAGTCATGTAGGGCTGTAGAAAACGAAATGGTGAGATTCTGGTGGAACTTATGCAACAGACTATGACTTAGGAGGACTCTGGTGAAGTGCAATAGAAACAAGAGCGTAGACTGCACAATACTGAAGCACAGATCGCAAAATCCCACAAGGTGCCCATCACAAAGCAATTACAACAGGGCTGAACACTTAACACTACTGCAATATACATGTTAAATGCCAGTGGCAGCTGACTGTTACGCATCTCCTGATGTGAAACACTCAGTGACACTGATGGTATGGGTTACTATCAGTGCTGTCACTAGAGTCATTGCAAGGTGGGTGCTGGAAAGTACAATTCTGTGTTAGCAGGGCTCTCACTGTACTGATGCTATCAAGTTTCCTTACTCCTACGGTTGCCAACACACCTTTCTTTTCACTGCATTTCTAGATTTCACAGATTGGATTAGGTTATGCATGATCATTTTATTCCTTTCCTAAATGTGGATCATGCAGCTTTCTTTTATGAAGCAAGCATGAGTTTCCTCTGAAGCAGAGAAAAAAGTGTAATAAATAGTTACTAAATGTAAATTACATTTCCCTGCAATATAATTCATTAAAATCTCACGTGGAGTGTGCTTTTTATTTAGTGAACGGAGTGTATTTAACACAAAGGACACATAATTTCATCTGCACTCAAAATGTTTCTCTCGGACTCTGAGCAGAAATAAGATGCTTCAAATTACCGTCTATTTCAAGGAGATCTGCAAAGAACATTTAATGACATTTTATCTTTTGACTTTTTTAATTCTTTTTTCTTTCTGTCTTATAAAAAAGTGAAGAAGTGGTGACGGATGAAGCCAGATCCCATCATCCATCTTGAAGGGACAGCTGGAAACTTTGCATGCAAATGAAAGCTATCATTCTTGTCAGCCTGAAGCCAGAGTACCAAAGGCCTGCAGTCCACAACCAATTAATATTCCATGATCAATTTGACCACTCATGCACAGTGAACTACTGCACCACAGCACAACCCCAGCAACATGAATTATCGTGGAGTGGATTTTCTGCATTGTTTTAATAAAACTCAAAGCAATCCTTTATTCTCTGAAACTAAAAACCTTGTATTAAATACAGATAGAGTATCAAAAGAGAATTATTGTGGACAATGAATGCCAGCTGAACTAAGTATTAAGCACCTATGGTACTATATCTAGGAAAAACAATGGGTGCTCTTTTTGGGGCTGGGAAAAGCCATCTCCAAACTCAACAGCAGCCTCCAGCCAGTGCACACCACAACCTGGCGAAGGAGGAGCCGGTGCCATTTTGCCACCTCTCTTAGTTTGCTGTTTCAGGCAACTGCATGGCTTACCTGTGCCCTGAGATAGCCTTGAGTCAAAACCTGTGTTACAGACCAAACATTACTGTGCGGTTTTTCAAAGAAGAGGACAGAGCTACTGAAGATCAACATTAAAAATGTATTTCACTTGAAGGCCCAAAGGCAGAAGAGACCATTTAAAACTCGTACTTTGGACATGATTAGATGTTGCACAGTGTAACAGCTCAGCCTGCTTTGATGTTCAGCAGGACCATTACAATTTCAAAGCTGCCATACCGCAAACAATTTTAGATGGAATTTCAGTTGTAAGGTTTTTAGATTAACAACATTCGCAAGTAAGAAACATGGAACTTCTGTTAAGTCATCTCTTGCCAATTGATTTTCGCTCTGTAGGGGGTTAATGAATAGGTTTCACCCTGCCCCATCCAGCCTATTAATTCTGATGCATTCTTTGGATTAGCACCCTGGCTTCCAAAGCTTACTACAATGATGAAAAATGTTACTATATTTGACAAGGAAAACCTTTTCGCAAAATGTTTATGCAATATTTATGCAGGTTCTTTGCCTCTAATCTGCCTTCAAAAGCTGCAAAATATATTCCACCAGGTTTTGCTATTATTTTTTTCATTTTACCACTGAAGAAGTTTTGAATTGTATTATTCACTAAGCACATGTAGAATTGTTAAGAAAAAATTGGGCCGAATCACGTCATTATTGGTTGGATGAGCAGGAAAAGAATAAAAGCAGGCATAATACAGGCATGTACAGAAATCATAGATACACTCGCTACTGTTTATCCTGCCTTATGACCGAAGATCAAGAAAATGTAAATCTTCTGATGAAAGACAATGCTTTAAGAAATGTAGGAGATAGTTATCCCATGAAATTTGTCTTCTTATTTGAGGCAAAGGGTTTAAAAGAATTAACAAAAAAAGTAGCATCCATAGAAATCTCTGGCGGCATGACCCATTTTCAGAGTCAGCAGTGCTGCCTTTCACCACTTTTATCTGAGTTTACACCAGATGATGGGAAGCAGAACAGTCCCCGGTGACCAGCGTGGGACCTGGGTCTTTCAGTATTAGCTACTATCACACACAGGGAAGTTTTCTGATCTGAGAATGCAATTTCTTTTTCACAAAAATACACCAAACACATGCAAAGCACTGCCTCAAAGAAAGATGTTATGGGAAACTTCATAGCTTTGATAAAACAAGTTCCAGATAAATGATTCACATCTTAAGTCAGTGGGCACACTCTCACCCCCGTGCATCAGGTTTACAGGAGGCAACTACTCAGCAATAAACATGTAATATTTTAAGACTAACATAGAACTTGAAAATGTTTAATGGTCAGTGGAGATGCAAAGAATGGCAAGCAAACCTCCAAGGGGAACGTGATTAAAGGCTGCATAGAGAGCTGTATGTACAAAAAGCACAAGGACAAATGTCATTCCAGTGCCCACTGATGCATCTCTGTGCAGCCCTGTTACCAAGCCCAGTGACACGCAGCACAGTTGAAAGGAACAAATTAACTTCCCAGTGAAACAATTCAAAGACCTTATGGCAACACTAAAAGCAATGGAAAAGAGTGAAGACATGGCCAAAAGAAGGTCTTTGGGACTGTACTTGTTTTGAGTCTATGTGACCATTGCTAAGCAGGCTGTTTACACACCAGACGTTTATATCAGAGGAGCATAAAATAAACTTGACAGCAGAGTAAGCGATGGATTATACCTGTCCCACAGGTCAGTTTGGGCACAGGTTATACTGTATGCAGCAGGAACTACAGGAGGGCCTAACTTCCAAATCCCCTGAAATGTGACATTAAACAGTCCCACAGGCGCTTCAAATGGCTGCAGATAAGGAATTAATCCTTCAGTATATTTCCTCCATCCTTTATTAAAAGATTAAGATAATCTTTAAATCAAGAAAAAAATAGGAGGAAAAAAAAAACAAACAATGGAAAAAGCCAAGAAACATCAAGCAGAAAAAGAGGAGGCGAGGTGAGGCAAGGAACCCACCCTATTTTCATTAACAAATCAGCGCCAAGTTTCCTCTCAGCCAGGGCTACACACACAAAGTGCGTGGGAAGGGGAACTTGCTCTCCCCACCCTTGGTGAACAAGGCAGAAGCAGCTCTCTGTGAACACTGCATGGACACGATACCAACGGGCTGCCCGAACACCCAGATACTCCGCCTGCCTCTGCCTGAACTACTTGCGCATACACAGGCTCCTGGTGAGGGGTTTTCTGTTCTGCAATTTCTCCATCCGACTGCCAGGACAGAAATCAGCCCTGTTCCTACCCCTCAGCCACTGGGACACTGTTGGTGAAGCAGCTCAAAACAGAGATCACTTTCCTCAGCTTCTACATTTCTCTGCTGTTCTCAGAGGACCATTCATTACCCAGCTTTTAGGCTTTCTGCTGCTTTTTTCCAGCAGCCAGATACAAGTTTTGCACCAGGAATGTAATTTCTGAGAAATTTTTCATGAAATTGTGTCAGCTTGTTGTAACGAACCTGCTTGACACTTCATTTTCCTGCTGAAAGTATCTTCTGTTTGTCATGTGTTGAAGCAATTTAAGATTTTGCTTTGACATTTTCAACAAGAGAACAAGATGATTCTATCTGTTATAGGTAGTAACTGCCATTACTTTTAAACTACATCATTCAAATGAAACTCAACATACTATTTTGACTGCCATTTTGTATCTTATCTATGATTACGTAGTACTACTTCCCCGGCTCATGGAACAATGTTGAAGTAACAAAGTCATTTGAAGAAGATACTCCCCCAAATCTTCCAATAATGCCACCCTGAAACTTCCATTTCTTTCTGAAACAGTATTCTCAAGTGGCATTCTTCAGACGTGCCTTTATGAGGGGAATTTTAAGAATTTTGGCTTTTGTTCCAATGTAAAATGAAAGCAAAATCTGAGAAATCCCCCCACAAATTTCCTCCCAAATACAAAATATAAATTTCTGACCATCTATAATACTTCAATCCCAAACGATGGGATTACTGATATCATAACAAAAGGGAGTATTCAAATGCAACTGCAGGATTGGGCTCCATTTCAGCTAATACACCAAAGTAAAAGTCAGAGACCTCTCCCAGCCCCTGGTATTATTCTGCAATGATGTGCTTCCTTACCAAGGTGCTGTAAAGGGATCTAATATACTGCACTGTAAATAGGCAATTTTGGCTGAATGCATGGTAGCACTACTTTTAAGTGCTCCAGAGCTCACATTTAGGGAATTCTGAGTTGTGGCTGGAACGCTTCTTTTCTCCTCCTACATACTCTCAAGTTAGTGTATCTCTTTCTGTTGGTAAATAAGCACCTTCGTGTTCAAAAGTAGTCTAATCTGGAGCTGCATAAAATGGTTAAATTATCATTAACACCATATACTGATCTTGCAAGGAGTTGAAAACTCCAACACAGTTTCATATCAAAGCAATGGAGCCTTAAGCTTTTGTGTCTATGAACGATGAGCAACATTACTTCAGATGACATCTTTTGTCAGAGTTGCTTGAGCTAAAGACAGAGTGAATCCATTTGTATAAATTGTGGCTTTGCTGCTGAAAGATTACAAAAATATATGGTGCTATCCTTAAGTCTCAAACCATTAATATAGTTAAAATATGCCATCTTTTCTCAAGAAGAACTAGCCAGTCCTTAAAACAGTATCATCAATCACGACTAATTCACTAAATATACAATTCCAACAGCAATAGAAAAAGAAAATACAGTATAGTATATCATCTGTCACTACATCAAACATCTCTATTTTTCAGTGGAAACTGCAAGTCAAGATTTCCAAGGCCTGTGATATAGATGGTTCGTAACTGAATTCCTGTTCCAGTGGGATTAGCCCTTTGTTTTCCATTTGTCTGATAGATCCAAAGTTAAATATTTTTATTTGAAAAATCAAACCAACACTGATTTCTCCCCCAAGAAAATATGTCTGGATGCTATAGTTTAGTCATTGAAGTACTTTAAAAATAATCAGCAATCAAATGGATCTTATAAAAGATATTTTAATTCCTCAAACCTACACATTAACTAATTTATTAGAATTATACAGATTTTATACTTCCAGGGTGTTCAAACCCACTACAAGGTGTGGGCCAGGAGTCCACTGTACTGTACAAAAAGTTCCTGTGCACTGGTATTATCTTGTTTGATTCAGATCATTGCCTTATCAGTTGTATTCTCATCATGTTATGTCATGGTTTGGAGCAATGAGCATTTCAATATGCAAGACTGAAGGTCACACTAACAAAAAGGAACACTAATGGGATGAAAATTATTATCGTGGGGACAGTAAATCATTCTTGGAATCCTATTTAATTGATCATTTTGTAGCTGACCTTGCTTCCACGGAAGTCAATGGCAAAGCTTCCATTTCTGTTGATCTGAACAGGATTGGGTCCCTGAAAGTATGACACATTTTATGAATGTTGAAGGTAGCGTATTTTACACTGGAATTTTGTTTATTTCTCCTCAATACAAAACTTCACCAATAGTGCTAAATTGCTGTATAAAAACACCCCATAATACAGTACATTGATTTAATACATGACACATTTTCCTGCTAGTAATGTTAAATGTTGTCATTTCAATACACAGATGTCTAACAGAGTAAATTTTCTCCCCCCCATTTCTTCCTCCCCAATATTTTCCTCCCAGATTTTACAAACATGTCTATCACAAACTACCATCTCTCCATCTTTGGCTGGCAGCCTGACATTTCCTTTAATAATATGTGAACTACCTCTGAGGCAATCAGAATTCTCCCCGAGACCCAGCCCCCCGCAGCACAATGCCCACAGCACTATGACAGAGGACTTAGGAATAGGATTTATGCTTACTTGAAATGGAAATAGCTGTATTTTTTAGGTTAAAGAACCTGACTTAACAGAGTCTGATGTGAGTCGTGAGAGAAGCAGGCAGCTCAGGGTCAGGAGTCTCTGGGCTTGCCTTCGCGGTGGTGGCTGAGGCAGATGCTCTTTACCATGACCAAGCTGAGGTGGCCCGGGCAGGCAAACTGGCTTGGTAGGAGCTTAGGCTGCATCTGAGGAAACTTGCTCATTCTCTCTCTTTCCTCACATTACCTTAACACAAGAGATGTCACTGTCTCTTTTGTACACTGATCGCTGTTAGTCGTAACAAACGGGCTTTGATGAAGTGTTTTCAGAGGAGCACGTGTTTCTCGCTGGTGCTCATCTATGCTGTGTCAGTGTATTTGGAAAATCTGGATTGGGGTGAGTGGCATCCGCTGGGGAATGCTCAGAATCTCCAAATCCGCACTACTGTGGGAGCAAACAGCACAAGGGAGTGTGCTCTTTCCATCCTTCTAACAGCACACAAGCCCCTTTCCTCTTCCCTCTGCCTCTTAGAAAGATGATTTACCAATACCACACACTGAAATGTCTCCTTTGGGAAACAAGCATGAGGGATCCTAGGCGGGAACAGGAGAGGCACGTACAGTACAAGTACAAGCCATGGGGACTGTCAGAGATGCACTGAGATAAGCATACAGATTTGGGGATGGAGCATTTCCTTGAGGGACGCTGCACAGGAAACTGAGACATGAGATGTGGGCTTTGACAAGACACCCTTATGGGAGCAAGCTTTCCACCACCAATGAAGCAGTGCTTTTCCTCATGCCCTAGGTAAAGGCCTAGTCTTGTATTTATCAGTGCATTTTGGACTGCTGCAGGGGGAGCGTGGTTTTAAGAGCAGGGAAAAACCCTCAGAGCAGAAAACTTTCCAGTCTGAATCCCTCTAGTGAAGTAAATTTCATCTGGAGATGTTTCCTTTGAGAGATGAGGCTGCAGTCTCACAAGCAAGCACATTCAGGGCAAGCAGAAGCTTTGGGCTAATTATCGTCATGCTGCTATTTATCTTGATCCTTTATGGTTTTAGACTCTTTCGACTTTCTGTGGTGTGAGTGGGATGACTCTCAGTGCTGGCACAGCAGCCTGTCACAGAGGTGAGTACATTTGGCACTTGCATTCCAAGTTCCCAAATTTTGGGGGTAATAGTTCGGCAGTAAGGTATCTTAGTGTTCCATTTTTGCTGGTGCTCTTGGTAAGCACATTTAATTCATAAATTTCATTACAAGTTTTGGGTGTATTACATCCTTTCCCAGACCTCACCCCTCCCAGGTTTTTAATTCCTTTCTTTTTTCACTTCTACATATTGTTTGTTCTATTTAAAATATGATAGTGAGAAGAAGCAGAAACTAGGAGATCCCAATTATATTTTCACACTGTTTGAACACTGAGCAGTTCTCAAATAATCAAGGTAGGAGCCCAGTTACGTTTTTCAGACAAATCACAGAATCATTAAGGTTGGAAAAGACCTGTAACGGTTTATGAAGGAAAAGAAATGTTTTATTGGTTGCCTGAAACTGTTTGTAAATTAATGTCAAATTCAGTTTTAGATTAAAAAAAAAAAGGAAGAATAATATACCTCTTCTCCCCAAATAGGAACACCTTGATGTGACATTTTTCCTATATGAAACATAGTTACATATTTCTCTTCAGAAAATTAAGACAGTATCTTTGAAGCATATTTAACTTCCTCCAATCTAAAACAAATGTGTTGAGGAGGTTTGTAGGCAAAAAAAAAAAAAAAGAAAAAAAATCATGTAACTTCTTTTCCCCAAAATATTAGATTTAAATACTGTACTGAGAAAATTGCCATACAGCACTTAGCAAAGGCTCATCTTCCCTTTCCGAGGCTCTTAAAACCCTACACAGCTGAGTTTCTACATAATCTCCCAAATGTGTCCTTTTATACCTTGCCATTAATTTGATTAATCTGGGTGTAGGGTTTCAGGATATTGAATTTCCCCTGGTTTTGCATAATTTCATACGATGCTTTCATTATTTCATTAAGCAACTGAATTGACTGAAATTACTCTTACATTTTCAAGCTTCAGATTCAGGCAGATAAAACTTCCTAATTTAAACTCATGTTAGTTTTGAAAGTTTCTTTCACAGCTGCAGCAGCTAGAGCCTTAACTTTTGCTTTTGTTTTTTTAAAAAACCCTGAAATTCTGGAGTAATCTGGAGAAAACCAAACTACTATCTGTATCTCCCATGTCGCAGCTTTCAAAGGAGGAATATGCCATCCCTCGCAGAACTCAGCTGTGGGTATTCTTTTTTACGTGAACTGTCAGTTCCTGCACAAGTAGGCTTCCTTTGGGTTGGCAGACCAAGGCCTCTAAGACAATGGAAGAGCCGCTCAAGATTGGATGTCTTGCAAGGTATGATACTTACGTGAATGAGGCTCAACAAAACCCTATGCTGAAATCCAAACCTATACAACATTAATTTGAAGTATCGCCTAAACTGAAAGAGAAGATGGAAAAAATGTGCAGAGATGCAGTTTGAGAGTTCCCCGTTCACTCATCCAAGTGTACAACCTGTTTTATACCAACATTTAAGGTAAATGGGTGAACTTCTACTCTACTATGTGTTAAAGCTATGGCCAGGGGAAGCAGGAGTAAGACAACTGCAGTAGTATTTTGAGACTGGAACAAAGGGGAGCACTTCCTATCTATACTTAGTGACACCACTTGACAGATAATTTCTGATCCTGAACACCATGCATAGGGTTGCTCCACACTCATACCTGCTGAAATGAGATTACAGCTGCAACTGCAGCCTCCATGGACTCTGTATAGAAAATAAGCAACAAAACCAGCTTGTGAGCCAATGTCAGCCAAGACTGCCTGCCATGTAGCATTGTGCAGAACACAGCCTCTGTGAGAAAGGAGTCATTGGTACGTGCTGAAGGACAAAGCTCCAGCTCTGGCAAGAAAGTTTCTGATGGAAGCTCCAGAAGAATGGGCTGTTTTCCTTTGGCAGCCCCTCCTCAGCCCCACTCCAGCTACAACATTAGGCTTTGTCTCTGTCCTAACCCTATCCAAATCCTAAGCCCAATCTTTGGTTGAGCCTTATCTCAAAGACCTGCAGCCATTGCATATGCTTGACATATAGCATGAGAGTAAATCACTTCTCTGTTCTGCAAAGACCTTGCTGGGCTGGACACGCACTTCACGTACTGCTGAAATGTGTGGGGCACCCAAATGGTGACTCTCTTAGTTTCTTTTAATTCTTTTGCACATTTGAAATTTATAGATCACCAGCTTCCAAAATGTGGGCAAGTAAATGACTACTCCCAGGCTGAAATATGCATGTGTCAAATCCCAGGTCAAGCTATTGTAAGTGGCACATCTATAATAAACCCGTATGCAGACTGAGTTTGACTCTGACACTAGCACGTCATACTAGCATGGCATGACTAAAGAAAACCAGACTCACCATTCTCCTCTTCATTAGTGTTATTTCCCTTATGAGATCACACAAAAGGCATAAGGCCCATTTCTATGGGGTAAAGGAGGTCATTACTTTGAACAGAATTAGACCCAACAATGCTGTACAATGCTCTGTGAAACCATCTGGGGACAGGTAGGAAATTAACTCACCCTAGCTCTGCTGTAAATCTGGGTGACAGGTAGGAGCACAAAAGACAGGATCATCCGAAAAGATCCACAATCTCTCCCCAATGTAAGCTATTACTTTCTGCTTGTTAATTCCCCTGTGGACCAAACAGAATGAGCAGAAGCAGAATGAAACGTCAGCTTGTGTCACTCATGAGCTATGAGCATGTCATAAACCAACTGTCTCTCTCTCACATGGAACTGTAAGGTCACAAGGATGGTCCAAATCATGTTCACCTTCACTAGGAAAGGGAGCTTAGCTTTCTATTTAAATGTCTATGTCTATTTCCTAAAAGGACATAACTGTGGAACCCTTTCCCACTGAGGCAGTCTATGCCAAGGATATAAGGGGCCTCTGGGCCCATCACAATGGAGTGCTTTTCCCACTTGTCCCCTGTTAAGCTCACCTCAGCCTCCAATACAGACAATTCTTGGCATTCCCCGTCACTCCAGACATCCAGATGGGTTCAGTGCCCCTACACCCTGACGGCACCAGTGTATGTTGTGCACCGGTGTCTACCAAAGCCTTATACTTCTGTGGGTGTGATGTGCCAGGCCATCGAATCCACTCAGTCCAGTATACCCAGTCATCCCTTTCCTCCACTTGGCCAAAGGTAGGGACCCTCTATTCTGGCTCCTGGTCAGAGTATTCACTGTCTGACCCTCGTAGTGCCAGACCAGAAGTCCCCTCACCAGGATCAAGGGAGGTGATCTCAGTTCTTCTATGTCTGGGAGATCGCCGATTGCCTTCTTGTGTCTCTACAGCAACTAAGCTGACAGCCTTCTTGGGTGGCCCCTTCTTAACAGCTGTCTTCCCTCTCAGTTCAGGTACACGGGCTTCCAGCTTAAAGTGGGTTCACCATCCCACTTCCTCACATCCTCCCCCTGGTCACGCAGGAAGAACCAGAGTACGCTATGCAGCATGCACCTGGGGCTCCCTTTCCCTCTGACTGGGGCAGGAGAGGACTGATTTCTTAGGGTGCCCCTGACAGCCAAGGCACTGGCCTGTAGGAATGAGGAGGTACAGAGATTTTCTTCAAAGTTTTGGAGCAAAGAAGACACTCTCTCCACAGTTGGTCTATCCATATCCGGGCAAAACATTGCTGCCAAGCTGTTAGAATATGACGCTGAGGCACTTTGAATCACCTTCCTCCACATGGCCCGTGTTCACAGGACATCCTCTGGATCTTTGGAGACCTCATCATTGTCTAGATCACTGTAGATGACTTCCAGCACCGCTAATTCTCTCAGGTACTGGATGCCTTTGCCTGCAGTAGTCCACTTTCCTGAGGAGTTCACAAGATCTTCCCTGAATGGCTATCTTGCCCTCACACTTGAGAGAAGCAGTCTCCAGAGACTGCAAATTGCTGCCTCTTTTCCAATTCCTCTCTCAATTCCCCGGTTTCTAACAAGGGATCCCAGCTGTTGGGCTTCCCTACCTTCCAATTGCTGACTGTTGGCCCTGTTATCCCAGCATCGGAGCAGCCAGACTCACCTAGCTGGCAGCTGTAATCTTTCTGCATGTCTCAAAGTTCTGATAAGGTCAGGGACCGGGTAGTTTCCGCCTCCTGTCTGAATTCCCTCACTCCTTCCTCCAGTTTCTCTGTTGAAGGACTGGCTTCTTGATCAAACCTTTCCTCTTCTTCCTCCTCCCTTACTAACTGATGATACGGGCCCATTGTTCTCCTTGTCCACTGTTTCTTTTTCACCACTGGGGCAATTACTGTAGTAGTTGTTGTTTGGGTCCCTGTCTCAACCATGGTGTCCTCAGATGCAGTTTGGGTCCCTGCCTCAATCACAGTCCTCTGATAGTACTGACCTGTGGCTTGGTAGGCACAGGCCAAGCCCCAGTACAGTGCTAGAAGCTGCTGGTTTTCATTGGGGTATGCAAGGGACCCTTCTATCAGGTGGTGTGTCAGTTTGCCAGGGTTGCTTGCCTGTTCAGGTGTAAAGTCCCAGGTTATGGGAGGTGATAACCGCCCTAGGCACCTGCCCAAATCCTTCCACACACCCTACCACACAGGGACCGGCCGCCTCAGGGCACATTTCAGTATCGCCTCACCCAAAAGTTGTCTTCTCTTACACCAGGACAACACCAGATTCCACAAACCCCATAATATGCTAAAAGTGTTAATTAGTAGTATTAAAGAGCTCACATAAGGGTGAACAAGGACCTTGGGAACCTGCACAATAAACCCACTCACATCAATCCCAGGTAGGAATAGGGAGATGTATTCCCTCATCCTCTCCACAAGATAGCTCCCCCAGAACAGCAAGGCCATTAATGCCAGGGCAAAGCACATAGCCGTTATTTGTATTAACATGGTCCCAAGCTCAGCAAAATAAAGAGATAAGCAACAAACTCCGTGACCCACACAGGAGCTGGCGACTTAGTAACCACTATAGCTATAGCACGCTTAACACAAAACTGCTGTTGTCTTGTGCCCCATGTTGGGTGCCAAAAAGGACCGTAGTGGGTCGACCCTGGCTGGATGCCAGGTGCCCACTAAAGCCGCTCTATCACTCCCCTCCTCAGCAGGACAGGGTGGGGGGTGAAAATATAGCAAAAAGCTCATGGGTCAAGATAAGGACAGGGAGAGATCACCCACCAATTACCATCACGGGCAAAACAGACTTGACTTGGAGAAAATTAATTTAATTTATTGCCAATCAAATCAGAGTAGGGTAATGAGAAATAAAACCAAATCTTAAAACACCTTTGCCCCACCCCTCCCTTCTTCCCAGGCTCAGCTTCACTCCTGATTTTCTCTACCTCCTCCCCCTACGTGGCACAGGGGGACGGGGAATGGGGGTTGTGGTCAGTTCATCACACCTTGTCTCTGCCGCTCCTTCCTCCTCAGGGGGAGGACTCCTCACACTCTTCCCCTGCTCCAGCGTGGGGTCCCTCCCATGGGAGACAGTCCTCCACAAATTTCTCCAATGTGAGTCCTTCCCACAGGCTGCAGTTCTTCACGAGCTGCTCCAGTGTGGGTCCTTTCCACAGGTACAGTCCTTCAGGAACAGACTGCTCCAGCTTGGGTCCCCCACGAGGTCACAAGTCCTGCTAGCAAACCTGCTGCAGCGTGGGCTCCTCTCTTCATGGGTCCACAGGTCCTGCCAGGAGCCTGCTCCAGCGTGGGTTCTCCACGGAGTCACAGCCTCCTTCGGGTGCATCCACTTACTCCAGCGTGGGGTCCTCCACAGGCTGCAGGTCGATATCTGCTCCACCATGGACCTTCATGGCTGCAGGGGCACAGCCTGCCTCACCATGGTCTTCACCAGGGGCTGCAGGGGAATCTCTGCTCCGGCACCTGGAGCACCTCCTCCCCTTTCTTCTTCACTGACCTTGGGGTCTGCAGGGTTGTTCGTCTCACATATTCTCACTCCTCTCTCTGGCTGCTCTTGCGCAGCAGTTTTTCTCCTTCTTAAATATCTTATCCCAGAGGCACTACCACTGTCACTGATGGACTCAGCCTTGGCCAGCGGTGGGTCCATCCTGGAGCCATCTGGCACTGGCTCTATCGGACATAGGGGAAGCTTGTGACAGCTTCTCACAGAAGCCACCCCTGTAGCCCCCCCACTACCAAACCTTGCCACGCAAACCCAAAATGGATCTTGACAGAGGGTTCCAAAATTCATCAGGGTGCCTGTCATCTCCAGCCTGCACTGGTTTGAATGCTGCCCGAGAAGTGGTATCCAGTCTTGATGCTACAGAAGATGGCAGGTAGGCACAAGACCCGCACAGCTGAGTGCATTTACTCTGATGAAAAATGCATAAATGTTCCCCCTACTGAGAGCTCCGGTCAGCAGCTCTCCATAGTCATTCCAGACACTGAAATACTGCAAGATGGTTGAGAAATATTTTCAGTGCAATGTTCTTGACCCTGGTGTGCACCAGCCGTAATCAATGACATTGGCTTCTGTGCCTGGGGGCTGTGATGCCCTAAGTGGTAAATAATGATGATGGCCAGGCTTGCAAGTGATAAGTAAATATAATCCCACCGTCAGATGAAACATTTCCAGATGCCCCTTGTATGTCATGCATGCACAGAACCCAACATGCCCTTAAACTGGTAACACCCCAAGCCTGGGCTTTGAATCTAGTGGATCTTCATTTTGAAGCCCAGTGCTTCTTGTTGAACAGCATGGTAGGATGCTTGGCTCCTAAATTAATCCAAGTTGGCCAGTTTGTATCATGTAATTCCATTCTCAGTTCATTACAATGACTTTTGCTGTGAATTTTTCTCCTCATGCTGCTTCTTCTTTACAAACAAGGCCTCCTATTCTTCCACTTCCCAGTTAGTCTGAGACAATAGTTCATTCTCAGTCTCATCAGCACACACTGCCCAATTGACAAGATCTTGCCCAACATTAAGCCCACCCCTCCAAGTCTCTGTAACATTTTTAATTAAGGGTTACTACACAACTGAAAATTAGCACGTTTTCTAGCTATTCAAAAACACATTGGTAACTGCTAGAGAAGGCTTGCTAAAAGTTTTCCCCAGTGCCAATTATTGCTGCCTCAACAATCACTGATTCTTTGAAAAAATCATTACATATACACAAAGTCAACAGTCTGTTAGCACAGCAGAGTCAGAGAGCCGCAGCTGGCAAACACCAGTTACTTCGCACTTGTATACTAACAACATTCCTCTTGTGTAAATGATACACAATGAAGTCATGTTACGTGCCTCTAGTTTTGCTTCCTGAACACAGACAAATCAAACAAGTACAAATTAGGACACAATTGCCAGCTTCATAGGTCAAAACCCTGACCCCAAGTAAGATGAACTTGGGCTGAATCAAGTGGTTGAGATGGTACTTTTGAGCTATTTCAAATGAAAATGATAGTTTTATATGTGGGAATTTCAAGTACCTGCCTGTGTTTACAATCCTTTAACAGAACATACATAAAAACCAACAATCTGTAAATGTCTTCTTTAAAATGAATCATTTTGAAAATTGGACAAAATTTTTACCATTGAAAAGCTGAATGGGCAAAGATATCACCATTTTCTGAAATTCTCTTTATGAATATTAATTATGGTGTAACTTCAAATTATTATTGTTATTATTGTTATTATTGTTATTAAAATCAAACCATTTAACTTTGCAGTTAGGGTGATCTCAAGACCTAACATACGGTATTGGTGGTTTTGTTCTCCTCATGACTTTTTGTTTAAAAGGAAGGAAAGGCGATTTGGAAACTCTGAAATCTGTCTGTCCAAACAAAATGGTTTATCCTCATCAGAAAATACATTACATTAACAGCTACTTTCTCCTCTGTAAGAGTCGATAATCTCAGGTGCAGTCACCCTGCCTCACAAAAGATTTTTATGTTAATGTAATGCAACATCACCAATCCACCCCACCCCAAAAAAGCAGGAAGAGGAAAAGGTGTAGAGCCTGACAATGTATGTTTATCCTCTTATAACTAAATTTAATTTCCTGATTCAGTATTCATCTTTTGGTTGGAAATCCTCCTGTATTCAAATTTCTGATTCTTCAGGACAGCAGCTTTGTAGACCTTGTTCTCAATAAAAGAATATAAATAACTCTGGGCATAGTTAAGTCACACAAGCCCCGATGACCTGCTGTTCTGACATGCTGAACTGCTCTCATACAGCAGATGGAGGTTTCTGTCTTTTAACATAACCTCATCAGATACCTGTGTGCAAGATCCAACATTTTCCCCAAATACACCATTATTCAACCAATTTACAAGAAAAACGTAGCTTTCTATCAACTGGTCTCCCACGCAGCATAGTAAAAGCCAAGACACTCATACTACCTCCATGTAAGTGCACACTGCAGATGCCACACCTCGCTGGAGCTCAGGGGCCGGCATGTCCTGATGCTCATCCTCCCCCTCCAGCCAGGAGAGGCCAGGGGATGGAGACAGCACCATCACCGTCACGTGGACAATTCGCTCCAGTGTTAGTAACTCCCTACTGCGTCCTGCACGAACCCATCTGGCTTCACTTGACACCTTCTAGCTTCTGTTTTGCCTTTTTCAGGGACCGCCAGGGAGCTCTTCTATTTGAAAGCACCAAATACACCATCAGAAAGGTACCTTCCCAGTACTTTTATCATTAGAGAGATTAAATTCTCTCAATATTAAGCCCTTTTGACAGGCTTTTATCACCAGCCTCCTCCTGCCAGCAACTGCCCTGGTCACGCACCAAGGAACCGCTGTGGCTCCATCAGCACAGCACCACAACGCGCTCTCACCCCTGGACCCCTGAGCGTGCTTCGGGTTTTTGGGATATACTTTGTAGGTGTGCCTGGCTCTCCTTCTTCTTGGGCACATCACTTCATACCTGCTAGTGTTAAAATACATTCTGGTTTAATATATCCAGCTTGACAACTGATCCGGATAATGCTCTGAAATTTTAATAAGGTGAGGCCTGTTTTGATCAATAGGTGTTTTCTAAGAAAACAGGATCATAAATAAAACAAATTTAATTTTTAATAATAGAATTAACGTCTAATGGAAACCCTAGCAAGCCAGGAGCAAAGCTATTATTATAACCCTTACTTTAAAGTCTTTATTGTCCTGGGAACTTTTAATAAATAATTCTTGCCTGTATAACAAATCTACTGCTTGCCCTTCGATTTTCACATGGCTTAATCTCCACTATTTTGGGAGGATGTTAGAAAGACGCTGCAGTACCTTTGGAAAGCTGGCAGCACATTTAATATTATTTACTCAGGCACACAATGCCCTGACCACTTTCAGATCCCCACTAAGGAAAGGGCTCCCCATACAGTGTCACACAATGGGGACATTTGTAAGGAAGGACTATGGCAACAAAATCCTGCTTGGAAAGTCATCTTCATCTAAAAGAACAGTGTTTCAGCTAAAGGGCATTACTGGCACTTGAACAAGTGGCTATAACTGACCATGAATTCATTCAAGCTATGAAGAGGTATTTTAACCACCAGAAAAGCAAGCATTTAGAATAGGCTTTGATTAAAGAAAGTAGGGGCAAAAAACCACAATTTCATTTAAAACAAGACTGACTAGCTTATAACATGAAATATTTGATGTGGTTATAAAGGAAATGACTGAAACAGGTGACCTGGGAAGTCCCTGCCAAATGCTGTTCTTATTTATATCAATAAAGAGAAAAGAGTCTTGCTGTAGGAGAAGAAGGAATTTGCAAACACTGGAAAGCAGCATTTCATACCTTTACCATGTTGCCATTTGAAAGCAGACAAAACTTATTGCTAAGCGGTAGAATCTCTTTTTCCATTAAAATGCTAATGGGAAGGTTAACTTCAGCTTAAACCATTGCAAAAAAAGCAGCATAAGCAAAAGAGGCTTAAAAAGCTTGAGGTTATACTTTGGAAAAAAAAAACAAGCTTAAGTTAAATGGGATTTCCACTGAGAAAGAAAACTCACTCAAACAGGAAAAAAAACCACACCAAAGTGGGGAGCAATTCTAATGCCTGAATCTGCTTATGCAACACAGGCATGGACCAATGTTTTCCTTTGAGAAACACAAATTCTGTGGCAAAAACTAATGCCTGCTGAGTGGAAGTGTATCACATGGTAGCCTTGCTTTTTGGATACTGCAAAATTTACTAAAACATGTCACTCGCCTACCCCTGTGCTGTAAAGGGAGCACTGCACAGTCCCTGTGCTGATTTACGTGGGGACGCAGAGAATGAGTCCTTAAGGTCTGTGCAGGAATCGGCAGCACAACGGTTTGCAGAAGCTTTTGTACATATTCCGCAGTATCTCAAGAGATAAGGATCAAACTCTGTAATGATATGCCTGCGTGGGTGATAAATGCAAACCTGCCTTCACCTTTTCATCTGAGAATTGGGGCTCCTATTTCATGCTTGATTATACTGATGTTTGTTCACCGGCATATGGGAAACATGCAGGCAAGTGAACATTTTGACTTCACCAAAATTCAGCTCTGATTACCAAATGGCCTCATCCTTCACTGGTGCAGATACAGACTTAGAAGCTCCTTCCATACAGATAGCTTCATCCATATTGAGCACATGCCCCTTCTTGCCCTTTTGACAAAGAACATTGCATGAAGTATAATGAGTGTCAGGCTATGGAGCTCGGAATCACTGATGACACAGTGCACGCGAGCTGCTGCAATATTCCAAATTAAATGAGAATTGCAGACCTTCAGAAGAAGGTAAAGGTGAAAGGAGGAAACATCTTAGCCCCAATAAATTTCCACTGCACAGCCCTGAACTGTGCATCCATACTGGTCAGTAGGCAGTGGTTTCCATTTTCATTTCATGAGCAATTGCATCAAAGCTATGTGAAAACTTGTTTTTTAAGCAAAGCCCAGCCAGCAGCCTCCAACATTCTTAGATTTACACTAAATCTGAAACCTGCTTGTAATGCAGCCTAAGTTCATTTCCATTTTACATTGAGGTCCCTTCTAGAATCTAGCTTTTATTCAGAAACTAACAAAATGAGTGGAGAAAGGATTTCTTCTGAGGACTGTACTCTGTATTTTCACTGTTTTCTATGTCTTTCCAGGAGTGGAGGTATCTGCATTCACTAATGTTAACGCAGAGCCTGAAGAATCCAAATGTTAAGTTTTCTCTAACTGGGAGACAAGCTGCATTGATCTACACCAGAGCTGTATGAGCCTGAACCATAAGGAAGTTTTTATTTCAAGAATCTACCACAAAAGTGGGTGAGATAAGCATGACACGTTCAAATCTTAGGAAGAAAACAACTGAGTCCAGTGCTGAGCAAGTATTTTCTATAGCACGAGGAGTGTCCTTGTAAAGATGCAATGCATCTCCTTGAGTTCAAAGCACTCTAGATGCAGGAGGGAGGAAAATCGGCATATTGTCAATATGAAGGCTACAAAACTGAAAAACTGAAGTGCATGCCCTGCTTTTCTTCCCATTTTTGTGCAACTGTAAGTGAAAGGCTATCTCTTCAGCCTGGTTTCTCACAGTTCCTCACTGTTATCCTGAGACTCCACAAACACAAGCACTCAGGAGGGAGGCATTCTCTCAAGCCATTTAAAATGGCAAAGTTCAGGTGCACACTGCAGTATGACAGCTAACCTCCCTGCAGACCAATGGAGAACACAGCTACGTAAGGCGGAGTAAAACTATCCCATGAAAACAGAGTTTGAGGAGTGGAGCCCACCTTTTCTAGTGGGCTCTTAGGCACAACATAGTAAGTGTTATAGCATATATGCAAAATAATTTGTAGTTGGCTTAGATGCTCTTCAACCCCACAGATGAAAGATGTTACTGAACTGAGGAAACTCACATCATTCAAATGTATATATTTTAACTCAAAGCATAAGACAAATGTGAATTCCCTCATTGGCTTTGTTTTAGAATGATGGAATAGGTGGAACATTGAAGACACGTAATATCCAGTAACAGCTGCCCTATTAGCTGTGATAGTGGGCAACTTTATGCCAATTTGTAAAGTGACCTTTCCAATGGTTGGTGTAAATACAGTATTACAAAGCAGCAGAAGACTAAAAATATTGAGAAGATGTCATTCTGCTATCTCCAACCACCTCCCACAGACACAGGACAAAACTCAGAATGAAAAAACCTCACAATTTCAGAAGTGCCTTCCGTAAGTGTTGCCTCCCCTAGTGAAACTGCAAATAAATAAATAAATCCCTCTTTAAATATGTTTGACTTAAATTCTAAGAGACTATCCTGCATACTGCTGTTAAACAATAACTTCCAAAAGATGATTAATGTGTTATCCAGCCAAACTTGGACTCATAATCCTTTTGGGTTTGTTTTGAAGGTTCACACAGAGCCTGTCTATTTCCATGAACTTTTTAATAGATCATGACTGTCTGCAGGAGAACTGCAGCTGTAAATTTCATAAAATAGTTTCACAGAGTCTGGAATCAAGACATTAATGTAACAGACAATGTTTTTGATTTTCTGCAATACTTTGGGTGCAGGGTCTTCTGTACATTTTAAAATCTAATATTTCAAAATGTCATTTGTTTGCCTGAGGAGAGTATGGAGAATGACATTATTGACTCTCAAACAAACTGTGCATTTGGATGTTATTCCTGTTAATAAGATTTTTACAATAAAAAGGTACATTAATCTGCAAGTTTTTCAAAGGATCCCACTGTAAACAACTAACAGGATGTTCAAATTTCTAAGAACAAGGTATATTAAAATCAATTATACAACTGCTGGTCACAATTGTAACTGCCAAATAACTGGGCAACTCAGTACACGTAGTATTATGAAGAATTAAATGAGACTGATGTGATCACAGACTGCACACACACACACTGCCAAATCTTCATACATGGTGGAGTTCTCCTCATGCTTCAGGGACCTTTAGTGCTTGAAAGGGTCTCAGGAGTAGAACTAATGACAGACAGAGAAATAAAAGCAGCTAGTTATATTATCATTGCTACATTTTACTCAGGGCTGACAAATCTCTTCAACAGAAATTGGCAAGCTACCCACAGAGACCATCTTTACCATTCCCTCAATCCAAGGGAGGATCAGCTCCACTTTCAACAATCCTCTACTACCACTGCTTTCCTGAAAAGCGTTGATCCAACCTTTTCTTCAATATTACAGTAAGATATTCAAGGCGACATGGAGACACTGTCTGAAATGTGCTTTGGAAGCCCATTCTTTAATACTTCATACATTTTATACAAGCAAAGCTCAAGTATTCTCAAACTGAGCTCAGGTATTTAACCTACACTAAAGTACTCCAAGTGCGCTAACACAAGTAAACGTGCTCCGAATCAGATACATGTTGTTAATCAAAACCAAAAAATCTTTAGGTCAGCATTGATTCTCCCATAACAAGAACAAAGTCAGAATGGACATTCATTACCTTCTTCCCTTATCTTCCCACTTTACCCCTCCCCATGTATCTGCGTGTGTGGTTTGCCTTATTTGCAATCAAACACACTGTTGTCTCATTTTCAACTTGGCATCCACTGTAACCACCAGGCCCCTTCCAGCAGCCCTTTATGAAGGAGTAAATTGCATTGAGATTGTTCACACAAGGCTAAGCACTTTCAATTCCCACTGGCACAAAACTATTTAAGTTTTTAGTGAGATGAGGGTATCAGATTCCTGTAAGTTTGGGTTCACTGCACGTCAGGTGTTCCCTACCTTCCCTTAGGCACCTCACTGAAATGTCTTAATGCTCTGAAATCCGTTGTCCCCTTCGCATGCCACTAATGAACAACTGGGAATGGGAGGTTCCCAGTTAAGTGCCTTTCTTCGTTAGAAATGCTCAAAAAAGGGCTTCAACTGTATTTTTCCAACTGTTTAGCCATGATGGGAAATAGCTGAAACTTTTCCAATTATCGAACTTCTAAGAAGTTATCTGAGGGATGAGAACTTGTAGCTAGCTCATGTTCAGTGATTAAGTACAATAGCTGGGTCAAATTACAATGGCAAAAGAGAAAGTTGGCTTGAGGCTTTCATATGTCTGTTCTGTGGTCTTATGCCCAAGGCATATTTTTCAGGTCTTATTAAAAAAAAATCCCCTGAAGTATTTCTTGGAGGGCTGCATCCTTATCTTATTCACAACAGTCTTCAGTTCAGGATTCATCATTTTTTAAACGACAGGTGCTAATGTATTCTTTTATAATCTTTTTTTATTATTATTTTACAAGACTGTGACTTTGTCCTGCACTGTGCTTAATTCCTTAGTTTAACTGTAAAAATGTTCTTAACTTGTTAGATAGGCAATCATTAAGATGAGGAGTCTTCCTTTGACAGGAATTGTCCCTTGATGACACCTTTGCTTCAAATGTTAAACTATAATGTTAATTTTATGCACATACTTCCATGTCCAGAACAGAAAAGAGACTCAGAAGGGATACATAGGACCAGTCTGCCCATTCTGCAAGTTCATCTATCATCTATCAATCACTCCTGGATTAACAGGATCTTTCAGTGACATTTTCTGTTAAACTGCAGCAAGTTACACTCATGCAGCAAGTACCAGCAAAAGAACAACACGCAGAGAACGGAGGCGGTACCCTATTCCAACCACTGCTTCATTTGGCTCCATGGCATTTTCCGTGTTTGGCTGAAGCTGCTCAGTGCCAGAGGTTTATCTTACTTTGAAAACCAGGTTACCGAAGGCATCTCACAGAAAGCTTCAAAGGAAAGCTTAAAAAGCACAGGTAATGTATACATTTCTTGAAGATACTGGCTACCCCACACTGATTTTCCCCCCCTTTTTTTTTTTCTTTTTTCATTTTGTTTGAAATACTGCGCTTCAGCAGTGACAGCACTCACTAGAGCACACGCAGTTGGAATATTCAGCACTGGAAAGAGTCAGTATGCCCAGGCTGGGTTGTATCTTCATTCAGTTAGGGACTTCCCACTTGTAGCACAGAAATAATCTTTGAGAAATTGCCACAAACTGTCCTATTAATACAGAATTCAAGACCCTAAGATTCCCGACTTATTTATCGCTATGGGCTAGAGAGTCAGCTGGAGCTAAGCAGCTTATCTCACTAGACTGTAATGGGAGCTACACTGATTTTCACCAGCATGGTTTAAGATAATGAACTAAATACAACTATCCAGTTGAGAATAGGAAGAGTACACGCATCTGCATACATGTGAGCATTTGCGAGCATTGTATCTTGCCACTCTGATTTATGAGTTCTTTTGCACTAATGGGAATAAATGCATTATTCTGACTACTGAGGATAAAGCTCATAACTCACAAACATTCATCTTATGTCTTAAAAAAATTTCATTGTCAAAATACCGTATGCACTACTGAAATCTGCATCACTCCGCATGTAGCATCTCAAAAGCAAAAAATAGTTTTGATATGTATTGTGATTCTTCAGTAATTCAAATACCGAAACTATTTTAGACTTTGACACATATCCTTGAGAAATAACACAACATTATTTTGCAGATGAGTTCTGACCACCACACAGTAAAACGGAATGCCCAGAGGTTAGCCTGTTTACAAGCATTTGATTTCTTGTATTATTATTTTTTTTAAATCTGTTCGTTGTGAAATTATATTGCTCAAAAGAAATGGTAAAACTTACAAACTGTGATTTAAAGCTCCACGACCAGACCATGGTTCACACAGTATATTAGAGAGATTAGAGACGGAACGGTAAGATGAAAGACTGATAAATTTGTACAAACCAGGTTATGTACTCTGCAGTGAAAGAACGTAATTTTATGATTAAAGTTAGGATGGATTTTGTATCACAAGGCTCTACAGATTTGTACACAATATGATCAATATCAGTTGCAGGTACAGTGGATGCTTTTAAAAATGCTTTGCCATATGAACTAACTGTAACACTGTAGCACAGCCCATACTGCTGCTGGCACACTTGCCTGTGGAGGGATGTCAGCATCTGACTGGTAAGTGTCCTCCCTCATGCGGGTACGCACCGGATAAACGAGTGGAGTTCAGCCCAGCACGGGAATATTTAAGCAACTGTAGTGAGGCAGGCACACCCCGTGGATACCAAGCGTGATTCCCACATCCCATGTCTTTGAATGTCAATATTTACTTAGATAAATCCTACTGTTCAGAGAACAAGCAGCTAGAGGGGTCAATATGAGAACTGAAGCTTAGCCCCTTGAAGGTAAAAATCCCATAAGATTTTAGCAAGAGAGAGATCTGACCTTTCTGCAAAATTAAAAAGTCCAGCTATATAACTTCATAGAGTTAACCTGCCCCAGAATGCCCCTCCACCATTCCAAAGCACTCTTCAAAACAAATGTGATTCTGGGGAGAGTCAGAATAATAATTTTTCTATGGATGCTATTCGAACAGAAGAAATTTTCTGGTAGTTTTATAAAATTAATGTACAGCTTGACAAAAAAAAGCAAATCATAAAGTATATATTTGGGGGGCATCTCTAGGCCCCTTCCATAATGTAAGGAAATAGAAAACAGGCAGTAAGCTAAACTACTTCAAAATTTACCATGGGGACTAAAATAATTGACTTACTTTTCTGCTCTGCAAAATGTATGTTAATGATATACAAAACATTACAGTACTTGAGAGGAACATATAACCCAAGGATTTCTTAACCAAGTATAGCTCAAACTGACACTTCTCTCTCTTACTTTTTTCAGGCTTTTTGCTCCACTTCTCTTTCATGCAGCAAACCACCCTTAATATGTAAGACTACCCATACTATGCTCTCTCTGCTTCTTCTTGGGAAAAGAAACATGTTAAATCAAAGCTCTCACCAAGACATGAGTATCTCCCACATCAGGATACCCATATCAAGAATATCCCTACCCCTTCTGCAAAGCAGTAAACTACGTAATTATGAGGAGTCCTACTGAAATGAATGCACTACGGCAAGGCAGAGTACTGCAAGAGGCTGTGCCTGGCTCCATCAGGGAGATGCACCCAGGGAAATCCCATGCTTCCACACAACACTGCTGACCGTGACACAGCAGCAGGGATGTTTGGCATCTCACCGAGCACTGCATGTTATCAAAACAAATAGATACAAGTATTTAGGCTACAAATAGATTAAAAACCAAGTTAGTTACATAGATTCTCCTCCTCCACTTATTCTTGTTGCTTGGTTTAATGAGCATACAATGATAGTTGCCTTTCTCTATACAAACATACCAGGACAGCAAAGCCCTGCTGCAGAGGTGCCCACTCTGGCCTGAGACCATTCTCCACTAGCACTGGCCGAAAAACTGAGACTCAACTTCTCTGCAGTTCAGTTCATCACTACACTCCCAAGGGTGTCTGTATTCCCATTTTACAGAGGAGAAAGGAGCACTGCCCAGGTCAATGTATGAGAGCTGTAGCAGAGCGGGGTGGGAACACAGGTCTCAAAATGCTTGGTCTCCTAAGGTTTTATTTGTTCGGATATGGATGAATGCTGTAAAGCATATCTTCTTTTGCCTCCAGAAAAAGCACTGTGTCATATCAGAAAGTCGGGCAAAAGGCTTGGTTTGGGTTCAGCCTCATCTCCTCGGTTACGTCCTAGAGCTAAGCAAGCACAGTGGGGATTTACTCCTTACACTCAGTTCCCATGGGTTCTCCCTCCTCAGCCAGGAGGGGCATCTGAGGTAAGCTGTGAGTGATACCACAACATGGGACCTTGGTCATCACCAGTGGGACCAGGTACAGAGCAATGACTTGAATTTTTGGTGAAATACAGGAGCATCCCCACTGATTTAAAGTAGTGCTACAATCTTACATCCCATTTCCTATTAACAGTTCTCCAGAAAACATTTCAGGTGTTAATGGGCTCCAAAGACCTTATAATATCCAATCCTATGACACAGCAAAAACCAGGACAGAATAAAGACAAGTGTGAAAAGCAATAAAAGTACTTCCTGCCATTTACACAAGACAATTTTCTGAATAAAATAGCTTTCTAGCAACAAAGTAATGAAATCACAGAACGTAATATGAAAAGAAATATCTTTGAAAGGTTAGCTATGTTCAAACTAGTAACACAACTACAGGACAAAAAAAGAAGCCTTGGGAACAGCAGCTAGAAGACCCAAGAAGTACTGCAGTAAACACATACAAACCCACATAAAATATTAAAGTATCATCACTTATACTGACACGATTTCACACTAAGAATTCCTTAGCAGCCAATTATTTATCATCAGGAATACAGCTCACTTCTTGTGCTACAAATCTCAATTGACTCTAATAAGGAACTAATTAACAAAGATTAGCACCCTTTTTGTGTAACAAGCCACAAAGCCAATCAAGACAAGATGATAACAAGATGCAATCAAGAGGTATTAAAGACAACAAAATAGTGCCTCAGACTAGAGAGAAATATGCTGCAAGAGAAGAAATATCCAGCCATAGCGGAGTCTTCTTCCTAATTAATTGGTTGCTTCATATTTTTAAATATTCACTCAAAGTGTTCAAGATAGGGCAAGGTTTGCTCTGATAATTTGAGAGCTGTGTTGAGTTACTGAGATTTCTGGACTCTGGTAAAATCTTTGTCCTGTTGTCATCCAACACCAGTAAGGGACTTGCTAATTCATTTGCCAGGGGACATAATATACCAGTATTATACTACCGTACACACAAGCTAGAGGGCATATACAGCGGGCTCCTATATCGGTTCCCAGGGCTACAATGCAAATCACAGCAGAAGGCATTTGTCCCTTTCCACATAGCTCTGAGCTGTGCGGGGAGCAGTCAGCTCAGCCGTGCAGAGCGCTCAAAGATGCACCCGACCCGGAGCAGGGGTGGCACAAAGCAATTCTCCTTCCACTGCTGAGAGCGGATAATGAAACACTGCAATGGGAAGATGTTCATGATGTTAATCACCTGTGACAACAGCATTAAATGGAATGATTTTCAGACCTTGAAATGATTTAGGCTATGACACCAAGGAATACCCTAAGGGCTGATGTGTGTAGAGTGTGCAAGCCAAGACTCTGAGTTTGGGTCAAACATAATTCATGTCCTTTTTCCATTCTTTACAATTGCAATGATTTAGGGACAATCAGAAAACAGCAATTCAATCTGGCAGGAAATTTTTTTTCCAAAACTGCTTCTAATCTATAAGCAAATCCTGATCTGTCTTTCCCAAATGAGTGAATAGGAGACACCAGAATAGAAGCAGCCATGGTCTGGTAGAAAGGGCAAACAGCTAATTGGAGATGAGAACTTCAGTCTCCCCGAGGTGACTGCATGGACAGTCAGCTTCCTGACTGTTCCTGTAATGGACTCACTTTTGCCAATACCCTGGCATTTCCACCAATACCCATGCATTTCCATGGGCAGGTCCATATTGATGAGAGAGCATTTCACAAACAAAAAAAAGTTTTATTTAAAAGATTTTGATAGATTTTCTTGTCAATTAAATATGTATTTTTTAAATTAACTCTGTCTTTTAATCATGTGTAATTGTATGAGGCTGGGTTAAAACACAGCTGCTAATGTTAGGAGCTAAAACGATCCCAGTTGTAAAGAGTTCTTTGAGTAATACCTAAAGCTTCTATAAAAAGCAACATTTCAATTTTATTACAAATTTCTCTTAAAATGTAGATACAATAAAAAGTGGGATACTTTCATACCTTGTCTGTATAAAAATCTAAATCACCACAAAATAATTCACATTTGAATCTGAAAGTCATTTAATTACTTCTAAATGGAAATAAGATGGGAGTTAAAAGGCACTGTATTCACTGTGATCAGATCTGCTCTCAATAGAACATCTCAATCTTCAAGTATTTGCCCTGTAATAGTATTAACATTCAATTCACAGGACATACTTTATCAGCTGCTTTTGTTTCACCAAAAAGATGTTTCACATTTCCATTTCCCTATCAAAACCTGAATACACTAACAGCCTGGCTTCTGTAATGAATTCTACAGCAATCTGCTTGCTAAACCTGCATTAAGACCCAAGTGTGGAAAGATATGTCAGATCTCTGGTAAACCATACTGACTGCTAGAAAAATGCAGCAATCACTGACTGCTGCCGTACCCTCCTCCCTGCCCTGCCTGGTCTTGGTGGGGCAGAAACAGGCAGCATGGAAGCCAACTCTGCTGCCATTTGCTAGGAAAGTGCAAAACCACTGCTGATGTAATATTTACCTGGGCTATTTATAAGACAGATAAATTATCTGATTGCACGGGATAGCAGAGCTGTTCCCCACCCTGTTCACAGCTGGGACAGATGGAGTGGGCAGCAGTGCCTTGTGCTGGTGCTGCACACATCAAAGACACAAAAGCTCTGGAAGGATCAGGCCAGCAACCGACCCTCACGCAGAAGTGCAGGGTGCCCATGCACAGCAAGGTTGCACACTGGCTATGCACATCCTGCAGGCCCTCAAGCCCACTGGCTAGAAAGAATTGCCCCAGTCTCTGTGTGCCATTCGTGCTGTCTGCCCATGAGTCACCCGCTCTGGCCTCTTGTGCCCCGGCACTGATGTGACGTGCACTCTTGTCAGGCAAACGCAGCTCCTCGCCTGCTTTGTGGAACCTCCCACTCAACCTTTAAAGTTAAAAAAAGGGTGTCCTAGAGAAAGAAGCAGCTGTGGATTTTGTCATAGGTCTGTCTCAAAATTAATAAATTGCACACTATAATTTCATCATTATGCATACACCAAATTGCATAACGAGAGATCACTTCGGTAGTTCTGTAACTACAGAGATAGCCAACAGTCAATGCAAGGTAATTAAAATAAACTCACCAGATAAAAAGCACCTGAAGGGACCACACTGCAAACAGGAACACAGAGACGTGCCACTGCATGCAAGAGCTCATTCTAAAAAGCGTTATACCTGGGTTCAAAAGCCTCTGCTCCTTACGGCAAATAATGAAGTATTCTGTCTGAGTAAAGTTAGGCAGGTGCCAGAACGTGTGTAGGCTGACAGCTTGTATCTGTGGAAATAGTTCCACTGTGGATGCCCATTTCTAAGCTTGCAGTATTTAGTTATCATGTTTTTGCACACCTATGTCTGTGTGTCTGTCTGTACACATACATGAAGCTTCCCCTCTAGGTAAATACTGGGGATGTGAAGAAATTATGCATCTATTCTCCTTGCTCACACAATTGCAGAGAACATCTAGGGAAATGGAAAAAGCAAAACAAAATCCAGAATTGTGAAAAATGCCTGGGAAAAAAACATGGGTAGATGATATTGGGGGAGTTCACTCATAAAGACAACAAAGAAAACATGCCCCCCTCTTTCTCTTTGGCTTGCCTCCCCATTTCTGAGGCTGTGTGAAGTGCTCCCTGACTGAGATTTTATCATGCATTTTCATTTCAGAGCTAGAAGTAAGATTTGCTGGGATTCACAGGCAAGCCCGCCTTCTCCAGCTACCGCCAAAACCTGCTGCCACTCCTAATTCCATATTTCTCCTGTTCCCCATCCCCCTCGCAGCCGCAGGAAAGCTCTGTGACAGCTCTAAGCAGACAAAGCTGCTGCCACAATAAGGCAGGATCATCTGAGGGTAAGAAGATTTCTGGCACTAAAAATGAGCAGCGGCTCTGATGAGCTGCTCCAGCCACCAACACCCGCATCTCCAGGCCTGGCCTCCCTAGTCTGTTTCACTAGACCACCCTGCGTACAAAGGAAGAAGAGGCTTCCATGTCTTATCGGGTTTAGGATTTAGTCCTGCATGCACCTGTGATATCGTACCGTGCATGCAACTAGAAGACAGACACACCCCAAAACACGGTACGTGGCATTGCAGAGAATAACAACTTCTTGCACATTACAGACAGGCTGCTAGGACTGACAAGGAGTCTCTGGTTGAGCCACACAGTGAAGAACAAAAAAAATCTCACAGTAATCAGAGAAGTGCTGATGGGGAGGCTGCAAGATGGCAGGACCAGACTGCTGCCACTTCCAGCACTGCGGAGAGAGCAGTAAGAAAAAGAATTTTCTTCACTGAAGACTGAAAAATAGGTTAATATAAAATCTAAAGGGCCAGAGGCAAATTTCATATTTCTTGCAGGTTGGGGAGGTAGGTACACTCTGCCTGGACAATAGCAAATAACAGTTAGTAAACAGTAGATATTACTTGGGAATGTCTCACCAAATGCAATAGCACTTTCATCAGGAGCAGAGAAAAAAAATTGGACTTCATTGAATGCTTCATTGAGTCTCTACAAGCTTTGGCCTCTTAACTGTGTCTAAGCAAGGAGAAACCTTTAATTTCACAGATCACCTTTAAGGAAACTATTCTCAATCCCTGTAAATGAAATTAATGCAAAAGTAACCCTAGGGGCAGGGGGACTCTGCTCTCTTTCATTTTGTGCAATCAAGATTAATGTCAGATCTTCCCAACCCCGAGATCAAGAGAGATGCCCACTACAATTCATGTCTCCAAGCCCTCTACACTTCATTCCTCACAACTGGGTTAAGTCCATTTTTTACACAGTCCAATTTTCATGCATTTTCTTACAAATGGTATTTTTAAACACAGCTTTAAAAGCACTCTTAATCTGCAATCTGAAGCAAGCAGGCACAAATGGGGCTTTGACACTGTCTCTTCCACTGAAAAGATGATAATCCAAATGTCTTAAAATCTACTAATATAAAAGCAGTTCTTGAAAAGGGGCAATTTCTCCTAGCAGCTACATTCCTGATATCTTTTCTATTATTTGAACCAGACTTCTTCCTGAAGTTAACAAGAAATAATCACAAAAACAGATAAAGGGCTAACCAATACATTCCCCTCCTGTACACTGCTGACCCAGGTTTTTTAGTAGCTAGAGTATATGTAATCTCTGAGCTCATTTAGAGGAGTGGCAAGCTCTACACCAAGAAAAGAATGAGCTCAACAGAAGCACAATAGGCTTCATAGTTCTTCAGTATTTCTAGCAAACTATGAGAGCAAAATAACCCCCGCACCTCCTCCTCCACCCCTCAAAGTACCACTCTCTACGTATCTACTGGGTAATGGATACACAAGCAGTAGGCAGCATGGCACATAAAGAATAAACCATGCCAGACAAACGGATTGCTCTTTGGCAGAATTATAACAGTAAAGGCAGGCAGCAACACAGGTGATAAATTCAGATGTTAGCAAAGTACCTGATATTGCACCTTACAAATTGATTACGAAAATGTATAGAAACATCCCAAGGAATGCATGCTGGCATGTAAACTTAAATCCAGCTGCTAAGTTGGATGGAAAAGGGGAGTTACAAACTCTGCCACCTGCCAGAATGAAGAACAGCTCCTTACGGAGACAGTGCGTGGAGTGGGGCATACAGCAGCAGGGAAGAAGAGCTCCTCCAAAGAGAAAAGTAGAGTTGGTTAGGTATTGGTTTTGTACTTCCTATGTCTACAAGTAATTTTAAAAACGACAGCTCAGCCTGTCAGAGAATTGCCTGCAACCCAGTTGCTCAGGGAGGGTTGCAGGGAGTAAATAAAAAGGGCAGGGTTCTGCAGTCATGCCCATCCATCCCCACTGCGCCATACAGGGATGGCGAATGAGCTTCCATCAGGGCAAAGGTTTGTCCAGTGAAACTGCCAGAGGAAAGAGCTCCCTGAGCTAATCCCAAAAAACATAGCATGGCTATGTCCTGAGCAAAACATAGTCCTTGCTCAGGAAGTTATTATGCCTTGAAAAGTGTGAATATGGACACACAAATCACTGTGATTGGATTTGCAAACTTACCAGGTGAGGTAAGCTCTAAAGCTTCTAAAAATGAGAAACTCGAGCCATATAAAATCTCCTCAAAAGAGCTATTTTTAAAGTATTTCCTATGAATTAATATTTTAACTCAGGAATTGCTTATGTGAGAATTATTTCTTATCTCAAGGCCCTTCAGCATGTCCGAATGGACAAATCCCTTTTGTCAGCTGAGCTCTATTACTCTCTTCTGAATGAACGCCTCTGGGAGGGATATAATAGATATAATTTTTAACAGCAGATCTAGTCTGCTAATAAAATGATACCAGATGCTGTCTGCACAGAGATTTAACACCAGTAGGACTCTCCAGCAAATTTTTGCTCCTGTTGTGGTGGATAACTTCTGAGTAGGTTTGAATCATATGGTTCTCACCCAGATCTTTTTATTCCCTAGGAAGAAAATAGCTAATATGGAACTACCTGAATAGAGCTGCCTTTCTAACAAGAGTGCTAATGTCACAGATACCCTGAGGAATAGACTCCTTGCTGTTATTTACCATAGTGTACAGCCCTGGGTTTTGTGTTACCACCGAGAAGCTGGGGGAGCCCGAGATCTTTGGGCTTTGCAGCACAGTACCCCTTCATTTCTGAACCCGAAGTGACAGGCCAAAACTGGAAGGTCTGCACCAATCCTCCTCACAGTCCCGGGTGACTGATTTAACATCTCTGAATCCATCACCATGTTTCTGATTTCAGGAGATACCTGAATTTGGTATGATCCCTTTTATGGATGGATGGACGCAGGACAAATACTGTTAACACTTTACAGCAGTATATGGCCGCGACTCTTCCCCAGCTTCTATCTCTTAGGAATGGTGTGAATCTAAGCTAGTTGAATGCTGTCCTGCTGGCATATTACCAATTATATAAAAGTTATTTGCTGGGGCATAGGCTTTCTTACAATCAGCTCCACATTCCCAGCTAAAACACCCTCTGAGATTACATGATGACTTCCCGAACATGTGAAAACTTTTTCGCCAAAGCCAAGTGCAGGAAGAATTAGGAGTTGCAGCCCCAGTAGATAACAACAACAATTATTTTTGCTTCTATCCTGCAACCTACAGAATATTGGAAGCATGAATTCACCAATTATCCTACACTCTGCAGAAACAGTATGTGTGCTCGAGCTTTTGTTGGGAGGGGAAAAGGACACACTCTGAATTTAATAACTTGTTCAAAGCCATGAGTTGAATAGGGTGAGCAGCAGAGCTGAATCTCTGAAGGTTTAAGTTTTGGCAGCTTCAGATCTCCATGCAGAGACACATATCAACCACGGTAAGGGAGTACGGCTACTTGCAACCAGCCGTGATATATTTTTATCATCCTGGGTCAACCACTAGTGGGGGACAAAGAGTCATTCTCTACCAACGTGGATTACATCTGTTCTAATGTACTGATCACAAGCACCTCAGTAACAGATGAGGATTCATGTCCACTAAAACCAGAAGCACTTGCACCCTCAGGGAATGTTCATGTTCTTTTTTTTTTTTTTTTTTATGTTATCAGAAGAATATTTAGGTAGATGCAGTGCAGGCTTTGTTACTGCAACAGGCCCTTGCATAGAAACTCAGTATGTTTTTTCGAGCTCTGTTTTACAGCACCAAGTGTGTAAATCTTTCACAGCTTTCTGTAGAGTTTGGAATGCAGACTCCCAGCAAAGAAAAAAAGTAATAAAATACACAACTGCTCCTATTTCTACATGAAAAAGCAAAGCTGGCAAGTATGTATGTTAATTATAGCCTAAAAAGCTATACGACTTTCTTCAGATCAACTAGAATCTTACATAATTATTTTGAACAGATGATTATGTGTCTGCTGTTAAAGGAACTCAGTAAATGACATTATTATTTAGCAGTCAGCAAATTCACAGAAAGTTGCATGTGCTCAAAGAACACAATCAATATGTCATGAGAGCAGTGACAGACATTATGTACATATTTATATTACATTTCTTTCTGCACTAATGCCAGAACTCAGAGTGCTTTCAGTTTCAATGACCACTAGAAAAGTTTTCTATTTCATTAAGCTGTCTTGTATTTCACTAAGAATATCCCTCTTTAATTAAAGGCCATTGTTTTTCAAGGGCAACAGAACTAAAAATTTTCTTCCTTTTCCATCTGAATGTGAGCTGAGTTACAGCAGCCAGAAAGATTCTTGTTTGAAAGGAATTTTTGTTCTGCTCAGATCATAATGGAAAGAACCCCCAAATCGTGCAAATTAATGTGCGATTTTAATAAAAGTTAACAAAATATGGTTCCTTCCTGGGTTCCTTCCTTTTCAAACAGATACTGTGATTTTCCAGACTGAATTCTCTACTACTGGTTCATATCAATGCATAATGGTTTCTACGATGACCTGTACTATTGCCTCCTCCTCTTCTGAACGTATTCTTTGGACAGAACTCGTGGTGTGCTTTAGAGATAACCACACTTCCTCCTCTGAGCTCTCACAGGCACTCCTGTAAATTAACAAACTTCTCACTCTTCCTTTCCTAGAGAGGAAGCGTGCAACTGCCCCGTCCTTAAACTGAGATCTACTTGTGTAAAATCTCCAAAATCTGTAAATCTGATTTAGTTTTAGATACTCATGCTAACCAACTCTTCTTTCCTCCTTCACCTCACAACAAATGACGTAGCATCATGCAATGCTGAGGAATACGTCAGTTCTAAGGGAACCATCTCAGGTGATGGAACCCAAGATCCAAATGCCCTTTTAACCTTACTTTGCATAATTACAAATGTGATTTTTAGTCAGAAAATTATTTCCTCCTCTTATTAACCTTGGTGTTATCTTTAGCCAGCCAATTTCATACTGTACTTAAGCTTCTCATAAATCTTGTACCTAACACTTCCCAGACATCTCCCATACTTATGATGTGTTGTGTTTTACTTTCTATACTGAAAAAAGACTAATCCCAGTGATCTTGATTTTTACAATTGTCTTCTGAAAGCCATTATCTCCACGTCTTGTACAGAACCATGCAGTGTCTTATTGCTCCCCTGTTTTTTTCAAAACCAACAAAGCTAGCAAATAAACTTTACTTTTTATCAGAAGGCTCTTGATGGCAGAAAACAAGCAAAGAACTGCAGGAAGATGCACAGGAGGAGTGTGGGTTACACTAGGACATGCTCCATATCTAATGCAACATTCCTTTGCTCCCAAATTGTTGTCAGAGGGTAAGGTATTAAAAAAAATAAGAGATACAGCAACCCCCATGCATGCCTGTGCCAGAAGAATGAAGAAGAAAGTCAGAGTCAGATTCTCAGTCGGTCTCACTTTTAAAAACTTGAAGTTTTGAAGAAGTGAACAGGTGTTAGAAATCAGAAATAAGTTACTCCAGAGCTGAGCAACAATTTACTCATGTGTACTATTTAGTTAAGATATCCTCTCTTCCTTCAAATCCAAGACCACATGCCTTAGAATGACAGGAGACTTTTCCAAAATCTTTAGCTATCATATGCTCCCAGTGAAGAAAGTGTCTCAGCAGAAAGCAAAATTGAAACTCATTCAATAGCCTTCAAATTCCATAACAGTTGTGGGGCTTATTTTTCCCTTGTTCTAACCCTTGCCAAATTAATTTCCAACAAACTGAACCCGGACTGTGTTCACATTACTAAGCAACACTTCGTTCAAGCTGTAGAGATTTATTCATCAGGTGTCCAAATTAGGCACACAAAGTTAAAGGGCCGAGTATGTAACTGACTTTTATTGTTCTGTTCTTGTGTTTTGTTCCTGCTTTTCTCTTGAATCAATGGAAATGTTCTGAGATAAGCATGTTGTAGAAGTGATGGATGCCACCACTGTTAATTATTCCACCCATTACAAGACACAGTATAAATCACGTTTTGTCTGGCGACTGTCACACCAAATTTGTAGAGCACAAAAGACACTGCAGATCTGTGATACGACTCTGTTCTTCTCATTACATAAGAGATAAAGATATGCATACTTAATAAATACATTTATTTTAACGATGTGAAGACAGGCCTAATTCAAGTAGTAGCACTTTCTGAACAACTTTTTTTATTATCATTATTACTTGGTACAAGAGTACAAGACAAGTTTTATTTTCAACATGGCCTTCCCAACAGAGCACTTTTTTTTGCCATTTATGTTTCTAGTAGCTGCAGCTAAAATGCCATTCGGAGATGAAACTGCTGCACAAGTACACTTTGTTCAATACAAGAGCCAAACAGTCATTTCTATCATCAGCTCTGTAAGAAAAGCTTCTTTATTCATAAGGTATTGATTCAGCATAAGTTTCCTATATATACTTTCAAGTGTTTGGGATTAGAGGGCATTAGAGAAAGGGACTGGATGTTTTACAACAGCAGTGGTAGTCGCAGTGCTGTCACAGCTGGAAAAGCTGTGCTCTGACATGTGCCGGCCTCGCACAGTCAAGCTGGAGGTGATCAGAGGCAGCCTTGGGAGACAGAAGGACCCGGCAAAGGTTTTCACATGCATCGCTTCTCTGAAAATCCATTCCTGTTCCGCCAAGGTCTTATACTATGTGACTGCCCTTAAGCATTGTGCTTAAACCTCATTGACTTCAAGGAGAATAAAACACTTATGTTTTGCTGAACAGCAAGAGACAATTGGTTAAGGGATGGGCAATAGCCTCATGCTTAACCTTGGTCCCACAGAAATCAATTAAGGTCCATGAGTACCCTCCTGACATTTCTGAGTAAGGGACTTAAGAGTCAGAATCCAGACCAGAAAGCTCAAGCAGCTCACAAAGTGTTTCACCACACATGCAGCTAAACCATCACAAAGATGAGGAGGTAGAGAATGAGGAGCTCTGAGTAAACTCATGTATGTAGCATCATTTCCACAATACACAGCAAGACATATGTGCATGCCTGCTCCTGGTATCAATGCATTTCCACCTCTACCTTTTTTTTAAGGGCCTCCCATTTTTCTGCAGAGGTAAGAAGACAATCCAAAAATCAAGTGAATAAATTATTTTGCTGTTAACAAACAACTGTTTCCTCCCTCCTCCTCTTTGTTTACCTTTTGAATGAACTGTTTAACATAAAATAAATTTTTCATCTGTTAAATTATTCAGGGGCATTTTTAAATGCTTGGGGATTTCACAACTGACTTCAATTTCAAAAGGCAAAACTTGATTTGAACTTAGTCCTGGGTGAAGGCCTTTGCTGTGATATGCTTCCACAATTATAAGTATGAAATGAAGCAGCAAAGTCATCTGAGACTAGTTGACCGCATGATAATTTTCACAGCTGGAACTGCATATGTTTCTCTTTAGATGGGAACAAGGCATGGCTTGAAAAGCTTGCTGTCCATGGCAAAGGAAACTTAACACCCACCAAAAATTCACTCTCTTCCATAGAAATGAAAGCTCTTTTTTGCCTGCCCCCCTCAGCTCTTACTTTTCTAACTCTTCAGCCTATGCATCCGAACAGCTGTTCTCCAGCATCGCCACGTAAGTCTGCAACGGACAAAATGCTCAACTGAACCCTGGCGGAAGACAACTGAGTACAACACAAGTTACTTTGATTAACGTTAATAGAAGCCAGACTGTTTATTTCAGATGGTTTGCCCCACCAGTGACACAGGGGAGTGAGTCTAGGAATGGCACACCCATCTAATTGCTATTAGATCAAAAAGACTACCCTGATGTTAACTGTCTAGAGCACAATCACCTTCATCTCAGGAAGCTGGCACTTTTCCTTCAGTTTCATGCTGCAATGGATTTCTTGCAAACCGTGTACTAGTTACCCACTTGGTTACTTTTCTATCTCCTACACTTCTCACATCGTGTTTTGTCCTTTTGAGTTTTCTTTGGTAGGCACACATTAGCCCTTCTTACAATAGTTACAGCTACACATACAAGTAAGTACACATACAAGGCTGCAATTTCGTGCCAAGTCAGTGACTTAAAAATTTTGCCCTTTCAGGATTAAATTTCTCAGGCTTGATCAGAGGCCGGAGTTGATTTTGCTGTTGCTATTTTTGTTGCAAAAATAGTATCTGTTCAGACTCTCTTTTCCTCTTTTGAAGGTCAGAAACTCAAAGTCAAGGTCAAATTTTAAAAAAATACTTTGAAAATATTCAAAGACTAGAACCAGTTTCCCAAGAATTTTACACCAATGTAACTATCAATTTCATTGACTTTGTCCTTCACACAAACCAGTATAAAGGATACCACAGCCAGCCCCCTTGCAGGTCAAATCTCAGCCTCCCACCTCTAATACAAATGACTTCCTTGAGAAAATCAAAACGAGGCTGTAAAATCCAACTTGCACTTACATGTTTAATTTTAGCAGCTGCTCAGACAACGAGCACACTATACGTGTGTCTACACGATGTGATGGACCACAGCACAGAGAGCCTTCAGCAAGCAGTGTCTGCATTAGCAGCTCAGAAGAGCCCAGGCAGCCAGGGTGTCGGAGCTGTGCCAGCCAGCCCACCGCACAGTGATGCAAGGATGCGGCACCATGTCAGCATGGTGGCATCTGCCCTTTCCCTTCGGACAGTCATCATGCCATCTGACAGAGACAGAATAGAGCTACGTTCCTCCACCACTTTATATTACATGCGCATCTTGCCTCCAGGACAACCCTTGCAGTAATATATAGCACACACGACAACAACCCATCACTACAGCAGTGCATCATCTGTTACGTTGACAAATGAGCTTCATACAAGAAACTGCAGCCACATGCTTTCAAGTAACTCCATCTCTCCCCCAACCCTTGCTCTGGCTAAAAGGAAAATAGCATTTAATATTTCAAAAGTGCTCCTGCCATGAAAGGGTTTATGACAAACACTTTAAATAATCATTTCAAATAGTAATTGGTACACTAGGTCTTCAGATGAGAGAAGAACAATCACTCTTGCTGTTACTTGTGTTATCTTGCAATGCCCTCTCCAGTGGCAAGGTCCCTGGCATATACGACAAGCTGCAAGCTGAATCTAAATGAACAGGAGCAACTTTTTAAACTCACCTCCATAATAAGCCCTCGGTCAATACAAAGCAGCACTGTCTCCTAGATTTTTACGGCTGATTTGTGACAGTTGAGGCTCTGGATTGCTTTTAGGCACCTGTTCTAGCCTCCTTCTTCCACCTCTCCACCAAGTCTTTGGACTGATTTGGACTACTGACGCTGGGTCACTGACTGCAGCTGCCTTTTGGAGAATCCCTCTTTCTCCCTCCACGACAATATAGCACAGCCTGGTTGTAAGTTCTCAGCTAGACACAAAAGCATGCATTAGAATGAAGGAGAACCTCACAGGCAAACATGGAAACAAACTCTGCTTCAGTTTAACTTTTATTTGGTTCAGGTTTAACGGGCATGGCTATGTCATGGATTTGAGAATTCAAATTGCCACTTTCCATACTGCAGATGTTTCTCATGTCAGCTTCTGGGATTTGACTATGCCTTATATTTAGCAAACATAGGAACAACAAAAAGATTTGCTCTAACTTAGGCATCTTTGCTTGAAGATAAGGATCTGCATTTTCATTTCCTTTACTTATTTTCATAATGTAGACCCAGCAAGCTGTTATTCACCAAGCATGCTACCAACAGTGAAAGCAGAGAAATGCAAATGTCTGTGAATTAAAGCAGAATCAGAGCAGTGCAAGCACACTAAGCCAAAACCAATCCTATTTAAAGGATAGAAACATGCCACGAGGTGTCCAAATATAATTGATAATATTTTTGAAATGTAGTATTTTTCCAAAATAAGCACGCATCTGTTTTCCTTCATCACCCAGAAAATTCAAACAAAAGAACAGCCTGTAATGTTCAGATGAAAATATATGCATTCCACAGTAACTTTTTTTTCAACCTAGACTTTATTATGAATTTTTTAAAAAGTCATGTTTTAGCAATACTTTTCTATCCCACAGCTCAGCTCTTTTCAACCCGGATACTTCAAAAGACATCCTAAAAAGAGAGGGTGGTCTTTTTGTAATGTTAGGGAAAAAAATAATAAAATCACTCTCTGTCATATTGGAAACATGAGAATGATTCAGAATCAAAGGAAGGGGATGTCATCAAAGGTCCTGGGAGATGATGAATAGCTTCAGGAAGGAAACAGGCTTTTTTAATGCACAGTTTAACACTGAGAATGTATGTAAATATCTAGCCTGGTTGTGCAGAGGGATGGAGGAGTTTGTGGAGGAGAATGGGAGGAGATACAATGTACACAGGAGTGTATACAGCAGTACACTGCAGATTGGGGGCTGAGTGTTTTCTTCCATGTTTTTTCTTGAATTTTGACTGTCTTTCAAAGTAAACAGCCCCAATTATATTCAGCTGGATTGACACATACAGAGCTCAAGGCTGGGGAGAAGAATATTTCAATAAGCAGCTGAGTTACTGTAGGCATGAGGACATCAAGTTTTAGTCTCACTTCCTCCTCCCCCTGACATTTTAAAATGTCAAGCTACTGTCCACATTGTTGCCTTATTTCCCACCTAGTCTGCAAGTGAGCAAGGGAAAGTTACCTGTTTACTGCATAAAAGGAACCACAGTATCACTGGAGGTTTTAAAATGAGAAATACGCGACCACAGAGGTGGGAGTAATGGCACAACTATAGGTCAGGAACTATAATGTGGTCAATTTAAAATTCTTATTTGAAAGACATAAGTTTGCAAATACCACAGTCCCGGGACAAATCGGTGAGGGTTCAGTGCTGGACAGTCTATCACACAGCACGGCAAGCCCCTAGCTCCATCAATGGCTGCATTACAGTGTCAGGCAGCACTTGCACCGCAGGGAGCTTCACTTACTTACATACTGAGGCAAGTTACAAGTTCCTGTCACCTTCAGCTGAAATCCACATGTCAGCAGCAGAGCCAGTGAGGAGCACCTCATCTTAATGAACAAAGTTCTTCTCTTACGCCAAAGAAAGCTGGTGCAGCAATGCAATATTTAAACTCTACAAAGTCCTTATTAAATGTGACAGCAACAGCTGTAGCAGCTAGAGCACTGGCAGAACAAGGAAAAGAATTAAAGCCCTTTCAAGGGCTAGAAAAAGAAAACAGGTACCATTTTAAATATTAAAATGAGGTCTGGGCTGATGGGGAATATAGATACAGTTGTGGATAGCCAGAGATCTTGGAGGTGCTGAAAGCCATTGCTCTGACCCTCCCACAACTTAATGAAAAGGAAGCATCTTTAATTCTTTCCAGTCAATATCCTCTACATTAAACTAATATATATAATTCCCACTCCTTATCTTCAGAGTATGATGGATCACATTAACCCCTCTCCCACGTCATGAGGTCCAGCTGAAACAAACCTAAGTATTTGCTTATGAAATAGACAATTCCAGTTGCGATGCCAGAACAGTGGATAGTGGGGAATAGAATTATTCATGTTTAGAAAGTGGAGAAAAAGCAGAAATCAAAAATAAAACCCCCAAAAAAGGGCATTTTTCCCTACAAGTAGAACAATACAACATCTACATTTTAGATGTGCCCAGCTTCCGTGACTGCTTTTCTGGAATGAATGCACTGATAACTATCCTTGAGGGAATGGTTGGAAATACTTCCATGTTTTACTATACTGTTTCAGTCATGTTGGCATAATCTATAGGAACTTGAATTGTCCTGTATGGGAAGCCACTAACATGGAAGAGAAATTTACCTTTGATAAGTTTGTTTAAAATATACAATCACAAGTGAATTAACTTCAGTATATGAGTAAATTATGAAACACTTCTTTGCATAGGCTGTATGAAACCTGTTAAAGATGAGGACGTAACAGGCTTTGTCATTGCTGGAGGTGTAGGCACCACAATACTAACCCTTGCGCACCACCACCTTTCCAGACTGACCTCTCTACCGTCTTTTCTTCCCACCTGCAGACTGTTTCCTCTGAGTGCAGCATTGCCCAAAGCTCTAGCACAGCTTCTTTGTCAAGTGATGGAAAAAGTCTTTTAGTTAGGAAAACAATGAATTCTCTCCCTCTGGAGAACACCACAGAAAAGCTGCAGTTTATACCAGAATGAAATTTTTGCTATGGAATGAAAAAAGGGGGCAAATGCTAACATTCCTCTTTGACACAACTCATGATTTTTTCAGAAAACTCACATTTCTTCATCAACCTGATGCTCTGGTTAGGTTTTTCACCAGTTTCAAACAGACTTTTACATCAGAAAACTCAACGAAGTACCAAAGGTCTTCCTCTCTGCCCATCCAATCCTTCCCACAGTAATTCTGAGGCCCCTTCCTCTCATATTGTCATCCACACCATGCTGAAAAACTTGAGTACCCCGCATTCCTATTTTATTTACAAATTAAGTTGCCTGTATTTCTGCAACATCCTCTGTCCCAAGAGAAGCACAATTGAAATAACATTTCTAAATCAGGTCACTTTAATGCACAGTCACATGTACATACATATATTCAGATAACAATATTCTCCTTAAAAACATCGGCCTAAACACAGTTGCTACGGCCACTTAGAGGTTACAGAGCTGTCAGAGCCCCGGTAGGGTCACACCTCCCTTGTTCCAGATGCACCTCTTTTCCCATTTAGGAAGAAAAAGAAGCATGTTAGTGTATTCCAGAGAAGTCATAAGGGCATATATGGCTTATGGCAAATTGGTTTCTTCCCTGCCAGGAACTGTAATCACTCAAGGCCCACGATGGGCAACTCAACTGTCCACAACTACTAATGTGATATGTAGTCTATAAAGATGAAAAGTCATCTGATGCTTCAATCTAGTCTGCTTCGACATAACCGGAGGCCTTTTATCATCTCAAGCCATTATGAAATTATCTCAGACCAGTTCCTGGAAGACCGGTACCCACACAAGAGAACCAGCACCAGCCAAGATAAAATAAAATCAGAGACCACACAGACCACACTGCCCTTTACTAGTATAAACAATCCTTTAGGTCCATAGCTGGGCTATACCAGAAAAAAATAGAGGATAAGAACTCAAAGCTGCCTTACAAAATTACAACTATATTGTTTATTAATTTTACTGTTAAATCATTTTGGTTTGCAATTCTGCGCTTTATATTTCCTGCACTTTCTCAGAGTACTTCAGCCCACAGGGCTTGTCATAAACAATACCTCTGAGAGCTTTTCATTTTAAGCCAAAGAAAAAGATGAAAAGTTAAATCACTTACTGTTCCCCTCCCATTGGTTGCAAATTGATTTTATTTACTGAAACATGCTTGCATTGCAAAAACTACTCAACACATACAGTAAGTAAGTCACTACATGAAAGTCTAATGTAACCTAGTAGCTACCTATCCCTTTGAAACAGACTGGAGTCATAAACACCTGAATACAAATTTAGTTGAACGTTTATTTTTCTCCTGCTTACAAGAGGTCAATCAATACTATCAAAGACAAAAAATAGCTTGGTTGATCCTGATAAAAATTAAGAACATACATTCCATGCCTGCTCCATGGTATTAAAGACAGACGCTGTAGTTAACACACCAACCGTATTTTTGTATGTCCTTTCAACTGAAAAATTCCAAGGCACAGAACAAACGTTGGTAAGTTATTAGCTTCAGTCTTCTGGTGAACTTCATAAGGGTAACATCAGAGCCTGAAGCAATACTACTACTGTCAGATCTCATAAGCTAAACAGGGTCAGGCCAAACAGGCACTTGAATAAGGCACCTTTGAGGATCACGTAAGTGCAGCAAGAAAATAATGCTGACAATTCAGTAGTGAGCACTATTCCTTCCACAGCAGAACTTTTCAGCCCATATACTCAGCCACAAGTGCTATGCAGCATAAACCAGCTCTGAAAGGTGTCAACATTGTGCTGAGAAAACATAACCCTAATCCCCAGCTAAAGTTACTACAGTTCACCTGTTAAAATTTCTCCAGACATTTCAAAAGAACTAGATAGTCATTGCTTCCTATTCTCACGCTTTTCTTACGAGACAAAACATTAGTCAAAATTTGCAATGTTTCTCTGGGAGGGTGGGAAGACTGCATTTTTAGTGGGTAAAGCAATCTGCTCACTCATGTGTATCTATTTTACCATTAGCAAAATGGTTTCAGGGGCAGCGTTACTCCATGTCTGTGCATCTATCTGCCTATCTATTATTAATAAAGAAGAATGAGCATCCAGCCTACGCTTTCATGATGAAGGAAGCCTCTTTTATATAGGAAATGAAAATGTACAGGTTTATTTCAGTGGCTGTGCTTTACCTCACTGTTGTGGGCAAAAAACCCACAATCCTATCATTTATACTAAATCACCTCCACTACTGAAAGAACAATACACTTAGAGAATGTGGCTCAGCAGCTCCCAGAATAAAAGGCAATTCTTAAAGTGGGAGCTCATATCTGACAGTTACAGTATATAGTAAGTGATTCAGCAAGCTGCAGTTGCTGTGCACAATGACGGATCATTGGATAAATGAGCAACCGTAACAAGTGTGGAAGCCTTGGTTGTCCACATCAATAAATTAGACAATACCAAATAATCAATGCTATCAACTGCAAACTGGTGATTTAGGGTTGAAGGAAAAAACCTAGATGATGTTCAAGAACATGACAGAGAACTAAGGGGCATCACAGGTCAATAAAAAACTAATGCTATTTGCCATTCTAATTACTTTGCATGTTCATGAGCTAGGAAGGCAGTTTGTGAAGCTGTAAGTAAAGTGCCAAGAGTACTGACACTATATATAATTCATAGACTGCAGCATATTGCTACATTTCTCATTGCCCTTAGAACTTGTACTTTCTCCAGGAAATATGGAGGTAATACTTAATGTTTATCTTCCAAACTCGTTTTTCATGAGCCCTATATTAACAGGTCACTCTGGTGAATGGGAAAGTCATCAATCTGGATCATCTGAGGGACCAAAAATGAAGGAGCTTTTATCCTTGTGGATATATTGCGTTGTCACTTCAACAGTGACACAGTTCACACAGCAACCGCGAATGGGCACGTGCATCCTTCAGATACTGTCCAGATCCTCAGCTTACTGACTTTGATGAGGTGCTCTTGAAACCAGCAGAGTTAGGTCAATTTATCAGGACCTTGCTGGGTGTCAGGTGAAAAGGAGATGTTAAATGACAGAACATGACTGCCTGTGTCACTTCTTCCAGGTGAATGGGCACTTGCATTGTACTGATACCTCACTCTAGATTGAATTTTCCTGTTGACTCTCCACAGACACAGAAGTTCCTGCAGATTTATGTTGGGGTTTTTGCATGGTTGAACAAGGAACACTCTGAAAGAGGCAGAGAAATTGCTCCATTTTCCAAATGTGGTAAAAAGCAAATGGCCACATTTCTCTTTCTGGATCACACTGGGTTTGCCTGAGGTAGCTAGAAAAATTAAAGTCGCTATAGAAATTAGTGGCTATTAAGTGTGCTTTGACCACAGAAACATGCTTAGCTGTCTACAGCAGTTAATGGGATGCTGCTGGCCAGACATGTAACAAGTCAGAATCCAAATCAGAGGTTTAAGATAAATACTTTACTGTAAGAAAAAGAAACCTAATATTTACAAAACAAGGACCTTGATAAAAATTAATACAAATCACATAAAATATATCAAAAGAAAACTCTAATTTTTGGCACTTCCTATATGTAGCTTTAAATAGACAGTTATTTCAGCAATGGTTTGAGAACCCAGCTGTGAAATTCATTTCCTGGTCTTTTTGTACTGTATTTGTCAGCACTTAACCCATTTCTGGCTTGGTTTCTGTCACAAAAAGGAAGGTTTCCTTTAGAAAATAAAAATTCTAGAAGATGCAATGCATCATTTATATGAAAATGCAGCAGAGGAAATGTTAAGAACAGTATCTCCTACTAAAGGTCTTTTAAAGTTTGGGACTCCCAGTAAAAACTTAATTTGGGCAGGTTTTTCCTATCCTTTGCATTTAATGAAAAAGTGATTCCCTAACTGTGTCAAGATATTGCAAACAGGGAGAAGAGATGAAGTCTTGCTATGGAAATGTGTAAGTTATAGCAGCAAGAAAATGTCACTTCAGATATGATGCAAATGTTATGTATTTTAACATGTCAACATTAGAAGGGAACAGGAAGGATTTTCTGTTCCCAAACAATCTGTAGTATCCCTCCCAGAAGTAGAGAATTTCTGCAGATTTGACTTCTTCACTTCAAGATTTCTCTCTGAATTAAAAAAGTATCTCCTTTCCACAGTGATTAAACTGTAGTCACAAGCAAGCTGCTTTTCTCTTTGCCTTTTGTTTTTGTAAATATTTTCCCCCCAACAATAGGTTTCTCTACATTTTTTTCATTTATTCTCCTTTGGACTCAAATATTGGTAAAAGTTCTGTCACAAAAAAAATGTTAAAATGTGTTTTCCAGAAGGAAAGAAGGCCCTGCTGCCTCTACAACTATAAATATAGTCCATTGGCCAATGGCATGTGCTAACGCCATGACTTAAAAAGGAAATATAAGTCACTGTGAAAATCTTACCAGCTGCTTATCCACCCTAACTGCTTACGCTATGTTTGATGAAAATCTGAAAATGCATACTTTATTTTGAGCTCAGCAGCTCTGGTTGGTTAATCATTATATCTTATCTTGTGAGATGATTAGAGAATGATACCTAAAGGCCGATGCGGCACACAGGCAGAGGTCAGGGAAGTCACAGCGTGAGCCCCCTCCTCCCTGCATCCTCCTGAGGCCAAGGCGTGAGATATGGCCTCACATCAGCCAAGGAAACAGGGTGCAAACATCTATCACCCCCTTACTCCGGAAGCATTTTGCACAGTGATTTGCTGTCCATATCACTAAGTATGGGAGGGAGTTATTGCTTATGGATAAAAATATCTTGTTAAGTACAAAATTGGGCTCTAAAGTAGAAAGTGCCAGTGTTCTCTGACTGCACTCCAGCAGCTCCCCGTGAAGTTAGGGAGAGCAGAAGTTGGGCCTTCGGCTGGAAACAGCACATTTCCTGCCAAGAGAGAGCTCTAGCTAGAGCACTCGCATGGGATATGACGGAGGCCAGGCACCCTAGGCCATATGTCGAGAGTGGAGAGGACTGCCAAGCACTGAGCATGAACTGAACATTGTCCATGGTGGGGAAAGAAGGGCTAAAGCTGCCAAGCCAGGAGAGAAAGGAAAGAAGGAAAAGCATGTTCCCGGATCCAACAGCTGCTGACAGCTTCAACACCACTTCAGATGCAATACAATCCTGTTGAACCCTAAAGAGAGGGAATTTTTCACTTGATATGTAGAGCTAAAAAAAGAGCTCTCTAGAAGGAGCAGCTGTTTCCAGGAAAAGGGAAACAGCTCCAAATGCAGCAACCACTTCCCATCCCCATCAGCACTGGCGACACAAGCATGCAAAGAGGAGTAAACCCTGAAGGCCAGGCTAACTCACACCATACACACATCACCACGTTTTACCTTGGAGTGCTTTTCAGTCTGTTTCGTCAGGAGAATTCACAGGCTGCTTTAGGCTTTCCTTGAAATGTTTTCTGCTTTATCTGAGACAACAGCCACTCTGACCCATGTTTGAAAATACAAATAAATAAGAGAGAGGGGAGCTAGCAGCTCTCACCAGATCTACTGGTCAAAATCAGCAATGAAAATACCCCTGCACTCCAAGCAACTCCCAGATCCCAGGGATTAGGTGAGATGCCTAGTGCTGCCAGGAACTAGCATCTGCATTTGGTGAAAATTCTGGCATTTCACAAGAAACTTCCTATGAAATAGCAATTTAATTTCTTTTCTAAATATAAATTAAAAAATTTTAATAGGAAATATCAAAACATCTGATTTCAGGAATGCTGAAAGATTCTAGTAATATACATTAGTAGCTACATGCATTATTAAAAATTATACATCCATAAATCAAATTAGTATCTCTTGGCTCACAAAAAAGAAGTAATTTGACAAAACAAAATAAGAAATACAAAATGTTGCAATATGATCTTTGATGTTAAAATTACATAAACTGAAATGGATGTTATTTCCACACAGTGCTCCAATTGACACGTTACTGCCTTATTTGATGATAAAACGGTGGTAACAATAGCTATTTCATTCCATCCCCAAAGAAAAGGCACTTAGACTGAAGCAATCACGGGAGGGTGAGAGCACATCCAGCCTCCACCAGGACCCAGAGGCTCTGCCCTCTCTACAGAGTGCAATGACAGGCAGAGACATCAGAGTTACTTTGGGTACCAGAAGCCATACAAACATGTTAACTAGCTCTGCTGAAAAAGCTCCTTCAGAGTTGACTTAGGAATCCCCACAGACCAGAGCTTTGTGTGACAGGCATGTCCTTAGTACAGCACCTCTTGCTGCAGAAAACTCTGCTGAATACTTTCAGTTCATCCACTTTTATTCCTTAGCCACCTGCTTTTTTACCCTGCGTCTTACACTGGCCCTGCTTTTATGTATATCCAATTCCCATCTGCACAACGATATTCAGAGCTCAGTGACCTTTTAGAGCTAAACTGTTTTTTGGATAAGTAACTACTTAAGCAATACTGAAACATTTCATAAATTCATTGCAGATTACTAAACTGCTTGTGCCAAAACATAATGCTTTTGGGATAGAATTGTAATTAAATGTTTTCAGATTTTTAAGCAAATAACAATTCTTACATTTTACATTATAGAAGTAAATCCCTTATAATCATCTGAATTCCAAAGGACATATTTCAGTTCAGTTCAAATAAGCTTTTAATTTATCTTAACACTTCTTGCTGTAGTTGTTCTGGAAATTGTCAACAGCCAAAAATGTTGTCAGTCAACATGTCGTTTGTATGATTCTGTTGCTAACACTTTATCTACTATAAACTGATAAGGCTTAGGGTGCACTTACAGATTACTACACGTGTAAATTTGTACTGATCAGCAGCCATAGATTCCTGCCAATGTGTCACTAGACTCCACTACAAATAATGTAAAAAAGCATACCCAGTTTACAGAGGCTTAAAAATGTGCATAAAAGCAACTACCACCAAATAGTGGATGTACTTTTAGCTCATATCCTCACTTATTCTGTGGTACTTTGTCTCTGTATGTCCCTAGCGCTGCTGGAGAGCATGACTAATCATTTGCATTTTTAAATCCAATTCACCTCCTTGGCTTAACAATAGCAAATCACCATCAATTGCTTGTGCTAATAAAGGGGTCCCAAACACACAAACAAAATCCAGCAACAGCAGCAGGTGTAATTTGAAAAGTGGGCAGTGTAATGTGATTTGAAAGAATTTAATTGAAAAACTATGAGCAAAGAGTGAGTTCAGGCAGAATCATTCAATTCATGTAGCCATGTGGAATAATTTGTCATTTACAACGGTCAAAACAAATATTGCTGCATAAATGACTTTTAGGAACCGCCAGGCATTTTAACAGCCTATGAAGAATATGACAGAGTAGAGGTTGAAGGAAACTTGGAGGATGGGGCTGCTGGACAGAGTGATCCAGTAATTCCTGCATGTCAGTCCAATCCATCACCAGCAGTTTAGGAAGTTGGTCAGATGGCCACCTTCTGCTGTCAAACTGGAAAATAATTCACCAGTACAAGTTCACAAATCACCTCTTTTCACGAGGAGCAGAAAGAACAAAGCAACCTCTCCCACTAGCATGGCCATGGAAAAGCACATCCCTGCAATATAGCCCCACTTGCCAGGGGACACCTTGGCCACGCTGTGAGAGCAGGACTTGCTCCTTTCTCAGGGGGGTCACCCTTTCCCCAACCTCCAACGTACATTTGCTTACATCTTCTTCTAAGCCTCTCTCCTTACAAACCAGTGTTCCAAACCAAAAAAAGAGTGCTGAAGCAGCAGGTAAACATAGCAGGTATTTTTCTCAATTGCACCTTTTCATCCCAAAAGCTATGGAAACATTGCTATGTATCAAGACAGAGTGAACTGGATCACAGGGCTGGGGAAAGCAGGAGGTTGCCTGAATTGCCTTTCAAAAACAACAGGACTTTCTATGTTTGGGGTTTTCTTTTAATCTGTTATTGTTCTTCAATAAACACTGGCATTTAACAATACTAATTAAAATGCTTTAATTTTATTAAAAACTTATAAATTCTGATATTGTTGATTATCTGTAACTTTTTATTAGTATGTCCATTTTTTTCCATGTGGGTGCACTCTAATTTATTATCTAATTAAAAACTGAGTTTCTGTTACATTTTTAGGCTTTAGAACCCTGGATCACAGTTGCTAATCTCACTTGTTTGTCCACAACAAAACTACCAAGAAGCAAAGTGAAATTTAAAAAAAAAAAAAAAAAGCTTTTTTTTTTTACATAGACTGAAGGGTTACATGTCACTTGCTAAGAGATACGTTGTTGTCATGTTTCTTCAGCAAAAAAGGCTGACGAGACTTGTTTCACATCTGTCTGCATAATATAACAAACCCATGAAGAAGTAGTGATGAAAACGCTGTTTTGTTGACAATCTATTATTGTTAAATGCACCCAAACACCAAGATTTAGGCATTGCTCATTAGTGCTGTATTGTAGCTCAGGATTTTGTCCCTATAAATACTTAGTGTCAAAATAATTTTCAAATATATTCTAGGCTGCAAGCCTTTTCCTTACAACCCCAAAGAGCTATAGCCTCTGAAGCCTTTTATCATCTTAATCACACTTGCCCGTACCTTAACCGTCGAAGCCATACGATAACATTGCCAGCCACCTACAGTACTCCATGTGTAGTCCAACTACCCCTTTCTATAAATGCCATTTTACCTGTTTGTTTTGTGCTCTGCTTGTCTACTAATACAACTCAGATCTCTGTCTTTCTTACTGTGGCCAGGCATTACCTTGATGGCTTTCCGCTTCCATCTATAACTCCAGAGATTTTTTCTTACAAATTATCCCATAGTAGCTAATACCATGGCTTAGTCACAGGAAGAAAAAATGGAGCAGGAACTCACCTTCTACCTCTAACTGAGCCAGTAAGATCTTCTGTTTGGGTCTGCAAAAGTGAGAAGGCAAGACTGGATCTGAGGAAAGCAGTGCCTGAGGACTGGCACATGCTGTCCTTGCAGCTCCCTTGCACAGCCACGGCCACTCAGGCAACTGTCCCAACACTCTGGCACAGGAAAAAGTTAAGGCAGCACCTTCTAATAACTCTGATGACTTCACTGGAATTTTGCTTAAATGACCACTGGTGTGCTAGTTTTGGCTGGGATAGAGTTAATTTTCTTCACAGTACTTAGTATGGGGCCGTGTTTTGGATTTGTGCTGAAAACAGTGTTGATAATACAGAGATGTTTTTGTTATTGCCCAGCAGCGCTTACATAGCGTCAAGGCCTTTTCCGCTCCTCACACCACCCCACCAGTGAGTGGGCTGGGGGTGCACAAGAAGATGGGAGGGGACACAGCCGGGACAGCTGACCCCAGCTGACCAAAGGGATATTCCATACCATATGACATCATGCTCAGTATATAAACCAGGGGGAAAGCTGGCCGGGAGACTGCTGCTTGGGGACAGGCTGGGCATTGGTTGGAGGGTGGTGAGCAATTGTTTTCATATGCATCACTTGTCTGTCTTGGGGTTTTTATTGTTGTTGTTGTTTTCCTTTTCATTACAATTTTTATTATTATTATTACTTCATTTTATTTAATTTCATTTATTAAACTGTTCTTATCTCAACCCACAAGCCTTCTCACTTTTACTTTCCCGATTCTCTCCCCCATCCCTCTGGGGCATGGGGGGTGTGAGTGAGTGGCTGTGTGGTGCTTAGTTGCTAGCTGGGATTAAAACACGACAACTGGATAACTAACTAATAAGAGCAGGGCTTTGACCCTAATTAAAAGTCTCACCTAGCAGACTCTACTTGAAATAAATGCTTAAGCAACACTAATATGAATACCAAATACACAGTCATTCTTCACTTAGTCCACCACTGCTCTCTTGTCTGCAATTAACTTTGATCAGGCTGCCTTGTGGGATCACATCTTCAGCAAAGCTGTTGCATTAGTCCTGGGATATCATTAACTCTTCTGATTACCTTTTCCAACAGCAAGTTAAAATGGTGCTTCTGGCTTCTGCACCTTCAAATTTTCCCGAAGCTTTCCGTTATTCCAACTTCTGCTATGTCAGCACTGCATTTATTCCGATTTCAAGTTTCAATCTTTAGATGCCCATACTGCACTTATGTATGAATATCAGTTTTTTCATATTGCCACTTCCATAACTACCAGAATCTCCAGAAAGGACTAAAACCTTCATGTACCAGATTTGATGCAACTTCAATAAAGCAAAGATCCTTCTTTTACAATCAAGAGATAAAGTGAATAACTTAATTGACTTGACTGGTATTTCAAGTATCGTGTACTTTAGCAAATGCCTGAAAGACTACAGGGAATCTAACCCAACCGCCTCTCTCTTCATGGCAGTGCAGCTCTCCTTGCTCGAGGGAGATGTGGAGTTGCCTGTTTCACTTTCAGAATAACTCTTTACTCTAATAACAATTTCAGGTTACCATGGCTGCTAGCAGCGGCCAACAGGGTCTTGCTGTTCAAAATCTGTATTGTCAGAGGAACTCAGGCACTTGACAATAAATACCAATTCAGGCATGTTAATAAGTAACAGCATTAGAAAGTTCCTGCAGAAAATAACAGTAGGCAAGATCCTTTTCTCCACATCTGCATTGCAGGCTAGCAGGGACAATTCTACCACAGCTTTGCTGGTAAGCCTTCAGCAGTATTTGCTAACAGTGATTTATAAAGATCAGCAGGTTCAGCCATCTGAGCCCTGGTCCCTCCCTAGCTCCTCCTGGTACAGTATTTTGATGAGAACTCAATTTTCAGACAGGTGAATAATGTGGCCCAGTGCAACACCAATCCCACCACAAAAAAGACATGGGCATACTGGAATGAGCCCAGTGAAGGGCCACAAAGATGATTAAGGGACTAGAGTACCTGTCCTACAAGGCTGAGAGAGCTGGGGTAGGTTGGTCTGGAGAAAAGGCGGCTCATGGGGATCTTATCCATGTGTATAAAACACCTGGTGGGAAGGTGTAAAGAAGATGGATCCAGACTGTTCTCAACAGCGCCCAGTGAAAGAATAAGAGGCAATGGGCACACAAACCGAAATAAAAGAAATTCTGTTTAAACGTAAGAAAAATCTGTTTTACTGTGAGGGTGGTTGAACACTGTGGCAGCCTTGCCCAGAGAGGTTGTGGAGTCTGTATCCTCAGATATAATCAAAACCTGACCAGACACAGGCCTGGGCAGCCTGCTGTGGCTGATTCTGCTTGAGTTGGGGGTTGGATGGGATGATCTCCAGAGGTGCCTCCAACCTAAATCTGCACCTTCCCCAGGGAAAGCAAACTTTCAGGATGTGTGTCAACAACTACACCAGTGTGTAGTTTTCTTCCTGCCTCCCATAAGATATAATCTTCAACAAGGTCCCTGAGTATGTCACGCACCTGCTCCCAGTGTGTGATCTGATCTGCCTCAGGACCCTCCACCCGCCGTGGCCAGCCACACAACACAAGTAATCCTCTGCTGGTTGTTGTATGAGTTTTCTTTGACCTCTCGCCCAGAAAGATCTAAACCCACATGCACACAAAATTCACAAACTGAAACAGAAACAGGAGGAACAAACTTGGTGAAGCACCAAGCTATAAGATAATATGCTTACATGGTTCTATGTATTACATTCGTAGTTCTAATCCGTATTTTCAGACAGTCATCTACATAAGCTTACTAGCCTACTCCAGATATCTAGAGAGATTCAACCAGCAAACACATAACATCAGATATGTCTCCCAAACACTTAAATCTGGAAAAGGTGTTTACTAACATATGTGCTTTTATAAGCTAAAGGAAATTTAATTTAACATTAATTTCACACCAAATTACAAGGGCAACCATCTCCTGGTTCTCAAGCATTTTGCAAAAAGGAGAACACTTGCATATTCCGTATTTACATCTTTAATAATTCAGGTCATAAACATTTCAATAAAACAATTAACTTTAATACATACTACAGTTAGTTTAGGACAAATTCATTAAATTGTGAAGTATGAATATACCACACTGTTCAAATAATTAAGAGAACACATGAGTTCTAGCAAGGTCATGATGAGAGGGAGAGCATAGAGTATCTGTTATCTAAAGAATATCCATCATGGGAAATTGAATTAGGTGCATCTCATTTTCACTTTGTCAAACTTAGTTCATATTCTGTTTGAAGACCAGCATGCTACCTAGGATATCCACAAGGCAGATATTATATCTTCATTTGACAGGTCTGGGGTCAGGTAGGTCAAATCAATATTTTAGAGATCTGTCCATGGTCAAAAACGGACAATAAAGAATCACATGATGTATGAATCTGGCACATAGGGAAAAGAACTCATTTAAAATGAGGAATAATGATAAGAAAAGAAAAATGGATTTCACTCAAAATAAAGAATCGTATTTCAAGAACACATTAGAAATATATGGACTAATTCAGTGTGATGTAAGAAAGTAAAATTCTACTTATCACCGCTTTAAGTAGGACCCCATCTTAATCAGTATGTCGAAACACAGGCAGAAAATACCTAACCATTTGTTTATATGGTTTTGTGCAAAAGGCTGAAAAAAAGTCAATTGTTTTCAGATACTTGCAAAGTTCCACAGACACCAAAGGCAAAATAATAATTATAGATAACATACAGTATAGTGGAATGGAAAGGGATCAGGAATATATTGGTAGGAAATACTATTTTACCCATTCATTTCTGGTACTTGACAAAAAGAGACAGAAAAGTACTGTTGACTACATGGACTCAGAAACATACAATGTATGATCTCCTGATAAGCAGGTTGCTTCCCCCCTGACAATCCAATGTTCCTAACTTCATTCTTGGAATAGGTTGTGCCACACTCTTCACTAAAACAAACCCTAGACTAGAGAAGTTGATCATCACAGATTAAACCAAAGCTTAAAAATATGGAACAATCGCTCAAAAAAAAAAAAAATTAATGACTCAAGATGTCTCTTTTGGCTGTGTTTTATTCTAGGACAAACCTCACCAAAAGCCTGTTTTACAGATTTAGTCAACATTTCCTCTGTTTAGCACTGAAGACAAAACTGGAGTCTGAATTACTTCCAGCACACGGGGTGGACTTAGGTCCTCTCTACCTTTTGCTTTATAACCAGCTTTTCCAGCTTTTGTACAGAGCAAAAGGTAGAAGTAGTCTTCTGTGGAATTTTATAAGATCTTGATATAAATTTCCCCTAGTTTGGGACTGCTCAGCTATGACTTACCTCTCTCAAATAGACACACTGACATGTGTAAACCACTTTTCCGTATTATTTCAAAGCTTTATTTTTTCTATTGGCATAGAACGAAGATTCTTACCAGTAACCTTCAATTCAACTGTTCTTCGTATAAGCTTGCCTTCAAACTTCAGTTCACAGGTATAATTTCCTCCATCTTCCTCCTGGACCTCTTGTATTAAGAGAGTATTTCCCTTTTGAATTACAATGCTTCTCCACATTTTTGGCTTACATTCCTGCAGAAAAAAATCCATTGCCAAAATTACCCAGCTTGTATGATACAAGACAGTGTTGCCTGATCAGATTTTCAGTATTATACACAAGTAAACAACCATCTCAATACATTTTGCAATTCAAATTCAAATATATTTTCAGAAAGCACAGAGATCTGAAACTGGAATTAATTTGAAGACAGAAATTAAACACAAATGTTTTTTAAGGTTCAGTAATTCCCATGGGCCGTGTTTAATACATGGTGCCCTGAAGCAATGGTTAACTGCCAAGACCTCTAGTTCAGGATGGACCATTAAAGTACATCTCTGTTTGAAGGGAGTAAGGACAATATCTGTTAACAGTTAGCATGAAGGCAAACTTTACACCCAGCCTCAGGCTAGAACCATTTACCTAAGGAAGAAAACAGGAGAACAGCAGCAGTTTTGTGAGCAAGAGAATTCAGGAAGCCTTGTTTCCTTATGCTCTTGTTCTTATCACTGGCACCTGATGAGCTGTGATTCAGCCTTTGCCCCTGACTGGGCTCTTTGTAGCATCACCCCCATGTGCATCCTCTGATGGAGTACATGGTACTGATGGCCTGCAACTCTCACTGACTTTGCCAGGCAGACCTTAGCTGTTATTTGGCAGATTTAGGTTCATCACTATGAATTGTGGTCCTACTGGAACAGCATTTGAGTCCTTCTGTATAGCGTGTGATACAGTGCCAGAAGAGGCTCTCCCCTTCCTAACATACTGTGTCCTTGCAGCCAGGTCAGTCACTTTCTATGCTAATGATACTCATGATTGAATACCTCTTGGAATGCTCTGAACTAAAAGCACAGGCATGAGTGATCATTGTCTCTTTAAAATGATACCTTAAGATTATATTTTTATTGTCTCTCAATAACTTTAACATCAAGCCTGTTCTGCCTGCAAACAAAATCACACATTTCTCAGGTCTCTAAAACAGTCGTTACTCCCAACAATTCTGGAGGCTCTGGCTAATTCTCTACCCAGAGCACACAAAGCAACATTGGGCCTGAGTACCTTTAATGCCCCTCTATTCTCTCTCTCAAGGTGGCAACATGGAATAAGTTCTCAGACTGCAGCTAACAATCTCGCACCAGTTACATCAGGCTCAGCAACTTCAAAAGATTTGTGTAAATAGCCCAGACCTATGCCCCATTTTCTGCTGGTCTGCAACAGCAGTGCCAGAAATACAGCAAACAAAATAGAACAAAGCTTTCTCTTAAGAAAACAACCAAACAAGACAATACATTGACATGCAAATATATTGCATGACAGCAAAAGATCAGAATGACACAAACATTATTTTTTCATGGGACTCCATACTCATTCCAAATCCACAGTGTCAGTTTCTAAATTAAAGGATAATAATAAAGAAATAAAAAGATGGGACTGTGAGCTTTTGGCCTTGCACTTGAAAATGGAGCACTGAAGCATTTATCCCTACCCCTAGCAGGCCAAATTCAGTTACAATGTGGTCAGATTTTGAATACCAAAACTGCAATTCTACTGCAGGCAACTGAGTGTTCAGGTTATCTTTCTGTTTCCAAAGTACAGTTGTAAGGAAAGTGTAATCTTGTCTAGTCAACAGATTAGTTCAATCCACAAAACTAAAAGCAATAAAGGGGAGAAGCTGGAAAATCATAACAATTTGTATTTTAAGCATCAAAAATGGCCGAGAAACAAACCAATTAAAAAAAAAAATCTAATTAGTCTTCATACTGTGGAAACAATCTAGATTTTACTGTCAGAGGTCTGCTAATTTCTCTAAAAAGTTAGGTGCTCAGTGGTATGACTGTTGCTTGTTTAACCAATTAATTGATCTTTTCTGCTTTTGCACCATGTTTACCTGCTAGAAGAATCTGAAAGTTTCTTTTTCTAGCCTATTTATTCTCTTTAGACATCTTAAATATTTTGGGTTTTTTCCCCCCAATAATTAAGTTGAGCACTATTATGCTTCTTTTTCTCTTCCTTGAAATTTAAGTGGCAGCACTTCAACAACTCTGTTTTTTGTAGGGTAGATAACAACTACCTGTCCTTCACCTGACATTTGATTGTTTTCACAGCCCTTCCTTCAACCCAGAAGTAGAAAAGAGATGGTGGAAATGGATTAAGACTCCCCATTCTAGATGTAATATACCTTTCTTCCTCTGTCAGCTGATTTTTCATGAAACTGCTCTTACTGTTAAAACCCATTCATTCAATCATGCCTTGACACATACATTTATTTCAAAAAAATCCTTATACTTCCTGTCAAAACAGTTCTAAGAGGAGTAACAGAGCTGCCTGTATATCAATGGCATTAATTGTGGAAATCTTTAAAAATAAATATTTCATGCAGTGTAATTCTAGCCAGAAGTGAAGTTCATACTACTGTTAAAACAAATCCTCATGGCAATGTTTTATTACTTATCAGGTGTGTATGTGGAAATCTATTCAGGCATAATTATTTTAAGACTGTGTTTAAATTACAGTTAGCTGCCTGTAAATTGATGCAATTATTGGCTCAGATTCATTAATCCCTCCACATAGAGAAGCCTTCCAGAAGGCAGGGCAAGTCCTGCACACGGTGTGTGCATTACTGTCCTGTCTGATGGTATTTTATCAGTCACAAGTCCAAACTCCCCAACTACCAGCGAACTGGCAGGTTCTCATGAACACAATGATTTCTCTTTTCAGCCAAAGGTATAAAGAAGGAACCTCGACGACTTCCTCATATTTATTTATTTACTGTTCTATTTTGGACAACTTATGCTCTCCCGCAGATGAAGACCTTCTCTAAATATTTTAGCATAATGAAAAGGAATTGTGCCCAATGCCTCTGGGGCAGATTTACACAAGAAGATGGCCGATTACACCTTCATGTACATGTCAAACTCAATCACAAAGGCAGAAGGGAAAATCTTGAGGATCCAGTGTGCTATGACTGGAAACAGATGCCTTCTTCAGAAGGTGAGGGTCAGATCCTAAAGTGGAATATCACTTTACAGTGTTCTTCGGGAGAAGGGACTGGCTCTTTGTTACACACGTTGCCTCACACAGCACGATCTTAAGTCCCAGACTGAGGTTTGTAGGGGTTGCCCCAGTACTCATCAAATTATTTTGAAATCCAAGTAATTATATATTTTCTAGAAACTGGACTTACACTCTTTCAAATAGGCAGAATTCTAATAACTATTAGTACCATAATACCCTCTAGAATATTTTTCCAAAACCCCGTTTCAGGAATAAGTTTCAAGGGATAACCTGACATATATACCTTCCGCATAACATTAATATTGACATTTCACATTACTGAGCTTCCTGACTCAGGTCCAGATAACATAGGTGTTGTCTAAGAACTGAACTGAAAGCACCTTATTGTTAGTTATGGATAAGGAGGTATATGTTGTAGGTTATTCCACTAATGTCTCTTTTCATTATGAAGCCAGACTAAAGATTGTCAACTTTGACTGTCTCACTGTTATCATCCAACCACATCAATTCTGTTCAATTTCACCACAGTGATGACTTGTCAGTCAGCTGTCACACTCCAGCCTGGTGTCACACATCTGTGTGTGCAACCCAGATAACACGTGTGGGTATATGGAACAAAGACCCTTTCGTTCCCTTTCCTGGTCAGCACAAAGCATCGTTGATGTGGGGTTGTCCTTAGACTGATTTCTGCTCCATGACAGCTGAAGATTATTCCTGCCAGACTATTTTTGCAGTGTGCTCTTGCAAAAAAATGAGATCTTCAGTGATCTGGTGTTCAGTGATACCTAGGTAGATAGGGCAAGAAACACCTTCTCTCTGGTACCTTCTTTTCTCCAAGATTTCAGACTTAACTGAATACATATATTTTATGTATGAACAGTACTGCAGGTATCCACCCATAGGCTGAAAGAAACAGCTTCAATGGCTGAAAGAAAAACTTTGTTTATACTAACAGTGGGCACACGTTTTGTTACTATAAGATAGAACATGTGAGATTTCTGCAAAAAATAGAAGTAGATGACAACTTTTATAATTGCTCTTTTCTGACGCAACCTGCTAAGGAGGAAAAAAATCTGCAGCTCTGCACATATGACTTATTTCACATAAAATAACTATCTTTAAAGAACGTTATTAAGGTTGGCAAATCAAGCACTCAAAATTTAGGATTTAACTAGTTTGTGTGTGTCTGTCTTCATTACCTGAATCAAGTTTGCCCTAAACTCATTCTGCCTTTTTCCCTACAACCCAAACTCTTTTTTCCACAGACCCCACTGAGCTCTTCCTCTTCACAGAATCACAGAATTATTAAGGTTGGAGAAGACCTTTAAGATCATCAAGTCCAACCATCAACCCAACACCACCATGCCCACTAAAGCATGTCCCACAGTGCCACGTCTACATGTTTTTTGAACACCTCCAGGGATGGTGACTCCACCGCTTCCCTGGGCAGCTTATTCCAGTGTCTCACCACTCTCTCAGTAAAGAAATTTTTCCTAATATCCAGTCTAAACCTCCCCTGGTGCAACTTGAGGCCATTTCCTCTCGTTCTATTGCTAGTTACATGGGAGAAGAGACCAACACCCACCTCACCACAACCCCCTTTCAGGTAACTGTGCAGAGCGATAAGGTCTCCCCTCAGCCTCCTCTTCTCCAGACTGAACAACCCCAGCTCCCTCAGCCACTCCTCATTGTGCTCCAGACCCCTCACCAGCTTTGTCGCCCTTCTCTGGACACACTCCAGCACCTCAATGTCCTTCTTGCAGTGAGGGGCCCAAAACTGAACACAGTATTAGAGGTGCAGCCTCACCAGTGCTGAGTACAGGGGCACGATCACTTCCCTACTCCTGCTGGCCATGCTATTTCTTGTTCCCTCTGACTCTCAGCTCTTTATTCTTCTCCATTGTTTCTTGCAGCAACTCGTACCCAAGGGCTTTTCAAATATCAGACTTCAGTCCGGTCCAGGCAAGGGTAAAATTTGCCAGACCTTGCCATGGTTTTAGTACCTGATGTCTGCCTGACAACCCATATTTTAGTCATTCTCCTGTTTTCTTGGGGAGCTACAGAAGCACATCACCTATATATCTGCTGCTGAAAGTGGCGTGCGGTACTTGACAGTCCTTGGAGAAGGTACAGCCACCCAAGCTACCTGCCAAGTAGTCAAAGTATCTAACAGACCTCAGGTAAAATTACCAGACCTCAGTAAATTTACTCAATGAACCTCAGCAAAAGTAAACGCATCTCTGTGAAATTACCCAGCAGACTTCGGTAAAAATGAACAAGTCTTGGCAAAATTACTCAACAAACTTCATAAAAATTAATTGGGTAACGCTACTGAAGTTGGTGGTGCTGATACACCTTTGGCTCCATTGTAGGTTGCCTCCCTTTGTTTCTACTACACTATCAGGTAGGGAGACATCCCACCAAGGTGGGAACTGGTACAGAGGCACAGTGGTTTGGCAGCATGGTATTGCTATCGGAGGAATCATGCGACCTCCTGCACAGAACATCCTCATTGATGCTGACTTCTGTTGGACAATGACCATGCTGGGGAGTTTTCCCTGTACTTTAGTCTTACTTCTGTAATACTGGGAAAGCATGCTTCAGACCAGTCACAAACCACTGCAGGCTCAGAAAAGGCCATCTCTATGCCTCAGAGTGAAAACAGTGGAAGTTTTGTATAGTTTCAGCACAATAGCAGCAAGACAGCAATAGTTACCTTGTACCACACCACATCTGGCTCTTGACTGGCTGTTTTGTAATCCTCAATATCAGGACAGGAGATTGTCTTTCTCTTAGTGACTTCTGATTTTTCCAGATATCTGATCTTGCTGTTGTAGCAAAGCCCAGATTCATTCTCAGCTACCGTCAAAGACATGGACACCTTCATGCAATATGTTGAGTTTCTGCAGGAACAGAAAGATGTTTTCATTTATCCTACCTCCTTTTTACCATGTTTGTTTCAGCACAGTAAGTTTCTTTGTTAAGCTCTCATATTCACAGACACTTCAGCGACACATTCAAATAGTGACTGTCATGCTGTTTGTTTCCAACACAGAGGTACTACTAGAAAATGTAAAGGCTCATTTCTGATTTACTATGAAGAACCCTGTAGAAATTTTGTTGACAAGTGATCTAACGCAGCACAGCAGCTCTTTTGAGCTTGCAAATCTACGAACACAGTAACCTGTTGGAATCTCAAATGTTGGTCAGGAAACACTGTCCCGTTTCCTCTGTGTGTCACACACACTCCTCCTCTCCCACCTTCAGGAGATTTCACTCCAGGAGACAGTGCTATACATTTGAGAAGAAGGGTTATGTGCTGGATGTTAAAGCACATCATGCAGGAAGAATTCCTCCCCCTGAAAGAACTGCTACATAAAATCCTCCAACATGTGATACTGTGGTAGGTTGACCTGGACCGGCTGCCAGCCACCCACCCAGCTGCTCTCTCACTCCCCCTCAAAAGGATGGGAAGGAGAAAATAAGATGAAAAGGCTTGTGGGTCAAGATAAAGACAAGGATATCACCTACCAATCACCATCATGGGCAAAACAGACTTGACTTGCAAAAAATTATTTTGATTAATTGCAAATTAAAATAGGTTTGGATGGTGAGAAAGACAAAAAAGCTAAAACACATTCCCCTCACCTTTTTCTACTCTTCTACCTCTCCCTCCCCAAGTGGTGCAGGGGGTGGGAATGGGGGTTGTGGTCGTCCATAACGGCTCCTGTCTGCCACTCCTTCCTCCTCACACGTTCCCTGCTCCAGCGGGGGCCCTCCATGGCTGCAGTTCCCGTCAGGCAAACCAGCTCCCCCGGGTCCCTCCACAGCCGCAGGGGAGTCTCTGCGGGGGGCCTGGAGCCCCTCCGCCCTCCTCCCGCCCGGCCCTCGGTGTCGCAGGGCTGTTCCTCACACTTTTTCCCTCAGCCCTCGCCGACCAGCAGCGTTCTGCCCTTTCTCGAACGCGCCTTCCCCGAGGCACCGCCATCCTGGCTGAGGGGCTCAGCTGTGCCCGGCGGTGGGGCGGCAGGAACCGGCTGGAACCGGCCGTGTGCGGCACAGGGCAGCCCTCAGCTCTCCTCAGAGAGCCCCGCCGCCAGCGCCTGGGCACGGGCACCCAGTGCAGATACGCAAGAAGTCAGACTGGTGATTACACGGATACATTTTGGACTTAAAATCTTGGAAAACGTAATCCCTTAGCACTTCAAACCATTGCCTGCTTTATCACCAAAGAACCCTGGCAGAGTTAAATCCAGGCCAGCGGATTGTGAGCTACACCTAGTTGTTCTTAATATCAGGGTAGAATAAACACAACCAGTCCAGCTCTCATGCCTCACAATCATGAAAACAGGATTCAATTAAATTCCTTCAGGCTTGCACCTTTAACAGAGCTATCAGACACACAATAAAAAAACCCCAAACTGGTGTTTGTCGTGGTGTTACTGTGAAGCGTCTGCACTTTGCACAGGATCGTTGCAACCCAGACTGTCAGCTTCTGCCCTTCATCAGGTGTGATGGCAAACAGAGTCCTTTAAAAGCAAACTACAAAATACAAGCAACAATATAATGAGGCTCTTCCTCCCATCATGCATCATTTTGTCATTTTAATTGACTGCGCCACAACCAAAAAGGCCTGGAGTAAAACCGACGTGCTGGGTGGTTACCCCCATCAAAGGGAGTTGTGGAGAGCTCTTGCAGGAGATAGTGCCGCTTTGCCGCTGCCTCTTCCATCGCAGCTCTGCTGCGAACTGGTTTAGCTGAGGCAAGAGGGTGGCGGGGCAGACAAAACCTACCCTGTGCGCCTGGGACGTGATCCGTCAGTCAAACCCCGACACTAATGATACCGGCTGTTTACTCCCTCCAGTTAGACTCATGACAATGCTTCTAATTTAAAATAAACAAACAAACAAATTCCAACATGCTCCACAACAAATCTTTTCTTGCGCAACATTTCAACAACATGTCACCTTGTCAAGCGAGCCTGTAGTTAGGAAGAAAATAAAAAGGTCTGTAGGGACACTTCATCACGGCACTAAGCTCCACGCTAAACAAGCGCTGGCAAACCACTGTGGAAACAGCTTCTTGTCAAAGGTGTGCCATGAGCAGGTATTTGCAGAATGAGGTATTTGCAAGGCCAATCAACAGGCAATCTTCAGAAACCTCCCGTTTTCAGCATTGTTAGTCTTAAGTATTCAGCAGAACCACAGACTTCCCCCTTCCTACTCCCTTCTCTTCAAAATGCCACCTGTACATTTATGTAGTAAAGTCGGTGGATATTTTCTCTGTCCCTCACCTCAGAGTGGAAAGGCTCACTTTGCACACTGCCACAATGTGTTTCAGTTGAGAGGCTATAAAAAAGTCTCATCTTCACAAACTGCACGAAATGTATTATTTTACCTGAAACAAAAGTTCTCTGGACTGAAAAAAATGCATAATTTTGGGTGGGCTTTTCAGAAATACTTATATGATTTAGGGAACATAAGTCAACTTTCTCCCAAACTACTTGCTTTTGAAAAGGGTTACCTTTTTTGTAGGAAGACAACAAAGCATATTTGGAAAGTCTCAATGCTTCCTAATACAGCACTGAAAATACACAAAATATGGATACAACCACTCACTATAATCAATAGTAATTAATCAGTAATCATTATTTAACTTTCCTGAAGGATTACAAGTATTACTGAGTGCAAATAAGGTCACATGCACACAGTAATAATGATCTAGGCTAATCAAGAATAACGACTTAGAATAGTTGTCCGTTACTTGGTGTTATTTAATAGTGCTGTATTTTCTGCTAACAATCTTGCATTATTTAGATTGCATTTTGAACAGCGCTGGAGGCTACTTCTATTTAAAATGCTTCCTGGAACCATGACCTAAAAATGTAGTATTCTGTTCATTAGTTACAATTAGAATTGAGTAGAATTGAGAAAACTAAGTGCCTGGTGAGCACTATCACTTTTGTTCACACTCCATGACTAAGACAATAAATCTATTCAGGCTGATGATGAAGAAAACCCTCACTAAGCCAACAGCAATAGACTTGAAAGCTTTATGAATGCTTCTTCATCAGCCACTCACGTTAGTGCTACAGCTGGTAATTCAGAAAAGGGCAACAATTCCAGTGAATGAAGCAGGAGCCTTCCTTTAACCTAGTCAGTTTGGGATAACAGTTACGTTTCAGTCACGTGTAAAAGGAAACAGCAGTTTGATCAGCCTCGCTGTTTTTCTCAACTTTGAGGCAGAAGTCTGGGAGCTGAAGATTGTAGAAGATGTGAGCCATTCCTCCCTGCGCCAGGCAAGCTGTTCCCCAGGATGGTATGGATTTCATCACTCAGTCCTCTGAGCAGGTGATGGGTCCGTGCTGACTTTTTCTTGGAGACCCCCACAGCTACCATTTTTCTGTCAGCTCAGATGTTATGAGACAGAGCTTCCTAAAAAGATACATTTTCTTTGTTTTAACCAGAAGATTACCATGGAATTGACCATGTTCATTCTATGCGGGAATTAGTAGATGAACCTGTTAATTTTCCCACACAGAAAAAAAACCTTGCAATTTGAATTGTAATTTGCGAAAAACATGCATTTGGTTTCACTGGCACATGGGAACGTGCTGTCTTCACTCCCTTGTGGGGCCTGGGGCGTAAAGGGGCTCTCTAGAAGGTGACAGCTTGAGGGAGAACTCAGGAAGGGTATCACAAAGCAGTCAATGGTCACTACAGCATTGTTTTTACCACCTGGGTAAACAGACAGGAATATTATGGTGCTGGCCACCACGCAGGTCACTGAGGTGATGGGAACTCAGCTACAGAGGTCCCTCAGGAAGCCCACAGAGCTGCTGTGCTGGGAGGGATACAGCGCTCCTCTCCAGTTGTTTTCAGGACCTCTGTGTCCACAAGGGCTCTCCCTGATGAGCTACATTTGTGTTGTTCATAGTAAGGGTCTTTTTTTTTTTTTCTTTTTTGTAAAGGTGTGGAGACTGACTAGCATGAATCCTACATTTATTGCTTTTCTTCTTTTAAAAGCTAAACAGATGGCCTATGAATTATAAAAAGGAGGATCCACTTTCATTTTCAGTACATGATCATGGAGCTTGGTGGAGGAGGACAATGCTCCCAGCAGTTTGCAGACTGGCAGGAAAGGTTATATGACCATATTTAATGAGGAAAGCTGGAACACGAGAAGAACAATAGATAACAATGGCAAAGCTGGTAACCCGGGTTTTGCTGTCATAATCGGTGGCTGAGGAAGGAACTTCCCAGTGGATGAGGAAGATGCTGGAAGGCTTGCAGTAGTGATCTCAGTATTGTGAGACCAGGTAAGAAGAGTTGTATATAAGTAGAGAATATTTGAACCCAAATGAACCTGGCAGACTGCAGACAGCCCACTTTCTACTTGTAAAAGATATAAGCCCATGAGTCTGAAAGTGGGTCTTTTCTGAAAGGTTTCCAAACCATTCATTTTCCAGGGGAGTCAATTTCCAATGGAATCCATTTCTATAGGAGGTAGTAGTGGTCATATGGGGAACAGGAAGAGGGAAGAAAAGAAATAATCACTCCATAGTACAAAAAAAAAATATTAAGTGTCTTATGTTTTCACACTGAAACTAAGATTTGTAATTCCCTATTTCAAGGGACTAGTTATAAACTGGGCCTACTCGCTTGACTGGAAATGTGAAGAAGGGTTTAGCTTTGCCAGAGTTTGCAAAGCAGTTTCCTTTGCTCTGGTGGCAAGGCACTTGTAATCCCCAGGCCACCTGGAACTGGCTCTGAACCACAAACTGAAGCCAGCTTAGAATCCAATAGAAAACCACACGGAAAACCAAGGGAATTTAACAGGTCTCAAAACAAAAGCAAGCAAAATTGTGAGTTTGGCTTGACTTTGAAGCAAGGACAAGAGGGAAAAAAGCAGGATATAAAGAAATGGATAAGAAGGACATTTGAAATTGAAGTGTCAATCCCTAAATTATTTTTCATCTTGTTTTGGATTAAAGACAATGCATCAGCCCTAAGGCTGAATTCAAATTAGAGGAAATATTCACTACTTTGGAAAAAACTTTTTTGGCATTTGTGTTTCTGCTAAGTGAGGGTGGTTTGCTAAAAGGGTCAAGTAAAACAATTTTGTCTCTAGTATGTACAGAACCTTCCCCCCCGCCCCGTTTATCGATTTTCTTATAAAGAGGAAGGAGGCAGCAAAGTGGTTGAGTATTTTATATCTACTAGATCAAAAAAGATCCCTAAATTTGAATTGCATATTTATACAAGAGGATTTGCAATTTTTTTTTTCCCTGCAGGTTCATTTTTCATCAAGTGTTGGGGTTTTTATTACATTCTAAGACTTTGGTCTTAGAACAAAGACTATGGTGGTAGATCCAAAAGCTGGGAAGTGTATTTATCAAAGCAGTGCTCAGGGAACAGCACAGCTCAGACTCAAATCTCTCCCAGTGTACCTAAACACTCTGGCTGGTTTAATGACATTTTCATTGGCTCGCTGAAATACTGATTGCAGGACTGTATAGGTCAACCTTTACATTCATCTTTGCTCGTTCTGAGTTAAAGCAATAACAGTAATAACTACACCACAAAACATCTTTGTCCATCTGAAGGTCCACATCAACTAATGCTCTACCAGACCCACTACCAGCTGCTATAAGAATGTGCTATGTTATCAGCTTTCAGACTTAATTGAGCATTTGATTGTTTTCCTCTCTCTTCATGAGAATTTTATAAATTTATTCCTGTCTAAATTTCACACTTCACATAATGGTTACCAAGCAGTTTCATTGATATCTGAGCTTGTTTTGCTCAGATCAATGAGGTCATGGTTTGGTGATCTGCTTAAAGAAAAATTAGTTATTTATTATAATTGGTTTTTTTCAGATCACACAAACGTAACATCTTTCCTAAAAACAAATGGATTATTACCCACTCTTCCAAGGTTTCATTCAAGTGCTAACTTATTTCTCGGTGACTACCACTGCCACATGTCTGGGGTCATTGTCTGGCAAAGATCAAATTCCCACTTATTGTGTAAATCACTCTCAGAGGTTACGAATCACAGATCCTTCAAAGTTTTTTTGAATTTTTTCTTCTTATCAGTTTCCCAAGTGAGGGAGCAATGCCTGAAGAGGAACAATTCAGCAGTTGGCTGGCACTGCTGTAGTTGCTCCCTGAACCATAGGCCAAGAGGTGCAGTGATTCTGCAGCTTGTGTGCGTGGTACCTGGCCTTGGCACAACTCCAAACATTCCTATCTTGTATTTTGCTTGCTCGTTGCTGTTATAACTGTAATTCTAATACCAACTCCTATGCATGATAAGGAGAAATCCTAATCCCATGTTACCTCTCCTTTAATGTCTGACTGGTTTTCAAGATCCTACTAGTAAAAGAAAACAACATCATGAAAGTATGATCTCAGAAAATGAAGTGCTAAAACAGTACGATGTTACAAATCCAGTGTTCTTGCATCATCTCTGCTTTCTTTGATTCTCCAATAGAGAGCTGCATTGTGAATCCAGATAGAAGTACCATTCAGGGCCACATTCCCTTCAAGTAGAAAAAGTATTTGTGCTGAGCTAACACATCACTCTTTAAGAATTTTTATTCTTTCTGTAGTTCTTTTCTCCTAAGACTCACTAGAAACAAGATGACAATTTGAGCTTGACTAAAACATACTAGATGTCCCAGAGGCCCATGTTCTACAATGAAGAACGGCTATACCATCACTATTCAAATGAAACAACTTCTGAGCAAAGTCACTGAAAGGTAATTTTAAAAGGCTTGAAAAACAGATAGCCAGGGATGTCTCCTCAAGTTAACCATCAGGAATACAGTTCTCACCAGAGGGACTTAAAAGCAAGACCTGTACTCCTTACTGTGAGTTTAGCCCTATTTAGGGAATTTTTGGGCTTCCTGGATACTGGGACAGAGAAGAAAAGATGTTCGGATCTGGCAGTTGGGTAGAGCTTCTCACAGTTGGGTTTCTCTCACCAAAGCTTAGATCTAAGTTTAAATTAAAGTTAGGCTTCAGCTAACATTCTCAGTAAGCGGGAAATGTGACACAAAAATGTCAGGATGTGCCTAGTACAGTCAGTGGTACAGCCCGCAACAGCAAGATCATGATTTGAAAATTCAGGGATAATCTCTACTATAATGTTTCTGAAGTCTCTCTGAGAATAGTAAGTGACAGCCAGCTGGATTTGCACATGGTTAGGGGTCAGGAGGAGCTATTTCTTCTCTGGTTGTCTTCACACACACATGCACTGGTCCTGCTGACCTCTGCATCGTGATAGAAGCAATTGAAAAACAAACAAATCAGCAGTCAGTCATTCCAACAGGGACTACTCGGGCACAGAGGGAAAATCTTCTAGCATTTAATTTGAATCACACAGGTCAACCATATTTCTTGGTTTTGTTTTGTTTTGGTTTTTTTAAAGCCTTCAAAAATGTTAGTCATTAGAAATGAATATATGAAAATATAATACAGAACATAGAAGAAATGCAGAAACCAAAAAAACCACCAGGTTATCTCAGCATATCACACCTAAGTTCATGAACTATCTGGTCTCTATCAGCTTCAGCACATCCTGTTACAGCAGAAGAAATCCTGTAATTGGCTGGGTTTGCTCTCAGGGAAAATTTCTTCCTTGCCCTGAAGAATTGCAAGGCAGCAAGTTGCCCTGAAGTTTGCTATTGCAAATGACTAAGCCCTTTTCATTTAATTCCTAATAATTTTCTATTAGAACTCTGGATATTACTGTTAAATTATACTGTCTTACTGAAAAGCCCCATTACAAATGACATAAATCTGAGGCACAGGGACAACTGCTCCCAGGGAAGTATTAAGAAATCCCCTTCAAATAATTTTGTATTTGCAATACTGTGTTTCTGAGAGCATTGAACACTTTCTCCTTTATTTCTTCCAACCCACACAGTGGGTGAATTAGTGTGTCTACTCCTCTATTTTTTTTATTAGACATCTAGCACGCAAAACGAAAGTTGCGTTCAGGATACCCATCAGACTTGTCTGCATTGCTAAACCTCACTGATTTTGTTGCCTCTGGCAACAAAACCTGTGGAGCACATCCTTCTTCATGCATGTAAGTCCTATTTGTAGATGCAATGAGGAAAGGCAAGCCCTCCTCAGTTTGTATATGGGCAACTGAGCATGTAAACCAGTGGATCAGCTATTATCTCATAGTGTATACAAGGAATGCTATCATGAAGAATCATGAAGTGAACGTCCTTATGCCAATTTGCATTGAGAGCTGTTTGAGTCCTGCAGCTGAGTCCTCCTGGCTGCACCTTCCTTTACGTGTTTGCCAGAAATTAATTAATTATTACCAAATACCAGTTTAACTCCCTATGGTTCTGTCACCTTGTACTTTGGGCATGATAGATGTCCTCAGGAAACCTTCCATTTGTCTGTCCACTCACAGGACACATACAACATTGTCTACTGACGTGTTATAGTTACAGCTGGCTTGACATGGGTTTCAACAGGAGTGGTACCTGGGTAAGCACATTCTCCTCCATTGTTATTTGGAGAACAGAAGGGAAATGAAAACTCTCTGACATGTTGGAGAGGAGATGGCTGAGGAGGACTGAACAACAACATCTCGGCAATAGGTCTCCTGCATGCAAAGTTGACTGCATGAGGAAGCAGTCACTCCACTTTGCATCCTTTCTCTCCACCAGGCAAGGTTTGAAGCCCACCAGGGAATGCACTTCTTCCACGAGCAACTAGTGACAGTGAGCTCAAATGTTACCGATGCACTGCAGGACATTAAGCTTTCATTATGACAATCTTTTGGGACTAGAAGGTAATGCCAGTCATTTTAAAGGTATCTAAAGCTGGGATTTTACTATTAGGAAAACTGAAGGATACACAATATTCTCCTCCTTGTGCATGCTGCTGTAACAGGGAAGTTGCTGGATGCTCTCCAACCACAGAGCAACGTGGGCATTTCTGCTTGAAGCCCTGACTGTTCCTGCAGCTTCTCATCAACAGTAAACACTGGCTTTCAGAAAGACAGAGGATGGGTATTCTCTCTTTTAAAGCTTTAGACAAGGAAGGTGAGTGAGTGGAAATATACATATCACCAGGGAAAAGAAACAAATCTTTGTTTTTCTGCAAGTGTAAGTGTCAAAAGAACAGATAGAAGTGATTTCTCTCAATAAAGACAATGTTATCAAAATGATTTGCAGGAGCACCATCAGTTTTTATACAATTCTAGATAGAAAAGTAGAAGCATTCTGATTCTACTTTCCCCTGCACTTTGATAATGCCAAAACATTATATCTCAGTAAGTTAAATTTTATCATGAATCATACTGACTTTATATTGTATCCGCTCTAACACGGTATTCAAGTATTGAATACCATATATCACAGGGATTTTGTTTATACAGAATCAGTCACTTTTAATGCGGAAAATGTCACACACACTTTTAATGTGTGACATTTAATGTTACTGTCATAGAGAGCCTGGAAAGACTATGCCATGCTAAATCCATGCACTTGCTCAAAGTGTGAAATCTGGCTAACTTCTACAGACATGCCTGGGACAGTACAGCCATGAAAGCTGATCACGTACCAGTGTGCAATTCTGAGAGGTAACTATGAGATGTGTAATCCATCAGCTACTTAGATGTGCTCCTCTTGGACATCTGATGATTAAAGACACTAGAAAGTATCATCTTTGGATCTTTTCAGAGTCAGTCTACGGGAGAAAAAAGCACTTGCCACTGAAGCATATGGAAGGAGGTTTTCCTTGACTAAACTGGAATTATAACACTGTGTTCAAAGGTATTTGAGATACAAAATCACCTTTGTCATGAACAGTTGAGCACTGAATAAAGCCAAAGCACCTGAACATGAAACATTTTGTAATTAGAAGATATTGGCACCAACAAAATGAATGATTGTATTAAAACACATATTGTAAGAACCATGAGAGATGTCTGCCGAGAAAGCGACCTTAACCCCTACACATTTTCGCATCATGATTTAGTCCAACTTTCCTGTTTGGAACTGAAAAAAACTACTCTCTCCTTTCACTGGGAAGCCAAACTTTCAGTGCTCAGAAAGTGGTGCAACTTTTCCTGGGGTGATGGGTGCATACTGCAGTATCCAGGTTCCTCAGCTCCTCCTAACACGAAGCAAGAGCACAAAGGTTATGCCTCAAATGAAGTTTTACTGACAGCCCCTCCAAGCTGTCTAAATCTGATTTTGATTTGCTGGTCATGCGCTCCACAGACATTCAGAAGCCTGAAGGCTTAAAATCTACTATCAGTCTATTTTATTACTGCTCAGAAAGTAATATCTCAGTATTTCACCAATGGCTTGGCAAAGGCTTGATTCTTCTGTGCATGTCCATAGCAATGCTGCTCTCCATTAAGAACTGTGCAGACAGGGACAAGGTAAGGGAAAAAGGATACGCAGATTTCCCAACTTGATTTGTTGGCAGTTCTCTGGCATCAAATGCTGGTATTAAAGATCTGCAGGCTTATTTCCTCATAGGCATTCAAGGCCCTCACTGCCTTGTTATTCTGCATCTTGTACAAAAATCGAGGCTTAGCTCCGTCAGCCAGCCTGGAGACCACAAACCTCCACCTCCTCCTTTCCCTGCACCCCCTCAAGGCCCAGACTTTCTACCCTCCTGATTCACATTACGGGAACTGATGGGAATTGAGTTATTTTATTTCACCAACAGCCAACTAACAGCAAAGATGCACTCATGTTTTACTGATCTTGCTCATAAAGCATTCATTCAGTACTTCAGTTATTTCGGAGCTGGGCCCAGTTAGAAGAAAGGGCTCCAGGAGCAGTCCCTTCCTGAGGGCAAAGCTGCTGCTAAACTTCGCTGAGATTTCTCCCTGAGCTCATCTTCTCTTCTTTCATCAGGTTAAGAAGATGTAAGTAGGCCCAGTCTTGTTTCCTCTTTGAAAAACAGAGGTCTTTAACAAAGAAAAACAAACTTATTTTTTCAGATAGCAAAAGCAGCACATGATCTGGCAAATGACTGTCTTACATACTCAGAACTTTAGGGCCACCCTATGCATTTTAGATCTATTTTAGCTTCCATGTTTGCTTTTGGTGCTGTCATCTCTGAATCCTTCAGTGAAGATTCTTCGATCCAGAGTGCTGATGTGAAAATCCCAGAACACCAAACCTCTGTAACAGAAATGCTGACAGCTTTATCTGAAAGTAGCACTGGCGGGTGCTGGAAGATTAATGGCATATCTGGGGCCTGTACTGCAAAGAGACCTCCAGAATGCAGCATTTTCATATCAGGCAGTAAAGTCACAATACAAATGTCCCAGCATTTATCTGGGAACGGTAATCCATCTATCCATTAGTCAGGATCCCTTTGCAATGTCACTAGATCTTGCTGTCGTAATATCCCTGATTTGGCACAGAAAAGGCACCTGAGAACAAAGCAGATCCATGGAATTCACATGGATTAGCTGACACTGCTCAACTCCACAGTCTTTTAAAAGCCCCTGCAGAATCAGGACCCCTTAATATGTTACAGCCATGCTTAACACTGGAGAAAAATACCACACTTTGGTTTGCATCTGAGTGTCAGCTCAATGTCAAAATGTGAGAAGAGAGAAGTACATTTTAATGCAACAATAATTTCCCATTATACACACATACCCACACCTGCCCATGTAACAACATCTAATTGGTTAATAAAGGAGAGGCAATATTTAAATTATGGTATCAGACCTCTTCAGCCTGGAGAAGCAATCTCCTTCATTAATGCTGCTCTAATATTCCTTAATTTTATTCAGTATTACGGGTTCATTTACAAAACAGACATTATGATTATTGAAATGACAATTCTGAGTAAGAAAGAATTCACTGACACATTTAATTTTTACCCATCTCCAAATCACTGTCGTCTCAGTGTGTCCTTCACCTGCTCATACCCACCCTTTTGAAGCAGCTTCTGAAAAATTCCTTCCAACTACTTCAAAGATACTCACACCTTGATCCTACAAGCACCCGTAAGCAAACAGAAAATGCATCTTCTTGAAAAACAGGGGGTTTTTTTTTAGAATTGTGAAGAGCCTTTTCAACAAATAGGAAATACAGTGAAATGTGCAATTGCCATTTTCCCCATACAGTTTTTTTACTTGCCACGTTGTCTTGACTGGGGAAAACAGTAAGAAGTTGCGGGACAGTGATTTAGTATAGCTCTCACTATTGCCTGTGACATCCTTTAGGTACCGCTTGCTAAAAAGCCTTGGTGTTCAATTCCCTTCTATCAGGGAAGAACTTCCCAGCTCAAGAGCATGTCCTGCCTTTCAAGCCATAAACTTCTTCTGGGACAGGGACCCCTTCTCCCCACTTCGCCTTAGCACCACATCCAAGCATCTCATCCCCTTGCGACCTCCTGCATAGACAAGTACGAATTTCAGACAGAAGGGTTCTAAGGCAAGAGACTTGAAGCGGTTGAACGCAGCACACACTGGCCACTGGGACACACAAATGTGGGTTTTCACCCTTCAAGCAGCACAGGGAACTGCACCATGGCTTCCCACGTCCTTGGTGAGTGGCTAGAAGGACATCAATTTAGATTTGAATTGCATTTGAGGAATTAAATGAAAACTTGTTGTTGAGAAAAAACTTCCAAAGTTTTACTTTTATCTTGAACCAAAACCATTTTCCTCCCCAATTTGTTTCATTCAGCTACCAAACCAAAAGACTCAATCACGCATGCAACCCTAAATCCAGTGTTGCACACTGATGGACACAGTCACTGCTTCATTTCCACTGCATTGGGGTCTCTCCACCAGTCTCTATTCATTCAGTCTACAAAAGAAGGCATTTGTAACAGCAATTGTTAATGTTTCTAGAAAACAAAATCATATTCTAGAATTACTGCTGTCATTTGTGACCTCTTAATTCTCACAAAGCAGGTGATCCTGATTAATGACTAAAACACAAACGTCTGCTTATCCCCCTCCAAAAAAAATGGATTAATAAAGCTGAAATTACACACTTAATGGCGTGGATAGTCTACCACAAACGTGTGATCGTATTTCAGAACATTACATCTAGCCCAATTTTAATGAAATTAAAATAAATTACTAATGCTAATTCCTCAGCTATTTCAAGCCACCTATGATTTCATAAACAATAACAGCAAGCATACGTTACCAAATTTTTGGAAGAAAAAATTAATTCAGTGAAGAAAGAAATACAGTCTTTTATGTGCAACCACTATATATAATATTCTGCACTCCAACATAAATCTGAAAAAGAAAAAATATCTGTAATTATATAAGAAAGTTCTAACTAAAGCAGGAAAACTGCATAACTGACAAGGAAGATCTTATTGCTGTGTAATGCCTTCCAAGAAGCATGCCATACAGTTTTTATCTGAAAATGAGAAGAATGCATGAATTATTAAAGAACTCACCCATTTGTTACCAAAACTACTTTGCCATGTGAATGAGCAAAGAGTTTTGAAATTTCCTGGAAAAAAAGCATGTCCCAGAATTTGATCTAAGATCAATTCTTCATTGTTCACATAGGATTCGCATTAAAATTTCCAAAGTATTAAACTAGTAACTTGATCATCACATCAGCGACTTCTTATGAAAAAAGTCTAGCTCCCTTGAAATATGTAAATCACTATCTTCCCGTAACAGTTCAAAATCATGGAGTTCACATTACACCAAACCTGTGACAGAGCAGCTAATAAAAGAATAATTAACTCCAAAGGCTGCAACACAGATTTAACAGTGAGTTTGGCAGACGCATCTGATATTTAAACTGGTCCTTGGTCCCCAGTACAAACCACCATGCACCACAGCACAATCTTTGATTTTAGTAGCATTCTTAAGGATCAAAATGGACTGAGGCAGCTGAGACAAGGCAGCAAGACTTAGCAGAGATGGCAAGAGAGCAGTTCTGGGCTCTGAACAGTGCTATTATTTTGCTGCACATATTTGATATTAAATTCATCAAACTTGTGTACAATTTCAGTATGGAATTGCAGACAAGGACAAAGCAAGCTTCATTCTTGGAAACTAAACAGCTTAAAACCGAATTATATAAAGTATCTGTAAACTCCTAATTCAAAACTGGATCATTTAAGGGATATTTATTCATCCATTCTTAAGGAGTCCTCCTTTTTTATCATTTTAGGCATAGAGCTGACATCAACATCCACATGATGGAAATCACAAGCTCCAGCACATGCTTAATTTAAGTCTCATCCAACAGTTCCAAAATACTTCTGAGACATGCATTTCAGTGCCTTACCAAACAAGGTCTGCTTATAACTGTATATCAAAATAAACATTTCTTCAAAACCAGACAGAACTGTAACTCCCCATGGCCTAACCCCATCACAATAATTCAAACTGTGTCTAACTCTTGAATAACTCACAGCATTTGAAAAAGAGCATTACTTAACCAAAATACTTGATGATTTAAGAAGCATCAAGTTCTGAAGGTTTATGGCAAATTGAGAATTTGCAAATGTTGGACTTAAAAAAAAAAGTAATTAAGTGAAAGCATATGTTTAATTACAGCTATTGGAAGAGGTAACTATAATTACTAGGGAAACTAATTTTGAGACAAAGCATCATGTGACATACATAATTATGAGAATAAAAATAATGAGTATATATTAACTGGAAGAATACCTTAATCCTGAGAGGTAAATTTAAACTTTTTTTTAACCAAGATAATCCATACATTCTTAGTTAGACTTTAACACAATACCCACCTTAGAACACATGTGTAGAAACCACTGTCTTGCAACTCAACCGAGTGAAACCATATTGAATCTTCATCCTTGCTCATCCTAACTTCAGAAAATATAATGGGTTCTTCTAAATCTCCTTTGTTTTTGTACCACATAAGCCTAAGACCTGTGCTTTGGGCCATGCTATAATTAGTTCTGATATAGCTGTAGAAAAGGGCACATTTCACTCGGACTGGTTCACCTGCCAAAGCCATGTATGTCTTGAGATCCACTGACCAGTCAATGCAACCATCAACTGAAAGCAAAACAATAATAAAGAAATATTAGATACAGATATATTTTTTCAAGACAGTGAAAGACAGCTTGTGAAATGCAATGCAATTAATTAAAAGAAAAGAACCTTTGTTTCATAGCAAAAATCTGAAGCAGCTATTGGCAATTAAGGGGGTTTATATACCTTTTTTATTTACATGTAAATGTGAATGTGCAGGCAATAAATAGAGCACACTGGGCCTGTTTAATTCCATTTCTTTAGAACATCATTACTTTCGTCCCCAAAACACTAATTCTTTAATAAAGAAACCAAGTGTTTTCACCTTAACTACTTGCCCCAGTAAACCAGTTTTGAATTCTTTAATTCCTTGTTGGAGGAGAGTGTACATTGGCATCTTATCCCAATCTTTTCCCTTAAAACTCTTCTATCCACCTCTGCTAATTATGTTACATAAAAAAAATAAATAACAGATGTGACATTTCTCATTTTCTTTTCAAGGCAGTTCCACATAGCTTTTTTTTTCCTACAGCCTACGCAGACTGTAGAGATATGTATTATATACAACAAGATAGAGTTACAACATGCTACCTATGCAATCAAGCTTAATACAGGAATTGTACAGATATGAAAAGGGATCTTTTGATGCTCTGTTCAGCAAAAACTTTCTTCCCCTCACATATCAGAGACCTTTTAATTCAATCTTTTTTATTGCTGGAAAAACTGTAAGCGTGAAAGTCAACCAAGAATATAAACAAAGAAAAAGACAGCAAAGGCAATCGTCAATAGGCAAGTACACTACCTAAAATTAATAGACGATGAAATGTGTAACTTTTAGAATTTATTGATCATATCCAGCCACATGTAAGTGGAACATCTTTACCCTTGATGTAGCTACCTCAAATTCAACCAAGTAAGGTTCAGGTTGCCCCTTCTGCATTTACAGTATCAATTCTCAAACTCTAAGTGTTAGATATTCTCATACACTCTTCATTTCATATACATCTTCAACAGCATTCACTCATTAAATCATTTTTTTTTTAAATTTACTTCCTAAACAAATGTAGTGAGCCAAAGTTTCTACATGTGGTAGAATATCAGATCTAGTCCTTTTTTTTAGTGGCTTTTACTGCCTTTAAATTATGTCTACCATTTTTTCAGGCTTCTCTTGAACCCTTCAAAGCTAACTGTGATAAATGGAAGGTTTTAATTTCCCCATTGCAGTAAATCAGCTTTAATTGTACTGCGACCACATGAACCATGCAATTGAACCATATTTTAAACCTGTTGACACTGACCACTTCCATACATTTCTAATACATAAACTTCCCTGTAACATCTTGTAAAACAAACTTCACTTGTAAAACAAACTAACATAGGCTCAAAAGGGAAGGGAAACCCGTTACTCAGAACTATACTTCTAATGTATCTACTGTCATGAGGGTATTGACAGGCGAAGGGAGATACTTTCACCCCAAGTGGTGCGGGTCAGGCTACCTGCTCCGGCCACCCACCGTCAGGCAGATGCAAACGCAGCAGCTGGTTGTGCCAACTGACTTCTTACTTCAACAAAAAAAGCTCCCAAACTAAAACACTCATCTGAAGTTAGGTACACACAGTTTCAGTTAACGTCAATTTTCATTTCCATACTTATTTTGCTGAAAACATCCTGCTGATTTAAATTGAAATTCATTGCTTCTTGCTTTTAACGGCTACTGTTAATGGCATAGAATGAAAGGCTGGTAGCAATTTACTGACTTTCCTTTTCTTCACTGCTGCAGCATCACTTCTTCCTCTGTCTTCTCCCTCTCATAGCTTAGTGCCACACAGAACAGGACAAGTTTGGATAATCGTTACTTGAAACCATGTACTGAAGTATTCATTCCCAGTGCATCCCCTCCAGGTTTATAACATTCTTCATCATGACCAAAGCTGCAGAGTGTAACTCATTCTCTTGCCAGGACCCCATGAAACACTGCATTCACCTCTCTCTGCGATGGTGTTGTACAGACACGGGCAACCAGCAGCAGAGCTGGAAAAAGAACCCAAATCTCCCAGTCCTACAAATCCATCCAACCCACTTTTACATTAAAGCCTGTTTCTGACATCGTAAATTATTTTATATCAGTGGCTTTGAGGGCTTCTCCATCGAGCGGGTATCAATGTACTCCATACAGAGCTTCCTCACAAAAGCTCTGTGCCTTTTTTAAACCCTGCCCTTTAGGCTGGTGTGAGTTTACAATTAAAGAGCAGTGCAGAGCTTACAGCCGCCTTCTCTCAGCAAGGGATGTGAAAGGCAACGCTGAGCTCTCCAGATGGCTCATCCCCGTTCTCCAGGACATACAGGTATTCTCAAAGGCACCCTTCCTCCTGTGCTTTAGCACATCCACACCAAACAACTTGTCAAAGCACAGCTCAAACAAACACTAAGCATCCCTCAGTGTCATTCAATCTGCCTCATCTTCCACTTTTCATTTGAAAATTCCTTCTCCCTTCCAGTGTGCACTTCTCTACTATTTTATTTTCAAAATTACAGCTGCTGAAGTATATAAAGCACAGTGGAATAGATGAAAAACATCTGAATGGTAATTTACAGCCAGGTCATTAGAGTGGCTAAAACCCCTCTCCAGCTGCCCCCAGCCGAGCAAGACTGTGGGGTCGGTGCAGCACTGGCAATGGCCAGTGCTGCAGTGGAGGCACCGGGCACGGTGACCTGCCCCCAGCCCAGCACCTGCTTCTCAAAAGAAGAAAAGAAAGAAAAGGAGATTTACACTGGAGACCTTTTTCCCACTAACAGTATCCGAATGGAGGACTTTCAGCAGCCAGCAGCAAGGCTGACCCCAACACAGCGAGCACAGCGGAGGGGGAAGGTGCAGGCAGGCTGCCTGCCCATCGCCCCTGCCTGCACCGCTGCTCCCCTGCAGCAGCTCGCTCCCCACAGCGTGCCAGGAGGTGGTAATTACAGAGAGGAGAGCACGGAGTAACCATTCATTATAGGGTTGATGACATCTGCGGAGGGGAGAAGTCTCACAGAGCGCCTTGACTAAATCTTAATTATTGAAGAAAGGCTAATCAAACAGGAGGTGACTTTCTCCCCTTGCTCTTTTTTTCTTGTTAAATACACAGTCAAGAATGTTTCCTCTTATGAAGCTGTAGAGGCTAAAATCTAGGTCAGGCTCCCTGCGCTCACATGGAAGCTGGAATTTTTCCTCTCGCCGCTCTGTCAGTCACTGGAGCGTGAGCATTGTTAGATTCGTTTCGAGTATTCTCCAAGCTGTCATTACAAATGACTGGAGCTGCTTAGGTGGAGTTTAGCACTCCATTATCCAAAACAAACTTTGCTGTCATTTTTGTTGGGCTGGCTTTCAATATGTAATATAATCAGGGTGGTAAGAAGAGAAAAATAATGGCATTAGAGAGAGGCACTTATATAATAAATGCATATACTTCTTTTCTCTGCTATGCAATAATCAGCTGATCCTTATTAAGTGCCTGATTGAAAGCCCATTCAAATTAAATCCTATCTATTGTTGGTATATTTTAGACACTTTCAATAAAGACAATTATTTGAAATATTTTCTAAAATTTGGAGCATTGAGAGGATATGGAAAACGTTGTCCCATTTTTAACCCAGCCTCCTAAGGAAAAGAGGTATGCCCATCTATCTGTCAGTGCCCCCACCCCGTTAGCATAACCTCTGACCCAACTGACTAAATTCAATCCTATTTCGTAGAACAGGAAAGTGTTCAGGTACACGAGAACCCTACTTGGGTGCAGGAGAGAGTCCCGATGTGTCCCCCGCGGGCAGGGAAACACAGCACCAGTTAATCTCAGTGGGGCCCCACAGGGCCCATCCCAGTTATCTATCCAGGCTAATGCAACCTGAATTGAAAAAGGTTTCAAAATTATTAAGCAAATTATAGATTAAGTTGGCTGACAGTAAGTTACTGTACTTTTCTGTCAGTAATCACCCAAAGTGTGTACTGCATCTCCTTCCCCAACATTTCCTGGCAATTTCCCATTGTTCTTATTTTAAATAAATCTAGTTGTCTAGGGAGTCTAGATGCATTTTAACATGAACCATAATAATTTATGAGCAATTACAGAAGAGCATGTGCATAGTCTCTGAGTAATTTGTCTTTCTGCTTGCTGTCATATAAATAATTTTTTGCATTGCAAATCTGCCTGTAATAATTTTTGTAGGGATCTGTCACCTACAGCAATTTACATCATAGCACTGTTAAACATGTTTGCCTACCTTGTTACCTGAAAATCTCATTTTAAATTGAAATAATCTACAAATAAATAATTTAAAAAATAATATATTAGCTAATGTATTCAATTTATTGCTCCACAAAGCAAACAATGCTTGTGACTGTAAACACATAGTCAGGAAAAAACCTCCATCATTCCTCTGATACAGGAGTTATATTTTTATTTATATATTAGCCACAGAACAGCAGAGTCCAGGAACTGATATACATCTTGCTCGTAGTTTGCAGACACGTAGCAATGACAGATGCACTCCATTAAGGAAGTCCAAAAAGGGATGCAATTTTTTTAGACTCTTAAAGGGGATAAATCAGTTACAGCCCATGAATTTTAGGCAACTTGGTATTTTCAGATCTTGATTCTGGAGAAAAGGGAACACACCCTACATTTCAGCAAACACAGTAATGCCTTGAATGGCTTTGGCTTGACATGATCCTCCCAAAGGGCCAGGGTGTTAGATCAGGCTCCCCATACATAATTGGTTTCACATCTCTGGCTTTCTGGCTGTGCTATGCTAATTCTGCTACGGGCCCTGCAGACCCCTGCCAGCATCTTATCACAGCCCTGCGCTGCCATATGAGACCTGTCCGTCAGCTGAGCCCAGCATGTGGTCCCCTGCCACCCTGCCTCCTCCCTTCTCCCAGAGCCCTTCCCGGCTCCCCACCCCATGAGCCGAGTCAGGGAGCTGAGCCACCTAAAAACTGACAGCACACACCCCCCCCCCACCCCACCCCTGTCTGTGATTCTTTAAATACTCCAATATTCAGAGATACATTTGCTGGTCAGAAAGCACATTTCAAACAAAACAGTCTACTAACCACTTTGCACACTCTTCCAAATCATGGATGTCACCTCCAAAGTAAGGTAAGATCTTTGCTTGTAGGGCTCCCTCAGCTTAGCTGACCTACCAAACTGGATGGTCGAAGGACACTCTCATAACAATTCACAAAAATCCACTCTACTGAAAGACATCTGAGCTGGTATCTCTGACACGGAGAGCAAGTTACCCAGTTTTACAGGGGAGAAGGAGAAGCCTACGCTGGCGGTACTTCAGAAGGGAGCGGAGGGTGGCCTTCACCAGCAGCAGGGCAGCCGATCTCCCATAGCAAGCAGGGAGGAAAGGAGAAGGAAGTTCAGGTAAAGTGTCTGTGATATTTCTTTTCTGTGAGTTACGGTTTTACCCTTCAAGGGAACACTAGTTTTTTGACTCTGACTATGCTCATATTTTAAACTGCATTTTAGAAAAATACCAAATAGTTTTCCCCTGAGGGATACAGTAAATCAAAAAAATCTGTTAAAGATGAAAACCACTTAGAACACCACCTTCGATCTTGAGAAAAAAACAAGTTTATCATGATTCAAGCTGGGTGAATTTTGCAATGTTTCTCCTACTACCCTGGTAACGATTTTAAATAATTCATTTCTGTCACAGTAACATCTAGATTCAGCAATTGCCAGCTAAGACTATTTTGCTGTAGAAACACAACATCTAAGACGAGGATCACTCACAGACTTTGTAGTTTCTCTACTCTGATCTCCATTTTCTGAATGTATTCTAGCAAGATTTCACAGAATCACTATGGTTGGAAAAGACGTGTGAGATCATCAAGTCCAACCATCAAACAACACCACCATGCCCATTAAACCATGTCCCACAATGCCTCGTCCACACGTTCCTTGAACACCTAGACCATTCTAGACTTAGACCATTCAAACTTACTGGTGAAAAAGTTTGGCACTTTCAAGACATGTAAAAGTGCAAATACTCCAAAATTCCTAAATCAAATAATGATGAGTGCAAAAAAACTTCATTAGATTTAGCAACATGAAAATATTTCTCCAAATCTGGCCCATAAATAAGGAAAAATGCCTTTACTTACCCTGATACAGTGGCTGAATTTTTTCCAAATTTTGATCAAAGCTTCAAATTTCTGTAAGATGGGCTAAAATCTTTTTAAGACTTGTATATGCCTCATTTTTTTTGACCAGCTTTTCTTATGAGCCACAGCTAAACAACTCAACTCAAATGTCAAATATTCCAGCCGAACACTCATAATTTCCTTTGAGGTCAAACAAACTGTAAATATATACTGCCAGAGGTCCAAATAACAATGGATTGCTCTGTCCTGACTTACATATGCATATGGGGCCAGAAGCATTTTAGTCTTATACAGAAAATGTAAAAGAAAGAACATACTAGTAGATCACCAATCTGCAAAATTCTCTAGGGAGAGAAAAAAACAGCTTGGACCCTGAACAAATTCTCAGCTTCCAGGAGCGATGGCATATTAATGAGGTCAAAACTTAGAAATTACACTTGAAGAACAAAAACACTGAAGTAGTGTCAGTAGAAGTTACTGGACAGGGGCATTTCATCCTGTAGCACTTGTCAGAGCCAGCTTTTCAGGTGGCATCTTATCACAGGGATTTTTGGGAATGCTTGCTGATGGAGAGAGAGAAAATCACAGCTGGCAGGTTAGATTTTGCTGGAGACAGGAAGCTCTGAGACACATTCTGTGATGGAAAGGAAATCTCTGGTCTCATCATATTCTTTGCTTCCTCTTCCAAGTCAGATGTTCCTGGAGACAGATGGACCTGAACTGAAGTGCCCTTCCAAACCTATGCTCTTTGCTTCGAGCGGATTGCTCTGCTGAGCACAGAGAAAGAGAAGAGGAGGGCAATAAAGGAACTGCTTAAAATGCAGCATATTTACCCTAAAAATGAGTGTTCGGTGACCTTGATCTCCTAATCACTTCAATATGTGGCAGGTTTTTAAAGAGTCTGTGTTGAAGTAAACAGTACAGAAATTGGAACTTACAAAGTGGTTTGGTTTTAAATATTCAGTGTAATGCCGCAATTCTCCATGGCTGTCACCACATTAGAAAACAATGTAAAAGGCACCTTGAAAATCAACTGCAGTAGAGCCAGGACAGGAACAATAAAGAAATCATACTTCATGGCTTTATACTTTCATATATTTTGTGAAGTCCCCGACATGGGTTCAAGGACTGTGCCCCAGCCTGTCCTGCTTTCTCAGTCCCTCCTGCACCGCCTGGCCCCTGCCCTTCCCCCTGCGGTTCCCCTCCTTGCACTGGGGCAGGCAGATTTGGAAGAGTTGTGGGAAAGTTCATTTACAAAGCTCCTGCCTCTGTCTTTGCTCCCACAGAAAAGCCAGGTGGGCAACCTGCAGTGAACAAGTTATCTGCACAATTAAACCTCTTTTCTTGTTTGTGGATCTATAAATGAATGCCCACTTCTTCAAAGTCAGCCATGAAATAACGTCATTAAATTAGCACATCTCCCTTTTTTCTTTATCCTGCGAGCAAGGGAACATTATTTTAAACAAAAAGTACATTGCTGTAGATTGGAGTGGCCGGACCAGTTACGTGGCATTACATCTGCTTCTTGGACTGAACAAGTAACAAAACTTTCCTGTTAAAAACTAAAATTTAAATTCCATAAACAAACAACTCAGGCACCCAACAACTCAGCGCAAACACAGGTATGAACTCAATAAAGACTGTAAATTAGCTGTTCACCCAGCTCTGAATCCCATCTGAACCCCAGTATTTTTTTCACATAATGTCACAAAATCTAGTAAATAAAAATACTTCCCCTTTCTAAGCTCCAGAAAGGGGAAAAAAAATAATTTTTTCAAACATATTCCACAATGAATACTGCCATTTTTATTAGCTCTTTGGATTCCTAAGGAAGTCAATGAACAATAGAAAAGCACAAAGAGAGATTTCCGAGCATCTCTGATACTTCTTTGGTGCACAGAAATACCTTTAGACAAATTAGATAGAAAAAGAAAACAAGATGAATCAGTATCTAAGAAAAGGCAGAATAATAACTGATTTAAGTAATAAGTAAAACAGACTGAAACTATTCCATTGCATTTATAAATAAAAATTTTATTCTAAGAAGATTTCAGGTAAGGAGCAACACACTGGAAATATGCTTTATACCAGAAGGTATATGCAATTAATATTGTAAGTGGTGTTGACTATACACAAGCTCTTTAAGGACACTCTCTGAGTCTGTTTTAATATTCTCCATCCAACCACATTAACCCACGGAGACTTTCACACACTTCTGTTTTCAAGTCTTTAGCACCGTGCAAACTTTGGGAACAAAGCTGAATTCATTTCAATAATTGATGAGTCTCTTTTCATTAGTTCCTTTGAATAAAGTTACTGAAGGTAAAGTAAATGGAAACTAGATCCCAGATCAGGTAGTTGCAGTCTCAAGTAATCACACAATTAGGAAACTTTATATCCACTGCTTGTTATTCCCCAGAGGGAATTGTAGGAAAAAGCTGTGAATAAGAAGAATTTTAAATTAAAGAGAATGAAACTCTATTAACTTTCTGGTCCCTGTGGGGCTGAGGGACTGATGTACATGGACAAGATTATTTTATTTTCCATCTGTTTTTCAAGTATGTGGACAGTTTGAGTTGGATTATCAGCTCTGAGGGCACAGTCCTCTTGAGTTTGGATTAGGTTAGGAAGGCAGACTCCCTGTTGAATACACCAGGCTAAATTCATTTCCTCTACTGTCTGCAGAGAGGAATCCTCGAGTGACACAGGTCTGCTGTAAGGGCTCCTACTACATCTCACTTGTGGCAGGGGTAGATTGCTCGATAGAAGAAGAGAGCAAGGAGACTATCAGAAGAGCCTTGGCATAGTATCACACCCCACCACAAGAAGAAAGCGGGACCCGGTTATTCCTGTGGATGAGCTACATGGTATTTGTGCAAGGTTTAAGCAATTATTCACTGGGAGACCTCAGCAGGGACATTTCTGGTAGTCCAAATTCCCCATCTACCATGGGCAACTCATGCCTGACCAATGTACCTGCCTTGCGCACACAGCCAACCATGCCATCGCGCAAGGCCCAGACTCCGGGCCTCCAGAGGCCTCTTCCAACCTACCTGACCCCAATGATTTGGTCCTACCACCAACACAGCCCTTGCTGGTCACAGTTCTCAGACACATAAAGGGAGCCTTTTGCACAAATGCCTGTATCTGGGTGTGCACGCTCTCTACCCTACTCATTAATCATTTATTTTCTAGCTTACAAAGATGCAGTCAGTCCATCAGAAGATTACCAAATGCTTTACAAAACTAGGTCCCCATCATAAACACACTAGGTAGAATGAATGTTTTGGGCCTTGTACATTTGCAAACTACTTTATGAACACATCGCAATGTTAGGGGAAAAAAAAAAAAGAAAAGAGAGAATGCACAACTGCACAACTTTAAATCAGAACATGCTTGTGAATACATGAATAGAAAGGAACAAGTCAAGTCCATCTGAATTTACCTGCAACAAATAACCAGCTTTGGTCATTTGCTTTGTCTCTACCGATTTACCTTTGGATATCTAGACATACTTACCCTTTTACAATTGCCACGGCATTCCTCCTGTTATCTGGCACAGACAATTTCAGCTGCAGTGAGCCAATTACCATTTCCACTTGCATGACAGGTGGACCTCTGTTTGAAAAGGTTGAGACCCACACTCTAACCTAGGTTGTAATTCCTCCTCTCATTTTAATACATTAGCCGCATGCTTGCAGCAGAATTTCAATAGGAAACTCTCCTGACTGCAGAACACACCGAATTTCATTTCAGTAAAATGAACACTCACAAATCAAAACAATATTTGCTTTTATAGAACAACCATGAATAGAATTGTTAGAGGGTTATTTGACTAAAATGTGTCTGCAACTAATGAATTATGCAGTGCTTTCAAAATGAGATATTTTTAAACAGTAAACATCGTTCTTAAGACTTTTGTTTCTATTTAAAATAAACAAACATAGAGTTATCCTTATTGCAAGCTATTGTAATTACATGCAAGAAAGAAAAATGAAGGATGATTGAAAAATGAACCATTACAAGAGCTACCTGTGTTACAGACGTGTCTCTACCGCAGCAAGTGATAATGCAGCGCTGTGCTCCATAACACAGCATTGCACGTTTGTTTAGGTACACCTTCACCATTTACGTATACGTTTTCTAAGACCTGCCTATCGCAACGTCCGGCAGCACTGCATCCATCGCCAGCTCCACACAGCCCAGTAATGGATCTCAGTGAAAACAAAGGCCACATTTATGGGACCACGGGCACTTTCATTTCCCAAACACAGACTGCGAAAAGAGGCTGTGATGGCAGCCCCTCCCCAGTCTGCCAGATCCCCAAAAATTCCAACCTGCTTCCAGATCCGTTGTGAGCAGCAGCCCTGAGCAGGCCCTGTCACCAGCACTGCGAGTCCTCTCGGTCCCGTCTCGGGCTCCCGTTCCCGGGGCCGCAGTCGTCCCCAGCCCCAGCCCTGGTGACGGCCCCTTGGTGGGGGAGAGGGGCCATTTTGTCATCACCGGGGCTGCAGCCCCCCACAGGGGCACATTCCCAGGGACTTCATCCGCTTTTCAGTCATTTTCCCAAGACTTGACTGGGGAGACTCAGACCAGGGCCAACGGCCAACTGAAACCCCACAGAAACCAGCACTGCTTCGAGCTGACGCAGAGCAGCAGCTATTTAAGTAAGAACCATCATAAAGCAGACAGACCCCAAACCAGCCCAGTTTACAGCCTCTTCCTCACACTTCCCTGTAACTTCACGAGCCAGAAACAAAACTGACGGCAGGAACTTTTCATTTATTAGTAGGCAAAAGCGACTAACTGCAAATACTTCATTACTAATATATCATTTGCTCAGAATGGCACAAAACAAACAGGTCTGTGTTTTATTCATGGACCTCCTGTCATCCTCAACAGCCCCAACTCACTCTGCAGAACACGCGGCTGCCGCCTGTTTCACCAAGCAGCGCCCAAGAAGGGGACGGGAAGATGGAGAGATGTTTGAGCTCCAGGCTGAGGCCGGGCAAAGATGGGAGTTGGGATCCAGGATGCAGGAGGGAAGCTGGGAAGCCCTTGGCACCTGAGGCCCTTCTTCAGATGTCACCATGTCCTCCAGCTGGGACACCATCCTGCAGCCCCACCATCCATCAGCTCATCATTATTACATCATCACAGCTCAATGCTAAAAGACAACTCTGAAAAATAATCATTAAAGCCTCCACCTGAGCTACTGATAAACCAGAAGAATTACATAACTGGAGTAACTTTTTTAATTAATGTCTCCCCACTTGTACCGACTGGCGACTCAACACTCAGTGAGCAATGTGGAGACTGCTCATTTTCTATCATGCTCTTGCTCAGTCCCAGTTTCTTGACCTAACCCCCAGCTGTCATTTACTTTCCCAGCTTTGGGAACTGACTGCCGTAACAGTTTGAGGACAAGTATTTAAGCAGTATTTTAAAATTATTAATACCACAAAGCATTGAGGTGGCTACACCTGGATTGGCTTCTGTAGGGGTCACCCCAAAAAAACCCAGTATGTCTTCCACTTAAGAAACCATGTTTTAAAATATGGAAAATCAGTACTTAAATTCTTAAACAGAAAAAACTCACAGTGGTTAGGGAAGACAGGCCAGAAATACGAAGCTGGATACCACTTTCTTCCATCCATCTTCTTCACAAAGAGGGTGCTCATTTCCAAGCCTGGCTGCAGTTATCTCAATGAGTTTGAGGGGTTCCAACTGCTCAGTGCCCTGGGGACTCCCGTCCCTACTCGGGGCAGGGGTGCTGTCCCCGCTCCTCTCGGGAGGCTTGGGGAGGGCTTCTGGCTTCCAGCTCAGGGCTGGGGCTCTCCTGCCCCCCAGTTCCCCATCCGTCCCTCACCACCCCTGCTAAGTGCAAGTTGACTTCAGCAAATAGTGTTCGGGGAGAAAGCTGGGGATGGTGGGGATTAAGTTCGACAAACGGTATTGTGAATGGATGCATTGTCAATTAAAAATGTTCTATTTAATTCAACCTAGTCAATTTTGTAATTATTCTGACTTTATTATTTTTTTCAGTTCACGATGACAGATTCTTCAGTTCAGATGACAGAACTGTCATCTGTCCAGCCCTACATCTGAAGGAAGAGGAAAACGACTGTTCCCAGCCAAAGGGGAAAAAGCACACCGGAGGCATGTGACCTCAGGGTAGGGATTCTGGGCTACAGACAGGGATGTGAAGTGAGAGGCCTCTGACAGTATAACATGTGTTCCCGGGGCACAAGAAAAAGCACTTTGAATCAGCTCTCATCAAGGTTAAAGCACAATTTGATGGCAACAAACCAGTCTTGTTTTTGTAAGATGCAAGGTCCAGCCTTAGAGGTGTTGATGGCGTTCAACTCCCATGGAGGTCAGTGCACCCTACACAACCTCCGCACCCTACAGCATTGGGTGCTGATACTCCTGGGAGCACATTCCTACAGCAAACCCTCTTTGTGAAAGGGGAAGGAGGGTAAAACAGAGAGAGACTGTGTTAGAACCACAGGTATGAATCAGAAATACAGAGATGCAGATGTCATACAGAGTATGTTAAGGGAATTGCTGATAAAGAGAAGTTCTTCAAAGATGAAGACACTTACTATTGTATTTCTGTTAAAAATAAGAGTATCACAAATGCAATCGTATTTTTTCATGTGTCACTTGTGAAATAAATGATATTTCATTGTGAGGTTGACAGTGTAAGAAATGCAATTAGAATGATTTGCATATTAAAGACATTATTATGTCTTCATTGTAAATATTTCCATCATGATGACTTTGAATAGAATCTTTGCAAACAGAAATATATCCTCATGCCAGATTTCACATAATCTGAAATCATGCTGTGTCAAGTTGTCAATTCTAAGAATTCTCCTAAGCCATTACAAATCTCATTTTAATCTCTCTAAAGACTCATCTGATTTTACATAATTGAAAATAACCACTGCTTGTAATGTGTTAATTTTGATGCGCAGTGAATAACATGGTGCCAGAACCCTTGAGCCAACCACTATTTTGAAAAGCTGTCCTAAGTTTTCAATCTCCAAACTGCCCAGGGCTGCATAAACCTTTACAATGCAATTTTTTGCTATTGTTTAATACTAAATATTCCAAAGTATGTCATCAAAATGATGAGAACTGGATCTTTTTTCCTCTTCCCTGGGACTGATCAGTGTGTCTTCAGCAAGGAAGATAAACAAATACAACCTCATTAATGATCTACAAACTTGAGATAACAAAAAGTGTCACTAATAGCCCAGTTGCTATTGGACTGCTTCTCTGTGTAGTAGCCTCCTGTTAGAAGAAACAAATCTACTCAGCAGGCATAAAGGACCCTGCACTTCTTTGCTTCTATTTGCATATATTCAAAAATAGTCTTGGCACTCTATAGAGCACAGATAACACACTGGAAGGATGGGAGGAATGACAGCAGTGTCCCACTAGACCCAAACCAACGGACATGCAAAGACAGGCATGGACAGAGGGGGCTGGGGTTACAACCCTGAGTCTCAAGAATATTCACAAACTTTCACCGCGCATACACGCACATAAATCAAAAGAATATGGTGCAGGAAAGAGTGACTTTCAACCTGTTTTTGCAAACTTTACATTAATTAGGAAAAAATTTCTCAAACGCCCATGCATGTCCAAACTTTGTGCTGGGAAGACCATTTACTTCTAAATGACAAGTGTAGGCTGCATGCAAAATATTCTGAATTTTTAGTTCTCTAAATTACTGTTAACCCAACATTATTCCTGCCTACCTTGGGTTTTTAAATGGAATTACATGTAGCCTGCAGCTTCAAATCTAAATGAAAAATGTAGCTCCAATTGAACCTTAGAAAAAAAAAGGCAAAAGTTAATGAGATTTAAATTAGTAACAGCCAAAGCTTTCCCTTAAAGAAAACATTATCGATTTTAAAGAGCTACCTAATGAAAAAGAATGGCACTCATTTAGACTTTGCATGAGCTACATTAGAGATTCATTTATAATAATAAATAAGGATGTGCTTTACAGTGCAATGAATCAGCAAAAGTTATGTACATATTTTTATGAGTTAACTACACATTCCTTAAGCCTTTAATCACAGTTTTGGGTGAATTGTTTATGGTAGTAAAGAAATTACAGTTTCTAAGGCCCAGACCATCAAAGATAATTAAGTATCCATTCCCTGCAAGAGTTAAACACCTACACAACTCTGGGGTTTATAACCTATTCTTCATTTGTAAAATGGAAATGGATACTATTTCCCTTTATTCTTTATTAAACAATGTTTCTATTTTAAGCTCAAGTAACTAATTATTGGAAAAATTCTCCTCCTATGAATGCCCTGCAATTTTTATACAGTAAGTATGAAAAATGAGTATTGCCAGGAGAGGGTATATATATGCACTCTTTGTAAATTCCTTAAATAGGTAGGAAATTTGTCAGGCTGCTGGTTTTCATGTATTTTCATTCAAACACAATTTTATACAATAGCAAGATACTCCATCATGTCAGTAGAGTTCAGGAATATAATATTGTGATCCTATGACGTTTAAATATAGAACACTAGTGACCATGCACAGGTAATTATCTGGTTGCATTTCGTCAGCTTACCAAATGCAGTTACTTCTCTGAGAACTGCTAGGAAAAGAGACAAAGTCCAAGGTCCTGCAAGCAGGTTTCAAATTGCTTTTAAAACTAAACTACTTATACAAAAAGTAAGCACACCTGGACCCCGTCCAAACAGAATTTCACCTCATAATTAAAGCTCCAGACAAAACCCATCAGAACGAAAGGAACTTTCAGTTAATTTGCTGAGACACCTGGAAGCGCTAAAGCTTTAAACTCTGTAAGCGGTCAAATCCCCTCCACCTCAGCTGCTGAAAAACCAAGCTTGCTTGGGGGAGCCCTGAGCCCCCAGCCGGGTTCCCCAGCTCCCACCCTGGTAGGTATCTGCTCAGATTCACTGCTCAAGCCACAGAGCCGTTTAGAAACACCTCATGGTGCTACCTCTGGGCAGACTGACCTTCATGTAGTATTGATGACAAAGTGTAGTGTGTAACGCCTCACAAACTCTAAAGATGAAATTTCTCCTATGTACAGCAAAACCAGGAAGAAAGGTAACTACAGTTCTCTCAATAAAGCAAGCAACACATTCTTAGGTCTCAAACGAAGCTTGTGCATGCCAGGATAATAAAGAACATGTAAGGTCCCCCATACAGTACCATTAAGTACCACAATCCCAGGACAGCACTGTTTTTGCAATGCAGTTCACCAAGACATCATTTCACAGGGGAGATGATGCTTGTCAAAGCATTCCTAAACTGTTGGACTTAATTTTTGCTTTGTTAAAGCAAAAGATAGATTTGCAAAGAGATGCATTTATTTTTAATAAAAAACATTCATACACATTAATTCCACCTGCTGCAAGACTGTGCCTTGAAGACATTATTTAAAGTAACTGAATAAAACTTAATCTGACTGTTTCGCAGAACTAAGAACTACACCTGCCTATTTGCGAGCCGATTTACAGATCCCTGGCAGACCTCCTCCCCTACCTTCAACATCCTGCTGTTGTCCACCTTCACATGAGTTTGGTCATCTTATCCACATTATCATTACAATTCAGAGCAGTAGTGCAGCTCTGAGTCAAATCCTACTGTTGTCCTCACTTACCCCTCCCAGTTCAATCCACAAAGTGGGTTTTGGTGTATAGAAACCACATTTCATCAGGAGGATATTACCTCAGAGGCTCCGCTGCAGGTACACACATGCACTCCCGCCCCGAATGGAGACAGACAGGTCCAAGTCAACGGCTGCTCTTCAGACAGCTCCAAACAGGCATGAGGTTGGAAGACATTCAATCCCAGGGATCAGCAGAACCCCAGGATTCAATCTGGTTTGAAGCAACCCCCCACAAACCACATACCATTCAGGTGTGGACGCTTCTGCCCCAAATCCTTTGTTCTAATGATCAGCTCTCGCTGCACCAAATTACATACCAACATAGATCTAGCCCAGGGTGCCCTAAGACGGGACTTTCTATTCATTTTGAAAGTGATATGCTTCAGACTTCATGCATTAAAAGAAGAGCTCCCAGAGGCAAGCCAACTTTCAAATACGTAATCTTTGAGAAGAACTTTCGGTGAAGAGAAGGAAATTGTAACTGAAGTACACTAGGTTGGTTTTGTACTTTGTTATTCCTTTCTTTAATTATAAAGTAAATTAATAATTGTGAGCAATGTGTTTGTTTTTAACTGTGGTATTCCCTAAGGCACGACGAAAAAAATTGACTGCAAATGGATCTTATGGGAAATAATTAATAAAATCTACTCTATCATAGCCTGTTTCTTTAAACCATATATTCCAGTGATGTTCAATAAAATTCCTTGAATAAGGAAGTCCTTTCTACCCCATGCAAATGTGACTGGAGATGCACCACAGAAAAACCGTGACAGCTTAGGAGAGCGATACGGACGGGAACAGTCACTTCTGTAACCCCAGCTCTGGTTTAGACCTAAGCCGAAGGGACTAAGAATTACCAGTGGACAGAGGGCATCAGCTGGCCGTTGAAACAGTCCTAAATTGAAGAATAACCTAAGCTAGATTTGAGGGAAGCAATAAACAGCTGTTACTCACCCTGCTGCCATAGTGATTTTCACATCACAATAAGCCTAAATTTTAAAATGTTTCTCTTGCTTTTATTTGATTCCACTTTATGCCGCACTGTTTCTTTTCAGTCTTTTCACAGCTGATGCAGGGGTCACTTTCTGATGTGTTATGGACCACAGCTCAAGAAACCCCGATTTAAAGCCTGCTTCCCAGCAAACCAGTCTGTACACAGCTCAGCCTCCTTTGACAGTGTGCAACCTTGTACTTCTTGTTAACATCCTCTAGATTTTAATCACCACTGCCTACATTCAATGAAGAAAGCTTAGCACATCACCTCTGGCTTCCAAACCTTTCACAAGTAACAGGCTTCCACAAGCTTTTTTTTCGACTTGTGTCTCCTACAGGTTGGGGTTTTTTGCATTATTTCACCCCACGGAGTTTAACTAGGTTCATATGCACTCTGCACACCAGTAAAAACTTCGTAACTTGGACATTTAAAGTTTGCCTTCCTCCCCAAGAACCTTCAGATGAATGTCTGCTCTGTTTTAAACATGCTAGTGGGAATTCCTACAAGCACCTTGCCCTTTCCTTTCTGCCTGCATGAGGATTGCTGCTTTCGGTGCAGGGCGACAACAACTAAAAATACTCTGGCCATACACACCCAAGCTTCCCTAGTGGAATGATGTACAAGAGAGATGTATTTCTTTGTGGATGGAAAAGACGGTGTTCACAAGGAGGTGGCTGAATCATTCAACCATTTGTTATGTCTGCAACTTTAAGAAGTCTCTTTTGAGCTTTGAAAAAAGTTTCATAGTCAGGTGAGACCAAGCGTTGTGCTCTTTAAGCTTCAAGCTGCAAATGGAAGAAGACCTCCTACAAAAAGTATCTGAAGATGATTTCTTCCAGCTTTGCCAAGGCCAGGCTTTCTCCGATCTTACATCCCCCCAGGTGGGGAAGGCTATCTTAGGACAGCCTTCTCAAGGAGACGAAGTCTGCCCACCATTCAGAGGCAGGATTAATATGCTAACAAAACCCCTTGGCCATTGAAGATGCAGTTGCAACTCTGACTTTCTTTTGTTAGAAAAAAATTATCTAGTATAGACTTTGTCAAAAGAGCTTTGTTAACACCAACACTTGCAAAACAACTATGCTAATATGACATTTTCCATCCACTTGTTCTCTACTTTTATGCCACTTAGCAATGAACTGCAATTCCCTCCCAACCCCTAATATTTGGCTATATGAGTATGTGGGAGGTCACTTTTTTATTACTTCTACTGTGCTAATTTATTATTATTATTACTTACATAGAGTACACCTGCAATTTAAACCTGAATAAACGTGCCATCTGACCAACAGCCTTGTTGACACAATGTTGGTTTATTACAAATGGTTATTATACTAGCAAACTAGTACGCTAGAAGAAAACACTTGGGGAAAGTTCATTTCTACACATGCAACATCTTCATGCTTTCATACAAAATATGCCCTGGCAGTCATTTGAGCACGCAGAGCAGCTGTGTGCACAGAGCACCTCTTACTCCTAGTCTCAGCTTAGAAACCTGAACAAAGCTGAAAAGGGAAAGTCTTGGGGAACTCTGGCAATTCAACAAATAATATCTTGCTGTGACACTGGAACCACATTTAGAAAGGGGACAAAATGGCCATCCTTTCCTAACTAGCATTTTTAAAACGCACAAGAGTTTTCAAAAAGCCTCAATTCTGCAATTCAAGCACGCAAGTAAACTGGTACTTGTAGAGTCACCAAGGTTTAGCCACACAGCACTTGGTCATCTCCTCTGTGTGATTATTCTGCACGTTCACCACTCAGTGTGCTGAATAAAAATCACAGGCCACGCCTAGATGTTTACCAATCCGCAAAAAACAGGCTTATCCCCCGGAATATACAAGCTTGATAAGAAAAGTAGATAAAAGGAAGTAATAATTATCCCCGTTTCCTAAAGAAAACAGAAATATTGATGCTCCAAGGCAAGAAAACATTTTCACACACAGCAACTCTTTAAAAAAGACACTGTTCAGGCAGTTCCTGATGAAGGTAATTGTAGTGAAGGGATCTAAACGCAAATCTGCAGCCCACAGCTTTCACTGCATGAGCATCCTGCTCATGGCTTGCTCGGTCTCCAGGTTAAAATAATAATCATAATCAAAATTAAACCTAGACTGAAATCATCAGCCTTCCACATTCTTGTGGAAGAGTTGTCAGAGTCCAAGAGCAGAGGCCACAAGTTAGACTTACACCACAGACGTCTCTGCTAAGTCCTGAGCACTGAAGGATGCCCAAATTGTGAGAGCCCATTGCTAGAGCCCTCCTCAGAGGAGCTGTGTGCTCCTGGCACCCCTCACGGGGCCCCCTCCCCATCAGCATCCCCCACACACCACCCTCAAGCTCTCTGAAGTGGTGGGTTTGCTATGAGCACTCGCGATGATCCCTTAAAGCGTTGGGTTTGGGGGTTTTTTCTATCTTGGCTCCCCACTTTTTCCCCACCAGCTTTTCCTTTTCAATCTACGAACAAGAATATTCTAGTTGAACTTTCAACACCCCAGTCTGCTTCTGTAGACGGCTGGCTACCCAAGTCTGCCAATTTATAACTACTTTTAAAATACAGATGAAGAGAGAGGCATTTAGATTAGAGGGACTGGCTGAGGACTTCAAGTGCACTGTTTTAAAGAAAATCCAAACAAGAAGCTATCGCTAACCACCTCTGCATCATTTATCTATTTGCTTTCTTTAACAGCTATTGTGATTCCTGAATTCAGTTTTCCTTTTCATTTAGAAAAGCCTGCTCCTGATTCTACTCAAAATAACATTCTTTTCTCCCTGGAAAGACCTGGTGCTGCCTTTCTTGGCTTGTAACTTCCATCCCACTCGGCCTCAGCTTTGACACAATCCCTGCCCCATTGGCTCAGCAAGATCCTGAGCATTTCTGTTTCTAAGGAGACAAGGTGAGGACCACGTGGGAAGTGATGTGACTCAAATACATAGCTCCAAACCATTCTGCAATGGACAGATGTCCGTAACACCATCACCAGAAGAAACACTACGCTGCGGGCTGGACTGCAGCTTCGACGGTGAGCCAGCCCATACAGAGATTAATGGTGCTGTCACCCACACGTGAGCCAGCGAGGAACGTTTAGTGCCATATGGCCGCATCATGTTGAGAGTGATGCTCATTAAGGCGACAGCGTGGTACTTGCTTTTATTCTCTGAACAGACAGAGCCCTGAAATCTCCAGGCTGTCAGTTCAGCAGGAAAGAAGAAACTTACGTATTTGACCAATTTCTTCACACTATGTTTTTTATTTGTATTTTAAAGCTTTCAACCCCAAATCACATCAAAGGCCAAGCATCACTGTCTGTCCCTTAAAAAAATAGCAACTGGATTCCACCTCCACCTGGAGTGCATTGTACCCATGAAGTTATAGCTCAAAAAAGGTGAAGTTTTTCTATAAGTGCTGTAAAAGATCCTTCACGCCACAGTGGAAAATCACCGATCTGCACATTTCATGCAGCTAGTGGGCAAGCCAGCTGTGGTACAAACCTTCCACAGAGCTGAGACGCCTTGCAGGACTCCAGACAACTGTTCATAAATCCCACAGAGTCAAGTTTATGGTTCAGGGCAAAGGTTGCCAAAAATTTTACTTGTGGCCGTACCGAATGGGTGGCTTCTTCCAAACAGTCTGCTGTATCTCCGCATTTATCACGGTGGAGTTCAAGGGCTGCAAGCCAGCTCTTCGCATTTCACAGCAAGCTATTTGCAAAACTTCGCTTTCATCTGAGAGGAGGAGGAAACCTAATAAGCGTCACCAATTGCTCTCACTACCTTATCAGACTGCAGCACCAGCGAGCGAGAAGTGCTGGCTTGTCTCGGCCGTCACTGGTTCCTGGCCATGCCCTGCAGGTTCGCAGCTGCCCGCTGCGGCTTGCTTCTCCTCCGACCTGCGCTGCCCTCGCCTGTGCTTCAGAGCAGGCAAGGAAAAAAATGAATCTTTTTAAAAAATCACTTTTTAAAAGGAAATGTATACCTGAAGTGATTCGTGACCCTGATTGAAGCTTAATTGCCTTTTTTTCACCTTAGCTCAGTTGAAGTATATGACAGCGGTCATGCAGTGCCAGGAGCTAGTGTAAAGGGACACATAAAAGCCACATTCCAGAATATTACAGTAACTGGCAAGATCTTTACTCTTACTCCTACTTTACCCACTTTTTTTCTTTTACCTCCTGCAAGAAGTACCTAAGAGCAGCAACTGGGAGAACATTCCTTCCCGGGACGGCAGCCCCGGGGCAGGGGTCCCTGGGCAAGTTCCTCTGCAACAGGTTTGGGGGGGAACGTGAATCTCCGAGTTGTGCAGACGGTGAACCCCACTTGGCAGAGTGCCCCAGGCATGCTGTGCCTACCTCCACAGCGTGGCACCGTGCGGGCAAAAATCCTCCTCTGGAGGACCCAGTCTCCTCAAAGGCACTTCAGAGGACTGGTGCTGGCAAAGAGAAACATCAGTGCAGACAACCCTCTCTTTAATTCTCTTCCTTCCAGCAGCAGGGTTCAGGTATGAGTAGGAGGGCACTCAGCAGGACCTCAAAGCAGCATCACCACTACAAACACATGCTGCCTCTTAGCTGAGCCGCCCAGATCCCACTGCGCGGCCCCGGCAGCCTGTGGGCACACAGCAGCGAGGAGGCTGCATGCCCCCGAGCAACATCTCGAGGGAATGAGCAGTCTCAAGAGAGACATACAGATACTGAGCCTTATAGAGGAGCACCAGACCGCACACACATGTGTTTCAGATCCACATTGCAAGCTGTTAAAACCTGCCGCAGCTCTGGCTCAAAATGCCCATGCTGCGCTTACAAAGAGCAGAGCCTGGGACTGCTGCCAAGGCACTGGGCTGCAGCGGGTCCAGCGCCGTCTGCACCACGTCCCCGCACACCTTGTCAGCCCGGGCCCCACTAAGCAAGTGGGAAGGCTGAGTCTTCCCCTCCCCAGATGCAGAGCAATCTCCTTGCATGGGCTTGATGATTCACAGCTCGAGCCCCGTGCAAGGTTGGTCTTGCGTACAGGCACTGACCCATGAGCAGCCAGTGGTTAGATGGGCTCCTTCTGCTCGCCGAAGCGGAAAAAAGCCTTCAGGGACTCTGCTCACTAACCTCCCACAGCAGCCATTACAGGGTCCCTCCGCATGCTCTGATCAATATTTAAATGACAGTGAGAGCATTAAGAGGCCCTCCTCCACGCACTGATACGGTGCCTCTAGCCATCCCACCTGGCCAAGGTCTGAAGGAAAAAGAAAAGATGAGCCTTGTACTGTATCTTGAAGGTCAGTAGGTTCAGGCATGTTTGAAAGTTTAACTAAGGCTTTGTGGCAGGTCATCTCCCTATTTCCTGATGTGGAAACAATTTTATTTAATACTTCATTGAAATAACAGACCGTTGCGTAATACCCCCGACAACAGTCTGCAGCGCAAATCTGCCACCCCAGACAGGTAAAGCTCCGTCGCAGTGTAATTAACAGACTATGAATTAAAAGCTCTGTAACAGCCACCCGAAGCTGAGATGCCCGTGTCTTCCCTTCCCATGTCAATGTTGAAGCAAAGCAGCCGGACACCGCACCGAGGTGCTGCCTGCTGCCCTGCTGCGACCAGCCTGTGACCAGTCAAACCTGCAGCCTCCCCCAGAAAGCCTCAGCAAGTCACCCCAGGTGTGCATCTCCACTCACTCCCACTCATACCGCTTCATCCGTAGTTACTTAAAAGGCACAGTACGTTACCTATGACACTGCTAAAGCCGTTTCCACCGCGAGACACAATATGGCTTTTCCAAGAGCGGAGGTGGGAAATTGTGTTACGAGGAAGTGTTATGCTAGCTGCTCCGAGAGACCGCGGCTCCAAGGCTCACCGTGTAATTATGGTTGGGGTAAAGTGCCCTTCCCCTCTGAACACACAATGAAGGGCAGCATCAAACACATATCACGCTCTGCCCATCACTCGATCACTGCAGGAGTGCCACACCTCCCGTATCCCTTGAGCCTGCGACGCCCGGCATGCAGGCAAGTATAAAGGATTATCCCATTTTGGTATTTAAAACAGGAACACATCAGGAGGTTCCTCACTCCTAATTCTGACTTCCTTGGTGGTCCTCATATACTGTCTTCTAATTTTCCTGATTTCTGAGGTAGCACTTGCTTACACACAGAGAATCTCTATCACCTCTGCAAGAAGACAACCATTTGGGCTGAAGAGAAGGGCCTTGCTGCGCACCGGGGAGAGCACAGACACTTTGGGATACAGCAGGTGATGTCTAGTTGTTCACCTTTCAGAAGAGGGGGCAGGAAAAGCAGAGAGAACACAAGTGAAAAATGTTTCACAAACACAGTTTTGTGCAATAAAACACAGCAGAAGTTAAAAAAGAAAAAACAATGTGACCATGCTTCATTCAAATTGCATTGCCTGAATTTCACCTTGGAACCACTTTCAGCTTGAACAAAGCCCTTGGTAAAAGCCCATGGTGTGCGGTGACTTGAAACATCCAAAGTCGAGCTGCTGAAGAGTTTGGAAAAATTCCTCTCCGAGACGCCAAGAGCAGCGGCGGGCAGGCAACAGCGCGACTCACTGCGGCTGGCCCGGGACACCAGCCCTACAGCCAGCTGCGTTTCTTCTCTCCAGCAAAATCACTGGGGCTACAGCATAAACGGCAAAGCCAAAGAGATGCTAAAAAGCAACGGGGAGGGGAGGGGAGGGAAGGACACTTCAGGAAGGCTCAGATTAAAGACTCAACTTCTGTTTTAAAGACGACTTTGAAGTAAGGCAGGTGCTAAAAATCTGTGGATGACTGAGAGTGTGTTTCTTGGAGAACGGCCTCTTACAGGATTCTCTGCCCAGCAGACACAGAGGCAGAACCCATCAGCCAGACAGGCAATACACAATTAGCTGAGAGTATTCTCAATGACATTTATATTTTTACTCTGCTCATCAAATAGTCTCAGGAATTAGGTTTTTCCATCAAAGTGTTTACCTACTGCTTTTCTTATTCCAGGCCAGCAGACAGTATGTACAAGCAGGCGCATTAGGTTTGTCTATCTTGATCAGTTCTCACTGACTGCAAAGAAGTAAGAGTTTGGTAAGTCTTTTCCATTGGATGGGAAGGCAGAAATTGGAGCCAGACACTAACTACAGAGCAAGATCCATATTTCTAAGGTGGATGGCTCTAGCTTTAAAGAACTGAAGGGCGAGCAGCTCGTGGGAAGCCCTGCAGACTCCCATCAGCTCGAGGCACAGTAGCATTGCCAGATATGAAGCCCAGACACGGATCTAAATGTCTCCAAAGCTCAGATGTTTGCCTCCAGCTTTAACACATGGGCTGGGTTTCGAGGTTCCCCACAGTCTGACCGTGCAGATGGAACTATTTCTTCCTAATCAGAAAGTCTAACTGCAGCTTGCCACTGGCAAGCAGGTCTCGCTATCCTTCTGTAGGAACGATTATGACCTTCCAGATACAGCACTGATTCCAGCATTAACATTTTTCACACTTCCCTGTCACAACAAAAAACCATGCTCACATTATCTGAATACAGACACTCATGGGAGCGAGCATTAAGCAGACTTTCACAAGGTAACACAGATTCAAACAGATGGACAGACCCTGGTTTTTAAGCTGCACCATTCCACGGGGTTTCCTTTAGCCGATTTGATCACCTCTGAGGAAAGGAAGCTTTACACCTGACGCATCTGTGCTGAAAGACCCCCTGCCTTTAAAATGACTTTTCTGAGTGTTATTGGAAACAACAACATTAAGATAATGGCAAGACTGGCAGTGAGAAATTCACAGGGGATGCAAAATAAATGAAATCAATTAGTATTATAAATACAGGCTGAGTTTCACATGTCTCACATGTCAATTATTTATACTGAACTTTTGAGACTTCAGTATTAACAGGTTTGTTTTGGCAAAAGCTATAAAAATGAACAGAAAAACCCAACAGTGCTATTTTAAACTTGTGCCATCACACTGCAGTTTACATAGCTGCCAATAAAATGGAAGAATATTTTTATGAGCCACCAAATGGCTCAGCTAATACCAAGAGGCATTTATTGAAACAAAAATTTTGAACAAGCCTGCTTCACAGCAAGCCCAATTTTGATTTTTCCAATTAAACGAAGAACAATTCGTACCTGTACATGAAAGTGGATGAGCTCTGTTGAAGTATCAGCCCTGGCGGAACGTACATTAACGGAACGCATCGGTTTTGAGGTCAGCTGTCATTCTTTCCAAATTGCTCCCTGAGCACATCACAGAGCAGATGGAAAAGGCCAGTTTGACATGACTCTTTGGCTTAATTATAGCATTACTAAGACAGCATATGGAGTTGGTATGTACCGTAGAATTTTATCCAATAACTTCATTTCTCATAAATGCAGTGATCTGCTTCATTTGCTTTTACTTGATCTTCAGTATGCACATTCCCTCCGACTGAATTATTTTTACCTGTGCATTACTAGGTCAAGCTTTCTTAGCAAGTACAAGAGCTGTAAATCCACACTAATGTTCAAAGAATCACAGAATTTAAATTATCAAGTACAAGATCCTATCCAAGATATCAGTATTTAAACTGATTCACTGTTTTCAACTGTTTTCAGCGCTAATTGTGTCAGATCCCTCGAGTTATCCTGTGATTGCTCAGAGACAAGCAATGCCAGACTGGTCTAGTGACAAAAAGGCTTTGTATTACATAGACTAACACCCCCCAAAGAATCATCTCATGGCATATGCCTACCCATATGCACAACGCACCCACAACACAGTGCTATGCAAATATAGCAAAAATAGGTCCAGTAGGAAGAGCAGAATAGATGAAATCCCTAACGCACTACCTGGAAGCACAGGATGGTTTAGCATCTTAGCATAGCACTGCTCCATTTCAATATCCTTGGTTTACAAAAATCACTGCAATGTTCAAATCTGCAAAGTTACCACTATCAACAAGAGATTTAAATTCTTAAGACTGATCTTCTGTTGGAAATTTTTTAGGAAAGGTGAAAACCAAATACAACTGAAAACTCTTGTTCCAGTCCTCTAAATACTGCGGTTATGTAGGTTTTTATAACAGTTACCTATGTCAACAGTTCCATTTGCAACACTGATAAACTGTTCAAGCTTCAGATAGGATATCAGGGTATGTTGTAGGTGCTGACATGATAAAATATGAGAACCACCTGCCATTGTGGAAAGGCATATTTTAACGGGACTGCAACTATCACTAAAATTCCTCCAAGGTCTTTTATCACGTAGAGGGTGCTTTGCAGCACTGGGTTGTACAGAATCCTGTATCACTGCCAAATGTATCAAAACCAGGAAGCAGGAAAATCCAGCTCCTACTTAATTATTTTAATAGCCTTTGCCTGTTTTCCTAAAAGGAGGAAATGGGAAAAGGACAGAGCTGTCAAATTGTGAGAGAGAGTGGTTCATTTCCACTGCCCTCTTTCTAAGCAGTTCAGCTTTTTCCTGCTGGGCAAGAATGGAAGGAGGCAGCTGTCTGAAATTAGGCAGGGGAAAAAAACCAACAACCACAAAGAAAACTGTTGGGTTTCTATGATTTCTAAACGGAACTTTCAGGAAAAAGCTTCATTTTGAAATTTCATCATGCAATTAAAAAGAGACCAAAGATTTTCTTGTAAAAATGTCACCTCTGAAAAACCAATTTTCGAACAAGATGATGTTATTTTTAATCACCTCTCAGCTCTTAGCTGTAATACAGAAGACTCCTAATGCAGCAACTTGCTCTGACAAAGCAGACTGTCGGATCTCCCACTGAGAACCTCTTTCCAAAGCTGACTTAGGACCCCGGTAACATCTTTGACACCTTTTGTTCCTCACTTCACCTTTCTTAAAGACAAATCCAACTCAAATTAAAAAATAAGCGTGGAAGAAGACAAAAGAACATAGCACCAAAAAGGTAACAGTTTTGGAAAATTCCCACTGCCTAAAACACTAAAATGCCTGATTTAAGAGGCTGGTTTCTCACACTGCCCCATTAACAAATGATCTCCATCAACCTGCAGTTTAACTACTTACACTTATAATCTCAGTGAAAAAAGTTGGATGGTGGTTAATGGCTCTTCATTTGTTTCTTGGGCAAGAAAAAGACCCTATTTTACCAACTGGCAAGGAGGTACAAGCTCTCTGAGGTGCCCCTGAGTCTGTCTGCAGATGCTCTCAATTCCTTCTCAGTGTTTTCAGTGCACCTCACCTCTAGGACCCACTGCAGACCAGTGTGGCGAGCGGCAGGATCGGAATCCACAGCAAGCACAGCCCTGCTGCAAAGAGCAACCAGGATCAAGTACCACTGACAGAAGAATATAAAACAGGGAAAGAAAATGAGGAACAAGCGTGGCGGAATAAAAAGGAATCAAATGAGTACTTATGGATGCTCCTCACAAGGCACTCTCTGTCTCACTTGATTCTTGCTGCACTCAGTCTCAAATGCATGTTAAGCCTGCAAATTAATATTTCCTCCAGCCCCGCTGAGAAAAAAGAGAAATTCCTCCTGTATCGTTATAATTCAGAAACACAGAAATGTCCCCTCTTGGTTTGGGTTTTTTTTGACGAAGCAGAGGTCAATTTTGACTGTTCCCTCTGTATCTACTCTGGTATCCATGGAATCCGTGCATAATGCTGGAGCTGCTATCCCACACAAAGAAAGCTGCAATTTTGCCTTAAAAGTGCGATAACCAAAGCTAACAGTTGCTTGTGGCAATCACAAACACCACAACCTCTGACTTCCATCCTGACACAACCCGGAATTGTAGTTTCAAGACTTATGTTTTTGTTAGAGAGGGGATGTGGAGCTCTTCTCTTCTGGGTCCCAGCAAGAGTAGCCTTTGGATTCAAAATGACTGGTCCTATCTTAGCCACCATCTCAACCCCCAAATCTCATGACAGCAACAAATTCTCTGTAACTCCAGCCACCTGTGACCTCGTATTGAAACTCAAATCCAAAAGTGCCCCAACTTTTGGAGGTACTACTTACTCGGTGTTGTAACTTTGATCCATTTTTCTGTTTCCACTAAGATTTACTTGACTTACATTAACATAGTTAAGGATTACAGGGAGGAAAAAAGAAGAAGAAATTGAGATATTTATGGCTGGGGTTTTTAAAAGATCTAGGCAACCGAATACTATTGGGAATTCTGAGCCTACAAAATCCAGTGCTATATACAGAGAGCTGCACTCCACCCTCACAAGATCATACATTTCAGCATCCTTAGTACATGCATATTTTAGCTATATTTTTAACATCCAGTATTTAATAGTATAAAATTAGTTCACTCTGTAATGCTTCCTGACATAAAAAATGCTATGTTCATGTGAGGGTTATCAAACTTGCATATACAAAACTTAGAAGATTTCTCACTCACATTTGTCTTGGAATAATTTTAAATCAGCCTGTTTCTATCCAAATGGCTTTGCACAATGAAGTGCATATCTGAAAGACAAACCACAGCCACACATTAACAAAACACCACAGCAGTAAACCTTCAGTTAGCTGCAAGCACCGCAAGTTACAGACACACCTTCCAGAAGTGATCCGCCACACCCTGACTCCCCCAGGCAAATGGACACTTGAAAGAGATCTCCTAAGAGGTGCTTTTACAATCACAACACAAAAGCACGGGTGAAAGGCAATTTTTCCTGCATCTCCCAAGAAAAAATAATTCCTCCTTCAACTTGGGAACACAGAACAGACTTTTAGATAACCTAAAATAGAAATTATTGGGGGCTATTTATGAAAGAAAAATGTATTGCTTCTACCTAACATCTAGCTGTTACGATTAGAAACCAAACAGCATTTTCACTACGATGAACTTTCAAGGCAAAATTGGAATGTTTCTACTTGACCAATATAAAAAAAACATAGAAGAAAAAAATGCCCGCCTAGGTCTTAAATGATGTTTTAGATAACTCAGCTTGACACTTCAAAATACAGAATTTAGCTTGTGCTGCATCCTTCGCAACAAGGAAGACAGGCTGCATGGGACAGAAAAGATGAGGTTATCTGCTCTGCTGCTACAGGCAGGACCTTGGTCCTGTCACCTCCTTCCGTATGGCCTAAATTACATTGTCCGACAAGAACTTGTTTATTGGTACAAAAGGCAAAATCGACCCTTATCTCTCAATAGAAATATTTACAGAAGAACTGGTGTTGGCTCTCCGAACCAGACCACTTTGCTTTACGTGGAGCAGCACAGGGTGAAGCCCCCGGCAGTGGCCTGCGGGCGAGCTCAGCAGTGCCCAGTCTGCTGCGGGGTCCCCCCATGGAGGTGACCTGGGCAGCAGTGACAGAGGTGTGATGCCCAAGGTCTGCCTTATGGATGCAAAAATAAAGATGTTGCAACTCTGATACCATCTGCAAAAAAAACCAAAGGAAAGATGCCAACACGATGGTATGACTGAACATGCAACCAGCGGAGTCGTAACAAGATTCTCCACTGAATTGTTAAATGAAATATTCCTGAAGCCTCTAACTATAACATTTTCAATGCCCATTTAAAAAGTAAATACATAAACAAACAAACAAACAAAAAAAAAAGCAGCGAGGTGGATTTAATTGACATGTAACAGAAGAGACACTTTGTTCAGGTAACAAATTCCTAAAGTATCCAAATCCCCTCAACTTAGAAAACCGCACACAGTTCAATAAAACCCAAAGGTGTATCTTTAATGAGAAAAAATGTGTAGTCATTAGCTTCATCTTAAGAGAGGCTTTTCTGGGGTGGAGCAGGGAACAGAAAAGAAACTGGTCATCTCCAGCATTTGTCATAGAATCAGTTTAAACATAATAAATGGTTTTCTTGCAGGCACAGATTCCTGCAGGTACACTGTCGACAGACTAATTTACCCTGCTCCAGACTCCGAGGAGAACATAATTCCTGGGGAAAATGCAAAAAGAATTCTGTAACTGCAGCATTATCATGCATAAAGAGAAGTTCATGTATGGAGTAACTATATTTTGGATATTTCTTTCTTCTCATAAACTCCGGCTCACAGGAACTGGAACTCTACAAAGCGGCATCAGAAGCAGCAACCAAGCTGCACACTCCTGGGGAATTCAGAGAAATGGTCTTCTAAAACTATCTCCTCTTTAGATATGACATGATATTCTCAGAGACAACCCACTAATCTATGCAATTGGGAAAGTAGTGAGCAGAGAAGCAGGACAAATAAATAAAATAACTGTCTTCAACTTCTTGCATCTATTCAACAGTGATGAAAACCTTTCTAGACTAAGCTTATCACAAAAAAATGCAGTTTCTTTTGAAGAGTTGTTAGGATAAAAATCAATTTCTGTATCTTAGTCCAGTCTCCATTGGGAACAGGAAGGATCTATATAGTACAATAGAATTACTGCCAGTTAAAGCAACAGTTCAAATGTCAAACCCATCCCAAATACAGACTCAGCTCCTCACTCGGAGTGACTTGACCTGATTAAGGAATATGCATGTGAACACAGAGATGCCATCAGCTCACCTCATTCAACATCCATTGAATAATAAATCTCCCAGCTGCTCTTTAGAAAAAAGATCATAGTCAAAGCCTCCTCCTAGTGAAAAAGATAAGTATCTAGATAACTTACTTAAATGTCAATCATCAACTGTCTCACTTAATTTTCTCCCATGGAAGCCAAGGGAAGTTTGCTCTTGCCACCAAGATGAGGCCTTGCCCAGGCTGGAGACGCTTTGGAGCTGTCAGCCTACACTCTTGCTCTCAGCTCACTGTGTAGGTTATGCAGAAGACAAGCACATTATTGAGGTTGGCTCAATATTAACAAAAAACCTTCACAGATGGAAAAAGTTTATAAGGAGAAAATCACCGCAAATACGTTGGCATTACATGAATATTTTGGATAAAGTTTGATTTTCCCCATTTTTACATTATGCAAATTATAGACTGTGTAAATCTTAAACCATGATAATCTAAGACGAATAATAATTTAGACACCTCTCCTAATTAAAAATACATGTAATCTGATTTCTGTCCATACTAAATCATCCAGCCGATCTTCCCTTCTCCTTATTACTCACGAACTGAGGGATTAAATTTTGCATCTTAGTTTGGTCCAGAGACGAAGTTGGTCAGATTACTTTGGAGATAAGGGGACAGTTGAGGATGGCTGAATTACCGGTCAAAAACTCTCCCACTCTCTGGGAGTTCAGTTCACTTAACTGAAGATCTAAGGTCATAGAATTTCAAACTTTCCTGATTAAGCAAGGAAAAAGGGGGTTTCTTCTGGTCCCACTTAGGACATGGGTCCTTCATACCGTAGAAAAGAAAAATCTAACAACAAAATACTGGTGCAGAATTCAGTTTGAAAGAGTGTATAATTGTATGCACAAAGTCAACAACCTCTGAAAAGACTACAAAGAGGCAAATGGTTAGCAGGTTAGCAAATGTGATGCCCATTTACAAGAAGAGCCAGAAGGAGGATCTGGTAAACTACAGGCCTGTCACTCTGACCTTGGTGCCAGGAAAGGTTATGGAGCAGATCATCTCGAGTGCCATCACACAGCACGTACAGGACAACCAGGCGATCAGGCCCAGTCAGCATGAGTTCATGAAAAGCAGGTCCTGCTTGACTAACGTGATCTCCTTTCATGACAAGGTGACCTGCTTAGTGGATAAGGGAAAAGCTGTGGATGTAGTCTACCTGGACTTTAGTAAAACCTTCGACACTGTCTCCCACAGCATTCTCCTGGAGAAACTGACTGCTCATGGCTTGGACGGGCGCACTCTTCGCTGGGTAAAAAACTGGCTGGATGGCCGGGCCCAAAGGGTTGTGGTGAATGAAGTTAAATCCAGTTGGCCGCCGGTCACAAGTGGTGTTCCCCAGGGCTCAATACTGGGGCCAGTTCTGTTTAGTATCTTTATCAATGATCTGGATGAGGGGATAGAGTGCTCCCTCAGTAAGTTTGCAGATGACACCAAGTTGGGTGGGAGTGTTGATCTGCTCGAGGGTAGGAAGACTCTGCAGAGGGCTCTGGACAGGCTGGATCCATGGGCCGAGGCCAACTGTACGACGTTCAACAAGGCCAAGTGCCGGGTTCTGCACTTGGGTCACAACAACCCCATGCAACGCTACAGGCTTGGGGACGAGTGGCTGGAAAGCTGCCCGGCAGAAAAGGACCTGGGGGTGTTGATTGACAGCCGGCTGAAGATGAGCCAGCAGTGTGCCCAGGTGGCCAAGAAGGCCAACGGCATCCTGGCTTGTATCAGAAATAGCGTGGCCAGCAGGAGTAGGGGGGTGATTGTGCCCCTGTACTCGGTGCTGGTGAGGCCACACCTCGAATACTGTGTTCAGTTTTGGGCCCCTCACTACAGGAAGGACATTGAGGTGCTGGAGCGTGTCCAGAGAAGGGCGACGAAGCTGGTGAGGGGTCTGGAGCACAAGTCTGATGAGGAGCGGCTGAGGGAACTGGGGTTGTTCAGTCTGGAGAAGAGGAGGCTGAGGGGAGACCTCATCGCTCTCTACAATTACCTGAAAGGAGGTTGTAGCGAGGTGGGTGTTGGTCTCTTCTCCCAAGTGACAAGTGATAGGATAAGAAGAAATGGCCTCAAGTTGCGCCAGGGGAGGTTGAGATTGGATATTAGGAAAAAAAAATTCACTGAAAGGGTGGTCAAGCATTGGAACAGGCTGCCAAGGGAAGAGGTTGAGTCCCCATCCCTGGAGGTAATTAAAAGAAGGGTAGATGTGGCACCTGGGGACATGGTTTAGTGGTGGACTTGGCAGTGTTAAGTTTATGGTTGGACTCTATGATCTTAAGGGTCTTTTTCAACCTAAAGGATTCTATGATTCTATGATAATAAGAGTACTGCTCTGCAAAAGTCTAGCATTTTCTATCCCTGTTTTCTTTACATGCATATTGTCATTTATTGTTGTTTTTAATGAAGAGCACAAAGTTTTCATATTACACAGTGCAGCCAAATAAAACCATCAGTATCTTTAACTGGAGGAATTCACTCACTTCGGTGGATTTTCAGCATTAATGTTAGATTAACAGTAATTGCCTAATTATCATTAAAGGATCACAAGGAAAACAATTCTGTAACAAAAGTTATAACAGCTCATGTTAATAGGAAGACTATTGGAGATAACACTCATGTTTCAGGGTCTGATGCAGCCTGTAATGTTTACAGACCAGGGAGGGAGAGGGGATAATCAGCACTGCTTCCTCTATGATTTTTTGCTTGATCCTCCAAAAGATCTAATGCTCCTACTTGGGTCTCCAATTTGAGTTTTTGTACCCAAATGCTTACCCAACCTTTCTAAAACTATTGCAGTGTTCAGATGCATGGCATAAGTTCATCCAGAGATTTGCCTGGCGAGGATGAAGGATGGTCTGCAACTCCCAGCTGTTACTCAGCTGCTACCAGTCTGACCAGGAACTCAGCTCTCCAAGAGCCTTTACACACTTTTTCACCATCAAAACCCTATTCAGTGGCTTTTTGTAAACACAGTTTTTGCTCAAGTTTTGGAAATCCTCACCCAAAACAAAACCAGGACTTCACTTTGGCAGAGTGAGCTGATACAGTGGTGATGAGTAAAGGCTGGGATGTGAAGTGTCGGGAGCAAAATCTCAGGTGGATACTTGTGCCTGGAAGGGTTCGAAAGCTCAGGTGGAGGAGGACCATGCCGGGAGACTCTCAGGACTGCAGTCAGAGCTCAACTCAGAGCACCCCCATTTCAGTCCAAAAACAACTATGCCTGAACTACTGAGTTCAAAGCACTCCAGGTTCATTCTCACAAGTAACTACCGTGATTTAAAGTGAATAATTTGACCATTGAAGGTGTTCTGAAGTTAAGGAGCTACCCAACATCCATTACTTTTATTACTGTGTTGGGACACAGTGCCTGAAGCAAAAATAATTTTTCTCCACAGCAGTTAGAGTTCAGGGCAGGGAGACTCCATACGGATGTGCACTTCCGTCATTCTGGACTATTTCCAATTTTCGGCTCCTGTTTAGACCCTTTCATTCGCCCTGAATTATTGACAACTGGAGGATAATTAGTCTATCATTGCTTGGAAAAACTAGAAGGTTTACTATATTTCTTGCCGATCACTTAAGCTGGCACACAATAGTACCTTATACCACAATTTTGCACTTATTAAGGTCTTTCACCTCCTGTTTCTTAACATTGAGATACTGAGCAATTCCTTGGCTTCGTTCTACAATAAAAGTTACATCACATTTGAGCTGATGCCTTCCAGCCAACCTCTGCCAAATACAATTTGCTTAAAAACCTAAACCTGGGGCTGGATAAGAAACTTGTGGCAAAAGCTGCTTTATAAATAAACCTTGTACTCTTGCACTTGAAGAAAAAGAGTTTCACACAGGAACCAGAGAAAACATGACTCCACGTAAGCAGAGGAGATACTCAACTGTACCAATACACTCATCCAAAAGGTTCTGCTAATTAAAACCAAATGACTCCTTACAAACGGAGCAGCAGTTTAGCTGGGTTTGAGTAGGCAGCATGTGACTCCCTGCTTTCAGTTCCTGGAAATGTGACAGACATAACAGGCAGACGTTGAGTAAGAAGCCACTGCCTCCACAACACGTCGAGGGCCAAACTTCAATTTCCTTGTAATGGCACTGTGATTCTGAAACAGAGTATGAATGGGTTGGAGGTTTTTTTCCCTGAACATACTTATAGACCCTTTGGAATTATTCCGACGGCCATCAACTGCGGTCTTCCTCCACTGGGCTTCTTTCAAAAGTTGCATTTGGACCAATCTAAAGAAAAATCGCAGATTTTAAACTTGATGCTACAAATCTATCGTAATACGGCCAGAAAACACTGAATGTGTTTAGAAGTCTTTCAGAATATTTATTGTATGCACAAGGTGTTCTTTTTGATGCCATGAATTATAAAGAAGAACCAGCTCTCCCTTCCTCGCACATGCTAGTCATATCTTTGAAACCATGTTTGGTCCACCTAAAGCATAGGTGGTTAAAACACCACAAGGATGGCAATCACATGAACTAGTACAGATAGACTTAAAGCAGGGGCAATAATAACATCAGCTACTTATTAGGGTTATTTTTGCATAAAAATGCTTAAAGTTCCTGTATAAATACAATTAACTTCTTAGACACCAAGCAAACTGTTTCAGACCAAAACTGTTCTCAAGTAATTACACCTCCCTGGTGACTCTCCTTAGCATAAATGTCAGGTATTCAGTGCTTCTCAATATTTGACCTTTAATAAAGATGAGCTCTTCATGTGCCCGGAAAGCTGTATTGGAAATGGTGACACAAATAGGAAATAAATTCCATATTCTCCAAGGTTTCAAAAACAAAAAGGGAAGAAAGCCAGTTTCAAGAGAAAGCAAGCTGAAAAATCCTTGAAAATGCAGGGGTTAGGACGGAGAAAAATAAAACTGCCTTTCATAAATATAGTAATTCTTTATGAAAATTCCGGAGCCACCATTCAATTGCACATGCTAATTTATAAAGCTCCAGGTGATCATCACCAGTTCACTTCTGATCCTTACTAAATACTCAGCGTGTTAGATGTAGAGTGCTTTTGTCTTGTGTACTATCAAGTAAAAAGCATAGTTATTTGTTATCATTAGAAGCTTGGCAGAGATGCTTTGAGAGGCTCTTTTCTGTTGATAGAAGCCAATTTGTTGTAAAGAAGGGTAATCTGGGCTCTTGAAGTTCTTTGAGAAAGTTAAGCAGGCATCTATCTCGCTACCTGGTGTATTTACAAAATGAGTTCATTAATCTATCATGTATAATTAGTCTTTTATGTGACTACAGAAAGGAAACAGGATAGTAAGGGTAGGAATTTACACCAAAAGTTGCTTTACTTTCACAGGATCTCTGGGAAGTTCACGATACCAGCCCTCACCAGAGAAGGGAGTAAAAAGCCTGGAGGTGACCCTGAAGAATAACTCCCCTGTTAAGTCTAGTTGAAAGCAGGCCAAACTACATGTGTATTTTGGGATGGTGGTGGATGAGTATGCACGAATATATGGACTGAGGAGGCTCTGTTTCCCAGGAATGACATCTGAGTCCCAGGGAAAACTGAAGAGATGGGAGCCTGCAAACTAGAGCAGGTTTCCAGTAGTAAGGACCTGGCATTGCTGGCCCCCAAGCTGCTTCTTCAGCCTCTGATGTGGAGATGCGCAAGTACCAGGGGGCTACGCAGCCCAGAGGCAAGTCAACACCAGCCAACGCAGAGCATGCACGGGGCAACACGAGGGGAAAGAGGGCAGAGAGCCTCTGCCCCTACATGAGAAAGGAACTAGCTTGCTGCCGAGCTGGGGGGCCCAGAAAGCAGGGAACTGCTACCCACCACAGCCTGTGGCATCACCCCTGCCGATCCACAGCACCATGCCAGTCTTCTCAAGGGCTACAGTAAATAATTAACTTCCAAATTCAGAGAGGAAAATGGACACCAAAGCTGCAGAGCTTGGTCAACCTCTTGCACTGTGTCACATTCATAAGCAATAACCCTTCTTCTGCACCAGACCAGCACGCAGTACACCTCCTCGTCAACAGGTTCTGCTGGGTGCTGAGCTCAATATTGTCTCCTTCCCATGACAAGCAAGTTTGCACAGTGTAGTTCTCTATCTGCCAGTCCTTCATTCTGGTCGTATCAAATAAAAAAAGCAAAAAACATACCAACAACAAAGACCAAGCTATAATTGAAAAACTGACAACTTCCCAAATCAGATGTGACTGTGACCTAAATCAGGAGGGGAAGAAATAGTAATTCATCCTGGCACACTAATTAATTATCACACAGATTGCTTATTGATTTTCTTGTGCTCACTCTGATACCTTATGAAGTTCACTCATTTCATGCAAACTTCTCATAGAACGGCAGACACTGGCAGATCAAGAGCAGATGCAAACACACAGGTAGGTCAGGTCTCCACTTCTGCAGAAGGGCAGGGCCAGGGGCAAATCCATCCATCTACTGCACTGAATCTCAGCATCAAGAGACTCATCTCTAGCCCCACTCATAAAGGTTAAATTTTTCAGTAATGATCTCACATTGAAGCAAACCAGTCCTTGCTGATAACAGTAGTCAAATTGCCAAGGTCATCCCCGAGTCACTTCAGCTTCTTGAAGGCTTCCTGCGTTGGACAATAGGCTGAGTTACCAGAGAAGTTATCTAACAGGACATTTTCTAATTATAGAATTAATTACTGCCACAGAATAAACAGCAGAGGCATGTCAGGCTGGAGGTAATGATTTGTACAATTAGCTCTTTCACATCAAATAAACATTTACAGCTGTTCTTGAACTGGGAATTCGTAGTATCAGGAGGTCCAACTGCCATCATCCCTGGAATATCCTGCCACTACAAGCACCAAGTGAAAACTGTTTACATCTTACCTCTAAAATAGTATGAACACATGCCATTTAAGTTGTTGATTTTCTTTGGCATGTTCTGGCTACTACGGAAGCATCCTCACTGCAAAGGTTTTAGCCTCCTTTGTTGTGTTTTGATGGGGTAACAAACTGGTTTCCTATGCACAATCACAGAGAAACTGTCTCTTGTTAAGACATGCCTACAGCAGATGTGTCGCAGTGATCAAGAAAAATTCTTGCGGACAGCATCTTGTTTGCTCGTGCACAGGGAAATAGCTACGGTGTTATTTCCAGCTCTTTGCACAGCCAGTACAATCGTCATCATTACAGTGATAAAAGCAGCATCTGAAGACGTTTGTGTTTAGTGAAAGACCTGTCAAAGACGAAGCGTGAACAACCTCAGAAAGGGGCTAGCATATGAAAGGGCCTAATTTTGTGGTCTAAAACCAAACACGAATGAGCCAGCAAAAGCATTTGCAAAGGTACACAGCTTTGAGCATGCAACTGCTTGCTGGATTCAGCTACAATTCAACAAAACATTAACAGAACCTAAAATCAGGATTAGTACCTGGTTTGTCATCATCCCTTCAAACCTGCCAGCATCCCATCCCATGCCGTTTTTCCCTCCAGGTGCTCTGGATTCCCATTAGGGACAGGAGAGCCCGTGTCTGGCAGAGCCTACCGGCTCTGTCCAAAGTCACAGGTGGGGGGATCCTGTGATGGGCCATATTCTGCATAGCTCATAGGAAGGGCTCAGATAGTGTCAAAATAAGACCTCTTCCAGTTTAACAAGGAGAGCTTTTGAACGTTAGACAAGAGGTACCCGGTTTTCTTAATAGGTTGGCTGGGGTCCAACACTGCTCTGAATTTGCAGTCACCTTTCAGCCAGCTCTGACTATGTCACCTCAGCTCGTATTTTTCCTCCCAGCTGTATGTCACCATGAGGATCATCCACAGCCTCTGCACTGAGCGCGAACCTTGTGCTCTGAGACAGCGAGACCAGGGAGGTCTAGAGCCAGCTAATGGCGAGTGCATGCGATGCAAGTCCTGCTGTACAAGCCTCAGCTAAAGGGGCTCCTTGCCTCGTGAGTACGTCAGACTCCACCATAGCCTTTCTTTCTTGTCTGGCAGCAGCAGCTCTGTAAATCTTGTAAAACCAGACTTTCTTGGGAGATTACTAATAGCTGCTTTGGCAAGCACTGAAACACAGCAAGGAGCTGCTGCATTTCAGCATCCCTGCGGGAAGCAGATCCCCCGCAGCCCTGCACACCAGGAGCAAGAAGCCAGGGTCAAGACCTCAATGTTACATGGTCCTGAAAGGGACAACACCAAAAGGTGCCAAGGTAACCTCTGAAATAAATTATGATAATAATGACCAAAACCACAGAATACAGTCCAAACCCACTTATTTCTGCTCCAATTTGACCTGCAAGTGTTTCTTTCCAGAATGGGTTGTGAAGTCTGGGAAAAATTGGAGAATTTGACTAATTTACAAACACGTTGTGGCCTTTGAGCTACAATAAAACTGTGGATACATGTGAAAGGCCACAGTCTTACTCTGTACAAATGAATCAGTACAGACATATGCAAATTATTCTAGCCATTTTTGCAACAACTCGCCTCAAAAGTTACCTTGACAACCTTATTGTCTCCGATGTTACATAGCTGCCTGCTGTAGGAATGATGTCTCATCTTTGACTTGCTCACTTAAACAGCCTGGATTGTTGAGGCAACATTACAATTTAAGGACAGAACATGCACCATTGTACTGAGGACACTGACAGTTATTTACAGCTCTATCATCTATCACTGACACAATGGTGTTTCTAATGAGTGCAATTAAAAAATAGGGTTCTTTTGTCAAAAAAAACCACATTAGTCAAAGAAACAAATTGTTCTGGGACCAGCATATCTAACAAATTCTGCTTTGTTCTGGATTTATTTCTTGTGGTTGGGCTCCTTTGTGTTCCAGAAGGAGCTAGCTTGAATCAAAGCTTTCCATGTGGCTGGTGTGTCCATAATCGCTCTCTCCTTCCAATTCCCAGAAGTCCAATAAACAAGATTCTCCTTCAGCCTCCTCCATACTTGCCATTCATACCTGTACCTGGTACTCGTTTTCACAAAACTGTAATTGCCTATAACATCTCCCTTGTCAAATTGGAGCAATGGTTCGTAAGTCATTGGGAACAGGGGAAGACAGAGCAGTGAGCGTGTGGGCGCACACACACACAAGGTGATCACGTTATCCTCACTTCCCCAAGCAAGCTAAAAATGGTCAGACAAACCAAACTGAAATATATGAGCTCATACTTTATAGGTCAGGCATTCTGCACAGTGGCAGGGGCAGAAAACCAAGTCAACCCCCCCCAAAGTCAGGATATCTCACATGAAACACTCTGGTGGAGAGCACAAGTTTTTCAACCCCAAAGCCCTCAGCAAGAACCTCCCAACTACTGACAAATACAGACACGCTCTGGGCCCAAACCACACAGACCACAGGGTAGTCACCCATGCACTGGACACCACTCAAAACACCTGTGATGAACCAACACAAATGCTGGAGCAGATGCCTGAGGAGCTTGCAGCGCCGTGCTAAGCTCCCACGGAGAACCTACCACAGCTTAACTGCTTATCTGCTACGAGCCTGAGAACAGCACATTACCCCAAATCCCTCCAACAAATGGATCCTCTAGGACAGAAGAATTAAATTAGGTACCCCAAATTAACCTACAAATCAACCATCAAGATGGGAATAACTACGGAGTCCTGTCTTCTTTTTCTTTTAAATTATTTTCGACACAATGCCCTCAGATGCAAAGATGCAGGTTTCAGGGAAGCATGTACTTGGAGAGAGTGGCTCGGTGCATTTAATGATGGATATCTGGATCAAACCAGTAGGTGTACTTGTGACAAGTGATGAAGACTAGAGTGTGCTTTCCCTGTTCTAGAGGAAAACATAAGTAATCTAGTTAAATGAAAATCAATTTTAGATGTTCCTTTATTACACTTTATGGTCTGTGAAGTTCCTTTTCTTTTCATGCTGTTACGTGAATGGTATGTAATTCCCACACTGGCGATAGATTTTCCTTTAGAAAAGTAGTGAAGGTCTTAACTTTTTAATACAAATTATTCCTCGGGAATCCTTAGCTGCTATTCAAGCAGTTTAATTCAAAGAGTTATATCTCTCATTCAGAAAACTTTAACTGACACTAATCAGACCCAACTATTTTTATTATTAATGTACAACAATGCTAATCTGGTGTGACTAGAGCCTTTAGCCAGAGTATTAAGGGCTTATTCTCCCTAAAGTGGTATTTAATAATAAAAAATTAACATTTTTGCATAATCTGCTTACATGTGCTGCAACTGTTGAAGATCAGCTCCAGCATTTTATTCTCTTTTCTGATCCTCAGCACAGACATGCACAGACACGCACATCCTAAAAATGAAACGATGCATGTTTGTGAGCTGATGGGAATCTCTTTTGGTGTGCTTGTCACAGATGCATCATGCATTGCATGATACCACGCAGTCCCTCTGAAAATCCACTCACAAGCCTCAGCAGTTAAACAATCATAAAACAGACGACAATTTTCATGTCACTTTACGTTTTGAAAGATCCAACAAGGCCTGCACATGGCAGGTATGATTCTTTTAAACCGTACTGGCTTAACATCACCTTACACAGGTAGGGCTGCACAAACACAGGATCTGGCCTCAGTCCATAATGGTTTAAGCAGAGGAGGTAGCCAGTACAGCAGGTAGATGCTTGCACGGAAGGCTGATATATCAATACATTGAATTAACCTAGGTACTTATTTTCTCAGTGACCAAAGTGTTACAAGTAGTAAACTTTAATCAGACATTCAATATAAATTGCAGCCCAAGCATATTCAAGAGCCTGCAGAGGCCCGGCCGCAAAAACGCTGAATTAGAATCACAGAATCACTAAGGTTGGAAAAGACCTGTAAGATCATCAAGTCCAACCATCAACCAACAAACCCCACCATGCCCACTAAACCATGTCCCACAATGCCTCGTCCATACGTTCCTTGAACACCTCCAGTGATGGTGACTCCACCACTTCCCTGGGCAGCTTATTCCAGTGTCTCACCACTCTCTCAGTAAAGAAATTTTTCCTAATATCCAGCCTGAACCTCCCCTGGTGCAACTTGAGGCCATTTCCTCTCGTTCTATCGCTAGTTACATGGGAGAAGAGGCCAACACCCACCTCACCACAACCCCCTTTCAGGTAATTGTAGAGAGCGATGAGGTCTCCCCTCAGCCTCCTCTTCTCCAGACTGAACAACCCCAGCTCCCTCAGCCGCTCCTCATAAGACTGTGCTCCAGACCCCTCACCAGCTCCGTTGCCCTTCTCTGGACACGCTCCAGCACCTCAATGTCCTTCTTGTAGTGAGGGGCCCAAAACTGAACACAGCATTCGAGGTGTGGCCTCACCAGTGCTGAGTACAGGGGCACGATCACCTCCCTGCTCCTGCTGGCCATTAGGTGGTGGAATACCTTTATTCATCTTAATTGGATGTCACTGCTGAAGTATAACCAGACTCCTACAGTATTACCCAATTTACTCAAAAATAGGACACAGAAATCCAACTCCTTTCACTGTTTGATTTTGACTAGTGAAAGGTAAGAAACAGGCAACAGAGCTTTTGTGATGTCTACAGGAATTATGCTTTTTGTATATAAGTTGTTCTCCTCTTACAAGATGCACTGATGCCTGTTTTTGCTTCTGATCCCTTTTTAGCACAGTTCAGAGCCGCTCACTTCCAAGGGCAGCGAGCAACGCAGCTGCCCGTCCCCCTCCGAGCCACGGCAAAGCACCCAGCAAATCCTCTCTGCAGCTCTTGGAAAGCAGCTGAACTGAAAGACAGACAAATGCATCACAGACCAGACAGACATAGGGCCTGACCTCAAACGAACTACATCTAGACCTCTACTAAGAAACTATTTAGAAAGCTCCTGGAAAAAGCATTCTTTCAAGTCTCTTTCCAGATCCTCACTTCAGACGAGTGCATCCCCTCACCGCAGCGCTGCACGCCTGCGGGTTAAGAGGAGCCTCCTTCCCATACCCCTTCCCACACGCTCACTGTGGGTAACACGGCACAGCTGATATGGGGGATTAAGCGAGAGCTGGTGGGAAGCTTTCTGCACCATGGCATTCCAAAAGAAATCACCATTTTGCAAAATCACCATTTCCTCCAAGAAAAAGCAAAACAAAACAAAACAAAAAAAGTGACAACAGCTTTTCTGTAACACCAGAGGCAGAGCTGGAGCTGGAGTCGGAGCAGGAGCTGGAGTCGGAGCAGGAGCAGGAGCAGGAGCAGGGCTTGGCTCGCGCAGAGCCATGCGGAGCAGCTGAAGGAAGTTGGGGAGCTACCAGTTCCCAATGGGGGCAAACAAAGATCCCAGTCCCCAGTCTCAGCAATCAGCTCACAGGAGCTTCCATGCGACAGATTAAGCAGCTAGCAAATTCTCTTCCACTTTGCCTGAAACCAGTTTTTGCCTAGAAATCTTTCCGCCTTGGGTTTTAAGGGCTTCCCACACACACACACAAATTAATTTCAAACTTTTTTGCTTTTTGTTCAGCTTTGAAATGTGTTTCATTAATGCAAAGCATCTCAGAGAAAAGAGCTTCTTGAAGATGAACACGATTTCAGGTCACTGCATTAACATTGATAGCTTTAAAACAATAACTGTGCATCAGGTACAGGACAGGGTATTTTGCTATGCAGCTAATACAGCATAATACCATGTCATTACCACAAAATTTAAGTGATGTTTATAGGAAAAAACCCCAATTAATTTCATCCCAAAGAGACAGGAGATTTCTGGGTGCAAAATACACGGGAACACTGACTCGCACTGCCGAGCGCCAGGCAGCCGGCTGCAGGCAGGAGCTGCCATCCCCAGCCAGGCAGGTGGTGGCAACTTTATTTGAAGCTCTGCTTTCCCTTCTACAAGCAGGTCACGCTGGCTTGCTTTTAAAAAAGCGGGGTGAAAGGCCAGGCATGCTACCACATGCAGTTTTCGGAGTGTAATTCAGCTCTGGCTTATATTACCCCAGGCTGGATGAAGGGTTTCATTATTCCCAGCTGTCCCCCCTGCTCTGCCTCAGCCCCCATGTCACACTTGCTGAACCGCTGTGAACTACAGTCCGATACAGTATGAAAAAAATTGATGCTGCCCTACCTTAACAAGTCAGGCTGTAAACTGACATGCCAGGCGCTGTAAGTAATAACTACATTCCTACCTTGCACCTTATAAAGTTAAGGTGGACAGCGGTCCAAGGTGAACCGGGCTCCGAAACCTACTGTCACTTGAGCTCCTCTGGTAAAGTCCTTTCTGCAGAGCATTAGCATCCTGTGTAAATGGAGCATGGCATTTCATCTCCCATCAACAAGCAGGACTGAGGGAGAAAACACTGGCTTTACGAGGAGAAAGCTTCCCGTGCTAATAAGATACAGCATTTGAAACACTGATACTTTTTTATCATATTCATTCAGCATTAATTTTGGCTAATACGGTGTGACAGTCTCTAATATGATCAGTCTTTCATACCCTACTGGTGACAACTAACACTAATTCAATATGATTCTTATGTGAGAGGATGGGTGGAAAATTGTTGATGTGGTAAAAGAGCAGAGATAAGTGCCTTCTAGTAGGCTTTTCAAGGACCAGATTCAGATCTACCAGTAATTTTCAAATAATCAGATAATATCTCCTCAAATAAACGAATACATAACCTGATGAAGACACCTCTAGCTTTGGTGGTTTTTTTTCTTGTGCCAGATAAATAAATCAAGACCCTTTAATAACCCTTTATAAGGCAGCTTTATTCGTTTGAAATTATTTTCATAATTCTTCCCAGTTCTTTTCAGCCACCAGCATGGGACATATTGCAGTAATTGCTAGTACTGTATACAGTGAACAAGCTGCTTTTCCCCGCTTGGTATTTCAGTGCTTACATATTCACGCTATTCCTCTTAACCACAGCTCTACATCTTGGGATCATGTATAACAGCTTCTCCAACGTGAGCTCTACACCCTGTTCAGAGCCGCTGCTTTCCAGACACAGCTCACCATCCAGTTAAGCACAAGCTACATTCTTATAATCTCCTGATCTCCAAACTAGTTTAAAAGAAATTAATCCAGTTTACCATGTTGACTGACCTCGCATCAATCATTATTTACCACATTGCCAACATCTAATCCTTTTACAAACTTAATCGGAAGAATATTTTATTTTACTTTCACTGAAGAACTGAAGAGTGGTAGCACAAGCACAGATCCCTGCAGAATATCCCAGCTGACTGTTACTGCCCATTAACTTTTGGTCCATTCGGAGAAAAGCAAAGCATTAGCACTTTTTTCATCTCTAAATCATTTCACATAGCTTGTGATCTGAAACACAGTCCTCCATTAATCTAAAGAATATATTTGAAAGAACTTTTAATTTGAACTTCGCAAATTAACCACAGCAAAGAATCCTTCATGCAGGACATCACATCGGCAAAGATGTCACATTACATTTAATTTAGTGAATACACTGAAGCAAGACTTCAGTATTGCAACGTGGTTTCATCAGAGCAGGATCACTTGTGAAGGTATTGATATAACATTATTAATCCTGGGAGCATACAGAGCACCAAATTAATAAACACAAGTATGCAACGCTTCATATTTCTAACACTATCTAAACAATTAGCTGGCATTGATATCTTATGTAGATAAAAAACATAATCATAATAGCAATATTCTTCCTATTCCTTTTTTTGCTTTATGCCATAGCAAAGAAACAGAAAAAAAACCCTACCTAATACTGGTTATTCTCGTAACTTGTTGGCAGCCTGGGAGGACAGCAAATACAAATTAGCAATGGGACTAATGTTACTAAAGTAACAGGACCTTCCACTTCTGCAGATTACAGAATGTTATTTGATTTATTTTTTTTTTCCTGAATACAGCCCTTGCTGCATGAACAGAATAATTGTTTTAGAAATCAACTGGAGAAAACTTGCATTGACCATAATCAGCTTTGGCTCAAATCCTGTGTTGATTTGCTTTAGCCCACAATAAAATTGAGAAACACAAAGAACTCTTGTATCGGTACAGAATCACACAGAATCACAGAATCACTAAGGTTGGAAAAGACCTGTAAGATCATCAAGTCCAACCATCAACCCAACCCCACCATGCCCATTAAACCATGTCCCGCAGTGCCACGGCCACACGTTCCTTGAACACCTCCAGTGATGGTGACTCCACCACCTCCCTGGGCAGCTTATTCCAGTGTCTCACCACTCTCTCAGTAAAAAACTTTTTCCTAATATCCAGCCTGAACCTCCCCTGGTGCAACTTGAGGCCATTTCCTCTTGTCGTGTCACTCGTCACTTGGGAGCAGAGACCAGCACCCACCTCACCACAACCCCCTTTCAGGTAATTGTAGAGAGCGATGAGGTCTCCCCTCAGCCTCCTCTTCTCCAGACTGAACAACCCCAGTTCCCTCAGCCGCTCCTCATAAGACTTGTGCTCCAGACCCCTCACCAGCTTCACTGCCCTTCTCTGGACACGCTCCAGCACCTCAGTGTCCTTCTTGTAGTGAGGGGCCCAAAACTGAACACAGTATTCGAGGTGCGGCCTCACCAGTGCCGAGTACAGGGGCACGATCACCTCCCTGCTCCTGCTGCCACACTATTTCTGATACAGGCCAGGATGCCGTTGGCCTTCTTGGCCACCTGGGCACACTGCTGGCTCATCTTCAGCCGGCTGTCAACCAACACCCCCAGGTCCTTTTCTGCCAGGCGGCTTTCCAGCCCCTCGTCCCCAAGCCTGTAGTGTTGCATGGGGTTGTTGTGACCCAAGTGCAGGACCCTTCACTTGGCCTTGTTGAACCTCATACAACTGGCCTCGGCCCATGGATCCAGCCTGTCCAGATCCCTCTGCAGAGCCTTCCGACCCTTAAGAAGATCAACACACCCACCCAACTTAGTGCCATCTGCAAACTTGTTGAGGGAGCACTCTATCCCCTCATCCAGATCATCGATAAAGATATTAAGCAAGACTGGCCCCAAAACTGAGCCCTGGGGGACTCCACTTGTAACCGGCCGCCAATTGGATTTGTCTCCATTCACGAAGACTCTCTGGGCTCGGCCATCCAGCCAGTTTTTTACCCAGCGAAGAGTGCGCCTGTCTGAGCCACGAGCCACCAGTTTCTCCAGGAGAATACTGTGGGAGACAGTGTCAAAGGCTTTACTAAAGTCCGGGTAGACAACATCCACAGCCTTTCCCTCATCCACTTGGTGGGTCACCTGGTCATAGAAGGAGATCAGGTTGGTCAAGCAGGACCTGCCCTTCATGAACCCGTGCTGGCTGGGCCTGATCCCTTGGTTGTCCTGCACGTCCCCTGTGAGCGCCCTCAGGATGAACCTCTCCATAATCTTCCCTGGCACCGAGGTCAAATGTAACATTAAAGTCAGATTCAAAGCCTCAAGTTCAACTGCTAAAGCCAATGCATGCTTCAGTGCTGCGGAGAGGAGATCCACTCATTTGTATAAACACTGATGAGCTCCTTTTGAAAAGATACTGCTGATGTCTGCCATAGATGAAAATGAACAATGCCTTGATAACACGCTTATTAGGAAAGCTGCAAATCACAGCCACGTTTGCATTGCTCTTCAGGGAACAAAATCATACATCTATTGTGTTTACTTATGAAATACATAAATCTCTGCTGTCAAGCAGAGAAAGATCTTTCCTCTTGCTTACCAGACCCCCCAGTGCAGACAGCATGGCCAGGACTGTATTTTTTAATATTTGCAGTAATTAGCCAAACATACTGTCCACATGGTCCTCTGTCTTTATACATATATAAGTCCCATTCTAAAAGCTGACAGGCCATCACTCGCCATTGTTGGTCTTATACTGAAACATACTTCTACACATCATTGCCTTCATGTGAATTGATTTAATTCTACCTTGTACCTTCCCCCTGATGGAGAGAGACTTCACATTTGTCTCCACGCCTTGGCCTTGCAGGGCTGTGTATGCTATTTAAAAATTCTTCCACTAATTTAACTGATTGTGAGCCATGGTAGAAGAAGAACAGGAGCTTCAGGTGACTGACTGATCAGGCAGGGGATGGCAGCCAGCAATACAGAACTGCTATTTTTATTATGAGAGCACACAGAAGTGCCATGCAGGCACGGCCCAGCTGTGCTAGATGCTACACAGCTGGGAAACTGGGTGCATAACCATGTTCCTCTAGCAGGAATAGATTTAAACCTATCACAGAGACCTTCAGAACAGGCGTATGTGAGGATGGGGGAAAGAAAAAGAAGAGGTGCAGAGAATGAAATAAGATAGGAAAGCAGCACATACAGGTGATCTCATGGGTATCCAAACCAGACATATCTCCAGGTCCCCTGCTACTAGATAAGGGAAGTCTCATAGAAACTTCAGATGCTGAATTTTCCTAAATTAACCACAAAAAGCCAAGTTATATATTTCTTCAGGAGATCCTTTCAACGATACATCTGGGAAACAAGCAGTCCCATGCTTTAGTCTTCTGGGTCTTTTTGCTCCCTCCTGCAAAGTTAAGTAGGAATCAATAGGTTTTTGGGGTAAAAATCCTCTTGTCCATATGGCTGCTTGCCCACAGCATAGGAGGCCAGGTAAGAAAACTCACCCAGCGTGCCTACCCCTGATGGCTCAAGGAAGTAAAAGTAGTAGTACAAACCAGTAGGGAAAAAATGCCTTAAAAACAGGCATTAAGCATAAAAGCCTACATAAGAAAAGAGCTGAGACTGTCTGAGCATGTTCTTTCACCATAAATTAATGTTAAAATATTGAATGTTCTGAAAAGCAACATGAAGTTTTCACTCTTGAGTTGATTTAACTGAATGTAACAACACAGTAGTCACTTGAACTCCCACTCTCAGAAATGCTTTTTTCACCTTCTGAAAAAAGGTAATGAGAGAAAGATCCATTTTTTTGGATTTGTGCAGTTTCACTTAATTGTAATTTTTGTCAACTCTGATTAGCGGGCTCACTGAGTATCCGTCTTGATATTCTCAAACATTTGGTCTCTTTTCAAGGAATGTCCCAGTGGCACCCTGGGATAAAGATGGCCCTTCAAATGGGCATCTACAGAGAAGCATGTCCAGCTTCAGAAGATGGTTGTTCTTTCCCCACTTCAGTGGGAAACTTCAGACACAATAAAAAGAGAACAGAGCACCATGGTGTGCTGGATATTACACCAGGTCAAGCAGCTCAAAACAAGCATAGATTGAAATCTGAAGTATTTCAGAACAGACTTTTGCAGCCCCAAACAAGCACAACACACCCAGAACCTCTGGATGGTAGGAAAAGCACAGAATAAACCTCCTGGGAATATGTACATGCGCTGTGACAATAAAGATAAGGGCTCCAAGACAGATAGATACAAAAACAGTGGTAGCTTTCACATTTTGGGGTAATGTCTTTATGTTGTCTGTTTTAGCAGATGGCTGCATTCCTGAGCCAAGTGGAAGGTAGTAAGCAAAGCCCACTTCTTCAGGCTTACCAAGACTGAAAAACTAAGATCTGGAATTAAGGATCTAATTTCCCAAATCTTACAAGCTTGGAAACATTAAATCATCCATAAGAATGGGCAGATTGGCCTTTTGCACCATTTCTTAGAAGGCCTATAATTTGCTTGACAAGAAGAAGATCACGTCTTTAGTAAGACTTGTTGAAACAAGCTGAGAGACGAGCAACTGAAAGCAGGTCATCGTGTGAATTACTGACAGCTCGGAAATCACTACGCAGAGTTCAACCGGTTGTACCCTCTCACACTCCACAGGCAGCGAAGGTCAAACTGCATGGGCCTTTGGTCATCTCTGGCTGGCAATGGTTCCTGGCAGCGCAGGCTTCCAGCACTGCGCAGGGGGCTGAGAGGGACTCATCAGCCCTAATTCTCACACCTTGAAATTATTTCGATGTGCAAGAGCATGCTCAACTGCATATTAAGGCCCTGGTGCTCAGCTCGCTCTTACAAAGACGCATTTCAAAGCTGTCCCAGCCGGCGAGCAGGTTCCCGCTGGGGTAAGAGGGCTCTGGATGAGGCCCCGCAGGAGAGGGGGCATCTTTGCATGCAAGCAGGGAAGAGCGCTGCAAGCACTAAAGCCAGGCAGCCTCACTGGGTGAAGACCTCTTCTGCATCTGCAAACTGACTTTAAAGGTAGGTGTCTCCTGGCAGTGCCACCCGGCAGCTAATGCCAACGGAGCACGTCCCTGTGAAAGCTGCAGCCTCCACAAAGTCCATTCGACATCACCTTCCAAAGTCTGTCAGTCCTCAGGCATTTACAGCAGGTGGTCTTCAGAGTTAACAGAATAAAATATAATGGCCTTCCTACAATGTATTTACAAATATTGTTTTCACCATTCTAAAAATAGTGTTTTCGATCACCACCCCAAAATCATAATCTCAGCCTTTAAAGATCAATAAAATATTTATTTCCTTAAGTTAATACATTTTCTATGCAGACTGCCAGTGCTTCATTTCCAAGAGCTCCATGTGAATATTGATATTTGAAGTATACAGACATAACTTTATTTGCTGTAGAAAAGTATATTAATACTGATTTATTTAAACACTTTATCAAAGTGGCAGTTCAGTTTAATCAAATACTGAAGTAATTGGGTTATGTTTGATTTTAAACTTTGAGAACCCAACTCTAAGATTTATCAAGGGCTGAATTTAGCAAAGTTATCATCATTAAAAATTGATATTATGTAGTGGGGCTACGCCGGCTTCACTGGCACATCGCCAAGCAGCAGACCTTTTAAAAGACTAATTGTCCACGCCTGCGTAATTCCCAAAGCACCCTGCACAGCGGGCCCCTGGCTCACAAATGCCAAGTCAAACAGTGCCAAAAGCACCAGGAGGAAAATATTCTTCTATTGCTGAATGGGGAAAACACACTGTTCTTTCATGGTACAAAACCTGCACGCACCCCAGACATTACGGCGATGCCAAGGAGCACAGTGCCCTCCCTGCTCCTTCCAGTCCTCGCCCCAAAGGTCGGCTCCTTCCTGACGGGGGTAAGGACGGGGCAGCCAAATTCCTGCAGCGAAGTGCCTGCAGAGAGCTGCGGGGAAAGCCCGTGACTCCGAGCCGCCTGCTGAGTCCCTGGAGTATTTACCAGCTTTGATTGCTGTGGGATTTAGCAAGACGAGGGGTGCTCCCGCTGCATCCCTCCAGGAAAATGTGCAGAGGTCAATTATTTAAATCCTCTAAGCTCACGCAACTCAGCTCGACTGGAACGGGTTAGGCAGAGCTCCTGGGAGCAGCCCCTGCGGCAGGCGTGCAGAGACCAGCCAGGAGCCGGGCAGACCCTCAGGTGCATGGCCAGCCCCCAGCAGCGGGGTCCAACACCTCCGCCCATCCACGTGGATGGCCCCAGGAGAGCCGAAGAATGGCACAGAGTTGGAGCGCAGCTCAGGAGTCAGCATCGGCAGTGACATCTCACACTGGCGCTGACCACCTCTCCACTGGGGGCTGCACGAGGACGGGGACAGAGCAGATGTGCCACTGCCTACGCACTCCCCGGGAGGCCTGGGAGCTCTGGGGGGAACAGCAGCCAAGTCCCACCACAGAGGGGGAAAAAGGGTGGATAAAATGGTTCCTGAGGATTTAAATGAAATACTTTTTCTCAACTGACAATATTGCTACTGAAATTTCTGTACTGTTTGCCCTTTTTTTTCCGGTTTTCGAAATCAGGAAACATTGAGGAGATCACCTCAATGCTAAGCACCTGGCTTCACCACTGTCGATCCTCTTCCCTGTTGAATTACAGCTCCGTGCCCATGGATACCTCCATCAGAGGTATTTTTGTTATGAGATACCACAGCTCAATAGCTAGTTGCTACCCCAAGGAGCACATTCCCCATGTGTGAATTATCAGCCTCAATCCATTAGCTTCATCAGGGCCACGGGTGACTTCCCTATGGTCTTGTTGTTGGACACCAGGTCAGGATTTATCCTTACGTCTCCAAAGCAGCTGAGGAGATAGTTTGCACTACTCTTCTGACAATCCCGTACATGGCACTGAAGACTTTGTGGTCTACCTCTAATCATCAGCCCCACTCTTTGCCTCTCCAAGACATGCTCCAAGGGTGAGGATCGAATAATAATCCTCCGGTCCATGACCCATGGGGCATGAGTCCGCAGTACAAACACGAGGAGCTGCTAAATTTAAATAAACAAAAGCTCTTCCTAGGAAAGGCTAATACAGATGCATTCACAGGTAATGATTTTGAAAATCTTTTCTCAAGAGTGTAGGAACAAGAAGGCAGTGACAGCTGGAGGAAAACCACTACATCTAACTAAACATTCAAAATTATCTTCTGGAAGGAAATCTGTCCCATTGAACTGAATTTTTCTCATGTTAAAAAAAATCCTCTTGACAGAAGCAACCAAAATAGAAGACATCTAAAAAAGCTAAAATCCTTGTGACAGCTTGTCAAATTATTCTTCCACCAATAAATAATCAGATTATTTGGGTTTGTAGAGAGAGGTAAATTCCTACACATATATAAGCTAATTATTTCAGAATACACATTTTAGGTGACACACTTGTCCAAAAATTATTTTTCCCAGAATGTCAACATTTTCCATAACGGCAAATCTTTGCAAAACATTAAGGACATGTGGAAATTAAAAATTGCCTACTGTCTCAGCTGAAGCTGAACATATCATTTCACAACATCAATTCAAAATGAAACACTTCCCCCCAATCATCCCCTCAAAGCGAGGAGCTGTGTTCACACGGCTGGCGCTGCGAGCAAACCCCCCGCAGGCATCCAGCCGGCCGTTCACGGCTGACTCCGGTAAGAGGCCGGGTGAAGACATGATCTGAAGTTATAAGGTAACCTTTTGCACCCGTGAATTGAGCTTTGCAGTACTCAGCCATCCCGCAGGAGGAACGTGCTGCCGACTCGCAGGTTCCCCTTGCTCAGGACCTTGCTCTGGCAGGAACCAGGAGAAGGTGGGCAGAGATTGATGCGGTCTTCTCGATTTCAGAAATAAGTAGCCTGGGACTCCCTGAAGTGGGAGCTGGATTCAGAGTACCATGTTTAACAGATTTTGACAGACCTATCCTCCATTAACTTAGCCAATGAATTTTTAACTCCTCTATACATTTGGTCTTCGTAACACACGGTGGCAATGAGTTACACAATTTAATTTCATGTCTCGTCTAAAACATACTCCTTTTATTTATTTCAAATCTGTTGTCTCAGTCCTCATCAAGTGCCTTCTAGTTTTTGTATCATGGGGAATAATAAATACTTGCTCTCTAGTCCCCTTCTCAAGTCAGTTATTCCTAGTGTCAAAGTTACTAGATCTAGGATAATAATTTAAAGCAAATAATATTTACAGGTTTTTAGTGTATGAACTACAGACTGCATGCTTGTGACAGTGAAGCTAATGAGAATTTTGCTTGAGGAACTACAGATAAGACTACCAGATTTCTTAGCAGAATCAGTTTCGCCTTACTAAAACTTAATTTTAACAAAAATGCCACATAAGCCCTGGGGAGGTTGTTAGATTATGACCTGAAGTCCATGATTTGTGCCTACCTTTAACTAAACCTAATTAGCTTTCCTCTTGCAACATGGGTTCCACACCTTACCTTCTTAAGAGCTGTCTGTGCTATCTAAGGGCACAGAAATTTCATGAATCGCCGATACCAGAAAACGGATTTGAACTATTCATTTGCAAATGATGATAGCAAGACAAACGTGCAAAATACCTGCTTAAAAACGTGCTCAACTGAACCTGTCAAATAGCTGAAGTCAAAAGTTTAAGATTATTGAAGGGGTTTTTAAATCTCGTATGAAAGTTGTAATGAATTTTTAAAATAGCATATATTTTACTTTCAGTAATTTTCCTACAGTTTAGGGAACCCACTTCACACTGGTCTGTTTGTACCAGCAAGCTACATGAGCAATCTTCAGTTAATACTGGAAAAATACTGAAAACTTTATGTAGGAAAGGATGACTTCTTTTTCCACAAAGTTTTAGTAAATGAACCTAAACTTACACAAATTTCTTCCTTTATTCTCTTGGCAGACCCAGCCCAAAACTGCGATAAGGCTCTAAGATACCCCATTTGCAGAGATCTTTATCATTTCTCTTAGTAACACTACCTTGCAGTTTATCCAAAAGCATCGGTCCCCCGCCTGACTCTAACCTAGCAGAGCGATGCCTCCCCAGCCCACTCCAGGCCCTTCGCACTGTCTTACCCTGAAGAAGATTAGGGTATTGGCACTGAGGGAGGGCTTTGCACACTCCCTCTGCATCAAGCTGAATTTCAGCACAGATGATTATCCTGACAGTTCACATTTAAGACATATTATTGACCTCAGCAATGCTCATCTCCCCATAGGAACCATGGCCATTAATGCAGTAACTAAAAAGAAGATGATGAAAAAGACTTTTGAAAATCATGTCTCATCTTGTAAACATGAATGGATTTCAGGGGCTTTTAAAGGGTTTAACTATTAAAGATCAGTTCTAACAGCTTCAAACGATCCACCATAATGCATTTCATAAAAACCTTTCAAGACCTTTTTAAAGTTCCTCCTCTTCCATTGCTAGAGCCCATTGCTCCGAGAGCGCTGGAAGCTCGGTAGGTGGATTTTGACATAAGGTCAAAAACTTCTTATGACTAACTACAGAGGTGGTTCAGAAGCAAGTGAAATATCATTCTTTGAAAGTAGTTATCAACAGTGCCCTGCCCAGACAGGTTGGATGTACTCAGCGGTGCTCTGCAGGAGTCTTGTTTTGGAGCCAGTTTTATTCCCCAATTCATTCTCACACACACACACAGAATAAATAAAAAAAAAACAAAACAAAAAACAAATAGAGAAATCAGGATGATAAGTCCTCCCAAACACCTCTGATAGCAGGGGATGGTCCAGCCCCACAGCCGTGAGGGCATGAGCCATGTGTGGGTCTGCCCATGTGGCATCTCCACGCTCTCTCTTCCCCTCCATAGTCACCAGTCCCCAGCTCCCTCTCCTACTGCCCTAGCAGCGTCAGCAGCCAGATTTTGGCTTCAAGCCGCAGCTCACTGGCAGCTGTGGAGGAAGAAGAGAAGAAGGGGATGGACCAAGCCCAGCCGAGTCTATGCAGCTCTGTCAGATAAAACCCAACACGTGGGTTCATGGCCTGGGTTATAGACCAGGAGAGTTCTCAAACCCACTGCATCTTTGGACAAATGACTGTCTCTCCACATTTGTTTCCCAACATTTCTCCTCTCCATGAGACACTGAGCACTGATGACCCATTGTGGAATAGTGCAATGCATTAACTTTGAGTATAACAGTGCAATGTATTAACTTTGAGTATGAAAAGGCAAGTGTAAAATCCCTGTAAATCACCCCTTTTCCCTTGGAAGCATGAAATTACAGGAACAGGAAATCCTTTCCTGAAATATCTCTGCACTCTGTTTGCTTTAATGATTCAAGCATTTGACCACCTTATGGTCCTCCAAATACAATAAAAATAAATGGCCTCAAACTAAGTGCTGTGGGTTTTGTGTGCTAAGTTTCAAAATTATTTTAGCAGTTATAAAGAAGGAAATCCCTCCTTAGAAGGGGGGATGATTTAAAAAATGCTGACAGCATGTCAATGATAATGACACAAATAACAGTGCTCTAATTGACAATTCACGAGGATTATGGAAAGGTATGGTATCCATAGCTCCTTTTCTTTTTTTAGTCCATTTCCTGCTCAAGCAGCTTCCGAAGTGTCATCATACCTGCAAACTGGGTTCTTACTGGCCTGGGAAAACAAAGACAGCACCAATATATGGGAAGGTATAGGCGTGACATCCAGTTCTGGTACTAAAAGAGCAAGAAAATTTATTGCACTAATTTGTCAAAGTTTCTTGATTTGGGGGCAATCTTGAACTCTTAGTTCTGCTGGAACACACACTAACACTACTCACATTCAGTGACATTCAATGTGCACAAAACCCATTAAATTAGGGCAGGAATTTCAAAAACATTTAAAGTTTCCTAGAACCAGTCTGCATTGACACCAGGACCCTGGACACCGGCCAGTCATTTGAAAAGCCATTTGAAAAGCCAAAGGAGTTGGGTGGTGGAGCACTGCTGAAACTTGCCTCCTTCCTTCCCTAGGTTGAAAATTTTCTACCACCCGACAAGCCTCAGCCCTGCTTTCTGAAACTATTTTCGACAACCAAATAATGCAGCAACTCCATAAAAATACACTCAGCCATAAACAGCTTGCTTACAATTAAACAAAATCTGCTGCAAATGCTTTGCACTTGCATACGAGAATCTCCCAGCGTTTTACAAACAGTACTGCAGACTGTAACTTCTGTACCCTTTGTTTGGCTGGTTTCCTTAGGCATCTATCACCAGGATATTTAAGCATCCAACAGTTACAGAAAACACTCAACAAGTTATAGAAGGGAAAACCGAGATAAGAAAAACTAACAGTTTGCCTGAGATTTCATAACAAGGACTAGAAAGGAAATCTAGCAAGGTGATACTATGTGAACAGCTGTGCAAAACATCTCACGTCATGGTGCTGCTAAGCAGGGAAACTGTTGGTACCTGCCTTAGGCCGCTGAGACGTCTCCGCTGTAAAACAAGGGGCCGATACTCCAAAGCAGATCTTTGTGGCTTTAAAGCAGGTCCTCTTGACTTGCTTTTAAAGTCATCATTTTTTTCCCATTTTAAGACATAAACCTGCGTTTGCAGCCTACAGAACTACTGCCGGGTCAGACAAGCCTGCCCTGCCTGTGCTGTCGGTCTGGCGCAGGGAGAGCCGCCCGGCCTGAGCTGCCTTTGGCACTGAGCAGGATCAGAGCAGCACCCGGTGCCGCGGCCCTGCCCCTCCTGTGTCCCGCTGGCTCTGTCTGGCCTTTGTTTCTAGCTTAATGTGGCCAAACCGAGAGCTCAAGAGCTGCGGTAAAGCATTTTTAAACCGCTGTAACACGGAGGTGCAGTTGTGAGCTCCTGGGATACCTCTCCTGCGAGCTCTCATTCCAGTTTACGGATCCGGACAGCCCTCCCTCAGAGCTGTGCTTGACCAGCCCCTTCACTGGTCACAACTGCAGAGCCTCCAGCAATGAAAAGCAGCTGCACAAGTACATCAGAACGCCTCGTTCTACAGGTAGCGGGACACACAAACCTATCAGAGAGAGGGGAAAAAAAAAAGAAAAAAGGAAGCCAGAACCTAGAAAACTTTAGAGCTAATGCTTGGAAAAACCAAACAGCCCCAAAGTGCGTCTTAATAAATCCCACAAAGCAGACGGGAAAGGCTCAGCAGAGTCTTTTAAAACTGCCACCGGGGAGAGATTTCTGTGACGAAGGGAGGAAACCTTCAGGATCCAAAAAGGCAGATCTATGGGGCCACATTCTCGGCTGCTGCAGACAGACAGTGTTTCTCAGAAAAGGCACTATAAAAGAGGTGCTTTATATTTTGTGCCAGTGACTTGGCATAGCGTGTGCTCGACTGCCAGCAGAAGCAGGGGTTTTCTAACAACCTCTCCTGCAAACCCAGCTCCAGCTCTTCCCCTTGCACGTACCAACACCAGGGATGAAGCTTTTGCAACCTGCCTTACTTACGCTAAGGGATACACTTAAATGGAAATAGCAACAAGACACTCTCGGCTCAGTGTAAACACCATGAAGGCTTTTAAATACAAAACAGTGTTTTTCAATTTTAAATACTTTTTTTTAGGTTCTGAGTTCCTAATACTTCCCAAGCACAGACTTCCACACACAATATATGGAAATGTATCATCTTTCACAGATCCCTTCCAAAGCTGCCTGTAAGACTACCCCATCGTGCTGAAAATATGTGATCAAAACGGTGTCATCCACCCCCAGTAATCCTGTATTTACTGAGCGTGTGAGACCCCATGCCTCAGGCCACGTGGCAGGATGGGGAGATGGCTGGCTGCTGGGACGGGGCAGATGGCAGCACCAGAGACGTGTGCCCCCTGCAAAGGCTCCTCGGTGGCTGTGAGCCCCACAGCCCCACTGCCGTGGCCTCCGGGAGCCAGATGTGTCCCCTCTGCAACATCTGGGCAGCACCTCCCGGACCCATCCTAGCGCAGGATGGGTAAGTCAGACCATGAAGCTGCTCTGTGGCAACCTACAAGCAAAAAGTCCTCAACAGATGGTGGAGCTGAATGGTACCAACAGTTTAGCTTTCCATGAAAAACTACGTGTCGGGGGCTGGACTGGCACACCTCTCGCCAGCACTGCCACAGCCAGAGACCGCTGTTTGCTCCGCTCCTCCCTCTTCCCTTCACTTGCAGTGAGACATTTGGCTGCTGCTCCTAAATCAAATAGTTCCATTTTAAATGGAGAAAAGGAATTAAAAGAGCAATTAAAACATTCAGAAAAAATACCTATTAAACGTGTCTAGGAAATACTTCATATTTATTGACTACTTTGATCATTTAGACTTTGGTCAGACTTGTGAATGTGCACTTGATTTTAACACTACTATCACTAGTTTTTAAAACTATGGTTTCCTAAATTGCTAAGAATAAATTAGAAGCTTGGAATGAAAAGCTTGTAAATTAAACATACAGCCATCAAAGCCCCCCAGCAAATGTATATAATTTAATATAATAGCACTGAAATAGCGTTTCCTTCGTTCAAGTTGGTACTTACAAATCTAGATGGGTATAAAGGTTTCATTATCTAAATGATATGCTAACACTTTTTGAATTTCACAAATTATAAGTTAGCGGTAGCTTCTATTGTACTGCAACTCATTTCAGTATGAAATCACCTTGTACAGAAACCAGCAGTGGGATTTCAATTATTTCTGGGAAACATTATGTATTTCCTAGAGTATGATTAAGTTTAATTTGATGCATTAAAAATAATCAATATTTAATTTTTGCCTAGTACTTCACAAGTGTTCTTCGTGGGGGTTTCCCAAAGAATTTTCATTAGCTAACGAGGCAATTCTACCATAAGAATGTCAGTCACTAGAGCGGTTTAAGTAGTAAAGAAGCATCTAAATTCATACTGATCTTAATAGTTATTTCTGTCAAACAGATGGTCTATTGTTCACGTCTACACTTCCCTGACTTAATTGCTACTGTACATGCTACTACTAATTGTACAGTACTACTAACCTCTGTACAGTAATAAATAGGACAAAGCTTCTTTCAGACCTTAAGAGTGTTGGTTCTTATGGATGCAGCTTAATGAATTGTCTACCAGCCACAGCACAGCTTTATGTTACACAACAGACCACAGTGAGTGGAGAAGCAAATTCTTTGTCCTAACGTACAAAAAGGCACAACACTCAGCTCTGCAAGGAGGGAGGCTTGTGCGTATCTGAGCTCTGAACGGGGCCCTGGGCGAGCAGCAGGAGGTGGTCACTATGCCACTTCAGCTGAAGTTTGGGGTTTTCAGGTCCTACATCTTCACGACACGGAAAGAAAATGAGTTTGTTAGGCGTGAAGGACTCAGTTGAAAATATTGTTGAGCTGGTGCTTTACTTTAAACATTTAACATTTGTAAACCAAGCATCAGAAGAAAAAGCAGTTAAAAAGCTTCCCTGAGAATCACAGAATCACTAAAGTTGGAAAAGACCTGTAAGATCATCAAGTGCCACCATCAACCAACAAACCCCACCATGCCCACTAAACCATGTCCCACAATGCCTCGTCCATACGTTCCTTGAACACCTCCAGGGATGGTGACTCCACCACCTCCCTGGGCAGCTTATTCCAGTGTCTCACCACTCTCTCAGTAAAAAACTTTTTCCTAATATCCAGCCTGAACCTCCCCTGGTGCAACTTGAGGCCATTTCCTCTCGTTCTATCACTAGTTACATGGGAGAAGAGACCAACACCCACCTCACCACAACCCCCTTTCAGGTAGTTGTAGAGAGCGATGAGGTCTCCCCTCAGCCTCCTCTTCTCCAGACTGAACAACCCCAGTTCCCTCAGCCGCTCCTCATAAGACTGTGCTCCAGACCCCTCACCAGCTTCGTCGTCCTTCTCTGGACATGCTCCAGCACCTCAATGTCCTTCTTGTAGTGAGGGGCCCAAGACTGAACAGAGAGAGAGACTAGAAGAAGCAAGAGAAATAAATGCTAAAAGCAACAAGTCTGCAAGGCTACTCCAGCACACGGGCACTTAACCAGAGATGCCCTTCGCAGTGAACTTTCCTACCTGAGCCATGTCTGGTCGCACAGCGCAGTACTCTACAGCTGTGCACGGGCTGCTGCCAGAATAGCTCAGTGGAGTCATTGTTTGCACTGCGCCAGAGCAGCAGTGCTAGGTTTAAAAATGTGAGGTAACTTTCAGAGACACATACATTTGCAATTCATGACTTCTTTTCACAGGCCTGGCTGCTTTTCAAAGAGGTTTCAAAACCAGATGTGGAAAATAAGATTGCTAAAATCATTTGGCAACTTAATAAAGGGGTGCTGCATGTTCCCAGGGTAGATTTTCAACAACAGAGCACAACAAACACATGAGAAAATGCTTTCAGGGCAAGGGGAAAGGCTTTGAAAATTTAGCATCATAGGAGAATTAAATATAATGTTTCAGTTATGTGATTTGTTTTTTCCATAAAGTATTTTTGTCTATCTTCATGTAAACATTTTCAAGAAGTTTAAATTCTTCATTTTGGGGGGGGAAGGATCAATCTCAATTGCATGTGATTTCAGCTTTGAGTCCTGTTTACGTTGTCTTGCCTCATTTCTAGAAGATTAGGTGCCATAATATATGTTCACAATATTACAAATAAGAACAATATGAAAAACACAATTACTATTAATATTAAACTAATTTGTAAACTGGGAGTAAAATGGGAACAATGCAAAAATCAAGAACAGAAAACAATCTCGGAGAGCACTTGCTCTCAAACACAATGCAAAATCCTACTTGGCCAGGCCACCAGGTAACAGCGATTCAAGTACCGTGAGATCCACCCTCAATTCAACCGACTCAGTCTGGACAAGCCATGCTACGCTTCTCTGCCTCTATTTGCCATCTCAATAGTTTGTCTTATTTTTCCTTCTCTAGTTGTTTTTTTTCCCTGAAACATCGAATACAACGTGGAAACACATTCTACACCATAAACCAAAAAATAATGTAAGACATCTGGTGAAGAGCCTGAAAGGTTCCTGAGGGGTCGGCAATTTCCTGACACGTACAACTACAAAGCACGCTCAGCCCAAGGCAGCAGCTAAGAATGGGTCCCACTTAGGCTCTGGGTATGGGAAAGGCAGAGAGAGAGGAGAGCGGCACCCATAGGGCTGGTGAAAACTCTGAGCTGTTAGAGCCAGTAAGAAGTTGCATTTCTGGAGCCCTCAACTGAGGGGAGAGGTGAGGGCAGTGGGCTCTCCTCCTCTCGGGAAGGGATCCAGCTGAGCACGTGGAGGGACCCCCAGTCAGCCCAGGGAAGGGTGCGGGAGCTGCCTGCTCCCCGCTCAGTGCCTGCAGGGATGCTGAGCACCTTCTGTGGGCACGGCTGCTTCCCAGGGCCCTTCCCGAGATGGGAAGAGAAAGAGCAGCGGCTCCTTTGAGCAGTTCCCAGCCCATGGCTGAACACACTGACTCTAAAAAGGAAAAGATATTATCACAGGCGCCACTCGGGACAAAAGACCACCATCAACTGGGAAAAATGAAAGCAAACCAACCAGAAAAACAAATTGCAAGCTGTTACTCGCAGCCAAGCTACAAAGACCACTCTCCCAGACAGCAGTGGAGATCCCGTTATCTGCGTTATGTACAACGAGAATGGAAGTCACACTCAAAAACGCAGTGCATGAAACCATCAATCCCGCTTGGCAAAATGAAGGGCTCAGCCCTCAGTGGATATAAATTGGCCGAGCATCACTGCCACCTCTGCGGCCCCATCTGTTCACGCAGAACCAAAGACAGAAAACCATGAAAGCAAACACAGACACACGCAAAATGCAAGAGAGAAGACATGAAATCCGCGTACCGCTGGAGAAGGGCTGTGGTGACCCCATCAGAGAGCTGGCTTGCCTTGAACTTCACGGGCAAGGTATAAACACTTGGTATTTAGAGAACGGCCTGAAATGGTAATGCTCTCTAGAGGTATTTCGCATGGCAATTAAATATTCTAAGTTTATATCAAGATTATTGTCACCTATTTAATGGCTCATTGATTTTAGAAGCTATACCAATTTTCTCTTTCCTTTCTGTTGAGTTAGTTACAGTAATGACTAACCATAAAAATTAAATAACATGCTTAAATGTGATTTAAAAACATCTGTGCATTTTATATCTCTACTTTTAAGTGAGAGATGACTTAATAACCCCCTGCCTTACCCCACATCACCACCTCTGCCCTATGTGGCTCCAAAGACAGAGTAAGACAAATTGAATAACATTGAGCATGATTTTTAAAAAAAAAAAAAAAAAAAAAAATCCTAGAAACCCACAGCCATTTCTTCTATGGTCCTTTGAAGCACCATGTAAATACACAATCAAAGAGTCCAGTGTTTTTTCTAGCGGAAGAGCTGGTTCCCAGGGAAAGGCTCCAGCCTTCTCTGGAGCCAGTTCTGAAAGATGGCTCAGAAACATGCGTGCTCCAAATCGTCTCTGTGCCTGCCTCCACACCCCTCCTTCAGAACAGGTCAAAAATCACTCCACCGTAACATTTTCCACCAGATGAACAAACGCACAACATCTGATTTTCACAGCATCAGATCCACTTTCACACTTTTATTTAGAAGAAATGAAAAATATCTGGAAAATGCAAACAAAGCACCACTTCTCTGCATTTATCTAGCAGTAGGTTTCAATTTTTCATTTCAAGTGGACTTTATTCAATCCACTAAACTTCTATATGAAATATTTTAAAGAAAAATGAGAGAAATAAAAATCTGAAGAACACACTGGAAGTTTACTCAAATCAAATATTCCAAAAAAGAAAAAAAAAATAGGTTTTATTTTGCAAAGACAGTTCTTACTGGTTTTTGATCTTATGCAGAGTACAAAAAAAGTTAAAAATCTTTGAAAATTTTTCCCCATAATAGAAGAAATACCCTTTCAAAGCAGGGTAGCAAATGTTACCCCCTTGATTCCCATTTTCCCTTGCTCTTGCTATTGCTTCTACCTGCCTTACAGAATCATTGTTTCCAAGTATTTGATTCAAGAATAATATGGGATTTGTGGGCCATGCAGAGGCATCCTGCCCCTATCTCTTCACAGCACTGTCTATCTACCCTCTCCCCGACCCAGGAGGATTGCATAAGCTCATGTTTGCAGCGAATGTTCACTTGGGCTTTCAGCTACATTTCTAGCCAGTGCAGAAAACTCCCAAAAACTCCATTGCAGCAGACCAGAAGCTGAGCAGATGAGCATTTCTGAGGTGCTGAAACCACAATTTCACTTTTTGCTTGTTAGACGGCATTCCTTTTCTTTTGAAAGATGGCGTAACTTTCTCTTGGAAAGAGTGCAGAGACGACTGCATGTAACGTCTCACCCAACAAATAGATCCATTCCCCAGTGGACACTGGAAACGCCACACCAGTAACACACCACAACTTTACTGTCCACCTTTTTGCATACAGTTATCTCACATTACTGCTTTCACTCTGCAATAATCTCAATGTTCCTTCCTTAAAAATAAGCATCTTTTTGTCCTTGGTTACTTTTTGCATCTCGGATACACTCTCCTTTTTCTTTAACTCCCAGTATTTTTATTGCTAGGTAATGTGGGTGACCTCTAGGCATCTGTTCAAACATCTTTGAACACTTTTCCAACTCCCACCTGGGTCCTTTGTGGCACTCTCTCATTTGATTTCATGCAATCATTTTCACAACTTCATCTGTCCCACAAAAATTTATTTGTAAAATTTCATTTTAGCAGCAACTAGTAGATCCAAACGATTATTCAAAAATGCTTAATGGGTCTCCTTTGTTTTGCTGCGTCTCCTCTCAGTACCTCAGGGCTGCAAATCACCCGGACACAGCTTCTCTGAAACAAAGTGTGAGTAGTTTTGCAGCACATCATCAGTTCAGAGCACTGAACATCTCATACCCCAGCTCTGACTGGAACATATCGGCCACCGACAACACCAACTCTTCACAACCTACACATGCCCCATCACAGACTTGCACAAAACCCATTTACAAATGAGCTACAGGCCAAAAGCTACTTGTTAAAATAATTTAGCAAATGCTCTTGAATGAAACTTAGAAGAACATAGCTCCGTGCTGTCAGGCGTTTCACATGCCCCCCAACCAAATCCATTTGATAAATGACTAATTATCCTAAGCTGCATTAAAATTCAATCTTGATTGTGATTATTACTGATTAAGTACTACTCAAACTCTACACTTCAATTCAGTGCAATATCTGTGATTCAGAAGATGAGCAGAGTGCCCATTGCAGCATTAACACACACTCCAGCCACGGCAACAAAAGTAGGTTCTAACTTGACACGTACAGTTTTTCAAGCAATTGGGCTTCATTAGTTTCATAAAATTGTTCAGTGATATTCACAATTTCAAAATTATTTTTGAGCCTCTCAGCCACTCTTTAGTTCTGTCCCTTCTACAGCAGTAAGCCAGTTCCTACCCCGTCTTTATGTTTCCCATACACACACCTCCGTTCTCCTGTTCCCAGGCTCATGGCTGAAAACATTTTGATCCTTTCTTTACCCTTCCTTTATCCTTCTGCAGCAACTGGTATGTTCTAACACCTGGCACTAATCTGAACTCTAAAGCCCTGGAGCTACCGGCAGGGAAACCTATGACTTGCACTCTCCAAAATGTCTGGAAGGCCAAGGACTGACAAGTCCATGTAACCGAGAAACTTCACTGCAGCCAACAGAGCTGACACCACTGCAAAAGAGCACTTATAAAATGTAAAAACAAAAAAATGGCAAAATTCACAGCAAATAAAAGCAGAGGACACGCTTCCCAGCCCTGCACACATGCCCATGCTCCACGTTGGCCAAGGGCTTTGTTCAGGTCACAAGGGTGAAGGCCCACAAGGGACACAATCACAGAATAGTCGAGGTTGGAAGAGATCTCTGGAGGTCATCTGGTCTAACCCCCCTGCTCAAGCAGGGCCACCTACAGCAGATTGCCCAGGACCATCTCCAGATGGTTTTTGAGTATCTCCAAGGATGGAGACCACAACCTCTCTGGGCAACCTGTGCCAGTGCTCACTCACCCTCACACTATAAAAGTGTTTCCTGATGTTCAGAGGGAACCTTCTTTGTTTCAGTTTGTGCCCATTGCCTCTGGTCCTGTCACTGGGCACCACTGGAAAGAGCCTGGCTCCATCCTCTTTGCACCTTCCCTTCAGGTATTTATATACATTCATATGATCTCCCTGAGCCTCCTCTTCTCTCGGCTGAACAGTCCCAGCTCCCTCAGCCTTTCCTCATGTGAGATGCTCCAGTCCCTTCAACATCTTTGTGGCCCTTTGTTGGACTCTCTCCGGTATGTCCATGTCTCTCTTGCACCGGGAAGCCCAGAACCAGGCACAGTACTCCAGGTGTGGCCTGGCCAGTGTGGAGTAGAGGGAAAGGGTCACCTCCCTCGACCTGCTGGCAATGCTTCTCCTAATGCAGCCCAAGACACCATTGGCCTTCTTTGTGGCAAGGGCACATTTGCTGGCTCATGGTCAACTTGGTGTCCACCAGGACTTCCAGGTCCTTTTATGCAAAGCTGCTTTCCAGCTGGGCAGCATAATGTGATGGATGATTAAGGCTGAGCTCAAGGCTTTCACACGTGAAAGGGTACATAGTCTGCAGACTGCAAACGAGCGTTTAGATCAAAAGCAAATATTTCATTTTGCTCATAGCCCCTGACCCAGATGGTCTGGGTAAGAACGGTCCCAGTTTACTGAATCACCTGCGACTTTGTTAAGACTTGTAGTAAGCTCTTTATTAGCCCCTGTTTGCCTGCCTTTAAAAAGTGCATGTGACCAAAATATTTGTTCACGTTGAAGAATGAATCCACCTACTGTATTTGTTGAATATCGGTCTTTCATTACCTGTTGCACATCATGTAGATAAAATTAACTCCTCTGTGAACAAACTTCTTTGCAAATGTGAAATTAAAGCAAACAGCATTAAGTTGAAACACAGCTGATAATGCAACATTAATTTCATTGCAAGGAAGAGGTTCAACTCTTCGTATTCGATTTTGTCTGAATAACAGATAGTACCTATTTACTAGACCTAGGAGTAAATATTTTTTCCAATTCTCTACTGGTAAAACACAGTAGCACATAATAGCACAATTCTGATGTATTATTAAAAAGAAGGTCAGTATTTCAGTAACATTCCTGTTATCAGTAAGGTTATTCAGCCGTCATGAAGCATAAGCTGAACATCCTGTGACTCTGAAATGTGAAAACATATCATTCCAATCATTTTTCCACTCCTTGCTAAGTACCGCTGCAACTCAGATTGCAGTGTCAGCTGCCTAGATAAGGATTATATAAGCCAGGGAAAAAATAGTGTGAACATCTAACTGCAAGTCAGCATGAAAATAAAGTGACTCAAACATGGAAGAATTCAGATTTTAAGACTGGCACCGCAGGTCACGTCTGGGTCCATTTCTGTGCAAAAAATGCATGTTTATTACCAAACAAAAAAAATATTAGCATTAGCTTCTGCAAAGAACAGATACATTTCATTGAAATATTCAGCTCTTAGATTGTGGTGTCATCCAAGAAATAGTAGGAATATTATCAACAGAGAATAGAGTTTTGGTAGCTCATAACAAAATTACAGTGCTTACAGTTTGTCCAAAAAATAACTGTGTAGGAAGGAAAGCAGTCAAGGGACATCCAACACAAGAAATAAAAGTTGGAAATCCTACAGTATGAAGTTTTAAAAAAATGGAGACAAATTTGTTTTGAAAACAAATTGTTCACGAATGACATGAGACATACTCAAGCCACAATACAGAAAAGACAACAAACATGGTTGTTTCCTCTGTCATAAAATACTGGATGTTTTCAAACGCATATAAAAAGCAAACTTTAGAATGAGACAGGAAGCTGCTTAAAAAGCCCCAAACCATTAGGATTAAAATGTGAAGCTGGTTATCAATATTGCTGAAAGCTCCAGAAGAAAACTTAGGGCAGGGTAGTTACTTGCACTGAAAATAAGATCCTGGGCTCCACAGAGCAATTAAGAGCCACTGTCATGAGTGATTTCAACATTGAATCTTTGACTTATCAAAAAACCAGTTCAATTTTGCCTCCTCAGTAAATAGATCACTTTTGAGAAGGGAACATAGAGTTTCTTGAAAAATGTTACCATTGGTCCCAAACCCGTTATCACTTTAGCACTCAGGATTTCTTTCTCATGGAAACTATGCCATTAAGCAATACGCTTGTCAGTCAAAGAACCACCGGTATTTACATGTTTTCAGAACTGGAGGTTCTTGAGAACAACTGTGCCTATAAGTATGTTGTTCTGAGCCAGGTGGCACCACTGCTGAACCTTCCCAACAGCAGCAGCGTACCCCAAAGCAACAAGGGAGAAAGAGGGAGAGAAGAAAGCCTCAAAACCTCTTTGCGAGGAGCAGAGTAAAGGGAAAAAAAAAATGGAACAAGGAAGATGAGATTAAGCTACTGGAATTTAAACAGAGGTGTGGATGGATGGAGAGACTGAAAAGTGCCACCTTTGTGCAGCAATATTTGTTCAGGGAAACACGAAGTGTTTACAGAAAGTCTAATGGCTGTATTTAGTACTTGGATTAACCTTGTCCCCTAAAACAGTTTGGCACTATCATTTACAGGCTGGTAATGTTCATATCCAAACCCACTGGGTTAGATTAAGTAGCTATGCGGAGCTGTAAGCCAGATGGGTTAGCAGGGGTTAACAGGCAGGAGGGAAGAGCGAAGTGGAAAGTAGAGACTTGAGGTAGATCCTGACGGGACCAGAGATGCAGTAAATGTATTTGAGCAAGATGTTCAAGTCTTCAACTTCATTATGAGCTAATGAAAATCTAATGTCGGGTAGGTCACTGACAGCAATGTAAATCCTTCCAAGAACGAGGGAGACACAGAGAAAGAATAATTTGCTCCGAGTTCTAAATCAGTGGGGATTTTTCTTATTCATCTGCTGTTATACTGGGAAATGTCCTGCTCTCCTAATCACTGCAGCTGGGTGACAGGTCCCTCAGAGTGCATTAGGGACCTGAGGACTTCCCAACTACAGGTAGATGGACTAGTCTATGGACTAGCATGGACGGGCTGTCCAGGAGGAGCACAGAGGCATCGCCCAGGCAGGCAGGGAGGGAATTAGAAAAGCCAAAGTCTCATGTTTCTTCCTAAACTCTGGGATTGCTTTCCACGGGAGTGTGCTGAAAGTCTAAAAAAGTTCAAAAAGAGACTGGACAAATTCATGGAAGAAGAAATGCCATAAGGACTGTTACATACAAAGGCAACCCTTCTGATTTGGGAATTCTCTAATGCATGAGTTGCTTGTGTCTAGGAGAATACTCCAGAAAAACTGCCACACATGTCATCTGCCTTCTCACCCTTGTTCACATCCATCCGTTACTGGCCACCCTCACAGGCAGGATACTGGGCAAGTGCGACCTGGCATGGTATAGTCATCCTCATGTTCTCTGGTCTGTGCTCCACTGTGCTGTACCTGTACAGGCTAGATTTATATTTACTCACATTTGGAGGTCAGCCCCACCTTCCAGCATGAATATTTTTAAAAACAAAGATGATAGGAATTAGCACAGAAGGGAAAACATCTCTGTTCTCATGTTGAAAAAACATCAAGATCTCGTAAGATAGAGTAGCGTGCCATCTGAAACAGTTTTTCCTCTGAAGCAGTTGACCTACTTTGTTAGCTATACAATTTTTTACAAATTTACTATATTATAACAGCTGTGTTCATGCTGTTCTAGTGTCAGCAGTTCTATTCTAAACCCTAGTTTTTACACACTTCCGTAATAACTCAATTATAAAACTTGGGTAAAATGTGACTCTCCACAAGCATTTTCTTCTCCAAAGTATATTTGACCATCCACAAAAATGCACCATTGCAAAATGCCAAATTGCCCACTTGGGGTCTGATTTGTCCCCCAGAGCGTGGTGGGACTCTGCCTGAGGGTGGCTGGCAAAGACATCTGAGCCCATCTGTGCCATGTGAAAACAAAGATCTGCTCTTGTCATTGACGGGCTGACGGCAGACGTGTGGTGTGTGGACCTGCACTGCTTTTTTTATGTTCCCTGGGTGGGTTTGCACAGAGCCCCGGCACTCTGCGGGGCAGCACGGAGCTGGTGAGGAGCGCTGCTCTGCAGTCAGGTACCCCAGAATGGCCCGACAAAATCATGGGCTATGATAAAGAGGGAGATCTTGGAAGTGCATAGCACTGAATGAAGGGGAGGTTTGGGCAGGAAAGGAGCCACGGAGGAGAAACCGCTGTAGGGAGGGAAAGAACAAAAGGAGAAGAGAGGGCAGTTTGGTTTCTTATGAAGAGCCAGTGCACTCTCAGTAGCGTCCCTGCAGCGCAGCAGCTGGGAATGAGGGAGAGGGACCTGACAGCTGTACAGACAAAATGGCAGGAAGAAATCTATCGCCCCAATTCAACTATAGCCAGGCTCTGGCTTTTCTAATTCACTCCCTGCCTGCCTGGGCAATGTCTCTGTGCTCCTCCTGGACAGCCCATGCCTGCCCCAACCTCGCTTCGTGGCCCCTCCATAAGTTTTCCCTATTCTATTCTATTCTATTCTATTCTTTCTGATAAAAAGGCACCAAAACCACAGGAGATACTCATTGTACTGGAACAGCATAGATCTATAAGGTGACACAACGATGTTTCTCCAGTTTGTACCCTATTTCTCTCTTAATAACCCATAAAGGTCTATTTGCTTTTTTGCCTGCTACTAAGTCTAGCACCCACATTTTCACTGAGCTGTCTGCTATAGACCCAAGTCTCACTCGTGTTAGTAACTGTTTCCTTAGACACGTCATGATGGGTAGCACAGACTCTCAGGTGCCACATCCACACAACCATACCAGCAATGTCCTGGAAGCAACGCTATCGTAACATGGGACACAACCCTCCCTCGCGCAGGGCCCCGGTTGTGCAGGCTGTGGTGCTGGCTGGACCCGTCCTGAATGGGACACGACAACCAGGCAGGGGCTCCGCGTGTGCTTTTTCCTCAGAGCACTTTCTCTAGCAGTGCCCCCACCTGCCAGCAGCGAACCCCAAAGGTACTAAGCTCCAAAACTTCACCAAGGCTGAAATAAAATCTGCCCTCAGTAGATCCATGCCCATCCATGTTCTTTTCCCCCTTAAGTGTAATAGACAAGGCAGTCCTCACACTGGAGAGTCTCTTCTAGATATAGGACTGCTGCCACTGTTAAAGACACGATTTTTCAGCCCAGACTGTATTTTTCCCTTTCTGGACTCACTTCTGGAAGTCTCCAAACAGTGACTGGGCTCCAAACAGCAGCGGCTTGTTTTTAGTAAAACCATCAGAAAATCTTAATTCAGGAAATGGGCAAATACTAAGTAATTACCATCTTTCATACAAAATACATCTTGAAAACTTTTTCTGTAAAAAGATTGAAGTTTATGCATAAGTGATGTCCTACTGAAATAAATGAAATTCCGTGTCTGCAAAATTAGGCATGACCATGTCTGGTAGGATTGTGCATTACAATGATTCTCTTTGACATCTTACAATAGGAATCTTGCTATATATTAATGTTGATAAATTACAGAAGTTAGATTAAATTCTAGAGTTCTTTTTAAAACGCCGAAGAAAACCTTTTATCTGCTCCTACCGTCTTCAGATGCAATGTCCAAGTGAAAGAATTCAGCTTTAGTCCATCCGTGGATCTTCCCAATTGCTACCTAAGCACGTATGTGACAGCTGTCAATTCAGAAATCGTTTATCGCAACAGAAAGATGACAGGAAAATACTGAGTTGATATGACAGCAATGGCAAAAAATTGTTAAAGCAGGCATCCCTGTAGGAAATCTTTCCGCACTACAACAGATGGCCAGTAGTTAGAGGAAACCATTAAAGCTTGAATTGTGGAAATTGGTTAAATTTTTCACAGCAAAGGGTAGCAGATAAAAATAAATAAACTTCACCAACCTTCTGGGGAGATCCAGTCTTTTATAGAGTGCAGGTACCTATCAATAGTGCAGGAAAGGCACTGGATTTTACAGGCACACAGCTATATTGTATAATGATTTTATAATCATTATATCATTTCCATATACCATGCAGAAAATACAGTCTCACAATTGTCATAATTGCGTAATTATTACATTAATACACACAAGCAGCAATTAAGCAAATACTACACCTCTAAGCTGCAGGAGGGGAAGCCGCCAAGGACGCAGCCCGTGGGGCTGGCAGCCGGTCCCCCGCAGCCCCCGAGCACTGCCCAGCCCCGCAGCCCACCCCTGCCACCGGCATGCCGGCTGTGGGTCTGCCACAGAGCCCAGGAAGGTGATGGGTGCGTGAAGGGCGAGACTTTCCTCCTCTAATGCTTTAAGAGGAACTGGAGAGACATTGTACTTTCAGCTATTCTGGAATACACCAATTCACCTGAGATGAGGTTGTGACCCATATGAAGATACTGACTTTCCTCTATATTTGGGAATTTTCAATGTCTCAAGAGAGATTTTGGCAACATATACAAATACTGTATTTGTATATACAAAGTATCAGCAAAGATCAACTCTTAAACTGACTACCTCCAAAATTCATATCCTTCCAGACCAGTCCTTTACCCAGATAGCATTCATCAGGTCTGCTTTTTCACATTACTAGAACATATTCCAGCACTAGGCAAAGAAAATGAATGTTTCCTGAGAAAATCTAAAACTAGGAGAAATTCAAGGTGTACAAGCATTGTAGCACATCTGGGCTGCATTCCAAATGACAAGGGCTAAGATAGGGGACTGGGGAATTTTAAAAAAGCAAAAGTTCACTGAGCTTTCTTTTGGGACCCATTGAAATGTGCAACTTGGGGACCGCGAACCTGTGGGAACCAGGGAACAGATGCCCAAGTCATTCCCACTTCTGAAGGCCTTTTTTCAAACAAACAAACAAAAAATCCCTTGGGAATCCACAGCAATACTTGTTTGAGAGAGCATCTCAAGAGCTGCATGCCTGAGCGCTGCGCCAGGCTGACTTGAGCACAGCTTGCCTCACTCGCACAGTCCAGGGGATGTGCTTGTTATCACAAGTGCTGTCAGTCTATGTATATTAAAACTTTCCTCGCTTTAAGCAGAAAACAGAAGAAAGGATGAAGTAGCAATAGTCCTCATCACCCTAGTGTACCCAGCAGCCAAGCAGTGGACATCATGAGCTGATGGCGCTGAAAAGCTAACTCAGTACCAGCTCTGAATATGATTTGAGAAGACCTATTGATCGCTGATAAGAAATAAGGAAACTTCCCAGCCCCTGAAATACAATTCCTATTCTTTCCCCCAAAATACAATTCCTATTTGAAGACTGAATTGATCTTTAAAAAGCACAAAAGCTGTTTCTTTAGCCTTACCATACATTCCTGCAAAGTGCGTATTATAAGCAAGAGCAACTAAATTAACTTTCTAACACTGCAGTGGGATTTCAAGGGAAAGCAAAACAAACAAACAACATTTTAGGTGAAGATACATACTTTTTCATAAGATCTCTGCTGTCTGGGTGAGGATAACCATGCTTCCAGCACACTTTTCTCACTCGTTTAATAACAGGATACAGTTTTGGACTGTGTATATGTTGACAGAAAGCAGAAGTGACAGAAAGCTGGGGAAGCTTTGCTTTTAGTATTTGCTTGTTGGAATGGAAATACTTGAAGAGAACCTCTAGGCTGATAAAATCTGTCACTTGAATATCAAATAAAAACAAATAAAGCCAACTTTATCAGCCGCTAGAAAAAACCCCATCTATTTCCACTGTGAATTGCAATAATATCTGGTTTACGGCTTTTCTGCTTCAGACATGTCACGAGTTCCCTTCTGCTTTGGGGATCCAAATACTCTGAACCTGCCAAGTAATATAGCAGCATTACCTCAAAGTTGTGTCAAACCACCTGCACAGCTGGAGTTTGAAGTCCAGAACCTGAACACAAGGCACGAGCAGGATCCGATGCTGAGAGGCATGAAAACCCCAGCTGAAGACCAACCCACGGAGACACAGACCAGGGTCAGCGCGGGCTCTCCTGACCATGGGCTTTGCTACGGCAATACTCAGCTCCCCTGGAGACAGTTCTGCTGCTTCTCCTATAAAACCTGTTTCATCTCCTAGATCAGCACCAACCCTTAAAGCTGCAGGAAGATCCATCCATCTCATGAAACACGATGGATTAAGGGTTAAAAACTAAATTCCTTATGCACTGAAACATGGTCTGTTTTTTAAAGCCCTACAATCATAATAGTTAATTCTGACAAATACAGGCTATTTAAGCGCTTAACTTTGATCATCTTGACTTTCTAAACTTAATTCCATAAATACACAAATGTGTATGTACCTTTTAGACAGAGGCAGCAATTACAGCTGACAGCTGTGAGAGCATTTGACATGTTTCAGTAATAAACCTATCTATCCCTATTAAATATTAATACACCATCTCTCCCTATTACCTATTATGTCATCAGTCACATCAGTTTTAGGAGGAAGGTCAGCAAAAACAAGACAACAAGATTTTTGACATTTTTTTAAATACAGACTGAGCGGTTTATAGATGTTAATAAAACCCCTGACAAGAGAAGCACTATTTATTCACAGGACTGATATACAGGCAGGAAAAAATAAATAAAACATTTTCCTGCCTTAAATTTGTTTATCTATTGTATAAATATCAGAGGTCATATTTCAGCCAGAGTAGGAAGGACATGAAAAGGAAGGTGAATGAAAATACACCCTGGTCCTTCTCCATGCTGCTACCTCCCAGCCCCTCCGCAGGGACTCAGAGAAGCCTGCACTGAAAGTCGGAGCCACTCTGTGGAGCGGGAATCCCGGGAGCCAGGTGGGGCTGCTTGGCTAGGAGAGTGTCGGGATAAGGACAAACCACAATACCACTCTTTCTCCCCATCTGTGGTTGAGAAGATACGCAAGATGTAGCCTTCCAGATCTGCCATAAACTCGAGGATCTTCAGCTGTCATGTTTCTCTTAACCTCACCAATTATTTTCATGTTTTCCTAATCAAGAAGGATGACTGGCAAGTGTAAGCACGTACGATGCCCACAGACACTGCAGATTATTATTTATACCCACAGACACTTGCAATTATTATTTCCTTTTTTTGACTTAATAATACAGTCTGGCACACAGTTCAGAAGCTGACTCACTTGACATTCAGACTCTTCTACTGAAAAAAATGCTGATTTGATAAAAATTGAGAGGTTTCAGAGCAATATACTTCCCACAAATTACTTCCAAACAGTTAAACTGAAATGCGTCTTTTTATGTTTGAAATTTTTGAACTATCTATACAAATTTCAAGAAAACTCATACTATTAAGGACACTTCAGTTTTCTTTTCACCAACTGTTTTCACCCACATAACTTTCCAGTCATTCTTTTGAAAGGTTAAAACAAAATATGTTTTCAAGTTTCTTTTTGTGGGAATTTTAGCGATCAACTTTTGACTCCAATTTCATTGAAAACAAGAACTTGGGAAACTTAGACTTGTTACTGGATTCTGAATTTTTTTGTTTAAAACTAACCATTGAGGAAATGACTCTTCCTGTTTGGTTGCCAATTTTTATTGCTAGTCACAATTTTTTTCTCCACTTCAGTCTCTCCTCTGCCTCCCTGCCCTCCCCAACAGCCCTCTGAACCTGGGGAAAGGGCAGGCAGCCAAAAGGGGGGTTATTTTAGGTGCCAGACAAAGAATAGGGAAGGCTTAAATTCTCCAGTTGTCTGTCAAACCCATTTTCGATCTGGGGAAGGGGAAAAACAAACGCATCAACAGGTACTGCTTAAAGATGGAACTACACCACTGCTACCCACAAACACACCAGCTAATCTTTTTCCTTAGCTGATTAAGCTCAGCCTTACAACTAGATGCTTTCTACTTTCACTGCTTCTCATAGAAAACTCCTCCAGAACCTCCCACCTAAGTAATTACAAATTTTCTTCTAGTTTGTGCATAACCAAGTTACAGCCTGTTATTCTTACAGCAACCCTGCCCTTTTTCCCAAAATAGGTATTTCTTTCACTCCCAGATGTTAACTCCCCTAAGTATTATCAACGGCAATTAAATCTTACAGGCTTCATTTTGCTGCAAAGACAGCTATTCTCTCATCTCAATAGTAAGGCTTCCCACTGCCCTCTCCGCCTTCCGAGATTTAAGGCATCTTTCTCAAACTTGGTAACTGGCAGCGTACATGAGGCTCCAGAGTATAGAGCGCTCCACATTTTTCAAAGCTCTCCATTAACCCCAGCTTCTCCTCAGCCAGAATTACCTTTGCTGACATGCAGCCCAGAGTCTTCTCTTATTCCCAGATCTGCAGAATTCAAGCAACAGTACTCATTCCCTATTCTATTCCTTTACTTTATAGGGCTTTCTCAGATCACACCTAAATTTGTCTGTTCTCTCTGCTTAATGCTCTGAAGTTTCCTTAGCCCTTCCAAAGCCTCTGAGTGAACTTCAGATTTCCTCCATATCTCCTTCAAACTCCAGAGATGAACAAGCAGAGGATTTCACCTTCAACCCCACCATTTCAGGCACGTGGTATCTGCCCATACCCTCCACTGATTCATTCATAGGTTAGGATTGCAGGACCTACTTGTTTTGGTGCTTATCAGTCGCTATTTTTTTCCCCTCCTGTGATAACTCCTGCAAAGCACAAAAGAATCCTTTAAATCATAAAAGCCAAAACATAGGGGGAAGTTCCTCTCTTGGAAAGATGCCTATTTTTGAATATACACACAGACAAATATACATATTGTCCACACTACTTCTTTCTTCTTTTTTTTTTTTTTTTGGCAATTCAAAAACAGTTTTGACGACAAATTTTGAGTCAGCTTCAGTGCTTATTATTGGCTTCAATTTTCTTTTACTAGGGGATATAGTTCCATTAAATCAGTGTCTGCAAGAATGGAGTCCAGGAGAATTCCATCTTATTTCATGCTTCATTATGAAAGATTCATACAGCCCTACTCATCATGTTTCTACAGTCATCTACATCAACTTTAGCGTACTAAAATGTTTTACGGTACAAAGTGACATGTTGAAATGATCAGTCAAGTTCACTGGGCTTAACAACTCTGACAATGATACGTAATCTTACTTTGGTTAGGGATAAAAAGACATCCAAATCAGCATACAAGAGCAATCTTTATTGTGGTAATTAGCATTTACCAAATTGCAACATGAAGCTCAAAATGTTGAAGAGTGCCCTAGAGGCAGAAGTACCGGAGAGAGATTACCTACAGGCCACCAAGAATGGAAGCTGCCTTTGCGCTGGAAGAAGCCCTGCAGTGAGGTCAGCACCACACGCCTGAGCTTGTTTTCTGCGGGGAACGGTGGAAATGGGATTACTTTCTGCAACGTTACAAGCTAATAAACTGTCACTCACAAACACACACACCCCCTCCTCAAGAAAAAAAAACAACCAAGTCATTCCTGTGCAAGACAGACTGAATTATTTAATCAATGTAAGAGGTACCTGGAAAGCAGCACTCAAGAGTGGAGTTAAACACTTGAACTTCTTGGTCAAGTGCAAGCTGGTATTTTATTTTACCTTGTTTTTCCATTGCATGTAAGATACCAACTGAGAACGTAAAACAGGACTGGAACTAGAAGATAAATAGGGTACTAGCCAAAGTCCATCAAACCAGGGTTGTGTCATCAAATTCTTGATCTTCGTTTAACATTGTACAGCTGAACAATCTGTGTATGGATGAGTGTATATGCACAGGGGAGGTTTAGATTAGATATTAGGGAAAATTTCTTCACTGAAAGGGTTATCATGCACTGGAACAGGCTGCCCAGGGAAGTGGTTGAGTCACCATCCCTGGAGGTATTTAAAAGACTGTAGACGTGGCACTTAGGGACATGCTTTAGTGGTGGATTTGGCAGTACTAGGTTTACAGTTAGACTCGATGGTCTTAAGGGTCTTTTTCAACCTAAATGATTCTATGATTCTGTATGTGCATTTGTTAGTGTTTTAACCAAGACTGAGTCAGAAATCATTAGACTGAAGGAAGTGCAGGTGCTACAAAGTCCAACTCCCAAAGCTAGTGTAAATTCCTTCAGACGCCTTCCATGACACAGACCAGTTAAGGCTTCTGAGAAAACCACTTGCAAGCTACAAATTGCCAGAACAGCATGGGGTTCTACATGGGGTTCTTTGGTTTGGTTGGTTTTTTAAAATCTTAATTCTGTCATCTTGTCTACTAGAGACTACCTGGGGTGGCTCCTACAGGAGATAACTCTATATAGTAATAACACCAGATATCTAAATATTCAAGCATTCTGGGAACATTCAGTTTCTTACTAGGTTGACACCATTAGAGAAAGCAGATAATGTACCCACCATGACCTCTACTTCTATCCCTCGTGCTATTTCCTGTTCCTGGTTTTGCTACCTTCCAGTGATCTACATTTTCATTTATACATTTGTGCCATTATTTTACTAGGAGAAAAACTTCAAGAGACCTTACTGGGGCTTCATTTGCATCTGATGATTCCATTTAATAGCCCTGTGGGCTAAAAGCCAACTGAGGAAAATTTCTAATTCATGATGGCAGAGGAGGATGTTAACCCCATTAGAATCAAAAAGAAATGACCAAGTGTCAAGACAGTTTTCACAGTTCCATTCCTGCCCTTTTAGACCAGTTAAAGCTCCCAGAATTAGGTTAGTCAATGGTGCAGACTAGTTCCTCGGTTAACATGTCTGACGGTGCTGTCGGACACTATGCATTGACTGCATCAGTCATGCTGCTGGATCCAGTTAATGGAAATTTAAAAAACAAGCAAACCAAAAGATACACAGTGAAATCTTTACACTTAAAAGCTCTTAATGAAAAAAGAGAAATTCTGTCTTTATCTTTTTTCCATTTAAAAACAAGTGCACCTGAATAAAATGGACAAGACGGGGAAGATAGGTATTTCCTGTACTGTATCATTTGTCCTCCTCACTGTCATGACACAGGAAAATTAAAGCAGCTTTGTAGCATTCACAGACTTGACTAGATAAATCACAGGGTAAGCACAGGGGTTTATGATACTCATCACAGTTCAGTCCCCTAAGTTTGGCTGGATGCTCATTTCCTCCTCGGTCTCATTTTGACAACGCCTCCCTGCTGAACAAGGAGTTGTTCCAGGCTGACTCATTGTCATTGGTGTTAGTAAGACTTTACTTCAACCTTTTTAGTTCTTCCTAAATATCTACTCTTCTTCACTTTTCTCTGTTAACTTCAATGATATGATAAATCCCCACAAATAGTACAGCTAATCGGCATTCAAAAAAGGTCAGCTGAGGACCTCTGCAGAACATGCTTCAACATGAAGCTCAAACAAGTTACTAGAAACACAGCAAAATCAGGTACATTTTCCAATGTGAACAAATGTGGGTCAAAGAAAATACATTAAAAAAGTTTCACTTAATAACAGCATTTTTCCTCCCAACCAAATTCCCAACTTTCGTCTTAGGCAATCTCAGGCTCTTCACTCTATTAATAGCTTAATGCATGATAAATAATACATTATTCAAGAGGAACTTGTACTTTCACATTTGGTACAATACTTGCAAGCTACTGGCACTGTCTTCCACTTGATTTCAAGTGACATGCCCAAAGTCTTTGCAAGGAAAAATAAATCTGCCCATTCAAAACAGATACTGTCTCTGCCCAGCTGAATGCATCTTTTTCTTGCAACCAAAGAAAGAAGATATACTAAGTTCAAAATGTACTTCAAAGGGGAGGAGAGCACATAAAAAAGGATGAGGTGTCCTATTCAATTCGGGTCACACCACTTCCAAAAGGACGTAGCAGAATTATAAAAGTTTCAAAGATGGGCAATAAAAATTATTAAAGACATGCTGATTCTTCCAGATCAGTAGAGATTGAAGAAGTTGGCACTTCTTAGATCAGAGAAACAAAAGCAAAGGTAGAGACAACGTGAAAACAAAGACGACAATACGATAAAAGGTCCAGCAAAGATAAATCGAGGTCTACCATTCAGTCTCTTTCATAAAGCAAGATCAAGGGTACATTCAACGCTATCAGAGGGTTGCAAAATTGACACAACGCACTATCCATCTGTGGAACTTAAGAGTACGTGATATCATCAATGTCAAGAGTTCAGGCTGAGTAAAAAAGCCAGATGGGTTATCCATGCACAGATTCCAATGGCATTTTTAATTTATTTTTAATTGATGTTCTCATCCGTCCAAATGAAACCCTTTTCTTAGTTTTTTAGAAGAGAAATTCCCTGGACTGTAATTTTGATAGTGTCAAGAATACTTCATTTTCAGTTTAGCAGGCAACCAAAAACACTTCACTTTTTATACAGTCATAAATCACAGTACAACAGAAATTGAAACAGAACATTCTGATTTTACTGGTGTCAGTAATTCCATGACAAAATACGTGTACCTCATCTTGAGCTTTTAAATGTCTTTGTGGTCTACATTGGAGGAAAATAAATTTATAAATATTGGAATTTCAGAAGTGAAGCTTCCCATTTCAGCTAGCACCTTTCTATAATATTGTAAATATCAATGCTTTCAGTGTGTCTTTAGTATGAAAATAACCCACACTGCCAAGAACACAGACTGAAATAGTATCAGACAAATTAACTGCAAACACAAGCACAAAAAAAAAAGGTGCATACTAACAGCACCTGTTTTGGCAATGCATCTCTATTACAAAGCTAACAGGGCCTCCGTGAGATCATAGAATCAGAATATCTCAAGTTGGAAGGGACCCATAAGGATCAAGATACTGGGCTTTCATTCATTCCTTAAGTGAATATAATACACTTCAAGGCACAAGCCGATTTTAAACAATGTATGGAAGTAAACTTTGCCTATCTTCCACTCTTCTCAGTTTAGCGGGGAGTTCAGCACGGTTGTCGCCAGGAAAAGAAAGTGCCTCATGCCCATGGTGGCAGGGGAAGACTCATCCTCAGCCTGCAGTTACTTAGACACTGCATTGACAGAGCTCCTCTCAGGTCTGGAAACAACGTCTTGTTCAGTTAGTGAGGCTGCGGACAGCCCGTCATGGTGAAGCAGCTTCAGAAACCAGAGGCACACAGAGACGTGTGACTATCCTGCAGTAGCTCTGAGCTAGAGAGCCTTTGAACAGGAGAGAAGATACTTGACGGCAGCAGAGAGGAAGAGAAAGTCTATCCACAGGAGAAGATAGCAGGAATGTCACTGATATATCACTTTACATCTGTGTTACTATTTTCTTGTTGCTCTGGGAATACAAGAGAAAGTGGTTACCATTTTGTATTCAAAGACCCATGTAAAGTCTAGGTGTGAACAGTATCATTTGTTTGCAGCCTATAATTTTCTCTTCCAAGCAGTGTTAAATAGTTTTGTTTAGGGGGAGGGTATTAATAATATTCTCTCCTCTATTCACACGTTAAAATTAGCTAACCTTCTACCTGCTCTGGAGAACATCCAAGAAAATCTAAAGCAATGACAAGCACTAACTTATCAGGGTAAAACAGATCTTTTTTCCATATAATTAAAATTAACGTACTAACTGGAATACTCTTCATAGAACTGATGTTATCTTGCTTTTTATGATGAGGCCATCTACAAAATTAATATCATATTTAACTTGAGTGTCAAGAACCAGGCTTCAAAGCACTTTAGAGGAAATAGCTTTGAAAATTTTAGTAATGATTACAGGGGCAGCCTAGAAGTCCTTCCTTATCCTATTTAAACAACGTTGCCTGCATTCTCTGAGACAGCATCAGTGATGGAAGTCAACAGAGGTAAATAATGGGATTATTTTTTTTCCTAGTTGTATCAACACAGAAGAGCAGAAGAAAACACAGAGGATACACCAGGCTGTGTTTGTATACTCATGTGACAGCTCCTCATTTCAACCTGAAAGAAAACACGATCCCTCGCATCTACTCAAACAATCATTGGCAGGAACAAGCAGGTCTTGAAGAATGGGCTCAGCACCGCAGAAGTGCTACCAACACTGATGTTCTGCCTGAAGACTTAAATCGTGCAGGATTAAGCACCTAGCTAGCAATTGCATTGCTGCTCACTTATCTTCAAAGTTTAAGCTCCTCTTCAATATTCTCAGAGTTAAACCCTGTGAGGTTCAATAATGCAGCCAGTCCCTGTCCAGAGAGTGTTTTCTACACAGTTTATGTACAACAACAGCGTAACAGACAAAGTAACATACAAAATGAAGAAAAAGCCAATTTTCCGTCTCTAGGCTATTTTCACTGAGCTGTGAATAAAAGATTGAAACTCAGGCTAAGTATCAACTGGAGACAGCTTCATGGCATCAGGGAAGAGCTGTACAGAAAGGTTCAAACTAGGAGGTTTCCCAGAGTAACTACTTAGTTACAAATTCGGAATTATTTCTCCCAAGCTGCAAGGGCCATTACAGTAATTTTTCCTAGAAATGTTGACAAGTTACAACCATATTCAAAGAGAATTAGTGTTCAGACTGACAGCAGTGTGGACAGGGAGTTACTTAGTGTTCTCCCACTTCTATCAATCTTACTTAAGGCTCACAGAGATCAACTGAAAGAGTCCACCTGACCTCAAAAATTTCGGAACCAGTCCCCTTAGTGCCTATTAACAACACTCCAAAGATGCAGTTTATGTTGAAAATTGATTACTCAAAAGTAAATATATAAAGCTGTTAAGTAGGCATATAAATATATTGAAGGGATGCTAAAGGGAAAGGCTATTTCCCCAGGAAGCCAGAGAAAGAAGAACTCTTAACAAAAGGCCACTTCAAAACCAAAAATATTTTAGCCAAGCACCATATTCTCTTAGCAAAGATAATTAAATATTATTTGAGATGAGTGAAACGGCGAGGGGAAAACACGTGTCCCAGGTTTAGATGAAGACTGACGCTACTTGTAGAAGAAGGAGCTGGAGGTATTTGATGCAGTACCAAAACCTGCAGCAGCAGTTAGAAAGGGCTGATTAAAATTCACATGCTGTAACCAGAGTGTGTGAAACGTAGACCTACATAATTCATAAATAGAAAGCTACATTAAATAGCATTAAAGATCCTGCTTATGCAAAAGCAAAGACCTACAGAATGGGTGCTAGCACGCTCAGCATACGTACCAAGTCCTGGCTTCCCCTCGCAGGCGCAGGCATGCATTTCCAGCGCACACCGTACATCATTACAAACATTACTCGACTGCCTTTAGCAGCACGAGGAGGAGAGGAGCTCTCTCATAGCAACAAGAACAAGGAAACATCAGCTGGAGGATACCGTGCGATTAACAATTAAACATAGTGGGGAGCCTGGACTTGCTTGGGAGGGCAAGGGAGCCTCCCTTGCTACCGGTGGGGAGAAATTAATTCTTCGGGTTTAGCAGCAGATTCCTCTCTGCAGAGATGGCACTGCTTCTGAAGGCTGCATACGTCCGAGAGCACAGGGGTCAGCTCGGCACCAAGACAGCTGGTGTTGTACACACTTTTGAACTTGGCAAGTCAACCATTACCATATAATCGTTATTGCCAGGCATTTAATTTGGGATTAATGGGGAAAAAAAAAAGGTGCTAAATCTGAGCCAATACTATATTATAAAGAAATAACAGGCCAAATTCTCTATTGCAGTGACTCACCTTCCCTGAGGTCAATGAAGCTACATCAGCAGGAAATTTTGTCCCATTACAAGGATCTAAGCAAATAATTCATACTGAATCATTTATCTAATTAATCTCAATTTTTCAGCATGAATGCTAACAGGCGCCAAGTTCCTCTCTTGTTTTTATTTGCAGTTATTCACTGAATAATCCTTGCCCATGACACCGCTGTGAGGTGTCCGCAGAAGGATGGGAGAATTTCTGACCTGTCCTCAAGGTTACGTAGCATGTTTCTGTCCACCAGGAATACACGATTTGGAAAGCAAAAGTTGTTTCCCACCATTATTCTGTGCCATTTGCTGGAAGGTCAATGCTATTGTTTAAAAAATTTTGCCAGTGAACTGACTTAGTAAAGCACTCGAAAAAAAACGAACACTGCAAATTCTGTGAAAGGACACAAAACAAAGATCATTTCCCACTGTTCCTCCATTGCTTATATTAAAAAACAGCTAGGAGAAAAAATCCCTTTTGGTTTTCCCTCTCTTAAAATAAATGCAGGGTTTTTGTATGGATATGAATAATTGAATAACCCAGTGATTTATAGCTATTATATATTTATATGTTCTCTCTCTGGTTTTTTTTAATCAAAACAGTCTGCAGAGATGAACTATTCAATGGATCTCCCTGCCATGCCCAAGGCTCATTTTTTGCCCAACACACCATATACAAGCAGCTTATTCATTACAGTCACTGTTTTAAGGATGCCCTTTCAGTGTTCCTTTGCTTCCTGTGGGGTCCCTTGTTACAAATCTTGAGAGCAGGTTCTCTTCATTTACCCAGACATCTGTTTGTGTTCAATCCCTTATGCTGCCGAACAGAGAATCCAGCTATGCAGGGAACTGCCTGAAAGCAGAGAGTGATCTCCCTTATTGAGCAAGGTGTCTTGTCAATAATTTGCCGTCGGTGTGTCTAAATTTGAATATGAACTTGCTTTTGGGCGTGCCAGCACTTTTTTCTAGTCTGTGTCCACACACAGTTGAAGGATTGGTTTTTGGTTGCATAAATGTCAGCTTGGATGGGTTGATGGTTGGACTTGATGATCTTAAAGGTCTTTTCCAACCTTAATGATTCTGTGACTCTGTGATTTGTATGGAGTTAATGTTTAAAGGCCCAGCTATGGCTGACACCATTCTGCCAGAAGCTACGCAGATTAGAAAGCCCATCCCCATCCCAACTGTGATCTCCACAGAGAAGAGACACAGTAAACAACAGATGACGGAGTCAAGGATGGAGCGTGCTGCAATTGAAAGAGGATGGGGCAAGCCTTAGCATCGCGGGAGCATTTTGCCACAGGGGGCATTTATCAAAGGTACTGCTCAAAAGCTGCTGGAAACTCTGGGAACTCTGTTCCAGAGTAACCAGAGTAACTGCTCTCTCCTCCTGCACGGTCATTAACTCGAGAAGGTGCTTCAATCCTTTCTGAATTAAAAGGTGCAACAAAAATACAATGTCATTAGGGAAGGCTGAATCAAGAAGTGAAAAACATCTCACCATTTTTTCTGGCTGCCAGTTGTCCGCAAAAGCACTTCAAGACATGTTGCTAAATGCTTCCTAAAACATTAATGTCACTACCAAAAACTGCTTAGAGTCGAGCACATGGTCACAAGTGTGCATGATCTGTCATTTGCTCATTTTCAAACTGTCATATTTACGCTCTGCAATACTCGAAGCACTTCTGGTTTGTCACAACCATCCTCTCCCAGTGAATTATCCTGCATTCGCCGGGGCCAAGGCAGTAGGAGCTGAAGGATTTCTTCGCAAACGTTTTGTGTTCTGAAAAAGCACAGCCCTTCTCCCTCTTTCATTTTAACACCAAATTTGTTGACTGGAGGAAAACAAAAGGATTAACAGCTCTCGTGCTTCCAATTAAATGCTTTGGCCTTCTCTACCTTGCTTTTTAATCAGTGGCTCAGGGGCCCATTCCTTGTATACGCTAGCGAATTTAATATTAGCTCTTAATGAACCAGTTACTGACAGCCAGGAATGAAAGCTGCAGAGAACAGAGGAAATTACTATAGAAACATAATTTGCCTTTCAAATTGCATGTAAAAATAATGACAATCGCACGTCAGTTTGTTTATTTATGTATGTTTTACCTATTTTCACTGATTATTACATAAGCCACTGCCATGTGTTACAAGGCCTGCTCTTTCCGAAGTATAAAGATCACTCTGCTAGGGTCAAACATCTTATTTCAAGCTGTTGAAGTTACTGTATTTAGCTCCAGAAGCCCCGCTTCCCACCTCCTACTTATTGACCCAAAAGGTCATCAACCACAAACGCCACGTCCAACATTGAAAAAAATCCCACCGGCCATGCCAAGTACGCTCAAAGACAACTAATGTTTGCATTTTTCTTTCAGCATCAGAAGCCAACCCCTGTGATGGTTTCTTGCTTCATTGCTTTCTGGGGCTTTGAGGGCTGTCATCAGGACTGACGTAGAAACTCCAGTGTTCCCCATCACCTACAACTTTGCTTAACAGAGCACTCAGTCTTACAAGCCTGGCACTCTTTCGAACAGGAAGAATTATTGAGGGTTAAGGAACAGCTGTCCCAGAGTAACCTCCATCAGCAACCATGGCATTTGAATCACTCTGGACACTTAATAAATGAAGAAGCGTGTAAGGAAGACAAAACCATCAAGATCAAACTTTCTTTTTTTTTTTCCCCCTCCCTTCATTGAGACAGAGAGGAATTCCAACAGTACTACATCAGACACATCTCACAATGCTTTCTTAATTGGCATTAACCAGTATTTCAAAAGGTAACATTTCACTAATTAAATAAAAATCAGACACAACTTATTATAGTCAGCTTACAGTAATAGTACCCTTCAGATTTTGGCAGTAATGAAGATAAAGCAGTAATGCACTCAAATAATTGTTCCCGACAATTTTGAATCACTTGGATAGCTATTAGCCTAAAGCACAATCACGGCTTGTTAGGACTTTCCAAATAATAACTTTGAACAAAAGAGAGAAAGACTCCTCATACACAAATTCACATAGCTTGTCCAAAGCATTGAAGTATTTGAATGAGATTAGAGTCGTGGCAAACATCATAGGTTTAAATGATGTAAGCCGAAAAGAAACTTTCAGATTCTGTTCATGCTCTGTCCTGCTACATCTCCTCTCTCCCTTCTACAACTTCCCCTTTTCCCCCAGCCTCTGCTCCCAGTTTCGCTTTTTATTACTCCGCAACTCCCATTATTCTTTCAGTGCCCCCTCAGAGGGAAAGCAAAGAGGAAGATGGACATGAAACAAATCTCAAGCAGCTCCGGACAAAAGGATGAAGGAAGCAGGTGAGGGAGGCATGAACAAGGAGCACAGTAGGGCTGTATGAGGGTGAGAAAGTCTCACATCATTACTTCTCTTCCTTTCCAAGAAGGAGCATATCTAAGGAAGTAAACAGATACCTTCCTGCAGGCAGGGCGGCAACGTTAGTGTTGCTCGTGGGACAAAACCTTTCAGTGTGCTGCAGAAGCCCAAAACAAACAGCAGGAGCATTAGCTGGATTATTCCCTGCAGCACAGTGCTAAAGATTGAGTACTGCATGATACAACAATTGTTGGAAGCAAATTAAAAAGGTAAAGAGAATGTCCAGCTTCATCAAGTCAGGTTACAATCATTAACTCCCAAGACCTAACAGAGATTATACCAGTGGGTATCTCTATAAACCTACAAGAAACAGAGAATACCCTTCCCAGTGGCTCAGCAGTAAACCGAGCAGAATATTTTCCAAGGGTGACCATCCCGTATCCCACACAATTTGCCTGCATCCCACCTTGGGAAGCTGCTGTCCTTTGTCTCTATTTGGTGGACAGACAAAGCCTCAGACTGACTAATTCCTTCCATTGAGAATGGGAAAAATTAGAGACATTGGCTGTCCCGGAGGGACTGAATTTAAAAGAAACTCTGAATGGACTAAAAACAGTAAGTCAAGAAAAGTACCCTTAATACCAAATCTGGCTGGGCTGTGCCATCTAACAACTCATCCACGCATCTTATTTAGCCAGCTCTAACAGAAACAAAAGCAGGAAAGTTTTGGCTCACCGAGGCAGAAAAGCTTATAGAAGAGAACACCAGAACAGTTTACAAAATTTAATAGACCCTTTCGTAACCCAAATCAGCATGATGACTGAGGGGGTCTGTGAATCAGGAGGGTTGAGCAAAGAACAAATGCAATACTATGGGCTGAAAGTCAGAGACCTGCGTTTCACTCCCAGCTCTTATACAGTCTTCATATGTGATCACAAGCAAAAAAACTGGACTTTTCTGGGTCTCCGGGTCTTGCTTGCTCCTTCTCTACTTGCCCTGCAAGGACCGCAGCAGGGGTTCTCTTTGTTTGCCCACCACATGGCCCAGCTCGTGATCTCAATCAGGGTATTTGCACTGGAATGTAATAAAAACAATTAACAAGTGACCAACTAATGCCAGCATTTTAATAAACTGGTCAATCAGTGTATAAGAAAATGAAACCCTCCTTTTCAGAAAACACAGGGACCTTCAGCCACTAAGAAAGAGAATTCCTGTGAAGGGGCTCACACACAGACAACTCCAGAACAAATACTGTGATTAAGATTCTCCCAGTCTGGTCTTGGCAAAAATTGATAAAAATGACAGATACACATGTCATAACAGATGAAGAATTGCTGCACAAAAATCCACACCAGTTAACGTGCCAGAGCAAACAAAACTACCTGGAGTCGTAGCAGATAAAGACATAGATAAAACACTGCCAACAACAAAAACAGTAATATAAAATGTTTGGCTGGTGAACAAAAAACATACTTGGATTGGGAAAACATCAGTAGTCTAAACTGATTGGTATATAGACATATGCTACATCGGCTCTGCTCAGCACGTCCAACTTGTTCCCCATCATCTCTCAAAGAAGGGCTGCAGGAAAACCATTTCCATAGCAGGACTTCTCCACTCACGCTTTGATCACTCAGCATTAGACTACTGGAAGAGGGATGATAAATCGTAAAAGTGCAGTAACCCGACTGATGTGACTGAAGCTATCCCAGAGATATCTTTTCTCCTGGCAAAGGTGGTAATGAAAAGGCAGACTGACTGATGAATCTTTGGGGAATCTTCTTCCACTCAGCTGGAACCAACTGCTGTCAACTGCAGCCCGCAACAGAGGACAGATGCAAAACAGTACTACCCGGCCCACCTATTCTAGAAGATGAAGCCACTAACACCAATTTTAAGGCCACTGTTTTATTCTCCTGTATGTCAGACCAATGGATGTAACTAATTTTTATTTCTAGTTTACAGTGCGAGACCCAGATGACCGCTCTGTCTGCTATTACACTAAGGTAAAGGAGGACACATGGGTGTAAATAACAGCAAAAATGACCTTGTGCGTGGTCAAAATCCAGGGGAGATACCAAAGGGATCGGGAGCAGTATGAGACAGTACTGCTGAACAACAGAAATTAGTACGGATGGAAGACTGTCAGTTACCATAGTACACTGAAAATTTGTATACAAGTTACACCTCTGCAAAAATACTTGTGATTACGTACAGGACTATTTTAAAGCAGCCACCACTTCTAGCATCATTTTACATTCCCATTTCCCCCAACTATCAGGGACAAGGAAACCCCATGGTTATTATTCAAACAAAAACAAATACAGAGGCTGACACATTTCTCTTTCTGGTCAACAGGTGAAACCTTACTGACTGCTCTGAAAGCCAGGGTGTCAGCCCAAACATTTTACTCTTTTTAAGAGAAACAGGAAATTAAATGTAGGGTTTTTTCAGGCACAACTGCTGCAAAACACCCTCTCCTTGCATGGAAAGATGCAATGGAAAGGAAAACTAAAAAGGTTACATAAGCAAAATAAACACCTATCCCTATAGAGGATTACAGAAGAGATCATCTCGTACTTCTCTCTGAGACACCATAGGCTTGTGGAAGATGAAGAGCTGAGTTTTGCTGTATTCTTCCTTGCTAAAGGCTATGTTGTATGCTTATCTTTGATTATCTCCTTCACATGACCTTACGGGGCAGCAAAAAGGCCACCTGATACATCTGCGTCATTTATTTTCAATTTATTTACACACAGGACTTGTGTTTTAATGAATCCATTTTGACATTCTGGTCATCAGAGATAGCACTAGTGGCGATCAAAGGGGTACACAAGTGTTACAAGACTGTTAAAGGAGTTAATATTCAGAACGATAATATGACATTTAACCCATACCAAGAAGCAGCTAACTCCCATCATATATCAATGAGTAATATACTTGTTCTTTACTTGGTTGCAACAGTAATTGAGTCAAACGGTCTCCCTATTACTAATAAAAAGGAAATGGTAAAGATTCATAATTCATACAGATTATTTTGTGCCTGTGACCCAACACTTCTGCTGTAAGCTTTTGATACACTAAAAATCAATGAGGTACGGAGTGCTGAAGCACAGGCTTGAGATGAAACATTTTCATTCTCATAGTGCAATTAGCTTGATGCAGTCACTTTCTAACAGCTGAACTCATTTCCATCGGAAAAGAATAAATTCCTTACAGCAATTTGGACTTTAATTAAAATCAGCTACCAAGATGTGTCTTAATTTCGGTCCTGTTCCCATGTTAAGCACAAAATAGACTAGATACCCTCTCTTGTATGGGAGGTCAAGCGCAGGGACTCATCCAGCATGCCCCACTTCATGGGTTTACTTCCAAACAAAAAAGTAACATGAAAACAACTGTTTAAAACACATACACACCCCCCGAGCTCCCAAGGCAGCTGCAGGGCTCGTATCTATGCTCCCACCCGAACCTGCTAGGAACAAAACTGAAAGGGAAGGACCTGCCCCATCGCACCAACCCCTCACTCCCCTGCGTAAAGAGTAAATTTAGAGCCAGATTTGTAAAGCTCTTCAGGTGCCTATTTCCCATTGATTTCATTGAAGTGAGAATTCAATGGGAGTTAAGACACCTAAATAGGTCTCAGAAGAGATCTGAGAGATTTCTCAACATATTCTGCTCTTGGAAATCAAGTAAGGAAATCAAGTAAGTAATGCATTTGGTTTTCTTAATCTGACACAGACACTATCTTTAAGGAAAACATATTCTATTTAGAGAAATCTATAGGCTGGTTCTCGGTCCCAAGGAAGTGATCTGCGTTTGATCTAGACAAGGAGCTGCTGCACCTTGTACCTTTCTCCTTGGTATCATTTCCCAACACACTGGATAAAAAAAAATGACTCTCAAGAGTTTGTTTCTTTGTAAGAATTAATAATCTCTCAGGATTATATTTTTTGCCACTCAGTTTCCTTATCCTATATCTTATTTGTACAAACTCTTTCAAAATGAAAACAGAATTTTAGCTAAATATTAAAGCAGTAAGCAAGTGCAGTTT